>NC_133906.1:0-5502677 GCF_964199755.1 Larus michahellis | reverse complement strand
ATTCCAGCTACACCAGATTCCTGTGCAGTTGTGGAAAAGCAGCACAAAGGCAATTTACATCCCTTGTAAAAATACATATTTTGCGCAGCTACACAGCATCCAGTTGGCAGAACTAGTCAGTTCATCCAGAAAATCTTGGGCAGTACTTGTGTAAATACTCTTAGATTACCCAGCCAGAGTTCTCTCACGTGTAACAAGCACATACAAACCCAACGACAAGGTGGATCTCCCTCTGAGACAACCAAACACGAGAACACTCAAAATGTCATTGTCATCTGCATATGCGGTATTTTACACTTAGAAAGAAAATAGGCAGGAAATGACCTATTATTCTTACAAAAGCCCAAATCCACATCTTTTCACTACTATCAGCCTGCGAAAAACGGTACGTTGTGAACAATACATGCTGTTACCTTAGTTCTCTTGGTCACAAAATGCTTGCTGCTTTGTCAATGAGTTTGAAGGGCTTACTATTGCAAGATTGTGTCTCTCTGGGAGGCACCACACTACATCTTCTACATCAGAAGACACATATGTTTGTAGGTAAAAAGGAAAACACTTCCTCCATTCCCCAGCAAGCAAATATACCATCTCAAATACAACCCTCAGAGCACAGGGAGCTTCCATTTTCAACAAACTGCACATACACCACTATAGACAACAGGGTAACCTATCAGGGAAGAAATGCCTGCTTGTTAGTTAGCTACACATGATGCTTTTCTTTTGCTCCAAAACATAACTTCAGAAGATGCTTCCTCTGCACAGCACCCTGCCTTTGCTCTGACAAAACCTTTGGAACACTGTACACTCATTACAGCTCTCTGCACTTACTGTCGGTTTGGCAGAGCCTCATTACTGCAGTAAATGTTACAGTAATTGTGACACACAAAAGATGGATGAATATTTGAGTAGAGCCCTTTTCTGAAGGAGAACAGGAATGCAGAGCTTTGGAAAGAGAGGGTGTTGGTGCAGAACTCAACTTCCTAGCCTACATAGAAGTCAGTATCAATTTACCTGCGTTTTCTTCTTTGTGTGTTGTGGAAAATGAAGTTTGACATTAGATAAGAGAAAGTCACATAGAAGGCCATGATGGATAAATGAGGTTACCTTTTTGCATGAACTGATAGCTAAAATAATTTTATGAAATCATAAGCAGTACTAGTACAACCCCTCCAGAATCTGTATTTCCGTGACTGATAATTATGAGACACCTAATCCACACTCCTATTGACTCCACCAGAAGTTAACAGGATAATTTTCATATCAGGCTACAGGAACAGTTCTTCCCATGCATTCAACTCCTGAGATTTTGCTCCAGCACCAAACATTAATGTCATCCCTTATTACTTACTTCTTACAGCCATTCATATGTCCAAGCCAAAGCAATCTTCATTCCCTCTCGGTTCTCGTGCATTATGCATTTCTCTTTCAAGCTTGCGCATTATCTTTTCCATAAAGAACAGCTTAACAAGTTATTAGATGCCAGAATCAGCTACTGAGTTTTGAACAATATCCCCAGACATACACTTGGGTATTACAAATCCCTTCGTTTCTACCCCCTCTCCTTGCGCACTGGTCCCACATTGTTTTTAGGTAATGCACATTAGCGTAGATTGGTCATTTCATGACAGAAGCTTGGTACCTAAGTTATACAGGAAGAAAACTGAAAGCAAGTATGTACTTTGATTTATTTTGCTAGATGGTAATTTTTTTCTAATATTATAGTTATATTTTATGTTGCAAGCAGTACTTGTAACAAAGCATAAAGCAAAAATAAAAACAATCTCAGTAATAAGAGAATTTACAACTGAACTAAAGTTGTATTTGTATACATGGACAACCAGCATGTCTTTTTGTGATGCTTGAGAAGTGCACACACAGCAGAGCTGCACTGTGCAGATGCTGTTCACCCCTCTGCAAAGAGTGGGCTTGAAGTCTAACCATCATTGATCCCACTTAATAAACCCTCCAAGCAAAGCTGACCTACAACTGCAGCGAACACACAGGATTCAAATTCATTCTCTGATTAGTTTCAGCAAAACATGAATAAACCCGATGCTGGAAATTAGAATTTACAATACAACAAGTTTTCCTGGCATGAATTTTCAATTACTAGACTCATGGTGATATAATCTGTGACATTTATGTAAGAGCCAAATACCAAAAATGAGAGAAACTGATCCTATACATAGCCACGAATACAGAGGCACACTCTCTCCTTTAAGCATCAGAGAAAGTAATTTGGAACTGGAAAGTGCTTGCGCAGACTGTTTAGAAGTGGGAATTCAGGTACTACACAGCTTTTCTGAGGTGACACCACCTATTCTGTATATCATCTGTGCAATATATGTGCAGTACCTAAATCTAAAGAGGACAGAGAGCGTGCTCAGGAGTCATACAGATGCAGCCATACTCAGTGGCTCAGGAGGTAGACAAATGTTCTATTTCTGATCAGAATCAGGGAGAAAGGTTGGGGGGAAAGTGAAAAACTGTGAGAAAGCAGAATAAATCATCCCAAAAATTTTTTTGCTCCTACTTACTGTGAGTTAGAGGATGACTTCTGGCAAGAAGCATTAAGGTTTATATTCCTTTCAAAACTCTCAGTTATTTTAAAATACCCCATCTATGAATATTCCCCCATATAAATTACAATTCTTTGCTTAATCTTTATTCACTATCACGGCCCCCCTAATGGCATCCAATTATTAATTAGGCATACACGGTTGGCCTCACATGATGTTAAAAGTGGTAATAAGAATTTATTTTTAAACAAACACAAAGACAGATGAGAAAAGTGTATTCTAGGAAGCAGAAACACTGATCTTCCTTAAACACTGAACCACGCTGTAAAAAATACTAAGGGTTCCTTTTATTGGACTCACACCAAAACAAGGGACAATATTAAAAGCTGAGTCTTATTTTAGCGAGAATTACACGGTTTTCTTTTGCACCAATTTATGGTGAAAGTAAATTCCACTAATTTTCCTATTCTGTTATCAGCTTGATTGGATAAGATTTACACACAGCCTCCAGATGTGGTGCAGCATTCAAAAGGAGGTTAAAAATTCAAGTAGAAATAAAACCGCCTGCTACCCAGAGGGATGATGGATTATTAACTCAAGTCTCCATTTTCATCCCTCTGGATATGTTAAAAACATGAAGAAATCTCCTGCAAGCCTAGGACCACCACGGAATACAGGAGAATGGTTAAAGACCTTGTGGTTTACACACCCCTGAAAGCAAAGAGCCGAGCAGAGCAGTATTACAATTCCATGAACCCATTTCCTGAAAAAGTGAATTTGTCCACACATTGAAATAATAACATGTTTCAGCTAAGCCCTTTGAACGAACGTGTATTGAATTGGCACTGTAATTGTATCAGATGCTCATAAGCACCATCTGCATAATTAAGATGGTCCCATAATTGAATTATATGCCCAAGCACAGTTTCAAGTGATTAACATTTAAATAACATTTTGAACTCCAAACCCAAAATGATTGAAAAAATTGGTTTTTAAGAGCAAATAGGGATGTCTATATGGCTTTTTGCCTTAGTAATGTTTGTATTTTCAGTGCAGTGAGGTCAAGTAATCAAACTATCAGCAAATAACTACATAACTTGGAAAATGAAACGGCAGCCTAGCAACCTGAACACATGCTAGAGATTGAAGGTTGATTTCTG
The DNA here is from genome assembly GCF_964199755.1 of Larus michahellis. Classification (NCBI taxonomy): domain Eukaryota; kingdom Metazoa; phylum Chordata; class Aves; order Charadriiformes; family Laridae; genus Larus; species Larus michahellis. The sequence continues at coordinate 5,498,995 of NC_133906.1, read as the reverse complement.
TTGTGACGGGATGGACCAGAAATCACCCTAGGTACCTTAATGAGCCAAAAAGAAAACGTCAGGGAGAAAAGCTGCACAGAGCCACTGGAAAACTTCTCTTTCTTTTTCACTAGCTTTGTGTTTTGACAGCAACGACAACATAATACGAATGAAAATGTTCGGCATCCCATGAACTGGCTGGCACATCCCACATGCCAGACTCCACTAGGGAAAATGAGAACTCACCAGAAAAAAGCAGATGTAAAATGCACAGGAGAACTGTATGCAAGAGGAGAATGGGGTAACAGTTTTGCATGGGTAATAGCAGAATAAAATTGAATATACATGACTTCTATAGAATATCGACAGTCAAAGGCTTCACCGACATTCAACGGCACTATAGGACAGCAAAGAAAGGACTCTTGGCAAAAAGCATTCCTTAGGATATAGAGTATCTGTTACAAAAAGTAAAAAAAACTTTTTGGCATGTTTTTTTTCATAATTTTCTCTTGAAATTTATAGGGAATCAAGTGTCATCTTTAATTTAACACAACTTATCACAGGAGAACAGCTGAAGTGCCAATATGAAAGTATCTAGTCAAGTACTCTGTCATCCCAGCAGTCAGTGGCAAGCAATGTCTAAGGACAGAATTGTGTGTGCCCCTGCTTACTTATTGGCAAAATAATTATGTTAGGTTCCAGGAATGTTTTAAAATGGCCTGGAGCGTAGGGGAGCAATCTGATTGCCTCTCGCTGTGTCAAGATATTTAGACATCTACTAAAATTTACATTTTCTAATGTGATGACTGACCACTGAAGAGTCTGTCAGTGCTTCAATTGATAATAACCAGTGTGAAATCATCATCATGCTTGCTTGAACCAGCTTTAAGTGTTTCTCCATGTTCAGGAAACTGGATGATGGTGATGACAAATTTATTCAACGTAAATTAAAATGGAAAAGTCACGAGCTGATAATGAGTCAAGAAGGAAACACTGAGCACAGTCTGACAGTCCTGTTTTGCAGACATTTTAAAGGCTTCCTTCATTTCTGACCCAAAAGATTGCAACTCCAGTTGAACACCGTCCATAAAACAATTCTGCAGTACTCGTGTTATTACCTGGAGAATTATAAGCACGTATTGCCATAGCATCCAGACTTCTGTTACTCATAATTCACTTACACCTGCACATAAGTCACAGCTGATTTTAGAAAACTACGTGATAATTCAGAAGCACAACAGAATAAACTAATTTTCTCAACTTCCTGCGCTATCAGGAAGTTTGTTTCTTGTGCAGTAATAACTGGAAGAGTTTCTGTCAGGTGAGCCCAGCTTGCAGCACTGGCGTCAGAAGAGCTAATGAATTAGACACTGACGTAGGAACTAGTGGTTGTTTTGGGAAGCTGCATGCAGACAGGTTACAGAAGTGACACAGAAGAGGCAGATGCTGTTGCAGTCTTTCGTTAGTGCTTGACTGTAATTGTATTTCTATGTCTGGCAGATGCTGCTCCCTCAGTTTAACAGCAGTTATTGAGTTTAGTAATATCATCACAATAGCAGCCTAAATGCAGAAATCTGAAGGAAAACAAAGCTTGAGGCAAATAGGTTGAAAACAATTCTAAAGCTGTTACACAGGTCTGTGCAGAGAGTATTCTGCCCTGGACTAGAAGGATGAGGCTCGCATAGTATCTCTGCTGTAGCCAGAAATATTCTGAGTAATCAAGAGAAAAGCTCATATGTCATTTAGAATCACATAACCCAGAAATGACATAGGTTGCAAAGGACCCCCAGCGGTCATCTGCCCTGAACCTCACTCAAAGCATGATCCATTTATAGCTATTTAATGCAGATATTTGCTTTAGCTGAGAAACAATTTCATCGGATCACAGGATAATTCAGAGTGGCTCGCAGGATTCTTTCCTATTAGACTGCCCAAAACAGGCTGAGCTATAAGGTCAGACCAGGCTGCTCTGGAGTTTTATTCAGTCTGGTCTTTAAAATCTTCACGGACAGAGAATGCGCAACTTTCTGGGCAGCCTGCTCCACTGCTTCACTTGCCATTGTGAAAATGTTTCCCCTTACATCTAAGTCAGAAGGTCTCTTTTTTTTTAATGCCCGCTGTCTGTTCTCCATGAGAAAAATGAACTCCATAGAACAAGATTTTATACATCACTTAAAGCTCAGAAGGTTGCTATGGGGAGGAGGAGAGACTATTGTGCTATAAAGGACTTGGAAATGGAAGACTGTAATTTCTTTATTCTGGCATTTATATACTTGTTTGCATCACTGTTTAATGATACTTATGTATGTAACAGTGTAATGTATACAATACAAAATATTAGAACTGATGTACATTCTTCCAAATAATTTTTTTATTTTTTTCTTTTTAAATACTTTGTACGGGTTTGTGCTTCACTGGATTTTCTTTGAGCTTCCAACAGGCTCCAAAAGCATACAATAAAGAATTGGTAGATCCGATTTTCAGCTCTTAAGTACTGGGATTCAATTTACAATTACAAATCATCACAAGCACTGCAAACTTGGCAAATTTGCCATGGAGGTATTTTCCAAGCAACCTTGCCAGAAGAGCTATGGGAGCACCAAGTATCTCACTATTCATCAAAGGAGAAACAGCACAAAAGGCAGGTTAAAAAGGAGAATCACTAAAAGCAAAATTTGACTGGTTGAATTTTGGGAAGACCGATAATAGCAGTTTCTGAAAGTACACACGTGACTTCTCACTTCATACAGGTCTATTAAAAATAAAGGTCAACTCAAACTGTAAATATTAGATCTAGTTCCAACTTTAACCCAGGTTAGATGATTGGATCTGGAAGTCTAATTTGTCACCACTTTTACTTTAGCTGTCAATATGTCAAACTTTAGGCACCAATATTGGTCTTTTACAACTATACTGTTGAGTTTTCCCTAATGATCAGACATCAGGAGAAGGAGGAGAGGCTGCAAGCTTTTGGCTTTGTTTTATGAGAGAGGAATACAACAAACCTCTGATTTCAGGATATATATGTAACCCCAGGAGTATATCTGCTTCTAGTGACATCGAAACAGAGTCCACTATATGGATTTTCTCTTGCCCAGCAAGCCATGGGGATCTCAACCATAAAATTTAGGATCAACACGCCTAAGCACTTGTATGATTAGTAACTATGCAAATTAAATTTCCTCAAGGAAAAGGATTTATTGAAAACTGAAACCGTCTTGCCAGACATTTGAAAAATGAGATTTCATCCCCCTATATTATTTTGCTATACAATCTCTTTCAACAGTAGAGATTTTATGATACCTTCTTGTTCCAGGCAATAGAGCGCTGTGAAGCACACAGTGCGTAACTGTAATAAAAAGGCTCCCAGAATGTTTGCTTTAATATGGTTGCAGAGAGGGAAGCATATTACTTAGATATGAAAAATACTGGTTAACAAACTTGGTGCCCATTATCCACAGCTGACTGTCTTGAGCCACTTGACTCACTGTTTCTCTGCAGACTGGCTCTGGACGTGTGCTCATTTGGGAGCAAGCAGAGCAACCGGCAGCTTTATCTGACACTGGGCTGCTGAAAAAGAAAGAGCTGCGCAGTGTTATGTTGTGCCCCCTGTGCAGTGACTGGCAGACAGTTTGGCAAACTTAAGGGCTCCTGAAAGAGCTTGTCCACATTCCAGGAAAACTAAAAGACAGGTGAGAAGGACATTTAAATATATTCCAGTTTCTATACAGACCAAGGTTAGTCTAAGGCCTCCTGGACAGAAGTTCAAACTGGCCACAGCTAATGGTTTCTTGAAAACTCCCACCTTAAACTGAAATCCTTTCCATTCTTTTGATATTCAAATGCAAATCACAGAAACGATAATTAATCAAACACTATTTCACAGCTTGGACGGATTGTTGCCCCAGTGAAATGAAAGTTTCAGTTTACTCTAAAAAAAAATAATAAAAAAAACCAGACTCCAGTTATCCTTCTCTTAAAAAGAGTATAGCTCTCAAACCCAAATTAACCTAAAATTCTCAGAAGACACTTGATCCAGCCTGCTGAGAAGCAGAATGTATGAGGACAGGGTACAGTAGCCTTCTAGCATCCTCTCTCCTGGCAACTTCAAACAGGATAAGGAGAATAACATGGTCCAAGAAAAGCTTCTGTTCCACAGAACAGATGTGTAGTTGGACTTCTACAATAACGTTTGCTGCTGTGTTGGTTACAATTGCATACTTAGGATGACACAAGAGAAATCAGCAATTTAGCAGAAATCCAATTGTTATTATTTATGTGGGGAATGTCAACTACTTAAGATAGCTAATTATAATGAAGACTTCGAAGCAACATTTTAAATTAAACCAATAGGGTTTAAAAAAAACAAAACAAAACAAATCCAAACACAAAACCACCCCCCACCACCACCCCCAGCAAAAAATCCTTATTATCTAACCATGCCTGGTTATTTTCTTGCCAAATATAATATTGGCCTATGTCTTATATGATGGAAATACAGAATTCTAATACTAGCCAGGTGGTCTAAAACTAGCTCTGAAATCATCGTTTCCCATCTCTGAAATCGTCGTTTCCCATACACTGAAGTCAGTTGGGGGCAGTTTAAGATCCTGTCATGCCTGAGCTGAGCATTACTTTACCCAGCTCCAGTGTTTCTGACATCAGTGGTACTGTCTGCAGAGGGTAAGGCACTTACACAAAACAATTCTGCCAGAATAAAAGGGGAATAATCTGGACCTATACTGTGACAGTATATTTAAACAGAAGGACAATGACATTTCTGAGAAACTCTGGTAAGTCTTATCCAAAACAGTAAATAACAATATTATCTGCTCTGCAATTTTGCAGCAATTTTTTCCTTCTAAATACAATCTCAATGAATTTATACAGGACCCACAATGACTCCCTTTTTCTGATTGTCCTGCTTTACCATAATGCTAGTATATTTTCAAAAATGCTCAAGCTTAGGAAATTATACTGGCTACCAGGATACCTTAATCAGAGAGTTCTTATCAGTGTGTCTCCAGACTAATAAGAAGAAATCCAATCTAGAGCCCACTGAACACTAAATTAGATCTAATCATAGGGCACTCTTCCAACTGTTCAACAGCAGGCCTAAAACCAATGAATGCCACTTATTTTTTTGGTATCCATTAAAATACTACAAGCAATCCCATAATAGCTGCTTCAAAGCCACGATCAGAAAAGTGTGCAGATATTTGTTTGCATTTAAAGCGTGCTCATTCAATGCCCTCCTTGCCAAAACATACTTTACATTCAAACACTTTCAAGAAGACCCTGAAAGGCTCTGGAGGCACAATACTCTGGGAATCCCATAACAGGGCAACTACTTCCACCTTCTCAGCTTGAGAATGTTTAAATGGTTGAAGTACAACATGATCTAATGGCTCTCCGGCATATATATTTTGCCCCCCTAATAAAAAGGCAGCACTTGAGCCAATTCAGACTGGAAAATTACTTCATATGGGCTGAAATATGTAATTTGTTGAAAGCCTGCACTACACGCACACAAGGACTATAGTATAAAGGCACTGAAACCTGCTTAATGGTTTATGCAAAAGTTCTAGACCCACATTTTTATAGGACACTGTGAGCCACATGTTGAGTGATTTTATTTTTTTTTTCTACTGGTAAAGAGCCTATCTGTAAAGTGTCCTGGGTTAGACAGAGCAACTGTGTATCACTTAGAACTTGTAACCATAAAAGATTTGGGGAGATGACTATGATGAAGTTCACGTTGTCTTAACATACTTTCTTTCTCAGAGGTTAAAGTGACAAGTTCAGTTTTAGCTCTCCTTTTACTTGCAGCATCTTCACTGTACCCAACACAACCCTAGTTTGACAATGGCTAACGGCACCACTTATATCAACACGTACAGAGTCCCAGGTTCTAAGCACTTTCATGCTTATTGTTCTCACAAATGGCAAACCACTCCCCTCCTAAATACACAGTCTTCTCTCACTGCACAGGCTGGCCATGAAGACTCGGCGGCACTAACAAACTTGTGAGGTATGGGACAGGGGAGAGGAAAGGAGCTGCCAGAAAAAGTATGTGCAAAAGGGGAAGACAAAATAATTGGCTGTGCAGGAGGAGATGAACAGCCTCCCACCGACGCAGCTCGAGGACTGTCATAACCAAACCATACGTGCTCTTGCTTGCCCTTTTCGCTCTAGAACAGGGTGATCCATGTTTGCAATTGAGATCCTATGGATAAATTGTATGTCTGAGTAGTCCTTCACTTAACATAAGTTTCAACTATTTCATATTTTAGTTCTTTGGCTTTGCTCGTGGACTTTTTTATCTAAATCTATGCTTATTTTTATATAGCATGTAAGTGCAGCAAAGACTGCAATCACAGAGCGACACATTCTATGGAAATCATGGACTTCTGGATATTCATTTCTGGTTATTGTCAAGATGGTCAGAAAGGCTTAAAATGGCATGTCTAAAAGCTATTTCTTATTTTATATAATTTTATTGTTTGGAGGTGGAGGGTTGTGTGTGATATAAACCAAAATTGATTAATTTATCATATCTCACCCTTACTTTCTGAGTGCATCATCCATGATGGTAATCAGAACATTAGGAATACATATTAAACTCACTTTTCTCCCTCTACTGACCGGCTGAAATAGTAGATGATTTCCTTCTCTGACTTGCTGGTTCCCAATATGATTATGGAGACAAGAGTGAGTGAAATTTGCAATTTCACATTTGGCTTAGGAAATTTTTTATGCTACATTAATAAATACTGAAGAGTGCATAGTATATATCTTACCCCTGATCATGATGTGTGTTAAATCACATGTGGCATAAAATACTCAAATACACAGTGTATTCTGAAACCATTTCTCTGGCAACTAGCCACATTTGGCATAAGAAGAACATGGAACTGAGCGTGGCTTGCACCAGTAAGACCTTTCATATTGCCATGTTGCTTGCACGTGCAGGTACTTGCAACACAGTAGCCCTCAAGGATCTACACATTCAACCACAAACGCTAACGCATGAAAACAGTCCAATGGCATTCCCACACGCACATCAGCCAGCGACCAAATTTCCTTTCTTGGACTTCACCGAGTCTCTCATTTCCTCCCCACACTTAAATCTGCTGTGTCTATTACCCATTAAACACACTGTGCTATAAAACTGTTGGCACTTTCCTTTTTTTTTTTTTCCCAGCCCTCGCCTCCCTCTTGCCTGACAGAGAAACAACAGACTAGCACGTCCCAGTGAGTTTTCAGTGGAAAAGGTGATTATATTAATGTCAGAGGCTGAAAAAACAGTAAATCTAGCTAGTCTGTAAAATAAAGAAGAGGAAGGGATCATACTTACAGCAGCTGCAGAGACACAAGATCATCAAAAAGGCCCTGGGGAATCTCTGTGATCTTGTTTCCATAGAGCACTCTGAAAGATACAGGAAGACAAAATAAATCTTAAGTAACAGACCAGTTTAGCGTCCTCCCACATCTCTGCATTATCATCTTTATTGATCTTGTGCACCGTGCCCAGGATCTGTGGGCATTTCATTTAACTACTGATCTCATTTTCTTTCCAGAGAGCACATGGTATTAAATGAGTCGTTATGATTCAGGGTTCGTCTGGTGTTGGAAAGCATTTTTAATGTAGAAACTGGACATCATCCAAAAACTGTATCTGAAATATTTTTCATTCTGTTGAGGGATTTTTTTTCCACTCCTTTTAAGAAATATTTTAACCATTGAAAGGCACCTTGTCTGATGCAAAAACTTGTATGGGTCCTGGCAGAAGGGAAGATTAGTCTCCCTCTGAAAATTTTACAACTTACCTAAACAACTTAATAGACTTCAAATTTGGAAAAACAGTATCTAGGCAATTTCTATGCTCTACATAGGACATAATAAATGGTTACAAATCAGATAATGTCAAAATTTTGTTGCTTAGGCATCACTGAACTGGTTAATTCCCTGACTTTTTAATGTGGAATAATATGCTAGCAATGAATCAAATAGCCATGTGAGGCTTGGATGCTGGCTGAAATTCTGGCTTACCCTGTCTTTCAACATTTAAAATATTACGGAGAGTTGAACATACTGAAAAACAAACACTTAGCATGGCAGACCATTTACAATACCCTCTGGCCTTCCCAGAGTATCACCACTTCACTGTATTTTTCATCAGTCGTTGGAGGTGGGAGAGTTCCCAGATCAGCTCATTTCTGAGCCTAAATAAAAAGAATCTAAATAAAATAACACCACTTACATATGAAAATTGAAACTTAATTTTTTATTACTTTTGTAGTTTAGCAGGAACTGAACTACTCAAGAAACTAATGATCATCTAGCATTGTATTTTGTCTAAACAAATGCAACATAATTTCTCTTTAACTATTACAGAGTCAGGAGGTTAGCTTTTAATGTGCTGTTACAGTTCGTGTTTTCTGTGAGAAATGAATGCTAGTACCACTAAACTGTTCTAATTGTTTCCTAATTTCAGCTTCAGAAGACACACACAACTTCCCACTTCAACAAAATTTCATGCAAGGTACATAGATTTTTATACTCTACCCAAAAGTAGACAGAAATGATGGTGGAACTTTGACAAGTCTAGCAGGTCTGTTTAGATAGCAGTTTCAAAATATGAGATAATATTCAAGTCCCTGAATTTCACTGGGCTCTAAAACAACATCCAACTGACTGACTCACTGACATCTTTCTGAACAACCTAACTGGCGTGAGCATCTGTATCAGGAAGCAAAAGCAAAACCTCTGCAAATAAAATATTTATAAAAGGTTGAATTATTGAGTTAATGCCCACAGAACCCAATATATTTCCGTTTCAGTTTGCACACTTTCTGAATGACATTTCTTTAGCAAGCACATCACCTGTATACAAAGTTTAGACTGTAAGCTCTGTGATGTTCGATGAACATCTTCCTTAGTTTTGTGAAGTAGCAGGGTCATCAATGCTGATCAATAACGCATAATACTAGAGCATATAAGAAAGAGTCCAGAAGCTAAGGTTTACCAAATGCCCATGGAAAGAAGTAAAAAAAAAAATCCCCACTCCAGGCTAAGGCTGGAGAGGTAAAACCACTTATGTTAAGTAAAACCTTAAAGAAATCTCAACGCTCACACCCGGTGCAGTTGTTAGTTATGGTAATACTAGATGCAAATATCAAAATAAGACTCTTCTTAAAGTAATTTTTCATTTACTTTTTCTTTAAGAGTCAGAAGGTCATAGTACAGTGTTCCACTGAATTTGAAACCCTGGATGTGTTTATCCATCCTCTTTATTATTTTAAGTGAAATTAAACTGATTAAAATAGCTTATTGATTAAAATAGCTTATATAATAAAACAAAGCTTCAATTTTTAGAAGCTATGAAAAGAAAGTAAGCATTTTCAAACCTAATTGGGCTTATGTGCATGTGGCACATTAACATTCGAACAAATTAACAGCTAAACAAAAGTCAGTATGAGAGCTCAGGCACTTGTCTCTAATTCATATTCATGCTCAGCACTACACAGAGCCAGATTAGCTGATGCCACTGTCTGCCTGCCATGCCAGAGCTGAAGTCAAACGGTCCTACAGAAAGCAGCAAAGGGGGAGGGAGGGGAGATACATAACACATTGCCGCTCATTTCTTGAGTTCCTTATTTCCATTTACTCTAATAGAAAGCATAGAAACTTTCCTCAGAGTTCTCATTTTTTTCTGTTTAAGACAGGAAAGCCTACTCATACCACCAAATATGAATATTGGTCATGTTCTTGATCCATGATGCTTTTGTTCTGAATGTACCAACTGTTACACTCCAAACAGTACTAGGAATGAGTCAGCCTGCAGAAAAGACTGGCCAGGTTAGATACGGTCCATCATCGTATCTGCTTTCCTCTATGTCCTGTCATTCTTCCCATCTCACTAATGCACCACAATGTTTCCAGAATGGCAGCTTTGGGGAAAAAAGAAAAGAAACAAAAGCCCCAAACAAAAAAACCCATAACTTCAAAAGGACATATAAGATGAAATTCAGCCAAGTCAATTCAAGCACTTCATCTAAATCTCCAATGCTTTTACCAACAGAGATAAACGTTAGGAGATTTGCCTATGGCATTACAAGTTCTAAAAATGTATGTTCCCTTGCATCCCTCACCTATGTTGCAGGACATGTAGGTGTCTTGGCTACTGTGCAAGCTTGGCACAGGAATACAACCCTTCTTCTATCCCCTAGCAACTGAAATTTTAGACCCCAAGTATTTTTTATTAAAAATACAGTAACAAAGTTAATATGTAATAAAATTAAAAACAGTTCCGTAATTGCTGCCAATAAACAGCAAATCAGTGAATAAGAACAACATTTATTAGAACACAAAAAAATTACTAAAACTTCTGTTGTGTGCTCCTGATTGTTCATTTGCTTCTCAACTTCGCTGGGAGACCAAGTTAGCCTCAGGTCTGACAAATACCATTTACTGTCAGGTGGAGAAGATATTACCCTAAACATGATGTACAATTTGGGAGAAAGAGAAAAGTGAGCTATAGCTTAATTCTGTATCCACAATGGTCACCTTGAAAGTATCAACTAGAGACTAAGCCCAAACTGATTGAGACACCAATAGGTATCTTTTTTCTTCCTGTATTTTTAGCTCAAGCAAACTTTTCTCAAATTTTTTGCAGGTGGCTTTCTAACATCAGCAAGTTGCTGTTATGACACAGGTGCAGCTGAGCCATCTGAGGGCTACATTCTTAGTGGCACCCAGGGCCCTCAGCTTGCCAGTTCACAGCTAAATGCTTTCAGCGTGGCCACAAACCACAAGCTGCAGTTCTTCGAAAAGTACCTGCCAGATTGGCTCCCAACTTGCAGCAGTTTTCAGGCTGCCATCAACCTTTCAAACAAGGGGAAGGACAACCCAGATAAAGCACAGACCCCTAGCTGCACTGCAAGCATTGGAGGAGATCCCTGGAAGAAGTACCCTATTCAACTGAAGAGTTATTATGGATCTGCAATAAGAAATTATACAGATATATAAAAGTCATAATGAGGTGTTACATTTCTTCAGCCTGATTCTGGCACATTTTAATATTCCCCCAAAATGTATCTATTCCAAGACACAATTAAATATTAAATTTCCAGTTCAACTATTAATTATTACTACTAAACTTAAAGTTTTGCAGATTAATCCAACTGATGTTCTAAGTAGTTAAAAATAATGACTAAACAGTGAAAACAGTCACTGCATAGGTTCATTGCAAAGCTTGGGATATACCAGAAGAAAGTATTGGAAGCACACATAGCAACAAGTACGTTATCTTAGGTGAGAATGCAATTAGGCATGTAACAAATCTTCAGCAGCAGGGTCTTGAAACATAAAAGTCTCACTGATTCTTCACATTCTCTAGACATTCCGACCTCTTGAACAACGTTAAAATTGAGGAATTTGCAAAGACTTCACCAACACACAGCCATTCACATGCACTGAAGTTTAGCATACTGCTTCCTAAGGGTGTGAAGCAGTAATTGCCATGTTGCCTTTATTTTACAGTTCGTCGTCCTACCTTACCTGCAAATGTAGTTGCAGTTTAGCTGCTTTGTTAAGTCAGATCCTAGAATATAGAGATTTTTCCCTGGGAGGTGACACAGAACTTTTTGGGGGTATGAAAGCCTAGCACAGAATCTCTTACTCTAGACCATATGGTTTCCAGCTAAGTGTTCCTTTATTTTGGCTTGACTGAAACATTCTTACTGAAGTGTCAAATTTTGACTTTATGCAATGTCTTTTTCAGTCCTCAGAACGCTTTTAACTTTCCTTCACTGTGAAAACAATTCTTGCTAGGAAGAATTATATTTCCCAAGCTACATACAATGGCAGAGGCTCAATAAGAATTCAAGTTTTCAAAAGAGGAGGAATTGATAGGGGTAAAAACAGCAATAAATTTCTAATATCTGAAAGAAACTCAGACATGTAATTTTTTTTCCCTGCACTATTTCATATTTCTTCAGAACAAGTTAGGCTAAATAAATCACAGTAAAACTATCCAAAGCAATTTGTTACCTTAAAATAAGTTTGGCAGTTATTGCAATAGACAGTGTTTTATTGCAGATTTCAAATCACCATGAATGACACCACATATATCATCACTGAGGAGATGATGGTCTAAATGGGACTGGTATGTCAAAATCTAAGCTGTCTCTTGTCTTTGTGCCCAGGCTGATCTCAGCTTTTAAATTGTTCACTAGCCCAATTCAGTATATGAACAAAAGCAAAGGAATTCTCCCTCTGCAGTGGTCTAAAATTTATTCATTCAGTTTAACACGCTGAAGGCTTAGACTGTTTTGTCATATCTCATAAAATGTCCCCAGACAGTCTGGATATGGCCTTCCAAACCTACATTTGTGGGAAGTTTACTGACCCCAAGAATAACATTTATCTTTGATACTATTAACAATTACCAAATGCTAACACAATCCTCTCACTGATATTAGACAGATTTTGAGTTGATTAAATGAAAAATTAATTTAGTTCAGAACGTGCATGCAGCAATCTTGAAACATGAAACTATTCCTAACTTAGCCTCTATGTTCTGCACTGAGTTATTAATCGCTCCAACTCCAGCAAAGTGCAATTCTAACTACGTAACACAAACACAACATACTACAAATAGAGCATTTCTCAAAATTTTGCTTAAAATTGAGATAACACATTCTTTTGCAAACAACAAATTTTGCCACACCTCTCAATGCAAGGGTACTATTTGCTCGCATGTTTATACGGAGAGAAGTGTTGGATGGCAAGACTAATCACTCCAACACAAAAGCCATGGCTACATTGCCACAGTTGAGTTACATCTCTGCTGCTTACTGTTTTTTTAGATTCGTATCATTCTAATTATTTGTTTCTCATCTTGGATATTTCATATGGTGCCAAGTAACTGCACTATCACTACATCTCACAGCCTTCAGTGTATGCACCCTTGTATCATCCCTTTGAGACAGAGGAATATTTCCAATTTTCAAGAGGAGAGACTTTGTCACAGACAAACAGTTTATTTGTCCAAGAGCTATCACTGAAATTATGCAACATAACTTCCTCCTCCCAAATCCCACAGTAGCATCTTTAATTCTAAAGACACTTTTTCTCAGGCCTTTATCCCCAACACCCTCCATTCTCCACAATGGCTTTATGGAAAGCTCTCCATTACTCTCTTCTCTCAAAACCAGAAGCTGGATCTTACTGTATCTTCAGTTTTGTCCATAAACAGGTTTCAACTTTGGTTCACACCAAAAATATGCTAAGCCCTGGTGCCTAAATATTGAAAGGGAATTTCAGAAACTGTAATAGAATTAAATCCACAGAACACACAGACCCAGAGCTGACCAGTGGCTCACAGTGCTGCCTGCATGTAACAAAGGGAAAAGGAAAAGCCAGAAAACTCTGGGAAGAAGAAAAAAAAAGGTTTTTGAAGAATGATTCTGGTTCCTTAATTGTTGTCACAAGCAGGAAAAAAAATAATTTATGTACATGCCCAAATATTTTCAAGAAAAATGGAGTAGAAATTCCTTGATCGACATAGTCATTATATGAATAAAGAACAAAACCCCACTGAAAAATGGGCATGGCGAAAACATAGGTTTTTTTTTTTTTCCTGTGTGGGGAATGGAGAAGTCTTGAGTCCTTACAAGAACAAGCTTGCCTTTCTTTTGCGAAATACAGAGAAAACCTAAGGTAGAAATGGCTTATTTAAAGCATTAAGATATTGCGACCTGTTTGACTCCCATAGGTGAATTTCTTGTTAAAGAAAATATATAGATTTAAAATAAAAACTTATGACCTGCTAGCATATGGATCGCTTAGCACTTTTAAAAGATTTAAGTTTTATACATTTTAGGGGAAACTGCTTCTGTAATAAACATTCCCGTGTTTTGAAAACACCATTTTTTCCTCCATCTGTGCATAGGTACAATAGGCAGAGGACTCTGAGAAACAGTTCTGCCTGGAAACACTAACCAAAGTTAACTTCAGAAGAAAGTAGAGTAGCAACCCGCTATATATAGGCCTCCATTAGCCAGCGAGACTAACAATGTTGGCTGTCTTCCAGATAAGCACTTTCGCTCTCTTAGACCCATAGGGAGCACTGCAATTGCATGCAAGCAGGGAGTAAAGGGAGGAGAAGAAAATGGGAATAATTCAGGGGAAGAAAAAGCAAGGATTTTAGGCAGTACAGCAGTACTTCATTTTTAACAGAAACAAAGTTGCTTACTTTCATTTGTGCATTAATATTTTCCCCTCCTTTATTCTTGTTTTAACTCAGCTAGCTGAAAAGTCCAGCTGCTCTGTGCACAGATTAAACCTCAATGGTGTCTCATTAAAATGCATGCCACCAATCACATTTGACTTACATATATGAAAAACAGAAGTTACTCTCAGCTGAACTGAAGCATTGTATGCAGAGCAGCATTCCTTCAGGGCACGCAGCTGACTAAAGTTATTGGGGCCTCAGGCACCAAAAGGACTGAGTCACTTAAAAGAGAAAACACTAGTAAGCAAACTGTCTTACTTCATTTCTCCTCCTTGTTCTTTCCCCTTTGGCAGTTTCATTGGGAGGGCTGGCACTTCAAAGGAGTTATCTTCTCTTGCGCTTACTTGTCTTTCTGCCGTTTACAGAACTGGACTGGTGGCTATAGCAGAGATCGGACGACAGAAGATCCTCTACTTCTCAGAAGTAGAAACCTGGCAGAGGTCTCTAGAGAAACCCAGATTCTGCAGAACAGCAGATAATCTTGCCCCGTAAAGATATCTAGGGCTCAGAAACTGAAACAACTAGAGAAGTGACCATCAGGGAAGAACCTACCAGAGGTCTAGGTGACAGGTCATGAAAGATCAGGGAACTAACTCTTGCCTATCAGCCACAGGGAAAACATTTGTAAGACCTACCTGTGACAAGCGGCTAGAGTAAAACCTTTCAGAAGAAAGTAAAAGCCAATGGCAAGCACAATGGATAACTGAACCTAGAGGAGGAGGCTGATAATTTCAAGGCTGGAGTCGATACTGTCCTAGAAACCAGTCTGCCAAAGAGAGGAGAAACAGACTGTGTCTTACAAGAGCTTTGTGTGGCTGCGGGAGAAGGAAATTGAGGCAGAGACAAGCACTGAACAAAGGAAAGACTGCTCGGAGGCAGTTCCTTTACTATAGACCTTTCTGTGCTGCATCTCATCATCTCTGCCCTCTCTCTTCCCCCTTGTAACCTCCTAGCATTAACTTAAGCACTATTTTACCCACTTGGATATAAACATATTTAAACATCATTTACTTGAAATATCATTTTGGACAACCAGGCAGAGAATACACAGTCATTTCACTCGCTTCTGTGTGCAAGTCAAAACACTATAAATTCCTTCCCAGTTTATATTCTCATTTCCTCGCTATCCACTCTGATGTGTTCTGTCCCACTCCTGAGGCCACCTGGGGGTATCTGAATTAGCTATAGCTAAAGTTGAATAACTTCTGAGTTGGGATGTCAACCCCAGTAGAAATGCCTTCCTGTCCAGCTTGCTCCTAGCCAGGAGGTTGGCCAAGACCAGAAGGCTGTAGCATTGCAGCATCAGCAGTAGTTTCATACTAAGCCAAAACTGTAGCGTTCAGTAAATGTCGTTCTCTTACTGAATCATTTCCAGAAAGCATTGAGGGATTTGACCACTTCCACAGCATGTTGAATAACACTACCCTAGCTATTCAACAAAGGCTAGCAACACTTAATATATATTTCTGGCATTCTCCCAGCTGGATTCAGGGCACAAAAAAAAGGCCCATCCTTCTCCACTCTGGCTCAGAAGTTTACTGCAATGTATAAGTTTAGTACTGGAGAGCCTTCTAATATTAGCACTAGTCAGCAAGTTATACAGGTTGCTAGAATTATCCAGTATTCAGAGAATAAAATACGGCATCTTTTAGAAATAAACTACACTCTTAAAAATCAAATGTTATATGAATATTAATGAGCTAAATGTTTTAAAACCGTCTTTCAAATTAACGCAGGCAAATACCATTCCAGTTGAGCTTAACCTCTTCTCTCAACCTGTGGCTCTTTCTAATGGTCTATTCTAGTTCATTCTCCACATGCAGCTTCTGACCTTGTATTGCTCCTTTTACCCATTTGAAGCTCCACTGTTTAATAGTGCTGTGGGTAGCTAGGTTGAAATATAGCTGCATTTAAATTCAACTTGGTGCTAAAACAGTTTCTGTGTTCTATAAAGAGAAACAAATGGCTGTCAGGAGATCCTACCTTCCTTTTATCTTCTGTATGAAGTCATATTTTAGTCCCCTTCCAGCTTAATAAAGTAGTAATTACAGCTAAAAAATATAAATATTTTCTTAAGAGCTTAGGGTCTTCCCTAACTAGTTTGAAAAAAAACCCAAACCAAAAAAAAAAAACCTCACAAGAGTACAATCTCAGTTCTTTAATACAGAAGAAAAATTCAGTATGAAAGCATTTCCTTTAACTCCTCCCTGATTAACACCACCAAGCAGTGTCTTAGCTGCGATGAGGTTTTTGTGTGCCATGATGAGTTGGGGGGCATGGACTAGCCTGCAGGTGCACATGTACGGTAGATCTACTAATGCCCTGGCTGTCAAGAAGTGAATGTCAGTAACCTTGGGGGTGTTCATCTATAAAAAAAGCTTACTAGAGATGTGTAAACACTTCCTCCTTCTAACCTTCATGACCAGTTTTTCATTTACAAAAGATTAGATGCTTCACGCAAGCTGGCAATTGCACACAGAAACATAAGTTCTCCCAGACAGCACATTATCATTTTTATTTCTCTTACACACAAGCTCTCCCCAAATGCCCATTCAGTTCTATTTTCTACTTACAATGAAATGAGAGATTTCAAGCCTTTGAATGCATCAGGCGCAATGTCAGATATTTGATTCTTGCTGATGTCTCTGTAAAGAGAAGGGAGGATTAAAAATATATTTGAAAACAGGAATTTCATGGAAATATTTTAGCTGTAGTTTACTGGAAAAATATACTTGATACAAAAACAGAACTAAAAGATCATATTACCTCAAAGACATTATGAACTATGTAAGGACACAGATAAGCAAATTCCAGGAATGATCAAAAGCATCAGTCAGTACAACAGGCCATAGCCTCAGTAAAATGGCAGCTTCCCTGTTAATAAGGTCTTTCATTTTACAGACATTGAAACAAAGAGTTTCACGAGGAGCTTTGAAGAACCAACAGTGAGGTTGCCCATTGAATAAAAACCATTGATGAAACCATCTTAAGGACTACTAATAACGGAGATTGCATTGTGACTCTGTGGGGTGGGCCTTAAGCATGAAGAACAGCCTGTGACAAAGAGTAGCAGTTGTCTGTATAAATGCAGGCATGGAAGGCTAACTTTATAACAATACAGAGTATTATATTTTGATTATAAGTGAAATAATAGATGAAGTGAAGAGAGGTTCTAAGTTAGCTGGAATGTGCTGGCAGGACATGCATTATGGAAGATGGTGGGATTAACAGTGTCAGCATGGTGTAGGCACCAGGGGAGTGGCTTCTGAGGCAGCAAGACTATTTGTCAAAGAGAAGAAACCTTTTGGTAAATGGGATGTAAAGATGAACATATTCTTAAGTAACAGAAACACGAGGTATACTCAAACAAAATTCCCATCAAAACCCTAGGAAATTCCACTAAGGCTTACTCTCAATTTATATGAAACATATCAATAATTCTTAGGATGATAAAATTCTTCTGAGGTAAGCCTTTTCCCACACCATCTCTGTTTAATACCAATGGGAAAGGAGATGGGAAATGGACTACCCAACCCCTGTCCCAAAGCAGGCACCAGTGTCACGGAGGACCTTGGTACTGTACTAGTGATGTTTGGTTTTTAATGGCCTAGAGAAAACAAGCAGTGCAAAATCCTACCATGACCCTGATCTGGTGAGGCAGGCAAGAAGAGGGTCAACACAGCACTTGCAGGTCTGCATGGAGTTTTCAGACATTAGGGAAAGCCTTTGAGAATCTGAATGGAAATCATGGACCTTTGAAGCCAGCAGCACATTGGAGACCCTGTCAGGAAGCCCCAGCAAGATTCCACCCCTTCAGCTATGATGTGAGTGGAATTCAGTTACAACCTGCTGTCATTTTCAAGGGAGAGTGTGTTCCTGGTTTGGAAAAGACTCTTCAATTTTAATCATAACCAACCAAGTACACGACGATAAATACAGACTACTCCACAATTTCTTTATACACAGAACCAAATTTACAACACTTGGGACCCAGACGCTGAGAACTGGGTGCCTTATCAGGACTGTCACTGCAATTCAATCTTCCTGTCAATCAGTTCAACCAGGTGCTTAGCTACAGGCATAACATTCAGTCAGCCCATTGCATTCACTGACAGTGGGTATCAGCTTGTACCAGTAGTATCAAATCTTTCCACTGATAGCTGAAGCTGGAGTAATACAGTTTTCCTGTACCTCTTCACTGTTGTTTCCACTGGGGCACATGCTAGGGATCCCAGTCAGACTAAATATCACTTGAAAAAGAATTTAGGAATCAGAAAGTGAGGTTTTCCATTCTATACATGTTTCGAGCTACAAATTATGCTGGCTAAAATTTTAAGGAAGTCCTCTAGCTGTTTTCAAATCTAGCCACATCAAGTGGGATTTTCTTTGGTTCTTTTATGAGGCTCATGAAAAAACTGCTCTGCAATCTACTGATGTTTTCTATTACAACATCCTGCCTAAAAGGACAGCATTCAGTGAAGGTTTCCAGTTCTTCATCTCAACTCACAGCAGTTATATCTGTGACAGTGAAAGTAGGAATATTTATTTTTATACAGGTTTTTGTGAACCTGTTTAGACTGTCTGGTACCATTTGCTGCATTTGATCTAGTAACTCTTATGTAATCAGAAGTCTGATGTGAATCTGTGCTCTCTACTTATTGAGGAACATATTAAAACCTGTTACAATGACATGAAATCACGAGCTTGCTGAACAATGACAAGGATCTGAAAAGGGGCATTTCTTTTTTGAAACAAGTACTACAGAATTTTATTGATTTGCTACATTTCAACATTTCCATCCTTTCTCTCTCCCCATGTCCGGACGCTAATGAGTGTATAACTAATGGTGCCTGAACATGCATAAATGCCATGCTGGGTGATGACACTCACTCACTTCATGCAGATGCACTACAATCAGCATTAGAAGATAATTAGACACATTATTTCCTTTCCATTAGAGCCCAAGCTCCACTGCTGTTGGATAAGGAGGCTCTATCTCCTTCTGACTTGACTGAGGCAAAGGGATTCAATTATGTCCTTGTACTTTTGTTCCCTTCCTTTGGTCTGCCTTGGTAAGATCATCCTATTCTGTGCTTGATTTACAGCAAGACAGAGAGATACGTGTTTTTCTAACCTGCACAACTAAGTCAATTTAGATCACATAAGGCTCATTTTCGTAGTTTAGGGTATCTCTGAATCACTCACTGGAAATGTGGCTCTTTAGCTGGAAATGTAATAAACTTATCATGATTCCACCCAGGCAGGGAACACATTAGTCATCTCATACTAGTCTCTCTGCACCTCTGACAGCACAATAGAGATCTTTCTAAAGGTTGCTGAACGCACCTTGGAGGGTGGCTGTGCTCAGTTACCAGTTAGGGACATAAATTGTTTTTGACTTTGCACCAGGGGAGCAAGGATACCCTGTGAGTCACTGTATAACATAGGACTGTATGGCTTAAATGTCTTTACTGTAAAAGGTTTTGAAACAAAACAGATTTATTTTTAGATGCAGCCAAATGCAAAACTATTAATAGCATTGGATGAATATTCTCTTTGTCGACTAACATTATTAGAAACAGATTACTTGATTATCTCTAACATGTAAAATGGACTGTTCTCATTTGACAAGAGTACTCAGCAAAAGTCCATGTCATATATGGTTTAGTTTTTAGAAGATGCTTAACAAAAGTAGCAATGCCACAGAGCTACTGGGAAGACTGAGAAATCTCAATGTGTTTTCTGCTAATATATGGTAAAAGTAATTTGAAAACATGAAATGCCACTACAAGCATCAGAGCTAGTGAGGTACAACCACACATTTCGAAGTGGTCTTGTGCTACAAACTTGTTAGTTAAAAGCCTCAGAAAAGCAAAGATAAAACGGGAGGCAATGCCATAAACTTTGGAACTCGTAGGCTAGAAGTTACAGAACCATGGTACAAGCACAACTGCTATCTAAATGAATTCAAAATGGCATGTCTGGGCTGGGATAATTCATGCAATAATGACAACTTCTATCTCTGGGGATGGGATGTATCTCCTTCAAGCCCCTCAAACCTCTTCTAAAGCCCTTGAATAATTGAGCACAGAGCCAGGACCCCAAAATTTACCCCAATACCAGGGGAATGATCATGCCAGATTATATAGTTCAATTGCATATTTGAATCCGAGAGGTGCCAAATCTTCCTTCTGAGACAGATACATTTGGCTTCATGTAATTAATTGGGCGAGAAGATGTGGGCCATTATGATGAAGTCCAAGATACAAAAGATTTCAGTTCCTTTGCTAAAACCCAACCACCAAAATAACTCCCCCACCCTGGAAGCTACTGAAGAGACATTCTAAACAGGAAACTTCAGCTAGATGAAAATATAATACTTGAATTAATACACATACATCTTCTGCTACCATCTTGACCTATTAATATCAAGTAATATAAGGATTACCTTGGACAACTGGCTCTTACTTAAAAGTTAGTTATCCAATTATTTAAGAAAAGGAAACTGCATAATCTTGCAGGAAATACACAGTAAACAATCAAAATACTCAAAATTCTGCAAGTGAGCAATCTATTATCCTTAACATTCTCGCATATTTATTCACCAGAGGAGAAAAACACAATTCACAATGCTTATACTATCCTCTGAATTCTGTAAAAACGTTGTTGTTAATAATAACAACAACAACAATAGTGCTCTTCATTTGTACCCTGGGTAGGGCATCAATGAATTAAATCAATAATGTTCATGCTATTGAAACGCTCACTGAAATCAAAGTAACAGAAATTAAGAAAGGTTGACAACAAACACATCCCTCCTCTATAAGGAAAATGATGGATAATTCTTTTGTTTTAAAAGGTAGTTTTTTGACCAAAGTACATTTTTGTGTTAACAATACTTGGAATCTTGCACACTGAAAAGATGATGTCAATATTCTCTTCAAATAGTGGAACAAATGTCCTCAATTAAACTTTATGTAACAACAGTGATGCCCAATTTAGAGCCTCCCTGTCCAGCAGGAATAAAACTTTAACAAGGAAACAGGTCAATAACCAAATGGCAAAACATCGTGTTTGCTATGGGACATTCTGCAGCCTAACTATCCCAACTTCTTCCTCAAAATGCTGTCACGTTAAATAAGCTTTGATACACATCATCTGGCAGAGTAACTTATTATTTAATTGTGAGTTCAGATCTCAATAAGTACGCCAATTATACTCCAGAAAGCTGTTAACACAACTTGCTAATGGAGTTCTGCTGTGAAATTCTACCATTAATCATTTCACCTAATAAGTGCCGCATTGGGTTGAGTAGCTAGTTGAGTTAAAGAACATTTTTTGGTCAACTCCCATAAAACTAGAGTTCACCAATCATGAAAAATGAAAGGACAGTAAAACAGTGCCAAAAATAAAAATTAGTCATACCTCAGAAAGAACCGAAAAAGTTACAATTTAGGTCACTGAAAAGGGATCCATCATTTTTCACTGAAATTACCATCTTGCTATCTAATACAGTACTTCTTTAAAAATACATACAGCTATATTGAAAGTGAGACAGAAGAATAGAGACTCTAAGATTGATGATCTGACCTGTTAAATATTAAGATCCATATTTACAGCTTTTCAGCTCTAGGAACTTGGTAAGTTTGGACTGGCAAACACAGTAATTTTACCCTTAAATCCGAAGGTACAGCACAAGCTCATTTCGGTTTCCAAAAGCATTAGTTATCTGATAATTCAGTGTCTTCTGTAAAATGCGCTGACAGTTTCTTAATTCCAGTAAGTATTCTTCACATCAGAAAACAAGAACTGTAAAGGCCCCTTTCTAGCAATTCTAGGACTGAGCTACAAAGCCTGAATGACTCCTGGAAGTTGCTGGTCCAGTGCCACCCATCAATGTCTTGATACTAAGGTGAAGCAGGAGTAACTTGTTTTATCATTGTCTGTATCATTGTACTACTGTCACAACATCTCTCATATGTCACTTAAAAATGAAAAGACTGACCAACCAGGGGCAACGCCCAGGTTATCTGCATGAGAGTGCTGCTACAAATCAGGATTATTTTTTTTAAATCCAAAGAGAAAACACAAGAGCTAAGAAAAAAAGAATTGCCTGGGTATCTACTGGTTATTAAGAAACAAAGAGAACAAGTTCCAGCAGGTTTCTTTGTTTTCTTCTAAACAGTCAAACAATTTCAACATCAGGACATTGTATGCACTACAAAAATTCCTAACTTCTCTGCAAGAACAAGCACTCCTGCTATAACTGGGGTCAACTCCATTGAAGTGGTGCAAACAGATACCAGAATGAATGAGAAAAAAAATAGAACTTAAAATCTTTTCTGAGGAAGCAGATTTGAAGTTCAAACAGACTAACAACTAATTATCTCACATCGTTTATAATAGGAAGTGAAACTAGCACTATTAAGGATTTCATGCACTGTTAGGCATCCTGAACCAAATTCCATTGTTGCTTACACTTTGAAAAGATTATTTGTGCAATCCCCAGTGATTTCAACATAGAAATTGCCAATATGTTTCTAAAATAAAGATACTGAACTTGAAACTAGAAGATTCATGATTGCTTTTGCATGTTGGTCTTATTAAAACTTACATTCTCTTAAGCTTCTTGTACTGGGTAAAAGCTCCAGGGGGAATGACTTTGATGAGGTTTTGTTCCAAACGTCTGAAAACAAACGAAGTAATATACATGTTAACTACACAATTATGGGACAGGAATAACATTAAACATGGTAGCAAATTTTTATATAAATATAAATCAATTTTATAGAGTTTTTATGCCAAACAGATTTTTCTTTGAAAGACACTACATGGAGAAAATACTGAGAAAGTAACTTAGAAAATAAAATAATCTCATTGATTACACTAAATCTGTATAGAAAAAAGTCACAGGCTATAGAAATTGTACCTATAAAGGTCATGGAATGAATAAAAAATAGTAGGTATATTTTATTACTACTTAATCAAAGTTAAGGTAGAAAATACAGATGCTTTCCTTGACTAGCTGTTGTAAATAGAACATAGCTATGTAACCCAAAAGCTATGCTATGTTGTGACACCTTAATAAGCTGATTATTAAAACTATCAGAGCAACTCGGGAGCAACAATCTGTGAAAACATGCTGAAAAACAAAGTGGAATTCACTGCAATAGGAATCCAGATTTTTAAGGGGGGTGGGAGGGAAGTCTATGCTAAAGCAGAGAAAAAAAGAACTGTATGTTCCTATTTTAACTACCAAATACTGAAGGTGTTCTAAAATATGGTCCAGACAACAAGAAAATGCTGTTGTTTTCCTTTCTGAAACTTGGTTTGAAAGAAGTATTCTTTATGAAGTATCATAAGCGCATGTATCACTAACATAAAAGGTAAGCAGCTTTAAGATACCACATACAATAACCACTAAGATTAATTTCTGTTCCTTCCCAGAAATATTTTCAAGTCTTTGTCAGCAAGTTCCCAAAATTCCTGTTAAAAGGACTGGCTTCTCCTCAGATGAACCCTAAATGTTCATCTCAATTAGAAAGTAAAGGTGAATCACCATACAACAAATTCAAATGACCATGGCAGCTGAAATTCTACAATCCGAGTTGGAACCGAGGGCAAAATTTCATTTTACCTAGCTCTTAGTTATTATTCAAACGTTGTATCTACTTTCCAAAATGTCATAAAAAGCAACAGTTTCAACAGCAAAAGCCTGTGGTTGGAAATGGTTTAGAACGGAAATACAAAAACATAGTGGAAAGGTGGAATGAATCACTCTAGTCATTTAGAGCTGCTGCAGCAATGCAGAGGGGAGAAAACATTTTAAAACCAGGAACGGAGATAAAATGAGATGCAGGGAGAAGTACAACATGGCTTTTACAGGATTTGGGAATAACGTAGATAAAACGTGTAAGGCCCATCAGCCCTCTATAGCACAGCGTATCGCTCTGTTCACCTGTGCTTTCAATAGAAAAAAGAAAAATCCCCTTGAAAATAAGATATTTTGTCAGCTCAGTTATACTCTGAGAAGCTATTTAAGCCATGAATATTATGATACTTGCACTGTCAACTTGTACAGTCAATGTGCATGCACTCTTTTTATTTTTGAAGCAGTCTGTTTTAAAGGTTGTGATCAGAGTTAATTCTATTCCTTGTTTTTGTGATTTGAATTAGTGTCTGAGATTTCCCTTCCAGTTGGTCTAAATATAACGTGCTTCATTTCTGGCAAGTCCACAGTGAAATGCAAATTGCCGTAAAGCTTCAGCATGCTACTATTGTTGGGCGTTTGTCACCAGAATTAGCAGTACACATACTCTTCCCATAAAGGCTTTTTGTCAGCTTGCCAGTTTGGTGTTTAACTCCTCCCAAGTGTTTCTATGCAGACACTTCTAGGAACAAAAGAGGGCCGTGCCTGTCCAATTCCCTTGCCTTATGGATTGGGCGTTCACACATGCTGCACATGGGCACAGCAGTCCTTACAGGGAAATTCAAATATAGTGATGGGGGGAAACATGGCCCCTTTTTATAATCACTTAAAATTCCAAGGAAATTGAACTGACTCAAGAGTGGAAATACAGAAATTTTGCCCCTGAAGGGCAAAAAAAGCCAAAATTGGAATAGCTGCAGATCCCGACTAATAAGAAAAAATGAAATTTCTAGAAAAGGTAGAGAGGAATACAGAAAAACAGTTGTTTCAGAGAGCTACCTTCTGAAGCTGTACTGAATTCTTCACCCTTTCCTACAAAATGTGCAGCAGACGGCCTGTTACAGAAATAGATGGACAAGGCTACTGGTTGGCGTCTACTGCTATATTTTCACCTTAGCATCTTACCTTTTTTTTATTGTATGACGCTCTTTGTAAATGAAGAACTAAAGACTACATGTAACACTTTCTGCTTAGCGCACTACATTTTGCAGGTGCTACCAGAGAAGCACCAAGCAGTACCGTGTGCTCTCACCAGGGTGTGTTTGCAGGTGGATTCCAACTTGGGCACAAAATGCAGCTGAACTTGGAGCATTAAATAAAGTGCAGCACTAAATAAGCAGGTATTTTAAAAGCATGAAGTACTAATCTGACTTCTGTTTATTTTTTTGATAAATGCATGTTACAGATTGGCAGGCATAGGCGGAAAAATACAATGCAGTTACCCAACTAAAATAGTGGAAAGCGAATTATTTGTATTAATACTTTGTGCTTTCACCTCATCTGAGCTCATAAATGACACATGAAGGACAGTACAGGATTAAAAATCTCTAGGAAACACTAGGTTTTGCCAGAAGGGTTGTTGCCCATTTCAAGGCGATGAAGGCCTCAAACCAGGACAAGGATGTAATTATAAAACAGTGTTATTCACAATATAATGGCAAACTGCTGCTAGAGGTGCCATCTTTCAGTAATGTGAAAAACAGATTTCTTACCTAGTGCTGTCATTTTTTTCTGCAAAAAAGTGAAAAGCTAACCTAAATTTTACAGCCACATTTTATTTCAGAGAAAATTACCTTGTTTACCTAGAACATGAGCTCTGGAAAACCGTATTTTTCATGGTCTATCCCTGCACACTACAAAGTGCTGTCATACACTATAAAACCATCTGTGCTAGTGCAAAGCAACATCAGTGAGTTCATTTTTGTGTGTGTGTATCACCAGAATACACTATAAAATAATTTTTCAACACATTTGAGATCTCTGTGCAAGAGACACAGTCCTAAAAGGCTAAATTTTGATCATTTGAACACTATCCCCCACATTTAAGATTTCTTACAACTCAATGAAATTTTCCTCAATTTTCCTCTGGTATTTCATAATAAGTTCTATTTAAAAGACTCCACAAGTAGAATTCACAAAACCGATAAAATAAATTGGCCATGTTCAAACCTCTCAGGGGCTTTTGTTCCTCCTTTTCAGTTACCCGTTTGACTGTGCCATGTCGCCTGCTGCCAGCTGTATCACTTAGATGAATTGAAGCATATCTCCCCCCTTCTGACACGCAGCAATGCTCTGTCTGCCTCTCGAAGCTTTATTTTAGAGTCTTTGACAACAACATCAAAGGACAAGAACAATTTCCTTTCTTTTCTCTAATACATTATCAGAGATTGGAAAGTATGAGGGCCCAATGGATTCAGATACATTTTTCTTGTAATAACATGATGTTAGACAGGATGAAGTCCTTCTTCTTCCTACTGTCTTTAAATGACTTTGCAGCAATGAGAGCAAAAAGTAAACATAATGGAGAAGAAAAAAACAACAACAAAGGAAGCAGAGCGAAACAATGCAGTTAAATATGAAAAATGATCCCAGAGTAAAGAATAAGCACTCAAATTCCCATGCTAATCCATCTCAAAGTTCACTGAGGTGCAAATCTTTTCATCACCTCCTCATCTGGTGCCTATACTGCTCACACCAAGGATGGCAAAGCGCAAAGGATAAAAAAAAAAACTCTGCCTAATGTAGCCTTTGTATAGCCAGCTCACACTCTCAGGAGTGACAAAGCCATTTGTCTTGAAGAGTGATTCCCCCTGCAGAGTGGGGGAGACAGACGTATTAATTTGGGCCTTAACTATCTCTCTTTCATTGAGGGAAAGAAAGAATTTGTTATTTGGGTCTCTAATGGAGCAGTTTGCTAGCAATTTTCCCATTTCAAACACCGTCTCAGCTGCTAATGTGTAATGTTTTGTCAAGCTTACCTACCCATAACATAGAAAAATCACTAGCTTGGAGAAAAAGAGAGAGGGAGCGAAGCATCAGTACTGATAATTTTTAGCTGTCAGATGAATAGAGCCTACAAATGAGACAGCCATGCTCTATTAACAGTGCCACCGAGCTCTTGCCTGAGACGTGTCAGAAACGTCCCTCTGCACTGGGCAGTCATGAACTTCCCCGCTGGGAGAGAGAGAAAGCGAGTGAATGAGCCAGATTGCTCCCTGGATCACGTCGCTCTGCTCCCTGTGCTGGGGCTCTTTCAGGCTTGCATCACTCAGGCAGCCAATAACCAAAAGCAATCTCCGAGAGAGTGAAAGCAGAAGATCAGATTAGTGTGCAGCAGTAACCTGTAGCACACTCGCGCCTGGCAGGATGCACACAACCTGCGTGAAGGTTGCTGGGAAGGGCAAACCCCTCACTTTTCTCCTGCCCTGTAAGCAGGGATTTGCAGGCAGCTGGTTAGGGACTACTTGAGGGGAAATACGCAGCGTGTGCATCCCCCACAGTGACAAAGCCCAGGGCTAGGGAGAACTCTTTGTATTAGTACGGAAGAAACTTCTAGAGCACTTAACAATCAAGAGGGAGACTGTTCCTTCTTGCCAAGGAGAACAACTTGGATTACAGAAGCTGCTTAGACCATTATCTTACATTTATCTCCTATTTTGGACTTACGTATCTTATCATACATTTTGGACTCTGATGAATAAAAGTCCACAGATATATTGTCAGTATTTAAGAGGAATAAGTCATACTTAAAATCTAGTCTTCTGACTACAAATATGGGCTAGATCTGAGCCCTGTCCTGACCCCTTTTTCTTGCCTCTTCATTTGAAATATAAGCTTTATTCCTACCATGCACAACAGGTTTGGGTAGCTGCACTGAGGCATTTACCCAAAGACAGCCCTCGATAGGAGGCACCCTTGTGAAGGAAGGAATCCTGCCCTGCAGTTACGCAGTCAGAACCTGCGGCTTATTCTGCAGTGAAAAACGCAGAAGCTGCAGTCATCGACCTTTACACCACTGCACTGCAGCACTGCACAGGGCACTTCTCTGCTAAGTGCAAGGCCAAATCCTGCAGTCCTGCTGCTTCAGAAAGTGTTTATGCATGTACATTACCAAGGCACAGCCTTTTTGTGGCTCTGTCTCTCACCCCTCAGTTCTCTGACAGGTAGAAAACAGGTAGAAAACGTGCTTTGGGATGGCAGGACATTCAGCATTTTAAACACCTGTGCTTACTGCTTGTTTTAACAGACAGTTAAAGCCTTCAATCTCTACCTCAGCCAAAGACTCCACCATCACTATAAAAACCCTAAACACATATGGTTCTCCAAGACTTCTATAATCCTGCCTTTCATCACAGTGCCTGAATGACTTCCAAATAAAATTAATAATATGTATTATAAATCCATCTCATTGAGTCTGCCTTCGGAACTGGAGAGTTGAGAGCCAGTAAACCATCTGCCTATATTAATACAAGGTGACAACCAGAGTCTCCCTTCATATTCCGACGTTTGGTGATGATTCTCAGGGTCTAACTGTCAAGCTCCTGCTATAGTTTAAAAAGCACTGCTTCTTAACGATTCATCTAAGGGCAGATCTTCAATAGACAAAATCCTATCAAAAATTAGGTGACTTTTCAAAATAAATCTACCTAGGAAGCTACATACCTAATTCTGCTCACCAAAAGACATCTTTCAGAATGAAACCAGATGTTTCGATATGTTTCCTGATAACATGGTGTTCATCAAAAAGTAGTGCTAGCGATGTTGTATCTTCTGACATACCACAATGAGTTTAGTTTAAGCTGACACAACTCTGTAGTTGAGCAGTTGGTCAGGTATTTGCTGGTAAATTTGTAACGGCAGTGACATTATGAATCTACCAGCTCTGTTGTAGTATGTTAATAATGTTGCATCAAATGTGGTACAGACAAGCAGGAAGACATGAGAGAAATCTGTAGACAGGTATTTTGCAAAACAATTTTTGACATAACACCAATGCCATCCATACATACACAACACCAACAGGAACAACCAGAACGTAGTAATATACTACCAAACCTCCAGGCTTCTCCAGCTACCACCATGATACCCCACATTCCCGGGTGGAATTTTTGGCCCCCATCACCTTTCATTGTTAGTTCTCATAGCAGTCTCATTGATTTATTTTCCTTGCTTTATCCTTGGAGTGAGGGTGCAGGCACCCACCAAGCACACTGCTGGTGCCTGAGCTCCCTCTCCCTGCAATGCCACAATTGCACGAACTGTTTGTGGGTTGCGCTCTGGAGCAAAAGCAGGGACTTAGGGGAGCTCCCCTGTGAGCCCTCATCAGTGGCTACAATCAGCAAGAACGCTAAAGGTTAAACAGAAGATGTTCTAGGGTAGAATACGAAATACTGTCTCTCCACTCTTATGCTAGACTAGACAATTTCCCATCTCAGCAGAGTTTATTGTGTCACATGGACTTGGGATCAGAGTTTGCAGGAAGAATTTTACCTGTTTACAGGCATGTGGCTGTGAACACAAACCCAGGAAAGAGAAAGTAAGTTGGCTGGAGAGAGGTGGCAATTTCCAACTCCCTACTGCTGAAATGCAGCCCAATTGCATGCTTCATTCAATCAGCATGCATGTGTTAATGTCCATTTGTGTTTCTGAGATCTTGTGGTGTAGCAAAACCAGCAGAAACACGGATTACACTCCTAGATTTTCGCGACCCAGTGATTCCAGTTCAGAAGGCTCCAAGGATACCAGCCTGCAGGGTGCTGCAGAGAGGATGAGGTTCTTGCATTCACTTCAACAACACAGCATCTGCTCTGAGGCTGACTCAATCTTAGACCTCTGCTGAGCACTTCTTGTTGTTATTTTTTGGATTGGGTTTTTTGGGGTTTGCTTTGTTTGTTTGTAATCTGAAGCTTGACGTCTATACTTGGCAGACACATGGTTTCTACCGTGCCTACTGGAAAGCAATAGTTTGCCTATGGTTACATTTCATAAATGTAAACAAATACGAAAGTTTTTCAACAAACCAGACTCATAATGTTTGTTTTACTGAGAGTAGGTTTTTGTTTCATTGGGTCCCAGAAAGACCAACCCCTCAACAAGTCACATTGCTATTTCATTATTACGTTAGTAGGTTACTCCTGCCCGCCCCTCTTGTTGACTTCCAACTACTTCAAGAAACTTCCAGCCCAGATCACTTTCTGAATTTTCTAACAATGCAATAACTAGCTCAGGGATCTGAGGATTTCAAGTTGGTTTGCATTACACTTGTCAAGTTGTAACACAAAAATATATTTTTAGACTTAGTGGAAATGGAAGCAGTAAACTGAGAGGAAGGAAAAAAGTGCTTGTTTAATCTACAATCTTAACTTATTGTGAAGAGCTCCATACATTCTGTAACACCTATTTTTAGTACACACTTACAAATACTAACAAGGAAAAGGTAAAATGCAAGAAATAAGTAAGAAAATTAAAAAGCTTTCTGGTACTTGAAGTTCTGCCACCTGTAATATTTTGTCAACAAAACAGATTCTGTCATGTGAATATAAACATTCCTCAAATTCTTTGTTCTTTACCTATTTTTTTAGCAAAATAAAAAGAACACATGTAAGCCAAAAGGCAATTAGTGTTTCATGCAGTAAAAAATCTGATTAGTATATTTTATTTCAAAGTTATGATTTGCTGCTCCCTATTTTATTTTCTGTGATTCCTTCTACACTTTCATAATCATCTTTCAGGAGACACATACTCACTATACATTATAATTTCATTTTGCTTGGCAAAACAGGAGCTTTTGAGTGACAACTATATTAGATAAAAAAGATATATGCCTTTTTGTTCACACCATACATTTTTATTAATAAGGCTAAATTTATATTCCTGCTGGACTGTCTCTGGAGAAAAAAAAAAGAACACACGCAAAAAAACCCAAACCAAAAAACCCAACAACCCCAAACCTACACACCCCGTAAGGTTACTAACTCCTACACAACCTGCCTGAGTAAAACTCACCTGCACATAACTTTCTTTTTTAAAGAAATGTCACAATTATAAAGAGGAGAGAAGGTAAAAAAATGATACAGCCAAAATGGAAATTATCATGTGTATGAAATCTAGATTTATCAAAACAAACATCTTCTTATGCCTACAGATGACATCAGTTACACTCAATTTTACAAATACAAGTAAAGATGTAAGAAATAAATCCTGCCTTGATCTTGCATCAGAAACTCCTTGACGTTACTGCTTGTTTCTAGAACTGTGATACATAGCTTCCTGTTTTCCTTAATCTGTCTCAGCACAGAAAACACCCTTATTTTTGACATTTCCCATATATTTATCTTTTCTCTACTGATTCTCAATCTGAAAATATTTTATTATTTTTGTGTCTTGCCCTCACAGAATATAAGATTTTCTACATATTTTTGGCCTGACAATAGAAACCCGTTTTATACTGAATGCAAGGAGTGAATGACAGTTTGCCTAGTGAGATCCAGAAAATAGTAGTCAAAGTTGACATGTGAAGCTGTCCAGAGCCAATTTACAGCAGTGAATGAAAATCATATTATATGATTCAACTACAGGAGCCAACCTGATTCCCTAGCCAGAGAACTTGCCACCAGAGGCAATTATGGAACATTTATTACCATGTTCAAAAATACTGTGCTGGCTTTAGCTACAATATTTACTGGAAGCCTGCGAAAATTATTATAATTTTGTTTTAGGAGGAAGGACAATGTTAAATGCTGAACTGTTATTCCTCTGTCCCCAAAGTTTATAGTTTCTACACACTTATGTTCTTGCAAAAAGATAAAACTCTTGCCTTTAAGAAGCTGAACACTTCAAAGCCAACTTAATATACATGAAATTATTGTGGTACCGTTAATTTATAATTTCTATAAGAAAAGAATTTATTTTATTAAAATAAAGAGTTACCAGCGCTCAAGCTGTTTATAATAGCTTTTCTGACTTTATTTTAATCATTGGAAAATTGATTTTGAATATACCAGTAATTTAAATGCCCAGAATTTGTTGATTACCCTTCCTCAAATCACAAAGCTTCATCAAGATTCATAACTAAAATCCCAGCTCTCCTATAATACACACTCCTACAGGTACTGAAGAACAGAGAAGGTAATTTTTTCTCAAGAGAATTACTGAAGCAACAAAAGCCACTAACTCATCTATCTACAGGTCTGTCTTCAAGACTGCCCCACACAGTGGTAACCTCATGACAGCAATTCTCTAAATAATTAATTTGTCAGAAAAGCATTAATTAAGGGTGGAACAAATAGAACATTGCCTTTCAAAGTGATTCTCTTGCAGAAAAGAAGGTTTTCATTTTGACAGAACCATGAGAAAACCAACAGTTAGGTGCATTAGATTTTTCCTTAGTGCTCAAACTCTAACATTTTTCCTAAGAGTAGAAGTTATGCACCAAAATCAAGCACTACTCATAAAATATCAGTCATCAATTCAGCTATCGATAGTGAGAATGATACACCAAACCAACATAGAACAAGTGACTCAAAACTGACCTTAAGCCAAACCTAGATGCAGGCGGAAGGGCTGCCATCCTATTTCACTCTGCTCAGAAGCCAGACGGGAAGCTCTGGTTACTACCTCACCAGATACGGGTGCCTAAGCAGCACTTTTCCTTGAGGGACTGTCAGCCTCTTTACTCTGTCTGGAGCAATTACATCAGCATTGAAACAAAAAGGTCTTCATTTCTGATTCAGATACATCCTATCCAGTATTACCCTTGCTTTATACAATTATATTTCTCTTAATCTCACCAGACAGAGATTGTTGTAAAGGTTAAGTAACAGCGATACAGCAAACTTGATACGAAAAAGCACAGGTTTGAAATCTAAGATCAGTTTCAAGATCTAAGGATATACTTTAGATTCTGGAGTTTGATTTATAAGTCTGCAGATGATTGGGACTTGGCTTTTCAAAGTAATTAGCGTTGCACAGCACAACGTGTTCAAAGCACAGCTCCTATTGACTTTTGCTGCAGCTGTGAGTCCTCAGCACTTCTGAATATCTCAGCTGAGTCAGCTAGAAACCGAGGATTACATCACTAGTGACCACCCATGAAAAGTTTGTGCAAGTCACTTGCCCAGAATCAATTAACAAAACCACCGGCAAGAAGTGCATTCATAAGATTATCTTCCCCACAGTCCCCTTTTAGAATTTTCCTGGTTCTGCAACAAATAAACAGATCCTATAGACACAGGTTCCCTCACTACATGACCCTGATGCATCCCTTGACAACAAGAAATGAATCCAGTCTTATAACAGCAACATGAGACTAAGCTGGAATTAAAGTACATACCACAACAAATATATACAAAAGCACTGAATGAAGACTGCAGCTACAAACATTAACTTTGGCATTGCCTATTTTTAATTTTTTTTTAATAATAGATTTAATTTAGTGGATTCAAACCCAAAAGCTGAAATAACTAATTCTGTCACAAGGAAACTCACGTGTAACAAAAGTACACCTCCCAGACCTCTGCGCTGATGTCTAACTGGAAGAGCAGCAGGTAAAACAGCAAATCCCTGTGTAGTCCAGTAGTTAATCTCTCTGTAGATGGTCACTAGTGCGCAGATACACAAATTGTTGTTGGGTTTCTCAAGTACACAGTGACAAGGCAGGAAGGCTCTGCAAGATACATGTGTCTTATGGTGGGAAGAGACTCCTCAGCTCCATCTTCACCTGCGTCACTCTGTCCCAGCCCCACAGCCTGCCCAGCCACCATCCATGCCACCCAGTGTCCCAGCCCACCCAGCAGAGTTTCTGTCCCAGGCCTTATCTATAAATACTCCTCACTTTCTCAGAATCACAGCACTTTCATCAACCTGTCTTGATTGCCTTTGTTCCTAATCTTTCTCATCACGTATTTTGCTGTTTCCTTATTTGAGTTCAGCCTTCTTTTCCCAACAGTTTCCCTACTGGGCCCAGCTAAGTCTTTATTCTCTCAAGCATCTGTCCCAGTCCACAATCCAGCCCTTAGCAATGGCAATTACTCAAATCCTTGTTTTACACAACCTGAAGATGCTTCCGAGAAGCAGTGCCCAGTGCCAGCACTGGTGCCAGTGGTTGCTGCTCCAGCAGCCCAGGAGCCTGCCTGCTGTTGGGCACCACAGCGTGAGCACCCACGCGCTCCGGACCAGACGGCAGCAGGAGGGCCAGCCTCTGGGGGGCTGTTCCCTGCTTTCATTTGGGAAGGTCTTACACCAATATTTAAGAAACACAAAGGCAGAAGTAGTAATCCCTGCGCTACTGTTTTAAGGTGTACGAAATTCTCAGACAAAAGCTGTCCAAAATTAATATCCTAAAATACAGCCTTGTTTGCAGTGATAAATTAAAAAAAAAAAAAAAAAAAAGAAGTAGATCAGTCTGAGATAGACAAAGAGCATGAAAACGACATTCTAAAGAAGGGACAGAGGAAAAGTCTAGTGAGGTTGGGAAAAGATTAATAGGGAGTTACTGATCACTCTCCCGTACTGGGAGGCATCAAACGAAACTGGCAGGCAGCATGCTGAAGCAAATGCTGTTTGAAACACAACAGACAGGGCTAGCAATGCCACTACTCCCAGTGCCACACATTTGCAAGTGCAGGAAATTTGTCCTTTCCCTGGCATAAAACCAGACAAACACTAATGACTAAGAACAGGCAGACAGCGCCAGAGCTCAGATCCATCCAGCCCAACGTCCTGAGCCAACAACAGCCCAAACCACATGCTGAGTGAAATCCGCTCTTGCAGCAAGTGTGTTTCTCACAACACCCTTCCAAGCTCCCTCAAGCTGCAGGGTAGTGGCTCTCGCAGGCACAGCTGGTAGCTTTGCATTTAACAGGTCTCTACCATACCGTGGCTTTGCGGTCTTTATGGGCTGAGCTGTCACTCAGCCTGACAGGCACTGGTTGCGCGGCTGTGAACAAGTCTGATCAGAAAAACATATTCTTTGGAGACTTTGCCTCCTACTAGTTTCTAGGTCATCCCTGCTTCCCCGTATCCCTTCAAGGTCAAGTCCATTCTGCATTCACACACTGTTCCCTATTTTTCTTGCATGCAATTTCTCTCACCCTTTCTAAAGAAACGCAAATTCCTCCTTTTATTGTAGATGCTGTTCCATTGTAGTGAAATGACTATATTGTTCATTTACCAGCAAACCATCAAGCCATATTTGTTTTGGTACTTCTTTTTCAGTAAATGCCTCCAGGTGCTTAATGACTTTTGTTTTTATCCAAGTATTCATGCAAAACTTTTCTGTGCTTATTCTCATGTGTTTCTCTATAACATACACTGTTCATTTCTCCTCTATAAAACACAAGAGAACCACTTTGTAAACAGAGAATCTTTTATAACATTCAACACACAGTCTGTATTCCTCAGCTGCAATTTCTTGTAACTCATTTTTCCTCAGTCAATTTGGCTGCCGATGTCAGCTCCCCACTGAACAAGATGCTTTCTAAAAAAATGAATTGTATTCTGTACACTCTAGCTACCTATTTTATGAAATTATGAAAAAGCAAGGCTAGGATACAGATTTCTAGCTTTCCTAAATGCCTTTATTTAATAATAAACATTCTTGCAACGAGGGCCTTCAGGATAATGCACCTCAGGGAGAGGTGTAATAGAGTAACACAACAGACTTCTAAGTCACCTGTGGCAGAGGTCAGCAGCAACAGAAAATTAGTGTCATATGATACTTGTTTTATGTTCCGTGACAACCAAGTTACCTGTTTTCTGATAGGTTTTTATCAACAAAAACAAATTTAGGGCTTGTTGGCAGCTTTGTCAGAGAAGGTTCCGCCTACCCATGTTAATGAAGAAAGGCAGGAAGGCTGAGTAAAAGATCTTTAATTAATACACAGAGTGAAAAATGTAGGTCACCTTCAATAACCATGTTAGAGTAACAGCTGTGTGTTTCATTTTTGTAGAACAGTTTGTCAGTCAAGGGTTCTTACCAGATACAATTTGGCTTACAAAGAAATACTGAGTTAAGGGGAAATAAAGAGCTAGAAAGCTGTAACTGAATGCAACTAATAAGCAAGCAAAGGAACTTGGAAATGCCCCAAGTGGAACTGAGGAAAGCACAGCATTTTAATACTATCATATAAATATTATGAATGGACTACAGTCTTTAGGGGGAAATGTATTTTAGTGGAATGAGTATTTACAATGCTAGATAGAAACAGATGAATGAAAAATACACCATCTCCAGCAATATCCGTTAGGATTCTACGTAATAGCAACCCAGCCATGTAGTTTGTCAGTGCCCCATATTCCATAGGAGGAATCTCCTCGCTAGTAAGAGTTAGATCTGTCAAAGATAATGAGGACCAGAGCATAGGATTACAGAGTCCAGAAAGAAGTGTTCAGGCAGCACCACTACATAGCCACCTTTTATATAAAGGGTCTGACTAAATTCCAGCCATGGGGGATAAATCCCATGGGAAAAAAAACCAACAGAACTGCTGTGTGAGAGCTAGACGTGTGCGTTGCAGCATGTAGAAAGAATTTACTTGGCCTTGTTGCTATAGCATTACAGCAAGAGAGTATTATTCTGCCTATCATATCAAATCAAAAGGCAGTCATTATTCCATGTGTAGCTGGAACCAGACCTCTGGATGGATTTTATATTGAATAAGCCCGGAGCAGCCTCAGACAAACTGAATTTCTGAGCAGTATGACAGACTTCTGCATAAACCAGGATGGCTATCTTGGTCAAAAGAATTTATGTCAGGATTTTTCCAGGAAATCACTGCGGCAGCTTCTTCCCTCTTTCCAGAAACATTTTCTATGTGACATATCCTTTACTCTGTATAAGAATATGTAATACCTTGCCCTTGGATATAAGGTTAACAGCACTTTTTTACTAGTACTTTTTACAAAATGGCAACACCATTTTACCAGTAGGAAAAACTGTATCTAAGTGATGTCACTTGCTAAGACTTACTCTGACAGAATCATAGAATAGTCTGGTTTGGAAGGGACCTTTAAAGGCCATCTCGTCCAACCCCTCTGCAATGAGCAGGGAGGGACATCTTCAACTACATCAGGACGCTCAGAGCCCTGTCCAACCTGATCATGAATGTTTCCAGGCACGGGGCATCTACCACCTCTCTGGGCAACGTGGGCCAGTATTTCACCACCCTCATTGTAAATAGATAGAACTACTTAAATCTTCTAATCCATACACATATTCTGTAAACAAATCTTCACAGGATTGATTCCCACAGAAAGGCAGCAATAAATGTTTTCATGAGGGTTAGACTCTGAAGTTCTGCAAAATTACTCCCACCTGAAGTGCCTGTGAATTGCAAAGGATACAGAAAGGGTTATCAAACGTTGGAACAGGCTGCACAGGGAACTGGTGGAATCGCCATCCCTGGAGGTATTTAAAAGATGAGTAGATGTGGTGCCTAGGGACATGGTTTAGTGGTAGTTTTTGCAGTGTTAGGCTGGTGGTTGGACTTGATGATCTTAAAGGTCCCTTCCAACCTAGATGATTCTATGTGCAGGCTTAGAGCTATATAAGAGGTTTATCTACAAAGACTCAAATAAGTACTGTCTAAAATGCAAGAAGCCTGACAGATCTAAATCATTAAATGGCGCGCTAAGAGCTTTATATGGTGTTCTATAGATCTAGAAGGTTTATAACCTCCACGTTACAAAAGTTTCTTAAAACGTTATATGCATCTTGACTCGCAATCTCATCATCTAACTTAAAGGCTCTCCAAGTCTTCCTTCGCTTTCTGCTCTCCTAAGGAGATCTTTTAACTTGCTTTTACGACAAGTTACAGGGGCTGGGTCTGTGGGCTGGAGCAACCCAACTGGAGACAAGACTTGGACACTCGATGCTACTGCAACGGCACTGAAGGTGAACATTTTCACTTGCTTTATCACACTGAGAGGGACTGCACTGTCAGGAGAGTGCCGGCGCTCACCAGTTGCAGCCTTCCTGCAGATACTGCTCTCCATGTGACTCTGGCATGGAGCCACAAAGATCATCTGATTTCTGCTAGCATTTTCAACACTACAAAACAAAATTTTAAAACTCTCCTAGCCCAACCCCAATTTGGGAGCAAGTCTGGACTGATTTCATCCTCTGTCTCTTATTATTCAACCATTCCAGCCACTCCTGAAAATTTGTACTCCATTTGACAGAATTGGAACGAGGACTAAATACTGAGTATTCTTAGTATGCCAAACACAATTCGTATTTCCAGGATAATTTTAACCAACTTTCACACACTGAAAAACAAGTATTACATGCATATTTCGTGTGCCACAATATACTAGAAATGAACACAACCAATACATGCTGAACTTTGTCAGGAAGCGATCAAGCAGGTAATGGGAATGCAGAACAGCTTGCATAAGAGTTTATATTTCCTGTAAACATTTTTGCATGCTCTAGATAGATTCTCAAAAACGTTAACTTTAAGCTGTTGTTTATTCTTTGCATTTACTGAGCTAATTTTTTCATTTCTAATATATATCTTTTCTGTGGAGATGCACAATCAAGCGTAAACTATCTTTAAACTGTTGTGCTGAAATAGCAATGCAAACAAATTTCAGATCAATTATAAAAGCAACTGATAAAGTGACTTAAAGGAGCGGTGGTGTAGAGAAGATCACCACCAAATAATATAGCTCATCATCTTCATTGGCCCTAACTGTCACACTCCTGACACATCATAGTGGGCCAGGCTACACACAAGCAATTCAATTTATATTTTATCCTAGCAAATTTTGCTATGTACCAGTATTCCTACAGCAATGAGAAGCTGAATGAGCCCAGTGACTATACAAATATTTGAATCCATACTGTGTAGACTGTAAATGCTGGGTGGATGACAGTAACCTCTGTATGACAAGCACCTCAATAGGAAAAGAACTGATCTACATTCCCTATGGACTAACGAAAAGCAACTTCGTTTAACGTGACAGTATTTCACAACCACAGTAGTATGACGACATGCACACAAAAATAGATGATTGCAATTCCTAAAGGTAGTAAAGACAAACGAGTCTGTAAAACCAGCATCTGATGTTACAACACAAAAAAGTCACAAAAGCGTTAAAGGATTTGGAATAACAAAATGTGGGAGACAAGAAATAGAAGGCAAAATCAGCAGGGACAGTGTGTTCTGATGTCACACTTCATTACAAATGCATCCCGCCAAGCTAACAAGAAATCCCTCCATCTCTTGGGGAATTCACCAACTAAAAATAAAAACAATTGAATTAAAAAAAAAAGGACTGTGTGTTTTCTTTTCCTGACTCTAGAACTGTAATTCCAGATTTGTGAGATGTAAACACAATCTGAACATAACATGCCAAGAACTTCATCTTGCTTTGGGGTAGGGCAACTTCAAACAATATCTTAATTTACATTAAAGAATGGTTTGACCGTTTAGGTTAAAAGAATGAAAGCAAAGTAGACAACTACAATATACTTGATAAGTGCTCAGCAGGTTTTTCAAAACATGTGCCTTTCTTCCACACAGGAGGCTATGACATGGACTAAAACCAGAGAGATGCGGAAAAGAACAGTGCATTACATTGGCACTTACATTTCCCAAATGTCCTCTGGCAGGTTAGCTGGAATTTCTGTTAAGCTCCTTCCTCGACAATCCACCACATTGTTGCTGCAGGTGCAGGCAGATGGGCAAGTGATGGAACTGGCACTGCACGATGAAGGTTCAGACTGGGAACCTGAGACACAATGAAAACATTAAATGTTAGTTTTGAAAAATGATTGCCCGAGATTTTCACAACAAAACACATCAGCCTCTGAATTTTCCATGTCCTTTTACTATATAAAGTAATAATTTACTTGGATTCATTGAATATAATGTGCTACAAATCAACTGCAGAGAAAACGTGTAGAAGATTGCTGTGTTCTTATTCTTCCTCAGTCTCCACTCTATCAATCTCTTTCCCTCATGAACACTTCTTTGGTCCCCTCCGTGATCAGCCGTATCAATTTATTCAAAGATTTAAAAAATAAACCTTAAGATCAAGTAGTATTTCCAAAAGTTGTCTTTGCCTAGAAGTTTCCATTACACAAACACTCCTTGAGTGTTTTTACACACTGAGAGAAGACTGTCATCAACGATGACTTATGTTTTTGAAATGAGGTAACCTGTTATGGCATAAAGACTGGAAATATAAAGCTAGGTTTTTCAAGATTAGACAGTGCAGTTAATGGAAACACAAAAAGAATTTAGAAAAAAGTGAGTTCAAACCTTCAAATCCTTGCTTAATCTAGTAATTCCACTGAAAGGCAAGAAGCTACAGAGCAAAGCTTTAGCATGAGGATATTACTCTATATACATTCTATACATGTAGGTTTAGTTAAGTGTCATTAAGTTTTTTCAAAACTGTAGCAATTATATCAATTTTACTCAAATGGTTATGATTCTTACATCTAAAATTTTTATATATACGTACACCTAGACACAGATAAAATGGTTTTGCTACACTAATTGAAGTTATCAAGATGTAGCAGTTATTGACTTATTTAGAATGAGTCATATTTCCAAAGTACATGTCACAAAAGAAGCCTCAAGTGTCTTTTTGACCAGACACAGAGGGCTGAATGTGAAGGCTTGTGTTGTTAAGAAGTGACAAAATCATAATAGAAACAGGAAAAACTGGTATTTTTCTAGACTGTGGTGGATTATAATCACAAAACATATTTGGTCGGAAAAATTAAAACATCGTAATTGTCAAATTACAAATACATGTCAAAACATGGAAAACTATACACAAAGCTGTACATTCTTGGGGTTTGTCTTGGAAAAGACCCATGACTGATACTTTCATAAATTATAACTGCAGGTGACAGAAAGTCCAAAAATACTTGATTGCATCAATTTGCAATCCGATATAATTATGATAGTTAAAATTTTATAAGAATGGAACAGTCTTGTAAATTTTCTCTCTTGATTTATGCCTACATACCCTCTGATTTAGCCCTTAACTAGGCACAACAAAGTCAACTCGTATAGCAAGCCTACATATGTTCCTATTTTCAAAGACTTTAAACAGCAATGAAAAGTCAACATCAGAAAGACATTCGGTGGCACTTCTAAGTATCATTTTTTTGAAAGGCAGATACAGCTTGAAAAGATATCAGCTGGAAATTCTACAGGCTGACTTTACACTGGCAGAGAGAGCTCCCCTGGAAAGCAAAAGACAACTACTGCAAAATCACGTCTTCTGTTAGAAAGGTATTGGATTCTGATGTGAATTTGTTTCCGTTTTTCTGAATTCCCCTTAGTTAAGCAAGTGGTCATAGCCTCTAAATATTATTTTGTAGCCAGGGATGACAGAACTGCTTAATATTAAAGTACACTGTCAAGTTTCAGGATAAGATCACCATTTCAACTGTGTAAGAAGAAATGTTGCCAAATTAAAGTATTGCGTTTGAAATATTTTTTTTATTGGGTCATCAGCTGACTTTCCCTCAGGAAAGCAGAAGAAAAATGTGGGTTTCATACCACTGCGTGTGTTTTAAATATAGCTTTCATTGACGCTAATCAGAGCTATCAGTGACTGTATTTCGGCAGCCCAGACCTCTGAATTTCAATTCAGGCATACAGAAATTAGATTTTCAGAGGTAGGGACCACCTTGAAAAAAACAGATCTCACAGAACATTCGTGGCATGGGTAGGAATCAAATTCACTCTTTATGAGAGCGGGCAGCTGCTTTCATCATGAGATGATCCTAATGATCCCTTCTCTTTGCTAAAGTATCCTGTCTCATTTA
Source organism: Larus michahellis (assembly GCF_964199755.1). Taxonomy (NCBI): domain Eukaryota; kingdom Metazoa; phylum Chordata; class Aves; order Charadriiformes; family Laridae; genus Larus; species Larus michahellis. Next base: position 5,457,217 of record NC_133906.1, on the reverse strand, counting down.
CAGTCCATTTTCCAACTTCGTGACAGTTGCAGATAAGGAGTTTACCAGCAACGGTCTTTTATACCAACACAGAGCTGGTTTCAGCTTCACCCTACAGAATGAACTGGTCAAAAATCTACTGTAAAACAATAATTCAATAATATAATTAAAATCTAAATCCCAAAACATATGGCTCAAGGAATCAATTTCATATTTATCAGGCAACCTGAACTTTGATTTGTTCCAGTTTCAAACTCTTATTAGACATTGTCTTAACATAGTCTACATGTGTGACCACGTGTGTAATACAGTATTTAAGTTGTAGCTATTTGAACAAAACAAACACAAAAATCTTCACTAGATAAACACGTACATGTATAACAGACAGGACAAGCAGCTCTCTTGGGTCTGTCTTCTGGCTATAGGAATGCAGGGCAGACATACCATCACTGTGAATTAATAGAATTCTTTCAAAATTAATGGAGCTCTGCCGCACATCACCAACTCTGCAACTGAGCACTGCCAGCTCTGCCTTTCATGGAGTCTAAGGTTTCTGTGAGATCTTAACTGTGAATACTTACAGAAGTAGTTTATATTGCCTCAAAATGCACACAGGCCTCTGCTACCTTTGCATAAGAATAAGAGATTTGTTCTTACAACCTGATCACATACGTTTTACATTTTGTCTGCCTACATTGTGGTGCAATGCCCAAAACAAAACGAAGAGTGAGGGAAGTGCAAAGGAGCCTATTGTAAGCTTTTAGGGATAGGGAGAAATTATCAAACTGGGAAGAAACACTTCAGAGCAACCCTTGCTCTCTGGGAGGCAAAAAGAAAGCTGACAGCAAGGTCAAATCTTCCACACCCCCTTTATCATCACATGTCTGATGTGCTTTCCGAAGAGGCTTTGTAGCAAGGGGAAAATGCATTTTGCACAGTTATAACACTACAAAACAGCACTGTGGGTTAGAGAAGCAGTAATACACTCCCTTTTCATTACAGCACAACATCGAAACAGCTGATGTATTGCTAGTTGGAGTTTTAAGAGCCTGTTACTGACTCTACTGCATCCAAATCAACAGTAGAAGATTCAGCAGAACTCAGCTCATCACCTCCACATTTTGTGATGCCGTATTGCAGAGTGGTCTATGCTAAAGGAATGATTTGAAAGGAGGTTATTATATAAAGTGCCCTGAAAAGAGAGAGAAAAGACTGAAACACCAGGCTTCCTGGCATATAAAGCAGGTAGCAACAGTAACAAGGTGATAATTAATATCATACTACAGTTAAAGATCATGGAACTTTGCAGCAACTTTTTGAATGGGAAGGGCAAAAGGTAAATCAGAACACTATTTGTGCTGCCCGCTATGCCTTTCGGATCCTCTCCAAACAAACACCTGATACGTAGCTGACCAAAGCCAATAGAAGGCCTTTTATTTACCCTGAATTTGGACCAAAACCCATTTGTCTGTGATGTTCCACTACAAAAGAGGAACTTTTATGTGAGCAAAGTTTTGATTTATGAGTAGTGAGTAAACAAATAATCCATTAGTCAACCAGGGAAGTACCTGATGTCAAAATAGAACGAGAAACCATTATAATGTCTTTATTCCTAGCGCAGATGCAACAAAACCGGGATGAAAAAATAACAGCTTACGCTGAAAGAAAGTGAAGTAAAAAGTAAAGAAAGAAGCTGTCCTTGTGTGGACTCTATTTTCCACATACAATGAGTGATCATTTTTCTCATTTTACTTAAAATAGGATGGAAAAAGGAGTATTTTTATAAACTTAATTTCTCATTATAAGCCTGAATTCTCTGAGTGCCCCAAAATATCCAACATTCCTGCCACTTCTCACTGACATTTTGTGCTTAGGGTAAAAATACTTTCGATTTCATGCTGAATACAGCCCCTTATATTTGGTGAATTTCTTTCTTCTTCATGAGCAAAACTAGATCTAGACTGTAGATTTCTGACAACTTTAATGAAATAAAAAGCCTTTGTGCATAAATTACTATCATTATTATCAAATGCCTGTGCTTATGTTTTTCATTTGCAAAGAACAAAATAGTGTATTACGCATGCACACACAACAGGAATCTGGCACATATTCCATCAGCTCTTACACAGTCATCTGCTATGGTAAAGTTTTCTTGACTAATGCTATACACAGAATTTCAAATCTGATTTGGATTTAACTGTTTCAATTAAATGAGGATCTATTGTAAGCTCCATAGCAGATCTATAGAATTAAAGGACAAAAAAATTCAAGAGTTTAATCGGTTTAATGTTTGTATAGTTGTAGAGAGCTGGTAAAAAAAGGACTGGTCAAGACAACCAGTCTAAGTAGGCTACAGAGTTTAAAGTTCCTAAAATTAAAATTTGGGTATGATTTTCATGGGTATGCAGAGTATAAGCATACAGATAGTTCAAGGACCCCAAGGCAATACAGCCTCGAGAGAAGGATATTTGAAATCTAAAAATGAATTTTGCTTTTGCTGCCAATACTTCTTCAAAAGAAAAGACACAGGAAAAGCAAAAATATTTCAGGATTCCTGTTTGTGTCCTTCAGAAGTGCAGTAAAGTCCTTATGGTGTGGATGCAACAGAAGGAAATGGCCACAGACAAACCAGCTGCATTTATGTTATTTCCCTTCTGAAGTTCTTCTTACTATCTGTCATCTTGTCATTTCAGATTTTTTCTGTTACACAGCAGCACTAGTTCACCATGTTAATTATATTTTTCTCTAAGAGATAAAAATCATCAACTCAATTATACATTTTGCTATAAAAAACCAACACTAACAAATTGTGGAAGCTAGGATAGGAACATGTTTAACAGAAATTACTATGCTTTTTGTGCCCGATGTAATGGAGTGACAGCCTCAATGACTATGGTAGTTAATATTTGGCATGCCATTAACCTGCATCACTTTTTATAGTCTCAGACTATAGGTTAGGGGGAGAGAGGAGACAGAGGAGAGACTTAGGACCAAGCAGTTCACCGAGAAATTAACTGCTTTTTTAAAGTAAGCATCTCATTGGCCTCTTGCCTTTTAAGAGCAGCAAATAGACTGATATTACAATTAGAATAGAATGTTTATGGTGTATAAATGAACAGTTTAAATGTCACAGGCATTTGCAATAAATTTTGCAATGACTAAATAAACTAAATAATCTCATTTGTACTGACACCCAATTACGGCACACTAAGTAGTGTGCTTTATTACCTCCTCACCTATCCAATTGCCTTTGCAGCAGTTCTTTTCCACCAGCAAAATATTAGTTATTTGTAAAAAATATTAATGGATTTTAAGAAAAATCTGACAGGATTTCCCAGTTAAAAATCAGTGGTGGCTTTAAATCATTTTAAGCGTAGCAGACATGAAATTATTGATCAATAAACAAAACACTACAAGTATTGCAGATCTGTGGATATATTATGACCTTTTGTGGTTTAATTACATAGCCCATTGGAACTTCTTACAATGCTGGGACATCTGAAATCAATTACTACTACACGAGCTATAATTTTCCCTAGACTCCCAGTAATACAATCTCAAAAAGATACCTAAAGCAGATGTATTGCTCCTGATTGGCGTTTGCATCCCAGTATTAAAATACACTCGAGTGTGCATAATCCTGCAGAGAGATATGGGCAAGTCAATCACAACTGACTATCTGCAAAGTTAACGCTCTTTATTGATGGCAAATATTGCACTAATGGAGAAAAAAAATGTACAAATGTGTTTATTCTACAGGAATGTGCAGCAAATGGTTTTATGCAAATATTTCCATCTATGGTTGTTCAACAGCTTTTCGCTGAGCCCAGCATTAACTATTTATGATTAGTGACTTGAGCTCCTGATTGATGATGTTAATACCATCAAGTTCATGGTATGCAAAAATTTGCTACTCATGAGTATTCATTATTTCATTCAAGTTCACTGTTTTGCGGAACATTCCCAAACAGTAAATTTATCTGTTAAAAATTCATGGCACATAAGCACAACTGTTCTGTAGGCAAAGTCAACACCAATTGGTTTACAAATATTGAGGAATAAAACAGGAAATATCCAATTGCAGTGAAGGGAAGGTCTGGCATAATGAACGGAGCCTACTCTGTTCTACAAAAACCTACTTTGCATGTTTCAAAATCTATCAGTAAAGTAACACCATTGAAAACCGGACCTTATGTCACATTGTCATATCCTAAAAGCACTAATATTGCACTTATTTAATTAACAATAATAGCACCAAAATTGCATGGAAACGCAAGAAAGCAGAACAAAAAAGCAGGCTCATCTGTAACAGCTGAGATCTAAGAGGTAGATTTGCTCTTCTGAAGGATTAATAAAACCACAACAGAACCTGTGAGACATCTTAAGTCCTTTCAAAGCTATGACAAAGCTGTTTTTCTCTCAGGGAAATTTATTCCATTTAAATCTTCCATAGGATTTTGAACATCTCCTCTGCCCTGTGCCCACTCTGAGCCTTTCTTTCAATATCTTTCTCCAGCCTTGTCAACACAAGCATTTTCTCTAGAAAGTCTACAAAGATGTAGTGCTTCTGCAGTTCAAATGGCATCTATGCACAGTAATCTCATTAAAGCCAATTTCACAATTTGTATTAGTGGCCTGGAAGGTGCACGTGACTTGACATTTAAAAATAGGTCCAGAAATAATACAGTGAACTTATAAATATATTCAAGCATAAAAATGAAGAGGAAGACAAATTATTTAAGTGAAAGGATACAACCTGTACAAGGTTAAATGATGGATATTCCCTGGAGGTGTTCAAGGCCAGGCTGGATGGGGCTTTGAGCAACCTGGTCTAAGTGGGAGGCGTCTCTACCCAGGGTAGGGATTTGGAACCAGATGATCTTTAAGGTCCCTTCCAATTCTAACCATTCTACGATTCTCTGATTCTATAATGGTTGTGATCAATTGTAAGCCTATGAAAGGAGTATAGTTCTGGAATGGCCTTCTAAACAGGTTAACCATTAAAGAACCCAAACTGTTTCACGATGAAGTTTGATAAAGTTATGGAAGGGATAGGAATAGTTTAAGGCTATGCTTTGAGGGGTTTGATTTGCTGGTACTTGAAAAGGGGTATTTTAAACACAACTTGATTTTGCTTGATTGCATATTTGTCTTTGCCCCCCTGCCCTGCATCCTGCCGCAGCTAACATAGGGCTTTCCCTGCCTCAGCACAAAAGCTGGTCTCTTCAGGAATAGAAGGAATATCAGATTCACTTTAATGAGAATCATTACAGAGTGACACAGCTATTGAGAGGATATCAGGCAGAATGTGACATTCCTCCTGATAATGACAGCCGGGGGGGGTCCCGCCTGGTCACGACCTCACCCAACAGCCAGATCTGGGGTGAGGAAACACTTTTTTCCAGATGCATGGGCAAGGACTGAAGACTGAGGCATCGTTCCCTTCCCAGAGCCACCTCGGAATCCCTTGGGCCAAATTCTTTGGCATTTGGGACACGCTAAGGCAATAGTGATGACCTTTCTTGCCTTCCTCCTGGCATGGGCTGAGGTTGTTGCCTTTCATCTTTTGCAAGAGGCCTCTGGTACATTCAAGCTCTTTATGGTACCTGGAACTCGATGAATAAAATTCTTATGGATCTTCTGATATAAACACGTTTGCCTGCCATTAGAAGGAATTAATCCAGTGAGTCAGGAGATCCTTTCAGTTTTGGCGGGAGGTGTCGGTGCCCAGGCGCTGAGGGCGGGCTCTGTGAGGAGAGGCCCGGGCCGCCCTGTGCCGGTTGCAGCCGGTTCCGGCCAGTTCCAGGCAGCTCCACAGCGGCCCTGCCCTGCTGCAGGCACAGCGGGGCCTGGCAGGGAAGTCTGAAAGTGTATCTGAGAAAGGGCAAAATGGTGCCAGGCAGTAAGGACAGAGGAAAAAAGCGTGAGCAACAGCCCTGCGAGCAGCAAAGTCCGGGAATGAGGAATTTTTTTAATTACTCTTATAAATTGACTATTCATAAATGTGTTGCCAATCACATACATGTATCAAACAGAAAAAGCCTACAGATTTCGTACAAAGGCTTGGCCACGCACTCAAAGCCAACCCTGTTCCTTCGCATTTAACACCACTGCTGCCTGTGAGGCAGCCCAGAACAAGGCTGTGGTCCTGATCCCTGGCACCACAGACCACCAGGATGTGTTCCCACTGTATACCAAAATACTACCAACATGCTGGTAATAAAACAAGCCACTGGTTTTCGATGTTAACATAAAAACTAATCACGTCATTATTCTTACAGCAACAGTTCAAAAGCTCAATGGCTTAATAATTATACCCCAACCCACCATCATTAAATAAGCATTAAAGAGCTACGCATGCTGCTTTGTGGAAAAGAGAATTCCAGAACAAAGGTAATTATACTGAAAAGGTAAGACATCATTTTCAGACAGTAAAACTAAATTAACTGTAATTTAAAGCCAATTTTCAGCTTCAGTCTTGAAAGAAATATTGAGGGCCCTAAAAAATACATATTTATCCCTCAGATTTGCAAGATTGTCCCCCAAAGAAAAGGCGCCATATGTTGGCATCTTACATACCAAGCAATTCAAGAAGGAGATTCTTACGTTATGAAAAAACATAACTGCTAGTGCTAGAGTAAACTTAAATTTGTAATAAGAAAAATAATGGAAACAGAAAACAAACAATTTCTGATAATCAAACAGCAATTAGCATCCTTCCAAACCGCCTACAGGATTTCATTTGAGGAGCAGCTAACAAATGTGCGGTATTGAAATGTTTCTTTAGACTAGATGTGAACGTTAGTTTGTGGTAGCAAATTATTACAGGAGGTAAAAATTCTAAGAGTTCCACAAAAATTTTTTAGGACCAAATTTAAAGCATGATTTTTATCAAAAGGCTTTAAAAGACATACAACGCTGAAAGCCCTGCAAAGACTCCATTGTAAGAACACTTATTGGGTCTGTTGATGGTCACAAAAAGCATGAACCAACTTAACAGTGAGAAAAAAAAGATGTTATTTGTCTAATATGACTCACAGCTGTACAATGAAGGTGTCCTGCATGGCAAAAAGCAATTATTCACACGTACGCACACAGAGCAAAAGGCCCTCTCCTCCCCTGTTTGTTATCCAGCTCCCTGGGACCAGCAAAACAAAGGGCCAACAGCAGCCCTTCTCTTCATGGACTGGGATGGGCTGCGTGGAGAGAAACCACTCTGCTCCCTCAGGAGCCATTGCTACTGCCCAGCACCAGCAAAATCTGCATCTTTAGCAAGCTGTCCTCCCCCCTCTTTAGTTTCCAGGGAGCACCAATCTTCCGTGCTGGCAGTACCTCCACGTCCCACGTTGTAAGGAGCAGACCTGCTGCTAGTTACGCAGATATACTATTGCACAGTCTTTTAAACAGGAGCAGATGGGGGGAGTTCCTCTCCCCACACACTTGCCCTTTGGCATCTTCTGAATGTTCTCATTAAGATACTAAGCTTGAGGAGTGCGATTTTATTAGTTACTCATTGTTGGTTCTCTCCTCAAAAATATGCTATGAAGTTATTAGAACAAAAATGGAACAAGACAATCTACTGAGTTTTGTGGTCTGGGCCAGAGAGTAACAGCTATGTTTTAAGACTGTTAGAACTCACCTAAACAAATAAATCTGCTTCCTCATTAGGGGTTCCAGTCTGCATTAAGCAGCAGGAGGCTAACATATTTTCCTCTTTATTATAACTCAGTTGCAGTCTCACTGTATGAACCAGAAACTCTACATCTTCAACCAAGATTTGGATCAATCCGTTACTTTCTTAAAATCAATATCAGTTTATTTAGCCAGAAATCACTAGATGGTTGGCTCTGATAATGATTTCTCTCTTGCATCAGTTTCAGACTGAATTTTAACTTATTTCATCCAAATTACGCCTCCTGATTTTCTTCAGGTTCTTGTAGATCCTCTGAATGGGAACTAAGGACCAAGAATCAGAGAAAATGGTTTCTAATGAAAAAGAGAATGACATATGGATCCAACTTCCTTCTGTATGATGCTTGTTTCATTATTAAAGTATCTTAGAAAAGTACTTAAAAATCACATATTTTACACTTAAACTTCGTTGAATTTCTTATTGCAAGACATCAGCTCCAATTTAACATGAAGATTTTAGAATCTGGTGCTTCTTACTTGAGAAAAGCATGAATTCATGAACTTTTAGAAATAACAATTGCTGATCTACCCTAAGAAATCGCATCCAGTCTTCATACTCCATTGTAAACACTGCCCAGTCTAAAATACCTCAAGCTACTGGCCAAAACTATAATAATTCTATATCAACCTGCATCTTCAGGGTCACCACCAAATCTAACATACTGCCTCAGAATCAGCAGCAACATTACAGTGGAAAAAATCAAATTCCTCCCACAACCCACTGAAACCGCTTATCTACCAGTCTCCTCCGCAAGCAACCAGTTGAGAACTGGTGACATTTGACTGTTCTGACAGCAGCCAGCTGAGGACAGCAGTGGCTGAAGTGTGCTACACATCCCAGTATGAGATACAGTGCTCCTGAATGCATCTGCTTTATTCTTAGATATGCAGTTCAGATGCATATTTATTTTCTCGTGTATATACTTAGGAAAAACAGAATGATTCATCGTTGTAAAAAAATCCAAATGGGGTCACTCAGGGGGTCCTACCCAGCGCTCTGAAAAGACCAAGGTGCTCCTGATGGTGTAACTTCATGAACCCACTGCTTCAGTTTACAAAGCTTTACGACCACACTAACGCAGGTGAGAAAACACATTATGACTTGACTTAGCTGATCAATATGTAGATTAATTTCAACTTCAATAAGTAAAGAGCAAGTAGAAGAAAAATCAAAGATCCATAATAAAACTGATATGAGAGGAAAATGAAATAAATTTACTATCCTAAGGAGGTCAGAGGAGGACACGAGACAGAAAAACAGGCAGAGAGAGAGCGTGTGTTTCAGAGAGAGAGTTAGAAAAAGAGAAGCCAGTTCAACAGTGACACATCTGAACAAGGGAAGGAAGCTGGGTTTGATCCAAGCAAAGACTGGAAGGCTCTAAGAGGTACCGAGCATAAGCCAGCATCCCCAGATGCTTCTCTGCTAGCTAAGGGAACAGGAAAATAAACAGTTCCCAAGAACCAGAGTGCGGGTAGTATTTCAGCTGACATTACGTCTTTGCCTAGTGTACTGTTTCTCTTGTCGCAGCAATGTGGCAGTGAAGTGCAAGGTTACGGTGGAGAGAGTGGAGAAATACATCATGCCATGTGCAGCACATCAACTGGTGCCACAATTTCCCCTCTACAACATACCGTCTTGTAGGAGACTGTCTCAGCAAACACATCCCAGAGCTCAATAAGGGGCTGTGCAGGAGAAAGACACTGCTTGGAGATTTCTTTGCGAGCAGATGGCTCTAAGGCAAAGGCCCAGGAAGGCTGCTCTGTCAGGGGTGGCTCTGGAGGAGAGACTCTCCTACGAGGAGGGGACAGCTTGCTGAAGAATCCAGCCAGAAGGCTCTGGTGGGTGACAGGACTGCCAGCAGCACTCAGCCCTCTCCCCCGGTAGCGAGGGTCCATCTAGTCCCAACCCTGCTCAGTTCTGTTAATGACCTCTCCCCTGCCTCCTCAGTAACACAAATCCAATTAGACATATTTGCAAACCTTTCTCCAGGCAACTGCACACTATTTAATCCTACACATTTACCTACAGTTCTGAGCCAAACGCTCATGGGCGTGAGCAAGTGAAACCTGGAATAGCTTTTCCGCAGCTCACAATTTGCCTACTCGTGCCGTCTGAACCAGCATGTTTATAATTTATGTGCACAAGCTGAACAACATTTTTGAAACACTGATTCTCAGTTTACACAGGTATGACTCTTACACAGATATATCTGCACATAACTCTGACTTTAGCAACATTATCTTGAGAGACTTTGCACCTAATGCTTATGAACATCACTGTACAGGACTGGTGGCATAGTGTCCAGAAGGAATCAGGCAATTTGCGTTCCAGTTATGGCACTTCTCTACCAGTGTTTCACTTTTTCTTCTCCAACTTATGCTACTCCTTGGTATGTAGCATTCTAAATGTGTTTCCCAAGAAACATTTGTTATAAAATTATAAACAAAACTATTTTTGTATAGGCTTTCAAGAATAACCAGAAGTCAGTTTTTTAAGGATGTTTTTTCTTATTTCCCCAAATTATTTGATTCTTCTCTTCCTGGTTTGAAGCATGCAACAGCACAGGTTTTGAACTGGAGTGCTCTGATGAAGCCCATTTTACAGTGGAGGAAAAGCTGGGTTTTCTTTTGCTGTGGTGATATTCCCACTGCCATAAAAACACAAGTGCTTGAAATGCTGAGCCTATACTTAAACAGAGTAGTTCACTACATTGTATTTCAGCTCTTCATAACTGCAATGCAAAGGCAGCTTTCACTGCCAGCTTGAGGCTAGTTACAGTGATTCACATAAGCTTAAATTGTATAAAATTCCTCTGCAGAGAGACCAGTTCAGTTCACTATTCACCTCCTGTCCTAGTTTGACTTCATAGTCAATCACGAACAAATTACGCTGTAAAATCAGGAATAAGAACTGTAATAAGGAGCAGGGAAGCTATATATCCCCTTCAAACTAGCCGTCCACGTAGGTTTTTGTGGAACTAGCACGTACTAAGCCAAGTTCTCTACCAAATCCTCCACTAAAATGAGCTCTTCCAATGCATTTCTTTTTGACTATATTTCATTTCACAAATGAGGGCTAGGGGATACAGTTGATGGACTGTCTCACTGGAAGCTTCTTTCTTTTCATTTATTTATGTTTTAATAAAAAGCAGGCCAAGCTTGAGAGTTCTCTTATATGTTCTTGGTCCAACATGCAACTGTTAAAAACCTTTTCTCTTTTGGAAGTCACAGTCTGCACAGAAAACTCAGCTTAGATGAGTTCTGTCCATGTTACATTTCTCATTCAGGGATTATTATCTCCTCTCCTGATCTGATCAACTCTTTTTCCTTCACTTCACATAAATCCAAATAGCTGAACTCATGCACCATCTGAAACTTCATTTCATAAGAAAGAAATGCTGTGGTTACATCTTTGGTAAAATTAGATTCTACTAATAGCTTAATTCATTTATCCATTTCTTTTATCTTTCCTCTCCCAAGACTGTTAAATTTATAAGCTTTTCTTTTAGTTAAACTTCTAATGTAATTTATCAGATATTCTGGGCATTTTCAAATCTCCGCAACTGTGTAGAAGCTGCTCAGCTCTCTTGAAAATCACGTCACAAAAATCACTGGTACACAATTTCATTTTCCTTGTGTCCATAGCACTTCCTGCACACCTCCAGGGCTGGGCATTAATTTACCATCCATGATACCGTTAAGGGGATCAAACCCTTCTTCTCTAAGTACAACTGTTTCTCTCTTTCTTTGTCACATGTAAGTGGAACTACAGAAAAAAGGCATTCCTAAAAACTTTTCCAGCACAAGCACTTGAACTGTATTTCCATCAGTCAACACATATACCAAGAGAATAAAGCTTTAGGGCTCACAGGCTGTGAGAGATAAAGAACACAATGCCGCAAGACTCCGTCTATCAAGATTAGGACTCACATCCACTTCGTAACAAGCTCCCCGTGTTACTTACCATTTGGCCTGCAAAACTATTTCCAAACTTGTGTCTGGTATCTCCCTTTTTTTTTTCAGAGCACATGCACTGCCATGCCTCTCCTCTGCCAGATCTCTCTCTCTCTCATCTAAATTCAGAGATTTCTTTTTCTGATTTTTCTATTTTTCTCTGTCTCTTTTTTTTCTTTCTTTCTTTTTCTTCTTCTTTTAAGAAAATGCATTTTTATCACAAAAGAGCCAAGTGCAGTTCCAGGGACGTGATGAATAGGCCCAATGTATAGACACATGGTTTGTGAGTTGGCCGTATATCATCAGCCTCATTTACCGGTGTGGAAACTTGTAGAACTGTGAAGTGCATTGGCGCCCTAAGAATCCTGTTTCAGCCCTTGGGATAAAATCTGCTCGTCCTGTTCTACAGTCCAGTCACTTCCCAACAGACTCCTATTAGCATCTTCTATTTCCTTTCTTTCGTATTCCAGTCAGCTGTAGAGCTCTTCCCTTGAGAAATACCAAATTATCCACACTTAACTGATTTCTTATGTTGATATCATTGGCAACGCTAAACTAGAAAAAAGTAATTTGAGAACTGAAATGTTAACCGGAATCCAATAATTCTTATAAAACTGGAAAAATTAACAATTTGATCTACTCCCATACAGTTTAACAACGATAAAACCAAACAGGACTGCTACAGAAACACAACATCATAATTTTCCACTCACTGTTTTTATGTGAATATCAATATAAAACCATCGGCTGATAGATAAATGAGTAATTGGCATCATTACCAGAGCAGACAAAGTCCTTCTTCTGAACCTCCGCCACGAGAAAACCCCGCAGGTTTACAGGTGCCAAGCAGAAGGTGAACTGCCCGATGGTGCGCCGCTGCCGCAGCCAGTCAGACAGCCAGGCCAGGTGGCAGTCGCAGTGCAGGAAGTTGGAGTGAAGCCGCCTGCAAAAGACCAAACAGCCCTAAAGTTATCAGTAGGTTTTTTTAACAGAAGACACAAACCAGAGCAATTAAGCCCAAGTCTGTCTGGCTCTTCACTACAATTTAAGTAGGACCATTGCAGGTTATTGGCTACAGCTGAGTCAGGTCTTGGCTGTCTACATTCATTGCCATATAATATACAAACGTCCACGTATAAATTAGTGCTATTATTTATATTGTCTTGGAAGAATTAAGTTAAATAATTACATGCCTACAGGTAATCATGAGCTGGCCATTCTAGAGAAAAGAACATACAGAATTTAAGACTCCTCCAAGTAATCACTTTGGCTGTGATTTCATATCAGAAATAACTGCATGAATGAAATAACCCCCCCCACCAGAGGCTATTGATACCTTGTACATTCCTGTGCTGCCGGTATAAATTCGTCAACACCCTTTTTACTGTGGCAATCTAACGCAAGTATGCAGGTTCTAGACTGGAATTTTTAACTCATGACAAAGAAGGGGACCATGACAGGGTCATGCCACACCGCAATGCTGGGGCTGTTCTTTGGAATGGAAGATCTAGCCGCACAGCTCCCTTCCCAGCCTGCTCCATGCCTGGCACTAGAGACCTGCAGAAGCATTACCACATTGCTGGGGCAAGTCTGCAAGATGATGATGTGTTCAGGGAGTGAATCTGGTAATTTTAACAGCTACCAAACTTTAGGTCAAAACAAAAGCCCAGGACATTAATTATTTCATTCCTTGTAATGAGTCATATATTTGCAGTGTTATACCAAAGCTGAAATGATAAAACAGACTGAAAATCCTGTCAGAAACAGTTATACAAAGCATTATTCACTAATATTACAGGCATTACATTTAAAAAACCGCACACAGCTGGTGTGCACCGGATTCATCCTTGTCCATCTACTGAAGAAATTAACTGTCTATCTGTGAGATGTTCATACGGCAGGGCATCGGGCAGGGCAGCAGTGGCGCCTGGGCTGACAGTCCCCAGGTTTGGATGCCTGGGGTGGGCAGTCACAGGAAAAGACCACAAATTTGGAACTGAGGGTTTATCCTGTAGAGACGAAGACGCTTGTCTCCTGGAAGCACTGTAAAACGTAATTGTTTTCGAAGGATGGCTAGAAGACCCTGTGTCTAGGGATTATGAAGCTATTTAATTGACACTGCAGTAAGTTAAATTTCTAGTGAAGTGTTTTGTTATTATGAACCATTAATCTGTCTGGAACACTTTCTGTTGATTGAAAGAACAAATAAATACATTTACAAAGAAAAGAAAATAAATATAGTCTAGCCAGAAATCATCCTAAGTAAGACTTTGTCCTAACTTAGAGAGTAAGCATTTAAATCCTTTAAAATATAATCCCTTCCCACCACAGCAGTCAACAAGGATACTCAGAATCATCTTCCTTCAGGAACCAAATCAGAGCTCATCCCATGCCATTCCCTGCATCCCCATATGGAGGTAGGCAGGAGTAATAAAACCGCATTTTAATTTCACAAAAAGGGGCAGCTTTCCAGTTCTGTGAGTTGTCATTTTTCCCCTCACTAAATTTATATAGCTGGTTTCTGGGTTTTCCCATTTTAGTAGTGCAAAGTGTCACCTCTTCGCCAGCTCGCCTGCTTCAGCAGAGCCCTACCTTGTCACTTGTTCAAGTTTTTTGCGCAGATATTCTAACAGTTTGCTTTTGAAAGGAGACCATTTGGAGAGCCTATCAAGCTTAGCAAAGCAGCCTATTAGAATATATTTTTGATAATCACAGTAATGAATACAGCCACAAAAAGACTTTTCACAGTACTTCAAAAGCATTTCCCTGGGAACATGAAAAGCTGAAGTGATGTGGTACATTTTCAGTTTACCCTTAAATAAAAAAATTAAAACAAATTATGCAATTACCTATCTCAGCAGTCACTCACACGTGCAGAGAACAGGCCACTTACCATTAAGCAAATAGGTATGGGGACATGCTTTAACATAAATAAAGCTGTTTCAAGCAAAGGAAAGCAAATCAATAAAAACTAATTCCTGTCACTTCCAATCAAGGTTAAAAGATCAATGAAACTTAGCAACAGAAAATACAGTTAAATAAAAAAGGTCACCACAGAAGAGCTGGTATTTTTAAAGAATTCTTCAAGTACTTCAAATCTTACTAGCACATTTCTCTCTCTTTTTTAATTTCTGCATTCAAGTTGAAAATACTCTTTATTTTTCCTTCTCTGTTCTTCTTAAATGAGCAGATTGTTTTGAGAGCCATGAAGAAAAAGCTATTTATCCCCAGAACTATCACAGCAGATGCAGCTGCACCGCAAGGAAGCCCCAAATGTCCTGCTAATGGATCTCACCAGTATGTAAGAGAGACAGAGAGGACAAACACCATCCACACCGCACTGGGCCTCAGCTGGATGGGAAAAAGGGCTTCTCCCTACTTAAGCAACTCTCAGACCAGGGATTCCCTACAAGAGCTTCTGAAAAAAAAGCACATCTAAGTGTGAAGCTATTTGAGAAGGTGTACAAACTGACGAACATTTTTTAAGAAAACGGTAGAGTCACCAAACTGTAATGAACATCATTCGTCATGCGTTTGGACTGAATTTGCATCAAAACCCAAGAGATGAAATAGTAGATCTTATTCAGCCATTGTGCTTCAGAGAGCTTTCTCCTTTCGTGCAAACTGTTCATTGAGGGCGTATATTAATGCAGGAGAAAAGGCTGTCAAGTGAAATAAAGCTAAGGAAACCAGGGAGAGTATTAACATTTCTCCCCAAATAATATCTTTATATAAATATTTTACATAGGTGAACAAAAACTGATCAGTTTTCCACATGCTCGGGTGTGTTAGTTATTAGGGTATTACTATCCATTTGCACAAAACTCAGTTAAATCAAAACAGTATTAGCCTAAATTCTGAACAGAAGAAATTCAGAAAATATTGAGTAATATGTAGCTATGCAAACTTATTTTATTAATAATTATAATTAGTAAAGTATTAATTGTGCAAAGTGCTAAGACGACAAGGATAGAAGAAGAATTTTTAATAGGAAGGAGCAGCAGAAGAAATTATGAAATGTTACTCGATTCCTGTATTTATCTTATATTAATTGCTATTTTGATGACTTTTCTGCCTCCATTCAAACAGATGGAAGGAAATAGAGAAAACTTTACCATTTTATTGTATTTCCACCTGTCTGTGTAGAATTTTTTTAATCCCTACGTTGAACTGCTAAGAAGAATACTGCTTTGTGTTATTTGGCAGCCCTTGGAGACTGAAACATGCCACTTGATATTGATGAAACTACCTTTACAGAACATGAGGTGAATGAATACGAATGCAAGTTTGCAAAGGTGCCCTTTTAGCCATGGAGCCTAAATTAAATTTCCAGCAAATCCTTTTAGAGTGGGGCAGCATTCACGTTCTATAAAATGTGGCTCTCAGAATTCAATATAAAAGCTTCCCTTTATAAATCCTATTTATGACTTCCTTCCCCCCCCCTTTTTTTTTTCCCTTTTTTTTTTTTTTTCCTTAATTACAGCAGAGGGGGATTAGTCAGTTTAAGTCTCCAGGGAGCTATATACAAAGCCATCTCCGAAATTAAACTAAAAGGAAAATGGCAGAAGGCACTGAGCTCTGGTAACAGACAAGACCGACTAATCTGAGGAAGCCAGACAAATTTTCTGGACCACCGTGACTGAAAGAGAAAAGGCAAAACTCCAGGAACCTTAACTCTACCTTCATCATCTTTATCCATTCTCTTCTAAAAGACAAACATCTAATCTCCATTTAATTACTTACATTAAAAATCTATGAATGTCACCATTTAATGAAGAATGTAAATTTAAATCAGAGGTTATCTTACATAGAGCGACACAAGTAACAGCCATTTTTCTTCAGTTCTGTTAACTTATTTAATACAATTTTACATTGTGCATATATAGCATCCATGAAGCATTTTAATTTTTCAGTTGCATAGAAAAATTTCAGGCTGGCTACTATTTCCCTTTCTTTGCTTTTAGAACTAAATTATCTCTTGCTTGAGTTTGAGATGTTGGAGGAATAAACAGAGACTGTGTTTAAACGTGATTCTTCCTGAAGTTCTGTATTCCCTAAAGGAATTTAAAGGAATAATTTATTTAAAGAAAATGGGTTTTTGGTAGGCTATGGCTAAATTATACAAATGCACATGGTTTAACTTCACAGTCTTTGCATTTTGGTCTACTAAAGCTGATCAGAGCTTTTCCAGTGGAATGGTGCCCAGCTATAGAAAAATGGATTTCACATAAAAGAAGCTTCTATAAAAATGTATCAGAATCAGTCACATTTTGTTTCAGAAAGTGTCTGGAAAAGAAGATTTTTCAAGTTTTTTAATTTTTTTTTTGTTTCAGAAATTAATATTCTCAATTTGAGACTAAGAAATAGGATTTAAACACAGGTTATTAACAAATTGAAATAATTTGATCCATCTGAGCAGTTTTTACAGTTCTGTTGATGTTCCCGCTTGGAACACATTTTCACATTATAGATTTTTCCATGGAAAAAAAATTTCCAGTTTCAGTTCCCGGTAAATTCGAACTCTTACTAAAACTGAGTCTTACTTAATGCTGAGTAAATCCAGTGAACTCATCGTCAGGGCCCTGTGGGTGCTGGCCGCCTTCTCAACCCTGCGCGGCCTCACCGGGGGCTCTGGGGCTCCCCCAGCCCAGGCCGGGGCTCTCGGCCCCTGCCCCAGCCCATCCACCTTGCCACGGGGCCGTTGGAGCTGGTCCCCACTGCTGGGTGGTCCCTGTGGGACTGGCCCAGGGGCAAGGCCCTGCCCTGCCCACCATGGCCATCACAGCCTCTGGCTTGTGCAGCGACCCTCTGCCTTGACAGAGCAGGGGCAACTGTTCGCACCAGGAAGTGATTGAAATAAGATTATCACAAGAAAACAAATATCCAAACACTACTACTATTATTATTATTATTAAAAATATTACTCACAGAGTCCTGATCTTTGGCATGTGATTGAAACTGGTAACAGGAATGCGGGTGATGTTGTTATTGTTGAGAGTACTGTTAGGAGAGGAAAAAAAAAAAAAAGAGACAAGAGAATAATAGATTGATCAATTATTTACATTTCTTCACCAACACATTATTTACAGAAGCAAGCTGCTAAAACTCTCGGTAATGCATCTGCCAGGCTGCAAGCAGTAAGACATGCTGACCCGTACCTCAGACAACTTGGGATGTATCATGGAAGACAGTGTTAGGGCAAAGCAACCAAGAGCTGCGTAAGAATGGATGAAGGTTATTATTTACCATGCCTGAGTACCGAGAAGTGCAGGAGATGAGTTTTTATCAACTATGGGAACAGATCCAGACTTTTTGGTTAAGCCACCACTTTGCTTGAAAGCCTGATGCGACTTGAGCGGAGGATCCCCAAACTCACACAGGGCAGTATGAAAGCTTTGCACTTGAAGCGCTCACTCTCGCACAAGAAAAGAGCTGCTGACTCTCACAGGCCTGCTAACAGCTTACGCGGACAGACAGCTCAAACTGCCTTTCTGGAAACAGATGGACGGATGGGTACCCTTTCTTTGGTTTCCTTAGGAAAAAAATATATGGATAGTGGAACAGACGGTAATAAAACATGTCCTGACCCAGGCACGTAAGGATCTCTGCTGCTCTATCAAAGCAGAACTTAAAGAGAAAACGATCTCAGCTGCTGGTAGGAACCCCCTTAGTGCTTCTTATGAAAAATGAACTGACTCGATTATCATCAGCTGAGTGTGCTGTTCCCATTTACGTAGCTCCTAATTATATCAACGACTCTCTAGCAAATTAGAAGCTATAAAGTTTATCAAGATGGCACAGGAAATGGAAAGCACTCCAACAGGGCATAATTGCCACGCTCCAAGTGCACCAAATCTGCAAATAGAGTAGCCCAGTTTGTCATGAGAATTGACGGGGCTGGTGATGAGTCCGTGTCCCAGTGTGGCCAGTCCTGCTGCTCGCTGCAGCTGCCTATTTGAAACGTGTGGTGACCACAGCACGGAGCGACCTCTGCTTTACACAGCGGCATGGCACACCACAGCACCACTTTGGTGGAAGATAGTGCTTCTGAGCGTTTGTGCATGTGTTGCAGAAAATACCTGCTGAAGCAACCTAGAGGCACATTACCCTTCCCTTAATGATTTAGTTGTCCCAATGTTATGTATTTGCATAGGACATTTAATAAAAAGCTCTTGAAGAGTTTTACAGACATTAACTAGCCCTCTTGGTCATCTGCCCATTTAAAAACATTTTTATAATTCTGCCTAGAAATCCCTTGGCAAAACCACCACCTACAACATCAGCAGATTAAAGCTAAATTAGATTATACCCTATTAAGACTGTTTTTCTCTTACACAGGGAGGCACATATGCATGTGGGCAAAGCCAGGAGGTTGCAGTGAGCGAGCTCTGACACCGGCAGCAGCGCGTTTGTGTTGCTGCTGCGCTGCACCCCAGCAGGATGGAACATGAACATCTTCGTAGTCGGATCATAGCTGGTATTTGAGCACAGCCCTGCACCAGATGGATGCACTATCGATCCGGAGCCAGCTTGGGGGCTGACATACCCACGACAGCAAACTGCACCGACAAAGCAAAATTACCCTTCCTTTCCAAATCCATGAGCAGAGCGAGTTATGTCAGTAAAAGCAAAGTTTTGGAAATCTGTAATTGGCATGTGAGATCTGTTGCCAGAGATCTGTGTCAGTCAAGTCACACACGTTCACACACCAGGCCGATAAGAGCTGTAGGTCTTAGTGCACCATGGCTTATAGGATAGTATAGAGTATTCATTCCAGATCCTCTGGAAAACTTGATGCTGCCAAAAATTGGACGAGAAACACATAGCTAAGTATTGGGATCAATGGGTATATAAAATTACAGGTTTGTGTATTCAGTTTCTTAATATGCAAAGACTCAAACGCAGTCTGTTATAAATTTACTGGATAAGATGAAGAGGGAAATACTGTCAACTTCAGAAGTAAACCTGAAAGTAAACTCTTACAGCTATCAGCCATGTCATTTCGTCTGCTGTGCACCACAATCTGCATATACCACTGCCTTACTGTAGCTTCGGCGCTGGAAGTGAACATCGTGAACATCAGAGTACATCTGTAGGGCTGAAAAGCTCTGCCTTTGAATTCCTGCTAATGTCACGATGACACCACAAATGTCCCACTGTGGCACAGCGCAAAATGAACATCTCTGTCATACAATTGCTACTGCTCGATGACCTTATTTAGCCAGTGATGCAAACCAAAGCCTTTTGTGTAAAGTTTGCCAAAATGAGCACATACAATTTCAGAAAGTGAACAAAAGGAACAAGGATGCATACATATCTACATCAACATACTCATCCCTCAATATTTATATTTATTTGCTATTTGCATTTGCACGTGCCTGTTGGGAAGTTCAAACAGGGCTCACAAATGGAATTTCTAATCGTACCACCATTTTTATCTGTAAACATAAAAATATAATTCACCCTTTGCCTCAGTTGCCTGTTACATAAAAATGAGCTATGCACTTGGTTGGAGGATTTTAGGTATACACTGATAAATAAAAGCCACATGTAAAGTCATCTCACAAAAGTGAAGTCACGTACAGAGCTGATGTCTGAAGAGGTTGCGCATGGCACTACAGGAGTCAATGGAAGCCACAGAAGAGACTTTCCATTGATTTCAGAAGGACGTGGATTGGATTCAGGCAGAAGAGGACGTGACAGCAAGCTTCCTTCTGCACTGACTGAGGGTGGAGAACACATCCCCGTCTCCCAGTGCAATTCTTCATTTGGATATGGAAAGGTCAGCCTTTACCATCTGATTTGATGATTCAAAAATATTTTTAAATTTCTTAAAATATTTCGGTTTAACAGAAAGAGCATTATTCCAATCACACAGTAATTCTGCTTACAAAATATCAGATGAGAGTGGCTCAGTTTTTGCTCCTAATAAGCAAAGGTTTCCCATAATTCATCAACAAACATATAGCCCTCCATCTAAGAATCCTAAGTCAGTGCTGAATTAATACACTCCTTAAACACAAATTTCAGGGATAACTCTAGCAGATAGCTATTGCACAGATGACTTAGTAGCATACTATTTCATTGATATTTAAATGTTAACCATAATGAAGGCAATAAAACATCTATGATAACAGCAATTATTTCAGGACAAAGAAGGCCAAACACTGCAAAGGGCACTAATTGACAGTGAACTGTCTGCATTACAGCCCAGTTGTAGCTGCAGGAATTTAACCCTGCTGCTCTGGTTGTGCAGAGCAGGCAGCTCCCACACAGCAGGAACTCTGGCTTTTGAATGGGGACATTTTCAGGTAGAGGTGTGCTCTAGAAGCATTCTGCAAAGCTTTCTGTCATGCGCATGAAGCCTTCCCAGCAATGATTCTTAAAAGAATGCTCCTGACAGGGGTAAGCACGCAATACAGTGGCAGTTTTAACACATGAAGGGAAAAAACTAAGTTCTGCCGCGGTTGTCTGCTAGCTGCTACGAGGCCTCAGTCTCATTTTCATCCAACTAAGATTCAAATCCATAGAAACAGATACACAAACACCAGGAAGCTATGACACTTCCAGAGTCTTCTGACTCCTCCGGCATCAGAAGGCAAAACTTGTATTCTGCCGGGTTGTCCCCAGCCTTATCCCTCCCACCTCTTTCAGAACCCAATATACCCTTGTCCCTTGAAAAAGCACTGTCCTCTCATTTAGAAGTCCTCTCCCTGTAAACGATTCACATCCAAAATGCTGAATCAGGAAACTGAGGTCATAGACAATATTATTTATGCCAGCAAACTTCCCACCTTGGGCCGTGATCCTTGTCAGATCTTGCAAGCTAAGCAGAAGCAGACTGCAGCAGTCCTAAGGGTCCTCCAAGGACTACTTGGAAGACGCATAACGTGGGATCAGCAATCTTCGAGGTGGTACATCCTCCACCGGTATGAACTGTCACAGTCCCATTGACTTCAATTTACAACCCCAGAGGAACCCCTCTACTAACTCACTCCTCGGCCAGTTGCCCAAGCTGGTTAGAGGCACGCATGGAGCTGCTTGCTTTCTTCTGAAGAATAAAGCTGATTTATAGCCCCTACTAATCAGATGTTTTTAAAGGAAAGAATGCTCACTCTGCAATCCTGTCACGATTTGAAAACAATTACCTATCTCCTTCCTCAAACTTCTTGTGCAAATTTAACTACATGTAGTTGCATTTGTTCTCTTCTCACTTGCTCCAAATTCACATACACCACTGTAGTTCCCTGACAAAGAGTCTTTAATTCCAGACTCAATGTAATTACATCAAAATCATTAACCTGTAGAAATGACTGTCATGTGTGTGTTTTTTAAAATAATATTTATGCATTTACTCCTTCCTTCACCCTCTTGAATAGGAGGATGTGTAGATGACAGACAGAAAAAAGTTATACTCCTAATGCTGGAAGAAATCACAAAACTTTTATGGAAAATACTTTGGTAAAAAAAGGAAAGGATTTAAATTTTTAACACTACTAACAATAGAAGTATTTTATTTTAAAAACTCAGGAACTCTAAGCATCTTCTCATGTTCCTTGGAGTAATTCAGAGAGCAGAAATCCCAGGCTGTCAGATCAATAGTCAAACACTCTCAATTCTGTAAATTACAGAGCACACACAGAGATTTTATTTCTCTTACTTGGAATTCAATTAATGATATAATTAAGATCATATAACGATTATCAGAATGACTGGTGATTTATTCATCTGAAATAATAATACTTTCAATACATCTACCCACTCTGTTCCAGTTAAGTACAGACATGAAGCAAAAAGATCTTCTGTCAATGATGTCAGAAAAAGTTAAAACAACATAACAAAATTACCTGAAATATTAACTATTTAATTTCTTCAACTAGTACTTCAATAAGTACATTGTAAAATAGTAACTGTCTTCATGTTTTCCAGTCACATTTCAAGTGGAAAAATATGTAGGAGGCTTGGGTTTTTTGTTAAACACATAACACTGTTTGATGACAATACCACCTGCTATATCCCAGCTTAAAAAAAGCTATAGTATCCTATTTTATCATTGGTGAAAGGAAAAATCTCTATGCAAATGTCCATTTTTTCTAAGTACAAGGCATTTTCATAATGCACATGGATTAACTAGCTACGCATCAGGACAATACCCACAGTGATGTTTCTCGTTTACAATGGGAATGGATTAAAATGAAAGGGGAAGGGGCGAACATGCAAGGCTGAAGACATCCTTTGTTTTTTGATGGTAACAGAGACTGATTTTCTTTCGCATTCCATTTCTGCAGCTGATTAGCACAAACAGCTAATCAAATTGAGAAATTATATGGTAGATTAAATTTTTGATTAACACTTATCCCCAAGCCTTAATAAGCCTCTACTGTAGTTACTATAGGTCTGCTGTTCTGTCCATTCAGGTTTTTGATAAACGCCAGGGCTGCTTTTGTGTCACATCTGGCTGATCATGGGACATTGCAGCAGTTGCAAAATTCTCAGTTAGAAAGAAATATTCAGACCCATTTACTGGTGGGTAAACGGAGAAAGAGATGTGAAAAGGCACCAGCTTGTTCATCTTATTTCTGGTTTTGAAGCCCTTTTACGTTTGGACACTTGAGATTCTTTACAGGCTTCTAACATGAGAGCAGGAATCCTGCAAACGACAGTCCTCACTTGGCAGCGTATATTTCTATGCATCTACGGGCTTCACTCTAAGTTGAACAGCGATATCCATTTCCTTTTTCTACTCAAAACTCTCTAAACACACTGGGGAAAGAACAAGGTGCCGAGTTACCTCACTCTGTGATAAACCTGTATTTTGAAAGTGAGACTTCGAAAGGAAGCAGAAGAGCAAACGGGCCTGGCTGGTAGGGGGCAGCCGTACCGGGCACCGCAGCACTGGTAGCGCTAACAAGTCTAATATTTCCTTCTGTCTCCTTCAATTACACCACTGCTTTGTCACAGTCTGCTCGTTGGCTCTGTATGTAATCTGCGTGTTGTGTGTCCATAACACCATGTAATTGGGCCTAATGCAAGATTATTATCTACGTGCATGCAATGGATAGCTACAAATGGTGCATCTGCAGCCTTGTAACATTCCCAAGAGTGAATTACTGTTGTACTCCCTGATTACTGCTTCTCCCACAACTGCCATGGTTTCCAGGCTTCCTATCCCCAGTGCAACTATACATCCAGTAAAATGAGACCGGAAAATTTATTAAGGCTTAACCAAGGCATCTCCAAGCATAATGAAACCTCTCACGTAAAAAGTTTTCTTGATAATGTTATTTCTGTTCAGAAGTGGGTGAACTGATGCAGAAGAAGGTTGAGCAGCTCAGCCCAAGTTGCTAGTGGGGCTCAGAAGGGAACACAACGGTCTGGCCCTGGTGGTGGCAGAAATACAACTTCTCTGAGACCCCAGAGCTTTGAGGGGGGAGTGGAGTGTCGGTAGATAAAAATATGGGAAGGGATCTTTTCACAGTGTACATGCAGACTGAAACTGTTGAACCCATGCAAGATGAGATGTCTCCATCAGTATTTATCCCCATAAAGAAGAGGATCTTGGGGTCTGTCTGAGATACTAGAGATGAAACGTGAATTTGTGGGGACTGCATTAGCAGCAAAATTTAACACTAACAGTGACAGAACCTTAGACCTATCTGTTAGCAGATTCATATCACTCTTAAACCTCTCTCCAACTACATAAAAAGCCATTGCAAAAGGAAAAGAAATTCTCTGTTCCTTGTATTCAACAAGAGTTAAGCAAAACAGTAACAGGTTTAAATTACAGAAAAAGGAATTCTGATTCGATATAGGGGAGATGTTTCTTTCCATAAGAACAAGAAAAATACAACAAAGAGCTTTTACAGAGTGTGCAGCCATCAGCCGCTGAAGTCTGTAATAAAAGACTAAACAAATCCCTGGTAGGAATGGCATCGGACTGGATGGTCCTGCCATAGGGTGGGATGGGAGATGACCACTTCAGACCCCTTCCAGCCCTTACATAGCATGCAATATAACTAACAGCAGGGACAATTACAAAATGTGAATCTAAATCTATTTTCAGTAATAAAACCAAGACTTGAATTTTATACACTGCCATAATTAATGTTTGTAATTAACTTTGAGATTGTAGGGTAAAAGGAGCTATATTATCAATAGCTGTAAAGAGATATTTTTCACAAAGGTCAGAAGGAATTTGCATTAAATTAAATATTTACTACTTCTCGCGGCCTCTGATGAAAAAGTAAAATGGCTTTGGCACTCTATCCCTCAGCATCGAGCACAGTTCTCATCCTCTATTTTCAAGGCGTCCAAGATTTGCTCATTAGGCAAGGTCCAAAACTCAACTGGATCTCTTCAGAGTTTTGGTGACTCCTGCGTGCCTCTTGTACTCAATCCTTGGGGCTCCCCACAGACTGTTTAAGTTAAAGCCCAGAACTACCGTGTGGGCATATAATGAAAGCAACTGATGCTGCACTGATTAATCCATTACTCTCAACTGTTAGAAAACATAATGATCTCACAAGGGGCTTTATTCACTGACATACAGCAGCACAGCTCTGATCTGACACCTCAAATTAGCAGCAAAAGCAATAACAGCTGGGTTTTTGTCTCAATATTTGTACCCAACTCTAAAATGAGTTGGCACTATACGAGTGCTATTTATAAACACAATGTTAGCCCAGGCAAATAATTTTCTAAATAGTCTCCAGGTGACACACAAAATCCACTGAAATAAATAAAAATAACTAGTTGCCAATTTGTGGTTTCTGTTCTAGCATTGGTCTTGCTGATGTGTTCACATTCTTCTCATCACAGCAACATGAGAGGCTCTAGCATCGTTAAGTTGGGAAGCTGACATCAGAAATATGACTAGTCTCAAGGATACACAGGAAAGAAAATGTTCTTTTTAGAAATGTCGGAAAAAATAAAATAAATAAGCTTAGAACGGGATTACGCACAAAAGTGCCAGCAGTGTTTACTGCTACAATTGCCTGATTCTTCCCATTCTGAGACTGATTTTAATTTGCATGTAACTGTCAGATTTTAACTATTTAAGTTTATTATAGAGGCCAGATGTTTATGACAGATTTTTTTTGCCCCTTGAAGGAGTGAGATTACTTTCCAAAACACCAGGCTTTGGGGAAACTGTGTTATTATAATAACAAATTCTTTGCTTAAAATGCCTGTTTTGTCACCTGACAAGAACCAGGGTGATTACATTTGCCTATAGTGATAATTTTAGGGCATATTAACTTAAGTCCTGTAATTGCTGCATTAACTCTGCATTAACTGGCTGTGCCTTGGCTGGAGTCTGTGGGACTGGCGAGGTCAGGCGCTGAGGCTAAGAGCAGAGGAGAGGGAAAGACAGGGCCCGCAGCTAAGAAAATGGTTGGGTAAGCTACTGGGGACTGGGACTAGGAATCAGTGCAAATGGGTAAAAGAGGCCAGAAAAAAATCGTACGGGCCTGTACCATCAAAGATTGTATTGTCATATGTATACAAGCGGGAGCAAAATTATGGATTCTGGTGACTTATGTCTGGTGACTGCTGCTCAAACCTTTCTAGCATTCTCTTTAGCCCTGCATTTATGTTGTATGTGCACACACATATCATTACGCCCTAATATACTTACTTACACGACACGCAAATAAATAAAATACGCTAAAACAAGATAAAGTAGAATATCATCGAATACAATACAATAAGATGAGCTAAGCCAAGATAAGGTAAAATAAAATATAATAAAGGTTATACAGAGAATGAGGATACACAATTCATTCAGGTTGTGGACTTTGTTAGATGTTAAATCAAGAATGTCATTCACATGGTCTTACCTGAAACGTCTTACTGCTTCCCCTAAAGGAACCTCTATTAGCTGTACAAAAGACAGGTACCAGTTGCATCCCCCCAATTCTTTCTAACGTCTATGCTCGGTGAGAGTTGAAAAAGCTTTTTAGAGAAATTTCGATCAGCTTTTCAATCTTTTACATGACATTCTAATTCTAGACAGAAAATACAAATTCAGTTCAGGATGAATGGAAATTTTAGTTGTAAAAGCATTGGCGCAAAGACAAAAGAACATAGGCTGAAATTATTCTGCCACTGCTTTATTTTTAAATTAAGGATTCTCCAGTAAGTTATTTTTCTAAACTCAAAAATAGCACAAGATACACTGCCTTTACTTTTTTTTTTAAATCAAGAAATTTTCTCCGGTCTTTGCCCAAAGGCTACACATTTTTCAGTACACTGTATTGGGATCGACTGCTGTGGCTCTACATCCCAATTACATGCATAATTTTCTGTGAGTATTTGCACTCGGAGAAACAAAAGTAATTTCTGCAAACATGGAACAAATGTTTTACATCATCAGGGTGGTTCTGATGTTTCTCTATGGCCCCCAATTTCCAGGGCTGATATTATTGCCTAGAACCACTGTGACCAAGTCCAATTACCGTAATACCCAGACCAATGTCCACTGAAGTCAGTGCAAATCCTGTTGCTGGTTTCAGCAGGGAGTGACTCTAAGTCCCTGCAATCTATTTATTTAGGTGCAGATTTTCACAAGAGCCACCACAATCAAAAATATAGCTGTATTCAGTTTCAACTCCCCTAAATTTTGTTTTGTAGATTCATTTGAAAATCTCTTGTTCAATAAATTAATATAATCAAACTAATAATAGAATTACATCACTTTAATACAATTAGCTGTTAAGTAGATATGCTTTTTAAATTATTTTTTAGGTTATACAGAGATCTCTCTTACTAAATATGGCTGTTGGTGTTACCCAGCTGCATGCATGTCAGGTTCTGTGGTTTATGGATTCTGTGCTACTCCTGCCAAAATCAATGGAAACTGGATTGGGTTCTCGATGCGTACAGAGGTCTGAAAGCCTACCAGAATGTATTTATGGAAAGGATGAAAAAGAATCAACAAGACGGAGTCAGATCATACAAACCTTAAGTCTGATGCATCAGTACTTCAGCAAAATAAAACCGTTTCTCATGTTCCTGCCTGAACAGTTGTTTCGCTTTAGATCCCTTCTGAAGCTAAAGCAGTCTTAGAAACATAATCCAATTCAAACTAACACCATCCAAACTCTATAATTTGAAAGGAGCAAGCAACTTTTGCCATTTGTTCAGGCTGAAGGCATTTAATGATGGAGATTTCCAAGGTAAAAGGTTTCAGCATTCAGTCAGCTGAGTGCTGTGGTTTCCTTACAGGACTCCACCAAAAGAAATTCTAAAGAAACTGATTAAATTTGGATCAGAAAGCAACAGCATCATTCTTCAAACCCATGTTTTAATTTGTCTCATCCTGAGTACATTGAAACCTTAGTGCTATAACCTTACGGTGAAAGCCTCTATTTTGATAGACTTCCCTACAATAATGAACATACCCTTTTCATACTTGTTGGTGTAACACACCCAGCAACAGAAAAGCCATTCCAAGTGGTAGACAGAAATTAGTTGTCTCTTCACAGCTAGAGAAAGGAACAAAAAATGGGCTTCTGCATCCATTGTAAGGGGGTATGTGACAACATTCAACCTCTTTGGGACAGTCGATGTGCCAGCCTGCCACCACTTCATCATCTGCCGCAATGCGGCACTGCCTGGGGGACTGCGCATTCCTGCAAGTCCCACGCTGACCGCTAGGACCAAAGGAGGGACAAGCTGGCAAACCCTGTCTATGCAGCAGACAGCTGCTTGACCAGTGTAAATATGACAACGAACAGAAATGGCACTGGCAGCAGTGTCAGTGCAAAAGGTTTTACAAAAGCGTTTTAGGAGGCAGGCCACTGGCATCCATGGAGAGTGGGCTGCCAGAGCCCCTGCTTTCCATTTGCCTCCGATGGCAGACGTACCAGGTCCTGCCAGCAAAATAACGCCCCTTATTCCTCTTGCCGGAGCAGCCCCCCTGATTTCAGGAGCCCGGTGTCTCAGCTGTCCCTCACTCCCGAGGCCATTGGCGTTCCCACTGGGAGAGGGCACAGCTCCGGCAACATGACAGTGGGCACGGTGCGGCAGGGAACCACAAAGGCAATTCTCAGCTTTTGACAGCAGAGGAAGGAAAAGAAGCAAGTCTTTTAAAGAGGGAACTTCACCTTTACTGCCAAAATTGCCTCCCCAAAATGCAAGAGATGCAGACCATATTTATGAAATAATTTTATATTCTAACAGCATGTGGTGCCCCTACCTGCAACTCATACGTGCTGGAAATTAAGGCTAACTTATAGGCTAATACAAATCCACGTGAATGAAATAGGGAAAGTTTGATATACACATTCTGTGAATTTAGACTTGCATGTATGAACAGTTGGTAAGGAAAAGTTACATTTAGAGAGGAAAGAAATGTTTTGAAAGAACAAAGACAACACATAGTTCCTAGACAAGGGCAATTATGTGTTTCTTGGTGAAGCTGGAAAAGGACCTGCTTTCCATCAGGAATTAAACATTGCATTTTTCTTTTAATAATACATTACACCGCGCTTGCATAAATCACACAAGAAAAAGGTCACTATGTTTAAAAACTCCCATCTTTCCAATTTTTAACTCCTCCCAAACACCACCTGCCCACGAGAAGCAGCAATACCTGCTTACATTCATGCACGCATATGCAATACAGCTAAGAAACCATAACAATTTGAATAGCAAATACTCACAGTGTTTCATTTGTGTTCAGTCCAGAGTGAAAAAGTGCGAAATAAAATATACGCAGAAAAAAATTCGAAGCATTTATGATCTGTTCAGGAATATTCTACAAGCACAAGTAGCAGCTACATAACAGGAGTCAACTGTTCTCCATGCATGGCTGTTTCCCTGCAATATCTGCATGCACACAAAATAAAATATAAGTGCCATTGTGGATGGTCTGTCCTAACTGTTTCAGCCTAAGTATCAGCTGAAGTGCCTCACCCGATTTCTAACGCCCCAGCCGTGGACGCGAAGACAGGGTGTCTTGCAGATAAAATGGACCCAACCCTTTTAAGACATCACTGAAATTGCCCGCGGAGCCAGTAAGAAGGCTGGGTGCTCACGGAGTGGGCTACCCCCCTCCGCAGAGCCCGCCCAGCCCGCAACCTCCTTTTGCACCAACGAGGGCTTCTTGGCGGCCTTCAGGCGTCGTCGCAGAGATGCTGCATTGCGGCATTTTATCGATCACAGTAGCCAAGACCAAAGCCGAAAGCCATGAACGAGATTTGCTTTCCCAGCCACCCTTCTCCCACAAAAGCCATTTTGGGGAGAGACACAATCTAAGATTCTAACAGCAAAAGATGCAAAAACAAATCTAGATTATCAGTCTGGCAAACAAAGGCCTTGGTCAGTATAAACTCCTACATCCCTTCACCACAGCCATCAACCTGTCTTTCACAATGTTCTCTTCTATTTTACCCTCAAATAAATCCCAATCTCAGCCAGAGTCTGGCACTTGCAAAGCACAGATATCTCACGCCACCTAGCACTGTGAAGACAAGAAGGATGCGTGCAATTTTTAAAAATTAATGGTACTACTGTTCGTTGTTTCCTTCAATGGTTTCATGTAGCCACCTCATCTGACGCACTTTCAACTGACCAAGCTATTTTCGGAGGTATCTCTAGAACACTGGTATATCCCAACAAGGCTTTTAGATAATCTTCCAGCGTTTTAAAATTTGTTTCTAAGGATCTGCAGATATCCTAAGCGTGGCCATCCATGACTCGTACACACTAAAACAATGCACTCGGATTATTCACCCCAAATCAGAAACTTAAGAAATGCAATTCCCACTTCAAAAATATCAAACCAGTTAACATGAAATTGCTTCATTTATGAGAACTGAATTAACATAGAAATGGTTATTATTTGGCTTCAAATTACTTTAAGATTGTTTCATACTTCCACCCTTAATGCAGCTATTAAATATTTTTTTCTTAAACACAGAACTGGGTACACTACGTAAAGAAAGTCTAATTTACACTAATCGTATGCCTTTCTTTTTAAAGTTTTAAATCTTTTTTTCCCCCGATGTAACCATAACATACATGCTCTTTTCATCATATATAATTACACACATATATACTTACATTATATCCATAACCTTGCGAACAGCAGGAAACAAAGACACTATTTGATTTTTAGATCAGAAGCTTATACCTATGCATTTTTTCAGGTGCAGATGTAATTATCTCCTTCACTTGCAAGATAACTCTACATCTTACGGTTTTGATTCCTAATTTACTATAGTTACAATATTATTGTCCCAGCTAAAAATATTGGATAATGCTAATAATAAGTAATACGTAGCACTCTGATCCCAGCAGCTACAGTGTAAGGTTAAATACCTGACACAACGCTTGAAGTGGTAGACCAACAATTCTGGTGTACAGAGCTCCCATCATTAATCGTGCTCTCTCTTTCCAGAGAAACCAGGCTTTTGAGTCCTCTCTTGTATAAAGACTGGCTACTGCGCAGAGCCATTGTCTATGTTGTTCTACCAGCACAGCAGAGGGACAAAAGCAACCTCTGAAAAAGACAAACCGTTTATATCCCCATAGGTCACAAACGATACCTTTAACTGCACACAGAAAAAAAAAAAAAAGAAGGTAACCATTATCTGTTCTGAAACAGTTTTTGAAATGGTATTTTTTTTGCTGTTGTGGTGACTGACCCTAGAGCAAGCAAGAGTTTCTGCATTCACCACTAGTTTTGGACCCCAAACGGTGTCACAAAAGGGTTGAGGACATCCTGGTATATTTGATATTGATATCATGGACACCTGTGCCACACAGCCATGCAGCCTCCTCCCCCAGCTAAGACGCCTTATTAATGCCGACAGGATTACATCCAGCTACCGTAGTATCGTCATCCAGCTGCTTTGGGGAGTCATATAAACAATGAATTGCAAATTATGGCCTAAAATGACTACTCATCTCCCTTGAACTTGTTACTTGCCCTCAGAACTCTGTCATCTCCTCAACTTTATCTGCGAGGAGTTTTATTCTCATCATAGTCTTCAGCTCAGCTTTTGGTTAAGGTCTCGAGCTGTACGTCTGCATTATATACAGTTGAGTGTCCTCTGGATTAAGTCGTTCACATTCATTTGACTTTCACCAGTCAAAATGCTTGTTCTACATCTTTTATATTACTGACGAAGAAACTGTATTAGTCAAAGGGGAGGGAGGGCAGGTCACAAGATGAGCAGAGCATGCAAATGAAACAATTAATATCATGGGAGAGAAGGTTTGCAGAAATCTCTAGAGTTTTGACTTTGGAGTCTCTCTTGGAGCAGTGACTGCAGCACCGATAAAGGGCTTACGCTACACAAGCCATATAAGCGAGCTTCCTCAAAAAGCATATTGGCCAGTGATTCATGAAACTCATAATTCTAACCTGGCACTGCTCTTATCAAGATAAGTTCTGCAGCCTGCACGGCTCCAGGCTATTCTTAAAGGGAAAAAGATCTCCGACCTAATGGGAGTAGGAAAGGAGAATGAGCACAGCATTCAACTACTACATATGCTCCAGGAGGGGAAAAATCCATCTTTTCTAAATACGTAATATAATTAGGCATCTGCACTGAGGATTGATAGAAATGTTCATCAATTTGCTGGGACATGCCTGGAATACTGCAGGATTCGCAAAATCATTGATCAATGAATTTATGCAAATATATTCTCCCCATAAAGAGAGAGTTACATTACATCTGTAACAGGCATCAGTGATTTTCAGAGGCCCTCTCTTGCCCGCTCTTATTTTACCTAAGCTGGTCTTTGATATAAAGCCTGTCACCGCGGTGCCATCTGGATAGTGTTCCTTTCACTATGCTGTACTTCCAACCTCGCATTTTGTAATATGTTATAGAACAGAGGTTATCTCAGATTTCATTTCCATATCTTGAGCAACGACACCAGATCTCCCACCGACATGTATCAGCAGATAAAACCATTTCTTTTCAAGCAACCACGTAAGCACCCCATCTTTCCTCCGCCAATTCTTTATGCTAATTATGCATCCCATTTCACTAGGGTCCATTGGGGGTGCAGTACCTTTCTAAAAGTTCTCCAGAAAAAGGCATTTCTATAGTTAATCTTATCTCCAACTGATTTATATAACAAAACCTTGTAATAACAGCAGCCAGGCTCTTCAGGAGCACTTCTCCTGCCCTTTAAGACCTACAGCGAGACAAAAAGCAGGAAGAGTATACACTACAGGACAGCCTAATAAGTAACGGAATAAAGAAAAATGGAAATTTACCTCTATACTCTTGGCACACTTTTTCTCTAAACCGACTTTTGCTCTTCCTCTGGCATACCTCAATTGCCTGCGATACAGGCTCCACGTGGAAAACTGAGGATACTCTTAGAAAAGCCAAACTCCTTGTTTTTCACCTAATTTCACCCAGCTGGTAGATACTTCATTTACTCATATACGGCCAATGGTTACTCCCTTCCGTGTTGTTTTTACGACAAGTAATGTGTACATGCTGACCAATGAAATAACTAAAGATTTTAAATTAATTTTATTCATTTACTTACATTTGAGCTAACATACCCTTGGGTAAAAAAATTAAAACAGCAATCATTTTAATTTTACTATAGTCAAGTACGAGAAAGTGAAAACAGCCATGCTCGACATTTTAAATAGAAATCTCATTTTCATTATTGTATTTAAGTATTTTGGTATCACTTATAGGAATACAATTTACGGAGTTCAAATTTGATCCTGATTGCCTCAACCAACCACAATTTCTAGCAAAATAGAGGAGGAAATCACATTTGTGTGGCATTTTCAGGCTTTCATTAAGCAATGACATCTCATATATTTAGAATTATGCCATGACTTTCACTCCCTGACT
The DNA here is from genome assembly GCF_964199755.1 of Larus michahellis. Classification (NCBI taxonomy): domain Eukaryota; kingdom Metazoa; phylum Chordata; class Aves; order Charadriiformes; family Laridae; genus Larus; species Larus michahellis. Next base: position 5,423,756 of record NC_133906.1, on the reverse strand, counting down.
CTCCAGGTTGGGAAAGCAAATAAAAATCTTCTACCTAGTTAAGACATGCCCAGAATAGCATTTTGCAAATAAGTAAAACTGACTACATGACCAAGTGTTCAGCATACAGAGGACAACCCTAGGAACAATTAAATCCTGGCTGTAGCACAAAATAACGATTCATGTTCAGAAAAGTTCTTTAAAGTTTGCTAGGACAAAAGGCAGTGTGTATTATAAGCACACTCATCCATGACATCTCTACCAGAAATTGCAGAGATTACTAAATTTTTTATGAAACAGAATCCTTTATAAAACAGGAACTATTGGATTAAAAAAGGAAAGCATGAATAACACTACTCCACTTGTAAAACACTTGCAGAGTGGATGTGTCAGACAACGTACAGCAGAACTGGGGGATGCAGACCGCAACTGGTGTGACGGATCGTGCTGTGTCCCGCTGAGCACGACTCGGCACTGCATTGGAGCTGGAAAGAAACCAGCGCACGGCACTTGTAGCTCTGTGCTTCTGGGCGTTCGTCATGCAGCAGGAAGAAGAGTGAGGCAGAAATGTTTGGAGAGAAACGGTTCTATTCAAACACTGATAGAACCATTTTAATTTATAAGAATCCTAATATTTTCATTTTAAGACTTAGGGGATGGAAGGAGGGTGTGTTTTAATTTATGCTTACATTTCACAGTCTGAAAAATTAGCCCTTTTTCTTAATATCAAATATTTAGGGCTCATTTAGAATTGAATTTACAACTTAAAACTGCTGTAGATATTTGGGTGACTGTACTTGCACCTCTTCAGTAGCACTTGTGAGTGAATTAGCAGGATTTTTCACACTAAAGCAGCCAGAGCTGAATGGTGGATTCCTGCGTGCGTAGTTTGTTGCTCCAGACTCAATGACAGAGTTGGTGCTCATTCATTTCAAAAAGCAAGTAAAACTCAGGATTTTCAGGCTTAGAGATACTATATGAAAGAGCTAAACAATTAACGTGACTAACAACAAACCAACCCCCAAATCATTCCGCGCTAGCTCCGTACAGCAAGAACTCATTTGCCGCCTTTAATAGAATCCTATCCACAGACCTCCTAGGATTAGCTCTTGGTATGATAAAATCTTTCGAGTTTGGGAATTTTTTTTACAGAAAATCTGCAAGGAATAAAATGTGTTCAAGCTCCAGTCCCTCTGGCTATCATTACAAAGTAGAAGGAAAAACAGCTTTTACAATATAAAACAAGGAAAACACGCCACCTAAGTTGCCAACAGTGACTGTAATTCTTGCTGTCCTGTCCACATGGCGCAACTGCCATGTCACCACACAGTTTTCAAACTACCCCAGTAAGAAAAACCAATAATAAATAAATTAAAAGGGGTTTTTGCTAAATGAAGCTCTGTATCTTACTGAGAAAAGGATCCTAAGAACACGAGTACTGTTCAGCACTTCCAGTCTAATGACAATAGCATGGTCACTCACTCAGTATTACTAGTTTATCCAGTTTGGCTGAGCTTGTTGAACCACCTTGAAATTAATTCCTTTTATTCATGTATCCTAAGAGACTGAAGGTGAAATTCTGAGTTCTGAAAGTTTTATCTCCTATGCTTCATAATTTTGGACATTTGGAAATAAAGCTATGGACTAATTTCTAATCTACAGCAGATATGAACATCATATTGCCACACACCACGAGGAATACTGGACAATTATTCTGAAGAACTCTTTGGTGTTTTTGAGGGTTTTGTTATCTGAGTTGGTTTTTTTTAATAATCTTTAAATGCACTTACAGCTACACTAATACATATTTCTTAATAATACTGTTATTGCCAAATATTGCCAGAGGACATAAGTAAAAATTAGGCAGAGCAGAAAATTTCTCCTACTAAAAATGACACTTTTGTTAGTGGAAGTTTCACACCAATTTTTTTCAACTTTTCTGCACATTTATTTTCCAACAGTTTGTAAGTTAGTTATTAACTTTTGCCACCCCTTTGCAAATACATGCCCCTTTTGCATTTTATTGCTGTTTCGGTGGTTGCACACACCTTTCCGTGTACTGGAATGCAAGAACAAAGCCACTGAAATATGCTTTATCATCTTACAAAAAGGGGAAAGGAATTATATCAGCAAGAAAAATCCCCATTTTATCTCCAGATTAAAATCAAAACCTTTATGGGAAGCTGTACAGAAAATCCGACGCAAAAATTAACAAAACTATCCCCAATGCAAAACTACCAAGACAGGATGTTTAAGTAAGCACGTCGTTTCTGCATGTCATTTCTCAGACATTATCTTCACCTTGCTGCAGGCGCAACGGCAATCAACAGAAGGCACCAAAGTACTTTCTACTCAACGTTTTTGCAGCTTTTTAACCAAAAACTCAGAGTTACCAGTAGCACTTGGCACCTACATTATGGTCTGCAGATCATAGGATCAGCGACACCATTTGGAACATTCGAAACACAGAAGCTCATAAACAAAGAAGTGAATAAAAGGCCGTGTTTGCATTGGGAGCCGCCGTCAGTGCCTTGGTCTGATCCAAGCTTCAGTTGGAGTCAGCAACTCATTGCACCACGTCAAAATTAGCCGCAAATTTCAGCCTTGTTTTCATGTCTGTCTCTGTGCTATTTGTTGGTACAGGAACATATTCGTAACAAAAAAAAAAAAAGAAAATGAAAGTAGTAAACGATAACAGCTTGTTGATAAGCAGAAATAAGTAACATGGGCCATGGAGTGCTCTTCATTTTGCAAGAGAACTGCACAACTTCCTGCTGTTCCTACATCCACCAAATCACCAACCTCCTTGCACTCATTTTTTGAGGAATTCAAGGTGAATGAAAAGTGCACCCCAGAAACCAAAGTGCTTTTAAGGAAAGTGTTCTTAATTTATTTTTTTGAGTAATGCTAAGCATTTTGTCTCTCCCCTGGACTATCTACAGAATTTAGAGCTCTGTAGACGGGCAGGTGCGTAGAGAAAAGATGCAGAAATATAAATATTTTATATCAAAAGGTCACAAGATTTCAATAAGATAAAGAAGAAATACATTATTTGGTACCCTTGCAAACTGTTCAAACAGATAATTAGATTAATTTTTTCCAGAATTATTAAATATTTTCTACATACTGCATTACAGGTTAAAATATATCTACATAAAAAGTGGGTCTGAAATGATGAAATTTGGTTTCACTTGTTAATGTTCTTTGATGGTTCAAATAACTATTTTTTTAACATTTATGACTGTTAACAGCTGAAGATATGATAGTCTCTGGGGCATTAAGTCAATTTATTTTGATAGAGAGATTTAAAAGCTCAAACTTTCTTTGAAGGGAAACTTTGAAAAAAAATTCAGATTAGGCTGAGAGTATATAATTCACATTTTGTGACTGCAAGAAAAATTCCTTTAGAAATAGATACTATCAATCTATTTTCTCATCTTTTAGAAGCAAGATTGATTTTTCCTGTAGCAGTATGGCTGTGCTGAAAATTAAATATGTATTGAAGAACTGATTATGATCTATTTTATATATCCTCCTCTTCTCCCACCCACAAATAACCGGCATAGAACTAACCAATTAAAACCAGAGAGGTAAATAAACTAATTCAATGTTTACTACATCCTGGGGAGAAGGAATGCATTCCTAGCTGCTTTTTCAGAGCCTGTAGTACTCGGTATATTACAAAAAAGGCTCCATTTATTGTCCAGGCTTAAAATAGACTTAAAATAGTGAAAGTTATAGCACAGTCTACTGTCAGTGGAGGACTGATTCACTCTCCACAGATATGGAAAATCAGTCCGTCAAAAAAAAAAAAAAGTAGTCAATTTTATAGGAGTTCATGATTTTTTTTTCTTTTCTTCTTTTCTTTCACCACACAGTAGACTTTTCAATCTGACAGACAAGTAAAACTTTATAGTGGTAACACATTACTTTTCCTGAAAAGTGCTCTTAATATAGAATTCAAACAATACTCTCGATAACATAAGTTCCCAGATAAGAAACTCTGCAGATACCTACTGTTAACTCAACACGAGCAACGTGCACTATCTGATCTATATCAATATCCCTGCCTGGGAGAGAGAGGGGACACAGGTATCTCCGCTGTGACAGACACACAGGCATGACCACCACTCCCAGGTCCCCCAGAAACCTCAACTTGGTTCTGCCGGAACTGACAGCAAAACTCCTTTGAGCATCAGTGCCAAGTGGGTAGGGCCCTTGGGGAAGAATTCCCGATATTATCGCATGTGGATTCAAACCCACTGTGGGCATGTGGATTCAAACCCACTGTGGGCATGTGGATTCAAACCCACTGTGGTGCGTGGCACGGCGCTGTCTTGAAAGCTCGTTATTTCGCCTGTTCTCAGGAGCCGAAGGCAATGTCTTGAGCCTGCTGAATCTCCAGGTGCCAGGGCTGCGTGAGGCAGGTGCTTACTATTTTAACTACCATTTGCTGTTTCATATCATGTAATTTAGGGGCAAGTTTTTCAGCAGCCTGAGCAGGCCTTCCCTGCCGCATTTAAGTACATAGTGTTTCAGTGCTGGACCAGTATTAACTTCAGGTCAGACACTGAGGGTCTCAATTTTTGAGGGGTCCCCCCTGCTCCCTCTCCATTTTGGCTTAGGACTGTGTGCTTTCACAAGTATTAACACTTTCAGCTTTGCAGTATTAACTTTCAGCTCAGGGAGAGCTTTATATCAGTTCATATAGTCAAAACCTATTCCAGAAACGGTCTCTAAGTGAACAAGAAACTGTTAGTAATAAGCAAATTATCTGTTCAGATACTGATTTCTGGGTAATATTGGATTTTACATTACAATGACGGTGCTCTAAATCTAATGTGCTTTTTCTCTGGTAAGAGTCAGCTTTCGCTGTCAAATCCTTTTTTCTGGTCTGTGCTGCAGCTTTCACAGCCGATGTGTAAACTTTGTGGTAGATGAAGAGCACAACGTGGTATTATTTCAGCCCTCAGAGCAGGATCCTCCCCAAAAGCCAATGACTGCACTGAACAAGCCTGCCAAACGCCCGTCTCTCCTCCCTCCTACATACCAAACACCTTTTAAACAGCTTTTTGTCTAGGGAAATTGTCAGATATCTCATAATATTGTTCCCCACGAACCTGTTACCCACCCGCTACTCGACATTACGCAGACCTGGCCAGGTTTCTGGCTGCAGAGCATACATCGGATGCACTTTGAATACTGCTGAACCCCATCTGTTCCATGCAGCAGCGAGCACGGCAATATCCCCGCTCCTCAGGAGCGACAGCAGAGAAGTCATCTATTGTGGTTTAATTAGCAGTAACCCCAGCCTGGGGGAAGCGTGAGATTTCACTTTGCCACCTACAGCACGGGTCGGAGGTGGAAAGGAAGGCAGGATCTCCAACCCCCACGTTCGCCCAAGCACTGCAGCACCGCGAAAGTCGTCCCCCTGCCGCCCCAGCACAGCACCAAGTCAACTCACAGGATCTCCAGGTCGCGCAGGGCTCGGAAGGCTCCATCTTCGATGCAGCTGATCTGGTTGTTGTCCAGTTGCCTGCAGAAAGGAAGGGAGAGGATGAAGTCTGGCCAGTACGGGCAGAGCTGCCTGGGAGCGCCAGGTTGGGGGCTTCCCCGTCACCGAGGTGTCCTCCACCCCCTCGCAGCGGCTGCTCGCCACCCGGCACAGGGCTGCTCGGCTGCCACGCTGCTCCGGCTCTGCTGGCTGCTGGCTGACAGCGCCGCACGCTACCGCACACTGAAGCCTGTCAGGTCTCAGTAAATATTAATTGCGCCTTTTTTTTTTTTTTTTTTTTTAAAGGCAGAAGGGAGTAATTTCATTACATTAGGGCATCCAATCCATTATGAGCTTTTACCGTCATGTCACTGAAACAATTTCATTAAGCTAAAGGCCTGTAAATCATTGGAGGTCACTGTGCTGCCCTCTGTGACCTCCCAGAATGCCTTTTTTTCTTTTACTGGAAGTTGGAGTCCTCTGTCCTGACAGTACTAAATCTCCAGGCTTTATCTGCCCAAGAGCTGTGAGAGTGCATAGGGAATATACCAATTCCAAATTAGACTCAACTAATCTAATTTTATAGTCTTTTTATTATTCTAAGCACCAAATGTCTGTGGTGGTTCGATGCCTCTCTGCATTGTTACTGGTCCCATCTGGTAGCCCGTTCTATTGAAAGATTTCTGACTAAATACAGATTCTGTCTAACTGCATCAGGGAGAGCAATCCAGTGACAGAAAGCATTATACACACGTACACTTAAAACACTATTTTGCTTCAAAATGTGTAATTTAATATTTGGATGGTGGAGTTCTCTCATTTGTCTCCCTGCATACGCATAATTTAAATATATTTTACAATATATGTGGATACAGCAGCACAGCTACATCTGTCTCTTTTGCTTAGGAAATTAAAGCTGTAAGTTGTGATTTAAAATTCAGCGATTACATTTTCTGACATCTGATCCCTTAAATTTTACACTTAGGGAAATAAAATTATGTACCTACCCACGTGTAAGTACAATATTTGCATTTCATAAAAAAATAGATGTGGCTCCTGACTCTATATTATACTGTCCTTTGCACAGCATAAACTTTAGATTTGGTGAGGCAGGGACTGTTTGTCCTGGATATAGTGTCATAAACAAAGATACCAAGATTGCATTGCAGTTTCTGGTTGTTATTAAAAAATAATAAATATATACACAGAAATACCAAATATATTACACCTCTGTATAATATATTTGTATAGTTTTACCAACTTCTTTCCAATTATCTACTGTACCTGATTTTTGCTCTAAACAGACATTTGTCACAAATTCATTATTATACAACAATAAAGCACAAAGAGACCAAATACAATCTTTATGCAACCCTTTAAAGATTGAGTTTGATCTACTAACACAGAGCATCTTGAATATGTATATATTTAAAGCCTATGGGAAACTTATCTTTCGTAACGTAGCCTGGTCTCGATGAACACCACGTTTTTTACGATTTAAAGTGCATGAAAAAACATACACGCTACGAGGTCTACTAAAAAGCTTAGCAAGCACAAAGCTCAGCTAAGGTTTCTCATAGCTCTCGTAACTTTGGAGAACAGGCTGAATTTGGCAAAACTTCAGCGATGTCTCCTCTACTGACACATACCAGGATGTACAATCATCCAAAATGGATTTTTCTGTCGCATAAGAGTTAATTCATAGTATATATACGTATGTATATAAGTATATACATACATATTTCTTTGTGTTCTGTTTCTCCCACCACCAAGCAAAGATGCTAAAAACACTGTATTTTTGACTGCTAGGAGGACCAGTGGCTGCTGAGTGGCTTTTTCTGAGATCCCTGCTTAGTTGTGTGGGTTGTGATAAATTTGGTGCTCAAACAGAAAGGATGGTGCATTTCAGAAGGAACAAACTTCAAATGAGTTAAATATAACGCTGGTTCCATGACTAAGTACTTTACACTTCAGTTGGCTTTATTAAGCATAAAGTTGGCACATGCTAGCATGACGAAGAGAAAGCAGGCGCAACTTGAGAATCAACTCTCTTCTACGGGAAGTACTCTATATTGCCTATTTTTACTGGAGTTATACTATAATATTGATTTTTCTGCCAAATACACTAAAATAAGCAAATAAACGCGGTGTGCTAGTCACACAGCTTTCTGATTAAAGGGCTTCATATGCGGTATATTCGTTTTTTAAAAAAACGCTACTCTCATAGATTGATTTTTGCTGAAAAAGCATAATGACAATCTTAATCTTATTTCTATAGGTCCAGTCATGCCAGCGCTAACAACCAAGTTTAGTCCCTGTGATTAATCCACAGCACCACAGCAAGGGAAACGTCTAGATGCCCAAAAGACACACACTTAGCAGGATAGCCAGTAACTAGGGAAAATATTCATTAGAGACACACCCTGATTCTGTGTGCCCCATAAACTGAATCTGCAGTGTCTCTGGAGACATCCACACGTTTAATATTTCTTTGTAACACAGCTCATGTCTCCTGATATCTATCACGCCAAAACATTCACATCTGTGTTTAACTCTAAGCATGAGAATTTCTGCTGAAAAGGAACAGAACTATTAGTTGTCTTAAAATTAGGCATGACTGTTTTTAAGACCCTTCACCTCCCCATTTATTTCTCTATGTGTAAAGATGGAAATTCGATTTCTTTGCACTTGTACAGCACCCGGGTGAGTGGTTAAGCAGAGACTAGAGATTTGAGAGTCTGAAGCCTAAACAACGCCTTCCTTCCAAGACGATGTTTAAAGTTTTGAGAAAACTGCAGGTAAAGCCTTACAGAAAGGCAAAAACAGGTGTTCAACACATACTTTTATACCCGTGAAGACAAAATAAAAATGCTGTGATGTGGGCTAGCAGCCAGCTCACATATTCAAAGTGGGTAAGCTGTGCATGCGGCTCTTCAATGCGCAGAACAGACATGCCTAACATTTGTTGAGAAGAACATCCTACCTGAATAAAACTAAACATATGCAGAGAAAGTAAAAATTCAACTTTAAAAATAAAAAATGAAAAAGATCAGTGTTTCAGAACAGGTGGCACATACATTTCCTTGAGGAAGAGGCGACACAGCTCTCATTTCTTCACCGCTGCCTTGTAAATGCAGCACTCATGCACACACGGAGCACTGCTACCTGAGACACACATCGGCTGCTCCAGGCTTACAGGTAAATTTAAGAAATGGTCTCAGCCAGCAGAAGCATTTATTCAGTTTTAAATGCTGTCTCTATTTGTGTTTATACCCTTTCTAGAAGATCTTTTTCTCCTCAATATTACAAACAGGATGTTACGCATGTAATGCAATGCTGAAAAAAGGTCAGACAACACAAACTCAGATTTAAGACACAATTTTAAAATGGACAAAGTCACTTTTTATACCTTCATTTACTCCTGTCTTTTGAGGGAATGCAGCACTAAGCTCAGACTTTATCTAAAGATATCAAGTGATTCAAATGCCTCTGAAGAAAATACAGATTCTCACACAGAAAAAGTGAGCCTCTATATTTAAAAGAGGCTAAAGGACGAATGAAACCACAGTACTCGAGCTGTGTGAACTAGCTGTACAATACATATGGCACATTATGAGAGCTACAAGCCAAGGCATGAACAAATAAACACCAAAAAACTTTGAACCTGCAAGTTTTTGCTGTTAGATAGATACCTTTTACTTGGGTTAAAGTGTTTGGGTTAAATGTCGAATCTCTCGTGTATTAGACACAAAGCACCAGACTTGGGCTCGGTGACGTTGGCAGGACAGCTCTTGCTCCAGCGTCAGTGAGCCGAGATCCCAGCCTGGGAAACCCAGCAGCTCGCGTGTGATTGAATTACCTGCTCTGACCTCACCTAAGAGGCTCCAGGGATCCCAGATCCCCGTGACAGGCAATTAGCAACCAGACAATACTAACAGACACAACGAGCAATACCAGAAGATCTTAGGGAATGGACAAAAACATGTGAGCAAGGAAAATATTGAATGCGTATATGGGATTCTCGGTGAAGTGTGACACAGATAAATGCTTATAAACAATGTGAGAGTTTATAAAACCATTAGGAAAAAAAGGCATCTTTCATATGGTAGAGTTATAATACAAAATACCATACGTGTTATTACGATCTGACTCTAACCATGACTCAGTAGCTAGTCTCAGCTTTTATTAAAAGGCAGGAAAATTATGTGACTACATTATATGCAACTGATTGATCATTGTCTATCTTTAAAATTGATCCTTTAAAGAAAAAAAACTTAAGACACAAATCACCTTTCTACGAAATGAGAAATAATGCTGCATGCTAACAGATTTATATTACTGGACAGTCTATGGTTTGGCGAAGACACTGCTTCAACTGTTTAAAACACAATTCCCCTGACAATGTATAACTGCGGCTTATCCATTTAGATTTGTACATTATCTATCATACACGAGAGTTAAATTTCAAATAACACCTGGAAGGAACAGGACTTTACAATGTTGATATTCTTTTGCCATTTGACATAATCCTTTAAATACCAAGGCTTGGAGGTTTTGCTCACAACAATAAGGAATATCTAAGTTTCAAATGCATTTGAGACACAAAAATCCCCAGCAACAAAGCTGGTGTAATTTTTATCATGATACAAGATTATGATTAAAAAAACCCAAACAAAACTGTTTTAAAATATTAAAGAATTGAATTCATCCAGGGCAAAATTTTCCAAAACTGAAATAATCTAATCTTTTACCGACATTAAAAGTTAGTTAATGTTTTAAACCCTACATATATATTTCTAGCAATGTTTCTTCATATTGTAACAACTAACCTGATGCCATATATAAGAGCTTTTGATATTTTTTTATGCAATTAGCAATACTCACATTCATGAAGAAGAGGTCCTTCAAACATCAACACTTCTCAATAATGAACTATATAATCAGTGTTTTGTACTTTATTTGTTTCGGTGAGGGATTTTTTTTTTTCCATTTACAAACATTACTGAGGCCACTGGAGAGCTCAAGTGTTAATCTGGTTTTTAATTATACTGTGACAGTAGTTTAATTACCAAAACCTCTTTATATATTTTGTCCAGAATCTAGTTAAATATTTAAATAAAAGCCTGCATTAACAAGTACTGTAAATAAAACCTTTTCAGCTTTCTTTGTTTCTCATATTTCATGTTTAGCATAAAAAGAAATGTTAGAATAGTTGCATATTTAAGCAAGTTCTACTGCTAGAGACACAAAATTGCTCTACTACTCTTACAGATATCTACTCTTATAGATCCGAGATTAAGCAGGAGTCGTTTCCTCATTAATAAACAACTTGCATATTTAACCAGAAGTATGCATATTAAAGATATTGTGTTACTTAAGTATTTAAAGGAATTTTCAATAGCCATTTCACTGGAAGGTAAATTCACTGTAACTTATTATAGAATTGTTGTTAGAGAAGAATAAGTTTTGTTAATTACATCTCCAAAAGAACCTCACTTTGGGCAACATTTTCCCAAAACTTTTTTTTTTCTAATACAAACTGCTGTGTCTATGCCATCACTTTCCTGAAAGTTTACAGCCTAGTACTGAGTCTCTTCAATAACCTGTAAGAATTAGAGAGACAGTCTATAACACCTGTTGTCCAAACCAATCCTTGTGTAACTTGGAGAATGTTAAAATTTCAAAGGAAAGTGACCCAATAAATCTACATAAAATTTCTCACCTACCAAACTAAACTCCTTATTCTTAAATTAAAATGGTAAGGAAGCCCCATAAACACTAATAGACAGTCCTTTGAATGAATAATAAATTCAATTAAATTGAAATAATATAAAGTTATTTCAATTAAGGTTTTAATGCATTTTTCATGTTTAACGTTTACTCATTCTGTAAGATCTTACTTGCAGTAGAAAATGTAAAGAATTCATACACTAAACTCAACATCAAAATAATTCTCAAGTAGAGTAAATCGGTGGTGCAAAAGACAAACGACAGAGCTGCTGTGACCAAGCTGAAATCTCCCTCTGGGATTTTTGCAACTGTTCCAAAACCCCTTTTCTTTTTTGTTTCCTAAAGATGTGGTTTTGCCAAAAGCTATGGTTGAGGCGTTGTGCAGAAAGAGCTCATCTGCATGAAATAATCGGGCATGGTGATATTCTGTCTTCGGTTTTCATACCCGACCTATGTTGCCAGGTTGTTAAGTAAGGAGGGAGGGATATCTGATTTGGAGGGGAAGAGCTGCTTATAAATAATTACTCTGCAGACTATTCAAAAGTATTAAGTATTTACTGTAATTTTTTTTATTACATTAACTCACAATTCAAAATTTTGCTATAAAAAATAGACATCATATTAGCTTATTGCAAAACTTAAGTGACAAATGAACAAGTAGACGACTACTGCCTCTTCCCACGAGTATACATACACACAAACCCAAGATTTCCCTTCAATATCAGGGGGTTTAGAACAAATTTTTTTTTCTTTTTTTAACTCTCTGTGGTTGCTGATGTAACAAATAGTGCATACCAAGCACAGAAATGGCTGTCTCCATAGCAATTGGGGCAGGTTTTGCGGTTTCCCTAGTTACTCTTGACTGATAACCATCTGTTGTTCTCCTCTGCCATAGCCCCAAAGGGGAAAAGGGGAAGAAATGAGGAAGATAAAATGGGTTGTAGAGAATATGAGAGTTATTTACTATAGTGGTTTTTTTTTACATTTTCAGAAGGGTTTGCACTTACTTAAATCTTTATTTATTGTTATTTTCAGTTGACAAGTATCAAATACCACGTGTAAAGAAAAGTTCTAATTCCAAAATGTTACTCATCATTCACCTTATTAATAAGAAATCATACTAGGGAATCATATTAAGAATATCAACAGGAAATCATATTATTAGGGATATTACTATGAAACTGTGGAAAATCTGAAACTAAGGCACTTATATAGAAAAAATATGCAGATATTTAATTTAAATAATTAGTAGGAATTTGTAATGTATAAAGAGCATGGGGTAGAGGAGGCGCCGAAATTCGGCATCCACCTAGCTGCGGCAGGTGGAATAGGATCACTAAGTAACTGCTCCTTTCCACCCCTGACCTGCAACAAGGGCTGGAAGTTACCTCTACACAGTTGTGGCCATCACTTCCATTACACCCTGAGCCCTTTCCTCCCTGTGTGGTGGTGGCCTGCGTGGTGCTCTGGAGGAGACACAGGTACAGTGTGCTGGCAGGGAGCAGGCTGCCTGTGCCCGCATCCTTCCTCCAGGACAGCAGCACCGCAGAACTTGCGCCACAGGCAGCCCCCACAGGTCCTGCTGCCCAAGACGTGTCTTAAGATGCATACTGTAAGCAAGGTCAATGTTTACATAGGCTCACGTACCATCATGGTGTTACTTACATGGAACTAATAGCACATAAGTCATGCTTATTTTGAAGGCAAAACAAGTAAGCCCCCACAGGTTAGCTGTTACAGCAGATCGATACAGCAGCGTGCAACTGGGGGCTGGGTTTTTTCCTTGGCAATGATTCTGTGTGTATGTTCTCTGTAGTAACAAGTTCACTACAGAACCAAAACTTTTAAAAAAAAAAAAGACACAGAATGCTTCACCCCTTAATATTAAAACTTATATCAGCTGTCAGTTGACAAAGATAATAGTTGTTTGGATCTACCAATATTTCTAAACCATGGCTTCAGTAGGCCATAGGACTGCAAGAAACTAGAGTGACACAATAAGGCAAGGTTATTGCTCTGTTGGTTCTTAAACACAGTGTAGGACAGGAGACGTTCTGGACACAGGTGACATTAGTGCTGCCCCGAGGACACCACCCTTGGCCGTCCCCAGCTCCTGCCAGCGGAAGCCCAGGCAGCACAGGGCTGTGCAGAGCCTGCCGGGACAGGGGGCTGGAGATGCCCCCGCATACTGCCAGGATAAAGGGCGGGATGGGACGTGGTTTAGCGGTCGTTTTTGCAGTGTTAGGTTGATGGTTGGACTCAGTGATCTTAAAGGTCCCTTCCAACCTAGACAATTCTATGATTCCATGGTGGTGATTTAACAGGGTTGGCTCAGCAAAAATCATATTAATTCTGGTGTTTCATTGTTTACACATTGTTGTTATTAATAACTTACAAAATTCAGCTTTGAGAGGAAAACTAGGGCTCTCATACGTTTAAGAGGCTTAGACTTTTTCAGGAAACATGAAAATTACATGACAGGATAGAGGCTGTGGCAGAGAGCAAATGTGATAGAGCTCGGCAACTAAGTGAAGGTAAACGGGCCCAAGGGCCAGACACCAGAAGCACCTCTTTTACACAGTTAGGGAGATGACAGAGCAAAAAGGAATCTTGACATTCGATCTCCAGACATCTGTCCCCTTTGAAATCCCATATTACATTAGATTAATTCTATCACCCGCAGTCATACAATGACTTGATATACGTTTTCTACCTCTTAAGATAAAAATTAGCAGGAAGTAATACCAAAGCAGTAAACGTTGTGAGTAAAGTCACAGCAGTGTCAACCTTGTTACATGGCTGGTACATATGGAAAAAACTGCTAGACATTCTTGCGTTTCGGTGATTTTTTTTTTTTATTAGAAAATTAATATTAATATTTAGTGGATGAATACCCAAACAATTAACATCTTGCACTTATGAACTGTAGTATCTTGGTATAACATACCAGTAAATTCTTCAATCAGCTCCTGGTTTATCAAACTGTTTAAAAAAAAAAAAACCCAAAAAAACCCAACACAGCCAGTTAATGCTAGAGAGGGAAGAACAATTTTGAATACCTCAGTGCCCCATTTTGATTTGGGGGATTATTTTTTTTTGAGATGGTTCTGTTCCTTATTCCTCTTCTGTTATTCTATTCCTGTTCTGAATATTCCTTATTCTATTCCTTATCTGTGGTATTCTGTTCCTTAACACCCAAGAAGTGCGAAAATAATAACTAAAACCCACAATCTCTGGAGCATAGTAATGAACACTACGTATTTCAAGATGCTGCATTAGTTTTAAATCACTCTGATACAGGTTTTGAGTACTGATCCTGCTTAGCGCAGGCTCACAAGCCTGTGCTTTCTACGGGGTTCCAAAGAGCAGGCCATTTCAGCCTTAATACAGCCGTGGGCTCTGATTTGAAGATGAGTAAGTGGTGCTCCAGATGATGAAAGGTGTGGGGGGGTGCTGCTTCCAGATTTTTTGTTTGCTTTTACCCATCTTCTCTTATACTGATCTGGTAACAGCAACTTGTCTTTGAGACATGAAATTTAAATTATTCCAGTAATTTCCACTGTAGAATTGGCCACTGAAAAATAACCAATGAAAAATAAGTGTTTTCAATTACTTCAAGACAAGGAGCCTTTTGGCTTAGCTACAGCATTCTCTTGTTCATTGCCTGTCTGGGCATTATCAAAGTTAGAGATTTTGGTTTTAACGTGCAAATGCTCCTAGTCAGCCAAGGTCCACTCACAACTCCAAATTCTGACTCCTCAACTCTGACTAAATATTTCTCTGCTTTGCAGGTATGTGACTTCCCAGGCCTGCAGAAAAAAGAGCAGCAGACCCACGCACATCATGTAACTATGCTAAGACTATTGCCCTCTCACTGATAGAAAACAAGGCCAGCAATGGGTACTATAAGAACATTTGAGATTTATTTTCCAGTCGTTGCTTCAATGAACATGCAATGTCCTGATCTTCTGTTTTTAAGAGTCTTTATATTTGTCATTTCTTAGCATCACATCTTATTTTGTAAGTCAGAGCTGTGGTTGACTTGTAATCAATACTACATAAGCATACGGGCGAGTTCAGATGAGTCAGTGCTAAGGGTGGGAGAGAGACCTTAGAATTCATCTTCAAGCTTCTGAGCTTTTAAGGCATTTACATCAAACTTCATTCTCACTACTCAAGGCAATGAATTCAAGTTCCACATCCAAATTCCCACTGGAATTACTTCTTATGGTTACAGCTCTGACTCTATACTTCATTGCCTCAAATTTGTTTGTTCTCCTATAAGTTAACTTAAAATGTGCTCTGGATTTCTGCAAGACCTGCTTATGCTACAATGATGAAAGGGTAAATTCTTGCTGTGCACTTTTATACTATATTCATAAAAATAGTACTCTGCACTCCTCCGGGCATTCTGCATGCTCACACATCTAACTTACATAGTTACAGAAGTTATTTACTCATACAAGTACATGTATGAGTAGTTACTATATGAACAAGCAAATAACACCCCTGTTACTCTGAGAAGACTGGTAAAAGGTTCAAATAAGCACCAAAATCTGCCACTTGGTTATTGCTCCAAAGTGGGGTATCCTCGGCAAACATGCAAGAGTGTAAATAAGAAACCACCATTTCCAAACCAGGGAAGATACTTCAGTGAAAAGGCAGTGATTGTCTGGGAGTGGCTCCAGGACCAGAGGGTACTGGGTCACTGCCTTACCAAGGAGCTGGGAGATTAGTGACATGAAAGCACCTTTGTCACAGAGACCCCAAACCATCAGGAAATAATTTCTGTCGGGAAGGGGATAAGCTATAAGCAATTGCAAAATGGAAAACATTTGACTGGAGCCTGCTCTGGGCCATACGCTGTACTTAGCTTTAATTGCTGAACTTTCACCAAATAGCCTTCTCCAAACTCACAACCTTTTGTTTCACAAATATGAGTGTTGTCATGTCCTGTCCGCTACGTGGTGATGTCCGTGGGGGAGGAAATCTCATTTCAGAGCCTCATGCCAGAGTCCTGAGCAGGCCAGCCTAAAGGTGACTTCTCATTATCAGCATTGCCAAAGTCCACTCAGAGACATGAAAAGTCTGTTGGGCAGTTAAATAAGAATTAAAAGACCCATCCGTCTTCCTCCACTGGTTACCCAGACTCAAGTTAATAATCTCATGACATATTTAAAAAAGAAAATGTCACACAAACTATGCCTCTGTGACTGGTGTCCTCCTCTGCCATCCACTCTTTTGCCCAAGTCTACGCCATTTCTGCAACACTCACAAAACTCACCTACACTGTCAATGAAGCACCTGCTCATACCAAATGAAAGCCCAAAACACTTAACAGGGCATCTACAGAACAAGAAGGGTTAGGAAAGAATAACTACTTTCTAGACAGGAAAAAAGAGAATTTTAAAGAAAAGTCAATCAAAAGAAACCCCAGAAAAGATGGTAGGAAAGGAAAGCAAATAAAAGACCTGGCATATTAGATGGCAACAAAAATAATGTTGCTTTTGGTCATCTTGGGACCTAGTAATTACATTGATTTTGAAATACTTTGAAGAGTGCTATGGAAATACACAGCAAACTGGATGACAGTTGACAAGAAAAGCCATTTTGTTTTACTGTTTTCAAGCCAGCCAAATTCACGTCATCTGTGAAATGTTTATCACCCAGGTTAAGGACAGCAATTCATCCTGCAGATTTATGTTTACAAGCATTTTGGAACAAATGTTCCTATTTGAACACCCATATGAACCGTAAGCACCCAATATGTGCGGATCGCTACATTCAGGTTTTGTTAGCAGATCTTTAACTTTCTGAACAATGTTTTACCAAATCAACGTGGCATTACTATATATCCTGCAGGAACAGGGCACAGAGCATATGTGAAAACTCTTCCGCATATTCACCAAGGAATGTTTCTTTCCACCTACATGGAACCATAGGTCTAATACTTTTAATTCATAAAAACAAATGGCATCCATCTATTTTTGGCATTTATGTGATTGCTGTAGTATTTGAGTCCCTCACCCGTTAATATATTTATTCATCCGCCCCGCAGATGCACAGCTGTCAGCAGCAGAAGGTGGTTTTACAAAATTTCAGGAACTGAACACAACACTTCCAGTTCCACTAACCCACATCGTTTCTAAATATAAATATGCTTCCCTGGCCTCCGGACATGTAAAGTACCAACCTAAAATATACAACAGGGGAAGTTTATATCAAAAGTGCTGAACACCGCTCACTGCAATAGATAGTCATTGATAATGTTACTATTTCACAAAATACATTTATAAGGGTATAGGTAAAACATGTATAACAGCACTAACGTCTTACTGAAACACAGTACTTGAAAATAGAAATATCATCAAAACCCTGTTGGTACCTGATATCATCACATAAGCTTAGTTCTTGGGTAGAATTGAAAAGCAGCCTAACGGGTTCTGAAGTCAGTCTTTCAGCTTTCCTTTGGGACCACTATTCGCTTGGAGAGATTAACTGCTGGACAAGGAATAACTTGACTCTGGCTCTGAAACTTCACAGTTTAGAAATCCCCGAAACAAGGGACAACCATAATCTCCAAGACAAAACACACTGCAAAACTAGGATGACAGGTCACCTCCAAAGGGCTTTATTCCATCTTACAGGAAACTCGAGTACGGTAACTTAAAAGTCTGTATTTATAAGTGCAGGACTTCTAATGAACAGAAATATGAAAGAATCATACCATTTAAAACTAGTAAAAACAGCATCATGAAATAACTGCATCGCTAATTTACAAAGACAAAAATAGATATATTTAGAAGATGGCTTACTATTAGAAATACAGTTAGTATTATTAACTAATTTTATACCTTACATCTAACATCAATGGGATATATTGCAGATGCAGATTTATATACAGAATTTCCTAGAAGTTATAGGCATCAATAGTTTTCTCTGCAAATGGCTAATTTGTTTGGTTTTTTTGAAGAAAAATATTTCATTTTGAAACTAATAACATCAACCTTCAGATCACCTTAGACATTGTTATTTCTGAAATATAAACGGTTACAAGTCTAAACTGCTCATTCACATTTACTTACTAGCAACTGAATAAAGATTCTGCAAGCCTTACAAAACTGAAGCCATTAACAAAGAATCTTGAAAGATAACTTAATCCATATGACTTTGAAACTTTCTTGTTAGGTGGTATTTTTTTTATTACTGTTTTTTCCTGACATTAGTCCATAAATATATTCATAGCAGAGACAGCTGCTTCCTCTGCCAGGATTGTCATAACGCAAAGACAATCATGTGCAAGAAAACTTTTACTCCCCAGTAGGATTAGGCAGCAAGTTTGGATCAAGAGAGCAAACCAGTTACCTTACCTGACCCTTTAAACAACATCTCAAATACCTAATTCATATTGCAATAGGACAGCGCTTAAATAGAACAGCCAGAGAAAAGCCCTGCCTCAAAGTTTTCTTTCTTGCAATCAAAGCAACAAATCTTTTGTAAGTAGGTAAAGAGGATACCTGCACAATTGGCTTCACAGAACATTTCTCCCATCCTTCTCAGTCATTCTCCTGAGAGCGCTGCTTGCCTAACTTATTGGCAAGAGCTTGCTGCTTATCCCCCCCCAGCCTGAACATTAACCCTTAATTATACTTTCCAGCTGCTCCACAAGATGCGAGAGAGATGCATCTTCGAAAAGGAACATGAGCTGAAGGCACAGAGCTAAAATCCAAACAAAACCCCTAACCCTATCACCACCAACACAGCCCCCACCCAACCGGTTCAGATAACTGCGAGCCCCCTTAATTCAGTGAGTGATTCCAGGCAAACCACTTGACCTCCTTGCAGCAGTCATCTTCCTTATAAGACTGCTTTTAAAGCACGACCTAATCAATAGCTGATGCTGCATATGACCTGAGCTTAAGCATAAATTAAATACAAAATAAAGCAGGTTCAGGGGTGGAACTCACATACAGGGCTACCGAGGGGTCACAAAAAAAAGTAGAACGAAGAAGAAAAAAAGTAAAAAAAAGTCACTCTCATTTTCACACCAGAAAGATCTATTTCCCACCACACATCACAACAAGCAATTTTGAATGTGTATGAAAAAGAATAATGTTTCACTGCACTGAGAAGCAGACTGGATGTGGTGACTCGTATGTTGTGCACCTGGAAATGCAGCAAGAACTAGCTTATGGGGATCTTGATGCAAACCATTCGCCTTAAATCTTGTGTACCGCGTCACAGTTGTATATAGCCCATTAGCTTATCTGTTTAAATGAGTTAAATTCTGGGGCTTGGCGTTTGTTTTTTCAATAGTTTTTTTGTTTTAAAGCATCGTTCTATATTCCAGTATTAACCATCATGACTTAGAAGCAACTTCTGATTAACAGGATATTGAAGCAGAATTATATAGGGAAATAATCTCAATCATTCTTGAAACTCTCACGTTCCTTCAAAAGAACAATTAAGAAATCCTCACTTTCCCTAGTAAAACAAGAGAAAGGAAGAAGGATTCTAAGTGTGAGAACAGCACCTTGGACAAACTGCGTATGCATATTATCATGGCATTTCTGTACTACTGTTCAATGATTCAGAAAAATAACTCCAAAAAGAGCTTTAAAAGAAAACCACAAAAGACTGGAGCAGAGGTTACTTCCACATGAAGATAGAATTCTCTCATTTGCTTCTTTGACATTTATGGGACTACCAAAGGCTAAACAAAAGCAAAATTAGATCCCACAGGCTTTTGGTAGGAAAAAAAAAAAGTAGAGGAAAATGATACTCGGTAGCAGAAATCAGTTGTACAAATAAGACCGTCATCTAACGGCACTTTTCAATGCTGCCATCTTGCATTTGCCCCATGTCACCTTGTCTTAAACAAAAATGTTTTTGCACTTGCCTACTCAAAGCTATTATAGTAAAGCCGTTCTCTGATTTACACCTAGATAATCAACTTTACTTCTATTAATCTCATATCTAACAGATTAATCTCATATCTAACAGATATTTGAGTGCCTAAGGATTCCCTCTGTGCTTCACTTAGGGTTAGGACCTTATTTTACACTGGAAGAAAACATTGCATATCCAAGCACAAACAATATTTTTTAAAATAAAAGAAAATGAGGATCCTCCATAGGATCTTCTTAATATCCACGTAGGATTCACATGATCTCAGCTTCTTTTGAGGAAATTTTCAAATGATGCAGTAATTTAGCTGTTTAAAAGGACTGTATAAAATCCCTTGCTGTATAAACATAGTGAACAAATGTTCATACAAAACCAATTTATGATGAAAAGACTGCAAAAGACAATTATAACATTACAATTAAATTCTTTTTTCCTCCCAAAATGTTTTCCTTTCAAGGCATAACAATTTTGGATTGAACTGAATTGCAGGTGGCTTCGTTTTCCTACAGCCACTTTATCTCGTGGAGCCACCCAACTGCAAGACAGCGAAGCCATATAACAGACTGAATGAGAAACATAATCGTTCCCTTCTGTGCTCTAAATGTGGCAAGAAACTACACAGGCTTGGTTGTTGTCGTCATTATTTTAAATACCCGGTTCTGCTCTCGCACAGCAAGCTGCAGCTGAGTTGAAGGCTGACAATAGCCCAGCAGCAGCCTTGCTGAGGTGGGGTCAAGAAGGGCAGACATCCATCTTATTTTGTGGTCAAGGAAGAGCAGTGCAGGAAATCTAGTCCCTCAATCAATTATCAAAATTAATTTTTGAGCCTAAGTCATTGCCTTCTGGAGAAAACAAGAATACGTTCACTTACCTGTTTTGCATCAGTGTTTTCATCACTTTTTTTTAATAAAGTTAGATTAAAAATAATAATAGTGTTATCCAGAAAAAGTGATGCTGTATTAATTAAGAACTGAGGAAGTTTTATTCACCTTAAAAGGACAACAAAGCCAGGAATACAGTTGTCTATTTACAAAATGAAACATCAAAACTTAATCCCAGTGAAATGGTAAAACAACCTGAGACTGCAGAGTCCCACAGTATCTCTGCTGTGATGGCCGAAAAGCACATTGGCTCTTCAAAACTGATAGTGAGCAGCAGGTCAGCGCTCCCTGCAGGTCCCTTTGCTGGAGGCAACATCTCCGTTTTGCACAGAACTGATCCTGCCTGACACGTCCCGCGGCAAAGCGTGGCATTGCCATGGAATGAGCAGGCACTGCCCAACTCCTGCTCTCGTGCCAAAATACCCTTTTTCTCTGTAGCTCAAAGACATGTGTTGCACTGACTGAAGAGCTGAGCTGAAACACCGGGGGAGAGGTAAAAGGGAAAAAAAAAAAAAGAAAAAAGAAAAAAGAAAAAAGAAAAGATGACTCAGGCTATGGTTTTAACTTTGTCCAGCTGGAAAGGTTAAGAGGAGAAGGCAAACTTTGTTCTGCTGGTGGGCAATATTTACAACCCCCATTTATTCACGGAGTCTGCACTAAAATGATATTGCTACGCTGTTTTGGCTAGAGACTGCCTACGCTGACCCCTCCGTGCCCAGCACAGCACCGGAACAATTCCATACAAAAGGTTTGCATTAAATGTAATGAAGCAAATGACAAAATCAATAAACCTCGAATGGTGTGGCTATCATAAAAATGATGTAAATTCAGAGTTCACAGTGGTTATGAAGCTATTTAGAATTATAATTAAAACCAGTACTATTTTTCTTCAGAATAAAAGCTCCTTTTGACAATCGTAGATGAACGCTACAGGAAATTTTCAACAAATGTATTCAAAATTAAGGTATGGCACAAGGACAGCATAAATTATCCAAAGATAAACTGTAGGCACAGGTTAGCCTAAAAAAGTACAAAATAAAGAAAATTTGATTTTCATACTTTTTCAACTGATGTCACATCCCATTTTAATCAGGTTTTATATCAAAAGGACAGTAAGAATACCACATAGCCTGTTTTTAAATCATGGTATTTTCTGGAGTTTGTTTCTGTCAAAGAGACTTTTGTAAGACTATTAAAACAGAAAAGGTCCAAATCTGCTATTCATTACTCTCTGTACAAAAGCAGTGCTGCATCTAAATTTATCTTTGCTTTATTAGGATAAAAGAATAATGAGCCCAGAAAGCACCGAGCAGAGCTCATGGAAATAAGGTAGGGAAGTAATCCCTGGAAATATCAATAGTCACCCTGACTTTTTGTAGCAGATTTCAAACCCCAGATAACGGCTCCCATTCAAACTTAGAGGTGAGGTTTTCCTTTGTCAAGCTCTGGACGAGGAGCTCTGTGGCCTCATTTAAGAACTTATACCAATGTCACATTTAGGCAAGTGAATTGCATACAACTTAAATCTCTAGATTCCTGAAACTGATTTTTCAACTAGTTTCCACCTAATCAAACAGAAAATTCACGACAAACTTTAAAAGTGACCATCAAGCCTTGGGGTTCTCACATCTAAATACTGAACTTTTTCAGTCTTCTGTGCAAACTGTTCACGCCGCTGTGTCAGATGTGCCGTTCTCCTGACGGGAATGACACAACCATGTCACTCTTCAAAACCCCCACTGATGACCAACCTACAGAGCTGCATTGCTAATGGCTATAGAAGCAGCCCTCTTAGGCAGGAGAAGGCAATAAATTATGCAAAATAGAAAGCATAGGGAAGATCAGAACAGAATGTGAAGTAGATGGAAAGGACGACTTAGGCCTTATGTGGCACACTTCGTCTGTCTTGTCATCAGCACTAGGATTTTACCATAACAACAAGGAAAAGTGCAGCCTTCAAATGGCGTTTGAAATACATTTCCAGAAAAGGAAAAAACAATTGGTATTTATGCTTGTCTTATGCCTACAAGAAATATTTAGAAATCTATGGTTTCCCCAAAATTTGATATTGAAAACAATATGTATATTGCAGTGGATATACTGTAAGAGAAATTGGGTAAACCAAAATTATGTATAACCTTATTATTGGGGTAGCCAGCTCTGATCCACATCAGAAAAATTAAAATTAGAAAAATATTAAATGCCACCATGCATACATCCTTCCACTACTAAATACTGCTGGCGTATGTACTTCTATTTTATAGGTAGAGCACACTTAAGAGATATTTCAGCTTTTATTTATCTGACATTTTACTCAGGGGAAAGCAACCTTTACAGTGAGGAAATCTGTTTCTCAGAAGTGATGGTTCAGCTCTTAATGAGTTGTCGGTGACAGATCCCTTGTGGCTAGTCGAGCCCACAACTACGAGCATCCATGAAACAAATACTTCCTGAAATGCAACTGGACAGGAGAACAGAGCAGACATCCACTCTACTTAATGCAGATGTTTTCATTTAAAAACAAAAAAAATCAGCAGTGCATTTTCAATCTGTGAAATCAATCTCAAGTGAAGTACAAGTGGTAGTTTAGCACATTCAATAGATTTAAGATCATTCTGTGCTGGTTAGTCCACCTGGTGTTTTATTTATTAGCAAGGGACATGGGAAAGGGGATTACATAAACCAAAATGTGTTTAAAAAATGCAAGTATAAACTAATCGCACTACCAAATATGACATACGTTTAAATACTTCATGAAATGTTCTGGAGTTTTCCAGTATTTATCACGTGTGTTGCAGAGTTTGCAGGTTGTTAGTCTGCACATGTTTCTGCCATTGCTCCTTGATGCATTTGGGACTGTCCCAAGTTGTTCAGGAATAAAGCAAGGAAGCAGCATTGCCTTTAGCAGCTCTTCTCATAAAATACAGGAATATCCTGCAGGTTGGGACCAAACCCTGCAGTCCACCACGTGAAGAGCTGACATAAAAGCACTGCAGAGCATTTGCCAAAATGCGCTATCAAGACTGAAATTAGCTCACTAGCTAGCAAGAGGACTGCTGAACCGGCATCTTTTAGCATCAGTGTACAATGCAAAAACCTCACACAACTTTCTTCCCAAGAAGGTAATTTTGAATAATGACTATTCCTTATGATGTTAAAAGAGATATGTGCAAAAGTTTCAGCATTGTAATGACACTTGAAAAACACAATATTTCTTGACAACCACAATAAACTGGTAGAGAGCATGGCTACTCAGAAGGCACTGCCTATGTGTACCATACTCTAGAAAAATGCAGAATTAACTCCTTATACAAGACACTTTGCTCTCCCTCAGCCATCCTTCACAAGGGAAGGGATATTGGGGAAGCCTTCACTATAGACAGGGCACACAACCTTGTGCCCAAGATGATGTGTTGCCTACCCTTCCCGCTGCAGCACAAATAACAAGAAAAAAGACTACGCCTACTCACTGTAGGCAGAGAAGAAACTGTGATCAAAAGGATGCAGTTTCTGAATTAAAATTAAAGTTTTAATTTCTACATTGCTAACAGGTTTCCTCTTGGCTATGGCCGCAGCAGCTATGCTGTTCCTGATGAAAACAGATAGGGTGAGCAGTAAGGCATCTTCAGCTGGCGGCTAACCAGAATGCAATTCCTCTCTATGCCTTCCTGCCTTCCAGAGGTCAGTCTGCACAGCATTTAGCTTTTCTTGCTTTTTTTTTTCCTCTGATTTTTACTACAAGATAGACAAGAGAAGTTATTTAGGAAGATCAGGGTAGGTGGATTTTAAAGGTTAGTGATTCAGCACTGAATAAGGTAGAAAAAAAGGAAAAGCAAAGGGATGATCTATGCCAATCTGCCCTCAACCAGTAGAGCCAGCTCTAGTTCCCCAAGCAAAACAGGGAGAGACAGCCAGTCAGTCCCTGCAAAGGTGGGCTGTGGCTCGCAAGAGGCAAACAAAGCAACCAACTTCTGTGTCACTTGGCACGCCGGCCCTCTGCATGGGGCCACCTGAAGACATAAGGAAATAAACATTACTGTATCACAAAATGCCCACTGCTAAGACTCAAGACTCTCCACTTGGTTGGTTTTGCATATCTCACCTTAAATGCATTCTGCATTGTGTAGGGAACATGCACGTGCATTCCAATTAATCATATCTTTTTAATGAGTTAATTGTGAAATATATGCTTTTTGCATTTGTTACAAGGGGTAGAACAGATGGCAAAAGCTCAAACTAATATATTCATAAAATTAACTTATGCTGCAGGTGATGTTTTTCCATAGAAGGTGGTAATGTGTTATTTTAATGTTATAATAAGGCTGCATTACAAGGGAATTTCTAGGAAAGCAAATGTGATGGCCACAGAGATCTCTCTTGAATTCATTATGGCCACTATCACAATGAATACCAATTACAGGAGGCAGAAAGGAATACACTGTTGGAATACATTGAGTGCGGTGTGAATTTACAGATAAGGAGGAGGAAAATTATTTACAAATTTTTAAGGCTGAAGTAATATGACCTTTTCACCCACTAAAGAGTGCAATAGGCTTGTCTCTAATGAGTATTTTCAAATGGTTGAATGTTTCAATACCTCTGACCTGTTTTGCCAGCTCTGAAAACACTCAAAAATACCAGCTGAGATCAAAGCAACCTGAAATCTGTTCCATAATAGAAATTTATCCTTTCTTTAAAATTTCATGTATTCCTATTTAAAATATACCGCGCCTTTCATGCACATCATCAAATACAGACACATATCGTTCAGTCCATTGGAAGATACATAAGCAAATACACAAGCCAACATGTGATAATGAATTCTCCTCTAGTCATTTCATTGCTTTTATTTGAGGCCAACCACTGACTTCAGTTAGGCTTATTCCAGATTTTACACCAAACGAGTGGGAAATCTGGCCAACTGTTTATCTTCCTCCTTTTGTTTTATTTCACAGCAAACTGCAACAGTACCACTGAATGCTGTACACAAATGTCAAGAAACTAAGGCCAGGAACTTCAGAGGGCTCGCGTTAACACCTTCTCTTGAGAACCCCCATTAAAGGAGTTTTCTAGTGTAACATTTCATTAAGATATACTGCATGTTTATGTACAGCAAATAATTCAGAATCACTTGCTTTATTTCTGCTAGTGAAATGGCTACACACAAATCAATCATTATTTCCTTGCATTTATTCATTATTTTAACTTGACAGGTATGTTTAGTTATTTCTATTCTATGGCTGAGTGGCAAAACTTACAAATATGCTCCGCAGTGCTGGTTGTGATGGATAAAAAAATTATATAGGAGCATTTTTACATTTTGTGTCTATGAATGCAGAATACCTCTCAATATAAAGAGCAAGTTCAGCTTTTTCCAAAACCTGAATGTGCAATCTAGATGTTTAATTTTTGTAAAAGTCACAAGGATCGATGCTAATAGTAGATGCATGCAGAAAAAGTAAGAGTATATTCCAGGAAAAGCCATTTAACAAATAAGAAACTGAAGCTAATCGTCACAGAAATATTTTACGCTACTTGCACAGCTTCGATTTTTCACATTGCATAGCTAATGGAACCACTAGGAAAATAAATGTGTACTGACTTACAGAAGTTTTATATGTTACATGTGTGCTGATGTACTCCTGAATTTAAAAAAAAAAAATAAAATCTAAATGCTTAATTTCTTCCTCCAAAGGAACGTTTAGAGCTATAAAGAAGGATATTACCCAGAATTTCCTAAGTGGCCCCAGAAGGCAAGGAAAGCAGCTTGGAGGTCTAAGTAATATGAGCTATTATCTTATATGCGGCTGAGAAATATTTAGACAGAAATGCAATGAGCCTGTATTATCGTGACAGATCAACCTGTTAGCTTGTGTTTTCTGAATCCCAACGCTAGAAAATTCTATCTTATAGTCAAAGCCTGCAAAAGGAAAGAGACAGAAGCTGAATATGCACAGAACTGAGTTCCAGTGAACCAAGAACAAGAAACGGCAGGAACTCCTCGCAGAAAACGCAGTAACTGTGTAATTCCATGCAGCTCTAGCT
This sequence comes from Larus michahellis, assembly GCF_964199755.1. Taxonomy (NCBI): domain Eukaryota; kingdom Metazoa; phylum Chordata; class Aves; order Charadriiformes; family Laridae; genus Larus; species Larus michahellis. The sequence continues at coordinate 5,396,720 of NC_133906.1, read as the reverse complement.
CTATGTGGTGTTCAAACGGGGTGTCTACACTGTCAGGTGGGATCCCCCTCTGCTCCGCTGCTTTGTCATTCTCCCCATGCATCCGCACCGCATACGTACTCATGTTTTTCCTTTCAGTGAATCACCTAAATTCCTTGGCTGGGAGATGCTGATGCGATGCAGAGCTTGAACACTACAGATTCAGAGCTTGAACCCTACAGATAGTACGAACACGGACCAGTTCCTACCACCTGTCCCTGCCACTAGTACCTGCTCCTTGATGTGGGTCATGGAGGCTGCATTGACATGGAAACCAACACCAAGTCTGTGCACTCTGTATATATGGGAGATGTACGTTTGCACTCTCACTGCTTAAAGAAGTAGCTTTTCCTTCAGTCTGAAAGGTGCAAGATAGGAAGGGGTGACAAAGGAGCAAAGGCTTAGGGAAACACACAAGAGCCTTGTCATTTTAGTCTCAGACAGATCTCTGCTTGCTGGTAAGTCTCAGGCTATTGATTTTCCTTACTGCAATGCTGCAAAACAAAGGAATGTCAAGAGACGGCAAAAGGACACAGGGCAGCAACTTGCCAGGAAGAGTATTTCTTTGAAATCTGTCCTGTGCATTTCTTATGGGGGAATGATCCCTGCAAGACAACAAGCCTTGATATGGTCATGCCCCCAAGGATCACGTTCCTACAATGCTTTGCGATCTTCACGCAGCTCGATTGGTTGTGTTCAGCTTCACAGTCCTGTAGAGAGCCCAGCGAGAGGAAGAGCTGGGAGCATACTGCCAACAACATGAGCAACTCCTTAAAAGAATGGCTGCTGCTGTTACAGGATCTTTGTTTGAGTCAACCTCTGCATATTCCTACTCGGGGAAGCTGGCTGCCCTCAATAAGGTGGGCTGGGCAGGCCATTTCAACAGAAACTGCAGGAACGCCTCACCAGAGAAACACTCATCGGAATGCCAGGATGTGATACAAGCAGGGTAAACGTGCAGAAATCCAAGAAGCGGCTCTATATAGTTTTATGATGGAAGGCCACGGCTGACAGCGCTGAGTTAGCCCAAAGCTCAACAAGACCCAACGCCATATACTTTAATTCCTGGAATAAATGTACTTACTTGGGGCTAGATTCCTGCGAGGAACATTTCCTGTTCTCTAAGTAATGAGTAACAGAAATTGAACACAGGTGCGTGCTGCAAGCTGGCCCTCTCTTGCCCTTGCTTCTTCAACTCTTGTAGGACAACTAAGTAGCATTTACACACCTATTCTACAATATGTTCAAAGCATCAATTTACACCAACTTTCCATATAAGTTCATTATTGGTAATGGACATTAGGTATTCATGAAACTTTCTAAAAGCTGTATAACTATTTCTAGATTTTAATTAGAAATAGACTTACTAACTTATTCTTTGTGTGCAGCTTCTTGTTTTGATTTTATAGTCAAACAGCAGAAAACAATTCATATGAAAATAATTTGCACAACAAAATTTCCACCACCTGGGAGTTTCAAAACCTCATCTTGCCAGCCTCTGCTTTGGCTTTGTCTTGTGCAAAAACATTGGCCTCCCTGACATTTAAATGCTCTTCTTTAGCACAGCCCTTACGCAAGCCCATTTTCCTGGGCTCACTGCTCTGCTAAGAGAATGACAAAAGATAGAAAGCTTTTACCATTTAAAAAGAAAGGCATGGTAAAAAATATCCTAAAACACTGCTTTCTATAACACTTTTTTTTTAATTTCCTATCAACTTAACATTTATTTTTTTAAATAACCAAAATTGTATTGGTACTAAGCCAGTTCTACAGTCCTGGTGCTAGATGGACATCACCAAAGACTCTCATTGCTCAGCACATGCAGCAGCACCTCTTCCCTTAAATTCAGGAAATACACCAGTATGCTCCAACCGGGTACAGCCTGCCACTTTGTGCTGCTTACTGCTACAGCCACACTGAGATAGGTAGTTCTCACAGGGTTTCCGAATGGCACCCAGTATATAATTTATATTAAGCCCTTAGGCTTTGTATTTTGGAGGCTGTATCCAAAAGAAATTCATGCCCTGGCTTAGTCTATTGCATCAGCTTCTCTGCATTTTTCCTGAGGGAAGCTTTCCAAGCTGCTGTTAAAGACAGCATTACTCTGGAGACTTTCATGTGGTCTAGCACTTGCTGTGTCCCTGTTATAGTATCTACAGAGTTACAATTTTTGCCACAACATTTGGACACTTCAGTAGAAAGTGGAAGACTGTGAGCCCATTTAAATGTCAAGCCATGAAAACAGAGACCATTCCATGCCAGCCTTGCCCTGTATGAATTTTAAAGATAAATTGGAAAGGACTGGGGAGTGTAGGAGAACACGTAACTTTATTTCTTATATCTAAAAGTCTCCATGATCCCTCAAAAACATGCCTTAAAAGGTGAAAGTGCTCTGAGATAATACAATAAATGTGCAAAGTGATAACCATAGAAACGGCCAACCCTGCTGCTATCACGTTAGTGCATATGTGTCAGAGAGTCACCAGGCGATTGGCAGTGCAGGTGTCCAAACAGCTGAATGGCACTGAAAGGCAAAGGCTCGTTCTCCTCTAGGTGCTTGAGCGCTCGTGCTCATTGGCATGGTCAACTCTGCGACTCAGGGGAGCAATTTGGCTGCCAAATCAAGGCTGAGAATGGGAATTGTCATGTTCAAGCTTACTGCTTAAAGCTTTAAGAGCTTTTAATATTAACTTGGTTCAACTTGCATCACGCCCTTACAGTTATTGCTGCAGAAATTTTAATGTGTTTCCAGCAACAAGTTGGCTCAAGATTTTGTCACGTTTTTCTCAGCAACTCACAGGCCACTAGTCTGCGTCTGGAAGCAACAGTCACCTACTCTAATGAACCACCCTCGACACACAATTCACCCAATTCCTTACCAAGAAAAAATGGCTATAAATCTGAGTGAAAAGCCTCCTTCTCCTGCTATTTATCTAAACAATCAGTACTCATGGCTGACATCAGCAAATCTATTAATTAGGCTGCTAAGCTTTGTACTCCTGCTGAGCCAGAGGCTGGACTACATGACCTCCAGAGGCCACTGCCAACCAGAAGTATTTTATGATTCTGTAATAACTCCAGTATTCCTGAAAGATAGAAACAGTGGCCACAGGCAAGCACTTGTGACAGTGTGTCTTTTACAGCAAAATAATAGATACTGCCTAACTTGACAGTCACAATTTTTTATTAAAGCTTTAGATCCCAATGTCTATACCTGTAAGCACTCCAGCTATCCATCCCTTGATAGCAGCTCATTTAAAGGTAAGACTCTGGTTTCTTCTGCATTGAGATTGGGTGCATAAATCAAAGAACACCTGTGATTTTTCTAACAGTTTGCCAGAGGTGAAATCAATTCTGAATGCAAACTTTGCTATTTTAAATGAAGTTAGACAACTAACAGTGAATTATAGCTGGGAAAGTTAGATTTTCTGAAACAAAACACCATCTATTGTTCCTCTAGATTACACAATGTAAGTAAAATTCATGCTAACATGACAAAAAAGCCATGCTTCTGTCTAAAGTCCCCAAACTTGTTCCCACTATAAACTATATTCTCCAGTATTTTCCTGTTAAAAACTAGACCTGCTCACACAGCTCCTCTGATGCTCCTCCACTGAAGGGGAACATTAGAGTGCAGGCTTCAAAGAGTTTAGCTGGCTCCTCAAGATGCGTTTTCTCAGGCTGACTTTCAGGTAAAAAAGTCTTCACACCTGCAAAGCTTGAGTCACTGTTGAATATACACAAAGTAACAAACCATCAAGCAAACACAAGCTTAGCATGCTGAATGCCCGCAGAAACAGCTGTAAATGTCACAGGATGTGTAAAAGTCTTCAGGTTCTGTCTATCCCAGAGTCCCCAAAGGAACCCTGCCAGCGCTCAGAGAGAGCAGGGGACACCTCTCAGAGTTGCTCTTGTGCCTATGTTTTCCAGTTTGGGGGAAAACCTGCTTTGGTCTTTTGCAGTACTGTCTCCCTTGCATAAACCCAGTGATGAGATACTCCCTGCAACACAGCATCACCAGAGACGGTACAAGAATTGTGCTTTGCCCTTGGATGCAAAGGTGGTCATGCTGAGACTCACGCTGACTGCCCTTAACAGCTTCCATGCTGCCTATAGAAAAAAAATTTAGGCTGGTTGCTAAAGAGGTTGTTCATTGAAGCAAGAAATGAAAACACAGCACAGGTACGTTGCAAGACTGTTCACAGAAAAGTGCTTCTTGTTAGATCTACTTCAGCTGATTGTTATACTAAATAAACCCAAAAAAAATCCACACTATTTATGCTATCCTGACAATATTTAACATGGTGGGGTATCAGATGTCAGCTACTGGTGTGGTAACACATTGCTAATACTAATGGCTCTGAAATGGTTCTAAGAGCCGTTGCAAGCTTTCTCAGGAAATCCCGACTCTCTGCCAACTTGCTGGCTGTTATTTCCTTTTTCAGTTCACCTTGTGTTGACTCTAATGATGCCAATGGTGTGTTAGTGCGTGGGTGTGCACAAAAATGCATTTCTGGTATGTAACATAAAAGCATCCTCTAGCAGGTCTGGAAATATAGAGCTGAAAGTCTCTACACATATTCAGACTTTATGTTACAGAAAATGCCTAGGACAGACTAGCTTCATTAGCACAAACAGCAAAACTTGCTTTTCTCTCTTTAATGGATTTTAAAAATTATTTTAAATTTCAATACAGGTTGTCAAAGCATGCACAGTTAATTTCCCACATCATCTTTTCATTTTCTGATATCTGTGGCTCAACAACTGTGCCTGTGTGCCACATTTTGCCATATTTGCCTCCCACCCAAGTGGTGGGACAGAAAATTTAAGTGAAATATTCCCATTTCACCCCCATACACTACCAGCTCTTTTCTTATTAATATCTTGCTTCAAGGCTTGGACCATGACTTCACTGGATTTTGCAGGACAATATTGCAGGGAGGGCTAAAGCCTCTAAGTATACTTTTTCCTTTGCTCAAAACTTCTCCAAGCGTGTTGCACAGTGTACATGCGGGCCGAAGTACCACGTGAGGCCCTTGAAAATAACCTGCTGCACACAGCAGGGTCCACAGCTCCCTTCTGTGTTGCGCAGAGCTAACCACACGGTACTCAAACAAATCATAACAGCCAAAAGTAACCTAAGGAGAACATTTTTCACCACAAATATTAATGAAGTTGTCACTTACAAGTTCTTCACATCAATGATTCCTCGAAAGGCCTTTCTAGGGATTCCTTTTATCTGGTTTTCACTCAAGTCTCTGAAAAAGGGAAGAGAAAAAAACACATGCCATATTAACAAAGAGAACACATTTCTCGAATCTACTTGAGATAATGGAACATAAACATGCTTGGAAAAGTAGGTGTTTCTGAATTTGTTACACCACACGATGTTTTCAATTTTCTTTATCTCCTCTAGAGGTCTGTGGCATGAGCTGAAATGACTTTCCAATGAAAACTACCAGAATTCATGATACAAATGACAGAGCTTCCAGCAAACATCACTCATATGTGGTCATGACACTGTCACAATGCCTTGATTCGCTGTCAGAGTACCTGCAGCCAACTCTTATGCCTTGAAATTGCAACCCTGTAGTGTAAACGCAATTTTCTCACAATGCTCCTGTTTGCTTACTGACTGCAAAAATACTTGGCTATCCCTGCTCAGATGACAGCCCCTAATTTGAAATTAATATTCAGGAAAAACTTAACAATCTTTCTTTTGTGAGTTTTGTAAATTTACAGTGAAAAGATCTTGATCCATTGCATTAAAAAAACCCACTACCTTATGTATCAATGAGAACAACAGAATTTTTAACCTTGTTTAAAAAAACAAATGACAGCAATTCAAAGTGTCTTTCTAGTACTGAAAACATTACAAAATGTTTCAATTTAAATTATTATGTCTGCATTGTGAGTGCAGGTAGCACAACGAGCACTGCAGGTTACTGTTTTCTGTTACACAACCTGCATTCAGTTGCTTTTTCCTTTGATGCATATAAACATTTCCACTGGAATTTTCCAAGTTTGCAATCCCCTACCAGTGCCAATGGCGCAGGAAGGAGGACATCAGGAATGGGAGGGAAACAGACACAAAATCAGAAAGTTGGGACGTTTTCAGGCTAAGGAAAAGCAGCATTCACAATGATTGCTTTTGCTGGTGCTCTGTCAGCATGGAAAAGAGAGAGTGACTTTCTAGTTTAGGGTACAAAGCGGAGGGAAGAGAGAAATGTAAGAAGATGAAAGGAAGGCAGAAGAGTGGGAAAGAAAAATGGAAGAAATAAGCAAACAGAGGAAATGGAAGGCAGAGCGATGTCAGGAGAAAAGGACAAAGAAAGGTGATACCATGGCACAGGCTGTTACACAAGTGCATCATTTGGTGTGACTATGTCCTTATGTTATACAAGCCCAAGACTTTGCCCCGTTTTCAGAAAGAAACTCTGGCTTTCTAATGATTATTAAGATGGAATGGCAGTCATCTGTACTCACCACCAGATACTCTTTTCTGTAAGTACATTTTGTGTTGCAGCAAGCCTCCTTTCTAGTCTCCACCAAATCGGCTTTATCAAATGAGAGGCCAGAAATCAGAGCCTGTCACAAAAGCCCACATTGACATTGCGGGTCAAGACGTGTCACGCAGGGCTTTCTTCTGCTTTCCATCAGGCAGATAGAAAAAAAAGGGGACTATGTCCTTGTCATGAGTCTAATTCAATTTATACCAGTCATGCAGTCTACACCAAATTCTCAAAGTAGCCACAATTGTCCATTCAGACTATCACAAACAAAAATGTGCTGCTGGATACAAGTCTCTTTTTCAAGCCAGATTAAAATTCTTTGTGACCTTCACAATTTGTTTAACACTGATCCACACCCTGACCCTTCCTTCACCTCCCCTTTCTTTTGCCAGCAACAAAATATTAGTTCTTTAAAGACAGACCTTCAACCCAGACAAATGATCAGGCAACCTGAACAGAGAGGAGTCAAAAGTAAAGTGTATTTCAGACCTACAAGAAGGAAGGCTTGTGCTGAAGACCGATTTAATGACAGTGAGTCACTTAGGTGCGACAGCGAGGCACAGCAAAGCTACAGCCAATGGTAAAAGTGTGACAAAATTGTTCAGGAAAGCAAAAATTAGTAAGATCTGAAAGCAAGAGACACAACACAGAACAAAAAGGGCTTGAAAAAGTAGAATTGTGTGATCAAACCACACTAAACCCACCAACACCTCAAGTTGCATTCGTCTGGCATTTCATTGTGCATTATTTCAAGCCAGATTTAAAAATATATTAGGTTTTCAAGTCTTTTTTTTCTAATATTATAGTGGTCTAAAATTTGTGGCTAATTTATATTTTTGCATTCTGCTTTGTCTTTATGCTCAGCTCTCACTTGCAGTCAGGCAAAACCAGGGGACTGTAGGAAATTAATCCATTTTCTATGACAATCTTCTTGTAAATTGTATTAATTTTATTTTCTATTTAGGCATTCTCCTCTAGCTAACAATACTGCCTCTCTAAATCTCTAAGATCATGGACTGATTTCATAAATATCTCTAGTGGTCTGAAGAACTGACAGCCTGCATGGCATTAGTGACGCAGCATGGAAGAAAGTTCACAACTGCATGCTTCATCGTCCGCAACTGCCTTCTCACAATTCTAATCACCCCTTTTTGAGACAGTTAGGAATAGTGTTCATCTCTGCTTCCTAACACTGTGCCAAACTTTTGCTAAGCATCTTTCAAAAGCAAGCAAATACCAACCAGGCTCAGCGCATGCACTTCACAAAATTCGCTCTAAGGGAGCAGGCGGCTGTAAAAAACATAGTTTATCTCAAAGTTTCAGCTTTTCATTCCCTACTTCTCATAACAGACATAATGGGAAACTCTCACCGACGGTATGTGAAATAAATATCAGTTATTAATAGTAACTGCAGAAAACCAGATAAATGAATGTGAGGCCAAAACAAAACCCTAAAAAAAAAGACAAAAAAAGAACTGAGGTATTCTTTTGCGGTAGAAAACATAAACAATGAATCTGGAGAAAAATAAATGATGATTACTAATACATTTCCTATTTCTTACACAATGGTTTCAAACCATCTATTTCTGTAATGGAAGACAAGTCCATCCATGACGGATCCTAGAGGATCCTGGAGGAAATCTGAAAAATTCCAGCTTTAGAGAAACATACCTTTCAAAAAACTCTCACCCTAACAGACAATGTTAGAGAGCTGACCAAAAGCACTTGACCTAAGGACAAACTAAAATGTGCCAGGACATCAGCAGCACCCTCCTTCACAAAGGTTCCTCTGTACAGAAAGCAGCAAGCCCAACAACGGAAACATCTTCATGTGCATCCTGATAAATTAGACATGTTGAGCTAAATGAATGTTTTGGATTATTCTTCCTGTTATTTTGATAAATACAGGCAAGTTTCATCCAGTCCAACCTGCCACACAGCTTTCAAGCAGTGCAAATGGCACAGAGATTCTGCAGCCAGCTGCTGCCTAGATTAAGTGCAGTCTCCTTTTGGAAGGGTCCCCCTGCCTCCTTCATACAGGGGTCCTGTCCGATGGAAACACACTTGAGAAGGCCTTGGCAGCAGATCACAGAGGAACCAACTAGGAGAAAAGCACAGCAGGCGACGATACTGGATACGTTCAACCAACAGCTTCCACAACCAGCAGAGTGCGGTGAACACCCCTAAGGAAAAAGCACTCTCATTTCAGAGATGGGCAACCAGAACCACAGAGATGTTAAAGGACTTTGACTTATAGTTTGCATAGACCAGAGACACAGGAGCTAACAAAACCCAGCAGCTGTGGCTCACGTGCCCTCACAGCACAGGAGACCACCCATTAGTCTAACCCAGACTCAAACAAGAGCTGGCACAAGTCAATAGATTTTTTTAGGTTTTATTTTAATTTAACTAAAATGCTTTGGACACAGATTAACTCCCTCTGCAAGTATGTTTTTTTCCTGATCTTCAAATGTGAATTGCAAAAGCCTTACTGATAAAAGGATTGGAAAGGAAAAAAAAATTCCACCCAAAACTGCTGACATTTTCTAAGTGCCTCTGTAGGCTTTGCTACAACGCTTGGTTTTAGCTTCCTGCCTTGACACTGGTTATTACATCCCAAGAGAAATTTAAACTGTCTAAAATAGCAATAAAAGACATTAAGACTCTCTTTTTTTTTTTTCTTAAATTTGCCAGAGACAGAGCATAAATCAGTTAATTGGAACACAGACCATATGAACATTCATAAAATAAGAGTCTTCCCTTGAACTATAGATCTAAAACATCAAAAAGGGTACTTTAATACTACTTGCAAAGTTATAGTGGTACTGAAAATGTGTTACATGAGAACCAAAAAATCAACACCGATAGCATTATGTTTAGGTCGTCTCCCTTTTCAAAAACAAACAAAAAAACAACAAAAACACCCTTTGAGCATTTACCAATTATTTTGCAGATCTTTTTTGGCATACAGATTTTAAAATTTAAAAAGACTATTTTTAAAAAAAGAACTGCCTGAAAAGTAGCTTGATTAAGAAGTATTTATTGTGGTTTTATCATGTGTCCCACTCAAATGGGCTAAATGAAAGATCACCATTCAGTGATATCCAATAAAGAACTAGATGTGCCTTTAATGTCTAAAGGTTTAATGCGAAGACTTAAAGAAGTAGTCATCAAGAGGAAATGATTCACAGCCAAGCAGGTATCTTTCCCAGGATGTTATTGTATGTTGACCCCATCATATAACAGTAAACTCAGAGTTAACGATTAACACATGGAAACGAGGTTCAGCTAAAAAGAAGGAAAGATCCAGAATAACGAACCTGATTCCTTCAAGTATCTTCTTATCCACAACTCAATTGCTTCTTGGAATAAGAAAGGAGAGCTCACACACAACTCTCTTTGTAGAGGCCGAGACAAAACGTAAGACAAACGCTGGCTGATTCAACTCTATAGGGGGCTTGAGAGTGCAAAATAACCTGTTGCTTCCCATCATCTCTTCCTGACACAATAATATTGGAAAGTTTATGTTGTTTAGTTTTATTTTGCAAAGCAAGCAATGGAAAGGTATGAATACAGATTTTAAGGAAGTGTCAGCTGCCACCAATGCTAAGAAATAGATAATTTGCCCACTAGCTTCGCTCCAGCTACAGAATTTGCAGCTGAGAAAAAATAAAATTTGTTAATCCATGTTGGTAGCTTCTTTACATTCTTTTACCAAATAGGATTTCTGTGTTAAAAACATTTCAGTCTTATGCCTTTACCAAAACAAAATAAAATAAAATAAAAAAACTGTGGTTTTGTGCATTAAAGTTTAGCGACTATTCTTCAACCCAACCTTTCTTTACAACTGGACTAACACCAAGCTGAACTACTCTGCAAAAGGTCACGTACTTAACACAACCTCGTTACTGCAATTTGTCTCATTAGAATTACTTTTAATTTGTACAGCATGTTACACATAAACTCTATCCTACACCATTTTACTGAATTAAATAACACAATTAAGGAGTTAAAGAGTAACAGATGGGGAAAATTAGAGAGTATAATCCAAAGAGGTAGGTATCTCTAAGTAACACATAATAAAAGATAAGCAAGTCAGTGAAGTGAGGAATGATACAAGTCAGCTTTTCCGTAGAGCAAGAGCTGGATGGAAGATGACTTCTAGAGAGAGTGAAGAGAGAGGGCAAAGGGACCAATGCTTACTAAGGAAAGAGTTTGCAAGACAAATGGGGTAACATACAAGGAGACAGAAAGATAAAGAAAATCCATAGGGAAAAAAAGAACTTCACTCAGTCATAACTGTAACAATTCCAGCACAGAATATTCACAGTGTTTTAACTAAAAGCTTGACATTGCCAAGGAAGCTTTGCTGTCTCACAGAGTTTCTATTACAATCCACCACACCCTGCAATGCCTCAAACCCTGTTTAACCTCAAGCATGGCATAACGAGCATCAGAAAACCAGCAGCAGAATGGCTGCAGCACAGATTCCCTTCTAACTGCTACCGTTTCTTCTTCCCCATCAATACAATGCCCCTTTCAAACAAGTGAGCAATATTATAGTTAACCTGGTCACATCCTCCTATGCAGTTCCAGCCACTTATTCTCAGTGCGGAAGGATGCAGATCTGTCTCCTCTGCAATAAGCACACTTGCAAAGGCTGTTGTGCCTTAAAAGTGTGTTAAGAAGCCTGAGCCAAGAGAGTGATCACCACGCTTGAGGTATGCAAGAAATGGATCCTAATTACATGCGTGGTAAATGTACCCGGAGGTATAAGTGCCAGTGTGCACAAGCTCAAGGATGCAGATGTTGTAATCAGATCAAAACAGACTCTGTAAATACATTCAACCACGTTTTTTTTTAAATGTCTTTGTATCACATTAAGCTGGTGTTTCATTCACAGTAAAGAACAGAAAAAAATTTTTCCTGCTCTGCCAAAATTGCATTGCAGTTTCTTAATGGTTAAAAATAATATTTAACACTTTCAACAGCCAAATACTATGCTTATCTAGGAGCTATTGTTGTAGTATTTCCAAAACTGTTCAATAGTAGGGTTTTTCCTGGATTAACAAATAACTGAGTTAGCTGTTGAGGGCAATTCAGTAACTTTCAGCCTTGTAAATATGCAAGATTTATTCAAGATATTTATCATCTTCCAGGTGGGAAAGACATTGACCATATCAGCTCACTACACTAGTAATAAGAACAAGCTGTGAAAAGTCTGACACTCACATCAGCAACTGTATATTCAGGAGGGGCCTTACACACTCAGTGGAGCAACGGCTTCTACCTTGCCCTATGTTCAGTGTAAAAAGATGGTATTTACCATAAAGTAGCAGTTACAGCTCTCTGTCTAAAAGGAAAATGGATAAGTCTTGTTGCCAATGGGCTACAAGGCAAGAACAACAGTATTGTATAGTATTTACTCTGGGTAAACTTGGCATCGCTGCTGATTTTCTAAAGGAAAAAAAATTCTTCCTGCTACTACTGCAATAAAAGTATAGATGTTGACAGCATCCGAGGTCTGCAAAAAAAGAGCAAGTCCTACAGATGTTTTGTACCCTGAACAATGCAAGGTGATTGTGTTTTTGCTAAATATAATACAGCTGGCTCTTAATTCACATTCTGGGAAGCCATTGAGAAACTCTGTCTAGTTTCATCTTGTTTGTTTTAAGGGAGGGAATTTAGCTCAAAAATTCCAATTAAACCAGTCCTCACTGCCTTCACACAGTCACGCACTACTGCCCAAGTACTACTGCCAGGCTTCCAGAAGATAAATGCCACCATTTCTTTGTTGATCTGGTGATAGAGGCTAACTCTGTACTTCAACATTCACTCAAAACTTCACGTAGTCGAATTAACCCATGTTCACATACTCATTCTGAAGAACAAGATGCTGAACAGAGGCTGCACTTAGAAGACTGGGAATGGGAAGGCTGTTCACTAAGCAATCAAGGAGGAAAAAGATCTCAGCAGCAGATAATTATTTTAGCATCATCTTCCGCCTTCTCCAAGGCCAAATTAAAACCCATCTTATAATACAGACCCTTCAAGAGATCTGACCTGCATGGACTCTTGACAGATTCACGACTTCTGTCCTGACACAACTACAGGGACCACTCAGCACATGGTGAAGTCTTTCTAAATGTTTAAAAGAACAGAGGATACACATTTTCGCATGCTTCATAAGAGGTTTTTGAAAATTTCTTAGTCACTTCGAACAAACAAAGAAAAAATCCCACTCCGTTTCACTAAATTAGACACAGTGCTACAACATTTGGCTGTCAAAGCACCCAACACAAAACTAGAAAAAAATTAACTCTACTAGAGTATCTCTTATAAGATTAGTAAATATTTTTATAATATTTTAAATGAACTGTAAAAATAATCTATGTGTCAATGCCCAATTAAAGGCAACATTTGTCTTTATGACTTTTACAATTATTCCTGCCTCCTCCTGCCATTTCCAAAATGCCGAGCAAATACTGATTAGACAGCCTTTAGGAGACTCTTATTTTAAAACCACCCATCTTGCAACAGATCAGAGTTTTCATTTTAGAAAGCAGCATCTGTTTTGTCTTTCGGAACATACACACAAAAATTACATTTTACCTCAATGTCTTTATACTCAACTTTGGACATGTCCAGGAGCAGGAAGTGCAAAGTAAGTGACAGTAGACTCAGAGGAAACACTTGAAGAGAAGCACCCCTCTAGAAATACAATAAAGCTTCTGACTAATAAATTACAATAAAGCTTCTTTATTAGTAGTATTTAATGTAGGTCTTCAGTACTTTACAAAATGGTATCAATATAATTAATCTTTCTCTTTTATACAGGAGACGATGAGACACAGCGAGAGGCAGTATGTGACTAGAGCAAGGTACTCTAGCAGGGTGCAGGAAGAGACAAAAAAACCCACCTTGAAAATCACATACATTAGGTATTCCATTTTATGCAATTTACACACTAAGTCTTACCACATGTGGTGAGACTGGCCTGCCAGCAGAGAAACAGCATGCACAATTCTGACAATTTATTGGAGAGATTCATTTGGATAGGAAAAAAATCTCTTTTACTGTGGAATGATCCAGAACTACTCTAAAATACATTTGCAACTGGATCACTGACAAAACAAAGTGATCCCAATATGATGTTGATCCTACACGACACCAAATTCTACCAATACATTTCTATTAGACTGTTCACTGACCAAGTGAGAATACAACACAGCAGCACTACAATGATTTAGTTGGAACAACATACACCTCAAAGAGGTAGGAGCAAAGCACTGACATCAGTAGAAAGAAATTAATCTCCTAGTGATTTTTCCGTTTTTATAAATATTTGCTTGCTACTAAAACAATGAGTATTCAAAAAGCTCTCTCGCTGCTTATTAATGTCAATACTTTCTAAAGTGGAAATTCAGCTATATGGAGGGTCCTTTATTTTAAGCTAATTTTTAAAAAAAACCCCAAACAACACGTTTTATACTGTTGATCTGTTGCGTGTTTTATACTTTGGTCTGTTGAGCTGTACTGGAAAGAAATTCTATGCATTTGCAAATTCTAAAAATCAGAAGGCAATATTACCCTCTTCTGATCTCCACGGACCAAAAATGAATCCCCGTTTAAACCCAGTCTGATCACTTAGCAAAAAGATATTTTGCAGTTTATTGGTTATATCTTTTTTAAAATACGGCGAGTTTTTATGGCGAGTAGAGATAAATATGTGAAACCATAAAGTCTGAAACATGAGCTAATAAACTGCACTGTCACTGCATAACTGATCAACATCTGGAGGAAAACTCACTCAACGATCTTTCTTGACCTAATTTTACCTTTGTTAATGATGAGTGTTTTCAAAGTAAAGAATTTTTTGCACTTTACTGATATATTCAGAAGAATACCTCTCTGACCAGTTATATTTTGGTGCACCTAACCATCACACAGTAGAATGAAAACAATGGCCATAACAGTATTTATTTAATTCACACTGTGATCCTGTACTTTACCTATGAAAATAGACTATTTTCCTAGGAGTAAGTATCAATTGCATGTATAAAAACCTAGGCTTTGTTTTTCATGAAGTTTTCCTGAAAGAGGCCAATTATTTAATTTGTTTTCATGATCACTGTAGGCATTTCTTTGGCTATATGAAGTAATAAAAATTATACAGAATCCATGGATAGTAAAAACAACTACAGTGACATTCCATTTATTCTAGTGAGGCAGAAATGAATTGCAAATTATTTGAATGCACTGCAGTGAGAAAAACAACATTCTGGTTATATATAAGCCTGGTAACCAAGAGGCTATTACTCTGTTGTAAAAAGTGTACCAGTGTAAGAGGGGCACACTATTGCTTTAGCTATTATAAAAGTTTTAAAAATAAATTGTAATATTGGTCTATTACAGTGATATTCAGCAGTCTGTATTCCATTAACAGGTACTGACGCCCTAGACGAATGACGGAGAGTTTTATGAATCTGTCCCTTCTTTTTCATACTATTTTAGCTTCTATTTTTCTTCCACAACTTCACCTTTATATCTTTCCTGCTGTGAATTGTTTAGTCCCTGAAAGCCCCTGTGAAACACTGCAGATGTAAGAAGATACAGTTCAGACTGGTTTTTAGCCTTAGTTCACTTTTTCTATGTGGATATGACATCTAGATTTATTAAACCAAGATGTAATACCACGAAGTGGTTAACTCTACTGGGGATATTCATCCAAGTTGCAACTGTTTAAGTAATACTAGCTTCTCCTTTTTACAGTAGGCTCCACGAACCCACAAGCTATTCAATTATTTCAAAGCAGGTCCACCCTTACCATTACAGCTGAACGATAGATACCTACAAACCTCATTCTGCTACCTTATCCACACACAGAAGAAAAGATTCACTGAAGCATAACCAAATTAATTTCTTTTTTTCAATGACTATCCAGGCAGGCAAAGCACCTTCAGGCATCCCACTCCATGCACAGAAAGTTTATCAATCAAATAGTGCTACGCTTTAGAAAAAGGCATCTAAATAGAAGATAGGTGTTTTAAATACAGAAAATAAAAATACAGTATACTAGTAGAACAAACATGATAACATAACGTAGACTTAAACCTAAGCTAACACGCACACAAAATGATAAATTCCCCAAAAACCGAAGTTAAACTTGTAATCATGTCACTGAGCCTATTAGTGTTTTGTTATTTCAATGCATTTGTAGTTCACCTACCAAGGTGCTAAAACTTTATTGAAGACTAAGCTAAATTGAAGACAATTCACAAGACTTAAGAGCCTCCCTAGGACTTCATTGCTACTTACAAACAAGCCTGGCCTGAATAAGTTACAAGCTGAGTTAAGTTCCCCGAAGCCAACCAAATATCGCGTTATGAAAACCTCCAGATCCTACTTGAAACCAAACTCAGTTTTTACTCCCAAACACCCGAAATACTCATAGGGAGATGTTGTCACGTGTGAATGGTTTACAGAAAGATTCTCGCAAAGATGCCTGTGGCACATTTTGCGCTTTATTCCTGCAGAAGACAAGGAAACAAGGGCACTACTCCGACTCATCATCAAATGCCTTGCTTCAGCGATCTGCACAAGGATTTATTTGCATAAAGCCACTTCCAAAAATGAACTCGGCTTTCCTCTCGCTGTCAAGCATGTTGCTGAATTTTAGATTGACAATGTCAGCTCAGAAAATTAAATTAAATGTAAAAAAGCTGACAGCTGACCGGGGAGACGGAGGAGGGCCTCCTGCACAACAGATTCCAAAGGGAAGCAGCAAGAAGTCTACGCATTGCTGTTTCATCATTGAAGAACTCTCAAATCAAAGAATATCAAATTCCACAGTGATCTGATTTCATCACTGCTGGGAAGGATGATGACTTTAGAGGAAGTCCACTACAGCTATGCAAGTGTGCAGAGAAAACTATGCCTGACAGCAACACTTGGCTTTCAATTATGCCAAACTTAAAAGTTTCTTCAATTTATTAATCCTCTGTTCAACTACTTTAGCAAGCTTTTGAAAAAACAATCAGCTAAGGGCTACCACGTTTATGTAGCACTAAGTACAAAATGATTCCCAGAAAAGCTTTTGATGGTAAAAGATGCTTCGCTTGACTTTCAAAATACAGCCTGGCACTTGGAAAAAATTACCTTCCAACGCAAAGGTAGAGAGAACTCGCGTCACCCACAGTGGAAGCCTCTGCATTTGCAACTTTAGATGACGTATTACATTCAAATCGTTATTACAAGACAAACAATGCAAGCGATGACAGTAGCTCACAGCCCCGCCAACCCCCTGCACTGACCTGACTAAGCTTCTGACTGGGAAATTGGCATCCTGAATTATTATTCTTTTTTAAATAAAATCAATGCACACTACCAAAGGGGGTGGTGTGTGTAACAACTCAGAAGTAAACTGATTGTCCAATAACACCAAAACGAAACACAGCCATTTCTAGTGAAATGAACAAGGAGGCACATTGTATTGCAAATTGTTTGTTCTACACACAATTTAAAGACTATGATTTTGCCTTAAATCTTACATTTGATACTGTAAAATTTAAAACCTTCTCATATGACACAAATAGCTCTATCTTATCAAAAAACCAAATTTAACTTCCTTTTAAAACTTTGAAAGTTTACGTTCTGATATTATTTATTCACATCATTACTTCCAGATGTATATACAGAAAACCAACAATCAAGAGGCAGAAACTAAGAGTCAGTCAAAAAAATACAACAATTTCTGCATTGCAGTTCCATACACAAAGGGTTTTGTTTGGTTCCAGAAAGTAATTTATAGTGGAATCTGCTTTTATCCCAGCTCAGATGCAATCACTTGCCCTTTCTTTGAACAGTCAATTTCTGGAAAGACAACTCTAAATACTGGGGAACTATGTCTAACCCAGAAAGTGGTTTTCTAACTAAACCTATCCCACCCTGTTAAATTTATATGATTATGCTATAGATTATACACAACTATAACACATATGGTTCCAATGTTGTTTCTAGCTTGCACTCTTTGTTCAGTCTTTCTAAATCATAGAACATAAGAATGATATAAAAGAAGAAAGGCAAAACAAATAGTAAATGGTAGGGTTGGGATGCATTACCAACACTTTACCAAAGACAGTAATACAGCAGAAATATAGTTTTACATTCATTAAATATTCTGAATTTTCAGATGTAACATACGTGCTTTCATTAGTAATACTAGACAAGAACCAAAGTATACGTCTCCATATATGAAGCATATTTGGAAATACTAAACACACCAAACATATATGTCATCTTCAGAAGGCTCTATATTAATACAAAAATAGAAACAAACCCACGTATTTTCAGTAAATGCTGAAATGTTGATATTAGCTACTATAAGACAAAATTCACTGTAAGACAGAGGAGACTATTCCTTCAGTTTTTCCACTGAGCCTGGTAATTAGAAATATTTTAACCAGGTCAAAATCATGCATCACTGGAAAATATCAGCACCATTTCCCCGCAATGGCCCAGAACCACTTCTACTGATTATTGTTTTAATAAGTTCTATACGTTAACCCATATGCTACCTCCCTGTGGGTTTACATGATGATTTTGTTCAGTCCGGATGGTAGACAGCATCTCTCACAGAGAAGTCAGCAAAGAACGGGCTTATTGAAATCTTCCAGAAACTGACCCCAGGTTACGGTCATGACACATTCGATAATCACTGCACACTCTGCAATAACTACTGTTCAGCCCAGCACATCTGAGTGGTTAAAAATGAGGAGGCCCAAATGAAAACGCTCTAATTCCCTCAGTTTTAACTCATCGCCTTCAAACCAACCCTGAGAAGTGCAAGATGAGGGCAGGAAGGAGCCTGGTGCTGGCCAGCAAAGCTTGTGGGCAGAAGCACTCCACTCTCCACCTTCATTGAGGGCTTTGGCACACAACCGAATGCCACGGTGCCTCTGGCTAAATAGATGGTAATGTATTTACACAGAACAAGTTCTAAACTGACTGAATAACCTATTAATATTGAATTAATATTTTCTTTTCCTTGCACGCAGCTCCTTCAGTTATCAAAGTCAGGCATTCTTTTAAAGCTCCAGTATAATTTACAGAAACATTTTTCACGTCATTGTATTGAACCAGAGCCTTAAAATGTAGATAAACAGTAAAGTGGTATCGGTGGATTGCAATGGTACCTGAGGGAACTTGCTTCCTTCAAAGGCCATCTGCATGTTATAGCAATAACATCAGTGCCACAGGGACAGTGGAATTTGTCTTTTCAGAGCAAAAGAATGATGTGAATTCGTGACTGAGACTTATAATCACATTTCTAACAGGGGCAGGTTTCCATAGTGGTCAGAAATGACCCACTCGTAGAAATCTCTCTCCCGACTCTGTCTGAGAGAGTTTCATCAGAGGCAGCATGGCCCGTGTGCCCCACCCCTTGCCCCTGCACCCATGGGGGCAGCTGAAGGCCCTGCTGCTGGAAACGGTTGAAGAACACTTGTCCTTTGGGCTGAAAACAGGCAATATTTGAAAGGTAGAATTTATAGAATTTTAGAATTTATTTAGGTTATTTTCTTCAAAACCAAATTAGGTGGCCCTTCACTATCACTGATAAACCCTTACTTGGCAAGTTTCCCATGCACGCTCCTCCTCTGACAAGGCTGGAATAGGAAAATATCTACTTGACTGTCTCCAGTCCCAACACAAAAGAAGGGATTTCCAATGTGTTTGTAGGAATGAAGTGGGTAGTCACAGAAGCCAAACCGATCCAAGGTTTTTTGTTCGTTTGTTTTTCTTTAACTTGATAAGAAAATCCTGCACAGGACACTAAGGAGCTTTCTCTGCCCTGGGAATTTCTGTGCATCTGAGACTTCCACACTGCAAGCATCTTTGCTAAGACAACATAAAATTTCAGAGCACATAGTTAATGTTCAAATGGCAGAATATATTGATTCTCTGCCCATCCCCTAGTAACTTAAGTTTACCCAGAAGACTATTTTATTTAATTAACTTGGTGCTTTATTAATATAAATATTCCACTATTGATCATAAGAGAAGCTGACGCATGTTTGAGTCAGGCATACATCAGATCCATTTAATGGAGCTCCACTTAGAAGAGTAGTTGGCTCTAAATCAAGGTAAATGGTAGCAAGTGCTCCTTTGGGATGACAGGGCTTAGCTAAATCTATAACGTTTTTACGGAGCTAGTTTTTTTAAAAGCAGAAAGCATATGGAAATTAGATATGAAAATGGTCTCTCCTTGCACATATCAATTAAGCATGTCAATACCTTAATTAAATTGCTCAACTTAATGAGATTTATACCAATGAATATGTTTTATAGTTATAATAGCTTTTTTGGCTACTGTTCAAGATGTCAAATAAATTGTGAAAAGAGGATTAAAAAAGTAGTAATTGACATTCTGAACTGAAGCCAGTATTTTTTTCTCTCATTTTTTCCCTTCATTCATGTGATTTTGGAGAACATATAAATAAAGTAATGAACCCTGTAATAGCTTTGCTTTTAAAAAAGTCTGTCTTTTCCAGTTCTAATCCTTCTTATCAAATTCTCCGTCTAAGTAGCACACCATTTGAATTAAGAAGCACTTCAACCTAAATTATTAGAGGTGTTTTTCCCCTTTGAGGCTCACTTTTGTGCCTTTCCTTCAAGTAAAAAGGAAAGAAAACTTTTCTTTCCGGGCATGCAGTTACTATAAAGACCTCTGTATCAGACTATGTTAAGCATAATGCCTCGAGGTGCGTGGACCTTACCCCACCAGCAATGGGGACTTCTACTCCCATCCTGGACCTGCTTCAATTTTGTATCCACCATCTCTGGCCAAACATAACCACCCAAAATCTAGACCATACCTGAAGAAGTTTGGCAAAAGTGTCAGAAAACATATTTGAGAGAAGCTCTTCCAGTCTTTTGGTGCTTCACAGTGCTCTACGTTGGTATTGCAAGCATCATTAAAATGAATTTAAGAAAAAATAAAATACCAGTCCACTACTATTAAAACATATCTCAAAAAAACGCCAAACATACTTAGTTTGTAACTGCCACCCCAGGTCTCGCTGGCCTCACTAGCTTCCCAGTGAAAGACAAATCTAAGTAGCATTGATCAAAAACACCTCCTGTATTTGAAACTCTAGAATAATGAATCCCAGTTTTGCAGGTTGCCAGCTCAGAAGTACAAAAATACACAACACAACCTTAGAAAGATGCAGAACCAATGTCTCTTGCAAGCCCAAGGATGCACAATTCTCACCTAGGGTTTAAAGAAAAGTGCTGGATTCTACCTATCCTGACGTAATTCCTCGCTCTGTCCTAAATATACTTTTACAACCTATAGGAAGTCATCGTCTGTCTCAGTGACTCAGTTCTCTAGTGTATGTCAAGGGACACGTGCCTTTATAGGTGAGAAGTACCTAACCCACATGTAAAAACGCATACGTATTCTCAAGTGAGAAGTGTTACGAAAGCACCTTCCCTGTAATTGCCAGCAGACCTCCCCCCGAGCAGGACTGCAGGTGACCAGACAACACAAAAGCACCTTTTCCTGTGCCAAAAACAGATTAAGGAAAAAGTTCTGTTCACGTGTGATTCTCTCTATCATTGCCTAGTAACAAATACAGAAAAACTGAAGATAACAAAAATCATCCCAGGAAAGCTTCACATACAAAAAAAATCTAAGTAAAATAAGAACATTTATTATTCCTTCATCTTTTCCTTCAGCTGAACGATTTACTGAATTTTACTAGAAAAATAACATCCAGCTCAAACCTTTGCATAATTTAAATTTCAGGTTTCTACATATTACACTTCAGTTGCGAGACTTTGCCAGTAAATATTTCAAGAAAGTATTTATTTTACAGTCATTCTATTATCTGTATTGTGCATTGTAAAAACCCTTACTAAACTATAATTAAAAGCCAAGTATGACTTGACAATGGTCATTCAGAACTAAGAAATGTAGCAGCTATATGCTTTTCATGTCAATCAACATCTTCTGGTCAACTTCCCCAGACTATCCCCACTCCAAAGCTACCAATAGTGTTTTAAATGATACACTTGAACAGCAGTGAGAGACAGGCATTACAAGTGCTTTGACTTTATTTCTTATCCTTATTAAATGTTTCTCCGTAATGCCAATCTAATTTTTCTCCTTTGTCAAACCATTAAATTGATTTCTTCAGCTGAATTCCATGGCAGCATCTTCTGTGACAGTGAAGGATAAACTCCTTGGTATATACCAGTTTGTTAGATTAAAAAATCCTAAGAATGATGACTGAAATGTCAGGAAAGAGCAGCAATAATTTATAGAAGCCTCATCCTACCTTTCTCCACTACTCTTACAAATGTTGAAGATTTAAACTGATTTTCTGTTGGTTAACAGAAGCAGAATTTGCTGTCTTTATAGCAACATTTCTTATATACTGAAGTACCATTATTTAAATAAAAAATAAAATAATTTCTTATTTGATTAGGGTAACCCACTATTTTCTTCATATAGTGTAAGTACAAACAATTGTTTTCTGTTGAAATTGCATTATTCCACTTAGATTGTTCTATTACATTCTGAACATCACAGCTGATCATTTCAGCGTAGCTTTTTATCCTTTTACTGCAGTATTCAACAGATAAGGTTAAAGAAATACTAAATGTTAATTCATCATACATTCCTAAATTTATATCTAATAAAATACATTTCAGGAAAAAATAACCCATTCCAGCCAGCTGATGACCTAAATAAGATGTTCTAATACAAAAATGTCAAAGCTTTTCCACTTGATTTATCCACTGCAACCTCTCCGTTAGCAGAGTCTCTTCATTACAATACGTGTGTGAATGTGTCTATAACCACAAGTGTTTTACACCTGACCAGAAATCAGAGACCAGTGTGCTAGAATCGGTGTCCTACACTGTTGCCTACTTTCAAGGTGAGTCTGTATCTCTGCCAATGAAGAGCAGCTTCGTGATATTCTGCTTGCCCAGTTAAATGCAAAATTTGACAGACAAGCAAAGCGCCATTAGCTTTGTCAATAGCAGCAAAGGTTTACATGCCATGCTGTTGCTAGCGGCTTTGGGCTAGGGAATGGAAAAAAAAATGACAACACTATCCCACACTATTTGCCTATAATGCAATTCATCCTTATAAAGGAAAAAAATTCAATCTTTTCTTTAACGGTTGACTTTAAGTCCTAATATACTATTTTAAATACTGCTTCCAAAACTCAGACCATGATGAATGTGTCCTTTTCTCAATATTCAGAATTGCATTTTTTTTTTCTTTCTCTGCACTGATGACATTAAATTGGTTTGTTATCCCATGGGACATTCTCAAAATATCTCCCCTCTTTCATTTATGCCTAAATTTAATTCCCATGGTCATTTGTGAAACTGCAGATACAAGGGTAATATTTTTAACTTAAAAAACTGCTAGAGTTTTACTTTTAACTCCATTTAAGACTGAACTTCGTTTTATGTAAAAATAGCTGACAGATGTGACATCTCAGTAAATCGCTATTAGGAGACAGCAGTATCTACATGATTATCAGAACTTACTTTAATTTTTAGCTTTCCCAGGGAATGTCGGAACCCAAGAAACAAAGAAACCGAATATAACAAATTGATAGGTTGTATGTAACCTTTAAATGGGCATTTATTTCCCAAGTTTCTCATCCACTCAAAATGAAAAGCGGCACTAGTTTTAGCTTAGGCAATCCTATGAAACAAAGCTGAAAACCCCTGATAATTACTGAAGTGTTCCACATGCACAGAATAATGGGGGGATTTGATTGCTTATGAGAGAGTAAATTTAATTTTTCTTCACGGTGTTTGCTCTAAGCTAACTATACAAGTTTGTTATAAAACATGCTGTGATCTTCTTGGAAAAGGATGCACAGGGAAGTACATGTATTCAAAGAAAAAAACAACATCTAATCAAAAGACCATACACAGGACCAAACCGTCACTCATCCTTAATAGGAAAGTCATATTAAGTCATATTTAAACGTTCGGCTGATTATACATAATCATTTGAGAGAAAGATTGTTTTTACCTCAGAGTTAATGAGACCTAAGACTTGGGTAGCTGATTCCAAATCACAGAAATTCAGAATCAAAGCTGGAATACCCTAAATGAGCAGTTTTTCTCATTACTGCAGTTGCTTGGGACTACTTTTTTTTTTTTTTTTTTTTAATAAAAAAGGAAGCTACAGTGGGTTTTTTTGACAATTCAAATGGCAGACATGACTGCAACATAAAACTCAACTACTTAGATGTCATAATATTTTAAGGCAGTATTCTCTACCAAAATACACTGTCCTTGGTGCAGAAGTGTCAGAAAATATTTACTGGAGAAGTTCTCCCAGTTCTCTGATGCTTCACAATACTCTAACTTGCAATTGCAAGCATCATCAACATATTAAGAAAAAAATACTAATCCACCTCAATCAAAACATATCTTCAAAAAGAAGACGATACTCCATTTGCAAGCTGCCAAAGATTTCACTGGCCTCCCTGGCTTCCCAGTGCACGAGCACTCATGCCTCTCGACAGCTTTGCTGCAGTAAACTGGAAATGAAGACCTCAGAATGGAACGCTTCAATTTTATAAACAGAGAACAAGGTTCGTTTACTTTAAAACTAGGCTTACAACATATTCCAAAGGAAATAACTCTTCAAATAAAACAGAACTACTGCTTTAATTAGTTATTGCTTTAAGCTTTACAAAATGAAGAGGTATATTTTACTTAAATGCCAAATTATTAAGAACATACTTGCCAAGGGAGAATAATTGGACAACATGTATCTTGTGAATATAAATATATTTAAAATAATAAAGGTGTTTCTTCAAACCTAAGTGTGCAATTATACAGAAAAGAAAGTCAAGTAATATACAGGTTGTTAGGATATAATGCACTATTCTTTCACTTGACTGGTGTTCTGTAGCCTGAAATAGAAAACATAATACAAATATTGTCTAAAACTAAGAAAATATTTTTAATGTGTAACAGTAATACTAAATACTTTATTTTTAATCAAATCAGCTAAGATTAAATGAGCCAAGGATGCATACAGTCAATGTCTATCAGATAAGGGATCGACTTAATGCTTACTAATGTAGAAAGGAAGAAGATTACCCAATATGCTCCACCTGCCTGGTGGGTCTGGTCACAGTTAAGATACATCAAAGGATTTCTCCATGTATGACACAGGTATAACTCTTGCCTCCCTGTGCCAAAGTGAAGTCCATCCTGTCTTACCATCACAACACTAGCACACCATATCTGAAACCTGGAGAGCATTTCTTATTTTCCACTTCAAATGGTAACTTTTAGCATTCAAACCAGAGTCAGAAATGCAAGCCCGGTACTACTTAGCTTGTATTAGGGCAGTATGTATCAGGGTACCTTAAAATTCAACATGTCATTTTCTCAACGTGCAATAACAATGTTATTAAATACTCGACAGACACATCTAGTGGTTACACCAGTGTCTTTTTTTCATGAGCTCCTGGTTATGAGCAGAAAAGATTTCCTTAGATGCTTTCAGCAGGCCTAAATTAAAAAAGGTTCAGCTCTTCCATGAGCAAAAGCATAAAAATTGTGGACCTAATTAAAAAAAAGGTCTTTATAGCAGGTTGACCTGCCACGTTCCACTATGGTGGGGAAGCGATGAACTTTGGTCATCATTTGCACTTCTTTTTGTCTCCTCACCCTTTCTTTCGCAATGCTTATAAATCAACCTACAACTCTAAAGCAGGTTCAACATTTTCTAAGGACAAGGCTGTCCCCACACTACAGTCATAATATTAGAAACCTCCATAGCCTCCAGGCCTACTTTAAAGATGATGTTCTTTAAGGTCCTGAGTTTTGTTGCCTTACAGACAGCTCAGGCGTAGGCAGCTCCCCGTGTCTTTGGAAATGATCTTTTTGGTGGTAGCTGCTGGAGAACAGAGGACGGGTAAAGTTTCCTGCTTGAGTGGTGGCAGCTTTTCTTTTCTCTCTCCCTTTTGTTTCAAAAGGGAAAAATACAAGTCTGTAGGGGGTTCACAATTGCTTTTTCAGCTTTGTATAATGACAAGGCTGGTAAGCCTCATTCCCAAAAGCAAACTTGTTTTTCTCAAGGAAATGGATGATTTTCAGGTGACTTCACATTTAAAAATAAGATTTATCCAAAATAATCTTTAAAACCTCCATCCTTTTGCCAACATTGCCAGGCCTCAGTGACATCTCAGCTGTCAATTTTTATTTGCAACCTATTTTATTAAGAAAACAATGTACTTTCTGAAGTCTGAATGCCCATCTTCATGGTTTTAATTTGCTGACAATACCGATTGTTTGGGTGAATTTGTTAGGGCTATGCATTTACCTAGTATTTTAGGATAAAACAAATTGTTGCTGTAGGTATTGTCTCTAAGCAAATATTATGCAAGTGGAGGCACAAGAGAGAAACAATTAATAAAAATTACTCAAACGTGAAATTCATAATTTCCTTTGTTCTTCATAATTTAAGATCGGCTTACATTCTCATGCTTAAGTTAGGTCCTTATATCCTTCCAAGAAAGATTATACTGAAGCAATTACACTGAAGTGTTATCTAGTCAATATTCTTTGAAGTACACGCGGCTATATATATAGACATTTTTAATAACCTGAAATTAATGAAATTTGATGTTCTGGCACACATTAATTAGAAATATGTCATTATATGAGAAACCAACAAGAACAACAACAATACACATGTGCCCTACATGCATAAAAACCTCAGTGCTATGCTAATAATTAATTAATGAGAATAGGGAAGAAAAGCAAGATAATTAAAAATTCTCTCAGTTTGAATCCAACGATGATGACCGATAAGGAGCGCAGTTATTTTATTCTCAATGACCACTATCACAGATTGAATGTCTGCAGCCTAATATATACCTTTTTTTTCTCCTGCACTTTCATCATGTATGAGCCAGCCCAATCATTGCCAATATCGTTTTTAACTTAAGACATTGGAACTTCTCATTACGAGTAACTAAACAACGTAATGAGGCTGAGGAAGTCATAGAATGAAGACGCTGATTTCATTTGCTTGTAAAGTTCTCCGGGCTCTAACCAGCCTCGCATCCCACCACAGAGGAACAATAACAGTAACTAAGGGACCCACAGGGATGGAGCTCTCAGTCCCATCCCATCCCAAACTCTCGGACATCTTCTATGCTGCTTCTTTATATTTGAGTTTTCTCAGCGACTCCTTGTTCCTCCTTGCCAGCTTTGCTTGAGTTCCTGCTCACTGAGATGGACTAGTTGAGCTTGGAGAAGATGATCCTTGAATCAACGCACTGTGCTTCTGGTACACTAAATGTCACCCAGAATCAGCCTCAAACTTTTTGATTAACTGGAGTTTAAAACATTTTCATGTAAGGGCTCTCTAGAAACATTTTATTGGATTTTATATCTTGGATTTATATCCTTATGACAGCAGTCAACTAAACTCCCTATATGATTAGGCAAATGGGGTTTGTCCTCTTTTCTGTAAAGAATTAGAAATTGTCATATGTTTTACCAATGAGAAGAGGGAGAGAACGGAAGAACGGAAACAGAAAAGCTGGGACTCCAACACACTGTACAGTAAAAATATTTCCAAAGCAGTCTCACTGTGGTTAGTATCACTGCTTCCTTTTGTCTTACTGGGACTAAGAACGCAGTGACAGTGCCATGGTGTATCCCAACACAGCATGGAGCAGGGGACGTGTTCTCATCTGTGTATATGCATCATTTACTGTACTCCGCACAAAGCATTACTGACTGCCCTTCATTACTGCTAATGGAATCTCAAGGTCAACGACCAGTCATAAATGTCCATTCTAAATAAAATGTATTGAAGACACCCTGCCCAATGTCTTTTACACAGGTTTCTGGTAAGACTAGGAGTGTCAAAAACCCAGTTGACCTTTCAAGATAAAAAACATTATCAGCTGCGTGGATTTAGATTTTAATCTGTTTCAATTAAGCGTACCCACTGAGATTATACTTCCTGTGGGCTATTCACAGTTTGTGACATGTTTTATCAATATTCAATTTCTCTCCCCCATATTCATAGTATTTCTCCCACGTGGTGGTCTCCTATCATACATATGTATGAGGCCTCTGGTGGGAGTACTGATATTATAACAGTGCTGTAACACTCTCTGGCATTTCGTTATTAAAAAAATATATCTTTTGTATCTTTAGTTCGCATGTCTCTCCCTTCTTGCACAGAACAGCTGTAAGTTGTTAAGAATAACCTCATTGGGCAGGATGAATAACATGTTTGAATTCATAGATAAAGAAGAAAAAAAGACGACAATCTTGACAGAGAAAGTAAGAAACCAACCAACTAACAAAAAACCCCATAAATTACCAAAATTATTTCCACCCCTCCCAAAACTCTCTGCTCAGAAAGCTGCCACACCGGATAGACTCGGAGCATCAGCAGCGATAAAGCAATGTGTCCTCTGCTCTAAGCAACATGGAAACTCATCCCAAGGTCCCCGCAAACACTGACTTTGATGACATTCAAAATGAACCACTGTCTCAAATATTTCATAGCTTTTTGTTATCATAGAAAGGAACCGATTTTCTGGAAGATGGAAAAGAAGGAAGAACTGAACAAAGCTACAGGTTGCTAGGACAAAACTATATGCTGGTTTTCTCCACTTCACTGAAAATAAATAACATGAAAATAAATTTTTGTACCAAATAGAAAGTGATATTGAGTAGCTATTAGATCTTCCCTTCAAACGGAAGGGCCTTTTAGCAACAAGTTGGCTTTAAACTCTGAAGAAGAGAAGCAGAGGAGTCGGAAAGCACCAGACAATGGATCCTCTGATGGAGCACAAGGCCATTACAGCAGACAGACAGTTCAAGAACAAATTCTCACACAACACAGGGTGTGAGAATGCCTTGAAACAGTGATACTAGCTGACAACATAGAGGAAAGTTGTAAATGGACATTGAATTAATCTAGAATTGTTCCTGAATGATCCTCTGTCAAATTCCAGACCTTCTGACAGAAGCTTTGACCAACCATAGTAACCTTTTTCTAGTCATTATCTTCTCTATTTATACTTGTGTACCCCAAGGTCAGTTACTTTGGAGAGAATAATGAAGGGGTTGCTCCAGAACACATGGCAACTGGGAATCAGAGGTCCTAGCGCATTTGTTTGTGTTACTCGGCCTTTGATCACAGGTATAAACATTTAGTTTCATATCATCCTAGTCATTTCTGCATGAACATACTATATTCCTCTACATTACATTCAGAACTCTGACCAGTTTGGGTGATACTTTGAACATCAGCAACTGCATAAGGATTTATAGCTTCCCCTAGAATATAAGTTATAACACAGGGATTTACTTTTCCAAACAAGAGTGAAACTGCTTTATTTATATTGCAGATCTGATTGTTTTATTATTTGGGGGGGTGGGTTTCTTCAGTGTAGGAGAGAAACTTCTTTTTACAGCAGAATATAATGGATGATGTAAAAATACCGCATGTAAAAATGTTTTTAAACTGTTGTTAAACATTTTATACTTTAGATGGGAACAGGTTAACAAGAGAACACAGAAATGTTTTCATTTGGCTAAGTGATTTTTACAGAGGAAGAACTACAGTCTTAGTGTATATGTTCCAGTCTGTTTAGACCATAAGGGTTAATTTTATAGGGGTTTGTTCAAGCATATTGTTTGTTTCAAATGAGCTACATTAGCCAGATGCGAAGCTGATACAATAAACAGCCATGCCAAATCTAATGAATTAAGAAGAAGAGAACCACATGAAGAAATTTTCACATGAAATCAGGTAATGACAGGAAAGAAAAATTAAGATATATTAAAATAAGTTTAAAAAGTAGAACATTAAGGTTGTAGATAGATTCTAAGCACGAGGACTGATATATTGCTGCCTTTATCATACTCATTTTACTCGAGTAGTAAAAAAGTATTTGTTTTAGTATGGAAGCACTGTGACTTTACATATGCCAGACAAAGGATTCATTTTCTATTGAAGGATCAGAATTAATGACAAGATTAATTAAAATTTTATCATACTGTTTCTTAGTACAAAGTTTTGCATTTAACTACATTGCTGTGTGGTTAATGCTCACATCAAATAGGCCTACAGAGGCTTCTTGAATACAGGCAAGAAAAGAGCAGAAAAGGGATGCCTGGGCTCATTACAGATGCTAATACAGTTTAATGACCAATTCTATATTTTTTTTAAACAAGGTAAAAGTCATGTAGGAGTCCAAGCATGCTGCTAACAGAAGCTAAACGAACCACAAAATGATAGAAGTATTGTGATGTGCATTATTAACCCAGTGCAAGATAAGCCTCTATCAAGAAAAGTATTAACGGTTCAGAAAACCTCACTACTCTTTCAGCTTCTGCTATCTGAAATTATTTGCATTTTCAATCCCTTTCCATACAGATTAGTTACTAGTGGATAAGTGCCTGAAAGAAAATAGCCAGCAAAACAATATATACTGTATACATTGCAAGGGGCAATATAAATTTTTTCAAATATTGACTACACTGCCATGCTTCCCTTTACATGAAGAGTGGTGACTCTGCTGAATGTTACACTGATGTATTCTGCTAGCTTGGGTTGATCCAATATGGGCTTTCTCGAGCCAACAGCCCTGCTGCCAGTGTAGCAAAAGTAAAGGGGACCATCACTACCCCTGCAGTACCAAATGCTCAGAATGAAACATTCAGCAGGATAAATGATACCATTAAAGTATAACTTCCTCCTGTTTTACACGATGCAAGCAGAATTTAAATTGCCCCAAAATCACCAAAACTCAGTTACAACATTATTAGATGGTGACAAGATGATTAAAGTTCAGGCCCGGATTGGATAAGCTCAGTAGCACTAGCTCCCACATCTTCCCTCTCTACTTAGAACGTGTGTGTGTGAGCATACATAAACATAATATTAACTATGAGATTACATCTATAAATTACATGTATATTTCAAATGCTATCACTAAAACACAGACCACTTTTGATTAATTAGTTGCAGAAGCTCTAAAACACACATAAAATATATCCAAAATAAACATGGAACAGCTGCGTTTCATGAAGAAGCAACTATTATTTAGAAAAATTAACAGTCAATTACTATCTTTGCAGGTCAAATCCTAAAGGTGCTATGAAAGTTCAAATTATTACTATCATTGGAGTGTGTTTTTTTTTAAATCAGGAGTAATCATACCACATTATTTTAGGATTTCAAAGTAGACATAACTACATCTATGTAAAAATTCAGCTCTGCTATACTGGAACCACTGGGTTATTCAAAATTTTGATTCCTGAACCATCCCTTTGTAATGAGGTTTCACGCGTAAGAATCATTCAGTTTCTTTCAGATTTCTTTTGGATTTTATAATACTAAGCAACTAAAATAATATGGGTTGGAAGGATATCTGCAGTTGTAGTGGGACAAAAATGTATATCAGTTTGGCTCATGTACTGCACATCTACACTCAAAACACCAAAAGCTTTTAAAATGTGTACTTATTTTGGAACTTGCAAACTTTGAAATCAATTAAAATATATTTGCCAGAATGAAGCTTCTTTTTACAGAGTGGCTGATCTCCCAGCCTTTGCTGTTACCATAAAGGCCCTATGAAGTTAAGCAGTGGTTGCGCAGTGCTGTAGTTTGAACAATCTTTTCTCTGTATTTAAGTAAACTTAGAAATCCTGTCTCCTGGAAAACACATAACTCACACCTCAGCATTAACCACTTGGTGTCTTTTGCAAGATTTGTCTTAAAAGCTAATAAAAGGCCTGTAGGAAATTTCTCTGATAAAGATTAAATAACTTAGCGATGGCTTTGTCCTACATAACAGCACATATAGATGGTTTAGAAGATTCATTTGAAAATTCCAATAGAATCACTCTCTTCAGTCCTAGCAAATCCATACCACAAATGTCAGCCAACAATCCCATCGTAAAATGTTACCTGGTTTTCTCCAAGGGAGGCAGCCAAATTACCAATAAACTGTGCACAAGCCACTGCACAGAAATATCTTCTTAATCTGCAGTACCACAACACTGATAATGAATTATATCATTTGTGGTTTTGATATTAGATGGAAGATAATAAAAAGTAAATTGCAGCACACAAAAGGAAAAAATATATCTTCCCAAGAAGCAGATGATGTTTAAATTCAATACGCTAATAAAGGGTACTTGTATAGCAAGCAGGCAAATCCCTAGTAAATATAACAAATGAATCCTGACACAAGTCCATTTAATACACTCTCTCACATATCTCTTTATGCACACTCTTTCCACTAAAACTCCATTATGCCAATCTACTTTAACATTACCTTGTACTGAAACTACTGCCCTCAGCTCTGCCTTCCAGACAATTCTTAGGAACTGGGCATTTTGCTCATCTGTCTCTTTGCTACTGAAGAATAAAACAAAAAACATTTTTAAAAGGTGATTATAGAAATATTAATGTTTAAGTATAATCAAAACTGTACCCTTTAGTGTTTGAGAACGCTGCCTGGGGATGTCATACAGGAAAATACAGACACACTTTGTAGACCAAAGATGTGTGAGAAAATACATGAACCTGTTTTGGAAAATGAAAGGGTAAAGTTCCTAAAATAAATGGCCACTCTTCCTCTGTAAAAGACTATGTAAGTATTATATAGAAGCTACATTACAAAAAAGTCTACTGAAGTACAAACTGCCACC
This sequence comes from Larus michahellis, assembly GCF_964199755.1. Lineage (NCBI taxonomy): Eukaryota > Metazoa > Chordata > Aves > Charadriiformes > Laridae > Larus > Larus michahellis. Next base: position 5,364,441 of record NC_133906.1, on the reverse strand, counting down.
TTGCAAAAACCATGATCTTTACCCACGCCGACATCCTTTGCCCTAGCACCCTTTGCTCACAGAGAACGTGAAGAAGCTACTGAATGCAAATGAGATGGATAGAACAAAATGACCTCAAGTTCAAATCAGATAAAATACCTCTAGCTACGTTTTTACAAGCTCTTCTAAGAGATATGTTTAATTAAAATAAAAGCATGATATATGCCACTGTGCAAAGCTGTTCTGATAACCAGAGTAGCTAAGAAATAACGACATAAAAGTTCCCCTTAAGAGAATTATTTTAGAAAGGCACACAGATTACTGCATCTGTGGCTTGTGGCCAATTTATCATATGCCTACTAATTTTTCCAATGCTTCAAGCGTGTTTCAGGAAGAGTTTATAGAAAAAGAAAGATAGTGCATTTTTCTAATCTCTGCTTCGCTGGGAGACAGAGAAAGGTATTATTCATGATATCTTTTTGTTCTGAGGAAAATTTAAAAAGAAGAACCAGTACTTGAGCCTACTGGACTTCAACATGCTTTTAGTTAGAAAATACACATTTCTTATTTGCTTGTTGTGAGTTTCCCAGGCAGGCTTTCACATGAAAACCTATTTATTTTCTAAAGAAGGTGTCTGCAGAGTGGTAGTATATATCACACCAGACATATCGGTATCTGCTCCTTATCCAAAGGCTGCAACAAATACAAAGCACGTGGGAAAATGGAAGAGCCCTCAGCCTCCTTGTGGTAATAGCAAAGTACTTCACTGGCCAGATCCTAAACATTCCAAGACACCTTTCTTTAATCTTTTTTATTGACAAGAAAATGGAAGAAGATGGATTATATGATCTATGTAAACCCTTACACAGATGCTATTTTTGTAGACAGAAAGGAACTTGAAAACCAAATAATTTCCATCTAAACCCTTCAGCTTAGTAACACTGCTTTGGGACGGTAAGCAAGCTCTTCTTGCGTTGGTAGGATGGAAACAGAGCTGAACCACAGTCAACGTAAACCAGGAGATTTTCCTCCAGCAGGGTTTGCAGGACACGGTCTCCTCTCAGCCTTCTCTCCCTGCAGTGTATTTTCAAGTCCTGACTTGGTCTGTCCTTTCCATATTTTGCATTCAGTGGAGAGGAGAGTTTATTCTTTGCTGCTCCCTATGCCATCTCATTCTTCAAGTCTCCTTATCTTCAGCGTGCCTTCAGGAAATCAGACTGCAAGCAACAGTCCCTTCACAAACACTGCAAGAAGGATTGCTTTACGAGACTATTATGGATTGCCAACTCTTAGACATAGCTTTCCAAACAGGGGTGGCCCCTGACCCTCAGAGCCCTGGCCACACAACAACCTTGCAGGGCTGTCACCACCTCCTGGCAGTAACTAATGTGCTGAAGGCACAGCTAGAGTTCACAGGTTTAAGCAGCCTCCTTTGCACAACATAATGATGTCCCACAGTAACTGTAGTGGCGCATTTTTTTAAAGCAACGCCTTTTAATACTATGAAAGATCATTGCAAAGGCATAGGTCTGAATAACTCCCACTGAAACTTAACAAATACAGAGGTACTATTAATAGCACACACAACACAGGTACCACCAACCTCAGCATTAAGAATCTTTCCTTCGTGGTTCGTCAAAATTTCCAATTTGATTTATGACAATTCTGACCTCCATAAATTTGCCACAACCACTACACCTAGTTATGAGACAGGTAAGGAGATGTTCTTCTGCAGTGATTACTGTTGTGGTGAAGACGGACACAGGCTGAGGTTCGTTTTTCCAACAGCAGCTGTGGTGCTCACTGTTGCTGTCCTATCAGAGACTACTGTCCCTATGGGAATTCCACCAGGGTGGTTCAGGTAAGCTCTCCCAGACCCGTGTCCATTGAAATGAGCCAAGTTAGCACTGCCATTATTGATACAGGTTAAGCTAACAGCGCTGAATCAGGCAACAGACGAATTCCATGAACAGCTTAACCAGTGGACCCAAATGCTCCCTAATGGGCATCTGGAAACAGGCTTTGAGGTGAAGGCTAAGCAAGGGTCATAAAATTGCTACAAAATTAGGAGGGCATTTTTTTTTTTATTTTACAGAAATCTTAAGAAATCAGCAGTAGTTATACAGCTGGTGGCTATCTGAACACAGAAGGACCATTCTTGAGCTGGCAGGACCAATCTTCCCACTCTTCATCAAAGCCAAAAAGCAATAAAAATACTTAGACGAGAACTCGTTAGAAAAAAAAAAAAAAAAGCCTTCAGGGCAGGAGGCATGGACAACCTCTGACTAGCAGCACATTACTACAGTCTTCAGCCAGAACATGACCTCAACACATTTTTCTGTCTAAAAATAGCACTGAAAGGTGAAGAAACAGGCAGGTGGTAAAGGGAAGATAAAAATATTACCAAGTATCCTTGTATGCATTACAAAGAGCTGAATACACAATCACAGAATAGAGAATCATCTCAGTCACAGGTGAGTTTGGAAGGAACCTCTGGAGATCATCGAGTTCAAGCCCCCTTCTCAAAGCAGGGTCAACTAGAACAGGTTGCTCAGTTTCCAAAGTACTAAATTTTCTGTATTTCAATTTGTGCCCATTGCACTGGGCACCACTGAAAAGAGCCCGGCTTCCTCATCATTACTCCCCTGCATCAGGTACTTACACACACTGAGCCTTCTGTTCTCCAGGACAAACAGTCCCAGCTCTCCGAGCCTCTCCATCTTAAGTCAGATGGCTCTTTGTGGCCCTTTGCTGGACTCTCTCCAGTAAGTCCAAGTATCTCCTGACCAGGGTCACCCAGAACTGAACTCCTGATATATCGCATCAGTCCTTGCATCACCTGCAAGCTTGCTGAGGGTGCACTATCCCACCTTCCAGGTCAGTCATGGAGATGTTAAACAGTACCGGATCCAGTAATTACTCCCATGGTACTACCAAACGCTGACCACTGCCAGACAAATTTTATGCTGCTAGTCACAACCCTTTGTGAGCCTGGCAGTTCAGCCAGTTTTCACGCACTTCACTGTCCAGTTCTCTACCCTATACTTCATTGGTTTGTTTGTGAGAATGTTATGGGAGACAACATCCTGTTACTGGTAGAAACGTCACAGATCTTTGAACTTGGGGCAGTTTCATAAGTCACAGTAAGAGCAAGGCCCTCTTGAGCCAATGATGAACATGAATGTATGTTTTTAAATGGAATCAGAGATTCCCGTTTCTATCAGCAGCTAAAGGACAAGACATCATTGCTGTCATCTAATCATACATGTTTCCTGCATGTATGGATGTCCAAATAGGTGTCCAACTCTATAGATCAGGAAAGCAACAGAGAGTTGACGCTCAAAAATTTATCCCATATGTTTTGTCAGTAACCCTACTATTCTTTGGGAATCCCCTTCTCTAAAAGCCACGTACATTTCAGACACAATTTTCCAGTTTATATGGCCTTAAGAAACATACTCTCTCAAAACCTCAAGGACAACACATCATAGTACACAAGCACAATATGTGTATGGCACTTGTGCTACTAACCTTGCTGGAGACTGTATTTCAATAAACATGTGCTGTAATTCAGAGATACTGACGCATATTTCCAGGCAACATTCCAGGTCAGATCCTTCATTTTAGTTAGACTTTTTCTCAGTAATTTGAAAAGTTTTTCTTCCACCACTTCTGGTGGAGGCAAGTCTCAACTTTAATGCCCAACTATGCCAGTGCCTCTACCAAAAAGACTTTGGAAAGTCACTCACCTCCTGCAAAATTATTAATAAAGTTTATATCCTATCAATATAAATATACACTTATACATCAATAAAAATTATATAATGGCTAGATTACATCAATTAACTCAAAACATGAATGTCTTCAAAGGCACCAAGTATTGTTAAGAAAATAGAGACTTCTAATACCGTTTCACTAACACTGTTGGTCTGAAAGCCTGAAAAAATTATTGATATAAACTGCATGTAACTAGCCTTATTAAAACCTGTAGTACAATAAAGCTGTTATATGAAGGAACTCCCTACATTAATTGTCTTTAGCACTGTTAAGTTATAAGCCATACTTTTGCAGACAATGTCCTCGTCTGATACAACAATTCGACTATGTACAGTCCTCATCTTGCAGGAAGACAAGAATCTGTCCATGGGGGCAGTCTGTCATCAGTTTTATATCAACTCCTTTCTGCTGCAAGGGAAAACACTTGTATTGGATACCATGCAAAGACCACTCCAGCAGAATAAAGTTAGTTTTTAAGCACCTTCCATGTTCAATGATATCTGAGAGGAGCCAAGAACATTTTGAGAGTTAATGTGCACTGAACAACGTGCGTATACATTATTAGAATTTAAGATACAAAAAGGAAAAGAATGCTGTCTCTCCCTCCCACATTTTGACAAATGGCCATCATTAGCTAGCAAGAAATCAAGAGAAACCTCTGTTGTTACAATTATTTTCTTTCCTCCCATGGGTATGACAGCCTCACACGGAACATCTCAAATACAGCAGCCAGTTTTCCATTCCCCGATATCTAAATGTAATACTATTTCAAAGATCACCTGTGAGCTTATTTATAACCAACCCCTAGCTTTTTGTTGTTATTGATAACATTTGAATAAAAAGAGGTGAATAACAAAGCCTGGTTACAACCTCCAGTTGTGTGCCACCTTTCCTGTCTTTTCTTTTTACATTTACCCTCCAAGTCTTCCCTTTCAAGCACTCTCTCAGCCAAAGAAGATGAAGCTTTCCACTGCTCCCTTCTGTAAGACACCTTGGAAAGCAAGCGACTAACGTAAGACATTCTCTTCTCTTTGAGTGGGTTCAAAACCTGCCTTTCCCCATCAGAAGAGGGAGTCACTAACATCAAACTAGTGGCTATGCTGGGGAGAGCAGTCCCTTCTAGCCTCCCTCTTGAAGTTGTGCCATTGACAGAAAAATGAACTTTCCAGAAAGACAGAATCAGAAAGAAGCATGACTAGAGAGCAGCAGTTAAAAGAGCTGCCCAGAGGAAGGAAAACCTGGGTTACCAATTCTTGCTGTAAAATTATTTATATACTTTATCCAGTGACATACGTGCAAAAGTAAAACCTGAAAGTGATTGCTTGGAGCAGACAGGAGAAACCGGTAGTTTCACAGGCACTGGATTTAGCCTTCATCTTCCCACCACCACTATAATGATTTCATACAACTGACTTTCAAGATGAATTGCTTCTGATTCATGCCTGCGTGAAGTCAGAGTAAACCACTTAATTAGATTAACTGATCTAATAAGCAGGGAGCTGCACAAAGAGCTTAAAGCTCCAGTTTTCCTCCCCAAGGGACATCCTTCACAGAGGTACCCAAAGGGACTTTTTACCATAATGACAAATAAATTCTCCTAAAGATGCACCCAAATCACAAATGCACTTCTCTAGAAGTCCTAAAATCCTTTAACATCAATGTTCAGGCTTAAAAAGTAAAAACCCCAGCCAGTTAAATGTATTAAAACATCAGATGTGTTTCATTGTAGGTGAAGTACACAGTCAATTCCTTAAATTGAAACAAAAGACATTTCCTTCCCCTCCTTTGCCTGTTCCCTCTCCTTTTAAAGAGTAGGATAGCGCATGCTGCTTTTTCCTTAAGAAGCACACCAGATTTCCTGTCTTAAACACACTCTATAATTAACAACCAGCAAATAATGAGTACCCAGGATATATAAGTCTATTAGAGTGCTGGCAGTGCTAAAGACTCATGCTGTTTCACTGTGGGCTCCACTTGAAGAGGTGATTTATGGAGGACATTTTTTCATTAAGTAATAGCAAATGGTTTCCACCCTCACAGTACCCAGCAATCTTCTGGGAACAGAACAGCGATATTGAGTCCTTTGCTGGAGAGGAACATTTCAAGGACTTTGGCTAGAACATAAAATGACAATCATTTACTTAAGGTCAGGAAAAAATAAGGGCAAATACAACCAGAGGTTAAGCATAAGGCACTTGATTACATAAAATCTGTCGGTTAGAGAAATAATACAGTTGCTTTCAAAACTACAAACAGCTCTAACTACACCCTTGCAGAAATAAAGAGGGCCAGATTGTCACCAGGTGTCTCAAATTATCATTACTATTGCTGCTTCTTCTATAGTCATTATTACCTCTAAACAGCTAAGCTCTTATTTCCCTTAATTACTCTAAATACTTCTACCTTGAGTGAATCATATAGAAAGCTCCACTAGAAAGTGACAAAGCTTTGAGTACTGCCTGTGTGCTGGCTAATACCACAATCAGACTGGTACCTAATCATTTCAATTACCAATTTCCTTTTCCCCTAGGAGTAACCGTACAGAAGAACAAAATATAATTTCATTGGCACTCCTACTATTGCACATCTACTTTCTCTGCAATTCTCCAGTGCTATTTACAAGACTGTGCCTGCTAATAAGAGATTTCTCCAGTGTATGGACATGCAAGAATCCAAATATCATAATTATAATACCTTACCTTCCTAGGCAACTAATTTAAGGCATTCAAATATTGTAACAATATTGAAATAAACGTTATGACATTTATGGGAATTGTTCTTCACATATCATGGATACAGACGCTGAATTATCAGTGACACCACACCAAACCTGTGGCAGAGGTAGGAAAAGTACATTGGAATCTTAGCTCCCAGAGATCCAACACCGATTTTCTCAAATGTTTTCTCCCTCTCACATTAATTAAAAAATATTGCCTACATTGAAAGATCTTAGTTCGGGAGTCCAAATAAGTATGTATACAGCTACTAACACAGCTTAATTTTTTGAGCTGCCAAAACCAGATGTTGCTGTGACCTGCTCCCACAAAACAGGAATACCAGGCAAAAAATCACCTCCATATATTAAATTCATTTAATACCCCTTAGTGGTATAATACAGGTTTTCCTTATGAATCAGTACAGTCTTACAATAAAATATGACAACAGGATAGAAGATCTTAAGTCCCAATGTAATCCAAGCAGTGAGCTGAACACTGGAGAAGTACTTTATTTTAAACACCCACCAGAGCCTCCCTTGACAGAACCTCCCTCCACAGCAAAGGGCAGAATGAAAACAGTGCGCAAGCAACATCAACACACAGAAGTACAGTTCCATGGTTGTTCTTCGAGCAAAGACATGCACTTCTGCAGCACTTGCTGGAAACACAGGCAAAGATAAAGATTCATCCCACTCCTGAAAGCACCATAAACTGGAAAGCACCGTTGTAGTGATCTGTATTATACGCACACAATTTTCCCTCAACATACCTAACAGTTGGCAACGTGCTTACTTTTCCATTTAAATTGACTTTGTAATAGCCTGAACATGAAAGGAAAGCAAGTACAGAGCCCAACGATTTGTGCAGTCATCATCACTTTACCTTACTACTTCTCTTAATTTCTTTCCTTCAGTACCTCATATAAAGGAGGAGATTTTGCAAAAACTACAGCTCCACTCTGGAACAAAAGCTGTTTTCTCGAAGTTCAAAAGAGCACAAATGCTTAGTTATAATAAAAGAGGGACTCTGGTTTCTAAGCCTGGTGAACAGGGTGAAACCGGAGGCGTTCCATATCTATGCTCACTTTGAGAGATGACAGGCAGTCCCCCAGGGGCTCTCTAAAACCCACGGCAGGCAGGGCTCCTCACGTGGGGCATGCCTGGGGGTTGCCTGGGAGATAACAATGAATATTTGCATTTTGTGGATGTTCTGATTCCAAGAGCTCTTGGGCCAGTTCTACACACTGAGCGTCACCAGCCTTCTGGATACGGTAACATAACCCTCGGAGCAGAGAAGCACTCTGCCTGTCAGTGCTAGAGCTGGGATTTGCTGTTGAAATCCAACAGGCCCAAATCATACAAAACACTTAGATGGTTATTATAAATCTTACATGGCAAAACATGCTTTCTATAACGTATCTGTGAAAACACTCACAAACTCTTCAGTGAGAATCTTAATCTGTCTCTCTGAAAAACACAAAAACTGCTCTGTGTGCTCCCTCAGAAAAAACAATCATATTTGTCATTGTCTTCTGCTCATTTTCCCACTTGAAAGGAGACATATTTTCAAAAATCCAATGGGATTTTTGGATCCTACAGGAGCCAGAAGATGTGCTGGCTAATATTTTTACTCACATAAAAGCCCTGGAGCCCCGAAGATCACCTACATAACATGCTACAACGTGCCATGCACACAAGTCACTTCCATAAGCAGCATCAACAATCAGATAAAAATCACACTACAGCAATGTTAACGTTAGCATTAACATACACATACAGTTTACATATAATGTTTCAAAAATAACTGTGTATCATAAATAACTCCTCATTAACTAAAACATTTGTTTACTACCACCACACTTTTCTGTCATCTCCCCACTCATGAAATTTTCTAGAAATTTGTCACAACCTGTACTTTTCTGTGCATAGTAAGGGATACCTTTTAGCTAACAAGCAACCAATAAGCCTTCCACCTGCCCAAATTTCTGCTCTCCTTAACACCACAAAATGCTCATGTTAAGAGGCATTTGATAGTTTGCTAATGAGAAAAATATATGTTTTTAAAGATATAAAAACTGCCCTGCAAAATAATCAGTTTGCAAAAGCAAATCTTTCAGGTTTAATATATTCATTACTATCCTGCCCTTCACATTAATTTCTGTCATCTAAAACAGTCTATGCTGCTCAAAATCTCCCAAAAAGAAGCAAGAGTAGTTAGTACAACTATACACATTGATTTCATGGGAATCCATGCAGTACTCTTAATATTCATTAAACTGGACAACTGGAGATTCAGAGTCTGCACTCCTTGTCTTACTCAGAATTGAATTCTATTAATCTTAATTACTTTAACTGATGATATTTAAAGCTAAAGTGTAGGTTCGAGTGAAAACTCAGATGTTTCATGGTCCTATATTGTAATGCTGTCCTTGTGTTTTAAAGAGAAGGAAGGATTGGGAGAATTCACTTTTAGCCTGAGTTTTCAAATACTCAAGAAGCCTGGATATCATCCTATCAGAAAAGCCTGCAATACTCATTTTACTCAGATAAACAGGGAGATCCTGCTTAAAAAAGGCAACCCCTTTCAAGATGAAGACTTCCATTTCTATTGTTATACTGTATAAATACTATTTAGATTATTTAGTATAAATACTATAATTAGCAGCGGAGTTAATAAATGCTATTTGTTAGTCTAATTATTAAAAAATGCAGCTCAACTAAAATCTGGTGGAAAGTATATTTCCACAGAGTTCCAATAAACAGTCTGTCTTCGCAACATCCACAGCTTAAGAGTTTTCCCAATATTTAGCAATAGTGCAAAGGGTAGAAGAGGACACAAAACATCATTTTGCAACTGCCACATAATTCTTCAGCACTATCACTCCCTTCCACTCAACTTAATTCTGCCTAATGTTAAAGATGGAAGGACCAAAACCATCCATTATTCCAGGCCTGGTTCAGCATATCTATAATTTTAAGTACTTTTAATGTAACACAAATGCATACAGGAAAAAAGTTGCATTTGTTTCTACTTATGCTGACACATAAACATTTAAGGAAAACTAGGAGTTTGATCGGGATGTACCTTTAGGAATTGTTACTTGACAAGAAATCACTAAACTATATTGGATTCTTCACATAGGACGGGGCAGTCCCTCCAAGCAGAATGACTGCAGGTCATTTCAGAGGGGAGCACTTTCCTTGGTGATAGGACATGTGCTTTAAAACTTGTTCAGTCACAGGCAGGTCTGATGTACATGTCCCACTCCCTACATTAGTGCCCTGGCTACTTGACTTTTGCTTAAAAGGAAGAACTAGTCTGAAAAATTCTGCTAAAATGAAGTGGAATTCTCAACTACTTTCAAATGCCTGAAGAAAGCTGGTGACTGAAAAGGCACTGTGGCGGTATATTGACATTTGTTGAAACTGTACACAAGAAACTGTTGGAGCCAATCCAAGGAAGTTGTGTATCACTGATCAGGTATGAGCTTTGTAAGGTGAACGTCACTCAGCTTATAAAGATGTTTTTCCATAGACCTGTTGACAGTGTAACATGACTATATCTGATTGACATATTTGACAAAAAAAAAATAGTTTCATATCATATGATAAAAGAATAGAATTAATTGTATTATTTAGCAGCCTGTTCGGCTGCAAGAACATGCAACCTGTTTCGTCTTCACGTATAGTATCTGAATAAATAATTTGCACAATGCTACCTAAAATAAAAGACTCTGGTCAAGCAGAAGACACATTAAGTTTAGTACTTTCCAGTATCTCAGGTGTTTTTTTAATCTGTCTGGATACTAAGAATCCATCAGGTAAATAGAACTTAGTACTGTTTGGAATGGGTAGGATTTGTCGGTAAGGCAATCCAGCTTACCTTGGTGCAACATTAGGCTTCAGTACTCTCATTTCAGGGAAAATAAAAGACAGAGCATGATACTAATTATCAGAAGGAGCATGGTAAAGAAAATTGTACGTTCTGTCAGGGAACCAAGTAATCACATTGGAAATCATCACCATTGGTCTCTTTTTTTCAGTATTCATCTGAGTATTATTGACCTCAGAAAGATTAGCATGAGCAAGGAGTTTAGAAAGGGCATTAAAAGAAAGCTGCCGATACAGCACTGACTCTCCTAGCTGATTAATGCAAACGCTATATATATGCTACAGAAAATCAAGAGATTGGTCACAGGAAAAGGCTGAAGATATGAGGCTTTCACCATATCAGCACAACTGGCTTACAAACATCACAAAAAAGGTTTTATTAATGTAAAGGAACGAACTTGATATTTACCAGGAGCTACATCACTGAATCACCTGTACTACATTGCCAGCATGCTTAACAAGAGAACAGAAATAATGACAGTCAGGCATTTAGCTGGAGGTACAGGAACAGGTTGGTAAAAGTGCAAACATTTGAACTGACCCTGCACAAGAGACAGCAAAACAAATGGTATCATTACAAACAGTGAAACATGATCTGCAACCTGTGAACTGCTGGATTAAAAACTCAAACTGTTACAGTGTGAAAACAAAATAAATGCTAATAAAATAGTTTCTTTATCATATTAAAATCCATTGCAGCTTGCTTATTAACAACCAGTGGTCCAGTTATTTAATAGTGTTGCCTCGCCTATTTGTCATGCATAGCAGCATTTCTTTTGTTTCATTTCCTCTTTACTGCCTTTAGGATGGGACACAAAAATCCACTTAATAGTTTATGTCATTCTCTAAATATTGTCTATAGCTTGACAACTAAAATCATGAAATTAAATCTATGCTTAATGATGGAACACTAGTCTCTATTTGTGCAAAGTTTAGAATTATATTGAATGAAAGCTCTTGGTATAAAAAATACAAACTGATGTCTCAAAGAAGCAAGTCTTAGTCTTGATCAAATCTATCAAGTCGTCTTTGTTATTTTACATAAAATAAAGATGTATCTCCTGAAGTACTTAGATGCTTCTGAGATTCTTCAAAATACGTGATTTTGAAGGAAAATCTCTACAAATCAGGTAAATAGACTGCAACTCCCCTCGACACCTCACAATCTTTCTCTTCCAAAAATACCCCAAAAAGTCCCTCATCTAGAAAAATCATGGAATGCCTTAATTCAGTGCTTAGCAATAAAAATAAAAGTTTTATGAAAATGAAACTGCTGAGATACCAAAAAAGAACTGAATAACAATCTCAGTAATAAAAGGTTACTTGATTCATTTCCTTGATTTTAGCATTTCAAGTTAAAAGTCTTTACTCTTCCAAAAAGTTTTGATTTCATATAAACAGTAAATTGTTAAATTGCCCTTTAACTTCATTTCTTTATATCACTCTGTTAACTTCCAGTGAAATCTCATTGGAGATGGATTTTCCAGCAGTACAATACGGTTCAAACATTCAGCCGTACAGCGTATTTTATACAAGGGCCACCCTATTAAGCCAGATGATTAAAACATGTACATATCCACTAGATTTTATGGCAAATCTGCTTTAAGACCTGCAGCAAAACCAGCAATGGAGAGAAACGTAGAACGGTTTTAGAACACGCTTTAATGACTCCCCAGAAAGTAACCTTCCTCACACAACTGGCTGAGGCTGGGCAGCCTGAGAGGATACCTGCTGGCAAGGCTCAGACACCGGGCAACAGTGAAACAAAAGACAGCAACGCCTGTTCTGGAAACAGGCATATTCCCTACTCATTCATTACTTTGAAATTAGGGAAGAGATTAATCTAAAATTACTTCATTACTAATGAAAAGAAGGGGGGGGGAGGGGCAGAGGGGGACAAAGAAGGATTTCAAATGCACACAATTATACTCTGGTTTCAGACACACAGAAGTTCAGGTAAAAGATACAGAAAAATAGCCCATAGCATTGTAATGCAAAATACTCCAGTCATTTATGCTAGGAACCAGTGAGGTCAAGCACCACATTAGATAGGAGGGCACGCTCACTAAAGCCTGCCTTCGCTGGTGGAAAAAGTCACACCAGCACACCAACAGCCACAAAATGCTGCCATCCAGCTTATTCATCTAATGCCTTGAATAAATAAGTAACTAAATAAAAGGCTGGTTTCTCATTGAAAGAAAAATTCCTCACGGAGATGGAAAGTCTACCCAAAAGCAGACAGGAAATTAACTGATACACAAGAGTTGACCTTCTGCACCAATACAGAATCACAGAATGGTTTGAGTTGGAAGGGACCTTAAAGCCCAGCCAGTGCCACCCCCTGCCCTGGGCAGGGACACCTCCCACCAGCCCAGGTTGCTCCAAGCCCTGTCCAACCTGGCCTTGAACCTCTCCAGGGATGGGGCAGCCATGGCTTCTCTAGGCAACCTGGGCCAGTGTCTCACCACCCTCATAGTGAAAAATTTCTTCCTAATATCAAATCTAAACCTGCCCTCTATATCTACTAAGGATGACCATCTCTTCCTTGCAGAGCCCTGCTGGCCTAGGAAGGACCAGTGAGAAGCAAAGCACATTTCCCTCCAAGCTTAAATCTTTACCCAACTCCCCCTCACCCAACAGCACGGATGCTACATTCCCCTTGACTATTCTATCACATAGCCATGAAATGATAAAAATAAGACAGAACAAACAAAATTATATGACTCAGGGTAGGGACGGAGGAGGCCTTTACCAAACACCTGGCCCAGGAGCAGGACTGACAGTCATCCTGTAGCTGCTTCCTGACAACAGCCTATTTTTTAAACAAGCAAAAAATGATGTGCTACTCTTCAGGTGAAAAGATCCTGCTTTGAATGCTTTATAATCCACAGTCTTGAGACATCCAAATACTATTATCCGAGACAGCATTTTATGATTTATATTAGGAATAATAAAAGCTACTGTATGTTTTTCAGAAGAGAGGATTATAAAAAAGATTTTAAAAATCACATTCTATATTCAGGATGTAACAAATAGAATTCAGACTTTCTGCTGGCTGGGTAAGCAGCAAGCTGTAGTAACTCCATTAAATAAAATCCATTAAGTACATCCTCGAACAAAAACATTCCTGAAAGCACTGCTCTCTTGAATAAGCATAAGGTAATACTTTGTGTTTGCATGCAGAAGTGACGTTTTCCTATTGGCAACAATACTACTGTAGAATTTTAAATTATTTTTTTAAAAAGCATTTTCAAAGGCGGTATTTTTTTTTGAAAGCTGAAGGTGGTATCTGTTCATATTTGAAATATAACTAAGCCAAAATAAATGCAGAAAAATATGAAGACTAAAGGATGGTAAGAACTCATTCTACGTCCAATTACTTTTTGTGATATAGCTAAAATTTAATTCAGCAGGTGATATGATTCCCACTTCAGAATCAAGGAGCTCCTTTTAACACAAGGATAATCTTTTGCATTCAGCAAAAGATTAAAACAAAATTAGTTTTCTGTATCAGCTACAAAGATTGACAATATAAATAACACGCAACAATAGATAAATCCAGTTCTCACAAGAACGAAAGTCCCCTATAAAAAGACATACGTATTCATGAATATTTTTTATTCTGCAGCTAACAAGAAGTCTAATTATTAACCAACTATAACATTATGTAACATCTCTGATATCCTGCTATCAAATATCTCTGAACATGATGAAAATCAAGTGATCCTAGTGGAACACTTCTACTTTTCTCCCAACTCTACTGATTCATTTCAAAGTTTTCTTATGTACTTTCAAAAGAAAAAATTAAATACCATTTGTCATTATATTGTACATACTGAAACTGTATTGTATATACTGAAAACTAAAATGGCATACAAACAGGAAAAAAAGGAAAAAAAAATCTGATTTTCCTGCCACTAGAGTATGGTTGATACAATGGTTTTGAACCTTGCTTTGCAATACTTTTGCAAATTTAAAAAGCATCACTGCTTTGAGGAAATAATTAGTACTGCACACGGGAGAAATGCAATGTGCATGTGGGCTTAGACTCTGCAGTGCAGCTCTTTAGGGTTGAAAGATACTGAAAGTACCTAGGAGGAAAAGAGTGGCTTCATAAAAAATTGCTGCAAACTTCAGAGCAAACATAGCATTGAACAAAAATGCAAAAGGACAAGAAAGAGAACGTGGGCCACTGTTCCTTTAAAACAGGATACAAAAGCAATCTGAATATACATGCTACTTGTAGCAGCTAATGTAAACATGAATATTAATTTCTGTTTTGCAAAAAAGTACGAGGAATCCCAAACAGCTCCATAACGACAGATTTTTATCACTACATACTAAAATAGGAAACTTCTCAATATATAAAATGCATTTATGCAGTCTTTAAATAATAAGGTTTGCACATGTGTCTGGGAAAAACAGTGCAAATCAATCATGTTGTAAGACTATACTGCCTGTCTTAATACTCCAATAGCCTGGGAAGTGCTGTGAGCACCCTGCCTGATGCAGTTTGTTGCTGTGCTAAACTGGAAGTTATATATGAAGGGAAAAAGGTCACGTATATTAATTTACTAATATCGGTCACACTGCAAATGAAATAACCAACACCCTGTCAGGCTTATTAGCCTACAGAGCTCTAATGTCATTTTTTAATTCTTAGTATAATTTTTAGGAAATGAATACAGTCCTTTCTTTGTTTTATGACTATTCAGTATATGTTAGAAAGACTGGAGCTTAAAGGTGTGAAATGAGAAGACATACTACCAATAGTGCAAATCAAATCATCCCTAGGATGCCATTTCTGATTTTCACCAGAAATTAACTTTTAGAACTAAGTTTGTGAGTAATTCTAATTAACTTCAAAATATTAACATCACATATGGTTCGGTACAAGCACCCAACCAAAAAGCAACTAAAAACATTACACAAAATAATTGCAGCATGTTAATTTCCTCAAAAAAAAAAAAAAAATTAACATCAAGTCAATATTGCTCACAAGTTGCAGTTATTAAGACTGAGTACAGGAATCAGGAAGATGTGACCTTACACAAAGTTTTAACTTGTTTTTATGTTACTTTGGACAAACAATATACCACCTACGCCTCAGTTTAAGCCTTCTCTAATAATGATCACATACAACAATCACAAATACTGTATGTTATATATAGATGCCATAAATACAGAGTAAAAATCGACAACGTACTTCAAAAAACACAAAAGTATCACTAGCTTACATAAAAAATTAATGCTATAGTGGCAGGGCAATAAAATACATTATTAATTAAAACAGAAAATATTCAGTTTTGAGATGAGAAGTGTTCATTGTAAAGATATAAAAGTTGAGGATAGGTGCAAAAGTACCTGGAATTCTGAGACCTCCTGAATAGTGTTTTTCTTTATTCACTCTTAAATTTGCGTATACCTATGCTAACCCTTCTCAATTTCGGTGAAGAAAGAATTATGCCTCAAGTTTTCCTCCCTTGAAATAAAAGACTTGCAGAACTGAATTACACCCCCCTGAAAGCAGAGATTTAATAGAACCATCAAAAGGACCACAGCTGCACTATTGGATACCACCCTAATTAATATTACATAATCCATACAACACATGTGATCAATTTAGAGGTCCCAGGCGGTTCTTAAGTGAATGAATGCAATTTGTAAACTCTGATCTGTCACTTCCACTTAGAGCAGAAGTGTCTACATTTCATATTACAATGTAATGCATGCTGTAAGCCTGTATCAGAACTCCAATTACTCATGTAATGATCAAGTTCCACAGACATAATTAGGAAATGGGGAAGACAGGACCCGTAAAATCACAAGATGACGGCACAGGAAAGGTAGGGAGAAAGGTAGGAAAAAAGTTACAAAAGGGTCAAGTGTCACCTGCTTGGAAAAGCTACAGTTATTGGCCATTGGTTGGCACTGAGAGGAGGAATTTGTCCTCCTCTGAGAGGAGGATTATTTTGCACGAAGTGGAAAAATGTAGCAGCTTAAGCTGTATACTTTAAAGGAAAATTAGGTGCTGAATCTGGGAAAACTTCAATAGAAAGTTTTCTGCATGTCTTATTTCCTACACCTATTCTATTACAGCAGTTAAAAGGAAGTACAGTTTCAGTCCTAAGCAGCTGACCTTTAAAAAGAAGAAATATGTATAAATTCAGTGCTGATTGGCTTTGATCAGGAAATGAGCTTACCTTTCTAACGCATAAGCAAGAGCTGCAGTTTTCACAGTAAATTTTATAAATTCCAAAATTTGAACTATTAAACTACAGCCCCATTTAGAAAGACTAAAAGGTTATAGAAATTGGAAAACTGAAATGTAATAGATCTCAGATCTTCCTAACAGGATAAGCTTCCCATTAAAAAACAAACAAACAAAACCAAAAAAAAAAAACAAACAAAAAAAAAAACCACAACAAAACAGATACAGCAAGAATAGCCTCATTTCTGTTGAAGCACTTTTAAATCCTATTCAGAAATTTCCCAAAAAAGGTTCTATGGAATGAAAGAAGATTTAGAAATATCTAAATTCCACAGAAAAGAAAGCTTACAAGCCATTTTTGCTAGTGAATCAAACCCAAACACCACAACCAAGGAAATCTCTAAGACAATTACATTTTGTCCCCAGCCAGACCTCACATTCAAGTAACATTGTTTTGAACAAAAGCCAGTTATAGTAGGAGTCTGGGAAGGAAGGTTGCAGGCTGACAACCCTGGCTATGATACGTGCACAAAAATGTCGTATGCAGCTATTAACCCTTTTTTACAAAGTATAATACTTACAGGATGATGGAACAATTAATGTAATTTGAAATCATCCAGTATTGCCTACAGAATAGTAAATCTTATCCAGAACTACAATAAATCTAATTTAATGTTTTAGAGTAAATATACATGAAAAAAGATACTATAATTACGCTCACTAAATATGGCTCCAGATAATTTTTATGCCAGCTTTCATTGAAAGAAAAAAACCCAAAACAATAAAAAAGAAAGAAGGGGAGAAAACCATCCTAGGGATTGGGGGAGGAAACACCAGGGCAGTGACGTTAGCAATGTTCCATTATGTCCTTATTTAATTCTGTGGCAAAGATCCTATTGACTCCAATGAGACTACGATTTGTCAGGAAAGATACAAGCAGAATTAAACAGTTTCAAAACAATTTTAATACTCTGCTTTCCCTTCTAAACTCTGACGTACCCATTTCCTTTTTTTTTTTTGGCCCACTCTTTTTTTATTGTTGTTGCAGTCGCTGTATTTCAATAAAGAAAGTGGCTCTTCAGCAACCTGTGAAATGCTGGATTTTGCGCAGAGAAAAACACACCAAGGCATGATCACATGGAAGATCATAATAATCAAAGTAAAAACGTATTTAGTGTCAGTGTGGGTAATGTGAGCGAAGTGTAAAACTGTAAATGGAAATCTGCACAATCTGATTGTTAATAACAACCATCACTCATAATGTTTATGCCGATCCAAATCAGAAAGCAAGAAGAGAGAAATAAAGGGAAAAAAAGGCAAGTGAAAAACTGTGTGTTATGGCAGCATCAAACCTGCTGTGGAATAAATAACTGAAATGATCACTAATCAGTACAGTATTTTTAAAAACAGATCTTTCAGAGAGAAGGCATAGCATCGCACCAACTATTACATGTAAAATTAATTCCAGCGTTTCAAATACAGAAAGATTTAGGATGTTTCATTACCCTGGAAAATGGACATCAACTACTGTGGCAGTGTAGATGGCAATAGGCAGCCATTATAAAGAGAAAAAGGTCAGAGAAACACACTTCTCTTTTCCACCACCCTGAATTATTTATAAGAAAAATTCAACTCAAGGATGCACAAGATTTCCACAGCGCTGTCAGAGATTTTAAATGTTTTGCTTTATTCCATGCGATGAGTTACTTCACCACAAGGCCATGGCTGGGTGCCACAAATAGCCGTCCCCACTGCCAGCCCGTGCGGCGCAGGCGCCTCGCTCCGTTACGCTCAGCTCTATTCCACAGCTAATCTTTTTACAACGACCTTAATCCAGTTAACGGCAAAGAATGGCGAAATGTCAGAGTAATTGGATAACAGCCTGAGATTCGGTAATTATTTCATTAGGGCAGCAGACACTGTTTGAGGCGGGGGACGCCCACCAGCACTGCCGGGCCGTGGCGGCCTGTGGCCTCTCCCTGCCCGCGCTCCTGAGGGCAACTGGCAGAACAACACCAGCAGCCTCACAGAAATTAAAACCGTATTCAGGAAAAATTTAATTTGCATCGCGTTTTTTTAACTACAAGCCAAGTAGCTTACCTTACCAGCCTTGGGATATGACACAACATCCCAATAGCCTTGTCTTTCCCTCACGTTTTCCACAGTCTCTTCCAGCTCTGGTTCCTCAGCAGCGCCAGGACTCCCCAGGTCACCTTCCCTCCATTTTGTCCCTTTGCTCCCAGCAATGTCCCCTCAACAAAGAGGAGGGCATGGCCCTGGCTGCAGTGCGGGACGGGCCAGCAGCCAGCACCCTGCGTGCTCTGGCTCCTGAGGGGAGCGGGGCAGAGGCAGGGCCTCCCCAGGGAGGAGCAGTTCTGGCAGGAACCCAGCCCCAGGGACACGGCAGCCTTGACAGCGGCTGCAAAGCCTTTGGGCCCCGCTCTGCGCCACCCGGTCTCTGCTGAGAAAGGGCAGCAGGCTGCCCTGCGTGGTACCGCCCTGCGGCCGCTCAGCCTCCTCGGGAGATCAGCACAGGACAGTAAAGATGGCCTGGGCACAGCCAGGCACATGAGGTCCACCTCAGACTCAGGTGCTTTTCCACAGCTCCTTGATCTTCCTGCCAGTTCTATCAGAAGTTCGGTTCTGAGGCAGATGGGCAGCGGGAGTATTTAGGAATGGAATGCTTCTATTGAGAAGAGCATTGTTTCAAACATATAATAAAATAGCCTGCAATATTTCCATGGCTATCACCTGAAACTGACCGAAGCGCCGACAGACGAAGCACCCTGTCTCACATCTCTACCACCATCTCTCTCGATGCCACATGCACATGTTGCCCAAAGGTGACAAAGCCAGATGTGTGGAGACTGATCCTCACTCGTGTGGACCAACAGTGACACCTGGGGGAGAGTGAGGCGGGAGGACCAGAGCTCCCTCCATTTCCTCGGGTATCAGAAGCAGCCGAGCAGATCATCCGTGACCACTCACCCACCCTGCCTTTCACCTCCTTATGAATTCCAACTCAGTTTTGAAAAAGTAAGTAACTTCTTAAATTTTAAGCTCTGGCTATCCATTTGTTACCAGAGGATCTGAGCATCTTGTGTTGAATTGCGGAGTGGCACTGGCTTGCCATGAGGAGCTCACTGGTTCACCAAGCACCATTTCCCACCCAAAATAAGAAAAGCACACAGATATTTGTATTCTTATGATTTGTAATGCAAATTTTAAACTGTGCTTACTACAGGTGCAAGATTCTTTCCATGAAAAAAAATTGTATTTCCTTATAAGGATATAAGAAGCCATGAGAGGAATTATAGTATCATTTTGGACTAAAATAGCAAGATTCTACAAAGAAAGAATAAGATTTTCTAAAAGTTTATTTGGGGATTTAAAACTCCACACGAAAATCTCTGCATCTTGAGTTAAATACAGAGCGAAAACGCAAACTTAATGGTGCACTCAACAAAGGAAGAAATGACCTCCCACACTTTCCTCTTCCCTCCTCCCATTCCATCTGCACCAGCTTCCCAACTCCCACACTTGACTTCTTGCCTCCCTTCTGAACAACCTGCTCCCTGACCAGAGCGTCGCTATTTATTCATTCATTCTTATCTTCAGGGCAAAGGGCTGGGGAGGGTTCCTGCCTGCAACAAATTGTCCCCCCACTTTCCTCCACTGTGATGGAGGAAGAGACGCCGCTTCAGCGGGCTTGGAGATGGGAATCTCAGCAGCCTCTTCTCTCCACCATGCTTGTCATGGTTGGTGCAGGCTGAGCACCCCGGTGGGGCAGTGGCTGCTTCTGTAGCCTCACACACATGAGGAATAAGAGAGTGAATGAGCAGTTCCAGTTAGTCACTGGAGTTGCTTTGCTCTGTAGGTGGCCCTAACAGTAAGGTCTGATTATCCGAAAATAAAACTGTGGAACTTGCACAACTATTTCAGCATCCGAATGAATTGCTGAGATACCTGTGATAACACATTGTCATCTCAAATGTTTATCTTGAGTTACTATAAATCTGATTAACAAAAATCATCATGAATTGCTCGCTAGTAAGTTAACCTGACAACAGCCGTTTCCTTCTCTCTGACTTCATTTGCCATCCATAGCTCAAAGCTATGTTTGTTTCAGGGGTTTTGCATAAAGTTTGGGGTTTTTTTCCTATTTTAAAGTGAATACCAAATGGCTCTCAGGAGCCATTACTTTTTCCAACTCAAACTCTTCTGGAGAACATTTTTGTACAAGCACTTGAAAGAAGTGGCTCATTACAAACCTGTAACATTTTTTTTTTCCTCCAACACCTACTTCCTCTCCCTTATATGACTACTCTGCTACTCCTTCTCTGCAGAAATACACTATTCTGCAACTCCAGACCACTGACTCTTTCTAGACAAACTCATGAGATCAACACTTCAGGGCAGGTTTACGGTGCTGCTCAAGTTGCATTATGTGACATTAGAAAGGATTTGAGCAGAGCGCCCCTGCAACAGCAACAACCACAGCTACCAGAAAGTGCTGCAGCTCTTCCCCTTCACAGCCATGTGAGCTAGAGGCAGAGGAGAGGTGAGCCTGGCTGCAGGCCCTTACGGCACACGGCTTGGGGAAAGGACAGGTCATGGCATAGCATCAAATACAAGCAAGAGAAGTCAGAAGAGGAAGCTACTGAAAGGTCAATGCTTCTATACAGCAGGAAGTACCTGACAGGTTGTGCTGCTTATTGCTGTAGCAGCAACGTGCAAAAGCCTTTGTTCCTCCTGAAGGTCATTTTCCTGTTTTAAGACTGCCTTTTCTATGTACTTAAGGTTATGAAGCAGAAAACAATGCAGCTAAGTTGAAAAGTTTCCCAGACAGAATTGGTGATTTTATTCTGCATGAAGCAGTAATAGTAAGGAATCTCAAATCACCAATACGAATGTTGACTGTTTCTGAAGCATGACTCTGAAGTTTGAATTACTAAAACACAGTTCATGTGATCAGCATGGAGGAGACAGAATAAGGCAATGTACTTGAACTAGTGTATTGCTATACCTGTATAAATCACAAAATTCAGATCTCATTTCATCTTAGGAGAAGAGTCCATCTCAGAAATGGTGACCATGTGGTTACTCATAGGAGCAAATCAAACTGTCACAGGCAAAAGCAACACCTAACATACACACGCAGACAAGTAAGCAGACATAGTCTTGCTGCTCTCTACATCTCTGCTTGACAGCAACACTTGTCACGTACCGCAAGAATCAATTCCTGCTGCAGTCATGTTAACAGTACACAGTCATTTCAGCTAATCTAGCCAAACACTAAACTGAATCCTTCTGATGGAAACAATCATAATATTTTGCCTGTACATTAGGATACTTCCCACTTGAATGCAAATAAAAAAACAGTCAACAAATCAGAACAAAAGAGGACAGGAAGTATTTATGCTGAGATAAGGGAAGAATACATATGAATGAAATGCTGAAGCTGAGTGGGACAACATCTGTCAGATAACAATCTTACAAGCTTCCTTACTAAATAAGGAAAGGACTGAACAAAACTGTATAATCATCAGGACTGGAAATACCAAGCACTATTACAATGTATCCAACTCCCTGTAAGTTCAGACTACAGTTTTATAAAACAGCTTCTTAAAAAATATTTCCCTTTAATCATATATACAAGAGCCCATAAAGTGAGAGAAGTGTGGTTCAAATTTGGCGAATCAACTCCCCAAACTGTAAAAGGACCTACTTTTTTGCACAGTTACATGCAAAATTTACAGCTCTTACAACAGCCAGATGACTTTTTAGTCATTCACACTCAGGATGTATTAGAACTGCACTAGCTCAGCTGATGTGTTGTAATTATTAAGGAGTCCCCAAAAGCTATTAGTCAGGGAACAACTGAAAGTCCCAAAAACTTTAATCCTTAATAATAAATGATCGAAATGCTACTGCATTACTAAAGCTAGGAAGTGTCATGGGATCAACAGGGAACAAACCCTAATTATCAAATACTGAATCACTAAATTCATAACTAGTGAAAAACAAAACGTTCTGCAGGCATGCATCGCTCCATACCCTGTAGGAACACACAAATTCAATTGTCTTTTGAAAAATTACGTTTTTAAGCTAGAGCTGCATCTAAAAAAAAATAAACTAGTAAAAAAGTATAAAGACTCCCTGTTCCTACAGTTGATCAGAAAATAAGTTTTGCCCTTAAAATAGTCACCCTGTTGTCAACAAGTTTTACAGTATTGTCAGGGCAGAATACTGCGTATTCTGAATAGAAGACCAGCAATTTAAAGTCTTGGCCAGGTAGACCATGGGAGCCACAAATCCACTGGAGTAAGATTCACTGGCAGACTTGTGGCCTCCTGGGTGGCCTGCATCTGCTCTCCCAGCACTGGTGGACACTGCAGATCAAGAAACCGTAAGACAGCAGAGAAGGAGAGACAGCACATACATGCACGTGTGTTTGCAGGGGTGCACAGGTCCAGTCTTAAGCCTTACATTTCCTTTAATTGAAGGGGATGAATTTCAAATGCTTCTATGCACTTCGAAATTTAATTGGTTGTGAAATACGCTGAAGAGTTCAAAAGTGTTCTTTGATATAAAGAAAATCATTTATTGTGAAAGACATTGGCAGTATCGGATTTTATTTTTATACAAAATGTTGGAACTGGTCTCTAACAAATTTTAGTGAAGATGGATCACTATTCTAAAAGGATGAAATGGACAAGGGGAAAAATAAATACAAGTAGAGGCCAGAGCCTGATATAGCTGAAGTTAAAAAGAGAGACTCATTTTTCTTTCCATCCTGAACATTACAGCTGTAACAGCTTTATTACTACAGCTTTATATATGTTTACATTTTTTGCTGATTGTTGGCATTACAGCCACATCTGGTATCATTTTTCTTAACTTTCCTTATTACCATTTGTAACATGTTCCCCCCCCACGCCCTGAGCCTCTCAAGGATCAATCTTGCCTTGCCATTCCACCCCCTCTTGCCCTCCTACCTTCTCCTCTAAGTGTCATACTTTATAAGACCTTCTTTCAAGAGGTAATGACAACATGACCAAATCTTTTTCACTTCCTTTTTTTTTCTTTTTAAATGAGGAAGAATGCAAACAGAAGGGCTGATCTGACAGCCTGACTGTGGCTGCGCCAGCTCCACTCTCATAACCCTAATTCCAACTCCCACTCTGATCTGCTAGCCAAACAACGCATTTAATTGTATCATGCTGGTAGTACCAGGCCCAGATAACTGTTTTGCTGGCAGCGTTTTCCTAAACTGACCCTATGGCCAATATCTCAGCTTCCATAGCTTAAAATAAATTTCAGGCTACAGAGTATGAATTTATCACCTGGGAGACACCCCCCTCCTTCATTCAGCACTGAATTATGGGGAAGCTGCCATCCTCCGAAGCACATCCACATCAAAGAAAAACTATAAGTCCTCCTTTCCTTCTTCCATGTTTCTACTTTCAAGTAATTAACAGTCTGTGACATTTGCACATTTTCACACTAATTGAGAACATAAAAAATAAATTTTTGCCTTAAGATCTTAAGTACATTTTTGAAACCTGAGGGAATCTTCCACTCCTGCTACTAATGAAAAATAAAGTTCTGAATTTTTTCAGGGTTGGAGGAATCGAATTTTTCATTTTAATAGAAAAGAGTTTACTTACTGTCTAAAAAAACCCCACAACAGTTTAAATTGTTTCAGTTAATCAGAAAATACTTGTTTCACACTAACATCTATACAGGAAAATTAAATGAAATCTTATAGAGTAAAATGAAAATTGCATAACTGTCAAGGAAATTGTCAAGGACAGGGCATGAGGAATGTTCCTATCAAGAAGGCAACAAATCTAAATTTGGAAAACTTTATTCTTCTGCTGTCCCTGTAGGCATCTAATAGATATTTATTCTGTTAAGGAAAAAGATAACTAATTAAAACAACTATGTAAGAAAAATCGACAGCTAGTGATCTCTAGCAAGGCTACAAAAAATGAGACACTTTCTTCTGGCATGGCTGTGGTACTGTCTAAAGGGAACTATCACTTTGGGGGGGACTTGCAGGTGTTGGAGAAGGTTGGATTTGGTGGGTAATGGATGAAATCATAGCTTCAGCACATGAAATCAGTAATTCCATCCAAAACTAAGTATTTCTATCACAGTGGAGGTTTGGAGCTGCAATAAAGGGGAAGGACTCTACTATGCGTAAGTACCAAGCAGAAGGCCCCTGTTTCAAAGACATTCTCATATAAAGATGTACGCTGTCAAGGTAGCAGTTACTGAGCCCACTGAGTTTTTCAAGGACTTGATTTCAATGCCAACCTCCCCCATGAGCTGCCCGTTACAGAAAATTTACTGAGGGGAGAGTAAAGCCATAAATTAAGAAAAAATTTTAGCAACTGAAAGGTTAATAGCTTTGTTAATGCATTTTGCTCTAGTCTATCACAGTGTTTAAAGGTCAAATAATATGAATATTTCTAAGGGGCACTAAAAAACACAGGTGTGGTTCCTTACACAGATTTGCTAAAAATGGGTGTGTTTGAGGAAGTCTCGAAAGGTGGAGTGACTATTCCACTCGCGGAAGCTGCAGCATCTCCTTGTGTTCACATCACAGTCAATGCCTGCATTTTGGGTTTTTTCCTCCAAAGTGTGGTAATTCCAACGCAGGAAATTACACATGGAGAGGTCTTTTCAGCACAGATTTGTTGATGTTTAATCCAATTTGGAGTGCACTACATAAAGTTTTAACGCTGACACTCTATTTACTCCCGCCACTTAGAGGCACTCATGATCTTTGAAAAAGACGTGTCAGAACAGGCAGGTGTTTTTTATTTCATTTTGACATGCGGGTTTTAAGAAAAAGAAATTATGGGAATGACATTGTCTCTGGTGGCGTGTATAGTTTTTAAGGTTGGACATGTGCTGCCAAACATAAGAGATTTCAAAGAATGATGCTTTTTTTTCTTTACATACAACATAGTTACACCTATTTGGCAAGAACTCAGCTCCAAGCATTTTCGTTTCTCTCCACAAACTAGTATGGCTCTCTGAAAACTATAAATAAACATTCTTTTTAGCACAACATATTGAAAAAGAAGGTGTAAAATGCATAGTGGTCACTTCACTTTCCAGCACCAAGGTTTAAAAAAAGATACGTTTTAAGAAAATAGCAACTCTGCACCTATGAAGAAGTTCTGCACTGGAATAGGCCTTTCAGCTTTTCCTTCTGGATCAACAAATGTTTGTAGAGTCCTACAACATCTTCAGCTCCCCGCTTTCTTCCTTGTACCTGCATATCTTCCACCCTAGCAGCACTGAAATGGGTGCAAGCTCAGGCTTGAAGTCACTTTGACTACAGCTGTGCTCATTTTCAACTGAGGCATTTCACCAGGAAACTGAACATTCAAAGGTTGGTTGTATAGATTTTGGGTTTGAGTACAATATGTGTGTTTATAGATAGATATTATATACAAGCTATATATAATACATGTTGTATGGTACCCCTGCTAAAATGATTATGAAAAACCCAAGCGAGCAGAAGTCTGCACGATTAGCTGTTTCACATAGCCTCCACAAATTGCCCGTGCAGAAAAGGTGATTCTATGCAGAACTAACAACAACAAATTTTTGATTAAGATTTTTGTTAACTACCTTTTTATCCAAAATTAATTTTCTTTTCTAACTCTATAACTTTAGTTTACACCCAGAAATGAGAAATTATTGGCAGCTCTGCAAAAAAGTTAATTATTTCAAATTAAGATAAAAATATGCACGTAGTGGATCAGGAGGAAGTATTTCCATTTCTCCTTTCTATCCTGTACTTAGGTAACTGCAATACTGCAGACCAATCAGCTTTCAAGAAAGCAATTAATTATTGTTTAGATAGCACATAAAATCACCAACACTGGGAACTCGAGTCTGTCATTTTCTGCCTCTGTTGACACAGGTAGGAAAGCCAGCCATACCATAGAGGGGACACTGGGTAGTCCCGAAGCTGGAACTGGATGCTAAGACCAAGATACATACATTTGCAAGAAAGACGTTCCATTTTTCAGGGTTCAAGTTTATGGCTTTCCCCTGACAGAAAGGATATACCATTAATTATTTTTTTTTTAAATTGTTATAATTGACTGTGTTCTAGAGGGGCACTGGACTTCATGATCCCCAGAGGTACCTTCGAGCCTAAATTACTCTATAGTTCTAGCTGAGATTGTTAGATATTTTTGTCCTCTAACTTTCTAAATTTCAACATACAAAACCAATGTAAATTCTAACCTAAAATAAACAAGGTTTAATTTTTCTGACAGTTTAAGGATAAAGGTTTCTAGACAGATAAAATGTTATTCATTAAACCAATTAGCGTAGTCAGGAAAACAAGTTAATTTGTCTGACCTGAAGAAGGGTCTGGGCTCTCCAAAGCCTATCTACTTCTTCCAGTTCTATCAGTTAATCTAAAAATAACAAACTTAGGTGTGCCTTAAAAAATTCACATAAGGGATTTATTTGCAAGATCACACCTAAAGCAGCACAGCTGTACGTGGCTGTGTTGAGCAGCTCCGGGTCAGTACAATCTCAAAACGCCAAAGACCAGATGCCCCAAAACACACACCAGTGACCGAGCCACTAGCTCCCTTGTTGGGAGCCAGCCCAGACTCTCCTGATCTTGCATTCAAATACTGAACGTGCAAGCTCTGCTTAGTTTGAAACATCAAAAAACAATCTCAGCTTAAACTGACATGGTTTCATAAGGCAGAAATTAAGAAACAAATCAAGTGAAACTTTTGAAACAACCAAGGGGGAACAGGAAGACAGGCTTTTCTCTCTCTCTCCCTCCCTCTCCCCCCAGAACACACTACACATTTAGAATGTGTAGAAAAGAAAATCCAGGGGCATTTACAGAGAATTGCAGTGAGAGTGCAAATCAGTAAAACAGGAAAAAGAGAAGAGGAGGACAGTCTTCTCTATGAGGTATTGAACATCCCCTGCCTTGGCACAAGCATCAACAGAGATGGGGGAACTACAGTACTACAGCTGAATACAATCAACTTGTAAAGTAGAAATTGCACAGTTCTGATCCCTTCAAACTTTTTTTACCCCGTTGCTTTGTGGTAGATGTGCAGTGATACTTTTTTACTTTTAACAAAAATAAAAAGTAAGAGTTACCCAAAAAACTGCAAAGACACTTTTCAGAAAGTCCAGTTATCATGAAATCTAGAAAGCCATTGTGGCTTAGACTAACCGTGCCAACCCTATAAAAGGCAACAGGTGTTGTAAATAAAAAAGCTTGGCCTCAGTTCCACATGCCTTGATTATTTATTCTTATTTTCTGAATTAGCGTCTGGAGTTGGACAGATAAAGGACTGGGACAGCACACAATATAACTGGCTAGTGGTAATGACAGCTGTTATCCATATGCTGACAGAAGGAGAACTTTGTTTCTAGCAAGTGGGACAAAAATATGTTTTTCTGTGAGTACCTAAGGGTGGATAGGCAAGAACTAGTGGTCCACTGAATACAAAGTTTCTTACAGTCCCCATGGCAAAATGAGGTCAAGATGTTAAATGAGATACCGTATACATTTTCATCAGAAATATAAAGGTTCTTTTTTTTGTTGTTGGGGCTTGGGGGTGGGGGGATCTTTCCTCTTACAGATTAAATGGTTTAAATATCTTAATATTTGTGCACTCAAGGGAATATGAATATTGTACTGACACAGTCCCAACCAATCATGCAATCTAAAGAGCATGCCAAGTCTGGAAGGCATATTGAGCATGTTCTCCGACGATGATATCATAAAGGTTCCCTCAATGGGAAACACATGGCACCAATTCCTCACATTCCCTAACCTGTATGCATGAAGCTTCATTCAACTCTGATCACTTCAGTGACAAAAATCAAAAGACATCAGGACCTAAAATTAAGAAAATAACAAACTCGGGGCGCCTGAATTTCACACACTAATCCTGTATTGGGATACACATTTTTTCAGAAACCCAGGTGTATTCTCAACTGATAAACGGCATTAGTCTGAAATTCAGCATAACCTTTTGAGTTCATTCCTGATGCAGAAATGTAAGGCGTGACCTGGAGTTGTTTATTACCAAAGTGCGTCTTGGAAGGGATGACATTAAAGCAAACTCCTTTCTCCAATATAAACACACATATGTTCATTGAAATACTGAAAAATCTGGCAAAAGAATTTTATAAAAGCTAAGTTACCAGATGTAAGTGCTATTGTAGCTGCTACAGCTCTGTGGAAGCACTTAATCATGCTGAGAAATTATGCCTCTTCCCTGTGAGCTGAAGTGCTATCTCCTTTGTCTTCCTGTGTGTTGTACACCCTCAGGAGCTATTCATCCTGTCTTCTGCTACTCATACTCGCTGCAGTTCGTGTGCTTTCCCATTCATCTTTGACAGAGTTCACAGGAATTGTGCTGTCAGGAGGGAGCCATACTAGATGGAAATGGAGATGTATTTGAAATGGCAGAGAATGAATCCCTAACACCAAACCTCCTCTATCAAGGGTTTGCTACGTCGTGTTCTGGAAAAGCTTCTTCAAAGAAAGCCATCCATGTCTATGAGATATAGAATTGGGGGGGGGGGGCGGGGTGGAGAGCTGGGGGAGCATTTGCTGGCCAAAATTATGTATGGAAACAGCTTCCATGAATGTGGTCGGAGAATAAAATTCTCTCTTCTCTTCCTGCTGAGAGAAATCACACATCTCTCAGAAAACTTTTAAAGCCATTTTTTGTCTCCGAAATTTACAAAATACCTTCAGTTCAGACAGCAGTTTTTACTATTTTGACAACAAGATACCTGATACTTCCACAGGCATCTTAGCCAAGTTGAGAAGAAAATTCTCATGACAACTTATTTAGAGAAAGAAAACAGGGAATGCACCTTAGTTCACTAACACATAGATTTTACTTATTGATTTTCAGGAAGAAATTTCTACTTCATTTCAATGGAAATCACAGTATTGTTATTCCCACTTTATAAATGAGATGAACAGAAACACAGACAGATAAAATGACTCATTCAGGAGAAAAACAGAAAAGAATAGTCGAGGGATAAACCCCAAGCTATCAGGGTACTGGTTCAGTGTGCTGTCCCCAGGGAACATACCAACATCTTACAGACTAGAAGAAAGGAATAAACACCACTTAGCAAGCCTAAACTTTCCAGACTGATATTTCAATCCTTTCTTTAACAAAGAAAAAAAAAAATAAGTCTGAAGTTTTACTTGAAATTTAATTGCAATTGGTTAGCGGGTATAAACTACTCTCATATGAGCTATCATACTGTGTCATTCTAAATAAATGCTCACTTAAATTATTAAAAACTTGTAAACAAAATGAAAGTCAAAACCAGAAAAATCACACAGCCAATGTATCTCAGAATAGTCACTATAATTAAAAAAAAGGTGTCATACAATTTCAGCTCCCCATATGTCACCTTCTACAGAAGGTCCAGACACACTGAGAACACAGCCACTATTTCCCGACTGCTGAACATGCTTTGCAGATACGCACACTTTTATGTCACAAAATAATAGTCTCTTCTTCAGTGACTATTATGATCCCAAATAGCAATTTTTTTTTCAGTGCCAGAAAGATACAGCACAAGAGAGGACTAAACCAGAACTAACCGGCACAGTGAGCTAATCTGCGGCGTCAGCAGATTGCAATGAAAAAGCTGATATCTGCAACAAATTAAAATCAAACAGGTGATCTCATGAAAACCTTTAAAACATTCTCAGATCACTTGGAAACCTTTTAGATATGTATCAAACCTGTATTTTTTACATATTAAGATGTATGTACATGGAGTCACTTTGCTCCATCTGGCAGCCTCTTCTCAAAGGATTTGGAGGACTGGGCACGCATGTGTGGATCTAGACAGAGGGATAGTGGGAAAGCTCACATTATGTCTGCCTTCAATTGTTCAGCTCTACCCAGAGCTATAAAGACATTTAGATCCAAATGCATACTTACATACACATACAAAATATACATGTGTTTTTATATAGATGCATATGAAACGATGTCTTTAGAGAAGAAATTTAAAACTTTTTTCCAAAAGCTCTTTAAAAAAAAAACAAAAACCAAAACCAAACCAAAAAATCTCTTCACTCTTCCTTGCTCTTAAGGAATACACAAGCAAAAAAAGTATGCATCTTTCCTTAAGGCACCTCTTTCCTTTCCCTTTTCTTTGTTTTCCTTTAGTTATTTCTGCAAGTGTTTATGTACAGTTTCCCATAAGAAAGTAATTATTATGAGACAAATGCTCACCTTCATATCTGCAGTAATTTTAACAATTTAATTGTTGTCTTAGCTGTGCCCCACTGGCGGATGCTGCAGCTCCAAGCACGTTATCACTGTAATTACGGTATTTATCCCGACAAGGAGCTTCCTTACTGACAAATCAAAATAGTGCGTAAATGAAAAATACTGGAGTCTTCATCTTGTAGAGACATAGTGATTTATGACCTGTTTTCTCACATACCTTTCACTTTAGAAACGCTTGGCATGTGGTTTTACGTAACCTGACATTTTTCAAGGACTCTGTTTAACCCTTGCTTTGGTTGGTCATATCTGACAAGTAAAACATGCCTCAAGGCCTTTCTGCTTTGAGTAGTCACAGAAAATTGACTAAAATATATAACTCCAGTCGTCAAAAAGTCACTAAGAGCAAAATAAAAATACCAACTTGGAGAAATTTCTTGTTCTTCATCTGAGCTTCAGAAGATGAGGTGGTTTTGAGAATTATTTTTTTAAAATGAGAAAGACCAAGATCATTCTTTTGTTCCTAAATGCATAAGAAATATAAATAGCCCACAAAGTTTCCCCTTTTAAAAGACAGTTTCAAGGAAGAAAAAAGGAAGTACAACTTTTGAAGATACTTTGGATGCAAACACAAAACTGTAGGCATCATTAACGCTGATGCATGAGGCACACATTAGTGCTTCAGCCGTAACAGCAGCTAATGACCCTGGATACTCTTCCTGAACCAATT
The DNA here is from genome assembly GCF_964199755.1 of Larus michahellis. Lineage (NCBI taxonomy): Eukaryota > Metazoa > Chordata > Aves > Charadriiformes > Laridae > Larus > Larus michahellis. Next base: position 5,332,852 of record NC_133906.1, on the reverse strand, counting down.
GATACTGGGTTCCTAATGGACAGAGGCATAAGATCTGCTCGATTTCTCTTTAAAATTTCTTTATGACAGATGGCATAGCTCTGGTTAACCATTGATCAATAAAGCATTTGAGCAGCCTCTTTTTTATATAGTAACTATTTATCAAAATAGTCAAGTCATTTTAACATATTAACAACAGTGTGGAAGTATTCTAGGAAGCTCAGTTCTGCCTGGCCTGAGTGTTTCTTTCTGTTGTTTAGAAACAGAACCCCAGGAACATCAAGGCAAGGGATTTTTTTGAAATTATTAATTTTTTTAAGTTTTCTAGTGAATGACCAAAACATTCCATCTGAAAAATATTTAAAACAGAAGTAACGTATCAGGAATGAAAGATTTTTTCTTTTCCCATATGTGATTTTAAAGTCAGAGACGTGCAGGCTGGGATTTGAACTCCCAAATACAAGCTTCTCCAATATCAAGACTGCAGTTTGCTCTTGTCACTGAACAAGCTGAGAAGACAAATGAATGTTGTGGAATGGAAATGGGGCTTCTACTTCACAAACTCACCGATCATAAATTGCCATGTTTAAGGAAACTAAGTGATGCATTAGACAACACACTATTTACAAGATACAACTGACATCTCCAAGTTGTTTTTCTCCCACCATTTTCAATACGAGTTTTTTTGAAAAATCTGAACTTGACATTTTAAAAATAATCAAATTTATTTATTTGTTTGATCCAGCACAATTAAAATTTAGGTGAAGAAGTCACGTATCAAATAAGGGAATACAATCAAAGCTAACACAAATTACATCAGACACCCTTATGTCGACTGAAACCTTACACAAGTTCTGAATGTACATTCATCAAATGTATGTACGAGAATAAGATGGCTGACACGAGCCCTTTTAAAGTCTGACTTACTCCTCATAAAACGAGTACTTCAGGCACTAGTAGGGAACTTGAGCAAACTGGACCTGGTGTTTTTCCAGGGATCTTGAGGGGACCACACCATGGAAAGGGCAACATATATCGCCCTGGTTAAAAACAATTTAGACACAGACGTGACTTCATAATCATGAGCTTCTGATCCATAACACCAAAGGAACATTCAGGACCTAGGAAAAGCTGGCTGATATGCAAACATCCCTCACAGAATCTTGCTGGCAGCTCAGTGTAAGTTGATATATCTGAGCATCTACAGAAAAATAATCAGACTTCACAGTCAACATATTTGGTCTAAAATGTTTCAATCAATTCAATTCCAAGATGTGTCTTTCCATAATGTTGGAATACAATGGAACTAAACCAATGCTTTATGTCCTTAATGACTTGTCTACGTTGTATTTTGGATTTATTTGGCATGAGCAAGCCACATAAATTGTAGTCCGCATAGTAACTTCCTGTGGCAAATAAAAGCATTCTTTCAAGACATGTTCACACCTTGACGTTTGCATTATCTAGTCAGAGCACATTTGATGAAAATGCCGATCCATATCAAAAGATTTAGTAGAAAAGTATTTCTTTAAGGATTCAATTTATGTGTTTCTATGGAAAATTGCATTTTATATTAAATTCAGTCCATGAAATACTGTAAGTACTGTATAGGCTATAGTTTCCATTCTGTAACTCCTAATATTAAATTAATATTTGTTTAGCAAAATGTCTTAAAGGTGTAAGAATTCTCAAGCCTATAGTTCAAGACAGCAATCTAACGAAAGAGTAAAACTGCAGCATAGTAGTTGGTAAATTACTTAACTAACACAATTTTAATCCCACGTCTAGCCTATTGCTCTCATGACAGTCATCAGTGGGTGTAATAGAAGGAAAATAGAATTTCAGTTGTACACTTCTCAGTATTAACTTTTAAATTAAACCAAGATTTTAAAATACATTTTCTCTGTTTTCCCCTTAAATTTGCTGACATCTTTAACTGAGACTAGCACTTTTCAAAGAAACACTAATGATTTTTGAAACATAGTTATACAGTAATATATCTGTATGCTTTAGTTCTAGCTACCTAATTTATCAAAATTGTCTCTATAACTATGCTATAGAACATTCCATAAACAATTAACTGGATTTAGCATTGTCATAATTTAAAAATATAATTGGATGGGAACAATTTGCATGGAGTTATGAGACTGAGTCAGACAACTGATTATAACCAACACTAACAGAAGACAAAGACGACAAACTTGTTTAGAATGGTTCATCATATCAGTAAGCGAATGATCATTTGCTGATGGCAAAAAATAAACTGCTTAGTAATCAGAGCTCTGTTAGGAAAAGCAGCATATTCATAGAATGTTTTCAGATAGTTCATCTATAAGAAAAGAGTAAAAAAAAAAACAGAACTTAGTAAAATGGACAAGTTTACAATGTATTAACAAAAATACAGCAGTGCAAAACTATTCATGGTGGTTAGACCAAAACACCTAAGATTAAGTCAAGCTGATGGAGCAGTAGGTCTGGATAAAACAAGTCACATGAAATCACTTACATTAGCCATATACTGAATAGGCCTAGAAAGATGCACGGAAAAGGGGATGCAGAAGTCCATGTCATCACTGTCCAGTTTCTGGCTCCAGTAAAGGAGGATATTAGAACATGTAAATGTGACCAAATATCACTAGTCAAAGAATGGCTTTCCTCCTACTGGAAAAACCATTCTAGGACATTATCCCATGATTGTCTAACTAACATCTTCAGAAGAACTTTTTCCTTAGAGAGAGGTAAAAGTAGCTGCATCAGACTAAGGGTAGGATTAAAGAATATCTGTAGGAAAGACTAACCTCAGCCTCTTAACGTAACTGGAGAGAAGACCCTGGAATCACTGTCTGGTAGCATTTTGACTTGGATTTTCCAAAGGTGGATGGATATTGATTCCCTCAGATTCCTAAGGAACCAGTTACTTTCAAAAAAAATTATAAAGGAATTTGAAGAGGTGAAAAGAGTCTAGGATGTATGGAGTTAGAAAATGTGTTACTGAGCTGAAACACCTGCCTCTTACAGTGGCCCACAGCAGGTATCTGAAGAGGAGTGTACAAACAGGGCACACATGCAGCGACACTTATCCAGCTAACACACATTTGCCAGTAAGAAACAAAAATGTAAAATAAATAGTCCATTGACATCAACAATTCATTTAATTAGATTTAAAAATAAAAAGGAATTAGCAGAACCAAAATAGATTATTTGGAAAGAATTCCAAAAAGAGAAAGGTCTCAAAAGACACCCGAACATTCCTTGTTCAACTCTTTTCCTCGCTCATAGTGCATTCCCCACACTCCTAAAAACAAGCAGTGAAAAACAGTATGTACAAAGCAGAGCTAAAACGTGCTTGAAAATGCACTGAAAAACTAACAGTTGAAATTACTATTAATTTTAAGGTGTATTTTGAGTTTATTCTCTGTATCATCTTCAGTTTACTCAGAACTAACATACGTCAGCGAAATAACAACAATGCCAAATGAAAGTGGCTGGAACCTTGGCTTTGAAACATTTATGTCAATATGCAGCAGCCAAAAGGTCTATCTTTTGCTTGGATAATTAATTCTGTTTACCACCCAGCCAAAATGAATTACCATACATTCATCCAGTGTGGAATATTTTCCTCTTCCTTTTTTGCACTGGTACAAATCATAAATTTATTTCCAAAGGGATCCAGCTGCAAACCTTCAACATTTCTGTAGGCAAAATAAACTACAATGTATGTTCTTCTTGGCAAATACAACATGCAAAAGGTGCCTGGAGATATGCTATACTGATTATGAGATATTATTGTGAGGTTTTATTATCCTTTTAAACAATAAAACAAGAAAAGAAACCAACATAAAAGCAAGCAGTTCTGCACCAGATGCAAGAATTTAATGCTATCCATCCCTGCCTAGCATTTGGAACATGTGCTTCAAATATGAAACTTTTGTAAGTCTCCCCAGGTGAGCAGTTGATCTTATCTTGCAATTTCTGCTTCTTTTCAAACAGCGCACAGCACAATCTAGCAGCTGAGTGATCCTAAGAATGTTAAAGCTAAAATAAAGGGGGGACTTACTTTCTTCAGCACCATCCTCCTCAAGTAAACACTACATTCAGAAGAAAAATCTCATTGCAGTATCAACTCAGAATCTTAGGACGGAACAGAAGAGGATGGAATAGTTTGGGGCTTATCCGCCCCCCACCTCTTTCACTGTTAAGTCATCTTTCCTATGAGCCTTCTTGCAGTTAGCATAAAATCTTTCCCCCTTCTTAAAATCACAGAGTTTAAAATTACTTTTGGTCACATATGATGAAAAAGGTTTCCAAAGACATAGTAAAATGGTCCGTCCAAAAGATTGGGTCCAAGCTCCTCTTTTTTAATAGGTCTGAACACATTTCTTGCAGACATCTGTTTCTAAAATTGGGGTTTTGAAATCTCTGAAGGAGACACATGCACAGACTTAACTTCCTACTGTATTTATGGTGACCTTAAAATAAACAAAATAATATGCAAATTCATGGGGAAAAAAGCACTTCCTGGAAAAGTTTTTCAGATGGACAGTGTTTTTCCTTTATTAGATTCTCTTGCATAAGGTCTAACTTAAGAAAAGCAACTGTAAAAAAAAAAAGTTATTTTAGAATCTCAGCTTATTATTTTCTTTGAAGTGGACATAATAAAGACAGTTAAATGAAAGTAACATACACATGAACAAGTAGCAAATCAGCTTCCACTTGTGATAAATAAATTATGAAGAAGTTTGTTCTCCTCAGCTGACATCTGTAAAGGCTTATCTGCTAAAAGGAGCATTTAGCTCACTTCAGAGAAATCTGAAGTATCCTGCTACTAAATTCTGTTTTCCAACTGGTTCTTATTTACAGCAGAGTTATTAAATATTTATTATAGCAGAAAGCAAGTATTTTCAGTTGTCCTAACTTGAAGTCTTTCCGTGAAATAATGGATTGCTTAGATTTTTTACATGAACCTACAATGTCTTTGCCAAGAAAAGACACAAATGGGCCTCCACCACTTGACAAGGCCTGTATACAAAAATACATTTGCCTGATTTTCTGACAATTTACTGGTTGACAGCTTGCTAAAGGAGGACGAGCAACACTACAATAATAGTTGACAGATGCTGTTTCCACTAACTTCCAAATTCCTTAAACCTTTCCAAAAACGCATGCAGAAACTGATCAGCTTGTCTGCTGACTTTCGATTCCAAGCAGTGATGTTCTGATACCACTGACCTACCAGTTTCCGTGGGATATTCTTACATTACTTAAACGCACACAAACCACAAATGACAGAAAAAGCATTCAACAGAACTACCGGTATTTCTACTATGAAAAATACTACTTCAAAGTGACACCTGTAGAAAGTTTTAGAATCTAAATTTAAAACATGAGCACAGTGTTAGATTACACTCGCCAAATAATCAAGTCTCTTCCGTTTTCTGGCACCCTGGTTATGAGAAAGTCCACACCATCCCATTTGTCATTCTGTGCTGACTTGTATCTTGTTCACATGTTGTTTTTCATTTTTGCATGGGCTAGCCATATTAGCATGAAGGATAAAAACATTCCTGTTGAAGAACACTTAACCTAGCTGGTATGTCTAAAACACTGGTGTTGATTTCTTATAAAATGAAGTGCCTTGTTTCTTAATTTTCAATTCCAGAAATGCCATATGACATCGAAGTCATCCTCTGAATAATCAGTGCCATTTGCATAAGCTTGCTGGCAAAATCTAAAATGTTTGCCTTTTCATGACTTATGCCCTACCCTTTGTACCCTTTGAACTGGAATGCTGGTAGATTTGTTTTGTTTTCTTTTGTTGTTTGTGTTTTGTTTGATGTTTTTTTTAAGTTTAGTTGCCTTCTCCTCAAGTCTAGGACATACACAGCTACACTATGTGAAACTCTTTGAAATAAGAGATGTTTTTCTCCACCTCACTCACCAACTTGATTTTTCCTATTATCACCACATTTCAAATGCTAGTAGTACTATCACACAGTATGGATGCTCCAATATTCAAAAAACAACTGACTTCTATATAAATGTTCTCTGCTGGCACATGAACCAAGGCGTGGGTTAAGAAAAAAGTGAAAGTGCCCTGGAAATATGTACAAACCTGACTGTTATTGTTATTCACCACTGAAAAGCACAGCATGAATAATTCTCATTCCATCCATTACTAGGTAAGTGGCAAACAAAAAAGAAACAAAACAAAATCGTCAATTGAGAAATCACAGAATTAGAAATATTTTTTCCTTGTTTCCCTCTTCTCACATTGATACTATAAGCACATGCATCACTGTGCTGCATTTCCTTTTCAGGCTAGCCAAAATCCTTTCTTCTGGGGAAACGTTAATCATGGCCCAAAGGCAAACAAGGTTTATAGGTAACGTAGTTCCTTTGGGAAGGCAGGAAATAGTTTTTAATTTGATCTCCGGTATTCAGAAGTGGTATGCACACTACAGCAGAAAATATCTCTGTACTTACCTGAAAAGGTAGGTCATAAAAAAAGGTCTGTAAGACTGATCGCTCTATAGCTGCTCCCCAGAACCCTTTTGAAAAGTAACACTGAGCACCCGTTCTGCTTTGTGTGGCTCTACGGATGTTTCATGAGAGACCCTGAAGGACAGTGTGGTCCCCCAGTTACTTTCATCACTGTTTAATTTCATTGGGTAAGACTTCAATGACCTGACTGCTGTAGGTATGCAAATACTAATTTTTAAACATTATTTATATTATGGGATGGTGGGGGAGATTATGTACCGGTATCTTAAGAACATTACGTATTTCAGTGGCTGACTTGTTTTTGTTCAAGGCAGTCAGGGAAGAACAAATAAAATTGTTTCAGGATAAACCTAGAAGTTCTACAGATACAATATACTGGATCGCTTAATGGTCAGTGTTACACAGTGTAAAATTTTGTAGTCTTCAGCTTGCCATAAACCTCTGGTGCCAGTGTCACGTGCATTAAGAAAGCCTTCCTGCGCCAGGACCCAGCCTGCTCTTCCACACTGTAAAACACGATGCTCAACAACTCCTGTATCAATCCATGCCACTCTGCTGAAAAATATTTCCTTAAGTGACAGCAGCAATGAGCAATTCCCACAACCGAGCACCTAGTTTACTTAAAAACACCTAGTTTACGTGGGGATTTTTAAATTCCTGAGGCTCTAACCTTCTGAAAAAATCTTTCAAGAGGAATAAAAGGCAGAGCAGAAACTAACCTCTAAGCAAAGAAGGCTGATCTAGGACAGAAAACAGATTTTCATATTCACTGTAAGTGACAGCTGCATGAATTACACAAATCATCTGTCTCCCTCCATTTCCTTCTATCCATCAGACTGTATTTATCCATCTCTTCTTGTGCCTATCTGCAGCTTTGGAAAATACATACAGTACAGCTTAAATTATTAATTTTCTGTTCAGTTCCTTCTAACACCAGTTTCAGTTCATTGACCTGTATAACTCATTGATTTAACTAATGCATTATCTACAACATTATGTATTATTAACTAAGTTTGGTCTCTTAAAACATTTCCATGACAACGTATCAAAATAACCCACTCACATTTGTCTGGCATATAAAATTATTTCTTCCCTTTCATATCATCCTCAGAAAAAGCAAATTAAATATACATTGCTCTATTCCTGTAGCAGTAGCCAGATTAGCAATGATACCCTTATCTTGCTCTCCCTCAATCCACGGCAAATCTCTCAGACCCCGTATTCCCTCTGCCATACGTGTTATTCAAAGTTTTCTGTCACATTGACATTCACTAGTAAAAAATGCAAAATGTCTGAGGATATAAAATGCTCTCAACTTTCACCAATTCCAAAAAGAAAGGCAAGAAGCATTTCATGCAAAGACTAAATAAAAGGCTTTTTCAGAGTCACAACAAATACAGAAATGCACTGAACTGCTGCCAGGAAAAACTGCAAACTCTTTGCCCTCTCTCACCTAACTCAAATGCCTCGTACCTCCAGGGAAAGGAATCCCAGCCAACATCATATTCTATGTTTTCTGTAAAGTCAACACTGAAACAAACGTGTAGGACTGCAACAGATTATAGAAGAAATGAGAACATCATTAGTGAAGCTATAAAAAGCTTGAGAAATGATGTGGGGTGATGCACTCTGGTAAAAACATTAAAGCTAACTTGCATAGTTTGAAAAACACAGCTGATATCTGTAGTTTCACTGCCTACTCTTCCTTTCCTTTCTTGTATTAGAAAAGCTCCAACATTTTGCTCCACCAAAATAGTAATTTATGTCAGTTAAACGTTTGCATGGTCTTTAGGAATAGTAAGAAGGAGCTGAGGACATTTTGCTGTACTGCGAGAGGGAAGGAAGGATAGTGCCACTGCAGGGCCGGCACCTTCCAATAAAACCTGAAAGCATTTCACCAATTAAATACTTGTTTTCTTAATCAAACCATTGGTTTTCATCAGTCTTTTTTCTTGCTCTTTCAGGAGTTAATGTCAATACACTTAAATTTCTTCACAATTCTTATGGAAAAAGAAGCCAGAAGCTGGTGTGATTTTTAGAATAGCTTTCTTGATTAATTTTGATACCTTTCTTCATGCAGGCCCTACGAAATTAATACCATCCTCGCTCTCCAAACAATCATCTCCTGTTGGTCTGTTTCAACCTTTCTCCATTAAAAAAAGATAAAAAAGTAGTGCTTTTTTCTTGGTTTTACAATTTTAAGTCATCACTGAATAATCTTATTCCCTCTGATATCACATAGCAGGCCAGCTAGCTTCCAGATGCTACCAGCTCATAGCTGGGAGTCCCACTACCTTTGAAAAGGAGATATTGGACCAGGATACTCACCTGAAATTTTCTTTTTAACAATATACTGTAAGATTGAAATAACGTTGCTTTATGGTTCAAAAGCCTTAAAGGAAATCATTAAAATCATTGGAAATATAATCTCTGCTGAAGATTAAAGCCATAACGCAATTCTTAAAACATAGTACGGCAAACCTGGACTCATCGTGTCTGTCACACAGGTAGGGAGCTGTGTTGATAGGATCTGGTGCCCTCTGCTGATCACTGATCTCTCAGCCTAAGAGTAACCTCAACAGTGTCCACTCCATTAATTGTTTTTCCAGTTACTTTACCCATTAAAGTAGAGCACTGTAGATTGGTGAGGACAACTGATCAAATGCAGGGCACTCAGTTTTCATCCACTACTGAAATCTGGACTCGTTATTCCCACTCACTACTGGCACTCAGGGTGTGAATTAAAGACAACAAAATCCGAAAGCCAGGAAAGAAGATATTTCTAAGCTTGTACTCTATAGACAATTCTGCTTCCTGAGGCTAAACAACCAAAATGCAAACCACCATATTCACAGTATTAAATTGGCAGCTTCTTCAGACCTCGCGATCTGCAATGACTGGATTCTCATTCTCAAGAACAAATGGTTCCATTGCAGTAGGTTATAAAGGTTCCTATCATAGAATGATAGAATGGTTTGTGTTGGAAGGGACCTTAAAGGTCATCTAGTTCCACCCCCCTGCCATGGGCAGGGACACCTCCCACTAACAGTTCTGACAATAAAAAAATTTTCTGATATATGCCCAGACTATGAAACAAAATATTTGCCAATTCCATTCCATAAATAACAGTTTTAACACTGACAGTATTAAACGTTGAAACCATTTTATCAAGTGCTTCAAATATGAAAAATTTAATCCATGCATCATTCTGGCTGCAACCTGTGGGTGACTCCATGGCCAAAAACTGGAACTTCTCATTTAAAACTAGGTTCTCAGAACAAATAATCACATTTATAAATTCTTTAGTATTTGTCTTTAGGCATTTTCTAATTTGGATTAACATCTGTTCTTCACACAAATATTCACAGTAAGAATTCTAGTTTAATAATATTTGCGTAAAGTGAACACCTCTTTTTTCTAACTCTCTGATTAAGGCTTCTAAAACATTTTGATTGTGGTTAAGAAAGGTATCCCACAGGTATCCTTTGCCATATCAACCATTTAAAAAAACCCTGTCATATGCTATCATGACCATTGGTAGAGGTAAAAACAGAATTCCAATATATTTTGGGTTTGGTTGTGTAAGTACAACACTTAAAAGTGCAAGATTATCATATAACTATTTGCCTTTATCATAATAAATACACAATTTTCCTATTAGAAATCTCACTCTCCTACACTGCCTGGAAAAATTGACAGCACGTGGAATTTCACAGATAATGATTGGGCTTGACATGCCAAGGAAAAAAACCCACACTTCTTGCAAATAAAAATATGAGATTAATTTAAAGCAATATGTATGTAAAACGGTACTTAGATCCGTCTCGTATTGTTTTAGGTTCTGTCAGTGAGGGAAGCAGCCTTGCTCTGTAAGGTAAAACTAATGCCCTGTCCTCCCCTTGCCTTTCCAGCTCCCAACCATGGGACGCCGTTTCTCCCACCAAACAAAGCTCACGGTTAACATTTGATTCAGCTCTAGCTACAGAAAACTATTGCTCAAACCATCACAATACAGTTTACATTTGTTAGCAGAATGCCAGTGCTCTCCTCTCCAGCAATGGCAGGGGCTCAGCCTCAGCACGCCTGTCGGGACACCAGCACATGAAGAAGAAACAGGCTCAGGTGGTGCCGGCCATGCCTGTTCTTACTTGATGAGTCTGTGCCCACACGCTCCCATTTCATACGTCACACATTGTGGAGAAAGCTGGGTCCAATGTACTATCATTCAAATGTAATATGATATTTTCACCACCCAGTTTGTTAAAGAAAGGCTCTGGGCTAAATGAAAGGTAAAATCCTTGGAAAAATAAACTCAAGTCTGTAAAATATTAGTGAATGTTTTCATAACTTTTCCACCAACTATAGCTTCTAATAGATCAACTGTGACTACATAAAGCTACGTGGAGAAGTCTGAGCGACAGAGGTAGATGTATTGCAATGCAGAGATATCACATTCTCCAAACTTGCTGAAAAGTACTACTTTGATTATTATTTATATTTTACATATTTGAAGGTGAACTACAATGGGAAAACTTATATCAAGTTTTTCAGCTGCATTATTTCAGGGAAATTTATTGACTCCTGTAGTTGTGAAGGTATGAAACAAATGCATATTTTTCCCATGTTAAAGTAACTAAAAGCATCTTTTTCATACTAGTGAATGAAAAACACAGTGAAAACTGAAATATTTTTCAAGCAGTTCTTACAGAGCACACAGGTTGACTGTTCACTATATATTCACTGCAGAAATAATCCAACTGCTGAAATAATCTCACATCTGCAGCAACTACATTAAGTAATATGCTATTTGTGCTTACTTCTCTTTTTTCCCTTAATTCGATTTTTTTTTGCACCAAGAAAATATTTATTCTCTGCCTGCTTTGCGCTGTTGGCCATAGCTTCATCTTTTTCCTTCCCTCCTTAAGTTATTATTTACACTCCACACAGTGTTTCCCATTATTACCATAAACACAGAATACTGTTTTAACAAAAATAATTTCAACCAAGTCCATACAGAGGTCCCATAAAAGATTTGAAAGAAAAACGCAATGAATAATGCTAAGACTGACTGGATGGCTGAGAGTATTAGGAAAAATAAATTTTTAAAACTTGCAGTTACCTTCTTCCATCCCAGCTCTCAAGAGGGCCCTTCAGCTTGCCACGAGAAGTTTGAGAACACTAGGATTAAAGAGCCTGTTGCATGCAACGCTTGCTGCTCACAAAACTAACAGTCCCTGTTCATCTATCGAACAAAACCACAAACCAGCTATTCTATAATTTAAATTAGAAATCACACTCTGAATATTATGCTTTGATGTCGACCATATCTACGGTGCTCAAGAAGTGACAGGGCACAGTAAATACTGTCACAAACACACGTGAACTGACACCAAACAAATCAACAGTGCATTCAATATGGCTTCAGATGATGCTCTATACATTACCCTTATGGAGCTGAAAGGCCTTCTAAAGGAGACCAGCTTCTAAATAAAAGCTGATGATTATCTTTTACATTTAAAACCTTGCTAAAAGATAGGCATTTCTGTAGAAATTCCTAGACAGTGAATATTCAGCAGTCGTCTGTTCAAATGTGGAAATTTCACATGGCATAGAAAAAACTCCCTAACTTTTGGGCCTAATTTACTTTTACAGTGCATTCCCTACACATTACCAGAGAATTATGGTGAAAAAAACTCCTCTTTATAGGTAACTTTGTCAGGGACAAAACAGGGCAAAAGACAAAGGTAACGAGGAGCTCTTGGGTCATCTAACCTGCAAGTATTATTTTGCAGTCTGGGGATCGTAATTACCACTAGGAAAATCCTTTCCAAGTGGCACTGGTGAAAGGAGTAACAGTCCTTCTCAGACTTTTATATTTATTTAAAACTCTAGAGATCAAAATGTTAAAGCCTCTTCAGCTGTAATAAACCCAGAATATAACAAATATAAGCTTTGGCAGAAAATGTTTGTAACGATATTCAAAATAGTTTACCATTGCAGTACTTGCAGTTTAGCCCATGATCTCTCTTAATTCTGGCCAGCCTGAAGAATGATTTATTGCTACTTAAACAGCTTCACTAACTCAAAAATTTAGAAAAGCCCAACACTGGGTCTTACAGAGAAAATCTTTGCAAAGTGACGCGTAGCACCAGGAAGACATCAGCCTACCCTGTTTCTTCTGCTTCCTAGTAAGGGGAAAACCATACGGCACAAACCACTTTGCTGTCCCCTCCTGCTGCAGAGTCAATCAAATAAACCTTCTTAATGCCCTTTATAGTATTTGTAGGGTACACCGGGAATGCCGACTCAGTCACATTTGTTTCTCTCTTCAATAACCCTGCGTGCTTCAGCGTGTTACCCAATTCATTACAGAAGACCAAGCAGGGAGCAGAACAAAAACTGCTTGAATGTTTAAATATTTTAGGTAGCTTTGCTTGGCTTCTTTTGCCTAAAAAGAATTTAAGGAAAAAAGGAAACAAAAGACCTGCTTTTTCTATTAGAAACAGGTTTTGATTTTGTCTGGATAATAAGAGTGTATAGTGTTTTTGAAAGGCCCCAGAGGCAGCCCTGAAGTCATTTATTTACTCCCAGAACAAGCACAAACTACATGACACCTGCCCCAGGAGCCCAGTTAAAAGCCCCTTGGACCTGACCCGAAGAGACAACTGGCAGAGGTGAACCAGGGTGCCTCGCTTCCCGTTCCACCTCTGACTACTTTTTTCTTTTTTCCTTTTTAAGAAAGAGGGAGAGCGTGTGACAAGTAAGTTTACCATCTAGCAACAGTTCAAAGAATTCTACAGAAACGTGATTTGAAAATCTGCCTACTTTGAATGAAGCATCAGACCTCCTTGAGGTCGCTGATGTGTCTTTAGGTCTTTGTTACTAAGCCAACAGGTAACTTTGGAATCTTCAAAAAAAATGGGGGGAAAAAATAGAATACGAATTCCCACAGACAGACAGCAAACCCAGAAATAATAGCTACATTCATGAGAATAGCAATCACTATTTAGATTTATGGAGTGTGATGCACTAATGCATATAACGAAGCAGACAATTTAATGACTCAGCGTGCTAAAAAGGGGGTGGAAATAAATCCACAGAAGTCACAAGATTGACTTTCAAGATTAATGGGGATAAGCCAAACATTCCAGATGTTCTAATCCAGTGTTCTTGTCTCTACGCTACAGAAAATCACCTCTCCCAAAGAAAAAAATACCATCTTTCTTTCAACCTGCACTTTTGTTCCCATTACCACTCATGAACAGCCAGCTTTGATCTATCTGCTTTTTCTTCCACTTACACAATCAAAATGAAGGAGCAAACAGTACTTTGCATATAAAACATTTAATAAAAGTCTCTCTGAAGACAAAATAATTTATAGTCGAGGCAACTATAATATGTCATTTATCAAGATGAAGAAAAACAGTAAATTTTTTTTCATAATTGCTATTTAAATTATACAAAAATACCAGTATCAGTTCTAAAACTGCCATTTGTCACCATTTTTCTTCTGCTGTAAGAACAGCAGTATCACAGCTAAGTACATGCTCTATTTACTGGACAAAATTTACTGTTCTAATTACTGGACCTGTTACAGCTAATGGAAAATAAGAGTTATTGGGTTTTGCTCCGAAGAGGAAAGCTGTTCAACAACAAGGTAACAGTAGGATATAAAGGAGAATGGGGAATCTGATGGGCCTATGACTTGCTGTTACTATGGAAATCAGTGATTATAACAAAATATTCACATTTTAATCGTGTTCCCTAGAGGACTGACATCCCTAAATTAATTCTATTTTTAAATCCAAGATTTTGTTAATTTACTAATCCAATATATCAACCACAAAAAAGTCACCCAGCAAGTCACAGAAGAGCAAGGCTTGTTCATGCATGCCCGATACCCAAAGCTCAGACTGAACGGCCAGTATCACATAGCACAGTTCCACTTCAGTTACTGCAAACCCACCACTAGCTTCGCTCAGCATCTGCACTCCAGCATATGAGTATCCTGAATTTGGAGTTCCATTTTTTTCAAAAAGAAAGGACTGTCCTCTATGTTAATACTAGTAATTTTAACTCTCAGAATAATGTGCTGTATTAGCTATGCCCAGGTTTTCTAAAGCACCTTTTTGAGAAGGACTGAATAACACACTGCATTAACTGTACAATGGCACCACAAGGTACTGAAGCTCTCACACCTCAGCGTTATCAACCCAGCAAACAGAAGTGTCGAGAACACAAATTGAACATAGGATACATGGAAGATTAAAAAGAAAGCAACCACTTCAACCCTTTGTAGTTTCAGGAGATGCCTGCTTAGATTTGAGCTTCTGGGAGTTGTGAAAATAAGTTCTTACTCACTGTCAAGACCATACTTTTATTTTTGACAGAACTCTTAAGAATTTGATTGCATGGCTACTTGCAAGGCCTGCATTACCCTCTCTAATTCGGTCTCTTAAATTCACTGTGACAAATCTGAAATTCATCCCCTGACATGTTTATTCCTTTTGTACTACCAGAAGAAAAAAAAAAGGTAAAAACTCTGAAGCTAAAAATAAGTTATATGAAAAAGCTTTTTATAGGAAGAGGATGGTAAACAGGCTTATGTAGGAAGCAGAATCTCAGAAGCGCGCTTTGAATATCAGAGATACGGGTCTGTGATGAGACGAGCCTGGGTGGTTTGCACTGAAGGAGCTTGACCGCTGCTGGAGACATCCTTTGGACAGAAGTCATAGAAAGTCCTTAGGAGATGCCAGTCCTTAGGAGATGCCAGTCCTTAGGAGATGCCAGTCCTTAGGAGATGCCAGTCCTTAATGCTGCTTTGCTACAGACCTAAATTTCAGAGGGACCTTTAAGGAAAGGGCTTGGGTTTTTTTCCCTTTTGTATTTTGTTTTTAAGTTCACAGTTGGAAGGACAACCTTGCACTTTGCTGTATTTTACTGATTCTTCCTTAATTAGGTAGAGCAAGAAGAGAGATCTCAGCGTGACCCGCCACCACATTCCTTGGGAGTGACAACTTTTCACAGGCCCACAGAATGATTTATAATCAGTGCGTGTTTCGGGGCTCCCCAAGAGTTGAGGAGAGCTTTTTCCAACAAATTGCAGAGGACCAAGTGGCTTGGCAAAGTCAATGTGTCAGGTCAGTGGTGCGGCACTTCCACAGCAGCTGTAATCACTGTCACATGAGAAGCAGCCGGTTGGAGGGAGGAGGACAACTTTTGTGATTTTATAGCTAATTATGCATGTGGTTACCACATTTGAAACCCCACTCAGCTTCCCACATAACGATCATTCCCTGCTACAGAAAGTCACACGCCAGCTTTAGGTCTCCCGCCTCTGTCTACCCCAGTCAGATGGAATCCGGTGACGATGCGGAGCCAAGAATGTGCAAACAGCATGCCTGACTCTGCTTCTCATCTCTGCTTTTCAACAGAGATGCTAAGAGATAAACAACTGTGCTCTGAAACGAGGACTAGAGCAAGTACATTATTGTCCCCAATTGAATAAAAACCCAATTCCATTTTTAAAAACCTTAAAACACAAAATCCTGAATTGTGTTTTTCAGAAGAGCAGTAAGAACAAGTTTAATAAGTTAGCTTCCAAATAAAATAAAGAAACCAGTCTTTATTAAATTATATGGAAGGGGGTCAGAGATTAAAAATCCTCTGCCTCTCATTATTAGACTTGAGATGACAGATTCATTCCAGAGCACAGAAGGAAATATATTATCCCAAAACAGGATATGAAGTTCAGTCCCAGTAGATTAGTCCCTGTTAAGTAAATTTATTGTCTAATCTTTTAACTCTCCCCCCAAACTGCTGCCCAAGATCCTCTTCCCTATCAGTATTAAACCCCCTTTCCTTCCCTCTCCAACTCTACCCCCGAAGGTCCCCAACGACACGGCCCTCTGCTCTCATTGCCATGAGGACTTTGATGGCACATGAACCTCGCAGAAAAAACAAGGAGCAGTGGGAGTAGAAGGGAAAGGACTTACAACGGCACTCAACCAACTAATAAAACCATGCTGTGCTCTGGATTGTTAGGCAGAAGAGAAAAGCAGGATAAATGTTTTGCTTGCTTTAAACAACAGCAGAAAGCCTGGTGCTGAGCTCTTTTTGTGTATTTGTGTGTGTGTGTGCCTAGTAACCACTCTGTAATTTGGATACAGACATTGGAAGAAAACCTTCAAAAGAGCTGTATTAGTATGAGAGCACTTTCTGGGAAGAATTAAATGTACTATGTGAAGTTAGAAGGCACATCAAACAAAGAGCAACTCAATCCCCTTTTTGTTTACCAAGGCAGAAGCAATCTTCCATACAATGATACATTTCTAACACACTGTTTAGTCTAACTTTAGACTCCATGAAATTATTTGCAAAGACAGGGATTCCCAAAAAATTCCAGTAGAAAAAGGCAGTCTTGCCCTCATCCTCCTTTTCCCTCCCTTTAATTGCATGAAATGTAATTGTATGATTTAATTGCATGAAGGAGACGCACTATGACAAAACCAAAATAACAAGAAGAGAATACGTTCAGAGTGGTGCAGCTAAAAATATTTCTACAATGGGCTCTAAGACTGTTTTATCGCCATGGAGGACAAATATTTCACAAAGATCAAAAGTACAGTATGCAGTACTCCTAGAATCACTGATTGATTCAATTTGTAAGATTGCTTGTGGTTTTTTTCATTTAACAGTATGTTATAAAAATACTTCTATCAAGTACTTAACCTCGGCCTCCTGCGTGTTTTCATGTAGCAGAGCCGTGGTGTACCATCTTTGTGCATAGACAAAATTGCAAAGAGCTTGGTTTCACCAACAGAGTGTGCTGTCAGGTCATTATTAAACTAAGGGCAACACCATTAAGAAATTTATTTTTTTGTTGTTTTATCTGGAGATCTGTCACAAATACTCCGTTCCATAATAAGATGTTTGAATAGCTATCTCCATTTAAAACAGTTGATTTTCACAGCATCTGCTACAAAATACCATTCTTGGCTACGTCTTGGCTCCCTGATGATGTACAGTCCTGACCGGCACAACTGTTTCTTTGCAAACCCTTCTCTTATTTACTTTGGGGTTTTTCTGTTTCTCTTTAGACTCTGGGTGGAGAAGGCATGGGAATCACAAACAACACGTTCAACGAGTCTTCACATTACCAGTAGTTTAGATAACCATTCCTTGCCATGAAAGTGTCCTTGCTTAGACTATTTTTCCTCAAATTGAGAAATTCTAAGATGTTTCTCCCTTGACTTGCACCCTACCACTTCAGTTCACTGTATTTTCACAGTGTACAACATGCTCATTTTTATTACTGAAATTTATTTCTAAAACAATCACTGTGAAACAAGTTGAGGTTAAAAAAAAATATATACATACATTAAAAATCATTCAAGGAAAGAATCTTGCTCTTTTTTCTGTATAGCTTTGGTTTTGTTTTAATCCATAACCTCCTTTTAATTTTTCTACTGATCTTTAATAGATTTAACATTATCTCAACGACAGACAGGTAAAATGTTACTCAGATTAATTTTCAATGAACTCTTAACACCGCTCTCCAGAAAAAAAAAAAAGCTCTGTATTTTTCTCATTGCACCCGAATGAAAATAGGAAGATATACATACAGCAAAGCCTAAAAGTCTCCTGCCAGAAGCCTGCATAACTCATTACACGTATATTCAACTTCCCTTTCCTTGGAAATTCATTCTTCAAACAGTTATGCGTTTGTAACTAGCCAAAAATACATTTGTTTCTTTCTATTGATAAAAGGCACGCAGCAAGCAGCTTCCCTCTGTTTGGTGTACTCAAGCATCACTTTGAACACTGGCTTCAAGTCATCTGGTGAAAGAGTATATGGGGCTACAAAGTAAACTGATCTACCAGACATCTGTAAACTACTCCCAGTGCAATATACAGGAGACACTTACATCTGCATAGAAATATTTATAGGGACATACAAAAAAGGCGCACGCACCGAGCAAACTCCAGTGCTGCTGGGGTGATCAGCTGAGCAACTTGGTCAACATCCTCTTAGCACATGTCTAGTTTCCTCCGACAAGCCTTATGCTCAGGGGAACAAGCTACATAGGCTCTAGCCAAAGAAATTCACGGCTATTCAGAGTACTGGAAGAAGTCAACACACCACTGTTAATGTAAATAAGATGACATTAATACAAAGGTAAAGCAAGCTACCCAACTGGGACTTTTGGGGGAAGCGCAGTGTTGTGGTCCTCAAACCAGGACACATACTAAGGACAGGGTCTGTCCTTATCCAGGTGTATCCAGCAGCACCACACGGTAATGACTGAACTAGAATAAGGCTAAAATATTTCTTTTTGTCAGTTAAAAGAGCAATACTAAGAATCGTCTACAAAGTTATATAAAAGGAAAAGAGAAATCAGGACAGGAATTCTAGTGCCTGCCTGACTCCCTCTGCACCTCCCAGAACCAAGTCCCCCAGTCCTATTTCATGGCAGAATCTGTGAAATGAATCAGTACTTCCATTAAACACGAGCCAATGAAACTAATTTTTCCTTGGTTTATAAATATTTGGCTAAACAGATCATTTAATGCAAGAATTCTCAGATTACAAGGGCAGGAGAAAGGAGAACAAGCACTAACACTACTTAAGTCAAAATTCAGATGTATGATACAAACCAAAAACCCAGAAACCAAATGAGAGTCTATCCATAGATTTTAGACCAAAATGGACTACTGTGTTTATGAAGTCTTGTATGACACAGACTAGACTTATCTACTACTAATTTATATGAACTATTAATACTACAATGTATCTATTCTGAGCCTTTAAAAAGGATACACATTCTATATTAAACACTAAACAATCACTCACACATGCAGGATAAACAATGCATGATCTCTGATACTTTTATGCTATATTAAACTGTACCCTCAAACGAGCATTGCACTGCGGTTCCGAGGGGGCCAGAAACATCTAAACTACACAACTATGTTGAAAGGTCTCGCTCATGGGACTGGCTGCTTTCAAAGGTGATTGGTATCAGTACTATTACACTATCATTCAACCTAGCTGCACAAAGTAAAGCTAAGGTCTTGATGCCATGTGAACGTTACTAAAATAAGATTTTCTGTGGAACTGTCCCCACCACCGCCTCCCCATCAAACAAACCAAACTGCCACTCCAATGAGATCTCATTTTTAAATCATTCATTCTACCCTTTTCATTAGCCAAAACTTGATTTTACTGCCGCCTCTTGATCTTCACATATTATACCAGAGTACAACATACTGAATGACAATATTTTAAAAGTGAATACAATTACAGCAAAAGTTTTTAAGGTGACTCATTAACACACAGGAATGTGGCCCAAATATGACCAATTCACACAACTCTCCATTTAATCCTTGTACAAACAAGTAAAGAAATTCATCAGAATTGTAATGCCTGGAGTTATTTCTTGCTTCCCTACTTTTAAGCACAATCAGTCACTGAATTAGATACTCATTTGAAATCCAAATGACTGCTATGTTCTAAGTGATACACACTGCACTGCCCCGGACAAAGTGGTCGTGGTGTAAGGTACAAAGTTTGCAGGCTACGTGTGAGTGTTCAAACATGCCATTCTAATGGGGTAATCACCAGCACAAGCGATCCTTCTGATTGTCTGCCTGCGCATTGGATACACTGACTCAGTCAGTCAGAACAGATCATCATCATGTATTTGAGTAATTCTTTAAACAAAAATGTCACAAAACAGATGTGGACAATGTACGGCAAAAGTAAAATTTATTTTGGAAGTATACTCCAAAAAAAAAAGTTATCATCTTGCTAGGTTTGGATTAAAAAATTAGAGTTCTAGTTTCATAATGAAAGCCAAACACACTGAGGAGGCAAGACAGAAATCCTCACTGAGAAGGATTGCTTTAGAAATCAGTTTCTGAAGTCAGAAACTAATTAGTTCAGAAACTAATTTAAAACTCAGTGTATTATAAATCCAGATTTGCTGGCCATTTCTCTGTTTCTCTCAGAATGAAAGTGTGTCATTTCAGAAGGGTCGCAACAAAATAAGCAAAGGAAAATGTAAGGAAATCTCTTCATACAATAAAACCGGAGTGACTAACGTGGATGACTCAGTTAATTGCATGACTTTCTACTAAGTGTATTCGCAGGGACAGAAATAACACTAAATCACAAGTAATAGATGGGAAAACTATTTGGGACCACTAAAAAAAAAAGTTACTCCAGAACAAACGTATGGGTCTTCAGAGCAGCATCTTCTTGCATGTACTGCGGCTAACGAAGGTAGAAATAGGGTCTCCTCCCACTCTTCACCCAAGACTAGAGTCGCAGGATAATTCCTGTTGGAAGGGAAGCCTGGATTGTCCCCAGTCTAAAACAGGGCCAGGTCCAAAGTCAGACATGGTTCCTCACGGCTTTATCCTGTCTGGTCTTCAAAACATCCAAGGATGGAGACTGTACAATCTGTATGGGCAGCCTGGGGTCTGCTGCTCAACTGTCTTCATGAAAAACAAGTTCCTCCTTGTATCCAGATAGCAAGACACAAGGTGTAGCATAAAGAGCAACAAAGCATCCCTATTATTATCCTATTATTTTGTAGCAAAACTCAAAAGTTGATTTTTAAACTCACAACTCCACTTAACATCTAACAGCATTTATGCTATGTGACTTACAGAAAGTTACTGTTTTCCATCTTTTGTAGATAACATCAAGAAAAGCTTCTCGTGTGAGTCTTTAGGTGCCAGATCTCAGTGGAAGCAATCTGGCATTGAGAACAGTTGGTGTAGTAATAAGAGCTGAATTAGCACTAATTTGGCTCTACTTGACCTCTTCACATGGCTTAATGGAGAGTACAAAGCCCAGAGCTGTTACATCTGTCCAGCCCTAAGCATGTGAACAAGAAACATCCACCATGTACCCGAGAGATTTCAATGCTGTTAGGAATAGCAGTTCCCTGGTGAATACCACAGCCTTTTCAGTCACTCAGAAATGCACACAATTCTGCACTAGCACTAAGGAGAAGGAAGGGGAAAAAAAATTCAGGAGTACGTGGTTATTGCCATAATGCTATACGTATGTTTATAAATTTTTTTATATATATGAAATATATTTGTATCTATAATAAATACTATTAAATGGCATTACAGTTTCCTTTCAAACTCTTTTAAGATGCTGAACTATCTGATATCCACACGAATTATGCAACAGCTTCCCACCCCGCCCCAGTTGATACCAAAACCTGGAAGCATTCACCATTTTAGAATGAATAAATAAAATAATTAAAATACAGCAAGATGTTAGAAAGCCATGACCATACATTCACAGTCTTCATAGCTGTTGCATTTGGCTGTGTACTGTAATGTAAAATAATGAAATTATGAATGTTATAATGAATTTCTTAATGATTATAATTTAGTCCTAGAGAAAAGTATTAGAGTGGTAACTTGATTTTCTTGTCATGCCCGTTCTATACTAAGCGAAAAAAAAATTAATGCAATTGATGTAATGATTTTTGTAACAAGTGTCTAATTGATTTTTCTGCCGCTACTATAATTTACAAATAGTCCTTTAGTAATTGTTTGGTTTAACTGAAAATATCACACAAATGCTCCTGTAGTGATATTAATTATTATCACATTTTAACCATAGAGAAATTATTTAAAAATCTAGACAGTGTATTCTATAAATGAAACACATCTTACAACAGAAAAACTAAAACACACCAATAACACTGCAGGAAAATAGTGACAAATAATCTATTTTAATTTTGGATGTGACTCTTGGCTCACTAAAATTTAACAGAGCTTCAGCAGGTACTGCAAATCAAGGCTCAGCACACTTTCAAGATATGTACCACCTTCCGCGTTTCAAGAGATGATTTTCCTTGCTAATGCAGGCATGCATAATATGACCCTCCATCCATTTTATTTCTCTTCCAAGAAAAGCCAACTGATTGTACCATCATTCATTTCTTACTGAGCTTTTTGTATGAGGAGCTGGGATAACCTTCGTCTTTACCCAACTGTATAGGAAATCAAGTGTCCCTGACAAGTTAATAACACACCCAAGCAGCCGCTTCCTGCGTTAGTCCTTCCAGCCAGCACCACCCACCCACCTGCCAGCTGTGCTGCCCTGCTCCATGGTCCTGGCCAAGGGGACAGCCCTGATCACCCAGAGCCCCGCTCTCCTGAGGGGAACACTCCATCCCACCACCAGCCATGTTCTGCAGGAGATATTTCATGTCTTAAGCCCAAAAATGAGTAATGATCACAAGCAATGGAAATTTCTGGTCAGTGCTTGGAATACAGATCTTCAGAGGGACTCCTATCACAACCATGTGAAGGAATTATCTTTCTAAACCAACCAAGAATTATTAACTGAATTGAACCAACAAAACATCAGATTTTGGTCTCCGTGAAGAGAAGTATTGGTGTCTGGTTTCTTTCAATATTTATTTAGTGAGGCTATTGCCATCATTGAAAGCAAAAATTGATATATTTCTGTTGGTTTTACCTCCTTGTTCTAGCACACAGTGGTGCATGACACAATGTAGGCAATATACCATCTGATCAGCAATGACTCCAAATGTTGGAGGCCACCTGTTAATTAGTGACATTTATCACTTGACAGCTATGGATCTCTCACTACTGGAGCCCCTCTGGAAAGAGCAAGCTTGCTCCTGATAAATGCAATGTTTTGCATAGAAGAGACAGATGCTGTCCTTTCTATCAGAATCAGAAGCTGGCGATTATTTAGTTCCGATTATCCTGTATTTCAAAGACCAGACTCACTAACTCACTGTTAGGACCTGAAGACAACTAATTCAGGTGCTTACACGGTGACTGTAGCAAGTGTATACATTCGAAACAAACATTTGAAGAGATAATTTTGCTCCAAAAATCCTTGAAACTGTAGGGGTGAGGCATTTATTCTCACACGCAAGTAAGAAGCTACACAACGGAACACAGCACTTGACGCTGACCTGCAAAACTATCAAGTCCAACAGAAAGCTATCAGTAAGTACGTGAGCAGGCTTGCTATCTAAGCTTGGCTCAGCCTTTGCGTTATACCATTTATTATGTCACAAACATCAACATCTTTCTAGTTTCGCATTTCTCAACTTTTCAATTGAGCCAATAACATGAAAGAACATTAAATTTACCAAACAACTGGGGCAATCCCAAGGAAAAATGATGACTCCAAGCCACAGGCTAACCTCAGAGATTCATTTTTGTTTGTTTACCTTAAACACATCTAAGATCCTTCTCGTGATACTTAGCTATAAACAAATTGGTTTTCCAATTACATTATGTTTGTAACAAAATCTTGACCCCCTATAGCCTATAATAATTACAGTACTCTATATTAATCACAGAACTACAATAATTGCAGTACTCCATCTCAACTTCTCATAAGGATAATAAAATATCATCCAAGTGCGGACCACAGTTGTGGAAAGCACCTGATATAAAACATGCTCAGCTCTGGTTTCACAAGTTGTTGTTTTGTTTTTGTTGTTTGTTTTTTTTTTTTTTAAAGAACAAAAACCCTGGGGGTTTTGTATGCCAGATCTATTCCTTGATCCACACCGGCGTATGGTTGCTCAAACAGCCAAGCCAGTGCAACACGGAGCAAAATGCTTCACAAGCAGCAATGCTGCAGAATGTGAAATCAGTGTCAAAATGACTTTCATGGTTCATACAATCCATTTTTTATATTCAGAACCATGTTTTATTTTTCCTTTAGGAAAAAACATGTAATTTAGAAAAAATATTCCTGAAAGAAACCATTCTGGCAAACCACAGCTTTCCTGACTCAGTTTTCTTAAAACCAAAGCATTGATGTTACACCCTTCTCAGACAGTGAGACAGATATAAAAATGCAAAGAAGAATAAAAAATTGCTTGTGAAAACAGCTCCACTTCTCTCAGGGAAAACGATTCCAACACGTCTGCCAATCTAGTTACACAAGGAGGAGATCAAAACTCTTCAACAGGTGCAGAGAAAAACATTTTATTAGATTATTCTTCTCATTTAAGATTTTTTGAGAGATTTTTAAATGCAGGAAGGTAAAGAACTGTCCCTGAACCAACTTCTAGTTGCTTCAGCATCTGGTAACTGAGAGTGACAGAGACTAAAAGTTCGAAACTTTAAAACAGATTCTGGCAGTGATTTTCGATAGCCAAATGTTCTACAGCCAGCGCTCACTTCAATTGCTATTGATAAATCCTTGGAAAAACTACACGGATTCTGGAATGAAGGATGTTAAAACAATTTTACTGAATGTTTCTTCCCAATAAAAACATACGATTTCCCTCTTTTTAGAAAAGGCGTCTCATCAATACAAAGCATTCATTTTGCCAAACAGACTTTAATCAAAAGTCTTTCCTTTTGTACAGGCATAACTAACTTTGTTACTTAATTAGCTCACTAGAAAGCAAGTATTACTGACACCTTGCAGCACTTGACAAGTGAAATACAGCAAGCAGGCACATCAATAGAGGACAATCAATATAAATTAAATTTTCCCAATGTTTTTTTTTAAAGTATAGCACAGGAGGGAAAGATTTTGCTGTTAAGGAGAAGGAGGACTGCTGAAATAGTTATTGAACAAACAACTGTTTTCATTTACCAAGCTAAATAACCAGTTCACGTATGTTTTATCAAAGCCTAGTCGCACGCTAGTTACACCTGTCTGGTTTGTATTACCCAGTTCACATATTCTTCATGCACATCAGCATAGCAGGCCATAGATAATTCGTAACACTTCATCCACAAATATTAGAGATTACATTCAAAAACCCATATTGAAATAATTCAACAATTATCATTCCACTCCTCCCTGAACGCCTAGGTCAGTGTCTTCATCTCCCCTACCTGATTAACAGCTAAATCAGCAAAGTCTAGACACACTCACAGCAGTTGCAGTGCTGAGAAATCGCCCTACAGCTATGCTCAGTCACTCGTTCCCTTTGATAGTAGCATGGCACCACAAGTTATCCCACCAAAGATCAACTTATTGTATTTATAGAGTCTTTCCCTTTCCAAATCAAAGTTAAATGAAGTTGAAGGCAACATCTACAGGACAAACCATAGTCACAGCCTTAAAGGATTAGAAGCAGCCATTGTTTTCATGTCAGACATGTTTTTATAATATAGACCATGTCTATTCTTGTTATTTCATTTTCATCATCACACCAGCTTTTCAGCAGTCAGCCGACCCTTTCCCACACCACAGTTTTAAAGGCTCATAAACATTATCTTTATTATATTAAGAGAGATTCAAAAATTTTAAAACAGATGTGAAGTCACTCCTGCCAAGAGCCTACACACAGTGTGATTCAATAGGATGTGGGTGCTGTAATGTACTCAAGACAAGTCATTCTAAAACTCTGAGCTCAACTTGCTGAACAATTTTTTTTGTCTACGAAAACAAAAGCTTAAAATAAATTAAGAGCTCCCATCTGCCTGGGACTACGAGTGATCCGATGACCTGACTATGGTCGCTCCTCAAAGACGCTTCCATTGACAGCATCTGCGGACACAGGAGTGATGAAAAAACACGGATGAGTTTTTTTTCTTTGCTTCTTAAAGAAGCTGTATAAGGCAAACAGCATCCATCGCATATCTCCCGGTGAAGAGAGACAACAGAAATTCCATCACTCACTGTGCATAGCTACAGGTTGGCCAAGTTTTTTCTTCATGCCACTAGCTGGCTCACAGAGGCTTAAATTACTGCCACGTACCTAACAGCCACGAGCCCAACTACAGCAGATCAGCATTTCCCGGGCCGTGTGCTGCTCAGATTTCCCCTGCCTCCCTCCCCGGGGTTTGCTGTAAGCTCCTTCCTTCAGCGCCACAGCTCCTGGAGTGCTAATGGCTTTTTCTCCTCACCATTTGGGTCTAAGTCAACATTTTTCCCACAATGCAGAGTCGATCCATGTAGCATCAGTATTTCTTTTTCAATTTCCTTTCTGCAGCCAGTAGCTTTGGTTTTCTAACTTTTTATGTAAAATCTCTACGTGGTGATATCTGCAGGAGCTTTTCCTGTGTGTGTCTCTTGGAATTTATCACGTTCATCTGTAGGCGGTCAGCTCAATTTTTGAAAACAGCTGAGAACTTTACATAAAACAAATACAGGGTAATCCCAAGAAACAGCCTTTCTGCAGATAAGGATAAGGCTGGTCTTGGTTGGGTTTTTTGTTAGTTTTTGGGTTTTTTTTCTTTTTCTTCTTTACTCCAACACAACCCTGTGCTTCTTGTTTGTAGACAGAGAGCGTCCTTCAGTGGGTGTCCAGGAGGAGGGACCTGCTATGGCTTATACATTGGGAGGGCTCTGGCGATACAGGTGCCACAGCTCTGCTCTGAGACACCTCCCTTGCAAGTGCAGTGGCACAAAGGGAAAGTGAAGAACAAGGAGTTAATGAGTGTCATGGTATCCAGCGTCCCACTTCAGAGGCCGTGATTCTTTCAGACTGCCTCCTCAAGAGGTACCCCAGCAAGGCTCCCCAGCTACTGTGCCAAGACCCCACACCAGGACGAGCTGAGAACATAAAGGGTTATTATAGTCCAGCTCTTGCTGGCTACTGAGAGGTATTAAGCTCACAGTTCATCTTTTTAACCACTTATCTCTCCCCCATGTCACATTCCCCAGGTTTCCTCTTACCGCTACAGTCTAGTCTGCGGTTCCATTCAAGCCATTGTGACCACAACTAAATGAAAGTAAAGAAAAAAGAACTTTTTTGTCATTTCCACTATTTGTCTAATAGATAAAACAGGCAGTGTACACAATGAGGTAGTAAGATGTGAAGTCTTGTAAAGTATTCCATATATTCAGCCCTTAAATACTCTGAATGGCGCTGAGCACAAGCTACCAAATCCTGTGTGGTTTGAAAACTATCTACAGCCCAGCAATATTTGCCATCTGCACAGATAAAGTGAGGTTGTGAGCAGGAGCGGTTTCCCAGGTGTTTAAGTTGGCCGTGACATGGCAACATGAGCCTTCCTGTTTGCCGGGAGAGGGCAGACATTCCCGCAGCCTTCTCCTACTGGATATAAGAGGAGCTGCACAACTACACGGACACCTGAAGAGAATATGCCAAAAGTGGAGAATAAATTCACTTACACAACAGGATTTGCATTTGTAAATACACAACAGTAACTTCAAAAGGAAATACTGTCAAAATACACTGTAAACAACAGACTCTGCACAGTAACTTACATGCAATAAATGCACAGAATGAGACTACAGGAATTATTCCAGGCCGTGGAACAGGTGCGTGTCCAGGTCAAGTACTCCTGGCTCCAGGGACCCCTGATACCCAGCTAACGCATCAAGTACTATGTTCTATCAGCAAGGATGTTTACACAAGTTACAACAAAGATGAAGATGCAAACATAAGTCCAGTATGTTAGTTAGGATTCAAGTTACTTATTTGTGTACTGCAGTCAAAACGCACGCTCACTCACGCACAATTACCCTTGAAAGGGTTTTATAGTGTTGGAAGATAGGACCTGCTGGGCTCCTGTTTTCACCTGCGTGTCACAAACAGGATCATACAGAGCAAAGGACCATACAGGTCTCCCCTTCTGTATGCTGAGGACAACACCGACACTAGAACTCATGATGCCTCACCAAGCAGCTAGAGCTCGAAGGCTGCCATCAATGCTATGTATGACACTACTGCCCTCTCCTGGAAGCAGCTCAACTGCATGTCCTTAGACTTCTATGATCAGCCTGCAACTTTTTTTTTTTCCCCTTCTAAAATTGGTAAAGATTTGAATTTTCCAAGCAACAGTGTATAATAGGGTACAATGGACTAATATTAAACAATGTGATAACAATGCAGTTATTTATAGGTTATCATAACCAGTATTTTGTATTTCAGAAACAAAGGTGTAGTACCAGGGAGTTGATACAAACTTTCTCCAAAACCAGACAAAGTAATTGGCCTTGGACCAGTCACAGTATAACTTAAAACACTTCAACTAGGAAAGTTAAACGCATACGAAACCACTAAAGCAGATGGTCTACTCTGTGGAGCACCCCCCAGATATCATGCGACACTAAAAAGCAGCTTTCGTTTCTTATTTAAAACCAAAGCAAACAGCAATATAAAATCCCAATATAACAAACTCACTGTGCAAGTAGGGATGTGCCTGGAGCAAAATTTCCTAATTTTCCTGAAAACATGCATTTTGCTCTTTGGACTAATGCCATGTCTTTTTCTGTTGGCTCTGCCCCCTCAGGGCCACGCGCTATTCAGCTGAAAAACTGTAGGGTTCTCACTTGCAGGCAAATAGGAAGGAGTTTAATGAATCACAACATTTTGTTCATATTTTGCTTGGAGGAAGCATTTTCCACATTTTCTCCCTCTTAGTGAAGTTCAGAGAAATTCCACCCAAACGCTGTATAACTGCTTTATTGAGACCAAAAGTTCACTGTCAGATCTTAGGGTTTCCCTACCAACCAAAAAGAAAGAGAAAAGGGGGCAGGGAAAAGAAATGCTTGTATGGAGAGAATTAACTAATGAGCTTGCTGAGGCTTACTTATATTCCTCCAGAGACCTATGAAGACCAAGGCTGTGAACGGTGCTTACGCATACGTACAATCACAGCTCACATGCTGTGGAATGCTCTTTCAACTATAAAAAAATTCTTTTGAAATTCCTTCTCAGTGATACGGGATTCATTGGAACTCAAGTTCCCATTGCTGTTCAATGTCAAATAAAGAGAAAGATACGTGGGAGAAAACAGAAAAGATTTGTGCAACAAAAAATCTGACTTTCAGCTGGGCTGCCCTTGCTGATTGCTTTTATCATCTCAAGTAAAGGTTGGCAAAATGGAAATCGATGTCGGTTACTCACTCTTGTTGCTTTGATTCCTGTGTTGCTCTTTGGTTCAAAGACGTGTAAGGGGTTGGGGAGAGAGCTGGCATTTTTGGTCCCCCCAAATGGCTATTTGAGATAAGCATGGCCAATGAGGACGGCACGGACCAAAATTACAGTTTGACTCCTCAACTGGGAACTGGGCTTATGGAAATAACTTTATAAAACACGAGAATCGTTACAACAGTAAGAGGTCCCTTATTTTAACACCAGGGAGTTGAAAGAAAAGCTAGACGTAGCACAAATATACTGAAGAACAACTGCATTACCCCTGCTAATATCGGACAGTAAGGATGCAGAGATGTGCACAGTTTAATATTTAGATTTTTTTTCCATAAAGAAATTAATGTACTTATTTTACTTATTTCAAACTTTTTAATTAAAAAGCTCAGCAATGTGGGATTTTAAACAGAGGAAATTAGCCTGAAGGCACGTTCTTTTCTAATATAAAAGGGTCTTTCATTAATCCCTAATTAAATATTTCTCCATACTTAAATCAGCTAGACATTCAAATAAGAAAGAATGAAAACAAATAATTTCCAAGGAAATGCTATATGCAGCTCAAGAAAAAAAAAAAAATAGTGTTCAGTTCTATTTTTCCTTCTGTTTTCTCCTGTAATACCTTTCCTTCCAGGCAACTGCTCCTGAATGCCCTGATGAGCAATTTACTCTCATTTCCAAAAGACAGTAAAAATAAAGAAAGACGACATTGGCTACTTCAGAAATAGTTCTTCTCTCCGAATTAACTAATATACTTTCAGAAAAAGATCTTAAACCAAAGGAGAAGAAAGGGCTATTACAGATGTATGTGAAAAAACATAAAGACAAAGCTCTAGATGGGTGGAACAAAAG
This sequence comes from Larus michahellis, assembly GCF_964199755.1. NCBI lineage: Eukaryota > Metazoa > Chordata > Aves > Charadriiformes > Laridae > Larus > Larus michahellis. The sequence continues at coordinate 5,302,634 of NC_133906.1, read as the reverse complement.
CTGCTGAAGTTCACACATAATTCATACGTTAATTTTTTTTAAAAAAAAGTAGTCAGAATAAAGAAGCTAAAAGAGGTAGAGGAGCCTCCAGGAAATCTGTGTTACCAACCGTTTTTTTTCAAGCATAGCTTTTCTTAATAAAAGCACAGTAAGGGCAAATTACATTCCAGTAGCAAAGGAGATTAAAATACCAACCCTTCTTTCGCATTTTTCCATCTTGCTTTTACCTCAACAGATCAAACAAACTACATTAACAGCATCATGAAGTTGCCCAACAAACAAAAAGCATGAAAACACATGTTATAAAGAAACATATTTTATATTTAGAGAACAGCCTAGCGCATTAGCAGGGTAAACAAAAATAATTTTTGCAACAAATTTGATGCAAAGAAAATTCACAAGGATAAAACAAACAGTTTCATATTATAAAAATTAATGAGATGTACAGACATCTCCAGCATGAGTCTCATCTCTCCGCTTCTTTTCTTGCTTGTGTTTGGTTTTTTTCCTTTACAAAACTTAGATCTTGTACTTGAGATTCATGATATAGATTTCATTACTCAGCAAAGCCATCTCTGAGTGCTGCTCCCTCCCATTCACACTGGCAGGGCAGAGAGACAAGTGTAGGGGGAGTCACCGGTCAGTGCCATCCAGGCCACACCACAGGGATGGAGCGTCTGCCTCTGCAAAATCAGTTAAAAGTAATTATGCTCTACAGGAAAATATAATTTTAGATTTTGCCTTCTTTTTAAGGAAAATTTTCAAAATTAAATACAAAAGCTGAGCTCATCAGGAACTCAAAGTGTAAATTTGTTCTGGTTTTAATTGCAAATGACATTCTTCAGTTCCTTCATCTGTCCATGGAAGAAAACCTGTGTTCAGAGCCTGTGTTTCCTAGTCTGTCCCTCTTGAAGTTTGTCCAACTTCAGAAAGAGTTGCAAACAGCTGACAAAAGTAAGCGAAATAAATTACCACTCCTGTCTTCAAGCAGGAATACGAGGCAAAGCAGAAGCAAAGGCAGCATATTTCTTTGAGTAACAGTGGTAAAAACATCTCTTCTCTTGGCCGTGACTGTGTCCCTCCTGACTGACTGGTTTAGCTGCGTTCACAAGTCAGACTCAAACATCTTTCAGCAGTTGTAGCATTTAAAAAGTAGATCCCCTGTTACTTAAGAAAACCAAGCTCTTGACTTAGCCCTGTCCTTATTCTGGTCAATTCTGAAGCTTGTCTTCCAGCTATCTCCATGTTCCCAGGCTATTTTCTGTTAGCGATGTCAATCCCTCTGGGAGATGATCAGAATCAGCCACTGCCCTCCCACATGAGCGAGGATATGGCGTGTAGACTTGGCTTCCACAGAAAGCCACGTTACCAAGGGTAAATCCAAATCCATGCACAGCACTACACATATGCAATATTTTCACAAATAAGGAGGCGAAACGTCAGCTTTAATAAATAACATGCCAATTAAGCAATATCCTATGCAGTGCAAACTGCTCTGCCCAGTGCACCCATGGGTGCCCAGCACCTCTGCACTACACTCCCCCACACCCAGCAAAATTCTCCTCCTCTTCCATTCATCTCCCTCCCCATCCTCATGTTTTACTGCATCATGTTTCTGTTAAGGTCTTTGTGGATTTCTAACGTATCTTACTTGGTGGTTCACACCCAGCCTGCCACCACATCACTCCCAACACAAGACCGAAAAAGGAGGAGGCTGAACTCCCCCAAAGCCACCCGTGCTCCACGCACCATTGCAGAGCACTATTACAGGAAACACTTACTGGCAGCCGTGGTGTCAGATGATGCTGATTGACGAGCAATGACAGCACTTCTCCAAGTTGGGCACACGTGGACATGCAACAAAAATGGAATGAGATTGGGGAAGCACAGCAGCAATCACTATTTAGACATGAGTTAACAGATAATTCTGCTATTTCCTGTGTTAGGGAGACTGTGTGAATGTCCTGTAACTTAGCTTTTGGTAATATGCACCTTCTCTTACTTAAATTTAAATCTTTTGAAAGCTCTTTGAAACGCAACCAGAGGTTGCACCAGAGGTTCAAGTCACGTATGGCTTTTTCTGGATATTTTTTAAAAGTACTTGACATTGGTGGGCCAGTGGTAGCAGCAGCAAGCACAGAAATAGAAGCATGTAAGTAGATACAGGAAGAGAGCAGAAACGTTGAAAAGGATGAAAACACAACAGTAATGGGAGCCTTCCATTACCTCCATGGAAACTAGATAACGTCACATCAGGAGGCACTGCGAAGCCTACATCCAAGGATATGATTAGCAACAGCTTCACTGAGCAGCCAGGCAGGAAACCCACAAACAGAAAAGCAACAGTTCACTTAACCCTGAGCAGTGTCTGGTACCTGGGTAAGTGTCAGCATCAAAGAACCGCTCTACACCACTGACCACAGCATACTCAAATGCAATATCTGTGTAGGAACGGCAAGAATGTAGCTTACTGCATCTTTTTTGTTTAACTTCAAAAGCAGAAACTGCAGGAGAGTAAGAAAAGGAGTTTCTTAAATTCTTAAAAAGGAGTTAAAAGAGGTAGTTGACATGCTAAGCCCATCGTGGGCAGAACAGAAACTACTTAAAGACACCACACTGAAGATTCAGAGAAAATACCACTTATCAAAAAGAACTTTAGAAGGACCAAGAGAAAGCCATCACAGCTGGAAAATATGGCAAAGGACACCACACAAAAAAAATAATTTAAAAAAGCATCAAAAGGTCCAAACGACACAGGAAAGATCATGAACTCCAACAGGTTAAGTGCGAAAAACACAAAACCAACACTCGCAAAGGAACTCACAGAAGTCCTCAAAACCAGCAATACACTCATTTATCAAAAATGAGAACCCTGCCAGAAAGCCTAAAGGACCACTAGATGATCAAAGCATACAAAGTAACGTTCAGAGATAATGCCAGAATAAAAATAGAAAAAACTTTCTTTGTACCCATGCTCCTGCTGACGGGAAGTCCTCATTCCAGGACTCCTCGGTTTGGGAAATGCCTCAGAAGCGTTGTTAGACTATGGAAGATATCAATGAAGTGAACAGCGAGATACTGTCAGGATGAGAGGTTAGCTACCTAAAATTCTAAAGGGTTTCTAAGATTAAATAGTCAAAGCCATGGAAACATCGGCTCAATAGCATTTTCCTTTTAAAAAAGGAAAAGAAGAAAGAGATATTATCAGGAGTAAAGAAGAACACAAAAAATAAGTAATTATATCACTCTCTAAATCCAGGGTGCCCTTTCAAGGCAACCTTTAGTATTGTTAAACTCGCTACAGAAAGAGCTGAAACACAACTGCGGAAGATGCTACTGGTAGAACTGGGGAAAGTTCAGAGAAGGCCAACAGGGAAGAAACAGCTTCTGCGTCAGAACGACGAAGTGAGCCTGCACTATTAGAGATGAAAAAGAAGCGTCTGAGAGGGGATACAACAGAGATCTATAAACTCATGCGTGATACAGGCTGAGAGGCTACAAACATCTACTGCTTCTTATGCAGAGAACTAGCTGCCACCAAAACGAACCAAAGGCAGCCAGGGCAAAAATAAATAGTGGAAGCAGTTCTTCAAACATGGTTTCACAGCCAGAAACACGATGATGACCTTGACAAACCACTGCTCTGATCTGTTTTTACACAACAGTCATTAAGTTAGAGTGGAGTGGCTGCTGCTGCTTTACATACTTGACTGGGCAAACTCTGCAAAGGATAAAAAAAAAAAATCTTAAAGCATCTGAGGCCTTGTCTATCTGCTCTGAAACACGTTTCGCACAAGAGGTTTACTAAGCAAAGAAGTTTTAGTGAAGACTGCCCTACGTTACCTACTCCATCAAAGTTGTACAGAACTATCACTTCAGTGTTCCTGTAATTTTGTTGCACTACAATGAAGTATAGCAAGAAATGCATAGAGAAAGTTAATCTTTATCCCAAGCCAAGTAATTTAGAACAAACTTTAAATCTATAGTTACACAGACACACCACACACTCCCCCCTCCTTAGTTCTTAAAAAAAAAAAAAAAAAAAACCAAAAGGGCTAACCAAATATCGAGAGGAAAGTCAGAAGAAAATGTGACCCAAAAAATCAGTTCTCACTTGTTTAGGACTCCAGGTGGTACCACATCGTATCCTCACTGTGACTACAGGCTTAGACATAGCAGTACAAGTCCACACAAATTATACCAACTACATGAAACCCCAAGACAGCTGAAATCTTCAAGTACAGAAGGGGCTTGCACGCGCAATCCCTCAGATGCTCTGAGTAGCGTCTTCACACTCCATGTAAAGGTGAGTGGGAAAGGGAGGTCCACTCAAAGTGATGTCGAAAGAGGACAGATTCACCAAGTCAAAGAGAAGGGCAATATTTCATGGAGGAGTACACATCAAATGCAGTGAACAGAAGATGGCAGGACTGGCAAAGAACCTTGCATGATTTGGTACCCAAGTTCCAGTATTTTTTAATGCCATCTGTGTTCCACAGCTGCATCTGAAAATCCCATTCAGGGAGAACATGAAATACAGGAACAAAGTTTGAAAATTCTGGGAAGAAACAAAAAATGTGATGACAACAGGTTCAGCCAAGTAAAGCAGATTTTAAGTTCAAGTGAAGGAGATTCAGCTTGACTACACTTGAGATACTTAAAACAATTGGCACTTTAGATGAGAATTAACTGAAAAGTATTTGTTGAATTTTACAACTGACTTCAGAAAGAAAAAAGTTCCCAAAAAAAATCTTAAGAAAAGCGTTAAAAGCTCACTCAACACATATTTCACCATACTTAAAAAGCAAAGTTGACCTCAGTCAACCCAATCCAGCTGGCTGGAGTTTGACTGATAATATGATTTGAATGACATCTTCCTGTGGGTTTTGTAACCCAGGATTGCCAAATTATTCTACTTCCAAATCGAGATTACTAATACTTGAGTTTCACTGCCCAAAAATCAATGGAAAAGTGAAATGACAAGACTGAAATATTTTCCTACCACGAATGAGTTTTTTGAGTTTTGGAAGCATTTTGTCTCCTACGTAGATCCACCTGGTGCGTTCTTACTCCCTTCCCTGTGACTTCTTCTCCAGCCATACATGCAATGGGGGTGACGGCATTTCTTGTAACATCCTGGCAGCCAGTGATTCAGGTGCAAATCAACCAGCAACTCATCTTACAAATCGATATACAGAAAGCTTAGCACTGTGAAGCACACTGGAAAACACAGATCTGCCAAATGAACTGGGCCATAAGGTACATGAGAACCGTGTGTGTCACTTGGTTTTCATTCCTTCTTTCTTTTGCAATTTTATTTCCTAAATTGTTTGAGATGCGTGAAAGGAAGCGCCAGAAACCTTACCCGCCTTTTACCAAGGAGATGGAAAAATAATGATAACACATACATACTCTACTACAGAAATTATTAAATATCCAAACCATAATCCAGTATTTTCTACAGATCATCTTGAAGCCGTTTCATCATACCAAAGCAAAGGTGTAATTTTTGTTCCACTTACAAAGATTTAGGAAGTTTTTAGAAAGACCATTTGTTTGATTTACATTCAGTGGGGACTTACAACACCATTGTGTGTACGGTGCATGCTAATTTGCGCATTAACATACAGTGACTAGAAAAAACCCAAGTAACTGAAAAGCTGACTGTATCTTTTTTTCTAGTTTCACGTTTTGCTGATGAGAAAATAGCTCAGTCTGGCGTTATGCCTGTAAGAATGCTCTGTCAAATCAATCAAAGGAACTATAAAGATACCGGAGTCGAGCAGCACCAACCGGGGACTTCTTAAGGCCTCTTGCCAGATATAACAAGAGTAAATATGAAAAGTTTAACACTCCAGGAATGAACTAGTGTCAAGTTTGCAACCAGTAAATACCCAGTGCCTCGCCAGCCCCAGACTTAGTGCACGGACCAAGGGCCCTGCCCTCTCCATGGAAGGCTGCTTCCATGGGAGCTATCACACCTTGCACTCCGGCAGAGGTCTCTCCCTCAAAAAGCCGTCACAACCTGTAACTGCTCCCTGCTTTAACAAAACTGCTGGATTACAAACAGAATAAGGACTGACTCCCTCTTGCACTGCAGCATTCTATTTATTTGTTTCTTTCTTTTGCTCTGCAGCTATTGTGCTGCTTGGAGCACACTCTTGGTACCCTCCCCACAGTCCCTTCCAACCTGAACGACTCTGATCTCTTTATTGTTGGCAGCAGCATCTCCATTTGGTGATCTTATTCCAGTTAACAGACGAATTACCTTTCAGCTCTCCTTCAGAGTCTGAGCTGACCCTCACTTTAACACCTGTATTTCGCTTGGTTCCACACCAGTCCAGTCAATGCAGTAAACCATTGACACAGAACATGAACAGCTTAGACCTCTAACAAAGCAACAGGTACAATTTTCTTCATTTTTAAGCTGTTGCCTGAAGTAATGTTCTGAGTACAACAACTTCAAAAGAGAAAAGTATTATAAGGAACAAAACAAAGCTTTAAAGAAAAGCATAGTTTGGAAAAAGATACCACTGATTTAATTGATGTAGCTCTGGAGAAAAGCAAAAGGACCCAAGCCAGCAAGATGCTAACATGAAAGCAGAATGACAGAAGCCCAACAACAGAACTACTGTGCTTCTGACCAGCTGTAAAAGTGGCCTTCCTTCTTCATGGCCTATTGTTCTAATTTAAAATCTGAACTGCTTCTTTTCATTTAAATTGAGTTACAGTCTCATTCAAACACTCAAGTCCCAAATACAAACCTTAGAGTAAGCAGTTCTATAAAGATTTTCATCAGTCTACATAAAAGAACTTGGAAGATTTTCCTAACAGAGAAGCCATTTAGCTTTCAACCACAACTGACACACTATTATCGGTCCACGACCTATTCCCAGCACCTCTGCCACAGTTTTCAACCAAAGGAGAGTAGTGTAGGGTAATACTTGCTGGACCGGGGCAAAGGATGTATCGTAACTGAAGGCACACAAAAGCAGGGAGGGAGGCAGAGGTGACAACAACTGATATATGCATTTTTAAAGAGACCAGATACATTTTTAATACATTCTTTAATCTCGGTCTTTGGAAGTCTTACAGAAGATGATCTCAGAGAACGGGAGGTGGGATTAGATGGTGCTGGCAGTGTTCTGTGGTACTGTTTTGTGGTACCACAACAAAATAGCTTATTTGCCAGTTACAGCTGGAGTAACACAAAACATGGTCTTGAAGACCCTGAGGGGAGCAGCTACACAGGGTCTACCACCTCCAGGGACTAGCACCCCAGAGGTTTCCTGGACAGATCTAACAGGGACTCTACACTTCCCTCAGTATGATGAGAACTCCATATCCCTTCTCATCAAAGCACAGAAATACTGCAATTTCACCTGTTCTGATGAAATAAACTATTTCATAGTTACTTCTTTGGAAGGTACAGCTTAGTTCAGCCACTTCTATAAGCACTGAATCTCCTCGATAAAAAATAAAACCAACCAGATACTACATAGATCTCTTTTGATTGCTCCGCCATACCTGTAATTCAGAAAACGTACATCTCTTCCTTCTTGCAAACCAAGCTTCCCTAGCTGGGAACGCGCCACCCAAGCCTCCACCCGCTGCCTCACACGAAGCTTCCTACATATCACAAGTTACGGTGACAAGCAAAGGAGTGACTACCTTGAAAGTTCCTGCTCGTTACATCTTAGCTCTAAATTATGGTCTAGAATAACGCTTCATTGAGGCCAAGTCAATACTTTACTTGGTAACTGACACAACTGAAGAAAAAACCCAATGGACTTTTATCCCTCGAAGTATCTGAGGCTCAAAACTTATATTTTTCCCAGTAGTACTAGCTTCCTAGCTTGCATTTTTAGACTATCACAGTTGTAACACAGTAATACTTAACTAGGATACCATTAATCATTTGCTTTCATACCCTTAAAAAAATATTTTCATTACTTTTCTAGTAGAAATACAAACATCATATATAACTATGGGAGAAAAAGATTTAATAGATTACACACTCAGTGGTGCAGAAACCCAAACAATAACGCAAGAACAGCAGGGATGGGTCTCTTTCCATACAACCGATAAGCATTCCGGTTTCAGGAAGCACCCTAATCATAAACCATATAATACTGTAGGACTCCAGAAGTGAGATTAGAAAGGATGTATACAGGCTAGCATTAAATTTTGGTCTAAAATATGCTGGGATATATCTACCATAAAAACAGTAACCATCAATTAGATTTACCACAAATGTCAAACATATGTTTAAGCCAAACCAAATCCTATCATAACTGTATAAAAACTTGGGAGCAAACCAATCCAATTTTATCTAAAAAAATTCATACGAGTTGTGATGCTGTCTGAAGGACCTTTGTAAAGGAACATCTACACTTTCCAGAAAGTTAACTGAAGTATAGCAAATTCCCCTGATCCCAACTTTAAAGTCTCTCACCATAGAGGGACTTTAAAAATCCATGTTTTCTCAGACAGAATTCGTGTCTTCTGGTGCACTGGTGTTTGCAGGTTTTTTGCACTGATGCAGAGACGTGCGTTTTACAGGGAGGCACTACCACATATGAAGAGCAGCAGCTGCCAGTCCAGAAGGGGAAGCAGTTTATATACAGCCATGTTGGTGTCATTACGCCCACTGACACACTCACAATCATGAGGCCCCATTTTGCCAAATTTTATCTGTGCTTTTATTATCTGCCAACTTGTGTCTTCTCTCTGTAAAAGTGAACTAATCTGGCAACGTCTTATTCCAGTAATAGCACAAAACTATTGCAAAAATTTCTGACAAAATACATAAGCACTTTCATTAAGTTATTTCTGATAAAAGTTTGCAAGTTGCAAGTCATCAGCATCGGCTGCTCATTTTTCTTCTTTTAGGAAGCATTAGAAGTATTTGGTTTCCATACCATTCCTACTGCTAACCAACTATTTTTCTTTCTCAGTGCCAGATCCAACATTCCTTACAGCCTTTGAGGATTAAGTCACTTTTACTCTTTATCCACATAGGAAAAATAAAACCAAAATTAGTACAGCAAGCCAACCAATCAATATTTTAGATAAAGCTTTACAAATGATACGGAGAAGAAGCGAAGCACAAAATAAATTTCAACAATGCATTAAAACTACATTTTAAAGTTCTGATAATTGCACATCCATGGTTAGCAAACATTTCTCCTAGATACTCTTCTAATCCTATCTTGCAACTGATGTGAAATCCTGGTCTAGGAATCTCCTTTCCAAAGTCCCACAGACGGGGACTTGGCTTTGCATATTATCAAAGATAATAATGGTCACCTGATAGTTCAACAGTATCAAACCCAGGACTGAAAAATTACTAGTTAGACCTCTCAGAAAGTCTTGTTATTTATTTTATACTGTCTTATTCATCAAATTATTTTTCAACCTTGGCACGTTTTAAGCATTTGGGTTTTCAAGCTTCTTGCATCCATTAGAGCTTTAAAGCTTCGTTTTCTCTTCCAAATGAAAGCTTTATTCATAAGTAATGATTTGATTCTAGGAATGAGAATTTTATGAAAACTACTTCTGTGAGATTAGAATTAAGATCACCAAAACGCTTTTAGCAATAACTATCCTCTTCTACGCTAATGCAGACAGAGTTGTGTCTAAATCTCATCGACCTAATACATGTCACAGACCAGCAACGGCAGCAGGACAGACTTCAGACCGCAGGAGACCGTGCCCCCACCAGTCATCAGCACCTGTTTGGCTTTTGCTCTTTCTTCCTTCTGTGGTCAGGAGTGGAAAAGGACTTGTCTTGTAGCCGCACAAGATAGCAGGGATTATTTCTGAAATCAAGGGTATGGGACTGTGATAACACAGTCACATCTGCCTTTACTATGGGAGTCGTCACATTAGGAACTCTGACCCCGGCTTCATTGCCCGGTATCACAGGCGCTTTTCTCTATTTTCACTTGGAAATAATTACAACTTTACAACTCTAACTACAGGACTGTTTCAACTGCAAACAAACATATGATGTTAACATAGGATTCTGCAATTCTAAAGGCTCATTAATGTGATTATCAGAGTACAAGCCATGTCTTGAAGCTTAGCACTTATGGCTTACCATTAAAAGACTGCTGTAAGTATTTATAAAAGAAAGAAAAAAACACCTCGGAGCACATCTGTTCTGAGGGATCACACATTGCTAATAATGCTTAAATTCAAATACTTCATACAATGTTTTTCTATTATTATTCTCAAAACCATACTCCAGAAACAAACCTAAACTACATTTCATATAAATAGCATCTGCCAGCTGAAGACCTCAAGAGCAGGCTGCACAGGAGATGCTGAGACTGATATACTGCTATGACAAACCAATGGATGTTGTAGCTCGGCAGCTGGAAGACACTTCTGCTTCAGCTGAGATAGTGTAACGAAGCTTTTGAGCAATGCGCGTTCACTGGTCTGAAAATGTGATCGTTAAGTAGCTGTATCACAGTCACAGCGCACCCATGTTTATCAGTCCAAGTTACTAAATAATTTGGGTGGGCTGACTTCAAAAGGAAATCATAAACAGATTCTCGTTTCTCTTTTATCTGAAGATGTCCAGAGGAGGCCACAAAGATGATCCAAGGGCTGTAGCACCTCTGCTATGAGAACAGGCTGAGAGAGCTGGGGCTGTTCAGCCTGCAGCAGAGAAGGCTCTGAGGAGACCTTACAGCAGCCTTCCAGTACCTCAAGGGGCTACAACACAGATGGGGAGGGACTCCCGATCAGGGAGTGGAGTGATAGGACAAGGGGGAAAAGTTTTAAACTGGAAGAGGGGAGATTTACATTAGATATTAGGAAGAAATTCTTTACTGTGAGGGTAGTGAGACACTGGAACAAGTTGCCCAGTGAAGTGGCTGCCCCATCCCTGGAGATGTTCAAGGCCAGGTTGGACGGGGCTCGGAGCAACCTGTCTGGTGGGAGGTGTCCCTGCCCAGGGAAGGGGGGTGGGACTGGATGGTCCTTAAGGTCCCTTCCAACTCTATCCGTTCTACGATTCTCAAAGGAGAGGCTACTCACCTTTCCCACTGCCAAACTGAGCAACCTGCTCAGAAATGGGAAGGAAAAAAGGCTAGGACCGACTGGGGAGCAGGTGCAAAAGCAGCTCAAACCAATTCCTGACCTTTGTCTGTTGAGAGTGAGCAATACACATTTTCACTGCAACAACTGTCTGAACCATGAGCGCATTACTCGGTTCCAAGCAAAGCATGTGTTGCCAGAGCTGATTCTCGTTAAATGTATTGCTCTAGCCCCGCAAGAGGACAGGCTCAAAATGTTCAAGAAGAAATGAAGCATCCTTGTACAGATACAGTTTGATTTAAGTATCTGGAGAAAGGGAGAAAGCATCACTTTTTTCCTTAAAAATCACTGAACCTAACTTTTGGAAATTGCCACTGCTTTAACACGGATTACCAACTCAACAGATTTATTGCCATATGCTCAGTGAATCACTGATCTCTTTAATAAGCCAAAGGACCTATTGGAAGCAGGAAAGGAAGGGAAGAGGAAATGTACTTGTAAAGCGTTTTCCTCTCTCTACACTCATATTCAAAACCTTTTATTTTTGTTCATGAAACTGTGATTTCAAATTTAATAATGACACTCTTTTTCTAGGACAACAGAAATAAGCCTTCATCACAGTAACTCTGTTGTAAATGAAATTACCAACTGATGTACAAAAATCCTCTTCATCCAAATTTGTTTGCATCTGATTACTGAAAAGGCTAACACTGTACAAGCAGCAAGATTCACAGAGGCCAATACACAGAATTTATAGGATGGTCCAAAACTAACCTACCATCATTATAACCTTTCAGTCTTCAAGCCTCATATAAAGGAAAAAAGGTCTATATACTTCTAGAGAAGGCAGCTTTATAAAGAGGCTACCAGAGGTTTGCAAATGCCACACCATTATGTAGGCGGATACTTGGCCACGGGCTAGCAAAGTGGCATAATACTGAAATCTTTTACAGATGCTGTGAAAGCGCTGCCATCACAGCCAAGCTGGATAAGATGCGCTGCAGGAGGTCAAAGGAGGTAGAAAACAATTATTCAGAAAGTATAAAAGGCACGACACATGGAATGATATTTAGATGCTTAAAAATTTAAAAAAGGAGAGCAAACCAGCTGGTGAAATCTGCTTGAGGCACTGCTATAGATACTCAGCTGTCTTAAAAGGGCTGTGGAAGCTGGCGCTGGGGTCTCAGAGAGTCTCTGCCAGCCCAGCAGAAATTCAGATGCTGCCTCTCCTCAAGCAGCTCCTGGGGCTGGGGCGCCAAACCAGGCTGCTGGACCCAAGCGCGCTCTACTGCTTGTAAGCCACCAAGCACAAAAGCAGTTCCATAAATCACAACCTGCCCATTAACTCAGAGGGAATATTCTGGCATTTAAATGTTTTAATGGTATAAGAGCTAAGATGTTGCTTGCCATTACTGCAATTTCAGACATCCCATTCTGAATTCATTTAAGGCAGTATACGTATTCGCTTCTAACCACTTCGCAGTGCATACCCTCATTTAAGTCTGAAAGGTTAATTTATTTGCCAGAACTTCTGCATAAGAATTCTGAAAATGATCGTCTTTTCCCCCTCAGCAGAAATGCTCTGAGATTACTTGAAAGTCTTCTAAGTTAAAAGATGCATTGCTCACTGAGTAACTACCATTCCCTGTATTTGCTGTACACATGTATCCATTGAAGCACCCAGACTGCTGTAGCAACAAACTCTAAGAGGATATTTAAAAAAATATTTCCCTGAAGGCACAGGTGCAAATGGCCAAAACAAAGGGCTCTGGTCTAAATATTTAATAAATACAAAGCCACAAAAAACCAAGACTTCGCACCATATATTTTTGTGTCAATTTGACAAAGGAGAACAAATAAATACCTGTGTTCAGATTTAAGTATCAAACACTGACTCATCCAGAAAATGAATGGCAATTTACAGGATAAGTTTATAACTCAAATCACAGATATTATAATGATTTTCAATCAAATAAAGAACGAACTGGTTTAGGTAAGAAGGTACATGGATCTATCTCATGATTTCCATTTTCACTAAGCATTTCGTTTTCCTAGTCTCCCCCCATGTACTTGTACATACTGGAAAGTTCTAAACCGATTTTTTAATCCAAAAGAGTCCTCATCTTCAAAGCTGCTGTGAGATCAGTACAGCTCACCTACTCCCGTAAGCAGAAGGGGAAAACAAACATTCACCACTTAAGAGAAATAACACTCCTTTACTATTAAATATTTACTAATAGTATTCTCTAAGAGGCTTGCAAGCTGAATTGCAGTGGAAGGTATTTTTTATTACTGACTATAGACAATGAAATATTTTCATTGACAGATCCAACACTTAGATATTTGTGGTTTTTAAAAAAAATGGCCTCCACTGTGGTCTTTTTTGTGTTTTGGGTTTTTTTTTGTTTTCAGGGTATGTATTTTTTGCTGGGTTTTGTTTGTTTGTTTTGCTTTGTTGTCCTCTGTTCTGGTTGGTTTTTTTCCTTTGTTTTGGGGTTTCTGTTTTGTTTTGACTGTGCTGTGTCCCTTGCCTCCTCCTTTATATCAACCTTGTCATTGCTACTGAATGCGTTACCAGCACTGTAACCTAAACCTCACACACCATCAGAAGCATATCACATTATGTCACAGCATCATAGTGGATAGACACCATCTCAGGAGGTCTCCAGTCCAAGTTCAAGGTCAGCTCCGAGGTCCAGTCTGGTCTGGAAAACCTCCAAGCTGGGGCATTCTCCAGCTCCCCTGCACAGGCTGTTCCAGCCTAATTATACTCACACTGCCATTTTCCATCCCTATATTTAGTTCAGATCTTCCCCCATTTCAAGTCATGATTGTTGAAGCTCATTCTCCTCCTGTGTCCCCAACAAAGCCCCTGGCTCCGGCCCTTTGGGAATTGGCAGGCTGTTTCTTGGCCTCTGAAGTCGTCTCTTCTCTGGGCTGGATGAGCCCAGCTCCCTCAGCCTCTCCTCCCAGGACAAGGGGCTCCAGCCCCAGCCATCCTGGGGGCCTCCACCAGCCTCTCTCTAGTTTAACAACATCTTTCCTGTACTGGGAGGACAAAACTAGACCAGTTATTACATGTGGTATAACACGTGCCAAATACAAGCCAAGAATCACCTAGATTTCCTGATTATGCTCCTCTTAATGCTGTTCAATATGCTGTCAACCTCCATCGCTGTCAGGGCACACAACTAACTCGCATCCAGCCTTGTGTCCCACAGGGCCCCCAGACTCCAGCAGAACTGCTGCCTAGGTGGTCAGTCCCCAGCTTCTGCAGGGCATTACACCATCTCAGGTGCAGAACTTGATAGAATCAAGGTGGACAATGTCTACTGCCCACCTCTCATCCAGAGGTCCTGTAACCTCATCACAGAAGGAAGGCAGGTTGCTCAAGCATGATTTTCTCTTGGAGAATCTGTGCTGGCTGCTCCCAATCTCCTTTTCCTCTTTCACATGCCCAGAAATGCTTCAAGAGGAATGATCCTTTCCTTCACATGAAGGGCAAACTCTCCTCTTCCCTGCTTGTCTTTACTGAGAACCCCTATCCACTCACCACCCAACACATGAGCTTCTCTCCTTATTTATTCCAATAGCAGCATAGTTCTGCCTCCCCTGGCAGACTTCATTTTGAAGAAGCAAGCAGTACCAACCCCACACCTCATGCAGGCCAAGAGTAATTGAGTTCTTGCTTCCGTTTGATACCTTCTCACTAACACAGGCTGCTCACATGAGCTCAAAAGCAGTACATTTATCATTCAGGAAACCTGAGATCTGGGGATGCTCCACAAAGTTTAGTGTTCTACTAGTGTTCCACTGTGCAAGTTTGGTGAGCGAACCAGAAACACAAATAAACCTCAAAGCCATAAGATCCCTAGAATATCTTTAATTCCTCGTTGTTTCTGGAAAAAGCATAACTTGTTGGACTACTTTTTTTGGTTCAGCGTCTTTTTCTGTACCACGGACACCCGCTAAGAGACAATAAGCTCACTTGGTTGACAAGCCCCTGAGTTAAAATGCTGACTGATTTATGAAGCAGCACGCCGTGCAAAGAGTCAGACTGTCCCCTTGTGAATTTTCTCTTCAGCCATGGAAAAATATAATTATAAGGAATATATGTTAGTAGGAAACTCTGGTCTGACGGTTCAATTATTGCTTTTACTATGGCATGCTACCATAGCACATCATCATATGTTAAAATTTCAGCAAGAGATTCAAAGTCATGTGACAAGTTTTATTTATACATTCTAATTATGCAATTAATAATCTTGATAGAACTGTTTTAGCAATCACAGCAGATATTTGCTATACGCACACCAGGGGATCACACAGAGAAATCTGTAATCCTGTAGGAAGCCGAAAACACCTTTCCCCTCTATAATGAAAATATAGAAATCTGCGTTAAGGCCATTTCATGTGGTCTGTGCAGGAGACGGCTATTGTAAAAACAACACAACAGCTTCATGTCTCATTACAGCCAGTCGCCCACCTGAGATTAAAGGGAAATGACTATTGCTCTTGGACATCTCCCGTTTTCGGTACTTTGGTTACTGGTCAAAACAAACATGAAAATACAGGAAAGCACAACCTTCTATCTTAAAACGTTGCTTGGAGCTGGTTTGCGCATCAGATGGAAGAACATGCTGAGCTCAGTAAGTAAAAACGAAAATCGTAACTACGCTGTGTATGAAACTCAGCTGCTGACCTCATTTATTTGATAGGCAAACAACTACTTTTTGCACAGTTGAAAATAAATGTTGACACAGCAATGAAATTTTACCTGTGTATTACACAAACATAACCTCCAGCATAGGAGATATAAAGATCAAACTAATCTGACCTTAGCAAAGGTCAACAGGTAATAATGTGGCACTGGAATGAGAAAAGCTGTAGCTAAAAGCCAAAGCAGCATTCTATTAAATGAAGAGCCATTACTAAGAGAATATTCCAGTTCTCAGAGTTTCATTAAAATTTACATTAGCTACATCAAGAGAAAGGTAAAAGCAGCTGAAAATTCTTTTCTGCAGTTTATTTTTAAGCCAAAAATATCTGCAGGACGTACTGAACTAAGCAGTGTCACTTGATTCAAATTTGCTTTAAAATATTTTATCTTGGTACTACAGGTCAGCAGGAGAGTGGCCCAAAGCTCGTCTTTACAGACGTATTTTCACAGATAGTGCGGTGTAGTCACTTCTGCGCATACGATCCTCAGATCTGCATGTGCTATTTGATAGAGCCTGTATAAGTATTATTTTATATACACTGCTAGATAGCACAGAGATATTAAGATAATTCTGTTTAGCAAAATAACAAAGATATGATCATGAAATTATTTAAATAGGTAATTATACACTCTCCAATTGATTCTAAATGTTAAGCATCCTAAATTAATAGGTCTTGAACTTTCCAACCACTGAAACAATTTCTTTGACCAATGGACATTTCAGCTAGTAATTCTGCACCATCCTAACTTAAGATAGAGCCAAAACAAATAAGCAACAGAGGAGACTTAATCACTCATTTAAGAGGAGCAAAATTACCAGAAGCAACCAGACCAAAATCAAAATCATGTTCATATGTATACGGGTAGTAGACATTTTCCTAATATCGATCAGTTACAGTTACATTTTGTGATAGGAAGAAATTTTTAGATGCTATCCATTTTTAGATATAATAAATTTGTTTAAAGACATATAAGGATCTCAGAGCAATATCATCTTTCCAATAATAAATAAAAAATGAGACAAGCCAAGACAAATTCTGAGCAACCACTTGCTAAAGGTATAAAAAATACTATTATACGTATTTTCATAGATTTCAAAAGCAAGAAAACTGCCACAGAGAATTAAGGGCAAAGAGATGATAACAATGCAAATACATATGCCCCTGAGACTTAAGGCCACTGCAGAAAAGTTAAGTATAAATAATTACACTGGAGCCCAGCAAGTTCCCACTCTGGAGCCTTTCCTTACACTAGGTGAGAGTCAGAGGAACTGTCGGAAATGAAAGAGGCAGGGGAAGAGGTTTTACAATAACGGATAAAACTCACAGAAAAATCACCTGGAATAGGTGTCATTCAAAGAGCAGTTCTGACACAAAGTGACAAATATCTCTTTTTTTTTTTTTTTTTTGGCCTATCTCAGGATAAACTTCACATGTTTCTCTACCCAGCTGCTTTCACTTCTTTATAACTAGCATAAAATTTCTCCATTAACTACTCGGGAGCAAGACAGACTTCAGCAGAAAATGAACAGAAGGTGACAAATGCAAAGACAATATCCAGAAGCAGCTTAGGGAAGAAAAGAAGATAAGACTCCTGAAATCTTATTTAATTGGGATTAATACGAATCAAGATTAAAAGACTCATCTATTGACCTACTACGGTGCAGACCTGCTAGCATGGCTTCCATCGAGTTCAGTCTTTACCTCAAACTAAAAGCATTATTTGAAGTAGCCAAGAAGTATATTATTCAGGGTGACCTTGTCGTTACAGCATATTTTAATTTCTGGAAAGCTTTTTGCAAGGTCCTTCACCAAAGACACTTACAAAGACTAAGCAGTCACCGGATAAAAGGAAAAGGTCTCTGTATGCATTAATAATATTAAAAAAGCAAGGCACAGAAGATGGGAATAAATGGGTGGCTTTCGGAAGGCAGGGGAGCTGGCAGTGCAGTGCCAAAGGCAGCGCTGCCAGGACCTGTGCTGGTCGAGGTGCTCATCACACAAAACCAGTACATGAGGCAACAAAGTTTGCACATGATTCAGTTTTTTTCGATGTTGGAAAAACAAAAGTTAAGGGCAGCAGGAAGCCTCCTTGTACAAAGTGACTAAGGATAAAGTGGAAGATGTGTTTACCAACATAACACACATCCAGACCCAAGATAATACCAAGACGGCTCAGACATGTTGAATGCTCACTGCGCATGCACAGAGACAGCTGTGCACTTCCAGCTTGGAAAAGAGATAAAGAGTGGATACCATGAAATTGTATGAAATATTAAGCAGAAAACAAGAGCAATTTTTTACCACGTATCCCATGTGGAGAATTACAGTATATCAAATGAAATTATCAGGAAGTGCATCTGAAAACAAGAAGATGTACTTTTTGATATAGCATATAGTAGTGTGGAACTTCTTGCTGTAAGATCTTGTAAAAAATAAAATAAGAGAATAATACTTGTTTCTCAGAACCAGGAATGAAAGTATTTGTGGGGACAAAGTATACCAATGATAATTAAAAAAAATTTTTTTAAAAAGCCCCAAAAAACCACACCACCATTAAAACCCACAGAAACCTTGCAGCTACTATTTATGAGTATGGAACATCTGCAGTATCATGCGTGTGGACGCCGGTAAAGCTACCAGCCAGGCAAACACCGTGCTCACATGCCCCTTTCTGACGCACTACACGCATGGCCCTCAGCTTGCTGGACCAGAACCATCTCTGGTCTGACCAGTTGGACAATTCTTACAGTTTTGTTTGCTCAATAAAGCCTTAGCCACACAAATCATCCCTGATAGCGATATTTTAACAGGATCAATTCAGCAAAACAAAATAAAGTTCAAATCACTTGCTGATTACTGCATACTTTGAAACATAATTAAGGTTAATACTTCAAAAGTCAGCACTTGAAAAAGATTTTGTAAGTTTAGGCCAAGTGTGCTTTGAATGCTTTATTCTTTGAAACAGCTATTCTTGAGATGCCACAATAATTTCATTAACAAACCAAAATACATGAAGATTTATTCAAGCTAACATCTTTTCTACTTGTATTTTGGATGTAACATAAAGCAAGGACAAATCTCTAAGATTTTTCTTACTGGCAAATCACCTACACAGTAGATTTACAAGCAGAGGGGCCCTCACATTCAAAAACTGTTTTTTTTCATTATGAGATGAGTTATCCTAAATATTGTAGAACTGAATAAAATGTAGATTCCAGGTTGAACTGTGAACCAAAGGAGACTCACTTTCCAGTTGAAGGTCACACGGTGCAGATGTTGTTACACCTTAGAAGCGCACATAAATCTCATGATATGGGGCAAAATGAGAATAAACGGTTTTCCTATCAGTTTTTATTACGGCACCATTCTGATCTCTTGGACCTGAGGCACAAAGCTATCCATCATCACTGTAGCTTAAAAAGTGTAAATTATACACCAAGACTCCAAGCAGCTAAAGATAAAGAGAGAGACAACAATGATATTCAGATGGCAAAAGACTCGCCATACCTCAAGTGAAGGAAAAAAAAAAAAAAGACAGCAAAACGAAGACAGTTGAGGGACTTCTATGGAAACAACAGACTCACACGGGTCAGTGTGACGGGAAGCGATTTTAGCATATTAGCAGACGGCTGCAGGCATATTTTCATCAGGAAACACAACAAGAAGGAATTTAAAGGGCAGATGTAGAGGAGCAAAAATGAAGGGCTCAGGAGGTGTTTACAGGGGATTCGATTTCTTCCTAGTATAAGGGCAGTGTGGCGTGGGGGAAACTTGTTTAAAAACTTCAAAACTGAAGGTGAAGAAGTCTTGTATCGCAAGCTAAGTGAATGATGGATTGCACCCTCAGTTTGGAGGATGAGTTCTGCAACTGAAGACAAACAGCTTCTGCATCACACACATCCAGGGATTACACCTACCTGTCACAGCAAACAAATTGTCATGTGCGAAGCAACAGATTTTGAAAATGACCTTTGCAGCAGCCTCCCGGATTGACATGAGAATGCAAAACTGTATTCTTTGACTTTAGAAAAATGAATGATGCAATAACAAACATGGAAACGTCACTCCAAATCAGTATTTATAAATATGAACTTAAATAAAAGGCTGAATTGAGAAATAATACACATGCATAACTGGGCTTAAGGAAATCATAGGCACAGCACCCAAGTCTCGTTTGCTCTTTTCTTTTGACTTGGTAACGTAGTCTATAAACCCTGAACACGTACTACGTACTGACCTTCTTTAAAGAAGTAGGTCAGTAGCCTCCAAAACAACAATTTTCAAAATATTTTTAGATATTTGTCTTTTTAATCTGTACCTGAAGGATATTCTCACATATAGAATCAAAGCTGAACACAGCTCATTATACCTTCCTACAGCTTGCAAAACTCGAGGATAGAGGTCTCTGGTTTCGTAATTAAAACTGAAAGACGAACCCCTTCTTTCTGGAGCCTCAACTCCCAGCTCCAATTTCAAACCATTTACCTTGATGTTTATTAAAATCTCAACATGTCCAAAGTATTGAATTACTCAACACTCAGCAGCTGCTTGACCTCTCTCATTTAATCTCCTCCCTAGGTGAATACCCAAATTGAATTAAATGTTTACTAAATACATGACTCAGGGTGGAAATCTATGCCAGTTCTGAGCCTTATGCTACAAAGGATGTTGCTGGTGACCAGCAAATAAGGAATTCAGTTTTCTTTACACCAACAGGCAGTTTTGTTGTAAGAAATATAAAACAATGTGCTAAATTCATGGCAGAACAAGCAGAAAGGAAAACACTTCTAAGAAGCCTAACAGATTCTCTTAGAACATATTTAGCTACCATATTTCTATGCTTCATTATTTTGACTTTATATTAGCACCCTTCAGTACAGAAATACCTGTAACTTCAATACCAACCCTTCCAGAACATACCAGCATCTCTACTTATAGCCCGCTCCTACGAATGTGGCTCTGTCCAGGTCCCAGATTTATTCATCCAATTAAGTCTCAAGACCCCTGCGCTACAGCTTTTCTGCTTTTCTTTTAACCATTAGAAATATCATTCAGAAATTCAGAAATACCAGCTCTGTGAGTCTGTGTTTCTTGAGTTCACCAGCTAATTTGCTTCATTTCATCTAAATCTACACCTTTAAATAGAAAACTTCAGAGATGATCTCAGCCATACTTCCTTCCCATATGCTGAATCAACTCATCGAAATGAAAGTAATCTGAAGAGTTATTCTCGCTGACAGCTTTTCTGTAACATGTTCATTACTTCGCAAAACTCAAATCAGGAGAGCTTCCTTTTGGTCTGGTTCACATAAGAACCACCTGCTAATTGCTGCTTTGGTTGGGCCATACCCTTAGCTATCAGGGAACGTGAAATCTCCTACAAAGCTATGTGCTTCTGGCGAAGCTGATCGAATAAGGCAAGACTCAATCCAGGCCGATCTATATCACACCTCTAGAGCTCTGCTGGGAGATCTTGCCTTTTTTTAATTATTATTTTTATTCCTGTATTATTTTATGCACATTATCCTTTCTTATTTCTTTACTGTAACTTAGCAATTGAAATATGTTACTCTGCTCACATTTTTTTTTTCCCAGACCAACACTGGTCTCAAGCGCAAATACAATACATACAGTCATCCTACCATTCCCTGATCCATTCCCTAATTGCCATTAAAAAGGAAACAGTAGCTACATCAAAAATAGACAAAAAGGAAGCTGGTATTACAGAAGCAGACCAAAATCTCAGACCACATGCGTCTAACTCTGGCAGCTAACAACAAGCTACATGCTACCACGTATTAGGTCCTTTACTCTCCATAGAGGCCAACAGTTATTCTCAAATAAGAGCCATGGCACTACCCAATTTTATACCCTCAGACCAAATTAAATAACTATTCTGTCCTCTGGTTGTGAGCATACTCCTGAGTAGGAAAGCCATACCTGCAGTTCTCAGCCAAGTTAACATGCTTCAGTCCTTTCTCCAAATCAAATTACAAGCCAGCCTGCACTCACCATTAGTTTTATAAACATTGACATATAAGTCATGGCAAAAAAAAAACCCAACCCCCCCCCCACCACCAGCAGAATAGAAAATACTACAAGAAGATAATAAAACAAAGTACGTGCAACACTAACTAAATTAAGTTTAACTAAAAATGGATCACCAACTTCAGAGAATTCATATGACAGCACCTCCCAGCCAACTATTAAGCATCATTTGGTACAGTGTCCCAGAATTCTGTTAGAAAATGCCCAGCTCCACTCAGAGACCTGCTGAGCTCTTCTGTTACCAAAATTATCCAAACTGAATAAAATGATTTCTCCACTTCAAAATTGGTGGGGGGAGCATTTACCTCCCATTTTTCGAGCTATCCTATTTATTGAACTTCTATTTCTCTCACTCTCAAACTGTTGGGTGGATGAGCAAGCACCAGCATTTAGAAAAATCCAACTGCATTCCACAGTTTCTGAACCGGCAGGGAATGTGGTAGGGGGTGATGCTCTGCAAGTTCCAGCAAAGCTCCTGGTTCCCCTGGCATGCTCTGTCCTGTGACCCCTCTGACTGCAGAAACCCTTATCCTTTTCTCTCACTCTCCCTGCATCTGGAAAACAAAATATTTAAATCTGAGGCAAAGCTGGTCACGAACTTGAAAGAAGCCAGAACTATTAAATGTAAAGTTGACGAAACAACATCTGTATTATTTAAATAAGACCTTCACTCTTTGAACTACATTGATAAATCTGTGAAAATGGCGCAAGAAATAATAAAACACACAATTTCAGATGCTTCTATTCAGAGGAAGCAGTAATTTAAAGCACAGGGAATAAGCAGATTCATAAAGTGAGAAACTAAATCCCGGTGTATCATACTAGCAATTTATCTCAGCATAAATCACCACAACAGCAACCCTGTGTTTAATATATTACAGTGATATTAAAAGGAAAGCAATAACCCATAGAATGAGATTTCAATATTGTAAACTGGGCTAATGTAGAGGTCAACAGTTCTCGGCAGCAGCGATCACTAAGGAGATGCAAAAGAACTTGCTTCCCTCTCAGATTCTATCAAAGGAAAGACTTCTATAAAACCAGCTCCCTGCCATGGTCAGCAGCACCGGGAGAGGCTGACCCCGACAGCCTCTGCAGAGACGCTGGCAAAGCTCAACCCGGCGGGACTGGGGAGGGACAGGGAGCACACCTACAGACAGACAAGAAATACAAGGACGCACAAGGGAGGAGGCAAAGCTGCAGTCACCCACAGCAATACCAGTACCTCACCTTCAGCTGTAGGCTCCTCTGAGCGCAGGGACAAACTGCAGCAGGCCAGCAAGAAGCCACGTCCCCGAGGCAGCCAGGCAGGATCCAGGCTGTGCACCAAACCCACCCCAGGCAGCGTTGCACCAGAGCAGAAGAGAGCAGGGCTCACTGTGATGTAACAACCGAGCCCCAAGGTGTCACATCCACCTTCATCACCCCACAGCGACCAAAGAGCCCCACAGGAGACATCGCTTAATCCAGTTCCTGTACATGTTTCCAAGCAAAACCAGCCAAACCATAATCTATGTTCCACAGCCAAAAAAAAAAAAAAAAAAAAAAAGAAAAATCACCAGGTATCTGTCTCCTCTTCTGCAGCCGTGGCAAATGTAAGCACACACCACACCTCGCACATGGCAACATTATCTAAGCTGTCTGCAAAAGACATTAGGTATCAAAGTTAGAATACTTCTACGCTTGAAGCAGTGACTAACTAAGCATATGCTAGACTATCCCCCAATGCTTAAAACAGAGCAACAGACAGGGAGGTTTTAGACTCGCTAAATCCTCTGCTTTTTTCATCATAAATTACACTCCAGGACACAGGCTGTTACAAATTGCCATTACCAACGGTCGTTTTTCAAGCTATAACTTTTAAATCTAGCAGAGAATGGTCAAAAAGAAATCTCACATACTTAACTAAAGTATACATCCCGGATAATCCCACAAACCATTTCAGATTTGTAGAAGTCTTCTAGCAGTTTTCTGAAGTATGTTTAAGAATAACAAGGCTAAGAGCGAAGTGGGAGCCAAAGGAAAACCAAGTAACACCACTTCAAGTTTTCTTTTCAAGACAAGCAGCAGGCGCAGCAGTATTAAGCACCCCGCGAGCTAACAGATAAACATAATCCAGCCCAGGTCTGGAGCACAAATGCTCTCCAAGGCAAGAAGCACTGAGAAGTCCCAGGGTTGCCCAAATGACACTCTTCATTTGTCTAACATAGGAAGACATGTCTTCATCGAATGCACGTACAGACATTTCACTGCCGAAGAGCAGAACGTAACCCCACAGGCCGCACCAGGCCCTGGCTGCAAACATCATCTGTTACTGGTGACCACCGCAAATAACACGGTGGGATACATTCCCCAAGCCGAACAAATAGCAGGAAAGCTTTACAAAGAAATAAGAGCCTGTAAGAATTGGGCTACTAGGGAGATTTAACAGCACTTCCATCTGGCCTTACTTCACTTTTCATCCAGGCTTCATTTCACCCTAAGAGGACACGTGTAAGCCTTTCCACCACTCTCTCTTCAGGCACAAGAAAATGCCTAATCCAGTATCAACTGTGGTTTAAGTCAGAAGCTGCTGCTATATAAAGAAGCCCAGAACTGAACCTAAAAATCCACATGGAATTAAGATGAGGGGAATTAATTGTTACGGGCTGAAGAACAGCATTTGTCATAGGGAAAAGGCGACATAATACAGACATAACATGTACCTGGAATCACTCAAGTGACTTGCAACGTGGACATCTTTTCTACTTCTGTTAATCCTATAGACTAGGAACGCTCCAGGACAAAAGCCTGCTCTTTATGTGTGGTTGGAAAGTATTTATGGCATAGAAAATACCATTTCTATGTAAAAAAAAAAAAAAAAAAACCACCAAAAAAACCAAGACCACATAGAAATAATGTCCACCTAAATAGACCAGACGCTGGTCTATCTTTGTGGCCCAAAAGGACATCTTAACAAGCTCCTTCTCCCCTATGCTGGCCACACACAGATGGATCAGGAAGAGACAAAAATCGAGCAAAGGAAGTTAGAACAAAGTCAAAGATTAGAGGATTGGTATGAAGAACTAGCATATACAAAGTGGTACAAAGATTGCAAAGATCAGAGTGCCACAAAGCCAACAACAAAATTTTAACTTAACAGAAAGTGGCATGGCACCAAAGCGTTAGTAATCATGAAATAATTACAAAGTAAATTACTTTAACAAATTGCCAAGTAAATACGCAAAGCTATCAATGCATGAAATCTGTACACTCACTGTAAATAAGATGTTAGAAATTACTGACTTTTAATTAAATTTATTCTGTAAATTTAATAAGATTCTACTCCAACAAAAAACCCACCTCTGCAAACACGGCAGTTGGCTGGAATTCTTTAACACTGTTAAGCAGTATAACCATAACAAATGTAATACCTTCGCCAAACCTAAGCAAAATTGCTTTAAAGCAAATAGCCCTGTTTTCAACTTCAGTAAACCCAGGAAATGTTAAAAATCATATGCCTCAGTATAAGACCACCCACTGTTAAACAACACCCTATTTTCTGGAAACGCTTGTAAAAAATCCCATCAATACTAATATGAAGAAGGCAGCAAACAACGCTTTATGAATTCAGTTTGATGGCAACAGATCGGGACTGATTTTCACAGGTTTGCATTGAGGTGAGAACACTCTTAGCAGCCCATGGATGGGGAGGGTCATGGAAAAATCCACGCAGGTTAACACTATCCCCATTGCATGAATTGTACTTCTCTGCAAGATTATCCTTTTGCTCAAGAAACCTTCAGCCACCCCAAAATAACCTGGCTCCTCCCTGAAAAGCGTAAAGCCACTCTGTAACAGGAGCTACTAAAGCTCCCTATAAAGGGATGTATTTTATTTAGGATTTTTCCATGTGTGCATACTCCAAAGCTGAACACAGGTGTTTGCTTGCTTGGAGGAGGAGGTCAGAAATGAAGTGCTGACCCAAGATGTGAGTTCAGGTGCACAGGTGAACTCCGACTAACTGTGATCTCCGACATGCCACAGTCACATCTCTACTGCAAGCGTCCTGGTGACCATCCCAGTGACCCCTCCAGCAGCTGCTGTGGCCTCAGCGCGTTGCCAGGGCAACACAGCAGCTGATGAGGATGCGGATGCGGCAGGACGCCTGCGCTGACCACCCAATCCAAACAGGCAAAGGAGGAGGAATAACTTGCTCGCAAACATGATGCTTTTCATTTCCATAGCAGCGCTTGAGTTTTGAGCTTGTACAATGCAGTGTGAGTTCAATGGCATTTGACAGCTGCATCTGGACACATCATTATTCCTATGTCAGATTATAAATTCATTTTCCAATCGATATGGCAAGAACATGACTGCATTTTATGCTCGAATACTTTAAAAGAAAACTTATATTCTAAAACAGGATCGTTAAAATACAGCACCCAAATATTTAGGCTGTTGCATAAGTTCAAACACAAAGAGTAGATTAAACACTGAATTCAGAAGCAGTTGTAGATTCCTAGAGGCGTATCTACATCAAAGCTGGATTGCTTGCTATTTACTCATTTCAACTCCTGTGCTATGTCGTGTTGGGTTCATAATGCCTCTTGAAGCTGTTTGCTTTTTTCAAATGAATTAGGATTGATTCATCACAAGTAGGAAGAGCCCACAGCTAGACTGCATGCACCGGGGTCTGCTGGTCACGTACGGCAGTTCTACTGCAAGTCTCCAAGCATTTCAGGGCTTGAAACTTCCGTTTCAGGGGTCATGAATTCACATGAAATTGCTGGCTTTCATTTTAAGAAAGATTCTAGGAGTGGTTGGTTTTTTACACAGAAAAGCTGAAAACTGAACTAAATCATGAAAAAATAAGAGGAATGAGAAAGAAAAAACACGTTTTATTTTCAGTGCTTGACAAGCCAATTTTACGTCAGTTCAATGAAATGGTAATTTCTCATTTTAAAAAAAGACTGCTTATACACGAAGTGCTAGGAAATTCTGCAGCTGTTTTTCCTATCATCCTCTTTGAGATTCAGAATTCAGTCCCCTGCTAAGTTTGCCTCCAAAGAGCTTTGAAATCCAACAGCACTTCCATCACGAGCTCTCTCTTCTTAAGCTTTCCATATATTGTACCCATCGGTGTCACAAAGGCAGGTGCTACGCTGACCAGCGGTGAAGCTGTAAATGCTGCGCCCCAGAAGCCAGTTTCTGGGAGTCCTGTCTGTGGCTGCTGTTGGGCTGAGAGGGGGAAATATTGCAACACCAGGCTGGAAAGACGAGAACTTTCTAAACAGATGTTACACACAAAAAACTAAGCAAGGCATGAAGCATTTAATTTCCAGAGAAACCCAGCAGTAGCCTGGTTACTGAGAAACTTCACTGATAGCCAGTAATCAAAGAGGGTTTGTTTGTTTTGCATATACACCAAATAGCAGTTTTGTCCTAAACCTCTGGAGATCTATGTTGAGACTGCTTTCCAGGCACACTGGGAAAGGTAGCACAGAAAACCGTCGCTGAATAACAGGCTGACAATGTAACACTACCAAGAACATGTTGGAATTGCTGCTGTAATTATTTTGTGTTCAAGTTAGTAGTTGTGAACTCCTTGGAAGCTGCTGGGCTACTGAAGAGTCAGGAGAGCTGCCCGACCCCTCCCCTGGACCTTCCTTTGCTTTCATGTTTTGTTACACCTGCGTAAAGTGAATTTCTCTCAGCCCTGTTCCAGGCTGCCCCCCAACCATGGCACAACCATCACCGTCCTGTTGGGCCTCCTCGGCACGCCTGGCGCTGGGCAGGTGCCTGCTCAGCTCAAACCCCAACCCCGTCCTTATGAGGCTGCAGCACCGTGACGGGCATGTGAACTGTGCTGCTTTCTCCCAAGTATTCACAGCACAATGGTGTAATTCTGTCTAAAAACACCTGCTAAATTGAACACTTCTTCAAACTAGGTTCTAATATCAATATTATTACAAAAACAAAGAGTAAAAAAGTAAATATTCAGCATTTAACAGCTATCCACAAAAGAAGAAAATTTTCCATCATTGTCAGTAGCAAACTTGATTAAGGAAATTAAATCCTTAGAAGAGGTAATTTTTAATGATTTCCAATAATTAACAGTGTTTTAAAATCCAAAGGTTGGTTGGTTGTTTTAATGGGAGAGGGACTTCCAGTAATTTATGACATTAAATGGAGTTACTAAATGAAAAAATAACCGTCTCATAATAGCAAATACTAATATTGATGCTGAAAAAAAAATATTCATACTACTAAAATGAAAAATAAAGTTTTTCAAAGTTATGTGGCACAAAGAGTGCCTAAGAGCCATCAGCAAAACTGGAGAGCGGACTCCAGAATTCCCAGCTCCAAATGGCTGGGTTTGGCATTTTACTTACATTTTAATACCAGTCATTTTAATTCCCATTTACAAATTCAATAGACAACCATGGAGAAAAAAAAAAAGTTATCCTTGCAGAAATGCCAGCAGTTGTTCCTGACATGGCGAAATCAGCGCACTGAAACACAAGGATGTACTTCAGAACAAGGGAAGATCTCCCTCCACCATCTCCAAGACTTTCCAACACAGAGACAGACAAGAAGAAACGAAACACAGACATTTTTTACTATGCACTCAAGTTGTCCCAGTCTTTCCAAGTTAAGTGGAGTTTAATATTTTCTCTGGACTGCCAAGTAACTGCTGTCAGAAAACCACATGCACTTCGACATAATAAGCAGCCTCTGCTCAAGATCTCTGCTCCGAGAAAGAATCACACACCTCACCCACGGGCAGGGTGGTCTGTCACACTCATGCTGAAGGCTTTTTGGCAGGGCAGAGAGCATGGACGAGTGCCTGGCGCACGGATAAAAATAAAAATAAGAAAAAGAAAGAATTCCGCAGCACCTCCAGCAATTCATAGCCCAAAGCTACAAACATTAAAAAAAGCCCCTCCCAAAAAAAACCCCAACCCTCTCATCTTTGGTGTCTGCAAACCCCCGCTCACCCTGATGACTGTCTCAGAAATGAAACATCTTTACCGAGCTACGTAAACCTGAGCGAGTGCTGAACTCAAGATAGAATTTGTGACTGTAAAGAGAATATATAAAGGTTAAAAAAAAAAAATCCAGCTGTGGAATACATCACAAACTGTTTCACCGTGAAATCCTCGCGGGCAAGGGCACCAAGAGCCTCTGCCCTCCACAGGTTGGGGTTCCCAAACACACACCAAACCGCACTGTCCTGTCTGCCCTGTGAACACCGCGATAGTCAAATGTGTTCAATATGCCGTTTTCTGAATGCACACTACTGTGCAACATTATCACGTTCCCCTCAAACAAGGACTCTGAATGAATACCGTATCTTTGTTTCATTACGACTGCTCTCACTGAGAGGCGGTAGGAAACGGGGCTGGGTTTCCTTTGCTCGCGGAATGCGGAGGTGTTCAGATTGGATTCAATTTCAAAAGTCTACTTTTTCCTCTGAAATAAATTGAAACTACATGCTATTTAACTACTTTCTTAAAGTTCTTCAAGAACTTGCTTTCTTAAAGATCAAATTAACACAAAATCTATTAATCATAAGGGATAATATGATTCAGGATCCCAGGGGACTGGGATACAGCTGGGACCTACAACCTGAGACTGCTTCAGAAGAGAAATTGCTGTTTACAGTCTCGCACTAATAAGCTGTGTAATTTGGATTTAAGTTTGTTTCAACACTTAAACAGAGGTTTCAACCATAGCGTGATGGTTCATATGTCTGCATCCCACCACAGAAACCAGGTGAACTCATCCAGTTCTCGGCAGCAAACGCGTACAGCTGCTGCACCGATGCCCGCCACGGGCACAAGGGCAAGAGGGCTGTTGTGAGAAAGCTGATGAGACTTCCTAACCAATTCTTGCCACCACACTGCTCAGGAAGAGCAGATACGGTCCGCTAGAGAAAGCTGGGTAACAGGGTACTACGTAGGAGAAAACAAAAAAGATCATGGCTGGGCTGAGTAACCAGGGTTACATGAATTGAACAGCCATTTCGCACTCAACGCCAAAAGAGCAGAGGGTTTGTGTTAAGAGATCAGAACATGTATCCTAAATTCTGTGGTATGATCAAAGAAAAATAGCAAGGGGAAAGAAAAGGCAAGATCAATTTCAAAGCCCACGGAAGGAGCAAGCACTCCCTAACGCTCCTGCTTTGCAAACAGCAGCTACACTGGTTCTGCCAAATGTTCCTTTCCCATCAACTCGTGGTGCCTGACCTCTTGCAATTTTCCCTTGCTCTGAACGCTTCTGCTTCCAGTCTCCTGCCATGGATTTAGAGGGATGGAATAATACACCGTATTATCTGAATTATGAGAAAATTTCTCAGAGAGAACCTTTTATGCTTCCAGGCAACCAAATCAGAAACTTTGAGTGCCTTCCACTCATTTACATCCCTCAACTCAGACTCAGCACGCACTTCTTGCATTTTTCAGCCAAAAGCGCATAAAATTACATATTCTAATATGTTCTTCACTAGTAATATGTGAAGGAATGAGAAGTGGGCAATTGCTTTATGGGACTAGAAGCCCTCTACCCCATTTGGCTAAGAGAGCAAAGCACCCTAAAGAAAGCCTCTGCAGTCTGGCCAGAGAGAAGTAGCCAGGGAAGCAGGACCTCAGCCTGATGTGGAAGAAGAACTATTTGTTCCACTAGTTGTCCAAAGCCCATGCCATTCAACTGGGACTCATCAGAAATTTCCATATAAAACAAGCCTTTGTTAAAGAAAAAGGTAGTGGGTTGAGTTACAAACTTCTTGATTTAAAACACTGAGTTCAGGATATGTTTCTGAAGCCCCAGGCAGAGTCCCACAGGTGATGGAAACCTGCTTTAGGTGACAGCAGGTCCTGGGGATGGGGCAGCAATTGCAGCTGGAAATGATGCTCACTGACCCTCTCCAGACCTGGAAGGTCCCAGCTCATCATAATGTGTTTGGTTTGCGTGGCAAAGTTTTGGTAGCTGGGGGACTACAGGGGTGCTACTTCGAGCTTCTACAGCTAGAAGCTTCCCCCATGTCCAATAAAGCCAATGCCAGCCAGATCCAAGACCGACCCACTGCTGGCCAAGGCCAAGCCCATCAGCAATGGTGGTAGTGCCTCTGGGATAACATGGTTAAGAAAAAAAAAAAGAAAAAACCACACAAGAACACAACACCTGTGCAACACCAGAGAGGAGTGAGAACATGTGAGAGCAACAACTCTGCAGACACCAGGGTCAATGAAGAAGGAGAGGGAGGAGGTGCTCCAGGTGCCAGAGCAGAGATTCACCTGCAGCCTATGGTGAAGACCATGGTGAGACAGGCTGTCCCCCTGCAGCCCACGGAGGTTAACGGTGGAGCAGATATGCCCCTGCAGCCCGTGGAGGACTCCTCACTAGAGGTGAATGTCCAAAGGAGGCTTGTGACCCCATGGAGAGCCTGCACTGGAGCAGGCACCTGGCAGGACCTGTGGGGAGAGGGG
Organism: Larus michahellis; assembly: GCF_964199755.1. Classification (NCBI taxonomy): domain Eukaryota; kingdom Metazoa; phylum Chordata; class Aves; order Charadriiformes; family Laridae; genus Larus; species Larus michahellis. Next base: position 5,271,345 of record NC_133906.1, on the reverse strand, counting down.
AGCCCATGCTGGAGCAGGTTTGCTGGCAGGACTTGTGACCCTGTGGGGGTACCGACCTACCATGGAGCTGTCTGTTCCTTAAGGACTACACCTCATGGAAGGGACCCATGCTGGAGCAGTCCATGAAGAACTGCAGCCCCTGGAAAGGACTCACATTGGAGAAGTTCATGGAGCACTGTCTCCTGTGGGAGGGACCCCACGCTGGAGCAGGGGAAGAGTGTGAGGAGTCCCCCCCTGAGGAGGAAGGAGCAGCAGAGACAAGGTGAGATGAACTGACGACAATCCCGATTCCACATCCCCCTAAGCCCCTCAGGGGGAGGAGGTAGAGAAATGGGAAGGGAAGTTGAGCCCATGACAAAGGGAGGGGCGGGGTGAAGGTGGTTTCAGTTTTATTTCTCATTACCCTACTCTGATTGGATTGGTAGTGAATTAAATTAATTTTCCCTAGTCAAGTCTGTTTTGCCCATGATGGTAAATGGTAAGGGATCTCTCCCTGCCCTTATCTCAACCTGCAACGCCTTTCATATTTTTTCTCTCCTGTCCAGCTGAGGAAGGGAGCAATAGAATGGCTTTGGTGGGCACCTGGAGTCCAGCCAGGGTCAACCCACCACACAGGCATTTTAAGATATTTTTTGATCAATCCAGAACATCATTTTTTAAGTATTATTAGTGCAGTATCTAAAAAAAATAATGTAAAAGACAGTAACTTTGCACTGTATTCTGTAGTTTCTGATAATGCATAAGGATAGCCTAGAGCCAGAGTAAGGGCTCTCAAAGAGACAGTTGTAGCTGACCTCAGGGAAGCCTCAGGCTACAAGAAGCAAAACTGGAACAGGAAAGGAGGGCACTCACCACCTCTCAACAAGAAGAACACAATCAAAATATCAATCTGAAAATTTTTAATATACATCTAACAGAAAATAAAGAAACCTTACTTTCAAGAGTAAGATATTTCCATTGCAACTATTTACCATAAAATTGCACACTCTGATTCAAAGTACAGGAAGAAGAGTCAAATTGGTTGGTTTCTATGAGAAAACAAGTTTAGGCAGTTGCACACATAACATTTTTATCACTGCTAATGCATGGGAAACACACTTGCATAGACACATTGAAAAACCTGGGGTCATCACTTCAGCATTTGTCTATATGCAGTTGAGACTTCTTAATGTTGATAACAATAGAAATTTTTATCCCTCACATGCCACAGAAGGAAATGACAAACAGGAAGACCAAACACTTCCCCTTTAGTTCTCATTACTTCTGCTGTGTACTCTGACATGGGTACCTTTCTATTTAGTTGCCTTTGTTCCTCAATACTGCACGGTGAAAAATACAGTTACACTTCTGCAAACATCACTGGTTGTTCTCTGGCACTTTTACAAGTAGTGGAAATACACATAACATTTTAATTAATAACATTCTTCTTACAGTTAAGAAATGAAGGTTAGGAGCACATTCTACCCTATTTCCCAGAAACATACAGAACTTCCTAAAATACCCTCCAATATTACAGCAGTTAATTTTTTGCAGCCTTCTGGCCCTTATTGATCAAATAACAAAGTTGTGCTTTCCATTCTAAAATGTGTTCCAACACAATTATTCAATTCTTATATAAATCCACATCTTCTATATATATATGCAATAAAGATAAGTTTTATATATAGTATTGGTATTACATACACATATTCTTATAGAATTATAACAGGACTGGGAGAAAGGAAGTGATAACACATATCACACTGTCTCATGGCTCAGAATTCTAAGAATCTCATGGAAATCTCCACAATTTGTAAAATCCCAATCAGCCCTGAAATTTCCTCAAATACTCCAGGAAATAAGCAGTCCAAGACAGTACTCCATACACACTACTTCAGCAGAAGAAACAATTTCACAGTAAGACTTCCTAGTTAAACACAGTATTTTGTGTATATTCCCTACTCATTCTGTTCAAACCACAACACCAAGCAGAGGTCAGAAGAGAAATATATAAAAGCTTTGTTATACTTTTATCAGCATTTCTAACAGGAGCACTTCTGTGCCACGCAAATATTTTCATCTGTGCAAAGACTGCACTGTTATTCAGTTAGATTCTTGGATCTTCTACATTTAACTTTTTTTGACAGGAAGCCTCTGATCTGGCCAAACACTATTAAAATAGGCAAGGGATCCAAATCCAACAACCAGGTGTTTTTTTCAGCTGCTGTAAATACAAACAGCTTACAGCTGGTTTCATGTTGATTGTACTTCTGGCATCTCTTCCCCACACTCCCAGATTCTCCAAGAGATTCCGAGAAACATTTCGGCTGCTTCTTCGTGCACTCCTGCTACATTACACTTTCATCACTCTGCTGCACTAAGGACTCTGCCCAAAGGCCAGCACTTATATTTCATTTTTCTGTTCTTGTATTTCTGCATGACAGCCCTATTAAAATGCGTGACCACATGAACCTCCTCCATGAAAATAGGAGCCATGCCACAGAACCCTTTCTACTGTCTATTTTTACAAATATTGACGCACTGAATCAAATCAACTCATTGTATTCTACAATGGTATCAACAGATTTTAGCTTTCTCCAAGTTTATGAACACAAAGGGATAGATTATTACAGTGTAACCAAAACACGTGAATACAGTGGAAGAGATTTTGTACTCACTTAATTCTCAACATACTTTACAGCATCTAATTTTAGAGAAGAAAAAAAAGATACAACCCTTCTAGTGTGTGAATATTGGTTTTCAGATCTATTCCTTTTTTTAATGCTTCCATGTAAACCTCTTCAGATTTAGTTTCTTTATGTAATTTCTAAAAATAGGACAATTGTAACTTTCTGCAACAGAAACAATAATAAAATAATTCCGCAGAGAGATGAATTATTTACTCTGCATAAAGTTCCCCTAAACGGGCTAAGAATATTGTGTTCCTGGTTCACCAGAGGAAAGGACAATAAAATACTCTGTAATCATCCAAAATCAGTTATGAGAACAGCTTGCTGAAGTCGCTGTGAAGACAGCAGACATGAAGATTAAATAAATCTGAAGCAAGGAAGTCTCCATTTTAAAATATGGTCTATGAAATAACAACAATAGCTTCTATCCAAATTCCAAGTCTCTAGCTGTGGCGGTGTCGGCTCCGTACTGCTGAGAACCCTCAATACTCGTTTCTGTCACCAGCCCATTCACAGTCCTTAGAGCAGGATTACGAGCTTTCTCTTCTGGCCTCTTTACCAGCTAGGTATCAAATGCAGGGGGTACCAGATTGTATATTTGGTACGCCTTAAGAAATAACATGCTCGTGTACGTGAAGAAATAGGACAGCTCTGATATTTAGCACTATAGTGCTTGGATCTTTTTATTTTAAAAAAAAGGCGTCATCTGATGTAGAAATTTTGGGCTGTTCACTGTTGTACCCACCCCAGTTCCGACAGTTCTAGTCTAAAACAGTAGGTGAAAAAAATCTCCACAACATAAAGACCAACTGAAAATAGTTCCTTGGGAGAAAGCAAAGAAGCTAAAAAATAATTGGGTGGGGTTTCCCAGATTCTGATGCTGTAAGAGCCAGTCTGGACTCCAAACTATTTCAAAACTATGCATCTCAGGGCTCTCGGAGACCTTGCCTAGATCACCATGACCAAATTTCTTGGCCTAACATCTGCTTATGCTCTCTTTGTGCTCCGATAATTTAAAAGATGGCAGTCTCAATTGCTCCCAAAAACTCCATATATTGTACAGTTTGACACAACTTTAGACTCTATAGAAGTAAAAGAACCCTACAAAAAATAAAAAATCCTGGCTGAAGAGTCTGTAACAGTAAAAAATCCAAATCAGAAATCAAAAAGAAAAAAAAAAGATCAACCAAAAAAGCCCCAAAACCCTTGGCTGAAGATCCAAAGGAAGCAATGGATTTTAAACATGCAAGGGAAAACAGATCTCTTTTTATTATGGAAAATACAAGTTGAGTTGACTAAAGAGTGTGAAATCAAATGTCAGTCAACCAAAAGAGAATGCACTGGAATGACTTCATTCCTTCTCATTTCATAAAGAAAATGTAAATACAGAGCATTTAATTTCTCAATAGAGAAATGTTCTTTTTATTGAAATGTTAAGCAGGGATTAAAGATACAATAGGTTATCACTCAATCCTTAGTTATGTTTGGTTTTCTTGAAGCATCATGGGATATTTTGGCATGAGCAATTTTTTTCTTGGTTACCTCCTCAAAAATCAGGTTCCTTTAATTACACACAGTTTTTGTCATTCAAAATAAATTCAGTTTATTACTGTCTTTTTAATGCTACTTGAAGCACAGTTGAACAATACACAGAAATAGTGAAAATCGCAGCTTTGAATTACTAAATGGCGGGTTCTCACAAAAGATCTGAGGGTGCCAGAGGCCGCACATTCAAAGTCCTAATATTAAGATAGGTGTCTGAGTCATATGAGTCTTTACACAGCTTACTTTTCTTTCTTTCAGAAAATAATCTCAGAAGCAAAGTTATACCCTATGCAACATCAAATATAATGTGAGCCTTTGCTGTAAAAAAACTGCATCCAAGTGGGATTTAATGCCGGCATTGAGCATGTGTTGCTCTTTTAGCTGATCCCAACAAATGGTCCCGTAAACCATTTGTATGCCTCCAACTCAAGTCAACACATCAACAAACTCAGCAGAGAACAGTTCCAGTGAGCTGGCTGTTACCACAGAACATCAAACCAACCCCTCCTGATAACTGCAAACATTGAACTGTCAAAGTAACTTCCCCCCCCCCCGTTAAAACAGTCATATAAAACAGACTTGGCAATGCTTCATGAGCACATCTAGGCAAGACAAAAGGAATTTGAGCGGGACACATTAAGTAACTTGATACAGGAAGAGCCAAAAGGTTGTTCTAAGACCCAGTGGCTGGTGCCCAAGTGTCAGGCTCCCGACGTGGGGAGTCAACACACTATCACAGTACTGGGGGATGCCTTTAAACAAGCCACGTTCCAGTTTTGGCTTGGTTTCTGTTTTCTCTTTGGCTGTGACAGGTATGTACACACACCCTGCAGATCGATGAGCAGCTCCCCCTGGTCTCCACCCAAGTGGATAGAGGTGTTCCTGTGCCACCCCCATCCCATGGGGACACAGGCTGGATATCTACCTGCCTTCCCAGCACAATACCTTGGGGCAGGGGACACAGTTCTGCACACCAAACGGCTCTTGGCCCCAAGATTGACCACCGGCTCCCCCACGTCTCTGCCACAGACTGATACAGGGGTGTAGGTGTGTTTTTATTTTACAGTCTCTTCAACAACCCTTTAATCTGGCTCCTGGGAAAACTCTTCCCATCAGGGAATGGTCCAACTCTGAAAACAGAACTGCAACTCACACTTCTACCTTGTTGTTTCAATGGGAAACGTAGATTAGAGAAAGCCTTCAGATTAGAGATGGCAATCCAGAGTGAATGAATACAAAACTAAGTTCTTTCGCCTCAAATCTCCATCTGTTCGCTGGTGGCCCACACGACAAGTTCAAGCCCAAACACCACTTCTTGAAAGAACCACACCTTCACAAAAACACCATCAGTCAGGTAAACAAGACAAGTTCAGGATCTTTAATGTCATCCATCAAACAACTGTCAGCATCTTTTCCTCTGAAAAGAGACTCTTAGGAGCACCATAAGATGTTTCTTCAGAAGGGTGTGGTTATCAGGCAGATAAAGAGATACCCAGGAATGACCATGGCGGTTCCCCTCTGCCTCTCCTCTCCACACACCAGCTTTAAGCAGACACAGAAGGAGGACATTGCTGACCCAAGTGTGACACAGGGGAGGTAGAGAGGTTCTCCGAGAAAGTTTAAGCCCTTCTTTGATGAGCCCATGACAAGAGTCAGCATGGAGCCCCAGCGCTGCACTTTCCACCGCTGCTGCCTGCTCCTGCGCACAGCAGCTTTCTAGGAGCTCAAACAGCCACTATTAAAGGCTCTTTCTTATCATTGGCTTCCTTAAGCAGCTATGTTCAACTCGGATAAAAAAAAAAATGCAATGGCCCAACCTCAGCATCACCCGTTCCCAAATCTGACACTTCTGTGAACAATTTCTAAATGAAATGGTTGCTAGAAGTCAAGGCTCACTTACTGCTTTTTGGATTAAAAGCCCTGTTCGTGAATAGAAGGCATTCTCTGTCAAAAATACCTTCTGTGTTCAGTTATTGTCGTGGCTAAAATTGAACAAATCTCCTGTAATATCCTACTAAAGGATTGGAGCTGTTTGGCAGAGTAGGCTGGTACTTGGTGGCTCCATAATTACACTGCATTATTTGCAGACACTTCTCTCCAAAATGAATCTTAAACCACACTAACAGTCAAAATGGTCAACAGCAAATTGCTGTCACAGTTGCACCATTATGAACACACAATTTTGTGATCAGAAGTCAGGTGGTTCTCAAGTCAAATGACTTTGTACCTCCACTCTGCAGAATGAAAGATAGAGAGTGTCAAAAGGACACTGGAGTAGTTAACCTGAGTAAAGCCTGGGTAAGGGACGAGAAAAGCCATACATCCCAAAATGGTAAATGGGTGTACAAAACGCAAGGTCAAAGCTAACAAGAAAGAGATCGCAATAGTTCTCTGAAAGCACTTCCATCAGACATAGACACCCAGGAGAAAAAACAAAGCTCCATCTGTTCCAATAATGCATCTCCTCTAGTGGCCAGGGGCACTTGCCTCCAGTATATCCCTGCAAGTAAGAAAAATACAGAGCACTCTTGCCTTTACACTAAAGGTTAGATCTAAACTACTATGATTAATAGCCCCTGACAAAAAGAATAGAACCACCAAGCTAGCATTTAGAAGGTAATAAATAGACATAAAGACCCAGAAATAGTGGAACAGCATATGACCTATTGCATCACCTATCAAAGACATGGAACTAAACAACCAAAGAGAAAAGGAAGGTCAACTTCGACACATTTCAGGTGTTGAAAATCCAAAGTAATCCTATGTCCATAAGCAGTCTTAATATGCTGTCCTAAGGACAATACTAAAAATAATCTTCAGCTTTACTAGCCATGGTTTGTGAAATACTGGACATTAGAGACAAAGTTGACAGCAAAACGGATAAGGGACAATGCCCAAAATTTGATTAAGATAACCCTATTTTCAGTTGCTTTTCTTTTTTGCAAAACAAGCTAAAGACTTCAGCAAAAGTCATTCTGCAGTTTGCCAGCAGATTGTTAGAGAGAATAGTTTGCCCATATGCCGCATTCTTCTGCATCTTTTGATATGAACCAGTTGGACCTGTGCAGCCAGAAGACCTGTGCACCTCCAACAGTAACAGAACCATATGAAGAAAGAGCACATACTCCATCAGTCATATTAACAGCGCACATTTATGTCCCATCCTCCTCACTCTATCCGAGTTTAACCTCACGTTGGAATCCAGAGCATAAAATGAGAGAATCCCTGCCTCAACACCATCTTTTCTCTTTGCCTTTAAACTCAAATACAAGAAATATTTGAGCCTCAAAAAGGTCTCAGCGTACACGTGTTCACACATCTGTTTGGAGTTTGCCTGAGGAATGCTCTGAAGGCTGTTTGCACTGGGCAGTTTTAGCCAAAGGTTGCTAAAATAAATACGATTTCTCTCTCACGACTGCTGTTTAGTTGCCAGAACCTGGTCCTCCTGCTCTCCTTCCCAGTGCCCGCGAGAGCTGCGGCAGCATCGGGTGGACAGGTAACACTTGACGCCAGGGAAGACACTTCAGTGGCTCTTATTCCAGTGATGGCCACTATGACAGGTTACTTCTCGCTGCAGTTTGCGACCTTACTGAATTCAAAAGAAACAAAGAAAAGAATGCCATGTATCAAGAGGGATTCTGCATCTTTGGCAGAAATCTTCAAACCTGCCTTTTTGCGTGTGTGACAAGAGTTTCCTAACTAGGCCACTCATTTTAATATGTTTTCACATAACTAACACTAACCAGAAATTATGTAAAGCTCAGCTCTTCTGAATGCATGTAACATCAAAAAATGTGTCAGGTACCTCAACTACAATCTGTTAGGAATAGCAGAATCTATATATAGTTTAATATCTCCTGAGCTCAGATGCATATTAGCAGCCTGTTTTAGCTGTAACTACCACAGGATTTATCATACTGTCGTCAGAAACTTTGCCCACTCTTTACATATTTGGAATTTTATCCGTTATCTGATATGATGTTCAGGGAACACTGGATTTCTATCACATTTGACAATTAATGCAAGCTGCTATAGTATCCCCTATTTCAAGGTTAAAAGTCTAAAGAGCAAAGTGTTACACTTTTTTCAGAAATGAATACTGACTTGACTTGGACTATTTTCACAGGACATCACTGAATAAATCTTGGAGCTGATTTACAGAAGACATCCCTTCCACACAGCTCCTATCAAAAACAAGCAAAACATAAGCCTGGTTTGGTCCACACTGTTTATATTAATTTCCAGTTTGCATCACAAAAATAGATGATCTGTAATCATGGCCTGTCAGCTTGGTTCAACAAAATGAACATTTCTTTTAGTTTGTGTATACCTCCACTATCTCTGTATATTGGTTTAATAAAACAGTAGTTAATCTAAATAAGAATGTTAGCCTTCTGTCTCAAAATAACACACCCAAATTTCAGGAACGCTTAATTTTAGACCCTATATGGATGATGAATGACACAAATATTTACAGGTTTCAAAATAAACTGAACTGAAAAAAAAAAAAACCTTTGCAACTGAGCTGTTTGATCCTCCTCACAGAGCCACAGTCTGTGTTTTTGGAGGTATACACTTTCTCTCCACGCAAAACCTCTTTTCCCTCGACACTGTCATTTCCTGCACACTTTGAGACAGAAGATGAATGTTTAGTGGAGAACATGACTGTGATTAAGCTCCCAGTGCATTCTTCATCTGCAGCCCAGCTGGTAGAGCATCTCCGCTGCTCCTCTCTCTCCTATGGGAGAAGTCTCTAATGGATGTATTGAGCTTTGCAGAAAGGTGTTGGATTAAAAATCTCAAAGGACCCTCTAAAATTTATGATCTCGGTAACACATCCCTTAAGGGATAAAAATTGAAAAGTGAGCTCTGCCCAGTCTCGGGAATTGTCTTTTACAGAAAAAAGCATTAAAGGGGAATTGAACTTTTCTCTGTTTGTTAAGTTTCGATATTGAATTCATAGTTAGAGAACTGTTTCTCTGAACTTTATGAAACACTAAAGTATGTTTTTATAAAGATGAAAACAAAAACCTGTGTTTTTACCACCTCTCACTAAAATCCTCTGGAACAGGCACCACTGCCAACATCCCCTCCTGCAAAACTCAGCAGTAACACAGCAAAGCACAAGGAAGCTCAGTGTCTTTTCTGGCCAGTATTTACCCGACCACACCACAAACAGAATACCTTTTGCAAACAACTGATAGTACTCAACTCTCCACATACCCATCACAGGCTGGCAGTAAGGAATACTGAAGGCAGGGTGGGCCAATTTAATTATTTCGAGAAGCACAGGAGAAAAGTGCCAGCTAAAGCTCTCAACCAGAAACTAGCTCATCCTAACTCCCAGAACTACAAGCCTTTTACAGTTTCACTAAGTGGATATAAATTACACTAAAACATCAGTTTTCAAAAGCTGTATATTTTTTGCCCTGTGCTGCCCAAGTAGCACATTCCACAGCCAAGATATCAATCTACACAGCTGTCTACTCTGAGGACAAATGGTACCAACGTGCCAAGCGTCTGTGTCTCTATCTCTCTGTGTCCAGGAAAAACTGAAGTCCCTCCTCAAAAATCTCCCAAACAACTGCGCATTCTCAACTCACAAACTGTTACCTTCTAGCAGCAATTGTGCCTGTCGCATGTTCTCTCTTCTCTTGCTAGTGTGGCATCTTGCCATTTCCACAGAGTCACAGGACGGGTGACATTGGAAAGGACCCCTGGAGATGTAGTCCAACACCCTGATCAAGCAAGGGCTGCTCAGGATTGTGTCCAGTCAGGTTTTGAATACTGACAAGGTAATCTCCATCACCTCTCTAGGCAGCATGTTGCAGGGTTCTACAATCCTCGTAGGTAAAAAGGTCTTTCTTTAATATTTAAAAGAATTTTCTTGTGTTTCTATTTGTGCCCATCACCTCTTGTCCTGTCACTGGGCACCACTGACAAAGCCTGGCTTTGCCTTCTGTAGTCCCTTTCATCAGGTATTTATACAGACTGACAGCATCCCCTGAGCCTTCTCTGCTCCAGACTGGACAGTCCCATCTCAGCCTCTCCCCATGTATCAGACACTCCAATCCTTTAATCCATGTCATGGCCCTGTGCTGGACTCATTCCAGTAAGTTCATGTCTCCCTTGTACTGGGGACCTCAGCACCGGACACAGCCCTCCAGATGTGTCTCACCAGTGCTCACCAGAGGGTAAGGCTCACCTCCCTCAACCTGCCGGCAATGCTCTACTAACACAGCCTGGGATGCTGTTGGCTGACTTTGCCGCAAGGGCACGTTGCTGGCTTGTGGTCATATCTTGTCCCCCAAGACCCTCACGCCCTTTTCTGCAAAGCTGCTCTCCAGCTGGCCAGTCCCCAGCACATACTGGTGCGGAGAGTTATGCCTCCCCAGGTGCAGGATGTTGCTGAGCTTCATGAACATGTTGGCCTATTTCTCTAGGCTGGTGACATCCCTCTGAACAGTGGCAAAACCATCTGGTGTATCAACCACTTCTCTCAGTTCTGGATCTTGAAATTTCCCCTGTCTGAATTTAGAGGCTAAAGGAAAGTTAGATGCACAAACTAGGGGGACATTCTGCTAAAGAAAAGTAAATCTGTAGTCTGCAGCTCAATATATTTCCCTTCCACACTACCAGAATGTCTTTCACGGAAATGAAAGATTTCCTTAAGCTTAAATTCACTCATATAACCACTCAACTTAAGTGTAATCACTAGAATAAGATTATGCTGAGAAGTCTCCCTTTGGGTCTAGCTTCCATCTGGGATTTTTGTTTTACATTTTCCAGTTGTCTGCAGAAGGAATATCTGTTATAGACACAGAAAAACTACATCTATCAACACCCAGTTATTCAACTAACAGACTTCTGCTTTGCAGGGAAAGAGGTTAGTGGTAATCTAGATAATACTTGTTTTATGACTGGCTACAGTATATTCTATGCGGAACACAAAGACCATGAGACACGCATTCCTCTTTCCCAGATAAGCTTTACAAACTACACACTCCTTTAAAAAACAGGCAACTTAAAATTTCACCCATCCAGTCCCGATTTTCCGTTCCCCTCACCCCTTCTCTGTCACTGGTATCTGCTAAAGCTGTCAAATATTCCCTTTCCTGATGCTTCCTGACTTCACAAACTTCTGCTGTCTCTGATCTCCGACCATTTCCCTTACATTTGCAGCCAAACGTTGCTATACATATATAGACCGTACTTCTTAAGCTATCAATTTATGCATGGATGTCTTGCAAAAACTTTTGACATTGGCACCTGTCTGCTCAAGGCTCTACAATTCACAAGGCGGAAATTTTCCTCCTTATACAAGCATGAGTCCAAAGCTGCAGTACAGCAATATTTCATCCCAACCTAAATTCAGCAATGGAGACTGGGGGAGCCCAAATCCCAGTACATAGCAGAGAATGCTCTACTTTATAAGCTAGAGAAAAAAATCTTTTTTAGACAATCCATAACAGACAGCAGGATCACCAAATCACAAATGTTTCCAGCAATACTGTATAACATCAGCAGGAGTAAGCCCCTGTGCTAGAATGCAGCTGACTTTTCAAAATACTATTGCCTACAAAGTTTCTTCTCTCTTTTTTTTTTTTCCCCACACTGTCTTGTGTAGTTGCATAAAATCCTTCTGTGAAACTGAATCTAACACCCCTTCCATCCACCCGTTAATTAAGGAAAAACAGAAAATGTGGAAAGATTGCATTATGTTAAAGCAGAATGTACCAGTTGTATAAGAGCCTTTGGAGAATTTCCAACTCTATTGAAACTTCCCTCTTCAGAGGAAGAAAAAAAAAAAAGGGTCAGAAAAGGCCTAAATTACCTTTCTGATTATGGAAAGGCTTTACACAATTCACATCACACATTTAAAAAAAAAAATCCTCAGAAGCTAAGCAAGGTTTCACAGGAGCCTGAAGCACTGTGAATTCATGAAAAATGAATTTAATCGTCAAAGCTGAGACTAGGAAGAACTGTTCTACATAACAAAAAAGTTTTCAGCTGCATTACTAAAATCATTGCTTAAAAGATCAATTTATTTCAAAGGGTTGACTCTCTGCATTAGAAGTTATCAAAGACACATGATCTAAAAGGAGTCTTTATCAAGCACAGTGTCCGTCTGCTCTAACTGCAACTGTGTTATAATTGCAATGCTTATGATCATTACATGTATTTGTGGTTTTATTTTTATCTAAATGTAGATATAGGACGGCCACAAAGCCTGTCAAAGACAGAAAGTGGCAGGACTGATAATACCAACAAATGACTTAACCTAACTCTAATAGTGTTCATATTTCTTTGAACTTTTGATATAAGCCATTATATTCCATTTAGTCCCCATTCTAAGCCAAAAACTGTAACCTGAAGCATACAAAATAAACTGTACATAGCCAACAGCTTTAATCAAAATACATTCTTCAGCTGTTTCCGATAGGTTCCAGAAGACTACTACCAAACATGAAGGAAGGTCTGAAATTGAAAAAAATCACTCCTCTTGCCAGCAACAATTTCTCCCCCACATGGAAGGAAGCCTATGCTACATATGCCATGCGTTCTGCACGATGCTCATGTAAGAATGAGAATAATTAAGAACTGAAGCTGATTCCTACGCCTCTTCTCAGAAAGCATAAGAATCAGAAGGTGTAAGAGCTTTGATTCTCAGTACCACACTTCTTTCCCCCCTCACTTCCCATGTTCTGCTCATAAGAAGTGGGATTTTTTAAAAAGACACCCCCCAAAAAAAGAAAAAAAAGAAACCAGAAAAAAAGAAAGAAACAAAAAACCCAACCAACCAAAAAAACAGAAACAAAAAAAAGTCAAATTTAAACAATTATGCCCAACTGGAGGAAGAAATAAAGGAACCACGAAAGGAAAGAATTTTTCCCCCCTTTGACTAGACCATAACAAGATTAATGTAGACTTTTGGCCTATGGATTCCACTTGTATGTAATCTACATGACCAAGAAATGCAACTTTATTTTATGAGACCATACTGCCTCCCAGCATCTACCATGTTTTCTGACTCCGCTTAAGAAAAGTCATCACTCAATATAATTTATGTCTCTCCAGTTTTCACTCTTCTTTTAAAAGCACGTCTAGCTCCTAAGGCACCCAACAATGGACTGCCCTTTAATATCCCAACATCTGTGTTTGCCTCTGCTTAAAAGATGTAATTCTGCAAGTCTACTATTTGTGAAATACTCTGATATAAATCTTTATGATGAGGTTTTGGACCTATAAATAACAGAAGACACCCCCCCCCCCTTGCTGCTTCGCTAACTGTGCTATCGCTTCCCAGTAACTATGGGAAACCAGATGAAATCTGAACCCATTCATCAAAACACAGAAAATACTCCTCCTCCCAGGTCAGGAGATCGTGCTTGTAGTATCTAAGTCGGCAAACAGAATGCCATTTCCCACTGTTACAATGTTAGATCATTTATAATACCTGCTGATAGTTAGCCAAAAATAAGTAGAAAAGAAAAACAACCAGTCACCCAAAGTTGCAATCATAAAAAAGAAGTCTCTTCCTCCTGCCATTTAGGAAACATTGGCATTTCTGAAACAGAATAACAAGTGTTTGCCGTGACGAGTCCTGCTATATGTCTTGTTTAACAGGGAGTAATGATATAACATGTAATAATCTGTTTTTGAAATAGGACAGGCATATACTTAAAATGGCAACTCTAGGTTTGATAAATTTAGGCTTAATAATTTAGAGATGCATGCGCAAATCTGTTTACTTGGGTAATTCAACTTCCTAATGATTAGCTACAAGTGAAATGCTAGGAATGCAAAAGCAACAGGAGACTGCGAAGTTTTTACTGGATATGGTTTTAATTGCAATATAGGCCCTCAAATAAGTATGCAGAGGTAAACCTGGAAATGACAAGTGTGCTAATATCTACTCATTTATGAAGACATTTTCTCCCAAGTTCACACTACATAACAGCTCCTTCTCCAGGTATTACCAGCCTGTTTCTTCTGGTTCTCTGGTAGCTGCTCTCTGAATCAGAAAGTGCCAATAAAGGCTGCCTTCGTTTTAACAGCTGTTATCAGAGTTCGCTAGCCATAGTAATTGCAGTCATGCTCCAAAAATAACAAGGAAAGGAAAAATTAAAAGCTAACTCCCCATCCTCAATTTGCTACCACCGTGGAATATGTTGCCTGGATAAGCTACTACAGACAGGGCGATAACTTCTGTTGTGAAATACCAGGGCATAGGCTAGAAACTAAAATAAACAGCTGGACTATAAAGATTTCCAGTTAAACATACAGAGGGCTCAAATGCTTCAAGATTCCCACCTTCACTGCTCAGTGGCTGAGAGTAGCAATCGCAGCCCAAGTGCCAGTGGTATTTTCTGCAGGATAGGCTGGGAACGTCCAGGTATTGAGCCTTACGTTCAGGAAGAGGAAAGCCTTTTACCTCCTATCACAGCCTTTAATTCACAAGTGCCGATGCAACAACATTCAAAGTTAGGCATAAATCTGGTTTCAAGATAAATGAGGTCTTTGTTCAATTTAACTTCAGTTTTCAATTGGGAATAACAAAATTTAAAATTTATGCAAGACCACACTTAGTCCAAGTAAACAATTCACCTTGAATTTTACCAGCTCTTGAAACACAACTGACCATTCCCTAGCCTACATATTTTGCAGCCAGGAATTTTCACATGGAAGTTAGAGACAAATGGGTTTGTAGGTAATAATTCTTCTATAATTTATAACAACTTTGTAAGAAACTGGGAGACAGAGGAACTAATTAGCAAAACTCAGTTTGGAGACAGATTGTGTAACGTGGTCTTCATAATACTTGCACAGTAGTTTATTGTATACTTGTTCTACAGACTACGTATGGTCAAGAAAGGAAAAGAAGCCAAGTGGAATTACTATCCTTGATGCTGTTGTGGCTGTCATGATGTCATGGGAAGACAAAAAACATATCAGACATAGCAGACTAAAACGCACAAACCACACCGATGGTAACTAGCCTGTTAGTACATTCTGAATTTGTTTCTCACACAGTGCCACTTGGGTCAAGATTTATCAAAGCGCTTAAATAAGGTAAAGGAAAAAAAATCACCTGAAAACAGCGTTGTCATTGACCACTTGGGTCTCGCAGTAGTGAGCATCATTCCTACATGAGTACACCAGGGCTATGCAGTTAGAAAAACAAACAGTGCAGATCTGTAGTTTATACAAGGAGCTGAGCTTTGTGTTTTACCAGGAAATTATTAAAAAACAGCAATTTTTACCTCCAGAGGGGAGTATCAGCCTTATCTGTGGGCTCAGCAGTGTTTGCTCTTGATTTGCTGCTTGTCACAATTAAAACTTTCAGTAAGGAACTGGACCAGTCTTGGTAATTTAGTATGAGATAAAGATCTATGAAGCCAGATGGTAGCTCACATTCTAACAGCTACAAATTGCTAAACTGGCATGGGAAATCAAGATAGTTATCAATTCACTAGTATGATTCCAGCTTTCCCATTTCCTCTCTATTTCTGTCTTAACTATTTAAGCCAACCTAGAAGGACGTTGTCACCCATAGATGCTACTTTTCATAGCTAAAGCGAGGGCCAAACATAGTGCTCTAAAGTAGGGATGGCTGTTTCAGACAATCTGAATATGTGCTGAACATCTACTGCTGCCAGGTTGAACTCCTCTGTACTCGGGAGGACATTCAGTCATCTCAGCCACAGCCACCACTTCAGTCTACAAATGTAAACATTCTGTCCATCATACATATTAATGACTTGGGAAAATCTCTCCTTTAACCTTTACATTTCTACTATCCCAAAAATAATATGAATAAAAATTATAAAAATTTACGCCACCATCACTGACAAAACCTCTCATTGTTTCAGTTCAGTCACTACTTAGCTGAAAAACATATCTGCTGAAATTTGACCAAGCCTGATGATCTCCTCCGGCAATCAACAATCCAGGTAGAAAGAGAAGGTGGTTTGTTTGACTTTTCAAAAGTGTATCAACTTTATCTGGCCAGGACAGCTTTTTATAAAGCCTTTTGAGTTTCCAAGGCTTTGACTTGTTGCACAGAATGGACATGTCTGTGCTGCGTCTGCACTGGTCTCTTTAAATGCTCGAGTGAACCGGGCAACCTCAGAGGAGGAAATGAATTCACAACAGGGGATCCTCTAGTTGATTAACTTCACCCTCAGTGGTGGATGTCAATCATGTTAATTGGAATCAATACACAGCAGTTAAGGGGGCAGAGGGATAATCAGGCAGGGCAGGGCAACAGGCCCATCAGTTCTTAAAATAAGCTATCTGTTAACAACTTACAGTGGCATGTGACAAACCTTCCCTGCAAAGGAATGCAAAGCATCTCTAAAATTCCAATTTAACACACAAATAAAGATAATTTGGCAACACTTAGCTTACAATCTAGCAATAAAGGAAACAGCCATTACAAATTAAATCAACATTAAACTGATCAAAGTAGTAAAATGAGAAATTAGGCTCCCAGAAAAGCTTATAGGAAATCCTTGATCCAACTTTTACACAGAATACAAAGAGAACCTAAGGTCTTAAAATCCTGCCATAGATAATTTTAATTATGGCCAACTGCAATTTTATTGTACACCTAAGGCTGAAATTCAATACACGGTTTCAAAAGCGGTAATATGTCACAAGATGAAAAAGAAATAAAATCTCAAGGATTTTCTACTCTTTAGATGAGAAATCACTCGGGACCTCCATTAGAACAGTCACATCTTAGGCATCTCTTTCTCTCTTGCATCTACAGTCTAGCACCGTGCCTTCTTCCTCCCACTCCGCAACCCAGCACGCTATCTTATCTAGAAGGGCAAGGTTTGCAATGTCTGGTACGTGGGGCGTTGGAACAGACACGTCTAAGTGTTATGCTGTACACAGAAAAGCCTCTTGGACGATGCCACCAAAAATTCCTGCAGAAAAATACAGTCCTGTCTGTAGCACCATTAATTACCCTTCCTCAAAACACGGCCTGGTACTGGCACATGGATATGCTACACCAGATGTCAATCCCTGCTGCATAACCTTACATATGAAGTGGAGAAATCTGTTTCAATACAATAGTAAGACAAATCATGCACCTGTAAGAAAATGTATCTTCATTTCTTTTAGAATAAAAAAATACCACTGAATTTAAGCTTCATAAGACAAGTTTTTCTTAGGTTTTTTAACACGATACAACAGGGAATAAGTTAACCTTTGGCCAAAGGCTTTTGTATCTTTCCTCTACTCCTTTAGGGAGTGAAATGAATGCCAGATGTTTTATTGCAATCTCTTCATACTCTGAACTACAGCAAATATCTGCAAGACAGCATGATCAGGGTATTTTACTTATTATTACAAAGGCATCAAATCATAGTTAACAGATTTATATAAAATCTGTAGCCATCTACATACTATCATTCTTCCCATTAAACTTAACCTAGCCTCACTAATTAAGTGCACAGATTAAGATCACAGGTTTTTTCTTCCTCAGACCTACACAAAGACTTTGTGAAATCTGGTTAAGAACTTCAAGGTGGGAGGTTTTCCGTCAGCCTCCTTAGTCATTAAAAAGTGAAACAAAAAGAAACAAGGGTACCCTATTCTTTACTGTCAATATCAACCGGCCATCCCATCCCCTCTGCAAATAGACATATCTTACAGAGCCCAAAGTTATTAAAAGAGCTCTTAAGTGAACAAGAAACAATCATTTCCCCTTCAAAATCACAGCTCTGCCTTCTGAGTTTCTGCTCTCTGCCAGCGCTAAAATACCAATCCATCACTGAGCAGGTCAGTCCTGCTGTTGTAGATGATGGTGTCATTCCATCCACCATAAGCTCACTTGGATATCAGGGGAAGGAGACACATTCAGTTTGCTAATGCAGAGAAAGGGGCTTTTCCAAGCTACCAGGCTCAAAGCCATGTGCACATTGCAATGAAACCTTTCTTCTAAACAAAGACAGATTACTGATATCACTCTGCACTTTGAGAAGTCTAAAAGCATAATTTACCAGTTCACTGGAGTCATGCGTCAATGTGTCCTCCGTTTCTCTAAAATTATTTATCGGAATAGCAGCCTTAGGAGATAGGAGATAAGCCCAATACATGCAAAAGACATTCCAAGCAAATATTGGACCATTTTGGGTTCTCGAGGCTTTTCTTAGGCAGTAATCTTTCTTTACCACTTTATGCAAAGCAGCAGATCTGGTGTTGAGCTTTTTTTAAAATCACATTATTTGCTTAATTTAAGGTGCCAATGTGTTTTTCTGAAAATGGTTCTATTTTCAGTAAGAAGGAGAACACAAGCATGGCAGAGCCCGCGCAGGCCCAACACCCACAAGGAATTACGCCACTTCTTCCTCAGAAAGGGGTTTCCAGCCCTGAATTACATGGTGTCCGGCCTCATGTCAAGCTGATGATGCTCTGGCCAGAATAAACCACCACATGATCTAGTGAAAGTCCATACTATCTCTTGGCTTTCACTTTCTTTGTATACAAAAAAACATCCAAATTACCACGCTCAACTGCATACTTTAAAATGTTTGTGATCTTCAAAAGAAATGCGGTACTTAATACATATCTTACAAAAAAGGTCTGTCCACACAACAGTAATATCTGAATGTAAACCAGACATTACAACACTGTATTTCTTTGGGCATCTATCTTAATTTTATTCACATTCCCACATCAACTACCTCAACAGCAGGCAGAACCATCACTTGCCAAGAGAAGACTCAGATGTCAAACCAAGAGACTTGCCTACACAGGCTATATAATAGCACTGAACGTACGGGTGTAATACAACAACACTGACAGCATTTCATCACCTCACTACAGTCTTAAACTGCCAGCAAACAAAGCGGATAGCTGGACACTTCTCAAGTATTGGCATAGCTGGTATGATTTTTCTGCCCTGATTAAATAAAGTATAAATGAAGTTGCATTGGCTTCAGCAAATAAATCCATTTACAGACAAAATTCTTATGGGAGAGTCTCAATAGTCACACTACTTATTCCATCGTTTTAGTTTAATAACAGTTTTCATCAACTAACAGAAGTGATCTGGAAAGTTAAAGTAGCTGGGCTGATAATGTTAGCACTCCTTTGGGTAAAAATAACAAAAAAATATCCTTTCCTCCTGTTGAAAGCTAATTTATTTTCTTGCATTTGCCTAACTAAAAATCTTCAGGCATTTCCCTGTAATAGAATGACATGCAAAGCATCACCCAATATCTTATACCTTTTTTCACCCCAAGGACAGGCAAAACAAAGCATGACAATCAAGTGCCATATGAAATTCCAAGTAGCAAGCTCTATGGTGAGCATGCTGAAATCCCTACAGCAGATGTGGGATCCTGGATGCAAATGGCACGCTACATGCTGGTAAGAGAATCAAAAGCCTTCACTTGAAAACATGTGTCAGCCTTGTGCTGGCTAGTGACCACGCTTATATTTTCAAGCTGCAGAACCTAATGAATTTCCATTTACATGTTGGTGTGCTCAAACACGGGCCTCCTGTCTATCCCCTGTTATTTCCTGGTTAATACTCGTGCACACTGGTAATGCTGACCAATGCCTGCTCACTTCCAAAGGGCAACCACTGCAAATACAAGTCAAACTGACCTAATATAAACTGAGAAACTCAAGAATATCTCTATGATTCTGGGTTAAAGCTCCAGTGGTCGTAGACCCATAGCGGCTCAAGCATCAAGAAAAAAAAAATATAAAGGATGCTTTTTTTTTTTTCAAAGGTTTTACACTGATAGTTCCAAACAGTATCAGTTCAACTAGAAATAAAGAGGAAAGAAGTAGTCTTGACATAGCCCAGCAGTACAGATGAGTTGAATGGGATACACTGTAAAACTTAATAGCTTCAGAAATAATAAATTACAGACATAATTTGAATTTCAGCTAGCTTCTGAAGCAGTGAGCTTTTTTTTTTTTTTAAAACCAATCAACACTAAGGGAATGTTCTGGCATTTTAGTCCTCAATTGGTATACTCTATTAAGAGTACACATGGATGAAACAAAAAGTGAAATACAACAATTTGTATGTTAGGAGTATAGGATACTTTTTGTATTATTTTCATACTTCAATAATCAAAAAGTTATTAAAATTAATTTCTAGAAGAGATTTTTGAACTTAAGGGATATTTGTTAACTTACAAAAAATGGTAAGGATTTTTGTTCCACCATCACAAATGGTTTCAATGAAAACTTGTGTCTTGTTTTGACAGCATATACACTTTTATATTAGCCATATCATACCTAGAGTTTTATATCTAAACCTTAGAACTATTTCTGTAGTTGGTTTCCACTAACTGGAACGGATTAATATGAAGCATTTTATTATTACAGCAAGTTTGAGTACGCATGTTTTATGCCTAATGAAGACAAGGTAGTTACAACAAAGTACAGTTTAAGTGTACCTGCGTACATCTTGGCATAGTGCTGGGACTGCCCAGGTCAGCATTACGGGTCTTGACCACCTGGAGAGATGTGAAGAGCCTTATGGGGTAAGCAGTACCATGGCTCCTCCGGACTGGAAGAGCGAGAATTAGCTGTCATTACTGGCAGCAAACATTTAAATTACCTTGGGAACTGTTAAATGACTCTAATTGATGGATGAAGCCAGTTTCTCCCAAGGCAAGGGGCATTTGCACCTCTGGCCTATAATTGCATCGATGTTTCATCTTGGAGGAACTGAGCCTGTTACTGACATAAGGAATCACAGAAAAGCAGTTAACTGAGGAATTCCTACTTAAAAAAAAAAAAAAGCTTTGAAAAGCCCCCAATTAGACAAGCCATGTTTCTTATTAAGTGAATCCACACAGTATGAGCAGTCACTAATGTAACGTACATTAAACATTTAATTAAAAATTGGCAAAATTATTCTAAGTCATTTCACATACACAAAAGGCTGTAAACATGAATAAGGGATGGGTCTCCTAGCAAGAGCATACCTGAACATGATATTTCCTGCAATAACATTAACAGGGTTGGTCCCAGCATCATGTGAGCAAACTGCCAAACACGACTTAGTGTTGCTGCTGCTAAACGCTAGAACCAGGCAGTGTTTCTTCAGGGGTTCCACATAACAGAAAATGACATTTAATTCAAACTGAGCAACTTGAAAAATCATGCTGTTACCTTTGTAACCAATAAGGTGAACAACCGGATTGAGGTCTAAAGCTGAAAGGAAGAAGAGCCTTCTTATTGAAGCAGTTGATGGGAGGGTTTACTTAAGAACTTTGGGGGGCTTTCCTAATTTATTTCCTTGAGACACAAACCATATTTTTATTGAATACATATGGTACTCTTCTTCATTGGAGTCTCTAAATATTATCTTAATAAAAGCAATACAACTAAACCCAAATATGATTTTTTTTTTAGTTCTTCTGATATACATGAGAAACCAGCTCAAGTATGAAGAGCTGCAAAGTACAGGATTACCTGGGATTCAAGTGTATGCAATTTGCATTCTTACAGATTACAGTGCATCAGCATTACAAAGATCACATGCCCTGAAGTGATCTTTTTAAAATTTATTTTTATCTCAGCATGAATGTGTCGGCTATATGTTTTAGAAAAAAAACTAAGTCAATCAACAGTTAAGCATCCTCAGAATTTCAGGGTTTGTCTGTTGTCTTTTCATTAAATCCCATTCTTAGTTCTTTTGGGATTACAAAATTCTCTCCATTATTTTTGCCTTACCCCATATTAACTGAAGCTAAACAGAAACAATATTAATTGACAGTCAAGAATACAACAGACTCGGCCGCACCACACCAGCACCAGTCTTCCTAGACCCTCTTCTCCTGCCAAGATTACAAACCAAGTTTTACACAAAACTGCAACGGATAGTGGCCTAGAAAGAAAAAATACCTCCAGAACTTCCCTCAGTCAGGTAGTTAATATGAGTTAGACAAAACAAGTCTTCAGGGAAGGGTAAGGTACCTCTGAAAGTAAAAGCTGAACACGTTCCTCAAACAGGGAGGCCAGCAGGAAGAAGAGATGAGGAACAATGATATTTCACACATGAAACTAATTGGGAGAGAGCTGGTAGGAGAGAGACAGAGACTGAAGAATAGCAGAAGCAGCAGCTCAAACCTATCCACAGATGCAAGACATCAGTATTTAGAATTCCAATCCCAAAATCAATTAAAAAATTTTAGTAAAGAACAGGAAAATTGAGAAAATCTGCCTACATGACAGGATCAGATAGCAGTCCATCACCTTTCTGCACCCTCAAGAACTCAGGCTGGCTTCTCCATGCCTGCAAGACAGAGTGACATCAGAACACACTGAGGCTTCGGCTTCTGCAAGGATGCTGAGGCAGCACAAGGAGAATGGAGCAGCACCTCACACCAAACTCTCAGATTTTCCTACTGACACTGGCAGGGCTGGAGGGGTCAATACCTGCTATTAGAGAGAGAAGCCAACTGCTGGAAACGCAGACTGGAGAACTGGCAGGCAAAGAAGAATCACATGCATGTGGCAAATCCAGTTCCTACATGCTTTTGGTCTGACCAATTCCAGCTCAGATGCTGTTTTTTTCTCCTGTGGATTAGTAAATCAGACAAATGTTTGCCCTATGACAATGAGATCTCGTTTTGTTATCTTTAAATATTCTCCAAGTCCAGTCAGCCCGGATTGTGTTCCCTCTAACATCCACATTTTCTCTGTGGAAGATGAATTGATGGTAAAAATTGATCTAGAGGACCCTAGGACTACTGCTGAAAAGTGTTTAATTCCAATACCAGGATTAAGATCCCTTAGAGACAATGAATGTCTCGTAGAAGCTACTTGGGCAAAACTGGGATAACTGCACTTTGTACTTAAAGAGGGAACTAAAAGAGAAAAATGATGCTATCAGATTACCGATACACTCATCATCCAGTCAAAACCAGATGCCTTCTCCTTACCTAGATGCAAAGGCCTGAAATGAGGTTAAAAAAAAAAAAACAAACAAAAGAGTTTTCAGTGTGGCTTAGGCAGTCACAGAATTCTTGCATGCACATCATTATTTTATTAGCTACAGCTCAACCACAAGGTTAACTGTTCATGTCTCTACCTGGTTATTCATGGCAACGTGCAACTAAATATTAGATTTTACTCACTGCCTACTTTCATTTTTGTGCTCTGCTCCCGCCAAATTAACAACGCTGAGTTAGTTAAAAAGCAAGACACAGCAGGCTGAGCTGAGCACAAAACAACAATCTACACCACTTTGAAACCATAACAGAGAAAAATGTCTAAACTAGACAGAGATAAGTGTCATTAAAACAGCCCAAAAAGCTATTTTATTTCTTTGAGTCAGATTGTGGCTCATAAAGCATAGAAATTTGTCTGACAAATATGGAATACGTACGCTCTCTCAAATGACTGGCAAATTTGGGCCTACTATATAGAGATAATGCTCAACAGCTGAATTCAGAAAAGTCCCAAATAGCTACTTTTGAAAGAGCAGCAGTCACTGCAAAGGTGGGTACACATTGCCAGTGACATTAAACCACTCTCGTATCTCAGAGCCTACTGGCAAAGGAGATTGCTAACTCCAGTACTTTGAAGTTTTACATAATTTCTACATCAAACTGCAATATTTTAAATCAGTTGAACATTGTTGTACTTTTTCGTCAGGGGGTGTGTGTGTTGCTTTTTAATCAGCCTACAATTTGTTTTTATTCACAGAATGGGGTTGGAAGGGACCTCTGGAGATCATCTAGTCCAGCCCCCAATTATTCAAGTATTTGATATATTTATTATTCTTTAAAGGTAAAACTCTATATAACAATATATTTGCTTAAGACTAACAAACGCTTTATTTTGGAAAGACCACCAATATCAACTGCAAAGATTAGGAAACAGTGAAAATGGGAAGGGCTCAGCCTTACTACTACTTGAAGTTCTTTAAACAGTTTTCTTGCTCCTACAAACACTTTCCTGGGGCAAACAGGGGTTACAATTTCTCACACTATTTAAGTACTTCAGTGTTGACAACTTTAGGAGAATTGTTACCTTCCGCTCCATTCCTTGCCCAACCCTGTTACACCCTGCCTTGGACTTAGAGAAAAATCCACTTGCAGCCAAACTGGATACATAAGGCACACAAGAACTAGCGACAGTACTGCACTGAAAGTCTTGTGCAATGTGTCTTGCATTGTAAATCTGAATCTCTGTCAGTGTTTAAACCTGTGAAATGCAGAGGGAATTTAAATAATGATTTGGTTATGGGAGCAGGTGGTTGTTCAACTTGCTGAATGTTCATCCTGCTGTTAACAGCTTACACATTTATACTACAGTACATGAAACAGTAAAGCACTAGAAAGAATATAAGGTGTTAACAACCACTACAAAATATTTCTGTAAGGGTACATTTCCTCCATTTCCCATCAACATAAATTCTGACAACAAAAAAACAATATTAATCCATGCATTCATTCATCTTTAGCATCTGCTTTTAATTTACACATTAATAGAAGGCTACATTTCTTTATTAAGTTTTTCTTATTGGTGATTGCATCAATATTTCTGCCCCTTTGGTAGTGGCAGTTCATTAGTTTTCCAAAGCTGATTAAGTTTATTCGGATATTTCAAAAGGAGACCATATTCTATTTAAACAAACAGACAACACAGAACATGCCGCTTCACAGAGACTTCATGGCACATCTGCATCTCCTTAAGCAGAATCACTTCATTAGGAGCACAGCCTTCAGTTCCCATCTAACAGGCTGAACTGAGTTTAATCCACAAGTAATCACCCCACACTGGTGGGCACTTAACTACACTCATGTCACCGAAGACCATTTAATTTGGGAAAACCACATAATGCCCATAGCAATGCAATAGTCCCTATTTTATTGCTCAAAATAATTTTTTTCTACTCCTTGCTGAAATAAACCCGACAATTATTTGTGCAAGTTCTCCATAGTTATAGTGTCTTTGGTAATACCAAGTAGCACATAAATTTGCAAGCCTCCCAGATAACACAGCAAAACACACAGGTTCATATTTAGCAACACAATGTAAACAGAGGGGTGTTGCTAATGCGTTTTTCATCCAAATCTGAAAATAGCAAACTATCACAAGCAGTGGAGAACAACCCCGACAGCAGCATTCCTTACTAGTGCTCAACTGGTATTGTCAAAAAAATGATGCAGACATATTGTGTAGCCAGAAAGCCTTTAGGCAGCAGCTTTACACTTTGGGGCATGCAGAGCTGTGCTGACAGATATGTTTCATTGACTGAGGAAATTTTCAGGCTACTCCTAAATTCCACTGCAGTTCTATGAGTTAGGAAAGAAGCTGAAATACAAATTCATGATGATGGGAGGGATTGAGCACCTGATCCCTTTGGAAATAACTTGCAGCAGTTTGATATACTGTCCTTTTCCCCCTGCCAGCAAAAATGAACATGGATGCACTCCATAATCCGTTCCACCACACAGACAACTGGGCTCCGTCAAGCCCCCTTTATTGGATTGCTAAATTTGGGGGGGGAAAAAAACCAACAACAAATCTTTCTTACTATGCTGTATTAGAATAGCAAGAATGACTGTTGGCAAGCAGTGCTCCTCTTCCTTTCACCACTAGATTCACTATCAGCAACCTCCCGGAGAAAGCACTTGTGTGTACGCCACACTGCATTTGGGAACATGCAGATACTACGTAGCACCATGCTGTGATTATTCAGTCATCTCTTTGCAGATGATTTTTCACCTAGAATTCTATATTCAGGATTTCTGAGTGTTTGGTTTTGGTGTTGTTTTTTTTGAAGAATTTTCATAGGTATCTAAATGAAAGTTAAACTGAGTTATTGCAGGTGTCAAGCAAATAGCGAGTGTAAATGATGAACACTATTCTTTAGTAA
Source organism: Larus michahellis (assembly GCF_964199755.1). NCBI lineage: Eukaryota > Metazoa > Chordata > Aves > Charadriiformes > Laridae > Larus > Larus michahellis. The sequence goes on along the minus strand of NC_133906.1, from coordinate 5,245,257 downwards.
CTTTGAAACCCAGGAAATATGTGAAAGGCAGTTTATACAAACAACAGCTTCTGTAGCTGCGTAAAGGGAGTGAAACAGCTGACAAAAACATATCACTTCTGTGCTTTCAAATAATCTGTTTTGACAGTGTCACAGTAGAACACATACATTAGCGATTTCTCATTTGTATCAGCTTCACTGGTGGAGAATCAGAGTTAATTTCCTAACTAAAGCAAACCACATGCCTGTTTTACCACTTCCTGCCTTTTGGAAAAGCCTCCGTCTACCTATGATTCCCAGCTTATGAACCAACTTCACTGTTTCCTTTGGAAGATGACAGGAATCCACTAATGATGTTAATGACTACAAAGTTTTAAAAATTGAGACAATTACCTCTTTCAGTCTCTAAACAGGTAATCAGTTGTGACCAACTTTTTCTCAATTTGCTAACAATCAGTAAGTCTTAACTAAACATTTAAAAGCATAAGGAGTTCATTTAAAAGTTTAAGTAGAATCAGTATAAAACTTAAATGACACCATCTGTTCTTAGCAGACCACATTCTTTAAGTGTTGCAAGTAGAACAGGGCTGTATAGCTCATCAAAAAATAGAAAACTGCATGCTAAAATTAAGAAAAATCTCCTGAAATTCAACTCCAGAAATATTCTGAGGCACCTTCTTAATTATTATCTACCACCAAAAGGCAATGTGTTCATTCATTTGGTGTCTATTGCATATGCCACTGAAGGGCATAGAAAAAAATCCCACAGGGATTATGCAGTGAGAAAAAGAACTATAAATAATGATGTACAGTAATAAGAAATCAGGGTTTAATTTTAACTTATTCTGTAAAATCAGAAAAGGTGTACAAGGATTTAAATATATGAAAGCATAGACAATGTTTTAATAAATTGATACGGTTTCTAATAAGGTACGATGAAAAGAAAAGCATTAAAACTAAACACTATTAAGTTAAGCATGATTTATTCAAGTCCCATAGAAAATTATCTTCCTTTTTTTTTAAATATTGAACAGTTTTCAAGATGACATTATCCTTCATGTTGATGTGACGAGGGGTAAAGGAGTTAAGTTTTACACAAAATGGAGACACATTACCGCCTCGACCATAGAAAGATGGGTACGCTAAAGATGAAAGTTGCACACGTTTGTACTACAATTGCAACACAAAAACATGTGACATGTTCTATAACATTACAGCTTGGTGTTTAGAAAAATAGTTCTGTCTAAACTGTGAAAATAAACTGCAGCATATGTCCCACATGAAGTGGTGAGGAATTCGCATGCCTCCTCTATTATGGTGAAAACTCATGCGCGCACACCACAAACCATTCTGCTTCTACTCGTTAAGATTTTACTTAAACGAATACGGACGTTCAAGTTCTATTGCCAGCTATGCTCTTGTTATTTATCACACTAGTCTAACTCTTCCATTATCCAGAGCACTTGCAGTGGAATACTTGAATTCCTTTTCCCTCCAGTATTTCTTTTCTTATTTACCAACTTTGTTGGAGCATGGCTTTGTGGGGGGGAAAAACCACCAATCATTCTTTGATGAAAGTTTGTTAGGAAGACTGCCAACCAGGGAACCTAAACCGCTCATCCCTCACCTGAAATGATCCCACTAAACACTTGAACTCAAGGGAGAATTTGCTGATGATGATAGCAAGCAACATCTTTCTCAAAAATACAACCCCCTGTCCTGTTTTTTCAGAGTTTTTGTGAGAGTTTCTGAACAGAGTAAACCACGTAAATCACAATTCAGAAGGCTGGGGTGAGAAGGGTGAAGGTCGCAACACTCCCAGTGGAGCACCGACACATTCCAGGGTAGTCTGGGGTGACGGCGGGGCCAAGGGGCTGCAGGTGCAGCCTAATTCTAGTGACTCGGGAGACAAGTCACTTTATAAACCTTTGCTCTCACTCTGTCATCTGTGAAATTTGTACAAAAGCCTAAGTGATTTTCAGTACAGTGTTCAGATACACACTACATCCCAGTTACAGCAACTGTTATTTCTGCATAAATGGAAAATGATCTGAAGACACATTTGCAACCTAGAAGTGGTTTGGTTTAGATTTATGAACTTCACTGACGCCACTTCACGGTACTATTGTGTTCACATGTATAAAGCTTTCCAGAAGCACAAAGTATCAAAATAAATGAATACTACAAAAATTTGTGCTATAAAAGTGTACTTAATATTACAGTTTTCGTACCAACTCAGCCAAATCACAGTTTGCCATGGTTTGGGTTTTTCCAAGTTAAGCCTTCTGCACTTTCACCATATACTCATGCTGGAAAACTTCCCATACCAAAATTACGGAGAATACAAAAAAGACTTGAGTCTATTTTAAATCACTGTCGCATATACTATCATAAAGAACTACAGATTAAAAATACATCAACACCAGCACTGAATACCCACCCAATAACACTATCTTAGGCATGCCAGGGAAGCTGGAATAGGGAGAGGTTCGTTAACCTCAAGTAACAAGGCACCAGATTTCCATCCAACCAGATCCTGAAACTACAAAATCTCACAAGGAAATTGTTCTCAGAAAATCTGCAGACTACACAAATTCAGTACCAATGCATTTAAGAGCCCCAGTCTCAGCCTTCAAGTGGCAAGTCTGCACACGCGCATACACAGGCAGAGAGAGAACTGGAAGAGACGGGCAGGGAAGCTTCAGGATGAAGTCTTCCATGACGAAGATTTAAACCTTTTCCCCCACTCTCACAATTTATGTGAAACACCAGATTCCTCCCCATATCAACAAAAACCTTTGTAGCAACTTCAAACTTGTCTTTTCCAGCAGGCAGGACACAAGTCCTTGCTCAGTTACCATGTGCCTTTTACAAACATGATAATCTATTATTGAACTCTTAGTAACACCAAGAAAAAACATTATCAGCTCCATTTTTCAAATATTTTTCATTTATCTATGGCCCACTAAATGACAATAGAGTCATTTAATCTCTGCCTTAGTTTGCCATTCTGTACCATACAGACTGTGGGAGCTGAGACTGACATTTAATTCTACCAAGTACTTTTATTTCTTGGTTTTCATTCCAGTAAATCTGAAGATATCAACTGCTATAGAAGAGTATTATATTCTCATTCAGAAATGGACAAGAACAAATTTCACATTTATTACACCATTTTCAATGCTGGTACGCTTATATTCTTTATAGATTATATTATTGATTTTCACTTTTGTTCTATGAAGACAACAATATTTAAGTTACTATCACTTCATTAGTAAAAAGGGCTATAAACGAGACACAAGTGAGATACATTGTCTGGAAACTGCTAATATGAGAATCAAAATGTGCTGAAATACCTGAATGCAATTATTTAGCTACGATTGTAATTAGCTGCTTTTAAATCATAGTAATGAGCTAATGGAGTAGTACTCATGCAGCGGAAGTCAATGGGAATCCATTATAAAGCCAATTAAAAGACAGTCTTTAAGAAGAGTCATGTTTTCTTTTCTCCCTGGTTAGGTCACACAAACTAGTGAACTGTGCACTTGGAAAATTTCTGCCAGCAAGTCTGAGAAGCACCACTCCCCTTGAGCCTGGAAAACCACAGTGAATTTTGCTCTCAGGGAACGTTCTACGAGAGACAGGAAAAGATTGTGTTCTGTTTTATGCATGAATAGAATAAAAATAGGAGAGGCGTAATTAAGAGCATATAGAGATACACGCTGCACTTATGCTTACTTGCTGAATATCTACGCTGCACCAGCAAAGAAGAGAAATGCCGAGCAATGGGGTGATTTAGAAGTCAGCCAACCCTTTTACCATTACTTCAGCGCTGCTCTTCCTCCAGCCCCCATGGCCTATTCATATCCCTTTGCCAGCCAGAAGGAAAACTTCAAGAAAGAAAACAACCTACAGTTGTTCGCAATTTAACAATACTAACTTTACTGAAGCCTATAATGAATTATTTTAGTAATGACCTGTAATTGACACGACAGATAAAGATTTATGGAAGATTCAACATGAAAAGTAGAAGCAAATACCTGAGCAGAATTGCATTGCTATTTCGGGTTAGGAGAAAAAAAAAAAAAAGAGGAAAAAAAAAGAAAAAAGATGCCTACAAGGAAAACACAGCTCCTAACACATTGGTTACAGCACCAAGCAGAATGATGAATGACTATGCTGTGCTGAAAGGGCACATGACAAGAGGATATTATTCTCACCTGTGGACCTCTACTTCACTCAGATTTTAATGAATCATAGTCCTTTCAGTTCACTTACAAGTCTCAGCTCTTTACTCTCTGTACAGACTAACATTTCTGTTCCCAGCATTTGTAGAACTACTGTTGACTGAAGAATTTATTACTCAATCCAGTTGACAGTATGCTGGAAACAGAAGAGATTTAGTCTGTCTTTCTATACATTCCCAACAACATCTCATTTTTACACAGGAAATATTCATCATTTTCTAAAATGTCCCCCTTGCTCCTTTAGCTGCAACATGGCCATGGAGTCAGAGAATAAAACTGTGCTATACACATAAAACCACATACTTACTGAAAGGTTTTATTTAAAGTTTTTATTATAACTGTAGTCACAGCATGAAAAAGTAAGTTCAATATACCATCACTAATGCAAAAATTCAATTTCAGGGCGCAATAAACACCTTATATGCCTCTCCTTTAAAGCGAATTTAACAGACTCATCTTTCTGCACCTATCAAAGTCATAACATCTAATAGGGATTTTTAATGTTTTCCCATTCTATTGCACTTGACAAATAAGCAACTGTCAGATAAGCCAACAAACTAAATGTGGGTGTTTAACCACCCTCAAAGGTTAATTAAAGACAAAGATTAAAGGCAGTTGTAAAGTAAAAGTTGATATACACTTTTCCTTAGTTTCTAATAAAAAAAAAAAAGAACTATCTACTGCATCTTTGATGCAACGAAGACATCAAATTTATTTTTAAGATCTATGCAGCAGTGTGCAGTCAGTTCACACAAGCAAATCTTTGCTTCCAGGTGTTTCTTTGTATTTAACAGAAAAGCTGCAGCTTTGCAGCGACTTGCAGCGTTTCATGCTCAGCATTTGTTGCCAGCGGTCACGATTTTTATTATACCAACAGCAGAGGTTCCAACTGAAATTTGTGTAAGCCAAAGAGATGCTCTACGCTGAAGTATTTGACAGAAGAATAGTAAATAATGATGCAACAACAATTACTAGTAGCAAATTTTTGCCTGTGACCACACAGCTAAATACCAGCACATCTATAAACAAACCAAGTTTACTAAATCCCAGTACAGTGCCTTGTATTGATTCCAGTTGCTTTCTACTTTATATTCTAAGACTCATGACTCCTAGTACCTCTTATATTAGTACCAGGAGGTGTAAGTACACCTTTCCTGGTAGAAGCCAAGCATTTTCCATAACAAGACCCTCCTTTTAGAAGGTTAGAACTTCATTAAACCAAAAAAGGTTAGGTTCAGACTCCAGAAATTAAGCTGTACCAAAACAATTCAGACAAACATTTTAGTTTGAGAACTGACATAGTACATGCAATTATGATGCAGGTGCTAACGTGCAACTTTAAGTGATTCTTTTGAATTTAGTTTTTACTTTTTGAATACAAACCAGAGATCATTCTAAGTCACCAAATCAGTCACCTTTTCTCTCATCTGGAAACAACACAGTGACTTAATTAAAAGTGGGTGGGTGGGGGGTGGGGTCTTCAACCATTTTACTCTTAGTTTTATGGGTTTATATTTTAAACCTAAAGACATTTGTTTTATTCTAACTGAAGCCTTTAGGGGCAGCAAGGTGGGGGGTGCAATCAAAAGACAAAGTTCTCAGTAGTGGTCATGTTAAAATACTTCCACCACTCACCTTAAAGTAAATTTTCGAAAACCTTTTGCATACAAGTAGAGATACAGTATAAGCGGTACTTTGCGATGGCCATGATAGTTGATTCCTTACACAAAGGCCTTTACTTCATTGCTTACAACTCATATAACACCAATAAATCCTCAGGTGGACAAGCTATATACAGTAGCTTTCAATTCACAGACCACGCATACAATATATTCACATACTATAGATTCTCAGGACATAACAACGGTCAATATTAGGTAACATTTCTAAATAAATCCTGTAGTCATTGTTTAGCTTTACTTTTATACCCCAAAGGCCTTAACTTAACCATTACAGTGGGTAGGCAATACTAATAGCCTTACATCTGACAACATACAAACTGGGCAAAAAATACTACAGCAAAATACTACGTGAAAGAAAATAATCTTTGGCTAAACGAACCTGGCAAGAAAAGGAAAACAGGTGATGGTGAAAAGCTTTTTCCACAAAAGACTTAGCCACCAGTGATGCTTGTACTACCGTCAGGGCCTAGTTTCCCGTCAATTATCCTCTAACTCACATCTTACTTTCTCTTGACCATAAATCCAAAAACCTAATTTGAAAAGATGAAGTTTTGGGGAATGCACTGGTTCTTAGGATCCAAATCCCTGTAACAAAAATCTGACAATCAATACTCCTTTCTGATTATTTTTATTAAAATAATATTTGCAAACACTTCTGTCTACCTTAGCTTAAAAAATGATGGATTTTAAATTCAAACCATGATAAATATTTGTCCTTCACCAAAATAATGCCACTCAGGCTTTTCAAGTCAATTCACACATTAAATATGTAATGCATTTTTATGCTGCTACTGACCCCTTAAAGCAATAATCTGAATTTAAGTTGATTGAAATCACTGCTTTGTCTGTTTGACACTTCTAGCATCTGGAATAGCTTTAGCAATTGAAAAATAAACCACAGGACAAAAAACTGTCAGAAGCAAGATCATGCTCAAGACAAATACATCACTTAAGCACATTTAAAGGCAGGATCAGGTATCAGATTTTTTCTTAACTGAGATTTATCTCCCTTTTTCTTTCTAGCATACTTTTAACTGCATATGAGACTACTTTGATTCAAATCAGAGTCAGATAATGTCAAGGCAACATTTTTAATTCCTTTTACATACTTAAATTCCAAAAGCCAAAATGAAATTGTATATACCATTTTTATATGTCCTAGAATTTCTTAGCGCTGCTATGCACCAAAAGGAAATGTGACATGACATCACTCACTTTTAGCTTCTAGTTCCATTGAAAAATTTGTTAGAGGATGGGAAACTCAAAATTACTGTGTTCTTAATTAATCTTACTACAGGAGAAGTCATACAGCTGAAGTCAAGCTTCCTGTGAACAACGAAATATCCTCTCTTGAAAATTACTGAAGGAAAAAAACATATTTGCAAGACGTCCTGCAATTGGAAGAGTGCAGAATTCAAAATTAGGTTTTTTGCAAATATTAATATAATCTCTGAATTAAAACGCATGTGATCATATATTCACCCACAATAGCCATCATACCGATGCCTTCCAATTTATGAAATGCTCTTAAACATAGCAAAGTTTTGCACATTCTAAACAGCCAGCACCTCAGCTGTAAACTGACAATGCTTTCAGCAGTCCCCAGCCTCTACAGTCTTGAGTTTCAACATCATTCAAATTGGCATGTGCTGTAGTCAAATTACTATCAACAGTAAAGCTAATGAAGCTATTAATACGAGCAACTCAAAACAAGCTTTGTGAATAGGCAGAAACCTACTCATGCATGACTTATTTTTCCTAATACAAAGTCATTCCAGAGCCTTTAAGCAGTTTCAGAGATTAAATCACTGAAACAACTGACTGCACTTTTATTTCAGAAGGGTGTTATTTAGGCAAAAAAATAAGTTATATCTGTCTATCAATCTGCTATTCCAAATGAATTTTTTTTAGAACAGTCTCACAAGTAATTATATAGGCCTTCCTAGCATAATTTGGAAACACTTCCTTATACTCAACCTTGTAAAACTCTTTTCATGTTACTAAACCTGAATAACTGCTCTGTTCTGAAACCACAGAGTTACAGCTCACTACAAAGCATTTAAGCAACTGAATGGTACGAACTGAAGTATATTCTGACCTTTGTATTTTGTTTAGTTGAATAATTAGTGCTTTTCTTTTGGACCTATCCATGTCATATAACGTGATTAAAAGGACAATGTGTTTTGGTCTCCTTAATCAAAAGGTGAGCAGTTACTTATCTGTGACTGTAGCGTGTCCTATCTCCACCAAACAAAACCCCTGCACAGATAATCATAGAATCATAGAATCATAGAATTGTTGAGGTTGGAAGGAAGCCTTGTCTTGGCTGCCATATTCTGGTTCAGCTAGAACCTTCTCAGGGAAGACAAAGAAAGGCACAGCAAGGAGCCACAAACCTGGGGCACAAATACAGATTAAAAGAATCCTGAAGGGATTGTCTAAATCCTTTCTAACAACCCTGTCTAATGCAAAGAGTAAACTGAAAATCTCATATTAGAGCTGATGAAGAGGAGGAAACTTTTCTAAAGGATAAGAAAATGTTACATGACATTTGTGGAAAGACAGGAATTCTCCAATAGAACTACTGAAGAAAAGGAACCACTCAGCCAGGAATAAGTAGGAAGGAGGAATAAGCAGGAAGGAGGAAAATGCCTGGGTCTCAAAGTTAAGTGGAGCTCTGGAAATAAGATTCCAGGGTATATTACTGGTTATGTCAGTGAATCTTAGTGTGACCTTTACAATATTTCAGGCCAAACATTCGGATCTGCTGAGCAGTGGGCATTACCATTATCATCAAAGGCAGAGGGGCACGTAGCAGATCTGAGATCAGGACCACAGTTTCTTCAGTTCTATAAACTGAAGGACACACAATTCACCTCAAATATTTTCCGCCTTTAATTTATTCTTGGAAACACCACTGCAACAATGGATAATTTATCATCGTGTCTACTACAATTACTTAGATGTATCAATAATGGTTTTTAAAAAAAAAAATCTTTTTTTTTCCCTACTACACATATTCCTCAGGTATCAACAAGTAACCATGCATTAAAAAAAGAAAATAAGCTACATTTAACAGTGAACTTGGATAATATTGCTATGCTCAGCTTCAGAAGGAGGCTCATGTTATGGTGATGTGTGTGCACATGCAAGTAAATTTAGTCAGAATTTCATACCATCCTTGCTAATCTGTTACAGCTCGCAACAAAGTTCTCAAATAGCACCACCCCAGGGACTCCTACCAGCGTAGAGCAGCAGCCCAGGATCTCACAGAGCATTGGACTGCCAGGGCTTGCAGCAGCGCAGCATCCCAGCGCCCATACGAGGCAAGCAGGGATACCCGCAGCAGCGTGACCCAGCATCACCACTGGAAAAACACACCGGGTTTTACAGGCTGCAGGAGCTAGTCATGTACAGGCTGCACATTGTAAATTCTTTTACTGTTATGGAAATTCCTAATGCTGTGTGGCCTTGAGAACGAATATGATCCCCTTTCAAAGGCCTTTCTTCAGAGTTTCCAGCTCTGGCTTTTTCCTACCGTCTTTCCCAGCTTTTGCGAGTTCACCTTTGCAGAGCCGCAGCTTAGACAGGGATGGAGGACAGGGTGGGGGGCAAGAAGGAAGGAGTTCTCCCAGAGTAGTGCATTCCATAAATTTTACTCGGGTAATGGCACTGTAGTTTGCATTTGGGTTTAATTCCCTTCCGCCTCATTTAAAATATCAATCCTTAGCTATGTTCCTGCAGAAAACTTGCAACATTTCATTGTCAATTCCCTCAACCCCCATTTCTCCTGAGCACCAAAGAGAAAATCCCTAACTGGCTGGGTTTAGTCACAGCTTTAATGTTTTGTGAATTCCTTCAGCTGTGTAACACAAACCTAATATTTTATAAATAGCTTGGGAGAGAGTTCTCAGGTAGTAAAAACCACTGAGTGAAACTCAGATTTCCTTCTTCCCTCCCACAACCATTTTCTTCTTGTTCATTCTGTTAGAAAGATGATCAGTCATTCAAGAGATCTGTTGTTTCATTATTACTTTCAGACACCCTGCTCATGCACCAGAGGTGTTTTTAAAGTACTTTAAAGAAGAAAATCCAAGAATAGACTAGATAAATTAGACACACACTCAGATAGAGGCACCAGTTCTGTGTCTTACAAATCCCGTGCCCAGTTTCAGTTGATATTTTAAAAGCTAAGAAGATGCTTCAATAAATCTCTATGTTCTAATTCAATTCTTTTCCTTCTAAGAAAATCTTCTTATGCCCAAAGCCAGGTAAAGGATAGTATGTTAGTTCCTCCGAGGACATAATAATAGGCTTTGAAAAATATTAGGTTTTAGGTGCTTAGTAATTCACTTTTGTGAAGGTTTCTGATCCTTAATAAGTAACAGCATCTTTGTCCTCCATTCACATCCAAAAGAAGAATTACATTATACTAAGAAGCTGTTTCTGAAAAATTACTTAAGAATTGTCACAGAAATCACATACTGACCAAGCAGACAAAAATCTAATGAACTCCAGACCTTCATCTACATGCCCACCATCTCAAAAGAATAAAATTGTATTTAAAAAGTCTCCAACAAGTTTAAGCATCCAAGACTCCCCTGCTCTATTAAATGAGTTTTCTTACCTAGACATTTGAACATACTAATTTTAAATTAAAACTGATGATTTTTTTTCTACTGATATTTTCAAATGACATGGATGATAACTCTCTACAGTATTCATATTTTGACCCACATACCGAGACACAATAAAACTTAAGGATGTGTTTCTCTTCAGGTTAATTACTGTTTGCCAGTAAATTGCTTTTTAGCAGAAAAAGTGCTCAGAGGTTAAAAAGTCTTCAGGCATTAGGAGGTCACATCTTGCCTTGAAGTTAAAAAGGAAGAAAAAAATTCTCTTATTCCATGACAGATTACTAGACAATCATCTCAACCAGGCAGTAAGCAAACAGATATTTTCAGTTGAATCAATCCTTTAAACGAAACATACTGAAGGCACAGTACATATACCAAGTGGGCAGCACTGCGATCACTTTTTGAGAACAAGAAATGTCATCTGGTACAATCTTGAGCCTGTTAATGTTGTCACTCATCTGCTCAATGCTGCCTGCCTGCGTACTTCCCAGAGGGACACCACCAAGGACGTTTGCAGGCACCACCACCCACTTGCTCTTTTTCTGAAACAAAAAATCTCCAGCTCCGTGCTGACTTGCTAATTGCCAGAGGGCACTGGCAGGCACGGGTCTTACACTCAAACCGCAAAGAATTTCAGGCCACATTCAAACAACAAAGGGTCAGCCAGGTGCTGTCCCATACAAGAAAACAATTTTCTGGTTCTGAACTTTACCTTCTGCTCTCAAGCCCTCCCCAGGGACATTGTTTCTTTTTGATTCATTAAAAAAAAAAACCCACCACCAATGGAAGGTAGAAGAGAAAAGAATACAAGCCAATAGAGCTCTGGTAAAACAAAGAGATTATTCTTATCTATACACAGTAAATGTGAGCCAGGAAACTATAAATTCTTAATGAAAGTTTACTGCATACTCTGAATTTTTTTTTTTTTACAAAGTCAGCAGGAAGCGTACGTTAAACTATAAAGACATTTCTTTCTACAATATATGTCTAAGGGAGGTAAAAAGATTTTCTGACAGATCTATTTATTATTTGGAGAACAATCTTCCTGACATTGAATAATACAAAATTTCACATAACATCAAATTTCACAATAGTTAACAAAAATTCCAAAAATAATTTATAGTGCATTTGCACTGAGCAGACTGGAATTCTGTACTGATATTTTCAGTTAAGAGTTGTTATAAAGTGTGTGCATGTACATGTGCACATGCTTGCTTATATATATATACACACACACACAGTGTCTATGTATGTTTGAAAGTGTATTCTACTGTCCATACAGAGAATCATTTCTGTGCAATTACCGTGTTACCGTGACAGTATTAAAGAAATGTTAAAAGGTAACAAGTTTTGGATCACGGACCATCTACTTTGACAGGGGTCATGATGTTACCTGTTAAGTGACTGTCTGGCAACATTTTCATGATTAAAGCTTCATTTGGATGATTAAAGTAGTTACATTAGTATCAAAAAATAAGACTGCATTCTACTGTTTTCAGTTTGATTTGCTTCTAAGTTTGCCTGAAGATAAAACAGTGAAAAGGTATGGGTTTAGACGTGTTAATTCTATTGACATAATACAGGCAAATTTCATTTCGTAATCTTTGCTAGAACATAAAAAAACCCATCATTGGATAAAGGAATACATTACATTGCGGTACAAATCACCCCATTCAATTTAGGGAAAATCCTTAATGAATTTGACCCTAGTTACAAAAGGATGAAAACGTGTGTTGATGTGTCATATTTGCTCATCACACAGCAATCAAGTCGCTGCCGGATGCCAGGAGGGGGCTTCGCCTAAATTAACACAGCAGAGCCTCCACATTGAGCTGTATCTGAAGCAACAGGAAATTGTTCTTGTGATCCCGTGTTCTTCAAAGCACCAGCCTCTCAAAGCTGTTTATTGGTTCAAAGTTTAATTACCCATCTATATACACTCCATCCCTGCACAGCGGGGAAGACAAAACGCTGTCGAGATGGCATTGAAATATCACAGGCTACAGGAGCACACAGAGCCCGGCTGGTGGAGCCTCCTCCACTGGCCGGGCAGGGCCACATTCCTCAGCTCTTCCTCGGATACCTACCAGCTCCTCCAACCCAGGCACCGTGCTCCTCACCTTAAATCCATAAGCTTTCCATTAAAATTCGAATGCTAACTGATTACGTAAAAATACACCAAGGGGAAAAAAAAAAAAAAAAAAACATTTTAGGTATCTATAATTTGACTATCCCAAGAGCTCCAACACTCATTTCCAGGTGCTAAAGCTTCTGTCTCTGTTGCCCTGAAAGATTTTGCAAAGCAGCAACTCCAGTTTCTTCTCAGCAACTGGAGAAATAGATTTTCAGCTCAGAAATTAGTTGATAAAGTAAAAACAATTTCCTGTCAGTAAAACGAAATTATGAGCTTAAAATAGTTGTACTGGACCAGCAAAAAATCATACAGATTAATTTTGTGGTAAAAAAATAATACTCCAATAGCACAAACATATTTTAGTAGATAAAAATACACAAAACCTTTGGAAAAAAACAAAGTACAGTCCTAAAAGTTTTTCCAAAGTTTGTGGAAAGTCATACAACTGAACTACAGGCTACAGATGAGAAATGCTTTCCAATCTACAGAGAAATCAATCTAAAAAAGTAGCAGCAAAAGAATTAAATTTAATAGAAGTTTTAAAACATGTTTCCTGTATGCAGATGGCAACAGTGAAAGAACAAAAAAAAAATTCTTCAGACTCAAGTTTCATAGAATCAGCTCAGAGAAAAGCGATTACTACTTTGATGGCATCACCTCAGATTAATAAAAAATGAAGAGCATGTGCTATATCTTATCAGCTGCTATTTTTAGGATATTGATAGATCTGCAGACAATTACCTGGAGCAAAGATAATGACTCCAAGCCCATATTTATGTAGCAATAAAAACAAAGTTTCCAGGTCAAGATTGACAGAATTATTGCTGTGAGTTTATTCACGCTAAAACCACGTGAGGGACAGCAAGGCTGTTAGCAGCTTCTCCGCAGAGATGTTTCCCTCTCCTACACTCATTACCCGGATTCCGAAAAAACACTAGTGGAATGACTGTGGAAATAATTTGCTGACCTAGGTGTTTAATAGGAGAGTTTCATTTAGTACTGAATCTCACTACTGACAGTGAAGCGATTACTGTCTAGTTGCCCTAGTCAGGAGAGATGAAGGAAGCAAAACAAATTAATTACATAGCTCTTAGAGGCATTGATACGCCATCTGGCATAACCAGATCCCATATATAGACCACTTGTGCACATCAACCTGATTATTTTTCAAAGACCTACTTGGAGTCTAACGCCCAAGTCACCTATTTTGGGAGCTGACTAACTCAATTCCTTGCACAAATAAGAAAAACAGAACTTCATAGAGTAGGGAAGGAAACTTTCTGGCTAGACTGGTTGTGTACTTCTCAAGTGACAGATCCAGAAAGCCTGCTCCCCTCCACAAACCAGTACCAGTTTTTGGGATGACCTACATGAGGACAGGGAGCTGCGCAAATCCTCAGTTAGCATTATGTCTATTAGCTCGCTAATGGAAAGGAATGCAGAAAGCAAATGAAGCCAAATTAGTTGGAGATGCCTCTAACATACAAAACGGTAACTGAATAATCAAGACAGTTTGACCAATACAGGCTCCAACAAATGAGTTCATAAACATAAGGACCACAACAGAGCATAAATGTAGTAACACACAGTCTCAGCAGTACCACGGTGCTAAGGATAACAGGGCTTCACTTGTCCACATACTAAAGACCAAAAATCACCACAGAAAATAAAAACACAGTTTAAAAATGTATGTGCCGAAGTTTAGTAGTCTCTGGCTTTTAGCCCCCCCGTATCCTCAACTATTACTGCCATTTCACACAGAAACCAGTCTCTGCAGTCATCTAAAGTAACCTGAAGACATGTCAAACTACTAAGCCTGTAACTACACCCAAGCACTGATGTACTTCCCACAGAAGCGAATGGATCAGCTCCCAAGGAAGAAAAGGGAGCAAAGCGTTAGAGCAGATGCAACAGCACAGACATGACTCTTCTTCCAATTTCTCTTTCCACTGGCTTCCCGTTTTAAGATTAAAGACCATTCAAATACTTCATGTCTGAACTACTTTTAATCAACTGTAAACCAGTCCACTGATGGATCTAACTTTTTCACGCCCTGCAGATGCACACCACCTCATAGGTTTGATAACCAGAGATGAGCATGAGGTACATAAACCATAATTATGCAACAGCCATTACACTGGCCTCAGGGCATGATGTTTGGGAGTCATAGCTAAGAATGCATAGGAAATATGCACCAGACTCATTTAAGGCCTGCTTTACTACCTGTTAAACTGCTCTGATAATGCACAAGCTGAAATGAAGCCAATATACATACATTCATTTATTCACATTTTAACAAATCTGATTTCTCATTAGCCATCAGACTTTACATTAAACAAGAACATATTAAAAAACCCACAAACATACACATTTTTTCAGTCTGTAGATGGTATTTTAAAGGTTTATCAACTACAGAAGCTCTTGGGGCTAAAGGAAAAACAATCAAATTAGAAATAACTCATAGTTTTGAATGCAAAGGGAGGAAAGCAGGAGAGTTTCACAAAATGATATCCCAGAAAGGCTGCATTCCTGCGTGAAAAAGCACACCTGTGCCACTGCTCTGCTGTGCAAGAGAACTCGGTGGAGAAAAGGTCAAGAGGCAAGCCTGACACGCATACAAACACTGGAGGTAAACCAGAAAGCAATTTGCCACCTTTACAAGGTTGCAGATTTTCTAAATTCATAGCATACTTTGTCATCAATAAGGGCTGGAATAAAGACCAGACGCCAGGGTGAGTCAGTGCAGATAGCATTCTTTCTTTACAGATTTCCAATTTATAAACTAAACTTAGCACCTCAGAAAAAAAAACAACTGCTACTGCCCAGGGAAAACAGAAAAAGAGACTGAAAGATATTTTAAAGTGTAATTTATGATTTCACTTAATCACCCTAAGTTTACACTTGGCAATTTCTGAGTATATTTACAAATTTTTAAACAACATACTATAAAGATTAACTGTATTGCAAAAGAACTGCCATTCAATGTACAAGTAACTTTTCATTGCTTTTTTAGAAGAGAAGAATTCTACAGTGCCACGTTATTTAATCCAGCTATCAAAAACTGCGGTGGCAGTACTACAATTTAAATCTTGCCAAGCTGAAACACAATTCTGGTATACTTTCAAGCAGCTTAAGAATTTGTGAAATTGTAAAAGGAGTATTCTGCATTACAAAGCAGCTTTTAAAAAGAAACAAATTCCAAGCAGGAAAAATTCTCTAGAATAAACCATCATCTCGATTAGTAACTGAATAAACGTACAAACATATTGATAGAACAGGAAACCACCAGGGTTACGTTATAAAGGGTAAAGGAGTAAAGCTCGCACATGGAAACAGCTCAGCTACCTGCACAGTACAAACACACACCAAATACCCAGAAGATCCTATAATCCACTTCCTACCAATATCTTGCTACTTTGTTCAAAAACCAGTAGATTTGTGGGGTGCTTGGTTTTGTTCCAACATGAAACTACAGGCTTCTGACAGGAGGAGGTTCGTGATGCTTCCTTAGGCATCCCACAGAAACCAGACAATCCCCAGGCGTGTTCTCAGTCCCTTGCCTTCCGTGTTCGTTACTAAAGAGTACATTGCCAAAGAGCTGTTAATTTTTTAAGACTACCATTCCCCAATTTTGTAGCACATAAATCCTCCTAGAGTCCACAGCCGTAAAAATAAAAACACGTAAATACATCTGAAATATGAATGAAATTTCCATAAGTGCTGTTCCTCTCCCAGCGACCAAAAAAAAAATTAAAAAAATTGAAGGGAATATTGCTGCAAGATCCTTAGTGCTTTGGTACCCTTTTAAAGTCTATTTTTCCAGGGAGAAAAGCCATATTCAGACCCATCTCACTTAGAACAATATTTCCTCCTAGATCTAGGAAGCAATTTGGACAGGGCACAGTGGCTGTTGCATTTTGCTTTCTTCTTCAGCCGGAAGACTCAATAGCCAACCACGCAAGCCAAGGATGACCCAGCTCCATACATATTATACCTCCTTTTCTGCAGCAGACGTAACTTCAGATTTATTTTGGAAGGGAGTGCTCAGTTGCAGCAATGAAAAGCATTCCATGTATTTTTTTGCTGAACTGGTTTAGTTCTGACAGGTGTAAACAGTAAAAGAAAGATGACAGTAAAAGAACAATTTTCTTCTATGAGCCCATGTACAGAGTCTTCAGAACAGGATACAACTGACATTTTTTATGATATTCTAGAGTCTAGTCTGAATTATGAAATGACAGACTTTCATAACTTGTCACATATCCTGTTTCGCCAAGATCCTCTTCCAAAAATAACACTTACTATATAACACTGCATTGTACTTAATTCAGCTATTATCCGTGATGCTTTGAATTCCCATCATTCATTTTTTAGCCTTGAACATCCAATTTGTTGAATTACTAGTCTGTACAAGAGTTTTGCTGTAGCACTAGACACACTATGAGGGGAAAAATACATAATAGATAAGAGCTTTTTGTAATTATTTTCATTTCCAAAAGAAAGAAATAATTCAGTATATTAATATGCTTATTAACTTTAAAAATATTTAAATACTACTAATTTTCATTTATTTATTCATCCTTTGCAAAGTTTTTAATATTTTTTAAAATCTTTTTTGAAGCTGTAAGCAACTGTGCTTTCATCAAGCTTCAAGCATTTATTAAATCAATTAATATTGGACTAAAAAAAAAGTTTTGCATGCAGAATTCATCTCCGTGGATAAATTTAAATATCTGTTTAAATTTCCAATTGTACTTAATTCATTTAAAAGGGACACAGTTTGCACTATACTGTATTTCATAATAAAGTTGCTAAAGAGTCTGGTCTATGAACAAACTTTGTGCTTTCGTAAATAGACCAAGTAAGATAGCTGCTGTCTGCAATGATGAACAGCTGCAGTAGGTGGTGTAGATAGCAATAATGAACAGTTGCACCTGGAAATTTTTTTTTTTTTTTTTACTTTTTTTTTTTGTAACTACACCATTTCTGACTCTAGAAGACGACTTGTTCCATCTAATGCACAGAAGCAGCCATCCTGAAGCACCCCACACCATTTTTTCCCCCCACGTGAAAGTGGCTGAACAGTGACCGGGCTGCCCAGGGAGGTGATGGAGTCTCCATCCTTGAAGATGCTCAAAACCTGCCTGACACAGCCGTAAGTAACCTGCTGTAGTTGATCCTGCTCTGTGCAGGCACGTTGGACTAGATCCCCAGGGATCCCTGCCAACCTCAGCTATTCTATGATTCTGAACTGCTGTGTTTCCTCATATTCTAATTCCCTTCCCATCCTCCCATAAAACAATATTATTTCCCCCCCCTGCAAAAACATTATGGGACATGGGGAAAAAAAACACATTTCTTTTTCCTAATTTTATACTCAATTGAATATAGTAGTTTAAAAAATTAAATTCTAAATTTCCATGTACTTGCATTTTGCAGAGGAGAAATGAAGAGAACATTAAGAAACAGCAGAAAGGAGATGGCAAGAGCAGAGAAATATTCTGCAAAAAAACCAAAAGCAACTCCAGCTGCTGTGAAACATGACATCTAGCAGAAATTTGTGCTAGCACATGTCTGGAAGAGATGTGATATTCTCAATTATTCCTCTTCTGTTACTTCAGGAAAAGCACTCTGGACTATCATGGGCAATATGTCCTTCGGAAGATGGGTTTTTTTCTTTTTATTTAAGTAGGACCACACTGTATGTGTCCACATAATATGTTGCATCATTCCACAAAACACAGACCCACACAATAAACTCTCCAGTAGTATACTTAGAAAATATTTTTTCAACTTTGCTTGTTCTTGGCATATTAAGTGCAACCTAAGGATGGAACAAAGCAACATTAAATCCCTACCACTGGGTTGTTTTAAAAGAGAAAAAAAAATTAAGAATCCCCTACAGCTGATAATTCTTTCCATACAGAATTGGGAATGAAGCTCAGAATCTCGAGCTTAAAGGAGCTCCAGACTAATCCTGTTTATCTTAACAGCCTACACGTAACCCAAAGTGAAGACTGCAATCAACACCTTTGCTGCTGTAGCACGTTGGAACTCTCTTACTCATTCAGAAAGAGAACAGGGTCCCTGATCAGGAAAGAACCTCAGGATGAATGCTGAACTGCAGTCACTGTTGAATAAAATGCACTCTATTGTGAACCTATATGAATTTGTTGTTTAAAACATTCCTCACAGACACCTGTGTTAAACTGCTTGAAGACAGCTGTTGGCAAATCAACAATTCAAATACTGATCTGTTTTCTCAATAAAAAGGTGAAGATAAGCAGTGGGAAAATTCTTAAAGGCTGGCAGTTCAGAACAGACTTGCCCTTTAATTTATTTCAGTAAAGGTCTTTACATGTCTATGAATTAAAAGAAAATTCACTGATTTAATTTATTTCAGAAATTTGGCCCTTCAACTTTACTTCAGAACCTAAGAGCCAAGAAACTCTTCCTTTGCTCCAAGAGGATTTAGGTTCAAACCGTTCCTAAAATTTTTATTAAAAATGAGTAGCTGAGTACAGGAAACTCCGTAACTGAATGCTCAACTGAATGATAAATTTCCTTTTTATTATACTTCAGGAGGCAAAAAAAAAAAAAAAAAAAGGAGTGCTGAATGCTAGCTGGACAACTTTGGCTCTAGAGTCAAGTGAAGCAAAATAGCATACACGGAAAAGGAACACATATCCCAGCAATCTGTCAAGAAGAATTCAGAGTAGCTTGACACAGGCTGCAGGTAAGCATATAGACTATATTTTATTAGCTCCTGCATGGTTGCAAACAGATTGGTAGACAGTTACCAACCCGCTGCCTCAAAATTCTTGTAAAGCAGGCTGACAGACCAGCCAGTATTTCTTCTAGATAACAACCAGTAATAGCCATTTCGAAGGAAAGTTTAACAATGAGCAGGAGATATCTTCCACCTTATAAGCAGCATCCTTTTTGTCCATAATAACTGTCTTAGAATTCTAACTCAGGCTCAGCACCCTCACAATAACAGGCAGCAATGCATTTGAACTTTCTTCATGTTAAAAGGATTGAGATATGACTATACAGTTTAGGTTGTTACACGCAGCATTTCTGCTGACGGCATTGCAGCCTGAATCAAGTTAACTAAACTTTCATATCCTGGCAATCTTGACCAAGCTCACTTTTACATTATGTATATCTCTCTGCATTAGTCAAGAATGTCTCTTCCCTTTCCCAAAATACTTGAACAGAACTGTCAGCTATATCAAATGCACTTCTTAATCCAACTAAAATCCATCAAATAAAGTTCAGCAGGTAATTATCACATGTTAATTTATACAGTTCTACAGAGTGACAGTTTTTTCTTTGCTTTGAGTCTTTTGCTGATTTGCTACTGCACAGAATAATTAACAAAAGTGATAAAGCCACAAGAGAAATAAGACATATAGATAGTAAATTGCTTAAAATTAATACTATGAAACTAGAAACAAAATGAAGCACAAGATGAAACTACCAAGATGAAGCACACTATCTGTCGATTCTGCAACATACTTTCAATATATTAATCATTCTGAGCAATTACAGAATCTAAAAGTAAGACTGATAAGCTGTGCAATCATTCACATTCTCACTTCATCTCTAAGTATTCATTTTATTTATTTTTATACTTCAAATTTATATTCACAGTCCCAAATACACCTTTCCACACTTTGCAATGCTATGTTCTTAAGACTTTTTTTTCTCCAGTAACATATGGGAACTTTTTTCTTCTTTATCCTCTAGCAGTTACTTTAAGCATCGCTGCCTTAAACATTCGCTACAGTATGAGCATGAAATGCAGTGATTGAAGACCATTCCTTTTTTGCACTAGTAGCAAGAAAGATGTCAAGAATCTTTCACTGGAAGATGTTTTTCACTTCCTACTCTGTACATTTGCTTGCTAAAAAGAAATTTTGGGGAGGAAATCTGAGTGTTACCACATCCGGGGATGCACATGTATCTGATGTTGTTTAGAAGAATATAGTATTCATCTTTTGCCAGAGCTTAAGATCTCATGTCATATTTAAGGGAAATGTCAAATTGCATTTAAAAAAAAAAAAGGCTAGAACATACAGCAAGAGTTTATTCCTCCAAATTATACCCTTGTTCTGCCAGAAATAGTCTTCGCCTCTAACTGCCCTTGCTCGGTGACAGAACAGTCAAGGCAACAAACTATCAATGTTTGCAGCCTTTTTTGTACGTGCGGTTTCTGATCACAGGGAGCTTGGTTCCTTGCCTAACCACCTGGAAAGGAGACTAAAAACAACTGAACTTCTCCTCCCAGATGTACAGAGATGCAAAGCTCTGATTAAGCCCCTGACAAGACAACTGGCAACCTCTGCTCCTGGCACTCTTTAAAAGAGCGATATGGCAATTTTACAGCCAAATTTTCCCAATTAAGCAGTTAGGGGAACTTCATCCACCCCAAAATATCAGTGCTGAAATAGGTGGAGAGGTTTTTTCACTAGATTAGGAGTGTCTTTGGCCTCTCCAAAGCAGCTCTAACAGCTCTGAGTACGTATTTAGCAACTAACCCAGCGTCTGTACAACAGGCCCAATGGTGGAAGAACAGGCTCAGTGGGAAGGGGATAGGAAGCACTTCAACAGTAACCGCACTGCTGGGGTGCATTGCAAATACCGTCATCATTCCTTCAGAGATAATGGTGTCAAATACTGTAACAGCCATTTACAAAAATCAAATATTTTTCCTTCCTAAAACCAGCTGCCTAATTTCCTCTTTCATTTTTGCAACTCAAGATCCACCATTCCTACATTTTCTAGGATAATACAACCAAGAAGGGTGGTGGTGGTGCAGGGAGTAATTAATATCCAACATCACAGCCAAGGTGGCAGTTCAGAACCCTTCAGGATGCTTTCCGGGATTTACTATAGGAAATGTTCCTAAGAGCCCTATACTAACTCCTGAGCACTGCTCACAGTAATGGAAATATCCATTTCTTTATTTTCTCAATGAACAGTCCAAGGAACTGGTGAAGTAACCAGAGAACATAAAATTATAAACAGAATGACTATTCATGGATTACCAAGTAAAAAACTTTGTGTTTTTATGTTATACAGCACTGAAAAAAGTTCTTACAAGAAACATCTGTCTCTCTACTTATAATAAACAAAATCCATTTACAAAAGCCTGGGTTGCATAACGATTACACAAACTGAAGAATCATTTTATCAAAAGCAGAAAAATGAAACACTTAAAAGAATCCTCCCTTGTAGGAAAACAAGTACAGAAATCCACCCCACCCCCCCTTTTTTTTTTTTTTTACATACCCTTTACAAGCAGTTTACTTAAGCTGACAACTGAACCAAGCAGTACTCAGTACAAGGGAGCAAGGCTGCTCTCCCTGGGGATCTCTCCTCTCCTATTATCCCACTACGGCATTTCACATGGCAGCCTGGCTTCACATGCCTGCTACCATACACTCCACCAGCACATCCTCACACAAGCTACGTTCAATGGTAATGCCGGCTATATAGTATTTCACATCTTTTAAATAGAACATCTAAAAATAACAAGAGCAATCCAGAAAACCTAGTCCACAAGTCACGTGGCTAAGTCATGACAGGAGAAAGTATCTCCAAGTTCTAGCATCAAGGAAAACAGCAGAGGTGGACTAAGAAAGAACAAGTTAAAAAAAAAACTGCAAGAGGCTTTTCCTGAACCTGTTTCCTTCCCTCCTGGAGTTGAAGGACCCCCAATTCCCCATGTAAAAAAAATAATTATTTTAATACATCACAGATTTTTAGAGTGCTACACTCATATCTACCTGCAGATCCTTTGTTGTGTTCAGGCAAAAATAATTTTATGCAAGTAAAATACAATACCCAGATTACTTACTAAAGAATCAAGCTATTGTCTGTGCTTTTTGGAATGACATCTATGCTCCACTGGCGCAGATTTGAGGTTTGGGCTGTCTTCTTTGTTAGGTTTGAGGTGTGTGTGTGGAGGGTTGTTTCTTTTAAATCCATAGTCCTGAAATTCCACGAAGAGACAACTTGCATGACCTTTAAAAGCCTGAATGGCAAGCTTGCAAGGATTCAATGTATTTTGAGTACTGTTTACATGTATCTGTACAGTTGGATTTCTAATGACCAGATCACTTGACTTACAAGTTTCAGGCTCCATTGAGTCTTAAGACTTGTCCTTTTTATGACAAAGTTGAATTATCGGAGGACTTAAGTGCCCTACACATATTCCATTGGGATACTCAGCATCAGTAAGTAAAGACAAAACCCAGACACAGATCTGTTGGACAGAAACTCTCTCTGCTATATTGCACGGTGCTGTCATCTCAAAAATATTATGTTAGAATGGATGCAACGTCCACTCTTTTCCCGAACACAAAAATCCTCCATCGCAGAGCAAAAACACGAGTATGAGGTGCTCATACCTGACCTTTTTAAAAAAAGGAAAAAACGGGAGAACTATACTCTAAAATTAACTCACAACATCTCTCAGAACTTTCTAATTCTAACTTTCATGCTTTTCCAGAAAAATCACTAATTCAACAGATTTTTTTCATCATATGCATATTTTCTTATGTAGATTGCACATATTAATTCTCATGGAACGATCTAAAAGACTTATGAAGCAACTCAGCAAGAATGTACATCAGAATAGCAGTTTATATGCAAATATCTAAACTGGAAAGACATAAATTGAGTTTAGAAAGTGAAAAGCCTTTAAAATATTTTCTTCAGGGATCACCCCTGCAGCAGTGCATGTCAAAAGTCCTAATTAACAGCTGGACACAGATACTAAAATACCACAGAGCAACAAGATTTAAATTAACTAACAGTTGTGAAATAAAAGGAATGTTTACTTTGTAGCTTCTTCTATATTAGATTTATAGTTGGCACCTACAAAGCCTACATATGCTTTCAAGCATAGAACTAGAGCAGGTATTCAGGACTCCATCCTACATGCTGCAGAGCTGAACTCTAGGTGACATTTCAATTTTCATAAAACTTGGTAATTATTAACTAAAATATGCTTATTTTATAAAAAGTAATATGCATTAAAGAACTCACACAGATGTGTGCAATACACAGACCGGAGCTGGTTTAAGCCATGACATGCACTAGTAAACCTTCTGCCAAATTTTATTTACCAAGAACACTGCTTTTTTGATTACCTTGGCAATGACATTGGATAAATAGGATTTTGACATTCAGGGCCAAATTTAACAGCCATTAAATTGCAAAACAAATCAATTAATAGAAATCAGGCTGGATTAGATTTATCCCAGAGACACTTTTACAAACATTTGACTTCAGTTAGTGATACATCAGTTTACTCAAGTTAGAAACAAATTTCATACCATTTACATAAATTTTCTTCTTAAAAACAGATCTGTCTTTTACACATTGAAGTTGAAAAGATGCCTTCAACAAGTGGGGGATTTTCTGGCACAAGTCTGTGCTGAGAGCCGATTGGTAGATTTTTCTACTAACTAATTAGTGGCATGTCCTATTTTCCTATTGATTTATAGCTTTTGATTAGGCTGGTTATGGAATGCATTACAAAACAGCATCACATCTGAAGCTTGTTTTATTTTGGGCTAGCCTGTTACTCATTTTCAGATACAGAGATCCTCTTAAATAGAACGTAAAATGAAGGCTGTCATAAGTATAAATTTGTGTACAATCGAGTTCTATTACATGCTTTGATTACAGAAACAGAGGCCTCACCCCACAATTTTCCCTGCTCAACTCAGGCTGACTATTTTATGCTCTTTACGTGGTTATTATTGCAACCACTGAAATTAAAACAAGACTGCCTTAGCGTGCAGTGTAGTATTTTTGGGAGCTTCTTTTCTTCAGACTCAAATCTCACACACACATAAAACTCATCTTCCTTTCTTTGATAAGTAATCTTCGCAAAATACAATAGCACAACCTGAGTAATGTTTTACTTTCCCCTTTTGCAAATAAACTACAGTTCCTAGAGATTCCCCTTAGGTTTTGGTTGTTCTAGTGAGATTTTGTTCCTCATCATAGCTTCAGATGAGCAAGACAAGTCTTTGAGAAATTTAAGGCTATGAGAATTTACACAAACATGTCATTAACTTAGCAAGCCACAAACATCAGGCATCAACTAACACCACCATTGTGCCAAAGCAGAATAAATTAGTATCTGCAAGTAAATAACTTTTCCCAATATTAATCATCAAGCCAAATGAGAAGTGCACAAACATTTAAAAAAAAAAACAAAAACAAAAACCAAAACCATCCTCTGACTGCATAATCCTCATGAGGCTTCCAGGCCACAGAATGCAGGATAACTGCATTCCTCCCATACCGATCCCCTGCTTGAAGAAATCAGGCCTGGAATCAGTTTCTGAAACTCATTTAACAGACCTGCTTTTCCCAAAGTTGAGAGAACTGACTCAAATTCAAAGAAAACTGCACATGTGAAAAACAATGGATGCTCCTAATTAATCAATCACTCCCCCAGAAGTTCTAATGTCTTCCTACTTTAAAAAGTATTTTTTAAGCTTTCGTAGATGTTAAAACATGATGATTTCAGACGTATAGTGCTAAAGGAACTTCTTTTTAGAAATCATTAACTGTTAAAAGGTTTATAGAGGTTTAGCTGGAAAGGAATAAATATGCACAAATAAAATGCATCTCAGAGAGGAATTCCAATCCTGGAACATTACATTTTACCCAAATCCACATGCAGTATGCTATTGTCACTCACACAGGAAAAGCGTCATGGCTAGCTATATTATACAGGGGAAGATACATAGTAAAATTTTGTGGCAGAAAGACATTCCATTTAGAAAATTACTTAAATATATTGAAAGGAACTTCTGTTTAAACATAAGTGAAACCTGTATATTTTGAGATCCTCCAAAATCCCTATAAACCAATATTTTAAAATACTAGTATATTTAAATGAAGAAAAACTTCAAAAAGCAACACCATTTGAAAGCAAACAACCCTCCAAATAGCACATAGCTGATAAGAATGTCAAAACATGGGCAAGTGGCAATACCGAAGTGTCCATCAACATTCCTTTCTGAAGCAAAAATATGCTGTTGAAATAAAGCCTATTTCATAGAGTATTTCATTTCGCCAAATCTGACAAAAGTGGTCTATCACAATTATTGTCTATCCATTCACAGCAGTCATTTTCCAAACTATTTGAAGTCTGAGCATTTTGCTAAATGTTCCCTTCCCCCAAAAAAAGAGAGTGATTCAGATGTGTATGTGCACGGTCTGATGCGATGACTCCCCTTTTTCAAAGGCGTCTGTGTGCACTGAAGGAAGACGGCAAATCAAACTTGATTGCATCCATACAAAAACGCATGCTGGTGTTACAGATGCACAAGCCAACTAATTTACTCATTTGGGGTTCAAGTCTGAAAGCTGACAAAGCATTGGCCACCTTGGGCTCCTCCAGATAAGTCTTTTTTTAATACTGGCTGCTACTTAGATGGTACAAACTCAACTCAAGAGAATATGTGATTTGGGTTACCTGATAAACCACATATCCTTTTGCAACTGTCTCTTAAACGCACATGTATCGTGTTTGTTTCTACGCAGTCATCCACATATTACTCTTTTTAAACGAAAGATTTCACTGATGAAGTGGTTTCTTCACACTGGCTTAGGACCAATCCTTCAGTGAAGGCTATCTAACAGCACTTTTGCCTCCGTGCATCTTAAAGTCTGTATTTCCAGTTTCTTTCAATTTAAAACAAGCAGTTTAAAAGCTTTAGAGAAAAGAATAATCTGGTATTTCATTACATATTAATTCCAACAGACTATATGTTCAGGCTTTTCATAAACATATTGTAGAAGTTCTGTATGATTTCATTCCTTAAAGTATATTTTTTTTCAATTGGCAAGAATTACTGCAAGTAGCTGTTTTGAGAGGCTGCAGGTCTTGCCTTTTTCCTGTCCTGTCTTGCTGCACCTGGGAGCTGGTCTCCCTATACCACACTCACCTGCTCTCACAGATGGACAGGTTTCTCATGCCACAAAGGGCTTCATCTATCCAAGTCACTCTCTTCAAACAAATCAAGACAGATTGTTACCATTGCACAAGGCAAATTCTGCTGGACTTTGTCATTGTCGTCTTCTGCTCTTTGTTTCAGCCCTTGGAGCATGGTATAATGCCCTGCACTTCTACCAGCACAGCCATTTCTGACACTGTACTGTAAACTAGATCAAGTGTGGGTTCATTATTCTTTTATTAAGAGAACATTAAGTCAGTTTCCCATTGCAATTCATCAGGTACTCCCGTAAATATTGCAGTTCAGCTCAAGAAACACTCATGCCTTTGCCTGCCCATGCACCACAGTTTAACACTGCCTCAGCTGTGTCAGGATGACTGCACGGGGTGGGATTCAGCTTTACTTCATATAGTCAGATTGACAGGAAAATCCATTTTCCAGAACCAATAAAAGACTATCAATAGGGCAGATTACTTCAGTAAGGCCCACAATCACATCTATCAACAAAATCAGGAGAGCTCCAACCTAGCAGAAACGAGCAATCAAGAGGAAGGGCGATGATGTATGCAAGCAGCTTTCTTGCTCTCGAGCCAACATCTCAAGAAACTGCATCCTTAGACACAAGTCGATGAGTCACCAAATAAACCTGCAGGAAATTGGTCCTCTTTCTCCTGCTGCTCATTCAGTTACTTAAAATCTCACAGATCTAATCTCTGACCTTCCCTTCTATGGCACACACATTTCCCATCTGGGCTGCGCACAGTCTGTTTCCACAAGGATTTTGCACACAAATAAACCAGAGCTATGTTTTGAAGATAGTTTTCTCTGTACATCCATGTACAGAGAAATCAGTCTAAACGTTCTCTCCTTGAAGTGTAAAAATATTTGCCAGGAGACACCATTTTGGTGCAGAGATTGTGAGACAAGTGAAAAGAAACAAGGGAGAATGATATTCACCATAACTATCTTGTCGAATCACACATATCATACAGACCTATGAGCACAGATCCAAAGCCGGATCCTCTTAGGGCCACCATATTCAAACCTTTAAGGTGGGAAGCCCAACAGGAAGAAATGTACATGCCCAAAACCAGAGCTGAAATTTTTCCCCCTAAGAGCCCAAATGAAGAACTGACTATCAATCTGAGGCTAGCTTCCTGGCTTTTATCATAAAACATTTTATTCTTACATATTCATTAGTAAACATTGCTTGTTTTCTGTTAAACAGCATCAGTTCGTGTAATGTGACAGAAACATTTAAATTCATTTTTTTACTTAGGTCTCTGTGTTAACGACACATTTATCCTAATGAGGAATTAAACACCCTTTTCCTTGGGGATTGGCTTTATGAAAAAGCTCAGCCACATCTCACCTCACCGGATCCAACTAGACTAAAGTCATCTTTCCCACTGAATGACATCTGAAGCGGTGCCTATCACCGTAGGCTCTGTGAATACCTTAAATATATCTCTAGCAGATCCAAAGAAAGGTGTAGTATCTGCAAAAGCAGATGGTGTAATAGGTCTGGCCAGTTGGACAACAGCCCAGGTTTTCATACCTTAAAATCAATTGAAAGCTTGAGCAAAATGAATCCAGCAGCTTTCTGAATATGTCCAGATTTGCACTTCAGCATAGTTTTTGCATGAGCAACCTTTCTTCACAGTCTGGAACAGTGCTTAGCAAGATAAATGGAGAAAGCATGTTGCCATGTAATGAAAGTAAAACCAGAGTCTAGAATACAATCTGATGACTGGTATATAGCACATAAAAGAAAAAGAAGAAAAAAGAAAATGAAGCATACTGCTTCAAAGGATAAAATATTCCCCAAAAATGTCAGTTAAATTCATGCCAGAGAACATTTATCTAAGGAATTTTCCTGTAGCACGCTATTTGTCGCCCTACAAAATGTAATTTGGATTTGTACGTTTTCTTCCACCACCTCACACTCAACAGCCTCAAAGGAGCATCCAGAGTAAACAGAGACCACATGAGAAAACCCTCCTGACCTTAGACATTATAATGGAATTTAACGTTCATCGTTTAAGGTGCAAGCCTACAGCAGGCTTCCTTGGAGTATATATCAGCACACCAATATTTCTAGCAGGGAGAGCCTCTTAAAAGCATGAAAGAACTTAATGCAGAAACTGGATTACTTTTTTATTATTATTTTCTTTACATTTGTAGTGGGACTGCTATCTGAAGTTAACTATTTCAATATAAAGACGTCCTTTTTCAAGAAGAAAAGGCAGTTTTGAGATGTGTTCATATAAACAGGTTACACCAAAGAGGGCTTCCTTACATCACTGATTTCTGCAACCACATGAAGCAGCCAGGGACTCAGTGTTAATCCTTCATTTGATCAAAAAGAGAAAAATGTAAATAATCTTCTTTTATACTAAAAGACTGCTACAGAACTTTATATAGGAATACAAATCTGTTTGTAGCACCGAGAAAATTATTTAACATACAATAGCCCTTTGGGGAAGTATGATATAGTTAAACGGTCAACATTACAATTAATTGTCAAGGCTTGCCTACACTCGCAGAACAGCTGAAATCAAGCATCATGCTCTAAGGCCTCAGTTGGTCATCTGGAAGAGAAGTGTGATACCTTCTTCCTCCTCTTGAGCCCCAATTAGATCCATCTATTTTTTAATTTCTTAGTTTCTTAGTTTTTAATAATTTAGTTTAATTTAATTATTTCAGTTTTTCATTTCTTCCTAATTTTTCCTAATGTCTTACTCATTATTACAGATTAGGCACATCTAGTGACAGGGTAGTAGAAGGTGCAGATCCCTGCTTTGAGATCACATGTGTGACAATGGGGTTTTTCTTCCCCTCAAATGATCAGAATAAACTTACTCCCATAAAGAGAGTGGGCGTTATTTTGGATTAATTTTTCCTGCCTGTAAAATAATACTCTTCATTCTAGCTTTCTGTAACTGAAGACATAACTAAGTTCAAGGGCAATACAGCACTTTTTGTGCAAGTCTCTAAGACCTTGCAAACTGGTGCTGCACTGTTCTCTACCTGTGGCATACAACTTACTTTCCACAATCAATAAAACATTTAGCTGAAGCAGCTTGGAGTTCAGTTAAGCACGATTTGGGTGAATGGTAACAGCATGGCATATACATAAATTGAAATAAAGATGGTTAAATAGCACCTCAGGGTCTCAGGCACCATAAAACTACAAAGCATTCACAGACACTGAATGGTCTCTCTTGGGGGATGATCATTCTCACAAAACTAGATTAGATCTATTGTGTCACATTTTGCATCTCTTCGCATCATCTTAGCTTTTAGAAGTCAGCCTGAAATGTGTACTCTTTTCTTTACAAGCTGCTGTCATCACATAAAGACGTCCTCTGAATCCTGTTCCCAGATTTGGCCGCTGCTCCCTTCAGTTATCAAATACTTCAAACATCTGCAGGCTAAAACCCTGACACTTTTATATAGCGTAATCTTAACCACCCTAAGTAAAAACTACTCGAGCACAGAGTGTCACCGGGTGGTTTTGTAGCTAACATTTCTCCATAGCATTTAAACTTACGTTTTCTCATTCAATGTAGTATTCCTAGATCTCTGAAGCTTAAGGAGCCACACAAGTGTATAAGAACAAAAGAAAAAGTTGCATTTAATAAAAATACTTTGGGAATTGGATATTTGAAAGATATCAAATCGAATTAGTCTCAGTGATCTAAAGAAAAAGTGGTAAACTTTTTGAAGTGGTGGCAAGAAACACAATACAGAGCCCTACAGTGTATTTATTTTCTGAACCAACCTGATGTGTATTCACATGTAGTTTACAAACCCAAATGACAAAAATAAACATTATTTGGTTCACAAAAATTATTCCGTAACAAAAAAGCTCGATAACATATTACATCGCAAATCTCTAATTTAAAAAGCAAGCAGATACTCAGCTCTAGCAAGAGCTCTTTTAACAATGGCTTTTGTAACTTTTGTTCAGGCACACTTTGTCATTTCTGTCACCACTTAACTTTTACCTAGGCATCCTTCACCTTTTCTGACCAATTTTTCTCTCTAGACTTAATAACTCTGTTTATTTAATCCCTGCCTATGCCCTGCTCTCACCTGCCACTCAAGTTCGATTTGGTATTTATGCCTACTACTACATAATATCATGCACTTCTAAATTTAAGCACCAAGCCAGGCTCTATTGCTAAAATGCTTAACCTACAGATTCTTGATAGTATAGTAACACATATAAATACTTCCTTAAAATCCTACTGATGAAAGACAAAGAACATTTGTTTTCTTTTGGCCAAATTAGCTATATTTGGAATTTTTAACTACTGTTGGAATTGCACTAAGATTTCTATCAACTTCAACATATCTAAATAACCTGCTTTTGTTTTTAAATTAAGGAAGCATCACTGCCAAAGCAGCATCTAATTCCTTAAACAAGTTGTCACAAACAAAATAAAAAAATAAAAAATGTAGCTTCTCAAATTGCTGGAAATGTTTAAAATAAGGCTTTCCAGCAGAACCATCTGTCCATATTAACTTCAGAACTCAGATATTCTGTACACAAAAGGAATGTCCTACTTACACTAAGCATAGAAACCCTTCTGTATTTTGTCAACAATGTCATTACATCATTATCTCTTGAGTAGCACAGCATCTTTACAAGAAGTTTTTAGCATCTTTCATTCATTTTTGTAATATTGAAGTTTCTAACATAGGAAGGTTATGATTCTTTCAAGTCAAGAGTCAGATTTTGTAACTGTATGGATACTTTTTCCTTAGAAACAACAAAGCATAATCATCGTATGTCTAAAATAGACTTAATTCTCTGCTAGTCCTCTCTCAATATAAGGCACTGAATTGCCACGTTTTCGAGATACTGGTTTGCAAGACTCCTTCCCACTCTATATCAACCTCTTCATCAACTGTAGGCAGCAGCTCCAGGAAATGTAATTATTGAACAGTCTTGTATGTTTTGTAACTTGAACTGAAAAGCTCTAGTCATCTAAATTCCCCCTAACTACTCTTTAGCACAACAAAACCTTCTAATTGGAGCCACCAAAAAAAGGAAAAGTCTCTTATTAAAAGGTAGACCACACAACAGAAAAAGAACACCACAGATGCCGAATTTGATTACAGTTATAGCATACTATTGATTTTGAAATGTTGTAGGGCTTGGGTTTATTTTTTCTTTTAATGAAGTTTGTTAAACTTATGCTACTTCTCTGCTAGTCAGTATTTCTCTCGTTAATTACCAGTTTCTTTGATTTAAAGAGATAGTCCATACTTGGATCACCAAGCAACCAGCATACTGAAAGTCACATATAAGAAGAAAATAAACTGAAGACAGCATCACTAAGGTCTTCCTAGCAATATGATCACAAAAGACACTAAGCTTCAGCTTAAATATGTTAGTTTGTTGCCATAAGAGGGATTAATCAGCTAGTACATAGTACTAGTAGAGAACACTATAAAGGCACATGTGTGTGATATCTGTAGATGCAACAACAGCTACTAATTGTCAATTTTTACACAAGAAGTCCATTACAAAAGTTGTACAGCTCAGGACAATCCACAACCCATCTGCAGACCACAGGCAGGTCAAATTCAGACCTGCCTGTAAAATATCACCTAAATATACACTGTTTTTCCTTGGTCTTAGCACATTTTTGTTCTATGGCCTTTCAGCAGCCCCAGTAAACAGGACCTTGTAACACCTAAAAGAAACGGAGCTGTGAAGCCAGGTTTCATGCCTGCAAGCACCTTACTGACTTCACAAATTCATCAATAACCAAACTCGTACCTTCTCAGAAGTTATAGTTCAATTTACAATCCAGCTCTTCAGGAACATACATCACCATCTTCCCTTTTCAGCTTTTTCCACAATTTCACTAAATACACCTACAGAGCCATACCAGTGTTCCACTCTCCAACCAGCTGGCTGTAATCATCACATCATTCTGCTGGGGAGTGAGCCACAGTCAAGGCTCCCCTCCGCAAACTGCTGCTCTTGCTACAGCTGCCTTTCTCAGCATGCTCAATACAGAAGGCAAACACATCTATTTCAACATCACTGCCCTTCCACATCTCACTCACACGCCAGTACCACAAGGACCTCTTGATGTTTTGTGCTGCAAATTTTATGTTGCACAACAAGTTACTGTCAAATGAACTTCAATCCAATCAGCAAAGTACAAAAAGGCCTCATGGTCTTTTACACCTATGTCAAGACAATGGTAAAAATGGAAGACAGCAACACAGCAGGGAAAAAATACCACTGTGCATCATGTTGAGGTGTGCAACATTACAAATTAAATGCACATTACAAGTTAAACTCACCATGAGCATAATTACTTTGCTCTGGTTTTTCTGTCACTCTGTGTTTCAGGTTCTTCTCTAACTTGCTAAAGCCTAATGACAACAGACTTTTGACAGTAGTGCTTTCCAGGCTTCTCGCTTATGAGAGGTGCAATAGCCCTTCCAAAATGTAAAAGATCTTGAATCTACAAAAATAAAAGGCTTGACAAGCACCCAATTATTTTATATGTTCCAAAGAGCAGCATTTTGACATAATATGGCCCAGTCTTTTAAAACTATGTTTGGCCAAGGTACTCAGCAACATGATACAGATTTTTATTTTTTTCAATTGGCAATATAATATATTAGGTCACAGAATACTTCATTTTCTTTGAAGTCCACAGACAAATAGGAAAAGCTGTTAATTCTACAACAGCATTTAAAAGAGAAATCTTCTGGTGTTTTGCCTCAGAACAACCATAATTAGAACAATTTTGAATAGAAGAGGTCATGTATCAAAAGCTTTTCTCTGAAATAAAAGAACACTTAAAAGGGACTAAAATGCTTCAGCTTTTCTCCAAATGGCAGGTACTGTTTTCATTGCTTCGCAACCAACTGCTGACGCCCTGCAGCAGCAGCTGTAAGGGACAGCATCTGTTAACTAAACATGCATTGATGTGTTGACTGACAACCAAATAAATCTCACCATCCTGTGACAATTTTATTACTTCTTCATTTACAAACTAACAGGCTGGCTGATCAGACCAACAGCTCAATCCTCATTCATGTTTTTCCACTCTGAAATGACTAGCACTTGGGAAAAATCTGTTTGCCTCCCTATAGCCTCAAAGAGCAGAAACCTGAAGCTGGGCTATTTTCTCTGAACGTCAGGTTTAGTTATGATACTAATCCAAAATGATCACAACAAAGGAGAAAAATATACTCTTTCAATGGCAGAGTAACAGAACCAGTGAAAATCGGACACTTGTTTAATCTAGCTTGCATGGCACTTGGAGGTCAGACTTCGTATGTTAGCTTATACGTCGCCATTAAGGAAGGGAGAGTTATGCTGGAAAAGCAAGTTGTCCATACCATGCTAACCTGGAGAAACACCAATATACACCCTCTTGTATATTGTAATTGTGTCACCCGCAACTTCAATTCTAGCACAACGCTAGAGAATATCAGTAGCTTTTTAAGCATCAGTATCAAACAAGAAATACTAAAATTTATCCTCTAATAGTTTTACAATCACACAAAACCAAATCATCTTTTTTGCATGATTACACATGACAGTAAGACCATAAAAGCATCTGAGACATCTCCAAAAGCCCACAAAAGATCACCCAGAAAAACAAAGGCAAGATATCTAATCAGTGAGGTCAGGAAAAACTTATTTGACAAGATTATCACCATATTGTAAAGTGACTCCAGGTAGGAACAGAGCACATCATCATGTGCCACACATCTCCAGATACACTTTACGGCTTTGTTCTAGATAGAGTATTTAATCTGTAATTTAATATTGCAAAGGAAAATGCAACGAATCAAAGATTAAGAGTTTCAATTTCCTGAGAGGTTTTTCAGCCCAGAGATTAGCAGTTTAAAACTGTACATGACACATAATGTTTTAAAATGCTTAAACTTGTCTTCTGATTATCTGGTTATATCTTAGCATACTTAAATGTGTTATGGCTTAAGCTTTGTAAATTGACTGGGGTTTTTTTCCTATGCTGAGAGATGTTTTGGCTTGAAAAATATTTTGAGTCTTTAGGAAAAGGTACTATGAAATAATTCCTGCCCACTTTTAGATTTGCCTTTCAGCAGTGCCCCTGCCCGTACCCCGCTGCAGTTCCAGGCAAGCCGAGCTCTCTGCACAGACACTGAGCCCCAGGAGCATGGCAGCAACCCACGGAGAGAAAGGTGCTTGGGAAAATGAAAGCTTTCTCAGCGGTACCATCTATTTTAGCCTTAAGGGAAAAAAAAAAAAACATCATCAAACCAATGTTTTGCGTGTGCGTTTTATACAGTTGTGCCCTGGCTTCATTCTACTTGAGGGATGCCCAGGAGCATTCATCCTGTAGCTGCCGCTTGCAGACACTGTTCACACCTGAACCCAAGGCAAGGGCAAGACCCAACAAGCAGCTCTAGAGCTACCAGTGTCCAGTCAAAAAGAACCATGCCTTACAGCTTTCATTGTGAGCAGCTGACGCTAGTCCTTTATGCAATACAATGCATTGTCTCTCATGTTTGGATGCCAAAGTGACAAAGTTTTACAGTCACAGCCATCCTTTGCTAGCTGACTGCTCCACCCCATCACACCAGTTCATGTTCTAGGTAAAGGTTTCAGCTGATATATTTACCATTTAATCTAATGCATCATCCAAGTTTTCAAACCTGAAAAATACAATTTAGAACAGAAAATATAAATTATATTCTTGGGGCAGGGGTGAGAGGAGCATTTGTGTGGAATTATTTTTTATTATCTGCTTATTGAATCAGATAACTTCATAATTGCTGCTGGAGAACAGTAGCATTAATAAAAGGATGGTTTCCATGGAGAACAAGAAAGGTCAAATCATAATTTTTTGAAAAGTATTCAACTATCAGTTAAGACTGATACATACATTTTTAAAAACAAAAAAAAATGGCATCTATGTAAATTGTTTGCATTGCTTATCATCTGCAACTTGAAGGCAACATCTCAGGTAAAAGCTGTCATTGAAATACATTTTTATTGCAAATGAGAAGTTGACAGGAAGATAAAGCAGGTGAAAAATAGCTAGAGAAAAGAGTTACATGTCATGCAGTCATGGGGTGAGGTGTGCACATAGAATTTAATTTCTGTAATTAAATGTCAGGTTACAAAAAGCAAGAATATAATTAGTTCAGCATAATTTAGTGCTATTCAGATGGAACTGGAGCCTTGTGTACTCACCAAACAATTTGTACTAAAACAACACAAGCTGTTCAAACAAATTGACATTTTTAATTCCTACTTATAACAGACCTTTATTATCAGTTTCTGAGATGGAATGTTTATTATGAATACCAAATCTTTCAAAATACTTTGTGAAGGATGAATCTAGAAAATGCCTGAGCCATTTATCACAAAATAATCAAGTCAACATCAGAATAATGTGTATCAACTTAATAGGATCACCTAAAGAAAGGTAACACTACATGAAAAAAGGCAAATAAAATCCTTAATTTAATAAATTAATCATTTAATTGGGTTACGCAAAACCTTCTACACTGAGAAGAGATATGGGTATTCCTCTATATGGAGGTGGAAAGTACAAGAGAAATCTGCTGGTCTTGATATTGTTCCAAATAACCCCCTTCTTGCATTATTAAAGCATCCTTTCCTCCAAGGCACTCAAGAACTGAACTTTTTTAACATTTAATGTTTTTTAACATTTAACTCTGAAGTATTTCATATCAATACCTGTGATCAATAGGAAATACTTTTATAAGCATCCTTATGTTCACAAGAGATGCACTAAGTACCAGTGATCTTGAAACTCATCAATATCCGAAATCCTTACTCAAGAAAGAAACCCTCAAGTAAGGATTCAGAGAAGAAACCAACAAACCACAACCCAAGCTTCAAGATCCACCCCTACAAAAGTGAAAATTTGGCTGATTATTTCAAAATATGATCAAATTAGCATCTACCTGTTTTTAACTTTACTCAAAGCATTTCCGCATCAGAATATATTCCAAAATTTGCATTGATTCTACTTCAAAAAAAATTCTTATTCTTCATTACAGTCAAAGCAAGTAATCCTGCATTTATATCTAATTATATTCAGAATCTGAATCATGTAGCTGCCTAGTCTTAATCTCATTTAAGAAAAGATTAACCTTTCTTGACTTTTCACCACAGAATCAACTCCTGAGAATTACAATGTGAGAAGGGACACATGACATTCATGCATCCTGTGCCCTTAAAGCACATTTCCAATTACTATTACATTGCCTGTAACAGACTATATAAACTATTTACATGAGAAACTGTCTGTATTTCATGATATTCTAATTAGAAAATACCAAAGGATGTGTCAGAACAGTCAGTTTCTGCACAAGACCGAAAATGTTTTGATTGCAAAACACAAAGTAATTACTTCAACTCTATAGTAATGGAAGATGCATAAACACTCTTGTAGCCGAGTAACTAAGGTAAAATCTGGCTAAAATATTAAAATAATTGAAAATACATCTACAGAAAATGAGCAATGCTGACAGTGAACATGACTTAGCTGGATCAAGAAGAGTACTGTCCCCCCCCCAGAATGATATTGCCAAAGGAGTCACTTGAAATTACGTTTCCTACCTGACCAATACTCGGGCCCCATATATATTCATATATTTTGAATAACCCACAAAGGTTCTTAAAGCTTCAAGACTGAGTTCACTTTTATTTTTAAATATCTACATGGGGGAAGGGCATGAAGGAGTGTCGATAGCTTGAAACTGGTTACACAAGCATATTAATAAAAGGGAAGGAATTCTTCCAGAAATTAAGCATCACATCATGCAGAGATGTCAGCCTTGAATTTACAGGAAACAAAAATCTTTGGAGAGGAGTGTTAGAGAAAGCCACCAATGGTCAGAATGTGAAATGGTGTACCACTAGTGATAGAGCTTGTTCAGAATGATTTCTTATTACAGGAAGGAACTGGTAAACCACGTACTGTTAAATGCATGGAAGTCAGCTTCCTCCTCCCTCACCCGGCTTCTCCTACAAAATAATTACACCAGCAGTACAAAACTCTTCATTTGAACTGGACAGCAAACACTAGGGCTTTGCAAAAATAATTGTTGAGAAACCTCTTCTTTAGAGCTGCACAGAGAACTCACAGACTGAAGAGATTAAGATACATCCATATGCTTAAAAGTGACTTTGTGATGACCGGTGAAAAGCGCCTAAACACACACACGCAATGTAAGGCAACCAGTTGTGTTTTGGACTCTCTCTCTGCCAAATACTTTCTTAAGCTAATATTGATATTTTAACCACAGCTCAAATTCTCTAAATATGCCTTTACAGTGGATTGCTTTTTCTGGACATTTGCCACTCCAGACATTATCCTTCGTTAATGACAGAAACGGGACTAGGCCTTGTCAAGAAACGGCTTAAGAACACACATTCTGCTTTTCTTTTTTTGAACACAGAATATGGAAAACATTAACTTATTGAACTATACACAGCAAATATTCCTTTAAAAAGTAAACATCTGAAGTTCTTTTAGTACAATTAATTCTCATCTCCAGGTATTTTTTTAAAGTATTATTCTTACATGTCCTTGAATTAAGACTTTACTTCACCTCTGCAGAGCTACCAAGAAGCAGATCTTGTCAGACAGTTATTTCATTTGTCATGCTACAATGAGTGAAACGCATTATACCGCTGATTTTACAACACTGAGTGAAATGCCATGTTTCCTACATGTTATGAAACTATACATCAGTATTATGTACAGCCTCTGTGGTGCCTTCATATAGTCTCTGGGATTCCTTCTAGCCTCTTACTTCTCAACTTGAGCATTTCCCTTAAAAATGTACTACAAATAAAACTGATTAGCCTA
Organism: Larus michahellis; assembly: GCF_964199755.1. NCBI lineage: Eukaryota > Metazoa > Chordata > Aves > Charadriiformes > Laridae > Larus > Larus michahellis. The sequence goes on along the minus strand of NC_133906.1, from coordinate 5,206,708 downwards.
ACTACAAATATAATATTATTACTGTAAGTGTAATATAAAGATCCCTTGTCTGTTTGTGGGTTTGGTGGGGTTTTTTTGTTTTTAAATATAGCTCTTTTTCCATTAACAAGAGTATGTCCGCTTTACTAACTGTATGCAAATTGTGATGCCAATGCAATCATTTAACCTCCAATAATTCAGACTAAGAAAACATGCAAATACAATCACAGCTCATCTGAGGTGACATCCTAACAATGCATCAGCAAAGAAAATCAAAGAGATCGAGGCCGCAAGCAAGCCATGGCAATGCCAAGACAATCCCAACAGCTGTTCATAAAACATTGAAGGACCATTTTTCTTCAGTAGCTGTTATTACATATTAACATTAGAAAGCCCAAAAGTGAATAACGATTTTTCCTTCACAGAACACCACAAAACAATACGTCACTCTTAAATTTCATAAGCAGTTAAAAGTTAAGGACTCTACTGCTATTTCTTTAAAGAAAATTTGTAACATCATGTGTTTCAGATATTCTCTTACTCTGCTTTTTATTATTAAAATTGGTTGACAAAGACAAGTCAGAAGCAGTTCCTATGACAATCATTGCAAATAAGCACAGTCTTGAAGAGCAGACTCAAAACTCTGGAGGGGAGACAAACTCTTCTTCCAGTTCTGCCATGTCTCTAGTACAGAGGCAAGACCGTTCACTTGTGTTCATTTTAATTAATCAGTATTTATCTTTTCTGTTTGGACAGTGCCTTTCTATGAATGTATATAATACCTGACAATAAAACCAAAGCATCATGTGCTGTATACCACAAAGTTTAGGAGAGACCAAGTGAGATCTAACTGTCAGCAGTTAACTGTCAAGTGTCTTTGAATAGGTTTGTAAAGCTGTAGGTAGTTGAGTTCAACTGACTTGCTGAAGGGGATTTGCAGTTGGCAAAACCCACACACAGAAGTTTCACAATGTTTTCAAGATTTGTTTGCATGTAGTCACAAACACTGAATTTTCCATTCATTTTTAAAACTCCGTCAAGATTCAGAATCCTCATGGAGTTGTATGCCTCTTCAAAAAGGGAAGAGAATAAAGAAAGATGAAAGTTTGCAATCCATATGTACTCTCTCATAGCTCATAGTTAATTTCCAAAAATTTGTATTGGCTATTTAAAGACCGAGCAATGCATAGATTCGTAAAAGTTTGCTGAAGCAGTTACATACTATAAATTGTTCTTCATGCTCCAGCCATTTATCCAAGGACAAGAAGGTTTTATGCAATGTTTCAGGTGCCATATAACGTAACAACTAACGTAAATTGAATACAATCAACTAAAGTGGCTGGTTTTCCTTTCAGCTTGTGTGAGGTTATACAGAAAGGTCCTAATCTTCTTAATGGGACTTCTCTGCATAGCTAAGTACACCAGCAGCTAAAACTCTGGCAAGAACCCCCAAAGCTAAAGCGGTTAAATATACCCCCCCACAATATAGCTCTGCTGTTAGAAAACAAACAAGTACAATACCATTTTGTCTCCACACAACCCGCTCCATCCTCTCCATGCATTCATTTTGTCTGTTAGGGGATTTGTAATCTTCTCAAAACTTGAATGCTGTTAAGTCATGTCCAGCAACTCTCCTGGTGGATATGGAGGAGAACTGACACCAATAAGCTGATGAGCACTCTGCTATTTCTGCTAATCGAATAACAACTTGGCAATTTTCTCACTACTGATATACCCCTAAAATGTACCAAACATGCAGCAGGAGCAATCTTCCATGGCAAAAAAATAAAAACATGAGGTTTAACTATTTAAGTGACAGCACCTCCTGCTGAGAAGCAAAACAGCTGTTTATTGTAGAAATTACCCATATCTAAACCAAGCAGCTTTTATTTAGCTTAACAGGAATTATTTTGCAAACTCTTTCAACTACTTCGCTGTTCACCTAATAAATCCTTGAGAATTAAGAACTATTGCGTATGCAGTTTATCTGTTGTATATTCTGTTATTTCTTATATTCGAAAGATAATTTCTGATGTATCTGTATTCTGCAGCTTATAAATTTCTGACAACTTTATGTATAGGTTGCAGAGCTTCCCTGTGAGACAGAAGTTAAGCAAGTAGATGCAGTTACTACCTTTGACGAGGCAGGCAAGAGTAACAAGTTTCACTTCATGGGATCAGCCACCCCCCTTTTAGCAATTCTGTTAAGACTAAAATATTGCGACAGCTTCCCAGATGCCAGAGTCAGACTCTGAGATTTCTTTTTTTTTTCCCCCCATTCCCCTCCTAGACACAAAGGGGAGGCACAAACACATCCTGTCCTCAAGAGGAGTATGGAGCATGCAAAAATAAACAGCTTCAGCACCACATTTACCTTCCAAATAAATATCTCTACCCTCTTTAATTGGGAAAGATTTTTATAAAGTCAAAAGGTGACAGAATTAGAAGCTTTTGTACAGGAAAAGAACACGTACTGAACTAAGAGCTTTTAAAAATAGCCTAGGCAAAATATACTTACTTTTTTTCTGCTCTCCATAATCAGCAGAAGTCTGTGCAACTTTACACACAAAATAATTACATGTAATCAGACACTTCTGTCCAAAGATTACCATTATCATTGATTTGCTCTGAGCTGCTAAATTAATTTTCCTGCAACGAGGCAGTTTTTCAAATAGAAACTGTTGATCTGTAGACAAAAGCAAGGCTAACAACACTTAAAGGGAATTAGTTCTTAACATACTTTGTACTTCAAGAGAACGAAAAGTACATAGAATATTTATTCTTCTAAATTCTCAGAGAGTTAATATAGACAAATTTAACAGCTGGCTTCCTGCCTAAGCAAGTACAAGAAAATTGTTTGTGTTATTTGCTTAACTGGATTTTAAAAAGCCCAGAAGAAAAACATACACAGGTTTCCAACAGCAAGTACTGAGAACATTTACATTGCCTGGCTCCATATCCCTACTCACCTCTGAGGAACGGGCATTAACTTACCCTTCTCCACTTCAACTCCCCCTGGATGCCGCTATTTTACACTCTTCTCTGCACTTTGCTGGCTTTGAACACCACACACATTTTCTACACAACTGTAAGAATTTGTTCAACACTTAATAGGACAAGGTCATTTATCCTCATTGTTCAGCTGGCAAAGGCAGAGGAAAGATTTCGCTGCCTATAGGCACCTGCAGAAATATTTTGCAACTACATGTAGCTTGTACAGTTTTAGCCGAGTACCTCTCGTTTTAATTTCAGTGCTAACACAATCTGCCAGCTAAAAAGGGCATACAGGCTAAGTGTGGGTCACTGATAAGTGGCATAGACAAAATTAGTTCTTATCTGTCCCTCTGATACTTCTGCAAACAAGGAAGAAGCTGAAGAACTGGGCTTTAGAGTCTGCCCAGTTAGGATAAGAAAAAAATAAACAAAAAAAACCCCAAAAACCCAAACAGCTGTATCCTCTTCTCTATTTAAAGACTGACTGAAGACCTTCTGCATCACAAGTTTACTAATAGCGTAAATCCATTCCTAAGTAAAGCTGATGAGCAGTCCTCCTCCTAAAAAAATGACTAAGCATAAATCAGAGATTTAATCGCATCTCTTTTTAAGTTTATATTTACTTTTCTATTTCCCTGCATAATCTCTTTTTTGCAGCAAGCTAAGAGGTTTTTTTAATCATACAAGCTATATCTAAAAATGCAGTGATTACAATGTATTCTTCCATCAGATGAAATTGCAACTAAAAAATCATTTAGAAAAAAGCCTGAACAAATCAAGTAACACATTGTATATAGAATGTTTGATACATACCTATATATATTCTGTAGAATTCACGTAATAGACACATAAAAATAATTTCACACCAAATTATATGCAGTAAAATGGTAAGGTTACCTTTCCACAGATTACCTAAAAATTAAGCAGCCAAAGTAAGTGTTGCAGAGTCCCCAGTCCAGAAGTGGGACACTCTGGTAACTGCACCTTTGACAGCATTTCTATGGTACAGTCAATGGATGCTTTATCTCAGAGTCCAAACTAAACATTAGAAAACAAAAACCGGTATTACAAGCCAGTCAAAGTTAGGATAAAAAACACTTACAATGAAAATAGCAGAAATAAAAAACTTATACACCCAGTCAAAAGAACAGACATATTTCTTACTTCTGAAAGACACGAAGCCTTATAGCTTACATCTTAATAGTAAGAACAGGTTCCGTGACAGAACAGCACTTCTTTTATCACCTATATAAATACTTTCCCATTTTAACATTTCTATTTGAGAACATTTATAAAAACAGGTTAGCTCTAAGCTGTTGATAACCGGCACTCTAACACTATATAGGTATTGCTTCATTTTGGTTTTGCAGTTTTAAAAAAATGTTAAACTTATTTTAAATTTCCAAAGCAATAGAGGTTAGTGTCTAAATCAGTCTATTAAAACAAAATCACATCTATCTGTTGATGATTTTGCAAAGAGCAATGTTTCAAAGCTCTCTTCACAAACAGGCTAACATACTTAAGACTCCAGAACACGTGCAATCAGTTTCCACCTCACTCCATACTTGAGTTGTGGAGCTCAAAGGAGTACCATGTATCATTTAAGACTAAAATCCTGGCCTCAACTGTTGCAACCACAGCCATGCAACATAACTAGGATGGAAATGCTCCATAGGAACTTCTGATCATCTACATGCAGTCAGCCCTAAAAGCCAAAGCCAGGCAAGGAAAGTTCTACATAAAATCCACCTCTCTTGCTCAATGTCATTCATTACCCAAACCCTTGATGTATTTCCAAAGATTTTTCCCACACAACTGATACTGCCAGTTAGTTTATCTCTAATTTTACATCTACTGACAACTATTTTCTTATCTGCTGCAACTGTTCTGCTTCACAAGATTTTCCCAATACAGACTGATGAATTGCATCACATAGTTCATTCTCATTACCCAAACACATTCGAACAAAGAAAACCATGAGCTTTCTAAACTCTAATTTCACAGAACATTTACTGAGACACAGGACATTGGCTCACAAGCCCATCTTTGCTAGCAAGAAGCCAATTGAGAAGAATATAAAATACCGAAAGTGACATGGAATTGACAAACTTATGCATTTTATTCAAAGGCAGCCAAAAGATTTCCAAAGCCTGAAATAAGGATCTTGACTCAGAGCTCAGCTTCTCTCAGAGAAAAAGGCAGCGAGTGGCTAAGACTTGGCACTGTGCGTGTCACCTGCGCACACACAAGTGTTAGCACCAGACCAGCGCACAACGCCCAGATGAGTTTAATGTCCAATGGGCTGTATGGTGTGGTTGCAAGCATACCACACTTGAACCAGAAAACAAGTTAAAGCCATAATTTCATATCTATACATAAACATGGAAAATGGGATTGTAAAAATCAACTTCTGGTTTTAAACCAGGCATGCTATTTTTTGTTCTTATTGTTAAGTCTGTGTTCTATTGTACTAGTATTGTGTACATTCCTATTGCAAGAAGTGTACTCCATAAAGAGATATGACTTTGAACTCCTGCCCAAATGCTAATGTGAAAAGACTTTCAAAGCATAGGACAGTTAAGAGTAACCAACATAAGAGTTAGTAGGCTACATCAATAAAAGCAAATGTAGAATTAATAGAGATGCTGCTTTATTTCCCAAAATGTTGTCAACGCTCTTATCAAAAACTTAGTTCAAACCTTTCCTACAAAAAACAGGACCACTTAGCAGGACTCAATATTATTCTACTCAGTTCTCTGTTTTCTGTTCTCAGTTTTTCCTCTAGTTGCTAAACTTCCTGCTTGTCTGAATAAAACACTAAAACCTTAAGTACATTTTACCACTAGACCTAGGCTATGCTCTACATCAAAAGGACATTCAAATTTATTCCACAGAATATGTCTACCTGGATTGGTACAGTCTGTTTCTCTTCCTATAGCTCAAGTACCACTCAGAAAACATTTATGTGACTTAAATACTATGTTCGATTAGGTCTTGTTATGATAAAAACAGCAGACACTTCTCTGAATTCAACATTCACAGTCCCCATTCTCGGGAGACTTTTTTAATCACCAGAGAGAAAATTCTGCTTAGAATTTCATGGGACAGCTTAGAGCCATCTGAGTGCTAAATTGTCCTCCTGATCTTGTCTGTCAAAGTCATCCCCAGAACCTTTAGGAACACCTTAGTAAAGCTCCACCTATTCTGTGGCAAAACAGCAGAACTTCACCAAAAGCACTTTTGCTAAGTACCATTTAGGCTCTAATCTGCAAGTCTAACGGCTCGTGTTTGTTTAGAATAAAGCCATTGAAAACACTTGTGACTACCTTTCAGCTCATGATATAAAAGTGCAGGCAAATGCACTTAGACACCAAAGCCCCCCAAGTTTATCGCTTCTCTCTCTGCTGGCCACTACCTGAATAGCAGCTCTGACATGGCAACCTTGGCTACCTTCTTGCAGTAGCAATACAGAAAACATACACAGCAATCCAAGCAACTTGTGCCCTAAAGAATAAGGTGCTGTCCTGATTTCAGCTGGGATAGAGTTAATTTTCCTAGTAATTGCTGTGTTTTAGATTTAGTATGAGAATCATGTTGATAACACATATTGTTTTAGTCATTGCTAAGTAATGCTTCCATTAAGTCAAGGATTTTTTCAGCTTCCCATAGAAGCTGAGAGGGAGCACAGACAGGACAAGCTGACCAAAGGAATATTCCATACCATAGATGTCATGCTCAGTATATAAATGGGCTTGGCCAGGGGCAGGAATCCACAATCACTGCCCAGCACAGGCTGGACAACTGATCACCAGGTAGTGAGCAATTGATTTATTTTTATTTTCTCCATTCTCCTCCCCTATTCCAGGGTTGGAGTGAGTGAACGGCTGTGTGGTCCTGGCTGCTGCTTGGGATTAAACCACAAAAGGCTCAAAGCAAGAAACAGCACCGAATCAAACCCAGAAAAATCAAGACAATATTAGAGAACAAGTAGAAATATGAAAACAAGTCAAGGTACAAAAATATATATCTACTGCATCCTGTTTACAGGAACACAATTCCCTGGCTAACAAGTTGATTTGCCCAGCACTTACGAACTTGATCCAGGTGCAAGTGACAAACTCACCAGAGTCTTTTCCTCCATGCTCATTCAACAGTCCTGCTCCACCAATCTCAGAATGGAAACTGGCTCTAGCCTCTCTTCTCAAGGTCCTTCTTTCCATCTTTAGTGTCGGTGTCTTGGGGGAGTCATACACTGCTTCTGTGCTTAACAGTGCTTCCTCCAAGCCACACATATAAAAGAGTTCTCGTGATTTGCAACAACTGCTATTGAAAATTTATTATCTTTATCAGGAGTGATATGGAAATAGATCATCAACTACAACAAGAAGTTGTACACGTTTCCAGAAATGAGTAGAAAGTGGGAGTATTTGGGATCAATATGCCATGCAACAGCAGGGTTTCCATGAGGAGTCTCTGATGGATACTGACAGCAAGTACACTGAGCAGACCCACTGGGAAGTACTGCATGGTGCAGCTACAAGCACAGCAAGGTCACTACAGTGAAGCAAGACTGTATTTACAAACAGAAGCAGATTTTCCTTAGTTTTAAGGAGCACATTATCTGTTTTCTTCTATAAGTCTAGTTCTGATCCCAGCACAGTTTCTTTAAAGGTGCAATTTACAGCCTATCTCTCTCTCTCTGAACTACAGTCACTCCTTCCCATTCTCCCTTTTCAAACTTTTGATTAGTTTCAAGCTACCTCTTTTCACATCAAATAGTTCCTCAAGCACACCTCTCCCTCCAGCAACTGAACTTCAGTAATCTCATTGCTTTGAAGACACATTAGTCTGGAAATTTAGCCTCCCTTTAAGAAGGCAGCCAATAGTAAAAACACACATGCTTTGCTACTAGAACAACATGATCTGATCTCTGACAACACAAGCCTTGCCCACCAGGAGTTAAAACAATTCTTTACAGATAAATTTCTGGAACATTAGCTTTTACACTTCCAATATGTTATTCGCCAGAAGACAGACCACACAGATCACAAAACGCAGTTGGACAGAGTTTTATAACTGTGCTGAAGTTTGATAGAGACAAAAAGTTACCGTATTTATGCATTTGCTTTATGATTTGTGTTGTGCTGTTAAAACTGTTGCCAAAGCCAAGCCAGCTACATACATCCTCTCATTCCTCCTTAATACCTTCAGGGATCCCAAGAAACAAGTCATGTTCAAAACATGCATGAGTACTTTACATATGCAGATCTTCAAAGATAGAAGATTTCTTACCATGTTCTTTGCACAACTTTCAGCAGTTGCACATTTCCTTTTCGTGTCTGAGTTGACAACAGGGAACAAGATGCCAGTTTTTTCGAGGCACAGAATATACTGCAAAGCTCTCTCACACCGTGCAAGCAGTTGTTACAGACCTAACTCTTCTTCCTATGTGAGATCAAAATATTTCACACAGTACTACATGAAAACAATGTAATTAAAAGCATACTTCAAAGTCATTGTGTGTGCCAATCATTATGGTATTTGTAGATTTAAACTACAAGTCTCTTTTACATATCTGGGCATTTTTATGCTTTCATCTTGTTTTGAGAATGTAGAAAACTTGGAGTTGTTAATATATATATCCAGGTGGCTCTGCTACCTCTCCATCCTTTGAAGGTTGTCCCATAATTCCTACCTGTTCTTCCCTTTACTTCACTCCCAAAAATTTGCCAGAAGCACCAGTATATTGTGTCATTGCTTACACTGGAACACGTTCATCACCACAGCATAGTACTACCTCATCCTGACTCCAGTATTATGCGGCTAGACGTTCTTGTGGTGACCTCTTAATCCCTCCATTAAGATGTTAACATTTCTTCTGAAGCACCTTTTATATCCTGCATATCACACTATGCAAACAGAGTCCACAATGGAGGACAGCGCTGACAATACAGAACAGATCTGCACTTTATGCTTATCAATTCTATTCGTCCTTTAGGAACAAGAAACACCCAAAATCCAGAGCCTCCCACCAAACCAGAGACCCAGATGTCACCACAGGTGAACAACTTCATTTCACTGCAGCTCCTGGCTATCGTTTATACTTCTAGTTTAACTGCTAGATGTTATTACTAGATGTGAAATGCTCATTTAGAAAATCCATGCTTTTCCATGAGAAAATATGTGAATCTCAAGCACTAACAACAGTCTATTAGGGGGGTTTTAAGGAATGCGAATGTGTCAGTATTACCACTGCAATGACTTTTTAATGTGTGTCCTCCAGCCAAGAGCTTCCTGCTTCATGGAAGCTCTGAACTGGTCAGCAAATAGTCCCTCGTTTAAAACTGGGGCTTTGGCAAACAAAATTCTGAGCTTCCACCAGCAGATATTCAGCTCTGTGATGAATCACGGATGCTGCTGCTGCTTCTCATTGCTCTGTACAGAGAAGTGGGGGAAGAACCGCTCTGTGCCTAAAAGAACTCCAAGATCTAGACAGCATTTGGCATAGAAGTCTGCAAGCTTCTGTTTATTTACAGTGTTATTCTTGAAACATTAAACAGTAAGTGCTCTGCAATTACTAAAGAAATAGGCTGAAGAGATTAATTTAAACAACCAGATTAATACAACAAAGTATGATTACTGACATGTAAATTGCAGGGACTCACTTTTAGGGGAAGTTTTCTGTAACTTTCACGTAATGTGGAATTGTATTTACTGAAAGTTGAAACACGTAAGGAAATGAAAAATCAGAAGGATCAACTGGAAATGTCATTAGTATTGTGAGGGGAGGGAACAAGAAATAAATAAAAGAAGTCCAGTCATCAGAAAATAAATCAGAGTGCTACGTATAGCCTGACACAGGCTCTTTGGAAACAGTCTGACCAGCACTTCTTTTGGCTGCAGCTCTGGCCTCAGCAGCATTCACCATTTCAGCTGCCCTGGCCTTGGCTGCCATGCTGGAAGTACTGGCACATGTGACGGGGAAACAAGGCTGAATAACTTCAAAGTTAACCCAGGTAAAAGGACTTCACCCCACAGTCAATTCCTTCCCTGGGGACCACGCAGAGGAGCGAGTTCCACCAGCAGCTATCACAACCTGAGCTCAGGAACCACGGCCACTAAGAGTCAGCACATGACACAAGAGGCTGAACGCAGTCATTTAGACTGAAACTTTGGATAAGGAAGAATGGCAGTGAGTCTAGAGCTCTGGCTTCCCTTTGGGTCTGCCTAACAGAGAGCACCCACGCAGGTCACTTTGTCAGGGAAGAGATCCAGAAAAGGCCTGCTTAACTCCTTGCACTGTGGGTTCTTCTGGCAAGACAAGCTGGGACAATTAATCCAATCTACAGCCTGTTCCTGCAGGAACTCAGAAGTATTAGGGGTAGATGAATGAGTATGACTGTGGCAAGAACCTGGTGTCAGCCACCACCTGCCTCAGGCACCAGTGTCCCACCTCACTCAGCTCATACCTTTGCCCCAGCGCTGGCCCATGGCCAGCACAGTGCCTTGGGAAACAACCGCACCAGCGCAGGACAAACCGCCTGTTTACTTACCTGAGGTGAACGAATAAAGAGGTTTGGTTTGAAAAACTGCAGCATCCCAGGACCAGGAAACTTCTCCTTGAGTGCACTCACAAATCACACCCACAGCAGGTCTGACCACTACAGCAGGTATTCACAACAGCTTGCCTCACATGAGAAAAATTCAATGCATTTTAATGTACTGAGAGGCATTTCAGTTTTCTACTTTGCTTTTAGCCCACAGTCATAACTACCATCCTTGCAGAATATACTTTTGATACTTGTAAAAAATAAAAAGCTAAAATACTTCTCCCTATTCCCTCAATATGCCACGTGATTTCTTTCAATTTACAATTCGGAAAAATCAGTTTAAAACCATTTTGGGATCACTAATACATAAAAAGTACCCTTGCTGTCAGTAAATTCTGTAAGACAAAAATCAATGCTGATTCATGACAGAATTCTTTTAATCCAAGGAAAAAGCAGCCAACTATTAACTTTTCAGATTTCCTCAATATCTTCAGTGTTTAAATGCACTTGCTCCAGCCCATCTCTGTCCCCCTGCGCTGTTTACAATGCACATGTCAGCAGCATTAATCCAATGGCACACCTGACACCAAAAAAAGTAATCTGCCTTTTCATTAGGGCTTTTTCTTTTTTTCCCTTCTCTTTTAAACAAAGTATGGCAACAATTTGATAGCCTAGCAGTGCTTTGCCCTCCTGAACCCTGGCAATGACCCAGAGGATTTGCACTCTCCTGCTAATCAGGAGTCTGGCTGTGGCCATTTCCCATGACATAGCTGAAATTCTCCACAACTTGCCCTCTCAACTTCACTAGCCAGGCCATACTGAAGCTATTTGCTGAATCCTCAGGCTGTCAGTCACAACACCCATCCCCAGACTCTGCTGCAACAGCACAGCAGTGTCAGGGCTGCAAACCTGCCTCACTTACTATTGACCCCCCATCAGAAGGAAAAATTCCCTCAGGGAAGCAGTTTCTTCTGTAGGGCTGCTGTTCTCATTGCAATAGTGCAGCAGAAGTAGCAGGTCCTCCTATCCAACACACACTTTAAAAGGAAATTAAGCATTTTATTTTGAATCTTAAATATAAAAAAAATACATACTCTATGCACATACTTAAATGAAATTTTAAAATTTCTACCTCAAGTTAATAAACCTAAAGCCTGCTTCTTTTACTGTGAGGGTGGTGAGCCCCTGGCCCAGGTTGCCCAGAGAAGCTGTGGCTGCCCCATCCCTGGAGGGGTTCAAGGCCAGGTTGGACGGGGCTTGGAGCAACCTGGGCTGGTGGGAGGTGTCCCTGCCCAGGGCAGGGGGTGGCACTGGATAGGCTTTAAGGTCCCTTCCAACTCTAGCCGTTCTCTGATTCTATTCAACAGTCTGGCTGCCATTCCAGGCTCACCTAACCTATCACACATCCTCTTCAGTGTTGCATAAACATGGCTCTGATTTAGTTTATTCTTTTCTATTAATATCAGAAACCATGGGAAAGATACAATCCAATTTCTGATCTGTCCATGTCTTTCCATTATGCCATAAAAAGTGGATGGTATTAGTAGCTTTGAAGAAAATTACAACAAAAATTAAACTTGCTTAGATCACTCATCCAGGTTTCACCATTTTAAAGTTGATAGTGTTTAACCAAGAAATTCCATCAAGGCAAGGCACAGCTAACAGCTATACACCTATTTTAAGATAAAATTACACACTGTCTATACACTGAGAGATTATTGAAGCACTGTAAAAAATTAAGATTTAAAACTGATGAAAAAACATCTGTACTTCAGGAACAGCAATGATCACAATTCAGTCTTTTAAAAGTTTACTTATTCTTCAACAATTTAAGACAATTCAAATAGTGTCTGATTTTCCTAGTGTTCCATTCAAAACCAGAAGCAGCAATTTTTAAGCCTACAAAAGCTTTCGTTCAAAAACTCCCAAGTATCTCAATAATAAGCTATTTACATAATATCACAATAATATAATGATCCCAAGGCAAACAGTAGCATTAGTGTAACACTTTTATAAAAATCTACAATAGTGTGCATATTTATAATGTTTTGTTTGTTGCACTACACATTGTTTTCATTTAGCATTACATTTTCTTGAAAAACAGTTTGCATGTCCATTCTAAGAAATGGTTTCCAAGAAAACTCAGCATCAGCACAACATGAAATATCAGTGATGGAAAAAAGTAGGTATTAAGAGGGTCAGTAGAATATATGCATAATGTGAAACAACCATCACACAAAGATGTTCGGCTACCTAAAAAAAAAAAATTAAAAAATCACCAACTCCTAACACCAGTACTAACAGAAAACTAACCCAAAGTTCCTCAGTTAAAAATGTCATCCAGTTCTTTAGAACACAAGCCATTTAAATAACACGCTTACTTCAACAACTGAAAATTCCAATCAGGACACTGAGTCTTGCTCACCACATTCCAAAATTCTTTGCCCTTATCTGGTAATTCCTTGCCTTACTACCTGATAATTAATATTTGCCAACATGACTTTAAAAATCAGCCCAAGCACTCAACTGGCAGTTTCTCAAGAAATAGTTTTTCCATGCAAGATTTTTGTTTTCCCAAGTTATTACCTAATAGAGTTGGAAATGCCGAGCAGAACAATGTGTAGATTTACAGCAGATGGACTGTGCAGACACCTAAACCAAATTCAGTGCAATGCCATGCGATTGAATAGGCACGTAGAAATGCACCTCTGCACAACTGTAGCATTTAGGCCCCAGTGGCTCTTCTGACTCTTTGTAACTAGGTAGATTCAAAACATGGACTTCAAGCTGTGTAAAAACAACAACATAAGACAAATTTTTTTAGAAAAACTTTTTTGTCTGAGTTGGGGTTTTTTTTGGTTGGTTGGGGTTTTTTAGCAGTCTCTTAAAAGTTTCAAAAGGACTGCATGTCTTCTCAAAATTTTATAATGATACCATTTATTGCTATTTTTTATTTCAGGTAGTTAAGTAATGCATGCTTTCATATTAGTTTACGGCGTGACCCACAAACATGGAGCGGCAGTAAATCAGCAGGCACTATACCAGACCAGTAATAAGGCAAATTTGCACTACACAGAGCCTCCTGCTCAGAAATCCAGCGGGCCCTTGACCTGGCTCCTACTGGCTATTATTTAGTTTGAAGATACCAGAACTGCAAAACTACAATAAAACCACTGCCACAAGGATCCTCCTGTGATTGCTTCTTTCAGGCTGTCAGACATTGATTCTGGCCAACACTTGCAGTGTATGGACTGCTCTCTTGCCCTCTAATATTTTTATGTCCAGGCACAAGCAAAATAAAAGCTACCAATTTTTTCATACCTACATAAAAATTGGGGGGTGAGGTGGGGGGGTGGTGGCAGGAAGAGCCTCAATTCCCTATAAGAAGAGTCTGAACATATTTTTAGAAAGCAATGATAGCTGACAATACACAAAATATATGTTATCCATCCTTTTATTCAAATACTGAAGTGCGTTAGGGGTAAAATTCAGGGTAAATAAGAGCATTGCACCTCAAATGCCATTTCTACATTTTCTCTTACATAAAATTATAAAATGTACAACCCTATGAAATGTTAATTCTTAAATATACTGTTTTCAACAAGCATCATGCTAAAAACTGGGATGCATGGAATAATGAAAAGTTACTTGGTAAAACAAAGTTTCACAAAATCATTTGCAATCCCTTCAAAGTAACCAAGCAGCAAATAATTTAAGAATGAAATAATTAAGGATAATTATACTATCTGGAATTATTTAAGATAACATTAACATTGACTGGAGTTCCTGAAATATCAACGCACTCTGTTTTCAGCAGCCAGTCATTCATATACTGACAAAAAAACCCCACCTCACCTAGGTCTGTAATAGGGACATAGAATTCTGTTACAGGGACACATAAGGAGAAGGCAAGAATTTTATAAATACAGTAGACCAGTTCAAATCTTTTTGTTTGTTTAAAAAAACAAAGAAAAAACCCAAACAAGGAATTTCACATATATGCCCTGAAGCAAAGCAGAGTAACACAGCCTTCAACCACCCTGAGGATGAGCTACTTCTCTGCATGGGGAGGAGAGCTACAGGGCCATGGGGTGATGCCTAGCTTCGCTCTATGGATATGTAAAGTGAGGAGCCACTAAATAACATTAAATGGTTTTACTCAACTCACAAACTGACTTTGTCTTTTCTTACAAAAAATTTTTTAAAAGAGAAAACCATTCAAGATATATCATTTTTTCTTCAAAAAGAAACCTTTCTAATATTCAAGCACTTGTATCACACACATAGATTACAATTACTTCACATATTACCTATCACTGACATACCAGTCTAAGCAGCATAATTCAGTTTAGTTAATCCACATTACATAAGTGTTAGGATTTTGGAATATTTTTGATTATTTTGTACACACATGGCTCCCACATGAACTACGTAAGAGGTTTTTTTGGAGAAAAAACCCACTACTTGGAAAAAAATAATCTTTTGACATACACATTTAAGTAAAAGTATGTAATTCAGTAACTAGATTAAGTTGAGTAACTAAAATTGAGCATTTCTGGAGGAACTACCATGAAGTCGTTCCCTTCAGTATCAGGTTAATTTATAATCATGCAAGAAATAGTGTTCTATTTTCCTTAGCTGGAACTTTACCACAAGTTTCAAAACATGCATGCTGGAAATAACATGTTTTAATCTCCAAAACACCAAAGCACACACTTTATATTTTTAAATAAGCACACATGATATTAAAGATTACAGGCTCAACAGTATTTGTCTCCACAGGGTCATCCCAGCTCTGCCACTTCATCTCATTTTATAGATTGTTTGGACCTATTTGAATTGGCTCATCTTTTACTTTACTTACCAATCCCTCTTGTGACATCGGCCTAATTTTGTAGTAACTTAAAACACCTCTGAAATTCAGCATAGCCCAGTGGACATTAAGATAACACCTTCTTTTAACCACCCTTTTAAAATAGTTGGGATTTTTATGTAATTTAAATAGACTGCTGATACTGTAGTAACATTACCTTAGAGGCTGTTTGGAAATAAATTTGAACATTAATTCAAGATCATCAGATTAAGATCGGAAAGAGAACAATCACATTTCTGTAGTTGCAATCTGAAACTAAGTCAACGTAATTTAAATGCAAAGGCTATGTTCTTAGATACTGTGAGGTTGAGACCAATTTGCCCTTCTTTAAATTTTACTATTAGATATATATACAAAAATGATCAAGAGTAGAACTCAAAATCTTCGTAGATTCAGTAAAGTGTGTTCTGAAAAAAAATACAAACAACTGCTCTGTTTTCAATAATGAAAATCCAATGCTATGTGAAAAACTGCATACTCACATTATTGATATAGCCATGAGTGCCCAGACCATGGCCAGGAACCACAACAGGCCGGTAGCCAACTTGCAGCTGCCATCTTCACTGCAAGACCCCAGGAACTTTATGAGCAGTGCCAACCCCAAACATCTTTCTGGGGATCTGACAGATTTTCCTCCTGTACAAGGCAGGGAAACAGGGGTCCTCCAGAAAACAACCTAGAAACGCCTCTCTCCATGCCAAGTCCACTCTGAAAAGGCTACCAGGAAGGAAAACTCTGAATAAACAATATAAGCCATCTAATACTGTACTCCCTTTTTTCCTTTCCTTTTTTTCATTATTTTCTAGGAGAAACTGGGAAGCACCTATGTGCATAAGTTACCTAATAATCCTAACAGCCCACTACACAAGTAATTCTGTTTTTTACAAGGAGCATTTTAAGTAGAGCGGAATCAGATCACATTCAGGAAAAGGATATAGCAAATAACTTTCTCCCACAATGAGATGTTAACAAGATAAAATGTAAAAATACCAAACACCATGACACATCCTACCTCTGAAAAGGATACCAAAGTCAACATTACAAGCAGATCTGAACAGCACAATTTAGGGCAGGAGACAGCTAAAAATTACTTTCTTTAGCAACAGATCTTCAATTCTAGCTCCTGCTGATTTTCAAATTTTGTGGGAGTTGAGAACCCTCATCTCACACTGCTGCAAGATCCTGGTGATGAGCGCAATCTTGCACCTCTTAGGCACAGTATCTTCCAGCACCCACAAAAGTCCTCTCTACTACATTTAATCTTTAATTCAGAAGAGAAGGAAAGGAAAAAAAAAGGAAAAAAAAAAAGAATCTAGTATCCCATCAACAGTAACCGCCAAGCCTTGAACCAGCTAAAAGCTTCCAAACCATAGCATTAAATACTGTAAATAATATATTTAACCACAGAATATTTCAGGTTATATGGGACCTCTGGAGGTCATATGGTTCAACTTCCTATTCAAAGCACAGCCAGTTACAAAGCTAGATGAGGTTAATATGCTCTTTCCTTTCTTAAATGACAGCAATAAAACCAGAAAAATCTCCTTCTACAGGAGAAACTATTATGTCATCAAGCTCATTTGTTTCTAAATATTAAATCCTTAAAAATTAGGCACACTAGTGGGGAAAAAAAAATAAACAACCCAGTGACTGCTCATTCAAGACAAGCCACTACCTCTATTTCTACGACTAATCCCAACAGCCTGTACAGGTGAAGCCAGTTGTGTTCCATGGAAAGTTACTAAAAAAAAAAATATTCAGTCAAATATCTAAGTGTTGCATAACTCAAAAAGTGCAGTTTAAAGTTATACAGAACTATTGTCGCTGACTATTCAACTCAGCAGCAATTTTCAGTGTAGACATCCGCACCTCTAGCATCCCCAGCATTTAAACACTCACTGGTAACTGAAAGAGCTTCTTTCAGTATGAATATCTGAAATTTTCTTAGATAAAAATTGCTTCCCCACAGTTTTGCACTGTTTTATCCTTTCAGGTTTTACTCTTTCTTTAAGGGAATTGCCAGGCTGAAAGCCTAAAGAACAACTGACTTCGACGTTCTTTCTTCCAAACTGACCCTCAAATGCTGGTGTACACAAACACAGAAAAAAGCTATAGAAACTCTTTACTTAACTTTTTTCTCTCATTTTCAAGTCAAAAGTCATCACTTTTCTATACATCTTAGTATGCTCAATGTGCCTTAAAGGAAGACAGAAATCCTTTTCCCCTTTCATTTTTTTTTCTTTTTTTTTTTTTTAAAGGAAGGACTCTACAAAGTGAATTCATAGAATGGTTTGGGTTGGAAGGGACCTTAAAGACCATCTAGTTCTAACTCCCCTGCCCTGGGCAGGGACACCTCCCACCAGACCAGGCTGCTCAAAGCCTCATCCAGCCTGGCCTTGAACACCTCCAGGGATGGGGCATCAACAACTTCCCTGGGCAACCTGGGCCAGTGCCTCATCACCATTACAGTGAAGAATTTCTTCTTAATATCCTATCTAAATCTACCCTCCTTCACTTTGAAACCTTTACCCCTCGTCGTATTATTACACTCCCTGATAAAGAGTCCCTCCCCACCCTTCCTGTAAGCCCCAGGATATAAAAAAAAAAATCAGACTGGTAACAAATAAGCCTCCACTTTTAAGCCACTCAACATTTATACGTTCTGTAAAATTGTATGTATTTACATACACAATTTACAAACTTTAAGCTACAAAGTTTAAAATAATCTATCTCATATTTTTGCAAAGTTTGATGTCAGACACGAGGCCTGACAGTAAGCCACTGCTATCCACAGGCCAGGCAACCTAGTGATTGGGTCTTTGTTCATGCATTTATTTAGACACGAGGAAATTGGTTTACTTCATTAAATAGGAGCTAGAATAAGCTGCAGCTGCAAGAGAGTGAAGTGGTCCTCATTTTTAAAAACTAGCAATGCCATTTGGGAAAAAGAGTAACAAGCAGTGAAGAAAAATAATTCCCTTCAACCAACTGAAATACCAGTTTTGAAGATAAACTAGTGAAAAACCTGAGGCCAACAAAAAGAAACATTGTTTTCTTTTGAAGTTCACCACCAACTGGGGTGAGTGGCACGTTGCATTCCCCAGGCTTATGCGAAATTTGTTTCCTGTTGTGTCAGGAAAAAAAAATACCATTATTGCTATGGTCCCTCTGGAGCATGTAATTACTGACACATATAAATTACACTTTATCAAAATACTTGACAAACGTTGCCCTGAAAGTCAAAACTAAACAGTCTGAGCAATGTTAGCCTAATTCTGTTTTCATTATAGGCAGGACTAGTAGAAATAGAAACGCTGTACCGTGCACATACATTCCCCAGTCCTGCAACTAATGCCAAAAAAGAAAGACGGAGTTTCACTGGATAATAATTCCTTTAGGTGGGTTGTTGCCTTCTGGGGCAATACTTGCTCAGGCACGGATGCACCACTGTGTCCTCTCAACAAACCCAGTAAAATGACGTTCCTACATTTACGTGTTTTATTGCAATGCAAAATCCTGGGATTGGAATTTCAAGTGTAGCTGTTGGCAGCCACCAAAGTACTTAATGCAGCAGAAGAAATATAAGGCCTCTAGAGTCAAGGAAGGGAAGTTGTTTAAGTGAAGTACCTCCTACTGACCAACAAGTGCCCAGATCAAATAACACCAAGATCAGACATCAGAACAGCTGCCACTTCTGAAAAAGCCCAAGTGCTAACAAAAACTTCACACAATATCCCGTCAGCTCTGCTCCCAATAAGGGAATGTAAGGTATGGGGTTAATCGAGCAATTATTGGGGAAAAGGCAGGAAAGGATGGTATGAGTAAAAGTGACTGAAGAAAAAAAAGGAAAAATCTCATTCTAATACTTTCAAAGATACAGTCACCACGTGCATGCACTGGTTGTAGAAAAATCAGTTTAGGGCTTGGAGATTGAGAACATTTTACTGCACTCAGCAACCTCCTTCACTTCCAGCAGTACAGAAAACATGCTGAGGCAGGCCTGACCCAGCGATGATTATCAGAACTAACACAATTGGGAGTTCTATTAATGTGATTGTTTGGTAGGAAACAAGATGATTCTCTCAACAAAAGAAACTAACTGTATAAGCATAACCTTTGGTTTCATATTGGATGCCTTATTTTTCAGTATTTTTCCCCTCACAGTTAAGCATTGGCATATCTTACATGTAAACCACTCAGAACATTAAACTTAGCATTCCTTCATATATCAATAGAAAGGAAATAAATCCACATCAGCTGTTTCCTAAAGAAAATCTTTCATAGATATATCTCTACTAACAGCCCATAAGGGAGTTTAACTGAGCAAAGCAAAAGACAGGTACTCAGTTCCAAATATACTTTGTTCGATTTTCTCAGTAGTATTTGCATTTTCATTGTAGAAAATCTCAAGCTTCAACAGTGGCAATTACCGTACATTTGAATACTCTCACTAACTTCCAAAGCATTATGTAAGGGAAACATATTACAAATCAGCTCATGGACTTTTTATAACACAAGGTGTTACAAGCCTTTGGTTTTCAGTATGTTACACTGCATTAAGAAATAAAAGCAGTTCAAAGGCACACCTTGAATGACATCCTTCGCTTAGTCAGAGGAGTAACAAGATAATAAACTGCCCTTGCCAATCTATTCTTGTAGCACCATAACATTTAATGACTTGCACAAGTTATTTTAATTTTGTTTCATAAATAGTTTCTACTCTTGTAAGTTTTACAAGATGGACTCCACTTGGGACTTGAAACCGCATCAGACTCTAGATCAAATACCTCCTGGTTCAGCTCCACATTGACCCTTTTTGACAGGCAACACATACGCCTCAGGCTACAGTCCCACTGCTTCTCTCAGCCGATCTGAATCATAATGAAATCCTGGATCATTTATGACTGTATTTCAAAAGTAACCATAGTGCATTTAAAAGTAATAGCAGTACTCATTTTGGTGACCTTTAAGTGTCTGAAATACTTTAAACAGGCATGCCCTATTACCTCTGTGAAACATATTGAAAAGTTCCAGAAAGCCTAACTTAAGCTTCCCATTGTACACATTACAGATTTCAAGAATAAAATCAAATGAGAACTAAAACAAATAAGTGTTTGGTCTTACATCATTTTACCCACAAAAACCTTCACTCCCAGGGTGCCTGGAATCCCCAATAAGTCTCTGCAGGGGAAACTGCTGTGAACCAGCAAACAATAGAGGTAGATGCCAGAAAACGGGTGATGGGAAATGGCCTTTTGTTTTTGAAGTTGCTGATCAAAATCAAGCCTTCATGTGCAGTGCTTATAATTTAACCCTCATTAGTACCTCTAGAACAATGATCATGTCCCCTACTTCCACCATCCACTTGCACACCAAAGGAAACTCCCAACATTTGCAACATATTTCCAAAGTATTTGAAAGGACTTTTACAAGACAAGTAATGTAAACTAGCCTTTAACCTCAGAATGACAGCCTATTATGGAAAGCAATGAAAAATATTTACGTTATCATTACTATATTCTTCCTGTTACACAGATGATATGTCTGTGCTTCGGGTCACCAGTTCAACCTGTTCCTACATTCAGCTTGTGTGAGGAAAACAGTCTCAAACATGACAATAATGCTAAACACTCCCATTCTAATCTCCTGTCCCCCAAAAAATAAGTTATGTTTATAGTACATTTTTTCCTAGTTGCAATAATGAAAATTCACACGTGAATGTGCCACTGCTCATTCTAACTGGGGTCAGGACTCTGGCAGCTCTGGACCATTTATGAAACCGAGCATTCAGCAACACGCTTTTCAGCTCCTTTCAATGTCCAGCCAATGGGGAAAGTGCAAAACAATTCACACATCAATTAACCAATTAAGAAGTTTGAAAACCAGAAAAACAATATCCATATAGCAATAAATTATGTGCAAGTACTGCATGATGTGGTGACACTTGCAGACTAGCTATAGTAGCAAGGCCAAAAAGCCATGTTAACAAAGCAAATGCAGTAAATTTGAAAGATGAACTTCGAGCATGCGGACGGTTATTCAGTTTCCAGAGAAGAAACTGCCTACAAACCATCAGGTCAGAATACCTACAGTAATAATACACTTGCAGATAGAACCTAACTATTCTCTAACAGCATTCTATACAGCTATTCAATCCTCTGTTGAGTTAAACAAAAGCAGCCCGTGGCTTCAAGAGCCATGACCACCCTTTCAGGGCCACCAGCCACAACGCCCCCCAGCCTCGCCATCCCCACAGCTCAAGCCAGAGGAACCAGAATACAACACCATAGGGAGCCACAATGCTTGAACTGGTGCTAACAGAAGCAAAAGAGCAAAGTTCTGAAGACCAATGTAAGAAAATGGTAAACCAATAATGCCCTCCCACAATTACTGTATTTTGAGAACTCTGTAATGGCTCTGCTACGTGAAAGCCATCATAACAAGCAGAGTCACTGTGGTGTTTTAACTTGTCACTCCAAACAACGCAGCGGAAGCCTGTTAAAAAGGACGCATTTCAGAATTGGCAGAGCACACATAACCACCCTCAGAAACCATGTCTCCAACTTCCTAGGCGATGACTAACCATGGAGCCCCAATCGAGTCGGCTGTGCTGCAACTCACTTAAAGCAGCAAAATTGCCTGCAGAACTTCAGAAAAGCCTAATTTTGCTAAACATCTCCAGGATGTTCTCAAATATCCTAGTTGTGGAGAAAAGAATGAACTCTGATGGGAATTAATGTCTGATGGGATAGAGTGACTACATACTGAATTTTGTCAATATTCCTTTTTTAATACTAAGAATAAGAAGAATTTTAAGAACCATCAGAAACTATTTACAACAGTCCTGTTAATGTAAAGTCCTGGGCTGGACTTAGTAAGTTTGCAAGGCTGCTACTGATGTTAGTAAAATAAACTAAGCATTTTCTCGTTCAGGATTGTCTTGAGCAGGCAATAACAGTAGAATCATTTTTAATATGTTATCTCCAAGACATATGATTTGAAACTAGAATATGTTTGTGAGTGCTTTAAAAAAACCCTACATTCAGGAAAGCTGACATGCAGCAACATGGTTAAGGCTATCAAACAACGTAGTGGCAAATTAATCTCACAAATTGGGAGTCTCCCGATTTCCTAAACGGAACATCAACCAAAGGAGCATGTCACCTTTCGAATAGCATAGGAAAAAACAGTGACAGTGAAAGGCAGTAGTTACTCAGCTAATAAAGTAAAACTACTGATTTCCAAAGCAGACTCACGCTTAATCTGCATGTGTGGTATTTCTTCTGGAAATGCATAATCTTTTGCCACAAACTCCCTCAAATAGCTTAGTAATAAGATGACCTGATCAGAGAAGTTGGCAATAGATGTCTTCTAAGAAGACAGACGCCACTAAAACCCAGAAGTAATTTTTGCAAAGAGCACCCTTTCTTCTCCAATCATGCCTATTTCCCCTAAGAGGGGAAACAAGACATCTGCACAGTATAATTTTAAATAACTAATTTCACACAGGGGAAAAAGCAGCATTGAGGAGGGATCCTTCTGGCTTTTTGACATGTCTTCATTTGTTTTCTACACTCACAATAAAAAAATCTTTTATTCATATTTTTAAAATTAATCTTCTGCACTAATTTAGACAGGAAAAAATCCTTAGACTCCAAATACAACTGGTGTATTTGTCTTTTAAAAAACCAATTTGCTACATACATTATTTACAACCAGAGCCAAAAAAGAAGATATAAAACTACTTCAGCTTGATAAATGGTGTAAATGTCATGCAGCTATCTGCAGCACAAGCCTCTGACCTAATGCACATCTTTCTCAAGCCAGAAGTGCACCCTAGAGACCAGCAAACACTTACTGTAATTATTTACTGTCTTCTAAAAAGACCTGCTGTGATCCATACACAGTTAAACTACAATTATTGGATGTGGATAAAACCACAAAAACACACTGTTACAAGCCCATCCTATTTTGTCATGGCAACACCATAACTCAAACTCATGTAACAATTGAATTGTCAGGATCCAGCTTTAATGTGAAATGATAATGGAGCTTTAAGTCAGCAATCTGTGAGATCTTTCTTTCTAGAAAGAGAACAAACAGAAAAACAAAGAGGACGCTAAGAAAATTTATGAACTGGTTGCTTTTCCAAACACAGCTTCTGATGACATCCACAAGATAAAAGCCTCCGAATTTGATCAGGAGTCATGATTCGATACTTGGAGCTTGCTAAGGATCAGGCTGGAAAGGAGAGTTTACCAGTGACAGTTCTAGTAAGGCTTTCAGCAGAAAATTCTTGGCAAATCATATGCATATGAAACAAGCTCCTCACTACATTAAACATCTTCACTATAAACGCACTCAAAGGAAAGCAGACATTGGTAAAAATCTAATACACACTACACTTGTCAAATTCAAACCAGGAGACACTGACTTACACCAGCCAACTTCTGTCTGCAGGCATAGTGGGCAACAGAACAACATAGTACCTATCGCACAGTGAATCCAGAAGTTAAGTACACCTTTATATTCATGTTTAACAAGGTCAGCTTCAAAAGAAAAACAGGAACTAAGTAGTTCCAGCTACTCCTACTAGGAATTATCTAATGGAACTACTTACACAAAATCAAATATACACACTGCACCAACACTAAAACCATAAGGAAGCAGACAAATCAAGAGAAGTGATGAGAAATAGCAATAAATAATAGCAATAAAACTAAAAGCCAATATGATAAACAACTAACCAGACTACACAGGTTTTCAGTGACTACTAAATTGATCATTAAAATTGCTTTTAAGTATGCACATCCATATAACACACATTTCTCACCAGTATTCATGGCCTACGAATTACAGGATAGACCATTATTTCTATGCAGTTTTAATGTGGTTTTAATACCTAGCTCGAGGAGAAAAAAATTGGGCAATGAAGGTATTAAAGTCAGCAAAAATAATAAAACTTTGCCTGAGAAAACCTTCAGAAACATTTGGTATATTTTGTGTGTGTTTGTGTAGGCGCACTTTCTTGTTTCTAATCTACCCTTGAAAAAAATTAACAACAACAAAGGTCAAACAGATACTCAATTTTTACTGGTGCCCCTCCAGGTATCACACTTACATTTACTTATTTGACTGTTTTACAGTGCTATATGTACCTTATTAGCTATTGATGTGCATTTATTGCATACCAAAGTAGAAAACTTTGATGATCTAATACAATGCTGAGCTGTGATCATAGAAAGCAGATGAGATTCACATCAGTGTTTTAATAAACTATAAACAAAGCGGGAGGTACATAGTTCTGAGTAACAAAATATTTGAAAAGTTAATTATAATCATATAAAAGAGAATTTAAATTTCAATACAAATGACAGTGGATGAGTGCAAGTTCGCAAAGTTCCACATATTAACCTGTTCCATCCTTCCAAAAGCAGTTCTAGATTGAGGCAGATGCCAGATAATTCCTGACAACCATTAACCTAAAGGAACAGCGTGATGGGGCAAGGTTGAGCACAAGATTCCCCCTATCATTTACGCAGTTAGCTAAGTAGCCCCTTTTCCCCCATTTACTTTTTTTTTTTCTTACTCCATCTTTGAACACTGAAGTGTTACGTTTCCCTTTCCATTTTTTTTTACTGAAGCGTTACCTAATTGAGTAGCACTTTAGAAAGCAAAACATAATTACTGATAGCACCACTGACTACCAGTGACTGGCTGTCACCAATGTTACCCTGGGAAACGTTAAGTTAGAATTAAGAGACACATACATTGATAGGAAACTATGAGACTGCTTATAAAAATCTTACGTTTTCATGACTGAAGTTGCATGACCTCAAGCTAACAAATCAAATAACAGCATCCAAGCTTTGTTCATAATGTATTTACTGCAAAATGTTTTTCCTCAGTCTAAAATTCAGTCTGCTTCACTACACATGAGCTATTTGGCACGACATATTGGACACGTATGCAAAAAAGCAGTTTCCTCTTTCTGCCTGAACATAAAGAAACACTTTTTTACTGTAAGGATGACTGAGCACTGGAGCAGGTTGCCCAAGGAGGCTGTGGAACTGGAGGCTGTTCCCAGAGATATTCGGAAAGCCACCAGGACACCAGCACCAGCCTGCTCTGGGTGACTGAGGGATGCGCTCCTCCTGTCTGAACTCACTGAACTTACATGTTGGGGTGTTGGCGGGGAGCCAGGGGGGAGCGGGGGGAGAGTAGTTTCCCCCTTTTGTTTTGGTTTTAAAGATACTTAAGTACCTCATGGACCACTAGCATACTTGGCCTTTAGTGAAAAGCAGATACACTATGATCATTTTATATACCATCTGTGCACACGAAGGAAAACTCATGATTCCATCACACACAAAGCTATGTTTACAAACTTTGCTGATAAATTTCACAAGTTGCTATGGATATTAGATAATAATTATCTTGTGATCAAAACATGGCTTTATAGCTGTTGAATTACATAGTTTGGTTTACTATATTTTTTCAGTGCATTTAATCACTTGCATTAAAATTAATATTACTTTTTACTTTATGGCTAGTAAATAATACTTGAAACTACACCAAAAGTATCTTTGTTTCCATGTCTCAATTTATTTGCAAGAGCCTTTCCCTTGATTCAGTTTTCTCATTAAAAGTGCCTGCAGTTTGAATTATTAGAGACTTAATTATTAATCCCAGATAAAACGTTTAAGAAGCTTTAAAACCAAGGAAATCAAGGCAACAGAGTAATGGCAAATATTTCCACTAAAGAATCCAATCAAGGGTTCATTCACCATCCAATTTAAACTTAGAACTCTTATCTAAACTAAAGCAAACAAAATCCGCAAGTCTCAAAGCCACTCTTTCTAGAAGAAAAGGCTCAAAACCTTATGAGAAACTCATTTTGTGGGACGTTTCACATTCCATCTAAAGTTTATTCCCTTATATATATATTCCTGCTTCTAATATCAACCAGATGTGACAATGAAGTCTAAGCTGCGCTGTAAAAGATGCAAGCATAGCCTGTAGCTCAGCATTTCAGGAGAAGGTTGGAGAAAAAAGGCAAAGGTACCTGGAGCTGAGTGATTAATTGAGGAAGTAGTTACAATCTGAGAAACATTCTAAATTAAGTTTTATTAGTTATTAGAAAGAGTGCATTTCAGTGAAAATGCTGAGTGCCTTGACATAAATACACGATGGTAACACACAAGGAAGCTATCCCACGCTGTGCAAAGAGTGCGCATATGGAACAAGAGAAGAACCCAACATCACCAAACAGTTTGTTCTCTCGCTTTTCAAGCACAGCATTGCCAGGAAAATGTAATGTTCTACATTTCAATTTCCAGCAGCAACAAGACTGGAAAGACTTTGCCGATACTGAACTACATGAAAAAGTTAGTTCCTTTACTAAACTCACAGTCGGATTTCAGCCCCACTGACAGAACACTAAGAAGAGTCCTCACATCTGTTTTGCAACCTTTAGTTATTACTGAGACATTAACTGCTCTTCCCTGAAACCCTCCAGCCCACAAAATTCCTCCATTTTTAAACAGGTCAGTCACTCCATCTCCAACAAATTCTATTAATGCTAAGATATATGCCCAACTTTCACACTATTATCAAGTTATCAAACTTAAAATGTCAACTTTGTGTTGAGTTCTATATTTAAAAAAAAATTTAATCTGGACCTTCGTTAACTAAATTGTAGACTGTTATGACTGACTTCACATCTGTTACAGAAAGCAGCTGTAAGAATCACTGTTGATTTCATCTGTTATTTGCTATGTAGACAAGACTATGGGCTCTTCATTTTCAACAAGTAAAATCAAATTTTCCATTTTGAGTATACTACATGGAAATATTTAGTTGTTCTTCAGTTCTCATTCTGCATCATTTGAGCTGAAGCAATCTTAACAATTAACACACTCAATTTTGGACTTTCTACATTATCTGGATTATAACTGTCAGAAAATAGTAATATAATTGACTCATAGCTTAGTAGCTCGGAGTCACCAGTTTGAAAGTATGGCAGGAGAAAGAAGCGTACCATGGAAAATAAAAATTAAGATCAGTATTATATACACTTTTTAATATTCATTTTAATTCACTCATCGTATATTCCACAGAATTACACCACCCATTTATCAGTCCCTCTTATCAATTTTTCCTTCATTGTTATTCCCTTTCAACACTTTCTCAACTATGCTTTCTTCTTGAAAGGCTGGGTCAGAGCAGCTGCAGGAGAAGCATGCAAGCATCATGCCTCGCCACTGAAGCGTTTTCCCTAAAAAGCCAGTTGCAAGCAATGGACTGGCACTCTTGCATTTAAGCAAGTCATAACAAAAGTGAGAAAGAACAACTCTTAGATTTCCTATCAGTAGGACCAAGACAGTGGCACAAAAAAACCTGACAGTAACCTTCTTAGACACATATTTTTATTTTTCCTCAAAGTATAAGCATATATGCGGGGTGGGTGGATTTTTACAAATTCTAGTAGGTAGGAAGTTTCTTTATTATCCCATCACTGAAAAACATAAAACCAAACTGCATTCGGAACCATAACAGTTCACTTAGCTAAAATTTATTTACTTAAAATATTCACTATATTTATACAACACTTGTATCTTCAAAAGAAAAAGCAAGTTTCTACTGACAAACAGTGCTAAAGTGATCTATCTAAAGCACTATTAAACAGTAAGCAA
The DNA here is from genome assembly GCF_964199755.1 of Larus michahellis. Lineage (NCBI taxonomy): Eukaryota > Metazoa > Chordata > Aves > Charadriiformes > Laridae > Larus > Larus michahellis. Next base: position 5,178,617 of record NC_133906.1, on the reverse strand, counting down.
GACTTTGAAATATCTGTCTTTATTCACTGACATTCATTCAACAGCATCTGTTGGGAGGCGTGACAGAATACAGCATTCATATTAATCATTGTTTTTTGTAATTTTATTACAATCCTTATATTCTAAATCCAAAATTATTACCTCTTGCTTGTAAGGACTATAATGTATCACGATTACACGATCTACTAAAAGATACACTCTGGTATTGAAAAGCCTCAGTTACATTCCCTTAGTTTCTGCGTGTAAGGCTCCTTCAGACAGATGCACACGAGTTACCAACACACACGACCTTCCCTCGAAACCACAAATTACCAGGCAGCTCCTTTCACCTTAACAATAGCCATGTACAATGCAACCACTCACAGAGGAAGTTTCAACCTGTTAAACTGGAGTTTGTATTAGTGGATAAATGCAAACTCTATGAAGATTTTTTCATCTTGAAAGCATCACCATTTCCTTGGACAACCAACCTACATGAAGCAACTCTTCTATAATGGTATCTGCAAGTAAGTACACAGCTCACACTTTACACTCAAGACGAGTTTCAAGATACACAATTTCAAAAACATGCAAAGAACATGAGGAAATACAACCAAATCACTCAGCCCTAGCAAATCCATTGAGTAAATATTTTCTAGTGCATTCAAAAGCTGCAACAAAGCCTGCAAAAACAAATCTAACAAAGACTTTTCAAGCACGTTTTGAGATTAAGACAGCTATAGTTTGTATTTATCTTTCTATATTTTTTCATCTTCAGAACTTGGTCATTCACTTATTTGTACAGTTTTTCGTGAGCAATTTCACACAACAGTACAGAAATTCTCCAAAACTGTACCAGTATCACTCCCTGCACACTGTCCAATTCGTTTGCTTTTAGAACATCAACAAAGAGCCTATTATTTTTTTTTAAATAGTCATCTGATTCCAAAATTAATCTTCACCATCACCATGTGTTTTATATTTCCACAGGAAGAAATAAAATTCACAGCACTGCCTAAATGGTTTGCTTGGTTGCATACAGTTCAACAACAACTATAAAAACCCTACTTAGATGTAGCAACTTTTCAACAATCCTGTAGAAACGTTACAATTTCACTAGCCAAATCAGAAATCCTACTGTCGGGTCTTCCATATATAAACACAAGCACAAAACCCACCAGTTTTACCATGTAGCACATCTTTCAAAAAGACAGACTGGACCACGACTTTAAACTTTGGCAAGATCTGGAAGGCTAGTTCAAACAGCTTTTGACCACTCCTTTAAAAAGGCAGATGACTTTTCTTGGTAGTAACTGTGAAGGCACCTGCTCATCCATTTTATTTCTATTAACTTTTAAAAAAAAAATTTACAAATTATCCAGTCAATGTGCTAGCACCACTCTCTCCCTGCCCCCACCAAAAAAAAATGATGCCAAGCTCATGTTAGTCTTCTCTTGCTGTCCAAACTGGTCTTGAGGCCATCTATACACCTTATAACACAGTTTTTATTTTTGAAGGAAATAAAATATTTTTTACCTCTCCATATTTCCTCGTCTTCCTGACTGACGAGGCAGCAGCCATAACTTTGCTGGTCTGCCTGGCAATGCCTTGACTTAGTTAAAAAGATAATTTTTAAAACTCAAAAAGTTATAACAATCTGTATTATGTCAGCACGCTAATTTTTAAATAAGAGTAAGCAATCTCTCTGTGAGCATCTAGACTATACTGGATATGAAAGGTGACACTTTCCACGGTTTCTGCAACTGTACACAGAGAGTCAGAAATAATTCACCTTGAAGACATGATGGTGAATATATGAGGACACAAATATTCTGTGGTTTCTCTTCCCTCTGATACTTATGCTCTGCTGAATTACGGCTACACACACGCAAACACAACGCATCACCTTAAGAAACCTTACTGTCCAGCAGTTCTAATATCACAAAAATTAAACCTCTCACCACAGTCAAAACACAAGTGTGCAAATCTCTATAATAAGGAACATACAATAGAAACATAAATCATATTATACTCACAATCTAGTTAACTTCTGTGTGTTCTGAAAAAGCAGCTCTGGAAGAACTTGCAGTTTATTCTTGTTCAGACGTCTGAAGAGTTACAAACAGAATAAAAAAAATTAGATTATCTTCAAATTTAAGAAGCTTATTCTATTATGCATAAATACATGAAGTTCCCATTGTATTAAACCTCATGCTACGAATTCAGCATAGAATGCAGTATGTACATTAGTCATACACAAGCCAAAGAGATCGTGCCATCTGTAGAACACCTGCCTACATTCCTCAGGTAGGGAGTCAAATGACAGTCACCAGAAAGTTGGAATGTTTTAATGCGATGAGTACGCAAATATATTTTCTTTAATTTTCCTCTGGATGCCTACTAACAATGAATCACATGGCCCCCATGGTCAGCTTTCACTGCTCAAGGAACAGTTACTAGGAGGTATCTAGATTTTCTCTTTCCTAAAGACAAAGGCACAGCAAATTAAGTAACTTGACCAACCCATACAAGATATATATTTTTTTTTAAAGAATTTTCTTAAAACTTCACTTTGAAAATATGAGCACTGTTGTAGAACAAATGAACGTGACAGACAACTATATGGTGATTTGAAGTAGAATCCTAATCTTTAAGATTCTTCCACAAACATCTTGGAGAACTACTTACTGTTTATATATTAGTCCATTTTACTCGCTTACTGTAAAAGTTTTACACTGATGACCACAACTTCTCAATTGTAAGAAGTTAACTGTTACGAGTTGCTCCAGTCTAGTAGCTAGAAAAAGTACAAGCTTCCTCATTCGTGAGATGCACAACAGCCCCGTAAAAACTAAAAGCAGATCTACTTATAAGAAACAATCTTTTTCTGCAATCCTTTTTCTGTTGTCTAACTGACAACAAAACAGTCACTTACTTTCACAGTCCTAATGAATGTCATTTACACAACAAAGTTGACCTAAACTAATTACATACAACTCCACTGTTCTAAATAGGAAGCTGATTTCATATGTGTTCATATATAAGCCTATATTTATGCCTCCTTTGCTCCCGATCTACCTTAAAGGTTACCTTTGATAACAGATCTATTTTTGCTAGTTTTGATCTCAGCAGACACCTGGAACTTTTAGAAACCTGATATGTAACACCCAGTAACTGGTTTCCAGTTTTCTTGCACACTGAATAATTTCACTATCAGAATTCAAGAATTTTTTTGAATTGGAAGGCCTTCCTCAGAGATCAAACTAATGCTGTGGGCTTTTCATGCAGCAGAGTTTTCACATGGCTACCATATGAGCATGTCTTGCAAGATAAAGGGGTGACAGGGGAGAGGGGACTATTTACTTCTCTTTCTGACACCTAGAAGAGATCAAAGCCTTCAATCACAAGCTTGCTTACAGAGCGGAAACATTACACATGCCACGTGCCAACCTAAGCAAATACAAAAATTGGTTATTTCACAGTGCTGTTACTGACTACCCATTACATTTCGGAGATAAATGAACAAACCAGTAAATGAAACACTACACAAGAACACAAGAGATACTAAGCACTAGTTTGCCTTCAGGAAAGTCCACGGGAAGATTTTTAAACTGGATTCCTTTACCCATGCAAAATGTCACTCTTAAATTAAACAAGATTAGGTTTACTTTGCCTTAAGGTTGATAGTAATGTGTTACTTAATCATCATCAAATTCATATTTTCAGTTAAGCATGTTTATGTTCTAGAATAGTTGATCTACTTGGCAGGATAAAATACAGTGAAAAAATTACTTATTATAATACAGGTCTTAGCTCCACCCTCATTCATCAAGACTAACACTAGTTCTTGAGAGATACTAAATATGTTGAACTTATTTTATTGATCAGAATGAAAAAGACTGCCAATGAAATACAACAGATCCACATCGTCCTCTGATATTTATCACTCTGTCTGATAATCATTTCAGCTCTTGCAACGTACACACAATTGTCCACTGTAAATCCAAGATCATCCAATATCTCAAAGCAACATCCAAGGAATATATTTTAAGAATATTCTTATCTCTAGTTGCAAGGATTTCAAAAATGCTGAGTTTATGCTTATTGTTTTAAGCAACAGAAACTAAGCAAAATCAGATTCAGTTTCTTCAATAGAAGGTTTCACACCAACAAGCAGGCAAGAAAATGTACATAGTTATAAAAAAATTGTATTTTCAAGGTTAGAAAGTTTGCAACCTGAGAAGTCAGAGGCACAAATTGCGGTCACACAAACAACTTCTTAGAGGAAAAAAGCTAACACCAAAAAAATTTCCATAACTTAACTTTCCCTAACTTCCTTGTCAGATTAATCCAGAAAATCAAATATGTTAAGTGATTTCCTATTATTTGTATGGGCCAATGCTACCCTACCTGTGATGGATAAAGGACCGAGTTCTCAGTTGCCATTTTCAATTGTCCTAAGCATTTTAAGATTTCATCCTGACACTACCTTAGTATTGGTTTTCATTCAAACATCATATGAATATCGGGGGCTGGACTAGATGACCTCTAAAGGTCCCTTCCAACCCAAATTATTTGATGATTATATGAAGTAAAGCCCACACAAGGATGCTTTTGCAAAGCTCACGTTGTGACCTACTGTTCATTAACACTAAACATTTCATATTGGTCTAAATGAATTTAGTATTTATAACATTATATTGTTATAAATGAAGCATTGGTCTTTTTCTACTGCTACTGATATCTTGATTCAAGCTATGAACTCTCCAAACATCACTTCAATCTCTTCCTAAGATTTCCTTCAAGTTGGAATTTCTGCCAAAAGTTCTCAGGGGAACTCAGAGAATGAACAGGGTTTTGTTTCTCTTGAACACCACCTTCACCTACTGCTTTTAAGTAACTCCTACTGGAATAGTCACCTAAGTATAAGACTAGATAACCTCACGTAAATTTACACATACTTGACATAGGTTACATTTAGCATGCTTATATTTATTATGTGCCAGAACACCACCAATAGCCTAGGAAAAATTCCAATTACACTTCTTATTCTCTTCCTGTGCTTGAGAGAAAGGCCATTAAGAAAGTTCTCAATACAGCAGCATCAAAGTACCTGACAGGATGTTCTTAAATCCTGTAAGGGACATAGAAGTGTTTAAAAATTATTTAACGAAAGGAGCAAGTGTTCTGCATGGTCATTTATGAGCACCGTTTCCTGTAGTTTGACAGAGAAGTGCCAAACACGAATGAAATGTAGTGGAGTAGTTCCTAAAATGTCATTTGACAAGAACTGCACTTTATCTTCATCTCTCAGTAAGCTCTAGAACAAAGAAGGAAACTTCAAGTGCAAGGTGAGGCAAACATGAGGAATGCCAGCCCAGGACAAGGCAAGCTCTAATGCAGCTGCTCCTAAGGGTAACTTCACAGGACAGGCTGAGCACACTTTCAGGAACCCCTTGTGCAGCAGCCCCTTCCCACGCAAAACACCACTAAGAGCAGGACAGAAATCTCCTATGCTTGCCTAAGCCTGTTACCTATCACGTTATGCCTGAATCTTGTCCTGTCAGGTGATTAATTACAACAGTATTTCTGATTTTATAAAAAATACCTTTGAAAAGGTGAAGCCATACATTATTAAAATAAAATAAAAATGGTCTGCAAAAACATCATAAACAAAGTGAGCCAAAATCTTGTAAAATTTTGATTGTCACATCAAATCATCTGCATTGCTCAAACTGGGAACACCACCTCGGACTCAAAGCACACCAACTAAATCTCCAGTCTGTCCTCTTCTCTCATGTTAGAAATGCATCCACCATGCAATCAGCACCTGTGTGTTCACACACATAGCACCAGCCACCACCACACCAGTACTGAGGTACACCCAGAGGAAGGAAGGAATCTGGGGTGCAGAGCCAGACAAGATCTCGTCCAGGTTATTTGGCCTAGGACTGCTGGATGAGAACGCAGCTGTTCAGTCTCTGAAGTATTTCGAACTGGAGGTTTTACAGCTAATAAGACCTGCAAAATACTCCAGGAATTCAGAGCACTGGGCAGAATGATGTATAATCATCTAATGCCACAGAACAGATTAGCTCCAGTGATGAATCAGAAGCAACTCTGGATGTGCACAGCATGGAGTCCAGACTAATAAAACCTCCTGGAAGCTGAAGATCTGTGCAGAAAGGCTCTCCGGGAGTCATATCAGCTCTAGCTGTACCTGCATCGAGTCAAACTTATTAAGTCTGATTAGACACACGCTGACTGTACAGTTGAACAATCTCCATACACTCCAGCTCCCTCCATCTTCCAGATTACTTTAACCACTGCTATGCATGGGAAATGTAACTTTACACATTCTGTTTTCTTAGTCTGCTCCTCGAGTCCCCATAAGTGAACCATAAAAGCTGACCAACCGCCAACTGCGCACAATAGTTCTCAACGTGTAAGCAATGGGCCTCCAGGAGTCCATATGTCACCTCCAAGGCATCCATGTAAGACCACCACACTAACACAATGTCCTCTCACTAAGCTGAAATGTACATTCACCTATGCTTCTGCTGGAAGATGTTTAGGAAGCTGTAAATGGCAAAGGCTAAGACCCCGTATTTCTGTATACAGGATGTCACTACAGAAGTGAACTGCCATTTCTTCTGAAACTGCTATAAATCACAGGCACAATTTTTGTAACTAAGATGGCTTAGTAAACTGAAAAATTCAGTCTGGAGTATAAGCTTATCTAGAGTTTAATTACGTTTGGATACAGTATGATTTCATCCTCTTAAAATCCCTTATATAGAACCAGGCATGAAAGCGGTTCAACTCTTTTAATCACCCTATACAGGAAATACGGAGTTAAAACTTCAGTGTATGAAGCACTGGGGTATTGCAGGAGCACTAGCTTCTATAAAATGTGTCACACTAGATATAATAATGTTCATAACATCAGATATATACATAATATCTCTACCCATCGCAGTAGTTTTGAATTATAGCTTTATATAATAAGACTTCATACTAAGACTTCAAACTTAGTAGAGATGTACCCATGAGTTTTTAATAAAAGAAGAGTAACTCCTTCCTTCAACTCTGCAGACAGCAAGACATGTCAGCATTACTTTGTAAGATATATACCTCAGGTTACTCCTTGGCTATTATTCTAGATATTGCATGACATTATTTTCAAGGCAGATATAAAATAAGCATGAAACAAAACAAATGCAATGACAGGTTACCTCCAAGAGGATAACTAAACATACCTTTGAAAGAAACTGGTGATCTGTGCATTGAGAAAGACCCACCTGCTGTTAACAGTCGGGTTAAAAGGGCTACTTTTCTGAAACAGTACCAACCTACTTAACAGACAGGAAAAAAGGACCTAAGTGGCTCAGACAGAAAAGCTGCAAAAGAGACCAAGAAATCAGAAAACAAATTAAAAAAAAATTAAAGAAATTAAAACCCAAGAGACTTGCCTATTCTCCTCCAAAGACAGCCAGAGTCTTCCCCAGCATCCTCCGGGACTGTACATTGCAGCTAAAGTCACCCAAGACTTTTACAGGTGCTGGGCTGCAAGCTGGACTCGGGCACATCAACCCAACTATTTTTAACCCTTCCTCTACTTCCTAACCTCTCAACTCTACTGCACAGGAGCAATCTGAATTTATTACTCAGCTAATATTTAGATCTGCCAAAAACTATTTTAAAAGTATCAACTGCAGTTGGAACTGGAAAGAGTAAGATCTCCACTGGAGGCAAAAAAGGACTTCTATGAGGACCCAAACTGTTCAGCGTACTCATAGGTGACCTGAAAAGTTGGAGGTGTAGGGGATGACAGAATTTTTTAGCAATATGAAGTGAAGGATGATTAGAAGCTCCAGAAAGAACTAATGATATTTAGTCCCTCCATGGCAAAATGACATATATAATTCATTGTAGATGAATGATGTGGATCATTTTAACAGACACGCAAGGAAACAAATTTTTAACTTCATGCATACAACAGCAGCCTCCAACCTGAAAATCACTTCTCGGGAAGTAGACCCACGAAAACATCAACTCACTGCTCTGCAGCAATTCATAACACAAGTGTTACAAATTATTAGAAGAGTAATGGCTAACATTATTTCTCTATGTAAATCCATGGTGTATCCACATGTTGAAGACTGAAAACTTTTGGAATTTCCACCTCAAAAAGGATCCCACAAGGTTCGGAGAAAGACAGCGAGGATGATCAGAGTTACAGAACAGCTTCCAAATTGGAACAACTCAGCAGACAGACTCCACACAAGGAAAACAGCTGAGGGAGAATACGCTAAAGGTCTGTACAACTATGAAGCAAGGGAAGGTGATAAGAAACAGTTGTTCTCATCTTTTGTAATACAAGAAAAAACTTGGAAGTATTAAATGTTGCTGATGGTAGCTTCAAAAAACAAATGGAGTTAATTTTCTCCACACAACATGTAGTTAAATTCTGCAACAACTGATTGTCTATCATTAATTGCTAGTCTATGTGGGTATAGAAGACAAACAATTAAGAAAAACATTAAGTAACATTAATTACAAACACCCAACTGACAATTCAAGTGATCTCTGCCACAATATAATTTATATATTTGCTGCTTCTTCTTTTGCTCTCCTTAGAGAGTTTCAACTGAAGACATGATACTGATTTACTCATACTTTGGGTCTGAGATAGTATGGCTGTCATCTTCCAGCTTTCGGTACCTTTTTTTTTTTCCCCTGTTCAGTTTCATCGGAGAGAATTTAAACTTAATACTAGAAATTTTAATTTATACTAAACCACACAAATGTAGGTTTTAATATTCGGAGCACTTCTGCAAAGCCTCTTTAGACCATGAAGTGTGCCTGCTGCACAAATTCAATGTGTTCCCGATAGCTTAAAAAGACTATTTGAACATCAAGGAGCAAAGTAAGAGATTCATAATTACAATTGCAATCAAGATATAGGTATATGTGTACATGCATACATAGACATATGGATATGCCTATATATATCTCTATGAGCATTACTTCCTTCTCATTTTATTTCAGTCACAGCCCTTGTGTCCCAACTCCGATACACTCACGTGCCTCCAAGCAAGCTCTTCTGCTCCTCCTAGTTAAATTGCATGTGACTTCTATTCTCATATAGTATAAATACAGAAATGTCTACACTTCACAGCTTTATTGTGTTACAAACTGCATTTTCTTGCAGTGTGATTCAGACTAAATTGCAGATTTATAGAATCTGTGACCTTTAAAAGTCACAAGCAGTATACCTGCTGCAACAATGTCCTCCAGTGTATTATTGTTTTCTTTAGAACAGCCACATACAGCATCAAACACACTGTTTGAACAAACGACAAACACTCCTCACTCGCCATCCAAAAGTATTTTGCTGGTATATATAACAAGTGCCTCAGCCTACTGCCCATTTGGGGGTTCCTATGTCCTGAAGGCAAAAGGATAGAGGGAAACAACTTCAGTGTCAATCATGGACTATCAAGGGCCCTTAAAAAAACAACAGAGAAGTTATTAACTGTGAAATTCCTACCTTCCTGGCTCCAACCAGGCTAATAATATTTCTTCCTCTGTCTGAAGCTGGGATAGGAGAGAAACTTAACTATTAAGATTCCCCTGACCATTAAAAAAAAAAAAAAACAGAGTGAGTAACAACCTTGGAAAGACACAATGCCACCAGCCTAGAGGTAGACTGAAGACATTTATCAAGACCATTCTATGAAATAAATGGAGGAAGAATCCTACACTTCACAAGGGTCATTTTTACCTTTATTATAGTTTTGTTTTATTCCTTTTCTGGATAACTTCTGGATGACGAAAGAATCTTCATTTTGATAGGAAAATTTTCAAGTTGTTTTCAAGCCAGAGGTCACGTTTTCCTGGAGGAGAAATTTTCTTTGGGGTACCGACTTCAGCTGCATCCCTCATGTTTACACATTAGAAGCATCACATCCAGTTCGGGTACTTTTGTCTCATGGAGTTCCACTCAACAAGAAAAGCAAACAGGAGCTAAATCTAGTCTATATGAACAAGACGCATTTGGAAGCACAACATAGCAAGAAGTCAAAGAGCAACTTCCCAAGTCTTTATTTACCCTTTCCACCATGAGAGACAGCTTGCATTATGGTAAAATGACTATTTTTTTTTAATCTGCTACTTTAGCCACATGTATTAAAGCCTTTAACTTGCTGAACTTGCAACCATTCTAATCTTTTTTTTCAAGAAGGATCTAACCAGATTCTTTGCTACTACTGAAAATTACAAAGGAGAAAGCAATTTCAACAATCATTCAGCATAACGCTCCTTATATGCAGGATATCCCCTCCTTCAAGGCTTCCATTACCATTGGAAGACTTCTGAAAGTTCAGAAGTCAAACAGGTAAAAACGTTAAGTCTCACAGACCTATACATTCATTATACAATTAATTTGGAAGCTGTTTAATACAATCACATTCCCTCTTGATATTTTTCAGCTCATGCATCACTATTTTTCCGAGTGAGTGCAATTTTTTTATAATCTGTAACATAGAACAGCTAGGTTTAAAGTATTTTTGTAGTGACTTCTCTCATTTATTTATACACAAGGTGTACAAATAAATGCTTAGTGTGGGTCTGACAGAGTAGCAACATTAACAGATCATATCAAATAGAACTGTATACAGTATTTTGAGAAGGAGCATTTTCAGCTTTATGGTTTGTTCTCACAGCTGCAGAACAGTTTTACTCTACGAAGCAAACTAAGGAAAACCCTAAAACCTGTTTTCTGCAAAGTTACAGTGAGGGGATTCCCAATAACCACACAAGAAATTTCCTCCGTGCTCTCTTCAAAGCCCCCAAGAGGCACTCACCTCCTTCCCATAGAGAATGTAATCAATATAAAAGCCCAGTGTAAAATCAAGGTAAACGTTATTTATTCTAACTTGGGAAATAGTCCAATTTCCCAAGGCAATTTCGCTTATTATGCTACTGACTTGGTTTGAAAATTTTGAATACCATACCATCAGTAAAACATGCTTCATGCAAATGGCAAATATTCAAGGCATGAACAGAAATCCAAGTTTCACAGCTGTGGAAGAAAAAGGAGAGGACCTAGCTTCTACTACAAGATCTCACAACAAAAAGCTCTTATCCGCATCCTCACTTTCTATTTAAGATGTTTTGCAGTATTACATTTACTAATACTATTCTTGTATATTACTGAACACATTCCACCCAGAAATTTTACATTGATACACAGGCTATGATATTAAACATTAGTTATCTCTGAATATAGCCATTATCTAGCTTTAACCCCATAAATGTATTTGACACTCACCAGCCTCCAAATTCTGTGTCTGCTTTTTGACTGAACATTGACAGCTTTACTATCAAATCAAAGTACCACATATTTGTCATGAAATAAGTAGCACTCCATTCCTTTCCACACAACTTCAACAACTTTCAAATTTAACATCTATATTCACATTGCTACCTATTATGCAACTCATTTTCCAACTTAAAATCAAAATGACAGTGTTTTTAAATTTTTAAAATAGGTAGTTTTGAGGTAGTTTTACTTTATTTCACACTCAGAACATCTGGGTCTCATTTTTGTCAATAAACAAGCTAGCTTCTTTTTTTCTCTTTCGTTATTAAGAGCTCTATGGCATTGTCCTTGGAGAACAGCCTCGGGGAACATGATGCAGTTGAAGCAGTTTCTAAGAGTTACTTTAAGGGAGAAGCGGTTACATCACAAGCTTGGGTGTAACCAAGAAGCAATAAAAATGAATTAATGCATAACAGGAGACTCAGACAAAAAGACAGGAGTTACTGAACTCTAAGGAGTTACCAAGTTTTCTCTTTTAAACAGCACTGACTTGTGAAACAGTAAAGCAGGAGCGGAGTCGATTTCATTCAATGGTTTCATCAGAAAATCCTATTAGCATCAAGAAATATATTGTGGTCATTAACGTAACTTCTTCCTTTGCTTTGTATCACTTCCTTTTTGCAAGGGAAAACAGGCACAATACAGCACCCATTAAAAAAGTCAACCTTGTCCATTGCTTTCTGTCAGCACCTCTGTATTATTACACTAGGAAATAATGCCAGATGATATATAATGGAATTTCAATAAAGCTGCTACAACAAAACACAGTACCACCATATTACAGGCTTAGAGTGTGGAATAAATGATCATCTTTATTTACATGGCATGTTTGTACAGAAGCTCTTCCAAAAACTAAGAGACACCACTACATGTCTCTAAGGGACTGGTTTTTGAAGGAAAACAGTTTACTACAGTTACCACTTTGAGATCCCTTATTACAAACATAACAGACTGGGTGGTCCTGGTTCACATTTTCAAAGCTGTCAGAAGTAATAACCTCTATTAGTAACTTTTCATTAGACTGAAAAATATTATCTACCCTCTATCAGAAGCAGACTACATTTCTTGGTAGAAAGCAGCAGCATACAAACCGGTAGCTCTGTAACACTTTTTAGCTTTCAGTATAAGAAACCTTTTTCTTTTTTTTACGATCTCTTCACATGAAAAACTCTGACATTAAGATGGAGGATGGAGGACGGAGCCAGATTTCTTCTGACTATGAACAAACTAGTAACATAGGCAAAAAGAGTATAAGGAAAAGGTTTAAATTTCAACATTTTCCCAAAGCCAACATCAAGAAACAAAAGGTCTAATAATATTCATGTATGCTTTAAAGACTGAGATCAATGCTCTGTACCATAGAGAAATGAACAGAAGTACCCACTTAATTGAAGAAAGTAATAGAGAATCTTAAGTATCAGACAGCACATATTGATGACAATCTCAACAGCAAGGCAAGTCTGTAAATCCAGAAGAAGCAAGCAAAAGTACACAGACAATCTCTTAACTCAGTAGCATATTTATAAAACCAATCAATCAGATCCATGCAGCACTGTAGTTTTTATGTGCCTTTCTCAGCCTTTAACATACAAGAGTTTACATTTTCTATTAACTATCATACAAATAAAGCCAAAAAAGCTTGATTAATAAACCCTCAGAGACACTCTGCAGAAGCTGTTTCTCAGTTTCTGCAATACTTAGTCAGCTCTCCTATTTCAAATCTAAAAAAAAACCCACCAAATTAGGAATTCACACAATCTTCCAACTTTTGTATCTTTGAAACCCTAATACAGAGTGAGAAAACACATAGTTACTTTCTCATTATTCCTCCAAACTACGTGAAAACAATAGGACCTTATTCAAGGAATATAAAGAATCTACTGCAGTATCCCTAAACATCCACCACATTTTGTGGTGGATGTTTAGGGATTTTGTACATCAGTTTTTGTAAAGGCAGTAAAATAGATAGGGTTAAACAATTTTCTTACACCGAAGAGTAACCTCTCCAGGTCACAGTTGAAGCTCTATGAATAAAGCAAAAACTAAATTTTAGCGTGCACATCTCCAAGCCATGTTGCCCCTGTTGACAAATCTTAAAAGTTTATATTAATCAAACTAACCATTTCCAGAAGTCAGAAATAGCTGTGAATAATTAGCAAGAAAACTTGCAAGTAGAGCTATTATTGCAATTTTTACCAGTAGAAATAGAACACTGTTCCTATTTGATCTGTTTTAATAACTCGATACCAGGGCAGCTCACCATCCTCTCCATATATAGTAAAGAATGCTTCTGTGGCAACGTGTTCCTCCTTCCTCCCTGGGGCTATAAGCCAAGCAGAACTATTAAAAAAGGAAGACTAGCAGAATCATCTCCTACCCAAAATCAAACTGGATGCATAACAAAGGATGCATCCACCAAAGCCATCAGAATGAATATACGGAAATAATTAAACAGAACAAAGAGCACACTGTACACTTGACTTAAGTTTGAGAATGAAAAAGCAGCTCTTGTACCTGCTTGAAGACAATGCTGTGGGACTTATCTATAACAACTCAAAGAACATTTTCTCACTAGGAAGCCACAAGGTGTAACTAGCCACAAAAATCCACTGTCATTAAATAAGTTCTTATCTCAAAATTGAGCGCACCCAAGTTTCTGTGATAATTACCTCAGACCCACTTCTACTTTCCCAGCAAGTTATCAAATGCAGTTTTTCCGAAGTGCTTCAGTACCTAGCAGTTCCCATGTTTCTCTTGTATTCCTAATATACTGCATCACACCTATCCACTCAGAATTATCACAGACAAAAATTGAAATGTATACGTAATATCCATAACATCTGCATGAGCACTAGAACCCCTTCTTCTTATGGTGATCCTCATACTGTAACACCTCAAAGCAAAGAGAAAGATTTGGAGAAGAGATCATCCGCAAGCAACTGAGAACACAATATTAACATAAAGTTAGCTATAAGCCAACATGAATTAGTTCTGTTCTATATGGAAGGCCGCAGCTCCAGGTGAGTTCCAATTTCAGTGGACACAGTTAAAACACGGTTGTGCCAGACAAAAGCAAGATCAAAACTATACTGTCTGATCAATGATAGAAAGACTTCAGACCTACACGGTCATATATTCTCCAAGAAAGAACTAAAAAATGTTAAGTACATTGAATTCATCATCAATGTTTCACTCAGGAATGGGATTATTTAAGGATTGCTGTGCTTGAAATTCAGCCAGTATCACTTATGGTATTCCTACAACAGCAAACAATATAATCCTTCTGATATGAGGAAGCTCAAAGAAGCAAAATCCTTTTGATAGTTTTATTTAAGCTAAACAAAGTTCATCCAAATTATTCCAGACCACTGATGCAGCAGTTCTTACCCAATAGTAACGCAGACCTTTAAGTATTTCTTAACAGATCCTGGAGAAACAACTGCTAAATCCCCAAGTGTTTCACTTCAGCAAATACTCCATAAATCTTCATCAAGTCTATAAAACTGCTAAAATCAAACAAACAAGCCACAGAAAAGAATAATGTTTAAAAGCCTCTGATGTAATGTTCAATGCTGATCAGCTATTCCAACTGAATTATAGTAATATTGTAGTGGAAGTGTCATTATTCCATTTGCTTTGTAACCATCACTTTCAGAAGCTTAAGGATCCTGTGGTTACAGAACCTCTTGTCCACATAAATGAGACCCAAGTTTGTTTTTCCATGAGCTCTTATGGGTCAGTGACCTACTACGAAAATGTTTCAGTGACCTACTATGAAAATGTTTGTGATGAGACCAGGCTCGTTTATTATCATATTGTTAAAACAAACCTCTTTGTCTTGTAGCCCTGGTCAGACGTATTAACGCAAACCAAACCCAAGTCACTGAAGCATGCATCCTGCTTTCTTGCTCGCTGCCCTTTGCCTCTCTTGCACTTTTCATGTGTTTGGATTCCTCCTGTGCAGACCTATTGACAGAGCTGCTAATGGCTTCCTTCAGAAAAGAGGTGCCAATTTTTATTATTGTTTTTTTTAGTGTTTACAAAAGAAATAAAAGGTTCACTCTTGCATCAGGAATAACTAAAAAAGTTTGGCTGTCCAGCAATGGCTGAGTAATGTGTAACTGTATAATTATGTGCTACAGACATAGTAAACTACGAAATTTGAGGACATTAGTGCCCTCTAGGAGTCCACAGTACATAGACACAGTTACTGGGAATTACCATTTTCCCAAAAGCATATACCCAATTAGAAGGTATAGCCACTACACATCTACAAATATACACATCTCCAAAGAATCATTACAAGTGGCTTCTCATAACATAACATAAATTTTCCTGAAAATTTAGCATAAATGATAGAGTACACTATTCACTGCATGCACTGGGTATCGGTACGAAACAGGACATACTTGAGTATTTTCTTATGCCCTTAGCTGTTGCAAGAAGCTTGACTCTATATGGAAATGTATGTCCTGGAGATCTTATAACATTCCTTTCCAACAAGAACAACTCTTTGGACTAATAGTTGCAAATTCCCCTTCCCCCACAACAATTTTATACTGACTGTATGCTTGAATTGGGGGAACAGCAGAGAGAGTTCTTTTTAAAAAAAAAAAAATAATTTCCTGACCATATCTAGTATGTCATTTCCACAAATGACTAACGTTTCTCTAAATTACCAGCAGTTAAGTAGTGTAAGAAAAATATATTTCAGTGAAAACTTCCAGAGTAGCCAGCATAGAGTATTGACAGATAAGTGAAGTATGTGAGCCATATCTTGTGAACATTTATTTCAGTTGTTTCAGCCAAGAGCAGCACATAAAGCGGAATCAAAAGCAATACAAAATTAATGAGCTTCCTTCTCTCCTTCCAAGAATTAATAAAGGTGAGCTGTCAGCTTGAGCCAAGACGTGACTCGCTGAGATGTAGCACTTACATTCCTCCCCAATGATTTACTCAAGTGTATTATTCACACTCAAGCTGTCAATATCTATTTTACTATTTATTTGTAGACATACATCATATATATAACAAGAACTACCACGTTCTTGCTACTGTTTCTGTCCTGCGTGATTCTAAACGTAAACTGAGGTATCAGCCACACAGCTAAGTAATCCACCATTTGCATCTGGTAAACAGTTTCCATCATGTCTCATGAATAAAATTTGTACCTATTATTTTATCTTCTCATTATTATTCACATTTCTCAGGGAAGATGCTGATTTTGACTGGGTGTTTTTTTAAGCAAGTCTTATAAGAAACAGAGATTCCTTATCAGTGACTTAACAGCACTCTTTTAAAGTCAGATATCCAGCACAAGCTTCTTAGTGGGGTGAAGGGCAGCTGGAAATCCACTAAATGCCTCTGCTGTAGATGTGAAAAAGCAGTGGAACTTTCTGGAGTGTCTCAACCCTCTCCATGAAAAGGACAGCATATCCCTAATGCCTAAGCTGTAGGCAGCTAGTTCAGTAGAAGCAGAATAAGATTTGGAAGAGATAAGCAGTTTAGCTTCTTGCAAGAGATGAAAACCAGAAACCATCCAGTACCAGAACTGACTTACAGTCCACCTAGGTCAGTATCCTGTTTCCAACAGTGGCAATCTGCAAATGCACACAGAGGCACAAACACAGGGCAAGCGTGCATGATACTCCTCTACCAGCTTCGCTAGCTTTCAGCCTTTTTCACCTAGACTTCTTAGTAGAATTAAGATTTTTTTAGTGGTCTTCAATGGATATCTCTCGCAAACATAGCCAGCCTTCCAATGACCATCTGTGAACTTCTATTTTAGTCTTTTATGAGCTCCAACATTTAAGGGTTTCCCTACACCACCACCCCCATCTGCCTGTTCTTCAACCCTGAACGGCATCTCCTGTGTTATTTTACAAACACGAATCTCATAAGGTGCTTCTACAATTCCTCAGAGTGGGCACTTGGATTAAAACTGCCCATGAAGCACTTTTCTGGAAGGCTATAATAAGGGTGGTAAGAGATTGAATGGCTTGGGACTCAGGCACTCTGCTAACAAAGCTAATCTTTATCATGCAGGCTATTTTACAGCTAACTCCAACAGCACAGGAGGCAAATTCATACAAGGTGCTCTTCAAGAAAGAAAGGACGAGGCTTGATGTCTTCACGCATAGCTTAGCCAGTCAAATTAGTTAAGCCAGTTCCAAAATGTTTGATCTGGCTGGAAGTGATACCTACGGTTAACTTATCTATCAGTAATTTGAAAGATTTAATGCAGAGCTCCAAGATTAGATTCAGAGACAAGATCGTCAGCTCCAAGGACGAGTCATAAACATCCAGGTTTAAAGTGAAGGTGTTATCCAGCCCACAGAGACAACTCTTTCCCCTTGGAAGAAAGGAAAAACTTTGGTGAAGACTAGGCCTGATTTAGCTATACACAAAAGACAGCAGAACAGCTCTGTGGTAAGACATTGGCTGTGAGGGGAACACCAAATGACTCTGTTTTTACAGTACATAAAAAGACAGCACAAGGGTCACAGCACTCATGGTGCAATAAGCACAGTGGAAAAATGAGAAAGCAGCAGTAATGACAGAGACCAGTAAAACCTGTAGCAATCCAAGACCAGAAAAGAAACCCAAGAAGCACTTCTTGTGCAGATGTCCAAAGAACAGCACAATACCACAAGACGACACAACATAACACTGATGAATTCGCACACAAACTCAACACATGAACACTTACGGACTCGACTCTTCTCTTAATGCGGACAGTAGAAACCAAGAGATTTGCCTGGCTCCTGCCACACAGGATGAACTAGAACTCAAACACAGCTATTGTGATGTCACTTTGGGACAGGCGTTCTCTGAGACTAAGGCAAAAGGTAGAGACAGGGAGTACAATTTCCCGTACTCCGTTGAAGGAGTAAGTGCACGCTCCTCCAGAGTACAAGTGACATAGAGAAGACACAGTCTTCCTCTAGAATTATGGTTCTGAGTCAGAAGCAGGATCAAACCGTGGAACTTTTTTTGTGCAGTAAGTTGATGAAAGAACTTGTGAAGTTAGAAAGCTGCTATATGAGGGTGTTGCTGCTACTCTATTGCTATCAGGGTCAGAAAATTATGCAGATGAAGTACTTAAAATAATGCGGTCCTCATTAAAGCAGTAAAAACTACATTATGGCCACTTGAAAGGAAAGACCCACGCTCCAGACCACAGTTCTTGAAGTAGCAAGGCTGTACCCATGCAAGTTAAACCAAACAGTTATTCCAAATAAATTCATAGTTTTCCCATGTATTTTTCAGAAAAATTGTCTGAAAGGGAAGCCTTGGACCAACCCCCAAACTGGAGAGTAAGTAGGAAGGGAAGTAAGGGAAGTGACTCAAACAGTAGGAAGATTCTGTAAGTACAGCGTACTCAACTCTCTGATTGCCCCACTGGCATCCAGGAACAAACCCAATAGCAACCCTTCAGATACTCACACCCAAAACACTGTAGCTCATCATGTTGGTCTTCTCACAGAGTCTCACAGACACTTATTTGAAAGGCAATACTAAACTTTTCTTGAAATTCAAGGTAAAACAGAACACTTTTTCAGATGTTCGTTATAGGATTCCATATTTTTTTTTAAACTGGAATATTTTCTCAGAAGATTGGGTCAAACATTACTAAAAATATTAATTATTAACCAACATCAATAACATTGCTTGAACTTGCAAGTCAACAGCCAATGCAGCATATTCTTAGCTCACAGACACAGGCAGCTCAAGAATTAATGAATATTCCATTCTTCAAATGAGGAGAACAAAAACACCTGGAAGTGTCACAAACTGAATTTCACGCTTTTATATTCTTTGCCAGCTCCCACAAAGAGTGGTTAAGTTTACAGCTGGTCTCTGTTAGAAACTGGTTTCCCCTGTTTACCAAAGATTACATCATTAACACACGAGAGTATGACCTGGCATTAGACAGCACAGGTTCGTTTTACCCTTATTGATGGTGGCTTGTTGTAGCAATAATTCTGCCCAGAATGAAAGATTAACTCAAGTTTTGACACATGCTACACCCACTTCCTGAAGAGTCACTGGGGGGGATGCTACCTACCATCTTTGGTATGGATGCAAAGAAATCCATCCCTCCCAAATGCAAAGATATCACAGCTACAAAATGGTTCCAACAGTCCCGATTTCCCATTCACGCCTCCCTGAGAGGGGAAAGACTAAGTGTAGAGAGCTGTCTTAGGAACAGAATACGGGCACAGGTTACAGTTTCTCACTCCTAAAGCACCACCTGTTCCTGGGGAGTATGGTAGCAAACCTGGTATACACCAGCTCACACATGGTAGTCTGAGAAGGAAGAGGGAAGTACACAAGTCATAAAATTGATTAAATATCAGACCACAGCTCTAAATCCATTTTAGTGTGTCTTTGTTCTCCAGCATTTCCAGATAAGCATTTTATGATCACTGATTTCCAATTAGATATGCCATAGGGAAATGGAGACACAAAACAATAAAGCTTTTTTCTGAAAGGTTACATTCAAACTGTCTTACATATTTACAAATCCATATGGCTTCATAAATAAGTGTAGTGTATGCGGTTCCAGAAAACATCTAAACTGCACACACTGCAAACCTTGTATAAATACTATAGATTTGTCCACACTGCCAAAGATTTGCAATAAGCTTTTGTTTACAACAGCAGAGCTGTCCAATGCTTTTATGATTTCGCCCGCTACTCTGAAGCACTTAGCAGTCTTTCCACTCAGTATGTTAATTATGGAAGATGCTTTTTGTATTACATGATTTATTTAAAGCCTGTTCAATCTCAATTTATGAAATCCATATTGTGAAGCATCACATAACAATTTATTCTTCTCCTTAGCATCTTTAGGCACTATTAGCAATTTTACAGTACCCTATGCCAAATAAATATACTTTAATACCCTAATCAAGCATTTAGGAAGCTGCTTACAAAGACTCAATGCACAGTAGCATCTCTACAGTTAAAGGTCAAATACAATTTCTATCTTGACCTCTATCTCAGCACACACAAAACCAACACCACACATGTATATGCTAGGGTTAAAATTTGGATTTTAGCTTTTTTTTTTCTTAAAGCTAATTATTTTTTCCCCAACTTCGAAAAGATTTCATTTGGCCATGCTTATACATTTTTTCCCCCTCCTCTAAACAACAAAAACACATTTTTAGTGTTTTCAGATGTTGAGATCTTTTATGCTAGCTAAAGACACTAATCTGAGTAGAAAGAACCAGCCATCAGCCAAAGTCCAGTCTTTTGAAGATAATACAGCTACGTGACAATCTCTGGCAGTTGGCTGTGGAAAAGTCAGGATCGGTTGGTGTCTTATATCCTGCCTCATTTTTCACAGAAGTGTGTGACATACATCTGGCTCTGGAAAAAAATTCAGTTCATCTTTTAGGCCCACCAGTATGCCTCTTCCTTCTTGATCCTCTCTGTATGTGAAATTTCATAATCATTTTATCTTAAAATCATACACTGGGTTAATAGCAAAGCATACAGCTGAAATGCTAAAATTCAAAATAAATTTGAGTATAACACATTGTGCCAGTACACCAACTGCGTTTGTATGGGCATATGCACACTACTTCAAACCACAGTAAACAAAACCAGGAGACAGGATCAAAGTTAGACCTTTTACAGTTAACTATTAGGGAAAAAATGCAGAAAGGAACTAGAAAAAAAAAAAGAACTACAGATTCCGAGACCTGCACCACACCAACCAGCACAGGTATTGTTCTAAAATTGTTACCCTGCTACTGGCAAGGAGGGCAGACTATCAAAATTTACAACTGGCACTTTCACATTTCAGCAGAACATTTCCATAGCTTCTTAAACACTTATTGAACATACACATATATCTGCCCTGCAAAGTCTATCACTCAGCATCAATTAGTAGCATTTTTTGGAAAGCAGCACTTCGGAGCCAAAGGCTCTGGGAGGAGACATACAGAAGTCATTCTGGCACCCCAGACATACAAGTCCCGTTGACACGTGGGCTCTACAAACACCAGTTTCTCCACCTCAGTACTACGCAGTGCAAGAGCTCTGTTTGAGGCTCAACAACGATGCAACAGGTAGAATGTAGTAAGCTGTATGCACCGATTGTATCTATTAATGTTGACATTTTATGGTCAGCTACCTCATTGCTAATCTTTATGTTTTGGAATAAAACCTCTAGAAACTTATTGGAATAAGAACACTAGAAACATTTCTGGTTTTCCACTATGGTAAGTGCCACTGGATATTCTCAAGAATTCTGAGTCTTAGGACTCAGGAGAACAACTTACACGAAAGACACTGGATTTTGCTAAGAGGCAATGGTAAAAATTCTTGCATATTTGGAAAGTTGAGTAAAAATATGCCAAAGAAAGAAGTGGCTTCTACCTTCCACATCACTTCATTTCTCAATTTTGTACTGTTTGTCATTTTAAGATACTTCACATTATGTGCTTCCTTCAATTGATATTGCCAGACTTTACTAAGATAATATACAGTTTTGACAATATCCTGCCCTGTACCCATACCTTTAGATGCTCCATTGGTATTGTGAGCATTAATCTCCCACCAAAAAAAATAAATTAAAAAAAAAAACATCAGAGTAAAATCCAAATAACTAGAGAGCCATCATCATGGTGGTTTTGGCAGCAGTAACTAACGGTTTACAGACATTTTATTTAAAATTTACTTAAGGCTGTTATGCAGAACATTTCAAAGAAAATTCTGGTGATTTACTCAGTTAATAATGATGTATTTGCTTCAATAGCCAGACAAGTGAAAATATATTGAGCTAAAATAATATTCACCTAATGTTATGCCCTTTGAATGATTACATGAGGCGGGGAGTGCAACAATATACTTCCACTGTTACTTTGAATGAAAGACCTTTCTATACAATATTTTGCCAGGAATAGAAATTACTCCTGTTTTCTAAAGTCTGACCCAATGCAGCTGCTTTGTTTAAAAAGAAGTTAATGATTACTTTTGCATCCACTTTAATAGATCAAAAAAGAACATTGTTCCAAAAATCGAAGCAATATAAGCAATTTTTATTTGTTATTTGAAAGAAATTAAATGGGAAAAAAGCCAGGTTTTTTTTAAATTCAACCATCATACTTTCTTCATTAACATTTCGCAATGTTTGACAATACTTAATAAAATAGCTTTAATATTACCTAAAATGTTGCAATTTAGCCTTTATAAGTTACGCCAAACTTTCCGCAGTTCATTCTCCAAAGCCTACTGACTCATAGCAAAAAAAAAAAAAGTAATCAAATTTATAGTTTTGTCCTAAAAATGATTTAAGCTAAAATACCAAAGTGTTGCAAGTTTCCAGGCCTCCCTTTCACTACATTCATTTAGGAAATATTTTAATGACAGGCAATCCTAAAAAAGAAGCAGAGATGCAGTATGTTTAACAGGCCAAGTTAAGAGTTCACACAGGAAAAGTAGTAATACTTTCAAACATCACATACTTAAACCGACACTATTAAAGGTATCATATTTCCTAACTTCTGGTTTCACAAAATACATTCTTTTCATTTGTAGAGCAGGGTCGACAGAAAAACAACACATTAAGACACTAATTGAGTATCATTTCTGGTTACTAATAGCCAGCCCTTCTCCCAGATTTTTTTCAAAACTCATTTCGTAGTTTAACTCAATCTATCTTTATTTAGAGATATGAGAAATATACATATACACACACATATATAAATACAAATATATACATATACGTAAATACACACAAATATATATACACACATATATATAAGATGAGCTCAAAACTAGGACTTCTTAGTTAAGATACTGACTCTCAAAGATGAGCTATAAAATGATCAAACTGTTTTCTACAGTGTCAGACTATGCTTAATTTTGGAAAATTTAGCTGGATATTATTTTTTACTCTCATAGAAATGTGAAATAAATCAGCTGTGGCAAAACTCTTGTCCTGAAAGTGCTTTCTAATTAAATATAGGTACCAGGAACTGAAAAGATGGGTTATAATCAGAATTTAAAGCTCATCTCCCTTATTTCCATAAACGGAGCTTTGTAATCCAAGACAAAAATCCTGAGTACGTTAATTTTAAAAGTCCAAGGCACTAGTCAAACTTAAACACAAATCTAATCCTGAGATCATCTGGAACAGTTTTAGTACAGCATATGGTCAATACTCCAGACTTCTCTTGAACAAGTGCTGTGGGAACCTAACTCCTGAAAGCTGCTTTAGAAAATATCACTTAGAAAATACCAAGTCCTATGACAAATGCCTTGCAGATAACTCAGTTAACAATCAAGCATATAAGAACCTGCTTCTCCATTTAACAAAGAGGCATTCCAAACCAGCATGCGCTTTCATTCTAGTCACCTGCCTCTAACAAATCATAATTCCCTTAACTATTTCAGTATTAGATAATTGTTCTGCTCCCATCATAAGCAGACAAAATTAACCTAGCTTCATGATAATGCTAATCAATCAGTACACCCAACTAAGAGTAGCAACTGGATATAGCACTACTTTTATACTTTTTGATATTTAATTTTACACACTTGCAGGGCCTTACAGAGAACTTACAGTTCTCTGTAAGTCAGATTCTGAATTAGGAGACCTCTTAAATTCAACTTCAAAAAAATAAATTTAATTGCTATCAAAAGCAGAGCAAATCTACAGTCTTTTCTCCATTAAGTCCAACACAATACCCTGGAATCCACTAGTATCGGTGGCATTATACAACTTCAAAGGAAATGAAGCTAATCAGAAAATTAAGTTTAAAGGCAGTTTTAGAAATACTGTGGTTCTCAAAGGAGAAACCTGCAACTTCAATTACCATAAATTTATATATATAAAAATAAAAATATATATACTATATATATGTAATATAATGAAATTATTATAAACAAATCTTTCTTCACCTACATATCAATTTTAAGAGTTGCCGAGATAATGTCATTTTGATAACGTTGTTAAGATTCTGCTGTCACTGACAGTTCTATTTTCTTGGCAAGCAATTGTATATATTATCCCAAGTATTAGCTATCATGCAATATAAAGTCAACTGTGTTTAAGAGCATGCTTTAATTTAGGGAGGTACCCATCTCTCTCTTCCTTAAAGGAAGTTAATTTTATAATCATTAAAGACTATGGATTACCACTAACAGTGAGGTAGAAAACCTGTAGATTTGCCATAGGTATATAAATATAGATACTTACAGCCGTTCCAGTTGTTTTAGATCCTGAAATGCTCCACGTTCTATCACACTGATCTGATTTTCTTCCAAGTGTCTGCAATTCCAGAAATGCCAGTTAATTTTAAGACAACAGAATAAAAGAGCTTCCCCACTTCTCTTCACACATGCTACAAAACTGCTTTTCACAGAAGTACCAAGTTACAATTAGAGATTATTAAAAATATCTGGACAGAACAGCACTGTTTCTTCTGGTCACTAACAGGAAACTGATTCAAAAATTGTCTCCTGAATGCCAGATTTGGTAAACATTTTTGTTCCTAAACTTTTAAAATCATAACTGTTACGCTCAGGAAGGTGTTGGTCTAGAGGATGATTGTTACATCCTTAGTATGTTACTCTTTATGGAATGTAATTGAGATAACTGGTTCCTACAGCCCATAGCAGAAACCCACTCAACGTCAACGTATTTTTTTGTCCAACCTTTACATTCTGCAGAGATTTCAGGCTTGCCCCAGAGTAAGCCCTTTGTAAGTAATCCAAAGGGGTTCAACCCCTCCAGAAATACAGCCAAGGCAGCTGTGTGTGACAACTGCACACAGTCCCACTGTACAACAGGCTGCAGAAGCCGAAAGGAGAAGTCCCATATTTCCACAATGTCTGACACTGCTTTTCTTCACCCCCTCAGGATAAGTTTTAAGTAACAGCAGCTGGTTTCTCTTTGATTTACACTGTGCAGGAAACAACTATTCATTTATACAGCAGAAATGTTCTTTTATAGGTGAAGTAGAAGCCGAGGAATAGAGATACCAATAGCCCCATTTAAGCTGACCTTTTTCCTTCCAGCACACACCCATTTTCTGCTTCTGTAAGAGCACTCAGGCACATGGACTAGATCTCTAGGCTCTCTGAACATTTTGTGTGGCTTCAGCTAAAACACAGAAAGGAAGAACTTCACACACAGTAAGGCTGGGCTTGGCCAAGACTAACTAGTGCACTATCCTGCCCGTTCTCAAGAGCCGCTGCTCTGCACTCTGTCCTCTGAGGATGCTCAGAGCAGATCAAGTGGATCGCAGTTGAGAAAACAGACAGCAAGAGAGTATTCCTCAGCTAAGGCCACATATGAAGATCAAAAAATAAAATTAAAAAAACCCAAACATATAAGCCAGAGGGGCACGCTCCTAAAGGGAAGGGGAAGAAAAACTGCATGAGGAAAGGGGAAAAAATACAAAGTTATAAGCAACAAAAGGAAAAGGTGCACTAAGGAATATTTTGCAATTATGTTGTCAGTTTGAGACTGGAAGCTTTTTTCTGTTGTATCGTTCTACCAGTTTCTGCATCTTTTCCAGATCACTCACATTCTAATGTCTGGAAACAGGACTAGACTACCTTTCTAGGAACTCTGACACAGAGTATAAGTATGTTATGCTTCCTGAGCATAACAGTTATGATTTTAAAAGTTTAGGAACAAAAACGTTTACCAAATCTGGCATTCAGGAGACAATTTTTGAATACATACTATACACCCATCCATGGTGGGGTTCCCCCCTATACGCACATGGAAGAAAAAACAGGGTGTCAGTAACGTAGAATAGCCAGAATTATGAAGAGATGGGAGAAAATGAAGAAAGACTAAGAAAAATCTGAAGGACTTCTAGAGAGCAAAAAGTGCACAAAGTAAAAAAGAAAACCCGCAAACACATACCAGATATGACAGGAACATGCAGAATAGGGAAATACACAACAGTGAACAAAAACGAGCACATCAGCAGACAATGAAACGGCCATGTCTTGGGTTTCAGATGGTCAGCATACATTGGAAGACAAAACCAATATAAAAACATATGTATTTTTAATAGGTGTATTTCAGTTTTATTCCTAATGACTTGCACGGCAAACACCATACTACTCAAAGGCTGGACAAACATGTTCCATAAACCTGCAATGAACACAGAACAAAAAATGCAAATAGAGGTAGCAGTTGCAAATTTTGCTTATTGTTAAGGACCTTCAGAATAAGTGACTGCAGTGGCATTAGGCAATGTCTGACACCATAAAAAACCAGCAAAACCAAAACAACTACTGACATTAATGCTAGTACAGTACATGTACTTTCATGGACTTCCAAAATGGTATTGACAGTTGGGATGGGAGCCAAGGAAATCTAAGTGACTCTACTGCTAGAGTTGAGAGAAACCACAGGAACAAAAACTCTTCCAATAGATTTGAAATGTTTTCTTACTATATGACAACTTGTTCAAAAGCGTTAAGGTAGCAGGGGAAAAGACTCGCCTTCTCAGTGACAGGATTCAATTAATTCATTGATTGAATTATCACTAAATAACTGCAACAGTTCAACAGTTGCAGTTTTAAGGACTTATTTTAGAAGATACACAAAGCAAAACATTGACTGCAGAAGGTAATCTTAAGAATTACAGAAGAGAATTTTCAGGGGGTGCTGGTGAGATTACTTGGGCATTTCTTAACTTCTGATAGCTTTTTCTCTCAGAAGAAAGGGTCAGAGCGGTAAAACCAACGGACCTCTGACAGTGATGGTGTCTTGGTTACTAAAACTTGGAATTAAGCACAAGAGTTTAGTAAAATACTGCTAGTGAACTAGGTGGCACAAACACACAGAACATAGTCCCTATTATGTAAATTGCACTTGATAAACAGAACTAGATATCAATTATTTCTTTTTTTTTTTGAAACAGTGAAATTAGAAATTTGAACTTACCCATTGGTTACTGTTAACATAAATACCTTGCGTGTTTCAGAAACATTTTCAATAAAAACATCTCAGCCATTGCTTTTAAACATATAGATCTACACACATGCGTATATGATCTCCCCAATAACATCACAATGTTTCTGAGAAACTGGCAAGTTTGCATCACTACAGTAGCACTCAGTGCACCCAAATACAAGCCCAGTGAAGTCAGAAACTAACAGTTACTTTAAATGGGAGCTCCAGAAATACTAACAACCTAAGAGCTTAGCCTCAACTAACTCTGTACATTACATTCGAAATTATTTTGTTTCCCTCATCTGTCTTTTTTTTGCCTCTCATATGTCCCTAAATATTTAAAGCTATATATGTGATTTTAAATATAAAAATAATGCAATGAACTTAATTTCCACAAAGCAAATACCAGATCCCCACAGTATTTCTTGCAGAGACATCAATATCTATGTCTGCTTCTATGTTGATATGAAGGGTATCTAAACTACTTGAGCTAATTCTGAAAACCTGTTAGAGAAATTTCAAGGGTGTCGTGGTTTTGGCCAGATTGGCCAATCAGAACAACAGATGGCCCTCCCCCATCTCTCCTCAGAGAGGAGGGGAAGAGAGAAGGAGATTTATGAGTTTAGAAAAAGAACTAAACTACTTTAATGAAAATAATAATAAACAAGGAAAGAAGAAATAATAATAGAATAATCAAAATTAAAGAGAAAAAACAGTATACAATATATACCAAACCGTATCCAGCTCCCAGGATGACGATCGCGCCACCCGCAGACACAGGGAAAGTCCCAGACTGGAGCCAGTGAGGGACAGGAGCTGAATTCCGGAACTAGAGTCAGGAATGCTCGGATCGGGACCAAAGGCAGACGAACAGACAGGGTCCTCCTCAAACATCGACCATTGAAGAAAGAGCGAACCAAAGCAGCCTTGTCCCTTTGATCCCTCAGCTTTGATACTGAGTGTGATGCAGGTGGGATGGAATACCCTGCTGGTCAGCTTTGGGTCACCTGTCCCATCTGCTCCTCCCTGCAGGTGGGACCCCTCTACACTTCTCCACTTCTGACCCTCTAATGGGGCAAACAGTGAAGTTAGCTGCCCTTGGTTGTTGTAGCAATAAGTCTAAGCAAGAGCCCCTGTGCATACCATTCCTTGGTATAACCAGGTCTTATCACTCAGAGTGAACAGTTTCTGAACAATACGCTGTTAATTTCAGACTTTAGTCAGTTAGATGAGGCCCAGCTAAAAAGTAAAATTACAAACCAGAAAATTGGTTCTGTTTTACCTCAAACCAGGACAAAGGGGAAAAGCTAGTTTACTTCAAACAGAACCTCCAACTCTTCCTGAAAGGACTAAAACAGCTTCAAAATTTATTTCTTGTTCTTTTAACCCAAGATTATTTTCTTAAGAAAAAAGGTCTATGTATAACTACAATAAATATCTATGAAGTAGTCCTAATATTCATCACTAAATTAGTGGTGCCATTTGATGTTCACAGAAGAGAAAATAGAAAATCAGGAATGACAAATTCTGTAGACTGATGCGTCTCCTTTTGATGTTCAAGGCCCATTTAGAGGTACAGTTAAGCTCTCAACTGATACTTTTAGATCAAGAGACAGCACCACCTAAAATTTGTGTATTTATTAGTTCTCATATTAGACTAAAAAAATTCACAGGTTTCCTTGTATACAACTTCTAGAGCTATCCTTAATCAAGTTCTCCTTAATATTCTGCAAAAGTGCTACTAATGGGACTGTACCTTAAAGTGACCAAAAGCTCAAAGTCCTATTCACTAGTGTTTTGCTAGAATTGATTTATGCATAAGGGATTGTAAAGTGGACCAAAGTTTTTACCACAGTATTTACGAAAAGCCAGTAAGAAATACAAACAATTAAATAGCTCTGAAACTACATTCAGACTTTTAACATGGAACTAAAATATAGTGTTTCACATCACAAACTGTTCCAGTTGCTGGTTTAAAAAGAATACTAATAACTGAATAGTGTGCAGAAATTATTATTTCATGAAATGAAGTTGTTTCATGAAACATGAAATTATTTCATCTCTAGAATTATGGACATTCTTAGTACGAGCACCCTAAAATAGTCTTGTAAAGAAAGACAAGTTTTGTGTTATACTCACAAGACACGGAGATTCTTCAGTCCTGTGAAGTCCGTCTTTGTGATTCTTGTGATGTTATTTTTTTCTAGATCACTGCAGAGGAAAAGGAAACCAACATTCAGACACTGACAGCCAAAATTCTGTTAGCAGAAAGAACCTCCATCATTGGGAACATCTATCAGCTGCTCAAATTGTGCAAACTAACATTTACATTAAAATATCAAAAACCAAGTCATCAATCCTGATGCATTTTGCCTCCTCCTCTGAGTAGGTTGTTCTAATACAAGAAGTTTCTTCCATTTTTATTTCTAGTATTGGTGCTTACTATATGCTTCTTTCTCCCTCAAGACTGCAATCTTGTAAGAGGCTAAAAATATGCAAGACCCAATGGGTACAATACAGATAAAACAGAGTACTCAGCCACAAAATGAAATTGAACTCTGGGGTTATTCTAAACCCAAGTGAGTCTAGCCTGCTGCAGAAACTTTGGCTACACAGAGCTTGAGGAGAGAACAACTTTATTTAGTGACTCCTAAGTGTAGTTCTACCCAGATGATTGGAAGATTTGCAGTTACAGAACAGCTTATAGTGTGTTTTTTTCAAGCATATTAACTGGGCAGCCTCCTGATGCCAGCTTTTTGGAAATGCTGATTTTCAGAAGATACTGTTAATCACAGTGACCTGTTTCCCATGTGCATTCACCCTTTGCCAATTCCTACCTTCTGTCTTTAAACTCCCAATCTCTTAACACCTCTGTTATGTGCCAACACATTTTCCTCATGTGGTCACATACCAAGTATTACCTCCTGCACTCTGCTTCACTCTGTGCTAATTTATACTCTAGATTCAAAATTAATAAGTAACTGGCATCTTTTCCACAACAGGGAAAACCCACTGTAACTAGACCTTGAGCTGCCCACTTTTCTGCAGCTTTTCTTTGGAGTGAGCACACCAAAAATGCAGAATATTTTCATGTCTAAACTTATATCTTAATAGAACGGACATCATAATAAAACACTCTGGTTTGAGACAAATTCTATTCAATTCAAAGTTGAGTCTAATTAAAAATAAAGTAATTTATAAGCTAATCCTTCTTGCAAGACTGATCCTATATTTAAGGATTATTCTCAGTACACTAGCTTTAGCATTTTAGAGCCTTCAGAGTCACAACAGACCAAGAATAACTCCTTTTGTTTCCCAAGGTACAGAGTCTTCCTGTCATTTTATTTCAAAAGAGTATACCAAATATCTGCTGGTGCTATAGGTCTTTTGTTGCTGTTTTCTCTCCTCTAGACTTGCCTTTGTTTGGCACCCTTAAAGTTCTCCTGGTTGAACATGCCCCATTGTTGGAGATCTGGTTTTTGTTGGGTTCCGCCCCCCCCCCCGACCCCGACCAGATTGTTCTTCCTGACCTATTGCTAACCAACAGGGACAAGACAAAAAGACAAAGAGCTAGGCTTTCTTCCTGGTTGTCAGCCATGCTTACTTTAACACAAGCAGCAAACCAGATATACTCTCCATAAAGTCACCACAGATTTGTTCTGAGTGTCAGTTTCCTAGATACAAGAAGCCTTTTATGAAAAATAAATGTTCTAACATTGGAGTAAACTTTTTTCTTCCAAGTCATTTTTTATGTCTACCAAAAGCTGCTAAATATCAAAAATACAAGCCTTTGGGGTAACAGCTTTCATGCCAAAAAAGCATTCAATATTTTTTCTAAAGATCCTGAGACTATAAATACATTCTGATAAGTTTTGTTGTCTATTGCCATCGAATAAAAACAATCTAATATGGAAAGTTAGCCATGAAGCTAGACATTCATTTTTAAAAAGAGAATATGAGATGACAACTCCACAGCAGGAAGTAAAGGCTTTTCCAATGCAATTATTTTTTACTGTAGTTCCTGCATTAACGTGCACCAGGATACAACTCTCATATTACAAGGTTCAATTTCTCTCCTCTTTCTAGCAAAATTCAATGACAAAAAAGCAAGATTACAGGATTATTAAGTACATTGGGCAATCATCTGACACCTGCACAAACCCTGATCCTGAAATAATTTCTGAAAATCAGATGGGTGTTCCTAAGTGCTGTTTCAAGTTGGTTATTACTCTAGGTACAAGAAGAAATTCCAGGAAGAAAGAGAAGTCAGAACTTCCAGGAATGCCTCAACTATCACGTTTGTATTCTGAAAAATGCTGCATAGATGGCTGTCTTGGATGGCTTCTAAGTGCCTAGCAAGTAATACTGCAAACAAAATGCAAAAGCTCTTGAAGCATTGAGAAGAGCTGGATCATTTGTAATCATTCATATGCCATCCTACAGGAGGAAAAGCGCTCCTGGCTGGCACAATTTCCAGTAATTTTCTATCATACATACAGTTCCATACAAGCCTTCCAAGTGTGGCTACTACTTAACTCAGTTTTTTTTCACCTCACAGGAGGTCAGTTCTATCCTGTTAGTAGGATAGAACTACTAAAAAATTCATGAGTGTTCAAGCATAAATGATTATTTCTTTTGAATCAAGATCACTTTTTTCTGCCAACATGAAGTAATAGTCTAAGGCATTAAATAAAAAGCAATTGTCATGGTAACAAATTTCATTTTTCTAGTATGAACCACATTGTCAAATAAAGGCAGTTACACATTTTGAAGTTTACGCTTGTTAAAAGGTACATCTTCAATATTCAGAGAAGAAACCAGACTGATTTTTTAGTATATCTACTAAATTCCCCAAATGCTTCTAACCATGATAATAAAGAGTTTTTTCCCCAATACTAACACCATCCTCCACTTACCAAAAGTGTAAATATTTAGATGAGTACAGGTAATTGTACTCATTCATCTGAGGAAATAACTCTTTGTATTCCTAAACATGTATAACTGTTTTCTCATGTGTTCCCTAAATCGCAGATGCAAACAGATAGGGAATTAAGCTCCTTTTAATGTCATTTTAACATGCTGGTGCATTCACTTAGTGGAAAAGAAAAACTTAAAAAAAAATACACCACAAAGTAAACTCAATACAGTTTGAGCCACTTCATAAGTGAGGGTAGTCCGGTACTTAAAAGTCTGCGATGACGATGATTAAGCTTACAGTTCATGCTCACAAAAACCCCAGCCTATATGTCTACAGGATTTGTACCAGGAACAAACCAGCTACAGTTTAGGATCTCCATCTCTTCCACAGCAACTCAATTTGCCACAGTCAACAGGAAGAAAGAACAGATTAAGGATTAAAAAAAAGAAACCAAACCTAAAACTCAGACTAATGAGATTTTTTTCCTGAATTCTGCCATTAAAATAGAAGCCATATAGGCATGGAATAAATAATATTTTTGCGTATCTTTTTCAAGCTTTGTATCAAATCTTACAGTGAATCTGTCTAAGGTATAAGCAAGACTGGACTGAAGCAATATAAAAGATACAGTAGAGCACAGAAGTGTTTTATAATATTGAAATCTATTTCTGATGGTTATTGACAAACATCAAATAATACTAATAAATTTTTTAAGTCATTAAATGGTTTAGAAACAGACCAAATAAACTTTTAAGAGTTATTTTATGCATCTTAGCACAGGACATGCTTCAATAATAAACACATTCTTCTGTCAGGAAACCATTTTCTTTAGCATAGATGGGAACTAAGGATAATGATAAGGAGGTGATGGGAAAAAATTCCCTACATTTCCATTATATGAACAAGACAGACAGTATCCTTGCTTGACTTATGGCAACCGTATTTAAAAAAAAATCCGTTAAAGAAAAAAACCCTGCAAAACAACTACAGGGCGCTTTGATTGCAAGTACTAGCCACTCTCGTCCATTTGCCTTTATCCTGTCAATTGAATTGTGCTTTTCTCCAAGAATACCTTTGAATCACTGCCTACATTTTTCAGATTTTCCAGCTTAATTTCCTCTTCTGTTCTCAGTTCAGTTCTTCCACCCTGGTGCATCATTAACTACTCACTGGTGCACCAGCATGACCTCGTTGCAAGCAGCATTGGAAAGAATTAAGTCTGGAGTAAACAACACATAAATAGCTTGTGTTTTACTCGCATGCAGTTTCCCATCTGCTTTTCATGTCATTCCTTCAGAGGTTTTCCCATGCTTGTATCTCAGAAAAGGTCTAGCCAAGCACAGCACTAAGCTGGTCAGAATAGTCCAAGGCAGACAGGAGTCTGCTGAGGTATATGAGATGCCACAGTGCCATTGGCACCGCTTTTTGTCCATTTTGGTAAGACTTAATTCTCAGCACAGCTTTGCTCAACTGGAACAAGTGTATGCAGAACTGCATTCCTGTCATATACAACGCAATCTCTCCACCACCCCACCCCTCCTGCCCAGCCGGAGACCAATCCCACACATCACCTCTACGCCTCTCCACTTTCAGCCCCAAGAACACTCCCGCTGTTCAACATTCCCCTGGTGAAATCTGCAGCTCCCTATTCTGAAAAAGACTTTAACATTCCCTGATCAATACATATCTTGAGATTGCTTTCTCCTCTACTCCTGCCGATTGGCACAGCCTGTATTGTATACATAATATCAATCATTCTATATTAATCTCTTCTGAAGGTTAGTATGTAAGTCAAAGGTTTCCATTTGCCCAAGCAAAATTACTTGGGCAATACTCTAACTTTAAGGGGACCATTCTTCACAAGGTTCTCTTTCCTTAAACCATTTAGGATTTAATTGATAACTGCCGCTTCTGTGTGTTTTAAAAAGCAGCATTCACCTTCTAAGCATCTGCCTGTCCCAGCGTGCTCTCCCTCAAGGCTGATCTGCCATTTGAAGAAAAACAGACTAAAAGTCTGATGAACTACTATGTAACACTTCCTCCTCCCGTTCACAGCAGGTCTAACACCACTGCAAAGCAGCCGATTGCCACAGGTTACCCCATTAGTGAATTAAGCTTTGTGACTGGGAAGTTACTGAACTAATGCAGACATTAGTGGTTTACAGCTGGTATTTGTGGGCAACATAGTATTTTATGTTTCCTTTATAAAGTTTGGCAGCTGGGTATGGGCTCACTAGTGGCTTTCAACTACAAAAAGCTGAACCTTAACATCTAATCTTGGTTAGCTTTCAAACACATCAGCGTTCCTAAGAACTGCTGGAAGCAAACAGCTTTGAAAAGAAATCCTCTGGGTCAAGGACATGGGGAAAATTACACTAGGTGTAAAGGTGAACTTAATTTACATTTAACTTCAACAGATACCTATGTGCGGATACATTCATTCTACATAAAATTATAATTGTGCTGAATTCCTGCATTTTGCATATTATATGGAGCCAAACAGATCTTAGATCTTACTCAACCCATCTATCTCACCCCACACGTACAGAAGCCCAGCTACTATTCTTTGTCATTTCACATTCAGATAATATTGTCCCACCATCTAAGAAGATGCCAGTAAGGAATACAGGTCTCTTCTAGTGTGTCAGCAGCAAAGTTGATACCACTCAAAAAGAAACTGAAACTGTCATCTATACCAGCTTTAAAGCTTTTGGTTTTAGGTTTCTTGTGAATCTGTTTTTCTTTTTAGCACAGAACATGTTAAGGACAATGCAGGTATAGTGGCAGCTTTAAGAAAACAAACATGGAAGGAATTATTTCAGTGGGAATAGAAACATGAAGTGGACTAGAATGGTACAAGACATCATGAAAGTGACTTCAGATGAACTGTTAAAGGGAGCTTTACTCATAAACATGTCCTGCTATGTTCTAATAACAATTTAATTCAATACATATTTTGTAGATGTTGAAAACTAAGTCACACAATGTACACACTTATTACAAACAGGGATGCTTAGAGCAACTGGAGCAAATCTTGCTTCGTAGCAAGAATTCCCTCTGAATTGTTTCATCCTTCAT
Organism: Larus michahellis; assembly: GCF_964199755.1. Taxonomy (NCBI): domain Eukaryota; kingdom Metazoa; phylum Chordata; class Aves; order Charadriiformes; family Laridae; genus Larus; species Larus michahellis. Next base: position 5,143,319 of record NC_133906.1, on the reverse strand, counting down.
TCTTTTCTAAAGACAATCTAGTGAATTTAAGACAGACTTTTAAATGTTTTAAAGCATCAACATTCTCTGGAGCATGCCATTATGCAGCTTCAAACAGCTCTAGGAGTACACAGCTTTCTCTGTTACATTACTCAGTTTCAGTTGATAATTATTCTGCTTAACTACTCAACTCTTCCAAAACATCCAGACACTGTTCTCAATCCCCACCTTCTTCCTTGGACTGTATAAAGTTTATGACTTGAGAAGTAAATCCACTTGCCACTTCGCACTACATGCTTCTGTCTTCTAGACTCACATACCTTGGCAAATACACACACTCATCTTAGACAGCTCTGAGCCTATACTTCCCTTATACACAAGATCAGAACTGACAACACATCTCCACCACAATAAACGTTACAACTCTTACAAAAGAGCCAATAACAAAGGCAATCGGACACTGAAGTCTTGCAACAATCTTCAAATCAACAATTAAATACTTACATAAAAAAACCTCACACAAAATTCAAATCCTTTTGTATACAAAACAAAACACTACTAGATTGTAGCAAGTTGCTATTACTCAGATGTCATTTTACTGCCTGCTGCATCCCCTATGCATTGTAGTCTCCAAAATAATCCGAAGTTTGGGCCCTCATCATAGTTGTGAGTCTTGACGTACCCAGGTGAGTCCCTAACTTAATTCCTCAACTCTTTCAAAACTACAGCATTTTTTTAAATCAGCTGCCCATTGGAACTACCTCTGGTTGCCTAGTTAGGCTTTTCTAGGCACACAGAAGCCAAAGTCAAAAGCCTTACTAAAGCATAAAACACAGTGGCATTCCTAACAACAAAACTGAAGATCATCTCTGATGTCCAATAATTTCACTGCAGTAGCTGGTTTTGTATGTCAATCACAAACACAAGTCCTAGATGGGCAGTATTTTGGAAAATAGTTATTAATCCATTCATCTTTAACCTAGGAAAATATTACACATAGTGAATATACACACAAAGTGAAAATAACCTGCTATCTAAGGAAAAGGGAATCTACAGCAACAGCTGCAACTTCATTCAAGTCCTCAGATGTTTGTTCATTTATATTAATAAAGAATTCAATAAGAGCAGTAGAGAAACTGTATACTGTATTTAAGAAAAATTAACTGCCGTACACTTCAAAAGCCAGCCCTTACCCAAGTTACACAGCACTAGGATTCTTTCCTGTCCAACTGCTTCATAAGTAAGGTAAGTATGTATTTCTAGTCACAGAACCTCAAACATAAAATTCAGTTTCTGTTCCTGCTATGTTTTCAAAGTGCCTACTACATACCAGCTCAAAGGTATACACATTCAGGACAAACAAATCAGCATAAAACCCAATGCTCTGAAAAGAATCATGACTAAGCCAACACCCCCCCCCATGTACTCTACAGGGAGGATGCATTTCTCTTCCTCATTTTTGCTGTTTTCCAACCAGGGATGCACAGAATTTGTATGTCACACAGAACAACATACTTGGGAATTAATACAAATCTCCCTGGTCCCCTAACAATCAAACAGGTCAGGATCCAGCACACCACCTAGAACTCGCATCAAAATAAGCTTCAGCTAGGACACAATTCATGGAATCTCCGAAAATTTGGGAAGAAGAGAAGAAAAATAATTTCCCAATAAATTTAAGAGCAACTGTTTTGAGGATATAGTACACATTCCTTGTTATGATTGATTTGTAATACATTCCAAAGGATTTATTTTAAATGACAAATCAACTTGGCAGTAACATTCAAAATATGGGAGATAACAATTGAATCCAGATTCCCAAATCTGAAGAGTTAGTGACATTTTTCATTAGCCCAATTCCTCCAAATAACTCAAGCAGCACACATTATTGGGAAACAAGGCTTTTATTGTTTTGCCATTACACTGCTAAAGGACTTTGTCTATCCAAACCACCTGCTAGAATGACAGCTGAGTCATCCCCTTAAAATTTTCCTGTTGGATTTGTTTTCTCAGCCCCAAATCCCTACACAAGGTAACCATGAACACAAACACACAACACCTGAACCGGAGGAAACATGAATTTTCACAGGCAACAACCATTCACTTGGCTACCTACTGCACTCGAGAAGCTTAAAGCCACAAGGAATACCTTCCTGATTTTTATGAAAGCTACCTGTAGGGTTGGAGGCAAAAGGTTGTGCAGTAAAGCCCTCCTCTCTTTACAAGACATTTGTTCTTAATTTGGGAACACGCTAGCACAACCATAATCATTAAAAGGAGAAAAATCCACTGCCATGTGCAAATGTATCTGTAAAGTAGCTTTTGGCTACCCTTCGCAGTCTTCACACACCCAGTATCTGTTTTATTATTTTAATCATTTTCCAGTATTTCTACTATGGAGTTAATTTGTCATTAATCAGTATGGACTGCCACTAGCCTCTTAACCTTAAATGACTATAATTCCCTATAGAAAGCGCTTGGCAATTCTCTTACGCCTTCAATCCAAGAACTTCAAAGTTACTATCATAAACTACTCAATTACAACACCACCCTAAAATCCTCTGGCAGCACAATCTGCGCATCTTCAGATTTAACATGTTTCCATCTCAACTTCTGTAACACAGGAAATAGAGTTCTGGGACTGGATTTTATGAAATACAAATTCCATTATTCCATTAGTTTCCAAATCACTTGGGCAAGTGTAAACATCACTTGTAAAGAGAGAGACAAAAACTTCAAAATCATGTTCAGCTGAAGTAATATAAATTTTTTAAAAAGATGGTGCATTCAATCTCTATGTAAGACTAAGTTATTTCTTCTTAAAACAAACAGTTGACTTTGCAAAGGAGCATAAGATTATTATTTTTAATTTTTTTACTGACTACTAGGAAGACTGATATTCTCTAAACATTTCATATCATCTAGTTAAATAGAAATAAAATTGTAAAGTCCTCCACTTAAGAGAAAATAAGCCTATGCAACAATTACACGTGGGGCAGTGACTGACCAGGGAGTTGCTTTGCAGAAAAGGATCTTGGAGTCCCATCAGGCCACAAAACACCAGCCATGTGCCCTTGCAGCAGTGAAGGCCTCGACCAGACTGGACTAGCAAGACAAGTTTAAGAATTTGGAAGAATTGACGAGTCTCTTGTATCCTGTTTCAGGCTCCCCAGTACAAGAAAGGCACTGACAGATTGGAGAGAGCGAAGTAAAGAGCCACTGACACCATCAGAAAGCTGTAGCGTATGAGGTACAAACAGAGGCTGAGGCTTGTTGAACCTAAATAAAAGGCTACAGGAAAATCTTGTTGCAGTCTATAACTACCTAGATAGGTAGGAGAATATAGACCACCTTCTCTAATCTGCAGTAAAGCCACATGTGGAGGAACATTAGTAGAGAAGCAGCAAGCTCTGCCACAACCACCAGCTCTTGAAGGGATTCCGAAATATTCTGCACAGCTTCAGTAACGAGCACTGCACAGTGTATTAACATAGTAATATTGTGATCCAGTAATTTTGATATTGCTTGCTATTCATGTTAAACCAGAATAACAATAAACATACAATCCAACATTTAATGATTTTTGTTGCTGTTGTTGGATACAACCACATGTATGACACTGGATAGTTTCAGTCTCCAGAATAATTTAAATAGTAATTAAATAGCCACACAACAGTTGGAATGTACAAATTCTGTGCTGCAGTCCATCATGCTTTTGTAACACACCTACATGATACAGCTTTTAATTCAAAAAAAATTAGATTGTTCCTTCTGATTACAGAAGGCTTTCAGGTATGACTCAGTCTGTTTTCTTTCTGTCTGAACAACGAGAAAACTGATCTTAGAGGTTAAGTGCCCTAATTTTGTGAATAACCTAATCATTCTTAAGCTATTACAGTAGTGCTTGGTTAATAACCCACATTAAGTGCCCAAATGATCTGGAACTGCTTACAGGCAACACACTTCTGTTCTCATCTTTATAAAAATAAGAAAAATGACTTGGCAAACTATAGGTGTTAAGAACACCAAGAAAAAAATTACCTTTTGCAACCTGTGCAGTGGCCGAACTCCCCATAGAGCAAGCTGCTGTTGAAAGTTGTACCTGAGACCTGCAGAAAGCAGCACAGACTAATTCAAGTACTGTTTATTCCAAGGAAACACGTTTGTCCCAGGCCTGCAGAAACTCCTGACTAATTACTATAGTTTGCAGATTTTATTATATATATATAAAGGAAATGTTATGCTGGCAGAATAATGTTCTAATCTTATATTTTACACCCCCATGCCCTTCACCTTTGTCCTCAAAGTTCTGTAGTTACTCTTGATGTGCTCCAGATCTCACTTAGTAGTGTCATCTGTGCCTTTGTGAAAGATAAAGAGAGCCTGCAGGAAGAATAAAACAGGTTGAGAGGTTGTACTGGCACAATCCTCATGTGCCCGGGCACCAATACAAAGCTTATGAAACAAGCAGGAAGAGCTAATGTTTTGACTACACATGGAGCAACACACCACCACTGTAATAACTAACATGGTGGGACAGCTTTTGTAGTCACATGTGCGCTTGGCAATGGTTGAATACAAGGTTCTCAGTAAACACAGGCAAGGAAGAGGACAGGCTGCTCTTCATGTGAAGGAACAGCTCAAATGTCTGAAGCTCCTCTAAGGAGCAAGAGTCCCATTGAGTGTGCAAGTCTGGAGCAAAGGAGAGGTCAGTGAAGGTGACATTATGGTAGGAGTTCATTACCAACCACCTGCTCAGGATGAAGGAGGGAACAACACTCCTTACTGAGCAATGGGAGGAAGAGTCCAGATCAGAGACCCTGGTTCTTATGGGGAACTTGAATCTCTCTGATATTTGCTGGAAAGGCAGCACAGGGGCAGGCAAACAAGTCAGGAGGCTTCCAGAGGGTGTCAGACATGGCTTCCTAAAATAGATGCTACATGGGCCAACCATGGGTTAAGTTTTCCCAGTCTGCTACTCACAAATGATGAAATGGTTAGGAGTGAGATATTCAGTAGATTCCTTGGCTTTAGTGATCATGCAACAATGATATTCCAAAAGCTGAGGGGTGTAAGGAGAGTAAGTAGCAGAGCATAGAGCCTGGTCTTCAGGAGAGCAGAATTCAGTTCTGCAGATTTCTGAACTTTTTCAGAATTCAGGGGACTGATGGGGAACATCCTGTGGGAAGCAGCCTGGAACACCACAAGAACACTCCATTCAGATACTGAGGAAAATAAGCAAGTAGATCAAAATACCACCTAGGCTAAACAGGCATCTCACAACTGAGCTCCCATGCAGAAGAGAGCATATGGGACACAGAAGTACAGAAACATTGCCTAAACATTAAGTGATGGTATTTGGGAAGTCAAAGCTCAGCTAGAGTTCAAACTAGCAAGGGTCATCAAGAAAAGCTTCCAGCAGTACCTTAGCTTTAAAGGAATAAGGAAGATTTGATGGTTTAGTGTCAGACTGAGGTGCTTAATGCCTTCTTTGTGTTAAGTCTTCACTGACACAGCCTCCCATGTCTTTGTGTCTAAAGACAAGGTTCAACAAGGAGAGGACAGCCAGCAATAGCAGAGGATCAAGTCAAGTATCTCTTAAAAAATACTGACCCATACAAGCCTGTGGGAACAGGTAGGATGCATCTGTTGAAGCAGAAAGATACAGTGCAGCCTTGCTGTGAGATCTCTGATACACGTAAATGTTACATTTGTCTTCAAAAATATTGAAAAGAACGATATGGTGAAGTGTAGGCTGGTCAGCGTCAGCCTCACTTTGATCCCTTGAAAAGTCAGGGCAAATACCATTGGAAGTGATTTCTGGGCACGCAGAAGCAAAGATGATTGAAAATAGCCAACTGATTTACCAAAGTTACATCATGCTTGACCAACCTGCCTGCCTTCTACACTGAAACAACATCTGTTGACTAAGGGAGAGTGGTGTCTTTCTCAATTACTTGGTGAATACTCTGTCCAGTTTTGGGGGCCTCAGTCCAAGAAAGATGCTAATAAACTTGAGAAAGTTCAGTAAAACCCCACTTATTTTACTGGAATTTATCAAATTATCAAGGGACTTGACTGTATAGGATGAGCGTGAGGAAGCTTAGCGTGCCTACCCTAGAGGCTTTGGGTGACTGAAGAGCAGTTTTCCGATACCCACAAAGGGGTTACTCTGAAAACGGAGCAAGGCTCTTTACTGAAGTATGCAGCAAAGGAGATACAATGATCATAAATTGAAATAGGGGAGATTTTTTTATTAAAAAAAACAAACTTGTTACTATGAGGACAGTCAAGCTATGGAACAGGTTGCATAAAGGTGCTGTGGTTTTCAAGAACCAAAACGGACAAATCCCTGTGTAACCTGGTCTGAATTCCATGTTGACCTTGCTTTGAGCAGAGGCTGAAGTAGGAGACCTCCTGAAGTCCCTTCCAACCTGAAAGATTCTATGATTCTACATTTTCTACAAAGAAAAGGGTAAAACACGTTTGTTGGTTTTTGTTTTGGGGGGGAGGTGAGGGGTTAGTAGGAAGCTTACAACCTGAAGCACAAAGAAAACTATAGAAAATACTGTAAAATATAGTCACTACAGAAACATGATTTAATATAAAGCAGCCAGGATGTGCACATTATAAAGAAGAACAAGTACAGTACTGTGTCATATTAGCTCAAGCATCATTTTCAGCCATATATTAAAAAAAGGTTAACAGCTGCATATACAAAACCTTTGGTTTTTTACTTGAATTCTTGATTTTATTTAATCAATCCTACTTAACTCCTATAACTGTATCTCATCTTTCATATCCAACGTGCACCAGCTGGTTGTATGGACACTAGGTGGTTACACCAGCCCAGTGCTATTCCAAAGACCAAGCAGTTATACAGGTAGAACTTAGTGTCAAACATTCTTTGGGCTGTATTTTCACTCAACTATCAAATGCACAATCTCATCAGGATATGAATAGATACATGCGTGCACTTCAGTCTTCTTCACTTTTGGACTTCAAAAGTTACTCAAATGACTTCACATTCACTATCTCAAATAAGAATACTTTGTAATCAATGTAAAATAACCTGTGATAAATGAACTTCAGAAAATCTGAGAAATATAAGCATTCTTCAGAGTTAATGTCATTACTACAATTCATGGCACATACATATACTTCCCAAAATGTTAATAATTTCTCCAGTGTGTTTAATGTTAATTTAGTGTTAATTGAGGACTTATAGAACAGAAAGCAATAAATAAAATGAAAAACAAGGATTGACAAAAATCACATTCTTACCATGAGACTGTTTGCCCTGACTTTTGCACACCTGTCTTTTTTGTCAGTTTTGTTTTTAATTCTATACACAATCAATCACAACAGGCTCCTTGGGGGGAAACACAAAAAAACAACCAAACCAAAAAAACCCCAAAACCACTGCATGTAAACTTCAGCAAAAATCTGCTGTCTGTTTAGGTGCTCTTCGCTTACACATACAACTTGATGTTTAGGACTTGAAATATTTCACAGCTGCTTCTGACTGCTGTAATTCTTGATGACTTGGGAAAAAAGTTCTACCAACAAACAAATCATTTTAGTGAAGTCTGACATGAAAATCAAACCTTGATTTCATCTCCTTGCTCGCTTTCAGACATGCACAGACTAGAAACTCTTCCCAGGAGATCTCCTCCTGGAAATGTAAGAGGTGGCTTTGTTCGCATTGGATTTTTTTTTTTTTAACAAGCATCTAGTTTCACTAACTCTGTTCCTTCCAAGAAGTACCACACTGAACATATATGTCCACCATAGCCACTAAGGAGTAGATTAAGCCAAGAAGTTGCAGTAAAAGATATAGGACAGTTTTAATAAGTAAAATGAAATTTCAAAGGAAGTTGTGTATTGACTTGAAGTAGCATCGGGATGTTACAACTGCAAGCAATTATCTTCATTCTCTAGTAGATTCCCACCTTCCCTGTCCCTGCCCTCCTCCAACTTCTGGTTTTCAACTATTGACTTGCTGGATTGAAGCTGAATTTATTTCACAATGTTTGCTAAATGAACACAAAACTCAAAAGTTTTTCTAAACAAGGCTTGGAACACATATTTGTAGTTTCAAGTTACTGAAACTACTCATGCTTATAAAAACACTTTGCACTAAGTCTATTATATACCCCAGAACTATGGAAAAACAACCTTAGAAAATGTCTACTCTATAAAATGAAGTTAACACCAACTGAGAATAATTAATTTTCAGCTTCCAAAAAACTTCATAAGCAATTAGCTTGAGAACTTTTTCCAGGGAAAAAAAAAAACCCGAAGAACCGAGCAACCCTCAAAAAGTCCATAAAACGCTTTTGATTAGTCCTTATCTTTTGCAGCCTTTTCATATGTTATCTATTAAAACTCAACTCCAAAAGATCATTGGGCTGTTTCTTATAATTTCATGTTCTTATCTGAGAAACTTACATGCAAATGTGCATTTTCATCTCACTCTGAAGAGCCAGCCTTTGCCTTAAGGCTTTATTTCTCAATATCTACTTTCATTTCTGGAAAACAAGGTATTTGGCTCAAGAATTTTACTTCCGTGATTTGTTTCACCACTTTATTCTTGTCTCTAGCTTGCCTCCCTACTGCATTTATTTAGGCATTTCAGAAATGCACAATTGCTTCCCTGTACCATTTCCTCATAATGAGTTCTCTTTTTTGCTTCCCAGCTACACCATCAAAACACCATCTGTAACCAGCTCTACCACTTCAAGAGGATGAGACAGAGAGCCTCTTCTCATGACTCTACAACTATTTCAGAGAAGCTTGTGACCCAGAAGTTCCCACCTCGCTAAGTGATGCTGTAACCACTACAATCCTCACCAAGCAAAGATGTTTCATCCAGGTTTCTCTGAAATCAGCATTTCAAAAAATGGACTTGCAATGCCTCCCCAGTCTAAACAAAGCCATCACAGAGATGAAAGAGAAATTTGGGGAAAATCCGTAAGTTAAGGTCCCACTCAAGTTCAGGCAAAACATGCTTTATGACTAATAGGAAGACACAAGACTGCTTCCAGTATGCAGCTTGTTCTTGCTGAACTTTCTTAGAGTCATATTTAAAGAATACTGTTTTAAACAAACACTGGTGACTCCTCATCTGTGGATGAACAGTACACATACATGCAGTGATTAATTATAAAGGGCTTGATGTCATGTGACCACATTTGTTATATGAGCTTTATATGCATGTATTATATTCTAAAACAGAGAGAACGGGCAATCAAACCTTTGGCAGACAAGGGTTCTGTGCTGTTTGCTATTTTATTATTGTAAGGGGAAAAAAATGAATGTAATGCTAAATTATATTCTCACATAGAGCTCTGGGTAACAATTAAGAACTTCTCTGGACTTCCGTCTTTGCAAAAGACAGCATGTCCCAAGGAACACGATCACAGAATTCCAAGGAAACATCTTCCATTGTATCATGAGCTCTTTGCAATTTCAAAAGAAAAACTGAAGTTAGGAATTTGAATCATTTCTACTTTGGGGCAAGCTCTTTGTGAAAAAAGCCTTTACAAGTCAAGTTTTTGTATTGGGTGAGTATTATGTAATATATGAAACTATATCTACTGCTAATGCTAATAACCATTCTTACCAGACAGACAACCAATTACTACTTCAACTTTAAAAGCTGCTAAAATACCTGAAGAAGTGTGCTTGTTATGCACCAGTGCATACCCACAGAAAATGTCAGTGAAAAAAAAAAATACAGTAAGACAGTTTGGCTGAACTGACTCAAAACATTTAGTTTTACTATGACCTGAGAAAGCGTGTAAGGCTCACAACTCACTGTCTGTATCTTTGGAAACTGTGAAGGTTATTTATTAGGGTCCCATAACAACATATGCTGGTAATGCCTTATAATCTACAAATACATTTATTTTGTACAAGTTAATATACGCATTCCTTACCAGCCACAGGAATAAAGCAAAAAGATCAACTGAAAAAAAAAATGCAAGGACTAAGAAACAGTTCTCTAACTTAGTACGCACAAGAATGCATCTATGCCTCTGCTTTCAGCATATTATTTCCATAATAGTTAAATGCTTATCTTTTGAAACATTTCATGAGAATGTTCACTCACAGACTCCTCCCCTCCACTCACCCTCTCCCCCAAGTCAAGCAGCCAACCTTGACAGAATCAGCTCTTGGAAAAAAGGGTTGTTTAGAGCCAGACATTAAAAACTGCATTTTATAGTGCTGTGATTTTGGAGATCAGAACCTCAGATTCACTAATATGAAATTTATTACTGTTTCTGTTATCATGCCTAGGAGCAACCCTATGACAGCTCAAGATTTCTTCATGTTAAGTGTTGTACAAACAAAGAAAACCCAAAGGGCTTTCAGCAAAGACAAAAAGAGCAAAGGGATGAAGACAAGCAGATGAAACAGTCGTGATCACTACAGCTGGCACTGTCCTCAACTCTAGAGTAGCCTAAGTTGCATTACACTTTTTTAGATGATATACACTTTTTTAACTGATATACACTTTTTTAACTGATATCATGAAAATTACAGTAAATTTCAAATTTCGCAATCTTTTTTGTTTTTCTTTAAATGAGGACAGTCACTCCCAAGCAAGAGCACCAAAATTAAAGGAAAAAAACCCCAAAATCTATCAGAAATGGAGACCACCACCATCCCTGCCCCACCCCTTCTACAAGTGCATTCACAGGCAGTTGAAGTGGGTTACTGATCTCCAAATCATTAACCTCCAGAGCAGTTTATCCCTCCACTTACATGGAGCCCTGGTTGAAACAGAAGAACTGATCTTCTGCCTGTGCAGAAAGGAACAACTGTGAATGTGCGCAGAGAAAACGCTCCGAAAAATTACAGGCAACTGATCTGTCTTGTTCTTTTGGGTGGTTGCCTGTATGTACAGTCACAGCATAATGTCACTACAGCATCCCCACACAACAAAAGAGGGTTAAAGTCTCTTCAATTAAACTCCTAACTATAGCATCACTGCTAAAAGACTTCTTCTCAAACTGGAATGAACAGAGGTCCGCATGCAGCCAGTGAGGTATCAACGATAACACCACCATCTCCCAAAACCCTCAGTGTTGCTTGGACTCCAACACATTTAATAGATGTTTGAGGGTCTTCATTAGTAACCTGATACTACTTCCACCAGGCTGATTCTTCACCACCAAACTGAAGCAGGAAAATGGTGATAATGCCCTCTCTGCAGGAAGCACAGAGGGTTCTTCTGGTAAGTCCCTTTGACATAAGAAGTTCAGAATCAGTTCTGCAACAATATTGCAGTTTTCAGGAAAGGACAGGTAAGAGTGAGTTAGTGAGCAATACAAATTCTGAAATCAATTTAGAAGTTTCAGATAGAGGTTTTGCAGATTGCTTGATGAAAAGTCAAGACAAAGATCAGCTTTGAAGCACTGAGTTTTCTTCCTCATTTTAACTGAACTGATGTTTATTGAAAATGTCTCTTCATCAGTGACAGAAGAGGAAAGATATAGCCATTGGTTAAAAATGATTTCCGCCTGAGGGACAAAATTAAATTAAGGTCTCAGAAAAAGAAGCAACTCACAGATAGAAAGGTAAAAATCTAATTAAAAGCTCCAGAAATCTATCAATCGTAGGATTAAAAAGATATATTGCAGCCAAACAGATGGTGTGAAACTGAAATACAGGACAAATTTATTCTGACAGACAACTGACAGACCAGATTCAGTTGCAGGGTGGGGGGAGCTGAAAATAACTGGCAGAGAGGTAAGAATCAGCCTCTTAAAGCCTTTTTTCTACAGAGGTGGCCCTCAACTCACCCAAAATTCACTCTTGAATACAAGATCACAGACCTGTTCCCTTATCTAAGTAGGTAGATAGATCTTTTATGTATTTAGTACCATTAGAAAAGACTGTTAGTTGCTTACAAGCCCATTTCTCAATGGAGAAAAACAAGTTCTTGACATTCCTGAGAGCCATTCAAGATCTTAAATGATACGTCTGACTGGACAACATTGAAAACAGATTTGAAAATAGACAGAGCATTATGGATCTCTGGAGAAAAGACCTTAAACTGAAAACAGAATAGCTTGGGCCATGTTGCAACCAGAATATTACTACAACACAGTCCTTTCTTATCCTGAAAACTACTTAGAAACAAACAAAAAACTCAAATTCATATAGCCTTACATTGGCAAGCAAAACCTGACAATGAACATAAAAGGGATGGTAGTGACAACAGCAGCCCCAAGCCAAAATCCCTATAATACTATAATAATGCACTTGAATCAACAAGAATTAATAGAAACTCCCTGTCAACCAATGAGCAGAAAGGAGCCAAGAACAGGCACATTCTGCCAGCCTATCTCAAAGATTTCACAAGACGATAAGGCACAAGATTTACCTCTATCATGGTAACATTTTCTGAACAGCACTGCTCATCTACACATCCTTGTAATAGGAACATACAGAAAGAAAATGACCTGAAGAAATCTTTGCCAAACACTACTTCTAGTCGTTCTCTGTGACATCACCAACATTTTCATCAAAAAGCTTTGCCATATGAAGTTCACTTTAGCTTTTCTCCCTGAAGTTATCTTGTCTCTTTCCTCCCTTCCTCACCTGAAATTGCTTTGTCTCAACTCAAAGAGGACAAACAACATTGCTTTGTCTTGCAAGAGAAAAAAAATAAGCCAAACAGAAAAAGATAAGTCCCTTCAGGGAGCTATGGAACTCCAAGACAGAGGATGTGCATGTTGATTCCTACAGCTGCCATCACCAAGCCTCCACGAGAAAGTTGGCTCTACTTAAAACTAATAGATGACCTGTGAGCACTGAAGAAGCATACTTGCTCAGTCACAACTTCTCACCAGCCACAGAAGATAAGCCACTGCTGAAGAGTTTCAATACTGAGACACAGAAATTCTTTACCTGATCCAGTATTCCTGTGTGTAGCTGCAGAGCGCAAATGGGTGAAAGAACTAAGAGGTACTAGGTTACTTACGAAGAACATTCCACAACCTCTTCCTGAGGTTAATACACCATTTGAGATAATTCAGTAGTTGTTATAGTATTACAAGACACAGCAAAGCTTACATCAAGACCAAAGTCCAGCAGTAGAACTGCACTTCGCGTAATGCATCTGGGTGTTTCAGGTTAACTTAGAAAGGAAGAATCATCCCTTTAATGACAAAGAGTTTGCTACAGTGTAGTACCTCATAAGGCTGGAGGCACTTCTGAAGACAAAAGAGGCTCCAGAACTTGCAAGTTCACTATCATTCTGAATTGGAGAGCTAGTTACTTTACTTCAGTAACAAGACTTAGTTACGTTTTGTAGGTTCAAATTTAGAGAAAAAGACTAGTAGAGGCTAGTAAAGAAATAAAATAAAGACAAAGGAAATCAAGAATTACTAGGGGTGGGGAGGTGGGCGATTTACTTCTCAGTTTGATTTAAAAAAAAAAAAATCCACAAGTTAGTTCATTTGCTTGAAACAGTACTTGAGTGGTCAACTGCAGTCCTCAGCCAAAGGCCAAAGAAAATTCAATTCAAAGTCAGTCTTCAGAAAATTTATCTGAACATTATACCATCCTTAGCAGGTGTAATATGTGGAAAACAAAGAGCAATACAGGTGTGACTAGGAAAGGATCCTGACACATTTCAACTTTGAACTCAAAGAAAAAGTTTTCCATTAATTTCCAGTGAATCAAGTATAAGCCAACATAACTACAATATTAACCAATGCCTTTTATTCTCCATCTTTGTTCAGGAATAATTAAATCTTCTAATGAAGGAAAAATGGATCCCACTAGACCATCACCAGACAAAAAGCTATTCATTTTAAAAGATCAGCTGCAGCAACAGGCAGTCAAAGAAAAACAAGCACTGTGGGCACCCCAAGAACTATATCAAGAGTTCTAGAAAAATTAGGCTTCAAGTCATTTGAGGTACTAGTTCCTGGGAGGGAACACATCCTGATTTAAGTCTTCTGAACAGCTTCTTCAGTAAACAAGCTCAATTCTTAACATACAATAACTGAAGCTTACTCACTGAACATGCTTATTAGAGTCAAGTTCTTTTCCCCTATCATCCTTTTAACTCCCCAAGCATCTTGTGATATTTCTGTGTGAAAACCACTTTCTTTCTGCTCTGTTGAAGCTGAGGAATATCTCAGATACTACTGAAATGCAGACAACAAATATCAGATGTTAATGTCCATGCAGTAGACGTTATTTTTGTTTTAAACGTAACTAGAAACGCATGAACTCCAAAAAAAAAAGTTTGGCAGTGACATTCCAAAAGATTACTGATACTACTCACTGTGAAGGTGAAATGACTTCATAGCAATGAACTTACAAGTAACAGCCAGTGTACAACATAAGGATTCTCATACAGCGTGCTGGACAAGTAAACGAGTATTAGGATTTACTTAATTTTAGCCTCACAATCCATCTATACAGGTAAGCTATACCAACTTTGGCACACACCTCCCCAAACTCATGTGCACACAAATTGCATAGGGGAAAAAAGCAATACTCCTCATCTGTATTTTAGGACTTCCTGAAAGACAACAACTGTTCTTTAGAGGGGCAACTTCCCTTTCACCTAATTCTTTTGCTTGAATCAATACTCAGCTGCAAAAGTAAGACTATGGAAAAAGTGAATACTCTCAGAGCAACTCATTAAACAAATCTGAAGTAGTCTGCACCCTTTGATCTCAGAATCTAATCCAAATTTGTGCAAATACAGACAACATGACAGTGGCCACTATTTGCTTCTGTAGCTGCCAAATTGCAGCCATCCTCCTTCCTGTTCCCATCACTTCAAAACAAGGTAACAAATTTAACAGTGCAAGACTCTGATCCTATACAAGCGCATGTCAATGTCCAGTCAAGCACAAGTAGTCAGTGTTAAGTTAGTAAAGGGAAGTACCCAATTTAAATTAAGTAATTTAGTCAGGTTTTCCTAGGATCAGTACCTCTGAGAGCAAGACTTTCGAAGCCAAAGCCATGTATGTCTAGTTATTGACACATGACCCAAGGGGAAAAAAAAAAAAACAACACACACACAAAAGGCTACATGCAGGGTTTTGGAGACTATTACTAGCCAAACAAATGAACAGTAACCCCTAGTGGGAAAAGTTCTAGAAAAATAGAGTGTCAACGTAAGAGTCAATATAATTATATTTGCATGTGTTTAACATTGCATTCTGCAGTAATATGGAAGCATTCAAGACAGGAGCTTTGATTTAATTTGGAGACAAAATTGAGGAAGTTGAATACTTATTACAAGCCAGTGCAACTTCAGCAGCTACATTCACCTAGGCCAAAAACACCATAATAATATATTTGTATAAGAGAAACCCCAGACCACATAAAAACTCCAGAGTAAGCAGATGACTAAGCTTCTAAATTGCACCTAAATGTGGACACACTCATATTTAGCTACTCAGACAAAGCACAGAACAGATTAGTCTTGCAAGCTGTATCAATTTAGCAAGGTAAAGAATCCTTCAAAGACAAAACAACAATTAGCACAGGAGAGCTATCAATTAAACAAGATTCTAAGCCACCAAGTATAAATTCACCAAGAACCCAAATATGGCTGAAGTCTCCAAAGAAACTTTTATACATATATAATGAGCTGATAACAGACAGGGAGAGAACAAGACATGAATGGAAGGAAAATACAAAGGCTCAATGCTTCAGATTCAACAGAAAGCAGATACTGACCCAGAAGTCTTCTGAGCAGCTTCTCCATATCACTTTTCCTTTCAGAGCTGAAGAATACAACTGTCAAGCAAGTGGCTTTGATCTGCTCACTGCATTTACACATCATCTCAAACTAAACTTGACTATCAGCATTATTAAGTGTTATAAAAAGCCACATGTATAGTATTTTACATATATAGAAGACACTTCCACTGAAGAAAATTGGATAAATAATCACTTTTAAGAACTGAAGCACTGCTAAGCAAACTCTGATTAGGAGTTTGATGAAGCAGTCCTAAGGAACTTCTCAGAAAGGGTAAAAGATTCAGGATTTTTTATAGATGTATTTACTTAACTTCTGCTTCCTTTATTAGCACAAAACATCTCATCAGTTGGTTAGCTTAAATAAAACAATCACTGAGCCCACCCCCAAGAGTTAACTATTAAATTATTAGTTTTCTCCACAACACAAAAGATCTATAAACTTTAATTATTTGGTAGGATGTTAAGTCACCTAGCAAACGTAGAATGCATCAGTAAATACTAACAGCAAGCCACAAGGTCAGTTATACCACCCTGCTCAGAGCACCACATCTTGCAATTTGTGGAAAAGCCTTACACCTAATTTCATGTCTCTTCTGTGAGAGATGACTATTCTGTGGGTTCCTTCTCTAGAACAAAGGGAAATGGAAGCTACTCCTTGGAAGTGAGAAATATTTTTTCCACCACTTATTATCTCCAGACTGAATCATGTCTTTATATATTAGTATACAACATTCACCGCTTTTTAGCTTTTCACAAAACTTAACTAAGCAAAAGCTTCAGTCTATACCACACAATTAGAAGACCATCGTGGAATGTAATAACAAGGTAAACTGCTACACAAACCTGATACTGCTTGCTATATTTATAAAGCTACTATTAAAGATGGATTTGTGCCCAAAACAAAGTTTAGCTCTGTTTTAGCTAAAGTGTAAGGAGTATTAGCTCTGTTTTTAGCTCTCTTTCCATGATAACTGGTTAATCTGTGGATTCCCCTCAAGACAGACATCACAGGTACAACTGTTTACAAAAACTGCCCCTTCAAAGCATTAAAAAAAAGGAACAAAACCATGCATCTACATGATATCTTCTTGATAACAAGAAGAATCAGTAATCTGTAAAAAGCTTTAGTGATGCCCATTTCTCAGGATATCAGGAGATGATCACTAGTTCATTTAAAACAACTACTCAACAAGAGATCTTTTTCCCCCTGAAGAGATTTCCTATTTTTTCCTTAGTGTTATATTTTCAGTTCTCCTTGGGTTTCATATTAACACAAATTTAAATAATATTTAACTTGGCTCCACTAGCCCAAACATTCTGTAACATTTGTACAAACATAACTCTAAAAGCTTAGCAGCAAAATATTTTAAGTGGTGCCACTAGATCTCTTATTAATTAAAGCAAAAAGTTTCCAACTGGAACAGGTATGTGGAAATTTTAGCTCAAAAGAATGCAGAAAGAAGTAGAGACCCTTTCACAGCTTAAGAGTCCAAAAAGTCACTTGGTGTGTGGCCATCAAGAAACCCGTTAAAGCTATTTTCCCAACATACAAACATTTCTCTGAGATTAAAAATACCTTTGTCATTTCAGATATAATCTGTTTGGGTTTATTTACAAGCTAAACAAACTAGTTAAAGACTACACATCAACACAGTGTTATGTCATAAATAGTTACAGGTTGCCACGGACCACAGAGAAAAGTGAGATACTCCGATATATCCAGTGGCTGCCTGATGTTTCACTTGTGAGCAGAATTTAGACTCGGGGGGGGAGGGCGAATAGAAGATCTTTTTCTCTCTACTGCTTACATTAGTAGCAAATTCAAGTTAGAGCAATTAGTAGAAACCTAGATATGAAAGAATTCTAGATTTGAAAGAATTGATACAAGCTTTAAAATACAGCCGTAGTGAAGACAGTGAACACTAAAATCAGTGACAGGCTCACGATGGACTAACAGAATAAAAAGACTGTATTTAAAAATAAGGAATAATGTGTTACTACGTGATCCTCTGTATGCTATTTCCAGAAGGTTTCATCTACTGGATGCTCTAATAATGCGCTATTTTGAAAAACTGAAGAAACAAAACATCCAACACAGCTACATTTTGTATTTATCAGTAATAACATCTCTGAGCTTAAATATTCAAACTGAGTCTTGTGAATTAGCTACTACTGTTCTTCAAGCAGCCATTAAGCTAAAATTTTAAACTGTCAATAACACTAAAAATTATTAAGACCAAGAGCAATGATTACACTCTTTCATACTTTTTAAACACCTAACATAACAAGGCCCAGAAAGCTACTCTTTCAGCTTGGTGCCTTACAGAAGGCAAAGAAAGTTAACATCTCCACTAAGTACGTTCTCACAAATAACACCAGTGATAAATTGAATTCAGTTCCCCTAAAACTTAGGCAATAACAAATTACCATTTTAAAATTCTTCTCAGGTGGCCAACCAACATTGCATTTGTGAATCATTTTATCCTGAAATTTAAAAGTTTAATTCTAGCCCTTAACTCTTAAAACCATGCAAACACACTTCACCAATAAAGCACAGAAAACATCTGTGTTACCAGACATACTTACTCTGACTGGTTTAGTATACTACTTTGGCAGGGATTTGTTGTGGGGCTTGTTGTTTTGATTTTTTTTTCCTCTCTCTGCCAGGTTGCTACCCATCAATTTTAGAAAGTACACAGTTTCATGCACAGAAGTTACACTTTCTATAACATTGACATCTGAAAACTATTGTTCACACAGCTGGGGTTAAAAGGAAGGCTGATATGGCCACAAAATGTTAAAGATGGTGGAATAGTCTAGTAACAAATCTGCATATTGCTATCATTTAAGAGCTCTCAGCACTATAAAATGCATACAGAAACATTCAAGGATGATATAAAATTTAATTCTGGGACAGAAGTTAGCCTTTAAGAAGACTCTACGCACAAAAACCTTGTTTGTTCTGTAACCTCATCTAACTTACTTTCTTGGAGGAAAAATTACTTGAGAGTCTGAAGTTTCCCCAACTCTATAGCCCAGAAGGAAATAAAACAGGAAGTCCGGTCATACAACCTACAGCATTTGCTTACAAGTTCAAAAACATTTTAGATTATCAGCTAATCCACATAAGGCACTACTAACTGCACTTTCCTGAGGTCATCTGTGGAGCCCAGCGCAGAGTCCCACTGAAGCACTGTTTAACATCCCATTTCAGACATCTTCATATCTAGCACCAGGCAAACTCTGAAATATGCCATATGCTATGCATTAAGCAGCGCCAGAGATGCCGTCCTCTGCACCAAGCAAGTGCCAATGCTGTATCAGAGAACTGAAGTTTGTTTTCAGCTTTCTCCTCAGAAACTTGTTAAGCAAGTGAAAAAAGCAAACTAAAAAACTCCTGAGAACTTACAACACGGAAGATCTATTATGAACACATTCTTACATTCTCCTGCACTGAAGATGGAAGCACACTGCAACATTACACTACTATCATAACCCCTGAAGTAGATTAAAAATGAAATAGCCAGCTTTGCCCCAGCAGTTTAAGACCGAAATCAGAGGCTGCTTTAATGTGATTTCTTATCCATTTTAATTAGTTTATGGCAGTAGTCGATTTTTCCATGGTGATGAAGTCACCACGCTGAGAAAGTAAGGAGAAACCGCGACCAGCCACCAGGTGAAAACATCCAGGTTTCTAACTGCATATTAAATTGGTGTTTGCATTGACAGTGATTATTGCTGGGAGCAGTCCAGGTCGAGCTCTGAACTCCATTAACTCAGATAACTGAAAATGAAAAAAAAAAAAAAAGAAACTCTGAAACCAATTTTTTTCTAAAAAGCAAGAACAGCAGCAGGATAGCTGTAACTTCTGAAAAGCTCCTCCCCTTCCCTCCTGAAAACATTAATCCGCGTTTGATCACTGAAACTGCTGTTCGTATGTACTCAGCACTGCTAGGCAGGTGTTGAGAAACTCATCCCAGGTGCTTCTACAAGTACTCAAGGAACCCTTAACGGTTTTTACTTACAGTCTCTCCGCATTCCTGGGAATATCCCTTGGTACAGTTTTGAGTCCCAGTCCATGACAATCCACGTTGGAAGCAATACAGGTACATTTATGCGGGCATCCTCCAACAGGCATCCAAGTCACAGAGCTCCAGAAGCTCAAGATCATTCCAAGGCACAGAAACACACTTCTTCCACCAGACAACATGTTTTCTTGATCACTTCGGTGGGTATAAGTGTGCGCAAGCAGCCGGCCCTTAAAGATGAAATGCCTCTAAGAAGAAAGGGGAAAGAAAACAAGAGGCTCTTAGTACAGCCCAAGGGAACCCACCACTGCCATCATCGCCGGAGCACCAGCAAACCTTCAAAGGCGCCTGAAAAGGTTACGTTAGGTGGAAGAAGGTGGGGAATTGCCTGTCAGGCTCAGGTTTCTTTCTGTTATCTACGAACGGTACCAGAAGGCAGACAGTTTAACAGAGCTTGAGCCAGATGCGTCCTCAGATGAAAGAAAAACGGGGAGCGGAGGTAAACACACACAAAACATCCATCAGAAGCGGCGGCAATCTCCCAAGAAGCCTCCTCCGCTCCGCATCGCCCCACCTGGGCCAGGCAGGTAACCGGCCGAGGAGACGACCGGGAATTCAAAGCGACCCCGCTGCAAGCTCCTCAGGCGCTCGCTCCCTCCCGCCTGCTCGGCCGCTGCTGCTGCTGGTGTCGCCGCGGGCCCGCACCCCCGCGGAGCCGGGACCGGGAGGCGGCGAGGGGAGGCGGACGGGGCGGAGGTGCGGGCGCTGCCGGCCGCCCGCTCTCCATTCACTGTGCATGGCAGCCGGGCGAGCGAGCGCCCGCCGCGCGGTGCCACCCCTCCCCCCTCCCAAAATATCACCCGCCGCCCCCATTGGCTGCGCCCGCCCTGACGTCACCAAACTGCTGAACTTTCGGAGCGGAGGGAGGGTGAAAGTTTGGGGGCCGCGCTGGCCTCGGCGGAGCGGCCCCCCCGCGCCCCGCAGCCCCTTCCTCCCGCGCCCGCCGCCGGGACGCCGTTCCCCTCGTCGGGGCGAGCCCGCCCCCTCCCCCGGTCGGGGTTTTGGGGAGGAATGCGGGGGCCGCGGCACGGGAACCGGCGCTCCGGCGTGAAACCGGCTCAAGTTTCCCCTCTGAAGGGAATTCACCTCCTTTTGTTTCCCGCGTTCCTGCTCCCCGAGTACCCTCTGGCGGCGGCAGGCGGAGGTTCACCGCCCGCCGGGCTCCTGCCGAGCCAGCCGCACTCACCTTCCCGCCCCGAGCATCCCCGCCTCCGCACCTCGATGCGGTCGCTGCGCTCCAAGCTCCCAAATTCAGCGCTAAACTGAACTTCGGCAACGTTCTCGGGAGATGAGACCAAGCAGGCTGCTTCAAAATACACAGTTCCTTATTTAGCACACTTAAAGCCAGTTCAAAAAGGCATGTTTACGCATAGGTACTCGGGAACACGGATAATCTGTTCTTCATCTACATCACAAACGCTTGGGCCCATGACTATGGAGTCTAGGATCTGCTCCTGCCGGTAGGGAAAAGTTTTCCTTTTCACAGTTCAACAAGGATCACGGCCAGCATTACCATGAAACCCTCACAAGCCCTCCAAGGATTTGACAAGGCAAAGTTACATTAGGATTCGAGTTCTCAAGGTTGTGGTCAAAATATGTTCTCAGCATCTTTCTACAAACATAAAAATCCAGCATTCTAAGCAAAGGGCTTGTAGGGGAAAAAGCACTGTAAGATGTTCACCATAAGATAGGGACACGGCATTCCAGTGTGCAGTAGCACATGTTCAATACCTGTTCATTTCTGGAAATATCTGCTTCATGTTTTGAATACTGAAATTTGTAATTACCTGAGGCATTCCTGCCCACCTTGATAGTTGTTTTTTCCCTAAACTAGTGAAATGTCCCCCCTTTATAGCCAGCAAAGCAGCTACCTGTCTGATGCCCTCCCTAGCAAGCAAAGACTTGACACTATAGAGCATTTCCCTATGAAAAGAAATCTGCCAAAGAGCACACACAAGACCACAGTTTAACCTTCACCTCTCCTGATCTTTGGCTGAAAAAAGCAATAGTGATTTTTTCATTTTAGAGAGAATTATTTACATGAGAAATTTCTTTTTTACATAGAAACCATTTTCACCAAGCCTTAAGTTTGAGCCACTTACATGACTAGACTCAAAGCTCAGTCAAGTGGTCCTTAAATAGCAGTATCCAACGAGCGAAGGCTCAGTGACGAATGACAAAGTTTGAAAATGCACAGAGGGACTCAGCTGTCACCCCTTTAAGTGGCTGCTTTATGCTGCTTTAGAGAAGATTAGAAAATACTATTCTCCCAAGTCTACAGAAGCTAGAAGTTTGTGAAGGTGTGTGTAATTCTGTCTGAATCCCCAGAGAAACGGTTCCTGGAGCAAAAGGCAGAGGAAGATCCCTTTAACCTCCAGCACTAACAGATGAAGTAAGGGGCAAAGCCACAACAATAACCCCCCTCCAGTCCCCAAAGCAGCAGTGAGAACTGTAGGAGCTGGAACAATAATCCCACTCCTTTACGCTCTTGAGAGGGCAAAAGCCCAGACAGCTCCGGGCATGTCATTGACACTCATCACTATCTATTCTGAGGCAAGCACCCTCCATCAAGTGTTAGTCTACAAGAGATCAGCTCTTCAACAAGGAACAGCTGGTTCAGGCCAGACAAGACAGAAATTATACTGCTTAGGAAGACAAAGTACTCTGAAAGCTCTGAAGTCTCCTCCAGACAGACCGAAGGTATATGTCCTTAGCTCATTCAAGCAGTGAAAATACTTTTGTTGGAACCTAACATACCTTGGCAGTCAGGCAACATCATTCTAAAGAACGATTTCCCCCACCACCCCACCCCTCCCTATTCCAGTTTACTAACAAGCATCTTCCCAGCTACAAAGGTGGCTGTATGGAGAGGCAGACACCCCTCACCTCAGGACAGAAGTACAGAAGCTGTTGGTTAATAAGTAAATATGATTATAGATAATGCAAACATCATAGCTTGATGGTATTTTTATTTTAAGTTACTAATATTTAGGTATGATGAACTTCAAATTCTAAGAAATGCTGAAAAAAAAAAATCCCTAAAATGCCTTCCACACCATCATCCATGGCAGTCAGCATAATCCATGCTTTACTGCTAATCCCTTACAACAAAGTGTCCCTGAAAAGGACAAGTGAACCAGACAAAATGGCAGAAAAACAGATGAGCCAGAAGTCAACCCTACCCTTGAAGTACAAATTAATTATTATAAGAACCGAAGAGGCATGTTTTCATACATTCCAGGTAAAATAGCTCTTAAAAGGAGATGGTCACATATTGTCAAGACATACCACTGTGCAGAAGAGTGATGACTCTGCCGTTTTTCCTTCACACATCTACTATGGCTTCCAGCTCCTGGCAATTGGTAGAAGCTGCCAAACTAGTCACTATTCATCTCTCAGTACGAGTTGGCAGAGGTCAGTACAGCATGTGTTACACAAAACAGCACAAAACAACGGATTATGGAATAAGCTGAATCTATAAAGTGTTTCTTATTTGTCTTTAAACTAATTTAAACAAGTAAATTATTCTTATGAAGCTATCTAAAGCTGCACAGTTTTTATCCAAACTATTCCCTGAAATATTAGAAACTACCAGCATATCCATATATGTAAAACTCCTTACAAACAAGATTATTATCAAAGGTGTGCCGTCTACTCAGCAGGGATTTAAATCTTGCCTGCTGTTTCTGCAATATGAAATATCGTCCTTTCTCTCAGAAAATTAGTTCACTGTATTTAGAACATCTTTGCACCAGTTTGGAAACTACTTAATATATTTTTTTTCTTTTATCTATTTGTTTTCAAGTAAGAAAAAAGTAGTTATGATTTTTTTCTCTTAGTATGGAAGAACATTTACTGAATAGATGTTCAGAGTATATTTACATTCAGGCAGTGCTGTCAGCTAAGCAGCTCGTAGCTGTCTTCTCTCTTGAACCTGCCATCAATATCCTCACCGACTCCACCACTATCTCCACCTTGCAATACTACCCTTAATGCCCACTACAGTCTAGGAGGGATGAGTTCTGGGAGCAGCAGAAAGGCAGGGTGGAGAAAAACCAAAGATTGTGGCAGCTGCTTGGGGAGAGGTAAGTAAAAGAAAGTCACTTCCCTCGACAGCTTTGAGCTTCCAATACCTTCTTCACAAAACATGCAAGCAAAATGAGTGTTCTAGAGTTAATTTCAAGATACATTACATAGTGTGGTATGCATAACATCACTGTATTTCTTGTCAGGGGCTTCCTGGGCAGTTATGCATGTGCACATGCTGTGTAGCAAGTGTGACATGTCTGAGAAACATAGGACTCACTGCACTTGTGTTGTCCATGTGGCCTGCACATGTGCAGTAAATCTGATGGCTCTCAAATGCTCATACTTTTTGCATGCGCAATAGTCAGTTGTCTAGAGGCCTGATGGGAACTGTAGCAGGGCCTGGTCAGCTAGCTGAAGTCCTGAAATATGAAAGTTTATGGGCAAAAAATAAGACCCATTTAAGGAATCCAAGCATGTGGTACTCTGGTTCAAGCAACAAAAGACCACAGAACCCCGTACTGCAGGACAATCTGCACAACAGAAGAAAGCCTCCACAGTCACCAGTAGTAACTAGGAGGGTGGAGAGGAAATGAGTAATTTTCATTGCTTCAAAGGAATCAGGCCTTGAATCTTATCGTTTATGTCACAAGGCTCCCTGAACAGCTCTAAGAGGAGCTCTCAAGCACATTCACCACAGCACTTTATGTTTGTCACATGATGAAGCTGATGTGTGCATTTTAAACGTGCAAAGTTCAAACTCCGCCTAATTTTAAAGTCACTGATGCAATCATTTGGGAAGCAATGACATATAGCAAGTTAAATAAAGTATCCCAGCACATTCCCTAAAAAGGACATAGAGCTAGCACTTGAGAACCCTCTCAATGCTAAGGAATTTGAACTGGATTTTTATTAGAAGCTAGAAATAGAATATAGGTTTAACGTGACAGATGTCAATATTGCCACGCTATTCCCGGGCGCGTAACATCTATGGGCTGGGTTAGGCTCTGCAGAAGCATGGCACGAACCAGAGGGCACCCATCCATCGGCGGGCAGGCGCGGGGCCGCAGCCGCCCGGGCTCACGCTGCCCTCTGGTGGCTGCGCAGCGGCTCGCTGCCTGCCGCGCCCGCCCCGTTTGCAGAGGTTGATCACCCTTGCAACCCAGCAGATTTTAAAATCCACACGCAGGTGGCGTCGAAACCGCGGTCAACGTAAATAAGAAGGTGATCGCACTGCAGGGAAAAACAGATTCAACTGACACTGAGTCAGACCATGTTTTTCACCGTATGTTTATTACCCTCAGAGGTGTAATGCCACAAGTTTCATAAAGATACTGGTGTTTTCTACTCCCATTTCAAGAGGAAAATTCATTATCAGTTAAACACTAAATATTGGCTTTTATAACAAAAATAATTAACATGAAAATATCTTTAACTAAGAAAACAATGCTTTTCTTATGTTTGTTAAGAATGCATTAGAGGCTGAGCAAACAATGTTTTTACCTCTGCCTTTGTTTTTAAATATTACGCTTATTGAAATAAGCATTAGCTGCTCTTAAAATAGTCAGACTATAAAATGAAAACAACCATCAGATCTTAAGACACTGCCAAAGGCTACTATTCAGTATGAAACGTCAGATGGATTAGAAAGTCCAGCAACTGAAGCTAGCCTTATTTTGCCCTCAAACAGATAAAACCAAGAATATTAGCAGTCTGTACATACTCACTCACAAATCCATTCCCATTTTGAGATGTGGTAACAAGGAAGATGACTCCATGCAAGAAAGCTTGTGTCACCTGGCACACCACAATTCACCACACAGTACACAAAAAGAGCAATAAACTTTGATCAGCAAAGAATTTAAACAGGATTTCTTCCACTTAGAACAGGGCTCCCATTCATATTAATCACACAGAAGATTATGAATGAAAATAAGCCATCTATTTGCTCTCTTGCTTAGATTCAGAGACAGAATTGCAATTGTCCTTGCAATTTGGAATTAGTTTATTCTGTCATTTTAATTCTAATAATGGATGGTATGGAATCTACCTGCTCTTTATTCTTGTTCCTAATATGCTGTTGCTCAGGGAGTTGAAGTCAAACTGTGAAGTAGCACAAAGCTAATTGACTAACATCAAGAAGGGATCACACACCTTCACTGTTGCTGAAAACATTTTAAAGGTGTTAAAGAACTTTAAATTATAACTTATGAAGAAAACAAAAAAGTAGTTCCACTAAAAGCTTAGTAAATTAAATTAGCTTCTTTTATATTAGATTTGTATCATACAACTGAAACCACCTAGAAAGCCTTCCACATTATATTCCCTCTGCTACTTACTATTCCATCAACTATAGAGTATTAACTATTGAGATACCTTTCTCTTGCACAGTTCACATCCACATACAACTTTCTATAGCTTTTTCTGCTTCATGCTCAGCATTTAAGTGAATAATAGAGAAAAGGAGAGGAAAAAATGCAAAACGGCCTATTATTATATGCTTTTAATGCACAAAAGGTATCTAACAGAAGAGCATTTTCTTCTTAATTTAAGGTTTGTAATCAGTAAGAACACGGCTTTCATATAGCAGGCGATATTTGATATATTTCATTCTGTTTCTAGTACATACAGGCTTCTGTAAGAAAGTACTGAATTAGTTGGAAAATCTAAAAAATTTAAATAGTTATGGAATATATGAAAGGCTAAGGAGGCCACAGCACAGTATCCTTTCAGGCTTAGGGTGTTACTTCTGATGCAAGGCATAGCAAGTTTTGGCAGTGGTTACAGGAGAGACTGGAGAGTCAAAATGTATAATCCACAACTCTCATCGCTGTATCAAACAATGAAACAATATTTCCCCTTCACTGTCTAGTGTTTTGTTTCAGCCAGAATCTGCCATTAAGCAATTTTGGGAGATACTGCATTAGAGGAAGTTTAGGTTTTTTTCTTTATTATTCAAGGCCTAATTCATCATTCATGTCTGTCTACATCAGCAGTTGCTAAAAAAAAAAACAAAACATCAGTTTAAGGGGCACAACCATAGCTACACTTTACCAGCAACTATTAAGACACTCTAGAAACACTGTTTTCATAAACCAGTCATTACCAGTTTCTGATATAAACATGCTTTCTCTCTTTGTACTTCAGCATACATAATACTAACAGTCTTCACACATATGCAACAACACCCAGTAGTTTCAGTGGTAGAAAATCATTAAAAATAGTACCACTTAGGAGAAAGAATAGTGGATGAATATGCTGGAGATGCACTGTTCATAACAACACAAATCTGCCACACAAGACCCCTTAATAGTTTCTTACATTTAGATGCTACTTGCACATAGATCTAAAACAAAGGCTCCTGTTGAATAACAGTTTTGCATTCAGAAAGAAGTCATATCCATTTTCTCACCCCAAAAAGGTATTTGAGAGGCAAACAGGGAAGGTGCCCAGAAAAACAAATTCAAACACAGGCTTTAGCTCAGCCATTGAAGTCTATTAAATGCAAAAGTGTTCAGAGCACTAGGCTTGGAAGTGAATACTTCTCTTGGACAAGAGCTAACAACTCCATACTTTGAGACACAGCAATCCTTTAGATAGAGACTATCATCTTTTCCTAATCCAAAATAAATATTTAAAGTCTTCAAAGATTTGACTAGTTCCTCAGTTTGGAATCCAAATCAGAAGCATGGGGCAAAATATACCTATACCCTAGATGAGGCCTTTTCACATTGAGAAAATATTTATCACCTTACATTGTCTTGGAGGACAAAGCTAACCTGAAAGTCTTGGCAGCTTTGGAGAAAATAAAGCATTTAAAGCTGTTATTAGTAAAACTTCTGTATTTTGATTGAATTTTACAACTCTTATGCATAAAACGAGCAATGCCATTGCCACAATGTGAAACATTTCATTATTTCAACTGTGTATGGATCATGTAGCTCAATGGGTAAAACCAGAACTGTCTTGTTTTGAAACATAAGTAGCTTCCTAGAATTTTTCCTTCAAAGACGCAGCACTAGAAGTAAAATATCATTTACCATGTGCTGGCATCAGAGATTCATGCCTTCACCTATTCACAGCATAGTGGTTTGCCAGTCCCTGACATTGAAAAGTTTTCAGTAACGTATCAGAAGTTTAAAAATATGTTCAATGTAAAGCTTAAGCAGATAGATCCCCATTATGTAAACACACTAACATTAAACATTTTTTATTACAGAAAGGAAATATCTAGTGCTTAAAGCAGGAATCATAAAACCTGGATTTTGTTTTTGTATTGCTTATGGGCTCTGACCTTGGCAAGTCGGCCTTCTGGCCTCAGTTTCCTAGTTCATAAAGATTTATATCACACAAGGTTATACAGCCATCTGAGCTTTACAAAGCAAGCTTCAAGTATTAGTTTCAGTCTAAGTTAAATCTACATTAAATGTCAAGAATTAGAAGTATTTTGTAAGTATGAATATTATTAATATGAACATTTTGTGGTCTTTGACATTAGAGTTTTTCCCCCCTTATGGATGTCTTTAATGGATATAGTAATTAAAAGCAAAGTACTAGAGAAAATTTCAAATTTTCCCTGTGTTTACATACTCTATGTACATTGACCTGGATAGCTGTAGAACAGTATTTTTAACAGTACTCTTCAATATCCATTCTGCACCCTGTATAAAAGGGACAGAAAGCCAAGGAATGAAAGATCTGAAAATGTTTTATGCAAAGCTTCTGAAGTGGAAAATTTAATATCTAGTCCATAAATTTTTTGAGTTGTTTGCTTGTTTGACGCCACATGCACACACACAAAAAAAGGGTACAAGAAATTTCACAATGAAACTGGGAACACCAGGACTACAAATTGACCAGCTACACTGGACAAAGAAGAAAAAGGATTTGTCTAATTTTCTAGGTCACAGAAGCTACTTCTCACAGTTTCTTTCAAGCCAACACTTGGAAAGAAAACTGCAAGACTTCATAACAACTTACTACAAGGTACTTTGCATTGAAGTTTTCAAGCTTGATCTTCCACATGCTATAGAAGATTATTAAACTCATGGAATGAAAGCAGTCTTTATCCAATATGGTTACTAATTGGAAAGCCAAATTGCTGTTAATGTAATTAACTCAATAGCCACAAAATACTCAAAAGTGCTACTTTGATACTTGTTTGCACTTTCAGACACAAAGAATGACCTGCTCAGACTTTTGAAATTTTAAGAGAGTTAAAATTTAAAAGTCAAAATGAAAGCCTTATGTGTTAATAAAATTCCTCTTTCTGAAGATAGTTATTCCTAGGTCAAACATTATTTGCCAGCCTTCCTGTTTGTTTTAATTTTTTCTCAAGTAAAATTACCCAAAATTGTCTAGAAACATTGTTTTTGAAGTGCAACTATGTTTCCTTTAATCAACACACAAACACAAGGAAAGAAATGAACAAATTTAGAAAATAAAGCTTCTCTTTCTGATGGCAACTCTTACCTTTTCACCTTGGTACTGGAGGGGAAAAAAAAGAACCATATTCTCCTCCTGTCAGCAAGGGTCTAGCACACAGATGACACCTCAATGACAAAATCATTGGTTCACTGTTCAAGTGAACCAATAGTCCAAATTCAACTAATCCACTAATCCACCAACATTATGATCAATCCCCATATCCTGCAGCACTATGGAGTCCAAACAGGGTAGAACACCTTTCAAATGATCAAAATACCCCTATCCTTGAAACACCCTTCAGAGAAGTCCAAAAGACAGCGTGCATCTGTGATGCATTTAGTAAGGCTAATTTCAAACACATTAATTCATGCACATGACCTCATTCACTGTCACTGTGGAATAAATAGCAGATAAATCCTGAAATTATATGTTTTTATATACGAATTATATCAGGATTTCACAATCTAATTCATTTTTCTATCATTTTCCTCTTCAAGATCTACTGAACCATTTTATGATTCACCTTCAACAATCCACTTCACAAATAGAATACAGTTTATCAAGAAAAGGCCTTATACAATTAATCTTTTAATTCTTTACGTTATTACTAAAGAATCATCACTGAATGCCAAAATACCAGTTTGACCCACAATGACTCTAAAAACTAGTTTCATATCTTGGATGATTTCTAAGCTTGAGGTTCTATGCCTCAGAACATATAATTTAAAAGAAGTCTTAACTCTATTGTAGGTTACTCTTTCAATTAGGAATAGTCTAAGAAATTTATTTTATTGTTCCCTTTATTTAAAGTGTCTTTTACTGGACCTTGTGCCTTCTTTACTGGCTGTCATATATACTCATATGCCTTTAACACCAGGAAGAGCAAAATTCACATCACAGATGGAATTCTTTTCCAAGATGCTGTGCAGAAAATGAATTTGTCTTTTGCCAGAACATCATCCTCAAGTAAGGGCTAAGACAGGAAATTATGTTCGTAAAGGTCAGGCTTTATCTTCCATGTACGTTTTAAAATAAAAATGGAAATTTCATCAAGAAAAATATACAGAAAGATAAATTAGTCAATACAGTCCAGTAGGTTAGAATTAGTATTTGCTGGTTACTTTAAATGGAATACGCATACATACAACAGAACAATACAAATTAAGCGATCCAAACAAAAAAACAACCCCAATTTATATTTATGCAAAACTAATATTGAAAATAATGCAGTTTGTACAGACTCACTGGACACTTTTTCAAGATAATTTTTCCAAGCCTAGTTTTATTACACAGCAATCTTTTCCCATTACTTTTATGCTGTAAATATTAAACTCACTTTTTAGCAACAGTAGTCTATTTCATTGGGTTTATGCAGATTATTTGAGAGTAACCTCACGTACTATTTTGTTTTGGTTTGGATTTTTTTGTTTTATTTCCCAGTGATTTTCTGAGTCATCACAAGATTATTTAGTGCTCTGAAAACTGGAGAGAAAATCTGGACTTAGGGCAGCCTTGATATTATGGAATCATTTAAGCATAAAATGATTTTTATCCTTAAAAAAATAAAATCCAAATCATCTTGTGCTGGTCAATCAAGTATTGAATTTTAAGTTTCACTACAATTGTAACTGTGAATCTCTAGCAATAGCCTTATTTCTCCACAATCACCGTCAAACAAACAAATATTCACAACTTTACCAATCTTTATTTTCATTTGCATTGTTAGTCTGGTTTTTAATTATTCTTTCTCATTTTATCTCGGCCAATGGGAATTTTAGTTACACTTTGCAGGATTCATTGCACATGTCTCCCATAGTATTATCCACAACTATGTTGTGTTTTAGGGAACATAGCTCACCACTGATAAACAGCCACACTAGGATACCACACAGCTCTGGGATTAGGGTTGTTTGTGCCATAACAGCTTTGCCTTTATTCTGCACCAGGTGGTGAGTACAAAATACCAGCTGGCCCACTTGTTCTTGAAGTAGATTGAGCAGGAGACTGTAATCAAGACAAGTGACTAAACAAGCATTAACCAGTGGAAGATCTGAGGGAACAATAGCAAGGTTAGCTTTCCATCTGGGTAGAAAATCAGAAATATACGGCCACAAAAAGGAAGCAATAAAGTTATTCTGTTAATAGATTATAAAATGAACTAAGGTCTTAGAAAGTAGTTGCTGTAGGAAGCCTGGATTCCTGCTCACTGTTTATCAGCTTGACTTTGTGTAAGATTTCTCCACCATTTAATTGTGATATAACTGCTTCTTTGTGCCAAAACATAAGTGATTTCAGGAGAATCAGGACAGAATTTGTCTTTTGTAAATATGCAACCTTAACTAGGCTCAAACCCAGGGCATCAAGTGCCATTTTACCTAGCTAGTGTGAAATTTCATGACCAGCTAATTATTAAAGTAGCATTTTTAGAAGCCAAACCAGCCAGGAGACAGATTTAGGAAACTGCCAGACAAAGGCTTTTAAGTTCCAGTTGGAAGGCTAAACTCTTCACTTCTCAATTTCACACAAACATCAGATTATTATTTTTTGACCCAGCATTTTGGATTTGATATCTTTTCAGTATAATTAGGCAGAATATACATACAGGGGAAAAGGCTAACTCATGGAACAGAAGAGGGTGAGTTGTTTTTCTTTTTTTAAGTCAGAACAACATAGCCAGCTGGAATATTTATCTTAACTATAGTTATGATTGACATTACTGGTTATTTACACCTTAAGCCTATTCCTTAGAACATAAATCATTACTGCCCAAGTATAAAAGGCCAAAAACTTGACTGTTACTTTTCAATGTTATGTTTTTGACTTCCATTACTAAAACTCAACACTATCTTTACTTAACTTTCCCAGGTCACTTGTCCAGTTTTCAGCTAATATAAACTTCTGAAATATGTGTAAAATACATACTAATTTCAAAATGACGCTTAAAGCTAGACACATTCAAATTCCTATACAATCTGGTTGCTATTATGGCAATGGCTTTCTCTTAGGCATGCTTTTAGTCAAGCAAGTTTGATCTGTAAAGATCACAAACTTTTCTGCAGAGCCGAGCATCCACCATCATATTTTAACACCACCACATTTTTGTGGCGTCAAGTTTACCACAACCACCTAAAGACAACAGGAAATGTGCCTTTTGTCGGATGTATATTTTTGAGACAGCACTCAGGCAAGTTATGCAGCCAAGTTTCACCTCTATCCTCATTGATGTTCTAAGGGCTTGCTATGTTGCAGTTTCAGTAGGACATTGCTAGTGCATCTCTGCATGCTCACTCACCAATTACTTGGTCAATTAATGCTAATAACTCTTACACCCACAAGATTGCCTTTATATAGAATGCAAATACTTTCAAGAAGCAAAAAAAATAGTTTTTAATAGTTGAGGGGGTGGCTTTGTCTTTTTTTTTTTGGTGGTAGTTTAATTACTGAAGTTGTATTTTATTTTGTTAAAGTTTCTTTATCATAATTTTGTTACCAGTTCACTGTTCATCTGTCAAATTAAATGCATTACTACAAATTGCTATTCGGATAATGAATACCAAACAGCATTCCTCGAGCAATATATTAAAAGTTCATTGCATCTAAATTACTTGCTTCGTAAGTATGTTGACTTTGAAAATTCTGGGCTGAAATTAATGAATTCCTCCCTGCACACATTATTTATTTTTCACACACAAAAGGGAAAAAAAAAACCTTCAACCATTATTCATCTTAAAGTGCTTTCCAAAATTGGATAACAACCACTTATGATGTCTACTGAATTGCAGAGAAAGCTATCAGCCCATTTAATACGCTAACCAATATAAGTCTGCATAGTTATTTAAGAACCCATCAAGATTAGCTTTTGAAGCCTCTGTGGATGGAAAAAGTCTAAGGTAATTTTCACTATCTATTGCTAAACTACCTTTTAAATGTTTACTGTTTGTATTTATTCACTGTAAAAAACAAAGCCCTCAGAGTCACTGTAAAATTAAAAAAGCATCACTTGTGTGAATAGAAATCAATACCTTCACTAGATCTTTTCACACTTTCCACCAAGTTATTTTTGACCGATACGATGGCAGGGTGGGAGGGGAGCAGAAACATCAACTTGTTTCTGAATCTATGCACTCACTACCCTGATAATGATAATTTTGATCTATTTTATTATGCTCAGTAGAATGTTTGTGGTCAGTACTCACCACAGCAATACAATATAAGAAATTTAAGATTGTTTTTCTTCAAACTCTAAGACCCAAAACATTCAGGAAGCTATATAGACTAAAAGCACATCATAGTTGGCTTCTAAAGACTTATGGAAAGGAATGACAAGATACTAATAATAACCACTCCTCTCCACAGACATTTAGTAATCCATCACGTTAACAATGCACAGAGAACTTAAGAAAAAAAACAATTGTTCTAAGTCCCTTTCAAATCCTGAGCCCAACAGCTATTCTCACCACAGCAGAGGTCCCTCCCAGCTCAAGCTCATTCCCTTTCTAGCATTTTGATAGCACAAAATCCAGGAAGGAATGCAGCATTTGATATGCTGCCAACAGCATGTTTCTCTTTGCCTACATTTGCTAATTCTTTAGTCTTACTGCCACAAACCTTTTTGAGACTCAGTTCACTGTACATGACTCTCCTTTCTGAATTTAGAAATTACAAGGTTAGTCATCACACACTAAGGTACTATTATAAAATTTCCATTATTATGACACATTATGCAGCTATTGCTCATAGTGCGAGTGTGCACACACATGCCCATCTGTCTGTCAGAGCTTTGGAATTACTATGCCTTTGCAGCTCCTCTACATCTGCACAAATACTAACACAGTTTAGACCCAAAGCACTTTGTGTGTCACGAATTCAGATTTTACAAATCCATTTTTGGAACAGGAAATTTCTAGAAGTTAGCTGTAACAGCTCAGTATGCTGAAATACACAGGCAAAGTACTTTCCAGATGTAAGCAACTCAACATCTTCCTATCACAAATAAAGATTATGATTTGTGCTACTGTGTGCATCCCATTTATAAAGTTTTAGCCTATAGTCAGAAGAATGTCGCAGCTCCATGAGCACAAGCTGTTTGACTGATACCTTCTTACATCTTTCCAGCTTCTTCTTGAAGAGCAACACATGTTACAATAACACAGAGCTCTTTTATACAGCTTTTATCCTTTCATGTTCAGAGGACAACTGGTATAGAAAAATACCTGATGCTAAACTGCTCCAGTGTGTAAATGCTGTTTAAACCAAAATAATCTGTCCTCAAAGCTGCACAACAGTTAACTGCCTTTTCACTTCTTAGCTGGGTAGTACCCCAGTAAGGTTAGAGACATATAAAGTGGTCAGAGATACCCCAAAGTGAAGAAGTGGAATAATAGCATGCAGAATGAGAAATTCAAGAAGCAACAAAGCAGGAGTTATGCACATCGGTTCTCTGTGTCAACTGTCATTGAAAGAATCTATCATACAAGGAGAGACCTTCAGAATGACATGATTGTTACAGCTGAATAACAGAAAACACTGAAAGGCTCAACTTTAGCACTAAATCCTGGCCCAGGATAACATTAACTGAATATATTAATAAAGGCCCCATCTTCTGTAGTAACAACTCCACTCAAACAAAATCATGATAATGATATTCTGAAAGAGAACATTTGTACTGGCTAAATATTGCCATGAGGTAACTGTTCTCGGGGGGAAAAAAAGTTATGGTAGAGTGTTTTCTTTCAAAACACTCAACTCAAAATAGATTAGATACATACCACACATTCATTATTCACACACATCTTTCAGCCTAGGCTCTGATGTATTTACTTATTCTTATGAGAAAAACTTACCAGGAAAAGGAGCTAGCTATTCAGAAGACCTTCATTTAATGATATAAAACTTGGCAAGAGTAGGTGTTGGAAATGTCAGAGTAACAAAAGCACTTTTTCTTGTGATTATTAGTAGGCCATTTATATTCCTGTCAAATTAAGACATCTGCTTGAATACATATTTCACTACAAAATTCTGATATTCAGAATATATGCAATGAACCCTCTGGAGACATGCAGGTAGCGCTTTACTTTCTTCATTTATAACTGGCCTTGTCACCATGGATTAACTGAAAATTAAGATAATAAGATTCTTAATGTTGAATTTCAAGGAAGACATGGGATAGGTTGAGGTAGCTAGCTAGCATGAAAGGATATTATCCACCTGTATTTAACAAGCTATTTATTAATGATTAATACACCCAAAAGACCTATCATAACATCTCACTGTCATTGTTTGCAGTTGCTGACACATGATATACATTGGAACTGGGAGACCTCGAACATCCTTATGAGTCCGATTCCAAAGCGTAATGCTAAGAGATATACCAGACACTGCTTACCTGTTTACCCTTCAATGAACTAGACAGAGAAGGAGAGAAAGATGTCCTAGTCACACAGCACTGCAGCTATTATTCCAGTCACATGTTATGTTTTAACTCAACTTAGAAAAGTGTTGGGTTTGCATATAACATATTGTGTAATAATGATAAAGCTAAGACAGGACTAGATTTCTCAGTGAAACAGTCACATGCCATAACTTTTCTTGAGCTCCTCGCCTATAACCTTCAACACTGTTTATTAAAAACACTTCTGAAGTGTTCCTCTAGAAATATTCTGAAAGCACAGACATCGGTGAAGTGCCAAATTCTTCCATAACTCTTTAAGGTCCCCAAGTTCTATTCCCTTCCACCTTACTGTCAGAATTCAGGAAGCACAGTATAATCCAAACCCAGGTAATTTCAGAACAAATACTTCACAGTAACAAAAAATTAAATATTTTTTACTATTCTAGCTTCACCTGTATACTGTTCATGGTTTGGCATCAGCAACTAAACCACTTTGAATTATATTCCAAGGAGAGCTTTTGCTTACCCTTGAAAGCTTCACTGTTGTTCTGGAAAAACAGCATTAGCAGGCCTCCTGATCAGTCACTGGGCTATTGACATAAACTTAAGAATTGGAGCATACCTCTTCCCCCCACACACACCTTTCTTCCCTTATTAGGTATTCAAACAGTTGAATTTGAGCAAATCTTCAGAGCAGTTGTAGAAGTTCATGTTGTAATACTCTCAAGCATAGTCCATGAAGTGCAAAGTTGTAGCACAAAGTTGAAGTTATAACACAGCTGAGTATTCTACCAGAACTTACATGCTAGATCATCAGGAACCTTACCACACAGAGCTGTCAGTAGCATGTAAGATGCCTTGAGTATTCACTGCTACCTGAAAACAAGTCTGATTTCCATAGGGAAGAAAAATTAGTACCAAAGGTGGTAGGGGTTTGTTTTGTTTGTTTGGTTTGTTCTCTTCTTTTATCCAACACATTTAGAGTCAAGTTCATTTAATCAAAGAGCACTTTACAAGCTCCCCTGATTCATTAAGTTATTCTATTGTTTGACCTTCGTTATCTCAGTAGTTCAAATTATGGTGAAGTTTCTGAATGCCATAACAACTCCCTACAAACTATGATTAGTATTGTGCAAGCAGAAAGAAGACTTGCTGCTCTGAAAAGCCTGGAAGAGGCTCTTTTGGTTCATCAAGCTATATGCATGTGTACTTTTACAGGAAAGTACTTTTATTCTCAAAATGCTTTATGGCAACCTGTCACCTTCTTAAGAGACAATATCAGTGCCAGTAAAGCGGCCAATATCAGGGGAAATACACATTCTGGTTTTGACTCTTAAACCAAAGCTACTAATCAGAGCTGAAAGAATCCTGCTGCTCTGCTGATACGCAGGACCCTTTCATTCATTTTGGCCACTAGAAACTGGACCTGCAAATTCACTATTATATTCCAGTATTTGGGCAAGAACCAGCTGCCAAAAATGAGTTATGTCATTCTGTCTTTATGGGCTTCCTGACTTGACTTTTTTTTTTTTCTCCTGTTTCAGGTATGAATTTTTTTTTGTAGTCACAAATAAATACGTAGCATAATCAAACATGACTGGTGTTTCTCATGAGACTTAAATACATCTGTGAAATCTAAAACAATTTTTACTGACAACTCAGACATATCAGAACATTCTAGAAACATCCCTGTGAAGTAGACAGAAAATATACATTAACAGGGTGAACAAGGTACACACTTTTGCTATAGAGAGGACAAACTTGTTCAGAATATTTTGACTTTCTGTTTGAAGCAGCCAGTTATTAAGCCACTAAGGTATCAGACTTCACCCCGTAAAACAGCTAATTCAAAACCAGTCATCAAGAAGTATATTTAAATAGGAAGCGTGTTTGCATTGTCTTCAGTTTTGTTATTAAAAAGAAGAAATGTTTGCCATCCTTAGTTATCTGGCATATGTCTTAGCCTTAACCTACTTCTACAGATTGTACTAAGTCAAAATAACCATCTGAAATTCTAAGCGTCATACACTTCAGAGGTAATCCAGAATTCTCATTTTGGAAAAAAACCCTCCAACCTAACAGTAACAACCAACCTCAAACCCCACACTGTTCTCATGCTTTCTTGTTAACACATAATAGTTCTTGTGATACTGAAAAAAATATGTGAACATTTGTTAATGAAGGTATTGGAGAATACTCTTAAGGTAAAATTGTGCTAGATGTTCCTTAAAAATATTCGTCCCTTCCTGCACTGAAAAACATACTCAGTATGCTTATCAAACCTAGGACAAAATTATGACTTATTTTATGCTGTGTAAATGTTTAATAGGATCACTGATATCACTTATGGTCAGAGATACTCTGCATATGGAATTACATTTACCTGAATTCTGAAGTATATCTTTAGGAGTCCATTACATTTTTAAGGTTTAATACAGTAAAATCTCTGCTTAAAATGAAAATGGGTTAGATTACTATGGACTGGAAAATGCTTGTAAAGTCAATACTACCATGTCATATTGCAGGACATGCACCAATCTTAATATACTTCCAATGGTTTAAGATTTAACTAGATACTGATTAATTACTAGGGAAAATAGCTTGTTGGTTTGTTTTTTTTTTCTTTAATGTCTAAAACACTTAAGTGATGAGTACTGGATGTTTCAATCAAAAGGTTTATACAATGATCTGGGTAAGAGAAATTATCCCAAAAGATTGTAGAGGAATGTGACAGCAAGAACTACTGCTTCAAGCTTGTGAATAGTCATTCAACTCCTACTAGTACTCCTAAGTATTACGGCTGAATAATGTACCTCTAATCAAAGTAAGGAATAAAAGAAGCTCCAGAAATGCTGAGCCTAAATTTCCTTTAGTTCCGCACCAGAGATGTTGGAACTAACAGTGGGGGAATACAACAGGTGGTAGCAGTGGTCCAAATTATAACAATTAGAGGTGTTTGTATGTTCTGCATACTGTGAATATATTTTTTGTCTGTACCAAATTCAGATGACTGACAACTGCTTTGTAATGAAAACCCACTATTGTGCACGTGTCTGGCAGTCTCTACTTTGTAGCAAGAAATTAAATTTGCCTCTTATCCAGCAGAATCTAAACTTTCTGCTAACAAAATGCATCCGTACAGCCTACTACATGCAAAGCTGATTGTTGACTGGCACAATCTCTCCACAGATATGTCTCCACTCATTGCTTGGCTCAGACTGTTTTGGTTTCAGACTAAGCCTGTGCAGCTTCCCAAGGGACAGACTCCTGTCGCTTCACATGTCTGAAAGATCTGCAGACATCTTCACCAACTGATTCGCTTTCCAGAACCATGACTAGCTTTGTAAGATGGGTCCTGAATTAGAAGCAATGGTCATATAGGTGCTGTATTTATATCTTTTTCTAACACTTCACAGTTGTTAACAGTGAAAAGATGTAATCACTGCCTGCCCCTCCTCTTTCTCTATTACAATTGAAACATAGCTAAATCTGACTTTCCTAAGAAGAATTCCAATAAATATATATATATACCCCAAGCCTTACTGCTATGGAATGATCATGCCTCTTTAATCCTACTTTGACAGAGACTAAGATGTACCTGCTAGATTACAGTTTTGGTTTCCCCTACATTGTCTCCAACAACCATAGTTTGATGGTGGGGGCTGCACCTCAGTCCCACATCCACACGCATTTTGCTGGAGAAACCTGACACACCTTATTTGACAACGCATACCCTAAGTATCAGTTTCATGGTGTCTACAGTGGAGTACAAGTTCCCTCATTTTTGCTGCAGAATAAGACTGCACATGTGGGGAAACATGAGTTGCTTTTAGTTTGTTACCAGAAATGAACACAGAAGGTCCAGAAATTCAGAATATATAGGTGGCATGAGGTATTTACAGCTCCTCCAAACCCCCCTGCTACCCACTTAGCACTAATTGATAAAATAATTCATTCGGTAACATTATTTTAGTCAATAATCCAAACCAAACATGGACACTTAAGCATCTCTTAGACTCCTATTTTCTCTGTGTTATTGGTAAGTTTTCTTTTTATTTGTTTCAGCATTTACATTTAAATATAACTGGACAATACACTCTTTCTTCCATAAAGAGGAAATAACTTTAAGATAGCTAGCATTCTTGTCAGCTTTAGTAATCAGGGGAAGCAGTGAAACTCTTCAATCATTACAGTCCTCTAATTAACGATTAATGTGTTACTGGTACATCTTGGTTAAAAAAAAAAAAACAAACCAATCATCCAGTTTCATTCAAGACCCCTTTCCTTTCTGAGAAACTCCCAGAAAAGCCAGCTGGAACTCACAAACTCTCATTAGTTGTTTCAAGACAAATGTTTACTTCCTTTATGGAGTGCTGAAGTAGCACATCAGTGACAGTTTAATACCAGGACCAAAAGCAATTTCCTGTAGAAATCAAAAAAGTAACCTTGATTAAAACAATTAAGACACAATTTTGAGAAACTAAGTTATCAGCTAAAACAAGAACATCAGAGCTCCACCCTCTCCTGGCCCTGGGGAGAGTGAAAAAAGGTGATTTTAAGGATGAAGTCCCCAGGAAAGCGCAGAGCCCTGAGGTTTGGGGGACGATGGAAGTGGTTCCCAGAGAGAGTGAGAACAAGCAACAGTTTTCCCTCCTAGCACCTTGGGTGTGGGAGCAATCCGCAGGCATTTGTAATTTTGTTCCCATTTCAGAACCCATTTTCGGTTGGCACAGTAATCTATTCTCTTCTACTCAATACAGGATCATCAAAATCCCAGGAACCCAGAATTTATAGGATTATATTCATGTTTACACTTGTAGACTGTTTTAGATAATTAGAATATTAGAGTAAAAATCCATCAGGCAGAGTTTAAGGCTTGAAAACATTTTTTTTAAACAGTATTTTTTCCTTATAGAAAAAGTTACAGATACTTCACAGAAATGTGGACTAGGTTACCAATTGTGTCACTAACTACCAAAACTAGACAGTAACATATGGATGGCAGCACATGTTTAGATGACCAGCAACCAATATATAGTGACAGAAGATAGCATTTGAAATGTAAACCTTAATAGGGACCTAACAAGAAAAAACCCAACTGTTAGCCTAAACTTCAAATCTTGACCAAAGATAAGGAAATGTCCATTCTTTCAAAAGGCACCTTAATAGGATCGCAACTACAAGCACAATATTCCGAGAACTTAACAACCAGGAAGATAATACAAAGATACTCATCTAAATGCTCAAATTGCAAGAAAAATTAGTTGGAGGAATAGCAAGTTATCCTGTAATCAGTTAAGTAACTGACATATATTAATATATGTAAGCTTTGCTTACACTTGAGGGTGTAGGCTAATCAGCAACCAATAAATTGATTCTAAGCACGTTTTCCTGCAGCCTCAGGACATGAACTAATCCAGGCTAAAAATAAAATTTTTGAAATCTAATTAACTCATTAGCTTCAAATAAAAAAAGCATTTCCTCATCACAAACAGCTGTACAAATTACAACAAAGCAAGCATGTATGTTTTTCTAGAACACCACAAATTCTGCTAGTGGGAAAAGATTTCAGGGAACCAAGCCTCTTAAACTCAAAACCATATATCTGCTACCCCCCATCACATTTTATGGTGACAATTCACCTTTGATATTCAATAATTTGTTCTTAGTCTGTGCCCCTAACATCCAGAGTATACTATCAAAGAGACAATGAGAAAGATTGGCCAGCATTTGAAGTGGCCAAGTATTTTTTTATGAAAGCTTTTTGTGTTCGCATTTTAAGTTCAGAAAAATCTACCTAAACTTTCAGAGATAAAAGGTGGAAGCAGACCTCCCAAGTGGTACTGTATACATTCATGTTCAGATGAAAAAGTAGAACTGAAGTTGAAGAAAATCAAGTCCAAAACTACAGCTGACCCATGTATTTTTTACCTGTGGAATCTATGTTATACAAACTAATTCTGTATTTTCCTGACACAGTTTCAAAGCAATTTTTCATCTATGGCAGATAACAAAAGCTTAGACATGTACTTTGTTCCTCCTGGGGTATTGCTAAACATTGAAATTACGGTAGATGAAAAAACATCTGTTGTCCCTTAAGCAGAGACTGATTTTACCATCAGAAATGGTTGAATTTGGTTAATCTTTACAAATGTTTTACTTTCATGTTGTAATGTTCATTCCACAGTTTCTTCGTGCATCATTGACATCAATTATGATCACAATAAAATCATTTTTGAGACATAAGTTTGAAATAGAAGTGTGGCTCATCATTTCTTCAAAATTGCAAGGCTTAAAACATTAGAGAATATTGCCACAAAGCTTTGTCACTGCCCAGAGGCAAAATTTCCTTTTTTGCACAAGCAAAATAAGAGAATGAGTAAAAACTTTGGGTAAGGAACACAAATATTTTTACTTTTTTTTTAACAAGATAAATACTTTTTTATTTGTCACTTTCATCGGGCTTGACAGTGAAACTGCTAGGTACTTATTCACATCATCTACCAAATTCCAAGACAGAGAATTTTGTTAATCTTTCGAAACTTCATCTGTGTACCACACTTCATGATCCCCTCTACTTTGCTAATAACTAATTTGCCAAGTGGCAATAACCTTCCAGACTTCAAGTACCCTATTTACATATTTGCTGGCACAACGCACTGTCCATCATGCAAGTAAGGAGACTTATACATGCTATTCTGACACAGCAGAAAGAAACCATCAATACCACCCTTAGAAAGTGAATCACTTTCCATGATCATGGGAAAACAAAAGCTAGAAGACGGTACATATCAGACAAGACCTTACAAAAAAACCTGTCAGTCTCTACAAAATCATTTCAGCTTTAGTAGTTTATAAAGCTTAAATATTGAATATGAAGAATGGATAATACCACTAGAATAGTCGAATTCATTTAATCATCTATTGAAATTAAGATTGAAATTAATAATAATAATGAAGCATTTCAAATTAGTTGCCATCTCTCACATGCCAGGTAGTACAAAGAAACCAAGTTGTTTCTTCTCAGTCACTGTACCTAAGCATATATACCTGTTAAAACTGAGGGTAATCTCATGAAAACACCTTAACCTACAGTTCAGATGAAAATTGAGTTCACATGGTAGCATTGGTATGTACGAAATAAAGCAATGTTTAATGTTCTCTTATATACCCAATTTGAAAGTTGATCAGTACACTGCTTTACTGAACTACACAGTCTCTGCACAAGATGCTTAAAGAATTGGATCTAAAGTCACCTTCAAGACAGTCAGCACCACCTATGCAGCTATGAGATGCTTTAGTCTTTGGTAAAGTCCTGCTATCATGGCTTAAGTTTTTCCTTTCCAAAATGTAAGCTTCATTTGCATCTTTCAATCAATGAGAATTTCTCAACTCTAATGTTTTCACCCTAAGTAAACCTAGTACTTCATTGCTTTTCATCTGTGTAGGTCTACATTAAATTAAATTAAACGCTGCCTTAGCTGTTTCACACTGTCTGGCTTCAGTTGGTGCCATTTAAACTGGCTATAGTTCAGCGTCTTCCAGTCATTACAACCAAGTCTCATGAAAGCATCTTTGCTTTCTATTTATCTTTTATATTGAACTGGTACAAACATAGAAACACTGAACTATTTGACCTAAGGATAATTGAAAAGGTGGAGACAAAGATCAGTTAATAGTGCTTTTTCTGCTAGGACAATAGAAACAGATTACATGGCTTGTCACTTTCTACTTCAGTAAAACAATGATCTAAAATAACACTCCTAATATCAATATTCAGTGGAGTACTAAAATCACTTTTCAAAGTATTGCTCACATATTTACAAGAACTTTAAAAGCTCATAATTCTCATTGTTCACTATCTGCTATTATGATCCATCTATTAAGTCACTGAGTCTTCCATCCCACAGAAAGCCAGAGCTGGATGTCATTCATATACAGCTATTTTACTAAAATAAATTTGTCGCCTACATAGCCCATGTGTCATCTCTCATACAAGATAATTACACCACATCGCAGCTGAGTCGTCAGACACTGTGCCTGTACAGGATTTCTTGAAAGCTGCTAAGCATTTGGCTTTTTATATAGGAAATTCCATATTAATCAAGTCAATTAGAAACCTAACTCCCTCTGGACACCTACATACCTTTGCCGATCTGTTTAACTAGTCCCAGATCCTCAAATTTACTTCAAAATATATTTCAGTGTCTATCTAGTCTTCTGCTGAGTTTGTCTTATATTTGTAGCCAACCAAAAGCTGTGTAACCACAGTTAATATAACACTGAGTCCAGCTAACATGCCAAAACTCTCAGCAGAATTGATCTGAATTCAGCTCTGTACTAACCACAGCTACATAGCTTCCATTCAACACACCAGAGATTATATGTGTCTGCTCAGAAAGCAAGCTGAGGGATATTTACATATCCATTTTCAGACTCATTTCTGTCTTCTCTCTCATCCTATGGAAGTCCCTCTATCCATTTACTATATAACTCACACTTCATATCTTCTGAATTATACTAAAGTACCCAGCTTGAAAGCAGATATTGAGAAAGACCCAAACATAAGGTTGTCTCTGCCAGCTGAAGACCATGAAATATAAGTGTATATAAAACCCTCACTTAGTTAATTTCTCGGATAATCTCGTCATTTTGTTAACTATTCAGCAACCTCTGATGTAGAGGCTGAGATCCAATCCTACAAAGCCATGAAGCAGAACTGTTAAAGTACATGGTCAATTTTAAGTTCTGAAAATAGCATAAAATATCTTTAAGTTTAGCAGCATTTGCACTGAGCATGACTATACTGCACTAGAACTGAGGAATGAAAAATATAGGAGATCTTATTAGTCAGTTCAGTAGGAAAGCAGCAGATTCTATGACAGTAGAATGCCTTGGGTTTTTTTGTTTTGGGTTTGGGTTTTTTTTGGTTTTGGTTGGTTTTTTTTTTGTTTTTTTTTTTTTTTTGTTTTACTTTCCAATTACAGCAGCTAGTCTCTCCACAGTCCACAGATAAATAAAAAAAAATCTAAAAGAACAACCTGAGTTTCAGGACGCAGGTTGCTTCCCACTACTATTCCCAGAGAAATCTAAGAAGC
Source organism: Larus michahellis (assembly GCF_964199755.1). Classification (NCBI taxonomy): domain Eukaryota; kingdom Metazoa; phylum Chordata; class Aves; order Charadriiformes; family Laridae; genus Larus; species Larus michahellis. Next base: position 5,098,566 of record NC_133906.1, on the reverse strand, counting down.
CAAAGACTTTTAAGACATATGAGTGTTTTCGTTGTGGGTTGTTTGGTTGTTTTTTTTAAGAAACATCTTATTTTGATAGACTAGGTGCTATTTCTCTTAAGCCATTACCATTATCTATGGAGTTTTCCAGATGTAGAGACATTTAAGCAAGTTAGAGTCTTTTACAAAACTGCATTCAAAAGACACCCTGGTTGAACTTTCTGTGATCACTGAAACTGATAAAGCCCTAGATAATAAATTTTTAAGTATTTCAAGGAATCCTTCAGTGTGCCTGAGAGGGACAATATTTTTAGTATTCAATACCTTCCAGTTAAACATAGTACTGGACTAACTAGTCTGTATACTGACAGCAACGCAACAGAAACAGGGCAAATGGCACAGGATAACTACCAACATATCTAGGGCTAAAGAATACACCATACTGCATATTTTTTTTTTAGCCTATCTCAAGCTCTATCAATCGCTATTTTTATTTGATTTTTGGTTTTATTAGAGACTTGTTGAAAACTCCCTCCACCCTGGAAATTTTTTAATGCTCAGATGTCAACCTACTTCCACAGGCAGACACATCAGTTATGCAAGTAAGCAGTAGCAGAATGTAGCCAAAAGTAGGTTTCTCATAATTATGGGGTACTGCATTTTCTGGTTCTGTCTCAGGAAGTGGTGGAGAAACATTTTTTTTCTGGGTTTGACTAGAGCAGAAAGGAATTAATTCACTCAGTCAAGCCTGTACTTTTATCTAAGCTTGAGTCCTGAGCTGCAAAGTATTAAAGCCTTATGTCCATACGCAAAACCACCAGGAAACAAAAGGTTAGGGAAGAACAAGAACACCACAGGGCAGCTTAAGGTCTTTCTTTTTTTGCAGGCAAAACAATACGTCACACAAATTCAGGTAAGTAACTTGGTGACGATGCTCTCAGTCAATACCTCCCCAGAATAAACTAGTTCCCAACTTTGCCACTGCTTCACTTTTTATATATCATACAATCATGTGAAGTTCCACAACTTTGTATCACTACTGTAAAGATTATGAAGGGTAGCTTAAACCACAGATGCCAGAAGCATGACACTGATGGTTTCTGCTTCACAGATGAAATAATTTTCTGGCTATAGAACATATTTCTCCCATTTTGATTCACCTGTGCAAAGTCACAGGATAGAGTAAGCCATCATTCAGCTGAACCAGAGGAACACACATATAGATAACACTAATGTACACAAAAGAAGGGAGAGAATACATCACTCAAATACATGCTACAGGTGAGGCCCTTGCTGAACATGTGGAATAAACTAAGAAAAAAAGTGTTCCAGAAGTAACCGTTGAACACAAACCATAACTAGCTCTCATTATCGACACTATTTGCATATATACAGAGGAAATTACAGAGGACATATAGAAGTTATTTAATTCTACTGCAGTCTGGTTTTAATTGTTTGCCCTCTAGGTTCTAGGCGATTCCTCCTATTTCTAGTCTTATACTAGATTTGAGGGTGAACAATGCACAGTTTTAACAATTGTTGCCAAATAAGTATTTGAAGGGAAAGTTAATGCAAGCTAGAATATAACTGAAAACTAAGTACATCTTTGCAAACCTATCCACAATTTTTTAAAATTCAGAGCCGCAGACATAGCTACTACTAGAATTCCACCACTAGATGGCCTAATTTAAGTTATAACCAAGCATCATTAGTTATAAAGGTGTCTGAAACAGCAGACAGCACACACACTTTACTCAAATTCCTTTCCTCAGTACACAAGATAATTTGACACTGTTGCAAGGAGAGTTGCAGCAGCACCACTGCTCAGCAAAGGAGATGTCCATTTTCACAAACACAAGCAGTTGGAAACCCAAGGAACAGTTTCATCTGAGGCCTTGTGCAAATCATAACCATAGCATATGACACAGAAGTTTGATCTCAGCTCTGCTAATACCTAAAATGGTGTGCTTCCTCCTTCAAATTTTGGTGATGTGTGTTGTCAGTTTTGATACACCAAGGCCCCAAGAAACCAGAGCTGGATCAATTCATATCCTGAAAAAATCACAATTTCTGATCCCCCAAGGCAAACATTTTAGACTGTTCTTGACCTTCAGGTTAACTCAAAGCAATTTCTTAACTTACCTATTGCTAACTATTGCATTCGAGTCACAGTTTATGTGCCTCAGTATTTACCAGCAATATTATATCTTGAAGAGTAAAGGAAAGATGAACTTTAACCTTAACATCCAGAACCACAGAGCCTTTACCTTACTTTATAATATGCCCAGATGAGGGTAAGCAACTGAGAGCTCTGATACAGACTAAACTCTGATAAAGCTAGAATCATTAAAGAAAAATAAAATTGGGAAATTTCTATCCAAGTAATTACAAAGTTGGAGAGAAATCTAAGAATGTCCTTGCCTAAAAGAAATACTTATGACACAAGTGCTTCTTAGGAACAGGATCTCAGCTTCCAAACGGAGTAAGCACACTCAGAGCTATCTTCTTGATGTGCATTTAATATATAGGTGGCTACATTTGTGTTTGATTCAACTTATCCTCAGTAGCGATCCTCAATCACTCAGTCCCAATTCCTTCTTAGCTTTAATTTAATATTTATTATTAAAAGCAATTTCACCCCATTTACCATGAAATTGTGAGGCATTCAGTTCCTATTATATTTCCCAAATCTTTAAACCCAAATATTTGGTTACCCTTACAGAACTCAGTGCAATAACATGACAAGTCCAGAGCAGTAGAGTTGCTCCCTCAGACGCTACACAGGCCACTTGGAGTCTGTATGTAACAGTATTAAAAAAAAAAAACAGGAGTTAGCCTGAAAAAGATGTTCCTCAACAGAAGGGGATTTTCTTTGTTTGCAGGAAAATAACATAAAGAACATTCAAGTGATTTACACCTCGAAATGAGTTTGCATATTCGTTTATAATTGAAGTAACACAAATTAACAACTGCATCAAAAGTATAACCCCTGTATAAAATCTACCGTAAACTAACACACCCATAAAGAATATGGATCACTGCAGAAAGCCTACTAGCTTAACCTGAAAATTGTTAAACTGAATTAGTATAATAGAATTAATTCTGCTTTGAATTAGATTTGAAACAGTTTTAAGTTTTTCTTAACATTCCTAATGATTTCTTTTTAAGTATCTATTTAAAAAATGTTGTGCTCAGAAAAAAAAATAGTTTTTCTTCTAAGTAGAGTTTTGACATCATGTCACTTGAAGCACATAATAGACAAAAATTGAGAACTGAGCTGTAAGTCAGAAGCAATCGGTTTCCACTACACAGGTGGAAACTTCAATATAAAAAACACAAGAAACTGAAGTAACAGTTTAAACCCTATAAAATTACAGTTGGGACGCTGTTAAAACCTCTGAGTATGGCAATGTGGCATAACTCTGCAGAAAATAGCTTTTTCATTGCCTACCTTGTAGTGATATTTTGCAGATGCTTTCAACCACAAAAAATAATCTGAAAATTGTTCTTCTAGAGTCTTAATGTTATACAAAAAGGTTTAACTCCACCCCATTTGTCTTTACAATAAAACCCCATGATATCTCTGAAATTACATAGAAGGAGCAAGTAGTTGATTTTGCTTTTTTGATGGACTTGCAAACTGAGGTAGGATAAGAATAATCTACAAAAACCTGAAATAAGCAAGACTGCCATTTCTCCATTATCTTCCATCTCTGCTTAAAGAGATACAAAATTTGTGAATTTCAGTGTCAAAAGTTACTTGAAAAATTTATTATATACTTGATTTAAATTGCTTAAAACATTTTTTCATTTTGTTCTTACGCTCTAAGATGTGGCAAACTAATTTAAACATGGTAAGAAATTATGAAGTAGAAATATTTTGCTTAGTACTCAAATCTGCAAAGACACATCGAAACCACAGCATGTACAGAGTTCAGTGAAAGCTAGGATCTTCCCAATTTCCATAAATCCAAGTGCCTTGATGTTTCAACACCAACCCCATCTCATCAGTGCTCTGGGCAGGTGAGGAAAAGTGTCTGGTTGCATCTAATGTGACTGTGCTTCAAATACACTCTCTAAGAAACAAGCAAAGAGAAAGAAAGTTCAGCTTTCATTAACATAGCCCAATTCCCAAGTATTTTTTCAATTCACTGCTGGCAGTTATGTATGTTTGTTTTAGAATCTGCTCAAGTTAGTTTTTCAACTTTTGCTAGGAAGTCTACCTACCTCTCTTATACAGTATTTTTCTTTCTGACATTTTTGTTATTTTATTAACTGCTATGCATTAGAGTGGCAGACTGCAAGAAAACAAATAGACACAAAGATGAAGCACTGCCAAAATTCTGGAACACTGGCTAGTTTGTTGAAGGTGTTGAAGGAAGAGAGGATCACAAATGACTCTTCTGCAGAGCAGCATAGCCAGAGCTCAGTGCTGAAATCCAAGCGGATTTCCCAGGACCAGCAGCACCAGACTCCTTGGGGGATTACTTGATCAGACACTTCTACTGAATGGGAGTTGCCAACACTGCAACCATCATCACAGGGCATGCAGACAGAGCTCCTAAATACTTCCTTGAAAATTGACCCGTGTGCATTGGGTTTTGGTCAGTGACTGAGAAAGGCAATTTCAGAAAACAAATATTTTTGGGATATACAGGGATAATTTGCCCACAGAACATATATTAAAATAATCTTTTGTATTTTACCCAATTGCTTGAACTTAGCAGCTGTTGAGATTTACAGTTTCTCATTCCTTTCAATGTGAAAGGCTAAGCTTAGCAGTTCATAAATTGTACTGCTAGTTACAGAGGAGAAGATTTCCCTGTGATAACATTTTTAAGCTCCAATTCACATCAACTAAACCTAACATGCTTCTAGATCAACACCATTTTTCACAGAAATAAGATGCATGTATTTTAGGCATGAAGGCATATATTGCAACAGCTAAGCAGAAAGTTGCAGTGTTAAATATTTTGTGGAAGTTTAAAAGTACAGGGGCAACACAGATGGTGCCTAGGTTGGGAGGAGGAAAGGGATATCTGTCAGCACACATGACAGGAAGGTAGGTTATGAAAGGGCTCAACTGTCTCTCCCTGTCCCTCCCATAAAGATGTTTCAGTGTATGTGCATACAAGGGAAGCAGTCAATAAAGGTCCATTTTATTCACAGTTAACATCAGAAATTAACTGCATTATAATTCTGTACGAGTTCACTTTTAAACAGTTAAAAATTATGCATCTTTGCATTGTAATGTAAAGATATCCACTGCAGTCAATGGCATATTTTGTGACATGAGGAAGATACTTAGGAGCCTGCTGAATGCATGTGATAAGTCACATAAATATTTTGATTTTCCTGGAACAAATGACTTAAGTTTCTCAACATGAAGTATTCAGCTACTCTAAATAGCAGTAAAGACTGATAACTAAGTGCTCAGCATTCAGACTACTGTGGCCAATTGGATCCACCTCTCTATTTTTGGAGTTAGTACAGATTTATTTCACCAAAAGGTATTCCAAGAATCATTGAAGGAATTTCAGACTTCTGGGAATAAGACTTCACAGCTCAACTTTCCAATGTTAAACTATTGTAAGTGTCTATATAGCTATAAATTAACTGCAATAAGTGCAATGATCCACTAACGTTATGAAGCATACTGTCCCCCATACTTGGTATGAATTATTTTTGGACTCCTTTACTAAGAGGAGGAGGACATTAAAATCGGTAAGTTCCATAGAGTTACTAGCTCCAATGTATTTGTCTGTCCCATTTGACTTAACTCTACCAAACTTACTCAGCCTATACTCAAATTCCAGCAGTCAAAAGCTCCATCTTTACTATTGTTGAAGAATTTTACTATGACATAAAACTACTCTCCTGTGACATTCCTAATCATCAATCAAGCTATAAGTAACTACCCTAAGTAGAATTTTAGTATTTTATTCCCATTCTTGTGGTTCATAGAAACTGATGACAACGCAAGCACTTCACATACCTTGGATAAGTAACTTGGGTGGGTTAAGGGGACATAAGGATGGTCCTGGTATACATTTTTCAAGTGTTTGCATATGTTTTTATCCACTTTGACCTTTCAGACAAAACATTACATCCCTCTTCCCCAAAAAAACTGTGAGCTCAGAAAATACATTACTGACAACACAACATATTTCCATTCCAACACTGAAAGCTACAGACAACCTCTGAAGTCGAGGTATCAAAGCCAAAGAAAACAACGACTACTGTCATTTTATTTACCTGAAAAGCTTCAGTTTCTTAGCATGAAAAGTGATGAGCACTAATAATAACACTGCAAAAGAGTCATGAACTCTCTCAAGTAAACAGAAGAAGAATTTTTGCATTATCTTATAGTTCACTTTTTTCACCAGCTCATATTCCTATCTTCAGCATCTATTTCATAACTGCTGTTTGGAGGAAAAAAAAGCCTCCATCACTGCTTGCACAGAGGTTCAATAAATTCAAATAAGTCTTGGTAATAGTGTAACTAGGGGCACAAAAAACAAAAGGGGAAGATTTTGCTCAGCCAATATCTAGTACAGCAACTTTACAACAGGGTCCAAGCCCTAGCTTACTGTATACCCAAACAAGATAAACAGTAAAAATGAAAGAGAAGAGCTGTTTATGTTGAAGAGAAGAACTTGCTAAAACATGAGACACCGAACCCAGTGACTGTTTCTAACACTTCTGTAAATGAATTATCAGCATGTATCCACTGTAGTCAATGGATCCATACAAGAGATTATATTCTGGTATTTGCAAAACTATTCTAAGTGATGATTGTTGTAAAGCTTGGAGGGACAAGACCTCATATGAAACAACTGTAACTAATTCTTTAAAAACCCACATTTGTGCAGTTCTCTCACTAAGCATCAGACCTGGTGTGCTTCCTATCTTATATTAATAGCTAAAGAAGACCTAATGGAATTAAAGCAGAATTCACTTAAGAGATATTTTACCTACTGTAATAATGTAAATCCCTCAACTGCAGAGCAGAAGACACAAAGATAGCTTCCTATGTTTTAAGGCCAGTGTGTTTATCTCTTATTTTTATATTGGTGCAAGCTGACAGAAGTAGCAGCAAAGAGCATTAGAACAGATGATAATTATTATTCCTATGAGATAAATGGCTTTCACTGCTCCTTTACCACACATTATGTGGGGTTTACTCTGTCTTCTACCACTGCTAGAAGGATTACCCCTCTTTTTTTTTTTGGGGGGGGGGGGGCAGGGGGGGAGCAGGGAAGAGAAGTAGTGCTGAAGCAGACTTCTCAGAAAGTACATTTTAACACCTTGAGATATGCACAGACTTGCTGCGTATTAAGTATACTTAAATGCTTAATAGAAGTTAAAAAGGTGTTGGTTTCAAGAAAAAAAAACAACAAACCAACAACTAGCCACCTCATGGTAAGATCAGTCAACAGTGAATTCTCAGGTCAAAAGCAATTACTGGAGCCAGTAAGATAATTTCAATTATCCAACTACAATCTGTTTGTGATATCATCTGTCTAGATTTTATTATGGTTGATACTTCGGAAAAGCATGCACTTCAGTCCTCCAAACAAAGATTAAGTATTTTAAATCACCCTATCAAACCCAAGATACAAAGTTAATAGCTCTTTCTTTCCACAGCTGAAAGCTACCTTTGTAGGTATAAAAGTATAGTGAAGCATCAAGAACTTTCAACACAACAGCTCTCAAAATAAGAAGTAAGGAATACCTGTATATAACTTGCATTTAATTTTGTGAGTGCAGTAATTCAAACATTCTTCCATATCCAAAACCTCCCTCTACCACTCCTAGTTTCACTAGAAACTGAAAATTCCTGGGAATTGAGTAAGCCAACACCCAGCACATTGACAATTTCACTTATGGGAATAACTGTTCAACAATAGCTGGTTAACCTGCCCAGTCAGTTGTTGACAGTTTGTAGGTCTATAGCTACTAAAGCCCCATTATAGCCATGAGATATACATAGATAAAAAACCAAAAGCAGATACTCTTAACAGGTGTATTATTTCTTTTTCTCACTGGATAAGTTTTTGGACTGTTATCATGCTAATATATTCTCATCATTACTGTAAATGACCACTTTCTCTGAAAGCACAAGCCAACCTGTTTCGTCTTGCAATGGAACTGACTAAGCTTGCTCCTACTCGATTAGAGTCAGTTACAGGAGTGGTAAATCAAATAAATTTCTGTTTGCTTTTCATTAGTTTTCAGAGATTTGAGTTAATTAAATTACTGATTATCAGAATGAACAAGACTCCTAAGGCTAAGATTTTATATGAGTCATCTCACTTTCAAGCCAGTGAGCCAAAAACTGTGGGGCCTACGCATTGTTCCAACTAGGAAGATAATGGAGTCTGGCATCTTTGATGCCATCCTTTTCCTTTATAATTATAGCACACTATTGTATTTCCCCAACACAGCAGAAATCAAAAAGGGCAATCTTTGTTTATAGTTTCAAACTACTTCTAATGAGACCTTGAACCAGAAAGCTCTTTTACTTTTATTTTTGGCAGTTAGAAGTGGTGGGAGGGTGGGGATGGAAGGTCACACTGGAAAGCTTTGCTCAAGGTACACTTAGAGGTTGCTTGATCCATCCTTGGGGGCCCTTTCTGCAGCAGTTCTTCCTGTTGATACAGTACCTCCCAGGAGGCAGGTCTCCCTCCCTCACATTCCTTGAGGGCTCTACTCTTGGAATTACTGTCTCCTAATTGAAGCATTTGAACTCAGTTTTCTACAGGGAGAGAGGCATACTAACTGCTTTTGGGGTATATGAATGTGTATGAAACCATGGACTATCACAGTTTCCCTCTCATGCCAGAGAAAAACAGCTCAATTAAGATTTTTTTTGTGCACGCACAAGATTTTTTACATGGATGAAGGTGCTGTTGTTGTAATTCCTGGCATGTGGTACAGACACTATGGAAAACAAGACAAGAATTTCACCAATAGCTCCCAGGTGAGACAGCACCTAATCCAGCAGTTGCTTTCAAAGAGAAGTAACCCAAGGAGCCATGCAACTAAATTAGCCAAACAGCCTGTTTCATTTCCTAAACATGTAATTACCCTAGAAGCAATGCAGGTGAGAACATCTTAGACATTCTCCTCAAGAGCATAAACAAGTGGTGGCTTAAATGATATCTTAGTAACAGATATGCAGGACAAAAGGCAAAACTCTTTTCCACTCCCCCTCACAACATTGCTGGCCCCAGGGAAGAAACAGTGTCAATTCTATTAATTCCTCTAATCACTGAGGTGAAGAAATCCCTACTAGACATCCGCAATCAGTTAGTAAAAACTGATCTGCAGGAGAAAAGACCCAAGCTATCATTGTCATGTAGCCATCACCTGCTACTTACCATGACTACCTGTCTGTCTAAAGAGGCAAACTTGCTGCAGCCACACTCGTTGGCATACATGTTAAAGAACTGTTCAAAACATTTGCAAAATAGAAATGAGCTCTTTGCGTAAGGTTTTTTTCTAACTTGGGTGAGCTAAAACCAAGTCAGTCACATTACATCATTGCACAAGCAGTGCACAGACATAAGTCAGGCTTCTGATTTATTTTTTTTAGTCTTAACATTTGCAATTAGCAGTTTCACTTCTAAGATTCAATTTTTTACAATCATTTGGCATTCAAAATTGGAAATTTTAGTGTCACTTCAAATACACCTTCTAGAGGTCACAACATAATAAATATTCATTTGGCAAACTAAGGTTTACAACATTCTCTCTGGCATCAAGTGACAGCACTATATCTTTCTGCAGAGAAGACAGATCATCATGGTGAAATTGCTTATTTTTCCTTTTATTTGCTTTGCAATATTCTTTTAATTGTTTTTATTGGCATTAACACAGAAGGCAAGAGTTCCACTGCTCACTGAATAGGGAACCATAGAGAAAGCAGCAAAGCATTCAAATACTGAGCGCATCCCAGAGCACCGTCACCACTGCACGATAGTCATTGTCTTCTGACAGTCTAGACTGGCTAAGACACAGCACACTGCTCCATAGAAACCCAGCCATTGCCAAGTTATGTCAAATTGTGTTAAACACACATATCAAAAACCAGGATCATCACTAGCCCTAACTGCTTCATTAAGTGCAAAATTAATTTCAATGCACAAATTAAAGCAATTCTGATTTGACACCATTGTGCTTTTCATAATTTGTTTGGGGTTTTTTTGTTTGTTTTTTTTTTTTAACACAACAGGTTTCTTTCCATTTGCCCACATTCTGTATCTTCAGAGTAAACTAGTTTCACATTTACATTTTAACCCAAACCACAAACACCATCAGTTTTCCCTAAGAAATCTGATTCTCAGTCTTTTAATCACAGCAACTCCAGGAAAGCCACAGATCAAAAATTCAAGTACTCCCAGTCAGAATAGTTAAATAAAGGAAGAGGAACATAGATTTTATTTATTAAATACAAGAATATTTGACCAGCTTTCAGTACCAATCAATTACTGGAATATTGGGATCATCCAACACAATGCTATTGTGCATTTAATGACCATTTTTTTCAGCCAAGTTTGCTAACCTTATCACAGCTCAAGTTAACTATACTTCAAACAGAAAAGTATATTTCCTAACACTATACAAAAGAGCACCCCTCACAGAACTCAGAATGGAAGAGCTGTATCTACTGTAGGAAAACCTGAATTTCATCATTGGTTCACTAACAGAATTTTCTTTCTAGTTCCTGAAAGAGAGTGAACCCAGTACACAAGGAAATAAACCTGTTGATCCTAAGGACTATGTGCCTTATAGTTATTGGTATTAGCCATACATCTGCAGTCCTTAAATTATTGGTCATTTTGTGTTTTTCATGTAGTTTATATTAATGGATAGTGAATTAGGAAGCAATTCAGGGACTAGAATTGGTATTGAGATTTATTTATGACTCAAAGCACAGACTTTTATTAGGGGTTCACCTGGTCAGCTGCCCTGATACAGTGTACTTGGTGCACTATAACCCAAGATGAGTGATGGTATGAAGCACTTTTCTGCTATAGCCTATGCCAGAACAAGGACCTATAGTTCTGAGAAGAATTCACCATATGCTTGAAAATTGTTAAGCATGAAGTAGACTAGCCTGTTCAGACTATGGTTAAGCCTGGCTCACTGAAGTTTAATAAGCAATCAGCTCACTGCCAACCTCCTGCTCCAAGATTTCTGCAGGCATATTAATTGTTCTGGTGACCAAAAGCCTGATGTGACCCAAAACATTATCTTTTCTGGAAGCTATTTCTCTTGATACGACCAGACAGTCCTACTAGAGATATAAAAGTAAGCCTCTGGAAGCCACGTACATAACAGGTCACAAAGTTTGATTTGCAAGCACACTCATGTGATATGAAGTAGCAAGCCAAACATATGTCCTCCAAGTATTCCACAAAGCAAAAGGTTTCTTCCTGGCTAGTTGAGACAGGAAGATTATAATCACAGGCCAAATGGGATCCCTGAAGATGCCATTGCAATGTGAAGAATTCTTATGTGTATTAAGGCCTTTCACGGAAGTAAATTGGGAAGAGAAACAATCACCTCATCACTTCAGTTTCATATCTTCTGTTTTATTTTAAGGCTTACTAGTGAGGGCTTTCATGTGTCTGGAGAACTTCATTTTGTTTAAGTTTCCAGTCTTAATGTTTGCTTAATAGATACTATTTGTAAACTTAGTGTTGCCATGTCCAATCTCTATTTGTATTTGTTTCTCCAGCATTTTTCCTCCCTCCTGTGTTTACTTCTGCATTGACACACCAAGGAAGGGCCTACTTTTGGCACATACTCTTGCCAAAACAAATTGTTTTATGCACAATCTCCTTTCATCAGAACTTCAACATATTAACAACTTAGTACATTGCATCTAAGTGTATATCAAGGTTAAAAAAAAAACTGTTGGGAGGACGAATGGGACACATGTTGAGGCAAGAAAGATTAAAGGAAAACATTTCTCTGAATTAAAGCCCTCTTAGCAGTGCAGTTGAAACACTACGCCCTAAGTTTTGTCCTTAGACAAGTTCAACCCTTGATTAAATCATGTTTACAAATAATTTGGGATCAATCCTCTTCTCTCCTGGAAACAATCAACAAGTTTAAAACAGAGCACTTTCTCTTTTTGGCAGGAGAGGGAAACAAGGGGGTGGAGCAGACTGTTAAAAACTAAAAGTTCGGAGAGTAGAACTAAAGCAATTAGCTATTAACTGTCTCAAGTTTGCCTATGAACTGGGAAGTAAAACATATGGCAGTTTAAGCAAACATACTTTGGTATATAAGATAACATTGATCCAAGTCAAAACCCTACACAGAGACCAGCTGAATATGTACATTAAGTTCTATGATTATTATCCAGATACAGATTCGCAGATGTTAACTGGAATAAACAATAAAATGAGCTTAGCACTTCACCTTCAAAATTGACATCTAATATAGTATAATAAGCAATATCTATTGTCCAATTTAATTGCTATTTGGCAAAGCCATCTTTGATAAAGAGTAACTGTCAAAAACATTTTCTTGCAGATCCTAATCTGAGAGAGTCCATGCTTTGTTTAAAATTCTGTTCATTGTCAACAAGTTCTGCACAGGGAAGATGACAGGCTTTACATTACCTAGATTATTTTGGAAGGCATATTTCTTGAGTAACTAGTAATGCAGTGTCTAATAAGATGTCACATTAATTTACCAACTTAAACTGAACATCTTTATGTATCGATTACATTTCAGTCAATTTCATTGTTATTTAATCAAGTAGCTCTACCTTCTAATCAAGTAGCTCTACCTTCAGAAGCTACAAATGAACAACATTAATGTTTCCAACTCTTTCTTGGTGAATTACCAGTTTTGTTCCAAAATGACATTTGACAGATGTTCACACCAGTATGCCAGGATAAAAAGAAAATTCAGATTATCAAGATCTGCAAGATGTAAGGCAAGAGGCTAAGCACTGCTCCCCACCACCCATGACTACACTTTTGCCTTTAAATCAGAAGTCTGTCTCTCTATGTGACAAGGGATTAAGGTGATGCATGTTCAAAAAAATGTCTGAATAAAGTAATTTCCTTTAGGAATATGACCATTTAGAAGTATGGCTTAGTTTCAGATCAAAGTAATCCTACTAATTGTAACAAAGCAATTTAGTTTGAAGCATTTGGCTGACACAAAAGACTCAGCAAATGCAGCCACTGCCTCGCCCTGCTCCTCCTCAGTGCATAGAGTAGTGCAGAGACATACTGCAAGAAGAGTGCAACCCATCTAATATAAGCCCAGTTTTTGTCGTGACTCGGTTAACAGTATTTAAGCCTCAAAACTCCTTTTTAGAAAGGTTATGTAAAACAAACATTGTGAAGCAACTAGCCATAAAACTGAGTTTAAATGAAATTCAGGCCTTCTCTTTATGCAATGAGTCATTTTCCTGAGATTGCAGATGACCAACAGATAATATAGCTACATTTCATAAACCCATCCATCCCATGTCTGGCCTCACAACAGTCTCACAGCAAAATGGTCAGAGAACACTCTAGTCAAAGTTTTCTCATAATTTTAAGCCAAAATTAATCTATAGATAGTTTATGTGATATAGAATTTACACACCTTGTCTCTCTTCCCCCTCAAATACTCGCTGATCATCCTCACTGATCAAGCTTCAGCTTATTCTGCTTAAAAACCCCAAACAAGTTTTTGTGGCAATGGGTTACCTTACCTGCAAGACACAGCTACGGAGAATAAGGAGAAAGATGTGAAATCTAAGTTCTACAAGCATTGGTGACTTTCTCAGTAGTCCTAACGCAAGGACAAACTTTTCCTTTTGACTTCCCAGGAAATTTAAGAACACTGTGATCATAATGGTGCCACATATTATATCAATAATTGCTATTTGATAACACTCAGTAGAAGTAAAAACGTGTCCTCATTTTCTTTCCCTCATGAATAATCTGCTGTTTCTTACAATATATTCTTAATGTGTTCAAATTACTGACTTTCAACAACATGACAAGACTGTAGCTGAATGTCTTAAACAATAAGCCCTAACAATTTCAATCTATATTAACCTCTTTCTTACATAATTTATCCAGGCAGCATGATACTGAGCTGCACCTCGTATGGCAGCTATAAGTAGTAGCAGAGAGCTCTAACCTTTTCAAGACTGGTATGTTAGATACTAATGAGATTTTAGGTTTACTATACAGATATTAAACAACAGATGAAAAGAGGTTATAGTTTCTTCACAGGGTTTAATATTCACAAGAGAACTGCAGGTATCTACTACATAGCCTGAGACAAGGGAGCTGGGGGAAAACAAATCATAGAGGGACTATGTTATTCTTCAAATCTTGCTGAAGAATCTGTCTGTAAAGTTCTGGTGATGCTAGCAAAACATTCCAGGCTTAAAGACAGCTATAACGCACAGAATTATTTCCTCACCCAGTTGCCTATTTGTAAATACTTTTTCCACATAAAAATCCACTCCTGAAATATGGAATACAAACCAAAAAGCTTGCTGTGAACAAACGTCATTAGAAGATGCTGATTTTTTGTTGTGGTTTTTTTTTAAAGTAATTGCATTGTGGTACATGCAATGTTTTTGACACTTTGTTGGGTGTGTCCAGTTTGGAACAGAAATTGAAGAACTGATGATAAATTCTTAGTGTAGCTCTAGAGTGAAGTATCTGTTACGATGTTATACAATTCATGATATCCTCTTATATGATCTTGTTATTTTTATCCTAATTTTTTCCTCACCCTACTATTGCTAGGCTATCTCTCCAGGCTCTCTACTGCTCCTTACAATCTCTGCTTTATATCACTGTCCTGCCCATAAGTATGGCATTAATTTTGCCTATGGTCAAGGCTTCAGTCTCATGAAACGTAACAACTAGTACCTACCAACTCTGATGAAAGGATTGTTCCCACCGACACACACAGGCAAATGGCTTTGGACCCCCCACTAACAGTAAAGAAAACTTGAAGGAAGGAAAATTCAGGAGTTGGCAGACCTAATTACATTTTCATAACATGGATAAGATCTTAACAATTCTTAAGCATTGGAACACTTCTGCATTACGTGTTTGAGACCCCAGTCACACTTGCTATGATTAAAGAGTCTGTGAAAGAAAACAAAACAACAAAAAGAAAAAACCCACCCAGGCCCCTAGAGAATCAAAAGGCATTTGCCAGTCAGTGCATCTCTGGCACTGAAAAAAAGATTTTAATCCTGCCTGATTTTGATTAAGCAAGATAAAGCTTCAAAAGCTTAAGTATTACTATCTATCAGGCCTTGCCTTAAAACAAAAGTTCAAATGCACATGAGACCCTGTCGTCTCCAGATTGGCTTTTGCCTACCACACAAAAATTGTTCCAGTCCCATGGGAGTTGATCACATTAAAAAATTATCAGGAAGCAAGGATACACTCTGAAAAAAAGAAATGTAGAACTAGCCAGAAGTGCTAAACATATCCTTTCAGCAGTTACAGGTGCTCTAACTTTTTTGTTTGGGAAATTCACAAATAGAGCTTGCTAAATATAACAGCAGCACAGTATCCGAATTGTTAGTACTATGCCATTTTCCCTGAATTTCACTTCAATGAAAAGAAACCCAGTTGTGAAAATTAACACAGAAGTACAGAATGCTGGGCATATTTGCTAATGCAACACCACAAATAACTTTAACAATATGAATGCAGTGTAAGTTTTCTTTAAAATAGAGCTACTTATTTGGTATCCCATACAAATATGCCAGATGAACACTGATAAGCAAGATAGGTGCTAGTGACATTGCCTTCACATTTTTCTACTTTAATCCCTTGTCCATGATTGCACGTGCTTGTAAATGAGTCAGCTATAGAAACAGCTGACATGAACATTTTGATTTGGTCCAGGATGTGGTAAACTGCTTGATCAGTTATTATACCTTATTTTTGCAATGCCAGCTTTTCAGTAACTTAGTAGCATATATTGAGTATTTCTTTTAGAACCTGGAAGAGGTAATTTTTGCCGGAGGATGGTATTATGACTTCATGGCTGGAAGAAAAGCATTAATTGTTTAAGTTACTGGCAGAATTTCATAGATGAAGAAAGCAAAAGATAAGCTTTCAGCAGAATTTTCCATTCAGGCACATATCCATATCTTTACCTGTTTTGTCTTAGAAATCACAGTTTGTCTATGATTCACCTTTCAGCTCTTACAGTTTGCATAGCTTCAAAAATATTCACCCCATTAAGGACTCAAATAATTGAAAGCTCCTAGGTGAAAAGACT
This sequence comes from Larus michahellis, assembly GCF_964199755.1. Lineage (NCBI taxonomy): Eukaryota > Metazoa > Chordata > Aves > Charadriiformes > Laridae > Larus > Larus michahellis. The sequence continues at coordinate 5,082,303 of NC_133906.1, read as the reverse complement.
TCAACCCTTTACAATCAATACCAGATCTGTATCAGACTCAAAGAACACTGGAAATAATGCAGTGAACTGTCAAGAGGAGACAGCTAGTCCTCTTTGGTAAAAATCAAGATGATTTTACCCTTAAAAAATACATTTAATTAGTCTAGAATGAAGATTCACATGAACTGGTACCTCTAAATGGCACAGGAAAAGCTATGCAGAAAATATACCTTAAGGCATCATTGGGCACTATTTGGCAACCCCTCATAGCAGAACTAGGGCCAGCCTGGGTAATGATCTTCTGATTTAGCTACGTTTGCTCTAGTCCACGAAACTAAACTGGTCCTGAACCAGCACAGACACCACTACAGACAGCAGAGTCAATGGAACAACTTCAGGAGATTTCAGATGAGCTCTCTGCCAGGTGCTATAAAGGATCAGTTTTTTTTTTTTGAACTCTTGGAAGTTATATTTTAAACCAGCAAGAAAGAAGAAAATCAGCACTTGAAAATTTTATTCTAGTAACAAAATGAAGTGGCTGAGACTAGATACCCACTAGCTAAAGTCTGACATAGATACCCTGGCAAACCATTCACCATTATACCAGTTTAACATTGTTCTGATTGAGCTACTGCCAGAATGAATTAAGATGCCAGCACAAGTACTTATGCCAAAATTTATGCTACCAAAAGCCTTAGTATGTACAGATACAAGAAAATTATACCCCTGTTACGCTTCCACTGCAGTGGCTATTAAGAAGTGAATAGAAATCCATCATTCAGTGGTAATTAATGTTGCAGATCCAAGAACACTATATTTACATCAGTACACACCACTACTTGAGAACTTGAAATGCTGAGAAGTTTATTTCAACTCAGTCACACGTTATCAGTGGTGCTCACAGAAAATGTTTTAGGCTAGGCCTAGCTAATCATTAGGACTGAAGACTAGTTTTAAGCAAGCTTTCATACCACTTCTTAATGTTTTAATGAAACATTATTTCGCACATGTTGCAGCAAAAGCAGTTCCTGTATGTACCAGGAACTTGATGCCTATCAATTTAATCATATATCATATGAACACAAATTTGTTAAGTTGTTCAGTTCTGGAGCAACGAAGTTTCATGAACCTGCCAGAAAAAAATAAATTCCTCTTTTCAACATTTCCCTGTCACTCCTTTAAAATATTCTCAGCACATAGGGGTAAAGTCTTACTGTCAAAAACAATGCAGCAGAACTCATCCCACAAAAAGTATGACCTGGAGCCAGGGTCCACCCAGGGAGCTCAGGCACAAGCAAGAGGAGATGGGGCTAGAGATAGGGCTGGAGATAAAGCTACAATATATGGCTGGGGGTCCCATGCAGGAGACAAGTTACCTACAGAATAAGGCTGAGGTCCCACCAGGAGGCAGTGCCAGAGACAGGTACTCCTGTGATAACACTTAGGCAGGAATTGAAGGCCCCAGGCTGAGCTTAGATGAGGCTCCCAAGCACATGGGCAGGGTTACATGTGGGTCCCAGGTGAGGCTGGTCTGGACCATTAAAGCCTGTTGGTGTCCTGAGGGTCCTGACTTTATTGATGAACCAAGTATAACTATTTACTAAAATACACAGCTTCGGTAAAAGAACCACACTGTAAAGAGGTTTGCACTTCTACCAGTAACAAAGTGCCAGAAATACATGTGAGACTTAGGATTTACTAACATTCCAATTGTATTGTCATTACAAAAATATTATTCCAACTCAAACAGTCTAAATTCGACAGCAAGACAGTCTAGTTTTCAAATTTTACATGCTATGAAATAGCAATGAAGTCCCCATGTTGAAGTCTGGGAAGTTTGATGTAAAATACATGATTCTCAGTGAACTAGTTTCCCTAATTGCAATTGGTAAGTTAATCAAAAAGGAAAATACCAGGCCAAAACCAAACACAGTAAAAAAAATATATACTTTTACCCTCTGTTTATAATTCTCAGATTTCTTTGTACAGCAATCTGCACAGACAACTGCTTGAGTCCCAACCCCTGGCTGATGCATGACAGGGCAGATGTGAATTACATATGCTGCGAGCCTGCCCTTTGCTCTCTTCCATTCTTATCATTTCTTCCTACCCGATGTTCATATTCCTTCTTTCTACCACCCATGCCCTGGATCTACCAAGAGGAGGCTGCATTTCTCTTGTTCCTTTGACAAGTGCTTACCAGCTCCTGAAAGAAAATCCAACTATGTTCTGTGCATTTTCAATTTACTTCTGTTGCCTAGAGTAGATTCTTGAGAACTGCAAAAAGTCACTCGAATGTCAGTGTGCACAAGCACTGCTGGGCAGGGTTACACAAACACAACTGGAGTGGCATTCACAGTCTAACACCTACTAGTAAAATTTTGGCTTTTATGTAGGCCCTTCTTTGCATCTAGGATAAACACATTAAGCAACTCCAGTGTATACAAATTCAACACAAGTTCATTATTTCCTTTTACTTTGCTTACTTAACCCACTACATCAGGGAACATTCCAAAGCGTCAGTAACTACAATATGGATTCAATACAGACACAGACAGTTTTGTAGCTTCAAGCAGCATCACCCCTAGAGAACCCACCACATACCTTGAAATCTAAAACCAGACATCATTAACCAAGGCATAAAAACCTCATAATAGGTTTCAAGCCTGACAATTTCTATAAACACATGCTGCAGCAATGATGTCACTACTACAGCTGTCGAAAATAGAAATGTAAGTGTATCCTTCAGAAATGACCAGATGACACCGTAAAACTAAGAATACTCTTAATTCCAAACAATAAGAACTCACAAACGTACAGTGGAAATGACTTTTTTTATCTGAGTTCTAAATCTTTGGTTTCCAGCTCCTAAGTCCAGCTGCTTTATTTAGGTGAATTAATGTGGCATTTCATTACTTAACCCTGATCATTCAAGAACACTATTTTGTCCCCTGTTCAGCCTTGCTGCTAACGATTTTTTTTACTCAAGAGCATTCGGAACAGTGTATATGCTGTATAGATCAGGCCCACCATTACACTACTTCTGAAGACAGGATGTATGAAAATTTACAAGTATACCTCTTGCTGCAAGATCTCACCATAGAAGGCAAAACAGAAAAGTTACATTACAGCAGTACCTTTCTACAGTAAAAACCAGCATATAGACAGTGATTACCATTTAATCACTGACATTGGAACTCCGTAGTCCATGGTCCACAGGAGAATCATTAAAGGAAAAGGAATCATAATATTTCCTTTTGAGACTATTCCCAGACAGAAAGGTTATGAAATTGTAACAAAGCCTAGAAGATACTATTTATCAGTCAATACCATAAATGGCATGCTGCTTGATGTTGTAAGTTAATCTTACTAGGAACATAACTTTTCCTCTCTAGCTTTATCACAGATGTTCTTATTACTTCAGTAAATAGCTGCAATTTGAAATGTTGCCTTTTTCATTGCAAAACACATCAGTTTAAGTGATACAAAAAAGAAACAGTTGATTTAAAGATGTCTTTCCTGCCCATTACAGAAAATTCAAACACTGCATTCTAGTGCATGCGATTAAGTGTATACTACTTAGTAACCCATTGTACACACTGTATCCATTTGGCAATCAGTGCAAGTAGTTAGATTTGAGAAATAAAAACTTGTGGAAGTATTTGCATTTATTGTCTAACAGTTTTGGTGGCCAATTTCACAAGCAAATATAATCAGAAACGGTCAAACCCTTAAAATGAAAAGGTTTAATTATTCCCTTCTGGAAACAGGTGCATCAAAAATTTCCGCAAATTAGTAAGCAACAACTATAGCAGAACTGTTGAAAAGCTAGATTTGTTTTCCAAGGTATTTTTCAACAGGCAAGAGGAGCTACTAGAACCTTTTCAGTGTAATAATGTCAGACTATGTGCATCAATGCTGGTAGAGGCAAACAAAGTTACAGTTTAGGCAAGACAGATGGTAAATTGCTAAATGCTGTCAAGATTCCAAAGGTTCCATCCACATACACTAACAAACAGTCACTCAGCAATTCGTACTGTTAGAGACTGTGACATTTAGAAAATTTAGGTTGACAGTTCTAGATTCAGAGAAACCTGAAGTCTGCTCTTCACATACCACTTAAGTAGCAAACATGTGTCCTCTCTACTCTTTTAAGTCTTAGTTACAGTAGTCTCCTGCTTCACTGAGGAAACTTTAATGAATTTTTTAATAAATGTGGCATTCTACAACACAAGTTTATTCAAGGACAGGACAATTTTCCTCCCAAAGTTGACAAGCAAACTCATCTGCCTCTAACAGGAATCTTAAAGCCTAAACATTTATAGTAAAAATAGACTGCTTGAAAAAAACTATTAAAAAAATCAATCACACCTTACAAAGCAAAGTAAGTGGAAGCTGAACAGTAAACAATATATTCACACACCCTTTAAAGTTAACTCAACTGCTTCAGAACTAAGTTTTTGCTTATATGCTCCCCTCATACTAAAACTGAGTCCTCTACCTAAGGCTATATCCCAAGTCTTGGTGCAAAGCTATGCTCCACTTGCTACAATTATTTATACCCAAACAACAAATGATTAGTTATATAGCATTCAGGAAGAATCATCAGTTAGACAAGGTAACTAATTAAATAGTTACAAGCAGAACTTTTACCTCCACAGAAATTAGAAATTTTTTAAGCTTCTTACTGACTGAATGTAGCACACAGCTTTTATGTCCCAACTGAGAGTCCTTTCACCTGTTAGTGAAGTAGATAAAAGAAAAATTTTAAGATAATTTACATAAACCACATCATGACAATACATTTTCACCAAACCCAAAGAAAATCAATATTACATTTCAGCTTCTAGAGGAATAAGTCAAAGGGTCTTCAGCATAAATAGGTGTTGGAGAGGCATCATTTCTCAATGGTGCATCTCACCAGAGGGAAAAATACAGCAAGGTAACAGTTTTACTTTTCACTGGAAACACGTTCCAAACCATATTCTCTGATCCATGAATCAGTGAAATTATCTCATCTACCACTATTTGACAATAGCTATGAGGCAGATTACTGAAGGCAATATTTTCCAGATGAAACAGTCCTCTAATTAGGCATAAAGGGTACTTTTTTCTTCCTTTTTCAGCAAAGTCTGCTGTGAGGCAAGACAATAGAAATGGCACCATCTGCTAATAATCCAATTAGAGAATTTCAAAGCAACAGCTAGAAGATAGCTGTTAGTGATTTATTTTTCTAAACATGTTTTTCAATTACACCACATGGAGGTCCACATGCTTTCTAATTACATTCTACTTGGAAACTACAACAATTCATGGGATCAAGGAGAAATCACATCATGGGGTAACACAAAACACAAGCTTTTCCCAGTTATTTTTTTGTCTCCAGTTATGACAGAATACATCTATGGCTTTACTACTTTTTCCTCATATTCTCCCATGATATGTGATATTCAAACATGTCTCAGACATCACTTTTAGCAGAATATTCTCAGGAATACTCTAAGATACACCCTCACTTCCCACCTGGTTTATGATCAAAATCATTATCAGATGCACAAAGACAATGCTAACTTGCCTACTGTGATTAAATGCTCTGAAGTATTGTATTTAGGAAGCAATTGCTGCTTATCATTCAAGATTATGTGGACACAGATGGGAACATGACTAACATTGTTTAGGTGCATCAGGTGTTTATCAATTTCAAACAACTTACTGGCTCTTGACCTCTTGCTGAAGATAGCCAAAAAGAAACAGTAATGTTTGAATATCTTCAGAAGATACTGAAAGCTTTGGGGAAAACAGTTTTATCCTGCTTACAGGAGACGCACAAACTAAATTACTTGCTCAGGGCCGCACAAGTATATTGATGAGGAACATACAGAATTAAATGCATATCTGAAGTATTAAGGTAAGCTTCCTCTAATAACACAGCAGCTCATTCTGTTACATGAATAAATATGGCCAATGAATTAATATGTGACATGGAACATAGAACTGCAGCAATTAAAAGTGCCTAGGAATTAGAAATAACTTATCTTGACAAGAACTTTGCTGAACCTAGAAGTTTTAGTTCTTATTCTACCTTCAGGCCACCCTGTGTATCTTTTTCACATCTGTCCCATAGTATGCTTAAAGAACCCTGCCACAAGCCTATGCAGGCACATAGCAACTTCAGTAGGATACAGCTGAAAACTCAATGTGGACATTTTTAGTTTCCTGAAATCAAATTATCAGTTTCTGCCCTTCAGTGAATACACTATGCTTTATTGTTAAGGACATACTAATAGCAAGAAAAAGGGCCCATCATCTCAGTTTGACACCTGACTCTCATCATTTGATTGTTTTAACAACCAATTGTTTTAAAGATATACATAAGATTTGATAAAATACAACATGCTTATTTCTATTCCTGGTACAAAATAATCCATGAACATAAGCTTCATCTACCTCTAAAGAAAAAATAAGCACAGCCTATTCTTTCTGCCTAATATGCATTCTTAGTCATCCAATGCTGCACTTCTTTAAAATAAGCATTCTTTAGTATATTCTTATACACACTAGACACTGTTACTCAACTAGAGGGTGAAGTTTCTTGGAAATGTGTCTAAGCAGGAGAAGGCTGAGAAAAAATAGTTTGTGATTTATTTGAGGCTTCAAGGTTTCATCCCATCATCAATTGGCTGCAAACAAGCCTAATTCAGTCAGCTGCATCCTGGATAATTGATTGCATACCCTAACCTTAAAATTACAAAACACAGCACACCTTATATAAATGTCCTACATAAAGTAATAAAAAATAAATAAGTTGATGTTACACACATCTTTTCAGAAGAAAAAAGGTTTTGATTGAAAGTTCTTAGATACAGCATAGTTACTTTATAGAAACTACCACAGTCAAATGAAAAAAAATTTTCAAGTGAGCACTAGAGTCAATGGCCTGTTGAGAACAATGTCAATGAAGGCTACCCACACCGAAGAGAATTTCTGAAAACACCCTTTTGACTTAGAATCCATTTGAATAATTCAAACAGAGTTACCTGCTTGCTGTAAGTACAAAGACATATCAGAGGAAGTTAAAACTAGTGACTATGAAAATAACCTAAACCACTCTTCACATAGGATATTAGGCCTCTGTTGCCCCATTTCATGTGCAGATCGGCATACACTGCAGATGTAAGGATTCTTAACCCACAGAATCTTTTGGTAGGACTTCAAAATGATGTTACAAAAAAGTGTGAAATTCATTAGATCTGGCTTCCAGTTACACCATCTCCATATGAACATCACATCCAAGTGGAATGTGAAGCAGCGTCCTGTTTTAATCAAGGAGTTCTTCCAAGCTGCAGAGTTTTTGATCCAAAGGTGATTTTATGGCAAAAAAGAGAACAGATAGAAGTATTTGTCTGCACAAACTTCAATAGCTGCATGTTCGCTTCTGTAAGGCCATTGACACAGTCCCCCTCAACATCCTTCTCTCTAAATTGGAGACAGAGGGATTTGATGGGTGATGGGTGAACTGTTTGGTGGATGAGGAATTGGTTGGATGGTCACATCCAGAAGGATGACAGATGGAGATCAGTGACAAGCGGTATCCCTCAGGAGCCTGTATTGGGACCAGCACTGTTCAATATCTTCATCAATGACATAATCAGTGGGATCAAGTGCACCCTCAGCAAGTTTGACACCAAGCTGAGCAGTGCAGTTGACATGCCTGAGGGACAGGATGCCATTAAGAGGAACCTGGTCAAGCTCAAGAAATGGGCCCATGTGAACCTCATGAGGTTCAACAAGGCCAAGTGCAGGGTCCTGCATGTGGGTCAGGGCAACCCCCAGTATCTCAGACAGGCTGGGTGGGGATGAAGGGATTGAGAGCAGCCCCCCCCAAGAAGGGCTTGGGGGTACTGGTGTATGAAAAACTGGGTGTGAGCCAACAACATGCACTCACAGCCTAGAAAGCAAACTGTATCCTGGGCTGCATCAAAAGAAGTGTGGTCAGCAGGTCAAAGGAGGTGATTCCACCCCTCTACTCTGCTCTCATGAGACCCCACCTGGAGTACTGTGTCCAGCTCTGGGGCCCTCAGCACAGGGAAGGCACAAACCTGCTGAAGCAGTTCCAGAGGACAACCACAAAAATGATCCAACAGCTGGAGCACCTCTCCTATGAGGACAGGCTGAGTAGAGCCTGTTGCAACAGGACAAGAAACACTGGCACAGGTTGCCCAGAGTGACAGTAGATGCCACATCCCTGAAAACATTCAGGATCAGGCTGGACAGAGCTCTGAGCAACCTGATTTAGTTGAAGATGTGCAATGGTAGGCAAGATAAGATGTAAACACACCCTGAGTTTTATCACCTCCTTGTCTGACAATATACCTTCATTACCTGCCATAGGAAACAGGGTCCATTTCTACTACTATGTTCTGATGCATCAAGTAGCTAATGAGGAAAACACATAAACTAGGGAAGGCAGAGGTCTACTATGAAGTAAAGTGTACAAACAAGTGGTTTATAGAGTAGGCAGCTACATAAAAACAAGCTTGCATTACTTACAACTGCAGAAGTTTTGTGAAAACTAATGCCCTCTTGATTGAATCTGTCATTAATCAATCCCTGAGAAACTCCAATGTTCTATCAAGCATGAACAAACTACCTTTTCCTGTTTTTAGTTTCTTTAACTTGGTCACAAAGGTTAAGGCAGAACATGAACCTGAGGTAAGCAGGCTTGATCATTGCATTTGGAGATAACAAAACTGAACAGATATTCAAGGAAATCAGTCCAAACAATGAGTTGCAGATGACCCCTGTATGGATAACAAGGTTATGATATCCAAGCAAAGCCTCTGACTGCTTACAGAATTCTAAACTAGTCACTGTTAAATATACAGTACAGATACTGAATGTTAAAAGTAATTTTGCATTTCAAGCAGACTGTATGGATTGAGTGACTGACTACTGTCAGCCTTATGCCATCTGTATTCAGTTCTTCATTGTTCCTGTGGCTTTCTATTAAAAGAAAACAAACATAAAGTCCCTTTTGAGGAATTTATCTGTAGTGATAACACTCCTACCTACACCACAGTAAATATCACCTAAATGAAGCAACCAGGACTTTTTATTTATCTTTTAAAGTTTTGATAGATTTCTTCACACAAAAATAGGAATTTGACTGTTAAGACTGTAAAGCCTTAACTTCAACAGTTAAACGGCTTGGTCCCAATATATAACCACTGTGAGACAAATATCTTCCCTTATCTTTTGGCAATTAATAGTGAAGGAACATCAGGGGATAACTGATAGCAAGCTGGTACATATAAAAGTGGAACTGGATTGCTGAAGGCTTAAGCCATAAGTGAATAAGTTAAAAGAATCACGCAAGTTACACTCAGTGCAGTCCCTTTTTCCAAATGGCAGTCAGATAACTCAATACTATTACATCAGGCAAGATGAAAGCCATCTTTAACTCGAAGCTGGATTAAAAAGTCCCGAACCACAAGTGTCTGCAAAAGTTATTATACTTGTCTTTCTATAAGCAATAGACAGAAAGGCTTCTCCAGAAACTGATTTAAAGAATGAGTGCAACTTAAGCTATGAATTCATAGCATAAAAATTTGTCTAGATCAGTCTCTGAAAGAGCCCACCATTTTCAGATGGAACCTAAAGAGACGAACATCCCTAATGATGCTCTTGCTATTGCATAGGAGCTTCTTTTGACAAAGCTGGTTAAATAAACAACTGCATTCTGTGCACACCCCACAAAGGTGAAGGGATTGAGCCATAGAAATATCTGGAATGTTTAATAGTGAAACATTGCATTCTTATTTATTACTGAAAAAATATGTAATAAAAATACCAAACAGCATCTTTATGGGATGGTTCCCTAAGTCACATCAATTCTTCATAACTCAAGTCTTGAAGTTTTGTGGGTTTAATGCTTGTGTGTCCAGACATTATCTGTAAGTTAGTCGAATGCATTGTGAAACATGGCAGAAAAGGAAGCAATTCAGGAAAGATTCTTAACCACTCGGCAAACGTGTCTCAGTTTCGATGGTGTGAAGCATCAGCAGAACAGTGAAAACCTGCAGCCGCGGTGGGGCAGCCAAGGGCGGCCCGGGGCCAGGGAGTCCCGGGCCCGCAGCACAGTGGGGCAACAGCCCCCTCTCCCGACCTAACTTCTGCACACCCGTTAACGTTTTACCTAGATTCTTCCCTCTGAAACTTGTTGCATTTGAAAACGCTAATCAGAGCATTACTCAGATTAGGCTTGTCTTGTTTGCTTCCAAATTTAACTTGATTTTTTCACAGCAACTGTACTCCCATTCCTCAGTTAAGCATGCAGTATGCCAAGATATGAGGTCACAGTGAATTTTTAAGATCAAGAAATATCTTTATGGCACAACACTAACATCGTATTTGACAGAAAGCTATCATTTCTGTTTATCACATGTAGTTCAAAGAGAAAAAAATATCTGAGCAGTTTAATTTCAGTTTCATTCAGCTCATTTGCTGAGAAAATGGTGTGATAGCACAATATTTTAATGCAATCTATATATTCAGTATGTGATAAGCAAATATGTGATCACATATCACAGAATATCAGCATTACTTCAGGCTTTGACTTCTGTTTTCCATAACTAAACTATAAAAGCAAGGAAAAGCACAGCACTCAAGTTTCTAACAAAGATAACTCATCTGCAGATAAAGAATAATAAAAAAACAAAACCTCAGGAAAAACAGCAGCACAAAGCTACTGGGTATTCAATATGGTTTCTTCTGCCTTGCTTGCACATTTAATATTGAGAAGTAAGTTGCTTTAAAATGAGGTATTTGTGAATGTTTGATTAAAAGATCATCAAATCTCACAAGAGTTTTACTTAACATTAGTTACTAAGGCCATACCACTTTCTGTAAAATAGACCATCAATTACAGATTCTGAAGATAGCTGAGCTGTTGCTTTAGGTGGTAACTATTTCCATTTCCACTAGGAAACGTGCATTTCACTTCTCATTGTGTAAGTCACTTTGAAAACTCATCATCAAGTAAACCCTTCAACTAGATTGGAATACAAATCCCAACTTTCATTTGGAATCCTTAATTTTACAGTACTTGAAAATTATAAGTTTAATTCTCCACCATTAGTACTTACATTCAACCAACTATTGTACTGAAATCCAACTGGACATCAGTATAAACTAATCTCTAATACTTTCATACTTTATAAATACAAACATGTAGGACTCCAGCAAAATCTCAGAAGAAACGGCTTTCGCATGCACATATAGCTACACTTTCCTTTGTAACTATAGTTATTCATTAACCTTTTGCTAACACAACATGCTTGAGGAAAAATATGTAATAGCAAGCTATTAAAAATATTAGTAAGAGCTAGGTTTGCCAATACAGGCCTTATATTCAGTGTAAGCACAGTAATTCCCAGCTTGGTATTAAAGTTATGCCAGACCTATACATGCATTCTGGTCATTCCAAACCATATCCCAAATGCCTACAAACTAAAGCATACCTTGATTATTTCAAATAGCTGTCTGCCAAGACCTGTGTTAAGGCAACAGAAGTTTCTCTACCTGAAAAAAACCAAACCAACGACATAGCAAATTATGAATGGCAATTTAAATACAAATTCTCCTCTCATTCAGTCTCCACTACAAACTAATTGCTAATAATCCAAATGCCTTTTGCTGAGAAGTTTGCTATATGAAGAATGTTTTAGGTCCCTCTCCTCAGCAGTTCTACTCAACAAAAATATATTTTTAATGAAACAGTTCATCAGCTACTAGCAGCTGCTTTCCATGTTGTACTTTTTAAACTTGCTTCACTCACCTGTAATTCCAGAAGCAAGATGACTATATACAAAGACAAAGGAAGACGCATCTCTAAGAGTTAATGCAAGTTCTATGCTGCAGATCAGTTGCACATAGTGAGCTAAAAGCATCAGAAAACAACAAATTGTCTATTAGCCAAGATACATCAGAATCTGAATGACTATACTGAAGGCTGGGATCTTCAGGACTCTTAAGGAGAGGCAGATGCTCAACACGTAACTATTTCAAACACTTCACTTGTTTGAAGATGTCAGCCAAAGAGATTAAACCCAATGTGCTTCAATTCATTTTAATTCACATTCTGCTGGAAGGAGTATTAATTACATAAACTTTTGCCAGTTTTGTGCCTAAAAATTAAGCACATTTGATTTTATTCCCCTGAAGGAAAAGTAGGAATCATTAAAAACATATATAAGGAGTCAGCCTAAGCACTCTCAAATAAAATAAAACCTGCGGTAAACAACTCAGTGGATGAGTCTTCATACTCCTCCCATCACATTTAAAGTTTGCCTAAGGAGAAGCCTTAATTGGGGCCTGTGTTCTCAAACTGGGAAGCAACTGCCAAAACAGTTCACGCTAGAAATGAAAAGTTTTTTAAAAAAATTCAAAATTACCTTATGTAACTGATCTAAGATCAGAGAAGCTGTTAAATTTAAGTTAGGACCTACATATTACTTAAGGATTAGGTAATTTCTGTTATTCTAGTTGGTAGCATACTGTACTTGTGTAATATGACAGGACAGAAGTGGGAGTAACATACCCAATACCAACTCTGTGAAAGATTTACAGTGAAAGTGTAGCTTGTTCTATAGACCCACCCTATTCCCTCACTATAGAAAACAAAGCAATGGCCAGCAGAGCAATTGCTTAAGTCTATACACTGTATTTCCAGAGGCATGAATCTTTTGAGTTCAAGCCAACTTTAAGCACAGTAGCTCTTCTATTTCAGAAGGTTTCTAATATACTGGACTCAGTTACTCAATAACATCATATTATGTTCATAGCTATTCTTTTATTAGTTTCACATTTCATGATGAGAAGTTTATGAATTTTAAGTTCAGCCTTCATTATACTTTTCATTAATTGTTCAGCTGATCAGCAGCATTAGAAAACCTTGGAATCATAAGAGTACACTGAATTGAGGATAAGCATAGGGTAGCCAAGAATTTCATTTTAGGATCACATATAGTGATATGGTTAAATTCAGAAAGATCAAATTCGGCTGTTCATCTTCCAGAATTATGGCTAGAGACCAAGCTCAACAAGAAAATTCATTGCAAGTGAGATAATAGCAGGGAGATGTAGCTGAAAATCTAATGCTAAGGTAACTGAAGTCACAGATAAAACCCCTAGACTGATTTTTTTTCCTGCTAGAAATTTAAGTATGGAGAACTTAATATGTGTCTGTTTCTTAAGGCCTGAAGTTTCTTGCAGTCACTGAGCTTCAATACAATACAAATACTAAATCGGGAGCCAGAGAAGAGAGATATAAAATGCATAGGGTTTCAAAAGAGCTTTTGTGCTCAAATACAGGTTTTAAAAATTTTGTAGTCAAAATTAGAAAAATAGTGATGAGCATATAACTAGACAACAGACTGCAATACTCGAAGGTCACACTATATTGCTAGTGAATTGCTTGAGTAAACAAATGTTGTCAACTGTAAGGACTCTATACCTCTCAAGAATTATATTAAAATCTTCATGTTAAAATCCTCTAAGTATGTAAAATAAACAACCTCAGCAGAAGCATTAGGTAATGGATATCTGTCCTAATTAACTATACAACTTGCACACTTTCCCCCCAAGAAGTGATGGGAGCTTTTCAATGAACAGCTTCCAGGTCCAATAGTGTAAGCAGCCAAATGAATCATCTCTTCATCTAAACCTGGCAATTGATTATGATCCTTTTACATTTGGCTTTAATTTTTGCGTTCAAAGTTGGTGCACAGCATAGCATTCAATACCACTGAAACTCCAAGAAGCAATGAAGACTTAACTCTTAAGTGCAGCAGTTGGAAAAAGCTCTTGGCAACTGAACAAAAATCTAGTAGCTCATTGTACATGCCTGTTGCAAATAAGTCTCTTGTAAATGTACTTTTTGGAAGCATACTTATATACAAATAAATTCATGAGATCATTTAGAAGTTACCACTAATTTTTGTATAATAGTACCTTTTGGAAACAGTCCTACTGCAAATTCTAGATTAAAAACAGTTTCAGTATAACTTCTGACATGCAGCTATCTAGCTTCAGAAAACAATATTTGAGGACCGAGCAAACCTCTAAAAAAATTTGTTAGAGCTTAAATTCGCAATAATGGATACTAAAGATCCAGCTTGAGGTCTGTGAAGATTAAAGCTTTACATCTTTGATTTTGACAACCTTGCCTTTTAATTCATTATGTATCTAGAAGAAATCAGTAATACTTTACATCACTGAAAAGACCTTAAGGCAACAGAAGTGCCTTACTTCCTTTGGAACTGAGCTTTGCTATGCAAGACTATTTGTAAGATGACAAAAAAGCAGTATGGTTTGTTTTATGCAAGACATGCTTTTTTCCTCCCCTCTTTCTCCTCTTTTTCATACACTCTTTCAACACCAAAGACAGATCAGAAAGATCACATTAGATCATATTTTGGAACAAGTCAGTGACAAATACGTTATTGTCTGGTTACCCACCTACAGTGTGAAAAGTATGCATGTGTATAGCTATATAATGCCTTATGGCTGAATAACAGGTTTCCACTAGGTTTACAGTTACAGGACTCTTCTGTGTCAACATGTAATTTAGAGAATCAAAAGATCTATAGATAGAGAATAAACAAGGGTCAAGTATTGATTACACGCAAAGGCTTATCAGAATGGATTAATTCATAACTAAGAAAGCAGATTATGGTTTTTAAAATGACCAATTACTGATAAGCATGTAGCTTCTGCTGAGAGTGAGGAGACTGATAAAATGCTGAAAGTAACTACAGAAAATTTTTTTGAGATATTAGAAATATTAATTCAACTAGTAATATCCAAAAGGGCTTTTATTCTAAATGGCTTTATGGAAAACCTCTGGGAAGCAGAAGCTTTTATGAAATTAAGACTTGGGTAAAACATCCCAGTTGATCCCTTATTGTTGTCTTTTGCAAGAATTAGTATCCTGGGTATATAGGAACAACTAACATTACAATGTTTTATTGCCTACAAGTGTTACCTTAGCAATGTAATTTTGCTTTTTATCCAAGTGAATAGCGATTTGAAGTCCTAAGTAAGCATGAAGCAGCTGTTGAATTTCACTCCAGTACGGTCAAAACAAAATTGGGCAACTTGGAGAAAGCTGCACCCAGCAAGGTGAAAGCTGCAGCCAGCCCCATTGTATGCTGCAAGTATGAATAATTTAGTGAAAGTAATAAATAATGGTACATTTATGACAAGTAAACTGCCATGTATTTCAATAGTCACTCTAAGGTTAACCATACTTGCAGGAAAGCTAAAAGCAAAAAAACCTGTCAGCTTCCATGAGATGAGGTAAATGCCCCAAGACAATATAGTACTATGCTTTAAAGGAGAAGACTGCAGAACCTGTCTTCCTAGATGTTGGAGGAAGACTAATGCAGTGTTCTTCATTTCTTGTTTTGACAATATTTGTAACAGTCATTTCCACCTCTGCAGAATCCATCTCTACTATAATAATAAACTGATGGATGGAGCAATAACAATATTTTAAATAAGCCTTTTTCCAATGTGCTTGACACAAACAAGCACCCTTTACTGGATGTCTAGTACTATTCTACTTCAGAAAAGAAGAAAAAAGCTCACTGGATAATGTGTTATTCTCTGATCAGCTGAAACAAACATGCAAGCTAGACCAGCAGTGCCAGTCTAGATTACAATAAAACTATACCCTATTTGATTGTTTGGGCCCATGAAATCTGAAATGGAACTTAGTTGTAATGCAAGTAGCTTACCTAAAGAATTATCTGCTAATGAATATGCAGTTTACAAATATTCTGTAAGAACACGACTAAGTCCTATTTTTTGCTCTACAGGTTCCTGCCTTAATAGGAAAGAGCAAAGGGCTTATTTTTCCAGAACCCTGCACAACCTGCATTTCTATACAGCTTGACAAATTTAATTCAGAGGGTCTGACCTATGGAGAAATTTCCTCATACAAAAATCTGGTTCAGCTTCAGTATAGTAAAACCCTCTTCCACATCTATTTGCTCTTTGACACAGTATAACATGTATATTAGCGTGTCAAAACCTTAACTGTAAACAAATCTCTTCAACTGATAAGACATAGTTTGATTTCATATAAAAGCCTTAACTTCATAGCATGTAGTTATTTTCTGCTACAC
The DNA here is from genome assembly GCF_964199755.1 of Larus michahellis. Lineage (NCBI taxonomy): Eukaryota > Metazoa > Chordata > Aves > Charadriiformes > Laridae > Larus > Larus michahellis. The sequence continues at coordinate 5,066,137 of NC_133906.1, read as the reverse complement.
CACACTGAACAAAAACATTACTCAGCTTGCAAAAAATCGGTATCACAATTCACAAGAAAACCCCACAGCATACTGCTCAAGGAACTTACTATTCTACACAGCTTGGATTTACAGAGAATAAAGATCCTGTTTGGAAGAGCTTTGACCTTCTGTTTTGAAGACTAAATTCACTTAAAACACCATTAGAATATAAAAGTCAAAGGAAAAATAAATGTATACAGTATATAATTATTTAATATGAAAAACCACCACCTGCACCACATTCTGATTTCCCATAAGTCATTTAATTAAGCCTAAATGATACAGCAGTAAATGTACAGCTTAAAAAGGCATCATCCAGAAAAACCATTATCTTCACAATCAGTCATTCAATCAGAAAAGTCATACAGTTACACAGAATCTGACACTGTATTATGATTAAAATTAATCCAGCCCGAAGTTGGAATGTAAGTCATTTTACTGAGGAGCTACAGAAATCCTTTACTAATATTCTTCTTCAACAGAAGCAAGCAGGCAGGAACAGGTAAGAGAAATGACCAAGTCTTTCAGTTGTAGCACAGGTTTATGCTTGCTTAAATTGTTCACAGAACCACAGCACTAGCATCTTTCCTTCCCTCACCTCAGCTACTGACTATAACCTCAGCTGGCAGACCAATAAGAAAACCAAGTCCACAAGTTCCATGAAAGTAAGCAGCAAGGTGGAAAAGAAAGCACCTGCCATTGCTGGAGAAAATCAGCTCAAGAGCTGTACAAGGGATGTCCCAAACAGACAAGAGAGAAACCTTAGAAGCAATCATAAAATAAATACACAGGAAGCCTAGACTCATGAATTTTGTTGCTCATGCAAATAATACCGCTTCATGTCTGTAGCTGTTGGCATTTAAAAGCATCCATAAAAACCCAAGAGAAGAACAACCTGTGGACAGATGAAGCATCTTGGCTGCAGGCCAAAGAATACAAACACAAACTTTGAATTTTCTTTATCAAAAACATTCCTTCTGAAATTAATATAAGGATATATAAAAAAACGCAGCTTAAAAGCTGGTTAGGCTAACAAAGCTAAGAAGTGTTTCAAGAACACATACAAGATTCAAGGAGACACACAGAAAGCAAAGTGCAGTTAAAAAGTGACATGGAAACTATTAAAAAGTTAAATGGAATTAAATTGATTCAACAAGAAATAGTACCAGGTCTACTAATCCAATTTGCCATATTTTCATAGCAGAGGCGCAAGGGATAACAAACACTACCTTCAGCTTGAGTCCCAAAGCATGCAGAACTCCACTGTAAATTGAGGAAACCACATCTGCTTCAGCATCTCACGTAGATACTACATTCTGCAACAAAATAATGGCACATTAGATGCTGTTTTCATGATTGCATCTGTTTCTATGACATTTAAACTGTAGTAAGACTTTAAGTGGCAATTCTTTTGTATGACCTAACAGGCTACATTTTTTAAATAAACATGAAAATAAACAAGATTTAACTTAATTGGCATCAGTGGGCTGTCTGCGAAGGATTTTATTAAGAGAAACTTCCCTCTGAAGTTACTGAAAACCAAGTATCACAGAACTACACAGGCAGAACACAGTTTTCCCCTGTTCAACCTTGAATAATAAGCCAGAATGAAATAAAGTCTAAAGGCAAAGCACCAATCTGTCATAAAAACAGTTCATTTAAATAGTACCCAACATACAATAAACACTAAGATATTAAAAGATAACATAACTGTAACTAAACAATATGAATGCAAGCCTCATGAAGAGAAGATATGCACAATTATGTTAATGATAAAATACAAAAAGGTTTTCAGGAGAGATTGAAATAGAATGGTACTTCTATTCTAATTTTAGACTACTCATATCAGAAACAGAGAAAGGTAAGGTCCAATTCATGAGTCAGCTTTTCTGTAGGAATCTGTCCCACTATTTCCTATACAGACTCTAGTTTCCTAACCAAGTTCCCTATATTGGGTACTTCAGGTCAGACAATATGAAAGGTTCTTCGCTCTATTTTACCACTTGAAATGTCTTGTCTGTAACCATTGTTAGCCATATTGACTTTTTCATAATCCCTTCTTATGTAAAGACATGCCTATCAGAAAAGTCAAAACCAGTAATTGCCTACCTTAATACTTTATCATAGTAACAAATAAAATAATATTGTGCTTTGCACTTGGAGAAACACAGTGACATCCAGTGGTTCATTATTTAGTCAGTGGCATGCTTTAAAATAGCTATCTTCAGAAATATTTCCTAAGTCCTATTACTCATCTAAATAGGATCATTTAAACCAAAGCCAGATCCCATCTGCTCAAATCAGCATACGCTTAATTTAAAGCATCCTGAGACATTACAAAGACATCCTGCATACCACAGGAAAAAAGTATGCTTATTGCAATCTTAATATTGCTATTCTTTGATATGATCAGTGTGAAAAAAAAATCTGTTAACACTTAAAATAAAGAGGATTTGATCCCAAATGTTTATCAGAAGCATTAGCTATGTTCTCATTGCTATGATCAAGAATAAATAATTATTTAATGAACCTATGCATAAAAGTTCCTGCTATTTTGTAGTTCAAGTTTTATACGTCTATATAATAGGAATAACATATGAATATATTATTTGTTTCTAAAGGAAAAGACCAAGTAACCAAAAGCTTTTCAATGCACTGATTAATTATACTCAGAAGGGCAATTTCAGTGCTTTATTTTGGCCATATGAAAAAGGGTACAATACCTCTACCACAGAGCTGTTACTGTGTTTGTAAGGTTTACCAAGATCATCAAAAAGTTTAACAAGTAGCTTCAAAATATATACATGTGTATTTTATGGATCTGGTACTACCCAAGCGGAAAATACAAGATATGCAATAAGCAAATATTTCAAAAGCAATGAGCACTCAAGGAAACCATGTTGAAATCAACCTTTTGATAGTACTTTTTCCCAGCTACACAAAGTACACTATCATGATAAAGAGTAAAGAACACATGTAAATTGCTACATTTTAACTGGGATCAGTTTTTTTTCTATTGCATTCATTTATGCTTTAACCTCTTTTTCACCTTCCTCTTCATAAGTGAGAACCTTCCAAGTAGCACTACTGCTTCCCTTCCCACTAAACTAATGAGCAGAAAATAACACCCCAAAACTTTGTGTTAAGTAAGCACATCTTAAGACATTCTATAATGGAGCAGACTCAGTCCACCAAAAACTGGTCCCCAGTGCTGAACAATGTAACCATGACGCTCCTTTCCTAATTTTGAGTTAATCCCTAAAAGGGAGCCTAGATAGTTTAAGTGTTTCAGTGCTCAGAACTGCTTGCATTTCTGCTTTAACATTCTATGGCAATTAGCCCAAATTCACACTGGCATTTTCTTGTAAACATTGCCCAAGTTCAGACTTGGGCAAGAAAACATATGCAACTTGATATCTTAGCATGACATCATAATTAGTATAGAGTGATACTGGTTTTCTGAAGAGGTAGATTTGGATTTAAAAACCCAAGATGAATCTACCTAAGGCCTAGTAGATTATATAGGCTAAGTTTAACTACAGTAAGACTTTGTAAAGGGTGATACACTGCTTCACACTAAGTGAGACAGCAAATTTCATGGTCAGAAAGCTTCGTGCACCACACATTTCAGGCCATTCAGTAATGTAATCTGTCTGTGGAAAAGAATTAGTTGTATTATTAAAGACACTATAATCATAAACAGTGTGCAAATATGGTTACAGGCCATCTTCACTGAGGCATTTTGTCAGATCTTGCACTCAAGACAAAACTGACAAGATTAAGCAGTTCTGTATTTTGAGATAACAGCATGAATACTTAGCAATGAAATAAAAGTAAATTGTGTTTAGAATTTTTAAATTATAATTAGACTTTATGCTGTTGATCTGGCAGTAAAACTATTAGTTAGTATAATAATGAGGCAATTTAAATTGGGACTAAAAGCATCAGCATATTTTACCAGGCTAGGCAAAAACACCAAGAACATATTCAAGTGATTAGATCCTTCTGGTTCATCTTTCCAAATTGTCCCATTTTACTCATTACTGCTCACTTCATTGCTTTTATTTCTCATTTTGTTTTCAAAAGTAAGTATAAGAGGAAAACAATTACACTAGGGAAAAAAATATGCACAAAAAGTTGTGGATTTTGGGGTCATGTTTGGGAGTGTGTGTGTGCATATGCACATTTGTGGGTTTAGTTGTTGGTTTTTTTTCCTCACGCAAACCTTTTCCAAAAGTTTTAGAAAACAAATTTGCTTGCTAGTAAGACTTCAACAGGTCAGGTCGTTTTCAGCCTGTCAGTCCCAGAATGAAGCTATTCAGGTGCTGTAGTTGATGGTACACTTGTTAACTGGTAAGCAAGCAAGCAACTTAAAGTGAAATTAGTTAGTGCATAAAGTACCCCAAAACCCCTCAAAACCAACAAAACTTCAGTCTGCTAAGTCTCTATATGAGCAGGCAGGTATCAGATAACATTAACTTGGTTAACTTTTAAAACATCAGTTTCACATGGTCTCATTTCATGTTATATGTCCCTACAATCAGAATAGGACCACTTAATTCCAAACAGTACTACATAAGTTTTCTTAAGAATATGAAAGCATCTCTTTAGTTTTACCTAATAAAGAGCTTGAGTTCATCTTTTAAGGGGAACAGAGGAGACCAGGGATTAGCATTAGAAGTAAAATTAGAAGTATTTACTCTGAAAAATAAAAGCTGGTTAAAAGTCTTAAATATGGAAAACCTAGAACTGAAACAAAACTAAACAACCACAGCTCAATTCATTACTCTTTCCTATTACATCCTAGGATAAAAATACTCAACTAAGCTTAAAAAAAAATAAATTAATGCTTCACAGTCCTGATCCCAATTATGTATTCTACAGTTCAAGCTTTTATTTAGTTGTAGAGCAATAAATCTTAATCAATAAAGACATAACTAGCTATATTACATACATTTCCATTTAAGATTCTTACAAGTTATCCATGTTTCACAGATCTTACAACACCAGTTTTATGCATAACATAGAATTACATTTATAGCTTAATTTAGACCCTTTAGGAACAATCTTACCTTGAACATTTAATGACACAATAACACACCTTAGAAGTAAAACACACTCCTTAAGCCATCAAATATTTACATACTGAAACACAGCTCTTACACCACTCTTTATTTGTCTTTTTATTTCTATTCTTCATCATCATAAGCATCAGAGCTATATAGTCTCTAATTAGCATTTTGAAAACTACTTCATAAAAAATAAATTGATGAAATATATCACTTAAATAAACACTACATATTATTAACAGCAAAGATTAAAAAAACAACAAAACAACAACCCAACAACGAAGGAAAAGCCTTACCTTTGGCCTTCACATTCACTCACACAGAACACCTAAACTGTCTTTAGGGAAAGTGAAGATGTTTTATAGTAGGCCTTAAATGAGGTCCAGGTGAAAGCTAAATTGGTTTTGATGGTGAAAAAGCTAACGACCTCCAGCTTGCAAAGCTGATTAAACTTTTTACTCCATTTGATTAGAAATGCACAGTAGCAGCGCTAAAATTATGGTCCAGAATGTAGCTGATCATCTGTATAAAATTAAGTTCTGTCAAAATTAAAGATAATTCCCCTGTCCAACTGTTTATTGAAAAAAGATGCAGTCACGTAAATTAATTTGAAACATACCTTTTATCAAAATGAAGCTATATTTCTTCATTAAATAAAATTTTCTCATTAATAGTTAATAACTGTTACTTGCTTCTCCTAATACTTGTCTTTGACCACTGCAATAGAAAGTTCTATAAGAGTAGTAAAGGAGTACTGTCCCACCTACGCGGAGACTGCAAACTATACAAGGAAACAGTAATTAAGGCAGATACCCGCAAGGTGGTGCTGGTGATTAACGACAGCTGGGTCGCAGGTCAGGAGGGTATGCATCTCCTGACACTCGTCCTAATTTGGAAGGAATGAGAATCAGGGTTGCAAAAGCTACGTGGCTAGAACACCAGGTATATTAACTACCATGGCAGCAGGGATGTTAAAAAGGAGATGACTGCATTAGAGAAGCTCTACTGTTAGTGAGTATATAAAAAAAAATTCATAAATTATAATAATTTTTAAGTAGTTTTAGAGAGCAGTAAAATGTTTGGGTAAGTTAATGGTTGTATAATTAGCAGTGTTAATGGTAATGTCTATATGTATATTTTTATATCACAAAATGCAGCTTTAAAATACTTAATACTGTTATCAAAGTGCAATAGATTGAATGAGAACTGGTGTCAGTTAATTAAATTCACAATGTATGAAAAAAAAAAAGCAGTGGTGATTCTGAACCACCATTAAATTATGGTTTGATAACAACAGATATCTCAATATCAAGTTATAGGGACTTATCTAGATACCCTTTAAAGAAGGAAAAGTTAAAGTGAAATTGAGTTACAGCATGCTCCAGATTCTATTACGTGTTGATTTTGTAAACTTGTTACGTGATCAAGTTCTTGAGCTACCAGGTATAAACAAAAAATCAAACTCATAAACTTAATATCATAAAACTTCTATCATTATCTTCTTGTTTTTAGCAAAACTGTTCAATTATGACTTTAGCTATGGATATGCAGAAAACTTGAAAGACACATCCAATTTGACTTGTTATTCCAAAAAAAAAAAAAACGAGTGCAAATCAGGAAAAAGTGAAGCATAGTCTACAAGATGCTTGTCAAGTCATAATGTAAGTTTCCATCATAGCTTAGCTCTGAATTTATGTACTGAAGTATGTATATTTTTATAATATTTTCATAATTGGATACTTTGATTTCATAAACCCAGGAAGTTTATTGTGAGTCTCCTGACCTACTTAACCAGGTAGTGAGAAAAAAAAGTAACAAAGCTAAATAAAAGTAATGGAAAGTTCTTATAAGGGAGTACCTGTAAGCTTGTATTTGAAAAAGACTTTCACACCTACTTTATAGATTTGTCAAGTAATCATGTGAAGCCGTAGAAGGCTAGTTAAGGTTAGATTGGTAAGAAAAATGCAAAACACATCTTTGTTTAGCTAAGATCACTGAAACAGTGAGATGAAGTGATTGGGATGAGGTCAGTCACTAATAGTTTAGAGAGGATTAGAAACAGCATGTTACTGGCCGTCAATCTGTTGCTGTAATTATTGAGCTACTTGAGTTCCTTGCAAAAGAACTTCGGTATTAGTATTACTGCTCTTGGAATTCACAGTAATAAAGTAAAACATGTAGGCTTATGAATTCCATTTAATTAAAGGTGAAAGTGTCTCATCTCAAAAACGCAGAACAGTTTAATGTTTACCAACTGAAAAACGTGGAAGCAGATAAATCTGGGCTTTTATGAAGTTGCACTAGCAAATAAAGTAATATGGCTTTAAATTATATAAAAATAAGTGTTCTTAAATAATGAAGAGTAAGAACATGGGAAAAAAACCCAAACCAAAAAAAAAAAAAACCCTAATGCTCCAACAAGTTTTGATTATAATGAACCCTGGATCTATTGTGCCAAAAATGACTTACATAACCAGTAATCAGCTGTTTCTCAATAGGCTGCTATTACTTGCTTGCTTTGTATAGCATTTGGGTTCTTAAGCACAGTTAGCAAAACATTTGTCAGCTCCTGTGTTACACTGAGCAATTAGCAGAGTAAGACTAAGAGGGCTTTTTAATTTAACTTGTTTTTATGTAGAGAAAGGCAACAAGCCTCCTCTTCAGGGATTAAAAAAAAAAAATCCAACACATCTACTTGCTGTAATTACTCTATTACTTATCTATGCTAGCAGTCAAGCATTCCGTGTAAGACTTACAAAACACACTTTTACATTTTATACAAGGTCAGCAGTGCACAGTAAAAATGTCAATAAACAAAACTATACAAACTACACACTTAGGAAACATTTATGCTTCAGTAACTACTGGACTTGTAGAATCCCTATAGGAAAATAGCTTTTAATGAGGTCATAAGCAGGAGAAAAATTTCTAAGAGCAAAATACACAGTTACAGGGGCAAGCTAGGGACTAAATACAACCTGAGCTGAAAAGAAACATGAAAAGTGAGTGTCTTCTCACAGCTAAGTGGGGCAAAAGCATTTGTCTCCATGAAGCCAAATTTAGTACAAGTGATGGACTTCATGACCTTGTCATTCTATGGTCTTCTACAAGCAAATTCTTACAGCAAAATCTAGTTTTAAAGCTAAGTACAACTCAAGGAATCCTGGTATATAGCCAAACTATGAATAGTGGTATTATGTCACTATTAAATATTTTATAACACCAGTGAATAATCTTGTAGTGTTCTGGCAAGGTGCTTACTCCATTTGGCAAATCTGTATTACAAGTAACTTATTAGCAACTGATGTATTTTATATTCACAAGTAGAGGTGATCTGTAAAACAGGATCCTAGTTAGTGCTGATTCAACAAGGAAGAGAGAACAGTTCTGAAAATTACGTCGTATTTTAAATAATTTGTATCTAAGCTCCTAACTCTGTTTTAAAGGCATCAATGGAAATTTTAAGCTGAGGAAAACATTATGGAGCTGGGTAACATATTTAATGTGTTAAACATCAGCTGTTACACATGACTGTGGAAATGAAGGCAGGGGAAAAACAGCTATTTTAACTGTTCTGTGATTTAGCGTGCTACGGCAGGTAACTGATCTGGTGGAGTAATCATGTTAATACTTAGAATTTACAATGTATTTTATATTTTTCCAAGATGTACTCAACTAACTCTCAGCAGAATTACATGGATTTGTTAATTAAGTCACTGTTACCCTTGTTCTAAAACAAGGGGGTTTAGCTGTGGGTATTTAGAGTGGTTAATCACATAGTGAATGCAGCAGAATCAGGATTAGAACAGGATTCTCTTGTTTCCTGTCCCTGTTTTAATCAACTTGGCATTTGTCCTTGTCTAGACCATTCTGTATTTAATTTTTAATCCTACTTCTATTGACGTAAGCTAGACCCACACATTTTGCTAGAACAGTAGTATTAGTATCATTTTGATAGAAGTAGTAGTACTTTTATTGGCTTCCTCTGTAGAATTTTACACTATGTGCTTATTTTCCAAGCCCCTTTTATCTTAAGACATCTATTTCTGTCCTGGTTGCTCCAAATAGGATTGTTATCCTTGCATCTACTTACAGCCTGTTGCTTGAATTTAACCTTGCATAACTTGAAGCATGTTTCTTTAAAGGCAGAATTGGCTTTGGTATGTTTCTATGCAATGGTTTTTACTACAGATGTCACATTAGTTATGAGAATATAAACCTTCCATACTCACTGATGTGATTAGAGAAAGTGCAAAAATACATGAATCTTGCAGGATAGATGAAAAATTTAACCATTGCTTAAAAGGTAAAAATTACTCAGGTTTTCTCTTGAGGCAGAGAAAACTGCACGTGGACAACTGTGCTTGGACTCTCAAATAACTATCAGAACTGCATGCTGAAATGCTTCAGCTGACAAATTTGGTCTTCGTTGTGGGTATTATTCAGATCTTCACTGGCTTAAGAAATCTTGAACTCTGGGCAAACTTAACACTATGAAATTACTCCCTGGGGCTCCTCCCTAGTGCAGGAAGCAGAGATGAGTAGATACTAGAGCAAGCTAGGGATAAAAATAGGAAATCAGAAGTTTAGTTGAACAGCTATGCTACAAGCACTGTAATTGCTGTGTAGCTCTTGAAGTTTGGACAGTAAGCTCCACATACTCTATGGAATGGTTTGTTTGGGTAAGAAGATGGTGCCGTTTCCTCAGGTGCAGGCAGCCTCAGCATTCCCTGCTGAAGGAGGGGATTTCCTTGATAAGGAAAGCAGGTAGTGGGATAAACCAGTCACAGTGTTCTGCTATCAAAAAAAACCCCAAAACTCTCCTGCAGAATACTGTGTGGGAGGCACAGATCACCCCTCTACTTGGCAGGTTTCCTAGATAATATACACCACTCTCATCACTTACAGCGTATGCTTTCTTTGAGCGAGGTGGCAATGCCTGCGACTCTGGCGCCAAGCACATCCCTCGCACCTCCAGCCTGCTGTGCTCTGGCTCGGTATGCTCCAGACGAGCGGGTAACTTTATTGCCTGCCCTTTCTCTTCGGAAAATCTCCCATAGTCTCTGTGCAAAAACTCTTCCGCACTGGCACGGCGTGTATATCTACTCCGTACCATACCAAGCGTAAACGTACAACTGTTCTCCAACGCCGACGAGCGGAGCAGCAGCGGCACAAACCCGCCGCCCTTTTCTGCCACTTCTCCTCACAAACGCCCGCCCGCGCACGCGCTGTTCCCGCCCCGCAGGCTGGCGGCACCGCGCACGCGCGCCGCAGTGGCAGTGGGCGGGAAAGGCGCGTGCGCGGGAGAGAGGCGGGGGAGGGGGAAGAAAGGCGGGCGGTGTCAGCTCTCGCGAGACTTGTGGTGGCGTCGCGGTGGCGAGTTTGAACCGCGGGAGCGGCGGCGGGGCTGAGGTAGCGGGGGGGGGGGCGCGTTGTTCTCCCTGTGGGGCCGTCGCTTCGCTGCTCCTTGTCCGCAGAAGGGAGGTCTCGGGCGGCGGGGCCGAGGGGCTCGGGGAGGGTGGAGGAGAGCTCCGGTCTCCCTCCCCTTCTTTCCTGCCGCTGCCTGCGCGACTGGTGGCCGTCAGGCCCTTCCCTTCACCGGGGTCGCGCTGCCAGTGCCGGCCCCTGTTGCCTCAAGCGGGAAAGGCCCTTCTCCGGCCTCCGGAGGTGCTGCGTCCGGTGAGGTGGGGGGGGACCCTCTCCCCCTCCGCCCTTTTTGCCCGTTATAATGTGGGCAGGGGCCTTTCCCTGTGGGAAACAAGCCCGGCTGTAAGTCACTGCCTGGGTAACGTGTGGACGGGACTCCTGTTAAGAGCCTTGGGCTGGGGCGAGTTTGCGTCGTTTGCGACGTTGGTTTGAAGCGGCATATGACCCGTGGGAATAGCAGTTTAACTAGAAGAACAGTTATCGAATGGGAGAAGAAAGTTTGCATGCTTTCTTCTCTTTTTATCTTCCCACCTTATTGTTTTTCTCAAGAAGTACTTAAGTGGCTGAATAATCAAGGTCTGGAGCCCTCGGTGTAGAATCTGTCATAAAGTGTTTTAAGATAATTAGCCAAAAGTGAGTAGCTCTCTTGTAACTCTTGGTAGAATACACAGAGACTGATTTCTGTTACTTCCCCTCTTACCTGCTTACCTCACTACCTACTCAATTTATCCTTAAATGTTATTTTCAGGGAAGTTTACTTAACCTCATGTACAATATTAAATTGCAGGCAATTCCTTCTGTATATAACAATACAGGTTTATGAGCAAAGCTACCTGGACTTGTGTGATTAACTTCACGCAAAATTGACACTGAAAAGTTGAGGATGTCTGTGCTCCAAAACCACACTTGCTGTTTTCCAGAACAGCTGGCAAGGAACGTGTGAATAGGAAAACTATTTCTCTTTCCCTTCATACTTCAACTATGAAATAGCCCAAGATCTTTTTTTTTTTCTATATTATCCATTAAGTGATTTATTAAGAGCTCAAAGATCTTGTATGTGAAACTGGAAAACAGTACAGGAAAGTAGAAGGGAGCCAGACAAAATCCTCAACCCTTAAAAATTGTATGTGTGCTGGAAGAAGGTGACCCTGCATGTAGCCTGTTTACTTGCCCTGCAGACCAATTGCAGAGCATCTATCCTTTGGCAACGTTGCCTGATCTGGCCGGTTCTGAACTATTTGACAGCTTCCTCAACTGAGATTTGAATAAGATTTGCATTTCCATGGGGTTTTAGCTTGTGATCTGCATTTTCATGAGACAGCCACAGGCATTAAGCCTTTTCAGAAAAGGACTTCTATGAAGGACTGTGCAGTAATGGCAGCTTATACTCATCCGGACTAGACAACTGTTGCTTTTTTTTTTTCTTTTAGAGGTGGAGTACGAGAATAAGGTCAAGAAAAATGTAAATGGACTTCTGAAGGTGAGTTAAAAACATTACTCAAATTTAATTTAGTAAGCTAGAAGCAATCAAACTGCTATGTTGCTTCTATACTGTTGTTTTTTCAGAAAATAAAGCTGTTCTAAAAATTCTATTTATGAAGTGAATAAGGATTAATTAATTCCCTTTACTAATATAAATGAATGCCAGGAGTTGTTGGCTATATGCTTGTATTGCTCCATCTTACTGTAAACATTTCATTATTAAATTGTACACAGTGTATGTGTCCTTGCACTAGTAATAATTTTGTTGATTCTCAGTTACAGGTGTGCTCGATTCCTGTCTTTAAGTATCTTATTTTAGCATAAGTGTGCAAAACTAGTATTTCAAGCATTGCAATTGTCTGATGTGAAAAACTGGAGTTTCAGAGCCTGTCTGGTAAAGTCTCTTTGTACGTGTTAAAATTGAATAACAATAAATGCTGGAAAAATGTGAAAAGCAGAATTTGATAATTTCTATGTTGTACCTCTGAAAGGAATTATCACAGTTTTGGCATGATCTACTTTTGCAAGTTAAATTTTTTTTTTTCCTTTTCTAGGAAGCTGGGTTACTCCACTAGGAGTTACCCATGTTCAATAAAAGTTAGCAAGAGAAAAACTGAAGGCTGTACATTCCAATAATGACTCTTAAAAATAATTTTTCCTGTACTGAGCTGCAAAATTTGCTCTTCAAGACTAGCATCTTGCTGACATTCATAAGAATAATATATGTGCCAGTATGAAATGGCAACAACTTAATTGTTAAAGTGAAAAGAAAAAGCATAGAATAAGCTTTTCAATGAAGAATTACTTAAATCTTGAAATTATATAAAAATTATGAAACTGGACTTTCAAAAATCAGCTGCAGGGTTTTTTTGTATTTGTGTGTCATTGTTACTGCATACTTTCTGAGAGAACTCTTGGCTTATGTTGTTCAGAAGCCTGCAATGACTGAAGTTTAAAGTGGAAGACAGTCATGAAAGGCTCCATTAAGCACTTAAATAAATAAAAGGCCCTGTGTTAAAATTCCATATATTAAGAAGGCTTCTATTTTTGACTCTTTCATTCAACTATCTTCATCTGTTTTTATATCCCACATAATGTTATTAGGAGTAAACTGTACTGCTAATACAGCTGCCTACATGAATCTTAAGTGTTATTTGTGTACACAAGAAATGCTATGCTTAGTGTGGCTTTATTTATAATATCACAGAAAATGTTGTCAACCGTATGATAGGCATAAAAATGGTTTTTTCCAAGGGTATTTCCTAGCCTCCTTTTGTATATGGCAAGATAGCTATATATGTAATAGATTAATCGTGGTTCTAGTGCACTAGGAAACTGGGCTGGGTACACAAGAGTGGCTTTGCTGCGTGCTACTAGTTAAGACATAGTCAGGAATAAGATGTTAACCAAGTTTATGGAGAAATAGCTATTATTTTACTGTGCACAGCACTGTTTGTTATGAGCTATCTTTTTTTAATGTCTTGTATTAATCCAAAAATATATCCTTGTATCCTGATTAAGAAAGGAAATCCAATAACTTCTTTTAGATTAATTATTGTAACTTAGTGCTAAATATTTTTTTAATCATTTTGTGTTTGCAATGTTGAAGTAACAAAAGGAAGAAAAATGGAGACAGAGACCATTTTAAATCTTAGACACCAACTCAAGGAAGCAGAGAATGAGCGAAGAAAGGCAGCACAATATGGCTTGCATTTATTGGAGTCCCAAAGTGAAGTTCAAAATCAGTTGGATCAAATACGCCATGAACTGACTGAGAAAACTGAGGTGATGTTTTAAGCTTCAAGTAAAAAAGCAGTCAAATTTTTATTTTAACAATTATCTGATGTCAGGTGTGTTTTAAATGCCTTTTAGAGTCTAGAATAATTGTAATAAGCCTTTTTAGTATTTGTAGAGAGAGCTTTTCATCTCTGCTATACGATATTGAGCACAATATTCGCTAACTGGGACAGAGTTTCATAGCTAATTGTGATAGCTTATTTTGGTCAGTTTGCCATTGGTGAGCTTAGTGCAAGAGGTGTGGCTGTAAAGCTCATGTGAGGCAGGGCAGAATCATCCTTTCCTGCAGACAACCTGAGATGGTAGCTGCTGTGTTGTCAAGCTGCACCCATGGGTTGTAATCCTGTGTTACAGGCTGGAGCAAAGTTATGAGCTAAGCTTGTGTGAACCAGATCGATTAGTAACTTAGAATCCAAGGGCGGAGGGAGAGTCTCCTTTTTTATTATTTTTTTTTTTGTTCTCCTTAATTACTAGTTGAATGGAAGAGTAAAACGAAGCTGCCCTTTGTAATTAGCAAACATATACTATCAGGCATAGGGGAAGCTGGTTGAAAAGTCATTCTTCAATCTGGAAGGGTTGGTGGTATTTATTACAAAACAGGAGACAATTTAGATGTCTTTACCAAACATTTAACCTAACTGGTCTGCAGTAGGGGAGCACTTGATGGACTGTAACAATTTTTAACATAATCGGGTTCCATGGTGGTAGAAAGGACGTGTAAGCTCTCACTAAATTTGTTACATTTACAGAAAAGATGCCCACACCCTTCATCTTGGGGCAAAAAAAATATACAGTTTCCATGAAGAGGAGAAGATTACACAACCAAATAAGTCATAAAATTTCAGTGCAGCTTGTGGTTTGTTTTTTGTCTTAAAACATGGGTATGACAATTCGATAATTGGAACTGCAACAAAAGGTTGAATGAGTTTTAGGCATTTAGTGTCTTGGTTCTAAGCCTGTATTTAGTACGTTGTTCCCCAAGCGTTTATGAATATTACATATAGATTTATTAGTATGTTATTTCTTTCAGAAATTCGAACAAGAGAAATACTCTCTTCAGAGAGAAATTGAACTCAAGAATCGAATGTTGGAAAGCTTGAGTTTTGAATGTGATTCCCTCAAGCAACAGCAAAACATGCAACTGGATAAACAGAAAGAACAGCTTGCCAGAGTCTATGGACAAGAAATCAGTGACCTTAAAAACAAGGTTTGGCAGCTAATGTATAGCTCAAATGTTGCTAATAGCATTTTAAAGAATATGTATTTAACTCATAATTGCACACTTGCTACCAAAACAAATCTAATAAATAGTTATAATGTGTAGAAGCTTGTGTGGTTTGTTTTTAACAAACATCTGCATAGTTAGATTGTGAATTACATTACATTTCAAAGCTTATTTTTTTGAAGTTTACTCTTAAGTTGTATTTCTAAGACATTTTCTGTAATTAGAACAGAGTCAAAAATATTGTGCTTTTAAAGAATTTATGATAAAAGGGTACTGCTTGTCAACTGTCTTTAAGTTGGAGAACCTGAAAGCAGAACTAGATGAAACCCGACTCTCGGAGAAACAATTGAGACACAAAGTGGATCATCAGAAGGAAATAATTGCTGCCAAATCAGAAGAACTACGTATGATGTCTGAACGTGTACATGAGACCATGTCTTCAGAAATGCTCAATCTTCAGATAGAACTCACTGAACTAGAAAGTGTGAAGGTGTGTGACTAGTACTTCATTATTAGGAATGTATGCTAGGTGAAGATAAAATTCTGTGCTTTTGCTCATTTCATTTTTAGACGCTTTGTGTATATTGCTACCTTATGATTGGCTTACTATTAAGAAAATATGCATAGAAAAAAAAATTAGCCTAATAATTAGACTTTAATACAACCTTTTCTTCAAGATAATATTGTGTATTAAAAGTAATTATTACTGGCAAACCTGTTTGGTTCACTTGAGCCTGTTTTTCTTCAAATTATTTTACAGATGTTTTATTTCATACTTTTTTTTTTTCTTTAGGCCAATGTTGAAGAAAAGCTGAATGAACTGCAGTATGGTAAAGAACAGTTAGAACTCATAAACAGTAACTTACGTAATCAGCTGGAGCGTCTACAGGGAGAAAAAGAAGAGAGAGAAAAAGAAGTTGTTTCTTACTGTAACGCGTTAGAGGTATTCTCTTAACTTTATTCAAAAGTGGTAGATGATCCCTGATTTCCACAAGTTGTGGTGCTGGCTTTTCAGTGAAATAAGAGGAGTTTTGAGATATGAGTTCTGAGGAGGGAGGGAGAAAGAGAAGGCAAAGGAGGAAAAAAAGGATATTGGCTAGTCATGTTTGATATTGCTGGTTGCTAAATACCCTCTGTATTGGCTTTCTTTTGTGGAAGGCGCTCTATGGAGATCCTTGGCACTGCAACATTCTGCCTCATAACAGGATCTTCTCACAGGTCACTGATATAATTCTCTTTTTTATTTCAAGTTCCTGCTGAATGCCTTGGAAAAGTTTGTGCTGGGGAGCACAGCAAGGCTAAGAGTCTCAATACCATTAATCCAACTGATAAACACCAAAGTTTTCCGTTAAAAGTTTTAGTTATGCTCTTGTCCTGAAGAGCAAGTGGAATATTAAGTTTTTTAGTGAAACAATACCAATTATCTGTTGCTGACTGAAACTATATGCATAGTTAAGGACTGCAGTACAAGATAATCTGTGCTAAAGGCATAGGAAATGCAAAAGAGGTAAAACTACTTGATTAATTTCATATATGCAGTACATCAGATGCTTAAATGACTGATACCCTCTCTGCTTTAATCTAGAAAGCTCGTGAAGCTAATCAAGAGCTTCAGGTTCAGCTGGATCATGCAGTGCAGCAGTCTTTGGACCCTGCAAGTAAAGGCAATTCTCTCTTTGCTGAGGTAAAATTATGCCACGGATCTGATAATGTACAGAGGAGAGAAGAAATACTTCATTTTATTTCTTAAAAGTAGTTGTATTTCTTATAGTAGTATTTCTAAGTAGTTTTGTTCAGCTGGTGAGACTTCTTTAATACAGAAGATAGTATATGAAATATTAAAAGATGATGATAAATGTTGTCTTTTAAAAACATGCTGAAAATGGCTAGATGTTTGAGCATTTGGGAGGGTTTTTGATTTAGTTTCTGATTCAGAGTTCAGCTGCTGTTAAATGCATAGGAAGTTATTTTGTTTTCTAGCAACACCCAGGGAATGGGTTAAATTGGTACATGGTTTTTTTTTAATAAAAACTACTTGTTTTGATGCCAATGGACAAAACTACTGTATAGCAACACAGAAACATATGAAATGTTACTTTATTTTGATATCAAAAGAACAAAAGAAAAATCTGTTGTGCTTTTACTGATTGTGCTTCAGCTGCTACACTGCTGTCTACCTCTACCCACTTTTATCTCAGAGGTAATGGCAATAGCGCGTATTTTCAAGTAGTCTTCCTGGAAAAGCAATATTTGCAGAACTAACATCAATTGCTAGGCAACATCTCCTTGTAAAACTTACCATCCAAGTGACAACAAGTGTTATAATTTTCATAGTAATAATTGTTAACAATGTTCTGTAGGTGGAGGACCGTAGGGCAGAAATGGAACGACAGCTGATCAGTGTGAAAATAAAATATCATTCACTGCAAAAACAGCATGCATTCACTAGAGAACAATTGCAAAAAATGAAGGTATGACCATTACTATAATACTCCAGGGTTTCCTTGGGGTCTGATAAGGCAATGCTTTAGTACACAGGCCAGGGGATTTGATTATCTTTAAAATATGATACGGTAGTCTAGGGGGAAGGAAATGGGAGAAAAAACAAGTGAACGTCGCTGTGCTATTTGACTTCTATGGTACATCAGCATCTTTCTATTGCTACTAGTACTATTACTTTCTCCTAGAACTCCAAGTTATACTGAGGGCAGTGCTTCCTTACTCTGGCAGTAGTTGTTAAATGGATAAGAGTAAACTACAACTCCTGTCAGTCAAACTAGCATTCAATTTGTCTTGACAATTGCCTTTTCTTTTCTTGTCCTGTTCTTGTACTATGTGAATGCTGGTTGTCAGGAATGAATATAAAGAACAGGGAAGGCTTGTGTTCTGTCCTCTTACCACACTGTTTTTCCTCCCCCCCCCCCCCCCCCCCCCCCGCCCCGGGTTGCTTTCTTGTTTTTTATGTTTGTCCATGTTTTTCTTTCTTCTCACTATCTTTGTGGAAGAATAAGTCGTAACTTCTGTTATAACTGTTTCATTTAGACTACACTTCCATAGGATGGGAGCCTCTTGGTAAATAGTTGAGAACGATAGCAGGAGCTGATTTACAAGATAATGTTAAGGGGATGCTGCAAAACTGCCAGCTGTTTTCATGTTTGTGTGGATCAAGAGTGTGGATCCTTTCATTTCAATCAAATACTTGATCATGCAGTTTGAGGAAAGTGCTTAAATGTCACAAGTGACAATAATGAGTAACATTTAAGATGTAGGTTTGTGGTATCTAGCTTTTGTGGAGAGGTAGGTTGAGAATAATTGAAACAACATTCTTAAATGACATGAAAAGAACTACTAATGTAGCAAAGGAATTATCTTTTACTAAAATCTGACCTTGAGAGCTAAAGAGATGAGTGAGTAAAATGATTGAATAGAATCAGTTTCTTCAGAATTTTTCTCCTTGTAATGTGAGGGTTAAGTCAGTCATACTGATTTAATGGTATAAGAAAACATTCCTAATACTGAAGACTTTCACCAAGAACTGAGGCAAGTTGATATTCCTGTTGTAGTACTACTTAATGTTTTTATTTGGAACTTCAATTTTTACTCATTTGTCCCCATGAAATGTCTTCCAATATCAGTATTGGAGATAGGTAGTTTGTTAGGAGAGCTGCTTTGCTTAAGCTGCCACCTTAGATCCCTGGTAGGGTCCTCTCTGCTTTGAGTTGCATTGTGATGCTGTGTGTTAAAGCTCAATCTATAGTTAACTGATCTCTTCATTCAGGAGCTGATTCCAACAGTATAGTTAACTGTTTTTGCAGTTGTTGGAATAGCTGAATGTGGTATTTACAGATTGGAAGATCTGACTTCTGAGCAGAATGTAAGCAGTACTGCTGCGAAAGTTTTACCACATCTGGTGTATTGTCCACAGTATCCCTTCCAGTTTCTTAATGTTTCTGTTCTTTGTTCTTGTGTAGATCGACTGCAATTTGCAATTCTGACAGTTAGCAAGTGGGCTTTTAAGAGAAAGGGAAAAAGGTTAGGTGTCTACATGCTTAGGAAATGTAAGATAGTTTTAGTCAGGCAGTGGGGGTTAAAATTTGCCTCCCCTATGTCCTGTAGAAGCTATGAGCATGAGGTGATTGAATCTTTCTTTAGCTTTAGTTTGTGTACAGAATCATCAATATCCTTTACTTAAGAGATTCTATAGGGTAAATGTTCTTCTCTCACTTTTTCTGTTGATCTGTAGTCTCCTTTGTTTCAGTTGATCCTTTCCCTGTGACTTCAAGTGTCCTACAGTGTTATCTTATCCATACTGCCTAGTCTGGTAATAAAGCTGCAGTTATCACTAACACCCTGTTGAGTCTTTCCATTATTGCATTTCATATTTTTCTCTAATTCTTTAGCTGTCTGATGTATCAGTTTTAACTGAATGTGTTAAGGCCCTTGTACTGTGATATTTTGTTAACAGCATGAGAAGAATCTGTAAATGCAAGACTTCTCTCTGATTAAATTTCTCCTTTTTTAATGACCAAGGGTGTTCCTTCGCTTCAAAGGGTACATTCCACTGAAGCAGTAGAAGCTGCAATTCTTGGATTAATGTTACAGAAGGCAAACTTAGTGTTATCTATACCTCAGAATCAGAACTGCAAAAAAGTTGATGAACTGGAGTGTTTTTCCCCATCTTGGTGGATGCATTTTAGCTCTGATAAACAAGCCTGGACTGTAGTTTGGTTCTAGCTGACTTGGTGTTTATGGTCTGAATGAGAAATGTTGTGTGTGTTCTTGCCGGCATATTTGTAGGTTCCTTAGTCAATATGGAGAAAGATATGACACCTCAGGACTACTCTGTTCAGTAGGTTTTCAGCTGTCCTAAAGATTTTTGGTGTCAACCTACAATGATGGCAATTGTAAAGACCGTTGTGAAGCCTACTGAGCTTAAGTATGCAGTGTGCTTCTGTATTCGGGATTTGAATTGCAAGGCTTGAGTACCCTAACTGTTCTGGGTAAGAGCCTGAGATTTTCAGTCACTTAACCCAGTATTTGTTTTAAAGATTTTTTTTTTTCCTTTTTTCCAGCTGCAAATGGCTACACTGCTACAGATGAAAGGCTCTCAGGCAGAATTTGACCAGCTGGAACGCTTACAGTCAATGTTAGAACAAAAGAATGGTGAGATAGAGGATCTTCTTATGAAAGTGAGGCAGCTAGAAAAATTTAAGGTAGGTGGTCTGAAATTATGTGGAAAAGTCATAATCAGAAGCTAAAACATGAGAATAAGAAGAATTATGAAAACTATCTGAAGTCCATGCTCAGGTTTGAAAAGGGAATCCAAAGGCTCCTCATACTTTTATTTGACCAAAGTTCCATTTTACAGCTGGAGAACATAGACTTCTGAAGTTCAGAGAAAACTCTACATCACCCAACCCCCAGTCTGGATAAACAATCTTTTCTTTGCTCCTATGTGTAGCACGCTCATATTTTATGTAGTTACCTGTGGTGTTTAAATTCAATTACTTGGTCAAAGTTCACTGAGCTATGACATCTGATTTTTATTTTTTTTTTCTTGGAAGACATAACCATTTTGCATTTTTACTGCATGTACTTAAGCTTTATCACTCTTTAGTCTCTCAGCTATGTTGGATTTCTTGGATATTTATTTGCTTAATGTGTCCTAGCTTTGCAGTTGAAGTATGCTCTTTTTTAGAAAAACTTAATTAATTAATCATCCTTGTAAAGCAATTTCTTCAGTCCTCTTATGCAGCTTGATAGCATTTTGTCAATATTTTGGAAGGTGAGAAATACATGAGAACACCTGTATGCATTATTGTAATGTTAGCGATGTTTGTGTGCATACAGAGTTAAAAACTGTAGTGTTTCTTACCTTCTTACATACTTATGGACTCGTTTGGCCCTTTCTTATCACAGCTTTAGAATGTAAACTTAGGTGTATTAGCCTTATGCATTAGGATTATGCTTTCCAGGATAGGATCCTCTATTCTGCGTTTAACCAAAGTGGTATAAAGCTAGGCTTAACCCATTTTAGTAAGCAATGAAGACGGCTTGATTGCTTTACCAGTTCGGTCATGTATAAGCTTGATCAGTATTTATTTGTGTATCTATGCCATAAATAAGTAGTGTCAGGAAATCAAATGACTGTCAGTGACTGACAGAAGCCTGTGACATCTATGGGACAATATTAAATCTCAGTAATGCTTGTTCAGAAAAAAACACAAAACAAAAACCCCAGAATGTCACGTTACTAATGTATTTTATAGGAAGTTTATTGCATTTATGGTGTCTTTACTGTGAACCAACTTTCTCATCTAAAAGATGTAATTGATTTTGAGATTTTGGCTGTTGACTAACGTGGCTTGTATTCCTTACCTTTGGCATCCAGCTGCTGAAGACTAAAAATAAAGGCTGGAACAAATTCCCTGCGGGTTAATTAAATATCCTATATTTTCAAGTAAAAAGAAAGGGAGCTGTTCTGTAATGCTATTTGAAAACCTGGAGCAGACATAACTTTTTTTATTTCTTTTTCTTTCAGTGAATGAAAGAGAACTGTTGCTTTCAGTGGTATTAGACATTTGAAACAAATGAGGAAGTACTCAGAGCAGCTCAGCTCTCTTGTGTGTTTAAATGCCTCTATGATGAGGCTTCTCTACAGAAATGGATGGAAAATTTCACTTAAGGACTAAGCTAATGTGCCTTCTGAAAGGTCGCTATTTGACAACCTGACACTCTTTCTTTTTCAGACTTTATATGAGAATATGGAAGAATCCAGAGCTAGTAGTGGCTCAAAAGGAGGCGAATCTGAAGATGGTTACTATGCCGATTTACTGCAAATGAAACTAGATAACTCAAAGTAAGTACTTGATGGTCTGAGGCCTAGAAGTTGGTTGTAGTCTGGTTATCTTCTAGCTACTTGTTTTTATTCTCCCTCTTTTTTGTTACTGTTTGTATGTAGTCCACTGACTGTACGTGCAAATAACAGTGTCTCATTTTTCTAATGCTGTGGAACCATCCTATTTTTGTTTTAGGACTGAGAATTGTCTTGTTTGTCATTTTACTTATTGCTGTAAAAGATATCGGCAGAACTCTTATATTACTGTTGCTTTCTTCTAGAAAAGTTGTTAATACTACTAGATGCAAGATAATTGAGAACTTCAAAAAAAAAAAAACAAACTAACCTGTAAGGGAACTGTATGAAGCTTCTTAAAGTCTGTAGGGTCTATATATTTATTTCTCTTCTATAGAATCGGATAATAACACTTGAAATGTTTTATTGGACTGTTTAGTTGAGATGTGTTCTTTGGCTAGTGAATTCCATATCTATTGATTAGAAAGTCCATAGTGTTTGGCCTCAGGACTGTTTAAGCCCTCAGATGGAAGTATTGCACTTCCAGCAGGAGGGAGTGGTCTGCTGTGGGAACTCCGGAGAAGTCTGTCCCCTGATGGGTGGTGGTGTTATGAGAAACTGGTGTGATCCGAGTCCCTTAGGATTGCTGAGGAATGGTGATTCAGTCCTTATGATTAGTGGAAGTTAATGGCCTCTAAAATAGAGGCAAGGATATGCACCGAGTATCATCATAATTATTATGTTGGTCGCTTAGAAGAACACCTTTGTGTAAAGCTTGTATTGTCAGTTATAGAAGTAGTTATATTAATTTATACACAGGCTAGAAACACCCCAATGAAATAGTCAATTTGTATGTTAGAGAAGGTTTCTCAAACCAGTTACATATGCATGTGTGCATTGTTCAGTGTACAGCTTTGTTTCTAACATGCATTCAATCTCTGGTAGCTAAGCTCACAGCTCTATGTCAAGTTCAAGTAAAAACTTTCATTTTTCTGTGAAGTTGCTAAATGCTTAGTTGACTTTGTATCTGTTGCTTTACTGAAAAAACAACAGCAACAAAAAAAACCCCATCAAACAAAAGAAGCCAAGTCTGAGTGACTGTCTATTTCTTCCTCCCACCCCAGCAAGGAAACTGAGACCTTGAAAAATGAACTATCCTTGCAGAGGATGAAAGCTCTGTATGAGAGCCAGAGGGTTCTGGAAGTTGAGAGGAAACTCTTCACAAATGAGAGGAATTTGCAAGCTTGTCAGAGTGAGAATATGAACTTGCGAGTTATGCTGGATGAGCTAAAAATGAAATATGAACCTGAAGGTAAATATTAGTTTTCCATATGGGGAGTGGGGTGGAAATCTGGTCTTTTCAGTATTCAAAAGCTGAATGACACTAAACAGGAAGGCATTGGGTTATGAACTAATGTGTAAATGGCTGCCTTTTTGATAATAACCTGGTCAAAAACTGCTGAATTGAAATAGTAAAGCCCTACCTTGCTGAAAGACCTTACTTCAATATGTATACTAATATAATTTCAGAAAACTAAGGAGTATAAATTCTAGTGTTCAGAGGCTTTATAGAGTATAGCTAGATAACCATAGTAAAATAGGTGGGAACAAATTCTCAGGAGGTGCTTTTCATAAGAGTAGCAGTACCTGTGTTAATGAGAAGTATCAGCTTTCTGAACGTAGGCAGCTGATATGAGCTTTGTAATAAGTGCAAAAACATCTAGAGGAAAAACTCTTTAGTAGCTCAAGTTAATATGGATTAAGTTTTGACAACAGAGGCCTGGTTGATACCTGTCTATGTGCAGAAATAAGGGAGATGAAGCCTGTGGGGGAAGATGAATGGGGAACCAGATGGGTGAATTGGTTTTGGTACTTGTCCATACCTGAAGGATTCAACTTTAAAATCTTAGTTATGGAAGCTTACCTCAGCAGCCTCCAAAATAGAAATAAAATAATTGAGCATATTCATGTACTTTAGAGCATCTAAATAAAAGCCTTGGTAAAAAGGTAGAGTGGATGGAGGGAAAGATATATTTTTTTTTTTTTGTCTCTCTTTCTATATAACTTCTGTTGGGATGCTTACTTGCTGGTAACAGATTATATGAAAGGACATTCTTTAAGGGATGTAAATTGTCTATTAAGAATTATTCCAAGATCTTTAGTCATGTTAAATGTTCTTTGTTAGTTTCATTATGAACATGTTGGTGGACAAGCTAACTCTAGCTTCACTTGTGTACAAAAAGTATATTCCTTTTGTCTTAGAATTACTTAAAGGCACTAAAATTAAAAAGAAGAGGGAGAAGATTCCAGTGGACACTACTTGTGAATACTTGGACAGCAAAAATAATTTGGTAAAAGAGGATGCTCCCACTCAATTGCCAAGTAAGGAAGAAACAAAGGTGACTTCCAAGGACTTGGAGCAAAGTGACGCTTCTTCAAAAAAACAAGCTTTTGAAGCACCACCAATAAATATAGCTTTTCAAGCAATGCAAAAAGTCATTGAACCTGAAAGAGAAAGAAAGAGAGTTAAAATTAAAGAAGAGAATCATGATGCCTTTACTTCGTATAGCAGAAGTGGAAGTAATTCCTTGACTTCAGTTGCCCCCAGGTCAGTGTCAGCTTCTGTCTATGGTCAAGGCAATCAGCACAGACCTGCATCTCTTTTCTTTCGCTGCATGAACTGTGCTATCCACTTCTTTATCTATTTCCTCAGTGTTGCATGCAGTGTAATTCCTCATCTCCGGCTGCCTACATTGAACCTCTCCATACCTTTTAGAAAGACTAAAATGATGACTAATGAAAAAGACTCTTGAAACTGTAACAATCTTTGAAATAACTTTCCCATTACTTGAAAATGCTGAAGGTGCACAGATGGCATGACAGTTCACTCAGTTTGCTCTAACTTCAGAAACAGGACTTTTCTCTTCATCCCTTCAAAGCTGCCACACAACTGTGTTACATGTCAAAGTAGCACAGGCAATAGGTATCATGCTTCAGTTTCATCTCATGCTTGATTTTAGCCCTCATCAATTTTCAGATTTAACTAAAACCCTAAAAATTATTCCAGTTAAGTAATTCTTAAACTGAATTGGGTTAACAAAACTTGCATTGTACAATATAATAGACAATTATGCTATTTGTGTTGTCAGACAAGTAAATTCCATAATCTGGATGCATGATAACTAGAAACACAACTGCTGAACTAAGATCAAGTTTTTTCCGTGGACTGCAGATTTAAGTTACTTTTTTGATAGATGGTAAAGTAACTTACTGCAGTAATTAGCTCCAAATTTCTTATTTTTATCTTGGTAAAAGGAATACTGTTTGATTTTTTTTTTTCTGCTGGTGTTTTTGTATTCTGTTCATATTCATAATCTTAGTAAACACATGTTAGAGTGTGTGGGGGGAGGGAGAAAATCTGTGATAGTCTAGATGTTTTGAGCTTCCAACTTGCTAATGTCTGCTAGTAAAAATAGTTTATTGAATATAGAACGACAGCAGCTTCAGAGATGGAGGAAGGCTTAACACATGGAAATCTGTACAGTATATCCAAAACTAATGGCATTCAGAAGTAATTGGATTGATGTTTTGACTCTTAGATGAAGGTTGCATTGGATGCAATTAACAAGTTTAAAGTAACTAAGCAGTCCAATCTTCTGAAATACTCTGGAAAGAATATGGCAGGAGCAGCAGTTGAAGTAGCTGTGTCAGAACACACAGGGGCTGTTGCCAAGGAGGAAAGATCGGGAACGTGGTGAAAGCTGAGAGGAAAGACTGGGTAATGTAGTGATGGTATTGCGTTTTGGCAGGGTTCTGTGCACACAAAGGAACAGATAGCATCTAACCTGGGTGTGAAAAGTTTAACTTATTTCTTCGTATTTCTTTTGGAAAGGAAGATACAGCCTCCGCCAACAGGAAGTTGTTGGAAACAGTTTGTGAACTGAAGGGGTAAACACACGGGAGAGAGGGTGAAGAGAGGAAGTTATTTTATGGGATTGGTGTTTGAAAGCAGTGCAAGTGGAAAAAGTGGAAGAGGAAGATGAAGTCATACTTCAGAGGGAGGGTTCTAATCTTGCATTAATTACTGCTGGTTCAAATAAGGAATAAAATATAAATCAGTAGAATTCAAAAAATAAAAACGACCAAAACACCACAAAATTCTATATAAGCTTTTAAATGGTTTTCTGTGGCGGTATAAACCTGTAAAAGGCAAATGCAGGCAGAAGGTTCTGTTTGTGTTTCTGATTGCATTAGTAAATACTAACTCCCTAGTTAATGATGTTGTCAAGATAAAACTGAGGATTTACTTAACCCGATCTGTTTATGACTTTATTATGAAATAGGAAGTCATGATAAAATCTGAGTATTTGAGAGGTCAGGTTTGTAAACACTAAAAGAATCTCTGGACTGTTCTGTGATGGATGTGGCCAAACCGTATGTAGGGATACAGCTAAATGCAAAGGCACAAAATATATTGGCAGCTTGAGCAGGAATGTGGACCTGAAAATGGAGAGCTTGGGGGACGAAAAAGCAATTGGCATGTGCATGGTGGATAACTGTCAGTGTTTCACTTTTTGTTAAGTAAAATGTGATGCTTTGGCTGAAAAAGCTGTTGTGGTCATTGGGGGTTAGTTTTGTAACTGGAGCAGTTTTTGTGAAATAATTAGTGTAGCTCTGTCATTATTGGTCCATGAAATGTGGCAGTAAAAAGAGCCATAGTAACTGTGAAAGGATTGCAAACTTCACTTCTAGGAAATGGTGTTTGAAAACCTGTGTCATCTTAGTTTAGGAGGTGATGAAGAAGCGGTCAGAAGTGATTTACGTGTACTTGTATGGGCGACAGATTTCCTTGTTTCAAGAGTCTTGCTTGCTAATGTGATTTAGCAAGGTAAAGTCAGATAACTTTGAACTAACAGCATATGTACATATCTGCAGTGTGTGTATATGTAAAGTTTAAAGCAAGTAAACATTGGAATACTTTACGAGGTGATGGTACTGATAAGGTTATAGTATGTGAGCGTTGAGAACATAGTATTTGAGATGACAGATTTCAATATTTAAGCAATTACTATTAATTCCTATTGTAATTCAGGCACTGCAAGGGTTATAAGTAGTGATATCTTCTGTTAGGCCAACTGGTCAATAAAAAGATACACTTGTGTATTGAAATGCTGTTCTTCACTGCTGAAACTGAAATAGCAAATTCCAGCCCTTGCTGCCCAATTTACTTTGCATTTAGATTTGAGGTTGTCTGCTCTACTTTGATCTAAAGGTCTTGTGTGCCTAAAAGCTTATTTGCTCTTTTAAATTATTTAGTTGGATTAATGTGCCACATCTACCTCATTTGGATTGTTCAAACAGGAAATGCCTATAGCCATTTGGCTCAGCAGGAGATCTGGATAACTAATACTCTCTTTGGGGCATGGCATTTATCCTTGGGAAGTAAAGCTCCATCTGATGAGAGTAGTTGATCTTCCTTAAATGGGTAGAAGGAACCCCCCCATTATATCTTATTTTTGGAGTCTACATAGTTAAAGCTGGATAGAATCATGTCATAGTTTCACGACTATTTTTTAAGTGGATGTGTTTAACTGTCATCTTTCTGATCCGTTCACTTCCCTGTGCTAACACGTCATGAAATATGGCTTATAAGGGTTGGTCTGTGAGCTGGCTTGGTATGATAACTGTGGTGGGTTAACTTTGACTTGCTGCAAGATGCCCCCCCGGCTGCTCCGACTATGGAGAAAAAATGGCTTGCCATCAGAGTTACAGGGGTGGACTTACTACAGAGCGAACGGTGGAGCTGACCTAAGGGAGATGCACAGCAAAGCATATTTCTCTTGTAGTCTACTGAGCCATGCTTATAGGAAATAATATGCAGATTGCTTGTGATGGGTAAGAATAGCTTATTTGATATATTTGTGTATGAAGGTAGACTGGGGGTGGGGAAAATCTGTAGCTAAATTTCCCTAAACACTTTTGTTACAGCTCCTTTCATAGCCCTCATCTTCAGCTGTATCTCTCTCTGTTGCAAGTGAATCTCTAACAAGAATAGCAGCAGCTATTCATGTTGGGAAAACCATCGTTGACAGCAGCTGCAGATGGTTGTGGGTTGCTCACTAGAAGCTCTTGAAACCACTGGAAATCCACAAGGTCACTAGAGAGTTGCTTTAACAGATGTGGTGATGAATCAGCATAGAATTTCTGTTGGTATGTGAAGTGATGTTTAATTTGGAACTTAATGTTCCATAATTTGTTTTGCTGTGGAAATAATAATGTATTGGTCGTGGTGATTTGGTTGAGTAAATACCACTATTTATCAATTTGTTCTAATGACACATTTATATGTTTATTAAGTAATTCTTAAATAATCAAAACACCTGATTGTGCTCAGGTGTCTAAATTTTGTTTTTAACTTACCTCTGTAACAGCAATGTGGCAGTTAAGATTGCATTCCCATTTACATTCCTAGCAGAATTAAAACATGTCAGTGGAAGAATTGTGTAATTTAGAGCCTGAAAATAAGTTGTGGGTTTTTTCCCCAACAACTTCTTTTCATTTCTTCAGGCATTAAGATAAAGGCGGTAGCAGTAGAGAACTAGGTTGGAAAGTAGTGTGTATGCATATATTGCATTAAGTGTAGTCCTGTTTTTTTTTTTGGTTGTGTTAAAGCAAAATGCTTGACTTCATCATGCTTGTATTATGGTGCCGGGACTTTTCACTTGGACTTGTGCTTTTGTGGACTTGATCTCATTTATGTGCATGGCACAGTCACTGTTTTTTTTTTTAACAGCTGATTCCAATGAGTTAACATGTTCAGAAACCTTTTTAGCAAACATTTCAGCAGATAAAGGGGGGGAGGAGAAAGGCTAGACTTTAACTGATGCAATGCGAGTAGAATTGATAAAAAAATAAATGCTTTGTTTTAGTCTCATTCTTAAACGCTGCTTGCTTTGTCTTTCCATACGGATGGTCCCATGTGCCAGTTGCCTTGTTGATTTTGCTTAAAACTCTTTTTTTAGCCCTGTTTTTTATTAACTAAATATGTATTTAGAATGGTTGCTTTGCCTATAGGTTAACAGCTGAATCCAGATTTGAAACCGTGGAAAATGAAGATAAGAAAGAAAATAAAATCATGACTGAGAAGAAAACGCAAAAGAAAAAATATACAACGTTGTATGTCTCTTCTAAGCCAACTTCTGAAACACAATGTGCTCAGCAATAGAACTTACATTTATGGAAGGAACCTGTACATTTATGTGTGACAGAAGTCTACTCTATTTCCTGCTGAAGCAGGATTCCAAATTGTTCAGGTTCCTAACTTAAATATTGATCTGCCTTGTTATATGAAGAGTATGATCGCATTAATGAGACTGGCACTTTT
Organism: Larus michahellis; assembly: GCF_964199755.1. Lineage (NCBI taxonomy): Eukaryota > Metazoa > Chordata > Aves > Charadriiformes > Laridae > Larus > Larus michahellis. The sequence continues at coordinate 5,036,879 of NC_133906.1, read as the reverse complement.
GATACCTTAACTTCCCAGAGAGCACACGTAAAGTTCCCTGGCATCGTGACATGAAGCGTTGTCTTGCCCTGAATCTTGGAGAAGTCTCTAAATGTGTGTTAATCATCATTTATTTGAAGCAAAGTGCTCACTTGAAGACAAGTATTTGCTATGGAAGTTTTATTAGGTAAGTCAGAAGTCAACCCTGAGCAAGACAGGCTAGACAGTGTTGATGCAGAACTCAACTAACTCCTGTGCTCCTAAATTTCTTCCAGTTGCTGGATTAGAATTTCTTAATATTTTTCCCCCTAATGTGTAATTGTTTAACTTTCAGACTGACCTGATTCCAAAGGCACATGTGAATCTTTATGCATTTTGTGGGATAGATTTCTTCTGAAACTCTAAAAATTCTTATATTTGTCCTAGTGATTAAAATAAACCTTTCTCTTCTGTTCTAATATGAAGTCTATATTTCATTTGAGTCAAAACAGTTACCTAAAGCTGTCAGGTTTTTGATTGAGAAGTGAGGTTTTTTGTAAAAAGGATGTTGTTTTTTAAAAAAAAAAAGTACCACTCAATAAAAGCTAAGAAACCATAATGCACGTGCTGTGTTTTTGTCGTGTTTTTAGGAGACAAATCTTAACTTTCTGACGGTGCTTGATGCAGAGTAATTGTGAGGAGAACATTTAAGCTAGTTCCGTTAATAATCTTATTTCTTGTTAACTTCTAAGGTATTCAATGATATTATGGGAAGCGAATGCGTATCCATGAAATAGTTCTTATTCGTTTTGGCTTTGACCACACACATGAACTTAAATAATACCACATTGAAGGAATCATGCTTTTCATGCTACAAAATGTTAGCAGAAATGTTTCTTATGCAAATGGTGTTACTTTTATTTACTGTCACTGTACACTGAGATGCAAATAGCATTAAAAAACTAAAGTACATAATTGTTTTAGTTAGCGGAAAACCTTCAGTAACTTGACATTGGATGCATGTACTTTAAATGGGAGTGCTGAACTGCCCATTGTCTGCTAAGACAATTATGTTGAGGTACTTGGCGTATGAAACTTCTAAATTTTTTTTAAATTGAAATAACTTGTTAATTAATGCTACAAACAAAACTAGGATGTCATTTCAACAAATGAATGAAACTGATTATCTACCCTCAAAACCTACTGCTTTACTGGTACTGCTGTAGTTTACTTAGAGTATGTATTATCTTAGAGTCTTTATCTTTGATAATACATGCATGCTTACAGATCTTTTGCAGAATTGCAACTAGCAGGTGGGGGAAGATGCGTGGAATTGAGGCTTTTGTAGTGCCATAACTTAATTAAGGTATTGTTCTTTAAGTGCCTGAAAATACTTTGCTTGTTTTCTTTTTCCCTTCTGTTTTGTTGCATCAGTTGCTTTCCGGCGACTGTGCTCACGGATCTGGGCATATAATAGAATTTAGAGGCAGTTAAATGCAACTGTTGTGTGCTGCTTCAATCCTTCTGTATAATGGAAGTTAGCGTAACTAAAATTGATAATTAGGTAGTCAGCTGTGTACGAGATCTTGTTTTCTGGAATGGATAGCAGTATTAAAGGAAGCGAGAATTCTCTCCCTTCTTCCTCTGCCTGCACCCCAACGCCCCAAAAGGTAAGTTGTACCCATGAGTTCCCTAGGCAGAAAGAGTTTTATCTTTTGGGAAGCAAGGTATTTTCTACTTGCCCGTGAAGACCTTCTGCTGGAAAAAGACATAAGGAAAAGACAGTAGAGGGGCATGAAGGCAACGAATGATTATCTGTCCACTACTTTCTGTGGAATGGTAATTACACAAATAAACAACAAACACTTGGAATAAACCCATCCCTGACAAAGGGTGTAACTATTATCCACCTTAGTTCTTTAGACCCTTGTTGGTGTTTGTCCTCTGCTGTAGGAACATAGGATTTCAAGGTTCAAGCATGCTTTACTCTCTGGATGCATTTTCCTCTTAAAGGTGAAAAAATACAAATATTTTGTTGCTCAATCCATGTGTTAGAAATTACAACCGGGACTTCTGCAGACAGGGAGAGGAGGAGATTGTCTTAGCTGACTGATGGGGAAAGTAGCAGTAGGTGCAAAAGCATCATCACGAAAGTATGACAGGAGGAAGCAGCAGCAGATGTGTGCAGTGCTGAGAGCTGGGGGGGCTGGCAGGTGGGGAGCAGCAAGGACTTCAGGAGCTCAGGCTCTCCAGTGGTGAGCTGGGATGGTAAGAAATACAGCGTGAGCTCTGAAGTGGGGACAGAGCTGTCGTCAAATGTACAGTGGTATTTAGATGTCTCGTACTTGCAGAAACAGAACTCTAAGATGGAAGAGATTCAGGGCATCAGAAAAGTACTGCAAATTGGGTTCCAGTTTGGAGGTAAAGCTTCTTGTGTATCACTTCTTTTGAAAAAATAACTAGTTAAATGCTTCTGCTAAGCTAGTATGTCGACATGGTTAAGATTAGGCAATTCAAGCAAATCTATGGTAAAGTTTAAGGTGGTTTTTCTCCAGAAATAGGTATAGGAATTCCATGTGCAACAAGACAGACTGGCAGTCTGTTTCTCGTGATCGCTGGTGAAAATCAAGAACTGCCATGTCATGTGTTATCAAAAATATCCTGATGGATGTAGAAGTTTTGATAAACAATGATTGCTAAGTTACAAGTAGTATCCAGAGGATGGGATTGTGATATGACTGTTGTACTGAGCAGGAGATAAATACCACGTCTCCTGTTTTGTGTGTTTTTTTGTGGGTGTGTTTGTGTGTTTTTTTGTTTTATTTTTAATTCCATACTATAAGTGAAGAACGTGAACGAAGGTGATGTACTTGTCTTCAATTCGGTATGTTGTCCTTAATCCAAACTGCAAACAACTTTGCACATGCAAAATGTCCTGAGGTAAGTTAACTCACACAGCAGCCTGTGTGAAAGTAAAGGCTCAATATATACCCCATAAATTACTACTTGAAGCTTTGTATTGACAATAAGTCTTGAAGAAAGTGCTGCTTTGTTTAGAGAATAAAGAGAAACTCTCCTACTTTGTCCTACAAAGGTAAAATGACAGAAATAAAAAGGAACGGGTGTGGTTTGAAATGTGGCTTTGTCCTAGTTTCCCTTATTAAGGGATAGTCTATTATGGAAAAAAAAAATATAGTGTCTGATGGAGTCAAATATTTAAAATCTGGCTTTGGTGTCATTTAAGAAATAAGGCCTCCTTGATGTTCCAGAACTGAGTTAGTCGATGTTTAGAGCTTGTTACTGCAGCTTGGCCTGGCACACAGCAGCCTTCCAGCTTAGAACTTGAGTTCTGGGGTGGTGCGGGAGAGGACTGCGGTGGTTTTTCTCCTTTTAGCCTGCTGATGTGTTACAGCCAGTGTCACACAACAGAAACACCCAGTTTGGGATTCCCCTCCCCCATGACACTGGGGTACAGTATCTCGAGTTGAGAAAAGAGGAAGGAAGCTCGGAGCTCGGAACAGCAGCAAATCTCGCAGAAGCCTCGCAGCTGCCTGAGCCTGCCCGCTAGAACGCAGTGACAGCAGCCGGGAAATGCATCTTGCTTCCAGAGCCTTTGTCACCCATCTTGAAGCCTGAATCCTGTAAATCTTGGTTTCCTTGGCGGTGGGCATCCTTCGGAGCCTCATGGACTCCTGTACGATGACGAGCTGGCAGAAGACAGAGAAGAGCGGCGTGGGTATGTAACTGAGTAAACTGCCATTTCAGTTTTGTCTTCATAACTTCTGAACAGGATGTGGGCAGGTGTTTTCTCTGGTGTGATGAGCTGACACCCTCCACTTTACCATTGTGGCGTAATTGAAATGATCCATTTTGTATAAAGTTTTAATCTTTCCTACAGAATGACAAGAATTACACGAGTGTCAGCTTGGGAGACGTGACCCTTCGGCCCCACTACGCACCTACCCCCCTCTCAAATCTTGAACTTTCACAGTAGCGCAGCTTTTCCCACCTCAATATTTTGAAAAAGATTAAATAAGTAGTATGTTGTATAAGAAGTGTCAGGTAGAAGTTATGGGGAACAAATGTAGGGGAAGGGGAATCCTGCAGTTACTTCTGAGAGGCTGTCGCTTGAGGTTACAGAAAACCCTGTGTATGAGTTGGTGAGTAATACTATTGGGAAGGAAAGTCATCTTCCAACCATATTTTTTTCTTAAAATAAATCCTCTTATCTTGCATAAAGGACTGAATTGCTTTTTTTTAAAAAAAAAGTCTTAAAATTAGGAATCAAAGCTGAAGCACTTGTAATAAATGTGCTGCTGAAGTTAACTGATGGTTCTCATACAGAAGACAGTTAATCTTGCACTACTTATGTTTTATTTTACCTACTAGTGCATAGCTATTAATCTGGAGTCCCCAAATTCTTATAAAAGACTTTTTTTTTTATTTTAAGAAGGCCATAATATTTTGTGATAGGCATTAAAAACAAAAAAATCCCACCCAACTGGCTTCATGAAACAAAATGAATCATCAAGGAATTAAGAAGAGGAAAAGAACATCTTCCTGTTCGACTTCCATGTGCAGCAGTGGCAGAATTGTGAAATGGAAGTAGCCTGTTCTGGTGACAGTTTATATTACAAAATAAAGGGTGTAAATATTTTCTGTTTCAGTTTTACAAATAATAGGAAGTACTTAATTTTTGCACTTATTTTTTGGAAGTGATTTATTTGGGAGAATATGACTGACTTGTTGGAAGTGGTCTCTGTATCCCCATACTAGTGACGGATGTTCTCTTGCATATGGATAAAAGTACTAGATACTAATTAGTTACAGGAATAATATAAAACAAGTTTCACTGGTAGCATCTTTTTACAGGGCGCATTTTGGGTCAGGGTGAGTTTCACGTAATTATAAAAAGGCTTGCTCTTCTTGCACTGTAATCTTTAATGTTATGGGGGCCCAACAACCTGACTTGATGGTAAGTGTGCTACAGGTGAATGATTTGTTTTGCGTGTCCCCCTGCAGCGGACCGACCTCCTGAGTCTGACCAATGTGTGTCCCCTGAAAAGGCCCCTGGCTGTGATCTGTCGCTCGTTCCCGGTCTGCCATGCTTTGCAGCCAGGGAAGTTTTGCCCGTTTGTAACTCCACAGCCAATGTGATGACCAAGTAGACAAAAAGCTAATATGCTATAGTAGCCTCTACGGTACGTGAAAAGTACAGCAAACCACGCAGAATAAAAATCATCTTGTGAAATATATTACTCCATAAACCAATGATAATCCAGTGAAGTTTGTTTCCATGAAGACTACAATGTATTGTGATTGAACAATTCACTGCATTATTTGACTTAAATTGCATAGTCTGAATATTTTTTTTGTATGGCAGTAGCCTTTTCTACCTCTGATCTATGAATACTTATTTCAAAATAGTAAGCTTTAAACTGAATCAGTTATCATGAACACTTTTTAGTGCATAAAAGGAAAGCAAATAATAGAAAAGATTTAAAGGCAGTATTTTAAGTTTAAACTGCCACAGAAACAACACAAATTCAAGACTTTTTAAGAACTTGGAAGGACTAGGTTTAATTTGATCTGGCAGTGGGCCAGTGCTCTTGCTCTTCAAATATCGTGATCTCTAACAGCTATGGCACTCACATTTTAGAGTGAGTATGTACCGCGTGGGGCTCGGAGGGTGGTATCAGTGCATCACTCCTACGCACAGGTACTGCTTTCTGAAATGTGGTCTGCTAGAAATACTGCTTCTCCTTCTCTCACCCATCCTCCTGAGAAGACTGTGGTCTCCTTCGGTCTGGTTATCTGGGTTTAGAACAGACTGGAAGTCTTGAAAAAGGTCTGTTAGCATTAAGAAGTCTGATTGTTCCAGGTGCTCATGTGCTAAAGGCACGTTTGGATTACTCAAGTCAGTCTCTTCACTGAATACTCTGTGCTCTGGTGTATCATGTGGATGAGGAGTCCTCAGACTTGGGAAGTTTCCAGGTGCCAACACGGTGACCTGTAACTTGTGGACTCGGGGCTAGAAGTAACTGAAAGACGAACTTGCATAAGCATTTAGGACACTAATAAGCATTTAGGATATCAGTGGTGGTTTTGTGTCAGGAAGAGTGAAGATGAGGGCAAAATAAAACTCAATTTTACTTTTTATTTGCAAGTTTTAAGAATTCATTTCCTGCTGCCAATTAAGAAAAAGCCAGTTAGCACTCGACCTACTGTTGAGATTGGCTCAAAGAAGCAAACAACCGCTGTTTGACTAAAAGAAATCCGCAGAGAGCGTGAATAATGAGAAGGGATTATCAAGAGCACCAAATAGGAAATGCTGCAACTGATCATCTGTATTTTTAAGGAACTTTGCTAGTGTTTAAAAGCAAACAACAAATTTATCAAAGCTTTGATAAATATCCTTTAAATTGGTAAAGGAAGTGATATATCCAGTTTGTGAAGCAGCAGATGGACTTCTGCTTTACACTCTGATAATTCTCAAAGATGATACCTTTTCCTTTGTATGAATTAAAAAAAATAATAAAGTAAACCTGGTTAGCCCTGAAGTCACTTGCTCAAGAACAAAAACTGTACAACCTTGCCTGTGCAGGACTAATATCAGGCCAATTGAGATTAAGCCTACTGTTTATAGAAATAATTCCTTAAGTTTTATGGCTGTGAGGCCTCAGATAGGTATATTTAGTTTGTAAAATTTGTAGCTGGCAGATACCAGATCTTGAGGACTCTGTGCTACAAAGCATTTCAAAGCTGGAAAATAACAGGAGCTCTTTAACATTGTCATATGTATTTTGAATATACGTTCCCTCTATCGTAGTTACCATAGCCATAACAGATTACTGCATTGCTCTACAAATTCTTTTAGATGTGTCCTCCACACCTATTGAACTTTTCCTTGAAGAAGGGTAGGTAGGATTGTGCTTTCCAACGGGAAGCCCAAACCAAATATAATTCACTGGGGAGAACCGACTCTGTGGACCCGTTGGTATTTCCACAAGCACATATGGGATTTTGATGTAAAAGAGAATCTGTGCAAGCTGTGTCATCATGTGTGGTAGTAGTACTACCTCTTGCCGTTTCTCCCCTCACCCCGAGTAAGTCTGCTTCCTGGGTTAAAGAAGGTTCTTCTGTTAAACATTGTATTGTAAGAGCTTTTTATACTTGTATGTAAAAAAAAAAATCACTATTGCAGCAACGTCTGCAGTTGTCCTGGTTTGAGGTAAAAAAGAATCAACTTTGTATTCAATAATTTTGCCTCTTAGCTCTTCTCTTGTTGCAAAGCAATAACCAAACACTTCCCAACAATAATAGAATACTGGTTCTGTAAGTACTCATACGTGTAACTCTTTCTTGCAGGTGGTCTTCAGTAGGGAGGGTTCCATTCTTGCTTTTGAATTATAACTTAAGTTAACTATTAACTACAAATTCAATATAAGCTATAGCTTATACCCAGGAGTTCCTTTTCTTAGCCAAGCTGTTGGTGCACAGTCTGTTTTATTTTCCTTTATTTATCTTGGAAACTAAATGTATTTGTTCTTACATATATTCAATATATAAGTTGGTAAGAATAGTGGGAGAATGACTTAAAAAACCAAAACATAAACCACCCCCCCACACATACCACCACCACCAGTTGTCTTGTCCCATAACCACTCCCCCCTACCCCCCAAAAAAAAAAAAAAGAAAATCAATCAGGGAAATAGTCACAATGAGGATTTCATTTTGGAAGAGTGTTCAAAGAGGTTTTTTGGAAATTAAATAAATTTATGCTTTTAAAAATTGATGGGAAACTATTGTAATTGCTAAATTTTAACTATAGGAAACTCACGGACTAGTGAGCCCTGGAATAGGGGGTATGACGACTATAGTCACACATACAGTGCTTTTGGAATTTAAGGTCTGTTGTAAGCATGCCTCTTGAGTCTCAGGAAAATTAAAAAATATGGGTAAACTGAGTCTACTGAGACAAAGTCTGTGACAGTTGTCAAGCTTTTGGAATAATATCGACTGGAAGCTTTTTAGCCATATTAGGGCTATTTTGTCTTCTATGTTTTCAGAAAGCTTTGTTTTCAAGTATCTGATGAATGGTTCTTGTGTTGAATTTCTAAGTCTTTCGTTAGAAGTGTGCCTGATGCCTTCAGTTTCCACTGATGAGCAGAGTTTCAGCTTGACAGTGTCTGGCCCAACCTTTGGACGAGCGGAATAGATTTTGAAGACCGCACAATCCCAGCTGAGATTCTTGGTTATGCGCTCAATTTTGTATTTCACTTAATTAAACAGGATACTCCAGACAGCTAATATTCTGCTTTGCACTTGGAAACTATATTCCTGATTTTACACATAAAGCTTGTTCTTAGTCTTGAAGCATTCCCGGCATAAATGTAAGCTACTTCTATGGACGGTACAAGGCAGGAAAGTCCTGGTAGGCTCGTGGTCTTGGATGACAGTTTCCTAGTAATGTGCAAGATGAAAAGCGTTTGATACCTGCTCAGACCTTGAGGAAACTATCACACTTGTGAAAAAGTTATGGGCTGGCAAAATATGTTGACATGCTAGATTCCAGTGTCAGATTTACTCCTGTACTGCTGAATCTGAAAACGGGGATTTGTCAATTTGAAATGTTAAGCTGGGGGGAGGGGAGGAGTGGGTGACTTTGAAACTGTAGAAAAGCATATGCTCAGCCTGAGCACAAAGGGCTGTGACTGACTTGTCTGATTTCACCTGCTGAAGACCGTTGAAAATTATTTTGCATCTCTGTGAAACCTATGTAGATTGAGCTGCAAAGGAGGCAGAGCTTTGTTCGGGGTTGGTTGCCTTCTTCATGAAATGCAGCCCCCGAACCCAACAGACTGTTGTACCGGCTTGGGAAACAACAGCAGTTTTGTAAAGTACAGCTCGCTGCAAAAGGCAAACTGAAGTAAGATGAAGACAAAGCTGGGAAAGGAATCTCTTTATCCACAATCTTTCATGAAAAGGAAAAAGCACAGTTAAATACTCTGTTCTTCTCAAAGACTTCTAAGAAAAATGACAATGCTGGTTTTTTCCATGAAAAGATAAAGTGTCAGAAACAATATTTTCACATAACTAGTTGGGTATGTTAGAACTTCCTGGTTCTTATACTGGCTTTATTGTGCCTAAGAAGGAAAATAAGTAGCTCAAGTCAGCTAAAACCTCCATCTGGCCCCATGGTTAAGCATGTGAAGAAATCTGTATTCAATTGTTATCGAAGGTGGGGGTGTTTTTTAATCTCAGAAATGGAATTACCCTTTGCTGACCATGATTTGCATTAAATTAAATTAGTCTCTAACCCACCTTGAGCTTTGGTACATGTCCCTGACCTGTGAAATATTCATTAGAACTGCGTTCAGGTCATGTTCATTATAGCACACCTGCTCTGTGAGATTTAAGAAAAGATCCTGAACTCGGAATACTGGAACACAAATTCTATAGATTTCTTTCCAGAAGTCAAGCAATTCCATTAGGACTGCATAATATTTTCACAGAAGTTTGTCAGTGTCCTTGCTGAGTAATTTCCCCCTGTTTTCACAAGAAGAAAATGGTAAATGGACACAAATAATTGATCTGTACAGAAAGAAGGCACTACTTTTACATTACTACTCATGAAAGTAGAGCTGTAATATTTCAGAAACAAAATGGAACATGATTCTTGCTGAGGCTATTCATTATAAATTGTCTGAATATGCAAAACCCTTCATGAGCTATTACATAGAAATCATTCCAGATAGTCCTCCTATTATGGTCAAGTGAAGTTATAGCTTTGCTGAAGCAGCTCTTAACTCAATTTTTTTTTAAATTCTGTTTTAAGTGGAAGGGGGGAAAGTAGCCAAGGAAATCAACTTGAAACATGGCTTATTAATAACAGGTGAGTCACAAAAAATTGAAACAAGGTAATGCTTGTATTTGTTACGAAGAACAGTGCAGGGACTTCACAGGCAGGAAAGACAGGTAGGAAGATTAGGATAACAAATGGTTTCAGGGCTGCAGGTCTGGGGTGTTTCCCTCACTCACCATTCCCACCTTGCATTAGCTTACAGTGTAATCGTGTGAATAGCAAGAATCTGGCTTTTTAAAGTACACGAATACTGAGGAAATGTAGCTTTCTGAGGAAGGGATTCTGTTATCTGGATTACTGTGAGTTTTTCCTAGAGTGTTTTGTGTGTGAATGTTCCTAAATGAGGTACAAATAATGATTTTTATTTTTGAGGTTTTTTCTGCTTGTCATCCTCTAAATTGAGGGCATGTTATTTAAATTGTGAAGTGTTAACTATGTTTGTCTCAACCTGTGGTTGGTTGAAATTATATTGTAACAGGAAGCCTACTCTGAACAAAGAGTGACTGCTTCGTTTACCTTGTGTCTTGGTAGAGAAATGTCCTCTACAGACTTTCATTATTCTGCTTTGGAAAACACGCACATATCTATGTAGCTTAATGAAACAGGCTTCATAGCCATGTATATATTCAACAGCATACCCACATATAGATCTAGTGGGGAGAATGTGCGTATCATATCCGACAGCTCTGGCTTTAATAGATACGTACGGATTAAATGGAAACATAGGAATTTTCTTCTGCTTTCACACTCATTTTTTTGCCACTGGGATGGCCGCTGGCAGATATCTTCACTTATTCTTTGGGTGGCTGAATGAATGAGAGTGGTAGCCGAAAAGCTACCGAAAAGCAAAGGAGCTTCTGAGAGAAGCCGTCTTTACAGCACGTGTTGTTTGGCTGAGCAAGAACGGGTTCTTTGGGGATCCTTCACGGCAGTGAGGGCAACCACTTCCATCTTCCTCGGGGACAATTCAGAGCCCACTTGTGCTTGAGCAGGGTTCAGTTTGGAAAATCTTTTATATTAGTGGTTTGACTTGGTATTTTGTAGGCTTGCTTTCTGAAGCAATATTGTGGTGGTGTGCTGGCTTTCAGCTCATCTCCTGAGGGAGCTAAACCAAACACCTGGAATCTAAGGGGGTTTTGCATTGGGTTTTTTGTTGATTTTGGGTGTCGTGTGTGTATGTGTCCTGCTATAAAATTACCACTGAGGTTATGGTAAGCTCTAAAAAGATTTTATTCTTTGCTGATCTAGGGGGAAATTTGCTAACTGTATTCTCAACAAACTGTAAAGTCCATATTTAGGAACACTGTCTTAAGGTTGGAGTTCCTGGGCATTCTCTGTGCCTTTCTGGGAGAATCCGGCAGCATCTGTGTACAGAGACACTACTGTGACAGGCACACCTTACCCTGACGCTGCTGGGGAGGGCGTATGCTGTCCAAATCTCTCCCACCAACCTTATTGCCATGACATCGGTTGTTCCTGAGGTCAGTAATTGCTACTGGAATTTAGAAGGAATGCTGGGGCCTTCAAGCAGGCCACCTTTTGTGCCTTGAGGGTACCGTCTCATTTCGTATCTGTGGCTGGGACAGAGGATGCAGGGAGGGCAGTGGTAGAAAGTTCTTTGGAGTTATTTGAAAGGGCCTTTATTTCTACTGGCTGGAGAGTTTATTTTTCAAAAATACAACTGTTGTGAGTATCCTACTAAAACCACTTTAAGTCCATAGAGGTTTTTCATATACTATTTTTGAAGAGGAAAATAAATGGAATATGTGTCTGTGTGCACAAAACCACACACACGCAACCCCAAAGATCTCGACAGAGGGTGGAGGAAAGAGAACCCTGCTCTTGGCTGGTGAACTCTGAAGTGATGCTCGCAACATAAAAGGGTTGTAGTTTTTAAGGAAATGGTATCGGTTACAGCTGACAGAAGATATAATTGGATATAATTGTCAAATTTTCCTTCACAGGTAATAATCAAAAAAATTAGCAGATATTATAATTAAGCTGTCTGCTATAGGGAATACATCAGGATGTAGCTGATGGTATTTGGTTGTTTGATTGTTTACAGAGTTTTTTTGCAATGGTATATGGGAGACAACTTCTTACCATAAAAAGTCTGGATAGCTCTACAGCTTAAAACTTTGTACAGGAATTTGTTAAACTCATCCTACCAAACAATCCAAATTCTACAGCGAAATCTCTCATTAAGTTTCCACTTACTCATTTAGAAAAGTCTTAGCTGATATAGCCACTTCCTCTGTCAGTTTCTTACTGTACTTTTCAATATAATAATTGCTGTTAAATGAAGTTTTTAAGAGAGCAAAACCAATATGCAATGTGAGTATGACTCAGTAATTTGCATCTGTATTTTGAGACAAATGAGACTAAGCAGAGCAGTGCATATTTTGAAATATATAGTATATGCTAGTCCATTAAACTTAATCTATATGGACATTTCTGAAAAACACTAAGAGCACACCCCCCCAACACCCCCCAAACAAAACACTCAGTTGGAAGTATCTCTTTAAACATCATGACAACTTAGGAGGGTTGTTTGCCGTCTTCCATTTCTTGAAATCGGTATCAAGACTAATGAAAGGAAGCCAGTCAGAACCTCACTACACATCTACTACTTAAATTCAATTTTGTGTGGAGCTAAGGCAGTTCTCCAAGGATCACTGAGGAAACGTCTTCAAGAGTATCTTGAATAAATGGCTGAATCTGGACGGCAGAGCCTCACTTCAAAGTTGTTATTTTTTTTCTCCCCCCCTGTTATGTTTAATGATTCAAGCCCTGCTTCACCCAACCAGGGGGAGGAGCTGGTTGGAAGGCCTCTTCACGTCAACAAAAATAAGAACTTAGTTTTGGTCCAATAAGCCTCTTAATTAAATCTGAAATTCTTTCTAACTTCTGTTCCAGAAATATAATGAATATAACAATTACAAAAGAAACGAGAAACAAAATTTATAGAACACCTGAAAAAGTGAAGCGGATGCATCTGTTCAGCTCTACACTCCAACCTTAGGCATTTTCATGAAAGTCAATTTAATTTGAGACTTTAAACATAATTTTAAGTGAAACGTTTAAGTGAAACGTGTCATTAGTATACCTTTTGGCCTAGCAGATATGAATACCCTGAGGAACATACTGAAGGTAGGCTCAGCTTTCTAGATCAGTTCTCCCCAAATCCAAAATCCTGCCAGTTTGGATGCTCTGTATGTGTGGATGGATTGGGACGCTGTCATGAGAAAAGGAAGAAAACTCTGCCGACTGATATCTTTACTGCACAACAGAGGTCATGGTTAGTCACTAGTGTATGGTTCCTACTTGGACAGTTTAATTGTGGTTTCAGGCTTACATATTTTAATCGGTTCCCCTGTGTGATACTAGCTTTAATAACCACTTCTACTCTGTGATGCTGTTGTAAAAGTCTATAACCAAGTCATGAAGAAAAAATATACAGAAACAAATGCTTACCATAGCTGCCCACATCCTGTAGCCCTAGAATGTAAGAACTAGTAAAAAAGCTTAGTTTCTTAAATTCTGAAACTTAACTGTTTCTTAACCACACATAGATAGGCTTCTGATTAGGACGCTTTTAAAATCCACTGCTCCTGTGTTCTTGACCAAGTGTTTAAATACAGAAAATGACGAAACTTTCTACAGTTTCCATATGAAACACAGTTTCATGTTAAGATGAAGCATCTAAAGCCAGGAAAGAATTCAGTAAATTCAGTTTTCATGTGTGTCTCTGCGGCCCTTCTCAGCAGTGTAGCAATACATTTTTGTAAACTGTGCACGTAAATTCTTAGACCAGTAGACTAACAATTCTCCAGCACAGTGAAGATGTATATATTGAAGATCTGCATCCAAATAGGTGCTCTTAAGTCCTGTGCAGAGCAGTTATTATGAATAGGTTATTTTCATGCATATGCTGGTTTTTCCTTGTCTTCAGCACTGGCTGTTTTCAACACCTTTTGGTTTTCACAAGAAAAGAAATTAAGTAATGGTAACAGATGAAACTTCTTGATAGAATTGTGGTTCTGTTTGTTTATTCTAGGGTGTTTATCCTAGTATCAGAATCTTAATAACGATGTGTGTTTTTCAGTTTAATTGTAGTGTATGGCTGTATTAAAAAACAGTATTTTTGTCCTTTAATTTTTCAGCTATATACAATTTCAAAGGCACAGGAATGCCACAACTACCTCTGCAGATTGGTGATGTGGTCCATATCTTGGAGTCCTGTGAAGGTAAGTCAGTTGCCTTCAGGCTATAGGTTTCTTTGCGTGAGTAACTTCATCCTCTTACTTCACAATAATTCCCCATGTTGCATAAGTAGTTGTCTAATGCTTTTACTTGTGGTGGTGTTCTATTTTGAGGAAGAACCTATTCATTTTTGGAGAGCCAAAATCAGAAATGTTATAGTATATGTGGTTTTTTGGGAAGCCATTACCAAATGAGGAAGTCATCAAGGTGAATGTAGGGTTTGTGAAGTTTATGCTAGCTTGTAAAAATACCTGATTGAATTTACATTAGATTTGATTGATATTTTATTGGAGTATGTTTTTGCCTCTAAACTAAATATTTGTCGCTAGGAGATATTAATCACCCTAGTCATAAGTATACAGTCTAAGATGGAAATCTAGTATGTTACAGTAGTTTGTAGGTCAGCATGATGGAAACATTTCTGAAAACCATCCAACTTACTGAACAGCAGAAGTCCAAGTCAAGTCATGCATGATAGACAGTCAATATGCTGATCCAAACTTATGTAGTCAGTATGTGGAGATACCTGACCAAATACAAGCAGTAGAACAATAAGCGAAAATAAAATTTTGTATGTTTGTGAAGCTGAATTAATTTTCAGTACTGTAGTGATAGTGTATTCCTCCACATTGATTTGATCTGTACCTTCACAATCTTACTGAATTCTCTACCAAGTCTGTCAGAGCTGAAGTTTTTATTAGTATAAAGCAACAAGGTTGCAATTATTATTACTAACTCAACAGTTAGGTATCTGCAAAGGTCCTTGTAACAGTAATTTATTTTCAATCTGCAGTGATGTTCTTGACCAGGTAAGAGTTTAAAAAAAAAAAATAAGGTGTTTCAAGCTTTGCAAAATGTATTGTAAAATAATTGTCTTCAACCAGCTTCTATTGTCTATCAGCTGTATCTTAGGAACTGTAGTTATACTAAAGAGAAATGGCAACTGCTGCATTATGCAGTTATAGAGAGAGCTCAGTGTTGAAAGACACTTTGTATGTTGTGGTCATAAGGCTGCAAAGAAGCTGAAGCTGTTTGAGCACAGAAGCATTTTTTTTTCCTTCTTCTATTTGTAAAAGAAATTCAGTATGTCCAAGCATCAGTGAAAATATTGATGTCACTCATTAGACTATTTGTCAACAAATGCATCTCATGTCCTCTCCTAAAAAATGAAAGGTGTGCATATTTCTTTAAGCCTCCATTCTAAACATATTGGCTAAGGAAAAAAAAATACCTCCTTATCCCTACATTGTCTCTGTTAATTGCAGAAACAGTGCTTCAGACTTGACTCCCGTGGTATGTTTGTTGTCAGGTTGCCAGCCCAGCCTAACAAGTTGAATGGTGATCTTATGGGGTCATTTTTATCTAGAAGTTTCTTCTGAATCCTCTACCCTTAACACGCCATGTCATAGGTTGCTTTATGAAATCCGTTTGTCAATGAAGTGGAATCTTCTGTATTGTGCAATTGAGGAAGCTGATCTTTTATCAGGTATCTTAAAAAATATGCTGCCAGCTGCAGCTGAAGAGTAACCAACAGTAACAGGGTTTTTTCTTGTGCTCATTTTACATGCTATTTTAGTTTGGTTTGCATTCACAAAATATATGCACAGAACATACATGTGCAGTTACAGCAAATGGGGTGAAGTAGATTTTACACGCTTGGTTGTAAATTGGAGACTATGTGCAAATAATTCAGTTTTAGAAGTTAGTTGGAATTTTATTGTTGAGAAGATACTGGGGAAAAAAATCTCATTGCTAAAAAACTTGAAAAAAAATCTGTCCTGAGTCTTTCCTTGAGGTCAGTGATTTTCTTCTGACTTTTAACATTGCCTTTGTCACAGTACTGTTTGGTTGCATGGCCAAAATACCTGTGAAATGGTGAGAGAGAAGGTGGTAGGGAAGAGATAATATCTGTTCATGCAATTATAGTCAGAAAATGTATGCTTTTAGTCATAAAATGCTTTCTTTAGGGTGAATTAGAAGTATGTAACAGAGTTGAATACTGTTGCTGTACAGGTAATGTTTAATGATGGAATGTGTGCACAGTGGATGCGGCTCCTGCTGCAATTTAGTAATCTCTTAATTTTATGTTCTTTGTAGAAGTTTATTGTGACTTAACTAGGGTATAGATGGAACAAAGTCTGAATTAGTATTTTAATTGCCACTACTACAATACTGCACTTTCTTTTTTTTTTTTTTTTGGAAGGGGTTTCTAGTTATGAATGGAGCAGGAGCCCCATAATAGCCCTTCATTTTCTTGAGGTTCTAACTGGAAATTCACATTAGGAAGCTGCTTATTCAAGTTGGGTCCAAAAGCTGTAATTCCTCATGGCAGAAAGATGGCTTACTCTTCTTATACTCAAGGAAGCTGGATATATAACAACCATGTCCTGTATTGGATTAATACTACACCTAGAACACAATTGAAAAAAACTTTATGGGCTATCCAGTATCATGAATGATCTTGCCTGAGAGAGGTGTGTGTGTGTGTGTTATATTACATTACAAAACACTTATCCTACCTTTTTTATGTCAGTGTGGGGGTGTTAAATTCTGTGCAAGATTATCTGTAATTACTATGCAAGACCTGAGAGTAGACCATATAATCATACTTGCTAATGTGCAAGTCATGCTAATGTATTTTTGAAGTAAGTAATAAATTTTGAACATCCTATGCTAGATAGTTCTTATATGGAACAAAACCCGTGACCTTATTACATGCTTTTTTTTGCATATGTTCTATCATACTAAAGGCACTCTTTTTTCCTTTTAGATTGGTACAAGGGTTATCTAGTAAGACATAAAGGATCAGAGGTAAGATCACGCTATTCATATCTACGGCACTATTTTTAAGGAAACAACCCATGAAGCGGGTTTTTGCTATCTCTTATCAGAGTCCTACTTTGGTCTCTGAAGTCAGCTATCTCCATTCTGTTTCCTGTAAGATGAATAAAATTATCAGCATTTGCCCTGAACAATGTTGGTAAATATTAGAAGTGAGGACTGGGAGAAGCAGATCAATGAAGAAAAAATTACTGTGTCTTCAGTTTAACAGATTGATGAAGACATTTGAAATATGATTGGTGGAAGCTGTTTCTCTCTGTAGCCTGGAAAAAGGCTGTACAAAACCTTGACAGCCACTTAAAACAGGATATCTGGGGAGCAGAGAGACAGTTGTTGACGAAGAACACACCACCAGAAAAAATCAGAACAGTCTGAAGTTGTCTATTTCTCCTTTTTCTTATTTTGTATTCAGTAGGCATCTACAGTGACTTTTAGGTATTAGCAGTAACTTGCATTAACTTAGAGTAACTAATTTTCAAACTGTGTGTGACAGTAAAATATTTTAGTTTCCTTTTGGAAATATTACATGCTTGAATTAATGTTTCACTTCATTGCTCAATGACTACACATCCTAAAAGACAGAGAAATAAATAATTGTTTGTGATAATCATGCATAATTGTTTTCTCCAGACTTCTATCTTGTTTCTCGTGTTCTATGAGCTCCAACACAGCTGCACAGAACACCTTATTTGCTTGCTTCCACTTCTAGCTCATGACAGATGAGGTGGAAGCCAGGGCAGAGATAAGTTAGTCCACTGTAAGTTCTCGTTACAGCACAGTATTTCAGTGGAAGCTCCCCAAAGTAGTTACTATCAGCTGGTTGATCTGCACTAACTGAGGGTGGATATGAGAGAATGGCTAACCGTCCTCCCACCCTGTCCAATACAACTGTGTTTGAAATACTCCTTTGACATTTCTTTTGTCTCAAAATGCTACTGCTGTTTGTTCTAATTCAATTTTTCATTTGAATTGGTTAAAATTTAGTCTAAAACTAAAAAGGGAAAATACTGACCAGAACTAACCACTTCCTTTTAACTAATTCTTAATATTGCTAAAGGCCTTCAAGTTCAACATGCATAACATGTTTTAAGAAGTAGTATTAATTTCATAAGCTAAGATTTCACTAAATTTAGTATCGATGGGACTTTCTTCTTTTACTTTGCTTCTTCCTGGACTCTTTTGAACTTAAATCTTAATTAAAAACTGTGGAAGTGATAAGACATGATTGTGTTTTGATTAAGATCTCGTGCTAAAAGAAAATGGCTACAAAAGCTGAAATCTAATTCACAGAAATGCTTTTTAAAGTACCACATAACGCATGTCAGTTACTGAAGAGAGAAGAATCCAAGAAGAACCTAGCTTAATTACCAGGACTAGATTTTCTAGTTAATGAGAGGATTATCATGGATAGATTGACTGTCAAACATTCCTTTAGGATGACCTAAGGCATTTCAGCTGTTGTAGAGCAAGGACACATCACATGAGATCATTTTGTCTGGTGACCGTGTTTTTCTACGCAGGTCAATTAACAATAAATGTTGACAATGTCATGAAATCTGATGCCTCCTTTGCTGCATCTTACTGTCTGGCCCTAGGTAGTACAAAATGAGACCATAATCTCAATCGCAGTGGTGCCACATAGACCTAGAATGCCTGAGAGTTTATGGCTTTCCTAAGTGTCTCCCTCCTTTGTGCATTGCAAATGAAAGGTTGGGTTTTTTCCTAAAGCAATTTTAGTCTTACGCACAGTGTTCTTGGCTCTTATGCTTCAAAGTAAACTTTGAGTTGACTGTCCTTCATGTCAGTGGCTATTTTGCTATTCATCCTGAGTCATTCCCTCTGTCTATCAATATTTCTTTCACTAGATGTGATGATCCTATATCAGCGTCTTTTCTCTGCTTTGATAATCACACTGATCTCTAAATTAGACTGCATTTCTTTTCCTAGAATGAGAAATGTATGGGCTGATGAACAGAGAAAAAGTTTCTTTACTGTATTTACACTGTATGTACTGTTTTCTGTGGGAGTAATAGGGGGTGGGTGTGGATGATTGTGTTTCTTATGAAGAAATGTAATTCTATGCATTCTATGTTTGTGTAAAAGGATATGACAAAACTTCAATTCTTCGTCTGTCAAACAAATGCATCTAGCTGGTCAGAAAACTCGATAGGCAGTAGTTAATTTGGAGATTACAGTTTATGTCACAGTTTTACGAAGAAAATTTAGAAGTGGATTTTGGAAAGCTTTTATTTGTTACTTAAATATTCTTGGAGAATAAAAGTGGATTGTATTTTCTTTTTTCTCCTTCAACAGGGAATATTTCCTAAATCTTTCATCCACATCAAGGAAGTTACTGTTGAAAAGAAAAGGTAGTGAATTTAACTGGTTTATTACATTAAGGATCTTGTCTGTTAAAGAATGAGCTTTAAGGCATTTAAATGCCTTAAACACAGTAACTATAATACAAAACCATGAAACTCAGATACTCTTTTTCATTTCCATTGTGCTAAATTTTCTTCTCTTTTCTAGACATACAGAAAACATAATACCTGCTGAAATTCCTTTAGTTCAAGAAGTTACCACTACTCTCTGGGAATGGGGAAGCATCTGGAAACAGCTCTATGTGGTATGACATTTTTCCATGCTTTTTGTGTCCTGTTAATTAGTTCTATTTATGCATATTGAGGTTTTGTTCAAATTAGTGTCTTTTCTTAGATGTGGGGCAGGAACTGGGAGGATTTAAGCAATTACTTCTTCGTCACTGCTTAGATGATTACCATTTTCTTCAATGGCTTTAAATTAAAAGGCTGACTTACTGCTGAAGAGTGGTGTAACTTCAGGCCTTTAGTTTCAACCTTCAGTACCCTGTATATGATAAATTTTTCTTAATTGTTCTTTGTAGAGTTGACGTGTTTCAAGACAGGAGTATCAAACATAACTAAGATGCATTTGAAAAAGATTCACCATGTTCTTGGGATGCTAGAACAAAAGTTGTTCAAAGGTTACTGGGAACATGTAGCTATTAACAACTGGCAATTTCAAGAACTCAGTATTTTTACTTTCGATATCTTAATTTTACGTTTCTTAAAGAAAAACATATTTTTTTCAATCTTGGAGATGAGAGGCATTTTTTCCTGTGAGTGCTTTTACCAATACATAAAAGTTATTAGTCAAAACGGCCACTGCATCAGCATCTGTGTTCCTTGTAAGTACTTGACCTAATTCTTGCTCCTGCAATTATTTTGCATTAAATATGACACTGGAAATCCTTTAACTGTCAAGACCAACGTTCCACTTCAACTTGAAGCTTGAAACCTATTGTTTTCTTTTATATCTTAGACAAATAAGAAAGAGCGGTTCCAGCAGGTCCAGTCTATGATGTATGACTTAATGGAGTGGCGGTCACAGCTTCTGTCTGGGACTTTGCCAAAAGATGAGCTCAAAGAACTCAAACAGAAAGTCACTTCCAAAATTGACTACGGTAACAAGTAAGTGGCCTATGTTGCTTCTGGAAAACATGATTTATTTTAAAGCATCCACCTAGAACAGAGATGATGATAAAGTTTTCCTGTTTGCAGTTTTGTAACTCATTAATGTGAGATGTATACATAGTGAACCTTCCTTTTCAAACTTCTCTCTGTTATTCCTGTGATAACAGTAGATACCATGTTGAAGCTTCTCACAGAAAATTGCTTTTTCAATTTATTAATTTATTTGTCAATTAGATATATCAGCTTGTCTATTGTAAAGATTTGAGGTCAGATAACTGGCCTTTATATACATATAACATCAGTGTACTTGGGACCCCAAACTTGTCCATCCTTCACAAACACAGCCTACCTCTAATAGTGTTATGCTACCACTTCAGAAGTGCTGCTGAGACACCTTACTATGGTGGATAAACAGCAAAAGTCTGAAAAGTCTGAAGTGTACAGAGCCTTTGCTAAAGGCATCGCATCACCACCCTGTCTCTCCCCCAGTTTATTAGGGAACTTTCAGGCAGAACTCTGGTTCACTTCACAGAAGTGAAACTACTAGGGGTAGCATGGCTATTTGATAAAATGCCTTGTCTGTTTCTGGCTAATGAAAAGTCACTGCAACACAACACACTTTTGGCAAAAATGGGGTTATGTGGAGTTGAGCGGTGTTCCACCGTCTGATAAGGCGGAGAGAGAGCTTGGTAAACAAATCTTCACAGTATTGGTTTTATAGGCATTGGAATCTGCTTATAAACTGTATTTAGCTATTGCAAGCGACTGTGGTTAGTGTGGCCCGAAGGCCTATATGCAGCTGAACGTTTTCAGTTACCTGTGGCTAGATGTAAACAATGACCACAAGATGTTACGAAACTCTTAACTTGTTCACTGTGATTTGGATGCACAGATTTCTGATGAACTGTATTCTTCGAGAACACACTATGGGAATACACTATGGGAATATGTGTATCCTGCTACAGTATGTGGAGCTGAATGGTCACTCCAAGACAGATTTTACTTTGAAATGCTCCAATCAAAGAAGCCTAGCTCTGATTAAGACAACACTAACACTTCTTTGCTTTTGGACTTTTGTTTTCACACTCTTTCCAAATTATGAGACAGTAAGCCTCTTCCTTTAGAGGAGCAGGAGTGTTTAAAATGGTTTGGGGTTGTATAGAGGAAAAATGCAAGTTGGATAGTATTTTTAAGTGCCTGAAAGCATAGGGTTGAGTTGTGATGCGTGAAGGAAACTTGCCAAACTGTGGAGAAGGAATAAAGGGGAATGACAATGGAGGCTGAGTGGGTTATTCTGGGAGAGGAGATTGAACACTGAATCAGAAGAGGTTGTGGATAATCATGTAAGGTGATGACTATGGCTTGCCGTCTGATCCAGACTGCTTCAAACAACATTAACAGTGCCCTAAGGGCAGCCAGTACATTTTAGAAATTATGAAAGGTACAGTCTGGCATGAAGTAGACAAATTTTAGAGGGGGATGCAGGAATGAGATCCTGGATAGGCAAGAAAGGGTATCCCTTGGCTAAGGTGACACCATGGCACTGTGGGCAAGAATATGTAGGATGTATGGAGGTAAGACTTGAGTTTTGAATGCTGAAGGGGGAAAAAAAAAAAAGAGCAGAAGGAAAAAGAGCATGATTTGTATGAGAGTAAAGGAGAACAGCACATAGTAGTTAGTTAAGTAATGAGTCTGGGAGAGTAAGAGGACAACATAAAAGCAGAAGGGAACAAGAAAAACCTACCATCTTGGGTACAAAGATTATACGTTAAAAAGCAAAAGAGATGAAGACTGATTAACGTCACTGCACGTGGTGGATCTATTTTATGTGACAGGCATTTAAATGCTTTGGTGACATTACTATAAACTCCAAAAACAGATAAATACTGTACAACAGCTTGAAAAGAAAATCGTGGGGTTTAGTTAAATTTTTCTACAATCAAATACTGTTGCATATATTTAAACTTATTTTATTGCTTTAAAACTTGACACATCTCCTTGTGCATTACATTCTAAGCTTTATTTTTATAGAAATAATCCTGCCATTATGCTCTTGTATTTTCACAGGATACTTGAGCTAGATCTCATAGTTAGAGATGAAGATGGAAATATCTTGGATCCAGATAAAACCAGTGTCATCAGCCTATTTCATGCACATGAAGAAGCGACTAATAAAATCACCGAGCGAATTAAGGAGGAAATGGTAGGAATGACTGGCCAAACTTAATGCTTCATTTGCTAAAATCAAAAACAAAAACCAGTACAAGGGTCAAAGAATGTAATCTTCTACCATAAAAGTTGTTGGAAACTTTTGCCTCTGACGGAACTAAGAGTAGATTCACATCCACGTTATAAATACGGCTAAGCCTCAAATGGAGTTAGCTGCATTTGTGCATTGGATTCAGGCTGTGGGTTTGGCTGAAAGCCTGTGTCTAAACCTGGTTCTAAGTCCATTCTTGGATTCCTAAATAGAAATATGTCTCCTCATTTCATCTGTAGGCTACTTAATAGGCTGATTCGCATAATGAATAGTTACATCCTTGGAGTTCAGGCTGCAAGCTATGACTAACCAAAGCTCTTAAATCTTGTGACAACACTAGTTGTTTGCTGTGTGTTGCTGCTTGTTAGTTCAACTCTGATGGAGCTGAAGAATTTAAGCTTACCAAAGAGGAACTCAGATGAACTCAGCATAATCTTGTGGACACCAGAAATTACCATGCCTAAGCAAAGCTGCTGAGTGCATAAATTTCATCTTTTAAAAGGGAAAGCAGGAGACTACACTTCCTCGACCTTTTTCTATATTACATCTGTTCAGGAACTTGTAAGATTTTTGGGTTCTTTTCGTCACTGATGAGAAAATAAACAGTAAAGCAAGTAAAACACTTGGCAAAAAAAAAAAAGCGGGGCCATCATGACACTTCAATAATGCCCAAGACAAATCACTGGAAAATACCTTATGAGTTGTTCTCATCAGTAAATAAATCTTGCTTCCCAGACATCAAAATGACACACTGACAATATAAGGAAAATTAAACTTGGTAGACTGCAATAGACTGTGCCTTGTTTTAAAAATACAGCCAAACAATAGATAAAAAGAGCTTTAGGCCATCAATTGTTAAGCTGTTTCTAGGTGGTTAAAATGGGATGTAGATAGAAATTAGGAGCCGATTCTGAGTCAGTGAACCTGCTCAGCTGTGTCCTGATCTCAGCATGTGTTATTTGTCTCCTCTTCAAAGAAATGTATTTTGTTTTGCTAGTGTTCCTAGCACACTGAAACCCCATTACAAAGTGGATAGTAGGCCTTCTGCTATATCCTACTGTGTTAAAAAATCATCTCCTTCAGACTTGTAGGCTTGCCTCTGTAGTGATACCTCAGTACTTTCTCGTCAAAAGTGGTGATACTGTTTCACCCTTTTTGTACTTACCCAGTGGCTGAAGAACTGGCCTAGGATATGGAAGTCACAGATTCATAGAGCATCTCAAATTGGAGGAGACCCATCTTTTACCAAAGGGCAGAGTCGTCTACCAAAATTCCAGTAAAGGACTTCAGAATAGTTCCATTGAAAGCAGCCTGATCATCTTGAGAGATAAGGTTTTGAAATACATTCATATACAGGAGCTGGCTCTTTTTTCTCCTGAATGAAAGTAAATGTAAGATTTTCACGAAAAGTAGGTTTCTGGAGGTGAAGGGATGAGAAACAGCTTAACTATTGTGTTCCTTGGAAATATTCTTAAAAAAGTAATCCCTGTTCTATTCCTAAAAGGAGATACTGACCTGGAAGGGATAATATGCTTAGAACCCCATACAAAGGAAGTTCTTACTCATATTACTGAGTATGTCCCCTAAGTATTGCAAAAGGTAGATTTAGGGCATCTCTGTCATCAACTTTTTCACTATTTGCACAAGGAGATAGCTCCCTGCTCTGGATGCAGTGTTTTAATGATCCCAGCCTGAGCTTTTTATCTCATTGCATACAGTGAAGGCTCAGGGGAGGAAGGTGGGATCTTCATACCTGTGTCAGTTCTGCACCTTCTAACCAACCTGCTCCTTTCTAGCTTCATAGTAGAAAAGGATGTTGATGCGCTGGTGAAGCATTGTGGAGGGTGACAAAGTTATTTGCTAGTAATGTCTGCGTTATTAAGCAAGGTCTTTCAGAAGAATATACAGGGCAATGCTTATGTGCTGTAAACAAGTATGTTTATCCAAATTTTCTACAATTTTTCAAGATTAACTGTTACATACAATAAAAACTGAAGCTATAGTATCCCACCATTTTAATTCATGGAGCTAGCTAATGATTTTCCTCCTTCTGAGTAGTCAAAGGATCAACCAGATTATGCATCGTACTCCCGAATGTCTTCATCCCCCACCCACAGCCTATACGTCTTTGTGCGGAATTTTGTGTGCCGAATTGGAGAGGATGCAGAACTCTTTATGTCACTATATGATCCACAGAAATTAACAGTTATAAGGTAAGCTTTCTTTTTTATTGCAAAAGAGTGGCAAAAGGAGCTAGCCAAAATGAAGTCAGATAGTTGCCAACGTGCTAGTAATGCAGGAAAAAAAAAAGATATTAAAGGAAGAAAACTAAAAGGAAAGGGAAGTGTGGACAGATCTAATTGTTAGTGGCTAATAAAGAATTCTAGGGTAAGGGATCCCTAATATTTTGATACATAATTCCTGGATTGAACACTTTAGAATTTTGGAGAAGCTTGAGACCATTTCAAAGTTAAGAGATTATTCTTGATGGGGAATGTTTTGATGTCTGGAATAGAGTGCTGAAACAGGGGGTAGGGGACAAAATGGGAGTAACTTATAAATTCAAAGATAAGTTAAGATTCTGTTGCGTGTTCCCATCAAACAGACTGATGATGATACTGTTTCTTCAAAAAAAAGTGCCATTCTGTCTCATGTTCAAGTTATTTTTCAAAATTTACTGACGGTGTTTTGTACAGCATTCTTCTTGTCTTTTTAGTCTGGTATGAGATTTAAACAGTCACCACAGACTATTGTCTGTTACGCAACCTTTGTTATGTGCTGTGGTTTTTCATGTTCTGTGGAAGGGAAGAATTTTTAAATCATATGACAATAAGATATTTATCTTCAAAACAGTGAGAACTACTTGGTGAGATGGGGGAGCAGAGGCTTTCCAAAGGAAATTGATATGCTCAACAACCTTAAAGTAGTGTTCACAGTAAGTGTTTTAGAGTTCACCTTACTTAATATTTGCAAATCGGATTGTCTCTTCTCTGTGGTCACTATCAGAACTCCTGAAGATTGAGCAAGATGACGAAGGAAGCAGAAGTAATCTTAGAAACAGAGCAAGCCAACCAGTCGTTGAGTGCTTTAAGGCAGTGACAATGCTTCAGTCTGCTTTCTTCAAATCAATTTGCTGTCTCATAAATTTACTGATGACTTGATATTTTTTATCTGCTGTACCTCTTGATTGCTACTACTTTCTCTATTTATCTTACCTTCTACTTTCTTCAAATTTTAATCTTTTCTGTGGACTCCGTTTGGGTTTGGTTTTGGTTTTTCTTCCCCATTGATTACTGAAGCTCAATTTATTACTGGAGGTCCTGTTTAAATTTCAAAACTTGGATCTTCTCCAACTAATATTCCAATTTTTTTTTTTGTTTGTATGTTAGGATCTTGGAAATAAAGACCTTAGCAGAGACAAAATTTATTTAGTTTGTCAAATAGTCCGAGTTGGAAGGATGGATCTTAAAGACAGTAACTCAAAGAAATACACACAAGGACTACGGCGGCCTTTTGGAGTGGCAGGTATCTGATGTCTCCTGTGCTACATTTGAAGCAGGGCCCAAGTGATACTTGCCCAGCCTGGACCGTAAAATCTCTACTAAGACAAGTCAGAATACAAGATAGCTATATCGTCTATCTTCCATATTTAATTTTTTAAGTCCAGAAAGACTGCACCTACATTAGCATTTTAGTTCAGGTCAGAAATGTGCTTTTGAATTGAATTTCTTAATAATTCATACTTACTGCTATGCAGTGCAAACTGAGGAGTATAATAAGAGAAATCCTTCGATGAAGCAAAACCAATGGTTATGTCCCAAAAGCACCACCAATGCATTCATATCTGCATTCACAGGGTTAGATCAAAACTAGTCTGAAGTAATTCTCCCTTTACACACTGTCATGTTTGTAGCGTGGACTTTGCACTAAATGTTCTGACCCACAAATCTACCCCTATTGGGCTACACTGCTTGCTAGTGAAAAATCTATATTTGCCTTAAGGCACAAGAATGTTAATGTACATCACTCATAGATAAGAGGAGCTATTTTGCAATGATATCATATGTTTTGATGCATTTTCTTTTACTCTTCTAGTTATGGATATTACAGATATCATAAAAGGAAAAGCTGAAAGTGATGAAGAAAAGCAGCATTTCATTCCCTTTCACCCGTAAGATACTCAAAGACATCTTTTTTTTTACATGCACAAAAATACTTCTAGATCTCTTTGGCTGTGAACTGTTTCAAGAAAAAATAATTTTTCCTTTTAATAATTCCACGTTGTAATAGTGCTAATTATTTAACTACCACTTTAAAAGGCACTTAACATGCCTGTAACCTCTGCCAAGACTTAAATGAATGTGCATTGCTATGAATGTGCTCCTTCAGACAGCTAGTACCGTGTCCTACTTAACAAAACCTAAGTTAAATAGTTATACGTATTCAACAGTAAGCTTTACATGTATGGATAACTAGTAACTTACGTGCTTCATTCTGTTTTGAATTTGAGAAAAACTCTGAGTAAAAATTGAGTTTGAGTTAAAAAGTAGTTGAATTGTTACATGTTAACTTTATCTTCAAAAGCAATGCCAGATCAGCTGCCTAAAGATGTGATACTTGCAGTTCAAATGCAGAGATGCCAGTATTCACTGGAAACACTTGTTTATTTTACATAGCACTGCTGCTATGTACTATAGAGAATATGCTTAATTCTGTAAGACCCAAGTATGAGACACTGGTTTATTATTTCACTTATTTACAATTTGATCCAACATGTTTGTTATGTAAGCATTTGTTTCCAATTTCAAAAGTAGCTGAAAAAAAATTCAAAGTTCGTGAATCTGTCAGGCTCTGTATCTGGGAAAGTGGACTGGACTAGTGTATTGGTGAATGCGTTCATGTTGTGAATCCCTACAAAATTACAAGCTTTCGTATCACCAGTCTGTCACAAACTGCTTTTCCTAAAGTTGTTGACTGAATCTTTTCCACCTCAGTGTACACATAAGCTTAATGTGAGTGGTCTGCAACTCAGAGTGAGAGATAATGAAGTTACAGAACGTATCATAATAAGGTCAAGTACTGCAAAGAGGACTGAGACTGTTTGTCATCTATGTTCTGAATGGTGTTTGATATATTTAGCACTTAATTCCTAGTAGACATTGTTCTTTATCTTGCAGGGTAGTGGCAGAGAATGACTTTCTACACAGTCTCCTAAGCAAAGTCACTGCATCAAAAGGAGACAGTGGTGGACAAGGTAAAGGAGATATTTCTTTTTTTTTTTTTTTTTAATTATTGTGGAACTTCATTTCATATTGTTTATGCTTTAGAGAAAGGTTTTTATGTTAGAGCTGTAGCAGTGGCATGGAGGTGAGTCAACTTTGAAGCTGGAAGTGAAGAATCATGAGTTTGTTGCTGAACCGTAGAGGCAATTTAACTTCACAGCTACAGTTTTGGGTTACAGAGCTTTTACTTTCAGCTACAAAAAGCAGGGAAAGTGAATTCTTGTCACTGTTTTGGTGGGTAGAAGAGGCAATGATCTGAAGACAGATTATTTTTTTTTTTCCTTACCATACATGTAATCTTTTTATATTTTCCCCCCTCTTAATAGGTCTCTGGGTAACTGTGAAAATGCTTGTTGGAGATGTGACTCAAACTAGAAAGGACTATCCACATCTTGTAGACAGAACCACAGTTGTTGCTAGAAAGCTTGGATTTCCTGAAATAATCATGCCAGGTAGGATGTGCTTTGTTCTGTAATAGGAATGGATGCTGTTTTTCATTGCCTAGGTTACTGAACATCAGCTGCATCCTTATTTACTTAATTCTGTAATGGGTAATGGAGAGGCTCTTTAGAATTCACTCTACATGGCAAGTTTTGTTCCAATATTAGAGGCTTAGATAAAATAGCAAAATCCTTGGAAAGTATTTTCTAGTACTTAAGCAGAAAAAATAAAATCAAGACAGTGAAGGATAATCCCAGCTCCTTGTACAAAGCTTTCTTGACTTCCAAGCAGATTATGGTGGATGCTTACTTGAATTTTGAACTAAACTTATTGTATCTTATCAATTTCCTTTAATAATAATAATAATAAACACACATGTTTACAATATCTTGATTTTTTTGGATTTGTGATACTTTCCAATTAAAGTTGCTCACTGTCTGCAGTGCTCCTTTTTTAAAAATGGACAACATACACCCCTCTCCCCCAACCCTTCAAGTCAAATCTCGATACTTTTAAAAGTCATATTAATTTGTTCACAGAAGAAAATTAAAACATGAAGCTCCCTCTAGAAAGAGAGCTGTGTATTGGAGGCGGGGCGGGAGGGGGCGGGAATCGGTAATGGCATCATCTGTCACCTCACCAGCAGGTGTCAGTGCACGACGCGAATTGCTTCAAGTCGGTGAGAACTCCCATTTGTTTTTTTTTTTTAATATCACATCATAGCGTCTTCTTAGCTAAGAATAACAGCTGAAAATTTAAATTCAGATGGAAAATAACACATTTTTTTCCTGTTTCACTGCAGAAAAAGAGGCACTCTTGTGAATTTCAGTTGACTCTGTGCTCTCACAGCATTTTCATTGATTTTTAATCTTTCAATTTCTTTTCTAGGAGATATAAGAAATGACATTTATATTACATTGCTGTATGGAGATTTTGATAAATACAATAAAACAACTCAGAGAAATGTGGAAGTGATAATGTGTGTCTGTGATGAAGAAGGAAAAGTGATGCCAGTAAGTTTTCTTTTTTCTGTATGACAAACATAGAAACATGAGCTGCACTTTAGAAGTAAGCCTTAAACTTCTTAAAATTTTTTATAAAATTGTACAAAAACTTGCAGTTCCCTCACTTGTGTCATCTTGTGACTGATAAGTTTTATGATGTTTAAAGTAACATATCTATTTAAGTCCTATAAATGTCTTTTATAAAACTATAAAGAGACATAACATTGAATGACCTATTTTAGCTGTGCCAAGGAACAAATGCTGTTTCTGACAATTATTGTGTTCTTACTCTAGGGTTTTTCCTGTGGAAATTCCCAGAGGAATACAATTTGCACATTAAAATGTTAAAGTACCACTTCTGCTACATAACAAACCCTTCATTTGTGCCAGGAAGACTGTGTCATTGACCCTTGAATTAAGTCCATGGCACATAACTAAATTAGTGACAACAGATGAGTGTGGATGCTGTACATGTGCAACATAGTTTTTTCAGTGTCTTATTGCTTGTCTATTTCTGGTTTGAGGAATTTTTGTCTTTTCCTCAGGGCTTTTTAGCAATAGTTCAGTATTCAGGGGGATTTTGGGCCTTTCTTTTTCTGATCTTTATACCGTTCACTAAATCAGTAATGTGACCAAGAGGATGAAATAACTGTGCTTCTTGAGACAAAATAAAGATGGAGTAAGTCATTGTGATTCATGACTTGCTGAAATGTGTTTATGAACTACAATTAATTGCTTGACCTAAAATATAACTTTAAAGCTTGACTAGAGAAAATCCTAAACCTATGTAATGCTTAAATCCATGCAACAAATTTTAACCCTGATTACAAAACAGTACCTATAGCTGTGAAAACAACCACATGCCTTGCGTGTACTGAAGTTAACTCTTGAGAAATCTACTTCATCAACCTCTACTCTGTCTATTCACAGCTAGTATGCTTAAAATACATATACCAAAGTATTACGTAAAGAAATTAACCTATTGCAACGCGTTAAATCTTTCATTCCAATATTATGTATGTTTGGTTCTGCAGATGCATCCTTTCTCCAAATACCAGGAAAAAGTGAATTTGTCATGCTGTCTATGATCTGAAATATATGTTCAAATCATGCCTGCTTTCTGTGGGTAATATGCCTTAGACATGTTTAAGCAACAATTTTGAGGAATTAATTGAAATGTTCTTGAATGCAAGTAGTAAGAAAAGTAACTACCTTTCCCTTTTAGCCTCCAAAAAATAAATAAATACCAATAAACTTTCAAATGCATGAATTTATATTAATTTCAATGCTTCTAATTATCCATGAATCAAAACAGGTTTATGGTCACTATACAGGAAACTGGTTGGATCTGTTTAGGTATCAAACTAGTTTCAGCTGAATATCTAGCACTGGATTTACTGTTGCAAATAAAAGGCCTTATCTCAGAATACATTCAAACAAATTGGTGTGTAAACCTTGAAAGATCTCCATTCAGGCAGATGAGACATACCTTTCTGCAGTTAAATCACTCTGACCAAACGTTACAAATCATCTTCAGGTATCAGCATCACATCCTTCTTGTCACAAGGTATCCTGGTGATCAAAACAGACATCTAAGATACACTGGACTTTAAGCAGGAAAATGTCACCTTTGCAGTAGTTAGTGTAGCCTATATAGGATTAGTTTAATTTGTGCTTTCAGTGGAGACTTAATGTTTGCTTCTTTCCTGTGCTTCAGTTTCATGTCTGATGCCTGGTGTCAATGACCTTGCCTCATCAATTATGAGCATTACCAGTTTCTGAGTGTACAATCCTCAACTGCAGTCAGCTAGGAAAGATGGACGTAGGCTGAGAAAGAAACTGAATTCCTAGGTTACAAATTTTGAACTTGAAAAGTTGGATCTGTGCTAGTTCTGATAGCTATCATAGAATGTTGAATTCTAAATGTTGGAAAAAAGGGAGGAGGGGATGCTGTCAGTACCTCTACAACGTTTAGTTTGGAAGTCACCTCAGGCATGCAGCCCAGTGCTCGTGAGATTCTGCTAGAATAGAGTTTTAAAGTAAGTGGAGAAATAAGTGGAATAATGCAGCTAGATCACTTTTACTTTGTGTGTTTCTTCTACTACTTGAGATGATGCCTTGGCTACTTAAGTTTGTCAGTTTGAGAAGAGAATCGAGCCTATGTATTTTCAGCACCCATCTCTTCTTAGAGCCCACTGTGTAACGCCTGTAAAACTCACTCTATTTTGAATGATGCTATATCCGTATTCAACGCTGCTTGCTCGTGACAGGTCTTCACTCTCCACAATTAATCTGGCCCTGAATGCGTAGCTTTCATGGAGTATCTCCAGAGGCTCCCAGCTGGAGCCGCGCGGGGCCCTGGGGCAGCCTGTCCCAGGCGGTGGGGCCTGTTACCCGGGGAAAGGTTTGCCTCAGGCCCCAGGGCCCTCCTCATGGCTCCCAGCCGCCGCGGCGGTTTGCGAGGAAGCAGAGGGGGAGACCGCCTCACTTACCCGCCCGCCGCTGTGAAGGCGGTGTGGGGGCTCGGGGGCGCCCGGGCTGGGCGGCTGAGGGCGGGAGGCGAAGGCCGGGGGCCTCGGTGCTGGCCTGGCCCTGAGCGCTGCGGCCGCCATGTCACGGTACCTCGATGAGGGGTAAAGCTGGCGGGGGCCGGCGCAGGCCTCGGCGGTGCGCTGAGGTAAATCTGCCCGCAGCCGGGGGCGGGATTGCCGGGGGTGGGGGTCTCTCGTTGTTTGGTTTTGCTCAAGTCCTAAAGATTTACAGAAATTAATGAGGCGCTAACCACTTGGTTTTTCCCTTATTCTTGCAAGAATGCTGTTTGTTTGGGAGCGGGGGACAAACCCGTGAGTGAATATAGATCCGTTCTGTACTATCAGGTCAAACAGCCACGGTGGATGGAAACTTTAAAGGTACGGTGTAGATACTTTTCACTTGCTTTTTTTCCTCTTAATTTCTTGGTACCTCACACAGAAAAGTTGCACGGCATCAGCTTTTCCTAAAAAATAACTTGGTCCTGAATACAGCTAGAAGGAGGAAGCCTTAGTCATACATCAGTTATTGGACATATATGATTACTGAGGCTTAAAATGTGACCTAGAAAGTGATGTGAAGATTCTGTTCAGCAAAACAAATGAGGTCATCTTAAATATCCATATGTCCTAACACATCACATCAAAAATGAAGTATTGCACTTGTTCTGTTGCAGTGAAACAATGGAGACGAGGAGCTTCAATTGCATAATTAAAGAAAAAAAAAAAAGCCCCCCCAACACAAAAACCCAACACCACCACCCCACCCCCCCAACGTTACCATTTTAGAGAGAGAAAACTGTCTTGGATTCCTGTAGAGACACACCAATAACTATCTAATCTAGCTTTCATCTCTTTGGTTAGAAAATGCTAGAAGTGATTCTTCTAAAGCATATCTCAGCCTTGCTAGTTGTGAGTGAACACAAAGGAGTACAAGTCTTCAGAGTTTAGAACTATGAAGTTGATAATATAAAAAATTGTGCTTTTTTAATGCAGTTGGCCTTATTTGTTGCATATTTGTTATACATAGGTATGCTGCCTTAAGAATAAAGCAGTCACGAGTTTCTGGGATTCTACTCAAGGCTTTGAGACTGAATTTAATGATAAAAATATATTTATTTTGCCACTATTTTCTTACCTTTTTCACCTGCTTATTAAATTGCTCATCAATTTATGTGTATGAAATGTGGAACTTTCACAGTGCAGGGGTCTTGCATATGCTTAAATAATAAAATAATAAGACTGCAGTATACTTATTTTCTAGCATAAAAGCACCTGTGTTCAGTGCTTTATTTCTATGGCGGTGCTAGACTGTGAGCAAAGTCTAACAGATAATTGCTTATCAGCCACCACTTCTGATGCTGTGATCAGGCTCAGTAGTCTGTAAAAGGCATTATGGAGCCAGTAGAAGTGGTGCTTATTCAAAAATAGAGGTTCACTACAGGTGAAAACCCCTCCCCCAGCTCTGTTAATTATTTTCTGATTTTACAAAAGGTAGCAGTCCCTATTGAAGACATGCAGAGGATACATCTGCGTTTCATGTTCCGACACAGGTCATCTCAAGAGTGTAAGTAGGGAATTTTTACTTTAGTGACTCTTAATTCATTGATGGATAGTCAACTGAAAATATTTTGTTTTGCAGCTAAAGATAAAGGAGAAAAGAATTTTGCAATGGCCTACATAAGACTAATGAAGGAGGATGGAACAACTCTTCAAGATGGCATCCATGACTTGTTAGTCCTAAAGGTATTGGATCAATTTTTTCCTTTCTTTCCCCCACGAGACACCTTTTTCATATTGTTATCTTTGACTGTATTGTTTATTTTCTTAGTGCTAGATTAACTCTATTTTATTATTCCGTCAAAGATAAATATTACAGTTTTAATCTGAACAAAAAAAAATGTAACTTGTTCTATGGTCAGTAAATGTTGCTCTAAATTTTAATTAGAGCATCTAATTATCTAAAAGCAATGAGAGACAGTTACTCTTCCTACTATTTTTACAGAAGTTTGTGCCTTCGGTCTTCTGTACCATAGAGGAAGTCATGCTAAAGCTCAGTACCTGGATGTGTACAATTATTCTTGCTAAAGGAGGGAAAAGTGTTGTTTTGATTAATTTAGAATCTTTGTCACATGAATAATCAGGACATGTCATCTTAGGCAATTGGTTATTTGAATCTGCTGTGTGTAGTTACTGAGATGCATAAGTGAAAGTTTCAGGAATTTGATTTTGGATGTGAAGAACAGTTTTGGCTATCCCTGATTGGACACAGGTAGCATTTTTGACTTTGTGAACTGAAGCAGGGAACAGATGTTTCAAGGTTGTTGTTTGTTTGTTTGTTTGTTTGTTTTTCCTTGGAGAATACTGTCTAGCAGGAACTAAGAACCAGAAATCACTTCCAATACAGAAGAAATTTTATTTTAGGTATTTCTTAGTGCTCTTTTCAGTAAACTAGTTTGCCATAACATTAGTGGCAAGTGAGATGCATACAAATAAATCAAGTTGTTTAGGTGGTCCAACAAAGATTAATGGCACTGTATAAGTTTTCTTCTCTTCATTGGTATCAACATTAATAAATACTTAGACTAGAAGGAAAGCAATGATTACGTTGTGTGACTGTGTGGTTAATATTGGTTATGAAATTCCATGTAATTCGTTACTGCATCAACCTGCTATTTTTTCCTGAAGTGATAGCATAGATGACAAATGCTAAACTGAGTTGACCTAGTTTATGTTTAGGAGAGAGAGACAGATTTTTCTGACATATGTTTGCCTATTCTAGAATTAAACATGTAATGGTAAGCTGTAAGTGTTTTAAACAGTCCTACATCTGGTCTCTCAAAATAAGTAATTTGAAAATGGCAAAGTTTAAATATTGTATTTTATTTTCAATGCCTTCCGGCATTGAATCTTTTTGAGACACTTTTGGATGAAATTTTCAAGTCTTTTCCCCATTGTCTGTCTACATTGTCTCAAAAAGAGGAAGTCAGGATTTTCTTCTGGTTCCAGAAATTTTGAGAAGTAATTATTAGGCAAGCTTGATATAATCATAAAAGTTAGTAATGCTGTCTGTCGTGCTACATAAGGATTTTGCCTTTGGTGTGTCTAGGTCTCTTTATAGTCAATTTTCAACCTTATTTCTTGTTTGATAGGAGTAAAGACTGCACACCTACAGTCATTGAATCAGACACGAACCCAAAACTTCAGAAAATTATTCTAGATTATGGGTTTTGTAACTCCTTGTTTATGCATAATTGTAGGCTAAGGGTCTGCACCTGAGTCAGATCTGTCATGATACTGTAGGTCTAAATGACGGCTCGTAAACTCATTGGGGAAATTTTCTTGAGTAGTTTTGTTAAAGAAAAATTATATTCTCTGCAGAGTGAGGAATATGACTTTTATTGTCTTTGTCTAAAAACTGCTTTTCTGGCCTCAGTATGAATCAAAAGCTGAGACATAAAAGTCTGTGAGGGTTGTGGAATGCAACTTCGTGAAATAGAGGAGGGAAAAATACCTGTTGTCTCTCTGTTTTTGTACTATTTGTTCTACTAAAAAGCATAAATTCCGTAACATCTGTGTTAGTTACTGCAGCATATTGTCTAATTTAGAATATAATCTTACCATGTCCTGATCTGTCCTGAAATTTTATATTAAAGATCTAAATATTAAGTTATAATGGGGATACCAGAATAGTGCTGCTATTCTTTCCCTATTCAGACTCATTTTCTGTTCTTAAATTGTGTGCAGACTACGTTGTCTGTGTCCTGTGTACAGTCTTCAAGGTGATGCTCCATAGTCTATTATATTCTGTAGCTATTGACCTTTTTTATTTTAATGAGAAATCTGCTCGCTCTTTTGCTTTGCCAGTGGTGTCACCACTCATAGTTCCTTACTGCACCTTAGAACGCATACCTTTATAATTTCAGTGTAGCATTTTCCCTACATGTTCATTGCAGCCTTTCTTGCTGACTAACATTGACTCTTGGTTTACCTGTACGAGCCATGCTGGGACTTGGGTATTCTTTATCCTTTAGTGCATGCAGTTAAGACATAAAAATCTGTGAGGGTTGTGGCATGCAACTTGGTGAAATAGAGGAGGGAAAAATACCTGTTCCATAGAAACATAGCTTTTTGTTTACTTTTGTACAAAGTACACAATAATTCTGTTTTTAAGTGCAGTGGTGTGAAATATGTCATAAATCAAATCTTGTTTTTCAGGGGGAAAGTAAAAAAATGGAGGATGCTAGTGCTTATTTGACGCTACCTTCTACACGTCAACACATAGAAAATAAAGGAGCGACCATAGTCAGGAACTCAAGTATTGTAGGGGGGCTTTCAGTAAGCTCACGAGATGCATTTTATATTTCAACTCTTGTTTGTTCTACCAAGTTAACTCAGAATGGTATGTATCTTCTAAACAAGGAGAAGTTTTAGAAAGAAGACTTTTGCACAAATGATAAATAGCATTTTAAATTTTAATGTCTGTCCTTTTATTTTTTTATTAGTGGGCTTACTAGGTCTCTTGAAGTGGCGTATGAAGCCAGAGCTGCTTCAGGAGAACCTGGAAAAACTGAAGATTGTGGATGGAGAGGAAGTTGTGAAGGTATATCTTTATGTATGTTCTAATAATAGTTACTCTTCACATCCCCTTATGCCATGGCAGAAAAAATGCTATGTAGTTTCAAAATGACACAGAAACTGGAGGGTCAGTTACAGTAAACAGGAACTTAAAGAAGCCTGTAAATTATACTTTTTTTTAGGAGTGGCATTCAGTGTAATGCCTTTGTTAGGAATAATTTGCAAAAGATATGAGCAAAGCTTTTCACGAGAGGGAATAAGGAGAAATAAGGAGCTGGACAGGATTCTTCATAGTGTTAGCCATTTTTTTTTCTACTTGTTACTCACAAACATCTCATGTGTTGGCTACTGTTAGGCTATGGAGATTTGCAGGTTTACTGGTCAAATTTCCCTGCTTTCACTGATAATTAATTTATTAGGATCCTTTTCTCCTTTCTATTGTTTTATTTTGCTGGAAATTCAGTGCATGAATGGAGAATTCAATATCAAGACTATTATTTGGAGTCATTCCTGGTTTGGTCAGGTGCTTATGTCAAAGGAAAACTTTATTTTGAATGTGAACGGAAAATGTTATTTTAAAAACTTCCTGGATGTGAAGGCAGTAATGGTAAAATATTTTAATATTTTCCACAATCTCTGTTCAACTGTTTGTTTTTGTCTATCTGAAACATTACAAATAATTCCTCGTGCTTTCTTTACAGTTCTTAGTATTAATTTACATGTTGTTATTAAAAAAAAAAGTGTATCATATACCCAATGAAGTTCTCTGTTCATTTAATAATAGTATGAATAAAAATTTGTTAATATTTTGGAAAGTGTCAGACTCCACCATTCAGATTAGGAGTCTATTACACTTTTGTTACTCTCTAAATATAAGCATTAGATCTCTCTGTTGAGAGGAGGAGAGAGGAGAACTTAAAAAAAATAAAAATAGAATTATTTTTTTTTCCAGACAAACAAAGATTTGGTCACGGGAATGCTTTTCTTTAATTTAAAGTGGGCTTTGAATCAGATCACAGAAGTATGAAATGTGTTTTTAATCTTGATGTGTATGCAGAAATAGCAACTATTGACCTGTATCACTAAGGAAGTAGGAATGCAGTTTTAGATAGTTACGTCACTGTTATAATATTTTTAGCTTTTCCATACACTTTAAGCTAAACATGTATTATTGATTTCTCATGCATCTGAGGGTGTAGGTTCTTAAAATTAAAGAAACTAGACCCTAATTTCTCAAAAGTGTTTTTTGAATATAAGTGATGTTTCAGTGAAGGCCTTTAAAATTCTACCTTGAGGGAAAGCAAGTCTGCTATCTGAAAATGGACTTGTGAGATGTTTCAAGTTGAATTGGTTGCCAGTTTGTCATTTCATGTTGTTTTATAGTTTCTCCAGGATACGCTGGATGCCCTGTTTAATATCATGATGGAACATTCCCACAGTAATGAGTATGACATCCTTGTCTTTGATGCACTGGTAAGAATCAGCACTGAAGGATATTATTTGTCAAGGAACACTATAATTTTGAATGAGCTATCAATTCATTTATTTCAGGGAATTAGTTTTAAAATTTTATCTACAGAACAGATAAACTATTACTGTTTGACTGAAAATCCAGTTTCTTTAAAAACTCTTAAATAGTGGATTATCAAAAATATTCCAGAAGACTAATACTTAAATTTAAAATGTGACTTAATGAAAAATGCTAATTATGTCTATTTCTGTTTAGATATATATCATAGGACTCATTGCAGACCGTAAGTTTCAACATTTTAATACCGTTTTAGAAGCGTATATCCAGCAGCATTTTAGTGCAACGTTGGCATACAAGTAAGTTTATTGTCTCTTCCTTTTTCTTTTTTTCTAAACCTCCACCATCACATGAAAAAAAGTAAACCTTGTTTGTGACTTTTCTGATGTAATTAATTATGACTGTTGTTTTGATGCTCGTGTTTGCTTATCTGGAAACAAACCTCCCTGTGAGAAACACATGTGATTTTAAGTAGAGTTAATTGACTTGGGGTTAAATGATTCTTTGGCATTCATTTTTCTCTTGTCTGAATTTTGCTGTGTCTGAGCACTTCACCTGTATCCTGTCAAATTTGTTAAGAGACTTTGCTGTACAGTCTCTCCTGCTACGTTCCTGGCCTTAACCTGAAATGCTCTAAGTGAGGGCTCAAGGATGTCCTTAACACACTTATCTAGATTTCCACATATTCTTACACAGCAAACAAACTCATGGTGAAAAAAATTGTTTGGGAACTGTCAAGTCTTCATATGCAGTTCACAGACTGATGTTGCACCAGGAGGGTTTCAGTGCAGTGAACTGAAATTTTTGTATTTATGTGATTTGCTGTGAACTGGGACTATTACTATTTGTTTAATGGTCATGCCAGTGGGCAGGTGGATGGCCTTTTGGTTTTTTGGGTTTTTTGGTTTTGCCTTTGTTTGTTTGTTTTAAGTTTATTCTTGGAGCTTCCAGATAAGACCCAGATGGAAAGACATGGATTCATAGAAGAGAATAAAAACTGTAGAGATGTGTTATACAGTAAATTTAATACTGGTTTCCTACTTTATTTAAAAAAGGGTTTTGCGGATGATGGTAGGATAAAATTGCTTTGAATTATGAAGAAAGATAACATCTTCAGTTAGTGCTGATCTTGGGGAAGTGCTATGACATGATAGATGTATTTTTTCATCTACTTAAAGTCTTGTTCTGGCAGCTTAACGGGGTGGCAGATCGAAGCAGAAATTTAATTTGGGATATGAATAATAGATGGAAGACCTTAGCTGAAGGTTTGGAATAGTTGAGGATATCTTGTAGTGTCCTGTGATGAATTTGCATCGGTTCCAACTCAACAGGAAATGTCATGCAGATCATGCATTAGAACATGAGTTTGCTAGAATTGAAAGGCAGTAGCGCACAATCAATCTTTTCTCACATTCTAGGAAATTTGAAGTTAACATTATTGAGCTCAGAAAGCTCCAGTGCAAGCTATGTGCTCTTCTTTAATCCTCTTTCACTCCATATGTAATAAGCATGTGTAATTTAATGCTTTATATTGTTGCAAAAGAAGAGAAGGTTGGGTATGGAACCTCTCAGGACGGCCTTATTTGCTTAAAATATTTCTAAGGCTTACCTTGCTGGGAGTTTCTGATGATTTAATCAAAGTGGCAGAGGCAAAATATTGTTTGATTGTTCCCCAAATCATGAGTTTACTTGGCATCATTGGCTCCATGCACATCATGGAAGATGCACTCTGTTTCAAGAATCATTTATGAAATAAACAAATATCTATAGGTGGCCTAACTCGTAGTTAGGAAGGAGATACTGTGTCCCAGACATAGTATGACTATATTATGATATGATATTTTGGCCAAACTGTTAGATATTTATTCAGATATTTATTCAGTTACTACTTAGTCATCCATTTGCATTTAGCTTTATAGAGCTCTGAGAGGACTTAACATTGACAGTTGAGGGACATAGAGTGGACTGCCCTTGCATACAAGTTGGATAAATTTTGTTCCAACTCAGTACAAAGCTGTGAATTCACAGGAGCTATTAAAAAGACTAAACAGAAACAGGATGAGTGCCCAGAAGACTGAGAGGCTGAAAGCATATTTTGGTCCTGTAATGTGAGTTAGGCTAGTGCAGTGGGATTGAGGATGTGTCTTTTAGTTACACAGATAGAGATGCACGTGCATACACGCACATATGTATCTATATTCTGTGCAGTAGCAAGCAGTTCTTGGAGGTATTATTTGCATGCCAGTATGTTCCAAATATAGTGATTACTTACTAATGTTTTGTCACTCCAGTTGGCGAACTGTTAAGTTTTGTCAACATGCAAGTGCTAGTTTGGTTTTTGTTGGTTGGTTTTCTTTGTTTAGGGTAGGGCATGGTAGGTTTCCATTTTCGTAGTGATGCAAGAAAAAAAAAAAACCCTAACCATCCTGATTTTAGTTCTTCTTATGGCTATATTAAGATCAAGATTACCACTTGAATATTAGTTTAATGGTTCAAGATGAAAATGTAACTATAAATAAAAGGACTTATTTTTATATGAGCTTTACACTTTTTTAGCAGGTGTATTTAAAAAAAAGTCACCTTGGAAAGCAAGGCAGTGTTTAAATAAAATAAATACTTTAATCAGATATTGCTGCGTACCAGAATGTTTTACTATTTACATGCAGCTAATTTAGAGCATGTAGTGGTGTTTAATCACTGCTTAATGTAGGTAGGCAGAAGTAACATTTTTTGCTAGCTTGTGCATGTATATTGCAAACTTCCATAAAAGTGCTTCCAGAATTGTGGAGTTATGCTGCTGTTTTGAGATTTCCGATTGCTTTCTTGCTTGTGCAGTTAAGAACTTACTCCTCGTTTGTTTGTACTGATAGAATTTGTGCAACATAAATGCAAAAATACATGCAGTATATTTTGTTGTGTGCGCTTGACTAAGCGTAAACATTTATTTAGGGTAGCCAAACAAGTTAGAGAAGTTAATTTTTAAAAAAAGGATATTTTTAAAATGTTTTTTAACTTCAGGAAACTAATGACTGTTCTGAAGACTTACTTGGATACGTCCAGCAGAGGGGAGCAATGTGAACCTATCCTAAGAACTCTGAAAGCGCTGGAATATGTTTTCAAGTTCATTGTTAGATCAAGGACGTTATTTTCACAGTAAGTACTCAGGCTGTTGCCATTTAACTACCAGTACAGTATCAGAAATAGAAGTATACCTGAGAAATAGAAAAAATGGATTCCAGAATAGAACTGTATTTTTTGTTTTTCGCGAATAAAACATAAAAGCTGGCAACTGGCCTAATGTACAGGCATTGCTGAGATATTTTTTGGAGAGGGAATCTTAAAAAATCTGCCTTTCAGTTCGCAGTGTAAGTTTCAGAGACATATTTAGTAATAGCAGCCATTTTCAAGAGTGATTTTTCTTTGTGTCGTGTGTCTTGGCCGAAGACCAATGGATAGCCAAACATTGCGACAGATGGCTTGAAGCTTGATGCTTGTCCTTGAGTTCATGGTGTTCAGCAGCTCAGACTGTACATAGAACAATGTAATTTTCAGTAATCATTGTCTAACTGAATTTAGAGTTTCAGATCTCCAGTTAAGGAATTTAGAGGGAAGACTCAATGGACTAGGTGTGTATAGCTCAGCCAGACAGATGAGGTGTAATATTTACAAGCAGTATTCAGATTTAAGGGACAAGGCAATGGGGAGAATGAAGGACATGAAAGCTGGAAGGAGAAAAACTGCGCTACAGTAATTGCATCCCCCATTTCCTCCCCTAGCCTGTAAGGACTCTCACCATGTCCCACAGATCCCATCCACATCCCATTTCTTGTCTTTTTTTATGCTTCATCTTTTTCCATTTATCCTTAGCTGGTTTCACCCTAATACTTGTTCTTTTGTCCCTCTGCTACATGGCTGAAGATACGCAGTCGCGAACTCAGGACTATACGTAGGCTAAGTGGTTGGATGCTATGTTTGTGGTTGGCAGTCAGCAGCACAGGAAGGTGTTGTATCTCTCTCTTGCTCAGTGGGAGCTCTAATACAGTTTTTCTCTGTTACTGCACAGCCCCTTTTTTCCAGAAAATCCATGTAGGTTTATAGTTTTGTAAATTTAAGCATATTTGATGCATTATGAAATTTTCGTTGAAGTAGGAGTAGATTCAGAAGTTATTTGCTGCTGGTAGATAGTGTCCTGGCTTAAGCAACACAAGGCTAATTTCTAATGCATGGGAAAACTGCACTTTTAGAGGACTCTAGTGTCTGAATTTGTGAAAATATTTACTTTATAGCTAGCTATGGTAAGTGAGATTCAAGGTCTCAGTGTTTTTGAGTTTAGCCAGGTGCAGGGACGTGGAGGAGTGAGCTGCCAACAAGCTGCCAACAGGATTATTTTGTACCATGACTGTCACATTCAGTATAAATTAGAAACTTTGCTGCAAAGTTCTCTCTTTCTTGATGTCTGCGATCCAGAGAACTTCTTGCCCCCATGCCGGGCCTCTGAGGCCTTCACTTCCTCCTGAAGCCGTAGTGCTCTTGGTGTCCAACATTTGCTATCCACTGCTGGGAGTGCACAGCTTCCTGCTGATAGAGTTGGCTGAGTATAATCCTTGTGTATTTTATATTGGTACTAGGATCAATATTGGTTCTTTAGCATTATTAATGTTAATCATCTAGTCTTATTCTGTTAAATCTGTGTATATTTTCAGCCCTCGGATTTCCTTGTTTTTCCCGATTCCCCTTTCTGGGAGGGGAGGGATCATTGGGTGATAAATAATTGTCTAAATGACAATAAATAGTTGTGCGTTTCTCAAACCATAACAGATGGTCCCTTAGAAACATTCTTGCCTCTAGGACCTTAGTATTTATAGGTGGATACAGATAAACAAGGTGAAAACCTGTATAAGGAAGGAAATGGTGCTCATGTGTATAAAATATAGCTAGTAGTTCAAAAGCTTAGTTTTAAATCTTTTTAATAGGTCTCATGGCAGAAAAGGACACTTAAAGTTTTGGGTAAGGAAGCATTGTGTAGAGGATTATAGAAAACTTCTTGTATGGATGAAGGTCAGAAGGCAGGGCTTTGTTGCCGGGAGAACTTTGGTCTCCATTTTAATCCCTAGTATTAACTGTCAGCAAAAAGTATGCCTTGGACAGTCTGTAGTAAACTAGGTTATTGCAATATATTGCATATTCAAGTGATGAGCTATACATATCTACTCCCTTTAGTTTTCCCTATAAATGCTTTCACTGGAGGTCTGAAACTCTAATTCAGTTGGACAGTTATTATAGGCTGTAATAGCTCTTGCAAATGGTAGCCTCTGGCAAAAATAACCAAACAGTGGAAAAAAAAAAATCACGTGATACTGTATATCCATCTATTGCTGTTGTGATCTAACTTTTTGCAGTCAACTTCTTATTGTCAGGCTAGTCATGAAAAAGAAGAAAATATGGAAAAAAAATAGATTAATGTGTTTTCTTCCTATGAGAAAAGTTAGGATTTACGATTAAAGTACTTTCAAAGGTTGAGATTAGCCTTCTTCGAGGCAAATATTTTGAATTAATAGAGCTGAGAGAGATCTTTAGATCGTTCTCTTATTAATTTGATGGGCTGCTTAAGAAACTAAGATGCCTTGTTGAAAGGTAAGAGACATTACAAAGTGAAAATTGTGTAGGAAAGAGATGAATTAATGACTTCTCATGTTAGATGTAAAATGGGAAACTTTTTATCCTGTCAGGCAGATATGTTGAAGATAACCAAGTTCTACTTTAATTTGCATTCATTCAATCCTGTTGAAGTAAGAGAGAAGTAATGAAAGCAAAAATTCTTTTACTCCAGTCAGCTGAACTAGGGTGACATCTTGCAGCTGTTTATTCACTGACTACATTTTGTAGAAAGGTCATATATATTAGCCAAAGGTTTACATAATACAGACTCTGAAAACATGAAATATTTTCATTGGCCTAAGGTTATTTTTGGTGGTGAAGTTCATGTGTACTGTTGTGATGAAATTGTTTCCAAAGGAAATGATTAATCATCTTTTAAAAATTGCTTTCACAAAAAGTGATTTTAATTGAAATTTAACACAGAAAGTTGTGTCTAATTGGAAGCTAGATGATATGTCAGGAAATAGAATTGTCATTCCACCTGGCTTAAATTAGTCCTGGTGTAAATTTAAGAAGCATGTTTAATTCGTGTTGTGTGATGTTTCTGCCTTCCTCCTTGCCCTACAGGTTTAATCAAGAAAGATTCAAATTTCTACTTGCATAAAAAAATAGGTTTAAGAAACTTCATTTATTTTTGTAGCGATGTTGTATAGTCAATAAAAGCTGTGTCAGTGCATTAGCCAAATAACTTTAATAAATAGACTGAGATAGTCACATTGTTACAACTTACATGTACTTAATTCTCACTAAAAAATAACTTTAAATAGCCCTCACATGCAACAATCTCCAGTATGATTAAAAAAACTTGTAGATCAGTTAATCAAAACACAAGCTCCTAAAATACCACTTGATAATTAATAAGATAATTAAAAGATAATAATTATGTAAGTGTGCTTGTACTAAAACTTACTTGATGCCTTTCACATCCAAGTTTTTCTGGTATGCATTTTTTATACAGGTATCACACCTCAGTAGGAATGTATCTCAAGTAGCGTGCATCACCTGTGTTGTATACATGTATATATAATTATTTTTTCCCCTCAAGCCAGTGTTTTGGATCTTGGGGCTCCTTTCCAATAACTGACTTAAGTCTTGCTGAAAACCATTGACCTAAAACAGTGCAGAGGCCATGGGCCTGTATAGTTAACCTCTGTGTTTTCTCCTCCTCAGAGCTTCTTGCTGGTCACCGTATGAATAGCAGTTTTGATTT
This sequence comes from Larus michahellis, assembly GCF_964199755.1. Taxonomy (NCBI): domain Eukaryota; kingdom Metazoa; phylum Chordata; class Aves; order Charadriiformes; family Laridae; genus Larus; species Larus michahellis. The sequence goes on along the minus strand of NC_133906.1, from coordinate 4,991,972 downwards.
TTTCCTTGCTGTAGACAGGAGCTCTCAATTTGCCTTTAGTTCTCTTAAGGACTTCAGTTTCAAGTTGAAAAGAAAAGCGTGTGACACTGGAATACAGGACTTTAAAAAGAGGGGTTTTTCCTCTTCTGGTAGAGAAGGCAATACCTCGGAGGTGCAGCATTTAGTTCATGTTATCCTACACACTTTTCAGGCTTCTCTTGTTGCCTAGGCTTCCTTCTTAGCTTGTTTTTCTTTGACTTTTGACAGCTGTTTCAGGTAACTAATTTACTGTGACAGCAGTGTTTTTTACAGTTTATGTAATCAGTATTTAGTATTAATAGCTACTATGAACAACACAGGAGAGATAATGTATAAGTTTCAAACTTTCGGACAGAGAATGAAGAAAAATTGGAGTGAGCTTAATTTAAATGCATTTTTTAACTTAAGCATCAAGTAGAGACTTTTTTCAAAAAGCAGACTGGTTACTGGGGACAGTAAAAATACCTGTTTGAAAAAGTGGCCATAAACAGTAGAGGAAAGAAACAATGTGATAATATGTGAGAAATATCCTAGAGTAGCTCAGTTGTTGCAGAAAGAAATCACAATTTTTTTTTTTTTGCGTATAAGGCATTTTGAAAGTGAAATGACTTTTTTTATATGCTCAAGTCTGGGAGGTGTCACTCTTTAGAGGCTTTTTAAAAAAATTGAAAACGCTTAAGTTGTGGTCAAGCTGAAGAATTTCTACTCAATGCAGTGAATAGCATTGGTGAGATATCTATGTACATAATATTGGATCAACTTAAATATATTTTTCAGTTAATATTATGTCTGGTACATTTAGAACTATTAAACTTTCTGATTCTGCAAGGATAACCCAATGTGTCTCTCAACAGACTGTATGAAGGCAAAGAACAAACAGAATTTGAAGAATCTATGAGGAGACTCTTTGAATCCATCAACAACCTGATGAAAAGCCAACATAAAACTGCCATTTTGTTGCAGGTTGGTGTTTGCTTGGAAAGAAGTTGTGTTTGGTTTGTTGTATGGTTTTGGTTTGTGGTTTTTTTGGTTTTGTTCTTTTTAAATTGCAGAAAAGACACTCTTAGAAAATTTATCCTTTGTGTTTCTCTTGTAATTCCCCTTTATTGGAAGACCAGCTTGTCTAATAAATTGAAGACTAGGTTGAAAAGGTCAGGAGAAGATACGTTTATATAACGTTATGAATGTAGTGAGTGAAAGAACAAATGTGAAGATCCTGGAGTCTTTTAAGGAATCTAATGAAGTGAAGCCTTCAGTGGGAGCTGAATGTTTCATTCTTGAGTTTCTTCAAACAGGGATTCCACCGTCTTAGTTTGAAAAGTAAACTTTATACTATCAGCCTTTTGGAGATATGTTACTTAAACAACTGAAAATAGGGTAAAGGTTTCCCTTTTATGTCAGTGTTAGTTACTCTGTAGCTTTGGAATCTGATGTTTTAAAAAAGCGAGGAAAGAAGGAGCTTTTAAGATCATTAATATATAAAAGCTGGTATTTAATTCTGTATTAAAATGGAAAACTATCAACGCTTCCTATGAAGTAGGAAGCAGACTATTTTATTAGACAACTGCACTATTGATGCTTCATACATTCTTTATGACGAACTCCTTGTGTTTATTTGGCTTGACTTTTCCCTCTGGTTTGGTGTTTTGATTCCTTTTGCTATGACTTATACTAGAGGTGGAAACCAGTGAAAAATTCTGTCTTGAATAAATCCTTATTGGCTGATCTTGAAATTTGTATTATCTGACACTTTGCATGGAGTATTAAGGAGCAACTGCAAAAGAGCTAAAAACCTAAATACTACTTTAATTATATAATACCAGAATTACAGTAATGTTCTAAATGCATTTGAAAGTCATTCAGATACACTCTGTTGTTGTTTGACAATTCTGTAGAGACCTTCCTGGGAATAGTTTGTATGTTTGAAAGACTCTGCATCAGATGCAGGAGAAACTTTGGAGGAAGGAAAAAGGTCTTTACTATAAAGTAATACTGAAAGAGATACTTTATATGATAAAGTCTGTTCTTGTGGTACTTCTACTGTGTTAATATGTTAACTAACAAATAGGCCTTGGAAGCCTTTATGCCCTTTGAGAGAGGGATGTCGTGACACTGTGTTCCTCCCTACCTTAATCTCAAAATTGTTGTGTGGAATTGTCTGTCAGTGTTTCCTCTAATGAGCAGCATAGTCTTTTCTTGAGAGTGACAAGAAATAGTTGTAGAAGACTGTTTTTCTTGCTTAACTGCTGCTGGGATGCATTAATGGGTTTGCAACCAGCAATGCTGACTTTGAAAAGGCTGATGGGTGTGCTTAAAACACATGGTATTGTAACATTAATGGTGGTATGACCTTGTGTGTACTGGTGAATGCTGATTGTGCTTATTGTGATTCCCATATTTCAATATTTGGTGCTAGGTCTTAATATTACACCTGTTTAGCAAAAATATACTGTATCTTTGCTGGTGCTCTTAAGAAATAGTTGAACCTTGAAAATATAACTGAACATCTCTTAGAAGGACTAAACAAAAGATGTCTATGCAAATTTTAATGAGCATATAAACATGTTTTAAAGATAGACTAGCTATTTAACAGTTATGCTTTGCCCAATACCATCTTAAACACGAATATTTTTTTTTTCTAATGAGTGCTGTCAGTTGTGAAAAAATGGATCATATATATTCGTAACAATGGTGCAGTAGTGGGTTTTTAAGTATCTCAATCTGCACCAGCTACTGTAAGTTTTCTTTTTAGCTGAAACACTTTGCGGCAGACCTGAGATACTGGTTCATATCATAACTTTGCTGTCGTCCCTACTACTGATAACTCATACAGACATATTTCTGGATGAAACCTACCAAGAGTTTGATTTACATACAGTAAATAAAAACTACTGCATTAATGTTATAAAATTCCATTAGGAGAGGCATGGAATGAGAAGTGTCCCACTGTAGTTAAGTTCCTACTTCTGAAAATAAGTTTGGGGAGAAAAAATAAAAAAGGCCACTCCATCATAAGCTCCATAGGCATGTCAATCATGGTAGCTTTCACAATGGACGATATGTTTTTCTGTGCCTATTTGGAGGAGACTTCAGTTACGATACTTGAGACTCCTACTCTGGTAGCTGGATATAAGTTGTGCATAACAGGCCAGAAGAATGGAGATAACTTCTGTATTGGGTGAGATGGGGCAGAAAGGGGTAGAAATAAATTCATAAGTCTGCCTAAAACCAACACTGATTTCCCTCCCCTCATATTAAGTTTTGGGATGACTGTGGTAGACAACATAGTAGTACAAAGTTAACTTTGCAGGATAAGGGACGGGTAATTATTCAGAGATATTACAAACACGCAGGACTCCATAGTTGTTATACTTCGCATAACCAGACAGGAAAGTTCAGTGTCTATTGGAAAAATAGAGAAATAATCAGAATATCAAAACAGCCTTAAATCTATCATATTTGAAGTTATCATTGATATGACTTAAAGTGGAACATAGATTGGTAAGATCAATTGAATAAGTTTAAGTGGATTACACTATGAAGATATCAGAGAAGAAAGTTTCAGGAGCCCTGAAGGATGTTAATTGGGTTTCTCAGGATATTGAAACTTGAAATAAATTAGTTTGCAGAGCCTTGGAATGTGAATTCTTAGCTCTTATTTCACCCTTGATTGTCCAAATACCTATGAGGTTTAGCTTTAGAAGATTTAAAGTAGTATTTTGAAACCTGAAATGTCTGTTGGTCTGTGCTAATAATTTTTTTTTAAACTTGGAACTCAGTATTTTAGTCAGTATTAATTTCCCAGTCATTTCTACTGATAGAAATCATAGTCAGACTTGTGTTGAATATTAATGCAGTCAGGACAAGATTGTTTATAAAATTACATGTCGTATGAAACAGCCTAGTCAGTGCCAGAAGCACTTTATTGTTTCAATTTAACTTTATCTTCTGAGTGTAATCTTACTTCCTAATCTGTCACATGCTGTATAAGTATACAAAAAATTAAAAATCTATCTTTTCAATCTTTTGTTCTAAAGCTGGCTGAAGTGGATAGATGCTTCAACTTACTTTACTGCCCAGTCTTTGGGAAATGTAGATATCTAGTTCTGTTTTGCAGTACTGTTTATTTAAGCTTTGAACAGAAGATGGAATTGTTGATTTATTGTTGGTAAATTGGTAAACTGGAAATTTACATGTAAATCCACACTAGCCCTTTTTTTTTTTTTATACTTCAGGAATTGGTGGTTACCTCTTTTGTTTAAAGATACAGACAGAATGCTTCTCAACTTCAGCATTTTACTACAATTAGGATTATAATTTCAACATCCTAACTTTGCTGATGTTTGAAAGCAGCCATATAAACTGGAGAGAGACCTGATTTTAGGTCCTGGGTTGTTACTTGTCAAGAGATTGGCCCTTGTAGGCAGTGGGCAATCTCCATTAGGGTACACCAGTGTGCGTGTGCAGGGTAAGGGTTCCTCCTTTTAAGAGACTTCTCACAGTTTTTTCTTGTAATTATTTAAAAGAATAGTTTCAGAACTGTCGTGATACTGACTTACTGGTGGTGGCACTGATCTTCCTAGATATTAGACTTAAACTTTTTTTTTTCATTTACTTTGGCAGGAATGATATTACAAGTCTGTTTCATTTATCAGTTGCTTCTCTGTAGCCATTGCAGATGAATTTTAGTAGTTTTAGAGATAGTTTTTCTTAAAGTCTTTATTTCTGAGAATAGACTCCTTGAAATCTGGAAACTTGGAAATAAATTTCTAGCATCTGCAAATAGTTTGGTGAAGGGAGAATCTAGGGGTGAGGGAGTGTAGGGAGGTGTTAGTACCTTCTTCCCTTTCTCTTAGCTCTCAGGGAAAAAGACATCATATTTCTGCAGATATATTTTGTGTCTGTGTAAATCAACCTAGATTTTTGGGGCATAAAATCTGATTATTTTAAAACTTCAGATTATGTGTTTTTATAAGGTCATACTGTTGATGTCTGATTTGTAGTCTGCATGTGCCCTTTCATTGTCAAGCTTGTGCTTTCAACCTTAAATAACAAATCAAGCCACAGCTTCTTTTCCAAAAACTGTTCTGCCCTCAGATGACACATCACATGTGACCTACAGATAGTCTTGGCTGTTGCAAATGTCAGCTATATGCAGCTTGCTCCTAGGCACTGATTTTAGAAAGTAGTACTCCCAATTCTATGCATGTTCTCAGAAACCTTGTATGACATGTTCTCAAGGTTATGGAAACATAAGAAGAAATTGTCTATGGCATTGAAAAGTATGAAAATAATTTAATATAGAGATGCTACCTTTCTCCTCTCATTCTTTCCCACACGTTTTTGATCCATGCGTACTGCTGCAGTAGATGCTAAGAACTTAAAACTGTAGAGATGCATAGATTGCTTAGGAGAGAATAAGGCTAGAAAGGTACTGCTTTCATTGTGGTCTACAGTAGGGAATGGCATAGTAACTTGTTAAAGTTGCCTTGATAGCAAATAAAATTAGACTAAGAAACAGAGCATTGATGATTTCTTAGAGTGTTCTTTTCATCTCATGGGTACTTGAATTTCATGAATATGTATAATATAATATTGCAAAAGAGGGCAACTAAGAAAATAAGCTTGGTCAGGAGAAAAGGTTAAAATAAATTTAACAGTATATTGTATATGTAGGAAATAATTTTCTGCAATGCTCTGGGTTTATCTGTATCCCACTTAAAAAAATTAATCTCTAAGGTCTGCAGAATGCAGAACATCTTGTACTGCTTACTAGGAGATTTTTATGACTTCATTAAGGGCAGCGCTCAATCGTGTCCATAGTGCATCATTTGAAGCAATTATTGCAAATGAAACTTGGGAGTTTTAAAGAATGCAAGGGATATGCTTGTTATTATACTTCAGTTGGTACTACAGAGCTGCAGAGAAATGGTAGATACAGCCTCCTCATACAAGTGCAGAATAGGGAATATGTGGGAAGGCAGATGACAGCAGACAGCGCAATAGAGCAAGTGTCAGGGGAGTACTGCTTGAAATATTTTTTGGCCACTGGTGGCCCTGTCCTTTATCAAACATCTTCCACAGTAACTGTGAATTGGTGTAAAATGAAATTCAGATGCTGCTATTGTACGGTATCTTCATATAGTATTTATTGGGTGAAGAGCAAGGAACAACACATTGCTGAAGTAAAAGTGGGGCTAGGATGAGTTTCTAGATCACAACAGATATTTGTACGGGTGTTTTAGATAGCCCCAATGTTTCACAGACTTGATTTTTTTTTTTTTAAAACAAACAAACATTTTTCCCCAACTATTTCAAGGAGCTAACAATGGTTAAGATCAGTAGAAGATAGAATCTTTTTGTTGAAGTGGCAAAAGCATTTTAAACACTGCTTTGACCTTCCCAGGATTATGTATGAATGTGGGGATGAGATCTGCAGAGGAATGACTTTTTATCTGAAGGCATCTTAAGCCAACATTGAGCCAGTTTGAAATACCATACACATCTTTGCTGCAGGCTAAAAAATTCTTTCTTTTTGAATCAAGACCTGAATAGTTCTCTTTTTTTGTTTATTTTAAAAGTTGTCCAGTGCAGTGGAAGCTTGTAGAAACAAAATGATAGCTTTATGGTGTGTAAAAGGTCTAAATGAGAGCCAAAGCAAGCTGTGCTCTGATTGTCTTTATTCTAACCTCCCTACCCCCTATAAAGAAGAGATTAAGTTTTTAACAAGGAGCTTGCTGTTTAGAGACACAGGGATGTATGTATTCTAGATAGGCTTCATTGTAACCCTTTTCCTGAGCGGCTGTTTCGTCTCTGAATGTTTCAGTATAGAAGCACTGTGATGTTGATAGCTATTGAGGGAAGAGTAGACAGCTTCACAATTAGTGACAAAGCCAAAAGCTTTTCAAACCCTCAGCACATGAAAATTTCAAATTGGTACCTGGAAAGAAAAATACTTCTTCCTTGGTCTTTGTAATTTCAACCGTATATTCATACTAATATTCTCTGTTTCAAAAGGATAGCAGGCATATGTTTATTCTGTTTTATAAAAATCCAGACCAGTGTGGTTTTGCATCATATGGAGCACTCAGTTGATGTAGCATTCCCATGACATACCAGCGCTTTTTTCCAGTTCCTGTTTTATGTTTCAGTTACAGCTCTTGGTAGGGCTTCTGCTGTTGTGAGAATTGGTCCTGTGAGTTTTTTATGGACTCCAGGCAGTTATCTAGATTTTCTTTTTTTTTTTTTTTCGTTTTTGTTTTTCGTTTATGTAGGACGAAGACTTAGATCTCATGATTCAAGAAGGCTTTTGGGACTTGACTTGCAAACTACCTCTTGAGTTTCCTGTACAGAAGAGAAGCATTTAGCTTAGTGGTTAAAACTGGAGAATCTCTTATGACATATAGCCATACATGTTTATAAGCAAGATGTAGCTTTTTGCTCTGTCATGCTAAAATCATTGACGACTTCTGTTTCTTTGTAGAAACTATCAAATCACTTCACAGCAGTGGTTTCTGAAACCTGGTGTGAGAGATGGAACCCGATCTTATAGTATTATTTTGAAAGCATATAACTATGAAACCAGGAGTGTTTTCACTTAAAAACAATGCTAGGTCTATGTCTAGGCAAGCATAAGTAGTCAAGAACTTACCTAGATGAGCGCAGTGTAGAACACTTTCTGATAATTTTTGGAGTTAGTAGCTTACTTTAGGTTTATGTAGTTTGTTTTACCCTATTGTAACTTAAATTTCCTTATGCTGAATTTAAGAGACATAAGTAGTCAAGAATTGTGTTCCATTGGTTCCAGGCTTATGGTCTTTTTAGACTTGCTATCATGTATAGCAGTAGTTCATAATTAAAAATCACATTTGCTTGTATTTAGTTCAGTTTATCCCTTATTGTAGTTTAAAATATGTATAGACTTCAGGGGCTAGTGGAAACATACTTGTGTTGGGACTTCTTAAAATTTGTTTGGGTTTTATGCTTTGCCAGTATAAAACGGAAGGTGTCATCTTTACTGTTTTGTTACAATCCCTATAAACAAATGACATAAAGCAAGAGTTACTCCTGTTTTCATGGTGGGTACTGTACTCCACTATTCTGAGTGGGAAGAAATGGTGCAATTTCAGCATGCATTTATTGGATAACTTGTTTAATCCATCCTGTAGCGCACACCATATTACTTTGAAGAAAAGACAGTGTCTGTGTAATGCCTAGTTTTGGGATTTGTTTTAATTTTTTTTCACTAAACCAGGATGTATCATGGGTGGAACAGGCCCATTATGAAAAATAGAGCTAATCAGTAATAGAAGGCTTCACATTACTGTAACTTAGTTTTCAGCAAAATGTTAGTAGAAATTTACACCCTAAAATTGCACAATGACGTAAAGCTGTCATTACCTTTGTAAATCTTGTCATCCTGGACCAAGAAGAGGTTAGTCAAACTAAAAAGTTGTAAATTGATTCTCTTTACTATGGTTGGATTTATAGCAGCATGCAAATGTAATTGATGTGATTAAATCTATTTTCTTCAGTTGTAAGTTCATAATGGCAGCAGAGATTAACTATAGCTTTTTGCTAAGAGTTTTTGCCCTGTAACAAAAAATTGATGCTGTGGTCAAATTTTAGATTGGCAAAAATGTTTTTGGCAAAAAGATATTCTGGTTTTCATCTGAAATAAGAACAGAGAAAACAGCTAACTTGTTTTAGATAAATAACTATCCCTACATGTTGTTTCTTTTGTCAGTCAGTGATGACACAGCATCTTTACACAGATTTGAACTTCCATGAAAAGGCTCCACTTGTAGGTGACCTATTGAAATGGGAAGATGGGAGGGAAGGAAGAGACTTGGTGTCCTGCTTCAGATCTGTATCAATGTGGCCAGGTTCTCCTTTTTGACAAATTATTTAGCACTTTACCAAAAATACTGTCAAAACCACGGAGTCTATTTTTGCTTGGGATTTATTACAGCTCTCAGCCGAGAAGTATGGCATATCCTTCTGGATATGCAAAGCATTTGAGAAATACAAGCTTGTTAGTGGAAAGATAAGTCACAGGTCATTTTGTGAGCATAAAAATCATTATAGGCAGCTCTTAGTATCTAAAGTGTAAGTAGAGAAATGAGTGGACAGTGGCACAGAAAGTGTTAAGTGATTAACATTTTGGCTTTTTATTGCAAGATTTTTAGCTATGTGTGCTTTCAAAAGGTATTGTAGAGGCCAAATACTTTCAACCTAAAAAGGGACTTTATGACAGAGTTACGCAAGTTAGTCTTTAAGGGTGTTAGCCTGAAATGTTAGTGATGATTTTGAGCCTGAAAATTACCTGCTTAATTATTCTTGTCCATGTAAGAATAGTAACGCGTGTTTTTTTTCTCACCCTTGTCATCTTTTAAGGTTTGATTATTCCACTGCACTGTCAAAATATACCTCCGAAACTGACAGGATAAGATAAGCTATCAGATAGCTTAGCTGCAGGTGGTTGGTTAGGGAGATGATGCTCCGTTTAATCTATTTTGGAAAGTGTAGCTTTAGAGTGGATACATGACTCTTACCCTGACGTCAGCCTCCTGCATGGCACGTTTCTGGGATGGACTATAAAGTCCAAATTTATCATTGTTTGTTTTGTGTGCATCTGTTTCAGTGGTGTGCTCTGTACTGTTTGTATGCTGTATATGCAGATAAGCGTACAAAATTAACACAATCTGTATATCAATTCAGGTTGCTGCCTTGAAGTACATACCATCAGTTCTTCATGATGTTGAAATGGTCTTCGATGCCAAGTTGCTGAGGTGAGCTACTTTTGAACATTTAATAGCTGTATCACGTGGTGTATACAACGTATCGCTGCTGTCAACAATCAATTCCTATTGATCAGTTTAAGTCAACAAAGCTATGCCAGTTTGTACTGATCAAGACAGTGGTGGACCTCTGGGCATACGTTTTTAACAGAGTTCCCACGCGACTTACATAATGACAGAATTTGTTACTTAAGCACTAATTTGGTGAATAAAGTGAGCAAATGGAACAATCTTTTTTTTTTTTCCCCTTCCCCTCTCCTTGCCCCTCCCTTGAATAAACCCTATTCCAGAAAACCAAATCTGATTTTTGCAGTTTAAAATAAGATTTTTCTTTATTTGTCAGACAAAGATAAATTGCCTCTGCCACACAAAAGTATCTTTATTCCATTGAAAACAATGGAAAGTAATAAACATTTGTAAACATGGCCAAAATCTAGTTCATCCTCATCTTGTTTCTCTTGAAAGTTTTCTTTCTAACCTGCTACTGATCTCTCATCAACATTTGTGATACGGTAAATAAATCCAAGTCTTAAAAAGAAATAAATGTTTAGAAAGAGATAATCTGTTGCTCTTTCTGTCTTTATTAACACATGATGAATTCATCTGTATGGTATTTATGACGCTTTTCCTTTACATGCAGCCAACTACTATATGAATTTTACACTTGCATTCCACCAGTGAAACTACAGAAGCAGAAAGTGCAGTCCATGAAGGAAATAGTTTGCAGCAACCTTTTTAAAAAACAAGGTAAATATAAAGTGCCTTTAAGGCTTAAAATAAATAGGCGTGAAAATGTTGACTGAATTATGTTTTGCGCAATTCATGTTTGAAATTGAGTAAAACGAATACTGAAAGAGTGTGAATGTTAGAAGTCTGACCTGTGGAGAGGATTTGCTTCTTTCTACAAGATGTCTATTGTGCAAAGTGTGATTGCTAACCTAGAACAAGGAACAGGTGGGTCTCAGAGGAACACTTTTGTGGTTTTTTTTTTTTCCTATGATATAATGGCTAGATGGATGAAGCTATATATATCCTTTCAACACATTTGTGAGCTCTGTAGTGAAGTAGGAACATGAAGTCAAACCTCATGAACACAATTATATAAGGCCTCTGCCTGGTCAGAGGAAAAAAAGTCTGATTGTGCTGTAGTCTTAAATCTATAAATTAAAAAATAAATTATGTCTTCTCGGTGCGATTTTTTGCTAACATCAAACAGTTGACAGACAAACCAAGCAGCTGAGACCGTAAAGGCAGCATATAATACTTAAACCGCTTTCCGGCTTAGCTGTTTTGCACTGGTTCCTGTATAAAAGATGTGGAGATGCGGTGCTGGGAGACATCACTTAGTGGTAACCTGGCATTACTAGGTTAACAGTCGGACTTGATGATCTTACAGGTCTCTTTCAGCCATGATTCTGTGGCGATTCCAAAATAACCTGTAAATTTCATTTCTTTTTTTTTTTTCTTTTTTTTTTTTTTTTCCTTTGGAAGAGGGCAGGCATACTTTTCCACCATCCTCAGTGAAACCCAGCCAGGGTCAAATAGACGCTTGCAAGTGTATTTTCCTTTTCATGAGGCCATTTCATGGCGAAGCTGTCATTCCTCTTAGCACTAACACCAGCTAACAATGTTACTGTTGCCTCAGTGGTGTTACCTGAGTATCTCTAAGGACATTTAGTCATAGAGTTTCTCTTTTGGGTGATACTCTTTTTAACTTTCCTTTCACCCAACCTGTCTCTACATTACTAATGGCAGAAAATCAACCTTGGGATAATTGCAGGGTGTTTTCTATCTAACTGATATTTTATGATTACTTGCATTTTTTTTTCCCGTATTCCTTGGATTTAACCTTCAAGTTGTAATTACCATGGGGGAAAATCCACAACATGTTTAAATGTAGGCACCAGAGAGTGTGAAAAGACCAATACGCAATTAAGTATCTCTGATATAGTAGTATGAAATGTTTCTGCACTGTGCTATTGTAATATTGTGCACAGTAAATAGCAAACAAGTAATTTTTCTTGTGCACTGCCATGGTTTAAAATAGAAAATTCCAAAGATGCTTTTTAGCTATTCATTAAATACAATTGATTCTGAAATTAATTGGGTAGAGAACCAACTCTGTTTGTAGGGTATAAACAATGCCTGATTCATTACTCCAAGCAATGAGGTGGAAGGTAATTTACAAGAATGAAAGCATATGTAGTGTATCACAAAATAGGCTGCAGCATGATAATTAAGGTAAGATTGCCAGCAGTATCATTAACTAAAGTTCATATTTATCTAGAACAGGTAGTATTTTTTCCTGCCATGAATATGGATTATATTTAACTACATTGCTAATTACAGTGAAGTCTATTAATTTGCGTGTGTTTCAAATTACCATTTTTCCTTCAGGCTTTAGTATTTAGTCTCTTTCCATGTAGTTCATTACAGTTCCAGTTCAATTCATTTACTTCTATTCCCAATGGTATTGTCTTTATAATTTAATTGGATTTCATATATTGCAGAATCACAGAATTGTAGGGGTTGGAAGGGACCTTCAGAGATCATGTAGTCCAACCCCCCCCAATATTGGTATTCCTTTTCCTTTAGCCATTGGTCTTTACAGCGTCTTCTAAGGAAGCAGACTTGTGAAAACATGAAAATGTGCTTTTAAAAAAATAAGAAAAAATCCCGTGAAATTTGTTTTTATTAAATAAGTTACATGTGAACCTGAAGTTCCCGTAGCCTTGAGGTTAAACTGAATTTATTGGTACGTATTCCCAGGCATTCAAAAGTTTTCATGGTAGACTGGCATGGAATAGAGTGCTTTCGTCAGACAGGATTCTGTTGACTGCTGCTGTAACTGATCTTCAGAAGTCATACAGTGCTACAGCACTTTTACAAGCCTTTAAATTACATTGACAGATTTTTTTTTTTTGAGGCATTGATTTCTTGTTCCCACTCTGTAACGACAATATAGCTTAGAGGGGGTTAGGTAGTTCAGGTGTTGGAGTGGCTGAATGCAGGAAGACCGATGCTTTCAACTGCTTGTGCGCTTTCACCATCATGTTTAGGAGCATTCTGAGAGGATGTGTGAGCTCATGCACAGACATTTATCCAGTTTTGTCTTCAGACAATATTATGTCCCGCTTGGTTAGGGGACAAGAAGTCTTCTTAAACTTAATTGTTGACACTTTCCTTTTAGATCACTTGATAATTCATTATTTAAAAATATCAGAGGGAAAGAAATGGTTGTCTTGTCCTGTATAAGCCCCCCCCGCCCAGGATTTCAAAGTCTCATTTATGATGTAAGAAACTGTCTCCTGGCACATATCTTTCCCTTTGTATAGTGGGATGTAATGGATTATTGTGAAATTTTCTATTGGACCTATCAAATAAAAGTTTTGTTAGAATTGCTTTATTTCTATGTAAAGCTACTTTTGATGCATCACTGGCTTTTTTTAGGAAACCTATTGCCAAATTCCCTGACCATCTCCATTTTTGCGAGATGACCAAATGAAGACATAGCTATTTACAAATTACACACAATTTTTATTGTAGTTAGTGTTTCTGAGCTTATAGTCTTTGGAGCTAGATTTTTATTCGAAGCTGACCAAGGAATATTCACTGATATTATGCTGAAATTTGTAAATCAGTTTTTTATTGTTGTGAAATGTATATAAAATGCTTGAACATATGATAAAATGTGTATGTATGCATACTGCTGCTTTTGACTTTATATTCTCTAGAGCTCCACTCCTGCTTAGGAGTTTGTGCCGTAGCAGAACATTCTGAGATCTACTCCAAAGAATATAAGCCCTAAGTAGGTCACACAGATGGTCAGTGGCAGGGGTGGGAATAGAGTTTGAGTCTCTTGGCTTGAAATCCAGGTCCTCTGCTCACTACTGCATGTTCAGCATATGCAAACCACTTGCTGATTTTGGAAGAACAGCAGCAGGAGACATATGTTAGCAGTAGGGGTTAATTTGCCAGATGCCAGAAGAAATGCTGAGACTACAGTAATTTTTTTTTTCTGAACTGCAGAACTCTTTCTCTTGTACTTTTGCTTGAACAAGATAGGTACTTGCACACACCCATAATTAGACTGGTTTCCTAACATTCATGTGTACATTCCTGAGTTTTACCTGTGAAATATTCTGATTCTTTCATTACACTGCTTGAAAAGTGTTGTTAGTTCATGTGTTGGTGATCTAGAAGAGCAAAGATTTAAGTCAGATCTGAGGCTTATTCCTTAATAAGTAATGCACATATAAACGTGTTCTAAATTTCTGAGGTGCAGCTGAAGAAAACTGTCAGTAGGTCAGTCCTGTGCTATGAATATTGTGGGTGTGTTAGTAATTACATACAGGTTAAACTATGGTATCTCTTAAATTAGATTATTATCTTAAATACTGTAATATTAAATTTAAACAGAACCAATAAAATAAAATCCGTGAACTTTAATATAGTATGCGTAATATAGCATGATATACAAATGGGTTTGGTAATGTCATGTTTTTTTACAGTGGAGCCTCAGCAGTCTAAGATTGTCCTACTAGACTCTTTAATGAACTTTTCTGTCTGAAAAAACCAGGAAGATAATGACTTGTACTTTTGTGTTCTTTGGAATTCTTCTTTCTAAAGGTTTGAATTTGTTATGTGGGCTATGATCTGTCAGGAAATGCAAGTTTTACTCACTGTTCATAAATTCCTTTAAAATGGTTCTCTATTAAAACACAAAAATCTTTCCTGTGGATTCACTCTTGAATTTTGTACTTAAGTTTGAAAAGATTAGTTTAAGAAACACACTTCTGAGTAGTTTGTAGTTTTTGGGGTTTTTGGGGTTTTTTTGGTTTTTTTTCTTCCTCCTTTTGTAATATGCAGTAGTGTTTTTAGGGGTATGTTACCTTTAAAGTATTGCTTCAAACCCTGTATTTTTTTTTTGCCAGTTCTATTCCTGCAATATTTTCATATGGATAAGGATAGCATATACTTATCTGTAGGTATTTATCTGCATACATCTGTGATGAACATGTGTAGTTAAAACCATTACTTTTTCTCTGTTTATGGAGGAGTAGGTGACATGCTCGATATTGCTACTGGTAACTTTTTGTTAGACTTGACCCACTATGGCAGCTTTTTTAGTACATTTTTTTAAAAAAATTTTCAAATAGGGAGGGAAATCAAAATCAAGTTAGGTGGACTAGTTTTTAACAGTGAACTTCTAAATATATGTGTAAAAACTTTGTTTATAACTACTTCATGTAGAAAAAGAAAGAACAAAGGCGTACCACAGAAGTTGATACGAAGCTATTATTTTAGCAAAATTTTGTGTGTCAATTAAATGAAATGTGGAAACATGCAAGTTGGAATTCATCAATATTCCATAATCCAAACACAAGGCAAACTTTTAAATCTACCAGAGAGGGTATGCTGACAAGCATTCATGGCGAGCTGGCAGACTATAATGATTGTAAGCTGGAAAAGGCACCAAATGCTTAAAGTGTTGTTTTGGCTACTGCAATGATAGTGTTAGATCTGGCTGCCTTTGAATACATGGCATTACTCAGCTCCCGTGAGGAGTGGAGAAACTTGAAGGTATGCCTTCAAGTCAGGAAGTGGATGTATTCTGCAGTGTTATGCTTGGTCGCAGTCGTGTGCTGTGACCGTTAATGTTGTACCCATTCTGTATCTAACCTTACTGGCTGACACTTGCTTTGAATCATCAGCAACAGTGTTGTGTGCTGGCTTCACAGGATCAACCATTGTGTTTCTCCTTCCTATGTTGGTACTGTATTCCAGGAGACAAAAAGTATTTTCATCTTACAGTGCAGTATAGGTGACCTATGGTACCGCCCCTTTCCGTGGCTTTGAATTTGAACTGTGAAATTTGAATTTAGATTTAGCAATGAATAAAATATATACAATTGTGAATTCATGGCTTCTGGGCTTCTAGCAGAGTTAAATGGCAAATAACGAAGAGGGAGGACTTTTAATAGAAAGATGCCTGCAGTTGTGAACAGATGTCCTTTGTGAAGAAGCATGGCACTTTAACTGAGCACTGACTGCCATCAGAAGTCTCTCCTTGTTGAAGGAATATTGTTCACTGATTTTATTTCTAAGGCTTTGCTCTAAATCTGTATTCAGGTGACACCTATGTCCTTATTAAATCAGCATGCCAGTTTTTAAGTGGGCCTGAAGCCATCCTAACAGATGGATATGACTACAGGCATGCCAGGGAATCAAGAGGAGTGTTTCCTAAGGGAGACAAAAGTGGTGTTAAATCTTTATTACCATTTTGGCTGCACGTATGAGGCAGTCAGGAATGAAGCCCATCTGTGATTTTTTGCTGAAGGAGACCCAAATGTCTTTTTTTTTTTTTTTTATGGCATTATTGCATTAATGACTTAGAGTTTGAATTTCACTTACCTAGTACAGAAGAAATCATTATAGATATCTTCTGAAACAGAATAAGGTGACTAGAGGGGTTACAAAAAAAACACAACCCAACCCAAAACTAAAAACATGTTACTCCATAATCTTTTATGAGAATGAATCTACCTATCCTTATTCAGGAAGGTGCTACCAGGGAACTTCTCTCTGAGAAGTGCATTGACTTTGGGGTTGATAAATACATAGAACAATATGTCTTTTGACAGACCTTGCTAAAATAAGTGCAAGATGCTGAAACTGTATGGTGATGTTCTATGTGTTCAAATACAGTTTGGGGCAGCACATGTTTTATTCTGGCTTTTAGAAAAGGAGCCAGTCAGAACAGTTGTTTTTTCAGGGGTTTGAACATTAAGGAGGGGTATATTTGTCTCCAGCAATGTTATCACATCATTTATCAAGCAAAAAAGCAGTTAGTAATTAAATAGGCATCTGCCCCTGCCGTGGTGTCTCTCCCCCATCTGTCTTGAGCTTTCTTGGGGTGGGAGAGGAGAGGTGTGTCTGTCTGGATTGCTTAGTCATAGAATCATTTAGTTTGAAAAGGCCCTTAAGATCAAGTCCAGCCATAAACTTAACACTGCCAAAAGTCCACCACTAAACCATGTCCTTAAGTGCCGCATGTCTTTAAAGACATCTGCATGTCTCTTAAATACCTCTAGGGATGGTGACTCAACCACTTCCCTGTCCAGCCTATTCCAGTGCTTGATAGCCCTGGAGGCTGTTTCCTCTTGTCCTATCGCCTGTTACTTCGTAGAAGAGACCGAACCCCACCTCGCTACACCCTCCTTTCAGGTAGTTGTAGAGAGTGAGAGGGTCTCCCCTCAGCCTCCTTTTCTCCAGACTAAACAACCCCAGCTCCCTCAGACGCTCCTTGTAAGACTTGTCCTCCAGACCCCTCACCAGCTTCGTTGCCCTTCTCTGGACCTGCTCCAGCACCTCAATGTCTGTCTTGTCATGAGGAGCCCAAAACTGAACACAGTATTCGAGGTGGGGCCTCACCAGTGCTGAGTACAGGAGACAATCACTTCCCTGGTCCTGCTGGCCACTTTATTTCTGATACGTGTCAGGATGCTGTTGGCCGCCTTGGCTACCTGGGCACACTGCTGGCTGTCAGCCAACACCGCAGGTCTTTTTCTTCTGGTCAGCTTTCCAGCCACTCTTTGCCAAGTCTGGAGTGTTGCATAGGGTTGTTGTGACCCAGATGCAAGACCTGGCACTTGGCCTTGTTTAACTTCATTATATTGGCTTTGGCCCATTGATCCAGCCTGTCCAGATCCGTCTGTAGAACCTTCCTACCCTCAGGCAGATCAACACTTCTGCCCAACTTGGTGTCATCTGCAAACTTACTGAGGGTGCACTCAGTAATGAGTCCAGATCATCAAATACTACAACAGAAAATTTTACTTTGGCTCTTTATTTTCTTGATTACTGTCTTCCATGGTTTTCTTATTTTCTTTCTCCTTTTCCCTAGTCAATGAGTTGTCGACGCTCAAATGAGCGCTTTGCTCATTTTGCTTACTTAACTTGTGCAATGATACCTTAATATTATAATCAGGAATTTATACACCCGTTGAATAATTTTTTCTTTTCCCTAGATAATAGTGGAATTTCATGTTTTGTATAATGTTCCAGTGAAAAAGTTTTAATGGGGTTTTTAAAGATGAGAGGGCATAACTACAGTTTTATGTTAATACTAGTCCACCTGCAGGCTCAGGCTGAGACCAGGGCTTGTTTGCTACGGATGCTAGTCTTTTTCAGTTACTTTGGTTGCATGCGTTCACCAGAACATCTTGGACTTGCATCCTCATATGGGACAACTTGAACTGGAAGGGATCATATAAAAGTAAATTAACTTTTGTTTTCTAAGACTATTGTCTTTTGTGTATGAATAATGTCCTAGAAGTACATTATCTGGGTTTACTAAACACAAAATAAAATAATTCTCCTGTATTGCCTTAACTAACAAGCTAGAGTTTATCTAGCAGCCAGTCATAAAATACAGGCATATAGCCTTAATCTAAACCAAAATAACTAATACAGAAAATACAATTTGCTTGTAAAAATATATTGAACAATTTTCTCATTAATTACAATTGCAGATTTTGTTTGGCTTTTTTTAAAAAGGAAATAATAGAGCTAAGGCTAGTTATACGACCTTTGAATTTGCATGTAGCTTGACACTTCAACATTGTTCACATCTGAAAATGCACTGTAAATAATTAATCAGCTGCATATGTTAAGTCCTTTTAATAGATTCTCTATGTATCAAATATGGATCAAATTTTTATTTATATTGCGAAGTACAGCTGGGAATAATGAAGCTTGCAGAGTAATTAGCTCTTAAAACTGGAGGAAATCAATTGTACCTTCTGCCTCAGCAGTTCTTTCAGTACAATAGGAAAACTTTGTCTACACAAGAAGCCCTGCTTTCTTAATATTTAAGAAGTATGGAATGGCTTTATGCATAAGAATTATTAATAAGTCAAAGATATATTTCTTTTATCAAAATACATGTGTGTGTGGTTTTTAAATGAGTTCTAGGCAATGGTGGGAATTTTGCGTTCTGGTAGGAAAAGTTTTAAATGGCCTTTGAAACCCTGCTGTGGAGGAGTTTTAAACTCCATGAAGTTTACTTCCACTCCTTTTTAAGGTGTCCAGCACAACTTGTAACTCATTATTGGTCATAATGGGTATCACTGGCATGTGAAGTCAGATGTGATTTAGTTATTAATATTCACATAATATCTACCTTGAAGTCCTAGCTTTTTTTCTATATCAGTATAAATTTAAAATGTACTTTAGCTAAAATACAGAATTCCCCTTGAACAGGGACTTCATTCAGTCTAGTCTTTTACTTTACTTTTGAAACAGAGCTCATTAAGTACAGATGTTTATTATGATTTATTACCCAATTGCTTCCTGTAGCTTTAAAAGCTACCCAAAGAGAACTTTTATGTTTGCTAGCTGTTAGATGTTTCAAGGGAGATCTTAATGGCTTAAAAATTGAGCTGGATATTATTTTGGAGAAGCGGGGGCAATAAGTGTGTTTATCCTGGCTGATGTGAAACTGGTATGTGCATATAACATTCCTCTTTAAGTGGTGAAAAGTGGCTGAAATGTCATGCAATTTGATATGACTTTGAACTTTGCTGTTAGGAACAGGCCTGTTAGCATAGCAGCCCCTACTGATTTTTTTGAACCGGAAATGTTTTAAAAGCACTATTTTTAAGAATGGTAGTTATGAGAAAACAGTTGCCAGCTAAATGTCTTACATGCTGTTGATTTGGAATCCATATTCCTACGACATGTGATTGCAGATTAGTTAAAGGTTGGATGTGTTTGTTTAAATATTTCCATCTCTGTGTTGTATTAATTGTAGCTGTTACTGTGTCTATTGCAGAATGTTAGAGTAATAGTTATGTGTCCTAATAAAAAGTGCAGTTTGTACACAGCAGGTTTAGAGCAGAGAACTTGTGACACAAAATGTTGCCATGTGTAGTCGTAGGTGTAATGGCAGACAAGTATGTACAGTGATACTGTATGCAGATGAGCTTTATTACCTATCATATGAGTTTGTGTATTGGATCCATAATGCTATAGGAGAGATGGGGGGTTTAGCTTGTGATGAATCATTCCTTCAGCCTGTCTTGCACGTGGATAGAGAATCTGAGAAGGAAGACAGAGATGAGGTAGAGTGGGTATCAGAAAAGAGAAATTGAATTTTTGATGTCACTCAGTTCTTGCTGCATGTGTACGTTCATATAAGTTAAACGTATGTGAAGCAACATTTTTGCCTCTCTACAGATGCTGTGCAAGTGATATGGACTGAATCAACAAGAAAAAGGTTTCTCCCATCTGTCTTTAGAGTCATGATTTTGATGTCTTTTCTTCTGGTCTAGGAAACTTTGATGCTTGAGTCTATGGGTGAAAAAATTACAAGCCTTAAAAATGTCGTCATTTACATATATAGGTATATACGTAGAGATGTACTTTGTTCCTAACTTTCTGACTGTCTCCATTCATTTTCCAAATATTCAAGGTCTAGCAGTCTCCTGTAACTTTATTGCTATATGCTGGCACTTAATTGTTATCGTAGTTGGCTGCTGTCGTCTGTTTCTGAGGATTAGCAGCTGGTCATCTGCAGTGCACCAAGCTATGCTACCATTAATTAGCAATTTTTGCAATAAAGGGTCATAGAAAAGTTCAAGTTGGAAGGGACCTGAGAATGTGTCTAGTGCAACCTCCCACTCAAAATGGGGTCAGCTGTGAGGTCGGTCCAGGCTGCTGTGGGCCTGCTCCAGTTGGGTCTTGAAAATCTCCAAGGACAGGGACTCGGCAACTTGTTCTTTCCACTGCTTGACTTCATGATGAAGTTTTTCCTTATATCCAGTCTGAACTGCTTGTTTCAGTTGTGAGTCAAGTTTTTATTTGTTTTTGTCTCATCCACTTCAAAATCTGTTAAATGCCTGCCGTCTTTCAGTAACAGACTGGAAATCCACTGCAGTCCATTTTAATTTCTCTTTTGCAACTTCATAAGTGAGTTCCTTGCGTGTATCTCACTGATGTGAGATACAGCTTCTATCTCGGCAGCATATGGGCTGTATGGAGAAGTTAAAAGTCTAGCATATAACTCTTACACCCCAACTCTGCTGTGGGAATGAAACAGTCATTGCTGTTTTAGAGAAGTGGGTGTTTATACTAGTAGGTTTAGCAGGTGTTTCCACTAATACACTTATGGTCTTTTTCATAACCATCATGAAATAGAACTTGGTTAGCAATAAATGTTATGTCCAAAGGAAAAAGTATCTTAAATATTTTTGGAGTGGTCAGAACCTTGATGAATGAATCCTGAGCTGACCATACTATAAACTTATTTCCACCTGAATAGCCTTAGACTGTTGAAGGACAGTTTCCACAGATGGCAGTGAAAACAGAATGGAAGTTTGTTTTCTAGCTTTTTCAAAAGTAGGTAGGTAATAATCTAATTTACAATTTGTACATATTTGTCGACTGAATATATAAAACCTTATAAAAAAAAAAGCGCTATCACATTTCAGCAAGTTTTCAAGGTATTGCGTAGCGTATAACTTTGAACATTGCTAATGTTGTTTCTTTGGTTTAGTTTTTGGTCAAGAAGCTAATGACACTGCATTTGTTGCATTTGTAATTAGTTATTAGAAGTGGTTCATATGAGCAAATCAAGAATTTGCTAACTATCAAATTATGCCTCAGTTTCCGAAAACTGTATAATGTTTGATGTCTACAGCTGGTGACTACAGATCTATCGGTATTGATGACTCTTGGAGGGCAGTTTTTCTCTTGTCTCCATGGTCACAAATCCACACTGAAGTGCATTAGGAGTGTTAGTATTACCTGCTGCTACTCTCTACTAAGTGCTTTGTAGATGCAGCTATTTGGTTTCTGAATCAGAGGGGTAGGCTGTGGCTTGTGTTAAGTGCAGGAAGCTTGTCTATGTGCAGAATCCATCACACAAATGAACTGTAAGCTGTGTGAAATTCCTTTTTATGCTGCTTTTTGAACAAGTCCTGTGTTGGTATGCGTTCTTTAACTGCTGTTTTACTAGCGAGTTCGTAATTTAGTCACTGAGAAAGATATTTCTTGTAGCTTGGAACAAGGGTTATAGAAAATCAGATAAATAGCTTTTTATTCGTGTTGTGGCATTACCAAGAGTAGAGATACTTTCTGAGGCAAGAAATTACACTGGCCCTTAGATGTAATAAAAAGCTCCTGGCTTTACATGGCTTGGAGCTGTTACTTGAAATAAGAATAATCTGCACGGATAGCTTCTGTGGCTTCATCTGCAAAATTCAGAAACTTATAACCTACTTCCCATTCTTTTCCTCTCTTTCTTACACTCTTGCCTTCCTGTACTAGCACCCTTATTTGGGGGATTCTGAGCCCCTGGCTTGTTTTAAGTCCCATTGGATACAGTTTCAGCATGGCTCACGCTCCACTAGTTCATCAGTGAGTATGCTGTAAGTCCAGGGAAAGGTATTCTAAATCATTCTGAAAAGAAAAAATAACAAGCCGCATTTTCATTTTTGTTTGCAGTAATTAAGAAGTTTTCTAGTTTTGTTCTATTATTTTTTCAGAAACTGTGATATGTGGTATTGATAGAAAATAGTATCCAGTTGGTGATACAAATATTTTTCCAAAGACAGACAAGAATTTTAAGCAATAGGAAGTGAGTTGAGTGGAAATGGGTAAGAACTTCAGCTCACTGTCTGTGACTAGAATGCTTCTGTAGTTCTATACAAATTTTATTCTGAGGTGGAACCTTTGAAGCTACATTTAGCTCTGTTTTCTTCGTAGGTTATCTTCATGAAGATAACAAATCTTTGAAGCATCTGCTCAGCGTTCTTCATGCTGTTGTGTCGTACTCTTTAATTACATAGCACTGTACAAATAAGTTGCTACTTCAATCACTCAGTGCATGTATCAAATTATAAAAAAATAATCTTCTGTATCTTTTATTCCTAGATAGACAGTGCCTTCATTGAAGTTATTTCAAATTTGTGCATCTTGTCTTCCCAACGTTTCCTATAAGCACCTCTGTCTTAAAAAGTCAATGTACACATGGGTTTGAAATGTAACTTACTATTTGTGTCAGCTTCCTTAGATTTAAATAAGGATCAATGTATGCATACCTCTCGCTCTCGTAGGCTTGATAGGCCTTTCATTAGAGTCTTTTCCTTATCTGCATTCTTTTATGTGTACTTAGAAGTTATGTTTCAAAATGGTGCGCAAAGAACAATTCTGTTGCTTTGTGTCTTATTTTCAGAAAGAATAATTTAGTTTAGTATTTTTCTTACATTAAAATCCTGTCACTGATTAAACATAGCTTATTTCTAGATGCTTTGTATGTAAAGTGAATAATTTGTCACTAAGTGTTTCAGACAAGCTAAACAGCCTTCAGAATTTAACTGAAACAAACTATTTTTATAAGGAAGGTGTGTCTTTCATACATAAGAAATACTGTTGACTTAAAATACCATACAAGTTTAAGAGTATCCCTGAGGCGTGACTGGAAGATCAATAATTCCATGTTGGAAGGGACTGTAGCTGTTAAAGCATGTTGTGTTTCACTGTTTGGAGGAGGGTTTATTTGGAAGTAGTATTTGATTTAGATTTGTTCTTAAGATAACTTGCTTTCTTTCAGAATGCAGGGACATTCTGCTTCCTGTGATTACAAAAGAGCTGAAGGAATTACTGGAACAGAAGGATGATCAGCAGCTCCAGGTCCAAGAGAAGAAGTACTGTGTTGAATTACTTAATAGCATCCTGGAGGTTCTGAGCTGTCAAGACCCTGTAAGTATCGATGATGATGTAGATGGCCCAAGTCTGTAGTAAGCCTGAGCTGATTAGGTAGTAAATTATTGATGCTGATGAATCTCATTTAAATTTTTAATACAAGTCAGTGGCAAATTGAACTTTTCTCCTATTTTTCATAAACATAAGTTAAAGGGCAGTTGAGGTATTAAAGGTGAAGTACTGAAATGAAATCTATGCTATCTTTTTTTATTTCTCAATTTTATATTCTTTAAATAGTCAGCTGCTGTAAAGCACCACAGTATTATTAAAAGCAGTGATGCTGCTGTGTTTTTTTTCCTAGCAAATGTTTAGGCACTTTTAGTTTTGACTGGTGAGTTTCAATGGAATATACGTACTGAAATTAGTTAGAATGTTATGACACCAAGCTGGGTATCGATGACACCGAGCTAAGTGGTGCAGCTGACATGCCTGAGGATTGGGATACCATTCAGAGGGACCTGGAAAAGCTCAAGGAATGGGTCCACGTGAACCTTTTGACATTCAACAAGGCCAAGTTGCAGGGAGTCCTGCACCTGGGTTGGGCAGTGCCCAGTATCAGTACAGGCCGGGGGATGAAAAGCTGGACATAAGCTGACAATGTGTGCTTGGAGCCCAAGGTGCCTTCTAACCCAAACCATTCTGTGATTCTATCCTGGGCTGCATCAAAAGAAGCATGTCCAGGAGGTCAAGGGAGATGATTCTGCCCCTCTACTCTGCACTGGTGAGACCTCACCTGGAGTGCTGTGTCCAGCTTTAGGGCCCTCATCACAGGAAAGACATGGACCTGTTGGAGCGGGTCCAGAGAAGGCCACAAAAATGCTCAGAGGGCTGGAGCACCTCTGCTGTGAGGACAGGCTGAGAGAGCTGGGGTTCTTCAGCCTGGAGAAGAGAAAGCCCTGGGGAGACCTTACAGCAGCCTTCCAGTACTTAAAGGGGGCCCTACAGGAAAGAAGGGGACTGACTTTTTAGCAGGGCCTGCTGCAATAGGACAAGGTATAATGTTTTTAAACTAAAATAGGGAAGATTTAGGCTAGATACAAGGAAGAAATTTTTTGCGATGAGGGTGGTGAAACAGTGGCACAGGTTGCTCAGAGAGGTGGTGGATGCCCCATGCCTGGAAACATTCAAGGTGATGTTGGACGGGGCTCTGAGCAACCTGATCTAGTTGAAGATGTCCCTGCTTATTGCAGCGGCGTTGGACTAGATGACCTTTGAAGGTCCCGTCCAACCCAAAGTATTCAATATTTCTGTGATTATTCTAAGTATTTAGAATAATATTCAAATTTAATCTTTTTTCTTTTATCAAAACCTTTGTAGTTGCTGAGAAAAATGTTTTTCAGTGTGCAGATGTTGTAGGCTGTGGTTTCTGCTTTCAGCACTGTCTGTGTAAAACAGATTACTCTTTACTGTACTTCACTTTGAGTTTCTTTCTCAGGCTTGTGGAGTTTTGGAGCACTGCAGAAATTGTAATCTGGGTGGTTGCTTTTCTCATTTGAGAGGATATTGAATTGACTTTTTAGTCCCTGACTTATTAGTGACCATTAGGTTATTCGATGAAGTTTCATGATAGTTTGAAGAATTTATTCTGACAAAACCTTGTATTAATTAATTACATTAAGAATGTCATTTCTGCTATGAATACATGCTGGTTTCTCCTGAGCTATAGTTTTCTGATGCATGTGTTCAAACTTTTTAGGTTTTTGTATAAAGGCAAGTTGTCATTTTAATTGTTTTTCTCTGTGGGTCCTTAGATCATTTTCTGCTAATGAAATCATTACAGCATGTTGGTTTGTTTCGTAAAAGTATTTCAGTTTGAAACTGAAGAGGCTTGTCTGTTTGTACAGGGCAATCTTCATGTATATTCTAGGCTATTTTCCTCCTTTTAGACAAAAGAACTTCATGAGGGATTGTTACAAGATGATACTTAAGGGGTATTGGAATATTTGAATTTCAAATGGAATTTGTAGGAGAAATGGTGAAAGCATGAGAGGGCAAAGAGTGGAGTTAAAAGTTGGTAGGGCTATAATGTAAAGTAAACCAGTTTCATTACTGTATACTTTAAAAGGATTAATACTTTCTGCATGTGAACCACATAAATTTAGTTTATTTTCAAACTTAACAGTTACAGTCCCTAGTAACAGTAGCTGATATGTCAAAGACTTGTTCATCCTACTGAAAACATGGGTTTGGAGCTCATGTTTGTGTGAGGGAGAACATTGCTATATGCAGAGCAGCATGAAGAAGTTGAATTCTTCTTGCTTGGTAAGGGTTACATGTAGCCCTATGATGTCTGAAGACTATTTTGTAGGTTATAACTTGTCCAGTTTCCAAGAGTAGGAACTGATCCAGAACGATGTAGAAACAGGAGGGGCTGTTTTCCAGAGAAAAAGTATTTGAAAATATAAGGTTTTTTAAAAGGCATCCTATTTTATTTATTTCTCAAATTACTGTTTCTAAAGAACAACACCCCTTTCAACCTGTGTCTTACTCATATTTTAAGTGTAACTCTTGGCACTAAACCAGTTACTAAGTAGAGTTCTTGCTAATAAGTGTTTTTGTTCATTTTTGGAAATTCTTGTAAGTTTCAATCTTGGAGAAAAAAAATTAAAGTGTAGATACATTTTAATTATTTTTTTTTTATTCCTCAATATTAGTAAAAACATAAAGCTTGAGGGATGGATGGTGACCTATATCCTATAGAAATGCCTGTAGAAAAAAGGTGTAAATGAAGTTCAAAGGTGATTGAAGAAAAGCAAGTGTTTGTTTCAATGAATTCCACAT
This sequence comes from Larus michahellis, assembly GCF_964199755.1. Taxonomy (NCBI): domain Eukaryota; kingdom Metazoa; phylum Chordata; class Aves; order Charadriiformes; family Laridae; genus Larus; species Larus michahellis. The sequence goes on along the minus strand of NC_133906.1, from coordinate 4,965,606 downwards.
TTGAGAGATTTGTAACTGCTGGTTTTGGACAGTTCTGCAAATGCATTAATGTACATATGCCTCAAGGACTTAAAAAAAAATAAGCCAACAAATACTTTAGATTTCATTTGGGAACATTTTTGTTGAAAGGTACTTGGTTAGTGTGATGCTGCTGAGAGCTTTTGAAAAGCTCTTAATTTTTTTCCTTCAGATGTTCTTCCCTGATATCCAGCAAATGCTTAGCTGTATTTAAAATCAAATGCATTTTATCACTGAGGAGAATATTATTTTAATAATAGGATTTTTTGTTGTGGGTTTGTTTTGTTTAGTTTTTTTCACCAATCGGTATGCTGTGTATGTATAAACACAGCTGGAGACCAGAGGTTTAATGGGTGGTTGAATTCTTCACAGGTTTGGACTTCAGTCTTTTAACTATCCAATTAAAATTATGTAATTTGTATAGAATGATGTTGTTTAAAAGCATGTGATGCATTCTGTGCTTTTCACAGAATCATAGATGGGTTCGGGTTGGAAGGGACCTTAAAGCTCGTCTCGTTCCACCCCCCTGCCCTGGGCAGGGACACCTCCCACCGGACCAGGCTGCTCAAAGCCTCATCCAGCCTGGCCTTGAACCCCTCCAGGGATGGGGCAGCCACAACCTCCCTGGGCAACCTGTTCCAGTGCCTCACCACTGTTACAGTAAAGAATTTCTTCCTAATATCCAATCTAAATCTACCCTCCTTCACTTTGAAGCCATTACCCTGTGTCCTATCATTACACTCCCCGATAATGAGTCCCTCCCCATCCTTCCTGTAGGCCCCCTTTAGGTACTGGAAGGCTGCTCTAAGGTCTCCTCGGAGCCTTCTCTTCTCCAGGCTGAACAACCCCAACTCTCTCAGCCTGTCCTCACAGCAGAGGGGCTCCAGCCCTCGGATCATCTTTATGGTTCTCCGCGGGACCCGTTCCAACCTCCTGTTGAAGGAGGTAGGCAGGCAGACCTTTTTGCATTAGGACAAACAATGGCTTTTTAGGCAACCCATTATGTCATGAAAATTGCTGAGAATTTAAAACACACACATTTAAAAAAACCCCACCACATTCACATTTGTTTAGAACAAATGACATTTCCTTAATAGCTTCATTTAAGGAAGATAACCTGTAAACTGGAAATTCTCTGAGATGTTTGAGTGGCCGTTATCTACAGATTGCATTTGCAATAAATACTGATGAATTTGTAGTATAAGCAGAAAAGTCCCTTGGAGTGGGTTTAAATCCAGTTGTGGTGTCAGCATATGACGACCCCTCTGGAGGCATCATATTCATGAGTGTAAGGAACATTGTAGAATATTTGGGACATCAACAAAAGAACTAGATGCTTCTGTTGAGAAAAATACATACCCTGGCATGCCTTCTGGCAATACAATTGCTAATCAGAGATAATATGGATGTTAGAATATGTTAAGGTATATGTCATTAAACATAAGGCTGTTTGGTTTTTTTTTCTTTTTTAACTACAACAGAGTGTCTATCACTAGTAGTTTTTTTTGTTTCCTTGTTGGAGAATCCATGGGTCACAGTCTCATTTTTTCAGCTGTGCAAACACTGTTCCTGCTTTAGTAATAAAAATCAGCTTTTGAGATGACTTACCTGAAGGAGAAAAGAAGACTAAAGGAATGGAACACCTTCAATACAGCAGTATCTAAGGCATCAGACAGTCATTTGTCTTTAAGAGACAGTGCAGATTTCTCTAGGTTGCAAGATAGATGTTTACTTTCCAGCTAAAGTGAAAAATGTTGTTTCAAGGGTATGCAGTTTTGACTTGCAATAGGGAGTACTTTGTATCCCATACTCTTGCCGGCAAATGGAAAAGGTTCACATGCAGCCAGGTTATTATGGTAGTAGTATGTAGGTGGTCTCCTTCAGAATGCCTTTATTCAGTGTGATCTACATATAGAGAATTGTTTTGGTAATTAACCAAATTATTTCTTATGGGCTTGCACTTGAACCTTAAGATTAATGCAATTTTCTATTGAACAAATAATTTCCTGTATCTCAGCATCTTTCTAAGAAAATCGATGCTTTAACCTGCTGGAGGAGAAAACTTAAGGCATTAGCAGCAGACTCCGTTTACAATATTAATTGTAAGCTGTCATGAGAACACCAACGTCCTGTCCATATTTCTTCTGTGTTTCCATCTGAATAGAGAAATCTGGGTTTGGATTAGTATTTAAAACTTTTTCTAAACTTGATATTTTTGCATTGTATTTATTCTGTGAAAATCACCAGAAGTGGAATATACACAAAGGGCAGAATAGAAGCAGCAGTAGTTTTATGGTTTTTGTGGTCAAAATTTATATTGTGAGGTGTTCTTTGAAGTTGTTACAGAATTTTTGAAGAATGTATTATTTTTTTTTTGTCAAAGAAAAAGATATTGTTACATTACCAGCTCTGCTCTACTGTTTTGCCCTGCATTGTTTGGCAAGTGAGAACATGTGAATCATCAGATCCTTGTGTTCAAACAGCTGCTGTCTGGCTGCTGGGTGCTGCAGGTAGGAAGTACATTAAGAACACTGGTTTATGGTAAGGACTTTATTTTTATGACTTAGCAGTCATTGTTAGGCATCTGGGTGAGATGCTTATGTTTGATTTTAAATAGCCTCTACAGCAGACAGCTTTCGGACATTAGATGACATAGTTTTGACTGAATCATGTCTAAAATTAGCTTCATAGCTTGAGAGATGCTGTGCTTTCAGCACCTGTGAAATACAGTTGAAGCTCAGAACTGCAAGTCAATCACTGACGAAGGTCGTAGTGAAGTCTGTGACTTTTTGTTTCTGTTTTAATTAAGAACGCTTTGCTTTTACCTCTTTACAACAACTTTGATGCGTGCAATCTGACAGCCCTTCATAAGGTGACTTTGTCTCTAATCTGACATATATTCTATAGTTTAATATGTACTGTATCAGAACAAGTTTTTATTTATTGTGCTTACACGATTAAATGTAATGGTAAACTTTCTCTTGGAACCTAAAATCTTAGTTGAGACTACAAATGGAAGTGAGATGTCTAATATTTTCCTGTTCTGTGCAGAAAGTCAATAATTAGTAGCAGCTGCATTTTAAGCTGTTGATTATATTAGTAAACAAGTCTGGAAGCATTTTAGAATTGTAAGGAAATTTGTAAAGCATTTCCCTAACTTATGGCAGATCTTAAGACTTTAGCAAAAGAGAATTTCAAAGGAATTTAGTCAGGGAACCTGCATGTTCTTTTAGGGCCAGTTATCTTAAGTTCTGCAGACAATTTTCAGTCAGAACAAGGCATGATTATGAACTATGTGATTTAAAAAGAATAAACATCTTTGTCCTTTTATGTGTGCTCTTTTTTATGTGCATGTCAGAGGGGGAATGCAAAGTTATAGAACTGAATGCATAAGAGAGTGAGCATACCGAATCTGGTTGGTACAGAGTTCATTTTCTTCGTGGCAGCCCATATGGTGCCGTGTTTTAGGTTTGTGACTGAAACAGTGTTGATAATGCACCAATGAAAATTTTGTTCATTGCTGATCAGTGCTTGCACAGTGTCAAGACCTTCTCAGTTTCTCACTCTGCCCCACGCCGGGGAGTGTGCTAGAGTCGGGCAAGAGTTTGGGAGGGGACACAGCTGGGACAGCTGAAATTAGTTGACCAAAGAGGTATCTCCAATTGGATATCTCAAGCATGGGTTGTGTAATATTATAATTGTGAAGGAGCCATTCAGTTAGTCCACGTTTGTCACTGTCCAAATAAACGAGCTCTCTGTCATATTCTGAAGTGGATGACTGACTCTGAGACAACGTGTTTACTCTAATTTTTGTCTCAACCCTGTAGAAGTTTAAATAGAACATGAAATCTAAATCAACCACTAACTGCTATTACCCTGCACGGATATTTTTAAAGAGAGTGAAATTTCGTTTGGTTTAGTTTTTCTATTAACTAGTTTGTGTGTACCGGTGTGTGCCATCCATCCCATCAATGAATCTGAAGGCATTTGAGTTCTGTGAGAGAGCTTCCTGCTGCTGACCTGCAGACCTCGTATGAGCTGTTTCATGCCTTGATCACCTAGCAAATCCTTTTCAACAGTGAAAGCAAGTGTACATTTTTGACCATATTCCGTTACACGGAATAATACAATTAATGTTTTCCAGGGGAGCATTTATATATGGTATAAATTGTTAATTTAGCTTCTGAAAAGTCTTATGCTTAACCAAATGGACTGCGGTGAAATGATGGGTTTTCCAGGTTTCACTAAAAACCATGTCACCCTTGTGAAGTGAAATATGATCTAAGAAAATGCATGTTACAATGGGTTGCTAGACTGTCTTCTGAAGCTAGAAAATCTTAGTTAAAATAAAGCTGAAATCTTGTGTCTAGGCAATGCGTGAAAATTATTTTTAGTTAACAATTACAATATTGAATGCCTAATTGTTTTGTAGATTATCAAGAAGAAAGCTAGTCCTAGTTTCATAAACAAACCGTTTAAATTAATTTCTTAAAATTTCTCTGAAAATTCAGAGGCTTAGCAGAAAATAACCTTTGCATGGTTGAGCGTGTGTGTTATTTGTTCCAGGAAGCATGTGTTACGTGCTACTTATGAATTCAGAGTAGAGCTCAACTTTAATTTTTGGAGTCATGGTTTAAATGTCTTCTGAACTTTTATTTAATAATGGTGTACCATGTCCTGAAATGTGGAAGGAAGTGAAGTTAGGTAAGAAGAGCCCTTCTCTTTGAATTTAAAAAAAAAAAAAAAAGGGGGGGGGGGGGGCAAACTAAGGAACAAGTGACTTCCCTGTGCCTGAGGAAAGTCTGCAAAGATGCTACTATGTAGTTTACAATTTTTGGCTCTTAATTTTTTTTTAATATAGTGGTAATCAATATTATAAGAACAGCTATGATTAATGAACATATCTTGAATTGTAACAGAGGCCAAATCATAGAATATTTCTTGCAGTACCACAGCTAACAGTTCTAGCTGAGCTGCCAGTTTTTTATCTCTACGTTGGCTATGGCAGCTGCATGGACAGAGTTCTAACCAGAAAAGCTGTTTAAGTGGTGCAGTTCTTGGAGTGAGACATAGTATCTTTTCCCTGGGTGAAAAGAAAATACTCTGTGCAAACTACATGCTGTGAGTTTTAGTGCTTTTAAAGACTATTGTTGGAAGGTAGCCACTGTTACAGCAGGTGGCTTTGCATACTTTTAAACGAATATTAAGAAGTATCAGGAAAAAAAAATCTATACCATGCTTGCTTTGTTTCATGTGGCTTCCTCTGTAATGGTGTAGGGTTTTTTTGTTTGGTTTGGTTTTTTTGCTAATGCAGACATTACCAAAACATCCTACACAGTCAAGGCAAGCAATGTGTTACAACAGGAGCGTACCATTAGACTTACATGGCTCGTTATGGGGCTTCTGATACGTGTCATACATGGCTTGGGGAGCTTACATGGAATAAGATATGGTCTGATACTGTGGTTCAGACTATGCATTATGCATATGGCTCAGCTTTCTGAAGACAAACAGATTAGAAACATGCTGGGGGACATTATATTTCTGTGACACAAACATTGATCAAGAAGCTAATGTCTTCATTTCTAGCACTGTCAAGGAGCTTCTGGTTTATCTCTGTCAAGGAGCTTCTAGTTTGTATGCAACAAAACCGCAGGGAAGCAGCACGTGGTGAATAGAAGGGATCAAGGATTTCTCTCACAATTGTTCCGAACCGAATTGCTGATATAGGCATAGCCATATAATTTTCAAGGATTCAATTTATGCTTAAGATAAAGGCATACGTAATTGGTGTATTTAATTTTTGTAGTTATGGCAAGGAAGTTGTTATACAAATAATGCAGTTTCTCAATTTGAAGCTTGTATTTTCCAATTGATAAATAATAAGAAATGAAAAATTCTGCGACAAGGTGTGTAATTGTATAAAGCTATTGTACTCCAGGTTGCTTTACCTTTCCTCTACTGCTGTGTTAACTGGTAGCTTGATAAAATTATGCATTTCATGGCAGGTGGCTTGCCATAGGGCCTCTGCTGTCCTAGGATTCATTCTTTCAACAGCTGAGAATGTTTGTTTGAAACAAAATGCTGAATTTTGACTGATATCTCAACATGTAAGTGTATCAAACGTTCTACACTTAAAAGCAAACACTGAAATTATTTCATAAATGCAATACTCTGGAATAAGAGATGAAAAACTGCTTTTGGGCAGAAGTGCACAATCATAAAATACACTGCTATAATCAAAGTTCGAGAAGAATATACAAAAATGATTTGAAAACAAAATAGAAAAGCTGTGTAGACGTCTGTAAATAAAGCAGTGTTCATCAAGAGTATACTCCGAAGATGTATCAAAAACTTACCCAGAATGCAGTTTAGATAAAGCTAATTATTTCCTGAAAGTTAGGTTTGATGTTATAGTGATGCTAATGAATATGGAAAGCGTTCAAGTTCAAAGAACAAATAGGATGCCTTTCACAGAAACACAAAATCCTCCTGAAAAAAGCAAGCATCTGTAGGATGCAGATGGTTTTCACTGTAAGGTTACCAAACAATTCCATGTCTGTGCACTCAATATTGCTGTTTCTTCCATTTTTCATTGTGTAAGCTGTATTTGTTAAGTAGAGAATGTCTAAACTCTGAAAAAGACGATACTTGAATGGAATATATTTTTTTCAGTAGTTTTCACTAGCGCTTCTAGTAGAAGAGTAGGACTTGAAAACATGTTGCATTTTAGGTCCTGAAGGCAGTGGATTAGAGATAGCTCTTCTATATATTTTCTAGTCCAGGAAATCATGCAATTTCAAGCACCTTGGTGGTATTTTTGTTTCCTATGGTTGGCTCATCTTTTTTGACATCCTTTGTCCCCTCTTCCTCACACTGTCAACATCTGTCTGCTTGTTTTTCCTTTCTCTGGCTCCTTGTGAGATGCCGTCCCTCTCTATTTCTTTCCCATTATGCTCTGCGCCTTGTTCTGAGTTTCAAGCGGGGAGCAGTAACTATTGTATCATATGGTGAAACAGTAGCGAAGAATCTGTGATCCAGGTAAATACATCTGTAGTGCATTAGTACAGTCTTGGAAAGAGAAATACTTGAGATGGTAAGAGTGGCTTGTGTAGCCTCTTAGTCCGGTAAAATTTATACTGTTTTACAAAGAATGTTTCAAGTAATGTCTTGCTTTCTAGCTGTATAATAAAACACTCTAAAAATGGAAAGCTTGTGAAGATACCCTGGTGCCAAGGGCCACCCCTGTTCAACAACCCAGTGGCAAAGCTGGATTTTCTTTTTTCTACTATGAGTTCAGCTGTGCCGATACGTTCCTTAGGAGGACTAAGATATGCTGCTGCTGCAGCAGAGAGGCCAAAAGATTCTGCTTGTTGCTCTTTGAATGTAAAGTGTCTCTCTGATTGTGATGAACGGAAGGTGTCTTTCTGACTGAAACTTTGCATAAGCCTGAAGAATTTGCTTTGCTGTATGACAAAGTGTGGTTATGTTTTACTGGAACAAAGCGCAATTTTAAGTCAGAGGCTTTTCAGGTGATTTAAAAAAAAAAAAAGGAAAAAATAGGGACAAGAAGAGCATTTGCTTAATTATTAAAGTTAATATGGGGAGAGATGCACTGCAGATTTTTATTTTTAATTTCACTGTTACTTCGAGTGCATTTAAAATACAAAGCCGATGCACTGTATGGTTTACGTGTTGTTTGATTGGCATAAATCTTAAAGCTCACAGTATGCATACTGGGAGTGGAGGAGATGGAAGAGAAGGCAGCTTTGTGAAAGCACTCCAACAAATGTGTCTTCTCGGCAGCAACTGTCAGGTGTAGCATTTTTATAAACATGGAATTGTACCAGAGAAATCGAAATTAAAAAAAAGAAAACACAAACCTCAAACAAATTATTCTGTGAATACATTGTTCATTTATAGAATATAGTAACTTGAAATTCTGTGACAGGTGAGAAGATAATTTAAGCTTGCATGTGTCCTCGTTGAAGGATACAATGAGACTAAATGGTAATAGTAAATAAATGGCTAGATGTGAGGAAGGTCTCTATTGCGAGGGATGCTGGCCTGATCCAGGTTAAACAGGAGAAAGAAAGGAGACAGTGTTGGATGTCTCAGAGGAAAAACAGAGTCAGAAGCAGTTTCTCCTGGGCTGGTATTGGAGCTCAGCCACCTAAAATATTGTAAGAAACCACCATGGCTTCTGTGATTGTGGTCGTCTTTCCATACTATGTGTGACGTCGAAGAGGTGCCTCGTTGGTGTAAGTTTTTTTTTTTTCCTGTTAGAAATTTTCTTATTAGAAACTTTTTCTTTCATTGATTGTTTCATGCTAGTTTCCAAAGTTGTTTAGTGATCAAAATAAGGTCAGTGAAATTGGTGAATATAAGGTTTATAACCCCCTGCTCAGTGTTGTAAAATAAATCAGATGTCCTTTTGCAGGCAACGTGCCGGAGGTGCTTATCGTTTGGTGTGAGTTGGTGAATATTTGCCATTGGGCTGCAAAGATTACTCTCAAAACTTGTTGCTGACAGGAGATGGGTCTCTAGTGCAGTCCCAGGCAGCCAGACTGACTGTTACTTTGGCAATGGGGCCAAAGAGTAGACCATCTTCAGTTTGTTCCCTCTCAGAGCTGACAACTGAAATGAAGATGACTTTCTCCTTTAATAATATATACTTTGTGACTGCAAGCTAAGAATATTACTGAGCTCCAGACTACCCTGAGAACCATGATACAATCGCCTCAATTATCTGTTGCCAGGGTGTTGCTATTAAGTTATAGGCTACTCAGTTAGTTACCAGGAAAACAGGAGTCCCTTGAGTGAGGGATGGGAAGTGACTATTTGAAACAAAAAACGGTTATGGGATAGAAAGAGCTAAAATTGGACTGTGCCACTTGAGATGAATATTCCACTGAAGTTGCTGGGACTAAGGAGCAGTGTGAGCAAGGAGAATTAGTGTTCTTTCAATAGGGTAGTTATATTATACAGCTTAAACTGTCAACATGGAGCATTTCTTTCTTTTACAAGACATACAGATTGAATACCAAAACTTTTTTTTTCTTTTACAGGCATCAACTTATCACCATATTCAAGAAATAATGGTACAGTTATTACGCACCGTGAACCGAACTGTTATTACAATGGGACGAGATGATCCCTTAATTGTGAGTAATATTTTAATGTATTTTAATGCTTTGAAAGTAATTTTATGGTTATGTGGAAAAATGCAAATACAGTATTTGTGGAGTCCTTGGTTGTGGACTTCTTTAGACTTAAAATAAAAGGTCTAAAGCTTTACTCTTTTTTTTTTTCATTCATCTGTGCCACTGTAGTGTCTTTTGAAGTGTACTTGAATACTGTGAGATGTGTGCATTCTTTCAAAAACCAAATATTAAATATAAAGTTAATTGTTTCCAAACAGAAGAATATTTTACAAACTTGCATAAAGGGCACACTTTAACACATTGAAAATAGTGTTTCTACTAATCTAAAGTGGAAGTTTCTGAGTAAAATTTAAAAAAAAAAGCTATTCTGAATAGCTTATATAAATAATTGGTGGATGCTCTGTTTCCCTCAGTTTTGCCACATGCTTTACTTTTTGGTGGGTTAGATTTGCTATGGAACAGCCAGGAACAGTTCCTGGCTCTGTTTCTGGAGGTGGAAGATGATGCCCTCTGTGCACAGGGAAAATACCTGGGGATGCGCTGGCACAGAGCGCTCCCCTGGGATTGCTGTGGAGATTCCATTGTTTGAGAGTTACATTCAAGGACAGATTCTGCAATTTATTCACGTTTAAGTACATACCTCATGGGTACTCCCCCTGATTTAGATTATTTGTGAGAATGCGAGTGAGTTGTGTTCAGCAGGAGTTATGGAACTTGCCCTTCAGACTGTGCGCTTAAGATGTATGTTAATTGTTAGTTTTTAGAGATTTACATTATTCTGCAAAATCATGAGCAGCATTTACTTGATGGTGTTGGCCATGAGCGGTAGATTGCTTGTCTCCTAAAATGTACTTTTGTTTCTTTGTTCATTTCTGTTGGAAAATCAAAATAACAGTTTTAGATCCTTGCCAGTCAGAGCATGTGTGGCTCCTAATAATTGAGTTCTTCAGAGGAGGTATTTGCCACTGGTTCCTTCAAACTCCCTGGTGGTACATCTGCAGGTTTCAGAAATCATATCGTTAGCTGATCATCAGCACTGCAGTCTGCTGCTGTTCTGTGTGTAACCCTCTGGCGTGTAGGCATGGTCGTGACAGGAAGAGGTTTTGAAGGAAGATGCAGGGAACTCGCTTTACAGTGTCTGAAAACGTTTTCTGTACTTGCAAAGAAAGCATCATATGAGTGTCATGGATGATGTAATCAATCTATTAAAGACTGTGTCTGGATACCATAAACAGTCAACGAAGAAGCAAAATGAAACTGTAGTAAAACTGCAAATAAGGATCCTTATCATTAGGAAACATTAAGAAATCATTAGGAAACAAGCTGGTTACAGTCAATTGAAATGGCTTGGAAAATCTGTTTGTTTTTCTGGTTTTTTTTTTTCTTCCCTCTCGTCTACTGTAATTTGTTCAACTGTTCTTACCTAAAAATATAAAATCCGGTGTGAATTTTGAAATCCAGATGTCCAAATGCTAATAATGCTCATAAGCAGCTATGCATATGTGTATATTGGGCATTTTAGAGGTTCTTCAAAGCAGAATTACAATAAATTACAAAGAGTTTTCTAGAGCTGAGGCAAGATCTCTCAACAGAATAAGCTTTTACATGTGAAGAAATTGTTTGTAATGAACTAAAATAGTCTTTTGCATTCAGAAAGAACAGGCAAAATGAGCTCGTTACGTGCTCTGTGTACTGCCTTCAGTTCACTCAGTTAATTTGCAGGTTTGCTTTAAGAGCTCTTGAGGGGGCCAAACTTGTTGAAAGCCTGAATGGCTTAATCTTTTAAAAATGAGGTAGATAGTCAGGAATTGTGGCCTTCTGCAGAATGCTTAGGTGAGCTAAAGTTGCTACAAGTATGGTGAACGCTGCAAATACAGGTGGGACACACGGAATAGCTGCAGTCAGACTGTGTAGCTTATGTATGGATATGAGTGACACTTCAAATTGCGCTACATCTGTTATTTACTTCCACAAGAACAGAAGGTTGCTATTTAGATTCTTAAATCTGTCACTATGTTTCTGAATATTGCAAGTATTTTTATTATCTTCTGTGTAATTTTCTAGAATTTGAAAATGATGTGAAAAACAATGCTAATACTATGGTTACAAAGCAATGGTTACAATTTACAAGACCTGTAATTCCTTGCAAGTTTAAATGTCTTGCACCTGATAAAGTACTGGATTTTATTTACCTTAATTTTTTTTTTGCTTTCTGGCAGGGCTAAGCAGGTTACTGTTCATATTCAGGTGTCCTTTTCATAATCTTCTTGCTTGTTGGCAGAGGAGGTGTTAAAAGGATTTTGAGTTACAGTTACCTTTATCTTTTCTTGCTACAAAGCCAGCTGAATCAATCTCAGGGAAGGTGCTGCCTTGTGCTCAGCTGGTAGCAGCATGCTGTGAGCTTTGTTCCTGTAATTACGGGAAACAGTCAGGCTAAGAAGGACATAATCCCTTCCGGAGAAGGTGTTGGTGGTGGAAAAGTAATTTGACTCTCTGCAACTACTGCAGAGAAGACTTACTTAAATGCCACTCTTGCCTTCATGATGGTGTTTTGGCAGTTGTGGGCTTTAACAGCTGCTTGGTTATTTTCACTGTTAGAAAAAAAAAAAAGCTTTGACTGTTCATAGTTGAAGTGCTTCTAAACCTGTCATAAAGAGTGACAAGTTTATTGTCTGAAATTGGCCATTCAGGCTTTATGTTGAATACTTTATGAAACTTAGACTTTTAGTTAAAGGGTTGTCATGATGCGGTGAAGTCCTACTACAGTAATTATAGAAGTAAAACGTATAGAAGAATCATGTAGAATACAGAAGTACTCGTTTTTGGTATTGGCTTGGTTAGGTAAACAAAAGTACCATAAATCCAGCATATGCACTTAAAGCTTTCCTTTGGTACTCCCAAACTTGATTTTGTTCACAATATCATTTTAGCATGATGAAGATAGTGTAGTCATGCTACACAGAAAAGTTTTTAGACAATATTTTTATAAAATAATGTACGAATAAGGAATTTGCTGAAAATAGTGTGCTCTGTTAACTAAAGCTACTCTAGATAGCATGCTTTTGCAAAAATCAATACTCTTTGGGGAAACAATGACCAGAGAAACCACTTTACAGAGCTGCTGTGGCTGGAGAATATTATATATTCAAATATACACATGGGCTAGATAAAAGTTACAGCTTTTTTTATTTAGTAATCAAATTGAAATCTTTTCTCTACATAGAAAAGCTGCAAATGATTCAGTGAAAGGCCTATTCATTCATTTCCCATTCAATTTCCTTTTCCAAAGAACAATTGTTCACTTCCTTTGTAATCTGTTGTTTGTTATTAATTGACTCCTGAAACCTGAGAAAAATATCTCATTTTATTGCAAAAGATAACATCACATTTAAAGAACCTAGAAATTTACAAAACATACATTAGATAATACATTTCATTAGGAAGTTGTTTTGAATCTAAGCTACCATAATTACGAAGTGTTATGATCTTTTTGAAAGAGCTATAGTGCACAAAACTATAAAAAGCCCCACATGAACTGCTGTTATGTGACCAAGAGAAATCAGTATTTTATTCATACATTCTGAATTTTTAAAGAGAGTTAGGTTTACTCCTTAAAACAGCAATTTCAAATACAGTAACTTTGGAATATGCCGTGTTCTGTGCAAGGTTTTATAAATAGCATATTATAGTTGTCATTTAAATAGGCTTTTCAGAGAAGCCTATGATATTTTGTATGTAAGTGCTGTCAGACAGCTGGGGGGTTGGGGGTTTTTGTTCTTGGTTTCTGGGGTTTTTGTGTTCTTGTTTTTTTTTTTTTAAATATTTTATTTAACAGCATGTTTGTATGGATTTCTAACATTTATTTCCTACTCTGGGAGCTGGCTTTAGCCATTACACCGTAATTTTCTAAATCAGAGAAATTTTTATAGGCGGCACTATTATCTTCTAACAATTTACCCATTTCTATTGCTTTTCCGGTCTTGACATCATAAATTGCATAATGTGTATCTGGTAATTCTTTTAGTTCCTATATGAACTAAAAAGTAATTACTAAAATATTTTAAAAATATTAATAAAAAAATGCAATGCTTACGCATTACATCTTCAAATACTTCAGATTCTCCAATTATGTGTTACAAAGCTATTAATTTTTAGTTATTTCGTGTTGCTAGGATATAAATTTCTGTGTTAAATATAAACAAAACATACAGCAACAAAGCAGTCTTACCCTCTTGCTGTGGCTGATGCATGCCATGACTGACACTTTTCCACTATTGCCTTTTAATGTAACAAATAGCCTTTTGCTCCAATGTTGCCTTTAGAATTTTATGTAGAAAGCCTATCGTGTGTGTTGTACTGGGGAGATGTCTGGGTATAACGTCTTGCATTTAGTAGGTGTGGTTTTGTTGTGAAACTGATGCTTATTCTTTTGTAGGAATGATTAACTTCTGGCATACTTCTACTTTATTTTCAGTTAAATTATTGCATGCTTTTGCTCATGGTAGTCTAAGCCTCTGCAAGAAGAATGAGGGAGTTCTGTCTGTGTTTCCAATAAGCCTTTTTTGTTTGAACGTTTACATATTTTAGAATTTGGCTGGCTGTTGCAACTTTGTTACTAATAGTAACTCAAAAAAAAATCTCCTTTGTTATACTGAAGTGGAGAACTCTAGGAGCAACCTTTCTGAAGGTCAGTGCTTTAGCAGCACTGTAATTTCATATTTTCTTTCAAGGAAAACAGATGTCTTGAAGGGAGTGAATTTTAAAACACCGACCAGAGGGTAGGCTGAAAGACAAGTGAATGTTCTTAAATTGCAGCACTGGGAGCTGAGAGTGAGTTGGCCTAGATACCTTCAGTGTTTCCCTGCTGCTGTGTGTGCATATGTTACAGTTTCATATCCATATTTGGATAACCTATACTTTACTCACTGAGAAAGAATTGAAAAACAACCGACTGAGGAATATGGAAAACAAAGGCTAATTTTGACTAGGAGATTTTGTCTACAGTTCTGAACTCCATCAAGATCAGACATTAAAACATAAAACTTGTAACGATTTAAATCAGTATATTTAAGGTTTTTAGGAGTATTGATGCTAGTTGAGGTCATAAGAAAGACTTAGAGCCTTGCTTACAACTGTCTTCGGTTGGACTTTCTTAAACTAAATAGAGTATTTCTGTTCTTGCATAGTTTTACTGGCTGCAGGAACTGATTGGTGCTTGAGGTGAACCAAAATACTGTGGTTTGTTTAAATTGAATAATCTGGGTCCTTTGAAAAGGTATTGCAGGCAATGTGTTCATTATGTTTGCAAAACCAGATGGCTTAAAATGAGCTTTTTTGTGGTTATTAAAAAAAAAAGACAAAAATACTGTTTTCATGTAATAACAAATTATTGAAAAGCAATTCATTACAGAAAAAAAATTACTGGTTTTGCTAGTGTTACACATGTTGGTATTGCTTATTTTTATACCTTTACCATGGGGGATACTGTATTAATCTTAAAATGTTTTTTCAATGCACAAGAAACATTTACACACTAGTAAATCCTTCATTATATCAATTATAGAGACTAATGCAAAGTAGGAATGCTGTTGGCATACCAGCATAAGCAGGATGAGTATTTGAGTGTAATATAATGGCGTGTTCTGATGTAATAATTCAATTCTTAACTTTGTTATACACTCAAATTATTATTGAAGAGCTTTTCTGTCTGACTAAAGGCATACTTTTTGCAAGTAAAAATTCTAAAATAGTGATAATTTTATGCATGTCATTTTGGTACTGGCTGAACTTAAGATGGAAACGTTTTTTAAAACTTTAAATCCTTTAAATAATTTAAGTCCTTTGACAAATTAAGCCCTGTCACATAGCATACTCTCTTCTAAATGAAGACTAGTTTTATCAAAAAAAATTAGTTCTTCCAGGCAAAATTCTTCTGTGCAAAATTGTTTTTAATGTGTTTTCAAATGTGTAATTACCCCTAAGAATTCAAGGAACACAGAAGTTTACAAAAAGTGTACAGACATTTGAAACTAACATTACACAATTAATACAATATGATTTAGAAAAATAGGATCCAGGGCTTAATCTATTGAATACCCTGGCACCATTTGAACTAATTAACCAGAGTCACCTCTAAGAAAAGGTCTGCAGTACATTCCACTAAACGTAAAATACATTAATTGAGCTTTACAGTGTGCCCTTTAAACTTGCTTTGGAAAACCTTTTCCTCTCTGCCCCCCATATGAAAGGTGACCACGTTTTCATGAGTGAAATAATAGTATCATCAACCCCAAATTAGGTTACATTGGCAGACCCTGTGCTAGCTGGTAACTTGACTGTTTTTGAAGGAAAGAAATAACTGTGTTGACATGTGATAAAATCTTTTCAGCATATATATTTTTTATATAATACAGATAAGGTCATTAAATATTATTTTTTATGATCAATTTTGTATCATGTGTCAACTTACTTAAACCTTAAGGCCAGAAATCCACATCTTGGGATATTTTGGTGTATTGATACAGGTCTTAAATGGACAAATTGGGCAAGTGTTTTAGCAAGACAGTAGCCAAAGTGTGTTTTCCCTTCTATTCAGCAATTGCATGATGACATCTGAGGCGTTGTCTAGTTTTCGGCTCCCAGGTAGATGAAAGACATCAGCTCCCTGGAGGGAGACCACCAAGACGACTGTGGGCTGCAGCACGTAACATGTGAAGAGAGGTGGTGAAAAGTGGATTTGTTCAGTCTTTAAGAAGTGAAGGCTTAGGAGAGAAGTCTTATTATCTGTCTAATTCTTCTTGAAGGCGTGTTTGGATAGGGTAAGATGTAATGGACACAAGTTAGAACACAGGGAATTCAGGTCAGATGTTAAGAAAAAATTTGGAACAACTTGCCCCAAGGGGTTATGGATTCTTGTCTTTGGACATACTCAACACTCAAATTCATGTAATTTGACCTTGCTTGAGTAGGGGATTAATACTAGAGTTACCAAGATATTCTCTTGTTCTATGATTTTATGTCTGAAACTTCTAAATGGTTGCTTTTTAAATTGAAACAGTAAAAGGACAGACTAAAACTTCACCTGAAATTACTTTTTTGTTGTTAAATGTAAGATGACAGCAACAAAAATATTTCAGTATGGATGTGAAATAATTATAACTGTCTCCTTTGAGGAGAGATTTGTTTGAACAATGTAGATTCCTCTAAATTTGTTCTTCATTTTGTCATCTGTTAGAAGATCAATGAAGTTCTTTCTTTTTAGTTCATGTTACATATAAATAGGAAATCAAGACTGTGCGACACCCTTAGCATTGTCTAGCATTCGTTTTTCAAGTAGAGATTTAAACCTCGATATTTTTGGAAAGTTGAAAAAAAACTCTTACAAAGCATATGAAAATGTCCTTGGAAAAAATGAGAAAGCTTCCTTTTGAAAGAAACAATTTCTTTTTGAAAATAGTATCTTCATGCGCCTTTAATCAGTGAGAAGACTTAAGTAAATTCAATTCTTTTGATTTTTCAGATACTCTAATTAATGTTCATTAGTTCTGCAATTTCGTAATAGCACCTTTTCAGGTGTGTACTTTTAAGCTTCTTTCTGTTCTAGCGTCTTTTGAAATGTAAAAGGCTCCAAAAGGAAGTCAAATCCACCAGAAGCATTTTCTTTTCACCTTTTTTGTTTTTCTTCTTAACTCCTTTTTCTCGGGAGCTGGATGATCAGATGGTAGCTTCTGAGGTGAAGCTGAAGCTGGATTTTGCTCTGCGTTATCCAGTGTTTTCAAAATCTGATGAAATCTTCCTTCTTGTTGTCTGAAGTCATATTCTACACTATGGAAAAATGAAGACATTTAAGCTAGTAAGTGAGACGTTCCCTCTTTAAAAAACATGTGGAATCATTAGAATAATTTGGCATGTTTTCAATATTGGAGCCTGGTTAAAACACAAGGTTATAAGATACTGCTTTTAAAAGAAGTTCATCTCTTCATATTTTCTGAGGGAAACCTTTTTCTTTATATGAGCTAAGAACTCCAGCGTTGCGCCCAGAACAATAGGACAAAAATTAAGGGAGAAAAATGAAAAGGTACTAGGATGACCTTTCGATGCATTTTATTCAGTCGTCAGATTTTAATACTGTAATCTAACTCAGCCATATGCTTGGCATGGAGTCAAAACTCTCCCATGCTTAACTGTTGAATGTGAATGTCTCCTGCTAGGAGACCTACTAGGACTGAAAATAAGTGAAATTAAGCCAATAGGTAAGTCTTTGAGATAAGTGGTATTAGTTAACAGGAAAGCAGAATGTAACTAATTTTCTTCATTGAAACCCATAATTATTATTGATGTCAAATGAGACCCAAGATGTTAATTAGATAAGAGCAGGTATGCGCACAGAAATAAGTGTAAGGTTCAAAAGAATCAATGTGGATTGTGATTATGCAGTCTGATGCAACCAGTACAGTTAAACAAAAACAAACGAAGAAAAACAAAATGAAAAAGATGAAGTGCTGTATGTTTTTTCTTTATTTCAACCATCTTTTCTGGACAGGTGAGTGGGAGTTGTATCAGCTGTATGTTGGCTGTGGAAGTTTTAGCAGGTGGAGGAGAGAGTAGAAAGGAGCTGGTTGCATTTTGCATAATGCAAGCTCTTTGGGAGGAAAAAGGCATCTTCAGAGGGATGTTGGGATGTCCCATTAAGGCCCTGAAACCAATTTGGGCACTGAGTAGAAGAAATCTGTAAAATTAGTAAATATACGTATCTTTAAACACTATTAATTCTAAGTATTTGTATATACATAGAAATCCATAAACGTTGTTGAATAATATGTTAAAATTAACTAGAAGCTTGTTTCCCTTACAATTAATATGTTTGGTTTTTTTAAAGAAATAACTCAGCTGGCAAAAACAAAGCAATAGGATTATTCTAATTTAGAAGAACTGGGGAGGGGTCTCTGGACAAGGAACAATACATAATAAATATAAAAGAAGAAAGTGATATAATGACTAATTTGTTCAGCGTCTCTTCAATTTTATTGGCTTATTGCTAAAACTGCAGCTTAATACTTTTCAGTAGTCCCAGATCATAAGTGCTGGAGAATGACATGTTCAGTTTATAGCATATGTAAGGATGGCATTTGCTCATGTTCCTTTTTTCTTCCTTTCTTCAAAGTTTCTAATTTAATATTGGAGAGATCATCTCTGGGGCCCTCAGCATAGGAAAGACATGGACCTGTTGGAGCGGGTCCAGAGAAGGCCACAAAAATGCTCAGAGGGCTGGAGCACCTCTGCTGTGAGGACAGGCTGAGAGAGCTGGGGTTCTTCAGCCTGGAGAAGAGAAAGCCCTGGGGAGACCTTACAGCAGCCTTCCAGTACTTAAAGGGGGCCCTACAGGAAAGAAGGGGACTGACTTTTTAGCAGGGCCTGCTGCAATAGGACAAGGTATAATGTTTTTAAACTAAAATAGGGAAGATTTAGGCTAGATACAAGGAAGAAATTTTTTGCGATGAGGGTGGTGAAACAGTGGCACAGGTTGCCCAGAGAGGTGGTGGATGCCCCATGCCTGGAAACATTCAAGGTGATGTTGGACGGGGCTCTGAGCAACCTGATCTAGTTGAAGATGTCCCTGCTTATTGCAGCGGCGTTGGACTAGATGACCTTTGAAGGTCCCTTCCAACCCAGACTATTTGATGATTCTATGATCTCTAGAGGCAAGAGGTCAGTTGCTACTTGCATTTGTTTATTATAATACAGTTGTCTTACAGAATCTAGATTGGGAAGTCCCCAGTCATGTCACATAACCCTGCTGGGTGGTTAATAAAGCTAAACTTACAGCCACTATATACCTGGTCCCTGTTAGACTGAAAAGCTCTTGATTACCTTAGCAATCAGTGTAATCCACACTTGGCTTGATATGAGATTAGGATATTGTTTGGCTCAGGGACTGCTTAAAATGTGCATGATAAAGATGGGTCAGTGACAGTAACCTAACGTTCTGTTTGTACACTGGTTGACTCACTGCCGAGATAGGTTCTTTAAGAGCAGGAGAACGGGGAGCAAGATGAAACACTAGATTCTATAACAGTGATGCTACGTTAGTGGGAAAAATACTTCCATGGATCTTTTAGGCTGCATAAAACACAAGAATTTCATGGGTTTGTCTAGAGCAAAAAGTGATAACAATTACTGCTTTCAGAGTTTTAGGAGATGTTTCAAATCAACTTCTCCTTCATTTTGCAGTGTAATGTCTAACTTCAGTACCTGATCTTCACAATATGTGACTGGCAAGTTCTTTCTCCACTGAGCTTTTTGAAAAAAAAACCAAACCAAAACAAAAAAAAACCAAAAAAACCCACCCCAAAACATTAAAACAGTACAGCACATCAGAATTGTGATGTGTATAGCAAGGAAAACAAGCATGCAATTCAAGTAATTAGCTCATCAGCTGCTATATGCAGCTTTTAAGCAAATGCCCCTAACAAAAAAGGAATGCAAAAAGATGGGATTAAAATAGCAGTATTAGAGTTTCTCCACTAGCTTGGGTTTGAATAAGTATTCTCTACCTCTCCAAATGAGGCCTAAGGTATCATTTTGGCCATGCACTCGTCTTCCTCTTCATTCTCTGAAGTCTGCAGTGTATGGCAGTACTGGGAAGGATCTGAAACGGCGAAGTGTGAGCTCCAGCTCTGATTATGCTGCATTTGTGCAATATGTTACTTAATGTGCTGTGGAGAGCCCTTATTACAGAATGAAATAACTGAAGATGTGTGTTTTCTGCCTCATAACTCAGGTTGCAAAGATTAGATAACGTGTTTATTGGTGGAAGCCCTGTAAAATCCTCTGCTGAGTGGACAAGCTGTGTGTGCAGTAGAACCAAGACTTTGTAGCTGCCAGCTTTTTGGTGGATGGCTGGCAAGCTGAAGACTCTTACAGTGTGTACAGAGATAGCATTTGAAACAAGAACAGCTTCCAGAACACAATACTACAGAGCTTTTGGTCATAAGAGTTTAACATAAACTGCAGTTTAAATTTGGAGAATTTGGAGTAACTTACACTGAAATTACATTCTCTCAAAATAATAACAAATAAATATTTACTGAAGTGAGAAGTGTGGGAGGTTTGTTTTTGTTTTGCAAGTAAACATGAACTGTAGCTATAGCTTACTGGCATTTGGAGAATTGAGTGTTTATCTTTTCCAAGATGTAAATTTATTACAGAAATCCTAGCTTTAAAAATTTAATACAAGAGGGAATTTCATCATGAGAAATGGCATAAAAGCTTTTCAAAGCATGCTAGTAATAATAATGCTGTGAAATGTTACTGGGAAACTTCTATTTGAATTCTCAGAAGTGCGATACCTCTTCCAGATAACACCAATATTAATTGTTTTCTACTGGGGAAAACAAACAAACCGCCTCACACATACCACTTGGTCTTTTGTTAAAAACTAGATTAATAATAATTGAGACCTTCCATAGCTGTGAGCAAGATGTTGCATTGTACATTTGTGAGAGAGATACAGACAATACAAAATTGGGTGAAGGAGTGAAGTACCTGTAAATGATACATGCGGTGTTCTGGCAGGTGCTGCAGTTGTTGAGGTCTTGCCCAGTGTGATAGAAGTTACGCCTGTAATAGACAGTAGTTCATGTAATGTTTATTTATAGATACTTTAACAGATCTTTGAATCTTTCATGAATAAAAGTAATTCTGTTCACCACTTCTGTTATCCTCACTAAAAGTTCCAGTGTCAAATTCTAAACTAGGGGGTTGCTTTAAAAAACCCCGACCCTATGTTGATTTCTGGTTTTGTCTTGCATCTTTCTCACTTCGTGCTGTTAAGATTCTGGTTGTTGGTTCTTGCATGAATCCTTCTTATGAAAACACTTAGACATGCGACTGACTGCTCCTTATAAACTCGCTTGAAAATATTTGAATATCCATGGTTTTTGGTCAATTAATCTGATGTCTACCTTTATGCTTTCCATTGTTTCCCTTTTCGTGTTTCCTCACTTGAGTGTAAGGAAGTCAGATTTGTACTACTGATAGTATACAAATATGGAGTATTGAGAAAACAAGAGTGAGTTTCATACTTAACACCAACTAGAGTTGAATCATTTTTATGATGGAGAGATCTGTAGTAGAAACAGTTTGAGGTCGGTGGCTCATTATGTTTGAAGGATGCATAACACTTATATTTAATGAGTTTTTTTTTAATTAGGGGAGTTTAGTTGGTACCACAATAATTTTCTGATTGCTTTTGGAATTGAAGAGGAGGTTCTTCATGTGCATTGTTTGTCACCTCCACAGTACCTGGAATGTTCAGTTTTACTGCTAGATGATTCTCGCAAGGGGGATTGAAGTTTATCATTCAATCTCAGTGTGAAACTTAAAGATATTTGGCAAAGTTTTTGTTTTCAACCATGTAGTAACTGAACAGAAATGCACTATAAATATTGCTGAATAATCTGACTGTGCTTCACTGCAAGTTACTCTTTGTAATGGTCAGATTTACAAATGTAATTGAAAGTTGTCCACTCTGTCATACATAACTACACCCAGGGGAGAAGGAGTGGGTATTTTTTCTGTAATATCCTAAAGATCCATAGTCAAGTGGTAGTTGTATGAAATATACCACAGCCAAGTGATTGCTCAAGCTTGACACACACTGGGGATTCCCTGCCCGCACCTTGGATCTTGCTTCTAAACCAAACTTTTGGGTTTTGGTGGCTTATAAATGTTTTTGCTTTTTGGTTATCAGTGTGTCCACCTGGATTTTGTCTGTTGTGCATAGGCTGTTACAAAGTTGGTGCTAGAAAATTGTCTGGGCTTTTCGGATAGAGAAAAATGACTAAGAGCAACCCTCTAAGAGAAGATAGTTGGAGATGAATTATATGGGGAAATTGTTATGTGGAATAAAAATTTATGTGGGCACAGGGGAAGCCAACAGAAGTATTTTCATGCTAACAGCCAGATGGACATTACTGGTTAATATTTCCAGATAAGAAAGGTAATCTGTGCAGAGTAAAATAACATTTTAATTTGATTCATATGATTTTATTTTATTTTTTTTAATGAGTATGAATTTGTATTTGGAGTGTGAGTTGGAGAATTATTCCTCAGAAATGCAAGAAGGTAATTTCAAGTCCCAGGTAAAATACTTGGAGGAACAAAGAATTCTTCAGAATAGATTTATTTTTCTCCAGAAGCTGTAAGAAAATTGGGCCGTATAGAATTGTGGCTTCAGTTGGTTATATCCTGACAGTTTTTGTGCAACCAGACAAACCTTTTCTGTTCACATGGGAGCAAGTGCAAAGACCTGGTGCTGAGTGATGGGAACAAGTCAGTGTCATGTTCTGGGCTATTTCTGTGAGACTGAACCTACACAAAAATCTCAGCGCAGCCGCCTCCTGGCGATGTTTGCAGTTTGTGGAAATGTGGAAGATTATCAAATTTATTCCTTAATTGTAGTCAGTAAATACTATTGATACACGTGGTCTGATTTTAAAATGAAGGATGCAGTTTTACACGCAAACCAGATGTGCGTAAATGATCATTCTGGATGCCTAAGCTAGCTGTGCTAAGTAGAAAACTAAACGTATGATAACATAGACTTTGTGGTGTTTTATCTTTAAAAAATAAAATGGAACCTTTATTCTCTTGATATTTAGAAAGATTTATTTGTCGTTTTTTTAAAGACAAAAATTATTTGTAAGATATACTACATTATCATAAAACAGAACAGAATGCTAGATGCATTTCCTGTAAGTAGCAGCTGCTGTTAATGGTTTGGAAAGCGTTATTAGGATATTCTAAAACCTGTTCTGAGCCTAGAAATATTTAAAATTCTATTTTAACCTTGTCCTACAAAAATGTCCAATCTTTAGACTTTAGTTGCATTTGTATTATTATTTTTAATAATAATAATGCATAAGTAAGTTGCATAAATAAATTACATAAATGATGCTTGCAGCCTTGGGTAATAGTCACTCTGAGAGAGTACTAAAAATAAATGCAGGTCATGCATTCTTATGGTAGTGCAGAAAGCAGTCATTTTAAACTCTGAGATTCCAAAGTGAGCTCTTGCTAACAGTCTTTACATGTTGTATGTTCATACATTTAATCCCTTTTAAGCACCTACCTCAACCTCCCATGAAATCTCCCTGACATACTGAAGCTCTTGAAGTTTACGGGCATTGTGCCTTTTCCTATTCTTCAGGCATTCCCTTTAGGCAGCTGTGTTGTTTGTGGTATCATGAAATGTAACTAGCAGTGTGCTCCCCAAATGTCTGCAGATGCTATGCTTTCGCCGCTAGTACTTTTGTTTGCCTGTGAAGGCAGTAGTAATTCATTGAACAGAAGCGTGGTTTTGCTGATATAAACTGTCTCAGCAATAGGACTGCTGTGGCACTAAATGCGTATCTGACCTTGCTAGTTGATAGTTGCTAGAGAGAGTTGGTTTGTCATAGATTTCTGTTGTTCTACGTTCGCACTTTAAACTGCTGGGTTTTATTGTTCAACTGCATAAAGACTTTAGCTAGATGGAGACTGCCAGCTCTCGGGTGTTGGTGGCTTTGTATCTGACACCATAAATCTAAATAAAAAAAAGAGGAGTTAATAAACTATGTCTCTCGCTGGATTTCGTAAAGGCAGTGTCAGCTAAAGCCAAGCTATAAAGAGACTTGCTTCTCTGCTGAGGCCGAAATACCAGAAAACCAGCATAAAATGCAGTTTTTGCAAACTCATCTTTAAATATCGCAGGAAAGATTTTTTTCAATAGCGAAGGTTAAAAGAATGCTAACATCTACTTTACACTTCTGATGAATTACTAATATTAAAATGCACCATACCCTTCACTGAGGGCTCTGGATTTTTCCAGGTCTTGGATTACATTCAAAAGGACTTTAATCTTCTCCTGGTTCGACTGCAAGGATTCCTCTACAGACTGCAGCCTGCCTTGTAGGGCACAGAGTTCGCCACGTGCCAAATGAATTTGATTTATTTCACTAATCTCTTTGTTGGTTTGTGGGTTTATTTCATTCCTTGGCAGATAAGACTTTATGTGAAATCCTTCGAAACAGCTGTTACACTGGGAAACATCTGACTGGGTAGAATTTTTCTCCATTTCAGTATTACATGACAGAATAGATTTTGACACGTTACTGTCGGTCAATGACATTATTGTGTGATCATCATTTGTTAATGTCACACAGCTGGAGTCTGTTTTGTGCTCTCCTGCCTGTTGATAGTCTCTGAGGAAACAAGGAGATGAACTGTGGTTTGATGGAGGTGATAATGGAGTAGTTTCCTTACTGCTTGCGGCTTTGCTGGCTACGAGCGGCTCGGAATCACTTTTATCTGCTTCACAAGAGTCAGAATGAGGATCACATTCCCTGCAGTTAGTAGAATTGCTTAGGCAAGGGTACGCCTTTTCAGAATTAGATGACAGAGTGCTGTTTTCATTATTTTCGTTGCTATTTATGACAGTAGAAGAACGCAGTGAATTACTTAAATTCGTGGCTGTGTCTGATGCATCCATGGAAACATTGCTGTGTTGTGGAAAACTCACGTGTATGTATTCAGGCACCTGTGTAGAAACAGTTGTCTTTGATGCTGAGACATCATCTGAGTGGATAGGTCCATTGCTTTGTGCTTTTGGTGATCTTTGACTTAACTGACTGTCCACCTCACTATTCCTAAATCCATCTTCCAAATCATTAGTTATTCTTAAATAACAGAGATCAGAAGACATAATGTCTTGTTCTGAAAGATTGCCATTTACTTGGATAGAATTTGCAGGCTCTGTTGGCATTTCTGTTAATGATTTGCTTACTGTCAGCTTTTTCTTTTTGAAAACCGGGAAGTGTTTCCTGAGGCTAGGAGATGTTTGTATGGCAATACTCCGAAGCCCCTTCTGAGCCCTTGGAAAAGATGGAGATTGATGTAGCAAAAAATCGTGATCCTTAAATATTTCCATTTTTCTGGTCGTGAATGCTATGTCTTGGGCAGGATTGGTATCCATTTCCGTCTTTGTGTTCACACCATCATCCTTGAATCGAACTTGCTGGGATTTGGTCCTGCGGTGGTGCGGCTGTCGCATAAAATCAGCTGAATCCAGACTGTTCCGTTTCAATAGCACTGGGCGCATTTTCATGTTTTGCTGGGCCATTGAATCGCAATTTAATGTCTGTAAGTAACGTGTTTCTTTGCGACCCATTTCATTTGTCATTTGAACCGTATATTAAGATTGTTCCCAAGATGCAAATGAATACCTTATTCCTGAAGAAGCTAAGCTTTTCATTCTTCTTGTTGTTACTATGTGTACTTTTAACTGACATGCTCTCTTTCAAATTTAATTGCTGATTAGACCAAACTCCAAGATAAAGAAATTAAATATCAAGCTTAAGGAAAGATTTCTTTTAGCTAGGGAATGCAGAAATCCTTGTGTTCTGAAGCTAATATGATCTTCTTACTACAAAATTGCCACAGGCCATTATGCTTACAGTTAACTAATTTAAAGGTGAGGTTGAGTCTGTGGCTTTCCTGATGGCTCTTATTTGACAGTCAGCGCTCCATTAGTGATCCGGGGTGTTTTCTGATGGACCGGTCACATCTGTTTTATTTGCATGTTGTCTAAACAGAAAGAGTAGTAACTTCTGGGGGCATTTTCATTTCTGATGCATAGCTTTACTGATGGAATATATCCATTAATACCAAGCTGAATTGCTTTCTTCAAAGAGAGTTTTTTTTCTTTAGCCATCTCTTTAATGTTGCAAATGAAACTAATCTTCCCAAACAGTTAAGCAAGATGTAACCGCTTCTGACCCACAAAAATCCAGCATCCAGTGGGTTTCAGTGAGAGACGTTATTGATGTGTAGTTGTTACTTCAGTTCATGCAAGCATGAGGCCAGTCGTATCCAAGGGACTGTTTCATTTGGGGAAGTTCTGTAAATACTTTGGCATCAGAAGAGTGGTCCAGGTGGAATAACCAGCAAATACGGCATAACAGGAAATGTTTCCTGAAAGTAAAAAGACAACAGTTGTAGATGAACACACTGCTAAACACTGTAATTTTCTGCCGCTGTCTCCTAATAACTTTTTGTCTCCAGTGGTTTTGTAGCTTTGAAAGTGAGATACTTGTACAGAAACTGAAAAATGATTTATAATTTTGAAGTGTCTAAAGTTTTCTTCATATGAAATACAACCCCGCCGAAATGGTTATAAAATACTCAGAGGAGTAGTTTTTTCTTTGTGATCAGTATTCATGTGCAGGCCTGAATCTGGTCCCAAATATAGAACTTAAAACTTACCCATTTTCAAATTTAAAGATCTATCAAATCTCCTTTTTAAAAAAATAACAAAAAACTGAACAATACAAATGTAAGTTCTTCATTTGGAGGCAAGTTTAGGTTCGAACAAAATGCAGATTTTTTTTAAATTTATTTTTTTAGGGCTCCTCATTTCTAAGTATTTGGATTTGAGCACAGCTCTTGATCAAGGAAAAATAAATTATCCTGATGTTTTAAAATGTGAATAATGCAAGTGGAACCTCTTCTGAGGAGACAAAATCTCTTTCCTGTGCAGTATCAGTTATTTGGCAATCAAGATTAAAATTGGCTGCACATATGTGTAAAGTGTTCTGCTCAGTTTGCATGCAGGAGACTGGCCTGTAAAGCTGTGCTTTGTCACTTTTGTCCAGAGCTCATATAGTGAAAAAACAAACATGGAACATCTTGAGTGACCACTAAAACTTACATTTCTGAAAAAAGGACAATAATATAGTCATAACAACCATGTATTGCATTAGGAAGACTGGAGGAAAGTAAGAGAACATATTTTATTATGGAGCCAGCTGTTACCAAAATTTAAGTTGTGAGTATTGTAGTCTTTTTCAAGTGTAATATAACCACTAATCTTTTCTGTACCCGAAAAAATAAACCTTTGACCCATTTGTCACAGCTGCCACTGCAATTATGAGGATGTTTGCCGCAGAGACATTTTATTCATAGGTTAAGGTGTAATGAGCACTGACAGCTTTGAAGTTCTCTGTCTTTATTCTATAAAAGCAGTATCATTAGTGACATTTGAAGTGCTAATGAATTGTCACTCCAAATGCAGATTAGGGAAGTACCAGGATGGGTTGTTTGTAAGTCTGTGCTCAAGTGTAGACATGGATGATTCCTTTAAGGTAGGCAGTCACTCCCAGGCTGCTCCTTTTACTGTTTACAGTACGTTTTACTGACTGAAGGGTTGTGCAGTGTATTGTTTCCTCTTTCCTGGAATACAAACCCATCTGCTATGATGTGTTGACTGGTGGCACAACAGGGTATGGAAAAGACGTGTCACGATGCATTGCTAATGAACCTGTGAGGTACCAGAGCTGCAGTAAGACAATATAAAGGCAGTAAAAGTGAAAACCAAGTCTTGCCCTTCACCCGTGTGAGTACAGCTTCAAATATCACTAGCGATCACATAGGCCAAGACTAATCTTGTTGCTTCAATATTTTTACGTCAAACTGTAAGTTGCTTTGATAGAGTTTTGTTGGCAAACTTTCTGCTACAAATTTAGACTTGTTATGGCTTCCTGAGATAGGCCGTATAGGTGAGTGTGCGCCATATGTCGTCTGTTCAAATTGTGTCCCTTTAACTTCTCTGTATTTCTGCCAGGACTTCTCACTCTAGGTTTCTACAGTGTTAAGGACGGTCTTGCTGTTTCTTACCCACATCATCTGTGTGATAGACTTCCTCACAAGTGTGAATTCTCCTACCCAGATCATTCCAGATTAGTTTGAGCCCAAATTTGGTATATGCGATGAATAGTGCTGGATTAGTAATAGATTTTAAATCCTGAATTTCAAAACTCACTCTTGAGATGTACTTGTATGTAAAAGTATCTTTCCTGTATTTTTAATAAGTTATGCTAAATCTGAAACCAGCTGCTGGAATAAAACAGGGATAAGAGGAGAAATTTATGCAAAATGTGGGAAACATTCTTTGGGATTTTTAATAATCCGACATAGTCTGCTTCTAGGATTACAGTGAATTTTAAGACTCTGGGGCTAAATTCCCAGCATAGTGTTAATTTACTATTAAACCTGTTACCTGTTAATTCACTGGTGGTTTCATTGGAATCACAGAATGGTTTGGGTTGGAAGGGACCTTAAAGCCCATCCAGTGCCACCCCCTGCCCTGGGCAGGGACACCTCCCACCAGCCCAGGCTGCTCCAAGCCCCGTCCAACCTGGCCTTGAACCCCTCCAGGGATGGGGCAGCCACAGATTCTCTGGGCAACCTGGGCCAGGGGCTCACCACCTTCAGCGTGAAAAATTTCTTAGTGTACCTTTTATTTAAGCATTACACAAGCTTTACCATGTTTAATTTACAAGAATTGGTGAGATGGGTGCAGTGGGAAAGATCTTGTTACTGTTATGTAGCCTCATGTAACATTTAAGCAATGTAATATAATTTAAGCAAAGTAATAATGTGATATTATTCTATTATTAAGTTCTAGGAGAAAATGAGTGTTGGACGATTTCACTGCAGAGAGGAATGTTGCATAAGACATCGAGGAAGTAAATACGTACATTAACACCAAATTTTACTTTCATGATATGCTAGCATTAAGTTGCTTAAATCACTGTACTGCTTGTTCAGTGGAAACAAGTATACACAATAAACAAGTCAAACAGTTTCTGCACATAAAGTTCCGGTGCCAAGTTCTGAATTCTCATATCATCCACTAATTACTGGAGGCTTTTTACAGTTTTGTTTGAGAATTTATCCAAATATTGCAGTAGCATTCTCCACTTCCCATCACGACTGCTGTGCTCCAGGCAGATGGGCTACTTTAAAAGTTATACTTGTCCAATTAAATTCAGAAAGAAGCTTTAGAAATCTAATCCTTAGTGTTTCAAACACAAGTAGAAAGCCCTCAAGGGTTTTAGGAGAGCTCTCTACTTTGGCTATAGAGGCATGTGAGCTCGATTCTTGCATTCTTAATTTGCAAATTGCTATTTTAATTCTGTGTGAGTTTTAGCTACCTTGGCATCCAGCAGTCTGGGGTCCATATGAATTATTGTAATGAAAGTTTTGATGCTGTTATTTATATTAAATCAAGCTGAAATAGAAGAATATATAGAAAAGAATGCTCAAATATTTGGATTGAAAACCCAAACTAGTGAATTTCAATGAGTTATAGGTGTCTGTGTTTAGATTAACAAATCAGTGTAACATTGCCAATTACTAAGTTTAAATAACGTTTTCTTTTGCCCAGGATATAATTCCTCATTCTTTTCTGGCACTGCAATTTACAGTTCTTGTGTTGCTTGTTATTCCACATATTGACTGAAGTATGAAAAATTATAGGGATCTATTTTATAGAAATGCTTTCAATGTATTAATTTAACTTATTTTACTCATCTCAGAAAGCATATGTCTGTTTTAAATTTGTGTCTTGTAATAATAATAAAAACAGTTTTGGTAGGGAAAATTTACTGGGATTTAACGTCTGCCAGGGTTCTGTGACCTTGCATCCAGCCTCTTCCTCTTCCTCCCTGTCCCGTCCCTGGGCAGCTGCCCATCAGTCCTGAGGAAATGCCTTGTGCCTTGTTTTGCTTAATTAGCACTGTGCATTTGTTCCAGTCTCTTCCTTCACTGGTTGTTGAAGCAAGTGGCCTATTCGGTGCTTGAAAGTTAATGTTATTTTTAAATGGTGCATATATCACATTCCTCTTTTCAGTATTTTGAGTATGTGAATCTGATATATATATATATATGATTGCATTTTTTTCTTTTATGCTTGGCTTATAGTGTTAAAGCAAATCTTGAGTATTTTTTTTTTTTTAAGTCTCTGCATGCTTTGCGCCCACACTTCTTAATGGTGATAGTTACTGTCCCCTGTGAATTTATTCCAGCTCCGGTACAATTGTGTGTTCCAAGGTGTAATAAGTGAATTGCCTGGAAAAGACTAAGGTGCAAAGCCCGCCACCTCAAACAGCAATGGGGTTGGTTTTCCACCCTCAAGATGGTGGGTTTGAGTTCTTAGAAATGCACACGCAATTTAGTTAGCCAGCGAGGCAGAGGATGTTTGACCACAAAAGATAGTTATATTTTTTTTTTAATTATTTTTTCCATCTTTCCTGTCTCCTTTCCTGATTTCTTGAGTCAAACGTATTTTTTAGTTCCTGTTTCAGTCTAATGACTGAAGCTGTGGGTAGTGGAATGCAGCTGGTAAGGATAAGTGGGGATTATGGGAAAGTGCAGGAATTGTAGCAAAGGGCAGTGGGGATTTTGTAAGAGCGCAGATGTGCAAGCGTGGTGGTTCTGGGGGTTTTCAGCAGTTTGTGGGGAAAGTTGAATATTTGACATGGTTTTGAACCTCGTTCAGCTGCAGTTTGACACCTTAATTTTCCATTTTATTAGTTTGCTCAAAAAAGAAAAAGCGTTTTTCCTTCTAGTGAAATTGTGACATATATTTGTAGAATTATGCCTTTCTTTTATGCATGTTTTAAAGCCAGTATTTCTTGAAAAACAAGTTTGGCCAGACCCTCTTCAGTAAAGTCACTAGGCTAAAAGCATTTTGTGAGGGCTTTCAACAAGAAGGTGAGTAGTGGGTTTTACCTTGTTATACTTTTGAGCATCGATACTTTAAAATTCCTGATCCACTTTAAATTTTTGCCACTTCCTGATGATGTATCTACCAAAGATTAAACAGCAGATGAATTTGAGCATTGTGGATACAATGACAGCTGACAGAGCTGTAATAACTGTAAGATAATATATTCAGACTGAGTAGTTTTATGTCATGTCTGATCTGTGTTTTATCCTGTATAATACAGTTCTTCTATGGTATGCAGCTAGATGGACATTTTCATTTTAAACAGTCATCTTGATTTATTTAATTATGGTTTGTGTTTGTTAATAACCTGTTTCCTAGGTGGGAGAATCATGATCCTCAGTTTCTAAGAAATTTGTGTGACTGTCACTTTTCTGTCACGTTGTGGATGTCTCTGATATTCCTAAACTATTGGTGGGACAAGAGGCTGCCTCTGTTGTAGCCGTTCTGAACTGCGTGCTTGTTAATGGCTGGATGACAGACTAAACACTGCAGAGGACTCATTCCATCTGCAGGTTTGCCCCTGCCTTTCAAAAAGGAAAATCAGTGCCTGAAATGAAACTTCTTTGGTTAATGAGTACGCGCCTAAATACGTGCTTTAGGCGCATTGGTTCGGACATCAGTTGTCTTCGTGTTCATTTTTTCTCTGTCAGGAACTTTGACAGTAGATGTTGGCTAAGCTGTTGAATTTAACCCTGTCTCTACTTATTATAAAACTCGTGTTGGCTTTGTTTCCTCAAAATAATGAGACATGTTGAGCATAAGTTTAGATCTGCTTCTGAAATCCATGTAGAGTAAAGGGAAACACACATCACCAGGTAGCATGAAGAGCTAGAGATGGATTTAAAACCACTGGAATTGGATGATGCTTAAAATTCTCTCCTTTCCCCCTTTCCTGCCCTTTTGTGCCAATAATACAACCTTAGCTGGACTGCATTGGGTTCCCCTCGTCCCCAAGCCTAAATCAAAACAATAGTTTGAAGTTGACTGTCTGTTCTCCCTCCATCCGCAGACCTGAGTCAAGTTTTGATGCTTTGCCTTCTTTCTTCTTTTCAGTGCAGCACAAGTTTTAAAACATGCATGTTGGCAAAAATATGATGAGACAGAGTGGTACGTATTTTTCTTTTGAGATGTAAAACTTACAGTTGGGATGAAAAGTACTCTATCCAATGTGGAAGCAATCTTTAAAGTCTAAGAATATAAAGCAATTTAATAATTTAGTGGTTCTGTAACTGTCAAAATTCTTAATGTTATTATCGAGACTTTGCTTTGTTCAGTATTCCCTCAAAGGTAAACTCTAAAGCAACAGTCACAGCAAGTCATTCTAGGACAGTTTATAATGAACATCTTACATTTTTATAACCTAAGAAACCTCAATGTAGTTTACAGTCCTATTTTTCTGCAAACTTTTAAGTTCAGGAAGTACAGAAAGAAATTAATCAGTCTGGTGGACTGCAGAATGGTTTTTAATAGTTTCACCTTTAATTTAAGGTAACCTTCATGTTTATAGCAGGCTCTTGTATAGTAGCATCAGGTTATTGGGGGATTTTGAGAGTCTAGAGTAGAATGATACTAGAATAATGGAATACCATTGTATAAGCAACTTGTAGCATTCTCTTGATGTGGGTAACTTTAAAGATAGAATAAATAAGGTTCATACTTCACTGAAAGCTTCCTACCCTTT
This sequence comes from Larus michahellis, assembly GCF_964199755.1. NCBI lineage: Eukaryota > Metazoa > Chordata > Aves > Charadriiformes > Laridae > Larus > Larus michahellis. Next base: position 4,933,136 of record NC_133906.1, on the reverse strand, counting down.
TGTACCATGAAAACATTCCTTTCTTCTCATCCAAAAATGTCTGTTGAGTATTTTTGAAACATTATTCATTTTCACTATTGAATTAATAAGCGATAGACATCTTTAAATGCAGTTTGTAGCCTTATCAAGTAAATACTACTACGTTAATGTTTTGGGGAAAAATAAAAATTTTAATTGAAGCTTTCATTCTATGAGGGGGGAAAAAAGATCAAATTGCTTCCGAATCGATTTTTCCTCTGCATATTTTTCCTGCATTGTCTTAGGTTGCAGGGTGTTTTCTAATGTTATCGTACACTTACTTTGTGTTGGAGTTGGATTTGGATATTTGTCAGGGTGTGGAATCTGAACCATTCCATGTCCAGTTGCATGTTTTTACAGCACCTGTAGCATGGTTCTGCTCCACTCATTTCGTGAGTGTCCTGACAACTCCCTAGGCTTCCCCAGTCTGAACTAGCAATGGAACGTTTCCAGACTAAGGAATTGGTAAATTGCTGCTGTTAGTTTCACCACAAATCTGTAGGTCTGGAGTTGGTGCCGTGTATGCATTTGAAAAAGGTGGTATTTAATTCCAATGTTCAGTCAACAGCTGTAGCTGTAATACGGATGCTGCAATTAGGTGCTATCTTTCGTCTGGCACTTTCATCAATTACTTTCACAGTATTGCAGTTTCCAGATTGGAGGCAACTGAAATAATTAATGTTTGTGGCAGTCCTTTAAGAGTCCAAGTCGGTCTTAAAAGTACACCGATGAAGTGCTGAAGTGCACATGAGAAACGAAATTGTGAACTATGGTCATCACTGTATGTAGTGACTGGATATCTTCGGCCCAGACCACTGAATATCTCTTCAGGTAACATGTTATTAGCCACTGTGCTACACAGCGTGCTGTTCAGGTCAGTGTAACAATTCTGTTGGAAGACTTCACTCCAGAATTTGCTGGGATGGTATTATTAGTTTCTGTCATATCTGAGAACACTTTGACTGATTGTAAAAAGGGTTTGTGACAAAGTACAAAAACATATCCCACTTTGCAGTTACCTGATGTACCAGTTATATTTGTCAGGACATGGATATAATTAGCAGTTGAATTATTTTAATAGTCACTAATAGTAATAAACTGAACTTTGGCGCCCAAATTTTTTTTAGGGTCTGCAAAGGACTGTCTTGAAAATTCTGTAAATGTTTTGTTTCTTTTCTATCTCAAGATGTCCTTTATTTTATTCATTCTGATGTTACTGAAGTACAGCTGCTTCTATGGTATGCTTTGGTTTGTTTCTTGGATTTAACCATTAAAATTGACTTGTGTAGTACTTGCCTGGCTAATAACGTTGCGGTGAGAATGGATTGTGAGAGACCTCAAACTAGTTCTTTTTGTTTGTTTTATTTCACTGTTTGCATCTGTGCTGCCAAGTATCCCCTATGTTACTGGCCCACACTTTGGCACAACCTTAGTTCTCTGTTTCCATCTGTGTACCCTGGGTTTGTGCCTTGCCCCTGGGCAAAGAGGTGGCTGTGGTGGGCTCCCACTGCATCGTTGAGGGTCCAGTGAAGTGCTGCAGATGCAACCACGGATTTCTGCTGACACTGCATTTATTTCTCCCTGGTCAGGACAGAGGGACTGGTGGAAAAAAAAATGTTGTCAGGAGATATCTTTCTAACATAAGCAGAAACGGGGTGAGTTTCTTGGAGCTTTTAAAAAACATAAAGTGTGAAATAAAAGACAAAGTCAGAGAGAACTTTTTAGGCTTCCTTTTGTATTGTTCTACGTGAAAGCTTCACAGTTTTAAAAATCTTGTATAAAAAGCCAGTACATCTGCCTTTAGAGGAAAAATAGCACACATTCCCAAACTCTGCAAAATCCAGCCAAGTGCATCTTTATTTTCCTTGATGGGGCCTCTTTAAATATAGTGTGAAGTTTTATGTTTCTGTGGTTATATTATTCACAATACCTCAGCTAATTTAATTTTATAAAAGGTGGATATATTTATTCAGTTACAGCTTCAGGCTTAATTTCAAAATGGCAAAATTCTGAAATCGCAAGGTTTTAATGTTCATGAGACTTATATAGCATCTTTCTGACAGCTTAGTTAGACACTCTAAACTATATGGCTTTTTCCCTGCCGTTTGAACATAGAATGTAAGCAGTACCTACTGAACAGAGACAGTCACTAGGTTTATGCACTAATGCTAACATGTTGTCTGATTATTTTCCAAACATGACTTTTCTTTAACTTGCAAATGTCCCAAACTTGAGGATGTCAGAGACTCAGATGAGACTCAAGTTTTTCCTTTTATGAAGCTAACATCCAGAGGCAGCATGTGGCGATCGCAGGGATTTGTTGCTAGCAAAATCGTGGAGCAAGGGCAGGCTGTCATGCAGTGGGTGGCTTGGTATGAAAGTCTTGGTGATTTCACAAAATTTTCTTCCAGAATCTCATTGGCACTGAAACAAAACGGTTTTCTCTTTTGAAAGAAAACCCTCTAAGACTAGATGGAAGAAGTTTTAGCAAACATGTTTTAGATAGCGTTTCTTGCAGAAGGAAATGAATGGAAATGTACCGAAAGTTACAGATGAATAGCAAGGAGGCTTCTGAGGGGAATATTTTGAGATGAAAACGGATAAAAGGATGCAGAGCCTATACAGTAAAAACAATCCCCCAGAAGTGCAAATTTGCAGCTTATTGTGATACAGAGGAAAAAACCTAGCAGAGAAAAGGAAAGATGAAGCTGGTGAGAGAGATTTTAAAATAGCCTCTGTGTACAGGGGCCAGTCATTGATCACAAGGAGTCTTACTGCTTTGGGTCCCACACAATAAAGCAAAAAGCTATTTATGAAGGTAAATGTGTTTATTATAAAAGCTGGAACAATTTGCGTAGAATAGTTTGGTGTCGGGAGTTTTCTCCAGTGCATAGGTTGTCTTGTGTAGTATTCTTCTATTACTTATTCCCATTTGCCAGTACACAGACTATCCCGTTTGCGTGCACTGCCACAGAAGAGTTCTGGGGATGTTCCTCTATGTGCTCAGATGTTCCCTACTGCAGTGGTTTTAATAATGCTGAAAAACCTTGCTTGAGCCACTAAGAAACGAGGACCTAAGAAAGGTGGCATGAACATTTTTATAAAGCCTGCCAGCAGGTTTTGTGAACTACCTCAAGGTGGGATCAAGATGGGGAGGAGGATCTAACACGGATAAGTACTACAAGGTGGGATGTAAGCTTCTGACTTCGGAAAGGGAACATTTCAGTGATGGAAGAGATGAGAGGATTTTATCTCAGTAATATTACAGCACGATTTCAAAACTACTTCAGGTTCGTGAGGCTGGGTAGAGAAGATGCTGCGGTATTCGCAGGAGCCGAAAAATGGACTTAGCTAAGCAAGTTTTAGGAATGAAAATGTAGCGTGATTTGGCTATGCTTTGGGATGATGCAGTGCCATTCATATGAAGCGCTGAAGATGCACTGAAAGATAAAATCATGATCTGATTTCTGACTATAATTTTCAGAACTACGGTACTCGAAATTCCTTTATTCTACTCTAATAAAATTACAGTTTCAACCATCTCCTTTGAAGAGGTGGTACATTCCATTGGCTGTTTCAGAACAAAAGGCCTCATGAATTAGAAAAGATTTCTAGCTCAATATTTCTTTTGGAGCATATATTGGAAACTGTTAATACAAGGTTTACTGTCAGGAGATAAGATACAGCACATACTCTTAAGTGAATGAATTCAGTCACGTATGTATAGTACACAAGTTGGATTTTTTTTTTCAGTGTTAGTTTTCAAAGACAAGTGTACTTAAAGCTGAGAAATTTCTCTTGAAAAAATGCTTGAGTGCCACAGGGAGATGGAAGTTATTCAATGTGACAGGTTGGTGAGCTGGAAAGTGTCCAAATAGCTGGTTCATAACATAAAATTTCAGTGCTCTTTCTCATATAAAAGTGGTATTTACTATTTTCTTGGTAGTTGGAAAAATACTGGCAAGTACTTGATGTTTGTGTAAAAGTATGCATATTTATTGTCATGGTTTGAGGACACCTTACATTACTGTAAATTTGTATCCAGGCTTTATGCAATGTGAACGTATCTCTAGCTATAGATACATAGGTAGCCTGTGCATAGGCAGATATCATAGAATCATAGGGTTGGAAGGGACCTCTGGAGATCATCTAGTCCAACGCCCTGCCAGAGCAGGGTCACCTACAGCAGGTTGCACAGGAACGCGTCCAGGCGGGTTTGGAATGTCTCCAGAGATGGAGACTCCACCACCTCTCTGGGCAGCCTGTGCCAGGGCTCTGCCGCCCTCACACCAAAGAAGTTCCTCCTCATGTTGAGAAGGAACTTCCTATGGTCACGTTTGTGCCCGTTACCTCTTGTCCTGTCCCCGGGCACCACTGAAAAGAGCCTGGCCCCATCCTCCTGACACCCACCCTTTAAGTATTGATAAGTGTTGATAAGGTCCCCCCTCAGCCGTCTTTTTTCCAGACTGAAGAGACCCAAATCCCTCAGCCTTTCTTCACAAGAGAGGTGTTCCAGTCCCCTCAGCATCTTGATAGCTCTCTGCTGTCCCCTCTCCAGCAGTTCCCTGGCCTTCTTGAACCGGGGGGCCCACAACTGGATATACCACTCCAGATGTGGCCTCACCAAGGCAGAGTAGAAGGGGAGGATGACCTCCCTCGACCTGCTGGCCACACTCTTCTTGATGCCCCCCAGGATGCCATTGGCCTTGGCCACAAGGGCACATTGCTGGCTCATGGTCATCCTGTTGTCCACCAGGACTCCCAGGTCTCTTTCAGCTGAGCTGCTCTCCAGTAGGTCAGCCCCCAACCTGTCCTGGTGCATGGGGTTATTCCTCCCCAGGTGCAGCACCCTACACTTGCCCTCATTGAATTTCATAAGGTTCCTCTCTGCCCAGCTCTCCAGCCTGTCCAGGTCTCTCTGTATGGCGGCACAGCCTTCTGCTGTGTCAGCCACCCCCCCCAGCTTGGTGTCATCAGCAAACTTGCTGAGGGTGCACTCTATCCCCTCATCCAGGTCATTGATGAATATATTGAAGAGGACTGGACCCAGTACTGACCCCTGGGGAACACAACTCGTCACTGACCTCCAACTAGACTCTGTGCCCCCAATCACTACCCTCTGAGCTCTGTCTTTCAACCAGTTATCTATCCACCTTACTGTCCATTCATCAAGCTCGGTCTTCCTAAGCTTCCCTATGAGGATGCTGTGGGAAACTGTGTCAAACGCCTTGCTAAAGTCAAGGTAGATGACATCTACCACCCTCCCCTCATCTATCCATCCAGTCATGCCATCGTAGAAGGCTATCAGATTAGTCAGACATGATTTCCCCTTGGTGAATCCATGTTGAGTACTTCTGATAGCTTTCTTTTCCTCCACATGCCTTGAGGTGACGCCCAAAACATGCTGTTCCATCATCTTTCCAGGGATGGAGGTGAGGCTGACCGGCCTGTAGTTCCCCGGCTCCTCCTTCTTGCCTTTTTTGAAGACTGGAGTGATGTTGGCTTTCCTCCAGTCCTCAGGCACCTCGCCTCTTCTCCAGGACCTTTCAAAGATGATGGAGAGCAGCCCGGCGATGACTTCCGCCAGCTCCCTCAGCACTCTTGGGTGCATCCCATCGGGGCCCATGGACTTGTGAATATCTAATTGATCTAATTGCTCCCTCACTCGATCGTCCTCAACCCAAGGGAAGTCGTCTTCTTTCCCTGTTACTTCCCCCAATGCCTGTGACTCCTGAGGGCTGGGCCGAGCAGTAAAGACCGAAGCAAAGAAGGCATTCAGTAACTCCGCCCTCTCCGCATCCTCCGTCACCATGGCTCCTGTCTCATTCAACAGTGGGCCCACAACTTCTCTGCTCTTCCTTTTGCTTCCGATATACTTGTAGAAGCCCTTTCTGTTGAGCTTGACATCCCTAGCCAGGTTTAAGATATGCCCATCCCTGTGTGTATGAGAGAGCATGCTGCTTTGCAGGCCTTAGCGGTTTGATTACAGATATATTTATTCATGAAACTTACCTTTTGAACTTTCTCTTTGGTTGTTTAGTTACAACAACTATGCCTGTTGTAACAACCAATCTTAATATTTTTCCTAAGTAGCAAACTTAAAAGCAACGTTTACATGGTTCCTGTGGGGACAGTTTGCCACTCCCCATCCCTTTCCTTCTGGGTGTCTCTGGTGAGAAGGCTGCTCTAGGAAACGTATGCCATGCATTTAATATCTGGGTTTTGGCACCTATGTTCTGCTGTCCCCTACTTCACCTGACACTTCTGAGCTCTGGCTCATTCTTCAGATGTCAGCTGATCATCTATTAACAAAAGATTCTTCTCCATGTAATGGGGGGAAGTGGGTGAGAGGGGGGAGTTGCCTTTTTTTTTTCCCTCCTTCCTTCTTGTCCCTTATTCTCCTTGATATTTCAGTCCTGTTCATAGTGGACGTTGTTTTTTCCAGTAGAGTATCAACAATAACTAAAAGTAGCAACATCTGGTGATTTCATGTGCTTATTGTCTGAATTTTTGGGCTTGTTTACGCAAAATCTTAGTGCAGGTGAGGAAAAAGATCAAAAGTATGTTTTTACTCCATTAGACTTCCAGAAGGTTAGCTTCCCTTCATAATATACGTGCTGAATTTCGTCTTTCTTTACAGTGTTTCCCACTCCTGTGTATTTCTGAACACAAGTGGTCTGTGTCTTTTCTAGGCAGAAGATGAAGAGGCCAAAACTGTCTGAAGTGCCTCAGGGTGATTCTGTAACATAATCCCTTCCCATCATCCCACAGGATCTTGTTTGCTATCCTCAGATCAACAAAAATTGATGGACTTTTTTGTTATGGAACAGGAGGACTTTCATTACAGAATTCACTTTTCAGCACTTGGCTCACACTGATATTTTCAGGAGTTCTTTCAATGTGGGTGTCTCGTGTCATGCAGAGATCTGTGGTGTTCTTGATATCCGTATGTTGGCTGTAACATGCAGTGATAACTTTCACCTTTTAAAATGCATCACAGTGTAGTTAAGTATCCAACTGAAGCCACCACCAGTATGGCTGTGAAATATTTTCATTCATTTTAACTTAGGCAATGTATTATTCAAATTTGTATTTCATTCCATTCCATACTGAGAAAAGATATCTTTATTTTCAATCATACTGATTCAGACAAATAGAAACCATTTATTTCCTTATCGGAATTATTTTTTTCTTACTGTAAGTAGAGCTTCTTTTAGGAAAAAGAAACATAATCTCTGCCTAGACTTTCATACACTGAACATGATTCTTCTGTCTTCATTTGTGAGCTGCAGAACTCTTCAATTTGAATGTATATGCTCCTCTCTAACGGAAATTCAAACACTAGCAAAATGATATTGCATGCTTTGTTAATTTTCAGTCGTCAGTGAAAGGTTATGAGGATGGCTGTATGCCCTTGAGGAAGATAACCATGCAGTGTGCACGAAGACTTTAAAGTATGTAACAGGAAAAAATTTTGCCATCTTCTCTAATAATGTTCTCAAGTTTCCCAAGGCACTACTGTTTTCATTGCTGTGCTTCTGGATTTTGAAAACATCTTAATAAAATTCATATATTTTTCTACAGTAACTATATATATATATAGGGAATGTCTGGTAATATGACACCTTCTGCCCCAAACTGTGTAATTTTTCATTGTGTGTATTTAACAATAATTGTTGGTCAATGTAACATACTGCTTGACTATTGAAGACAATTTTGCTTTTTCTAAATAGGCTGTTTAGTGCAGTGGTGCACTCTAGGTGGGAATGTAGGAATCTTGCATGAAGTCCGAATACTGCATACTGTGATTCCATTTAAAATATGTGGGCTGCTGCATTACCAGGGCAGTTAAAGCCTGACTGAGAGGTGGAGTGTTATTTCTTCTGCAGAGCTCCCAGCTGACCTGGAAGTATGATTTATAGGTCAGAATTGGTTCTCAATGAACCTGTTGAGAATATGCCTAGAATGACTGCGATTTCTCATGTCCAGTAAGAAGGCCCACAGGATACTAAGGGCAACAAGAGGAGTCCAGCATTTGGCCTGGATGGAGAACTGGGGGAAAATAAATGTCCAGTTACTCTGCTGTTAGTCTTCCTTGCTGCAACGGATGCACAAACTGTAACTAGAATGAACATTGTTACTCAAAAGAGTATTATGTATTTTGTGTATAGGCTTATATATAGGCTTAATTTTCTGGGCAGATTTGTTCTGAATTCATCAAATAAGAATTTATTGTATTGGCTACGTTTACTTTGTATCCATGCATGTCTTAGTATTTGATGAAGTGTTTCTTCTGGTCCTGTCCACTTGGAGGGTGCATGATACGTTCTTCATGTTGCAGTCGTTGGGTGAACAGGAAAGGAAGACTACGGGGGTAATACTGCTTTTGTATATTAAGACGTGTTTCCCTTTTGAACTACAGGTATGTGGGATGTATCGAAGAGATTTGAATTCCAGGAAAAAAACCCTCTATTTCTATTCTAAACCATTTAAAAACAGAATAAAAACACTTTCTGAAGGCTGACTTCTACACTTGAGTTGTTTTCATCATTAAAGTATTTATTTACTTTCAGAAAACAATTTCTGAGTGTACTTGCTGCAGCCCCTTTGCTTTCAATTGGTTTCTGTATTCTGTTTTTTTTCCAATTAATTTATCACTTCAGAGCAAGAAAAATGACACAGCAAAGCTAAGTCCAAAAATACTTAGCAGTCTGCTGTGCTGCAGCTGTACATAATGCCTTGTAAGCATCGTGTTTTCAGTTGTGATTATTCAGGATCTCCATAACTTAATTTTTTTTTTTTTTGCCACTTCTGTATGTGGGAGTATTCAGTAAATGTAATGAGTCAACTGTTACTCTCAGTTATATCACAAACCTTCTGGATATATTGGGAGACAGTGAGAGAAGAAACCGTGCCAGGTGCTTGCTGAAATACATTCTCCCATGGCTTGTGGGTTTCCTATGGAAATATTGAAACCTGTGTGGAAAGATTGTGCCAGGTCTCATCATGGTAACAGGGCTGGAATTCAAAATCTGCATCTTGAGGCTTTTTTACCTGTATTCCTTCAGGGCAGTGAATGACATCAGAAATGCAAGAGGCAGTATATTTTGTCCTCATGAGATGGATTTTGTGTACTTAGCTGAATATACCTTGCTGTATCTCTTTCCACTGCTGGCTTTAAAAACATTTCCAGTGTGAGGGAATTGAATTACGGCAGTTTAGAGGCTGGGTTACAAGGAATTGGCTGACAGTAAGCGCTGGAGAGACTGAAATTATGCTTATTGGCTTTGGCAGGATATATGCAGAGAATAACGTTTCCCATAAGCTGGTGCGAAAAGCTGCAGGTGGAGAAAGAATGTAGGTTGAGATATAATGAGCTGGGGACTCCTCTGAGAAAACGCGGTATCAGTTGTGATCATGACTACTTTTCAATATCAGAGGAATCTTTTCTCAGGTTTTATCCTTCTGCAGCATAGTCTGCTAAGACAGTCTAAATGTACTGGCATGGCTTTTCTTTGAATATTTGCAAAATGATGCAGTGATGTAATTGTCAATGAGGTTGGTAATTTGGGTTCTTGTATGAATTCGATTTCGTTCTTTCCTCAACCTGCCAGAAGCCAGAATTATCCAGTCTTGAGGGGACTGGTGAGGAGAGTAGAGCAAGAGAGAAACTCTTTATTATGAGTTCCTGCTATAAGTCATTTTACTTCAAAATACACCAACCTGATTTTGTTGGAGAGTTCAATGACATGTATTTTGGGGGATTACAATTAAATACATGATAGACAAGTCTTTGGGCATGCTTGTTATCTTCCTTTGGCTTTGCGTTTGCAAATTTTAGGTCTGTTTCTTATTGTCCTTAGTGTAGGCATTAGGGAAACTCAAAGTTCAGATTTATAAGATGTACAAGAATTTGTTAAAAACACAACACTTAGTATCCTGACCAGCTATTAACCAACCCAACAGCTTGGTGTTGCTAATAAATGGTGGGAAATGACAACACAGGTATATTTTGCTTTGCTTGCATCTGATGTGTTGTGCAGTACTTCTCTCTCGGTCCATGAGAAGGGTTGCAGGTTTAGTTTCTTTCATGAGCATTCTGTAAGCAATTTTTTTTTTCAGCCATGTTTTCAGTCTGGTACGCCAACTTATCTGTAATTCTCTGTGACTTTATTCTGTCATTTTATAGACCACTTCTGTCCTGTATATTTAATTTGTGGTTCAATGTTTCTTGTGAGGTTCATAGGTTATTATGCCAGGCAGGTGCCTTTAAAAATGAATTGTAGCATCATTATTGCCTGATAACCTTTTCTGAAGGTAGAAAGAAGTTGCTTTTCAAAAGCCCTGCTGTTTGTGAGGGGAGGATTTGGAAAAAAAAAAAAAAAAACCACCACAAACCTACTTCAATTAATTATTCACAGCCTGAAAAATAAAGTAACCTTCCAGTTGCTCTCTAAGCTTTGCACCAGTCCCAATGTTGGGAGCCCCAGGCACTGACTGTAAGCTTCTCTGCAGCTCATTCTTTCACAGAGATACCAGTTTAAAGTCACAGCATTATTGCCATGTGTGGCATTATTTTAATATATCTATGGCTAAATGTTGTTCATTCTTCAAAGCAATAGAATGACAGATCAGTCAAATCTGGTCTCACTGGGGTAAGATGAACAACTGGATGATTTATTCTTCACACTTTACTAAAATACTATTATCTTTTTTTGGTGATTATTGCGGACTTAGGACAGGTTATGAGAGTTTAAAATTGTCTCGATACTAACAGGTACTGTGGAATGTAGGAATACGGAGTGTTCAAAAAAAAGAAAAAACCAAACAAACCCAAACAACTTTGTCCCTTGGTATTTAGAAAGAAAATATGCTTATCATCTTTATCCAAAGGTGGTTTATTTGTCAGTGCAGTAAGCTGGGGAAGGTCTGAGTTCCACAGGGACTGGACACTCAGCTGGAACCCAATGCCCTAGATCACTGAAGTGCTGAGGGTGATGTGTTAGAAACAAACAGAAACTAGGAGGATAAATTTACAGTTTTTCTATCAACCTTCTACCTCTGTTTGTGAACTAATTGCTTCGGTATATTCAGCTCCTAATCTTGACAATATTCACTATCTCTTAATACTAGTTTTAAAACACTAAGTAAAGAAAATGAGACTGCAGTGAGAGGTTATTATCAAGGTGGCACAGTGTTCGAAACTGAAGGGCTGAGATTGAGTAGCTCTGGCTCTTTTGGCTCACTGCATGGAGAAACAGAATGGAGCAAATGCTGTGCGATTGTGTAATCTTAGGAGGATAATATACAGTAGGATCATGAAATGGGTTTAGTGCACGGAGTGAGATAATAAAATCAGTATGATATTTAAAAGGAAGCCAATACAATGGCAGAAAAAAGTGAGATGATACTTTAGTATGTGTGGAGATGGGGACAGGGAGAGATCTCAGCACATGCTAAAGTATCTATATCTCCTGCTGGATGCATTTAGAATCATCTGGATCTTGTGCCTAGTCGATTCTGGAATGCCTCCAAAATGCAGAGGTGCAATAATATAGTAAAAAAAAAAAAAAATAAATCACAAGAGTGTGCATAAGCATTTCACTATCCTCTTGGGAAAGGCGATGCTTAACCTTTCTTGTTGAGTCTCTAAGATGACAGAACACGAAGAATGGTAGGTCATCCTTTAATGATCTACTGATGTGGTCACTAAAGGAAAGATTAATATCTGTGAGCACACCCAAGGGCTCTGAACCTGGCTGAAGAAATTAATAACATGTCGTTTCTCTGGGCAACACAAGCAAATGTCCCAGTGATGTCAATGGCAAAACAAAAGCCTGTTTTCTGCCTTTTCTCACGTCAGATATTTCTTAATATCTGTATCTTGTAACTTGTTTTATAACTTGTATACATTCAAATTTTATTTTTAGCTAGCAAAGTTATTATTAGATAGTCAGAGAAGCTAATTGTTGATAAACATCTTTAATAAATCTGGACTGTCCTAAGCTGTGTAGTACTTGCTTGTCATTCAGTGTTGGGTTTTTTGTTATTTGGTCATTACTCAGGCTGGCATTTTGAAGAAGTCCAGAAGCTGTATGTGGGAATTGAAATGAGCGTAACTCAAAAACTGCATGGAAATATGTATCTTCAAAAAAAGTCTTGTGTTCTGAAATTAGTTTTCCGCAAGTGAAAGCAGTAAGCTTCAAAGGAGACGGAAAGATAGAATACCCGTACTAGGCTCTACAAATTAATAGAAAATCTTGTTACTCGTATGTTGTGAAATATGTGAAATCCTTAAAAAGTAATAATGTAAGTTAATCACTTAAGTAAAAGCATATTGCCTTAAAATCACTTTCCCTGTGCTTTCTGGTGCTATTCTAAGCATAAGAATGCAGAATGGCCCGCGTAATTGAGTATTTTACATGATCGTAGCATCTCTAGTGAGCTGGAGAAGAAAACAGCAATCTCTGCTCCTAAGTGGCTGCGTAATATGTACTATGGCCTGCCCTGCTTCCCTGTCTCTGGAATAAAGAACTGCTTCCTTCTTTTTTGTACCCCTGGGGTATTCTCCTGGGGCCTGTTATTGTGATGTCAGTAATTTTATAGGAGTTATTTCCTTTCTTTGTTATTTGCCATAAAAGCAGTACGTTTCCTTAGTGGCTCCGCAGTGAGGTTATTGTCACAAAATTGCACTGGTTTTTATTTTAAACACTAATTTCATTTTGAAAGGTCTCCTTGGGAATAGCTTCAGGTTTAACTTGGATAAGTAGCTGTCTGATTCAATGAAAATTTTGAAATGTATTCCTGTCTTGTTAACAAGACAGGTAAATATGAAGCATGCAGGTGTGGGGGTTTTGTCTCATTTCAGACATGACTGGACATGCAGTTTTTCCAAGGTTTTCCAGATAAGGTTGACCAAGAAACCAAATGACTACTTCCCCACAAAGTTGAGCAAGGCAGACAACCTAGAATCTGTTAGAGAAGCTTGGGTTATCTTATGTTGTCTTAGCATGAATAATAAGGTATGCATTTCAGTTTCTTTTGTTTTTTGTTTTTTTCCCCCTGTAAATTTAAAAAAGATAATTCCAGTCACAACACTTAAAAAAAATAAAATATATTTTGATAGAACCCACAAAAATGTTGCTGTGTGTAATCTGTCAATATTGCTATGTTATTCTGCTAACTGTAAACCCAGAAAAAGCCTTATAAGGCAGGAATGTAAGTCTGTCTGACTGGCAGCCTAAAGGCATGTATATCCTTGTATAACAGGAATGACCTAGTTCAGTGGGAATATTCTCTCCTTTTTTTTTTTTTTTCTAAGTTCATATCTTGATAGAGATGTTCACGTTCCTAGTACTATTCGTATTGTGAATAGAAAACCATAGGATTCATATAGTTATCTCTGGTGCAATAATTGAGATTTCTGTTATCTGTTATCATTCTGTGAAGACTGACTTCCATACGCATGTCCCCATGATATCTCACAGGCTTGTACATCACGTTGTTTCCTCCTTTAGCTTGTCCTGAAATGCTGATGTGCCCCAAACCTGTGGGGGAGCCCCAAACCAGGGTTAAAGGAGGAAGAGCCAGCAACAGATATGCGTTTGAACAAGGGCTGGGTTTAGGGTTGTTTTTTTCAGCTGCTAACTGTGCCCAGTCTAAACTACTCTGCCAGCCCACTGTCCATATCCTGCACATTGATTTTCTTCAGTTTCTCTGCCACCAAAGAACCTCTTCCCCGCACGTTGCTGTGGAATCCTGAATAACGTGTTCTTGAATCCAATAGAATGCAAGTTCTTTTTCTCTCTCCTCCAAAATCCCGGTGACTATGTTATTGGTTTCCTGTTTTCATGCTTGATTACTCTGTTCCTCCAGAGCATCTGTGCCTTGAGCTGTACAACCTGCTAAGTCCGACCTAATGTCCTGGAACTCTCTAATTGCAGCACTGTCATTTAGATTTTTATGATAATCTGGAAGGGGTAAGGGAGCTCCACTGCTGTTCCTGTATTTCAGATTTGTTCCTTCTCTTTTGCCTTACTTGGCATTGTATTGTTGCCATATATACAATATTCTTTCTCCTCTTGTTTGGTTGCAGACTTCTTGTCTTTGCATTTTTTACAAATGATTTGTAATTAGTTGCTAAAATCATTTAAATATTTAAGCGTTTGTTGTATTTCTCAGAGGTCAGGACATTTTACCAAGGAGAGATTAAATAAAAGTCACTTTTGTATCTTACATGACTACAGTATCATTAAAAAAAACAGATAAATCGCCTTCATTTAGTAGTAAATGCTTTTTTGCAACATGTTTTCTAAATATAAGAAAGTCTGTGGGAAAGACTGTTATAGCATCTTGTGCTGTCTTCCTTTTTTTTTTTTTTTAAATACGCAGTGTTACTGAATTCCTGGCACTAAGCTCAGCAGTCCATAAGTTCTGTCTTAAGCTATAAAATATCAGCAGTGTCCTTTAAAATAAAAACTGAGCAGAACAAGTTACTTTTTTTTTTGTCTTCATAAAACATGCCTTGGAAACTGATAATGATCCAAATGGGAAATTTGATTCCAGTCCCCTTTGAAGTTAAATGAGAGCATGAGAATCAACCCTAGTTTTCCAAACTCTCTTCTTAATATTGCAAGGTTGCAACTGTAATTCTGAGAGGGCTTTGTTTTAATCGAAACCATACAATAGATCATAAGATACCGGTTCAGGAGGCTGTAATGTAACATTCAGTTCAATGGCTTTATGCATATATGACTGAAGAATTTGTTTATAAAACGTACTGTAACGATGTTGTCAAGAGGTTAGTCCTCTTGAAATACCTTGAAAATTCTTTTGAATACGTGCATCTACGAAATGATTGTTCTGTCCTTCAGTTCTATAGAGGTGATTGTATGTGTATTCATTACTAAATTAAAATGACAAAAAATTACGTACTTCATAAACAGGTCCTTTTTTTATCATTTCAGTGGAGTGGTATAATAGGGATGTTTCTGCATACCATGACCTAGTAAGCTTTTCTGAACAGTTTTGGTAATATAGTTCTGAAACTGCTGTTAAATCTAATAGCGTTAATATAGAAATATAATTAGTGGACGTGTAGGTTGCAATAGTTCTAATCATAATCTTTTTTTTCCTATATGTGTCGTTAGATATATACCGATGCTCCCACACATTCTGTATTGCAGTGACTAATCATAAAAATAAAGAGACTTTAGACTGTTTAGGAGATACATACACGAAATATCAGAGGCATAACAAAGTATATTTTTCATATAAGCTGTTTCTCTGTCACTCTGACTCATTGATCAAGTCTGCTTGTGTATGAGTGTGATTCCGATTTTGTTTGTTTTCCGCTAGGAATGCGATTCCCTCACATGTATCTACACTCGTTATTTCCGTTTGCTAGGTTCGGGAGAAGGTGTCAGCATCCTGGTTTGGTAGCAAGCCAATCTACTTAGATGAAATCCCAGTTTCGTGATTAGGAAAAACAAATCGCTGCAAATAGTCATGAATATTTTGTCGGTTAAGCAACACAAAGAAAGAGATGTCTTTTTGGCTTGTAGTTGTCATCCTCTGAAGGAGTTCACGTGGTGGGATGACATGGCACCACAAAATATATTGACATTCATGTTTGCTAAAATGCTGGGAAAAGTTTGAAAATCAGTTTGTGTTTGGGAAGACCTGTTGTAACACAGCGCTGTTACATCTATAGTCACCGTTTATTCTGAGGAAGGTTTATGTTTGGGGCTTTTCTTGGTGTGAGGTGAATTTTGGAATGAGGCTATCATTTGTTGTCAAAAAGACTTAATCCCAAGGTTGCGGAGGTGCCGCCTTTGAGCATGCTCATGTGTGTTATAAAAACCCAAAAGCACCAATATGGGAAGTGAGGCCAGGGTTTTGTCATACCCTCGTGTGACATCATCTTCTGCCTTGCTTAGTGGGAATGAGGGGAGAAGAGGGATGGAAAAAATGCAGGTAGGCTCTGAGTGGCCCATGTGGAACAGGAGCTCAGTCTTGCCCTACTGCAGTTTTAGGATTCAGTGGCCCCTCGATTGCTGTCATTGCGCAGGTAAGGGACAGTCATGCTACTGATGGAGCATAAGCTGGGGCTTTCTGGATTTGCGTGTGCTCTTCTTTTCATTGGCAAAATATCTGTCACAGCTTCAGAGAGTAGCTTTAGCAGGCAAATTAGGAAGCTTCCCAATAGATACAGTTTTAAAGCTGTTCAGAGCACATATGAACTAAGCTAGTTCCCTAAACACTGCAGGCAAAACAAGTAACTTATTTACAAATAAATTCTAACCATTTGTTAAATTTGGCATTTGTATTAAAAAAAAAAAAAAAGTCCTATTCAAATTCTCAGCAGTTTTCTTTAACTTGTGGCTGTGAAACACAGTTAATGGTACATATTTTCTCTCCTTTGTTTCTGAAGGAGTGTTTTGTATATATGTGTGGTTATGTATTTACCCTTAATTGAATAATTACATGATTGTTCATCTCTTGTACTAATGACCTTGCCTTTTACAGGCTTTTGACTGGTTTCTCTTTTCTTCATTTAAAAAAATGGAAGAAAAATTGAAAGCAAAATTATTTCTTGATTTAGTTATTCAAAGAAATTTGTATTCCCATCTTCATACTAGTTTTCTAGTAAGTACATAATAAATCCAGCTCTCATTGGGCTGGTGCAAAGAGTTATTAAATGAGTATTCCTTATTCTGCCAGAGCCCAGGTATAGTGTGTTAGTATGACACAGTTCCCCTAAAAGAGATTAGCATGTACATAAATTAGTCGTGCAAATAATGCTATTTTGGTAAATTTCTTTATGTATTATCCCAGTTTCAGAATTCTTTCTTTTTGTGATATTATAACTGAAACTAAATCAACTGGGACGTCTTAGAAGTGGCACTCCTTAAAAAGAGCCACCCTAAGAAGGATGCTTATTTGGCAGTAGTTTGCAGAATACCCACTAGCAGCTTATTCTGTAATTTTTGAAGTTTTATCCTTCCAAGTTTATACACGTATTCCCATGGGGTTTTCTCCTTTCACTGAATATTCCCTGTGGTTTCTATTAACCAGCTTACCCAAGATTCAATATGAAAAGCTCTCTGTCTTAGATTTTATATTTTTTTAGTTATGAACTTTCATTATTAGCCAGTTACTCTGCTAACCACGCTCTGAGATTTTTTTTTTCATGGTTAAAAGTGGAGCCCACTATTACATAAAAATTAAAAACCTAATAAAACCCTATTGGACAGAATTTAAATACTTTTCATATTTCAGATACAAAACAAGTGTGTTACAACCGTTGCTAATTACTCCTTTGGTTTTACTTTAAAATATGATTTCTGTGCGCATTTTCCCTGCTTTCATCTGTGGCAGAGAGTAGCGACTTGACAGAAGAACATGAAGAAGTTCCTGTAACACCTCTCCACAGCCTAGCTGGCTTTAAAAGCCATGTAGTATTTTCTCCTGTGTAAGAGTTATATAGTTAGAAAATGATATGAAATGTTTGTATGCATGCTGCGTTACACTAACCAAGATTTATGTCAGTACATCTTCCTTCCTTGATGGCAAAGTCCCCGTTTATGCAGACTGGATGCATTTTATGTCATTGTCTGTTGATGTAGAATGAATTTGTTTTAAACTCTGTGGGTAAGTTTTTTTTATATATATATATTGGAGCTCCTGTGTATACGCATGCTTGAATCTAACTGGATTCTTCTGTTTTCCCCTACTGTAGCTGCGAAAAAGCAGAGAACAGCATCATTCTCCTGAGAGTCCCTTTGCCAGGGTGGTGTTGGTAAACAAGGGGGTTAACAGGGCAGCTTCAGGCAGTTACCTCTGCATCTCCATTTATTTCAGCTGTTTTGGTACAGAATCTTGAGGATCCTTGTGAAAGGTTCAGGATGTTTTGGGGGTTTTTGGTTCCCCTTCATATATTCTTCATCTAGGTCCTGGAAAAACCTCTTTATAGACATTTGTGTAATTTTCTGATAAACAAAGTGGCAAGTGAACTTCTTTTTTAAGGCAGGCTGAGTGTGAAAGATTGCTTTAAAGGAAAGCATTAGAAGTTCTCCTGGCTTTAGTCAATGTGTATTTGCAGGGTTTGCTGAGTATGTCTTTTGTTTACCCTTCACTACCTCCACAGATCAGAATAGACCATAATTAGACAGCTTTCAACCCACAAGAACAGCAGTCAAAACAATTTTAAAATATGGAGGTAATTATTATTATTTCAAAGAAGCTATAAATAAAATAGTAGCTTATTAACTCCTATAATTTTCAGCCTGGTTTAATTGTTCTTTTTACAAAATTAAACAAATTATCAGAGTACCAATACAATGCCCTTAATGTGGAAATGGACAAAAGACAATCGGAACTGCCGAATTAAAAGCACTTTGGCATTAGTGTACATTTAAAATATCAGGGAAGAGTACCAGGCTCTTCACATAAAAGTTTATCTGGGTATTACAGCTGCTGAAAAAGAAATAGTGATTTTAAATAAATTTAATTTTAATTTTGGAGCAACTTGGATCTTATGGATTACTTAGCTGTGCCAAGTAAAAGGGCAGACTCTGAGCTAGCAAAAGGGTTATCAACCAGGTACGGCATTGTTGATTTTAGTCTCAGCCTAAGAGATGGCTGCATATTGGCATCTGCAAATGTTTCCATACTGGATTGCACGTACTTTGACAAAACCAATATTCATTCTTCAACAAGAATGTCTGGTACTAAAAGAATTAAAGATTTTTTCCATTAATATCTTCAGGATTTGGTGAGATTTTGATGGCCAGGTGATGAAAAACACTGTGGTTTTTTGGAAGGTCAAGTGCAGCTGTGCTATTGCTCAAAAAGAAATAATAAAATAAAATCGTACGTAATTTATGATAAAACATATGGGTGGATTCCTTAGAGATTGCTATTAATTAATTATAAACATACACAGTGGGTAGATTTGTTAGAGTAATGGATATGAGTTTTTCGAAAAATATTTTTATTGGGCCTTATTTGCTTTGTAGGATCAATTTAAAAGCAAGAGGAAAGTTTCTGGAGCGATATGACTTTCAGAAGTTTTAAGCAGAACTATTATGATAAAGCTTTGGTTTAACCCTTTGCAAATATATTGTATTAGTCTCATCTCTGATCACACAGTTGAAGTTTAATTTAATTTTTCTGTGTTCAGTGAGTGCAGCTGTAAAAGAACAAAATCAATTAAAGAGGGGCTTAATTCTGGGAATACAGGAGGTGGCTCTGTTTAGTTTTAAGGAAGTGAATTAGCATCCCAGACATTCATCTTCACAATATGTGTAAATTTAAGATATATGGCTTAGAAAGAAAAGATGTTACTGCACTTTCATGAGCTTAAATTGCTTGGTTCTACCCTTTTCTCTTCAACTCCGTTGCTGATCTCCCTTGCAGCTGCTGTGTTTTGCTGAGTAGTCCTCTCTAGTTGGCAATCCCCTCTGGGGTTGGTTTTTCTGCTGTTAGGTATTATCCCTCTGGGCAGGGGACTAGCTCCAGCTCATCCCAGCCATTGTATCACTTCCTTCAAGTTCCCAGTTTGGATTCCAGTACTTCTAAATAAATGCAAGAGACTGGCCAAGCTTTACCACAGTAAATAAAGTGGGAATAATATTTGAAATCTTATTCCTTGTTTTTGTGCTTTTTTTATTTCTATGGAATACTGACTGCATTATCTTTTAACATGGGATTAAGTGCACTGGGACACTTGGCAGGACAAGCCATGCTTTGCCAACTTCTGACCATCTGCTCTAGTGGTAACACAGAAATGGAATAGCACTTTGAATAAGAAATTAGTGAAATAAACAGCCTGACAGCAACGGCATACTTGGGATTCTCAGTGGATAACTTATGTACCAGGGCAGGAAGTTTCTTCTGGCCTATGAGCCGAGCCTGGAGACATGCTCAAGTAATTGTGATGAAGCAATTAGTGGATTACAGAGGAGAAGGGAAGACATGTGGCATGAAGCTGCATCCCTGAAGGCAAAGGTAGGAGATTTCATCTGGTACAGCAGGGCTGAGACTGGGAGTGTGGACAGCTGGGGTTAAGTGAGGAGGGGAAACAGCTGGGGTTGTTTTTTGGTTTTTTGTTTGGTTTTTTTTGGTTTTTTTTTTTTTTTTTAGTTGTAACTGGTCTGGACAAGCAAGTTCAGTTTTCAAACAATGATTGCTCGTTCCAGATGATTGCCTTCTCGCTTCATATTAAATAGTGTTATCTAGTATTTATTTGTACATACACCTTGAAGATGAACACAATATTCTGTGAAAAGTAGTAAATTACACAACTGTGAGCACAGACTTAAGCATAAATCAAATACAGTAGGGTATTCATCCTAGCCAGAGAGTGTAGTAGAAACTCTGGAGTGGATTTATGGCACAAACCCTACCAACCACCAACCAAACCCAGCAGCAGCAGCAAAAACATTGTAGAGAAGGAAGAAATCTTCTTTTTGGAATATTGCTGGGAAATCAACACAAAGTTTAGAATAACTAAATAAAAATAGATGGTAAAGGATACATTCTAAAAAAATCATGCTGTTTTGATGTCATATCATAGACCATGGCTTTACTGCTTTTATCTATGTTTGGGAAAAGTCTTAAATGAAATAATTTTGAAACTGCCTTGATTGTCTAACTTGTAATGTATCTTTAAATCTTACAGAGCAGCCACTATTACTATTTCATTGTGTTATAAAATTGTCCTATATTTTTCCATCTAGTGGTCTGGTGGTTTTATAGTTGTATATCCTTTTGGCTAAATCGTAGGAATGAAACCAAACCAGCCTGGCATGTTTTCGGTCAGAACTCAGCAGCTGTCAGGAAGGTGTAGAAGCAGGATGCCTAAACTTCTGTGCACTCAGCTATAAAAGACAAGGCGACAGAACCAATGAACTATATGAATGTATAAATGGAAAATTAAAATCTCAGACCTACTAAGAGTAGATGAATCTGTTGTGGTAAATTAATTATTAGTAAGGTGCACTCATTGGCAAGCTACAAGTCTGTGTGGATTTCAGATACACTCCATGCATCGGATGAATGCTCTAGGCTGTTGCATAGCAGCCTGTTTGAATGCTTACATTTTTGCACTGTTACAGCTAGAAAGAGTACATTTTAGGACAGCACATGCATTGGCAGTAACATCTATTTCTGGAGGAAAAACATAGCTACTGCATTAACAGTTCACTTTAAATTCTGCTTATTTTTTCATTTCAGAGTGCTATTAGTGTTTGCATAATATGATAAAGAAGTTTGTGCTAACCTCTACATATGCCACACTTCTCAAGGTTTAATGTGGTTTTCTGAGGAACTGTGACTTCAGACCACTGTTGTTCTTCATGGCATCACGGAGCAACTTCCATACTTTCCTTTTGTGGTGATTATGTCGCCCTTTAGCTCATGAGGCTAAGCAGGTGTGATAACTCAATAATTCTGTGGAGACAATATTTTGGGAGGCCCTCTCGATTATGTGCTTGTGCTACAACATAAATATTGGTGATTTTTAACATTAGATTGAGATAGTTGGTTGGTTAGCTTTTCTTTAATTACATTAAAGATAACATATTTATCCCTTTTCCTCCAGAAAGATTTTTGCACTTGTTTCTGAACAAGAACCAAAAAAAAAAAAAAAGAGGAAAACAAAAAAAGAGAACAACATAACTGTTTGGCCTGTAGAAATTCTTGGTCGCCCTTTTTTATGTGCTCCATTTTTACCATTACTGTCACTAACATACAATGAGTTTTGAAACTTCTGGCTTAACCTGAAAGGGAGTTCAGTATTAAATCTAATCTACGGAGTATGATCGCTTTATACACCACAAATATGTTGTGTCTTCTGGATAAGATTCTTTGACCAATACAGAAAACTGTTTGTTAATCAAATATAAACCCTCATTAGTGAATAAAGGGTTACAGATAATGAGGATGGTGGTATGTAAAGGAGTAAGTAAAACGAGCATTTAAAACACCCAGTATTCTGTTAAATAGGGGATATAATAAGTACATCATCTTTGGCCTTCAGAATTCTTTGAATTGTTAGGAATTATTCATGTTTCTGTTTTGTCTGCTTTTTTATGATGTACCTGTGGTCGTATATTTACACTTGGGCTCTATGTTGGTGAAGCGCTCTATTAATGAGGATAAGCGTTACTTAAGTGTCTACATGAAATAAATACCCTCCTTAATCCTTCTAAAAGTACAGCTGCATGAAGATAACCCACCCTACAGCCACTGAAATACTTCTACTAGATTAGAATCGAAGTGTAGCTTCATTCTACGTTACTTCTGTTGCTGTTTGTTTTTCCAGTGCATTTGCTTTATTTATTCTTGTGGTGCTAATATTATTTGAAGTTACTACGGCAACCTGTCACCATCTGCTATTATAAAGTATGCTGGGATTTAGTTGCTAGGTGTTGAAGTTTGTCATCTTACTCATATGACCCTAGTGTTTTTCTGCTGTTTCTTTTCCTGTATATGTTGCATCCACAGCTAATACGCCTTTAGTGCCAGTGGGAGAGGTTCCGCGTTCTTTCTGCTTGACCTTACAAAGCCCTATTTGTTTACAGAATACACCTCTGGTGCCTTTTGATGTACTTTGTATGTACCCAACCAAAACAGTATTTCTTTTACCTTGGCCGCTATTTTGCTCTGTTTATACTAAAGCCAGCCAGTATTATCATTATTTAAATTTGATATTAATCATGCTTTTTTTTTAAAGTGAACAGGGAGTTTGAACGTTTCCTGAGACATTTTCTCCTCTATCTCATTTTCATTTGACTACCTATTTACTTGTGTTCCAGCTCCTGATAGAAGTGCAGTGCTCATACTATGAATTTCCTTATTTCTTTACACATTTTTGGAAAGGTTTTCAGCCAATTGATTAATTAAAAAAATAGAGTTCAGTGCACTTTCTGTTCTGTTTAAATGGAAATTAATGTTTTTAAGTTAGAAAACGTATTTTATTAGATCTCTTCATAGTAGTGCAGTGTGTTCTGAGTTATTTCTGTTAATTTTTCTTAGTACTGTCTCATCAATCAAGTGTTTACTTTGATACATTTATTTTTTTACACAGTTGACCTAGTTCTAATCAACCTTTTCTGCTGTAATTCACAGGATAAATCCTAACAAGCCTAAGCAAAGCTGAAATGACTCGTTGGGATGCTATCCAAAGAACTTCACCTTCTCTCCCACAGCCCTTTTTATACTATTCAATCCCTATGTACAATCCTTGCCTTAGTGAAATACATTTTTGAATCATGAGCATGGGACTGCTCTTGTGCAGAACTTACTGTATTTTCAAGCAGTTCATGCTCTTTGCACATTCTAGTAAGAGGTACTTAAACAGTGTAGGAGAATTTCAGTGACTACAGAGAGATAGTAGCAGATTTGATCACAGCTCTTAATAGTCCTGTATTATTCCACTGAAGTTCTACCGGTGAGAATGGTGATGCTGAGAGTGCCCGAGTTACTTCAGAGATCTGAGGCTGCATCTGAGAAGCGAATCTTTATTGCTGGCGACTGGGGATTTGGAGGGAGGGGCAAACTTTTAACCTATAAAGAAGCTAGCAGATAATTTCTAATAGTTGAGATCGCCGGCAAGAACATTATTAAAGATCAAACAATATTTGTGTATTTTCCTGCTTTACAGTTACATGGAAATGCTGGAGGAAGTTTTTGTAGCAAACCAGCTTTACTGTCCCCTTCTTTTTTTTCATGTACCATTCAGTCCCAGTGGTGTGAATTTGACAGGTTTGGTGCGAGACTCTAGCCAGTAATGTGCGATCTTTGCTTATGGCTCTTTTCAGTAATCAAGGCATATCATCTGTTAATTTTAAAATCACCATAGACAGTCACTAAGAAAAGGCATTCATGCTGTACCATAATCACAGATATAGCTACAGACATTTTAGAAGTTGGTTTCAACAAAAGAAATAACCTTCTTAAAGTCTTTATGCCTTTAAGCAAGATAATAAATCTATTCAGTCTTGTGAAGAAATGCAGCTTATTTCAAGAAGTGATTATTTAACATGAGTATAGAAAGGCATTCTATGGTGAATGTCTAACTACTAAAAATACAAGCTGTTTTTCACATACAATTCTCTAACTTCTGTCAGTAATCTTTTCAAAATCAAGACATCAGAAAACCCCCCACACAATTTCATTACTGAATCCTTTGCAATTCATTATTACTTCCAGCTGTAACATTTAATGTCATGGAAAAGATTTGCCTGATCCATAACTGTAAAAGTGAACTACTACAGCAGGAAAACCAGCATTTCTTTTTAGAAGAGCATCAGTACCCGAGAACACACGATTCCTTACCTGAAAGCTTTTGGTTTACCTGCAGAAAATCTGTCTTCTTAGCCTTAAAAAGTAGGCAAGCCTCTCACTAGCACTAATGTTACTCCAAAAGAAGGTATAATAGGTCCTTTATATTGTAATTTTCACTGTTGATATGCAAGAAGTGTGCTGGGGTCTGCTCACGTAGGAATAAATAAATAAATAAAAAAGGCAGTACAAACTGAACAGCAGCTAACATATGAAAGTAAAAGACCTCTAGTGGCCATAACCTGAAGTTAAAGAAGGCTTTCCTTCGAAGTGGTAGACAAAATGGTTGGGTAGACAAACTGCAGCTGATACTTTGGTAACGTGTGTCTTTGCCTTTCTGATGTAAGCAGAGGCATAAAGTGAATCAGAGTTAAATAGAGAATCTCACCAGGACCAGGTGGAAAGTAAATTCTTGTCAGAGGGGCTGCTGCGTCCCTTGTATCAATTCTAAACCGGTATAATGAAAAGATCCGAGAAAATCCTAGAAAATTATTTTGCATGCCCATGTACTTTGTAGTCTCTTATTTTAATCAAACCAAAGCATTTAAAGCTGTTCACTTTTAAAACAATCAATAAACTTTAGAAAATTAGAAGAAAACAGTAAGGAGGATTCTTCACTGTCTTAAAGGAAAACTGCAAATCATTAAGGTCACTATTATTGCTTGAGAGTTAAATGTCTTTGTGACATTCAGTAAATTACAGTGAAAACCTAGAATTATAACTGATTGTATATCTTCCAGCATTTCTGCTTTAGGAATTGAGAAAAATAGAATATTTCCTCTTGAGGATGTTTGAAAAGTTTTGAGAGATGAAATAGTATTTTATACTATTAGAAATATTACAGAATAGCATTCTGTACATTTTTTATGGAGTTCTGTAATAGCTACTTAAACACGTGCAGAATGTAAAAAATATCCTTTCTTGCAATATTTCTTCCTGTGACTAGCCTATGTTTCTAGAATGATTAGAAAATTTTGATGCTAATGTATTTTCTTCCTATGAATTCCTAATGGAAGAATCCTGGGCAACATCACATGCCTTTTAGGAGTCTTAAGGTAATAATGAGTGGTACTTTATATATAAAGTTTTCTTGTCACAATGCGTGTTTCCGTGCAGCGTGTCATAAATGATGCAGCTTTGTCAGCACAGCCTACTCCTTGTCAGGGTAGCTTTTGAATTATCCTTTTGAATTCTCAGTATTTTTCTTTCATCTGGGCTTGCAAAAGCTTGAATATTATTTTATTTTTGCACACGTAAAAGGATTTACTAGGCGTTTAGAGCAGTTCAACTTTCGAAAGAATACAATCCAATATCTTAAGTATTCTGCATGTGTTGATTTCTGTCTGGTTTTCTTTCAGAGTCATTTTGTGGCATGCATGACAGCGATCTTAAATCAGATGAACAACCAACATTATTCAGTTTACATCGAAACTTTTCAGACAAGTTCAGAACTAGTGGTGAGTACAAAATAATCATGGAGGTGATAAGTAATTCTAAGTATTTTATTTCTGGTGTAAAATCAGTAGTATTGTTTTGTATCTTGTCCTGTTCTTCCTAGAACAAATCCTGTTTCTGTATGTTTTCTGCCTCTGTCACGGTGCCCCTCCCTCTTCTAGCGGTGACCTTGGACAATACTGTAATCAGAAATTTGGAAAGATACAAATGTCACTGTTGTTGACCCTAGCACTGAGATGATAATATAATAATCAAGAATAATTAATGGCATCTTTGTGTTATATTGTTCTGAGGAGGAAAAAAGCCAACAACAAACCTACAACAAAACCAACCCTCAACTGATTGAACCCTCCCTTTGCACGTGGTGAACCATTTTCACTATTGAGTCTACTCCTGGTCCAGATTATGTTGTATGCTCAATGCAGTAAATGCCTTATTATTGCAATGCGTTGTTTTCTGACAGTTGTTTCTGGCATGATTTAATGATACTTGCGGTTTATTCTGGTTTGTACCAGTCAGTGTTCACTGTGTTCTAGAAGGTTTTGGTAGTCCTACGTCTATCCTTTTATATTTCTGACGTAACTCTGAAATAAGTCTGGGTATTGGCAAAGGTTTTGATTACACCATCTACATTTTGTCCATGGAGATACTATTTTAAGTTGGCAAGATTTGTCCATTTTCCTTTCTTAAAGTCAGAGTGGTGCCATAACTGTAATACTAACAGATCAAATCTTGGGGATCTTTTGCAGTTCAAGTGCTTTAGTTTTCTTGAAAATGTAACAGTATTTTAACATCATTTCAGCTTCCAAGCAGATTGAGTACTTGGTCCTAGAATTTTAGTAATCCTTAAACTACAACAGTTCTACAGAGGGAAAACAAAATTAAAAAAGACAAGCCATCAGTATGTTCAATGGGCTTTACTGTTTGTAAGGGCATTGGTTTGTTGTCTTCTCATTTTTTTCCATACCATAAGTATACGTCAGTGAAGATGACAAAGATTTGTTGTCAAATCATGCTGTTGAGAGCTGTTGTTCACTTGGCTCTCTGTAAGTAATATGACATGAAAGAGTACAGACTTCGCAGAGAGTTGCTCCTGAGGTGGCAGAAATAGATGATAACATTTCAGCTTGCTAGTCTCACCAACTTCTAGGTGACTTGCTTAGAAGTTCAAGGGTAAAACCACATATATGTGTTAAACATGAAATAGACCTGAGGTGTTTATGTTCATTTCTATTTAAGTTCATTATACAGTGATCTCCAAATACTTCTAGGAAAAGAAATTGTGGTTTTGTTTGAAAACTTTCCGTCAGTGCCTTCAATTTTTAATTTAGAATACTAAATTTGGACTACATTGATGAAATAAAAAATTCCTATATTTTTCAAATCTATTAATGATTTATGCACAGTGAGACTTGTTTTGCTAATTAATTAAAAATTCAACAGCTTTACTCTGAAGTACTATAACTTTTTCTTTCCATTCATTTATGGCTTATCTTTTCTTAAGAGCCCAATGCAATGGTTTTTAGCTTCTATTTGGAATCTGAGACTGCTGTTTTACAGGACTTCAGTTCCAGTCTTGGGCTTACTGATCTCACCAGGAATTTTTCCATTGACTTCACTGGGAGCGAAGTGGAGCCCTCCATCTTAGTTCTGTGATCACAGTAGGAACACTTAAACTTTGTGTTACACAGTCACAGACTTATTGTATTCTGTTGTTCTAGGACTTCTTGATGGAAACATTCATCATGTTCAAAGATCTCATTGGGAAGAATGTTTACCCTTCAGACTGGATGGCAATGAGCATGGTGCAGAACAGGTAAAACGGGGCTAGAGGATCGGTGCTCATTTTCCACATGCTTGTGAAAAGTGAGCTCATTTCATGTCTTACAAAAAGTTTTGCTGTGCAGTCTAAGGTGACTATATCATTGCAGTTTGGTGAATGCCGAGAAGGTCATCATCTGAAATAATTTACTGGCAATACACTAAATAGCTAGCTACCTGTGTTTTAAGTCCAATGGAAAGGGGAAAAAAAATGTATTTAACAGTATAGTGGAAAGTACATTGTTGGTCTCCATGTTGGCAATCAACAGAAGCCAAACTGTAAAAGGCCTGTTGAATCTTAGATGTACAATTTCTGCACATGATTAGAATGTCCTCATTAACATGTCAGCAAGTTCATTGTGATGCAAGAGTTACCAAACACAATCTTCTTTCTGAAATGATATGGTTGCTTGGATTGGTTAAAGGTCTGATGATAAAGACCAAATCTTTGAGCACAATGCATTATTTGTAGGAGGAGGTTGGATCTATGGTACTTACTGGAGCTCACACCACTGAGGAAATGTATTGCTATACAATAGATCGTTTGGGGTTTCATAATGATTGGTTACTTCCAACTCAGGTATATTACCTCTGTAGATCAAGATGGCATCTAAGCAAAAGTTCATGTAATCAAATTTATCATGCTCCCTATTGCTTGCTTATTGAGAGCTTGCTATTAATAAGAAATCTTTGAGTACTCTTATATTATAAAATTGATCGAAGGAAATATCTTGCAGACATAAACTGTGCAGATTGTAGCTGTAGGTAAAGGTGTAAAAGCTGTCTGTTTTGGTGTCACCATAAATGATAGTGGGATAAACAAGGTGTCACTCGATCTCTGTTAAGTCACAGAACCACTGTTTTCTTGGTGTTAGCATTGCAAGTAGCGTAAGAGAAATTTCACGTTATACAGATTTTGCTGCTGCAAAGAGACAAGAGAAGTGATCTTTGTGCACCTCCACCATTGATAATGTTTAGACAACTGGTTTGGGCCAGCATATCGCAGGTGGATTTCTTCAGAGTGTCTTTGAAATATTGCTGCTTTGAAGAGGAAGGAAATGTTTTTCTCCTGAAGTGTGAGGGTTTTTGTTTATTATGGGCATCAGTTAGAAATGAACTTTTTTGTCAACAAGGAAAGGGCAGTATGTAGGGTACAGGATGGGCTGTGTAACTGTCTGTTTCCTAGTGATTGTTCCTAGCCATGCTGAGGTACTGACTTTATTCTTGTGTCTCTAGTCTATAACAGAGGAAAGCAAGGGAGAGTTGGACTGAGAATGCAAAGTAAAAGACATGGCTGCTCTAAACAGTTAGTTGCTTCAATTTGTTTATTTGTGGAACTTGTAGGTGAGGAAGAGTTTCCTCAAAATTTGAACGCATAGAGGTTTTACAAGCATCTGCATATGTAGAGGAAATCGAACAAAAAAAGTAGCTGTGAGCATGTGAGCACCTTATGTATATTTTTTTATTTGTTGAATTTCCTTTTCTTCATACTTAGTGGAAATCATGGCTAAAAATCTCACTGAAAGGGATATGGATTTGAGGAAAAAATTCATGTCATTTACGTATCTTTTTTATTGGGTGTTTTATTCTGAATTTATTCTTGCTTCTTTTTCTCAAAGGAACACTTTATATGTTGGATTGGATTATGAAGCAACCGTGCTTTCTTTTTTTTGAGCAAGACTTCTGTGGGCAAGGTGAATTTTGATCACCTGTACTATCATTATTTTAGTGTTGTAGAAATGGCAGTAACATTGAGTTTTCTAGAAGTCACAGAGAGACTAATCTAAGAATTAAGTCTCAAAGATGCATAGGTTCCACTTAACTTAGAAGTCCACAGATGCTGTTCATTTGAAATGTCACATACCTTTACTCCTCCAGTTTTATAATATTGAGAAAGAGAGAACAGAGGAGCCTTAATGAAGTTGATAATCTCCTGAGAGTGTTTGGTCTTGAGGAAAAGATTTGCTAAGAAAATTTACAGCATTATGCTATCAAATGTTGATATTGGATACATTTTCATCTAGGATTTGAATGGAACGATGTTAAATGAAAAGAGGGTTTTTTGTGTGTGTGCTATCATTCAAAGCAAGGATTATGGTTCTGGTGGGTAGTGATGATGGCAGCGGGGCTTCATGTGCCTAAACCGCATTTTCTGTCGCTCATGTCCACTAATGTTCACGCAGAGAGATTGCTAATGCCTCTTCGGAGGTGGGCAAATATGTATATACTGGTGGATGTGTTCATTACAGGTAAGATTTTGTAAATGATAGTAGTTTCATCCCACTTGTTTCCCTGTCTGAATCTTTGTGCTATAGAGGTAAAATCAAATTCAGTGCATGATGCTCTGTGGCTGCTCTTGCAGTATCAGCTTAGTACTAGAGTAACCTAACAGTCTTGTATTGCACGTAAGCGTATCAAACCTTTCATATGTAAAACTGTTTCTCTTATCTAGAAAATGCTGATAACATTTGCGTTATTCACACATAAAGGATTTTTTTTATTCTATGGGGGTAGGGGAAGCGTCAATCCTTGTTCAAAGATTATGCCTTTGGGGTTTGGGAATTCACCTGGTGAAATCTATATTGCCTAAGTTAATGACAATAGAAATTCGTTTGTGGTACTGTATGTTTGTTGATGATGCCTCCTAATGACTCTGAACTTTGTGAGATGCTTTGGTCCAGGCAGGCTTTGTTGCTCTGAACCTTATCCTGCATTGGACAAGTCAAACGAAAATAGTTTAAAAAAAAAAAAAAACAACAAGTCAGCATTAAAAAAAAATATGTTTAGAAGCTATTTAACAGTGCTTCTATAAACACATTGCTTACCTAAATTGACTTGGCACTGTTTATACTCTTTGATTATGTTTCTGTTCCCAAGGAACATGAGGAACTCATAAGGAAATGAGTTATTGATCTTACTTTCATATCTTAATTTTATGTTTAAATCAACAACTAGGAGGGGGGATTATTTTATCAGTCTTTATAGAGATTTGGGTTTGGTGTTTTTGGTTTTGTGTGGGTTTTTTTTGAGGGGCGCAGGTGTTCTGTGAAATGAATGGAAGAGTAATTCAGGTATCTAGATTTGTCTTTTAACATGCGTTACTCCAAACCAGAGAAGTAGCAGAGAAGAAGTCACAAAGGGATCAGGCTGGGTTCTCTTATAATAAAAATCAGAAAAGAAAATAAATTAAAATCCACAAACCCCCAAAAGTATTAGGTTTTGCATTCTTAATTCACCTGTTCTGAGCAGGAGGCTGTATGCAGGCCTTTTTACGCCCTGAAGGAGATATTTTACCATAAGAGTCTCCCCTTTCTGGATTTGCAAAGCTATTAGTTGCAGGCTGTAAGGCATGTGTATTGTGTAACCTAGCTAATGGCAGAATGGAGTTGGCACGTCTTCCCTACGGGCATTCAGCAAAGCCTGACAGTCTCCCCCAGATGCTCTCCTGTGTTTTGTACCTAGCAGGGAAAGTGGGCATTGGAGGAATTTTGCTGCAGGATATGTTGCAGTACAGAAATGTAAAATCACAGTACGTTTACTTAGAGGCAGAGGAAAGGGAAGAGCATAACTAGCACTGCAAGTTTTGTCCTGTTTGTGGGTAAAAGGTGTTCCTAATGAGCAGGACGCTCTAATTACTCTTCTACAGAAAGACATACAGTGCCTGTATTATAACAGGGATATTTCTACTACATGTTAGATGTCTGGCATAGATAAGGGGAAGAGAATGACTTCTTACAGGGTCCAAAGGAAGAGAGAATGGACATATTCATGTCCAGGAGAAACTGTGGTGTGAGAGTTGAAAGAACAGGAGTGGAAGCTTGATTGACTAAGCTTACTTAGTCAAGCTTTGCCTGTATCAGGATGGAATGATTTAACTCAAATTACTTTAAATCACTATTATAAATGATGTGCTGTTTACTCTCAAAGCACGTTCTGATTCCCAAAGCCCATCTGAAGGAGACAAAGGCTGTGTACTAGTCCCACTGGACTGTGAGTGAGACTTAGCAACCGAGAATCAAAAAGGGGAATGAACAACTGTTCCCAACCCCACCCCCCTACCCTTGCTGTTTTTTTTCCCTTCTTCCATTAACAGCAAGATGGGAAGGACACTTTTTTGTGGCATGCTAGGTGGGGCAGAACACTTTGGGACATAGTAAAATCCTCACTGAGGTCATGAGGATATAATATCTGAGATATTTTTGTGATCCCACATGGTAGATTTAATTAACTTTTGTTCTAATAAAGGTTGCATACTGCACACTTATTACTAGTTGCTACTGCTTGTATATGCACTTTATTCTGCTTATGCTACTAAGACTATTAGCTATTAGGTTATTAAAAGCAGTAATTCCTAGGTACATGGCATTTGTGGTTTAGGTAATACCATATATTCTGCTTATCTCTCAGCTGTTTGTAATCTTAATTGAGGTACATAATTCCTCCCAGGAAGTTCCCATACCTTATTGTCAACATGAAGTGCATAGAGAGTCAGATTCGCTGAATAAAAGAAATGGTTGTGGGGGTTAGCAACTAGAAGGGAAATATTCCCATCCCTTCTTTCTGTTCCTCTGGGCTTTGAAATGGTAATCGCTCAGATAGAGTTTGAAAGTACTTGATCTTATCATAATTAGTACCTGGAATCAGTTTTGGTTAGTGTCCAGGCACAAGTGGCTTAGTAAGCACTTTCTTTGTTTGTGTTGTCCCTTTGAGTTGTTTTTTGAACCTTGCTGACATTATATTTAGGTATTGAAAAATAAAAGGAATCAGTTTTTCACCAGTACATTTCAAGGTCAGGTCCTATTTGCTGGAAAACTCGTGTGAGATAACATGGTAGGGTGTTTTCTAACACTGGTAGTTAGGCTTTTTCTAAAATATGTTTTCATTACCTGTAGATCTGAGTGTTTTCAGGCATCTGTCGGAGTCAAATGTTCCCCATCCCTTTTTAAGTCTAACTTGAAAGGTTTAGCACTGCAGGTATTTGGCAAAACAGCTGGAAGTGTTGCCAATTTTCTTTCATTATACATACTAAAAATAGCTGCCTCTTTGCTGATGAACTGCTTTGTAACACCC
This sequence comes from Larus michahellis, assembly GCF_964199755.1. Classification (NCBI taxonomy): domain Eukaryota; kingdom Metazoa; phylum Chordata; class Aves; order Charadriiformes; family Laridae; genus Larus; species Larus michahellis. The sequence continues at coordinate 4,900,424 of NC_133906.1, read as the reverse complement.
TCAAGACTTGGTTCTTATGTAGCTCGCATGTTGTGGCAGCATTATTAATTCAGCAGAATCTCATTATGGCTTCACATCAGTGCCACCTGCATCCCCACGTCCCGCACCATGTCTCAGACTGCCAGGAACTGCCAGGTTCTGCTGGTATCATTAGGCCCTGGCCAACCAGCAAAAGGAGGCAGAATGAGCTCCTATTCATCACCTAGCAAGGGACAGTAGGGATTTCTTTTTAAGAAAGGGACAGTAGGGCTTCCAGACTTCTGTTAAACATGCTTTCTGAAAAACGTGTTTTACACGCCATACATATCCATGTTTCTGAACAGCTCTACCTTTGAATAGAAAAAGTCTTTTCAGAAGAAGTAGCTGCTTATAGTATTGTCCTGTGAAACTTCATAAAATGTTGCTTTGTGCATTATGAGGAGATGGCATTTCTAGAGTTGTGGTCCCAATTTTTAAGTAACAAGCACACGTAACAAATTCAGTGGCTGTTGGACTGAATTTTCTTTTACGTTTTCTGAAGAGAAAACCTGAACAGCTGGTAGTCACAATGTAAGTGTATTATGCAAGAATGGTGTTTATAATAGTTTAGGAGGAACTGTATTGCTACTACCAACTTACTAGATTTCACAGAATGTCGCAAGTTGGAAGGCAGAAATACCCCAAATTACTTATTAGAACGACTTCTCAGTCTTCCACCTATCAGTTGGAAATGAAAGCTTGTCATATTTTTGTGTTTTAGAAATATTTGATACTGTGATATATGTATTGATGTCAGTGGGTGTTGTGACTATTCATAGATATTAATGGATCTGACTATACATAAGGTACGTAACTTCAGTTGATAAGAGTATGCGTTATCCTTTACTCCAGCTCGTGCTGTAATATGGTGTTCAATTTATAAAAATTGTGACGAGATCTTAAAATCAATAATATCATTTTAATTATGAAAATAGGAAAAAAAAATGCTCCTTAACTTTAATTCTCTGATTATTAACATGAAGTGGGCCTGCTCTCATAGGAAATGCAGAAGAAAACTAAGATTTATTCTATCCAACTATGCTTTAACAGTTTGCTTAATACATTGCCTGGCTCATTATTTGTCTTGCAGAGATTAAAAGGCACGTTTATTTGTTTATTTATTCCTAAGGGGTGGTGGTGGAGGAAGTATTTTAGGTTAGTTTTACTCTTGTTTTTTGAAGACGTATTGGGAGTTAAGATTCATTTATGTAACTAAGGATCGATGACGGCGTTGCAGTGTATTTTGCACAAATAAGGCAGAATTTAGAAGGCTGATCTGTTGCATACAAGTAACTCCTTCCTTTGATCTCATTTTCCTCTGGCAACTCTTGCCTGGCCTAAGTGTGCATGACAGAAATGCAGTTGTTTTTCTTAAGGGCCTGAATTTTCAGGGGTCAGAATGCGTTTGCAAGTATGGTTATGGCATATTGCAGAACTTTGTAATTTTAATATATGAAAAAGTATTTTATGCAACAGCTATAAATAGCTAGTGAAAATCTTCCTTTATGCACATGTACACAAAAGAGTAAATGAAGTATTGTAACAAGTTCAACCAGTTTGTGCTGTTCTGCCATTGCTTTAATCACGTATAGTAATAAGATGTGTCCTTAGTTTGCTTTTGCTACGAGACTAAAAATGTCCTTGCTGAAATGCAATTTCCCTGGTAATATGAAGTCCCTTTTGGAGGCAAAGGACACTTCACGCCTTTATTTATTGTTTTTCTTGCTGGGGTATTTGGCACACAGTGTCGCAGTATTCTCAGATTTGTATCTCCTTTCCATTAAATCTAGGTAACTCTGCTTCCTTGTTGTCTTTCCCAGCCCCTATGGAAGTTGGTACTTATAAAAGGGCAAATGGCATAAAGTTAGTGCTGGGAAAATGGAGTAAGGCGCATAAAGAGAAGAGGCAGTTGTTTCACTGTGGGTTGTAAATTTACTTCCATGGAGAGTTACGCTTCCAGCTGTGGCTGATGTGTGTGACTGAGTCATTTAATGCTTTGCTGTCAGTTATAAGCCTAGCAGAGAACATCTCTTCCATCTGTAGGTGTTTTGAGTCTGTGTGTGCTTGATGTAACCCTACTTTTCAATCACTTGCATCTTCCTAGCACCAAACACTACAAGATGCTTATTCTGCACTAACTCTGCATGTTGCTCGTTGTTACCCCTGTTGTGGAATTATCTGCTTACCAAGAATCTAAACGCTTAATTATGTGGTGACTGCAGCAGGTCATCCGCTCAGCAAGACAGGCTATTGCATACCATGGTTGTGGTGCACAATGGATGCCTATTATGTTTTGACTGCAGTCATTTAGTCTTTTATCTAAAATGCAGAGAGAAGACAAGCTGTGAGATATCCCTTTCCCACTCCCACTGCAGAGTATCTCATCTTTCTTGGTATTGACTGCTAGGATGGTTCTGCGTCTGGAGTACGAGGTCTCCCAAACTAGAAGCAGAAAAACAACTTGTTTGTTTGATGTTTTCAGAAAGACATTAAGATAAAATGTTATTTTTCCAGATACAACTTTGACTTGCCGTACAGAAATCTCTAAGGTTCTTTGCTATTTGGCCTGTTACAAAATATTTTTTGTATGTTTTCAGGTATTTTAATTTCATTAAAACATTTGGGGATTAAGCGAATGAGTAGTATTTTGCACTCTGTAGAACATATGTGCAAATGCGTAAATAAATAATGAAGAGACTACCCACATAAACTGTTGTAAATATGTCCCTACAGAAAGACTGAACATATAAACTCAGTATTCATAATTTCCATCAGGTTTTGTAAATGCTATTGAGCAGTCTTTCTGTCTTCCCCTTTCTGATGAGTAACTTCGGCCAGCACTTCGTATCTTAAGAGATTTTCAGGAAATTAAATATATACCATTTTCTCATATTTAACATTATGTTGAACAGTTATTTTCATACTTTTAAACAGCAACATCACAAAATAACCCTGCTGGTGTATTATGCATTTGCTGCATAATTCGCTGCATCTTTTGTAAAGACATAATCTTCTGATTCAGTGCAACTTCTTCTGTATCAATACAGTTTTGGCTGTAATGTAGTAAGCGCAAGGGAGCAGCAATTAGACAAGAGGCAGATGCATAGTTGTCTGTACCTGTAATTACAGATCGCATTCTTAGCTTCACAGAAAGCTAGGCTGCCCTAAAAGCCAAGAAATTTTGTCCACAGTGTTATCCATTAGTAATTCTCCAATTTTAATCCTTTGACATCTGAAATAATAAAAGTATTTCTAGAAATAAGCCCTAGAAACATCCATGAAAATACGTTTACCAAAGTATCATCTCTGCACCATTCTCCATTCTTAGATATATAGAAATGAAGACTAAATGATATGTATAAATATTATAGTAAGGGTAAATTAGTGTCAACAGGTGAAAAATAAAAATCATTGGCAGAACGGAGAAGTAATTTCACAATATCAACTCAAACTTCCTTCAGAAGGGAAGGCCATGAGAGTTTTTATTGGTATATGACGTCCTGATATAACCACCTCATTAATTAACGTATACTAACTGGCTTTCACTTTGTATCTTATTCCCGGACTTGATCTAGCACCAAAGACATCGTGTGATTTTTAATTATTTTTTAAAATTCAAAATATTTCCATTCTGCAAACAATTAGCTGGAATGCACAATAAAGGAGACTGAAGTGAGAAGACACAATATAAGGAAAATTACTGAAAATACCTTTCAAACTAAGTCCATTTGACAGAGCCTCCATTATGACAGCTTTTTTGTACGCTTAGATTTCAAGCTGAGAAGTTTCCTAAAGCGTGCTAAACACCACGTTTTCAAAAGTGTGGTATAAATGTATACCTAATATACAGCATTGAAAACATATTTTGATTGCCAAATGGGAGGTAAGCCGTCTATAAAACATGCTGTAAGTAGCTGCTGAAGAAAAAGCTACACGCAAAGAGATTGTTGGCAAAGTCAAGAGACCTCAAATGGAAACTTCGCCTGTAGAGCATCAAAGCAATTGCTCCTTGTCTTTCTCTAGGTGTTGCTTTTGTACTGCTGTCAAATTAACTCTGATACATTATAGCATGTATTATTTTTGTATGTTTGACATAGCTATTCAAGGTAAGCGTTCAAATAATACTAATAAAGTAAATGAATTGTACGTAACAAACAATTTATAATTGACAGGAGAAGCTGGAGAACAGTTATTTTTAAACAGTCATTTTCTGACCATGTTATTTGGATAGGCTCTCTGGCCGTACGCTGAAAAAGGAGTTAGGAAAATGACAATTGCTTTATCATTAGTACTCAATATGAATGGTACAAAAAATTATTCGTCAGTCTGTAGTGATACTGAGTTGACACAGGGGAGAAATATGATTAAATCATATTACTTTCCTTGCATCCCTGGCCCTATTTTCCCAGTTACCATGGAAGTGGATTGCTTCCTAAGTGTTGCCATTATTGTGCTCTTAATAACTAGGTTTCACATAGCTACAAGGTTTTTAAATAGTGTTTCCATCTTGCATTGCTGTTCATTTCTAAATCAATGATAGCTTGCCACATTGTTAGGAGATAATTTCTGCTGTTGCTTTGTAAAGATTTTTTGTTATTATCTTTTCACCTGTTTTCTCTGGCTTTTTCCTGCTGCTCTGTTTTGGTCATTGAAATAGTAAGTGTTTATTTTTAATCTCTCCTGTCACAGTAATTTTTGTCTGGTCTCCCTTCTGTGTATTTTATATCTTCCAGGTTTAGTTTATAGTTGCTGGTAAATGTTTCCGTCACTGACAGTGATCAGCATTTGGGATTGGGTCTGACCTGCTTTGCTGGTCTCCTCCTTATTTAACATGCTGCCTTCTGGCTTTGCACACAAGAAGGAAGAGGAAAGATGGCAGAAGCCTACAAGAGAATCAGCTGATTTCAGCTGTTTTTCCTTTGTGCCTGCTTCATGTTAAAATACCTATCAGGTGTCTCCCGCGAAGCATTTTATGAGGATGCTACTATCAAGTCAGCTTAAATTATGTGGGAGTATTAGTTCAGCTCTGCTAGTCCAGATTTCATATATTTGGCATACTGGCAAGACCATGTCTATCACAACTCAGAAAAGATCTTTAAAATAATAGTCAGTGCATCTCCTAGGCTTTGGAAGACCTCCCCTCATATTCCTCATCTGCGCAAGCAGAGGACTGACTGGTGAAAGTGCTGATTGATCAGCCTTTGGGGATTATAGAAAAACACCAACCAACGCCTGCTAAACTGAAGTCAGTGTAACTCCTTTAATTTGCAGACCAAATTCTCTGAAGGAAAAGCACTTAGAGTTTGTGGGGAAAAAGGGAAAACGTTCTGAGTTTTAAAAACTGTCCGTGTCTTCATTGTTTTCCCCATGTAATTTAAAAAAAAAAATATATTTCAGCATTTTAGTGGCTTCTTTCAGTACAAACTTTCACAACCAGGAAATAATATTCTTTTAAAGCTTATCTCTATTTTTCTGTCTGATTATCCAGTAGAAGTTTGTACTTGATTAATTTTTTCCACCTGTCATTACATCAGTGTAATCACAGCTTTAGAAGACATAGCAGACGTGAGTTTGAGTCGATGCTCATAAATACCTAAGTGAATTAATTCAGCCTTCACCTCAGTATCTGGATTGCTCATCTCAAAGTTGAAGTGGTCAACCCCCAAATTTTAGATCTCGTGAACTTGAAAAGACATTGAAGAGGATCGCACTGCTGTTGGACCACTGCTTTAAAAGAATTCATGTGTAAGAGTCTGAGGAAAGGTCAATGCATGATTTTGGGGAAGGTTTCTAATTCTGTACCTGATTTAGGCACCTTTCCCAAAATAATTTTGTGGACCCAGAAGTATTTTATGTCTGAAAATAGGTGCAGAAAAAGGGCAGCTTTTGTGAAGCTGGCTAAGAACGGGCAATGCCAACTTAAGGGTTTTGGGGTTTGTTTTGTTTGACTGTAATCAGCTTTGTGTTTTATGCTGCAAGGAGTTGATGCACTAATTCTAACTTGTTTGCTAAAAATAACTTGGAGTTCCAGATCTATGTTTTAGGTTTATCACCTATTTGCATTTCAAAAGCAAGGACACCACGCAGACCTATTTTACTGTTAAATAGAGAGTCATCATCTTCTAAGGAATAGCCTTGAAATCCTACTTTGATTAACAATACGTTGTTTACAAATACAAAATTGTTTCTTTGCTCCACCCCAGCCTCTCTTTTTTTGTTTTGTTTGAGGGAGAATCAGTTTGAAATCAAATTTTTATCTTTGTTGGTCTTAAATTATTTATATCTGTTACTTACAGTACTATTCTATCCCTATTTAGAACATACATCTAAGTATTTGAAGCTACGTACTGTTGCATGGATCCTGTTCATTGGGCTTTCAAGCCAAAATTTGAAAGAAATATCTCTGACAATACAATAAGGCAAAGCAGAAGCAGCAGGAAATTTAGGAAGGTGAAGGAGATAATAGCAGTGGAAATTATTGTGGGTAAAGGCATTTCAACAATTTTAGATCACAATTGTTAAAACTGATGAGAAATTAATTCCATATTAAGTAACTGTAGAAATGTTATCCTAATTAAACACCTGAAAGAATATCTTTGTAGCCCTGTCTGATGATTAAAATTAAGGGAAAACGTGACAAGAGGAGAAGGTTAAACAGAAAAAACACCTAATGGCATTATCTGAGTATGAGAAATCACGATCCCGTCCTTTGGTCAGTCTTGATCAGTCTAAACTTGCAAAGCAAAACTGAGCAGCAATCCCCAAGTTCCGAGCCAAGGTAAGCTCCAGTGATCTGTTATAGAAGCAAGGGAAATGAAGTTATATTACACTGTGACAAGACAATCCCTGTCAGTAATTTTTCTCAATAACTTCTTCTGAAGTCAGACTGTACCAGTGGTGTTTTTCTGAGCTGTTCCGGGGCACGCTTTTTTACCGTCTCTATTCTAACTGTATCTTCTCCATTGTGTCAGTTATAACTAATAACTGATGTTGTAAGGAATGACTTCTCCAATCAAATGACTAATTCTCTCCTTTTGGAGCAATGTTTAGTTCTTTAAATAGAAGATGCTCTCAGCAATAATTAAAATTACATTTTCCCTTGTTTTTGGCAAAATCTCAAAGTGCTTTATAAGTGTCTGTTAGGCTTTGTACTTACAGCTAGTTAATTAATACCCCTTTTTGGTGAAAGGGGAGACTGGGGCATACAGAAATGAAATCATTGAGGTAGGACAGTATGGCATTGGCAGCAGCCAGGAATAGAATTCAGACCTACTGCCTAAATGACTTCCAATGACAGAAATAGATATACCCTTTAGGCAAAATACAAGTGCATGAAAATATGTGGAACTTGACAGCCTGGAAGTGTTGCATGCTTCCTGCCAGTGTGTCATTCCAGTACGTCAAATAAAAGTATCTGTGAGAACGAAAGGGATATTCACAGAAGATAGCTTACGTGTAATAGTATCATTGTGTAGAATCCTGTAAATATTTTTAATATAATCATTAATTTTTACTGGACCTTATGTACCTCAGCATTTCTCAAGTGTCTGTGGGGCTTTTTATGTATGGGTAACGTTAAACCACAGGCTCTTCCCCAAAATTTTAAATTATGACACACAAGAAGTATGTCCATATTATTAAATAGATTTGCACTAATAAACTTCACGTGCATTTAAGTTAGGATTATTTCTACTATATCTTGCCCGATATTTCTGTGCTAAAAGACAAAGTACCTAACAGTGTAGTTTTTTTTTAATTTAAGACAAATTATCAGCACCACACTGCATCCTGCCCAAACAGGATCTTTAGGTGACGTGTTTCACCTGGTGCTGGAGTAATGTGTAAATACACAGAAGCTGGGAAATCTAAAAAAAGTCTCAAAAAAAAAATGGACACCCCTTTGTACCCCAAGAGAAGATGTTCAGAGGGAAGGGAAGTGCTGCTCTCTGAGCAGCTGAAGAGGAGCTGAAGAACTTGATTATGTGAATTGGCAAGAAATATATACTTTGTAAATCAAAGGAGAATCTAGAGCAATATAGTTCTACAGAAAAGACATGATACTACAAAGGCCTTGACCCAAAACTCCTGCTTGGAAAAGTAATGGGGATGCTGACAGACAGAACAAGCTGTGGGTGTCTGATTCTGCCTAGCTGTGTAATTTTTTTGTGCTGTCTAAAGTAGACCGTTCTTTTTAGAATCCCCTTTTTTTGCAAAATCTGAAACGGTTTGTGTCAAGCATCAGGCAGTTTTGTAGAGATAAATGCACCCATGCGAGTGAAGTGTTAGGGAAGAATGTGTTTATTTTCTTGTGGGTAGCGCGGGGCAGCTGGCAGAGGAAATGGCGTTTTCCAGAGTAAGAGTTGATCGCATAAAGGGCCAAAAAGGAAGTACAGTGTCCCGTTCAGACCAACAGAGGCTAAAACTGCAGTGGGTACCCAGGGCAGTTCTGTGACTATACAGAGGTTTAGGAGAGTGGTGATGGCCTGCGAGAACAGTATTGGGCAAAATTAGGTTTCCTGAATTTGAGGTGATTTGCTGACACTCAGCATTTCACAGATCAGGCCCTTAATTCAGCTGGCGGGATTAGCTCGGCTAGCGTTACAAGCTTAGACCAGGCTATGCCCTAGACCATTGGAAAGAAGCTCATCTGAACACATGGGATGGTGCAGTAGAGCAGCACAGCACTCTTAGGAGTCCCTCGCCTTCCAATGCCAGAGTTTTGCTGTAGTAGTTAAAACTGTAGTGTCCCTCTGATCACATTAAAAAAAAAAAAAAAAAAAAATTACTTTATTTCCTTGATCACATCAGCATTACAGAGGAATGTTACATGGATGGAAAGAAAATGTTCTTTAGGTTTTCACGAAGGATTTTTATCCTCGTGGAAAACCATAATCATAAAAAAGGATTTCAATGTGGCCAGTCAAGTTACTGCCCTGATGAAGCAACACACTGCTTTGGACTGTTGCTTAGTGGTTAAATAGCATTCCCTGTCACAAGCCTACTAAAAGCTGAACTTCTGCTTCACCTCCCTCATTAAGAAACTGAATTTAGCCCTTGCAAATTTTTTTTTTTTTTGTTGTGGTGGTGAGACTAAAATTCACATCACTGACTATTCTGTTTCTGGTAGCGGCTCGTAAAGGGCTGCCCAGGGAACAGTATAACAACAGAGCTGGGAAGAAGTAACGCTGTTTGATGTGTTCTCCAGCCTCCAGTGACCAATGACATTTAGTAGTCCTCCCTTCGTAGGAATGAGTTGCACAGCTAAGCACGACTAGCATAAAAACTGTCTCGTGCTCATTTTGAATTCACATTCTGATTTTTCTTCAGTGCTCTCCAATGCTTGTATGAGAAACAGTGAACAGTCTCTCACCTCCATGGTACTGTCGATTTTATAGGTTGTACCGTATCCCTCAGCCACGTAAAGAAACAGGGTCTCAGGCACAATCCATTAAATGTGTTGGCTGACTGCTTTGTCACGTTTATTTTGCTTGTTTTCTTATCCCTTTTTTTTTATATATATATATTTGTTTATCTTTTTTGAGATGAGAGACCAGAACACCACACAGAATCCAACATAAGGAGACAACATTCCTTTGACAGTAACATGTGGATATCCTGTGGTCTCTTCATCTTTGCTAATAATTTTAATTATTGAATTGTTGCTTTTTCTGATGCTACTAAACACGAGGATGGTGGGGGTTTTGTGGACCTGCCTGTTATAACTAGTAGATCTTTTTCCTGATTGGTAGTAGCTAGTCGACAGTCAGTCGTTGTATTTGAGCAGTTAGGATTGTTTTCCCCTTGTGTTCACCTCTTTCAGGTTGCAGTATGTTTGCCCTCAGAGTTTTTCCCATAGAAATATTTCAACTTAAAACTTGTAAAAATATTACCTATGAAGCAGAGGAAAATGGATCGTTTGTTTTCAAAGCTGTAAATTGAATGAAACGGAATTATTTGAATAAACTTTATAAATATTTAGAGATACAATTGATTTTTGTTTTACAAATGTACTGTGCTGGAAAGTTAGACAAAGAAATTAGCTTTAGAAATGTGACTTAATCTTGCTGCATTAATAACAAGTGTAAACAGGTGCTGCTTTTCAAGCCAGAGGGATAACATTCACACTCTTCCTCTTGGAAGAAATAATTGTATATTAATTCAGCTTTGGATGTGTTTTTATAATCAACCTGGGGAGGAAGATGAGCAGGGGTTTCAGCCTCCCCTCACCACCTGTGAGGAAACAGAAAGGCTGCACGTAGTATCTTTGAATTGGGAAAATGCAGTGGCAGCTCCTAACTCCTAATGTAAGTACAGGAAGTCTTTCCGCTGTCAAACCCAGGAGGAGGAGGCAGTAACACTCTTGTAAGCAATTCCATTTTGTCACGTAGAAGGTAAAATTGTTTTTGAAAGAATTGTTCCCTGTGTTTTCTCAAGAATGCAGTGCAGTGTGCAGCAGAGGAAAAGAAATGACGTTGTCTGAATTTTTCAAAGGAGATCAAGAAACTTTTTGACAATTGTGTGTTTAATTTTTTTATGTATAACAGACTATAAATAACATGCCATTGCACAGACTGTCATCTGCTGTGTCCACGTGTGTGTGAACTCTGCTTCTTGTAGTGTGTTCAGTGTTTAAATGGGCTTCCATCAACATCACGCGTGGTTGGTTGGAATAGATTCCCAGAGATTACGTTCATTTACCTGTATCATTCCTTTTCTTTTTTAGGGTGTTCTTGAGAGCCATCAACAAATTTGCAGAGACAATGAACCAGAAATTTCTGGAGAATATGAATTTTGAGGTCCAAGTAAGTATTTCGGCTTCTCAGTTGAGTTGAGGTAGTATGTGAGGTGTGATCATTCCGGTCTGTCAGAGCCCCTTCGGGTACTTTATGTCGGTATCAAGATGGCTGTTGATTTGAGTGTGGCAGGATTAGGCCATCTTTGATATGACCTGAAAATTATACTTCAATTATTTATGATAAGGCACTAAACCAGAGGATTTTGTGCTGTGATTCTCTCAGAACCGGCAAGCAGAAAACTCATTTTTTCTTAGCCAGCCAAGTGCATTCAGAAAGGCGATCTTTGATGTGCTGCACGTAGCCCGTACAATGTCACTCCTATGTATGTAGGGCAGAAAGAGCTTAACTTTGTTTGATTCCTAGAGTATTTAGCACTTAGATTTTTATTTTTTTAACATGTAGTCTTCCCTGATAAGTCTATCTTTATTTATTTATTTTCCTTTATTTTTAGTAGTTCTTTCTGAAATAATTAAAAATTAGGGTGGGTTTTTATTTTTAGTTTACTCGATAGCATTCTTTGTAACTTAACTATTTGGTCATGCATTTTAGCATTTTACCGTATGTTTGACTTGCTTCAGATAAAAATGAAAATGTCTGTGGTTTTCATATTCATTAAATTGTTACTAAAATGTAAAGACAGTTTTAGAACCAGGATTTGTCACTAAATGCTGCCTGATCATGGCGAGTGCTATACATGGAAAACACACTAGCAAAATATAGTATGAAAAATTATTGTATTTTGCTCTTTATATTAACCGCAGCTAAGAGTAAATGTTTTAAGCTCAAAAATGCTTCCTGATCTAATCTAATCATTAGATAATAACTTACTGACCCTAACCATGAAGTTCAGAGAAATTTCAGGGCTCTGCTGCCTTGATTTCTTGGGGTTTATATTTTATGGTTAATCTTGCAACTTGGAGACTGTTTTAAGTGATTCTACTCTACTGCACGTGAGTGTTTAGGCTTACTATGTGAAAAACTATTTGGATATTGGTCTCTTGGTCCTTAACGTGAAATACCTCAGTCACGTGTAGCTACAGAGCAGTCACGTAAGCGGTTACACCAGAGTTTAAAAGACAATAGTAAAAAGAAAGGTAGAACATTCAGTTCATACTCACAGTGGCCTCCAAGTATGAAATGTAGAGCTTTTTCCTCATTTATTTCATGAAAACATTTGTACATTCAAAAGGTGTGACTTCACAAATGTAGGTATGTAATATGTTAATTAAGATTTTTGAATCCTAGGGAAGGATGTTTCATTTGACAAACTTCGCATTTCTTTTTAGTAAATATCCTTGCTGGAAACTCTCAAATCCTTCACGTATTTCTGATATAGCATCTTTTAGGCTATTTCAATTTGTTACCAACCAATTTGTAGTTTATCATTTCTGGAACACTTGATCATTTTTACTGCACAATGTGTCAGTAATTTTTAAAAGCAACTAAAATAGATCTGGTGGACATCAGTATGCGTATGCTGCCAAAGCCACGCAAACTACTGTAAAGACTGTGTATCTGTCAAAATGTTATTAAGGTGTAACACTGCCTCTTTCAAAAGTTAAAGCAGCAGTCTACACCTGGAACTTTTATTTCAGATAAGTTTCCTGTGGCAATTCTGTGCGCTCCAGGATGTTACCAAACAACCAGGGATGTTGTAGTTCATCACTGAGCCTTGTATGTAGTTCAAGGCAACGTGTTAATGCTTGCTCTTTTATTCGTGACTTGTCAAATATCTGGAGGCTTTGAGTAAGTGAAACAACATTATAGTCAATAAATAGTTCCATCTAAAGAATTCTGATACCCTTTTAATGTTCTTAAGAGACTTAAAAGTAGAACTCAGGGAGGTACCTTACGTTTCTTCTACAAATAAAAGCTCTGCAAACCTTTTAGCAGTCCTGTAAATAGACCTATTAAAAAAGCTGCTACTGGACTAAAGAAGGTCTGAATAATGCAAAGCATGTTTTCTTAATTACAAAAACACAAAACCACATAAAACCCCCACAAACCCCATTATTATCTATACATATTCAGATCCTTGGTAGGTGAAGATCTAAATGTTTTAAAGGTTCTTTTACTGTTTTTCATGTTTACGTTTTTAGGAAAAAAACCCCTATAAATCAGTGTCTTGCAACTACTCAGACTGTGAAAACGTGAATATAGAGAAGCACTTAAAACTAAAGATGTTATTAATTGAAATGAGAAACTTGAGAGGTCCTTTAGTCGGCCTTCTTCATTTTCTGAGGATCAACTTCATCCAAATAATTTCTAAGAAGGATTTTGCCAAACTATTGTAGAGCCTTTTATGCTGAGAGAGTAGTCTGTATCTTTCCTAAAGATAGTGGATGATCCTTGAAGTTACCAAATTTTCTTAAAATGCTCTAAAGCGTTGAGGCATAATGGAGAGGAACAAAGAGTGGAAATAGTAAAGGAGGAATAACTTCAACAGATTTTTCTAACAAAAAATTTGTCTTTTGAAGTCATAGCTTAAATTGTCCTACTCTGCAGTGTAAATCCATGTTTCTCCTACGTTATCAAAAAGAATTGAACAAAAACATCTGTAGCAAACCCCAACGGGTAAAAGGCATTAGTGCAAAAGGGGCCTTGGTTTCAGGAGGGTGTATGAAGGACGCGGCAGCACTGTTTGCCTTTGGTAGTTACCCTGAAAAATCATCCACATCTCCTCCTCTTTGTGAGATGGCTAGAAATTCCTTACTAAATTACTTTCACGTTTTCCAATACAGCAGCTGTCATGTTTTCTAGGGGGCAGGCACATGTCTGCTGAAAAAAAGTGGAATGAGAGATTCTTTTCTTTTGCGTTCCCTCTGCCCTTCTCTAGAGGGGTGCTGGCACATCCGTAGCCCTCCCAGCCTGGGGCTGGCGTGGTTGATGCGGTTGACTCTGCCAATTCCATCGCCATGTATTGAAGTGTTACAGCACAGGAAGGCAGCCTGTGCTCTTACTGTCAGGTGCTGCCTCTCAGTAGGAGTTTGCAATGAACAATTGATAGCTAATTACAGACAAGGTTCCTTCTCAGCTCTAGCTTTGTCTCCCGGTGCTCTGTCCCTGGGTGACAACTCAGCACTGGAGCTCATGTCAAGCAGCAAAGCTGAGTATCCCACAAGTCAGAGCACGAGAGCCCTGGTCCTCTCCTGTCACTGCTGCTTCACTCAGCCCTGCCACATCCCGGTAGCTGCATGTCCAAATGCGCAACATCGTAATGTTATTGTGGGCCTAAGATAAAACAAAGCAGGTCTCTCAAGTATATTTTTTTGATTTTTTTAAAAATATTTTTCTTTCAGCTTTTGCGATTTTTTTACTTTTGAGAGACTACTTTGTCTCACTGGGTTTTAAAGTTAGTTTTGGTACTTAAAAGCTTGCAGGTCCTTAACTTGAATGTGCTATTGAAATGCAAAGGATCGTGTCTTTTCAGCCATCTTTGGGAACGAATGGAAATGTATTTTATAAATAAGGATATTGAGTCTCTAGGGTGTATCTCTGACAGAGGTGGCATTTGAACTTTGAATTAAGTGAATAAATAGACCATTAACTGTAGTAATAAGGCTTCGTTTTTCTTCCCATAATCTAGAACAATTTGAGAAATTTTCCATTTTACTGGTGTAATTGACATATGCAAAGTATATTCCCAACACATCAATAAATACAGCTTCTCAAGGGACTGAAAACTCTAAATTGGTCAAATTAATCTTTTAAAGTGTTTGATAAGGGGGGAAACCAGGCTTTTCAGGGCATAAATAACATCTATCCTGGGGAAAAATGCTCTGAATTAGTATGTACTGTTGGTACTGTCAAAAATTAGATATGAACATGATTCAAATGTTTGTATTAAAGGGGGAAAAAAGCTTCAGCCTTACTAGTGCTCATTTTCAAATGCGGTTTTTGATAAGGCTGTGGTTGGTTTGGGGGAATTCAGAGCATCTTTGAACGGTGTGATAAGTATCAGATTAACAACTGGCCCCAGTGAAACGCTGTTGAGGCTGTGTGTCTGCACCAGGGTAACTGCTCTCTGGACTGTAAATGCTTAAAGGACAGAAAGAGCCCTCCTAAGGGCTTTTAAATGAGCAAGTCTATGAAGGAGGGCTTTCCTTGGGCCTTCGAGGGAGGAATAAATGAAATGCAGGATCTTCACATTACAGAGGGAGTTTGAGGATTTTATTTATTGTAGGAAATACCTGTGTTTTTGAGGTTTTCTTTGTGTGCTGATATCTATTTTTCCTGGTTATTTGTGCACAAGAGAGTTTTCCAGGTTATAAAGGACAGAGGTCACTGAAATTTTTGATGAAACGTTATCTTTCTTAGCTGATTAATGTGGGTTCCCAACCTGGGGTTGTATTTCACCATTCAAAATTGAGGGCTCTGTAATACTGTTATATGTTTTGTTTCCATCCTTTAAATTACCACTGAATACATTTACTGTTGCCTTTCTGCTGTCTGCTTGATGCCTACTACCTACATTTTTACATGCAGCTGAATTTTTAAGAGAAGTATCTAAAGCCATTGCTGACTGCTTAGAAGCTTCTGAAAATAGTATTTACTTCCTTGAATCGTGTTTCCTAGTGAAGTTCCTTTTTCCCCTTTCCTTCTCTAGCGTGAGCGCGTAGTACCTCGCTTTGACTGTCTGGAGAACAAGTCATTTGCTTTCAGAAACAACGGGTTGCGCCCTGGAAATATAAGGGGTTTTCTTCTAGTTCAAGTTACATGGCTCAGGACTAATAGTAGTTATCTAGGGATGTCTTTTGTCCTTGTTTCATGTAGAGAGCTCTTAACAAAATATATTGGAATGTCACACGAATCGTTTTTGAATTAGAATCCAAAGAGAAGCCAGCAGATACCTTTTGAAGTAGTTCTCGAATCCAGTGTAATTACATTGGGTGCCTTTGGCTCCAGGTTGTTAAGATTCACCGGCATGTAAGATATTTCACTGGCCCTGCTCTGGTTCATGGCTTAATGTTGGTAGCTAACGAATCCCATATGAATCTTTTTTAGCAATATTTATTCAGCTGCTCTGTCTTAAGAGCAAATGTGTAGTTGTGGTTATTAAAATTCATCTTTCTTGCTTTTCTGCTAATAGCATAATACTAATGATGTACATCTTTGCATAATATAAAAATCTCGTGTTGCTTGCATCATTTGGTTTCATAAATTGTTAAGCATTATGCATAGTTTAATATTATTCCTGCTTTTCTCAAAACTGTTATCATTTCCTTATATTCAATTTACAGCTGTGGAACAACTACTTTCATTTGGCTGTGGCTTTTATTACCCAGGATTCACTACAGCTAGAAAACTTTTCTCATGCAAAATACAACAAAATCCAGAACAAGTAAGCAAAAATGTATACTTTAGCTTATGTCTTTAATTTTATAGTAAAGTGATGATAAAGATAATGATACATTTCATATTTCTTTTTTTTTCTAGATATGGAGATATGAGACGTTTAATTGGCTTTGCTATCCGTGACATGTGGTACAAACTTGGTGAGTAGGCAAATGAACTTAATTGCAGCTGAATCCATAGCGTATTGCTTGTTTCATTCAAAAATATCTGACACGAATTGCTTTTGTAAGTATTTCTGCTATTTGAACTTATAATATGTTTTCACTTCTGTGATGAAGCTTGGAACTGATGTGAGATACTGTTCGACTCCTGCCTATTTTTTATTTCGAAGAGAGCTCCCAACCTTCTCTCAGATTTCAAAGATGGCTGAAATCAGAAGATTTCAGAAACCTTATTTTGCTGAAATTGACAACCAGAAAAATTTTCCCTGAGAAGGTTACCGCTCAGGCTGAAGCTACAGTTCCAGAAATTAGTAGGCTCATATTTGGAAGCTGTCTGGATTAAAATTCCAAAATGTTTTTACATTTATTGTACAGTTGTGTCCTGCTACTGCCCCTTTCAGAGCTCATAATAGAGGAAACAATAACGTATTGTTCTATGAAAATATGTATTATAGAGGGGTTTTTAAATATACAATGAAGACAATTATGATGATACTTATGATTATACTTTGAAATGTAAGCTGAGTGTCTAATTTCAGCCAGTTAATCATGAAAAGAGTAGATTTCATCAGTTTAACAACAGAAAGAAGACAGAGAAAAAGGCTTTTACAACCATTCTGTCTAAGATCTCTTGACCGCAAGCCAGTTCTGGACTTTTGTTCCCGTGTGCCACTTTAGTGGAGTGCTGAGCACAAGCTAACAGTATTTTTCCCTATTTCCTGAGGTCCTCATTGTTCTGACTCAGCTAAAATGCAGGAAACTTCATCCAACTTGTGTAATCTCTATGTATTAGAAGTTTATATTTTAAGAATGGTGTGGAATCTTCTCAGTGCCTGCAACAAAAGAGCATTTTTTTCCCAGTAGTATCAATATTTTTTGCATGTTATTCAAATTTCATCAAAAGTACACCCACAGTATCTGAAATTTGAAGATACTTGAATTAAAAGGATTGCCTTTCTGCATACAAGGCAAGATTTAAAGTGATTGGCTGGAAGTGAATGGGAAAGGAGAATTTATTCTGAACTAAATACCAAGCATACAGAAACCAACACACAGAATTCAAGTGGACAGTGCATTGTTTGCCTTCCTCTGCTATATAGTCTACTGGTTTATTCATAAATACAATGCAGTGCAGCACACATCTTTGTCTCCCCTGATATACCATATTTATTGCAAAGAAACGTCATCTCAAAATGGGGATATTTTCTTCCCTCAGTGAGGTGGCAATACCTCCTGTAGAGGCAAAAGTAATTCCGTGTTTCTCCTTTTAGCGTGTTCACGTTCTAGTAGTCACCTTTCCTCTCGCCTCTGAGTTGGCCCAGTAAGTTTTGCAGTGTGTTACAACCTCTGACGCAGCAATGTGCGAGGTAAATAAGCGTTGGAGAGGCCATAATGTCACATTATTACACAAGGAAGCCAACTATGATTTTCAAAAAGCACTGAAAGTGATTGTTATTAACTGTAGAACATTTGTTTTATCTTGGAAAATTTTTGAAAAGTTCTTCTATTAGGACACGTGCAATTTCTTTATAATCTCTATTAAAACATTCTAGTTTCAAGGTGTAGCAGCGTATCAGTGCTTGCCTGGAGACTTTGGATGTTTTCATCACCTTGCACATACTCCTTCTGCTGACATATACCCCTTTCAGTTTTTCTTTTCTTAAATTTTTTATTTTAGTATTTTTAGTAGAATTTTTTTTAATGAATCAGTATACTCTCATGTATCAAAAAGATGTAGTCAAGATTTCAAAGGATTTGATACTTC
Source organism: Larus michahellis (assembly GCF_964199755.1). Taxonomy (NCBI): domain Eukaryota; kingdom Metazoa; phylum Chordata; class Aves; order Charadriiformes; family Laridae; genus Larus; species Larus michahellis. The sequence goes on along the minus strand of NC_133906.1, from coordinate 4,882,329 downwards.
TGCTGAATAATTGGCAGACTCTCAAATGTTTTCAGCATAGTCATTAATTTTCTAGTTTAACACTATTGTCCTTTTTAATATTGGTAGGTGTAAATTTGAAATTAATTGTTTTCAAGTGAACTCTTGATTCTAGAGCCATTAACATCTGTTTGTTAACATAAAATTTCAAGTTTTCACTGTACTACAAAGTACAACAAATCTTGCAGAAGAACTCTGCCACCTGTGTGTATTGCAGGTTTGCTCTTTGCATCCTACTTACGCTGAATCTGAGAGTCTGTGTTAAAAACAGCAAGCGCAATGGCTTTATAAAATTTTAAGGGCCTTTAGCAGTTTTGTCTAGCATAATGTTGAAGACCAAAGGATTGTTTTCTAATATCCAAATGCATTATTAATTTATTTAAATAATATTGTCTTATATACCCAATGGAAAAAGCGAGGCATGCAGATTGAGAAATGTTTCAAACTAATATATAATAGTTCTCACTTAATAATACATGTCCCTTCCATTTATTCTCAATAATTTCAGGCTCCTTTCTGTAGCTTTAACAAAAAGTGATCTGCATTCTGAAAAGCAGTGGAGCATCTTAAGTATAAACCACATTTGAGGGATACATACACGGCAAGATTGAAACAGGCAAATGCTTGTCAGGATCTCATACTGTGACCTCGAGAGAGCCTTTCAAATTATAAACTGACTTGCCTTGTGCTCTGGGGCAGATGATCTTCCTTTGTCCACTTCAGCCGTTCAGTCTTTGTGAGGTTGGAGGAGATGTCACTCTTAATTCCTGAAATGGAAATAACAGGTGCTGATGGCCAGATAGTCTTCAAAAAGCCTTTTTTTAATATATATTTTATTTATTTAAAGATGTGTGCTAAGGTCTTTTGGTTTTAAGTGTAAGATTAGTCTCCCGGTCACCTAACTGAAAGTTTCTCTTTTCTACTCATTGAAGAGGATTGTGTGGGAGAGTGAAGATTTTTAGAGGTGAATGGATAGCTACGTAATGCATGAATTTCTGTGCGTTTCAACAATTACAGACCTGTAAGGTCTAATACATCTAGGTATTGGAAGTTATTCAGTTGTCCTAAGATTCTTTTCAATCTTATTGACATTACTGATTTAAGTAGGATTAATAATGATTTTAAGCATCCTGAGTAGAAGAAAAAACCACTGAAGTCATAGTTCCGTTATGCTTAGAGTTACGTTAGTCTGGCAACCATATGCGAGGAAAATCAGAATCAGATTACTGTTTAGTTATTGAACAAGTCTAATTGTTCGTGAGAATACGTTATCTTTTTACAAGGTTTAGACAGTATTGACATTGTTACGCAGGTCGTTGGATTTTGATGCTGGTCTGTTCCACATATCAAATTTTTTTCTTCCCCAAAAAACAATCAGCATTTGAAGAACATCTTGGACGTGGTTGAATTTTTTGCAGATTTGGATGTTCGTTGGCAGCTGATGTAAGACTTGTGCTACAAGATAATTTTGTGGGGTTTTAGGAGTTGTGTAGATAGGGTTTCTGTTATTGCTTTCAATGTTGGATGCATTGGTTTGATTTATTGGTTACAATGTTTGATGTTATTACGAAATGAAAGCAAGTAATGTTTTTCTCCTTGGTAAGCCAGAAAGGTTACACCATGTGGCGCTCCCATAGTGATAGAATATGGGGGATTCTTAGGTTTTTTTATCACTCCAGGTATTCAAAACGAGATGTCAAAAGCTGAAAAACTGAAATGTTCACTGAACATGTTAACTAAGCTGGCATATGTATTTCTGGCATCTTAGAATGAGACGATATCCATTAACATGCTTAACAGCTTTTGAGAAGGAATGGAGATGAGTGGCTAAGTTGTAAGACTTTACCAACATAGGTGATTTAAAACACTGCTTTAAATGATTGCATGTCCTAAATGTTTCCCTAAATTTTTTTTTCTCTCCTTTCAAATAACCAATTTGTGTTTCTGTTTCAGGCCAGAATAAAATCTGCTTTATTCCGGGGATGGTTGGACCCATCTTGGAAATGACTCTTATTCCAGAAGTTGAACTACGAAAAGCCACAATCCCTATTTTCTTTGACATGATGCTGTGTGAATATCAAAGGACGGGAGAATTCAGAAAGGTAATTACAAGCACTCTGTGTGAAAATGCATTAAAATGCCATGTGATCCATATCTTTCTGCTAAATCTTTGTTGTGTGGGCTTTTCTGATTACAGAAAGTAAAATCCAAAATATTAAGAACAAAAGGAAGAGCTCTTGTGCAAGTGAGAGTGGGCTCTCTAGAGTCATTTAGTTGGACTTAAGTAAAACTTTCTTCACAATGACAGCAATAATGCGGTGGAATTGGCACCCAGAGAGGTTGCAGGATTTTTATCACAATTTTCAAACTTCTACTGAAAAAGATTCTAAGCAACAAGACATGATATTGAGGGCAGCCCTCGGTTAAGTAGGGGTTAGAATTAAATGACCTCTAAGGGTGCTCTCTAATCTAAATTTTTCATTAAACCCCTTCCTTGTAAAATAGATATCGATAAGACAAAGCTTCCGATTTTTAATACAGAATATCTGACAGAAGTAGCAGTGAATAGTTAATTATGTATTATCACATTTCTCAGGAAACTCTAACTTTTTAAAGGATTATTGTGAGAGAAACAACCACTGTGAATAGCTGGCATTGCAAAAATGTTCTCTACAGTAATTTTGAAAAGAAAAATTATTCTTAAATCACAAGTATTAAATATTTTTGACTGGTGGAATAGAAATAAGGATGGTGGGATAGGACATTTGGGAATGTAATCTAAATCTGCCACCGCTTGCTGTGTCTTCCTGAGCAGTGAGTATCTGTCAGTGTCTTTCCTAGCTGACTTTTCCATTCTCTGCAAGCTCTTTGGGCATACGCTTCCCTTCATGGGAAGTTTTACATTGGACATTCAGGCTTTGTCGTTACACAAACTAATTCAGAAGAATCTGTGTAATGGTGAGTGGCAAACAAAAAGTCGTGATTTTAGACATCCGTAGGAAAGTAAATATAACTACATGGCTCCTGTACCCAGCTATGTTTCATACTTTAAATCATGTGGGGTATTTCTGTGTCAACTATGTGTGGAGCAAACGGGCAGATGGATTTTCTGTTTTGGTCTATATTCCACAAATCGCAAAGCAAAGCTTTTGATTCAAGACCAAGATTAAAAACCACTTTGCGTCTGTGCATCTGTTCCCTACGTGTCCTAATAGTCCTATATTTGCCTTCTTAAAATGTTTTCCTGCTCTTGGCTTATATTTCGTCTCTTGGGAGAGATGCACAGATCTAGACAGACCAAAAATCCTCAAAACTCATCAGTCATACTGACCGATTAAGAACATCAGCTTAGGAGCCTGGAAGATGCCGGACACTTAGCTGACCCTTAAATCACTTCTTATGCTAATACAAATAAGTTTCAGGTGACATTTTTTTTGATGCCGAGGAACAAGGACATTCATTTTATTGCAGCTTAAAAATAAGAGGTAATTTTTATCAGATGGCACTGTTTGATAATTGAGCAGCTGAGTCTCATTGGATTCTAATGTTCTGCTTTAGAAATTGTGATCCAATTACTGGTCAAGAATTGTGGGGTTTATTCTCTCCTTTCCTGTGGATGAGGTAATTGAGATAAATTTCCTAAACTTGGATCTGTAAGTTTGCCCATTCTGGTGCTTTAAAAAAAACGCATTTTAAAGGGAAGGCACATTAAGTTTTATTACTTAAAATTGTTGCCATCTTAATTAGAAAAGGCAAAGAATTAATATGAGCGGAAAATCATTTGTTGCACAAACACGTAAACTCTAGCTTTTGCCAGTGGACAATTTTCGTATACAGATTGGCATTTAGTATTATGAAGGATATTTTCTTAAAGCTCTAATATAAGATTTTGAGAATCATAATGTGTTATTTCAAGACTGCCTTAGGCACTCGGGAACCTAGCTTGACATTCAATTAAAACATAATTTTGCTGAACTTAAAAGTAAATAATTTATTTCTAATCTAATCCTTTCTAATGAGAGAGGGGGGAAAAAGCACAAACAGAGACATTTTCACTAGTTGAGTCTGTGCTGGCACTGGAACTAGAGCTTGTCTGGTGTCTGACACGTAATTTAATAAACTTTACCAAAAAAGACTGATTTTGTTAACTTGATGTGGACTGTTATCCACATCATACCTGTGGATATAACAGGATATAACACATAACTCTCCACTGTTATGAGACATCAGCGTGGCAGTGCTCCCGCCTGGGTGGACAGACGTATTACGTTGCTGCTAGCTCAAAAGTCTGTGTCCTGCTTTATGTACACGATATACGTGTGATCAGGATAGAAAGGTATTCAAATTCATCAAACAGGAATTTTATTTCATTTGGCTATTTCTAGGAAGTCAACTAATCCCAGAGAAAAGAAAACTCCACCTCTGGTTATCTCAAGAATGACGTACTGTACATCAGTGTTGAATGGAATGGGATATGTACGTAGGCATATGGCATACTAAGGCATTTTTGTCACAATCCTTGATTTTACTTTGCACATGTAACTTCCAGTCACCCAGAAGGAATGTTATATAAGTTTGTAATTTTAACTCTAATTGAAGAACTAGGGAAGAAGCCATTAATATCTACTAATTGTAGCCATCAAGGCTCTGTCTGTCATTATCTCAGAGAGCTAGGAATCTTGGAAATGCCATTTATCCAACTCTGTTCAGTGTCTGTGGATAGAATTAGTGCTCCAAATATATCTTCTGCTTCACAGATAGAGGGAAGCTTGTTGCCTCTCTGTTGGACACAGAAGAATAGAATCCCATCCTCCAAATGCTGATCATCCATCTTTCCTTGAAAGGAAGACTTCCCTAAGCAAGACACATCACCAAGCAATCTAGTAATATTTGTTCTAACTGAGAATTTGAGACCAAAAGCTGGAAAAGACTTAGAAAGAGAGAGAGATTAGCTCTTTGCAGAGTAAATGAAAATACTGAAATAAACATGGATTCAAGTTACATTAAGGATTTAACTTGGCTTAGGAAAGATTAATTCATCTGTGTTTATATTTTCAGCCAAATAAGTAAATCTGTTCATGTTTGGTATTTTCAATTTAGTGTCTCTCCTTGGTTCCAGCAGTTGCTGAAGCCATCTGGGGAAGTTTTCTCTATTTGCATCCCTTCCTGACTCTTGCTGGTCTGTGTCAGAAAATCGTGCTGACGGATGGTGTGTTCTCGGGCTTACACAGCTATTAGTTGGGTTAGAGGACAGATATTTATTCTTAGTCAGCCTATTGGAGTCTTGTATCTTTCTGAGCTACCGGCTGTAAAAGGTTACTACATGGGTGAATGTAGGTGTTCTCAGCAAGCTCCTCTGGTGCAAGTGATTTATCATTGCTGTAAATACCCATGTTTCTTACTCTCAGTTCTTGAAATTTTATTATGCGTGAGGATTTCAGAAGGATGTGAGATCATCTCGTTAGCAGAAACCAAGTTTGTACGGCTTGGTGCTTCAGACCGGTCCGTGTATAAAAAATGGAGATCTTTCGTGCTTTGGTATTGAAGTGTGTTTGGATATGGAGATTTCTTGAATCTATTAGATAGACAAGCAGGTGGCTTTGAAGCCAAATTAGTGCCAGTGACAATTAGGCACACTCTGTTTAAGTTAGAGGAGAAATACCCCTTCCAGGGCTTAATTTTGGCACAGACACCTTAAAAGTTTATTCTATATTTCTGCCAACTTTTTTATTTATTTTGGTTCAAGGAACCGGCTTGTTTTGCAGCTCGTTGAGAAACTGCAGGAAAGATGCTTAGGAAGAGTTTTTTTTGTTCAGATCCAGCATCTGTGAAATTATTGCCTCTTAGAGAAGTAATCAATTCTCTACCTGCTGAATCAGTACTAGGAAGGATTTAAGAGCTGGATGATTTTTAACTGGTGCTTGACTTGCACTATATTCACAGATTTCTGTCTTACTCCAATAAGTCCGCAGACTTCAGCTCTAGAAAATGACTGGATTGGATGTTTTTGTTTAATATTGTCTTGTCTTGAAAGTGCCCTGTAGCTATGTTACCCACGTTACTAATACACATATATATACTAATACATATATTACTTACACATAGAAATGAATTCTGAGCCCTTTAAACTTCTTTTCCAGCCTGGACCAGCCACAGTAATTTTTTTTTTCCTGTTTCTCTGTAATTCAATGATAGCTCTTTATTCTCTAGTACTGGTATAGTATGTGCTGTTTCACTGGCAATCTTTAATTTGTATTCTAATTACAGAGAAAGAGCTAATATTAGAGTAGCAAAACCTGCCAGTAACAGGACAAAGAATTGTTCTGGATCACAGACTGTTGGTACTCCCAACAAAACACAATTCTTTGTGGCCTGCAAAGAGAAAACAAGGTTCCCTTTTATTTGACACTCCTATTAAAAAATAATTAAGAAATAGTACTAGTGTAGTAGTCCTTTCCTTCTACTTAAATCAGAAAATAGGATTTCTGTTTCTACTGAACAACTTAGTTTTCTCTGAGAACATTTTGGGAAGTGTCTCTTAAACGGAGATGTTGAGATCTGAAATCATTAGATGTTTTGAGGAACAGTGTAGAGCCTATTCAGTAGCCACAGAGATGAAACATTCACTGCCAACTTCTGTTGACACACCGGATGAGTACGTGCTGCTGGAGTTACTCCTGTTCTGCTATCAGTGGTTCCCATGTGCATACCGTACAGGTGTCCAAATTCACATTCAGCTTGACCTTTTCCATGTAGGCATCCCACTGATAATAAAAAGCAACCTATTTTCTCAATTTTCCCCTTCATCCAGACAGCAGAATATTTTAACCATTCTGTGCCCATTTAAAACAGGGCTATTGGTTTCTTCATGAACATTATTTTCCTACAGAGTCATCTTAAAATCTGTTATACCTGCTGCTGAGCCGGAGAAGTCACCTGTCTGTGCCATTGTATGGCATGTATGCAATTTGTATCCAAGTTCTTGTGTCTCACATCAACCCTGTGAAGCATTTAAATATTTCTATTTGAAGCGTATCTGCCTGGTGCTGCATTATAACCGTACGAACAGTTATAGTTCCACACACCTACAGCTGTGGTTTTGTAGTTTTGACTTGGTCTGAGAAATATGAAGTGGTTGAAATTGCGCCTTCCTCCCTGCCCCCCTAGAAAAGAAGCACGTATCTTTATTGCCTGATTTTCTGTATCTAGCTTTTTGTGTGATGAGTGTAGAAGTTAGGCCACCCAAGACACTGTTTCAAGCTCCTTGAAAGCAGCGGCAGCCCACTTCAGTCTTCTGTCTAAAGAGCAGTTACCAGCATCGGGATGACCTGGTAGGTGTGGGGCTGGATGCACAGCTTCCTGCTGTCTTTGGTGAGTACTGCTTGAGGAATCCTGGTGGCGGTTCTTCTGGTGTGCAGCTCGCTGCTGGGAGAGGGTGGAACCTGAGGAATCCTACAGCCAATGGGTAGCAAGCATGTAGTACCTGTCAGTCATCTTAAAACTCTGAATTTATGTGGATTTTTTTTTTTTAGGTTGCTCTCAGGAATAGATCTAAGGATGTTTAAATAGAGCTTTTTACATATTATGTAACTTTGAAATCTTTTTGTTTGAGAAGTTGTTTTAACACAATTGCACTTGATTTTAGGGGCAAAATCATTTGATTTGCTTATATTCTGGAATAACTTTGATGTTTGACATTTGCTGATCCTGTTTAGCCGAATGTCAGGACAAAAATGAAGGATATCAGATATTCAGGAGAAAAATGGGAATTACTTGGCCTTTGTTCTTGAGAAATGCTGAGTAATTTTTCTGGATGAAGAGTTTTAATCGTGACCTACTTGAAGGAAGTACATGTAGTACCATGTTTTCAGTTAGAATGTCACGTTCTCTGCAACTGAAGGAACTGTGCCTCCCAAAACATGTCTGAAAGATACGCGTGACCTGCTTGGGGTTCTGAGGGGAAGAACTATTTTGTTATATGTACCCTTGGGCTTGGCTTCTTCAGCTCAGGGCTGAACTTTTTGATGAGGATATATTTAGAGTATGGAAAAATATCTTGCATTGCAGTTATCTGCAATTATTACCACCTCTAAAATACTATAGAAATTCTTTCTACCATGAAAGGCTTCCGGTTCTCTCATGGGGTGATCTGGAGCCCAGTCTGCCAAAGCTCTCAATTACACAGAAACACTCCCCAGAGAAAACAGAATTATTCATATACTGAAAACTGTGTGAAAGAAAAAAAAACACGAACATTTTCTGTTTTACCACAGTGGTGAATCCTCTGTCTTTTTTATAGTGCTTTTAATAATTATATCCACGTAAAGCAACAGAGCTTTATTTCAATGCAGATCTCATAGCTTTTTAATGCTTTCTCGGTGCCTCTTGATGGGTTAATGGCTTGTCTGGAACCTTGTGGTAGGTCCTTCCCACCTCCCTTTGAAAATGTTATGGCAAGGTTTCTTTTCTCTGAAGCCAGATCTTTCTTGGAGACAAACTTTGGCGTAGCACCTGGCACAGTCTGGTTTAGACTTATTTCCTGTTGTTCTCCAATGGATTATCTGCAGCCTTCCGCACGTTCCTCTCACTAGCGCGTGGGCTTACTCTTGGAGCACGAGCGATCTTCCATTTCTAGTGTAGCTCCAGGTGACTCAGATGGCACCAGAGCAAACATAAACAAGCGGGCGTTCCTTTCTGCTGCCTCACCACGCGGTATGGAACCATGTGAAACACTCAGTGCTTACATGAAATATTAGAAATAAAAAAAAATATAAGTTTTGCCACACCTGAGTAATTTATTCATACGATATTCAAAGATTTTAGTAGAAATATTGGGGTGAGGGCATTGAGATGTGTTGTGACTGCATAAAGAAGACATTGACAGCCACATTAGAAAAGTTTAAAAAAGTGTTGGTATTAAAAACTTGTAATTCTCTCACTGTGCAGGTTCTTTACAAATCACTATCAAGCTGTTTTCTCATCTGATGATATCTGAACGTGATACAATTGGTTGGAGGAGAACAAAAAATGGCTATAGCTGCACTAAGACTTTGAGATTCACGTCTCGCCCTTCTTTCAGCGGGATCCCAAAATGAACCAGCAGCTTAGGGACAGGGTTTGTCCAGGCTGTCAGCAGCGCTAAAAGCCCAGACTGTGAATCAAGCTGATGAATCTTGGAATGCTTTTATAAATTTTAGGGTTTTCATATAACAAGCCAAAAAGAGATGTCAAGGAATGAAGAATCAAAGCAAATGATCATGCAAGAGGCTTAGAAGCGATGACGGTGTTCAGGAAAAGCTGAGCACAGAGCGAGGTCAGACTGGCTTAGGTGACCAGAGAATGAATGTATTGCCATTGCAGCTAGAGCTCGAGAGGGGTTAATAGAAGAATGGCTCTGCCTCGAAGGGGATTTCCATCAATGAAGTGCTTACATTTGTGCTGAGTTTCCAGCCTGCAGGTGCAAAAAGATACCGGCTTCTTCACAGCATAATATTTGAAGCTTGGGAAAAATTATGCTAATGGACTGGCTGCCTTTTAGTGATTTATTTTTATTTTTATTTTACATCTTAAAACCTGCAGCATTTTAATATTTATTGCTGCTAAGCTTATTGAAATAAATTATTTTCTGCCGTGCAATATTTTTATATTAAATTAATTTTAATTATTTTTCTGTTTTCCACTATTGAAATAACCAGTTAGGTTGTTTTAAAACACTTGAATTTTTTAGTTCTTTTTAAAAAAAATTGTTTCACATCATGTCTGAACAGCAAAAAAAGGCTAGAACAGACAGTAATTTGGTTCAAAATGCCTTGGTCTACACTGGGCAATATTAATGGAGTATATTTTCCTTGCAACCCTCTCCCAGTAAATTTCCAACTGACTTTTTCTTGGGGTTTTTCTGTTGTTGTTGTTGTTGTTTTTTTAATTCTTCTCTGGTGCTTTTCATTTCGTATTGAGAAAAAAAAACAACTCACCTTTTGTATTTGTGTTACAAGTATGATACATAAATATCAACTATTTGAGGACATATTTCAACCTGCAAATCTTAATGCTTTAAGGTGCTTGGAAAAGGTGGGGGGAAGGAAAAAAACCCTAAACAAATCATATGCATGTACTAGAGTTTCCAGGTTTTAATTGCCTGGACCTGAATGCAGCCTGCATCGTATATGGTAAAGGCATCGGTAACTAATTACAAATTCGGATCTAACCACGTTAGGTTGGATTAACCCTTTCAAAATGATACAGCAGTTTCCTGTGTATGATGTATTGCAAAGGCTTTGAAATGACAAATTACATTCATGTATTTATATTGCAATAACACAATAACATTTTAAAGAGGCTTTATATAATGAAGGTATGATGCTGCAAAGTGCTGGGTTAAAATATAATCCGACATGTGTTTGCATTTCTTGAAGAGGTAATGGTATATTGCTATGGTCTGTTAGCTAGAAATTCTCCAGAGGTGTTGCCAGAGTTTATTACACTTTAAAGATGTCAGGCTATTGTCATTGACAATTTGCACACATATTTGTAACAACAATTTTGCAGGTTGGCATTAGTTTCCCAGATAATTTTTCTTTACCTCTGACAAACTTGAAAAATAGGTTTTATCTTTTTCTGAATATTGTGAGATATTGTTCCCTTGCTTAATTATGTAAAACTACCCGGAGATACAGGGTGTAACAGGAACAGCAAGTAAATAATTTAGAAAACATCTTCAGATATCCAGCTTCAAGGAATTTATTATAAGGCCTGAGCCCAGTAGTTAAGCTGAAGTTTCAAGGCCAACTGTGCAGACTGGGATGTGGCGCTTCTCACGGAAAAACTTCTTTACAGTGAGGGTGACAGAGCACTGGAACAGGCTGCCCAGGGAGGGTGTGGAGTCCCCTTCTCTGGAGATTTTCAAGACCCGCCTGGATGCAGCCCTGAGTAATGTGCTTTAGGCAATCCTGCTCTAGCAGGGGAGTTGGACTACATGATCTCTAGAGGTCCCTTCCAACTCTGAAGATTCCGTGATTCTCAGTAAGCAAAGTTTGGGATAAAAGGAAACCTTTTAATTTGGCCTTGGAGTTCTAAGAGTTGGCGGATTAGTGATAGCTAACAAGGTGTGACCAGTGGAGACGTATTAACAGGTTTTCTCTCTTCATATGCGCACAAGCTGCATAGGTTCTTTTTCAGTTCGGAGAGTGGCAAAGGGTACTTTCTGACCTTACAAGTAGAGAAATGAGGCTGATGATGGCTCCAAATGAAGCAGTGGCACAACTGTAAAGCAAAACTGAAAAAATGATGCAGTAGAGAGGAAGGAATACTACTAACTGCTACTAACTACAAAAATAGCTTCCTTGCTGGTTTTGTTTACATGTCGCTGTTTCCTAATTAGGGTCTAGATAGACCTAACAAATAACAAGTAAATGGGGTATCGCATACTGTAGGATTGTTCCTATTTTATCTGAGTGACAGTCATTCTACTTACTCTGAACCCCTGCATTTCAAATCAGAGATGTTCTATGAAAACCCATGATGCAGATACTGTAACCCGTTTCCTCAGGTTCTTTTATCAGTTTGTACTAAGAAACAGGTATCTGGAGATAGTCAGATGTGCGCTGTTCAACCGGAAGATATTCACGTGTTTAAGCCTTGGGAATATGTGCTATAACTCTACAAAGAGACTCTCTTGATGCCATATTGCGATGTGTTTGACCTCTGGGTATCTGCTCAGTGTTTTGATTGTTCTTTCTTTATTAGTTTGAAAATGAAATCATTTTGAAGTTGGACCACGAGGTGGAAGGAGGACGAGGGGACGAGCACTACATGCAGCTCTTTGAGTCCATGTAAGTAGCGCATGAGAAGAAATGCCTTCAGGATGTGGTTTTATCTGCAGTCCTTACCACTTCTCAAGTTGGTAACCTCACTTAAGAATAAAATAGAATCTTAGCAGCTTTTTTTATGAAGGGCCTGGCAATAGCATACTGTTTCATTAAACCTGGTTTGAAGTGTAGTTTTGCTCATTGAAACTATTTTCATGGTTGTTTTTCAATATTTTGTGCTCCAGCTAAATTATGAAGAAATTATACCTAACCTGCAGTTCTCTATCCAACTTTCAAGCCAAGATAATTAAATATTTACCCCACTTTTTAGTCTTTCCCCATTTTTCTTTGTAACCTTTCTTGGTTTTGTTTCACACTAATAAGAAGGGATTTTGAAATGCCTTACTTGCTTTTCCCGATGTCTAGATTGGACTCCAATTCTCTAAATTAACACGAAGTGACTATCCTGGGATGAGAATATTGCAAAGTGCTACAGTTTAATAAAAATATTTCTAACAATCCCAAAGCCAGATATAGCATCTCCTTCTTTTCTTGGCCGCCCTTATTCAGTTTTATTCTCAGACTTACTAGCAGTGGCTTCACTTGTGGCAGGTTGTGTGTGTGATGTTTCGGGCAGCGCTGGAATCCCTGTGCCTGCCCCTGAGAATTTGTTCCTAGCTTTTGCCTTAGGCTGCAACAGTGAGAAACTACGTCACCCATCATACACTTTCTCAAGCACTGAGAACATAATAGTTATTAAGCAGTTAAGCACAGGCTTTGTGACATTTGAGTGTGTATGTGTTTGCTCTCAAAGCCTGCTACCTTGGATAGATTGTATTTTTGGGTAGGGGGTAGCAATCTGCAAAATCCCATCCCTCACCAGGGGAAGCATTAAATCTTTGTGTATACCACAGCGGATAAAGGTCTACTTTCAGTGACAACGTAATTTTGTAAAAAATACTGAATTATATAATAAATAATATGTGTACGTTATCATATATAAACAATATGTAATTAGATTCTAATCAAATAGCATAATTTAAAAGAAACGTTGTTTAAATCAAACAGAATTGAAATGTTTGCTATATTAGTTTAATTACTGTCCTATGAGGAGGCAGATAAAATATAGAGAGGCAGACTTGAAAAAATTAAAATTACTGACACTTTTTAAGCAATCTAAAACTATTCTTTGAAACTGGTAACACTGGCAAGGACAGATGAAGTTTAAAAAATGTGTCTTTCGCTTCCTAACATGCAATGACTACGTCAACTGAGAGCAATAAAGTAATTTTTCAATTTTGAATGTTTACTGTTTGACTTCAAGTGTTGGGATAGCTAAGAGGAGATGCAGAGATGTTCAGACTGGCTCTTGCTATGACCGAAAACAGGCCTGTAAGCACATAGTTTCCTTAACCACACTGCTGCGAAGCCTAAATGGCGATGCCTGCCTGAACCGGCGCTACAATTCATCATCTCCGGGGCTGGGCATTCAGCTGACACAGAGGACATTTATTGCAGTGTTAAACTTTCCTTGCTACTAGTAAGTTTTTTGCCAAACATCCATACTAAATCTTCCTTGCCTCAGTTTACGCCAATTATTTCTTGTTTTACCCACAGGGGACATAAAGAATCATTTATTCTGCTTCTCTTTGCAGCAGCTTTTAACAAATTGGAACGTTGCTGTCAAGCGTCCTTTGGTCTTCTCTTTAGGGTAAACAACCGCAGTATTTCAGTTTATCACATGCAATGTTTTCTGGACATTCCTACAATGTCTACATCTATTTTGAAATACTACATTGCCTTAAAGCTGGCAAGAGTATTCAAACCGAGAGTTTATCAATGCAAAGAGAAAAGCTTCCTTCAGATCTTGTGTATGAGACTCTTTGAGGTTTACTTTTTCTGACCTGTGTAACGTTGTTCGCATGTCTTGTTTGCACTTTACTCTTACATTCATATTTTTCTAGCGAACTGGTACCTATCCAGTTAAACCCCATCTCTCAGTAGTGCAGTTAAATAGTCTCATCAGATATATTACGTAGTATTTGATCTTTCTGTCTTTCCTAGGAACCCTTTTTTCTTTGACATATCTGTTTTTTTCCTCTTGATACTCTCCCATGTTCTACAACACTTCAAGTTCAAGGTTTCCATGTTTCTAAAGATGTCACTTCATATTATCTCCAGATAATATTTTTTTTGTTCCATCCTTGAAGTTGTTTAATGATGCCTGTAGAGGGACAGTTGAAGCGGAGGCTGGTGACTTGTTTGTGGTAGGACCCTGTTCTCTTCTCTCTGTTGTTTTTGTTTGTTTGTTTTTGTTTAGAATCTTCCTGCCTTCACACCTTCCAAAGCAGGGATTTCAAGCCTCTATCCTCAACTCCCCATTGCAACTGGGTAGGCACCCAGTTAAACTGGGCTCCAGATTTATTCATTTGCTCATATTTGCATCAACTAATTTCCTGTAACTGTCCGCATTCCTGCACAGTTCCAGTTGCCACCTGAGTGCAGCTATTTGGCAGTAGTCAATGACTGCCCTGTGTGTTGATGCTCACCCAGCGCTGTATCCAACACTTGCCCATACTGCTTGGTTGCTGGGAACTTCCCCAGGCCCAGTAAACTAAATCGGACCAGCAGAAGTTTAATCACTGCCTTGCAGTTGTCATAGTCCTAAATGTTAGCGTGCGCCGTGGCAGGGTTGTGTGCTAATGGATGCTGTCCCAGACGACACCAAGGAAGAGCCGGGATAATATGGAACAGATGGGAGGCTGTTCTCAGTAGGCAAAATAGCCAAGGCTGCCCTGTTTTGGGAACTGGAGGGAAAAGTAGCTATACGGGTACAAGTTGTGCTCTGCCACTTTTCCTCAGGCTCAGAAAATGAGTTCTGGCACGTTTTAGTTACTAATATAGGCACAACAGAAAAGAGCATTTGGAAGCTTTCCAGGTCCCCATCATTTCAGTGGCCCGTGTTGTTTTCTTGAGCTTTATTGAAAATATTTTTTATTTTAAAACTTCTATTTTATTCAAACTCTGTTTAAAAATTCAAAGGTTTCTTGCTCCCTCCTGGGGAGAAAAAAAAAAAATCTTCTAAAAGTTTTATGGGTCCTTTTTATTTGGGTTATTGTATAAAGCTGAGCAAGACAACTTTTTAAATCTTCCCTCGTGAGACAGGTATTGCTCGCTCCCGCTCATTTTGTAGTTGTTCTCTGTGTACTTCAGTTCATCTTTAGTGACTGGAGTTATGTACTATATCCTGGGTGAGATGTAGCAATAGCTTCTGTTTTACGTCAGTGTTTTTCTGCTTGTATTGGAAGGAAATGTGATGTCTTGGTGACTCAGGTTCATTTCACAGCCAACTCATGTCCACAGCTCTGCCTTGTTTGCTGTCGCTCCAGGGGAACCTATGGCAAAAATTCATTAGAGTCACTGAAATGGTGGCTGTACTTTCTTTTGTTAGCATTTTATCCTGTTTCTGATACTTATACGTGTAAAATAACCCCATTTTTCCTGTATAATATTAAAAATGCTAATGACAAAAAATGTTAGGGAGTCCCAATGGAAAATCAGAATGCTAAGAAGAGGAAACAAGCTCTTAAGGAAAGAAAGAAAATAATGCTTAATGAGATGCTGGTAATCATTTCATAATGTTTAAACCGTTAAACTTTGAAAACCAAGGTATGATAAAGACAAAGCTCCTAAATCACTTCAGTAATTTATAGAAACAGCATATGCGAATATTTTATTAATGTCAATTGGAATCTGCTGATGATGTATAAAACTCACTTTCCTATACTTTTATCAAAAGTGAACTGACTGCTCTTTTTAATCTGAAGAAAGTTTATTGTTTGCTTTTCTTATTTCTCAAGTGCAAATTGCTCTGATGAGGTCTTGTTTGTGGTGGTCTTTTTTGACTTAAAACTATAATTTGTCAGTTTGAACTTTCTACTCACATGTAACTGTACCAAGAGAAGAATAATTGTTGCATTTTATGTTGCACAGTAAGAGGAAAAGAGGAAAGAAAGGTCTAATGTTTATTGCAGTAGTGTGGCATTCCAGAGGATTGAGCTTGTAATACCACAGATGCAGGTCACTCTGTTCTGAAATTGTGGGTATAGCCTTGAATTTGAAGTCATTTTCAGACAGGAAAAGTAAATATTTCATTTTTTTTTTCTTTTGATTTATATCCCGTCTGCCTTCTGGATATCTAACTTACCAACCCACAAAGGGAATTTCCAGTGCGTTCGAAGTTGCGTTAGCTCTAATTCAGTATTTGCCTTCAGGTCCAAACAGTTTTTGAGCTGCTGGGACACTGATTTTCACAGTATTGTAAAAACTTTTTTTTTTTTCCTTGTATTTGCAGACTTACAGAGTGTGCACGTCAGTATCCTGCCATTTTTAGCTTGGTTGAAAGTTTTGTCAGCCTAGTTAAAGGCCTCCTGGAAAAACTGCTGGATTACCGAACTGTGATGAATGATGAAAGCAAGGACAATCGCATGAGCTGCACCGTGAACTTACTGGTATGGTCGCTCTTGTAATTCTTGTGTGAGAATGGGGAAGAGCTTTAGAATCCATTTACTAAGGATGAAGGGAAATCTTCCTGGGGACAGGAGTGATTGACAGTGCTCAGTAGTGATTTAAACTCTGAGGCAAGGGATTTTTGTAGCTATCGGCGTGGATATATGCATAAACCTGAAAGTAACGTCCACGCAGTTCTTTGGGTTTGCTTGTATGTTTTATCCACTTTGATTCTGTGGAGAATCACCTTCACCTTTTGATAGGCTTAACATAACAGTGGGTTTTTGCCAGAGTCAAGTTTTGCATGAGGAACTAACCCACTGTCTGCTTTAGCAACTCAACAATTACGTTTTTTAAATCTGGGGAAGAAAGCTGTAAGGTGCCGAGAAAATCTGAGTCTCTGATCTGGTTCTAGGCCACCCAATCTTTTTTTCCATTCCTATTTTGTAATGAGGATATCGCATATAGAGACTTCTCCACGAGGAAATTCCTCTAAGCTGAAGAGGAACCAACTTTAAAGGTTGGAAAGAGAACGTGGTTAATATGTATTGCACTCACATACTCTCTGTTCCTCAGTAATCGCTGCGCAATGCGGTATAGATTCCTGCAGCTCTTCAGGAGGCAATTCTTGTCATACATAACATTTTGCACAGCCTTAGCAACTCATGTACCTGCACAAGTGTTGTGTGACAAACACAGGCTTCATTCCTGGAATTACCCCCTTTAGAGGTATTGCACGACAGTGTTTCGTATCAACAGTGTTACATACCAGCTTCAATAAATACCAGCTGCTTTTCTGGCCATCGAGGGTAGCCAGAGCTTGTAGTTTGTTATGTTAGTGCATTTGGATAACCACATTTTCCTCTTCTCCAACAGAAAAACTTTCACTAATGATTTTATTAGTGAACTAGGAGAAGTACGTATAATAATAATACATACCAATAACTAATTAAAATGTTAATTGAAGTAGTAGTGCCAGGTTTAAACTTAAGATGGCGTGTAAATAATGTATTTCTTATGCTATCCAACTAGCAAGAAAAGCAAAACCTCTCTCTCTATATTTTTATCTTGTGCATTAATAAAAGACATTAGGAGATAACTTTTAAATGTTTGTGTCCCTAGAATTTCTACAAGGACATTAACCGTGAAGAGATGTATATCAGGTATGGCAGTTGTTCTATTGGATCTGTTTTGGACAGGGCAATAATATTCTCTTATAAATTCTGGTTTTATCGTTGTACTTGGATTTCTGTTACTTACCGTTAGTTTACCATCGCTGTGACTCCGCTGTAGTCCTGGCCTCATTTGTATTCTTACTCCATTGTTTGCTTAGCCTTCGGTGATTTGGAATCTATTGTATATATTCAGCAGCAGCATTTTTTTCTCCAAAAATCAACTTTTACTTCATCAAATCACTCAGCATTCATTGTCTATTGTTTTAAATAAAGAAAATACGTCTAGATTTGAGGTTTGATGGAGGATGTATCATGCATTTAGAATGGCAGAAAAACATTCAAGTTTTGTAGAACTGCGCGGCCTCTTTAAATATGCGACAGCATGCAATGCAGAGTTACTAGTAAAGCATTTTTCTGTAAGAGCTATAGCTATACTACCAAATTCTCTCAGATGCGACATGGCCTGTTACTCTCTCCAAGACTTTTGCATATGAGCTGCAGCAAATCTTGCTGTTCCAAAGCTCACTATTTCCTGCCTCTCCTCTCATTCTGCAAAACCTGCAGAACCCTCTGCACCTCAGCCGCTGCAGTGCAAAGCCCCGAATCTCAGCGGAAATGAGCACTGAAGGGGATTCAGAGCTAAACCTGGAGCTATGAGCTGGAGTGACCAGGGAGAAGCAACCCTCCCTCTGCAGGCATTGCTGAGTTGTGTTGGCAACTGGGAACGGTAATGCCTTGAACTGCTGCAGGAAGGTGTCAGAATTCCTGTGTCAAAACTCCTGTTGTGTGGAAGAGGACCCGCTTTTTCTGTCTGGCTGCTGGAAGAGATATGGCTTGAGTTACCATGATGGGCAATGGTTGTGCTGGTAGCAGCAATGCTGCCCCAGGGATCCAGAACCATGGCAACATGTAACTTAGAACAACGCTTCTGCCCCTACCACCTTCCAGGTTTTATGGGGACTTGCTTTGTCCTTCTGCGCTGGTATTTTCTGTTTTCTGCTTTACCCTGTGTTATCTGTTGTGCTTGCATCTGTTTACATGCAATCAAAAAGTGCTACAGAGAAAGGCAGCAATGTTTAGTAACAGTCCAGAAATAATGGACTTGGAGGTCTGACTTGAGACCTTGAGTCTTGTAGCTCTTTTTCTCAGAGGTGGAGTGACAGCAATTCACAGAGGGAGATTAGCTCTTTCTCCTCCTTTTGTGCACAGTGTTTCAGCATACAGAGAACAGAACGTTGTCTGAACAAACGCACAGAGCTTTGAGCCTTCTAGAGTGTGCTTAAAGACTCTTTGGGTAGTGACTCCGTGACATCTATGAAGCTTCCGTTAGAGTTTGTCTAGAACTTATTTGACACTTAGTATGCCAGTCATGTCATTATCTAGTCTAATTCTTGTTCTCTCCTCTAACAGATATTTGTATAAATTGCGAGATCTTCATTTAGATTGTGAGAATTACACGGAAGCAGCATATACCCTTCTACTCCATACGTGGCTCTTGAAGGTTTGATTTTCTAAACTCAGTAAATAGCCTTTTGCAATTCTCAAATGTATAAATTAAAAAGTTATTGTCTTAATCTCTGGTTTACTGCATATTAGTTATTTTCCACAGGACATTCAAGTTTCTAGTTAAAAATACTGCAGTAGGTCATAAAAAATTAACGTTAATTGTTGAAATTGTGTTTTCAGTTGGTGATTAAAAGCCACATATTGGTAGAACTAAATATTGTAGCAATATTATAGTGAGAACATTGTGTGCAAATTCTGAAGCCATTTAACTTCCATTTGGTTTTCATTTTGCTGATTTTTTTACTGTCCCAAACATGACAATGATGAAAATCAAACGCAATCTTTTCCAACTATCACAGGGGGACATCTGAGTTTTCATTTTAAATGATATGGATCGCTCTGCCAAATAATGCGTGCTTTCTTTTGTAGCTCGTAATTATTTTTTGCTAGAACTAATGTTTATTCTTATTGTAACTGATGTTATCCAAAGAAATGGTCAGTAAGATGCATTTCCATTTCACGGGAAAATTCAAAACTTAAATATTCTTTAGCAACAATTTGAGATTTCCTATGTAATTTCTTTTAGTGCAGAACCGTATCAATTTGGCTTTTCACTGTGCTGTTTTGCTCAAATTTCATTTTGACTCTTGTCTAAACAGAACTATGAGGCAAAACTAAAAAAAAAAAAAACCGAGGCAAAACTAAACAAAACTATGAGGCACATTGTATGTACTGCTGTAAACAAAGATAATATTATGTGCAAGTATTCTAATACAACAAAAATCAAAACCAAATCAGTCAGGATGACATCACCAAAATAAAATGAACTAATTGTCTCACATAGGTTTTTATCCAAAATTTTTTGGGTGGGGGCAGGAAGGAACACAGGTTTTTAAAATGTTATGTCCAGTCCTGGTTATCACATGAACTACAGCACTTGTTTGAAGAGGTGGTGAAAACATTTCCAGTGCCTTTCCCAGTTTCTTTGTGGAAGGGTAAAAAAGACTGGAGAAAAAAAACACTTAGAAGAGCCCAGGAGCCAGACCCCGGGGGAAGGTGGAAGTGTGTGTGAGATGTTGAACTCCAAAATCATGTTTTTTTAATGTGTTTTTATTCTCAGTGGTCAGATGAACAGTGTGCACCCCAGGTCATGTCAACAGAGTTCCAGTGTTCACAGACCTATCGACACTTGAAAGAGAATTTGTATGAGAAGATCATAGAATACTTTGACAAAGGAAAGGTAGGTCTGTAGATTTCCTCCTGCTGCCAAATCTTTTTACTGAGTTACTCTGTATAATAGTATTTAATGAAGGCGCTCGGTATAAAGCGTTTGCATAGGAAATCCTCTTTGGAATGTGGGTCAAGTAAAAATTGTGCCTGAAGGCTTATTCACAGAGTATATCTGTTCTGTATCAATGTATTCTTTCAATAACCACATTCACAAAGAAAGAGGGCTGATGTCGACACTGGTCACAAACATCTCTGTCAGACAGTAATAAAATAATAAAAATTGTTCAATGTACTTTCCTTTACTAGGAAAAGAATACTGACTACACAGATTGCATTTCTAATCCATTTGGTCATTATCTTCCAAAAACCAGTCGGTTCAAAATGGACATACTTGTTTCACAGAAGTCTGAGAATTGCATCCCAAAGTTAAAATGTAGTAGTTTGATGTGCAGTACCTCGGTGTAGTTCAGCTTTTTTAAAAAAATATGTTAATAAAATTGCCTGTCAATACAATGACAGTAGAAGCAAGATTTTTGGGAATAAAGCAAAGGACTAGAAAGCAGGGAAAAATTCTGCAGTGCTGGATAATGAATGGTATGACCCAATAAGGCCTTTGAGTCATTATGTTCTGTTGAGCTATAGCTCAAGGTTTGAAGGGGGAAGGCAATTCATTACTGCCTCTTGCAAAATAGAGGCATAACTCCCCCATGAGAGTCCCTCCCATAATTCAGAAGATAGAAAGTTTTTGGTGTTTCAGCACCGTGCAGGAAAATGCAGTGCTATTTATAACTTCCCAGGTTTTTTGTCAGCATCTGAACGAACTAGAGTGTAGCAGTCCCCACCCACGGTATCAGAATAATCCAGTCTACCCAGCCTTCAGGTTCTCCTCGGAGGGAGCAGAGGAGGTTTGCAGCTGTCAGGCGCAGAACTCCCCAGCCGAAGTACATGGCACCATGTAACAATGGTCCCAGTGCGTGTGAGCACCAGTGACCTCGCATCAGTAGAGAAACCCCCTTTTGCCTCCTTTATTCTGAGTAGATGTGACTGACAGAATTTGAGAAATATCCTCAAGAGAGTGTCTGCTTTAAGACTGCTTTTGTGCTGCATTCATTAAGTGCCTGTAGCAGATGAGGAAAAACCGTCCTCGTCTTTCCAATGCAGCTCTGTAATTCCTGGCAGTAATTTTCAGAGGTAGGTATTAAGTTGTGTGTGAAGAAACAAGCTGCTACTCCTGGCAAGTGGCAATTTAAGTCTCGTAGTTTTTTAGCTGACTAGGAGAGGTGCCATATGCAAGGCCACCTATGTTTATGTATGCTTCAGGATTTCTTGTAAAAATTAGTGTGTTTATTTTAGAGAGGCAGGTGTCAGTCCCCTCATACAGTGCTCCTCTGCGTGGGGTATATTCAGGATGTTATGCACCTTAGTGATTGACTCTTCTTTTCTAATGTATCTGAAAGCTTAGGTGATTTTTTATTATCTTACTGTAAGAATAAAGTACGTTTACTTATTACTTCCTATACTGAACCATAAAGCACTTTTATTTTTTCAATTAATCTGCTTTCCTAAAGTTTATGATTGCCTTGAGTCTTCCATTCTAAATGTGCAATTAATAAATGACTGCAGTTTAAGGACAGCATAATCAATAAAACTGTAGTTAAAACAGTGATGCATTAAAAACTTATTTGTTGGTACTGGATTTACTTTTTGGAACGTGTGGTTGCGTTGCAGATGTGGGAAGAAGCCATATCCTTATGCAAAGAACTTGCAGAGCAATATGAAAAGGAAGTTTTTGACTATGAACTTCTAAGTCAAAACCTGGTAAGATTTATATACAGGTCTTCAAATTATTTCAGTCACAGAAATAAGTACTTTTGAGCTACAATAAATAGAGCTGCTTATGAGCTTGTTGTCTAAAATTGATTTTTAATTCATTTGTCAAAGAGTTGCTATGCTTTATTGTAACAATCCTGTGGTAAAGGAGAGATTCCTAAAGAACTGTTTGTTCAAGTTGCATGGACATCTGCTTTTTTTTTTTTTTTTTTTTTGAAACTGCTATAGATGAAATAAACGTGTTCTCACTTAGCACAAGTTAAAGCCCATATAGAAAAGAAATAGAACAGGTTTTTGAAGCCTTTGTTCGGCTATAGGGTAGAAAATGCACCTGGATGCATTTTTTTCCCTGAAATTTTTCTTTCAATTTCTTGAAATTTTAGGAACTCAAATCTTGACAAGCCTAAAGAATTCTGTCCTAATCAGGGACTGGGGAAGTAATATATCACAAGGAATTAGAACTAGGTCCAAAGGCTAGAAGTAAGATTTTGAAGGAAGACTAAATTTTCAATTACTTGTTTTCATTAAAATTGAATTAATCTAAAAAGAACCCCCTTCCCACGTACCTTCTTTTTTCCACACTTGCATGATCTTTAACAAATGTTTAAGGTTCATTCAATAGATATCCCTGAAACTTCCATAAAGAAACCACAGGAATCAAAACATCATTTTCTTGAACAGTGTTGTCTATAAAGAAGGCTACTTTTCCTTACATTCAGTTCTGCTTTTGTCATAAACTAAAAGATAAAGACAATATTTTTACCAATTCCATTTAAGTTGCATTGTTGCGTCATAGATATAACATGGGAAATAAAAATAGTAAACCTAAATGACACGGATTATTTTCTGGAAGCCAGCGTTCTTGGAGTATGTCCGTAGCGTGACACTAGGGCAAAAGCTTCACTTGATCCGTACCTCAGGAGACGCCTGAAACGGAGTTTTTCCAATGGTGTTATTTCAATATCTTATCAGTTTAGTGTTTAAAATGTAAAGTGCCAAGTATGACTTTGGTGTTTGCTTTTTTTCTTTTCACACTAGTAAATTAAGGGTAAGCTTGATTCCGAGGTCAAATAATTGAAGTTGAAGCCATACACATTTAGCTATCTATTATATTTGCATATAAATGTAAACAATATTTAACGTGCCATAGCAGTCACGTGCATGCTAATGCTTATTGCTGTAGCTTATCAGCTGATAATTGATAGCTCTTGCATGTCCACTGACAGCTGTAGTATGTAGTGTAGTACTGCTGTAGATGTTAAAAAACAAATTGAAAAAAAATCAAACAGAAGTAATTACAGTTGGTTTTGCTTTCAGATTCAACAAGCAAAGTTCTATGAAAACATCATGAAAATTCTGAGACCTAAACCAGACTATTTTGCTGTTGGGTATTATGGACAAGGATTCCCCACATTTCTAAGGGTAAACCTGTTTAAATTCTTACTTTTTTTTTCATCTGTTTTCGTATGCTTCTAAAAATACGAGCATGCTCTGCGAACGCAAGTGAGTCTCTGCGAAGATTTGCCAAGGATTTAGTTTTGCTTGGATGCAGGACTGTAGTCAAAATCTGAATTGTTACTCGTAAGAATATACATGAAATGTTTTCAGATGCTTTTATGCTGATTCTTTCTCTCAGTTTAATTGTGGAAACTAGAAGACCTATCAGGTAGTGAAGGTGATACATGAGCCAAATGCAGCAATAGGATGTCATTTGGTATGGGCAGCTCTTATGGTACATATTTCTCAGATGAGTCCCCACACAGGTTAGTGATAACTAGTAGAATGTTATTAACTAACTTGTATTCAAATTAAATCCAAAATTCTGTTTCACATAAGCTTGGTGTTTTTGTCGGACCTTGTCAAGAATTGACAAGATTTTCAAATTTATATTGCCTCTCAGCTACAGTTGAAACACACTACGAATGTAGAAACAGCATATTTTTCAGACCAATGTATTCTATAGCCCAATACTGTGTCTTTAACAGTGGGAAATAGTAGATAAGTAGGGCAGGGAAGAGTATAATACAGAATAGGTATGTAGTAATATTGACCTGGTATATATTCCCCACTTACCCGATAAGCAGCTTCCCGGTTTGAAGGTAGCAGTTTTGTTTTCCAGCCCTTCATGGATCGTTCTATGGTGAATTTGTCCAGTGCTTTCTGAACTGATGCCCTGCAGAACATACTGTGGCCTCACAATACACAACTCTGTCTGCTGGAGATTTACTGTTGCATTTTTGTTGTCATCTGATAATTTCTCTACACTAGGTCTTAAAGAGAGACTTAACAGCTGTCTTGTGTTACTCTTGAGTTTTTTCCTGAATGGTAACGGCTAGTTGATATCTTAGGACAATTATGCTAAGTTTGAACTGTTTTCATTAAACGGACGTCTATATACTGAGTCTAGTCTCTCCGTTTGCTTTACTTTTCTCCATTTTTTTACTACCATGTGTGAAATCAAGAATCCAGAGGGTCTGTTTTTTCAAGAAACCTGCCAAACTTAGGAAGTCACGCACAACTGGCTTATGCTTTAGTTTTTTAAAAGATCATTGCTTTCTTTTAAGCACAGTAGCGCACGTTTCCAGAGCATACAACTAACCTGAATATTTGATGTTTTCTTGTAGAAAAAAAATATCTTTTCTTACATACTACAATGAACATAATAGCTCTCCTCACATTTGAAAACCAATGAAAGACCTCTCTTTCCCAGTTTTAAGGGCCAAAGTTGCCTTGAAAACACTGGAAAAATAGTGAAAGTATATGCTAATATTAAACCAAAGGACACGTACCTCTTGTTTCTGGTGTTATAGAAGTATCCTGCTAAATGAAGCAAACTGAACCACAAGTGACCACATTTGGGGTTAGACTGTGTCATAAATGAGGACATTTCATAATACCAAGGAGAAGGAGCAGGCAGGGGAAACCTATATGTTGGTATTAGAAAGATGTGAAACCTGGACCCAGAATGTATTTGAAAGGAAATCATTTTACTTGACAGACAAGAAAAAAAAGGAATTTCACTAGTTTTACCTCCCATTCTGGTTTTATTGTGCTCTACAGGAGCATTCTCAGTGGTGATGCCAGTTTATCTTCCTTCTGTCCAGCAGCGTGACGTAGGGTCTCTGGAGAGTCAGGGCTGCATTCCAGCACCTGGTCAAAATGGTGTCTTGCTTTACAGTTAATTAACATTCAGAAAACAGTAACACTCATTCCAAAATTTGGAGACCCCGTTGTGTCTTTGTACTTATAAACATGCATCTATAACTTCTGCCTCAGCATCATACAGCCCAAGAAACGAGCTATATGTTCCTTGCAGAACAAAGTATTCATCTATCGTGGGAAGGAATATGAGAGGAGAGAGGATTTCCAGGCACAGCTGATGAGTCAGTTTCCCAGCGCAGAGAAGATGAACACCACCTCAGCACCTGGAGAGGATGTCAAAAACTCTCCTGGTCAATGTATCCTTGAACACGTGGGACGTTACACAACGAATGCGCGTTGGGGAAACCTTGTTTTTTGCAATAATGTGGAACAATCATTTCCGAAAAAGGCTGAAAGTTTATTAATGTGGCAGCTCAGTTTGCAGTTTTACTTATATGTCCTGCATGTCTTTTTTGGTTTGTTCCTAAGGTGTTTGCTCCTGTTTTTCTCACAGTTCTAAGAAGTGTGTCTCTTTCAGTCATCATAGAATCATTTAGGTTGGGAAAGACCGTAAGGTTGAGCCCAAACATAAACCTAGTCCACCACGAAACCATGTCCCTAACTGGCACATCTCCGTCTTTTCAATACCTCCAAGGATGGTGACTCAGCCCCGCTTCTGTGGGCGGCCTGTTCCAGTGCTTGACAACCCTTGTGGTGAAGAAAATACATTTGAGTTCATACATGGTTTGCCTTTATTTTCTTCAAATGGCAAAACCAGTGATGAACACTTGAATTGGCCAAGTTTAAAGCAGCAAGTTGTCTATTACCTCACCTTCCTAGCTGTTGTGTCTGGATATTAAATTCATGTCTTCCTTGAACATTTTCCTGACTGGCACAGCACTTGGGTATCACCTTTATTTTTTGGCAACACAAACATGCCTTATGTCACTCTTGGAAGTTTTCCTAGGAAAATTAGCTGATAAATATCATTAACCATCTTTTAGAATGTGCTAAATGATTCTTCTGATGAAGTACTCTCTAACAGTTGCTTGCACACATTATCTGTTTCTTCATGTTCTGATTTAAGTCATTACTGGCTGAGCAGATATGAAATCACCTCATTGTATCAGATACTTTTTTTCACGTGTTGCTTTTCCTTTATTAATTATCAAGGTAACATTGTAACATTTCACATGTTCTCTTGAGTCTATTCTGATGGAACTGCTGGAGGAGAAAAGGAATACTGCTTTCTTCTCACACTGTTGGGACTGAAGCAGAGAGTATACAGAGTATACAGACTTGTCTAAAATAGTACATGAAGCTTGAGAGCAAAGCTCTGATAAGTCTGTCTTGTGTCTTAACTATTTTTTTTTTTTTTTGAGATGATATGCTTCAGTCCTTTCTCAAAGTAGAATTTGCTCAAGTCTATTTGCAACTAACAGGAGATATGCACCACTTAGGCACTTAAGAAAAAGCTGCGGAATCTAACCAGAGGGCATGAGTTTCCAATACACTGAAATATGTAAGAATATGATATATTTAGTTACAAATACACTACTCAACTTAAAAAATAACACTTTCATAGAAAAAGGAAATCTTGGGTAAAAGGGCTGCTCAATTACAGATTTCAAAGATGAAATGCTAAACATCATGACATTATGCATGCTGAAAGCTAAATAGTGAAAGTGCTAACATCAGATGTTGTTGATGTTATTTTTGTGAGTTAGCTGGGCTTTAAAATTTAATGAATGATTCAGTGTGATAAATTCAGCTAAAGATATTCAAGCTCAGTAAATAATGAAAATACACAGTTCAAAATTAATATTAATATATATTCACTGGTTACTACTGGCAGATTTTTCCTTTTTTGGCCAAGAAAGCTCCACAAATGAACCCTGCACATTTTTCATCAGGAAGTATCTTTTTTTTTTTTTTAATAAAATTTCCCCTGCAGTCTACAGTATTTCATACTGATACTTCATAAAATGCCCTTAACTTTCACAATTTCAGATATCCAGTGTTTTACAGTGCAACCAGTCCTGGAGGAGCAACCTAGATTCAAAAATAAGGCAGTACCTGATCAAATTATAAAGTAAGTGAATTTCTGTAATAGATAATATAATGAAAGTCAGTCCATACTGCTAAACTGACAGCCTTATTTTGTGAACTCAGTCAATTGCCCATGAACCTTAGAGCTTTTATTGTCTTAGTTTACTGACTTAGGTCATCTACGACTTAAGAAAAAGCATATGGTTACAGGGTGGGAGGCGAAATCCAGGCTTTGGGTCCAACTTATTAAGTTTTCAACGCAGCTTCTTAAACAAGTGATGGTGAGAGGGCTTTTAAAGTGACTGGCAGTATGAGAATGGTTGAGTTGAAGGCTCTGGTACACCAGAATCTGTTATGATTTACCTTGCCAAGGGCAAAACACATAGTGGCAAAGTGGTTTCCATTGATACTATGGTCCAGATTTTGTAAAGGAATAAAGGAAATTAATTGTACAAAGTCTTTTAAGAACAGACTGGATAACATTTCCAAACTCCTACCCCAACGTAGAACAGGTTGAATTTATTACATGCTTCTAATTAAGTGTTCTGACTACATGTGTGAAAAGTGATGGTTCATTCTAATAGCTGATGCCCAAACTGCATACAGTACCTACTGGAATACTGGCTGACTTCAGGCTTGTGAGATTTTCGGCTCCAAATCCATCAGTATATAAAAGGGGATTATAACAAAGAGAGACTTTTTCCCAAGGCCTGTAGTGACAGGATGGGGCGCAATGGTTTTAAACTGAAAGAGGGTAGATTTAGATTGGATATAAGGAAAAGATTCTTGGCTGTGAGGGTGGTGAGCCCCTGGCCCAGGTTGCCCAGAGAAGCTGTGGCTGCCCCATCCCTGGCGGTGCTCGAGGCCAGGTTGGATGGGGCTTTGGGCAACTTGGTCTGGTGGGAGGTGTCCCTGCCCAGGGCAGGGGGTTGGAACTAGATGATCTTTAAAGGTTCCTTCCAACTCAAACCCTTCTGTGATTTATACGTTGCAAATATGGTCAATAAAAGCTGTTGCTTGTCACTAACACCTGAATGAAAAATTTCAAGATGGTATTTGTTAGCTTGTAACTTAAGGACAGCAAAAAGTATAAGCACCATCAGTTAAGGCAGGCCGTATTTTCTGCCTATTCTTGTCAGAACCTCGTGAAAGCACAAGGTATGGCTGCATCTCCCCAACTGAAACAGGTTTAAACAGGCATCTTAAGCTAAATTTTCTCCAGGTAAACTGAGGCATCTGCACTTTTAATGTAAGAGAGGCTTTGCAATGCCTCCTCACTTAAACAAACAAGCACTCAGACTAAAGCCTTTAACAACACTTGTATTATGACTTTCCAAAAAGAGACTAAGGATAGAAGGCTCCTTGCTGTCAGCTGAGATGAGTTCATTTCTAACTGCTCCACAACTGGATTCAAACCAGATGTCACCTTTGTCAGCAGCCTTCTGGTTAGAATCAATTGCAATTGATACAGAGTGGAAAAAGAAGACTTGCCCCCCACATACACCAAAATAAATAAAGCAGATACAAACACAGGTCTTGTACTACAAGATTAAAAATAAATAAAAAAATAATTAACTGTGGTCCTCATTTCAACTTGAATTCATTTCAAAATCATTAACTGAAATATAGCTTGTAAGTCTGGTCCTGTTTGACTAGATTTCAGTGTAGTGCCAGCCACATTTTGAACTTCTAACAGTTTTATTTAGTGAAACACACCACAGAAAGTACAATCTCTTGTCATATGGGAGACGTTTTAATTGATTGTCTCAGCTGCAGAATTCAACCAAACTGCTAATTTCATCTGGTCTTAGATTTTTATGAGTGTACTTTATTGGGCATTTAATTTTTAGTTACATTAGTTGATGGCAATGCATTTATTCTATCAAAGAGCTTCAAAATATCTGTCCTTTCAGATGGAACTGCATAAAGTGATCTGACTCAGCATGGCACTGTTTTCCTTTTTCTTTTCTTTATTGATGAAGATAATCGTAGTAGTTTGGATCAGAAATCATAGGTTCCTATGAGCTAACAAACCAGAAGTTTGCTTAGCTCAACTGTTTCGGGTCTTGCCATTTACTTATTTCTCTAGCTTCCAAAGCATGGCTTGGTTTTACTCTAAGGTATTTCTGAGATATTTTTTTGCTGTGCAAAATTAGCTTTCACTGAACATGGCTTTAAATTTAATTCGTCTTTAAAACAAAAACTAAAAACCAAAAGGAGAGATTTTTCTGTGGACAGCAAAATACTTAGCCAAAATTGGGCAATCTCTGTTCTTTCAAATTAGGCGGTGCAAAAAGCCGAGTGGTTGTTAATTTAGTGGAAATACGTGGTCACAGTGATTGAGAATGAGTCAGTAGCCAAATAGAATAGACCACAACATGAATTTGCAATAGATTCTTTACATCGATGTCCCCCTCTACAAGTGTTTATATGCAGTTTCTTATCCATCACAATAAATTGTTATTAACGGCTTCAAATCTGTAGTTTATCGAATAACTATTGTTCTGCATTGTGAGCAGAATTTTTAGACGTGGTTACACGGGTTCGGCATGCACCATGGATGAAAAAACCCATGTATTTCAGTCCAGGTGAATATATCTGCTCTGTTCAGTCAGTTACTTTTAACAAAATATATTCCTTTTGTACCCCATTAATAAAGCAAGCGAGCAGTTTGCATGCCACAGCAAGAATACAGGAAAGTAAAAATATTTTCTACACCACCTTCTTTAGGTTTTAAGATTAATCTGGAAGTTCTGGAGTTTTTATACCTGGAAATTATACCCTGTCACAAGCTGAAGCTTAATACTTTTAAAATACTATGTGTTCAACCTGATTTATAGATAAAGGAGTTGTCTCCTAAGTTTTCAGTAAAGTGCTTTTTTTTCTGAGCAGTAAATTTGCTTTTAATTAAAAACTCAACTGACTCGAAATATTTCACTGTGATAACAAGACATAAATTTCTCAATTCTGTATTTTACAATAGTCTTTTTTAAATCTTTCAGTTTTTATAAGTCCAATAATGTGCACCGGTTCCACTATTCGAGACCAGTCAGAAAAGG
The DNA here is from genome assembly GCF_964199755.1 of Larus michahellis. Taxonomy (NCBI): domain Eukaryota; kingdom Metazoa; phylum Chordata; class Aves; order Charadriiformes; family Laridae; genus Larus; species Larus michahellis. The sequence goes on along the minus strand of NC_133906.1, from coordinate 4,852,005 downwards.
ATCTGTTGACCCTGAAAATGAATTTGCTGTAAGTAAATGAATGACGGGGTGATGGGTTCAGTTCTGGTAGCTGTGACTGAATTTGGATCTAGATCTTTCATAGTTTCAGATTACTCATTACAGACATCCTAACTTTAGCATCTGGTCCAAAAAAACGCAAGATTTCTCTGTTTCGGCACTACTCCTATGTACTTAGTGATACATCACTTTCAATTGCAGGTAAACATTATGTGTGAAGCACTAGCATTTTCTGGTACAGATTTTCATGATGAAACAAGATGACATGTAAATAAATATCAAATGGTTTCCCTCTTGTAGTTTACAACACTTTTGTCAGCTGCCAGCTTGACAATGAGAGGTGTGCGTTGTCTGCTTTCATCAGTCCTGTGAAATCTTGACAGACTCGAGAGCTCCCTATGTCATTTTTATTCCCATGCATAATGGTGTAATGCTGAGAAATAGTCTGCGTTGTTCAAATATTCTAGGAAATCTGCAACACTATAAATTATTTTTCAATGTCATGAATAAAAATGTGGTTAAGTTTCTATATTTTAATTTTACAGATATCAGATATTTTATAGTTTGTCATGAAAACCAGACCATCCAGTCTTTATGGCTACAGCTGTGCTCTTGCGATACTGATAGGAAAAGCCATTTATTTCAAAAATGTACAATTTCAGTTATGTGCCTGCTGATCAGTAGTGTCAACAGTTCCATGTAAGGAGCTTCTGACCTGCTTTCAAATTAAATGCTTCAGATGCAAACTCTACCCTGACATCCCAGCTTTGCGCTGTATTATCAAGACTCATGATGCACACCGGCTTCCTTTGCAAACCGGAGAGTTTTGAAACCATTTATGAATATACCTTGAAATGGTTTTACATAAAATAATCATTAATATTTTCATTGCTGATGACAATAGATAATACACATACTTACTTCAGATAGGTGGAAATTGGGATAGCTGGAGTATGTCTTCATTGCATTCATTATTATGTTTCTCAGTACTGGCATTGTAGATGAGCTGGTATTAGTAACATAAGGAGCAGTAGGGTAAATGAACTAGTGGCATTTTAAAATACCACCAGCTAGTCTTGTTCAGAAGAGGATAAAGAAAAAAAAAAGTAAGAATGCTGGCAATTTATTATACGGCTATTACTGCTTTTAATTGCAGAAATCCATTTCAAAAGTGGAGGGAGGAAGTATAATCTGGGTAGAGGTGAGAGTAGGTCATTGAGTCACAGTCATCCACTCTGTAATGGCAAAAATAGGAATAGATACTAAAAGATTTAAGGGTAATTTTCTTTCTCTGCTTTGTGCAGGCTTAGTGCCTGAAGATGACCTAATCTGAAATCAGAAAAATGATTTGTGCAAATTGCTGTGCTAGACTCATTTTGCAGTGTCTTTTTATGCAAAAATGTGCATATGTTTTCCATCTATATTCTTTTTACTCTGGCGTTTCAGAAGGCAGAAAAGATTAAAGTTTAAATACTGAAGTATCATTTTCTCCCTGCTGTCTTTTTTAATAGTCTATGTGGATTGAGAGAACATCGTTTGTTACAGCATACAAACTTCCTGGAATTTTACGATGGTTTGAGGTTGTCTCCATGTCGCAGGTGTGTATTAACATGCAAAGAACCCATAAAGCATATATCTATATGAATCCTCATGTAAAAATAGCTGGTAAATGTATCACACAAGGCTATTGTTATTTACTTACTTTTATACATATGAAACACTTATTACTTATGTTTTATCTTTCTGCTTCTGGGATCAACATATCTTACATCTGATTTATAGTTTCAGGGCCAAGCCCTAAGAGAATTTAACAAGTCTGTATTCGTTTGCTGAATTGTAAGAATGTTGTTCATATACATGAAGTTTTATAAAACCAAAAAGACCTTTTTATCTCTTTATAAACTTTAGAAGTCTTTTGTTTCTTTATAGGCTACAATTAGTCCTTTAGAGAATGCTATTGAGACTATGTCCACAACGAATGAAAAAATTTTGATGATGATTAACCAATACCAGAGTGATGAGAACCTTCCTATTAACCCACTTTCTATGCTTCTGAATGGAATCGTTGATCCAGCTGTTATGGGTGGCTTTGCTAAATATGAGAAGGTAAGAGCCTTTAAGTCAATGCAAAGAACATATTCAAATATATTATTTCATAATCCTCCTACATCATTTGTTCCAAGCGTCAGTGGAATGTGGGCTGGGAATATGAAAGCCATAACTCCACTGATTAAGAAATCCTCATATCCTGGTCACATCTGTCTTTGAAAGCAGAAACTTGCAAACTAGAGTAACTGAAGCTCAATATTAGTTGCAGTCTTGAGGGTTCTCATATACATCTGAGACAAGATACCCCTTCTGTAATGAAATAGGCTCTCACACATCCAAAGGTTTAGTCTGAAGTAAATGAGTGATGATTATCTTACAGTAGGTCTGGAGTATTTAGATGTGGGTTATTGAATAAACCGTCATCAGGTTTTCTTAGTAACTGTGGCCATTCTGCATAACGGGTTTTGTTATTAAAAAATGGGAATACAAATAAAAAAAACGTTCTGGCAATACATGGAAATTGAATGTCTTGAAGAACTGAACTGTAGAAAATTTGTCCCTAAGGCCACCTTGTGAAGGCAGGGCGGGGAAGAAGGCGGGAATGTTAAAAACTCATATGAATTTAAATTCTAAATTATTAATTTTTAAAGTTTTGGATGAAAATGAATGTGGGGTTAACCAACAGCTGTAGAGCTCTATTATTTCTGCCTGCCATTTCCTGATGAAAATCATGTGCCATGCTCCGTGAGCCCAGCGTGTCGGATAGACTCAGACAATACTGAAAAGATGCCATATATATACATATAGATGTACACGCATAAATTATATGCAATAAGCATGACATATTCTGGAGGAGTATGACTTATGCAACGTTAGTCCTAATGTATCATTTGATTAGATATTTGGCAATCGTGGACAAATAGCTACATTCTTCTTTTGTACCTGGGGGACAAAATCTTGGGGCAGCAAAAAGCAGCATGTATGTGATATCTGGCTCTGCTTATGTATGAAAGAGTTCCGTTTCTTTATTGTGTAACACTGGCTAATCACAGTAAGCAGGATACTTGAATAAAATGATCATTTATCAATGGAAATCACAGTACTCCAAATTTATGCCCTTTTAGTTTCAGTGCAAGCTTAAAAAAAACAAACAGTAATTGGGTTTCATAGTAAGGGTCTTAAACTCTGAAGTGTTGGATAAAGACTGAATATCTTTTAAAAGAGCACCTCAGTTCTCAACTGATATAACAAGGAATCATTACTAGCAGCATCTGCTATAGAAGCACATGTGTATGTGTTGTCTTGCTTGATGACCAATATTATGGTCACCAGCTGGAGCAATCACTGACTTTTTACCTGTTGAAATGACGGACTGAATTATTTTTTTTTGTCTACCTAAGGCTTTCTTTACAGAAGAATATATCAGGGACCATCCAGAGGATCAAGAAAAGCTGAATAGACTCAAAGATCTAATTGCGTGGCAGGTAACTTCTTACTGACAGCAGCTCTCTGAGGCTTTACGAGCTATTCCTTTTTTCTGTTTTTCTGTTCCCTTCTAGCAGGAGAACATAGCATTTAGGTGATTGTGTCATGTTTACTGTGTTTTGGGGGGTTGGGGTTTTGATTTTTTTTAGGTTTTTTTACCCCAAACATTAATGCAAAATAGCTAAAAGTCAATGGTGAAGCAGATAGAGAAGGTTACTGTCAGAAGGGTAGCTGAAAGTATATTGCATAAATCTCATAAATCACTATCTTCAAAGACTGAAGAGTAATGAAATGTCTTTATATTTTTAAAGAGCAGCACTACAAAAGTTGCTCTTTGTGAATATGTTTATTATTAATTAAACAGCATGTCAAAGTGTGCTGTCCGTTATGTTTGAAGATAAGATTTGTTTTGTTTGCTTTTAACGGGATAATATTACACTGATATAACAGCCAATATGATAGTAGCAATATAAAAGCAAAGGAAAGCATTATAGGGAAGAGGGGTTAGGAAGGTAGTACTACTATCATATTTGTTTCATTATAAGATTTTTTAACTATTATTTTATTGTAGTTGATAAGCAAGCCATTCCTTCTGACAAAGGAGAGGGATTTTTTAGGAAGTTCAAGTGCAGGGAGGTATTTAATGAACCGATAGACTTTTTCCTAATCTTTTTATCAGGTGTTCTCCTTTAAGGGACTACACTACACCTACACTTCCCCCACCCCCCTAGTTTTTAAAAACTATTGTTATGTACCTTATTTCAACTCTAGTGGGAAGAATCAGAGCTCTTAACCTCTTTGGTTACTTGTCACTGACCCCAGCCTAAAGGATAAGCATCAAAAAACAAAAGGGCAGGGGTAAAATTGAGCAAAGTCAGATTTCTTAGTGCAAGCTGCCCCTATTCATGGCTTGATTCGTTCATTTTTGTATTGAAGCATTATCTTACTGATTTTTTCTGGAGATGTGGGGAGTACAGAAGAAGTCTGCAGAGTAAAATCAAGGGAAAGGAAGAGGTCACTTCCAGTAACCAGGCATTAGCATATTAAATTGCTGCAGGAGTTGTGGAAGTGATCACAGGACTAAGCCCCAGTGCATTGATTTAAACCTTTCCCAGTCACTTAATCCTCCATTTGAAAGAGAAGAGTTTGAAACCACCTGCCTGGAATCCACTTGGATATTTTTTGGTCCCTGCCTTCTCTCTTGTAAGCTATTGGAGGCACCTTCATAAGCAGGTAGACTAGTAGCCTAAGAATTTTTTAAACTGGCGCATGGTGTGTTAAAACTCATAAGGGATTAACGTTACAATACATAGAAGAGAGACTAGAGTCACTATGAGGCAGCCAACGTTCTTTAAAAATTTACTGAGCAAGCCTATTTTTCAAGAGACCTTTCCATCTTGTACTTGCTGCTAAAAGCTGAGATCAACTGACAAATCTGTCTGCCAGTCACAGTAAGAGTTTTGCAGTTGACTTAGCACACATGCTAAATGGAGTTAGAGGGGTTGTCAGACCCAGTTTAATATTCTCATTTTTTTTTCTTTTTTTCTCCCTCTTCAAGATACCTTTCCTTGGGGCTGGAATTAAAATTCATGAAAGAAGAGTTTCTGATAATCTTCGTCCTTTCCATGACCGGATGGAGGAATGTTTCAAGCATTTAAAAGTTAAAGTGGAAAAACAATATGGAGCCAGAGAATTGGTATTGCTCTCCTTTTAATGTCTCCTGCAGTTTCTCTTAATGCACATCTTGTTCTTCTAAACAAAAACATTCACTAAACTTTTGTTGCCTGTGCGTTTTCTTGTGATCTGAAGGTAGTAGGACCTGAGTTTAATAGTCACAGAGTTAATTCAATTCTCTGATGTATTGAATATTCCTCATTCTGGAAGATGTACAGTATTTTATTATGTCTATTAAACTTGCAATTCTTTACTGCTTTATTAAGGAAGTAAAAGCAAATTCTCATGTTTCTCCTCTGTAATTTTTCTTAGTGGTTTAGGGCTTTGATCTGCAATTGATGTCTCCCTTTGCTAGCCACTTCCAGCTGTGTTGTGAAGTAAAACATATCATGTCTATAATACTATAAATATTAGTTGACACCAAACTGAAATATATGGGAATTGAAGGATACGTTCTAAACACAAACTCTCCAGACAATTCTTGAATAAAATAGTCTATCTGCGGTTGTGCAGGCTGGCCGGAATGATGATGGCTTTTTTTTTGTGATTAAACACCAGTTGCTTTGGAAATTATTTCATGTTTTTACTTTCAGCGTTGATGATTTTATAACAGCATTTATTTCTTCTGTTACAGGGGGAAAAGTAGCAAGTTTCTAAACTAAATTTTGGCTGTTGTGCTGTGTTACACATCTATATGATGAAAATTCTATATATTTATCTCAGTATGATTGTCTTATTTTCAGTCCCATGCCATCATCCTTGCAATAGTAAAGAGGCTGTAATCCACAGTTAACAATCTTGCCTAATGCTTGAAACCTTCAGCACTCTTACAGGTCAGAACTTAAAAAAACCAACCTATTTAAAATTTTGCAAAAGCAGAGAATGTACTTTTTACCATGTCTGACTCTGGTGGCTGGCCTGAGCTTTTTTATTAAAAGAAAAAAAATGTTATGCAGCTATTGTGCCTTTATCACAAGATTCTGGCCATTCAAAGGATGAGCAGCATATAAACTCATTGCATGTAAACTCTGCAAAACACTTGAAAATAATTTTTGAAACTACAAATGTTTCCAAGTCTTCTAGACATCAGAGTCATAGTGAGAAATGACATCACAAGCAAAGTATGTGGGAATTCGGCATATGAAATTACATGTATATTTTTAATATTTTTCTGGATAACCAGAACAAACCCCTGTGCTTTAATATGAAATGTTTGTTTTAAAGTTGTTCATATCCTGTTCATAGGATAGAAATTGAAGTAGGCTGGAAAAGTAGTTTATGGTATGCACATACTGGGAAATTCTGAAAAACCCTGAGAGGTCTTAGAGTGCATCCAGACAGAAGAAACAATCACAGTAATTAATGGTAGCAAATAATTTCTTTCATGCCAAATGTTAAAACATTTGTACTCTCTTCAAGAACTAGTGAAAAGAGATGAAATGAGGTTCACACAAAGTTTTTTGATAGAAAATGTTTCTCTTTTTCATCCTACAGCCAGATTTTGATGACAAGAGAGTAGGACGGCCAAGATCAATGCTGAGATCCTATCGTCAGTTATCAGTTATTTCACTGACTTCCATGAATTCCGACTGCAGTACTCCAAACAAAATTGTTTCTGAAAGGTTGGTTCTGAATACAATACAAATTTTCTTCCAGTCCTGATTTTTAAACAGTTTTATGGGATGAAACTAAAAGACAAAAAAAAAGGTATTCAAGGATAAAGACCACTTGCAGTCTTTTCAGATTATGCCAAAATTATTTTTACCTGTACCTAACATTTCCACCGGGTTTAAAGCTACAGTATTTCAACCTTAATAGACAAAACATACTCAAATCTGTCTGAAAAAGTGGCATTTAATTTTCAGGAAACAAGTATTTTTTAATTTAAATGACACTTCAGAAAAAACACAAAGATTTGGGGGGTTTTTGCAAGTTTCTCTTTATACTGAACTTAATTAGCATCTTTATGCTTGTATGAATTGGGGGGGAAGAGGAAAGCCTTTACAAATTTAAAAGCAAGGAGGTGGAATGTTTTAGTAAAGCCTGTAGTGATGTAAAATGCTTTGCCTAATATGCTTTCTTAACTGCGTGGCAAACAAAATCTTTTTAAGTTTGAGAGATCCGTTATAGGTCTACTGATTAGCCTTTTCATCCACAAATTCTTTTGATCACTTTATAAATTATCCTTTGGGCACACGGAACTTGTTCACAAACAAGGCCCATATAAAGTAGATGTTGCTGAGCAGTGTTTGATTGTGGGCTTTTTTGTGATTGTGATCTCCGTTTTTGAGTAGTTCAGTTTTAAACGGTAAAAAGTCCAAAAGTGTGTGACCCTAACTTGGAACTGTTTCTTTTTAAGATACCCCTCTATTAATGCATCTTTGACTGCCAGTTCGTTGTTTAACAATTCTTAATTAAATTTTTTGAGTTGTCTAACAAACGTGTAGCATCACATGTTATGAGATGCTCTTCCTGCCCTTCAGCTTCCACTCCAGAAGGGTGTTATCACACAAACATGATTTATGGCGTGTCTGCCAGCCCCCTGTCTCTAATACAGCACGGCTGCTATGGAACCAGACAACTATACTTAAGCAGCTGAATTGTTCACCTAGTTTTAATTCTCAGGATTCTAATTTGTTTCTAGGAAACATGGGTCAACAAATTCACCATACTACTTGCTTTAATGGGTTTTGTTGTAAAATAAGTTGAGCCCCATGCTGAATAGGCTAATTCCATCAGCAGCGAAGGCAGTAAAGCCAGCACCAATTTCATATTTGGGTTTGTTTTGTTTTTAAATGAAAATAGCCCAATTTTTTAAACTATAAAAATTAGAGGAAGAGAAGGAGGGAGATTTTGTTTGTGTAGGGAGATTTTGGCACTGGGTACGTACATTGTTGTCCGATATGCTGAAATCAATAGGAGGATGCATTTAAGACATGAGAATAAATAGTAATACTGTCTTGCTTTCAGGACCATCATCATCGTGCATAAAGTTGCCATATAAGCTCTAATTCTGTTTAGTTTGGGAGTTCTTAAGCTAATGCACAAACCTTTAAGAAGGGATTTGCAATCATATTAATATTTTACGCTCTTTGCAACATTTTAAAACGATATCATACCTCCTGAAGGCATCTCATTTGCATCTACAGTTGCCAGCTGAAGCACATCATATACTTTTTGCAAACAGCTTGCAAGGCTGCATAGAAAGTCAAAGAAAAGGGTGACCTGCATCTATATTTCATAGGGAAATGACATCAGAATACCGGTGGCTTTTAAAATATCACTCAGCAACTTGTACTTTTTTCTTTTGCTCCTGCAGCTTTGATCTGGAAGTAGTGCTACCAAAGCCAGTGAAAGCAGAATCAGAGGAGACTGCTCTGCAAATTAATCCTCACCCTGAAGTAAAGATGAGAAGGTCCAAAAAAAGAACAAAAAGAAGCAGCGTGGTGTTTGCTGATGAGAAGACAGCACCTGATATTTCTGTCTCTGACATGAAATGTGTATGTTACTGATTCGGCATAGTATTTCATAACGCATAAAAAAAGAGGACATTACTCCTTTGCTTAGGAAAAGAAAAATGTTATCAGCTAGAACTCTAGCTGTCATAAAAGGAAATACGCAGGATGCAGAGATGATCTGCCCTGCCACGAATGAAACCTGCAAGATGCTGAGGAGGAAACAAATCAGTGGAAAATCAGAACATCTCTACTCGCTTATGATGACAGATAATATAGCCCTGAAGTTGCAAATTCTGAAGCTTGGTTAGCTTGAAATGAAGTACTGTATTGGGGAGGGTTAAGCTAGCTTTCCTGTGGAGAGGCAATTGACTGTGCTGACATTTCATGGCAGCTCCTTGCAGTCAGGGCTATTTCAAAAGTGATGAGCCCTGTACGTTTTGTACCTTGTTATGGAACGCGCAGCTGTTAGGAATTGCAAGATTGCAAACAGTGTTCCTTAAATGGTGCCAGACTGAAGTTTGGAAGTACTGGCATCTCTCGCACCATAGATCATCTGAGTGCTTTTATTGCACTGCTGGATCATTAGAATGACTTCTGTAACTCACAGTGGGCTTTCTTTTTTTTTTTTCCCTAGTTTAATTCTCAGGAGACTTTTCTTCTTTTAGTATAAAAATAAATAATAAAAAACAAATTGAAAGATGTCCTCTTGAAATACAAGCCCTATCTAAATTAAAATGTCAGGCAGTAACAGATTGTTTAATTACATGGAAAGGGCATAAGTCATTTGATCAAAAATTTTTGGAGGAATCACCAAAGGGAAAGTGAATTCAGTAGAACGCTAAGATTCTTTTGGGAAACAAAGTAAAACTCGTGGAGGATTATGATTGTCTTACACTACATGTCCTCATCCAAAAGAGAGATATAAAGCACAGTCATGCTCTGCGAAGCATTAATATATAAAAACAAGCAACACCTTTTGTCTTTTGATTAAATTAGATAACGCACCTGACTGTGGGAATCCCATTACATACTAAGTTACAGGATGTTCTTTTGCTTCAGAAAAATAGTGACAAGCGTCGCAGCAGCCGAGCTGGCTATGTTAATGCAATAGGGAAAAATGTTTTCAAAACTTCATTTTACTTTGCAGGTCACAGTCAGAGCTGGCTGATGGTATTGTTCCAAAGATATGGTAGGAGTACCATCCTACAGTCCCAGATTAGAGTCTCTTCTAGCTAGCTTTGTTAAGTAGTTTTTCTATCTAGAATGAGAAGTATTTATCTAACTATAAATCATCTTGCAAAATCATTACATATTTTTAGCTAGTATATAATATTATATGTGGACCCAGTTCTATTGCTTCTAGTTACTTTTATTGTTTACTCAGCAAACAATCCCATAAAGAACTCAGGTTAGGCATGATAGTTTGTTTATTAAGTATTTTCCATTATGCTTTTCTCAAAATATTATTTTGTTTAGAGGTTTGTTTCTCATATCTCAGTTCATCATTAATGACTTTGTTTTTTACTAAACAGCTGTCAAGGAAATACGAGTTCATGAGTGACACCAACCTCTCAGAACATGCAGTAGCACCTCAGAAAACATCTGTCCTCAAGCAGATGAGTTCTGTCAGTCGTTCCATGCCAACTATCCCAGGTAAGCTGCTTACAGTAAGGTAAGAGTTTTGCACTTCTTTATTGCTATGTTAAGAAAACATAGCAGTAAAGGGTTCACTCCAAGAGAGCAGCTAGCTCGCTCTGTATGGCTCTGTGCCTCTGAGACAAAGATACAAAGATTGTATCTGCGCTGCCTAGTGCTAGCTTCCAAATTCTAAAAGCATTACTTCTGGAGCTCCGCATTTTGCTTCCTCGTACAGTGTGGGTATTCCCCCTGCCTTGAGAGAGGCAAGGTTTATTCATCTTCCTTGCTTTGTAGGCTCTCGTTTGCAGAAGCAAGGGCTTTTGCAGTCTGCCCTCACAGCTGAGAGCAGCGTTTGAAATGGGAAGAAAAGCTCTGTACTTTGCTTTGGCAGGCTAATGTCCCCAAAGGTTGCCCCATAGTAGGCTTTCAACTTCCGCTTTTCATGTTAGAGAGGAATCTCATAAGCCTTCCTCACAGGGAGAGGAAGGGGAAACAAGATAACTGCCCCCTAGAAAGACTGACAGTTACGTGACAGAGAAGAGGAAGGCATAACTGAAGGTGGAACTCAGTTCTAGGCCAAGGTATACAGAGAAAACGTGCCCTGTATCAATACCCTTTACCCCGTTTCTTCCATAGCACAGACCATTTCTTAGCTTGCCCTTCATCTGTCCCTCTCATTGTCCCTGTCTTTCCAGATGCCTGTAACATATATTTAGCACAACACAAGAGACTGTTATGGCTCACTTATTTTCCATGTATTTTTCTATTTATCTGTTTTCTCTTCTTTGACTAGATCAGTTCGTTTATTTCACTGTTCAGTTTCAATGAAATGAAGCTTAGTGCTTCCCCATGGGAAATTTTTTACTTATTTTTGTATTCTAATGATACAGTTAGATTGAAAAAAGTCTCATATTTTTCTCATAATTGCAGTAGTTCATTATTTTGCATTTGCCTTTATCTTATGCTCTGACTCTCCTTTTTTGGTTTTGTTTTGTGCAACCAATGTTTCTATTCTAAGGATTAACTCTGTCCGTCAGCGTCGCGGCACCTGATGAAACAATTGCGTCGCACAGGTTGAGTCAACCAGTGTTTCCTTCCACCTCAGATGGTGACAAGAAAACCTCCAAAAAAAAGAAAGTGAACCAGTTATTTAAAACAATGGTAAGTTCTCTGTGTTTGTGGGTGAAAAAAAGAAAGTGTTACATTTTCAAAAGTTATGTGTTCTGAAAATTAAGCAATTTTAAAATACCCTAAGATCATAAGTTAAATTCTCCTTTTTTTTGCGTGTGTGTTTGGTTTTTTTTCTTACTTCTGTCGTCAGAGAGAGGGGTGAAAGCTCTACCGGGAAGCAAAAATTTGCTTCTGGCTGTGCTTTCTGGAGTAGGGATGTACATCTTAGTGTGTTTAAAAGGCAGGCTCAGATGTGCAGTTCTGCACCTGTACCACAAGAGGTCTCATTTGACCTACTGATTTTCTCTGATTTGCTTTATATAACATTTATTAGCAAATGAGGAAAGCAATTAATTCTTGTTCGATTTAATTACGTTGGGCAGTTAGCACTAGCATCGGAGTACGGTAAGCATAGCATATATGGCAAAACATGCACAGAGTGAGTCCATTACTGTTGTCGGAGATGCTTATTTGAAAGTAGAAATTGGCTTGCACTGGAGTCATTAATGTTGCTCAGAAGAGCTTGCCTTCCATTTGCTGATTTCTGTGGAAATTTCGCCAAATTAAAACCATTGAATTTAATGTAGTGTTGGAAATAAAAAAATGTATATTCAGTACAGATATTAAGATTAAAAAGTTTTAAAGTTTTCCTGTTTTTCAGGTAGTGGGAGGGTGATATTTCATGCTGATGCTGGTAGCTACTGATGTGCACACTGAATAAGTTACATGTCAACTCTTTGCTCATCAAAGCAAAGGCTGATTTTTTTTAATTATTTTTTTTTCTGGTGTATAGGTTTCATTTTCATCCATTAGTTTCTGCAGTCTTTTAAAAAATATAGATAGTGCCTTCAGGGACCACAGAGCAACGCTTAAGAAAATCTCCTAAATGCAGATGTGTTCATAATCATATTTTTCTGGTAGGAACAAGAATAACCTATTAATTTGAAGTCTGTAGGGTTTCACATATTTAATTTATCACATACTTGTTCTTTTCAAACCCAGGAGTAACAGCTTTTCATTGTGATTTCATCCACTCACATTTAAACCTAAATAGCATATAAAATAAGGAGGACAAAACGTCCTTTTTTAAAAATTTGAAAAAGGACTGAATAAAGCTAGAAATCCATTTGTATAGTGCTTCCACAGCATGACTGGAATCATGTTGACAAGTTTAAATACAGGTTTATGGTTTTGCAGGATGGAGAAACTAACTCAAAATACCCTGGAATTGGTCAGCATCTTTTTTCTTTAGCCATACCTTAAGGCCACAAGCTAGTAATTAATACACATATTACCGAATCCAATACAGTAGTAATTTTAACATATGGCATACTGTTCCTGTTTTTTTTGCAGCGCATTTCCAAAGTTCTGGAAGATGGAAAGCAGTCTGTGGAGCAGCATTTCAAATCTTCATCTACAGATCTGTAATTCATTCCGTTACAAGACCACTTCTCAACCGAAAATATTTATGTATGCATGTATACCTTATTTTAGAGCACCGTCTTCTCTACAGAAAGGCAGTGATAACACAGATGGCTAACTGAGACTATGAACACCAATATTCATGGGCTCTGATAAGTTACTTGTAATACAGGTATAGGAATAACATTTGAAGAAAATACTACAGGCTGTGCCCACCAGGATGTGGAAAAGAAGTTTATTGAGCCTCTGGTGATACAGGTCAAAGGGCATTGTGTGGTCCCTGGTGACAAAACTTGTTCCTGGGAAGAATGATGTATTAAAAGGCCATCTGCAATGCTTACCGTATACTGTAAGTCAGATCCTGTTCTTTTCAAAGAGCACAGAAGTTATCATTATGTGTAGCTTGTATAGACACACTCCAGCTATCTTTAAACTATTGCTGGCAGGGTAGTCAAGGCAACAGATGGCTCAGCACAAAATAGCCACTGATAATTTACTCTGTGGCTGTAGCTGGATTTACAGTCCTCAGATCCCTCTGCTGCTCCCACCACACTGCTTGGTATCCTCAGTCTTTCTCAGGGTGATGTCCATGACTCTGACACCATATGCCCGAGTTATTTTCAGAACAGCGGCTATTATGTTGAAAACGTGTGCAGAAGTTTATTTACACGTGTACAAATTGATATGACATCCAGCAGCATGATAAACAAAAGCTGTGTTTTCTGCTGTTCATCAATAAAATGTTAAAAATGTATTTTATTTGCCTTGAACCTTTCTCCCTGAAATCTCTAGATATCTTTGTATATAAGGATATATTCTTACTGACAGTGAATAGGATTCTACAACTCCAAGTTTTATGCTTTCAAAATTGATTTTCTGTGTCTCTTCAACTCATGAGTTAGAGTGGGAAGATAACGCCTTATTGGCGTGAAGCTAGACAGCACTGCAGGTCAGCATCTCAGGGTTTTTTTATAACCTGTCAGTTCTTTCTAAAGGCAAGTGTGTTATCCAAATATAAAGGATTCCAAAAAGCAAATAATTTCTTTCTTTCTCTCATCCCTTTATGTTTCAGACACCTACAAAAATTTATATTCATTAAATAAAATATGATCATGTATAGTGTGAATGGGAGAGACTGGCTTTGTTGCCATTTATATGAATATGGGAAAGACAAAGAGGTTGAAATTATACCTTGATGAGTGGTTGAATCAATGGAAAGACACCTTCAGTTTGTTCTAAGTTTGTTCTATTTCTATTAACACTTTTACGTTCGGCATGAATAATTTATTTAATGAATTTAGACTCTATTTGCAAGTTGTCAACGTGAAGCTGTTTTCTACAAAAATAATTGACGATGGTTTTCTGTGAGAAGTTTGAAATATTTGCCATTGGAACTAATACTGTGCCAAGAAATACTTTTCACTAGAATAACCATAGACAGAAAAACAAAATGAGTCCAGTTTTAACACTAACCACGGTGTTTGTTGGCATGGATACTGATTTGTGTCATTTGCTTTTCACAGCAACTTGACAGTGCTTCTGAGGAAGCACAGAGGAAGAACGAGGCTTTTCTAGAAAACCAGCTCAGCAATAGAGTAGGTTATCTGTGAGTGGGAGAAAGTGAAAGGTTGAGGAGTGCACGTTTAACGTCTTGCTGACCTGGGGGAAGAAGAGGGAGGGTACCCAGGTTGTCCTTCAATATTATTTGCAGATACATTGAAGAAAAATTGATATAGCAAAATAAAAAGTATTCTAAAATAAAAGGTTTGGTTCTACTGGGAACAAGTAAGAAAAGGATGATTTAGCAACTGTTTAATCTTTGTAAAGATACCTGTTAAAGGTTATCTTTTGCTTATTGTATCTTGCAGTTCTGTTTTCATGTGAGAGTGGAATAAAAGAGTGATACCTCAAGCTGTTATTATAAATTGTAATTAATGTACTGTGATTCTAAATAAAAAAAGTACAAAGAATGAAGGAAAGGAAGAGCCCAGAAACAAATACCGGGAAGGCAAGAGCACAATGTTTAAAGGAAGTTTAGTGATGAGTGTTTAGCTAGTGGTTCACAATTCATGTGCTTTCTGTATCAGAGTTTATTTCACTTCTCTCAGACATTCCAGATGGTTTGGACAGGAACAGGTTTTCTGGATTGCGTGGCACTAAGACAATGGCTGCGTACTGTGACCCTGTAGTAAGTAATGTTTAGCATGGGGTAGGAAAGACTTGCTTGTAGAGCTAAGATTTTATGTGCTGACCTGTAGAAAGCTGTTACAGTGCAACAATGTAAGATGCATTTTAAGCCGCATGCTATGTATGTTCAGTTAGCTAGTGTCCGAAGTATAGACACAGACACCCAGGCTTTATCTCTCATGGAGTGCAACACTATGCTAGGAGTAACGGTGTAGCTCCAGAAGAGCTGCTGTCTCAGTGCAGCGTAAGGTCTGGTCATAGATAGCAAATGTTAGCATTCTGTTACATCAAGGTATTCTTTAACTAACTTGGGTATCCAGCCTGCCCTTGTCTGTGCCATGAGTGATACTGTCGAAGTCCTCATTACGAAATTATGACTTAATTATTCACTGGGGGGGGGGAGTGGGATGGGCATTTAATGCTTTTAAAATTTCAATAAAAATTAGCTGGGGTGAGCTATGGAAGGTGTTCAGAGTATAAGGCAATAAGGATCAAGTTTCTGAGCAGGAAGAAGAGTTTTATTAAAGATTTTACAGACCTTAGGAACGCATTGTGTTCTTGAACTGAGAATTAATGTGTGATAGACCTGTGTATTTGTTGCAGGTACTGCTTGACATTGACATTTTAGCCGTATCACGTGCAGTTTGTAATCTTTTTTATTAGACAATGGAAATTTTGGGTGAGTAGACTGATAGAATGGTTTGGGTTTGAAGAGACCTTAAAGATCTAGTTCCAGTCCCCAGTGGAGGTAATGGTTGCCATATGGGCTATTCCGTATGGAGTCCACAAGCATATGAGGCATCATGGGATCTCTTTTCATTTACCTTGTTGAAATTGTTTGGTCTGCCTTTTGGCTTTTTCTCTAGTTCTCACATTTGTTTCATCAAGTCTCTGACCTATCAAATCTCTATTTAAAGACTCATTAAGGCAGAATTCTCACTCTGTATCGTGGGAGACTGCAGTCTTGTATGGGACAGAAAGAGGATTGGATTTCTTCATAATTTCAGAAGTGCAGAATTTTAAATTAACGATTTTCTCCCCTTCTAGCCTGTTTGTAGTTGATAGAAGGTCACAACAAACAAATTAACTCAGTCCAGTATGTTCAACTAAAGGCAGTACAACATTGTGTAAGTAGATTTTCCTAGCTATATTACTAATGCATCACATGACCAGTACCTTAGTAGTGTAGAAGACTCTGAGAGTCTGGAATGTGTTCAATTTCATCATGTTTAAATTGAAGGAACTTTGTGCCATCCTGGTCTCCGAAGAATAGAACTCATATGACCAACATGGTGGACTATTCCTATGATATTTGAGATGCAGGGGCAGTTTGCTCCCACCATTACTGATACAAGGAAGCCGTAACGGAATAGCAGTGGAAAATGTTCCTCAATCTGTAGGACATCAAGTAGGCCAGACTGGTGACGAGGAGTTTTTAGCACCAGTTACTATACTCTACTCGGTGTTTTCATGCAGCAGCCGTTTTACTGTAAAAACTGGCTGAAGAGCAGTTCCTAACCTGAACTGGCAAAAAGCAATAAACCTCTGCCAAGCACTTGTTCACAGCTCTTAGAAGAGCAGGGAATGGGTGGACAGGTTAATGCTTTTGTGTCATGGTACTGAAGTTACTGACGTTGCAATGACAAAATGGATTCAGAGATTGATTTGCTGTCTTTAACCCATTTGATATTCACGGCTTTTGTTGTTTGCTTATTTTGCTGCTAGTTTCGTTGCTAGTGGCAATGATGGAGCAGACTTTCATTTAAAATAAGTCGAAGACACGTGCAAGGAATCCTGCAAGAAAAAGAATTGGAATGATGATGGGAAACTGCTGAGAAAGTGAAGTGGACTTAGATTATTTGACTCAGTTTGAATATGAAGCTTCTGAGCAATTCAACAATTGATGGCTGGTAAATCACACGGGACCATCTATACCCAGAATCATGATGAGATTTTACATTGATTGCACTAATGAGCATAAATTTCTGCTTTGGACTAGGATAAATCCGTAAGTATTTCATTGTACTTGCAAGAATATAGATTCAGAATCAAAGGTGCTTGCTAATGTCAACAGTATTGCAGCAGCTGTATTGTGTCTGGCTGATTATCAAGAGATTTTTATTTCAGCCTAAGTAAGAGCAATGGAGGCATCTTTGAAATAATGATGTAACTTAAATCACTGAAAGCTTGTCAAGCTTCCAAGTAGGTCTGTTCCACCCTGATCATGGGTTTTAAACAAGAAAAGCTGTTAAATGTGTTTTTTAAAATAGCAAGGTAGGACAGAAGATGATGGGTTTTTTTGTTATTAAATGTTGTTTCTGTTTAAGTCAGCTGAAGTCCAGGAGTTGCGTGTAAAGCCATCTAATCATGTAATTCTCTATGCTAACTTGCTCTTCAATTTTAAAGGATTTTAACTTAACTATCATGAAAAGACCAAAAGACCCCTTTTTTGTTCCAGCTTCAGTGCAATGCTATTTACCAGCTGAAACATTTATCCCAGAGACTGGTTCCGTATATGCCGACATCAATGGGAATCATCTAGACCTAGGGCTTTCTGTTTAAAACAATAGCATAGGTCAGTTCTCCAGAGTGTAGGAAAATAAAAGGATTAACTTAGCCAAACACAGGATCCTTCCCATGTAGAAATCAAGAGAATTCAGCCAATTTAAAGCCAAATTGCTTTTTGCATCATCCCTAGTCTTAAAACCATTTCCGAGGAGGGAGGAAAACGAACAATTTAAAGATCCTTTCCCTCATTAATTTTTGGAGGTGGATATGTCCATCTTGTTACATAATCTTTTTTTCTGAGGAATATGGAAGCCTCCATGAAAAAGGCTTGCAGCCATCTCCTGTTTGGATGCCTTGGAGCGGTCACTAGTTATGATAGTATTTACTTACATTTCCCTCCCAAAACGAAGTTCCTACTTGCTCT
This sequence comes from Larus michahellis, assembly GCF_964199755.1. Lineage (NCBI taxonomy): Eukaryota > Metazoa > Chordata > Aves > Charadriiformes > Laridae > Larus > Larus michahellis. Next base: position 4,833,972 of record NC_133906.1, on the reverse strand, counting down.
TAGGCATTCAAGGCCTGTTTGAGAGGGAACGTTGAGCAACATTCCAGGGGCTGCCCTTGGATATAAGAACTTCAACATTGGCAGTATTTACTGCTGTGGGGTGAGGAGGGTAGTTGTTCTTTATTGACTCAGTCTGTAATTTTCTATTCTGATTTGCTATCATAATGCAGTGTGTGCTAAAGATTAACACTGTAAACGAATAATTGCTTTGCAAACAAACGTCATGTAGGCCATGGATTTCATAAACTTTAAAATGTTAGATAAATTTAATCATGGTTTTAAAGTGAGGACAGTTTGATCTGATTGGTTTTGGATATAATTATCTGGTTTCAGTGTAGTTTTTTTTTCTTCCAGGATAGCCGAAAGCCCCGCTGTGCCATAAGTGATCTTTCATGTGGCTGACCCTAGAATTAGACAGCCACTTTGAGTATCTGCGCTGTAACAAGTACAGTTTCTGTGTTCATGTTTTTTTTCATGAGTATTAGTGTGTGCTGCAGCTCCACGTGCCTCGTTATGCATGTGGTTGTTCAACCTGCATTTGCTAACAGGTTAATGTGAGAGGCACGAACCATCTCTCATTCCCAGTTAACACTTCATAGGCCTTGCCATTAACTTGAATTAGTTCAGCTAATGGTAGGTGGCTGTCGATGGTGTTACAATGGGTTTAAGTGGTGATTGACTCAAAAGGCACAAGAAAGGTGCTGGGGATCAGAAAAAGGTCATTTAAGGTATCTATGCCCTAAGTTGGCTGGACAGCAGCCAAAAAAAGAGACTTATCTAGGTGAAGTATAGGAATCTGGCACTGTTGTTGTAACTAGAAAAAGTCTTTAAAAATTCCATGTTTGACAGATATTTTGAGGGAAGATTTTCCCCACAATGTTTGCTTGTATGTTTTTATACATAAGAGAACAGCCCTGGATAGAGTTGCTTGAGATGCAGCTATTTTAGCCAGGAATATTGAATTTTTTCATACAATAAAGCATGTATCCAGTTGGATACCTGGATTCTAGAAATACTGAGGAATGCAAAGTCTTTTCCACATTACTCACAGTTGCCTTGACACACTTGGCAATACTTCAGTAGTGCTTTGACACATTCAGTAGTACTTATGCACAATGCCTGAATTTGTAGAATCTTTCTTAACAACTGCTTTTAGACTTCTTCCACAAGACAAGAAAACAGTACTATTAGAGATCAGTATTGGAGAACAAAAGAGCAAAGGAAAGAAACCTAAAGACAGACGTATGTCTCTAAAGTTAGCAGAATTTCTGCACAGAATTTCAAAGCAAATGAAGGATGAAAAGATTAAAAATGTTTACATATATCATTGGTTACTTTTACAGAGCCCAGAATTGCAAATCTAGATCTATGTAGTATTGCTAAGGGGACAGTGATCATGCCAGTACAAAAATTTGTTACTAAGTTATCTCTAGGGCAGATCTGGACAAATTCAATACATTTTCAAAAGTTATCACTAGGGGGAGATACGTAGTTGCAATACTTTGCCCATATAATAGAAGAACTACTGATCTGTCTGCCCAGATACCGGGAAAACCAAAGTGGAACAACTGGAAGTGCAAGGATTATTAACACTGTAAATCATCGTATTCACAAGTTAGATGATCTTAGTTTACGGCAGTTAAACCCTGGGTACATTAAAACAACCTGAAGTTTATTTATGCCTGGCCTGGGTGTGTTCATAGAGTAGTTCACTGCATTTACAACTGTACCAATTCACTTATCAGTTTTAGTTGCTAATTAATTTTCCCCAAGTGTTTGTGTTATGCAAGTACCAAAGGGTGTAGAACACTGAATAAAACATAAAGAAAAGAGGAAGTTATGTTTTCTGAAATATAGTTGGTTCTAAAATGTCTTTTCAGTAAGATCTCCATATAAATTGTGGAGTGTGAGGAGCTGATTTATCCATACAAGCAAATACCTCAATGCTGAAATCTGACAGAAACAGAGATATTAGCATGTTACTATTTTTCCTTTGTATACATCCTGTTGTGCATCTCATTGAAATGCACATTTTATAGAGATAGAAGAATTTAAACTCTGAGGGTTTAGGAAAAGTGTACAGATTAATTTCCTTGGTAAACAGAACTGATGTTAATACAACACCTCATTTGATTTTAGCACCATTTGTTTCTAGTATAAACAAACATTTAGTGGCAAGCATAGAAGAATGAGTAATTAATCTGAAACAGGCAAGCATTTCAGCTGTTTGGAAGCTGGCAGCAGCAGTGAGGTTGTGAAAGAATGATTGATTGAAGTATCTATATTTGTACTAATTTCCCATAATTGAGAGACACCTCAGATTCTAACGAGAGGAATTTGTTGCAGAATCTCTCCAAGTCTGGTTTAGACTTGAGGTATCCCTCTGTTGCAGGGCTGAGCATGTCTGTGTATCTAAATGCAGCAGATCCCATGGGAGCCATAGGCAGCCAAATGGAAGCTAGAGATTCTTGCCTGCCTACAGCCTGTCATGACTAATACATAAGTCGGGGGACAGCTAATCCCCTCTACCATACTGTATGTTGGCAAGATGGTGGATGGCCTTTGTTGAAGCAGGAGTTATGACTACTTTTATTATCATAGTTCTCATGGTCAGAAAGCAGCTACTCACCCTTATAAGGTTTTACAGTCTTCTAGAACTCCAGTTATAAAGTTGCTTTAAAAATCCACAGTGGTTTTGTTCTGAAAGACTTGAAAAGTCTAAGGGCATTCTAGCATTGCAGCATGTATGGCACAGATCCAAATGATATTGCCTTTTCCATTAATTTAATGTTCAACCTGCATTTCTAGAAATAAAGCTCAGTTCCCTTGTTTTGCAATATGGTATTTCACATTTCCTATGCTTTTGTAATGACCTTGAGATGACATTGTTTTGCCTGCTACAACTTGTTCTGATGGTGTGGTTTATTTTGTGCATGCACTGGGCAGATGATTATTGGAATAAGCCACGAAGACTTCTACAAGTAATCTACTAGACAGCCAAGAATACAGCTAATTTTTCATTATGTGAAAATGTCTTATTGATGGATAGTGAACTGTTTCAGAATTCAGTGTGTGAACTATTTGAAACAGGTGGGTTGCTTGGTATACAGAGTTGTAGATGAGCACTTTTCTTTTTAAAAACAATTTTCCCCTCTTCTTTGTGACCACATGAATACTTGTATGGACTTTTCTTCAGCAAGGTGTTAAACTGCGATAATACACCGTGCTGGTGTATTATACACAATGTTAACAGTACAGCCTAAAGCTTCATATTCATTAAAAATAGATCTCTACAGCATGGGATTACCTGGCAACATGTATCAAGATCTGGATCCAAGTGTAAACAGTCAATTTAATTTCTGACTAATTATCTGAAGTACATGATAGTGCTTTATGTTGGCTGTATGTGGGACAAATGATATGCAGCATGTTATAAGGTTTGCCAGGATGAAGTTACTACTACAAAATTTTTAACGTTTGACTCGTTAGAGTAGGTTTGCACTATGTTGTACTTTGCAGCGTGCAGGCATGGTGCTTTTGATCTCAGTTGTATAAAACTGTCACGTTGTGAAACAGCACAATGACCTAAATGTGCTTGTGAGACTAGCAGGTATTATGCTTTATTTTCCTTTACCATTTTGAAAGTTGCAATTAAGAAGGTAGTTGGAAGTATCTATCTCAACCAAAACATTACAAAAGTGTACAGAGTTCCCCATATTATTCTCTACCTTTTGGCCCCCCTGCTTTTACTTCCTACTGTGTGCTAGTGTGTATGCACTTTCCCCAAGTCACTGCACTTCAAAACGCTGAATTTATAGGTTACTTTAGAGTGTAAGTGAAAATGCTGAAGAATCCCCATTTTAATGAAATTAGTTTGAAGTTTTCATAACCCAAGATTTCAGACAATTTTGGTTTCCTTTGTAAAAGGGAAATCAGTGTGAAGAAATATTACTGTTGGCTGGAGTAGAGGGGTACATAGAAGCTGACCTAAAAAACCTACAGAGAACGATGGCTCTGCAGGGGCTCGGCCTCAACCTTGCAGATTTCGGATCTTTGCTTAAGAAACGGAAAGGAGCAAATCTTCAAATGCATTTGGAAATAGTGATCACTAAACTATGACTCCAGCATCAGCTTCCGTTTCCGTTCTATAGCTTTCAGCCCTAAACACGATCTGTTAGCATAGCTCGATCAGCATATCACGTTTCCCCAGCTTCTTTGTATGGAAGCCTCACCTTTTTTCCTTCTCTCCTCTCCACTTCTGGGATTACTACCTTTTCCTTCCAGCCCTGCCAAGAAGAAGATTCTCAGTGGTGAGGACCCCAGGGCAGTATTCCTGGCTAGACTCAACTCCAGTTCTGACCAGCCCTGCTCAGCAATCACAACTCGAGTGAAATTGATTCTTTTGTTGCTGCCTTTTGCCCACATATGAGCATCTGCACCAGAAGTGCTATATAGGAACAGGTATTGCAGTGGTTCTCAAGTATGAAGGTGTGCCCATAGTACTGACAAAGCGCCATTTTTACTGGCATTGTTTATACTCCGATCTGAGTAAATCAGGCACAGTCAGTTGGAAGAAAAATGTTGCTGATGGGATGGTGCCTATGCTGGAAGCTGTGCCAGCGCACATGTGCAAGGGAGGGCTCAGACCTTTGCACTTTCTTTCACAGCTCCGTAAGCAGAAGCCTGCAATTGTCCTTGCACTTCATTGCTCTAAAAGGAGTATTTGTCATTCTTCACTTCAGTCCTTGCTTTACTTAGTTCTGTGTGATATTTTGCAAAGACGTTGCATCAAGGTAGGTCTGGTAGTAAGATGCATTCTCAGGCAGCTGCAGAGCACGGCTAGGGGTTGACCTTGCTAAAATGAACCGCACCAAAACTTCATCAAGATTAATTTGCAGAGGAAGTTTTACAGCCTTCATCAGTCTCTGGTTGCAGATGTAATATTTTTTCCTTTGTAAAGGCTGACATATTTTCAAAGCATGTATTCACTCAGCACCCACTTCGGTGTATTTTAACTGGAACTATGCATGCAGAGCACCTCAGGGAATAAGTATTTAGATGCCACTCGTCCAAGTCCATGATGCAGTTAGCTGAATTTTTACTTCTAGGAATAAATGAACCCTGAGCAGTAATAAACTTGCAAGTTTTTCTTGTTTTCAGGCGGGTTTTTTGGCAAAGATGTAATTTGTTGAGAGGATCAAAAATTTATTATGTTTATTTTACACACTATATTCTGGGTTTTGGTTCACTGTAAAACTCTCTTTACTCTGTTGTGCATTTCTTAAATGTTTTGTTCCACTGACTCCTGTAAATAATGTGGTTTTTTATTATATTTGTAGCGTTAATATTTGCAGGTGTGCAGATACGATTTTAAAATATATCTCTATGTTAGTAAGTTAATTAGAAAGCTGTAGGCAATGTTGCTCAAATAGCCTGTTTCTAACAGATTCGTATGGAGAAAATAAATATTTCAGATAGCTTTCTTGAGGGGGGAGATACTTGCATTATTATTTCCTGAAAAATGAATCATTTGGTTTTTTTGTCCAAGTCACCTTTTGCGCAGCAGTTTTCACTTAGAAAATAAGCCAGCCCCACTGTGTTCCACTTACCTTTTGTCTGTTTAATGTGTATCTCTGCATAGTGTAGCTAGCATTTACAAACTCTGAACTCCCTCATTCAAATTAAAATAGCAACTTCTTTGTCCATAGTTGCAGAACAAATGATTTTATGTGTAATGAAAGCATGTATGTTTTAAATAACAGCTGTAGAGATGCACTTCTGAGCTGGCAAATTGGCTAGCTTTGTCACTCTGTACTCAATATTTCAGTTGTATTTCCAGTGAAATTTTTTTCATACCTTTCAAAGCAACAACAATATGAACATGACATTAGTGGATCATTAATGCTTAGGGAGGGGGGAAACGAACATGACATTACTGAATCTCTAATGCTTAGGGAGGGGGGAAATCTTGGTGGTGCTGCAGCACGTAAGATTAAGTGAATTGATGAATGTATGAAAAAGCAAAAAAGTCTTTGGTACAGACAGGAATTTAAATCTACAGCTCAGAACTTGTGTTGCTGCAGAAATTATAGGACTAGAGCCATCTTAAAGGCCTTGTCATACCAGGACTTCCTTTAATTGCATGGGTTATTAAAGTTGAGTTCCAAATGTATGTATGTGCCTTAAACATAAAAAAAATATGCAAATATCACTTCTATTTCACAAATATCATTTTTAACTACAGTGCAGTCTTCCATGCAATGACAGTCGTAAGACAGGTGGTGAGACTGCAGCTTTGCTTTCTTCTGCTTTGCAAGTGCAGGGTGCCGTGCAAAGCAGTAAGTATTTTTCCAAGTCATAAAAGGCCTAGAGGTTTTTCCTTGTTACTTAATTTTAAGGAATCCATTTTTGTCTGTATGGATACAAATGAAGTTATTGGAACTTAGCAGAAAAGAGCTGTGCTGAACAATGCCTCTTTCCTGTTTGGAAATTCAGCTAAGAGGTTTTTATGAGCTCCCTGCACCAATCCTGCAGCAAAGAGGAAGCAGCAAATAACGATTTCCCATCTCAGTTCACCAATTTAAGCTCTAAAGAAAGGTTTGATAATTAAGCTTGAAATTTTTCTCTCACAAGATTAATCCTTACTTCAGGGAGTCATTCCATTTATATCAGTAAGATTACTCACGTGAGTAACTAGCTACAGAATTTGCCTGTTGTACTGTGATTGCCTAGGGGGAAGTAACAAGCAATTCTGCAATTAAAATTACAGAAAGAAAAGGAGGTCTGACCTTTTCTTTATTCCTTTTTCCTTTTTTTTTTTAAAATATATATATACCTACTGCTTCATTAACGAGCGACAATGGCTTTTGCATTCTGAGGTGTTACTAGCCCGCAGCACAAAATGGCTTTTCTTTAAAAGGAAAGAAATACAAAATGCTAAAGCTTCATTGTGAAAGGTAGAAAGAGGAGGATCTCTGATTAGGGGATTTAACTTCAAAGCACCTTAGGCTTTCTTTATGTGCATCACATTAGTGGAAAATTCCTTCATTCATTTCAGAAGATAAACAGTTGTAACTTTCACGTTTGGTTGATGTGACATCAGTGACTGGCTGGGACTGCCGGCATTCCAAAAAGGATATCGTCCTCATCTGCAGCCACTCAGGGCTGTGGGGTGGAGCCTGCAACACAAGCTGAAACATTTACAGGTGCATAAGTACGTAGGGAAGGGCACAGGTGATGCACCTGTCTCAGGAAAGGAGCACTAGCACAGGTGTGTCATAACTTCTCAGCCGCCTGTCTTAGAGCATGAGCTCCTTTGATCCACAAACACACTCTCCACCACACTGCAGTCCGCAATTTCCAAATATTGGTCAAGAACCTCCAGAGATGAGTATCTACTATGAGAACTTTTTCCATCCACAGAACATCCCTAGTCCACAGCGACCGAGCACCTTTGAGACGACGGATTACAACACCACTCCTAATCCTTACCTCTGGCTAAATGGACCTTCCATTACCCCACCACCGTATCTCCCAGGATCCAATGCCAGTCCCTTCATTCCTCAGTCTTACGGGATGCAAAGGCAGCTCTTGCCTAACATGCACGGCTTGGGAGGAACTGACCTTGGCTGGCTTCCTCTCCCATCCCAAGAAGAGCTTATGAAGTTGGTTAGACCACCTTACTCCTACTCTGCACTTATTGCCATGGCTATCCATGGAGCACCCGAAAAGAGGCTGACTCTCAGTCAGATCTACCAGTATGTGGCTGACAACTTCCCATTTTATAACAAAAGCAAAGCTGGCTGGCAGAACTCCATACGGCACAACCTGTCTCTCAACGACTGCTTCAAGAAGGTGCCTCGAGATGAAGACGATCCAGGTATAGCGCTCTCACCCTCTTTTCCCCCCCTCTAATTAAGCTTGTTTAATTTAAAAACATCTCATACATTGTAAAGAGACATAATAGCCTAGATACAGGACATACACGTAGCAGCTCTTCTCATAGGTCTGAACTAGAAGGCAACTATGCATAGTTGAGGTCTGAATCAGTGTTGCTATTAAATCTCTGCAAGGAAAGGGATTCTTGACTGCTCTAGGTCTTCCTGAGAACTGGTCGATGTGAGGCTCAGCAAGCACAGGAGCAGTCTAACTGAGCAAGTCACATTCACCATTTGGTGTAACTTATGTCCAGCTTAACTGGGAATTAATGGAAAGGGGATAAGGTAAACTCAGACTTGTCAAAGAAATCCAGGGAGTCAACAGTAATTTTCTCAAGAGGAGAGCAGGCTGCTTTTACTTTGTTTCCAATAGCATTTTGCTTGCAATCACACCTCTGCTGTTTCCAACCCCTTGGCTGATACGCTCTCAGATTATTCCTTTATTTATCGTTTTCTATCAATAGCTGTTAAGAACCATTGGTAACATTTAAAAGCCATTTAATTGTGGTGCCACAGAGGGCCAAAAATCTGGTTCTATCTATCTCGTTAGAAACCTATCCTACCACACTGAATCTGCAGCAGCAGTCCAGTACAGGATTTGATTACTCTCTGCTGTAAATTCAGAGGACTAGCTGCATACTGAAAATCTCCTTCCCTTACCAAGAAAACAAAACAAAACACAGTCCCAGTGGCTCCACTTGTAGATTTACCTGTGTGAAGAGTCAGGGCTAAAGGATAGAGCCCGAACCTTTACATTTTTTTCTCATTTCAACAGACTTCTGCTTTTGTGTGATTAGAAAATACATGTCTTCTGCTCACGCAATTCTATTTCTGTGAAATAAGAGAAACATTGTACAGCCCTAGGCAACTGTTCTTTGCTGTCTGTGTGCATATTTTTAAACTAAAAATGTGCTTTTGTCCCCTTTGACAGGAAAAGGGAATTACTGGACTCTGGACCCGAACTGTGAAAAGATGTTTGACAATGGAAACTTTCGCAGGAAGAGGAAAAGGAAGTCTGATGTTGGGGCTAGTACTGCCACTCTTGTATCTGAGAAATCAGAGGATAGTGCCCTGACTGGCAGCCCCAAAGCTGTAGAGCATCAGGATATCTTGGAAAACTCATCACCTGGGACTGACAGTTCACCTGAGAAAGGATCTCCACCTCCATCTTCCAGCAGCCCATGCCTCAGTAACTTCCTCTCCACTATGACTGCATATGTTAACGGCTCTAGCTCCGTGAGCCGCTCAGTGCCTTTGGGACTCAACTCTGAACCCATTGACAAAATGGGACAGAATATGGTAGGCTTTAATTCCTACTCTCCACTCTCTAACATCCCCAGTCATGGTGTGGGAGAGTGGTCTAATTCTATGCCTTCTAGCCACCTTGGCTACAGCAACTCTGTGCTCAACCAGTTTAACACTCATTTTTACAGCAGTATCAGCACAAATAACACTCTGTATTCCAGGGAAGGAACAGAGGTTTAAATGAAAGATTCTAAGACACCAAAGTATAGCTATTTATGAGATTAAATGATCTGTGGGCAGATGATTAGCATTAGCCTGTTGTCTCTGGGACCCACACTGCATCCTACCTTCTGACAGCAACAAACTTGTTACCCATTATATTCATACAAATCACAAACACTCGACGTTCGGCAGCTCCACATAGAAATCAGGGATCCATAACAGCAAGTGTAGTGAAGAGTTCTCTCTGAGACACTGCACTTGTATTGCTGCCAACCATGGTCCTCTACAGACATCCTTAAGAAGTTACTTCATGCCTTAGGTGTGAAGCTTTTTCTGGCACGGTACTAATATTGCTGTGCTTTTTAAAAGTTCTAATAGAAGTGTGGTTATATCTTTAAATATCCTCTCTTGCTGATATAAGCTGCCTGTACTGGACATGCTTAGCAAGTTCTTATTTGGCCAAAGCTATTTTGAGACACTGAAGGATCTATAATAAAAACTACTGTATAGTGATTAACAACCAACACTCGAATGGTGAGTGCTGTCTTTGGTTTTCTCTCATACTAGTGCATACATTGTCTAAATTTTGATCCCCTTTCAACCCCAAGAGGAATATGGCTGTGAAACAAGCCAGTATCATCATGGACACAACAGTCATTTTGAAATGAAGGGAAGCATAACAAAATAGAATGGAATTGTCTTCTGCTGGTGCAGCTGGATCTTCATGTTTTCCATTATAATGACAGGGTCAATTTTTTTATTTTTCCTTACACATGCAATCTATTCACATAAGGAAAACTGGATCTGTCCTGAATATATATATATTTAATACGTGTGTTTTCTAAGAACAAGACACATTTGTTCTGTCTTAACCTTTTACATGAATCATTACTACTGTACTGAGTAAAGAATTTGAATAGTGGCGGGGGGCGCACGGGGAAGAAGAAAGGGGAGGTAGAAAGTTTAAGTCCCTGTACTGTATTTTTTTTTTCTCATTTTGTAAAAGTCCATGCTGTTTGTCCTTCTGTAAATATTAGAAATAATGATTATTTTTTCTAAACTCTACTGTAGCCTCAAACAAAATTTCAAAATATGTATGACGTTTTTTCAAACCAAGACTTGAATCACGTTCCACATTTATGTAGAGTAATATCTCAAACTGGATAACCTGCAGCATACATAGACAAGAAGCTTTAACTGTTCACATATGGGCATTGACCAGACTTTTGGAATAATAGAAAACATATTAATGCATTGTAATAGATACCATTTTGTCTTGATATTTTTTTTTTGGTAACTCTACATGGGTATAGTTTTGTTATGGGCCTTCCCAGAAGCATTTTTAATAAAGCATTTGTATAGAAAGAGTATGTACCTGTGTGTGTGTACTATACTACTTGTGTCTTTAAAAGTCTCCTTAATAGTTCGACTTAAGCAATTTGCCTGTGGAAAGTGCAGTATAATAGTCACAGAAGGTCAGAGACTGAGAATAGCCTATGTCTAGGCAATCAAAATTTGCATGCCTGAGGAATATAACTGGCTGCTATTATGCAAAATTCTATCACTAAATAAAAGTCATCCTTAGAGTTTCCCTGCTGGAGCTAAGTGGTGCTGATCATTTAACATTTCAGAAGCCAGACTATATTTTTACATGCTAATTGGCCAGTATGACTGCAATCTTTTCTGCATTCTCATTATTTTATTTTTTATGTTTAAACTTTTTCACTGTTAAGGCTGCCCTGACTATTCATGGTTTTCTACCCACTATGCTAAGTTCTCACTTAGAAGTTGAAACCTACCCGTAATGCTAACATCTTTTTTTAAGGAAAAAATAAAATGACCTTCTGGTGGTGTCCTTCTGCCATGACTTTAAGTTTCTCCGAAGTCAGGCACGTGCTGAGGTCTGAACTATAACTCCTGCCCTCAGAATTTTACAGCCCTTCCAAGGATCTCAGCCCAGTAGGTGGGCCATAATATGCCCTGCAACTCAGCAGCTGGCAGCAGTTGTTATAGAGACTTGCTCATGTGCCAACTGAGAAATGCATTCAGTCAGTGCAGTTATGTCTTGGATTCAGCAGACATATAACAAATTGCCCAGAAATATAGTTCCTGTGGAGTATATAGTTCACAAAAGTGAGAGGAAATTGATTTCTTTAGTGTTGAAATGGAAAATGTTCCATTATGGACTTACAAAGCAAAAGTTTGGGGAAAAATAAGGTGCAAATGATGTTAAGAATGATGTTGCTAAACAACAGTAGACAGTAAAAAGCAATTCCTTTGTTACTCAGCATTTTGTTTGACTCTCCTAGTTCCCAGTCCCAAATATTAAAAGGAAATCCATATAGGTATGCAAAAGGACATGAGTTTGTTCCTCCTTGCTTCTGAGATGCTGTCAACCAAACACCACTTTTGGCTTATGCGTAATGAGGAAGTGTGCTGCCAACATGCCAGTTCTTCACAGACAAAGGTATGTTTTCCAGTGGGTTCCCAGGCCGCAGAGATTAATTATCTCCCCTGCAACTATTCAGCCGGCTTGACACATCAGCTCAGTTGATGAAGTTGCGGTTCAAGGAGGAGTGGAAGGATGATTGCATGCAAGGTAATCCTATTTCTCCTCAAAACAGAACTACTTTGTAACAAAAAAAAAATAAGGAGCACTCCTCTTCATCCGTATTTTTGTGTTTTTCAGAGAGAATTGGTTTTGATAACCAGCCACGCTGATACGTTCCTGGAGCTACTGCGCATCAGTCTAGCACCTGCAGGGAAACCTGACTACCGTTCCTATATGAGCAGCAGCACTGCTCTGTTGAAGGTAATCCTCCTATTTGTGTATTTCACCAATATAATATGGCTTTTGGAGGGAAAAGCATATGGGTTTTAGGGGTGGTTTTTTGGCTTTTTTTGTTGTTTTTAAGTATGCTGTTAAAGAAGCTGTTAAACTAGGACCTGTAACTAAAATATATTTAAAACACTGCTGATCTTTACAGACCTATAGTCTGACTTACAAGCATATTTACTGACTGCTGCTGCTTGAAAAGAGAATTTGGGCCACAAGAACTCTGACTAGTTTTGTCTGCAAAGGTTCTTGATTGATTATTTCATTCTTAAAGTGTGTTTTGTATTGAGATGCAGCTATCTTCACATACCACTGTGGACACTGTGTTCCATGACTCTGCAATTATTTGTTCCAGGTTTAAAAGTCAAGTTAACTCTTAAAGGCTGCTCCCATCTTACCACAAACACATCCAGCCCTAAAGTGGTCAGAATAAGTTACTAATTGCTTTCTTTCTGCCAGAGGAAAACTGCAAATATTAGAAGCCTTCACTGGCAGACAGCGTGTCCTAATAATAAATGAGTAATGAGATACACTGCTGCTGAAACCCTGGGGCAGCTTCACTGTCTTGACATTGTTAGAAACACCTTCCCTGGGTTCTTACTCCACAGTTTCCTGGTTCCATGTCCTGGGTCTGCACCAGTGGAGCCTGTGACTCTTCAGCCCTGGCTCTAGTACCAGGGAGGGTGTTGAAAACCAAACCACATCAGAGATTTGGGGCTTCACAGCAGAGACCTGGGCAGCCAGGGATCCCTCATACCACAGCCTCAGGGTTGTTCCACCTAGTCATGGGATCAGTTGCAAACCCTGGAGGACTCCAATACAAGGTGCTGCTTTGGCTGAGGACATGGAGCTTTCAGGGTCCTTCATGCTCCAGCAGTCCTGGTGAAGCCCCATCTACAACTCAAGCAATTTTCCTAAACCTCTAATGCTGTGAACAAAATGTTTTGCAATCAACAATATTCATTTACAAAAATACCCCAAAACCCAAACAAACGAAAAAAACCTCTAAATTTAAGCAGAATGAAGTCACAACAAGGTAACATAAATGTGAGACTCTCATCTGCCAAATCTAAACCAGTTCGTTGATCAGATAATTGCAGGCAGCTTAGGAGAAGAGTACAGAAGAGCAACATTAGGTGCAAAGTTTGCACTAATCATGAGGATACAATGGAGAGCAGTAATATCTGCTAAATCTCTTGTTACAGTCAACATGCAGGAAATGTAATTAATCTGCATGGCAATTTGCTCTGTGCTTCATATTTATTTTAAGGGACAAGCTTGTTGTGGAGCTTTTTACTGGATTAGGCAAAGTAGTCAAAAGATCATTCTATGCTGGTATTTATTAATGGTAACGGTTTGTCTAAATTATGAGTGCAGGGTTTAATTTTCACTTTGAAGCTGCTGCCTCACTGTTCTGACTGCATGTGAACTTCCCACCACTCATCACCCCCTCCTGCAGGGTGGTTAGTGCCTTTCACATCCTGATAACTCTACCTGCAGAAATGCTTAAGTAACCGTTTCTTATTTTGATTCAGTCAGAGTGAACCAGGCTCAAGAAAAATGTTACTAAGACTTGCTAATGTTAACCTAATTAGTTTGTGCTGAATCAGTTTTGGGGTGATTATGATAAGAGACTTCAGTGTGCAGATGCCTCATACTTTGTGACAGACTGCAGGGCTGGGGGACAAAACTTTCCCTGTTTCATCAGTGGCAAGTGACAGCCAGCACGCACTGCCCTGTGAAACCATTTTGTAAGAGAGAGGAAAAAATCGGTGTGGCTATTACAGACCATCGTTGCTTTCTGTAAACAATAGGAGACTTCTAAATAACACACCAAAAAAAATCTAAAATGCTGCAGCCTCTTGATGCAGTGATGAATACTCATTCAATGCTCGGTAAACAAGTAGCGATATGAATGTCTGGTTAATGTTTACCTAGTTTTCCAAATGTAGTATGACTCCCTTAGTTCTTTGATCATTTATGAAATATTAGAAAAAGAAAACTGCAGGATGCTGTGCAACATACCATTAAAAGAGTCTGCAAATACCTTAGGTTTCATTCATACCTGTTTTATAATGCAAACACCTAAGACTGTAATGTTCTTATAAAGTGGAAGAAGAGTAAAGCTAGACCACAAGGCTTAAAGATTTATATTTAACTGTAGGATTCTGGAACGTCCAGCCTTCCAGATGATAAACTGATGAGAGCTTAAACGTTACTTCTCATTCAAAGATGACACCAAGAGGTGTGGTGCAGGTATCTGTAAAGGAAAATCATTCCGGTCCTGCCAGTATTTACTTCTCCAGCAAATAGCAATGGGGGCTTTGCCAGATACATTCTGAATTACAATGCACTAATCTTTCTCTCATGATGGGATACATTATGAAATTCTTCACTGTTTAGCAGTGTCAATAGTTTCTTTGTTGCTTCATGTGAAAACATTTCTGGGTGAGGAAAATAATGAACTTCTTCCCAGTAGGTTTGCCAATTTGCTACACTGCTAGTTTCTGGCACTGCAGAGCAATCCTTACAACTGTTTCCAATGGATCTTGGAAACAGCTGACCCAGACCTATGTAATTTTTTCCCTAAGAACCCACACCTCAGATCTGTAAAGTATAAACCAAGAGCCTGCTGTACACTTCTAGCTTTCCCTGCTTTAAGTGCCGACAACTGCAAGAATCTGTATTGCTGTAGTCCTGGAGGTATCACTGTTAAGTACATCTCAGTTGGTATTTGTCACATGCTAGAAACCTGCAGGGCTGTCAGTAACTGGACAGAAAGACACTTAAGTTTTTCTTACTTATGTTGCAGATCTAGTTGTAAGGTGGTAAGGACCTTCATCTACCCAAACAACCCTTCCTGAGTGGACTTGCACAATATACTGTCTGCTGATATACTGTGTAAATTAATTTTCAGACTACCTAAATTAATTTTTGCATGTCTTGTGTTGGCTAAATTGCAATACAAATTATGCTTTACCTCATCTTGGGTTTGATTCTGTTTAAATCCTAAAAGCATTCCTCTCCAAATCTCTTTGCAGGAAACTATGGTTTTAGCCTTGTGCAGCATATAATGTCCATTGCTCTTCAAGAGCAATGCGGCAAGTTAGGCTAACTCTAGAAGTAACTAATCCTAATTTCTAACTGCATGCTACTCATTTCCTATTTAAGTTAATTGGTAGAAAACTATTAATTGTTCCTTTGACAAAGGTCCCTGGTAAAATCTTCGTGGTATGGTCTTGCAAACTACTAAGAACCCCAACTCCCCTCTATTTAAACTGAAACTGGAGAGCTCAGCTCCTTGCCTGTTTAAGCCAACGCTCACTAACTGCTGCATCTCACTTTGCAAAGTTCACTGCCAACATGTGGGCATCAGAACACCTCTTAACGTTCTTTGGCTTCATAAAGCCTCTGCAAGTACAAAGTAGTTTGCTGGATTGGGGCCTAAGGCAGTGATTAACTGATGGATTGTTTTTCCTGATTTTTCTTTTACAATGGTATTTGTAAATGCCACTCGAAAATGCTTTCCCTCTCAGTGAAATTTTTGTCTGCTCAGAGAGATAAACGCTGTCTTTTGTCAGAAATGACCACCAGATGTGCAAAAATTGAACCTGTTTCCTGCTAAGTCCTTACCAAAATCTAGCATTGGAAATGGTACCTGGAAATCAGATACTTAATTTTCTATTTGTAGTAGCAGAAACTAAATGAGTGGAGAGCTGAAGAATCTTTACAGCTCTCTAAAGCACTTGTAGGGTATGGGTACGTGCAGCAGAGCCTATTCATAATCCCGTTCTACATTAGTAAGATCTCATTTTCAACTTCTTTTCCTCTTCCTTTTTCTGTTCTTGCTCCAGCAGTTTTACAGCCAGCGGGTTTTTAGTTTACCATTTTATGTCTCCAGTTGACATTAGGCAGCTGATATTCATAGCATGCCTATGAATCAAGCAGGCCATCTAACTGCTTTGCTTTAAATTAGTAGCACGAAAATCAACCCAGAGTTGATCTGATCTTTTTATCCTTTTTTAACTAAATAAACCCCGTTTTTTTGAACCTATTATCATCACTGGAACAATCAACAGAAAAGCTGAATAGCTTAAGTGTGAGTCAGTTTTTAAGGTTAGCACATGAGTAAACATAAACATGCCAGGAAAAAAACCCATAACTGTTGAGGACGTGCTAAATTACACCAGCATCTTTTTGGTTCATGCCACAATCCTTACATTTTTTTCTGAAATTATTTGTATCTGTCTCCCATCTGTCCCTCTAATTGTTCTCAGTCTCTTACTGTTGATTTTTAGTCTCAGGTTTAGCATAGGATGGATGACGGTTGCTAACCTGCTCCTCTTAATTTAAAGCAGCAAAGCAGTTGCTAATACATTGGCTCTTAGGCGGTGCTTAGGAAACGAGTGCTTTCTATGCTGCACAATTATAAACTTTCTGCTAGAGCAGATGTACCCATGTTACTTGTAATCCTATGGAATCACATCTCTGTGACAACCATGAAAAAGGAGGTATTATGGGTATATATTCTCTGAGTCAAAAAGATCAGCATGAGCAGGTAGTGATGCAATCCTAAAATACTAGAATACCATATAACCGAGCCCCTAATCATTTTGGTCCCAGTTAAAAGTTTGTGATCCATAGAATTGAATTGCCTATACTGTCCTTGCCATATCTTAATTTACCTAATGGTATTCTAGCTCCCTGGATGGGTTGTCAAATTCAGGTTTAGGAGCTATGCCTATAAACATCATGTCCTTAAAAGGTAACATGGCATTGCTTTCACCTGTTAAACATCCATTTCATACCAAGTGCAACTCTAGTTCAGTGGCAGATGAAGAGGGGAGTGTGAATGATTTAATATTATTGTGGGATGTAGGATTGCCATAGTAGACTGAAACAGATCAGGCCTGCAGTTAGTATGTCATCACATTCACACAACAGCCAGAGTCAAAAGTCACAAGGGAAAGTACAGGAGGCAGTGCAAAACCAGCTACCTCAGTTCACACAATCGTAGAACCAGGAGGCTGGGAAATTCTGTATGCATGCGTTTTGCTCATAGGAAAACAAATAGCTTATGCAGTGCAAGCTGAGTGCATTTTAAATTAAAATCGTTGCCAAAAAAAATAGTGAAGTCTGCCTGCTGCAGAGTTTCTTATTGTTGGAAGCGGTCATTCATTTCTGATAAACATTTCAGAGGCAATCTGTAGGGAGCACCCTAGCCCAAGGATGACAGAAGCTTTCTGCACTTAATGTCTTTTGTAATTTTTTAAAAATGTGCTTTCACTAAGTGAAAAAGACTGACAGCAATATTCTTCGAAGGTTAGGCATGCTTTGGTTAGGTAACTGCCCTGAACTGTTACTACTGCTCTCATTCAATCCTTTCCAGACAGAAACCTCTCCTGCTGCCTCCTAGTGACTAGTGATGAGTTACAGTAATTAGTTACCCTTGCTTCTGTTCCTCTGAGAGATTCCAGAAGATGAGTAAGGTAAGCAGAGCTAAACCTTGGCATGCTGATACTTTCCATGAAGAGCTGTCAGAAGCCCTGATGTAACTACATGCCACGTCAAGAGAGTTTCCCCCCATATTTGAAATTGTGTAGGTGATCTATGGCATCAGTATGTCCAGCTGGACAAGTAACATGATTTTAGTCCTGCAATGCCACCAGTTGCAGAAGCAATCTCCTCAACATAGTAATGCCAAAAGTTTCATGGCAACATAACACACACAGTAGCTAATTATACATTGCCCAATAAATGAACTGATGTATGCTTCCAGGCAGCACATTGAGAGGGATAACATTTGTGTCTCCAGGGAAACCTTTTTATATATTCTGCATACAGATTTATCTAGGACTCATTTTCCCTCTTCTCAGGATGTCCCACAAAGCAAGGAGGTTACTTGGATTGCAGCACAGTGAGAGATACAAAGCTGCTGAGTTTAATTCTTTTTGTTGCCTTTGCAGAGGTGCAGGTTTGTTGTGGCAAAGTATCAGTAGCACAGAGCCGTGAGGTAATACTGATGTTTCTTACAGCTCAGTAGCTATTTTTTATGCTGTATGGACAACATGTTCTGACATGAGCAGCCTATTGTTTGCTAGCTCATGACAAGAGCTTTGTGTATGCAAACTTGCATGCAAATCAGGCTACATTTATTATGTTTTCCTCCAATGGGAGTGGAGAGGAAAAAAACCTCCACCTTTTAGCTTCAGCAATACATTTTCCTATGAATAGGGCAGCTATTAAATGGTTTTTGGAAAGAACGCTAAGAATGCAAGAAGTTCAAAGAAGGTGGAGAGAGATTTTTTTTTTTTTTCCTTGTCATCTGGAAACTTGGCTATTTAGTGCTGATAATGCCATCATCTAATTTGACTTAAACTATTTTGCCCATAAGATGAGTGATACAGTGATTTTACTGTATCACGAGTGGGCAGATCCCTAACTCTTATTTTATTTATAAAAAAAAAAAAAAGAAAAGAAAAGTTTAACACTATTCTTGCATGGAAGAAGAAAGGAAGCAGAGTTTGGTATTTACTGAGTCTCCCTGTCTGTTGCTTTATGGACTTTTTAGGGGACAGTGTGGCTTCAGCTGCAAACGAGGGTATTCTGAGATCCTTCTCTACCCCAGGCCTGCCACAGCTGCGAAGCGCCCTATTTAGCTCGTCTGAGGAATTCCCCTGGATCTGTGCTTTCATTTTGGCACTGGAAACAACTGTTCCTTGGCCAGACAGGGGATGTATTTGGGATGCTGAAATTTCTTTAACCCCTGAACTTGCATGATGATTTCCCTCCTGTAGTGAAGTAGGTAACATTTCCACAAAGGTGAGCTTTTTAGGGTCTTTTATTTTTTTGTTCAGATAATAGTACGTAATTTGGTAGAAAATCTTATAACTAGCAAATTCTAGAAGATGAGTTAAAAAACAATACTAATAAACTGTCCTTATCTTACTTTAAGTTAAATTGGGTAGACCTACTTTAATGACCGATAAAATAAGCATTATTTTTCATTTAACTTCATTGGGTTAATTCCTATGCGCAATTCTATCAGGTTGACAATATAAACATGCATGCTAAATGAGAAATATGTCTCTTTATGTGGACCGAATCACACTTGTAAAAGATGGTGAAAAAACATGGGTCCTGCATGGAAATGCAAATATTGAAAACCACCCATTTCTGGGATACTACATGATCCTTACTATTTTCCATCAAATATTTAATCTCTCTGCCTCTCTATAACAGGAAAACTTTAGAGCAAAATTTATCTGATACTTTTCTTGTCACCTATAGAAAACTTCACAGGTTGCTACGGGGTTAGTCTTGTGTGTTCTAAAATCCCAGGTTCTTTGATAGTAGAAGCATGCCGATTTAATTGTTTCTCTGAAAAAGTATCTCACTTTGCACTGAAAGCCATCTCCATTCATAGTACCTTGGTAGAGAGCGTGCAGAGTTACAGCCCTAAAAGATGTTACATACTGAGACTATTTTAACTTATATGTCCTCTCACATACAACCTCATTAGAAAACAGGTGATCACTTCTGATGTGGTTTAAGCATTAAGTTTTCTTGATCCCAGATTTTTTCTAAGGAAAAATGCAAAGCTTACAAAACATGAACGTTTTTCCAGGATCACAAAATCATGTCGTGTTCTGTGTGGAAGTGGCAAATATGACCTAACTCTGGATAGTTTTGGAGAAAGACACTCTTCAAATCTGGCTATATCTAATCCTGTCTCCATGCTCCGTAAGTAGATATGTGATAGGGAAGCACGCAGAGCAGTCATTATTTTCCTGGTATACCGTGTGCATCCTTCAGTATTTTTAAACCACTTTGATATAAAATGGATGCAGACAAAGAGCATAAGAACCTGTAATCTTCTCTCCATGAGCAAGGATAGGACAATCTAAGTTTGCAGGTTTGCTTGCAATATGTTATTTCTGGTTTTCAGATAGAATCTTATTTAAAATAAATACTTTTAAATTTATGCAATTCTGGATGTTAGTATTTATGCAAATAAATATGCAAAGAGGCATGGCCTTATATCCCCTGGCAAGTTAGTAAGGTAACCCTTAAATGCTGAAAGCCCTCAGACTACTGTCAATCAGGACTTTTTTTTTTTTTTTCCCCTCCATCAAAGTGTATTTAACATTCCTAACTCAGTGCAGAAGGGGAAAAATAAGTTCATAGCTGTGGAAAAACCTGTTGATGGTAACTGGTAATACGAAAATGAAGCAGTCAAGCAGGCTGTGGATAGCATAGGCCAGGTCTACTTAAACAAAAGCAAAGTTAGAAATGCAGTGACAAAAACGTGAAAATTATGGAACAAGAGTGGAACAGAAGCCATCAGTTCTGGTCAGATTAATCCTTTAATATTGCTGTTATTTCCTTGTTGCCATGTGGGACAGGTGATGATTGGAATGGCTTGTTATCCCAAATAACTGCTTGGAGAAGGAATAACATCAACAAACATAACAGAGGAAGGGCTAACCTAAACCCTGGAGTGTGAATTCAGAGCACCAATGAGCAAACAAAAAGTCTGCAACTTGAGAGTTTTCCAAGTTTTTGTTTCAGACATGAGTGACAGCAGAAGTATATAAATACCTCCTGTAATTTGTGAACGTTAATGTTACAAGAGTTTCTGCATGACTTTTAAAGTTCCTTGGGTGGTTGGGGTGTCATTATTCTTATCTATGTGATCCAACAATAAAGTTGTCCATTGTATTACTACATTTTTACAATTTATTTATTGAGATCATTCATCCGCTAACTAGTTTGGGCTTGCAGGTTATATTTGGAAAGGACAGTTTTCATCTAAAATTTATAAAAATGTTTGGTATTAGATTTCAGTGGACAGTTACGTGCACAAAACACACAGGTCTGTGTACTGTGTGCAAAGAATTCTGCAAGTATGTACAAGCCGGATTTGAATCATATCAGGTAAAGCAGTTAAGCAAGTGCTAAGCTTTAAGTATTCCTGAAGTTCTATGAAAATTAAGTATTAAGCCCCAGTATACTGTCTCCAAGTTGTGCTTGTTGAACTCCGTTTTCCTGGTAAGGCAAAAAATAACCCAGAACTTAAACCAAACACCAACAGTGGTGTGTATTTTACCCTGTCTCCATTCACTACTTCACACATTCCTGTAATAAGCTGGAGGATTTGATGGCAGGAGCAGTACTTTGTGGAGCAAGGGTGACACTGAATAGGCAGGGGCTGTGAAATAACACAGGAACCCCTTAAACTAACATTGCCACCAAGTCACAAAGTTTCATACATGGTCTCACATAATTCCAGGCAAATTCTGTATTTAGCTAAACTGCTCTATGGTACATTTTCATCATCTATTACAAGAAAGAATATATAAAATTTTAAGCTGTTTCAAATTCTCAAAAGTTTTAAAAATAGGAGTGTTTTAGGGGAAGGGAGATGGTCTTCCTTGCTCACTGCTTTTTCACAAAGCTGATGAACAAAGGAGTACAATTTACACTGAATCAGGGCTCATACCTGATATCAGAACAGTTTATACTGTAGATTCACTCTGCCTTCTGGGTCTTTGCAAGCTTTGACCATGTAATGTAGATGCACACTTGGGTTGAAAAAGAGTCGTTGGCACTTTGGACTTGGCAGTTATTTTTAAGAGAAGGGATAATTACATTGATAGAACAGAGAAAATGAGCCATGTACAACTTAAAAATGGAAATTAAATATATATGTAATTAAATACAAATAATGGAACAGCCCAGTTCTAAAGGTTGTTTATGAAGCTGCCTCAGAGTTGGTGAAAAGGGACAGAAGTTACTCCTGGAAGCAGGCTTTTGACAATTGCTGGTTGTTATCTCCCAGTGTAGCTGAGGCTGCGTTACAAATTTAAGGCAGACTTGTGAACTAAAGTGAATGTATCTGCTTGTACTCCACACACTAAAATACATTGACATCCACTTCTGTTGCCTAGAGTTTCTGTAGAGTTTGGAGAGCCTGGGAACCTGTAGTATTTATTGAATTGATATTTGTGGTAGACTAAATCTAGACGGAGTATGTTTGTTCCTGCTGCAATAATTCTATGGATTCCAGTTCAAATGGCACTCAGATGTGTCTCCAGATGGAGATTCACTGGAGTAACTACCACACCTAATTGAAGTCACCTTCTTCAGTCA
Source organism: Larus michahellis (assembly GCF_964199755.1). Classification (NCBI taxonomy): domain Eukaryota; kingdom Metazoa; phylum Chordata; class Aves; order Charadriiformes; family Laridae; genus Larus; species Larus michahellis. The sequence goes on along the minus strand of NC_133906.1, from coordinate 4,811,580 downwards.
ATAACATGGTTCATTTACTTCCACAGTTGAAAAGGAAAAAAAAATCCTCATTCTTCAATTACTCCCTAAAAAGAAAATGCACCTGAAAACCAAACAGTATTTGCCCACAGAGTTTTTGGATGACTTTTTCCGAATTTGCCCCACACTTAAGGCACAGGAGTAATTTGTCTGATATTGTAGAGAGTGCCCTACTGAAAAATCTGCCAGAAGTTCTAGTTTTTAAAGTCTATTTCATTTTGAAACACTAAAAAAGCCACTACTCACTTTTGAAATCTCTTGTCAGTGTGTACTTTCTTGTCAGGAGAGAGAAGGCAGGAGGTATCATGAAAAAATTACTTTTTTGCTCACACAATGACCAGAGAACTCTGTGTTGATAGCTCAGTGATCTTTCCTGGTTCATGCAGGTAGCCAGTTGTAGGCAGAACAACTATTCCTATGAAATCTTTCATTAGAAATTGAAAACCCTATTCTGACCACAACAGAAGAAAGAGATGCTTTATGCATGCTACTTGCCTTGCCCAAGTTTAAAAACTTATGGAATCAATTTGAACCAATGAGTAAACAAATGCCAGTAACTGAGGGGAAGACTGAAACAATTTTCCTCATACTGTGAAAAAACAAAGTCCATTTAATAAAGCCCAACAGTCCGGTCTTTCGCCCAGATACAAAAGCTTGTCATGAATATCTTACAAAATTATTTGGTTTTCTTTCCCTAGAAAAACTTGCCTGGCTTGTATTGAAGGGGACTGAAGCAGGAGATGGCCTGAACCTGTCAACACAAATCAATTAAGGTAAAGGAGTCCACAAAAGTTCATCTGCCTGGTAAAACTGAACAATTAATATCTCGCAACACTTATGTAATTACTTGCATTGGCTTTGCAAACTTGGTGCTTTGTCTGCTTTATACTTATGTTTTAACACCTCTAGTATGTGACAGAGAAAAATTTTCTATGTATTAAATGCAGTTGGATATTTTCCTCTGTGTGTGCAGTGTATGTTTTTCTTCCAAAGAAAGGAAAATGTTTTATAAAATTGTCTTCATTAGGCTTCCTTGTAAGATTTTCTTTCCTGCAAATTATGCATGTATTTGCATTTTGTTGATTTGAAAACTGAGGTTTGGAATGAATGGACATATCTGAGGTGAGACAGTAGGTTGGTACAACCTGCATGAATGAAGTTTGAAATTTAATGTGAAAATGAACAGGTTTTTCTTCCTATGCTCTGGGCATCTTTATAAAGGCACAGATTGGGCTTCTCTTGCCTGTTCAATAGAGCAGCTTGGGAAAGTAGAGGAAAACTCATCATTTTTCTGCTGCTTACTGTCTAGGAAGATCGAGGGTCATCAACAAGTGTTCAACTCGATATAATAAAGAACTTAGAGGAGCAAGATTTTGTTCTGAATTTCTCAGAATTAGAAACAGAATAGTTCTGGGTCAGATTAATTTTCTATTAGCAGTACATACTAGTGTGCTCTGTATGGGCAGTAGTACATCAGGGTTTAGATGGCATCACTGGGAGTAGCAGGATTGCAAGAGAATGATCTGCTAATACTAAAGTACTGTTTCTGCTTAACTCATGATTTTACTCAACATGTATGTTGAACAGAAATGAGACTGAATGAAATAATTTACAGCTGTGATCTCTAAATTTGACATGTAATGCTAGCAGTCATTTTGTGAACAGTAAAAGTTCCGAGAAAGGCAAAGACATCCTGTGATTTGACTAACACTCCTCTGAAGGATTAACTCAATTCCAAAAGATATCACAAGAAACAATTTACTAATGCTATGGATTCTGCTTAATAGCGGGTGCATGTTCACTTACAGCATTCTTCTGAAAAATTCAAAATTCATTCATTCATTTAAGCCTTTTAACTTTATTATGAACCCAGTATCTAAATACTTTGCAGACCAACAATCTAAAAGTAAGAACAATTCTCAATGAGTCCAATTACTAAGGCTGTGCTAGAAATCTTGAAGAAATTTCGAAATTGCCATGCCCACTTCTGATTGTGGGACCCAGTTATCCCAAAACGTATCCCCTAAGGCCTGCCTGTTTATTTATCCCATTTAAGAGCCTTTAAAATCCCTTCCCCTTTAGTAGGTACAGCAATGTTGTTACAACGACAGCCGAGAGTTACAGAGAGGACATGAAGGACCTAGCACACCTGGGTTATTATGTGCTTGGTTAAAAATTGTAACACAATGCAGTTCCCTATACTGCAATCAAAGGTACTAGTAGAAACATCATCATCCTGCTTGGCCCTAGACTCCTTATTGTATCTGTGTGATTATATCTTACAGCATGTAATTATCTACTTGGTGCAGGCCCCTAAAGAAACAATAATCCCTCCTTACCTTTTCTATAGAAAGGAGTTAACATGCATTTCCAGTGAACAGAACTACTTAAACTGAATAACTCTTTAAAGAATCACATCACACTTTTAATTAAAAAATATGTATATATAGTTTAACCTCATTATACAGATTTTTAGACTCAGCAGGAGCTGTCTTTTTTTTAACCTTCTGCATCTGTCATTATTTGGTTAGAAAACACTCTTCTAATAGACCAGAATTTAAACAGTACTGATCATTCTGTAGTTATTTCTGATTAGTGCTGGTAAACAGGTGCACCATACACCTGCCATGGTATAACAGGCGCACTTTGCAAGACATAAACTCCTTAATTCAACATGTTTCACAAAATAATTGTAAGATAAAAGCAGAAGAGCTATGGAATAGCTGAACCCTGTTAGGACATTCCTCACATGTTGGTGATGCACATTTATAAAGAGGCATTCCACTGGCTGAGTTAGTGATACAAACATAACTGCATTTGCAATTTCCTAGTGTCTATGGCGTGTAGTTCATTACTGCATTAATTCTGTTACCATTCAATTTGTAGCACTTCTGTAATAGATCACTTAAGTAACAACAAGTGAAGACACTGTACATTCAAATAAAATAACCTTTTATACCACTAGAAACATAAACAGCACATGAAACCTAAGAATCCAAGTACAAAAAGATATGATCATGCATATTAATGATCTTAGAAAGTAGAAAACTACAGTGAAGCATGCCAAAATAAACACTCTTTTAGTTATGCATTATTTTCATCATGAAAATCTCTTTATAAATCTGTAAAGTTGTGTTCTGAAATAATTTACTTCTGTTTAGATTATTTTTATCAGCTTAATATTGACTGAGCAACCTAAAACCATTACAAAGTTAATATTTTTTGTGTTCAGTTTTACTTTTTTTTCCTTTCTTGAAATATTCTTCAGACAACACATTTGAATTGAAATTATTGAAGGTCTTAAAGCCTCTGACATTCTACTCTTAATAGTACGCAAAGAAGCACATGATATCCCATCCCTATATTTACTGTTAATGAAAAGGAAACATGTATGAAAAGGGGTTTCATAGTGTCCAGAGATACAAACAGAAGAGCAAATCCTTGCACACCACTGCAACTGCGATACTGCAGTTAGCTTTTACAGATAAACTGAAAACAAAATTTGAAAGCCACTCAGGAACGACAGAAAACAGTGCAGTAATGATTATGATTCTTTTGCAATTTAAGGTTGAACTCTAATGCAAATGTGTCTCATAAACTTGCCTTTCCCATTTGTCTGCATGTGCCTTTTTTTCCTGTTGGAAGCCCACAAAGACATTAAAATTCGTTTTCACTGGATTTTTTTGAGCAGCTAAATCAACAAATTTTATGTTAAAACAGACATGTTTTTTCTATGAATAAGTTGTTCACATTTTTCCCTCAAGACGTTTGAGTATCCTTCCAAAAAAAGAGTTTCTAGTGTATGGTTTATTTCATTTTACAGGAACTTAAGAAATTATGTAAATGGTACAAAATGTTAATGATATAAATAAGAAAACATAATCACATATTGTAGATATTCTGTTTCAAGTGTGATGTGACAGTACTGAAATTACCTTATAAAATCCTGGGCAGTTTGAGACAATGTGGAGAAGGATCCATGCAGCAATAGCAGCTCTCTGTGGTGATGAATGCTGAACCTGTAGAAGGTAAAACAATAGTGAAAAATATCTGTGTTAATAGCTGTTTAGATAGAGACATTTTCAGGAAAAAGACACAACCCAGTAACGTACAGAATAAAGAAAACCAGAAATAGTCATTCTTGTAATGCTGTCGGAAAAGTGTCATGTTCCTTATACAGTATACATATATGATAAGGCATTCAAATGGAAAATTATGGAAAAATATATTATTTTAATCATTTATGTTTGCATCTTGCTGAAAAGTGAACTAGTAATTTTTATAAAAACTTTTTTATATTATGTTAAAAAAACCTCACAAGTAATATCAGTGCTATTGAAAAGCAACCTAAAGAGTTTTACCCTAATTTCATGCATGTGTCACAGGTTCCTGCTATATCCACCTAGAATTGGTAAAAGTGAGATCTGAATCAGGCCCAAAACACAATTCTTGGGGAAAAAAAGTCATAGATCTAGGTTTATAATATTTAGCAATAAAATTTACAGCCTTGTTATCTGCTAGGTATGCAAAACCAAACACTTGTACTTGTGGAGTGTGCCACATGTTTATATGTAAACAAATGGCCTAATCCTGCCTTAGGGCATTGTAATGTTATAGCACACAAAGCTCCAGTGAGATAGCATTGGTTTTAGAGAAACCAGCCAGCACAGGAGAAAGTTAATTTGTCTAAACCACCTAGAGGCAACGCAAGGTGAAGTTCCAGTCAAAGCTAAAGTTCACATCTATAAACAAACTGTTGACTAGGCATAGATCAGAGCCAAGCAAAGCAGAAATCTGAGCTTGCCCAAATCTTCTACATGAGAACTCTATTTCAGGAGAGCTGCATGATGCTTGCACGGCCTGCTGCCAGTGTGTCAATCCAGAACAACTTTTGCTCCATATGCCTTCCTCCGGGGCCTTCCTACTGTCAGTGACTTCTTTGCGCCACTCTCCCGTAGTGAGGAAAGGGTAAGGCTCTTCAAGCATGCTACTCTAATTTAGGAGATACTCTCTCTGGGATCTCCCAAACAACATAAAGAGGTGAAGTTGTAGGAGGTTCTGTGTTTTTCATACTCTTCTGAAAAGTTGTTTCAAGTCATTTATTAAATGTGGAGCATAATTTATACTGCACATAGCATCCCCAAACTGCACTTTTAAACTTTATAGATAATGCTTCCAGTTACCTTTTCCAGTCGCAGCTAGTGAGTTTGATAATGAAATTTAAATAAAGTATTTACTGTCAGTCAGTCTGTTTTTCTTGATATGGCTCATCTGGTACGAAGGAAACTGAGTCAAATTAATGTTAACATTCCTGGAAAGCCAGTTTGTGAAAGCTTGACAGGCTCTCAAGAGTCTGAATTTGTCTTCACTAGAGAGAAGGCCATCTTTCTGATATGAATTTTGAGATTGGTGGTGGTCAGGTGTCAACTTTGCTACACAGCAAGCTGTAAGGAAGTGACTTTCTGTCACTAGGGGACGGGACGACAATAGCGAACTATGAAGTCATGTCCTTTCTGCAGAGTGGATTTGCTTCCTGTGCAGATCTAAGTGGCTTATGGCCTTACCCTGCATGCAGGAGGAGGCAGCTAGTAAGCCTCGTAAAGCTTGTATCAGAAGTTTTTGTGGGGGCTGTGGAAAACTTCTGATTAAAAGCCCGTATGAATTATGAAAATTAGCCCTTTGGTAGAAGTTATCAGACAGGTCAAGGTAATCTAGGCATCAAAATAATACTTCATTGCATGAGGCATCTCAAGCCTGTCTTCACCACTATAAAAAAAAAAGGATTAATTTGAGTCGATACGTATCTAAGATACATGGTGCCCATATAACATGGTACACTAGTTTACTATACAGCAAGAGCCAATTTTATTCTGTGGTAAAACTTTAGGGTTTTTTTGTTGGGTGTAGGGCCGGAGGTTCTGGGCATCTTTTGTTGTTTTGTTGTTTGCCTATTTGGTTTTTTACCTGGTGTGGTTGACATCCTAGATGTAGCAACATGAAGGACACCATCTTTAGCTCTGAAAGCTTTTTCTCCAATAGTCCCAGAAGAGACATTTACCCAAAACCCCAGGACTAAAGATGAGAAATGGGTCATGAATTGTATTTGCAAATAAGTTTGTGAGGCTCATTTTCTAAGGCAGTGGCTTTACTTAAAATGAGGTCATGATGTCAGTTCCATAGCGTAAAATTAAGTCTTAAGTGCAACAAGTGCTTTTTTTTTTATTGTGGTTTTGTTTGTAGGATTGATTTTTCTGCTTTTGTCCAGTTTGCGTGGGTTTTGTAGATTTACTGTGTATCTGTAGCGCTGACTTCTTCAAGGCAAATCAAAACTGGCCCAATATAGTCCAAGTTTCCAAAGTATTGATGACTCCCCTCCAATTTGTTTTAGCCTGCCCAGTCTTTGGAATTCCCTTTCCTCCACCACCAGTTACAGCGAGGCATAGAGGGACAAACCCAAAGCTAAAGTCAATACAAATTTTACTGCAACATAGAAATGACATACATGCCAACAATTGCTAAACTGAAAGTACTTGGTTTTTTTCTAATATGTTATTCAATTTAGGTAAGGCAGAAACAGGTCTGTCTCTCTGCAAATGTCTGAGTTCTGTGTGGGAATGCTGAAGACAGACATTCATTTAAAAAATAAATAAGTCACTATTTCAAGAAAAGTACAGTCTGACTTTGAACTGTTTAGACCTAAACAACAGATGTTGAGGCTGCTGCAGATCAGGCATAACAAGAAAAAGTACTGGCTGGTGACTTCCTCCTGGTCCTTCGCACTGTTATGCTTTAAACCCAAGTGTCTTGCTGCTTTTATTTTAACTCATTTCTCACAGTTCCCCAGCCCTCAAAAATAGGTTATATTCTGTTTATAATTCTACTACTGATATTATCAGTCCATAAACAAAACACAATTGTGTCCTGAACAAAGGAGATTCCCCACTTCCTGTTCTGAAGATTTAAAAGTAGATTGCCACACTTCCACATTGAGGCCCACCAGATACTCAGAAGACAATTCTGCATCACAAAGTTGGAACTGTAAGCAAGAACCAAGGCACCACAGAGTCTCTCCTTTCTGTCTTTTCTACATAGGACTTCGAGGGAAATACATCCAGGGAGTTATTACAAAGAAAACACCACTTTTAATCTTTTAGCCAGATTACTACAAAATAAGCTTTTCTTCTTTCTGCCATGCATGGGAACAACTCATGAGAGCTCAAAAACTGACTTTGCCTCAGTAATGAGTTTGGATCACTTACAGAGAGCAGTAGAGTAAGGACAATAAAGTATTAGAAATAGTAATATTTCAACAATAGGTTCTTATACAAGACACCTGTAAGCTTGCAATAGATTGTCATCAAGCCTCCAGTAAAGAATAGATATATTATGCTCCATAGCTTAAAAAACAAAACAAAACAGAAAATTAAATAAACTAGGAATGATAGAGGAGCAAGATAATGGCCAAAAATCAGGTGATGATGTGGTGGACTGGGCTGGCAAGCAAAGGCCGCAGGGTGATGCGGGTAGGAGAGACCTTGTAAACAATGATACAGGACAGAAGGGAGACCACATCAAGCATACGCATTTAATTAAGATAGTGATCGTATAAGATCCTAAGTTGTGTTACTGATATAGCTGGGAAAAGAAAACACTTGATATTTTTGAGGAAAATCATGTATATGAATAGACACTGGAATTCCAAGAATGCAGATGTTTTTTCTAGATGTAATCTTTGTTTCTTGTGCAGATAGCTGTAACTATTTTCATCAGTCTTGCTAGTCTCCTATGCACTGAAGTCACTTCAAAATCAAAAGATGTGCAAATTTGTGGGAGATCTAAGCTCAGTTGCTTTTACAAACACACAAATCATATTTCTTGTATTTTTAGATATCACTTCAAGTGATGTTTACTTAGGAACTGAAATAACTAGTTAAACCAGTAAAACCTATTTAAGGATGTGTTCATTTGTGCTGAGCGTGTGATGTAATGAAAAGCAATCCTTTTCTTAATACATCTTCATTATTATTATTTTTAATCTCTCATTCATAGATGCTGTACATTTAGCCATTGTCTGCTAACTGTTACTATTGTCTGTTAACTACTACAAATGGCAAAAATGTAGCTGGCTTTAAATTAAAACTGCTTCCTAGTTAGTGTTTATTGTACAGGAGCAAAACGTTACATATTATGATATTCTCAAGAGGATCTGTAGGGCTCAGATGGAGATAGGCAGTAAACACTAAAGTGTTCTCACAAATCATGTTTTTGCATATAATCACTATATGCATTTAAAAGTAAATTTCAGCTTTTCCCGTTACCAACTAGATGTGGTCTAGAAATTGATTCGGCCTACACAGCTTCCATTTTCAGAGCCCGTTGTTCCAGCACCTCAGATTTCCTTCATTTTGATACTATGAACAGTTCACACCATTTTACATCTTAAGTCTGCTTTTAAAGTATTTTTCTGCATCTGACATTATGTTATGAAGAAAGTCCAGTCCATCCCTTCTAGGCTAGATCACACTTTATATCTTTCACGTTATCCTCCCTTGCAAACCTCACTTTTCCTTTAGGATCCCTGTATTCATTTTTAATTAGTTTGCTCTCCAGTAAGTCAAGCTGAATTACAGCTGCTGAGTTAGTTCCTTATGTTTGCATGAAGCCAAAATGTTGAGGTTGTGATAAAGAACACTGGTGTAAAAGAAACCAGTGGAGATTTACTTATTAAATGGACAGCATGACAACGGCAGTGTAAAGACCAAGACTTGAAGGCTACGGGAGCTGCTATGGTGTACCACAGCTTTGCAGCTGTGAGAAACTCTTCCCCACACTCACAAAAAATCACCTCCTTGGAAGACGTTCTCTTGTTCAAAGCCTACCAATCTGGTCTGTGGTTATATTGTTTTGTTACCGAAAGCTTAACGATTTTTCTCAGTAGAAAATACAAAGATCAAGTATGAGAAACTCTGGCTAAAATGAAGAAAGGGTAACGTAGGTTGCACTAAGATGAATCATTAAATTAATAAAACCTGACACAATTTATTCTAGGTTATGACAGAAAATGGCTAAAGCACTGCAAACACTGGAAAGTACACACTTTTTTACTCTTTTTTTTTTTTTTTTGAGAGGGAAAGGAGAAATCTTTCGTAAGTCAGCCAGCTAAACTGAATTCCAAGAAAAATCCTTTGACCGTGCTAGCAAACACATATATTTCAAATGCCAAGAAACTTTAAAGTGAAAGAACAGCTAAGCTGAATTTGTCAGGAAAAAAAGTCATGCCAAACCAGTCTAACTGCCTCCTTGACAGGGCACCATTACCATCGTAAGAAAAACAGCAGATTCTGTCCCATAATGGGACTGCAGCAAGGCCCTGGGGACTAGGCGTGCTGTGGAAGACAGACTTCCAACTTGTCCGTATGGAAACGGGGGCGAAGAGGTAAGATCTCACCTGAAGCACTCTGCCAGTCTGTAGACGCTGTGTCTAAGTGTTAAAGCAGTGATTAGGAGAGCAGGCGGCTCCCGGCGCCGGCCGTGCGCCAGGCCAGACCCTCACCACAGCCACCATCACCCTCAGCGCCCCCCTCCCCTCAGCGGCCCTTCCCGCCAGCGGCGGGTTCCTGTCAGCGAGGCGAGGGGCCGCCCCGCAACCCCCCGTCCTCCCCCGGCGCCGGTTTTGGAGCAGAGACGGAGCCAGCGCTAACTCTCCGAGCCAATACTGAGGTACAGAGTCAGCCCTGCCTTTCGCCATCGGCCTTGTAATGCCCCTGGAACCTCCACCCCCGAACACACACCTTTTCCCTCAAACAATAGCGTGGTTATTTAATGTGGCGGTTCCTGGCTGGAGGGGGAAAAGGGCAAGTGGGAGAGGGGAAAAGAAAAAGGTATTTGTGCTGCTGGCTGGGTGAAGAGTGGCACAACACTGGGCAGATTGTTCTGAATATCCCTAAGCTGCACCTTCATGACAGTTATTTCCTCACAGGTGGGGGAAAGGTTCCTCCAGGCCCTGTCCTCCCTCCCCTCACAAAACCCCTCCACTGGGAACACTACCCTGCTCCATCTCTGCCAAGCCCCAGTGGCGCGTATGCACCACACATGTTAGGCATGTTAGACTTGTACTCTTTTAACATTACGCTGTTCTTACAGAATTAACCAAACATTTGAATTATTCGCTGTTCACTTCTGTAGAGCAAGCCGAGCAAAACCTGAGCTTTACTCTAATGGGGCTTAAGTGGAGTCGAGTAGCGCTTTTCAGGCACAGCTACTGCTGTTAAGCTCTTCTTAAACAAAAGTGCAGCAACTGCGTCTGTCTGCTTTTTAGATCTGGTTTGAATTTAGAATGGAAACCTTGTGACAGTATTAACCAGCTTCATAGGCTGCAGAGGCAGCTCTCAAAGCTGAGAAAGCAGAAATAATCGAACCCTTCCTACATAGGAATCTCAATGCTCTTAGTTTGCACAAGCCAGACGTTTTGAAAACTTGGTGTTGGTAATCTGACTGCACCTAAGGACTTCGAAACACTGTAGATACTAGTAAGGAATGCTTGCTGCTCTGAAAAAAAACCCCAACCCCAAAACAAAAAACCTCTTCTGCCAAACTCCTTGCATTCAGAGACCAGGGATTTAACATAGCTGCCATAATGCTGAATCCAGGCAGAGCAGGCTATGCATGTTCACAGCTGCTGTGAAGTAGGTTTTTGCAATTATAAAACAAGTTACAGCTGCTCAGGATGGTGAGCTTCCTTCCCTTAGGTGTAAAAGCAAGAGTCATTAAATAATATTTTGAAGAACTATTGTGGAGATAATAAGGCACTGCTGTCCAAAAGCACAGAAGTACATGGCAAAACTCAATGCAAGAAATTTGCTTGATCTTGAGAGATTGCCTTGAATTTTACTGCCTTACAGCTACATCTGTCTGTGATGGAAGAGACAGCAGACTGTAAGAAAAGCAACTCCTGAGCAGGTTGTGCTCGACTTCTGAGCTGTTTGGTTCTCCTGTATGCAAGGAAATGGGGTATTATGACACACATAATAGATTTTTCTTCCTAAAGTTAACAGTGGGGCATGGCTTAGATTTTTGAAGCAAGGAGACGGGATTCCTGAAGTATTTACATGTGGATGTTGTGTTCGCATTTGTTTCTCGGCAAATGCAGCAACATTTTCACTGTTGGTAGCCAAAAGACTTTCTAGACTTCCTGCCAGTCCTGGGGCTCTAAGCAAACTTCCAGTTCAGTGCCTTTATGTATGACAATTCACTAAATGTAAATCCGAGAGCTGCAGTTTTCACCTGTCTGTTCAGAAAAAATAGAAAATTATAGAAAATATGTAAATTTCAGGAAGTTCAAGTGTTTCGGGGCTACTCTTGATTTTTTTTTCCTTTTTTTCAGCCACTAACACATCTTTCCTTGCCCCAAGTGAACGTAAGTTCCAGCAATTTATTTCATCTCTTGCTCCCTTTAATCCTTTCTTCCCTTCTCCTTTTCTCTCTCCTGTGATAAAGACAAGTACAGCCACACTCTAAAAGCAACCCAGCAAGCAGAGAACAAACTCTTGAGGCCAAAACTTGAAAACTGGAGTTTACAAGTTATGGGATAATAATAATACAGGAGCCTCTAGTCTCATGATTGTGATGCAGTAATTATTGGACAAAGAATGCAAAGACAAAAGAAAGGCTGGGAAAACAGAAAGCTTTAATATTGTGGCTTTAAAAGGAGTTTCTGTGTGTAAGACTTGAGATTTGCTATGGAATTCTTTCAGAACAAGTATTTAGTTTTAATTAGCAGGGTGGTATCTTGGTTAATGGCATTCTTTGAATTCTTCAGTGGCCTTGAAACACTGAGGCCTTATTAAGGAAAAATATAGAGAAAAAGGAGTCACGAGAGATGAACACACTTTCCCAGTTTCCCAAATTGAATGTTCCAAGCATACATGTTCATGGTTTTCGACTTTAAAATGTATTGTTAATTGAAAGAACACAAAGAATGTTTATGGAAATGCAGTGGCGCATTCAGGGGTGTAGCCCATCTTCTCAGGTTGTGGATGCACTGCAACCAGCATTACTCTGAGCCTTGTTACTGCTGTGCAGCTCCTTGTACACACTCTCCAGCTGATCTAAGTATACTTTTTATGGGATTATCTTGGCTAGAACTACTTCATGCTTTTGTGAGTTTATCAAACAAATAAGTAGAAGATACTTCTAAGCCACCATAAAAGTGCTGTGCTTGGAGAAGCAACAGTGATTCACATCATGTTTTCAGCTAACTTACCTACTTAACATTATTTGTATGACTCCAGTCTTCTTTTGGAGAATGGAGGATAATTAGTGTGAAGCAGAGACCTGCTACTACGGAGTATAAATATAGTTTTATAAGCTACACTGACTCAGACTGGTGATCCATCTAGCTCAGTATCCTGCCTCTAACTGTGGCCATAAATGGCCAAGGGAAAGAGTAGAAAGTTAACAGTGTCCCTAGAGATCCTAAAGGAGTCTACATTCGATATGCAAAATACTAAAAATCCTCTAATAGCCCTCTGTAAAGCTGAACCAACCACGTGCTTAGCTGACTCCCAGTTCCTGGTAATGCAAATATTTATATAATTCAAAACTGCAGTCTTCTGGAATTAACAGATTAATCTGATTAAATGAATAAGAAATCATCTCAGGTTACCTCTAACAGTAACACATTTAGTATTTGCATATGGTTTGAATGAGGGCTGTCAAAGACATGCAAACTACAGGTTGAGAAATAAAGTTGCTAAATAGATAGAGATCTTGAAATATAAAAGGTGATATAGATTTAGTCTTTGCTGACACCCAAACTGCATTTATACATTTCTCTGTTTAGCTCCCCCCGCAAGCTTTCGTAATCCCTTCAGAAAAACTTTTCAGACAGTTCATAGAGAACTTCCAGTATCACATTCCCTTAGTCCTCAGAAACAAACTTGTATCACTCATGAAATCTAGTTCTTGTGTTATGTATACACTCAAAATACACACTGTAAACTGAATAAATAGCTTTCTAACAAACTGTAAGTGGTCACAGATGGCACTGTCCTCTTAAAAGGGGTCATGTCTACTCTTTTTTTTTCTTTTAATAGATAAATACTATATTCTACGGTTTATAATTTCAAGACGGTTCAAAAGAATTTAGTCACAGTGAATTCCAGTGAGAGATAACAGCCTAAATGCTTAAAAATACCCATTCCACACAGTTACATTTTTTCCCTCCAGTGCTATTTGTAACAATTGTGTTGTAAGTCTCTGTAAGGTGTTCAGGTTGGAGACCAGCCCTAGAAACAGACTTTCAAAATTAATTTGCTTGAAAAATGCTGTGACTTTCTATTAGGGAAAGTAGCAGAAAGAGAAAATAAAAAAAAAAAGAGAAAATATGCATCAACAGGTTGAACCTATGTGTTTAAGTCCTTGTTTAGCTTGTTTATGTCTCCCTGCCTACACATTTAAATCTAATAAGCAGTCTTCCCTCCTACTGCCAACCTCATCTCCCCTATTTCCTTAAACAAAACATTGAAATGAAAAAATTACTAAAACTCAACCATGTGTTAATTGGCATCCATATAGGAACATTGGGTACAGACCAAATACTTCCAATAAAAAGACTATTCCTTTTTCCTTATAACCAAATAAATCTTGTTCTTTTATATGCCTAAATCATGCTAGTCCTGTGCTATGGCTGTGTTCTTCATTTTCTGAACAAAGGCTTTAACTACTTTGCCAAATTGGGATTTTAGGTACATTAAGCATTTAAAAGCCATAGCAATTGGTGAAGACAGAATACTTTTAAAATTCGATTCTTGGTCTTTAACTGAAAAATAAAACAGTACCAAGCCTTACTGAAATAGTCCAAATTTTTGTGGACAAAATTTGAAACATGCTTTTGGATTAAAGATACTCAGAGTTCTGAACGGAATAATTCATACCTTCACTGCTAGTTTAACAAACATTCCAATTTAAAAATTAGTCTTTTCTTTGATACCAGACTCCATTCTCAGCACACTCCTCAAGAGAAGGGACTCTTATGACTCCTTGGTAGAACCACTACAAAGGAAAAAAAAACCCAACCACCCACAAAACAACGAAGTGTGCCTGATTTATTCTTAGTAATTGTTAGAATAGACTTACAAATGTTGGGGAGTGACTGTAAAGCAGTAGCTTAGCAAAACAAAGGACCAATTATTTGATTGGCATAGCCCTCTTTCAACAAAGTATAAAACACTTTCTTACTATTACATGAATCGCTCCTGTTTCAAAGCACAAAACAAATCCAACTAATTTGGACTTTCAGCAAGATATTCCCACAAGCCTGCTTAGGAAAACTTCCCTTTGCTGACACACTGATGTTTCACTAACCCCTTCACAACCTCTATTTCTCTGAGGGATTTGGTTGTTTTGTTTTGTTTTGGACAGAGCTCCTAGTTTAGCAGATCTACTTCCTGAAAGATTTTAATTAACCCAGTAATTCTACTTCCTTGTCATGCCCATCTCTTAGGGAATGAGTGTGTTTCAGAGGCTGTTAACCTCCTCTTTGCAGTGTCTAATATATGATTTCTGGTTTCATATACAATAGTTGTGCTATCTATTTTCAGTAGCCTATGCTTTAGGAACACTGTGCTTTCAAGAGAAAAATTCTGCAAAAAGCAGTAACTTCTTATACAAGTTGAGACAGTAATGATACTATGCAGGGAGTGCTGAAAAATGTGCTGAATTCTTCAGCTCAAGGATAGAACATTATGATGGGAAAAGCTAGCATAGGTATATCTAATTAGATTAAGTAAAAAAAAAAAAATGAAAGGAACTCCTGTGGCATTTGGCTCACTAAATATGGTTGTAAGATGCAGAACAGGTACAACTGCTTTTCTCCTGAAAGTGCCAGCGTGCTTTGCTAAGAACTTTCCAGTATCTTATCTATAAATACAGTACAGATATCTGTGAGAATGACACTTGGTTTAGTAGGGTTGGTGCTTTCCTTTATACTTTTGCCATTTATCTTTAATAAACATGATTCAACCTTAGAGATTTTACAGAAGTGTCTTTTTATGAGAAAGGCATAAAAAAATCTCTGAGGTTCTATGACATCAGCACTTCGACAGTCAAGATGAGTGTGGTGAAGCAGCCAGAGAGAAGGCATACAATGAGTAAATCATAATATAAAACACATAGTCTTGAGGTCCTTTTGATTTTAGGGTTTTCGTTAGTTTATAGATTCTATTTAAAGCTGCGGAAGTCAAATTGAACACAAGTTTACATAACAGCTAGGCTGGATTCCTGAACTTCCTTGTCTTCCCTGAGTCAAGTCTGTTCTTGTCAACAGACAAGCTTTTCTTGTCATCTACTTTTCTTGTAGATTTTGAGAGCAAGAGTTACCAATCAGCAAGATTAAAGTGCTACTAAATGTTGAGAAAGTAACTTTCATACGAATATGGTTTGTTATCACGCACTTGTCCAGTAGCACTTCAGCTATTTTTTCCTGTTTCTTCTGGATTCAAAATCATGATTCAGCTGCTTAAAACTCTTCTCTCACATGTAATTTTTGCTTTTGGGCTGGCGCATTAACAGTGCGTTAGGATTCCACACAACCTGTTACTTGAAGATCTTAAACTTTTTTTCCCTGGACAGTTAATACCTGAATTTAACATAGAAACAGACAGATAACCTAAACCCACTGGAATCAGTAGAATTCTTCATAGGGTCTCACTAGTTGCAGGACTGGTCATTATACATCATTTAACGTTTCCCTGAGATTTAGCAGCAAAGGTCAAAACTTAATCCTAAATCTTCATTCTGACCAAAGGGATTATTCCTCTAATCACTGCACGGTGCTTACCTGGTGCCTAAGTAGCATAAGACCTAGAAGTTCATAATGAAACTGTTTGTTCTAACTGCTTGGAGTGGGGGTCCAGCCTTTCAAACTGAAGTTAGCTCTGTGCATATTTTTGTAAGCAATTCCTGGGTAATCTTACAGTCCAATGAGGCCTAGTTTTCCAGCTGTACGTTCTGTGTGGGGTTTTTGAAGGAGGACAAGCTGTAGAAGTTACTTTATTAAGGTCTGATCGTGTAGAATAACAACCTTTATTAATAAATGTGCAATATTTTTATTGTCTAAGTTGGTGTTTAAAACACAAGGGCATTGCTTTTTTAAATTTTTATATATTTATTTTCATGCTTCTTATATTACCTCAAGGTTGTTCCTCCAGCCCTTGCTCTATGGAGCAATCTCACTTAAAAGTGGGATGTCCAAAAAAGTAAGATGGGTCCTATGATTCAGAACACTATATTGGAAAAAAAAAATTGTCTTGAAAGATGTATGCTTTTTTGCAAATGCTTTATAAAAAAGAAAATATTATCAGTAATTATATTTTATTGATACTTTTGTTTTCTATCTTGTCAATATGTCATGTGAGAACGCATAGAACCGAAGGCACACATTATCGTGTCTGCACCAGTGCTAACATGACATGTTTTATGTCGCTATGCGTTATATTAAAATGAATCAACTGACTGCCAATTCCATGCCAGTTGAAGGTTTTTGGAGAGGAGGGAGCTTAGGTGAATTATGGGAATTTGTTTTCTTGTTTTAGAGGTGGTGGTTATTATTTTATTACTGCCTAAGTGACAGTGCTGTTTGATTTATGTAGGTTGTAAGCCATAGTAGCTGAAAGAGTGCCACTGATGAAAACAAACACATTTAATGTAAGTAGTAAATGCAGCCTTATATTAGGGTATTTATTGCAGTGTTAAAATTTATGAATACGGTGCATTGTGCTTTTCTCAGAGAGGAAAACAGAAAAGTGGAAAGATTTGGAAATTTCTGTCATTTGATAGTAAGGGTGTAAGGAGAAGACAGAATTCTCGTAAGGGGGAAATGAGTAGGGATGGACTCGCCAAAGACACTGAGTGGGTAGTCAAAACACTCCTGAGAAAAGAGCTATAATCCAATGCTGCTAGGTGAAGGCATCTGTACTTTTTCCTTATATCGGTAGCGGGTAGCAGGCTGCATTAGGCCTTTGTCAACGTGACTGAACACACCTTTGCAAGAAAACAGGCTGTGTGGATTCTTCAGCTTTCACCTGTGTGTAAAATTGTAACATGGTTCCTGACATTTTGCCAAGCAGCAGCCCTTCTTAAAATTGTGTCTAGAAGGAACAATGTGTGTTTGCAGTTTCAGCTTTGAGTGGGATTGCCTGCTTATTGCATCACTCTTGGCAAATTCCAGGATGTATAATATGGTTCTGGAGTCCTGGAACAGGAGCATAGAAATAGGCATTAGCAAGTTAAGATGCTGATCTCTTTTTTCGTTAATAAAGTTCTTGCTAAGCTCCCTGTAGGAAAGGGAGAGATGCAGGGAAAGAAAGATTTCCTTACTCAGAGCTCAGTAATTAAGACAAAATTTTCAAATTTGCTTGTCTAAACTTCAAGGGTGCAGTACTAAGAAATTCTAGGAGGTCAGGACACATTTGGGAAGCCAGAAGGGTCCAGGGGCTCAGGCATTAACAGAAAAATCAGAAAATTTGAATTTTGCTTGCTGACTTCATAGATGATTTTCTTTCAGCAAGTCACTTCATGTCTCTGTTTTCTCACATTAACATGTTAAGCCTGGACATTCTTTTCACTGTTTGCTGAGTGTCTATCACAACATGATTCTGATATTTTTAATGGTAGTGGGTTCTGCTACAATGAATAAATGAATAAATACAGAACCAGGCCCAGCCTTTGGGCACCAAAGTGTAAAGTCAGATTGTTTGGACTCCTGTGTGCACATTCTTAGGAATTAGGTTTCAGGATGAATGAATCTATTAATCTCTTGCAGCCTTTTAGACGCTACTTACCTGTGGAACTTTCCAGTATCCTCTGAGACTTGCAGGATGTTTTTGATTAAGATGAAATATTTATTTTTTAATACTTGTGCATTCAGCTTATGCTTTTGTGTGTGTGTCTGTGTGTGTGTTAAATATTGCTATGAGGAACAGGCCGGCTGCACCATGTTGTTATTTGCTGTGAAGTGATTTAACAAATGTTTGAACAGCTGTTGCTGAGTGGATCCTGTTGATATAAGTGGTGGAATCATGAGAGCTGGCGTTTTGGTTGTTTACAGTGGAAAGGGATCAATCAAATAACTTTATGCTTGGGTAAAGGACTCTATATAAACGTAACAGAGAGTTAATGTAATTTATGATAAAGTCCGTCAAATCCAGCTTTGCAGGTGTAATGAGTTTTATTAAAGATGCACATTTCTGATCTTCCAGAAAAGGTGATAGGGTTTTGGCTACTCCAGCAGACAAGACAGGAAAATTGCCTTGGAAAACAGTCAGGACAGTTGCTGAGCTTTATATTACTTGACGAATTTCTTTCAGTTCCAGAAATTAACAGTCTCTGAACCATAACTCTAGGTGGACCAGCAAAGTGACTGCCACAAAGATTGATCATTTGTAGCAGAAAAACAACATTTCTGGCACTATTTGCCATGGAAAGGTTCTGCTCTGCACTAATATAAGCTTGCCAATGTGCTTTAGTAGTCAGGTGTTAGGGGAAAGAAATAATAGCCTATATACAGTAATGAATGGTATTAAATGAACAGCTAGCATTCCTGGCATACTGCAAACTCACCAAACAGGAAAAGAAAATAAGGGTAGAATATTTTAATGGGTTTTACTCCTAAAAATGGAAACCAGATATCCAGATCCCAAAGACCCCACTTGAACTTTCGGCTTGTGGTCTGACTTCTGATAAGAACTAATTTGTAAGGACAGATTTGATAGTGGGCAGCCACTGTGACAGCAGGCAGCCAGTGATAGTGGAGTCTGGGTTTTCAGCTTGCAGCAACATGCACCAAATAAAGACCCTGAATTTTAGCACGGTGATGAAATTTTTTGAAAGTCTGAATGCTAATTTTGGTGCCTGAGTTGATCCTTTCTGAGTATCTGATTGCCAGGACTCAGGTTTGCCAGAGAAGACTCAAAAGGTTTAGTGGTGGCAAGCATGGTGAGTTGTTTGCAATAAATACACATTTGTGGTCAGCAAACCTGAAAATCTTGAAGGTGTGTAGGGGTAGTGGTAATGCAGTGAATCCATCCTTGTCCCGTTAGTATGTTTCTTCGTACTGCTGTTCTCACCAGGAAAGGCAAGTGTAGAAAAGTCTTTTGAAATCAGTTGCTTTCTTACGGGCTTCATGGAAGGGAGAGCTGAGGTGTGATGACAGGGAGCTGCTAGTGTTTATGCTGTACTTCTTTGGATGATAAAGGAATTTAACATCTGCAGTGAAACACTGTTTTATATTTTGGGTTTCCCCCCCCCCCTCCTTTTTGCACTATGATGTATTGCATTGTCCTGGCCTCTGAGCCAGTTCCCCAGGCTTTTTATAAAGAAGAAAACATGTAGTGGAACATAAAAAGAACTTTCTTATATTAAGGAAAATGTCATACCGAGGTATGCTCATTGTCAGACTGATCTTACAAGAAAGCAATCCTTCCAGCAGAGTAAAGAGTGATGGAGTTGCCTTTATTGCAAGGAATGCTATGTAACAATAAAACATTCAGTAAAGTTTATATTGCTGCTACCATAACTGAGACATGATATTTAAATAAAGTTGCACTGCTTTTATGAGTGCACACTGTGATATGCATTATCAACCCAAAAAAAAGATTTTAACTTGATTTTATTTCTTCTGAAGGTTAAAAGCTGTCAGGTTGTGTACTGATAGCTGCAAGGGTATTCCAGGTAGCTGGTTACTTGAGAGTAAGATGAAGCAGTGGCTGTGGGTATAGAGGCATATTGCTGCAGCTCCATTACTGTTATGCAATGTGTCTTCATAGCTATTCTCTTTGGTGGGCAAGCCATCAGAAATTCATGCTTTGAATTAATTGTGTTTATCTTGGAAGCCTAGAAAGACACATAGTCAAGGTATCCCTATGCTCATTGCCATGAAGGCAAGGCCATGGTGGATGTCAAGATGGGCTTGAATACGCTCAGTGAGGAAGCTTGTGCTGCAAATATCTTGATGGTATCCTACTTGGCTTGCTAAAAATTGTCTATCTATCTGTGCTCTTTTGTTCCTCTTTTTTTGTAGTATAAGTAAATTCCAAATTGGAAACATAGTGAGATTTGATCTTAGACTTCATGGCTTTGACCATTGGCATTTTCAATCTGTGTTAAAGATTTTTGTAATTTTCTTTTAATGTTGCCAGTCCAACCTTATTTATTTCACCTTTTCTTTGATGACTGTATTTAAGATAAGTTGTTTTAATTAATACTTGGTCTTTTTAATGAGCCACAAAACTGGTCACCTAGCAATCAGTTGAGAAATCAGTAATATTAAGGTAGGTGTTGATGATGTGCATGTCTTGATGAACTTTAATGGTAGTAATTTCAATAATTTTTTCACTGATGGATAAAAGCTGGCCTGCAGATAATGAATCTACCTTTAGGAAAAGATGAGAAGTAATAGACTGAAAAAAGAAGTTGTCTTAATTATGGTAATTATGTTAATTTAGACTTTAAATAATAGGAGACTTGCACTTTATTAATAGGAGACTTGCACTTTATATATTTACTATTTCAGTTAACTATGGGCATTAAGGAAAATGGGACGTCTCAAAGATATAGATTCAATCCAGCATTTCATGTAAGAAATATCTACGTCTCTCACAACCATACAGTGATTTAACCAGTCGAAGAATAATCATATTTGCAGGTAAAGCACTGAAGCCTATCTATTTAGAGTAGCAGAGGACCTGATTGATAAGTCCACTGGAGACTGTATCTTCCACTGATTCCACCTTCTGAACCAAGTGGTGTGAATCTGAGACGACTTGTACTGAATCTCCCTGTCAGGATTAGGGCAAGTTTAAGGCTATTTCCATTAAAATCCAACTATGAACAGTCCTTTCTTTGCAGTGAAATGTCAAGTCTTTGTGAATTCAGAAAGAAGAAAGTCATAATCCTGTGTGACTTGGTATATCCAGATGTGCCAGATTATCCTGGAAATTATTGTTTTTTCTGCTCCATAGATAGTAATATTTGCTCAGCTACTTCTGTATGCATTTTCAGAAATTCTCAGAAAAGAAAGAAAAAAAGGTGGCAAAACTCTTTGCCAGTATTCTCCAAAATGCTTTTAATAACCGTCGTGAGAAGGACAATGACAACACTGAATCTGTTGCTGAATTAAGCAGGTACTTCATTCTAGATATCTTGATTATTTGATGGTAGCTAGAAACATCAGGTAAGGAAAGAAAAGAGGAAATACAGGAATCGCAGCATTTGTTACTTTCAGGTTTGAAAGATTGTGTCTTTCATAAGGTTTAAAGTAAGTAAGTAGAGTAAGTAAAAAGTATTAATTGGAAATTGCTGGAACAGACCCTGATTCATACATCTTTTAATTGCTGTCTAACTATCTAGATGGCACACTGTACCACTGCTCCAGTTGAATATCTCAGAATCATTAATTGCTTCTATCCTCTCAACACTCCTATACAGTACAATCTAATTTTGCAAATGATTAACTAAGAGAGTATGTGACTTAAATGACCAAAGTCACAAAAGAAATCTAGGTTTAAGCCAACAATTGATCAGGTACTCTGAGACCATGCTCCACTGGGAGGACATGCCATGCAGGACATGTCCTGTACTTGTAGTGCCATTGGCACTGGCAATTGCAATTAGGCTGGGTCATTTCTTCAGTAGAAATAGAACTGCACTGCTTTTGCAGTGTCTTGCCTGGAAATGTATTTCATACTGCTCTTCTTTGGAGACAAATTGGTTTGTGTCAGGCTGTTTTCATAGAGGGGACGGGAGGTATTGCGTGCTGCAAGTTGCGCAGACTTTTCCAGCTATCTTTTAACTAGCTAGTTCCAACACTCTTAGCAATGTAGCCACAGCGCCATGGAATACCAAACAGCTGGGGACTGCTTCCAAATACACCACTAATAGTGCCTGCGTTAATTTGGACTCACCTAGATGAGCTGCAGTTACTATAGCGTGTGTGCCCTCACAAATCATTTTTAGGGCAGGGGCTGAAACTCCCTAAAAAGTGAGGCTCAGATGCATGATCAGCTGTGCAGGAAAGCAGTAAGGAAGGTTTGTGCAGTGACTGAGCAGCTGCACAGCTGTGATGGTAGCAGAGGATGTCATTAATTTAATTCTCTACCCATACTACAACCTTCAGCTACCGCACCAAGACCAATCTTGCTTTTACATCTCTCTGCACCAACTGCTGCCTGATTCCCCGGCACATTCTTCCCCAAGCAAACCCTGCAGTTCCCCTCAGAAGGCTTCTCCGTCACAGCCAGCTGCTATCTATCTTAGTCTCTAATCTGTGCTATAAAGCAGGCCCATTTTCCAGGCAGTGTTTACTGAAAACACAGGAGCGTGCCTGGCTCTCTTAACCATACCTCCTCCTTCCCTCCCACTCCCTGGCAAACAGTATGGCAGTGGAGGTCAGGCTGCTGGACTCTCCTCTGCCTTTGAGAGAGCGTGGAGTAAAATCACCAGCCCGTAAGACCATTAACCCTGACAGCTTTGCAGTTCCTTCCTCTGAGGTTCAGACAGTTCATTATGCTTACAGCTAGTCAAAGTGGTTGACAGTAAAGCAAACAAACATGATTGAAATCTTCATTAGAGAAAAAAGTGTGCACTAAAGGAAAGATTTGAGATGGGAGAACACAGTGCAAGATTAAGGCTTTCAGTGAGATCAGTAATTTAAAAATCACATTTCTAAAAGAGTAGAAAAGAGATAATGAAAAGGGTCAAAAATAGGAAGGGATAATTATGAGGTTGATGTTACTAACATGGCACTGGAGAGCTGAAAAGAAGAAACTGGGTCTTGCTGTAGTGCTTAGTACTAGGAAATGTTCAAACCTTTAATAAAAACGTACATTTGAAATGGAAACATCCTTATATTTGCTGCTGTAGATTATTTATGACTAAGACCCAAATATTGTGTAGTTACGCTTGTATTTCTGTAGGGATGCACTAAGTTTTGGGAAGTAGAAACCATCCGGTGCTGCCTTCAGCAGCATTTTTGTCCCTATGTCCTGACAACTGTGATCATGGCAAGATAATTAAGGACTTTGCTTGAATATAATATTTCTAGATCTCTTTGCAGCTTGTTCTGAACAAATCTACCCATTCCTATCCATCTTGACAGGTGACCTATCTTATTCTAGGGGTGAGAAGAGCTATATTCTTTGTTTTTACCTTACTGCATAATCAGACCACAACTTCTCTGACGTGTTCCAGATAGCAACCATCATGAGCATATGTAATGCTGATTGTACTTGGCTGCTTTTTTTTAACTTGGGACTTGAAGGGAGTAGAAAGGAAGTGGGCTGTATGATTTTTTTTTTCTTGATAACAGCTTGCTTCCTTGCCTGATGTTGTCACTAAAGCTCCATGGGCTTTTGAAACAATCCATGGACAGGGGCTATATTCAGCCTGTGAAATGTAGGGTGGGCATTCATGTTTTAAAAGAGAGACATTTAGGAGCCTACCCTAGTCTTGTTAAAGCCAGTGAGCATCCCTGCAAGTTAGTGGAAGCAAGATAAAATTTCAAGTCAATCTCGTATTCTACATGTTTTCCTGTGTGTCCAGAAATTTCAGTTGTCTGTACTCCTGACTAGAGATCATTATAGCTGTTTGAATTTTTAGTCAAATAAGGCAAATTAATCTCTGTTTTCTCTAGTTATATATTTATGCAGTAATCAATGGTACTTTAAAGATCACAAACTCGTTCTTTGTTTTTTTAAATATTTGACATAGAGGTTAGGAGCAGTGATGTCAAATAGAGATGAAGAGCCAAAAGAGGGGTCGGTCTCTCAGACAGGAGCCATTCCATAGTCCCACATGAATGCTAAGGCTGTTTTGCTGTACAGACCTGTCTGTGGCCTGGTATTTTAATATGCTTGGGCACTAGCAGGATATTTTTGTATATGGTAGTGTGTTTGTGTTTTCTATTCAACGATTCTGGTAACAAATGAGGAGACAACATATTTTATGCTTAGCATTTTGTTTTCCTGTGAGTGGTTTAGCACAAGGAAGAATACTTTTTCAAAAAAAACCTTAAAATGTGTCCAACTGTGGCCTGTTACAACTTTATTCCTCTGTGTTGTGTTTCTTAGGCTGCAGTATGAATACACACTAGTGTCTTGTCTGGGTTTCAGCTCTAAGCTGCCCCAGTTAGGGAATATCACAGCTTTTAGACATGACTCTGGCAACAAGGGAAAGAAAACCCACTGCCCTTCTGCATGACTAAAGGAAAAATCTGACAATCTGTTTTGATTTGCTGTAGATGTTAACAAAAGGCTTAGAGGAAGCTGGATGACACCCATAGTGAAAGCTGGTATGAAACTCCAGAATATGGACACTTTTAGTTGAGAGCAACTGAAATAATTAAATATTGATCAAAATTTATATCAGAAGAACTAAGAAGCCTGGCTTTATGTACTGATCTACATCTACATCTACTGATCTACAAAGAGACATTTAGAAGCAATATTGAGAAAAAGTATAATTTTAAAACGTAATTACCTACAAAACAAGATCACTGATCTGGAAATAAACTAGTTGTACTTAACTGGAAAGCAGTTGCCAAGAAGTTTATTCCATGAATTAATTTTTATACATTCTGTATTGGAAACTTACGCAACACAGATGAACAGTTTGTTCCTTTCTTGTCAAGAGTTATGATTATAAATGCCAAGAGCTTGGATGTGTAGTTTTTTTATCCTCCCTAGGGGGTCTTTCAGAATTAAGAACTTCTGACAACTATTCTTTCATTATGTTTGAAGCATCTTTAGAAGGAAGAAATAGTAACATTTCACTTCAAGAACAAAATGTCTAGAATTTATTTCACTCCTATTACTAAAATGATTGGATCTTGAACAGGATGTTGGGAGAAAACTCATTTAACATTCCTGTTAACATTGATAATGTTTGCTTCTCTTGCTGGTCTGTTTCTTTTTTCTCTGGTTTAAAGCATAATGAACTGATAGAATCAGAATTACATTTTTCTTTAGACAGAAGAAACTTGCGATCAGGCAGAGCAAGCTACAAATTTCTCCGCACCTCTGAAAAGCAATTAACTGATTAAACGGTCCAGTATCTGGTATTTTGATTTGGCTCAAGTTGAACGTTTGCCCATCAATCTTTGGAAGTCTTGGAAATGAAAATTTTTATATTATAAATTATATTGTTTGTATGCAATTTAATATGGTTTTTTAATGAATTTTATATGAATTTATTATGAAAAAAAATCCATTTTGTGGTTTGGCTTTCTATTGCATTCAAATGCAGGGCTATCTATGGACTTAGTGCACTTTCTCTAGAAGTTTATGAAATTGTTAGGAAACTCTTCATTCAAAACGAAATCTCAGGTACCTTCCCAGGAAATGAGGTTATCTTCCACTTAACACTCAGTGTTTCTTATAAAAGTGGAGCATGAACCATAAGCTTTGCCCTTGCTGTAGGATGATGAAAATACAGCAAAATGCTGACAGGGATTGAAAGCAATTTGTGAAATGGTTTGGAGACTTACAAGGCATTAGAAACGTTAAATATTTTGTCGGTGTTTGCTCTTTAGAGATCACTGCATGTTCTAAGGGCTGTGGAACACTGTTAAGTCCAGTGAGGTGGTGCTCACACACACAGCTGGCTGCTTGCTCTGTGCAGACCTGGTCAAGGTGCAGTCGCAAGCTATGCGTGGGGCTGGGCATCTGGAGTCACTAGGCCCCGCTGTGCTCTGTGCCTGTGTGGAATCCTGCTTCTGTGCCCCCTCCACTTAGTAGCAACTTCCCCTCGCTTACAAGGGGCAAGAGCTGGATTTCTTTTCTTCTCCAAAATCAATTTTTCACTTAGGAAAAGAAACATTTATTCATTTGATTTGGGTGCATCTGAAGCAAAGTTGTATGATATGCTGATATGATTCATGTGTAGCATTTATTAGTGCAGGTAGGTGAAGAAGAATTAAAAGATTTTTCATTTAAATTTCTTTGAATAGTGCATTAGAGTGAGGATGCTCAGATCCTTTTGTATATGTATTTTATTGTACAGTTTGTGTTTTCCCCTAAGATCTGCATTATTTCAATTTCAAGCTTTCAGATAAGCTCCAAGGAGAGAACGCAGTTATTCCAGAGGTATGAAAAAGACAGATGAATTTGCTTATATCTCTGCTGTCCAAAATGATACTCTTTGCTGTCCAAAATCAAACTGTGAAAAATGCTGATAATAGACTCTGCTCTGTTATTCAGAGGTGAAAGATAAAAGATAAACCTGTTGGCAAACAGAAACCTATTTCAGCAGCTTGTGAAGTGTGTCACAGACAAGTCTGCAATGATATTTTGTAATATCACTGATAAAGATCATGTAGTATTGAACTGATCTGCAAACATGCAAACACAGACTGAACTTGTGTGTGTCGTTGTGCGTATATGTTCATCTAGAATTGTGAGCAACCGGAAGGACAACTTTTCAAGAACTTTGTAGTAAAGTAAGAGTAGTTTATTGCTTATTAACTGTTTTCCAACTGTTTTTTTATTTTGGCTCCATTTTGCATTTTCAGTGCATGAAAATTATTACCAAAAAGATTTCTGACTCACCAACACAGTCGTTACATGACAGAGTAGCAGATAACTAACACTTGCAGCTTTAAGGGCTCAGACTTTTTAAAGATAAGGGTACAAAAGATGGTGCAGCAATTGTGCTTGACTTCCTTTTTCACTCTTAGTGCCTTATTCTGGAATCCGTATGTAGTTACTGGCTGCTGATTAACTTATTCAGTGGTTATTTGAAAGTCAGCAAACAAGGATTTTCTATGAATCTAAACCCAATTATCAGTAATATAGGAGTGGATAGGCTGGTGATGGGAGATGCTTTCTCCATTCAAACAGTAGCTCCAGTCTCACAGAGCTCACATTTAATCCTCAATGTTGTTAAGTTACCAGCTGTTCTGCCCTCTTAGAAACACAGTGACTTTTCACATTTATACCTTGTATAAATCTAATTGTACCTTGGTTGTAAATCTACTTCCTGAACTGTGTGGATGTAGGCATTCTTGACAATGCTTCCTCTTTGGTCGGACAGAATACGTTTTCACAGCAGAGAAAAGTAGGATCATAAGGAAACAGGATAAAGCAGAGTAATAAATGATTTACTAAGAAAATCTACCTAAAGTTTAAAAATCTGAAAACAGCATATTCTACTTTTTCCTTCCCTGGCATATCAACTATCAATCCCATATCAACTATGCCTTTTAGTCTGTGACTGGCAGTGGAGCCTGTGTCATCATCACCAAGAATAACCAAGAATTTGGGCTAGTTTTAATTGAATATTTGTGGCGTGTAATAAAATACAGGATAATTGGTATGCTGTTTGTTGGGCAGAATTGGGTAAATCTAACAACACCCAATTAAGTGTTGTACAGGAGAGTAAGTGCTGTTGCCTGCATGTTGGGCAGAATTGGGTAAATCTAACAACACCCAATTAAGTGTTGTACAGGAGAGTAAGTGCTGTTGCCTGCATGTGATGCTGCTGATTTATGGAAAGAGGAACCCTGGTATGGAAGAAGGCTCTTGGGCACTGCTTCTATTGCGAGCTCAGAAGCAGGGATGGCTTACAGGGATCTGCAGCTTAAGGGAAGGAAACCTTTTCCCTGCTTTTCCAGCCTCTTGCATAGACAACACCAAACTAGGTGGAAGTGTTGATCTGCTTGAGGGTAGGAAGGCTCTACAGAGGGACCTGGACAGGCTGGATCGATGGGCCAAGGCCAATTGTATGAGGTTTAATAAGGCCAAGTGCCGAGTCCTGCATTTTGGTCACAACAACCCCAAGCAACGCAACAGGCTTGGGGAAGAGTGGCTAGAAAGCTGCCCAGCAGAAAAGGTCCTGGGGGTGCTGGTCGACGGCCAGCTTAACATGAGCCGGCAGTGTGCCCAGGTGGCCAAGAAGGCCAACAGCATTCTGGCTTGTATCAGGAATAGCGTGGCCAGCAGGAGTAGGGAAGTGATCGTGCCTCTGTACATGGCACTGGTGAGGCCTCACCTCGAGTGCTGTGTTCAGTTCTGAGCCCCTCTGTACAAGAGGGACATCGAAGTGCTGTGGAGCATGTCCAGAGGAGAGCTACCAAGCTGGTGAGGGGTCTGGAAACCAAGTCATGTGAGGAGAGGCTGAGGGAAGTGGGCATGTTTAGTTTGGAGAAGAGGAGGCTGAGGGATGACCTCATTGCCCTCTACAACTACCTGAAAGGAGGTTGGAGGTGGGTGTTGGCCTCTTCTCCCAGGTGAATAATGACAGGACCAGAGGAAATGGTCTGAAGTTGTGGCAGGGGAGGTTTAGATTAGATATTAGGAGGAATTACTTTACTGAAAGACTGTTCAGGCACTGGAACAGCCTGCCCAGGGAGGTGGTTGAGTCACCATCCCTAGAGGTATTTAAGAAACATCTAGATTTGGCGCTTCAGGGCATGCTCTAGTGACAGAGATTTTAGGGGGTTTTTTTGTGTGTGTATGGTTGGACTCGATGATCTCAAAGGTCCTTTCCAACCATGAAGATTCTATGATTCTATAGGTCCTTGTCTGTGTCTTCAGCCCTGGCATCAAATTTAACTGCTAGGTCTTCCTTCAAAAAAGATTAGCAGAACTAATAATAGTTAAGTGCCCCTGTTGAAGTCAGCTCTCAGATGCTAAATATGTCTGTCAGAATTTTCCTGGAAGAATGCAAATTTACAGTAAATGCAACACTAAAAGCAGGAGTATTATTCTCTAATACATTTCTGCACGGGTCAGCAGATAAAGCAGATACATTATGCAAGCCTGGCAGCAGAGACAGTCTGTCTCAGAGGCATTTTATTAATTTTCCAAGAATATAAATCAAGGTGATGTCATGTTGAATGAAGAAAATATTTTTGCTCTCATTTCCAGACTCTCAGTAATCATTAAGTACAGTAAAAGGACTGTAAGGGTATTAGATTTTTGACCCAGTATTCACCACCAGTAGATCCTGCTAACAGTGGGAATAGTCTTAATGAGCAGTTTGCCAGAGAAAGATTTATGTATTTTCATTATAGGCAGATTTTGTAGGATTTTTAACCCTGTGTCCTGAATGGAAGCTTTGAGCCCGTTACTAAGAAAATCGTAAGACTGGTTATGGTACATGAGGAAAATTAATGCCTTAGAGAAATGGAGATGTGATTAGCTTCCAAGTCTTGGTGTTGAATTTCTTCAGAATGGCATGTCATCTTGCACTTGCATGCATTTCAAGGGATTCCTTCTCTTCCTTAGATTAAATATTTACTTTCATTCAAGGTGTTTCAGTCTGAAAGCTGTCCTTCTACAGCATCTAGTATAGCGGCATCCTGTTGTGTGTTACTCTCAGATTCTATACCATAGGAATTTACATTATTAACAGCAATAGTAATAATAATAATAGTGTTTTCAGGAGCAGGGTGCCCATGACAGGGGTTCATTGCTGAGTCTGACAGAAACACACTCACTGTTGAATTGCACATACAGCTATTGATAGTACCCTAGATCAAATTTAGGTATGTATATCTGAAAGCTTTAGCTAGAATAAAAAACTGGCATTTTTTGAAAAACAATAAGTGTATGATGCTGTGGAAATGGATGTGGCAAGACAGGCTAATTGAACAGCCAGCATACTGTACAATGTGTGCATAGTGTTACCTAAATGCTGAGTCATGCTTACTATGTGCCTATTCCTTTAAGAATTTTGTAGTAAGATGAGTCACATGCCCCTTAAAAAAAAGTATTTGATCTTTAATAAGAGAATTTTTAATAATCTACCTCAATAAAACTAGTCTGCAAAGCTAAAATACATTCCATTAAAGAATCTTCAGTGCCACTTCACTGAAATTCCAGAGTGCGGCCACTTTTCATGACCTGCCTTATACCTGAGCCTTCTTTAACAGAATATTCTGTTAACATTGCCAACATGGGCTCAGTAAGGTAATAGGAAATTAATTTCATTTAAAATAAAAATAGTTATGGAATCTCAAGGTGAGCTTCGTAAAGACCATATTGCCACTAAGTCCTGGGAAGATGACTGCATCTGCTTTACTTGATGGGAAATTAGAAATGTAGGTCTTTCTCCTGAGACATATCACAGTGCATTTGGCTTCCTGAATTTGAAGCAAACCAATACTGCAAGAGAAAATGCAGAGGATGACTGGAACAGAATCAATGACTTAGCTGAATCACTTAAACCAACATTCCTCTTTCATGTTAGAGCAAAACGGTGTTAGAGCCTGAGTTATACTAAATTGCTGCTTAATAAGGCCAGAAGGAAGTCATCTCTTTTCAGCTAATTCCTGTTCAGCTTCCACAGCTATAAAACACTTATTAAAGAAAGTTTAGCAGCTGTGCTGCTCTCTGTAGCATGAAAAATCTTGATTAAGGTCGGTATACTGGAGTCAATGAAGCTTAAACCTTGATATACTGGGACATGGGGAGGGGCCAAATTGGCTTTATATCCCCTAGTATCCTGCTGACCAATCCCCAGAAGGCTGTTTGTTTTGGGCTCTGAAAAGCAGCTTGCCAAACCTCCTGCCTATGAGATAAGCATCACGTTATCTGTGCCTATCTGCAAGGTTAAGAGCAGCAAGCAAAAAGCTGTGGTCACAGAAGAAAAGGGCAGGATAGTTTAAGCAACCTTTGAGGCTGAGCTTTTGGCATTCCTGCTTTTGAGAGAGAAGAATGTGTCTGTTTGGGGGAAAAGATCACCTTTAAGTTTTTTAGACTTCAGACGTTGGATTTGGGGAATATATTTCAGCTGCCTATTATAGTTGCCATAATAACTCTCAGGAAAGCTGTGCCTTGCAGTATTGTTTAAATCACCACTTGAAATATGCCTTCATTGAAAGCGTTAATGCACGGTCATTAGTGATTAATGCAAATTGATTATGTTGATGAGTCAAGTTCTACTCTGAATGACACAGCCTTGAATCTTAATTTTTATCTACAGCTTTTCTAAGGAAGAAGGCAGGTTTCTTGGAATAAACGTCTGGCATTCCTGGATCAGATTCTGTAGTCAACTACATAATATAACTCCGTGGTTAAGCAAAAATGAGTGGGAATGACACAAGTGGGGTTATACTTGTTTATACAAGTGTAACTGCTGGCAGTGGATCACTGACCAGCCTGACTTCATGGTGTTCTCCATGCAGTTCATTAGCCCTGCTCCAAGTCTGCCTGATCGTATCATACCAACCTGCTTCCATCCTGGATGTCAGACTTGGAGAATTTTACCCTCTGTAATGTGTAAACCTTCCTGCCCTTTGGGAGAGGATATTTCTCCAGCTGTCGTGGGTTTTAGTGACTTGAAAGACTTTTCCAAGAAGCTGCAAGGAAGTAATTCAGGTGTATGAAGTTTCTGACGCTGATTGTCTTCAGTGGCTCTCTTGAGATCTAGGCTTTCCTGGGACTGAAGCCTCTTCTGTTGGCTGAGTGGGGGAGCATGAGGCCAAGGAAGGAAGAACTGACATACTCCTAAAATTATTCTATTTGATTTTTTTTTCCTTTTAGATGTTTCTGCAAAGCAGTTACAACCTGGCCTTATTGTATCATTGTACCTGCCTCAATTTAATGCATTTATGTCTAGAAGAATAACAACTACTACATTTTTTCTGGATAACGTAACATTTTTTCAACTTGAAACATAAGAAATTGCCACTTATATCACCTGCTAGGTTATATCTTCTGTAATTGTTAACCATTATTTTCATAGACGAATACAACTGCAAAGGCATTGCAATGAACAGGATGTAAACAAAGGTAAAATGGTATCTGCAGCATGAGCACTGCACACATTTGTTATTTGCATGCAGACTGTTAGTATGTGCAGATTTTACTCCTGGTTTTGATTTTAATTACTTTAATTAGTATACCTTCCTTTCCATTTTTTTCTGTCTCTTCTAGAAGTATTGATTCCATTGTATATAGAGCAGTTTAAGTAGTATCATATGACTGAAAAGAATAAAACCTAGCACGAAGTTGGAATGCTGGCTGCTACAGATATGGTGGTATTGCAGTCACAGGATTAAATGAGGTTTGATTTCTGCATTTGTAATATTTTTTTTTTTTGGGGGGGTAAGATGTACAGGACTTTGAATTAGATTTGAAAAGTGGGGAAAAAGCTTCGTATAGAGTTTGATTTTTGCTTTTGCTCAGTTTTGTTTGTTAGTCCTTGCAACAAATTAAATATATTTAATTGCTTTTATGTTTGTTTTCATTTTGTACTTATCCTGGAAAGTATTATAAAATACATTCCCACAGGTAATGAACTGCTGTAAATGTTCTGATGAAAAGTATCTAAAATATCTTTTGATTTCTTCATTGGTAAGTGAAAACTTTTCTCATCTCTGATTATAAAATTTAAGATTAAAAAAAATCCCGAAACATCAAGATTAATCTGGAAGAGATTTCATCTGTAGCATAGGCTTACAACCTCTTTCTGTAACTTGCACTCATCAGCTGTTATTGCAAAATATCTTAGCAAGGAAAGAATGGATAGTAGCTGGACCAAGGCCACTTGAGCAAAATGCTGATTGTGAGATTGCAGTTACAGAATCAAGAATCGTGTAAAAACATATTTTATGGCTAATGAAGATTGGTTAATGAGTAACTGGCAAAGAACAGTTCACACCTCTGTATTGTGGGTATTTAGATGTAATTGGCTTTAGTGAAATCACATGGCTATTGTATTTTATTTGTATAACCTTGTCTGATTTACTAACAATCACTTGAGTGTTTTTACAAGTTTGTATCTTTTTTCATTAAAGCAGAGAGACTGACTCATTGTCCTTAATCCATCTGTACACAGACAGTCTCTGATGTGCATGCCAGCATCCATATTTAGGGAGAAGTTCAGCAAGAATGAGACTGTGTTTCTGTCAGTGTAAGTGGCAGCAAATTCAGGCCTTTGCTGTCATGCTACACGTAACAAATTTTTCTGATATATGTTCTAATTACAAATAAGACTGATGTTTCAATGTATTGTCTTGGGGTTATGGTATAAAAGGTTCAAGGCACTATCGGTTTTAAATGTTGTTCAGAAGTTTAGTATTATTGCTGATAGCAACGTCAAAGCATGGCATTATGAAAGGAAAGATGGCTTCCTCTGGACTGTCAGCCTGCTAAGTACTTGTGCGTTCTGGTTCAACCATACATACTGAAATGCTGCAATCTTATTTATTGGGGTTTTTTGCTGACATCTGTTTGGTGATTTACTATTTTTATGCATAGAAGTCTGCTAGATCATCTTACTTGCAAAAGTCATCAGTAGTTAGAGATCATGGCAACCTAGCAGTTCTGCAGTTGCAATTCATAAGGCGTATAGTCATATTCTCATGTATTTACCGATGCAGCTACTCTGTATTTTGGCTACAAATTAATTCCATCAAGAATGGAGTTTCCCAGCTGTATCCATCTGCATCGAAGCAAAAGCTGAAAAAGAAAGAAAAAAAATTTAAACAGATCTACCATAAAAAGATCAGGCAATTCAGTTAGGAAATAATTTTTAAGTGCGCATTATATTAATTAAAGATACAATGCTTAAAGACGTAATACAGAAGAGTTTAAAAACAATTAGCTTTGGTTTATTTCCTGGAAGAGAAAGCTAATATTCTAAGCTGGTTTGGCGGACCCGTGAATATCCTAATTTCACTCTTTGTCTTCCCTGATGTCTCTTCCTTCTTCCCCTTCTCCAAACGTGTCAGAGAACTTAAGTTATTTCCAAGGACTCCAAACAATTTGGTGTAAAATAATAACTTGTTTTTTGTTTTGTAATTTTGTTATCAGTACATTTTATAAACAAGTAAGTATAGTTACGTGGTTTGCTGGAGAAACCAAGCTTAAATTATCTCACAATTACAGTCTAGCATGAACAGAAATTAATAGCCCAGATCTTTTAACCGAAACATTCACTGTTTTACACTGAGGATGAATTCTGTTGGCTAGAGTGGACATAAATATGCCCGGTATGTAAAATATATCCTCTGTGTTCACAGGCTCATGAACATCTATCATGGTAGGTCATAAAATATTTCACAGATCGTCTTCTTTTCCTTTTTCCTTTCCATCTTCTTTCCTTGTAGTTTGCTGTCATTTATTGCTATACCACTTGTTTAATGTCTTGCACAGTTAACAGAATTGAAACATTTATACTGCAAAGTACTGCCACACTATTGCTCCCATATAAACATATAATAATATTAAGTATGATTGATAATAGACAAGTAGAATTGGAAAGGTTAAGGGTTAAAGGGTTCTGTGTTATGAAGTAATGACATCCTCCTTCCAGAAAAAGTATTTTTCTTTTATGGTAGACTGGAAAGTTTCTGAAGAGCCTCATGTCACCTTCTATAGTCATGGGTACCTGACTGTGTGTTTTTCCAGTTAGGGGATGTACCCCAAAAATGCAGATGGAAACCCAGAAGTTAATGCATACGTTTCATTAGAAAAAGTAGCTGTAAAAAGCAGTACCTCCTTTTTGATACTTCTGTTTCTTCTCTGTCAACAGTTCATCTGTATTTAGATGAGAAAAACAAGTTATTACTTCAAAAAAATGTTATTCAAAGGAACAGTGTGTGGAGGTGAGCCAGTCTTAGCGTTTACCTGTTCATCATGTAGTTTTCAGCTCCAGTCTGAATTTCATAGTTTTGCAGATATCTGGAAGACAGAAATAAAAATTTAAAAAACTCAAATCTCCCAAGAAGCTATAGCAGTATTAGAGCTAACGTTGGTGAGAATCAGCAAAATACTGAAGCCAGGACTTTGAATATTGAAAAGTTCCTTGGTTAAGACACTTAGATGGTGATTGATTTTCCAATTATCGGACTCCTATAAAACATGTTAAACTGTGCATCCAAACTCTTTAAGCATGCAGAATAATTAAGTATTTTTAAGTTTTACTACTTGAGGTACACTGATACTAGCTAATATCAGCAGCAATAGATTTACCTGCCTGATACAAGCAAAGAGAAACTTCATCAGGCACAGTGACATAATTGCCTTAGGTCTTTGTCATTTTTTTGTTAGTCTAAGATCTAATTCACAGACCCTTTTCCACGGATATATTTAAGCTTTTTAGGTAACCGTTCAGGCAAATAATAACAGACTTTTTGTGATCTGGTATGAAGGAATTTCTTTAGCACTGACATCAGTAAACCATGAGCAGTTTGTTTTCAGTGTGAAATGTGGCAAATTTAGTTTAAAGATTATTAAGGAAGTGTGTTCTAATCTCTCCTTTTTTCCTGTGCTAGAGATGGTAGGAACTAAAAAGAAAGAGAATCGGTATTCTAGCATTTGTATTCATCTGGGATATTTTGTTTGCAGTCATATAGATCTTAAAACATTCATGTAGGAAGAAATAACAAAATCAAATATTATTTATTATTCTCAGAGCTGCAACTGTTACTATCTTTCATTTAATAAATACTGTTCACAATAAACTTATACCTTTAAGGTGAACCTGCAGGACAGAGGAAAACTAAAAGATAACTTGAAGAATAATGAACCTAGAGATTGCACAGAAGTTCATGTAAACACCAAGCTGGACTAGTCCTTACTAGAAAACACCTGTTTCAGGCTGGCAAATGCAGTATCTACTGGACAGATATGCACTTAACTACCAAGCAGGCACAATTAACAAGTGCATTTTCCATATATCAGGAAATCTATTGCCGAGGTGTCTAAAACAAGAAACTGAAATTTGTGCTTACCGTAAGTGCCCTGAGACCTGAAGAGTACCTGTTAGCACTGTTCTGTTTCTGTGATGTTTCACAGATGTTTTTTCAGCCCAGGCTTTTCTCTGCTACTGAACTCATGTGGGCTAAGAGGGAAGAAGCATGAATAAAACTGGATATAGCTAAGAGACCTGCTCCCAGGTAGGCCAGAGTAAAACTAATTTACTTGGTATATTTATAATTTGCACTGAATTCATTACAGAGACTAATGAAGACATATGCATTCAAATGATTTCTCCTAGGGCTGATTTAAGAAAGCAATTTGGAAGCTAGGCTTAGAGGGGAAACAAAAAAGTAATGCCTAATTCAGTACAGTAAATTATTCTGTATTATAGAGATTTCCGTGGTAATTTGTTCTTTGTAGACTAGTATGTGCAGACCTCCCTCTTGCTTGTCATCTCCTTTGTTATACTCAACTCTTAGAATAATTTTCCGTAATTCTGCAGCACAAATGATCTGGTCATCAGCCAAGTACATCCTTCTGTGTAATCTAGAGTATCCAATAATAGAGACACAAGGAAGGTTACGTTCATCATTGGTGTCTCCACTCAGTTTAATAGATAGACCTCAGGGATTTTTTCCCTTGCAGGAGATAAAGAAACTATGTATGACTAAAAGGTTATTTGATCAGTGAAATGTTTTTACAGTAGCCTGTACTTGATGGCTCCTTTGGTCCTGGATTGGTACCTCCACAGCTGCATGAACTGCATTTCTCTGATTTACTCTTCTTCCTCGGAAATACGGTCAAAGCTTTAAATGTGGGGATATGAGAATATAAAAGTTATGATTATCCTCTGCAGTAGTGCAGCTTTGCTGAAGAGAGTAGGTCGCATTTGTTAACAGCACTTTAAGACCTGTTACACCACCCAAACAGTGCCATCCTGCCTTCTGGAGAGGTTCCCACAGGTAGTCTGCTGTAATTCTGCTGCATGGCACAAATTAGCAGAAGTGGCAATGAATCTAAACGTTTGGAGCTCTTAGGTACAGCGTTGAGCTGTAAGCAGTTTGTCAGAACAGTGTGTGCAGGGTAGCTTGCTCTTAAGAGAGAAGGTTGTCCCAAGAGAGCCATTAATAACATAACCCATAAACTAGGAGTGGGGAGAATAAAAAGTTTGCTTAAGGGCTAATTAGATCTCTGGTAGGTTGTGCACTTACACACCCTTCATGTTACCGTATAACAAGATGAGCAAGTGAATTTGCTAGTGGCTATACATTTATGAAGGGCTATGTGTGGCACCTGCCGAAGGAACTCCCTAATCCCCTACAGACATTCAGAACATACTGTTGTGGATGCTATAATATAGCCATGAATTACAGGAATCAGTAGTGTTAAGCTGTTTTTTTTCTTACTGCTATTCTGTGAAATCTAGCAACTGGATCAAGATTGCATTCTTACGTCTCAAAAGCGTCCAAGCATCTGTCACACATTGTTTGTACTTACTGCCACAAGCTGAATTTTGAAACAGAAGCCAGATGGATGGTTTCAGATCTTACTTTAATCCACACTAGGCATCCAGTCTTACAGCACAAATATGCTACTGCAAAGAAACCCAGTGCTTTAGGGGATTCTACATTATGTACAGGGTTAACAGGAAAGCAGCAGGCCTAATATATGTGTAGTACAGGAGTTGCCAGTGCAGCAGAAATATTGTTTTCTTTCAATGATTAATGTGCTCAATAAAAGTGTAGCGTCTGCTGCCAGTTTTCATTAACAAATAAATGAAAAACAAACCCGCGTGGTAGGCAGTGTGTCTGGGGACAGCTTAAACAGGACTGAGCTGCTTTAGATTTCAGTTATTTTCTTTAGCACAGTGTGGAGCACTTTCTTGTTTATAGGATAAACACAGGGGATTGAAGTGATCTGTGTAGCACACAGGAGTGGTTGCCAACCCATAACATTCTGCAGAATGCAAAAATTCCATAGCTGCTCCCTTGGGAGTCATAGGCTGCAATCTTCTTGCATGTTGGTTTCAGTGTAAATAACAGTTAAATCATCAGGACAGACAAGCTGCCAATAAAACTTTGAATAAAGTATTAGTTAGTTCATATTCCTTCTTTCATGACACAAGTTCATCAGACTCAGAGCTCAGCCTCTGTATTGGTTCAGAAGATGTGGTATTTCACACCACATTAATACAAGCAATGCATAAATGTAAGACTGAAAATGTGTGCTTTTTTAGATTCCTCACAACCAAGTAGACTCTCTGAAATGCTATAGATAACTTTATTTTTAGCCGTTGGTGTTTATTTGATCATGGTGTCTTTCTCTTCCACCTTTTGTCCTTATAACTTCATATTCACCAGTTCCACCATCTTTGACAAGAAGAAGAAGGGAAGGAGGGTTGATGTACAACAGTGCCTCACACAGGGGGAGTGCACAGTGTCTCCTTACAGACATTGCACAATCCACACAAGCTGAGAACCGTTGTGAGTATGCCATCCTCATGGAAGTTTTGATCAACAATTGCTGACTTCAGTGATTCTATAACATTTTAAGAAGCCCGTCTTTCTCAGCTCTAGCACTGCTGAAACTGCTTTCCTTCCTGGAAATTTGAGAGTGAGGAGATCTCAGACTGGATGTGACTTTGCATCTGTGACAATAACTTCACTGAATCAGTCTCAGGATGTGTAACAATTGGAGTATTGCTTTCAGCATTTCCAGACAGTTATTTCAGGCCCTTCTGTATAGAAATTAAGTTCTTTTAAACAAATAAGCAGAGACTGTTTCCAGCAATGACGTGACTGTCGTTCAGTCACATGGAAGCCTAGCAATCTCCAGAGCCATCTGTTTGCATATTTGCAAAATACAACTTATTAATTCATATTGCCATGAGAGAATGGCAAAAACATTTCAGTACTAAAAACAAAAGATACAAAACCATCATCACCTGAGGGAGGGAATGGGGCAGTCCCTGTAGGTTATATGATGAGGGACAAGGACAGCTTTGGGCATCTAAGTTATTTGTTCCAAACCCGATGAGTACTCTAAGCTTAATGGCAGTACAGAGAAACTAGCTATACCTTCAGCTGTACCTGTGAGCTATGCTGAAACCAAGGAAACCTTCCCTATAAATGTTATATAGGAGACCAATTCATCTGCACTGCTGTTCCCATAAAATCAGCCTCTCCCAATTGTCTTCTCTGCAAAGAGCAAAATATCTCCAGATAGAAGAGAATAAGCTTTGTGATTTCAACAATCACAAAGGCTAGCATCAAAAAACATGTACATACCAAATAAATGGGATTAGATTTACAGTTTTCCTGTACATGACTTTGGTGCTTAGTAGGAACTTGGTACTCCTGTAACTTGTACGGTCACACATTGAAAAGAATTTCATGTTACTGAGAACAGAACCTAATCCTCAGTCATGATGTACTATAACTATCATCACTGTACAGATGTGATTATTTGCTAATGAAAGATATCCCTCTATCCTTTTAATTGCATCGCACTTTTCAATCTTATATTCTTTCTGTGGTGATTATGTTCCCTGTCTAGCATGGGTCATCAGACTCTTCAGGTGTGTACAGTGTGTGCTATGCAGAATGATGCATTGAGCAGGTGTGGCAAAGGACAGGGCAGTTCAGGTAAAAGGAAATTGAAATCTATTTTCAAAGAGAATGTACAAATACCTTAGTGTTTGATTTCCAGGGTGGTGATTACTTGCAAACGGTAAGATAAGAACATACGGGACAAATAAGAGCAATAGCCGTTTGTTATATCCTGTAGTAGATTCACCTCTGGTTTAAGCTGGTGTTTGGTGGTATGAACCAGAAAACAGGGACTCTGGCAATGTAAAGAGAAGCAAAAGCCTGAATTCCCTCTCTCTGGTGAATTCTTGGGCCTGGCAAGCTATACACAGCGACACTGATTTCAGCAGCCTGTGCAGATCATACCCATGCTCAAGCTGACCCTGCTCATTTACTTGTAGTTGCTTGTGCTAGAGAGCAGATCTTGGCTTGCGTGTGCATTCTGATTTCAGGCGATACATTGACTGTGTTTAAACCCTGAACTCTAATACCAGCAATGTGATCTGCAGGCTCAGGAGGTGCAGTGTGTCATGAGATTTTGTCCAGCTTATACTTGAGCTAGGCTAAAGAGCATAAGGAATTTGGAGCTTTTACCTCTTTCCCTTGTATTTATAAAATCATTCTACGCTTCTGTACAACTTGCAGTTCCAGCCACAAGCTGTAAAAGTTGCTGTGTTCCAGGTCATAAATTGGGGTGAGATGGCAGTACTGTGTGATGAGGCTTGCATAATACCCACGCAATTTATATCTGACTTAAGGCTTTGCTATTAATTCCTCACTTTTATGAACACAAATTTCATATCCTGTTCTTTTTCCACTCTCTGAAGAACACCTCCTGTTACATGCTATAGGCAGAAATCTCTTTCTAGACAGTATAAAATTCCTCGAAATGTAAGGCAGCGAAGCAAGTTCATCTCTGAAATGAGGTTATGCATTTCCCCATTACCCAGTGCCTCACATCACTGGAAAATGAAATGAGTTCCTGGCCTGAACGTTCCTGCTGTTATCTAACTCTCACTGTGTACTTCATGTCAATTATTAACATCAGCAATGATAGAAATCTTAACACATGTTAAGAAACAGGACTCCTACATAATTTTTGTTAATCTGTATTATTTTGCCCTATGATCATTGTTTTGGATCCTACCTTTCTCCAATGTTCTCTCCCACTTGGAGTGGTTTGGACTGATATATTGCTTTCAGTCTTTGGAGGACAGGGTGCAAAAGCTGTTTACTGTCTTTTTCACCCTCCAGCCTTCTGTTTATGAGTTAATTTTACCCATTAATACCACAAAGACTTTAACAGAAGACAGTAGACACCATTAAATAACTTAGCTGAGCCCTTGGATCAGACCATATATATACTAAGGAATTCACTGCATCCGCATCATTTATATCTGACTTAAGTGTGAAAAGCGTTATTTATGTTGGCCCACTTAATGTTTTTTCAGTGAATTTCAGACCCAGTGATGCTCTTTTGATTTTTCTTAAAATAATAAATAATGAAATGTACAACCTGCTAACTGCTAAAAAAGTAAACATTCCAGTTATGTAAAGCTTGGGTTTGGGGGTAGGAGGAGTCTGTATGGATGGATGTACTTTCCAGGCACTTGGAATGAAGCATGAATAAAAGGGGCTGATTTGGCTTTACTTTACTTCCAATGCAGGTTTGAAACAGTATATGCTGACCAGGAGGTACTTAGGATTCTCCAGCTGGGAAGCCTGAATGTGTATCCAGTCCCCAGGAAACACTAATCTTGGTACAGCGTGTGTATTGGGGATGGAGGAAAATGTGACTAGAGACATGTCTTTCTGCTATTTCTTTTCAGAGGATACAGTTTTAAGCTTTGCCATCTGGCAAGTGTCAAAGCAGATTTTCATCTCTTTTAACCTTCTCCAGGTTTGGGTTTTGGGGAAGAGATTGAGAGCACCATAGCTTGCCTCTTGACAGCCTCGCTGTCTCGGCCGTTGTCCAACAGAGAATGGTTACACCCTGAATCTGACTCAGGAGCTGGGGAGTGAAAAAAGTGCAGGACTGAGCTGATGGTATGCGGGCTTCCCAACTGGATAAATGATGTGTAACCCCACCCCCATGTTTTTTCACTATCATAACGTAGTTGCCTGTGTGTAAATGGCATCATATGTGTCTTCTTTCTTTATGTAATTGAATACTGCTGGGTACCTGGGACAATGAAATATGGAGATCAGCTAGGAAAAAAGCTACCAGAAACTTTTACAGCTGAAGTTTCCCCAGCTTCATGAAGCCATATCAGAACAGCTGTTTTAGCATTGTAGGCATGAGATAGTGATTTATTCTGAAGTCACAGCCTGTTACTTTTTCTCTTTTCTTTTCTCATCTGGAAGAAAGCTGCCAGGACTAATCCATAGATGTGAATGTATTCATCCTTCTCTGCAAGAAAACTGATCTCTGAATCAGAATTCTGAGAGAAGTTGGCTGAATGTCAACAATCCACTTGGTTGCATGTGTACAGGCCATACATTAAAAGAAGCAGAAGTATTAAACAGTACCAGAATGAATTTGTGATTCAGGCATGTAGAAGTGCTACTTTTAAATTCCTAGGAATTATGAAATTGCAGAGCCTGCTTGGATTACAGAGCAGTATAGGACAGTCATGACAATATAGATCCTTTTTTTAGTCACTGGTATGTTTTGTCTTTAAGCTGTATGGTGATTCAGTCTGGAAACTGTTTGTGTTTGCTTTATTTCACATCAAAACACTTATTAAATGTATAGAAACTTTGTAAAATCAAGAGCATCTAATTGGATTGTTATTTTAAATGCAGAAGTCTTAGAACAGATTCCCCCAATAAATGTTAGAGGCCGTGTTAGGTTCTGATAGACAAAATGTCCTAGCAAACCATCTGTTGAACTCAGAACGTCAGAAAAGTATGTTGCATTTTCTTTTGTGTCAACTGTGTCTAGCTGCTGAACTACAGAGCATGCAGGAGATAAAATATCTGCCACCACTTCCTTGAACCGTTTTTCAAATTCTTTGGTATGTGGAGCTCTCTGTGTTTCAGTATGGCTTGAATTTGGTATCTAGCTTCATGGAGCTCCTTGGCCAAGGACTGAATGAAACTTACTCTGTTTAGGATGCTGTGCAATACCAGATACCCTGGATATTGTGTTGTTTCACAGTGTGTTATTTCATGTTCACAGGCAGAGGGAAAATCAATTGCTGGATGTGAGCATAAGGCCAGTGAATGTGGTAGCTCTTCTTCCCCTGTAGCTCTGCTTATCTTTACCCAAGTCACAAACACAAATATCTCATCCAGAGATGCATATATCACCAGTGCACTGGCCTCTGGGAGGGGTTTAGCACTCACCTAAGTCCTGCCAGCACAAGTACTGCAATGTTTTGATGCTATCTGAATGTCCCCCATCAGGATTGGCTGAGCCCAGCCATAGATAATTTGCTGTAGGATCAAAACACACAGTGCTAAGCACAAATAATTTTGGAAGAATCTATACATTTGGGATGGATATCAAGTATGAGATCATGATTATATGATAAATGTTGCTGGTTATTCCCTTTTGCAGTCGCTGAACACTTTTCTGATGCCAGGAGCAGTTCTTTGTGTTTCAGGTCAAATGCTTTCTCAGAAACAAACCCAAAACTCACACCCAAAAACAACCAACCCTGCAAAAGAAATCAGGAAGAAATTAGTTTTTATTTTGCAATGTACTACAATTGTGAGAGAGGAAGATGTTGAGAAGCAGTGGTCATGAAAGTACTGTTAGAAATTTTCTCCTTAGTACACAAGATTTATGATGGAACTAATCATGTTGATTTCAAGAATAATTCC
Source organism: Larus michahellis (assembly GCF_964199755.1). Lineage (NCBI taxonomy): Eukaryota > Metazoa > Chordata > Aves > Charadriiformes > Laridae > Larus > Larus michahellis. The sequence continues at coordinate 4,768,448 of NC_133906.1, read as the reverse complement.
AGAAGGCATTCTCCTGGAATGAGAGAGGTTTTATTTTAGAAAATTCAATTGAAAAAAGAAATTATCATAATACGTGAATTACTATCAGTTATGCAGTGATGTACCAGTATCAAAGTTCTTAGCTGACCTTGGATGGATCACTGTGAGAATTCAGCAGATCCATTAATTTAATGAGCTGAAAAGTACACTATTAAGACATATAGCGTGTATGAGATTTCTATATAATTTTATAGTTGTGGTATCAGTTATATAGGAGCATGGGTGGATATTATCACCATTCAAAAATGGGGTACCCGAGACACAGTCTCGTTTGTCTTGAACTGTTGCACAGTGATGGCAGAATTGGAGATTGTACCTGCAGCTCTCGTTTTATTCCTCCTCCAAGTCTTCAGAATACATGATAACTTGCCATCCCTAACTCATCAGTGCTATAAAAGGCACATGTGGTGTCGTGATGAATTTCCAATAGACTAGAAGAAGTATTAAGGCCAGTGATTTGGGGATTATTCATCTGGAATATAGTTATTATCTATCATCTGTGCTCAAGGAAGGAGATTAAAATGGAAATAGGCAGACAGAATTGTTACTAAAATGATCAAGGAATTGGAGGGTTTCATCATAGCATAAAAGAGAGAAATGTGTTTAATTAAGCAAAAGAGAGGCAGTGTTGGGGCTAACAGATAATGTTGACACAAGCACCAAAAGCTGTAAGTTGGTTAAGAATAAATCTGGAGTGGAATTTTTTTTGGTCGTCGATTAGAGCAAAGAAATTTTGCAATAGTCTTCCAAGAGAAGTAGTGAGAGGGAAAAATAATCTAATTTTAAGATGGAACATAATACTTTTATAAAAGGACAAAATTATGCAGTGCCATAAAAGGCAACAGTACTCAGTTACTCATGAGATCACCTTGCAGTTGGTGTTCCTATAATTCTAAATTTCTGTGTACCATTTGAAGGAATGAACAGAATTATTACCACTCACAGGCAAGAATTTCATTATCACAGACCTAGGCTGTTTCTTGCCCTAGACACAGAGCTATCACAATTTTTAACAGATTGCTCTTAGGAGGTATTGGTTAATCAAGGACTGACACGGAGGGCTATGCAGATGTAGCTGCTACAGCATATGGGACATATATCTGCAAACTGCAGTCCTGCATCATCTGCTACTGTGGGTCATGTGGCACTACATGGACAGCAGAAAAGCAGGTGAGCTAATGATACTGCCTTGGCCTTGCCTTGTTTTTTGCCTTTTTTTTTATAATTAATGTTTACAACAACCTTAATTCTATGCTGTCATTAGAGCCTGCTGTTACGCTAAGGCATTATTACCTTTCTGTAAGGCGATTCTTGAAATACCATGGTGCCCTCTTGAGGTTGCATATGTGTTTTGGGTTTGGGGTTTGTTAGCCAGTTACTGGAAAGAAAAAGACATTTTAATGAAAATCTATTTCTTATGGAAATAACCATATTAGGCTTGGGGATTTCAAAGCCATCTCCATGTTTTGGATGTTCCAAAAGGAACTGGGCATGCGAGTCCTTGCAAATGTAATTTCTCCACCTTAATTCCTCAAAAGATCTAGAGGATCATGTGCAGAAGTGCCAATGGCTGGGAGTAGACATAGGCTTGTTTGGTTACAAACATTGTTCTATTTAGATTTAAACACAGAAATAATTTGCAGCAGTGGGAGGAATCACGTTTCTAGAACTCTGGCATTGGCCAACAGTCTTGCATGAGTTTAGTCCTGCTACTGTTAACAGTGGTAAGGGATACAGTGACTGATACATCTTCTGCTACAGAGATCTGGCTGCCTGATCGTTTCTTCCAACTGCAGTGTCCCATTTGCAATGATTGCTTAAGAGAATTAAATGTGTCTATATTGGCAAAATGAGGAATGCAAGCGGTTAGAACAAGTGTTGTAAAGCACATGCAAAGTATAAGCACAGAGGAGGAAGACAGTGTGACAGAAATTGCCTCTGACGGTTTGGGGTTTTTTAACATTAAAAAAAGTGAAGTTATTGGAGTGACTCTGTGTAATAGTCTCTCTTAAATGAATTGTTTAACTTGAGACCAGATGGACAATGGTGGGAATACGCTTAGGTGAAGTAGGTTGCCTAATTGCTCATTTTTTATTCCTTGCTCTGGGAATCAATTTATAGTACAACGTGTTCATCAGAGACAAACAGACTGGAACAAAAGAGGAGGGAGCTGGTTAGGTCCCATGTGTTCCTGTGCCACTGTAAGCAATGGATTTGACAGGATATGAGAAGACATTTTAGCCATCTGTCTTCTCCCTTTCTGCTGCACAGTGCCTGTGCCATTCCAAGCGGTTCCTAGAGAAGATGAATGATAGCAGCTAGAAGCAGAGCTATACTGGGAGTGTTTTCTAGTGGCAGAAAGTTTGACAGAGCTTCTACTGCCTTGACTAGAGGCAAAGGTTTCCATTTGTCCATCTAGTTTTAGAATAATTGCTGCCTGTCCCTGAGGGTTCATTTCAAGCCTCAGCTGTGTTAACATGAGTGGGACTCAGAGCCAGTGCGATGTTTGGTGAAGCTTCTTTCAGACTGGCTGCCGTGCTTGGCAGACAACACTTGGTTGGCAATGAGGGTGGGAATGATTGGCGGTTGTAATAGCAGTGCCAAAATGAATGCTAGCCTATAAATTTCCATTCCAGCTGCTCAAACAGGAATCATGGGTCCTTGTAGTGCATCTCGAGTCTGCCTGCCTTGACTAGAAACTCGTAATTGTGCTTCACTGAGCAAATATCTATGGAATGATTAACACCAATGATGAACCGCAAAACCATTCCCGTTACAGGGACAAGTGTTACTAAATATAGGAGAAGTATGTATTCTTAATATCATATAAAAGGAAAGCTAATGCCCTTTTCTGGTATCTTCTAAAATTCCTGAAAAATAGGCAATGGTCCGTGTATTTATTTTTTCAAGAGTAGATATAAATACTCCTTAGCCAGTCTTTTTGTATGCAAAATTTCCAGGCCCCCAGTACTGTACTTCCTCATGCATATTTTTAAGTATTCTTTTATTCTCTCTGTAACGATTGGCACATATAATGAGTAAACCACCACTACAAATAAGAAAAAGCCAAGTAAAAAATGAACTAGAAGTGTTTATAGTGAAAAATAACTTCCTTTTTTACAGCTTGCCCAGTTGAAAGCCAAACATTTACATTCACTTTTAAATGATCATGCTTATTTCCAGATCCAGGATATACCTGGTAGGGTCAGCAACCATGTTAAAAAAAAAAACAAACAAACAAACCCAAAAAACCCCAAGAGATTGACAGAGTTTTATTTCCAGTATGGAATGTGTTTAGAACTAATTTGAGAAGCAGGACTGCTGACACAAAAAACTTAAGTTTCTTCTTGAAAATTAATACTATTTACTGACACCATTACTTTTCCCAGACAAAACTTTTAATGTGAAGAGAGCTTAACTGAGTACCATCTCTTTTCTTTCCCTCATGCAGAACAGGTACCCATTGCTTCTCACAGCAATGTGACTCTTCAGCAGCTTTCCGGCCTGATACAGCATGCCTCGTCACTTGTGTTGTTCAGAACTTCTTAGAGACCTGCAAACTGAAAATACTGACACAGGTCCTTATGCCCTAGGATATTGGTGCGTGATTATAGAAAAATAAATGGAGAAAAGATTTATGTTCAGCTGCCTCCCACCTCTCTAGTGGTGTTGCTCTCGTGTTCCCTTTTTAAAGGTCTGTTTACTGGAGAGGGAAGAAATAGATAAAGAGGAAAGTAAAATAAGGGGGAATTAGAGCTGTTAGTCCCTTTTTCTTGTTACTACTGACATCACTGTGACAGGGGAAAGATGGGACACGTAGTGGGCATAAAAAGGCACTCTGAGCCTGTTGCTGGTCCCACTCTATAATTTCTAACAGGACAGTCTACCCCTCTCGATTACATCTGGGATACATCTTCACCATTGTAGACTGCAGAATTTTTAGGGTAGGATTTGACTTTGACAAAGAGGGACTTTAGTCTGAAAGATGTTCCAAAGTGTTAAATGGGTGTAGAGTAGGTCTCCCAGGTGCTAAAATGCCTCCCTGTAGTCCTGAAGTTCCGGGTGCACAACTTGTGTACCTCTAAGATCTAAGTAAGGGCAGATTGCTGGAATAGCTCGAGCTCCATCTTAAAGCTAGCAAGGTTTTCACCCCTGCTATGTTTACTGGAGTGCTCAGCCCCTCATTTGAATTTCAGATACTTTCTTCTAATTTCCAGCCTCACTTTGCCAAATCATTTTTAAGCCCCTGTTCTCCTTGGGCTTTCATGTCTTTTCCTCCTGCCTGCTGTTATCAATGGATTTGCTTCTGTTCCTTTCCACCTTTGTTTGCTAGGTTAAACAAGGAAAGATCTGTCAGCCCTGACAGTTTTCCCTAGTGGTCCTTCTCTGTTCATTGTACCCACCCTGACCATGGGTGTCTGGACCCATTCACAGCTATGTAGTTTCCTATTTCATCTAACTAAAATTGGTAATTGTTACATAATGGCACACAAATTAGACTCCTTGACACACTATTAGACTTCTTCAATGTCTGCCAGATGAGAAAAAAAGCTCAAAAGGGAAAATATATCACCCCAGTTTATCCAAACACAGTCACCTCTAGGGCTGCTGAATTGTCAAAAAAGAATCATGAATTTTTATTATAATAATACCTATGATCTGAAACAATTTCTGTAAAAACTGCCAGTTCTGACAAAAAAAGAGCAGCTGCTGGAAGGCAGTATAGATTTTTGTTGGACTTGTTCTGCCTGTTCAGGGCTCAGCCATGCCCAGAACATCTCCAGAGTGAGCAGTATCACTCCCCTTATGCAAGCCTGGTATCTACAAGAATATAGCCACGGCAACCCAGATTGCACAAGCATACCTAACATCTGGAGTAAATATTCAGGAGTAGGAGAGTTTGCCAGGTACAATATTCTGCTCTTTGTAGTACAAATATGAAAGTAATTTTCAAAACAATAAATAGTGACACATACACAGTTCTGGGATAAATTATAAGAATACTGTTGCAAACACGGCCAGGATGCAGAGCTGCTTTATGAGCAAAATTGCTGAAAGAACTCTCAGAAATAGAATTAGGGACATGATGACAACTGGTAACAAAAAGGCATTTTTAAAAATGCCTATACTCTATTTTCTGTCTCAATGACAGCTCAATTCTTCAGAAATTTCTTCCTTTGAGATAATGCATATGCAACCAAATCGATGTGTAACTTTGTAAGCCAAGTGTACTCAGTGATGTTTTGCCTATAACCTCTAGAGCAGTGCTTTTCAGGTTTTCTGTGGACCCTGAGGTACTCCAAGTGAAAACTTGCTTAGATATTTCACATGCAAAAACTGTTGTAGAGCTGTTGTTGAGATTCATGCACTTTTCATACTTGCTGTATTGGTTTGCAGAAGTTCATGGAAAGTGCTGTTGTGAAGTTCCTAGTTTTCCTTTCATTGTTGTCAAATTAACATTAAATAGAGGCATTGCTCGTGCACTTAGTTTTAATATCTGCTGTTATCCTGGTGAAAGTTCTGACATGAAACCTAAGCACACACTTAGTAGGAGCTGTAAAGTATCTGTGTATTTCTGTGCTACATTTCATCTATTTTATTCTGCCAACCACCATCTGTATCGTATTTCCCTAAACTCCTGTGTTACAGCCTTAACAGAGGAAAGCTCAAGCTTTTGTATGCAGTAGAAATATGCATCAGTAAACCAAAGCAGCAGCTGTGAACTCAGCATCTATAAACTGCTGTTTTATATATTACTCTTCTTTTAAAACTGAAATTATACATAACATTCGACTTAATGACTAGCCTTGGTTCATTTTGCCTGAAGCCATATGACCTTGAACTCCGACACTGTCTGATTTCAGGCTAAACAAGGTTGGTCTGGATTGGTACTAAACTGTGACGAAACAGGAAATGACCTTCAGTAACAATGCTTACCGCTGGGTCAGAGAGGACGTATTCAGTAAGGACACACTTTTTCCTGAGTTGGTACTGAACAAGGTGGCAGGCAAAGTGTTGTTATTAAAAATGCTGGCCAAAGTACAATTTCATCAAAACCTAACATATTTAGTCTTGTTCTAAATTATAAATAAGATATCTCTTTCTATCCTTGCATTTTTATATCCAAACTAGAGAAAGGTATCAGAATATGAAACAAATGATGTGTAAAGTATTATTGTATTATTAACTAGCAACAAGTTGTTTCTGTCTCAGAATTTGAGGAGTGTAAAAAAAAAAAGATATTTTATCTTGACAGAGCCAAATAATTTTTTTGCTGAAATCTTTATATAGAGATCCTATGAGACCAAAATTCTCATTTTCAGCACAAGTTCCTGTAAAAGCACTCATCTGCAAAGATGTATGCAGCCGAAAAGAAAATGTAATGTGACTTCAGCAGATTATCTGGGCTTGTCACATGTTTTGGCAGTCTTATTGGTAGAAGAACCGTCCATAGACATTGTAGGCTTAAAAGCAGCCAGTATTATATTACTAGAATTTCTTATGCAACTGTTTTTATGGCTTTAAGATAAGATATTATATACTGCTATAGTAATCCTTAGATAAGTATAGTTAATAATAGTAAGTTATACAAATTGTCATCTCAGATTCTGGTTTTTGGCAATGGAGCATTTTGTTTTACATGGTTTCATTCTGCTACTATATACTTGTTGCTTCTGAAGTGGCACAACTCTAACCCTTTCAGATATCCAGATACAAAGTTAAGTTCTGTTGTTTTGTACATAGACCCGGAACCCCTACTTTTCAGACAGCTGAGACAAAAATGATAAAAGATTATGTACATAGCAAATAGAAAGTATTTTATATTCTCCCTTAAGCTGTCATGGGCATCTTCCTAGTGAAGTAATGAAGGAAATTCCTGAGGACCTTAACCACAAGCAAAAGGTAGGAAGAACCAAAAGACTTGCACAATCCAAAAAAGTCTGTCTTAGAAAGAAGTTTCTGTCTTTGGAGGTAATTAGAGAAGTTATTGAGAAGGTCTTGAATAGAGACCTTGCCCTATGGCGTCTTACTCATTCCTGCCACAGTGACGCATGAGAGGAGTAGTTGTGAATTTCCATATAATACATATTCTGTACATATATAATACTGAGAAATTTGAAGTGTTACTTTACTCTGAAAATTTACTACAAATCTTACTTCCTTATTAGTCAGATCTTCATGCTGTGTATATTCAGTTATAACCTTTTTCTTTAATGAAGAAAAAGGATTAAAGAAACATTGCTTCAAACATTAGTCCCACTGACCCAACTCAGCTAAGAATTGGGGAGCTGGATTCATTTTCCATTGCATTAGCTGCATTTCTTATGAGGTTCTAGATGGTGACATGTACGCAGAGACCCTCTCATCAGCACAGAGGTGATGGAATCACTGCAGCCTGCAAATCTCTCCTGGCTTTGGTAGGATAAGAAAGAACTCATTTAAACTGACAGTCCACAAGACTGGAAATTAAAGGGAAAAAAGTGTGTGTGATGTGATCATAGTAACAATTTCAGAACTTTAAAGACACCGATTGAAGTAGAAAATGTGTTGAGTGTAAAAAGAGTATGAACAAACCTGATGCCTTTTCAGAATCTTGAAGAATGACAGTATACAGATTGCATACTTGTTTTCTCTTTCCTTCTAATTGACCCTCGATACAGTTTTCCCCCTGTGATTATGAGTCAGCCTGGGCTCAAGTGTCCTGCAGGACATGTAGTGGTCTTTCACTAAACAAATATAGATGGCCATCTGACCATAATTTTAAGTAAGCATTTGAAGTCATATAGATAATCCCTCGTACAATTTGGCATATTCGTTATTTGGAGAAAATGGAACCTATTTTCATTAAGATCAGATTATCAGTTAAATGCTTTCTGCAGTATAAAGTTGTTCAAGCTTCATTATAAGTAATATTTAGAGTTTTAAATTCAGGAAAATGGTTTGACAGCATGAGGGATTTCGCTTTAAACGTATGTTTCAAATATTAGATCATAGTGAAACAGCATCTTTATGTGACCTTCTGAAGGTCATGATGAAGAAAAGACTTTTAGGTTGTTTTGGTAACAAACGTATCACCAACAATGGCAAAAAAGGACAGACTGAACTTATAAACATTACATCAGACGTGTTGCTAGAGATAACATGTTTGCTAAACTTCTCAAAATGAGCTGATACCACAAGTCATCTCATTGTGATCAGCACTAGGACTATTTCCTGCTAAGACTGGCTAGCAGACTGGTATATTATTGCTTGCCCAAAATATTGAACTTATGAAGTGAAGCTATCGTTATTTTGTGTAAATAAGTACAAGCGTTCTCTCCTGGAAGGACAAAAAGGTTGCTAGCAAATGCAAATTGTGGTAAATACCAGTATGCTAATGATAAAGACATTTGAAGTTAATCTGTTTTTAAGGAAATCTTATTATTAGATTGATAAGTGCAAAACGTATACCTTTCAGTCTTTTCAAACAACATAATATGTATATATGTTGAATTCAGAAAGGTTGAGCTTTGATGTTTAATAGGTTCTCTTATCATGCTGCAGGTTGTGTTTTAAATTTTGGAAGTACAAAAAGCACTAGACTTAGTATTCTGTGAAATAGGATAGAAATTTGTTCAGGTTTTGCTGTGTGCTGTTCATTGTCTTCTCAGAGACCACTTCATGTTCTGGAAGTTTCCAAAAGCTAAGGACAATGGTGCAGTGTCCTCTTAATTAGGAGAGCAGGGATAAAAAGAAAGTGGAGAAATAAATGCATAAAACCAGGTCAGAGCACTTGCCTGCATTTACAGAAGGAAGTGACTTGAATTGTTAATGGTATTTCTGTAAAAATTTGTAAGTACTAAAGATCTTCAGGCTGATTTTCAGGGGACTGTAAAACCAGTTTGTATGACCTGGTGGGGACCAATGATGAGCCTGTGGGAACTAACATAACTTGGCAAATCAAACACCAATATCATTGGGCAAAAGTTGTTTCAGTTGCTGAACAGAAAAGGATGAGTGTTTTGTATGAAGTATCCCTATTCCTTGCTTTTGACAGAGATAGTAGCACACAGCTTAAACGCTCTTATTTGCTTTATCTTGGTTTTAGTAGAGTTGCATGGCAGCCTTCTACACTAGAGCAATTGAGCTTCTCAAGCATAGATTCACTGAGGGGCTCCCAGGTGACACGCTGTGCTGCTGCGGAGCCCCAGTTTGACGATGGCTCTGGTAGCAGAGAGAAACTCACAGAAAATCAGCACTGGCTCGTGGATAATTATTAGATGGCAACTAATGCAAGTCAAATTGAACAAATCTTTCTCTTTTTTATTTATACTCTATGCTGCAGACTGTTGGGATCCTGAACCATCTTTGGATCATCGTATCTGTCACTGAAAACCTACTGAGGAAGTAAAGACTAATTTACTTTGCTGAGAAGCAAGATAAAATTAGCTTTGTTCTCTGTGCTCTATGGCCAGATTCTATCCACAACCTCAGACATCCCTGTGTTAACACAAGTAACACTTTCAATGTTCCTTTCCCTTGGTTTTGTTTCATAACTTGGAAACTTTCTTAGCAAAAGAATAAGCAAAAAACATTATTTCACATAATTCAGATGTACAAAGGTGCTACTGAGTAAAATTACAAGCTAGACATGAAATTTAGCACTGCTTCTGCTGAAATTTATGTCATGTCTGTAATGCAATGCACAGCGTCTCTATGCAGTGGTAGCAGAACTCGTTCTACTCTGCAGCAAAGGAAATTAACACAACACCTGAAGGCTCAGGTTGAAATAGGTGATGGCTTGTGTGCAGAAGCTATTCTGTTATGTGATTAGGCAACGCTATAGTATATAAGTGGAAATTAAACACATGTTCATATTTCACATTTCAATTGGGACTTTTTGGAAACCATTTGTTTTTAGGATCAGCACTATTAACATTTCTTATGTTACAAGAGAATGCCAGCTATGCAGAGAGCAGATGACCTTTTTGAGTAACATATGCTGAATATGTTAAATATTTTAATTAATTTTAAGTAAAGAAACAGGTCGTGTTATTTATCTGCAACATAAAAATTCCAATAAGCTTGAAAGAAAATTAAGATTATGTCCAATTTTGTATTACCTAATCTTTGATACTTATCACATCTGTTTGTCTCGGGGCTCCAAATTTAACAAATATTTCAATTAAATATCTTTGAAAGAGAGTCGAGCTAAAAACAAGATAAATATTTTTTTTATACTACAGAACAGAACTCCTGAGTAGTTTTGGCAATGTCAGTGATAATCAGGGAATTTTCAAATTAAGTTTAAAGTGTCGTAAGCAAAGTCTTGCCTTCCCTAGGACTTCATGAGTCAGTTTTGATTTCTCTATCTATTTCTGCTTGTGAAGAATTGTTAAAGAAAATATATTTGCCAAAATTACTTAGAAGGAACATGGGCTAAATTCAGAAGGTTGAATTTTGCACTTAAATCCATATATGTGGTTCTCTGACTTTAAATTGGAGGAGAGCAGAAGTTAGTCATGGCCTGTTGTTATGTATTCTGAATATGTTGAACAATTATATTTTTGTCTCTGATTGTCATGAGACTGTGACAAATGGAAGTATGTGCTGTATGTATGCAGTCACAGCCAACTAAAGTCTGCCTGCAGTTACTTTTTTTCAAAGAAACAAATGGATTAATACAGAAGAAAAACTTTGCCTCATGTTCTCTTACTTCCTAGTTGCTAGAAAGGGTTCATTTAAAAAAGTAACTAGTTTCAGTTCTGTTGCATTATAACAATTATCTGCAACATTATGTTGCCAAATCTTGTTTTGCAAAAGGTGTCAATTTGTCAAGAAAGTTGTTTGGCATAATGGAAATAGGACACTTTTTTCCCTCAGGAGTACATTTTCCATATTTATGGGATTTATGTACTTGCAGTGAAATGACACCACAATGGTCTTCCATGTTTCTAAACATCAGACAATTATTTGAATTCCTTTGTCTATGTACAAAGTAGCATCTTCCCCCAAAAAAGCCATTTCCCTATTAAAAGAATAGGAAAATAGCACCATCATTTTTCCGCTGCAACTAAGAATAATTACTGAGCAGAAATCTAGGCATATTGTCCTGGGTTTGTAGCCAAACTCCATTGTATATTATTCTGAGCCACATGTTAGCACAACGGACTACACAGCCATAAATCCATTTAAAGTTGTTCCATATTGATAGCGCATATATATGAAAATTAAGATTGCACTTATCTGGCTGCTGATATGATTGGAAATCTTTTCTTCTTCCATTTCAGAATTCAAAGAAATAATGCAATAGTCTTGCGGTAATTCCACTGGGTAGAAAGGCGTCATTATTTCAGACACAAACAAATAAAACCCTTATGCTGTCATATTAAAAAAAAACATCATTCGCCCTGCAAAAGGGACAGTCGTCTTCTCCTAAGGTTCCTCCAGTTGACTATTTGTCTAAAAATGAGTAAAAATGTTTATAAAGGCAGTTGTATGTTACTTCCAAAGGCACCAGTGTTCAATCTCCACGTTGTTCTCATGGTGCACACGTTTTATTAGTCGCTTACTTACAGATACAAATGCTAGCTTGAATTTGACAGTGCTTATGAGTATCCATTTCCTTTATTTAATTGAACTTTATGTTCAGAAAAGATACAGCATTTACATTTCAAATCCTATCATACTACTTAATCCATTTTTCTGGTGCTAGATTTGCATTTAATTCAGGATTTGAATTAGGCTCAACTTCATTGTTCCAAGTAATAGAGTTTATTAGGATGGATATGCACAATATTGCACATAATGAAAATGTGAGAAACAGAAAGCTAAATTGCAAAGCCAACAATGGAGCAAAAAAGACCAGCAATTTTGGATGACTCCATTTTGTGAGGCCAACGTGTCTCCAAGGCCTAGTTTTCAAAAAGCATCACTAGTGCTGAGAAGATCTGTCATAATTTCTTACTAATCAGACTAAGTCTGGAAAACACACCCTGTAGATTTACAGAACTGATGTCAAACTCCTTGACTAATTGAAAAGAAAATTAAATTCTTCCATTCTCAGAAATGTTACGGCTTTCTTTTCATATTTGCTACACTAAAATAAGACAAACTGTCCTAAAACTTAAGATCAGTACCTTAAGGAAACACCTCTCACATTAATACAACTCTAATAAATCTTAGGAGGCTGCCTTCTCAATTGCTTACATGTATGAGAGATTTTTGCTATTTGGTGTTAAAAATAGGCTTCATAAAGTAGGAAGAGGAAGAAAAAAATCTTAAAAAATTATCTAGAAATTGATTCCTTTGTTTAGCATAAAATGAGACTAAAAAATGAAACGAGTGCGCTTTTAAGCTATTCTTAAACAAGAGGATGTATTTTAAGAAAAAACTAAATAACCAGCAGATGTGGATCAGTATTTCTGTAAATAAAAATTAACTTCTTATTTCTAGGTACATGGCTTAAGATTGAAACGAATTTCCAGCTACCTGTCTTATGCATCACTAAAATGTAAAAGTAAGTAAAACCAACTTAATTACACACATATCTTCATGCACTAGATAACATTTATTAGCTAGAGCACAAAATGTCCATAACTCTTCCTTAAAAAGAAATGTTTACTAGTCATTTCTTGTTCTGTCCCCCCAATGCCACAGTGGCTTTGCTAAATCCCAGAATTACAAGTAGTAATAAAACTGTTTTCTTGCCTCCCTCCTTCCCATCCTTCCCATGATTATCTAGTAGATTTAAAGCACTAATTAGACTAAAATATTTTAAGATTACTTTGCATTAGGAATAGTCACCCTTGAAAATTATTTGTATGAAATAATTTGACTAAATTAATCACTTGAAAATAACTTCCCTGACTTGTACTCTAACCTTGTATCCACAATTCTTGTTGAAATAACTTTCCCATAGATTCAGCCAGTAAACCATATTGAAACGCCGTATGATCACCTGTGTCACCGCATGATGCTATCCCAAGAAACGGGGCTTTCTCAAAGTGAGCTTAGTGGATCTCTGCTCTGGGATTTATACAATGCAATAAAAAATGACAAAAAACACAAATGCAAATATATTTTAAAATATAATATTAGCATTGTCAACACGAAAGACTTTATTTACTGCACAGAAAAGAAAATATTCAGAATAGTGTAATTTGTTTCGGGGAATGCGCAAAAAAGTTTCAACAACTAACACACAGTGTTTCTTTGCAAAATAGCCCTTTGCATGATGCTGAAGCTGAAATGGTTTTTGCCCACTGGTATCTACATTCTTGTAAAAGAAGGTCATTAGCGTCTATTGTGACTGCTCCATTTGGATTACTTGTCTGTCTTTACACAAGTCAAACAATAAATAAGGGTTGTCTGTTAATATAGATTAGAGGTTAAACTGTTATTTATTGTCACATTTTATGGAGAGATTCTGTAGAGACTGTTATTGACCTTCTCTGCCTACAAAATAAGAGTCATGTATTTATCCCAGGCAATCCATTTGCAATGAAAAAGAAATTATAGTCTTCCTGAAGCGGTACAGGCATGCATGCAGAAACTCAGGTACAGCAATAAATCCTGAGGTGGAACAGTTGCTGAGTTAAAGTGCGTCACAAATTCGCATCATGTTATGTCGCTGAGCATATTAGATGAGGAAGTAGTTGAGAAACAACAGATTTCCTCCTGCAATTTTTGATGTCTTCTTTTAAACGTTGTCTGTGATTTGGATAGAGTTGAGCATGAGAAAAGTATATAGCACATTTTCATTCCTTTGAGTTTACATAGTAAAGACAGCTATAAAAGTAATGAAAAAAATTAACATTCTCTTTCATGTAGAAATAGTTGAAGAAAAATCAATGCAACAGCCACCCACTTAGTGTGCCTTAATCACATTAACAGCATGCCCTTACATTGGTTTGTGACAGTACTTCTGCAGCATACCTGCAATCAGAACCTCAGAAATAGGTCTGCAAGGGTTGCTATAACCTTGAAACCATGAAAATACTTCCTGACTGCATATAGTACAGAAGCTTCTTGTTACAGAATGAAAAGAAACTCCTTAGCTGAACATCCTAAATTGTGAGGATGTCAGAAACCCACACTAAGCCTCACATAATGCTAAAAATGGAGGGGAGAGAAAGAAAGAGAAGACCTCATAAAAATGTTTTTTTCTTTTGTATAAAGCAGTCACAGTCTTCTGCTTCCTCACCCAGTCTGTCTTTCAAGCCCAGACCTGACCAAATTCTGATCATTTAAAAAGCTTTAAGATCTGCAGCCCTTCCAGACTGCCTAGTTGTCACTTCACTTGTTACCACACCACAGTATTACAGACAGAAGTAAATGAACCATTATGCCTCTTTGAAGAAAAAGAAATGATACCCATCCAAGATATGGCCGCCTTTCCTAGCTTGACTTGTCAAAGTGCGTGATAAAATGCTCTGAGGAGCAAAGAAGTCTTACAGGCAGCTGGATAACTACTGGTAGTATAGCTCTACATACCAGCAAAATCAGAATAGGGAAGGGAGTGCTCTGCAGCCAAGTATGAGGTAGGTTAGAAGTGCTGGCAAAATCCTGTCTAACGTTGCTTCTGCATTTTGTCTTTGCAAAGGATTATACGACTGCGTCCTTCCCTTGTTGTCCAGAACTAAACAATCTGCAGGACACTGGTTGGCTGCAGAGACTAACAGAGGTAAGAGGACAGTTGTTTTACTTATTGCATCTTCCTTGTTTCAAAAATAAAACGCTTAGAAAGATTAAAATATTTTAAACGCTTGAAGAACTAAGGTCATGGTTCATTTCCCAACTGATATCTGGGCCAGTACCTCTGAAGTCTGCCGTGTTTAACTGCTGGAGAAGCACTCTGATTAGTGTAACATACTCATTTATGCTTCAGAGTAAACCCTGAATTCTCAAATTCATCAAATACGACACATAGAGCAGTAAGCGCTTATTCAATGCTTTCTTACAAATATCTTTACAAAAACTACATGAAAATCAGCCAGGAAATATCATACGGAAAGGAAGACATTGTAGCATAAAAAACCCCAAGAACCACGTTTTCCAAAAACTTCAGAAGTGTTCAGGACGATGTTTATCTGGAAAAAAAATATTGCTGAGAGTAGGCTAGATCTGACTGTACCGGCCACAACACTGGAGATAATATAAGGTAAGAAAAATGTGAGATAAGACTTCAGTTCCTCAACAGCATTTTAATGGTATGCACCTGCTGACAACCTTCTTCTGCCTAAAAGTTTGTTGAGTTCAGTTGTGTTGCCCTTCTTGCAGCATGTACTCTGATTTGGAAAGAATGTCTACACATTGGCAAGGTTTCAGTAGTCACATGTTTTTGAGACAAAACATACCAAATCTAGTACTGATATTTTGTTTGCAAATGGGTTGGTATGAAATATACCTTGCTTTTCATTGTTATAACTGCCTTTTGGACAATCTCTCATTTTAGTGACTGAAGTTTTTCCCCTCTTAATCTTGGAAAAGACAAAAATCTCCAAAGGATTTCTTTTAATGATAACACACTGGTTCAGATTTGTGCTTACTCTTGTGTTTAGACTCCCCAAAGCAGGATCTGCTGAATATCTACTAATTTTGTTTTTGTTTAATGTACAAAGGATTTGTTATTTCCTTGCGTCTCCAAACACCTTCTAGTGTCCCCCACAAATTTCTTGACAGTTCATCCTTTATATATATACACTTTATTTCTCTCTGAAGTATCCAAGCATTTAGGAATAGGTAAATTCCATCTTATTTTTCAAAAGTATATCTTAATTTAGTCAAACTGCAAGTCCTGTATACCCGACAAAATGTTGACTGAGGAATAAAATTCGCAAAATGCTTTAATGAAAGTGATTGCCCTCATCTAAAAGTGACAAAAGATTCAATATTTTTGTGAGGTGGATGTGGTTCTATATTTCATGTTAAATGGGTGAGTTGTACAATAACCTTTTTTTTAGTGTAAAATGGATGGTGAGGGACGTTTAGCGAAACAGTGCCCCTTGCTGGGAGTTTTGTGTTATTGTTCCTGATCATACTGGTTTTGAAAGCTCATGTGGAGATCAGTTTCTCATTTTAATGAGTTCATTCCTGGAGTTTATATTAAGCACATTATTGCTAACAATAAGCAGTGTCTTGCTTCTGCCACTGAATTATTTTAGTACTGGCTATAGAAGGAGGTGGATAAGGTAGGGAATGAAAGGAAATCATAGAATCATAGAATCATAGAATTGTTGAGGTTGGAAGGGACCTTTAAGATCATCGAGTCCAACCTTTAGCCTACCCTGACAAGAGCCACTTCTAAACCATGTCCCTAAGTGCCCCATCTACCCTTTTTTTAAACACCTCCAGGGATGGTGAATCCACCACCTCCCTGGGCAGCCTATTCCAATGTTTAATAACCCTTTCAGTGAAAAAATGTCTCCTAATATCTAATCTAAACCTCCCCTGACGTAACTTGAACCCGTTTACCCTCGTCCTATCACTTGTCACCAGGGAGAAGAGGTCAGCCCCCATCTCTCTACAACCTCCTTTCAGGTAGTTGTAGAGGGTGATAAGGTCTCCCCTCAGCCTCCTCTTCTCCAGGCTAAACATGCCCAGCTCCCTCAGTCGTTCTTCATAAGGTTTGTCCTCCAGACCCCTCACCAGCTTTGTAGCCCTTCTCTGGACACGCTCCAACACCTCAGTGTCCCTCTTGTAGCGAGGGGCCCAAAACTGAACGCAGTACTCGAGGTGGGGCCTCACCAGTGCCGAGTACAGGGGGATGATCACTTCCCTAGTCCGGCTCACCACACTATTCCTGATACAGGCTAGGATGCTGTTGGCCTTCTTGGCCACCTGGGCACACTGCTGGCTCATATTCAGCCGGCTGTCAACCAACACTCCCAAGTCCTTTTCTGTCGAGCTGCTTTCAAGCCACTCTGCCCCAATCCTGTAGCGCTGCATGGGGTTGTTGTGTCCCAAGTGCAGGACCCGGCACTTGGCCTTGTTGAACCTCATACCATTGGTCTCAGCCCATCGGTCCAGCCTGTCCGGATCCCTCTGCAGAGCCAACCTACCCTCAAGCAGATCAACACGCCCGCCCAGTTTAGTGTCATCTGCGAACTTACTGAGGGTGCATTCGATCCCTTCATCCAGATCATTGATAAAGATATTAAAGAGAACCGGCCCCAGCACCGAACCCTGGGGGACACCACTTGTGACTGGACACCAACTGGATTTAACTCCATTGACCACCACTCTCTGGGCACGGCCATCCAGCCAGTTTTTTACCCAGCGAAGAGTACACCTGTCCAGGCCATGAGCAGCCAGTTTCTCCAGGAGAATGCTGTGGGAAACAGTGTCAAAAGCTTTGCAAAAATCCAAGTAAGAAATAATGTTTTCAGTGACATTTTGATATCCCCCACCTATTCCTATCTAACACAAGCAGACGTGTTAGATCTGTCAAAGTGTACATCTGTAAAAGTGATTCTCAAATGGCAGTATGGGCTTCTGCCCTGACTGTGCCCCAGGAATCCAGGCAGCTCCCAAACAAGACCAGTCGTGCTTGCCAGCTTGAGAGTCAAGAGACACAATTAGTTCTTCTCAGCTTGCAAATTGTGAACATTAACGACACTACAGTACAAGTGTTTTCTTGAAATAATTCATCCAATTGGTGATTCACAAGCCGGCACAGAATCCAATTTACACTCTGGTTTTGGAGGGGACAAAAAGTAGGAAAAATCTATGTTAATGAACAAAGAGGTAATATGATTCTAAATTTCAGCAAAGAACAATTCATATGATCCTTGTATAGTTCTTGCTTTAAAGGAGGTTTCATTTTGTCTTAGGTAGGTTGGATGCAGTGATGTAAAGAGGTTTAAAAAGTGTAATAATTAACTTCTGCTGTCACAAAAGACAATACCTATCTCTCAATCTTTCTTTCTTTCTTCATTGAGGACACAGAGGGAATAATCACTATTGTAAGCATGCTTGAAAAATGCAGAATACTGGAACAAATGGCTGGCGTTTCTTACATAGGAACATAATCCCTGAAAAAATATAATTTTTTCCCTGAAATCCCTGAAAAATTTTAAATCCATAAATCAAATTAACCCCTTTTCTTTCCTGTGTGAGAGTCACGGCGAGCCAGACTGCCATGCTTACTGTTTCTGGCCCAAAATCTCATCGCTTGCATAGCTCTCCACAGCATAGCATTAGAGTGAATAGTTTCAGAGTAGTCAAATTAACATCTCGACAATTCAGTCCAAAGTGCTTCCATTTACTGGTCACATCATTAAAGCTTAGACAAATGAATAGGAACAATAGAATTGCTAATTGTTAGTACATCATATGTCCTGGCACATGTATTCCTGAGTAACGTGCATCATACTTTATGTACCCGCCATACACAATGAAAACTATGTATTTTTCAAACCCAGCAAGATCATTTGAAATATGACCTGGAGACTCATTTGTTCTGCTGTCCGTATTATATCTATATCATAGTTAAATGTGGATTTTTTTCCTCAAATATTATTCAGTTATTTCTAATATAGCTCAGACTTGACCTCAAATACAGAATTCCATTTTACCAGCAGGTTACTGCTACTACTGCAGTTTTTCAGATTGATTCCTTGTGAAAACTATTAAATGGGTTGTTACTAGGTCTATTGACCAGGTTATCGTTCACATTATGAGCTGTTTGCACTGTCCAAAATTTTTAGCCATCTGAGAGGTGTACAGAGCAGATTTAAAGTGACTGTGTGTCACTTGTCCAGCTACTGTATCTTGTAGTCGCTGTTAGTAGTGGCAGACTTGCTGGGCTCGCAAGCTCTGCAGAGAGACGAGGTGAGAAGGCATCTGTGACTCATGCTCTCACTTACAATTAAGCTTCACCTTGAAGTACATTGGTAGGTGGAAGTTTAAATTTCTTCTGCATCAGCTGTAATATTTTATTTGCTCATTTTCAGGTTGCCTATTTGCAGCCAAGTAAAATCCAATTTAGCGATCTTTTTAAACCAAGATTTGAACTTACGTATTCCAAGATCTCCAGAGCTGCACTACACAGAATGCTAAAGATGCTTCATTGCTGCCAATTCTGCTTCCCAGCAGCAAGAAAAGAGGGGTTTAATCAGATGAGAGTGCCTGGGCAAAGTGATAAATCATGCAGTGCTTTCCCACAGTGCGCAATGCCAGTCTGATTAGGCACAGTAGGTTCTACATCCAAAGCATTTAAAAGACCTAACAGACATATATCTTAGCGTATCAGCAGTCGCCAACAAATCCTTGCTGGTGTGATCAAAGTGTTAATGAACAATGTCACGAAAATTGCTTCTTGCAGCTTTTCCAAAAAGTGACCAAGGCCATGCTACTTCTGCAGTGATGTTCACTTGCTGGTGGACCTTGTGTCAGAGACACTTTTAAGAAGGAAGCAATAAAACAACCTTAAGTGAATCATCTTCGTGAAGTAAATTGACCTCCTTATTTTGGAATGACTACATACTTATGTTTGTGAATATTTTTATGGCATTTTTAGTATTTTTTTCCACTGGTACGGTTATCAAAACCAAATGTATAACAGTTAGAAGACAGACTTCTTGAGAGTAAAACCAACAAGTAGCTAATATAACATTGAGTATCGGAGAACTGATGAATTTTTCTTCACCAAAGATTGATTTGCAAGAGGGGCTAGGATCTGTACACAATGCACATTGCTCTGATGAGATATGTTGATTGAAAAAAGTCAGCATGGGATTTTAGACTTCTAAATTCCTCTCTTTACTGTTTTTTATACTTTTCTTAAATATTTACATTGAAAGTTCTTGTTAGAGGAAAAAGCTATAAAAAGCAGACACTGAAGCAATATAACCTAGGTGTTACAAAAACCTTGGCCAGTAAAATGTCATATTTTTTCTCCAGAAAATGCTGTCATGTCTTTGTGGAGGCCCGTTTCTTCCTTTAAATAACAAGGTAGAGCAGGAGAGCATGTGGCTAGTGAAAGGAGATTAAAAGGTGATGAGCTCAGAGCAGTGACACTGAAATGATCCTTACATTTAGTGACCAGTTGCCGGCATCAGCCATGCCAAGGTAGCTAAGACCACAACTGAAGGCATAAATATCACTGTCTAAATTACTAATGGATATATATCTGAGCAGAGCCCTTTTTATGCCGTGATACTTATTCTTCCTATTTTCTTTTTTGATTTTAGACACACACACAGATTTTAAGTGTTCAGTTGCTGAAAAGACACAGTACTTAAGCACAATACTTATAGGCCAAACTTTTTGTTGTATTCAAATCTTCACTAACACAAAGATAAAAAGAAAAATCTTGTACTTCTGTTTGAATACCATTTTTGTGCTCTCACAGATTTAGTTCCAGTTCTTCCACTCTTCAGCAGAGCCTGGATTCTGAGACAGCTCCTTAGGGTCCCTCTAGGTCTCATTTTCTGTAAAAGCAAAGCCCAGGCTGGAGTCTGGGTCCTGCTCTGGGTCCACTTCGAGATAGCAAGTAGTTTCCGTAACTTTTCAAGTCAAGAGATTTTGTGTCTTCTTGGGCCATTTCCTAATTCAACCTTTGGCTTCTTGGGCCTCTCTCTCACCTGTGCAAGATAGGTTTGTTAAAAGTACAGCTGGGCTTGGGTCGTCTTAGTTATCCTGTGGCAAAAGATGATGTTAATTGCCTCACTGCTGCGTGATGTTTGCTTGGCTGTTACATCACCTACTTCTTGTGAAAAGGGTGTTTGTGGGAATCTGCTCTGTGCTCTCTCTCTTCTCCCTGAGACACAGAAAGGACACAAGTTAGAAGAGCAAGATCTCTATTAAGTCATATTCAATCACTATCGTAGTGTGATTCCATTTAGAAAATAAAATACAAACACGCACCCTGGAATCTCTAATCTCGCCTTCTGAAGAGAGGAAAGTTGCTGACAGGAAATGAATGTCACAATGAAGGAATGTCACAACGAATGAAGGAAATGCATGTCACCATCTTGATTTCTCAAGTTTGTGAAAAAAAGTCTGGTCTAATTGGGACAAATTCAAAACCACAACCAAAAAAAAAAAAAAGTGAAAATGTGTTTATGTCAGAATAATGAAAACATTTACTTGTGATGCTTTAAAGATGGAGAGTTGAGATTGGCTTTTGAAATTCAGATTCCCAGGTGTTGATTCAATTTTGTGAACAGTTTATATTCGACTCTGCACTTTTTAACAGAATAAGTAGGAGGAAAGTTTATAAAAATATTCTTGGTCAGCTGTCCTGATTACTGAAAAGAGAGGTGGCTGACTCTTTAACAACATTTGTAACTTGCTATAATTATTTTCAATCTACTGTGATGTTTTAAAAACAAACCTGCTATCAGTAAATGTGCTTATGTTTTATGTACTACCAAATATCGGTTCCATTGTACACAGCCTGCCTACCAGTAATTGGTTGTGGGGAAAGGTAGCACAGAGTTCCTCAGAAATATTTTTCAGGACAGCTTTGCACATGCAGGATGCAGAGCATGCAGCATGGAGTACATTGCAGAATACACCCATGAAAGAATTGCTTGGGAAACCCAAAATGAGACTGGACACAAACCTGGCAAAACGTATAATAAAAAGGCATGATGGCACTGTCAGAGAGCTGGGAAATCTAATCTGAAGCACGCTAACCTCTGCGGTTCTGTAACAAAACCCTGCAGAGTCATTACAATCATGAACAAGGAGCCTGACCAGCAGTAAGCTATTTATTTTGTAGCTGCTTATTTTTTAAATAAGCTCCATTGCAAGAGTTTAAAGTCACAAGAAAATATCTTTGTGCAATACTAATTCAAATGAAAATTACAGGAGGGATTATGTGAATAAAATACTGAAATAAGTTTGCTCAGAAAAAGTAAATATTTATGGGGTAAAGCACTTTTCAATTTCATAGGTTGGTTACTTAATTATTTAGACTTATCTCTTACAATTGTCACCAACAAAAAACCTGCAGTATTATGCATAAATCGGCAATTAATGTCAGAATATTCTTACCATTTCTGTTTTACTTAATTTCAGTATATCTCATTTAACTTTAGAAGGAAATTAATAGTGATTTACACGTCCCAGAGGTGTCGAAAGAGATATTAAGTAGTATTAGGCATAAAAAAATAATCCTGGTTTATTTTCATTCCTTCTGTGGACTGTGCAGAATAGTTATGCGAATGGATTAGGAAATTGGTGTAATACCTGTCAAGTAACGTTATGTGTGAATGTTTGTGAACTCTCAAAAGTTAAACTAACTGTTTTCTATTAACTACCTCAAGTGCTTGAGGAAGAAAGGAACAAAAATAACCTACTGTCTAATTGGCTTGTAAAGATTCACTTGCAATTGGCCACTTTTATTTTCTTGGTGCATGTGGAGCCTAATCCAGTGCTTTGTAAACATGGTTCTGGCTGGGCCCACAGCTCTTTGCTGCAAGGATCTTTCTGCATCTTCAGTGAGAGCCAAGCAGAAAAGAGGGTTACTTTGGACATGTAATTTCAGTCAACAGCAGAGTGCAAGAATCTGCAAATGTTTTGTGACATGCTCTCTGCAAGGTGGAATGACTAACCCCATCCAAGCATGGCATTGGGAGACACTGCTGCTACTGTTGATGGTTGTAACCGAGTCAGCTAATTTCGGAAAGCAAGTCCTGTCTGGATGTCTAGCAAACACAGCACCGTTTTATTTAAATATTATATCACGTTTCCAGAAGGTATACTTGTGATGTCAAGGGAGAAGGCCTCACAGGACTTTATGAAGGTTCAGAAAAAGACTTGTCTCCTGCTGAGGGGTAACTAAAGCATCTGCCTGGTCTGGAATAGAATATTTTTATTGCAAGCATTCAGACAATATGCAGTTCTGCAGAGGACCTCGACATTCTGGATTTTAGAGTATCTGTGATGAGGGTAGAAGGTACAGTGTGTAGGTATTAATTAGTTCTGGATTCATTGAAACCCAAGAAAAAGCTTTTATTGATCCTTTCATTGATGTCAGCTGTGTGGTGACTCCAGTAGTCTCCAGCAGAAAATATTTTTTTGTGAGTTTACTGGGGTCGCCACACAGCTGACATAGTTACAGAAAGCAAAGAGGCAGTTGGTCTGTCAGACATGCCATAACTTGTACCCAAAGGTGGCTGGAATCTGTTTCTTACCCTCCTGGAATAATACACAGGTCCAGCACATGTAGGGAAAGAAAGAGGAGAGGGCTCTGAAAGGATGCCTGGATTCACAGGACAAGTATATTGTCAGCTGTTAATAACTCTTGATGGCCTTATTCCACATTTCGCTTTGTTAAATTTATATATGGTATTTCACGTTCGTACAGTTTGCAAGTGTTAGGACTGACTTCCTTTATTTAGAGCTAAAGCCAGCTCCTGCATTATTTGTGGGAACTGTGGGAGTGCCTACCATTTCTTTGTGCTGTGATGCCCTTCGAGTGTGTGCCTGTAGCATGCATCAATCTAGTAACCAAATTCCACGGATCCTTTGTATGATTTATCTAGCTTCCAAACTTCTTGAGAAATGAGCATAATTAAAAAGGATTGTGAAATATTTCTGTGGTTAAATGTCAGTGCTAATATATCAGAATGCAGAGAAATGAGTATTATATATAACTGTAGACATTTTGCTGCATTTAAATGTGCCTGATTTGTCATAAAATAATTTCTCTGTGGTGCCAAAGAAATATAGTAATGTCATAAGATATTTCACCTATTTAGAGTTTAAGGGAGAAATTATCAACTCTCAGACTGGTTCCAGGAACTGTCTTCCAAATTCTCCTTTTTGTCATCTTGAGGGGTTTTGGGTTGTTTTTTCTTTCCTTATACAGTTTGATGATGGTACATTTTAAATTATTTTTATTAGAGAAAGAATGAAAGCAATGGTATTTATGTAAAAATTAATCTGAACAGGACAGACCCTGAAAAGAAGCATAATTTTAGCATTACTTTTTATTGAATTTCTTAGCTATAAACCAAGTGTTGGGAGCAACAGGGAGAAGGACCACGCTTCCCATTTTGGGAAACATGATCAATAATTATACAGAGAGATCTGTAACTGTTCACTTTACATTTTAGTTTGTGTAGGAACCTCAAGAGAAACCTTAACTTTGACCTGTAGAAGTATTTGTTAAACACTATCTGCCTGTTAATGCTCATCAGTGGAGTCTGAAATACTGGGAGGATGATATTATCATAACTTAATTGGCCTGTGAGCCAGACAGACTTCTGAGATCTTAATGAGTCTATTTATCCTTTGCAGGGAGTTGAAGCTTGATTAGACTTTTAAAATCTCTTTTGTGTCTTATTTCAACTGTTTTTCATGTTGACATCCTTGTAAAACTAAACAATAAAATGACATACTCGATTGCTGGTGATAGATCCAGCAGACAAAACTGTTTTTCATCTTCACTCCCATCTGGACCCGCCAGGCTTGTACATTGTGTGTGAAGCTCACTTAGTTGGCACCTGCAGCTCAGTAACACTAATCATGCAGCAGCACAGTCTCTCTCTTCCTCATTGAGCCCAGGTGACAAACACAAGGGAGAGATAGAGGCCGTTGCTGTCCTTTCTTTTCCACGCTCCCTCCTCTGCTAAGTGATGTACATGCGGGTACGGCCCCCATCGCATGTGCTTCAGTTTGCAAAGTTTCGGAGAGCGGGTCAGAATAAAGGTATATTACATTGCCTTCTCCTCTTGTCCCATATCCATTTTCTCTCTCACGAAAAGTATTTTTAAGAGGAATATTGACTTTTATTTCTCTTAGTAAGTTCTATTTTTGTGCTCTATTTTGCATATTTGTTCTCAAGCTAACATTCACATTCATACCTGTCCTAACTTATTTAACACAATGTGGCCATTGTCACACTGTGAGAAATCCAAGACAGGACATGCAAATGCAGGGAGGTGAGGTCTTAGTCTTTGATGCTAAGTAGTTGCCACTAAACAATCACACCTAATAACTTGTTAACTTGTATCATAGTTATTTCAGAGCAGTCTTGTTCACATTTGAAAGACTGTTAAACTTCAGTTGAAATAACTGATTTGACACATTCTCTCTTCTGATAAAAGAACCTGAACAGAATTCTAGTATTTCAGTTTACTTCTCTGTTTCAGAAGATAATGCAACTTCGACCATGTCTGCATGTACACTATGGCAGCTTATCCAGGTAAACACATGATTTTTATGCAGGCCCAGACAGGATATGTAAATATGAGATTTTCCACAAGATAAAGGCAAAAGCTGGAGTCAAGGATGAGCTACTTACAGTTTGGTAGAGTCAGCAGTCCTCTAAACTTGATGCTATTTCCTGAATTCAATAAAGAAAACAACCTGGATGAGAGATTTATTTATTTATTTATTTTTAACACTGTAAACACGGTGTGACGTTTGTGTGTGACACGAGACCTGGAAGAGTTATTCATCAAAAACTAACTTCAGTACAGGGAGGTCCAGTTCTCTCAACTGCCACCGTAGTCAACAAAAAGGAAGAGGCTTCTTTCGGGTTATTTGAATAAGCCTGAATTGCCCACTGCGGATGGCACTGTGAGGGATAATCACTCTGACAGCAGAGAGAGAGTCTGGTGTGAGTAGCTTTTGTGAGCGTCTTCTTTCCTCTTGCTACATCCCTTCCCCCTAGGATTACAATATCACTGAGTGGGAAGCTAATACAGGATGCTATTAAGGCATATTCATTATCTGACATATCACATACTTGTCATTTTCACATTGGGACTAAATCAACCTTTTCAGCCAAGCATATTGCTGCTGTCAATTTTATTTTTGCCTAATCCATTTTAATTGTGGGAAGGAGGGCCTCTAGTGGCTTCCCTTTTGTTGCTCTGTACTTCTACTATTGTGATTTTCAGAAATTGTAATACTGAGAGTGCATTATGTGGAATTTGTGACACAGTTGTATTTATACAGCACAAACATCATGGCAAAAAAAAAGTCTGTTGTGTTTTTTTGTATTCCAGACAGCCAATTTGTGAAAAGCCTTCGTTACAGGGAAGTGCCCCAGTCAAACGGCTGAGACAGGAGTTGTTTCAGGATCTTTTGTTGTGGCTGAATGCATGAACATTTAATGAGTTAATAAGAAAGAAGTCTTCTGATAAAGCAACAAAAGTAATCAAGCCTGTAATTTCAAAATAATAATAGAATTTCTTTCAGCAGATTGATTCTTTTGTTCTTTTTAATTCTCATTTCTATACCTCTAACGCTTATAGGATATTTCATGTACAAGTGTATGCGAGTTGGCAAATGAAAAATAATGTAGGTAATTAAAATAGAAACAGCTTATAGAACAGTAATATCCACATTGTGTCTCTAACCATTACAGTTTATAGTATTAAATGAATTTAAGTTAAGAAGGGATAATTTGCAGTGTAGCAAATGATAAACCTGACTTACTGATATTAGCGTGCTCCCTCACCTCTCTCTGCAGTATTTCAGGCAGTCTGCTGGTATTGCTGTGAAAATCTAGGAAGATAAAACAGCAGTATGATAAGGTAGCTGTAAAAACTGAGCTATTAAGCAATGCCATCTCAATCAAAAGGGCTCAGCATTCTCCGAAAGGCAATCTGAAATCACTGGGTTCTTAGGATCTGGAGACAGTTTCACAATTCCTTGTTTTATAAACTTACTTGCCCCAGGCAGATGAGAAAAATCTTACTGAATGGACATTTGGTATGTGAAAGGCTGTAGAGAAGTATATGTGAGTGTATAAAAGAACTAGACGCAAATACAGTTAGTTCTATAGTTCTAGATACCCACATGCTAATGAGTAAATGTTCACAGTAGCTATGAAGTCCTGTGTCATTTCCGTGGTTTTATTAGGAATGGGAAAAATATATGGTAACATCAGAAATCACTTCTATTGTGAAATCACAAAAGCGTGAGGAATTCCTGAATGCTTCTTGGAAATCTTCCGCCCTGCTCCTGGATGTATCTGAATTTCTCTTTTAAAAGCCGTGCAAGAGTAGTTGTGCTTCCAAGTGCCATTGGCTCAGACCTTGTATGTCAAGCAAGACTTGCTCTCCTGAGTACTTCTCCCTTTCCATGATATATGGACCATAAAGAAAGCAAAAATATTTGTGAATCTCCCAAAGTTCCATTAAGCATAACATTTATGATTAATTGCCCAAACTATCCCACCAGAATTTATATTTACTTTTTACTATATTTATTTTTTACCTAATGGATATTTACTGTTTATCTCTTCAAAAATCAACCACCTAATCATCTGACTTTACTAAAAAACTGAATGGCACAAATGTTATATATGAAAGAAAAGAACTCCAGGAAATATGCCTTTATTTTTACATAAAAGTTATTCATCCCAACTAAGTAGTTTCAACAGATGATTCTGTCTTATTAGCATTATACATGCACTTGTCTTCAATCACTGATTATTCACATCTTTAGCATCCCATATAATTAATTTAAATACTACATTTAGGAACTACTGAAAAGCTATAGTTTAAAACCTATTACCACATAAAAGAACTTCCCAGATCACCAAGTGGAGACCTTCCAGCATATCTGCAAAACATAAGTTTATGCTGTTTATTGTTTAAAGATACTTTTCAGAAAAATATTTCAGAGCAACAGGAAGCACCTTGTAGATTTGATGTTAGAATTTACACTGTCCATGCAAACAAACAGAAGACAAGAGCATCTTGAGATGTTAAAACCTGATGTACTGTCAGCTTGAAAAACACAGCACTGGCCAGAAAGATGTTTCCTGGTCAAGCAAAGAAGGAAATGGGGCTCTATATAGTGATGTCCATCTTCCACTCAAATGCCACTGCGTATTTTCTTAGTTCTGTGCCCGCTGTAGGGAAGGTATTAAAGCAGGTGCTTAGATAGACATCCTCACATGTTGCCTTCTATAATCTGCTGCTCTTCAGGGTCTCCTTAAATGGAAATTAATATCTGAAATGGAAGGCAATGATATGTGCCTCTAAGTCTGATAATGGTATGCATACAGCAATCAGCAAACTTAAGTATGCAGACAAGCACTTACTAAATTAAGTGACGGATTTTACAGGGTCTGAACCCTTGTTTTTTTTAAATGTATGCATTTCATATAGTCAGTTTCTTAGAGCAACACAGACTTAATTACATTACTGCTGGGAAGTGTTGTAATGGTTTTCATTCTGTAGGTGGAACACTGGTGTTTTCTTAATCAAGTACTATTAAAGCATTCTCAGAAAAATTGTATTATATAATTTCTTGAAGTTTTCTGGCTGAAAACTCCTCAAGCAGCAGAGTTTCACAACCCAATATATACTGTGTCACAAATATATATTTAACTCAAGGTTTACACCTCCTGGTTCATCAGCGTGTGTTCAGGTGAGTCAGTTCACTTAGCAGTCTTTTCCACCTGTCGCTCTTTGCCTCAGCTACTTGGGTTGTGAACTTTTCAAGACAAAGTCTGGCTTTTGCTTTACGGTTTTGTACCATGATTGGGTCACGCTTCTTTTGGCCTTCAGCGTTTTCCAGTTTTCATCTGTGAAAATCCTTCATGTGTTCTTAAAGCTTATGAAATACCTTATTTCATCAGAAAGAACTGTCATATTGTGAGGTTGCGTGATTTTTTGTGTGTGTTGGTTTGGTTTCTATTTGACTTTTCCTTGCAATCTGGATTAACATTTTTTATACTCGGGCAATAGTAAAAAAGCAGTCCCTCTTTTGTTAGAGCTTTTTATGTGAAAGTTTAATAACGTGCATTGAAACTTCTAACTCTCCTATTAGATCTGCTAGGAAATTTTTATGAAAGCTAAAGCTTTCAAAGGAAGAGCAAATGGCAGGTCTGTAAAGTGATCCGCACCGTTGTAGTTGCTTGCAGCGCTTGCTGATTCACATCATAATCCTAAATTCATGACCTGAAATGCAGTTCTAGTCTCCCTGATCTTTTTTCCTCCTTAGAGAACAGGTTTGGTAGTAATTCTCTCTTTATCTGAGATTCATAAAGGTGGCTGAATGGCTTCACCTTCCATAACAGCATGTGTCTCAGAGAGGCTCCAGGGAGACGGCTGTTTGATGTGCTGGAAGCAGCACACGCAGCCAGATCAGCCCCTGATTAAAAAGAGTTACAATCAACTTCAACTGCCCCTATCTTTGCACATAAACCCGTAGGTTTATTTCAGGTAAAGCTGAAACTGCAGCTTGTAAACTGACTTGCTGATAGGAAATTGTTAGCAACACTTATGAGAGCACTCCTCACCTAGAGGTGTAAATTAATAATTATGAATTTCAATTTTTCATTTTGAAATGTCACCTTATAAAAAGATCCAGAAAGTTTTTCAGTTCCAAGTAAATTTGATTGTAGAAATTAAATACTTCTTAGTCTCTTTTTTTAAATCATTCTTAAAATGCTTTGTACAGTCCATCTCCTACACTGTTGGTCATCTCGCTTGTTAGTATCTCAAATTATTGAAGATTATTTTCAGAAAGGCCTTGCATTTAAGAACCGCTTTGTCCAATTAGTTCTGACAACTCAGTTTATTGTATATATTTTGAATCTCATTTTTCTGGTGGTTACAATATTCTCTACAGTTAGTTCACAGAAGGATTTAAGTACGATGTGAGAGATTGTTCACAGGACGGGAAAAAAACCCCCAAATGTAGAAAGTAAACAAAATATTTGAACAGAGGTCAATGTGGCCTCCCATGTCTCGAAAAACTCCCCATTACTCGATAGTTCACTTCTCTTGAGGTCAGCTAGATCTTTCCCTTCCCCTGCTACCATGCCGGGGTACCAGCAGTCGTGCAGTGCAGCAGGTGCCTGTTCACCTTCAGTACAGCTTCCTCTGCTAACCCCGCTCCTGGCGGCCATTTCAGCATTCTCCTTTCCATGGTATTGAAGAAAATAACTTCTGCTTCTACTAAAACAAATGTTTTCAGGAACTTGCTAGGCTACTTTTTTGTACAGATATTTTATATTCCCTTTTATATATTCTTTTACATATAAGGGAAATATAAAAACACCTTGTTGTATATTTCCTTTGTACACACCTATACTCTGGTATTCTGCCAGCAAAATCACCAGCTTCTGCAAACCATGGGGGACTTTTTCCTTAGAGGCGTACAGAAAGGGCACAGCGAAGTTCTTTGCACTGGGCGCCTTGCAAGACCTTATAAACCGAAAGACTCTAGTACAGGAATTAGTGCACATGTGAAGTGTTTCCTGCTCTGCATTTCTCATCTTCAGAAAGCCCCACAATCTGAGCAGCATATCGTGTTTTCTCTTTGAATCACAGTTTAATTGTGCCTTAACAGAAAATGCTATTCTGAGTTGCGATTTAGCTTCACCAGCAGGCAATACAGCAATACATTTAGAACGCTTTATTTTAAAGAAGTAGTTTTGTGAAAGCACGCCACTGAAAAAGACAGAGAGTGGAAGAGTAAGTAAATGGCAGGCAGGTGATTTCTCTGTCCTCTACTGCACATCCAAATAATTCCACTCTCCTCTGAGGTCCCGGTAACTCTCCTCCACTGGTGCCGAACAGCGAGTTCAAAATCCAGGTGAACGCTGAGCAGCAGGAAAAGTGGTTGCAGAAAATTAAATAAAAGTGCTGAGAGCCATTCCCTTGCCTGGTGTCCCTGTCCTTAAGCACTACGGGGCGCACACTGGGGAAGTGATGATGAACAGTGCCCGACTCCAGGTCGTTACTTGGCAGTTTGTGTTGATTTCAGCTCAAGTCAGGTATGTGCACCTAAGGGCAGCAATCGTTGCTGGAGTCTAAACTGATAGATCTGTCGAGCAAAGTACCTCTTTTGTCTTCCTTGAATTTAGGCTCATTGTCTTTACTCATCATAAATTACTCTTACTCCATGTGAATTTAAATTGATGACAAAAAGGAACCAACTGCTTATAAATGAGTTGCAGCAACACGCAATAAGCGCTCCACAGGCAGGGCCTCAAAGGCTGAGAGGAAATGGCCGTTCGCCACTCCCCCATTGACACCTCCGTCCTCTCCTCTTCGTTCCTTCTTCAGCTCTTGCAACATTTGTGGTAACCTTTTACCTCCCACTCTTAAAATCATGACTCCTACAGGGCTTTTGCAGCCTGACGACCTTTCGTGTGCTGGGAGAGGGACACATTGCGGGGCTTTCCTTGCCGAGCAAAGCAGAGGGCCATGAAGCCGGGGGTCGGTGCCTCCCAGGGTCGAACGGGAGCCACCAGCTCGTCCTGCCGGGAGGAAGCCATGGCACAGGCCGGCTCTGGTAATGGCAGGCTCCTCGCCTCTGGTGGGAAGGGCTGCATTGCTGCCTGCCTGCAGACCCCACCAGCACCTCTGGGGTGCCGGGGCTCAGCCAGGCTGCGGTTCCCTCAGGGACAGCCCTGCTCGCCTTCGTGGCAGCAGGGGAGGAGCAGCAAGATCCCCCTGTAGTATCTGCTGTTTGGCAAGTTGCTGGGGCATGGGGGCAGCCGGACAGCCGGGCCATGCCACCAGCCCGGCCGTGCCACCAGCCTGGCCTACAGGAGCAGCTGGGCCATCCCCGTGCTGTCACCGTGGCCTGACCCACCTATGGGGCAGCTGCCATCGCTGTGTTTCAGCCCTTGGACCGCCTGGTGTAGCACCCCTCCCGCATGACTGCTATCCAGAGCAGCCCCTGGTTCAAGGGAACCCTCAAGCCTTGTGGGGCTCCCTTCTGGCAGGTTCCATGGTGGCCCGTGTGACATGGGAGCTGGTGACCTCCTGAGGGGGTCCCAGCTGGGGGCCTCCGGAGGGATTGGCACTCACCGCCAGCCATTTCGGGGGAGTAGCAGAAGGCCACATGCTCATCTAGCTGCCCTTTAGCCAAGAGCAGGGTCTTTTTCGTTTCGTTGCACCGTTTCTGAACACATACAGCACCAGGGGGAAATAAACCCTACTTTTTTTCTTTTTTTTCCCTTTTCAGCATTGAAACAGCTTTGCAGTGAGGTCATACACACGTCATACACCTCAGCTCACCCGAGCGCGTTCTGATGTGCGAGGAGAGCAGAGCGGAGAGAATGGCAGAAGAGCGAGCCCAGGGATCTGGTATTTAACCTCAGCTCTGCTGCTGACCAGCAGCCATTTGGCACCTGGCCCTTTTCTGTCTGTGCTTTAGATTCTCCTACCGTAAACTGATGCTAGAAAGCAAGTGCAATGCCTTTTTAGATCTTTTATAAAGTTTTCTATTAAAAAAAATACAGCATTTTGTTTGAGGAATTCTTCGTCACTATTATAAATAGGTTTATTCACTATCACTAGTTCCATGTTTAACTCCTAAAAAAATTCTGAAGCACTGTCTCTCAAAGAAAGTAAAATAAATAAAATTGAAGACTTAAACAAAAAAGATTATATCCTCAGGAAGAAATAAAACTATTCAACCCCTAGACTCTGCTTTCAAATAACACTCATAAAAACAAATCTAGCGTTATTTGAAAGTAGAGTCTAGGGTCATTATATTTATCAAATGTTATTATATATTTGATATGAGATATATACATATATATATTACTCCATAATAATTTGGGGGTTGTCCTTTTAGGATCTTTGGCCCTGGCTGGTGACCTCAATGCAAAGCTACTGTCTGGAGGGAAGAGAGACTTGGACAAAGAATCTACGTTAAATGTATGTTCCGTTTTTTTGTCATACTTGTCGAATGTGTCGGGGTGTTCTACACAGTGAGCATTATTTATGAATCACCCAGAGGTTTTACAGATTTTACTTTTATAATTTTGGAATTATAAATAGGGAGCTGATAACTAGGCCAGAAAACATAGTATGTGCAATTTTCTTTAATATTTTTCCTAAAAAAAAATTAAAATCCTAAAAAAGAGTGTAGTATAAATTTAAAAATTCAAATTATACTTAACTTCAGTTTCTAGTCTTAATTGTCTCCAGACTTTTGTTTTTTATTAAATGTTAGAGGGAGGGAATACGATCTTCAAAATAAGCAAAAATATGTTGATTGTAAAATAATTACCTATACAGACATAAATGTTCCTGAGCAGCTATTAACAGATTCATTAATAGTCAGTGCTAATATTGACAGTAATTTCTTTTACGCATGTTAATGTCACAATAGCTCCATCTTGTGGTTGACTAAATATTACTTGACAATTAATTTTCATTGAGATTTTATAGGAAAAGGTTGAAAACAAAAATGAAAAAAATGATGGTGAGGAAAAGAAATTTTAGATATGATTAATTTAGTTGCAGTTGGTTTTTTTTTTAAATAAATTCCTGTTCCTTTGAACAGGGAAAAAAATAAAAATAAAGCCTGAGTGTTTAGTAGTTGCCTTCAGTAGTTGCAATTTGCCACATCTAAGTAAATAATTATAAAAGTGTGTAAGTAAGTTTTAGTTAAAATATTATTCTAGAAAATCAATGAAAAAATCGTGAAGATTATGATTCGCTGTTTTACTGAGTTTATCAATCCTGTGTATTCTGCCAGTTACGTTTTGTTTCAATTTCATCCAGGTGTTCAAAAATGCTGCCGCTGATCGGCAGTTTGACCTTGAAGCTGCCATTAAAAATGTTGAGAAAATGTCCAATGAGCTGAAGAAACTAAACGGTAATTCTGAGTTCATCATCCTGATAAACATGAAGCTGTTTAAGACACTGTTAAAAAGTGTGCAGTTGTGAGTGGCTCATGTTTTCTACGTCATACAACTGGTTTTTAATCTAATGAAACAATACAGTTGCTCTTTTGTTCTGAAAAAATAGTGAAACGGTAGTTACATAGAAACAGAATCATTAACTCACCGTGGCAAAAATCTGGTAGGTAGTCAAAGTCAGTCCTTTGCAGGAAGAGTAGTAATAGTCTCCTAATAGAAATATTACAGTGTGCAATACAAACTCCATTTAACCATCTGGATGTAAACAAAACAAGGCAACCCTTTTTCGAAAAGTTGATAGATGAAGGCATCCAAAGGTGCCGTATATGAATTGCCATCCACTTCGCATCTACCATGCACTGAATACCATGATTATGCCTTGCCCTTTGTCTTTCAGTGGAAAGCCAGCTGCTGCTTTGTGACCTTATTTTGAATTTCAGCCATCCTGTGAAGGCCAAAGATTTAAGAGAAGCTGAAGAAAAAACTTGGAGTTTGACAGATTAAGTAGTAACATCCAGTTTTACGCATCGTATTCTATTAATACTGCTTCCGTTTGAACCATAAAATGATAGCATGGTTTCCTGCAGTTAGGCTATTTTTATTTTAAACTGAAAATGTGGAGTGGAAAAATGCTATAGGTAGGTTATTGATTTTGAGAGGGTTTTTTTAACCCAAATTTCCCAAATTAAGCCCACTGGAGCTGGAAAGACTGATAACGTTAACTAGAAAGGTCAGGAAAACGGGCATGAAGTTTTTCACGTTGGTTGTCTCCTTTTAAACAAAGACATATTGGAACAGTAACAAAAAAATTTTAAATTTAAATTTAAATTTAAAAAACAAAAAAAATTTATGTCAAGTCATTGCTCTTTTACCTTAGTTATGCTCTGGAAAATGGGATAAGAAACAGTCAGTAAAGGAGGAACTGCAACTTGTCATTTGATCTTCTTCCTCATTCTAAAAATGTTGCTGAGGAAGGGGCCAAAGAGCAGATTACTTCTGGAAAACCAAAAGTACTTTCGTTCTAGTTTCTGTAGTGACTTTCTAACGCGCCTTGCTAGAAAAGAAAGAAAGTGTGAGACATCTCAATACTCTGTCATGAAATCTTCTTGGCCCCAAATTTGAGTAGCCAATGTTTTCCTGTGGTTCATTACATTTAATATTCAATCACACTTTACTTGTGCACGTGTTTGAATGTTGAGTTGTGTTTTCCTTCATATGCAAAGTATACTTATCTGAATAATCAAATCAAAATTTACTGTGCTGAAAAAAAATATGCAATGTTGTCATTCGTTATGCTGGTTTGTATTTTATTGCTGTTTCACTAATCAGATGATTTAAAACAAATAAAGCACAATTCCATAGGAGGTATTTCTGGGTTGTCAGGCTTTTCAAGGCAGTGCAATGGAATTACAAGCTCCAGCTCGCAGGTGATATGGGGAATTTTGCTCTTCATTCTAGCGTTTTTTTTAAAAACATACATTTTAACTGACTTTCCTTTCACAAGATTAGTAGTGAGCTCTTACAAAATATTGAGCTAGAAACTGGTTTTGTCAGCTGAATAATTTTTAAAATTTTCTTTTTCTTTTTTCTTTTGACTCATACTGGCATGGAAATGAAATTTGCTAACTTTGAATTCCAGCTCCTGGCTAAATATATTAGAAAGGAAGATAATATTTACAAAACATATATATTTAAAGTAAAACCGTTCTGATTATCTTATCTGAGAAGCTGTACAGACTACATGGAAGATCGTTCTCTGCTTTGAATGTTTCAAGTGGTATACACACAAATGGCTTTGAAGAAGAAAAAGCGTGACAAAATCTAACATAATTATCAAACCAAGATCTTGTCAGAAAACAAAAGTCAATAGAAAACCAAGGCAAAGAGTTCGATAAATCCCAGTTAGCAAAGGAGAGGGGAAAAATTCTTAATAGAGTATGCTTCACTCGTCCTCAGTTGCAACTTATATTTTAGTTACTGTTTTTCTTGAAAAAATACAGTAAAACCACAACGCAGTTGTATCAAAGGAACTAAGTTTAGCCTGATTATGTCTGTCTGCTTTCTAAGAGATTTAGCTGTGTTCTACCAATTAAGAATCACATGATGATAAACTTGTTGATGTGTCTCCTATAAAAAAGTAGTTGCTTAATTGAGAGTGAGAAAGATACAGGTGAAGAGAGTTCTGTGTTACCGGAGAACAGCTTGTTTCTGAGTGAGGTTGGAGGATCCCAGGAGATACACAATTCCAGTTTGTGGGCTAAGACATGCCATCAGTGACTCATCAGTGGTATGGCAGAGACAACATAATATCTGTAGACATTTTATTTTTCTAGAAAGCTGTGAACAAAGGCAGTTTCAGCTGAGTAACACAGACATAGATCTTGCCAGGCAGCTGCATATCCAGGGTTGGGGTTTTTTTGGTGTCACTGAAATCGAGGTATCTTCAGGATCCAGGCTGCAGTCCCAGTCTTCTCATAGAAGTGGCCATAGTTAGATTTATTGGGAAGTGTATTGTGGGGAAAAAATAGGCTTTTATTGTCTTTTGTCTGCTTCTCAACTTTGACAAGGTTTGGGTCTGCTCTGTATCACTTTAAATAACATAATGGCTGCTGCAGTTCTGGTCTGAAAAACTTCTTTTTTTTCCCCCTCCTATGAAAGCAGAGACTTATATTGTTATTTATTTATGGGTCCTTTAATTTGGTGCAGAAATCATTTCAAGAAGATACACATGTGTTGGAAGATAAAAAATTCTCATGTACTGTATGATTAGTGGACAGTAACGAAGACATTGTAGGAAAATGAGATTTATAGAGTACTGCATTTAAGGCATAATTTAAAAATAACATTGTCCATTTTCCTTAAAATTAAAAGGATTTTTAATTACTTCATTTTACTTTGCTGAAAAAGTTTACAAACTTCACTAGGCTTCAGTACAGTACGTGATCTTCATTAAGGTCTCATTTAAATATGTCCTGCAGCATACTTTAATATGCACTGGTTTCTTGAACCTCTGTCTTTTCCATCAATGAGAAGAAGAGGTGTTCTTTGGAAGTAATCAATGATATCTGCTACAGAAGAAAAATCCTGTGGGATGGAAAAAATGAGAAGGCTATGTCAAAAATGTCAGAATTATTAGTAATTAGTAAGACCAAAAGTTTTTCTTTGAACTTTAAATATTTAGCAGTCTTATAAGGTCTGGTAAATACTATCAGATCAGCTGTTTTCATTCCTGCCATAACCTGTAGCTGTGTGTACAACCTACTGCAATGTTGTAGAATTAATTTATGTGGTCTTAGCCTGTTTAATACATGATGTTGTCATTCTACTTGACATAATGATCGTACTTGAAAGTTCAAGAAGTTGACTGATACATTCAGAGAGTTCTGACTCGATCAGAACTGCAGTACGTAAATCCAACGCAGGACTGCTGGACTAAGTAAACCAGCAGTCTGGGAGCAAAGCAGTAAAGTTGGCAGATACGGATTTGCACTCAACTGTGTATTTCCCCTATCTGGCATCTTAGTGGTAAACAAACATTCCCTAATGAGGCATATGGATTTCTCATAGCTGTATTCTAAGGCCATCCCTTCATTCCCTGAGTGCAAACAGGGGAATCTGATTTTACTTCCAGCAGTAACATATTCTATCAGGAATAACTCTAAGGCAATAAGCAGAATTCCACTGGAGCAAAACAGCTGCCAGGGTAAGTAGCCTGACACAGGAATGAGATAGGAGATACCTTAAGATGAAGGGAAGTAGCGTGAAAAACACATAGTACCTCTTTTCCTTTTAAGCCGGTTCCTAACAAATATATGTGATTTTCCTCCTGGTAACGAATCTGGATGTTGTATACTTTATCTCTGTACAGCACCATCAGTACATATGGATGAGTAGCAGTTTTTCTTGAGCTGTCTCTTACCAAGAAAGTTCCATCCTGAAAGATGAAAAAATGAAAGATGACAAATAAACGTCACTTCTGGGCTTGATCATCGTAACAACCTTAACTAAAGCATTTTATCTTTCTCTTTCCTCCTGGTAAGAGAAACTACATTATTAAATAATTTAGGTAATTTCTTAAAGGTTTTGTCGTTCCATTTGCTACTTAAAACTTCCCCATCTGATACAAATGCAGATTTTTAGGGAAGGGAGGGATGGTGTTCTATGAGGGAGTTTCCATTAAAGGCGGGAGTAAAATATTGAAGGCCAAACCTCATACCACTTTAACCACAAGAGAAGTTCATTTCTGGTAAGTGCCAATCAAGAGTCCTACGTGAGGTATTTACAGACAGCCTAAAACAATGACAGTGTCTGTGAAATTTTGGTAAAGGTGTTCTCTCTCTGCTTTTCTTCATTTCAGATGTGGTTTAATAAGCCTTCCATCGAAACACCCTTTCTTAAAGGCCTTGAACGTGATCTCATAAGCTGGACCTTAGTACAAGTCAGAAATGCTGTATGTGTCACCTTCAGCCCATTGCACGTGCTGTGAAGCATCGTAAACAGATTTCCCACAGTGACGGGATACAGTTTGGTTTATCTCCGTACACACAGTTCAGCCTGGGTTTCATCTCTTTGAATCTGTGCTTCATTCTCTTGGGAAATATGACCTAGAAAAAGGTGGGATTCATCTCATCTAATTCAAGCGATCTAAAATTGGAATTTGCATCAAATTCCTCACTGGTGACTGAGAACTATTTCTAGAGATCAAGTCGCTTCTTCTAAGGGAGGCGAGGTGAAACCGCTTTCTGGAGACACAGGATTTGTTCTCTTCGACTACGGAAAACAAGAGCCTTCATGGCTGGTTTAGACTAGATGTGTAACTTCTATGTGGGTAAAGATATTTAAGGTGAATCCCTCACTCTAAGTATCTTATATTGGGGCTATCACCTTACCAGGTTACTTCACTCTTCCCATATGACTGCCAGGCCGTCTAGCCAGACCATTAAGGAGATGGTGAGATTCACCACCAATTTAAAGAGTACCTTGTTTATTTTTCGAAGAGCTGCTTCTGCTTCTGGCCGGCTTACATAAGCAACGTACCATTCCTCATTTAGCGAGTCCTGTGGGTGGTGAGAGAGGGTAAAGGAGAAAGTCAGCTGCCAATGAATTAGCTTGTGATGTTAACAACATAGAAATAAGTAGAGAGAAGTCTGAATGTGAGGGATACTTGGGTCTACGTGCAGAATCTCTGAAGGTATGAGCGTCAGGGATCATACTAGTATATATTACTGTATGGTAAGTGGCACTAAATGATTTTAAAATTACTTGCTCACTGTGATAAACTTGAAAATAGCACAGACCTAGCCACAGTACGTCTGCAAGTAAGGTCGGAAAATGGACATTTCCATATATTTTCAGTGACAGATAGATATTAAGTGCATTTGCTCTTTTGTCTGCTAGGACACTAGCATCCTTTGCCCTCATTTCTCTATTTTGGTTCCAGTTTGTGGGTTTTTTTCTTTTAATTATTTTATTTTTTCTTTTTTAACTATCATCTGAAACAATAATGCAGACTTCCTGTGATCATACCATGTATGGTTGCCCAGCAGTGTTATCACTGAGAGTGGTTTGCTCTCAACTTGTCGTATTTAAAGAAATGTGAAACAAAAATGCACTGAAAAGCTATGAATTCTTTACTTACCAAAGTTTTATGGAAGAAGAACTGAATATGTAATGCTAGTTGAAGGCAATTGTGCAAAACAAGTAACCCAGCAAACAAGTATTTCTCTTACTTTGTGTTAACTGGGTTTTTGATGCTGTTTTTCTTGGTGGGTATGAAATAAGGCACTAAAGTTTGGCACAGAAAAAGAAACTGAAAGCACCTACTAACATCCTGGCAGTGGCTACTGACGAGAAAAACAACTTTGAAGAACGGTCTCTCTTGAAATCAGAACTTTTGCTGTGTTTAGCAGTTATGGTTAATACTTGTAATGTTTTTGTACCTCATCTTCCTCCATGTTTGTTTGGTGAACGGTCTGTCTGCTAGGAATTGGCAACGGGGGTCTTATATCAGCTGCACCTCTTGAAGGAGATCTGCTGTTGTTGCCTTCAAAGGCATAAAAGTAGAAAAAATGTTAAAACCAGGAAAGTAACTTCATCTGTGGAGTGCATACGTGGTGTGGAATCTTGATTTTGTGAGACATGAAGAATTTATATCACTCTGATACTGAGATACTTTGAATTGATTTGAAATCAGATTTAGGCCACTTTATGAGAGCCAGGTTCTTTACATAAATTCATCCTTGGTGCACAGGGGCTTTAACTGAACTCTTGCACTTCAGGTTTCCTTAACATCAGGTGAACTTGAAACAGAGGTTACACCTTTTTAGCTTCTGTACCACAATTACTCAGTTGAGAGCACCTCTGGTTTCTTTAGAGACAGAAGTAATGTTGTCTCTGCATTCCTTGCCTTCTCAGCATGTAGAAACTAAAAAATGTCACTGTAAGACATTGGCAGCTGTTACCCTATGTGAAAAAATATTTGCAAAGCAATTGATTTCTAAGCTTCCTTTATTTTTTACCTGTTATTACGAGATAAATATGCAGCATATTTCACATGGGAAGTGTTTTCTCCCATTTTCAAGAGCATTGGCGTACCACAGAGACTTGCAGGTAGCGCTGCTCAGCTCTCAGTAGTGTTAGCTATACTGAAAAAGCTGCTTATATGAAGTTTTGTCAGTGGTTTAACGAGGCAGGAAGCACAAACTTCAGGGGAGAAAAACATCTTGCTTCAACCTAAGCAAGTTACAGAAGATGCCTTTTGGAATTTGATGGTTTTCTGTTCGCAGTACAACCAGAAACATCCATTTAAAAAAAACCAAGGATTATATTAACTGCACTGAAACACCTTTCAACCTTCAGTCATTTTTTTACAAAAAATGCAGGGATGCAGCATACAAACCTGGATGTAAGCGTGGTGGTAGTGAGCCGCTTGAAGACAGGTTTCTACAAGTGCTTAAAAAAAGAAAAAAGTAGTCAATATAAATACATATAAACATATAAACACATTACTATATGATATTTCTGTGCTCTAAAGAATTGATCTGGACTTTGTGCCTCTCTCTCTTTTTATTTTTCTTTCCTTCTTTTTATGTAAGTAGATCCACCATTAAGTTTACTTGAAGCTCAGTATCTGGGTATAAGATAGAGGAACCAGTAATGGACCAGCAAGACTTATTTATCAGGATCAATGCAGAAACTGCTTCAGCTTGTTGAGTTTTCACAGGGAATGACTTTATTCCCCTACAGCAGGAAGCACAAGCAACAGCTTGCTAGATGTGTTTCTTTCTGTGAGGTTCCACTTTTGGAGTCATTTTTCTTGTGGCTTCTTTAACGTTGTTGATGAAAATGCAGTTTCTCGTCATTAATGTTGCAACTATGGATGTGGAGCTACTGGAAAGAGTCCAGTGAAGGGCCACTAACATGATAAAGGGCTGGAGCATCTCATATATGAGGAAAGGCTGAGGGAGCTGGGACTGTTTAGCCTGGAATAGAAGCCACAGGAGGGATCTTATTAACACATATAAATACCTGAAGGGAGAGCCAGGCTCTTTTCCGGGGTGCCCAGTACCAGGACCAGAGGTAGTGGATACAAACTAACACACAGGAGGTTCCCTCTGAACATCAGGAAACACTTTTATACTGAGAGGGTGGCTGAGCACTGGAGTAGGTTGCTGAGAAAGGTTGTGGAGTCTCCGTTCTTGGCGATATTCAAAAGCCATCTGGATGTGGTGCTGGGCAGCCCGCTCTAGGTGACCCTGCTTGAGCCGGGGGGCTGGACCAGATGATGCCCAGAGGTCTCTGCCAACATCAGCCCTTCTGTGATTCCTTGGGCTGTGAGCTGACAGTGGCACTTCCACGGGCTTATGCTTAGTTTACTTTCCTTCCTGCGTTCATTTTTCTGCTTTTTATTAGAAAATCTGTAATTTCCTTTTGTGGCCTGATCCCAGAACTTCTTAAAATGAAAAGTCCCAATCTTATTTATTTATTCACCTAATTGGGAACAAACTTCCTGCAGGCTTTTCCTTTACAGTTCATATTTCTCTTCTGCTTAAATGAACTACAGAAAGCTCTCAGATGAGTATGTTAATTCTGCCTGCACAACACAAAGACCCTGTCATGACTCGTGATTCATGGGAGAGAATCAGCCAAATGGGGGCCTCTGCTATAGCAAAATTTGGCAACGCTGTTCGAATAGAAGCCAAAGTGTTCATCATAGGAATAGTTCATATTTGCATATGACCTTGTTGTTGCTAATGCAATAGTTGTTCTACTGGGGTGTCAGCAGTTCCAGAGGACGGCGGTAAGTGGGAGGAATTCATCAAAGAGCCATTAAAAAAACACAGAGATTAGAAAATGTTCTTCAGACTTAGACTCAAGGAGCCCACTCTGACTTATCAAAGGCTAAGTCTGTTGCACGCTGCATCAGAAATCAAAATTTAATTAAGGGCTCTTCCATCTAGCAAATGAAGACGTAACAATCTAATATCTGGAAGCTGAGGCTAGAAGAACTCACAGTTGAAGCAAGGTTCACAATTTTAAATAGGAATTATTAACCATTAGTGTGAAGTTTAGTAAAAGGGTGGTGAAATTATTTCAAATTCAACTCTAGACAGCTAAGGTTGTGGGCTTTTTTTTAGTTTTGAAGCAATTAGTAGTTGCAGCTTTAGCACTTGGGCTCCTCGGATGTGCAGAATCCTTTTAAAGAAGGACCTCTTTGACCTACCTCCTGCACAGTTTTGTAGAAGATGATCCCTCCCCAAAAGGGCTTGTCATTCTTATGGATTCTGCAGGCAATGGGTGAGGTGTCTCATGAATGGAGGACTGTACCATGTAGGCCCTAAAATGCTTCCTTGACATAAATCTGAGAGATTTGAATTTTTTCTTGCTTGCCTGATGTACACTATCTGCTTCACTTCAATTATATTAAGAATTCTCCTTGATAGTAGGAAGAACACAAATTAGGGTGTAATGGATATAGC
The DNA here is from genome assembly GCF_964199755.1 of Larus michahellis. NCBI lineage: Eukaryota > Metazoa > Chordata > Aves > Charadriiformes > Laridae > Larus > Larus michahellis. The sequence goes on along the minus strand of NC_133906.1, from coordinate 4,725,863 downwards.
CTGAAAAATAATGGACTACTTAAAGTAGTTACCTTGTGCTTGCCTGAGAACCCTGTAGCCACGTATATACTATGATTTGTTAAATTGCAAAGAGATTGAGATTCAAAAAGAATGACACAATAATGGGTGAAACAAACCTTTCTACAGCAGGCATACTGCTGGATCCTGGCTTAGGTGGAGGCTTGACAGATTTGGAAGGGAATGTGTTGGAGCTGTACGGGGGCAAAGATATCTGTGGCACTGGTCTTTGGGGTGCGGCTGTGGAGAGGAAGAGAAGGAAACTTAAAACTTATGTGAGACATTCTTAAACGAGGTAGAATGAAGAAATGCTGTCCCATTACTGCTGTTTAATTAGATAAACATAACGGAATAAGCCGTTCTATAAAAAGTGCTCGATATGTTATAGTTTGTAAACGCATATGGTCATCTGAGAACTTATTAAAATTAAAATCTGAGTATTAAAAATAAACTGAAAGGGACATAAGCAACGTTTACATTTTCTAAGTTCTGTTTTGGATAAGCCACAATTCAGGTACATTAACTGCAGCAGAGCTGAAGGTGGTATGTACCCATGTGTTCTCTGTTACATTGCTTCTAAAATAGCGTATTTGAGGTTACCTTTTTCAGCATCATTCCTTTGTGAGATTTCTCCCATATTATCATAAACAACAGCACAAAATAAAACGTTTTCGTTCTCCAGTGTCCTCAAATCTCAACTACTGGTAAGAGGGGAACAGATTAGCTGTGCTCTGCACAGCTTAAATAGCCCTGTTCGTTATGGAGTCTTAGAGGCAGCGGTAATTTGTAGAGACTTGGCCAAATGTTCTGCATCTGTTATGGCATTACTTTACCAACTTACTTAATTTTAGGAACCAGGATTCTGAAGTAATTTATAAATACCATTGTTACATGAAACAAGTTCTGCCTTTGCTCTTTAGAGTGAATAACATTACACAGAAGACTAGTACCGGCAGGGTTTGACTGAATATTTTGTTGAAAAGCGGGAAGATATGAGGTTTGCATGCCTAGCTGTTTGATGCTGTGTGCAGATCACAGCTCTCTACAATGGCATGTGTTTCAAAATAAGAACTTCTGCTGTCTCGTAACTGGCTGACTGAAGGAAGCTGTTAGCTATTGATTTCCTGTGTTTTGCGGCTTTGATATATAAATCTGCATGAGGTACTTTGTAAGCATTCTACAGCCTGTCAAGGTACCACCTGACTTTTTGAAATGGCTCTAAAGAAACAACTTAGGGAAAGTTTCAAAAATCGGTGTAGAAATACTTACTGTCGTCTTCTTCCTGGGGAGCCAAAAGAAAGTAAATATTAGCAACATGTTACAGCACAGTTCTTAGGAATATTTTACAAAACAAAAACATGGGAGTTGGTGAATTTTGAGTATACAAGGACTCTAATTTCTATACTGTCACTATCATCTAAAATGCTGGAATTTCTATCTTCATGCAACACCAAATAACCTTTAGGTCTTGTGTTAAGGTACAGCTATTATTTACAAATAAGCTGTGAGGTACATTTCCCATAATGGCTCTTGTCCCAGAGTAGTCAGAAACTCTCAGCAGATGTAAACGTTCCTCATCCTCACAGAAAGTGTAGGTTCCCACAGTGAAATCCTTAGGTCAGCTTAAGCTGAAAAAAAACCCCAAAACCTAGTGTAAGCAAAATCACTTCTCCCATGTCGCAAAAAAAATAAATCTGGTCTTATTCTTCCTGTTATCTGACATGCAATACTCAGGGAATAAACTGAGATGAAAGATCCATGAGTATTCATTATAACTGATAAAAGAAACGAGTTTACCTTTTCCAGAATTATTATTTTATACAGGGACTTCATTTTGTTGTAGTCCCTATATCTTTAATGTTTGCTTTGAGATGATACTTACTTCATTTTTTTTGTGTGGTGGCCAACTCTGCCTGAAACGAAACAGAGAAAACAAAACATGATTCATAGGAGGAATATTATTCATTCGCTTTGTGTGCATTAGGCCGTATTTTCAACTAAGACATGAAGCTATAGTAAGTTTTACAGACCCAGTGAATGCAGAAACTTATTTTTTCCTCATAAACATATCTAAGATTCTCATTTTCAGCCATTATCTAAAATGTTATGCTAGTCCTTAGCCCATCTTGATTCTATCAACGAGGAAAATGTCTGATGAATTGACTATAAGATTAAAGCTTAAAACAAGTTTTTACAATGATGAAACATTAGACTTCAAGTCTTGAACTTGTTTCTAGTACTTAGCAACATTGGTGGAGCCCATGATAAGCCTTCCAGTCATTGTTTCTCTGATAAATTATTCTGGCTGATCAGCAGATCTCAATTACTTTCTTATTTTGTTTTCCAGTCAGTCACACTGTGCCCACAAGCCATCTAGAAAATGCTGGAGGACGATCTGGTTCTGCTAGAGAATGATGTTGTTTGCTATTATTAAGGAGTTTTGCAGGTGAGTGAAATCAGTGGTAGGAAAGTAAAGCTTTCTTTTTCTAACATCCTAATAAAAATAGCAATAGGACTCATGACGGAATGTTCCTTAGAGCAAGGGCTTGATCTGGTGGAAAAAACATGGATCATATACTTCTGTGTGGAGCTCGGAAGTGAGTCATGCCGGACGTAATGGCTGTTTGAGATAACGACTGGAGAGAGCTGCTTCTGCATTCACGCTTTTCTGTAGCTTACAGCACATCCCGTGCATATTCATAAAGCAAAACTTTGATATCTGCAGACACTGCTGTCAGGCAGTAGCAGTAAATTATACTATCCTGTGTTGCTTATCCATATTTTTGTGAAATTTAATTTATCCATTATTAAATTTCAATTAAATGAAGACTTACTTTACAGGGGTTTGCTTCCTTAGAGGAGGTGGATTGCCTCTTTCGTATCTGTCACTTGGTGGGACAGGAGGTTTTGGCATCATTGCTAGCTGTTCCCCCAGGGACCTAAAGCAGGAGCAAGATGATGAAATAAAGGGGGAAAGCTGCTTACTAAGAAATAACTGGGTAACACTGGTATCGAGAGTCTCATTTCCAGACGTAAAACTCTTACCTTAGCTGCGAAGTCAGAGGCTGTAAAACAACAAGGAATAGTTAAGAGAATGTGTAAGCGTATCAAAATAGGGGGAAAACATCAATAAGCACCAAACAAAAAAGGCCTTACCTTTTCAGGAAAGCCTGGCTTCCTCCCTGAAAACAGTAAAAGCTTACATTTAGAAAAAATGACGTTTAAGATAGTTAATTAAACTTTCTATGAAACAAACAAATCTTGAATATGACTGAAAGTGAATTTTGCTGATTGAAGCACCCAGCTTTCTGAGATGTAAGCCAGAAAAATATTTTAGCTTTGCAAGAGATGGCAAAATTGCAATATCTCTTATCAAAGGAAAATTTAAAATTTTTCAACATTGCATGTTTTAGAATCATATTTTCTATGGTTCAGCTTTGAATTACTGGATACTTTTATACAATTATATACCAGTTGAACGTGATTAGATAATAAAAAAAAAACAAACAGGGAGTATCTCTTTAGATTCTTTGAAAATATTGTTTTTCAGGTCTGAAACAAATGCAGTTTTTTTCATGTTTTTTCAGTTCTCAGCATTAAGTCTGTATGACAAATGACATATACTAGCGTATGCAGAGTTTCATTAGCTTTGTATGCAAAAGTTATTTCCTCTTTTAGCCTGCTAAGTATTTCCTTGTTCATTCACTTAAGTATCACATCAAGCCTTTATTGCACAGGGATCTCATAACGACCTTCTGTTCAGCTAGTCCTCAGCTAAGGTTGCTTCTTCCTAGATACGATTTCTCTCACTTATAAGTTCTGATCACATTATTTATTCATTAAACAGATCACCTTGTATGCGACTGGATGACAGTACGTTTGGTTAAGCCTTGTTCTTTTGCATGAATGATATTCAAACTGATAATTTTGAAAAATTAAAAAAAGCTGATTGATACTAGCTTAAGCAAATACTGACCTGACACTGGGCTTTCTCTTTCAAATGGTGGAGCAAGGCGATCCAGTGGGGGTTTCGTGCTTCTGTCTATAGAAGGAGCAGGGGCTAAACACAAAAGCTGTGTAAGATGATTTGCTGCTGTAAGTCAATATATCTTTATTTTGCATAGCTAGGAACTGGTGTTGCTTCTTAAAGGAACAAGTGAGGCTTCTGTATCAAGAGTAGAAGAGAGTGGAAGTGAGGAGATATAGGCAAAGGTGAAGTGCTCTGTAGCCTGTGCAAAAAGCTTTGCAAAGAGAAAACCAGCTCTACTTACGTTTCAAAGGCTTGATATTTCTGTCTCTACTCAAGTCATTGTTGCTTGGTGGAGGAGGAAAAGCTGGCAGCTAAAACAAATATTTTACATGTGGTTAAAGTGTGTCTTCACCTTTCTGTTTTAATTTTAGTATGTTAAGCCCACCACACCACATGTGCCAAAGTTTGTCTCTGGTACAGCACAATTAGTAGGTCTCTGCTCAACACAGGAACGATAGGCGCCATTAACGCTCCTGAAGAATGACTCACATACATGGGGTTTTGTTAGATGCAGAGTTGCTTCCAATGTGTTTTGTATCACAAGGAATACTCTAGCAGGATGTTATCTTTGGGGAGGGTATCAGTATTGTCAAAGGAAAGAAACAGGAGCTTCAAAAATGCAGTTTTATCTTTGCCCCTTCAATGCAGCTGGTGTTAGTTTTGAAAACTGGTATTGAAATTAGTGGATGTAAATTTGAAGTTGAGAAATCTGTATTAAGTCTGTGTTACTGACTGTTGCTGACCAAGGCAGGGGGAGAAAGGACTGTTCTTTGTTACTGGGAGAGCTGGGGTCAAACAGCATTGTGTTTGCATATAAACCTAGATTTCTCCAGAAAAAAGCCTTCCAACATTTATACTTATTCCAAAAAAAAAACAGAGCAGCAATTTGTGACAGCAGTCTTGAGAGCTCATGATACCCAAAAGTCCTGTGTGTTTTATTTACATGAGCTATGACACTGGATCAACCCAAAAGTCCCTATATCACATCCTAAAATTACCTTTACTTGTGTACGTGGGTAGGTCTAACGTACATCTGCTCTGGCATACAGTGAACCTATAGTGCCAGTTGTAAACAGCACAATAACTTTTGGTTTTGAAGTATTCACAGGACCAAAAAAAGGGAAAGGAAAAAAAAAATCTCTTTCATTGGGGTTCTCATTATACAGTCACTTACACTTTTACGTGGTCTTACTTCAATTGGACAATTGCTAAAAGTATAGCTTGGAAAGACTTAGCCTTTTTTCATTTTACAAGTATCACAAAAGTAACAAAGAGGGGTCTATTACAAATCTATAATTAATACGGGAGAGGCATTCACAAGTGGATACAAATTTCCAGTGTAAGAAACAGCCAAGTAATGTGAAATAATTTAATCTATTTGTCCCATGAAATTGAATTGTTCCGTGAAAAAATGGCCACCCTGTAATAGAGTTCAAATGTATTTTGGTGGCTGAAATTCTTCCTCTACATCCACTATCTGAATAAAAATGGCATGGCACTTTGACTTCTAAGAAGGTACCAGGAAAGGATCTAGGTGAAATATTAAGAAAGAAACATACAGAAGCACATCTTCCCCCAAATGAGGCTGGTGCTGGGCACAGGCCAGGTCGCTGGGGTGGTACTGGAGGCTGATGTGATGATCTACTTGTTGGAGGTCTGTCTGAAGAAAACAAAAACACCAAACTAAACAACTACAGAAAGTGTCTGGTTATTTTAGTCGCATTAGATCTTTATGAAAAAAACCCTTGCAATAACCTGCATATTTAAGTTACATCAGAAAGACACTGTTTTCATTTGTAATGGACAGTTGCTCTACGATCAACGTTGTTTCGGGAGTTACAGGCTTGTCTGTCCCTTTGGTGGTGAGGTGACTCCATCTGCTCGTCTGTTGGCCCACGCTATTTATTTTCATTCCCTGCAGCTCAGTGACTGTGTGAATCACCAGCCAGTCGAAATGGCAGTTTTGTACTCCTTTATCTGACTCCACAACCACAGGCTGCTGAAGAATTAGACATAAAAAAAATGACAGGCAGAGGAAGCCGATCTCTTTCTTTTCCCAGTTTTCACTGGTTTTTTGCCCCTGTTGTGACAACTTTCTCTGATCGAGGTCGCACTAATAAAGCTAATACAGTTTGCACATAACTTCATGCACATTCAAACCAAAGGCCAAATAATGCACACACCTTTAATCCAACAGAGCTTGTCTGAAGTGAAAATGTATCTTTAAAAGGCACAAAGCCACCAACGTGCAGTAAGTCTGTCACTTGTAAGTCTTGTTCATGAACTACGCTGTCGACTTCCAGGAAAAACCTATATTCCATTACCAGCCATCTAAAATGTAGCTGACAACGTGTAAAAATATAATTTACAAATTATTAATAACACTTAATTTTTAGTAATTACCTATATAATCTGTGTTGTTTGCAAGTGACTTGGCAGGAAATATGACGTTGTGGTGTGCTTCATCGTTATTGGATGGAGGCGGCTCATAGCCATCACTGTCATGTTCTGCTTCCTCAGGTTCTTCTGTTGGTGATTCATAGTCAGCCTCATCTTCCTTTTCCTGGTCATCATCCGGGCTTTCGTAGTCATCATCTTCATCCTGGCAAACGTACGTAAAGGATGGATGCTGTAACGGGATACTAAACACTGCACTAGGATACTAAACACTGCACTACAATTTCCTTGTGGCCTTTTACTGTGGTATTTTTCACTCTGGAGGACATTGAGTTTTTACAACCAGTTTGAGTGAAAAAAATTCTCTGTTGAAATAAATTGGGGAAAGGAGGCAACATTTTATTAATGCATACAGCACTCAACAGCTTACGAAAGGAAATGAGTCTCATTTTATAGCAGTAACTGCAGTGGAAGGTCAAGATAAGGCGACAGCTTCTTGAAATGCACCGTGCCTTTTTTTTAGGGAACAGACAGGGCACCAGCAAACAATTCAATGCTTCCTAGAAACACATTGGAGCAGCAGTTGATGCCTGTTGATATTCGTTCTTACTTAATAGCATGTACTCTGCAGCCTGCAACTCAACTATTTTAAAACACTTCCGAAAAAAATGAGGTTTTTGATACGGGTCTTGGTGCCATCTGGACAAAACCAGCTTCTAAAACATGCAGGCTCTAGTAAGAGCCCGGTGAGAATAGGGTAGTGTTCATTGCACACATCTCCTGTGCAACCTGCCCAGCCTTACAAGAAAAAACCTCTTCAATTCGTCATTGGTGTCTTGGCTGAAAGTTCCAGACTAGCTCTGTGTTGACATGCAGCCCAGGTGCTCTACAGGTGGTTATTTTCACCTTTTGTGCTCCTAAAATAGCTGCAAATTTCCTGCAAACTTAGTAGCAAGTGGTTTTTAAAAATTCCTCTCCATTTTTTGCAAAAAAACATTGGTACTGGTCAGTGTAAGAGATTGTCATAAACCCGGACTGGGCATCAGTCAGCTTATTCGTTCAGCTAGCTGAGTTGTGTACGCCTTGTGCAATGATGTTTACCAATGCACTTTCTTTGCCGAAAGGCAGAAGGAACTCTTGCAGTCTAGTTGGCTTCAAAAAATAAGATTCTTCAGCAAATCAACTCTAGAAAATAAAATGGCAAGAATTTGCCATTGAATAACATAGCAACCTTTCCTTTCCTAGCCATCTCTTCTAAGAGCTGGAAATAGGTATATAAAATTCAGCTAAGGCTCTGTGGCCTGGTTGTAGGCTGTGAGCTTCTGCTTAAGCCAGTGGTACAGGACTGCCGTTCTGAAGCTCTGCCTTGTCTTAGTCAGGGAGACCCTTTTCTCAGTGAAGAGAGTTGTATGCAGCTGCTCCAATCATTCACAGTCCTGCTTCTCTTTCTCCTCATTCTAACCCCCCTTACCATTGCTCACTCCAGCCATGTTGCCCAAAGTAGGTAACGCAAGAAACGACAGACCTTACAGAAGAGGTCACCCATTCAACCAGTAGGTTTTGTTAATCCTGATACTCACAAATGAAGACCAGCCACCGTCTTCTTGACCGTATCCTGTGTAAAGAAGCATAACCACAGGCTTCTTAGCATGTACAACTTTAAACTGGCAAGGTGTAACTTGACAAAAAAGGACACAACAAATCCGAGATCAGTTCTATGTCCCAGGAACAAGGTAGGTCTTTCAAAGGCAGGCGGACACGAAACATCCTACGGCTAACATTCTGCTTCAAAACTAAGTACAGCTATCCTTGTATGAGATGAGCTGTGTGTGTGCTGTCACTTCAAGTTTGTCCTACGCTTCCAGTTTTAAATATAATGTGAAGTACAGTGCTTTCAGAATGAGCACAGACTTCTTATCTCTTTGTTTAATACTATTTTAGCTTTCATATCAAAAGGTTTTTTAATTTCAGTTGGACCGGGGGAACATGGAAACTTGCAGAAATGTTAAGTGCTCATGGCCTATTAAGAAAATAATTGAAATAAAAATTCAGACCATGGCAGACATCTAGAAGCTTGGCTCTCTAACACAGGGTGCTGCTAGGTGTAGCAGCAGGGGGCAGAGGGGTTGGAACAGAAATATATAAGCACTGATACTATGTATTGGGTTAAAGAAAGGTACTTTGGGGATTCTCACCTAAATGTCTCTGCTTTTGCCTTTCTTCACCATCTTTTCTGTTTTAAAAATATTTTTTCTTACTTGTTCTCATGCAACTAATTTTTATTCTTTTTGCAATTTCTTCGTGCTCTCATCTTTTTCTATTGTTGCTTTGGGTTCTCCCCCCCTTTCTCCCCCCATTTAATCCCCCCTGCAAGGATTAACTTAATATTTTAATATTTTTAAATGGTTTTTGTTGTTAGAGACTATCTGCCAATACACACTTACCTGGATTGTCAGGACATTTTTGTGTTTGGGCCCTACAACAAAGACGGAAACAAATAAATTCCTTCAATTTGCAATTCTTAAATGTTTGAAGCATACTAAAATCTAATGCAAATAAAGGTAGCGGTTGGCTGTAACAATAGAATGAGATTGCCCAAAATGCCAAAACCCCACTACTTCATATTTCACATACAGGGTCCTAAATGTAAGCTAAACTGTCTTGAAAAAATTCAAGTCAGTGAGGTCGAGTGTTTAGAAACAAGGGGATTCGGTAAATAAATTTACCAGGGGCTCCTGTCCTGAAAATAGAAACTTTATTTACAAATTCCATTCAAGCTGCTGAAAGTCAAGTTCATAAATATTTGTAGGGCTGATAAATATTTTTATGGTTTTCAATTCTAGTTTTGAACTCGAGTTAATGCAAAGGTGTAAAATCATGTTATCGGATGATGTAAAAGCATGTGTCGTAGACATTCCAGGTGAGGCTGGACGGGCTCTGAGCAACCTGATCTAGTAGAAGATGTCCCTTCTCATTGCAGGGGGGTTGGACTAGATGGCCTTTAAAGGTCCCTTCCAACCCAGACTATTCTAGGATTCTATGTTTCCATTTTCATTGTATATGTATATAAAATGTTCTTTTTTCATGCAAGATTCTTGCAATTTTTGCTCTTTTTCTATTGCAGGAATATTACATTCAATGGTAAGTCATAAAGTATTAGAAAGTGTAACAATATATAGGTCTGTGAAATGCATTAATGATGACTTATTGCAATAATATGCGCCTAGGCTTTATAGCATTCCTAAAGATTAATTTACTCAGGTGGAAAATTGTATGAAATATATACGTTACTTGGTTCCGGACATGGCAGAAGTACCTAGGTTGTTCATGGGCTCAGGCTTTGTTATTCTTAACAGATGACACTAACAAAACAGCATTTTATTTTATATAATTTCCAGGCTGTCCCTCTGACCCAGGTATTATTGATCAAATGGAAAACAGTCCAGAAAAGATATATCTGAAAGCTTTGAAAAAGAAAGCTGAATTGTTTTACTTACCATTTTGGAAAGAAAGATAGCCTGCCTTCATTTCTGTTGATTTCTTGACTTAATTTACTTACAATTCTATTTAAAAGAAACAAAAAAAAAATTAAGAAAACCTTCTTGAAACTTGTCAGTTGTTCTCTTAGCTGCTTTCCCTCAATATTTGCTAAATTAAATCTGGTAATTCAGAATTACTCTGTGGTAAGAATGTTGAATTTATCATCTTATTACAAAGTTGCACTGTAGCATATCCAATTGAAAACTAGGCTGTTTTTACATAGATAAAACCCCGTATTGTTGGATCGAGTTTAAAAATAAACATTAAACCCAGCAAGCCGTAGAAACTTTGGGTGTGGTAGACATCACGCACTAGAACGCTGCTTTAAATAACGGTGATTGCATTTGTATTATTTTGCATGGAAAAAGCAGATTATGCTTCAGGAAACAGCTTCTACCAAGTTTATGGTTGCAAAAGCAGGGATTAAAGGTAACCTGTGTCTACTCTGTTCTTTTTTGTCTCTCTCCTTTTGCAACCAAAATACACCTAATCCAGAATCCCTCCTGTAAAGAAGGTGAAAGGGTTGATATAGTTCCATGTTCTAGCACATTTGCAGGGCAGGGCAGAAATATTCATGGAACATATGAAGACTACAGCTGTACGTCTAGAGAGATTTTTCCAAGTTGAAGTGTTTGTCATTACTCGTGAGCAGTTGTACAGTGAATAACAACTGATGAAACACAGCCTTGAGTGAAATTTCAGTCAGGAGCATACATTTATGCTGCTAGTACTGCTGGCATCCATAGCCTGAGGTTTTGTATTGACTGACTCCCTGAGAACAACTCTGAGCCTACAGGACAGTCAGTACTGAGATTAACAGAGTTAAATCCACTGAGAGCAACAGAATTCCGCTCTGCTAGTAATGAAGTTTGCCTCTATGATTATTTTGCTTCAAATAAAGTTTTTATTTCAAAGAAAGCTTCTGACAAGTCATGCCCCCATTCTTAATTTTCAATATTTCTTTTTGAGGAAAGTCCCACCAAGAAAGTCTGGTGACAACCGAAGCAAATTGGGTACATACATCTGGTTTTAAAAAGAACCCATTTTATTTCTAGCTTATATTCTTTAGGCCTATCAGAGACAGTAATTGTGGAAATAAAAGTAGTATGAAAAGAAATCAGGAACTCAAAATGTCTGTTTATCTCAGATTCTAAATTCTGTAAAATCCTAACTTTATTGTTTGTTAGTACAGAATTCTTTTCCATACTTCTTAGATCTGGTCAATCAACTTTTATATCAGCATTGTAAAATCTTTGTTTATGGCCAGGCAGTTACCACTTGATTTTGTTTTTCTGCTTCTTTCATGTCTTTTTCTGCTACTCAGCAATAATAATCCCCTAGCTTTTTCCAAATGACGTCATTCATGTCTAACTGCTTTTCTGGGCTGGGACTTAAGGAAGACAAGCTTTCAAGCAATCTATTATTAAAAAAAAAAGCTAACAAAACCATACTATTTCTTTTTGGATCCTGAACCGTGGTAAAAATCTTTCTCTATGTTGACTGTCCCTTCTCTTACCCTTGCTACTTTTCTAATACCTACCTTACTGTCATTCAGATTGAAAGATAATCAAGGCGTAGGGTTGCTGTGTTTTGTTATGGAAAATGCTATGGGGACAGATCGGGCTGCCAGCAAGTATCAGAGAGCAAGCAATTTCAGATCAGTATAATTGTGCTGTCTGAAAAGGATGAAGATGTACCCAAGGATCCAAGTATGTAAATAGAAAGACAGAGGAAGAATAATTTGTGGGTTTTTCTTTTTTAAGAGAGTACTTTGCCATTTTCTGATTTGAAGCAAATATTGTCATACTTGTCCCTTTTGAAATAAACACATGCACAAATGTTAATAATTTAAGGATTACAGCTGTCTAAATCTGACATCATTTCCCAAACAAATTGTATAAAGCAAGAAAAATGCCAAGTTATAGACATAGGACTCCTCTTGCTCTTCTTTCCCATGCACTCAAGAAATTTCCTTGTGCTGCAGGTGATAAGGAAGCTGCCGTGTGAATAATAAATTCCATGTGAACCATCAGGAAATGTTCTGGGGTGAGCGGCGCACTGCATACACCAGTGCTTTGGTTGAGAAGTGGATTACAGAACTTGTGTGTGGCTTATTCTCTCTTGTCAAAGAGGTAGAGGAAGGATCTTTCATAATATTGTGTTTATTTTCAGCTAAAGAAAGAAAATGAAGATCACCGGTTTTAGAGCTAATAATTCTTTTAGTTCAGGCTTCCGTGGGTATGAATGAGACATGAGTGTTTGGAAGCTTTCTGGACTAAACCTGAGCAGGATTATTAGAAGGCAGCAAAGTTTAGAATGGTAAGACTTGACAAGGAACATTATTAGAGAAGACTGGTGCACGGAGCAGCTGAGTCTGTAGCCATGTGAGGAAGGAAGTACCAAAACCACACTGCTCTGTGAGTTGTGGGAGTGGATGATAGGAGAGGATAAGGCAACAGCACTTGCAGAAAATGTTACTCAGACTTCTCTTTCTCTTTCTACCTCCTCCACCAGACGCTTAGCTTAAAACTGGCAGGAAGTTGAAAATAAAAAAAAAAACCACCGCACAGCCAGCCCCCAAAGCAGTGCTCCAAAACTGGCTTTTGTTCACTTAATGGCAGGTATTGTTGTGAGTAGAATCCATTCTATCTGTATTGGGATAAAGGGCTTAAGATAGGTGAGAGAGATGGAAGGGAAAGTCCTGTATGGCCAGGAAGTTGCATGTTGCATATTGAACACTGTCAAGATCACAGTTTGTGGTGAAGTCTTTGTTTTGGCCTTTGAGGAAAGTCTGTTGGGGAGATGCAATACTATTATGTTGGCTTCAAAACTGACTAAATATCAGTTATGTTCTAAACCTTTCAATAGCCTTTAGCATCCCATCTGAGAGAGCATGTGTGCATACACATTCGCTTCTGCCTAAGGGATACCTTTTTAAAGAGAAGAGCACCCTAGATTTCTTAATTTTTTTGTTTGCACTTTGACTCTCCTGAAAGTAGAATGACTTTCAGACCGGGCCATGTCTGTAGGCTCTGAATGTGTCCCATTCAGAACTCAGCACACTCCCTGTGTTTGATCTGGCAGATGCAATTATGTACTTTAGTGAAATGATGGGGTTTTTTATTACTGGAAATTTTCACAAGTGCCACGGGATAATAAGCTAATAAGCTAATAAGCTTTCAGACCTAGGTTGAAAATTTCAAATCTCAGGTTTGCCAGCAAGGTGCCACTGAGGGTAGCCAAAGGGACCAACAGCCTGTAGTAGTACCTTGGCTTACTGAAAACTTGGAAATGTTTTCTCTCAAGATAGTAAACAATAAGAGTGGCAAAGACTAACTTCAGTGTTTAGATCATGGTTTAGATTCAGGTATCGACCAACCACCAACATTTTGTATGAGATCTTTGCTTTTTCTTGTTTAGTAATTCTAACCACATGAAGTAAGGCACATTCAGTTGAACGTGCTTTACAATATTTTGCGAGACTCATGTTTGTTATCCACAAGGAAAAATCTTTATGACTTTCTGTCACTGCCAATAGCGATGATGAGCATTAAGAAAACTCCATGTGTCCCTTAAGCTGTATATTTGCCTTTTGTTTCATTAGATTTATACCAAAATGTTAATTACACCCTCATGATTAGGTCTGAGTTTCCTTTAGTGCATAAGACAGACATTCAATGTCTGCTCTGTGTAAATGTACCATATCCCTTCCCCGTTTCACCACTGTACCTCTTGCTCTTTCAGGATGCAGTGTGTTGTTTGTGAAGCTTCAGGTGTGTATGTTAACCTAGCAGTATTAGTATTAAATTAAATAGTTCTTTCGTAAGATATAGTAAGTACATGAGTAATATGAATGAGTTCAACAAAAATCATAACACTACAGTTTTTAACAGTTTTTCGTACTGTTATAAAAATGCCGAGTGTTAAGCATAGTGTATGTTTGAAGAAAACAGGCTGCAACTGAGTGAAGCTATTAAGAACTGAACAGATTGTCAGGTCAGGTGTGATGCGCTCTCTTACTCAGGATGACACCTACATTCATGATAACCCAATCACAATGTCACAATTATTTATTTTAATTTCTCAGTGGGAAGAGGAAGAAATGTATGTGTTAGGTGTTCCTACCAATAGATTACTTGGCCCAAATGTTGCTGCTCCTTAAAGGTCCATGGCAACGTGATAATGTTGGGGTAATGGCTGAATGTGTCCTGGGCCATAGATTTCCACTCAATCTGTGAACAAGTGAAGTAGGGAAAACTCATTGTGGTCTGGAACCTGGAGACGGGGTTCTACCACATCTTATCATGCAGTATCAAGTCTTCAAAGATCCTTCATCAGTTCCATAGCAGATCTGTGTAGGTCACTGGAACATATAGGCATGTAACTTTTCATAGAATGGCAACTATGCTTAAATTCCTAAGATATGGTTAGCATGCTTAAAAGCAAATTTTTCCCAAGTGATTTAAAGCTGATACTACATATCTTTAAATAGAAATGTATATATTCAAGTAGAAATACTATGTGGTGGCATTTTCTATTTAGCTTGAAGAGATTCCTGAAGCTCAGCATGTGCCGTTTGAACTGGAGCCTTAAACCAGTCCAAGAATCTTCATTCCCTCTTCCCTGTGCCCAGCCAGAGCAGTCCAACTACAACACAGAACTGGCAAAGACCAGGTGGCGTTTTCCACCTCCCTCTTGTCTAAAGGAAAGGGTGAAACTGAAGTGGAGTTACCTGTACTCAGCCTTTTGCTTTGGGACCTTGTGCCTGAGCCACGACTTTGACTCTACTGTGCATGTAAGGGTGAATGAAAGAAAGGCTTCTATGTTAAAATATAGCATTAAGCAAAGCTAATTTTCTAAACTTCTCCCTAAGATTGCTGTAATAGCAACATAAGTGCAAGAGGTCTCAGGGTTTCAAAGAGTGACAGCATCATCAATGCAAATATTCTGAATGAAAGTAAAAACTTTATATTTATCAGAGAAGCCCCAAATGGAATAAGAGTTTCAAATTTACAGGTTTATTTCAAGGCCTAGATACTGCAAGGAAAGGAAGGCACATGAGTTTCCAACTGTCTAATGCTCTGTTAGGCACAGCTTTACACATGACTCAAAGATGAGGACAACTTTTGGGTTTGATTCTCTCAAGTACTCCATAAAAAATTCAGTCTTATTCAGTCTTCGTTTGCCATCCCCCACAAGATATAATGCCCTAATAGACACGCAGGATAGACTTCCCTAACCATGCCAGCGGCGATCACCTTGTGTACAAGAGCTCAGTATTTCTGGCAGGCATACGAGAAAGTTAGGTGGTGAGCGCAAACAAGACTGGGAATCCCTATGGAGGTAAAAGGACTGTGGAGTTTATTACAGTCCCTGGAGAAGTCTGCGTGTGGCCTTTGCGGGTGCAGGGAATCCTGTGCAGGCTTAGTGTCCATTAACCCTTTTGCCTGCAAAAGGGTTGCCAGTATAAAACTTGCAGGACTGTCTGCATGCATCAGTCACTTTTATATGTGTCGTGGTTTACAATATGGTACCCTTAAATATATGTAAAATTTTTAGCAAAGTTTTAAATAACGAGTTCAGCCCTTTTCATGGAGAGTTTTGAAGATTTTATGGAGTATTTTAATTTTCAAAATAGTGTATTTAAAATAGGTATTTAAAAATAAGCCAAAAGAAAATTCGTGAAGATGTGCAACTGTAACATGGCTGATAGAGATTAACTTTCGAAATAATAATTCTGTTAATAATAACAGAAGATTGAGGCGGGTTTATTAGTTTTAGGAAATGGCCTATCATACTTTGTAATGACAACGGTTACCTACTTAAACACTTAAAGATTCTTCTAAAAGTCACAGAGTCATCCCCAAGTAATGACACGGTTATATTCAAAACCCGACCAGTAGATTTGCTCAAATGTATATATTTAGTAAAACCACATACCCAGCTCAGGAGGTCTGTATGGATGTGAGCTGTGGTTTGCAAACCTTGTATAGTTGCAAGTGCTGAGTTCTGTTCTCAGCACATGTAGATCAGCATAACCCTGCTAAAGGTACTGGAGAACAAGCTCTCATGTATGTGTACTTTTTATTCATTTCACTGGCCAGGGCTGTAAGTGTGACACTTGCTATTTATATTAAGCATCTTTACAGAATACGCTTAGATTTTAGCACTGTTGTTACAGTGGTAATGTGTATTTCAACTTGCAGAAGAACTAACTCTCCCTACTGGGTGAGGTTTGCATTATGATGTAAGGCGTGAATGTGTTCTAGTAAAAGTCAACAGCAAGAGCTTTCTGTTTTGGTGAGAGTGTGGAGATTCTAAAGTAATTAAATTAATGTTTTAAATGGCAACAAGTTCCCTTTCCTGTTAAAACTCTAAATTCTTGTTTTAAACAGTGGCATTAGATGGAGGACCCCACATGACACTAACCTTTTTCCATGTATATTCACAATATTCTAGGGATATTTTTCTGTGTTTGTAAGTATAGAGAAAGCTGAGAACCAGGGCATTAGTTCCAGAAATTTCATTCAGATTGATTAATTTACTTATTTACTCAGTCTGTCCAGTTGTGCACCAAGCTTCACTCTTCTTTTAAAGCTCTTGATTTTGAGTTCTCTTCTTGTTGAGAAGCCCAAAAGATCTGCCTAGAGAAGGCTGTTCACTTTCTGCTAAAGTGTTACAAGGTAAGTGGATTGTGAAAATCAAATTTTCAAAACATTTTTGAGATATCAGTAGATTAGACGAGGAGATAGAAGCAACTCCACGTTGTTAGATTTCATTTTACCTATTCACCTATGACATTAATATCTCTTGTATGTGTGTGTTTATCAGACCTTCCACCGACCACTTTTGACTCACAAATTTGAAAGGAAATCACCAAAAGTTCTCAAAAGTTAAAAAAAGACAAACACAAGGCAGTTTTGCCAAATGACTATTAAAAGGGACGAATTATCAGAGAATTATAAGCAATGTGTTTTACAGTATGGTGAGTTTTTCACAGAAAATCTGGTGTAACTCTGGTCCTTCAGCCTCAGTAACCTAGTTAAATCTTGCTTGTAATTGACAGCAAGTTAAAAATGCTGAAATATCAGGGAATCTTTTTTTTATAGCATCTAGGCCCCCTTATTATGACCATTATACATTATACAGGACCAATCCTTATTATTGGGAAATTTATTGTATGAAAATATCAATATGATCTTACGAAATGTCATGTCTGAGGCTTTCAAGTTCAAGTCCTTGCATATCTGATCCAAAGAGCAGCATCTTCCTGCCCTCACATCTAGCCACCAGCTTACCCATGAGTGCAAGAATGTGACAGACCATGCAGGTATTTCACAATTTTTCAGTATTCTTAGCTTCACCAAAACATGTTACACAAGCTCTGATGCATCAGAAAAGGCAAAGCAGACTCTATCTCCGTAGCAAAATCAAGACATGTATAGAGGGAGTGAGTATGGAACTGGAAAATGAGCAACAAAGATATTTAACACTGAATCAAATGTTCCAGACTGATTTATCTTTAGCACCTACCTAAAGGAAAAGCACATGATGAAAAGCACTTGAACTCCTCAACTGTTGTGTGCATACCTGACTTTTTTTTTGAGTTAAAGTCAACAGTTAAGCAGTGAAGAGAGAAATCATATTTCGAAGGTAATATTCACAAAAAAGTTTAACCTTTGTGTAGCTGATGTTAGTCAAAGAATTTATGGACGAGTTCTTTTGAATGTCTCCCAGACTTTTTTTTTTTGTATTGCATCATTGTGCTTGAGCAGTTATGACAACACTCCTTTTATTTTGGAACATTCTTCTTTTTCTCTCAGTACAGTGCAATAAACACGTCTCTAACTAATCACTTGCAAATCCTTTGCCCAACATTTCCTATAAGTTTTCACTGCAGACGAGCTAAGAGTATTTTTAGTGTTAATTTGGTTTGGCTTTACTTACGGCACTCTGAGTTTGGGAAATTTCTGAATATCATTTTCAGACATGTTCTGGAAAGGAAACACATGGTATATATCACAAAATTGTCCATGGGAACACCCCGTGACTTACAGAAGTGTGCATATTCAGAAATACGGCATGAAGTTTCAACTGAGAGGAACATAAAGTGCATAGAAAAGCAATGCAGGATAACAGCCTGCCCACCCCATGGCTCATGAGAGAAGTGAACCCATTTCAACAGAAAATACTCTATATTTTTTTTTGTTTTGCTGGATGTTTTTTACTTTATGTTGCTGACAGTTGTGTTTAGCTAGGAGGGTAATAAACACCATGTGTATTTTTTAACGTACAATGGATTTCAACTAAATAATCACATCTAACTTCAAAGAGAAGTATTTCTGTAGCTAGAATGTTTTAATGATAGGTTGTTAAGAAGATCTGTAAGGAGAAGTAAAATCTTAAACCAGGTATTACCAGATGAGAGTTGGGTAAATTTGTTTGTTTACCAGCAGACGAGCCATTCTTCCAGTATTAATCTCCAATTAATGGGACTGTGTGCAAAGTTAAAGTCAAGTAATTTGCTTTTCTGATTTGGGTTCTAACCCAGATCTTTACTGATGTTATATTGTCACATTGACTTACAGACAAGGTTAACATCCATCCCTGCTCTGCTTCTCAAAAGAACTGGAAATAAGATAATGCTTTTCATTGTACACTGCCATCACCTAGCATACAGGAAGACATATCCTTTATGTATTTATTATTAAAGAAGTCTTGAGATACTATAATTCATCTCAGTGGACAGCATCAGACAATTAATAGAGAGCTACATCGTGGTAACATCCTATGCTACTGGGTGTGGGTGTGAGCTCAACAGAATGTGCATGTTCTGCTTGAAATCATCATCGGTGGTATTATTCCTGACAATTTTGGAATTCTGCTTCTCACAGTAAATGTAAAAGGACAGGATATTTCAAATGTTTTTTTAAACACTTGTAGTTTTAAGGCAATGTGCAATGAAATGCCCTTTGTAAAGGGCTGTTCCTAGTAGGGAAGGCAAACTTCTACCATAGATTCTGATTTTATGCTATTTTGCTTCACATCTTTTTAGTACAGCTAAAAAATACGCTATTTAAGTGACTTTCAGAAGCTAGGTATATTGAATGCCTTCATGTCTGCAGAGTGAATTCAAGCAAAGTTGTGCATGACTGAAAAGTTTCAGGGTAAAATTGTAAATTTTAAAACAGAGCACCATTTGCTGGAGTTTTGTCTAAGAACCTTATCTGTAACATCACAGTCTATGTAAAATCAGATGTTCTAGTGAGGAGATATAGCTGGAAAACTTCTCGGTCTTAAGACCAGCCTCAGCAGCCTAACAAAAATCTTCCTACAAACTGGGATGGGGGGGAGAGTGGTCCCCCTTCAACCATAATACAGCAATTAGACTGCAGATTACTGCTGACCTGAGCTGAGATGTGCTAAGTCTTGAGAGCTTTGCAGATGCTGCTGCAGAGAGCCAGCCCCTCTCTTCTTCCATCATGTCCAACTCCAAGTTTAGGGCAGATTCGTGCATTACGAAAACTTTTGAGAAAGTGTTTTGTTTAGTTGATCACAAGAAGCTTTGCAAACACTCTTTGGAAAATGGATGATAGCCTGATTCTTTCTGTCTTTCTTACTGCCGACAATAAGAAGTTTCTAATTGCACATTGGTTCATAATGCTATCAAAGAATTTCAGGACAGAACAAATCCTATCTCTGTTTTCCAGCACTATTTTGCCTCTGGGAGCACTCACAGGAGTAAAACACATAAAAAATGTACTCCCTTTATGGAGATGGCTTGCAGGATTTACTGAAGAATGATAATTTTCTCTGAAGACTTTCTAAGCTTGTCTCTGGAATTCTATTCTGGCAATAAACCTGACAAATAATATGGGTTTAAACTCTCATTAAAGGTCCATGTTGCTGTTTTAAATATTAGAGAATTTTATTAGAGTAAGTTACATGGAATCCCTCTGGTTTTATTCCTACTACATCTCATCTGGACTTTCCTTGTGGTAGCCACTAGATACAGAAATGTGGTTTTGAAACCAGGATGTTATTCTGAAGAATAAGACAGCAATATTTTTATGGTCAGGTTTACCATATAGATCTGACAATAGATACAAAACCTGCAAAAGCTCAGTCTTAACAGTTTCTTCTGTGCATATGTAATTTGTCAGTTTCCAACAACTTATAAAATGTAAAAAGATATTTCGTAGAAAACCCATTCATACAGAGAAGAATTTTTTTCAAGATTGCATTGTACTCTAGAATATTCCACTTAAAGTCTCCTCTTGTTGTTCTGCTTACCAGGTGAACCTTTTTTGCATTACACAATTGACAAGTAGGTCAAAAGCTTAAAAAAAAAGTCTCAGCAGACACGAGCAGCTGCTCGCTTACTTAATAGAAAAGCATCCCTTGAATCTGTTAGGATGTTTCTGGAAAAATGCTGCACTCCGAGCTATGTATTTACAGAAACACTCTGGAAACAATAAAAAATTACACAAATCACTTAGGAACCTCACAAACTTCTATAATTTCATAATGCTTCCAGAGCCAGAACTCCCACTCCAGCCACAGATCCTTAGTGCTTGAGCTAAGGAGTATCTCTTAGGGGTTAGTAGGATAAATCCCATGACACACATCTCAATATTCCTGACTCCACCCAGTAAGAGGGAGGGGTAATATCCTGTTCCTACAAAAGGTGTTCGAAAATTTTTATGTCGCATTTCAATGAAATGTCAAAAATCTTGATACATTAGGGCAAGTAAATAAAAAATAAGAAGTCTTTAGAAGAGATATGTGTAGGTCTCCCCACTATGACTAATTTTACAGATCACCAAAATGACTACTCTTGGGGAAAATGGAATAGTTAATATTTGGGGTAAATAAAAAAAGGAAATCAGTAAACTGGACTACTAATAAAAGTTCTTACACATCTTCGTGGATGTGTATTTAAGAGCTGAAAACAGCAGCTATGTCAATGGAAGTTGTCAGCTTTTCTAAAGTTCAGCCAAGTTGTTGGTAAAGCCTGGAGCAATGTTGATTTAAACCCACTGGGACTTTGCTCACTAGGTTTGGGGTTCTTAAAGTTCATTGATTTTGTGTATTGCTGCAGAAGAAATCTAATTTTAACTATAGAGGCGTGAAATAGTGATCACAATAAAAGGCCAGTGATCTGACCAGATCTGTGTCTTCTTTAGTAGGAGAGCGCAATTAATAAATGTGAGTTTTCTATAGTTAGTACTTGAAAACAAGCACTTCCTACAAAGGAAGAGATGAATTTAAGACAAGACTGTGGTTTTATAACTTCACTGTCAGTTTAAAAAATACTAAAATACATGCATATTAAACAACATGCTTGGGTTCCCAGCATTCCATATTTAAAGTAAGATGTCTGGCTGATTTTAGCAAAGACGTTTACTTCTCATATTTATACCTCAGTAACCATCTGTGAGCTAAGTAATTTGCATCTGCCAATGCAAAGTAAGGAGGAGTCAAAACTATCACTTGATTGGAATTTTACAGGGAGGAATTTTACAACTCTACTTACCAAAAACCTTTGTCCATTTATGCTGTGCTTTCTGACGACTTTCTCACAGTCCTTATACTTCAGCTGTCAATGAAAAGAAGGTGATTATTGCACCCTTAATTATAAGAATAGACGTAGTTAGCTTTGAGTAGATGGTTCAAGATAAAATTTTGTATGCTAGAGCCTGTTGAAATGGCTCGTTTTGTTCTGTGAACATGGATTTTTAAGACAAAGATTCTTCAGATGACTTTTCATCCATGTAGGAACATAGAATTCCTCACATCTAAAAACCACCCCACAGTTGCCTGGCCCAAAGAAATATTTGGAACAGAGACGGCTGTGGTACTGACTGGGATGAACATTTGCAGAAAACCAAAGTACAGCAAAAACCTCAGTGTATTGCAATACTGAAGCCCTGATGCCAGTTGCTGATCCCTGATCCCGCAACAATTCATTGTTGTGATGAAAAAGCTTCCTCTGCTCGATGGAAATGTCGCTTGTTAATCCTGGAAATTATCTATAATATTTATAATATTTGGAAAGCTTTTCCTCAATATTATGTTTTCCAGTAGCATCTAGGACAAGGCCGTGCATTTTAGAAGTTGATCATGTACATAAGAAAGAAAGCTCCTGGTCCTACCAGGCAAAAATTTAACAGTAATTTTGGGGGACATGGGAAAAAAAAAGGGGGGTGGAGCGCCAAAAAACTAGCCACGTTTAGCAAGACATGACTCTTAAATATTTCCAGTGGGTGTCTTAAGTTCTTTTTTATTTGAACAGTATATAATGTGAGAACACAGCTTGTATTTTTGATCCGGCTAGACTATATCTTTTCTGTTTAAAGTTGATCAAGTCCACACCAGAAGGAACCCAAAGAGTGGGCAGGCAAAGTGACTTTTTGGAGCCTTCAGGACAGAAGAATGGCTCTGGTCCTGCTTGAAACTTTGGTTAGTGAAAGTTGCGCAAACGATCCTGTGCTGCTGGGATAATTCCCCTAAAGCAGATCACATCTTATAGGGAGCATCATGTCCTTTCTTAGTTCTATCCTATTTATTCATTTTAAGGAGTAATCTTGTGCTACATGACAGCAGATCCTGAAAACACCTGAACAGCTGAGATAATATTTTTAGGAGCCACCCTCAGTTACTCACACGCAGAAACAGACCTAACTCTGCTAAATATTTTAGGATACAAATTACGACTTTGGTGCGGACTGAGGACTTAAACCTGGAAAAAACGTCTCTTTCATATAGTGAGTGCTATCATGACGTTACCAGCACAAGTCTGTATGCAGCAGTGAGCAACTGCTATACGTGACAGAACATATCAGAGTGATGGAGACCCAACCTCATTCTTCAAGTCATTGATGAAAAATACCGCTTAGCTATTCAAAATAACCCTCAGGATATTACAAATATGAACATCTTTACTTTTTCTAAAAAAAAACATGTTGAGTCTTTAGAAATATTTGAAAGTTTGGTTCTTTATTGGTCCTTCCCTATTCTGAATGCATGGTTTAAATTAACAGAGGCTTTAAGTTAACACACCTAGAATCATAAATTAGATGTTGTTACTGTTAAGTATGAAGAATTCTTATTTGACAGAAACTGAGGACTTTATTCCTACCAGTAATACGTCATAGTATTGTTACTTAAATTACTGATGTGTATGCTGGCTGAATTTTGCTAATATGACGGT
Organism: Larus michahellis; assembly: GCF_964199755.1. Lineage (NCBI taxonomy): Eukaryota > Metazoa > Chordata > Aves > Charadriiformes > Laridae > Larus > Larus michahellis. The sequence continues at coordinate 4,702,665 of NC_133906.1, read as the reverse complement.
GTAAGCGAACAATGAATTGATGAAAATATTACCACTGCCCTGTACCGTGACCAATCATTTCAGGTAGGAGAAAACCCCACAATTATCGCAGTTTAGGAGGAAAAAAATTTGCTTATCCCTCTTGGACTTGAATTCTGGACTTTGAACATATGGCTGCAGGCAAAATCTATTAGTCAGATGCAAATAAAGCATAGCTAAGGTATAACATTCGACCCATTAATGATATGCGTGAGGAAAATTATCTGAGTTTACCTAGGGGGAAGATCTGGTCACTTATGGCAGTTGCCCAGAGCTGGCTGACTTAGGCTGACGTTATTGTCTTACATGACTTTAAGCAGCTTTTGCTCTGCTTCACCTCCCCAAAAGTGGAATGCCAAGATTATCTCTACCCTGGGGGGGTATCTGGATCAGCAGAAGAGGGGTTACTCAAAAATTAGTGTAACTGGGCCCATTCAGTTATGATCGAACTTACAGTTAATCCTTTTATCACTGTTAAGGATATCATTACCAGCTCTTTCAGGAAGCCGTTTCCCTTCTTAGTCTCTTGGAAACGGTGATCCAAAGCCCCATGCACCAGTGTTGTAATGGTTTTTGTATTTGTCTGAAGTTGCCTGTTGATAATGATCTCATCTGTTCCATCTCCAATTCTTCGTTTCACTTTCCTGTGCCACTAACCCTTGCACTCCAAAATTAGAGGTTTGCAAGTAGCTGGCAGTTTCACTTCTCTGGAGATTTGGTAGATACAGACTTTGTGTTTGATCTGCTTGTCTTTATTAGCTAGTTTTGCATTCTAGTATCAAACTTGCCTCAGCTCCCCAAAGAAAACTCTAATATAGGAGCCGTTCAAACAATAAATTTTGCATGATTTCAAAATGAAGCCCAAACTGTTCCAGGTTTTACAAGTCTAGTCTGACAGCTCACTTGAAAAGTAACCAGCTATGCTGGCATTACTTGAAAATCTTCCCAAATCTTCTGATCGATCTCAATGTCAAATTCCAGGCTGAGAGTTTTGGACTTTGGGAGGAATGTATTCAGTTGCAAGGGAGACACAGCAGGCATTATCTCCGATGTGAACTGAAAAATTAGCAACTTACAGAGAACACACAGAAATGAAATTTCAGTAAAATTGTCTCAGTTTTACACATTCCTGGGCAATTACAACAGTGTCCGCATTGCTGTGCAGAGGATATATATTGGTAGTGAATTCCTGTATGGCCATTCACAGTATTCAATGTGGAAACTCCTCTGAATTGTATAATGACATTTACAGATTGTCACGAGTGAAAAATGTATCAGAAGAAACAGAAGCTCCTAGCTAGTCACACACGGTAATGTCAGAAAAAGTAACAGTGACAGGAAAGAAGGGGTAGCTAGTAATCTTGAGCCATGAGTTTTGCCCAAGAAGTTTTAGAATGGCGAAGTCAAACCAAAAGCTGAAAGGTTTTTCCAACTGAGCCTAAAAGAATTAGGAGTCTGTGTATCCACAGCTGTTAAGTTCCGGGCTGGATTCTCGATTAGCAAAGATATTCATAGACTCATTTGTGAACACCGCACAATTTGAAAAAAAAAAATCTCTCTTCTGAAAATCATTGACCTAGAAAACTGGTAATCTTCACACATTAAAGCCTTCTACAGCTGTTAATATATGTTATATCAACAACTCTTGTAGTACAGCGTGTATTTTCTCTGAAAAGCCATGAGTTTCTCTTATACCCAATTTAAAACACACTTTCAAGATTCATTTATATGTTTCGCTGGCCAGTTTAGCTCGGGATCTTAATTGTTAGTGGTTTTGCTTTTAGTTTTGCAGCAAGCTTTGCCCATTATAAAAATATGTAAATTTAGCACAAACAATATTACAGTAATTTGCTCCTCCATCATACAAAGACAAGACACAGTTAAGCTTACCGTCCTAAAATATTCTGCTAAGTCATCTGGGTTCCACGCAAGCACGTCTGAACGGTGGGGAATGTTTCGCAAATCCATTGTAAGTTTTCTCCTCTAGGCAGTTAGAGATCGTTCATAGCAGTACTAGCGATGAAACAGCCATTCGGTCCCTGCGTGTGAGCACCTCCAGCCTGTCCAGTAATTCCTTGCTTAAAACCCAGGTTCTTCTGTTTAAGACCTGGCGTTTTTTTTAATTTAGAACTGTGTTGTTAGGACATCCAAGAGAGATACTGCTTCCTCTAATACAAAATGGTCTCTTCTCAGAAAAGTTGTCAGCTAGTCAGCCTTACCACTTCCTTTGTCTGAATATAAATAAGTAAACAAGGAAGCACAGCAAAGAGTTGAAAGTGTTCTTCCTGCTACATTTAAGTAAGCTCCTATGGACCCTATTTGCTTGTAATTGCATACATAAATATTTACATATTTACACACTCTGTACAGTATAAATATATTGGCATATTATCTGCATAGATATCGGTTACTGCTTCTGTACAAGTCTAACCCAGACAAGCCCCCCTCCAAAGAAGAACACATTCACTTAAGAGAAACTTCTTCCACTTACCTCACTACCTGAAGTGTCACACTATCTTTCTTTGATTTGTACAACAATAAAAGTTGTTGGAGGTCTACAGAAGGAGATATGCATGAATTAGGGATGGAATTATAGTCAGTATTCCTTCAAATAAGGAATCTCTCAGCTAAACTAAAAAATGGACAAGCTTAGGTGAAAAATTATCACATAGTCGTTTCAGTGCTCCATTTCTCATCTACCTCTAACAAGGATTTTTATGGCTGAAAAGAATCCACAGAACCATAATATGACCACAGGGACATGACAGACTGCATCTGTAATGTATAGCCAACTCAGGCACCAGCCTACCAGTAGGTACCTTTGCTGAGACTACATTTACTAATTCCAAATGTGCTGTTTTTAAAAAAGCCAGCATGTCCATTCTCCCTTCTCTTCCTTCCAGTGTGGTGCTGGTGTGAATGCTTGGGGTCGCTGTTCCCATCCGCTCCAGCAGGCTGCACAAAAGGTGGTATTTTGTAAGCTTCATATATTAGTAAGAATAGATGCATAGTTCTGAAGCACTGGAAAGGACAGTATGTCTTCTTTCTAATGAAATGCATCACTTTCACTATTTCTAGTCATTGAAGACCTTCTAACCTTGGGTCTGTAATTTGCAAGTATATTTGCATACAAATGCATGTATTTGAGTTCATATCTACAAGTCTCTATAGTATTGTATATAAGAGTTTTCCTTTTGAAATTCAGTCTGATGTAAAGTAGCGTACTTTTTGTGGAGAAATTTTGGTAAATGACGGCAGCGTAGTATTTAAAACTCTAAACTGCTGTAACAGCTGTTCTAAACAGTGTAGCATTTATCAAATACATGATACAGCAGCGTTTTATGGGTTCTTATTTGAAATTACCTGTATGAATCATCTGAGGCACGTACTGACAGTTTCACAGAAATATCATCACCTCTCCATTGTAAATCTTGGTCTGGGGACAAAATAGGACTAAATTAACTTGTGACAAAGAATCCCCAAAGGAGAAGTTGTTTTGACGGCGCATTAGCAGCCATGGTAAAGGGGAGATTACACAGCATACATCTCAGACCCAATCACACATCGTGTCTTTCAACAGAGAAACAAGTTTCTTAAAGTTCAGAAACAGGAAGAAGCCTGTGCTATAATTTCAAATTGTTTGTTCTATTAAAGTATTTCATTACCTTCTAATCTGATTTCTATCCCAAATCCTGCGTAGCAGCTTGTCCTGGTTTGAGGTAAAACAGAACCAATTTTCTGGTTTGTAATTTTACTTTTTAGCTGGGCCTCATCTAACTGACTAAAGTCTGAAATTAACAGCGTATTGTTCAGAAACTGTTCACTCTGAGTGATAAGACCTGGTTATACCAAGGAATGGTATGCACAGGGGCTCTTGCTTAGACTTATTGCTATAACAACCAAGGGCAGCTAACTTCACTGTTTGCCCCATTAGAGGGTCAGAAGTGGAGAAGTGTAGAGGGGTCCCACCTGCAGGGAGGAGCAGATGGGACAGGTGACCCAAAGCTGACCAGCAGGGTATTCCATCCCACCTGCATCACACTCAGTATCAAAGCTGAGGGATCAAAGGGACAAGGCTGCTTTGGTTCGCTCTTTCTTCAATGGTCGATGTTTGAGGAGGACCCTGTCTGTTCGTCTGCCTTTGATTCCGATCCGAGCATTCCTGACTCTAGTTCCGGAATTCAGCTCCTGTCCCTCACTGGCTCCAGTCTGGGACTTTCCCTGTGTCTGCGGGTGGCGCGATCGTCATCCTGGGAGCTGGATACGGTTTGGTATATATTGTATACTGTTTTTTCTCTTTAATTTTGATTATTCTATTATTATTTCTTCTTTCTTTATTTATTATTATTTTCATTAAAGTAGTTTTGTTCTTTTTCTAAACTCATAAATCTCCTTCTCTCTTCCCCTCCTCTCTGAGGAGAGATGGGGGGAGGGCCATCTGTCGTTCTGATTGGCCAATCTGGCCAAAACCACGACACAGCTCTAATTTCAATTGTGTTATTCCCTACTTGTACTAATATAAAACTAATTGGTCTGGTCAAAATTTATTCTGATGATGTTATAGAAGAATCATAGCATCATTTATTCTGGTGCTGAGATAGAATCATAGAATCGTTTAGGTTGGAAAAGACCTGTAAGATCATTGATTCCAACCATTAACGTAGCACTGCCAAGTCCACCACTGAATCATGTCCCTAAAGACCACACCTACACATACAAGAGATACAAGAGGAGACAGGAGAAAAGCAGTCTCCTTTAAAGTCAATCTCCTTGTCTAGAAAGCAACTATCACAGAAATTCCAACACATTTACTTAACCATTGTTATTTGGTTGGATCCCGTCTACATCACTGTGAGTACGTTATAGCTATATGTGTATTTCACGCATTTTGCAAAAACCCAGCTGCAGGAGTACTCGAGCTTTGTCTCTGTCTAGAACTTCTTTTGTAATGTGATAAACACATAGGATGTGGTGGCCAAGCGAGGCTTGCTGAGGAAACATCACTTTGTATTTTCTACATTTGAATTTTCAGATATACTGCTAGATTAGTGTAACAATTTTAAATTGCGTTTCCAACCTATGTATGTATTTGAACGTATCAATGGAAAATGTTGTTCAACTCACAAGTAACCACGTATGAGTCATGCTCCCCAATCCCAACCAGACTGACGAGAGTTGTTTTGAAAGATGCTTTTAAATGTCTGTCTGTGTGGCCCAGAAAAGCAACGTGGCAAATCCCATATTCCACAAAAGGAAACTCTTGATCCCAGAAAAAGGCCCCCACATTATTGCCTCACTCTTTTAATTGTTCTTCTGTTCACTTTTCATGTATTTTCCAACTTGTTTGTTATTTCTCTTTCTCTCTTCAGTGTCACTCCAGAATTGGCACTTTCTCTCAGCTGCTTCTGTTGCCTCCAGTGTCCTCTGCTCAGAGAGGCAATTTCAACACTGACGGTCACCAAGAGAGGAAATCGAGAGAGAGAAAAAGCTGAATGTCCACACTTGTGCAAGCCCACATACCAGAATCTCTAGCCAGATCTGGGCAGGAGTGTACGGGAGGGTGTCTGGGAAGCAACCACAGCTGATTTTTACAGAGGAAGACAGAATGACCGCAGGGTTAGCATTAGGGTAGTTAAATGAACTGCAGCCGACAGACAGGGCCACAGAGGGTTCCTGGGGAAGACTGCCAAGTTTGACAGGCTACATGCAGAAATTTTGTTGACAACTAAATCCATCTCAGAGGCGACAATCTTAACTGTCTGCTGGGAATGATCACATGCTTTGAATCTTAGTAGTTCAATCTTATACCGCAAGAAATGAAGACACACTAAGTAGGCAGAACACGATAGACCTGTTCCATAACATAATTTGTTATATACTTCAGTTGGCAATCTTCCATGAAATGGATTTTAAGCTTTTAGATATTCAAATGCTGAGAAATATTGACCTTACAGCTATTATCACACGCATACCTTTTCTGTTGTGACCTTTTTTCCCCTCCTTTTAAAGAAGTAGGCCTTTTATAGTTGATGCCTGCAGTGATACAACCTTCACATAAAAAAATGTGTCTCTTCAAATAAGAGCTGCCAGTGGTAGAGTTCTTTCAGATGTAGCGATGGTCTGGTGACTGATCTTTGAAAATGTGAGAGTCTAACCATCTCAGGCAGCGCAGGAAGGAAGTTCACACTGCCCACATTCTGCTGCCTTCAATGAGCCTCACTATTTTCCAGATTCTCTCACCTCTTTTCGGTGGTCCATCCCGCAGCACCCTGTTTTAAGTAGAGTCAGAGGCTTACTTTGAACAGTTTTCCAAATGGCTTATTTTTCTAGAAGAACTCATTTTACATGTCAATTTTCCTAGAGCAAAGCAAAACAAGTTCAAATCTCATAAAAACTTAGTCTTCATGTTCACCTCAGTCCCAAAGCAAAGTGGATCTTTATGACATGTTTTTATTTTGCCCAGCCCAGTTTTGTTTTTAGAAGCCTTGGGTACTTTCTTCCTTTTATCCTGGGAATACTTACCATTGCCACCCTATATTTCCTCTTTTAACATTGTATGTCTTATTCCCAGGCTGCGTACCTATCTATAACACAAGAAAATAATGCTTTCATTTTTATACCCTTTAAAAATCACTGCTGTATTGTTATAAAATCCTTGCTGTCTTTAATTCTCACTGAGCCACATCTTCTCCTCCTCAAATGTCCTTATCCATTATTTCTTTAATTCTTGTGGTCAAGTGTTAGCCTTGACTTTGCAATGTCTGTACATTAATATAAGATCCAAAACTGAGTCTTTGCCAACTTAAAAAAGCTCTTTTGTAGGAATGGAACTACGAGTCTTCCTCACCACCTAGTGGCTGAGTCACAGACTGACGCCAAACACTAACGACTGCTGTTTTAAAGAACGGGGATGGACACTGTACAAATTTGATACTTATGTTATGTATATGGCACTTCAATGGGACTAGCAGTCGAAGGAGATGCTAACCAACCTACCTGCATCTGAAATATATGGTTTGAATAAAACTGTGTCTGAGATACTGGCTTCAAATCCAATTTCACCAAAGAAAAAAAAAAAAATAAAAATTTCTGCATACTCTCTGAACTCAGCCCTCAGCAATGATTTTCCTGGATGGAAAAAAAATAAATTGCATACTCAAAGAAGTGTATTTTCCATTGCTAGTGAATTGCGTTACTTTGACTAGGTAGAAATACAGAGTTTAGGCAATTCTGAAATACCTGAAATCCTAGAACACAGCCACTAGAGTGCAGTTGAACTCTATTCAGAAAACAGAATCAAATATCTATTAAGGTGCTGTAAAAAAAAGGCAAGTAGTTAGAGATATTCTAGCAAGAGTACTGTTTTTTCAGGTGCATATTTTATTGCACTCTGTTAGGGTCGTAAGTGGCATAGAATGTTCTACTTTGTCCAGAGACACTGCAAACAAGTTCAGAGGAGAACACCTAGCAGGCCTTAGAAACAACGTCTACTGAGCAAAGACTGAAAAAAATGTTTTGTGTAGTCTGGGAAAGGGAAGTTGGAAACGAAGGAAGGAAAAAGGGGACAAACTTAGTGATTTTGGGTGATAGCAGTCAGTTGTTCTTGTGACCTGTGAATGCTCTGCTAACAAGAAAAGCAGCTGCGAGCTTGAAGAGTAGATATTGCAGATTGAAGAACTCTCCTGCCCAGTTTTGGACTGTTCAGTGCAATTCAACAGCTCAATTCATAAACTGGCAAACAATGCCAGCTGTGCTGTAACTCAGAAGGAAACTAAGTGGGGCAAAAGGACAACTGGAAAGATGTTCAGTTTTGGATATGATACTCCATTTTAGTACAGTGTCTTCCAGGTGCAGAACTCTACCAGTGAACACACAGTTTTTGTAACTGAATATAGAAGTTTGACAGAGACATTCGAGTTATTTAATGTGAAGATGAAGAAAGTTAGAAATATACCATTTAGTCTGGGGTAACTGCTCAGACCCTTTCCACCTGTGCTACCAAAAAGCACAGGTCTGCTACCACCAGCTCCGGACAAGACTACTGCCAAGGGGAAGTGGCCAAGACCTTGGCTCTGCAGGGCTGCAGTTCCCCTCAAAGCCCTCCTCCACTGGTACAGCTTCATTTGCTATAACAGCTTCTGCTCTAGGTCTCACCTGATCCCTGACACTCCTGTCTCCCCTGCACCACCACAGAATTGGGCTGTGCCGTGCTGTGCTGTGGGAACCTGCCAGCTCTACAGCCAGACCTCACCTAGGGGCAATTCTCAGCATTTTGAGTTTACTTAAAAAGGAGAATTAAAACAAGGTTAAATGTTGCTGTTACGCTGAGTAAAAGCCTCCTGTTTAGGTCTGACTATGAGAAGAGGTGATCATGGTTAAATTATTTTTATCAATGCTATAGTCAAAAGAGGTGAACAAAAGAGACTTTGAACAGTGATAAAAGCTGTGACAGGAAGAAAAAAGGACAAAAGTGAATCGAACTAGGCATGTTTCCTTTCTGTGTCTTGGTTCCTATACGTCTGGGTCTCCCTCTGAAGACCTGAAGCAGGGCAAAGGGTGTTGTAAAATGATCAGCGATGTCAAGCAGTAGCCATTGTGGGGAGAAAAATGAAGAGTGCCCACCTCTGCAGCTGCTCAGAAGGATGCAGAAAAAGGCTGGGCTTTTCTCCTTGGATTTACCAGATTGCCTTCTTTTTGGGTGTGCTTTCCCTGAAAGAAATATATTGTTTTAAACCCTTTTGAGTCAGTGTTTATGAGTGGGCTCATACTGCCTCTTGCACAGTGCTGAAGGTAGCTACTGGGGAGTATTTAATGTTATTTCATTTCTTTACTATGAAGCAGCACTGGTAATGGTTATAAATGGCTCTGTAATTGTGCAGTGTATCCAAAGCTGCCTACAGCTTGCCAACTGGACGCTGACTGAGCAGTGGCTCCACTCAGGCTGAACCCTCTCATGCTGTGAGGAGGTGCTACCCCAGGACTGCCATGCAGGCCCTAGCAACCCACGTCAGTGCTCTCAATATCACACACAGTGCTTCTGAAGTTGAAAGTGATCTTAAGCTGCAAGGAAGAGAAGCTTTCACTGCAGTTGGGTAAAATACATGTAAGGCATGGTTGCTTTTGATCTTTTTTTTGGTTGAGAGCATGGGTTTGAAGGGAGATTCCAGGAGTGCAAATGCAAGAGAAGGCATCTGTGCAAGCCACGGCAAGGGCTGGCCTGCAGTGCTCACCTTTGGGGCAGGAAATCGGCGTCCGTAAGCCCTCTTATCCCTAGATGGCGCCGAAGCCCGAGCTATTCCCATTCCGTGCTTCTGTACTGGCTTTCAGTTTGCTTTGCCTTTTTTTTTTTTTTGGGGTACGTGTTTAGTTAAAAAAAAATTAAAATTAAAACTATTCTTTCAGCAAAGACAACTGAACAGTAACAAAAATTGTAATTTTTATTTCATCATTTTTATTAAACAGCACTATTTCAATTTTATACCACTATTCTGACAGCTAAATACATGATGATTATTTTAACTCAACCCATTTTGTTATTTTTATCAAATGAACTGTTGACACCAATAAAAAGCTTATTGGCTCTGACATTCAGGTTGTAAGTGACCTCTTTTTATTTAGACAAGCAGTTTTTTTTCTTAACCCAAACAAAGCTAACTTTATAGAGCTTGCAGAGTTTACATTGCTTTCAGCTCAGCTCTGCACTATTGTACGACATCGAATTTTGGTCACTGCACCCACCACAAGGAAGGCTTGGCAACCTGATATAAAGAAAACAATTGCTGTTAAATCTAGTCAAAATCTGGAGTGAATGTTGCCACTGCAGAGCATACACAAACTCAGAATTGGATTCCGATCCTAGTATATTGCAAATTCTCTAAATATTTAAACAGCTTACTGAACAATAAGAAAACCACTAGTAATTTTGCAGTGCTGAGAAAAAGAAAAAAGCTTCAACAGCTTATACGCTGATAGGTGTTCATTTCAGACTTTCACGGGAAAGGTTTTTGTCAATCCTGGAAGTTCTTGAGAGTGATTTTCATGCCAGATGAGAAAATGTGTTACTTGTGAGACTATTTTGATGAAAATAATGATATTTCAGCTTCTTAGTTACACTTGCAATCCAGTGGTGCTATGGGCACTTTCCTTTATTCCTGCAGTGTTCCTAGCAGATAGAGCAAGAAGCTGGGGCTAAGAAGAAATGCTTAGCATTCTCATCCTTGCAGCACACGTTTTTTCTTGCAGGCAGAGGAGACACCATCCCACGAATGCCAGAACATTTCCTCCTCTACATATTTCCTAAGGGCTTTTGAACCAGTAGTTTAGCTGCATCTAAACCAGCATGGTCTGGAAGTACAGGTGTGTAGGAGAAAAAAAGAGCTCTGCTAACCAACACAGTCTCGGGTATAGTTTTGATTTTAGTGTTAGTTTTGTTTTCAATATTTATATTCCTCTCTATGACTGGCTCAGAGTTTCCAAGGAGCTGAATTCTTGAACACCACAGGCTTTTCAAATATTCAGTGTCACCTTATGTTCAAAATAAAGTACGTTCATAATAAGAGACATTTTTTTCTCATAAACAAGATTTTTGCATATGTTTTAATCTGTACACATGTATTGTATGTACTATGAGTGAACTTAGAAACCATTATTTTTAATACTCTGGCTCGTTATGAAGGAGGGTCAGCACAGAACAAAAGTAATTATCCAGCTGGGGCAGTTCTAATCAGTTAGGTCTCTCACCCAAAATGTAGATTAAAGTAACAGCGGTGTCAGAGTAGGTTCTCACCTTGCTGCTTGTTGGTAAGTGATACAATACATTCTGTCAGTAGGGACATGAGTGTCCATTGCCCAGAGCAGTGCAGGGATGTGATTTGGCCTTCCTTCATTTGCTACAGTGGTGTAAAAGCTCAAAGCCTCAGAAAGAAGACCCCTGACTGCTGAACTTTCACATGCACTTAAAGACAGTTTAAAGCAGCTCATGCTGCAACTGCAAGACATCGTCCTTTCCCAGCCTCTGGGTTCTGTATTTGTGCTGCTTCTGCTTGTGCCAACATAAGCACTCGTTGTGACCACATGAGGAAACACGATCAGTGATTTGGCTCTGTTACCAAATCTAATAACAAATAATGATGAAATGGTTGGTTTCAGACTGCAGCTCTTCCCTGATACGGCTTCGCTGTATGACTATGCAAGTGGTTATGCATGCACAGAGTAGGACGTGTAGCATAGCAAGAAAAATTTTTGGCACTGGGTCTGCAGGGAGGTCTGGGATGTTTCTTTTGGAAGCAATGCTAGTTCAGACTGTACATTAAATTATAAAATCGGCAAAATGGATCGTCCAGAAAAAAATGGGAACCTTTTCATTTTTGCTGTGTAGTTAATCTCATTTCACCATCTTGTTCTGGTTGATGGGGCATGCACTACTTCTTGTTTAGAATTTAAACTTACAGAATTAAAATCCTGTTTCCCAGAGAAAGTCGAGCATTCTTTTACGTGCTGCTTACTTTTTGACTGTTATCCTGTGGCGGTGTGCTCTCCCCCTTGCTCAAGCCATAACCATCAGCGGGAGTTGTTATGAGTTGCACCTGGACTTTGGGGGATGGCTGGTAACGCAGTCAAAACACTGTCTGGAGTGGGGACCTAGAAATTTTGTTCCCATGGGAATATGACTATAAGTCAATTATCTTACTCTATAAATAGTGAACAGCCCAAGAGCCCTTGGAGCTCTCCTGCACGGCAGCGGGCTGCATGCCAGCATCTCCCCTTGAGTGGGGACGCTTAGTTAAGGTTCTACTCCTCAAGGCTGAGAGATTCCTTGCTGCCACAGATTCTTGGTAAGTGACTAATAGCATGCTAAACTTTGAAATTTTAGCTAAGTGGTATAAAGATTGATTGCACATATATAATCCTTTAGACATAAACCGTTGACCAAGTCTGGGACTAGGATTGGATCCAGCCACACCCAGACTCCTCTCTGAGAAAGAGTCTAGAAAGCAAGGGGGTCCTTTCTGAACCTCGTGACTCAACGGGAGGGTCTCCCCAACAGCTTCTCTGACCCTGGCCTCTATGCAGTAATAATCAAGTGTACTCTGTCATCAAATCTCATAAAACACTGTTGCTTTCACTACTAACTTTGTTAAATCACTGTTTTATGTTAATAAATATTTCACTACTTCTCTCTTACAAGTGAAGTTAATCACTCCGCCCGTGACATATCCTCTGCATAGTTTAATATGTTGCAGAATTTAGACATTAGTTTCAGGTAGTTTTATTATAAGTGACATAAATAACAAGCTGTGACACTGACAGAATGCTGAAGGCAGACACTGAAGTGTCTGAACTGTCTGCTACTTAACTCAGCACTCTAAGTGTTGAAAGTTTCCTACAACTGTCTATTTTTAACTATTCTGCAAAACTCCCACTTGTTTCTCATCCTGTATCACTTTTAAGTTATTAAGAAGATCCTGCATTAAGCTCCTGGTTGTTTGTGTGAACTGGATATATGCTATTGAGTCTGTGAATAAATAGACCTGCTCTTTATTATACTTACTTGTGTTTTATGTGGGGTTTGGTTGGTTGTTGGGGTTGTTTTGCTACGGAAAGGCAGAGTTTGTCACTGAGATTCTGTGAACAGATTTTCTGTCTTGATGTCCATACACCATACTGGGCACATCTGCTCACCACACTGGATTGTGATGAAGTTCTCCTGATTACAAAAGTCTCACATTCAGATGTGATTTCTGGCCTATGCGCTTTGGCTTGCAGGAGTTCGAACATGAGGAAACTGGTTTGCCTTCAATGGTAGCAGCCTTTCATCCAAGGACCTTCTCTCTGGTTATGTTATATAGATTTGACTGTCTTCTACTGTCACCCCATGCCGCTGCATTTGGACTGTCTGCCTAGCACAGAAGTTAAAAAGAAGACAAGCAAGCCCCATATTTGAAAACATGGTTGCGGTCCTCTGTACAGGGAGCTGCTGATCTCAAACAGTACTTATTAACTAATAGATTTTCCAAGCCATTATGTCACTCAGAAATTAATCTTGATCGTGACAGAGCATGTCTGGATGCAGAAATAATGAATGTATACCAGGAGACTACAAACACCTGCTCTGCCTGCAGAAGTGTCTCTTGTATGTCAATATGAAAGACTTAGCTCTACTTTTCACCCAGTTCTCACTTCAAGAAATTCTGTCCTTAGATCACTCAAGAGTATTTGTCCATATCCTCTGTTCCTGTGTATCAGGGTCCTGAGGGCACTAATAGGCCATAATGGCCCTGACTGGCTTCACCTGGGGCCTCCACCCACACCTCGCTCATGGTCTGGGGCTGTATTTAAGCTCAGCTCAGGACTTTGCTAAGATGTTTGTCACTGAAAATTTCAGTGGGCACAGGGAGGTCCCCTCAGGTAAGGCAATATTTGCTTTCTAGTAAAACTTCTGCTTTCAAGCAAAACTTTCTGCTTTCCATTCTTCATTACATCAGTCAGAGGCTTGATATAGTACATGAGTAGGGATGATGAATGTCTGGACTGCTCTAATTATAGTAATGTAAAGATGTGGGCTGCTCAGTGCTCTTATTGAGGTTGCCATGTTCCTTTAAGATGGCCTTGAGAATGAATGACTTCCCAATGTTGGTAGTTCCCTGATGCTGTTACAATGTGTGCGTGGGACTGTTGGGTGCTTTCTCACTTTCCCAGCATTTGCTCCAATTTAATGGTGTTGAGGTAATGTCTAGTATCTACTAGTTCTCCTGTATGTAAAAGGGAATGTAAGTAAGGTGTTGTATGAATCTGGTTCCTTACTGCGTAAGACGTATAATCAGCATACAGGAGCAAGATGACAGAGTTCAAACATGGATCCTATGCAGCCGGGTGCACACAAGCTGCGTGCTTGTGGCACAACTCCAGTTGAGAACCTGTATAGCTATTTTGCCTAGCAGTCAAGCATAGGGTGTTAATTCCCGATGGGAATTCGACTCCACATCCCTGATGTCACAACTGTGCAGCTATAACTGCTTTCTGATTGTAGTTTTCACTCTTCTGGCTGGTGTGGCCATTTGAAGAAGGGCTGTACTTCTTCTCTTCTGTAGGCCATAGACATGCCTGCCATTACACCTGCAAGACTACTCTTACTGAATTTCTTATGTATTGTCCGGTCTGATTAATCCAGACTGCTTGAATGCTTGTGCAAAATCCTGTTAAAGGTTGGCTATGTAAGTTTGTATATGTATATATATATGTTAGCTACGGGAAGTTTTTTGCAGTCCCTTGATTAACAGGTGAACCTCATAAGGAACTTTGAGTTTTTCATGCTGCTCTTTTTAGTGCTGCTGTTCTTAAGACTAGTCCAAGTGAGACTGGATGTGGTCAAGATATCTACTATGACCTGGTAGAACCAGGTATTCATTTACCTAGGCAGGCTTGTTCTTGCTCACTAGTTTGAGTGTTTATAGGTCAGAGGCAAGTTAAATAATTCTTGCAAAATGAGACATTGATATCTCTAGTGAAAAGAGTAAATTTAAAACCCTTCTTAAAACTTGTGAATAGAACTTCCTTTATAGGAATAGACACTTCCTTTATTCGTCTGCCCCGAAGCAAATGCCCTATAAGTATAATTTGGAGCAGATTTGGGGTGTGTTTTTTCCTCTCTATCTAGGCAACATAGAGAAACTATCTCTTTTTCTCTTTGCATATTTCTGCAGCAACAGACTTACCTTTGCGCATTCATGTGTTCTGCACTATGGATGCAGCCCTCCAGAGGTTATCAGGTGAAGATGGGGTTTTTTTGGTAGTAATCCAACCAAGGCAGAATCATTATTCATCAGCATGAAGTTCTGTAAAGAGATAAATATTGTGTTAAGGCTCCTGGAAATGGATCTGTACACAAATCTTCAATTTACTTGGCCTTTCCCCAGATACCATTTCTAAAGTAGAATTGTTACTATTTATGTGGAGATAAATATGTATAAATTGAACCAAAGAGGGGCACATATCCCACATGAACAACTTGCTAAGCGAAGTGACTGTGCTGCTCAAATAAACAGCTGCCAGTTGCAGACTGGTTTTGGATAATATTGAGAATCTAATGGACAGCGTAGTTGCAGAATGTGCTTTGGCTGCCTGTGGGAAGGTGGACAGGTTAACAAGAAAAGCCATTTGTATGAAGGGAGCTCAGGTTCCCATTTGTGCTCATCACCAGTCAGAGCTGTGTTAGTACATCTGCTTTACTGCAACTGCACATATAATCCCATTTACTTTGCAGAAGAGTATGTATTAATTATTTATTAATAAAAATCAGTTGTTCCTAGGTATTCTTAGCTTCAGGCTCCAGTTTCTTAAATCCCAACATTTATTGAGACAATTTTTGGTAAGTGCAGAAGTTCGTTTTAAATAAATAAAAGCAATAGTGTGCTTCTGTGGGTGTGAACCAAATCAAGCTCTCGTACCCCAGGCTGGTTGTCAGAGCTCAGGTTAACATCATTTAAGACTATATGGAGGAGGAGCTGGTGTGTGTGTGTGTGGCAGAAGCAACATGGAGGTGTTAGTGGGGAAAACAGGTATGTGCTGAGGATAGGTGATGAGGGCAGCACGGACACACTGACTGCTCACTCAGTGTTTGTAGGGTTACTGAGGAAGAAGTTCCCAAGAGTAGCTCTCATGCAAGGAGGTGAAACTGGATTATGAGGTGTGGAACTGGAGCTGGTATGCTCATGACCAGAACTGTTATGGTGGAGTATATGGCCAGTGATCTGCTGATGTTTACTGGTTTTGAAGATGGACTCAGTGACTGTTCTCATAGAAGAGGGACAAGCGCCAGCCCCTGACTAGTGCAGAAAGGAGGCATGATAGACTCATCTTGTCTCCCCATAGGCTCTACTGTGGGATGAGATGTTCCAGCCTGAAGCCGTGTGCAAAGCAGAAAGCTGCGTGAGGTTCAGAAAAATGCATTTTGTTGGAAATGTGCCTTAATGACATAAGAAATACTTTCCTCAGAAAACATGAGAAGCTTTACACCCTATCTTCTTAGGGGTAATATAAAATTATTGAACAGTATACAGAGTCACTGGTTGCAGGGATAGGAAAATAGAACACTTCTGAGGCAAACACTTGAAGAATCATGAGCAGTAAGAAAGACGAGAGCATAAACTGCAGTCATTGAGGGTTCAAATCTTCAGCTGGACATGACCTTCAAATACTTCATCTTTGCTTTAGGTGCTATATGTTGGTTTGAGTCTTTTGCTTATGGGTTACTGACAGGAGGCAGAGGGCCTGATCCAAAGCCAGTTGTATTGCACGGGAAGACCCAGGCCAGGGCTTGCTATGCGCTTTGGATAGAGCTAGGGTATACTCGCTTTGCTATTAATAAAAGTACCGTGTAGACATTAAAAATGCTTTGGTTCCAGTGGTTATTATTACATCCTGAACTCCTTCTGCCAAATTCATAGGGTAAAGGATTGTAGAGAGAAATTGTTGGGAGGAGTGGGGTAGAAAAAGCACCAAGGTGGAGGCTGGGCATGATCCACTTCACATGTGGCTTTGGGAATTTATAGTTAGAGAGGGTTGATGAAATGAAGAAAAATCGCCTGAGACTTTTCAAATGGTACGAATCAGTCCCAGGTGGGGAATATATAAAAAGAAGGCTGGGTGGGAAGGGGGGAAAAGTTGATTATAGAATTATAGGTATTCACTTTACTGCGACATTTGCCTGGAAGGGGTACAAAATAATTTTGTTGTATTTTAAATGGGCACAGGCTTTGGGTAACTGCATTGCTTACAATGAGATGGTACTTGCTATTTTTCTGCAGAGGAAGCCCAATAGGCAGCTGTTAATTCTGTAATGTAACTTATGGGAGCAGTTTTACCATGGCTACAATGTGTTTTAAGGTAAATATTTTTATTTATGAAAAAGCAGTAAGCAAGCTAAAACAGTGGGTAGGGTGGGGAAGAATTCAAACCATGTTTTAAGCATAGTGCTTTCTGAAGAAGACTTAGTTACGTTCATGTCTTGAGCCACAGTATTTCCATTTCCCAGTTTTTATTATACCAGAATTATTCATGAATCTAAATCAGGTCTGAACACTGATCTTTAACAGAAAGATTCTAGCTTTCCTTTCCCAACTAGGCATATCACCATTTTCCAAAGCAAACTGCTGGGAATAAGGCATGTACAGTATAATATTTGGTAACTTAATTATTTCTGAAAAGCAGTAAGTCTCATTCTCAGTCTTGTAACAGAGAAAGCTAATTTGCTGAAGGAGCTACTGGTCAGAGATGAGGTGATGGAGAATCTTGCATGGGGAATGTAAGTGTCTGCATAACTGATGTTTTTCATTACACTTGTTTTCCCCTGCAAGCTCTCCATGTAGAGAGGAAACATGTCTAAAGTGTAGCAGGAAAAACAATAGTGTCTATTTCCACCTAGACCACAGTCATACTTTAAATACCTCCTTTATAGCTTTCTCTTACAGTATTGCTTTGCTGCAACTGATACAGGCCTTATTGTAGCAGCTACTTCCTAAAGGCACAGTTCTTACCCCAGATGACTCCTGAAGGATCTTTCCATAAGTTATAGAAAATTCTTTGGATCCCAAGATCCACAAAGCCTACTACCTAATGTTTAGGTATTTAAGACTGCTTAGACATGTTACATTTTTACTGAAGTACCTTGCATGTATATGAAGCACTGCTGTTCTTGTGCTGGCTGGGGTGTCATAAATTTGCATTCCTCACAGCTGCCTAATGCAAAGTCTTGTGAGACTAAGCACACAATGGTATATCCTTTTATAGACCTTGTAATACGTACGAGTAGCTAAGCTGAGAAGAGAAAGGAGGCTAATTACACTTTACAAATGAGGGACTGAAAACATCTCCAGAACAACTAGATTTTCTAGGAATGACTGACTGTCCTCATAGACAACATCTTCCTGTGTTGCCGCAAGAACCGTTTCCTTTAACCTTTCCCTTTTGCTAATGCGAATGTGCAGGTGTGGATGAGCTGGAAGGTGCTTGGTTGTTAGAGGGATGAGCACGGCACGAGAACCCGTATAGCACAGAATATCAACAAGGTCACACAGGAAGAATATAGCAGAGCAGTAGTTTTAATCTATGTAGTCTGATTTCCAGTCCAGCGCATTAACTGTCTTCCAGAATTAGTCATCACTTGGCATAAATCAGAACAGTTTTGCAAATTTGCAATTTTGCGGTACAGAGGTGTTACTAAACCGGGTATTTCCTGCACTGTGGAGGCATCCAAAGCAACATCAGGAAGCCATTTTGCTATTACTTTTCCTTAGTAAGAAAGGATCTCTTGTGTGGACAAGGTGTTGCTATGGATCCATCTACCACTAAAGCACCTGGCAATAGACTTATGTGAGCACAGGTAACAGTGTGGTTGTTTTGATTGTGTGAAGATACTGGTATGCCCAGAGCAACTAGTAGAGAGACAGAGTGTGTAAATATGACTTAGAGCCAGCTTTGTATAGCCATGGTTGCCTTTGGCTTAAGGGACAACCATTGTCTTCCTCCATTCAAGTCCGATTCTGTTTTTACCCTCTGTTACGATCTGTGAATGAGAGCTTCCTTTGAGTGGACATGAATTCAATGTCAAGTCAGATGACTTGGAAACAATGGCCTTTGTCAGGCTGAATGCACTAAGACAGGCCCACTTCAGAAGTATTGTGAACCTGTTTATAGGTAGCTTCTGATGAGCTGTGTTTAAAAGGAGTTGCAAGTGACACATAATTCATCTAAACTTAAATTCACCCTTCAAAAAAGAACAATTCTGAAAAAGAAAATATGGTAAGAAATTGAATTACATTTTCCACTGTTGAAAGCTTATGAACAGCAGCTTAATGCAGTAAGCCTGATAATGAGGATGGAATGTGGCGTTAGCGAGGCCTTGACATTAAAGCGAAAAAACAGATGATTCTATGGGACCGCAATGTTGCGAACAAATGATCTGTATTCAAAAGAAAGTACAGAGCAAACATTAAACTTTAATGGAAAAATCTCAGGGGGAAGGTTATTTTCATGCAGCTGAACATTTTTCTTATTAGCATAACACATGGTCACTTTTGCAACAAGCATAATAATGTTGTTCATCATCTACTTGTTCTATGTAAAGGTTAAGTCTCCTTGGAAGTATAGTCAAATAACTAGTTTACTACCTGCTTTGGAATGCAGTTCTCCCTGTGACAAGGGCATATTTGAGTTCTAGGCACTACTTCAATGACAGTGGAAACTACACCTTTTTTTTGAATATTTGAAAGAAAGGGTAGTGCTAGTGCTTTGCATTAGCCACTTTTGGAGATCAGAGTTTCTTATGAAATGTCTGTATGTAGTTATCTTAATGTGTCCCTTGTGAGACAAATGGGATTCTTACTCTACATGGAAAGCATAGAGAGTGATTTGGTCCCAAAATTTCAAAGCTGGGTACATGAAGTGAGGCACCTGATTTCTTAACGAGGAATTCTTATGTTCTGAAGAGATCAGTGGTGGCAGGCGCTGGCTTATTAAAGATGCCTAGAAGTTGAGGCTCTATTTTGAATGTGTTTGAGCCCCACTAACTGCCACGGTTGGACAGGGCTGGTAGGTTATAACTTCAGCAGTAATGTTGAGGTGCACAGCCCTGGTAATAGACCATGGATTGCACTGGGAGTCAGATTGTTGGGATTTGCTTGCTACTTGATTATCCCATTAGTTCAGAAGGATGGTAACCTTTGGGAGCCTTTTCCCTTTCTGTGCTTTTGCAGCTGAGATTCCTTCTTCATTTGTGAGAAAGAGGAATGGCTTTATAGGTTTACTATGATCTGCTGTATGAATGGCCTCAATCACAGAATTAAAATACTATTGTTAAGTAGAAAGTTTGATAAGGGATCACTGAGCACTGAAGCTGTAAATACTGGAGGCTGAAGATCACTTAAGATAGTATTGCTAGCTGATCAGTATATGCTCGCTGATATCTGGGCCTTAGATGAAACCACCCTCTGAAAGTTAAATATTTGTTGCAGTGAAGTTTGTTCTAAGAATATTCTTTGCCCATTCTATGATCCAAGTCTACTACCTTCAGGATTTTTTGAAGAATTTCATATAATAGCTAAAGGCAGTAAGTTGTTGCAGTCCATGCTTCGTACTTGATCCAGTGCTTGCTTTTGTTCTGTTCTCACACTTGTTATGAGCAGTGCACTTACGGCCTCTTTTGTACAGAACTTCTGTCTAGCTCTACTCTTTCCTTACTCCCTCCTGCACTGGTAGCCATGATTTTTTTTTTATAACTATTAAAACTAAACCCAGTTCTACAAAGATGCATTTATACACAACATAAACACAAACTGTACGTGAGTTTAAGCTTGATTTCCTGTCTGCCTTCTTTGTGAAATATTTTAGTTCCTTTAAAAAACAAGCACTTTAAAGCAATGTTCTCAGGTTTGCAGTGAGAACACTGTACTTTCTCACCTCAGTACCTGTCATTCGAGCCTGCCATAGGCCTCTTCCAAAAAAAATTACAGACTTAGCACAGCAGGAGGCTGGGTAATCTAGTGATAAGAGCAGAAGACTAAACATGGATAAAATCAGATAAATGTCTTGCGCCTCTCATCAGTCACTCGTGAAATGGTTCTACCAATTCCTCATCACAGGAGGACTGAATTTCCAGGACTGATCCTGCTAGGTCTTGAGCTCCCCATCTCCTGCTGAGTTTACCCATTGAAACACCGAGTCGCTCACGGAGATGCCTAGGACCTTGGTGGCTCTGGCTGATAATCAGCAGAAAGGACATGTACAGAACGCTCCATTGCTACCCATTATTTTTAGAACACTAACATATAAATATGCATTTGTCGCAAATGTAGGCTGTGACTAATTCGTTTATGAATTCCCTGAATTATGGCTGGTCATATTGTATCAGGAGTTCAATTTTTATATGTAGAAAAGAACCCACTGTGACTTCAAATGTAAACCAGCAGGATTTGTGCTCCTAACTTGGAAGCTTTCATAAATCTGACCCAGGAAGTCTGTTTCTTGTTCGCCCCTTTTAATATTGTAAATCATGGTTAATTTCTTCCAGTGTACAGGTTTGTATCCTCAAGTGGTGAAAACTGTATGGTCAGGTTTTTTTGCAATTTTATTATGAACCTTACAATACTGATTTTTCTCCTTTAAAGCTCTAGTGTTTAGAGTGTTTAGATTTTTATAAAAAAAATAATTTCTGACCTTTGCCATCATAATAATAATTTCTGACCTTTTGGATGAGAATCCAAAGATCTCAAATAACAGAACCTGAATGCACACTTAGAGTGTACTTAAATAGGTAAAAACTCATTTATGTACCTATTTGATGGACTAAAGTCTTATGAGTAACACCGAGTATTGTGGACTTAAGACTGAAAATGTGTCTTGGTATATACAATCTATGTTAAGCATTTAAGTACAGAGTGCTTAGTTTCGGGGGGGAAAAAAAAAACAACAACAAAACAAAAAACCCACCTCAGGCTTTAAACACTGAAAATGCTAAGTAATGTCACTGTCCAGTGTTTTCGTCAGTTATTACGCTATCTTTCTTACTGGTAGGTACTAACTGAAGCCATTAAAAGCTATGGAACATTTTATAACACAATCATTTTAATGAAGGCATTCAGAACAGTGGAAGCAAACTATGAACACTTGCTAAATATTTCTGAAATGTGAATGCTGTAGTTTGTCACTCATGAAGAAGTTATACAAAGTTATATTCACCCCATCTTTAGTTACTCATAAATGTGTTGTGACGAGCTGAATCATTTTCTAGGTGAAAATCGGATACCTCTAATAGTAAAGACTAGCTTAAATGTTAGACACATCAATGAATCTTTTGCATTAATATGGTCTACCTCTACTGGCCTGGGATAAGTACATTACAGTAAATTATAAGGACTCCACTGGGCTAATTAAGGTTGGAATAATCATATTCAATAATGAATCAAGATGGACCGGCTTTAGCTCACCTATCTTTAATCATCTGCCTTACCTAGTCTTCAAGGTGGCATCTAGCAAATGGGGAGAGAGGGAGAGAGGCATCTCGTATTTGTTTCTTTCTTTACGCAATAGTCCTTCTCTAAAATGCAATCATCTGAAGATAGCTGGGTTCATTTGCCCTCTAGAAATGTTGCAGTTCTCCTTGTGGACTTTCAAGGGGGTTGAGGTGACCAGCTTAGCCTGGCGGAATAAAGTTAAGCAAGGCAAATCGCACTATGATCTTATTGCTCGTCTTACAAAGAAGCTTTAGTATTTAAAAAAACCCACTTTTTTTGGTTGCAGTTTCACTGATTTCTTCTTCAAAACTCTTGCGAGATATGTGGTGGTATGGCTTTTTTTGTTGCCAGTGCTTAAAGCATTAGTTTGAACTTATTTAAATTCAATCAACTTGTTTGTCATTGAGTTGGTTGTTTTTCCTGCACAAGACCGGGGGCAGTCATACTAACCTAACTAATCCAGAGAAGAGTGAACATACTGATCAGACCAGAATGAGGTGGAAATTTTCTTTTAAATCCATAAGGTCTATATTCAGTTCTGTTTAACTTCTGGAAAAGATATCAACAGTGTGAATGTATATTACTGTGCTAGATTGGCTCCAAGCCTATTTCTTTCACTCGTAAATTTGCGATGTCCTTAAAGATGTCTTAACAATCCTATGATCTAATAAACAGCTTCCCCTGCGGTGATGTCTCTTACAGTAATACAAGTGAATGTGTGTTTTCTCAGGGGTGTTTGTGGGTAATAGGTTCTTCACTAGCTGTATATTTCTGACTAACGGATAAATCTGGAGTGGATAAATCAGATAAAACTGAGTGTTTTGTTTGAACTGTGGGGTCAGTCTCTTTACGGCACAAATTATCTAATAAGTACTCAGAAAGACTATTGTTAGTCTTGCATTCCTAAAAAGTTAGGCAGTGATCTTCCCTGCAGCTCCCAATTACAATGCTGATCCAAGCTATTTGGCAAAACCTATTCTCCTAGTTAGGAACAGGAGTTGGCCGCAGAGCCAGTTCCCTGATGCAGTTTTATTTATTTTTATGGGACATCTAATTTCCTGTGCACTGCAGGTCTCCAACAGCAGCAGATAACGTCCCTGTGCTTGTTCCCACACTCTCTCTGCAGCTGGCACTTTGCTTTGAGATGTTCCCCTTTCACTCCTAAGGGTGAGTGACACTATGTGCAATATGTCATCTTCCTGAGGGTCTCATGCAACTTCTCAGAAGTTGCACTCAAACTTTCAAATATAGCAGGCACCTGTGTGCCTCTGCCTAAGGTAGGTATGTTTTCCCACATTTAGGCTTCTTCCTGCTACACCATTATGTGAAGATGCATAACTCCTGCCCCAGATAATTCTACTGAAACACAAGACAGCAGTTACACTCCTACTTCCAAGCACCTTCCTTGCTTTTGATCATCCCACCAGTAGTTACAAATGGAACTGCATGAAGAACATAGATATTAACATCTTGCTACAGTGTGTTTGGGTTTTTTTAGATTACAAAATCTGCTGTTCCTTTTTGAAAACTAAATGTTAAATGCTGGGAAAAAGCTAACCCAATTTTGCCTTTCATGCTTGTCTGTCTAAACTAGATTTTGATGAAATTAATACAGCTTTCAAAAAATTGTCAGAAGAACCTACCTACAGGACTACCATGTTCATAGTGTAAAATAGTTCAGGCTCAGTGGTCCTAGCTGTGTCTAGTCCTATAGTCTTTGTACATCCTTTGGAAACCTTCAGAGGGTCTTATGTTTTTCTTTTTTCTAGAACTACAATTTTTAATATCTGTTATTCTAACAGTCCCACTTTTGATTTCCTTGTTTGATATTGCACTCAGTTCTGGGGAAATGTTCTTTAATATAATCATGTCTTCCCAACTGAATAAAAATTGGATAATAGGAGCTAAATGTGGGAATTCCTCGGTACCTGTTATCATTAGTGTGATTTGGCAGTGTGCAGCGGAGTATGCAAAAACCAGCTGTTATCACAACTGCTAGATTTAACTTTACTTTTTTTGGTGACAGTACAGATGAAGGTGAGACATTTATAATGAAATGATATGACATTCCAAAACTGTTTCTTTGTCTGCAGATCAATTCCTTCTAGACACCCCCCCCCCCCCCCGGGATTTATCGTACTAGTTCTTCAGTGGTACTTGAAAGCTTTTGATTACAGTATCATGGTACTCCCAAAATGTGCAGTGGATTCTTGAAAATAAGGGTACTTTGCATCCTGAAACATTCTTCCCCTCAGATCTGTCATACGATTGAGCCTCTCTGTCGAAGAGCCAAGTGGGAGACAAAACAAAGGAAATAATTGTTGCTTTATAGATCTTCAGAGAACAACTAAAAAGCCTTTGTAGTTTTTTCCTCTCTTTTGTGATCATCTTTTATGCATGACGCTTTAAAAATGATAGATTATAAATTCATACAGAGGTTAAAGAAAATTGGCAGAGTTCGGACAGTCTTGACAAATCCATTCTCCTGCATAAGCATATATAGATGATAAAGTGAATGATAATCTGAAGCTTAAAACACTAAATATGGATAGTTATATCTTTATATAGAAAATAACTTCATGTACTGCGAGTTGTTTAAAAGTTGTTGACTGTGGTCTAGTGTCAAAGCAAGGTGCAGCTTGACTCTGCTTCTGAAAGGGCAGAAAGTTCTTCATCTAAAACTGCCACTGAGTTCAGGAGAAGAGATAGTAGTTATCTCCACTGCTGCATCATCTGAAAATACAACTAACATCTTCAGTGTGCTGGTTGAACTCACTTAACAGGCTTCTTCAGAAAATACATTCATGCATTGGGAGTCAGCAGGGAACAGAAAGAATCAGAGCCTTATCTGCTTGAATTACTATATAAAATGTTGAAACCCTGGTCTGATGCATAAGAGTTCATTTTCAAGGAAAATTTCATTTTAAAGGAAATCACCTGGCTATATTATAAATGCAAAGTTTACCCCTCTTCTCTATTTCTGCAATCTGGTCCCTTTACATATGAGAGAATATGCTTTATAACATCCCAAAGGAGGACATATGTTTTCTGTATTTAATTTCAGAGTAGTAAGTAGGAAAGATCACATTCACAAGATTGCCTACACGGGCCATCTACCTAAGGACACGAGAATCAGAGTTCTGCTCTAGATTCTTACAGGAAGGCGACAGGATAATCTGCAAATGCCAATCAAATTAAGATGCATGTAAACACAGAATGCTCTAAACTACATTATAAACACTATATTAATTTGGGGTGAAACGCTGAATTAATTGACAGATTGTGACTTCTCTGCCCACTTCAGCCTAAAATGTGTTTAGATCTGATTCCTTCTATTCTTTAAAGTGTCTAGAATGAAAATCAGATCCAGAAGCTGCAATATGTGATGGTGGGGCACAGCTGAAGTATCACCACAGAAAATCTGACCTGTTTTAATGAAAGGCTTCAATTTGTAGTAGAATAACTAACCACTCTTAGGCAACTAAATATATTAATATAACATAATCTGTTAGTTTTTCTCCCTCAAAATCAATATTTAGAACATCCAGTATTATCCAGGGTGATATGCACAAATGCACCCTATTGACTTAAACATATAGGATTGAGTACTTTACATGTATCTGGTCTATTCATAGGCCTTTAATTGGACACTTAATGTATCATGTGCTAAATTCTTTCTAAAATCTGCCATCTAGAGGAGATGCCAAGAACGGCAAATTCTGGTCATAAGCTTTTTGAAAAATGCATTACTGATCGGTTTCAAAATTAAAACAATGTTTAGAGAACCCGGTCTAAAGGTAGTTTAAGTGGAGCTAAATCTTAATGCCATGAGTGAAAAATAATCTGGTTCAATGACTGAAGCAATAAGCTTAATGTAGGTATAATGGAGGCCTTATCTGAAACTTGGTGTGAACAAATGTCCTAACATCCAATTATTACTGAGGTTTTGGAAGCACGTAAGGAATGTATAATTAATCTCACTGGTTACTGTTTATTTGTTCTTAACTGTTTTTTCGTACTCTGTAGCAAAGCAGTGTTTAGTTTCCTCTGACATTGAGACTGCATTGTCTTAGTTCTAGCATAAATAAGAGTTAGTCCTGGATTTAGAACTTCCAGTCTGCATTAACAGGAGAGATAATCCAAGAAATGTGGGATTTTTCTTTTAAGGCAGGAAATTCAGGTTGCTTTTCTACAATTCTCCCTTGTCCTCTTGCAGCCTTGTCTACTTAGATCGGTTGGCTCCTTGCAGCAGTGACTGTTTTCTCTATGGAACTTCATGCACAGCTGAGTGCCATACTGAAAGACTGTAGGAGAGCTTAGAAACACAGATTTTTAAATACTGCTATAGTGACTTAGTCAAAAGAGCACCTTATTCTTGCATAGTACTGCTTAAGGATGGATGTCTTTGCAAATGCTACTTTCCAAGGGTCTTTTGAAAAAGAATGATGAGGTAAACACTGAGGAAATTAGTAGTTATGGATATATATATATTCTACAAATGAACATTTGACCAGCAAGTGTGAGTGTTTTTACACATTTTAAAGGGCTCAAGATCTGGAGTTGTGACCAAAATAGTTAACTCTTCCATAGCAATTTTGCCTGTCAATTTACCTGCTTTTCCCTTTCTCTGGCCTTTTGATTTGATCCAAGTGTCTGACATTGATTATTCCATGTGGAGGACAGATTCACTGGAATCCCTTGGGTAGCCCTTCATCACCACATGATGAAAGCACAGGGAGGTGTGTGAGCCTCCTCTGGGTGGACTGTAAAGCGCTTTACAAACCAACGTACTTACTACACAGAAGAGAACATACTAAAACTGTAAGTAGAAAGGAAAAGGTCCTATATGATTAGGACCTGGATAAATATACCTTTCCTTCTGATGAGATCTGAGATATATTACAAAACACCTACAAACTTCACTAATACAGCCATTTTACTTTATAGGGTCACTTTTGTACTTAACAGAAATGGTGACAGTGGGAGTCATCTTTGACTTACTTTGGTAGAAATACTTCTTTTCCCATACTGGGAGAGTTATCCTGGGATGCAGCGTTTTAACTTAGTTGGACTAGGCCACTATAATTGTACTGTAATAACTGAAGTAACAAAACTGCAGTTAAGTACTTAAGCACTTAAAGCTAATTAGAAATTTGCTTTTGATTCCATTGGAAACAATTTTACTTTTTCTCACTTCATGAGTTTTCCAATTGCAAGTCAGCCCTTGTGTTGGTACATATAAGAGCGTTCCTACAGGGTTCAGGCTGTAGAGACAGGAACTGAGGTATTCCAGAGGCAAGAATGGCCAGGTTTTTCTTTGTACCTGTACAAAGAAGTGGATGGTGCTTGTAGGTGCTATTGATGTACAATATCAATTTTGTTGATGTTTCAATTTTGAAATTAAAAATGCATTCCCTGACTTTTACAGTACTTAACACAAGGTTTGCAGCAAAAGGTATATTTACTACTGAAATATAAGAAAATATTTGGGAGCAACTTGTCAGAGGCAGGTTCTGTTTGGTGAACACAGTTGGCTAAAGTCAACAAAAGCCATTGCTAAACCAAAACAGCTTGAGGTCAGTATGTTTTACCCTGCACAAACATGTATGTAAGCAAAATAAAATACAACAGTCTGGGTTCAAATTCTCTCAAGAGAGATCCCTAAAGGACAGTGTAAACGAAGCACTTACTGGCTAAACACATTGGGTTAATTAGGCATAGACACACACAGACTCAAGAAGGTATATCTAAGTATCTCTCTTACTTTATGAGTTTACAGGAGGGGAAAGATTCAGCAGGAAAAAACCCCAAGAGTTTTTCAAGAGCACAGAACAGACTTCTAATCCTTTCTTAAAAGTATTTGTACCACATCTTGCATCAAGCTTGCTTAGAATCATTCCTTTCTGGGACAGAAATCTTTCATGTCATGTGTCAGAATAAAATAGCATATATAACTAGCTCTATTACTATAAAATATGTCAGGATCATGAAAAAGCACGAGTTCCTCTGCTTTTATATTTACCCTTCTCTCTTGTCCTTGCAGGATGATATTTTTATAGCTTGATTTCCACTGAAATGCTCTTTGAACATACATCCATCAGCTTTTATGCTCAACAGCCAAGTAATTGGCTAGATCTAACCAACAAAGTGCTTCCCCACACCCATCTCGCCTTCTGTTCCTTGGACAACATGTGCTCCTGTATTATGTCCTGGCAGCTGAACCCTGCTGCAGCCAGCTACCACATCTGCAAGGGAAGAAAAGGTGACACTGAGGGGTTGCTGCCACCTGCTTATGCCTAAGTGCCACAGTGCTGTTTGCCCAATGGCTATTGCTATGGCATGACCCACAGGGAGAGTGCCAGAATCTGTATTCTACCACAAATTCTACTGACAAAGTTAGACAATACAAAAAAACCTTATTTGTTCCACAGATCTGATGTTTTATTCAGTTATTAAACCTTCAAAGACTTCAGAATTCAGATGCACATCTTGGGACTACACCTACTCCTGTGTGCCTTCATATACTGAAACACACTAAGCATCGTGCACCAAATACTGCATTGCACTTCAGTGGAGGCATGATTACGAATTGTCTTGTAAAGGGCATAACTAGCAGACATGAGTGAGTAATCATGTATTTCTAATCCTGTATCATGAAAGGGGCATACATGTGATAAGTCTTAAGGTCCTACAAAAGTCTACAAGTTTTGATTAAAAATCAATATTCACCTCAACGCCTCTTAATAAAACTAGATGCTTATCCTTTTAATATGAAAATGAATATTGTGGTGAGTTTCTAGTTAGCTGTGTGAATGAAGCGGACTGAAATAATAGTAGATGTGTGAATGTGAACTTCTAATATACTTCCAGATATGGCAAAATGTCTGCGAGGTCTTTGCAGAGAAGGATAGAAACCTGGATGCCACAAGCCCACCTTTTAGGGACTGATTAGTCAGTCCTACCTTCCCTTGTTTGAGAAACTTAATAGCAACTTTCTCCACACAGTGACAGCTTTCTTTGTCCTCTGTCAGGAAATATGGTTCTCTACTGTTAGTGATATTGCAACGTTTAAGATAACACAAGTGTGACATTGTTACTACCTTGATCTAACAGTGCTTTATAATCAGTTTGGGGATAG
Organism: Larus michahellis; assembly: GCF_964199755.1. Taxonomy (NCBI): domain Eukaryota; kingdom Metazoa; phylum Chordata; class Aves; order Charadriiformes; family Laridae; genus Larus; species Larus michahellis. The sequence goes on along the minus strand of NC_133906.1, from coordinate 4,673,502 downwards.
TTAACTAGGGCAAGAACTCATGTTTGACATACATTAGCCAAACCTTGTTTGAAGCTCACTGTCAGTTTTCTTCCATAAAAACTAAACTGAAGAGATTACACTTAAAATCCATTAATTCCATTTCAGAAAGCATTTCTGACTTAAAAGTTAACATTTAAATGTCTTATTTGGACAGTTTATAATGAAAATATCAACTTATCTGTTTTAAAGGCATAATTAACATCAAAATTAAGTACAGTTAATAAAAACTATTTAAAAACTAATTCTGCATTGGAAAAAAATCCTCTCTCCTATCTAAAGGAAAAGTGCTGTTAGAGAAGTAGTTGTAGGGCCAATCTTAGTCAGCGAAGCTCAGACTTCTTGCTATCAGAAGTCTTCCAGCAATTGTTTTTATTCTAATTGCTTTGTCATTGAAAGCCTGTCTTTGCCAGTTAAGTGTGTTTGGTATTTAGTCCAGAAGTTCCTGCCTCCTGAGTATTTCCATACTTTGTAGCAACTTTCAGACTTCAACCCACCTGCCTAGTTCAAATGACCTGCAAGCTTGGTTATTGAATTAGGAAGACCAAGACCACAAATTCCTATAGATCCAAAGTAATTTGGCTTTGTGGTGGAAATATTAACATTTTAATGTCTTTCTTACATCTTTTAACCAAAAGATAGCAGATGTCTGGCTGGCTTGACCCAGATGAGAGTAAAGTTGCTATATAATTTATAGTAAGCCCGTGCATTGTTCAGGTACGTTCCTGACAATATTATGCCTCAGGCTCAGTATAGATACTAGAAGTCATAAAAATATGATGGGGTTTTGGCTAATAAGAAAGAACAAAGCATATCTTTTGAGAGGTGGGTTGGTGGGGTTTTCTTTGTATTTTTAATTTGGCTTTGAATTTTGAAACTCAGTGATTCTCAAGTTTTGCCCATTGGTGCTGAATTTTGAAAAGGACTATTGCTTGCCCTTTGATGGATCTGATGGCTCCATAAACTGTCAAACTTTCCTTAATCCTGTTGGGTAAGAGCAAGAGGTAATCAAAACCACATTGCAGTTATTTCTACCTCTCTGGTTGTCTGGTACTGCATCTGTGATATTCTGTAGCAGTGACAATACCGAAATAGTGGCCTAAGGGCTAGCTGTGTACAGAATCTTACAAGACATAAGAGGCTGAAAGAGAAAATACACTTAAATGCTCTTCATTGACATTAGAATACCAAACTGGGAAAACAGATTATTTTGTTAAGCAGCGGTCTGACCAACTCCAGGCTTTCAAAGTAGACTCATAAAGCATGGAAAGGCACAAAAGGGGATTTGTAAAGGATAAGAAAAATCAGGGGAGAATTTTTTTTAAATAATCCATAGAAATAGTAAGATAGTACACATGTCTGAGGATACTAAAAGAAGTTGTTCTACTGAGGCTTGCCCACTCACTTTAGAGTGAAAAATAAAGAAAATCATCCTTCCTCTCTTCAAGCTGTTCTTTTTACAGTATCTAAAACTTCCTGAGCTCTTTTCGCATTGCATCGGTAAAGTTCTCCATAGCTCCTGTGGCTGTTCTTTTAGTCTATCTTCAAGTTGATTGCACAGCTGCAGGACCGATAGGTATTCAATTAGTCTTCTCCTGCTGCTACACGGTCTGTCATTTTATTGCCTCTTTGATGAATCTCAACAGCTTTAATTGATTTTTAAAAATAGAAGTGTCAAAAATAGGATAAAACCAAAAATATATCACCCATTGCTTTTCCGGTATATCAAAACCAACAGCAATGCTCATGGAAGCAGTTCACCCAGCAATTTCTGAGTTGGAGCCCACTTCTGCAACAGGAACAGTTTACCAAGGGGTAAGGTGGATTTTCTGTTCCTCAACCACAAAGAGCTTGACTCAAAGAAGGAACCAAATTCTGTAGTCTGTTATGCAGAAAGTCAGGAGGGACTTCTCATTGTTGATGAATGTGGTGTTCACGTAAGCATGTACAAACAGTAAAGTCTGGGAAATCAATTATCACTTCATCTCCTTTTTAACTGCTGAAACTGCTGTAGTTCTTAGAAATCTTACATGCTTCACTCAGGGGGATGGGGGAAACTTTTAAATTCCTGGATTCCACAGCCAGAAGGGATGGAGAATGATGGTTGAAATTGGTCAGCCTTTCCCTGTTAGCAGGCTTGTTGTTACTTGTCTTGGTCTTGATCTTTGTCACCATAATTCCCATTGCACAATGGCAAGATGGAAAGGTTTATAATGGGGAAAAGCTGGTAGTGAATGAAAGAGGAGGGGAAGATGTTTTAAAGTGTAGGTGTCTAAAATGAGCAAGATGCAATAGTATCTGCTTTTGGTTTTTTGAGAACAGTAATGTGGTAAACGGAAACTTGACAAGAACTTCTTGCACTGAAAGTGTTTCTCATCTTTCAGAACTAGAGTTGTGTGATAAATAGCTGCCTTTATAGCCTTGTTCTAGCATGGCCCACCTGTATGGTACGTGTACAGTGAGAAATGTTACTGTAGGACACTGGAATTGATAGCATAACACACAGTAGGAACAGCATATAATACTAATAAACACATTCTGGAAGACTCATCTTGTCTAAATGGGAGAATAATGCATAAGAAAACATTGTTTTGCTTTTAATTGTATAGGTAAGTTGCAATGCTTATAAATAAAATACTAAGGCACAAGAGGATGTGTTTTATTTCTCCAGTCATAGCTGCTTTGGGTGTGTTGAGAAGTAACCTTGGACCATCACTTCCTCTTAGCTGATAATTAACTAGGAGGATCATTACAACTTAGATGAAATTTACCATCCTCAGAAAGCCTTGCAAGTAAGATATGTGTGGTTGGAAAAGACATTATTGCTCGTGAGCTGAAGTGACCTTCTGCAGAAGTTATTGGACTGGGAGGTAGGAGACCTGACTCTTGTAGCTGCCCCAGGTGCAAATTTCTGTTCTTGCTGGGTATGCCACTTTGAATTTAGTTACGCTCCTTCCTTCCAATCATTTGTTTATTTTACCTATTTATACCTTGGTCTGGCCCCATAGCAAAACTAACCTGATAGATATGGTCCTTTTTGGGCTGTCAGCAAGTACCTCTGTCATGATCTATGAAGAATGGAGGATGACCAAAGCATATCTGCCATAAGCTAGTAGATGTAAGTAATCTTCAGAGAAGTTTTGCCTGCTTCCCATGTATGTTTCTGGGGTCTGGTGAAGGTTTGGAAATGTAAAACTGTATAGGAAGTTCTCCCTGTTCCTCCAAATTCTCAAAAGGTAATGTAGCGTTTAAATACAATCATGAATAAATCTCAGATGCAATGGGAGATGCACGTATTTCTGGACCCCAGCTAGTCTGGTGAAATTCTCTCTGGCTGATACCATTCAGAACAGTGCTGATAAACTTGTGCAATGCTGAGTTTATACTTCATTTGATTAGTTTTGAGAAAGAACGAAACAGCAACAAAAATTCCACACAACGAGCAGTAATGTTCAGAACTCTGACAGCTTTTCCCCACCATCTTGCTTTGACTCACAAGGTCCTTAAGCCAAAAAGCTGTCTTGTTCTGATTCCTGACCAACAGTAATCAACTTAGTTGTCTTTGGACAAGCATGCAAAGTTCACATTATGCTAAATTCATTCAGGAATGAATATGGAAAGACCATGTTAGAGTCTTGCAAAAGTCCAGCTTGAAGGGTGATTGCAGGGTTGTCTGCTTTTATACAGAAGTAATGTTTGTGGTACTGATAAGGAGCATGATGCTTAATAACTCAATACTGTTGCTGACCATCCTCAGAGAAAGCAGGAAAAGCGTCCCACTCCATCTTCTGAGTGTTTTAGCTGCAATAGCTATAGAAATATTTGGCAGATCGTGGAGGAACTCATGGAAGTAATCAGTTATGGTCTACTATATTAAAAATTGCCAAAATCTCACCAGGCACCTGTGTGTTCTGCAGTACCTGAAAGTGCTCATATAAAATAAAGTAGCACACAAGAAAAATGGAGGGAAAATTATCCTCAGTCCATGATCCAGCTGACATATCACATTGCTGGGCTGTTTGGAAAGGGACATTGGTTCTCAATCACCTGTATCTAGTGATTAACTAGTTCTTTTCCTTAAAGTCGGTCTATCTAGATCTATTAGATAGAGTAGTGGACTGTGATATAGGTCCTGTCACTTGCTGCTGCAAGAAACTGAGTATGTCAGCCTCTTGGCACCAATGCACTTAATCTGGCAGATAAGGAAACTACCATCTTTTTTTGTCACTTACCTTTTTCTTGTTTCCAAAGTATTCTGAGATTTAGTGATCAGTTTATTGGATTAAAAAATAAAGTAAAAAATTTAAAAGCAGATTAAATTAACAAAAACATTTAAAAACCTAGAATAACAAGACTTTACCATGCATTGGAATTGGAGAGGAGCAAAGGGCACCTGTTTTGTAGACTTTATGAAAAAAGGCCATTGATGGTTAGAGTACTGCCTTTCGTACCATGTGTGCAGAAGAGTGAGTTGCAGTAAGCAAAAACAGTAGGCTCCCTATCTTACTGCTTAAATATCAGGAACGAAACCCTACGTTTGTTCAAGTCAATACCTAATTTGTCATTGTTAGCTGAGCCACGACTTCTTCCCTTCATGTATTTTCCTAAAGCAATGAAGTTGAGAGGAACATGTACTTCAAAAGGATCCTGGGTAAAGCCAATTTGAGTAATATTTATTATGAAACCTACCCTTTTAATTAATGATTGACTTTTTTTTTTTAGAATGAATCTGAACTTCCAAATGCTGAGTATTTATAAACATTTGTGGATTTGTCCAAATGAACAGATTTCACCTGAGGGTAATTTACAGACTGTTTGTTTTGTTTATACTGTAGTCATACACATATGGTTAATCTGCTGATTCCAGGATATTATGTCTGCTCTGTGATTTGTTGATTGAATTTTAAACAAGATAATAATAGAACTATCACTTACATTTTTATTAGTGGAACTTTCAAGAGTCATGGAAACTCTAAAAAAAAATTCTCACAGGTGTCTACAAATTCATAAAAGATATAATCAAATTAATGTAGCCTGTATTGAATTTTATTGCTCTGTATCATAACAATCTTGGGGCTTCTTCACAGCGTAACTATGACATGCTTCTTCAAATGGTAGTTGTGTCCAAAAGCCATTCATAGCTTTCCATCTATTAGAGATTTGCCATTTAGTCATGATCAGAGTCAGGATGTTAACAGCCATGTTTGGGTGTGTGCATAGACTTAACATCTGCTAGAGATGTAATTGAAAGGGGTATAAACCTATTCACAAAACCAGACAGATATTAATACACATTAGAGTTTTCAAATCAAGAAAATATTTCCATAAGAGTTCAAATAACTCTTTAATCTCAAAAAACCCTTGTCAATTTTTAACTTTGAAATCATTATTTTATAAGATTGTCAAAATAGTCTGGGCGTGTCCTCTTAAGAGGAAAACAAAGAAAGCTTAAGAGTTGTGAAAGCTATGTTTGGGTCAACTGTTTCCGGTTGCTGTAAACAGTCTTTCTTGCTTCACTTTGTTTTAGTCAGATGAAACATTAATTCTATGTAGCTGTTCCCTGCATTTAACTGAAGAATGATAGCCTCAAAATTGCAGGTGTTTCATTCACTTTAATTGTGATTTAGTTGGGAAAGGGCCTAACTTTTTGCTCAAAAGATTCCGCACCTATTTTGTGCCTAAAGAAAAAAAAAATTGGTTAAGGCAAAAGGAGATCAGTCAGGAAGTATGACCTATGCTTCCCAATCCTGCTTGACTTTATTTATGTAAGTCTTCTTGCTTTCACCAGAATTTATTTTTCTGAAGTAGAACAAGTTGTTATAGCTCATTAAAATGCATAAGTATATAATCTCTCTTGCTGTTTTCTGAGAAATTCAGTGTCTGCTGCATAAATTAATGCAACTACACCTCAAGAATGGACAGGATGCAAAAAAGTAGTTCAAGATTACTGACTTTGGAAAGATTGGCTGGAGGTGCTTTGTTTCATAATGCCTGCACCAAGCTAAAGACAGTTTGTCATAAAACCGTCAGGTGCCAAGTCATTAAACCTTATTTTATTGAGGCAAATAGATTCTTGGGATGCCAAAAATAAGTATAAGGTAGGTACATGTTATTAGATCAATTTCATAACAAGATAAAAGAAATGGAGAGAGTATTTTCAATCAATTCTGTCTGAGATAACGACTGCAATGTACAGAAAGAAAATACTTTGTCTAGTCAAGGTATATACCAGGTGCAGACCAATGAATGCGTTAGTGAACTAAGTCAAAGTTGAGTGAAAACCTAGTATGTGAGGAATGGAGGGTGAAGAAAATATATTTGTAATTTTCCCTGAAACCGAAATGCTGAAGAAATTTCATTTTGGAAACTCCATGACATAGTGCCTCTGGAAGGAGCTATGCTCTCCTTACTGCCATAGTTGTTCTTCCAGTTGATGTTCTCATCAGTGTTATTTCCTTCTTTTCCTGACCTGTCCTACCAAGCCACTGAAGCACAGCTAACATATTAGCCATTGCCTTCCTCCTTCTTCACTCAGGGACAGCTCAAGCTCATGCATGCTCTGAAACTATTATAAATTAAAAATGAATGTGTGCATGCTTCCATGTCATTGGAGCTGGGAGGCGTAAGAGCAGCCACTGATTCAACATAAACGCTCCCACCTACAAGTCTGGAGATCCCTTTGATAAATTATTGCCACCAAAGTGAATGGAAGCAGGGTTTAATCTTTTTCTTCTTGGTTTGGTCCTTTGTAATCACCTCTGCCAAGACTGACTTATCCATGGAGCTTACATGCTTATGAAAAGTAAATATCTTGCCTTTGGACTAGTCCAGTTTTTCTGGAAGGTGCATGTCTTTCTGGGGAAGCTGCCTTCACCTCCCACTACCTTATGTGCAAGGGCAAGAACATTACCTACCCCTTCCCAGACTTACAAGTTGATTACAGTCCCTATGCTCAGTATATGCTGTTTGCTCTCTGAGAAGCTTTGTATTTGACAAGTAGTATCTCTGTCCTTAGTTATGGTTAAGCAAACTGGGATTGAGTTTGAATGACAGAACAAAGGAACAGTGTGTCTAACGCCTCTCCGTGGCACAACTATCCTGAGAATACAGGGCTAAGGTGGAAGCTAAGCAGGACCTCATTAATATACTGACATCACCACACTGCTGGAAGCATGACAGCAAGCGTCCATTTCATATGTTAAAACATCAAGTTTCTTTCTACTGAGCAGAATTCACCTCCCTGTGGAATATTTCTTTAGAGCCTGCGTGTGGCTCTGCTTTTCCTGCTGCTTTGAATCTCCTGCTGACACATATGATAAGGCCAGACATAATAAAAGCAAAGACACGTCACTAATATGTTTCCTCGATGCTTGTAGCGAAGAGATGTGAAACTGAACAGTGTTTGGCCAGATTTGTGGGGTTTTTTTTGACAGAGGCTCTGTAATTTTCAGAGATATGGTGTAGCTCCCTTTTGGTTTAGACCTTGCATGTATTCAAATCTATTCAAGAGTCTGAAAAAGTATTCAGTGTCATCCCAGTCTGAATTATGACGTTACCAGTATATTTTAGCAAGAGTGACAAAGTACCTCAAGAGAAGTCCAGGACTGGAATATCACGAGTGCTGGAACTTCAGCCAACTTCTCTGTAGGACGCTTGCATGGCAAGTACTGTGCTTGGCTTGGAAAGAAGGATCTAAGTGCTGGCCTCAGCCCCCTCTGCAGGGAAAAGCTCTGCCTACACAAAGCTCCAGGGAGGTCAATGTGGTTTTCCACAGTCCAAGAGATGAACCACATGCTTGGAGTAACTTCCAAGTCCAAGGTGTCAGGCTGCTCCTGGAAAAAAACAGAATTGTAACTTCAATTTATGTGCACTCTGTATATATGTATACCTCTACTTCAGGCAAAAGGTTGTGTACCCAAACCTTGATTCTCTTAGTTTCTCACTGCTCTCTAAAAAGCCCATTTTAGTGTGCGTGCTTTTTCATAAGCACCCTTTTCCCCCTAGATTTCTGTATAAATAAACTATTAGTCACGCTTGACAGATGGGATATTAAATAAACAGACAATCCAATTTGAGTGGACAGTTTGTGGAAAATACTGATGTGCTGGTATCTATATACATTCCTTTCCAATGAGAAATCATGGAATTTCAGAGTTGGAATGGACCTCTAGAGAGATCATTTAGTCCAACTCCCTTGCTAAAGCAGGAAATGCTGCCTGAGTCTAGAGATAACTACTGTGCCATAAAATATCAAGTTCTATAATGATGAGGAAATCTCCATGTGATGTTCCTGAGGCTGACTGATAATACTAACTGGGATTACAGAGTGAATGAAAATGCAGTATGGTCATTGTCTGCCTGGCAGTAATGCCAGAAACCAGTGGAGAAGATAATATCAGGGCTGGGATGCTGCTGCTGAAGTGCTAGACTGGTACAAAGGAGACATTGCTGCTGCTTTGTTCTAGGTAATCACAAGCAAGTGAGTCCATCTGGTTGTATGTCTGTTTACCACATTTGAAAAACAGAGATTAATACAAACTTCCTTGTTAGTCCAATGTAGCTGGATTTCTATACATGGAAAATGCTCAGTATTAATAGTGGTGTACTGCAAATAATAATGGCATGGGAACTGGCATGTCAAGAGCTCTACCCACACAGGCTACATGTAGTCAAGTAAGGTGTCAATTCCTCGCTTTAAGTAGATCAATTTTCAAAGCTGTTCCTTGAAGTTATACTTTTCTTAGGGGCCAATAAGACTATGATTCTTGGTGTGTTAGGTTACTTCAAATCTAGAGCTAATTAGGACACAGCTAGTAGTAATAATTGCCTGTACCTGCTAGATTTGCTTCCAAACAGATCATTACAATTTCATTTATGATCTATCCTGAGACAACTCCCCAAAGGGGAGTGCAATGAAGATGATACAGTATGTCTGTGCAACACTTCTGGACCTAAGAGAACACCCAGCACCTCTCCCTTTCCGCGTCTGGGTGAGACAGTGCATATCATTGGTTCCCGTACTTCTCTTCTCTGGGAAGGAGAGCTGAGCGCGCAAGGTGGGCGGGAATCTGTGGCATGCTCCAGCCAAGTATCCAGCTTTGACAAACAGGAAAGCAGGGACCACTAGGCTCAAGAAGAATCATGTGGAAACTAAAAACAATTTCCAGTGCAGGAGGAAAGATCCTACTTTTTCTTAATGGATTAATGTAACAATGCACCATACCAACATGGAAAAACTTAAGAGGAAAAAAAAAATTATGGGAAGGAGTTTGAGAGGAGGTAGTTTCTGCAATGACACACCTCCCCAAACCACAGGGAAAAGGAGTGACTTGGATTATCCTACTTAGGGTGAGAACTTTCTGGCTTCTGTGCAAAAGTGTTTCTGCAGCCAGATATAAGAATGGACTAGACCAAATACCTAACTAGTCGACAATTGTCTCGCACAATGCCAGGTAGCAGAAACTTAGGAAAAGAATATAAAAAAACCCAAACAAATACTAGAGTGTATTCTCTAACAGTACCCAGGATCTATGATGGATCCCAGCAATCATCCCCTTTTGCCTTTTTAGCCTCCACAGCATGATGACTGCATCTGTGGAATGAAGTAGGTAACATGAATGCTATACCCTGACACCCTTGGCAGCAGTTAGCTCTGGAATTGCTCTTTCCACACCTCATGTACCCACAGAAAATAGGGCTATTCCCTTTATGCTGCAGAGGGCTGTAAGAAAGCAGGGCATCCAAGTTCACAGCCTGTTTGTTCGTGCCTATTCCAGAGATTATTCTTGAGCATTTGCTGTGTGGTTTAAAGTTAAGGGATTAAATTTTCTCCTGATGCAAATAGGTTTAGCTGTCTTTGATGTCAGAAGGAACTGTACTGGCTGACCCCCTGGTTGAACTTAGCTCATGAGAGTATTACATACTTAGAGCATATTTTCACCTCTCACCCACCCACACTGTGATCCTGAATGGCAAATTAGGAAAGAACAATTTCCTACAACGCACTTTTATATTTCTTTGGGATGACAATTACCTTGTTATATAGCGTTCTCAGATTTTACATGCAGCAAATTAAACTAAGCATGGATGTGAGTGAACTGGCTGCATTTCTGAATCCTGTGTAACTACCACAGTCCCTTATTAAGCACGCTGAAAACCCATGTAAAATAAATTAGAGGGCATACTGTGTATTATTTTGGAGTTTATTATATCAAAGCTTTTTCAGCGAAAAATACTTTCCCCTACATCACAACTTTCCCTTTGAGTAACCTCACTTTTGTATACCTTTCTACCTTTGAGTGACCTCTTTAGACTTCTAACAATACACATACATTTTTATATCCTGTATACACAGAAATACTACCTGTCTATACTCATCTTGTCTGAAATAGCCATTTGAACTGAAAAAGCTCAAAAAGGGACATAACACCTTTGTTTCTCAGAGGCATTCTCAGCCATTTACTGAAGACTGTCTATATTTGCCTGCAAGCAGAATAAGCCACCTTTGTACTTTCTCACAGATAACAGCAGTGCATAAATTGAGGCCTTTCGTTATCAGTATCTTTATGCCCAAGTAATTTTCTAGGATTGTCAGTGTTGGGGGCTATGTTTAAAAGGCCTTTTGGCTGCTAAAACTTCTGCCGGAAGCTTGGTTAACTCTAGCTTTCCCTGAACTGCAGGGCTGCAAATCTCTACCATTCTACTGAACCTGCTGCAGCTTTTATGCTGTGGTTGAGATGATCCGCTCCTGTTAATGTACATTTGTGTTCCTTTTGACTCATTTTTTCCTGTGTGGTATGGGCCAAGAGAGGCAAATGGATGCCTGAGAAATCTCATTCTCTGTGTGAAACTGGAGTGCCAGGGAGGCTTAAAGGGCTGTCTGGGATACAACACTGTGTCTGTCTTCTACAATGTAAGACCTCTCAGTTCCCATATCTTCTTTTAATACAGCTCCTAGCACTCATTATGTCCTTTGTCCTACATTTCCCCCTCTCATATTATACATTGATGTATATATATATAAATGCAATTAAACACACTGCAAACCTTTGATATAGAGATATACTAATTAACAACCTGCTGACTCCTTGATTTCCCTATTGACATTTTACTGCCTTATTACAATTTATTTTTTCTTTTGAAGCATCACACATCCAACTTTGAATTGGATCTCTGGGAATAAAGGACAGCCTTGGAGATGGCTTCATGAAGGAGTTACTTAGCACTTCATTTTCCACAAATCTATCATTCATTTTGTGTAGTCAAGCCAAGAACGATCCAGACAAAAGTAGCTTTTGGCTTTTTCAATGCCACCTGCTCCTCTCTTTTCCCGCCCTCCATCCTTACACCACTCTCTACTGTTTACCTTAGTGGTTGGAAATCTGTGGAGTAGGGGACAGAAATATTATTTTACACCTGAAACTCATGCACCACTCTCTATTCACCCATATGTTTCTAACAATGTTCGGGAATATCTTTAATCCCTGCCTTGGTTTCCCATTCATAACCTTGGGCTGAGGATTCCTGCAAGTATAGTAATCTCTGAAATGGGGAAGTCATATATAATGAAGGCTCTGGGCTGTGTGAAGGTGATGGTGGCTGGAACCACAAGACCTTTGGGTATGTACTGAAATCCAGGCGGGGAGGAGCTGGAGGCAGCAGGGAGCCTGCTCCTCTCCTCTGCCTGCAGAGCCCTGAGGAGGGGAGGCCTCAAAGGGCAGCGTCTGAGCACTCAGCCAGCTGACTTTGGCCCTGTGGAACATAACAAAGGAAAGCGCAAAGACTTAAGAAAAACTTACGGAAAAATTTACCTGAAACGTTGTGTGGGAGCACAACCCCAAGATGGAGGCCGCAGGGGATGTCTGTGTGGGGCTTCCTGCTACCTCTGCTGGCCAGGGTCAGACATCTTCATGAGCTCGTACCTGCTTTCTACAGAACGTTTCCTTTGATGGGTTTTGTAAGTTTTCAGCTGGGGACGATTAAACCTGAAAAAAACCCCAACACCCTGAAATTGAGTGTTAGCTGTTTAAGGCTAGAGGCAACTGTGTGGAAGTCAGCCAAACGTCCGGTGCCCCACGGTTCAGCTCGGGAGCAGCAGCCCAGCCGCGAGCTGCCCGGTGACAGTCACCGAAGGCAGTTAGTCCCTACGTTTCTTTTTACGCGCCAAAGTACCTTTTTGTGAGCTAAAACGAGGCGCGGCGAAGGGTCTCTCTGCCGTGGTGGGCGGCCCGCCGCTGAGGCGGCGAGCGGCGGGGCGGGGTGCCGGTGTGAGGGAAGGAGGGGCGGGAAGGAGGGCGCGTCCGGGCGGCAGGGACAGGCAGCCGCCTCTCGCACAAAGGTGAGCCGTTTGGCAAAGCCCTGAATTTTGACCGAGAAGGATGTAAGTTATACTGTACAGCAGTCTGGTGCCCACTAAGCGAGGGGATTATCGTCGTTCCCTGAAGTGAAAAGCTGTTTGTTGCGCTTGTTTCTCAGTAAAGGCAGAGGGTTCCTCTGTCGCTGCTGGGAGGTGAGGGCTGGCTCCAGGTGGCTTCGTTAGAAACAGGGCTAATCAAGTCACATAACAAGTGGCAGCTGGGTATGAGCAGAAGCCTGAGGTAATCTGCATTGTAACACACCCCAGGACAAGCAAATACTGCATTTTAGGGGTTGTTTAAAAACATCCGAGAGGATTTCAGCATGAATTAAAGCCTGAAGATGCCCGACTCTACCCAGCGCTCAGGTGGGGTCAGAAGCTCTGAGGCACCTCTGCTTTGCTGCTTTATTCAGAGTATTCCAGGCACGCAGAAATAATTGACTGAACTGGAGAAGCCAGAGCTGTGGCTGTTGCTAGGGGATAAACTCACAGAACAGAAAGAGGGAGTCTTGTGAGCATCGGGCGAGCACACCATGAGGTAGCGTACAGAAAAGTAAAGGTCTGGAGCAGCGCTGTGCGGCACAGAGGTGTGAGCACCAGCCCCACAGGCTCTTGGAGGCCGACTGGCGCATCCCTGAGCAAATAACCAGCTGAGCGGCATCTAAGCTGGTAAAAATAAAAGAAAGACTCTTCCTGGGTGCAGCTTTGCTTTCCTACTTCTAGCAGGTTTTGCAAAGGAACGCTCTGCAGCCTTCTACATGCAAAGTGTGGCTGCAGTGTTGGTAGAATAGAATAAAAAAAAGTGTTATTTTCTGGTTCCCTTGGGCCTGAGGAGAGTAAAATTGACAACTTAATTGAAATCAGCTGGAAAAGAGCCCCAAGAAAACGGTCCTCGAACGGCAGCCTCTTTTGTTTGCAGCAGTCACCACCCAGTGACTCCAGCATTAATTGCTGCATTACCAGTACCCGCCGTGCAAAGCCCGGTGAAGCTCAGCCCTCCTCTTCCTCCCCCCTGCCTGGCCGAGGTGTTGCCTGGACTCAGCAACTTCCATCAGGGCATCGCAGCGTGTGTGTGTGCAGTCACAGCCGGGAGGCTGTGTGCCTTTAACAAAAAGGGGATGCAAATTTCTCCTCTGCAATCTTTCCTAGGAGCTCCAGAGAGGCAAACCTCAGTGCAGAGACGGGGGCTCTGGGCGTGAGAGCGGAGATGTGTGCATTGCACAAACTGGCATCTCAACTTTGAAAAGGACTCCTTTTTTTTTTTTGTTTTTTTGGTTTTTTTTTGTTGTTGTTCTTTGTTATTCCTGCACTTTGTAAGAGAGAAGAGCCTTTCCGCCCGTTTGAACCATGAGTGGCTGTTCAAAGAGATGCAAGCATGGGATTGTCAAATTCGCCCAGACTGTTTTTAAGCTCATCACAGGCACTCTCAGCAAAGGTAAGAGAAAACATCTTAATTTATACTGTTCTTCTGTGCTGTTAGCTTTGTGGGGGTTAGTTTTGTAGCACTTAAGGAGGCTTGTGATAGAGTTTATCATCATCTCTTCTGAGGTGTTCTGTTTTAATTCTGGGTATTGGCTGCTCTGAAAGAAGTTGCTGTGTGCAGTTAAGATTGGAGCTATGCTGTAAAACCTTATGTAATTGTTTCTAACTTGTGTAGTTTGTAACCTGTATTTGTCTGTTTGCTGTAGTTTGCAACTGTAGCAGGCTATTTCAGTGTTTTTGGAGATGTGTTTCTGAAAGCAATTGATGTGCAGCTTCAAAAATTTAAAGACTTCATAACTGTCAGTGATCAGTGTTTCTCCAGTGTGCCATTTTCTACTTTTACATTTTTTTCTACTTCTGCTTGTTTGAAGCATGTGTATACCTTGGTTCAAAATCTAGGTCGCTGCTTATCACATGCATTTGAGTACTTTTTGTTTATCTATGTTTTGCTTGTCGCCTGCACCCTGTGTGCCTTACCATGTGCAGGTAGAACGGTACCAAACTTATTTATGCTGTCGTCTTAACTAAGATCAAACGGTAAACAAAATAAACATTCTTCTTTGTAAATCTAGCAGTTCCTGTGAGGGTGCACTGAGGTAAGTTGTTACCTTATTTTTGTTGGTCATTCCTTTAATAACGATACTTTTCAGCAACACCTATGGTAGCTGATTAAATGACTATTGGTGATCTGTTTGGGAACTTCTGACAATAGTAACCACCGTTATGCCTGACTGCTGTTTGCCTGTTGAAACATGGACAACGTTTAGGTGCAGGTTGGACTTCTCTGAGTTTTGTGTGTGTTTGGTTGGAGGGGGTGTGAATTTTGGAATTGATAATACAGTTCAGGCTAAATTATTAGCGGAGAGGTTTGTATGAAGCTGGAGAGTCTCTGTTATGATGTGGTGGTTTTTTTTTTAAATACGAAGTCTGAAGTGTTTTTTAATGTGTTAATAGTCAAGGAGCAAAAAAGAAGCATTTATTTTTCAGATAAGTTTAGAATCCTCTGAGGTGTGTGGCTCTGTTGTCTGTCTGGAGCACATGTGCCCCTGAATGAATTTTAATATTTAAGTTGTTTCTTAGGATAAACTAAAGCAGGCTGAGATGACTTTTAAAATAGCAAATGTGAAAGTGCCGAGAACTGTTAAGTGCAGCTTCCTTTTGCAGAAACTGGAGAAACTTATTAAATCTGTCCCTCTAGAAAAGAAATACAGTTCTAAGACAGCTTTCTTATATTAACCTTGCTGGTTTTCAAAAGAAATCTGCGTGAAAAAATGTCTATTCCACATTAAGAATACTGGACGGGTTGGTTGTTTTTAAAATCAAGATTGGTTTAAAATTGCATCTTTTTGTATTTAATTATTCTTTTTCCACTTCTACCCCAGCCCCATCATCCATAGGCTGTCAAACACTAGCAGAGGAAAGATTAAAAACTTGTAAAACTGTCACAGAGAAGAGCTGTCAGATGTTGGTTATAATTCATGATTAATATCAAGTTGTCTCCTTATTATTAAAAACAAAAGAGAAATTCACAGAAGAAAATATAGCAAAAGAAATTACTTATTATCATGGTAGGGAAGAGAAAGTAGTGGCAGAAAACTATTCACAAGACCTTGTCCTCTACAGCATGTCAGTATGGTGTATTTGGTGTACTTTATTTGTACTGCTTTCAGGAGATAATTGAAGACAGGGTGTATACTGCTTTATTCACAAGTGATCAACAGTAAACTTTGTGCTGTTTGCTTGAGCTTTCCTTAAGACAAAGGGAAACCTGTGTTCTGGTAGTGTTTCTCCATGTGCTCATCTAGAGCAGTTCATCTAATGGGGAGTTTTCAAGCAGTTCTTGTGTCTCTACTGCTTGCCTTGCTTTGGCAAAGGGATACATTGCTGTTTGAGTCTGACAGTACAGAGAGCTAGAAATAAGAGTATAAAATGTCCAAGGCTTGCTCCCCCCACCCCCTCTTTCTTCTGAAAGATGCCAGCATTGTGCTATCATTGTCTTCGCAGACAATGCAATGGTATCATACAGTTTTACCCACATCTTTCCTATGGTAATGTCTCATTTCAAGCTGCTTGGATTAGATAAGAGCGGCTTCCTAGATTCCTAGGATTCAAAGAATTTAAAACTCTGATAAACTTTTTTTTTCCTACTCATCTGCTTGTGTTTTGAACTGGAAGAACCTGATTCAGGAAGGAATAAATTGTGTAAATGTGTTTGTTGCACAGGTATTAAAGACCTGCTATAATTAAAATAAATGTTTCCATATCATTACCTGTGAAACTCATAACTAGAAAGAAAATTATTAAAATCTTGCTTAGGAGTGTTAATTTAAAAAAAAATGCTCTGGAAGTTTGTTTGTACATTTATCCAGAGCTTATTGTTTAGTATTTCTTTTACTGAAACTTCTGCATGTAAAGCCAAGAAACTGTTGTATATTACTATTATTATTGCTTTTTTAAATTAGACTATACACATAAGCTTGAATATTCAAGCAATATCCCCTGTGTTCTTCATCCCACTCCTACCTCACTTCCTTCATGCTGTTTAATGTTTTTTTGTTTTTACTTTAAACACTTTTTACAAGGAAAGTCCTTTGTGAGGCACAAGATTAATTTTATTCTTCTGCTTCCTTCTTTCTGAGTGTTATTGCAGTGGGACATATTCCACAGTTCAATGAGATGTAACCCTTAGCTGCGCTTTATGGCTTCTCCTTGTCTTAATAATTGCATTTTTCTTTCCCCTTGATTATTTACAATAATAAAATGAGACTGCTTGAGCTGCAGCCATGAAGTCCTTCCTTTTGCAACAGGGTGTGATGAGAAGCAGCCTCCCCTTGCAGTCAGCAGAAAGGGAGTAGGCACACCTGGTATCACTGTGTGGTGACCAGCCTGTTCGGTATGTCCTGATTTAAATCTGCAGCTGCAACAAATCTATGAGGTTGAAAGCTGAGAAGTTCATAGCTGGTACTTCTGCAGAGCTGGACCAGCAAATTTTGCCAGCTTCCCGCTTAGTATGTTCTTATTTGGAAAGCATTAGTAACAGAGCAGAGGTCTCTGCTGCTGTGTGAAAGGCCTCTTCTGCCAAGAGCTTTGTGCAGTGAGATATATGTATTACAGAAAACATGCCTGGAGAAGCATGCCCCTTTACAGCTACTGGGAGCAGAATAACTCCCTTATTCTCTTTCTTGACCTGAACAGGGGCCCAGCACCTGCAGGGAAGAGTCCAGAAGAGGCTTCTGAAAGTGAGTTACTGTGGTGATGGACAGTGTGTGTGAGCAGCAGCAACTTCACCACAGTTGCCTCAAACTGGAGGGGGGGCGAGGGAGGAGAGGTTTTGTGTGAGGTTTGAGCGTTCTTTCATGTTACTTCTGTGATATGTGAAATGGCAGTTCATCTTCCGTGCCCTGGGAGCAAGTAAGGGTGGTAAGAATGAGTTTTTTGGGGGGGTTCTGTTGGGCAGAATGATTAAACAACAAGCCTCTGTGTGTGTGAAGATATTGCTGATGTCATTAAAAACCTAGTACGGTAAGGCCTTACTGAGTGACCAAAACTGAAGCTGGAATGAGACCTCTTGGATTTCTATTAATGTGTTCTAATTATCAGTGCAAGAAAAGCAAGATTATTTTAGGGACCAACTCCTTCAAAATGTTCCTTTGCAAAAGCAGATAAGCTTCTGCAAATTAACTACCCTTTCACCTTTGTTCCTGAGCTGCCCCTCTTTTAGTTGTGCTATTAAAATGCTTGCCAAAGGCTCTCATTTCTGTTGTCTTGCTTCTCCCATCTCTGTTCTGCAATGCAGTTCATCTGGAACTGGTAATTTGTCCACTTTTCATAGTTTTAATTGTCTAATTATCTGTTCCACTGCAGTGATAAAGTCTTCAAACATCTTGCTCTCCCTACAGCCTCCTCTAGCACAAAAGAAAAGTATACTGAGTGTTTTACAGCAGTGTGGTCTGTTTTGCTGCTTCTTTGTGAATCCAAATTACAGCTGCTCTTCTTAGATGTTATGTGAGATGGTAAGGAAGCCTTTTAGTCATACATAGGCTCTGTCTCCTCTCAGCAGAAGTCAATCTTGTTCCCTTGGAGCATACTGGGTTTGTCTTCATGACTCAAGCCTCTGAAAATGCAAGGGTAGGGTAAATGTTGCTAGATGCCCTGAAGACACAGGAAGGTTCACTGCAGTTGTTCAAGTGACGCCAGGGTTCCTGCACCTGTGTGACATATATTTTGATTCTCCTGCTGTTGTGTAGCCCATCTTCACTCCTTGAATTCTGGCTATTGCCTTCAAATTTAGAGAAGCTGTGATTCAGAGGGCTCTTGTAAAGGCTCTTATGTGTCAGTTCTCTCCTCATAAAATTTTTCTGAGTGTTTTAAATGTTGCTTAATAAGGAAAGTGGTTACCGAAGCCAGGTGAATAATGTGCTTTTATAGAGATAGAGCTTGGCCAAGTTTTCCAAATGGTCCTGAAAAGTAAGCGAGAGTTTCTGTACATAAAATGCTAGTGCAGAGCCCCAGTTAGAGAGGGGCTGCCATTATGAAGGGGCATCTTCACTGGGCATCTTAAAGTCCACAATTACTGAGGCTTCACAGTTCAGTACCTGATCCTAACTCTCCCCAGTGAAGCTCTCCAATTTCATTGCATGGCTGGTAGGAATTCTTGCATGGTGTGTCCGTGGTTTTTGTTTTGCTTTTAAAAAACCTGGCATATCCCACTATATTTTCTCCATACTGATGAATCTTTGAGCCACTAAGCCAAAACCCCTCTGTTTGGCATGTTACACACGATTGTATGTCTATGAAAAATTAACTGCAAATAAATCTATCTTTTCTACAAAGGCTGTGCTACTTGAGCAATCTGAATATATGTGCCCGCGGTCCACTTCAGTCTTTCATCAGGAGCTACATGGATTTTAAGAACTGAGAGGAAGTGGTAGTACTCCAGTCTTCCTTCTAAAACTCTTTATAAACCTCTGCTTCTAGAAACTGACCTCTGCAAACATATGGCTGGATGTGTGCTGGAAATTTCTTAAGAACTTAATTGTTCAGAATGATATAGCCCCAAAAGATAAGTATATAATGTTACCTATTCAAAAAACAAGAAAATATTTTCTTGTCCTCTGGCAAGCTATTCAGGAAATGTTGTGTTTGTTTTTTTAATGGTATTTTGCAGTTAACGTGTGTATGTCGTGTCTGATAGGAATATGGTGAGGAATATATTGGAATCTTGTGCATGGTTAGATATCATATCAGGGGGCAAATCAGGTTCTCTTCCAGCATCTAAACTAATGGTATAACAACTGTGATATTTCTACTCTGAATATGTTTGAAAAATACAAAGTATATCAGTTTAACTGTCCAGGTCTGTGTTCAGGACTACAGTAACAGTTTCTCTAGAGAAAATAAGTATAGATTTTTTTTTTTTGCATAACTGATGGATCAATCTGCAGATTCTCTAATAAAAAACAATATAAAAAAAGCATTAAAGTAATCATGGTAAATTCTATAGTATTGGAACAACCTTACCAACAAACTTGGTAAGGCTTTTTGAGGGGGTGGGGGGTTGTTTCTTTTTGGTTTTTCTTTTTTCTTTTCATAACCAGTGGGCTAGACAGGAAGTATGCTTCTGGCAAATGGGCTAAGGCATTTGTACCCATGCTGTAGCTATACTGATATGCTAATTGTTCTGCTAATTTGCCATATAGGTTTTGTCATTTAAAATGGTGTAAAATGAACATGCCACAGTATATTTTGACCTAATGGACCCTATTACTATCCACCTAATGAATGGATTTAAGTGTAAATGGGTAACTTTTGAAGATTGCCTGACAGAGGTGGATAGTAGTATGTATTAAATCATCCCAAAATTAGCTTAAATTGCACATGAAGTGTAATTTGAAGATGTAGTTTTATCTCCAGTAAGTTATCAGCACAATACCAAAAAGTGACAATAAGGTAACCATTGTCTGTCTTTTCTGTGCTCGGAAACTGGTCTTGAGCTGCAAGTCAACTCTGCTTGGACTATATTCTGTGTGTATTTTTATGAATTATTCCTGGTTTGTAGAGTGCTTTCAAATGTTGATCACCTTGGTGCTAGCAACAAAACATGCAGTGGTTTTTCTGCTCCATGCTGGGTGCTTGGTAAAGCTAACAGGTTTTCTGAGCGGGAATGCAAATGAAATTCTATCCTCACATTTCATCATGATAGTATTTGTGGGATTCCTGTTCTTGGACCTCTGTTTTTGTTGTTTTAATATGATTACTAAAGCTCATAAATGGTAACATAATGGAAAGTAGCCATTGGAAGGTTTTAACTATGGCAGCGTTTAAGCTCATGATGTAATTGGAATGAATATTCATGGCCAACTTCTTCCACATTTGCACAGCTTTACTAAAAACTAATAGCATGCATATATAATTTGACTTTCACTTCTCAGCTGGCTTTAACTTCTAATTTAATTCTTCGTAATGACTGTTGCACAATATTTGGCTTGCAGGGCATGTGGGTGGAGTACATTTAATGCTGGTAACTAAAAGTAAAGTAGTCTGAGGTTTAGTGTAAGAGTGATTAATGCTTTCTTTTATAAATGGGAGACCTGGTGCAGTAGCCCTACATTAGAGTGAGAGAGAAATCACTACCACAGGCTTGATGAGGTGCTCAGCTTGTAAAGCCAAAATAGAGTTTTGAGAGTGTAAAAATAAAACCTTGTTATATAACTTACATAATTGCATATAGCAAAAGTTAATATGGTTTTAATCTATTGCAAACTGAAAATTGTCCCTAGGATTTAAAAAGCTAGTAACAAGCGTTTAACTTGCCTGCTTTGAAATTTTGAGTGGCACCTTCAACTTTTAAATAAATTTGTCTTTCAGATGTGCAATAACAGCATGATATTCTACTAATGCTTTCATTATGTTGTACAATATGATGGTATGTTCTTTTGCCTTTTGTAAATTCTTGTAGCCGGAAGATCAGATACTTGTTTCTGTATTATTTCAACAAGTTCATGTTTAAACTGAGTAATGGAAAACGCAATGAACAAATACATCCATTTTGAAGGGAGAACAGTGTGTTTGACTAAGTGGACCAGCAACCATCTTATACTGAAACTGCTTTCCTAACTCGGGCAATGAAGCATGTAGAAGGCTAAATCTACATAGAAAAGCAGATGATACGGAGGATCTCAAACTCTTAACTTGTCTGCTTCCTTCATCTTCTAGCTATAAATTTATGTGCCAAAAGTGTGGGGAAAATCATGTAAAGATTCTTGGTGCTCTAGTTCAAATCTGAAACCCAGAAAGTTTTACCCCCCCTCAACAGCCAATCATTTGCGGAATTACGCTGGGTGGGGGTAACCATGTCTCGGGGGTTTGGGTGGAGCTGTTCTGCTGAAGCTGCTCCAGTTAATAGAATTATATAGTTGTGGTGCAGATCTGGAACACGTGTGTGATTGATGTACTGACTCTGTGGGACTGCTCTGCCTTCCTTTACCCCTCTTGCAGCTTACCTGATAATGGGGCTGGGCTGTTCTCTTTTTTATGGGCTTCTGACTATCAGACTTTGAAAATATCCACTGGATGACTGGGTGCAGGGTGACTAGCAGGAATGGACTTCAAGGTAAGGATCCACAGAAGTGCATTACTTATTTGTCTCTGTGGATCCAGCTTTACTTGCATAGAAACTCACCTGAACACAATGTAAGTAATGCAATACTTTGCATGCCTGACATTATTCTGTGATGTTTTCAGACCTTGCAATAAAGGTGTTGGTCATCTTCAAACAAATATGATTTTAAAAATGTCTTTGAATTGGTTGTATTTCCATACGATCTGCTGTTGAGGTTGACATGTTCTGGGTTTTTGTCAGAGTTAGGCTGATGGTTGAACTAGGCGATCTGAAGGGTCCCTTCCAACTTAGGCAATTCTATGATTCTATACCCTCATAGTCTTGGTATAAATGCCATTTATTTTTTATATATTGTCTTATCTGTGTATTTTCTTACCAAAAGGCTGTGTGCCTCAGGTGAATGCGTTGCATAATGTTTTGTGATTAAGGCAGCAATTCACAATAGTGGCATGTGCATTATCCAGTATAAATTAGAAATGTGTGTTGGCTACAAATGAAATTAATAATAAGCACCTGGGTAAACCACACTACTGGGAATATCATTCTCTCTTTTAAGTGTTTTTGTATGTTCAGTTGGAAAGATGATAATGGAGGATGATGCTGCAGGGTGTGTGTGTGTGTTCCAGTTAAATAAGTGCTCCTAATGTGTGTTTTTTCACTCTTCCCACCTACTTCAGAAATAGACAGTAGTTTTCATGATTTGTATTCAGTGCCAGTGGGGCTCAGAAAAGAGAACTGTGAGGGCCCTGTGATCTTGCTTCTGCTATCAATCAGGTGTTCTCTAGGGAAGTGTAGGGGAACCTTGTAAGCCTTGTGTTTAGTTAGGCAACAAACTCCTCCCTTATTAATTCCTAGTGTTAACATGTGATGTGGGGAAGTGGAGGAAAAAATTAGCAGATTAAAATCTTGAGATCCTAACAGGCTATCTGTTGAAATATGCGCACTTTAACATAACTATTCACAAACATGAGTTGCTGTTACTTAGCAGGTTGAATCTCTGCTTTAGTGATAATAAACAGAGTAAATGATAAACACAATAGGTCCTATGTCTTTCAAAGACCAATGAAATCATACATAGTGATGCTTAGAGAGGCACAGTTTGGGTTTTGCCTTTTACATTCACAACTCCTTCTGGTTATCCATGAAAAAGCATTATCATTACTACACAGTAAAGTTAGTGATGATTTTCATCATCAGTCTCTGATAGTCCATCAGTGTTCCAACAATTGCATAGAGCTCCTGGAATAAACTGGGAATAAAAAGTGTAAGAGAGATTTTTTTTTTTTATCATTTATATGATAAATGTGTTACTTTAGAGGAATAAGCATGCGATGTTGTACATCAAAATGCTTAGCCTAATACTGTGAAATATGGCTCTTGTCACACCACTTTGAAGTAGTAAAACTGCAGCTGACTGTTGATAAAAATTGAGTAAGAACCATCTGGATGCAGTCTAAGAGGAGGCCAGGAAAAGTGGAAAACACATTTTTAAATATAAAACTGGGGGGAGGTAAGTAAGCTTTAAGCTGACAAAGACATAAAAAGTGAAATAGCCTTCTCGATTTCCTACTGAAAGTCTGCTGCAATGCATTGGTTTTTTTTAATTTTTTTTTTTTAATCCAGTACCTGTCACACCTATCGTATATGGGGAGTGGCAGTTTTTTAGGTTATGTGTTTTAGGGAAACTCATGAATGTCAGGGAGTTTTTGACTTGGCTCTGAAAATGTTTGCAAGCTCCCCAGTTGTTGAATTGTGTGTTTATGTTGATGTCCTGAAAGGAGTTTTATCACTTGTTTCATGAGAAGCAATTTGAGATTCAATGAATAAAAGCATTGTATAAATGTAATCCATACTGCAGATGTGGTAACTGAGGATGCTGCAGTGATTGTTATTGGCAATGTGGTGAGCTGTGATTAAATAGTGTCCTTTCGGTTTTCAAAAGGTCTCACTCATGAAATTTTAGTGATGCTAATCGCTCCTTCAGAAACTGAAAGAAGTGCTGTTTGCATCAAGGGCTGGCATTTGTATTGATGGGTTAATACCTCGTACTGTTCCCCGTGTTCATCTTAGAAATAATTCTGCTTGTGAGTTTTCTGTCTCCTCATAAATACAGGAAAACAGGAGAAACATTTGCATTATGAACATTACTTCTGCAAAATAACCATCGCAAGCTGAACATATTTGCGGTATTTCAAGGAGAGGTAAAACATCAAGACCACAGACTGTCTTGTGAAGGCAGCTGTGATAAACAAGCTGTGCCTTTGTCTTTGTTAGAGGAAGAAATGCCAATATTAGACAAATATATTTGACAATCTATAGTATGCAAATAAACTTTATAAAAGCAAGAAAAATGGAGCACATAACTAACATTACTTTTAACAATTTCTCGGGTTTTTTAGGAAGTCGGGGGAGAGGGGAATTAAGCTTTAAATGTTTATTAAATATGGTGTGTCTAGCTGTCATGCAGCTAATAGCACAAGCAAGGAAATGTTACTTAAACCAGGAATTGCTTCAGATGGAGTACAGTAAATCAGACTGTAAGGGATGGCATGGATGTGATACTGTAGATCTATAGGGGGTTTTGGTTTTTTTATTGTGTTTGGTTTTTTATTATTTTATTCTTTAATAAAGCCTTTTTCTCTAGTTTGAAAGAGGGGGGGAAAATTCTGGTTCACTTAAAGGAGCGCTGTAAATATTACAGTGTGCCTACAAGTGCTCACTTTATTAAAGAATAAACTACCATAAACACCCTTTAACTTTTAAGCAATTAGTGTGGAATAGAGTTTGGCATGTGGTTCTCCTAATGATAGTATAAAATGAGTTTTGGATTTGCAACTCTTATTGTTGCTTGCTAGATTAAAGCAGGAGCTACCCAGCTCATGGACATGGAGGGAGTCCGCAGAGTAGCACTCAGGAAATGTTCCCGTTGAGCAAAATGTGCTTAGGTATTGGATTCCTTTGTCCTTTCTCCTGAACTTGACTAATGCTACTTTCAAGGGCCGCAACTGGCAGAGATGAAGAGTTTAGTCAAATCTCTATTCTTTGCCTTCTAGACAGGATACATTAAGCTGTATGAAGCGGTGAAGTGGCCAGAAGTCTCTTTGCCTGCCATTTATTGCCACTTTCTGCCATATGCAGTAAATCCTGTTTTCCTGTAAACTGAAATGTTTCCCTCCAGTGTGCCGAAGTACTTAACTGTACCTTTTCCACCTATTACCCCTTTTTCACCTCTTCCTCCTCCAGCTGTCGAGTTGCAATTTAATCCCATTTCTACTCTTTATCAGTTAACTGACAAAATGAGAACAAAACTAAAACCTGAGAAATGGGCCCATGAAAAAAAGCTTATTTGTTTCTCTCCTTCCATAATGAAAAAATGGCAACTTTCTCAACTTGTTTGTGTCAAAAGGTCCTCTCTTAGTTTTAGCCCAGATGAAGCATGTTAGTTCTGAAAGTGAATGGAATAAACTAGGTTATAAATAGCTAAACTATGGCCGTTTTTCTAGTTTGAGCACCTTTTCAATCTCAGAGGTTCCCAGTGTACACTCTGGGTTGAGATAGTAAGGAAAAAACACGATAACATCTGTTTCCAAAATGTCGTATCCCATTAATTCTGAAGGGTCCAATTCTGACACCCTCTTCAAGGTAGAACAGGGGGGTTTTTTCCTTTTTTTTTTTCTTTTCCAGACAGTCCAGCTCCTTATGTCAGTATCACACTTTGTAACTGCTATTAGCTGTGTACAACTTGAATAAATAAGCACAGTGTCTGTGTACTGAACCGGGTGCAGTGCTCCAGTTATCTTCTTGCATCAAACCAACTGTTCGCTCCTGAGAGTCTGACTTGGAAGTCAGTTGGGATGCAGGAAATCAATTGAAAGTGAATTTCTGAAGGAGGTTGTGTGACATTGTTCTGGTTAAGTCTTCCTGTTAAATGATATTATTTCTGTAAGTATTTTTACTTTTAGCTTATTCTTAAATGTTTCTTTATCAGATTGGACTGGAACTTTGAGACACTTTAATTGGTGTTGTGTCAATCAAGTTCTCCATGGGTTTTCTTACTTTTACCTGTATATACTTCTGCGGTCAGTATCTTGTCTGTTCCCTTTGATATCCCTTTGTAAGGCTGCAGTAGTGCTTTAAAGCAGACCGTGTTTTCATTCCCCATCCTACTTCATAAAAAACATGTTTCTAAGCAAGTTAAGTATGTATTACATTAGCACACTCTTTATGACAAATGTCAATAGTAAACTCTTGGCGGCTAATGCCTGCATATAGTATTAGTGCATATATAAAGCACTGAGTAGTTGTCAGTCAAATAAATTCAAAGCAAACTAAACTACTAGTACTGTATACACAAATAGCACTTGAAACTGATCATCCCTCTTCAGGAACTGAACTTGTGAATATTGCCATGGGAATGCCTTGTGCTGTGCAAGCCAAGAAGCAAAATGTGAGTTTACTTGCAGTAGTTCTTTGTAAGAGGACAAAGGGAAGCAACAGTCCAAGACCTTAAATCCTGGGCCCTGAATTCTGATCTTGATGCCAGAAATATAAAGACCAAAAAAAGGATATATGGACTTGTGGATCAAAAATTGGCAATTTGTATGTGGCTCTAAAACCATCTTCTCATAAGCCATCTTATATTAAAAACCCTTTTATTTTGTGGTGTTTGGCATTAATACAGAGCTGTAAATGCAGAGAATTAAGCTAAATTGAATTCTACCACTGCAATAATTGAGTCCAGTAAAAAATGCTTCCTCCTTAGCAAATATTGGGTTGTGTTAGCAGCCTTAAACCTCTTAGACCAATTCCCATTGACTTACCCAAGTAGTTAAATAAGTTTTGAAAAACAAGCTGGTTTTAAAACTGTAGGTTCAACAAAACATAGACCAAAATGCAGCCTTGTCTATGTAATCTGTGCTTCTCAGGCCGAAGCTCCTCTGGGACACTGATGTGTTTACAAGGACTCAGTGAAGTAGCATTAGAAGCTTCTGTCTCGAGGTATTTGGGGGGGAGCCATAATGAAATAAATGCTGATTTGGTAAGAGCTGGTAAGAGTTTGTTTTACCAACTTGCTGGTAAGTTGTTTGTTTTAAGTTGGGTTCTGTGCACCCAGCTGTCTTTGCCCTTCTGTGCCTGGGCCATAGAGGTTTGCATGGAGGACGTAACTTCTGGCATCAGACTGCTGGAGGAGGGGACTTAAATGTTATGCGGCAGACAGGAACATTCTTCAGCCCAAGGAGAGCCTGAAAAAAGTGAGGTCTTGCAGCAGAGTGGCCTGCTGACACAACAGAAGATTAGAACTGAGACACAAAAGGCTCTGGCTGCCTCTCATGACAAGAGATGTTGTGCTTAGTTTAGGACTTATTGGGAAAGAGAGATAATTGTATGAGCAGCCTATGTCTTTCATGCAAAACTTTCTTTTTAAGCGAGAATATGTACAGGTTCCTTTTTTTAACTTATCAGGAAAAAAACGACTGGAAATCTTGCTCTTGGCATTTGCTAAGCCTTTCTCTCTGTCAGCCCTGTGTTGCAAGGGACTCTTATTTTCTGCTTACCCACAGCAATGTCTCTTGTCATTATCACTGCTTTTTACTTCTAATACTGATAAATAAAGCTATCAACAGGCTACTGATATACTTCTTGATTTGACTGTCTTGTATTGCAAACATTTGAATTGCTTCTTTCATTTCATAATGTAGCACAACTATAATACTTGCTAGGATGCAGATTACCCAGGCTAGAAATGCACTTGCTGGCAATCTTTCTGGTTTTCACTCCTCTTTCCAGTGGAACTGTTTGTAAACTGGTATGGTATACCAGCCCACCAAAGTGGAAGTCGTATAGGCTCTAAATGATGGAGTATGCTGTAATGACATTGCAGTATTATAAAATAAAGAATTAAGTTGCATAAGGGACCAAGGAAGAGGAAGGACCGTAAGCTTGAAAAGGCACAGAGAAGCCAGGCAAAGAAATGTTCTATGCGAGCACTTGTCATGGTGCAACTTCACTAACATGTGTCTTCCCTGCTCCAGTGTTATGCTAATATTAAACAAGGCATTACAGAGATCAAAGGGCTCCCCTATGTGTTTCCTATAAAACAACAGCAACAAAATCAACAACAAAAAAACCCCAAACCTGCCCATGCCAAATAAAATTCTGTGAAGCAGCTTTTAGGTAGGATTGTTATCCTTTGAAAGCAAGTTTGTAGCTCCATGTTCAGGAGGGGAATGCAGTTTCTATAGGCCAGCAATCAGAGTTGTTTCCAGGTGATTTAGGAGCCCTAGTGAACTAGAAAACAACTAAGGTGAGCTACCTTTACTCTCCCTTATGAAGTCCTTTGTGTAAAAAATGTTTTTTTTTTTCAGCTTGAATCAGCTGGCGTTTGTGCATGGAAGCACAGTAATGCAGACTTCTCCATTCTGTTTTCTGTGTACAAGTTAAAGTTGGCATTTTTGTCTGATGACGGCAGCAACAGCATGAGATGGAATCTCAAAAATTAGCTTTTTTTTTTTCCTTTTTTGGTCCTGGTTTCAAGAGAATTATCACAAATGGTTATGCTTTTTCTCCCTTGTTTGCTGCAGTGTTATATCACACCGAAAATACTGCATCATATCCTCAGAGTTTTTCAGCTTGCACGATATTAAAGTTTGTAATTTTCAACATCAATGTTACAATTACATGAGATGTTCATGCTGTTAGAATTATATAATGGATATTTCAGTTTCGAGATGCTGAAGGAGAAGGCTAGGGAAATGAAATAATTTAGGTGCTAGTGTCTACGTTTTAATGGAGAAGACCCTGTCACAACTAAAGAATGGCTTAAATTTATGCTCGGTTCCACGTCTTCTGTGTACAAAATTGTCTTGGTTTCTATCTTCCAGGTAAAGCATGAACAATAATTTAATTTCCTCGTTATTCTCCATCCTTGAGTTTGAAATGGCAAAGCCTCATCTCTTATCTGTAACTTAAGCTTCTCATCAACCTATGTGCGTGTTTCCTTTCTAAATTCATTAGTTCATTAATTTTTGCCCTTGCTTCTTGTTGAATTTCCAGTAACATAATGTGAGAAAGCCAAGAAAACTGTCTGCTGGAGACATTTCTTTTAATGATTTTGTATTAGTGCTACTGTGCCCCTGCATAGAATTCATTTGTTAAGAAGGCTTTATAGGAAAACCTATCTCATGCCACTTGGCAGGGAAGAGACAATGCTTAATTGTAATGAGTATTGATTGTTTTTAATTTGTTTGCTGTACATTAAGAACCGGTTTTCTCTTCCATCAGTTAAGGAAGAGAAGTGCAAGTTCAGTGACCCCCATTTCCCACCTACCCTGGACTGCGCTCATTGAAACCATGCAGGGTACAAGAGAACAGCATGGCTCTTGGGTGGATGGTTAGACAGCTAAAAGATGCATTTGCCCAGGGTATCAAATTGCAGCAAACTATTTCAGTTCATTTAATGGGAATCTTCTCCCCACAAGCTGTATTTTGAGAGGGAGGGGTTGATTTGGCATTGAAGGAGAACTTGGTGCTTGCTGTCTCTTGCATGATTCCAGTCACGGTCCTTTTAGAGCTCTGGTTTCATAGTTAACTAATTTACAGTTTTGCTTTATCCTTTCACGTGCCTTCCATTAGTCCACGAACAAGCACCATGTTTACATATTATCAACTCCTTTTTTGTTGTTATTGTTTAGTTGTTTTTTGTTTACTTTTAGTCATGACTACAAGTCGTTTGCATCGTAATTACTGCTTCAGTGCTGTTCTCTCACCTACCAGATTTTGAATGAGTTAAAACTTCAGCCAATTTCCCTGATGGTTTGTTCCCAGGAAATGTTTCTTCCTGTTTGAGTTGAGCATAATCTGTATCTGAAGACAAAATTTCATAATGAGAGTAATCGAAATAAGGATAATTTTTTTTTAATATCTTTCAAAATTTGCTCATGTCGAGAAGTGAAAGAAGGCTTTCTCTTTTTTTTTTTTTTCCCCCGCTTCCTTTAGATGTGTGAAATATTGTAATGACTTTATCCATCACAGATGATGATGCTGTGTTTGTTATCACTGTAATGCAGAAATTTGTTTATGGATTGAAAGTTTTTAGAGAATGTCACAAATACTACTGACAAGCCTTCATGCAAGACTCTGCATTTAGATTTGACTCAGCTCAAAAATGTATTTGAGAAATAAAAAGACTGCAAGCAACCAGACTATTTAGTATTGGCTGCATACCTGAAGAAGCTTAACTGTTAAAGTAATTCCATTACAGGTGTAGAATGAATTACATCTGAAGAAATTTGTAGCAGACTTAATGGATTCACATAGTGGTATGCAGGAGTGTTGGGCTAAAATCTACTGATTATGGTGTAGCTGTGATCCTCCTTGAGATCTGTCATTGCATGTACATATGTATCAGCTGCAGCATGATTCCATTTTCAGATCAAAGTAACATTTGAATTGGTTTGACCAGGTAATAATGCCACTTCAAACTGCTGCACTGGAGGTTCATGCCTGCAGCACTGCATACTTCTGTGGAGACTGGGAAGAGTAGTATGCTGGTCTTTGAGACTTCTGGCATCCTCTCAGGCACATCCTTGAACAGAGGCACGATTTTGAGCAGACTGAGGGTTCAAGAAATAAAAGAACTTTCAACATTCAAGCTATGTAGGAAAAGTCACTTGGTCGGTGTAGTAATAAAGAAAAAAACTGAAAGCTAATCTTTCCAATAGGGACCTCTTGGTCTCTACATGGGGTTCCTAGGCTCTGTTGCAACCCTGTTTGATTTGAACAAGCAAGATTTGAACAGCTAATGACATCAAGGAACAAAAAGTTAATGACACTTGATTGAATTCATTCAACTTGGAAATGAACTTTTAGAGTGTACTGTCCTCACTCATCCAAAACTAAATGTTGTAAATGCAAATCTATTGTAAACACCCTAGTATCCTCAGTGATTTTAATGAAAACCTATCTGCCGCTTATGTAGTCACGCCTGCTGGGAGGTATTAGGAAGACAGCGTTACTGGCTAAGTTACTCTCAGCACTGCATGTTGTTAAAAGGCCCTGCTTTTCTTGTGGCCTGGCACCTGCAGTGCTTGGGAGGTGTTAGTGTGCTGCTTGTCTGGCTTTACTGTAACACACTAACAGGAGATAGAAGAGAGGAGAAGTATATTTCTTTCTTAGTATCCCAACCACTGACTAGGACCTTTTGCTGCAGCTTAAGGTGTTGAGAATCTGCCTTTTCACAGGAAACAATTTTTTTTTTTTTTTTAACCAGTAGCTAGTACTCAATGCACCTCTGACTAAATCTCTGAGTCATCAAGGTGAAAGAACTCTTTTTTCCAGACCTGGCTTTTGGGCAGGATGGAGCTGTGCTCATTGATGGAGGCTCATTGCTATGCCTGCGCTGTCTAGCAAGTGCAATAAGGAGGATGTGGTGTTCTACATAAAAGTGCTGTTGTTTTCCTATTATGCAAATAGCAAACACCGCAAGTTATACAGGCCAAAGAAATTATTCCAGTTCACCTCTTAAAACAATTTGGTTTCTATTTATTTAGAATTATATTATTCTAAATTCTGTTTATTTCTATTATCCAATAGAATCTATTGGATTGTTTCTAAATCACATATTCTATCTATGTGATTATTTATAGTCTTAAAAAAATTTAAAAGGCCTCTATTTCCAAGTGGTTCTGTTGTAAAAAAGCTTCAAGTACTGTGAGAATCCATGCCCTATACTCTAGTTTGCTACAATTCTCTTTCTACCAAAGTTTACCTTATATCACAATAAGACTATTGCAATGCACACTGAGTATATGTTGTACAGACTTGGAGTTTTTAGGGCTTGAAGGACTTTCAAGTTTGCAGTTTGAAAATATTGATGGTGAAAAGTTTGGTGCGTAGGAAGCAATTTAACAGCAGTTGGGCTGTGAAGAACACCCAATAAATATATGTCAGGATGGCTTATTACATGCTGCTTTTCAGAATGAATTAAGTAGTGAAATGTGCAAGATACCAGCCAACAAGAGCTGATTTGAGAATTGAAGGCTAATGGCTGTGTTTTTATTCCTGAGCTTTGTAAAGCTTCATGTGTTTATCTAACAGATAATGTTCTGCTTGGTTGCAGTCTTTCGTGAAGGGAGTTGACTAAATGTCTGAATGAAATCTTTGCTCAAGTCTTTCACAGGCCTTGATTGATTGCCTTTTCATAGTCATCTATTTGATTAACAATAAAAAATGTCTTCTGCTAATTTAAACTAATTGAGTTTTTGGCAATATGTGCATATTGGGAAGGAAAGATCAGTAGGTCCTTACTTCACTAATTAACCTACATTAGGGTAAGAGGTGAGGTTCTGTGTGAATACAGAAATCTCCAGACTTCTGTAGAAAATATTAACTGGGTTTTTAGTGGCATTAGGTGTTTAAAGTCCATCCTGAAACACTTTTCACTTGTTTTAAGTCTGTTGACTGCCATGACACTCTTCTGTTAATTTAAGAGTTAGACTGGCCTGAATCTAACCTCATAAGGAAAATGCCTCTTCTCTGTGAGCTGGATCCCAATGCCAAGGTGAGAGCCAGTGTCTGGATCAAAGGGAACATCGCGTGCGTAGGTCAAGGGGAGAGTTGTATCTGTTGCTTCAGGAAAAGTTGTTAGATCAAATCAGCTGTAACACTATTTTAGCCATCAGAGTAGTCTAGTGATCAGACTTTAAGGTATTTTGGGACAGATAACTTTAAACCTGTTAACATACTCGAGCATTTTAAGGATTGTTTCAGAGCTGGGGGCAATTCAGCAGCCTGACTGAGAGTTAGTGCCCTCATTGACTCCTTTCTCAGGATTAGATAGGAATTAACTCTGAGGCCAAGGTCTCTTGATTCTCAAGAGTACCATATGATCAAGCAATAGTTGTCTGACAGTGTTTAAGAAATACAGGTTACAGAATGTTAAAGCAGTAGATTGTTCTCACAGTAGCTTTGATTTCTTGAGCAGAGGACCAGTATGACGTAGTATATCTGAGAGTTTTATGGGATGTAGAAATAGAAAATGGAAACGTTATGGCTTGTATTATGGAGGAAGAGGTTTATCATAACTTTTCTTTCCAAACATAAAGTATGTCAACTATTTGCTTAGGAAAGCAAAGTTTGGGGTGAGGGGTTTTATTGGTTGTCGTTTGGTTTTTTTTTTGTTTGTTTGTTTTTTAATGTTCCATATTGGCTCTTTGCTCTAATGGTATTGCATAAGATTTTATTTGTTTCAGTGATCTTTTTCTATAAATGGCTATGAGAAGATGTATTACACTAAAAGTTTAAACCCACACAGCAATATCATGTTTCAAATGAATCTGCATCAGTAATGCAGAAAAGATTAGAAATGGAAGTTGAGAGTTAATGTGGAAATAGTCATGATTGATGACAGGTGTCAAGGTTTGCTTCAGTGAGATGTTTGGGTTGATTAGTCTCGTCATACATGGAGCAGGTACAGTAGTTGTTGGTTTTCTCTTTTTTGAGGGGGGAGAGAAAAAGGGAAATGACCCAAGTTACAAAAGAAAAATAATCGTATGGTAGGAGGCTGCACTGCTTGTGTCTGATGCACACGGTTGACTCTTCTTCCTACTGAGTAAGGTGTTAGAGGAATGTTTCACTGGGATTCTCTAGTGTTGTATTCAAAAGTGAATTGAAGTGAGGTGGGTCTCTTTTTTTTTTTTTTTAAAACACTAAGATGTGGTTGAAAGCTATACAAATTTAAACTTTCTTATTCTCCGAATTCAATGTAGTAGGAGTTTTCTAACTTTAATTTGAACTGGCTAACATTTTTCAAGTCAGGCTTGTTTACTGTTATCTCTTAAACCTTTTTAAATGAAGAATAAAAGATCAGAGGCGCAAAACTGGAGTAGATTTGGTATATTTTTAAGTGTTAAATGATAAATTTCTACCAAGTTCCCCAAAGAACAGTCAAGTGAAATACAAACTTCTGTCATTGCAGTTTTTCTTTTTGTACACCCTTTGTTCAGCTATTTTCTTTGCATATAGTTGAATGGCATTGTAGATGTCTTCCTCTAGAGTTTATAGCCTGAATTTCTTTATGAAATGAATTGTGTAAGATGGAAGTCATTGAAGTGAGAAAATGTGGAGAACAGAACAAGAAACTGGTGCAAAAGCAAATGCCACAAAAGGGAAAGATGAAATGGAACAGAAAAAAGAAAGTAAATTGCAAAAAATAGATAGCCTGAGTCCCGCCTGCCTCAGGAAGGTGAGAGTCCCATTTGTTTCTGCCAAAACTGCATGTAAACAGAAAAGAAAAATCCCACTATTTTCATGACTAAAAAGAAGTATTGGAATACAGGGTTATGTTCTCCAGTCTCTGAAAACTCAGCATTAGTTCTGTTTAGGTCTTCAACCGTGTTCATAGTTTTAATGGAACTGGAGAGCAAATTAATATTACTGAAACCAAATGTGTTGTAATCTGTAACTTGTAACTTCTGCCAAAAATGTTCTTTTTCCTTATTCTTTGTGGTTGCATGATGAGAGGTGCAGAGGGGCTGGGGAGGGGTGTGTGTGGACTGTAGTCTGTGTAAATATGTCGTTATGTTGAAGGTTTGCTACTGGCAATATTCAAATACTGTTCTACCATATTCAAACACATATTGCATTTATTACTGTGGGAACAGATAAGGGAGACAGAAGTGTCGGTCTTAGTTGCATGCTAGCTGAATCTTGAGGCTCTTGGATCAATCCGGAGAGTAGCCCTGTGTCATCAGTTGAACAGGCTGGTTTTTTTTTTTTCTCATGATGAAACCAAGATGATTGCTAAACATCAGTTTGTTGTTGTTTAGCCCTTAAATTTAAATATTTCTTTTTTGTCATCTTCAAGCGTCAATATTTTTACTGGCCATAAATGTATTAAGGGTAATAAATAGCTCTTTATATCAGTAAGTTAGGCAGTGGATTTAATATTATGGTACAATGGATAATACTAGATGCAGGTGAAGTTAAAGAATTTACTAATGAACCAAATGTTATTTTTCTTTGTTCAGAATTGCATAATTTTAGGATGGAGTGAGGGAGGGTGGCAGTGTTAGGTGAAGGCATTTGTTAAATGACAGGGTTCACAGTCCTACATGAAGAAAGGAGAGCAGTAGCAGTATGAGACTAACGGGCTTCAAAAAAGAGATTTCAGCAGACTTGGGAAGGTGACATGTAGTCTTCTGGGAAGATAATATTAAGAAAGCTGATCACTGCTGAAAAGGGCAGGAGATGATCCTGATTGTACAAGAAGATAAGCACTGTAAGAGACTGATACAGATGAAATAGTGGAAGCATGTCGGAATAAGATCAGAAAGGCCAAGGTGCAAAATGAGTTATTACAACTGGCAGGGGACTTAAGAGATGGCAATAAAAGATTCTAAAAATACACTGGAAATGAGAAAGACAACAGAAAAAGATCATGAGTGCTGAGTGGGTCAGGGCTGAAGTAATGGCTGATTCTTCCCTTAGCCTTCAAAAAACAGTTTATGTAACTTGTTGCCTTGCACAATTAATTGCCACAAGGAAAGAGAAGCGGAGATGGGAACAACAGCTAAAATATATTTAGATAGATCAGATGTGATTGAATTCGTAGTGCCTGATGAAAATCACTACTGAGGGCTAAATCTGTGCAATCTTTTAGCTGTTGGAATTTATTTCTGAGAACAGAGGAAATTTGGGAAGAGAAATTACTGTATCTGTAATATGGTGTGGGGAAAAGAGAATGTATGTGTCAACCAGCCTAACTTTTCTGAACAGAAAGATAATAGAATAAATTATGGGGGAAAAGCCCAACTGTTTGAGAGATGAGCCAATTTTGAAATTACTTCCTCTCTACCATTCTCTGCCCACTCAAAAACCAATATACCCCACCCCCAGCTAGTCAGCTTTTTTTTTTTTCCCCCCAAAAATCCACAACAAAACCACCCCCATCTCATTTGCTTTTATTAGCAAAACTTTCCTGGTGTGAATGTTGTAAACAGTAGGTGCAGTGCTGCTTTATTTGGTTTTGGTTTGAAACTACAGTACCTGACACTTTATAATCAAAGTAAGGAAATATCATACATTTGAAATTGCTGTTAAAAGTCCTTTTTAAAAACTCCATTTAAATATGCTCTACTATCAGCTGAATCTGGTGATATATTGCTCTGGTTAAGTGTATGCAGCTGGGGAATCTGCATTTTTACAGTTAGTGAGGTAAATTGACAGAAATTGGGATTAGGAGCATGACAGCTCTGTAGAACTTCATAGAAGATTAGTAGTATTTCAGGAGGGAGGTTAGAGATTGTTTTTTTGTTTTTTTTTTTTTCCTTCTGTTGGTGATGTGTGAGCTCTTATAACTAGCTTTCCAAAGTGCTTTTATCTGATTAGTTTACTAGAGATAATTTTACCCAGCCTGGGCTGCAGTTGTCACGCACTGGTGGAGTTTGCGGTCAGGCAAAGAGTAAAGTCAGGCCCCTGAATTTTAGGAAAGCAAACTTCCAGCTGTTCAAGGAGTTATTCAATAGGACCCTCTTGGAAACTGCCCTCAGGGACGAGGAAGCAGAACAGAACTGGCAGATCTTTAAGGATGCTTTCCATAGAGCACAAGACCTCTTGATCCCCAGGTATACAAAATCAGGAAAGGAGGGTAAAAGACCAGCATGGCTGAGTTGAGACCTGCTGGTCAAATGAAAGGGTAAGAAGGAAATGCACAGGTGGTGGAAGCAGGAACAGGTATCCTGGGAAGAGTATAGGGACACTGCCTGGTAGTGTAGGGATGGGGTCAGGAAGGCCAAGGCACAGCTGGAGCTGAACTTGGCAAGAGATGCAAAGAATAATAATAAGGGCTTCTATAGGTATGTCAGCCAGAAAAGGAAGGTCAAAGAAAGCATACTGCTCCCCCCCACACCCCCCCACACCCCCCGCAATGAGCAAGACTGTCAAACTGGTAACAACAGATGAGGAGAAGGCTGAGCTATTCAACAACTTCTTTCCCCGCACCTCTCAAGTGGATGGACTGCAAGACAGGGACTGGGGGAGCAAAGTCCCTCCCATTGTAAGAGAAGATTAGGTTCATGAGCACCTGAGGAACCTAAACGTACAGAAGTCTATGGGACCTGCCGAGATGCATCCCAGAGTCCTGAGGGAACTGGCTGATGTACTTGTCAAGCTGCTCTCCGTGATATTTGAAAAGTCATTTTAGTCAGGTGAAGACCCCGGTGACTGGAAAAAGGGAAACGTTGCACCTGTTGTTATACGGGATTGAGGGGAGGACCCTGGGAACTACCAACCTTTCCTTGTCCCCAGCTTGTCAGTGATTATGTGGAGCATCCCGTGAAGTGTGTGGTGTGTTTACGTTTTTGGTTTTGGGAGTTTGGGTTTTGTTGGAATTTCTTGTGTGTGTTTGGGGTTTTTCCCTTGTTGTTTTAGTTGTTGTTTTTTCCCCTAAACTGGGCCACTTCCAGCACAGCAACTATCTTGTTCTGGTTTTGAGCTGTTCTCATTCTGTTGCAAACTTGCTTTTAGATAGTGTTAGGATATAGCTCCCTATGGGTAGGACTTGGGAGAAAGCACAACCGCTTTGCAGTAGCAGCCTAGATGGGCACAAGTTTTGCTTGTATCTCCAGCTACAAGGAAATACAGTAGACTGCTAAATGCTACTGGTCTGTATGGAATTGTTTCTTTCAACCACAGTGAGACACATGGGAATGGTCTCATGGAATTAATTGTGTGTCTTTTAGTCACTTAGCTCTTGAATGCTGAAAAAAGCATATATTAATTCTTACAGCTGGGATTTGTACTTTCATTTTTGGCAGTCAGACAGATTTTTAGTTTCTGAATTCGTATTTGTGACTACTGCAATCAGGTGCCAATGTCTGTTTTTGACATGGAATTAGGTTGAGTTGAGAAGGCGGGTTGACAGAATTACACTTCACCTGTTGATTCTTCTTGTTTTGAATTCATTTTTATCCTCTGCAAAATAATTTTTCTGTTCTTAATAGCCATAAGCATATTCCTCTACACTGCTATGGTTTGCGATCATGAAGTGTCATCAGATTGAGTCCTTAAATTTCATTCTTTTTTTCTATACTATCTTCCTGTAGAGTCTTGGTATTTTAAAGCTGTATAAAATACTTGCTCTCAACAGCATCTGGGAGACTTTAAATGTCAGCTGAATGGGTGATTTGCTGCATTTCCATGTAGATAAATTCTGTGCAAACATGAACCTAAACAGTGCTGGTTTTCAGAATATAAAATAATGGAACAAGCATGCTGTTAGTCTTGTTCTAAAACAGCTACTTGTAGGTTTTTATTCATCACTTTGAAGAAATACTGCTTTCCAGTGAAGAACCAGCTGGGCATCACACTTCCTGTATAGATCCATTCATTGAACTTTTAAAGAGGCTGTGAGACTACAGGAGCTCCTCATTTACTAGGAATTTTTTTAAGTGGCTGGGGACTGTGAGAGATTCAATTGTTAGGTGACCCATGCTGACAACCATGTGTTTACGCAGTGCAATCCGGAATTTGGATCCTCTTGTGTATAGGGTACCCAGCCTAGAGCCTACCATCAGCTGTGGCTTGCTCAAGGAGCAGCCTGTGACTGTGTCAGTTGTCTCGGTGGCCTGCTGATTTCTTTCATAACGTGTGACTGGAAATACCTATTATGTGACAAAAGATATATATTTTTGTGACTCGCCTTGCCTGAAAGGTTGTCTTCCCACCCCCCACCTTTAAAAACAAAACAACAACCACCACCAAAATAACCCAGCTTGCTTTAAATTCTCCTGAACGGTCCATTCCCAAAACAGTCACGTACATATACCAATAGTAGCGGGCTTTTTTTGGTCTATTGAGGTTTTTTATTGTCTTTTTGAAGGCTTTTATATTTTTTATTTGGGTTCCTTCATTTTGACGGATTTATGCAGTACTACTTTTTTATCCAGGAAAGTGTACATTTTTGAGACTGGATTGCATTGGTGAGGGTGTTACCTGACCTTTATGGTCAGGACTATCGTTCTTGTATTTCTCTCAAAGATTTCCAGAACCTCCACCATACTCATGTGCCCTTTAGTCCAGGCAAAATATTTGAATTATTTGAAAGCACCTGGCTTTTAGGCACAGTGTTGTGTAGAGTGTGTCTGGAAAAAAACACAACAAAACAAAACCAGTTTTGTCATGTGGGTGTTGCGTGGTTGCTGACATTAAATACATTTTAGCTATTCTTTAGTAGTAACTGAAATATTCACGATTTTTTAATAGCTTTAAGCAAACTTGATAACGGTCATTATGAAACAAATTCATAATGTTTTGGCATTTCAACAGAGCCCATAACTCAATCATGTTGTTAACTCTACATTAATTCATTTACACTGTAGTAATATCTACCGGTGAAACATCTGGTTTTTATCCTCTTACATTAAGCCTCATTTATGAGTCTAATGGTGTGCAATGGAGTCAGTTTCTTGACTCCATTGCATTAAATCCTGTTCTTAGTTTTAGTCTGCCTCACCAGTTCAGTGTAATCTGTATCTCTCTCTGTAATCTCTCTGCTATTTGCAGGTTTTCTATTGCTAGTTACATAGTGCATATTTAAATGCCCTGTGAAAGCAACTGATGTTTTAGCTATTAAAAAGATCAAATAGCCTTGTGGTTTTCTGAACGCAATTTAGTATGTGACTTCTGGGAGGTAGATGTGACAAAGGCTGGAATTCGATCATCTGCACCCAATGCCTTCTTGACCTATGGCAAAAATGAGGTGTCACCCAGCAGCCCTGGCCTGAAGCTGCCACTGAGTCAATTAAATACTTGATGCTCCTGCTGAAATCAGCAGTAACAGCACAGTTAACGCTGTTATTTCTCATCCCTGTGTTGTAAGAGGGATGGCTTTTCCTGAGCTGGTGGCTCAGAACGCTTCAGGCTGAGTCACAGCTTACATACATGGCTCACATCTGAGCCAAAAATTTGCTTCAGTTTCCTCATCTCCAGTGGCAGACCCAATCTTGTAATGCACATTGTTACACTAAGACCAAAGCCAAGAGGTCCTGTGCTTAAAGTACAGAGAGTAGAGCACACTTAAAGAACTGTACTCATTCAAAAAATGCACAAGTGCCCCCTGGGGTGGCAATTTTGGGGAAATAAAGCCACCTTGTATAAATCAGTTCCTAAGTGCGCTGAGCATTTACTTGAGGGATGTTGGCAGCGTATTCTGCTGCTCTGGAAAAGAATCCTGAGCGCAGCACTCTTACAACTACAGAATAGAAGCTGCCAGGAACAATTGCAGTTTGTTGGGCAATTTTGTCTTGTTCTCAGGCCAGCTAATTTGCCCCAAAGTACACTGCAAGAATATTGGGAAGTTGAGAATGCTCTGTGGATGCAAGCAGAGCACAACAGCAGAGGTCCATAACCTCAGTCCTGCCAGGATGACTTAATTCTTCCAGTCTAAATTATTTGCTTGTATGGAATTCTTTGGGTAAGAATCAAATAATAGATAGTTCTTTTACCTGACAATCAAGAACCCCAAATTCTTTTCTTGAGGTGTGGCAGTGAACTTGACTTGCTTATAGTGTGTTGAGTCTCCACATTAACATGCTACTTCTAAAGAATAAAAGATATGTTATTCAGGTTCAGGTAATTTGATCGATTGTACTGTATTTTAACAACTTAAAGTTCTATTCATTGGTGCTCTTTCATAGCAGTACTTAAAGCAGTTGAGAAGGCAATGAATTATTTCCTGTCCACTAGTGAGGCATGAAAAACCATTTCGGTGGCTATAGAGGGGAACATCAGTAGCTATAAAAGGAACACCGGAGACTTTTCAAATTTTTATCTGTGGAAAGGCAGACTAAAACTTTTATAAGCTGTTTTTAAGCTTCTATTAATGTATATCTTTATGAATGAATTGCTTGATACAGATTTTCTCATACAGGTTTTAGTTCTGTTGTCACAGTCTATCTGATAAATGTGCATTTGTGTAAGGCTTAAAATAAACAAAAACCACACCTGCTCCCTCCAAAATAACTGTGCAAACATTCCGTTAAAGGGCTACCTATTTTTTCATGTCAAGTCCAAGGAAAAATGTTTGATGTGATAAGGTCGGAGTTGGAGAAAGAAGAATCTTGATCAGCTGTTGCTGTGGTCTCTGTGTCAGCAATGAATCACTTCAATTCCCTCACCTTTAGGAGTTCAAGTCTCCCTTGCGTAGCCAGACATCTAGGTCTTGCAGCTGTAACTCCCTGGTTTTCCAGCCATTGACAGATATGGATAAAAGGATGCTGGTTCCCCTACTCGTGTTAGGGGCTTCAGGATCATAGAAAAAACCCAACAGTGTGTCTGAGTAAAGGTAGAAAACATTTACTCAGGGAACAGTACCTCTATGAAACAAGTTTATTAGTCTTTAAAAAAAAAAAAGTGCAGGAAGGGTAAAAACTATGGTGCCAAAGCTCTATACAGGCCAGATAGTTTATTTACTCACATTGTTTATCTGTTTCATCCTAGCTGTGTATTTTATAGGCTGCAGTACAGACAGTCTGCATGTTATTCTGGGTATAGAAGATTCAGCCACGGTTGTGGGGATTTCCTCCCAACAAATCAGAGGGTAATTAAATTTTGAGGCCTGTCCAATCATCAACTTTCTGTCAATCTAAATAGCATTAAGAATAATTAATTGCTGGCATTTGTTCATTGCAAATATTTAATGAGCTGAGAGGTGATAATTATTTCCTGTAGACTAGGTGTAAAGTCTTGTCCTATGGTTTAAGGCTGCTGAGGCTGACAGCCCTGTTGACTTTGGGGTCATGTGATTATCAAGAGTAGTGTCCAAAAAGAAGTCAAGATTTCCTTCTTTACATACTTTACAAATAAGCATGTCCAAATGTTTTGAAATGTTCCAGCAGAGAGAAAATTATGCAGTGCTTTAGCAAGATATAAACCAATAGCTGCATCAAACATGATTCTTTTGCTCAACCTCTGTCATTGAGCTTTTTTTAGACACCTCTTTAATAGATTGTATTGTCTCATTAGACTTTAAAGCATATGAATGAAATTATTTAAAGACTATTCAAAGAGTTTATATAAGAATGGCCTTTAGTTTGATTGGACTAAACAGCCTATACTTACTTCATTCAGGTGGTTGTCTTGTTCCAAGTGTGGTACAAATACTTTACTGAAGAGATGGAGCCTTACGAACAACTCTGTTCCCTGCCCCTATCTGTAATATTAACCTTGTGTTATCTTATTGCTAAAGTTGAAGTATTTTCAGGTGCTCTTCTTACGCACTTTTGGTGCTGAATGCAGAACAACTTGTTTAGCATACTGAGACTTTCTGAAAAGCTGCCTGGAATTATAAGAAGTAGAAAGTGCATCTTTAAAAAGGGGGTTTTCCTAGATAAGGCAATTACAGTAATGCGTATCTAGCAAAGATAATACCAGATTTTTGGATTTATTATAGATAGAAGTATGTGATCAAAGAGAAAGGGGAGCATACCTGTGCTGGTTTAGGTATGGCAGTGTGTGAGTGTTTTTATCCATATGACAGCTTAATTTCTGTGCAAATGTCATATGACGCTTCTAGGGAAAGAAGTGCAGGGTATAATGAGACTACTTGGATTTATTTAAGATTCGTATGGATATTTTTAGGAAGCTTTGAAAGAACAGCTTGTCAGTCCTTCAACTTTGACAAGATCATTTTTTTTTTAATTTGTATTTGTTCTAGCAGACCATAATAATAAATAGACACTTTCTTTAATCTGCATTTCACTGACTCTTTTACGTGGAAGTTGATTGTAGCCACCTTTATCTGGTCTTCCCTATCTTTTTCCCTTCTGTTGATGCTCTTAAGAGTGTGGAGAATTGGGCCCAACAAGGAGAAAAAAAATCTAATATTGCATCTCCCCAGTATAACTTCTAGTCATCAAAGCTGACACTTATGTCTTATAGCAGCACAGTAAAAGAAACCTCGTTCCAGGAGAAATAAACAACAAGAAAAAATCCCTTACATGAGTTCTGAGCATTTTTACTGTATACAAATACTTCAGGGGGAAGAAGAAAACTGCAGTTTGTTCTGCAGATTCTCTGGTGTTCCTTGTGCTCTTGAGATTCTAAGGAACTTCTGAGATGATTCCCAATTTCACCTTCTGACTGAGAACAGCTATGTGCTTATAAACCAAACTTGTTTCTTGCATGGGGTTTGTGTGCCTGGCCTATGCCCTTTGTGCCAGCCACCAACCCTTTTTATTGTGAATAAAGGATAACTGCCTCCATTCAATACTTATAATTATTTTTTCTGTATTAAAATCTTTTCTATCTTCAAGTCAGCTTGTAAATTTGGAGTCATCCAGTTAACCTTAAATACTATTTTTTTTTTTTCCTGTTAGGGAATTTGCCAGAAGTAAAAT
Organism: Larus michahellis; assembly: GCF_964199755.1. Classification (NCBI taxonomy): domain Eukaryota; kingdom Metazoa; phylum Chordata; class Aves; order Charadriiformes; family Laridae; genus Larus; species Larus michahellis. The sequence continues at coordinate 4,630,634 of NC_133906.1, read as the reverse complement.
ATCTGAGTTGTTTTGTATGGCTTCTGAATAGTGAATAGGCCAGAGACCCCAAATTGTGTTTGTTAAGTTTTGCCTCATTTTCTTGTGTTAAAAAAAAAAAAAACACCAAAAAACCAAACAACAAAACAAACCAACCATAGCACAAACCAACCCCCAAAATCCTCCCCCAAAAGCTAAGAACAAAGTACTTGTTACTCAGTTGGAAGGTATTTTGTTGTCAAGTGCAGTGGGTTTATGCAGTGAGTGAGGGATCTTTGGGAACAAGAGCCTCCTCTATGTTTACTGCTCTGTTGTTGCTTTAGGATCTGGTAATAAAAATAGCACCAGTTAACAGGATACATAAATCACAGTTGTTAGAGGTAGCCAGAAGGTACCTGCTATTGTTTGTGTATATTAAGAACACGCTGGTGACTCACAGGTGGCTTCTTAGCAAATCAGTTCCCATAGGTTCCTCTTAAACTGCCATTGTTGCTACCTCATCAAAGTTGGAGAAAGTTGATCTTATTAAAAGCTGAATCTACCTCATCCAAAAAAATAGCTTCCAATTTATGCGATAAGCTTCATTTTACAACCTTTTGCAATTGGGGTGGTTTTGGTTCGGGTGTTTTTTTGTTGTTGTTGGTTTTTTTTTCTAGGAGAAATGCCAGTTCCCTCAAGAATAGTGCTGTAGCTTTTGTTCTTTTCCGTCTTCCAACAGTAGAATCACCATGTCCAAACCTTATTTGGCATCAAGGTGAACTACTCCTGAGAGTCTGTGCCCAGCATTTGAAAAATAGGACTTTTAATAATTTCAGCACGACAATATTATTCATTTAGACATATAAAGGATCTGTACAACTAAAGTATTCATCAGGACCTAAAATCTGTCCTTATTCTTCCTGTGTTTCTTGCACGTTCCACTATTACTGTGGTCTAAGCATCGATGCTGGTGAAAGCTATGTGTAGTCAAACAGATTTCAAGTATGAATTTCATCTCCAGCTGCTTTTACTGCTGCTTCTCTTCCCCTGGCAGGAGTTTTAATGCTGTAATCTATACCTTGATCATCTAGTCTGCCTTGAGAGAGTGAGTTGTGTACACCTGTCACTGCAATGGGCACTGCTTGTGTTGAAGCACTTCTCATAGGAAGTGTATTTTGCTTGGTCTCAGAAAAATAGCATTTTATTTATCAGATTTATTGTAGGCTTGATGGTATAATCCAATAGCATTAAAAAACCCCAACCAAACAAAACCCCCCAAAGGCTATATAGCTTCCTTGTGTGCTGCTGTAAGAAGCAGAGTGAGTGTTATTAAAACTTCACTCTCTAGTGAATTACAACTTTTGCAGATGGAAAAAGAATAGAAAAATGTTTACAAAAGCTCAAGAATAATTCAGCAACCTGGCACGCTGTTAAAACACTTAGTTTTGACTTTTAGAGAAAGTGAAAGTGTGAAGGAAAAAGAATAACTATGGCTTTAATGTTAAACTTTCTCACAAATGTAGAAAACTATGGGCAAAGCATTATTTAAAAACAAGAACAGACTTCTGTGGTGCCTATACATTTTGTGTGCTTGTTTTCTACATTAGAATATTTGGCTTTCTAAATTTAAATCCCCCATTTCATTTGGGCAACAGAGGAAGCTGAGCTTAGTGAGAGTCCAAAACAATGGGTTTTCCTAATTTGTGTGTGGTTTTTCCCATGCACTGACTGTTTTCACTTGCAATATCTCCTGCTCAAATAGGAAATGTTACTTTATTGGAGAACAAAATTTGTGTGAGGTTTTTCTTCCTGTACTTGCATTGCACATATGTTGGAGGGGAGTAACTATTTTCATGTAATAATTGACTTGCTTTATTATTGGTAGAGGTAAATCTGGAGACACAGCTTGCACTCTCAATAAATTTTCATTTACTGCTATCAGGGATAACTCTTAGCAGGAAGGTAAGGAGGACGTGGCTTTAGGGGGTGGTCTCGGGAAGCCAACGTGGGAGTTGGAAGCAGGAGCTCCTGGTCTTTATCCTGAGTTCAGAGCTCAGCAAGATCAAGAGCTTCTGCTCTTCAGAGACAACTTACTGGCTCATGGGTGAGTGGGGCAATGGGGACTACCACTAGAAGGAACAGCAACGTCCAGCCTTCATTCATCTCTACTGAGCTGAGAGGGGAGCAAGGTGCCAGGCCTACTGATTTGCTGGGCTGGATGTAGAGTAGTCATAAGCAAGTTCTTGTTTGCAAACTGGAGACTCTTTTTAAACTGCTGAAAAGCAAAATTTGGAGTAAAAAATTAGAGAGGTTTATTTAATAGGCTCTTTCATTTACAGCTAGCTTGTTCACCTCCTTTAGTACCAGGACAGTGCATTAGCTTCAACAGGTATCCTCCCTGTCTGATTACTATATTTTTAAGCAGTTACTATACTCTTGCCTCAGCTTTTGGTGAACTAACAAAACAGGATTTCTTCTCCTTCCCATCCCATTGGCAAATCCTTCTGGTCACCTAAAACGCTTGTGCCCGTGTTAGCTGCACTTTCACTTTCCTGAATGAAAATACTAGAATCACATACACACACAGCTTCAGATGCGTTTCACCAGTGTTGTATGAAGATGTAAATACTTTCTTTCTCCTTGTGGAAATAATTCTCCTCCTGTATTAATTTTTGGCATTTTATTGTTTTTTAACAGCCCCCTTATGCTGTCTGAATCTTAAGCACTAAAGAAGATCATTTTTCCTCTTGGATTTCTGATAGATAACCATCTAGATTTTTCACGCTGGACAAGTGTTGCTGATGTTAGTAACTGCTGTTTTATACTACCCTGGTCTAATTTTGATTGACTGATCATGATGTAAAGCAAATTATGACACTCTTCCATTGGTAATATTAGTAAATGTACATGATGTGTTAATTTTTCACCCTTCCTCTTTCTTATAGTATGCAATAGAGAATTGTGCCACATTAATGAAAATAACTTTTTTCCACTACAGTTTAATGAATTTAAGTTTGTATCTAAGCCCTGAAACCTAAGCGGTTCATCAGCTGTGTGATGAAAAAGCTTGTACTAGCTGTACCCCAAGTGCCAGTCAAATACAGCATGCAGGAATTATCTTGTGTTCCTCCCGTGTCCAGTAGTGATTTGAAAATTAGCTGAACAAAAGAGAGTTATTTTCAGAGAACAGAAAATGTGTAGCATTCTTAAGAGTCTTGGAGCTAGAAACAAACATGTCTCTATAGTGAAATATCTTTGTGCTAAACATGCAAACTTCTGTGGTTATGTTAGATTACTGTATTTAGTAAGACATGGACATTTTCTACTACGTAATGATGTTGTTTGTATCGTGACTTCCTTTCCTTTAACAGTTTTATAACATATGCAAATGGTAGGCAGGTAGCCTTCCTCAAGTGGTATACTATTTTCCAAAGTAAATCAAGGCTAAGACCTGAATTAAATAAAAAAACTTACTTCTAATATAAGCTTCCTTACTGTACCCTATACGTTATGCATGTATTTCATTATATACAATTGGTGTTAGGTGTTTAGAGTTCAAACTTTGTCATGTTTGTGTGTGTATGTTTTGGTTTTGGGTGTGTTTCCCCCTCCCCTTTCCCAAAAGCAGAGAGATCCATGATAACAAATATCTCTTTGGACCATAAAAAACCCCTTATTTTCTCAACAGACAACAGTATGCCATGAATACATATTGTATCAGTAATGTAGTATATACAGAGTGTGTCTCCCAATAATGATTTATATGGATTCGGCACCAATTGGTCTCAACCAGACAGAAAATTAGGACCCAGTCTAAGATGTGGAACAAGAGTTTAGTAGTAAACTTGAATCATAGCTCTGTAAAGCAACTGTACCTCACAAAGTCCAAGGAAACAATATATCAACTCAGTCTGTGTTCTTCTGAGGTATTTTCAGGCATTCCTGGGAACCAATTTTGTATTTTTCCCTCATGTAGTGGATTGCCATCCATAGTGGGTGCGATTCAGTTTTCTGGAATGCCTGCCCTCAGATTGACATCTGGTATATTAAAAGTCACAAAATGCAGATAAAGACAGGGAGAATAAAGGCACTTTAATATCTTGCAATAATCTATACTAGATATTTATTTTCTACTGCCAAGCAGAAAGAACAGAAAAATACTGACTGATTTTTACCAGAACTATAATCAGACATCCACCAGTAAACATGAGTGTAGGCCAAAGGAAGGCAAAGAGGAGGCCTTTTGGGGGATAAAGTCTGCTTAAAATGACATTGGTCTGTGTTTCTCCTGGGTCATAGTAGCATGGGAAAGTCTGGTATTTTTCGAAATTGCTTGCGATTTTTTCTACTCGTGCTTTAACTTCTTTAGAGTTCTCCAACTTGTCTGGGATGTACGAGCACTGGAATAAGAAATCAAGATGATTCATTATAATGGATACTATAATACAGTGTTTGTAGTTAAGTCAGATTGAATAAAACAAACACACTATAATAAGAATAAAACAAAAACTGTCAGAAACTTCTATGGTTTGGCTAGCATGCCTGGGGATCATCTTGGTTTCCTTATGTCCATAAGCCATTTGCCATGCTTCCCTGTTTCTGACACTGTGTCCGTGCCCTCAGTCTGGAGATTTACAGACTGGAGTAATGTTGGAAACCAATAATACATATGTACTTGAAATAAAACTGTAGTCTTTGAAACTGTCACTTTATTATTACAGTGCCAAGCTCGGATTCCTAACAGAGCTTCTAGGCACCACCACAGCAGAAATGTGTTAGTTGTGCAGAAATTCACAACTAGAAGTTCACAACTTGTCAGTGTGCAGGAAAAAGATGTCGCTTCATTGTGGACCTCTGGTTGTAAATAGTAGAAAAATAAGAGGAAAGCACAGCTGTATGAGGCTTCCTACTTGTCCTCACCACACAGAACTATTTCCACGTGTAGTAAGAATTCAAAGTTATTTATTCTTCAGTGGAAATACTATCAGACTTTGATTCACTAATATCTTGTAGTTGTTCATAACAGTTTCTTTTCTGCAATATTAATTTGTATACATAATAATGCTTAGGTGTCTTAGTCTGGAAACTGGCCAAGGCAGAAAGGGGATGGTTCCTGACCTGAAGGTTTATACTTGTAGTAATGTAAACAGTAGGTAGGAAATCAGCAAATCACCTCCCTCGTGCAGTGAGCAAGACTCTTACTTCAATCTATAGTGGATAATTGCTGCTTTGCCTCTTCATTGTATGTAGCTTTCTCTGAGATATTCACTCTGAAGATAGGCATTAGCTAGTGAAATTCTCTTCATCATGTTTTATGCTATCAGGTTTGCACTCTATGAAACTCTAATCTGTATAATTTCTTTAAGAAGATGAGCACTTGTAGTCTCAGCATGTTTGGTTTGAATTCTGGAAGTGCTCCTGTTTTGGGCATCCAGGATCTGAATTTATGTACCCTTGGAGAGCGTTGGGCTGGAATAAGGCCTCTGAATAAGGCCCCTACTTCATCCCCTTCCCTAATTTTTCACACACCTTTAAAGCCAAATTAATACTCTGCACCCATATATCTGTCCCACACATGGTCAGTACTCTTCCTCTGGGGAGCAGATCCCTAAAATGACTGACCAGGGGACCTCTACCACAGTACCCAGTGTCTCTGCGTTACACAGGTGCTTCCTACAGTGCCACTGCCTTCTCCATGAGTCCAGGTTTCTGCTGCCAGGGACATGGTTCAGTGGTGGTTTTGGCAGTGTGAGGTTGATGGTTGGACTCTGATCTTAAAGGTCCCTGCCAACCTAGATGATTCTATGCCATCCTGGCCAGAAACAGTTGCAGACCAAACCAAAGACAAAAGAGTTTTCTGGGTGGTCATCTTCCAAAATTACTGATTTGTTTCTCCTTTCTGTCTAAAATGTGCATCACATTCCCAACAGCTCCCTCATTTCCTCTTTCCTGCTTCATATCACACACCTAAAATGGAAGTAAAATTGGGATTTGTACTCTTACTTTGGTCAGTTTTTAACTTCAGGTCTCTTCTGTGATAATTCAACAAGAAAATGAGCAAACCACAGCTTATAAACTATTTCTTAGCATTGGTCTTTAACTTAGACACTTACGTATTTTTAAATGTTCATAAATGTTAATATTAGAATGATAGAATGGTTGGGGTTAGAAGGGATCTTAAAGGTCATCTAGTTCTAATGCCCTGCCATGGGCAGGGACACCTCCCACTGGAGCAGGTATTCATGTTTATATATATTCAGGTTTAGCTGGTGTAATTCCTTAAAAAGTATTAAGTTAATGTTTGATGTAATGTTTAAAATAAAATCAAAACCCGTGTAATCTCTGGAATATTTTAAAAATGCCTTGGTCTAAGCATAGACTTTAACATGTAAAAGATGAACAGCTCCTACTCTTACTCTGATGCTTGGTTTTAAAAACAATCACCCCTTCTCAAAGGTGTTAGATAGCAGCAGAGAGTAATTATTCAATCTGGCTTGCAGGTACCTTAGGATTTCTTTCTAGTGTATCTTCAGTGTGATACAGCATAACCTCTTGTCCTGAGGCTGTCAGATTAACCCACACCTGTAGACAGGGGTAAGGAAAGGTATCCTCATCCTCTAAGCCTTTGCTGTTTGGGCAAAGAACTTTGTCCATGATGTTGGCTTTGAGTACCTTGCATGTGGTTTCTGTTGTCCAGACGCTACAAAAACAAAAGAAAAGGTATCACTTTTAAATGCATTAGCAGCATCTGTTGAGAGTCACATGCTGGAGATGCATCTGTGTGTGCAGGTCTGAGTGGTGGCATGGGTAGAGTTCACGGCCGCTCAATCCTGGTACAGTGAACTTTGCCCACCCTGGATTGATGGCTGCACCTGGAGAAGGGCTGCCATAGGAAAGCAGTTTTTTGTTGTTGTTTGTTACGTGTTCTGTGGTTTGACGTTAGATTCTAACCCCATCTGTAATCAGCTTCAAGTGTTATTCAAGGAAGAAAAATTGCTATGGATTTTAACGTTTGGTAGTAAATATTTGTAAGTGTGGTATAGTGCTAAAGTTTGACCTTATTGTTTGAAATCTGGATGAGCATAGTGGAGGTTCTGATGTCTAAAATATTTTGACTAATTTCATTCAAAAATTCTCAGAACACAAATCAGTTCCCATGTTTTTCTCCCCCTCTCCTTTTCTGTGTTACATGGACCTTTTGCATGAATTTGCAAAATGTGTGGCAAAAGTTCGTTTTTTGCTGTTACTTATCCCTTTTTCTCAAATACTCTCTTATTACTGATACCACAGTAAGTTTTTGCTTACAGCAGTACACTTTGGTGATAAAAAAAGGTAAAGAAATAGTCTCACTCCAGTTCTTAAGAAACTAATCTTTTTACATGTAAATGTCTTTTGTAATGTAATCAGGAGGCTGGAAAATACATAAAGTAAATGTGAATTACTCTGTTTTAAAGATAATGTTTTTCAAACATTTTCTAGATTAAGGGTGCTCTTTGCAAGAAGAGCGAGGTGGATGTACTTGTTTGCTCCATCAAAATCTTCAAGCATGAAAATCTGAGCTGCATTCTTCATCTTGTTACTTTAGTTTTTTACAAATTGGTTTTGTGTGTAGAGGCAGAACTCGCTCAATGAAATAAAAATGTGGCTAACAGTAATTTCTTCAGCATTCATCATACTCTGCAACATTTGTTGAAGGTACTAGTTTTGCATGATGGTTGATTTGAAGGGAAGATACAGACTCTTGACTGAACAATTTTACCATGACTTCTGTTGCTCAAGCTTTTATAGTTTTATTAAAAACAACACACTGTCCAGCACATGGAAAAGCCTTTTTTGTTTGTTTTACCTGTTTTTTTTCTTTATGCAAGACTTAGTTTTCCATTGTCAAGCTTTGATAAGCATGGTTGGTTTTTATTTTAGGTATTTTCATAGTAAATGTTTTGTTTTACTCTGTTCTCATTCTAGCCCTGAGGAGGATCATTCCCTCTTTCTTGTGCTTACCTGTAAATGTCTGATGGCTTCTCGGACCCCTTTTTTCTTTCTCTTTTCTTCTGTCTTAAATTCTTATGTGCTCTTCAAAGACATATTGTTTCTTTAATGTACAACACACTAACATATATTTTGACACTGTTTTAATAATTGTATTTGCTGGCAGGAAAAAGAAATAGCTTTGTATTCATAACAAATGGCTATCATTACCTTTTAGTGTAGAATGGCACAATGGTGATCCCAATAAAAAAGTACATCATCACGGAGCACGCGACCATTCCCAGTCCCAGGCACAGGGCTCTTGTCTCCCCTCGCTTCTGTGCAGTCACCAACTTTTTTCCCAACATGATTTAGAGTTGTGAAATCTGAATAATCTGTTTCTGGTATAAAATAAAATACAGAAAGGAGAGGGAAAACATGATTAGGATTGGCTACAGGTATTGCAGTTGTGTAACAAGTCTCTGAAATACAATGTATCCCTTGGACGAACAGTCCGATGTTTGCAAAAAGTAGAATTTAGGAAAAAAAAAAGCTGTCGTGTTTTTTGTTATCAGTAGACTCCTTTTTTATTTTCTGATATCTACCATATAGTCCTGTAAAAAGTGTGTGTGTGTAGGCTAGGAGATAGGGTAGGAAAACCGGATTACTTTCTGGGAGAGTTCTGTTAACTGCCCAATTGTCCTCAGCCTTAATTCAGTCTCTTTTATGTTGCTGCTTTCTCTGAAGTAAGAGAGACTGTGTTGCGTATTGGCAAAGGCTACATGAAGGGAAAATCCTCTGACAGTAGAATACATTTTATGTTACGCCTTTTCTTCTGGATTAGTCTGAAATATGGTTGTCTTATTTCAAAAGAGATGAAACAATGTAAAATTTAACATTTGAGATGCCTGGTTCTGACTTCTGAATGTTTGTTGTTTGGCCTTGCCCATTTGGGGATGCTCAAAACTTGATGTCCAACCAAATAGTGGAGAAAAGCTGCATTTTCTAGACGGAAGGAGTATGATGTCACCAACCACAACTGAACAGGATTAGAAAACACAGCAGTTAAAACTGCTCTCATTTCACCACAAGCACGGGTCAGGACTGCTGCTGGTGCTACTGGGAGAATGCAAATTGTGAAGTGTTGGTGTAACACTGGAGGAACTCTTAGGCAGAGATATTTGAACCTGAGCTCGGGAGTGATTGGCATTTTCCCCCCTCTCCCTTGACAAATAGCATTTTAAATTATCTTGCCAATTCTTTGATAAAGAGAATATAAAAATAGCTGTGAATCCATGTGCCACTAAATCAGTATGACTGATGTACAGGATTAATATATAAATGAGCCATAACAGTCACCGAGAGTTCAACCCATCACCAGTATCTGTTGCACTCGCAGCTGTAACTGAAGGTTTGTGGGGTTGCGATTTTTTTTCATGAAAACATGGTACAAGCCATAGTTATGGCAAATGATGAGACTGGCAAGATTTGTGTGGGGTTTTTTGGGAGAAGGGGGAAAACAGAGCAAAAAAAGAAAGAGAAAAATATGTAATATACCTGCCAAAACAGGTTTCAGTCCTGTTCTCATGTGCAAGATGATGGTACATAGCTTCATGCAGTAGCTGGTGCATTTTCAGGATCTCGGCTTCAAGTGTGCGCAACTATTTAGTGTTTATCCTTACAGGCTGGCCTTCAGGGTGGAGCGGTGTCTGCCTAAATCCACCTGTGTTCAGCTAAGTAATGGACTAAATACCAAGACTTAAGCTTAGCTACAGTGTAAGATGAACACAAGCCAAAGTTAACAAACAGGCTCTTCAGGTTAACCATGAGGGATATGGTCTCCAGCTGCTCCAGGCTGGCAGATCTGTGGTGTTACTCAGGGTGGAGGACAACACTGAGTTTGGTGAAAGACGAGACAAAGACCATTAGCTCTTGAAAGAAAGAATGTGAATATAATCTGAATGTTGTGTTCTTTCCTATTAGTTCCCTTTTTCACTGGTAAAAGTGCCTTACTTCGACTGATTAATGATCAAAGTAAAAAAGTATTTGAAATGCTACTGTATTTAGATTACTGTAACACCTGAATTAGTGTTATTAACAATAAAAATATAGAAGACTATGGACAGTAAACCAGCTTTGGTCGTTTAGCATAACTTGGGGCTAGTTACAGGTTTTTTTCAAGTATATATTTTGAAGTTGCTAGTACAGGATGTAAAAATGAAAGGCTGTTCTGAGGTTTCCTTCAGAACAGAAGGAGGTGGTGTTGTTGGAATACTGAATTTTGTCCAGTTCCATATTTAATTCCACTTTAAATAAAACATGAATATCTGCTGTGAATTTTGCATACAGCATTTTAAGGGGAACTGTTTTTCTGATGATCGTGTATAATTCACAAGCATCGTAAGTTGGAAATTGCCATAAGAGGAACCTTACCTCCTTACTGGTATTTGAGTTTAATACAGAATGCGAGCAAATGCCCTTAAATAAGGCTGTATTGTGGTGTTCTTGGTCTATGGTGCTATAAATAGAACATGTGGCATCAAGCACTGTCGGTGTGCTTGCACTGTGCCTCTATGCTTGTGTATAACCATGCGCACCTCACAAGGAAACTTGGGTAAATGTCAGTAGTGACTGTTCCTTGGAAACTTCTATCGTTTCTTCTAGTTCTGTGGGGGAGAAGTGGAAATAGCATTTTCAAAAACAAAAGAATTTAAAAATATTTAAATTATTGGAACACTGTACAACACAGCACCTTAAGACCAATTGATGTTAAACTGACTCTCCTTTACCTATTGCGCAGCTTGGTCAGAGCGGAAAATGGAATAAAAGAACATCATTGGTCCTGGAGCACAGGCCCTTAGAACATGTGGTACCTGAGTGGTAGCTCCTTATAACACAGTGGGAAGCTAATGATACATAAGTGAAAACCTGCATTGTTAGCAAGAAAGTTTTACATACGGTAACAATAATTAATCTTTAATTAGCTCTGTGGGAAAATGAAAAAGTGAAAGATTGGTACTGCCACCATGATTATGGAAAACTAGTGGCCTAGTGCTGTTAATCTCTTGAGTTTTAGGTGAACCATAATGTTTACATAGCTGTCCCAGTTACACTGAGAAATAGTGGGGTAATAGTGTTACATGGAAAACAAGAACTGTGGGACTATTAAACAAAAAATTAATAAGAGATGTAATTGCCCCATCAGTCTGCTTCAATGTCAGCCACAAACGCAGCAGAAGTACCAGTAAGCTCATCCTTCCTAATCATCTTAAAGTCATCAGACTACCTCTTTAAGACACATAAGGAATTTGTATGTCTAAATTGGAAATTTTCACAAGTGGCCAAGAAGTTTTCCCAGCACAATGCAGTGTTGTTCCCCATCCTGACACCAGCCGGGCTGCCTGACCCCAGTTCTCTGCATGGGCTGCTGGGTGATCCTGTTTGCCTCTGCTTCCCAAGTTCAGATGCCTGCTCCGCCCCAAAGAGAATAAGGGCATATGAATTATGCAGAGAATGTTAACAAGAAAGATTGGTCTAAAAATATCTCACTGAGTGCTTCTATAAACCTGGCTAGGTCTTTAGGCAGTGTAAATCAGAGGTGCTCGCGTCACTGTTGTGTTGCTGCACCAGATTAGCTGTAAATGTGGTCCCTAAAACCGAAATACGTACTTCCTGCAGTATTTTTTTTTATGCTTTAAAACATAGAACACCAGAAAAATCTGTAACACTATTTCATGCATGCACAGAATAATTTAAGTGGAAACCGAAGTTAGTGAAGGAAACCCCATGTGCATTTTTTCTTCTTTCACATATAAATATTCTTATGTTCTTGTGCTGAAAATCCTGCATTTTCTGGCTCTCAAGACAAGGGAATACTGCATGCATATAGAAAAACATATTTATTTGGTATTTCCCCAGTGTTTAAAAGGTTAATTTTTTTCAGATTAAAAATTATTCTCTTCTGTCTCCTAGCTCTGTCAATGTATATCAGGAGGAATGTTGAAAGAGCTAATTAAGTGTTTTCTCTGACAAAATTGTTAAATCTTTTAAAAATGAAGCACTGCAGAGGACTTGATTGGCCCAGGAAGTCTCTGAGCGTATTTGAATTGGACTATGTATAATGTGGGTTTTAGTCTGGCCTTCAAGAGGAAATCTAAATGTATCTTTGGCACTGAAGATTGTGGGGTGCCTCCATAATTATTAGGAAAATATAAGCTCCAAATCTTTTCATAATGTTCCCTCTCCCTAATCTTCTTCTTCAGTCTAGTTAAATTATACAGTACATTAGCTGTGCAATTTCAATGTATAATCACTGCATTGACAGCTGCTGGTGATAATCCTAGGGATGCCATCTGCTCAGGTTTGGAATAGTCCCCTGTTTTGATGAGTAGACATGTTTGATACTCAGCGGGAAGTCTCTGCCGCCTCCTCCCCCATCTCTCGAGGAGTTTCCAGTGCTGTGACCTCCGTGAGTTCAGATGGCACCTCTCTCTTGAGCTGTTCCAGGCTGCTTTTAGCTTGGGCATGGCAGCATCAGTAGCATTGATGAATTCATCTTGCTCACTTGCAGAAGAAAGGGTGCTAAACTCTTATCTCGGCTTTAAATTGGGAATAAATACTAACAGTGAGCTAGTAATTTTTTTTGAGCTGGTTTATCCCACACCATATGCTGAATTTCTAGTGAGCATTTATGTACTGCTTTCATATGAGCATCAAGTGCTAATAATACATCACACCAAGAACAGTGATGCAAGTCATCCGTATCTCTAAAGCGATGAGGAGATTTTAAGCTGGTCTGGACCCTTCGGCCTTTACTGCCTCCACTTACAAAATAGCTGTCTGCTTTCTCCTATCAAGTGCCAACTTAATAGTCATTTTGTTTTATTCTCAAAACACCTTGAGTGGACAACATAAAAAATGCTGGCTTTGCTGGGCGTGTAAGAAGAGCATAGTATTCATTTTCAGTTTATTGGCCAAGTACTTTGTGTGGCAACCAGAAGGCAATCATAAGCTTTATACGAATGTGAGCTCTGTAGTGGTTACGCTGCTGTGGCAGAGATGCCCAGCTTATGTATTTACTACTGCCTCTGAGTAGAATTAGTTTGGTCGCTCACACTTCCCTCCCTATTTCCATGAGTGTTTTAATACTGCTTAGGTGGTTCTTCCTTTCTGATTCAATCCTGCCCTCATCCTTTTCTCATCATCTGCCCCACCGCTTACACCCCGGACAACAGGCCTGAAGTCCAAACTACATTTGCATTGGCACTTGCTTCTCTTCTCCCCCACCCCACCCCCTGTTTCCTACCCTAGCGTTTTTAAGCATTTCTTGCATCTCTGCCTTTGCCAGGGGTTCTGGGGCCAGGGAATGCCAGTTTCGTTCATTGCAAATTGATAAGAACCCATTACTTAAAAAGCATTTTGGGCATCTGGGACCAGAAATACTGTGTGTATTACAGAATAAGGTGATGCTGAACCTTGATGGAAATGTGCACAGAAAAGAAGATTGTGTCATGTACTTACGCAGCTGTCTTGAAAACCTGAAGTAGCAATATTTTGACTGGGTAACATGACACAACTACATTTATTTTATGAAATATGCTCTATCATTTTGCTTATTAAAAACTGTTTACCTGATGTGGCACAGTTGTTTAAGAGTAATTCTGTTAGCTTTTAAACCTGGGGGTTCTTTAAAAAAAGAAAAAAGTTACTTGCTCAGTTAGCAGTTCTGAAGTTTTTCTCGAGTGCTGCTTTTGGATTCTGTGTAGTACAGGGCTGCACAGAATGCATCAATTTAAGAGTAGATTTCAGGGAAGCCTGCAAGAGTTCATGTACGTGGTTTCTCTCTAACTTAGAGGTAGACAAGCACAGCCTTTAAAGGAATACTGAACACCCAAAGCCATGAAACTCCTAAGAGTAAAGGTGTATGTATTTACCATTAAAATGCATAAAAGCTATGATCTCATATGGGCTGCAGACTCCTAAGATTCCGTTGTTTGTGAAAATATTGCCGTTACCTTTGCTAGTAATTATGGAGAATTATCAGATTGATTCCAGTTACAAAAGAGAGAACAACTTAACTTTTCTGTAGCATATGGGCTATCTGGGCTGTCCTCCACAGTGATGCAGATTTAGAAAGATTGTTTCTTCCAAAAACACTGTACTTTTCAAAACCCAAAGCTATATTGCACGCTCCTAAGAAAAAATGGTTGCTTAGAAATATACTTACTGTTTTTGATGAAATGCTTCTTTCTCTGATGAAAAAGCTTCTGTTACATGTCAGACTTGGGATAGTACTGGGACTTTTTGCTGAAAGGGATTTTTATTATTTGTTTTTCCTTTCCTGTACTTCTCTGTGTTTGCTTTGCTGTGGCTGAACTCCTAGCTTGGTTCCCCTATTACGAAGCTTTCTGTAACCATAAATGGTAAGGTATGAAAGAGCACTGTACTTTTTGAGATTAATTGCTGAAAACCAGGAAGCCGCAATACTAAGACCAACTACAGTTGAAGAGACTGAATTTTCTCATACCCTAGGGCCCCCTTACCACATATCCCAGTAGATGTGTCTTAAGCTGTGGTCCTACTCCTTTTGTACAGCTTTATAGTTCAGAAATATAGTATGTCTTTTGAGTGAGATTTAAGGAATTGACTCTATCAATGACCAGTGGTACTGATTTTTAATACCTAAGCTATTAACAGCTGGGTGTGAATGTTTTGTTGCCACTAGTTTTGATCAGTTTGTGTGCAACAGATGCTAAAATGTTGGCTGTATATCAGAGCCTTATAGAAAAGAACAAAGCATCTATCATGCTATAGATATATTCGTGTACAGCATGTTCCTCTAGCCAAAACGCCAAGTCTGCTTCTGGGACATATAAATAGATGACTTCTAGTGCAGAGAGCTTCAGAGAAGAGCTAAAATAATATATTTTTTTGATAAAGGAAAACTCCTCTTATTGGGAGACTAAAGGAATTGAAATGAGTTAATTCAGTAAAAGCATTAAGAGTGTTCTGTGTATTGTAAACAAGGGTAGGATCCTCTCCACCCTGTTTTAGCTATCTAATAATTAGCTTTTTCGGCTTAACCTGGTCTTGTGGGTTTGCTTTTGGTAAAAGATTTGAAGTTGACGTGTTAAGAGACTTCATGCTGGCTGAAGATAACAGATGAATCTTCCCCAAAAGGACCTTTTCTATTATTATTGATGCAGAAGAGAGCACACAAAGCTAACTTGGATTTAGATAACTGTTCTGTTAGACACTTAAAGCTAAGTAAGATGAAGCCCACTACTATCATCTAGATCAGAAAGATTTATGATCATAGTCATTTTTTAATATTTGAGAAGTGATGTAGCTAAATTTAAAGAATGACATTTGAAGGTTGGGGAAAAATACATTATGAACAAAACTTATTCCCAGCTAAAAAATGATCTGGTTGGGTGGAGTTTTCTATCATCTCTTGATACTTACGAAAAAAGGCTGGTGATTTCAAAGATGCAGGCTTTGGCTCAAGCAGAAGTTGGGCTTTTCATGGGAATTTATTAAAAGTGATTTTTGGGCTGTGTGATTTGTGAGTCAGGTTAGAAAACAAGGTAACCCCTGCTGACTGAAACTCATCTATCTCCAACTCTGGCTGCCTCTTCTGCCTGCTTTTCATAACTCTAATGGCTAATACACATGGATCAATTTTTAACTGCCTCGCTAAGGAGTTCTGTTGCAAAATTAACAGAAAACTTGTGGAATTCTACACGCAAAACAGAGATTACATTTTTAAAGTTCCTCAGTGTACTGAAGGCAGCGGTGGTAGAGTGCTTTGGCTCGGTTTGAGGTGCACCGGTGATTTATTTGAATAGACAGAAGCGATGCTCCAAGTCTGGTGCTACGTTACCTTTTGCTTGTTTCTTTTCTGCTCACGTACACTGCAGACGTACAAGTCCAGGCATCCACTGGCTCTTGGAGAACTAACCCAATAAAATAAGTTAAAGGGAGGTGTTGGGCTGATATCCACTTCTAACCTTGGGATATTTTGATGTGCCACTGACCTGTACTGAATAATGGGTACGCATGAGAGCTGTATCAGTGGTAAAGCCAAATGTTTGCTATATTATAAACTCTAATTCCGCATTACAGTTTAAAATACCTTCTGTCTTATTAAAATCACATAGAATATTTTAATTTTTCACAACCTGAGGAGAGGGACGAAAAAAGGAACAATCTGTTGATTGAAATCACCACATGCTTTTGCCCTGGCACTCCTTTTCCTTGCAGGAGCTGCAGTGCTTGCTTTTCCTCTAGCCTTGCTCCTGGCTATCACAGTGGGACGCCATGAACCCTCTCACTTTCTTGTTCAAGGCAGGATTTCCCTGGTCTCAGAGGAGCATGGGACCAGCTGTAGCCTCTGCACGAGGATCTGCTGCTGGGACACTAATCGTTGCTTGTTTGTAAGCTACGTAACTGTTGATGCAGAGTTTCTCCTGGCTTTACACCGACCCAGAGAGGAGGTGCGGGTCACTGCTGGGAAGGCTGAGTACCTGAGAGTACTCTTTGAGTATGGGTGGCAGAACAGATTGAGGCCAGCTAGGGTCAGCTGGAGCTAAAGGCAGATCATTTTGCAAATAATAGTTTTAGCCAAGATTAAAAATATTGCAAGGGCCTTCCCAAGCTTTGATTGAGGTGCTGTTTTAATGTTTGATCCCTGACTATAACTGGGGGAAGAAAAAGGGAAGACAAACAATGTCAGAGTAGACTTTTATGAACTTCAAATACTTTATTTTGAATTGAACAAGTTTTATTTTCAGTGTCTTGCTTCCCACCCTTGCAGGTGTGTGTTAGTTCAGAGGACTCATAACCCTCCCAAGGAATCGAACTGACTTTGCTGTGATTCAAGGAAGCTTGAGAGAGCCTGGTTCTACTCCACTTGCTACTGAACAGTTTGTTGCTGTAACATCACATGAATTAAACTTATTTTGTGTTTGCATGGGACCTGTTACGCATTAGGCTGTCGTATGTAACAAGTGGATCCTGCTGGGAGTCCTAGTCAGATTATATGAATAGTGTATGCAGGCAAGCAGAAGTGATATGAGTTTGCAAACTGTGGACTCCCTTTTGGCTCTAATGTAAAGAGCTGTTTGGGAGTTAAAAAGTGGGGGGAGAAAGCAGTATGTTTGTCAGAACTGCTTATACCATTCTTCTAAGCTGATCATCCATAAGGGTTGTTTTCATGTTAGGGCATAAGAAAAACTTAATGGCTGTGAGACAGAGCCAGTTTAATAAGTATTGCTGTTTTATTTCCAGGACTTTCTGTTGCTTCTAAAGAATCAGTGAGCTGTGAAATGAAAACAGTTGTTTGGATCTTCGTAGAGCCCTGCAAAGTTATTAGCTCCCCCATTCCTAATTGAAACATATTCATAGTGTACTACATTGTTATTTTTAATGGGAATCATAAAGAGAAGCTGTGGCTCTTGAACAAGGAACAGTCACATACTAAAAAATGATGCAAGTTAGAAGGAGAGGGATGTCCTAAGTGTTGGCATGTCTAATCAGGCACAGGCAAACTTTAGGATTCAGCTGCTTTCTTGTAAGTAACTAAATTAACAAACTGCTTGCTGGATTTGCTGGTAACTCACCAGTTTCATGGTGGCTGAGGGAGTCCTCAGAACTTGTCACATAAGCAGGGATTTTGAATTGTTTGTTTGGCCTCAACTTCACAGCGTGGTGGTTGTGTGATTGTGATGATTCCCTGAGTGAAAGGTAGCTGTGCCGTCCTGGGCCTCCCTGCGGTGTGCTGTACCTGTAGTAGAGCATAATGCTGCGGTAGGACTTCATTTTTCTCTGAAGTTACTGAGAAATCTCTTACTGCTGTGTCTTGAAACTGAACTTAGAGTATATGCTTAACTGTTTGCTGCATCCAGCTCTCTTGGACACATGTATTATCTGATTTCAGAGAAAAAGGGCTTGGTTTTCAATCAGAGAATAAGTGTATAGGCTCTTTCTCAGTTCAGATCTTGTATGTTTAATCAGTTCTTAAAAACGTTATTCCAGATAGAAGAGCCATCATTATTGCGGAAAAAGAAAAAACAACAAAAAACCCCTCAAAAAACCATCCACCACCATAAAAAAAACCTCCAAAGCAAACAAGCGAATGCACACCACATTGTGTAGAACTTTCAATTGTGAATTCACAAGTATTTTACAAAGGGAGGTCACTATTTTTTATCCTTGATTTATTAGATGGGCGCAAGGGGATAACTGCCTTCGCCTGGCAAGTGAGAGCAATTAGATGGCTGTGTTTGCTGCGTTTCTGCACTGTGCTCCCTCCAGTTTGTAGTTTAGAAGTACGGGGAGGCATGGAGGTTGCTCTGAGACCGTGGCCTCTTCCACCTTACTCCTTTTATTTGTCACAGTGACTTGTGCTATCTCACTGTTATATGTAGCAAGCAAACCTGAATAACAAATTTTCATCATAGTCAGGAATTGGTGTTGTCTGCTTTTGCCTGAAAGTGTGTCTCAGGCATGTAATGCACATCACATTACGCTTGATGCTGATGGGAACTTTATACAAAGACTGAGTAGTGTCTGATTTCAGGCAAACACAAGCTGCTAGGAACATAGACTAATGGTCAGCTTCTCAGGTTCGGGTTAACTACAACACAGAGCAAATACAAGGCCTTTCTTGAACTTGCGAACTTAGTACAGCAACTCTCTGATACAATAAAGTATGAAATATGGTATACAGGTACCATGTGCTCATGCTGGGAGACATAAGCATTACCACATAATCAGGGCAGATGCTTATCTAAGGTAGTAAGGAGGGCTGACTCTGGTAATGTTGTTGCTAACAGTCTCTGCTGTCATCTGCGAAGTTGGTTTCTGCAGTGGAATGGCTGAACCTTCTCTGTTCAGTGTTCGTACTGTATCTGAAAGAAGGACTTTCAACTCCTCATCTATGGAATGGGAACAATAATTCCTTTCTTACTATTCTAAGGCCAAATGCGTTAATGAAATCTAATTTCATAATGGAAAGCACTCAGTATATTAGCTGAGTATAACTCAGTAAGTAATCTGGCCAATGACAGGAAAATCGGTTTGTTTGGGTTTCTTTCCCTGTTTGGTGTTTTTTGTTGGGGTTTTTTTTTTACCTATTGGATAGTTCGCTAGGCTGACAAAATGCAGGCAGAAAAGAGGAGAAATGCAAAGAAGCTTTCACAAAATAAGATATTTAGACATGACAGTCTGTGATGTTAAGTAAGACTATGGGAAATGTTATTTCTGAGCAGATGAGTAGAATTGCACAGTATTGTATAGGAGCAGAGATCAGAGAGTAGCTGTTACAACTCTCTTATTTTTTTGAAACTAAGCAGAGGTCCTGTATTTCTGCCTAACAAACCTCAGGTTTACAGCTCTGTGCAGTCTAACAGGTTATGGATATGTCAGACCTGCTGCATATGCAATTGCCAGATAAGCACCTTAAGTTAAGCGAATGCAGCATGCTCTGCATGGTTTAATTTGCTGCCCAAGTTCTGGACATCAGACAGCCTGGTTATAGTGAGTCATATAGAAATGATAAAATCTCTTTTCTTTACTGACTGGAGGGAGAAACTGTGTTTTGGGGAGCCTGGATATTACAAACTGGAGTACAAGGCATATACCATAGGTATTATTTTGTTGTTGCTTATCAAACAATACTTTGAAGTCAGGGCAGTTGGTATGGTTCACGTGAACTACTTGTTGAAATCCCACAGTTGGAGGATCCCACTGCTGCCTGCTGTGATCCCTGATGCCATTGCTCCCTTTGCTGGGAGCTCTGCTCCCTGACCTGCTGCTGTTATTACTGTAAGTGAGGTGCTTCCTTCTTTGTCCATCCATGCTCACGCATGGACACACTTTACTGCTCGCACACCTTTCCTGCTCCCCTGTGTGGGGAAAGGGGGATTGAGAGGGAATGTGCTCAGCTTCCTATATTCCCCAAATACATGAAACTGTAAGTGTATCAGCCTTGCTGCAGTGAGTTATGAAGTCTCCAGAAAAGAGATACAAAACCTGCTGGTGGAAAGGGTGATGTTCCTCTTTTTCCAGAATTAAATTGCTTAAAGGCAGGATAAATAAGAAAAAAAATCAAATGGAAGCATATTATGGAATGCCCTTTGTTTCTCTTCTGCACCTGTTCTATATAGAACAGTTCACAATTCCTTTTTTCTTTCTTTTGCCCAAAGACAGATTGATATAAGGAATTAAAGTAAATCTTCTTTTCCTTAACATTCTTCTTTTGTTGCAGAAAGTTACTGTAAATGAGACTGTCGTCTATAAATAATAGCATTGATCTTGTGTTCCCTGAAGCAGTTAAACTTCCTTTTAGAGTGCAGTCCTAAAATCTAGGCATTTTATGTGCTTTACTGTACACTTTTCATGAAAGTAACATGATTACTTTGAGCTCTTCCTTTACCTGGGGAATTTTAATCCATTTCAAAGTAACGTTGCCCCAAGAAGTTAACGGCAGATAAGTTTTAGGCTTATGGAGCAATTTCCACCGTGATTAAAAACTCAAATGAACCATTGGTAGCAGAGACCATTAATTCTGAGTGTGTAGAAGAGGAGGTGATGCAAGCTACTACAACAGCAACCTGGTGCCAGGCTTCTCCATAGTTTGTGGTGGGTCTCAGCTGAAGAGTGCCTGACATACACGGCAGAGGAGGGGAACACTGTTTGTGATTTCTATTTTTGCAGATTCACTGGCTGAAGCACATATACTCTGTGCTGATGCAAAGAAACAAAAGTCTCAGCTGCTCTGCGTGTGGAAAATGGGAGGGGAGTGCTGGAGAGAATTGCTGAGAAATGGTCTTATTCACACATCAGAAGCCCTAACTTCTTATCTTGACAGAATAGAAGCAGAAATAGAAGTAATTTTCAAACTGCACCTTTTCTAACTGGTCATGCTTTTGGGTGGGCAGTATTTTTATTCTGTAATCTTGGTCTCTGTGCTTCTGGTACAATTTTTTTGCTTGCTTTATTGATAACTGAAGATTGAAATATCAAGACGAGGCATGGATACTAGGCAGGAGGAGCAATTTTTCAAGGCAGGCAAAGACAGAAGATTCTATGTGATGCTTGGTCATTTCAGTGTCACTTTTTTCTCCAGGTTTACTGCGGTGTTGTCTTCTCTTGGTGCAGCACCCGGCTGTCACTCTGAGATCCTGGTTGCCAGAAATTGTGGTGAAACAAATGGTTCTTGTGTCACATAGATGTGTTTGCACCTCAGAGAAAGGCAAAAAATTGCTCCTGGAAATTCCTTAACATCCACATCCTCTACCACAGAGAGCTAAAAGGAGTTCTGTGAGCAAATTTACATTCCTCAAAGAGAAAAGGGGAAGGAAAGCTGAGCAAAAGAAATTATTTGATCCACTAGGACATACATCCTTTTGGAAATTATATATAGGCTATATTTGAACACAGACTTCTTTCTTGAGTTCTTCTCCCCCACCAGGAAGACTTGAGAGTATACCTGCATGGAATAAATTCAGCTTGCATAGGTTTAATTACACTGCATTGACTTCCCTTTCACTAATAAAAACATGCTTCAGTGTGTAAATTCGTCCTCCTCTTGATAATTATATGTAAATCAAATTGACAAGAAAATCAATTGAAATTTGATTTAGCTTTGCCAGTCATCTCGGGCTGAGTTGTCAGTCTTCAAAGACGTGCATGAAATGTGTGCTGTTAAAGGAAATAGCACTAATTCTTTTTGTGAGGAAAAGAAACCAACGGACTATATTCTGTAACTGTCACATTTCCTTACTTTAACTGTATATTTCTCCCTTGGAACCTACTGTTTTCACTGTTGGTGTTTATTTTCTTGGTTTCTGTGTTATTGCTGCTGACCTTGCAGTGTTGTGAGAAGGAATGGACGGATGAACCAAGCTAGAAACCTGTGACAATTGGGAGGAATTTGATGTTTGTGCCTACCATCTGCAGGTGCTGGCATTTGTAGAGGAAAAGAGGTTCCGCAATACCAGGAGGCTTTGCTAGAAGTGAAAGGAAAGAGTGTTTTGTTTAGGAGCTATGATATGGGTTTCTGCTTGTTTTAAAAAAGCAGATGGAAAGAAGGAATTACTGATCTGGCAGGGCCTAAATGTTTCAGCATGTCCTTTCCTTCAGGAAAGGATGTTCTGTTCTCTGGACGGCTGGACATGCTTAACAAGCCTCCGAGAAGGACATCTGACCCGGGTTGTGGTGTGAATTCCTTTGCCCTGGTTTACCTTGTTCTTAACCGTGAATGCAAGTGTGACTACAATAAGGACATTCCTTCTGTTCCCATAAATCCAGGTTGAGTTTTTGTTTGTGGTTTTTTTCTTTTTCCCCAATGTCAAATGCAGTGAGCGCTGATGCTTATAGCCTTGTTTTACAGACTCAATTTCTTGTAATGCGGGGGATTACGAGAGGGAAAGATCTTTGTAGCTGAGCAGACTCCCCTGTGGAGTGAAATGCTTCTGCTGCGCTTAAAAACAAGTACTTGGAGAACTGGATCCCAGTAGGATGTATTTTGTCTTTGCTTGCAGAGGAAGGGAGTCGAACACTAAAAAGGTACTTTTCTTGACCTTCATGTCCCCTTTTGTATCTCATGGTACTGGAATTAGAGAACAGTAAACAAGATTATGTGAAAACTAGTTTCAGGTCATAGTTCTGATTGCCTAAACCAGAGAAGATGTCGAAATCAAAACCAATTTTAGGACAGTTCTCTAACCCTTGTGCTATAGAGTATGCTGGAATAAGTTATGCCTCCCAGTAGCGCTAGGGGAGCTTCTTTGTGATCTAAAGTAATTGGGGATATCTTGGAGAAGAGACTAAAATCCGCTATCCCAGCCTCATGTCAGTGACCTTATCTCAGACTATGGGTACTTTCCTCTTTCCAGAGAGGTTCCCCCTCACCCCTCTGTGGGTTTATTTGTATGTGAAGTAGGAAAGCTCCAGCATGAATTGAGAAACTGAGAGATGTTCATCTGTCACATTGTAAAATTGAAGAGAATAGGAGGATGTGTGTGGACTTGATGGGCAAAACTGCAAGACCTCTGTCCAAAACTTTGTTTTGACTTAAGAAATATTGATTTTCTACTTGGCCTTGGGAAATAAACCCAAATCAAACATATTATTTCAGCCTGTATCAACTGTTTGTACACAACTCTTCTCAGTAGAGTTTGTTTTAAGAACACTTGTGAAAATTCAAGAATTATGTGTTAAATTTTTACTGGTCTCAACTCACAGTTTCCATCGAAAACAAACTTGTAAACCCTAGCCCTTCATTAGTGAGCTTTGTGAATGGTGCTGTGCACTTTAATAGGAACTTCTGAGACAGCTTACAGAATTTGGAAACCTCTTGATGAAATGCTATGGCTCGCTACTTTAGGGCATAAACAGTGGCGATGTTTAATCTTTGTTATCTTTCTTTGTACTTGCTCAGCAGTTTGCACTCCCCCTGGATTTCTTTGTTCTTAGCAAAATTATTTTATTCCCCTCAGGTTCTTTCAGTCTGTTGCTTTTCTCATTCAATTTCTAGGTGAATAAGCTTTTTTTTTTCAGGCTAAAGGAAAAACAAGGTGAAAACTGCTTCCTGAACTTTTGAATATGTGTGATCAGTTATTTAAAAACTGCATTGTTCATGGGGATGCTGTGCGAAATATGGGTACTCTGCAACAGTAGGCTTTGAACTGGGCCTCAAGTCAATGGTCTTGACTTTTAGATGTTTGGGGTGAGTGAGTGAAGGGGGAGTGGATGGTGGTGTCTCTAACGATTGTTGTATTTTTTTAAAAACATTAATATATAAGGATGAGTGAAGAATACTAGATAAAAAGCAAAATGTTGTTCCCTGTAGACTCTACAAGATGGGATTTCTCACAACTTCAGTGGCAAGAGCATGTAGGCTGGCAGCCTGTGCAGATTCTCTGTGCAGAGTTATTTAAAACTTGGTGTAAGCAACTGAAGCAAAATTTAGACAAATAGAATAATCTGTTACTGTAGTATTTCTTGCAGATTTGCTAAAAAGAAGGAAAATTAAAAATGTAGGGAACAAAGCCACAAACCAATACTCTAGTGGATCAGTTTAGTGTCTTTTCTCCAACCATGCATGTGTATGAGCATCTTTTTGTCTCGTGGAGAAGCTAAAGGAATAGTGAATGGTGACATAGGAGGGGATAGACTAAGTGCCTGTTGTATACCAGGTGCAATTTTGTATAAATGGTTGGAACTTTGCCCAGAGTGCCCTGATCAGGTACTGATCTTGGGTATTCCTGATAAGTAATCCTGTTGCAGAGAAAGGTGACTTATCAGTTTCATCTTGAAAAAATAAATTAAGCCTGCTGTCTTGTTTGTTTTTTTTTTTTTTTGTGGGTGACAATATAGTTCTCAAACTGAAAATAATCATCAAGTATTACTGTGTAAACTGTTTGAGGCTAATGAGACTCCTTATGTAAGCAAGAACCAATAATTTATATTTCTCCCCCCTCCCTTTCCCCTCCCCTGCTTTTGATGCAGGTGCTCTCTAAAAAGCTTACAGTTTGCTGGCACTGACATGGTAGGCGCAGGAAGTGCAATAAGCTTCCTGTACGTGATTTGGGGGGTTTTTTGTTGGTGTGTTCTAAATAGCTGTGTGTACAAGGTGCCCTTTATGTGAAGTGTTTTATGTCTCGCATTCAAATTAACAAGATCAGATTCCTGCAAAGGTAATTATGCCAGGATAATATCTGCGTATGGGAACATCTCCATAGTTTCTTCATTAAAATATTTTGGAAATAACTAAGGACATGCTAGCCAAAACCTCTTCAAAATCTGCAGAAATTGGCAGGTATCTGTCTGTGGGAACAGGCAAGAGAATTGATCGGTTATTTTTGCAAGGTTTGCAAGCTTCTTGTTGGATTTTAAAGACAAGTTCAAGACATCCAAATGATCTATAAATGATTATAATGGAAACTAAGATAAAAGGACAGTTACAACTTATATTCACATTGTGTGATCATGACCCAGAACCTGCACCACGTGTCTGCCTGTGGTTCACCTGCTATGACCTCTGTGATGCCCAAAGAAGAAAATGGCATGGATTTCTCACATGATGCCCTGCTATTTTCTTTCACAGGCCAAAACACAAATGCATCCAAACTTTTAAAAATCTGAAGTCTGGCTGTGCTCATTGAATCGGTGCTAGAGAGCCGAGATAGCACAGGGACTAGAACTGTGCGCATGCCAAGAATTTATGATGACACAATATCCAGCTGCTCTAACATATTGCCTCATTTGCCTGCATTATGTTACCACAAGATGTATCCTAGCTCCTTTGACTTTCCTTATGTTCTACTTATGGCAGGGATGTGGAGACAATATTGTGTACCTTCAGCAGGTGCTCTGAAACAGGAGTGTTTTCTAATTCCTACTATTTTCCTTTTTGCATGTAGAAAGGAAGACTCTTTCAAAGCATTGGCAAGCAGGCTTCATGTAGTTAACTACTTCAGCTTTGAGGTCAATGATAGTGGGCTTATGTGTGCAAAAAACAGTCTATGCCAGATATTTTGTTGGGCAGAACAGGTGGTATCCTTTGGGCTAAATATTCTTGTTTCCTTTAGTCCTCTTCATTGCTTTTGACATCACAAACTTTTGGGTAGCTCCAGATTCACACTGAGCCCGTTGGACCTGCATCTGAGACTGCAGTCAGCCTCTCAAGTTCCTCAAATGGAGCTTTCCCATGCTTGGTACCATCTCAGCAGTCACGATTTTGACTTCTGTTTGTTGCATTTCCTATCAATGCGTTTCTGTTTTCAATCAGAGTTATGGCTTTTCTCTAGGTAGTTTGTGGTACACAGAGCTTAGTAATGTGACTCTTGTAATAACTTTGGACTGCTTTTATTTTGCAGCAGTTCTTCAGAACAGTCCTTTTCTAAAAATGGGGAGGGACAGAAGGGTGAAAGACTGACACAGAAGCTAACCTGAAAATAGACCAAATCTTGTGATGCTTTTGTTGAAAATAACTTAGAAAACAACCCGAGTTCTTTAGCATCTTCTCTTTTAAATAGCATCCTGGTGGGTTGCTGAAAACACTAGAAACAGTCTTGTAACAGAAAGCATGAATTTTGGGGTTTGGTATGGACTACTAAGGCTCAGAGAATTTTTGGAAGTAACTTCCTGGATCCCTTGTCTTTTGTAGACAAAACTTACCAGCGTGAGGAAGGCGCTCTTATATTTAGCGTAGTAGTTCACCAAAATAATACATGAGGTCAAGCTCTAGAAGAGGTGATACCTCTGAGGCGGGACTGAGGTAGGGCATCGGTATGCATTACACCTGCTGAGCCCGCCAATGGCCTTCAGTAAAGGTTTGCAAGTAAATGTGCTGTGACACCTTTCCTTAATAGCTTAAAATACTACTAAAACCTGAAGAGAGTTAGTCTGCAGCCTACTAACCTGAGTGGTGAAAGATCATTTCTACAATGAAATAAAGCATGCGTTGGTACTGTTACAGCTACATCTTCTCTCTGATGACAACAGACTTCAAACTGGGGAAAACAGTTTCTTACTTTCTTCTACTTGCAGTCAATTTTTGGCCTTTTTTAATGCTTGAATACGTGCCGTGCTGAAACTAACTGTTATGACTTGTAGCTATATGGGAATCAGAATGGCAGAGATGCCAGAAGTGTTTTTCTGTTACATTATTAAGGCCACTATCTATTCTGCTGAGAAACAGAAAGAAGACCAATGGGGAAAAAATATGGAAAAGAAGAGAAATTATGAGAAGAGTTTACTTGAAGAGGGAAACAGAGTGTGATAAGAAAGATCAGAAGAAATGAGGAGCAATATTCAGCTTCCTTTTTCACGCCTGTGACAGTTGTGGAGCTCAGTAATCATGGCTCCGTGGGGATGATATCCGGCTAGGAAGATTAGTAACAAGCACCAAAATCTGTCATAAGACATTGTTGAAAGCTGATGTTTCCATAAGTATGTGTTAAGATTGCACCCTGTGCTGAGCTTTGCTTATCTCTGAGCCTGTGAATAGCTTTTGGAAATGGATGCTTTTTTGATTTTTATTACCCGGTATACTGCAAAGAGGTAGATAAGAAGCTGAAATACTTTAAAACTTCTTTGTCATCCATCACTCCATCTGCTTAGCACGCATCCCTGATCTTTGCTGTGCTGTAGAGCTAAACTTTATGGGATGTGCTTGGTTTCTCATATTTCTTCAGAGTGAAGAAGAGGGGCAACAGTGTGAATGCGGGAATTGTCTTGATATGTGTAACCTTTTAAATTTTGCTTCTCTCTTCAACTATTTTAATTGCAAGGCAAACTGCCTGCTATTGTACCTTGGTGGAAAGTCTTTCTGTTACAAATATAGTCTGTGTAAGGGCAGGATATGCATAGACGTGGACTGGAACCATCAGCTGAAAAAGGGAACGCAATTTTGAGGGTTATTTGTGGGTAAACTAGAGATCCTATCTGCGCACAGTAAGTGGAACTGATCTTTTGTACAGATGGCTGCTAATAGCAAATCCTAACTAATGTTTACACTTATGCTGTTTTCTTTAAAGATCCATTTTCTTTTTGAGAAAATAGTAAAGCTGCATATGAGGAAAACACTTCCAAAACCTATTTAGGACAGAGATCTGAGTTTTGGGAGTACTCTGAAGTGGTGGTGGGGTTTTTTGGGGGTTTTTTTGGTGTGTTTTTTTTAATTATTTCTTTTTCCTCCAACAGTCTTGCCACCTCCTGCACACACACCCCCACCCCCCTTGCTGACTTAACTTTTCCCTGAGAAAATTACAGCCTTACTTTTGAATTCCTCCTGGTTTGTAGCCTTGTTCTTGACTTCCAGGATGAATTTTACTGAGCCAAACTGATGAGTTCCATGGAGATGGAGCAGGGAATCAAAATACCAAGTTTGCTGAGGGATGCTGACCATTTATTTTTTTTTTTATCAATGACTAAGAATGGCAAATCCTAAGTGGCTTAAAAATTAAGGTAGGATGATGAAAATACACGCAGACTAGCAGACAGGATAGGAAGATTTGGATATCTGCTTGTATTTGGCATTTGTATCTAGACCAGTAGAGAGCCTTTTGTATTTTGGGAAGTATGGTATCTTTCTGTGAGCACAGCTGAGACTTTGGATGAGCATGTGTACCTGTCACGGACATGTTCTGTCCCTCAAGAATGGATTCAACTATGAAAAAAGCCAACCAGAAATAATCCTTCCACGTTATTACCTGGACCAGTGATGAGCTGCTGAATGCCTCAAGGGTTATAAATTACTGTTACAGTCACTTGACTTACTTATGGAATCTTAAACCTGGTTGGCTCATATAACTGATATGACAATGATTGCCTTGATTTCTAGGATTAGCACTGCTGATCCTTTGATGAAAGAATGGATTCACCAGAGGTAAAGAATTCTAGGTATTTGCTGAGACAGTTAGCAGTAGAGAAAATCAGAGAGTCCACAGTGTTCGCATTCTTTTATAAAACTATTTTTTAATCTTTGAAAATTTATTACATACAGAAAAGAGCATACAAGAAGATGGATTGGATTGACTTGTAGCTACATAAGATATAGTGCAGTTCTGAATATCTCCTTGTTTTCCTTTTGTAAATTCCTTGATTGGGAGAAAGGAAAGATGGTGTGACTGTTGCAGGAGTATGCTTTGCACTGAACAGGATCAGTTGGTGGCTGTTACTTTTTGTGCTGAGTATGCTATGCTGTAAGGGAAAGTTCCCTTTGCTAGCAGGGAAAATTCCCCAGAAACATTTATAAAACATTAGATTCCTCCCAGGTTCTCAGGATGCTTGAGGAATATCTAATGAGTTGGACTGCATGAGACCCTGACAAGGTAGAAAACTGATTAGTAGCCTCTTTGAGTCTCCAACATTGTCCCAGACAGTATGGAGTCAAGGGAGGCGTTTCTGCAGTACCCCCTCCTGTGCCACAGCACGCTACAAGCAAGTCTGCCCAGGCACAGAACGGTACCTGGAGCGAGAAAGGGGAAGACACTGAAGCAGCCTTGAGCTTGTCAGGCAGGTGTGGAGTCCTGTGTGCCTTTGCAGCTCCAGTGTGCTAAAATTCATCACCTGCCTTGACGGCTGCTGCCCAATTCAGAAAGTGGGGACATTAGTTCTCAAGGAAGTATCCCCCCTGCCTTACTGACCAGGAGCGCCAGTCCGGAGGTGTGCAAATGTTACTCTTGTGGTCCCCAAGGCATTGATGGTAGTTCTTAAAAACCATTAGGATGGAGCAGGCTCTGTGAAACAGCTCCCCATAACTGTGAGAGTTTTTTCATGATCATGTTTTTAACCCAGTTGGTGTGCCCAAGTATTAGCTTCAGTGCAATGCAGTCATGCTGCTAAAACTGCTTTTTGCTGAAATGTAGTAGAGAGGCATCTATACTTTCTTTTTTTACTCTTTCTGCCATTGCTCACTTCAGACAGTAAGGAAAGGAGAGATTCTGAAAATTATTTAAGTTAATCTATTTTTAAAGATTTTTCAATCCTCAGGTGCAAAAAAGGAGTCTGCAGTGATTTGCCCCCTAATCTGTATTGTAACTTAGTTATATTTTTAATAGTGATTAATTAAATGCAGCAGTTTTAAAGAAATTATGTGTATACTTTTTTTGATTGTTACTTTAGGAAGATGAATTTGCTTGTCAGTTAAGGTCAGAAAGCTTGCTCATGAAAGTTGCCTGATTAATATTAGTCAGAACTCTTTTCTGTTATACCAGCTATCTTTTCTGTAAGGTAGATGTTGAAAGATGTTTTGGCGTTGTTTCTGTTTGCATTGTTTTCTTTTAATTTTCCTCCCCCGTCTCATGGCTCTTTTTTCCTTCCTCCTCTTAAACCAGCAAACATTCTTTGCTTTATTGGTGACTGTGTTTTCCTCTAACATACCCTCCTCAAAGAGCACAGTGCTAATGGATACCAATGACATAAAATCAGTCTTGGATGTGTAAGCATCTGCCACACGCAGTAGATCTCACATTAGTTTATTCTGTTTTGTCCTTGTTTTCCATTTTACACTACTTGTGTTTCCCCCAGGAGATGTTCTTTTTTCATGTTATTTTGAGACTGAGCCTCCCTAAGCAGGCTGCTCCATGTAACACTTATGTCAACTTGTTATTTCTTTAATCCCCACAATTTGGATTTTTATGTGATGATTTTCATACAGCGTAGCTATACCTAAGGAACAAATTGTACTGTGAAAACACCAGGCCATTTCAGGACAAATGAGATGCAGCAACTGTTGCCTTCTCAAATCTGAGGGATCTTTGTACAGACTCTCTGACAGAAGGAAAGTATTCCAAACAAACCTCATCATGAAGAGGAGAAACCTACACAGTTTCTTGTAGTTAAAATATGGCTTACTGCTCTCCTGAACTTGCAAAATATACAGCTTTTGAAATTCAAAACTAGGTTAGCCTCTGAATTGTGCAGACAATGCTTTCTGGCATAATCAAATTGTTTAAGGTATTATTTTTGGGTTTGCTTGTTTTTAAGGTTGAGCTCTGTATGATTTGGTTCACACATTCTTAATTGCTGTTATTTTAACCATCTGTGTTTCTTGAGAAAGATTTCTCAAGAAAATAGCCAGCTAGCCAGCATCTCTAAAATTAGGCTGTCTAATTGCACTGGCCCTCTATTTCTAAGAATAGTTTATTTATTGAGGATCAAAAGAACCAAAATTGGATGTTTTTGCAGTGAAGTGTATGTCAGTATTTCTGTCTGTGAAGACATGCCTAGCTTTCTTCCGCTGTCATTTTTAAAGCAAATGGAAAGAAAAGTCAGAAAATGAGTTGTTAGAAAGCGAGCATAATTATAAAATATCAATAGGGATAGGAGAGTTGAAGCAGGAAAGGAAGGAGTCCATTTGCACAGAGGAGGAGAGGATGATCAGAGCAGAGTTTTGCTGCATGGTGTGGACTCCATCACTTTCCTTTTTGTTTGGGAGTTGAACATGACTAATCCTATTTCATATAAGTAATGTTATTCCTATACAATGCGAGGATATGGTTCTTTGTTTTTAAGGAACTAGTAGCCCTTAATTATTGTAATGTGATCTACAGTCAAGATGTGGTATATTGTGTAGTAGAGCAGCTGCAAATAAAAAATCTGTCCTAGCAAAAGTTTGCTTCTCTTTACAACCAAACCAGTGCAGCTGCCTCAGTGAGGCACTGAGCCCAAATGGCTTAGCTCTGTGGAGCTGCGGGGCTTTTTAGTCAGGAAATAAAATCATGGCTAACGTGGCAGTGCTGCTTTTTTAGTATCTCCATGAGTAGAGTTGGTGGGGGATGAGTGGCACTGCCACATGCACACAGAAGAGATAATACTGAGAGAGCATTACAAGCTTGATTGAGTTTCCCAAGACTCCTTCAAGCATGGACAGTCCTTCACAAAGATAGTTAAAAAAAAAAGTTTTATTTATTACATTTTTCCAACATTAGTATTCTAGTATGCACTTGGACATCCAAGTATGTTTGTTTGACGTAGATTTATTGTCTTGTTCAGATACTTTCAGCAGGATCAATTGCAAATTCTGTATATGTTGCAAAACTTACCATCTTAAGTAATATTCAAGTATGTGCTGTTATTAAAAATTAAAGTTATGAAATAAACCCATAAATTTAATATACATCTACCTTCAAAAATCATAAAAGAACGAAAGAACAACCCTGCTATTGTCTTTGACTGTTTTCATACTGGTTTTTGCTGAAGATGGTATAATTTGCTGTATTATTATGGAAAACTTTTCCTTTTTATAATCTGGTTTTAATTTCTATGCATGCCTTTATCCATTGTACAAGAAGAAAATCTGAATGTTGTACCTATTACATAAAATCAACTAGATAAGAAAATTCTTGATGCAGTTTTTGTATGCCCTTTAATTAAAACTTCTTGTCTTTAGTGGAGTTTCTGTGCAGTTTCGATGTTGGAGTGCTGTTCAGGATTAAAGGCATAGCATGGCCTGTAATAGCGAGTACCCTCAGTTGGGATCTCCATTCTTCCACCTGGTGAGGTTCAGGATTGTTGTACGTTTGTTAATAGGAATGTAGGTAACTGTCACAACAGCCTTGATGTAGTCAACTGTGCAAGGGCACCAGCTAAGTGTGTAAAAACATAAATAGTGTTTTTCAGCTGAGTGTCCTGGCAGGTGATAAAACCAGAATTCCTTCTCTGCCCGTGGCTTGGAAGAGGCAAGTCATGAATGTTTCTGGGTTTGGGGTTTAATTTTTTTCTTTCCTTCCAGTTTTCTGGAAACGAAAGAAGTGATTAGGTGGTAAGGTGCAAGCAGTTTCCCTGCTCAGGTACTGAAAGCCTAACACAGAGCTGGAAGAATAAACTGCCTCCAACACTGTATTGATGTCTCCATCCAATACATTTACATTATCCTTTCTGTTTCTACATTGAGGACATATGGCATTATTCTGTCGAAATTATCCAAAATTATCCAGGTAAGCTTACCCTCTGTTGTGTGAGTGTTCCAGCTAGATGTCATAAACACTCTCTTTTTTAAAAATTGCAGAATATGTGCAGCATGCATCATCTAAAAGTCTAACAAAAACATACTTCTTGTTCAGACCTTGTCAGATGGTCATCTAGTCCTACTGCTCCAAACCCAGGCTTTCTGGTAGCACGGTTCATCTCCATAGAAAGGAAAAGGCATTTTATCCCAGCTTCCACCTGGCTTTATGTGCTTGGATCAGAGGCTCTTCAGCACACAGTATTGCTCTGGCACTAAAAGTTGTGCATCTGTTTATTTTTTAGGACATGAAGGACAAAATAAATCTGGTGTCCATCTTATATCAGTTTCCTACTTAGCTCATTTAGCAAATAACCCTGCCACTTCTGCTTTACGAAATTCCGATTGGTGAAATACCTTGAAATTCCACTGTGAACATGTACAAGCACTAGGAAAGCGTGAGCTGAAGTTACAGGTCTTCCTCTGCAGGTCAGAAGCTTTATTGCAGGTTGGTATGAATGCTTGCAATTCGATTAAAAGCTGGGGATGAGTTTGAACAGTGAACCATCCCACCATTCCGCACCTGATTCGGCTCCTCTGCCTTATTCAATGAGAAATGCACAGATGTAGGCTGATGCAAACACAAATAAAATGAATTAATAAAACACTGGTTATAAAGGAGAAAAAAAATATCCGTCTACTAAGCAGAAAACCTAATGCAAAGCATCTCTAATCTGAGCCTATTTATACCCAGGGAATGCTGCAGCAGAGGCTGCCATCGCCTTGCTGTCCTTTGGAGCGATGCCCAGCTCTGCTGCCCAGGACGGCCCCAGGGCTTGGGCAGCCTGATGTAAGGCACAGGGGCAAGGGGCAACCTGTGGCTAGACAGAGTAGATTACAGTATTTGCCCTTGATGAGATTGGCTTAAAGTGGACCAGGCTTCAGAAGTAAGGAATTTTTGTCAATGTACTTCAGTATAATTTCAACAAATTGGCTGGCTTTCCCTCTTGTGCTTTGAGTTCTTTGCCCATTTAAAAGAATTGAAAGGGAGGAAAAAAAATGTAGCATCTAGTGTTCTCTTGCTGAGTGACTAACGTCTTGAATTAAAGCTTTCATGCTTAATATAATTTTTATAGTGATTGCTTTTTTTTGTATGAATTTTTAATATTTACAAATAGCATTTTATATTGGTGCAAGGAAATAGGAAGCCAAATGTAAAATAAATAAATTAACTCTGCTTCTAAAACCAGCTGCTGAAGGTAAAAATTTACTCAGGCATTGAGCTTGTATTTTGCTGATCAGCCTCACATTGAGGAAAAAATCAGCAGCATCTGATTTTTTTTTCCCCCTTTTTTTTTTTTTTTGAGAAGATGCTTGTTCCTCAGCTGAAGGCTTTTTGGCAGTTTGTGAGGACAAACCTCCATTAAGCCCTGTTGCTCTGAAGCTCTGATGTACATTATTGATGAGCAGCAAGTCTCATAAATATTTACTCAATTATAATTTAATTTTAATCTTATTAGTGTGTACCATTCTCTATTTCACCTTCTTTTAAAACAGTATCTCTTTCCTCTGAAAATGAAGTACTTAAGTTTTAATATTACATCAGTATGGTAGCATAGTGTAGGCTAAATTAGTTAAAATTTCTTTGTGTTCAGATACTTTAAAACACTTTGCTTAAATATGCACAGAGTAATTGATGGTCGAATGAATAAAAAGATACTTTGAATAAAAATTGGAGGGGTGAACGGAAGCATAATTTTGACTGACAATGTTTGTACTCACTAAGCTAAATCACTTTTATTTCAAGCGCTTCAGATGCCATCTTGATATGATGGTATTGCACTGCACATGGCAACTGAAAGTCAAACTAAGTGTGAGCAGAAGGGAAGTCTTAAGAAACTAGTAAGTGTTGCTACTTGGATGCAAGAAAGTGCAAATAACCATGAAACAAGTTTTAAAATAGAAGCATTTTTTGTCTGAGATTCTGGCATATTTGCCCATCCTGAGAGTACGTTGCTTGGACTCGAAACTTTGGTTGAAATTTTTCTTTGAATTTTTTAAATTGACTTCTTACCTTGATGTTAAACCAAGTAACTGATGAACAGTAAATGTAACTGAAGGTGCAAAGTTTGCATGTGTTGAGAATTACGTGTAGAAGAGCATGCAAATCTGGAGGATGCTGTAAACGGTTTGTGCGGTTTTGCTTTATGGGAATGTATTTGTGACCCATTGAGATGTGACTATTTCTTCACCAGATAGTGAAGGCAGTAAAAAACTTCCATGTGGACTTGTGCTTTTAATAAACTTGGCTTTAACACATATTAGGACTTTGAGTAGTAGCTTAAAACAGTAAATCTCAAATGGTATTTGAAAGGGACAGGTGCTTTTTTTTTTTTAGTTTTAGAGAAATAAGACAAAGTATTGCTCAGCTGCTGTTTTAATTCAGTACTGTAAGACATTGTTTGCAAATCTTACCATTGCTTATTTACATTCCTTTGTCTGCTCATATCTAAGGCATGTAAAGATCATCTTTGTTCTGCGTTTCAAATATTTTTCTTTTAAAATGTCATCAAATCACATGCCTTTGCATGCAGCAGTATACCTGTGTTAAAAGCAAGCAGATCAATGCCTTTGAGCAGAAACATCAGAGGATCACTTTAGTGTATTTAATTTAATTTTTAAGCTTTCTAGCTTATTTTTATTAATTAGATTTGTATTGTCCTATATAACTGTATTTGTTTGTAGCAGAAGATGCAAGCATAGCATGGTAGGTCTACCAGCTAGTACAATTAGTGGAAAAGATGCAGTTACATGGGCTTTGGTGACCCCAGAGTCTTCAAGAAATTGGCACAGCTTTTACTGAGGTCCTGTCTTCCTCCTCCAGTCCCTTTGCTGTCATCGTGGAGGCTAATACAGAGTAAAGGTTGCTTCAATAAACCTCTTTGCCCTGCGTTCACAGCCTTCTTGAGCATGGACCTCTGCTATTCTGGTATGTTATGTACATATTCAGTGCATGGAAGCAGTTGCCCCAGGCTGGGTCACAGTGTGGCACCTGAAGAAGGGTTGGTGTCAAGGTAAGGTCACGTGTGGGTGGGTTTTCTCCAAACGATATTGTATAGTCCAATAAAGCTCATTTTCTCCACAGGAAGTTTGCTTCATTCTGTATGCACAGTAAGAGGAGATGGACTAGCCCCTTTTGTAGCATTAGCTTGTTTGGGAGCAGTATTTTTCATTGGAACTTGTGCCTCACCACAAACCAAGGTGAGGGAATTGCTGCTGGTTATGAAATAGCTCTGACTGCCGGGGGAACCAGGCTGTGATGCGTGTGCTGTCAGAGGCAGGCAGGGGAACACAAATAAGACTTGCCTGTCTAGTTCAGCAGCTGGGAAGATGGTGTATTCTGCTTGATAACAGACACTCTTCAGTAAAAGTGTAATCAAAATGCTGCTTTTGATTATTTTTTGTTTGTTTGTTTGGGGGTGTTTTGCTGTTCTGCGTGTGTTTTGTTTTGGGGGGTTTGGGGTTTTGTTTCAGTTTGGTTTTTAACAAAAGCTATAAATGGAAGAGCTGTTTTTAACAGGTTGTCCTGTGGGGCGATTGTATGCAAAGGAGGATCAGCCCTAAGGTTCTCCCTGTGTCCCTGGAAGGTGACACTGGTGTCCGTCTTGTCTCCTTGCTATGACTAGTGCAGGAGAGGGGGCACAGGAGGAAACACCCTCCTGAGGAGCGCTGCTGTAGCGTGGTCCCTGTCATCTGCAGTCTGCGAACAGGCACCACCTCTTCTGCAACCATCTGGTTTTGCTTTGGCTAAAATCCCACCCTGAACGCAGGGATTTTTAAACTTGAGGTTTTTAGAAGAAGGGAGGGTGCAGAGAAAAATGTATAAAAAGCTCTATTAACTTCAGCTATGGTGTTCTGTCTTACATTTGCAGCTCAGAGTGGTGGAAAATGATGTGCAGTAAGAACTGTCATCAGGCTGTTCAACTGGTTATTTCCGAGTGCTTTACCAAGGAGGTACCTGTGGCAAGCCCATTTCTACTGATGGGTGACTAAGGATGCAAGGGGACCAGGGAGGGGTGGGAAGGAGCTAAATTCAAGTCTTCCTAATTCAGGAGCTTTGTGCCCTACATCCTTCTGCCACCCTGACTTTTTTTTTTTTTTTTTGCACCGAGAAGCCACATGCCATGGGAGGTCAGTGAATCTTCCTGGTGTCTTGCACATCAAGTTGAGAAGTAATTTTTTTTCCTCTTTTAGGTACTTGGGCAAAGCTTATTTATTCAAGGTCTCTGTAGATACACGAGAGAACAAGCTTGTTCATGGGGAAGCAGTAACAGGAATCCTTTAATTAATAAATGAGTAAATTTTATCTGTCTGAATAACAATTATAAGTGAGGAAACAAGCAACTATAAAACACATGGTTACAACATGCCAGCAGCCGTGTTCAGGTTGTAATTTGGATGCTGCTCATCCAAATTCATGCTGTTTTCTACTATCCTTGAAAGGCTGCAATAAAAGCAGCGAGGACCATTACAGCTGATGTCATCTAGGCAGAAGGTGACTCCACCCAGCTGCGTGCTCCCATTACGCTCGTGTATGCAGGGACACAGCCAGGGCAGTCTGGTAGAACCCATCCCTTGTTGTTGGGCCTGAGACTTAAACAAGCATACCAGGACTCGGCCTTCAAGGTGGACAAAATTTACTCAGAGTGGCTCCTTTGACAGTTGTTTTGTGTAACTTATGCTGAGGAAAGCAGAGCCTTTTCCTTCGTTTTCCTTGCCCACCCCACATAAAAGCAGTGAACAAACAATTCAAGTACATTGCATTTCCAAACCGGGATCACATTGCTGTGGACAGGAAGGGCCAAAAGCAACAAGGTGTAGGTCTAACAAAAGGTGAGGCTCAGGCTGTTCCGCTGGGGATGAACATGTTGAATTTGCAGTGCTGTTTGCTATGAGGAAACATTTCTTGACTGGAGCAATTCTGTTTGAGAGCTCTGCTGGATGGTGACTCTTGGATTGTGTTCAGGAAGTTGCAAGGTGTACAGAGTGTTACCAGCGTGCTTATTTCTCACAGCTATTGTCAAGAGCCTTATCTGCTTTGAGGGCTCTATTCCATCAATGTACAGACGTATTTCATCTGAACATCAGCAAGCAAATTCAGAAGTGGCAAGCTTGTGTGACTTTTATTTCCTTCAATGAATCCTACTTGTACGAAAAGTCTATTAGGAGAAATTTGGTTAGGTATGCTTTGGTCTGTTCTGGTGCCTGGTAGATCTGTACACATTGGGAGCTGGGACAGCTACTAAGTGGAAATCCCTGCTCTTTCCAAGGCATTGGGTAGTGTATGCTCTGCGATAGTGAGAGGCTTGCAAATGTAAGGCTAGAAGTCTGTGACAGCAGGGTTCAATCAGTTGCTGCCTGGTACGGTAATATAGCTGAGATGTAGAATGCTTCCTCGCCTGCCGAAATGGGGTGTCAGCTTCTCTGAACTAGTATCTTTCTGTGGTATGTCCTTTGATTATGGAGGATGCATTTTGGCTGAGGCAGGATAGAGAGGATGAATTCCACTGAGGTGTTAGTAGCCTTGTCCAGGTCCACGCTGTGCCTCAATGTAGCAGCAGAGCTTGAACTTAGTAAGCATTATCCTGTGCTCTCAGCAGCAGTTTCTTTCCTTCAAATGAAGATTTATGTTTTACCCTGGGTTAGATACTGAGTTTTGTAAGCAACTTGTTGTTGAAGGCTGTGGAAATCACTAAATGTATATTCAATTGACATGATTTTTGGTTTTTCTTTTTTTTCCCCTGGGTTATATTTGCTTTAGTATGTGAAGTAATTAATTCAATCATAAGTTCCCATTTTTTTTCCCAGGAGAAATAGTTTGGGCCGTCACGTATTCACTCAAAACGACTTTTAACCTTTGAATGGATGTCCTTGACTAATGATTGCTAATTTTCATTAATATTGGTAAATATAGATGGCATTTTATGTTGATGGTGCTACTCTAGAGTGAGATATCACATGTGTTTTATCCAAGCATTTTATCTGAATATTCAGCTACCACATGATTCAATATAATTTAACTGTTAGAGTTAACTTTTTTCTTTAAAATTAATTCAGCTAATCTGTCACTCAACAGGTTAAGGCAGAAGTGTAGTAGCATGACTATACAATACAGACACATCCCAGGCTTATTAAAAAGTTGAATTTGAAATGTTGCTGCACTTAGGGTTCAGAAAAATAAGACTGGGCTGTGCTAGTTCAAACAGATGCATGAGCTCACTGGAACAAACTTCAGTTTATGTCAGTTGAATATTGGGTCCAAAATTTGTAAGTGGTTAATATTCAGTTAGTTCAACTGGAGAGTGGCTATTGAAGAAACTGTAGCTACACCGTGAAAAAATCATTTTTGGAAATTACTTGCAAGCAAGATTTCAGTTTATGTGCATGGGAAATGTCGGTAATTTTAGTCAATCAGTTTTGATGCCTCTTGTTCTTTGACCAGTATCTATTTTACTGCAAATGTGAAGAAATTGCATTATCACAAATAAAATACGTCCTGCTCAACTATTTCGAGTGGAACAATTCTATATGTAGTTTAATTTCATGCACTAATACTTTTCCTTAGAGACTCTCTTGAGTTTTCAAAACTTGGTGGGACGTTTCATTTAACTGATTTTATACCACAAAGGAGTGGAAAAAAACAGTGGCAAAGCTATTCTGAAAGTAGGGATCACAGACTAAATACATTAATTAATTTTTCATTCTGCACCAAGCTTTTCAGCTTTTGTAGAACAAATGAGTAGAAAACAATGCAGAGAACCCTTATTTAAATTTTTATATATGTGCAGATATATATAAATGCAGACAACTGGAATTTTCAATAATAATTTGAGTACAAGATTTGCCCTTCCAAAATTCATATTTTGTGGAGAAAACTGGGAATCATCTCCTGTGTTCTTAGTTATTTTTTTTTTTAATTAGTTATTTCCTTAACTGAAGCATTTAAGTGAAAAATGGTGTTGGGTATTCAGTCTCTCCGCTGTTGTTTTTTGTCATTTTTTTAACGGATTTTTTTTTTAACAATTCTATTTCTCAATGCCAAACACATTAAAAGAATGAAGGGCATTAAATGTGGACAAACTGGACTTTGTGGATTTAGATTAGGCTGAAGCTTGGAGAATTCAGACAACAAAAAGCAAGGGATCATAGCAGGACCCAGTAGCCCTTTGTCATTTGGGAGCTCTGCACCCAAACCCATCTTTGTACCCTCTGTATCTAATCTCCTTCAAAGTTCATTCTTCACCCAGTCCCGCAAGCTGATGCCAACTATATAAGCAGCAAAGCAGATTGGACAAGATTCCCCTTTGATGAAATGACAGGAACGTAGTGTTTTTCTGTCATTCCTCTGCATTGGATCCAAAGTTCCCATGAGCACATTGCAAGTCAGGGATCTTTCCAGTTACTCATTTTATTGCAGGGTTAATTTTTATTTGATTCAGTAAGCTACAGATTTATTGCCTGGCTTCTGTGATCTTTAGATAAAGAAAAGGTGAGCAGTAGGTTGTGATACAGAGATACAGACTGGGTTTTGGTGGGCTGGACCAGCTCAAAGGTACCCTTGTAACCAAACTCTGAGAGACTGGTGAAGTCTCAGTTCTTTTAGCTTCTGATAACTACGCGCTTCATAGATTTCTGAATAAAACGGAGTATGGGAGAAGATTGGTACTAAGGAAACTTACACTGTAATATTCTTCAGTATTGCTTGTTTTCTGATGTGTAACATTTCTTATTCACTGAAGTGGGCATGTACAGCTGTGAGTATAGCTTTTTATCTTTGTTAAATCCAGATTTTTTTTTGTTCCATTTTTGTATTGCATAAGGTCACTTTGGTACAGTACGAGCTATTTAAAATCTTAATATTGATTGCATGTAGAAGTTAGATTGACTATAGTTCTTAAAGTATTCCCCCAGCACACAGAGTACCACAAATAACCAAGGTTCAGCAAATGAGTGTTAGAATAATTTTTGCTGCATAAAAGCATTTGGAAAAGAATTTAAATCGCTGTTGTGTTCAACTCGGTGTGGTCATGATCTAAGGTCAAGAGATACTGAAAAAAGCCTCTTTTTTTTATTAGTTTGATGGATTTACTTCTACTGGAAATATAGGAAATAATATTCTGTGTAGCAAAATAAGGATTATGGAGAAAAAGGCATGTGTGGAAATGGCTGGAATCAAATTTCTTCAAAAATTTTTTTAAGGTTTCCTTTACAACTTGATTGCATCAGATTATAGCCTTGGTGACACCTGTCAGGCTTTCCTTCTGTTAGTGTCTCTTCTGCTGCCTTTCCAGAGGCAAACAGGATCAGCTGAGGGTACGCTTTCTGTGGTGAAAAGGAAAGGAGAACAGTACCTGAAAATAGCCTGGATACCAGATATCTAGAAAAAGTTAATGTCAGTTTTTGTTGTTGCTAAGACCTAGTATTCTGTGGGGCATTTTTGGCTTACTAATTGTCACCAGCAATCTAAAGCATTCCCTTCTGCCACTTCCCTAGTCCTTTCTGTTATGGTAGTCTTCAACAATTCAGGAATTGGCATTCGTGTGTATAGCAGTGGTTCATCTAATCCAATACCCTTCCACACACAGCACTGAGTTCAGCAGTTAGAAATACCTGTGACTTCTCAGAGGGTCAGAGGATGTCAAAGAGGTAGCAGTCTCTTGATTCCCTCCCAGATCTGCTGCTGCAGTTTCCAGATGTGTTTTGGCTCTTAATAAAGAGTTGTCAAAGAATAAAAATAGCTCTGACGGTTGGTTTTTTTCTTTTTCCTTGTCAACTTTCAGTTGAGAAGTTCAAGCCTGATAGGATACATACCATACCTCTCTCATGTTCTACATTATGGTCAAAATCCAGTATGGGAGATGTAGATTAATTTGTCACTACCCATCAGCTGTGCGTGTTGCTCTAGGGCCAGTGGACATTCAGCTTCTAATTGCGGCTTGTTTTATTGTTCAGTTCAATTGTTTCCGCTGTTTTCAATAAAGTAAGCCTGCTGAAAGCAAATTGTATCCTCATTAGGACTAATTAATAGTTGTCTTTTCCAGAGAGCTTCATGTGAGGCTGTGCACAGAGCAATAAACTGAAATATTATCCAGCTGCAGACTTAATGTCAAACTTTGCAAAGGGAGCCAGATGCTATATGGAAATAGTTCTGCAGACCCTAGCACTTTCTTTGCATTTTATGCTCTTCCAAATGGCTGTCACTACTTTCATTCTTTTTCCAGACTAGCAAAACTTGTAAAGTCTGGCAGGTCGGATCCTGCTGCCCTGGAAATCAGGCAAAGTAGGAGCTGAAAACAGTCATATTTCTAAAACTGATACTCATAACCTATTTCCTGAGGAAATTCTGTTCCAGGGTTGATTTGGCCTTTGGTAATAAAACTTATGATAACATTTCTCTGTGTGTATAGCTTGCTGAAATACTGTCTTGTGGAAAGCCATCAAAATAACTTTTCAGTACTGAGAGCGGAAACAGCGAGGGATCAATTAGCTTTGCTCGGCTCTTTCAGGTCACACAAAACTTTATGCTTTTTCATTACTATTACTTTCTTTAAAGTCTAGTTAATGCCGACGGGACAAAAATAGGTTGCGACCCAAATATGATACTGGCAGCTCCCATCTTCTATAAGACAAGGCACAGTAGCTGGAGGGGGCCCATGCAAGTGAGACTGGTAGGGATGAAGCCATCAAGTGATGCCACATGTTTGCTGTTCAGGCAGTTCTGCAGCAATAAGTGTCCCCGAGGGAGACTTTGTAGTTGACACAGTCCCACCTACACCAGGTCCTTTGCAGTGCCCTGACTAATCCCCTCGTCATTCCTTGGGCCCCCACCAAGGATGCAGATCCCTCTGTCATTCCTATTGACTGCTGCTCTGAGAGCAGTGGGAGATGTTATGCTGTGCACAAAGCTTTTCTCTTCTGTTTGTAAAGTGAAATACTGGTTTGTCTTCATTTAGAATATGTGAGGGGTGGTTTGGTGTGTTTTTTTTTTTTCTGGATCCAAGGTTTTATCTACTTTCAGATCAAATTAGGCCTACCCACATCAGAAAGCATATTCATTGTATAGGACAGAGGGCTTTTTTTTGTTTGCATTTACACAGATATATTTGTTTATCTGTTCTTGTTAAGCATCAGCTGTGAACCCAGCACTCTGAAAGTCATGGGGCAGGATGTAGCACTTATTCCAGGGGAGTCTGAATTTGTCCTGGTAGTTGTTTTTGGTCTGACCTTCAGCATTAAATAATATGTCTGAATATATTAGAGAAACAACAGCAATGAGATGTTTTGCTTGCTGTGTCCTTTTCCCTGCCACCAAGTAACACCTTTGTCTGCACACAGGTCCCTGGGAAGCCTTGGGGTTGCATGAGTAAGATATTGCTTGCTGCTTTTCTCTTCCTGTTGTTTCTTGCACTGGCTGGTGTAAAAAGCCCCTTTCAGATGCATGAAAACAGCTAGGCAATGTGGGCAGATGAAATGTCAGGTGAGCGTTTCTGCTCTTTAAACACTGGAAAATTGATGTGTTTAGTTTTATCTTAGTGTTTCCCAGTTTCCCAAGGACTGCAGGAATTGGGATTAAATGTGTATTTCAGGGTGCTGTCTGTCAGGGGGAGTTCATGTGCCATCTCCTTCCAGTAAGGACTGCGTGGTTTAGCTGTGGTGCTGATATAACTGGTATGTACATCACTCAAGGATAGTATCCATGGCTTAAAAATGCATGCAAAATTTTGTGAGCCCTTGGGACGCTTCTGAGTGGGATTCCCTGCTGCCTGCCTTGGACGGGCACGATGCCCCATGGCTTTGTCTTTGCTGACAGCCAGGCAGTCATCACTCTGAACACGCTTCCAAGTTACACGCTGCACCTTTAAAGAGAGCAAAATAGGAACAGATCGTGGTATTGTGGCTTCTATTGCCTTCTAATTCCCAAAACAAGTGGTACTTGCTTTTGAAGTTCATAGTTTCCAGCTCAGGAGAAAGCATGGTTTGTAAGATTAATGGCTCTCATGGAAAAAGTACAAGGGCAATGGCAGTTTAAAGGTAAAAGAAAAGGGGTGGGGGGAGAAGAAAAAAAAAAAAAAGCCAAGTCAAGCTTTTTCTTTTTAATCTGGTATCTTTTTCGAACCGAAGCATCTATCCTGAGCATTGCTGAAAGGTGCTTAGGCCAAATTTCTGACCACCTTGTATCTTATTAACTATTTCTGACAAATGCATAAATGGCCCTGAATGAGAGAAAAGGATGTTGCATCAGAGTTTGTGGATTACCAAAATTACTGAGCTTTTAAGGAAAAAACAGGGCTTAAGTAAACAAAATAATTCCTGTGATTGTTCCTCACTGTGTTAATTCTGGGATGTGCTTCTGGTTTTGGTCCCAACTCCACCATGATTTTGGAGGTGTCATGATTAGGGGTGTGCAAAGGCCTTTTAGTTTCACAGCTGTACCCAGGGTTGGCAAATGGGGAATCATTTCAGGCTGGAATAAACATGTAATTTTTGTATTTTACTTGCCAAATACAATGCTGGAAAAATTTTCTTCTTTTAAAAGGCAGTCTCCCTTTGTTGCAGAATAAAGGGTTTTGCTGTGGGCACGTACAGAATAAATGACAGAAATAAAGCAAAACATTTGGAAAGGGAGGTAACCAAATATTGCAGGGCTTTGACAGCATACATTTAAGGTGGAGAGATACAAGTTCAATAAGATACGCTTCTGAGTGCGTGAACCCTCCTCTTGTACTTTTTAGAAAAGCTAGGAGCCAAGGTTTGTTAGATGGGAGACCATGTTCTCTGCATGTCCTTAATTACTAAATGTGCTTTTGTATGAAGAAGCAAGTCTTTGTCAGAATAGGGACTGGGACCCTGGTATCCCTTCTCCCGGGTTGGTGCTGTGAATGCAGCTATTTGTGCAAAATGGAATTGAGTACAGGGTGAGGCACCACCAGCTTCTTGATGCGTCTCTCCAGGTTGTCCCTAATGGTCAATGGGACTGTTTCAGTTGGAACTTTGTATTTAATTTGACTTGAATTTGAGTGTTTTTGGAAGACTGAAGTTATATTTCTGTGGTGAAGCTAATAGCTCCAGGAAAAAGCTTTCTTGGGTGTGGCCTAGCTGACCAAGTTATTAGGATAGTAATTATGCAAAATGAGACAAGCAGTGTCACTTAAACTGTAGTGTCTTTGTTGGGAAACAAATTTCCTGTCATCTGCAACTGCGAGATGAATGCAAGAGTCTGCAAACCAGCAAATCTGCAATCTGTACATTCCTAAAGTAAATATATTACCACTTTTATAATATGGAGAAGTAAGTGACATCTATTTTCAGGATATGGTGAGTAAAAGTACTAGAGAGTTCCCTGTTAGCATATTCTGTCTGGTAAATATTTGAAGAC
This sequence comes from Larus michahellis, assembly GCF_964199755.1. Taxonomy (NCBI): domain Eukaryota; kingdom Metazoa; phylum Chordata; class Aves; order Charadriiformes; family Laridae; genus Larus; species Larus michahellis. Next base: position 4,585,812 of record NC_133906.1, on the reverse strand, counting down.
TATTTCCCTCAGCAGAGAGAGGCTGTGCAGAGCAATTATCCACTCGGCTGTGCGGTTTCTTCACACTTTGTGTAGAAGTTTGCTTCCATTTGGATTTTCTTTTTCCCCCCTTGTTTTAAATACCCTGTCAGGAAAACATGAATAGCAGCGTTGTAAATAGAAAAACCATGTAGCAGCTGGTGTCTGGATTGTTGCCTTTTCTCTGGTATGGTATTTAAATGCTGCCAGTCTTTGGTAGAAAAGCAAACTGTTGGAGAAGCAACGTAGCGCTGGCAGAAGTGACCCATGGAATGGCGCACAGCCTGCGGAATAAGGCTGTGGAGAGGTTTTGCTTGGCTTTAGGTACAGTGCATAGCTTTTGGGTGCCATCTACAGTTTTCACCAGAGAGGGTTTCAGCCCTGCTGCACCTTAAGGTCTGGGTGACCATTGCCTCTCTCCAGCCTCTGTCCTGGGTGTCTGCACCTGGGAGCCCAGTGCCAGCTCGGGGTATTTGGCGTCCTTCCCACAGCTGGATGCTGCAAGCACCACTGCGCTGCTTCTGGAATGCCAATGTTAAGCCAATAGGCTAGGCTAAAGCCCGATGCTTGAATGCTTTTAACCACTGATTTAATCAGACGCATTGTGTATTCATTCACCTTGTGCTTTACAACACGATCATATCTATGGAAAGCAGAGACCCTTTGAGCAGGAGCTAAAATAATTTTAAAACTTTACATTTATTTCTGGTGATTCTGTACAGCTGGAGTTTAACCCTGCTGAGCTTGGGTACAGTTTGATTCCCCCATAGACCCTATCAAGGTGTGAAACCGGGCAAGTAGTTCCCAGAGTGGTAGGCTTCTGGTTTCGTCTCATTTTGCCTCTTATGTTTAGGCTGGGTGGTGTCTAACTTGAAAGTTAAGTTTTTTGTATGACTGGAATGTTCCTAGCTCTCTCTGCTGTGTGGGTTTTCCGATTCGTGGCAACGACCAAGCCTTGCCCTATGTGGGGGCATTAATGCAGCACCTCACCTCCAGCTACCTGTCTGGTTTATTAATTTTGGAAGGTGATTATTGTTTTGGGGATCGCTTCTCAATCGAATATAGCTGAAACTGGACAGCTGGGGCAAGAGATCTGGGATGAGACAGTTGTATAAAGCTTATTTCCTTAAGAAGCTAGTCCAAAATCACTCTTAAGGTTTGCTGTTCTTTCCAAGCAGCTCTAAGTATTGTTTACTACAGACTTAGGTTATCACTTTCAGGCAGAGTCTGCTTTTGAAAGTTGGTTGGTTTGGCTATGGGAATTCTCCCAGTTCTTCCTAAGCTCCTGCCTTGATTTTCCTGTAATGATCTGCATTCTTGGCCAGCTCATCTTACTCTCCTGAGAGGAATATTTTTTAATAGCAAGAGCTATCTATAGGTTCTAATAGACATTAGACCAGGGGGATCTAAACCATAGGGTTTTTTTAAAGTTTATTAACACCGTTCCTTAGTAATTGCACCCTGTTCTAGCAAGGATACCTGGAATTTCCCTCCCTTTGCTTGTGCTAAATCCAGTTCCTAAAAAAGCAGCCTGATCATTTAAACCAACAAATAGTCTCCACAGTCAAGCAAAGAAATGGTTTGTCAAACATCTGTACTCTAATTATAAATAATAACAATAAAAAAAGAAATTTGAGCAGCCAAGTTACACATCTTCCTTAATACCAGTATGTAGTATTATTTTCAGGAATTTGACATAAATGTGTTTTGAACTAATCCAAAGTATTTAGCCTGTTTCTTATGGAAAATATTTGCCAGATACTCCGTAGCTGATGTTCTCCCAATGCATATGCAACACAAGAGCTTTTAGCTCTCAAGTTGCTTTTCTGACAGCCACTCCAGGGAGAGCGGGAGCTCTCTAGAGACAGGGACATGTCAAAGTGTTATTAGCAATAGTGTGGAAATAATTTTCTTGTTCTTAAAGTAACTAGACCTCAGGACTTTAATATATATAAATAGATGTTTCTGAGTAGGTGGCAATGGGTTTTGTATTTTGTTTTCTGGGGTGTTTTTTTTTTCCTCTTGCAAATTATCAGCTTTACAGTGGTGTCTTTTAACACGTCCTCTAAAGAAACTCACTGTACTGCTGAAGAGATGATATCTTAACATGAACGCAACTGCGAGCTGTTGGCAAGTGCAGTCTGTAATAAAAAGGGTGTTCTGTTAGAATGAATGGATTTTATATTTAATACAGCCTTGGGGAAATTCTCCCCCTTTTTGCGTATCTCTAAAGCCTACAATAATGTATCAGTGCAGAGAGAAAATGGTAATTATTAATCTGCTAAAATAATGTGTCCCTTCAGCCACACTAGGGAGTTTGAATATTCAGTTTCAATATTTGTTTGGGGAATAACAGGAAAAGTGCTGAGGTTGCAGCATTAGTTCTGGTTGAATACTCTGCCCCTAGCTAAGGGATGGAGCTGATGCTCTGGGTGTGTGGTTCCACTTGATGGTGGCTGTATTTTGTCAGCTGCCATTCTTTTTATTTGCTTATTTTAACTAACCTGCATGGTGGTTAATCTACAGAGAGAACTAATAAACAAAAGAAAACAAACTAACAAAATCACTCTTTCTACTTTCTGTCAGGCTTGTCTGTGCTGTTGTATTTGATATCCGTATCCCCAAGGCCTGGAGACAGTCAGGACTGCAGTGAGTCAAGATTGTGGATGAGAAGGTGCTTCGTCTATCCCAGCTTCTCACTGCTTGATTTCCTGCACACAGTTAAATCAGCTCTTCAACAAATTGCTTTGTCAGCAGCTGACTTCATAGAAGCTGCACTTTCTGCTTGGGCTAAGACTGGACGGGGAAACAACAGGATTTTCAGAGGCTGAAAAAGTTTAGTGCTTTGTGCTCAGACAGTCAGTGAAGTTCCTGGTCAGTAAGCCTTAGGTTATGATCAGCACACCACCATCTCTTCCTGCGGTGAGCAGTGTAATTCCATTCTCACATACCCCAGGAAGGCCATGGCAGATGATTGCAACAGACCCACTGCTCTGTTTTAGGATGATGCTAGACTGTCAGCTTAAGACTGAGCTGCCTTTGCTGGCCATTTGACAGATGGCGGCAGGGATTATCCAGCACAGCCATGCCATTAATTGTGTGAAACAGCTATGGCACAGGCCTTCCCTTTCGTATTTCAGAGCTATGTGACTTGAGAATCACAGACTCATTCCTGTGATTCTCAGGACCAGTTCCTGACTTGTAGGCTGGTCTGGCTGAGTCCTGGAGGTTCCCCCTGAGGGTGGGTCAATGACTTTGAATGCTGGGCAGCCGCCTGGGCAGGATGAGCCTGGCTCCTCGCTGGGGGCTGCTGCAGGGCTGTCAGGGTTGGATTGAGTTGTGCCATCTTTTTGTTCCGCACTCACAAGAGCTGTCTCTTGGGGAATGCAGGCTAATAATGCTCTTCAAAAGCTTTAATGTCCTGTGGGATGCAAAACCTTGTTCTGTACTGGCTGATAGGTAGACATGAGACAGTGTGCAAAGGATGACAATCAGTAAAAACGCCCATGTACTGTGGCCTAACAGCAAACGCATGGTGTAATGGTGGGCTTGGTTCTGCTCTGATTTGGCTACACAGTGCCCAGACCAGGAGTGTCCCTGCTTAGAGGGTGGGCAGTGCAAAGTCAGCTGTGCACTTGGCTTCACTGGTGCAGCTGCTATTTTTTTAAATGGAACACCTCCCTCCTCCGTCAATGTTCTCAGCATAGGGGCTGCTCTTATGTCCTAGAGGATCACTGAGGGAAAATTGTTACCCCATATCTCTGTTCTTTCAGTTGTGCATTTTAAGAGTGTGTGGATCCAAATGATAGTTTGCAGAAGCAGTTTTAAAGAGCTGCTTCTTCACCTGTTCTGTGAGTACAGCACAGTGGTAGAAAGGCTTGCACCTTTCTACTGCATATAGGGACCACGGGGGAGGTATGCATGATCCATAGCAGTGCCTGGGACTAGGGCAGCCCCATTTATGCTGCTATGAAGATTAAAATTTTGTCTTCATCCCTACTTGTTGGGGACCTGCTCCTGGCCTCATCAACCTAGGCGTTCAATGAGGAATGTATGGTGGTCATCATGATGTAAGCAAGAAAAATATTGTCCTTAATATGATCCTGACTCTTAAACAGGGCCATTTAGACACTTCTGTTTGTAGTTGCAGTAGCTTTTGGCATGGTGCTGTACTTAATGCCTTTTTTAATGTTTTATTGGATGGCAGCATTAGTTCATGGCGAGGCACCTAGATTGTTGCAGGGAATAGAGACATAAAAATAAGAAAGCACTATCATTATGACAGTAGCAGCAGTTGCTGCCAGCCATTATTAGCGAGCGAACTTCATCTCAGAAACAAATTGTCCCCTCCTGTGGGCTAGGGCAGTAGATTGTGTTTGCATTATGTATGCACTATATACAGTGCAGTAAAAATTGATGGTAGTCAGTTTGTTTAATAGCCACATGGCATGCTACTGCATAATTTTAAGGAAGAAGCTAAAGTCTTGTCAGCTTTATTTGAACTTGTTGAAGTAAGACTGAATGTGTCTTCCCTTACACGTAGGCTGTGATCTCTACCACCACCTGCTGGCGAGAGGGGAGGTGGTTGTCCTCTCCTGAAAGGACTGGAGCTCCCTTGTCCCATCCTGCTGTGAAGCAGAAATGCCACAGACCCGGACATGCCATCGAGGAGGTGGCCAGGCTTGCTGCTTGCCTGGCAGTGGTGGTGGTAGTAGGGAGGGAGCTCTGGGCGCACACAGTGCCCCAGGTAAGTGAGTTGAGCTGCTTTTCAGCATCTTTCCCACAGACACAAAGAGGAGGGCTGATGATAAGACTTCTTCTTAGCCTAAATGTAAGTGCTTCCTTAAGTTCCCTGCTACTACAAAGAGCAGTTCTGGTTAATGTATACTATGAAGAGAGAAGGTTCAGGTATCCAGTTTTAGAGTTTACTCCTTTCCACTGATTTCCGACTGATTGACTGTGTTCTGCATGAGCAGCCACTATAAATTGGGTCCTACGGGTCCAAGCCTGTAGTGGTATAAACCAGTGCTGGCTTCATTGAATCAAGCCCAGCTTACCCGATTGGAGGTTTGGCTCTCCATGTTTGCTGTGGAAGGCAAAGTTATTCAAGCACTGACTTGTTTGCAACAGCATTGATCTTTCTTCTGTTTTTCTTTTTTTTGCCTTTGAAAGGAAGCAAACTTGAGACCTTTTGCAGTCCTCAAAGTACAGACTGCCGTTGCCCTCTTTGCTTTCTGTTTTAATTAACCTGCGTGAGGGCTAATGAGTGGAACTATTGAATAAGCAAGCAAAAGGAAAGGTCTGTATTTGCCGGTGGTTAACCAGTTCTGTTAGCCTCCAGGCTGGCTGAGTTCAGAGCAAGGGGATCTGCCTGGGATTAGTCCCGGGTAAAGTTTACTGTGAGAGTTTGCTGTTTGGTATGGAGCAGCTTCCTTTTTGCTGCTGATACGGGCTCCTGCCAAGAGAGCAGCTGATTAAATCCTGCCCACATCTGTAATACACAGAGTCCCGTTAGAGCAGGGGTTGCTGCAGATGCACACAGCAGTGTGCAGGGTACAAAGGGATGGAGATCGCTACCTGCAGCCCCAGCAAGCTAAGAGGTGATATTCATATTGCAAACAAACAGCACACTCCAGTGGAATGACAGTGTACTGCTCTGTGTGCGCAGATGTCTGACAAAAATACTTTTTTTTTAAATTAAAAAACCCTTTTATTCAGCCAGTCGTTTGCCTGCCTCAGGCAATCACTGTGTCTCTGTTTCAAACAGTACTTAACTCTTCAAAATAAACTTAGTTCTTTCTGTTCATTGCCACTTCTTTTGTTTAAACTCGTGGAGTTGCAGATATTCCTGTTCCTTTTTTGTCATTGCCTGTGTAAATGCAGAGAGGAAGAGACTGGGCCAGAAGAGAGGACATCTCATCCAAATGGAACCCCTTGCCCTTTTACTTCTCATTGTTGAGCACAATCTGAGTTTCTGTATTTGCAATCTGTCTTGCACATGTAGTTTTTCTGTTTTCCTCTTGTGTATTGGTAAAATAACAGATATGAGAGTGCTATGCTGTGCCCATCCTCACCTAATGGGTGCCTTGGGGCCTCTTAATCTTAAACAGAAATTTAGTGGTGAGTGTGTTTGAAAATCATGGCAAAAGCATTTTTTTTTTCCTGGCTCTCAAAAGGTGATTGTGTAACATAACTGAGTGGCACCAGGTGGCACCATGGCAGATTGTTTCATGTGGTATTTCTGGACGGACAGAAATGTCTCGTTGCTGCCTCAGGTGCAAATTCTTCCACGTGCTGAGCATGTGTCACCTGCAGGGTGTGTTTTCATTTTGATTCCAAGAATTGTTCTTCTTGAATGCAGTAGATGATGCTTTCACAAAGAAAGAAAACAGCACGTGCTGAGAAATTACTTTGTCTTAAAGGAAAAAAAGAAATGGTGAAGGTATCCAGAGGAGAAGGCAAAAAGACTAGAGCAACACTTGCATGTTGTCTGATTATATAGAGGCTTGTGCTCATGTATCCACAGCGTTTCCCTTCAGGATGCAAAGTCAAATTAGGAGTTACTGATACTTAGTACTCAAGAGCAGAAGTCCTAGCAAAGGGATACAGACCTTTGTATGAACCTTGTGCTATACTGCTATTTGGATAAATGATGTAAGCTAAGAAAGAGTCTGCTCTTCAGATCTGCTAATCCAGAGGGTTAAATAAATTTTATAACGTCTCAAAGAAAAATAAAATAAATGATGCACCAAAGATGCAGGAAAATCAGCAGGAAATACCAGTTAATTTGGTCCCATTACTCTCACAACTACAAGAGTTGTAAACAGAACACACAGAAAAATAAACTGTGAGTAGAAAAGTGTAAGAAAGAGACTTTTCTGGTTGAGTTGAAATCTGGATGTGCCAGATTACAACCAAAAACTTGTCTGTATGATGGGACTTTTGCCTTGTCTTCTCTCTTTAATCTGTAGTTTGGTCTTTGGAAGTTTTGCGTTACCTCTGGGCACAAGCATGGTTCTTACTCATAAATGGTCTTTTTCTCAGACTTGCATACTCTGTCGTGCTGTGTCAAGTTGCATAGTTGTTTAATTGCCAGGGTAAAAAAACTTGTGCTCAGTGGCTCTGAGTGAGCTTAAGCTTCCATGAAAAATGCTGACTATCAAACTGCCAGTCTTCATTCCAGTGAGAAGCATGATAAAGTCTGGTTAAATCAAGCTCTCTGCAGTGTGCAACCACTTTAATAAATGTTTCATGTTGTCTGCACGATGCTTTTAAAATATAGTAGTTGCCTCTGTAGCCATTGCGCAGGAAATAAATAATGGATGGCATTTATGGCAATCAGTGTAATTTCTGCTTGCATTTTCATGATGGAGCATTTCATAAAACTTATTTCACAAATTTGTGCTCAGAAAAGAACTCTGGGCCACTGCCGAGTGAGAAACTCTACAGTGTTAAGAATTTGTGTGAAGTTCATTCCCAGAAACAGTCAGGATGTTTGTGAATACTTAATGAATATTTGTGAATTATTATGGATGCTGTGTGTGAATGTTGAGTCTTTATTTGTTTGGGGACTCTTTTTCCTTCTGTTCTGTATTTGCTGCTTGGTAGTAGTTTACTTTAATGAAGCAAATTAACTAAATAGTAAACAAGGATTTAAATAATCTTTTTTATGTTATGTCATTTGGCCATATTGCAGCATCTGCATTACTGTTATCTTAGTGAACCAACAAACTACCCTAATAACCTTAACCGAAGGAACGATCAGACATGAATGAAAGTATATTTTGCGATAACTGATGATATGGGTTTGGATGCTGCATACATCCTACTTGTATGCGATTACAAATTAATTTGACTGGGAAACAGCCTAATAACTGTACCAGGCTGTCTGTGTCGTACCATCAGTGACTGATGCTGTAACACTTGTGCCACACGGTGGTGGTACAGCCCTAGTGGAGCTTGTCTCAGGAGATGTCTCCTTGCTGCTGCAGGCGTGCTGCTGACCCCAGGATCTTTTTGATTCCTTGTATATTTTGGCTCTCAGTCTGTGAATGGACTGCGGTGCCTGCTTTGAAAGGTACTAAACGCCAAGTAGCATATAGAATTAGTGGATTTTCCTATGTGCTAGTGTTCTTGCTCTAATTTTCTTTAGAAAAGACTTATAGGGAATGCTTTCTTGATTCTTGATAAAGCCACTAAAATAATTCCTTCTTTATCTAAAGAGAAATCCACAGTCTCAAAATATGCATAACATTGTTTTTTTTGTTTTGAGAGCCTTGTTCTGGAGCTTGGAGTCCTTCACCATTTACGCATGTGCTGATCAATGGACTACACAGGACTGTGAAGCTGTATGAATGCCTCCAGGACAAAATCCAAAAGGATTTCTTGGGTGTTGACTTTTGACATTCTTCTTCCCAGGAATCTAATTACCATTATTAATCTAATCTGCGCAGCCTAAGGAGAGGGATAGGTTAGCATTTAGGCCCCAGCTTGTGTCCAGTAGGCAAGCAATTCTGTGCTTTAAAATGAGAAGGTACCAAGAGAGTGAGGGAAATGTGAGGCTGTGTGTGGAGACAGACAGACCTTATGCAGGGGACAGTGCCTGGTGGGTTACACAAGAAATAGCTTCTCTTCCCATTGCCCTCGTGCCACGAGCCCTGAGCTGTACACAAGGGCGAGGTGTCCCACCCAGCCTCCTTCTGTAATGGAATAGCAGAGAGGAACAGCTCCAGCTCCAGAAAAAGTAGATTTGAACTACAAAGCTGTTTGATGCTTTTGGGGGGAAACATGTTTATCTGCAGTTTTTGGAAATGTAATCCTCCAGTAACTGCAATCCCCCAGTAACTGCTTTTCCACTTCATGTTGAGGTGGAGAGAGCTCAACCAACAAGAGGAACTTCCCAAAACCCATTTGTGCACATCTCCCACTGCTTTTATTCAACTTAGCAGTGTTATCAAAGGCATTTTGTATTGCTCCACTCATGGTAAAACTGCAGGCGAGTTCAACCTCGGTCCTTATTCCCTTACTTTTTGGAGGTTGCTCTTTCAAGTATGGACAGTGCTGATATCGCCTGAGCAACACAAATATTGTGGATTGAATTCAGCAAGAAGGTTTAAAGCTGTGCAAGCAGGCAGGGTCTGTCTGCCTCGTTGCAGTGCAGTGAACGTGGAGGTTGTTGACTGTTCTGAAAATCCATTTGATGCGTAGTCTGCCAAAGTCCTAACCCTTACCAGTCTGTCCTAACAGTGCTCTGCTTTCACCTGCCAGTTCAAATAATCAGCAGCCCTCTGTAAATTTTTGCAAGTATTTATGTAAAGCTGCTGGTACAAGATAGCGGGGGGGCGGGGGGGAGGGAGTAAGTGCTTGTGATTTTGCAAGAATATATTTTCTGCAATGTCAAATTCAGTACGTAAGCATTATTTCAACCCTCACTATTCCCAGCCCTAGTGAACAGGTTGACTGTGCTTTTTTGTTATGGCAGCATTTATGGAATTTCCTACTCAGTAAATAACAAGGTAATACCAAGCTTTCTCATCCAAAAAGAGTTCTGCAAAAGCATGCACACTACCTTGAGTTTTAGAGAGGAGGGCTGTCATGAAGACAGGTGGGGTCTTTCTGGTTTTAATTCTGCATTCATTAAGCCTAGGTGAGGTGACAGCATGGCTGAAGTACAGCCGTGGCATAGCTGGAATAGGTAATGGTCTCATGTCTCAGCTCTGTGCTGCTTGAGGTGTTACTTTGGAAAAGCCCATCCTCAGCTCAGTACCATTTAGCTAGAAGGAGAGGGCTTATTTCCAGAGGGGCTCTGGGTTGTCACTCGTTTCATAGATGTAGAAGCTGAGGGAGAGAGCGAAGGAAATGAGCCCATGGGCAGAAAGCATATCTTTGGCAAGGCTGGGTGTAAATCTCTAGCGAAAAGACCCAAATCTTGCAGCCAGGCTTAAGAGCATTTCATACCCTTTGTTTGGCTCTTGCCTGGGTATGGGTGGGCAAGAGACTGGCATGCTGCACTGTAGTGTGTATTTGTTATAACAAATATTATCTATTCTAGTAATTATTTCAATACATTCAGGGTCTGATTTTTAAGATTTTGAGCTTGCAATAGAACGTATTGCTCAGAAAATTCTGCCTGCCTCTTCTCTTATCTAATTTGCCTGCAGCAATGGATCAAGTGAGCACGGGTGATTCTTTATCTACATGGGTTTTGTTTATTATCTTTTCCCATTAATTGCTTTTCTTCCCCCTCTTCCTTCAATAATGAAAGTCGAATGAAAAATAATAGAATTAAAAAGCACTCCCATAGTCAGACACAGCAATCATTTGAGAGTGTTATTAGTTTATGCCTTACTCATAAGCAAAAAAGCTGTAGCAGTGCCTGTGGTGTGCCACATCTTTGAATTCATTTTCAGGCTCCGCAGCATGGAGCTCAGGTTTGCAGAGCTAGGGAAGCGTCATTCTGCCCACCTTCTGGAGTTGGGTGGTTTTTACAGGCGATTAATGAAATTCTGGATATATAAGTTTATCATTTGCTCAGCAGCGCTGTCTTAAGGGTCTTTAAAAAAACAATTGAGCCGTGTACAGTCTGGCCTGTGAGTTTTGGGAGCTTGGTTTCTTCTGAAAAGACAAGAGCAGCCTAGTAAGTAGCAGTTGCTGCAAGGGGCATACTCTGCTATCACAGATATCGACACAGACTGACTTTTTCCTTCCTGGTGCTAGAATTGCCTGTCTGAAGACCTCTTGCCTGAGTCTGAATTATGTTCTTTAGAGTCTTTCAGATAAGCTATTATTCACCTGGTAGCTGAAAAAAAGTAACAAAATTCCTGTTGAAGTTCAGTAGATCTACATCAGCTGTTTCTGATTGTTGTAGCCATAGCTTTTGAGTATCTCAGTCTTTAGCATCTGTGTCTAAGTGTTGTGAGAAAAAGAAATGCTGTTATTTCTGCATTACAGATGGAAAATTCAAATGGTCACACAGGAATTGGGTTCCTCAGGAGGACAGCTTGGTCCTCCCAAGTTATTGGACCTTTGTTCTGTCCCCTGGGAAATTCTCTGTTCCTGTGGCCATAAGTCTTTTGCTACATCAGGCCCCGAAGCAGCTGTTTTCCAGATCTTTGTCTCAGTTTCCTATCTTAGGTTAATTATGTTTATGGCACGCTGACCTCACGTGTGAAGTCAGTCTGTATTTGTTACAGTTAGTTAAGTCCTAGAGCTGCTGATGCTCTTTCTCAGGATTCAAGTACCCCAAATTCTCCTTCTTTTAAAAGGAATTATCTCTCCTTCTCTTTCAAAATAAAATAAACTGACTCCAACAAAGGATACTTCAATTTTGGCTAGAGACCATCAGCATTAGGAACAAGTGGGTGTAATACATAATAAGCCACTTTTAGAAGCAATTAAAACTTCATTTGCTAACTGTTCTCTATACATAAAGCCTAAGGCTGGGACTTACAAAAACTCTTGCCTTTTTTCACAGAAACCTTACAGCTGCATAATTTTCTCCATTTCTTTTTAACTGTGCAATCTCTGAAATGTTTTTTCTTGGCCACAAGTACTGCCATACTGGGTAGCCCAAAATCTCATAAACTCAAGAGCCTGTCTTAGGTGGTGTGGGTATCGGGTGCCAAGGAAAGGCTGGTAGAGCACAGCGAGCATATCCTTCCCTAAGTAAACTCCTAATCTCTAGAGATCGGTAATCTAGAAATTTATTGAACTTTAGGAGTAAGACCGTTGAATTTAATAAGACTTCATGGATTATTTTATTTTTTTGTCCATGAGGTTTTTTCCAGTTATTTTATGAAACAATATGATTTTATAACTTGTAACAGCCATGGGAAGGATTTCCCCAGCTTAATTATGTGTTACCCAGTGAAACACCTTCCTTGTGCTCGAACTCCAGCCTCAGTAGGTTAATTTGATGGCTCATTCTAGCTGCAAATATTTCTTTGGTTAACTCTTGTAGTCTGAGACTTTCGTATCTTCACTGAGCATGAGAGACTCAGCATTATGGTCTGGGCTTGTGATGATAAAGGGACATGCAGAAAGGGACGTGCTGCTGTTTGAGGGCAGTTGGACAGAGCTGTATATGAGCTAACAGCCATTGCAGGCTTTTGCAGTAGTTTGAAAGCAGGGCTGTGGTGAATACCTCCACATGGAGAGGGCCTAGAATAATCCAGATCAATAGATGTGCAAGCATGAGTTTGTGGAAGTATTTCTAGGCTGTGAATGTGTCTTCCCCCTCTCGTTCACACTCAGGAAGATTTGATACCATCTCATTTTGCCCTGACCTTTGTAAAGGTGCGGGGTTTCAAATGCCTTCAGTGCAGGAGCTGCTAGAGAAACAGACTATTAGATAATGTGACTTTATATCTTTCATGTAAATTAAGATACTATTCAGCTATCTCAAAGGTCTCAGCTCTTGCTCTGGACCTTAGATGTAAATAAGTGCAAGCAAGAGCTCTCATTTATCACTCATTTTCATTTGACACTGGTGCACGCCAGCTACCATGCAGGTCCTCCTTATGTATGTCCTTCCAGCACCCCTGGCAGTCTCAGCTCGGAGGTTTTGCTCTTGGTTAAAGCTGTTAATGCACTGTAGAAAGCTCTGTATCAACCGTCCTCTTTGTTGAATTGACTGAGTTAGTGCTCTGTCCAATCTGGTCTTTGCAAAATAGAAGCTGAAGTTGTACTAATGTGATTTGAAACATGTATAAATGCATCTTCTGATTAAAGAACCTCAAGCTTGAACCCTTTTCCAGCTGCCTTGCTGTCTTGTGAGGAGTGCAGTTGGCGATGCTGCAAATTCACCTGTGTCATCTGTCTTTGCAATGTTTTCTGAAATGTTTGAAACTGAAAGCCTCATGCTCCTCCCATAAAGTTGTCCTTGGCACTTCTGGTTCTTTTTTGCTAAATTGGCAGCAGCAGTACCAAGGGCACCAGTAGCAAATATTCAGAGGGTTACTGGGCTGGAAGCCTGGACCAAACCTTCTCTGTTTCACCTCTTTTTGAGCAAATCTTTCATGGGATTGAGTTGTGCTCCCTGTGTGGAGGGAAGGGAGCTGGGCTGTATCCTCACTGTGTGGCTGGGGATATGTGACTGCCTGAGGGGAGCCGGCCCTGGAGTCTGCCTCTCCACTGGTGCCATGCGGGATGGTCCTCCCCATCCCAGACTTTCCCAGGGCTGTGAGTGTAGCCTGGACTTCTCGCAGAGGAGCCCCGGAGACTCTACAGCTGCCCTCTGCAGTTGGATTTCTCCTTGTTTACCCTGTGAGCACACACATACACGGCTGTATGGGGATACGCAGGGTCCGGCTCTCAGCTAATCCCTCTTCCCTGTCCTCAGTTAGCACAGCCTGGGAGTTGGGAATTTCTCAGACTTGGGTTTGTAAGGCATGTAAGTGGTCTCCGTTGTCTTTGTGCTGTCAAGGTATGCCATCCTGATGGAAAGAAGGGGGTGCCTGAGGGGTTAGGAGAGACCCTCAGCACAAGCGGAGGTATCCTGGAAGTGGAGATGCTTCAGCAGCACCGGCCCGTGCTGTTTAGGCACTGGTTTTTGGTTGTTGATTGCAACAAAGCAACTATATTTCTTTTTCAGCCTTCTAGGAAGTAAATATTTGGGTCAGATCGCTTTGCAATTTGAGCAGGGAACAGAATGCGTAATGGGGAAAGGGTAATAAAAGACTGAGTGTAACTTAGAGATCATTTATATGTAATATAAATTATAAATGAATATAAAGAACAAAGGCCTGAGTGAGTATATTTCAGCACAGACACAATTTAAACTAGTCAATGCACTTATTTTTATAAAACCTCTGATAGTCCATATCAAAACCGATGAATGAACCCCCTGCTTTCAGAGCCAGAGCCAGCGGGGAGGCTGTGAGGCTGGTTAAGGGGGTCTGTGTCTCCGTATGTGCCTGAGCCGTGGGGACCTCGGAGCTCGCTGCTGCCTTCGTATCTGCACAGTGGCTTCAGGGCAGCCACCAGGATGGGCCATGGGTGACTCTCTGGGGAAAGCAGCAGTGTGCTCGGTGTGGGTGGGGAGGAGATGGGGTCCAGAGGCCTCTGTGGGGCTGGTGGCTGTGCCAGCAGCAGCGTGGTCTGGGCAGCACTTCGTGGTTTCCTACAGCAGAGGGTAGTGTTACCTGTATCTGCACCACTGGAAACAGAGATCTGTTCAAAGTGATGGGTGTATTTAGTCTGCTTGTTTCAAGCTGATGTGGAGTTGCTAAATATTTATAGCAGATATATATACACATCTTTGTTGCTTTACTGAAAATATTTTTTGTGTGAAGCAAATACAGACCGATTAGCTCTCTAACTCTGTACCACGGTGTTGATATTTAGCTTGCAAAGCTTACTGGCCTGCTGATTTCCTGAGAGCATCCCTGTATCACCTGTAATAGCTTCCTCTGCTAGCACTTTGTCTTACTGCTTTATTCTTGGTAAAATTTTATTTTTTCATGTCACACCTTTTACAGAAATCCACTTCCTCCCAGGTGCGTGAGATCAGATATACAGCAACACCTAATTAAAGACAGCCATATAATTACTGTTCCCATCGGTGGGCAATTGTGGGATCTCTATTGTGGCATGGAGCCCTGGTCAGGAGCCCCCATCCCATGCATGTCCCCTGTCTGACAGCCCTTGTGCAGTGCCGCCTCCACCTAGGCCAGCTGGGGTGCTGCAGGTGGAAGTGTCACTTGAGCTGGCAGAGGAGCCTGTGTTGGTAGTTGGTCTTTGGGGAGGCAACGATGGTTCCCAGCCAGCTGAAGGCGAAAATCCTAGAGCCAAGGTCTGTGCCATGTCCCTTGGGCTGCCTGTGAGCTTTCAGCACCATCCGTGTCCTCAGCGGGCTGACAGAGGAACACGGTATTGCTAAGGCAGGAAGAAACAGTAAAACTGAAATTAGACTTTTCTAAAGTAATATAAAAGGAAAGTCAAACCAGCTTAAATAGGTAGCTTGGAGACTGAGATATGTAGTTCTGCATATTGAAACTTCCTAGATTTTTAAGGGTCTCACTTGTTTTTGAAAGCTGCTGTTCTGTGTCCTGTCTCACCCCTCTGATTTTGAGCAGATGCTGTGACGTGGCCTGTGCTGCTGGAGACACAGACATGGGGTTTGCTGTGCTGGGGAATAACTAGACCTTTCCCCCTCCCCTCTTGCCTCTGAATACCAGATATTAGGCAGTACTTCAGAAAAGAGGACATACTCTATGAGCTCTTGACCTGATCAAATGTGGCACACCATTGCTTGGCAATTACTTGGCTTGATTTATGTTTTATTTTGAACTTCCTAAGTCTTAAGGAACACATCCCTGGACATGTTTTCTCTGTACGTGATAGTTTGCTTGGAAGCAATATTGTCGAAGGTTTGAGGGGAGAGAAGCGTTTGTAAAAACCTGCTGATTTCTGTGGGAGGTTTTCATGCCACAAGTCACGCGTTGGATAGGAAAAGGTGGAGAGTGTCCCTGGTAGGTTCCTCTCATCAAAGATTGTTTCAGAGTTGCATGAGCACCACTCTGCATGCATATACATTGCTCAGTTCAGTGGTGGTGCTGATTGTTGTGTTCAGTAATGAAGTTATCTACTTTAATAAGAAGTTTTAGGACTTTCCAGGTTAAAAAAAAAATTAGCTCTGTTGGCCACTTCATGGGGCTTTACCAAGGTTACACAGAGCAAACACTTGTAGTGCTGAAGATCTTACAGATTTTGGGGGTTTCCTTCTTCATACAAGTCTGCAAGAGTGAGATTTTAAAATTGTATGTCAAAGGACAGGAGGCCATGCTGATACGTTGTTTCATTTGTTTACATCATAAACTAACATTTAAGATTTAAAAGGTATTTTGACACTCTTCCTTTTCTCATAGGCTGTTAGTTTTGGAATTGTAACATCACCTTTTTAAACAATTTTTTCTTATGCAGTCTCGCATATTTTCTTCATATATTCTTATGTTTTTGCCCCTTCCCTTTCTTTCTCTTCCTTTTTTTTATTTAAAAAATTACTACTTGCTGAAACTAACTTGATTGTCTCTAAATTTGGCATCATGTTCTGAGCATTTTATTTACATGTTGTCTATCAACTGTAATTATACAACTGCATATTTCTCTGACATGTTACTTATTTCACATTTAAAATTTGAATTTTAAACACTGTGCTGCTTAAAGAGGAAGAGAAACTAAAATGAGTAATAATAAAAAAAAGGAATAAACCCCACCAATGCAGATGAACTTGTAAACCTTGTTCAAGACACTTCTACTTTGCTAGAGGTGCTTGGACTATACATACACGGTGTCAGGTCAGCCTACAACACTGAGCTAAGATGCGGATTGGGTTTGCATGGTAAGTTGTTTTGTGTTTATACAGCTCCTGATGCCTGAAGCGACCTGTTCCTAGCAAGGTGGCATACATCTCTGCCCCACGGCATGGTCCCATTCCACATCACCATAATGATGCCTTTGTGCTAAAATACAATGCTGGTTCTGCTGACAGTTCTTCTCTGCCCCTGGCCCTAAAATCCAAGGTTGGGCTCCTCATCTGCTTTGTCTTCTCTGTCCTTCCACCACCCTTTTGCCTCCCTGTGTCTGTCTTCTCCTGCTGCTTGCCTGTACCCACTTCCCCACCTCAGAGGCTGCTGATCCATCTTCTCCAGTAGGACAAGGAGTCACTGCTACAGTTTAGTTCAATAAACTGGTGCTGCTGGCTTGGATGTGTCTCTGGCGAGCTGGAGCTGAATGTGCTGACCCCTAGGGGGTAAACTGCGGCTCCCCTGAGTTGGCTGTAGAATTGTGTTGTTCAGCATTGTCATAACTTGCATTTTTCATGCATCTTTGACTTCCATCTCCACTCTCTGCTCCCTCGTACATTCCTACAGGGACTGGTACCAGCCAGTCTAGACCTTCAAGCAGCTTCCAACAGCTGCTCATTTAGGGAAGAGGGGAAAAAAAACCCAAACAAACCACAAAATAAAGCCTTGAAAAACCTCCTTAACAGAAAATTGATTCTATCGCTTCCGATAAGGTAAGCTTTTCCACACAGAAACGGCCTGGTCTTGAATTCTGGGAGAGGGAACATTTAGTGCTGAACAAAGAAGGGATTTAAGATCCATTTGTTTTGCTTCCCCAAAAGGACTCTGGCACTCTGAGCTGCAGCACCCAGAATGCACGTTCCTCTCTGCAGAGACAACATAGTCTCTTTTTGCTTAATACAATGCGTTTGTCACTTTGGATTTTTTAATTCTTGTGAGAATACTTCAAGACTATGCATTTACTAGTTTAGCTTCACAGGGCTGTTGGGTATGTGCTACCTGCTTAACTTTTGTTGAGCTTCTGTGTATATAACTCTATGCTTAGAAATGGGAGGGCACTAGAATTTTTAAAATCGGGGCTACAAGTTGTGCATGTAGGCCAGGAAGTCAAAACATCTCTTATTAAGAAAGAGTTGATATCATAATTAAGAAGCTCCTGTTGCCCTTACTCAAGCTTCAGTTTGGGATAATGGGAGATTTACTTCACTGAATTTTGCAGCATTGAGCATCATCCTTACCAAACTTCTGAGGCTCTGCCGATCTCTCAAGTGCCAGGATCAAGACTTCTTTATGTAAAGTTTGTAAAAGCACATTTCGACTGTTGCATCCAAAGGGAGACTGACTTTGGATATACTTTTTCTCCCACCCTCCATAAACATGAGCACACATTTACACTTGCATTTCTCTTTGCTCCTGCCAGACCAGGGAGATGTTTCTGTCTGATGTTATGGCTTAGAGCCTCTTAGCTGTAGATGCTCTTGTATCCAGTCTTAGGTGGGAGCTGTTTCTGCAGGTTTTTTTAATTTCAATGTTCATTTGTTTATCTGCTCCACTGACATGTGCCATAAAAACATATACTTAATCAAATTGATCTTTTTCTAACGTGAAGCCCCAATGTATGTTACATCTCTCAGTAGGTTCTGTTTAATGAATGACATTTTTTTCACTACTGCAGCAACAGAACCACGTTGATGGTGCAGGAGGTCTTAGATGCTAAAAATGAGGTGACTAATAAACACAAATGCAGGTGATGCAGCAAAATATGTCCTGGCTTGCTGAGATTTTTCTTTTTTTTTTTCCCCTAAAGAGTACTTAGAAGTTGGAAATATTCCTGACCATGCAAATAACACCTGTCTGTATCTATGATATAATCATTCATAGATATATGTTTGTTTACCTAAAGCAAATACTACAGACAGCTCTGCAGGTTTGAAGTTTTACCATGGGGAAGAGCTGAGCCTGCTCTGCATAAACCCCGACTCCTCAGGTAATGAGCTGCTCGCTTACAGCTGGAGACAGCGGGAGCTCCTGTGCCCTGCAGCCAAATGTAGGCATCCAGTAGAGTATTGCAACCACAATCTCTCCATGTGTTTCTAGAGCGTGAAAAATTGTCTGAACAACAAGTTCTGTGGAAAATTGTTGATGGAAAATGTTCATGGTTCCCTTCTGCCAGAACAGCGGGGAGAGGACTGTCCTACTTGTGCAAGAAAGCAGCAATGTGGCTAACTGGATTCAGATTTCTGTTGATTTGTGCCTGTGCTTTGCTCCTTGGATGATTTGCTCAGACTTTCTGTATTTGTTTTATTTTTCACTCACTTCTGCACAGTTTGGGCATGGTGCAGAAGAGGATTGCTCCTCTGAAAAGTGAGAAAGCAAACTTCTCACCTGCAAATTTTTGAGCAAAATTGCTAATTGTTGCCAGGAGAGGTCAGAAAGCTCACATGAGAGGCTAAACAACCCAGTTGCCCAGAGGAGGTCCTAGAAAAACATGCTCCTGCAAACCATCCCTAGAGATGTCACTGCCTGGTGCTCTGGTTGACTTTCATCTGCCTCTAATTGCACCTGTCTGTGGCCTGGTGCTTAGCTGGCAAGCAGGGCATTTTTTTTTCCTGATGCATTTGTCTCTTTGCACAGCGTGAATGTATAATTTCTTCCATTTGGCTCCAGCAGTTATCCTCTACAGTTCTGCTATAATGAAGAGGGATGACAAGTACTATACTTCCTTTGTGCTCCTTTCTTCATGAAGGTATGAACAAATGAAAGGATGGTAAGGAAGGTAGTCAGAGTCCTGTTTCACACAGCGAGAAGGCACAGTTATGCCATCTTCTGCACATCATTTTCGCAGCCTCCTCCAGCCCTGCATTTCTTGAAATTAAGGATACCTCTTTCTTTGTGTGATGTTCTGCTTGTGTTTCTGTTTGCCTGTAATACTGATGAAACTGAGAACCTGTATTAATAGTTGGGTTTATTGAGACTCATTAACTTTTCAACTGAACCTCAGAGGAATTTCCAGCAACTTTTGCTGACTGTTATATCAGCTCAGCAAGTCTCTCTCGGTCATGCAAAACTCATTAATTTAGGTGGAACTTGGTTTTGAAGTTTTGGGTTCATTCACACCCATGATTGGGGGAGGGGGGGGGAAGTACAAAGCCAACACCAATTAAAATCACTAAAAGCTTATTTTTGCATAACTGTGCATGGTGCTGTCCTTTTGCCAGCTGCGTTCTGGCAGCTATGAGAAATGCCATTTCTTGCTGTGTTTGAACGGGGTACATCAGATGTCCTGTTTGTGGAAATTTGATTATTCATATCCAAGTCTTTGGTTTATATTCATTTGAACCTAAGGAACTGGCCTGAGATTTTGAAAACTCATGTGAATAAGCATAATCTTCAAACTGCAAACAAGACAGTGAATTGACATACTGCTCCCACAAGCCTCAGAGAGACGTACAGAGCATGCGCTGCTGTGTCTGGTAAATCTGAAGCATCCATACTGAGTCTGGGGAAATCATGACCTCAGATGTTCAGAACTGCTTGAAGGGTTTTGAGACTATGTTCTTTTTGAAATAAATAGCATCAAATCATTTACCTTTCAGAAACTGAATGGCATATAAGCAGTAAGTAAACCACTAGTGTTGCTCTGTGATTGTGTGTATGGTTCCAGTTGAGTTGGAGTGGTCTGGCTTTGAACTGCTTTTGTGGTCCTACCAACCTGGATGGTGTTCTGTGGGCTTTTATGGTTTTTTTATGTTTTTTTTTTTTTTCCTGTGACTTTGTAAATGTATTCTACATTGTTTTCAGGACTGAGTAATTGTTTTCTCTCTCATAGTGTCTGTTCACTGAATCAAGCCCAAAGCTACACATGCTTTTAATCCTAATATTCCCGTAATTATAACAAACCTAGCTGCACAGATTGAACTTTCCCTTGTAGCTTGCATTTGATTCAGTCTTTGAGTAGGAACTGTCCTTGTGTTAAATTTTTGGTTTCACCCATTGATAAGGATTTCCATTCAGATTTCCATAATATTTTCAAGTTGAACTGTGGGCGCTGATATGTAATTCCAAGAAATATCTCAAATTCAGTTGTATCATCATCTGCTGAGAGACCTGGGCCATTGTCTCAGCTCTTGTTTTCGCAGATTGTTGACGGCAGACCCTCTGATGCCACCTGTGCTGCCCCACCAGTGTTATCAGTGGTCCTCTCCTTTACATCTACTACTAGTGGGCTCCATTATTCTTAATGGCTATTCCTGTAGCTTTGGTACAGTGTTTTTGAAGTGCTTGAGATTATTTGGGGCTGTATTTTTACTATATCTTTTGCATTGCTTTCTTTTGCATTTCTCTTGTCTTTTTGATCTGTGAAATTTCTTCTGAATTCTTACAACCTTCTGGTTTTCAGTTTCCTCTCTAAGTGGCGAGTCTGCAGTCTAGATTCACCTTCCTTTCACTATAACATTTTCATTCAATGCAATATGATTTTTCTGGCGGCAGAAACAGCCTTGCCTATAGAACTGTATCTGTCAACAGTCTCTTCTTTGAGCACAGTCACTGCCTTATAAGAAAAGCTGACAAAGTATCACAGTTCTACTTGGCTCATTAATTTAAGAGCAGTCAAAAATGCTTCAGCAGGCTCTCCTTCCTTCTGCAGGAGTCTTTAATATTCATATCTCCTAACAGGCGTATTTCAGATTGCGATATTCTTCAGACTTGCAAACTGGAGGTTAATAGCTTGCCCTCTCATCCTGGTTTACTTGAATTATATTTAGGAGATCGATATCTTCAGGGCTTCGGGGCAACATTTAAGAAAAATCACTATTTTCTATGTGTCTCAGTTGTGAATACTAGGGCTCTCTTTAAATGTTCCAGGATTTTGAAATTTCACACGTGATTGTTACCTATTTAGGAGCTTTAATTGTTCCACTTCTTGTTTCTTTTCTTTCAGACCCAAGTGATGGGTTTTTTTCCCCTCCCTCTAGTTTTCACTTTTCCAAATTTTGCGTGAAGGTTTCAACTTCTCTTAATGCAATCAGAGTTTATTCCAGTTTTGGACAGTAACTGTGGAGGGAGGTGATGCCTCAGTGCACGGAGACTTCTGTGCTCCCAGGGTCTCATATTCTTTTAACCGAATCCAGTAATCATAAGCATCTCAGTCACACATAATTTAGTTACTTATATGTCAAGAGAGACACATTACAGGTGAATGTTACAAAAAGAAATGAACCAGAGGACCCATTTCAGTGCTGCTTTCTTAGCAGAAGGGTGTAACTCCTTTTAAAAGAAGGGTGTTTTTATCTGCCACAAAGCTCATGAATTATTTTTGAGGTGAAGCTAAAAGGCTGGAGAGTAAAAATTGTAATGAAGGACTAAAGTCTTCCTAAATTCATTGAGGTAATAGTTCCTGGAACTATAGAAGCTGGAAATGCTGACTGACACTTGCTGTCCACAAGGGAAATATTACTCGCTTAGAAATGAAAATCATGTTTCTGTTTTCTGCAAAGGTGAAATGTTTTTCCAGCTCTGTCTGTGCGTAAGCATTAGGAAAACTGCTTTCTGGTAGTGCAAACCTGCCTTTCTCTTTCCTAGGGAACCAGATATTTCTGTTGTGCTCCTCCAACACCTGATACTCTGTTGGATGTCTGTCCTGAAACTGCTCTGACCTTCACTAGCACTGCTGGTCTGGGATGTCCTTGTCACGCCCTGGATAGCTCTGGTGGGGCTCGCTGCTGGCTGCACAGCCTAAAGGAAGTTTGAGCCTCCACCTTTCCCACTGGAGGAACACAGCCCTGCTGATCCTCATGGAATAACTGCATTCCTAACAGGGTTTCAGCAGCACAGCTGCTGAATATTGCAGCTAGTCTGAATATTGCAGTAATAAGCAAGAGCTAAGGTGTCACTCTTCTTCCTAGCGGATGGCTAGCTGGGAGCTTATTGTGGTTATGATTGATGTCTCTCTGATTTGGGGATTATAGCCATATCCTGAAAAGAGACAATGCGAAATGCAGGCAATAGTAAAGCTTAAAATATTCCATCATTTGTTGTTCCTGCTTTGTCTCCTGATGCTTCTTGAGTATGTTGTACGACATCCCAAAAACTGAGTTATGAAAAGACAATTTCTTAAGCATTAAGAGATGAGGTTATGGCCACAAACAGTGGGGTTGTGACTGAGGTCAATGCTGCAGCCATGCTTTCTCCATATGGGACAGTTTGGGAACTATTCTGAGTCCATCTCGCAGGCAGTGATGAAATCAGTGGTAACTCTTGGAAGTCATTACAATTAACCTGTATAAAACTAGTCTAAATATGAACAGTAAGTCTGGATATGAGATTTTTCAGCTTGTTGAAAACCCACATACATATATGAAAGCAATAAGCTACTAACATACTTGTTATAATTGTGATCTCTTAGTGGATAATGTGTAAGCAAGAGCTAAAACTGCCAGGCAATAAATATTTAACCAACTCTGTCTGTAATGCTGCTGAGTTTTTACCACTATGTGAGTCAGAGGCTCTTCTCAACGAGTTCAGGCTATTCGGTTTGCTGTAGGGGGCTGTTGTTTCAGGTGCTCTTATTTGAAGCTACGGTTTTCAGCATGGAAACTCTTCTCAGGTATGTGGAAACCAGCCGGAGCAGACATTTGCTCGTGTTCAATGAAGGCCAGATCTAACTTCAGTTAAATTTAATGGAGAAGGTCACTCTAACTTCATGGGAAGTTCCAGATCTGTTTTTTTTCTGGTGGTTTTTTTTTTTTGGCGAGTACTCCTCTTCCTACTCCTGATATGCAAAAACTCCAGGAAGATCATTTACCAGCTCCCCTGTGGCCTCTGCTGAATGCAAAGCAGTGTATATAACTGTGTGGCAGAGGACTGGAAATAAGTAGATGCTCTCCATCTGAAGACGAAAAGAAAAACCTCTGAGAGCAGACTGCGAGTTGAGGCACATAAGAAACCTGCAAAATGGATGGCTTTGTTAAACCAAATTCCTCTCTCTTTAATAATTCCTGACTGTTTCCAACAGCTATTTGCATAAATAGTCCTTTTTTTCCCTGACATAGATTTGACTTTTCTGCAGAAAAATTGTAGAACACTGACTTTTTGACAGTTCAATCTTCTGCCCTATTTTACCTTTATGTGCTCTCCAAGTTTAGCTGTTAGTCACCTTTACCAAGAGCATTTTAGAGGCTTAATATAAATCTTGGTATGTGCTATTTCATCTGTGAAATGGATGCCTCATTTTCCTGTGAAATATACAGAAGACACACACATCAAAGTGATTTCTCACTTTGAATTGTAGTTAGATCTAAAACCAGAGTATTAATTTGTAATGGTGTCTTGCTGGAATTTCCATGGAAATGGCTTCTACTGGAGAAAAGCTGCATATTTGGAAGTTATGGATAAACATCCAGTCCAAGCCTGTTTGGATCTGGCTTTTTATTATGCTCACTAAGCTGGTTTATCAAGACAGAAGCACGTTTCCTGGCACAGAGGAACAGCTGAGCCTGTCAGCGTTATTTATTCATTGTTCATAGCAGTACGAAGCTGTTGCCAAACTGCCAGTGGTGTCCAGTCTCTGTAAGGAACTTGCCAAAAAAAGTCCTGTTTGGGAGTGCTTGAATTGCTCACCAAGCCATCTGGTGTGGAAGAACACATAAACACGGGAATTAATTAACTGTAACTAGTCTCTACTGAGCATGTACAAGACGAGATTTTTTTTCCAACGTTTATAACTTGGATGAAAACTACCTGGTTGCAAATCTGTAATTCCCTTTAACAAAGCACAGAGCTGCAAGGGCGTCTCAGCTGAGCAGATGTAAAGAATTGTTTAATGTTGTCCAAGTGATGCAATCTTCCCTGCCCTGTACTGCAGTGCTGCCCAAAAGGTTTTTCTTAATCATTGCCAAGAAAATATTCTTTATGAGGACAGGTGCCTAGCATAGTCATTTAGACCTCAAATTTTTTTTTTTAATTTTGTAAAGGAAGTACTGAGAATCCTTCTTTACCTGCCTGTCACTGCATGTTAGTAATGCAGGATGGAGAATTTACTTATTGAAATCCATCACGTGCATAACATTCTCTCATTATATTTGACACAAAGACATTGGCTGACTTAAAAATAAGTAAATGTTTCAATGTGTAGCAATGTTTGCATCCCTCCTTCCAAGATTTTAGCTTTTCCTTTACATATGCGTCTTACAGGAGTTCAACAGCACAGCAGCTATCTATGGAATTATCACAGTGGGATGCCTCAGTGTAGTCAGGTATTCTGCGGTAAAACCAGGAAAGACTTCCTCAGAAGAGAAGGACATGACAAAATACAAATATTGGAAATGGATGTCTCCTTGTAAACTCCCTTTTTCTTGTGCCAGGAAGGAGATTTGATGCTGGAAATCTCATCAAAGTTCTGGGCAAAATGTGAAAACAAAATTCCCTTTGGGTTTGAAATTTTCAGTAACTAAGAGCAAAAGGACTTCAACAATCTTCTTTCTTTCTTGTCTAAATTGCTCACTTAGCCTTGCTTTTCTTTCAGCTTTGACACTGGAAATAAACTCTCACCTTTGATTAGAGAACAAACATGGTGTTACAAACTTTGGGCTTTAACGCTGACAGGAACATGTTTGTTGAAGATGCTTTCTTATTGCAATTCACACAAAGCTGTCATCAAGGAAATACCTTGGGTTTTCAAGAAGCTTGTTTCTCATGACAACCTAAAACTTATCGTTTTTCATGCCTAAAGTTGTGTTAGGGTCTGTGTACATAGCCAGGTAGTTATTGGGCAGCTCTTCCACCTTGGGGACGTGTTGTTACGCACTTGGCAAACCTGCTACTGCTACCCGCTCTTACGTGCTGGGCTCTCTTTGGACCTGGGCTGTAGTGCATTTATTCCTTCGGTGTGGAAGTGGAGTGGAAAAAGTTGACAAGCTCAACCATGAGCAGGCTGGAGCTGATTTCTTCCCTCCAGAACATCAGGTCCTGACTTCAGTTATTGATTGGGTCATGGCTACTATTTTATTTGCTTCGCATTTTCTAGAAGGTAATAGATGGATTTATTTGAACTTGAGAGAGGGACAGATAGGAAAGGCAATATCCTGCTGGATTCTTTTCAGTGGTTTCACCCTAAACTAGAAAACCTTAAGCGACTTTCATTTAGAGAGAGGGTGTAGATACACACAACCCCACCTGATTCAGTGTGTGCCTTGTTACAGCTTAACTCATCCAAAATGAAAGCAGCCATGAGCCAGATTATTTTTCAGTGAGTAGACTACTAGTGCTAGATTTTTATCACATTGAAAAGGTCTGTTGGTGACTAATGGCACATCTGTGTTTGTGTTTTGTCCTCCTAACAGAAATGTAAAAACTTCCTCTCTGGGACGATCTCTGGTTGGAACGATCAGTCACTGGGGTATTTCTGTAGTTTGCAGGGATCTTCTGTCTTCCATGAAATGCAGCATAAGCTTTCATGGTGGCAAGAGAGATGTCTATGTTTGAGACAATATAGTGCAAACCGTTATTGGTATGTGGTAAATACTGAGAGGAGCCTGAGAATGGGTTTTTTGTCTGTGTTGTGGAGCATATTTACCTCTATTGGGCAGTCTCTGCAGCTTTTATCCTGCTTGAGGTCATGACATCTCTTCTTGTATTCAGATAATTACTCTCAAAACTCTTATGTTTCCTTTTACTAACACAGACTTCATTGCAAAGAAGAGAGATAGCAAGAGAAAAGGCTCTGATCAACAGTGAAGACAATTCTGGAGATGCTTCTAGGTCATCTCTTTTCTTCTTTTGTAGACTGGCATGGGCTATTGATAGCCCACGATGCTATTCATATGCAAAGGTGTTCATAACTGGGAGGATTAGCAAACTCAACTCCAAAAGCTTCCAAAATTCATAGTTTGAGATTAGTTCTGAACCATTTTTGCCTTAGGTTTTATTACATGCATCTTTTAAAACAGCCTATCCAAAGCTTCAAATTAAAATATGAATGCATATTTAAGTGAGAAAAAATTGAAATCTATTTTTTATGATTCAAGAACACTTCCTTATACCTTTGTGGTTTTGAATGTCATAATAGTCATGTCTTGGATGACAGGGAGTCCTTTTGAATCTTTGTTTTAAATTATATTGAAATGTTTCGCTGCATCTGTACCTGTCCTCGCTAAAGTGCTGTATCAATGAACACCTTAAATTATTTTTGTACCTTGTAAAAATGTGAGGAAAACTAATGTTTTCACACACAGAAAAGGAGGGAAGTTGTTCTTTGATGTTCTACATTGTAAAATCTGCAAAAGGAGAAGCTGAACTTTATTCATCAATTAAAGAGAAACTAAACAGTTTGTTTTAGCTTGGGGCAAAGTCTAGGAGTGGCTTTTTTTGTTGAAGTATTTTTTAGGAAATCATGGAAAATCTAGTGTTCAAGTAGCTACCCTTATCTTCCTTTCAAAGAAAAAAAAAATATTGAAAATGGACATATTTCTGCTATAATGCATGAAAGTTAGACCGTGGGTTCATGCCAGTATCTCTGAACTCTACCCTGCGCCCTTTACTAAGAGCTTTCAAACCTGCTCCAGGAAACTGAATAGCGTCAAGATATTTAGCCTAACTTCTGCAAATCCCTGCAGTGGATCAAAGATTTATACAGGGGGGATCATGGATAGGCACCATGTCTGTGTGTTCAAGGCAGAATCAGACAGATTTCTTTAGCTTTGCTTGTATTCTCTTTACTCGGCCTTGAACCTGGTTTAACCTGAACGGGCTTTGCTCGGGCTTGGACACGTTGTGTTAGCGACACAGCTGAGAGGGTTCCCCTGGAATTCCCTCATGTGAAACACTTAATGGCAACTTGATCATTCAAGAATTAAAAGCATTGAGCTGTCAGAGTACAGGCTGTCTGGGAGCTGCCACCTAATGTGTCAAGTAGCACTCCTGGAGAGGGTTTAAGCCTTCCCCATCAGCAGAAGCTGTCAAAGCTGCTCTGAGTGGCAATGCCTGTGCCACAGGAGGGACACAGCGGGTTGGAAAATGAACGGACAGGTCAGTAGGGTTAAAGGAACAAGTGGGATGGTGGAGGCAAGGATGGCGTGAGGAAACAAATGTCCCCTGTACAAGCAGTAAAGGAAAAGCATCGCTGGAAAATGCCGTTTTTATTGCTGAGGGCTCTGCATGCAGCAAGTAAAGATGGGGTTGGACAATTGGAGAATTTTCTAGCAGCAGTTTGCAGTATGCATTTGTATGAGCACAATATAAGGCAGATGCCCACAGAGGAGTGTAGTTTCACTGGCAACGCTATTTACTCCACAATAATTTGTTTTGGCCTCCTGTGAGTGAAACACGGCAAACCTGGAGACACATTGGGATTTTTCAAAGAAAATAGAGTGTGGTGTCAAGGGAAGCAGTTTATGCAAACCTGAGGGATAAGCCTTCTCAGAGGTTTGGAACTAAATCAAATAATATATTATTGAGAATTGCCAGTATGAAATAAATGGGAACAGTCCAGTAAAGATGCTGGGGAGGCAGAGTAATGCGGGCTACGTACACTTTTGCAAATGCTTTTAGCAAACAGTTGCTGTTCCTCTCTTACGTATGCGAAAGGTGGATACACCAAAATGTCTTCTTTCAATTTTTCTCTTGCCTTATTAGTATTTGCTAGGTACTTCCGTACAACCTTAAGCTATGGCAATTGTGGTGCATGGAGGGAAGGGTGCTGCCATAGATAACTGTAGGGCTCAAGTGCACATATTCCTTTTTCCATATTGTATAGCATACAATAACTGTAAATAGCTTTGCTGTTATCTTCATAGCATTTTTAGAAATATCGTTTTGTGGGGGTGATAGACAAGATTGATGTAAATAATTCTTAAGTGGGTGGTTTCACGGAGAGTTGAATAATTTAAGTAGACTTGTCCAGGGTCACTTTGCTACAACCAGATTTCTATGCTAAGATTTTATGAGGAATCATGCAAAAGTATAATTCTCACTTGCTAAAAAGTGTAGTGTCATAGAAGTGGTAGAGGACAGGGAATAAAAACAGAAGGCAATAAGAGACAGAGGCTGCTGGGAGATATGAAGGTATGTGCTTATTCACAAGTGTGCATGGCATGGTAGCAAAAAGGGGAGGTAAATAGTTTTAATGATCTAACTTCATAATGTAAAAGCAAGGTTGAAGATGAAAACCTTCAGGAATGGTTCAGAAGCAGCACAGTAACAAAGTCCCAGGACAACTTGGATATTTATTGTAGTGCTGCTTATCCTGCTGCCCTGAATTTCTACGCTGCCAGTGAATAGTCAGCTAAGAGAAAAAGAGCCATGCCAGAGGAGAAATTGAAGGGATATAGGTTAATCTCCTCCCTCATTCCAGTAGGCTACTCCCTAAGTAGATTTCTATTAGGAGAACACATTGTTCCACATACAAATGTTTGGTTATTCTCTTTCTTTGTGCAGCTTCACAGTCTAAACTTTTCTACCTGGGAAACAAATTCCCCCAGGGTTCCCATGCTGTGTTGCAATGTTCATCGTGTGGGAGTTAGACCTGTTAAAACAATTTTAAGTATCATCTGCTATTAGCAGTATTTGGGCTTAAATGACAAATGGGTAATTTAAAATAATAACTCCTTGAAATCTAGATGGAGTAACGGAAGTCACAGTGAAATGGCTTGATTCTGCTGGTATATTTTTTGTATTTAGGTCTTTAAAGCAGATGTGCTAGAATGGGAGTTCAAGGGGGTTTTAAACCTATTCAGTGGTTGACAGGTTTTGTGCATGTTTGTACACGCACTTTTTGTGCACAACAAAGCACAAAATCTTGTATGTGAGAAGCTGTTGCTTCAAAAATTCACACTAATTCAGATTGTTAATGTGAATGCGTAGTCTTCCATCGAAGCACCTGTAATTTACACAACTGGGCAAAACCAGACATGTTCTCACAAAAGTAATCCTACACATAAAAGAACAGCTCCTGTTTCGCGGGTCCTCTTATAATCAATTCAGCTTTGAAAACTACCCTGTGTATGAAATATTTTCACTGAAGTGCAGTTTTTGACGGGAGGCAATCAGTGCTGAACTCAGTCACTGCTGCTGTGCAGGCCTGACACTGGCTCCTACTGAACTCCTTCAATAAGTTTTAAGCTAATTTTGCCATCAGTTTCGAGCTTCTGGGCAGCGGGTCTGGCTCTCCCAGCTCCTCGCTGCTCCTCTTTCAGTTCTGCCAACCTCACGTTTGCTTGGAAATTTGTGTATCATCATAGGTTTTCTTAGCAGGAACTTCAATGCTAAAAATGATTAGTTATAAATCTGAGAATTTTGTGCAAAAGCCTCCTGAGATTTAGTTCCTAGCTTTGAATTTTGGTTCTGTGTGAGGCTGCAGGAGCTGGGCGTATTGATGGGTTTGTAGAACGAGAAACTGGACAGCATTCAGAGTTTCAACACAGTTTCTGCTTCTGTCCCTCTGGCCTTGGGAGTACAGTTGGACCCCACGGGGCTGAAAGCCAAAGCCACAGGAAAAATGAGAGCAAACTGCAAATTATTATTCATCAGTTACTGTTATTCTAGTGCATATATAATATCTAAATGCCTGTGCATATATTTAGAAGAGCATTACTGTCTCTTAGGAGAAGAATTAAATTCTCTTGTTCTCAAGTTTAAGACTAATTGCTTCTGCAAAATTAAATCTGGAGTGGATTGCTCTGGAAGCGCAGTTCCTCACCTTCCATAAATGAAAGCTACGGATTTGCATAGAGTTTATGGGAAATAATTATATCAATGTGTGGAAAGTCTTTTCCTCTCCCAACAGGAAGAGAATATCCTGAAATTCAGACTGGTGGAGTTTTACACTATTCTCCTAAAAAAGGAATAGATAATTAAATGAGAGAAAGAGATGACCTCTCCAAGGCATGTCTTCCAACAAAACTGACACAAGTATGGGTCAAAACTAGCCTTCCTTGGGTGAAAATCTAGACTGACTCCTTCGGTGTCAGTGAATTTGCGAGAGCGTTAGTAAGATTGGGATATGTCCTTAGCTCCTTAGCCAAATTTTCACGTGGTCTCAAAGTAGGAATTGAATATTAGCATCCAATTTCAGTATATCCAATTACAATACAGGATTCCTTAAACTTGGTGAGATCCCCTTGTTTTTAAAGTTAGTTGCACGATTAAATATTTATTCTTGATGTCTCTTGACTTGCCTGAAGATAAATCATTTTCCTTTTAGTGTGTCAATTTTCTGGGGATAGGAAAATGTAATTAATATGCACAAACAGCATTTGTGTGCTCTGATCATGTGGAATGACATCTGTTTGCCCAGTTTTCATGTGCAAATTACTTTTGGGGATGTGGGCTGAAAACCCAAAATATGAAAACAGACTGGTTGAAATTGCAGGAAGAACAGGTACATACCAGTTTGTCTCATTGTATCTTTTGAGCAGATTGAGGGAGTTTGCAGTGTGACCCTGTCTTTTGCTCTAGAACCAGGCTCTCACTCCTCCAACCTTTGATGGGCTTTGTGGGTCATCCCGAGCCTCTTCAGCCCCACTTTGGGTGATTTGCTTTGGGATAGGGCAGGGGGCTGGATCTCTGCTCGCTCCTGAAAGTTCCTGGGATATTAGATCCATTAGAAATACTTAAAACCAGTCTTTTGAGGCTTGCAGAAAGTCTTTTGGAGGGCATGACAGAAGCTGGCCTTTTATCTCAGGATCTCATGAGAATACCGAAGTAAGCGAGGTGTGGGACATGCTCTGAACCAAAAAGATTCAGAAGCAAGATCACAGCTATCAGCTAGGAGCATGTCAACAGAAAAGGCAGTTTCTGAGGTACAGCACAGGGGAATTTCATTACTGTTCTCATCATCGTGAGAG
The DNA here is from genome assembly GCF_964199755.1 of Larus michahellis. NCBI lineage: Eukaryota > Metazoa > Chordata > Aves > Charadriiformes > Laridae > Larus > Larus michahellis. The sequence continues at coordinate 4,554,650 of NC_133906.1, read as the reverse complement.
CAAGAGACAATATGAAAAAGAAAAAAAAAAAGCCTGTACAAGTGTTTTCTCCCATGCAAATACTAAGAAATTACTTTTAAGATGATTCTTCAGCCAATAATGAGACCCTGCAGCCACGTGTGCCTGGCTGCTCATGCAGCAGTTTTGCATCAGGGCGTTGATTTCTCTTGCTATGGAGTATATTGTTAGCCGTTATCGAGTCTTAAATGGGAATAGAAAAAAAACCTACTGTAATTCCAATCACATCTCATGATTCTTTTGTAATGGCACCTTTGGTTTTATTCCAGTGGGGAAAGTTGCTTTTGTGCACTGTGTAGAATCACATGGCAGAAAAACATGTAGTTCTTCAGTGCCATTTCTTCTTCCTCTGAGGATGCAGAAAGCTTTGATGTCTGAAAACGTATTGTCTATTTTCGCAGTAACTTATGATTATTTTTAATTTTTGTTTTATTTTTCAGAAAGTGTAGGGACCATTATGCTTTCAGTTCTTCATCTGTGCAATTTTTGTGAAGAAATTGCAAATATAATTGAATTTTTTTTGGAACCCATGAATTCAAATGAGGCAACAGTAAAGGGAACAGGGTGATTAAGGAATTGTGATTCATTTGTTGTACATCATTACAGCAAAAGCTTTGTTGCTGGATTCCTTGCAGACGAAGTCACTGAACTATGATTATATTTCAGAAAATGAAAGGGGACAAAAATAAAAAGGCAATAAAACAAATTAGTAGATGTCTTGAGGGACACGATTATTACTGACTGACTATGTTTTGTATCATAAATGTTCCAAAAGTCTGGCAGTCTAAATTATAGATCCATGAAGGCAAAACTCTTACTGGTATCAAAATCTTTATTTCACTGCTGCTATTACATTCTCTTTGAAGTTCCAAATTGGCAAGAAAGAAGTGAAATTGTCTTTTAATGATGTTTTTGAAAGATAGTGTAAAACTGTTGAAATATCATTTCTTTGAAGAAAAAAAAGTCATCTGGGCACTTAAAACTTTTTCTTTAATATTACTGTTATTTAATACAGTGACTGATATGCTCATACTCTGAGTCCATCATGATACTGCATTGTATTTTGTACTCGGATTTGAATCAGAATGGATAATTAGATTAAATTAATGCAGATCATTTGAGAAACAAGTTAGGGAAAGATCCCTAAGCAACATCATCTGTGTAGGTAAGTGAAGGCACTGCTGGTGAGAGGCTGCACTGGGGCTATAAGTGGTGAGCCACATGGTAAGCCTTGAGGGATCCTCTCCAAGTGACGGTATCTGGAGGCATTTAGGCTGCAGTAACTGGGATCTGGCTGTGAGGCCGCCTGAGGTCTAGCATAACTTACTGTCCTGGTTCCGGTGGGGATAGGGTTAACTTTTCCTGGTATTCCATGCCATGTGAGCCACGCCCACCCTGAGCTGCCGGGGGAGGGGGCAGGAAGTTGCTGCTTAAAAGCGGGCTGGGGCGTCCCGGGTCCGGCCGGTCGGCGAGCGGCGGGGAGCGGCGGTCCCGTAATCGCGTTTGTATATTCCCCTGTCCGTGGTGGTGGTGGTGGTGTTGTTGTTTGCATGTTCCCTTTGCTGTTCTGTTAAACTGCCTTTGTCCCAACCCAAGAGTCTTGCCTTTTCTTACTTTCCTTCCTGTATTAGGAAGGCACGTGCGAGCGGCACGTGGTTCTTTGTTGCCATCTGAGGCTAAACCACGACACTTACCCTTTTGTCAGGGCTGGAACCACGTGTTCTTTTTCTTTCTGCCCAGGAAGTGTTAAAAACTCATGTTTCTGTCACTAAAATGTATTACCATAAAATATCGCTGTCTGCTATAATGATGTTAATTGAGATGAGTTAATGGGCAACCCACAATCCACATGGGGGCAACCCACAATCCACATGTGGACCACCCAGTCCACATTCTCTGAAACAAAGCAGTGAGCGCTGCTGCCACGTACGCCAAGCAAAGCTGGAGAATAAAAGCACCTGTAGGTGCCCAAGAGGGCTGACCTTGGAGAAGTTCAGTCGTAATACTTTCATCTGTCTATATAGTACTATACAACCATTAACCTATCTACATAACATTACATAGATAGACAGGGAAAACAACTTTTGTGGTGCTTTCTGCTTCGTTTAATATATCTTTATTCTGCATGCATCTTATTGAAGAGCATTGGTATATGTGTGCACAGGGTTGGCTTCTTCCCATTCCCCCAGAAGAGCTTTGAAGGTGAGGTTGCCTTTTCTGATGGCAAGGTTGGAAACCATCTTTCAGGCCCTTCTCTCTCGTTTGAGCAGGCTCGTGAAGTGCAGAGGGAAGGGGGTGCCTGGTGGTGGGATATGAGCCACGTTAGAGGGGTTCCCTGGCAGCCTGCCATGGCTCGGATCCTGCTGTGGTGGCATCCAGTGCCCCAGCCATCCTGGGAGAACCGCTGCTTTCCTAGGAAGCAAGGCAAATAAGGAGCAGTTGGTTAGACATTAGTGTCATAACTACTAACTGGACTGGAAAAGGAGAGGCTTTTGCCAGCATATTGCCGAAGCACTGAAGTTCATAAATATATGTTTTGTGATGTGCATCAGCTGTCTCCCAGCTCCGGTTCCGGCGAGCTCCACAGGCGGCAGTGGCGAGGGGCGTTCCTGAGCCCCCAGCACTCGGTGCTGATAACAGTTTTCTCTTAATTTGACATGGCACAGTGGAGAGCTGCTGCTGGGAGCAGCAGGGCAGAGCTGGCTCCTGCTCTGTACCCAGTGCCGCCTCCTCCTGTCACTGCGACAGAAGGAAACACTTAAAAAGGGAAAGACACTGACTCAGGGCTGGGGGAGTGGGGAAGAAAACAACCCAAGTAAACTGGTCTGAGTTTTTGCTGGCAGAATATAAATAATATCATTTGGGATGAGGTTAATCGCTCACATACCTGAGTGACACAAAACAGAGTTTGTTTTTGGACGTTGTCCAGCGCTGTCCCCTTCTGCCGCCTGTCATGGGGAAGCAGCACAGCTGCTGGATGAGTCCCAAGGGAGTGCGGATGCAGGTTTGCATTCAGGACTAAGGTTGAGCCTCACACTTGCACTCCGTAGCTGTACAAAGGGTGTTGCACCTTCACATGAATGTTGTGCTGAGGAAGGGCTCTAGTTTAGTAAATTTTGTCTTGTCCCAGGGGAGCAGCAGCGCTGTGAGCTGGAGGAGATTTTCTGTACGCAGAATCATTTCTTTTTTATAGAGCAGGCTAGAAAATGCTGCTGCTTCTCTCTCCTTTGTCTCTCCTCTCAAATGCATTTTTCAAAGATAGTAGAATCTTTCATGAAAAAGGTCCATGTCTGACCAAACATAAGCATCTGAGTTTTGAGCTTTTTTCTCTGTGTTTTTCCTTTCCTACCTGATTTTCTCTTCTTTGCATGCCTGCTTTTTATTCAGTGGAAGAAAGAAAGAGAAAAATAATTTTGTTCTATGAAAGAAGACCAATTGTTAGGTGATTTTGCTCTTGAAACAAAGGCTGTTTTAATAGTCTTTTATGGAAAGCCTTTATAATTTTTAAATCTGTTCTACACAGCAGGATAGGGCTGCTACATGGCTGCTGTGATTATTCCAGAAATCGTTCAAGTTTAGGTATCACTTGCAAGAACCAGAGCTGACTTAATACACCCCATGCCAGGTAGACTGGCTGGGCGAGTGAGTCTGCAGATAAACACAAGGTTTGGCACACTGTCATCTCTGTTGTTTATTAGCTGTGTTAAAATAATTTCTTATGTAGGTGTTTGCTCCAAGAAAGACATCTCTGACAAGGTATCAGGTCTGTTTGAAGCCTTAAAAGTATTCACAAAAATATCATGTCCTGACTAAAGCATTCTCAGCCAAGGATTGTATAAGGTCATAGTAACAGTTGGGGACAAAAAAAGGGAAATTACATGGAAGCACGTATGTTATACATATATATATTTATATAAAAGTATATGTAAAAATACACATGCTGCTCCTGGACATGGCTGTTGTTCCCCCATGTGCAAGGAGCAGTCAGCAGGACGCTTCCCCCAGCACTGAGCCCTGGGGCAGCTCTGTATGGCCGAGGCACTCGGTTTGTGCTCCTTATTTTACCATTCCCAAGCCCAGAGCTGAAAAGTATCAGTGTGAGTCACCAACACAACATTGCAGGGAGCAGGAAAGCTCCATAGGATGTACTTTAAGGAAGTTTAAAGAAAACCATAGATGATATCTAGCAATCCTTAGTGGGTTGACTTACAGCAGCTTACTGGAAAAAAAAAAAAAAAAAAAAAATTAAAGTAGGGTTAAATGTATTCCTGTAATTCAGCTTTCCCTTAACAAAGGAGCTCACCAGCTGGGGATCTCTTGTCCTTCCTGTGTGTTGCCTCCTAAACCCAATGGGATTTAGTGGTTAGTTGACTCAAAAGAATAATGTGTAGGGGCAGCAAACTCTCATCTTTTCTCCTACAGAAGACACTATCTTCTGTCTCGGAGAAAAAATAGTAGCCAGGTTTGCAAAGCTGTACACAGAGTGTAATTCCTTCCTGACCCCTCTAATGTATGCCTTGAAGCATGATACTTTGTTAACCTCATTGCTTCATCTTGCATAACTAGTTCTGCTCACAGTTATACAATTATCAAGTCCTTTTGAAAGTCTGCATCTACAGGATTGGTTTCAATAGCCATAATAATGAATTTTATAATCCTTTGGAGAACAGCAAGGTTAGGAGATTAATGCAGAATTTGGTGGTGAACTATTTTAAATAACTCAGTAAATTATCTTGACAAGGACACAGAACAGAAATAAAACACCACTTAGCTGTCTTGATTTTTTTTTTTAATGTTGCTTATTTCTTGAGATCTGGTTCAGTCCTGTCCTTCCTACTGTATAACCTTTCTGCAGCAAGAAGACTATGATATAACTTGCTTCTAAATCTCCTAAAATGAAGGACCTGATGTTTATATAAAGCTGTTGCTGTGTTTGAGATGTGAAACCCAGCACCCTCCAAGAGGCGCAATGTCCCCGCAGAGTGCCCGCTGTACGGCTCAGGTAGCACACAGGGCAGGTCCTGACAAGGATGCCATGAAAATCAGTACCTTGTTACGAAATAAAATGGGATGGGTACAGGAAAGAACAAGTTTGTGGTGTGAGATGTGGAAGTCTTAAATAAAAACTTATTACCAGCTAAGTGTAAGGGGGAAAGTATTGATGGCAGGAATCAGTGCATGAGCTGAGGGGATAGGTGTTCGCATCACCAAAACTGCCACCCTCCTCACATCATCTGGCTTGGTATGAAAATCATGGGGTGAGTGGTCTCCAAGCCCCTGTGCACAAGTTCCAAGCCCCCTGGGTTTAGGTGGGAGTACATTTTGGGAAGCAGTGTAAGTGGTGGTCCCTCTTCAGGCTGAGAAATAGATTCTCAGGCTCTCTGGGACAATCATCAGTGGTACATGTATCCAAAAATGGGGCAAGAAGTGGTGATGAGCAGTAGTGGTTGTTCGGCAGGGCTCAGTGGTTGAGGCAGGGAGGAAGCCTGGCGTGGCAGGTACCCGTTAGTCTGGCAGTGGGAAACAAAAGTGGATATGTTTGTTTCTGAGCTCTTCTCATGGCATGCTGGCAAATACCAGTCCATTCTCAGTGTCCTACCAAGTGGAAAATACTGCTATTTTCAGTAAATTTATAGGTAGAAATACAGAAATTTAGCAGGCGGTGGGAAGTCATCATTCTCGGATCAGATGGCCATATTCTTAACTGGAAGAGATCGGCTCTGAAACCAACGGTGTTACAACATCGTACAAGAGAACTGATTGATCAAAAGTCACAGGCTGGAAACAGGTTTGTTTGGGATGTTTTTTTTCTCTCCCTAAGGTTAAATCTATAACCCGATGCAGCTTCCCCCCTTGCTGTATACAGTATGCATGACAGCTAAAATACAAAGCGTTGAGGCAGTCGTTTGTAGGCAGCTTAACTTTTTCAGTCAAGCCAACCAAGGGGATGTGTTCCTAGAAGCCCCGTTCCGTAACGTGCAGCCTTTGATTCTCCGAGGGCTCCTGTGACAACTGAAAGCGGGGGGCGCACTGGGTGCCTCACCCAAAGCAGCTGTCTCTGGGTCACAGCTGGGGAATAACTGATTGTCTGGTGCAGTGGCATGCAGTTGACAGCATGGGAGGAAGCTGGAAATAGTTGGGATGCTGCCCTGGATTTGTGCTGCTTTCTTTGGAGTTCTGATGTTCTAAATCTTTTTTTCTCATGCCTTGATTAAAATACAAGGGTATATGGAAACAGTACTTGCAGGGAGAAAAGTGTGAATATTTCACTAAGAATATACAGAAGCAATCTTTACATCTTAGAATTATCTTTCATTCAGAATATCCCAGCAACCTAAGAGGAATTAATGAAATGTCTTAGTTTTTCTGCATTTTTATTTTTCTCCCCAGATTTGCTTTTTGGTTGTGTTTTGTGTCACAGCTCCTTCAGACCAGGAGGCCTGATTTCTCATTGCAGATAAGTTAGCAGTAATGTTCTCTCATCTCTCTTCTTGTTGAGGCAGGTATTAACGGGCTGCGTGCTGTTTTGTTGTGCAGCTGTGCTGAGTTATTTTCTGAGCTTCAGTTCAAATACACGGTCAGATCTCACAGGGGAAAGTTGCACCATTTCACATCGGTGGAATCACAGGGGGAATCTTGCGTGGTGTCTCTTATGTTTTTATCTTTCTGGCTCATGTCAGAGAGATCTACCCCACTGTGTGTTCCTTAAAAAAAATAAAATAAAATGGAGATGTGCAAATAGCAGAGGGCTGCCCGGGTAGGGCTGGGTGAATAGTGAAGACTGGTGCCTGGCTGGAGGCAGCCCTGCAGCGAGGACAGATGGGGCTACCGGACCGCACAGGGCTGCCCAACTTGTCTGCGTTGACAGGCGAAAGCTGTTAGCAGTCTCCCTGCAGTTTTGCTGAGTATGGCATTAGTAAAAGGCTGTAATAGCCAAATGTTTCTCCATTGCTCCTCGCACCAGCAAGTATGCGTGTGAAGGTGATGTGAGATAGGTGGTGATTCTAAATTCTTGCAAAGAAATGGGGGGAAGCTTGAGGGCAAGGTGTAGGGAATGAAATGCAGGTTTTGTCCATGGCTGCTGCCAAAAAATTTGAACCACTCTGTTAAGCTGTCTATGCAAAAAGCCCCAGGGTCAGAAAGATTATTGAATGAGCATACCTGCTGGTGCGTAATCAACAGCCATAGCAGGGGCTGGGACGATGGCTGAAGTCGCTTTTCATATGCCAGAGATCTAAGGAGTAGATAATAATAAAAAAAAAATATTTTCCAGTGTGCCTTAAAGGTGTTGGAACCTGTCTGTCTTGCCACAGTGTGCTTGGGACTTGCCAAAGCATCTGCTCTGGTCAGTAAGTGCAGGGAGGAGATGTGGGAAAATCCGAAGCCCTGGTTTATCAGTAGAAATTGCAGTTTGATTTGTAGTTGCCGCTCTGTTCAGTTCTACTCTGTGGTGCTGGAAATGCCAGATTTCAGGTGCCACGTCTGCTCTATAAAGATGTATGATGGCAATAGCTTGGCCTAGACAATTAAATTTGTTTTCGTAAATCTCCTTTGGATATATTTCCTTCACTTTGTAAGTGAAAATGAAAAGCTATTTGGTGATAAGAATTCTTCAGTCCAGAAGCAGTTGGTGGCAGCTGGATGAGGTCATGCCAGCAGAGAGGCTTTGAAGACCAGCTAACGTTTTGACTAGCTTTTCTGTGGATGTTTAAAGGGCTGCTCATACTAGTGAAGATACTAGTTAAGCTTTAAGGTGTTATTTATGCCTTCACAAACCTCAGTTATTGCTCCTGCTTCTCCCTTGCCAGCACAACCTGACCTGGAAGCATCAGAATTGTGCTGCTTTAACTCTTTTCCACTGTAAGACAGTAAACTGCTTCCATGGTGGACACAATTCTATCAGTGTAGCCACATTCTGTAAGGATATCCGTTCTCATGCAGGGAGCATTGAGCTCAACTGCCCTAACTCACCCTTACGCCAGGATAGCTTCACTCACTGCTGGTGTAACTATGTTAGCTTCAAAAAAGATAGATTGCATTATTTGTGTAATCATGCTTTTTGACAGACTGGGCCTGGATAATCTGTCTTTCGGGATGGAAAATAGAATCAGTATAATGATAAGCAGTTTTAGAGGGTGAATCCAGCTTGTTTAATCGCTAATATGAAATGTGAGATACACTTTCTCAAATATACTTTTCAGACTTGCATAGTACATCTTGGATTGTTTCTTCCTGCTTCCTTTTCTGCTTTTTAATCCCTGTGATACCCTCATCTCTCTTTCCCTGTTTTTGCTTCACACCCGGACAATGTGGCAATTTCCGGTCCACTGGGGTGTACATATCAGGGACATTTCTGAGAAGAAAAATAATTTTCTTGTCCCCATGTGGTCCCTATCTCTATCAGTGAGTCCTTGCTATGGTGTACCACATGAAGCAGCTCATGCTCACCATCAGAGTGATGCAATGAGGAGGATAATAGGTGTCAGAAGTGATGAGTATCAAAACATATCCAAAAGCTAGAAAGCAATACAAGTTTCCTTTAGCAACTACAGTGAGACATTGGGCCCTGTGCCAAATCAGCAATTCTTGGCGACAATGGGAGCTGCCCCAAAAAAACCTCATTTTTCTTTCTGTGGTTTAAACCACAGAGTGTTGGTTTGAGATTTCATCTCAACTTCAAACCAGAGCTTAGCTGAAACTGTGGAATTAAACTGATTAGTTTAAATTGCAAACTTCATCTGGTTTAGATTGAAAAATGTGTTGATCTGCTGGGATCTGTTGAAACTTGAGAGTTCATGTACTTACGGAATCTTAGGGAAGGTTGGCTGAATAAGCAGGTAAACGTGAGTTTGTGCTATGGAAGTTAGTGGATTTTTTGTTTCACCAGGACAAGTGAAAGCAGACTTCATAAAATGAAGTAATAACTTGTTTTCTGATGGGGTGGAAGCAGCATTGGGATGCTATCTGTGTCAAATGACCAAGTGTTCCACACATTTGATAAATAACAAATCTGCACTTAACCAGCAAGTTGTGAAACAGCCTTCCTCCAAAGCAGTAGCGCAGAGGCCAGCTGAGCCTCCCGGATGGCAGACACATGCAGGGGCTGTACTCACAAGCCCCTGGCTAGGGAGTTAGTGTCTGGCCAGCCTGTGGCACACGATGTTCTGGTGGGTATCAGTTTATCCTGGCAGCGCCCTGCCTTCCAGCAGTACTTCAGCATTTCTGCTCCAAGCCTCTTGAAGATGGGCTTTTGTCTAATTTTTTTTTCTACCCTTTTTTTTTTTTTTTCCCCTCTGATAGCTTAGTGGGCAGAGCAGTGTTGTATCTTACTGTATCTTTTTTCCTGTATCTTTCTGTAGCAGTTACACATAAAAAATTGTATTATGTCTTAGGGCTAGGAAAGATGTCTTAGCTCAATGAATGCAGCCTCATATCACTCGCTCGTGTCTCTTGCAGTAATGATATTGTACTCTTTTTCATTAAGTTATAAAAATAAATGATTGCTGAATTTTTGTGTAGAGCCAGTACTTGTCTACGTGGCTGCTGTGCTGTTGCCTCCGTGGCAGTGGTGCTCTCAGCTGGTTTAGCCCTTCCCCTGCGAGGTCGGAGCACTCTGAGCTGGAGCTGTACATCCCACCACAGAGGAAGGAGGAGCATGTGGTTTCTACTCCAGCAAGCGGCCAGCAGTGAGGAACTTCTCAAACTTTTGGACTAATGTCACCTCCTGTGGGCAGTCCTTTCTGCACGGCTCTTGCAGCTTGGCCGATTAATGGATAGGCTGGGAATTAATTTAATGGCTTTCTTTTGCTTTATACCTGAGTCCGGGGTGGTGGGAACACACCACTTTGCTTCTTGCTATTGCGGAAAATTTAAATATGTGTTGTAAGATGACCAGTTTCAATGCTACTTAGAGGCAATAAAGTGGGGCTCTTATTCCTGTATCAGAATCAAACCTGCCAATGTTGTACTTTGCCTCTTAGACTGGTTTTTCGATGCTGAGGTTGGTGTGAATAGATGATGCAACTTGTCAGGTGGGAAAACAATATTGAATTGCTGGTCTGGTAGCGTTACAACTGTTATGTCAAGTGGCCAAACTGGTTTTCAGTCTCTTTAGGCAAGTTATGTAAAGTTTAGTAAAATCTGTAACTTTGTATGGGCACTCCCTTAGAAATATTTAGAGTTCTCTTTTTGTTTTGTAAATAAAGTGAAGAAAACCAAATTTTCTAAGAGACGGCTGAGTTTCAGCAACAGATTATCTGGGGTTTTTTAGCATTAATTTTTTAAAAAGCTCAAACTTAAGTCAACAGATATGGCCGTAGCGGATCAGAAAAACCTTAACGTCTTTATTTGCATCACCAGTCATATCAAGTATATTTTTTCTAATTATTTGCACATGTAATTGCCACGAACACATAGCAGAACTGCTTGTGTTGACCCAGGAGCTGCAGAGATGCTTGAACCTTTGCATGAACATTTGGAATGTTCTGAAATGGTTTTCTTGACTTTGTAAGGTCACTTTGGCTATGCACGGGATTATATAAAACTGAACTTTTATTATTACAACCCTTTGTTTGCAGCTCCACCAAAACTTTGGAATAGTTTCTCAGAAGTAACTTATAAGAGGGCCATAGTAATTGAGGTCAGATGAGCCATTCCTTTGATGAACAGCATGCTAGGAACTGCATTAAGTGGTCAGCATCCATCTGGAGATGAGGTTTTATCGCAAGCCTTTGTTGCTGAATAATTAACTGTGCAGTTCCCTCTCATGGTTACTGTTTCGGAGAAGTGGCTCCTGCCTTCTGAATGGACTTCAGCAGTTTTTCCTTCTAAAAGAAAGATTCTGATGAGCCGCTTTTATGTTTCATGAAGACTTCCCCCCCCACACACACTCTTTAGCAACTGTTTGGCTTGGGGGGAGGGATACGTTTTGATTAAAAACTCTGTGAATGCACGTTGCAGAAGGAGTTCTGGCTTCCTGGGAGCTGGTGCTGCTAATGAACCAATTGGTGCAGCTGACAGGGGATAAACTACCTGATTTTTCATCATCATCTTGTTCTTCTATAAGGGAAACATTTTGATGGTTTGTAGGTAAGGCAGGATTCATTTGTTCCTTTGCATGCAGCCACGCCACTCTGGGGACATGAGGAGACACATCTGCCCATGTTGCTGGGTTATCTACACATGTGTTCCTGAATGCACCCTGTTGGAAGCAACTAAAGCCTATTTTTTTTTCTTTTTAGCTTGGCTTTTTCACATGTTGAACATGAGACTCTTAGATTTAACTGTCTTACCGCTCTTTATGTAATGTGACTTGGGGTCTCAATCAAAATCCATTGCTCATTCCCCTTTGGAAGGTGGGGGGTGGATGTGTGCACACAAAGTCAGACAAAATTGGTAAGTTTTTGCTGCTTCATTGTTGCTGTCGGAATTGCAAGAGGAGAAATTACATTGTACTGCAGGAGACCACATTGATAGAAATCTTTCATTTGCTAGTAATCATGGGTTAATTTAACCAGTCTGATAAAACAAGTATTAGTTCTATGTTGTATGTATTGCGTACACGCATACTTTCCTCTTAGCTTGCTGTTCACTGCCTGGTATCTCAGCCTTGTTTTTAGTTTTTGTAGATTTTCTTGGTAATAAGATGCCAAGCTTTCAGGTTATGTAATGTTCTTCATGTTCCAACATTAATTTTTGCTGAGTTTTTTGATACTTGGTAGACAGGCAATGTGACAGTTTTACCTGTAAGGAAGTCTTGAATGAAAGAGCAAGGCAACTGTTAATGTGAAATTCAGGAAAGAAACAAGCCAGTTAAGCGTATGCAGTAGTAATCGAGGTAAGTTATGGCATGAGATGACATGCCATTGAACAGTCCCTCTTTGTAACAGTCATAGAACTTGAGTAAATAAAGTGAGCTTCAGGAGAGATCTGTGCACTTCCTTAGAGTGACAGATTAAATTGTGCTAGAAAATCCTAAAAGGTAATTTTTACATCTGTTATTTATTCGTGTAGTAACAGTGACAGGTGAATTTACAAGAGCAAAAGTAAATTCCTTCCTTCTTTTCCTCATGCTTGTTCATGCAGTTCTAGTAACTAAGGGTCTGTGAAGGGCTATGAATAATCAGCTCCAGTATCCGGGGATGTCATCTTTGCCCTTTCATTTCTAAGACAAATCATACTTTAAGTGAGAACAGAAGATTAACATTGTCATAATTTGTGTTGATAGTCGTGGCTGAGGAACATAGTAACAGAAAAACTCTGCAGCCGTACCTGCCAGAGGGGGCTGTTCATTGCAGACACACCAGGGTCTTATTCGGCAAGTCGATGGGAAAGGCTCTTTGCAGAGCTACAAACCCAGAGACTGGTGTAAGGATCCCTGTCAGCCTCACTTGTCAAATATTGCAAGAAGCTGGAACCTGCAGTAGGAACTGGGTAAAGGTTGTGGATTTGATTATTTCATAGCACAGCTAAGTTAAACAGCCTTCCAGCTGTTTGTTTAGTATTAGTGATTCACTTCATCTACGCTGGCATGACACTGCTTCAGAGTCATTTAATTTTTTTTGATTTAAGGAATGCTTTCTCTTTTATTAAAAATCCAGGGTATATTTGGGTTGTTCTATCAGTGTCCTCTTAAATAGTCAACATATTTCTCCCTGTGTAGGGAAACCTCAGATGAGTGATAAGGCATCACGCACCAGAAATTCTCCTATCACTTCTCTGTACAAACACCACCAGCCAGCCATCTGGTGACAACAGCTCTGGTGTTTCCTATGGCATCTGTGAGAGTAGAGGATCATCTTCAAGGCAGTTATGCCCAGTGCTGGCCTTTACAAGACAGTCCATGAAGCCTCTCACAGGGTGCAATATTTTTTTTTTCTTTACTGTAGCTGCTGAGCCAGGAGGCTCTTACTTTTGCTTCTTTGAAATTCCGTTGCATGTTGGGTCTGCTGCATAATAAACCATACTGCCTTTCCTATGAGTAGTACAGGACTAGAATATTTGTGTTTGAAATATGGATTCTGCTGCCTGTAGTGTGGCACCTCGGAATTTTTAGAAGCTGTCAGTGTGTGAAGCCTATAGGATTTTTAAGTTTCCACAGTATACAGAAGGATATTTTGATGTCTGTGATTTGTTTGGGGCCATACAAATGAGTTATTGCCTGTGAACTCTCATTAACTTTCCTAACAGAATTACATTTTGTACCTTTCACTAGCAAATGAAATTCTTTGGCTCTCCTTAAAGGAGCAGCTTAAACCAGCGGAGTCTCTTTTGGAAACCAGCTCGGTATTCCTGATGTGAGAGTAGCAAATACTTAGAGCAAGACTCTGCAGTTTCTGCTGGCCTCCTAACCCAGGTTTGATAGTGATGTAACTATTGATTTCCAATGCTGCCTGGCTAAGCTGGAGGAGTAGGGGGGAGCAGGCCAGCAAAGAGGGGGGGAAGAATCAGCCCACTGGTCATATTGAAGAGAAGATTGTAACAAACACATGAATACGAAGTGCATGAAATGAATGATACATCAGGCTCTCTGCCTTAATTCACTGAACAGACCCAAACTTGTGCAAACAGTCTTCGCACACAGCTACTTCTGTTACTTTTTCTTTTCATTAGTCACTGTAGGGCACTGGAGAAGAGGATGGTTTCTCTCCCTTGGATGTTCTTTGAGGCAGAAATAATTAAAATCTCTGTTTCTGGTCTCTGGAGGCCTTCAGGCTAAGAACACAACTCTTTCACCTTTTCATGCAACTTAAAAGCAGGCAAGCTCAAAACTGGAGGCTTATATGAGGTTCATTATGTCTAGGAAGACAATTTCCATTGTCAAAAATGCGTAGTAAAGACCAGAATTATTTTTGTCAACAAGAGAATAGCCTACCGATGTGCCACATGCTGCGACCAGGTAAGACCAGGAGCTGCCTGTGTCTGGGGGTCCTGCCATAGCAAAGAGCTGATGAGATGAGATATGACTGTTTCCACTGGTTGAGGAAAGCAATAAAACCATGCTCCCTGCCAATGTGACACAATGACAATAATCCCTGCTAGCAGCAAATTCGGAGATCAGTATGACTCTGTGCTGCTTAGATACAGGAAGGTATTCACAAAGGCTAATTTCAGCCTGGTGAGGCTCTTCTCTCCAGGGACCTCTATAAAGAGAACAGAGGATGAGCAGCCCCTCTGGAGAGGGACCGAGCAGGAGCCCAGTTTAGCTGGTGTGAATCACCCTCCAGAGCCAGTCTCTGACCATCGGCTGCAGAGAGGAGTCTAGAGAGAGCCTCCTTGTTAGGCTGAAGATAACCTGTGTGAATACCCTTCTGTCTCTCAGAAAAAAAATCCACCCTGCCTGGATCCGTATCTGTTCCATATGTAAAATGGAGCTATTCAAACACATTTAACCTGCTGTTATATTATCTTCAGAGCAGTCGGTCCACAGAGGGATAGCTACCTGCCTCTCATGTCTGCTTCTCTGGTCTGACCTTCAGCCCAAGTGATAGAGATGCGTGCTGTGGTGTGCAGATCCTCCTCGGGTCACACAGAATGGGACTTCTCTTTTAGAAAAAGAGGAAATTTTACACAATACACTGTGATCGTTCGCTTTTATTTTTTAACTATGTCAAGCACTCTGAAATAGAAGGACAGAATTAATATTGTTTGTGCAATGCTGTTTCCCTCCCTTGTGAGCCTGCATTATGCCACAGCCTTCAGTTACATGATTACACAGTATTTTTTTCCACAGGGGACCATTCAGTGAATGGCAGCTTGAGCTTGTTCAGTATTTCTCTTTGTGCTTGTGTCTCAATGCACGTGTCCCCCCAAGCTGGTTCCTGCCCATTCTCTGCTCTCAGTTGCCGTTGTAGCCTCCTCGGAGGCCTCCCTGTGTTTGCTCATGAGAGGCTCTCACTGGGTGCAGCACACGCTCAGGAGCTGCCTGCGAGGTGTTCAGCATTCAGAAAAATAGTAGATGATGTCATAAATCTGTAAGAGTGCTATATCATAAATAATTGCGTATGTACTTGTGAGCAGGAAAGGAGTTCAGCTGACAGTAACGTGTGTTTTTGCAGTAACTTAATTTCATTGTAAAATTCACTGTATATTTAGACATTAATTGAAAATGTTATTTAAAGTCTAGTATTGAGTATGTCATTTGAATTTCAGACATGATTAACTCAGACAGCTACCTCTGGCCTTTTATTGCTTACCCATGGGAAATGCAAATTCTGTTTGTCCTATGCAAAGTCAATGCTTGACTCTGCCGCTCGCCTTTGCTTAGGGCAAACCCCTTTCTACGGCTCCTATTGAAGGGGAGGCGGAGCCAGCCATCAGACACCCCTCTCTGCTATCTCACCCCACCGGCTGTAATGTCAGTAGATTCCTAGAGCTGTTTTGATTCCCAAAGTCCAGCCAAGATTCCAGCTCTGCCATTTCAGATTCTAATATCAATGGCAGGATTAGAAGCCTGAAGGGGTTTGACAGCATGAAAGTTTGACCTTTTTTGTATACCAAAGTGCATGTTTGTGGGTTGGTTTGTTGTTGTTATGGTTTTTTTTTTTTGTTTAACTCCTTCTCCCTTCACCAAATCTAATAGCCAAAAGAGAGGAAAGTTGAAGTTACAGTCTCATCCCTTGCAACCTCCATATAGAATGCATTTTTCTCCTACTTATCCAAACTGCTGCTTTGAATTCAAGTTTCTCCTGTGTCCCCTGGAGATGTTAATGAAGATGTGTGCCTTTGCGCTTCCATGTATGTCCTATGAGCTCTACTTCTTTCTTAAAAAGCCTCAAAATAGGCAAGAATTTTGCAAACTCCATTATAAAGTGAATATAAACTGAATGGAGAATGTGGGCTCTTTTGGTGGTTTGCAGTTACTGTATGTGTTTGTACGTGTCCCCTTGAAGAGCTCAGCTGGACCCTTGGCAAGAAAGTTGCCCATTTGCCTTGTCACAGCCCCTGCTCTTGGTGCCATCCGCATTGCTAACCCCAGTTGCTTTGATTGCCTGTGTTTGCTTCTAAACGCTAACTAACCTGCAGTGCCACATTTTACTTACCGGTAAGGCAGGAGTTGTTTCTCTACTTTTAGAAAAGGGTAAATTGATAATATTGGCAAGCCTTCTTTCAGAGGGAGAGGGAGGGCAGTTACCCTTGTTTGCACAGCCTGCATTAGGGAGAGGTGTCCTACGTGTCGTTCCCTGAGGATGTACTCCTGCAAAACTCAGCGGCTCTTGGCACAGAGTGCTCTGCTTTCAAGCTCTGCCTTCATAGCGGTATGAGAATAATTTCAACAGGGCATCTCCTGCAACAATAAAGAATAACAGAGCAGGCAGGGGGAATTTTGACACCCTCAATTTTTACCTCACGTTTTCTTCCAGCTCTAATCCTGAGAAGAAAACTAAACAGGCAATTTCATGATGCTTTGTAGTGTTAAAAGTTGCACCTCCATAGTCTCTGCCCTGGGGATATTTCTAGGGCAGCAAAGGTAGAGCAGTCTCGGCACTCGCTGTCTGCAATACGCCATAGGAACGTAGAAATTCATCTCTTGTATTTATTGGCACTAAGTGGGAGTCTCAGTGCTCAGGGAGGCTGGCAGCCTTCCCTTGTGCTACATCGAGAGGGGCAGAAGGGAGTCTTCAGAAACTCCTTCAGCAGGAATCACTTGCACTAGCTGGGAATAAAACAGAGAGAAGAAAAGAAGGAGGAGGTATCTGACTTCCGAGGGCACAGCAGAGAATTGCTCTCTTAGAGGAGGGCCCCAAGTCAGCTGGACTTCTGATCCTGTGAGACTGAAAGAAATATAGTCTAGAACATAATTGTGTGTGGGAAGGGGTCTGCCTGCAATGATTTGTAGTGCATCTCTGCTTCGTATGGACCCAAGCCTCTCTTGCTCTCTGTGGATGTTCTAGATCGGCAGGATACGTACTTGCAGCTAATCTAAATGCTGCAGATATTGCGTCTGTCTAAAGCATGTTTGGAGCACGTTAACTCTGCACACTGCTGGAAAGAGTGGAGGGAAGTTTTTTTTTTGTTTTTTTTTTTGTTTTGTTTTGGTTTTGGTTTTTTTTTTGTTTTTTTTTGTTTTGTTTTTTTTTTGGTTTTTTTTGGTTTTTTTGTTTTGTTTTTTTTTGGGTTTTTTTTGTTTTTTTGCAAACAGGATGGTTTCTCCCAGATCTTGTCTTTTCCAGGACGTCAGAAATTGTGAGAGGGCAATGTGATGCACTAACCGGGTCCGGGTGGCTTTGTGTGCATGGACTCGTGGTGACTTTTGAGGCCTGCTGGGTTTGAGTGGCAGCTTGACTGATGGGTTTGAGACTGGCAGTGGTGGGGAGAGGTGACAAGCGAGCGCCTCCAGAGAGACTGTGCCATAGCCTCAGGCAGGGAACCTAGGAATAGCATCATCTCCTGCCGGCACGGCACATGCTGCAACCCATGGCATATAAAGCAGGAAAAATGCTGCCCTTGGCAGGACCTGCGGAAGAAATGTGCAAAGCTTGGCTGGCAGAGCTGCCTGGCTGTGCCTGGGGGAGGCTGCAGGGGCAGGGGAAAGAAACCCTTAAAGAGGTCCTGAAATGACGACAGGTGAGTCCCCTCCTGTCTCCTGCAGAACAGCGAGAGCCCCTGCTGCTTCTGGGAGGAATTTACTTGGTGAGACTTGTATTCAGTAACCACAGAGACTATTAAAGATGTGTCTATGACTTTAAAAAAAAAAAAAAATTCAAATTTTTTTTCTCATAGAATCTGTTTTCAAATGTGATGGGGTAAAAAAACCAAACAAACTCCAGAAACGTTTTCACATCAGAAACTTGAGTTAAACAGCTTCTTTCTCTGTATAGTAATAACTAACTGGTTGAAAACAATTGCTGCTTCTTTTAGACTACCTATGTTGGTAAATTTAGGCGTTTTTGATCATAACATTTATTTATGGAAGGAAAAATTAAAATCAGTTTGGGTTTTCTCTCTTAAAATGACTTAAGGCTGTGACCTCACATTACTCCACCCCATGAAAGAGTAACATCACAGTTAGCAACTTTTCAACAGATAAGAAAATATTATTACTCATCAGTAAAAAAGTTTTTTTTTTTTTTCATTAGGTATTAAATGTCCTCTTTAAATATAACATAATTAATTTGGGGTCATCTGAACCCTATAACATGGTTAATCAAGAAACCCACTTTCACGCTAACAAAAAATGTTACGTTACTTGTAATATAACCTTATGGAGTCAGAATATAGATGTGATAAAAGTTTTATTCTGCCTCCAGAAGAAAAACATTTCCAAAACCTAGAAATGCAGAGAAATAAACAGTTTAACGGCAACAAGTTTGAGCCTGTCCTGTCAGCTGGGCTTTTGCTCAAAAAGGGGGGCTGAAGTGGGGCCTGTGAGAGCAGTTGCATGTTCTTGCAGAAACAAGGTCTTCTGGGTTGAAGCTCTTCTGTTTCTCTCTTCGCATCTTTCCCCTGTGATGCCTGTCTCCTCTCTCACTTGCGTTCCTTGCCCTTTTCAAGACCTACTGGATCTGAGCAGCAGCAGCAAGGAGGAAGGTTGCATGGGGGACCCGTGTGCTTCTCCATCCTGTAACAGTTACAACAGTATGCAGGCAGAGGGGGATTTGCCTCGTCAAACCACACATCCTGTTGTTGTGCAGCTTTGAAGTGAAATTAAAGGAGCAAATCTGCCCTATGAAGCAAGCACAATAAAATCACAACTACAGATCTAAAAAAACAAACTAGAGAAAATGTTTATAAGAAATGTCTGAGCTTTTTTTTTAGTAGCTATTTTTTTAAGTATAATGTCTATGGAAGGCTGGAATATAAGCTGACCCAATTGTGTAATTAGTCCAAATTCATTAGAAGCATAAATGATAGGAAGGAGAAAAGAACCAGTAATGACTGAACCAACGATTCCGTTCTGCAGAGAAGGGCTACTGCAGCCAAGTGCCTTATATACCAGCTGAGAAGCGAAGTCACATGTATCTCATGGGTGTGTGTTTCCATGGAAATTTTTTTATTTCTGGGGAGACTGAAAGTCTTTGTAAGATATGGAAAAAGTAATCCAAAAACTATGATTTGATAATGCTGCCTTGGAATAATAATATAAATACCCCAGAGCCACACAGAGCCGGCTTTGGCGTGGGAGCCAAGTGACATCTCTCTGCACATCTGAAGTGTTTAATTAGAGAAAAGGAAAACGAGATAGAAGAGAACGTGTTCAGCTCCCCCTCCACTGCCTGCCTGAACCGTGAAATGGCTCTTTGTAGTTATCACGTGCCTTGAGCTTGGCTTAGGGAAAAGAATTTTCCCATGTTAATATTTTGATTTTCAACTATATAATGGCTTCTGGAAAGAAATATTGATAATTTTCCGAGCCTCTGCCTCAAACACATGATTTCGGTAGTGAGGTGTGTGCTTTTGAAAAGCGTGTGTGCTGCACACTACAACTTCTTGATACTTTCTGAAGCTTTTGTGGTGTACTTTTTCAATGGCTGTTGCATTTTCTGTGTGCTCTGGGTTCAATGCTTTTTATCCCTGGAACAGTGTAAAAACAGTGATGTCTTTTAAACAGCTTCAGGATGCCAGGCTCTGTCTGCTGTAGATGGAAAACTGTTAAAACACACAGAGAAGACATGCAACTGAAGATCAGCACTTTAATTAACATTTAAGAAACCCTTGACTGGGGTAGCAGAGCAG
Source organism: Larus michahellis (assembly GCF_964199755.1). NCBI lineage: Eukaryota > Metazoa > Chordata > Aves > Charadriiformes > Laridae > Larus > Larus michahellis. Next base: position 4,534,958 of record NC_133906.1, on the reverse strand, counting down.
GGAAGGAACCGGAAAGATGTGTTGAATGGTTTTAGAAGCTGATCTCCCGTAACCAAGAAACAACATGGTACTTTGAGGGAATTGTGTTCCCCATGTTTTGGGTGCACTGGGGCTGCAAAAACTGCAATGGAGATTTCAGCTCACCTAATTTGCTCAGGGAGCATACATGCTGCTCTAGCTATGGGCAAACTTAATAATAAGAATAGGTTTTACACCAAGTAACCTTTAATATTACTAATATATACAATGCACTGTGAGGTTAATAGATAGCAAGAGGCTGAATTATTGAAGAAGTTAATTGGGTTTAATACTGATTAGTTCCATTAAGAGGCTGTAATAGTTGTACTGCAGAAAGAAATGTGTTATAATGAAGAAGCAAGTGCATCTCCCGCTCTGTGCAGAGTTCCAGTAAGAAGCCAGTGATGAGCCTGCAGAAGGTCCCTGGTGCCAGTCAGAGGAGGGAGCATGCCCTGGGCTGGGGGTGGTGGGTGCGAGGCTGCTGTGGTGGGGTCTGTGTAGGCCACCCCTCCAACCAGACGAGGCTTTCTGCAAACTGTGTTCAGAAATCTGTGTGTGCTGATAGCTGGCAGAGGCACCCAGCAGCAGATGATATCAGAAAAACTGTAGTTCCCAATGCCTGTTTTGCCTCCTCCCAGCCACCCCTGTGTACCATTGGAGGTGGGAGGGAGAGAGGCAGCCAAGGAAGCACAGGCTGGAGACTATGTGATGATGATGGATGTATTCGGCCCAATGGGATTTGCTGGAGGGTGCAGAAAATCTTAGCCAAAGTGACTCAGGGAGTTGTCTATCATCTATGAAGAAACGCGGCAACTAGGGAAGGTTGTTAGTATTACACGTGTGTTTAAAAACGGCAAGGAGGAGGACCAGGGGTACAGGAGGCCAACCAGCTTTGCCTTGGTCCCTCCAGGGAGCATGTCCTCTCGCAGACTGTTCCCAAACATGGGAGGATGAAGAGGCAGTCAGAAACAGCAGCAGAGATGGAGTGTGGTTTATAACTAGCTACGCTGAAAGGACATCTATGCGGGTAAGGAGTTGAATACCCAGACTCTGTTTGGTTACTACCTTCACCAATGCCAACATTTATATTCCTGTCAGATCGGTTATTACTGCTGGGCCCTCTTTAAGCTAATGTAATATCTGAGTTATTTTGATAGTTTCTGAAAATCTGCAATTGACACCTTTGATTTGATGATTAATTTTATCTATAAAATTTAATGTGAGCATTGGAAAGGATAATTTTATTACTGGCTTTGGTTACCTGGTTAGTCTAGCAAGAGTTGCCTGTAAGGTTAATTGAGTGTTTAACTCATGGCTGACTGTGATCCCATTTCTTGGAATGGGAAGAGAGAAAACCAAGGAGATCCTCAATTCAGAGGCCAGTGAGAGTCTTTGGATTAAGTTACCTCCAGGTGAAGCACTGAGTCTAAACCAGTAGCTCACCATCTGTGGCTCTGGCAGCAGAAGGCCCCAGTAAGAGGTAGCTGGCAGCTACCACCTCCTCGCTGGGAGGAGGGACCCCGCTGTGGTCCTCTGCAGTATGGAGACTCCCGCTGAGTTCCTGCAGGCATTTCAAAAACACCTGACAGGTACCTGCTGGCAGGATTCAAAGCAAAGAATAGAGTTAGAACTTGTAGGTGAGATGCACAGATGGAAATAAAGTAGCAGATACTGATCAAAGTAAGGAAGAGAATATATCAAGGTAAGAAATGCTCTCCTGCCCTAGAAAGAATGAATTTTGGGGGACAGGATGTTTTCTGTGTGAAGAAAGAAAAGTGAGATTCAAACCCAGCTAGGGAGAGAATTCCATCCTGAGATGTCAGCAGGAGAAGTGAGGGCAATAGAAAGAGGGGAGGAACACAGCAGGTGAGGTCTTGGGGGGGGGAGAGGGGAGATTTAAATGGGGGAGAACTGAAGGTAAATTAATAGAAAGTGAAACAGAAATTCAAAAAGACTGTAGAAAAAACAACTCTGAAAAAAGAAGAAAAGGTGCTTCAGTGAGATCCTGCAATTCACCCAGAGGTGGGTGACAAATGGTTGGTGTGTGTAAGAGGACCACGTTTGCTGGGTTTTATGTCTTTGTAATCTAAGGTAGGCAATTCTTTTGAATGAGGTGAGTTTGGGTGTCTGTCTTGGGATGGAGAGTAAGGCTTTGAAAATGAGACAGAGGTAGCACATGGGTTCTTTGTGCTCCTGATGTTCAAGTCTGCATAGTCCAAACTCTGAGTGGTACTATGTCTCCTCTAGGGAGGGCTGCTTTGTAGAAAACTGACATGTCCTGTAACTTTGGCTAAAAGATCTTATGTGACTTGGGAGTACAATAGAAATGAGATGCTTAGAGCCTAGCAATAGAGGTTAATGTTCACAGTACAGTAAGAAATCTTTATATATCTTATTGGGCAAAATTTGTAACATTAAGTGAGTTTAGAAAAAGACCTGTGAACCATTTATATTCTGCATCCAGTTTAAACATCATGAAGAACCTCAGTGGAGCTCCTCTCCTGAAGCTGGATTGAGAGAAAAATGCTAACTGGCCCAGAGGGCGTTTTTCATTCTTGATTTAAAATATCATAAAATTTTCAGCAGAATTTTGAAATTATTCTGTTGGGACGTACATGATCTCTACTTCACTTTTATGTTTCAATAGGCACAAATAGTCTCTGAGCTTCTTCATGGGCAGTTATGAGTCTACTGCCAGTATCTGAGCTAGTCGTCAGAGATGGAGAGCTTCTTGCTTGAGGGACTTAAGATCTGAAATTTGTTTCCTTCCATCTGCGAAAGCATCTTGGTGTACTTATTTTCAGAGCAGCCACGAAATCCCGTTTGTTCTTCTGAAGCAAGGCTCATGAGGCGAGGCAAGGCGAGGTGCAGGGGACTGGAGCCCATTCGCAGCTACTGGGTTAAGAGGGGAGCGGTGCCTGTGAGCAGCTGTCTGCTGAAAACATGCGTGGGAACAACCAGGGGGAAGACAAAGGGTGTCCACAGCAAGGACTGCGTTACGCTCCCTGGGGTCCCTTCTGGGAAGCAGAATTATGACTGTCATGTGAGCGGAAACCCCCCATCCTTCCTCACCTGGCCAACCTTGCACGGTGCATACACAAGAGAAAAAGGCACTGTTAGACTGGCAGCACTATGGCAATGTTGTCATTCCGCGGGCGCTTGAACTCACAGTGCGTTAGGTACCTGAGCCTTGTGGTTTTAATATATGCCTGAGCAGTGGAACGTGACGCTTGCCTCACAGGCATTGCTCAAGCTGTCTTTACCCAAATACTGCACTTCAAAGAGAAGCCTTCTCACACACAGTCATTTCCCATAATCTTTTCAGTGCTGCAAGGCAATATATGTCAAGAGATTTCCTTGTATTAATCTAAATAGAATTTTTAATAATTAAGACAACCGAGTCAAGTCAAAATAAATTTAATGGCTTGTATTTAATATTCTTGTTAGAGTCCTTATGAATCAGGCAGAAATGTTAGGAAAAAATTCAACTCAGCATATGTCAGTAGTAAATAATAGAAGCCTGGATTGCACCCAAGTCAGGTCCTAAACTGATTAATACAAGCAACTGGCTGTAAATCTTCCCAGAAGTCTGATGGTTTAAGGCTCTGCTAATATCAGTGTAGGATTCATAGTGATGTATTTCAAAACCTAAGTCTAACTGCTGAGGAAGCTGATGCAAAATCAGTACTTGTTAGCGTATCTTTACAGCCTGGATACTACTTAGCTTTAGATAATGTTGGACAATTAGTATTCATCGCTTCTAGCGTTTTCCCAAAGTGCTGGCTCTGAGTGAAAGCAGACCACATTAGAGCAAGACATGCTTCTTTAAGTGTTGAAAACAGGCAGGGAGTTGTAAAGTAACAACATTTATTAAGTGCTTGTTGCACAACGGGGCAGTGCAGAACTTAAAGGAGTTCAAAGTTAGTGCCCCAAGTAAGGGACTCTGCATGTGGCGAAGTAGGTTTCCCTTTGTGGTGTCTTTTGGCTGTGAGCCTCGTGAAGCTGCTGGTTTGGTGTTTTGACTTCGTGTTCTGGGAAATCCTGTGTTTTGGAAAATTTCTCTTAAATATTATAGGGTGTTTATGAAACATGGATACCCAATCAGAAGGAGCCACTATAAATCCCTGAAGACTTGTGGTCATATTGCACTTCTCAGAAATCAATCACAGCATCGTGAGGGGAGGTAGAGCCAGCTGTTAAACACAGGAGCTTTGGAGCAGACAGGCCCCCCAGAGCCACGCTGCCGCTGGCTGTCCCCTCTGTGCTGTGCTCCTCCATCAGCGCGGCTCGGCTAACACAACTGGGTCTGCATATTCCTAGCAAAAATTGTGCTTTTGTGCGTGGTGGGCAAACACTCCTCAATTTTCAGACCTCAGTTTGGTACATTTGTGCCTAAGTTGGTTTTGCTCCCTCCTTGTACCCCTGCCTGGTGAACTCACTGCCCACGTCATACACAAATAAAGAGGGGGAACTCCTTCATTAAGCATCACAACCTGTAATGTATTAAAGAGCTGGGATGCAAATGAGCCCTGAAGAAATTAAATGAGGTGTTCAGGTCAAACAGTGATTTTCTAGACAGTGGCAAATGACTCCAAAACTTGTGTATGTACAAGTGATGACTCAGGAGGTTACCTGGATCCGGGCTGCAGCCTGTGCGGTAGCTGTCTCCTCTCAGGCTGCCATGTCCACTGCTCAGACCAGAGGAGCCAGCTCCCTCAGATCCACCTTGGGTTTTTGCACAGTGGTCTGACTAACACTATTTGTCTTCCTCTTGTTTCTTTATTTTAAATGATAATTAGTCTCACATGGTTGATTATGTGATTGCTCTTGAAGTAGTTCAGCTGGATTGCACTGCATTTTTAAAATATTTCCTCTCTTCAGATACCTGCTTTAACAGCTCTCCAGTGCTGTATTTCAAGGTTTTATCTATAAATGGGCTTGACCAATTTACTTCCACTTAATTATTGCTCTGTTTCAGCAGCTGAAGAGAATGCACCTAATGTGATATATTTGGATTTTAAAAACTCAGTTGATATTTCCTCATTCAGATTTCCATTTTATAAAAAAAACAATGTCCCAGTTGCTTTGAATAGGACCACGGGCACGTGGATTGACAGCTGGCTGAAAGATTTTACACAAAGGCAGTGGGGAAGGCTTCTGGTGGAGGGCTGCCAGAATCAATTGCTGGACTTAATTCAAGTTCACTGCTGATTGGGAAGATGTGTTAAACAGGACGGTAATGAAATTTGCAGATGATACCAAATTGGAAGGTATCAGAACACCACTGAAGAGGGAGAAATTTAAAAGGCATCAATGACCATTAGAAAAATGAGTGGGATATCTACTAAGAGCTGATTCATTTTAGGGGGGAAAAAAAAAAGAGAAAGTTAATCTTCCTTTAGAAATACTATCACACACAACACTGAAGCAGTAGGAGAAAATTTGGAGGCAGAAAGGCTGTCACTGAATGTCTCACTGCAGGTCAAATATTCTATTTTTGTGTATTATGGCAACAAAAAAGCCATGGTAATTCTGGGAGCTATACCTGAAAATACCTTTTTCTGAGCAGGGCATTAACTCTTCTTAGACAGCGGCTTGGCCTGTCCCAGTGCCAGAGTGAGGAGCACATCAAGGGCAGGTGCTTGTTTTGTTCCTATCTATTTGGCATCTATGTCAAGTTTTGCATCTGTTAAAGGATGACGATACCCAGCTTGGTTACAAATGGTGGGGTTTTGGCTTTGATGTTTAATGCAAAGCTGCATGCAAAGTTTGTAATTCCCAGTCTGTCAATAAGCAACACTGGTTGAATAGTTTATTGCAGAGTGTGCTATCAGTTATTGATGTTTCCTTCACTAGGAAATTATTTTTGAATAAATACTTTTCTTTCCTGCAGCTCTACAGAAAAGACCATCCCTCCCCTCTACAGCTCAAGGGCAAATGCAGATCTAATTACTGTTGCGCTTTCGGTGCGGCTGTAGGATGTCTGTAACATGGAGCTTAGGCTGCAGAACTGCAGTAGGTATTCTTCCATAAGCAATGTCTCCTGTTACCCATAAGTAATAAGCATTACACTCAGAATGGCCCTGGGTTTTGTTTTTTTCACGAAAACTATAAAATGTATTGGTTTTATTTCCAATCTTTCCTCCCCCCACATCCTCCAGATAACAAACTCTCTTCTGATTGACCTGGAGTCAATGTCAGAGCAAGTGTTATTGCTCACTATGAGTAATCGGTGCGTAATAACTATGCTTATTAAAACATTGATTTTATTAATATGAAGACCAGCAGCATTACAGCTACCTAACACAGGCCCAGTAGAACCTAATAAGAACTTAATTTGCTGCTGGTGACCATAAAAATTCAAATTTCTTTCTGTTTCTTGTTTTAAGTTTACTTTTCCCATTGGTTTAAAGGCTGTGTTCACCGACTTGTTCGCAAACCTAGTCTGATCTGATATATAGAAGCGTAAGTGGCACAGCCGATAAAGCTTACCACTAACACAGGGCTATAATCATGCTGTGATGAAAAACTTTAAATATGCTGCTTTGAAAATAGAGGGTTCTGATTAAAAAAAATAAGAGGGAAGGAGGGGTAATTAATCTGGATTTTTTTTAAAAGGCGTATAAGCAGCAAGTTAAAATAGTTTCTTAAAAAGAACACGCTGATAGTGAAATTAGCAATTGTGAAATTGTCTATGTGCAAACATAGATGTAACTCTGCTTAAAAATTATTCTTTTGGTTTTTGTCATTCAGAACATAAAGTCAACTGAGAAGTTACTCTATTCTTAGTGACTTTCAGAAATTGCAAGGCAGTGCTCATGTTCTGCAAGCTCACACAAAAATCAGTGGAAAAAAAAAAAGAAAAGAAACTATCCTTTTATACCAGTTGGGTGATAAAATCTGACATGATTTTGATCTCTCTCTGCTTCCTTCATGTGCTACAGCTGGAGATTGTTTGTGTTTTATTTTTTGTTTTTTAACTGAAGCTTGAGTGGTGCAATGACAGGTTGTGTTTTCTGTTCTTTTTGAGAATGGAAAAAGTGGAACCAATGTCTTATTTCTGGCTTTATCAAGCTACTTCTTTAGTAGAAACATTCCTACATAGCTTGAAAACAATAATGATTCTGAGGCCCATGCAGTCAGCTTTCAATCTTTATTATGAAAGAGGAGGCAGAGATGTAGGTAATGCCTATGTAATACGGAAGTCTGTTGCTGGCTGGTTGCAAACTTGTGCCTCGATCAGCATCAGCTGCAGCGTGAACTTTCTGTATGAATTGAAAATTCTATTTTCAGCACAAACACCTTTATGTATTTCCACAAATTTCACAAAGAAATGTTTGAAGTTGAGCATTTCTTGTGTGCTTATGGGCAGATAGTGGAACCTCCGTATGCTTATAGCAATAGTAAGTAACCTGTAAAAATACAGGTTTGATCAAATCTGGAGCGGGCTATAGGTGCCAGGAGCAGCTGAATTGTTTTTCTGATGGCAGTCGAGGTGGTATTTGCAGTTTCCTTCACTGACTGCTGGTGATTAAACTTTTAATCAACCACAGTGTTCCTGAAAGATTTTAATTACATTTGCTCTTTCTAAGGCTGTTTTGATATCAAGTGAACTTTTAAAAAGCCACAATCGTCTTCCACAGAACTAAAAATGAATTGAAATTCTGCCATGCAATTTTGAGCTGACATTTTTATAATTACAGGGAAGCAGCTACATAAAAATAATGTTCCGTGCTGAGCACTGGAGCCCAAGGCTGACCCGGTGCAGTGCTTTTGGGTTAGACCTCTGGTGCTGGGCAGTGCCCTGCAGAGCCTTCCCAAAGAAAATACCCACAGCCAGAAAGGAGAGGTGGGCTGGGGGGAGAAGGGATGAAGGACAGAAATACCTTTAGCAGAGCTGTGGCTGCTGTTTGCCCCTGGGCTGTGGGCATGGCTCTGCTACTGCTGTGTTTCTGAAGCACGTTAAAAAGTGCTGGTCAATTCACATAAAAATAACTGTCATAAGGACAGGGAAACTTCAGCAGAGAATCTGTATGCACAATAAATGGTGTGAATAGTGATAGTTTCCCTGTGGAGTTTTCACACTGACTTATCGTATCAAATCCAGATGCTGAAGTTGATGGCATTGTGATTCTGGTTCTTGTATGTTTCGATTTATATTGAAAGATATTTTGAGATAAATATTCCGTAGTCTGTAACATCCTATCCCTTGCCACTGTTTCTGGAGAAGAGTACAAGCTGTATGTGCACAGCCCTTCCGCAGGTTGTACCAGCGTGGACTCAAGTTTAGAAGGAAAAGAAAGTAACCATGCCAGGATATTTGTTAATAGGATGTTAGTAGTGGCATATTGAAGTAACTTGGGTGAAACCTTTCTTAATGCTAGCGAAACTCACTAATTGTGTTTATTTGCAAATATGACTAACTTTGAAAAGTGTCCTAGTATTAGCTATAGAAAAGTGGTACGTTTTACTGAAGAATTTTGCTGTTCTGAGAAGACTGAGATGCAGTGCTGTCGGTGAGGAGAAACAAGGCACATCTCTAAGAGCCCTTGTCTGAGACTGGGGGGTAATTTGGTTTCTGTTAATCTCTCCCATACAAAAGCATGTCCTATACCTAAGCCAGTTGTACTCTCCAAAGTCTCTAATGTAGATATACAATAAGATTTGGATTGCCCACCTTTTCTGGCTACCAGAATTGTCAGAGGTGATGAATTTCCAGGCTTTTTTGCTTGGGCAAAACACTCTCTACCCTTTGCTCTGAGATGTGATTTGTTAATTGTAGGAAGGTGTTATTCGTACCTTGCTGGCATTGCAGTTTGCTTCTGTCTTGTTTTGCAAGCTCTGAAGACCGTCTGTTAGCAATGTAGTTATTTGGGGAGAAGAAATTTGCTGTAGGTCTGATTGTTTATTTAAAGGCTAATTCAGTGTTGGGTGGATGGATGTACAGCCCTCCTTGTTTTGGAGGTCGATAACAAGCCAGAGTTGCACTGCACCAACATTAGGCTTAGTTAATCCTCAGTTTCTGCAAGTCTGAAATATTTGTTACTGCTTTGTATGAGTGAGGGTCTTCAAATTTGCTCTTAATGAGTATTCAACAGGATTTTAGAACTAAGCCTCTTGGTGAACGTTGGTTTCATGATATGTCAGTTCAAAATACGGGTCCAGGCTGCTGTGTAGTCACACCTGAGATGTCAGTGGCATCCAACAAGCCCGAGGCAGTTGGCCAGTGCAGTCTTACTGTGCGTGTTTGCGTTGCATCCATGTGCCAGCAGCACAAGGGTTTCTCTCAGCATTCATGGCATGGTGGCTGCCTCCTGTCTTCCTTGTACATCTCTTCTGTCATACACCCTGTTTACTATGCATAAAAGGCCTTCAAGTGACAGATGTCGGGACTGCCTTTATCCTGTTATCCTCTGAAGGTGCGGAACATAGGTTAAAAGTAAACCGATGTCCAAAGTCCTAAGTATCCCACCTTAATAGGAATATTTAAAAAGCACTCCCACAGGACTGAACCTGAAGTAAAGCGTGATCCGTGAGTCACAGAAAGCCAAGGGCCTACAGGCTGGGTGCTTTCGATGGGAACCTTCATTGTATTGATCAAGGCTGCTCCATTCCCCTCACCTGCACTTCTGATACAGGTGGTTCCCCAAGAACCCAATCTGAATAATCAAGCTTTTCTACAGCCATTACTATTTAATAAGCTAAAAAGATTGTTACCTGGCTGAAAGTTGATGCCATTAAAGACAAAAGGATAGAAGAGACAACCTGTCTAAGCCAACAAAGTAATTACCTGAGGTTTTGGGGGGTAAGATGATGTGTTTTTCACTTTGTGACAGATTATCACAGCGAAAAATTTGGTTTTGGTTTCTGTAAACATGGCAGGCTTTGTTGTCATTTGTTCAGTGAAGAAAGGAAGGTCGTGCCTGTTATTTACTTGTTCATGTTTTCAGCTTGGTCTGCATAAGCGATGTAAGTAGCAACCCAAAGGCTCTACTATATTGAGAGTCAAGTTGCAGAAAAAGCAAGTGGTAAATTTAAAACCAGATAAGCAAAGTTAACAGCCTTTGTGCAGTAGCATTCTTGCCGTATTGGATGTGTTGATCCCAGCATTCCTGGACCTGGAATGGTCTTTAACTCCTAATCAGCAATTACAGATATTTTGCAATTAAATCAGCAATAACCTCTAATATTATAGAAAAGACAAGGTATGTTGGTCTGTTGTACTGGTTTGTCCAATAGCTCATCAGTGATGAAATAAATCCAGGATATAGCATTTAACTAGGCTGTAGGAAAGTGATATTAATGGCAAAAAATGAAAGGGAAGTATTAATTGCAGGGAATAATTGTGGTACATCTGAAGTTGCATATTAGCTATCTCAAAGTAGTGATGAAGCCGTGATACAACATTTAGTTAAAGTCTTTCCACCTCCCGAGGGAAACAATTAGAAAATATTACAACCAAAATAGCTCTTTGAGTTCTTTGGAGTCACCATCATTAAACAGAAAGTGAGAGTGAATATTTGATTACATATGCAATCAGGAGGGAAAATACAGCCTGTTACAGTATTACTGCTGGTCAAGACTATATTCACTGGAAAATGAAATGTCTCTGCCTGCCAATCCTTGCTTAAGGATCTGGCGTGCCTGGAGGAGACACTTAAGACTTTAGTCTTTGTCAGCCAAGAAAAACAGCTTTTACCACACGAGGAGCCGATGTACACTGAGGAGGGTGAAGTAGGGCACATCTAAGACCCGTATTTACATGTGCAAAACACCAGTGGTTTGCATGCATCCTGTTTTCCCATGATTTCCTACATGATCCTGTAGGGGCTGTTTGCCCTGATGCAGTTTTTCTGGCAGCCCGTGTGCAGGCCCGCTGGGCAGCCAGCGAGCCCTGGGCCAGACTCTGTCCAAATGAGAGCTCCCTCCCCTCTTGCACAAGTCAGCCTTTTCACCTTCTCTGCAGGGAAAAGCAGACACATCCCCATAATGTGTCCCTTAACCTCCTCAGCGGTATTTTCAAGGCCAGAACATCATCTCCCTTGGAGAAGCAGCCCTGCTCGTCTACCCACAAAGAAGAGTTTTATTCATTTCCTTGCCTGAAGCCCGTTCATGTAAATTGTCCTGTGGGCTATGTTTATTGCTGACTTACCCTGAGCCATCCCTGCTTGTATTAATTACTACAGAATTAATTTAGCTTGTGCAAGAGCCGCAACACCACCAACTAATGTTTGAATCATGCAGTGTGAATACATTAGTGGCTGGTGTGTTTTGTTAACTTGAGCTCCAGTTTGCAATCCCTGGCAGGCTAATAAAACTCGCTTTAAGGCAACACCACATGGAAATTAAGGGGAAGTTTAGGTGTCCTTTGGAATGGAATTTGAAGGAGTGGGAATTGTGTTTTATACAACTTCATCCTCAAGAGCGATCCAAGCTGAGGCATGCAGGAGCCCAGGTGCCCGAGGCTGGGCAGCAGAAGGGGCTCTCAGAGCAGCTGGGCGCTGCTGTCAGGGCAGGGGGGAATTGGTCGTATTTACTAACTAAATGTTTAAAAAAGAAAAAAAAAATCCTGGTTTGGGATTTGGAAAAAGTCTTAAATCCTTGCAGCCTTTTACCAGTAAGATAAAGCTTCTGCTCCCACTACTTAGTGCTGTTTAAGTTATTGCATGATGACAGTCTCTTCAGCGTATCCTTCAAACAGTCCCTTCCTCAAATCAATTTGCTCCAGATACCCACATCTCACTTGTTTAATACAGACACTAGTTAAAAAAAAAAATAGTTATGTGGCATTTTCTTAACACATAGTAGGCCTAAAATTAAGTTACCATATCATATGTGTCTATATTGATACTTGAAAAACAGGTTTATTTATTTTTTTGTCTCATTAGTTTTGTAGCTTGTCTATTTTCAAGAGGTACTTGTCAGTAAATCCTTATACTCCTGTCTTCAGAAGCACCAGCCAAGAGCTTTTGTGAAAGTACTAGATGCATGGAATTGCAATAAACATGAAAAGGATAATGTCATTCAATACAGAATATATCCAAGTTTCTACCCCAAAATTGAACTGTACCTTTGAGTTAGGTAATGACACATTTAAAAGAATTGCTCACTAATCCATTATTTTTCGAACCCATCAAGAAAATTCAATCTCCCAAAACAGCTTTGGAAAGATTTGGGTGAGATGTAATTACAAAAGAAGGCTCAGAAGATCAAAGACCAACACTGAGCACAATGTCGGAGAAGAGTGCAAAGCAAAGCTGAAGGGAGAAAAGAAGATTGCACAAAAAGTTGAAGAACTTGAAATCTTTCAGGCACAAAAGGATCAAGAGGTCACAGAAGAATTCAGCGGGGTTTCAAGAAGCAATTTATTGACAAAAGCAGCAGACATTTCTCAGAGGGATTTGATGAATTCTCAACCTCAGTGCTCACCTGGCAAGGTGGAGGTCAGCTGCCAGAAAGATAGCAACCTGCCACGAGGAAGGGAGGAAATGCTGGAGGAAATCACCCTCAAATCAGCCAAAATGCAATGAGCCTGTGATGGCTCCCAGTGCTTCAGGAAGCCAACCTTTGTGAAGTGACGCTTAATCAACCTCAAATGGGCCAAGGGTCAAATAATTTCAAAGGAGAAATATTTTAATTCTCCTCTCCTGTTTTTTTTTTTTTCTTCTGTGTGTGCGCACACTCTTCAGTATTTAACGTGCTGTTACCATTTGTGGGTGAGTCTGATGGTGAGAGACTAAAGGCAAAGCCTGCCTTTAACAAGAGTGTTGGGTATTTTCTTTATCTCGCTCATTCTCCCACATGATGCTCTATAGCTCATCCCTGTGCTCCTTCTTTCAGTCGCCTTTGGTGCATGTTGAATTCCAGTTTTATTGCTGTCTGACCTTGGACATGGAGTGCAACTGAGGCATAGGGAACACCAGGAATATGGACCTGAGGCAGTGTTAAACCTCATCCTCTAGATTGAGCACAAGATAAAGATACCGTGTCAGATATTTGGGTGCTGATTAGTAAAGGAGGAATGGTGTGTGTAAAATACAGAGGCATTGATTCACGAGTACAATTTATCTAAAATAGTTTCAAGTTTGCTGCTTGTAATGGTTTGTTTGCTTATGGAGTTTGCAAGCTGGACCCCTTCCTTTCCCAGCTTGTGAGCTGCGGTCAGCATCTTGCAGGGACAGGGCATGTAAGCTCTTTGGGGAAAACAGCTTTTCTCAGCAATAGTTGGTCTCTGCCCTCCCTGCCCGTGAATTTCTGTAACTTCATCCAATGGAGAGATTTTCTGCTCATCACCAAAGCAGCGAGCTCTTTTTCAGGTTTATCTGTGACATGGCACAGCACATTTTATATATGACATCCCTTTTTAAATGTTATTAATGTTGGATTGGGTGTACTGATGGAACAGTTTCAAATGCACACGCTGCTGCTGATCTCTTTTGCTTCTGTCTGGACCAGTCATTTTCACATGTGAATACTTATGCTCTGCTAATCCATGCCTTCCTAATATATTTAGTACCAATTAGCATAAGCAAGGTTGTTGAATGCCATAATTTAGATGCTAGGCACAGCTATCTTGCTTGTGACAGGAAGGTATGAAAAATAATTTTAACAAATATTTGTAATCAAGAAACTAGGGAGAAATTGCTTTTGAATGACTGTATAACAACCAGAAGTCAGGTCCCCACGTTTTAGATTTACGGTGCATTGGTTCTCTAACCAGCATGGATTTGCAGCCAGAAAGGTTTTGCATATTTGCCAACATGAAGAGAAATGAAATTATGAAGAATGCTTTCATTAGTAACTTTTAATATTTTTTTTCTCTCCTGCTGCTGCAAAATGTATCATGTTGTAGCTTTCTAATGCCTATCCCGTTGAGCTCATATGCAAAGCAGAGATGAGGGGAAAAGCCCCTTTGGACTTAGCTCGTATTTCAAATGGAGAACTTCAGCAATAGCTCAGGCTTAGCTCTGACACAAGCACTTCTTCTGTAGCAGCTTAGTGCTGAAAGAACCGTTCTTGGGATCTATAAAGTATTCAAATCCCGGGCTAGTTAGGTTAAACTTTTAATTCAACTTAAATCTGCAGACAGTTCCTTCCAAGTGTTTTGGACTAGGAACTAACTCCACGTATAGATGTTATACAGCGCTGTGGCTATGTAAACATGTAAGTAGACTCCTAAGTTCACTATCAGGTACTACGAGCATCTGGGAAAGAATGCTGTTTACTAGGGGAAGCCCACAGCTGTGCGTATACATGTATTTATTTTTTTATATCCAGTTTCTAGAACAATGGCTATACGTGTGTTTAGGTATATCTTAAGCATTTGGCAAAGCATAATCTAAATTTCAATTTGGGATCTAAGTCTTTATCTTCATGTAAATGGCAGCAAGGATAAAACTAACTACAAGACTTAGGAGATTGTTTTACTACCCACAAATGTATATTTAGAGCAAACATTGAAGATTCATACCAAAAAATGTAGAAAACACTTAACCTTTGTGTAATACTTGCTCAAATTTTAGCAGTTTATGAAATTGTCATTGTGACTTTCCCCAAAATTTATTCAGGTAGAATTGAGCCAATCCTGGTGCAACAGGGATCTCTTTTTTTCCTTTGTTTCTTTTTTTTCCCTTCCCATCCCATGTCACTGGAAATAATTCCTAGTTATTACAGGACACTGTTTTGTTTAAATTGCCAGCCCTGTATTAGAAGACTAGGAAAGGTCAGTGCATCCCGGTAGGTGTTTTATTGTAAGTAGTTAGGTGAGCCTCGGATTTATGTTCCTGGAGTGCTCTGATATTCACAGCAGGAACAAAGAATTACTTTATTTGAGGGTTGGTTTTGTTGTTTGGTTTTTTTTGTTTTGTGTTTTTTTTTTTTTTATTGCTGTGTCTTACAGCAATGAATCTGGTGACTCCACTAAGATCAGGAGTGAGTCTTTTTTCCCATTTTTTTTTTTTCCTGGTGTTGAATTTGGATTTTTTTCTTGTCTTTCCGTGTAGGAGAGCAGGAAAATATTAGACTTTCTCATCTAGACACATTAAGGAGAGAAGATAATCTGTATTTCAGTTCTTAAAATGGGTAGTCTGAATGTCATTGGGAAAACGATAACCTCATGCATAATACTTTTCTGTGTTTGTCCAGTTAGGGTTTGCGGCTTTAAGCTGACATCTGCCTGTCTCTCTCTGCCCCATTCATACACAAAATTACTTGCGCTTTGCATTAACTGGCTGCGGCAGGGGGGCAGCTCACTCCAGGGGCTTCTGTAAAGCAGGAGGGTAAAGGCTCAGAGAGAGAAACAGTGGCTGGGACCTGCTCTGCCCTGGGGACCCTGCAGAGCCTGCGCCCAGGCTGGGCATGCAGCAGCCACCGCTGGAAACCAACCGGCATCTCTGAGATTCCTGCTTTGTGTCAGGGCCTTTGCCAGTAGATTAATGAAATCTTGATGATAATTTTCCTAGCTCACAGAAGAGGATTGCTGAAGATTTGTTTCCTATAAGTTTGCTATTAATTTTTTTGCTGTCATTCCTTTGGCAAGAATTAAATCTAAACCAAGGAATAAGTCTTTTGCAAAAGGTGGATGGAGGGGACCTCGGAAGAAGACAAAGGACTGACTGGAATTTACTGATCTGCACCTGATGGGAAGTTATTCATCAGCCTCATGAGGAAATTGCCAATGCCGTAGTTGTCTAGCTATTTAACATACCCTCAGTGTTATAGCAAAGCATGGTGTAGCTTTTCTTCCATGGAGAGGCATTCCCAGTTACACCCTGTTACTCTGCAGAGATACAAAAATTCCTGCCCCGTATGGATTAGCATGAGGGTTTTACTGAGGAGGGGATCTATGGGAATGTTAATTGCTGCCCTTTGTGCAGCATAGGAATAAAACACCGTCTTGCTTTGCAAGAAAACCAAACAGGTCAGGTAACAACTGGCTAACAGTTAATTTGCTGCGGTAGATACTTGCTTTGCCCAAAGAAGATTAGTGCCTGCTCTTGGTGTGCCTGCAGTCAGTGTGTGTTGAAATGAGTCTCCTGTAACAAATAAGAGTTTTATATACTACTTACACTAATCCAGTATGGGTCAACTTCTTAGGCTACTGGCAGGTATGCTCTGGACACTGACAGGAAGAGAAAAAAAGGCAAAAATAACAGTACCATTTTCTGCATGCGTGAAAAGCACCCAATGGACAAGACAGTAACTCTGTCTGCTTTGGAAATTTTGTTCTGCAAACAGTAATTTCTTCTTTTGTCCATATATATCTGTTGTGTGGATATGCATGAGGTGTGGAAACATAGAACTGACTTCTTTGTACGTGTGAAATTGGCAGAGCTTCCTGAGGTAGTGTGATGCACCAATCCTTTTCTCCAGCGGAGGGTTTGGCCCTGGTAGCACAGGAGGGACTCTGCTTCCCTGCCAGCCCTTCTGTGGCTGGGAGAAGCCATGCGCTGCCAGCCTGGCTAGTTCAACTCACGCAGTAAAGGCGACATGTTCCAAAAAGTGACGATACTCAGTTCTGAAGACACCCTTGACTGGGTAAATAAAAATTATATAGATCTTCTGCCCTGAATATTCATATTTGAGTTTTGGGTCCATTTGCTTTAGTTGGGGTTGTTGCACACACAAGCGTGCTGCCAGCAATGGAAGTAGTGCTGCGGTTTGTGTCAGAGATGTCTCCACCCTACGGTTGGTACATCTTGAAATTGAATGGTTTTAATTAGTTAATAACTCCAGAGAGTATCCGGATTGGTGTATTGGACAGAATCTGAAAATAACTATCACTAATGATGTGATTTGGGGAGCACTTCAGCATCAAGATGAAAGTTATTAGATAATTGTAATAATAATAATTCAGCCCATCAGCTAGCACTATAGGAGTGGCATATATCCCTTTTATTGGAAGAATTCTTCATCTGCTGTGACCTTAATGTGAATTCTCTCACATAAACAAAGTTAAGATGGAGTTATAGATGGAAATACTCACTGGTACTGCCGAGAGAAACACATTACAGGGACACTGCAGTTATTCCCCAAACAGGTAATTCTCTGCAACATGCAGGCACCTCTGAACTTTGTCAAGATTTTTTTGAGTGTCTTTTTTGAGGTTGTATTTTTCACATCTTAACTTCATAGTTCCATGTACTTCTGCAATGTTATAATGCATCTGAATCTAGATTAAAGTCTAGCTGCTTAAGAAACAGATTTTCCAAACCTTTTTTTTCCAAAAGGCTGCTCTTTTCCTTCGGTCAAAGGTAGGAAGAATTTGGGTCCCATTATGATTTCAAGATTTCATCATCCTGAAAACGTTTCGTGAAAGTGTACAATGTCAGTGATTTTAACTACTTGGGAGCTACCTGAAATAATATTTTTTATTATTTTTCTTTTCTGTGAACACAACTGTAGAACAAACCCTATTTTGTCCCATAGGTCCTGTGGTAAAGAGGTTTCAATTTCAAGATCCCGTTATTACTCTACTTTCTCAGTCACCTCCAATCCCACTTAATTTGCCTTGACTTGTAAATTTTACATTTACTTGTATATGTAAACTGGAGTATGATCTTTCTGGTGCAATTTAATGCTTCTTTTAATTTGGTGAATGGCTTCAGTATATTAACTGCTGGCAGTAATCATTGTGCATGTTGCAGACCTTGAGGTTTCCATAGGGACGATGTGATTCCCCATGATTGCTTGCATAGATACTGGTAAACCACTGCCCTGCTCACATCTGACGTTTGTTCCTAAGCTTACTTTTGTAGCTACAGTGGGGTATCGGATATAAGCTGGATTTAGTTGGTTATTCAGGGCAGGTGCCACTCTTAACTTTAAAGCCTGTTTATGTCCAGTCCTCAGCAAAGAGTCTGCTCCATCTTGCACAAAAATAGTGTTGTTCAATACATGTTAACAACGAATCAAAATATTCCCAGGCAATGCAATCAAAAGAGTATCAAAAACAAACTCTTAATTTACTGTGAGCAGGTTGTACAGGCAGAGCATCAGGAGATGTGCGTTTGTGGGATGGAGAATGCAGAGACACGAGCCCGGCTGTTTGGTGTGCAGGATATTATGAGTTTGGGAGGTGTTGGTGCTTACCTTATCTTAATGAAACTTGCCAAGCTAATCTTCATTTTAATGCATTGGTTTAGCCAGCTTCAAACAGCAAACACTTTAGTAGAATAATCCTATCAGGTTTTTTTCCAGCAGGAAAGATATCAGCATAGAACACAAACATAAAATTATGAATCTTCATTAAGAAAGTCAGGCTTATTTTGAAGGTTATGTAATGAATGTTGTATGTCACTTCAGTGAAAGTGTGATGCCATTAATAATTAGAAAACTAAAAATTCTGACTTTTATAGAGCATCTTGTAGCAGGACCTGACCAGGCAAACGTTCATGCCTGTCGTGCATTCCTGGCACGTTCAGAATGAAACAGCACAAACATACAAACTGAATATTATTTTATTTAGCATATTTTTCACCTGATGTGATTTCACTTGACACAAGCTGAACTTACCTAGGGGTGACTGATGGCTGCTCTTGTTCTCTTTTGCAAGACTCTATGGTGAGAAGTAAAAGGTGAAAGAAAAATAGCTGGTTAACTATCCAGGTTAGTTACCCAGCAGTATCTGCATCTGTTCAATGACCTGAATTATACGTGGTTAGTTTGGCACATTTCTTTGAAGTGCAGTAGAGCAAAAGGGAAGGAGAGATAGAGATCCAAGATCATCTGAATGTCTTCTCCACCCTCTTCTCTCTAAAGAAAATGCACTGACTGTTCAATTGTTTGGAGACAATTTAGCAGTCATCCCTGGAAATACCGAATAATTAAAAATTGCTTTTTCTTTCTCTGTAAGGCTTCTCTGACCATCATCACAAGACAGAAATGAAACTGGCTGTTAACCCGGATTGACATTTATTGTTTGCATTCTTTATATAGTTTTGACATATTCTCTTTAATGCTTCTGGGAACAAAACACCATTGAATTCCTGTCTGTCGCTCAGCTTGCTTAGTTTGTAAGTTCAAGCAGTGCCAAGCTGACGCTGGGTGTGTGAGCGAGGGAGCATGTACGTGCCACGCTCCGGCACTGCCTGTCCCAGCTGTTAGGAGAGATGTCCTTGTCATCACGCACACAACCAGGACACGTTTCCCTGGGGTCATTTGCTGTGTTTGGTCGCAACGTACGTCACACTGAGCCTGTTAATCTAGCTGTACATTTCCTCTGTAACGTTCATAGAGGCTTTGGATGGGAGAGGAATGCTTGCGTATTAAGATAAAAAGGTGGCTCACTGAGCTTTGGGTTTGTGCATGTACCTGGTACTTGGTTGGCCACTTGATGTTCCCTGCGGTGTTTTTAGCAGCCAAGTGCCTATTTTGTGAATATTGCCATAACAGGGAATGGGACTCAATGCCTAATTGGCAGCTGGATTATTGTATTCCCCTTACACAGGCCAGTCTCAGGCTTTGTGGGACACAGTGTGCTGCAGCTCCAGCATCTCTACCCTTTTTCTGCAAAGGGAAAAGAATTTTGGGGTCTTCCGTTACCACTGGCTGCAAAAATTCCCTTTACCAAGCCGGTTCTGTGTGTGCGAGGTGCCTTAACACATTACATTCACATCCATATACTACTTTTCAAATGACATTGACTCTTTTTGGTGCAGTTGCCACAGTGCAGCGGTGGTGTCTTGCTTCTCAGCCTTCTCTGTGGCCTGATGGCTCTGGCAAATATTCCTCAGGGTTTCCTGCTTCAAACCATCTTGAAGTTTCTTATGTATGGATTTTATAAATTTGAAAGGCGAGAGTTACTTGGCACAATGTTCAAACAGATTTCATGGGGTAATAGATGGTTTTCATTACTGAAATGTGAGCTTTTTCATCCTCAGGCATTACTGTAATGACATCCTGAGAACAAAAGGTTGCAGTTCTCGATTCCTCCGCGTGCAGCCTCCTCCCGGCTGTGTCAGATGCTCTTCCTCTGAGCGCTGTGGCTCTGCAGCCTGGTTTCAGGACTGACCCCCATCCCTCTTCCCCTCCCAGATGGATGCTGTTATTAAATTCTTCAAGTTTTTCTGTTTCCCTATCACTAAACCCCATCTTTTATTGACAGTTTCCTTGTTGAAACCTCGTGTTTTGCGAAGTAGCACAGCAGTTTCCTATTCTCGCTTCCTGGCCTCTGCTCAGCTCCATCCCTTCACCAGATGGGTTCGTGTCACAGTTGTTCGCAACCTTCCTTTTTATTTTGGCACACAAATGCCAGCAGTCTTTTCTGATCATCTCCTGGCTCTCTCACCTTCTGCCTAGCTGAAGTTTCTTGTCATCACCTTTACAGGGTTCAGCACAGTGTCCTGCTGCCCATCTGTCGGCGTTCGCTCCCTCCCGCTGGCAGCAGTGTGGCAGGATGACCCCCCTTGGTGCTCCTGCAGCATCCCTCTTTTCCTGCCATTGGGCATTTCTCCATGCCACCCTTCGGGCAAGTGCTTTGCCCAGGTTTCATCTCTTTCCTGTTCTTTCAAATTTGTATCTGGAAACAGTCTCCCCCTGTTTACAGAGGAAATACTCCAGACAAAGATATAAACCAGAATCTACCTCATGTTTTGTTGAAGTTGTCACTAGAAATGTGAAGTATTCTGTTCCTGAGCTCTCAGCTATCTGTTTTTGAGTGTGACATCCTTAGGGCAAACATTAGGTCTGCTCTGTGGAGTTCTGCCCAGTTTTGTTACTATAAAAAAGAAGAACCAGCATACAATAATGTAGTTTTATTTTCAGCTCTCACTATGCTGTCTCATATAGGCAGAACAATACCTTGGTCTTTTTTCTTTTTATTTCCTTGAAGTACACAAATGGTCTGTCCATGCCTACCTATGTGCAGCTGCAGTAGGGATCTGTTTTGGCATTTGCAAGAAGAGAGGCCAGAGCAGGGACATCTGATCTCAATTTCAGGAGATCGGGACTTCACTACTTGCTCTGAACAATAGAACGGAAAATACCAGTTCCATTCTCTGCTCTCCTTCTGGGGATGTTAAAGAGGAGGAGCACCCCTTATTGCTCAGACCTGGATGCCTGGCTTTTTGTTCCCTGTTCGGTGGCATTAAATGGCCATTGCATTTATTTTATTTGTTTTTGCATAGCTGTATTTGCTTTAGGCTGGAAAGCAAGTGGCTTTCCAGCACTTTGATATTGTAAGTGCCTTATTTACATGAAAACCTAGATGTTGCCAAAGCTTTAAACCTCATCTATTCCATCTGATTTCTCAGCATTATTATTGACTGGCTTTCATATCATGAAAAATATATTTCCATCAAAATGGAAGGGAGGAACCTCTAGCTTTTGAGATCTGGCAAAGTTTAGCTAGCAGGAGAATTTGCTTTGGGCCTGTAGGGGTGCAGTAATGAATCTTTTAATAGTTCCTGTTCTGCTATCTTGTCCTTACCGAGAGCAAAAAGATTTCTTTGAAAACATTCATGTTTATTATAATGGCTTGCGAGTGAAGAAAAAGGATGAAATTAGGCTCTTGTGTGTTGTTGCTTTTTTGGAAGAAACATTTCCAAAAAATAGGTGCTGGAAAAAAAAAAACCCATATGTGGTGAATTCTGACTTTGTGAAAATCTAGAATAGGAAGGCCAGTATGTCCTTACATTGATAAAAAGGTAAATAATGGCCCACAAAAACCCCTAAACAATTTTTACAGGTATAGACCAGATGACAGGCCTCATCTTGTTCTCTCTGTGATCAAGCTGTTTCCAGTGGCAGAGCAGATCGTCCTATGTTGCTTCAATTTATCCCTGTAGGTCTGTGCAGTGGCTGTGCGTGTTTCTTTGGTGGGTGGACTTTTCTTAGCTGTCTTCCTGCTTTGCACTGGGACAATTTCAATAAGTTAATAATAGATACTTGTAGTAAACAAACACACCTTAAACGTATTGGTTAATGTAATTGAAACCTTAGTAGTCTAATGAAAGAATTATTTTTATTTTTAATAATAGCAGAGAAATAAAGCAAAATGGTGACTACTACTGCAAGAGAAATGGTGCGCTCGTGTTTCTCCTGCTTCTCAAAGTCCTGCAGGTGCGGTCTGGGGGGGCTGCACTATGGAGGCTCGTCAGCATGTGGTCGTGAAGGTGATGATTTCTTCCTCTTCTCTTACAATGTCCAGCTGGAGCTATTTTTATTCATTTCCTACCATGTTGTTGCCCCCTGGCTTCCTTAGTTGGTCTGTGCCTGTGTGGAGTGCTGCTGCCTGGAGCCTCAGCATGGAGGCAGCCTGAAGGATGAGTCTTTCAGTGATGCTGGGGAAATGTCTGGAGTGCTCCAGCATGGTGGGGTAGATGAGCTCTCTGTAACTCCTTACCCCCAAGCAAGCAGTGACTCCAACAATTGGGCAGGTTGTAGCTCAGAAAGGCTCCTGCCAGGTCTCCTGTGGAGCCTTGGGCTTAGGGTCAGGCAAAGCACTTGGCAGAGGATGTTCTGGCACAGACAGCTGAGGACAGCAACTGGTTAAAAATTTGCTAAGCAACAGAAACTCTCATTTCATTCTCTTAGAAAAGGAACATTTTCCTTCTTGCTTTTGATTATTATGTTTTCCCTCTAGATAGCCAAGTCTCAGCATCTCATGAACTGCTTTAAAAATCAGAGAGCTGGTAGAGAGGGTGAGAGCCTGTGTGCAGCTCTTCTGGTGCATAGGCAGCTTCTGCAAAGGGGCTGCCATATCACTGCCTGTGCAATCGATGCAAAATTCACGTCTCCGGCTCCCCCCGGCTGCCATCCCTCAGGGAGGAATCCATGTCCAGAGTATTGCAGGAGCAACTGTGTTTGTGCTGCTGGGGGGACCCAGCTTGTTGCCATGGCTGGAGGCGGTTTTGTGCCAGAGCATTGAGTCACAATTGGGCCAGTGACAGTGGGTCCCAATTATGAACATCTGACCAGGCTACAGTTGAGTGGACACAGCTGAAAGCAGGAGTCTGGGCATTTCTGATGCTCATGTGGCATTGTCCCAGCACCCAGTCTGCTACTTGTGTGCTCTCAGTTGCTCATGGGAAGGACTGGCTTTACAGTCGGCCTCAAGAAAAACAGTAGCTGCTCAGGTGAACAGAAAGTCACCTCTGCCTTGAAGTGAAGCACTCCATGTTGGGTAAATGTAAAAGGCTTCCCTGAAACAAGTGCTAGTTACTGGAGTATGAACAACAAAATTCCGTTAGTCTTAAAATACCCAGAAGGGAAAAGGAATCAGTCACTTCCATGTTTATTTAGGCTTTTTAAAGCAGAACCTACCTGGAACCACTCAAAGCTGATAGACACAGAGTGAATGACAAGGGCTTGCTATAAACAGGCAGTTTTCAGGTTTTATTTGTGTTCCTATTATGCAAATGCTCATTGCTGTACATTAGGAGACCAAAAAAAAAAAAAAAAGAGAATGAATTTCATCAGTACCCTAAGTTTTAAAATCTGGGTATGTCTGAGGCTAATCCTACAGATCGACGTTGTCAGCTTTGCCTTGCAGGAGGGGATGGCTGATAAACCCAAGGTTACATCCCTAGATACTGTGCTTAGGGAGGGTGTTTTCTCCTGGCAACGGTCCACATTTCTTCATGATGAAAAATACAGCCTCCCCCTCTACTTTCCTGTATATTCACACAAAAATACCAGAAATGTGTAGTTCAGGATAGATATAACTCAAGTGTGGTCTGGCTCCGTTCTGTACCAGTTGTGGTCTTTAGTGGGAAGAGGACCTGATCCTGCATCAGGGAGCAGAACTGTACCAACCCCTGTTACCATGCTCCCAGAGATTTCCATCCTGTTCCAATATCAGCTAGCTGGTGATACAACTCCCTAATTGAAGATACTGTATTTGCTTTTATTAAAAATAATGGACAGCTTAGGCTGACCAAACCTTCTGGCTACATCCAGCAAATAAGCACCTACATCACTGCCAGTGTCTGTCTACTTTGCTCTGATGTTTCAAAGTCGCACAGATGCTTGTTAAAAGCAATAGTATGGAGTTAAGAGGCGGAAAGAAATCAGGAAGAGGGTCAGTGAATAGTATTAGGTTATGGTTTTGTTAGTCAGTAGACAGAATTTATTATGATATGGTATATAGTAGTGGTAAAAAGATGGAATGGGATTTAATCGCTGGCAGACAGCAATCATGGATTAGTGGTGGCCCGTGGGGACACATCAGCCCTGTCGATCTAGCTTGGGAGATCAGTACCCAGAATTGAGTGCTTGCCTATGTATGTACACAGCGAGCAGAGGCATAGCCTGATGGGCACTTTTTGTGTGTTGCCGTACCCGTGCATGCCTAGCGTGTGTCTGCCCATCACCTGCATGAAGCACTCTCGGCCCTTTCCCATGGAGGCTCTCCCCTCCTTAGCAGTGACTGCTGGGATGGTCACACAAGTCACCTGCTGGGTGAACTTTTTTGTGGGACAGTGGGTGGGTTTACGCTTGGCACAGGCATCATGAAGTGGTACATACCTTCAGCTGTGCAAGCAAATCCTTGAGAACTGTGTGAATAATGCCGCAAGAGAGCCCCATGGTGCGCATCTGGGGTTTCTCATTGCCCTGGGAAGAGAGCAGTGGCTGGGCTCTGGAGCTCTGTGAGTCAATACCAGGGGCTGCAGCCAGGTTCAGCACAATACGGTGTCTCCTTTCCCCGAGGTACTTTGGATCCTCTGAGAGCAGCTCTTACCCAGGATGGTGGCTTAGGTACCCACACAGCTCTGAACTGTGTGTTCACCATCACGGTCAGAACTCAGTCTTCATTTTTCTTCTAAAGGAAATACTCTGAAAAATATTCAGCTCCTCAGATAGAGGGTGGCCATCAGCACTTGTTATGTCTCAAGTATTATCTCTTAGGTTGATAAATTTGGATGGTCATCTTTGGGGAATGAGAATTCCAGCCTGCTGGGGCAAATACCCCAATTCATTAGTGTTTACAATGCTTCAGTTCCTCTGAGGTCTTCATTTTCAGTTGTGAGAGAAAGCAGCTGCTTTTGAACTGGTGATCTGGGATTCTGTGCTCATCTGCCCAGGCACAGACATGGTCCCTCCTCATGTCCCCGTGCTTGTATATTTGAGTCATGCAGACAAAAATGCACGTAACTGTTTATCCCCGTGATTTCATAGGGATCTGTCAATACTGGTTTCCAGCCAAGACAAATCTTTTTTTTTTTTCCCAAGTTTCTAATAAGACTGAATATTCCCATTTGCCCCCTGCCTTCATATACCATCCTGTTTCAACTAAACAACAGTGCACCATCAGCGGTGCAATTTTGCTTTCCTAAATTACTTTTTTTTTTCTAGGGTGTCTCACCATATGGGCAGCCTAATCTGTTGCTCCCAGGCCAACTGCTTTCTGCATGGCCAGGATCCAACCGATGTCAGGAGGAATCCTGAAGCCAGCGACTTTCTAGGTGCTTTTTGCTGAAAGGAGGTTGTAGCGAGGTGGGTGTCAGTCTCTTTTCCCAAGTAACAGGTGATAGGATGAGAGGAAATGGCCTCAAGTCATGAGGGGGAGGTTTAGATTGGCTATTAGGAAGAACTTCTTCACCAAAAGGGTTATCAAGAATTGGAACAGGCTGCCCAGGAATGTGGTGGAGTCACCATCCCTGGAGGCATTTAAAAGACATGTAGATGTGGTGCTGAGGGACATGGTTTAGTGGTGGACTTGGCAGTGCTAGGTTTACAGTTGGACTCGACGTTAAAGGTCTTTTTCAACCTAAATGATTCTATGATAATCTGTGTAGGTCTTTGGAACCATTTACTTTGGAGCTTTTAGGCGTATAACACTGTTTTTCCCAGTGCATGAGTCAACTGACGTGTGGCTTTGTGAGCGGACGATGTGACAGGAGCTGCGGGTCATTGACTTTTGCTAGCAACAACTTTGCCTACATTGAAGAGGTTTCCCTTTTTGACATCTTGGAGACATCATGCCTGGGAGCAGAGAACAGGGGAGCACAGCGTGCCAATGGCAGCTGTTGCTTTTGGTGGTAGGATGCTTTTAGCTGTCCTGATGCCAATAGAGGACTCCAGAGATGGCACCAAGATGACCTGCTGCGGGGAGGCAGAACCACCGCAGCCCTCACCCACTGGTGAAGGTCCGATACAGGGGTGACCGCTCAGTTGCAGAAGTACAGCTGCTGCCCCAAGACCCATGGAGGCTCAGTCATGGCATCCGTGTCCAGTAAGGGCAGTTGATGTACCACTGAGGTGGCAAAGGGAGTGCAAACCCAGCCTGTTGGACAGGAGTCCCACCATCTCTCTTTGCTCCCTGTTTGCATGAGAAATTACATATCCAGGTACGTCTGTACCTGCTGGTTTCTCATCTTGGCAACCATGGTGTGAGGCAGCCACCATTACGTGAGGGCACATCTACCGTGGCCTCTGGTCACCTTCCAGCCTTGTTGTGTGCAATCAAGAGCAGTGATTTTCCACACGCATATTGTAGCCTAATATTTCAATGTGTAAACACAAATAAAATATTCATAAAATAAATATAAATATTTAAATAAAAAAGACGTTAAGAATCTCAGAGAGCTTTTCAATGCCTTGTAGAGATCACGTTAGTCTGAGGGACCCCCATGTGGATCTGGGTGGCTGGAGAAGCCTGCTAGCCAGCCCATGGGCTGCAGGATCACAGCTGTGAGCCAGCCTGGGGGAGCAGTATGGGGGGCAGAGGTGTTGCACAAGCCAGGACGGGGTCCCCCGCGATGACAACACTGTGGGCCCCAAGTCCTGGGAACTTTTCACCTGCCTGCAAAGTGATACATTTCAGTTCAGGATTTTGGCATCTAAACAGGACCTTATCTCAGGTGTTGCTCAGAAGTTGTTTAATTGTTTTATTTTGAGTTGTAAAACAAGAAGGAAAAAAAAAAAAGGAGGAGGAATAAAAGGCATTTTCTGTAATGTCTTTTGTGACTAGCAACTAATTGAAAGCTCTTTGCTGGTATACACAAGGGAAGCAAATACACCTGTGCATGCAAAGGCAGCATTGCTGGCAGCGGCTGAGCAGAAGGTAACACGCGGCTTTACCTCCAGGGACACCGATGCTGTGCAGCTTCTGATCCTGGGGGCTCAGGGATCTGTGTTTGATGAAATCTTTACTGCAAAGTTAGAGGAAAGCTGGGGAAACCTGTTGAGACAAGGTTCTTTTGGTCTCTGGTGTAGGAATGATTTTCTTCAGACAAATACAACGTTTGCACAGATGCTGCCTTAATCTCAGTTACCCTGTGCAAATAGAAAATTAATTCTGGTTCCGACGGCCGCCTCAGTATATTTAACTCTTTCTCTACTTGAGCACTTGCTATTTCACCTTCTGAGAAAAGATAACAAGAGGCGTAACTGATTTTTTTGAAATATGAAAGAACTGTAAAAAATGCCAGGATTTTTCTACCTCCTTTGAGCCAACAGACATTTGCAGAATTTTGTTTCAATGGTTTGTTGGTTTAATGTCTTAAAAAGGATATGTACATACATACTTTGCAGAAAAATAAGTTATTAACAACTGTCTTGCACATGCTTCTGGTGCATGAGAAAGGATGTGCAGGAAAAGGATTGTGGTGAAATTTTCTGGCTTCCCCTGTTGCACTTACTTATTTTTCCCCTGACTTTTCTGCTTGAGAAGACTGTTAGACATTGCAGCTTTCTACCTTTCTGGCAGACTCTTAATTAGCAGGAGCGTGCAGTCCGCACAGCTGGGGCTTTGATGCCTCGCTCACTATCGGTTCCCACTCAGAAGATATCCATTCATTCCGAATTGGTACCCAGCCCAAAGCCCGGGCTTCCCCCCCGAGACCCTCAGCGTGTCTACAGGACTCCAGTTTAGTATTCACTGGAAGAGATGCGCCGATGCTCCCTCGCTAGACCTACAGGCTGCTGGTTGGAGCCATAAGGGAACGGGAGGAAGAATTAGCCTGTGTGTTTATGTGGCTGTGCTCCAGTAAATATTTTGATGCATCTGCTGCCAGCTCTGGTCTGAGGGAATCTACCTAGCATTTAAATTTTGATGGGGAGCTGTTTTGAATAATAACAGTGCAGCCGGCTGTGAGTCAGTGCATGTGTGTTGACTTAAAAAAAAAAAAAACCTCAAAGCTTAACGCTTGCTGAACGCTGAGCTGCAGTGCTTTGCTTTTTCCCTCCTCCTTTCTTCTTTTCTTTCTTCTCTTGACTTCCTCGGTTTTGTTTTGTTCTTGGGGGCATTTCACATAGATTTTGTTCACTGGTGGTGGGGGGGGGTGGGGTAAGAAGAATAAAAACAAACCCAAAACCAAACCAGCCAAAATAAATCGTCCCTAAAAACTCACAAGTAGCTTTTGCAATGGGTGCTGTAATGGGTACGTTCTCTTCTCTACAAACGAAACAAAGAAGACCATCAAAAGGTAAGACCTCCTGTTTTGCTTTTCCTGCCCCTTCTGTATATTTGCTAGGAGAGAAATTTGTGTTAGGAAGGGAGGAGAAAATGAACGTGTGCCACTTGCAAGTAACCCAGCAATGTTTATGTGAGGTGTAATTTGCAGAGGAGAGTGGGATGTGAGGTGGTGGAGGGAACGTGTGGGCATGAGGAAATGGCTGTGGAGGGGCTTGGGGGGTGAAAATCATCTGAAATATTGTAATCCTTCGTACAGGCATGTATGAGGAGGAGAAACTCAGTGGCTCCATATGCAGAGCACTTGCAGAAGAGACCTGTTTATTTCCAAATCCCATGCTTTATAAACCCTTTGAGAAGGGAATAAAATGTAGACGCACAGCAAATTCTTCTCAATACCTTGTGGTTTCTTTCTCAGAAAGTATTGTTGGAGTCAGTGTTGCATATTCAGTAATCCAGCACCAAGTGTGCAGTTCTAATGATGTGTGTTTTATAAAGATTATCAAGAGGGGGAAAAATTAGGATCTTTTCACAGAGAAGGAGAGGAGAGAGAAGCTCATAAGAAAGTAAGCAGCAATCCCAGGGATTTTAATCCTTAAATCCATAAATATTGTCTGAGAGATGCTGATTTTTCAGGAGGTCAGGTTTGTGTAGTGTTTGCTTGAGCTTTGCTCAATTTCCTTCAGGGTTAATTCAAAAATTCCACGGTGCTGCTGAGCAGAAAGTTGAAAGCACTGTCAGGGGCATGTCCATACCATACAGAATGAGTATTGTTTAGAAACCAGAAAGAAAGACTGTAACTTCGGCAAGTCTTTCTGCTATTTGGAAATACTCCCTGACAGAACCTCTGCATTTAACAGTCTCTCGGTGTGTCTAGGGTAGGTCTCTATTTCCACTGGATCTGTCGCTCAGTTCTTATGTATACTTTTGAATTGCAAGTTGGTATGGATTTTCTAGCAATTTCAATTACAATTGTCTTGGCAAATATCAAACATCAAGCAATCGTGCTAAAGAGAAATGGGGAAGGGCTGTGCAGGGAATTTGGTTGTGGCAAGTTTGTCAGCAAGTGTAAAATTCTGTGCTCCTGATACAAGACAGGTAGGGTAGGGTAAAATTTTATATTAGAGTATTTACAGTTCACCGCTTTATTATAGTTTATTATAATGCAACCATAATTTACAGTCATCTGGGATGTATATGATATTATTTATACTGTAAGCATAACTGTATAATTGGTTAAGCCCTGAGTGACACCTGAAGCTGTGAGAGTTGTGTTCAGGCACTGTGAAGTACACGAGAGCCGAACACGGTATGCTGGGCATGGTGGCTGCTGTGACACTTAGGGGTGTCTTATCCACCTGCCAAAGACCTGGGAGCTGGATCTGATTCCCACTAAACGTAGATAATTTTGGGCTGAATGTATCTATTCTCTACTACTTTGTTGTCTTGTGATTGGCTCAGCTCTCTAGTGGATGGAAGAAATTGCTTTTTGTTGGAGTTCTCAAGCAGTAAAATTCCAGCATCTGGTCACACATTTGAACATTTACAGTGGGATTCAATCTTGCTGGTGCCTGCTGGCAGTGGTTGTTCGGCTATATTTATCAAAACTTGTGTTCCCAGAGTTATCTCCTCTTGGCTCTGATGTGTTATCCATGTGCTGTTGCCGGTTAGTAAAGCACCCGGTTGGAGAGAGCAAGTTGGAAGAAATTCCTTTAATTTTCTTGGCTATTTTCAAAGCCAGGGCAGAATTTCTCACCTTTTAGTCACTATTTACCTGGCAGGAAAGAGCATTACAGAATAACGCTGCTGGTTTTGGCTGACTTCAGCCAGTTGCAGATGTTCCTCTAGAGTG
This sequence comes from Larus michahellis, assembly GCF_964199755.1. Classification (NCBI taxonomy): domain Eukaryota; kingdom Metazoa; phylum Chordata; class Aves; order Charadriiformes; family Laridae; genus Larus; species Larus michahellis. The sequence continues at coordinate 4,504,734 of NC_133906.1, read as the reverse complement.
ATGCCCAGAGGATCCCGCAGATCTCCAAACAGGAGTGGCGGAGGCATGTTTGCCTCACATGCCTCTGGGCTGCTTGGTGTGTTTTACACTGCACTTCACCTTCTCAACAATGAAACACTAATATGTGCTGGGTTTGAATGCAATCCGAAAATTTTCTTTGTCTGTGAGATAGTTGGTAGCAGTCAATCACCACTATGTGATGGATTCCTTAGTGTTTCCCACTTGTTCCCTCAGCATCTCCTCCAGCTCTTGACCATCCTGGTGGCCTCTGCTGGACCATGTTCTATTTTATCCACGTGTGTCTTGTACTGGGGAGCCCAAAACTGGCTACGACACTCTGGATGTGTTCGCACAAGTGCCGAGCAGAAGGGATGGATCACTGGTCCCAGTGCTGGCTGTGTTGGTGATGCAGTTTGCTGTGGGGATTGCCTTCTCTGCCACAGGGCACCTGCAAATGATGCCTGGGTGTAACTGTTCCGTTTGATATCACTGCATCTACCTTTTATTGAGTATAAAGTGTTTATTATCTATTTTATTATTAGATTATCGTCTACTGTTATTTATTATTTATTGCATTTATCTGTGTGTTTATTTGAATATTTCAGGATTTATGTAGGAGTGAAATACTGCTGCTAAAATAATGACTTGAAGAAATAGTTATAGCAGGGCTAGATCCACACCTCTGCAAATACACGGTCATCTTGGTAAATGTGTGCTCTTCCAAGCAGTTTGAAGACAATTTGTACAGCCTTTTCTAGCTAAGCAGCTCACACGTGTATCTAAAGCTACATATCTTTGGTGTAATAAAATAAAAGCAAAAACCATGCATGAATAGTTTTAAGAACAGGTAAAAGAAACAGGTCATGTCTAACTAAAGTGAAGAGTTTCCAGAGATGGGTTAATGTCAGTAAACACGTGGTGGATCCTGGCAGAGTGGGCTCAAGTGGCCTGTGCTCAACCCTTCCAGCTTCAGTGCATTATAAGGCTCTGCTTGTGCTGTTCCCGCTCGCACCCAGCTCGTGGCCAGGTCTGGGGCACTGGCAATGGGACTGGTGGCTGGTTCGGTAATTCCATCTGCGAGCTGCAAAGCTGGGAGGGTATACTGTAGCACTGTTCAAGAGTACAAGATTTAATTCCTTGTTTTAATGAAAATGGGGAGCCTGAATCAATAAAGGCAGGAGTAACACAGAAATTGCCTTAAAGCTGAGGGCAGTGGTCCATCAAGTGCAAGACCTTTTCTCTGGGAGTGGACAGTGTTGTGGGTTTGTAGGGGAGGAGTGGAGATAATTCATTTGGCTTGAATGTGAAAAGTTAATCCAACATAATTGGGCATTTTGTCTAGACAGGTTATGAGCCATGTGTCCTGTCCTGTGGGATAAAGATTTCTACTTCTTATATTTGCAATCCCATCAGTAAAGCTGCAGAAGCTTTCCCTGTTCACTGGAGTGTCTCCGGATAGTCTCTGAGATTTGTGCTGTTTGCATCAGTAGTGGCTCAGGGCAGTGACACAGATTATTTGTCCATTTCATTAGAAATTATTTCCTCTGATCTCCTCATTGGATGGCATTTTAACTTCATTCACTGTTGGGATTCTTCTTGTCTGCCTTTTCCAGCATTCTGAGTTGGCCTAGTAAAAGAAAATATTCGCTTGTGTCTCAGACAAGCAAAGCTGCACAGCGTTCCTGAGGTCCTGGTGGAGCCTGGCTGAGGTCCTGGGGGACAAGCTGACCATACGCCAGCAATGTTGTCCCCACAGCAAGGGCAGCCAGCAGCCTCCCGGGCTGCATTAGGCAGAGTATCTCCATCACGTTGAGGGAGGTGATGCTTCTCCTCTGCCCAGCACTGGTGAGATCCTGGGGAGGAAGAATGTCAGGCACCAATATAGGTTAGGAGTGGACCTGCTGGAAAGCAGCTCTGAAGAAAAGGATCTGAGGGTCTTGGCAGACAGTAAATTATCCATGAGCCAGCAATGTGCCCTTGTCACCAAGGCCAACGGAATTCTGGGCTGCATAGGGAAGAGTGTGGCCAGCAGGTCAAGGGAGGTCATTGTCCCCCTCTACTCTGCACTGGGTGAGGCCACAGCTGGAATACTGTGTCCAGTTCTGGGCTCCCCAGTTCAAGAGAGACAGGGAACTACTGGAGAGAGTCCACCGTACGGCAACAAAGATGATTGAGGGACTGGAGCATCTCCCTTATGAGGAAAGGCTGAGAGAGCTGGGACTCTTTAGCCTGGAGAAGAGAAGGCTGAGGGGAGACCTTATTAACGATTACAAGTATCTAAAGGGTGGGTTGAAGGAGGATGGAGCCAGACTCTTTCCAGTGGTTCCCAGTAACAGGATGAGAGGTAACAGGCACAAGCTGGAACATAGGAAGTTCCGATCAAATATGAGAAGAAACTTCTTTATGGTGAGGGTGACAGAGCACCGGAACAGGCTGCCCAGGGAGGGTGTGGAGTCCCCTTCTCTGGAGATTTTCAAGACCCGCCTGGATGCAGCCCTGAGGGATGTGCTCTGGGCAATCCTGCTTTAGCAGGGGAGTTGGACTAGATGATCTCTAGAGGTCCATTCCAACTCTGAAAATTCCGTGATCCACAGTGCCATGTCAGGTGCTGGGTTCCCCAGTACAGGAGAGATGGGGACTTCCTGGACTGAGTCCACTAAGGGGCCACGAGGAATATTAAACAATTCAAGTATCTGATCTACAGGGAGAGGCTGAGAGCTGGGACTGTTCAGCCTGCAGCAGAGAAGGCTCAGGAGGATCTTACCAGCGTGTGTAAATACCTGATGGGGGGGAGCAGAGGTGACGGAGATAAGCTTTTCCCAGTGGTGCCCAATGACAGGACAAGTGGCAATAGGCACAAATTGAAATACAAGAAATTCCACTTAAATATAAGAAAAAAAAAATACCATGACGGTGACTGAACACTGGAACAGGCTGCCCAGAGGGACAGTGGAGTCTCCATCCTTGGAGATACTCAAATTCCAGCTGGACACAGTGCTGAGCAACCTGCTGTAGTTAACCCTGCCTTGAGGAGGAGGCTGGATGAGACAATCTTCCGAGGTCCCTTCCAACCTCATCCACCCTCTGGCTCTTTAAAAACCCAAAACATGTAAGGACTTGGGGGTACTGGGAACAGGAAAAAACGTTGAGAGTTCAGTATGGACCACGAAGCTGAGAGAAGTGCTTGGTCCTCTTTTAGTATGTTAACAGTTAGTGCTTAGATACAAGATTAAGATGCGCTTGAGAATTTCGTGTTGCTTGTATGTCCTCCAGCAAACATAAGCAATAAAACGATAAATGAGTTAGGGAAAAAAAAAAACAAAACCACAACACTAAAAGGCAGAGGGACAACATAGCAGATAATGCACACACAAATGCATCTCTGGTTTCAACTCGCTGCAGAAATAGAGATTTTTTTTTTTTCATGTGTTTTTGCACTCTGCAGCCAATCATGACCAAATTTGTGGCTAGAATCAGCCATTTCCATATTCGTCATGGAAACGTTCGGATTAGCAGATTGCTAAAGCAGGGGGAATTTCTTGTTTTGACTGCTTCCTGCACCTCTGTGTTAGTGTGCAGTGGGGATGGTTACACTGCCATTTGTCAGCAAATTCAATTACAGTAAAAAAGGAAAATTGAGGAATAAGGGATTAGCTATGTTTTGCTCTTTCTTTTCTCTACACCCCCCTCCCCCCAGTGAAAGTGAAATAACTCAAATATTTCTCAATATCTGAATCGTGTTGGCCTCAGAGCTCCAAGCCCCAGCTCTTACCCTGGGTGCACCAGCAGAAAGCAACACCACTTTCAGTTGGGGATCCAAGTCTGTTGAATGTGAGAAACTGTATTTTGAGCTAAGGCCACCCAAACCTAAAATATCAAGAGGAGCCTGGCACAGTTGCTTAATTTTGCAAGAGCTAACAGCAGGAATTCACTTTGCACAAAATGTAAGTTGCCCCATTTTTATAGTGACCAATTTCTAGACTTTGTTTTGAAGGAAGGTTTGTTTTGAAATGGCTTTTTGTCCAAAACCATCAGATTTTGTGTCTGATTAGCTGTATTTTCAAGTGTTTGACTTACCAGGAAACCACTCAACATTGCTTGACTCGTCAGCCTTCATAAGAATATCTGACTGGCCTGAGCTCCTAAGATTGCTGGCCATGGCTGTGCCCTTTCAGTTCCCTGCGCTGGAACAACCTGCTTCACTGCTCAAAAGGAGAAGTAGCAGCTCAGTAGTATTTCAAGGAATCAGTCCTGTTCAGCCCTAGACCTACGGCTGCAGAATGGAGATGATAGATTTGGGCAGGGGAGCAGCCCTGGTATTCACTTTTCCCAGTACTTATCATTACAAAATAACTTTTTGTAGGCTGTTTATGGCAGCTTTATTCTCAATCAGCCTTTGAAATTCATCCAGCAGAAGTGACAGACTTACCTTTATCCCTCAAAAATCTGTTCAGGTTTGGCAGAAAGAAAAGCTTTGAAAGTTGCCCTTCTCTTTCTTCTGCTCCTCAAAGAAACTTGACAGCTTGCCCCTGTTGTGGAATGAATGTGTGTGTCCTGAAGACTCTGACCGTACAGCCTTGTGTCCTAAGTATTTTTTTAAAAGAGAGAAGATCTCAGTTCGCCACCCACTTTCCTTCTAGCGCAAGGACAGCATCCTGCCCTCTGGTTGGAGACCTGCGCCTGCAGGCGCTTGAGTGAATGGAAGAAATGGTGATTTGGTTTCTGCTGGCTGTGCCCAAGAGCCGATACACAATCCTGACATCTCATTTTCTCTCCCTAGTCTTTTCTGATCATCATCTGATAACAGTCTGGCAGGTCAGGTACGTGGTCAGCTGCCTGCACGGAAAACCGAGGGTTTGACAGGCAGTTTTTTTCTAGGGAATTGTCTTTGCAGTAGGTGTACAAAACAGCACTCAGCAACAAAACTGTTTGATGTAAGCACTCAATCAGAAGCAATTTAGAAAAACTGTGATGACCAGTAAGTGTTCGTCAGAATATGCTGCTTTGTGTGAAACGCTTCAGTTTCTCCAAAGGACAAAGAGGTGCACGGGAGGCTGCTCGGCGTTGCAGTAGCCAAACATGCCAGCCATATGGCTGGGATATGCCTGCGATGGGTGGCACAGACGCGAGGGAGCTCTTGGCACCCCACTTTCCCCTGTCCTCAGCAACCCTGTGCCAGAGCTCACGTGGGTGTGGGGTTTGCTTAGAGGTAGGTAGGACTAATGGACTTGTGGCTGCTTCTATTCCCCGCTCCCCCATTTTTCAGCCAAAATTTCTTTAGCTCTTAACGCAGTTGCTAGCTCTAAATTTCTTCCCTTGCCTTGTTTCCTACTTGCTTCCCTATAAATACAACTCCTGGCAGCAAGGTAGAGTGATCTCAAATAGCTGGTTCTAAGACTGGATAGCACTGATTAAATTAAAATAAGCTATGTGTGTCCCTGATTGCTTCCTACAGCCATACAGCGTCTGCCTAAATACTGCAGTCGGACCCAGCTTGGAGGTTTGGCATAAAGAAAAACGGATGGAGGAAAGTACACTATAATAGCGTGTTATATGTTATGTTGCATTAGCATACGTGTGTGCTTATTTCCTGCCCTGGGTACGGGTACTGTGTGCCACTCAAATTGCAGCGCATCCACGCAGAGCCATGAAATCACACCACAAAAGAGGCGATTAGAGACTTCAGCTTTGCATGCCAGTAGGCTGCAGTGCTCTGAAGTTTCTTTTTGTTCCACAATAATCCAAAAGGGTAAAAAAGAAAATATTTTCTAACTTTTAACTTCCAGCCTTGGTAATCTTCCAACCTTTATCATTGTCAGCTTTCCCAGTGTGAATTGCTGGATATTTCATGTTTGGAACGGGCACTAGGAAGCACCTGGATTTTTGCAACTGAAAATATTTACCGTTGTAGATGTGAAAAGGTTGGAACGTAATACTTAGCAGAGATTTTTCTCAATTCCTACCTTTACAGTGGTTAATGTCACCAAAGAAGTAAACAGGAGTCAGTTAGGGTTGTACAAATTTTTTGAGGAAAAACTTAGCTATAAAAAAGCAGACCTAGGTCAACCAAAGCAAGTTATAAACTCATGCTGATTTTTGTCAAATATGATGGGAAAAGTACAAATGTTTTATTTCTCCACTTATAAACCTACAATCAAAATGTTTATTTTGGTATTTATTTAAGCTTTATTAAAAATCCTAAAGACTTATCGGTTTTTCAAAAATTAAGTGATTTTTCTTTTTTTAGTTGAAAATTAATCAAAATTGGTTTTAATTGCATTTATTCACCAAAACTTTCCAAACATTTTATTGGCTTGTAATTTTATTGTAGTCTTAGATGCAAATAGAGAAGTGTAACTGCTAAAGTACTTCCTCCATTGCAGCGGGGGACAGCCCTGGGTATTTATGTCAAGTGCCATGTTTCTTATTCAAAATCATTACCTAGAGAACTGAATGGCAGTGATGCAGAAAGTTTGGGTACCTGCTCACGGTCTGTGAGTCATGTCGCTGCTCACGGCATGTCTGTTTGCAAGGTAAGAAACTTCTGCATTTCTCTCTGAGAGGTGTTTCCCAGCAGGTGCAGGATGCTGTAGGCACCCTGTATCCTCCCCTGCAGGACGGTACCGAAATGCATGGCAGGGGTCTTAGCAACTGGGAAACGCAGGTTAGTAGCTCTAACCTGCTCTATTGGTACTACAGCAGCATTTCTAACTAAAATATATTTAGGGTTCCAAGCAAGGTATTTAAGCTTTCCCCTTTTATTTGTTCTGAGAGACGCCAGGGGGAAGGGCTGCAATCGTGATTGTAACATGGATTGTACTTAAAAAATCAAAAATGATTAAAAGTGTAAGCTGTATCCACATTTTCAAAATAGGTGAGTCAAAAATGAAGGAAGCTGTGCCCAGATATTGCCACTCTGTGTTTGTGGCTGTCACTGTGGGGTGATGTCTCTGGCCCAGACTGAAAATGATAGTGAGAGTGGTCAGTTAATTTCTAACCGTGTTCAGGAAGACGGGGATGTAAGTCGTGCTGCCGCTGCTTGGCATTGGGAGGGAACGGTGGGGCTTGTCTGAAGAGTTTAAACCACCCACAGCAGACATGAGGGGAGGCTCAGAGGCAGTAAGCGTGGCTGGCGGGGAGGCAGGGAAGGACCGTGTGCCACGGACAGACACAGGACAGCGGAGCTGCCCTGGATGCTGAGCTCCTACCTGTGGCAGGCTGAGGGAGGTAGCCCAGGAAGGAGGGGAGCTGGCCCGGCTGCGGTGCGGGCAAGTTTTAAGGAGGACATGAACTGGGTAACAGAGCCATCCTTTCCTGGCAGAGCTTAGCCACATCTGTTTGGCTTTCCTCAATTCAAACATTACTTTCTTGACATATTCAACAACTGCAGCTCTTCACACACAGCAGTGTTTGCTTTTCTCTTGCTTAACGAAAACCCTTCTCCCCCCGTGCTCGTTCTGTGGGTGGCTGATTCAGAGGTGCCCAGAATTTCCATAGATGGCCACAGCTAGGGTCTCTGAAAGCCAATGGGTGAGCGCAGGACATTTTGTATCGTGGCTGAGAACAGCTAATGGAGAATGTGATTGTGAGGATACGTGTTGTGCTGCTGGAGGCAGGTTTCTAGGAAACCCGAGGGACGCCTGCATTGTTTTGTTTCAAGGGTCCTTGGTGGAAAAGGGAGAGTGTCACCTCGGAACGGGGGAACCGAACGACAGTGTGCCAGAGATCAGTACTGAACATCAGGGGCTTTTAGTGCTCTGACAAAATAAATGTTTCTGCCCGTCGAATTTATATGCGGGAAAATATGGATGTTCACAAGATGTAGTCAGCTAGGGCACAGTTCCAGAAGCGGAGTTTGTGTGTTTTGACAACAGTTCTAACTTTGCCTGCCTGCAGCTTGGGGCCGAGCTCCCAGGTATGCTTTCCCAGGCTGCTGTCGCTTCCTTCTAGTGAGAGATGCTACACATCAGCCCTATAGATTTTTTTTTTTTTTATTATCAGCTGAAAGCTCAGGCAAGACCCCTGATTTCACACATCAAACTGCATGAGTTGAGGCTTGCTCTCCGTAGGGTATGCACGCAGCCCTGGGAAGGAAATCGCCATTAGCTCCTTGACTGCAAAATGTTGGGAGCCAACATGGCATCTGCAGGGAAGGACAATTTCCCTTAAGAAAACTGTTTCATCCCATGCAGGTGAACCCTGTGATGCAGTGGGGGAGCATCAGCAACCATTTGCACTCTTAATCCTTACAGTTCAAGGGACTTGCACATTGCTGTCCGAACTGGGAGCAGCGCATGGAAAGAGAAAATGGGAAGCAGGAAACTTTCATGTCAGTGCAGGGAGGATTGCTGCCTGCTAATCCTAATAAACCAGAGTAATTGAATTGGCACACTAGTTTACATGCTTCGCTGGGGGAGTCAGATGTGACCCCAAACTGTGATACTGGCGCCCCAGGAATTGAAAGCATGTCCTTGTGGGGATCTGAATCCCTGTAACACAGCGTTTGTTTTTATCTAATATTTTAACACGTGAGCTCACAGAAGGTCTAGTTTGCAGTCCTGTGCATACAGAATTAGCTAGGCTACAGGCATCTAGACAAAGAGCTGCATTAGGAAAATCCTTCCTGGGTAGACGTTTGTATGTACTGAATGATGGACAAAGGCAAGCGGGAGCAGTTCTGCAAAGGAAATCTGGTCCCACAAGGTCCATTCCTGCTTGTGTAGGCAGGAGCCGGACCTGCACACAGAGCAGGTTTGGTGCTGGGACAGAAAGCCAACCAGAGACTGCTCTTTCAGGAAAGTGCCTTTAATTTCCTGAGCTTTAAGGCATCAAAAGGGGCTACTTCCAATAGCAATTTGACATCCTCTACTTGGCAGGAGTGAGGACATTACAGCTGAGCTACTGCCCTATCATTTCTAATCACCAGTGGAGCGCTGGGCTGCCCGTGTCTCACCGCAGCCCTCCAGGAAAGTACCCTGTCAAACAAAGGGAATTTTCTGATCCGGCATTTTCTGGGCAATGCCATCAGCTACAGCACTTTATGTGGCTACATTTGCATATTTTTTTTTAGCTGATGCTGCCTTTCTCTTTCTTCTGCCCTGACTATTGATGGAGGTAAAGTAGTTGCAGTTCAAAAGTTCATGCGATGCAGGAAATCAGAGCGCTGTGTGCCTTCCCCGGGCGCTGGCTGCTGCTGCTGTTCAGCAATGCACAAGAGAGAACACAGCAATGTGCCATTTTGAGTGTCATCCACAGCCCAGCTCAGATGTAGCTGAATGGTGTGTAAGTTAAAATGTGGTGCTGTATCTATTGGAGCAAGTGCACTCTCATGTTCTGCGTATTACTGGTTTGTAAAACCTCCAAAGGAAATTAATTCTTAGATTTAAAAGTTTGGTCCAAACCTGAAACTTTCCTTTATCCTGCAGAGTTTGTGAGATGTTTTGGAAACTTTGGAAATGCTTGGAGGTGGAATGTATTTTCTCACATCTCTTTGCATTGTTTGTTTTTAGCAAAACAGTGTCCCTTTAGAGTTTTGGCCTGGAAATTATTGATAGTGGGGAATTAGCTGCTGAACGTTGTTAACCTCCATCTGGATCATAGGCTCATAGAATGGTTAGAGGTGGAAGGGACCTTAAAGCCCAGCCAGTGCCACCCCCTGCCCTGGGCAGGGACACCTCCCACCAGCCCAGGTTGCTCCAAGCCCCGTCCACCCTGGCCTTGAACCCCTCCAGGGATGGGGCAGCCACAGCTTCTCTGGGCAACCTGGGCCAGGGGCTCACCACCCTCACAGCAAACAATTTCTTCCTAATTTCTAATTTAAATCTCCCCTCTTTCAGTATAAAACCATTACCCCTTGTCCTATCATTACACTCCCTGATCAAGAGTCTCTCCCCCTCTCCCCTACAGGCCTCCTTTAAGTACTGGGAGGCTGCTATAAGGCCTCTATGGAGCCTTCTCTTCTCCAGGCTGAAAACTGGACAAAAACCGGACAGACGGCTGTTTGAAGCTGCTGAGGTGTGAAGTTTGCAGCTCATCCCCGTGATCTCCACACTGACTCTGACATCTCAGGCTCTGATGCCTCAGAAAACACAAAGCCTCCCCTTTTCTGCCTTGGCTGCTTCCCCTTTGTCCTGCCGTGCTGCTGCTTTCCCCTGGCTTTCCCCTCGGGCTCCAGCAGTGCTGGGGCTGAGGCCAAGCTGATGTCCCTGGCAGAGCCGGGAAGTGCAGGTGCAGCTTCACTCCTCTGCTTTGGTATTGCATCTGGTGTTTCTGACGGATGTGCTCCTGCTTGGAGACCAGTGCCCTAAAATGCTCGGTATAGTTTATGGTCAGGCCCCGTATTCTCAGTTAATATGCCTGAATTGTGTGTGTAAAAATAGCTAAACAACTATAAGCAAATAGTAGAGGCACGCGCATATCTGGTAATGTTTTCCACCAGCAAGAACATTCCAAACTCTACTGAATTCCTGAAAGAGCAAAAAGTGAGGCAGCGAGCCTTTAATGATGCCCCTGCGTTCCTGTGAAGAGGTGCTTCCCTGCAGAAGCCCACACAAATCGTGCTCATTTACTTAATGGCTGTGTTTCTGTCCTATTAGCCTGAACATAAAGCAATCTGTTTAAAGAGCTTCATTTCCCTATAAATCAAACTGCCGAGGCAGGACGAGGTGGGGACGATGCTGCAGGGGGTCTGATTCAGCCTGTGCTTTCCCTTTCTTCAGGTCTGTGTCTCCAGTGCACCCGCTGCTCTGAATTTGCTGGTCTGCAGTTTGGGGAGGTGGTGCATCCAAGCTGCAGCGCATTGGCACCCTTGGTCATCCTCATCAGCTTGCTGTCTTTTTTTGTGTGATAACTCTTATAGCTGTAGAGTTTTGCCTAAGTTAATTGCTTGTCACTTGCCTGCTTGCTGTGATTTAGTTTTATTGTATTTTCTTGAGCGTTATGAGATAGCTCCCAAGCACATGAGATTTAGGAGAATGGGAGGTCAAAGCTAAAGCATCATTATTCTTGTTGTAAGTGCTGTTTTCCAGTGTCAAACAGCACAGAGACCCCCCTGCTGAGTACCACTGAGGTTGAGGTTGTTCATGTGGATTTGCTGCGGACGGGGGAGGGGGGTGTTTGGCTCAGGAGTTCCCTGTGGCTGTTGCCAGTGGCAAAGGGCAAGGTTGACATCAGGCAGATAGTCTGACAGAATTCACCTGCAGAGGCTTTTCTCCGTGGAGCAATGCTCCTGGTCTTACGCAGCTAGTAGCCACTGATGTTATGTGACAGCAATAGGAGGCTGGAATAACAAATGCCACTTCTAAAGAGTGTGTCCTAGAGTCATCGTCTTCTGTAGTGTCACCACCTGCTTTGCTCTCTGCCAGCAACTAGTAGATTTGATGTTGCTGGTAGTTTCAGGGCTGTGCTTCAAGAGGCTGACAGGGCTATGGACAGGCTACATGATGCTGAGACAGCTACAGGTATAGGTCTCTTCCCAACGTGGGCAGGGAAATGTTTGTTCCCTAGCCCATGATGGGAGTTGTGATCCTTTCCAACAGTTCAGGAGAGTTAATTTTCTCTGCATCTCTTGGGTTTAGGAACTCTTTTAATGGATACGCAGACAGAAGAAAAGGAACCAGTTTAATCCTTTGTAGTTGAAGGAGCTCGGGACAGTGTGGTTGCTCTTATAATTCTGGTAGATTAGGCAACATTGCACTGGAACAGTTTGGCCATCTCCAATTGCTACCTGTCAGGTGTGGTAAGGGCCTGCGCTGTTCCACACTGCATCTGGAGGGACAAGTGAAATGTCCTGGAAGGTGGGTGAAAGAGGCTCCCAGAGCATGCTCACCAGCTGGAGGAGATGCCTCTCACACAGGGGAAGGGATTTCTTGCAGTGATATTTTGAGATCAGGAATAGTTGTGGACAGTGGATGTAGGGCAGCAATGAGAACGTTTGTGGTCATCAACAAGTGGGAATGTTTGAGTGTGTCCGTGAGTGGACAGAGAAAGCCAGGATCCTGCAGAGCTGGGCCGGGCCGCATGTGCATGGAAGGTCAGCATCACCTTCCTGAGATCTCTGTGTTGTTTACCTTAAAATATTGTACAGAGGGAAGAAAACTCAGCAGTAACTGCTCAAATCCTTATGTTTTAAATTCTTTGTGCATTTTGAAGTGTGTCCTTCTTCTGATACAGGGCAGTGTACCCTTAGTCAAGTTGAAGTTACCTCAAGCTAAGTGGCAGGGTAAACTAATGTATAATTTTCTATTTTCCTCCTGTTTCCTTGATTTTCTGAGTGTGATCTTTCATATAGCATTCTGGATTTTGACCTCTTTGCTGCTGTGAAAGGTGATGTTAAGGAACCTGCAGCAGCGAGAGAGCAGCTCAGACAAGAGAGATGGAGGTGTTAGTGTCTGTGCTGGAAAAGACAGCAGAGTATGACTTAAATAAATTCTAACAAAGTTAATATTGAGGTGGTTTCTAGATCTGGTTCCCAGAGAACAACGCATCTGTTAACTGAACGTTTCTTGTACTAGTAAGAGAGCCTCAAATTGATTTGCATTTCACAGTCTGCATAAATGCGGAAACGCTGCCAAAATTGTCTCTTTCCCTCCTCTGTTTTCATTGAGGTATTCCAGAAAATGGAGCAAAACACTTTTCCCTGCTGTTTGGTTCTTCTTTTCATGCATATGCATTTCTGGGACATGCACCAGAGCATCCAGCCGAGTGCACATGCCTGGAGTCTCTGCAGGCTCGTGTAGCTTTGAAGCAGAGAACCTAAAGCATAAGTAAGATATTTGCAGAACTAAAGATAATTTAGAGGAACAACAGTAGAGATCTTAAATTCCTGTAAATAAGTTCAGTCTCAAACCAGAGATGAGTTTTCAGCTGCCTTCTACTTCCGTCTTAGAGATGCTAACTGAACTGCAGTAGGAAAGGAGATATTTACAGAATGGAACTGCTCACAAATGTGAGGGAAATCGCTTGTGTTACTGTTTTGTGTAGATGTTCACTGTAACGCAGTTTGCTGTTGACATCACATTACAGAAGGGATTTATTGGCGAACGGTCTTGGGTGCTAAACCTGCTGACACACAGCAATGTAGGGGAACACAGTAAATAAGTTGGATAGCTTTACTTTTGCAGCGCTCTAATTAGTCACCCTGAACACCTCCATAAAATAGAAATGCGGATTTGTAAAACCCAGCCCCCCAAATCTCCTCCTTTCCCAGCTGGAACATATACAGGATACTCAATTTGAACATCTCAAGCTGGCACCTGTCTTGTTTTCCTTGAGCCTCAGCTTTTAACCTTCAGCAAGTATAGGAAAAATGTTAGCCTGCCTTTCATAGCATCCTCTGAGTCCATGAGAAGAGTTTGAAGGCATGAACTAATTGCCCAGGAACTTATCAGATCTTGTGGAGCTTGATTCAGCCTGGAAGGTTTGGGGCTGGCTGTGCTGCAGGTGCAGATCTCTTCAGTGAGTCTCTTCCCATTTATCCTGGAGTTGCACACTTTGGCATTGCGGGTGGGCAGGGAGAAGATGAGCGTACAGGTTAATTTACAGGCTTTTGCTCCCCTTGGTGGCCATAACCTACTTAAAGGAGTGGAATCAAAGCCTCAGTCTGCAGCTTCCTCCAAGTCTTTGCGGGGGTCTGGGATGGGATTTTCTCTTGCCACCTCCCTGGGAGCGGGTCCATGGTGCAGGGAGGTGGCTGCACCCTGCCTGCCCAGCCTCTCCTGCTGCTCCCTGCCCGTACCCCACCGCACGGGGGCTGCTCAGCACCCACCAAGGGCTCTCCTGGCTCAGGACACCTGCCCTGAAAAGCAGCATCCCATTCCCTGTTGATCAGCCTGAAGAATTGCCATATTCCACCACTGTCACTTATGGATGTGTAAGGAACACAGGGCCCTTACTTAGCAGCCAGCTTAGAAATATATTTACATTTCAAGCAGAGGAAACCCTCTCTTGCTCAAGGAGGGTGCGTGGGGCCTCACGGATCTGATTTTTCAGGGATATTGCAACAACAGTAGCTGGAAAGCAAGGAAGAGGCTTGTATAATGACAACTGGTATGCTCCTTGTTCTCTGGGTAGAAATGTATTTTGTTTAAGAGCTTCCCCTCTAGCAGACTCCACAAGTTCCTTTAAAGCCAAATAGGACATCTCCTTCTGTGCAAGGGTGGCAGGCAGAAGTAGGACACGGTTTTGTCCTTTTGAACTATTAATACAGATCATAAAAATGTACCAAAAACTTTTGAAAATATGATGAAACTTTGGCAATCATTTATTTTTTATTACAGCTAATACAGTATTTAGTGTAAAACACAAAGCACGTTTTGATATCTTCCTTCCCTGGTGGAAAAGAGGGCAAAAAGGAGAATCCAAATTCACTCTCTATTAAAACCTCTTGAACCCTATATGTCCTTTTTCCCTGAAAGGTACTGTTCAAAAAGACATTTTTCATTTCTAACGCCCAAAGAAAAAAGAAAGTGTGGCCAGCCCAGCTGAGCACACACTGCTACTTTCTTCTGAAGGAGTTTTAGCAAGTGTGTGGGATGATAAATCACCCAACATCAGCCTTGGCGCCTGTGCAGGGGTGAAGAGGAATACAGCTTCACTCCGCTGTATCCATTTTCTCTTGCATGAGGCAGAAATCATCTTAATAGCTATTTTAAAAGAGCTTCTGTGTGTACAATGTCTATATGATTTACAGAATTATTTAAATATCTGTAGATACCAGATATCCACAGAATTTTGTCTATTGTGACACATCTTATAGTGTAAATTTATCTGTAATTGTTGTCTTTCACTGAATGATCCACAAAACTTAAAATATTTTCAGTGATTAATTGTAAATATTAGCTCTATTGTCAGCAGCAACAGTTTGGGTTATTTTATTGTAGGAAAGTGGGAGGGAGCCGCTGTTTTGGCAAGTGACAAGCAAATAGTGTATCATTAAAAGCCAAGTATTGGATTGGAGACATTAAATCCAGTAGCAGTAGATATTCAGAGTCAAGTTGAGCGGTGAGTTTCTAGCTGGTGGAAGGCAGTTGTGCCGCATGCACGTGAAATGTAGATTGGTGTTCTTGGAGAAGGCTTCGAACTGGACCTTGTGGATTCACCAAGACCCATGGAAAGGGGAGGGGTTTGTGCTTTTCCAGAGTGTCTGGCAAGTGTCTCTAAAGGGAGGTTTTTCAGTTGATTTCCTGCATTAGCCTGTAGAAGTTTAGCTGTTCCAAATTGCATTAAAGGAAAAAGTCACTAAACAAAATCTGTTTTGAACTTGCCCAGTATCTAACCATCCAAGAGGGCAGCGATAGGGCTCGTGCCCTGCCTCTTTGTACACTTCCACATCTCCTCTCGCAGCTCCCAACCCTGCTCTTTTCTCCCTTGCCCTCTGCAGGACCCGGGCCACTTCGTTACTGGCTGTGCTCGTCCACCCTGTTGTTACTGGCTTTAGCAAAACTGGCCTGCAGTTTGCTGTATGGGTGAACACGCTGACAGCTATCAGCTCTCCCCACTGACTTGTAGGCACGTGCAGGGATACTGTACCTACAGCCACGTTGTTGATTTCATGTACAGTTTGTGCTGAATGCAGTCATTGCCTATGCTTAGTAAGTAATTTTGGTGTAAATTGTAGACTGTCTTCCTAAATAGATTATAGCTCAGTACTCCTTAATATAAGTAGGTGTCAGTGCTGTGACCAACAGGCTATGGAGAAAGCCTCCCAAACTACAGGATGTACGGGCATGCATTTTGCCTTGTTGCTTGCCAAACTGCGATGCATCCATAGCTTCACCTTACGTAAAGCAAGTGCATTGGCTGAGGCTGTAAATACCATCCCTGCTCTCCATGGCCTGAGGATACTGGCATGAGGTGAGGTCCCCGGTACCACCGCGATGTTGGTGAGATCATTGTTCATACAGCTCAGAAAGCTGTTTATGTACTGTTTAGAAACTGCACCATCTTTTACAGAGAAAGATTATTGAATTAAGGTCATAAATTTATAAAGTCAAAAGCCCTATTGCCTTCATCCAAAAATCTTGTCTATCTGTAATAGAGTCTTTGTGGTGACAAATGTTTATAATCTTTGTCCTAGTTTGTAGCTTTTTTCCTTTTTTTTAATTTAATCAAGAATGGCAGGAATAAGAGTGATAGATATTGAGAAAAATTTGCAGCTACCCAACCTCAGAAGTACGCGTCCTGTCTCTGAATATTCCACTTCCTCTTTTCATCCTTTCAAATAAGCAGATTAGATTTTGCCTGAACTCAAGCCATTAAGCCTTCAGAAGATGAAGGTTCCCTTCATTAAGCTCTTAAAAAGAAGTCCAAGGTCTAGTCCCAACTGTTATATTGTATGATGGGCTGTCCTCACTGTTTCACTATTTCCTGAGCTTCAGGGACAAGCTAAGAAAGAATATAAGGGAATGAGGGTTTTGCCCTTGGCAAAATGCATTTTTTGACTCTCTCACTGCCGCGCCGGGGGCTAGACTGCTTCGGGAAGCCACTGTTGGGAGCTGGGACTGAAACGACTGAGAAGAAGGTCAAGAAGTTCCAGCCTGAGCTACAGCCCTGTGTGTCCTCGGGGTACATTTGCCTTGTCATAAGGAACATGGGGAGAGGTTAGGACCAGAATGAAAAGGGGGTCATAAAAATTAATGGGGAAGGAACTGCATATCTGTGAACACGAGTGTACAAGATAACGTCAGGAGCCCATGTGTTTATTTTTTAGGTACGACATTAATCTCTTGTTAGGACAGTCAAGATGGACTCACCAGGTTTTACATGTGTTTGTTTAAATACGATATAAGTTTAAATACGATATAAGAAAAAAGTACCATACAAAACCAGCTTAGTATTTTTCTATGGATACGTGCAAAATTGCTCCAAGGAAGAAGCAAGACTTTTTTATCTGTTAGAAAATGGTATGAATTTCTAGTATCAACACTGCTTCTGTATGTTCCCCAGTCTTGGTGAAGGGAAGAGGTATTTGGTAACAATCTGTGAAAGGAAAATGGTGGGGGGATGGGGAAGAGGAAAGCAGATAACGTTATCAAGATGGCAAATGGAATACAACCGTCCACCTAGCTCAGCCAAGAAAAGGCAGGGAAACCATTTGTCTCTATTGAACAAGGCTGTAAAACGTGAAGGCAGGTAGGATGCACCCCAGAGTAGTCAGTGCGAGCTTTTGGATTGGTCCCTAATAAACTGTGTGTTGTAAAGCTGCTCAGACCTCTCGATTTCAGCTGGCGAAGGAAGTGACCCATCTGACAGGTATTTTGCTTATTCTTACTATTCACACTGTGTTATTTTTAGCATTTTGTCTCATGTACCAGAAGCGAGAAACTCTCTGGAAAGGCAGTGACCGGTGCAGCCTGGGCTATTGTGTTACTCCTATATAAAGAGTGAGTTTGGGTCTTGGAAACCTTGAGGTCTATTATTGTCACAAGCCATGTGAGATGGGACAGGTGGGGACAGTGACTGATGGCAGCAGGAGCTCCCAGGCATCAGCAGCTGCCTGGGCACAGGAATGAGCTGCGCTCCTGCTGGATGCTTGATGATTAAGAATGGCTGTAATATGTAGGGAAAAAATAAGTCATGTTATACAGCCCATCCTTAGGCTATTACAAAAAAAGATTCCCTGTAATCCAAATCCCTCAGCTTTGGATCAGTGGTAGGCTGTGGAGCATGGCTCCTGTCTCTTATTTTCAGTAGTTCAATTGCACCAACAAACTGCTGAGCTATATCTGTTGCTATAATTAGCACCTGAGGGGGTAAGGAGATGGGCTCTGAAAGCAGGAATGGGATAAAAAGCTGTCCATGGGACCGGCTCTGTGCAGGTTGGCTGAAATAGCTCAAGAAGCAGCAGGTACTGGAGTTTCCATTGTGTAGCCAGGATGGAATGGGTTAGGTGAGAACTTTAAAGTTTGAGGTTTCCCATCTCATCTGTGCATAAGTGTATGTAGGAGAACACGATCCTAAATGCTGCATGACTGGCAACACAAAAGTGTGAACATTAACATTCTTCCTCAACTCAGCCACCTCTGTGTTTCCTTCAGATACATCACTTTTCATCTCAATATTCTTGTCCTAGGTCTCTGGTGAGACGAGTGAGTGTGGATTTGCTGGGGAGCTCCGTGCCCTCCTCTGCCACTGGCGTATTCCCTTCCTGTGCACCGCACCACGCTCAGGATGCAGCACACTTGTCTTAAGCAGTGACATTTCAGAGATGCGTACCTAAAAATCATGACTTGCTTAGCTTGATGTGCCGTGTGTGCAGCCCCGCGTCCCTCACCCAACTGGAGAAGCAGCAAAGTCCAGGGAACTGGGGGATCTACTCGGCAGCTCAAACCAAGACAAATATTTCACTTGTCAAAGCTCACCGTTTTTCTTGTAAAGCTAAAAATAACCGAAGGAAACTTCTCTCTGGATGTCATGCCACTGTCCGTGCAGGCATGCAGAATGGGTTATGGGCTGGTAAAACAGTGTTTTGGGTGGTGGGATGTTTCCCTTGCTTCGGCAAATGCTCAGTGTCACCCTTCAGGTGAGGCTTTGTAGTTTTTCTAGAAGTTTGTGAGCTTGTATCTTCACGAGGCATCTCTGGAGGCCTTTAACAAAGCACTTAAGTACTTTCTATTCTTCTTTTCCAGCTTCAAAACTGCTGTATTTTGAATAATAAAAGGGCCCTGGTGAAAAAGTTATTCCTGATGTAGATTCTGCCACTGCGCTGTCCTCCTGCCAAAGCTCTGGGCTGGTCTCCAGGCATTTTGGCACTGATTATTTTAATTGCTTCTTGATTTCAACATCCTGCTCTTTTCTAAACCTTTCTTTTTACGTTTCTGCTTTTTTCCCTGCCATGTGATTCTCCTCTCTTTCTTGTCTTTTTTTCCTCTTTTTCACTGGATGTTTTGCTGTCTCCTTTTTACCTCTTCCCACCTCTCTCTCTCTTCCTGCTGTGGGAGGTAACTTGTGACTCCTTCCCATTGCTCTGACGCAGTGCAGCCCCTCGGAGAGCAGGGATTTCTTCCAGAGGCGGGTGGTTTGGAGGAAAGGGGGTGGATTACACCTGAGAAACAGTCCTGGGATCCTACTCCTCAGCTACCATTGCCATCCTGGTTTTGGTATTTCTGTTTTCCTCAAAGCACAGCAATCGTCAAAAATGTTGCGAAGTCTTTCTGACCCTGGTTGCCCTTGCGGTTCCCTCCGTGGGCCAGTATTGAGTGGCTTGTGGGTTCAAGGCACTCTAAACCTGTCAACCGCTTTACAAATGTCTGCGGTAACTACTGCGCTTCCCTTCCATGCCAAGTTTCTCCTCGCTTATGTTTTCGTCCTTGCTTCCTTCCACACCCTGCCTTTGTGCAACATTCAAATGGCTTCTACCTTCACCTGTAGGCAGATTTGGTCTCCTCCTCACTGCAGGAACTCTGTCTTTTAAATGGATTTTTTAAGTATCAAACAAAACCAGTAATGAACTGGACACTAATTCCTCCTCAAACCCCTCTCTGTGACAACCTGTTGAAAAGCATTTTCTGCACTGCTTGAGTTTTAAGCACTGGGCCATCCAGGAGGGAGTCAGCTGGGTGCCAGTGCAAAGCCTTTGGATCACTGAAACCTCACAAAGGGGCTTATGTGGTTTGTGTTTGGTATAAAAGCTTTGCACTCAGGCTTTTTTGGGCTGGATTATACCCCTAATGAGCAGTTTCTAAACATACCTTTCTGCCTTGGTTTAAAACCTCAGCAGAGGAGATTGGTGTTCCTGCTTTTCACAGGATTGGACAAATTAATTCTCCATAAATACAATATAACCACTCATGGCATTGACGTTTCCCATACTAACGATTAATTCCTTAATTTTACAGTTTCTTACATGCCTAAGATAGCATTCTGAGTGCGAAAGAGACTTTTCCTTTTGACTTGTCTTACCACATTGGTTTGTGATGTTCAGAGATGACATCACAAATCTGAGAATTCTGGTGTGCTGCTTGTGTCCATTCACGTAACGTGGGGACACCAAGGGACAGCAGATGAGAGCTCCAAGGACACTGCATGACACCGCGTGTCTTCCTGCTCTCCACATCAAACTTCAGCTGCGTCTTTAGGTGAGCGTTTTCCACAGTAGAATGAAACTCCAAGTATGCTATGTGTTTGAATAGGCTTTCTTACATATCAAGACAGTGACTTCTAGGTCAAGAAGTCCCTGAGTCACAAATAGCTGGAGCCTGGGAAGGCATATCTATATATTTCCCTTGTTCTTATACTCTTCCCGAAGCATTTCCTATTCTCATTGTGGTCTGATCTAGTACATATGTTCCTATGTCACTTTTCTTCTTTTTAACTGGATTTTGGTGTTTCCTCCAAAAGCAGCGCAAGTATTTTGCCTTGCTCCAAATGTCAGGGAGTAAAAGGTTCAGCTGGTGTCGGGGCAGTTTGGGTAACACAGCTATACTTTGGAGTCCTGAACTTGCTCTGTAAATATTAGCAGAATATCTAGCAGAATTGGATTTTGTTGGCTAAAGCGTGTGAGCGCAACAACAGCTTGTGAGGTGTGCTGGGAAACACCTAGGCACATAACAGTGTGTTTAGTCATCTGGAAGATGCAGCCTTTGAAGAGGGTTTGTGGTGCTCTTAGAAGGGCTGGAAGTGCATGAGCCTCCTCCATTTGTGATCCTGTGGCCTGTACCAGGGAAAAACTTAAGCCTGAAATTACTAGAGTAGGTGGGTGTAAGAAAAGCACTGCAATGTTTTTGAGTTCTGCAAGAACTGAAGTCCTTCAGAGACTTCGGTGCTGACAAATTTGCAGCCAATAGTACCAGTGGGTGGTCTTTGCAATCATTTGAAGCTTCAGAGATGTGTAATAAAGGTCTTTGTTTTAAGTTTTTCTTTCTATGTAATTTGTGTTGCATAGTGACAGGGATATCTCTCCCTGCCTCTAATAATATATTTTGGTTGGTTTTTTCCATAAATTAATTCTAATTGTACATCTCTGTGTGTCAAAGGTTGCTCGTGTCAGGAGAACCCAGGGAAATGCCAGTTGTGTGGGTCCCTGCTGGAGCTGCTGCTGGAGCTCATCTCCTGTAACCTGCACTGTGTCTGAGAAGCCACTTGCTTCTTAGTCCTCCTGGTTTTTTACCAGTAGCTTTGCACTCCCAGATAGTCCTGAAACTGTGCTGCTGCTGGCAGTGTGCTGGGCTGGCCACAGGCTTAGGCTGGGGAGCCTGCTGGGCTGCCTCTTACTCCAGCTCCGTGAGAGAGGAGCAGGATATGTCAAAACAATTTTTTTTGCCTTATTGATACATGTTTCTTACCTTGTCACTGAGAAAGTGTGAAATCCATTTTTTCAAACATAGTAAATGAACTGCTCTACTCTTCTGTAGCAGGCTTGAGAGAGTCTGCCTTTCTGTCCTGTGCTTTGGAGAGGAGTTGCTCAGCTTTGGGGGAGGAGGCGGAGGATGCAGGAGACAATGAGTAGCTCTTTCTCCGGCTGAGCTGCTGAGCTTCTGGCAGTGGCTGGTGGTCACAGCTACGTCCTGTGCAGTAGGCTCTTCCTAAGGCTCTGCTTGGCACTGTGTCACTTTCCCCGGCTTCCTTGGGTCCTGTAATTCTCCACGTACAAACCGTCTTGTCTCAAAAGACCTGTAAACCACAGACGATTGGTGGGAAATTTGTTCAGTCATACAGAATGATTTGAGACTATAGCAGCTTTTTCTTTTTTTTTTTTTTTTTTTTTTTTTTTGGTTCCACGTAAGGATGAAACTGAGACAAACCAGGTTTTTATAAAGTAGAAAGATGAGGGTGTGGGGCAACCACAGCAAGGGCCTGGCAGTGTCGGGGCTGAGACCTAGTTTGCAGCAGGCAGGATGGCAACCTGTACTTGCATCTTCTCTTGCCCAAGTGACAATTTCAGCTGCCAGCTATTGGCTTCTCTGCAGAAAAGGCTAGGCTTGCTCTAGTATGTTGTAGCCTGAAATTGTATTTTGCACCTCAATCTAGGAAGTTTTTTCTTAAAAAACAAAAACAAACAAAAAAACCCCCAACCAAACAACAACAAAAAAAAAAACACAAAAAAACCAAACCCAAAACAAAAAACACAAAACCACCCCAAAACAAAACAAAAACCCCAACAAAACAAACTCAACCCCCTAGAGAAATGTTGGAGATCAACTTAAAAATAAAATTGATAAATAACTCTCTTACTAAAACCAAATTTCAACCAGCTCTAAAAAGACATCCTACCTGTGCTTCCAAACACAAAGCTCTGCTGAGAGCCCTGTGTCACTGGGTGACTTGTGCTGCCAACATGTAGGGATTATTCATGTACATAACATCCAGTTTATATAAACCCAGCTTTTAGTTAAAAAAACCATCTTACACAGTGGGGCAGAGATTCTTTAAGGCATTTTGATCTGTTAAATGTGAATTCCCTAAAACAGACATTGCTTTGCCCAAAGAAAGCATTTCTGCCCTTACTATGGCAAGTCCCTGGAGGTGCCATGACAACAGGGCACTCTCAGGTGCTCACCATGACTTTGATAAAATGTAAGATATTTATTGTGGCTGTATTTTAAATAGAGGAACAAAGCAAAGAACTGGAAAAAATATGGTGGGTATTTTCAGAGACTGGGAAGAGCGTTTCTGCTGGCTGCGGTTGGAAAGAGCTCTGTTTACTGTTCCTGTCTGAAAAACACGCCTGAGGGACAGAAGTGTATTCCAAAAATCCTCAGATGCATCTGTATGGAAACAAAAATAGATATGTTAGTAGTGGGTAAAAAAGAATTCCAATATTCTGCAAAATCTAATCAAAATGATGATGAAATGCTTTGAGACGTTTTAAGGGAACAGCCCCTTCTCCCAGCGCGTGCGGGTTCCCCCCCGGGGTAGGTGGTGGGGATGAGTGGCTGCACGGACACCCAGCATGTTTCTCCTGTCCCTAACCGCCCCGGACTGCCCTACTTGGGTAACAGCCTGTGCTGAGGCAGTCACCTATTAGTCAATTAAAGCAATAGTACCAAAGCTTACCACGTGTTAAAACTGTGGGCAACCCTCCTTGGTTCCCCTCTGGCATGCTTTCTTCTGAATCCTGTAGAGATGTATCCCAGCTACATTCCCAGGCAAGATTCTGACCTTCTTCACTGCCACAAGCACATACTCAAATCAGGGTACGATGTGTAAAAAGTGAAAGCTCTCTGTATTTCAACAGGTGCTTTTTCTCACGCTTCTTTTTTTACCTGGTGAAGGCAAAACACCTACCTGCATGCCCTGCGTAAGGGAAGGTGGAGTCGGAGAGGAATGCCATCTGTAGTTTGGAAATGTGTTACACGTTCTGCACGTTATTAAGAGGTGACAGACTTTCTGTCCCAGTTTACCACTCTGTCTGCAGTGCCTAAACTCTCATGGTTGGTTAAGGCTGTACCACCAATGTGGTTAATGCAAGATTGGAACATTATTCTAGGGGTTTTGTTCTAACTGTTCATGAGAAATCAGCATGGTGCTGGGAAGAAAGTGTCTGAGAACGGTGTTTCTTGCCACTTGCAGCAGTTGCCAGCCAAGGGTTAACCTGGAGCAGGTTCCAGACAGGGATTAATGCTGATTTCCACAGAGCAGCAAAACTGCTGTGAGAGGTTTTTTACCTTCACAGGATGCTGGGCTGTGCTTGGAGGTATGTTGTTTGGAGTTAAAAATCTTTGGTATGTTTACTGTGTGTGTCTCTAGCTCAGGGCATCTGTAGCACAATCTCCAATGTGGATGGTCAGTTTGAAGTCTCACAAGTGCTGTAGAAAAATATTTTCTAAAAGTGTGAGTAGGTGATTTATGCATTCGCTTTCCCAAGCTGTCCATCACTGTAGCAGCCTGTGCTTTATAAACCCGAACGCATTTATCCTGACAGCACTCCGGCACAATGAGGCTGTGATCATACAGACCATCAGCGTGCCAGGCGCAGCCGTGCAGGGGGAATACCCATGGCCTCACTTTTCAAGTTATTCCCTGTTTTGTAATGCTTTAGAGGATCAAAGCGCAGATCACATCGACGGCAGCTGAAGCTGTTGAGCACTCAACATTTTACAAATCAAATCCCAGCCTCTCATGCTGAGCACAGAACGATGAATGTGCAATTAGCGACTATTTCTGCAATTAATGATTTAACAAGAACTCTGTAGCAAAGGTGTAGCCCTTTCTCCAGAAGAATAATGTTACCAATTTTGAGATCATCCATTCCTCTTCCTGCAGTTCCCTCCCTCCCTCTCCTTTCACTCCTGAACTGGCGGAGAACCCAGTGCTCCCGCAGACAGTTACCTTGCTGGTTACAGCCCAGGGGGTTATTCCCAAAGCTTTTCCATCCCCTCTGAAGGGATAAAACCAGGGTCATACTTCAGAATAACATCTATTTACTTGGTGAGGCTTATGTACATGCCAAATAGTATTGCGCATCACCTTTCTTCTGGCATTTTCTGAACTTACGATGAAATGACCACGTAGTAATTATTTTCTTATCATGCCTTTTTGTTATCCTAAGCTGCCAAAAACCAAGCAGAAAGGACAAAGACTGTTATCTGACAATATGTTGTCATTCGTATGATGGAGCATCAGCATGCATTTAAAATCACAACCATGGCTTCTGCAAAATGAGCAGACAGGATAACTGCTAGAACGTAAAGTTTTCCTTTCTGTCAAAGCATACCTTGGGGGGCTGCTGCCTGTAGGGGGGTGATAATATGGTAAAGGCTTTGTGAACTCTATGAATAGATATCTAACTTTATATTAAAACGTAGTCCTTGGAAACCATTAGTCCTTTCCAGGTCATGGCATTGCAGAGCACGTTCAAGGGTTGGTAGAAGTGTTGGTCTCTTAAGTCAGGCCATTTGTGGGCCTCTCTGGGGTATTGAAGCTGTCCGGTGGTGGTGAAGCTGCCCGTTTATAGGGCTCCGATAGAGCTATACAGCACCACATGGGGGAAGCTATTAAGGAAATCTTGATCTTACTTAGTCATGACTAGAAAGCAAGGTAAGAAAAATCTCCCAATGTAATATGCCTTGCCATCAAATGTGCTTTCTCTACCTCACTTCTGCCCTGCTCCCTTTTTTTGTGGATGGTTGATGTTAATGAGGATTGAGAAAATTGCATCGCGCTGGTGAGCTCTGCTCTGCTAACCAGTTATTTTGGGTTCTCTTGCACACATCTGAATTCAGTATATGCCTGTTGCTGTAATTTTAAGTCTGCGCCCTTGTGTTAGAAGCCGAATTTGCCCCAGTGCATAGGAAGCTTCGGAGTCTGACTGGTTCATCCTGCCCTTTCTAAGCTCCTTTTAACAGGACAACTTTGTGCTGCTGTGCAGCATTGCTGCTCAGTGCTACAACAGGAGGAGGGAGCCTCGTGCACCACCGACTGACAATTTATGGTGCTGCTGTCATCAAGCAGCCTTTTAACAATGACGTTAATAATTGCAGTAACGTCTAGGACACTTGTAAGGAAATGGGTATCATTTCTCTCTCAAGGATATAAAGAAGCTTTGGGGGCATCAGGAGAACCTATACTTGATAGCTTAGGGCTGGAAGCAGTATGGCAGTCATTGTTGAGACAGATTAAAAGTCCTTGTTGGCATAAATGAGATGATCACATTTATTTTTCTCAATGTGTGGGAAGCATGCTCCATGGGGATGGACCAGGGCTGGTGGGGCAGGACACCTTGTACGTCCTGCACAAGGTAGGTAGCAAGCTGTGAACGAGATGGGTTCTGAGTAGAGAAACGAGGATCTTCCTCCTGAGGGAAGTAACATCTGCATTGGAAAACAGGGGCTGCCTCTGCTTCAGAGTCGCATTGTGATGGCTCTTAAATCATACCACATTTCACAGCTGGCCGCACGGCTGTCAGGACGCGCAGGTGTGAGTGCAAAGCCCAGAGCTGCTTCTGCTCAGGGCATGGGAGCGGCAGTCGGTGCCTGCACCAGCATCCCGGCTGAGCTCCTGTGCAGGGGAGTGGGTCTCCATCTTGCGGGCTTTCCTGGAAACCCAAAGGGCACTTCTGATGTAATGCAAGAGACTGGGGCCACAACCCCTTAGTCTTGTGTGAACATCCCAGAAAGCTGACCAGGATGAGAGCCACGAACCCCAGGAGGTGCTCAGGAAGGGCTGCAACACTAGTCAAAGTTCCCCCTCCAGGACAACCCCGTTTTCAGGTACTTTACTAGCAAAACCACACGTGAAAGTAGAGACAGACTTTTCTGCAGCTTCAAGTTTATCTTTCTCAGGGTTTGCCACGGTGCAGTGTGTCACCAGCAGTCTGTGACAGCCCATGACTGGTTTATTGACATTCATGTCTGGTGCAGTAATTCAGTTTCTTCTGAACCTTTCTATAAGCAAAGAACAAATTGAAACATTTTTGAATTTTCTGTGCTCTGTGAACCACAGTTTGTCTTGCCAGTTATAAAGATGTAATTCAGACCAATACAGCGGTTTTAATCCCACCTCTGTCCTGGGCTGGGAAACATTTTAAAAACTGATTAGACTGTAGAAACCCTTTGAAATAAAAGAGGAGGCAGCTGCTAATGGAAAGATAACCGTTACACAAAACAAACTTTTGGTGCCAAGTAATCCTTGCACCAAAAAATTAGGCACTCAGTTCCCCACCATTCTATAAAAAGTCATCTGGTTGCTTTATTTGCTGAATTGATTTTATTTTAGTTATGTTCCAGGCAGTCTGTTCCCCACTCCTGTGCGTTGTTTTTTGATTCCATCATTATTAAATGATGCTACTGCTTATTTATTTAAGGGACTGGATCCAACCCACTGAAGCCAAAGGGAGTCTTTCTGTCAGCTTATATGGATTGCTCCTTCTCCACTCCACTAAGCAAGCAAGATTTTCAAGACAGTACCAAAGTCCTTAGACAGATTTTTGAAAGAATTCACATTTATTATTTAAAAGGAAAAAAAAAAAAAACAAAACCAAACAAAACACAACATTCTTAGGGCTGTTTTTAATGCTGGAATTGCGTGTGTCGCTCGCTGGAACATTTTAGAGGCTGTGATGGGGCCAAACCCAAACACTGAATGTGTCCTCAGTGGTGATCCTCCAAGTACTGTCCTGCTTGGCAGCTGTGCGGGGCTATAAATGAGGTATGTTTCTGTAAATATCTGTCTTGCTGCACTACTGGTTAGATCTGAGTTTGTACAATGTCTTGGGAAATCATCGTTTTTGAGATGTGCCGCCTTACACTGCTCACATCTTGCTTTTTCTCTGTCTTTTACTTGATTTGTAGCTCTTTGTCAGAGGCCCAGGGTATGCTCAGGAACGTGTCTTTAAATGTCTTCACTTGCATCCCACATCCTGAGTGTACCGAGTTGAAGTTGAATTTTGGTCCAAACTGTTAAAAAAAAAAAAAAACTCCAAAAGTTTACAGAATCCCAGCAGCGATCTGAGCCAACTTTTTCATGTGTGTCCTTCTTAACATCTTAAATTCTAGATAAGGCAAGGGAAATCCCTGTTTGTTTTTTCATTTTGCTGGCAGTGGGAAGGTGACAGTGACACCAGGCAGTCCATCCCTTGCAGGTACCGTTACACAGACGTGCATTTTTCCACTGCAGCTGCCAGCAAGTGCCCGGCGTGTAGGGGAGACCCAGCAGGCCATGGGGACATGGCGGCATCTGGTGGGTGCCTGCAGGAGCCGGGGCAGTAGGAGCCCCAGCTCAGGTGGTCCCATCAGGGACCTCAGCTCTGAGAAGGTGGTGCAGGAGGGGCCGTGTCACCATCTCTGCCCCCACTTGCCACTGTCTTGAGGAAATCTTTCCAGCAAGGTTTCAATTTACTCTGTTGTAAAGTGAATGCAAGTCCTTTCTACCTCTCCGACCCCGATTTCTATATAATGTTAGAGGATTGTGTGGGATCCAGAATTGCAGTTTAAAACTAACCCCAAATCACAGAATCGTTCAAAGAACAGGCATAAAAATGATATCTTTACTTGGGAGACTTTCAATCTGCTTTTCTCTTTTTTCCTTTTTTTACTATATTCAAGATTTCTCATGCTTCATCTTAAATAATATTGCTTTCTGAATAGAGACGATACAATGAGGTTCACACTAGCTGCAGCTTTAGGAGGAGCTCTAATTATATTTAAATACCCAGGGCTAACAAATAGCTCGATTAGCATCGGCAAAGTCTGCTTGTAGTTGATAGTTTGTTGGTGAGCTTATAAATAGACCTGTCAGAGCTCTAACGTATGCCAGGCAGATATTTGATCTTTAACAGTGACTGGTCCTGCAAGCCTAGGAAAAGAGTGATTTATATCTAGAAAAGATCGCAGAGTTGAGAATAATGATGTAGCCAGAAACAATAGCAGTTTTTAATGGCATTAAACTGGTTAGACCCCATCCTGTTTCCTGACGGACACAGAAGCGCGTGGGGAGCGAGCAGAGAGCACGGCAAGGGCAAGGAGCAGCGCGGGAACTGGGGTGCAACGCCTGGGCAGGGGTCAGCCAACCCGTGGCACTTGGAGAGACGGCTTGTGTTGCTGGTTGCTGCTCTCTGGTTTTACTGTTGGCTATAGCCGATGTGTGTCCCTGTCCCCACACAGCTGCTGGTTTTAAATAGTTGCTGGCTGGTGGCTATACACTCCGGGGATGTACATCTATGATCTGCCATCCTTAAATATATATATGTATATATATATATATATCTTACTGCTAACATACATAGTACAGGCCAGTAGATTATCTGTAGGCTGTGGTGTTGCGTCAATTTTGGGGTACATATATGCATTATATCACAGAATCACAGAATGGTTTGGGTTGGAATGGACATTAAAGCCCATCCAGTGCCACCCCCTGCCCTGGGCAGGGACACCTCCCACCAGCCCAGGTTGCTCCAAGCCCCGTCCAACCTGGCCTTGAACCCCTCCAGGGATGGGGCAGCCACAGCTTCTCTGGGCAACCTGGGCCAGGGGCTCACCACCCTCACAGCCAAGAATTTCTTCCTCAGATCTCATCTAAATCTCCCCTCTTTCAGTTTGAAACCATTACCCTTCATCCTATCTGTTTCTTTAGACATCCTCTAGTACAAAGCAGAGGGTGCGTGGTGCATTCAGAGGTAGGAAACACGTGTTCCCACAGCACTGACCTCCCTCGCCTTTCCCAGGGTGTTACAGACCTGCAGACAGAAGTACTCGAATGCCCGAGGTGCTCCAGAGCATCTATTTAAAAATATATCTTCTAGCACGTGCCAACAAGAATGCTTAGAATTAAAACTCTACCATAACTAGTGTTTTGGGGAAAATGCAGTATAATAATAATAGTATGTTGGCAATTTTTCATAAGGCTGATGGTTTGCAGAGCTGTTAATTAACTGTGGGTTTTCTTTGCCGGCACTACAGGGAGACACTTCATGAGGAAAAATGTAAGTGAAGCCAAAGAGTGACTATCTCAGAAATTCACTGTCTGTCACAGTTATGGCAAAATACTGAGCGAGCTTGCTGCCACGTGCTAAAAGAGTGTGTTTGGGGATGCTTGCTGATAGTAGTGTCAGTAAAGGAAAAGCATGTGGAAGTCTCCATCTTAGTTAAATCTGGGGCTATGTGGGAGTCCTCCCAGGCTGGAATTGAGTTTAGATCAACTGAAACATCATTTTCTGTCTTGTGTGTGTCATAGGTTCATCAAAAGGCTACAAGGGATTTCCTGGGTGATGTATGAGGCAGCACGTGTGCTCAGCCCCTCGGTTAGAGGATTAGATACTCAAATGGTGAACTTAATGTTCACCTTCTACACCCTCCTGAAACCATTTGGAGTATATTTTAAATGCAGGAGAGGTTAAAATATACCGGGATTTGTTCATTTTAACTGTAGAAACAACCAGATGATTGCAAAAGGGTGTTTTCTTGAACATTCATTTCTTTATTTGGGTAGAGATTTCAGTCTGATCAGTAAAGGAGGTTTAGTATATTCAGTTATTTTTGGCATTAAATTTCAAGTTTACACTTGGGTAAGAAAATAAAAAGTAATGGTGTGACACTCTTAAAAGATACTCATCGTTCTAAATGATGCTACAGTGCCTGCGATTTGAACAGTGGTTTTGAACAACAAAGCAAAAATTTTATACTTTCTGCTACAAAAATTTGGCTGTCATCAAAGCATCCACCTATTACTTCAAAGGTACTTCTAATCATCTTGGGATATATGGGTTATTTTTAACAAATCTTCATAATTTCTATTTCTAGAGTCACAGGGATGGCTACCTTTTTAACTGTTGCTTTTCCTTTATTTTCAAACTGTTTGGAGACAACTGAAATGTTTGAACAGAGAAGAAAACTGTACAGAACCCCTTTTCCCCCTGGGTTTTATTCTCTTAGCTGTGTCTGAAGGATTCTCAAAGCGAGAGCAGAGTCAGGGCTGTAACCTGCAACCAGACGTGGATAGAAGGTGGCCTGGTTACAGTATGGATTGATTTTCAGGTTCAGTTGTGAATTTGGGGCTTGGGGCCAAAGAAGAATGAAGTCTGGATTTCGTGGTGATACTTAGTGGTGAAATTTCAATTCTGTGTATTTCTATTCTATGGGTGTTTGTGGTAAAAATGGAGTTAGTCAATAGGAAATATTTCAGAAGAGCTTACTAAAAGCTAATGTGAGATCAAAAAAGACTTAATTGTGCAGACCTTTGCCATACGTCTACAATGGGCAGTCAGCGCTTGGTGTGTCTTCATTGGCGATTGTGTGACTCTTCATTCATGTTACTCCTTTTGTAGAAATTTCTTGTTAATCAGAGCATTTTGCCTCAACAGATGTAGTTTAGGGTGCTAAAAAGAGCACAGGTTTCAGGGAGGAGTTTCCCTGGTTGTTTGCAAGCGGCTGCATTTGCTGTGGTGGTGCTGGGTCATCCCCCAGTGCGTCAGCCGAGCGGCCCCGGGAGGAGGACGAGGAGGAGGAGGAAGGGCACAGGTGCAGTGGGCACATGTTGTGAACTAAAGCGGAAAAACACTCTGTGCTCCCAGTTTGTTTCACTGTAGGATTTCTCACCTGCTGAAGTATAGTGGCTGTTTGGCTCATGGCTGGATGACAACTACTGGAGCCCTGTTGCAGAGTTCTCTTCCAGCGCTGTCTCTTAGGAGACAATGACTCCCCATAGCCTGATTGTTTTGCATTAGGATTTGAGATTCAGTCTGGGGCTTGGCTTGCCCCCCTACCCCTCCCCGGATACCTGACAGACTGACTTCTTTTCTTGCTGTGTGCACTAATGAAGGTGACAAACTATCTCAGTCCATCGAGAAGGCTGTAGTCGGGTTCCCAGCGCAGCAGAGGATGGGTGTGCGCTCCCAGGGCAGTGCTCAGCCTGTGCCTGCATCCCCACAAGCACCACAGGAGGATGCGGGTGGCACCTGAGCTGCAGGAAGCTTGGCAGCTCATGGACGCCGTTTTCGGAAAATACTGACTGCACCAATGTTCCCAGTCCTCTGTGGTGAATTATCTCTCTTCCAACTTGCCAGCTTGCCTCAGCCCTTCACGGAGAAGAGCTGGGCTGCAAATCAAAGCTTTCACTAGCAGAAGCTCATTAACTTCTTCTTTTGGATACTTTGGCAGAGCCGCATCTCTAGAAAAAGACATGCTCCCAAATACTGTATCTTAAAAAAGAATAAAATAGCGCAGTTGGTCTGTGGTTAGTTGCTGGATTTATAGCAAATTATTCTATGACGGCTGTCGCTGATGGCAGCTCCAGCCCAGTGCAGCTGAATGTTGTGAGCCACCTACTTTGTCAGGGGTCTCCAGCGAAAGCCCCTGTTTGTCTTTGGGGCTGGGGTTTGAAAGAAGCAGGTAACATCCCACATTGGAGCTGACTAATTAATCTTTCTGTGCAAGGATTCCCTCTGGCGTTATCCCCCAAGTCCTACTGTGTACAGGCGTTGCCATGGCAATGATAAAAGGCTACTCCAGCTGGCTGCCTTTCTCCTCTGCATATTTTTCTCAAGAAAAATAAAAGCTGAGACATACTTTAGAGCAGATTTGCTGCCTGTGGAAACTCTGATCTTAGTTTAAAGGTCCCCTGAGGAAAACGTCCTTTTGTCTATCTCCAGATACCTCTGCTTCCTGATGCATCACCCCGGTTTCAGACAGGCTCGCTTGGCTCGGGGGGACGTGCCACAGCAGAGCTGTGGGGCTACAGCTGTGAAGTGTGAGCCTGCAGCAGGGAATAGATGGGCTCGGACTTTGGTCCCCAGGAGCTAGAGACACCCTCTGTGAGCATGGACAAATCCTTTGAGGTCTACATGATCAAAGGGATTTAGATCCACAATGTTTTTAATATAGATAGTCAGGCACTGGACAGAAGGGTTGGAGGTTTTTTTTTTTTTTTCCCCTAAAAGTATTTGAGCAGTTTCAATTGCCTTTTATCTCATTTGAACATGTAACCAGCTCTGGCACATCTTAAAATCCAAGCAGGTGCCTCTCTGCCTTTTCAGACATTTAAAAGTTTGACGCATAGTACATTCTGTTTTCTTCTCTGTAAAATAGAGTAGGGTGGTTCAGAAAGGCTAAGGTTAATCCCTAATGACGAGGAGACGTATGAGGACTATTTGGAAATAAAAAAAAGGATCACATATATGAAATTGCTGTGAAGTCTTTTTCCCAAATAAGGTCTTCAGCAGTGACTGCTACAGGCATCTTTCTATTCTGTGCAACTCCGTTACTGACATACACTGTGACTCCCAGTTAGGAAAAAATAACTGATGCTGAAGGATACCTTTATGCCCGGTCAGTTCAGTAGCAGCACAAAGATGATGACTAACCTGTGGGTTTAGGGAAGAAGTCAGTCCATAGGCATGCTCAGAATAAAATCCTAGAGACTGGTATAATCTCAGTTCTGCTATAACTCCCTATAGTGGCATCAAAGCTTAATATTTGGAAAAAACATATGCCAATAGTTCCCTGAAGCTATTCAGACAGTCCTTCACTCCTCACCTCCTCAAGAGAATGGTTTCTGTCCAGAAGGGAGCACTAATGCAAACTATTCACCAGCCTCCTTGTTGAACATCTTTCCTGCCACGTTTGCCCCGGTGAAAACAGAAGGCTTTCATGGAATTTTTCAAATTCTGGTGGCTATAAGCCTTTTATACAAAGCTCTCAAACTCTCTCCTCCAGATCTGGTGCCTAATAAAAGCAGCAAACCAGGTCTTTCCCTGCGGCTGTGGTACCCTTGTGCTTCCTTGTGGCTTCATCTTTTCAGAATACATCCATCAAAAGCCAACATGTGCTCTTTTGCTCTTGTAACTAGAAATAAGGTTCTTGATGCCAGAAAACCTTCTCCAAAGACTTCACTTTAAAAAACCAAAAGTCTGTTAAGTAGGATCACTTATGACTTTTATGTTTGTACGTTGTATGTTACATAAAGCTGTAGGATTTTATATCATCTTTGGGTTAAGTTTGAAATTATGATAAAAAGCTCTTCACACTGTAGCTTGAGGGTATGTATACAGCACCTTCCAAATATCTTTATCTACAGAAAGATAATCCTTCCTTTAACAGATCTCCAAACACTTTCTTAGGAACTGTATTTAATTTCAGAGCCTACAGTGTTATCGAGAACTCTTTTGCCGCCCTGTACATGGTAACACTTCTGTGGTTGCACAGTATTTTTTTTTTTTTTTTTTTTAAAATAGACCCCATCTTTTTAATTCTTCTATCTAATATGTTCCTGCAGGGCTGTTCAAGCAGCCTGGTATCACCAGGTGCGCGTGGAAGAAACACGGCTATGGCAGGCCACTGGTCATGCTCCTTATGTCTTGTCCCTAAATCACCTATGCCCTGGGAGGAGAAGTTCAGAAGTGTTCATCTTCAAATGCTGTCCCACATAAACAGATGGCTCGCAAGCCCGGTAGATGACACATCATTCCACCTACGGGCTAAAGCTTTGAAAAATCTCAACTGGAAAGCAGACTAAGCTTTGTATGCCTGTGTGCTTGCGCCTTAGCATGAGGCGAGGGACAACCTCGTGCTCGGGGACACTCAGAAAAACTAAATCAAAGCCTTTGTATCAGGAGTAAAGTCACTGTGCAAAAGTTACACTTCTGTGTTTAGGGCAAGCGGTCAGGAGCGAGAAGCCACACTGCCTGCCACAGTGTTCATCTCCCTGCATGGGGCAGAGCTCAGAGAACCAGCCTGCACCGCGAGACAGCAGAACTTCATTTTTTTTCCCTTGTCATACAAATGGAGAAACACAAGCAGATAAGGACTTCAGGTGAATTGTGGTTGAACGTGACTGTGAGTAATGCTCCCAGTAGTCTGAAGAAAGCTTAAGGAAATATTTTAAGGTATTTTTCAAGAAGAACGTTTTTAATCCATAAAAAAACACTGGCTACAAAACTGAATAGAGAAAGAAACGTTTCAGGCATCCTATGCTGCTGATCAGGAGAGATTAAAATTTTTGTATTGCATACTAAAGTATCCAAAGGTCAATGGCAATTTAAAAAATAATGTGTTCGGTTCATGGAGACATTCTGAACAAAAAAAAACACCACCAAAGACTTTGCAGATACTTACCCTGTTCCGGACTCATTAATAAATGTTACAGACAGTGGCCTGTAATGCCAGAACGCACCCTGTAGCAGTAACTAGAGTGGAGTTTTCATGGTGGGAAAGCTATAAACCGGTGGGATTAGCTGCTTCTCATCCTTGGCTCAATTTATGATTGCCAGGGCTTGGGCACAGAGTTGCACAGCCCACTTTCTTTCTCCGTGTTCAGATAAGATGTGTCGTGTGTTTGCTCCGGGGTTTGTTTGTCATTGCTGGTAAAGGTGACACCGTCTGGCCTTGGCTTGCAAAGTTGTTTCCTATAAATAATTGGGGCCTACGTTTTTAAAGTGATCTGGGGGTGAAACCCTGCCATGCTTCGCTTCTTATACTAGAATCTCTCTTTTCTGAAATGCATCTTTCTCTCATTATTGCGTCCGAGTGGGGGGAAAAAAGGTTGGGTGGTAATGAAGCAATGTCATAACAGGTATGTCGACAAGGAGAATCAGGTCAGTCCTGAACGTGCCTTATTTTGTATGCTGTCAATCAGTAAAACGCCCTGGGAGTGATGGAGTGAGGTTGTAATCAGTGCAGAACAGACGTGTGAATCTTGTTTAATCCTATTTGACTTGTCATTTTAATGACTTGGGTTTGGGGGTGAACTCTTGCATAGGACTCCAAGAGATGCTGCTGATTTTAAATTCCTTTAGTTTCATACGTTGTGTAATTGCTAAACAAGCTGTAGTCTGCAGAGTTGACTTGCTGTGAATTCTTTAGTTATTCCTCCTGTGCCTTAGGTACCACTTATATCAGCGCAGAACTCGAAAGTCTCATCACAATTTAGATAATGAGTGGAATATACCTTATCAGAAACAAATTTAGATCTAAAATCAAGATGTCCCCTCATTAAAATGTGCTTTGCATCTGCATTTCTTTAAAGTCAACTGATTTGAGGGTCAGGAAGCCTTTTTTTGTGCTGAATTGCTTGGTACTTAGATGCTGTTTGAAGCCCTAAGTAATAGATCATCTGAGCTGCATAGACTGACAGCAGTAAGACAGCTTTTCTTCTGTGCCTGACGTTAGGGCTTTTTGATCTCCTGACCCTATTTGAACATGGCTTTAGATAAGAGCTACCCTTCTAGTCCAAACTGATATTGTCTGTAGCATCTGGGAGGTATTATCCATTCAGGCTTGTATTTGAATGTTAGGTACTAATTTCAGACAAGTGTCTATCACTTGAATGTAAAGTGTGCAGCTGCAGCGGCCCCCAAATGATTATTACCTCTAAGTGGGAGTCATTTGGTTCTTTTTCTTTTTTTATCACTGTAGTATTTGTATGAGTACCCACGGTATGATTCATTTCCCCTACTTCCAGCTGGCTGAAAGGTAGATGTTTAGATCAGCTTTTACTCTAGGGCCCAGTTACAGTCAATGGGGAATGATCCATCTCTCCAAAGGACAATCTGTCCG
The DNA here is from genome assembly GCF_964199755.1 of Larus michahellis. Taxonomy (NCBI): domain Eukaryota; kingdom Metazoa; phylum Chordata; class Aves; order Charadriiformes; family Laridae; genus Larus; species Larus michahellis. Next base: position 4,468,813 of record NC_133906.1, on the reverse strand, counting down.
TCAAAGAGAAAATGGGATAAATTGCTTATTGCTCTTCACTGACTATTTTTTAGACTCAATGCCTAAATTTTTGATGGGCGAAATATGAAAAATGAACGCCAAACAAAAAACGGATGTGGTAGGGGACGTTTGTGGCCCCACTCTGTGCTACCAGTGGTTAGTAAGTATGGAAAGGCATCTCCTGGTCCCTATGGTCCCTAAGGTAGCTGCTTTGCCTATTGCTAAAATGTGACCATTGCTTTTATTTCACATTTTAAAGTGGGTCATTAGGCTTCAGAATCCTTCTTCTGTAGCCAGCGTAGAAGAGCTGTATTTTAGAGCTCCTGAGGAATCAGTGATTCAAATCAAAACCGTTTCTCTTTGTTGTTGGAAATGTGAGGTAGGATGCCTTGCTTAGGATACCTTGTTTAATAACCACAGCAGCTACTAATTGAGCTGCAGGGCCGTGTGCCGGAGCGGCAGGCAGCTCTCTTACGTGTGGAAAATTAGCTCTTTCTGGAGGCAGTTGAGTCTCAATTATTTGTTCAACTGGTGATTGCTTGCTGACTCATTCAAAATTTGGCACTGTTCAGCTGGGTTGGGTGTTCAGGTTGTAACTCAAATCACAGACTTCATTTGCAAAGCAAAATGAGCTGCAAACCAATATGAAGGTGTGTAAGCTTTGAGAGGCTTTGGAAAAAACTCTCCACAACTTAACTTTAAGAATATCCTTGACCTGGGTATCTTTAAAAATAAAATAAAAAGCTCAATTAGGCACACAATTTTTGTAAAACATAGGGGTTTTTTTCATTTGTATGGAACACTTTACCAATGGTTTGACGTAGTTTCTGCTCAGTACTGTGCTTATTACTCAGAACTATGTCATTCTGGGGCTGTTTAGACTCTTGGTTCTCTTGCATGTGATTCCTTATTTAGCAGCTGCTTTACCAATGTGGGAAGTGATTTCACAGTTAGACATGGAGCATGAAGGTGCATCATAAGCACCCATTTCTAACCAGAAATGCTTTGTCTATGTAAAATGTTAGGCTCAGAGAATAGATTTTTTTTTTACAGTTTCTTTGTGAATGCTCAAACTGATCTCAGTTCTCAAAACACGATAAAAAGAATGTTTTCTTTAGTCTGTATTTTAAGAAGCATCTTGGTTTAGGATGCAGTTGTCCCAAAGACCCTGCAATTCCTGATTTAGGGACATTCCCTAGGAGAAGTCTGTTCTACCATTGTGATTAGTGCACCCCTGGGATTATGAGGCAAGAAAAATCCCATGGAAGTCCCGTGACCCGTATACCCCAGCAATGAGTACTGTGGTCAGATGAACAAACTGTAGTGTTAAATGTCTTTTAAAATAACCACCAAAATAGTCCCACTTATTACTGCAGTTGGCTGTCCCCTGATCCTTGCATATGCCTCAGTGTTAGAAGGAACATATTAAAAACCATGGCATGACTGTCAGAGGGGAGCCCTTATATGTATGTGTGTTTGTAAGTAAAGGCAATTTTCAGATTCCAGTTTCTACCTTAGTATTAACCTGATTTTATTTAGTTAGTTATAAAATGAGTTGCCTTGTCTTCCACTGCACGGGTTATGATAAATCACTCCTGGTGACTTGTGTCATAACTTGCACTATGGTGCTGTTAAAAAAAAAAGTCATGCCAAAATATCTGTGTTCTGAGCTGGCTTTATAGGCAACACACCACCAGCCAAAGAAACAAGTGCTCCTGCACATGAGCAGTAACTCTCCAGCACATCCTCCATCCACTTTTGCTTTCAACTCAGCTCTCCCGTTTGTCTTCTGTGCCTGTAACCTTATTATCTGGTGATGATGATCTTCACCTCCGCTGTAAAGCACGCTCCAACCATCTTTATCTGCTGCCTTGACTGCAGTCACTTCTTTTCTGGATTCCAAATTCAGTTTATAGGATTTCTGCATGCAGCGGATGATGCTGTTGCTTCTCTGAGGCTCAGGTTCATCACTCTTCCTAGTAATTTTGTAGCTCATAAACTGGAAAAAACAGTTGTGGTTACAGGCTGTAAGGGACAAAGCTCTGGACCTCAGGAAACCACTGTTTTGGAAAACATTTTTCTAATATTACAACGCATTGTTGGTAAATAATATTAAATTTCCTGAAAACAGCACATATTATGGTAAGACCTACATACCAGTGCACAAAGTGAGGTAGCCAGTTTGTTTTACTGAATGCAAAAGTGACAAATGTTTCTGTTTAGATGGGGATTTTTCTCCAATTATTTCGTTTTGCTAGAGACACAGTGGTGTTTACTCATGTTAGTATAATTCTAGTAACATAAAGTGAACTATGCTAATGACTAATTTGGCCTGTGGGGATCTGGACATATCTGTAAAGGAAATACATTTAGAATTATATTTTTTTTCTGGTATATATACAGTACAAGAAAGGTAAGGCTGTTGCAGGGAAAAGACTGGCTATATTGTATGCTTGCACTTGCTTTCATTGAAAAAAAATCAACAAAAACTTGCTCTTTTGAGCAGTGTCTTGCATTGTATTCTTCTAGATGAATGATGGTTACACATGCTTTCGTACCATCCGTGAGAGTAGGCCACAACGTTTTTTCCTACAGGCAGCGGATTGATTTTTTTGGTTGTTACTGTTTTTAAACTATATCATAATGTCGATTTATCAGAGGAGAAGCCTTGAGGCAACAGATCTCCTCCTGGTGCACACTGAGCTTGGGAGATGTGTTTTTATTCACTGAGTGATAATTCGTAAGTGTAATGAAGAAAACATGCAAGAATAGCATTCCTCTAGGTGCATATCTTCAGACGTGAAGAAGCAGCACCGAGATGATCTGAGCACCATCTTACCTGGGAGGAGAAAAGGGTAAAGAGGTCCTGGTACCAGTGGGAGCACGTCGTGGTGCGGCCGCTCGCCCTGTCCCGTGTGTCTTGAGAGCTTTTGTTGGGCACAGCCCAAGCCCAGTTCTCGTGCTTTTGGCATTCTATAGCAGTACCTGGGTTATCTTCTCCAGAGATCCAAGAAATAGCGGTATGTCTTGCTGGCCCAGTGGGGTACTGTCCTGGTTCCGGTGGGGATAGGGTTAACTTTTCCTGGTATTCCATGCCATGTGAGCCACGCCCACCCTGAGCTGCCGGGGGAGGGGGCAGGAAGTTGCTGCTTAAAAGCGGGCTGGGGCGTCCCGGGTCCGGCCGGGGGAGCCGCGGGGAGCGGCGGTTCCGTAATCGCGTTTGTATATTCCCCTATCCGTGTTGTTGTTGTTGTTGTTGTTTGCCTGTTCCCTTTGCTGTCCTGTTAAACTGCCTTTGTCTCAACCCAAGAGTCTTGCCTTTTCTTACGATCCTTCCTGTATTAGGAAGGCGCGAGCGAGCGGCACGTGGTTCTTTGTTGCCGTCTGAGGCTAAACCACGACAGGTACGCCTTGCAGGAGGAAGCACATGAGGACTCCCAGGGTGCCTGGCTGCCTCTTGCCAAGCAAGCCTGTCCCCTTCTCCCGGAACACCTTGTATCTCCATAGCTGAGAGCCCAGGGGAAACCTGGGGGAGTGCAGCCGCTAGGTCAGTCTCACACATTGTAAAACTGAACTTAGAGATATAGCAGAACTACTAATTACACAAAATTGTTTCCTGTTGTCAGTGAGAAGGAGAAGGCAGGCTTTGTGTTATGGGGACACTATGGGGTTGGGCATTGTGCTGCTGCTTGTCTTCTGTTGGATCAACAGATTTCCTTGAAAGCGGAGTTAATACAGTGCCAAGGTGAAGCATTTCCAGCGTAACTGCAACCTCTATCAAAACACGTCTTTTTCACATTAAGTATTGTCCACAAAGAGATCACTTTTCTATTTCTTCTTCCCACTTAAAACCTTCATTTTCTGTGCTTGCTGTCTGAAAGCATGTGGCGCTGCAGCCATGCTCTGGCAGCATGGTGTGTTTGGAGAGAGGGAGATAAGACACCCGAAAGCTTCAAAACGCTCACGATCTACTGCTGGGCTTCCCAAACTTCACCAGGATTTTCTGGATAATTTGATTGAGATAATTTGCTGCTTCCCACTCCTAAGGATTATCTTGGTGGCATTACAAGCTCCACTCAGCAAAGGTTCAGGGCTTTTGGGACATCAATTTGATAGCCACTCCCTACATGCAGTGGGAACTTTGGCAATTGGCTGCTGAAAGACTAGAAAATTATTAGAAAGCATTTGCATTTAAAAGCATCTACAAAACTGAGAGGAACATCCCATGCCTGAAGCCTTGGCAAAAGTCTGCTGAATCCAGGCTGGGATCAGCTCCCCATGCGCCCTGGACTGAGGGTCCCCTGGAGGAACCGAGACCACCCAGGCTGGATCCCTGCTTTGGGGGAATTTTAATGTTTGGCATTTATATTGAATGCTTTCTATCATCACTTCATGTCAAGTGATGGAGTCTGAAAGCTGATATTGGGGTTAAGACCCAGTTTAGAGAGAAACTTCCTAGAAAAAGGGGAGTGTGCTCTCCTGCACCCTTGGGCTCTCTGTTGGCACCGCTTTTGTTGTGCTGCTCTCACTCCTTCCTCTTACAATTGTGAATGCTATTGTCCAGAGACCATTTTCATCCTGGTTATCTGTACTTAGGAGTAGAAATGACTGTCCGACTGTGGCTATTGCTCTACAAATGTACTGCATTTTTCTGAAGTCATGTTGGAATCCCAGGCAGCAAAACAGGTTTTCCTACCTTTTCAATTTATTGAACTTGAAAAAACAGCCCTGTTTGGGACTGCATAAAAAAATTATCACTGTTCAATTGCAGAATATATTCCTTTACTTTAATCATATTTGAAAATGTTACCTGGGTGCAAGCTGTTATTTCCAAACCTACAGCAGAGTTTCTGGCGATGTCACTGTGTGCATGCTTCATGTGCGCATTAAATGTTCGCAGGTTGTTGCCCTTCTGCAAATGAGAGCAAATGAAGCAGCTTTAGATAAAACCATTTTAGCATGACTTAACGCAACTTCTTTTCCATTTTCAGGCTTTTTAAAGAGCTCCAGGCACGGCCACATTTGTCTCGGGTCAGGCTTTTTCTCTGCCTGTCCTCCCCCTGCCTTCATTTAGGCTCTTCCAGCAGCTGCCGGTTTTGCCAGTTACCTGTAGGAGTTTGTTAGAGGGTTTGTTGCTGTTTCTTTATGGTGTAGAGCTTAGGGAGGGAATGCGTTATACAGATCTCTACTACTGACTTCGACCCAATTAACTACTTTGTTTTAAGAAATTACTGAAAGGTTCAAGAGTGGTATTCATCTGCTTCAAGTTGCATCCTTCAGTCTCATCTTTACCTTTGTAGCTAAATGGTGCATCTCTCCTAAAGGCTTGTTTAGCTCACCTTCCCATGTCCTCCCACCCTAACAACCGCAAGCTTTTATTAGTTCTTTGGTCGTCTTGCAGATGCCAAGAATTACGCCATAGCTTTTGATTAAGAATCACACTTTCCTGGTTATTTCCATGCACCACTTCTAAAGATTATAAAGAGATTTTGCAGTAGCCATTAATTTTTCTTAGCCCATCCTCCATATTTTATAAAGTGATTTCAAAGAGATGAACGTGCTTCAGTTCAGTGTTGATGCAACCTTTTAGTGTTTTCTGTGCTGAAATATAGGCTAATGTATCAGATAATGCCACCCGCTTCCAGCAGTTTTACTCTTGGCTAGGCAGGGGCTTGCTATATGAACCCTAATTGCTTACGCTGTTTTTAAGACTAGAAAGTAAGTTACGTTAATCACTTTTTGCAAATAGTTTCGAAGTTATAAACCATTGATCAATAAAGGTGAGAGGAAAGACTGGAGCCTTCAGGGAACAAGTAATACATTCATTACTGTGAACAAATTCAATACAAGGAATGAATCAATGTCATAACTTGCTAGGAATGTATTACATATTGTCCCACATAATCTAGTGCAGACCAGACTGGTATTTCTTTCATGTGGTATCTGAAAAATGATTGTTCTTCCTCCGCTGAATTGCTGTTTGATATTTTCTGCAGAAGAGAATATGAAACAATAACAAGAGGGTCAAACGCTGCCCTTCCATGGGCACGTGGCCGGCTTGCTTAAGTCCGCAGCCTCCCCGCCAGCATCTCGCTGTGTACCTAAATCCTGTATTGATGAGAGCCCTACAGAATGTAATACAGAATGGCGGCCCTGAGTCACTAATCCTAGCAGCAAGATAAGTGTATTGCATGTCACAGAAAGGACTGAATAAAAAAAAAAAATAAAATACGGCAATTATTTAGAAAGGAAAAAGGCTGTACTGGCAGATGCCTGCTAGGATACACATAAACCTCTTACAGTGCGGTGTTAAAGTCTCTCAAGTTCTTCTGAATACAGATGTCAGTTAATATCAGTTATCTTTTCCCAGATTGTTTCTTCCGTGACAGTCTCCCCTCTGCAGCATCCGTGCTCTGCTCGCAGGGGGAGCCCAGCAGCCCGGCGGGCAGCTGGCAGCAGCCTCCCTGGCCCAGCCTGCCTGGGAGAAGGGAGCTTGATCCATCCTCTCACTCTTCAGCTCGGCGAGTCTGCCACCACTGAGTACGTGGCATTCATTTCTCAGGTGTGAATAATTCTGAGGGGACCTTTGCTTCCTCTCTTCCCTCCTTAAAACTAGTATGTACTTTTTTGGAAACCCTGGAAAAGGATGTACTTTGGTCCACACTATTCCAATGGCAAGCAAACAGCAAAAATATCTCCAATTAGTTTATCAGTGAAAGGTCTCTGATTCTGGAGAGTCATCCTGCAGGTTTTATGATTGTCTCTTTTGGGTACCTTCTTTTTGAACTATGTAGTACAGCAAAAACCCCAAAATGGAAAATTTCTGTATTATTTTCTGAGTCTACCGTTACACTACAAAGTATCTTAATCAGCATTAGCTTTGTAGTATGCTTTTTTCCCCCTATAAAGATAGGAAAGTCATGAAAGTCTGCTGGAGAAAATATCTATGGGAGGATTTGAGAAAGCATTTTTCTTATGAGCAGTTTAAGCTCTATATACTACTGAACGTCATCAAGTTAAAAAAATACAAACCACATCAACAAAAAAAACCCAAACCCACAGGACTTGCTTTCATGTGTGACATGAGAACTGTGCGTAACTAGGCACCTTGTATGAAGATTCAACCTGCTTTGTGTTTTTATTATTCTTTGTATTCTTTTTTTCTTCAAGAGAATCTAACACATGTTAGCCACACTAATCCCCTTTCACCATCTCATTCCTCTGGATACATTCAGGCTTATAATGATTATTGATTAAAAGACTTCAGAATCTAATCAATGGCAGGGAGAGATGTGGTTGAAGTTTTGCAGTATGGGGTAGTGGAATGGAGTAATAAAAAAGAAAAAAAAAATCATCCCACAAACTCTTATTTGCTGCTGGTGGTAAACAGATGAATACATTCATTAGGCTGAAAAGCCAGACAATGAACAAGTGAGTGAAAAAAAACTTAAATTATTTAATGTCCATAATAAATGCATGAATCAGACAGCATTAGACTCCATCAGCGAAAGAGTTGAGCGTCTTCTGTGCTGACTTCTCATTATTGACTGATTTGCTTGAAGCCTGAATTCTAAAAAAACCCTAAGCAAATATCAAAACATGAAAAAATACTGCAGAACTTTGAAGCGTTCTCACAAGCTGGGCTCTCTTTCATGGTCTGCAGACCATACGGTTGGGTTCTGGTGTGGTTTGATTTTTCCTGCTTTGTTGTCGTTGTTGTGCATGGTGGGGTGCCTGTGGGGAGATGGTGCTGGTCTGGTGCGAGAGGTGGCTGCACGGGGGTCTGAGGAGCGGTGGAAGGATGGCTGGGCAGGCCTGCAGGAACAGAGGACTTCGTGTGGGTTAAGATGGCAGTTTTATTCATAAATACTTAGATTAACTTTTAAGTCTTCATAGCCTGTTCTGTAACTTTTTACACGGTTACTCATAGTCAGCTCCAACACCAGGAGTTGCACAAGCGTCAGTATTGACATTTCTGCAGAAAATGTCTCTGTATTTCAAAATCTGTGATGAATCCAAATTGGTAAACAAAGATTTAAAAAAAAAAAAAAAATGCCAAAATGGTTTTATTCAGAAATGTGTTAAAGCACAGAATATAGTTGTTAAACATCTTTTTTTTAAATTTCTCTTAACCTCTGGTGGTGTCTGTGCTTTGTGACATGTAGGCAGCGATGTCCAACCCGGTTTGAGAGCTCCGGGGCCACCTTGTTGTGTGCTCTGTAAGAGAGTTCAGCATTTGCTTTGCATAAAACTTTTAAGATCTTCCTGGACTAGTGATTAGGCTCTGTATTGGTTCTAGCAGGGCTCAAGCCTGTCAATAAAACACGAGATTTGGGGTTGGTGGTAGAAGCTGAGCACCAGAGGGGTTAATGGCTGCCCAGGCACTGGTGGGGCTCTCCCTCCCTCCCAACAACTCTTCTTTCAGCAGATTGGTGTTTCACCAGACCGCAATGTAACTCTAATCTCTTAGAACTACATTTGAGTGGTTTCCAGCTCTGGCTGAAGGGATAAAATACTTTGTACTATTTATTAGTCTGACTAACAGCAACAAATCAGTGACCACAGCTAATAGCAGCAAAAGGTATTGAGGGGACAGTGAACATCACGTACAATTTGTGAGGGCCTTTAGATGTCAATTAATTGTAGCTGGGATTCTGCTGGGTGTTCTCTTACCTCATGTAATCACTGTGATAAAGACAGCGTTAGTGCACGGTGGTGTGGTGTCTCCAGGAGATAAGCAATGGGTTATTTCTCTTGGATGATATCCAAAAGCAGCTGAATAATGCTGAACTGGATTTCCTATCCCCCGTTCCAGCCCTACGCCAGCAATGTTCGTACTGAAGAGCATCACGTACCATCTGTCAGCACGAGTGCCCAAGTTGGCAGGGGATGCTTCTGATTACAGCAGATCCAGGAAAATGCCCTCCCTCTGCCCCCCCAGCACAGGGCATACTGTCCAAGATTTTTGGTGTACAATATGCAACTCTGCTGCAGAGATAGCTTTGGACGTATTCTTCTCATCCTCTTTGAGTATTTTCTGCGCATTTCAGGTCTCCATGATATAATAGCAACGTTATTTAGCTGCCATTTGTTGCCCTCTGCTTTATAAGGTATTGCGATCTTATTAAGTCAGGGAATTCAATAAGGAATAGAAAGATTAAATTAGATCAAATGAAAAGTATACTTTGTAGGAAGGAAGGTCTAACTGGGAGGAGATGTCAGAACATAGAGAACAGTTTAATATTTAGAAAGGTGTGGGGTGAGGCATAAACGTCTGATTTGAAACACTGTCAGTATGGCTGCAGAGCAAATAGAGGTGTTACTGTGGTGTGTGCTGGGCCAGTTGTGACATTTGTGACACCAGGTGACTTTAGCGGAGAACATGTTCCCAGGGAAGCAGCAGTTCACTACGTTGTGTGAGGTTAACAACCCCTTGGTCCACTCATCTTCTAATTGTATTTGTTAATACAAACCAAAAATGCAAGTTATATGTCGGGTGAGGAGTGATGGTTGGTCTGTCTCTGTCTTTTCGGTCTGTACTGGGATCAGGAGCCACAGAAGCTCCATATCCCACATTTAATGGTGGGCAGCTGTTCCTGGAAGTACTTGGACCCCCATGTATTCCTTGAACTCTGTTGAATATTTATCACTGATCCCTGATGGCCGTAAACCTTGCACAGCCATTTGGGTGGTTTTTTGTATCTTGGTTGCTGCACTGCAGTTGGGGTTTCAACATTCAGACCAGAGGCTGAGGAGGCAAGAGGAGCAATCACTCCTGCTGGCACACGTTCCCTGAATGACCATGCTGAAGTGATGAATTTAAGCTTTTGACATGTTCTTCACGGTAATATTAATAGCGGAGATTACTGCAGATGACAGCAAATTAGATAAGGCAGGGTCCCCCAATGCTTGCTGCCTGACACTGAATTAGTTTTGGTTTTAATATTTCACTTGATTGAAGAGCGGTGCTTAAAATCTGTACAGTGCCCCATATTTTTAACTTCCTCCAAGAAACAGAAAACCAGGCTAGGGCTAAATTTTGGACACTGACATTCAGGTCTGCATGAGGATTGTCTTGGGAAGAGCCGATGGAGTTGCGCTGGTGTTAGGAGTTACCACCTTAGCAAACGGTGTGGAGGTCAGAGGCAGGGAGAAGTCACAACTGTTTTTTTCGGTTTAGAGACCAAAGCCTGATTTGTAAACGTGTATCCCAACAGCATTCAGCTAAGGGAGGTCAGCGAGAAGGCGAGCTTGTCAGATCCCTTTCCACAAAAATTCAGATGTAGGACTCTGTGGTGTCGGTGGTCAGGCTTGAGGTTTTTTTAAGTTTGTTTTTCCTTGCTTCGTTTGGCAGAGAGAAGCAAGGGACAGCTTTTTGTCTTCTGAAGTTGATTCAATGCAGATTTTTGTCGATACAAAAGCCGGAGTAGCAAGGAAACGTCATCCTCAAAAGCTAAGCTGCTGAAAGACATATTGTGAGGATCTCAAAACACTTAATGAGAAGGCACAGGCACAGCCAAAGAGGAAACTTAAGGAATTTTCTTTTGCATTGGGTCAGCTGTCGGGTGACATTCATGCCATTCTGTGCTGGAATGCCAGGAGCGGGCTGGCCGTGATCCCTTGGGCCTTGGTGTCTGGGAAAACTGGTCTGTACGGGTGGGAAAACACCCCCATCGCAGTCACTGTCTCTAGTTAAACCATCTCTCCTAAAACTATAAGAAACTGCAGCGCTTTGCGGAGCCTAGTGTGAAGGTATCCAAAGTGGTTTTAAGAAGGCAGGGCATCATACCTGAGCAAAAACCGTCCGTTTTCTATGTGGTCAACAGCCATGGCAGCAGTTTCTGTGCTTGTGTGACTGTTTGGCTTCAGGATTCAGAGCTCATTTTGTCATATTTGCATTTGTCCCATAGTCTGCGTGTTGTGCCATGCTCATGATCTCCAGGTGGAAGGCAGGCTGAATCATAGGACCCAAGAGTGATATCAGTGCTGCTTTGCTAGAAAATCTCAGCTGTTTTTTCTTGACTGCTGTTGATCAGACCCAGGCCGGTGTATCCACTCAGCCCAGCTGCAGAGTAACCAGTAATTTGATGAAAATTTCATTTAAAAATTTGTTCGCGCAACAAGACTGATGATAATTAACTGACAACAGCATAGCTCTATTGCGTACAGCTTATCTGGAGATGGTGAGTCCTTGCAGCAGGAAGAGGTGCGCGCGGCAGCACTGAGTCCTGCAGGGCTGCTTTGTTTTTGGTGAGACATTGCCTGAAGGAAAAAGTTTACAGTGAAGTTCCACCTGCTCTGGTTTTTTGTTTGTATGTTTTGTTTTGTTTTGCTGATGCTTTGCTTTTGACAAAGGATTTAAATACTTGATCATTGTTTGAATGTGGAAAAGTCAGCATTGTTTTACCAGAAAAAGGCAGCACGTGATCCTGGACCAAAACTGAGAACATCAATTTGTACATAATTTCTACGTTATTTCTATGGGCCTGACCCCCATGCAGACACTGGCCATTATCCTTATTTGAGACACAAAAATTGCAGAGAAGGGCTCTGGTATTTTGACTTTCCTTATATTTGACCATATTTTGACTTTCCTTATATTTTCATTTAGAAAATCTGCTCCCATTGAAGCTTGAAAAAGCACCAAAAGTACAGACGTTATTAAGAAGCCCTCCTTTGAGCTACTGTTGGGTTTTGGAGGGATTTTATCACTACCCTCAGTTAACACCTGGTTGTTACAAATTGCTGTGGCTGAGCACGAGCGCCCGTAGTGTCAGAGAAGCGATCTCCAGGAGTCACTCTGGTGCCTGGGCATTGCCATGGCACATGAAACCGCTGCTGTCTCTCATGGCAAATGCAGAAACAGGATGACTTCTGCAAGTTTTGCATAGTTCTCATTGGACCGATAACTTAGTGAAACTGATAGGGCTGGAAAAATAGATACAAACCACTTTGTTTTGCTGAAACTTAAAAGGAACCTAATAGAGATTTCAGTGTGTTGAGAGCAGGGAAGTTTATATTCATGACCTAAATTCTTCTGGTATTTTTTGTTAATCGATGAATGATTTATTTGCACGTACATTTTCCCTGAGTGCTCATTTCCATAAATATAAAAAGAATTACAAAGGCTTTTCTGGATTTCTAGAGGACTGGTAGATGATCTCTCTCTGTTATTAAATACTACATGTTTTTAGACAGCTAGCATGACTCTCTTAGCTGAACGGGTGTTTTGCATCTCTCTGAAGTCCTGGCTGGCATCAGCTGCAGACAGCATGGTGGTTCTTGCAGAGCTTAAAGCAGAATGGTAGGTTACACACTCCTATCTTAATGCAATCAACCAAGATAACACCAGTATAAATACGATTATCCATTACACACTCCGTAGACTGGTCCCATATTGACTTAGGCAGATCCATTTATTCATCATTTTATTTAACTACAGCAAAAATGTATATAAACGGCCTAAAAGCACTTCCTTCTGCCTGATTGAAATATCAGTTTTTCTTTGGAAAAAGAAAAGGGAATGGCAACTAAAGCCTTCTAACAAATGCTTTGGGGCCTTTGGGCCTCTTTGATCCTCCCTGGAGGTCACTGCAATTCAGTGGCTGGTGGGTACGTTCGACTACGTGCCGTGCACCTTTCTCCAGCTCTTGCGCACTTTGGCCATCCCCAGGGGAAAAGGACTGAAAAAAATTATTTCTTCCTAGAAACAGATCCCGAGTGGAAAGATTATAACTCTTCTTCCTTTTCCATTTTGAGATGGTGACACTGAGGATTGAACAAAGGTGGGAAGTAGCTCATAACCCCTGCAGACATTACAGTCCCTCTGTAAATAGATGAACCAGAGAAACATGTACCCGATAGTGAAGACTTGGGGATGGAAGAGAGCTGCTTGTTGAAGGGCCTGATTTTCAGAGCCAGAGGAGAGGAGTGTTCAGCAGGATGCAGTATTGAGTGTAACCCTACAGGCAGTCTACTGCTAACAATTGCTCATACGTGACTGCAAGGTTTGAGTCAGCCACATCTCAATAAATGTCTCATGGAATAAGCAGGTGGAAAGCCAAGTTGCTCTCTCCCAGGTTCACCTCCTTGGAGAGGCCAAGACAGATCTGACATGGTATTAATGGCCCTTTGAAAATCCCATCCAGAAAACAGAGCTTGACATCTATGGTGTTTCTTAAAGGTATCTATAATTAAGGAGCAAGAAACAGCAGCTAATTCCTTCTTTACATTGTTTTTGGGTAGAATGATAGTGCCACCTCCTTGCACCGTGGGAGGAACAAGGTGGTCTAGCGTGCCTGCCTTGCTCCCGTACCCGGTGTTGCACGTTAAGAAAAGCTGCCCACTGCCGAGATGCCTGCGCCACTGACCCTCTCCAGCACCAAGGTGACAGTACTGGCAGCCCCTGTGGTGATGCGAGGGTTGGGCTGGCAGTCGGAGGATGTCTCGCAGAGTCCCTGCCCTCCAAATAATAACGCCCAGGAGTTGGTATTGAATAAAGTCAGTCGCTCTGCCTTTGGCAAACCCGCCTCAAACTCTTGCGCTGCCGAGCCTGTGGGGGTGCAGTCCAGAGAGACTCACGGTTGGTTTTTGCTTGACTGTTGTTAAGCATGGTATGAATTTAAGTCATGTATCATTTATGAGCACGATCCCCTCTGCAAAGCTTCGTGTGTTTAGCTTTTAGTGTCTGTGAACGGGCTGTATGTGAGGCGCTGAGATAGTCTTTATTGAAGGCATTCAGTAGCGCCTTTTTAGTTGCAAGCCAGCTTGTCTTGGTCCCACTTAGGAGAAACTGTGCAAAAGTTGAAATCTGGATTAGAAGAAATGCATGTAAATGCCGTTATATTTTCCCTTGACATTTTCTTTTTCTTTTATTTTTTTTTATTGAGTACTTTTATTTGTCCTGGCTTAGGGACATGGGCTATGTTTGCTACTTGATGTGGTTACAGAAAAACCTGTGAATGTGATTTCAGACAGCCTTTGGCCCCATGGTATTTTAATGCTTTTTCAGAATCATTTCAATCCATAAATTTACACTGGGATCTATAAGCTCAAGTCTCATTGATTTCAGTGACAGATGCATGAGTGCACCTGTGAATTGAATCAGAAATAAGGGGCTTTAGCTATCGGCAGAGGGGAGATGTCCTCGTTTCCCTGACAGCTTGATTTGTTTCTCCAACTCATTCTTCCGGATAAGCGAAAAAAGATCCTGCTTATTACATGAGTATATGCAACACAATAACTAAACATCCTATTCCAGATAGGAAATCGCAGCTATGGCTTTTAAGTCCTGGACATTTGCTATTCTGGCAAAAGGAGCACCTGCCTTTACCACACTGCATAAGGCACTCGCTGCAGAGGTTGCTCTGGAGTAGCTGGGAGTAAAGGGATTTCTCATCCTCATTTGTTTCCCTGTCTCCAGGTGCATGAAAAGCTTGATTATGAAATGTCGGGAAAATGTCATTTGTGAAATCAGCTTGCGTGTGGGAAATATCTAATTCCATCTCTGGGCTGGGAGCTGGGTTTCCCAATCAGAGGACAAGTGTTAATCACACTCCATCTATCTCAGAGCCTTAGGACTAACAGTAACACATTCACAGCCATGAATGTGCCTCCTTTCAAGGAGTGCAGATGAGTATGCCTAGGCTGTACATGCTCTTCATTCAAAAGTAGGTTTTATTATACTGGGCAAATTGCCTTCAAAACACAGGGAGTTTCTGTAACCTTGCTATTTGTTCAAATCCGTACCGTAGTAGTGACCAGATTGGCTTGCATGGCTTTTAAATGATTCATGGCTTTGCACTGGGCTCTGTTCTTCCAGAAAACAAGACTTTCATATAACAATTCTTATAGGCAATCTGTCTTAATTGTGGTAGCTATCCCTTGTCATCAGTGGTTGTGTTGTTTGATCCTTAAAATCCTTTGGTTTCTTTCTGGGACTCTGGATTCGAGTATTGCCAGGGATGCCTGTGGAGGGGAGGTCCCTAGGACTGTGCTCACATCTTGCTTGGGGAGGTCAGGCAGGTCTGGCTCCTTAGATCCCCCTCAGCTGGAGGGGGACGTTCTCAGCACCGTACCCTTGAACCTGCGTGCACCCCTATGTATTACAAACAGCAGTTTGCAGCAACTTCGTTAGTAAAATCACGGCAGTCAAACTATTTATGAAGCTCTTCTGATGCACCAGGTAGAGAGATGCACTCCAAGCCTATCAGGTAAGTAGATAACAACAATTCAAACATGACCGAGGGTCCACAAGGACATTTTGGTGACACTGAGGTTGTGGTAACAGGATTGGTTCTTTGTGAGACTGAGATGGAGGTGAGAGATGCACCAAAGGAACGAAGAGATGGGGATGCTACAGAGCCAGAGCTTAACTAATGTTAATTTGCTTTACATGAGATATTCATAGCCCCTGCCATGTTGTGCGAGGGGTGGAAGATGCATTTACAGATTAAGTGAATGTTGCCACTTAAAACTCCCAATCCAGAGCAGGAGGGGAAAGGGAAGGTCTGGAGCTGAGCACACACCGAACTCGAGTCCTGGGTCACCGCGAGCAGCTGAGAAGGGAAACCCAAGGTTGGAGTAAACAATCAAGCTGAATTGGGATTGTGTGTTTTATTTGCGCTCACTCATTCCCTCTCTTAATAGAATCGCTAAAACAACCTTTACCTGAAATATTAAGCCCTAAAGATTTGCTGCCACGGTAAATATTACACTTGAATTGATTAGGTGCACTTCAGAAATCAAGCTGCATTGTTAATAGAGGAGCAGTGCGTATTTTCAATGTTTATCGTACTGTATTAGGTGTTTAATTAAAAAGAGGTTCCCAGAGGATTAGCCAGCTTCATGTTGATGGCAGAAGCAGATCTGTTAGCAGTTTTTGGCAGGTAATTATAATGTGGAACTGGATGGCTTGAGCTGAATATTTTATGATAGCAGCTCTAGTTGGAATGAAGAGAAATGTAATCACTCTTTTTGCTAGGGGGGAAAAAAACAACAAGTACACACACCTGTTTGCTTGTGCAGGTTTGCTAGCTTGGTAAATTAGGAAGGAATTAGTGTTGATATTATCCAGATTACTGGGCTGAGCCACACAGTGGGGAGTGTGGGAGTTGGCTGATGGCTCTCACTGCTCGCAGTCTGCACACACCTGCTCCTGCGTGCTCCTTGGGGAGCCGTGCGGATTTGATTGCTGTTGTCCGCTCTTATGTTAGATTAAGCCGGATCAGCGGGACAGGATGTAGCCCTGCATGTAAGAGGTAGAGCACAGCGGGAAAAGAAAAGCATCTTCCCCTCTTTCAGCAATGCACTGCCTGTCTGGGCGTGATTTTCAAGAATCTTCTTGAGATCAGAAGAGGCTTTACCCAGCATAGTGACCATCAACTGATCCCTTTGACATCCCTGTGGCTGAGCAAACTTGGCCCTTATCAGTGCATGTTGATCTTAATACCACGTGTGGCAGCAGCTAGATGGTGTGAGAGGAGACAAACAACAATTTGGAGAGCGGGGCAGGCATGGAGCAGCCTTGTTTCTGAGACGGCCTCAACGCAGACCCCTTGCCACTAAGCTGCTCCTGCACGAGAGCTTCCATGGCAGATCTTTCGGACAGGCTGCTGCTCGTGTTGCTCAGAAAGCTGCAAATTAATACGTCTTACTGGATCAGATCATTAATCCTCTAAGTTCAGTAGCCTCCACCGGTGGCTAACGCCTGAGGTCTCACAGGAGAGCAGAGGAACCTGCTCCGGCTGTGCCGCTGGGAATCTTCTGTATGTTATCGGCCTGCAAAACAAAGTATTTAGTCTAATGACTCTCCCAGGAGCAAACTTGTGCGAGGCGTTTGTGAACGCAGCATTTACTTAACGCGCATCTATCTAATCACTGAGTGACTCCACGGAAATGAGGGAGCTCAAGAGAAAAGTGGGAGAACTCAACCCTGTATTGACAGGTTTGTTAGCATTAGGGTCTGAATTCACTAAAAATATAAAGATATATTTTTAATTGTTCTGACTGGGTATTGACTGCAGCATTAGCTCTCCCTGCACGATGGGGTGTGTTTGCACGAGAGTACATGTTGCCTGGCCGTGCCCGGGGCACGTGCAGCGGTGGGAGCAGCCAAATCCAGGACACGGTTGCTGAAGCTGCCCGTGAGCACTGACAGGGGAGTTTAGAGAAGCCCTGAAACATTGGGCTCAGCGTTTTATAGGGATTAGGCTGAATGAGCTGATATAAGGAGAAGGAGAAAACAGATGGGAGAAAGCATTTATGAAGCAGCTGCCTGTTAACCAATAATTTGGTACATTTCCTTCAGTTCTTTTCATTAAGCTGCAATATGTGGATGTCTCATTTTCTGTGAGATGCATCGAATGTTCAAAAGACTCGGCTATAATTACACAAATGCTGAAAGAGCAGAGACATGCACTGTGTCAGGAATAGTTCTCTCTCTTTGTGTTTTGGAGTACAACAACCCAATACAGCACCCTTCTTGTACACCCATCTCTTCTTTCCGAATTCTTTTCAACAATTAACAGGGTAATGAGATGAAGTGATGATTTGCAGTGGATGTTGTTTAAATCTGAGAACTCCCCATGGAGGGTTTGGTTTCAGGTCCTAGACCCATTGGTGGCAGCTTGGTGTGGTAGCCCAGGATTTATCAATGTATAGAAGAAAACTTGCTTGATTGTCCATGATCTCTGTTACAGGAGAGAATCTGAGCTTTCATTCTGTTTATAGCCAGATACAGTCACATCTTTGCACTACTCTGAGACCCCTTGTACCTGCAGTGAAAAATATAGGACTGAATTTTTTGTAAGAATTCAAAATAATAACGATTGTTTTCCTGACTTTGTTGCACAGTTTGTTAGTGATGTTATGTTAATGACTCAGACTTTCCCTGTTGCCTGCCCACCTCAAGTTCCTCACCAAAATGTGAGCCGGCGTTGTCAGGGTTCTGTGCTGCGGGATTAGCAGGGAGAGGCCATGTCATACAGAGCACATCCATCCCAGAGCGGGAAGGTGAGCCTGGTTTGGCTGTGCTTGCCCGGCCCAGGAGCAGGGAGGGAGGTGCTCTGAAGCTCCAGTTCTCATTCCTGGTCCTCTAAATCCATGTGTAGGATATTTGACTTGAACCTGTCCCAGGCAGCAGAAGGGAACATCATTCCTAGTGTTTGGGGTTAATATAAGCAGTTCCCTTAGTGACCGGGCGTACAGAGGCATTGGGTGCTGAATGAGAAGAGGTGCTTTGAGTATGCTGTTAAATGACAAGAAATTATAATGAATTCCAGGTAGAAGGGGCTTTTGTACACCAAGATGTAATACACCATCTTTCAATAGGCAGTAATGGTAAGCAAGCCTCTCTTAATGTTTCAAGTCTCCGTGGTGTGAACTAAGGCCTCGGTTACCAAGTGCGCCTGCAGGAAGCTTGTGTGGTTTTCAAATTGAGGTGAAAAGAAAACGCAGTCTTTACACACAGAGTTGGTGCTGCCTGATGCAGAGACCCGCCAGGCACCTCGGCTTTTCAGATGCCCTGAGATGGACTGGAAAGGAAAACTTGAATTTTTGTAACCTGTACTTTCCAGAGTGTCTCATTCCTTCCCTGGTTTTTGATTTTGGAGTCAAAGGGAGCAACAGTCAAGTGCTGGTAACTGTCAGAGCTTCGTTAAGATGAGTATAGTCCTGTGGAGCTATGACAGTTTCTACCAATTAAGGAATACATTGAGGATCTCCTTAACCTTCTAGCGCCGTGAACTCAAGAGATTGATTTCAGTTATTTCTGAAAACTTTAAAGATATTAATGTCAGGAAATAGTAACTTTCTTGTGAGCTTCAAGTGGGGTTATGTGCAGACATGGTAGTGCAGGGGTGTGGAGAAAGTCAGTTTATTAGAGTCCATCTCCCTCATCATACAGCCTGCTTCATCTTCTAATGCTGAGCTCCGCACTTACCTTGTTGATGACCCGGATTAATCATTAGCCTCTGATTAGTCTTGGTCATTAACCTTATTAGTTTTTAGAGATCATTAGGGATTCTGAGACAATCTGAGGATGCCATAGCCTCTTGTGCCAGCCAGGTCCTGTGTTTGTGTTGCACCCAGAGAATCTGGGATGCCTCCAGATCACGAGAAAGCTCTACTCTCCAGTGAACAGCACAGGAGGGTGGCTTTAACCGCTTGGGTTGTCTTCGCTCCCCAAACACACCTCGCTTCAGCTCTTCTGTCGGTGCTAGCAGCCCACCCAGCTCCCTTGTGCTTTACTCTCCTGAGCTGGAAGCTGGGACCCGCAGTCTCATCGCAGGCAGCATTTCTGCACTAAGAGCAGTGGGAGGTTTGCGTGTGTGAAGGGCTCTGGCTCCTGAGGAACGCAATTATCATTGATAAGGCAGAAACAGAGATGTGTGCTTTGAGTTTAGCTTTTCATGCCAGTATTGTTATCTGTCGAATTCATTAACTCTGCAGTGCAGCTCAGGGTGCTTTAAAAGTTTAAATGCAATTGACTGAAAACCAAAACCTAAGTGCAGATGAGTGTTATTTACCTCCAGTACTCCCTATAATTCTTAGTCTGGAGCTAAAGCAGCAGTAATTTTTCCCATCTCCTCTGTATAATGGTCTTCTGCGTTAAAACTTAGCTTGGGTGTGTGCCTGAAGGATCCACTTGCACAAGGGCTAGAGCCAGCGCAGAGGAGGAGCTGGTGGCAAGGCAGGCACTGGTGCTCAGGAGAGGTGAGACTGATGTTTGTCTGATGGCCACGCCAGCCTGCGGCAGGTTAAAAAGCCGCTCGGTCTGTGTGCTGCAGGGGCTGGTATGAACAGAACTTTGCTTTGGGCCACAACGCCTGAACCACGTGTTTCTCACGCAAAGTCTCCAATGGTTTCTGATGCTGGAGCTCTTCTTTCTGTATAGGCACTTCTAAAAAGTTTCTCCTCTGGCTACTGCCTGTATATTACCTGTTTTCATGGCACCCGTAGCAGTTTAACTGTCCTCAAGGCTTTTCTCCTGTTTTCCAGGAGAAGTGGAACCAGGGAAGTGGTTGAGGCATCAATTAAAAGACGAGTAGACATAGTGCTTAGAGATATAGTTCAGCGATGGTTTTTGTCAAGAGTTAGGTTGAAGGTTGGACTAGATGGTCTGAAAGGTCCCTTCCAACCTAGGCAATTCTATGATTCCCCACCAGCAGATCAAGTTAGTTGGACTGAGCTGGAACATGCAGAAGTTGTTACAGAGGGGTGATGGGGAGGCACGCAGAGAGGGGTATCTCCTGGAAGGCTCCTTTCTAGAGGAAATCAGGGCCCTTTTCCTTCTCCTTTCTGGTCATTTGCAATGTCTAAAGAGTGAAAAGGTGGATATTTACAAGGTGGGAACGTGCAGCCAAAGAACAGGGGCTGAGCCTCGGCAGACCGTTTCTGCCCATCCTGCCTGTTATGCTGTAGGGAACATTGCAGCTGAACGGCACTACCTGTGAGCTGGCAGACTGGTGATGGAGGAAACCTACACTGTGCTAATATGAAAATAGTGTAAAAATCAATTCTTCCCGTTTTTCAATAATACCATCCATATAGCTAATGGAGCTTAGGCGGAGACCAGAGTCGCGTTGGCAGCCTGATCTTTCCCAGTGCGTTTAAAGATGTCTCAGGCAGTGACCTGGTGCCCACACAGTGAGGAGCTTTTCTGTTCCCTTCTGCTCTGGTCTCATGTTACTAGAAAATTACTGATTGTGCAGAATCTGGAACAACAGATACATAACTGGATTAACAGAGGCAGTACATTGTGCAATCAGTATTTTTTCTTCCCATTCCTGGCAACAGAAATAACGAAATTCAACCAGGGACAAGACACTGTAACTACAAAGCCGATGGAGGACTTACCAAGGTACCTTAAATGTTTCTGCTCTGACTGCAGGTATAATATGGTTACTTCTCAATGCTTGCATCAGGTAGCCTTACTGTATGCATTGGACAGGATATTTACAATTCTTCTCAATCACCATATTTTGTAAGGCTAGAAAGAAAAAAAAAATCATAAGTGATATTTGGGAAGAATATAAAGTTTAAGATACTTATGGTCAAATTTTCAATATCTCTAAATGCTTCCAACAGGACTTGGGCATTGTTGGCCTCAGCAGAAACTGAGCACTCCCTGCATCTGAAGCTTGAGTGCCTATAGTGCTAGAGTTGCTTTTTTAACCATTAATTAAAATGTTCTGATAAAATACTAAAATCTTAATAGATATTCTGCGGTTAGTATAATTAATTATCACATTTATCTAACTGAAATTGAGGCTTCATGAGAGTGAAAAAGTTTTATTACCAGCTTAATGTTACGTCTCTACATCACAGCCTTATTGCCTGGATACAGAAGGTTATTATCAAATCCAGTTATGTGTAAGCTAGTTACATGCCTGAAATATTAGTGCCTGCCACTGCATTTCTATAATCAAAGATACATAACTTTTGGAAACTAAGAAAGATGTATGCAGTTCATATTGGGACTGATTTGTATCTTTTTTTTTTCTAATATATAGAAAATATATTCCTAATATTTCTTATTATATATATAATATATAATATATAGTTTGTTAAGCAAACTATGTTTGTTTTCATTTTGTAATTTTTTAGATCCTGTTTAATCTATCAAGCTATGTTAGTCCTGAATTAATTAGTCCTGAAGCAGTCCTGAATAGATAAACAAAGGAAAAATAGCGGTTGTCCTTTCTCAAAAGGGCTGAGCTTTTCTTTTGTGTTTGGAACAGGACTTTTCAATGCCATTCAAAGGCATTCATTCTAAAAGATGAGAAATTTCCAATAGCCAGTGGTAATTCAGTGCCAGAGCTGTCTATAACAAGAGAATCATCATAAATAGAATAGCCAACAATAAAGCATCTCCGTAGTGTCATTTTATTGTTGTGGAATAAAATAGAGAAAGATGGTCCATATGTAAGGCGTCAACATAGCCATGCTAGAAGGCAATTTGGGAACATTTGAGTCTCAAACTACTATTTAAGAGCAAACCTCTTCCCATTAAAAGACATAAGAGTGCTAATAAGCATTAAGAAAATTAGCGTGATGAAAATCAGGCTGACCAAGGGAAAAAGAAACTGTTATTAACAGGAGCATCTCTGAGTTTTACTGAATTCATTTATCAGGTCTGGCAAATACCTACATCCTACCTGGATTACCTGGCAGGAAAGTGGTCAGAGGAGGGATGCTGTACGCTCCTGCCCCAAACAGCTCCGCGCTCGGTTCAGAGGGGTCATGCACACATCACGGGTCTTGCAGGCAGCATCAGCGAGAAGGGGTCTGTGTCGTCTCCTTTTAAATACTGTTCTCCACCGAGACTTTGGAGAGAGGAATGTGAATTATTGCACAAAACATAGAGGCATCCTGCAGGCAAGGAAATCTTTAGCTCCCACTGTGTTAGCTATTTCTGTGCTACGCTGAGCACAGATTTCACATGTAACGTGGTAATTTTAATAGAAAGCCAGCTAAGAGCAAGAATATAGCAGTCACACTATCAAAGGCTTACATGCCACATTGGCCCTCATCTGTACAAAAACGAATGCCCAACAGCCTGGTTGACACAAAGGTCCTGCTCCGCTTACTCCAGCTGCTGTACCTATTAGGGCTGAGTGCAGTAGTATTCTGCTGAGCCCATTTTTCCTCCAAACCTTTAATACATAAAGCAACAAAAGCACCCCTGGTAGGCACCTGTATTTCCTCCTGTCTTCCTTCCTGTTTCTGCACAGGGGAAATGCGTGTCCCCTACCAGCTCCTGAAAGGAGCGACCCTGCTCCGCAGCTGGCAAAGGGTTTGAAGCATCCCGTTAGCATCCTTGGGCCTGACAACCCGGGAGGAAGGAGGCAGGACCAATTTCTTCTGCTGCTCATGTTAAGAAAAAGCCAGGGCACAAGCTAGGCCTTAAGGCAAATCTGCAAGAGTGCTACAAGTGTTACTGCGGGGACTTTGTGAGTGAGTTCATAGCAGAGAGCTAAGTGACTACATATAGCTTTCCATATAGGATATTTTCATAAGAAAGCCAGAACAAAGAAAACTAGTGATGTGTATGCATGGATTACATAAATATTCTGGGCATTTCTACCCATTAATATCAGCTGTAATCATTAAAATTGCAGCTTAATTATCCGCTTGGGCACAGGTACAAAATAATAATCCTGCCTCACTTGTCAAAACTGAGGTGATGGCTGATGGCAGCCGTGGGATTCTCTGCCCCAGCCACGATTTTCATTAACTCTGGCAATGTGACAACTGCCAAGTCCTGCTATTGACAGAAACTCCGTGGTAAATTTGCTAAATTTCTTGGCTTGCGCTGCTACTCAGCTGTGTTATAATGCAAAGATATTTTAATGAATCCCAGGAGTCAAGTGGTCTCTGCTGTAAAGACTGTTCCATAACTTTTCAATTTTATACAATATATAGAAATTAGTCATTCGGTTCCTGAAAGGAGCAGAGAATGCATTGAGTTGGCATCCCCAGTGATGCATGGTTCAGTGCTCATCATGATACGATCATTTATCAGTGACAATACTGGAGGCAGTTTTTAAATTCAGCACCTCTGCCATTTCTGAGATGAGCATCACCTGTTACTGGGAGAACTGTCAGCTGCTGGGTACCAAGCCATTCATTACATCTTTTTATAATTCTTAATATCAATTCAGCACTTTTTCAAACAAGTCTAGCTTAGTTTTTTAATCACTATGTAGTCTTCACATAGGCCCACACCCAATAATACATATATATATATATATATATGGCTCTTGTTAATTTGAAAGGAGTTACATTTGCATAGCAGTGAAGATTAGGAAGATTAAACGTCTTAATTATATTCTATATTTTCATTATTTTTGGTCCTCCTAAGGAAGGGCAGGAAAAAAACCAGCTTGCTTTCTCAGATAACACTTTGAAAGCCTGCTATAGCTAGGGGAGAGAGCTTAAGTTCTAGGTGAGCCCAAGAAATTCGTATTTTTGGCCAGTAGTTATGGTAACACAACTCTGACTAATGAAAATTAAAATTTGACACACTATATACACTGCCAGAAATGACTGTGCAATATTAACAAAAGCTAACAAATACTAGCAAAGACCACGTATGTGACCGTTACTGTGTTCCACTCTCTAACAGCCATGGCAGACTCTCTGGAGATGGGCTTGGGAATATCAAGTATTGATCTGAATCTTTCATTACTCCTTTGGTGGCTTTGGCACTTTACGTCTATTATCTGCTCTTAACTTTATTTAGCCTATTGTTGGAGCTTTGAAAGATAGGTTGTTGGGTTTGCCAAGCGTGACTGATTCCTCTTCTACCTTTTAAAGAATTTATTGGACTGCGGTGTATTATTTTAATTCAGAGAGATTATTGCTAGTACCCTTTTTGAATTACATGTACAAGGCTAATGGATCGTTTCAGATGAATGTAGGTTGTCAATGGAGAGGCACTGCTGATGGTCTTCTAGGCAAACACACGGCTGTGGATAATGAGTTACTACTCTCTCTTATGATGAACAAAGCAAGTTTTCACTTAGTTTTAGCCCTTAAGGATCCAGTAGGATACAAGCAGGTTCACAATAAGTAAAGCAAAGAGAATCAATATAACTCTGGGAAATAGGACTTTTTCAGACAGAATGAATGTATTATCCTTGAAATAATTATTTTGATAGACTCCCTGTGGCCTACTGAAGATGTGTTTTGGTTTGCATTCATGCAGCTGGATCAGGTAGATATCCATCAGCCCTGGTTAAACACATCATCCATAGTTGCCTTTCCAGGTGACAAAGCCCATCAGCTTTTAATGTCGCTGCTTATTAAGGAGCTTTTGATGCATTCATGCTTCTCCTGGGCTGAGCAATGAAATGCCCATAACATTTAACATGATAGCTTGACATTTAAATGTCAGTTAAAAGCCTTTTCTTGAGCTGGTACCATTTCTCGAGGGACGTGTGTTTCATTATTGGGACAGCCTCATAAATAGCTAGATAATGTGACTGTGATTTCAGGTCCTTGCCACGGTTTTGTTCTTTAAAGAGAGAATTTAAAGTTAATTATTCCCAGGACATGTGTAACTTAGAGTTGGTAATGCCTGGGACAGCAGTCACTGCGTGCCCGGACAGGCACTGAGAAGGTTTGACCAAGTGCATTGGAGAACCACGACCCTCTTAGGAAATACTGACAGGAATACTTGTGAAAATGACATTTGTTTTCCAAACACTTAAATTGCTATTGAGCAAAAATCTGCTTGGAAACTATAAAGGGCCAGAGCACCTTATCCTGTGATCACAGGATAACCGTCTTTACTGACCACAGGCCACACACGTTGGTAGCTCTGTTTCATCTTTTGAAGGTTGTTCCTGAGGCCAGTGCAGGGCAGAAGGGAAAGGGGTAAAGGAGGGGCATCTCTGGAGGCCACCAGCCAACACGGGGCAGCCTGCAGAGCTGCTCCAAGTCTTTGTGCTCGAGCAGAGGAGGCTGCATTGCAGTGGGTCTGCCAGCAGGGCTTGACGCATCCTTTGCCCCTGTGGTTTCTCTTGGGGCAGTACCACCTGTGCAGCTCTGAGCGGTTGTCTGCCACGCAGAGAGGCAATGTTCCTTCTCTTTCCCTTATTATGCCATAAAACAGTCCCAGCTCCACTGCGGGGGAATTGCAGTAGAGCCAAGAGCAAAATTTGCCCTTCTTGTTTTCTGTTCAGCAGCATTCTCTTTAATTTTTAATGATTACAAATTACCCTATTCATGAGGCTTTGGAATAATCTATAATGTATGCACGTTTGGTGGGGGACAAGTGATGTCATCTGTCTTTTTCAAATCTGAGATTATAATGTTAGATCTGGTACTGACAGTCTGAAATCCTTTATAAATGAATTAAATTGCTTTGTAACATCTAAAAAGAATGGGCTGTACTTGATCAAAACTGTACCTTTCTGAGGTAATAAATAAAGTAATAATACGATTGTTAATTTCATTATTTGATGTCTGGAATCAAATTTAGAAAGAAAAAATTGAACATGGATATGAACTCCTGTTTCTAACAGTTGTTCTATCCCAGGAGGATCTTGGGTTCCCTTTCCATAGGAGAGCAGCTGGGTGGCTTTGAGAAGAAGCCTGATATACAATGCAAGCTAAAGCAGACAAGCCAAGGAAATTAACCCAGAACCTTCCAAAAACTACTTTGATTGAAGTTCACTTTGAGTGAACTACTTTGATAATACCACGGTGCTGCCGGGTCATTTTTGTTGTACGTTGGGGGTTACACTCAGTTGATCAGGGATCACTTCTTACTGGAGCACTGCACTAAGTGGAGTTCGCTGTGAATTAATTGATGTTAAAAGTACATTTCCAAAGGTTGTTTCTTTCTGCTTGCTGAAAGGCATCCTCAAAAAATAGAAGAGATGGTTCCTTAGAGTTTTAGTCTGTCCATCCACAAATGCTCACTAAGACACGACTAAGAATTCTCCTCACCCTGATTCAAAAATACCTTTAAAATACCTTTGAGCCTTTAAAATGCCCAAATTATTTGTGTCTTCCAGGGGCAAATATCATCAGTTCTTATTTAAAAATGTTTCCGTAAGGAAATCTCTGCCAAGTCATCGGCACATGCTGGCAAGTCAGAGGTGTCAGTGCTCCAGGGACCGAGGAGATGCCCTGTTCGTTTTTACAGCATGAGCACGCTGCGCTACACTCCGTGCTTATGTAGTCTCGCAGATAAATTCCAAATAAGTCAAGCTGCTTAGGAAATAAGAATGATCTGAGACTACAACCATTTGAGATTTCAAAATACATACTTTTCCATACTCATACTGTTATTCCATCTTTTTTATTATCTCCTCTATGGGTTAGCATGGCAAGGATGTGATGGCAAAGTATGAAACAGTTGGGTTCTTTTCAAGCTATGCCAATTGTTAACTTTCCTCTGTTTACAAAGGAAATAAAGCCTCCAGTTTATTAGTTTGGATTTCTGAGGGGTTTGTTGGTTTTTGTTTTGTTAAGCTTTTTCTATCAGAAATAGAATTTCCTGATTTATATTGGATCCTAAGTCATGGTTGGATCCTAGAATGACGCAGAAAGCGAAGGGGATCTCTCCTTTCATTTGCAAATCTTTCCTTGAATAGGACAGTATTAACTCAATATTAAACCAAGATCTAATGAATAAAATTGCTCTAAGATGTAAACTGTTAGCATGGGGGCGAGGGGGAAGGCAAGGAAAGTGGTGAGCGATCTAAATGTTTGGGCTCAAGTCTGGAAAGTAAGAGCTTGAATTTCTCTTTGTATTTTATTTCTTTATTGTTTATTCCACCTGTGCAGTAATTTTTAACACTGCCACAGTTGTTCAGTGTGGCTGATATTGACCCCATTCTTAGTGACAGTGCAAGTCAGCAACTCTTGCACTCTTTTGTTTTCCCATGTTATTTTTTACATAAGGACTATTAAAATATAACTATTCACTCTGGTGCCATCTATGCTAAACAGAAATGCAAATCACCATCCTAAAGGCACTTCAAAGGAACACTGAATACTGTATACTTTTTAATCACCTTCTTGTTACTTTTACAATTAGCAACAATAATTAGTATCATTAGCAACAACTGCCTGTGGTTTTAATTTGGCAATATATACTGCTCTGAGGGAAAGGGTCAGGGCGCAACATTTAGAAACACAGGAATGACTATGAAATGAGAGCAGTGAGGTTTTAGCATTCAAATTAATTTTGTGTTGGGATGAATTTGAGACCTCTTACAATTCTGTAAAATGCTTAGATTTATAAAACGCGGAACAGGCCTGTGGGCAGAGCAAGCAGCTGCACCATGGAAGATGGGTATCAATCTGCATGTGCCTGATTTGCCCCAGGATTTTGCCCCGTTGTTGCCTAGATTTTGGCTAAGGACCCGGGCCGGCCATCAAGCCCGTGAGCAGTATCTTAAAGGTAGTTCAGGAGCAGACCTAGTAATGCGGATCCAGGAGTTAATCCAGTTCACAGGAGTAAAACAAGAAGCAAGAAAGTATTTTGCAGTATTAATGGAGTTCAGACATATGTTCAGAACTTGCACCTCTGGGCCACAACTAAATTAACCTAGGTTCTGAGCCTGTCCCTCCTCATCAAATAGCTTCTTTTTCATATTTCTCTATTGAAGCTTGAGGTTTGATCTTTTCCAACGAATTTAGCTCAAAAGCAGTCAAAATAGCAAGTGCTTCAAAAGTAGGTGCTGTCAAACCCAAGACTTTTGCCTCTCTGCCTTCTGGCTTTACCCATCACTCGCAGGTGCAGAGGGACACCTGAGCTAAACTTTTTCCAGTTTCCCTCTAAAACACAGGCGGATTTTTAATTGCCTTGTTCTTTGTTAGTTCATTTTATTCCTGGTTGCCCGTGCTGTTCAATAATAATTTGTGAAGGCTAGGGTTAGCTGTATTAATTCATTCTGCATAATTAATCTTGCATAAATTAGCAATGTAGAAGTTGTGACTGGGCTAGTGAGGCAGGCGCTCTTAGTGCTCCCTGGAAGAGAGAGAGGCAGCTCCATGCAAGTCTCCATCCCACCTCCCTTGAGCACCTATTTTAGTAGGAGATGAATCACTTGCTTTTCCTCTCTTTTGAGTAAAAAGAGCCTGGATGACTCACAAACACTAGCAAAGTGCTAAAATGTTAGATATCTTGGTTAAGCTCATCCCGGAAACCTCCTTCAGAAACAGGTATTTTCAGAAACCCACTCAATTGGCTTATTTTGGAGGAGAACCGGGGGGGAGCATTGCTTGCGGCAGGGCTGTGTGTTAGGGCATCGCTGGGCTGTCCCCACCAGGCCTGGCTCTCAGCCGTGTGTAGCGCGAGGCTGTGGTCGTGCACCACAGCACAAGCTCTCAGCCCTCGGTTACCATGGCCTCCTGCCTGAACCTGGTACTGATCCAGTTAAGGACAACCCCAGCAGCTGAAACATGAAATCCCTTTCTAGTCCTAGAGGAAGGCTTACCACGTGCTTCCTGGATTGCATGGGGAGGGTAGAAAGACTTGTGTGTTGTTGCAGTACGGGATTATCATTGTCTTTCTATTCAGCCCCATCTTCAGGAGGCAGCAGAAATCACGTGTTGCCTACTAAATGTATTGAGAAAGGAAATTTGAGGCTGTGGTTGCCACCATAGGTTCTATGAAGCCCCATTTCAGCAGTGCTTTTGAACATATTTTGATCTCACTGATGTTGCAGGTCCAAAACACATGTCTGAATGCCTGGCCAAGCAGGGACGTGTCTTCAGTCCCAGGTTGTGTTTTCATCATGGCATTTGTCCTGAATATCTTAAACTTGCTGAAACCCCCAAAATCTCCCAGACACATCTGTCTTATTGCTTATGTCCCTCTACGTGTAGGTATGTTCTGCTAAAACCGCCTGCTCTTTTTATGATTTCTACTCCAGCGCTTCTCATTACAATAAATTCCTTTCTCTTACAAATATAGTTAAGGTAATTGCTCCTTTTACAGCCCACGCTTACCTTAAAGGTTTTAGTTAAGAGAACTGGAGTATTTAACAGTGCTGCTGCTGAGAGATGCTGGAGCCCTCCTGGCCCTGTTGCAGGTTTCTCAGCTTCTTCCCAGGCCTGAAAGAAAACTTTACCACAGATGAAGTAGCGTATTTCCAAACAGCTGGGCGGCTTGATAAGTAAATTGATATTTGCCATGGAAGGTTACACACTCTGTGCTTGTCTACTTCATGCTCGCCCTTACTTTTCCTCCATTTGGCTTTGGAATAGTCATCATTCTGCTTGATTAGCTCCCAGCTGATGGAAGAGGCAGCAAACTGCTTCTAATGGAAACACAGTGGTCTGTGTCTGCAAGGGGGTTGTTAGAAGTGAGTTAAAATATAACAAATGAACTTAGGAAATGGAAGACGTGACTTACATTTCGTTTTAAAGATGGTGCCCCTTGCAGCTGTGCAAAGAGCCCTCACCAAGGTGTTATTGAATAATGGCACTTTGGGACAGCTGGCTGAGAAATTCCTATTCAAACAATTTTCTTAAGAGAAGATGCAGTTCCCAGAAAATAAAATAATTTCCCAGAAGTTCATTTTTATTAAGAAAAATAAAAATGACAGATTTTACAGTCATTTTGACCTACAGACATTTTGACACTTTTGCCAAAATAGCCCAAAGCATTTAATACTGTGTTGGCATTAGCTGGAATTCTCTTATTGCTGTGTATCAGCCCATTGAACTCAGGACCCCCCATGTTTAGCTGCGGGAAGGCTGATGTATTCCTCAGCTATAGGTTGCTTTCTGGCCAGCATCTGTCACTTGTTCTGGAGAAGGGCCTGTGGCAGGGCTGGGACCCGCTGGGACCCGTGGGAGGGCAGGAGCTATGGGGTCCTGGAGGTTTTGACACTGCCTCCCACTGGGCTCCTGCGCGCTGAGCAAGCGTGGCCAGGAAGTTGCACTCTCAGGCGGGTGGCAAATCAGCAGGATCAGGCTCAAAGCGAGACTAATCAGATATTTAAACTTTTCCAATGAGCCAGGTTACTGATATTTTCTTTTGCTCAAAGCAATACCTTTGGAGAATGTGCTCACTACAGCAGCAAGTCTGTTGCACTGGATTAGCAGCACCATTTCAAGAGAAAGCAGGCTTGGGAAAGGATGGCTTTTCTGGAGGAAGGAGCGGGGGAAGCTGCACGAAAGCAATCCGCAGTCCCTCAGGAAAATGAAGTTAATTTATTTCAGCTTGTAAAAAAAAAAAAAAAAAAAAAAAAAAAAAAAATTGAATTTCAATTCCCAAGATGTTTTGCTTATTTTATCCTGGCCACTGTACTCTGTTTGCCTCTGTGCTGCAGCTCAGGATTTGCTGTCTGTAATCTCCCTGTCAAACCCATCGAATTGATTTACACCTCTGCTGCTCCCGTCCAGTTTATCTCCCTTGCGACCGAGAAGGCAATTCTCTTCTGATGTTGTGACTTTTTTATTATTGGAATTTATCTTGGAACTGTAACTGTGACACAGAGCGTGCTCGCCGCCTCTCCAAAGGAGAAACATGGTAGGTCTGCAGCTACGGACTGCTCCGGGAGGAGCAGCGTTTCCTCTCCCTGCCCTGGGAACCCGGCTAGCATCGAAGCACAATTAGTGACTTCATGACTGCCTGGGAAACTCTGTTTCTACTAAATTAGTAGAGTTTAAGAAGGCAAACATGAAGAGGAAAGCATTTTTCTTATCGTGGCAGATCATTCAAGATGTTGTTTCCAACTTCGTAACGCTCTTGTTGCTATTTCTAACGAAAATGTTCTAGTCGCTGTAGCAGGCTAAATGCACCTGATAGACTACATATGCTGTCTCTGGCTCATGCAGATAAAATAATTTTACTGTTACCATCGATAAATCTCTCTGTTCCCACTAAAAGCACTTCAGCGTTATTTACGGGAATGGAAACACAAACCCAGATGCTGCACAAGTTGCTGTGAATGGGAGCAGAGGTGGCATGTGGGAGCCGGGCTCCCGCTCTGGCTCTGCAGGGATGGCTTTCGGCATCCCAGGGGAATGAGAGCCGCTCTCGAGGGATGCTGTCTCGGAGGAGCTGGGTCCCTCGTACAGCAGGGCAGGGAGTGCTGAAGTGGGGGTTAATCTCTACCACTCCCAGCTTTACAGAAGTCAGTCTTTTGCAAAGTCAGCTGAGCTGGCAGCAGTGATGGAGAAGGTGCAGCTCAGGCAAAAAGCACCCAGTAATGCTCAAAAAGGTTCCTGGCGCTTCAAAATGCTTCCACATGACTCAGGCACTACTATTTGTTTAGTTACTTTCCCATTTGAAAGGCACAGACCAATTGGTGAGGTTTCTAAGTTAAAAGGATCCCGCGTCTTGCATTTCGCTATGAAAATGAGGGGATTTAGTCAAGCCTGAAAATGCACTTGGTAAGGGGAGAGCCCCGCCCCCAGGCCTAGGTACATACCTCTGTCGGGATGTGTGGGGTTACCCAGCTGTGGCTTTAGGTAGTTAAATCCCTTCACAAACATGCCATCAAGTCTCTTTTCAGAAGGGCTGTAAGGTTTTAGGAGGTTGAGTCTCCCTGACAGGCTTGGGGAATTGGAACTTAGTTCCTATACACCTAATGCCTTTAGAAAATCAGACATAAGGACCTTTAAAATGCCCTGGTTTTGCAGGGTGCAAGGCATGTGACGGGGCTCTGGAGGGATGTGGGGTTTCCTTTGTCCGGGAGGGGTGGTGGTGGTG
This sequence comes from Larus michahellis, assembly GCF_964199755.1. Classification (NCBI taxonomy): domain Eukaryota; kingdom Metazoa; phylum Chordata; class Aves; order Charadriiformes; family Laridae; genus Larus; species Larus michahellis. Next base: position 4,436,628 of record NC_133906.1, on the reverse strand, counting down.
GCGGCGGTGGCGCGAGTGCCGCCATCTCCAGAGCAGGGAGGACTCCAGGGCTCCTGGTGCTGCCAGGCGCTGCAGGGTGAGCGGCAGCAGTGGCATGCACAATACTTGTGCTTTCATTTACATGTTGCCGTAAAATCAGCGTATCTAGCTCTGCAGAAGTTATCATTTTATTCTAAAAGAGAAATTTTAAAAGGTCAAGGAGAACAAACGAGAAAGCTCAAAACATCACCAGGGCTGGGGCTGAGATGCAGCCTGTGCACCTCTGTGGCAGTCCCTTGTGCAAGTGCACGTTTGGGTATGTCGTGATATACACCATGAGTGGTGACGGAACGCGATATTCCTGGCTTACTCAGGTCCCCTGTCCTTCTGTGCACTACATCCTTATAAACTGGGCTAAAACCGCTGACAGAATAGGAGGAAAACTGCGATGCTTTTTTCCTGCCACCTTTTTAAATAGTTATTGTTCTGATTCTGTTTTGTTTTTTTTTCCTTGAAATAGAGAGGGCTGCAAATCATGCCTTAGGCTCTGCTCTTTCCAAAAGCAATTACAAAGTTCAAAAAAACCCAAAACCCTCCAAAAAGGGAAGACTTAAATGAAACCCACAAAATTAATGGGGAGGGGAAAAACTGGAAAGAGAGAAACATACCAGCCAATTATTGGAAAGCCTCTGATTTTGAAAAAGGACAGTCTTTGATGGAAGAAAAAAAGTGGTGTTCGATAGCGTTTGATTCACTGCCATTCCAAATTGCTAATTAGCCTGCAGTAATAGGGCAGTACTCCTCATAACTTAACAACACCTTTCGTTCCCTACTTTCTCTGTCAGGCTGTTTTGGCTAAATGAGTCTGTTTAGCTCAAGAGCTGTGTACCTCCTCATTACTGTCTGCAGAGCCTTATTAGACCTTCTCCCCATAATGATCGCTTCACAACTAATAATATTGTGTCGTTTTAGATCTGGTGCTATTCCCTGATCTGAAGCAATGATCATTTCTGTGCATAAGGAAATTTGCTATCCATTTCATTGATGCTGAATGATATCTTTCTATGGGTAATAAGAGCTTTAGCATGGCCCATTTCTTTCCACACAGCTTGACTTATTACAAAGATGCTGTAGAAGCCATGAAGTCTGTTGTTAATCGTAAGTGAAATGGGAGCATATGGGATAACATCTTCCTCAGGGGTTCAAACTCCATGTTGTTTCCCTCCATGGGCGCATGCTGCCTGCCCGGCGTTTCCACCCACAGCTGGTGGGGCTGCCTGCCCATCGGGGTGGAGGTGCCTTCATAAAGGGCTCCCAGGACAAGCCCTTGCTTTGCTGCATCAACAACCCACTACTTATTGTTTCTGCAAAAGGAATATTTCCAATATTGTGTGCTCTTAACACCTGTCATTGGATTGTTAACGGCTAAGGCAGAACCTCGCGTGGCTGGCGGTCGGTGGGAGGTGGGGTGCAGGTGTCTGTGCTCCCCGGCCCCCTGCACCGCAGATGGGCTTTGAGTGTCTCAGGGGACATTGGTGGGACCGGGAAACCTGGCTCCAGGCACCTGGAGAAGCAGAGGCTTTGCTGAGCACGCCGGAGGCTGATGCTGGCAGGCTTGTCGTGTGAGGTAGTGGTGTTCCTCCGAGGGAGGTGGAAACAGAGCAGATTTTTCATGATGAATGAACCTAAGCATACCAAACGTGCAGGGGCCGAGTGAATCAGTTTGTCATTTTGTGAGCGTACACATGGACCGAGGTATGATGTGGGGCAGATGCTGTGTCCATGGGCATAGGGGACAGTCTCTCCCTGCTCCTACGCCCATCGCTGCACTCTGGGCTGACCAGCTGTTCCCGAATCCAGGATCCCTTTGGCCTGGATACATTCAGGCAAAAGTTGGATCTGTCAAAAGAAACCCATGTATTTGTGTGCCACAGTGGCAGTCAGCTCCTCTCCAGTTTGTGTCTCCCTTCCGGGTTGGTTTTTCAAGGACAAAGCCTCAATTTTTAGCACTATCCCTCCAGCCGACAGGCGTTTCTGGACACCTCGTCCCATGGTGAGCACAGGGCTTGTCCCACACAGGGATCTCGGCTCTCATGAGATCTTTACAAGATCTCTCTTTCTTTACAAGAAAAAATAGGGTGAGCTCCCTGCTCCCCACATTGAAGTTTTATATTTGAAGTGACAGTTTTTGCTTCGGAGTTTGGCGGCTGCCGGGATGGGTGCGGACAGCGTGGGACATGGCCCCGGTAGGCGCCTGCACTCCCTACCTTCCCACCGGATCCCAACCTTCCCCACTTCCACAACTCCTAGCACATTATAAAGATACAACGTGACAGGGAAATGCATTTTTAATGTGTTTGCTGTTCTGTATTGTGTACATCACAAACACCTTTAAAAATTGAAAGCAGTAATACCAAAATGAGAGAAAGTTGCCAAAGTACAAAGCGTTCACCAGTGTTTCCTATCATGGATTTAATATTTCTTTGAGGTATTTCAGTTCCTGTGAAGTAAAACGGTACCTTCCCTTCCCTTCCCTGCCTTCTGTTATTCCTTTCCAAGAATGAGCCTATAATTCAGTTATTGAATAATAACTGTCACATTTCCTGAGAGCACGAAACTTATTTATGGCTTTGCCCCTGGGCAGGAGGAAGCGAGGAGCTGCTGACAAAGACCCAGACAGCTATTTATGTCGAATTTCATTTCAGAGAAGGAGCATCTTGACTTGCTCTTGTGATCTCTGAAGCGGTGCAGGCAGCATGGGGCACAGGGGCCGAGAGCCCTTGGGGGGACTTTGGTAAGCCGCAGGTCATGCCCACTGGAGTGCCGGCTCATGCCTTTGCCGAGACAAGCCAATTACCTGGGGCTGCCACTGGGCTCCAGCACTCAAATATAAGGATCCAGACCTTACTGGTGAGGGGAACGGCACTTAGCTGGTGAGCTGAGCTTGTGCTGGGGTCCCTTGGACGGAGGATGTGATCTCCAAAGTGGTGCAGGCAGCGTGGGGCCTTTGGGGGGACCGAGGAGGGACTCTTTATGAGGGAATGTAGCAATTGGAGGAGGGGTAATGGTTTTAAACTGAAAGAGGGGAGATTTAGATTGGGTATTAGGAAGAAATTTTTCACTCTGAGGGTGATGAGCCCCTGGCCCAGGTTGCCCAGGGAAGCTGTGGCTGCCCCATCCCTAGAGGTGTTCAAGGCCAGGTTGGATGAGGCTTTGAGCAGCCTGTGGGAGGTGTCCCTGCCCAGGTCGGGGGGGGGCTACATGATCTTTAAGGTCCCTTCCAACCCAAACTATTCTATGATTCTGTGTCCTCAGATCTCCATCAAAGAGATGGAGATTTGGGCATGGCACCCTCTGCTTCATCTGCAAAGCAATTGCAGATCATATCGTCTCTTTTACATTCAGAGGCTTACCCTGAACATTGAAGACCTAAAGTGAGCTTTAATGTTTCACTGATTAATTACAAAACAGGGGTGAGCCCCAAGTGTTTGAGCATCAGTGGAAGCATCTGCAAGAAATAATCTGGCAAGGTCAGACTCTCCTCCTCTTTACATAGGTTTCCTGGATAAACTCAGGTATTTATGGATGTGTTTCACATTGAAGGTGTTTGGAAATGCTCAAGGACTTGATCTGCCCTTGTGCTTAATATTTTGCTGGTCTGAGGTGACAGTCTGTCACTGTGTAAAACTGAGCTCCCTGTCAAGGATGAGAGAGAGCACAAAAGGCATAAATCACTTCTTGGGGAGGCTTTAACCGGCTCCTCTTTAGCACAGAGCCTAAGGGGTGGTTCAGAGACCTGATGGGTTTTGTCTCTCTGGCTGAGCTATTGCTGGGGAGATGGGAAATTTTTGCATCCTGATCTTCCCACTAGTGGTGGGGCTGGGTTGTCCCCTGTGCGGGACTGGGTAGCCTTCAGGCTGCTCTCACAGCTGGGACTGGTGGCCCGAGGTCACTGTCTCCGCTCCGCGCTCTGGGGACTCTGGCAGTGAAGTTAATTCTGTGTCCACTCCGTGCCAAAAATCAGGGTTATTGCAAAGATCCAATCTACTTTATAGTGCTTTACAATAACTTTCTTGGTACATTGCTATTAAAGTCTGCACATGTCTTCCTTCAGGGACACCATAAATAAGCATAATAATAATTAGAAATATCCTAAGTGAAAAGCCAGGACAAGAGCTCTGCAGCATATGCCAAGGACCACAGTAAGATTAAAACATTCTGGAGAAAGAGCTCACCAGCAAGAATAGTGGCAGTTGCCAATTATTTTAGCTGACAATGACTTCTCCGTAGCCAATACAGACAAGAATTAAAAGTAGTTTATCACTGCTGTCCGTTCTTGCTTAATGATGCAGGGGAACAAAGAAAATGCTGCTACAGAAGGGGACTGGATAGATGGCCCCAGTCCATGTGTCCCTTGGGAAAAAACATTACCAATTAAATGAAGACTCTATCAGGGACTTTGTGTCAATACTTAAATATTTGGATAAGCAAGAACATATCTGTTGGCTTTTGCTTCTCCAAGGTGGTGTGCTCAGTGGAGACACTGGAGTTGGTGGGCTTGTAGCGTTGTGTTGATTCTACTTTCACGTACCTCTCAGGAGAGAGAGATAATAATTAACTTTTTTTTTTCCCTTCTATTAACACATGCAAGACAAAGTGTGAACTGAGCCTCAAGATGAATAAAGTCTGTTATAGAGCATCTACTGAAGTACCTAGTAGTGGCTGCTGTAAGGCTTATCATAGCTAATGTTATGCCTCCTTACAGGATCCAAATGACCAAGCATCACTTTTTTCCCCACTCTTGAGCACTGAGTCCATGTTTGGAGTTAACACGCAGGTGCCGGTACTGCTGCAGTCCCAGGAATAAGCCCACTCCGTCACCTGTTGTGCTTCTGTGACTTAAACATCTCTCTTATGGTGGAGATGTGAGTAATGAGCTCACTTTTAAATAAACTTCCTCTTATTAATAGTAGTCTTTTTCCTTTTCCTTAGGCCCTAGTTTTGTTGGCAGCAGAAGCAGTCACTGGTAGTATTCCTGCATTTGGAGAATTCACCCACTTTGAAATGAACTTACCAAGCAATATAGTCCCATTGTCATGACTAAAATCGCCTTGGGAAATGTCTCCATAACTTAAGAGGAATTTTTGTGGCACTGTGCTGGTTTTGGCTGGGGTAGACTTCATTTTCTTCGTAGTAGCTAGTATGGGCTACGTTTTGGATTTGTGCTGGAAACAATATTGATGATATAGGGATGTCTAAGTTATTGCTGAGCAGTGTTTGCATAGAGTCAAGGCCTTTTCTGCTCCTCACATCACCCTGGCAGGGAGTAGGCTGGGGGGCACAAGAAGCTGGGTGGGGACACAGCCAGGACAGCTGACCCCAGGGATATTCCATAGCCTGTGGCCTCATGCTCAGTATATAAAGGCGGGGGAAGAAGAAGGAAGGGGGGGACATTCGGAGTGATGGCAAGTCTTCCCAAGTCACTGTTATGTGTGATGGAGCTCAGCTTTCCTGGAGATGGCTGAACACCTGCCTGCCAATGGGAAGCAGTGATTGAATTCCTTGTTTTGCTTTGATTGCATGTGTGGCTTTTGCATTACTTATTAAACTGTCTTTTTCTCATGATATCTCATGAGTGTTCTCACTTTTACTGTTACAATTCTCTCCCCCATCCCGCCAGGGGAAAGTGAGTGAGCGGCTGTGTGGTGCTTAGTTGTCAACTGGGGTTAAAGAAGAAGGGAGAAGTTTTTTGGAAGTCTCTTGTGCAATTCAGTTCTTTGATTGTGTACAGTGTTCAAGGCCTGTCTGTTGAGGTACAGCCATAGGATGTATTTTTACTGTTTGATAACACAGTAACTAGATCAATAGTATCACCGTTAATAGATCAGTATTAAGTTAAAGCAAATGTGTAACCACAGTTAAAAGTATTCTGCAGCTGTGCCAGAATATTCTGAGGAAATGAAAACACGGGAAGAGAAATCTCGCTCTAAAAATCCAGCTCTCAGGGTTTGGTTTTTTTTATTTTGCTTGAAAAACTTGTAATTACAAGCATTCACTTTGGCAGTGCACTTTCCAACCTTCAGAACCATCGCATGCCTATCTTATGCCGTAGCGGAAGGGCTATGGTCGCTCTGTGTGATCTGCTCTCCAGGATCCACGGGGTGAATGTGACAGAGGAACTCCAGCCGCAAGGGAGTTGCTTCCCTCTGTTGGTCTCTCCTTGTGGTAATGGAGGATTTATACAAGAAGAGAGTATAACGGGGCATATCACGTCCTTTATGTAACGGGGAGCTCTAAGTAGGGTGTTCAGAGGCTGGACCCCTTTCTAAGAAGCTAAAGGTTAGTTGGGCATGTGTTGCCTCGTTAGGGCTTGGGAAGGCAAAGCGCTGCAGCACGTCACTGAGGTGCAAATAAGGATGGACTCGGACTCTCGGTGAGATTGCCGTGCTTATCCCACGACGCTTGTAATGATGGTTTTTGTAGCTGGCTCCGCTGTGCTTCACAGGAGCCATCTGCTCAAAGTAGAGGGAGGGATGGGGCAGTAAGCTTTATGTAGACCTGTGCGTAGGGCAGAACACATCGGAACTAAAAAGATGCAAACAAATAGCTAAGAGGTTTGATGGCTGGTTGCATTGCTGGGCTGAGTCTGGCCAAGACCACCATGCAGCTAATGGGGATGGCTGGGAAACCGGGGGGTCAGCATTGCCTGTGGGAAGCAGGTGTAGAGGTCAGAACTGCTAATTCGCATCCAAGAGCAGAAATGCTGTAAAGGCTGGGTCACGCTTAAACACCAGCCTAAAAAGATGTGGAGCTAGATCCCTGTGTCTGGTGACTTCTCTTGATCAGCATTGGAGCTTCACAAGTAGCTTGCCAATGGGGAATATAAAGTCAAATAATAGCACTTGAAGTGTGCAGGTCTTTAATAGTGCTTGACTCACGCTGGGAAGAAAGAGGAGGAGGAGAACTGTCGCTGCTGCATTTTTGTGCTTCGGCATATAGAAAAATAGTTATTTCTTGTAACAAATAGAAGACGATACCCTGAGGTGGTACAGCGTGTGAATGTCTACGCTATTCATCGTCTTGCTGGCTGAAAGGTGTATGTGGAGAGGTAAAGGAAGGGGAGCTAGAAGTATGTTGCTTGAGATTGGTCCCCCCAGACTGAAGGCAGGTGGCTTTGACCCTGCTTGCAAGTACTTCGTAGTTGTCCTCCAGAAAGGAAACTGTGTTCTCCTACATTGGTCTGCTGTGACTATAGCATGTGAAATTCTTAATTCTATGTTTGGTTTTTTTTTTAAGAGCAACAAACCCCACGTTATTTCTATTGGAAATAATGCCACTGACCTGTCTCATTCCGCTTGAGAGTGCATGATGGGACCTTGGGCATGGCCTGGTGATGTGCAGATGCTCAGACTGGGCTTTGCTGAGCCTCTGCTACCTGCAAAATGAGCTGTAGACATTTATAACAACAGGTTCCTTTGTAAATTGCCGTTGCTCCTGCAAAGAGCAGCTTCATTCATGAGCGCTAGTGCTGAATGCGCACATGCAGTAATTAATGTAGGCCTTTAAACGCCCCTGGGTTTTGTTAGCTTTAGGGGAAGTTTGGTGATGGAAGCTCCCCCTGCCTGATTCCAGTGCTCGTTCTAAGCACAGGTTCTGCTTTACTGTGCAGTTGCATGTGATTTCCCAGCGTCCTCTGAATTGCGTCCTGTATGCCTTAAACTGAGACTTGTCATGGGAATTCTTTTTCTTGTCCAAATCTACGACGCTCTATTTCCATAACAATGTTGTGGCCAATGTGAAACGTTTTGCATGGTAAAAGAAACACAGAAATCCCTACGAACAGATCTGGAGATGCCTCGGTGAGATGTTAACTTGATTAAGCATTTCTGGGAATTGGGGAAAGAACCTGGACGAGAGTGTACAACGTGTCTCTTGGGTTCGCCTTTTGATGCTCACACAGAGTAATATAAACCCAGGTGTCGAATGTTGAATTAAACCAGCTCCCCACAAAGCAATCTAATAACAGAGACATGTAAACAACAGCATGCTAGCAATAAACGCAATTATCAGTAAACCGAGTTACACAGAAGAGGTGGAGATGACTCCTGCTATCGTTTCTGGGGAATATAAATGAAACTCCTGCCGAGCATCGGGGGAGCAGGCTGTGACAGCAGAAGCTTTGCTGCACCCAGGAGCCTGTCCCGGCTCCCAGAGAGGCCCCGGCCGTGCTGCGGGCACGCTCGGACCTTGCTGCGCTCTGAGCACCCAACTGCCAACTCCGCCTGGTCTCGGCAGTCGTACACCTGCCTCAGTTGCTGTCTCCTGACAGCGTCCGGGGAATAGGTGGCCTTGGCTGTGCTAGGGGACAGTGCTGCCGCTTTTGGAGCACAGCATGAAGGTTTGAAATATGCTGCATGCGACCTGGCTGTCAAAGGTGTGTGCTCAAGGATTAGAGTTGAACTCTTATAAATACCAGTATTGTTTATCTTGCTGCTTGGAGTATCTCCTCTGCTTGAACACGGCAAAGGAAGAGGCACTGGCATCTTGTGCCAGCGAGTGCAGGGGCTAGTTCTGCGTTGTCACACTGGCTTTCACCAGGCTTAGATATAGGGCTGTTCCTTTGGTCCTGGCTGCTAACCTGGGGAATGAGTGGAGTTGGGTAAGAGCCCTGAAAGGAGGAAGGGAAGGTTTGCAGCTTCTGTGTAGGCTTGGTGAGAACAGCGGAGCTGGAACCAGTGACCCTGCCCAGCAAGCAGAGGGAGGCTCGGGCACAGCGTCGCACAGGCATGGGGTGACCCTGCTGGGGCCACAGTGTCCCAAAGGACAGTGGGGATGTTTGTGTGAATGCTGGCATGTGCTGGGAGCATGGCTTGTGGTGTATTGCCTGTACCAGCCATGGCTCTGCTGGCGGCACTGCCTGCGAGCAGGGGGGAACCTGGGTGTTTGTGCAAACGCGGTTGTGTGTAAACCAGAAGAGGCTGGAGGGAGCAGCAGTCCTGGCTGCGGGAAGAGGGGGCTCTGGAGGAGGGCTGAGCCACGCTTCTCATCGCCTTGAGCGCTCCATCGTCTTGCCTTTGAGAAAAAGGGAAAAGAATTTGCTTTGTCCTCTCTGGAAGCTTGTGTAGATAATAAACCAGACTCCTCAGCTTACTAACCACACTAGTTCTGGTAGGCTAAATGCTAACAGTGAAACACACTTTTAAAAAAAATGTGCGGACAATGGTTATATCTTTTTAGCATAATTTTACTTTGAAATTAAGGTAACGAAACAATACTAAAAGTGAAGGTAACATAAAAGAGATGACTTTGCACCGTGACAAACTGCAGGATGATCTTTCAAATTTAACAGCGTAATATCCAAAGGACTCAGGGTTACACACAGCAAAATTAGTTTCTTGCATCTGAAGACAAATGGGACATTTGTGAGCAAATGCAGAAAAGCTGCTTCTTCCCGCCTCTTTCCCGAGAACCAAAACCTGCTTGCCGGAGCTGGCTGATTGACTGTATTAGACAGCAGTGCAATTCAGATGAAAGATTATCTGACATTTTAAATATCTGTAAGTTTAATGTAACAGGTAAAGACTGTCTCGCAGGGATATTTTATCTATGGAGTCACAGTTTTACGAGGTGATTATAACGCAAGCAATTGACTGCCATGTGGAGTATGTGCTAAATGATATCTTGAATGATAATGATGGTTCACTTGGCAGCCTGACAGGTCTCTGATCCATTTATAACTGCACAGAAACCAGAGTGCAGGAGCTGCTGCCAGACGGCACTGGCAATACACAGGGATAAAGTGGCAATACACGGGGATAAAGTGGCAATACACGGGGATAAAGTGGCAAAACTCCGCAGCGTGCAGCAAACCGCCCAGCGTTCGGTGGCCGCAGGGGTAGGGGCTGTGAGCCGTGGTCAGAGACCTGAATTCCTGCTGCCGGGTTCCTGGTGTTGGGCTGGCTGGAGCTGAAGCCGAGCCCACCTGGCGCCGTGGGTCTGCCTGGAACTTCTGCATGGAGGCCAGGCAGCACAGTTTGGACTCTGAAAAAAATATATGATAACCTTTTTAATAGCTGTCACTGTGTCACTTTTCTCCACCCAAAATCACATTAGATGCAAGAACATCAGAGCTAATGAACTGCACAAATCTTTTTCTTTTTCTTCAACAACTCTCTGTCGCTTGTGTTTATTACAGGTTTTGTTACTTTCTTTTGTCACAAACTATTGATTTGGCCAAATTTTTCAGCAAATCAAAAACCATAAGCTTTGTAGCGATCTTGTTACTCTGAATAGGAAAACAACCACACACGTGTGCTTGGAGCAAATGATTTTGTGTGTTTATCTCTGTTTGTGAAGGAGGCAGCTGGAATTTCACACGGTGTGTTTAGCAACCAGTGCTCAACATTGCCTTGGAGATTATAATTAGCCCCATTCCTCTTGCGTGATGCGGAGCTCCCTGTCATGGCAGTTACTCTCTTTAATTATTTTCACGGCTGTCTGTGGATGGTAAGAGCTTGTTTTCTTAATTCCTTTCTGCCAGTCACAAAAGGACGTAGGGCTGCTCCGGCGCAGGGTTCCTTCTCTGTCTCGGAGGCTGCTGTGTGCAGGAGGACGTGGCCTGGGCCCAGCCTGGCTGTGAGATCAGCCCAGCGGACACCCTGCTCCCTGGTACCTCCCCGGTCAGGGAGCCTTTGGCGGGACCTGCCTGGAGAGCGCTGGGAGGGTGCCCGGGGGCTGTGGGGCAGGTCAGTGCTGGAGCAGAGTGGGGAGGGCGGTGGTGCAGGGCGTTGAGGGCAGGGGAAAAGAGGACAGCCGCCAAAAGTCTGACTTAGAAAAAATTCCATGATACCATCGCTGCAGTTACTGTGATGGCTTAGGTTTTCAAGAGAGAGACAGAGGTGGCCTGTCTGAGCTTTGCGAACAGCTACGCAACTGCCCAGTGCCTGGGACTGGTCACGCCATGTCATACCCTTTCCCGATGAACAATCATCCATAAAGGAAAAAGCGTTGGATGCTGCCCAGATGAGATGATGAGGGGTATCACTAGCACCCAGCTGTGCTCTATTCTTTGTTAGAGCCACCTCCTCTCGCACGGGAGCCATGACCTGTGTTCTGCTGCTTACAGGTCAATCCTCCAGCCTGGCAAACTCGGCCTTGCCACTTCTCCCATAATCAGGGGCTCTGCCGAAAACAATGCCCTGGTGCAGATGAAAGCCTGATGAATTACAGATCCTCAAGTCTTGAGTACAATGAAATGTTATGCAAAGAAAAAGAGCAAGAGACCATTTCAGAGCCTTTTATGGTGATTCATCTGGGAAATTATCTGAGAGCGGTTAATTTAATGCTAATGGCTTTTTCTTTGTCCGGTGTCATTGTGAGATGATATTCCAGCATCCTCTGGCCATGCAAAATGGGCTGGGTTTTGCTTGGCAATTCATCAGCTATGCAGCCAGTGAGATGAGTGAGCAATGAGCCACCAAGATCAGGACATATTTTTGGGGGGATTATGGTACCTCCCAGGGACTGAAGTTTTTACTGACTACTTGGTAGAGGGCAAAATTAGTCTAGGGACTAAATTCTTGGTTGTTGCCAGGTGGGTTAACTACAGTGCATTTAAAGAATTGCGCTTCACAGGAGCTTTGGACCGCAGCAAAGGCAATGTGTGCAGAGAACAAGCAGGAGAAGTGCTTGAAAGTAGGGGAGGCCGAGGACGGGCAGAGCAGAGGAATGGTTTTTGTCAATTAGCATACTGAAAATGCTGGAATTGTTCATTTGTCATGTAAAAAATGTTTTGTTTTCCAGCCCTTATAAGTGTAGCAAAGAGGCAGGTGCTTTATTAGCATGCTGTGGCAGTAACATCTCCCCCTCCCAAAGCCCATTAGCCGAGTGACTAGAGCACTTGGCAAGGCATGGGAGAGCCTGGGTCAGACCTCCTCTCTGCAACACCCTTCTCCGGGACCATGTCCTTGCTGCTGGATCTCTGCATTTTATTTCCTCCTCTTGACATGTCCCGCCTGCAAGAAGAGCTTTCACAACCAGACAGCCCAACTGGCCTGGCCTCCTCCTGGAGACACAGGAGAGCTTCCTCCAACTCCTCGCTCCAAATTGGGTTGTCAATGAATGATTTTTCATCCAGGCATGGGCATTACTTGCTTCTCTCCTCGAAATTTCTAAAATGTTCCTAGCATGTGTCCCACAACCTGAGGCTGCTCTTTGTCTTACCATTCCCCACCATTGCTGAAGAGCTCATGATTTCTGATATTCATACTTACAGAAAAATGCCCTTTGGTTTAGAGAGTTTAAAAAAAATGTTTTCTACATTATTACACAGTCCCCAATATGCCCTCTTGCTAACTCTAGCTCCATTTCTTCTTTGGGTAATAATTGAACCCAATGGTATTCCAAAACTTGGCGGATAATAGAAAATAGTCTGAAACAAATTGGAAGAAAATGCATTTGCGATCAAAATGACCCCAAGGCGTAACACATGTTCTTTCCGCCATATCTCATGATGAACGGTGATACAGGCACAGCCAAGATGCTGAGACCACACTGGCAAACCATTTTCTTCATGTCAAAAAGCGATGCTAAATGACGGCTGTTATTTTCATGCGAGGTGGTCCAAAAAGCCTCTCGTGTGAAAACTCTATCTGTAGAGTACAGGAAACATTACTTCCAGCTAAATACAGGTTCTGCAATATCATGACTTCTTTCTGCATGCAGGAGATGAAGGAAAATAATTTTCACTAATTTAATTACAATTTGACATACCTCTTAATATACCTACAGATCATTTACCTTCTGCTTAATGCTTTCTTTGGTGTGAAAACCTCTTGATGGAGAGCTTTGTAATTCTGTACCTCCATGCACAGTTTTGACATAATATTTTGTGTTCTTAAAAAAACCTTTGAAACTCTTTTTCCCCTATTCTTATTCTCTTGTGGTACAAAGGAAAAGTCAGCATGATCGTTCCACAACAGAAAAGTAAATTATTTTAAAATGAAATTCAGGAAAATCCCTATTTCTATTTCTTTCCTTTTTTTTTTTTTTTTACTAACAATGTTTAAACATTAGCTAGGTAACAAAAGGGAAATGGGAAAATACCTAAGAGCTGTTGTTTAATCAAGTCTCGACTACCTGACCAGTCTTCAAAACAGCAGGAATCACTTTCATGCTAAAGCCTTCCTGTTTCTTTTATGGCTCTGGCAATCTTAACTGTAAATAAAATTGAAAATGACAGATGTGAAAGCTTGCAGAATAATTGCTCTCAGGGTATAAAGCTGCTAACAGATTTGGTGCTGATCCTGGGAATTTTCTGGGGTGGTTTTGCAAGCCCGACTGATATCTTATATCCAGGTTTCTTGGTATTTTGGATGGCCTCATAGACGTTGGCCTGAAATGTACTTTAAAAAGAATAGCATCCTATGAATGCTCAAACAAGGACGTAGAATTTAAGTGCTGTGCAAAGAGCATCTTGGGCCTCCTGTACCGCGCTGACATGCAGCAGGGGATGCAAGAAACGGTCCCTCGCAGTGGGGATGTTACGGATTTAGGGGAGTGCCAGAACCTGCGGGGAGCAGATGTGGCAAAACTTCAGATTTCCTGACGTTCGTTGTTCTATCAAACAACCCCAGTGCTGCCTCGGGGATTTTTATTGGGTTTATGCTCCAGGGTCAGATTTCCATCCTTCCCCCACAGCATGAGCCCTGTGCAAAGGGCTCCCACCATCCGTCCCTCTGCCTGGGCAGACGCTCTGCCAGTGAGCATTGCCCATTCTCTCAAATCTTTAAAACCACGAATCTCAGCATCTAGACACATAGAGTGTAAGAATAACAAACCACAAATATTACAGATGTGAGCATTATACAGAATGGTACTGCAAAGTCACATACAGTTTGTAGACAAATAAAAAAAGACAGGTCCTATGGCCGACCCAGGTTGCTGTCAAGTATTCCCCCATCCATTTGCTCTCTATCTCATCTTGGTATAATGTGGTTGGGAACCGTTGTGCAGGTTAATGGCATTTCATGGAGTGTGCCTTAAGACACTGAGAAGTGGCCTAAGGCATTACGTGCAGCCAACATCTCTGCTCTGGCATTTCTGGCACCACAGGGCTCTGAGCTCAATGGAGGAACCAGATAAACACATACTGCCTGCGGGAACTTATTGGTCCTTTGAGGGCCACCTCCAACTTGTGTTGTAAGCAAGAGTGTGTTAATCGAATTTGGTGAAATTAAGAAATTAGGGAGTATGTTCTGGCATAGTTTATGCAAAATTCCATGAGAGTTCTTTTTGTTTGTTTGTTTTACTTTGATTTTGCTTTAGTCTCTGTTACAGTCATTTGGTTCAAGGCCACAGTGAGCAGTAAGAATTAGATGTGGTTTATATTAGTCTCTGTAACAAGATTTGAGACACCTAAAGTGATTTGCAGTGAGTCACTTGCATATTGGTGGTGTGGTACATGTGAGTGAGGGCTTAGCTGGGGCTGCACTAGGGCTGGGTATCTTCTGGAGGCAGCCACTGCCCACCAGCAGCGCCGTGTTCCGATGAGGCAGTGCTCTTCCAGCCGCATGGTCCATCTCTGCCCCATCTGTGACCACAGCCTGGTGTCCTGCTGCTTTGGTGAGGAACACGGGTAGCTGGCACATCGGCCACAGCTGGCTGTGCCCCATGAGCAGCCTGGGGAGCAGCTGCTTCCCCGAGTGCGTGTGAAGCCTCCAGTGGGAGTGCTGACAGGAGCGTTTTTTAAAAAAACTTAATTATTACTGGGGTTCCAAGCCCAGCAAATTGATGTCTGAATCTAACATGCTAAAAAAGACTAGGGCAACTCCTCTGCTTCTACGAAGTCAGGGGCTGTGGATGGGCCAAGCAGCAAATCTTGCCCCTGGTTTCAGCACAGGCTTCAGGTGTGCCCTGTGTGAGGGTGTCGGGGATGCTGGGGAGCCCTCGTTGCTCAGGATGGGATGGGAGAAGCTGGGAGCACCACAGAGTGGGCAGCCACATGCCTGCCCTGAGAAAAACCAGCACCTAGGAGTTAAAAGGCAGCTCCTTTGCCCAGGTTTTTGGAAAGGAGTTCAAAATACAGAGGGTACACCCTGCGCCTTTTAAACTGCACTTCCTTACTTGAGATTCTGTTCTAAAATCTGTTTTGACAAGCAGTTTGTTTGGCCGCTTCAAACAATAAATAATTCAGCATCCCCCCAAATGGCTTTTTGCAATGAATAAAATCATGTTTATGCCATTGAATTAAAATATTGAAGACAGAGTAAGACGACTGTGAGTAACACAGCCATGAATCTCATTCACAGTTCTGCAATCTGCTGTTCAGCAACGCTTCTTCCACTCCGTATTAGTTGTTTATTTGCTAACTGTTTTGACCGCATTGGAGAAGAGCTGAGTAATTTCTCTGGGCTGGGATGCTGGGAGGGCTTTGGTGCAGCCCCTGGCCACAGCCAGGCTTTTGCTGGCCTCAGCAGGGCCATGGGGCAAACTCTGGCTCCTGGGCATGAAGGGGCAACTGCAGCACGTGTGTCTGGAGGGGAAGGAGATAGTTGACCCCCAGCAATGCCCTTTCTCCCTCGGATACGATCCCTGCTTGCCAGGCACTTGGGTGCTGCCGGATGGATCGTGTTTGGGTGTTTTTGTGGAAAAGAACAATATTTTGAAAGTTTACTGTGGTTGGTTTAGATGAATATAAGGAGTAGCTAGGTTGTGACAGATAGTAAACACAGACCTTTAAAATGGTTATTTATGTAGCTTACCTTGTTGCTTTGTTTATGTACATTTTGCTTTATTCTGGTTCCTAGAGCCATGTTCAGTGTGTTCAACCGGTGCCGCCTCCTCGCCCCGGGCAGCGGGGAGGGACGCAGCCACGCGTAGCACGTGTCTGTCCCACGGCTGCAGGTGCAGAGGGTCAGGAGCCCATTTCCCAGCTGGAGTGCCCAAAAGCGCGGTGCCTTTTTCAGGGGTGGATTTTGACTCCAGTACCTCACCCAAGACCACTTTGAACATCACAAGCCATGCTGTTGGGCGGGATGGCTGTGGGTGCAGGCGGGGCGGGCTGCGGTCCCCCAGCATGCTCTGGCTGCTCAGGGCTGTCCTCACACCACGTCTCATGGGATGCTCCTCATGCTTGAGCTCACAGGAACTCCGCCAAAGAAATCCAACGGCATCTGTCATAAAAATGCAAAGGGAATAAGGGAGATGAAATTTCCACCTTTTCCCTGGCACTATATAGCTGTTTGTTTATCTCACTGGGGATGAAGTGATGCATATTTATATATTCCTCATGCTATGAACCTCCCTTCTGTCAATGAAAGGGCACACAGCAGGTGGGTTTGCAAATGTAAAAAAACCATGAATGCTGAAGGTAAGCATTCATAATGGTTTTCCCAAACAGTTCTTTTTTGAGGCTAGTGGTATCTATAAAGAGATTCCTGTGGCACTTCCACTGAGTTGGTCTGCAGCATGTGATGCTGGGTCTTGACAGGCTGGATGCAGTTTGTCTGTAGTAAGGGGGCATCTGTGTTTGTGCTCCCAACAGCTGACTCAGCAACCTTTCAGCTCTCGCTTATCCTCGCTTATCCTTTCTTTTAATGGGAAAGTGCTCTTCCTTTATTATTGTGAGCTGCGCCTTAGCTGTAATAGCTAAATAAAAAGTGTTATCTATGTTCCCTCTTACATGGCGGTTCCTCTAGCAGAGATGCTGGCTTCACGGTGATCTTCCATCGCATGCAGACAGGTACTTCCCATCAAAGAACACAAATGTGGCCAAGTTAAGCACTCAAAACACAGGGATGCCAGAATGAACGTTTTCTGTACAAAATTAACCTGCAGTCCTGGCTGTAAATCCTGGAAATGTGGGTTTAGTGGGGAGAAACGCGTCAGGAGCCAGGGGAAAGGAAAAGCCCAGGCCAAAGAGATTGTCCACTTATTTTAATAGAAGAAAAAGCAGGTGATTTTCTGTAGTTTCATCTACAAAACCAGCTGAGTTGCTATGGCCGAATTCCCAAAATGAAAAAATTAGGCTGACGTGTTTTTCAAATTCTATAAAGTTTTAACTTAAAACAATGAGCAGAGGACGTTGTAGCGGGCAGTGTCAGGCAGCATCGCTAACAGGCTGCTCCCGCCCCCCACAGACACTTCATAAATAATCTATTACAAAGATTTAATCCATGATGTAGTGGAGTGCCTGTATGATTTGTATTTGTGTGATATATGTCATCTCGTATCTACTGGTTTTATACTTTCTGACTCCATAGTTAATCCTATGGACATTACTTTGATGTTAGTTTGGCAAATAGACGAGCTATTGCCAGGTAGCGCTCATCACGGAGACTTCAGAATTGCTTTACTGGTAGCGAAACATTAAATAATAAAATGACAGCACACAACCTGCTTTGAGAAAAGCCTCCCTTGTTTAATCTGCCATAGTAGCTTCCATTGATTGATTTTACAAAGTTGATCATGTTTTAAAGGACAGGACCATAAATCAAGCACCTCGAGCTGTCTCAGACGCAGAATGCAGTTGTGACAATCTGAATGAATAAAAATGTGTTGCCAAAACATCCATCCCTGTGAGTGGTGTGGCAGGAGCAGAGACGAAGAATATTACTCATTCTAAGCAGGAGGGGTTCCAGGTCTCTGGAGGCATGTTGCCCGGAAGAAAACAACAGTGAAATTAAGGCGTATCAATTAATCTAGTCTCCAAGTGTTAATTGATAGTTGCTAGGCATCAGATAAATCTAATAATTTATCATTCAACCATAAAAGCAAAGTATTGGCAAACTGGTACCAAACGTCGGTTGGAGTTCACTGGGGGATTGAACATGAGAGGAATGCAAGTGCAGTGCCTCCTCTCTCCTTATTTTCTTTCATTCTCTATGCCAAAGCTCTCTGTTTTGCCTGCGCAGAATGAATGGCTGTTAACTGCTTTCTCTGCAGCACTGTGACTTGTTACCTTCCATTCAGAAACATTCACAACAAAGGGAAAAGCAAAAAAGAACGACAATAAAAACCTGCAGAAAGCCTTGTTTTCATTTCAGAGGCACACCAAATAGAAAAGGTGGTAACTCAGGTATTTGCATTTAGAAGAATTTGAAAGGAATCTCAGAGAGGAACAAATATTTTTTTTTCCTATTGTCTCAGTTTTGTGCACACCTGTTCAACGTGAGAAATAGTAAAAGTGAAATATTCCCCTCCGGCCTGTGGAGCGCTCCCAGCACAGGCTCTCTGTGTCCAGCGCCCCACTCCTTTCTGCTCACTGCTCATTGGTAGCTTTTTTGCAGAATGAATGTTTATTGTTTTGATTTTATTTTAGCTGCTGCCTGAGCTTGAAGTTTCACTAACATTGTAGAGAACACCTCTGGAAATCAGCCACATGCTTGAGATTGCTCCATGCCAGCAGTGGTTGGGGCAGCGCGTGTCCCCTGAGCCTTTACCTGCTGCAAGGTGTCCCAGCTCTCCAAGTCACGGCCTTGGCCAATGTGAGAAAAAAGAAAGAAACAGAACGCTTGTTGTTTCTATTTCTCACGCTTTATGGTGAAGAGATGTTCTGCCTCGATGTCCATCTCTCCTTGTGTTGTGGTTTCAGCTGGCATGGAGGTAACTTTTTTGCTAGCAGCTGGCGTAGTGCTGGGTTTTGGATTTGGGGTAGGAATAGTGTGATAGCACGCTGGTGGGTTTGGGTGTTGCTGAGAAGTCAAGGCCTTTTCTGTTCCTCGCACCGCCCCACCAGGATGGGGGGACACAGTCGGGACAGCTGACCCCAACTGGCCAAAGGGCTATTCCATGCCACGTGGTGCCATGCTCAGTATATAAAGCTGGGGAAAAAGAAGGAAGAGGGGGACATCTGGAGTGATGGCGTTCTGTCTTCCCAAGTAACCATTATGCATGATGGAGCCCTGCTTTCTTGGAGATGGCTGTGGATGGGAAACAGGGAATGAATTTCCTGGTTTGCTTTGCTTGCGTCCGTGGATTTTGCTTTACCTGTTAAATTGTCTTTATCTCAACCCACGAGTTTTTCTTCAATTTTGCTCCTCTGATTCTCTACCCCATCACAACTGCAGGGAGTGAGCAAGTGACTTTGTGGTTTTAACTGCTGGCTGGGGTTAAACCACGCCACCTTCCAACTATTCTGATTACGTGAAATGTTTCCTTTATTAAAAAAGAGGAGAAAGAAAAAAGAAAAGAAAAGAGCACAGCTTATTTTCATGTGGAGCTGTAGCAAAATCCTATCCCAACAGTACTGAAAAATCCTCAACGTGGGCTTTTCCATGATGTATCCTCCGACAAGCTGTAACGCTAATGTTGATGCAAGCTCCAGTGTTTCATGTACCAAGCTGTTTGCCAGGCCGGGGTTGGCAGGAGCTCCGCCGTGCCAGGGGGTAGGAGTTGGACTCGCTGGCTTGTTCCGTACTGACCTTAATGGTTAGAGGTGCTGACCCTTCTGAAGCAGCTTTCCCTCCGATGGGATTCCCCATGCTTTATCTTGCCCTGTGAAACAGAGGGATGAGTTGAGCTAATGGCTGGCACATTGTGTAATAATATATCACCGTTTAGGGATTTGCTGGCAAATAAACATTCAACAATTAAATTACAGCCGTACCTCCCTTGGGTTGCCTCCCTTCTCCCCTGAGTACAGCTTTCTGCTTAAACCAGGTGAAGTTTGTAAGGGACGCGTGCCCAAACTTCACTGCGGAGCTGTGTTCTAATATCATTATAGAAGCCCATGAATACTAATGAGGACCGGAGGAGCTAAGCTGCCGGCTTCGGCACATCTCCTCCTCCTCGCTGCCGGCCTCCTGATGGGGTCAGCGTGCTCAGGTAGAGATAGGACAAATCAGAAAACATTTCTCATGCAGTTGTGCAGGGATCTGCGATAGGGCACGTTTTTTCCCATCTACTTTGTGAGATTTAGTCAGTCATTTAGAAATGAATATAATGGAAAAATCTCTTTAGCTCAGGGTTACATTTGCAGGTAGAAGATAGAGAAAGTATTGGTAAACAGGGTTATGGTACAGTGTGCTAGCAAAGAGTGATTTGTTTTTCTTGGGTGGGGGTGGATATTAATGTTGTCCTATTTCAGTCATATTTCTTTGAGAAAGGCAGCTGAAAGGTGTTATATCAGATTGTCTTCACCTATGCTGTTGTGTGTCAAAAGCCACTCACCACGGCGGAGAGTGCACAGGAGCGGGGTGTGTGAGCAGAGCAGCTCCTCCAGCCCCTGCCCATCACGGGCATGCGTGCCCCGTGCTGCACGCCAGGACTGGTGCGCAGGGCATTATATACCTCCCTATTTACACTGAGATTGTCTGTTCTTCCTGATGGCTACCGCAATTAATATGTTGGGTGTAATGTAATAAATTGATGGCCAGTTAGGATGTTGTGGCGGTCACGGTGCAGGATACCACAGATGTTCTGAATTTGGTACCTGGAGGTGGCAGAATCAGGCTCCTCCTGATCCATCGGCACAGCCAGAACCTTCCCCTACCCATGGGGTTGTCTAAGATCTCTTCCAGTTGTTCACTGCCATTGCATTTACTAAAACGGTTTGGTAGAGAAGAGAACTATCTCCTTCATCGTGGGTTTTATGAGTACGTAGGCACTGGGAGCAGCCTACACCTCCCGTTTCCATCTTGGTAAGATAACGTGCCCCCGCGCAGAGTTTCATGTAAAAGGCAAAGTCAAGCATTTACATAGAAATTTGCCTAACTTTCCACAGAATTGTCTTATTTGAGATGCAAAGTTTTTATCCAAATCTCACTTCAGTGTGTAAAGAAAATAAGGGCAAACATTTAGCACTAAATAAATTAGATGCACAATGAACTTAACTGAGTTTCATCTGCCGGAATTACTCAGCAGTAACATTTCATTAACATTAAATGCTCATCAATAGGTTTACAAATTAAAGTGGTCTAACAACTTTCCAGTGACTTCAGGCAAGGAGAGCAGTCGACCAGCCTCTATTGAGCGTCAGCATGTTGCACGTTACAGCGGCAGGGACCGCGCCGGGCTTTCTGCTGACTCAGCGCCCTTGTCCAGCAGTCACCCGAGGGATGCTGGAGTTGTTCTTGCTATAAAATTAATCCATTCGTGCAGGTTTACGCCTGGCCTTTTTGTAAGAAAAGACCCAATGAAGCTGTAAACCAGTATTTAACTGATATAATGCTTTTCCTTATTCCTGCCACACTGGATTAAATCACAAGGAAAGCTCTTTGGTGGCTGTGTAACCATGTTGGTAACCTCCTGCCAGAATCTAGGAGGATGCAGTTTTCTAATCTCTCCTGGGCTTTAGGGCCTTTCCAGTGTTGGGTAGTAGGAAAGTTCAGGGCTGCACTCCTGAAACTTATCTTAATTATTCCTTAAATAATCGTTTTACGTGATTTCACAGAGGGAGGTCCCAGTCAGGACTGGATTAAGGCGCTTTGCCCATAGCAACCTTTCTCTCGCCCCCGCCTTGTGAGTGATGGAGAGATCCTTCCCCGCGTACCTCTCTGCCCCGCAGTGCAATTGCTGTCTGGGTCACTTTGCCCACCTGAACATACAGAGAGCAAGTGCAGGACTTGCCTAAAAGGTGTCAATAAAGACAAAAGCCAAAGTGAGAATTCATTCATCATTAGCTCTCCCTTCTGGACAAAACAGTTTTTCAGGCTGACGTGGTCTGGAAAATTCATATATACATATGTATAACTATCTACATATACATGAGTATATAAATATACAAAAGAATACATAAATGTTCAGTACGGATCGCTAGACTGAAGAACCCCCTTGATGAACTTGGATGGCGGTCAAGTCTCGCTCTGGGAAGAGCTTCCCCTGGCATCTGGCACAGTGTGTGGCGCTTCTTTTTCCATACTGAGGATGAAATCGTCCCCTCAGATACTTCAGTCCCAGCATCAGTCTTAAAATATGGTCTCTGTTTGGTGCTGGTATCCTTACATCAGCAGGGTATTTAGGTGGTAAAATAGGATGTGAACTAAAAAGGGTGATACAGTCTCTCAGGAAGAGCCAATCTGTGCAAGATTTGATTGTTGTTTATGCCATGAGCTCCACCGTCTCGAGCCACCCTGCCTGAAGGACTTGTGGAGCAAACCCCAGCTTTTTTGAATACCAAGTTACACGTACATTCCAGAAGATAGAGATTTGGTGCATCCTCAGGTGTAGAACATTTAAAAACCCTTCCCTTTTCAAAGATGTACCTGGAAAACATCCAGGCAGCAGCTTTTTGCAATTTTAATGCTATTTATACATTAATTTTCCCTAGCATTAATATAACAGGCTAAGTATAGAAGATAGCTGGGGACTTTAGGATACATCGAGAAGAATACGGCTTCACGAAAACAACATTTGGAAGTAATTACAAGACCAACGGGTTAGAACAACACTAAGCTGCCAAAAATCCCTGGATAGTTACTTATTCATAGTGAAATGAAATCCAGCGATTGAGTGGGGAAATGTGGCTGTAATAGAAATCATGCCTGGAATATTCATAAAGAAGTTTATCAAACAGAGTTCTACGGAAAATACAGTATTAACATTTATAGGCCTTGAACACGTCCTTTAGGACACTCTTCTAATTTCACTTTGAGCTAGATCATCTTTATGCAGAAATAAGTTTATTTCAGCACACCATGTTCATTAAAAAAAAAAAGGCTGCTTAATTGGAAAAATATTTAATGAAATCTCAGGCTAGGGAAGGACAGATAGCTGCAGCAGTATTCACCTTGTGTACGAAGGATGGGATGTGTTAGGGTTGTTCATACGCAGCTCCGTGCAGCCAGGGTTAATCTTTCCTATTCCTGCTGTCACACCATAAAAAAAAAATATTTTTTTACCTTCAGTTACAAAACAGAGGAGAATTCTGTTGTGCAAAGATTTAAGTATCGTACCTCCTCAAACAGGAGTGTGTTGGGTCACCCTTTGATGACTTGTACAAATGTGAGTTAATTTAGGAGACTATTTGTAGGGTATTCCCTTACATTTTATTCTTGTACGGTGTTGTTTTATTTTTTTTTTTAAATTGATGATCTTGTCCTTGAGCCACATTATCTTGTATTGAGGAAACTACAGGGCTAAGTGCGATGGGATTTGTTCCCTAATTCCCTCTGCGTGGAGTTGGTTATAGAAGAGCAGACGCTGGGCTTTGTGTTTGTATTCTGCAGCTACAGTCCCGGTGGGACATTTGGTTGGAAGCAAGGCAGAGTACAGGGCTGCAGATGATACCTCCCTGCGAGGCTGCTGCTCCGCAGAGCAGGGGGCTGCGGGAGCCGGGGGGGGGAGGGCGGCAGCAGCAAGGGGCAACGAATGCAGCGGTTTGGGAAGTGCGTCTGCCAGAGAGCGCCGATGGCTTACAGAGGTCTAACCACCTCTTTTGCGAAATGCCTGTAAATTGAGAGCCCCGTGTGCTTTTTGACAGTGTAGTGTTGTTTTAGAAGGTTTTTACCTCTTACATTCTGCTATAGAGGATTGGAAATAGCTGGCTCTTTTCCTACCACAAGGTTAAAACAAGGAAAAGTTGGGAATGTTTCTGAATAATTTTTTCCTTCTAGAAAATCTCTGGTATAGAAAGCAAAGCAAAGCAAAGAGGAATCCTTATCTACTGATCTGAAAACTGGTGATCTTGCGTTCTGCTTGTAGCTATGAGGAGTTATAGAAGACGGAGCCATTCCATGGAAGTTCCTATTTCATTCACAAAATCATTTTTTCCCGATGAGTTAAAGAACAGTTTCACCACCTACATTTGTGTTGTGCGTGTAGGTGGTGCAGCTCCCAAGTATCTGCGCACTGCATTTGGGAAAAGGTTTCAGAAGTAAATAGTTCTTATCAGCATCCACAGAGCCTGGTCCTGCTGCTTTACCCTAACGATGCTTTCAGCATCACTGAGCCTTTGCCTCATATGTGTTGGGACATACAGTATTCCATACTTGGTAGTGTGTGTGCCCCCCCCAGATGCTGGAATCAGCTCTCCCAGTCACTTCCCATTGACGTCAGCCTGTTGGGAGGACCCGCTCCCTAGTGAAAGGCTGAAACGCTGCGTACCAGCCAGTCTGCCTGAAACTTCTCAGTTCTGACAAGTGCCATTAAATTTTACCCTGTTTAATGACTGCATTAGAGCAGAGGCTTCCTTTGCTTTTTGAGGTTTAATGAAAGGTTCAGGGTAGGGGGTGTGTGGCTCTTTTGTCACTAGGGGAATGCCACCACAGCTAACAGACAGTATCAAATACTCTTTTGGTGCCAGTTTGCAGGCAGAATCACTTTTCTTTGCTTTCATCCATTCCTTTGCTCCTTTCCTTCATCTCCCATTCGGTCTCCTAACATCACTTGCATGAGGAGCAGAGTCACAGGGGTTATCTGCCTGCCTGCTGTAATGCAGTGTTTTTACGGTCAAGTTTCTGTGGCTTTGAAGAATATATGAAAAAGGATTGTGTCGCCCACAGGCTCACCCAGCGCACCGTCAGCTAAACAGTGAATTCAATTAGTGAGCAGTAAAGATTGATGGTGGCTGAAAAGGATCATTACTAAAGGCTGCGACAGGAGTCTGTTTTCTCCAGGTGATGCTTTCCCTGATGATCCAGAAGGATCCATCCTTTTCCTGTACTCCGTGAGGGGGGTGCTGCTGAGCTCAGCACTGCCAGACATGCCCGGGCTGAACTTTATTGATGTATCAATACAGCATCTGAGGTACACAAACTTTTCCCCTTTTCCTATGACTTAAGTAAAAGCTTTTTTTTTCTTCCTGCTCTCAGTGAACCCAAATCACTGCCCTTCTGGTTTGGTTAGAGTTGCCTGCCTCTGTTGCTGAGCTGGAACATGTGGAAGGGGAGGGAAAGTGCGTCCAATCAGTAAAACGCTACATTTTGCTGTATATACACTCTGACAACTGAAATCTCATGAAAAATTGGACTTCTGGACAAAAATCTATAGACTAAATAAGCGGTTTTTATTACTCTCTTTAAAATAAGAGAATTTAACATCCCAGCTAATCATAACACCAAACTGTAATTAAGCAGCTTCTACGCCATCACTTAAGATGATCCAAGGTGGCAAGGTTTGAAAAGAGGAGTCTCATGTTATTAGACCGACCAACGTAGTAGCAAACAAGGCAAATCCTGGAGGCTCGAGCACTTCAAATCCCTTATCTGTTTTAGACTGATTATTTCATTTGGCCTGCCAAAAGAGACTACCTTTTGCTACAAACCTTGTTGCCTTTACTTTTGCTAACAACTTATAATTTTTCATCTTCACGAAAAGCCACTTCAAGCACAACTTTTTCAGCAAAACTATTTTTCAGTTTATTAAGGAATTTTTGTACCCTGTTCACCCGCGTTGTCCCTGACCAACCACGGCTCATGATCCAGTGCTGCCAGTTGGATTGCTTCTCCCTTTTTCCATAGGGAAAGCCTCTTCTGTAATGATGTAGTAATAGAGAACTTTAATTTTAGTGTTCCACGTAGGTGCTGCTTTGGAGTCTTTAATCTTCAGTTAACCCTGATACACCTCAATTTGTACTGCTGCTTATTGGACTATACTAAGAGGAAGGGTTTAAAGTCTGTATTTAGACAACGTGCCTGTAATTCCTGATATATAGCGTGGGGTGTGTGTCTGATCTGTCCCATCTATCTGGGTTAAAGGCAGCAGAGCGGCTGTACGTGTCTGCAGGCAGTCAGTGATGCTGGTCCTTGGAGGGCTGGGGCTGCACAGCCAGGGCAAGTCCCATCTCCCACCGCTGCCCAGCCCGGGCTACTGCCTGCTGTGGCATGGCTTACAGAGGGGCTGTAGCACACAAGGCTAGCTGGGGAACGTAATGTCGGGGTGACTCCTTTGCATCCAGGATTACACCTTCTCATGGTGTTTTACTGATTTTTGATACAAAGGTAAACCAAGCTATCAGGCATACCCAGCTGAAAAGTGCGGAAAGCACAGGTTTTGTGCAAGACTGAAATTCATTAATATTCTTCCAAATACTCTTCAGACTACTCAACCAGTGGCTAACATTCCTGTAAGAACAATCCTGTATTGGTTTAGCAACCAATTATCATATTATTTCATTGATGTCACAGTGGTTACAAAGGATTGATCAAAGTCTGAAATCTTGAACTTCTTCCTTGGAAATGTAGTCAAAAGGTTTCACACTTCAGTTTGACCTCGTATTTCCATCGTGATAGTCCCCTGGGCATTTCTCCCCCTACAAAACCTTTCAAGCATTGTGATTTCACCAGCTCCTTCTGCTGTGTCCCTGATAGCTCTCAGCAGTCAGGTGTTTGTAGTGTTATATTCTCTTGTTCTTAGTCAAACCCTCAACATTTCTCACTCCTTGGTGTCAGAAAATCAGTTCTGCATTTGCTAGCAGCTGCATTTTCTATTTGTACCAAAATGAAGGCAGGATTTTTCAAAGGGAATGAGGTGCTTGTATAGCCTTAACATTCCAGAACAGGGCACATAATTCCCCTAAGTGCAGGACACAAAAAATTCAAGCCTTCATATGTGGAGCTTCTGGTGATTGCCCATCTGCTGCTGTGGGGAATGAATGAGCCCTTTGCTCATTCATATACTCATACCTACAGCTGCGGGTGTACCCGACACCAGTTTTCTTATACATTTTGCTGGGGATTCTGAGAATATAAATATCCAACCTAAGCTAAGATCTTAATGAGACTGTCTTATACATTGAGTTGTAATTAGACTGGAGGAGAACAAATTAACATAGGTAAGAACGTGCCTGGATAAGCCATGAGAGAGAACCCTATAAAAAGATGCTTGAAATTCTCATTGTCTAAATATGTCTTCTTCCTGTGGTGATGCTTGCTGGGGAAAAAGGGGGTGCTGTGATGGGAGTCAGTTGCCACCCTGGGGCTGGACTTCACAGGAGCCCCAAACACTCAGCCTCTGGCTGTGGAGGTCTCAGGAGTGTGTGGCTGGAAGTGCTTCAGGGGAATGTGGATGGCCCAGGCCCAGGGGGACAGCAGGCCCTGGAGAAACTCTTTCAGCAGCCCCTTGGCATGTGCAGGGCAGCCCGGTAGAAGGTTAAGCCGTGCCATGGCTAGTAGGGCCATGCTGCAAGAGCTGGACCACTGCGTTCTCAGTGAGGTAGTAAGGTGGGACATTGAATATTCAGTATGGAAGAATCTTAAAATTAGACAATAACTGTGATGTTTGCAAAGCTGGACCAGAGCATCAGTACTGCTGCTTTCTAATGGTCTCTCTGTACACTTGAGATAATTTGAAGCATAAATAATTTTACAAAGCCATATATTTTTGCTTCTGAGATGAAATAGTGCTGTGTTTGGTCATTCATTAACAGTGCAGCAAATTCAGAATTGACGTTTGGTTGTACAATGGTCAGCAGAATTGGAATAAATCATTTTGGGTATACGTAAAAGTCCTGGTGCTTTTGTAGCTAGCTGTTCATGTGCATTGAGCCAGACTCCTGCTCCTGCATGCCTGTGGATTCTTGCCCAGATGAAGTAGGAGATATGGGAGCAAGGAGCTACTGTCTACAACTGGAATTTGCAGCGATATTGATGTTTTCTGGGATTTTCCTCATTCCAGGGTCCGGGAGAGCCAGCCTCAGCTTAGCCTGCAGACCCCATGCTCCCTGTGAGCCTGGAGAACACGGCCAGCACCAATAGCGTCCAGCTGGTCTCTCCCGACAGTGGGCACAGCCACTACGGCTTCAGGGAGAGCACAGAGAGCCCAAGGGGTCTTGTGGGCTGTTTTGAATTCTGTTTTAAAACTTGGCAAAGTATTTCAGTGCTAGGACTGTGTGATAGCACAGGCAGCTGGTGCCCATTCCACATTAACAGTGCAGGGAACGACATCTCCACCAAAGCAGATGGGGAAAAAAAAAATGTTCTGACCGTCACGTTGTGATAAATCATGCAGCTCCACTGCGAGCTGTGGGATGGCTAAATTTAAACCCCTGAGTTTGTGAAACCCAAATAGAAAGACAGAAAAACAAGAAAATCCTCTTTGTTGGATGTACACAGCAGAGAGGCGCTGGGGTGCCACAGCCCTGCACCACTGCTCCGGGCTGCCTTGGGGTCACCAGTCCTGGTTTGGGTGTTAGGAGGAGGCTTCAACATCCAGAGCACTTTGAAAATGTGCAATAACCATCAGTGCCAGGGAAATGCTGCCAACAGCCCCGCGGTGTCAAGTGAGGGCTTTGGACAAAAGCAGTCCCATGCAGAAGGGACCGCGGCACTTCAGGGCGGGGGCACGAGCCTGGCCGTCCCGCAGGGCTCTCTCCTCCGCTCGCGCTTGGGGAACGGGGACAGAGGAAGTGGGTCGAGCCCGTCGTGGCCCCTGAGTGACCGCTGGGTGACACGCTATTACAGGTTGGAGATCCAGAGTGACACCCAGTCCTTAGCGTGCACCTGTGGGCACAAAATACTTGTCTTACTCAGGTGTCATGTTATAAAAATCTTTGCTGCTCGTTGGCTTTCTGTGAGCCCATGCGGTGATGCGTCTCTTGATTTTGAGAGCTGTAACTGCGCATGGCTGCAAAACCCATATCCGTCCAAGTGAGGAGCCTCACTTGGCTCCTCCCACACAGAGCTTGGCACTCCAGCGGTGATACTAATAACCGCCATCAGTGAGCGCCCCGTAACAGGAACCAATTCCGCTTGCTTTCCCGAAGCGTTTTGTCTCTCCTTTGGATGTTACTTCCCAAAGGGTGGCTGCTTTGTTTTGCTGTTGTGCTGCCACTCTCCCGTGGCAAATTTGGGTTTCTGTACAAGTTTTCTTCTTCTTTCCTTAGGCCACCTGCCTCTTTGGGGAGTTTGCAAATCTTTAGTACGCCCCTTGAGCAGGGAGGTTTTTAAAAAGCAAGCTGATATGAAGTGACACCAAGAGGGTATTTTTAACTCGGATGTAGCCTTTGGAAGCAGAATATACAATGCAAAGCTACAAGCCTTGGCATGCAGTCCCCGAGATCATACAGCTCTAGGTGGTTTGTTGCATTCGGTTATTGGTTTTTCAAGTGTAGGCTTAACCAAACATTTCTACCCACGAAAAACCAGCATGAAAATAATCTAAAAAAGACTAATTTTAGTGTCTTCTTATGGCTTTTATTACTACTATTGCAAATATTAATCAAGATTATTTCATGGCAATGAAGTTTCCTTAAGTTGTGGGAAGTAAACTGCATATTATATGGAAATTATGGAGCTCAAGCACATATTAATGTAAAATAGGGTATGTTTTTCTTTTTCTATTCCTAAAATATAAATCTGTGGCTTTTCCCTGGTATGTTGGTATTCTTTACCAAGTCTCTGCTTTCTTTTAATAGGCACGTTTGTTTCGTAAAGGTGTCACACAAGGGAGTTTGCAGTGGTAGCTGCTGGAGTCAGACTCTATCGGCAGGGATAGAGGAATCAATTCATACCTTATCACCAAATCTTTCAATTATTCTGTTTCTTCATATTTCTCTTGAGTTTTCCATGGAATCACTCCACAAGCCGTGATTCTTCATGAACTCCCCAGGCATTTGCCCTGCGATAACTCTGATTACATTAGGGTAAGCTGACATTCAGGGTCGATGTCAAGCATCTGGCTCACTGAGCCTAAGCCACCCAAGCCACTCGCCCCTTTTATGTCCTGCATGAGAACTCTCTTTAATGAGGCCATTCCATCTTCAAGGAAAACTATTGAGGAAACAGCATTGCTGATAGCATGGCACCAGCTGTAGGAATGAGAGAGCCAAGCTACTGCCCTGCTCTGGACAAAAAAAAAGGTGAAAAAAAACTAATAAGTGAAATGAACACGCAGGGAGCAGGGCGCTGGTGATGTGCAACTGGATGAAGCTGGGATGCCCAGCTTTCCCATGGCTCCAGTTACTGGTAGCCTGATGTGGCAAATTGTTCAGAAAACATTCCCTCTGCCTTCCAGGTCTTGTGTGCAACAACCCAGGGCTTTAATTTCACTTGCTTGTTCTTCAGCGCTCTCGCTTGTCCTGTAATTTGAGAGATGGTTTTTCCTCTTTGTATAATTTTTTATGTTTCATGCTTCTGGCTTCTTTACACTTGTAACAGATCTAGGGTTTATCTCACTCTTAAGAACAGTTTTGTTAATCCATTTATAATTTTACCCTCCTCAAGTACAACAGTGCTCTACAACAATCCAACAGGGTCTTTGCTGCATTTAATATTAAATTCCAATTTAAAGGCAACGTGTCATAACAGGAAAACCTGGTGCCTGTCTATCAAACGACTTCAGCAATTTGGTCCGGTACTGACAAATATCTGATAGCAAGAGGGCTGCAACGAGAGACACTCGCTATCGTTA
Source organism: Larus michahellis (assembly GCF_964199755.1). NCBI lineage: Eukaryota > Metazoa > Chordata > Aves > Charadriiformes > Laridae > Larus > Larus michahellis. Next base: position 4,406,364 of record NC_133906.1, on the reverse strand, counting down.
TTGTTGCACGTGGTCCCGCAGGGTGCTCCTGGCCACGTTGGCAGGGTTTGCAATTCTTTTCTCCCTTCTTAGACATTTTCCAAGATCAAGCTCCGTCACCAGAACCCCTCCAGCCACCCACCTTTCTCCATGATTTCCAGCATTGGGTGCTGCTGTGGGTGCTGTTGTGGGTGCTGGGTAGGCGAGGGGCCACAGGGCAGCCCGGGTGCCCTCCCCATCCCACACCCGGGGCCCAGTCCCGCTCCCGCCCCGTTGCAGACCTGGGGGATTTGTCCTTCTCTCTCGTGTTTGGGCTGCGTCCCTCCCCATGTACTGCTAAGGAGAAAGCAGACAGACTCCAGAGCATTAAAAATATACTTTTTTTAATATGGAGCCCTACGGGAAGCAAGAGAAGGTATTGAAATTCTGGTGGCACACTCTGGATATTTCAGCTCACAGCTACATTAAAAATGCCCAGTGTTAGAATAAATCTTTCGAATGAGAGATCTGAGGTTGGTATTAAACCTTAGTCTAAGCACTCCTGAGGTTAGAATAGTCACCTCATCCAGTCAGACCACTTATTAATTTTAGTCTTGGGCTAAATTCTCCAAATTGGACTGAGCCTGTAACTAAATGGAGCTCTTACTGAAGCTGCAATGGGCTTGACAGTGGCTTAGCTGCTGTCCTGCGGGGCTGTGACCTGTCACCACTTACATTAAATTAGTTGCCTGGCTGGCTGCATGTTGCAGCCTCTTCCTAGAGTAAAACTACCCCATTTTAGCACTGCAGTCTTCCTGAAATGAACTCTGTGAGACAAGCCAACCCCTTCATGCATGCTGCAATTATTACCACCTTTCCATTTCATTTTTCTGACCTCGGAAGACCTGAAAAATCCTGTTTAAACCTGCACTAGCTCTGTATCCTCATGGGTTTTCTCCCTCAAGATCGTTCTGTCACAGAGAAACATAGCTCCATAGGGAACAGGTGCCTTGAATAAGAATATTTTAATATTTGTTTTAAGAGTATTCTGGGCAAATGGATCAACATAGCAATTGTTGAACTCATCAACTCTTAAAATATGTACTCTGTGGAAAATAAGGGGGACTGTGGCTTAACCTGAAAGACAGTAGAGAGCTGTGACTCATCCCTCAGGGAAAATCTTTCTTTTGAATCATGAATTGATGCACTGTAGGTCAGCCCCAAGGGTAATTCAGAGCAACACACGGCAAAAAGACTCTTAGCTTAGAAGGTTTTGGTATTGACAGCACAAATTATAGAAGTAATTTGTTTGAAATTAGTACTTTCTCCAAAGTAATTCATGGCTCAGGAAATTCTCTCTGGTTCAAAGTTTTCTGATTTTATGAACAGATCTACTTCTGTTAGCCAGTGAGTCATGCTGCTCCCTCCAGCTAATACAGAATGATGCTTGCGATTATGGGAGCTATCAGCTCCTTAATGATAAGGATTTTAATTTGGCTGCTTCTAAGACGCACCATGAATAGAAATCACAAAGGCCTCAACTCCAGCACAAATCTTAATTGCAAGTGAAACATCAGCAACTGGTTCACAGGATGTGTCTTCTTCAAGGGACTTGCCAGTAGGGGTGCGTTGGGTGGGGCCTTGGGGAGATCCGCAAGTAGCTCTATGGGAGGATGAGGCTTCTGCGGGCAGAAAGCCCCGGAAATCAGCTCTTCTGACTAAAACCGGGGTTCAGCCATGCGTCTGCAATGGCTGAACCTGTGGCCCCGCCAGAGAGGGGCTGTGGGGTGCTGCACGCCATGTGCTGCCTCCTCACACAGGAAGGAGGTCGAGCACCTGCTGCGGGTGCTGGGCGCCCCGGGCACCACTCCTGCCGCCCAGCCTCTTCCAGCGGGGAACCGCGTCAGGGCCTGCCTGAAGAACGCCTCTGTCTGGCTTTTAATCACTCGCTTGGGATGAAAAGGCACAAAAAAGAGAAATAAAATCATCAATCAACAGACAATTTAAAAAATCTGCAGCTCAAGAATGGTGTATTACGGTTCTTGTCTTATTTCTTTCACATTTTCCATCCTAGTTTGATTTAATTCTGCAGCTGCTTATCTAGAAATATAGGAATTTTTTTTAAGCAACTTTGCTTTTACCCTTCTACAGCAGGACCAAAGACGTATCATACAACTGCTAGATTGCTGGGGACCTCTGTGTTAGTACATGCAATAAATATTTTTAATATAGTTCCATCTCTTCCACCCTCTCTGAAATGATTAAGAGCCCTCTTTGGATTCCAAGACATGCTTGCAAGATGGCATTAATGCCCACGTCTTAATGAAAAAGGTTTGCCCACGTCAGGGGGGAAAATAAATGACATTTAACCTTATGGACACTCTGTTTTGAAATGTCTTTGAAGGCAGCAACCTATATCAAGAGCTTCATTTTGAATATGGCTCAAGGCTTTCCTGGTCTGCCAGCGACGGTGGCTCTGTGAACAGCAGTGAATCACTCTGGCCCGGCTGGCTGCCACAATTAACGCAGACACATGCTGCCTTCCCGTAATTACTGTGCACTCAACGCGGATTTGGAGCCATCCTCCAGCGTGCGGTCTGTGTGCTGCAGACACAGAACAGCCTTGCTCTCGCGGTACTCCCTCCCGTTCTCCTCCCGGGTGTCACAGCTTAGTGAAACAGAAGCATATTTCTGTAAATAATTTAGATACCCAGGTTTTCTTTTTTTTTTGTATTTCCCATCCGTTTTCACAGCAGGTTTCGTACTGGTTGTATAACACTTTGGTTGCTGATAGCTACAGGTAGCATTCATTGATAAGCAGGTTTTTTCACTTTAAATCAAACTCTTAGTAGATTTTTGGGGTGGGGGAGTTGATTTATTTTAGTTGCGATGAACCCAGATAGTCATGAATTGGAAAGCCTCTGGGCATTCTTGGCATGAACATGAGTTTTAGGGAGAGTTGCAGAGCGCTCCCCATGTCCCACATACCAGGGCTGCTCAGCAGCAGCAGAACTGGGGCTTGATAAACTGGTGTTTTATTGTGGCCAAGGATTTCTTACCAGCCCTACTTCTAGCTGCGAGCTGGTGATCTGTGTACAGTCCCATCTGGTGTTTACTTTATCGTGAAAAATATCCGCACCTACAGTCACCTACTTGAGTGTGTGACACTACGTGCTCCCTGCCTGTGCTGCTGGGAGGTCCTTCCCTCTTATTATTCACTAGTGACTTAAGAAAAATAAGTTGGCGATGTGTATCCAATGTCTGTTGGGAAATACATGTTCCCCTCATGCTTGGCACACTTCTTGGCAGAGGTGGTAGTGACAGCAGGGGCAGAATTCATCTCCTCCTGGTTACGGCCTTCACAGCCACCAGTGGGGACAGAGCAGGAGGCTGGTGCATTGGACAGCGGGAATAGAGACATTTTTCAGGGCAATTAGCTGATGAGATTTCAGTAGCACAACATTGATTTCTTTTAAAAAGATATATCTTACAGTTTAAGATATAAAATTGACGTTTCAGACAGGTTCTGAACTTAATGGTCTTCTGCCAAAGGATTTTTATTTAGACAAGTGTATCTCTTGGAGCCCAGGTCTCTTGGATCGCTCCTGGTCTTTTGTGCTTGGTGTGGCGCGATTCTTCCCATAGCTGTGACGGGAAACGGTGTTGATCTACTCAAGAGTTAAACATAGAAGGGGATGTAACTTCATGTGGTAAAAGAGAAAATCTTCTGCTGATCTTTTGTTTGAAGAAGCCAGGCGCTGCCTCATGAGGGAGCCATCTCGAGCCACAGTTCATTGACTTCATAGATGAGCTTTTAAAAGCTTCTACCTAAAATAGCCATGTGCACTGGGGGGGTGCAGTTATGACACTGTGGCCCTGCTGTGTGCTGCTGACTAATTGCCATCACCCTCCTTTAGCTGATGGAAGCTCCGCTGCTTGCTTTTTCCCAGCAACTGATGCTCCTGCCCCATCTGCTTGGCCCTTTGCTCTCTCATCTCCAGCTGGCAGGAGGAAAAGCAATACACAAGGGGAGAAGAGAAGTTAAACATCACTGAGTTTTAGTGTTTGAATGTGAGGTTTATGCATGCTACAGAGGTTGGTTTGCCTGTCCCAAAAGATGGAGAAAATGGGCTGAAATCTTCAACTCTGCACATTTTGTTTTCCTAAGCAGTTACCCTACCTCAGGCTCCTGAGGGAGCTGGATGCATGTCCAGGCTTTGTGAGACAGAGGATTTACAGCGAGCTGAGCTTTTAACAACTATGAATTAGGGGAAAAGGCAGCTGCTATAAAACCCTAGTAACCTGCCTGCTGCTGCTGTGGGCAAGACAGAGATCGCCGCAGGGGCTGCGGGAGAGTGATGGGGGAAGCACCCGCCCCTGATGGAGCAGCAATCCTGTGCAGCACCCCCCGGTAAATCTTACCAAGTCGGGGCAAAGGCTGCGATGCTCCCTTGCCCCAGGTGAAAGCTGCCCGTGTCTTCCTGGCAGACCTTGGCTCAGCTTTTTCCCAAGTCTTGCAAACTCTGAAGGTTTTGTTGGCATGACCTAATCCAACTCCTGCTGGTAGAAGTCCGGCTTTGCTTGCATCCTTGGCACGACTGGCGCCGGGGTGACTCTGCTTCATGGGTTGGTAACAGCTCAGCAGATACCCCAGCCACGGGAACAGCCTCTGACCTCTTCTGATTTAGCATTTGCTATTGCTTTGGTGCAGGGAGCACAGCCATTACCTGTGTAGACACATGCAGAATGCAAAGTGGGAACCATGGGGGTTTCTGTCTAGATTTCTCTTGGTGTGAAGGTGAAGGCCGTGCTCCAAGCCAGCATCTGATCTGCTGTTCACGCCGGGGAAGTGCCTGTGTGTGGGGCTGCACCCATCCTTTATGTTCCACTAAATCAGACTCCGCCTGCCTCGGAATCCTCTTCAACTATGCCCTTTCCAAAAAAAACAGACTAGCAAAAAAACCCCAAGCCTGGCCTGCCTATAAATGGGCAGATCTTGTTCTGTCTCTAAGAGGAGACAATTAAACACAATTATTTATTGTAATCAAAGATTAGCAGAGAGACTCTCATGCTATTATCCTTGCTAACGAGAAATGCAAGGAACCAACTGAACTACGAGCCCATGATGCTCCAGCCGCGGGTTTGGAGGGGAAGACTACAACCGCTTCCCCCGCCATATGGTGCCAACACATTCCTTGTTTACAACCCCCTTAAGCTGTACAAATGATGCACTCTCATAAATCAGCTAGTTAAACGTGGCTTTATTAACTCCGGTGCGTGAAGATGCTGTGCAGCGCAACTGCCAGGCAGGCTCTGAGCCTTCCCCTCCCCAGGGCCCTGCCTGCAGCCGCAGCAGCCCCGCAGGCTGCCCACGGGCTGACGGAGCGTTTCATCCTCCTGCCTCTGCCGGGTTTGCCCCGTGGCAGCCTATGGACGCAGCGCTGCCCTCCCTCATCTTCATCGGCCAGCGTGGAGGGCACCCGCTGCACCTTCCAGCCAGCTACGAGCAGGTTCAGCTCAGCCTTTGCTATTAACTGCAGGCACCAAAAATGCTCAAAGGCTTTACAAAGAAATAAATAAAAGGAATTCTGTGCTTTAAAAAATGTTAAAGTATTGCTTTTTAGGCATTAAGTCCTTTTGCCAGAAGAGTTTCACTTACTCATTAGTCAAATCCCTTCTGAAAACCCATTTATTCTGAGGCTCACAAGTACTAATCTGCATACATCATGTCATTACCTTTGCGGTTTACAAGGAAAGGGATTTACATCTAGCTCTGAGATCTCCTCCTGTGTGGGTGTCTTCTCTGATTATTATTTTTGGCACTCTTTCTTTTGTAAATGCGGGGAGGCAGAGCACCCTCTCCTCTCCCTGGCAGTGCCAGCCATATTGACAGCACATAAGGAGCAAATGACTGTCAAACCCTTTCCTATTTTACTGTTCCAACGGTAATCCACAACCTGTGAGCCACACATTCTAGTTTTCCACTGACGTTTCAGTAGCCCGGTCTGAGTTTTGGTCTTTAAATCTTTAGCTGATGGTTCAAAAGAAAATTCTCAAGATTATGCCTCCCAGTGGAAGCAGCAGTTTGGCATCCTGTGCTTGGTGATAATATTGTTTATACGTCCCATGTTATTTGGTCTGAACAGCAGAAAACAGTAGCCTTCAAAAGCAGCTAGTTGCCTCTAATAAGGTTAAATTTGTGGTTTTGTGCAGTGCAAAAAAAAAAAAAAGGACTGTAAAAAGAGTTATTATTATTGGCAGGGGCATAAGCAAGAGTGCAGCTTCAGGGGACAGTGAAGTGCTTTGGTCCAATTACGAAAAATTTGTGTTTCAGAGTATGATAAAAGAAATTACGGAAAATTTGTGTTTCAGAGTATGATAAAAGACTTGGCAGCATGGGGCGTGATGTGCGGGTCAGTGAAGGATGGAAATCAATGTAAACAGTATGAGGAAGTGGAATTTCCGTGACACCAGAGGCAGCGATGCCAGGCAGGCAGGATGGGAAGGTTTGTGCTTGGGAGGGGTTAGTTTCTCTGGGATGTAAAGCTCAGCTCTGAGATGATGCTCTACAGGCAAGATTTTAGTCAACATTTTGAAAAGCATTCGAAGGTGTTAGGAGCCTAAATTCTCGTGGCAGATGTTACTTAGTCTTCCCAGTTACTCTTGGGCCTTTCATGCGCGCAGCCCCAGGTCACCTCTAAAAGCATCTTCAAGCACATGCAGAAGTGGCCTGAGCTGCCAGGGCAGCAAACGGCTCTGTGCAGCCCGAGGCGCTGGCTGCGCCGGTGCGGGCAGGGACTGAGAGCTCCAGCCAGCCCTGCCAACACTGGCGTTGGGCTCGGGAGCCCACATAGAGGCATTTGGGTTGGCCGGGTTTGGCTTGCCAGCGGGAAATTAAATCTGCCTTTGGTGAAGACAGACATCGGGACTGAGTTGGAGCAGTCTGAATCTGAGATGACGTGTTATTTTGTGGCACATAAATCTCAGTCTCTGTTCTTTTTATCAACTTCTCATGGACTCTATAGGCAGAAAAATAAAACGTTCGCTATCTGTTGTAGGTAATTTAGGGTATTTGAAATGTTTCTGTGTACACATATGTATGTACTTGTATATGTATCTATGTAACTGATAGTAAGGAGCAGTGAAGACACCTGAAAATTAACTCAACAAACAATTCTTGAAGCAATTGTGTTGCTTATGATGAGGCAGCATTTAATTCCAGCAACAGCATGGGGATCTATAATCTGCATTTTGTAGTATAATCTATATCATTTAAAAGCCATATTAATGCTTTTTCCTGTAAATCACCAGTGTGAGCATCTCAGCTGTACCCACCAGCTGCTGAAATGGTTAGTCTGGGGGAGAATCTGCAGACTCCTCTGGTCTGGGTGCTTGCTCGGGGTGTCAGAGCTGGGGGGGCAGACCTGCTCTGACCACAGGGCTGCGAGAGCGTTTTGGGCTTGTCCTGGTCTTCCAGCAGCCAGGTGATGCTTCCAGCCACTCTGAGGTGCTTGAAAGTGACTTTTCCCTCCAGACTGAATGAGGCATTTTAGTTCTAGTAAAGCTGAGATCAAGCTGAAATCTTTGCTTTTTTCCTTCCCTGGTCGTAATCCAAGCACAAATTATTTGCTCAGCCGAACCGTAGAGTTACACCATCACGGAAGGAAATGCTTCAGTTTCTTCAGTGGCTGTTTCAGGGTGCTCAGTAGGTACGTGTGTGCCTGCGTGCACAAAGAGGGGCAGAGCTAAGGAATCAAATAATTCAGCGGTCAGGGCTGTCCTGGAGCTGTGTCACGCTATTTTGCCAGTGTCACTGGTGGCCTCGCGGGGAGCTGTCATACCTCTGGGGAAAACCCAGCACTTCTGGTGCCAAGGGCAAGGCAAGGAGGAGAAAGTCTCTGGAGGGATGAGACCAGCGGGTCAAGGTAGGCCAGTTTCTCCAGGTCTGTTGCGCAAAGAGGCAGCGACGGTGCTTAAATTTGGTTGCAGTGGCCTTAAAGGTTTTGTTTTAGCGAAAATATTTTTAAAAGAGAACTGCTGTCTGAAAATTGTGGAAATAAGCACAATGAGTGAGTGCATTCCAGGTCAAGTGACAAAAAGTGTGAGAAGATTTGCTAACAGGAGGAACAGTAGGTGGTAAACGGGAAAGGCTTTTAAGACTATGTCTGATGGTGTAAAATAATCACATTTGTAAAAGCCCGATGTAAACTGCTCTTTAAATGCACTCAACTGTTGAAATGTACATGCGTGTCGGAAATAATTACAGCAGCTCTAACCTGCTTTGTCTCTCTGACACCCTGCGCTTCCTCTTACCGACAGCTCTGTGCCTGTATAGGGTAGTAAACCAACACTCCGGCAGGATCAAAATAACAAAAAGAGATGAAGCAAACAAAAGCAAGCATTTTTAAGGGTGTTTAAATGCATGAGAATTATTGGTGTCTCTGTGGTCCATGCCACAAGCTAGACTGGAAAACCTGTGCTTCCTGCAGACCTGGTATTGATAAGTCTGGCTAATATAACAATGGTCTGAAATATATAAGATGAACTGTCAGAAAGGAGCTTTATGTTTGTGTGGATGCCGGTCGGGAACTTCATCGTAGCTGGGTGCTGCTGACCTCATCTGGCAAAATGCAGGCAGACAGCGAGGGAAGGCGGCTGCCCTCGCATCAGTAGAGACAGGCTTTATCTCACCGTGGGAGTTAACACTCTAGATTCCCAGATCTGGGACTGTTGGTTGATAATTTGGCACACACAGGCCCTGGGCATTCCCTGCTGCCGTCGGCAACGCGAGCTCCCTGTGCTGCCAGGTGCCCGCTCTGCTCCTTCTCCGGGGAAGGCAGTTTTATAAAAGGTGCAAGGCTTTGCCACCCATAAATTAGGCCAGTCTCAATTTTCATGTCATTTTAAATGAAATGTCAGGATTCTAGTTTCTACTTAAATTATTTAAATCTATCATTTAATCTTTCCTGGGAAGGAACTATGTTTCATCAACATTCATGTATGCAAAGTACGGAAAAGTGAAAGGTTGAATTACCAGAACAGCTTCACAGAATAGCACGTGTGCCAAAATATTTCTATACCTTCCTATTTGTCACACCTTCCTTCCACGTGCAAAAGATATTTACACATGCTAATTACATGCATCTCTTTTTTCATGTGAACTGTGTCACTTAGGCAGGCACCACTCTTGAGTCCTTCCTTGTCCCATAACTCAACTTCTAGTCTTGGAAATGAAAAAAATTGTGGTTCTTCTAGTCCATGCCCTGGTCGGGCTCACTTTACATCTACCTGTTGTGTTAAAATTCACATCCGTACCGCTCCCAGGGTCTCTGCATCACAGAGTTTCTATCCCATGAACGGGTAATCTCCAGGGAAAGACAGAGAGTCTTGTATCTCTTTGTGAAGGTTTTGCCTTGGCTGTAGGTTTTGCACATCTGTTTTGTTAGGATAACAGCGGCTGGGGCAAAACCACAATTCTGGATGTATGGGGTCTCAGCGTGCAGCTGACCATGGAAGGGGCCAGCTCATTTGGCATTATTTTCACACTCCTTGCTCACTAATGTCTGTAGGTGATTCTGCACAGAAGTAGTTTCCCATCAAGTTAGATATCCACCTGTCAGCAATTTCCTAGAATATTTTTCACTGTAGTTGCACTACAGAGAATATGGGGAGGGAAGGTCAGTGATTAATTGCCTGCATATTTTAAAGTCCTCCTATCTCAAACTCAAAATACAGGCAATGTAAGTAATTTTGTCACATGGAAACCTACTAACTCATTTGCAGGCGTCTCACTGCTGGAGCTTAAGCCAACAGCCAAATAAAAAAAAATATTAAAAAATATAATTAAATATAAAGGTCATTAACTCACATCCTTAACAAGTAAGTCTCATTGGAATTTCTGTTTCTTTAATGCAAGCACATTATAGTCCATCATCAATAAATCTGTAATCGTTTTAATAGCTCAAATTCAATTAGCCCTGCAAGCCTCATTTTCTGTGAGTTTCTGCTATAAGGGAGCCAGTTATTTCATATTTAAACAAACGACCTTTTATCTCATGGGTAATGACTTTAAAATAACAGGAGAGCCATAACAGGATCAAAGGGCATAAAACACAAGGATTGCTCTGATACACTGTGGGTTGTACTGCATTGGGAGTAGCTAAACCTCGTCGCTTCTGGAGATGCTTTTTCAATTTTTCATGGGATGCCAAGCACCACCCTCTCTGCAACTACACCCACTTTACACCTCCTGTGGAGAGGTCCCCCAGGCCACCCACACCCTCCTCCTTCCCCACCACACACCTGCCACCTTCCAGACCTGAGAGGTGGCCAGTGTCCAAACCCTGGCCGGGGCTCCTCCACGCTGATATCTCACATCCCAGCCCGGATCCTGAGTCCCAGCGGCTGAGCCGCTCTACTGCTTTTAGACAAAAAATGAGAGAAGGCTGTTCAAATATGAATCACTCCCCACTCCCAAGAATTACAGCCAGGTTTTTAGGTAACAGGGGAATAGGGCTCACTTTGAAGTACAGCTTTAGTAAAAGAAAAGAAAGAAAGATGAAATACACCTCTTTGGGGATTAGATCATTAAAACACTACTAATTACATGCTACTGGGCACACTGAGAGAGTGGACTTAATTAGGAAAATAAACATTCAAATCCTTAAGATATTTACTATGTTTGTTGCAATCAACAATATGATGGAAATTCAACTTAAACGATTTGAAAGTACATTAAAGCATCATATGATTTCAGTTGGTTGTACAAACTACCTCTGTTGAAAGCATTTCAAGAAAGATTACCAGCTACACCTTTATCTCAGTCTTATGTATTTGAGATTTTCTTTTTATTGCTGCCTTATGTTTAGAGCTATTACGGAGCTAGAGTGGTGTTTGGTACAATTCAGGGTGGGCGAGGTTGAAATCTGGAGGGCCAAGAGCAAGTAAATGGGATATCTAATAGATTCAGTGGATACCTGGAGAAGTAAGAGTGTTAGTGTATGAGTTTAGCCTGCTGGAATTAATGCTGATCGTTCGTTTAACTCACTCCTGTTGCAAAATGACAGTTGTTTTACACTAGATTGAGATCCTAGGTGAATAAGAAGTAATTCGCACTTGCCTGGGGAAGTGGGCAAAGCAAGCCAGTTTGGTTCTGCCAAAACAGTAATGTCAACCAGGATTGCATAGAAAGTAGAACAGTTTAAGTGCTTTATGCTTAAGAAATGTTTTCCAGTGGCCTCGGCAGAACGTCTGAACTATTTTCTGTGTCAGTGCAATCACATCTTCAGGACAACTTGCTAAACTTTTTGGAATTGCCCCCATGTTGTACAGGAGGAGGCTGCGTTTACTCATTGAACAGAAAACAACGAGAAGAAAGTGCAAACCAGCAGACGGTTGTTCTGTTGTGCTACCCTATTCCAAAAGGCATTGTCAAAGCACTGAGGTGAGGGCTCAGTATAATGTGTTGAGCTCCTTAATCTAGTGTTGGACCTGCTGTTGTACCAATGCACGATGTTTTCTCTGCTGTGGTTTTAAAGACCAGACCCTGTGCACCATCACTTTTGTTGTTAGTCAAATTTCTTTATCCAGCTGTGCAAAGCTGGTTATTTATGTCTGAAGCGTCTCAATTAAGGGGTAGTGGAAGACTCTCACCTGGAAGAGTATTTATTTAAAGTACAAAGGATCAGAACGACAAGATCTTTTGTGGACAAGATAATGTTTTTTCAGAAGCAAGGTATTGAGAAAAGCCTTAAAAAATTGATCTTCGTAGGCCCAGAACTGTGCGGTCGCATTTACAGATGTGATCTGTTCCTTTATAAACTTTTCACAGGTGTTTCTGTGTGGTTGATCCGGAGCAGGTCCGGGGCTGTTCCCTAGGGCTGTACGCGCGGCAGGGTCCTGCCGACCAGCACCGTGGGGGCAGTGCAGGGTGAGGGCTGTAACCGGGCTCTCGGTGACCCTGTGCTCAGGATGTGCTGCCGGACACGGGCAGGGGGGCTGCAGCCCCGTTTGGGCTGGCTGAAGCGGAGTGTGAGCACACAGGCTTTTGTAGTCTGGGCTGAGTTTCGGTTATGACTTTGAGTGTGAAATGCACAGGAGAAATATTTGGTTTTGGAAAGCAAACCCGTCGGTTCACTAGTCATTGAAGTGAAACTGTTAGGGAGGATTGTACTGCATGGAAAATGTCCTTCATTATGTACTTTGTCTCCAGAGGTCCCTTCCAACCTCAACTATTTGTTGATTCAATGAGACACTTGGATTACTCATTATAAGTTTCACTCCAGCCTAATTCCATCTTTTCAACTGCATGTCCACAATTCACATACCCACCCCATAACCCGAAGCGGGCGCACATCCCTTGCGCTGAAAGTCTAACCTGAAGGAGAGGCCCGCATCCCACTGATGCTCATCAGGTGGTGATGCTGAAGGCAGAACTGACACCAGTTTGGGGAGAATCGGCTGTGTTAGAATAATCCGGGCTTGTCCTCTCCCTTCAGTGCCACATCTTTGCAGCCCTGGGCTTCAATTTGCCTTATGAAAGGACAGCCTGTGTTGTGGCAGTTTTAAAAGAGGGATAGTCATTTTCACTATGGATCTGCCATTTTGTAATAGAGTTCAAAGCAAATTGCACAGATTAGCTTCTTAACATAAGTATAAGCAAGAATTACGGAAGTATATGATATATATCAGGTGCTTTGAAACCTTACTGATGCAGCCTCAGGGCAGTGTCGGTAGCACTGCCAAAACCACGTTTTAAGTTATTGCTGAGACTGAGAATGAGCTTATTTGTGGTTCTGCTGGTCTTACGGAAACAGTTTGAAGTTCTGCTCCTAGTTTCTGCCAGACAGGCATCCTGCTGCATCCACTAGCTTCAGTTCTCCCTGCCCAGCATCATACCAGCTGTTGTGATATAAACCCTGTTTCCATCAAAGTAAAGGCTCTTCTGGTGTTAGAGGTATAAATGCGCTGTAATTCTATACACAGTTACAACTAATTGAGTTAACGGACTGTTTTCCTGCTCATATTCATTCTTGAAAGAACTCACTATGAGAAGGTTTGTTCTTAAAAATCCTATTTATTAGCCCTGGTTAAGTACACGCAGTAATGCCTATCTACTGTGGCAGCTGCTCCTTTAGCGCTACCAGTGAATAATGCTGCTCTATTCCGGCTTATATTATTAATTACCCTGCCTGTAAAAATTCCTTTCAAAAGGTGCTATTATATGGAAAACAGATCCGCTGCCAAAGGAACTGAAATCTTTTCTGCTGTGCAAAGAGACTTGCCATCATATGACTGTTTTCTTTCTTTTAGTACTTTAAAGATTGGGTCTGGGGTGCTTCTCCTCTATTCATAGCTGCTGTCGTGTCTCTCACAATGTCCACTTGTAAGGCATGATTTCCCCACTGTAAAGCTGTGATGATCTTCTCAAGTAAACCATTTACCTAGGTAGCAACTCATTCTAGCTTTCATTTTAATTTCTACTAATTCTTTTAAATCTCTTGGATCAGTACGGCATGGTCCTTTCTCCCAGCAGCCTAAGATGTCCTGTATAATCTGAAACCTGTATTTTAGGAATTGTATTTTTGTAACTCTGGGCTGGAATCTTTATCGTGAAAATAAGAGGTTTTGTAAGGCATTATACATTGCTTAGGGAGTGTGATGTGCTGCAAGTGAGAAAAGGAGACAGTGTGATACTGGCTCTGAGTCCAGCCAAGTGTCCAAGGAGCAGTGCTGGCCTTAGGCCATGCTGTCCGAGTATTCCACGTTTGAGGGAACACAGCTTCACACACATGTAATGGTCTCATGCAGGCACAGGGACTACAGCCCAAGTCCTGGCAACCATCCAAACCATGAGCCTGTGCTGTCCTCACTGCCCGTGCTGGGCCACACACTGGTGTGATGTCCTACCTGGGCTGAGATATCTCCAGTCTTTAGGGGTAAGACCTCTGGCCTTGCTCTGCAGCTGAGGGAGACCAGGAATTAGAAGGAAAATCCCAGGGCCAGGTCTGGGAGTGCCTCCCCTGCCTCTTCCTTACCAGCAAGACCAACGTCGTGACCTGTTGCAGGAACGTGGCCATGCAATACAACTTTATTATAGCTGCTCGTTGTTATAGAACAGATTCTCTTCTGGTGGGGTCAAATGCTCCTTTCCCAAAAGCCTGGTATTTGCTAAAATTGGCCCTGTGGTACGGTCAACTTCTGGCTGGAGATGAGACACACACGTTTTGGAAGGAGCGTTGGGCTTCTGAACCAGCCCATTTGCTGTCAGCAGCAGCCGGCAGAACAATTTGAATTGCGTTGCTGTTACAGGACAAATTCATTGCTTTTCTTTGGGATTGAGCACATTTCTCTGCCTGACCTTAACCGCTGTTGAGGCAATAATCCCTCGTGCTCGAACACTTGTCAAATTCCTGACATTAAAATTTTAAATTATAATTAAGGTGAAATAAAGAAATCACACGCTGCCTCTCACAGCCTCATTATTTCATGCTGATTAACGTTGCTGCAAACCTCTCGTTGAAGCTGGTGAGCCGAGAGCAGCTGAGGTTAAGTCTTAACCTTTAAAAGCCCTGTAGAATTTAATCAGGGGCAGTGGCCTTTAAACAGGATTTTTTATACCAATCTCTATTTTTTTTTGCACGATATAACTATGTGTTTAATTGCATAGGAAGATCTAAAGAGCCTGCAGAGAGGAAGCAATTTACTGTCAGGTTCTTTAATTTTTAAAATCACAGTTTGAGAACACATCTGTTGGGTGATGGGGTTGCTTTCTAGCCGTACGATCTCCTCATCGAGCTACTGCGTCTAAGAACCACTTGGCTGAGGGTACTGCTAAGAATGCTCAGGGCAGATTCATTTTGACGTTTAAATAATGTAGAGAATGCTCTTATGAATGTTCTATGTATATTAAAACCCTTGAGTCATCCTTGTGGTTGCTATGCAATTTGTCAGGTAGTGCAAGAGGAGAAAAGTCATTTAATTGTGTGTAAAGGCAATATTTTTGATAGTGACCGTTCCTCTATGCTTGGAATAAACATCTGTATCCTGCTAAATCTCCACAAAGGCCCTCTCTGCAAGTTGTGCAGCGTTTAACCAAATAGCAAGATTTTAAAAAAAACTTGTTTAAAACTAAGTTTTAAACCCTAATGTTTCTGGGTGCCTTTTATCCACGGGGATCACCAGATATCTTCCAGCTCCCAGTGCCGGCTGATGTATTGCACAGACTTTCCAGAAGTTAAACTGATGAAGTAATTTTGAAGAGTTACCCAAAGCTTTAAAAGTCCTTTATATGTTATATTCTGTCTAATAAGGGCTTAGAATAAGAGAGTATTAAACTAGCTGAAGACAAAAACCATCTCTCTTGCATAGCAGTTGTCAAAGTTTCAATGCTTTGCACCCTATAGGAAGCAAAAAGGGAATCTTTGGAACGTTTCTGAGGAACACAACATTATTTCGTCTCAGAAAGAGATGACTGAGCCCAAGAAACCTGAGGCCAACAGCACTAATATAGGACAGCTGGCTTAATTTTGCTGTTCTTCCTTCGTTAGTTGCAGAGATCTTCATCTTTGATCACTTTGAGTTGGGCAGAAAAAAAGAGCTGAAGCAAAATTGATATCCTTCCCTCTATCCTCACTGGATTCAGACAAACAGTTTAAAAATTCTTCAGAACTGAAACCCCTCCGTGAGCTGCCCTCCTCTGCTCTGAAACATCCCACAGGGAGGAGCACGTTTTGGCTAGAAACACGCTGTCTGTCTTGGTGAGAATGGACCACTGCCATAGCTGGGTAAGGCAGGTACATCTGGTCAGGTCAGAAGGTTAGTTTTACACACGTCTTGTGGGGGAATCCTCGATCTCTCAGACTAGCTGAAACCCGAGAACCACTAAAATATAGCCCCAAATCCCTGGTAGCTGTTCTAAGCAGCTTCTCCCAAAGCAGGTTGCTTGAAGCTCTCAGGCTGTGGCAGAGTTTCTCCTTCCTGTTAGCAGAGAACCAGAGAAAAGCCAGATGGTTGTGGCGAGCTGTAGCAAGTGACATGATGCGGGATGGACAGGCAAATCCTCATTTTGTTGCCTAGGCCCAAAACCACTGCAGCAGAGTCGGCCACTGAGGCTTCCTGTTTGTAGACTTGAGTGTCTGTGCCGTCCCCCCCCATGATAGGCTGCTGCATGGGAGGGCGAAGTAGTTGTTAAGCTTCTCACTGAAGCTGGTAGTGGTGGTGGTGTTCCCCGAGCGCTCTTCACCCAGTGTGCGAGAGCCAATCCACACACTGAGTCCAGATATTTGGTTTTATTTCACTTCTGCAGAATCGGGTGCCGGGCATTTAACAACAGACAGCACATCACATGTTCCTAACTGCCCGATATTTATAAGGATAAAATACAGCTGTTTTGTTAATAAGGATTCATTTACCACTCCTAACTATACATATGCGTCTAAGCTCATGTTTAAAACATTTAGGGAGGTTACCTGGTTAGCATGCTCATTATTCACAAAGTGGTGAGTATCTTAGCATTCTAATTACCCACGGTTTGTTTGGGATATACTCTTGGCTTCACTTTGGTCTAGAAGTTATATATTTTGCTATCTGATGTCTAAGTCAGCAACAGCAGACGACCACAGCAGACAGTTTTGTTTCACATCCTATTCAAGGTTAGGTACCTTCAGTGATGTCTCAACCGTGTCCCATCCAAAACTTCTTGATAAACTTTTAACTTTGTTCTTTGGACATTAGTGTGAGGTGGGTCCTGCCAGGCTCCCCCAGCCTGGGCTGCTTTGGCCGTGTGTGTCCAGGAGCTCGGGGGCACCAGTGGCCCCAAGGGTCGGGGGTGGCCACCTCGGGGGAGTGCATCCTTCGTCCCTCCCCTGGCACCACTGTGCAGCAAGGCCCCCCCATGGCACATCATTTACACTTCACACCCAGTGAAATACGTGAATGTAGAGGATAATTGCCCCCCCGAGGGCTGCTGTTGGGGCCAGGTGCAGTGGTTTGGCAGTAGGATGGATGATGCAGGGCCTTGCTGCTCTCCCTTGTGACCACTATGGCCACTGCAGAGCATTTCCCTCCAAAACAGCTTTTAATGGCTTCTTCCCTGAGCTGCAGCACTGCTGGTCATGCGGCTGGAGAATGGGGGCTGGCAGGGACCTCAGGAACTCAGGGACCCTACAGTGCCATGGAGGGAGTGGGGCGGCCCAGGGGCAGGACCGTCACCATCCATCCTTCCAGCCATCCCTCCTTCCCACCATCCCTGCCTGCAGCAGGAGGCAACGGCTGGGATGGGGCTGCTCTGGTCAGGACAATCAGGTTCCTCCCTCCCCAGGAGCCTCATGCCCTTTTCAGTGAAAGAAAGCAAATTTGCTACTTTGCCAAAAATGTGGTTTGGTTTTGAACTTGTTTTTCATTCTGCTCTGAACAAACCACTCACCATCTCTGCTCCTCCTGCCTCTGCTCTGCTGGGGAAGTGTCAGAGACACCTCAACAGTGAGGAAATGGTGTGAGAGGTAAAAATCTGCATGTTAATATTTTTGATGGCCTGTTCTTAATGTCTCCATAAATGTTTACAACTCCATAGTGCAGCACAAATAGAAATTACTCTTGAATTTTTATTAGCTGATTAAGAGATGAAAACAAATTGTGGCTGATGGGGTTTACTGTGTAAACCCGAGGAACATGAAATGCAGGTTTAATGGGGTCTTGACTTTGGCTTGTTAAGCCTGCTGATGAGGGTTGTAAATTAAGCGCTTATGGAAATTAACTATTCACTAATAAGTAGATTTAGAATAACGTATGTATTGAAAAAGATAGGTATGAAAAGGGCTATCTAGCGTTATGCATGTCTGAAGCTACACTGGACATTTTTTGATCTTGCAGGAAAGCTAAAGTTTAGCCTGGAGTTTTACAGCACGTTGCTGTCTATTAATGGAGGTGGCATATTATGAACACAGTTAATTTTTTTAATTGCTGACTTGAATTTACATTTGTTTACTGAGATGAAAAAATAAACCGACGGTAGCAATAAAAAAAAGACTATAGCAGATTTAGTCAAAGCAGCTGGCTAGTGGAAGCAGGTTTTGTGAAATCTAGATTAAACCAGAATTTTTCTTCTTTTCATGAAATTATTGCTACCGAGTATCCCATAAAAATTCTTTACTTTTGTAAAAGAAAGTGAAATCGCTTTTACGGGTATTTCCCTTTTGGTTTTATGTCGCTTCAAGACGTGTGCAGCATCACAGTG
The DNA here is from genome assembly GCF_964199755.1 of Larus michahellis. Lineage (NCBI taxonomy): Eukaryota > Metazoa > Chordata > Aves > Charadriiformes > Laridae > Larus > Larus michahellis. The sequence continues at coordinate 4,388,171 of NC_133906.1, read as the reverse complement.
GAGGCATCACAGTGGTATTTTGAACACAGGGCCACTGCTGCTACCACTGAAGTTGTTTCATTACACCACACATAGAAGAAGCTTCTGTTTTAAAATAAATCATGAAGAATATTCACATATCAACATTGGAAGACCTGGAGGATTGTACGGTAACCAGCTCAGTGGTCTTTTGCCAGGAATTCAGTTAGACCAGCCTATACTCAAAAAGTTCACATTACTTTCCGCATACAATACGGAGATTGGAAAATTACAGTCAATGTGTTGATTCTGCGAATGTCAGTAAATTGGTAAATAATCTTGCTAGGACAGATCTTTAAAAATCATAGTCACTGCTTTCTTTGAACTACACTGACTCAGCCAATACTGGTCACCAATACTAGAAGAGATCTCTTCAGCCAGATACGCTGAACCTGAGTTGATTACAAACCTTCTGAGCCCTTACTGGAGGTTAGTATTGATGCTGCCGTTTCTTGCCAAGGCAGTCATGTCCTGCAAATAACATTTTCTTAAATTGCTCTATAAATTTGAAATTACTATGGAGGTCATGCAGGTTCTTCTGAAAGCTAAGCCCTTTTTAATGGATTAGCGTTCTCCATAAATGAGGTTGCAGCTCAAGAGAGCACTTCATCAGCGCCCCAATCACACAGTTTTCAAGTGGGATGTTTTCAATGCAAATGTCGTGGATTCACAGAGTTCTGTATTCGTAAGTTAGAGCAAAACACTTCAGTGACATCGGTGAAAATACATGCAGTCTTAAAAACAGGCAGGGGACTCTGCTGGGAAGCTCTCAGCTTGAGATCGCACGATCTTCTGGTAGAGCTGCCGGCTTGAGGTCAGACGTCTCCATTAAGGAGCGGACACGAATGGGACTCTAATATAAGCCCATGAACTGGTGTGATCCTCTCTGTTGCAGCAGGTTTAAGAAAGTGGGCCCAGCACGTTGGAGCTGGAGATGTCTATTTTGCACCGATTGAGTTTTCCTCCATAATAAATAAAGTAGCGCTGCTTTGTAGCAAAATTTAGCAGCAATTGTTTGAGATGTACTTGAAAAGTAATACACACACACACATTTTGTAACTCCAGATCACAAAGTCAAATGTAAACTGCATTGCACATTGCTGTGCTTTTTATCAGAAAAGAGTTTAACAACATTCCCAGCTCAAAAAATTCAAATCAATGACATGCCAGGGAACAGTCTTTGGGGACTGAAGACCATTTTGGTGGTTGCTAATGCAGTGATTATTTCCTGTCTAAAGCCAAAGGGATCAATAACTCCAGTTAGAAAGAAAACCCTTCAGGGGAAAGAGAGCTTGTGTCAGAGAAGCTCTCCAGACTGTTTAAGTAACAATATTTTATAGATCCAACAAACAAGCTATTCCCAGCCCAGTAAGCAACATTTCTCAGCTGCAGGTCAGGTACAGCAGAAATTAATTTAGCTCAATAATGTGTGTAGCTTGTAGTACCATCCACAGCATTGCAGAATTAATTTGGCAGGAGTTCCCCTTCGAGCCTGGCTCTCCACAAGGCAGCTCACAAGGAGGGATCAGGCTCATCCGTAACTACATGGAACACTTTGGAAAACACCCCGTAGAATTCACCCCGTGTGGCTGGATAGGTGTTTCCCTTCTGCAGCAACTCTAACAGGAGGGTTTCATCCATCCCAGCAGATCCCTGCCTGCTTGAAATAGAGTTACAAATGAGCATCACCTCAGCCTGATTAAAGCAGGTCAGAGAATATCTCCAAAAACAGACCATCAGAATACCCTTAACTGGGAAAATGTTTGCTGATTAGGCTGTGTGTTTTGCATTCACATGTAAATGGTAATGAAGGATCTGACTGGGGTCATCTCAAATCCATTCCCTCCCAGAGCTGTTGATTGCCATTGTCTGATCTCAATCAAGAGCTAACGATGAGCTGCGTATATTAAATGCCAGCTATGGTTTCAATTTACATGTTGATGCAAAGTATAAATTCAGTGTTTGAAAAGGTTTTCTGCAGAGCCTTCCCCATTGCCTCGTGGAATAAGAAAGAAATTCTGCCCCTTGCTGTAGTAGCAACGTACGAGCAGGTGGGGACCCCTGTGCTTGGTGACCGACTGCCCAGGGGATATTCTTATTTCTGAAGAAGGGAGGACAGTCCCTGTGGAAGGAGGAGCATTGAAACCGCTTCCTGATGTAGTGGAGGCTCAGGAATCCATGGGACTTTTGGGTGACAACCCAGGCAAACCCTGAAAAGGGACAGAGTATGGAAAGCAGCCTGCTGGGGACGGCGTGCAGGCTGCTGGCCAGGAGAAGCCCCGGCCCCAGGGGTGAGGTAAGTGCCTACAGTTCTGGGGCTGAGGGGTGGGAAAGAAAGGCAGGGTTCTGAGCGTGAGGCTGTGTGAAGTCGCTCAAGTGTTATTTTTCTTTCCTTTTTTACCACCTGTGTCTTTGCCACTTTTTTCTAACTGTGCCTATTGTGTGTGGTCTGAATACATATTTTACATTTTTAAGATAACTGACTTGAGTGAAAGGTGATGTTGAAGCAGCAGGAGAGCTCTGTTGTAACGGCTGCAGCGATGTTTGAAACCAGCACGTCTGACTGCTCACGCAGAGCCGGAGCAGTGGCACATTGCTGCCAAATATCCAGAAGGCAGCAGGATGGGCGCCCACTTGACTACACGGGCTGCTTCAGGAGCACATTGTGTGAGAGTCTGAGAGGAAGAGACACCTTCAGGGGCTGGGGCAGGGACGGTCCCTGGCCTTTGGAAAGGCAGGGGACACTTCTGCAGTCAGGGTGGTCTGTGGCAGAAATGTGCACTGGCAGCCTTGGATTTGAGGGGATTTCTACATGTGCTTCTGTGCGCTAGTCTGCCCAAAGTGGGGATCAGCAGCATTTAGCTTCACCTTAGACTGCTGTTGGGAATGATTCTCCTTTATTTGCTTTAGCCAAGCATATCTATAACCCTACAAAAATGGGTCATCTTTGTTTTTACCTGTTCTCACAGATTCTTTTCTTGCCATGCAAATATTGATCTGGAATCAGCATAGGCCGAGCTCTACTCCACAGGCCTTGCAGAATAATTTAGAAGGGCTGCACTTAAAATAACGGTTGTTTCGACTACCTCATCCATAATATGAAGTGACAGTTCTTAATGAGAAGAGCTCACCGGTTTTGCATAGACCTCCCTGTGGAGGGGTATCACTCTATGCTTAGCACATGAAGTAGGATTTTAAGTTTAAATGCCGTATCCAGATCTCTATATTTAGCTCTTCTTGTTTCAGAGATATTCAACTTGTGAATCCATATGCTTCTATTTTATATAAATCCTATTTCAGGTATTTGCATTTAAAATTTGGTTGAACTTATGGGAAAGGCTCTGCATAGCATGAGACAGCTTGCTTTGGAGGCAGAACAGTAGAAATACCTCCAACTGAAAAGTAAGGACCAGTAGTTCAATGCGTGTTCCTCAAAATGTGCGAGATGATCACGTCTCGCAGTGTTATTTTTCCACTGTGACTAATGCCCCCATTCCAGTTCCCCCCGCCCATCTTTGCCAGGACAAAACACTGTAATTCAGTCATGGAGCTGTACCCGCGGATATGGAGCACTTAGCAGCCTATGATTCAGTTCAGCAGACTAAGATAATGCATCCTATACGTAACAAAAAATATGCTTTTAGTCTAACCTTTTTTTCTCTGAAAGGAAAGGAATTATCTGAGCAGGGTGCTCCTCTTCTGCAAAGGCAACAGCTCTGCAGAGATGAAAATGCTGGTGTCTGTGTAGAGCCAAGGCAGTCCTTGGGGCAAATGCAGCTCAGACAAAAGAGCTTTACTTATTGCTCTTGCACGAGCCACAGAGACTTCAGTTTAGCTAAAGAGGGTTCATCCGTTCTTCCTAATCACATGCAGGGATCTTTCTTGCAGCATGGGCTGGTTTCTGTCTCTGATAGAGTACAAGCACTTCTAACGTCGCTGGGAAGCAGGGAGTCATTGGGATACTTTGGGATACTTCCCAATGTCATCGTTAAAATAGAGAAAATCTGCAGAGACCCCTGCAAAAGGCAAGGCTTTTGCATGAAAGCTGCTGATCACTCTTAATAGCCTCCTTCTCCGGAGAGAAAAAAGGATATACCTGGGGGTAAAATCCAAGAAGAGCCTGAGGTATTTTATAGCTATAGTTTATGGAAATCAGCACCCAAAGAACAGCAGTCAGGCTCTGGGAATCTGTCTCTCCGTAAGAAGGCCTTGTGACATGGCGGGACTTGCTGTGGGACAAGGAATGAGAGAAGCAGGGCATCTACTGCCAGCTGCCACACTAGCCCTGGACAAGGAGGGAAACCAGTCTCTGTTCTTCTCACCACCTCCAATAAGACAGGACTGTTGCCCGAGTCTGCAGGGACAGCATTGTTGGAGTTGAAAACACTGTGATGCTGACCTGAAGAACTAGAGCGGCAGTGTCCCATCAGCTCTGTCAGGAGCCATGAGACGTATTCTAGTGGTAGGTTTGTCCAATTTTTCCTTTTTATTGAGGGTCTTTCAGAGATGGAGAAAGAGAGGGTCGGTGGGCTGTGTACACTGGGTGGACAGTCCTCCTTGGTCATGCAGAAGGTGGGCGTCCAATTCCTGTAGACACTAGACTGGTCCCAGGGGCTCTCAGGAGAAAAAGGTGGTTAAAGTGGGCTCTGGTTCACATGGATTACTCTAGAAGGTTGGGCAGTAGTGAAAGGGGTCTCATTTCACTACACTGAGGTTTTGTTTCATCATGGAAAACATCCGCCCTCTGGCTTGGGGGGTGATTTTCTACTTCATGTGAAATCGACAGGCTTTCATGATGAGAGTAACTTGTGACCTGTGTATTCAGTGAGCTGTCCCGAGCATCGAAAAAACATCCAAAAAGCAGCAGTGATAGATGCAATACCTGCCTTACGAAGAATGGACTCACGCTGTTATAGACTGCAGATACCAGAAGAATCAGGGTTGTAGGATGTAAGATTGGAGCTCGATCTCCGAAACACCTGGTGGGTGGCTTTTTCCTAAAGTATGGCAAGGCATAACAAAATGCTGTTCGTGGCCTATCAGCTTGTGTGCACTCATCTCTGGACGAGCACTGTTAAAATATCAGCTTTGTGGAGCTGTTGTTGTGACAGGAGATATCTAATGATAGATTCAAATTCAACTAACGAAAGCAAACCAGCAATAAATAAGATTTTGTTTTGACCAAAATTTCACTTAAGGGCTATGGTAAGGGAGCCCCTACCTTTGGGGAAAACAGTTAAAATAAAAAGTTAAAGGCAGCCAAATTTGTCCTGCAACATCATCTCAAAATGGAAGCCTGCAACATTTTATATTTGTTTGTATTTTTAGGTTGGAATTAGCTATTGAATTTGGCAGCAGTCAGAAACAGATCAGACTGACCCCAGCCTGGTAAACAGAAGTGTATTCTTATTTGTCTGTTTACCCATGACTTTTGAAGTGTTGGTAATTCTGTGCAGGGCAGAGAACAGCTCGAATGTCATGTTTTCAGGCTAATGGGAGTAGTGAGTCCTTTCACTCCAGTCAGCTTTGTGGGTGGACTGCTGTAATACACTGGTAGGATTTCCAAATTACTGCCCTTTTATTGTAGTGGACTTTGTCACTTTCAAAGCAACGCTTCATTTTTGTGAGCTGTATTTCCCACTACAGCAGAGAGGAAGGGAATCTTTTGGCTTCTAATTTGTACACAGCAGTTTAAATGGAAGTGCTCAGGAGCAGCTGTTTTGCTAATTCAGTTAGCCAGCTGCCTCCGCGCTCTCTGCCTGGCACTAGCTTTTTTTCTCATTTCCTTCCTGCAGCAATTGCTACGGTTAGTCCTTGAGAGCTATTACTTCATTTTGCAGAGCAGAAAGTTGTTTTCCACGTTTCACAGAATCACAGGATGGCAGGGGTTGGAAGGGACCTCTGGAGATCAGCCAGTCCCACCCCCTGCCAGAGCAGGGTCACCCAGAGCAGGTGGCACAGGAACGCCTCCAGGTGGGTTTGGAATGTCTCCAGAGACAGAGACTCCCCCACCTCTCTGGGCAGCCTGTGCCAGGGCTCTGCCACCCTCACAGCAAAGAAGTTCCTCCTCATGTTGAGATGGAACTTCCTATGGTCAAGTTTGTGCCCGTTACCTCTTGTCCTGTCGCTGGGCACCACTGAAAAGAGCCTGGCCCCATCCTCCTGACACCCACCCTTGAAGTATTGATAAGTGTTGATAAGATCCCCCCTCAGTCGCCTTTTTTCCCAGACTGAAGAGACCCAAATCCCTCAGCCTTTCTTCATCAGAGAGGTGTTCCAGTCCCCTCAGCATCTTGGTAGCCCTTTGCTGTCCCCTCTCCAGCAGTTCCCTGTCCTTCTTGAACTGGGGAGCCCAGAACTGGACCCAGCACTCCAGATGTGGCCTCACCAGGGCAGAGCAGAGGGGGAGGATGACCTCCCTCCACCTGCTAGCCATGCTCTTCTTGATGCACCCCAGGATGCCATCGGCCTTCTTGGCCACGAGGGCACATGGCTGGCTCATGGTCACCCTATTGTTTTTACTAATTGCAGCAAGCCATCCACAGGACTGCAGTTGCCTTTTAGGTGGAGAAATCTGTGCTAAGTTTCCACCCCCGGCATAATTATACTCCACCCGAGGCACAGCGGGTGTTTTGCTGGGCCATGTCCATGTGTCGGCAGGATGGCAGCATGGATGAGGACGCCCCAGGATTCGCAGGCAAGAGGGACACCGGGTGCCTTACACCGGTTGCGAGTGAGGAGCACTGGGATGGCTGCGGTCTTTGGTGCCTTGAGTTGCATCTATAGTGTGTTGTGAAGTAATCTTACTGACAGGAGGCTGGACAAACCACGCAAAATTGAGGAAGGATTTAGCTGCTACACGGTAATTTAAAAAAAAAAAAAGGAAATTAAAACCCCGGAAACTTCACATATACTGCAAATTCCTGAACTTTAAACATCCATGTACCCGAGAGGAAATGTAATACTTTTTCTCACTTTGATGCTATTATGACAGAACACTTTACATCATCTGAGCCGCCCGAGAGTGTGAAATGGGGATGGCCTTTGAGATTGTAGAAAAACTCAAAGGGGAAATGAATTCACTGGAGATAGGTTAATTCCTGTAAGTCTCTCTATAAAAATGTTTCTCTCACTCTGTTAAGATTATCAGCTGCTATGCCAACTGCCTGTGATAACACAGGAAATGGAAAAATGGCAAGTAAGAAATCTCAGGCTGCTTATTAAGCTTTTTTTAACCATCATACAAAACCAAGGGAGCAATGTACTCAAAGGAGGATTTCCCAGTCTCTCAGAAGCACAAACATCACTGTAGATTGGACTGCGCTTGGTATCTGGGTAAAGGAAAAAGCTGAGGGGGTTTACGCTGTTGTTTGTCCTTTTTTAACGTTGCTTATCAATTTAAAAAACAAAACAAAACATGAAAATCATCAGGTAACTAGTTATTATTTCTTGTCTCTGTGACTGGAGTCTCCTCAGTTGCAAAAATAATGTCTGAGATGGTTAAGACAAAACTCACCTTTAACTCTTCTGTAACAGAAAGTCACATTGTTTGGGGCTTCTGAAAAAGCAATTAATTGTTGCCATATATATTGTGAGAGAATGACTAGAGTAAATGAAAAGCTGGTGGTACAGCCTTGGCCTTGCCCCGTCTATTCTTTGGTACAGCCAAAGACCTGAGGGACTCCATCTCCAGAGCTCCCCAGACGCATTTTCATGCTTTTATGAAGTGTTTCATGCTGTAATATTTGTTGTTGATGCAAAAATATGTTGCAGGCACATTTCAATTATATGGATTTCACTGGGCTTGTAAGGAATTTCCTTTCCCTCCTCTTTCGCCCCATCCTCTCTAAGGAGGAGGAGTTTCCCTGGCATAAGGAACGGGTGAAGGTAGTGGTTGCAGGGACTGCAGTCTCCAACCACTTATGTCTCTACTGGTTGTAAATTATAGGCTGATAATGAAAAGACTTGGTTTGTTGTTGCATTAGTTGCATAAAAGCAATATTAAGGACAGCCTTTAAATGCCATAAAGCTAGGAGCTGTATGGCTTTGGTGGAAACGTGTTAATTTACGGATGGGTAGCCTGCAAAATGCTCTGACCTAGCAGTTACAGGGGGTGTAGCTCATTCAATTTAGCCACTCGCTTTTCAGAAGATCTTGCTTTCGCTTAGGGTTTTCTGTGTTATCCATCACTGCAGCATCTCCAGACTTTTTTCAAATCAGTAATTAGGCGTGTGCTTAGATGTCATCAGCTCGAAAGCCAAGTATATCCTTGAGTGCTCTGAATAGAGAGGGGAATACCCATATGCCTGAACGCTTTTCTAAATGGGGTTAACCATGTGGAATATAACCCATCCTGCAGAATTTGCACTATGACAACTTGCCACTGGTGCAGTGGGCTATCAGTAATGCTAAGATGAACTGGGTGTCCATCACCCTGTCTGTGCCCTTTTAACTGGGTAGTTCCTGGGCTCCAGGCTGTTTTTTCTCCATTCCTGCTCTGCAGAGTGCCCTCACAGCTCAAGATGTTTAGTTCATCGGCTGTGTTAGAGGTCAGACATAAATGACAACATTTCCCTCGTTTCCTGTAAGTTGAGAGTGGTTAATTCTGTAGGAGTCAGGCAAGGAAGAAACTGGTTTGCTGTGCTTGCATAAAAGCTGGGATGTTCTTGGTGGGGGGCCTTGCTGCCTTATTCTGAGCTTACACCACACAACGGATCTGGGGGCCCTGGTTCGTTAACTTCACTGTGCAGTAACTGCCACCAAAGAGGACTTGATGGGGGACCTGCGAGACATCAGCTGTCGGTCTCTGTGTCTCTGGTGTGACACAAGCTCCCTGAGATGGACTGTCTAGCTGGGATCTGCTTCCTTTTTCATGTGCCGGAGCAGCTGGCACAAGGCCTTGAATCCTTCTGGCGATGGCCAAACTGGTTTGCATATACACGTACTGGGTATGAAAATACCACATCATCATGTGTATCTATAGCTAAGGTAACAGTCTTATATCCTCAGGAGGTGTAAGAGTGAAAGGAGATGGTCACAGGATGACAAGTTTTCTTGGGAAATGCAAAGAAATTGATAGTGTAAATACAAAACACTGGCCAAGTATTTAACATGTTTGCTGCAGACTAATTATTTATTGTTTCTGTGGTCTGGAGGCCTGGTGCCTGCCTATGCCACTGGCAAACGTTTCGTAATTTACTCCAAAAGGTGTCTATATCACTCTAGTTTGTCATTAAACAATCCTGAGAATGCAAAGCTGCTTTAGCTTCAGGGTTATGATTTCTTTCATGGGATTGTCAATTGAGTGATAAACAGGGAGAAGCTGTTAAGAAAGTACCTACAAAGTGGATTATGCTGGGAAAAAAAACTAAGCCCTTCTCCCAATGCTTTCTTTGTACCTGGGAGAAGATGTCTTAGTGGTCTGTAAAGCAGACTTTCTAATAACGAGGAGTTTTTAGTTTTCTTGCTTTCCTCCTAAAAACTGTGGAATGCAGGGAGCGTATCGCCAAGTCAGAATAAGCCCATCACCTGGGTGCTGCTCACATAAAGGGAGGCCCCCACCGCTCAGGAGAGAAATATGTATCTCAGTAGGTGCTTCGGTTTTGAGTTACTTTCCTAAACTGGGTATAAAAACAGAAAGAAGGCTTGAGTGTTAAGGGTGTAATTTTCCAAAGCGGCAATATTTAGCAAAGCAGCGCCTATAATTTTGGCAGTTATCAGGGAGTCCCTGTTGACTCTAAGTATATGCTTTATGTTAATATAAGACAGTAAGTTCAAAACATCTGCTGCGGCTGATTTTAGCCAGAAGGCAATGCACTGCCATCCTTTGACTTCAGGTTAAAAAGTCTATTTCTTCTCCAACAATTGGTCCGCAGGTAACCGTTGCGTTTAAGCACCTTGTCTTGCCCTTACCTCACGTAATCTTCTGTTCTCCCAAAAGGAGAGAGGTCGCTTAGGAAGGGACTGACGAATATTTGTAATGGTTCTGGCTTGGCTGTCATTCCAGTGCTGTGCTAGACAAAAGAGGACAAGGAGCAAAAGCCATAAAGGCACCACCTTGTGGATGGTGCCAGCTGCTGGCACAAATGGCCTCTTGGTGCATTTCCTTTTTTTCAGTCGGGACGTCATATCTTTGTCTTCTTCCTACACCCTCATTTTCAGGGCTATCCTTTCCTCTCCTTTCAGCCTGATCTAGTACACATCCACATCAAACCAATGCTTCTTACATTTCATCGCACCCTCTATTATACCCCCTTCATCTTTTATCATAGTCCTTTCTTCTCAGTGACCATCACCCTTCTGTACTCACTAGAAGAGGCTCTGACTTAAATCCTGCTCCTGCCAGGGCCAGGCATGGTCCCGGAGGTGTCCTGTGGCTGGGACAGGCACTGTGATGTTCTTATCACCTCTCAGCACCCCATCGCCAGCAGTTTTGTTTAAGGGCAGAAATTCAATAACGCAAATCCGATGGAATGCTTATGACTATATTTGCGTGTTTTAACATCCATCGACTTCATTTGAATGAAGGTTTTAAATGCTTTGAGTTTGAGCCTGGCAAGGCTGTGGTATGAAACAAGCCTTAAAGGATGCTCTTGGCTGGAGCTGGCGTCTGCCTGGGCCACAGGCTAGCCAGCCTCGGCTGCTCTGGCTTGGTGGCACCCAGAGCTAGGCTGGGGCTCAGCTCTGCCTTTTAGCTGTTTCCTGTCATGGCACTGGGTGGGGATTGGGAAAATAAATAAAATGAAACAACAACAAAAAGAGAAAGGCCCTGGCTGCTCCTGCCTGCTGCTTCCTTGGCTCTTACTTCCCCATTCCTCTCTGCCTGCCGCCCGTGTCAGGCTACGCCGAGCCCTGTGCGGGGGCACAGCACCCTCTCGGCGCTGTCAGTGAGTGTCACCCTGCGCTGGGCTGGGCGAGCGGGCAGCCTCTGCTCTTGCCCCAGTAGGTGCAGAACAGTGCGTATGCTAGAAACCCATCGCAAGTTCTCCTCCCTTTGCTACCATCCGCTGTGGCATGTTTGCTGTTGTGTGGGCATTGGGGATTGGGCCACAAATGCAAATTCCTGTAGGAGGGAAGAGAGATTCTTCAAGTATTGCACATACAAGCATCAAAGTTTACTTGTGCAGCAACATAAGGTTATCGTAGAATTGCCCAAATAGTCCCTTTGAAATTTTGAGTGTTAATGTGCAAAGTGAGTAAAGCGCACATTGGAGCCATTTATTCACCAGGAAAGGAGGAAAATTCCTCGTAGAGATAAACCTAAATTTCTCTAGTTATCGCCATTTTTCTCTTTCCTCCTGCAACGTTAATGACTTTTATTCCTGGGTACAGAGCGCAGGGTTTGTGTCTGTATGAGCCAGTGACAGCAGAGGGCAGCAGTATCCCACCATCTCCCAGCATTAAATCAAGCCCCCAAGGTAAAGGAAGGCGGCTGTAACACAGAGCATGGGAAAGGTGCAGATTGAACAGGGAAAGCCGCAGCGGCGCTTTTCTGTTTAAAAGATTGGTAAGTCTTTCATTAAGTTCGGAGGCCAGGAATCTGAGCATTTTTTAACTGCATCTGCCATTAACTGTCAGCGTTTGACAAATACCGAATAGCGTATTTCCATTATAGTAGGATTGAAATGCAATTTGGAGGAAATGGTATTTCCGAGCTCAGGCTGACTGCTGGCTCGCTGCTTTTGTTTCTTGACAATTATATCAATGCCACCAGGTGGGGATAAGGTTCTTTTTAGATTTATATTGGATCTTTGTTCCCGGTTACTTATTCAGGTTAGGTCCTCCAGGAGTGTTTAAATACAGCCCCGGTGTGTTGGTGTGTTCAGTGGTGCTGTGCGCGTCTCAGCACGGCTCTGCCAGCTCTAACGTGTCGGAGAGACCGTGTCGGACCCTGCAGTTCCAACCGGCCTTTTCCAGCAGCCCCTTGACGCTAGTGCCTGAATCAGCAGTGTGGTGGTAAAATGTTAAAGTAGATAAATCTAACTCGATCGACGGTTAGAGAGGGCAGTGCTGTCTTCATCGTGGTGGTGGTAAGTCACCTTCATCGGGGCCCAATGTAAATGCCTCTATGCAGACACACGTAGCACAGGGAATGAACAAGAGGAGTTAGAGACGTGCGCGCGCCTGCAGGGCTGCGATCTTATTGGCGTCATGGAGATGTGGTGGGATGGCTCCTGTGACCGGAGCGTTGGAATGGAGGCATACAGGCTCTTCAGGAAGCACAGGCAGGGGAGATGAGGAGGGGGTGTCATCCTGTATGTCAATGACCAGCTGGAGTCCATCGAGCTCTGCCTGGGGACGGATGAAGAGTGGACTAAAAGCTTATGGGTCAGGATTAAAGGGAGGGCAGGGAGAGATGACGTTACAGTGGGGGTCTGCTACAGGCCACCTGACGAGGGAGATCGAGCAGATGAGGCCTTCTATAGATAGATAGGAGCAGCCTCACATTACAAGCCCTGGTCCTCATGGCGTGAAAATATCCTTGGAGCGTACCACGTAACGTGTACCTGGCAAGAACCGCCACTCTTCCTTTCTGACATACTGAGTACTGGGTGCCTGGGGCTGTAATATCATCTGAGGGGCAGCGTGCCGAGCCTGGAAGTCATTTTTTGGCGGGATCTTTTTACGTAAACGTTGAGTTTTCAGATGAGGAGCATTTCTTGGACTACCTGTACCTTCTCATTTCAGTGATGGGATTGCTGTCCCCTGTGTGGTGGCTCCTGGCAGATCCCACTGCCCCCACTGAGACAGACCCCCAGGTCAGGTACCTGTGTTCCCCCACCAATTCTGAGCTGAAAAACTGTGGACTCCCTCCTGCCTCCCTGCAGGGCTTGTCTCCTGGGCAGGAGGAGGAGGAGAAAGGAGACCAGGCGTGCCCATCTGCCACGGGAAGACAAACACACTCTGGATAGTCAGATCCTGTGTACTGGTAGGAAAGTAGTAGGAAAGTCTCCCGTCTGAAAAATAGGCTGATGTTTCCTACAGAGCTGTCAAAATACACTGACACTGGGGATGGCAAAAGATCTCCTTAGGTTTTACTGTGAACAGCTACAGAGGTGTGCAGTGGTGGATGCAGCCCCAGAGCTGCTGGGTGGGAGCTGCGGAGCGGCTGCTGTCGCTTGTGCTGGGGAATGCGTATCGCAGCACCCGGGGCTGTGGGGTGAAGGGGAGTGGAGACCTTGCGTGTGGGAGAGCTGTTTGTGGTGGTATCATCCTTCGGGTTTATAAAGGAGCATGCTGTCGTTTGGCGTCTGGATCATATCGATGGATTGGGCAGCCAGTGGTGTTAGAAACCTATGAAACCCGGGGTGGGATATACTGCGTGGAGCACTCTGAGGTGGACATGGCAGCCTGTCACCCATCATGGGAGAGTCCCTGCTCATGATGCTTATTAAACTGCCATTAATGAATTCACTGTGCTTTGGCAAGTGGAAAAAGTGTTTCTCAAACGGTTTTCACCCGAGTTTCCTTCTGTGAAGAAAACAGCTGGGAGACTGATGTAAGGACACTGCTGTAAAAGCTCAGCTGGCTTCACTCCCTCGTTTAGGGTCCAAGCGCTTGCTTCCATTGCAGACACAGAAGTTCGCCGTGTGGCTGGTGGCTTGTTACTTTTCTTCTATTTAAAAGCTCATTTTAAAGTGTACAAACCTCATCTTTCCTAGTTCTCGCACTCAGTCGTGTTGTTTTAAGCAATGCTGAAATACTCGGTTGCGTTGTGAAGCAGCAGGGGAAGGGAGAGCTGGGGGTGGGGGGCAAGACTATATGAGCAGACAAAACAGGGCTTTGTAAGAAGAAGAAAGTCAACAGATACTATGTTTTGCCCTTTGGCAATGCAACCTTTGGTAATTAAATTATCAGGATGAAAAAGGCCATCTTAATTATTTAAGGGCAAGGAAAAAAAAATACAGTTAAATAAATAATTCATTATACTGCAAAAAGTTATTTTAACTCTAAGTACTGTGAAATTTTTTCAGGGATCCATTATTTATTTTCACTTCTCAGTGACAGATTTTTGTTAAGTTTGAAGCTGTAACCCAAAATTTGTATTCTGTTTTCTTGCAGGTAAGTCTGGATTGGTCTGTTTGAACTGTTCAGTTTGGGAATGTAAGTGAACAAAGTAAGCCTTCTTCAAGCTGTCCCAGCCTGTTAACCAGGTCAGAGTGTTGTCTTTATTTTTGAGCTCTAATACTTTAAATTAAAATGAAAATGGAATGCATAATATAATTGCAGATCGATATGCTATGCAGACACAATGCAACCTTACTGTTTATGTTGGATGTGAATGCCACAAAACAAATAGGTTTTATTGAGAATTATTATGTGGGATACTGTTTCTCCAGTTCAGCCTTAAACCAAGATTGGGTGGAGATAATATGAAATACGCATGGCGCTGATATTCTAAAAATCCATGTTACCCTTTTGAATGTTTTTTCATCGATCATTTAAATGAGAGTTCTTTAATTATGATAGAGTCCCAGATATAAAAATTCCAATGCCTCCTTTTGAATAGAGCCAAGTTAACAGGTCGCACGCTGAAAAGCTTACTTTGTGGATTGTTCCAAACTGATTAGCTTTTGTTAACCACCTGGCAATAGGATCCTGCTATAAGTCAGTAAGATACTGCTCTTGGACTGGCATGCTTGCTTCCTACCTAACCCTTGCTCTGTGACAACTCCTGCTAGCAGTAAGAAACCTCTTAACCTTGCAAGCTTCCTTGCACTGGAATGAGCAGACTCCATTGAGATGGTGTCATGTTTATTGTGTCAGAGCTGAACATTATTTCCTTTGAATTTTTCTTCCTCTCTTTTCTTCTCCCATTGTCTCCAGGAACAATTAAATTCACCTCTCATTGAATTCTGGTGTTGGCTTTCTTTTGAAGTGTTGTCTGCGTAAATCAAACAGTGGCTTCTTTAGAAGTCCATACTATGAAGGATTCTGTTGTCCTATCTCTGGTTCCTGTTCATGTACCAGTAACAAAAATCTTGCAATATTTCTGTACGCCCATGTTGTGGTATCTGTTCAGATCAGTGCTATTTTCAGGACAGATATTGATGATCCATATACAGAAAATGGAACACAAGGCATGTTCTCTTGCAGTCATTTGTGAAGCTTAAAGTTGTTCCTTTTCCAAATACAGATTTTTTCTTATTTCAGCTGGACACTGTAAAAGCTACTCACTCTCCTCACATTCATTGATTAGTTCTGCGCCACTCTAGATTTTGTGCATTTGGTTATCTCATTTCAATTACTGTTCAGATCAGCCAGCAAAATTTTATATGAATGCCAAGAAACTTCTTCTGCTTGGCTTTTTTCCTTTCCTCTCTGCTTCTGTTGACTGATGTTAGGATGGTTTTTTATCAACTGAGGAAAGGGGCCATATGTTCTTTACAGCTATAACACCACTAACATGTTGAGGATGAAATACCAAGGGAGTATTTTCCCATGCGAGCGAGTGCCTCACTTCTGGAGTGAAGCTGAGATTTGAGGTGGTGGCAAAATGTGGTACTAGATTCACATATGAAATATTTCTGTCTCTGAATGACCTACAGTTTTGTAGTAGCTGCTGTAATTTTTTCTTCAGAAAGATTACGATGGTTTTGGTCGTGCTCACGTGTCTCTTTGTCCATACTAGACATAACATCCTCAATTTTCAGTCACATCCACTTTTGAGCACCTTCTGGTTACCAGTTTTATACCGTAGCTTGCATCCTGCACTATCCTGGTATAGAACAAATAATTCACCACTGAAGGGTTACGCTTTGATCCTTTCCAAGCCTTTTGATTCCATCCTGACATTTTTGGCCTTTGAAATCAGTTTGGTTTCCAAAGCCTGGGTGAGCAGATTCTTTTCCTCTGCAGCAGTTGATCAGTCTCTAATGTATGTGTGTACCATCGACTGTGTCATGACATGTGATATTTCTGTGCCTTTTCATACACGACGTCCTGAGCTCATACCTTAGGTACCCAGCTGTAGTCCCCCTCCACATTCCTTAGATGGCCTCATCAACCTTGGCTTGGGGAGTTCTGCACAAGGAGCAGTCTCCACACTCCTCAAACAATTTATTCATTGCCTCCGAGAGCAATAAGCATCACTTTGAACCAGGCACATTGCACATTATCAATGGAATAAATATGCGGTAGTGTAAGGCTGTGTAGTAGTTCTCCTATTTTAAGGAACTCTGGAACTATTAATGGAAGAGGGGTGGGATGTGGAAATACCATCCATCGTGTCTCATTACAATAAAAAGCAGGCTTGTATTTCAACATTTCTGTTTGAAATGTATAAATGCCTCTTTCAAGGGTTTTTAGATGTAAGCAGATAAAAAGTTATTCGATGTGAATATGAATACTGACAAATCAAAAATAAACCCTTAAAAATACACATCTGATGTAGTCTAAGTTAGAAGTACCATTTTGGAAAGAAGCACCAATTTAAAGAAATAAACAAAAAATAACCTGCAAATACACTGAAGTAAAAATTAATATTCGGGTCACACGGTCCTTACATTGGCTGCAGAAACGATGCTGAGGGTTTTAGGAGGTAAGTCAAAAATGAGTGCTTTTGAAAAGGCTGCCTGTATATAGCCGTCGTTTACCCTAGCGTATCTCAGAACTCGGCACTATGGTAGATTTCATCAGGCTTTGGAATTTAATTTTTAAAAATATACCTCTTCTGTAAGGCTCACATAATGAGTAGTATTCCTTTGTTGCCCTCAGGCTAATGATGATATACAAAGAAAAATATTCTGCCTTAAAACAAAATGAATCCTAAACCCCAGAAGGCTAGGATTGGCAGTTATCTTCAGCAGTAACTGGTTTGTCTGGTGTCTGTAGAAAGCTGCACTGTGGATTTAGACTGTGGTAGGCTGTGAAACAAGGAGCGTTGGGAAATATGTATATGTGGAAGTCCTTTATATGAAAGAGAATTGTTATGGGAAGCATCTACTCCAGCTCACCTGGTGGGCTGTGCTCTGAGGATTGATTGCGGTATTGCACTCTGAAATTTATTGTGACAGCCTTGAGTTTGTGATTTATACCTTTATGTTGATGTCGAAATCCTCCTTGTCATTGTTTCAGTAGAGAAAGGGAACAAGTCAGAAGCTATTGCTCTTGGATGAGTGTAGGAAGGAGAGGCTTGTGGTTAGATCAGGCAGGTCATTGGGATACCACCAGTGGAAAAGCAACAAGGAAATTCAACAGAGAAGGGGTGGAGAGGATTCCTGCTTTTGAGATATTTGCAATTTTAGTATGCAAAATGAGTAAGTTTATTTCTTATGTTTAATATCAAATCAGTATTTATAAAGGCTGGGCTATGTTTATTTATAAAAAGAATTCTGCTTGTTCAGGGTCTTTGTGCTGCTCTTGAGCGACTAGAGTGCAGAACCGTAGCACATTTTAAAAATACATTTTAAAATATATTCTTAAATGTATTTGTTTGGTGTCCTGGGATTAGTAGAGGAGTCTTGCAGGGTGCAGGGGGCACCTTCACTTTCGGTCTTGCCTACTTGATTAGGCACAGCACAAGGCGAGACATTTAAGTGAGTTTGATGTGACCGAAAAGGTATTTTTAATGATTAATTGAGCTTACCAGGCGCTTTTGCAAAAGAAATTGCTAATGTGGTTGGGAGGGGAAGAAAATAAAGTTGTAAAGTTCTAAGATTAAAAGTATACTTTTTTTTTTTTTTTAAACCTTTCAGTTCTGGAACCCAAATGGTACTTATTAGCCTAGATAAAGCAGCCATGGTAGTTTAACTGTAGTTCTGTTTACTGCACTTTTTCTTTTGCTGTAGTTCTCCAAGTACCCGCGGGCTGGGGAACTGATTGTGCTCATGTTCATGTGTAAAGACTTCTCTGATTTTGAATGAAATGAAATATGACTTCTGTGTTTAATTGACAGAACTGTTTGCTCAGCTTTAGCCACAGAGTCAAAATTTCATGCATTTCCTTCTGTAGATTTATATATTTGGCAGGCGTGGGCTTGAAAGCACCGCTATGATGCAAGGTGCTGGAGAACAGGGTGCTTTAAATCTCCTCTAAGCAGCCTCAGCCGTGCTGGTCCTTGAAACGCCAGTCAACTCCCCGAGGCCTCCCTAGGTGAAAAATCATACTGATACGACTCTCATGGGCACTGCGTGAGCAGTAATGCAGCAGTGGAAATGTTTTAGCCTGTAACCTTAAGTTGAAATATAAAGTAACCAACTTCAGTTAAAAACCCGGAGGAAACCTCAGACTGCTCTTGGTTTTCCACTGCAATTTAGTAGCTGAGAAAGAAGCTTCCCTCCCCTGAAACAAAATGGAACCAAATGACTTGCCACCTGAAGTAGAGATGCTTAGTGCTTTGGAGTTAAATGGCTTAAATTTATTGTGAAACAGACTGTGGAAGAGAAAAACGGGGCTTGGCTTTTTTTTTATTGTTTTCAGGTGATTTGTTTGTCTTGTATTGTTTTACATTATTTCTCATTGTTCCTTTTCCCATAGTAACGTCTCCCTTGTGTCAGAAAAACATCCTGACATAAGAATTCTCCCTGAGTTTTATGTTTCTCTGTACTGCTGATGCTTGTACTGAGGATGGAAACGGGTACATCATCAGGGTGTCTGGATAACCCACCTATTTCTGAAGTCCATAACATGATTCTGGCACTAAGAAGTGTCTAAAAGACAGAGCATGTCTTGAGATTTCTGTGAAGTAATTTATGTAAAAAACTGAAGATTTACATAGGAACCCCATTTCACCATCTGTTCTCCAAACATTCCCTTCCCTGAGGTGGAAGTTGAGTGCTTGGTAGTCATTTATATATGGAGGAGTACATAGGCTTTTAAAATAACGTCTCATCAATGTGCAGATCTATATTAAGTGCCACACCATGAACAGAGGAACAGCTCAGTTCTTGCCAAACCCAGAGACAAACCTGTTTTGTTCTGAAGCACTTTTTCTGGTGTTTGTGGCAATGTAAAATTGCAAATATCTGTGGCCTTCTCGAGCATAGTTTAGATGTTACAGAATTTTAGTCCTAGTCACAAGGGTACAAGGGTTAAACCAAAGTTTCTGAGGATAAAAAGGCTTCCTATACTGGGATAACGTATATTTAGCTGGCAGCATCACTTCTAGGCTTCTGAGGAGAATGAAACCGGCACCTTGTGCTCCTGGTGCAACTTTCTCTCACGATGTTGAAGACGTAATAAGAATGCCACACATCTTTCGATAGCCCCTTTCTTTCTGATGGAGGACGTAAACTCTCCTCAGTAGTACAAAATCAGGTAGCCTCTGGTTTTGTTAGATTTGCTAATCCTGCTAGCTCAGCTTTGTCTTCAGGTGGGTGCCTGCATTTCAGACCTCTTTTCACCATCTCTTCATCTTTGTCTGAAATTATCGCTATTAAAAAAGGTGGAAAATAGCATATGGAAGAAAATGTTTTCTGTGCCACTGTCTCCTGTATGCCAAAGCAATGGCAGCTTCCCTACAACCAACAGATACGTATCTGTGATGTTTGAAAACTGTCAGATTACTGCCCATCTGCTTTTTAGTTCAGTCATAATGTTATTTCCTGTAAAAATGGAAAACACTGAGCATAGCTACACATCCACTCAAGCTGTTAGGAGTGTCTGGATCACCAGTGCTTTGCTCTCTAATAAATGCAATATTTTGCTATTGGGAAAATGTTTGACAGTGAAAAGACAAACACGCTACACCAAGCAAAGTGTTATGTCTTGTGGCTGGGAAGTGTGGCTGTAAGGCAGCCTGTCTGTGAAGTCTCAGACGACAGGTAAATTCTTCTTTAGACAGGCTCATGCATGTAAAACATCAGCTTCTTTTTCCTGCTTTCAACTCTCAGCTGAATTTAACCCCACAATTCAATCCATTTATATTTTTTATCTTAAGCAGACAGGCCTTAAGAGAAGATGCATCCGTTCCGTTCCGTGGCTGGAGTGTATCATCTTTTGTGTGTTCAAGTATCTCATCAGTAACTTGTTTCTTGCTGTAACCATCTCCCTCTGTTACCGTGGTGTGCAGATCTTCATAATTTTTCTTTATATAGGTCTGTGATATTTCTTCTCTGCTTGTTAGTTAGAGCCATAAACAGTTTAGCAGGTGAATAAATTGCCACTATGACACAATTATCATGACAAAACATGATTTCCTCATTCTGTGTAGTTTTTCTAGATCTTCTGGATGTCTGTCTCTGTATCCCTGAGATGTTTGCCCCAAAGCAGTTGTTTTTTGTTGTATTTGATCTGAGTTGAGAAGTGTCAACGAGCATTTATCAACATGCTTCAGGCAAGTTTATTTGTTGATATGTCTCTTAAATATAAGCACAGCGTATGGGAGTACTAAACTTTGCCTCACCAAATTGAAAAGCATTTTTTTTGCTCTCAGTTTACAGCCCGTTAATAATTTAGTCAAGACCGGGGAATGGCACTTGGCCTAACAGAAATTTATTAGCACCTTAAAAGAGTTGAGACCAACTAATGCTTTGGGAGGAGGAAGTGGAATGTTCTCTTGAATTAGTTAAGAATTAATCAATCCATGAGAGAGTGGGGGAGTTTGAAGGTAAATGTATCACCAAGAAAAACTGTGTGGTATGAAAGCAAAGCTGGAGCATCTCAGTGATTCCTTCTCCTGTGTTGAGCTGATCGTCGTTGGGTTAGACAACGCTTGGAAGTTTGCCCGATCTCTAAAGCCTGTTGCATTCGGTTTTGGATAGGAGAAAATTAAATTTGTTTGTTGTTTTTTTTTTTTTTCTTTCCTGTCACCCTTGTCCTTATAAACCTTTCTAATTCTGTTGCCTATTTTGAGTCGATTAAATTCTGTTGTTTGTTCTTTAGAGTGACCATTTCTTTGTTAAGGACGAATTCTAGGAAATTCATAGAATCACAGAATGGTTTGGGTTGGAAGGGACCTTAGAGATCATCTAGTTCCTTCCCCCTGCCCTGGGCAGGGACACCTCCCACTAGAGCAGGCTGCTCAAATTAGATAACATTACACAGTTCCCCCCTGTGGGATGTAGTGAGCTCGAGAACTGAGTACCTCAGTCAACACCCCATTACTTTTCTGCTGTCTTCTTGCAGGTGTCCACCCAGCTACAGTTCCTCTGTAAAATATGTGTAAAATATGGTTGCTGACCATGTTTGCACACTTCTTATTTGATGTTCATAGAGACCGGGGGTCACTGTTATCCACTAATCTGTATTGAAAAAGATCAAACAGCACATTCAGATTTCCCCTGCACTGTAGGGGTGTGTGTTGATATGTATTTCATGGAAAAAGGTCTTTCATTCCCCTGGGTTTCTGGTCAGGCATCTGCAGGAGAGAGCGTCTCTATTGCACGCTTCCATATTTCAAAGCACTCCCAGCACAGACCGGGGCGAGACAAGACGAGATGAGTCAGCCCTTTGAAAATGCTCTCAGAGAGCAAATGATCTCAGTGAAATGCATTGTTGGTGCCCTTCGTCAGCGAGCGCAGATTTCAGTGAATATTTCGGGAAATCTTAATTAACCCAGATACAGAGTACTCTGGCCGTGAAGTTCTGTGGGTCTAAGTGGGAGTCTTGCCTGTATTTGAAAATCAGGGTCAGACCTGCACTTCTCTTTGGCATGGCTCCATCCCATTATTTTCAGTTATGCTCTGTAAACCTCCGCAACAATTCCTCTCTCTCCTCGATATTTATGCCCTTTAAATATAAATGGACAGTTAACACCTTTTCCTGAGTCAAGTTATAAATATTTAGTTTTTTAATCTCTCTCTATAAGTCATCTCTAGCAGCCTTGTGGACACAGCCTTCTCATTCCTGCTGCTGTACAGGATCAGCCGCTCAGCTTGGGCCTGGCTTTGAGCAGTTGGAAGCTGCCCAGGGCCGTGGTGGTGCAATTACTGTGTGGCGTGTGAGCCTGAGATGTGAATTTCTGTGACCTGCTACGCTGCAGAGGGCATACTTTAATATCTTCTGCATAGCTCAATTTACAGCTCTAATTTCGGAAAAGAGAAAGGGGGAAAGCCAAAATTCAACACTGAGTCACTTTGAAATGGTTTCCTTACTAAGCAAGTCTAATGGCAAATGTTATAAGAGAAATGAGTGCTTCCACACATAAGACA
Organism: Larus michahellis; assembly: GCF_964199755.1. Classification (NCBI taxonomy): domain Eukaryota; kingdom Metazoa; phylum Chordata; class Aves; order Charadriiformes; family Laridae; genus Larus; species Larus michahellis. Next base: position 4,366,062 of record NC_133906.1, on the reverse strand, counting down.
AATCAGGTAACTTCTGTGCAGTCTACTTGTCAAGCAGCATGTTGCATCTTCAGAAGGCTGATTTAAAACAAATATAGCGTTTTCTTCCATTAATAAATAACCTTTCCTAAGCTGTTACTCTATGTTATCTGACATGATATTGGCTAAACTGGCTATTCTAGAGAGCAGTGTTTAAGTATAAGATTCGCTTCCTTCAAAAAGGAAGTGGTATTTTGGATTCTCTGATAAAATTCAATCACCAGGGACTCGCAGTAGATCTGGAAGCAAAACAATGGTGGTGAATCCCAGGGTGGTTTTGTAGTCCTGATTTTGGTACCAGTTTAAAATTACTCCAAAAGCAATATATTTTGTGAGATGTGTTGAACCAAGAGATTCTCAGATACTCAGTATCTAATTATCCTCTCATTATTTTCCCCAGCACCAGTATGTCCTGAATACCAGTCTCGCTGGGCAGACTGCATTTCCCAGATCCCCTGGGACAGGGCAGGACCTTCTGTGACAGCAGTCCCACAGTTTACAACAGTCTTTGGACTTCTGCCATAAATTGGACAAACTTTAATCAAAGGCAGAGTGCTTTGAACAACTAATTATCAGCTTTGAGGAATTGCACAACTAGATCTACTTGTAGGCAATTTTGAATCTTCTACGTGGTTTCTTTTGCATTAAGATTCACTCTATGTGTCTGAAGTGTGAACTTGCACAATTTAAATAGTATCTACCAGTAATGGGTGAAGAAACTACTTCCACCCATAAGCCTGTGCACTTTTACCCACTAGAAAGGGAGTGCAATGCCATTATCCGTTGCTGTGAAATGCTTTATTTCATGGGCTAGTTTCTTGCTGTTTTCTCTAATAAGAATGCTGACGTTACATCTGTTTTCAAGCTATAGATTGAATACTGGCATTGAAAATACAGTTTGAATATATATTTTAAATATTGTGTTAAGTAGCTGACTGGGTGATAGCACTAATGTGCTTTCACGGCTCACTAGTTGTAATGTTGGTGGGTAACTCGATTCCATCCTTTGACAACAGCAACTGTAGATACTAATTAAGTCAATAAAGTACGGTGCAAAGGAGGCTTTTCAATGGGTTTCTCAAGTGCCAAAGCTTTCTAAGTGATGTAGAGAGAGTTAGATATGAATCTAAAGGAAGCAGAGACTTCATGCAAAACCTTAATAATGCATTGGGATATCTGTGTCTTTGAAAGTGTGCCTGTGCCACAATATTGCATATATACTGAATTTTTAGCCCAAGTCAGAACCTTTGCTTCAGGCCCTACTTCTGCTACTCTTAGTGGTGCAATCATAGACATGACCTTGATTCTCATCAGCCCTTTGAATGAGGTAAGTTTGAATACAAGCCTTTACTTGGTGTAGATGGCCCTCCCAAGAATGGAGAAGACCTTGGAAAGTAAGTGGAGAGTGGAGTGACTGTCCTGCCCCTCATGCCCCCAGGACGTGCCCAGCAGGGCTGGTGGTGGTGGTGGGAAGCAGCTCCTTCGTGCCCTACAACCACATGCATTGCTAAGCTGTACTTACCTCTCACCTAAGAGCTGGGAGGGAGGAGAATTGTCATATTGTCAGGTTGGACGGGGCTCTGAGCAACCTGATCTAGTTGAAGGTGTCCCTGCTCATTGCAGGGGGGTTGGACTAGATGGCCTTTAAAGGTCCCTTCCAACCCAGACTATTCTATCATTCTGTGGTGATTGTGGCCTGAGCCTGCAGGGTGCTGTTTGCTGCCACCTCCCCGGTGGCTGCAGACATGAGAATGGCAGAAGAATATCCACTGAGCTGATACCCAGCGCTACAGCCATGGCTGAAAAAAGAGGTAGACGTGGCCAATGACCAGAATGAACTTGTGTCTTTATGCAATAGATAGCAGATTCTTTAGATTATAGGACGTTTGTTGCTGGAAATTGATACATACGATGGGAGAGTTTGCAGGATAGTTTGTCTTCAAATATAGTTCTTATTTTTCTTTTTGAAGATGACTTTGTCTTGAGGCTTTTTTTTCCTCATTATAATTAGAATTCAGCAAGTGAAGGCAACCAGCCTACTAATGCTGCCATGCAGTTTTATAAACTAACGGCAAAAGCTGCGGGTCAGGCGTCGTGGCTGGGCTATAAGTCGTACTTGGGATGAGAATGTGGCCACATCCCTGCAGCTCTCAGCGGGTGTACTGCTTCAGTGGTCACAAAGCCTGCCGCACGCTCCAGCTGCAAGCCAAGTACGGGATTTAGCCACTGGGCTGTTCATCTTCTACAATAAGACCAGGAAGGTGAGAGCTTAATGTAATTAAGTTAAAGATTAAAATAGATCTTGAGGTTTTTGGCAGGTCTGTATGTTGTGCTAAGATAGGGGTTTTTTTCTTCAAGAATTTCTTATATGTTAGTCTCATAAATGGAGAGTAAAATGTAAAAAAGACAAAATGTTTCCGTTCTTGGGTATCATATACTGCTTGTTGAGGCAGGGTTGGTTCAATCCAATGGTGCCTCTTTGTGTTTGAGCAGACTCCTGGTTCATTGATCCTCTTCCCTAGGAATTTTCTGTTGCATATTAAAAATAGTTATGCTAGCCACTTTTAAACTTTTTAAAAAGCAGAGAAAAATGGTGTATCCAAGAAAATCAAAGGAGTTGCATTTTTTCCTAGTTCAGTTCTTTCAGTGAAGGGAATCCTTCTCACAGGTTTTCCCTCACATTTATGTAACGACAACAGTAACACATTTAAGCCTTGTCTGTGGTTGGGACAGTTTTGTGCAGTGAATACTTGATACAGTTTTGCTTGTCATAAACCAGGTGACTGCATGTTCAGATGCTGGATGTTCCAGGTTTTTCCTGCTGGCAGATCCTGTAATTAAGCCTTGTTCTCTACTGTGATGATTGCTTAGAGGAAAAATTCTTCAAAGTAAAATTTCACCAAAATTCTGAAAACTTGCTTTATTTTTCCCCTGCTCTGCTCTGCACCATATGGGTATTTTTCTCATACCATTAGCACCATCTATCTCCTTTAAATAACAGAGAAAAGGCAGTCACAGTATTCCCTGTGTTGGGTGTCTGGAACGCTCTCCATTGTCATTCAGTGGAGGGAGCTAAGGCTTCTCTAAAGCCCTGTCACTGTGATGCATCCAATTTCACTAAAGCTTCGGGAAGGAAATGAGGATCCGTAAGCAGTGCTTTTGCAAGCAGCACATATCCCTGACAGCCACACGAGACTGTGGTGGCTCTCTCTTTTAACCCCGATTTCATGCTTCATCTGAAATGACAGGTTTTTACACAAGGTTAATTGTCCTCCTTGCTAAATCCACGAGAGCAGAATGGTTTCGTATGGTTGGAGGATACTGAAGAATGATTTGGGAGCCTCATGTTCTGCCACTGGCACTGCCAAGACAGGCTCAATGACCTTAGTCAAATTGCTTCATCACACCGTGCATCCCATTCTCCACATGTGACCTGGGTCCATGATATACCCGCACCCTTGGAAATGGTTCACAAAGCGCATTACCGAGCATTAGGGGATGTTACTGCTGTTGTCTCTCAGCTGCTGCTTCCGCAGCGGCTCTCAGTGCTGGTTTGCTGCTGTTCTGCTCGCAGCTGATTTTGCCCTCTCTTGCTGCGGGTACCTGCATATGGAACCATGGACTTACGTTTCTAAGTCAGGTTTAAACAGCCTCTTTAAAAAATAGACCATGCTGTAACTAGAAGCTTAGTACAGATGTTAACGGTTACTTTGGAAGTAGATGTGTGCCTCGTAATCGCTTTTGGAGACCATTGGTATCACTGAACCATAACCGAAGTATCATTATTTTTTTTTGTGACTCAAGCTGGAATTTCTCCTCAGCATTCACCTGAAAATTAAACTTCTACTTGAGATGTCTTAATTTAATATTTTATATTTATTTAAACTGAGAAAGTCACACGTTGCTTCTGAAATCAGAACCGTGAGCTGCTAGCAGACCCTGGGGGCTGGGAAAACTGAAATACACTTTGCAAGTGTTTTGTTCTGCCTTTTCTAGGATGGAGCCGCAAACAGAAGTGTGGCAGTTGCTTGTGTTAAAAGTGTAATTGGGCGTTCGTACTGCTGATAATTCCTGGATTAAATCACTGAACACCGTTGGCAGTATCTATATCAAGAACACGGTCAGTACTCTGAAAAAAATAAGATGATACTATCTATATTAAGGCTATGACTAGGACACTTAAACAAAACAAAACTAGAACAGGGCAAAGTTTATCTTTGAAACACTGAATTGTGAAAATACTGCCCTGGACACCTAACCAATACTTACTGTACCATTTCATTATACAGCACATAAAGTAGGAAAATGACAGCTCTCTTTTTCGAAGACTTAATTCCCATTTGCATTAAATTCTCACTGCATCTTTTTGTATGACTGTATTATAAAAGAAATTATTTTATTGGATGTGGATTTTATTCACTGAATAAATTGGCCTTGAATTTAACATTATTAGCATTTGAGAAAATACTGAGAGCATTAAAGGAAATATTGAAAGAGCTGGAACTGACACATTTTCCAGAAGTTTAACAGAGCTGTATTTAAAAAGGATGCGCATGCAAAGATACCGAGGCATAATGAAGCCTCCTACACACACCACGGAATGAAATATTTATACTGTAATCATACTATTAATAAAATGATGGATCAGGCAGCGTCTGCTGCAACAAGACTCAGCTGAGAGACTGGTTACTGTCTAGAGGAGCGAAGCAATAAGAACTGAGGAGCAGAAGCATATGGACTAGCTTGGGAATCCCTGTCCTGAATTAGCCGTGTAATTCTGTAATACACTGAGTTTGCAAAACAGTCTCATGTTGCAGCTGGTACCGTCCCCTTCTTTATTTCTCGCGTGAAGTGAAGGGCCAGGCAGCAGAGGAAAGGTCTGCAGCTCTGCTTGTGTCACAGCTGTCCCCGGGTGGATGCCCATGAGTGCTGGGGGGGCTTTCTGCAGTGATCCACCTTGTTTTCAGTTGGTAGATGTAATTCTGAGGCCATCAGGAGCGGCTGGGTTTAATCAGAGTGGGCAATCTCAGGGGCTCTGCTGTCAGTTGTACCCTTGTCAGAGTGAACTGGTACAGGAGGGTCAAATCTTAGACATGCCCTTAAGGGTAACTGTACAGGAAAATTTAACGAACAAATAGGTACTGTCTTGGTGCTCTCCTGATGGTGCTCCCAATTCCTGCTGTTTGATGCACATGTGAGTTAGCTTAGAGACCTCTCCTTGTTTGCTGGGAATGGAAAGGTGATGTTTCTCACAAGCATGGTGAGGACAGTGGCGTGAGCCATTTATCCGTGCTGTCCCCAGCCTTGCACCCAACACCTTACCTGCCAGACCCATCTGGATGCCCAGTTCTGCACCAGTTCAAACTTCACCCAACATCAGAGCACAGTATGTGAGCATCTCCCAGAAAGTCTGCCTAGAAAAAAGCTGCCTGTAGTTTTGCGCTTTTTTTTTTAATCTGTGTGTGCCTCCCCTTCCTCTCCTTTTTGTTCCATCCTTCATGCACCTTAATTTTTATTTCATGCTGTGAATACTAACTGCAAAGCAGATGCTAATTAAGGAGTTACTTAGGGCTAGCGTCCATACGTAATGAACTCCCAGGAACGCTGGATTCTGCATGCATATCGTAGTGACAGCGTTGGATTTGTTGTTGTTCTGTGTCCCTCCTGTGCACTGTGATGGCCTGGAAGTCCACTGGATAACTTGTCCCCTGGCATTGCAGCATGCTGCTGGCCGGGCGCCCAGCCTTCCTCCTTGAATTAGGGTTGCAATGCCCACCGTTGCGCTGCACGTGGAGAGGGGAACGGATAATCAGGTACTACAGTCAGCGGTGACTGGCTGTTTTCCTCCCAGAACACTCTCCTGTGCTTCTCAGTTGACAGAAGCATTTTCCTTCACGGTGAATTGCTCAGGTTCAAAAAAGAACAATTGGAAATTATATTGAGAGTTTGTTACAAATATGATATATTGCTATGAGGAAGTAACTAGTATGAAATGCACAGCCTGCAGCTTTGTTCTGTCGGCTCGCCCAAGCTAAGTAAGTTTTGATTGGAGTATATTTGAGTTTGTTCCTTTTCTCGCTCTCCCCAAAGAGACTATTACCGGTGTCTTGGGCTGGCCAGAAAACAGCTGGGAAGTACTCTGAGGTTTAAAAATTGCTTTTTTGTCTGAAAAAAAGAGGAAGCCTTTCAAATAGCTTCCATGAAGTAGGGTACAGAGCAACCAATAATTCAATACCAAAAGCATCAGAAGAGGAAGGTAGGGTCTGTGGAAGTCCCTTCTCTGCTTTTTTGGGGGTGGGAGAGGCACTCCCCGGTTGGAGCTCAAGCCCTGAGCAAGGGCAGCTTTCTGCTCTGCACGGGCTAAAGCAGAACTTGGGCTTTGCCTCTTCAATCCAAGCATGGAGGGAGGATGCCTGAACATATTAAGGAGCTAGGCTGCTCTGGAAATGTAGCTTTTATGAAAGAGATCCATTTCTAGATGTGGAACACTTTTATTTTCTACAAAATGGACTTTTTTGACAAGAAAAAGAAATTATTTATTTGTTAATTGCTTGTGTTGGTGGCTCAACTTAGAGCAGGAGCAAACCAGAATAGTGGTACAAGTGCACTGGACTGTAGGAAATCCCCTTTCCAAACAGAAAGAAAATAATCCTGAATGCTTATTGTCATCACCCAGCTCATGTCACTTTTAGTAGGAGCAGAGGTTTTAAACTTGACTAAAATTCAGCTTGTTTGCTTCTTTTTGCCCTCTATCCCAGTCCATTTCCATCTGGTGGTGTTTCTTTCTTTTGCTTTCTGTACTAAAACATTATTTATTGTTGTAAATTATAATACCTTATGTCTGGACTGTCCCAAAGATGGTTTCATTCCACTGGTAATTGGATTTGATACTTCAGTAAATTCTTAACCTCCCCTCAGGAGTGGTCAGGCTCAATGAGAGATTTGGTAAGGAGCTGTGAGATCCTCAAATGAAGTTTGATAGAGAAAAGTAGAGATTTATTTTTTAATGGGTATACCCAAGAAGAGCTGTAGATGCTGATGATGTTAATTATATTGATAATGAAGGAATACCTCTAAAATATTAATACATTGGAATAATCATGGGAAACAGCTTGTCCAGGCCCTTAGCAACACCCTGCAACACAGCAAAGCATTGTTGAAATGAATAAGAAAACCATTTACCAGTTTTTAAAAGAGTCTGTGGGACTGATTCTGCTCTATACAGCACTACGGGGTCCATTTCGTAGTTCCAGGAGGGTAAGCGAGCGTGCGTACAGAAGGCCTTGGCGCTCAAGTCCTCGTAACATCATGTAAGTCCTTAACGCAACTGGACAAAAATATCCTGGGAGATGTTAACATAAAACATCAGTTAAAGAGAGAAGTACACAAATGGTTAAAAAACAATAACTGAAAACAGTGAGTCAGATTTCAATCTTGAGGATGATTATTATTAATGTAATATTATAACAATTACAATATTAATATAAGTTTAGACTTTTATGTATCTTACTTGCAAAGTCATATTTTCTCAAAACAAGCTAAAAGAGCGAGTGTGGTAGGTGACCTTGTGCATGGAAGTGGCAGCCACTGCAAGCCAAATAATCAAAAGTTACCAGAACAAGCGGCCAGACTTTCAAAAGGGTTTTTGCTGGGTTTTGGTTCTAGTTTTTTGGTTTTTTTGTTTTGTTTTGGTTTGGTTTTTTTTGTTGGTTTTTTGTTTGTTTGTTTGTTTGTTTTAATTCTGTGCCTGTCTGAAGCTGGCTGCAACTATGGAAAGCTGAGTGAAAGTAAGTCGAAAGGACAGACAAGTGCTTGCTAATGTCTGCTATTACGGTGCTCAGGTGAGAGTAAGGTCCTCCAGAGAATCTGTTCCGAACTGTCAGGTCCAAGGACTTCGAAACAATTTCTGTTTTTCTGAGTGCTTGGAAAAGTGCTTCCTGAGGCAGAGCAGTAAGTCGCACGGAATTCCGGCCATGGGCATACTGTGTCCTTGATGCCATTTCTTGCCTTTCCTCGTCTGGGAACAGCCATGGGAACAGCAGCTGACCTACACCAAGGGCAGTTGTTCCACCATCTGCACAGAGCCCCCAGGGCTGTGCAGCAAAAGGGAAAGGCTTTTTTTTTTCCTCACATATCCCTCAAACTTTAAAACTGCCTAAAATCCTCTAACAAGTCTACCATGTTAAATATTTTACTATATTTCTGTATTTGATGTAAAATTTGTGTGCAGTGTGGGAAAACAAGATATTCGAACATGTAGCTAACATTCAGTAATTGTATTTCACTCGATAGGGAAATACAGCAATAAGTCATTTTCTAAATGAAATGATTTTGCTTTGAGTTTTCTGAAGTTCACTGTAGTATCAAGCACTTTTTCCTCTGTGTTGTTAAACTACAGGATCTCTCTAAAACTGTAATTCGGTGTGAAAAAGGAGCATCAGATTTTGCTAGCTATCAGACAGATTTGGTGAATTTTGGCTGTGACAGAGAGGAAATGCTAAACAAAGTGGTTACTGTATATTCTGTTGCCTTAGAGACTGAAACATCTGTATCTATGCAGGCAAGTGATGCAGACATGGTAAGGTTTGACTTCCTTACATTCCTGTGTTCATCTTGCTGTCAATGGAAATGTTTTATGGTGGGAATATGCTGGGCTTCTTTGGCATTGTATTAATCTGGTTGTGTGGCATGTGTTGGACTAGGAGGGCTTTTTAATTAAAGTCTAACTCTGAAGTCAGGACGCTCCCTAAGAAAAGATGCTTTTACATGAATAATTTTTCAAGATGAACTTGGAGGGACTTGAAATGATTGTTGTACTGGTGATAATTGTTGGATTTGTGAAGGCACTTGAGCATCTGGGTCTCCTAGAAGGCAATTATGAAGGTAGGATGTTAAGAAATAGAAAATATTTTATTCTGAAAGCCATTTGCTGCAGAGCATTATACTTTAATCTGTATGTGCATGTGCAGTGTTTGAGTAGAGGAGCTGAACAGCAACTGAAATAACTTTAAATGCTTTCTTTAGACAAATGAAATGTATTTAAATGTGAATATAGTATTGTAGCTCTCATTGCAGCTCTGAAAATAAATGTGACATAATCTTAAACTGTTCTTTGTCTATGTTTAAGATTGTTTCAAGAACTTCAATACAGATTTGTATGCTTTAGTAAACTGCAGCTTGTATTCCGAAGCTGTGAATGAAAGAAGGGTTTACATTTTAGTAAGTTTATAATTGTAACTTCTCAATTTCTAATTGCTGGAAACGTCATGGCTTATTTTTAGCTACTGGCTATTATTAACAGAAAATCCAAAAACCTTGCTGAGCTTATTTGGATGAATGTTTGTGTTGTAATCAGTTTAGCCTTCTTTCAGAATATTTATCTTTAAGAAATCTGCCTTGTCTTGCTCTCTGGTCTCATGTATGTTTTAGGAAAACACTACCGATTGAAATGTAAATATGCTTTGTAGAAGATAGTTTGAGGGAGCTGACTGCTAAAGATACTTTAATTCTTGTTACCTCTCTGTTTTTTATAAACAACGTAATTCATGTAGAAACCTGGAAATATTAAATAGAAGCAGAGGGATGAATTTTAGACAGTGAGCTCTACAAATCAAACCATGTCTGTGCAGATAGCCTCACTGTTTAATAGGAAAAGTAGATTTACAGTGTTTCTAAATGTTCCCGAATATGATATACACTGAACAGCTGCTTTTTATAGAAACTTGAGGGTCGTTTTTCACGGTAAGCTACAAGTACGCGGGTATTAAAATAACCTTCAGCTACCCACAGATACCGAACAATTATTCCTTTCTGCTTCAGAGCTCATGACAGCCTGGAAAAGGCGAGGTTTCTGGCCTCATATTAATTACATGACAACATTTCGTACAAGGTTCAAAGAACCTTGGAGACTAGCAGCAAGTACTTTACTGGAGGAAAAAGTTATAAAACTTTCGGTTCGGTGGTGGTTTGGTTTAGTACTCATGCATGTACCTGTTTCTCCTACTTCCTGCTTCTTTGATTATTATTCATAACCTATTATATGTTGTATTAATTAAGAGGTGCCTGGTGATAATTGTTGCACAGCATTTTGAAGCTAGGGCAGTAATACAGATTGTTTAGCAATTGCTTTACGTATCAGCTCTAGCTTTGCAAGATCTATTGAAATGACCAAATTGTGCAAGCAAGGCAGAGTGCCAACAGAAAAATGCATTTATTCTGGCTTTTGTGAGCCCTCAGAAGTCTGTGTGCTCCTATCACAGAAAAGTGTTATACAGTACCTGATGTACAGTTAATTTCTTCTCTCCAGCTCTACCAAAGTCCGTTATGAATTGCTCTGTCTGGGCACCTGTTTTTTTGGAATGCTTCTGTTGTCTGCCTTGAATGCATTCAAAGGGCAGATGCTATCCAGCAACTTGGTTAAAAAATATTTTTTTTTTTTTTTTTTTAAAAAGAGCGTTGAAGAAGGAAGCTTTAAGAGAGAGCGCTTCTGGGGTTTGGGTAGCTGCATCTTCCCAGTGCCCACTCTCACGTACTTGTGAGCTATACTCATGTCATGAGAGGGGAATTGCACATTTGGTACCACTAATCCCTAAGGAGAGAGAAAGTTTGAAATATTTGAATAATTCAGAGTGAATCATAATGATGTCTAGTTGTTTTCTGATGAAGTTTGAATTAAAATACTGAGCAGGAGATTCAGAATTCTTTATGGATTATACTGAAAAAGGGATAAGGTAAATTTTACATCCAGATGTTAGAACTTCAGGTGAAGTTGACGTATTCAGGCTCTAGTTTAAAAACATACACAATGGTCGTTTCATTGCAGTTGCTTCTGCGATGTCCACCCTTGTGTAAGAACATACGTGCTCTAGTGAAGCGCTCGTCCTTGTGAAATCTGCTGCTTGCTTTGCTTTAATGGTCAGATGGCTTGAATGGGGTTGTCACTCATTATTTAACAAACTTATTGTTTGTTACAATAGGTTTGTTCTTAACGCTTACGTGCTGTTTTTTATACAAATAAACTATACTTAATATTCTAGTGGCAAAAAGTTGTAACTGCTGTTAACTTCTATTAATGTTAGTAGCCCTGCTTTACACCGTAGGACTTGCAGAGTATGCTGCTACACAGGAGTCCACACTGCCAGAATAGTATAAATTCTTCAAGTGTGGGTTATCCTAGCAAGAAAACAAATTTCTGTGCCCACACTTTGTTATGCAAAGAGAAAAGAGTTATTGGATACATATAGCAGTAGAAAGGTGCGTACTAAATCTCCAGCACAGCATATGGAGTGCTAGCAAACAACAGCTGAAATAGCTGGAAGGTGCCTTTGGGCTAGATAACTCATGGCTCCAGTTCCAGCTTCCTGAAACAGTTGTGGACCATGTTTGTACTGAACAGTGTACAAAAGTACACTGCTAACATTCTGTCTACATGCTGAAACCACTGTAATTATTATTGAAACTCATCAGTACTGTCTATATAGGGACTTTCAAAGTGACTTTTGCAAACATGAAATCTAAAATCTATACATTTTTAAATGGAGGAAGAGGGACCAGAAATACCACGGGCAGACACAGGCTAAACTTCTTGAAACTCTGCAGCACCCTTCCAGCCAGTAATGAATATGCTTTTCTGAAGGTCACTGTCACTAAATGGGGATGGCAGGGCTGGAGTTTAGTTCTTGGCTGTGACTGGGCTTTTTGCTCTTACTGTATCCAACCTTTGTGTGCATCTGGACAGGAGACCAGCTGAGAAGACTCTGTACTATTGAGAAAGTGCCCCTGTCTAAATATCAGGCAGAGCACTCAACCTGCTTTGCAAAAGCATTAGCCCAAACCACCTGTCCTTAACTGAGTGGAGGGGAGGACTTCAGGGTTTTCCTAACTGAGCTTCTGTTTGTATCCGAAACCGGTTTTGAAACAATATACAAAAGTTCACAAAACCCAAATCCTACATGCCATTCCCCATCTGCTCCATTTGCATTAAAATATAGTGGAGAACGGTTTTTGTAGCAGCTGCTCAACACAATGTTCATGAGGAAAGCTACTGTCCTTCAGCTTCAACTGGTGGTTTATCAGGTGCCAGAATTTGTTGTGGGGTAAAGGGAAGAAGTGAAGTTTACCCCAACAGACCAGGCAGCAGCTCCCGGATTCCCTGAGATACGAGACTTGCTGTCTCTAGTGATGAAGAGCCATAGTTTTTGTTCGAAGACTCCTGTACTGGCTGTGACTTAGCAGACAGTATCAAACCGAAATGTCATTCTGGGCTGTTAGAAGCCAAACTTGTGCTTTTCTTTTTGATTTAGCATCATGCCCATCTCTTCTGCTACTGGACAGTAGAGTGATCTGATGGTGTGACTGATTTATATTATCTCCCAGCTACTGAATAAACGTTAAAGACAAAGGCAGCTCATTGTGGGCCAGTCCAGACCAAGTATGAGTAATTTGCACCAGGAATCAGAATGGTGCATGAATTGACAGGTCTCAGATATCACTCGGTGTTCTCCCAGAGCTTATCTTGTACCTTGCATTTCTAGCACGCTCTGTCAGCCCTACCACCACTGCAGTATTTTTTCGTAACAATTATTTAATAGATACAGTCTTAGCCCTTTGCAGGGAGTCGTCTTTGCTGATGGTCATCCTTCTATGCTGATTTCATGCAACCACTTCACATGGGGCCGGGCTCGGGCTCAGCTTTGAGGGTGTGCGATCGTGCGCAGCAGCAGCCACCTCTGAGCCAGGTACAGAGCCCCTGGGTCAGCAGCACTCACATTGTGAGCACAGAGACTCAAACCGCTGAGGTCCGAGTATCGTGGCAATGGTCCTCTGAAGAGTGTAACACTGTGTTAAGTGTAAGTAGTTACTCTATGAAAGGCAGCGTGTCTAGTTTTTTCCTCTGTGGTGACAACTGTTACAGAAACAGTATTCTTGTGAACATTGCGTAGGAGCAACTATACAGTGTCTGCAATGCACAGTGTGGAGAATGGAGAAGGGAAGGGATGCTAAGGGTCTCTGGAGAAAGGCAGGCTGATGAGGTGATTTTCTTGTCCTCTGAAGTTCAAATCTCCACGTGGACTTTGTAGTCTTAGTTTGGTTTGAACACCTGTATATTAATTCCCACCTTTTTGGGAGCTGATAGCATGTAATCTTGAACTTTAGCTGTGTGTTCCTCAAATCTCTTACCCTCCTTTTAATTTTCCTCCTTTATTTTCTTTAAGAAGTTGCCTTTTTGAGACTAGGCCCTGGCTCACTTCCCATATGTTGCTTTGCTCTAGCCTGGCTGTTTTGGGTGTTGGGCAAAGGTTTTGCATAAAGGCCACTGCAGTGCTCTCAAGGCAATGGCACGACTGCTGCAGTACACATAGCTCTGCGTGTGGTGAACTGGATGGAGTGTGTGAGCCGTGAGCAGGGCATCTCAGACTGCGCTGGTACTTTTATGCAAGAAAAGCCAAGAGCACTGCTAATTCCACGGTTGCAGAATAGATTGAAAGGCCTGATTTTGTATTTTCTGGTGCCCACACTGAGATTTCTCACTTTGCTAATCCCCTATCTGGCCCATCTGTGACTGCTTGTTGTCTTTAAAAAAAAATTCCCCATGCCAGTGCCCCTGAATGAGCTCAGAAGGCTGTCCTTGAGCATACAGACTGAGCCAAAACAGCATCTTCCAGAATAACAAACAAGATAACTGTGTATGCATTTGCCTTTGCGAACGGAGAGATACACAGTGTACTTGCAAAAAGTGACAAGGCTGGCCAGCTGTCGCACACTCGCTGGCTGAAAGGAAATCGTTATCAGAGCTGTAATATTTTCGCTGTGTTACCCTACCAGTTACAGCACGGTTCTTTGCTGTCTCTTTTCTCATCTGTGTTGGTACTTGGTGCGCACTTAGGTGCACGCTCACTCCTTTGACCACAGCATGCCACGCAACGTTGTCTTCAAGAGAGCCTCCACCTCTTGGTCAACACCTCTGCTTTGGTCTGCACTAAGCTACCGCAATTAATCTAAAAATGGGCAGTTTCAGTGGTGTTATTTGGTGTCATTAATGAATGTATTTTGGGGGTGCATGCTTCAGATCTGGACTCGGTATGAACTCTTTGTAGCAAGTACTCAGTTTTCTGCTCCAGCTTTGGGATTTTTAGCTGTTGCATGTTCTTGGCTTTCTGTGTGGCTGAGGAAATCTTTGGAAAGCATTTATACCTACAGAGGAGCTCTGGCCTACAAATCACTTGTGCACAGTCATGAAAGCTAACAGGACTGTGCCACTGTTTGTGAGCACGGAATAACCAAAGGATAGGGACCTTCTGAACAGAAATAAGCTTGTTTGCTACGGTCTGTCACAATTTTCTACATCCTAACCACAACAGGAGTTTGTCAGAGTTTTCCTTTCACTTCTCCAAGGTGATGCTCAGAGAGACGGAATTTCTTTTTCTCTCCATGCTCAATTTATTCATATGTAAAGTGGAGTTAAAAGTAATGACCAGATTCACTTTCCTCCAAGCTTAACCTTGACCATAAAATACTTGGAACTCTTAAATGGAAAGGTACTAAATCAGTAGACTTTAAATCAGTAGAATCTGCTAACAGTGTGTGCTATTATGTACTGCTGTGCACATAATAAACTTCTCTCTTTGCTCTGCCACCAACGACAGACTCATCATAGCGATCATCTAATTTACTCCTCAGAAGTTGGACGAGAGAGCGTCACAGAAGACGTGGTGGGTGTAATGCAGAATTAGGATCCTAACTTTTTTCCACTAATCTTACATCGCTTTTGGTTTGTAATATCAGCTGGATATTTTACATCTCCGCTTATCACCTACACTTGAAAAATCTTTCCATTGAAAGTGCTTGATGTTTTCCAGGTAAATACACAGCTGCACCTTTCTCATATTCAGGGTACTCCTCAGGCATATACATTTCCTTCAGATGTAGAAAGTAACAAAATAAGATTCTGTCTTAGTGTATAATTCCTAATAAGCTGTCAAGTTGGAGGCAGCAAAGCGGGTTAGGGCAGACGAATGTACCTCTTCTCTCAGGTGGGGAGGAGCATTCACTGCAGATAGAGCAGGATGAGTAAGAATAGTCTTTCCCTGACTCCTACTGCTACATAAGATAAGAGAACTTCTAAAAATGTTATAAAAATTCTGTCTCCTAAATGCGTTTTTCAGTGTTGTCTTGTATCACAGTGACTAAGTGGAATTAACTTCCCTCATTGGCACACTGCTGTCATTCCTGGTCTTCTTCTATATCAAGCAAAAAGGTTATTTTTATTCTGGCAGGCAGTCTGTGTTTATATCAGCTGCTATTTCAGTTTACCAAACATCCTAGATAGAGGACAACAGCAAGGAGGAGAGAGAATCTGATAATTCTGATAGGACTGGGACTGACTTCTTGGGAGAGATAAAGTCTGTTTCTTACACATCACTGAGATGTGCCTGATGTCTTCTCGTAAGGCAGCTCAGAGTGTGGAAGGGGAAAAGATTTAAGTGGGGCTAACCTGCTTCACGTATCAGAGGAGACCAAAGGGTAAGTTGTAGCTGAAGGCCAAATGTGGGAAGGGACAAACCCAAATGGATGTTGGCAGCACAAACGGCACGCAGGCATTTTAACAGGTACTGAGTGTTCTTTCTTTCCTCCTCAAATACACCACTAAAACATTATACCTTACGTTGGAAACCTGTTTGCGCAGTGAGTCTCATACTGTGATCATGCTCCTTGTGCTATCATCAATTGCAGCGAGCGGCTGAGACCCACAGTGGGTACACGGCGCAGCTGGACTGAGGTATTCTGGGGAAGGTCCAAGAGCACCAGGCATCAGCACTGTCATTTCTTCATTTGGATCCTTTAGTTGGAAGGGTTTTGTTTAGTTCCTTACAAGAGCCTCCTCCGCTGAGGGAATTTAAAGAGCTGAGTCTCTCAGAAATACGTTATCCACCTGCTGAGCATGTCAATTAAAGACCCAGGTTAATGAACGTGCTGGGCTGATATGACTGCCTCTAGTTAAACATCCCGGCTTCTCCTTGTGCAGATCAGCAGCCTGCCCACCTTAGCCTAAGCAGCTGTCAGCACCGGGCTGGGAGATGGAGCCTGAAGGCCCTCTAGCATGGCATCCTTTGTGTCCCGTTCATCCAGACTCCTTTTTAAACAGAATTCCGAGGAACTTTCCTTCATTTTTTGTACCTCCTTGTTCCATGCTGAGGGTTTCAGTCCAGTGGGGAGGTACAGAACAGTCCATATGCGGGTGATGCTCTGGGTGATCATCTTTCCTCTTGTCTCTTAAATAGAGGAGTCGGGGCAGAAGTTAGCCCATCCAGCATATTGTGCAAAAGCAGGGAAATAAACAGTCACTCAAAATTGTAAGAATAACGTGGCACTCTCACACTGTACTTCACTCAGGTTTTCTCCTGAAACTGGAAATGCTGTATTATGGCCCTGATTTTTGTGAGCATATTTGCACAGCTTCCAAACATAGGGTGCATGCAGCTTTTTCTTCACTTTGATTTAAGAATGGCTGCCCTCATTTCAAATGTTGTTTGATCACTATTTTTGTCAGGAAAATGATCTGTGTACATATGAAAGGAGGCTGCATATGAAGTCCAGTTGTTCGGTTGGGCTTTATAAGCATAGCTATTTGCTCAGAGGCAGCTTTTGCATAATGTAAGATTAACTTATTGGCCCTTAAAATAATATTTTAAAGAGTTTCTATAGCCTTTAAAATCCCACTTAATACAAGTATGACTACTTTATATTCTTATCTCGTGAGATAATGAAACGGTTTGAATAATTTATTTCAGCTTAGCTTGAAGTAGGTTTAGTTGCAGGTGAACTGCAAGTGGCCAGTGTGTGTGAAAGCTGCGATACCCAGTGGAGCCTATGTTTGGTTTTTAACGAAAGCTGAATAATTTTTTCACCTTTGTCACTAGGTGGGGATGAGGAGTCGCTTTGCTCTGGGCTAGTGAAATGCCCCGTTTTATGGGGGTTTAAATATGCTTGTGCTTGAATTCACTTGTGTCATGATTTGGATTAGAACTCTTGTAAAGTAGTATTTCATTAACCTCTTTCACTTAATTTCTTTGGTGTTTTCATTGAGAGAAGACTTCTGAGATGTCGATACATTCACATTAATAATTACGCTATTTCCTGTATCACCAAAATTTAGACTACAAGAAGATTTACATAAGTTTCAACATGGCAAAAACTGTAAAAGGTTCTCTCAGCCATGCTGAAGCGCTGCTTCATTGTGTCTGAGAAATCAGAAGCACGTACAATCTCTTTGGCTACTCCATTAGTGCCATGTGAATGAAGAGCGGTTGGTGCACTGTCCCTTCAAGTGCCTAACAGGCTACTTTGCCTAAACACCCCACAAAGGAGGTAAAAATAATAGTAATAATAAAAAAGCCTCATAAATAGCACAACACTTCATGCTTCAGTTGTAGAAACGATTTCTGCCCCAGAGAGCAAGAAGGTCCTTGAGGGGGTAAAGAGTGGATTTGTGCTGTTGAGCTGCAGCTAATAGAGAGTGAGTACAGCCGGGCTCAGTGCTGCAGACACTGAGGCTGGCCAGGGATGCACACTCTTATCCTAACCAGATTAAAATATTTATATTTACAAATACATGGTGATACATGATGCCACTGAGCATGAGTGGGCATCCTTGGAGACAGTGCCCTGGGAGGCTCTAGGGGAACATTTTAAAGCTCAAGAGGAGCTGGGAAAACTTAAAGAAGCTCACAACTGGAACAGCCTAGGTTTTATCATCCAGATCAGTCTCCAAAAAATTATGAGATTTATTTTCTCAGGCAGGAACTGCTAGTATACAGGTGTCCCCAGGGAGAATTGTATCAGGAAAAGAAAGGGTGAGCTCCAAGTGTCACTGTGAGCTGCTGTTACCGTGTCAGTTATGGTGCACGGCTCCATGTCAGCATTGTACCTCCATTCACAAGGGAACATATGTATCACTGAAAAATCCTACTGTAGGACAAGGTGGCTGGAAATTGGATGCAAGATACAGTGAGCTGATATGAAAGCCTGTCTCTATGTACAGCTGCATCATCTCAGATCTTTCTGAAAGGTCAGGGGAGCTTCTGTAGCCCCACGATTCCCACAGAGTCCACTGTGGTGGACATCGTCTCTCTGGGGCACTCATAGGATACTACTTAATAATACCAAGTTCGTATTGACAGAATGTCAATTTTATTTTTATATCTCAAAACCCTCTAGCTTTGGGCTTGTTATTTAATCCAAGTTTTCTGTTCTGTGAACTGGAAAAAAACTTTTTGCTTTAGTCTGTGCTTTTCCATTAAACACCTGACCCACTTTTGTCCTAACTGGATGCTTCTGTGCTTAAAATTGCTTCATAGTTCAATTCTCCTGGATTCAAAGCATTTTACCAATTGTCAAAATTGTCCCCTTTTTTTGCCTTTTGTCCTGACCTCTGAATTGTTGCTAATCCTAAAGAATTTCTTCTATTCTGTCATTTGATGAGGTGGAAAAATATGAATTCAATAAACATCCCAACAATGTTGAGATGACCTAATTCTGACATCTTCCCCAGTTTTTTTTGTTCCCCAGTTCATTCTTGTGAAAATTTTACTGTACAATATGCATATTTTAGGAGGGGAAAAAGAAGAGGGACTCCATAAAACTGTGATGCGTCTTAGCTTTCATTTATCATACAGTTCAAAATATTGTGCTTCCTATAGCACATTTGCAATGCTTTGAGCTCACATTTTCTCACATACAGTCACTAATTTGTACTGCCTTGGTTAGTACATATTAAATTAATGTATTTCATGGAAAATGTAGGTAAGTCATTTTCCTCTACCTCAGGGGTGATGTACTGTAGTTCTATCAGATGTCACAGTGTTATACACCATAGGAGAATCAGCGTTATCTTTTGAGGGTGGAGGATTGTTGCCTTCTATGAACCAAAATGCATAGGGTGAAGAGACAGCCCAGGAATGAACACAAGAGGAGGACCTCAAGGATCCTACTTCAGGAGGTGTCCTTCCACACTGGAAAAAAACGGATTAAGGAAGCCCACAGGAGTGAAATAGCCTGAAGAAAAAGTACTTCTATGGCATCTCAGGAGGTTAAATACAGCCTGGGGGATGGACAGGTCAGAGTTTAATGGACCAAAGAGAAGGTAAGGACCACAGGGCTCCTGCTCTCCCACTTTGTCCACTGCCAGTCCTTAAGGGCCTCCTTGTGTGGGACCGATGCTCATGCACAAGGTTAGGCCGAAGTCTGCAAGAGCAGCAGCTGGTGGACGCACCTTGGGGCTTTCTTTTAGCAGGGAGCAATACATTGCAACTCAAAAGGCATCAGGTCTAGGACAGCAAGCGAGCTGTTGTACCAGTCTAATATAACTTGAAAACTTACTAGGATGATAAATCATTACCCATCATGGAACTTGGGAGACCTGAATATGCTGCCCGTGCTATCACTTATCTGCTTCCTTTACCCACACCCTATGATGGTTTTTTCGCCTGTGTAAGTAAGAATGACTCCAGTAATTGCTTTCTGTTTTCCTTTCCCAAGAACGTGAACATGTCAGTTGCTTCCTGTTCACCTAAGTTTATTTCTTAGCAGGGTTGTGTACTGGCTTGTTTCTGCTTGTCGGGAGGAGCATTGGCTGTTGGTGGCTGTCTGCTCACCATCCGCTGTCCCTTACCTGCTGGACACTTACTTTCCTTGATTTCTCTCTTCACATTTATACAACTTGAGGATCCTGTGCTGAGACCGCCTGCAGACCAGACAGTTTGATGAATAGTGGGGAATGCTGTAAGGACCAAGTTCCTACCACCAGCTTGTCCCTGCAAAGGCATTCAGGAAAAACCTGTGGTCAGTCCTGCTCAGAACAAGCCGATTAGGACTGCCGTACAGAGCACAGCCACTGCTGGCAGGTTTGCATCCTGCATGAACAAGCAGTGAATCAGCAAGCTGTACTGGAGCATTTACGCTCCTTTCCACCTTTTGAAGGTTTCAGTAGCGCTCCCTGCAGCTGTTTGCACTTTTGCTTCTTGGTTTTAAAAGCCTCTTTTTGAGCTCAGCTGCTTAGAACTCCCAGCTGGGCTTTTTAAATACAAAAGGAAAAGGTTGAAAGCAGCTACTGTGAGTACTGAGCACAAATGACAACCCAGGATACAACGTGCGCATATTGTTGAGAAGAAAGAAAACAAATGTGATGGGACTTGTAGGAGAAACTTGAGGACCACCAGTGCAAGCATCAGAGAAAAATTTAAAAGTGTGCCCAGTGTGTGATTTCCTGAAGCCTTTGTCTTTTAACCCATCGTTACTCCTGGCCTCTCTTTTTACCTGCAGCTCTGACTCTCCCACATCTATTCAACAGGAAAGGAAACTGGTTCTGAAATAAAGAACTAGGCAACGTACTAATAAAGCTGGCAGAAGCAAAGAGCCTGGTGTCTTAGTTATGTGATGGCAGCCCCCCAGTCTCAATAGTAATAGTCTTGCACTTGTCCTTAGCGCATCTCGTAGTGCTTGCAAAGGAGATAGTTTTTCTTGATTTCGGTTTTACAGGCAGAGATGATGCGACTAGGCTTCAGATGTTATACTGTTCTCATCTTCACAGCTTTTGTTTTCTGCAGTCCTAGGTCAGCCTGTAAGTTCCTTGGGACGTTGGCTCTGTCCCTGTGGAAGGTTTTGAAGGTCTCCCTTGCACTGTATCTTCAGTTTTCTCATTTTGATTCAATGGGGAGGCCAGTTCTGCCTGTGAATGGACTTTAGAGCAATTCATGCGGGCAAAGTTATTCTTCCTGGTCTCTGCTTGGATACTTGGGGCTGGCCCACTACAAATGTGCTGGATTGCTGTGCATCTAACCATAGAGCCAGTTAATAATGTTACACTGCATGCCCACTGCTACTGTACAGAAGAGCTTTTGCTTAATGTAGTGTTCAGGCTATATTAATTTGTACATTAATACCCTATGTAAAAAGAATTCTGAATTGCCTGAAAACTAACATTGTAAGTTTCAGAAAACCTACATGGTAGGTTACTGTAGGCTTCGGCAAATCCTTTAATAGTCCTTGGCTAAAAAAGCAGCGTTTACCATAGGTCATAAAAGTAAACACAAATGCGGCAAATCCAATTACTGTGGAAAATCAAACATCTGAATGCAAGATGAAGGAAGTTGTACATGAATGCCTGACAAGAAATCTATTGAACATATTAAATTATACACCTCTCCCAGAATAGCTAGAGTTTTAAAAAGAATATAGTGCAGCAGTACTCAATCAAGAACAAAAATACAAGCCTGGTGCACATCAGACTTGGGACAACTTCCACTCAAGGACTACTTTGAAAGTGAGAAAACAGCTTTGAACTCCACAGCATGCCATTACGCAAACACACATGCATACAAATTATAAAGAAATCTCTCAGTGAAGTGAAGCAATATGACAGCCACCCTCCTCCATAAACCAGGACACAGGAGATGTAAATAGAAAAGGGAGGTGGAAGGAATAGACGAGCCCAGAGTCAGGACCCAGGGGCTCTGCTGGCCAACTCCAGATTTAGCTGGGAGCACAGCTAAAGGGACCCGAGAAGGGACGATGCTGATGTCAAGTCCGTCCCTTTCTAGGCACAGGCCACCAGCTACCCCACAGAGCATTTACTCCCCAGAATATTTGCAGGACTTTGTAGCGAACTTAATAAAGTACCAAAAGCCAGGAAAGTGGGGAAAATCTATGACTGTACCCTGTGCAGTAGCAGGGTGGTTGTTAACAAATGGCGCTTTTGGGAAGCATGCCACAGCCCAGACTGCAGAAGAGAGTTAGCTCCAGATGTGACCCAGGAATGTGTCCTAGGTGCACCAGCAAGAACACGGACAGAATTCAGTTCTTTGCTGAGCACGGTATTGTGGGGAACTGGGCCCAAAGAGGTGCAAATAAGTACTTTTTTAGCATGAAGTGAGTGCTAATTCTAGCAGAGTGTATCTATCAGGATGAACATGTCCCAAAGCATAGCAGCTAGCTGTTACAGAGCTTGTAATTCTGTAACATCCAGCTCTATTGCCTGAACTCTTTATTAAATTAAAAATTTACTGTCCAGAAAATTAAATTGGTTCTATATTTATGCATGGGAAAAAGATAGCAATAACTTCCTGAGCAGCTCAGGAAAGTGGAGTTGGATTTTAGTTTTCTGGTCCGGTGAGAAAGGTTAATGACTGTTGTACATTCATATTAAAATAGTTGAGGGGAGAGTGAGCAGCTGGCGACAGTAAGGGTGCCTGAGCCAGAGGAAACAGCGTTACTTGCTCTGTCACTGACTTTCTGTATGACCTTGCATGTTCTTGCTGAGAATTTTATCTATCACATCTCCTAATATCCCTTAATACCTGCAGGTATGTATAGACCTTTAGCACTCGGGGCATGATAGACGTGCAAGGTATTAAGGTGTAGAAGGGTTTCAGTAGGAAAGGGGAAGATACCCCTTTTTAGGTCATTTCCATACCAAATACAGGATATCTGCTTTTGATTATTTTCCCGTGGTTTGTATGAAAATGAGCTGGCAGGCTGCAGTGTGGGCATAAGGCAGCAGAGGCATTGTGATAGCGTAGACTCCTGTGGACCCAATTTGATCCATACGTCTGCCCCAAGGCGGCTTCTGGCAGCTGTTTTCTGACTTGTTCATAAACCCCTCCCAACACAGAGCCTCTGCAGTCTCTCTAGGCAATTTATTTCAGTGCTTTGTTACCTTCTTCAGTGAAAAGCTTTTTCCACATACCAAACTGATTCTTCCTTGCTAAGCTTGAAGCTTGTTACTTCTCTCATCCACCAAGGACGCGTAGAATAGATTAACCTCTTCCTCTGCACTAGTCTTCTGTGTACTTATCATCTCTTTTTGGTCTCTCCATTCCTGAGCAACCTCAATCTGTTTAGGTCTTGTTTATTAGACTATTGATCATTCTCACAGCTCTGGACTTTCTTTAATTGGCTTATATCTTCCTGGGTGTGCATGACCCAAAATTGGATCTTGTACTCCAGCTGAGGCTTTCATAGTGTGGAGAAGGGGTATTTTATTTGTCTTGCTGGCTATCTCTGTGCTTGTGCTTCTAGAAGAGCATTTGCCCGTGTTTTGTAACACATGGGGTTTGATCCTCTATAGCTCCTGAATTTTTTTATGGAGCTTTAATACCAGTAAAATTCTTTCCCACCCCACTTTTGTGCAGATGATTATTCCAGCATAGGTGTAGATTTTTTGCATTTGTTCTTATTGAATAGAAACCTGGTTTTGTTTGTTTTCAGACTTCAACTTTTAAGATATTTTTCAATTCAACATTTGATCTTCAACCTATTTTCCCCCTTTCCCAGCTTGGCATTATTTGCAAATCTATTAAGTACACTAATTCATCTGCTGTTCTTAATGACTGATACCAGACCTAAGAGAGCCACCCATGAGGCTCAGTTTTTTATTTCTATTTTGAGGATGAACCTTTGACACTACTCTGGGTAGTTTTTTAAGTAGTTCTGCATCCAACCCCTAGTATTTTCCTCTAGACTGTGTTTTCTTAGCTTATATACAAGAAAGTGAGATGAAATACTGTGAAAAGCTTTAGAGAAATCAAGATGTGACACAAAATCTATTGTCTTACTATTGAAGGAAACTAGATTGGTTTGACACCAATTACTCGGAACAGATGCAATCGGGCAGCCACTCATTTTCTTGTGATTTTCTCTCTGCTTACCAATTGTTTGGTTTTATTTGTTTCTAGGAACTGCAGCTAAGCTGTTAGGTATCTAATTCCCCCTCTCCTCATCCTCCACCTTTTGTAAAGACAGGAAGTGTATTTATCTTGTTTCAGTCTTCTGCACCTCATCCCTGTTCAACACTGGATTGCCAAGAACTTCTAACAGCCCTGAGATTTCATCAGCCGAGGACGAATTATATCAGGCCCAGCCAATTTCAAAACCTCTGGCTTATCTAAGTATCCTCTACCCTTTTCCTTCCCTATTAAAAAATCTAGTCCCATATCAGTGATTTTATCCATTTCCATACTTACAGTTAGAATCCAGTCTGGATGACTCCTTTTCTAGTTGATTTTTTCCACATCCTATGTGAAAAAAAATTACTGAATTCGATAACCTTGTTGGCAATACCATGCTTTTTCCAGGCACGTCTGTATACTATCACTTCCTAGAGGCTTCTGTCTTTGTTACTCAAGGTCGTTTTTTCACATGCTGACACACACAAAAAGTTGCATTCCTCTTATCTTCCTGATTTGTCAGTTTGGGTTATTAAACTCTCTACTATGATAGGAGCCAAGGTTTCTTCCCCTCACCCCCCCCAATAGCACCTTCTCCTACAGTATGGATTTCAGGTGTTCATCTTTGAAGTAGTCTTCCTTTTGACTTCAGAAACCAAACGCCTTCAGCAATCAAATAACTTCCCTGCTTACAAATCTAATGACATCAGGCCAGATTACCTTCAGAGCACTTGGAAAAGTTGCATGCAAACTGCAAGCCACGCAACCCTGGCTGCAAGCCTGTTTTGTTCCGATTCTTCCTCTGAAAGGCACAGAGGCAGTCTGTCGTCTTATGCTTTTCTTCTTGGTGACCTAGTGAGTCTTACAGTGACAGCTGCAGAGGCAGGAGCAGGAAACATCAGTGGAAGAGAACTGGTAGGGTTAAAAAGAAAAGTATAAAATCCTCCCCAACAATTGTGAATTAATATTCTCATCTGGGAGGCACTTTCCAAGCCCTGCACGGTGTATTGCTTGTTCATAACCTAAAGCAGGTTTGATTCCAGCTATGTATTTTAGCAAACATAATGGTATATCTTTGCTTTTATCCTTATGCAGGGTGATGGAAGAGGAATGCATGCTGTGTTTATTTGGAGCGCAAGTGTTTTTGGAGGGAACAGCCATGTTCAGGGAGAGGAGAGGAGCTCACTTAGAGCTGCTGCTCGTACTTACTTCTCCTGCAACTCATGGAGAGGCTGAGCCAGAGCTACGGCCTTGCAGAAGGGAGACGCTGGGGGTGGTGGCTCCTGCCTCCCCCTGTGCCTGGCACTGTGTCCCCAGCCCTTTCTTGTGCTACAGAGTTCCTATGGTCATGGGTTCACATTGGTTGTACTAAGTATTGTCTCCTTTTTAAATGCCCTGCCTTCGAGTTTCAGTGCATCTCCCCTTGCAGCTTCTGTTAAACCACGTTGAGGAGGGAAGAGGCACTGGCAAGTTGTGCTCTGGTTGCTTATGCTTCCTTTGCCATATGTTCATTCTCTTTTAACTAGCTCTACTCTTATTTCATCTCTCCTCATGCGGAAATATCCCCATGCCTTAGCTGTTTGTGTTGTCAGCATTTGGACCTTTTCTGTTTCCTTCTGGCACCTTGATGCATGACCTGGTTATTAAGCCTTAATAAGGGTTAAACAATAAAATTTGAAACATTGTACATTAATTCTCTGTGCAAAGTTTTATCCATTGGTAGAGTAAGGATGATGATGTGCACCTCAAGAAGTTGCTGAAGATTAATGAAATGTTTGTCAGGCACTTTAAAAGCTTTGCATGGTGTGTTACTTCTTGAAGTGCAGATTACTGAACACTGTTTAAAGAGATAACTAACAAACTGAATGCTACCATATGCAGTATTAATTGCATATGCAAATACAGCAGGCTTCATTATAGGATTTGCTGACATTTGCTGTGAACTCTGTGACACATTACTATAACAGCATACTTTTATTTGAAGTAAAAGAAAATAAATGAATCCAAGATTACTTTGGGGATATCTTTAGCAAATCTTTCCTTTCCTTTGAAATAGTCAATTAGCCACCATTCAAATTTTATATTGGATCTGCCATCCTGTACCAGAAAATGTTAGAAGTCAATAGGTGCTTCTAGCTGAAAAGAAGTTTCTGGCAAAACTTTTTGTTTTAGCAGATGACACCAAACTGAAAAGGATGGGATACATCACCAGCTGATTTTCTTAACAATAGGAAAATGTTAAAAAAAACCCCACTTGCTGAGTTAATTTCCTCTATTCTCGACCAAGAGATTGCCTGTAGCAGCAGAAGGGAATAAGATCTTGTTCTGTGGTGTCCTCTTTAGCTCTGGAGATTTGTCAGGGACAATGAAGGAAAAGGGACCACTGGGCTGGCATGCAAGGAGCCTCACGGCTCTGTCCGACCACTCAGCTTGTGGTGGAGGCTGGTGTGGGAGCCTGCCCTCAGGGGACACACCAGGCAATGCACATTTGGGTGTTTCACTCCTAGGCAATGCTGTCTGTGTGCAGATCTGAGGTGAGGTCTTGTGCGTGGGCCTGTTTGAAGAGTAGTTCTGCAGCTGTAGAGAAAAGCTTGCACAACCATCTGCAGCATGAAAGGCACAAGCAGAAGGAAAACCTCAGCCAAGACCTACAGGAACCAGGAAACCAGAAGATCAGCTAGGAGAGAATTTACTAGAAACGTGGAAAGACTGAAAGGGCATTTGAGGAGGTGTGAAGGGAAATGAAACATGGCAGGAACTGGAAGTACCATGAGGTTCTGGGGACTGCAAGGGATAGTGGTTAAATGATGCTGAAGGAGAAAATGAAGTGACCTTGAGTTGAATTGAGAAGGTTAATTCAAAAGTACAGATGTGATGTTTTGGCTGGAAACGGGATATTCTGGCACAGTAGCTGGGACTAGTGTTGTGATGACAGATTTCTGCTGCAAAGAAAACCCTTATAAATAGAGAAGGTCATACCAAAGAGGCAGCAACTTCTCTCTTCTCTACTGGAACCAGTTGGCAGTATTTGCAGAACTAACCTGCTGACCAAATGGGGAAAGTAATAAACAGAATATTTTAAGTGTTTAAAAAACTTGGAATAGTTGCAGCTTTACAGTTCTGCTAATTTATGAGAAAGGATGAGATGCAGGTTCAGTTGCAGTTGGTGACAGGTCTTCACTTCCAATGTTTGCTATTAAGCAATGCAGCAAAATTATACAGAAGCAGAAACAGTGTGTATGATTTAGATCTGTATTTTACCACAGTGTTCTTATGGCGCTTTTTTGTTGTTGTTTACATTGAAATCTGAAAGTGTGCTTTCGGCTTTTGGGATTATTTGTTCTCCCAACTATATCAAGTTTAATTGCTTCTTTGAACCGTAAGATAGTGCAGTATTTCAGAGCTAACATTCTTTGTAAATCCTGTCACTCATTTCACTCACTGAGAATTGATAGACTTAGGCTTATTATATTAGAAATGAAGTTAGGTAGCAAGTCCATTTTGAAAACCCTTATGCCACTTGTGCATTTTAAAATTGAAGAGCCACGTTTTCAGGCAAAGGCGCTATCTTTCAGTGTGGGATATTTTTGGAGCGTCTGACTTGAGATACTTCAGACCTGCATTTCAGAGGCAGTGAAGGCACCCACCCCAGGATGCTTGTTGCTCTGAAAGCTGCCAGGCAGTGAAGGATTGTGTTAGCAACAAGGCTTGGGTCCTGCAACTCAGGGAGTATATCTGTGTGGGTAGCAAAGCTCTGAGTATGAATCGTTGGACATTGCTCTTTATCTTGGGTTCAGTACTGCTGTAATGAGAGACAGTTTGGACAGCAGGCAAAACTTCTGGCTTCAGCTGCAAAAAGTGTAGATGCACAGCTGGGTGTGGGGAGAAGGAAAGCCTGCATAACTTGCAAGAGAAAAAGGGGTTTCCTGGCTTTTGGTGTTCCTGGAGCTGTGAGGGTCAGGGGGAGTGGAGGAGGTAAATTGAGGATTTAAATGGGTAAGGATCTAGTCAGTAGTTAAATTAAGGAGCTAAACTGGAGGCAATATCAAAGTAAGAATCTAGAAGAAGGAACGCTCAGATAGGAAGACCTGCTAGAGAAGACTGATCTGGGAGTCAGGAGGCATCTCTGTGCAGAGATCGTGGGGAAAACCCACCATGTGAGGGAACAGAAGGGAAAGCTGGGGACCTGCTGGGGTGGGCATGGGGAAGCCTGTGTCACCCAGCCGTGAAAGGCTCCATAGGTATGAGACAGGAGAATGAAGACTGCGGTGCCCTCAGAAGTGTGTTTGATTTCTGAACCTTCTTAATGAGAGCCTGTAGCGTTTGTGTGAATGCGTGCTGTGTGACACAGTGCAAAAGTTGCATGAATTGTAAAACCAGGCTCTCAGAAAGTTAGAAAATATATTTAAATTTACTAGCAGAGCTTTAATTTAGTGCCCTGAGCAAATACTTCATAAGCAAACCCATCCTTTCTTCCCCTTGCAGTCCTGTTTCTTTTATTGCACAGCAAGATGTTGCCTCCTTAATTTTCCAGGACTTTTTATAGAGAAGACAATGTATTTTACCTCTACCCAGCATATGAGCTTTCTTTGTCTTGAGACTTTTTTCAGTTTCTGGTTTTTTATGACATCCCGATGCAGGCACATATCCTTAAAAATCCCAGGATCAAGCAATTAAAAACACAGTCTGGTAAGGGGGAGCATCAGATGAATTGAAGGATGCAGGGCACACATATGTAATATGGCTTTCTTCTAAGATAGTACTGATTGTCAGAGATTACTGGTAAAGAAATAAAATGCTGCAGCTAAAGGTCTCTGGCTTGTATCCAACTCTAATCATAGAAATGACAAATTATTCCATTTAATGTGTGTTTGACAGTCTAAAGCTGAGTTTGTGTTTCATTTCCAATTTCACTGCTAGATCATTAAGATTGCACTAACACCTTTCAATGGTGAAAAGCTTAATTAAATTAAAATATTCCCTCAAATGTAAGTTGCATGTAAATATGAAAATTAATTAATGAATTTTGCTTGTGTCTTTAGGAAGATGTTGTGCATAACAATTAATTGGTCCCATGAAAGTCTTGAATTTTTTCTGTAAATATCATTTTGAGTAAAGCTCAGTCTTCTCCTTTGCAGTACATTGCAGCAAGCTTTGGGGGTGAAACAGAAGTGTCTGTTACAGTAAGGGGACCCTTCGGCTCACTTGCAAAGCTACAAGTGATAGGCCTCAAGTTGCGCTAGGGGAGGTTTAGATTGGATATCAGGAAAAAATTCTTCATCAAAAGGGTTGTCAAGCACTGGAACAGGCTGCTCAGGGAAGTGGTTGAGTCACCGTCCCTGGAGGTATTTAAAAGACCTGCAGATGTGGCGTTTAGGGACATGGTTTAGTGATGGACTTGGCAGTGGATTCAATGATCTTAAAGGTCTTTTCCATCCTCGATGACGCTATGATTCTATGCTATGATTAACAAAAATTGTGTGTGTCTTTTGAGATCGCGTATCATTTGCAATGATTCAACTGATGTAATACACAAACCAGTAATGGTCCTGTGCAGAAACTGCTGAAGTAATTAGTCAGCTTTTACATAGCATAGGTACACATTTTAGGCATTCAGATAAGATTTAGCTGAGTTTTAAACTGACCTTAAGATGCCATAAAATGGGCCCTCAACAATCAAGTTAGTTCCCCACTTATGATGTGATTTAATCAGGCTCATTTACAAATGTATGTTGGGACAAGAACCTTCCATTTCCACTGATGCTTTCAATTCTTCTGGATTAGACCTTCTGGGGGGACATTCCTAAAGCTACTATTTCATTTAATGCTTTTCCCAACTAATTTGTGATTTAATTGTGGGGTAATAAAATGTTTGTCACCTTTGAAATTTTCTAAGTAAATTTTCCAGTTCAAATTACAAAAATTGTAGATGAGTGTCATGTACCCGAGGCAGAATTTATTGTGAGGGCTGGCTGTTTGACACTGCTTTTAAGATAATTTTCAGTGCTTTTTTACCTTTTATGAAATTTCTTGGTCAAATATTTCTCTTGGTCTCAACTCTCCTTTAGGAAAAAAAAATATAGCCAGCCATAAATAAGCTTTCACAACTGTCTTGCGTGCTGCAAAGCCTTTGACTAGGGAACAGCTGTGTCTTTGACAGTCAAAAAAACCCACTTGCATTCGATATACATATATAAAGTTCAAGAAATTGTTTCTACCTTATCAAAAGATACTTGTTTTCCGAAGATATTCACGCAGCTTAAACACATAGAGAGATTCTAAGAGATTTTTTAGAAGCCCATGAAGAGACTAAGGTAATTTCTTTTCTAACTAAACACCTCATTTTCTTAGGATAGTCTCAAACAATTCTAAATATATTACAATACATATGACCTGTAATTCATAGAGTTAATGTATGTTTTTAAAAATAACAGCAAAGCCTAAACCGCGTCCTTTACTAATGTGGCATTAAACAGAGTGACTGTAAAAATATGCTTCAGGAGTTTCTGTCCTTCCTGAGCATGCAGGAAAACACTGAAATTGCAATGAGGAAACTGAAATTTATAGACCTTCATGTCCTTAGGGAACAGTGATGAAAAAATAATAAATAAATGAACCTCACCAATCTGGTGTTATTGCACGTCTGCCAGTGCTGCTCTGCCCGCCGGTGCCACCTCAGTGCCTCGCCGTCCTCGCTCCGCTGCTGACCCTTTCAGTGGAGCCAGGTTTCCCCTGCGCTGTCTCGAACCTGAAGTAAAACCTGAATATTAATTGGAGAGTCTCCATAGTTTTAGAAATCTAGATAGTACAAGGCAAATAGGTTTTGACTAGAAAATGGAATAGATGGTTTTTGAAAATATTAAATCATTTCACAATGACTTTTAAAAAATGATTTGGAAATTATTTTTCTCTTAAATGCTTAAAGCGCTGTTTTTTAAAAAACACAAAAAGTGCAAACAAAAAAACCCCAAAGCACTTCTTTTTGACTCAAGCCAAGGGCTTTAGATTAATCCCTAGCTAACTCAGAAGTTTTGAATTTCAGCTGTTAAAATGCAAAATCTGTTCCCTACTTAGTCCTGATAGCCTCTGCCCGGTGAGTTTATCCATACCTCTCATAGCTTTGCCCTCTCAGAGGCAAAGGGACCTCTGGCATTTTCAGGATCCTACAAATTTGGTGTAAATGGGCTGTATTCCCTCAAACAGCAGCGGTGAAGGGCTGGGTGGAGGACACAGCCTGTTGCAGTGTCACGTTCTGTCTGAGTGCTTCAGTTTTCCCACACACATAACTGGATCTCTTTTTCCTGTGAGCCAAGATCGAATTGTTGGGGAATGGGCATTTAACGGTGAACTGGGTTGTGTCATGAGCGAAGACATACAGCTACTGACTTGCTGTTGCCACCTTGTGTGAGTAAACAGAGCAAAGAGGGCATGTTCTGGAAGACTAAATGGCGTCTTTCCAGACAGGAATGTTTCTGTTTACTGAAAAACCGCTTGTCATGAAAATAGTTTGAAGTGTCATTCTCCACCTTTGCTGTGGGCTTTGCCATCGCACCTACCTTTCATGTCTTTCCTAGTGCCTGTTGAAGGTAGCGGCAGAGACTGCCCTGGCCTTTCCAGAGTTCTGCAGTGTGACAGGCATTTCCAGCTCTCCCCGATTCCCGCTCTCTCCAGTCCTGGCAACATTTGTGTAAGAAAGAGGAGCCAACTAATTAAAAGCAGAATCTGTAAAAGGTTAAGGTCCAGCCTGCTGTCTGGGCTGAGGTGGTACGTTCCAGTTGCCGATTCACGAGAAAAACTTGAACGAGAGCACAAGGCGTGCCTGATGTCTCCTGATGGGGAAGAACTCACCTAGAAAGGCAAATGATTGTCTACAGGTATTATTTTTTTTTTGTGAGAGAGAGTCCTGTGACAGGAGATGAAGCCTAACAACAGCATCCAAATGGGTGTCAGCAATATCAGGAAAGCATTTGTTTCCTTTTTATTGCCGTGGTGAAACTGGGCCAGTACAATGAACCACTATCTGTTACTGGAAAGAAAACTGCTGTTCTGATTGTATATGTAAGGAGATTGCTGCCCCTCCTCTTCTCTTTGCTGTGCTTAAATACACCAACCATGAGAAAAATGGACCACGACGCTGACTCTTCATCAAAAATTGCCGAATTTCTCTGGTTGTGGTGGGCTGCCCTTGGCCAGCCGCCAGCAGCCCACCCAGTGCTCTCCCACTCCCCCATCCTGCTCTCACAGGATTCTTTCTCCCCTGTTTTTCCTCACTCACGGGCAGCCTTTTGGCCTTTGTTAAATAACGCTTTCCAGAGGTACCACCAGCTTCCCTGAGGGGCTCAGCCGTGGCTGGCAGCGAGGCTGCTGCAGAACTGGCTGGAACCAGCTGGAACCGGCTGAGTCCAGCAGGGGGCAGGGCGGGGCTCTCCTCACGGAGCCCACCCTCAGCCCTCGCCAGCAGCCGGGCACTGACACCCAAGGCCCTGGCAGGCATTTTAGTTTCCCAGTCTCCTACTTTGTTCAAAAAGGAGTTCTGCTTTATATCCGGGAAGGAATTCAGGCTCTTGGTAGGGTAAAGCGGGAAGGGTGGGAGCGGGAAATCAAACTGCAGGGAG
This sequence comes from Larus michahellis, assembly GCF_964199755.1. Classification (NCBI taxonomy): domain Eukaryota; kingdom Metazoa; phylum Chordata; class Aves; order Charadriiformes; family Laridae; genus Larus; species Larus michahellis. The sequence goes on along the minus strand of NC_133906.1, from coordinate 4,333,709 downwards.
GAGCCGTGACCACCCTCGTCCAGGACAGGCCTGGGGACGGAGAGGTCAGAGGAGCCTGAGGAACAAGGTGTCCCCGCCTGGAAGAAACTTGTGAAAATAGAGTGAAGAAAAGCTTTGATCTAGAAGGTAAGTTTCAGTTGTTTCTGGAAAATGATGGCTTTCCTTATTTTAAAGATAATAAAAAGGCTGTTGTATGTCAGCACTCATCAGAAACGAAATAGATAAACATTACGTATAAAATAATGTGAAACTCATGATATAATGCTGGAGAGAAAATTCGGTTTCGGTTATTCCAAGTGAATTCCCAAAATTTCCAGTCAAAAAGTTCACCACCATTTTTCTCAAAAGCCAAGGTACTTTTCAAAACGCATCTTAGTTTTTAACCAAAATGTTTTAACTAAGACCCATTTTTAACCGAATGTTACATTATGTTGTAACAATTTCTAAATGATCAATCTGTGAGTCCACATGAACGTAATCCCCAAACCACGTTTCTGGTCTTGAGAAAGGATGGGAGGACTGAGGGCGTCTGAGGAGATGGGATTCAGCTTGTAGGGAAAAACCTAACACAATTTACAAACCAAATAAACAGGAGGTCGGTATGGGATTCCACAACAAGCTATGCAGCTTTCTTTCGTTATCAAGTTTTAAATGAAAATACTTGCCCTTCTAACCACATAAACTGACAGAAAATTATGCCATTGAAGATTTTTGCTTTTAAAAAATATGGTACAGACAGTATGATCCAATTCAGATGTTCTTTCTCTCTGAACATTAGTCCTAATTTGGGGAAGTACATAGCACCAGCATAGACCTGTAACATCCAAGGGAGCCACTCAATTAAAAAATATATTTAACTGTTTTCTCAATAAAAGCCTGGCTTTCACCCAGATACATTAGGCTTAAGTTTTCTTCAGTAGTGTGAATACAACATCTGTTGTTTTTAATGATGATTTTCTGCAAGTTCTGGTGCCTGTCATCCCTTCTAATGGGAAAGTAAATTACTCATTACTCCAGGAATTAATTCAAACAAATGGTTCTTACAATAAAATTGATTCCAGCTACTTATCTTGCCATGATCTGTAATACGTGCAGTATTGGTGACAAAATCTGATCCTAAGTGAAGAAAAAAAGTCTAAAACCTTGGATTTTAGACTTGATGTTTGTTTAGTCATGTGTAAAATTTGTAAACAGACAAGGAAATTCACGCATGTCAATTCCATGTATTTTAATGAATTGGTAACTAAACCCTAACTCACATGGACGTAGCAGGCTTCAGTATCTGTGTGTACTCAGAGGATTTGGTAGTCACTGCTATAAGCACCATAAATTAACACTTGTTGGAAGTTTGCTCCTTAGCTGGATTTAATGCAAGACTTCAGCCATTTCGCTGAATTCTTTTTTTAGGTTAGTGTGGTTTTTTTTCTTTGGTGCCACTGCAAGTACTTGGAAAACTGCAGTACTGCTTGTAAGACCAGTGGGGGAATGTATCAGTCACACGCCTCTGGTATCGTTGCCTTCTAGCTGGGGATGGGCAGGCTCATCCTGAAATTTGAAGGAGAAATGGTCAATGTTCCATGACCAATGGCCAATGCTCCAACACCCAATCTGGGAACTGTACAGTACTGTGTACTCTCCTGCCCTGGTTTCCATACCCGGGGAGTCTGGTACTGGTTTCATGGTTTGACCCAGTGATATTCCTTAGGTATTTGAGAAGCAGAAGAAATTATTATTTGTAAATTGCTGTGCTTTTTTTTTTTTTTAAACATACAAGTATCTAAGAAATCATCTTCATAATTTGTCTTCGTATCATCCAGTACCCAAAGAAACAAGTACTTTTAGGCAACCTAACATGAGTATTTGTAACGCAGAGAACACACAGATGCCTCTTTTTGGATCCAAGTTTTCTAACAGCCTAATTTGTAAATGAGCTTTCTATGTATTCACACACTCCTAGTAATTTGGCTCGCAGACCTAAAGAAATGCAGTCATCAAGCTGTGAATAGTTTCCCACGCTTTCATGCTTCATTTCCAGGGAAAGGATCATGTCTGAGTGACTTAAGGGAAAAGAGCTGCTGAGGCATATAAATTCATCTATAATAAATACTGCTTCTTAGAAGCAGGCCTGTGTTTTGGTGAAGTTTTGCTGTGAGCACTAGTGGTTTCTGCAGAAAGAAAATCTAAATGCAGCATTCAAAGGTCTGCGGATAGGAGTGGAGCCTCCTGTGTGGAGTGAAGGTTACACATGTGCAGAGGAATGGTAAGTGTGTGTGCCTAATGTGATTAAAAATAACAAATGCTAATCTACTTTCCGTCTCAGGGATTTGCAAATGCCATGCAAAAATGTCCACAGCTGAAAGTGTGCAATCCGTGCACAGTTCGATAGGTAGATTCAGCTGCTGTTTAATGATTGTAGCTGTGGATCTGTTAATAGAATATTACATTGATGTGTCATTATCTTGTGTCATAATCCATTAGCACTATGATGTCTATGATGCGCTCTGTGTACGTCTCAGATTACTTTGTTTCAGGGCTGAACTGTGATAGAGAGGAAAGCATTACACTGGGGTTGAAAGGAGTTGATGGATTCAGCTGTGGAATTGGTATTGAATTTTTTCTATTGAAATATTTATGCAGCAGAACGGTCAAACTCCTTCATAAATTTGACGCCTTTAATAACTAGTTTTAGCCAAAAATAAGTGGCTTAAGTGACATAAATACAATACACTTCTTTTGAACTTATTTTAGAAGTTATGGTAGTTCACGGAGTAGTAAGAGTTGAGTCTAGGCAGGTGCTAAGGAAACCACGAGCTAGATTTGTGGAGCCTGAGGAGGAAACTCCTCTCCCAAGAGGCTGGAGCACTGGTCTGGTGTAGGGGTGAAATTCCTTCTTTATGAAGTGAGATTTGAGTGTATGTTCCCCTTTCCCAGGAGAACGTATCTCACACCAAGAGGTACTCTGGTCCAGGTGGTTTTGTGCAACTTTAGTTGGGGTTCATCATGTAATAGAGATGGGCTTAATATTCACAAAGGCAGAGAGCAACCATCGTGTCTGTTAGCAAGAACACTCCAAGTATTACTTGGGTTTAGAAACCTAGGGCACAGGAAAGCAATATAAACTTGTTTTTTTTGTTCTTGATGAATGCCAGGAATCCCGATCCCCAAAGTTGAATTGCAGGAATGGCTTCATGGCAGTGAATATCCACTGGAGGGAAGTGCCAACTGCCCTGTGTTACAGGATCAGTCCTTTTCTTTCCCACCACCATCCTGCTGCCTACGCAAAGTATAGCCAGTCAAAAGCACCTCGGAGGAGCCTGTCTCCCTGTGGCATGGAAGGGTTGGCCCATGCTTAGGTTGGGCGTTCCTCTGAGTACCAGTTTACTAAAAAGCAGTGCTTAAGTGCTTAATCCTCCTTGCCATCACTAAGCTGGTACTTAAAAATGCTTTGCATCAGGATTTTGCTGCCATTTGAGCTATGTTGCATGAAAGCCTGTGATTACAGAATGATAATGTTTTGACACAGTGATAAAAGCCAAGGAATTCACCATTAGCAGTGGTGTCTCTCTCTGTCTTGCCTTTACTGCATGACAGCTTTAGTGTAGGCAGTAATTGAATAGAAATGACAATAGCAATTAACTTATAACCTTCTGCTTCAGTACACATTTTAGCATTCATTCAAGGAAAAAATGTCCATTAAGAAAGTAAATATTTGGATGCGAGTAATCTGTGATAAAAATTCATACAACTTGGAAAATCTGCTGTGAATATCAAGATCCATATAAGTATGACTAGGATTTTCAATTTCCCTTGCAGGTTTTGCCATAAAAAAAAGTTGTGAATCCTTTCCCTTTTCTTTCCGTGTTTCATGTCTTCCCTGTTACAGTAATTAGTCAGAAACCTGAAGTTTAGATAATGTTCTTTAGGCAATTACTATCAGTTGGTTAAATGGGCCATTTTGGCATTGATTTTTTCCCCAAAAAGCCATTAAGTTTTTTTGTCCATGGTTCATTACTGTTTGTGATTAGCTAGGGGGGGAAAGAAATTTAAAATGGTGATTTATGTTTCATGAATGACAGCTTCCTATTTCTGGTTGCTCTGCATATGTGGTTTAAAGCCTGGTTTATTAATTAATAAGTAGAATTTCTCTGCATCTTTGATCATTGATATTATCACACAGAATACTGAATATTTAAAAGTAGTTTACAGTTAATCTGTAGCACATGTGCTGTATCACAAGTCAGAGCATCACCTTACAAGAACTACGCTCAGTGATTAAATATATAAGATGCTCACTTTCCCATTTGGAGTGAATGTACTGTTTGTGAAAGTGATAGTTTTAACACTGATTTGAATTGATCAAGTGTCAGGATAGACTATGAAATGTGTCCTAAAATAGCTGCTGAAGAAACTAAGACAAAATGATTTTTAAAAATTATCCATGTTAATAGCTAGGCCTGAAAGGAATAACCTGGTTTTCTTGAAGTCCTGAACTTTTCAGAGATTTTATGGGTTTCAGTACCTCTGAAAGCCAAGTTATTTAATTAAAACTACTAATTTTGACCTACAATTGGGGAAAAAAAAAATCCCCTCAAAACAGGACAAAAAACCCCAAACACCCCAACCTTCAACACCAGATAGCACCAGCTCCTTCTAGTTTATTGGTGGTTTTTGAAGACCTGCTTAATATGAAAACTGCTCGTGTAGACATTGGTTTCACATACCTGTCAGCGTCAGCACTTTCTACCAGTTCATGCATAGCAGGTGAATTTTAAGAGGAATCTGTGTGTGTGATAACAGAAAGCAGTTATTACCTCCATAAAGCTTTCCTTTTCTGTACTTATGTGTGTGCTGTTGAAAGCTTTTGATTCAAAGGAACCTACTCTGCCCTTTGGTATGGCATGAGCCCTGCTAAAATGAAAAGGTGCTGCATGTGCACGTTGTCAGGAGTCTGGCAGGCTAGTGCTTGCTGGCTGAGAGGGAGTGGGAATGGAGGGGCAGAGCCGCTCTGCGCGCTGCCCCTGCACAGGGAGACAAGACTCTGCCTCATGGCAAAAGAAAGGGACTGGCAGCACCAGCCTTTAAGGACAGTGGCTGGATGAAGAAGTGGCCATTAGGGACACCAGCCCCAGGCTCTGATCATCTCCGGCTTCAGCTGCTGCAAGAGGTTGAGGTGACGGCTCGTTTGCCAATCAGCAGACCTCCTATAACTCAGTCCACCTGTTTGTAGTTTATTTGCAGCTGTTTCCATTAAACCTGTGATATATATTCCAGGTTAATAAATGCCTGTGTTGCAGCGTGTCTCAATGTGAGTATGTTCTGGGGGTATATGTATGCTTCTGCTAAATGTTATATTTACTAATATATAATGTTATTATTGAGATTCATTTGTTATGCAGCATTTCTGCTTGAAAAAAATGTGTTTGTGCGAAACATGGTGCCTTGTTAGGAGTGGCTCTTGCTGCTAGGTGAGCGCCTGAGCTGAGTGCTAATGCAAGGAAGGCTGCGTACCAGGCAAGAAAAGGCTCAAAAGGGGTAAGTGCAATGTCTATCCACCCTGGCACCCTTGAATGGCTTAGAGACATGCTCAGATGCAGTAGAGCTGTTTCAGGCATGTTTGTAATACTTATTCTCAAGACCGTTTATTGAGTAGTGTATTTATTTCTCCAGTTGTGTTCAAGCTAAAGATATTGATGTGCGAATTTCAAAACCGTCTTTTTTTTCTTTAAGTATATCAAGTGCTTCTGAAGCCTTTTTTGCATATTGCTTTTTCTTTGCTAGGTTATTTAGTTGTAAATGGACTTACCAATTGTTTTAGTCTAGGAAAAATTTTGGGTTGTGTGCTAGGGAGCTTGTGTAGCTGCACAGTGGATTAGGCTTGCAGAGAGCAGGAGTGCTCTGAAGCTGAATTAAATGCATTGCTTAGTTTTGATTCCCTGCTAGACTTCAGTCTGGAAATCGTGGTGGACTGTGGACATTACTTCGGAATAAAGGTTGATTGTCTAAGGCTGTGGAGTTGTTTTAGACTTGCATGTTTTAATAAGGAGTTCTTGATTCAAACTGTTGTCAGTTCTCAAGCGAACCAAGAGGGCTTTGAGCAACCAGCTTGTAAATGTATTGAAAAAAAAGAAATCTGTGTCTCCATTGTTTTGTTTTAGTGGAGGCAGATGCACTGTGTCAAGGACTCAGGTGTAGTTTATGAGCTGGTGGCCTGAGAGTTTACAGGGAAGAGGAGTGTGGCATGGCTGCATGGGGAGCTTGGGTAGAGGCTTTGGAAGCAACAAATTCTAGGAGAGGGTGGGATTTTCTGCTGTATTTCACTCTTATGGGGTTGGGTTTTTTTCCAATGCAGATGGAAATGCAGATTGAAAGGGGGTGATCAGGTTCAAGAAGTTAGACTTGTTTTAAGGCTTCTTGTTACTCTGGATAAAACTGAATTTTGTCAGTGTGAGACTATTGTGTTTAGCAAATTGAATTATGTGGGGCCAGCTTGAGTTTGGAGGAAGGAGCCCTGTGGATTCAAGGTGATGGAAGAGCTGGGGCATGGGGCACTATTGGTAAGGCACATTCAGGCTTGTTTTTCCCTCTACTTGTTGTGACTTATATGTACCCACATTTGTCCATGTAGCCTTTTACTTCCAGTCAGTTTTCCAAGAAGCATCCTCTTCTTCCCCTGCAAAATCCAGCAGCCAAAGAAATAAAAGTGTTATTTGCGCTCTGATGAAAGCAAACGCTTCGATAAAGGAAATGCTGATGGGCATCTAGTCCAGATGTGGTTTTTCCACTTTTCCCCAAAACAGCCCTGTTAGTGGCTGAGGAGAGAAGAGGAATTGAGGTGGCTGAGGCCAAGAATAAATGTGGGGAGGGGCAGAACTGTCAGAAGCACCATGGAGCAAAGCACCTCTACCTGCAGCTCCCATTACCCTGCAGAGAATGGACAGGCGGGGAGCGGGAATGGGCTGTCCAGACAGGGCAAAGAGAGCTCCTGGGCCAGCACCAAGTGTCCTGCCTAACCCCGGGCCACAAGGACAGCGTGGGGATGACAGCTTTGGCTCTGAGCTCTGACGGCAGCTGTTGGTGTAGCAGGGAGCTGCAGGAGGCAGGATGCTTCCTGGGTAGCCCTCCCAAAATTCCCTTTTCTTCCCCTGCTAGCATGGACTGCGGCTGTATCTACATTTCTGGTGACTGTCTCATCCCATAACTGCCTTTACTTCTGAAGGCTCCTCCTTGAGAGGTTGTTACAACTTTATCACTTTGAGTCCCTCATATCTGTGAAAAATGACCAGATCTCCCATTTGTGTGTGAATTGTGTGATGATATCCAAAGCAGACATTTCAACACCTGCAATTTTTCCTCTTGGACCAATATTTTTCCTTGTTCAGAGCTACTTTATTCATCAGCAACATTTGGCCACTGGTAAAGTGACATGTGGCAGCTCTTTCACAGTTGGTTTAGGACACAAAGAAAGAAAGCTGTATCTTGCAGAGAAGTGTTATGGGAATGTGAATGGCCAGAAAGTAATTATACACTTGGAATGCCACCAGGATGCCAGCTGACTGTGGAAAAAATTACCCTCTTTGAGAGTAAGTAGTCATCTAGAGATACCCAAGTTTTCTCATTGGCTAGAAGAGAAGTTCTTATTTTTCTGCTCAGTTAATGGGGTGGATTGACTCTCCAAGGAATCAGACACGCACCACGTTGCTGGTGCAACACAGGGGGCAGGACAGCGGGTGAGAATGGAAGAAAGAGGACTGTCCTTCCTGGCAGTGTTAGCGTATCTGTGAATTCTGCTCAAATACTGAATGGAATTGAATGGCTTAAAAGCAGATTTAATCAAATCCACAGTGTGAGATGTAGGAGTGTCTGCACTTGCAAGGAAGAGCTTTTCTGGTTTTCTGTAGTACTGGCATAGAGAGAATTGGATGTACTTTCTACCTCTGAGTCTACATCAACAACTCATTTGTCGAAGAGCAAGGGAAGAAGTGAGTAATGACAGTTTATGGAGTATATTTTCTTCTCAACGTGCTATTAGCATTAATGGGAAATGCACTCAGAGTGAAGAGAATATGCCCCCTTGTGTGCTTAATGATCAAGCTCCCAGGTCACTGCTAAATCTCACGCACTTTATGTGCTCCTCTGTGCAATGATTCTACACTATAATTTAAAATGGGGTAAATTATATTGCTGACCTTAGTTAATTGCTGTCAGTGAAGCAATATCATAGCCAAAAGCAGACTGCATCAAAATGGCCTGAGATCAATCTTTCCCTTTCTAAAAACAGAGCTACAGAGTATTCCTCATGTTATTAAACATACAGTCACTCGGGATGCAGTATTTAGAAAGCAGATAATATTTTGTCAGAAGGTCACAGAAGCTAGCTTTGGTGATGCTTGTTTTCTCCTGAAGGCATAACACTTGGTCACTGCTGTGGAGTTTTATCAGGAGCAGAATACAAACACTTGTGGAATTGTCTTTTTCATAGCAAGTGAGGTTTTTTTCCTTCAGCATTTCTGTAAATGAGGAAAGTGGAAGTGACGGGAGGGAGCATGGAAAGTATGTGGTGGTGTGTATATAGTTCTTTTGTTTGAAATTTGGGAAAGCTATAGACCTTAAATGTATGTTAGTCCTCTCTGGATCTCACTGGAGAATCATAGTGTATAAAACTAAAGCCCAGGTTTGTTACTGGGAATGAACACAGGAAGGGGATCCTTCCTCTCTAACTTTCAACATGAGCCCTGTTAATGTTTAGGGTGATGACATCATTGCCACGTATCACTTAGATTTGGTGACTTCTGAAGGAATTTTAGGAGGGAGCCTTTGCACCAGCTTTACTGAGGGGTGTTTTTTTGTTTGTTTTTTAGCAAAGAGGGTCTCATTCACTAGCAGAGATGTGACAGTGCTGCTGGGAGTCTGTGTATGGACACAGAGCTGTAGCTTGCAGGTGATCTGTTGCTCAAGAGCCTGGTTGTGCTTACTGCAGTGAATTAGATGGAGGTGGTGGAAATCATCCCAAGTTGTGATTCTCGGCTTGAAGGGCAAGATTTCCCAGGCAAAAGGAGAGCTTGCAAGCAGGGAGAACCATTTAGCTGCTCTCTGGAGAAGGGTGTCAGGCCCTGATGCCAATGTTGGAGGACACCATAGTTGTTTCTATTTCATTACATTAGTTGAGGTAATGCCCTATTGCAGTGTTTGTGGGGGAAGATATGGGAAACCTCTGTGGTGGTGGCATGTAGTAACAAGGTGGCAGGAGGTGACTGGTGCCCGCAGGGCAGTGTGTGTTGTGTTAGAAGCCACCTTGTCCTGTTCAAAGTCCACCGAGTAACCTTTGAGGAAGGTGAAATGTGGTGCAGGTCTGTGAGGATTTCCAAGCTTTGTCTTGTTCCCTAGGGCCCTGTTTTCTGAGGGCTGCACATACAAGCAGAGAGTGTGTTGCCGCATGCAGGATAGTTCGCTCTTCTGCTCCTGGGGCACAAAGCCAAACCTCCACATTAAAAAAGGAGCCATAACATTTGCATCCTTCTCAGGCAGTGTGTGAGAACCTCAGTCTATGTTCTCAGCCCTTGTGAATACTGAATGGCTTTGCTATTATAATGCAGTGCACCCAAAATGAATTAGTAATGATTAGCAATAAATATAGTTGAGGTTTGGTGCTGTTTTTTTTTCTAAAAAGTGGTAATTGCTTTTTATGCAAGCCCTCGCTCTTTTTCTCATTCTGAGCACAGAGGCAGGACCTTGCCACTGTAGCTCTTGGCAGGCCAGGGCTGCCATAGCACAGGGGCTGCTTGGTGGGAGAGCTGTTGGAGCCTGGCACTCAGGTGCTGCGGGTGCAGGCAGGTGTGTCAGCAGGTCTATGCCAGATAGCATGGGGCTTGTGGGCCCAACTGATAATAAAACTCCACAATAGGCTCCTCCTTGATCAGCTATTAGAGACTCCTTTAATCGTAGGCAGGATTTGAAAAGCTTTTCCAAACACCCAGAACATGAATCCTTAATACTCCTGATGCAGCATGCCGTGGAGCAGGAGGCTGGTGCTGAGCCAGATAATAGGAGGATTTTCACCAAGTGGCTTTATAGGAGCTGCCGTAAGTCTTCTCCCTTCCCATGAAGCACAGAACGAAGAGTTTGTTGTTCTGTACCACCACCAACAGCTCCCACGGCTCTGCCCTCTGGAAAGAGAAGTCAATCATTTAAGTATGTGTAGGCTCTCAAATTAACATTTGTTAAACCACTGCTGAATCGTGACAATTGAAATGTTACTGAAATTTAAAAAAAAATATATGGGAAATACGGTTCCATTTCACTTACACCAACTGTTAAAATGGTGCGTGTCTAAATGTATGTCTGTGTTTATCCTTGCTTCCCCTGCTTTGTTTCTCTTGCTTCAAGTTTGTCTAAAAGATTGTTTTCCAATAATTAAACCTCAACATTTATATTCAAACAAAGTTTGAGTAAATTTCACACTTTGCACTATGTATCTATCAGAATTACTGGCTAAGACGAGCTCTGGCTATTGCCATTCATACTGTTATAAATCATAGATTTCCTGGATACCTCGACTGATTTTAGTTGCTTTTTGATGAGCTACAGGAAAGTAAGCATGTAAATGGAAAAAGGTCTGGGCTAACTTCACTGTAATTTGCTTATCCTAATCTAATCAAAGCTTTTGATAAAAAGGGCCTTTGGGCTTTTAAAAGCAGGGGGGATAACTATAAAAATCCAGAAAGTTGCTAATTAGAGTAATTTTTAGCTACCTTGCCTCTACTGAATGAAATGTTAATAAACCATTTCCTGTGAATCTGTCATATATAAAATTGCCTAATTGCATGCTACAGAGATCACTTTTTCAACCTGGAAATGGACCTTGACTGCAGTTTTTCTCCTGATGAAAATACTGTGAACAGTGCTTACAGCAGCCGATGGGGGCAGTGGAGGAGCTCTGCTTCAGGAGAGAGCCTGGAGGAGAATGGTCTTTATTGTCCTTGGGGACTGAGCCGGTGAAATCCCTTAGAAAAGCTGGAGGTGGCCTGGCCCGCTTTCCCTGCCTGCCACTGCTGGCGTGTCACCCATGAATAGGAAAATGTATATCCTCACTGGAGGGAAAAGCTCAATGGAAAGAGCAGATGGTTACAGAGAGCCTTATGAAAGGAGCTGCTGCATGGGGCTGACCCTGGCTTGGCCAAAGCTGTGATGAGTTTGGAGTATGTCCTGGTAGAGCTGGTGGTGAAATGGTGGATTTGGGTTGTAGGGACCATGTCCGTTGGTTCTTATAGCAGTGAGCAGCGTTAATGCTGGGCTGCAGTACAGCTGGTGCTGGTAGTTACGGCAGCTGTTGGCTCACGCCATGCACTTAATACAGGGCAGAGCCCTTGGAGGGCAAATCCTGTCCATGCTCTCAAAGCATTTAAATATGCATTGTTGTACTTGCTTCTTACAGGGAGAGTGGAATGAGGTTTCATCGTTTTGAATTTGCTTTCAAGTAGGTCTCCATTCAACAGATTAAAAGAAGAATTCCTGGGGAAATGTTAGCATACAGACAGAGGCTTCAGGCTGTACAACTGAAAGCAGGGAAGTGTAAAGGGTGATAAGGGAAGCGGGCTGCTGTGATCTTCTACAGGAATAAATGTTGTCTGTTAAAATGTCCTCTCTGAAGTGGGAGGAGAGGAGTAGAGTTTTTGGATAGGCAGTGGAGAGGTGAGGACTGAAAATCAGTAAATAAGCATTGAATTTGTTCTTTGTAACTTCTTTTTCTGAAAGAGTGATGTTTTCTTGGTTAGGAAGGTTTCCTTGTGTCTTATTGGAGGGAAGGGGAATAAATATTGTTAAAGGAACTTCATGAACCCACGCAATGTGTGCCTGTGTGTTTGCAGACTGTGTGAAGCAGGTGGTGTGCAGATAACTGGCAGAAATACTGTGCAGTGGTAGGTGAACAATACAGTGTAGGGGGTTATTGTATGGCTGAAGACAGAAGAGGTGTGTGATCTTAGTGTCTATGTGGTGTGCTAAAAAGGACTTTTTTTTTTTTTAAGTGAGAACTTTAGCTAAATGAGGTGGCCCTCAAAAGCACGGAAGTTCATTAGTTCTGGTAGGCAGAACATTCAGTCTTACTGGCCCAGGCACGACATGAAGTGTTCATTTGCCTTTGTAGAGGACGTTAATGCCTTAAATAAAATGGTGGTATTTTTGGAGCTGGGAGAAGTTTTAACTTGCATTGCAGAAATAACCTGGGTCCTGGCTTAGTTTCATGAGCCCCTCCCCAGAAACATGACAGAATGGACCTATGTGTTTTCTTCTTTGATGCTGCCTAAGGGTCAGCTTAAGTCTTTAGGCCTGTGGTGGGTGTAGGTCAGGCCTGAGCTTGGCCTGTGTCCCAAATGCTGTTCAGATGGGAACGTTCCCAGCACTGGGCTGGAGGGTTACCAGCCCAACGGCTGATGGGGCAGGAGCTGGGGACTGCCAGGACTGTGTCGCCTCTGGAGGAAATACTCACCTGAAAGAAATCCGATTTTTCCTCTTCACTGCTTATTTACAAGCCTAACTTTTGTTGTAGTTATCTCTTAATGCACTGTAAAGGAACTAGTATTTTAGTAGTGTCTGTTATTATCTAGGAACCTGATGAAATGCCATTTTCAACAAAAATGTCTTTTTGTCTCTTTGTAATTTAAGATTCTTGTAGCATCTAACTACTTTTAAAAAATCCAAAGGCTAATCATCGTGGCATTTGACAACAAAAGTGCTCAGGATTTATTCCCCTCCCACCTCTTTTTTCAAAATATATACATGTTTTGGTTTTGTTGCTTGCTTCATTGTGATTTTGTTCTAGAATCACATTTTACATGTTTTAATAGAGAAACTAGCAATTTTATTCACTCAGCAAGGTGCTTCAGTTATTAGAGCCCCTGGCAAGTTTAAACAAAGTGCACAGATAGATGAGAGTATTTGCCACTTCTTGTCTTCAAAGTGCTTTACAATCATTAACCTATTATTCATGGTTTGTTCTGTGAATATCCAGATGGATCTCGGAGCTGTTTGTATTAAATTATATTTACAAGATCATGCAAATTGGAAGGAACTACATGATTTCACTCTTAAGGAAATTAATGATTTCTTAATTAACTGTTTAATTAAAACAAAGAATCTAGGTGTTGCAGAGAACAGTTGATTGGAAAAACTCTTGTTAATGCATCATCTTTACAAAAAACTGGGTTGTACCAGGGATAGGAAGCAGAGCTGTGAAATCAGCAGACTACTCTGAGCAGCAATACTGAAGGTCTGTTTCTTTGTTCTGTGCACAAAGCGTATAGCAGGGATATAATGGCAGGGGAGCAAAGCAATATAAACTGAGTTATAAACTTAGTTGCACAGTTATCTCTTGCAGAAGCAGACAATATACTGTTTAGAAAAAAAAATGGATTTCTTAAATATTTTCTTAATCCTCCAGAATCTATTCTTTTGTCAAATTAGCAAGGTATTATGTAAGACTAAGAATTTGCGTAGAAGTAGACTGTCCTTGCTCTGTTCCTGTCTCTGCTTAAAGTCTTTCATTGTCCCTCTTCTCTAGAGTATCCAGGCCTTGTCTTTATTACATTTCCTGACAGGTAGAGTTGTAATATGCTTGATGATTTCTGTCTTACAGTGAGTTATTTAGCTTTTGGGGTTTTTTAACCACAGCTGAAATGGTAATACAGCTGATAGATGCATTTCCAGAAAGAGAAGAGTCTTAATTAACAATAGCCAAACTGAGCTGATTAATTTAGATTAAAATAGCAGTGAAGATGGAATGACTTGGATTTTTACTGGGTTTCTCAGCTTAAATGACTGCTGCTTAGGTCAGGGAAATCCCTCTGGCGTTCTGCTTTCCTCTCTGTGCGATGCACTGAAACAGTTAAAAGCAAACCGTACACATTTTGTTCAGCCCAACAGTCTGGAGGTTCAGAAGATAAGAAGTGCTTCTCAGCATGAATGAACTGTGAAATGTGTTTGAGGATGAAGCTTTTGATGAGAATTTACATCCAAAAAAAAAAACCACCAAACTTCCATTTTAAAATGTATCACACTGTTTATTCCTGCAGAGAAGTAAGTCTTATCTCTGGAATTTCAGACTGCTGTACTGAACAAAGTTTTTAAAGATGTTTTAGTGGCAATTGACATTTGAACCCTCCCTCACAACTGTGTGGGAAGAAAAAAATGCTCTATTTTTGTGTTTTTCTTGCTGCAGGTATAATATCCCTGGAATATTTTTAGGCCAGATGCCCTTTCAGAATTATACAAGGTCTTACCTCTTAGATGGCTGATCTGAGCAAAATAAAGAAAGCTTTCCTGCAAATGGTATTGCAAACATTGCAGCAGAGTTATCTCCAAGCAAACTTCTTGGTTACTCAGTGTGTGTAAATTTTCCTGACCATCCAGAGATGAGTATAAAGTAGAATCGCTTTTCTAGCTAAGATGCATACAATGTCAACAAGGTAGGCAGACAGCTCAGTACTACCTATATGCGTTTGCATGAGTTTGTGAATAGTACTTGTTCCAGTAAGTGTGTAAAATAACTTATATCAGGAAATTAAGTGAAATTCTGATATGGTCTAAGCAAATATAACCAAAGAGTTTCCTTGAAGCACTTGTTTTCTGTTCTTAGATGTCAGTTTTAGCATTTAAAGAGGCTGATAAAGTTCAGCTGACATCAGGGGCACAAAATGTAATTTGGCAGATCTAATAACTTCCACAAGCACTAGTGCCATTTAACTATAACAGAAAATGAAATAATTCAGCTTTCACAAACATACAGCAGAACTCTTCTGAATGTACTGTGATCCGCGTGAATTTTCAGTAATCTTTTAAAACCCCACCATTTTGTGGATTACATTTTGCATCTACCTGCGTGTGTACAAATGAAGAATCCACTGGAGCTTTCCTTATTAAATTCTTCCAAGTCCTGAAAGGGTGGATGCCAGCCAGCATCACCTCACACCTCTTTGCACTGAAGACTTACATTCCTTCTTGAACTAAAGATCTATCAAGCAGGTTACAGATTTATTCCAGCTCTAGAATAGGCAGAAAAACGGAGGTATCATTAGGAGGAAGCATTATTCTAACCTATGGAAGGAAACATCTTTTGCAGAGCCTAATCCCGTGGTGTCCATTTTTCAAATCTTACTGTGCTCATAAGTCACCATCTGTCTCGACCTGTGAGGAGCATCTTAAAGCCACACTTCAGCCTGCTTCAATTCGGTTTTTTTGAAAATTATCATTCTCTAACGGATATAAAACACTTGTGACAACCAGCTGAAGATAGCGCTGTTTATCTATGCTGGTGTTGAAAAGAGGAACAAAGTCTGTAAGGAAAAGATTACCTTCATTAGATCTGGTGGGGAAAAAATTGGGATAAACTTTTTGAACTTGGAATCACATCTGTCCCTCACTTCATCCTTGGGGAAGAGCAGAGGTGGTACGAGCTGGCAGGGTGCAGGCTGCTCCCCAGGCTCTGGGACCCTCTGCCTGGTAAACGGCCATGCTGGTTTACAGCTGCTGAGTGTTGCAGCTCCTACTGTGACTGTTCAAAGCTTCTGCAGGTCCAGTGCACAGTGCCTGGAAGATGTGAATAACACATTGACCTACACTTACCCATGCTCATCTGAAGCAAGTGCTCAGCAGAGCCATGCAGCTTCCCCAGTCCATCCCGGTTTGCAGGCATCAGCATGCTGTCCCCTCACATGGCAGTGCTAACATTGCATGCAGCCCCACTGCCTGCACAGGTCCAGGCTACAAAGGGGTGACTAATACTGGGAGTGCTGTGCTGTAAATAACATGTGTGTTAGATATGCAGGAAATGGTTTCAAGTTGGTGATATGATTCTGTGATTTCTCAGGGCTGCCAAAGTTGGAAAGGATTAGGATGCTCTCAAATTTCTGCTGAACAGGTAGATGTCATTGAAAAGACATTCATGTATTTCTGGGTGGGGAGAGGAAAGGCAGAAGAAGGGGAAGCAGATGAGTATTTTGTACATGGGTTTGTTTTCATATCTGGAAGGAACGTGTAGTCTGCCTAAGCAGCCTCTGCTTTTAATTTCTGTGGCCCTGGCACAAGGGGCAGGTGGGAGAAGAGGAAGAGGGGGAGCAGCCAGAGGGGTGTGTCAGTCCTTACCCCCTGTGGTGGTACCTCACCACCAGCTGCTCCCTTGAGCCCCTTTGGTGATGGAGGCAGCAGCCCCCAGTTGTCTGCCTCCGTGGGTAACTGCCAGCTTGACCAATTCCTAACTTAACATTTTTATTTTCTCAATGTGAAGCACCTCTCAAAGCATACTTACGATGCAGGGAAAGCAGCATCTACTTATTTCCTAGTATGGCTTGTGGTTGAGCTGGTAAATGCTCAGCATGCATCAATGCTTGTTACATATTGTACAGGATGAGAGTAGCAAATATCGTTAACTGTGGTCTTCACGTGATGGAAAGGTTTCACTCTGGAATACCAATTTAGTTAATTGCTGTCTACTAAATGCCATTTCTGAGCACTGTGATGAATGTGTTGAATGTGCATGCACAGAGCCTGGCTCATCAGCTGCTAAGTATTAGTTGATGGTCACACAGTGGGTGGTCCATGTGAATTGCTGTTTTACTGTAGGTACAGCAGTTGTACCAAAAAAACCCTGTGATGTAGCCATGTAGTATCAAAAAGGCTGTAAAGGAAAACACTTTGAGTTTTCAGTAAATGAAGAGAGGAAGGAAAGTGACCAAACCCCATAGGTGTTCTGTGCAGTGTGTGTGGGGGGGGGAGTGACCTGACTGCTGTCTTAAAATCTGTCCTAGATTTGCTTTACTGATTTAGTGAATATGGATTTTATTTTATTTTTTTTTTTTATGAAAGGGCTGCATCTGAATGAAGGTAGCTAAAGCCTCTTCCCCATACAATGTAACAGATTGCTCAGAGGCAGCAGACACATAAATCTGATCGGCACTGCAGAGCAGGGCTGGCGCAGGTAGCGGCTGTGGGTGCAGACACAGCACAGAGATGCTGTTGTATCTACTGTGAGAATAAATGAAAGACCTTGAATCTCTAGAGCTTTCACTTCTGTTTTCTCTTAGTAGTTCACATACCTTCTCTTTTCCTTCAAGAGATGCAAGTTGCTTTGTTTGATGTATGTTTTGTACAAACTTGATCAGAAGGCAAATCGAAGCTTATTCTGTTTGTAGCAATGGATGGAAACAGTTCGAAATCTCAATTCAGCTGTCACCAGAAGTACCAAACAACCTAATTTAAACTCTCTCATTTCAGTGCCATCGAATGAGTCAGTATTCAAATGAATGATAGACCTCAGGAAAATCAATAATACAGTTCTGCATGAAATAAAGCATGGCTTCTGTTCAACTGAGCCTCTCGTTTCTAGTGTATTCTGATCAACAAATCTTTACTATGCAATCAGCCTGCTTGATAACACATATTTATTTTTATTCTGTGGAAAGAGATAGCTCAGCAACCTGTTACCGGTGCGTAGGATTTTCAGGATTTTTATCTCCAAATCCTTTTGTTCAAGAATGTGTTAGTCTGTTTCCATCCCACAGTTTTTGGATACTAGTTCAGTTCCAAAAAGACGTGAAGTAGAAGCTAACTCCTAATGCTACAGTGTGGGCTGACTGCAGGTTTCCTTTGGGTTTGGGGGAAGTGCACAGTAGCCTGCATTTGAAGGGTTGGAACTAAGAGCCTCTTTCACTGTGGATTTCAGAATCCGTTTGGTGATTAAGAATTAAATTAGAGACCTTGTATTCCTTTAAAAACTTCTTCCAAGTGTCAGTCTTTCACTTTTACAATGTGAGGTTAATTTATTGCCCAGGGAGGTTGCTCACAGCAATGCATTGATGACAAAGGTGTAATACCTGCGTCCTCACAGATGGACCGATGTCCTGCTCTGTGCTTGCTAGGTTTCTCCTTTATCATGTAGATGATAAAGAACTGCAGAAGAAGCCTCTAAGTTCAGGTCTGTGGGTCCAAGATGTGTGACTGATAGCTGAGACGTGCTGAGAGAAACAGCAAGTTCCCATTCCACCAACTTGAGACTGGAGCTACAGATCTTTATAAAAAATCAAGTGTACATCAGCTCTGTGAGGTAAAGGGTCACAAAGGAGAGATCACTCAAAATGTGTCGAGTTTCATTCTAGTGGCTGTGACCATAGTAGCTAGTATTTATTATAATAAAGCAGTACCCTGCTTTTTCTTATATCTTCACACCTGCTGGGCATTATTGCATCTTGGCTCATTTGGGTTTTTGTGGCTTTCTTGTGGCAAACTGAAGTCTGTTTTCATTTATTGAAGGCTTATCATAATTCCTGTACAGTTTGAAGATCAGTCCAACAGTAATGGTGTGCCATCATTAAATGGTTGTCAGAATATAAATTTATTGAGCTGCCTGGGGACTTGTCCAATGCTGCTTGTGAACTGAGTAAACAAATGAAGAGTAACACCTGTATCTAATATCTAGATATTTGGATCAGTCTTTCTTTTCTCGTTTTGTTTTGTCTCTCATTTCTTTTTCCCTCAGCAAAAGTAGAACTGAACCCTTTCAATCCAATCCAATTAATAAATCCAATTAGCACTACAACTTGCAGGGCACTATTATTGTGTTGACTTTTAATCATGCTACTGTGAGTATGTGTCTTTTCTGAGTCCTGACTGTTATGGATTAATTAACTTGAACATGCTGAGGTGGAACACTTTTCTTAAAACTCTTTAAAATATTATGTATTTATTATCTGCTTATGTGACTTGTTAAGAAAAAAGGATAAACTAGCTGTCCACACTGAAAAGATGAGCTTACTGTTGACTTTGTAGCAGTCCTCTGTGAGTGAAGCAGTTTGCCTTATGTAAGAAAGTGCATGTTGACTAATAGAATTAGCTGAAGGAGTCCAAAATTGAGCCTCCCTCCTAAAAGGGCTGACCAGAGCTTTCAATGATCTCTGAAGGTTTGTGTAATTGCTTCTCATGGCTGTGTCTTAGTTATGAAATGTTTTCTTTTTAATTAAACCATCATCCCTCTACTAAATACCGCTTTCATTTGGTTTGTAATTAGGGAAAGAACTAATGTTGTGCATTGCTTAGCATTTGCAGGATACCAAGTGAATAATAAAGAACTGTACAAACAGACTGTCAGATCTTGTTGATAGAACTTCATGTTGGTATGCCCTTCCCCAAATCTTTTTTCTACACTCGGGTTTTATCCATGCTGTAGTTTTCATGGTGATAAGGTTTATTAACATTGCTGTAATAAAACGGATAAGTAAAAAGTTTCATCTAAAACATCCCGGTAAAATAGGAGCTGGGAGGAATATAATGCATTTAAGAGGGTTGGGGGGGTTGGGAGAAAGAGTCTGGAGAAGTCCTTTCTTCAAGCGTGGGCATGATTGCCTTACAAAATACGGCAAGCGCAAGGAATGAAAGCACTGTGTTTCCTCCCATGCTGCATCTGCAGTAGTATGTGATTTAATGCACTGCCACCTTTGCCGAGCCTAACAAGAAAGGA
The DNA here is from genome assembly GCF_964199755.1 of Larus michahellis. Lineage (NCBI taxonomy): Eukaryota > Metazoa > Chordata > Aves > Charadriiformes > Laridae > Larus > Larus michahellis. The sequence goes on along the minus strand of NC_133906.1, from coordinate 4,314,208 downwards.
GACAGCTTGCAGTAGTTAATGTGATCGAGATTTTTTTCAGTTTTGAACATTTTAAGTAACATTTTTCTCCCACAATATTTCCTTTCTCTTAAGGAGGAAATAAATTCTACTATCTTTAAGGTGAAGAGAATAGAATGAATATACTGAATCAACAAAAACTTGAAAGATTGCTTTAGATTCGTGGTCTCATCAGCCAGAATCAGGGGCTAACACAAGCCTGCGCTTGTCTCCTGAGTCTGTCAATAGAGGCAAAAGGACACGAAGCCACTTTTGCCCCTACATAATTCACTTTCCCCATCCAGACTGCCTGGATTTAGACAAAAGTTTTATCTTTTTCTGCTGCTACTGATGCATTCATCAGTGTGAGCTAGGGCAACTCAAAAAACCAAACAAAACATGGGTATATGTGTGGGTTGTGTGCAGCAAAAAAGCTTTAGCTAAGTGTTTTAGCCTTTATAATAGACTTAGGTATCTAAGTGTAGAGGGGGATGAAAACTCTTGCTCTGTCAAAATTTCTTTGCTCCTTAGTACTATAGTTTTTTTGACTTTTTCTTTATTTCTACTGTCCTTTCCAATGAAGTGGTGCCTTCCAAGCACCAAAACACTTCCTAGGCTTTGGTTCTAGATAACGAAAAGCTGATGGAGGGTTTTTTAGAGCTAGCTGAAACAGCAATATTCCAGTTTTCTGAAGACACTGTTTTCATGATATGATTATGTAAACTGTGTAGCCTTTCTGGTGGTTTTTTAAGTTTGATTCAGTTAATGAATTACTACAATGATACTTAATTTGGTCTTAAGCCAAGATCTTTTATTTGATATTATTACAAGTTGTTAAAGCCAAAGTATCTAGACAAATTCAGTATGAAACAGAAAAAAAGTTCTCTGCTTTTTAAATTGTGAATTACAAGAGCATATTTGAGAGATTTAGTTTGGTTTTTTGTCTTCAAATGAGACATGGAAAATTGATAAATGTACAGACATCAAGCTATTTCACTCCAGCTTGTTCTGAATGATTTATGTCCTGTTCCTATACCAATGCATCAAACTGTCTCATGCAGTAGAGTGCAGAAGCACTTGATTTCGGAAAACCTCCAAGATCTTTCTAGAGTATATATGAGCCTAAATAATGAGTGCAAGGTTACTCACTACGCGTTGAAGTCAGCAGAAGGTTGCTGGTTGATTCTAGCAGGTTTTAGGTCAAACACTGGAATAGGTTACTTTGAGAGGCTGTGGAGTCTCCATCCTTGGAAACAGTGGAAACCTGACTGTAAACTAAGCTGAGCAACTGGCTCTAGTTAAGTCTCTTCAGAGCAGTGCCTTCCATTCTTTCTTACCATCAACTGTTCTGTGATTCTGTGTAAGGAAAAAAAAAAGTTAATTTCTCAATCTTACACTAGAGCAATGAGGAGATGAAATTGCAAAATCAATTTGACAGAGGAGAGAAGATAAATTGTACCTCTTAAAGTAAATGCTGTATTTATCTTTCAACAAATTAGGCTTTTCTTGATTTATTCTGATGAAATGAGAAGTACAGGGATGGCTTCAGGATCATTCTAGCAGGGGGTAAAGAAAGTTTTCAAAGTTCTATTATACTGTGTGCAGCATATAATGGGGAATGAGATTTGCCCTCTCTGCATGCCATTTTTGTTTCCATTGGACATGTAGTAGAGACAGGCATCCTGGTTTTGATTATCCGTGTAGGTGATAGATTAAATGTTGGCTCTGTCATTACCAGATAATAACTGTTGGATTTACCATCTGTGAAATAAGACAGTCTTACTCCAGTTGTCACTGGCCAGGGGAGCTCTTCTCTGTCTGCTTCCACAGCTGGATGTAATGCATGTTCTTGCTGATAATATTAGCAAAGAGATCAAGCATGGAAATGTCCTGGCCCAGACCTTGCTAGGTATTTCGGCGAGGTTCTTTGAAAAGACTTACCAGTGCCATCTTAAACAGCATGGAAGATTTACGTTTAGTGCTGTAGTTTGTAATGTCAGACTTAAACTGAAGTGTATGCGTGGTTTATGGTACCCTCAGAGCTCTTGGATGAGATCTGAAAAGCTGAAAAAGTATCATATCTAAATAACAATATTGCGTAGCTTGAAGGAGAAATTGTATGTTACAGCTCCTCTCCATAAAGAATGAATTGCTTGTGATCCAGTGGCAGGTTGATGGCAATCTCTGAAAGGACAGGCAATTAGCCTTGTGATAGTGAATTGTCGGATTGTTTTAGGACAGCGTAAGAATTGTGTTCTTCAGTGATCTCTCGGAGCCCTGGAGACTTGTGGAGGTTTCCTTCTCAGTCCCATGTTACAAGAGCCTATGCACATAGCAGCTACTTCTGAGTGCTCTAGAAAGTGTAGTTCTTCATTACTTCCCTCCCCAGCCAATGTGGTAATAACAATTTTAATTGTTAATATTTTCAAGAATTTCAAATGCATGCACAATTTTCTAATCTAAATGCAGTCATGTTCAGTTAGTCTTTGACATACCCCACTCCCTTGCATGGATTTGCAGAAACCAACAGTCTTTATTTTCATCTGTGATAAGTCCATATATACCCTTATTTATGCTCTGTCTTCCCACCCTGACTTTTTTTTTTTTTTCCCCCTGCTGCTCTGAAGGGATAGGAGTAGGTCTTTATCTCCCCCTTTGGGATTAGAAACAGCGTTATCTATCCCTTTGTTATCGATATCGAGTTGTGGTTCCAGCTTTGGATGACCTTGGTGCCAGCTCTTTCACACCACTTCTTTTGTATTGTTTTGCACTGCACAAGTGTAGCATATTGCTTCAGAAGTGGTGTCAGCTTTGTGCTCCATGTCCAACGGGGCAAGTGCTGTGCATTGTGTCTGTCTTCCAAGCCTGCAGTGACTCTGGCATCAATTTTCAAGCATTTACTGTTGTCAGCATCAGCAACGAGTAGGTGTAGCATCTTTTGAAACCCCATGGGAACTGTCTGGCACACCAGAGTGTGCATGGCCAGTGCTGTACAGGGCTTTGCTAACTAGATAGCGGTGTGCCAATAGTACCAGTGTCTCTAGCAGAGCAGTGTGTGTGCCCTGTAACGCCAGGCTGCAGGGAGATGCCACAGGAAGATGTTGCCTTCACCTGCAACAGGATGAACTTTTTGAAATATTTACCTGGCCTATTAGCAAAAGTCACTAACTAAAAACAGTGTGGGACATTTCTCCTATGCTTGATGATCACTAAACTCATTGCTTGGGACATAGTGAGCAGCCTGGCTCAGCAGGAAGAATTTACTTCTATTTCCTCTCAATTCCCTGTTGGTGAGATTACTTATGTTTTCCTGGTAGATACAAATTCATGCAGAAAGCAACATCTTTTCTGCCATTTCTCATGCTGTCAGACAGTGTCCTTCCTAATAACCTACAAAAATGGGAAAGAAATTGAAAAGCTGGAAATTAGATCAAGTTAGGACATCACGTGAATCGGTGCAAGGACTGTTGCTGTTCAGAAGTGTTGGTTCAGTTAAAGGTGATACTGAGGCCGACAAATGCAAATTGAACACCAAGTACAGAATTTCACAAGCAGGTGCTTGGAAATAGGTCTGTTTGAGGTGCACGTAATGTCCAGTCTCCACTGAGTTCAGGTGTCCTCCAGATACACAGGTTCTGTGGAGACCTCCAGGTCCTGTCCTTCAGCTCTGCCTTGCCAGCCTTGGTGAAAGAGAGGGATAGGTAGCTCTTGGTGCGCAGAAATGAAGGGTAGGTATAACTTTTTGTGCTGAATGAGGCTTCTGTGGGCCAGGACTCTAACGTGGTGGGTGTTTGCAGTAGGTCTGTCACTTGTGGGACTTCTGTCTTCAACTGGGAACTCCAGTGCTTATTCCCAGTACGCAGAGTGGGAAACTGTAAGAACAGAATTATTCCTTAAAGAAGGTGACTTTTGTGCTCTTGCAGAGGTACAAGGGGAAGGGGTGTTAACGTGCCTGTGAAAATAACCTGCACTGGAGTTTGCCCTCTGCTGTGCAGGCTTCTTCCCTAACTTCGTGCAGCTCCAGCTTATTACTCATGTAGAAAAACATGGAATTCAAATACTTTTCCTGGTTTGCTTCACAGTGAGCCTGGGTTTATTACCCTTCACATAAAGGTAAGCATAAAAGGTAGTATACATCTGCACTTGAATTTGGGCAGCTTTAGGGTAGTTAGCTGGTCAGTTGAACAGTCTGATTTCTAGACAGCCAAGCTGTATTTCCTGAAGCACTGGATTTATGTTATTTTACTTCTAAGATTCCCCATCCCCCTCTCCATCATGCCATGTGCAAATTAGTCCTTCAGAGAGTAATTTGAAAACAGGGGTTTATGTGTGACAAGAACGTACAATGTGAAATGTGTGGTACTTTTGTTTTCAGTTAATTAGAAACTTGAGATCTCTCATTACTAATAAAGCTTCAGGTTTCTGTTCTTTGAAGCAGACAATTTTCCAATCAGGCATAATTACTGAGGAAAGCTCTTTGGCTGGATCCATTAAGTTCCCTTCCTGTTTTGTTTTTTTTCCCCTCTCCTTTTCCTCACATCTTGGCCTGGAGACAGTAAAAGATATGGCAAACCTCCAATAATTACCTGAATGGCAGACATTTAATAGCTTTATAATGTATCTGAGTGAAGGTTATTAAATCTGCTATAGTGAGCTTTTCAGCTACAGCTATTTTATTCTCTCTCTGTGTAGAACTTAAAAAAATTCTCTGTGCAAAAAGAAAAAGTATTGCTTTCCAAATACATGTTAATTAATTTTCTGTTTGTATTGGTGCTGGATGTAATTAATGAAAAATTCTTATAAAGTGCCTGCCCTCTGAGTGGCTTTCTGGATAGACCACCAAATGTGAATGCCTTCTTATTGTTACAGATTGCCTACCTCTGTGTCAATTTAAAATTGTTGCTTTCTCCTGAGCAGTGAGAAATTATGTATTTCAAATTACTTCCTTGGAGCTCATCACTTCAGAAACATTAGCACCCATGTCTATTTGTAACCTGCCTTTTTATGTTCTTGGTTATAGCTCGGAGTCCAGAATGAATTTCCTGGTTTTACGGGTTGGTGTAAAGCTGATGAAGTAAACTATCATTGCCTGACAATTTAGTATAGGATGTACTGGTGAAAGAAACTTTTCTTGGAGGAGGACAATTTTTTTATTTAATTTTTTTTTTTCTAGGATAGTTTTGGAAAGCATGAGAGGAATGACCTGTGATAAGACCTGGAAGGAGAAAGACTGCAGGCATTGTTGTCATTGCAGATGGTGATTATAAATGACCTTGGAAAAGTGCTCTAGCATAATTCTGAGAACCAAGATGCATAAAAATTTTGTGTCTTATGCATTACTGCGAAAGTCCTGATGGCATAATATCCAGGTGTCCTATGCGTGGCTTTTCAAGGTCTCTATTATGGTACCAGCAAAAAATGTTACTGGAAAGGGACTTAAAATATCTTTGTGTATCTACAAAGAGTGCGTTAGCTAGTGCTAGGCAAGGGTCCAGCTTAATTTAAAGTGGGCTTAAAATTCCTATGTCTTGAGCAGTATTAATGTGGCTTAAAATAAACAACTTACAGATACGTATATAACTTTACAGCATACTTCTGAGGCTCTAGTTGAAATTCAGTGCTGAAAACCACTGGACTGTGGAATAAATTTCACTTAAAATGCGGACTTCTGGAGGGGACCTAGCCTGGGAGAGTAGGTCTGACTCATTTTAAGGAAATAACTTAATCTGTTTAAAGCTGCTGCTTTATTGGGGGTACCCAAAAATACATGCAGGTTCAGGAATGAAGGCAAGAGAATTTTTTTCTTCTGTCCCAAAGGTGACTTATTCTTTTCTGAATGTGGTATTGAACTTCGGCATTGAATGGATGTAATCAATGTTAGAGCAGAAGTAACTATTCCATCTCAATGCGTATGGATAGGAAATTCCAAATCAATATAAACAAAGTCACCAGTTTTTAGACTTTTTTGTAACAGTGCTGAGAATACCGAATTGGATTATAAGTAACTTCAAATTCCTTCTGATGTGTGTGTTCTTTCCCTCCCTCTAATATTCTTACTTAATAAAAGACAGACAACAGAAGCCTTGTTGATGTGCCTAACAAGTACATTTGGGTTGTTTTGCTAAATTTCCTCCAAATCTGCTGTTTTAAACCCCACAGGCGTGAGTGGTCTGGTACCTTTGGTACAAAGCGTGACACCTCTCTTAAGCAATACGTTAATGGTTAGAAAATTCGCTCGGGATGTTTGAGATGGGAGGTAAAATCCCCTTCGGCATGTGCTCACGCATGCACCTTGTGCTGTCTCAAGGATCCCCTCAGCATGCTTCCTACCCTGCACAGTTACGGCTGTCTGTCTATTGGTTTCACCCTCTGACTGCCCTTCCTGCTCCTTCCAAGGGTAGAAAACAACCAATGGAGACATAATATCCAGTGGTTTGTACAAAAGTTTGTCTTTTAAGACAACGGCTTTATTCTGCTGAAGTGTCTGTTAGCTGTTGCAGTCTTCCTCTGAAATGAAGTGAGCTTGGTCTCCACTCTCTGCATGATGTGTGTTGGTACAATTCACAGCACAAATGCAGTATTTTCTTGGCATTATTGCTAAAAGAATCATTACTGCTAATCCACTTATGTGCTTTTCCTGTGTCATACCAGAGTTCAGTCCAAAAGAGTCTTTTGAAGAGCAAATAGAATTTACAAATTCTCTTAACTTTTTTTCTCTCAAAAGAGTAGCTTCCCAATGAAGTTAAACCTTTTATTGTTCAGAGAAGAATTTGTGGGGTTTGTGATAGCTCGACAAACAAAATGCTCAGCCATGAGATACAAGAATGATACTGCTTTCTCCTTCAGTGTTTATTTCCCTTTCAACAGTCTACAGCCTTAGTACTTCTGTTGGTTGTTTTGTTTTGTTTTCCCCATGATTGTCCTGTTTTTTCTCTCTGCAAAGTCAAAATGGTTTTATGGGTATTTGCTAAGTAAAAGCAAAGGACCTCAAGAACTGGCCTATAAGTTTTAATGAGCTGCAGTTTGCCTGTGTCTTGCTCAGTTTTGAGTCCAAGAGCGATCTTTGTTCAGCAGAATTTCAAATGGGTTTATGAAATTACTCCTTGAAATAAAATCCTACTGGGAAAACCTGCTGCTGGCCTCTGCTTTGTCTCCATCTGTGCCCAGTATCATCTGCAGGGGTAACAGAATTGCTCTTGTTGGGTAACTGCAGATTTAAACAAGGAGTACCTGACATTAGGCTGTGCTCCTCTTACCTCCAAAAGTATTTGGATGTAGATAAATGCTTTAGATCCGTCCTGGGCTTTTGAGCTGCTTATTGGGGCTGTGGTAGACTATCTCCTCATTATAACCTTTTTCTCTGACTTTGAAATGCATTTTTCCTCAAATTGGTTCAGTAAGTTGACATATTTCTCGTAACAAAGGCAGGCATCTCTATTTAGGATTAGAAGAATAATCGACATAAGTTTGGCTGGCACATATGGCATGGATAAACTGACTTTTATCAGATGTTTCTCTTCTTTTTAGTTTTGATTTATCACCCAGTTTTCACTATTTCCTCCTGTCTTTTGTCTCCCCCTCCTCCGCATATTCTTCTCTCTTCTGTTCTGAAGCTTTCTAAAGGATAAGCCCGTTCAACAGCATTAAAATTAAGAGTGAACAAAATGAAGGCAAAGTAGTGTATAAACCTGAATAATTCGATTTATGGGGTTCAGGTGAGACAGCAGATAAAGGAAGTGTACCAAGCTAAGCTGCTTCAAAACTCAAAAAACCTGACCTCTGGCCCTGGCTTCCCTTCAGAGCTCTGGGAAAGGTTCTCTTGCTTTTTCTCAATTTCCTTACTACAGTTTTCTTTGTAAAATATTCCAAAACTATAGGTGAAAGCTGTATAATAGAAGCAGTAATCTTCTCCTGGTTGGTATTTACATAAAATGAATTTCTGTCTAAATAATTTGCCCTTTTTTTTTATTTTTGCAGGAATTTGTTTATTTCATAGGTTGTGTGGACGTTTTGTCCCATATTTTAGCCGTTTGCTAAATTTTAATTCAGTATATAAATTTAAAGCCCATTTAAGCAATATTGTCTACAAACCATATAATCCAGAATTGGAAAAAATATCTGCAGTCTTACTACAAAAGGGGGATTCTCAGGGCTTATTTCTGTTTCGCTGTAGCTGGGAAATGGAGACCTTTGTGTCAACCTTGCTTCTCAAGAAATAATCCTATACTAAAGAATACTGAATTGAAGCGCCTGTTCAGAATATAGCCAGTGAATGTTTTCCTAGTTAACAGATAGAGGCTAAACAGATTTTGTGGCTTGATTTATAAGCAGAAATGAAAGCGAATCCAGCATTTTGTGTTTTTCCTTATCTTAAATGCTAAGAAAGCAAGGACGCAGGGAGCTGAGCTGATAACTTGGAAAAAAAATTGCTGTGAAAGGGGATTCAGCACTCCCTCTCCTTTAGTGGTTTTCAGGCAGAGCTGAAGTGCTGCTCTCCTTATGCCCTTTGGAAACATCAGGCTTTAATGTTTGAGCTTGGACCCAGTGACAGGCAGATAGAAAGGTGTGAGTTAAGGTTTCCTGTACCTGTCCCTTTGCTGATTTTTGCGATGTATTGAGCATATGCTGTGTTGGCAGAGCAGGGTCTTGGAGAAGGTTTTTGAGGCATCTCTAGGCAGTGCATCCTGAATGTTTTGATACACAAGGGTTACCCCGCACAGAGGTTTGTGCGGCCAGGTGTTGCCTTGATCTGGGTTGGTTCATCAGTAGTTCAATATCACGTTCAGACTGCTACTGAAAATTACCCCTATTTTGTGTAATGGCAGCTGGCCCTGGGCAAACCTGCCAATTGCTGAGTCTCTCCGGCTTTCCTTGGAGTGGGGATGACTGTGCAATGTGGGTTGGCTTTGGAGTGTTCTTGGAGACTGCGTAGCAGTTGAACTAGATGTCTCTTTCTGGGTCTAACCTTTCCCACCTCTTTCTGCAATTACAATTACTTGGAAAGAGGAGGCCAGGAGGAGAAATGAATGAAATGAGAACATGCAAGTTCTTAATGAATTAGATTCAAGATAATTAATTGGCTAATTACAGAAACTTGTTAATTTCCCATTACTGGAACTACCTTCCCCTGATGGCATCTTTTATAACTGATTTCTTTATTAAAATGGAAATGTTGGTCTGTGCCTCCCCTAAAGTCACAGCAAACCCATATCACAACGTGCCCAGCAGCTGATGTCTTACTGAGCACCTCCGCATGAAGGGGACCCCTTTATGGGGTTTGGACAGTCTTTGAAATGGAGTGAGCTGAAAATTTGTTTCCTACATCCTAGAAGAGCAGGGCAGAACTATTTTTCAAGAAACCTTCAAAATTATGCCAAGGAGACCTGGGAAGGAATCTAGTTTTATCCCAAATGATTCCCTGGAAGACAAGTGTCCTTGGCTGCTTGTGAGGAAGTCAGCAGTGATTTGCCAAGCTCTGAGATGCTGAAATTCATATAAAGAGGATATTAAGACTTTGTGACATACAGTTATTTTCTTGTGCTAATGCCTCCAATGATACCAATGGATGTTTCATGGCTTCAATTTGTTGTGTTGTATGGTTTACGTTCACGTTTCCTCTACCCATGTGTCACCTTATTAGCCCTGCTTCAAGACTCTCTAAATGCCCCCGTACCGTAACTCCCTAGTGTTTTGCAGCACTTAGCACACTTATTCTCATAAGAGCCCTCTGAGGCAGTGCCATTAGCCTGTTTGCAAAAGGGGGAGCGAAGCACAGAGCTCAGGGTGGATGTGCACCTCCTTTCAGGGCCCCTAAACACACTGGGACATCTCGGTGTCTGTGATTTGGCCATGGTTTCACAACTTCTCCCCAGCAGAGCAACCAGGTTCTAAAGTATCGGGCTAACATCCACTTTTTCTCTCTTTTTCTGACTACCAGTTAGGAGCAAGCAAGGGCTGATGCCCTTGCTATTTAAATGCTGTTAATGAGTTGAAGCAATGTGTGAGTGATAACCCAGCAGTAACTGTGAAGAGTTCCATAATGGCAGTGATGCAGAACAAGGCTTCAGCTAACCAAGTCTGAACATCAAGGCGAAAAAGTTAATTCCAGTATCAAAGTGGTGTTGACTTAGAGGTGCCCAAGATAAAAATAAATAGGGTAGAAATAGAGCACTGCCCCCAAAGCCAAACTATTAGTATAGGGGTTTTATGGACAGTCAGGCAGAGAAAGACTTCATGTAGCTCCCATCCAGGTCACATTGACAGTTCTAGCGTATCTGCAACTAGCCCTCACTAAGTCGCAGTGGGGCCTCTCATGCCCTTGTGATTCATTTGTGTATGTCTGTGATACAAAGCATGAGGAGTTTATCGTGCTCTGCTGCTGCCTGGCTATGAGCAGGGGAGTCTGCATCCTTTGCTTTCAGCCCACTGAGGGAGAGAGGTATTGAAGAAATTGCTCCTGTTTGCTCAGCTTTGACAATTCATTACAATGCAAGGAGCAGTCCTTCACCTGTGCATGGCACAGCTTTTCTTTTAAGTAAAACCCCTGTTTAAGATTTGTTGGTTCAGCTTTAGTGGCACAGTTAATTCCCCTGTCTCTGTGCTTTGGAGTTGTAGCAGAGACCAAAACAAAGCCTGAAATGACATTGTGCTGTTAAAGTCAATTGAGTGTCTGTGCAGTTAACATCACCATAAACAAGAGATAACCAGAATCCTCAGTTGACACTTAAAGTTTAAGGCTGTTGTCTGGCATTTTCAAGTCTATGCGCTGTCTAATGCCCCCTCTGAGCACAATTACTGTATAAACTGAACTGAATGTATTGAATAAATATGCTAACTTCACCTTCTCTTTCTAGAGTTATAACAGTGAAATTTTTAGTAGATTTGAGATGATGTTATTTGAGAAGATGCTATTTCTCTCTTAACTGACTCTCCAGGCACTCTTTCGTTGTTCAGGAAGATATATATATATAGATATATATCTCTATCTATATATCTATCTCACACTGGAAAATAGTTTATACCCAGGTCTGAAGAAATCTCAGTATTAATGCTGGCTGGTGCTTACATTCTAACAGCTACAGACTACTTATTTGGTATTCAGGAGAAATAAACAGGAATCAAATTTTTGTCCATGGTAGCTTTGCAGTCTGGGCAACAAACTAGACACTAGAAAATTCCTTCCTGTTCAGATCAATTATTTAGCAGGATCCATGCCAATTTGCCTATGTGCTTAGGTGTGAAATCAAGTGTTTTTCCACTTTCCAGTTTTGATGATATTGGAGCTAACAACTGAATCAGGATTAGTGTACTTTGTAGAACTGGATGATTTGAGAGTCTTGCGGTGTTCAGGCTCACAAAGCTTAACATATTTATGTCCGGTCCCCACCCCCCCCCCCCCCCCCCGGAAAAGTAATTATGATGTATGGGGTTTTCCATGGTGCCTTAAGATACAGATGCATGTATTTGTTTGTAATCTAAAAACAATCCTTGTAAGTAGCCGATACAGCTGAAATGGCAAAACTATGCAGAAAGATGCTAATCGTGCCATCTGAGCCTCTGTTCCTATTCAGTTGTAGATGGTGGCCTGTCTGTAAAGGCTGCATTTTGATAACTGAATATCACATAAAATGGTGGGAATGGAGGGCAGAAAATAGTGCGTTTTCTCAGCATAGATCATCTAGCTTCCCTCAAGCAAACTAAACCTTCATATAGTTGCTTAAACTGTTAAATTTCCATCACCAAAGTGCTATAGTTCTCGCTAAGAAGCCTAAACTGGCAGGATGATTTCATGGTCTGTCAGAATTGGGAGAACTTCTGCCTGCCTTCATTTCCTAAATCTTTTTCCTGCATGCTTTTCTTTTTCTGCAGAGAAGCATCCTTCAATTTTCAAGGCCAGCTGGAAATGTGATACTGCTCAGTACTTATTCAGTAAAGTGCCTGGATGTTCTGCCATCTTTTTTTGTCTCTGGAAATGGCAGAGATATGTCTAGAGATACAGCTCTAGAATTCCTGTCAATAGTTTTGTTCAGAATTTTTAAGCTGTAACTGGAGGATAAATCTTATATGAAAAGTTTATTGTAGGGCATGGTTTCCCGATGATTAGCAAAAAGAGTTAATCGTAATTAGCTACTCACTGTGAATGTGAAATGCTTAAGGATATAGAAAACTCCAGCCAAGGATTTTGCAGTGTACTGAAGAGTGTTTTGTGTTTTAGATTAACTAAACTATCATCTCCAATACCTCCGGACATAATTTGGCATCACTGCTAGATTTTGAGTTTGTTCTTTGCCTGAAAGAGCTCTAAGTGCTCACAACTGAAATACCCTTTCATTTCATCTAAATGTATTACCCCCTAGGCCTGAGCTATGATATATTTGAGCAGCAGTGAAGAATCCACTGATGTATCCAAACTGATATTTAGTTTAATAATGGCAATTAGGCATTGCACTTTTTTCACAAGAAAGTACCTTGCAATTAATAAGTTGCAGTTTAATTAAGTTGTGGGGAAGGAGGGAAAAGTAGTGTCCTCTATCATACTATTTCCCTTTAATTAGAATGTGTTCCAATCAGCAAATTGACAGGAATATTTAAGTAGAGACAGCGGTTTATTAAGATCTCCAGTGAGTACTACAGAAGATCATGAAAATACCTAGTTAATTGATGTGGACATATTTAATCAACTTTTCCTTAAAAAGCTCTTTGGATGGTCAGTTGTAATGTTTTGAAGAGCAATGATCTTCCTGTGCTTGAGCTGACCAAAATTTAGATTGACAGTGGAACTGGACCAGTGCAAATCACAGTGGGATTTAGCCTTTCATCTTCATACCTTGCATGCTGTATTTGATTTTTATTAAGAAATGGCATAGTACAAATGATATATGTAAATGCCCATGTGATGAGTTTTTGTATGCGTGTAGATTCACACAGGCTCACAGCACTGAAGTTAGTGTTGTCCTACGGTACAGTTGCTGTCTGGAGAGCTCTGTGGTAGGAGCCTATGTAAGGGACATTCTTCTGCAGACATTGGAAGAAACCCTCCAGTCACAAGGTCCAGTGCTTCTAAACCGCACTGAACTCTGTCCGTCTTTACCCGAGCCTGGTTTTTTTCTGTTTGACACTGGGATTAGCCCAAGAGATGCGTAGCTCTTTTGCTTCAGAGGGTAAGTGCCTCTGCAATAAGATCCAACAAACTCTTTCATGCAGGTGAACTTTTCTTCTGTCAGGAGCTGGCTCTCAAGTGTCTTATCCTTTCTTGGAAAAAAGTTAGCCTTTGAGTTGTGCATGCTGACGACTTTGAAGAAATTCACCTTTCTTTCCCCTCAGCTATACTTCTGATACCATCTTCAACCATGGAAATGCCCCTGTAATACATCTAGTTATTCAAGAGGATTGTGGATTATTGGGGGAGTATTTTTAACTGATGAAGTGTGTATGATACATAGTGTGCCCCAAATATGAATATTTACAGACCTGGGACGTGCTGTGTACAAATCATTCTTTTACCTGTGCTGCCCTTTGCCAGATCTGACATTATAGTCATAAATCTACTTCAGTTTGCTTTTGCCCTTGAATTCCAGCTTAAATTCTGAATGTAAATCTGCTTGCAGAAAACTCCTGGCACCTTCATTTTCCTTACTGCTTTTTTCCATGTATCTCATATCTCTTGATGTACTTTCGGCATTTTACTTTACTTCCTGATCTGCTGATTTTCTTGAAGGGGTTATCTCTGAGGTTGACTCTTTTTCCCTTGTTGTCCTTGCAGTTCCCCAGTACAGACAGTATATGCTGTTGCCATATTGTTCTCCTCTGCTCTATCACTGGTGGCAGCAGTGTGGCAGTGAGTAGAATGCTGGCTCCATCACCAATGTCCAGCTTGATCGGTAATGAAGTATTTTTAGATACACATAAGGGAAAAGGCTTGAAGGAGGTTGATTATCTAGGGCTACTGCTTAGCTTTAATATTCTAAGTATAGTTTCTGTCGCGTGCACTCGCTTTACAGCTCTTCAAGTGCTTTATTGGTCAGACCTTCATTTTCCATGAATGTCAGCCCGTCTGTGCCGTGCCCAGAAGCAGAATTTAAATAGTGGTGCCACTAGAGGAGCAGTTAAACCATAATTCATAAATCAGAGGCAGTCTGGTAAACTCTGGAGAGCTGACCCCTATACAGAAGATCCAATGCTATACTGAGTGCAAATTACATGAAATAGCTGTATGCATCTAATAGTTGGAGGCAGAAGCAAAACCAGCCCCCTTTTCAGAGCGCCCTCTGCTAGTTCTTCAACTTTCTGTGTATTTAGAATTACAGAATAAATTGGTTTTTTTTTAGTTTTTGTTGTCTATGTTATATTTTACAAACTTGATATTACTTCTTTAGAAAGTGTAACTTCAGACTTTGGCTTTATAAATTGACCTCCTTGTTCTTGGTTTCTGTTTCATTACAAAGCATTAAATGCTGAGAGTTTTGCTGCTTGGCCCAGGTTTCCAAATGTTTTTGTGATGATGTGATTTGAGACGATGATGTATCTAAAATAGTTTTATACTGTTTCAGAATTCACTGTGATGTATCTAAAATATGATTAGTTTTGTACAGTTTCATAATTCCTTCATGAATTTATTACTCTGATCTAGTAGTAACCTTATTTTTGTGGCACTATCTTTTGGAGAATAATTATGCAAGTAACTAATTAAATTAAATCTTTCAAGCTGAGGGGAGAACAGGAATATAAATTACAGATGATAAAATGAAAACTTTAGTGCAAGTAATGCATAGATGGTACAATGAAGATGAGATTCTATTAAAGAGCCAACAAGAATATTTAAAGGTATTTCCTCATATAACAGGTCAGTAAGAGAAAGAAATATATGCTTATTTAGAAAACCATGTGCATATATTCATTGCTTGAGGCCACTTAAAAGTAAAAAATCCATAACAGCATGAAAAGTGGTGAGAAAATATGGTTTATTGTAACAGGCAAAAGAACAGTATTCTTCAAGCGGAGAGTGTTGTTCAGTGCTTAACCCTGTAATACATATATTGTAACTAAGAAAAATCTATGAGAGGATCTGTACCGGGCAATATTTTGCATAATTCTCATGCAAAAATAGGAGCAAAGTTTAATATTCCACTAGAGCATGGGGAAAAAATGCACCATACAGGCTGATTCTTCAGTTCACTACCTAAAAATAAAGGGAAACTTGTAAATAAGGGGGGAGAAGCCAATGTCTTGATTGGAAACATGATGTGATGACTACGGATGACTAAATTACATGTGTTACCATAGTGGAATGGTGGGAAATGTAATCATATTCTGTAGTACAGTCCTTAAATAACTACACAGACCTTTAATGAGACAAAGAAATGAGTTTCTCTTTATCTGCTTGGCACAGGTGTCATCAAGAGAGATATATCTTATGGCACTCAGTGTCGTTCTGTGGCTTTTCAAGAGGGATACTAACTGCTTGTGAAGGCCAGGCTTTCTGGCATTCTTCTTCTTCCTCCAAACTTGCAACTGTTCCTACAAACCTCTCAGAGTTTCAAAACTAATTTCTTTACTGTCTTTTCATGATTACTTGGATTCTGTTGCCCTCAAGACTAGTGCAGAATCACACTGATCTTCAAGATGCAAAGCCACCCTCCTGTCACTGTGTGTTCTTATGGGCTGAATCACATATGAAGTCTTGAGTAGCCAAGCAATGTGTGCAACACGGCCAAAACGTGTTTTACAGCTCCTGATATTTCTAATCCTTGTCTTTAGTCAGACATGCAACCTTCAGAGCTACAATCCAAACCAGCCCTTTTCTTGCTTGCTGATTAGACCGCATTGGAAGATAGCCTTGATGTTTCTCCTTCAGAAAGTGCTCCTATCTGTGCGCTTTACAGTCTGACCTTTGAAATAATAGATAACTTTATGACTGGACCACTAATTTAGGAAGCTAAACTCTTTGCATCTTACTTGGAAGCACTTTGATGAGATGGGGAAGGGCCCGTGCTGTTGGCCTGTAGTCTAGCCCTTCTTGGGATAATCTGAAAGGTTTTGGATGGCAGCAGTGGAGCAAACCAAACTGCAGCAAAATGGCTTGGCCCATATTCAAAGGCTTTCTCTAAAGAACACACCCAGAAGCATTGGCTTTGAGTGCTGCCTTGCAAAGAGCAGCCTGTACATTTTTTCCCCATGGGTAAAAAAAAAAGCTAGGCGGCTTGGTGGAAGGCTTGTGGCTTACAGGTGACCCAGTGCAAGCACTGTTGAAAGATACACATTTTTATAACAGAGAGGCAGTGGCTCCAAGTGGCAGCTTTAGAGGTTTAGATTGAACATTAGGGGAAACCTCTTCCCTAGGAGAGTGGTGCAGCACTTGAGTGAGCAGCTGTCTCAGAGGTGGTGGACTTGCTATCCTTGGAGGTCTTAAAGTCTTGACTAGTCTGGCAAGTGCTGTGCTGGCAGGGAGGCAGCTCTTACTCTGGGCGGCAGGTTGGAGTGGGTGATATCTGGTATTCCTTCCAACTAACACTTCTGGGAAATTATGAAGTGCCTGGAGACACCAGTAGATTCACATAATTTTAATGAAAACCAGCTACCTATTCTCTTGCTCTAACTGATGTCAAGAGAGGATCCATCAGGGAGAGGGAGCGTGAGAGTAGTAAAGCATATGTGGTGCTGGATGGTTTTACCCCTCAAGGGCTTTTCCTTTACCCATAATGTTGGAATATGCAAAAGATGTGGTCAGAAGCAGCATCTTAGCAGCCATCAGCGAGTTGACGTGAATGGGAAAGGTAAGATACTTGTCGTTGTACCAACTGTAAATAACAAATGCGCTTATGTCAAATAACTGTCTGTGATTGATATTAAGCAAGTTTAGTTTTTAAACTGTGATTCATCCTGCATCAGTTTTCTGTGATGTAATTTTATGAACTTCTAAGTCTTTGGGAGGGGAAGAAAACCAACCTGTTCATTGTTATTCTGATATACCTAATTCAATATTAATGTGGAAAAACAAAGCCCATTAGGAAAAAAAAAGTCTGAGAGCAGAGGTTCTGCATTGTTAATCGTCACTTTTATTAAAACTGGGAATGAAGCTGTGACAAGCTGATACCCATGGGAAATACATAATATGGGGGAAATCCACCTATGATGAGAAAGTTACTGCAGCCTGACTTGATAGCAGGGGCTTTCAGCTTTATGCCTCTTTACTGTTCAGGTTCTGCAAGCAGTTATTGCTAGTGCCACGAGTGAGGGGTCGCGTCTCCTCAGACGTGGCAGAAGTCCAGTCAGCAAGAAAATGCCACTGCAGAGCACATCTGTGTTCTGGTGATTGTGGTTTTTGACACTTCTTTTGTCTGCTTTTTAGTGCCATCAGTTATGCATATTTGCTGATGAGAAGAGTGCTCACCTCCATATGTGGGTTCCAGGGATAATGCTCAGCTGGATGTGGGGCTCAGCACAGGCTGGCTGCATGGACTGGTGCTGTGCGATTTTTCCCTGTGTGAGGAATGAACCTCCAGTATAATTGAAACATCGGGGTTTATATTTTTATGCACAGTTTCAGGTTGTGCGTGGCCCCATCCCAGCCTCTCCCAGATCTGGTCTTTGCATTACATCCCCTTGTTCAGTGTTCCTTATTTCAGACCTGAAATACCCTCTTATGCTGTTTCTTCTTTTAACTTTTCACTTCCTCTCCCCTACTCTTCCTTCCCTCGCAGCATGTGTCCTCCTCAACTTTTGTTGTCTGCTTAAAAAGTAGGACAATCAGATAAGTCCTGCAGCCTTTCCCTGTCTCCCCTCCTAGTGCAGCTGAGCTTATTATTAAGCAGTTGCTAGCAGTTCATCTGGCCTAAACAGCAGCACTAAAAAGAGAGAAAGTTCGGTGCTGGAGAACTTCCTTGGGTCAGTCCTGAGAGCAGCCACTGCACTTCTGCAAGTCTAATAGTCATCTGTGGTCTTAGGGGAGGCTGCTGGTTTTTGTTTTGCTGCTGTGGCTATGTTGCAACTATGTTGGTTTACAAATAAAAATCTAGAGAGAAACAGGTGAAAACCAGTTAAATAGAAGGAAAAAGTGTAAGAGAGCCTGTCTGAATTCCTGTCAATGGTATTTAATAGTTGGGAGAGGTTATTATTACCCTTTCATGAATTATATATTGCCTCAATTGTATACTATCCAATTTCAGACTATGTGTGTGTAAACTGTGGTTCATATTAGACCTTCAAGATTATATGGTTTCTTCAGTGGTTGCTGGTCTTCTCATGATTTGTAGCTTGATAGGAAGCTTGCTTTAGCTTTGGTCTGTGTGTGCATCGTTTACACTCACCAGCTTTTGCCATCATGAGGTCCAGAGTAAAGCAAAGTCCTCCATTCAGCAGTTGTGGTAGCTTCAAGGTAGGATGTACTTGTCTGTGCCTCCAACTGGCCTAAAAAAGTTAGTAATGATGTATTGGATTTTTGGAATCTTTCAAAGACGTTCCTGCATCTTTTCAAAGTTAGTGAGGTGAGTTGTACTAATAGACTCACAGGAGGCTGGAAGTTGCTAACTCTAGACAGCCCTCTTAAAGGGGAAAAATGTGTGGGATCCTCCTGCTTCCCGCATAAGTTGTGCATGGGTCTTCAGACCCAACAACATCATACCATTGCCAGCAAAGTGGGAGACATTGATAGAACAAAGATAGCAGCTCCTTCACACGCATCAGAAGAATTGAACTATGGGGGAAATTTTTGATGGAGTTATAGCTGGTTTTGTCATAGAAGAACAATTCATATTATGTCAGGACAAGGGTTCATGTGCTGGTTACTTACCTGCACTCACACAGCGAGGAAGTAGCAGGCTGAGGAACTGAGCTCCTTATTCCCAGCTCCCTGTGCAGCACTAATAGAAAAGCATCCAAATTTCTGTATTACCCAAACCAACTAATGAGACATTCGTGGTTCACCTATCGTTATACAGAATGTATCTCTAGTGACAAAAATAATAACTGATAATTAGCCAGGGCTTCCAAAAACATTCCTAGCTGCTGAATAACTGCTGGGAAATGCAAGTGTGATATGAAGCCAAGTTAATTTGCAGTCAGAAGGGTCAGGATGGAGTTGTAGTGGTGCAAATGGGAAGGGACCTGAGCTTATTGTCACAAAATGGCTATTAGTTTAACAGAGATTGCTTGTACTTTAGATGGGCACCCTAAAACATCAATTACTTAAATATCAGATTTGCTTATTTCCTCATAGCATAATTGTTTTGAAATTGTAGTTAGCAGTTACCAATCAATGGTTTTCTCTCCACACAATTTGCAGATGGCACAAATTACTTAGGGCTAGTCAGAGCCTGAGAAATCTGAGAAGCACCAAAGGGGTTTAACCGCCTTGTGGTGAACAGGGCAGATGAATGACTCTTGACCAAGGCAAGCTGATAAAAAGCTGCAATTTAAGCAGTTAATATCATTGCTTGGGACTAGGTAAGTTAAAGTCACTCACGAGAAAGTTTTCATTTTGGTTCGCTTAGCTTAAAATAAAAATAGCAATAAAACCCACTAACTTTATGCACGCAAAAAAAGAAATCATATTGGATAAAGATGTATAGAAAAGTAATTTCATACTTTTGATGCTGTAGCCACCTGCAATACTGTGAATGATCTCATTATGCCAGTTCAAAAATACAACAGAAATGGAAGGGCTTCAGAGACCTGCAATGAAAATAGATTTATGGACAATAGCTGTGTGAGAAGACTGTTCAGGACTGCTAAGTATCAGAAGATCCATAAACAGAGGTGTTCTAGCGATATTTGAAATAATGAACTGTACAAGAAGAATCAATCAGGTGTTCCTGTTTATTCTTTATTATAACACAAGAGCAAAGGAATATTCAATCAAAATGACAAAAATTTAATATTCAGGTTTTTATACCAGTCTAATCGTAGAATACCACTGGAATTTTCTTAAAGGTGTGGATAATGAGAACATGTCATCCTGCATTTGTTTTAAAACAAAGTGAGAAGATAAATCCTCCTCTTTGGAAGTGTAAATGTTTCCCAGATAGCTTGGTCACTGGGAGAAGCTTGTGCTATGGGGAATATTACTGTATTTGGCTGTGGCTTTTGCACCTTCATGTGATGTGTTTTTCCCCCAACCAATTTTAAGAGCTGGTTATAGATTACGTAAATCATTGATATGATTCATCATAGCAGTTCTTTTGTTACCACAAAATCCTTTTCATTACATGTTATTTTGATTGATCTTTAGAAAGTTCCTACTTATGTTCCCAGAGGGCACACATTGCACATACCAAGCATAAACCTTTTTCACAGTTAATTGAGGCATTCAACCTCTCTTGCTGCATGTGAGAGATATGTAGGGTAGGCATTAGCAAGAACATCTATTATCAAGACATCTGGTATTTTAAACATTTGGCTGTTTACATTGCTCTTGTTTTTAGGATTTGGCAAAAATAAAGCTTATTGCTTCACTGGTGAGCTTAACCTTGGCTGTATATAGCTACGAAAATGTTCTTCCAGTTGCTGTTCTATACAATGTGTTGTTCTGTGGCTACGATAGAAAATCAGGTGCTTCAGTTTGTGCTATTTATTTTATGTGTGATTCTAGTTAAAATCATGTAGTCCCTTGAGCTGCCCTCTCTGAGGAAAACAGTGTGTATTTTGCAGCAGATTTACGAATGTTTGGGAAGCATCGATCCAAAAGCTGCTGCAGATCTGCAGAATGTTTTTTAGGCTGTAGAACTCAAAAATTTTGAATCCCACTATTTATTTGTCATTGGTTTGGGTTTTTCCTCATTGCTCTGTGAGTGAGTCAAATAAAATACCTAATAAACTCATGATTAATATTTCTGCCTCTTGTTAAGAGTTGATCATCCTCTATTTCTGTGCAGATTTCTATTGGAGAACTCAACTGAGTAGCCTTTGTTTCATTTAAATCACAGAACCAGTTTCTCTCGGTAAAGAATGAGTGTTGGTGTAACTAACAGGCCAAGCTGGGAGAGTAAAATTCTGAGGAAAGATGCTCTCTTTTACTTAAATTAGTTCTTATAGTGGGGAAAACACAGATGAACATTTGGGTCCATAGGATTTGCCTCCCACAAGGCATCCATAGCGAACCCTCTACTCAGTCATTCCTGATTATTTGAATGTTTAAATAGCAGCAGAAAGCTGATTTGCTTGAATTAATAGTCACACCATAATGGTAGCTCAGTATGTGGCTTCTAAGCTGGCTGGCTGGAGGGGTCTGATGCTCTGTCTCTCAGGCAACTGGTAGCAATTTTCATAAGGAGTTAGCATAACATGACACGAACATATCTAATGTAAGGAATCCTCATTCTCTGAGCAGTAACGAGCAGGTGAAGAATGAGCTAAATGACTAGAAGGAGGGAAGTTTTGGGAAATGAGGGAGAAGAAACAGCATCCAGGAAGAACTGCTGGCTTCAAGGTGATCCCAAACCAGCCTGAAGGTCCTGAATGGAAAAATTCTCCTTCAGCATTCCCTCCAAGACTGTTTAAAAAACTAACTTGGCAAAAATCATGAATTTGGCTTTGACAGCATTAGATATCCTGTCTAATGGACTCTGAGCTTCTGGCATGCATGCAACAAGGATTCTAGGGACCAAATGCAAATGTTATTTTGCAGTTGCTTATATCAGAAACACCTAAAGAATCAGAAACGTTAGAGTTGGCATAAATTGCAGTAACACAAACAACAGAACTACCAGTTAGTCATGCCATTCCCTATGCCTCTTGCTAAGGTGCTGCTGCAGGGCTTTAGAAGATGCAAAGGTGGGACACTATGGTAGGACAACTGTAGACTTGCACAGCATACTGGTAGGAAGCAGGCGTTTTGAGTTTCATTGCTTATCGTCTCATCATTTTTTAGTTTTGCTTTTTTGGTGATAATTAGTAGATTCAGGAGATTCATGCATCACAAAGAAACTTCAGTGACTTCAGTTCCTTGGTATCTTTAAAGCCGAATGTGTTAATGTGGGAATTATGAACCATAGTGTGGCATCATAGCCAGTCATACAGCCAGGGCAATGAAAACCTAATGTGGCAGATGCTACAGAGTACAAAAAAAAAAAAAAAAAAAAAAAAATCCTTTGGTCTGCCGTATTCATCAGTAGAAGTGGCTTTGATATCACACCATTGAGCTCTGGATAGGTAGATGCCAATGACAGAAAACCCTCATGAATAACACATTTGCAAGTGTGATCTCTTCCTTGGCCACCTGCATACAGAAACAAAGCTCAAATTCAATTAAAGCATTCATTACTTGGTGACTTGATCACTCAAGTGTGTGAGGGTACTCTGCACCTCCAACCTGGCTTTAATATGAACATCTCTAAGCAATTCAAGTGTGTTAGTTAATGTGGTATACAAAATCCCTTTGGGGTTCTGCACCTGATGTTACTGTTCGGCAGTAGTTTAAGGCAGAGGCAGCATCAGAAGAGGTTATGGCAGCAGTGTGGCGGGTGAAAGCCAGCCTGCTCTGCTCGTTTGGGACTGTGGGGAAAGGGAGCTACCGCTTGCCTGGAGCAGGGTAGGAATGTGGGCACAGTGTGGCGAAAATGGCAGCTCCTGAGTCCTGGAAAATAAAAGACATTGGCTCTCTCTTTTCTCCTGAACGTATCACATGGGGCATACCAGCATCTTCCACTAAGAGCATGCTTGAAAAATCTGCCTTTCACTGGTGTTGCAATCTTGCACCTGCCATCCTGATAAAACACTCAACCTGCCAAGTGTTTGCTTGTCTGTGGTGCTAATGGAGAAATACATAATTGACTTAATTTGAGAGCAACCTGCAGTGCCACCCCATGCCAGCAGCCTGGTGAAATATTGCAAAGATGAACAAGTGCGTCTGTCTGTCTTCCTTAGCTGCTGGCAAAGGATGCTTCTTCCAGGCCAGCATTGGTCCACACTGATGTTTGGGTAAATGTTAAATGCCAGCAAAATGCACTCTTTGCTGTCTAGCAGCTAACCCAGAGGGACAGAGTTTGGAGTTGTTGCTTACAAACAATTGCTGTGTAGGTTCTGGGCTCTGTACAGGTATGTAGGAAGTGCATTTATGTATATCCCAGCATGTCGGTGGGGAGAGGAATTAAGAAATGGAAAGACCTTTCCTTTCCTCCCCTATGATGTGCCATATTCTCTTATGCAGCACAGAAGAGGCATTGACAAAAAGCATCTGCGTTGGCAGGATTACTGAGAAAATCCCAAATGCAAAAATTGACTGGTATCATGGGTATCTTAAAAAGAAAAAGAAAAAAAAACGTGTGAGATGTTGCTGAGGTTGGCAACAGAGTGCTAAGTTGTTCAGGGGCAGAGTAAACTCTTGAGAGAATTACCCTGACGTGAAAGAAAATAAAACCAGAGATTACTGTTAAATGTGGAAATTTCTTGCATGTTTTTTAAAAAAAAAAAAAAAAAGGCAAGTGGGGAGGGAAGAGGGAGAACTAGACATAGGGAGAGAGGTTGAGAAAGGGAGGGAGTGTGAGAACGAGAGAGGGGGAGAGGGAAATGTGCTGTACACTTAGCTGAGCAGTAGGAAGAAAAGCCTCAAACAGAGGATTTCTCAGCTTTAGATGTCTGCCAGTTGTTTGCAGGCACACCAGTAGGTATCTGTGTGGTGCCTTAAAGGATGTGGACTAAAGGCGAGTCGGAGGGACTCCAGACTTTAGGGATTGTGGTGGTGGTGTGCTCCTCTCTGAAACTTTTGCACTACCTCGGGCTAATTGACTTGTCAGATGGTAAGAGAACTTCCAAGTTTTCAAGCTCCTGTTTACTTTTGTTTAAATCTGTTTCAGGAAAGCCACTGTAAGTAGCAGATAGGCTGTGGGAAAGAAAGCATTGTCTGTCAGTGCACTGATTGTCTTCATCTTTATTAAGAATCATACAGGCTGCAAAGAATGAATTATGCTTTATGCTTTATTAAAGACTTTTGTTTGCTTTAGGTATATTGCCATAGCCAGAGAGAATCTGAAGCTGTGATTTTTATTTTTTTTTGCCTCGTATGTTATTTTATCACATTATCTTAATTAATTTTTCTTATTGTTAATTCTTTTTCTGTCTTAAAAATAAATTAGTACCAACCTGGGAAAAGGAGAGTCTCTCTTGGGATAATGGAAGCACAGCTGATAATTAGGTGCATGATTTCATATGGATACCTAAAATAATTTTATTTGTGACATTTGCAGATTAAAGACATGATAGAATGAATGTGAATAAAGCAAAACTTCTCTGTATTTGCTGTTCCAGACACTTCAGCAACGTAACCAGAAGTAAAATAACCTAGGGAGAAATATTTCTGTTTTCATGTATTGAACTGGAAGATTTGGTCTCTCTTCGTCTTACCAATGTAATGAACTTTTTTTTTCTTAAATGTTTTCCTGGCTGAGGAAAGCATATGTGTTTTAACAATTAAGTGAGCTTTGGGGATCATGTTATCTATTCATAAAAGGATGTAGGTATAACTAAATTTTGAATGAAAATAACTTCATGATGAAGGCAATAACATTTTATTATTATTTTTTTTAAAACAAAGGGACCCTCAAGTCACTGAGTGTATTCTTGCTTTGATCATTGACTGTGCCAAGTTTATCTAGCGAAGGAAAAAGCAATGATAACATATTAGCATAAACATTTTATATTGGTATAAACATTCATGTATTATCTTTAAAATATGGGTTAGCTAAGGTTTACAAAAGATTGAACAAAAGTAGAGGAAATTTGTATATTAAATATGTTTTACTGGATAATGTTAAAAGCAAGAAAGCAGATGGAATTTTAACCTTGCTACTGTAAAATCAGTGCTGTCACATAATCCTAGAAATCCTCCTGCAGGATTAGGAACAAATATGAAAACCTGCCTAAATAAAAGATTTATTTTATTTAGACTAAGAGGAGATGTAAATTGGCGTGTATTTGTCACTACCTGAATGTTGATATTCCTTATTGCAAAATTAATACCATGGGAGCTTTCAGTTTACTCCTAGAATGTCACTGGAGTTCAATTACATGATTGCAAATAAGATATCTGACAAAGACAATTAATTTCAAATAATGGCAAGAGAAGTGCTCACCTTAAAAATAAGCTGTCAAGTCAAATTTTGAGGCAATTTCATTGCTACCTGTTTAACTGCAAGGACATTTTTATACCTTCTTTCCAGATCTAATTGCTGTAATTCCGATGTCTGCTCTTTTCAAAGCAATTGCTTTCCCCAGAAGAGTCTCCCTAGTGTTTCCCCAGCAAAGTCAAATATGTGACAGGTGAGGAAGTTGCCTGTTCAAAGATGAAATGAGCAAAAGTGAGCAAATAGTCCCAACTTGTACTCGCTGAACAGCTCTGCATTTTGTTTGCTGTCATCAGTCAATAATCACTCAATCCACACAAATATAGAAAGATTTAGCGCTCTCTTTTAACTCATTATAAGGGAACACTGTCAGAATAACTGTTACACTTAGTTCCTGATTGCTGATGGATTACCTGACAGTGTACAGGAGCATGATATTATAAACCTTTTTTAGCTTTGGATAATTTTTCTTGGAATTACTTTCTTCTGGCTGTAAAACAGTTCACTTGGAGACCAAGATGTGGTATTGGTACTCATTATTTGGTACTCATTAAATTATATAAGCTTGTGTTTTTCCCTTCTGACTCAGTACCTGTGCTAAGAATTACTTATATGTGTAAATAGTAACACTAATGTAATGCAGGTGGTCATTAATGTCGTGCAGTGCAGATTTCAATCACTTGGAAATCTTTTAAGGTGGCATTAAACTCATTTCTTTGATGTGCTAGGTGGCAGCGATGGGAAAAGTACAGTGGGTGCTTACGTTGCAACATAAATATTTCCAACATCTTTATATGCACTAGAAGTGATCACTGCTTTTTATTTATAAACATATAGAAATTCTATGCGCTTTCTCATGGCTGTGTGTAATAACACTAAAATAAGACACTGAAACTGGCTATATTCTTATTCTTTTTTAGAACTAGAATTGCTCTGTCTCCTGCAGATGGAACAGGCTTACTTAAGCAGTGGTCCTTTGTCCTGTTTAAAGGGGGGGAGGGGGGACGGAAGGAAAAAAAAAAAAACCAAAGCAAAACCTGAGTGCTGATTTTTCATTAGTCTAACATAGAAGCAATAATTATGGAGAAGGAAATAGTGTAGAAAGTAATTTGTAAAATGTGAAATTTTAGAATTTGCTGAAGCTGAATGCAGTTTTGCTCTGTTCCACCTTCTCTGTTAGTTACATTCCAGAGGTGAGGTCCTGTTCTTGCTGTCAGTTCATTCATCTGTTTGACTGGAAACAGCTGAAACCAGAGACATTAGTGGCAGTTTTAATCTCCGAGCACAACCTAAAACTGCTAGGCATTTTTTAATAGGAAAGAATTTTTTTCCTGGTTTTTTTTGTTCCACTTGAAGTGCAGGTGGAGCAAGTCTATGTGAAATGATCCCTTGAAACTCAGCCGATCAGAACAGCTCTATTAAGATCAGATCTTTGCCAGTTGCACTGTTGGCGTTTTCTGAATTTTTCATTAAATTGTTCCAATTTGCTTAAAACCAGATGGGGAAGGGGGATATAGTGTCTAGATATAGTTAAGAGGTAAAATTTGCTTAACTGAAAAGTTCTGCAAAGCATGGGGCAATTTTTTTGTGACCCAAATAGATACAGAAATCTTGATAACTTGTTGCTTTATGCTTCTGTCTCACTGTTCTGTCTCTTGGGGGTTCGTGTTTGCTGGCCGTGTCCTTGCTGCCATTCTGTGCTTTGACAGAGCTGCCTTGTTAGGGTAGTTCCCAGCTCCTAAGAGCTACACACATCCACAACCGAAAGGGTGGGCTAAAAGCTGAAAATCAGTTTTCTTTAGTGCAACAATGCATCCACAATTATATGTATTACATATCATTTGGGGAAACACCTGGTGAAACCTTGAACTAACTTATGGTTGAAGACCAAAAACCTTTTCTGTAAAGTGAGAGTAAATTCTGGCTATACATTTGTTTTATGAGTGGGCTTTAACTCAACTTCTTTGCACAACATCCATCCATCCTCCAGGTACCCTTGAAGCACTCATAAATCGTATTTCTTCAAGTTAGAGGGACCCAGAGCAAATATGAATTGTGCTTTTGGACTAGTTCAGTATTGATTCAGTAATACCTATGGCAGAGTACAAACCCCTGAAAGTAAGTAGAGTGAAATATACCATCAAGTATATTGTCAAGGATTTAGCTTTTCAGTGCAGGAAAGCCTTCTTTCTTTAGTTGTAGTCGCTTATTTTATGACAGAAGATTAGAAGCAGATGCTCAAATATTTTTCTTGATTGAATAAATAAATTTACAAATCAGCTATCTCAGATGCTTCAGAGGTTGTTACTGTATGTGTCTGCATGATTGAACAGTATGTCAAAAATATACTGCCAATTGGTAGATTTCAGTTGCCACTGAGAGAAATAGTTTTAATAGGATTGCCAGTGGAGATGGGGTCTTAAAGCCTGTTCCCTGTAACTTCACTAGAACAAGTGCTTCCAAGTCTTTCTCGGCGCATCTGTTTTCACGTGGTGTGTCCAGTACATGATGTAATATGGAGACAGCAGATAAACAATTACCGTTGTAGTAAGTAACCCTTAAAGTAATCCAGACCTTGGAGCTAAAGGCCTGTTCTTTACTTGTCAGCAGCCGAGTTCAAAACAAAACCAGCTGAATCCTGAAGCAGGAACTCTGCCTGAGTTCAGATCCTAAGCTAAGAGGTAAGATTTATAATCTGGTAACTGGTCACCTCCTGTTATTATTGCTTGTGGTACTGTTGCAAGTGCTGGGGCTGGGAATAGCCTAAGACAATAAAATATTGATTTGATTAATGAGGTACTGTATGGTTTTAGGTAATAGTACGTAAAGATTAAAGCCTCTGAAGAGGAGATCAGCTCTGCACATGGGGCGGACCAGGGTTCCTGCTCTGGCCCCCTGAGCCCGGCTCTACAAAGACATTTATTGCCCAGCTGCTACAGATACTAGCTGACCTGCAGTGAAATGTATATTCTGGCTTGTTCTCATCATTTAGTAAGGTAGTACTGATTAATCCAAATGTGGAATAGGAATATTCTTATATAAAAGCTCTTGTGAGAGCATGTTCTTTCCTCTAGCTTCAGCTGGGAACTTCAAACCCACTTCAGAGAAGGAAAGGGGAGAGGTTTGAACAGACTAAAAACTGGAATCCCTTTCTTCTCCAGAGCACCCTGTGAAAGTGCTCAACTATGAGGTAATAGGGACTGAAAATACTGGTTTCAGCCTATTAATGCTGATGGTGCAGAGGCTGTATTAAAGCTGAATTGAGATGTTTCTTTGCATCCTTTCCGGTGATTTCTTTTCTATTATTCTGACCCTTGCATAGATTTTTCTCCATCCATGGCAGAAATCATGCGTTCTTTCTGCCACCCCAGCCTGTTCAGAGACACAGCTGGTGTGAACCTCTGCCATCAGCCAGGGGTGACTTCAGCCCCCATGAAGCAGCCTGTTGTGTAGGGTGCCGTGCTGGGAGGCGCTTCTGAAGAGCCTCAGTAGTGTCAATGCTGGGACGGGTTGGAGCAGTACATGAATCCAAGAGTCCAGTTCCTTTCCCCTCTATGCCAGTTCTCCCCTTTGCTATATTCATGCAATTACTTTTACTTCATAGGCAAGATAAGAATAACTATTATTCATACTCTTCAAACAGCTCCAATGAGAGGTTTTACAAAAATGCAGTCTATAATTACAGTACATCTTCTCTGAAGCACAGGGTAGCAGGCGCCTGCGCACTGCATCTTCGAGCCCTCAGTTACTCTCACTGTAGGATCCTGTTTCTGTTGGTTTCCTTGATGCAGTTTCTCTTTTGTTCTTTCCCACCAGTATGAATTGCCATTTTTTGGTTAATTAAACGGTGTGTCTGGTGCTAGTGCTGGCTGGATCATGTTGCTTGCAATTTTTTTCAATCCTCAAGTTTTTCTGTGCTGTATTCTGGTGTGGCACATTCCTACCTTGACTTTCAGTCATACTCGCTCAGATGAGCTAAGTACAATGCAAATTAAACATTTTTACTTTTAAATACAAGGCAGTGCAAAATAAAATGTTTGTGAAAGTTCCCGAAAATGGCTTCCATTATTTCACGTACTTGCCTTCCTGGCAGGGACCTATTTTTATAAGAAAGGCAGGCACCTGTAAAACTTCTAAAGTTAAGGGCCTTAATATTTTAAGGAAAACAATTGTTAGCCTTAAGGATTGTTGAACTGGACTTCCAAAAACTCCAGTTAGTTGTATGATAGAACATGATATGTTTCAATATGCCACTGAAGTGAGAATATTCCCCTACCTCCTCAGGCCACGTTAGCCTTGTAATGGGCCTGCCACTATGATTGAACTTCCATATTTTAAGCACTGCTCTTTGCAAGGAAAGGTGACTGTTTTGTGTACAGTTCACAAAATCTGAGAGAAAACATGCGTAGTTTGATCTGGGATGGAAATTTTGATGTTTTTATTCTTTGATGAACTTTCCTCTTGTTCTTATATGTGTTATCATCTGCATACGAGGTGGTACACTTCTTTCCTTTTACACATGAAGTCACGTAACTAGTTATGTTACGGGTATCAGTAGCTTTGCTAGGAGGAGTTTTTTGACAAGGCCATCCTGGATCATTCCCCATCTGTGTGAAGAGTTCTGAGGATGCAGTAGCCTTCCCCCTTCCCTCTCAACCCCATCCATTTCCACATCTTGCAGCAGTGTGAGTTTGAATGATTTTAGCCTTCGAGCTGTCCATAAGCTGTGGTGGTGTACGTAAGCAGGCCCGTGTCTTCATGACTCTGTGCAAAGTTGTTATTTTTTTCCTGCTCATGAGAGTGTAGGAAACTGAATCAATTTGGTAGATCGACATTTTGGGCTATGGTTCTTACTGCAACTGTTAAATCCCAGCATCTCCACTAGCTCTCAGGTTTTTCATAGGATATTGGTCTGAGTGAGTTTACGTGATTATTTACTGTTCATCTGGAAACAGTGAGACCCTGGTTCTGAGATAAGTCAGTAAAAATATATTTTTTAAAAACCCAAACAAACAACTAACCTGTGGTGGTTTATCAATTTCAGAGCCTCACTTTTTTTTAGCCAGGGATGTATCATGGGAACATTGTGTTCATATGTCCATGTTTGCATAGGTGTACTACACTTTCAAATACTCAGTTCGTTTAGACACATTGTAAGACAAAGTCCCACATTACAAAGGGAAGCAGTCAGAAGATAAATGCCTGAACTATTGCTACTGCTTAGTCTTAATACTTCTGAGCATGGTCTTGCTTCATGAGGGTATTTTTCATGTCCATATAGTAAAACAACATTGCATAATCTATACCCACAAGGGGACAGATCTAGGGTTGTGCAGCCAAGACTAAACTGACAGTTCCTGTTTTTTCATATGTTGTCTGCACTCTCCTTGCATAGGGTTTTGTCCGTGTAAGTCTGGCGAGCTGCATTGTATGCATTTTTAATCTATTTCGATTTAGCTTTTTTAAAGTTATTCCCACTAATTATTACAAGTTTCCTGTAATGAAATCTCTGAATGTGTAGCAGCACTTCCAGGCATTCCTCTCTCGTCCAGTTAGATGGCCCCTAGACTTCATTATACAAGCAGCCTCTGAAGATTGGTAGCCTTGATACAGCCTGAGCTGTTGGCTCGCAGTTGGGAGTGAATTTTGTTTGCTGCACGTCATCTTCTGATTTCCCAGGCCTGGTGGCATTTGCTAGTGCTTAAGGAGTCTCTCTAGATTAGCTTCTGACAGCCGCTTCTGATGCGCTGTGGCTTTTCTCTCAGCTTCAGCTCTGTTAAGGAGAGGGAGAGGTTGTGACATTGTGGATTAATTGCAGTCATTCCAATCCCCGAGGAACCTAATTTGAGTCGTTCTTGCCATTGCTGTTTTAGCACTGAAGCTTTTAGTGTCCGGCACTCTTTCAGACAGACAATTCAAACCTTTTAACTAGAAGGGATTTGTTTTAGCAGCAGAGATTCTGCCTCAACCTTCTGGATCTATGGTGTGATTTAATTAGTAGCTATAATTACTCATGGCTGTGTGTTTACCAGAGCGTATTGCACTACTGCACTGGTTATACTTTGAAGTTTATTATAGTTGCTCTACTACTAACCTTTCTCTTGAAATAGTAGTTTCTTACTCATTTATGTTCACATTGTAGTAAATCTTCCCATGTTTCACAGCTCTGTCCTGTGTCCTCTTGTGTCTGTGTAAAACTGCCGTGTATGTCTGTACGTGTGCATACCAATTTTTATTTTTCTGGTGCCTTATCAACTTAGTTCTGCTCTTCAGGTCACACTTCCTGGGCTTTCAGATTTAATCTAGATACATACGCTGTTTCTGTCACTGCTGGTTTTGCCTCCTTTTCCACCCTTGTAGAGTTTTGTCGCTCAGCAGCCTTGTAGTGTGACCAGGGTTGCGGAGCTCTCAAACCCAGTGTCTATATGACAGCAGGGTACAGCCCTTCAAGGAGCAAAGCTGTGTTGACTGGCTCTGCTGATCTGAAATTCTACCCTGTCTTTTGCACTTTGCCCTGTTAATGTCACTCTGCTTTTTATCAAAAGTTTATAAATATTACTGCTTTACGGAACCTGTGACCAGACCTGTAGTTCTGCTCTTTAGTGTCTCTGCCCCAGGGCAATCCCACCCTCCCAACTTGGTACTAAAACTACTCGTTCCACTTACTTGAATTTCTGTGTTCAGGCAAGACTAACAGAAACCATGTGTGTAAAAAAGGCAACACTGAAGTTGCTAGCCAGTCATCTTTCCCAGGTAGATTTTCTTGAACATTTACTTTGTCTTTAGCGTGTAGTCTGGTCCAGAGACTTCCCTGCAAGTGTTGAATGTCTCCTTGCTTACTTTGATTAGTGCCTTCCTGCTTAAGCAATCAGGAGCTTGTTTATATTTGATTATTTATTATTAACAGGTAGAATTAACACAGTACCCCTTTTCTAGTGCTATTAATGCTCCTGTTATCTGTCTGTTATTCTAGAGTGGAGAGTTAAGTACTGAGAAGCGGAAAGTGGCAGATTATCATGTCTCCTAAACCATATCAGCAGATATTGATCTCTATAAAAAACAGTATTAAAGTTATTGCCAAAAACTTTAACCTTTCTACAGACGGAATCATATTTTCCCAATTCCCAAGGGACAGTATTGCACTCTATCTTTTCTAAAAGGAAAGGGAGAGTGAAGCAATAAACTGTGGTACTGATCCTGAATTAGAGACTAGCAGCTTCTTCCTTCCTTATGCAAAGATCTGCTTAGAAAACAGTTAACATTCTGCAGCAATTCAGTAAAAAACATCTTTCTTCAGGGATATTCAATAATGCTGAAACTTTCGCGGTTTTTACCTAACAAATTCCTTGAGTGAGACATAACAATTCAGTTACTTAAAAGCATTTTACTTTCCAAATTTGGGGTTAGCATCAGTAGGTACAAGTATCCCACAAGCACCCCATAACTTGCACAGGCACAAAACTGGAAGTCTGTTGGAGGCGTTATACTCACCTGGTCAGAGCCAAAGCTGTAGCTTTTAACTGTTGTTCGGGGTGGGGTGGGTGGGAAGCTGTTATAGGAAAAGTATGTAAATGCTTCATAAAATTATAGGCAAGTATATGTGGAAGGTGAAGAATTCCCCTAGTCTGTCCTCCTGTCTCAAAGCAGGGTTGTACCTGTCTGTGTCAGCCGACAAACTCATTACGAGTATTATGTTGTCTACAGTCTACCAATGGACATAGAGAACAGAGGATTTATTTTATCTCTGTACAAGCCTCATAAAGAGTGTTATGTTTTTTCATGTTCCTCTTTACTGGTCTAAATAACTCTAATTCTTTCAGTCTGTCTTTGTTTGTTACGTGGTTTAGCCTCTGATCACTTCCACTGCTCTTACCCGAAGTATCTCTTGTTAATGCATATCTTTCTTGAAGCTGTGACCTAACTGCCGCTGAGCACAGCAGAGGGATTATTTCACATGGCTGGCAAAGCGTATTCCTTTTCGTATTTCTGGTGAAGTGCTTGTCATCTTTGCAGCAGCACAAGACCGATCATTTATGTTCAGCTTCTGACCCACAGTAATGCGCACATCTCCAGCCCGGCCAGCTGTGTTTGTGTGGTGTATTTGCTTGTTGAAATTGTAACCCTTTGCACTTGTCTTTACTGAATTCCATCTAGTTACCTTCAGGCCTTTTTTCAAATTTGTGAAGGTCTCCCGCCATCCTTTCCAACGTGATGATACCTGTTCTGTTTGATCATCCTGCTTGGTAGCAAACACATTGACCATGAATAGACCCAGGAAAGACTTCAGTGGCGTACTGCGTGATCCTTCCTGTTGTTCTGGTGCTGAACCACTGAGAGCTGCCCTCTGAATTGCTATCCAGCCAGCTTCCATCTACCTCACGGCAGTTTCATAGACCATTCTTTTCCCTGGGTTCCAGAGGAGAATGATATATGAGACAGGGCCAAAAAGTTTTACTCAGACGAAGATGTAATGCATTTGCTGTTTCTCTCCTCTGCATGAGGATGTACTATATAAGTTCAGTTTTGTTCTATGGCAATGTTGACAATTCAGTGACCCACGTTTGTAAGTATACATCACTGGTTGTTCCAGTATTTCCTGAGAACTGAAGACAAAAAAATTATGTGGTCTTGTAATCCTTCCCTCTCCTTTAGCTGTTTGTCTCTTCCAGGACAAACAGAAGTTCCTGTCTTTGGTCTCCCATTTTCCTGAAGAGACAGTGATCACCAGTCCTGGGAAGCTAGGAAGGAACACAGGATGAGAATATGACGGAAGATGTCTTGCACGGCCTGTGTTTTGCATTGTCTTTTGGAGCTCAAACCACGTGTTTTACTTAATCAACGTTGTGCCTTCAAGAGAAAGCCCAAGCACAGCAGACTGCATGTAAGCATTTTGGAGGAGTGAGCATGACTGAAAGTATAGAAGTGCCCTCCATGAAATTCTGCAGCATATGGCCAAGAGAAGAAAGGCATGTGTTTTCAGTGGGATAGACAGAGCGCTGGAGGGGAGATAAAAAGCAAGCTACTCTGTGAAATAGAAGTGCTTATTGTGCTTTATCCGTTAGTGTTTGAAGAACTTGGGTGTTGAGCTGACTTAGAAGTTTGTTAATGGTTTGAAAAGTGCAAACCTTTGTGGTAGTGATGAATCAGCTACATAACCATCTTTATTAGCTATTTTACTAAGCATAACTTCAAAGAGGCCTGCTTGGACCATGGTAGGCATGCAGAAAGAATATACCAACGTACCACAGCAGAACACGTAGATGATAAGCTGTTGTAGGATATTTCTAAAGAGGACGATCTTATGCTTTACCTGTTTTCTAGACCTGCAAGAGAGACTGTGGACTGTAGCATGCTGCATCAAATTCACCTTGTGAAATAGCAAGCTACAGGTAGCCGGTCTACTTCAGAAACACAGCATGCGTGAGGCCAGATTTGATGCCATGTGCTGCACTTGTACCTGCGGATCCACATCATATCAAGTTTCAGTGGGGGTAGATGCAGTCAGGGTGGAGCAGGGCGTAGACTTTGGTGCATGCAGGGCCTGCAAAGCAGATGCTTGTTTTAAGGAAAAGCTAGTGTGGGTTAAGAAAAATATATGCACACCATTTTCTAAACTGAATGGCAGCATGGTTGAAGATGAGTTTGTCCTTGTGCAGAGCTTATTTCTGAGAGGCTGTCAAAGCTATCCTTAATTTATAACCTGTGGAAGTTGGCTACGAAGTTAGAGCTGCCCCAGTGCTACTGCACTAGGTGTCAGGCTGCTTGGCGGATGTGATAATGTCTGTGATTGATTGGTCTGGATCAAATTGGGTACCCTTGATGAGCCTGGTCTTTTGTTTTCTCACTGTTTATTGTCTCTTCCCCTTCAAGACTTTTCTCTGATGTATTTTGGGATGGAAGAGCAGTTGGATGATGGGGGATTCAGGCAGGATTGTGCATCAGTCCCATGCAGGTTACTTTGTTTAGCAGGGAGAGTGTTTCCAAAACAATGTAATCAAAAAACCCAGCCTCCTGAAGGTTAAAGCAGAGATTTTAAGTGTAATCCGGAGAGATTTCATTTTCACAGGAAGATTTTTTTTTTTTTTTGGTCTTTCAAATGTATTACAGGAGCAAAGTTGCGTAGTGTCAACAGATCTGAAGGATCCAGTCTAAGCTCTAAATGTCCTTATCTACTAATCCCACAGGGGGATAGATACAATCTTCGGTGAAGCACATCTTTGCTGATAAATTTAATTAAAATGTATTGGCAAGTTAGAGACACGAGTTGAAGATGTTTTAAATGAAAAGCTAAGTCTATCTGGATGCTGAGAAGTTTTATTTCCTTGCAGTGAGAGCTTGTCATATTGCAGGGGATTAGAATGGATGTCTGAGTTGTGAGCTGCACCTGAATGCAGCCATCCTTTGACTGGTAAAGGTGATGAGGAAGCGGTGGGCTGTTGCTGGAGTGGATGGAGAGCACCAGTGCAAGGACAAGCTTTCTAAGGAAGCCATCTTGTGATACTAAATGTCCTCTTGCAAAACTCCTTTGGGCATACTTGGCTTTGGAGAAGACCAGAATATTTCTGAAGGGGTTGAAATGTCAGCCAGTCTTGTTAGGAAGGAATTCAGACACCTCTCTAGATCCTTCCAGCTCTGTCAGCTACTTCAGATGCCTTCAGGTTTTGCGGCATGTAGACCCTGGCAGGGTGATGTAATTTTTCTCTTCCTTTCAATTGGGCAATTGCTTGTACACCTTAGAGGCTCCTGTAATGATACACTGATCTTATTACGGTGTGTTCTGGAGCTAAGTTAGTGCATGTGCTGATGATACAATGTAGTGTTCTGTCTACTTTAATATATTTAACGCGGTGACTTCCTCCTGTGCAGCAGGCACTGGAGTAGCACAAGAACTGTGTCACTGAGGGAGTGCTAGAATAGTTTTTATCAAATCTAGAAATCCAAACAAACTAGCAGAATATATCTGCTCCAGCTATTTATGGTGTTTACCTATGTCCTGGTTTGGGGGAGCATCTGTTGTCTTACCATTGGCCAACCTGGCCCAAATCACGACAACCTGCCTTCTAATGGGGCATATAACTTGAAATACTGTCTGATAGGTGAAATTCAGGGTGAGGATAGAAAAGATCTGGATTTTAATCCTGTATGGCCACTGTCCTGCTCGCTGACGTGCCATGAAATCAGTCCCATCAGTAAGGTCTGGGTAATGAAGACTAATTTCTAATGCAACTTTTTGCCTGCTAGAACTGTTCAGGGAATTATTTGTCTGAAGCCAGAATGGAGCTTGCTTTAATTTTCTTCCCATCCTATTCCAGAAGTACAATACTTTGATAATGACTATCAGTTTTATTGTTTTATTTGTCGCTATTTAAGTTTTCTCAGAGCACTATTTACATGCCTATTTCTTTTCCTTGCATCAACAGTTTTACAGAAGCAACAGTAAAAAATAAAAAGGATCTTATGTGCGCGAGGCGTGCAATGTATAATACTTTTCAGACAGAAGCTCTTAAATTCCGTTGGTGTCAAATATGTTTTTACATTTACACTGAGCTACAAGATGATAATCCAGGCTTTTCTCATGGAATTGAAACATAATAGAGTTTGAGGAAGTGTGGCAGCTGTGCAGGTTGGGTCTATGCAGCACAAAAGGAGCTGGTGTTTGGTTGCAGGTTAAATGTATAAATGATTGAAAATCTTAGTATGTTCTCTGTGTATGATGATGTTAATACAGACTACTTATGGCTGGGCATGTATATCTGTTCTTCCAGACCTCTCCCCCATTTTTATCTGCTTTCGCTGAAAATTTAATTCATATCCCCACAATTCTGTAATAATTTAAATAATGTATATATATCAGTTAGCTGTCTGGAACATGCTAAAAGACATTCAATTCACTAACCCTGAAATTGTACCTCCTTCAGAATTAAAGCGCTCTGCGATATTAACACCATTATAAACTTTCTAAGGTAGTTAATAGCATAGAAAAAGGATTCTGCATTTGTGGACTACAGAACCACTTTGAAATGCAGAGTACACACTTCATCCCTCTTGAATTACACATGCCCTCTCCAGAGTTCTCTCTGTACCTCATAATTCCCATTTTCTGTTGAGAGAGATGTCGGAGAGCATCAGCTGGGGTAGCACTGGTCATAATGGAGCTGTATCTGACAGCGTAGTAAAGTTTGGACAAAGCTATCCAGCTAGTTTATTCTCAAATTCTACAGCTTTCTCAACCATAAACCTGCCCATTGATGCTGAGGTAGAATAAAACAGGATCAGCTTCATAAAATAATCATGAGGGCTGCAAATTGTCAGT
Organism: Larus michahellis; assembly: GCF_964199755.1. Classification (NCBI taxonomy): domain Eukaryota; kingdom Metazoa; phylum Chordata; class Aves; order Charadriiformes; family Laridae; genus Larus; species Larus michahellis. The sequence continues at coordinate 4,276,846 of NC_133906.1, read as the reverse complement.
GCATCACTGGCCAGAGGGAGTATGTGGGTAAGAGGGAGGTGAACAAACATATATAGTATTGTCTCCAAGTACTCTCCCACCTGAAAAGCTTTCAATCTTAACGATTTCCTGTATCAAAGATGTTATTCTCAACAAGCTTCTCTTTCATTGTTGCAAGAGAAAACAACTCTTTCCTCAAAGAAGAAGCGAGCAGCTTGGCTTGGTCTCCTGAGAGAGAGCAGCAACAAGACACATAATTAGCCTTATAAAAAGCGTAAGTAGTGGTGCAGGTTCTGCCACCTTTGCTTCGAGCGTTGTGAAGATCACCGTGCGCAGCACAAGTTAAGTGGAGCCCAGTGCCGTTTGTCCTATTAGGAGCTGTAGAAGTTGAAAGAACATACAAGTAGCTGACTTAAGCATGAATATATCTTTTTGAATGCTGTTTAATTTAAGTTGTTTAGCATGAAACCTTTTTGTTTAATATGAAATCTTGGAGGAAGGATTTGGCTTAGTTTAATCAAGGTTATGGGATACAGCGGGAGCTAAAGGAAAAGCGCTCTTGTGACACTTCCATCTGTGTGGTTTGCGGTTGTTCTCTGCACTTCCAATGAAATCTCTAGAGCCCATATTTTGCATTTCATCCTTTTAGATTCTGGGGGAAAAATTCTAACCAAAACAGCCATGAATGATGTTTCCCCCCTTTCCTAGAGACTTATCTAGTATCTTGCTATTGGCAAAATGTTTAACAATTCATATTTGGTACTATGTGATGGGTTTGGGCTATTTCTGTCTGTGTCAGTAAACACATCTAGGCTGCATAGTGGACTAAATACAAATATCTAATTTTCATTATAATAAAGAATTAGGAAATGAAATGTGGTTTATCTTGGATAATGTTAGGATACAGGCTGATTGTGGTGATTAGTGGATGTCATTTGCAACAATCTAAATACAATCCTGCTTGCCATGTAACCATTGTGTTTTGCTGTAGTATCATGCACCAAGATTCATCACAATGCAGTGATGAATTTTTTTCAAGCCCACCTGTACTTTGAACACTGTACTGCCAGCTTTTTCAGCTGGGGTGTTGCTGAAATTCATATTGCAGGGTCCATACTTTATTTTTTAGTTATGTACTATGAACCTGAGCAGTTTTCCATAGGGAAAGAGTGAAGGAGAAAGACTGCTTCAGGAACAAAAATATAAAACCCATGGAGATCCTGTCTAGTGAGTTTTGGTTATTGATTTATAACTCAGCTGCGGATTTAGTTCAGGGTGAAGTTTGGCAGCTTATCTTTCCGTCTTAGAAGGTGATTCTACAGGCGAGTTCAATAATGCAAAGCTCTGCCTAGCTGCTGAGTAGCCAAACAAGAAACCAGCAGTTTGTTGAGTCTGAGTTGTGTCCTATAGTAATAGTGTATTTTGGCTTTTATAAATAAACCATGACCTGAATTTTATACATTAAAATGGCCAAGATGAATAACCTTGTGCAAGGGTTTCCCTGCTCTTTGAGGCCCCATAGCAGTCTAATCACAGCACGGTACAGGCTGCACAGCAAATCTGCTTGCAGAGCCTGTCTGACAAGGCAATACAAAGGTCTGAGCTTACAGACACCTACCATTCATGATCTTTCTAAAAATCTTTTTAAAATTTTACATAATTCTATATCTGTTGTACTGAGGGCTTTGGATACATATGTATTACTTGCACCAAAGCTTTTTTACCAAATGCTAAAGTTCAGGTGACCAAAGCACCCACAAAACCTAAATACAGCTGGGTATCTAAAAGCAAACGTGTGTGGTGAGAATTTGTAATGCCTTAGTAAATGGAATGGCATCACTGCCTGCCTTAGCTGGGCGAGAGAGATACCCTGCTCTAAGCTATCTTTGTGGTGCAGGTTTGAGCGTACAAGTGACTGTATGGTCTCCCCGTAACTGAATTTCTCGACATGTTTTGTTTCCTCGGTCCTGCCACTGCATTGCAAAGGGAAATTATTCCATTTCTGGGTGTTACTGGAATTATTTTCCTGAGTGAAGCTTTGTGAGCTGGGCTCCTTGTATCTCCAAGGAACAAGTAACTGGGAGGTTAGTTGTGTTTAAAGACATCACCTGTGTTATGACCAGCAAAAGTCTCTAAACTAAGAATAAAAAAATCTGCCACCGAGGAAGAAATCCGCATCCTCCAATACTAACATATGCGGAGAAGAAAATGCTCCTTCCGGGAATACATCTTAAATGCAAAGACAAGAGAAAAAAACTTGTCTTTTGTTTTTATATGAGAATTTAGCAGAAAGAACAGGTAATATTTTGTGATTTCCCAAAAAATCTTTCTTTTTCCTCTTGTTTCTACCCCCTTCTCTTTTTTTATTTTTAAGTGATATTATGAGGCTCTTTAAACCAGTTTCATTAGAGTTAATTCCCCCTCTCCTCAGGCAGCTGCAGCTTTATGTACCAAATTTTTATTATACCCAGAAGCTTTCTGCCTGTTAATAAATAATGGTGGTAAATTTTTATATGAAATAAATGTGGTTTCTCATTGCAGCAGAAAGGAAAATAAGTTTGGGGGGTTTTTTTGGGTTTTTTTTTGGTTTTTTGTCCGTGCATCTTTAAATTATAGAAACTAAATAGTGTGAAAACAGCATTCATTTCATAAAGACACGGCCAGGTTAAAAAAATAAAGTTCTTTGACATATGCCATTAATGATAACTTAGATCATTGTTACTCAAAAGGTGTTTGGAATCTTGTAAAAAGATATATATTTTTTTTAATCATTCTTAGTACAGTCTGTAAAGAGCAATCTGTGCTTTCTGTTCTCATTCCTGAAGTGAGTTCCTGGAGCAGTATCAGCCTTCGCAGTGCCCCTGAGTGAACAGTCCCAAAGCGACATGTGCGGCCGCGGCAGGAGATCTACCTTTATCTGCAGTAGGAGGGAGGGAAGGGAAGGGAAGGAGGCATTAAGGCAGGAGGAACAAGAAGTGTGTGACCTGAGGCTGATAATTTGAACTCTCTAGGAATCTACCTGGGTTTTGAGGATGCATCCCTGTACTGGCCCCAGGGCAGTCTTTGAGATAGCTTTGCTCTGGTGGGATGTTAAAACTTGCTCATCCTTGTCACTGATTTGCCAAGTTATCATGGACACTTTGTTATTATTAAGTCTTAATAAGAGAGTTGTGGTCCAGCTTCTTGCATTGTTACTGAACTGCTTGTCACTGACATGAAGCATCACCTGTCTAAATACTAACCCGCCTGTGTTTGCCTGATTGTCTGCTTGTTTTCAAAAACTTGCAAGGACCGCAAGAGGGCTACTCTAACATGCCATGTTTTGAAATCCAGAATAATTTCACTTGGCTTCAATAAATTTACAGTTGTAGGGGGAGACATTTCTTTTGTCTGAAGAACATCCTTGAGAATTTCAGGGTACGGCTGCTTTTCTTGAAGAAAATGAGTTAGAGAAGCTCATAATTGGAAAGGGATAGCTATTTAAATAGTCAATATAAATGGAACATAATTAACATTACCTTAATCCCTCTCCCATGGTTCTTAAATCTACACATGGGAACCTCGAATTGAGGATGCATGTCTAAATGTATCTTAATTAAGTCCTAATTAATTTAACTACTTAAACAGTTAATCCTTTCTCTCTTAAAATGAGATTTCACAGTGTGGAAAGAGTAAAACGTTTCATTTGTCCATGTTATGTCCACTACGCCTCCTGACTGCAGTGCTGTAACGGTCCATGATCCCACCCAGCAGCAGGACTGGGAAGCGAAGCAGCCACTGGTGGTGCCCACAGGCAATGAGGGGCCGTGGCTGTACCCACAGCACTGACCTCAGCTTTCTGTGGGTCTGTTGCAGTGCCATGCGCATCCATCTGCTGCTCTGCACGAGTACTTGTCTGACGGTGGGTGGGGTTTTTTTAGGCACAAATAGTAGAGGAGAAAGGTGAAGCTGCCAGACCTGTCCCTGAGGCCAGGAGAGGCGGGTGCCCTATCCCCACACCTCTGGGCTGCTGTGGCTGCCCCAGGGCAGGAGGGTGGGCTCCCAACTGCTGGCGCAGGGCTGGCAGCACACGCTGACTCCAGCTGCAGAGGCTCCCTTTATGTGTTTTTGTATGTGCAAAGCTCTAACTCTCCATTTTTCTGTTATTCTGGGATTAGGCCAAAGCTTTATTAAATTTCTTGTAGATGATTAAAAGGGGAATTGAAATTACAGGATGAAATCTGAAGCATTCAGAAAGGGAAATTTTCCTTCTTTATTCTTCACGTGATCCAGTTGAAATACTTCAAGCTAAATGTTTCTTCCTCCCTAAAAGAAATCAGGGGGCGCACCTGTACAGACAGGTCAGGCCTCCCTAGGTAGATCCTAGACCAGAAGTTCCCATCAACACACGGGTTGTGGGTCTTGTGTCGGTGGTCCTGTGGCATCCTGATGTCAGAGCCCAGGGCAAAAGGGAAAGTGCCAAAGGGCTCATGGACACAAGCAGCTCTGTATTTGAGATGCTCTTGGGCTAATGCTGGGATGAACTTACCCATGATGGCATGTCCATCTAAACCTGTTTCTTTTGCCTCTTGGTGTGTTAGAATTTTGGTGGTACAGAATAGATCAGAGTTGCTCAGCAAATATTGATGACATTTCAGACAAAATATCCCAATTTAATGCTGGTCATGTTTGCAGTGTGTTTTTAATTCCTTTTTTAAAAACTGTTCTTAGCAATGCTCTCCTGTCTTCTTCTCACTCATTTGTGGACTACTATGTGACATTCCTAAAGCAGAATGGAAGAATCAGAATTATGAAACCTAATATATTAAAATGTTTCCATGGCTTTTTTAAAATCGAGTCACTGGTAAGAGCTGATGAGCGCACATGTGAGCAGCATTTGCTCTGGTGACTGGTTTCCAAATCTTGCTCATATTGCCAGCCATTTCCCAGTACTCATGGGCACTGTATCTCCTCATCCTGGTTGCACATCTGTGTTGCTAAATGAAAGTAATCAGACTCAGCATGAAAGTTTAATAAGCTGCATTCTGGCATTGGCCATATCCTCAATTGTGTATTTGTTTTCTGCCTGCAGAAGTCCTCAGACATTGTCAACCACAACAGCTCCAGTGTTTACAAGCACTGAAGTTTATTAGCCTCAAATCACTCTCTGTTGGTGGTATTCTGAAAATAGACCAGATCTCTGAGTTTGCCAGTATTTTTAGGGGGGTTGATCAAAGCCAGGCCACAGCCTGGGAAACCATAAGCCACATGGCTGTTCCCTTCCAGTCTGAAAATTACTATGTTTCAGAAGCAGAAGGATCCTTAGATGAATTAGTGGAGTTTAAAGCTCCTAATTTCAGGACAGTATAGTTTTAAATAATTACGTGTTTTGACTTCATGACGACTCGGGGAGTGCGTAGTTGGTTGCACATACATCCTAAGCAGGGTGTGTCGCAGTGTTGAGCCTTGTAGCAGTCCCTGTTGCCCCTCCAGGAGAAGCAGAATAAAGAGAGAGAAGAATGGGAGCAAGCATTGTGTGTGTCCCATTAACCTCTTGCCGCAGGAACAAATTTTTAAGGTTCACAGCAGCACTAGCTGGGCTAAACTTTGGAAATTACTAAGCTATTGTCTGTATCCTGAAACTTTCCCATTGTTTGCTGGGGTTTCAGCTCCTTGCCTGTTTGCTTTGCTGTCTGGCTGGTAACTGCTGGTGGTTTGGGTCCTACGTGGGAGTCTAGGGAGGCCTAGCTCAGTTCTGTCCCTGCTTTGGTATATGGTGCTGGTATAGTTGGTATATTGACCATAGCAGAGTCTGTCACCATATGTGTGGCAGGCTTGGGTTTTCGCTCCTATTTTATGGGTTGCTTACTGCTTGCTACCAATGTGTCTGGTCGTATCCCTCTCTCCCTTGATTTTTATGCTGCACAGTGGGACATAGAAAGCCACGTGAAAAATCTTGTCGTCGTCACACTGTGCATGTATTTTTGTTTGCTCACTCTAGGAAAGGCACAAGTGGCTAAGGGCACTTCCAAAGGTATCTCCTTGCTCTGTTGAACCACTTGATGGGTGCCTGTAGGGTTTCAGCAGACCACTGCAGACTGCTGAGCGAAGGGAGGGAGACCTGAACTCCTGACTGAAAGAAAAGGCTGACCTGGAAGCCGTTTGCTTCCCTGGGTGCTATTGTGTCACTACTTGCTGAAAAGAAATCACTTTTTAGTAATTCGTAGTAAAAGTCCCATCTCATTCCTAGGGAATGTGTTTTAAATGGTCTTCTGCTAATTCTCTGAACACTTATAACTGGATCAAAATGCTCCAGTGAGGTTTGTTCTGGCCCCCATATAACATTTGAAGCTGTCTCCCGTTCCTATGGCTGTGGATTAATGAGGCTGTGCAGAGCAGCCCGGCGCGTGCTCGCCATCCTTGGGAGGAGTGGGTGTGTGAAGCTGGATCGCTTCCTCTCTGGAGAGCGGATCAGAGCCCGTCAGAGCACAAAACAGCCTGCTCTTAGCCTGGAGGATGTTCATGCCGTTTTTCAGAGGTAGGAACGTGGGGGAAGGTGAGGGGTGAAGAGTAACGGGGGACGATGGGAAGGGATTAGCGGCAAACAAGTTGACTGAAACAGCTGCTCATGGGAGCGTCACCACAGGCCAGGTACGGCCCTGGCAAAAGGGAAAAACGTTTCCTTGTAACGGAGATTTTATTTCCTTACATGTCTTGAAACAAGTTATTGCTTTCACAGTGGAGTTTTTCTAACTCTGAAGAATCTAGCGTGTTGGGTGGGGTTTTCTGTACTTTTTTTAATTAACATCAGGAGCGAACATTTATTTGGATGAAGAGCTAAGCGAGCTAATGCCCTCAGTCCTGGGCAGTGATGCATACGTATAAAAGCAAGTACCTGATTTATAGCCATCTGTGTTCAAAATGCTTGAGCACAACAGTTAAAGATGTGGTTGAAGAATTTGAATGAATACATAGGTACTGAAGCAGCTCTATTTCTGAGTCAGAAGTATGTGGGCTATTTTTAGAGAGTTGCTAGTGGCAGAAGGGTGTTTTAGGCACTGTCCATTTACATTAGTGTTTTGAAGACCCACTTCTTGTTCAGCTTCTTGGCAAACCAGAAATGAGGACGCTAATGTTTTTTACGAACAAGAAGTCCAGGCACTATTGGTTGCTTCCATATATTGCCTGAGATCAGATCCACTGAAATGCTTGAGGTGTAGGTGCTGCCCTCTAACAACGTATCTACAGAAATGTACCCATGCCCACTGCCAGCTCTCTGTTCCTAGAGCTGTAACTGAGGTTTGATGCTGTCCGCTCCCCCACAGTCGCGTACTAGGTATTTCAGTAAAAAGCCTTTTTACATGAGCAAATGCATTTTGGCAAAGTTTCTCATGTCTTATTGAAAAATCTGGATATGTATTGGAACCGTATTTTTTGAGCAGTTTCTTCTGTGCAAATAGAGCCTTATTGGTACTTATGTTCTGCTTAATTATGCTTCACATTTTGGAGCAATCTGCTCAACTTAAACACCTTCCGTGAAATGGAAAGAAGTGATCTTTTGGGTGATACTGTCTCATTTGGATGTGATCTGTAGTGTAGATATTTAATAGCGGTGTTTCATTCCTCGATTCTGCCTGGACCAAAACAATTCGTACTTTTTTTAGTCTTTGCACAGGTGAATTGCCATAACGTGGTGGTGAGCTATCCTGTCTGCTATTGTTGGAGGAAACCTGCTCCCAAATTCACTTCTGCTGGCGGTGCTAGCATTGCCTTATAGTTATCTGACAAATTCTATTTTACACACTACTGTTTCCAAGCAGGATGATGTGCATGTTAATAAAGAAAAGAAAATGTTCTCTTTTTTCTTTTCTTTTTTAATAAATGTGAGCAAACCCACACATGTTTTCAGCTTGGGAAAAGAAATATTTCTGTTTAAAAAACAAACAAACAAAGCTTCATTTTAAAAACAAACCAACTGATTTTAAGAAATTGAAACTTAAGGTAGAAAAAGTAGAAATAACAACTAATTTTTTTTTTAAAGATCTTTAGTGTGAAATCTCTGTTGTGCAGAATTCCAGTGTAGGTGCCTGCCCAGTAATGAAGTAAAAATTTATGGAACTGGATAACTTAACAGAGGAAAAGCTGCAAGAAGCTGCTGCGCTGTAAATAGACTGAGACAGACTGACCACAAACATGGTGCAGGTGGAGATGGCTTCTGCCTCTATTACAATGACATGTGAATATTTGTGGGAAATGACATTCAAAAATTTTTTGAAAATGAAGTTTTCTAAATCACAGTCAAAACTTCCATTTTGTGGAAAATAAGTTATTTATTTTTCACCATATGGAATGTCGCCTTTGAAAGAGTCGTGTATCCCACAAAACAGTCTGAATTCCAAAGAGCTTCCGTGCCCTGTCGGGGAACTCAGCCCAAGCTGCCCATGCACCCAAAGGGTGGCTCAGACACAAGGACCTTCCGCCCCTCCGGCGCTCTCATGGCCATGGGGCACCCACCAGGAGGCACCAGCCTGCAGCAGCATCTGGCCCTTGGGTGGTGATGGGCCCAGCATGCTTCGTCCTCTCTCAGAGGCTGCTGCAGCAATCCTTCACGTCTGCGGCTGCGTTTAGGTACTCCCACCAGCAGCCTGCAGTGACTGAGCACAGGGATGCCTCCGGGAAGGCACAGCGAGGCCGTTGATACATATACACATAACGCTCTCTCTTCAGGTGAAAAGTCCCAGTCCAGAATAAAGAAATCTGTCTCAGGTGAATTGTGATCCCCTGCAATCATGACCTTAAAGAACTGTATCTGTGACTGAGAGTGTCCATTATAAGGGTTTTATGTAGTTTAAGCTGTGTTTGGCCTTGCACCATTGTCTTCCAAACATCTGCTTAGTTCTCCTGTCAGTTTGCAGCCAGTGCCAAGTGTATGTAATCCCACCTGTTCAAAAAAGGTGCCCCAAGGGGGAAAACAACTTAGTTTTTAGACAGTAGTTAAAACCTGCCTGAATGCACAAATATAAAATTCTACTTTTCCCATCATAACCCAAGGATAACATGTCCTTGAATTAGGCACTGAACTAATTACTATTTCTGATTGCTTGATTCCCCTCCATTATATATTCATTGATTATTGTTCTTCCAAAAGCCTTTTTCTAACTCAAAGCTAGAGCAAACCAATGTTCATGGAAATCGGTGCAGTAATAAGTCAGGGACTTGAAGTGTCTCATTTGCTTTTCAATGAGAAAAAAAAACATTGGCAGCAATAATTCTTCTCAGAGAGAATAAGTCTGTTTGTAATGCATTGTCTTGGCTCATCAGAGGTTTTTTGATGAATAACCTATTCCGAAAAAAGAAAAAAAAATTAAGTTCAGGTATTTCATTTATAATTCAGAAGTCTTCTATAACTATTTCATTTATTAAGTGCCCTCTGAAGAATTTCTGATATTTCTTCAGAAAAAGCATCAAAGTTGGATGGCTTGACGTATTCTCATGGTTTTCCTTTTCCCTTGCTGCTTTGAAATTGAAATCTTGCCTTGGTCCTGGCTCGCCCTGCATTTCCCAGGTTGGGGGAACCTGTTTAAGGCCAGTGGCTTGGTGCTGCTTTTTTCAGGAGATTGCTGCCTCCATATCTTTTATTTGCCTTCTCTGCACCTTACTAAAACATACGTGGGAGGCTTCCACAGTTTAATTTCTTTTTTTTTCCCCAAGTGGTAATTACTGATCTAAACTTTAGTCTGGTAAAAGTATAGTAATATGTTTAAGCTATTAGATTAATGCTCTGAGTAGCAGTGGTAGGAGTTTCCTGCCAGGCTAGTTACGCATTAATATTAAACGGGTCTTCTGCAGGACTGATGTTTGTCAACATGTGGGGCTTTGTGCCCCTCGCTGGTGGCTAGGACTGCCCCTCAGCTGCTGTCATATCTCCAGCTGCTCAACCAAAACGATTCTGTGATTCTATTAGACTGTCAGTGGAAAGGGACATTTCATTGCAGTTAGCCAGATAGTAATTTTTCAGGAAATAGGATTTGCTTGAACATTTTTCCATTTTCTGTTCTTCATCTCTACCTCGGACCAATTTAAAAAAAAAAAATTATGAATTATGATCTTTAACAGTGTATTTCTTCCTCTACCCAGGTGTGACTGCAGGTATCTCAGAGTAAGCTCAGCTCTGTCCCAGGCTCCCTGTGTGACTCTGAGCAAATCTACTGACAGAGGGGCAGCTGTAAATCAAATGTTCCTGAGCCAGGGCTGCCCAGGCTGCCACAGCCTTGGCACGCGGGAAAAGCTCCTCTGCTCTACTCTTGCGCACTTGTTCTTGCTGGCCAAACTGGAAAGGACGCTCTTTATGCTTTGTTTCCTGCTGAAATGACATACCTTTGCTATGGGAACTGTCCCTACCGTGTATTTGTGCAATGGTGGAGCTCTGACTTCAGGATCGCTGATACAATCGACAGAGACCAGGATCCAGTCAAGCTCCAGAAGGGGAGTTACCCTCTGTGAGCTCAGCTGGGTGCTATAAAGGTCTCAGCCATGAACATTATTGTTCCCTGTGATGATGCTCAGTGCTATCCAGATTGCATTTTATTACAGCAGGTAAGCTTGTTATATTATACTTGTGCGTATTAGGAAAGTACTTAGGCTCAAAATTTACTAAAGAGCTGTGCATTTCTTGGGTGCAAAGATATCAGCTCTGGATTGGGAAATCTTGCTCAGCTTGCTAGAGACCAGGACAGGGCTCTCAGGAGTATCGCTCTATGTTCATCTTGTTCTTATTCTCTTCCCTGGGTTAGATGAATTTTTTGGTCTGGTGCAAGACAGCCATTCTTATGTCTCATTTTTTCCAAGAAGAAAATCCTACAAAGTGCGAACAGGTTGATAGAAATGAGGAATACTGATTTGAGAATAATACTGAAAGGTTGTTCCCAGGGCACACTGCTAGACTGTGAAGTGCCAAGAGCTGCAGCTTTCTTGAATACTGATTTTTTTTGTTTAGTTCTGCTGCTAGTTTGCACAGTAAAGGATTCTTGCTAGCTGGAGTTCAGCACCTGCCCCAGATCTAGGGCGAGCCTGACTTCACAGCACAGAAACAATTCTGTAATGTGAGTGCCTGAGTACGTTACATTACAGAGCCTGAGCAGGTGAAAGTCCCTGAAGAGGAGCACGCCTAGTCACAGAATTAACATGCCTCTATCAGGAATGCTTCTCTCCTTTTTGGAAATCACCCTGGATTGCTCAGATTGTTCTATGAAATACAGGACAACTCAGGAGAAGTTGCTGGTGTTGCTGTTGGGAAGAAGATTAGTTACCACATTATGTGTTGTTTCCTAGCTGTTCCCTGGCGGTCACTGTGCTATTCTCAGGCAGATACTGGTAAGGTAGACTAAATACTTTCTACCCTTTGCTAACTGTGTTTTTCCCTGTTGTACCAGCCCTGAGTCTCTCTCTTTTCTGTGATTACGCTTTTCCCCATGGCCGATTTATGGCTCTTGTTATAAAGGCTCGTAGCGGAGCACGGCACGAAAGGTATCTGCTTCCCTGCTTGGGAAGCCATGTCCCTGCTTTTCTGGGTAAGGCAGTAGGTGTATAGCTGTGTTCATACAGCAGCAGCCATATTAAACCTGATTGGTTATACTAGTGCTAGAGTCAAAAGGAAGCTCAGCAGCGTATACTGCCAGTAGCTCTGGGAATATGGTGCAAGAATGTGGTGCACCTCCTTCAGATGAGTCACTGTTTTTTATATTTGTTTAATCATAGAATGGTTGAGGTTGGAAGGGACCTTAAAGATCAATCTAGTTCCAACCCCCTGCCCGGGGCAGGGAAACTTCCTACTAGACCAGGTTGCTCAAAGCCCCGTCCAGCCTGGCCTCGGACACTTCCAGGGATGGGGCACCTGCAGCTTCTCTGGGCAACCCATTCCAGTGCCTCACCACCTTCATAGTGAAAAATTTCTTCCTGATATCTAATCTAAATCTGCCCTCTTCCAGTTTGAAGCCATTACCCCTCGTACTATCACTCACTCTATGCCCTTGTAAAAAGTCCCTCTCCAGCTTTCCTGTAGGCTCCGTTCAGATACTGGAAGGCTGCTATAAGGTCTGCCTGGAACCTTCTCTTCTCCAGGCTGAACCCCAACTCTCTGAGCCTATCTTCATAATCAGATGCTCGTTTGCCGTCAGTTCTTCCTGTTGGTCATCTTTTGGCCTCATCCCTCTGTTACTCTTGGCTGCGTCCTTAGATTGCTCTTTGAAGTACTTGAAGTGGTTTAGAAGCAAGTACTGTACTTTAAGCAGTGCCTAAATATCAACCTTGGAAAAATTCAAGTCTTGGGAGAGTCCTTGCTGTAACTGGAGTGGAGCATTGTCTTATGCAACTGCACAAAACCAGAGTACAAAGTCAGACCCATTTATAACGAGGGAGATGCAATAACGGAGTGCTAATGAAGTTGAGGGGACTTGCGTGAAGCGCTGGGAAAGCGTGTCTGGATGTATAAGTGTTATTATTCCCACTTTACTGATGGAGCTTTACAAATTACCTTCACTTCTTCCTGTTCTGCTGGAGAGCTGCTGAGGTATAATTCATTTCTATAGCAGGGCTGGAAATAGATTCATAAGCAGTTGAATGCTGTGAAACGGCACTGCCTGGTTGTAATACATTATCGTGAGCAAATAACGCTGCTGATGCTATTGATGATCATGACTAGGAGGCTGAAAGAAGCTATCAGTGCTATCAAGGAAGATAGCTTTTAGGTTGCATTGCAGCTTGTGTTAGACATTCCTCTTCTTGAATACCTGGGCTCTGCAGTCCAAGTCCTGCTAAGGATGTAAGAACTGATCTGCATAAACCATTTTGTGTTTCTAGCAAAATACTGCAAGTTCTGCAAAACTCCTCTTTCAGGGGAACGGTGTATTCTAATGTTTGTTTCTTTGATTCCCCTAAAGGGCAATGAGTTATTGTGAATTTTGCTGTGAGGCCATTAATGTGCTTGGGAGGATTTTCTTGCTGGGCTTGAGGTTTCCCGCTGAAGGGCATCTTAGAAGGAGCAAAAAGTTGGGGTTTGGGGTTGGGTTTTTTGGGGGGGTTGGAGAAAAAGCTTCCTCATCTTTCCACATGCAGTCCTCCAGTTTAATTGTAGCTGTGACTTGCCGTTGAAATGGTTTGATTGTGTGTGCTTGTCCTTGGATTAATTCTTCAGACAGGCTTGGTGTCCCTGCCCCTCGGCACACCCCAGCCTGGACACCTGCCGGAAAAGGTGTTGTTTCACTAAGGAGATGTTTCAGGGTTTTATTCTGGGAATGAGCACATCTCTTAACTCATTAGACACTACCTAGAGCTGTGTCCAAACTGCCGCTGCCCTAAGAGACTGCAAGCTATATACCCATCTATGGAACTAAGATTCTATATACTTGGGGGAGATAGCCTTTAATACCCCGACAAAACACACAAAATAGAATTACTCTCAGAAGGTGAATGTATGCCAGCCTGAGCTGTCATTTGTGCAGAGATGTCTGAAGTTGAATTGAAGTGATGCTGAATGTATTCACAATTTCATATTAACAGAGTAAGATGGAAGGCGCTGCCAGGTTCCATGACCTGTAAAATGTATGTATTGCAGGAAATGTATTTGTTTAGCAAACCATACAAAAATTACTCAACTGTGTAAAAAGTCAGTATGTAAATATTTTTCATTTTTTAAATATCTTTTCAGCTGGGAATTGGTGTGTTACCAAATGGCATTTCAGTATCTTGTTTCAATGCTAAGTGATGCACTATGTTTCTTACAAAGCACAAAAATAATCAAGAGCACACTTCTCACTTTCTGGTGTGGGTAGTGTAACGTGAAGCTTTATTTGTGGTGGAAATTGCTTTGTTACAACAATGTAAGGAAATGTGACTTTTTAAACAGTAAGGAGTAACACTGAGAAATAGAACGTGCTTATCCTGTGCTACTCATGAGATCACTCAAAAGTGACTAAGATTGAAGTGTACAAAAAAAAAAAAAGGCTGTTCATCCTGAGAAGCTCTTTGTACAGGCGAGGAGGGGTGGGGCAGAGGTGCCTGGTTTAGGCAGGGGGCCGTGTCCAGCTTGATGTTGTCAGTGACATGAAGGTGGTGCTGCTCAGGTCTGTAGAGAAAGGAGAGGTTCTCTCTGTGAGGTGTAGGAGCAGTTCTGCCTGAGAGTATGCGGTGAGAAGAGTCTTTACCATTTCCAGTACTGTGGCAAGTATGCAGCTTGCCCTCCCCTGACACTGGGCACTGAGATCTTTATTTTTTGAGCCATCCCCCCCTGTCCCCCGTCCCCCCCCCAACTACTCAGAGAAGCAGCAGATCGCATAATCTGAGAAAGTTTTTCAGCTGACCTAACTAGAGCCTGCCAAGGGCAAAGAAGCTCCTATTTTATTTACTTGCCACCTCCATAACAGATGTGACACAACTGTAGGACAGTAGTTTTTCTACTGGTCCTGTAACCTTTATGTAACAAATTTATTTCTCCCTGAGGGCAGGGAGGTTGTGTTGGGGGTCCTGTAACTGAGAAAACAGAGCTGGCTGAAGACAATCCTGGAGCTAAGGACCCATCCCCTCAGTATGTTTGGCAGCGAGGGATTTGTGCATAAAGCCATTTTTTATATATTCCATTGAGTTCCTCTAAATTCACTCCATTAAACAAACAATTAGTCTGTTTTAGAGTCTAAAAAATTGCCTTTGGATTTTGAAAGCCTTCTTGATAAACAAGAGATCTGGGCAGATGTACCTCTGGCCAGCTCAATGTCCTATCACACCCTGCAGCACTCTAGTTTCCTAAAAGTGAGAGAAAAAGGCAAATATCTTCTTTTTACCTTGTACCAGAACTCTGCTCTACAACAGGATTGGGTTTTGTATTGAAATAAATACTATCTGCCGTGCTTGTTTTCTCAGATAATAGGAACAAAATCAAACACTAATGTTGGGGTGTGTAATGGCTTCCCGGCCAGCACAAATGCACTGTTGTTCAGATAGTTTCTGAATTTTCAGAGGATTGGGCATGGGCACAAATAAAAAATGCTGCCATGCAGATGTCGCAGGGGAAATCTAACCATTTTATTAGTCTGACACTGCTGAAATAGGATTATGTGTCTGCAAATTCAGTCTTGCATTTCTCCATTTTTCTATCACTGCTTTCCGCCTCTTATTTTGGTACCTGCAAGGTTTGTGTTTGATTTTCCTTCATCTTTCTTTAGGCTGTGAAGGAATGAAAATATTTTAAGTCAAATTACATTGAAAAATGCAACTGGATTTGTATGGTTTAAGTAGAGTTTTATATTGCCTTTGCTCCTGCAGTTCTGTTGCAGCTCACCCTGGTCAGGTACAGGTGGACAGTCCCATTCCATGTGCACAGCCCTGATGGATTCGTTATGGCATTACCTGCTGTTTGTAGACAAACCATTAGCATGTTAGAAATAATCCTCAGAAATTATAAACTGAGTTTCTGCCAGTTTCTTTCCCTTTCATTGATACTTCGTTGTTCAGAAATTGCTCTATTTCACTGCCCAGAGAGTAATCCATAATCTGGCGGGTTTGGGTGGGGGAAATAATCATAAGATAAGTGGTGGTAACAATATTGTAGTTTCTCCTGTTTCTACTGTTCAATATGCTAAGTAGACATAAGCGTATGAATTTGAGATGATGATTAAGAAGTTTTTTGTTGAGTTTATTGAAAAGTGCTGTTTTTCAAAAAAAAGAGCAATTCAGTGTTAAGTACAAAATATAGACTGTAAACCAAAACCTCTTAGTTATAATTTTAATAATGTGGAAGGGAATTAATTTGCAATTGAACCCTTGAAAGCTGACTCTGTGAAGTTTTTCATACAATGAAGAAAAACGTATTGTTACAAGAAGCATTTTTTTTTTGTTTCTCTTTTTTTAAGGGCTTTTTTCCTATCTCTATAAGGAAGAAAAGAAAACGTTGTTTCTTTCCAGAAGGTATTATCTATAGTCTAAAGTTTTGATAACCCACAAGGTTACCCAATACAGAAAAAGAGATGATCTTTGTCTTTTTTGCAGCACATCTATTGTCTTCCTGCTATCTGTTGAATCATCTCTGGTGCATCTTCCTCCTTTCAAGCCCAGTATTTACAGTGGGACCTCTCCCTGTACTCCAGCTCTTCCTATTCATTGGTTTCACCCTTACTAAATCAGGACACTATTATCATGCTTTTTCTAATGGCTGCATTTACATTTCTTTGTTCTCATCAATGGAAATTAGTTTGCAGCTAGTGTTAACATGCAAATTTAGAACTCCCTTTATTAGACTTGAAGTGGGAGATTATTTTTTTTTCCTGTCCTCAGGTTGCCCAGCAAAGTGTAATTTCCCTGGTGGTGGGTGATTTCATGGCTAATGGTTCAACATCTTTTGCTTCAGCAGATATTCAGGGCCTTCTTAAGCAACTTGCTCATTCTCTTTATTTATTGCAAACCTATCTTGATGGATCAAGAAGGTTGAAAAGTCATGTGATTATACTGCATGTGTACAGTGGAGTTTATTAAATGTTACTAATTGTTTTTGTATGCTTTCAGTAAAGCTGCTAGTACATACTGCTCTGTCTTTAGTTTGTGTTGTGGTCTATATACGTGATTTAAATCCATGCTTGTTTGTAGGCTCTTTGCTCTTGAGACCAGCTTCTCTTGGAAGTATTCATGAAGTTTCAATTCAAAAGGGGAAAGTGTGGAGGTGTCTGCAGTCACTAATCTGTGAATGATATCCCTGTGCAAGTAGTCTGTCATTCAGGATTCAGTTCCGTTACTGATCCTCTGATGTGATTGTCCTCAGTATCACCATCGCTCTTGCACTGCAGCAGCCAACTGGAACATCCACTGTCATTTTCTTATGTTGGTCTTGGGTTTTTTTCTTTAATTGTTCCTTCCTCAGGCTGAGGAAAGCTGGGACAGAATTAGCAAGGCCAAGCACCACAATTTGGCAATACTATCTGACCAGGCATTTTCTTATTGGTGAGGAATCTCTTCCTGCCCTTATCTCAACCCGTGAGCCTCCTGTTATATTTTCTCTCCCTTGTCCAGCTGAGGAGGGGAGTGACGGAGCGGCTTTGATGGGCACTGGGCATCCAGCCAGGGGCAACCCACCACATCTCCATACACTGCGTTTCCTGTAACTGATGCACTAACTGCAGGACAAACTGCTCTGGGTGGTGTGTGAGAGGAAACCAGGTGGGCTCACTGTGGCTTCCCGGGCAGCAGCAGGTGAGATGCTGTAGAGCCGGTGGTATGATGAGAGGGTGTCTTAGGAAAGTTTGGGCAGCTGGAGGCACAGAATCCATGGAGATGAAGGAAGTAGATGATGGCAGATGGACTGAGGGCAGGAACTGCCCAGGCTGGAGTTAGGGTCAAGGAGCTGCAGGGAGTAATATCTGACCAAAACTCTTGTGCCTTTTTCAGGTTATTGTAGATCCTATTGTGTACCCAGTTCTCCCGTAAAAAGAAACTGATGCCATGAGAAGCCGTATACATATCTTTAAAATAAATATTTATTTCTTTTACTTTTAACCTAATTTGCTAATAAAATTTTCTTCCAGGGGATGTGAAGATAGTACAAATTGACGGTGTTGCAAATGCAGTGACTGCAAAGAGCACCAGTTAGAGGCTTCCAGACCACCTGAGGCTTCTTCACTCTTTCTAATCACTTTTTTATTTCTGCAGGCTGTCAAAGAGCTAAGCTGTGGAGAGGAAGCAGAAGGCTGCAGGCCTCTTGTTGCCTCTTAGCAGACTTCAAAAATTGCATGCAAAGTCCTCCTTATCCCATATCAGAGTTGCTAGGATGACTGCTGCATTGCTGTCTTGCTGTATGCATGGATGCTTGCATGGGTGCATGACTGTGTGCATGCTTCCCTTCACATGCTGCCCCGAGTTTCATGGTCATGCAGGGGACAGCAAGCTCTGACTTCCTTTCCTGCCCCTGGGGGTAAGGAAAGAGGCAATTCAGAAAAAAACCCAAGCCAAAACATGTAAAATACACCTGGAAACAATCCTGCTGTCACTGGAAAGGGAACCCTATGGCACTTGCAGAACACATCCAATGTCACCTTAAAATTAACAAAAGACAAAGCTATGTATGGTTGTCACTTTGTTTTTGTTAATTTTTTTTCTTACTTTTTCCTAGACCCTGCCCGATGGTTTTACGTGTATCAGAGAGGTAAAATTTAAACCAGTTTGACTCGATCGGTCATATAATTTTTGTAGCAGAAGTTTTCTTAAGACAGGAAACAGTTTCCCCCTGGTTGAGTTTGTTCTAATTTTCCACGCTGGCAGCAAATACAATTAAAGGTGTTTGAAAATTGCCCAGTTCCTGGGTAAGGCTGCAGCCTGGGGAGCAGCCAAGTCCCCACTGATGAAGGCAGTCCCAGCTTTTACTCAACCTCCAAGTCCTTCGGTGTGCAGTGCTGTATGGCATGATGTGCTAAGTCAAGTACTTAGACATACAGGTACTCTCCATGTAAAGTTTTGAGGTGGTATTAGTGGGAATTTTCCAAAAATTATCACAGGGAGGTGATTTTCTAACCTTTCTAGTGAGGTTTTTTTGCAAATTTACCTTTGAACAGCTGCTCGGAGGAAAGCACTTGTTTAAAAAGCACATTTTCTGCAGCATCCCCATGGAAAAGCAGCAAAGAACCCATCAAGCTTTTGGCGATTTTCCACCTGTTTTGACAAGTCCCCTCCCTTATAAGTGTTGCTACAAGACAGGTGGGAATGTGCAAGGAAAACTG
The DNA here is from genome assembly GCF_964199755.1 of Larus michahellis. Taxonomy (NCBI): domain Eukaryota; kingdom Metazoa; phylum Chordata; class Aves; order Charadriiformes; family Laridae; genus Larus; species Larus michahellis. The sequence continues at coordinate 4,258,136 of NC_133906.1, read as the reverse complement.
GGGAAAAAAGGTACTGTCCCAGGTAAGGTCCATTGCACTGGGAGGACACCCTGCCCTCTCCTACCTGAGGAATGGCCACAGCAGAGCTATTTCTAATGATGCGTGGAGTTAATACGGTGTCTGCAGAAACAATTAAAGTCAAATTTGACGTTATGTAGTTCACATTCAAATCATTGTACCTGGTCTTAGTTGTGTACTAGAAAGACATTTTGGAGGTACCTGTGTCCTCTGACTATTCCTGCATCTCCTTTTTCAGAGGATAACCTTGTTCTAGCTTCCCTGTGTACCAATGTGAAACTAATTAAAGGACTATAGAGGCAGAGGAAAGTATTCATACGTGACATTTTGCATCGATCATTGCAAGGATTAGACAAGAAATCTTAAAATTTTATTACTTTTTTTTTATTAAATATCAGAATTTTCTAGAGTGTTGGGTTTTCATGTAGCTTTTCTCTGCCAACTGGTGGTGTTGCAGGTTCACACAGGCAGAACAACCTTGCTAAGCTGGACTGTGTAATAAATTTGATGTTGCTGATTTATGGTGAAAATGGACGTGAATAAGTCAAAAAATCATTCCAGGAAAAGGGAGTGGATAAAGAGACATCAGTTCCTTTTGGTTTTATTGGCTGGAGAGTCCTTTTGGTTTGGAAATCGATTTCTCCAGCCAGGCAATAATAATAATAATTTATTAATAAAGGACTATTCAAATTTAATTAAATGTGTTTAATATTTGATACGTCAGGAAGTACCTTAGTGCCATTTTTTTATTGATGTTTATTTACCATGAGCGGGTTTAATTAACCCTTTTTTAAGATTCATAAATGTGCAGATTACATGTTTTTAAGTTCTATCTGAGCTGTCATTCTGGGAACATCGGCAGGAACAAGCCCACAGTATTCTTGTTGTCTGCTATGCTAGCCTTGGTGTTTTGTAAGTATTTGCCAGATGGGGTCGCTTAAAGGCTAAGACTTAGATTTTTGTCTTGGTGGAAGAACATGGAACTGCACAGAAATATTTTCACTGTTCAGACAGCGGAGCTGAACTCGGTCGCTGCCTTTGCCCCAGGGATCTGGAACCACAGACCTCGAAGGACTTCACAAAAGCGCTATTTCCTACAGTTCCCACTTATGCCAATGGGGGATCGCTGAAGCCAGTGCATCAGTAATACAGCTCTCGCCTGACTACCATTCCCATAACTTTCTGCCGTAATGAGCATTTATGGACTCAGGCCTTTAGTTATTTCTCTTCATGAAATTTTCAAATATTTGCAATTGGTTTCCCACAGGCAGGATCTATTTCCTGCGAGATGTGGCCAAGCAAGTATTCTGTCTGGAGATTAATTTCAAAGATGTCATGGATAAACTAGAGTTAATTTTTTCTTCAGGTCCTTGCTCCTAAAATATAGCTAATTTTTTTTTAATAAAAATGAGATGCGGTCTAATAATTCTTGCACGTAATTTAATCCCCTTCTGCTGTATTTGTAAAATTACCCATTTCATCTAATACTTGTCAGTTTTACAATTAACAGTGGGCACATTAGCTGTATTTTACGTCTTCGTTTTTTTTTCTTTAACAAAAAGAGAATTTATTATAAGCAACATGTTTTCAAAATCCTCCCATTAGCCATGGAGCCTGGCACTACATGGTTTCACCTTGCAGCCTCTGGAAGCAGGGGACAGGGTCGTTTGCATTTTTATTAAATCATCATTTACACCCTCCCTTTAAACTGTGTTTTAAGCCTTGGGTTGTCCTTGGCCAGCCCTAATGATGTAATGAGACATTGCCCTTGCTCGTTTGCTGGGCACATAGGTTGGAGGGCTGGGCATGCTGCAGTATTTTAGGTGGCCACTGTGAGAAGGGTGCTTGAGATTTCTCGTGTTTCACGAGTGAATTTGGCCCAGCGAAACCCACCCTCTGCTTTTGTGCAACATGTTGCTTGTGTCGAGGCAGGTGCCAGCAAGAGGAAGGACGGGCTGGTTAATAAATTTGGGCCCAATGACTGTTCAAAACCAGAGCCGAGCAAGCAGCTGGTAAATAACAATTGTCTCCAATTTTATACACGAATTTTATACATGAATACAACTTTAAATTGGTCACAGACAATGCCAATCTGCTCTGCTTATGAGGAAAGGATTGTTGGAGCTGAAGAATATTGATGAGGCGTGGAAATAGGTCACTAAAGGGAATACTAGAAGATTGTGCTGTCAGCAGAGGATTTTTAGGGACTCTACTTCTGTGCTGACGAGCACGTTGTCTGCCCTCTGCTGATAGTGCTGGCAAGTTACGGACTGGGTCTTGAATGGGCGTTGCACGTGTAGGAACTGGTTTTAGGCAGTGCCTCGGGTGGTGTAGCTGGATTGGATGTGCGTTACATTACCTGCGTATTTTTAAGATAAATTGACAATGTGTTTTCCATAACATGGCAGATAAATGTGCCAGTGTCCAATGGAATGGAAAGACTGGGACAAGTGAAATATTGGAGCAGGTTGTTTTCCTTCAAAATCAATAGATTTTTTTGCCTTTACTATGGGTAAGGGAAGGACTGAGTCCCTCTGCCGGGTTCTGTGATGGAGAGCAGTAGTCAGCTGTGGTTGAAAATCTGTTTTCCTCGATGATGAAACAGTTTTGTCTGTAGGCATGTAGATGTACAAGACAGCTTTTACATGAATAGGCTTAAATTACTCCAGTTTATCACTTGGAGAAATGCAAATCCTGTTCAGCAAAGTTTACAGCAGTGAAACACAGGGCCATTTGCAGGCAGTCTAAGTATGGAAATCTTCAAATTGTAAAGATAACAAAAGGTAAAATTGGAACAAATATGAAAGGATGTATAAACCAAGCCTCGTTAAGTAATTTCTAAAGTGTATTCAGTTAAAATATTGATCTACTCTAATGAAAACTCATTCTCTGCTCTTGAGCAAGCAGCAGAGAAATGAAATACAATATCTTTCATTAGCAACAATCCATAAAATATGTATGTGCATGCAAGTATGTCAGGATTATTTTTCTTCATAAAGTGAAGGCCCACTGTATTTTATTTGATATACAGAATGTGCCTGTCCTATGGGCTAAGCAAATACAGACGATATTTTCCACAAAAATGCAAAATTAAGTAATTATTATAATCTGGACCTACTTTGGAGTAAGATTACTGCAGGCGCTTCTACCAGGCCCAGACTTTGTACCTTGCTATTGAAGCAGCCATAAAAATATGGCCAGAGGCAAATTCTAAATCAGAAAGTGCTACTTCTCACTCCTCCAGTTTTAAAGCCATTGCAAGAAAACAGCTAAGCAAATGCACGAGCGCATTCTGCACCGACTAAACAGTGTAGGCAATCTTCGACCGAGAACGCAGCTGTCTGACGTGGAAGGGATTAATCCAGGCATGATTTCAACAAGTGCTGGACTTAAAAAATATAAAAAAATAAATCATTTATCAGTACATGTAAGCAGGAGAAACCTCCTGCTTTAGTTACTGAGTACACCTAATTGCTAAGCACAGATAAGCCAACCAAAAAAAACCCCATAATAATAAATTCGGACCTTTTTGCTAAGGTTCAGGTTCTCCCTAACCAGCTGTATGGTACCCAGCCCCTGAGGTGGGTGTCTCCACTGAGCAGAGTTGTGCTTGGTTCCAGCTCAAAAGGGCTGCTGTAAGCAGCAGCTGTATCTCATCTCTGCTGTGGCCAGTCACACGTGTCACCTGAGCTGCGGAGGTGACCGCGCACATCCCTTGCAGTGTCTGCAGTCAGTCCCTAGGTCTGTTCCTGCACTTGCAAATTGAAGAAGAAAATTAACTTTAAACCAGTGGTATGCCTGTTTCCCATGCTCAAAAATCACTCGGGGGTGTTCAGCAAGCTGTAAACAAGGCAAAGCTGAGGAAGAACATGACATTAGATAAAATATCTTAACACCGTGCTTTCCTAATAAAACTTTAAATTTGCATGTCTGTATCTTTGTATAAACACTTTTGCTTGCACTTGCCACCATAAAGTGAGCTTTAGTTTAATAAAATTGCAGCGTTTATAAATGCAAGGGCTCATATTTCATACGGTGACATCCCTGAAGAGCTGGGAGGGACTGAGCCAGTGTGATAATGAAAATGTAAATAAGAGGAGATACAATATACATGATAAAAGGCAAGGGCAGATGAGGAATGGACAATCTCCTTTTTTGCCACTTAAGTTACTGTGGTTAATTTATAGGGTGTCAGAGAATGGAAGAAAAAGGTTTAAAAGAGCTGACTAGAGAGAAAACACTGAAAGGAAACAAATAACGACAAAAAAAATCTTTGTGGGTGATGGGGGCTATTGAGTTGGAAACAATGGATTTGCGCAGAAGAGCAGTTTGTGTCCTCAGGTCTCCAGCTGCAGGTCCTCCCCTGCTCCGAGCTATCCCCGCTGCGGGCTTTCGCCAGGGCGGGAGGAGAGATGAACAGAGACGTTGCTGAAGGCAAGTCTTTGAATGTGGGATGACAACTGAGAAAAGTTTAAATGTAAATATCTGATGAACTCAAGAGAGGGAACGTTTGACCTGTGAGGCCTATTAATGTGAAGTAGTTACTCCAAAAATAAGTTTTCTCTTTTAAAACAGGTATTATCATGAAACACCATGGAAAATAGCTCTCTGTTGGCAAGTGATAGACAAAACGAACTAACAGATCTTGTATTTATTTTCTGCAGTGAGGCTCCAAGGAAAGCCCAGGATTCTTCTGTTGCATCAGGGCATGTTCCACCAAAGGAACAATTCCTATAATTTTTACAGTGTGTTTACTGGAAAATTGTTGGTCTGGTGTCATTTTGAGTGCCCCGTTGGCCGGATCTAAAGCTTCACAAGTTTTTTTGCTAAGTTTCAAAATATTTCCCTTGGGAAAGGAAGAGGAAGCAGATGAAAGGATTAACCTATAGGGAACCATCAGATGCTCTTCAGAGGCAGAGATTAATGCTGGTTCTGGAACAGAGAAAGGAAGGAAAAAATAGATTGTTCCTTTGAAAGGGATTAATTTTTCATAATTTCCTTTCTGCAGCTTGTTATAAAGAAAAGAGCCGCATTTCTCAGCATGGGAAATAGAATCAAATCTACAACAATAATCTGGCTTATTTTTAACATAGAAATATCTGCCCTGTGGGACCAAAGCTCATGAACTGATCGTTGGAAAAACCTATTCTTGCAGGATAAGCTGAAGAAGATGAATTGCACTCTTTTGAAATAATGATTCACTGAATGAGGCTAGTATTGTCAAAAGACAATGTATCATTATTAAATTACAATGTTCAACAAGTAATAATTTTTTCAAAATATTCTTGAATAAAAAATTCCAAGACCATAATTTTGGCTCTGCTCATATAAAAGACATCTGGATAAGCCAAAGAAGTGAGAGTTTTGAGCTGTAATTCTGCAGATTTTGTTTAAAGCCATCATGGAGCTATAGAGCAAGTTTTCCATGGGTGAGACCTTTTTCTTTAATTACTTGGTTTTGAGAATACTAACACAAATTCCAATAAGTGTTTTGGAAAAATGGTTGCTTAAGAAGTATATGGCAAATAAAATACCCGCAAAAAAATCAGTCATATCAAAATGCTTTTGCAAAGAGCGTGACTTTTCTCAGCTGGATCTTTCCTGCCTCTGTAGAAGCCACGTGAACAGCCACGTTGTAGGAACGTAAATAAAACCAAGTATGAGAGTAATCTATCAGGCTGGCTTCCATCGTTAGCCTCACTGCTTACGTGAGGTTGCATAGATTATTATTTTTTTCCTCTCTGTTGAATTATATTGTAGGATATAAAGACTAGATGGCCAGTATTTTACACTTACATTTTACACTGACTGAAGTTCTAAATAGCTTTAGAGTGACTTTATCAATAGGAAATGTCAGTGAAAAGCTGGGCATGTTACAGAGCAGAGAAAGGCTCAGAGCCTAACTTGCTTATATACAGCACGCCGCAAAATGTATGTCTCCCTATGGAAAAACAAAACAACTGTCAAGGTCGTGTGTAAAGTGCTTATTGCATTGGGAGACAGCAGGGAAATGCAGGGGAAGGGGTCTGAGGTTACATGCATTTTGTTAAAGGGGCTTAGGTAACTTAACAGTTAATCAAAGGTAAACAAGGTATTTGCTACAGAATGTACGGATTAATGATGAGTCCCCCTAACCTGGCTTCCTTCTAAATGGATTTCCTCTCCTTTTTTGAACCACTCATTCCCCTTCCCTCATTTTAAGGCATTTCTTCCCCACTTTTTTCTCTCTCTACAGCTTCTTCAGCATTCCTTCATTTTGGGGCATGTGTTCTCTTTCGAAGAAGGCTTTTCTTCCTAATTTCACGTTATCTGTTCTTTATCTTGTAGCAGACGTCCTTTTTCATCCCCTTTCTTCTAACAGGAGCTATAATTTCTAGACTCTTCATGCTCTCTTTGTGTGGAGAAGGTGTCTCCTTCAGACCTCCTCTGGCCACTTGCCAGTGTTTAATAGTTTTTTCTGCATCGTAAATGGTTGTGATACTTCTCCTCCTGTCCCATGCTATTACAGTCCTTTACCTTTGTTCCCTTGCTGTGCAATACTGTTCTCCCGTGAGAAACGGTATTTAGGTGTGTATTTTCACTGCTCAAGCCCCACAAACGCTGACTGAAACTCCAGGCACAGAGGATTAGGAGAATAGCTAATCCCGAATTCACCAATATTTCAAACTGATTTCTTAATACTGAAACAATGAACCAATGTTAATTAACCATTATGACTCACTTATGTGTGTCATCCCTTAATAACCTTCATATATATGTACAGAATTAATTAACTTATGAAAAGATAGCGTTACTCTAATCTGTTCTTTCACTGAGGTCACTCTGCTCTGAATTCACGCCTTTCCTCTATTCAGAGTGACTCCATTTCCTCACACACTTGTGAAATCCTTGCCTTAGGATTTACTATATTATGCTATATTTAGTATATATATTATAATATACTATTATACTAATAGGAATTACTATATTATACTTGAGCCCAATAATCTAAAACATTTTTACGGGGGAAAAGTTGTGCAGTTTTGATAATAAGGAGAGTGTTAGCTTTTATGCCAAGCATAAAAGCACATTCCAAGCATTTTGGGATGTAGATGGGATTTTCATGTCAGCTGAAACCTGCATCTGGTCCTTGAAGTTTGAAGAATCTCAAATTGACATACACTAAGTGTCTGTATGGATTTGGGCATTACCTACACTGCTGGGGAAATGGGCTTGCCAGGTAAAAACATGCATCAAAAACGAGGTGAGATTACAGTAATACAGGATGGGATCTGTCTCAAGTGGTTTTCTTCCTTGTGGGAGAGTGATCTGTTGAATAAAATGCACGTAAGTGTTTTCCATTGCTTATCTGTTTCCCCAAAAAGTCCATGCAAATGCAGGCTGGATTCATTCCAGATTCAGCAACTACGGACATCATTTGAATTTCTCTTAGGATTGAAGTGACCTTTAGTGTCTCTGTAACAGGCTTTTTGGTTAGCACACAGAAGAGTTTCCCTCACTGTTTACCCTCAGCATAATGCGTTTGTCTAATATGCTTAAGCATGTCTGCTCTCTCACTTCTATTTGCACAGCTTTTTTTAAAGCTAGTACTTTGAAAGGCCTATTCCTCCATGCTGTTTCAATATTTAGATAAGAAATATCTGGTGTTGCCTTTTGGAGCAACGAGTCTGCTGCCTGCCCTTCTCTCCTCACTCCCAATTTTGGCTTTGTGAATGGGGGTGCTAATTGGCAGCCCAGTAAGAAATGTGAGCTATTGCTTTACTCATACGGCTTTTATTTTGCTTTCAAGAGGTTGAAAATGGTTATACACATCAGTTCTGTTGATGGTTTCTTTTTTCTCTACTGCTCTTGAAATCCAGTCTGTCCTATCCATCATGTTAATAGAGCAAAGGTAACAACCAAAATAAATATTTTCCTGTCTTCTCTTTCAGATAAAATTGAAGATGAATTAGAAATGACTACGGTGTGCCATAGACCCGAAGGACTGGAACAGCTTGAAGCACAAACCAATTTCACTAAAAGAGAACTTCAAGTGCTTTACAGAGGATTTAAAAATGTAAGAACAGCACTGTAGTGAACCAAGTCTAGTATGTATGTCCCTACCAGCCTCAACTGCTCAGCTGCATTTTGTATCATTCCCCTGCTAAACATTAAGAGTTTTGTGCTAGACCTCCCTTACCATCGCAAAATGAGCACAATCTGCCTCTACATCTAATATTTATGATACCGTAATCTGCCTAAAACTGGGCTTGGATGAATATTTAGCACGTAATGCTCTCATCAGTTTTGTTTCCCAGATGTCAGTAAGCACACTGTAATTTCCTTAACCATGCCTGTACTTCAGGATAACCTGAAAATATTTCTAAGGTTACTTATTTAATTCTTGCTGTCAGTTCCTCGTGTTCAAATATGAGCAGTACTGTTTGCTTGTGATTAGCTGCCCAGGATGGTTTTTCTTTCTCCTTTCTCTAGCTGGAGAAATCTTACTCCTGTAGTAGGATATTATTAAAGCACATTACGATTATAAGGTGGGGAATAAGGCTGGAGTGGCAGGAGCCAAAAAGAAAAAAAATAAATGGGTATCAAGACTGAGGAGACAAGAGAGAGGCTACAGATCTAGGTGAAAGCGAGAATCGTGCCAGCTGGCATGACTGTGCACAGAACAGCACCATGCTCCTCTTTGTGATCCACCGTTCCAGCCAGATTCTCTGTGGGAGCAGGGAGTCTGCGCCTCTGTGAGCCTCAGCTTCTGGGTCACCTGCTGCTGCCTCATAGGGACTCATCATAATAAACAGAAACAGGGAATTTTGAGGCTACATGGAGCAGATGTTTTATGGACCTTTAAGAATGAATACTCATTACATGGTTGCCTGAGGGTCTGTGTTTAGTCACCCAGGTGGTTTGTGCCAGATGATGTTTTCATGATGATTAATAGATCAGTATCAAGCCAGCTCAATAAACAGTGTGGGTTTTAAGTTGTCTTGCAGGACAGTTCCAGCGTTTCAGCTACTGTCACAGTGAAGTGTTGACATTTCTTGGAAAGAGCAAGTCAAGTCTATTGGGTAAAAACTTGCCAAAACGAAGCTGAGCAACCTTAAATCCAGGCAATGTTGAGGGAAACCTGCTGGACATTGAGAAGGGCTTTCTTTTTGACAGATTCTTGAAATGTGATTGAATCACATCTCCAATGTATACTTGACTTCTCCAAGGAGTCTGGTGGTTTCGTCCTCTATTTCACCGCTCACCTAAGCAGGCCAAGGCCATAGCTCAGCTTTCTGTGTTGGTCTGTTCGGGGCATGTGCTGTATTTGTACCGCCTTTGCTGCACGTAGGAGGTCGTTTCATGTGTGAGGTTTTCTCACCACTGAAGACTGATGTTTTGAAAGCTCTTCACGCTTTGGGCAGTCACCAAGAAACCATATGGCTTTTGAGATAGAGCTTGACAGGTTAATGTACGGTATAATATGACATGACTGCCTCCAGTGGGAGAATAAACTCAGAGAGTTCTTAACCGCTGTGTTTTGCTAAGATCTCTGAAATGCCTTCTGTGTTGCTGTGTTTGGTGGGAATCCTGTGTGGGAGAGCACTGCTCCGTGCTGAGAAGAGGAGCTGGCTGTGCCAGCAGCTACAAAGGCAAACAGAGAGGCAGCCTTGCCGCGCTCTCAGCAGATATGACATTTATCCCTTGCCCCTCCCAATTGTGCTATCGCTTTGCAGTACACAGGCATTACCTCCCAGGGCGAGAATGACAGACAAGTGCATTTAACTTGTGACCTAAACCCTTTCCTAAGACCTCGCTGAAGGTCTTGGTATTAATTGGCAGCGCTGGCAAGGTCTTGTTTGATATCAGGTTGTTAGGACAGCAGTCTGTTTTCCTCCAGCTGCTTTGCACAAAATGTGCAAGAAGCTTTAATATCTAAGGCTTAAATTGAAATGAAAGGGTAGCTTTAGCGTTTGTAGCCTGTAAATCATGGTTTCAATGGGATGAGTAATTATGCACAGCGGGCAAACTGACTCAGCTGTTACCATATTTGCTATTGTACTGAACCGTCTGCGTTTTGGGATGATGTTACAGTGCCATCTGGAGATTCAAAATCCCTGTGGGAATACAGTCATTTTCCTCTCTCTGGCTTGTACTTACTGCTTGCTCTCAGTGATTGCACAGGTGCTGTTTAATTATGAGGCAACACCTGGATAATCACAGAGCCATTTACAGGTACCTGTAATGGACGCAGGGAGAACAAGGTCCTGCTCAGCCCAGCTGCTGAGGTTTTGATGTTCACAAACATAGATGGTGTTTGACCAAAGGCAGTTCAGTGCAGCCTGGGGTAGCCTCTGGACTAGTGCCCTGGCTGACCAGGGTCCTAATTCTCAGTACTTCTATTCCTGCTCTTTCTTCATCTCTGAAATCGGTTTCCCCACTCCCTCCAGACCTTCCCAGTCTCTTCCCAGTATCCCTTGTCAGGTCTGGTGTTTCTGCATCAGACTGATGGAGGCTTCCAGCAAATTCAGATCCCTTGCCACTCCAGAGAAGCAGAGCACGCTAACCAGGCCCGCATTCTTGCTGCCTGGCCAAATGTCCCCTCTCTCTTTGCCTTAAGCTTTCTTTTCCAGTTGTGAAAGAGTGCCGTCCTCCAACATCTTTTGATGCCAGGACCAAAAGTCCACTTTTATCTTAGCAGTTATCTCTGTCCCCAAGGTGCATTAGCATTGTGCGGAATAGTCTATTTTACACCTTGGAGGTAGCTGCTGTCAGGCTGGAGCCAGATTAATGCAAGGTATTTGGCCTGATTGCTTTGGCCCTGGTTCTGCAAAAGCAAGGTAACAGAGATGGCAAAAACTAGCAGAACATCTGGTGGGTCTTGCCTTGCTTTAGCTTTACGAAATAAAATGTGGTACTTTCTGTCTGTAATACATTAGGAGAGAGAATTGTTTGAGCTAAAAAGCAATGTTGGCATGGGAACAAAATGGCCATGAACAGGCATATGCTGGAATTAGAAGAAAGTTGCCACTCCCCAGCAGAGTCAAGTTTGGGGAAAAGTTATGGAATTGGAGGGAGGAGAATGAGAAACTATTTTTAGGATTAAAATTGATAAATTGATGACTAATGAAGTGACCAACAATGACAGAGGTTTGAGCTCAGTAATTCAATACCTCCCATTTAGACCATGTTTCTAATGCCTTGCATTCATTGGAATTGTGTGCATGGATTTAAAAGGATTGGGATTTTTATTGGATTTTTTGCTCGATTCAGGGGGCTCTGTGCTGTTAGGGGAAATCGTTGCTAGCAGCAAGGGATAATTTTCTAATATTAAATCAGAAAACAGACAACCCAAATAACTGAGAGGCTGTTGGAGACATTCTTACCTTGCTTTAGCGTGACTATTTTAGTAAGTCTGTAATGGAATGTGTTAGGAGATGCAATTATCTGCAAGAAATCAGGTTTTTGGAGACTAAAGCAAGCAGTATAAGCAAGGAAGAAACATCCTGATACTTTAATAACGCCCTAAATATTTCCAAAACGGGAGAACGTAGTAAGAGCAACAAAATATGTGGGATGTGTGAATGCTTAGAGATGCAAATCGGGATTGTGGATCCTGAAGGAGAATATGTTAGAGTCTATCTGTGGTCTTAATACCTCCAGTTTAGCAAACTGTGACCCCCTGAATACTCTTTTTTCACGTGCTGGCCAAGGGAGCTGAGAGCAATCTGATGGGCAGGTTACGTTTAGCCCCACTTCAGCGCTGCTGCTGCTTGCTTGCCCGCCCACACGGTACATCTTTGAAAGTGATCAATGGAGTTAATTTCTGATTCCAGCAGAAGAAAGAACAGCAAGTGCAACTTTTGTTTGAGATATTTATTTTAATGTGGATTCAGCTCCTTTGTGCTTTAGTATTTTAAAAAGAAGTCTGCGAGGGTAGATGCGATGCGTGACTCACGCTGCCAATGCCCGATAGTTAGCTTTTTGAAAATCAGGGGTTGTTTCCATGCTTGATGATACAAAAAAATGTTCACTGGTCTTGTTAGATGTTTTAAAAGAATTCATAGGTTAAAGAAAAGAGAGGCGTTTACCTGAAATCGAACCCTCTGCCATCGAAGGAAGGCCTTAGGAATGTTACGGAGAAGGACCATGCTTTTTATACTGCCAAGACGTTTTTCTTAAATGAGTAAACCTTTGTTATCTTTAGTGGAATTTAAACTGACACCAAGCTTACCTGCTCCTTTTCACAAGAGAGATTTCTTTTGAGTTGGCTGTATTAAGTTGTACTGTAGCACTAATGAGGCCTCTTGAGCATTATTTGACTCTTATAAAGACAAAATTGTGGTCAATTAAGTACAAATGAATTGGTACTAGCATATGTGTCTGAAAGCAATCCAGTTATAGAGAGCTAAACAAGCTGATCAATGTCAGCGCTGCCTCTCCCCAGCACTCCTGGAGGTTTGATGCAAACTTTCATTTGGCTTCCAGATGGAGCATCAGAAGCAATAAGGATCATGTGGAAATACAGAAAATTTAATCAGGCACAATGGCCAAAACTGCTACAGGAGACTCAGCCTCTGTGAGGAGAGTGCCTGCAGCAGCAGCCTCTCCTCTGTGCCTGCCCTTCGCAGACTTCAGCTTCATTCTCGGGCTTGGCAGTGGTGGGCTGGAGCTCTTAGTAAACATGGGCTATTAATATAGTGTGGAAGAGGTCCAAGGGACTCTGTAGTCGTGGAAGGTATAGAGAAGGTAATGCTAAGTCCCTACCTTTATAAATTGGCTTTAAGCATGTGAAGTGATGGTTTTCAGTGAATATAATAGTTGTATTTATCAAGATGAGAGAAAGAAATACATCTTCACTCAGTGTGTTTGGCCAGTGGTGCTACTCTGGAAAGGATGGTTAGGTGCTCTGCTAGACCTGGTTTTAAAAAGAGTGACAATTTGGTCAAATACTGTGAAGTTCTGCAAAGGCCCAGTGCGGGTCTTGGAGCAGCAGTACTCCAGTGACCAAGGAGAAAATTTCTACCCAAAGAATGTCTCTTGGTAGGGTACTTGGTCTGATCTATGATTAAAAGATACTATAAATAAATATCAAATTATTTATTTAACTCACATTAGACTACAAGCTTTAGGAAACGTGAACTTTGGGAGAATACTTTTATGGTAGCTATTACCTTCTATCAACTATTCTTCTTTTAATGCTTCCTAGCTTATTAGAAGTGTCACAAACAGATGAAAAAGTAACCACTTTTCTCATGACATCGAAGCCTGGAAGTGGCTGTTCTATTAGGAGCTTTGATGAGTTTTGAAAATACTCATCTAACCAGGAGTTCTGCTGTACAGAATTAGAAAGTTTTGCTAGTTTTGTCTATAAATGGAAAACCAAGTCTGGTCCTGCAGCTACTGGCTATAGGTAGTCCAGCTCGTCTTTTCATCCCCTTGCTCTGGAACAAGCCCTGAACACTAACAGTGGAGAAGGGGTGACCCCGGCAAGGTCAAAACCACAGTGCCAGGTTTGGGTTTTATTTGGGACACTTAAACCTAACCAGTGGAAAGACAGTTATCAGGACATGAAGACAGACTAAAAGATAATTTCAGGGCTTTTTAAGTAAAGAATAATTTGTTGCTTAGCTCAAATCTCTCCTAAATTACTGATGGTTTTCTACCCAAATAGCGGGTAGAAGACAACAGGTTTTCTTCTGTGTTGGAGGAAGGAACTCCGATCTAATCACCCTAATTCAATAGCGAACGGGTATGTGATTAAGGACCTGCCTCTGATGTCACCTGAAGTACCCCTTATGGCTCTCCTTCTGTGACTTGCACAGAACAAAGTGATTTCTCTTGTTTGTTCTGTCCCTTTTCCATGGTTAGCGAATGCACATCAGCAGCGGGTTATGCTGGCAGATCAGAGGCTTGGAAAAAAAAGCCTTTTTACCTTTAGAGGCTTTTCATGGTGGAAGAATTTCTTGTCAAAGTCCTTTTTGTTCTTAAAAGGTATCTAAACAACTCATCAATAAATAAGTCATAGACTTGAATCTTTCTCCAGCTTTCTGTGTCACCAGTTCAAAGGGATTTTCTTAGACTTCCTAAGTTTACTTATCTCAAATTGAACAACCTGTAATGCTACCAGAATAAGCGTTTGTCTGTCTTGGATCTGCAGAGTGGGATGTAACACGCAGCGAGTGTGTGCACCTATGGCAGCTCCAGGCTGCCAGTGGTGAGTAACTACAGCAGTACTGATGTCTGCCCTGCTTTGCAAACCTGCCTAGGACCATGATATGCACGCCCAAGCCTGCTCTGTTAATGAAGTCCAGGCCAAGCACAGAATTATAGGGAGATTAGGAGGATTTCCACCCCAAAAGCATCATGTGGTGTAGCATGCATATTCCAGCTAGTGTAATGTGGCAGTAGCGTGTTTGGACGTAAAGGCTCTGCAGCTCTGTGCTCTTTCTACTCACGTCTGTTCATCCCCAAGCTTGCTTGTGCTGCCACGCATTAGCACAGGAGAATAAACCTTTAAATGAATTTCCCTTACTTTGGAACGCATCTTGAACATGGTGTGCAGTCCTGGACTGCCGGCTCAAAAAGGGTATGGTGGAAATGGAAAGATGCAGAGAAGGGATTGTTGTCAAAGAATGCTTGGTGCCTTCTGTGATTCTCAGGGTGGGATGCTTCAGCCTGGAAAAGAGATGACAAAGGGAAGATCCACAAAATCACAAATGGCAGATAGAAGAAGGTTTGGGGTCAAGTGTTTGCTCTCTTGCCTGCTGCAGGGAATCAGACCCGTGGTGTCTCTGCCAGTGGGTATTTCTGAACACAGGAATAAGCCGACTTTTCTATATCTATAATTCTGTGCTCTGAGAAGAAGTATCAGTCCATTGGTTATGTTACTCTTCTACTCTGGTTTAGTTTTCAAAATTGGTTGATAGGCACATTTGTGATGAAGAGTGTCATCAACTGAAAAATATTCTGTATAATTGAAAACTTCACATAGTCAGATGGCAGTGCCCAGGGCTCTCTGTGGTACGTCAGCATGTGTTATAACAGCACTGAGCTGTTGGGAGGGGTGGCAAAGCCACCACAGTTAAGCTAAATTTGCGCCTGAATTTTACTTAAATTGTCCAGGTAATTTAAGTTTATAAAAAGAGTTGAGAATCAGGAAACAGGATTCACAAATTGTAGACAGTTCTTGTGCTGTTTTTCACCCATCTCTTCTATTGCCTGTGGTCCCACATCCTGCTGGGGAAGATGTGAGGACCTCAGTTCAGGTATCACTTACGGGGTGAAGCACCCGGCAGCTCAGCTCCGTGTAGCTGCCCCGTCTCGCTTTTCACAGGCGCTTGCCAGACTCTGCAAATATGCCCAGAGAGAACCTCCCACCCCAACCTACCATAACGGCTTGGATTTTGCTCAGCTGTAGCAGAGTAAGTGTGAGCCTTCCAGGCAGGGATTCCCTTTTCCCTTCCTGAATGCTAATCAAGTAGGTCAAGAAGTTCAGTCTGCCACCTCCTTCCTAAGTGTTTGTCCTTATTTGAAGCAGCCAAAAGTGAAATGAAATGCTTTACATTCTAGTACCAGAGCTTAAAAATAAAATAACCCCACAGGTTGCCAGGTTAGAAGATTTTGCAGGGGCACAGTCTGGCTTCTTGGAAGTTTACAGAAGATTGATCGGATAAACAGGTTAAAAACGATCTAATCTTTTTCAGCCTAATACTAATGCTTGTTTGTAGGGACTTACGAGCATAGTATATACCGTTAGCCTCCGTGGAACTGGTGTCAAGTATCTGGCTACAGTCCTCTGCTGAGGATTAATGAATTCATATATGCGGGGGCATTCGACAGGGAATGGTTAGCCGGCAGTAACGTTATTTGTAATTATTAGATGAGAGCTTCATATGACAAAAGGCACGCGCTGCCTTTCTAGGTCATCCTATAAAACAGGGATTAAACACTGCTGAAAATGCTGTTAAAAATGTTAATAATGGTGAACCTAGTCTATGAGATACTTAAGATGAAATTGCAGTCTGAATTATTTTAATTTCTTCAGCTGCACAGCCTGTGCATCCAGAGCACTGTGAGAATAGGAATTTGATTTGTTTAATTGCTCTCTTTGGGCTTGTAGGGTTTTCCAAATGAACCTTTATAGAGCTGGGATTTTTTTCCTTGATTTTTCTTTTTTGGTTTTCCAACAGGAATGTCCTAGTGGGGTTGTTAATGAAGAAACATTCAAACAGATCTATGCACAGTTTTTTCCTCATGGAGGTAAGCGGTATTACTTTGCGTCTGTTGGGTTTATTGAAGCATGCCTTAACATTCATTACTGCCAGCTGGCTGCAAAACTACTTCAGATAATGTAAAAAAAGTGAAATGAGCTTAAGCTTTGCAGGATCTTAAACAGAAACACAGACAGCAGGGTAATAAAATTAAGTTAGAGCCTTTGAACAGTCATTTCACAAGAATAGAGACAGACCCACATTAAAGATTTTCCCTAGTTGTCATCTCTTTATTCTCCGGTAAACAGTGCACTAGTCTGGGAGAGAAACTGGGGACTGATGCTTTTTTCTGTACTGACTCTCTGGATGGTAGAAAGCTAAATCACTTCCCCTCTGTGTGTCCTGCTTCCCTGCTGTTGGACTGCTGTGTGTGTCAGAAGAGTCCCAGACTTTATTTTGGCCTGCAAATTAATCAAAACTTCCCTAAAATTCTTAAAGTAGTTCTTAGTTGATGTATGCTGTGAGCTACCTGATGCAAAAATGATCATTTTTGGTGTTTGTGTGACTAATTAAGACACGGTCACATCATGTTTTGGAACATATAAAGTGTTGTATTAAAACTCTCAATTAATGTGTGTTCTTGCCTTTTAAAAACACGTATGTTCTTCTAACTGAATATGTTCCATGGGGATACTGTTCCCAAATTGAAATGAATGAGTCATGGGTTTAAGTGGCTTTTTTAGTAAAAGCTGCAGTATTTGAGGCTTTCTGAATATATTCCACTTTGTAGTGGCTGCAGGTTGCACTCACTATGGAATGATGACTGGAAGTTTCTGCACAAGTGTGTGTATGCACGTGCATTTACTTTAAGAAGATCATTAACAAGTGGTTTCACAAATAAATGTCAAGATAAAACACATTATGTTTATGTTTTACAATGCATATGACCTCAAAGATGTACACCTATGAAAAGTTCACATTAAATTTCAGTATGGACTTGATGATTCCGTTACGAAAAACATAGAATCATAGAATCGTTTGGGTTGGAATGGCCGCCTAAAAGTCATCTAGTCCACCCCCCCTGCAATAAACAGGAACATCTTGCCAACTATTTTAAAAAAAAAAAAAAAAAAAAAGTATTTTCAACTTTATGTACTTCTGGATGTGTTTTGTGTTTTCGACTTCGGTTCCGGTAAGTCCAAGGAACTCCAGTTACCTCAGGTAACCGCATTAACTCCTTTGAGCGACACACGTCAGGTGACGCCTTCCTTCCCATGTGTGAAAAAATACCAGGTACAGAAAGTTAATTTTTCATGGATAGATAACTTTTTTCTGCCCTACTGATGTTGACAAAGACTCGCTTTTTCTTCTTTTTGTGTGTCCCATTCCCTTGAAATGTGGTTCTCCCTTGGTTAATGATGATGGTAGTGTAACCAAGCTTAATAATAAAGCAGTTTAACAACAGATGTGATTTCATATTTTACAACTGTTTTCTTTCACTTGGTTTCCAGACTGTTTGCATAACCTTAGCATCATAAATTGTGAGATTCCAGATTCCTCAGAGATTTTCTCACTTTTATGGCTCTCTCTCCAAATAAACTTGTACGTTCCAGAGGTATTAAAGTACCTCTGAATTATAAAAACTTTGTGCACTGTCATCCCAAGCCTGTGATATTTTCATTACGTAGGGCTCCCATCCTTGACAGGTTTTCATTTTTCCTCCTCCTCAAGTGATACTAGTGATCTGTGGACATTATACACTATTGAAATAAGACATCTAGTGTAATATTTTTGGTTTATCGTTTAGTTTAGCTTAATAGGAATTTTTTGTAGGAGTGTCACACAGATAATTCTATGGTTTTCTTCTAGAGCTATTTTATTTCGTAATCCTTCTCTTAAAAATGCAGTAGCCAGTTTTTTTCCTAAAGTCCAGTGTATTCGATCCTTACAGATGACAGTGACTTAAGTATTTGATTTTTCTGCACACTGTTACACTTTCCTGGATTTGAACAACGGGAAAATATTTAATCACTTCATAGAAATCAGAGTAAAAAGACGCTGGGTCTTTCCACCTGACTGTCTGCATAGCACAGGGCACCAGGCTTCACCCGAATACCCATACGTTACGAACGCTCAGGCTAGACTAATGCAGCGTGCTAGGGGCAAAGAACAGAAGAGACAAAAAAGTGCATGGCTGCTGGAATAGCAATGAAATAATTAAGTTAATTTAATGTCACTTGCTTCCATCTTGAAAAGCTGGGCTCTGGTAATGCAGAGAACAGTGTGAATGGCCTCCAGAGCAGAGAACAGGCCAGGGAAGGTCTTAAGGTCATACACCTATTTGATTTTTATTATTTTTTTTCCGTATACTATGACTGTTTTTACTGGTTAACAGCCATTCTTTACATGGCCATAGAAACTGTTCTTCTCAATAGAAAAGATTTTCTAAAACCAGTGGTTTAAGATTCAGAAGGACAAAAATATGCCTTGGATGAGATTGCTCTTTAACAGTCAGGGGCCAAACTCATCTTACTGGAACTAGATGAAGTTGAACAGCCTGGGGCATCTCTGCTGTATCTCACACAAAGCAAAAAGATAGAGGAAGGAAGCACACATGCTGCAATCACTCTGGTGCTTTTGCTGCATTTCCCACCAGAGCCAATGCTCCACTTGCCCCAGAGACTCTCTTGGGAAGTTTTGGTTTTTTGTTTTGTTTTTTTTTTTCTCATTCTGTCAAGTGCAACCCCATAATCCATATCTTCTACTGTAACAAAAACTTTTACATTTCAAGGCTGTTTTAAGGGAGGGCATGAGGAGTATGCAAGTCCATGTCAACATTTACGAGGTCATAGAATATCTGGCAGTACTACAAGGTTGGTTTTCATACAAAAGGAAAATAAAGTCATGAATGTTGCATAGAGCCATTAGCGTATAATGAACTCTTGTACCAATCTGTGCCTTTTTTTTTTTCCCCCAGATGCTAGCATGTATGCACATTATCTCTTTAACGCATTTGACACTGCACAAAATGGCTCAGTGAAGTTTGAGGTAAGCGGTTTGCGTCCTCCTTTGATGCCTCTTTCTCAGCTTTGTGTTTTTAACCTTCTCCATCAACTCTTCATTGTAAATTAGTAGGACTTGTTGGGTGATGGGTTAGAGGTTTCAGTCTAAAATCAGTTGATATTTTAAATTCTGGTTCACTTTATTTTATGCAGATGGCTTTGCATGTTTCCTCTCACTAAAGAAACATACAGATCATGTTAGTCAGTACCATGGGGAGGAAGTGCAGAGATTTATGTAGTAGAGAGGAGAGGCTGAAGACAGTCCCATATGAAAAGAGAACAGTGATTTGCACAGATAATTTGCATGTCAAAGAAAAGCCAGTACATTGTGTGTCGTCTGCAGTCATCATGCATTGCAAGGTTATATTTATGTTCCTGGAATGTGTTTGGGTTTTTTAAGCTTATTTGATATATTGAAGAAGTATCTCAGGTACTTCGTTCCTAGGGAAACCAAATCCACCCTTTAACTAAAAGGCCTGTTGCTGTGGCTACAAATAGCCATTCTTCAAGCTCACACACATAGCTGTAGGAGTGCTGCAAAGGGATGTGTTAAGTCATAGGCCTGTGGAGGATGAACTTCATAGTTTTGAAGACAGTTAACTAAGATCATAAAACTAGAAATCATTGACAGTCTTGCCTTTTCCATCAAATGGCCAAGAACTCTGGTAATTTCCAGGTAAGACTGGCAAATTTGTTCATTAAACAAATGTAAAATGGGAATGTTGCAATGTGTGTATGCGTGTCTCTGTAGCGATGGCTGTAGTGGGAGTTTTGTATATGGCAGATGCTCAGTAGTAAGAGGCTTCCAGAAACCTAAACAGCCTGAGACATGGGAAAATGCTTAGATAAGTTTTAAAAAGAGAAAAGTGCTAAGCTTTCCTTCCTGGCAAACCTGTCTCTGTAGAGGTTATCAAACATAAGCATTTTGTCCCCTTTTTTGCATTGTTCAGCAAACTCAAATTCCTCTGAGCCTTGGTAAAAAGGAGCAAAGGTTTCTAAGAAGCGATGCACTGCCCCATGCAGAACTAATGGAGATAACATAGGAACGACTAAGTACATTAAATGAGGTATCAAGAACTGTATAGCTCTGTTAGCTTGAAGCTTTGCCTGTGCTAATAAATCCCTGTAGGGATGCTGCTTACAGTGCCTGAGCCATTGTGCAGTATAAACAATAATTCAAAGCTATTAGATGTAATAACTACTGTAAACAAAAAATACAATTAAAATGCTGCGTCCCAGACTGAGTAATTAGTGGGGGAATAGCATCTGGTCAAGTCTGAGAGATTTTGCCAGAGGCCAAAACCTGAGGCTCCCTGTGTTAGAGGAATTTGGGATCTCTCCATCCCTCGCAAGATGGGTGCAGAAAAAAGGCCAGATTTTCCTCCCTCTTTCATAGCACCCACGATCTGCGGGTAAGAAGCTGTGTTGAATGAGGCGGTGGCAATCTGAGTGACTCCTTGCAGCAGACCATTTCTAGGAGGGGAATGGCCACTGGAGCATCTGGCACTGCTCTTAAAAACCAGACGTGTACTTTGCCATGCTTGCATTTGTGCAGTATTTAGAGTTTGGAGGATGATAAACTTGAATGGCTAGCAAGGATGGTGTCCCGTTTCCTGGCCTTGAGCATGCTGTGCTGCTCTTGACAAGTCCAAGGCGCCGGAACAGCCAATGTCCTATCAACTTTAGGATCTAAGTCTGCCTGTCTTGGACTGGATCTGCTCTTAATCTCTTGCTGTTTTCATACCCCTCACCCCAGGACTAGAAGAGTTTAAGGCTGCAGCACCCATTAGGTCTTTCTGCCCTTCCAGCCTTGCTAAGCTGCCTAACCCTTATCATAAGATTTACAGCGGCTGCAGCTGAGTACTTGACTTTTCTGATTTTCCTTGTTACCTCATACACATTTATTAGTGTGTCAGTACTCAGATCATCTTAGCGGATGCTATGTCCATTGAGTTCAGTCAGAGAGGACACACTTTTGGAAAAGGGAGTCAGAAGAGGTTGATAACCATATGCTCTATCCTAAAAAGATAAGTCTTTTGACTGGCATTATATAAAGAAGGTGGCTTAGAAAAGGATGTGATGAAAATTCGCATTTCTCTCTCTGCCTTGAACCAGGATTTTGTGATGGCATTGTCCATTTTGTTGCGGGGAACTGTTCATGAAAAGCTAAGATGGACGTTTAATCTGTACGACATAAATAAGGATGGCTATATAAACAAGGAGGTAAGGCTGTTTCCGACAAGTGTGGTTGATTTCTGGAGAGAGCCAACTGGTTTCTGTTGCAGGGCACAACTAATTTTACATGTAGCTAATTAAATGCAAATCAGACTGGACTCGAGCATTTATCTGTGTCTAAGTAAAGTGCACAGTGATCTTAAATTACATGGTTTTGTAGACATATTTTTCTATATTATAGCACCTTTAATGGATTGTTTTAGCCAGGAGCAAAATCCTAGTCACAGCTATGAACGTTATAACCTTTGCAAAGGGGAAGGTGACGGTGACAGTAGCTACTCGGTGACTGAGTCATGAGGGGTTTCTGGCTGCACTGGGGAGGTATGGTGTGGGCTTACCTGAAGCACTGCAAGCCCCCAGCACCACTCCCAAATCCTGTGTTATCATATGGTTTTATCTTCTTACCTGGTATTGCTTGTTCCCTTTGTGGGAAGCCTTGGGTTTTGAGCATGGTAACATGAATATTTTGCAAATATATCTTGGTCTGTCTTCTCAAAACTATTGTGTGTACCTGGAGGGTTTTGTGGTTGCTGCTACTGGTTGTGGAGTTGTGTGGCAGTTTGTGCAAGGTGTGGAGAAGGGCTGGGTTCCCAGTGACTGCTGTGAAGGTCCCTGGCCTTGGAGGAAGCTCTAGGACAGTCGGTGCCACAGTGCCCAGCACCGTCCCACAAGTCCTGCAGTGCTGCCTGGGCAGAGCAGGGAAGTGAGCACTGCAGCCACCTCCCATGTGGCTGTGGCAAAGTCATGGCACTGTCAGAATGAAGCACTTCATTTTTATAGATGAACTTATATATGATGATACATCTGTCTGTGTTTTCATGCATATGCGTAGGCATTCTCTGTGCTGTGAAGAGGGTGAAGAAAAAGGTAACGAAAGAAAGAAATGTGCTATCACTTCTACTAATTTCCCTTTTGTGTTTGTGCCGGCATGCCACTACTGCAGGAAATGGTGGATATCGTAAAGGCAATTTATGATATGATGGGAAAGTACACATATCCAGTGCTCAAGGAAGATGCTCCAAGGCAACATGTAGAAGTATTCTTCCAGGTACTCGATTTTTGCTGTGTTTTTCTTAACGCTTGAGCTATGCACTGATATGCTTTACTGTAAGTTTAGCTCAGAGTTGAATCCTATGCCCCGCTATATATTCCAAAATAAACCCTATCAGCCATTCAGATTAACTCTACAGTGTCTGATGCTTTTCTTACTCCAAGGTATCCCATTGCCCCTTAGCCCAACCCTTTGCATTGTGGGGTGTGACATCCAGCAAGTTTGAAGCCTTGCTGCCCTTCAGTGCTTCTTCTCTCACCTGCCCGTACAGAGAGACAGGAATATGGGTGCTGGTTGGTGAGGCAGTGAATAAATAAATGAAGTAATAAGGAGGATGATGTGTATGTCAAGGAAGGAATAGACTAGTTGGTGATGACCGCAAAAGTGCTCCAAATAGCAGAGTACACAAGTCCTTAGCAGTCAACAGATTTACCTAATGACACTGAGTCTGCAATCTAAGCTGGTAAAGTCACGTAGGTTTATTCACGTTGCATCAAATAATGTATTATACTGTCACTGCAGTATTACCTATGGAAATAATTTTTTGTTTTATTTTATTTTGCAGAAAATGGATAAAAACAAAGATGGTGTTGTAACTTTAGATGAGTTTATTGAATCATGTCAGGAGGTAAGGACAAAATTATAACTGTAATGAAAGGCCTAGCTCATGCCACAGCATTTGCTTTCCCTTTGGACAAACTCCGTTTGAAACAAGATGCTGCTCAGGATTCCAGGTTTCCTTTGCTCTGTGAAAAAGTCAGTTTCAAGACTGAGTTTCTGGTGGTGCTCAGTCAAATCATTGGAGAGGTCCTCTTCATTTCCAGTGCTGGTGGCTGGTGCTTTTATTTTCCTGAGTGAACTGCACTACCTGGTTCTGTAGACAATCAGATGACTCTAGAGAAAGCTCATAATGCCCTTCCTTAGTGTTTTTTTCTGTTGTTGTTTTTGAGATTTTTTTGGTGTTTTTTTAAGAGACTGATATTGTGTCTGCGTGCTCCCCCTGGATGTCATTAGCAGCAGGTACCAGTTGCTGGAACTGCCCAGAGCCAAAGGTCTCTCAAAATCTTGTGGTTACAGCACTGACTTATAAAACCAGTTGAAGTTTTCACGGTCAAACATTAAAAGCAAATGCTTTCATCATAGTAATGATATTTTTTTTTTCTCTGTTTTGGAAATGAGCTTCCTCTTGCAAATTCCATACATTAGGTTGCCTGTAATAAATATTTGCTGGTATTTTTAGCATTGGCACAAAGACATCAGCATTAACATGCAATTGGCCAAGTGTCTATTGTCTTAGACTGTAATCGGCTGTGGAATGTTTGTTCAGATATTTCTAATATTTAATCAGTACAACAGTGGTCTATGCATTTTAGAAAGTTTACAGTGGTGCAAATAATTGCATACCAGCCCTCTTGTGTATTTGATTTTCCCTGGAAAAATCTTTCCTGTTCTGCAGTCGGACAGCTCTTCTGTAGCTGAGCAACGGGAAGATGCTCCCTGTGGAGGGCTCGGCTGGCTTCCCGCTCTTCCTGTGTTAAGTCTGGCTCTGGCAACATCCAGGTTACTTCTTAGTCAGGGACTTCAGGCGGCAAAATCCTTGTTAGCAGATGAATAATACATGGCTAATTTTTTTAAGTTACTTCATTCTTGGTCCCTCCTGATTGTTTAGCTTATTTTTTGCCTTGTCTTTAATTGGATTGTTTGTGTTGCATATTATTTTTCACGTTTGTAATTTGCCTTCAGGCTGGATGCATATGTATGATTAGCGGCCTCAGTATTGAAGCAGCTTCACTTTACTGCTAACTGTTAGAGTGTGTTTAATGGTCTAGGTTGGGTTTCGTTCCTTCTGTTGACATGCTTGCTCTAGGAGCTATGCCGTCCGATGCACTGTCACGTGTGGTTTCCTGGCAGATAGGAGTGAGCCTGGCAACAGTAAGATGTTGGTGTTTTGGGTTTGTTTGGTTGGTTTTTTTCTTTATGGAAAAGAAACCAAAGTGCCCTATCGTGCTTACCTCTGCCGTTTCTGAGGGTATGGCTCATGGGGCAGTGAACTCCTAGTATGGCTTTGGAGAGGATGATTGGTTTCCCATGCAAGGTGATACCTTGTACTGGTACCCACCAAACTCTGTGAAAAGTGAGATAGATGAATGCAGCTGTAAAATAAAAGAGGAATGAGATGCAGTAGATCTCGTAAGTTGCTCAATGTGGAAAATTATTTTCGTGTTACAGGCAAACAGTTATTCTAAGTTTTGGAATAACTGAATTCCTGAGGGGGGAAAAAGAATTTTGTTTTTGAATATTACTCTGGTTATTACCTGAAGTACAATTTCAAGACATCATGAGAAACGATCTGGGATTTCCCTTGTGTGTCTCCAACTTTCTTGTTTGGATCTAGGAGCCTCGGAGAGGCTGAGATTGCATGTATTTTGGGTTTGAGCTGGTTGTATTTCTGAAGTGAAGTGGTCCTTCAAGGCAGCTTACTTATCAGTTTGAAACCCGCAATTTCATTTGGACATTTGAAGCATATTAGCTAAATGCATATTTGCATATTCAGGGTCAACGAAATGTAGTTGGGCACTAAAGCCTGAGGATTCAGCGGAGTCACCAGCTCAGTGCTGGTGTCCAGTTTTCTTCAGTAAAGCACAGCCCAGGCTGCATGTCAAGCTTATGAGAAGACCCTGGGCTTGCATGCCTCAAACCAACTAAGGTGCCAAAGTAAGAGACAGCTGCTTTGCTGAATCAGGACCTGATCACTGAATCAATTCCAGCTCATCGAGGATGAAAAGCGTTATGAAAGCAAGGCCGTTGCCTGCAGTAGCAGCTGCAGAGCCCCTCCTGTGCTGTGCAAAGTTACGAGCCGTGCTTGTCAGTGTTATGAAAATGTCTTCTCATTGCTTTCAGGACGACAATATCATGCGATCCTTACAGCTCTTTGAGAATGTGATGTAACCATGTCTGGTGAACGCTGGAGGAGTCGGAGACTTTCTGTGTAACAAAGACCTCCTTTCTGGGTGAAAGATTTTTACAATTCAGCCATGTTCAGTGTGTGAGGATTTTGTATGACATCTCCAACCAAATGGCAACTGAATGCAACCGATCCCACCTCTTCTCCCCAAGAGACGCCGGTGGACCTTTGTTTCGTTTTGGAAGCATGTGAATATTTTAATAAAACCTGACAAGAGAGAACTGCTGCTCGAAGTTCAATGAGTAATATACAGCATTGTTTGCTAGGCACAAGTCCCGCTTTTAATCTAGCGAGCTTGATTACATATGATAGCACATGTCGATAGCTTACTCGGCCATCTATTGTAAGTGAAAAGCTCAGTCAATATTACCATATGGCAAAATGTTTTATGAATGCCTTGCCATTGATCTGCTTTGACAAAAGTCAAATCTACCAGGGTGGTCTGTAAAAAATGTACAGTAAATGTACCCAGGACACTAAGCAGACAGCCTGTGTAGCCAGAATCCCCATTTCTGCAGAGATCCTGGTTTTCCTCTCACATGCACTGGTGCCACCACACTGAATTTGTTGGAGTTTTTCCTGAACACAGTAGCTTAGAGGATCTTCACACCAGGGTGAGCCAGAAAGGAGCAAAACGTGTGTTGCACATACAAATTTCGAACTACAGAACAAATCCTGTGCAATGATGGTAAGTTCTTGCAAGACCGGGCAGGTTTATAAGGGCTGGTACAGGAAGATGAATACCTGCTCTGGTCCCAGGCACCTTCTGCAGTCCCAGCACATGGTGGGACACCAAGTCGTTCTCCAGTCTGCGTCTCAGCAGCGCCATGGTCGTGTGCTGTTGGCCTTTCGTTGTAGTTTGGCACATGCTTCCTAGATTCATCATTTGAATGTTTGTATTTTTCCATTGGAAGTTACAGTAAAATGTTACCCACTTTATGGATTTGTTTAAGCTTTCCAGTTTTACTTAGTGCAAAAAAGGGCCCAGATGATGCAGCTGTGTTTCCGTATACAGGCCTTGGCACCCACCGAGTGCCCTGTACATTAGCTGCCAGGCCCATATGTCCCTTGGGCTAATTTGACATTTTCTACAGCAAAATCTTTTTTCCTACAAGTCAGTTGCATGATTCGTAAAAGTCCCATTTCCTTACTAATGCCAAATAGAGCAATGGTTTGGGGGGGTCTGGGTTTTTTAATTAGTAAAACAGAATGAATCATGTAGTGAATTTACACCAAGGTTGGATTTTGCCCAGTAGATTATTTTTCAGCTGAGGAATTTTTCAGCAGGCTTCAGACCCTGCTTTGCAGAGGACGCTTAAGAAAGTTAACACACCAGAGTGCCGTTGCAGTCTCCAGGCAGGTGATGGCTGAGAAACCAAGGGAAGGGGAGGGAAAAGCCAACTTTTCCAGCTGCTCAGACCACACAGAAAGGAGAGTCCCTGCCGTAGTGGTTCATCGCTCCCATCCAGTAAGCATATATTTTTATTATACCAGATACTATATTGCAAATATACTGTTAGCAGTGAAGATATATTTTAAAAATTATGTAAGTGGAAGCTTTTTATAATACAAAATATATAAAATGCCTCATTTCTGGAGCCCTATATTTTATAAAAATTTAATCTATTGAAGTACTCCTGATTATAGAAGTAGATCTAATCAGTGCTAGTGTAATGCTATGCTAATTTCCCAAGACGGGACATTTTCCCCTGTTACTTTGTTCCTCCATACACTTCTCTGTAGTCTTAACTTTATTCCCTTCAGTTTCTCACATGGTGGCGAGCTCACTTGTCATCAAAAGTGCTATTCAAGTGAGTGAAGTTATATTTACGCAAGAGTGACACCCTAGTCTATCCTGTTCACTGCCTTTCATACAAATACCATTAGTTAATTCCTTCCTAGCAATGACACAGAGCATAGCTACTCCAATAATGTGCGGTGATTCGCAGAGTGATGCGATGCTGTGAGAGTAGCCTTGTCCTCCAGTTGTCCGGTATTGTCTATTTAGTTTTTATTTAATAGGCACTTGATTAAAAACATCAGTTGTAGCTGAAACAAGACACAACGTTCATACTTTTCCTTCTTGATTCTTCTTGCCATTGATTTAGCAAATGACAGAATTTAATAAAATGAATAACCTGGTGTTTTTTTCCCCACACCAAAAGAGCATCTGTCTATTATCAGTCTAAGCAGTTAATTTCAGCTGAGGGAAAAGTGGACAAGATAATGGAAAACAAGCATTTGCATCGGGCTAGCACAGTGCCTTTCTCCTCTGACAGTGTTGCTCCAAATGTGCTCATGAGATGGCACATACAGCCTGAAAAGTTTTGAATGTGCCCTTTTCAAAAGAAAACATTATTAATGGCATGATACCATTGTCCCTGAAGCTAAATTAATTTCCGGAGTTACTGTGATTAATTTGGCCTCAGGTATGTTTTCTGTGTCTCCAGCAGCAGTTCTGTGTGGGTGACGCTGGGTGCCTGTCTCATAGGGGCTATAACTGCTTTCTGTTGAGTGTGGACCCAGTTTGGCAACATGCATCAAACATTTGGATGTTCCTCTCAGTACGTGCTTAAGTGCATTGCTGAAATCAGGCTCCCATCAGTGACCCTACAGTTCTGGCATCCCTTTATCTGCTCTCCAGCGTCAGTTTTCAGCGATGGGGGTGCATTAGGCAGAGAGGGAGATGCTGAAAGCCGCACTGGTCCTGATTCTGCTCTTGAGGCATAACTTCGATTTCAGCCTTGCAGGAGTCCAGACCCCACCTGTGCATACCTGGTGTTCAGCCCTGGGTCGTCCAGTGGAGTTGACATAGGAGGATTGGCAAAGTGACACACAGTTGTATTTTCACATAGCTCTAACTGAAAATTGTTTGTGGCAGAGTCATTGCCTTTGCCAAACCATTTATTATCCTGTGTTTGTCCCTGATCCCACCAATACCAGCCAGAGACTGATATGCGTCAGTGCATAGAAGGCCTCTGGGTTTTCCGTGAGCAGCATCCACGTATATGGCGTGTGTGCTTTAGCCAACAGAGATCCAGTGACTGTGAGAGAATCGTACTCTGCATGGAAATGTCTTTGGGTTTCTTTTTTATGTTTTTCGTGAATGTTACTTTGTAAACCTGCAAAGCCTCCCATTGCTCATAAATGGGGCTTGCAATATTTATGGCAAATACTTACTACTACAGCTTTCTAAATAAAACATAGTATGCTATTCTAATCTCATACTGTCATAAATCCTACTGCCAGTATGTGGAAGGTAGTTACTATGCTGGCTTCTAAGTTACAGTTAGACTATCTGTCTGTGCTATCAGCTGTGCAAATTTTCTCAAAGTTGTGAATGTTTAAATAACATCTGAATCATTGATCTGACTGTTTCATTAGTTACAAACATTAGTCTGCACTTTCATGCCAGCATTTTCTAAAAAAAGCCTTTCTAACATGCATTTTAGGCAACAATCTGTTGAAAAATAGGAATGTGATTAATGATAATGAAAAAAAAAAAAAAAAAATAACGTGCCTGTTACTGTCGCTGTTTGTTTTCCTGTTACTTTGAATGCATTGCAATATTGTGAGTAACTACAAGTCAAGCTATAAATCTGAGGTACAGGTATCCTGAGCCTCGAGCATTGTGGGCAGAACTCTGGCATTGCCTGACTGCGACACGTGTTGAGAACAAACATCTTTGTGTCTGTGTGTCACCTCTGATAAGATGGTAGCAGCAGTGTAACCACCTTTTTTCCTTCTTCATGGAAGTGCCATGAAAGACCTAAGGAAATGTGCAAATAATATAAATTGTGATAACTGAAGCCATGTTAATGGAGCAGCAATGCATAGCTTCACAATTGCTATTCTCCAATGGTAATTTGTATTAAATTTTTTGTTGAATGGTTTTAAAAATGTTGGTTTTAATAATAAAAAGAAAATACCTGGAAGGTGTCCTTTCTTAAGCCAGTATGTACTTTTTTTCTTAAGGGACACTGTCAGGTTAAAAATTTACAGGGATCTTTTAAAAGTAAAACTCTTATAAACACATATCTGTCTGCATAGAGGCTGTTAAACTGCTGAACTGTGCTGTGAGCTAACATTTACATGCGAATGATTTATTTGCATCACTGATTCAGGGGTGCTCTTATATTTGGTGCAGTGACATACACCTAACTGATAGTCCGGCCCTTGTGTAAATAAGAGTTCAAAAATATTCTACCTGCATCACTGATAGTATCTCAGAGTAGTAAAGATTGAAAGCTTATAGGCACGTCTTTTCTCTTCAGCATTTTTGCTTAAGTATAACCAGGAGAACAGGCAATCAAGTCAAAGAAAAATGCAAGCACTCTTTTACTTTAGAGATAAGAAAAATAAAACAAAACCTCGCAGTGTCCCTTTAGCTCTGATTTGTTGTAAACATCCATTCTGACACATGGAAAAAATGCAGAAGAAATTTTGCGAGACTATATATATGTGTGTACATATATATATATCTATATCTATATATAAAAAGAATTGCTAAACTCTATTCTGTAGGGTATAGTATGTCTACCAGCACATCCCAGGAAAAAGAACATTCTCTTGCATACGTGCAGAAATGTGAAAATAAAGATGTCTGTGTGGAATGTGGTGTTGGTCTCACTGCAGTGCCTAACCAGGTCGCGTTGCCCAGCTGAGTGCTCCCCCCGGCCAGCTCTTGGCTGCGCGGATGGAGCAAGAAGCCTGGGGACAGCCATCTCTACCACCCAGGCACCAGCCCGCTCAGAGGAGACGACATTTCCCTGTGGAAAATGCCAAACCGGACTTCTTACTGTCCCTGCAAGGGGAAGGTGTTGAAGCCGCCTGCGCCTCTCACTAGGTCCGACGTGCACCCAGCTCCTTCTAGGCCAAGTAGACTCTGGCTCACCAGCATGTGCGTATGCTTTTTATTCAGTTTTCAGCATCAGGTTTGCTCGAGTTGGTTGTCTGAAGTTTTAGTTACTGTTGTGAGACATTAGCCACCTCTGATTTTATTCTCCAGCCCATCACCACTGCAGGCTGAGCATCCCATCCTGCTGCCTACGTGGTCTGGGGCGTTGTGTCTGATAGTTTGAAGGGACAGTGGGGAAGAGGGCAGGGATGAGGGCTGTCCCACAGCATCTCTGGGAAGGTTCTCCAGAGCGCAGTAGGGTGAAACCGAGGTACGTGCCACAACTCAGCATGTGAAAAAGGTTACTTTTGAATGCAATAATAGCTTTTTCTTACTGTGAGATTAGTTCTGTAATCTTTGCTTACCCATGCAGGTCCAGCAAAGCTGGAAATGGAAGAGGCCTGGGTATGTTGGCACTTGAAGATCTACTTCTCTGCACAAGTAGAAGTTATCGGCTACCCGGTTCTCTTGCATTTGGGGCCAGAAGATGCACCTGAGACAGAGAAACGTGGAGAAACTGTGCAGCGTTCTGGGGAAAGTGAGGCTTGTATCCAGCTAGAGTGAGATGTGACTGGGAGCACAGTGGGATAACAGGTATCTGTTGGTCTAGATTTAATTTAACAAATTTCATTAAGGGAAGAAATCCCAGATTACCATCATCTCTAAAGCCAGATATCTGGGATCAATTCTGAGAGGTCCAAGCCTAAGTGGAGCTGAGCACTCCTGCTGGAAAGAGGGCAGCTTGTTAACTTTCTGCCTTCCATCCTGAATTACCTCCTTAACTGCAGTCTGTCTGAAACCGCAGCACGTGCCCCTCGATTCATTGCTCAGGATTATTTAAACTCCTTTGCCATTGTGAAGCAAGTTCAAATTGGTGATAGCAGACAAGTACAGAGGACATGAACAAGGTGACTTGAGTCTAGCATGATCTTCAGTCAGTTAGGCCAAATGAAAGGAATACCTAAGAAAGTCTTTATAAATAAATGTTATTAAAAATAAACAGAAATGACCAGACAAATTTGAAGACACAGCTGCTAATTGTGTCACACTAACTAAAGGTTAAAGAATAATAAAAAATGCAGTTAAAGTAAAAACAAATTGGCAAGGTATTGGTAATATTGATATTAAATCTTCAGTGTATTTAAGTCATCAAGTTAATGTGGGAGGTTATCAACCACAACAGGCCAGTCAAGGATAGGCATCCCTTTATAAGCTACCTATGTAGTAAGTACAATGAAATCGGTGTCAGCTGAAGCCCGATTTTTTTCTTGTCTCCAGCTGACAGCGTTGAAGCCAGCTGAGGTGATGCATCCTTATGTGTCCAGGTGACGGTCACCCCAGCCTGCACAGCACAGGTGAGCACGTACAGGTTTCCAGTGGTAGTTTTGAATTTTTTGAATTTGTAATTCTTTGAATTCTGTCCCAAAAGTGTGCATCTTGCAAGTCAGGAGCTAGAGTTCGAGTGGTTTAGATGGAGGGGGTCAGGCACCGTCACTTCCCCATGGGGCTTTCCTGTTTGTACATACCAATTGCTCTCCAAGAAGACTCAGCCACGTTTTCAGCCCCTGAAATAACCCAGCTGTGGGATAGCTCTCAAATACTTTAAAAAAAAAAGAAAAAAGGGAGGTTAAGATAAATATCTATGTACATAAGACGTCTAGATCATTCACCTTTGACAAATCCAGGCATATCGTATCTGTATTTGTGTGTACTACACTGATTTTAGATTTGGAAAAAAAAGAATAATAATCAAATAGGACTGATCAGCCTCCTGTTTGCTCTAAATTACACTGACGTTTTTTATGTATTGGCTTGTATCTCATCGTAGCCCAGAGCCTGGTGTCAGGTTAGTTAACTGGAGCTGTGCCAATAATGATTCTCACTCTTCATGAATTAACATATTAGGTACCCTGTCAGTGGCATTTATCCCATGCACTGTCTCTCAGCTAGAATAGGTTTGGTTTCTGTAAAAAATAAATTACCATCATCATAATTTTTACCTCTTGCTTAAATAACTTCTGTTTCCGCAGCCAATAAATAGATGTCTGGGTTTTGGAAGACAGGGTCTGACGGGGCAGCAGGGAGGCGGTGTGTGCAGTGGGCTGTGCTGCCTGCTGGGCTGTGGCACGGAACACTAGATGTCACTGAGATCCCTCCCGGCGCACGCAGCCAGGGCCAGCCAGGCGGGTTCCAGCCTGCACCACCTTTTGTTATCCCAGGGGCAGGAGATGTCAGGTGTCACACAGTGCGAACTTAACCACTTCCATACATAATCATCTTCCACAGCCGGCTTTGAGGACTGATTATAGTAACAGGGGCATGTGATACTTTTTTATAAATGTGGTCATTGAAGATATGTCTAAAATGCAGATATATCTAAGAGTAGGGAAGGTGAACTTTGAAGAACAGAATCTAGGGCAAAGTAATTGTTTCTAATTTACAGAAAAGGAACTGAAGCAAAATTTGGTGTCCTTTTATTGCATCAGGTGTGTACTGTGTGGGATAAAGCATGGGAGCTGCGTAAGCAGAAATCCTGTATGTTCTAATTGATTGGAGAACTGGCGATGGACCTGCCCCTGCTGCTTTGCCAGGAGAGGCTGGTTCTTTGCAAACAGGAGACCTGTCCCACTCGCCTTTCAGGAGGTGGAAAATGAACTGAGGATCTCCAGATCCTCAGTGGATGTGGTTATTTCTAGCCTGTTTTGTTTAAACTTTCCTTTTTGTCTTATAAAAGAAAAGTGTGTCTTTCTCCATCTGTTATTGTAGGGAGCCCATCACTACAATCATCATCAGTGGGGCTCTGGCTGGAAACCTCCCTGGGGCAGCACAGAATAAGTTGCTGTATTTGATTGTGAAATCCCCCTGGGAACTCATCTGCTGTCCTGTCCCTGGGGCTGCATTTGGCCAGCGTAGGCAGCTCCCCACACTGCACGCAGAGGCCTGTGGAAGAGCCAAGATGGTATGAGGGTAATCTGCACTCCTAATTCAGGACAAGGGCTTCTGCAAGAGGCTGGAATGCTTCTGGTGGTAGGAGGAGGGGGGGAGTATTTCCTTTAAAAACCTGGGACGCTTTTAAAGTTATTTCTTGTTGGGATTTGCCACGATGGCCAGCTGCCATGAAATGGAGGACAGGGACAGGGTTGCAGCACAACAAGGCAGCATTTCGGTTGTAGGAATGAGTTTTGATCTGAAGTCTAGCCGCAGAAGAAAATCAGCCCGGATGATTACTACCCTCATCCAGGGCCAGGAATCCAGGTTAAAAAAATGTAAGAATGAGGCCATTCTGGCCAGCCTGAACACTCCTCCTGAAACCCTGTGACCATCCTTCCCTATGCCACAGGCTTGCTCGTGACCATGCCCACACTGTCTCCAAAACCCAAGCCACATCTCAGGTTTCTCTGCCTGCGAGTGAAGGGGGCATAAGAATGATGAAGCCATGTTGCCATTTTCCTGGTTTTTATTTAGAGGATGTATTTAGTCTTTATATTTGCAGGGAAAGTCAAGGAGTGTGTACGCTGATGTTGTAAAGGGTGGAGATGAAAGGACCGCTGTTAGTAATGAACAGTCAACTCTCGTTAAAACGGCTGTGAAGAGTTAGTGCTGACCCAGAACTTTCCATTAGGATACTAAGTTATTGGAAAGTGTTGATTTAAAAAAATCAAAGATTCATCGTACAATCCCAGGGTTAGATAGACTTTGGTGACATTTTCACAGAAACTTATCCAACTTTTTTGTTCAAATTACTTTATTGATTTACTTATCAATAGGAGTTGAAAATATATATCAGTGAAAGTATACAAGGAGACAGTATTCTGTCTGAACACATATACTAAATTGTAGAGAACTCGGAACATGAAGAAGTACAAGAGACTTACGTTTCCTTCACAGGGCACGAGCTGTTGTGGAAAGCTACTCACCGTTATTTAACCAACCAGTTGTATGTAAGAAAAACAATATGGATTTTGGCGGGTGGGCATTGCACTGAGAGGAGAGAAGACCTGTCTGTGCTGTAATTGAGAACTAGTAAAACTCTGGAAAAACCTATGTGTTTCTATGACAAACTCAGCTGCAAAAATACTTCCAACTTGTTCCCGATTTTTGTTTCAGATTTTTAAAAATTTATCTTAAAGTAGTTAATTTGCCTTATATTTGTTTTATTTTGCACTACGCTGAGATACCATAATGCTAAAATCTTTAAGGACATCTGCTACAAACAAGTTCTTGAACTGTTTTCTAGATCAGTCTCCTTTTGTATTCAAATGGAACAGCTGGACACAAGCAAACGAGACATTTTGAAATGAAAAGAAGGTAAGAGATCTCAGTCAGAGCAATGTCTTGCAGTGATTTTAGCAATAAATTAACAGAATATTAAAGCTTTTAGTTTATGTCTTACTGTAGCAGTGAATATTTAGTGCATGCCATAAAGCAACGTGTAAGAAAGCAAAAATACTGTCTAGATTTTTGGCATCTTCAAAGTACAAAAGCAGAATTTCAGAGCTTGAAAATTCACATTTCTGAGAGCACTTTTAATGCCCAGTTGGAACAGAAATCCCATTACAGCCTGTGACGCAGGGCAAAAAAAGATCATTGCAGAAACTGGTGTGACGTTGCAGAGACCTGTACGTAGAATCACAGAAGGGTTCAGATCGGAAGGGACCTTAATGATCATCTAGTTCCAGCCCCCTGCCCTGGGCAGGGACACCTCCCACTAGAGCGGGTTGCTTAAAGCCCCGTCCAACCTGGCCTTTGAACACCTCCAGGGATGGGGCATTACCTCCAGGTAATTTTAGATACAGCAAAGCCACGTTCAGAAATATAATTGACAAGGAGAGAAGTACTGTTCCCTTACTGTGGCTTTATGGTGGCTTTACTGTGGGTTTGGTACAGTATTTATGACACTTGTGTGACCCGTGTTGACAGTATCTGAACACCTTGCCATCTCCTATCTCCAGAGCCCTCAGTGAGCCTGGGAGGTGCTGCCTTTTGCCCGCGTTTGTGTAGGAGCCAAGAGAAGCTGTTTGATTGTGGAGGTAATTTTGACAGAGCTGGGAACTAAGACTTTCATAGCCTACATGAGGCCTTGTGCATTAGCAATTCCTTCCCTCCAAGGACAAGTCCATGGAGTAAGAGGTTGCCCTGTTGTAAGGGTTTGGAGGAAGGTAACGGCAGTGGGCTAGAGCTCCCTCGGGGAAGGGGCCAGAGGTGCCTTATGGTACTGACAAAGTCTGGAAGGGATAGACAAAACCCTGCCTGGGTCTGTGTTAGAGAGGAGGGAGCACAAAAATGTGACAAAGCTGGTCAAACCTGTTCTGGTGCTGGGATTTTTCTCCTTTGGCTTGTTTTAGCGCTTGGCAAAGAGGGGAGCAATAGATGTTGTTTGGCTGGTCTTCTATGGTTTCGCTCTCAAGGTATTTTTAGTGTACTGATATATGGGCACCTGGGCCCTGGCGGTGCGAGTTTCTTCCTTGTTTTCAATGAGAGGCAGCACTGCAGCTCTCCCAAACCCTCAGCTTCTGCCCACAGCACGTGCAGAGTCAGGAATTAACCCAGAAGACATCTGGCCCTCAGATATTGGGGTGTTGGCACCGAAGCAAGCAAATGGTTTGAGACCTCCATGGGGAATAGGCTGTACCCACCCCATGGCTGGAGGCACCTCTGAGTGCTGCCCCGCTCCCTGCCTGGAGCTGGGCAAAATGGCCAATATCATCACTATCGTGACGATGCAATAGATTTTTATAGTCACCAACTCTGTCCATAAAATATCACCACACATGTCAGGATAGTCTGAATTTCCCAGTACGATGTTTTTTTTCTTAACACCAAAATGTCATTCGTTAAAATAAAACAACCTTCAAAGGCTCTTGCAGTGCTCGTGTTGGGTTTGCAGGAACAGCCATCTGGTACCTGCAGCTGAGCTGCCCAACGTTGAGGGATATTTTGGGCTATTGTTGGTGTTCAGTAGTCAGGTGACGGAACAGGCATAATAGTGCGATGGTGTCTTTGGCCAGGAACAGGGGCTCTCAGGCAGCTATAAAAATGTATTTTAGCTTTTAGAGCAATGAAGGAGGGAGGATCTGAAGATTTAAAGCAAACTGGCGTAAGAAGAAATTACAGGATTTTTGCTGGAAAGTTGCAGGGGTCTGATTTAACAACATGAGAATCGGACCATATGTCTGTCTGGTCTTTCAAAAGCTCCTTCCTTTTCTATGTGCTATTATTTTCTTTGTCACAAATGCACTATACCCTGTGCCTGTTCCCTGAGGAAGTCCCATGTCCTGAAAAATATCTTCAAGGGCCTCAGGGAAACTGCGGTGAGCTGAGTTGGCCGGGGAGGAGCTGGGCAAGACGTCGCGCTTGCAGAGTCCCAGGCAGCAGCTCCTGGAGCGCTGTGCGAATAGCTCTGGTGCGGGAGGGTGTTTACAGAGGAGAATGAATTATTTTTCTTCTTGTTTCACCACAAATAATTCACACTGCATTGCTCCAATTTTGCAAAGCAGATTTTTCCTCTAAGCAGAGGCTGTTATGAGACATTTGGGGATTAAAAGTTTGTGGTACCTCAGTGCAGGAGTCCGTAGTGAAAATGCGTTGCTCCTATAGAGCGAGAACTGGCTGTGCCTCGTGCAGTCCCTGGCTGGCAAACAGGAAAACAAAAGGCCGTGGTGTTCGTTCAAGGTTGCTGAGAATGTTAATGAAAGACAATTAGAAAAAATGTGGTGGTGAGTCCCCATGTATTAATCTTTATTAGAGTTAAATTTTCCCGTGCAAATGTGACATGCCGTCAGGTTTGTGTCTCAAGAGTGTGCTTCGTGGGACATTACAGGGAAGAGTGCGCAGCGTTCCCAAAGTAGCTATTAATTTCCCCAGAGCGCTTTTAGCAGACGAGACTTACAGAGAGCCAGCTAACCTGAGCCAGGGTGGCACCTGAGCTGCTGGCGGGAGCGGCTGGGGACAGTGCCGTCACTCTGTCATTCGTACCATGTAACACAGTCCTGCAGCTCTGAACGATGGTTACGATCCACCGGGGCTGCCAAGCTGAAACAGAAACCGCACGGCGTATTTTGGGGTGGTGGCGTAGCTTCTCTCATTAGCCATTTTTATTTGAGTGCTAACTACTTTAATGTGGCGACAGAAATAAATTGTAAATAATTGCATGAGTGATAACATCGGGTTTATTCCTCCTTTTAGTGGTCTCCCTTTTGCTGTAGCGCGTAGGCAGATATACTGCTCCACATAAGCAAATTCTGGTAATTGTACTGGCGCTCTGCCAGGGCATCTGGGTACCAACGGTCCCGTGGGGACACTGGTCAGTACTTTTCCAGATGCCACATAACTTCTTCAGGGGTGTGTGATGATCTGACGTGACCGTAGCTGTAGCAGTAAATAGGGTATAGGGCCTTTAAGGACACCAGACATTTTCTCTCTGTCAGATAGTTATCAGAGTCATCCCAAAGGTCATGTTCTCCATCAGCTCACAAGTGTTTCAATGATTTTTGGGTAACAGGAACTCATTATTTTATTTGTGCAAGGGCTGCAGGTACTTCATGCTGTAACAAACATAAACTGTAAATAATCACTGGAGTGAAAATAGCAGATTTTTTCCTCCTCTTTGCAATTCCCCTTTTGATGTGATGTGCATTCCCTGGCGGACAGGTATCTATGTCCCTGACACATTTTAAAGATCAAGAACGGCTCTGAGGAGGAGTGGCCTGAAAGAGACTTTATCCCAGATACGCATACAAGGAGCACCGATCTGGCTCCGACCCAAAACATGTGGGAAGCCAACACCAGCTTCGTCACGCAGAAGGAGCAGGGAACTCTGCAGGTAGCACTTACTGAACTATTTAAATGCTGCTGAGACTATTTTTTATCTTTTGAAATGCAAAACTGAAGGTAAGTCTGCAATTACTTCTTTTTATCCCTTTAAAAGATTTTCATAGTCTTTTGGGAAACATCCATCATGTAAAATATCTCTCCTTTTCCCTTTTTCCATGATGCTTAAAATAATCTACTCCAAAGGTAAACATTGCAGTGAATGCTTCAATAAAACGAAAGGTGATACCATTCAAACTCAGTTTTGAAGACCTCTAAGTTCATGCCCTCAAAAGAGAGCCCAGCAATGTTTTCGTTCAGGCTATTTTATATCCCATCATAATTCAAAGCGAAGTTAATGTTTCACCTCAGGCTGCAGTAAATTAGATAAAACAGTATTTCCTCATTCGCAGAGTAACAACAGTTACCCTTTTACTTTGTCCACATTGCTCTGTTGTGTTGATAAAGGAAAAAAAAAAAAACATTGCTTAATCCCTTCTAACAATAGTTGAGACTATTTTTAAACACAAAAAATGTTTCTGTACTGCATTGGTAACGAGAGCTCTCTTTCTGGTGGCAAAGCTACTACTGCTGTTTTGTAAGCTAAATATGAAGCTAAACCCACGTGAACCTCAAGGTGATTTTCCCACCTCATTTTGTTTCCTCCAAAAGCAGAAAATGCTCGTTCCTTGGAAATTAATCTTGGAAATGACTTAAGTGCTCTGTGAGTAAGCTTGTCAGAGATGTCCTTTCCAATGGAGATACAGAACGTGCGCACGCCTGGGCCCGATGCAGCTGACGAGTGTGTACCTGAGTGACTTTTCGATGTTGGCGCTGTGCCGGAGCTCCTCTCGAGTGAGCGGCTGTGGGATGGGATGCGGCAAGTGACGGAGGACGAGAGCTTCCGGTAGGACATTTATCTGCTCTCTTACTCATCTGCTGGTAGCGCGCATTGCTACTTTTCACATGGATAACGTGAATGCAATGTCTTCCGCTATCCAGAACTCCTCAGCTCAAAAATAACATAAAGCAAGAATTAGTATTCTTGAATAGTGAAAATAATAATAATAATACAAAGTGTCTTCCTGTAACCAGCATCCAGCCACTTCAGAAGCAAAACACTGGAGTGTGTCCATATCAGCTCTCCGTGACTGTTTGGGACAAAATGGAAACCTAGAAGATTTTGAATTGGGTGCGTTGCTGCAGCGCTTCAGGAGATGCACAGAGGTGCTGAGGGGTCCCTGCTGCATCATCACCTCCCCAAGGCTTTACAGCTGCTCCAGTGGCGGCACTGCTGTGCCTCAGTGGGGATGAATCCCACCGGTAAGTGCCATCCCATTTGGAGAGCAGCATATAAAGCATTCATGTAGCAATTTTAAGTGTTGGC
Organism: Larus michahellis; assembly: GCF_964199755.1. Taxonomy (NCBI): domain Eukaryota; kingdom Metazoa; phylum Chordata; class Aves; order Charadriiformes; family Laridae; genus Larus; species Larus michahellis. The sequence goes on along the minus strand of NC_133906.1, from coordinate 4,218,519 downwards.
CCAAGTATTTTGGCTTACTTTTTTTTTTTTTTTTCCTTAAAAATATTCCCACCCCGACTCCACCTTCCCCTGAAAACAATATAACAATGTAGACCGAGTCCTTTAGGGGGAAAGTTCTTGATTAAAAAAAAAAGAAAAATCTTTTAATTAAGCTGCTTTTATGTTTGTGGCGTTCAGAACAGTTCCAAAAAACATGCACTACCAATAGAGATAACTTTCCTTCTCATGAACAGGTAAACCAGAAACTAGTAGTTCCTGCAGCTTGTCTGATAAGTACATCTTGATCTGATCTGCTGTCTCGGAGAGTATTTCATCCTATTAACATAAAAATAAGCAACACCGCAATAGATCCTAATCTAGTGCCAGTTAAAACATCTGTCCAGCTTTTGACAGCTGAAGTCACTTATATGGATGAAATATGCATTTAATAAGTTAGGGAGCAGAAAGGAATGACATCATTCACAATGAGTCAGGTAAGAGTTTTGGCCAAAGATTAAACCGCAATTGTGCATTAATCTGAGATAATAACAAAGTGTTGTGCTCCTGAAACTGAGTGTCCAATTAATTGTCTGTTCCCAAACTCATTCTTGTATCTGACAAGAGGTTACACTGACCTTTTTTTACTTTTTAAGTATATTCGTTATTTTAAAGCGACGTTAGAAAGCTGTACGAGAATCTAGGCATGAACATTGGGTGCTGATGTGCACGCAGATAAAATAATGTTTTCAGGTTGTAATGGGCAACATCATAATGGAAATAAGTAAATGGGTTTTCAGATTGGAAAAAACATGCCTGATGGCAGTCCAGAACTTTTGTTCCTACTTGAAATGTGTTTTGGTTCAAGTATCAGCAGTATTGGCACGTTAGACGTGTTGAGAACAAGCGGGTATGGGTGACAGAGAATTTGTTGTTAGCATTGCTTGTTTTTCAAAGAGCAGCTGGAACCTGGAACGTGTTTTACAGCGAATAGCTGCCTAGCCATGAATAATTTACAGCGTTGGGTAAGGTTTCTCAGGGTGCTGGACACCAGGCTGCTGTGAGGTTGGCTCAGGGCTGCCCAGGGGTGTTCGGCTGCTCTTGCGGACACATCGGCTGAGGAAACCATGCTGACAGGCAGCCGTCCTGCAGCCCGGCTCCCCTGTGCCCCGTATCTCCTTTCACTGGCAGTTCATAAAGTGTTCACACATTGCAAGGGTTTTAAATACTGGATAAGAGGTAAAATGTCACCTCTTGCTTCTGTGACACATAAATTCTGTTTTGGAGTGGGATGCCATGCTGCTTGGGGGCCGCGTCCGTGGGCAGCCTGGGCTCACGCCGAGGCTGGATGGGGCACCTGGCTTCTGTGACCCCGCAGTGTGCCAGAGAGAAGAACGACAAATCCTGGTGACTGAGAGTCAAAATAAGGGAAGATCAACAGAAAAGCACGTTTCCATGAGTCTTTGTCTTTAGAGGTCCCTAGGAGACAGTGTGAACAGCTATTATCTCCATTTTTCACGTGGGTATCTAAGGCATGGAGCAAGGATGGAATTTTTCAGAGAACACAGAGGCTCGCTCTAACCTCCAACACCGCTCAGCAGCAGCTCACATCCCTCTTTTACCCCGTTCTTTTCCTGGAGGATGTCTCTGTCCCATCATGTCTTGGGGTGCGCTGTGCACAGGCACCTCTGTGCAGGGGGATGGGATGGGATGGGATGGGATGGGATGGGATGGGATGGGATGGGATGGGATGGGATGGGATGGGAGGCGTGGAGGGCACCACACTGCAGGGAGGCAGTGCTGCAAGGGCGAGGACTTCTGCATTGAAGTCCCTTTCCTAGTGCAGGAGGAAAAGTGCAGGGCAGAGGTGACGTAGGGGCAGGAGCAGGGCACTGAGGGTGTTGGTATGTCCTGCTCTGCTCACATCAGACACGTGGTGAAGGGAAGGAAGTGGGAAAGAAAGGTCACTACCTGCATTTACACCTGGCAAAAGGCCTCAGGCGATGGTCATGGCTGACCTGCATCGCAGCCAGGGCTGGGGAGCGCAGCCAAGGACCAGACCCCTGGGGGGGAAAGCACCGAGCAGGAGGTGGTTCCTGGGCAGACTGGGGAGTCTGGCTTGAGGTTTGTCTTTGCTCTATCGTTCCACTCAAAAAGAGCACACTGGTAATGACTGAGTGTTTTATTTTCCTTGTTGCTGTAGACACCGTTGTCAAGTCACGGAGTTTGCTGTAAATAAGTCTACAGTAGAAGATGACATTTCTTTTCTCGCAATATCCGTTTTCTGCCTCCTCTTTCTATCCTGACTTTCGGGCATTTATTTTAGAAAAGCTAGGAAGGTAAGTTTTGCAATGGGTCTGGACTGACAGTCACCTTAAACGCTGAAATGGGGCAGAAATACTGCTGCTGTGATGGTGTTTAGCTCCAGGTGGCTGCTGTAGCTGTGCCACCACCTTGCCCTGCCTGTGTGCTGGGCAACCACAGCTTTCTGCAGGTAGCCTTTGGCAAGAGCCCAACCTTTATCCCTCCTTGTAGCAACAGTGGGTGTCACTGCTGTTTTAAGCTGCCAGGAGCCCAATGCATAGCTACAGAAAATAAATGTAGTGTATGAGCTGATTGATTTATGTGCATTTTCTAGCCCAGCAATTAATTCTGCTTTTGGGAGGCAGAACCCAAGCAGCAAGCACGCTGTAATGCCAGATTAGAGCTGATAATGTATTCCTCCCTTCCCCGGTCCTTTGCTAGCACAGAGATCAGCCTATTAAGGAATAATCTCCCAAAGCATCAGCCGGCCTCAGCGAGGACCATCGCCGGCTGCACCGCGGCAGAGCAGAGCCTGGCCAGCGCTGGAGACAGAGCGGGAAGCCACAGGTGCTGGGGACAGGAGGGAGGTGGCAGCAGGGGCTTTGAGGGGGTGGCCACCACAAGCGGCACAAGTGCCACACTCCCAGGAAGCCACGAGGCTGCAATCTGTTGCACAGAGCTGGGAAGTTGCTCCTCTAACCTTACTTTTTGCCAAATTGCTTTGAAACATTATCCCTGCACAGATAGACCTTGAGGGCTAAGTGGCCTTAAATGTAACGTAACTGGTTGTTGATGGTGTCTGTATGGGCTGTCTGTGGATGGGGCCGGCATGGGGGGTATCTCCTGTCGAGGGCAGCTGGTGGCTGCCTGTGACTGCTGAATGCGTGGTCTGTGGGGACACTGAGGCAGGCGGGATGTTTCTGAGCCGGGAGCCGTGGTTGGGAAGTGGTGCCCGCAGGTGCCAGTGGTTGCCTGAAGGCCCCATGGTGGCACAGGCACAGCAGTGGGCTCCCAGGGCTGGGGATGGGGGGCTCGGTGAGGGTGGGAGGAAGGGAGAGGGGGAGCTGCTCTCCTCTGCTTGCCTCTCCCCCCGACCCAAGCAGGCTGCGCCCCCTCTCCCTGCCCCCACGTGCCCATTCTCGCCATTTCTCGCATGTGTAAGCTGGGGTTATATTTATCCCAGCCCTCAAGGGTGGCAAGAAGCAAATTCAGATGCCGTGGTTAAAAGCTGCAGCACGCAAGCAAGCATTCGTGCTGGGCAGCTTCATGTCACCAGCCCAACAGCTTGCTGCTGGGTCAGCTGGGAATGCAACAGGTACAAGTGCAAAGTCCATGCCAGCAAGAGGAGACGCTGAGGAGAAGGCTGCTGCCAAGGCAATCGCCCTGCTCCGCTTGCAAAATTCCCTGTGTTAAGCGTCTCTGTGGGTGGCTTTTGATGGAATTTCTGTCTAAGGGAAAACAGTAAGTTGAATCTATGGTCTTCTTTACAAACCTTTATGATGCAGTCCAGTGGAATCAGTGGGGCTATTGTTTTCATCCTGACTTGTGTCTTTTATGTGTAACCTGCGGTTTGGGACTGAACTGTTCATGTGTGTACAAACTGAAAAGTAACAACTGGAAACATTGCGTCCATTTTCGGGGCATGCTCTAATCTTAAACCAGGACCGAGAGAGTCATGTGAGCTCTTCACGGGCAAACAAGAGTGCTGTGGTTATCAGCAATCAAAATCTCATCAAATCGATTCCTGAGCACAAAGAAAAGACAGAGACTTTATCTTCCCCATGGTGTTCCTGTTGATTGTTATCTGCAGAAGGCATCTGTTTACCTGCACTGTCTTAGGAACGTGTCTGTCTTTACACTGTATTTTGAGCTAAGGCACGTCCTTTGGGGAAATGTTGTGCTTGGGCTTCGCTGCAGCAGAGCTCGAGGTGTGCCCCTCTCTGCTGTAGGACATGGCTCTGGATGTCCCACAGGCGGGCGGTGACACCTGGCAGCTGCTGCCAGGCAGATAACCAAATCATGGGGTGCTGCCTACGCATCTCCTGAGGTTGCAGACTACCCGTCCAGGGCTGTCCTGTCCCTAAGGATGGGCCAGATAGAGCAAACCAGGCTGTGCTCACCTGAGAAAATCAGTTGCATTGGAGGCAGTACAATAGCGCACAGGAAGTCTGTGTGTGTGTATAATTGCTCCTAAAAAAGTGGCCAAAAATGGAAATGGTGGAAGTGTGCACAATGGACAGACAAGGTATTACTCTGCTGATGTTCCATGTTGTTCTTGCCAGCTCAGAGATTCGTAAAAGGATGCTGAGCTGTAATACTCTTCTTGAAACATCAGGGGCCTTTGGTGTGAAATGCAGCTCTAATGAAATCTGACAGTGTGGCCTTCACGTTGCTGCAGTCGATTCATCGACACGAAGAGGGCAGACACTTTGACAGGAGGTTGGGATGATTCATGGGCTTGCTCATGCTTATGTTTTCTTGAAATCACAAACACCTGCTAAGGCTGAAGCTTTATTAACAGACACCCTATGAACTGTGGGGTCTCCCCCATGCCCCACAGGGATGTGGTGCTGATGGCGCTGGGCAGCTGCTGCCGAGGCTGCGGTGGTCTCGGCCCCAGAGCTGCCTTTGGAGTACAGCAGAGATCTGGGTGTCTGCAGAATTGAAACCGTGCGGCCCAGTGTAAGAAACTGTAACAACTTAATTTTCCAAAGATTTCCCCCTCTGTTCCGAAAGGGATGCCTTCAGTGTAAAAGAAGTCCATTTAAAACAAAAGACTAATGAATACGGTAGCCCTTCCTCTTTTGCAAGTTTAAACACCTCATCTTTCCTCAGAGAACAGCTCTAAATCATTTTATTTGCAAGCCCTAAGCAGGAATTTGTATTCATGGTAAGACATTTATTGAGTTAATTTATTTAAGGCTGGGGCATAATTTCTAATAATGGAAGAGTCTCTAGGCCCAGTGAAATTGCTTCCTGATAGGGCATTAATATTTTAAGGGGTTATAATAATCTGTCAATTGGTCTGTGTCTTCTAGGGAGTAGGTTAGCAGTTATCGATGATTGCGCATGTGAAGGATTATTTTAAATAAAGGTGGTGCTCCGCAGCCCAACGCCTGCCACGGGGTGGCATCGCCATGCCAGCTGCGAGGGGGGATGGTTGGGGTCTGGCTAAGTGAAACAAGGAGGGAAGATAACACAGTGCAAAGTGTAGGGCGGCTGCGTGGGGAGAGCCCGCGGTGGCTGCCTGTGTTCAGCAGTCTTGCAGCCCAGCGGCGGTTCCCGAAGAGCTGCGGGACTGGGTACTGCTCTGAGCCACGGGCTGTTGGCACGTCTTCTGCAGGAGCCGTTCTCTTGGCAGATAGTCTGACTGATATTGATAACACTTATGAGACAAATGCCTTGGCCTCTTGCTACCTTAAGTCACTATTCTTAGAAATGGGCAACATTTATGCTGTTTCTTGAGTGAGTTAAAAGGAGGAGAAGTCCAAATAGAAAAAAAAAAAATCTTGTTTGTTTTACTGCTCTATTAAATGGCATGTTGCACTATGAAACATGGTGCTGAATGGTCTTTAAAAAGAAGGTAACATCAAAATGAATCTGGATTAAATACCTTTAGGTATTTTAGCCTGTCTCAGGGAAGGGATGGGAGGACCACTGAGGCCCCGGGGGGCATATTCAAACCCTCCCAGCCCGGGCTGAGGGTACCAAACCGTGGCAATGTGGTGCCCTGGGAGCGGGGACAATGTAAGCAAGGGGTGCAAAGCTGCCACCAACCGTTGGCAAGAGCTGACAAACCTGAAAGGATCTGAGGTGCCTTCAGAGTTGGTCACCTCGCGTCTGGAATTTTGGGTGGACTGGCTTTTAAGTGTTCTTATAACCCACAGAGGCACCTAGTCAGTGGGAAACATCAAATGCAGGGATTTGAGTAAAATTTATAGCATCTGAACGCAGCTCTCTGTTGGGCCACAGCTCTGCTCTCAGGACGCCTGGGACACATCTCCTTCACTGCACGGAGCAAGCGGAAGGCAAACAGCACGTGGGGCACTTGGTTTCAATTCGTTTTCTTTGCGGCAGCTACTGTGGGCAAGTCAGTCACGCTTCTTCAGTACTTCATCTGCTTCCAGTTGGTGTCCAGAGGTGACTCTCTTCATGTAATAAGCTCTTGGTGGCTGCAAGGTCATGCAGTTAATAGGCACATGGGGACCGGCCTGCCAGTCATTGCAGGTAATCCCACCATGCCAAGGCGTTGTGACAGCTTTAAAAGTATTATAAAGAAAGCTAAATTGTTCATACGAAGCTGTAGTGGCCTATTGTGGGTGTGCTCACTGGCTCTAAGGTTTTATTTATTCATATATGAATTACTCCTCTTCATGCAATAGGTAAAGGGATTTATCACTAAAAGCTAAATGCTGGCATGTTGTGTTTCTATGTGCGTGGTTTTACTGTGGATATTGAGTATTTATTGAGGAAAAATGAATGTTGGCGTGAAAGGACGTGCAGCTGCAGTGCAGCTTTGATTGTGCTGCCTGCGAGAGCAAAATAAAGGTGTTGGGAAAAAGTGGGCTGTGGAGGCATTCCGGACATTACATGGCTGGTTTTCCCCTAAAACTGACTGTGGGTGAGGAGTGTTTCACCGCCCCACAGAAATTCAGACTAATCTGCGTGTAAGATGAATGATTACGTCTGAACCGTGCTCCTTGGGGCCCCATCTCATATTTTTTTCTCACATGCTCATTTGTCAGCGTGTTGTCGAGCCTTCAATTAATGAGTTACTGGCGGCTCTATCCATCCTTACTCCCCCCCTTCAGCCACGCCAGGTCCTTTCCCCCCTCGGCAAGGTGCTGCTGAGGTTGGCACACCACGGCACCCATCTGCTCCAAGCAGGCAGATGCTCAGCGAGAATGAAGACAAAATAAAGCGATTCTGTCCATCGCTCCTTTCCTCCTCTGAGAGGTCAGCGAGTCCCTCCTGCTTTTCCTGCTGGCGGGGCGGGCCAGGGCACGTAGCAATCGCTCGGCTAAATCACACTCGTTGCTTAACAGCCCTGCGGGTCCGCCCGCAACGCACGCTTCAGGAGATGGTACCGAGAACTCTGTGATGGCGGCCAGCCAGCAGAGCGCTGCAAGGGAAACTGCTTCCCTCTGTCACAGCCATCAAAGATGAGCAAGGAAAGCCATCCCAAATTACCCGGTGCATTTGCAGGTTTCTTATTTTACATTTACCTATTGCCTGGAAGCTTGGAAGAAAAATTTCCACATGCTCGCTGTGGCTGTGTGTCTGCTGTAGCCTTTTGGTGTATTGACCATGCCCTCGGTCTCATAGAATGTGAGAATAATCAGAAACAAAACGTCTGATGCATTTTCTCTCTGTATTCCTTTATTTTAGCTTTGTGTCTCTGCAATTACTTTCTCTCTAAATGACACGCTCTCATTCTTTCCAAATTCTGCTCACATGAGAATCTTTCCATAATAATTACCTTTTATTTCCCATTTCCTTCTCTAGCATGCCCAGAACTGAGCAGAGCTCTCAGTAATGCGCCTCAGCAAACCACCTTTGCTTTATTTACTGTTAATGTAACAGGTACCTACAGTTATTATCCTCTTCTTCACACGTACAGTTCAGAAGGTACTCGGGGTGCACAATTTGGTGTCCCGCGAGGGAGTTAATCCTGTGGATGCTTGTCTCAGCTGATAGGAACAGGAATAATTATGTCTCACATAAAATACCTGCACATACACAATGGAGGCGACTCAGCGAGCAGAACTGCTGAGGTGGGAGGGACCGTATATATAGTGTTACAATTACGGGGCTGGCAAGTAGAGAGCAAAATCGTAGAAAGCGGCGCTGCTGGGTTCGCGAGCTGCCTGCCTGTTAGAGGAGGGAAGCTGAACTTTCTGTACCCAGCGCTGGATCCCTGCCGGCAGCGAGGGGCAGGTTTGCCCAGTGAATGAAACCCCAAGTAATTGCCCAACGGGACTGAGCACAGCCAGCTGCGAGCTCACGGGTCTGCAGCTACCGGAGATTGACAACTGCAGGCAAGTTTAGATGAGCTAGAGTTTAGGTGTCTAGTGCAGAAGAAGAAGAGCCGCCTGGAGCATGCCTAATTTCTGTATAAAACTGTAATTAGTTATAAATTTTATGTACATTGTATTTGCTCAAACAGAGCAAATGAATTGACCAAACAGAAGCCAAACTTGACATTTTGGAGGAAGAATTTATTTCACGTAAGTAAATCTCAGAAACCTTGATTTTTATATAATTTAAGATTTTCTGTATGTACTTACAGAGCTCAGTCCTGCAAGCTGCAGGCAGACCTGTGCACCACGTTGGGTGGGCAGATGCGTGAGCATAAGCTGCCACTTCCCACAAGTAGCTTGAAGGATGAGAGTTTACATCTTGAAAACAGAAATGCGTTACTCAGGCATGGTTTTTGCATTCTTATGTAAGAACTGAATCTAATCTTACGCAAACCTTTCTTGTATCTTGGAGTTGCTTCTGACTTCCGCTGGAGTAAGACAGACAGGAATCAGGCCTGCGGTTTATGGGTGTCATGCAAATAACAGGCCTGGTTCCCCTCTCTTAAGAGTAGTAATACATATAATGTCTGTGTATATAAACGTGTGTGCCACTCGTGGTACCAGTGCATATGAAATTAGGAGTGCGCTCTGTATTTTTAAGTTACCTGGTGTCGCTTTGTCCGTGGGACTCTCTCTGGGCGGTCACTGATGGCCTGTGGGTGGGTGGGTCACCCGCCGTAGGGGCTGGTCCCCACACAGCGCTGAGGGTCGGCCGTGCGCTGAAACGTGGCGAGGGTTGCCTCAAGCAAGCACAGGTGCGTGCTATAGCCTCAGCAAGTCACCTCGGCAGCGCCTGCGGTTTCTGGAATTGAGAGGTAATTTTTCATGTGATGTAATCATAGTGATGTGGATGGAAAGAATCTATTTTTTACCAAGAGCAGAAGTTCACAGAAGTTCTTGAAGGATTTCTACAAGTACCACGTGTAACTGTCCACGATTTCAGGTAACCGCTCCAAGCAACTGAAAAGAAACAAAAAGCAGACTAAAGCAGTTGGTGTGTGTCACTGAGCAGGCAGCTCTCAGCACCGCTGTCGCACCCCGCCACAGCCAGCACGTGCCTTGCTGGGGCCCGGGCCCCCACAGCGTCTGCTTTGAAACGCACCTCTTGCCCTTCCCGGCAACCACTGGGCCAATGAGGGCCTTCTGGACTTGGTCAAGTTGTTAAAACAACCTGGTTGAATTCAGATTTTCTCAAACAGGGAAACCAGCAGGGCAGAAAAAAGTCCAGTTCCAACCAAACCAGAAACTGAGTGAGGTTTTGGCAGAACACAAAACCATGGAAAATTTAAGTCAATATGAAACATTCCTTTCAACCCCAAATTATGTGCTTTGTTTTATCTTCTCTTACTTAACAGACTTGAAGTCTTTTCTCAATTTCTTGTTTTAGTTCGAAAATATCATAAGCAAGAAAGGAGATTTTTGAAGCTAAAAAATAAGAAATAATTTCTATATTGCCTACCTGCCGGTACAGGCACTGCTCCCAGGTTCTCCCGTCCCCTTTTCCTCCGTCAGCCTCCAGTGTCCCTTTTTGTCCTGACCAGCCGAGGAGGGAGCTTGTGTATCTGCTGACACGTGACAGGATCCCACCAGCTCTTTAGTTCTGTAATAATGGTGGGTTTTCTGTATAAATTGATTTTAGTGTCAAATAGCTAATGTTTTCAGTAAGAGTGGCTTGCATAAAAACGTTGCACAAAAAAGTTTCCCTGTTGTTAACTCCGTTCTCTTCCTTGCAGTTGCTTCAGATTTTCTCCTGGCCTGACAAAATACATTTTCAACATTCAAAAATAAAAAACATAGCAATTCGCTATTTTTTTTTTTTCTGGGGAGAACAAGCTTTAAAGTTTCAAAACAATAAATTTCAAGTTAAAGTTGAGGAAATTGAGAGACAAATCATTTTAGATCAACTGAAAAGGAAAGCCTTTAATGGTTTGTTTGGTCAGTAAGTTAAAATTTGAACAGCTGTCCTAATAAATCATCAGAATACCTGACTTTAGCAGCAGTTGTCAGGCCGTGAACCTTTCCTCACAGAATCCCCTGCCCACGCACATCCCCAGAGCAGTCGTCTTTCAAGATCAGAAAACTGCTCGTAGTTCAGGCTGGGCAAGGGGGAAAAAGAATCATTAAAAAAGGGAAGACAGATTATATCTGTCTTAAATCACTCAAAACCTTCTCTAGATAAATGAATATGTTGCCCTTGAAGTCACGTTTTGGCAAAGCCAGGGAAGTCTGATCCCAGGGTGTATGATGCTCTTTGCCTCTTTCATCATTTTGCAATTGTATTTGGCAACTAGTGCATTCGCGTCAGTGGCCAAAGCAAGCTCAGCACGAGGCGGTCATGAAGCTGGAAACTGCTGGTGATGGTGTAGGGACGCCTTCTCCTGGAAAGTGACTCCTCGGGAGTGAACACAGGGAGCAAAAGGGGAGTCCCTGGCTGAGTCCAGCCTCTCTGCAGCACCATCCCCGTGCGCCGGCCGTGTTGGCCATGAGTGAGGAACGCGCCTGGGCCTGGGTGGAAGAAAGGTTCTGAAAGCGCTGCCAGGGCTGCGCTGGTTCTCCAGCAGAGACAAGCCATGGCAAAGCCTGGCCACATCGCTCCACGTCTGAGATGAAAATAAGTGTCCTCATATGGTGTTTGTCAAACCTTGTCCTGGGAATCAAAGCACTTGTGAAAACACCCCAGTGAAAATGGTTGCCTAAAATTTTCAGATATGGCCTCGCTTGTGTTTGGCGCAGGCAGGCTGAGGTTTCGGGTGCTGCGGGGACTGTGTGAGGACCTGGGCTGTGGGACACAGGCTGCCCTTGGACCACTTGTGCCCAGCGGTGCTCGTGAACCGCCCCTGCCCGCAGCACAGGCAGCCCGCGGTGTTCCCTGCAGAGCTTTCCCTTACAGCACGAGGGAAGTAGAACAGACAAATGATGCCTGAGTTCATCATGAAAATCTTTAACTCTGTGTAATAAATAGAGGTAACACCTAAATGGGCAAATTAAATGCAGTCTGGTTTTATTTCAGCATTTATTTTGTTTTCTGTATCTTTCCTAGCCGGGTTTTATTCTGAGACGCGTGCGCGCCTGTGTGCCGTGTTCTGCAGTCATAGCAATTTGGCTCTAGTAAAATCTGACCTTGTAAATTACTACCTTAAGCTTAGTACACTGGTCATACGGGTTTGGTCCTGGGTGGATTTTTAGATTCTCATAAATGCTCCTATTGCCTGGCATTGGGATGTCATCAGCCATTATAAATTGGCCAATATGCTCATTTTCTGCTCTGTGCAGTGAGACATAGTGCTTACAGAGTAAAGTGGGAGGTGGCGCAGGACAGCAGTGGTTCCTGCCGGCTTCCCTCACAGCTCATGACTCCCGGAGATGGGGCAGCCGGTCGCTCTGGGTTACCTTGGTGTGGTGCGAAGGAGCCCGGGTACCGTTTTGGGCCCTGTCGGGTGACTGTACATCTCTGTCACCTCACAGCCCATTCCCTATAAACACAATCACTGCGGCTGCCAGTGAGTTTTTTCCTCCTTTTGTGTTTTCTCTCTTACCACTCCATCAAAGATAGAGGAATAAAGCCGAGTTAAGGAAGCACAGACTGAGCTGCAGTGGATACGCGTGCTGCTGTTGTTGCTTGCTGTGAAGAAGCATTATTTTATGAAATTTCTCTGGAAGCAGACACAGCCTTCCGCAGAGGACTCTAAGTTGGATCTATTTTACTATAACACTTGTATCTTTGTATAATTTGCACAGCCAGTAGGAGAACACGGACCTGAGTAAGTAAGCTATTATATTCTCAAGGTTTTTATTATCTCTCAGTCTACGTAATGAATGATTTTTATATAACTTGGGCATTGGAAGCAGTCTCCCCACCAGTTGTACCAGTGCTGCCTTCATGACTACTGCTGTTCTGGTATTGCCTGTGCCGTGCTTTCACTGAGCGTAGGAAAACGCCCAGATTAAACAGTGTTTAAGGTTTGGGGTTTTTTTTGTCCTATCAGAGAAAACTGAAATCCTTTACTGGACAGAGAAACATAAATACACAGTCTTACACTAATTTCTTCACAGTGTACTGTACTAACGAAGCTGGTAACCTCTGATGAAAGCTCCTGCCCAATAAAAGCAGAACTGCAACAGTATTAACTGATACACTTGAAGAGTAAAAAAAATGCTTTGGTTATTCAGCTCTGGGGACTGGTGTCAGCTTTTAGTTGCCCATGAGTGTTTTGGAATGGCTAGTTCCTAGCTCTGTTAGGTACTTACAGATCCCCCTGTCGCTGCCTCGCAGTCTTTCATGTATTTATTATCTTCGCAGCCACCTTCTGAAGGAAAACAAGATTTTCCTTGTTTTGCAAAGAATTAGCAATGTCACAGGGAAATTTAGACTGTGTAGTTCACTTGGGTCTGTGGCAGCAGCAACTATAAATGTACCTGAGTGGGTTTGTTTCAGTGGTCTTCACTGTAGGGCAGTAGCACACTTGCAGTGCACGCTTCACTTCTGCTAATTGAAGACGTGACAGGGTCCCAAGAAGGCTTTTGACTACATAAGAGGTCTCTATTCTATTAGTCAGTCATCAAAATAAATAGAATTTGGCTTTCTTTTTTTTTTTTTTCAAAATAAGGTTTTGGTAACTGGGATCAGATAGAATAAAACTGTTTAGAAACTTACTCCGATGCACCAAAATGCTAGCAGTCACAGCCCCTGTGCAAAACAGATGCTCATGAGGGACTGCTCCTCAGCTGAAGTTCATGAATTCTCATACTTTAATTAAATGTTAATTTGTAGAGTTATCCTTTCTTCCTAGAAGTTCTTATTTAAACTGCCTGGATTCATCCTCCTCCTTTGACACCAAAATTGTGGTCTGACGTTGCTGTGGGTGGGTAAATGATTCTCTCTCTAGCCCTGCACAATCACCTTATAGTGAGGAGCACTCGGTAACATCTGGAAACATCTGAACGTGACGTTCAGAGAAAGGGCTAGAAGTGCAAAGCCTTGTTAGGAATTCAGATTTTGGACAAATATTAGAGCATATTTTATTTTTAAAAACATTCTTTCTCCAGTGGGATGACCTGCACTGGTGGTTCTTGAATGTTCAGGTGTTTTTAGTGGCTCTGTATGGGCCAAGATGTTCTCCTTGACTGGAACCCTGTTGTCCCATGGCACAGCACCAGAGCTGTGCAACTAGCTGAGAAGGCAGAGTGTCCTCTGGGCTGTGGTGAACTGCTGCAGGAAGAATCTAACCCAGTTCCTGATATTTGGGTTACTGTGGAACAGCCAGGTTTGAAGTTGAGGCCTTAGCTGCTGGGATCTTGCTCTCGCTGGTGGCAAGGCATGGGGACTAATGATTTGCGTAGTCACTCCCAGTTTGTAACAGTATAATAAAGAGGAAAACTCATGTCCATCCAAAAATGATGCTGGCTTGCCGGTATCTGCAGGAAAACTCTGACACGCTTCAAATAGCATAGCGGAGCAGATCGAGCAGTGTTGTGTTTCCAGCTCAAACTAACGATGGCTGAGTAACGATCTCCCCGTGGCAGCTGTGGCAGTTGTACTGCCCAGCCCATCCTGCAGAGCGCTGTCCCTATGCTCAAGGAAAGGTGTGCAGCTGAAGCGGCGCTTCAGGCAGGGAGCAGAAATGCGGAGCGGAGCAGAGCTTGGTTAAGAGCTGCCCATCGTGGCACCTGCTCCAAGGCCAGCACGAGCCCGTGGGAGCCTCGGGCCAGGAGCCAAGATTTGGTTCCGCTCCCAGAAAAGTCAACGAAACCCATTTAAAGTGAAATGATTTTATCCTGTACTGCATGCTGAGTGACTTGCCAACATTACTATTAATAGCACGTGTTTATCCCAGGTACAAGCTAATGGAGCGCAGAGCTGCAGCATTTCTGTGTGGCTGATTAGTGGAGCCTTGAACTAAAAGATGCTGAATCCATCATACGTGGGCAGGATCTCGCTTGGCTTCAGAGTCTGACTGCCAAAACATTTTTCTGTTTCATAGATCCCTTCCCATGGTGCCATTCTCAACATCAGCTAATCGCCATCCCATGCTGAAAGCAGAAAAGCCCTATCGAAAACAAAGTGGCAGCTAAAATTCGGTGACCCTGTCAAGGACTGCAGGAGCTGAGTTGTCACTAGTGTCTTTTATGTGGAAAGCATTAAGATAGCACGGTGCTGAAAAACACAAGCTAGAAAAAAGGGCAGGAGCCACTGTGTGTTGGGAATGTTAAACATCACACAGAGTGTGGTTCTGACTGTGCAGGATTTCTTTTCCCTGTCCCCTTCCCTCAAAATAATTTTTCTTAACTCACAAAATTTTGCCTTTCTTTTCTGCTTCACAGACAAGCAGAGCAAATACAGAAATAATCTCCAGAGATGTTCTGCAGATACTTTTGCTTCCTCAGTCTGTGTCTTTTCCTTCCAACCCAAAGGTAAGTAAGTGAAGCGTTTGTTTTGTTTTACAGGGAATGTCTGAATTACGTTTCATATAAATAATGTGGGTCAAACGGAAACTATGCTCCCAATTATCCAGCCCATCCAAAGAAAGCTGGGTGCAGCAAGGGTTGTGGCATAGAAGGGAGCAGCCCGCATAGGTCCCCAAAACACAGTATGTACATTAACAGTGCAACCTCTTATTTGCTGTTCAGGACCAGAACAGTTTGCAGTCTTTGCTGGAAATGGAAACGTCTGCCGCAGGACTCCCAGCACTGTTACTACCTTCCCTGGACCTACAAGTCCTAAATTTCTTGAATGGTTTATGTTTATGCTGTGCATTAACTTGCTCACGATGTGAGCATCGTTCTGCTGGACGGTCCTTTTTGGTTTAAAACCTACAGCAAAGCTCCAAGGACTACTAACCCAGCTTTAAAGGGAATAGAAGAAAAAAATTTATCAGAGCTTTGAGTAACCGTCTTGCTAAGTTTCTTACTGCACAGACCAGTGGTCCCGAGACTCTGACAAACTCTTAATGAGTCACTCATTCACATTTTCATCAAGTGAGCACATGACCACACAGGGACGCTGCACCATAAAACTTAACTTTTACGGTCCAAAAGCCCTGTCTCTCCAGCTGCCTGTGTGACGGTACAGATCTGTGAGCCTCATAATGTCAGGTACTAGCTTTATTGTCCATCCACGAAACATTCATTTTGACATTGTAAATTAGTTGAACCCTCTGTACGCACAGCAGCTCTAGGGGTTGGCCGCTTCGTTGGTGTCTGTGAAGTGCTCAGTGCTTTCCCTTTCCCCGTCGGTGTACCCAGAGGTTTTACTCCTGACAGCAGCTGTGGGGACGCTGCTGACACTAACACGAGCGTGACAGCTTCTTCAGGGGACTAGAGACGGGGGAGGAGGAGCTGTTGGTCAGCAAGATTTGTCTCAGGCTGTCACAAGCAGGAGGAAAACAGAAATGCACGTTCCTTACAGAGACTGTATGAGGAGGGGTGGGAAGGGGGAGACCGCGGGTTATTGTCATGACTTCTGATACATAGACCTTGCTTGATTTGTCTGGGGCATTTTAAGAATGTCCTTAAGCTACCGTGTGTGCAAACCTGTAGCTATCAGCTGAGATAATTTGCCATTTTCCCACCTCTTCAAGGTGCCAATTATTTAGCCAAGGTAAGCAATGTGAGCAAGTGCTTGTGATTTCACTACTTATTTTTAATAACCATTTTCTGTAGTTTGTTTGCTTGTTTGAGCATGAGCGGGAAACCAGATGTGCCCAGCCACACGTAACAGTACCTATTTGTGTCCCCAGGAGGTGCTCCCTGGGTCACATATCCGACTTGCGCGGCGGCGACACAGCGTCCCTCCCTGGATTTGAGAACCTCACCATGGGATACAACAAATACCTTAGGCCCTACTTTGGTGGTATGCAAGGCTTGTGGGGAGGGGAGAGCATGCTTTAAGCTTTCTTCAGGATGCCCCAGTCCCTTTGGTTGTGTTCCTTTGAAATTAGCAAGTAGCCAAGGCCGCCCTCCTCTCTGCGCATCCGCTGCTGTCTTGAATAGATTGTGCATGCGCGTGTGGGGTGCGAGAACATGCCCATCTGTGAGGTTAGGAACAGAGAATTTATAAACTTCAATACCTCTGTGAAAGACCTGACAGAGTAACTTAAATTCTGCTCTAATTATAAATGCTTTTGTTTAGACTCTGACCCTTGTGGTTTTCTGCTTTATTCTTGTTCATGTATATCTGTTTAGTAGATTGTGGCTATAGAGAAATGAAGTCATTCTCCCGGCCAGAAATACTGACTTTTGATGGATGCTTTCACTTTGCACTGAGACACAAATTAAACCTGCTTTAAACCCTGGTGAAACTCTAGGAAGTAGGGAGCACCTGAAGGACAGTCGGGTATTTAGGAACTTACCTGAGGCTATTGTCTGATTTGGGTGTCAGGTCTCCCACCTTCCAGGTGAGTGCTGTAACCACTCAGAGGAAAGGGTTTCTCAGAGTGACATTCAGCACCTGAAAAATATTGATGAAAGTTTAAAAAACAGCTATGAAAATTTTTATTTTTAACAATTTTGTTTTCCTGCCAGAACCCATTAATGAAACTAAGCTCAATAGAACAATTCCCCATCAGCTTTCACCAGGACTTGGATGTTTCCCGTCGTAGCTCCTGCAGACTGACCTGCTACTGGCAGCTTTGAGCTTCTTCCTTTTCCTGACCATGGTGATAAATTTCTGGGACAATACAGAATTTACCAGCTTGTTATGCCTAGAATGTTTGATCTCATGCAGGAATAGAAAAGCTTCTCTAGATCCTGCCACGTCAGTGAACAGATGCTTCTGAACGGTGTAATGGAGATTAACAGCACCTACACCAGCCGACACCTACCTGAGCCAAAAATGTTAAACCAAAAAGGTCAGGACTCTGGTTTGACCTCCTCCAGAAGCCCCAAGTCCTCACAGATCTACCCTCTAGTCATTAATTTGAGTGGGCTTCAAGTGTCTAAATTTCTGAAAATAAGATAGAGGACGTGAATGACAGCTACTTTAAAAAATATACAAACGAATTCATTTTACAAATGAAATACATTTTGGATTTTGGAACCGTTTAAAATAATTAAACAAAAAAACCCCAACAAAACCAAAGCCGCGTGGAAGGAGATTTAGCAGCTGTGTCTCTTGGCCTTTCCTAAATGCGATTTACACGACGAAAAGGAGTTTCAGCGAGTCCCAAGGAAAGGCGTTGCTGTGTTGTCACCCAGGGAGAGAGGGCTGTCTTAGAAAGCACCAAGCCCTCCTCGGAGCCCCAGACTGATGCTGGGGATCAGACAAACCAGGCGAAGCCAAAGGGAAAGCCTGTGTCGTTCTGCTTGTCCAACAACCGCTCGGCAGAGCCCGCCGTGTGCTCCGCGCAGGACCGCAGCCCTCTCCAGCCCCCGGCCCTGACATTTCCTGGGGAGGAGCTGCCCTCTCGTGGTGGATTTTAAGAGTGGAAACTACCAAGATTCAGGATTTTAGTGCTGAAAATTTGCTTGTAAATAGGACAGTAATATAGTAACGAAAAGGAGGTGCAGGCCGTTGCGCTTCTGGTTGTAACCCAGCGCATGGTCTCAAGACTCACTGAATTTCTCTGCCATTTAGTTTTTCCTCTCTGAGAAACAGGGATGCTGATTGCTACCTGCTTGTGGAGAGTCCTCCCAGAGCTGTGCGCGAGAACTGCTTTGTACAATGTTTACCGTTCTTGCCCCTTGCGGGTGTAGTGCACGGGGTACCAAGGGATAACCTGGCCTGGCTGCCTGCCCGTCGGCAAATGCCACTGAAATGCCGCTTATCTAAACTGCTGATCTTCATAGCTAGGGCTGGTGGGTGTTTGCTCTCTGCTACCATCACCAAATACAGAACTCCAGCTCCCTAAAAGGGAAAACTTTATTTTGGATCATGACGTCATTTGTGAGTCTAATGCTCTGCAACGGTGTCTAACCCTTTGGGCTTCTGGGACACGTGAGCAGAGCCCACCCTGCGCAGCATCCTGAGCGGTTTTATTGTGCCTTTCGCTCTACACTTCTCTCAGCTTAAGCTTTTCTTTCCCTCCACAGGAGAACCCGTTCAAATTGCAATGAGTCTGGACATTGCAAGTATTTCTAGTATATCCGAGAGCGACATGGTAAGTGAAAGAATTTTTATTTTATAAGAGATAAGAGTAGGATCTGCCTGAGAGACTTGCCATATATTCCTGTGCATCATATTCAAGCTGTTTTGCTTTTCTGTATCTGTTGACCACTTTCAGAGGTGTGATGAGAACAGCTCAGTATTCAGAGGTGTGATGAGAACAGGGCTCCTTCATGACTGCAGACTATATAGATACCATAGTAACGTGGGCTTTTAAGTAAACAGGGATGGCTCCAAAGGTCCCACTGGTCAAAAACTCAGCACCTCCTGGAAATCAGGCTCCTTTGAAGTGGAAAAAATCCTCTCTCATACCTTTCCTCCGTGTAGGAGTCCTCTGCGTAGGGTAGGGGTGGCCTCTGTTGGACTTGCTGGCGCTGCCTGGAGACACAGACAGGGTTTCTTCTCAAGGAGGAGAAATGGGGTTCTGAGCTGTGAGCACCGTCTGAGGCTCAAAGAACTGGTCATCCCAAGAAACAAAAATAATAATTTTCAAATATACAGAGAACATCTTCCCACCACTGATGAGTCTGGTTCCCTCCACTTCTGATAACAGCTGGATTTCAAACACCGATTGCTGAAAATTCCTGTTTCAGCTTGACCAAAACTATGGGCAACCTGGGTAAATTCAGCAAATACTTTCAGTCCAAACAGTCCGAAGTTCAGTCAGGAAGAATGTCAACACCTAATTTCAGCATTTTCAAGAACATCGCTGACTTTTTTTTTTTTTTCCCTCTTCCCCCCCAAAATTAAACAAATTCACTAAATAAAATATTGTAACTTTGATAAAGCTATTGATTTTGGGGAAGTGGCAGAACCAACAAAATCAATTATTCACATACCTCTAACTTAATGAAAGGGCCTTGTAAAATAGCTCTTGTTCTGGAGTTTTTCTTCTTGACGGTCCACCTAAATTGCTTTGATCACATGGAAAACATTGCAGAGGCTTACTCTGTACCTCGATAAAAGCTGGAAATAACCAGGATTCTTCACTTTTGTCACTTTATAATTCACTGTATTGAACGCCATAACAGTGGTTTTTTCCTCTGTCATAGGCTGAGAGTAAAATTTTTGAAGTTGCAAAAGCTAAATGCCGATACCCGATATTTACTTAGACCTTTTCTCTTAAAGCATTTTACAGACTAGAGATCACATGAAACAGAACTGCTTCATCCTCCGCAGACAGGCAGCACATCTGTGGTAAAACAGAATGACTTCACACTCTTAATACAATTGCCACTATCAGTCTGTCTGTGACAGAGGTGTTTTGAAAATAAAAGGCATAACTGGTTGCATTTACTTCGTTGATAAGGAAGGAAGGGAAATAGTACAACAGTGCCCTGTGTCTCTCCAGAAGGCTCGGTAAAGAATTACCTTTAGAGCCGAGTACTGCTTATTCTTGTATGATGGGGCACTGTGAAAATACTCCAGTCATTGCAGGTGGATTTTGGCAGGGTAAACTCAAATTAATCCTAGTGTCCTTAGATTCAAAACTCCTGTAAAAAAGGATGCTACCGGATTTGGTTTTTCATTTGTTCGCATTTTTTTAAGACCTCAGTGAAACAACAGGTTGGATTTGCTTACCTTTTTTCTTCAAAGTGCTGATGTCTCTTTCACGATCACATTTATAGTACGTGTGTAATTTTCCAACTCTAGACAATGACTGATTTTTAATATAAGTGACTTGCTGAGTGGCCTCAAGTGTGCGCTTCCCATCTGTTTTCTTACCTGCAAAATGGACACAAAAAAAATTGTTGCGTGAAAGGGGCCAAGCGGTTTTGGCAGAAAATAAACCCCCTTGCGTTCTAACCCTCCTCACCGAGGTGGGAGGCCAGGTGCGGCTAGGTTTAAATTCTGAGTGATGCCCAATTCGCCACTATCAGTCCAATCACATTTAATATGTATTAAACTATTACGATTTGGGTACGCTAATAGTGGACCGCACCTTCAGTCTAGTTGTGCTCCTGAACTGGCACAGCCACTCTCGAGTCTTTGGTCGCGTTCAGTGAGAAACCGAAACGACCAGCTACTTAAACAGTGCAGTTTATTTAAACAACAGATATAGAGGTTCTTAGGATTGCCGGTGATAAATACGCTGTCTGCAAAGCACGTGCAAATGAAAGTATTGTGACATCTACAAAACGTGCAACAAAGTTGTAAGCGATATAGCCTGGCTATAAATGTAGGAAAGAGATTCTCTAGAGAAATTTCTAAGTTTCCCAAGAAAGCACTCGGTATAATCCAGGTCTTACCCAAAGGCGTCCCTATGGGGGGAAGAAAGGCTCAGCCCGTTGACTGATCCCGGAAATCAGCAATGGAATTCTTCGCGATGGTGTCTTCCCTGGGTATCCCCCCTCTCTCGGGCTATTTTTATACTATTTGTTATCTTCAAAGTGGAGTTTGAGTGACTTTAGTCATACATACTTTTATTATGATTGGTGTAAAATTCTCTCGCTTCACAATTAAAGGTATAGTTTACGAGAAATTCAGGGCGCAGACTCAAGAAGGAGTGGTCGCACCTTGGAGGCGGGTAGCCTTCGGGAGGGAGGTGTGTTTTGGTATTATAATAACATTATAATGAGCGAAGTTCACACAAAGGACAGCATTTCATCAAAATTTGACAAGATGTTGGCTCCAAGTATCGAGCAGGCAGCTAATTGGCAGCTTATCTGTTTCACGGTATCATCCCATTCCCGTATCTGCTATATATCATAAGGTAAAGCCGCGGAATAATTGCATCCCGCCCCGTACCTCATGTAGCTTCACAAGCACCCTTATCAGGGAACCACAGATGTTGTATTCTTCATGCCAGCTGCGGCTGTTTTCTACCTCAGAAGCCTCTTGATTTTATACTTTTCCTTAATGTGTGAACAAGGCTGTACTTTTGTATTTTTAGCCAATTTCGTAATTATGCCACAAAAATCAATTACAATAATTGCTCATTTAAAAAAAAAAAAAAAGTACTGTGAGTATAACATTTAGTCCTCAAGCACTAAACTGTAGAGTGTAATACAGTAAATAAAGCTATGATGAAAATCTATCAGATTTACTGCGTGTATTTGAAGCTGAGTTTCAATAGGTTAAACAAATGTGTCTCCCGCCTCTTTGTCACCCATGGCATACCCCTAGCTATGCTGCGTAGGTGTTCTGGACACACATCCTTACAGGTTTTCCTCTCTTTCCCAGGATTACACAGCTACGATATACCTGCGGCAGCGCTGGACAGACCCCCGGTTGGTCTTCCATGGCAACAAGAGCTTCACGCTAGATGCTCGCCTAGTGGAATTGCTCTGGGTACCAGACACATACATAGTGGAGTCAAAAAGGTCCTTCCTGCACGACGTCACCGTGGGGAACCGCCTCATCAGACTGTTCTCTAATGGCACTATCTTGTATGCCTTAAGGTAGATCAGCCTTTGGCTTTGTTGACGATGGTGGTTCAGAATAGATTTCCAGAGTTATGCTGCACAGCAGATGCCAACTGTCATGGGTAATGAGTTTGGGGTCAACAAGCCAACCGGGACCATACTTTTCTGATCCATTGCCCCCTGTTCTGGCCACCTGGAAATGCCAGCCAAGGATCGGGATTCCCCATCATGGTATGTGCTGTGTCCTGAGCACAGCGCCTGCTTGGAAAGCTCACGAGTTTAGATGTTGTCCCAGTCAGGCGGGAGGGAGGGAGGGAGGACATCGTAACAGTAGAAGTTTAACAGATAGTGGGAAACTATTTGCTTATCCAGTGCCACATAGCCATGATTTCCGCTTTTTAGCAAAAAGCGTATTTGTACGTGTACTGCAGAAATGTTTGCTGCAGTTGTTAGCAGTTCCTATAGCGTTCTCTCTTCTCAGCTCACAGTAACTGTCTCCCAGGTACCTTGACTGCAAAGTAAAGGTCCTGCAAACTAACTCATTTACCCCCCACATCAGAGCGAGCCAGAGCATGTGTGCAGGCAGTTACTGTGCCTCAGGTGACAAGTAGTAACTTCTTAAGATGTGCAAACCGTAGTACTGGAAAACATGTGATTTCACACTAAATTTCCCACGACAGCAAAGCAAAATTCTTCCTTTGGTTACATTTTCATCAGTGTAGCTGCAGAGAGCATATCTTCTTAAGCAGGGCTCTCTCTAATGATCAGTCCATTCATTTTATAGGCCAAAACTATCTAAATGACAGAGTCTTTGTGGTCTACTTTGCTATGAAAACCAGAGATATTTCATTACAGGCTTTTATTGCAACTTTCGGAGTTCTTTCTTTTCCTACAGAATCACTACAACTGTTGCTTGTAACATGGACCTGTCAAAATATCCCATGGACACACAAACGTGCAGACTGCAGCTAGAAAGCTGTGAGTATAACATTTAAAAAAAACCTGACTTTACTTTAAATTTGTTTATTTGTATGTAATTGAATATTTGGATTCATCACAGTGGCTTTCTGGAGTAGACTTTTATCCTTGCAAATAGTAATGTCTAAAAGAAAACAACTTTGTCTCATCCTTCTTCAGATGCTTGTGTTGGAATCCACAGTTTCTAGAGGATTCCTGTCACTCTGCAATTTATATAAAAAGAGTGGTAAGAAATCATATTCTTATTAAAGAGCCGGTAGTTTGATTTTGCACAGAAAGGATGAAGTAATAATGTCTGTTTTTCCAAATTTGGTCGCTTTTGCAAACGCAGCTTCTTCCAAACTAATTAGTGGGGTGAGCACGTGGGCTAGAGTACAGTAAGAACAACTTTTCACATTTGTAGGTATCTACCACCTGTTGCAGCTCCCAAACCTCCACTGTAACAAGACAGTGTGAAGGGTGGTTCTTCCTAGAATATGAGTTGAACGTGCCTCTCAAACTCAGGAACTGAAACTAAGGCCAAACCCAACGGTGTGGTATTTGCTTCTCCATGAGGGCTGTCTGTCACAGTGATGCAGATGATGGGACCCCCATCAACAGGAGGAGTCTCAGCCTTGGAAGTCTCAAGAAAAGGAATCAGTGAGTTCTGCTCTCAGTTAAATTTAAAAAAGTCATCCATGGCAAAGCTGTCTGGGAAAGACTCCAGGGAAATTTAGGACACTACAGGGCTTTTACACGGAGCTCAGCAAGAGCAGTGCTGCTGCTCTCTATCTGTGAAGCTCCACAACACGCTAGCAACAATCTCCCGCTTCGTGTCCCAAAACCCAACATCTAAAATCTCAGTACTGAAAAGACCGGGTTTTAACTTCAGGGGTTGCAGCATGAAGCACCTTTGGAAGCACATATTATTTTCACATTAAAATCATATTAGTTCACCATGGTTAACTTTATTACAAAGAGTAGCTTCTGAAATAACAGTGATTGGCCTCTTCTGCTAAAGCATAGCTTGTTTGGGCCTGTTTTCAAAGTGATTGGGTCCTACATCATGCTCAGTTGCTGTTTAATTCCAATGAAATTACATGCACATTGCCCACTGGAGATTTCATTAGGATAAGTGCCCAGAAATAATACTATTTAAATATATGCCAGATGAATTAACAACAATCTATCATTTGTTATGCAATTTTCCTGAGTAACCACGATTTATAAAACTGCTTAGAAACTTTGAAAAGGCACGTGCTTAGGATTCTACACAGGGATTCATACCCTGGACAACTAATTTAGGAGTTCATCACACTCAAGCTCTGGTAATTTGTGTCTAATAAGAAAACGCAATTAGATAAAAATAGAGCTGCAACTGCATCTTATTCCTTCTACCGGGATGAACGGGTTATTAGCGGAATCAAAGCGTCCCTACTCATTTTCTCAAAGAAGGGCACTTAATAAAAGGATCAAATTAATGGGATTGATGGGCTTGTTTCACAAATGAAGTGAAATCTTTGAATCGAATGGCAGGCTGGTGACTCAGTACAAGCCTCATCCCTCAGTCCAACCTGCGGTCATGGTGTGCTGGCATTTACATTCCTGGAGGCAATTATGCAGCCAGCATATATGGAGTTTACCGGTAACTGCTTGATCTCATCTGTTCCACCATTTTGAGGCAGGAATTCGGTGTTACTTAAATGTCGGATGTATTTATTTGTCCTCAGTAACTTAAAGCCTTTGAGGATAGGAGGAATGATTTGTAGAGAAGCTGCTTTTATGAGCAAGTTTTCTGGACAACGCGTATACAGTCAGAAGAGCCTGGTTCACAACTGCATAGCAGTCTCAGCTCCAAGCTCTCGACTAACTGTAGACACCTTTTCTGGTATTTTTAAGCACTTGAACAGACAGTTGAGTGAAATATGCTTCAATGGGATCTGCATTCTCTTCTTTTAACCACTGCATTTCTCCTGCTCTCCTCTAACGACTGAAGAGACTATATTTGAGGGTTGATTGCTGCAGTAGTTTTATCCTGCTGCACGTAATCAAACTGCAGATGACCGGAATATATTATCTCTTAAAATGTTAAAATACTTTAAATAGAAATACCCCGTGTAAATGACTTAAATAGGTTCTCAGCAGCCTTGCATGTTGTGTATCATTCACGGTGGCGTGCGTTCCTACTGAAATCTGAACCAGCAGACTGACAGTACAGCAATGAAAGAAGAGCCAACGTCCAGCCATAGTCTGACACAGTTAGGAGGGTCTTTGTCCAGGCTACAGTGCCTACATCGTGTTTCTGTCCCCACCCAGGAGACAGGGCAGGGCAATAGCTGGGCTTTTACTGGCTAAACCACAGTAACGCGGGTGTTTGTTTTCTCCTCAGGGGGCTATGATGAAAACGATGTCATCTTCACGTGGTTGAGAGGAAATGACTCTGTGCACGGCATAGAAAAGTTGCGTCTCTCGCAGTACACAGTGGAACGTTACTATACCCTGGTCTCGACGTCACAGCAGGAAACAGGTAAATCAGTGACAGAGAAAAGCTCTCAAGTATTTCCCCTCCCACCTCCCTTCCCTTCTGTCTGTCAGTATCTTAAGACTCAAGCCTGCTCGAGCGAAGTCTTTAGCAAATCTTAATTTCACAAAAAGAGTTAGACAGAAAGATGGTGAAATCCAATTAGTTGCAATCAGGATATTCTGTAAGATGGAAATCCGCAGAAAGGTGGGGTTTTCAATAAACTATATTCACCTGATGGATTTTCAATTATTTTTTTTTAAGTTCTCCACTTCTTTCCTTTTCCACACATACCTGAATAAACTCTCTCCCTTCCTCCCAGGTGTGCAGGCTATAAGTACTGTAGAGAGCCACATTTACAGTAACTGGGCTTAAAACTAACTTCTAAAATCTAATTTTGCTTGTGAATTACAATTCTATCATGTTATGATGAAATAAGATCCCTTTGTATATCAGAATTCAATGTCTTTACCAGTGTAAATATTCTTCTCTCCAATCACAGATGCTATGAAAGGGGGCAAAACTTCCTTAGAATGACCAGGTTTTAAAAACAACAATGTTTTGTTGTTTACTGTAGCGTGCACAGCCCACGAACAACATGGGTTTTGTTTCTGCATTTCAAAGGGAACTATTGTTTAAACAACAGAAATATCTCCTGAAAATACTAGCTGTCCAGCCCCAGAGCCCGTATGTCAGTATTATAACAAATTGATTTTAAAAAACTGACTGAATATTTTTGAGCACAAAAAGACACAGTTATCAAAGATCACAAATTACTAATGAATGCAGGGGGTCGAATTCCCTGTGGTGATAAGATATTGGGATGCTTTGGGACGTGAGCCAGAGCCTGCTGAGATCAAGAGAAAAATCCTTTGTTTATTTCTCAGCTATCAGATAAGACTGAACTTGATGATGCCCCTTCAAAGAGGTTATTGGGGAAAACGTGCTGTGTCAAGCGTAAGAGAATAGATGAGCCCTTCAGAGATCAGCCCCTCTCTCCTCTGAGTTAAGACACTGGTATAAAATTTCCACTGTGGACTGAGTTCAGGAGCCCCTTTGCGAGCCGCGCTTTGTTTTAGATGTCTCCTGTCCAGCAATGCTGTGTGCGCGTCCCCTTGCCGAGGGTTTGTGAGACAAGTAAGGCCTCTGAGGCAAGCAGTCAGGCTTGTACAAGTAATGCATCTCCCAGCGTTTCGGTGCAGCTCTGCTGATCTACAGCAGCCGAAGGGCTGGTGCGGGGCTGTCCCAACTGCAGTGCAAGGGTCCTTGGGAATCCCACGTTCACTGCGGTTTCTTCCTTTCCTGAACAGGCAGTTACCCACGACTGATATTGCAGTTTGAGCTGAGAAGAAATGTCCTTTACTTCATTTTGGAGACCTATGTGCCATCCACTCTGCTCGTCATGTTGTCCTGGGTTTCTTTTTGGATCACATTGGATTCAGTGCCTGCAAGAACCTGCATTGGTGAGTTACTGCCTGAGGAAGGGAGAAGATTTAAGCAGGCAGAGGGGCCTCTGAGGGCTGGGTAGATGGTAGCTTTCTTGAGCTCTCTGCTCAGTGATAACTGGTCTGCTCACATTCTGCTTTTACTTGTGGCAGAGCTGGGTTAGCAGTATGAGGCACGAAGATGCGCTGTGGCTGGCACACTTGCAGAGCTGTGTAGGGCCAAGGCTGCTGATAGATTCACAGCAGAGAGCAGAGCACAAGTTCTTTGTGATGTGCTTGGGAGGGGAGGAATTTTTTACTGAAAGCAAAAAAAATAAGAGAGCCAAGTGCCTCTGGGAGCCAAGTTGTCAAAGGTAGGGAGAGCCTGTGTAAAGCTAGTAGCTAGTGCTAGAAAAGCATTACAGTTGATGGATAATTTGGATTTGGTAAGAAGGGATCTGCTCTATCTGGCTAGCAATAGAGTGACAACACGTGCAGAAGGACAGGCCAAGCTTTTTCCAAAGCGTCCACTAGAGAAGGTCTTTCCTTTTCCGCTTTCCAAGGAGTCACGACGGTGCTTTCCATGACAACTCTGATGATCGGCTCACGAAGTTCACTTTCAAAAACTAACTGTTTCATTAAGGCTATTGATGTTTATCTTGGCATCTGCTTCAGCTTCATCTTTGGTGCCCTTGTGGAATATGCAGTGGCTCACTACAGCTCATCACAAAAGTGTGCAGCTAAAGCACCTCAAGAGGTAAAGCCTGATCTACGTTAATAAGCCTAGTTATCTTAGATGGACATTAGTCCTCCGTTAACTGAGTAAGACAAATGGTCTTTCTGTTATGGATACAGTAACAATTGCTTCTCTTGATTGTCCTTAAATCTAAATTTTTGTGTGCAACAAACGCATGAATAGCACTAGGCCTCTGGGTCTCTGACATAGACTTCTGCTCACCAGCCCAAGGAGCAGCAGCCTTAGCTGACAGTCACGTTAGATTTGCAGGACCGCATTCAGGAAGGCGCTTTGGCCTACTGCTAGAATCAGGTCCGTAGCCCTGAGCTCAGCTCATTTGAGAGCGTGATGCACCTCTGTTCCTTTCCAAATGCAGACAAAGAAGAGCCAGTGTAACTCACCTCTTTGCTCTTCTATGGAATAACTCTGATTAGGACACTGATCTGGAGGGTCATTTCCTCTACCAGAAGGAAGCTGAACCCTTCTTCCTTCCTTCCCCAAAGACAGTATCAAATATCAGTCCCACAATGTTCTGTGAGGTTGTAAGGGAGCGTGAATTGTTCAAAATGCTCTGCTTCAGTGGGAGAAATGAAACAGTCAAGGACGATTATAGTCCAGTGGTCATCGAGGGCCCAAATCCTGTCAGAGGGAAAAGAGGTTTCCCACCTTGCTGCTGAATCCCCCAGCCATTAAGTTACTGTGTAGACATGAAGAGATGCATGTCTTGTAGGAGACAGATGTTGGATTGCTCAAGTGACATAGAGTGAAACTCGCTCAAAGATCTCAGAACACCTCTAGAAATACAGTGGTGGGAACACAGGCATCTCTGGGACTTCATGCACTCCTAAAAATAGGCAGCAGCTGAAAGGCCTGTTTGACTGTTGGGGGTTTTGATGAATGCCTATGAAGCTGTGTTCTTTTATCCTTATGGCCTCCTTATTGATTAAAGCACTTTTCCTCTGCAGGAGAAGACAAACCCTAAAACTGTACACTTGTTTCCTAGGGGCCTGCAAATGAACTTACTAAAGAAATGGAGGAAGTCAACATCACTAACATCCTCAACAGCTCCATCACCAGCTATAAACGGAAAATCAGCTTTACAAGCATTGAGATTTCCAGCGACAATGTTAACTGCGGTGGCTTGACCATGAAAACTCATGAGAAAATCAAATGTGTCTTGAGAAACAAAATGCACAGGATTATTGGTTATTTCACAATTCAGAACCCCAGCAATGTAGACCATTACTCCAAACTGCTTTTCCCTTTGTTTTTCATGCTTGTCAATGTGTTCTATTGGGCTTATTACCTATATTTTTAGTAGAAATGAGTTGTTTCATGCTCCTACTTTAGCAGGAGAGGAACCTTGCCAATGGGCATCTGGGTATCCAACCACAGTGAATCCAATGTGGACAAAATGCTCTGTTGTGTTTCCTGAGGGTACAGAGCAGAAGAGTGGTAAGGTATGCAAGACACAAAGTCTTGGTGCTTCAGCATTAGCAACATTGACTCTGGACAACTGCTTGTTCAGCTGAGTGGCTGTGCTGGGCTTCTGTGCTCGTACCTGCTTTTCATTCCAGCATTCAGCCTCCTGCCTGGCCAGAGAGGGGTGTGTAGGACTGCATGTGGCAGGCCACAGAGCACTACAGGTGGCAAAATTATCTTGGTAGCCTGAAGCAGGTTGGAACCTTCTAGTTTAGATCTCCAAAAAGATGTAGGATTATAGCTGTTATTCTTTGTTTGCCAGAGATAATAGTAACAGAGGGGCTGTGATTGCTGTCTCAATAGCTCCTCTGTTCAAGTCTGAGAACGCAAAGGCAGCAGTGTGCCATGCGCAGAGAGGGACGGCTCCCGTGCATGGTGCTTCCTGGTCCCGGGGGTGATGCCCTGCCAGACCCTGGTGATTTCGGTGCTGCTGGCATCGGCACCATGGTATGCCTCATTGCTTTTAATACCTGTCAGACTCACTGAGGTAATCCTTACTTGCTGAAGTTAGCCATCCCTGGGACAGACAGGGGGCTTTTCATTTGTAGAGCTGTATTTTTTTTCAGAGATTTGGGAACATGAAACATAGGCAGCAAAATTGTTTTGTAACCCATCTCTTAGACTCTTCCTGTTGTGCTGCAGTTGAACAGATCCTACCATCTTACATGTCTTCCTCACAAATATTTTTCATCCTGGAGAGTGCCTCCTTCAGCTTTCACTGCTATAAGCAGCTCTTGTTTCTTGCCAGCCATATGCAAGAGTGGCCAATTTGTCATCCCCTCTTTTATGTGGCTGTGCAGCTGTGGCAAGTCAGCAGTGCTGCTGGGTGAGAAAACCAAGCATGGGGTGAGGTATGGTGATCTAAATCAGCCTTTCACTCTCTATTTTAGGCTGAAACAGTATTACGTTTCTGTAGAAATTCAGATTCTAAGTGGGCTCTGGAAACTGCCAGTCAGCTTTGTTTATCCTGCAATCAGCAGGCCTGAGAGTTTTGTTTTAAAAATAAACTGAATGTGGGCGCACAGGCTTACGTTTGAGAACCAAATGCCATTTGGTACTATGTAGCTTAAAGCTACTGGAAGTCTTAAGTTTCTGATTTTAAAATTAATGTTTTATGGCAGGTTTTCACCCCCCTCTTTTTGGCCTATGCAACTTTCATAACTTTGAGGGCATAATCCTGCAGTTATGTAGGCAAAACTGTAACTGCCTGCGGTGGCTACCATTCCGCAGGAGCTTTGGCTGAGCAAGGCCTGTAGCTTGTATTAGTGTCTCATGCACACAGTGTTTGCTCAGTGTAAGTGTCTCTTACTGGGGGTTCCTATAGAAGGTGGGCAAAGCATGTGAAACTATAGATTTTATTTTTTTTTTTACTTTAATAACTTTTTATCGAACCACTTCACCACACTATATTGTGATGGATCTAAACCACATATTCATAAATCACAGCTTTTACAACGCGAGCAGCACAAGAAGACAAAGGGGAACAGCCTGACAATGGCAAGCAAATAAACACAAACTCCAATAATGAAATGTTGGCTTGTATATATTGGCATTTAAAGTCCATTCCGTAAAATGTAATAAAGTGAATGTTTGTGATATGAACACAAACCCCCAGAGAGATCCTCTATTAAAAAAATCATTGCCTTCTCTCTGTGTCAATTTCTTTCTTTAAAACCCAACTAAAATGCCCTAATGTGTTCTACACCGGCTGCCAAATACTAACATTAACAAAAGGAATTTCTTTGTACCTTATAGTAGACTGCCACTCTCAAGGCTTGTTTTCATTAGATGCAGCTTTCATTACAACTTTGCTGCTTTAAAGTTGCTCAGGACTTGTTCTAAGCTATACCTCTGTGCAGTGAAATGTTTTTTATTGACCCAGCCTAGAGAACAGCATGTTGTCTTCAAAAGCGTCAGCTCTGTCTATTCTCATTTATTGCTGGTTTTGGTAACTTCAAGAAGAGTGGAACAGAAGACTGTATGGGAAGGAGGGTTTTTTTCCCCCCGATACCTCCTGAGAATATTCTTAAAGAGCTGTTGGCTTGGCCAGGGGACACATCTTACTTCAGAAAGTCTTAAAATCTAGAAAGCATGGACTCCTGCTTTATTTGCTCCTACATGTAATTTTCTCTCTCATTGATGGACTTCACCACTTTAATACACCTCACACGTGATTGTCTCCCTATATAGCCCAGCTGTACACCAAGGTACTCACGCTGGCCTCAGTGGGGTGCACAGAGTGGTCCTAAGGCCCTTTCGCTGGTCAAAGGAATGCTCAGCAAGGACCAGATCTGGAAAGTAAGGGACAAAGTAAGCAAGCCACCTAGCCTCCATCCTACTGTAGGTACAGCAGGCACGTCAGAGGGACGAACATTAATTTTTGCTAATACATCACACAGCGAAGCAAGTCAGCTTAGCTGCACTGATGTCCGGGAGCAGGCTGGTGGTATTCCTGGTGTTGCTGTTGTCCCACACGTGACGCTGGGCAGAGGGCAGTGACAGATGAGCACTGTGAGCCCAGATACATTCTTCGGAGTGGTCAGGATGATGCCCTGCACAATCCCAAGTCCTTCCTGTCTCTTTCAGGTATTGTCTAACACAAGCTAGAAGCACCACTGAATTCAAGATGAGACTTTCACGTCCTGATAGGTGCGGAGTGCAGAACAGCTTCCGTGTTACTGGTGTGCAAAGATAAGCCCAGATATCTTGACAGACACCAACTGAAAATCAGCCTTTCCCACAAAGGACTGGTGCGTAACACGTGAGCTGCAGATGAGAGCAAAGCCGCAGGTAAGCACTGCACACAGTGCTGTTTTGCTAAAGGGTTCAGCCTTGCGCAGGCTCTACAGGAGAGGGTTTCAGTAGCAGCCTACTTTCTGAAAGAGCCTCTAGGCTGATAGTTCCTGGGCTGGGAGCTGTTTCACCTCCCACTGACCACATCTGCCCTATAGCTCTGAGAGAACTCGGCACCACAAACCTGGATAAGCCACAGGACAGAGTTAACCCCAACCTTTACTGTTCCCCCACGGTGCCAGTTTGTTTGTGCTCTTGGCAGAATGTGAATCTATGGAGAAAAAGACTACCTTTTTAAGATAATTCTGCTTTGCAGTGATGTTCTGGTCTGCTGTAACCTTTCCTTACATGTACTTGCTAAAGCTGCAGCTTCTGGAATCTTTGTCTCTTTTTAAGTATGCTTGGACTTACTTTAAGCCTTCGTGGACAAATGGTTGTGAATGCGTGTTGGCATAGAAAGCATGATGGAGAGTGCGCAGCAGTCAGGCAACACGGGTAACTTGAGGAGCTTTCAAGAGATGCAAATGCTTGTATCTGGTGCAACCCAGAGGAATATAAAGCCTCATAATATGCTATGGAGAGTCACCCTCACGGGCGCAGGGACCAAATCTAGCCACAGCAGCATAAAGCATTTTGGGAATTCACTTATCCAGTTTAAAATATGAAGGAGATGCACTGTAGAGGAGAGATAATGCAGGCTAACACGTAATACATATATGTCTAAGAGTGTAGCAGTCAGTGATAGAGAAACATCACCTCTTAGTACATCACAACATCCTCCTGCTTCCTTCTATGCCCCCCCCTCTTGTTTTTCCGATAATTCTTCTCGTGCCCACTTCACCCCAGCACAAGCAGGAGCTGCTCCTGCTGCAGCAGCCACCAGTCTGAGCTCGGAGAGTGTTATTTTTCATTTTCAGGAGGATGAAAGGTTCAGCTCAGGAATCCTATTGTTTCAGAGCATGTGGTTTACATTATGATTTCCGAGAGGTATTTGTAAATGCAAACACTACCATCTGTTGTAAGGAATACTTTGCATTTTTAAAAGGTTAATTCCATTTCAAACCTACTGATTGAACTGGTAGCAGAAACCACTCTCATTTGCTTACTGTATTTAGTGTCACAACATGCAGCCAGCCAGCAAGTCATGTCTTTACAAGGAAGGACTGTTTAGTGCGGGTAATTGGCAGAGGTTTTCTCCAAGTTCTCACTGAAATAACTTTTCTATTCATTAATGAATAAAAGCTGTTTTAAATTACAGCCTGTTGTTACACTTGGGATCAGACAAGGGGCTTCTTGTTAATCTGAGGTGAGTGTTAAGTCCAGAATGAATAATTTGATGCATATTATTTCTTTCTGCTTCCTCTTTTGAGATCTGTGTCTCAAACAGACTGCAGTTTTCCTTAAAGTTCCTGTGGTTTGAAACAATCTACCAGGAGAATTCAATA
Source organism: Larus michahellis (assembly GCF_964199755.1). NCBI lineage: Eukaryota > Metazoa > Chordata > Aves > Charadriiformes > Laridae > Larus > Larus michahellis. Next base: position 4,185,337 of record NC_133906.1, on the reverse strand, counting down.
TTGAACTACAAGCTGCTTTGGTTAGGCACAAAAATCTGTTTTATGTCTTCTTTTCTTCTTCAGATTTGTGTAGGTACTTAAGCCTGCAAACAAGAAATCCATATTTTGGGACCTGAGAAGAAGAAGCAAATTTAGTTTTAGACGCGGGTTTTTTTCTCCTCCAAAAACAAAGGCTTATGTACAATGTGAGTGTATTCTACAGGGGATCCCAGATCCTAAGCAGAGATGTGCGTATACTGGCACAGTTTTGAAACTGAAGAGATGTTCAGATTCAGGGTGTACCTGCACGATGAGGTCCTGACTCCTGCCTTTACAGGGAGAGGGCTTCAGCTGGGTCTGCTGGGCAGCCGCATCTGCTTCGCACTGAACTGCCTGCAGGCATGACCTGAGAACTTGGCCCTCTGGAAGCCTGTGAATCCTGAAGTCACCTCTATTTGGTTTTTCCAGTATGTTTCACACTGCAGAGTCCCTTCATTTATCCTCTACCAGAAGAGGAGAGATTTGGATGGAAATGGCCTGTATTTGTTTCAGTGTTTTTTAGTTCTACTGAATTACAAAAATGTAGATTTTTATTAATTTGGTACTCTATTATGTTTTTGTTGGATAGAGGCCCCTAGAAAACAAATCCTCAGACTTCAGAGAACGTGGAATTAAGCTCCATGGGTAGGGTCAGACCATGCAGATGGCTGTCATCACTGCTGTAGGATCAAGTTCTCCCACCACTCCAGAATGTTACGTTTATCCAGTTTGAGACATATGCCCACCTGCAGTGCCTTGTTTTAAATACAGAGATTATTTCCCCCCCTCCCCAGCTCCCCCAGGAGACAGTAAGTTTTGGCTTTATACTCTCAGTTTAGATTTTCCCAGAGATGTCCTGCCACATTCTTTCCCTGCAGTCCACAACCCCCGTCTCTAAAGCACAAACGCGAATGGCTCTACCTTGCAATGTGCTGTAGTACAGGAGAGCAGCAAGACAGCAGCATCCTTTTGACTCTGCTGATAAAATAAGAGCAACCCACTCCCGCAGCATCAATGGATACCACTTGACTGGTATTTTCGATAAGCTGAGGTAGTCGCTTAATAGAAAGCCTCTTTAGTGCAGATTTAGATTCGTGTCAGTTGTCTTGTATTTGTCACTACATTTCGTGACCAGACCAGCTCTTCAAGACAGCTTGTGCTTCCAGACAAGTAGGTCAGCATTTAATGCAAAAACATTACGACTTTCAGTGCATCATGCAAGATGTTTGTGCTTGGTGTCTCTAGCCACACTGTGGCTGGGATAGACTGAGACTTCTAAGAGTGTTTCATCAGCCTGGACAGAAAAACAATCTGAAGCACGCCCTGCTGGACGGGGACAAAGCCATTTGCCCTGCCAACTCAAACAGAAAGCTGGCTAAGCTAAAAGCGCTGGGTGAAACCCTGAGCCCATTTAAGATAATGGGAGTCCGGCTATTGATTTAAATGGACTTAGGCCTTTACTTAACTCGTGCTCATGCAGAGTTTTCATTCATATTCCCTCACTTAATGCTGTTTCCAGCTTCCATGCCTTTTATTAGGAACAAACATGCAAAGCTAAGAGCTATCACAGATGAACAACCCACGTTACTGTGACCCCCAGAAACAGCAGGATAGGAAAAGGGCCAGGACGAACGCTGGGCTTCTAGAAATTGGCAAATCCAACCCAGAGCCCTGCCCCATCCTGAGCCCAAAAGTGTAAGCATTAATGAGAGGTAGGATTAGCAAATATCCCTAGACAAGCCTCCTTTTCCCACAGGCACAATGTGGTCTTCAGCATTTGTGATAGAGCTCCACCAATGTTCTTTTGTTTGTTTTTTAATCTCCAAGTATTTAGATGTATGATCTTGTCTGAAGATTACTCCTCTGACTGGAGGCATGAGCCTGAAAGCCGAGGAGTGCCAATCTGCAGGATTCTTTGATGCAGTCCTGTTTGCAGACAACACACAAAGTCTGGAGAACATCAAGAAATGTAACAGCAAGAGGCACTGCTTGTGCTCTCAGCCATTCTCTTAGAGGTAAGCGCTGGCCCTCTGATCTTCTTGCAAGCATTTCTTTCTGTCCTTATTCACTCTGAATCCTCCTCCTGTCCTCTCTCACAGCTTCCACCTCCTATTGCTGCATAACTCATGGGTGCCCAAACCATTCCAGAATAAAATCAGCAAAGCCTCCCCTCCCCACACACAACCTGCATGTCACCTCCCCTGACAGCACAGTGCACCTCTTTTCAAGCTCTCTCGTCACAGATTAACATAAATGTCTATGTTAAATTCTGCAACAATTCCAACCAAAGAGCAGTGGTGGGAAGCAGATTCCTGCTCTTTTCTTCAGCTTCTTTGCTGGGTCATTTTGATCTGACCACCTTTGTCCAGGCAATAGGCTTTTTGCAAGACTTATTTGGAAGCTGTATTACCAGAGCTCACCGCTTGAACCTGTGTCTGTTGCAGACTTGTTTCCCTTTGTAACAAGGGTCAGAGCTAATTGTGTCTTTGAAGGAGATATGGGAAGAAGGGCTGGAGTCTGGTTTATGGTTTAGCCTGAGGAAAGGGACGCTTCAGCCCTGCTGGCAGCTCCAGGAGCTCCTCCTCTGCCTTTTCAGACTGTTGCAGGACTACAGGGGCCCTACCAACATCATGCAGGCTGGGGGGCCTCACTGACTGCAGCCTTAGCTCTGCATGCTCCAAAGGGGCAGCTGAATCATTTCAGAATATCCCATTTATACCACTGCTCTGGCACAAGACAAGAAAGACTCGCACCTTAAAAAAAAACCTTGGAAGTTTCAGTGGGGGTACGAGTACCTCCTCCTTAGCCCTTCTCCTGCGCAGATCTCTGAGCAATGCTGGCCTGGGCGGAGGGTCTGGCACCAGGGGGTGAATCCCATTTCCCTCGAGATAAAAGTATTTTATGCAAGATCCATGCGCAGCAGAGACAAGCTGCTGCAAGAGAGAATAATTTTGCTTTATAGCAGAAGTTTGTTTCTAGTGGCTTTTCTGGAGGATCGTTACAGTTTATCTGTACATTTGCTTTAACAGAGAACACCTCTTTATTCAGTATTGCTGTGTGAGAGAAAGCAGGTGAAGCTGAAGGAAAATCCTCCAAGTTTCCTCTCTGTGCCTGATTTCCTGGCTGCGTTTAGGGACAGGTAGTTTTTGCTAATGAGACTTTCCATTATAAAGTTTCCGTTGCTTTGAAAAATATTAACTTTGCTGGATAGATCAAACAGGCCCTGCAGTTATAGTTAGAATATCCTAAAGATTTAGTTCCCAGTAATAACAGGGCTAAACCACAGCACTGCCAGAGGCAAAAACTATATTATTTGAAATGAAACTTCTCATAAATATCCAGCTATGAAGTCATTTTATATCAGCTGCTCTTATATAAACTGGACAAGGCAAACTGTCCTATCCATCAACATTAAGGCTGCCAAGAAAAATGACTCCATATTCATCATCTGCAAGTTTCAGAGATTTCCCTCTCTGTTAGGCTCTCCCAGGAAACACTGTGGTTTTTTTCTTTTTAAGAACTTTGCTGGTACAGGTAACTACTAGCACCACAAGTGTCATCTTCGGGCTTAAGCCTCCTCTCTGCCTCTGATGCTGGCTATTGCTTCTATATTGCACTTGTGATTAAAGCGTATAGAGAAAGGTTAAGATGAGCAACTAAGATTTGTTGGGCTGGAAATGTGGGCAGGACACATAAGGGAAATGCCCTAGTGATACTTTGTGTGCAAGTTTCCTCATTGTAACTCTCACCTCTCAAAAGAACAGCTTCAGAGAAATGCTTGATGACCTACCGCTGACTCCCTAAATGCTTCCAGTTATGGGACAGGAGGCTCGGGTGTTTCTGGGTAAAACTACAAAGCTTTCAGAAAATTAGGTCTACTTAAAGGATAGCAGAGACCCAAAGCAAGCTTGAAGAGAACCCTTGAAATATCTGGCCCCTTGGAATGTGCCCGAGAAAAGGAATCAGTAAGTCTTATATTAAAATCAAACCCAAGCATTGGTGCTAAAACAGTGCTAGCAGGCCCTTCTTTTGTCTTTGCCAGGTAAATTTGAATGCCTACAGTCACCAGCAATGACGATGCTGAAACGTGAAACAGAAGAAATCTGTAGTCAGCCCCTGCTGGAGATAGATTCAAGGCGAGTCACCAAAAGCCTAGCCAAAGCCTTACATGAAAGCACTCAACTTTCAGGTGGGGACAAACATTAACTCTTTTTTTAAAGCTAAAAAAAAAAAAGGCAAATATAATGATCCTCCATTTTAACTTTACAAAGAAAATAATTAAAATATATATGTTATTAAAATATGCAAAATTTATAATTTCATTATATAATTACACAGCCTTATAGTCTAATAGCCCCGCTGTATTTTGCATATTAGTGAACAATTGCTTTCTTAAAGCTCACAGCAGAATCATTTACTTGATGCTGGAGAATAAGTTAATTACGGATCTCCTGCCTTTGATTAATGGATTTAATAATCACGTTACAGTAGAATTAACTTATACTTCATGTGCTTACAGCACTAATGATAAGAGTCCTGAAAGCAACGTGTCAGCAAAGAGGACTGGCACCAAGAAAGGCAATGTTTGGAGATCCCAGGACTGCCGGTGCCTGCATTGCTGCTGGTCAGCAGCTCCGTTTGGAACTCGCAAATGGCATCCAACCATTTTTGCCTCATCTGTCATTAATCTCCACCATTTGTCACTTATTTCTACAAAACCAAATACTGTTTTCAGGTGAGCTGAGAACCTCAACTGAAGCTCCGTTCTGGATACTGCAGGAAGAAAAATTATCCTAGGAGATTGGTACAGTATCAGGTAATGCACATACCCGATAAGCACTGCCACCTGTAGTCTGCTATTACCCACTGTAACAGACTAAATATTAATTTTCTTTAATGCTTCTTTTGTACACGTAACACAAGTATAAAGTTTCTTGTATGGAAACACATTGAGTCAACCAAGATCTACTCTAAAGGAATCTCAAGAATAGGTACTTAATGCAATCTAAGAGACAGAGCACTGTAGTTTCCAAACTTGACTTAACCTGTTCAAGGAGAGGAAACATTGCAGGACAGAGAAGGTAGAAAGGGACACTTAAAAACTTCATGGGTTTTGCCATTATTCCTCCTGAGTATTTCTGTGTAAGAACCAGATCTGTGAGTCTGGCAGGAACCAGATTCAGAAACTTGTACTTAAGTAAAACTACAGACACAATGAAGACCTGAACCACATTTTGTCTGAAAAAGCAGCACCTCAGGAATCACTAGCAATAGGATTTCAAATTGCATCAGACATGTACCTTAACTATTACCATGCAAAGTAGAACAATACAATACAAGTCAGCAGCTTAGCATAACACCGGGCCTCAAGAAGGCGGCAGGAAATGAATAGGAATACAATTTCCTTAACAATTTACTTACAGGAATTACTCTGAAAGACGTTGCCCATGTCCTGGTGGAAGATGCAGTCTGAGGGTACAGGAAGAGCTGGGCCATTTTGCCATGTCCCCTCACTGCCCACCATCCAACTTGGATACTGCCCCTTCCATGAGGTGTTGGCAGAACTCCTCACGCTGATCACACCACATGGAAATATCCAGAAAAAGTCAAGGAATTGCTGCATGGCCAGCACAACCCTTCCTGCTGAGACCAGGGGGACACTAACACTGTTCAACCTGCCTGTTAAAGAAATTATTCATCAAAACATTATTTCACAGCTGATGGTAGAAAGCTCCCCTCACACTCTGCAGCTGTGTACCTCCTCCCCTCATTGGAGGGGTCGTGGAGGCCTCGTCTGTGCCACTTGTCAGCTCTCCAGGCAGCATTTGGGGGATGGTGTCTGAAAAGCAGACAGTGTACTTTGATGCCTGTCTTGCAGCTCCACCAATGACATTAATCCACTGGGGCGTGTGTTTTGTTCTGGGAGATGCTTAGGGTTACAATAATTCAAGGTTTGTGATGAAAATCAGTATTTTTTTCCTCCAAACCCACCAAAGCAAGCTTCAGGGATTAGAGACATACTGAAATAATGCATATTTTACTACTGAACCAGGTGGGACTATGCCTTTAGATGTGCTGCTTCAAACCCATCTGCACACCCCACTCTCTGTCCTTGCTCCCCCTTTCTCCGACCCTGCCACACGTTCATCCAGTGTGGAGAGTTACAGCATCACTCTTCTCAGCTTGTCACAGCTGGCTTGCTAATGAAAGCCATCTTAGGGAGCCGTCAGGCCATGTCTCCACATCACACCACAGTGCTTTAACCTCTCCCCTCCCCAGTTTGTTCCAGGTGAGCTCAGGAATCAGTGGCCAAATAACCTTCAGCTGTAGATCACCTGCCAAGGGGCAGCTGTTCAAACGAGACCACAGGCATGGCCAGTTTTTAATTTAGAGGCTCAACCCACTAAGAACTCAGATTACAGTAGTCAGATAAATGCCAAAAATGCTTTCTTGCGTATTTATGATGGGTTTCCTCAGTGCCAGGGCACAGGAGGCACTTCCTTCTGTTTTATAGCTCTCAAATCACACCTTTTCTGGAAGATGACAGGCAAAGTTCAGCCTTAACAGGGGCACTGCTGGCCTGCAGCCCCTCCCCGCTTTGGTTCCACTTTGTATATATGGTTTCACCACTATAAACATTTTTTTACTTTATATGAGCCTAGCAAATCCTTGTCCTCTAGATACACATCCCCTACAGCTGTAGGCACAAATAATAGAATAGACAGTGATGAGAACACCCTATAATGCAAAACTAAATGTCCAATTCGAATTTGATGAGGAAGTGTGAAAAAAAACACATTAAGCAGAATAAGAAGGTGGGACAAGAAATCAATTTCCCATTACATTCAGTGGTTACTTTTTTTTCCTGACTCTCAATGTTAAAAGCATCAATTACACACATAATTTACTCCTTCACAGCCTGATTCCATGTTCAAAGCAAAAACATGCATTACAGAATATGAATTAGCCCAGCCATGACATGGAAACAGGCAGTGCCCTGTAGGTCTCTCCAGGCTGGCTTTAAGAAGCATTCCACCAATGCAGGCCAGGGGGAAATCGCTTTATATGCAGTTCGGGAGAAGAAGGTGACTTTGAAGCAGCGTGCTACTTCACTCAAAGCGAGAGGTAATCTCAATTGGTGCAGAAGGTATGATGCTGAACTTGGGAAAAGCCATGGAGCTGTTTGGGATGGAAAGTAAACATACGTCCCCAAAAGATTTGCCTTTGTGGATGTGACCGGAGGATGTAAGGCTGGTACAACAAAACACATCCTTCACTGCTCTTATGTAAGCAGCTAAGCACCGTGAATATAAAAACGGTAGAAAAAGCTGCTTATGGATGATTTCTGGACGAGTAGGCACAAGCATGATTTCTCTTTTACTTCATCTTGTTAACAATGTCTTAGTCCTACATCTTGAAAATGTGATGCACATAGAGTTATTTTAAGCTAACAAACACAGAGAGATGTTCTATTTGTAAGGCGTGGTGATCCTTGACCCATGCTATTGAGTCATACTTGCAGGGTCTGTAAGTCCATTATGCCAGTAAGACGCATCTCTGCTGAGCTGCACGTGGTTCGCGCAGTGGTAGCAGCAGCCTATGGTCTACAGACAAGAAATCTCCCTCGGCACTGCAAGGGAGGGGAGTTTTCTGGAATGAGGTAGGATGATACGGAGCATGCCTAAATCCTGAGATGTACAAAGGAAAGCGCAACGCCTGGCAAGAAATGACCCTGCAGACCCATCTCCCTGAACTGACAGAAATTTATGCACAGAAAAAGTGGGAAAAGAAATCAGTTACCTCTTTCATCCTCCTTCATAAGTCACAGTTTAAGTACCTCTTAAGAAACGATGACAGGACAGTGCTATGAAAAGACGAATGATGCATCTAATATTTTAGCAAAACCTCCTTCTGGTGTGTCTAGAGATGCTGTGGTGGCTTGCTCATGTTTGTCTGTGTCCTAAACCTTCTGCACGTGGACCACATTATTTTGAGTTGCAAACCAAACTGTAAAGAAGCTAAATGTAGAGAGAACAATGGGTTCTTTAATGGGTCTAGGCACCTCTCATCTTAAATCCAAGAGTCTAAAGTCAATTCCTGGTATCTTGGATTGTCCCTTGCTTGTAAAGAGCCTGTAAGCAAACTGTTAATTCAGAACCCTCTAGCTGCGATCTCTAATGGATGAAATCTAGTGTTAAACCTTGCTCCAGTCTCTAGAGCACTGGCTCAGCTCAAGGGTACTGGTATCCTGGGTGCCACCTTGTACCCACATTTATCTTTTTGTGACCCTTTTTTTTTTCGACTGATGAGGGGAAAAAAAGAAGCTCATTACAGTTAATTTATTCATTTTACACTAATTTAGCCCTGTTCCCTTTTCTACAATAGCTGCAATATAATGTCATTTCAGCAGAGCAACGCTTCGCAAATTTGGCTCAAGGAGACACTGAGCAAACAGCTTTTCAGAGAGCTTCAACTCAGCTGTCAGAAGGGGCAGTTTGGTTTCTGTGCAAGCAATACTTGCATTCCAAACTGCATTAGAGAAAAGCCGGTGGGTTTGTATGCGTTTTTATTATCAGTTCCAGATTAGGAATCTGATGCTAATTTCTTCTTAAAGCCTGTGTTTTCAGTAGAATTTATATTCTAAAACAAAAAAAGGATTGTGATGTTTTTTTCTCACTAGGTCATTCTTTTTTTTCTTTTTTTTTTTTTTTCTCCCCCTCTGGCTTTACTCCAAGGACCTTTTCTGCTTGTTTGTTACATTCTCAAGATGAAGCACTCGATGGTTACAGCAGTGCTGGTCGTACTGGTGCAGGTTTCTGAGAATTTCCCTGCCTTGTACCATCGAGGTTGGTGGAAGCTGTTACGGGAAGGAGAGAGTTGTGGAAAATGCGATTTGGCACTTTGCTCTGAGCCTAAAGACTGTCCAGCTGGGACTGTATTAGACCGTTGCGGCTGCTGTCCTGAATGTGGAAATGTGGAAGGTCAGATCTGCGACTTGGATCAGGGCAACCATTTTTACGGGCAATGTGGGGACAACCTGGAATGCAGGTTGGATGCTGATGAAGCGAGGTTTGGGGAAGTCCCTGAGCCCCAATGTGTGTGCAAGTCTCAAGAGAGTATCTGCGGACCTGAAGGGAAAACCTATGAGAACATCTGTCAGTTCAACAAGGCTTACGCTACGAAAAGAAATATCAGCATGAAACATAAAGGACCATGTGAATCAGGTAATACGTACAGAGGCGCTTCCAAACTGAAAAAAGATCTGATTCTTATTTTCAGATTTGTTACTAGACACAGTAGTCTAACTTTATTAAACTAATACTCCATTTCTGTTATAGTGATCATTATTTTGTTAAATATGCGGTTCGGCAGCTGGTACTTAATCTTGTATGTTATAAGCCTCTATATTAGACTAGTGGATTTAAATCACATGGTGACTAATAAGCCATAGATCTACAGACCAGTTCTGCTCTGAATGAGCAGAGCATGAGATATTTGTTACAAAAATTGTATGTGTAGTTGGGAGTAGGTAACAGACAGGATAGTCTGGGAGGACTGGATAAACGATTATTATTACATGAGGACTGGCTTGATATTAAAGTGGTGATAGCAAGGCAGATCTAATTCATGTATATATATACACACACACGTACACGTATGTATGTATGTATATAAATGTGTATGCATGTATGTATCCACCTGTGTGTATATATGCTAATCAGTGAAGTCGAGGCAATAGAAGAAGATAGGGCTTAATTAACAGGTCTATTCTTGTCACAAAAAAGTCCAAAATAATCCAATTTCATAATCATCATAAAATCTAGCTAACCCATTAAGTAGAAATCCAACGATTAGAACAAAAGCAAACTGAAAGAATTTCCCTAAAGACACTTAGAGTGCATGAACAGTTCTCTGTGATGACTGTTAGTGGAAGGATTTTTAGCTGGGTTGTACAGGGGAGTCCTGCCTCCTGCTCATACGCTGTTCTCATTCTTCACATTATTACAAGTCTTTACTCCTGGGCACCTTTCACCTAAAGTCACATGAATATAAAATGAAAAGGAAAAAGTGAACAGGCTTTTGTTTCCTGAATGAGAATTATTTATTTTTTTTAAGTTAATGAAATATTTTCTCAAATGAAGTAAACAGAAGAGGTCTCTGGGTCACAAATGGGTCACAGTTCTGAGAATCCAAAAATGCGTCTCTGTCAAAGGTTCATATATGAGAGTAACTTGGGTAGATTTTACCCACTCCTTGCTAGCAATCTGTTCCCTCCAATCCCTTTTATATTGAATGAACACTGTATATTGAATACTTAAAAGGAAAAGTGATGAACAGCTAATACCAGACTTCTTTCCTCTTTCTCTAGTTGCAAGAGAAACATCCATTAAAGAATCTCTTATTTGTCATTAGGGTATTAAGCTGGGAAAACGAGGCTTGTCAGTAAAGAGACATTCAGAAAACTCAATGCGTACCAGCCCACAGTATGATTGAAAGCCTGTTAGCCCTCGGGTAGGTGTTCTTATTTGGGATTAAAATAGCCCTAGTTCTTGCGGTGTAGCCCCTTCGCGAATATTTCAGTTAGAAGTGCCACTCAAGTAGCAACTGATGTTAACTTTGCAGCAGAGGCAGCTGTTCAGGAATACAGGATTAAAGCAATGGTCTGCTCTAATCAATTAAACAGAACTGGCCGTGTACAAAAAGCTTTAATTTGGAAGTACTCCCACTTTTAATTGGCCATCCACCAGGCCTTGCAGTCACCCCTGACGTGCACAACACCGCTCATCAAGCAGGAGGAAGCTGCTCTGCATGCAGGCATCACCCCCAGCGCTTTCCCACTGCTTCCCTGGGTCCCCAGAAAGGCTGGACCCTCTCTCCAGGAATGCAGAAAAATTTCCGAGGATGGCTCAGCTTACTGAATTGCACAGAAGCCTGGAGGCAAGTTCATAGCCGTGTCAGTGCGGTGCAGAGTTTAGTTAAGAAAAATGGGGGCCCGTCTCCTTGGCTCTCACAGAGGGAAGTGCCCAGCTTGTGTATGCACCCTGCTGCAGCAGAGCCCCTGATCCTGAGGCGGGTGCTGGGCTTGCGGGGAAGGGGAGCACCAGTGCCCCCCTTCTCACCCTCTCAGAGCAGCAGCTGGCCATCCTGCGTTTGTAGCTTCTGTTTCAGACCCTGGAAGGAGCCTGGGCCTTTCAGCAAGCAGTAGGGCACAGAGGTGCTACCAGGGGGTGCCATGCCTCTGTCCCCAGTAAGAGACAACTAGTAAGCCCCCTCTCTGCCACAGCAGCTATCTGAACCAGCACAGCGGGCATGTGAAAGCGCACCGTGATTTAGACTGGTTTTTCATGGCTGCAGCTGATGACAAAAGGCAACGGGGAGTCTGGCTCTAAGAGGAGCAACCTCACTGTGGCACTAGCTTTCTGCTGACTCCAATTTGCATGAGAAACAAACACTGAACACTGTGGGGTTTTGGTACCAAGCTATAAATATAACCTTCACTCAACTCAAAGTACTTTGTTTTGTTATTTCTCCTTCAAAGCATCTGCTGTTTCCTATTGATGCCAAATGGATTAATTGTATACAGCAACCAATGAATAAATAAATAACAATAAACTCCTTTCATCAGAAGAGTACAGCCTTTTATCTTTCGTCTGTCACCAGAAAAAGGAGAAGAAAAAGGCCTAGCTCCCTAAAGAAACACTGAAAAAGCCCTTCTTTTCCTGAAAGCTAGTTTTGATCAGTTTATCTAATAATTTACCAAGGTTACTAAGTACATTGACTATATACAGATTCTCCACACTTAATCCATCCCCATTCACATTCAAACCTCTCTTGCTGATGATTTAACAAAGTAACAGTACAATCTAGCAGTGATTCTCTTTAAATGTAGCATATAATTTATTTTAAATGTAAATTTTGGAGTAAAAAACAATCAATCAATTCACGAAGTTTTCTGCCATTTTCATCAAATCAGACATAGATTAGCAAAAATTAGCATGAGTTAAGGGGGTGGGGGGGAGGGCATATTATCTTATTCATTAGTCTGGAGTGATACTGGGTTAATGTTGGTTGTGAAAGGTGAAGCAGTATTTTGACTTTTCCTGGCTTCTGGTTTATGTATCACAAGAGGATAATTCATGACTGGGACTGTAAAAGGAAAGGAGCAACTACTGTGCATTCACCTCCAGATACTGAGCCATGAGAATGCTTTCTGTAGCTATCCAAAAAAAATGTATCTACTCCAGGAATCAAAATGACATGTTATCATAACAGTAAAGATCTGTTTCTAAAGACAAGGTTGTGCAAAAATAGTACACACAGACATGCATGGGAGAAGTTGGCTGAACACAAAATCTGAAACACTGAAAAATGAAGTTTGTAGATTTTTGTTAAAATGATACATCATTATTTCAATTTTCTTCTGTAAAATACAGCAAAATGGTGTTGTGAGACAAGTATTATTTTATTTCTGGAGGCACTTCAAGTTTGAGTAGATAATGCAAGTATTTATTGTGTGTTCAGACTCAGAAAAGGCAGTTTGGTTAAATCAAAACTGTGGTTCTTCCTACTTGCTATGGGCGTGACCTCTCATGATGCCAGTCCTGGTCAGCCCTGGTCTGGCAAAGCCTTAACGACCTCTCTAAAAGTACTCATCTGGGTGGGACTCAGACCATGCCTAGGCATTTCCATCCAAGCTATCATCTGGATTCTCCTTACAGTTAATGGAGAAAGGGGTATTTCCAGTGTGGAATTGCTCTTGGTGTATGGTAGACAGTGCTAGACAAATTTCTCGTATGTGAACAGCTATAATGTAGATTTGTAATTCAGACTCCCACGTCCTGGAGTCTAAGGATGTGCTTACACAGCGTTGTGAAGCCAGAGCCCTCAGCCTTGCGCGGCTGAGCCCCGTCTGTGGACGGTCACGTAAGCAGGACTCGGTTCTTAGCCATACCTCAGTGTTTTCTGTGTATCTGTAGGACACCTGTGTTAACACCAGAACAAAAGCACTAACCACTCAACATCAGCCTATTTAAAAAGGTTTTCATGCTGCCTCTGTACAGCAATAATTTAAAGAACTCATGTGAGTCAACACAGACGTGGTTTCTTTTTTACACTTTAATCTTAACTATAGTGGATGTGTTATTAAAAGGAATGTGGTTGCACTGAGATTCAATATTTCAAAGTATGTTTTAATATCAGACCCTACATGATAAGTTCATAAGCAAAAAATTTCTCATCCAAGCTATTCAGTTAATGCTGATTTAATACATGATTTTTGAAATAATATACAGGTTCTGAATGTACAGTTCTTATGAAAGAACAAGCATTTAAGGGTTTAAGTATCCTACTTCGAAAATCTTACTTTTGAAGAGTACCAGGATTGCTTAATGAGGCATTCATAAATGGGGAAGTTGAAACTTTGCTGGTAGAATTTGTTTGCAATTAGTTTTAATCAGTGTACATTTGATATTTTCTGCACAGATATCGATTCTGAAAAACTGACAAATATATTAGAAACTTTGCTCGAAAACCTGCAACAGGCTGTTACAATTTCAAATGCTGAACCATAAACACTGTACCTACATATCGATTCAAATATTGCAAGTAAAATATATTTATTATTTACTATCAGTTTCTATTTCCAAGCATCTGGGATCTGTACAAAAATAAAAGCAATAATTAAATAAAATTTTAATTGCCCAGAACATGCATTCATGTTTAAACACTGGCATGGAAATAGAAAGAAAAGAGACTTCAGAAGGAAAAACATTTCTTGCTGAGGACAAATAGATCAGGAAAAAAGCAGAGATCTCCAAAACAGGAAAGCTACGATAACAGTAAAGATGTTATTTCGCTCTCTGCTGATAAGTATTATCATCTCCTGATAACATATAGTATGTTCTTAAGTACTTACAGAGGGATATGTATTTAAATTGTATACGAATGCGTCAGGTGATAGTCCACTTTTTTTTAAGTTTTCAAATCCCTAAACTGGCTCCCTCTCGTGGTTAACGTCAGCTTTTTCTTTGGGAAAAAGTCGGAGAGGATAATTCAGAAGCAATAAACAAACAGTGGAGGGGGATGAGGCTAAGAAAACAATAGGAAACAAGTAAGTGGAAATCTAATAATTATAAAAAAATAACACAAAACCTTATAAAAATAACTGGATTTCAATCAGTTTATCACTTGTCTCATAACAAGACCGTCAGATGAAACTGATAGCAATTGAAGATAACTGTGAAACCTATTAATGGTGTCATTCTGTAACTTGCAGCAATGGGTAAGAGGTTCCATAGGTAAGAGAAGGGGACAAAATTTAGGAAGGTCAAGGCAATAACGCACTCAGAAAACAAATTTTGACAAGCTAGTAGTCTCAGTATTTTAGCTCTTAAGCTAAGCGAAATGTAACACAAATTAAGAAGCACTATCATGTACAATCAAGTTAACTCTGTGATTGTCTGCTACAGAATTTCTTGTGCTTTCCTCTGAAGGTCTAGTCGAGTACTGGCTGCTTTACTGGTGGGCCCTGAGTCTAGTCCACAATGATAGCTCATGGGACACAAATTAAACTTGGAATTTCAGTTTGGGTTTGTGTAAGGGAAAGATGGGTCCTTTGAAATACGCGTTTTTAAAAAGCCTGTTCACCCTTTAATGAGACACAAGTTGTTCTGAGCTTTAAAAGCTGCTTGGAATCATGTGGCTCTTCATAATGTGTGAGATGGCAAAGGGCAACCTGGTTTTATCACCTAAATTAGGAATTTATGTTAAATGCTTTTGTGTTTGTGTTGTCTTTTGCTCACTGTCTTCTAAAGCACGGTTACATTGGTTCTTTGCAGCTCCTGTTATTGCTATGCCACCTCAGGATGTCCAGAATTTCACAGGCAATGATGTCATTTTTGGCTGTGAGGTGTCAGGCTATCCTATGCCACACCTCGAATGGAAAAAAAAGGGGAATAAAATGTTTCTGCCAGGAGATGACACCCACATCTCAGTACAGGTAAAACCTGAGTTTTCCATGTCATATGGGATTTGGGATGAGGAGTAGGGGAATTAGTCAGTGAAATCCTCCCACAGGATACAATACTGTTGCAATAAATAGATTCCCAACAGGGGCCCTCTGACTATGTAAAGGATTCTGATTTCAGTCAGTGCAAGGATCGTTATTTTGGCAGTCCAAGCAGAAGAAATTGCAGGGAGGGGACCAGCCAGCCCGCTTCAGGGAAAGAAAAGATGGAAGATTCTCCTTATGTAGGTATGATTCTGGAAAAACTACATGAACATATAAATGGAACCATTTAGGCTACTACCAAAAAGAAGGTGCATGCTGGGAAGGATGGCTGTTGGCAACCATTTTTCTACTCTTGATGCAGAAGTAAATTCTGGCAGGTATCTAAACTTCTTCTTTGCAATATGCTGTTTCTGGATACCTGCCATTTGGGTTCAGTCCCTGAGGCGTTCAAAAGAAAAGCAAAGAAACTTGTTCATTTTATGGAGCACACTGTGTTTTAATCTGAGGGGAAAGAGGAGAATGACATTAGTATCGGTTCAAGCAAATCTAGATACAGCCTGAAAGTTTGAGCTAAAATTAAATAAATGAAAATGCAAATTCTTTTAAATGGAAATAATTTTCTGGGGAAATGAACTAATAAAGCCAGATGTACAGGCAGACTGCAGTAAGGCTGAAGCCTGCATCTGCATGCCTTCCCCAATGCACAAAGAATATGAACAGAGACCATGCAGAGAAATGCATGGAAAATCTAGCTTTCTGGATACACAACCCAAAAATGAGGCGATCCAATGGCCACAGGACATAACCTGAAGAAAAAGGCAGACAGAAAAAGCACAGGAAAAGCTAGCTAAAGTACCAAAGTACTGAAATACTGAGAGTCTAAATTATTTAGAAATATTTCCAGAGACAGGATAAATGCAGGTGGGATTAGTAGACTTAAAAGTTCCTCAGAAAAAATGGTGCGAGAAGCCACATCCAAATGCTCGTCACCTCGGAGGCTAAACTGAACCCTGTTAACCTATCTCATTAACAGAGTCAGCATGAGAGCACCTCTGCTAACATTTGTTAACGGTTTTGTGTTATTTGTTTGGAAAAGAAAGCTCGCCCCTTCAAGAGGCTTTAGCCAGAGTAAGTTGAAACTGACTGTCACAGAAGCGTGAAAGCTCATGGTATCTCATGCCAATCCATTAAAACCAGGATAAGCACCAGCTTGGTCAGGGCCCTGGGCCCTCAACAACTCACCCAGACTTGCCGCTGTCATCCTGCAGAAATTCATGAGCTTGAGAAGAGGTGGCAATGCTTTGAAGCAGCAGCAAAAAGCGGTGCTGGGACACAGGACAGGAGTACTGGGAAGCAGAAGCACCAAAAGGACAGGGAATCAGAGCACTGTGAGGTTTAAACAGCAGAGCAGGGGAAGCATGAACTTGGAGGCACAGAGACAACAGGGTGTTAAAATATAAGGCAGTAGAATCAAAGAGAACCAAAGCATGATGGCAATAAACAAAAAGCAAAGACTGGAACGATGTTTAATTCAGCCACAACCATTTTGAGAAGTATCATGGTGTCTCCTAGCTACTTAATTTCAACTATTTCTTTCTCTTTTCAAAGGCAAGAGGTGGGCCTCAGAAGTATGGTGTGACAGGCTGGCTGCAGATTCAAGGTCTCAAAAAATCAGATGAAGGCGTTTACATCTGCCACACCAAAAATAAGTACGGTGCAACATATGCCTCTGCAAGATTGAAAGTCATTGATGGTAATTTTTTTTTTATTTGGATGTGAAGAATATAAAAATGCATACAAGCAGGCTGCAAAGGGTGGGTTTGTCAGAATGCAAATAAAGGATATGAGAAATTACCTAAAGATGTCCATATTTTAATTTTTCTGTGTGCTTTGCTTTTATTTTATCCCCTAACAGGAGATTTAGTCCTAGGTATTTAAAAGTCAGAAGTGCTTCTGAATTTTGGGGAAAAAAATACTTACACGTTAGTATTGTAATATTTTGATGCAAATTTTACCAGCTTTCAGAAAACAGAAAGTTGTGGATTACAGCCACACAGCCGAGACGCATATTATTCCACTATCCTTATCCTACAGAATTCCTTTGATGTTAGTAGGAGCTCTGCACCCAGAACAACAACTGCTGTAGCTGAGGGAGTCTTTGAACCATGGCAGTTCTGCTTAGCTGTTTGTTTTTCATAAAGTAAGGAAGGAAACAGTTGTTGCTCCTTAATGAGAGTGTTTGCAAAGACCTAAGAAATAGCTTTACTATTGTTTTGCATTAGGCCCAGTCTTGCAAAATAACATCCTTCTTCCTCCGGGGAGGACTGGGTTTCCTGGCAAACGCAGGATAAAGATGCATTGTCTTAAATTTGCCTCCTCTTCTAGGGCAGTTTGTCACCAGTCTAGTTTGTCACTGACCTTGTTTCAGCAAGTGGTTTTCACAGCTGTATTAGCTCTGGTCATATTTTCAGGTGCATAGGATCTGCAGAGAACTGAACTCATAGTTTACTAGTATTGGGAATTAAATATATTTTCAACATCTTAAAATGTGAATGATACAGAAATTTGCTCATATACCAAGAGCTTTGATGGTATGAGGTCAAGTCATTGGATAAAAACCCTCTCCTTTTAATAGATAGCTTAACAAGGATTCAGAAACACTGAGCTTGTTGTACAGATCCAAACCCATACTTTCCTCTTGTTCCTATCTACAACTAATTTAATCTGGATGCAATTATGTCTTGCAGGCTCGTCTCCTGCATCTGCATTTACTGCTGGCAGTAGAAGTGCAAGCTACAGCGTTGAATATGGGGACTATTATGATGATTCTGATGATGAAGATGAGGAAGAATATGAATCCGGGGACTATGAAAATTGAAACAACTCTGAATAATAATTGTTATACATCTGTTGTCCAACACCTTTTAGACTCTATTATATTCACTAGCAGTCTCTATGCTGTAAACGTCTCCTCTGATAACACACATTCACCTGTGTATCCACCTTCCTGAAACTGAACTTTGGCTGAAGTGTATCATGCTACTTACCAGAAATAAGAACAGTTGTAAATTCATATATTTAGACTGTTAAATAAAATTCTTAAACATGCACCTGCCTACTAAGTATACTGAAGGGATCAAATTTAATATGCATTTTTTAAATGTAAATTGTAATTTCTTTCAAGCATTCTAATTTGTCTACCAAAAATGTCCATAGTTAAACAGAATTTGTACCTTGTATCAATTTCCATGCTTCTATAATGTACTAAGAAATATCAAGAGATTGTTCACATGGCAACAAGCCTAAATATGAAGGTTGCAAAAGAGACTTTAATCTCCTTAGTTCATATTTTCTTGTAAGTTTCAGCAAGATTTCCCATCTCATTTGAAATTTTCCATGGTTAGTCTCATCAAGGGCAAATTATCTGTCTTTTGGGGGGTTGTTTACAATTAATATATACATGAAGCAATCACAGTCTAAAGCAAGTAAGCTGTTTTACTAGCAATATTCCAAAGCGCCCAGAAAAGAATTCTTGTGCATTCAAACAGATGAGCACACCTTTTGGCCTCTTTTTGTAACTGTTCTTGCGCTACTCCTAAGAGTGCTGGCTCCTTTCCACCAGCCGAGGCAACGGTTCAAGATTTGGGATCAATATTTTTACTCCTAACAGCATCGTGTTTGGTGAGAATTACTGCAGTTTAAAGAAGGCGGCTAATCTGTAGCTCAGTGCATGCCCTTCAGACACACCGAGATGTGCACAACAGAGCCAGTATCTGTCCTTTGTCTCAGACTGCCCAAGACTTGCTCCTACATGTCCAAGACTTGCTCCTGTATGTCCAAGACGTGCTCCTATGTCTGACCCATCTATACTATGTCCAACTAAAACATCTTCCGCATTGCCACACTTCTGGAAAGGGCAGACAGAAAAGCAGGCATTGTTTTTTTTCTTCAAACCACCAGAACACATGCACGTTTTTTCCAATTGTCTCAACCACTTCTTGATCGGCATGAATTAGACAGCAAATGAAATGCAATTCAAAACCACAAAACTTCCAAGTAATCACCCTGTAAAATGTCTCCAATTGCTTTTGTTAACTAATTACGTGAAGGCTGGCTCACCATTAATAGGTGATGGAAGAGACCAAACTATGAAAACCACCTTTGGGAGGCAGTTACACCTACGGGTTGCCATTGGCTGAGGACAGATGAATAACAGTAAATTACTGAACGACATTAATCACAGAATCACAGAATGACTAAGGAAGCAAAAGTTCAGGCATCTGAATGTAAAGCCTCAGTATTTGCAGTCGTCTTTATCCCATACGCTGCACACACTGAGGTAACTTTAAGTTAAATTAATGGTATTATGGAAGCTTTAAGGGTAATCTTACTGTATACATACACATACTGTGTAGATTTTATTAATGTATATGCAGTGCATCACAAACTCCTCCTGTAATGTTGTGCCGCTTTGTGCTTTTTGCCATTAGGCAGATTTTTCCTTTCAATTTGAATTACATTAAGAGATTGGCTATAGACTGCGTTTGCCCTGAGGTATTATTGATCTGTGTCCAGGTAGCAAACAAGCAAAGAATAATTTATTTTGTCCCAGACTTCATGGAGTACTGTGAACTTGTAAGTAGAAAGCATGCCACTGTGTCATTGAAATGGCTTCTTATTTAACTACTGATTTTGTTGGTTTGGTCTCTTCCTGGTCTTCTTAGTGATATGTCTAATAATTTTTTCTTATTATCTACTATATATTAATTTGAACATAAAATTGTCTGGTAGAAATCACTGAATTTTTTTTAAAAGTGAGAATTTCTATGGAACTATTTAATCTGCAGACATATTCAAAATCAATTGTGATCTGCATTGCAAATGAGTGAATTACATTACTAAACCAGTCACTAAATTGTGGCAATATATTGGCATAGACTAGTACATGGCACAAAAAATGATCTTGAAATCATTAGCCATTGAAATAAATTAGAATTCTTGAGGGCCTTTTGCTGTTGTTAATAAAAAATGAAAAACAGAAAGAAAAGAATGTTTGAATGAGAAAATGTGTAGCAGAACCACATCCAATATCAGTCTGCGACTGTTTGGCCTGATGGACTATGTTGATTTAAATAAAGCTAACGTTCCCAGAACAAAGGGTTCTAAATTAAATATATTGCATTTCTCTCTGTATTTTTTTTATATATATATTTAATAATTTGTTGTAAATTATCAGCCATTCCTTTCAGTAAGAAAACTGCATGGTAGGGAAAATCCTGATGTGATGTACCCTGATCTTTGCTACTTCTTTTTGGGGGAGGGACAGAAATGGCTGGTTTTGTTTATATGCTTTAATCACATCACTTAAAATAAATTTAAAAAAAATGCATGGAGAAGATTCAGCCCTCTCTAAGCAGCGTGGCAAACAAATGGATCTAATTGTGAATGCATTGCCTGGGGCAACAGATCTATTCACATAATCCAAAGTAACATCAAATTCAGGAAGTTGATTTTATTTCACCTAGCAGAAAACAAGGCAGACTTGAGCTGGAAACTGTATAATAATACTGCAGGGAGGTCTCTTGTGAGGCAGACCTAAAATCCTCCTTTAATTCAGCTTCCCTGGAACATAGCAAGAATTTTGTCGTTATCTTCCAGGGAAGCAAGTCTGAATTTCATGGCACAACTTCCTCCTGTCAATGCCCATCACATAAGCACCTTCACTGGGTCACTTCCCCCTCCCATATAAAGATAACGGAATGGCATAAAAGTTCATTAATAAATTACAGTCCTTAATGCAGCTTTGTCCTTTGGACTAGGACTCTGACATAGTCTGGGGTAATTTCACAGTCTAACATTCTTACTTGCTGTGTTAAATCTCAGGAGTTTTGTCAAGTATTAGTCTAGGAATCCATTAATTCTTTAGCTAGACCAATTTTTTTCCCCTTAAAATAATCAGGCTATAGTTGACAGAAATCGGATACAGAAATGCAATTGCCTGCATCTGAGAGATTAAATGATTCAATTGATGATTAAATAAGGTACAAAGAGTCACATGGCTGCACTGTGTCGCTGAGCACACAGCAGAGCCTGTGCTCCCTGCCTCCCGCGTGGTACAAGCTCTGTGTTCTCACTTCTGTCCGTGCTCATCTGCCGACACAGAAAGGAGACCCGGGTCGGAGGGGAGAGGGTGTTTCTGGCTAAGAGAAAACACACTCCCGTACGCTTAGCTACCTATGCTGTCCATAGGTTACGCTCAGCTCTTGAACTATTTAACTTATTAACCTCATTTATGCATGCCTTTGCGTAGCTTAGTGGCACAGCCTAGGCAACAGCCCATCACCTGCAGCAGGACACGGAGTCATTGCTAGAGCTGAAACTCAGCTCACAGGGTCAAGGTCTTTGAAGGATACGCAAGAACTTCCTCTTACCTTTTTGACCTGCATTGGCAAGCTGCTTCTGGCTCTTCCGACAGTTTATAATTGTATTGCATCAGAAAGTCTCACAAAGTTTCCACACTATAATTTATGGATGACTTTTCTTACCCCCAAGTCACCATTTCATTCCCTAGTCCTCATTTCACATTTTCTTTGGGGCTACCACACTTCACATAGGAATTTCTGCAATGTGGGCAATGGAGCGGTGGGGAAACACAAATAATTGTACACAAACTGCTCAGGCCCTGTATCATCTGTTAACCGGAAAAAAAATGACATGGACTACCATGGAGTTCAAAGCAGGGGAAGTCGAGGCAAAAATCCTTCCTACTGTGTTAAAACACCAAACAACAGCGTGCCCAACAAAAATTTCAAGCTTTTTGGGTGCAATATTCATAAATGCTTTCAGCTGGCTATAGCAGCAGGCCTCGCTGCCTCTCCTCCATCACACTTCGTTTCTTGATCTTGAATCCTCCTTCCTCCCCATGCCACTGACCCCAAAAGTGTCTCGTGAAGCCTAAACTAATACGCATTGCTGAGTTTTACCCTGGGCACTGTGTGGCCCTATGCCGTACAGTACCACCGCTCACCTTTAGCAGGACAAGGAATACAGACATGCTCCTCTTGCTTTGGCCTTTTTTAGGTTTCTTCATTAGTGACAAAAACTGGTTGCTCTCTGATTGCGTATGATGCAATGTTGCAGGTGCACGCAGTCTGTGACGGGCTCTGCAACCCACGCCGGACAACCTCACCAATTTCTGCCCAAGGCAGCAGCTCACGTACCTACAGCATCACCTTTTAGGAAAGCGACCACATGCTCTAGGGACAGGGAATACCCCATCCTTTGGTGCCAGTTATTCCGGCAGAGAGTTGCCAGCACTGCTTAGTTCTGTTCCAAAGTTGTCCAGCTTCACGTCATAGTGGTTAGAATCAATTACACCTTTTTCTTTGAAGTTAAGAATCTAGCTGCATTAAAAGACATTTTTTCACATGCAGATACTCGTAGACATTGTTCAAGTCACTTTATGTCCTTAACGTGGATAATCTCAATACTGACTTTTTTCTGTCTCCCACTTACATGGTGTGTTTCTTCACTAACACTGACTTATTCCTTTAACTCTAGAAAAAGGATGTACTGGATAAGATTCTCTCTTTGCAGTGCTTGAACTTAAGAAGTGAAATATCTATGTTAATTTTGATGTCACAGACCCCACGCATTATCTGAACCAGCGCTTAGCAAAGATGGGATTCATCTCATCCAACTGCAGACTGAGACAACTCTATTCTCTCAATTTAGTTTCTGCTCTCCTTTCTAGGCACCTGTAGAGGGGGATTTTCCCCCTTATCTGGAGTAACTGAGGCACCCGTCCCTTCAGGCACAGCTGCAACCACCTCAGCGTCCGCTCCTTGGCCTCCTGGATTGAAGCGGAGTTCAAGGATTTTTCTACTCTCAGCAACCTTCCAGCACTTCCCAAACTGGAATCAACATCCAAGATGCTGCCCTGGTTCAAAATCCACCTCAGCACCCCAGGCTTTAGTTTGCGTCTTTTAAGAAGCACAGACAGGGAGGCATTGTGCTGGCTTGGCCCATGTTTACTGAGCTATAAATGTAGGAAATTAACACTACATTGAATCACACCCATGCAACTCGTGAATTGCTGGCTATAAATTGGGAATATTCTTACAATCTCTCATGGACTGTGTTGACCTGAAGCTCCCACGTTCACTGAGGAAAGCTTTCCCTTCGCTGGTGCTGTCACAATTGGAGAGTAAATTCTTTGGAAAGGTGTATCTTAATCTGCATTGTGCAAAGCAAAATATCAATTTTCATCAGCACCTAAATGCGGTAACTAGTTAAAAACATGCCCTTTTCAGTCAGGAGAGATGCCTCTGCTTGGCTGCGGGCAGCAGGAGGGGAAGGCAAGCCCGCCGACAGCCGCTCGCCGCACACCACAGCGCCCAATGGGGGCTGCAGGGACAAGATGGCGCCGCCCGCGCCCGGCGCCCCTTCGCCCCGGCCCAGGCGGGGCCGCTGCCGCGCTCCGCCCGCGGGAGGCGGCCCCGCACCGCCCCAACGGCCGCCCCCGGCAGCCGGCCGGCCCCCAGCCCCGGCCGGGCACACCGCCCCTCCCCGCGGCCCGCTCCCGCCGCCGCTCGGGAAGATGGCGCGGCGCCTCCAGGTCAGTGCAGCGGCCGCGGCGCGGCGGGTGGAGCGGCGGGGTACCTTGGGGCACGGCCGGGCTGTTGGGGCAGAACCACGGCAGAGGATAGGGAGGTCCTGAGGGGCGCGGGGGAGCCCTGGGCGTGCTGCGGGGCGGCTGCGGCCGCGGCGGCCGAACGGGGCAGGGGACCGCGGCGTGCGGAGCTTCGCCCTGGGCGGGGGTGGCCGGGAGCGGGCGGTGTTGAGGCGAGCGGGCTCCGTCGGAGTGCTGTGGACCGCGGTGGCGGTCTCGGGTGAGCTGTGGTGAGGCGGGGGGGGATGTCGGGTTGCGGGGGGGACGCGGGTGGTGCTGGCCTCGCCGTGGGAGTTGGAGCCGCGATGTCACAGCGTGGGGGGCGTGTGGCGCCGGCAGCTGCGGGGCTGGCCGGCTGTGCATGGCTTTTCCACACTTCCCATCGCGTTGGTGTCTGTTCGCTTGGGATGCTGGGTTCGTGGCTACTCCAGGCCTGTGGGAGCTAGCTGCACCTGCTCGCCTGTGGCCACCTCTTCCCGAAGGCGTTGGTGGGCCCACAGCTCGGCCCCAGCCCTGAGGGCCAGAGGCAGCCCCTCACCGGGAGTTGTCCGGGGGGGGCATTGTCCACCGAAACGGTGCCTCAGAAAATGGAGGTGAAAAGCGGGGGCGGGAAAGCGGCCCCAGAAGACACAGCATCCTGAGGTGTCAGGTATTCACCTGGAGTCCCTTGGGGTTCCACTGGAGTGGTGGCAGCAGCTTCCACAGTGGCTGTTTAAGGCCTTTATTGAAATACTTGGGCACCAGGTGCGCTATGTAAAAGGACCACTAAAATACCTTTTGTTGTCACCTCATATGGTAGCGTTTCAACGGTTATGCCTGTCCTGTTGCTCTCACGTTGAGATGGTGGAACCCTCTTCATAGCATGTTTTCAGTCAGAAAAGGCTGATTAAAATCAGAATGTCTGTGGGAATTTGTCAGTGTCAGCAAAACTTTAAGCGTGAACTTACCTGGTTTCCTGCCAGTTCACTTGGCTCCTTGGCCGCTTGCCTGGTGGGTTGCTGCTGAGCTGGGCCCCCGGCATTTCTGGACCTTGGCTCTTTCATGGGCTAGTAGGAGAGCTGCCAGGGACTCTTGAGAGCTGGGGAGGTGGGACCAGAAGTGTCTGCAGAGCTTTATTTAGCTTATTCTTGAACATTATGAAAGTGTGACAAGCTGAAAAAAAAAATAATCGCAGTATCTAAGCTTTTTCATTAGGATGTGAATCTGCTTCTTGGGAAAAGTTGCATTTTGTGATCAAAAATGCCACTTTTTATACAGGTCTGTTGCTACTCCTGACTTGCTAAAGCAGCCAGCGGCTCACTGCTACATCCTCTTCGTCGACAGTATTGTTGTTTTCTTAGGAGTCACCTTTCAGCTATTGATAAGAACTTGAGTAAAGGAGGTCTCTGAAGGCATCAGTTTCACATGTTTTGTGTCACAATAAAAAGGGATTGTGACAGTCTTCTGTTTTCTCGAAGAAAATATACATCTAATATAGAGAGCTAGTGTTTGACTTCTCATTGGTTTCTCCAAATATTTTTTTCTTAATCAAGTTGAATAATATCTATTGCTCATCTGAGTTGCCGTCATATACAAGATGGTTGTATTTGCTGATTTCAGGTTGTATTTTTTGGTTTCGCTATCTGAATCACGGCACGTTTTCTTGGTGTACTACACATAAAATATAACCCAGAGAACATCTAACAAGTTCCTTGGCAGTCTGAGAATTCTGAGACATCTCTGGCCGTACCTCAAGCCTACCAATAAGAAACGTGTCATAATGTTCTCTTGAGACCAAATGTCCAGATAAAGTATTTCAAAGTGCTGAAGGCCATCCGTCTCAATAGACGATAAACCAGCTTTTCTTTGAAGATCATTATCTAGTTGTTGTTCGGGCTTGCTTTAAAAATCTGTGGTGGGATTCCCTCATCCATCAGATAAAATGCTTCACAGTTTTAACTTGTCAATAAGAAGTTAACTCTAATCCTTAGCCTAAATTTCTAAATTTTGGTGTAACCTTAACATATTGATACCGTGCATTAAAGTTTATTTGTTTTTGAAATCCGCTATCAATTCTTTGTATATAAATTATTGCTTAGCCAGCTTATAAATGGTTTGATATTTTAATGCTAGTTAGTATACAGATGATTTAGGCCTTGGTGATTGGGCCGATATCCCAGTTTTATTCTGGACTTTCTCAAACTGGTTGCTGAGGTTGGCCCGACTTGGAAGTCAAATTTCAGGTCAAATATAGAAGGGTCTTTAATTTTTGCTGGTTATGGCATGATAATTTGGTTCGTGCTTCTCAGATTATATTAGAATTGTTCCATTACGGAAAGATGCATTGTAATTTATGTCTGAAGACTATCTTTGCTAGATGTCCTTATTCCCATGTTTTATCCCAATTATGTGGCGTTTGTGTTGTATTATATGTTCTCTAACGTGTATGCTTGAATTTTATGAGTCTTAATTTTCACTTGGCGTGGATCGGGCTTCATTTAAAATTGTGTTACTGGGATTGTTACCTGTTCCTTATTTTTTCTCCACTCCTTTGAACATGGAAGGGAAACAAAGGATGTCTCTGTTGAGCTCTATTTGAGGTATTAGATGTGTTCATTCCAGAGGTCAAATGTGCTATTTCTTACAATTTCTTCAAAGCAACAAGTCATGGCTACTTTTTGACTGCAAATCAGGGACTCCTGAAGTGTCATTATTACTGAAATTCTGAAAAAGCTGAACAAACCCAAGAACTCCATCTGCACAACAAGAAGAAGGAAAAATATGGGAAAAAGACCATGATTTATTTTTTTAAGATAAGAAGTGCGTCTCAGAAATTACATGCTTTGATTGACAAAATCGCATGTACTTTGGTTGTCAAAGACACTGTTACTGTCTTGGATTTTTGAAAGGCATTTGAGCTACAGCATAAGTGATGCTAGATTGTGCCGAACCAAATCTTTTATTTCAAGTACAAAACATCTGTTTGGAAGGGCTGCTGAGCAGGATTTTGACTTTAAATGAGACTGGTCAAATTCTGCAGGTTTCTCTCTGCGTCTTCTTTCTAAGCCAAACTCAAGTCATGAAATATTTACTGGGTACCTTCTAATGGTGTGACCAGTTATTGACGAGAGTTACGTAGGCTTTGGGATGGATGCTGAAACTTCTGTTTGTGTGGTGATTGCGAAACGTGCTTAAAAAGGGTTTATCTCCTGTGAGACAGTGACTAGTAGAAATAAATCATATCCCTCACACAGGAGAGAGATATTCCCCCCCCACACCTTCTTACCAGAGACCTTTTTTTCAACTTCTAGGTGGAGAGGAATTTTAGCTCTTTTTTTGCTACTATAGCTTCTGAATTGTCCCGTCTTTCACTGGTATTTGCATCAACAGATACAGATGATGCTATTTTTTTCCAGGTGTAGGAATTTGACGAGTAATTGCAGCTTTTAAAATGAAATTTGCTGCAAGTTTTCCAAGTAGCATAGCTCAAACTGTTCACTGTTCTCCATCTTTTCATCTCTCTTTGGAAAAGCTGTGGGCTTTGCATCTGAAGACTCAGAAAACCAGATGGATTGAACCATACTGAAAATGCTTCGGTAGCTGAGAGAATAAGAAATGCCAACTTAATTTTCAGAGTTATTTTTGGCTTTTTGTCACAGAAGGCCTCTTATTTAAATGTGAATCATCTGGAAAGCTTAGGATAGGTAACAGTTCATGTTACTGGTATAGTATCTAGGTTTATAAACGCTTAAAGAAATCTTACGTGGTTGAAAAGCCTTCATGGATGTTTCAATTGTGTTCTTTCCTGACAGAGTCTGGCAGAACTGGAAGTACTATGTAACCACCTATATGAAGGAACTGATCTAGCCCAGCGAATGCAAGCTGAGAAGGTACTCTTGGAGCTTATTGATAGCCCAGAATGTCTTAGTCAATGCCAGCTTCTATTAGAACAAGGAACGGTAAGTATCTGAAAGAAGTGTTACCCATAAATATAATCACGCTGATGGAACCTCACATAGGTTTCTCAGCTTTGGGCCATTACCATGTCAGTACAATAAAAGCAAAATGCTTTTCCCTTTTTTTTCCAAAAAAGGTTGGATCAGATGATCCTTGAGGTCCCTTCCAACCTGGTATTCTATGATTTTTTTGTACATACTCTGTTTCATAAATGATTCTAGAATCTTTTTCATTTGGAGGTGTTCTTTGTAGAAGTGATGATACCTTACATTAGAGATGTCACAGACAAAAAGGGGAAGCATCTTAGCTTTCAATTGTACTACTTTCAGAAGGGTTGTAATCGGGGATTGTGTCCTCTGTAGAGCAGTGTCTGAACACAGTGTGGTATAACCCAGTGTTTGAACATCACCTTGTTCTTATTTCCAGCTATGAGCTACAATGGGGAAAAAAATTATTTAAAAAAAAAAAAAAATCCTTTAAACTGCTTATCTGTTGTCTGTTAGTTTAAACCTTAGCATTACTCAGTTTAGTTTTGTGTGTTTAATTTCATGGTTAACTCCAGATAAAGTGATAGGGGAGTTGATCTTGATTTAATAGTCCAAGCTGAATCCGGTATAATTCTTGCTGTGTTTTTCAAATAATTCAAAAACAGAGAGAAAGAAAAAAAGGAAACACATTTAAAAATATCTTTTATCCAGGGCTGGACCCATGGTAATCATCTCATAGTTCTAAACTTTTTAGTGATTTTAAAAACAGGTTTCAAAACTAAAGAACTCCACTGAATAGTGAATTACTTTTAGGTGAATGGTTTCCATCCAAAGGGATGATATTTTTTGGTCTCCAGTATTTTATTAGCGTTTTGTAATTTATGTTTGTTTTTAATGAAACAAAGATATTTCTGAAATACATCCTCAAATAAATTTTTGGTACACTTAACAAACATAACCAGAACCTGATAACCAATCTGGTTTATTGATTATTTATCAGGTTTTGACTTATTGTCACTGCCTTTAATTAGCCTATTTTTGAATAATATCTTTTGATGTGTTTTTGTAGACGTCCTATGCTCAGCTTCTAGCAGCAACATGCCTGTCTAAGCTTATAAGCAGGGCATCTCCATTACCTGTTGAACAAAGGATTGACATTCGTAAGTAGCGTTCGTGGTTAAAATGTCATTATATTAGTTGGATCTAAAACTTCATGTTAGCACAGCAACAATCCAGTGGATAGTTAGTGTTTTTCTCTATTTCTCCCCATTTACCAAGCGTGTTATTCATATGGTAGTCATTGTCAGACAGTGAATGTAAAGGTGCTTGTGAGATCTTCCATTATTTCTCTGCAATTAGCTCAAAAATAACACTTCCTAGTTTCAAAATTAAAACAAATAAATATGTTAGCTCAGATTACTTAATATTTTTTAAAAATACTATTTTTTCAAGATAGACTCTTTATCTCACAAGATGCTAGAGAGATTTAGTTCACACTTGTAAAGGATAAAAGATGCAGGTATTCCTTGTAGGCCCACCAGTCACTTACATGTAGCATTGCTTATGATCAGCTCTTAACATTTGTAAAAGTCACTCCAGGTCAGGTTCTTACTTGAAGGATTAAGATCCTACAGAATTTTCCTTTCTTCTTAGCATCTACGTTCAAGTCATTGCTATATCCTAAAAGAGATAAGCAATATACGTTAGGTCTTTAATAGTGAAAGGCTTTGCACGAGGAATGTATGATTCGATTTGGATTTTTAGAAAATCTGCACTGTTTTATCCGTTCTATGGGTAGTAGTACTCTGAAATGCATGGCTGAGAATCCGATGCTTCTTATCAAAGATTTCAGTGTTCTTTTAGGTAAAAATTAGCTTTCATCAACTTTCATTTTATACATTTCAACAGCTTTTGGAGCAGATTAATTTCCTTATGGTTAGAGGGGAATTTCTGCAGCTGCAATGGGCATTACCCAAAGAGATGTTCCAAATTGAATTGAGAGCATTCAATAGGGAACATCATCTGAAAAAACTTTTGTGTATTTTGAATTGTCTGTGAGAGCTGCTGTTACCTAGTGAAATAGTCAGTGCCCAATATATAGGACCAGAATGAAAAATTACTGTTTTACCTCTTCTCTGAATTCACAAACTATTGTCATATGTATCCCAGAATACTGATCGTATATGTCATGTGCTTTGTGTTACTAAATATTTAGCTGTATTTAATGATTTAATGTAACTCAGAGTTATTGTACTAACCATAAGAATACAGTTTTATTTTAAAATCCATGCCTTAAGTTTTTATTAAACCATTTAATTAATTTTCTTTATGGAAGATGTGTTGCTGATGTTAAAATGCTTCTTTACAGGAAATTACATTCTGAACTATGTAGCATCTCAACCCAAACTGGCTCCTTTTGTCATCCAAGCTCTCGTTCAAGTCATTGCAAAAATTACAAAATTAGGATGGTTTGAGGTACTAAAAGATCAGCTCATCTTCAGAGACATTATTGCTGATGTAAAAAAATTTTTGCAGGTAGGAAACAATTGTTCACTTCTGCCGTTTTTTGCTGTTTGGACCACTTCATTTTTAGCGATTGGCATGTTACGTCACTTAGTTGTTGTACACTTGGGTGGAAAAAGTTTGAAGAGCATTGCTTAAAACAGAAGATCGCCCTACAATGAAGAACCAGGGCAGGTTTGATACCTGTGTGAGTATGTGCGTTTTGATACCTCACAGTATTCTTATGCTGTCGTGTTGGTTTTTCTGTTGGTTTTCTTTTTCCAAAGCACTTTTTCATAATTTGTCTGTAAAACGTGAGCCCCTGTTGTCAAGCCATTCTATTTAATGCCTTAATCCTTTTTTCAATGGATGCGGAGGTACGTTTCTGATAGCGTTAGCTCCAGTTACCTGGTTAGAAACACTGGGACTGCACCATCTGAAGAGTAAGAAAGTCAAATGTTTTAAAGCATTAATCTGATTGTGATTCTTCTAATAATGACAGCTGGAATTGTACTGAACTGTTCAGTTCTGGAACTAGTTCAAATTATCTTTTTTTCAAGTGCCTGTCATGGAGGGTTGATCAAAAAGGTAGCTTTATAAACTATTTGTTGGAGTGTTCACTGTTATGGTCTTACCTTGTTGATTTTTTTGTATAAGCAGTGGGACTTCACCTGCACTTTACATTTTAGCAGAATTCTCTAGATAGCCCTGTTTCTGAAGTTTCTGAGGAAAGCTTGTGTAAAGATGGAACTATGCTATCCAAAATTGCAAGATACTGTATGTATTTGTTACATGGTTGTGGTTCTTGGTTGCCCCATTCCTTTTTCACTTTGTGAGAAATGGATGATTCATATTTGTGTGCATAGGTGCTTAGATACCTGCATATACGTATGTTCTCTCTCCATACATGTAAAGAGACCTGACAGAAAAAAAGAAAAGGCGTTCTGTCTCTCCTAGGATTACGGCGTAAAATATAGGGAGATAGATAATAAATATAGTGTTTTATAACTTTATCTATTTTTGCATATGTATTTAAATCTAAGAAATCACAAAAAATATGCATTCCAGGTAGGGATAGGAGGAAGTTTGGGAGGAAAGATCACTCGCCTTCCCTCTCCAGTAATTGGATGAAGCAGGAATGTTCTTGTTTTACACTTCCTTCCATATAATTTCCTGTTCCCCCACTGCCACGGTCACTGTTCCAGAGGAGAGGAGTTACAAGATAGGGAGGTGATCCTGGCACATAGTATTTGAAAATTGGAAATAATTCCTCCTAATGTCAGAGTGCAGCCATTCACTATGGACTGTTCACCATGCAAATTTACATGTCAAATGTAGAGTAAGTACTGTCAGACACAGTAGCTAAAGATAAAGGACATCCAGCATCTTCTGTGAAAGAAGTTTGGAGAGTGTAATTGGATGTCATGGGTTATTAGCCAGGCTTGGTTATTTTATACATTTAACATGTATAAAAAGGTTCTTAAAAAGTTTTATGGGAGATAGCTAAGCTGCTTAAAAACTTATTTCATATTAATCTTTCTGAGTGTCTGTGTGAATGTAAAGCCTAGTACTTATTTAGAGAAAAAATAATCAGAAAACTTAAGCTATTTGGAGATTTACTTCCAAAATGAGCCATTTTGTGTGTATGTGTTGTGATCCTGGCAACTCAGCACAAGAAAATAGGAAGTTACTGTTTATTATGTTTCTTGCCACTGAGTTTCTCATTTGTTTTTCAGTCTTACGTTGTTTATAATACTGTTCAAGTTAATGTACTTTTTTATTTACATTGGGAATGTCTAATAAAAGATAAGCTGCAATATCCTGTTTATTAAAAACAAGCTCAAGTATACTTCACCATCTTGCAGTTATTTTTATGAATGTACTGTAATTGGATTTTGCATTTATTATTAAAATGATTGCAGTGTGACTCTTCAGTGTGTAGTTCATTAAAAGTAGGGATTTAAATACAAAATTTAGCTTCTTAAGAGATTTCTTTAGTTAAATTAAGAATTCCTGTAGAAAAGAAAATTAAGCCATAGATCTACTTGTGAATTAAATTTTATATAAATATTGAAAAAATAATCCCTAAGCAATGCTAATATGGTAATAATTAACATACGGTAGTTTCAGATACTTATGCTTTAGCATTCCAGGTTGAAGTTCATCCAGAGTGAATGTGAGTGTGATTTAATACGGAAGGGGTGAGTGGCTAGGTCTGCAGTTCTGTTCCCAGCTCCATAATTCCCCATGCAGCTTTTTACACCTGTGGGAAAGGGGAGGTTGCATTTTCCATTTTTGTAGGTCTGTGTGATCTAAGGAACATTCATATAGACTATTTTAAGAATGTGAAACACAGAAGAAAGTTCTGTTCCAATTACAGTATGAGATGTTTAATCTTACTGAATGCAGATAGGGTAACAATATAAATTTTGCTGGAGAGTTCTCCGAAATTTTCACTTTTGATTTGCTTTGGTGTAAGTGATAACACAAAATAGATGACAGTGAAAATTCAGGCCCTTTGGTAAGCAGGCAGATTCTTCATTAGTTGAGCTTTGGATGATCTTCAGAGTTGCGAAAATAATGAGTGTGGTTGTGACAAATATCAGGAACATTTTTGGCCAGGATGGCATTACTTTTTGGATGCCAGGAGAGCTAGGGTTGCAAACTGCAGCTGTGAAAGTAGGAGTAGAGATCTTCCCCCAACTCAATGGCAAGGCCTAATTGCAGTTGATTTTAGTTGGGTTTAAAAAAGCAGATTTAATTTTTCTATAAATGCTTTGTAATAGCTCAGTGAAGACAGCTAAATTTTATTAATTAAATGCAAAATTCTGCGCTGTATCTGAATTTTGAAACGTTCCAAGGAACTTAAATACTGATGATGAGATCATACCCTCAGGTGTGAATATTTGACGCCTACTGCTTTGCTTTTTAGATACAAGTTGTCAGAGATGGAATATATTATTCAGTTCAAACCAGTGCATTGTATACTACTGTGGAGTGAAGAGAACTCGTTTCTTTTGGTAGAGAGCATTCCAAAACTTTTTTTTTTCCTGTGTGCCCTGTCATCCATCCATGGCTTACTTTTTTTTTAATGATCTGAATTTCATGCAGCTTGCCTTACCAGTTCTAAAATACTGAACAGACCTTTGAGAAATGTGTAATAGTGAATTTCTAGATTGCAGTTACATAGACTTTTATTTTGAGACGGGTTTTTATTATCAAACAATTCTTAGGATTTACGATGAGGGGTTTTTTTCAGAGCTAATCGATGAGGGGTTTTTTTTTCAGAGCTAATTAGGGAGTTTGAAGGTCTAGTTCTATTACTATTGATAGAAATTGGCCCGAAAGCCTTCTAAACAGCTTTGGATATCTCAGCCTAAGAATTCCTCTTGGTTCTAGAAGTGTTGGAAAATATTAAATACAAGGTGCGATGTTTGAGCAATCATATCTGTTTTTTTCTGTAGGGCACTGTGGACCATTGTACAATAGGAGTAATGATTCTCTCAGAACTGACTCAGGAAATGAATCTAGTAAGCACGTTTGGTTTTTCTTTCCTTCTGCGAGGGGTGTATGTGTTGCCGATCAAGCAGTGTGTTGAATGTTTCTGCCCTTTGTAAAAATGGTTGGAAAAACATTTATTGGCCGTGAAGGGATTAACACACCTTCCTCTCCCCACCAATATATAGAGAGACAAGAAATTCTTAGTGCAGGGACTCTACCTGTACCAGACACACCATATCTGCTATGGGTAAATTTTCTCCCATTGCCGTCACTAGAACTAGTAAAGCAAAGTGAATGATCAACTTTTTCAATTGTATTTCTGCTAATGATTTACTTTTGTGTACATCTTAACATGAGGAAGTGCCTCCAACCTCTCCATCCCGAAAGAGAGACAACCTTGAAGGAAAAAAAGGAGGTGCTTCAGGAAGCTGTCAAGATCTATATTTAGTGCTGGACCATAATTTTCATTTCTAGTGTCAAATAATTAATCTGCCAGATATACCTATCATCTAGTTTTAGCAAAGAAGGGAGCGTTGTTTACTCTGTCCTAACTTTTCTTAGGTTGATTATTCAAGACCTTCAGCAAAACACCGTAAAATAGCTACCTCGTTCCGTGACACCTTTCTAAAGGACATACTGATGCTTGCGTGCTCTCTTTTAAAGGAGGTGAGGCTCTTTATAATTGAACCTAAACTGTTAACATCATGATTGTCCCAGTTTGAGTCCTTATATGTTCTGAGTTGATGAATTCTGTGTTTAAATGGATTACGTGACACCCAATTAAGCTCAAGTGACCAAAAATGTTCAAAGACAAAAATTCCAATATTCCTTCCTCCATTTCTCTCTTGCTCGCTCTCTCAATCTTTGTCTCTGTGCTGTCTTTCTCTCTTTATATCTTGCCTTAAAGGATGACCTGACTAAATTCTGAGCTAGTCTTCTTTTTTGATTTTTTTCATAATTTAATTGTATCTCAGTTTTGCTGGGCCTGCCATCTCAATATTTGTTAAAAGAATTATTGATTAAACTAGTGGCAACCAAACAGAAAGACGAATTCTCTTGTGGTGTGGCAGCACAGTCGAATCTGGCCAAGGGTGTTCTCTCCTTCACTAGTTCCTTTATGCTGTCTGTAACACTTTGGGGTAATTCAGGCTGCAGCCTCTCAAGAGCCTTGACAGAGGTGGTGAAGAGCAGCGTGCTGGTCTCTCAGGACCAGGTAGGGTGAACTGAGATCAGAGCTGGAATTTGCGCTTCCCATTTTGTGCTGAAGAAGGCCTTCCGTAGCAGTGGAAGGGGCACCGTGAGGTACCATTTTACTTCTCCTGAGCTCAAGCAACTCTTTGCTTTTGGGAGCAGCTTATTTTTTAAATGTTGCCTGATTTCTGTTCTTTGACTTATTTGGGAGAGCCGGTTTGTGCAATTTTCATGAAAATCCAATGAATTAGGTGTTGTAATTTGGACACAGGTGTTTAAGCTAAGGATTTAAACACAGATGCCATCACAGTGGGTCAGTAGAAAATGGTAGTGATTACTTTTTGGCGCAAGCTTTAATTCTCAGGGTTGAGGTATGAGATAAACTGTGTTTGCTTATATTTCTTTCACAGTATGTTTTTAGTCTAACTAGCATGTTTTACTTTACATTGGCAATATGTTTAAAGGACACGTGGTAAGCTACCAGTGCTCAGGTGACAGGCAGAGTATTTTTTTAATATATATATTGCAATAAAATAATGTGTAAGCCCTCACCTCTGAAGAGGGAATGCCCTGCTAATGTACACAGGATGTTTTAAAACACTGTTGGAATTGTATATTAATAGTGACGACATATATAATTTAAAAGAAGAATTGGATATTTTTTGAAGAATCTTCTTAGGTATAGTAAATCCTATGACACATCAAAACAATAAATGTATTTGTGAGAACCTGTATCCTGCAGCAGCCACTTCCTAGGTACTTTTTTAGTCTCTCATATGTTGAAAGGTTTGTCTGAGTGACATCACACAGGTTTCCAGAGAGAAATATAAGAAAATTGTAATTGGTATCTTTATAATGCCAATTTTAGTATAAGAAGCTGGTTTTAGAAATATTTTGTTGTCTGTAATACACTGAAAAATACACTCAACTAACAAATGTCGAATCACTGAAATAATTCCAAGAGTTTGAAAGTGACACACAGGATTAGTGGCAAAACAGGTTATGTTTATAAAAGACATACAAAAATTCAATGTTGATTTCAAAGCCAAATTAATAATTTAGTGTCTATTCTAATGTGGTGCAACAGTTGTTATCAAGTTAATGAGGCATCTGATGACACACAGTTGATTTTAATTACCATCATCTGAATTTAAAAACTTTTTGTTGATAAATTTGAGAGATGTGACTTTGAATCTAAATAAGGAGCAGATGAACTAGATAAAATTGTTGCATTTGCATTTATTTTATTTTTTTTCCTAGACAAAATTATGTCAGTTTTCTTTTTAATGCTGATGAACTGCATCAGCGACTAATGAATTTAAGGTTTGTTTTCAGTGCCTTTATATTCTATGTGTAATCTTGAGGTAGTACTTTCATTAAGATAAAATGTTATTTAAATTATCATAATTACAGAGAGGATCGATAAACATGTGTTCTTGCTCACAGTATGTTGAGTGTAGACTTCCAGATCCCAACAGCTTGTTTTGCTTACAAAGTACCTCTTTATTCTGACACTACAGGGGTTATAAAGCAGCAGAGACACTGACAGCTGTATTTGTACAGGTGTTGTAAATAGCTACATTCAGATTACAGCCTGTTCATTTCATTGTTTTTTAATGCCAGGTTTTTCTAGACATACCAAAGGAACAGTCTTTTGAGTATACATAATGTGAAACTCTTACTGTTTAGCAGCCTGGACATCAAACTGTGAAAAATACCCGATTGTTGAGATAATTTTTAACTATATGATGTATATGGCATATATTCCACGCTGATCTGGAGCTGAAAAATATGAATGCTTACAGTTTAATTTTTGCAGTGAACATCAGCACTGTTTTAGCAGTCAGGATCAGTGACATGCTGAGTTTTACCTAGAAGTATTTTAGGCAAAAGGATTAAAAATTGTTTAGAAGTCTGTGAGCTTTAGCTTGGTGTGGAAGATGTCTCTGAGGTGGTAATGATGATTTGCCCCTTGCCTTCACGGAAAGACTATACCTTTTACTGTTGCAGGATTTCTTTCTCTCTCAGTATGTGTTCTCTTGCTCTGAACTTACATCCAAACATTTTACTTTTTCAAAGTTGTTTTTAAAGCATGTTCTATGCAGACGACCTAATGGGATTTCTTTTCTCCTTAGCTCTTGGCAAAACCTTTAACCCTTCAGGACCAACGGCAACAGAATCTAGCAATGCATCTTTTGAAGCTTGTACTAAACTGTCTTAATTTTGATTTCATTGGAAATTCAGCTGATGAATCTGCAGATGACCTATGCACTGTACAGATTCCAACAAACTGGAGAACAAGTAAGAATGGATCATAATTGTTAGTAGTCTGAAGTCTGTAGCCTGTGGATTGTGTTACTTCTTTCGTCACAGTACTTGCAAATATAAAGTAGTTTTTAATGTGGAGTTTTTTGCTGGTGGGTTATTTTTAAACCTCTTCTGCTACTTTTATCATACTTTTGCTATTTTTATTTTTATAGGCAGAAATAGTAAATGTAGTCTATAACAAAGATATTCATAGTAGATCAAATTATTCTAATTAGACGCTAAATACTGTTCTCATCCCTGACGTATGAACAGCTTGAAAGAGCTACAGCATTTGTAGCATGTCTGTTTTCTCTTGTTTTCTTCCTGATGAGAAAACTGTGTGAATTTTTTCGTAGCGTGTTTGTTTCCTCTAGTGTGTGAGCCTCTTAATGGAGACAGCAGAAGGGTTGCATCTTGGCTCTTAGACTCCAGAGGTTTGACTTGCTGGGCTTATACAGTGCAGATGGCAGACTGGTATAAATATGTCCAAGCTAGCTTTGATGAAATTACCTTGGGTAATGGACACAGTTTAGCACTAGCAGCATGGAGCTCCTTGTAGGCTAATTTATCCAGCTTCTTGGCAAAATAATGAGCCTGATTGGAAGTCTGTTACTTCTAGCTAAAGCAACTACACAGTTTCCCACACCCGAGATGGGGGGTTTAGATCTGGCTTACCTGTATAGCGTGACACTCTGTAGCGTTTGATATTCTTCCTTATTTCAATGATGCTGTTCTTCATCAGTTTCCATGCATAACTCCATTCCATCTCCATTAATGTACAGTAGCCTCTAATTGCAGTGTGAGGGATGAAGAGCAATAATATATGGCAAGCACGGGAATACTGACAAAAGGCTGAATTTGGGCAAGTCACAGTAATTTCTCAAGACCCCCTAGGAAGGAGAAGGGGACAGGTTTTCCCAAGATTTTAGTTTAGGTAGTTTAAATTGTCCGTTGTTAAACACAAAGAGTGCCTAAGGAAATGAACCTTTGTTATGGGATGCTTTATTTTACACAAGTCTTCATATAAAATCATGCTTATAAATGGAACAACTTTGAAATGTTACTTAATTTGTGGGATTGCTTAATTATGAATTATTGGTGAACTCTTTGTACCCTGTTGTTACCCCTTCATAAAACAGGGTAATGTTATAGTTCACTTGATGTGATTCCACAGTGAATAGGTAACTCGGTGTTTAAAAGTATGATTTTCTGTTTATCAGTCTGTAGACTTCAGGATAGGCCGTGGAACTTTTGTTAAAAATTTGTGTTTCTTTAAATATAGACTAAACTAATCCTTTTTACGTGGAACTTGTTGTGTCTTAGTGTACTACTGTAGTAACCTGAAGAAATCAGTTTACCTACATCTATTACAGACCAGCAACTGTCAAAGTATTGCATCATCTGCAGTTTAAAGGAAGGATTCTTTATGAACTATAGGATAGATTAAATGTGATAAGAGAATAATGCTTTGTTTAATACTGTTCAATGAACTAATGCATCTACTCATAGTTGATACTACAGTGATATGTCACTCTTATTTGTTTTTGTTAAAAAGATGATGATACTAGTGAAATAAAGGTACTTAATTACTGCTTGTAGAGAGTGATAAAACCAACTTATCTTTTTCCGTAGTTTTCCTGGAGCCAGAGACCTTGGACCTGTTTTTTGATTTGTATCATTCTCTTCCACCAATGCTGTCTCAGTTAGTAAGTGACACGCAGTGATTTGCACTCAAGTAATTGCGGAAAATAGTCTTTTTACATCTATACTTTGTCCTAAAGACCCTGTTTTACTCTGTGCATTAGCATGTTGTGAGACTCCTGGCTCAGTGCCCAGTCATGATGTCTTTTCTTTGAACTTCAGCCCCAGTTTTCATTTCTGAAACTCAAAGCATTTAAATCCTTCCTCCACCAGTTTGGCACTACTCAGCCACATAGAAAACTTCCACCCAATTGTTCTGCTGAAGTCGGAAGCTGTTCTAGAATGGCATTTTAAAACTGAGCCATAATTGTGTTCAATGATGGTACAGACATTGCTGCAAAAATAATCTTCAGCCACAGAATGTACTACAGACAGCAATACGTTGGATTGCTGCAAACGTTGAGATGATTATTCTGAAAGTTTAACTTTTCTTAATCTTAGGATATTTTTTTTTTTTATTCTTCAGGCACTTTCTTGTTTAGTTCAGTTTGCTTCTACAAGGAGATCTTTGTTCAGCAATCCAGAACGTGCCAAATATCTTGGTAATCTCATCAAAGGAGTGAAACAAATACTTGAAAATCCACAGGTATCTTTTTTTTATTATTTTATTTATTTGAAATGCTAAAACAGGTGTGGATTTGTTTTTTCCAGTTACAGTCTTCATTAATTTACTGAATCTATCTAAACCACTTTCAGCCAGACATCTGTTTGCTTTGATTTTCTATTCAAAACAAAGCAAAACCCCTATGCAAATAGAATTGTCACCCAATTAGCAATAATGCTCATAAAATTTCTATCAGATTAAGCTGTTAACTTGTAAAAATTTGCTTCTTCAAATTTAGGGTTTATCTGATCCGGGTAATTACCATGAATTCTGTCGGTTTTTGGCTCGGCTAAAGACAAACTATCAACTGGGAGAGCTAGTAGTGGTGAAAGATTACCCTGAAGTCATCCAACTTATAGCAAATTTTACTATTACTAGCCTACAGGTAAGAATATATACAGAAGTATTCTCTTTTCTTCAACTCTTGAATGACAAAGAGGACTGATCCTGCTTCTCCGTGTTGGTGTTTTTTGAGGAGGTGGTGGGGCTTTTCTTTACGTAAAAATATTTTTTTGTCAGTGATGAAACTCAGATTATTGAGTTCTTTAGAATTGCCTCACGCTCTTCCTATGAAGTTTTGTAATGGGAGCAGATTTAAAGCGAAAATGACAACTGAACTTGGAGATTGATGGATGTTAATCCTCCAGCCTTAGTCTTCACCCTTAAAAAAAAAAATAAAAATCCAACAAATTAAACCCTTTATCCAACCCTAAAATACTTACACCTGTGCGCCCATGTAAACTTTGAAGTGCCTACAATGACTAGGTTCTTGAGTTCTACTTTTGTGCGTATATATATGTACACACACGCAGTTGCCTGTATGCTGAGCTGCTGAGAGCAGAAGCTACCTGGAATAACGTCTAACTTTTTGGGGGACCGATATCTGTAGGAGAAGGACACGTATCACAGGATCGAGATTCTCACAGTGTTAAAAATCTTACAGATTAATTTTTTAAGCACAGCGAGGTAAAGGCATGCACACTGTTTGAGTAATACGATTGTTATTTCAGCATTTCCTCCAAAACCTTTCTCTGCTCTTCAGAGTAACAGCTGAAGGTAGTGACCTTAAGGAGAACATTTTGACCTTTGCGTTTCTGCGTTGCCAATGGCAGCTCCGTAAGTTCTGAAGAGAAAATAACGTTGAGGTGCATTTCTGTTCTTTGCGTTTCCTCTTGGGTGGCTCTAGACAGTTTTCCACTCAAGGTTTAGGATTTTTTAATGGCCCTTTTCTAGCATTTGAATCTCAGCATGCACTGTGTAAGAACCTAGGCCTAGCTCTGCGTTTCGAATCGTGGATTTCACTTGAAGGAGGCGAGAGTGTCTACAAGTAATTCTGCATCTACTCTATAATGTGTGTCTCAGTTCTGACTGGGTCCTTTAGTAGTTACGTGAATGAGTAAGACTACTTAAGGTAAAAGCATCACGTTTCGCAACTGAAATTTCACACTGGGATGCTTTAACAGAAGTATGTTTTGTTTTCTTGTAGCACTGGGAGTTTGCTCCAAATAGCGTTCATTATTTGCTAACTCTGTGGCAAAGAATGGTAGCGTCTGTACCTTTTGTGAAAACGGCAGAACCCCACCTCTTAGATACATATGCACCTGAGATAACAAAAGCTTATATTACTTCTAGACTGGAATGTGTTCCTGTCGTTATAAGGTAAACTTGTAATTGCAACTTTAAAACTGTAATATGGAATGTTTAATTTTCTGATTTGTTGGCATATTATATTTCGATTATGTTTAAAATCTAAGTACGCTGGTTCTGGTTACCATGGTGATTTCTTTAGATTATCTTAATCGGCTGATACCATTTTTCTCCTTTTGCTTATTAAATCCAGGACAAAATCAAATGTAAATTCTAATTGTTTTTCCTCTCTTGGGCTTTTGTGCTTTGAAAAAAGCCTATTTCCCCCCCCCCTTTTTTTTTTAAGACTATCTAAATTTAACTATATTGTTCAGCTGTGACGTGTTTTCTCGATGAGTCACTTTCTAGGGCCATGGAGGGTTGAGTAATGGGGGAAAGCAGAATGAACCCCATGCACAAGAAAGGATGAGACAGAATAGAACAAGATAGAGAGTGGCAAGATTGAAATTGGCCAATTTAAAATTTCTTAGTTCAAAACTTCTTTTTAACAGTCTAAGTAAAGGCTTTACAGTCTACACTATAATATAGGAAATAAGAAAAAAATGTTTAGATTGCTGAAAGGATTTAATTTTCTCCAAGGGCTTTTATGAATTCCTGCTGGAAGGATCTCCTGTCAGACTACAGGACTGCAGAACAAGCCACATCTGCTTTTCCTTTTCAATTTTACATTACTGGGATGATGTCACTTGCTCTGTTTGTGTGAGGAAGCGCATTCCACTTCACTATTGTTTTCCTTTTGTCTCAGGCAAAATCTCACATCTGCAAATCTTACTGTTTAGAGACTGACCCATAGTTGGTGTTATTTGCCTTATGTTCTCACCATAGGTATGTTAAAAGCTGACTTCCTAATGGCTCAAAATCACGAGCTTCTCTATCATTGTCTCAGGAACAAGAATTAAGAGTACCTAGGGGAATTTCCAGAGCTACAACAGGGAAGGACAAGCAGGTGATTGCAGGTGCAGTCAGTTCTTCTGGGCCTCCTCTCAACCAGCCTATGCTTCTTTTGGCATTTTTAAGTTTTCTTCTCTGTTCAGCTTTTCTGTAGTGGTATCTCAGGGTTGAACCCTCATGTCTCGGCTTTCTTCTCTATTGAGTGGTACGTTCCATATCAGCTTCCAGACTTGAAGCACTCAGTAAGTAGGGCTAAGCTTCTGGGTCAAACCATCTGGCATGACCAGCTCCATTGAAATGTGCTGTTTTCTTCCTCAGCATCACCATCAGCACTGAAAATTCAGTTTCTGTGTTTAGCACTGATGAGAGATTCTCCTGGATGTCATTGTTACGTTGTGAAGGAGTAAGCCTTCTAATTTTTGAAAAAGTAGGGAGAAGGTGAGGAAAGTAGTGATCTTTTCTGCCAGCACGTATCATTCTTAAGACAGTCTTGGTCATGCTGTTGGCATGTATCTGTTCCTAGCTCTAAGTGATTTGTATACCTCTGGGGTATTGTCTTATTCTCTTACGTGATGAAGGCCCTTAGTTGTGGCATTTCTGTAGACAGCAATATCAAATGTAGACTTTAATATCAAATGTCCAGACCGTTCTTGAGAAACATGGGATGTCTG
Organism: Larus michahellis; assembly: GCF_964199755.1. Lineage (NCBI taxonomy): Eukaryota > Metazoa > Chordata > Aves > Charadriiformes > Laridae > Larus > Larus michahellis. The sequence continues at coordinate 4,142,700 of NC_133906.1, read as the reverse complement.
GGAACTGATTTCATAAGACTTCTTCCGTTTGCTCCAAGGAGATTAATTGATATCTTTGCAAACAAATCCCGTTTTCTGGAATGACCATTTTTCTTGCAAACCAGTGTAGTCGATAACGTCACCCTCCGTTCAGGAGCCATCCAGCTGGTCCTTCAGACAAAGAAGTATCTTGGAACAATGGAAGGAAAATAACTTTTGCCCTTTTCAGGCGTTTGAGTAGCTATTCTGCTGTTTGAATAAGGCTGAGTGAAGAACTAATGATTCTTCTACAAAGGGTCTACAAGAGAGTGGTTTTCTGCAAAATAGAAGGAGAACTTCTATTTCGTATATTTGTAAATACCTGAGAAAGAGGTCTGTTTCAGCCCATCTGGAACATCAGGATTTTCAGCTGCTGTGTATCTTTCAAAGTTCGAATGTTAGCACTGTTAGCTTTGTTAGCTTTTTTGATCTTGTCTTTTTCTATAGATTGATTGTTGCCTGTGCACCAAAAGGGTAACCTTCTGATGAATAAACCTTTCCTATTGGGATTTGTGTAATGAGTATAGTTACACTTCATGGCAAGAGCTATTGGTCTCGGTTACCGGCATTCCATAGGGTCACAGCTTGTTTACAGCAGAATAAAATAAAAATTTATAAAGCAGTTGCATGGAATTTTACTGAAGCTTGCTTGTTGGCTTAATTTGATGAATATGCAAAATCCATTTCTACTAAGTATTTCATTCTTTCCTCCAATCTGAGAAAGATTCTGCTCATTGATATTTTATTCAGGCACAGCGGACCTTAATCCTTCAGGATTTACCTTTCTGTGTTCATGCTGCCAACCTCATCTCCTCTCTTCTTTGCTTTTTAAACTATGTATTATTGAGAGGAAGGCACAAACAGAATACTGTGTCTGTGCTTGTATGGATGTGTATGGGCGTGTGTGTAAATAAAATGAGATCGTATGTCTGTCTGTTGTGTTCACCAGCTGCTAAGGCTTTTATAGTTCAGCAGTTCAGTGACAGTGGTTCAAGATCTGCATGGTTAAACAGCATCAGCTTTTAAGCAATAGCGGCTAAGTGCTTACTTTTTATCTCTATTCCAGAGATGGCTTAGAAGATCCACTGGATGATACAGCTACTGTTTTCCAACAGCTGGAGCAACTGTGCACAGTCAGCAGGTGTGAATACGAAAAGACCTGTACGCTTCTTGTACAGCTGTTTGACCAAAATGCACAAAACTACCAGAAACTATTGCACTCTTCTAGTAGGAATCCACTAGAAATCACAGTTCAGGAAGGTTAGTATTTAATTTAATTTTTACTTTGTGTGTTATTTTCCAGTACCCCTATACTTGCATATGAAAGAGTGGTGCTCTTACGGCAGATAGACCTTGTCTCAAACAGGAATTAATGATCAAGTCACCTTGCACCACATTTTCACTAGTTGTATTAAATATGATACATTGACAGTTGATACGTTTGTTTTAACATCTTGTTACGCCTTTAGAATATAGCCATGAGAGCTGTAAAAACGTCTGATTTCTAAAAATCAACGTTTTAATGCCTCATGGGAACCAGCTGCAACTTGATGAGCATTTTTTGGAAGTGAGGATGTTAACTTTTGTTCTTTTTGCATTTATCTGTCTTTAAAGTTAATGCAACATTAAAAACCTTCATTTATTTGACAGCTCTGTTAAGATGAATTACCTAATTTTCAAGAAATTCAAGTTACTTATTGTAGTGTAAGCTGTAAAAATAATAAGTACTTCTTAAATATGTTTTTTTTCATATACCTATTTTGGGTCCTCTCTGTGTCACATTTATATTGTCTTTATAACTACTGGCTCTTTCCTGATATAGTTATCTTATGGCTGTTGCATCTTTACATGGATAAAGGGTGTTGTTTTGAAAAGGTGAGACAGGTTACTGCATAATACAGCTGTTTCTTTGCATGCTATTAAATGTTTGTGATTTATTTTGCCGTTCTTTTGTCGACAGTTTGAATATGCTGGTTTTCTTCTATATAGGAGCCATTTTTCACTAATTTACATAGGACCTTCTTATCTTTTTATTAATTCCACTTTCTTCTATGCACCTATCAACTTTTTATTTGGGAGAACTTTCACTAATGACCTGACTTCATTGACCAGCTGTGGTCTGAATTTATACTGGGTTCCCCAGTCATGGGGGGCCAAAGGGAAGCAGTCGGCTGGAGTCTTTCAGTGTCAGTGCTCTGGGGATTGCCGTTATGCGTCAGAAAACATTTGATGCAGGTTAAATATTGTGTTTCTTTTCTGCAAACTAAACACTTGTGCTCATATTGAACAATAACCATTGTATCCCCTAGATATACATAGTTAAATTTAGATGTTTAATGGCTTTTAATGTTACAAAATAAGTTAATGTAATATTAAGATCTCATTTTATTATACTGTCCTGCTCTCTGTATCAATAGTGATGCAGTCATGGTTTACTAAAACAATAATCCCCAAGAAATGGGTCATTAACAGTAGTTAATGATTACTTGTGATCTATGGTAATGACTGATTTCTTTGGGATTATTGCTGTTATAAACCATAATTACAGATTATTACAGCTATAATTATTTTCTAAAAGAAAAGATGTTGTCTGCCTCAGTAATTGCAAAAGCAAATGCACTGAAAATTTTAAATAGTGAAGGTATAAAGGAGGGAAGGAAGTCATACCTATTAATTGCTATTGTGCTGAGAGAAGAGGGCTATCGGCAGGAAAATAACTACGTGCTTAAAAATGAGTTACTGCAATTTGTAAAAAGGAAGACAGGGTTTTATTTTTATAAAGATTATTGGCCTAAATGTGGCTCGGCTCTTTGAACCAACTAGCACCACTTCACAGTTGCTTTTTGGTACATCTTCAAATGGCCGTTCTTTAGTAGCTGTTAATGCTAAACTCATTTGAGCAATGTCTGTTCTCTTGGAGGCTTCAGTTCCTTGATGTTTTGCTAATGATGGTGCAATCTCTTAGTGTCCTAAATTAACTGCTGTTGCTACTGTAATGTGTAGTGTGTCCGATGGGGTTTGCCTTGGAAGAGTCTTGTTTGTGAAGAAGCACAGGTCTTGAAACAGGGAAATATGTTGGTTGTAGGACAGTTGATACTGTCCTTCCAGGTTATTAGGAGTGGAACAGGAACAATACGAGAAGATATTTGGTAGTCTTCTTCATGTGTCGTGTCTTGTCTTGTCTCAAAAGTCATTTGTTCCCTGTCACACAGTGTTTTCTGTTATAGATCTCAAACTGTATTACATAGAATCACAGAATGGTTTAGGTTGGAAGAGACCTTAAAGCTCATCCAGTTCCAACCCCCTTGCCCTGAGCAGAGACACCTCCCAATAGACCCGGCTGCTCCAAGCCCCGTCCAACCTGGACACGTACTTATGTGGTATTTTTTTAAAAATAAGACTGAGATTTAGGATAAACCGTAATGCTTTCCCGTACTTGTGTTGAAATCATCTGCATGTTATTCCATACTCTGCACTATCTTTTCATGTATATTTGACCACAGCATCCTTTTTATGTTTAGAACATACTGAACTATATACCTTTGACAGAAACAGAAGTACTGATGATCTATAGTCACCAGATTCAGGCCATAAGGATACTGGAAGGATACTCAGAACTGTTAATCATGGCTCGTTGAAGGAGCTTGGAAGTAGAGCATTCAGTGCTCAGTTCTGGGTTTTTCAAAATACAGCAATGCAAAACATGAGGGAAGTGAAATTTAATGTTATGTAAATGAAGACTAGTTTATCAGAGATTTGAAACAAACATGAAATAAAACCTCAAGACTTTTGGTAGATACTGTGCATGTCGTCGTATGTAGAAATATCCGAAATCACAGGTCACATCGTGACCTCATTTGTTTTTCTGTAGTTTATCCTTTATGTTCAACTTCAAAATGTGTTCAGAAGACACTTTATTCATCAGGGTATTGTCTTCACTCTTGTGAGTTACACTGTTGTCACTTGGTAAAATGCTCACCATGAGGGCAAGACTTTTTCTAGTTTATGTAAGTATCTCACTTATTGAGAAGCCTTGTTTGTAACTTGATTTAACTTACATGGAAACTATTCCGAGTTGTCTTTGCTGGGTTGTTTTTTTCAAACAATTCGTGTTAATTTATTACAAAGTCTGTTTTGCCGAAGAAAGATGGAGTCTAAAAGTAGCTTTAATGTTCTATAGTCTCAGTGCATTTCAGTTGAGGAAGAAACCTTTATCAGTATCCTGAAGTTTTAACAGGTCTCTATGTTACTTTGCTATTCGGGTCTTGGTTTTGATTTTACTTTAGGGAAAAATAATGCATCTTTCCTGAGAAACAATTAGTTACTGGATTCACAACTCAAAAAGCTGAAGTAGGAATCTGTGTGGCTTGAGTAGGTATCAGTAGGTCCAATTTAAAATATTCCACCTTAATGTGTTAGAGATTAAAATAATCCAGGTTTTGCAACATGGCAATGATTTTGCAGCAGATAAAGGCAAAAAGAATTCCCCTGAGTTCAGTGTTTATAAACTTAAGAGTTCCATTTTCATAAAGTAGGATTTTGGTATTTGAAAGTCTATACAAAATACACTACGTACATGAACTCAAGGGGTTATTTATGGAACCTTACCTTTACAGAAATTATCATCCTGACATTGTACTTTACTTGATAAGGACTTTGCCAGTGGATCCTGTAAATGCTTTAGTGGAAACTGGCAGCTGAATAATCCCCCAGATCGGAAGGCATGACAGCAGGGCTTGAAAGGGGTGAGCTCTGTCTTTCAAACCCTCTTGGAAAACAGCCCACAGAGACTTTCAAAACTATCTGGTAGTTCACAAACTTTTCTTGAAGAATATTTATGACATAAATACTGTCTTAGATGCAGATCACTTTAGATAGCAGTTTAACATTTCAAAGAATTCTTTATTTGAAATAGAACTAAGAAACAAGTAGATTTGTAGTGAGTCTCAATTATTATGATAAGTAGATGTAGCATCCCCACTGTAGGTAAAATTGTTCCATGCCTTGAAGTAACTTGTGGCAGGCAAGTGAGGATACTAGATTAATTGCATATCTAATCTTACCAGGCTGAGTTTGCTTAATTTGCATTTTAGGTTAATTCTTTTGTGTTTTATTTATAAGCGTGTCCAGGTTAATAGGATGTTCTTGTTAGTTGATTTGTCTGGGTAGGTTTCAGTCTGGTAAAGGGAGAAACCAAACCATTCTCTCGGCAGCATTCTGCAATCTGATACCTTATAGAACTACTGATACCTTATGGAGATGTATTGTACTAGCATCATGGTTTATAATCATTAACTGTTCTTCTTTCTTTTTAATGTTAGGACGTCTGGCATGGCTTGTCTATTTTGTGGGTACTTTTGTGGGAGGACGATTAACGTACACTAGTACTGATGAACATGATGCCATGGATGGAGAATTATCCTGTCGGTAAGTAGTGCTTGTTTTGAATTCTTTATTTTGATTATTTTTTTAATGATGTTTAGTATCAGCAGATATTCTGAATTTAAATGTTGCAGTTTTTGTCCACTTCTTGGATGGTGGGTGCTCAAAGACTGTACTTACTTTCTGTGGATTAAGACAATTTCATTGGCTTCGATCTTTCCTGGTTCATCACTGTGAGCAGTGAAGGAGTCGTTAGGGGTATCATTTCAAAACTACGTTTCAGAGGAAGGGAAGAGAATTCAAGGCAAATATGTCTCTTACTGTAAGCAGCGTTTAGATATGCCCATGTAGCCACCTGTGTTCATTTGTGTGTTATGCTTGTATCAAGTTTTAGTTTAACTAGTTGTGAGTGATGGCTATTATTTTCTGCACAACTTCCTTTATATTAATTAATGCATGTAAAGTGCAGAGGAACTGCTGGGCAACCACTGAAAATTTAAACTTATTTTTACACTAGAGCTTGGAATAAAAAAAGAAGGCTCTAGATTTAAAAAATATGTGTGCTAGAGTCGTCTTAGTGCAAGTTTTAGGGCAAGGGATGAGTTAGGGACTATTGTGAATGGCATGTATTCCTTGTGGGAAACACTTTCTTATACTTGTGGGTGCAAACAATGATTGTTAAAAACGGCGTGCATATTTGATCCTGTTATTTACATCCACTAGCTAACACAGGAAAAACAGCATAGAACTCAGAATTGGATAAAAAGCTTTACGTTCCCTCCTCTGTTTCTTGCCTTCCTAATCTACCCTGGGGCTCTGTGGTGTTAGCAGTCTTCCACTATGTTTTTATTAAAAGTGAGAGGTTTTAATATACAGGCTTACAGATGAAGTAGCTACTGACTATATATTTCACAACTGGCAAAAGGTGAGAATAATTTTTTGAATTGCTAGTGAATTAGGATTTCAAGGAATAGATAGCAGAAGAACAGGGGAAATTAAATAAGGAAATATTTCTTTCTTTTTTTAAAAAAAAAAAGGCATTAAATTTTTCTTCGCTGGTGTAGGCCAAAATTGATTCTTCGAAATTAGTCCTGGTAATATGGAGATATATATACCAAGTAAGGATTTAGGTCAGAAAATACATGTTTGTTGAGATGTTTTTGGAGAGACAGAAATGGGAAGAAGCGAGGCAGACAGTGCGTTATATACTGCATAAACTTACTTATAAGGAGAATAGTTTAAATTTCCAGGGAACTCGAACAGCTCTTATCTTGCACTTGCAGTTTGCAACCCGTGCTTCTCAGATTTCTTTGTTTCTTTCATCATGGAATTGATGCTCTAAGAAAGAAAAAAACATTTTACAAACTCACCACAGTATAACATACGTATCTGAGAAAATTTTAAGTCACAAAGTAATTAGAAAAGCATTATGTTTAGGTTTTTAGTGGTCAATTAGCATAATTAGCATCTAAACAAAACAAAATCCTAGAAGGAACTTAGGCAAACAAAAAATGGCTGATGGGTTCCTAAAGAAATTAGCTATGACAGTATAATTTAATTGGAGAACTCTTCCTGAAAATGTTGTCGTCTTTTTTTTTTTTTTCTGTCATTAAGAGTTTTTCAGCTGATATCTTTGATGGATGCCCAGTTACCGCAGTCCAGTAATGAAAAAGTAGAACTGGCAATTCTGTGGTTCTTGGATCAGTTCCGTAAAACATATGTGGGAGACCAGCTTCAGCACACCTCAAAGGTAAATATTTGCTATAAACCACAACATCTGAAATAAAAAAAGCCTGTGCAGAAATTGACCTGCCAATATATCTTACACATAAAAGGTCTTGAGCTTAGCTGGTGGCTGATGGGCTAGATGGATGGAGAGAGAGAGAACTTATTCCTGCGTTGTTCATCTGAGCGGGTTCCGTATCATGTATTCTTTTGAGTTTTGGCATGCAAGGAGTTAATATTTTAACAGCTATGTTCATTAAACCATTTTAGGTTACTTTGCATTTCAATTTTTTATTTCAAACATTTAGCTGAGTTCTGCTATATTGTGTTATATTTCACAGCTGGGTACACAAGATTTATTCTTTTAATAGTTCTGTTCTTTTGACAGTTACTCATTTATGTGGTTTCCACTGTATTTCTCACATTACTTGGCTTTTCTGCATTTTAAATAGGGAAGGGGGAAAAGTAAGATGCATTTTTGAAGAAGCAGCAGTTAATTCACCTTAACTGTAGGGGACAGTCATAATATAGATGTTATAAAGAGAATGTCAGTAAGATGAGATCAATTGATCTTGAGAAAGACTGAAAGAATTCTGTTGGAGCCCCAAGCAAATCTTTAGCAAGAATTGTGACAGTGACTGAGATTTGGTTTTACTTGTGTAGTACTCTGTCCTTGCTTTCTGGTGAGCGGTCCCAATCTCGAGAATTCTTTTATCCCTTCAGGTTTGAACTGTGCTTCGACTTTATCGAATGGTTCCTCACTTAATATTAAAAATGAAGTTTTACACTATACTGAATTACTTTTTCATGAAAGCAATGTGTTCCTTTCACTTCTCAAAGCTGATTTGTTATTTTTAAATATGATGCACTGCTCTCATGCTAAGTAATAGAAGGTACACAGTAAAACGTGCTCAAGCTCCTGGTATTTTCATTAGCAAAACTCCTGCTGACGGCCCTGCAAAGGCAACATGGCTGTACAGTAGTTGTAATTCCCGGATTATTTTTTCTTTCTATCCAATTTTTGAGGGTTTTGATTTCACCTTATATTCTGACTGAGGTGTAACTGTATGGAGAAGCCCTATTGATGTATACTAGGCTATAATAGATTGTTACAGGAGATTGTATACCCAAGCTTTTTATGTCCATCCTTACAGAAAGCTGGAAGAAGCGTTTGTGTGGGGGTGATGCAGAGTGCAAAAAAGTACATTATTTATACCTAATCAGCTGGAGCTCCGTTGTTGGTAGAAAAAATGTGAAACTTGAACGCTTGCCAGCTACACAAGAATTCAATACGTATGGATTTATCCAGCTCAGCGATATGTTTTGAATAACCATAAGACTGCCTCTGCAATTGCATTGTGTGTGGAAGGTTAAATGGTTAATTATTGAGAAAAATGCTGGCTAATGTGTTCATTTGATATTGGAGAGCACTTTGAACAGAAAGAATTAGCTTTTACCAAAAGGACGAGGGGCAAAACTGTAGTATGAATTTGAGAAAATGGCTTTTTGTTGTCTTGTTTTGGTTTTTTTGTGGTTTTTTTTTTTTCCCCCTCACCTGGTTAAGTGGACGTGAATGAAACTCTTAATACATCATTTTCCGTATACTGCCTTTGCTTATGATGTGTGTCTTGCGTGTAACCAGACTGGGAAAGTGGGAATTTAGCAAGGCTTTCATGGTGCATAACAGTTCGAGGGGGGCTGTCTCTAAATTCTAGCTGCAGTCTAGCCACTCCGTAGTTCATTGCAAATGTATTTTCAAAGTGTGCCTTTTTTTTTTTTTTGTGGTTTGATTACATTATCTATCACTATAATTTAGTTTGCAGTCAAATTACACTTCCTTTTTGGTTTTGTTCTAATAGGCCAGATACACCGGCCTCTATTTGCATTGATAGAATCCCATGGTCCAACATTATTTTACCAGATGTTGTAACAAAAGCTGTGTGTAAAGGCATCTGTGCTCACAGTTTTGGTGGGGTTTTTTAAACTTTTAATAAAACAAAAAGAGGCGTTTGTATACGTTTTGCAGTTAAGAGAAAGGCAGAAGGCAGCACTTGTGTGACTCTTCTGTTTTATCCTGCTGTAGCAGCAAATATAGCAGCAGATGGCATTCTACCCTCACAGTTGTAAATCCTCTGATACTGTGTGTCTTGCTGGCAGCTATCTACAAATATGCAATAAAAAGGCTCACACTTGGAAGCAGAAAAATGAGACATATATCAAATGACTAAGTTAATACACATTTATATAAATATTCAGGATTGCTTGAATTGTTTTATTTACAGACTGGATAATGGAAATTCTGCATGCTTCAGCCACGTTGAAATAATTTTTTGAGACTATTTCTCTATTTGATCATATGCTTACATACAGAAAAACAGTGTTAGAGGAGGCTGAATAGTCTTAATGAAATTGTAGAACAAGTCTATATAAATATAGAAGTTTTGTTCATTAATTAACGCATATTCTTAAGTATGTGTACATAACAAAAGCAAACTCATTATAGAAAAAGAAAATTGGCTAGGTAAATTCTTATTAAACACTCCACTGGGGCTTGCTGACTAAGGAAGACTAGCAAAACCCTCGGAGATCTCTTCCATGACACTGTAATATACTTTTAGTACGATTACACTTATGATACAAAAATAATACATCAAGATACTGTCTTTCGCGTCAGATAGACATTTGAATGAACATATTTATTATATTTCTGTTGAATACTAGACTGGATTCTCAGGTACTGTACAACACTATTAATATCTGTTTGTCTATCGATACATATTTTGTTTAAATGCTGATATGACTTAGCCTTCATAGAGTCATCTTTTTGTTGCATATTGCTGATTTGGATGCTGGCAGGCTAGTAGGGAACAAATTGGCTGGAAAAGCACTGCAGCGTGCTTTACTGAAATTGTAGTCTCAGCTTCTATCTGTGGTAGCTTTAGCATTACTGTAGTGTGCCGCTGTTAGCCACTACTCTACGGAGTGTAATATTGCCTTGAAATCTGATTCCTGACGTCAAACACATGTTGTTTATTAGAGGAAACATTGCTGTTTTGAACGAGACTTTTCCTTTGCAATATTCTTAACATATCAACAACTATCCAATTATTTATTTATATTTGCAAGTGGCACTAGGCTGGGAGGCAATGTGATCGCAAAGGACGGGATTTGAATCCAGAAAGGTCTTCGTAAGCTGGAGAAATAACCTGAAAGTTTAAAATGCTGGTGAAACACCATGCGTAGGAATGAAGATTCCCGCTTACATCTACCAATGGGAAATCTCTGATCAGGCAGAAAATGCTGTGGAGATGTGTTCTAAGCAGGGGTAACTCAACAGTATGTGTTGGTTTTGCACACAAGAAAAATACAACATCTTTGTGGATGTAGTAGTAGGAATATTGTGTCAGGTGCTGGAATTTCTTACTCCATTCTGGATATTTGGTTCTGACTGGGCTTCAGCTGGAATACCGTGTCTGGTTTTGGGCACCACACTTTTAAGTAAACTGTAGACACATGGGAGAGTGCAACAACACAAATAAACCAAAGCAGTGCCTTTGTGTCTTGCTTTAGCAAATAGAATATTGGGGTGGGACAAAAAAAAAGGATGCCAAGAGTTGTTTTCGAAAAGCTGGCGATTAGATGTTTTCAGTGCCCTTCAAGGGAAAGACAGGCTGTAATTGGCTTTATTTGTAGCAAGGAAGACTTAGGAAAAGCTCTTTAACTGTACCAGTAATGGACTACTGGCGTGTACTACCCAAGATGCGATGGGGGCTTTTGATTTATGTCCAGGTATGCTTAATTCATTCTTCCGTAAAGTGCAGAATAAACCAGAAGTCCTGCTGGTCTAATCTCATGCTTCCTACTAAGACTATTATGAATGGTCATGGTTGTTTGCTATGGCTTAGCCAGTGAAAGGCATGCTTAGGGGGGCAATGAGCCCTCCTGTTTGCGTTGTGTGTTACGTCGATCAACCACCGATAAAGACTTTTTCTTTTATTTCAGGCTTTTGTTTTAGCCTGGCATGTTTCAAGTAACTCATTTCAACCATTTTAAAAGGAAAATGGGTACTGAGATGACAGGAATGACACTATCTTTGAATATGGAGAGTTGGCAGAGGAGACTGACTCCTTTTCCAGCTCAAAACATGAGTTTGCTCCTCACTTATCCATGTTAAGGAAGATCTTGTCTTAGTTATCCAGCCACAGGTGAGATGTTCATCGGGTAGCTTGTGATTTAGAGACGATCTGGTGACATCTCCGCTAAGTTGCTAACTTCCCATGGCAAGTGCAAAAAATAAGGTGGCGTTGCTAAGAATGTATTTTACTTGCCTTTTTTTTATTTAGAGCAGATGCTTCATGAGTAACAATGCAAGATCTTTCCTTGCTGTGGCAGGTAGACCAGACCTGGAGGTCTGCTCCTTGTGCTTGAATGCTGCTTGTGTTACTGCAGAATTGATTTGTTAACACACATGATAGACTTCAGCATGTTTGCACTCGGGATGCCAGTTTAGGCTAAACAAGGATAAAATGGCAAGACTTATTAGCCAGGACCTTTCCCTGCTTCCAGCCACATCAGAGATTTGAGCAACAGGAGGGGTTCGCAGCCTTCCCTGGGGTGGTCCAAGCTGCGTCTCTTCCAAACGGCCCCCGGAGAGGCTGGATGAGCAGCTGATGGCATGGGCGGCCGCGTTTGGCTCTCCCACTGTCTCTAATTGCTAGTGAGAGACTGCCAAGAGTAAATCAAACTGCAACTTGTTGGATAAGTTTTGCCGATTAATATATCATAGGAAATTCAACTTAGCTAAGTTAATTACTAAAATTTCTTAAGTTAACTTAGAATTGTGTCTTTGACTTGAAACAAGTTTAAGGCATCTTCATAACTTGGAGTCCTGACACTTTCAACAGTGTTCAGTTCAGCTTTTCATGTCTGTACAGCTTAGAATTATTTTATTAAAAAGATGGTTTTCGTTGAAGACTTTTCTCTTGAGGTACAATTAAGAGTTATGCTAATAGTGTGCTCCTAAAAAATGTATGCTTCCAGAAGTAAAGTTGTTTTTATTGCTAGTTCCTCTGCATCTTCAGTTTTGGGGGGGAATGCTTTTGGTTACATATGTTGTCATTGGAAATAGAAGTATTTAGTGGGCGATTACAAGTGGTTTTATACGTGAGAAATAAATTACATTAATAATATGAGTGTATTTAATAAGTCTATTGTGGGGTTTAGCATTAGGGTATAGAACTGTCTATCATGTACATACACTCTGGTTTTTTGGTGACGTTCTGCCTGAGATGAAGGATTTTATCTTAATTTTGCGCTTGTCATGTTTACTTTCTACAGCATGTGGCGCTATTTAACTAGAGTTATCCCTTTGGTTTACCATTGCCAGTCCTGAAACAGAGCTCGAAACTGGAACCTGTTCACACGTTAGGTAAGGGCAGTGTGGGGCAAACAACATTAGAATTAGCAAGTGTTTGAGTCAGCTGTGCTCTTTAACAGAGCCTGATTACAGATTATGTTCTTTTTTCAGCTCTTATAGGCAGAGCAATTTTTAAGCAATCCCACCCATAGTCTTAACCAGCATAGTTATGCTTGCAAACTCCGTGGTTTCTTGTATATTAAAAAGAATTTATTGGTAAATATTTTTGCTCCGCTGTGAAGCAGTTAATGGCTCCCTGTTCTGCTCTTTCCAATCAACCAGTAGCCCTGGATGTGTTTAGAGAGGTCTGGAGGTAATTTTAATCTGTACCAGGTGGCAGTCATTTGAGGGATCCCTCCAGGAGGGAAGCTAGTGTGCAGAGTGTTCTAGTGAGCCATGCTTCTGTTTTGCCCCAGTGAAAGTGGTAGGTACCCAAGGGAGAAAAGTGGGAGTTAGAATTCTGATTCTTCTGGGAAACAGCCCCGTGTGCAAATGAAGGGATACAGTTGTCACCTTCCCAAGGTGCATCAGCTCAGGAGTCTGGGGAACCCCCTCTGGTCTGCAGTCTCGGGCAGGTGAGAGTGAAGAAGGGTGTCGAGCATAGATTGGTGTATCGTCAAGAGCCTTTACAGATACAAGAAACATGATTAGAAACTGGGGTGAGGGGATGTACATGGGACTTCTTACTGTATCCTGTACATATTTTGTTTGCTTATGTGGTCAATATAAAGAAGTTACTGTATTAACATTCAGAGATGCATCTATATATGTTTTTAAAGCTTTTAAATTATAGACTTGACATATGAGGTAGATCTACGTTATGATAAGAAAATATTTTGAGGGTTTAGAATTTAGACTACAGTGTGTTTAGAGGGGAGGAAAAAATATTATTTCCTTGCTGTATGTTGTTTGCAGTAGCTGAAAGCTAAAACCGCACGTAAGCAGGTATCATCTAGCCTCTGAACACAGGTTTGTCTTCTAATGTGTATTCTGTTGACTTATGTTAGTTTTGTATTATATTTATATTTCTTCAGCATATGTATGTTTCTTTGATTACATTGCCTGCAGACACAGAAGCATGACCTAGCCAAAAAAAAAAAAAAAAGGGAAAAAAAATATACATAGCAGTGCAGAATATGACTACTTTTCACCCTGCCCAATTTAAGACCCAGAGATCTGCAGCAGTCCCACTGACTTTAATGGGGATCTTTGCAAGTAAAGCCGTTGATCTGGGCGTCTCATCAAAGATTCTGGGTCCTCGCATCTTCGTGATTAATGATATCTTAACACTTATGAATGATTATCCTTCTCTGAGCTGTAAAATATATATACTGTTTTATTTCATTACAACGAGGTGAAGATCACAACACTGACAGGTGCTGGAAATTAGCAGGCAGTTTTGAAATTGTTCTGTGCACTAGAAATTAGATCTCATTTTAATTCAGCTTTTCCAAACTAGTAAATGAGGTTAATGCCATACATATTCAGCTGATATAGATGAAGAAATTGATATAAAGTAGATCAACATAGCTACAGGGCTACTTTAATTTATAGGTAAAGAGGCAGTGATAAATGAAAGTAATGTAGTAGTGGTCACTAAACTCCTCAGCCATCAGGGATTCAATAGTGTTAGCTGCTCATTAAAGGCATTGCTGGGGTACATCAAATAGAAATTTGAAAAGAAATAGCCAACTAACCCTTAATTATCAAAACATAGAAAATACTAATTATGCCTTAATTAGCTTTTCTTTTAATGTACTGAAATTGTTACTTTTTGTGTAGCACAAATGGATAGTTATATCAACAATAAATAGGTTGTTTTAATAACTTTCTTTTACCTCTGGGAAAACCACACTCCAATTTTTAATATGCAATAATGCTTCTCTCTAGCCTGTAGGAGATGAAAATTATTAAGTAGCTTTATTTTTTGAAGATTTTACAGCAGCTTTGGGAAGAATTATTTCACCATGCATCAATTATTTTTAATTGAACTGAATATTTTTCAGATTGCATGAAATGCCTCTCATTTAAGTTTAACATTTAGAGTTTGTTAAGGAAGCATCATAGTGAGAATTGGGTACAACTTATTTCTAAGGCATATTCTAGGAAGAATAAAGAACGGTTGTTTCGGAAGAAAAATATTGGCACTGGTATTTTTCACTTCCCTGGGCCAAATCTCATTTTTCCTCTGTTTCATAGCTACTGCACCGTGCTCAGCCAATCTCCGTGCAGTTCATATAGGAAAAGAAAGTAGGGATTGACTTCAGTGGGGCTGGGATCCATCTGCTACTGATGAAAGGCTTCAACAGCTGTTGCAAAATTCTTTGCCTTTTGAGGCAGCGCGTAGCCTTCCCTCTTTGGTTATATGTGCAGGAAAGGAATGTAGCAAGCAGAACTGGGGTTGTTTTATCAAACACAACAGGTATGTGTTTTTTCCAGATAAATGATGGGAGGGAAACACTGCATAGTTCTGGTCATAAAAAGCCTCCAAATTCCTGTAGCAGTCCATGTTGAATTAAATAGAATATAATTGCCAGTACAGAAATCAAAATAAGCAAGTGTTATTGTGGTGGGTGATCAGATTGTTGCAGGATTTTTCCAAATCTGTAGAACTGATGCAAATATCCTAAGAAATCTTATTAATGACGTTTTTGTAAACATTTTCTTTTAAACATTTTTAGCTTTAAAACAGAGCAAGTATGATATTATGCTTACCTACAGAACTTAAGAGGTTACAAGGCACCAACTTAAATTTCCAAGAGATTTCAAGCATTTTACGTACATTCAGCATTCAGTATGGTCAAAATGCTGGGAAAGGTAAGACTGAAATGGACAAATACAGTTGTATTATTTGACACCTTTTAAAGAAAAATCCTGTTTCCAAAGCTTTAAGGAGCAAAAATGAGATGAGAACATTTAATGTTTCTTGAACGAAATATCTATCTTCCAGCATGGAGACAACCACAAAACTAGTCAAATCTGTAGCTCAGACTTTTGAAGTGCAGGATCTTTTTGTGGGATTGGAGTTGCCAGTTTGGCTTGCAGCAGCTCATTGTTTGGAATTTATCAGCTTTTTTGGACAAAAGAATTGGCAGTGTGGGGTTTATTTGTTCTAGTTCTCAGAAAAAATGTTGCTTCGTGTGTATTGCATTGGTGTTCTCCTCTTTGAGACTCTGGCTTCTCGACTGGCTTAGCAATTTCTAGCAAGTTGAGGAGCTAGAGAAGATTTACTCAAGTAAATATTACTCAGGCAGACCTGCTTTCATGTTTTCTGTCCTAGTTCCTGTCCTGCCATAAGCAGAAAGAACTTTCAGCAAACATTCCTGAACTAATATTTGAACTTTATTTAATTGTCTAAAGGTTGTACAAGATAAGTTAGTTGTGCCATTGCTTATAAAAATGTGTAGTTATTTTTAATTCTGGGTTGTGGATTGCACTGACGACCATCTTGCTTCATGTGAAAAATAATTGGATTTCTTTTGAAGAAATCTAATACTTTGAAGAATTCTTTAAGTACTTAGTGCAGAATTTTTGGTTTTTCTGTTTTTTTAAATTAAAAAAAAGACAAACCAATGAACAAAAAAGAAGTGAGCTAGAATCTGTGACATTTTAGTTCGTGGGACTAGACAGCAATTCTTACTTACAATGCCTTGGCAAACTTTAAATCACAATACACCGTGCCTGTTCTTTAACTACTTTTAGACATTTCTTTATTGAATTTCTCCATTACTTGGAAATTTTGTGCAGCAAAGAACCTATCAGGACATAAAGACAAACGCTAAGAACTTTGCAGAGTCATAAACATTGGTTTCCTCATGAAGTTGAGTTGTAAAGTATTCTTCATTTTCACGTGTCCTTATTTCTGGCATTTTTTGCTTGGTTGTTTTATGCAGGAATCAATATATTTTTCTTCTTAGACTATACAGCACTTTCTCTTCTGCATTTGCTTGGGGAATTTTTGTTTTGCTTTCTCTTTTCCCAAATTTTACGTTGCAATGCTGTTTAAAATCTTTAAATCCTTAAAATCTCCTTTTTTTTTTTCTTTTGTTGTGCAGTGTATTTGCTCCTCGTTTACCTACACCTTTATCTTACCAACTTATTGTCTTTTAGCTCATTGCTTGTGACAACTAAAACCTGCATGAATCTTCATATAGGTATTATTTAATCGCATGTTTGCAATTAAAGCACAGGTTTAAGTGCTGTGCTATTTTATTTTAGAATTTTCTAACACAAATCAGGCAATCTTAAAAATAAATAATTAGCATAGTTCAGCTCTGCACTTGGCTGTAACTGAGCTTTATTTTGTAGCTGCTAATAAAGGCACATTATCACGTTCAGGCATTGCAATTATCATTGAAATGTGTATGTCCATTAACTGCAACATTAGGCTGAGGATATAATTACTGTCTAGAGCCAATATCTTTGTGAAGTTACGTCTATGATGCTATTAAGCTATAAGCAATATTTGTAAACTAATATTTAAACGTTTCAGAATTGATACCATCACTTCCGGACTTAAAAACTAATCCTACTTCCACTCCAAATTATTGACGACTTAAGTGTTTGGCAAATATATTATTGGGTAATTTGGATGTGAGTATAATTCGTGATTTGAGAGAGACTACAATTTTTCTAATAGCAAGTGCCCAGAACAAATTGAACTGGTAGCAGGAGAAGAGAGAAACTGGTAACAGCAAAATGCTGATAAAACACTGGTACAGCGTGTCACAAAATGCTGCAAACATGATTAATTTTTCCTGCGGTAGCGTTACATTTCAGACAATTTAGTACAGCAATTTAACTACAAAAAAGCCTGTTGCGTGCTAAGAAGAGAATAAGGAAAAGGCTTTGCTAATAATGTTAGAAGTATATTTTAAAGAGGAATGAGAGTGAGTCTGTTCATTGATTTACTTTCTGAAAAATTCTAGTGTTTGTGCTGACAGAAGAACCTGAAATTTCCTATGAAGTTAGGTGGATAGTTCATTTGTAAAACTAGGCGAAGTCACCTCTATGTAATTCCACACACATGGAGACGTTTGGATCTGTAGTAAAATGCCCTTTCTTTTCACGTTTTGTTTTTATAAGCAAAATAAGTGTGGTGGTAGTTGACTTTTAAATATTTGCATCGATTAATTTTCTGTTCTGTTCCCTTGGTGTGTGACTGTTAGCCAATAGTTTGTTTAATTTCCTTACCTGTCTCAGAAACTGAGATTTAGGGAATGCTGATGTGGGGGATACATGCTAAAGAGAATCAGTCTTCAGGCATTTTTCATCTTAGTTTGAATGCAAGTGTAGTTAAAATTTTTCTAGCACAGGGGAACTATTACATAGCTCAGTGATTTTTATCTGATACAGCCTAATATACATCCTTTTTCTGTTTTACAAAAGTAGTTTCACATTTTGCATTCCTGCTCGTCTGCTTACCTGCCTCTGCTTTGTCTTTGATGACTGGACTCGGTTGTAATGACACTACGTAGGTTTTCTGTCCATGTCACTAAATGCTACTTTGTATTTATTATATTGTTTGGAATTATTATATTGATTATGTTCTTTGTTTAATAATTCAGTTATCATTGCACCTCAAGCAGATTCTCCAAGTAACTTCTAACTGCTGGACCTTTCCACTTGTGCTGTTTATCCCATGCCAACTTAGCAAGAAGGAATAAACAGCGGATAGGGAATCTTGGGGGGGGAGGTGGGAAACAGGAAATCTTGTGACTTACTCATCTAAAATATATTGGTTTTGTTGCTGTATGTTGGCCTCATAGCCTCATTATTTAAGTGGCTTAATGAATTAATTTCCCAGACCTTGCAGTAAGTAAATTAACCATCAGAGTTCACAGCAGAGTGAATAATTCTTTAATATTAGACTACGGCAATTTTTATGAGTCAAGTTAAACTTAATTATGAAAATGCTTATTGCATATTTGTGTAATTCAGAGAGGAAAAATATGCAAAATAACACATGATAAGTACATCTGTCAAAAAAGAACAAACCAGTAAAATCCTAGGAGGTTAGATTGCTCTTGTTGGTACTGGTTGAATTGCACATCACTCAGGTTAGGTCCTGTGTTCATCGTCTGCGCTGGTCAGCAATGCTGAAAGGCTTTTTGTTTGATTTTAGCCGATCAGCTGTTTAGCATCTCCTTCAAAATTACTTAGGAACTTAGTTTAGTTACCAGCAACTAGTATATTACTAAAACAGTCCTCTAGATGATCCTTTAAATTTTCCTTCAGAATAGTGTTGTCATTTTCAATTTATATGGGGAATATGTATTTGTATAGCAGTGTTCTTAAATAGGAATTGTTCTACAGCAGTAACTCAAGTTCATTTTAAAGATTTTTTTTTTTTTCCTAAATGAGAAGATATTTTACTCAAGTAATAATCTTTCCAGGTAGCTTTATGCACTGACGTTTTCTGTTCTTACATGGGAAACAAACGCGATTATTGAGTAGATAAAGTACAGAATTCCACTCTTTGTGACCTCAAGATCAGCTGGCTTTGACCTTGTCCAGTTTCTGACCTGTGCTAAACGTTGCAGATACACTGTCAGTCTCTTGGAGCATTTTCTGCTTATTTAGTTATAGGCACAAGTTCTGCCATAATCCAGAATTGCAAAGAACATTCTGTTTCTCCTTTTACCATTTCCTTTCATATCACTACTCCTGTTTTTCTAATTAAACAGGATTGGGTAGTTTGCATTCCTATTATGGTGATTTATTCATATATTTTTTTTCACGCTTTTTAGACTTATTTACAAGTATTTGTATTGAAAGATCAATGTTGACCTGACCCTTTAAAAATGAAGAAGAAAAGCATTTGCGGAGGAGCATGTACAGAAAACTTGGTCTCTTTTCATCAAGCTGTTGTCACCTAACCACGCAGTCTAACCAGCAATACATCACTCCCACTCTAGAAGAGATAAAGTCAATGGAGCTGAATTGCTAAGGACTATTTCCTGCAGAGCAGCAGCAGTCAAATCCAGGATATAGTATAAGAAACCTTTTGGGGTTTGAGATATAAATGAGGCTTCAGCTACTTCCTCTATTTTGCAGTTCCTTTGATCTGGACACTTTCCAGGTTGATGAAGTCATTAGATTTCTGAATCAAGTGGTTGGTTGTTTTTTTTTTATTTGGACTGCCCTTGGCTTCGCATGCCTTACGTAAATGGCCTGATAGTGCTTTCTGAGATTAGTGTATCGAAGAAAACACCCACGTCATTGTAAAATGCTTCTTGATGAATTAAGTGAAAGGTTTCCTCCGGGGCAGATGAGTTGTCATACCTGTGTCCCTCTTTTTGCATCTGTCTGAAAATAACTTTTACCAAGAAAGGTTTGTACAGAAATCTCTGCAGAAACTGCATTTTGCTCAGACAAGGAAAGGGCTTCCGGCACGCGCTCCTGTTCCTATTTGTGTGTCAGTTCATGGCTCATACAAGCATTTTGATAATGCCTGCGCTCTGTTTTCCCCAGTTGTCGTGGTTTCGGCTGAGATAGATAGTGGTTGCTGTGCTTTCAGATTTGGTATGAAAGGAATGTCAATAATGCTTATTGTTTTAGTTGTTGCCAAGTGATGTTTGTATTAGTCAAGGACTTTTTTCAGCTTCCCATAGAAACTGAGAAGGAGCATAGACAGAACAATGGAATGGCCAACAGAATATTCCGTACCATAGATGTCATGCTCGGTATAGAAATGGGGGTTGGCTGGGGGAAGAGGGGTGCTCGGCTCGGGCAACCAATTCAGTGGGAGGTGAGTGTGACTTGTGCCTCGTATATTCTTTTATTATTATTATTATTTTCCTTTTCCATTATTGTCTAGTAAACTGTCTTTATCTCAACCCCTGAGTGTTTTTTCCTTTCCCCTCCTTTTCTCCCTCTTCTGCCTACCCTTCTGGTGAGGGTGAGTGAGAGGCTGCGTCGTTCGAGTTGCTGGCTGGGGTTAAACCACACCACCAGTGCTTTCAGCAACTTGTAGATATACGCTAGTGAATGGTCTGTATAACTACAACAGACGCTCTTATCCTTCAAGTTGATTGAAGAGATGCAAGGACACTGAAGAAACAATAGTTGTTAATTCCTAATAGGAATAGGAGACAATAAATAAAGTTGTTTGATAGCTGGTGATCAGATGACCGGTAATTCTGTGCAGGGGAATTTCCCTTTCTCAGTTGAGCTGTAAAGGTTCATGCTATACTTGGAGAATCTCTGTGACAGAAAGGTTTAACTTAATTTTAATTTTTCTGCCTACTGCACTTAGTCCCTCTTTTGATGACGTGGTGGACACATGAAATCCCTAAAAAAAGAGAGAATGGACTTCCTGGGCTAAGAAGGCATGAAACCAGCAGTTCAAAAGGTCCGTCCAAACATCAATTAAGCGCAGGTTCCTTCATTACACTAGTGGGATCTTTCATTTAAGTCACTGGCTTTGGTGAGTTTCTTCTTAGGTACTATTTTAAGCATTACTTTTTCTATAGTAAGCCCAGGGAGTTTGGAAACTGAATTTCTTCTGTTCCTGTCATTAAAAGTAATCAATGAAATGATGAGGAAAAGAAAAGCGGACATCGCTGCGGAAAAATTGTGAGTGACTTTTATGGACACCTGAATTTTAATTGGGTATTTTCAACCTATTTTTCTCATCCTTTTTAAAGTTGTTCTTGCTTCAATGCTCATTGGAAATATTTACTGAGATTTAAGAGCAGAGTCATTCACCAGAAAAGTAGGATAGGGATGAGGGGGTTTTTCCACAGCCTTAACCGTCATAAAAATGGGGATGAAAAGAAGATGCTGAATCATTCTTAAGTCAGTTTTTTTTCCTTGTGATGAGATAATTTTGAGTGTAAAAAACGTGTAGAGTGATTATTCATTAGAACAGAACTATTTCTTTTTCATAAGATGCTGAAGTATGTACTCAGAAATTATCGCTTCTTCAGCAAATATGTTTCCTTACAAGCAGGTAGGAAGAATTTTAGCAGTTCAGAGAAATTTTGTCAGCTTTCGCTGAGTTGCTATTGAAGACCTTATTTTCTATTCAGTTGACCTAGTGAGTTCAGAAACTAAGGCAACTGGCGTTATCTGAAGTTTCTGTATTAGGGCTCGTGGTATGAAAGTTTGAGAGAGATAGGCTGCCTGTCCTTGAAAACTTGGAGCAAAAACCAAACTTTTGGAAAGAAAAAGGAAATTGAACCCATTGCTACTGTATTATTTATTTTTTTTTGTGTGCACAGAAGACTAGCATCTTTCTGGGAGGTCTTGTGGCAAACCAACCTACCTTGGGTAGTTCTGCTCCTTAGAGAAGATTTCGCTTGTTGCCTTCAGATGCAGGACCACTCATAAAGGTCCAGGTGACACGTCGGTGTCTTTAAGTGTGCTTTCCATCCAAGTAAAATAATCCACTGAGGATTATTTTAAGCAATGAGAGATCAGCAACTTTAGGTATCTGTGGTAGGGTTGGTATAGATGTTTTGAAGAAGCCTGTTTCCTCAAAAGTTTTTCAAGGCGTTGACATGAGCTTATTTTTTCAAGGCCAAACTGCTTAGGCTGGAAACCCTTTCACATCTATTGTTAACCATTTTGAATACATTTTACAGTATGAACTTGTCAAAGTTTAGGAATTCCCATGGTCTTCCTTAAATATACAGGCTTTTGCTCTACCCTCAAACGGACTATTGGATTCTGTAGCTTTGACTAATGAGACTCTTTTGAAGGTGTTCATAGCACGCTCTGAAATCAATGATTTCAGCTGAGATCAGGACTGAAAATGATAAATCTACTTTTTCTGGTTGTGCTGTCCATGAGCTTGGCTACACAAGGCACTGCATAATTTTCCAAGTAGAATCTATGGTGATTTGTAATTTTCTTGCAGAAACTGAGTTCACAGGTAAGTTTCCACGAACTAGAAATTCCAGCACTTGTAGTAGTTGCAGCGCACATACATCATTTTTTCACATAAGCTGATGCTCTGTGCTGAACACTTTTGAATTTGATTGATGATAAATGCTGCCTATTCCCTCACAATTATCATCTTTTAGAGAACTTGCTTGCTGAAAGTATGGAGGTATGAGAGAATTGTTCGAACTACCCAGGCTTTGCAGCTGACTTCAGTTTATACAGCCCTTCTGTATAAGTGATTCCTGAGTGTCATGGTCCTGTGGCCAAGTTTAATATAGTACCAGGCCTGCTTTGTAAAGCTGCCAGTACCCTTTGAAGGTAAGGAAAAAAAGTGTTCTCCTAAACAACGGGGATTTAAATGAAGTTTGTGTTTTGCAAAGTAAATATCTAGTATCAGAGAGACGCTTATGACTCGTATTTATTAGTACTTGTAATCCTTTTAAAAGTAGAGAGTTTTAATTGTACGCATCGTGAAATCCACCATTTTCTTTACAAATAAATAAATAAATAGCATCTATTGGGAAAGATAGTATGTCTTACAACTAGAAAGTCAGCAGAGGGAGCACAAGTTAACAACGGAATTGTATCTGGTGGAAAGGGCTGGTGGTGGTAATGGTTGTGGGGAACGAGCAGTGAATAATCAAATACTTGCTTGTTTTGTTTTCTATAAAGATTTAATCACAGTAACACTTTCATACTGCCAGCTTGAATACGCTTAGACGGTAAACTATATAATGTTATTTCTGGAGGCATATAGAACTGTCAGCTGGAACTGAGCTGTGATGTGTAGGGGTGTTTCGATCCATGGACCTTGGATTACTCTTAGCAGTTGATTACGAGGCGGTTTGACTTTGTTCTAGTTTGCCTTTTGCTTTCTTCATTTGCCAATAAGCAAGTACCTTGTGCAAATATACCCCTTGTGTTCCTCTCCGGAGGGCCAGGGGAGGGAAGCAGGTGGATGGAGGCTCCTTGCTCTTCAGTGTCTTCACCTACAGGTTGGTGGCATTAAGCTTCCAACTTGCCTAGATACTACTTTGGCCTAAAACAAGTGAGAAAATACTTTTTGAGAACACATGCTTCATTTTTAAGCATGCTTAACCTTAATAGTTATGACAAGTTTTTAAAAATCTGTGCATTTGAGACAGCATTAATAATTAATGTATGTTTCATTAAAAAAAGAACAAACTGTCGTGTAGGGTCATTAAATTCTTACTTGGCTAAGATCATCAAAGTTTAGATGCCCTAAAATGGTACATTGTTGGGGTCGTAATATGCTGCTTGAAAAAAAAATACCCTGTGATTTAGTTTTGATTCTGACAATACTCAAAAGGATTTGTTATGTCTTACAGACCTTTCTGCAAACTACTAATGGGATGAACACAATATATCACTTTTATAATAGTGAGCTATTAAAGGCAAACATAAAGCAGTCTGAAGCCCATAAGTGCTGCCAACAGCTCCTGCTTTAATGAATTCCCTTTTAGATGTCCATTAAATGCTCATGGCAAATGTACTCATAATGGAAATGGCAAATCTAAATGGGTAGATATGAATAATCCATGGAGTTTAAATTCTGTTTATGATCATCTTCACATTTAGTTTTCAAGACAACGCAGTTTAGTTTTCATTACAGTTTGGAATAAAGAGGACAGGGAGTAATTGATTGCTTCAAGCAGATTAAAATCAATGGGTTGCTTTTCAAAGAACCCGTTCAATGCAGTAATTTCAACTTTAAACATTGATTTAGGAAACTCAACACAAAATGTTTTGTGCCGTGTGAACTTTTATGTGGAAAGACTAATACTAATTTTATTTCTATATATCTGTATATAGAAATATATAGAGGTTGTTATCAGTATGTGCATGAGTAAATAGTGATCTATATTAAGTCATTTTGATATTATTGCGCTCATATAATGAATCAATGAGATTCCCGTCATCATTGTGATACTGTTTGTAAACCATTAGCACACAGAAATTACAGCCCATCATACATCATTACTGTGATTGAGGCTTTATTACCATATTCTCAAATTGCTTGCTTGCTATAAAACTAAATAGACACCAGACAACTATAGGTAGACGATAGACTGTGCATTATTGTACTGGAATAATGAAGGATTATTGTAGCATAATGGGGCACAACTTATGAGGAAAATAAACTTGGCAGCAAAGGAGAACTTGAGTGTTTTTAATGTTTGTTGTTACTACTTTAAAGGTCAAATATATTTGTTATGATCAAGTTACTGTTTCCTCATTTCATGAGTCACGTCCTTTTCATATTTCAAATAGGCCTTCTTTTGTATTTAAGCATTTAAAATCGGGGAGCTGCGCTGCAACGTTCAACCCCAGAGACAGCTTGTCCGCTGTTGAAGTCCTGGTGTGGTTGTGGAGGTGGCGGGGTGGGCGGTAGGGCGTCCGTGGCAATGCATGCTTCTCTTGGGTTGCACTGGGAAGAAACACAGAAGAAAAAGTGCATCAGCAGACATCAGCTGTTAAGGAGTGATTACGCTCTCCAGACAGACAGATGCAAAGCGTAGATTAGGAATTTTAGGAGCTGCAGTGAAAGAGTTCATGATACCTTGATCTTAAAAGAGGAGAAAGCACACTGAATTTGGACTTTGGGAATTAAAAAATCTCTCGCGACAGAACTGGGGGTTTTCCTGTACAACACCAGCATTCGCAGGGTACGCTCAAGGTGTTACTTCAGCTACAAGAAAAATCGGTTTTACGTCAGTTTTCTAAAGTTTGGAGTGGATTTAGGCCCATAGGTCACCCAGAGTTAATCCCAAAGAGTCAGTGGAGAGAGAACCGCAGCTCCAGAAGAAGTTTTGTGTCGCTCTCTGCAGATGCCTCAAGCCCACTCACGTACTCGCTCTCTCCCCCTTGTGTTCCCATGTCCTTCCTCAGGCCTTTCTCTCCCCGCTTGCTCGCACTCACTTTTTCTTCGTCTTTCACAATGATTTCCAACTTTGATACGTCTCTTCAGTGAATTTGAAGTGACATTTGAGTTAACTCGTTCGTAATCCTAGAGCTTTTTTTTTTTTTGGTGTAGAATTCAAGATATTCCATTACAGGATTTATTCTGACTAGGCCAGGTAGGCCCTGTTTGGCTGAGGGTTAATGGAAACATTCAGAGTTTCTGAATTGCTTCCAGGTTATTGCAGTGATCAATTACTTGTGTTTCAGTAGGACCTACAAGCTTTGGTTGTGTTCGGGTACCAAACTATCAGTGTACGTTTGGAGAAGGTAGGTAGAAACATCCTTTGCTGTATGTTATCAGCCATAGTGAAAACGTAATTAGTGTTTCTGAGAGCTTGTAGGCAAGCGTACAGAGAGAGACAGCAGATCCTTACAACAAAGAGAAAGTAAAATAAGACTGTGACTGTGTACCCCCATACGGTCTAGGAGCGGCATTCAATGTCTAGGAGCATTATGTTGTTACAAGACTTGAGTGATTTGCCGCTGAGTGACCATAATTCTGCAGGTTTACCCTACAGTACCTCAGTTGTGTGCTCCCAACTCTTGTTTTTATTCTCAAGTAGCAGTAGGTGTGTTGATTCTAGTGTAACTCTTATTAAAAACAGACACCTAATGTATTTCTTTTGGAGGTATTATCTAAATATAAACATAAAAATCACTTCACTGGGCGGTGCTAATACTTGCTATCATACAAGAGCTTTATTATCATCTGTCCCATTAGCCACACAGCAGACAAAGAGAATCAATCAAATTTAATTTTTAAAAACTATACTGCTGGTATAATATGGATGTATAAAGTGTGCGAGAGAATAAATATGTGTAATTATTTCCAGTTTTCTTGTGTTGGATATTGTATTTGAAAACTAGTCTAACTTTTTGGTCAGAAGGCTTAGTTACAAATAAGTGTTGACTTTTTTTCGTACAGTTTTCTGTGTATAAAAACTACAGGACAGTATGGGCAAGAGTATTTAAATGGCAATGCAATTGTTCATGTAGATATTTAACCATTTTAAGTATACTCCAATTAGCTTTGCCAACACCGTAATTGAGCAGAAAGCCAAAGTCAGATTAGTAAGTATATAAAATAATAGAGTCAAATATATCTTTAGAGCTTTCTTACCATGCACAGCTGCTTGATTTCTCTTTTTTTGTCAGACTTATTTTTCATTTTAGCGTTGTCAATCCAACAGTTTTTCTAACAGTCAAGCTCAGGTAGGTACATTTTGGAGATAAATGAGATTTCGTCGGGCTTTCAGCTAAGTTTCTTTAAATAAAATAACACTTAACCTGCCAATCACTCTGTTGTGACTCATGACTCATTTTTATTAAAAGTCAGATTTAGCAAGTGTGAATAAGGCTTTGACTGTATAAGCAAGTCTTTTACAGAAGTAAATGTTTTCTTTGTTGTTTTTTTTTTTTTCCCCAATAATGGGAAGTTCCTGTGTAGTTCTTACGAATGTATTTATGTGTAAGTGACTAACAGATGCTACAGTGTTTTCATTAGGAACGTTTGTTGTTAAAGGGGGAAAGTATAAATAGCCTTTTAACTTTTTGCATTTCTGCATGGGTTGCTATCCTGTAAACAAATAGTAGATTCTCACCAGAAGAGTTTGTGACAGTTCCTCTGCCATTACAGTCCTACAGGTAGAACATCAGTGTAGGTGTTATCACACCCTGTGTGAGTGCAAAGGCAAAATACTCTTAGCTCTATTTAAGTGCTTATTTTATACCAAAGCTTTTCTTCATGCGTTCTTTCAATTCCACTCCTGGCTTTCCCTATCACTAAAGTGTTCTAGCTTGGTCACCTCTCCTGGACTGACAACCCAAGTGGAGGCCGTTACTGTCTGCCTGTTCTGTGGGAGGCATGGCCCTTGAAATGTAAGTGCATTTGCTTTAGCACTTTTGAGATCTGCATGTCCATTAAGCAATATTCTTGCTGTGAGCAGGAAGAGAATCTTTGGGATTTTCTTCTTAGAGAAGTATTGATAAACTTTACCGTAGATAAGTGAAAAAATGAGATTAACTCTGTACTTTCAGCTTACCCAATAATGACTGTCGATCTCCTACGGAAAGACCTTGCTATTTTCTAGAAGAATCTTTCCCCATCATGACTACAATGAAGGAATAGTATTCAAGACTGTCCGAACTGCAACGTGGGTGTGATTCTCCACTCTTGACATCTCTGTCCGTGTGTGTGCTCATTTATATCACTTCAGGCGTGGACGTCCAGGTCTCGAACTTGTCTTCCTTTGGTTACTCTCTCAAATGTCAGGTTACATCATTATGTTTAATCAGAAAAGTTTTGCTAGCTGAGTCCTAAAGTTTGAAGTATCACACTGCTTCTCCTGAAAACTCATGGCAGGGATAGTAAGTAGGTAGCTAAGCCCCAACAGAGCCAGTCTGGGCACTGCTGATGGCAGTAGGTGTTTTAGGATGGAGATGGATGTGTTTTCACCTCTCTGGCTTGGCATGACAAGGTCAAAACGCAAAATTAATTTCAGTCCTCTTTATTCACTGGTGACTGGTACTTAGGCCTTCCAGCCATGAGACATTCGGAGAGGGAAGCTTCTCTTTGTACCCTGTTTGTTACCATGAGATTTCAAAGATCGTTTCTGAAAAAGGAAAAGGTATAATGGTCTGTCATGGTGACAAGAAGGTGTCAACATCCTTCAGTGATGTTGTGACATCCTTTTTACTAGCCTCTTCAGAAGGATCCAAGTCTTCTCACCCTTCTAAATTTGTGCTATAGTTTATGCCATCACTCATCAATAATTGATACTTCCCCTCTAAACTTTTTAGAGTATTACAGCAAAACGTGGTAACCGTTTCTCATTTTAGGCAGGTAGAAATATGTTACTTCTGGAAGTTAGGAGGAGCTGAATTTTTGCATGAGCAAGGGTTGTAGGCGTTTGGATGGTGAGGAGTTGGGAGAGCCAGCTCCTGAGGGCTTGGTTATCTCCATGCAGAGGTTGCTGAAAAAGGTAACAGACAGTGTTAAAACTTCACAGAGGCTATCAAAATGAAGCCTTGTCCATTTATCCCAACGCTTTCTTCCAGAGATAAATCTACATTTGTGTCCACACAGAAAAGCTTCTTCGTTCTTCTCATCTGCTGAGTGGCTTCTTGGAGCCTTCTGTAACATAAACATGAATCTCTGTGTTACTACTTGTTTTATCTCACTGTATGAATATCCATCTGAATTATTACTAAAACAAACCAAAAAAAAAAGAATTATTTACCAGTAAAAGGAATCCTTTAGCTGCATAGTCCAAATAGAGATTTCCTTCCTCTTGGTCTTCCCTTTCTAAGCTCACCTGTCTCTAGTGCTCAGTGAAGTGGGACTGGGCATGCTTTGCATGAAATTGTCTTGTCATGCATGTAAAAGTTGAGGTTTTAAGTTTAATCTTGTGGATATGATATGTTTACCAAAGGGGAAAGGCCCCTATCCTTAAGTAATAGGCTACGTTTGCAATAGCGGTAAGACACACAAGTGGACCTTACGCTGCAGGGAGTTCTGGGTACTGGTAAGTGGCCTCGTTTGGCAAAAAAGCTAATTTTGTGCTTGAAATGCATGTATGGTAGAAATCGGATCTGTTGGAAGAGGAATCAATGTAGATGTCACAGCTCCAGAAATCACACTTAATGAAGTTTGACAATACAGTTTCATGGTCCATTTAAGTTGATATAAAACCACTTTACTGCTGAAAAGGTAATTCTGCCCTTTGCCTGTCTTTCTTGCGTTGTCGTTGCCGCTTGCGTGGCTGTGTAGTTACTAGTTTCTTCGTTTCAGGATTGGCTTTTGGTCCTGACCGCATAATTGCTGCTGTCCGTGAAAGCAAGTGGGAGCTACCATGGATGCGACTGTCTTGCTAGCAAGCAGCCTCGTGAAAAACTATGTTGATTAATCATTCTTCTTTACTATTGATTTATATTGAACTAGTGTTCTCAGGCACATGGGCAGCTGTCAGAAAGGAGTTCTTACAACACATTCACTCGTTTTATAACTTTCTTTGTAATTTTAATTATAGGTTTCCAATTAAAGTAACAGATTTTGATTTGGGAGTTATATTGAAAGAACTTATGCAGTTCTTCCTGTTGAATGAGCAGCTATTCCCACAAAAAATTCTTGAAATGTCCATTTTCTGTAAAGCGTGCTACAACACCGATGCATCAGAACTTTTGTGTTTATATGGAAGTAAAAGCCTGTAAGTACAGAGTCCCATTGAGTTCTGTAAAACTCTATATTTACTGTAAATTAATGTTCTGCTATGTACCTGACAATTCAGAACATAAAATAATAGCAATATTCCGTATTTCTGCATGATAGCTTCTGGACTTCTTAATAGATACCAGTGAAACCATCAGTGGAGAGTGTGCCATTACTGAAAGGCAGCGAGCGACTTGATGTGAAATCACTTTTGCCAGGGTTTTTGGAAATATGTGCCTTTTAATGAAGTACATTTGGCCTTTCTTTTGCTTCCGTTTGGCATAAATTCACAATGTCATTTCAGGCCTTAAAACAAGTAGAGGCAGTGTCTCTAAACCACAATACATTATTATATACCAGTCCAAATTGAAGGAGGTAAGGATGGGGTAGGAAATTAGGGTTTTGTTGTATTTTATAGATGTTTGACCACAAAGATGTATTTAAGATATTTTTAACTGGAGACATACAGTAAGAGCATTCCATGTTAAGGAATGGTCGCAAGATATTGCTGATATGGAATCTACATATAAAACCATGTTTGCTTCTTAGGAATGGGATGTGTTAGACCAGGAAAACCTGAAGAAGGGCTTTTGTCTGAGGTTCACGTGAGCACCTCTTTCTTTTATTCACTGTTAAGCAGTTTTTACTCTTCAGATGCTGACAGACAATAAACGCATGCTCCATTTTCATTATGTGGATACTTAGCTCTCAGATGTTCAGCTGCAGTACTTCTCCTTTGCAGCTGTAAACCTACTTACAGCCCACCTCATTATAAAAGCAACTTCCCTGTCTCAAGGAAAAATACTTTGAAGTAATAATGATGTTCTAATATATTGATAGAAGTTTGCGTAATTCCATTATCTCTTTAATGGACATTAGTTTAGATAGAGCTTTTCCATTGTCCTCTGGTCCTTTCATCATGAATTGGTTAGCTCAGTTGTAAATGCGTCAGTATCTTATTTCTTTAAAGAGAGCTGTCTGTCAGGAGGTTTGAATATTCTGGGAGTAATCTGTGTTCGGCAATATTCTTTTCTTGAGTTTAAGACAGCAGTAATTATAAACATCTCACAAATTGTTTTTTTTAATAGACATGCTTCCTAGCAGCAAATATCTTCACATTAGGCTTGGAGAATCTACTTCTATTAATGTTTAGGCAATTCCTTCGTGTAGTTGCAGAAAGAGTCTCTAACTTTATATTGTGGTGATACCATTTTTACACAATAATGCCTTTTGTCTTATAGAATGCTACATGAAGCCATTTATTTATATTCACAGAATCACAGAATGGTTCGGGTTGGAAGGCACCTTAAAGATCATCTAGTTCCAACCCCCCTGCTATGCATGTTTGGTGATATTCTTATGTTTGTGTTTTCATTTAGTCAGCTAGTGGAAATAAAATAACTTGTTTGCTTGTTTCTTAGAAACTGCAACGTACATTTGATTTTATATTTTTTTTAATAATTTAAATTATTATGGTTTAAATATTTTTTTAAAACATTTCATTTGGAAGTATCACTCAGGTTTTGACTATTAGATTTAACACATGATTGCATTTGGTTTGCTCATCAAAAGTGGAGAACATTTAATATTTATTCATAACAAAAGTATTAGAGAAGCTGTCAATAAATTTTCTGTCATAATTGAATCATAGGATATCTAAATTGTTGATAATATGATCTGCTCGTTAAACAAAAGTGTCTGGAGAAAATGATGGATTAATTGACTGATGGCTAAGGTTTCTCTCAAATATAATGGTTTACCCAGTTTGATTTGATTTGTGTAAAATAACTTTCTCTAATAAACAATTTGCTCAGAGGCAATAGAAGAAATGAATGGTTATCAAACCAAACTTAATTAGTCTATCCTAGATTGATATTACTTGGGGAGTCTTCGTTTTAATTGTGGAGGGCTGGATACAAAGAGTTTGGTTCATTATATTTTTCCTGTATAAACACTATTGTGTAACTACCTATGGAATATAACATGTGAATTCATTTTAATAAATGCTTGTAAAGTGAATTAGCTAATTATGCCAGGCTAAAAATGATTCCTTTAATTATTTTAGATATTTAACTAGTACTTCAATTTTATTATTGTTAGTCTGTAAACGTAATTTGTATTAGCTCTGCCAAACTAATTAGAATATATAACTTAAACGGTTTCAACAGTTTTGTAATGCTCATAGTGGACTCTTCTCTAAAAATCACATTTCTAGTTTCAAAATATTCAAATGATGAAGAAATTCTTGGCATAGAAAGATTTTTGAAATGTGAGGTAGAATAAGTTGGGTTTTTTTCTGAAAAACACCCTTTTGGAAAAGTTGATGTGGTTCAAGACTCCTGAGTGTTGGTCACGTGAAGGAAAAATCACTTGCTTTTCGTCAGAGGTGGGGTCAAACTAAACAGAAATCATTGAGTAACATAATTCCCTGAGGTTCCAGACCAGTAGATTATCCATGTATAATGTAAAACACAAATATAGTCAAATTCTACTGTTTTCAAAGGTTAAGCACATGCTTAATTGCATTAGTAGATGAAAATCTGCACATTCAAAGTAAGAAGAATTGGTCTTAAAGGCTTCCGGTTAATTTAGTCTAAATAATTTCCTCTTTCCCTTAAAAAAAAAAAAAGACTTTTCAAAACATCTGTAGAAGGTTTATAAGGCTTTAATATAAAATGTACATGAGAGGGCTGTTGTTTGAAGCTGAGTAAGTGTGGAAAGCAAAACATTATCAGTGAGGAGTAATTTAGATGTTCTTAATTATATTCCTTCGTGATTAATCTCTGGCTTATAAAAGCGGAAATTAATCTGTTTCATTGTTTCTTCTCGTACATGAAGTTTTCATTTTTACAGGCTGTTACCTTAGTTTTCTTTAGTAGTTTAGAAGCTCGGTTTTACAGATTAACTGGAAATCCAGGGAGGAAATAAGGACCATCTTTTTTGTTTTGTCTGTGTGTAGTGTTTGAATATAGGTTTGTGTTCTGACTTTGAAAAGTGAGGATTTATGTGCATAAGTTTCTGCTGTGAAGATGAGTGTCCTCGCTCATCTCTTTGAGTGACAGAAAACTGCTACAAAATAGCAAGTTAGGCCTATCTTGGGAGTGGAAACAGTATCAAACAACAACTTTGGTATTATCAATTAACATACTTCTCATGAATTCTTTCTGATCTACGGCTACTTGACTTTTCTTTCTCTCCTCATTATCTAACCATCTAGAGAATAGTTCTTCAGCAGGTACCTGTATACTCCTCACTAGCAGGACTTGCTGTGAGTCTCAAAGAGGATTTTGAGAGCAAGATATTGAGAATAAATAGTAGTCTTTAGAGTATTGTAGATTGATGAAAATAAAATTAAAAAGTAAAGTCTAGCAAGTCCCTGGATACTTCTTACGTGTCAAACTTTTATCAGTTAAGTCTCATTGAAGTGAGTGAGAGTCTCACAACTACCTTGAGATTGAGCTGGCGTTTTTCACAGCAGGATTTTGGGACCTGCTGTTATCCAGTACGTCTCCTTGTGCATGACGGCAGGAGAATTTCGCATGCCCCAGGAACTACAGGAATTCTATTCTATATTCTATATTCAAATTCTAGTTTTGGAGGTCCAGAACTAAACCTTTCTCTTCTCCTCAGATCAACAGAATTTCTTCTTTGGAAAAAATTCGCCATTACAGTTGTTAAAATTTTTATTTGGTTTGATTTCTTTATAATATTGACATCAAGTATCTGCTAATTAAGAAGCGCTGAACTTCGTTCCTTGTACCCACTTGGTGGACCTCCTGCTGTGACTCAACGGTGCACTAGAGAGACTGTGTGGTCACTGAATGAAATCCAAAAGGCAAATTCTTGGGTATGTGAACATCTTTCTGCTGCAAATACTGCGTTATGTTGCCCTGTCATGCCGGG
Organism: Larus michahellis; assembly: GCF_964199755.1. Lineage (NCBI taxonomy): Eukaryota > Metazoa > Chordata > Aves > Charadriiformes > Laridae > Larus > Larus michahellis. Next base: position 4,109,179 of record NC_133906.1, on the reverse strand, counting down.
ACATTAAACCTCTTGTTAGAAGACTTGACCAGGAGCTTGAGTCTTTCCAAAAAGATAAGACTTCTCAGCCTACAGTAGCAAAAGACTTGTAAACTTCAGGGACTCTGAGAGCCAGGAAAACAAAGGAAATAGGGTGTCTTACAGTGCAGCAGTTTATTTTCATAATGAGCAGGTAGTGTAAAAATTAAGGTTGCAGTTTGACTCCTTGATCCATCCTCAGTTGATGTTTCTTTTCATTGACATCCTTGGAATATGAATTTCTTCCACGACCTTGCAGCACGTTCTATACTTCCCCTTCTGTGTATAACAGATAAGCAGCTGGAATGTTTCCCCTGGGAAGAGGAAGGCAGCTCCTCAGTTTGTGTTAAGCTTTGAGGAGGCGAGAGGGGGGTCGGGTCTGCATCTCGTACCTGGGAGGTGGGTGCCGGAACTGCTGGACTGCGACCTGTGCCGTGCTGACGTGTCCTCTGCTCTCCTTGCTCAGTCAATGCCGTTGTGCGAACAAGAATGATGGACTGGAGGGAGAGCAAGAGGCACCTCTGTGCATAGAGGTGGTTTGGACTGGAGGGAGGTCATCTTTGTGCTGCAGATTGTTTATACATCTCTATTTAACACTCATTGATTTACAAATAAAATGAAGTGATGCTGAGAGTAGGGATCATAACCAGTATCCTTAAGCAATCATGGAAGGCAAGGACATCAAGGAAACGAGCGCAGCGAGATTTTATAGCAGTTCCAACTAATATTTGTCATTTTAAAGATTCTTAGCAATAATTTCTTTTGTTTAGTAACTTACAACATTTTTCTGTACACAAATCGTTATGTCATTAGGCAATTTTACTCATTCTAAAACAAACAAAAAACCCCCTTGTATACAGATTTGTGCCTTAAAGGCAGGAAATAAAGATTTTTTTTTTTGACTTTTTAAAAGGCTTTAAGATTCACGATAGTTAGTGATTTTTAATAAAAAAGAGAACAAGTGTAAATCATAGAAGTTTTAGTTGGATCAGAAATGCAAGATTTTTCCTAAAGCATTTAGGTGTTGATATCTGACATGAGTATTTAAGAAATAATAAACACTATAGCCATTAATATAGGAAGTGATCTTGAAATATCTGAAATACTTCAGATAAAGCATGAAAATTATTTTTGTTTGAGTTCTATTACATTTGTGTTTTCCAATGTTTAATCTTTAAACAGGGGTAAATACAATTTGCAGATCAAGTTCTAAAGTTGTGATAATGAAGAGATACGCGTAATATGCTTAACTGGGGTTCTACGCGCTTTGTTACCATACTGAGTACTCTGCATAAGCATGTTTCACTTCATTGACCGACAACTTCTTAAGGTGCGATATAGGCTAAATGTCGGTAATTCATATGTTTATCTAACCCTACTGTGTATAATTAGATAGCCATGTATGAAATTTCATGTTCTGTTGGTGTTGCAGGTATCATACCATCCATAATGTATCGCAAGAGTAATGGTGATTTTTTTCATTGGTTTTTATTTTTTTATTCTGATAGTTTCAACTACAGAGTTTCAACGTGCGCTTAAGTAGAGTTGTGGTTCTCATTGGGCTTCCCAAGGAGTATTTTATGGGAACGTATGTAATTTCTGGTTAAATATATCACAAAACTGATGCAGATCTTAAGGGTTCTTTCATTCTCCGTTTTCTCTGTTATATCGCTGCCAGGCCACTAATCTGTCCTTGGTTTCCTCTCTGCTAAACAAAGCGTACGAAGCGAACGTCTTGTGTTAGTGTTGTATTTTACAGTCGAGGATTGTGACCCTTCATGGACATCTCTTTTCACATCAGAGTCTTGTGGGAGCAAGGTAGCACCCAAAAAAAAAAAAAAAAAAAAAAAAAATTAGCATATAACAAACCTGAATTCCCTGTGTAGTTATTTTGATTTTAAAAGCTAACCAGTTGGTTATTAACTAGAAGAGTAGCAACTTTGGTTTTACTATGCTTTGTGATGATTTTTTTTAATGATCTGTCGTGCAAACTGATTGCATTTAATTAATATTCCTAATCTGATATTAAAGTCTGTCACAGAATCATCCTTCTCCATTATGACGTCCTGTCGTCTCTCAGGTCAGTAGGATTGCAGGCAGCGTGAAGGAGCTTATCAGTATCCGCAGCATGACAGGAGCTGCTCGTAAATCAGTTGTTCTTGCTGATAAGCGAGCTAACTCTTCTAAGAGTCAAGCAAACCCACGGTACTTACGCAAACGCCTGCACAATACTCTTATTTTCCTCATCAGTTTCTAGGCAGGTGCACCAAATGCATGCATAGCTATGTAGGTAAGGAGCGTGCGTAAATAAACGGAGCTCTCTCCACTGCAGACTGGGAATACTGTGTAAGTGCTTGGTGCATCAGCTCAAAGACGAGGAGACAGAACAATTCTTACCGCTTACAGCCAACATTACAAAACCAAAAATGGCTTCAGTTTGGTCATGCAGAACCCACTGAGTATAAAGAGTTTCTTTCCTCCTCCTAACACCTGTGAATATCTCATTTATCTTGTTAATGTATTTTAAACTAGAGCAATCTTTTGGAGTTAGATTGGCAAGCCGGACCAAAACTTTAAAGTGATCTGCTTAAATAAACTCCCAGTTAGTTATACAAAACTGGTATTTTCACCCTTAGCTGTCTTTGTACCTTATTTAAGATTTCCCTTCACAGTTTATTATGTAGTTACTTGCAGGCTTCCCTGTAGGTTGGGCTCTACACGGTTGGTTTCATGCTTTTCCTCAGGATACAAGTAACTGTTTAAAAGGTTGAAGAAAGTAATTAGTTTTGGGATTGAACTTGATAAGTTTATGAATGAAGTAATATGGTCTGTTTGCCTGAAGTAGCAGCAGCCTGGATAAAAAGCCACGGGAAGCCTCTTTCAGGGCCATGTTCCGTATTCCTCTGTTCATGTATGTACATATTCAAGCATACGATGGTTTCTGGTTTAAAATACTGTCTAGATAATTAGCAATTAATTTGGTTTAGTTTTCGGGGGACCTTTGGATGTCCTTTGGTTACCTGTATACTGGCTTCGTACTCAGCAGCAGCTGTAAAAATAATACCTGCTTCCTGGCTGAAGTTCAGAATAAAATAAAAACAATCCTTGCAATACTTGAGTCATATAGTAAATGGCATTTGGGGGTAAATAGAGGAGACGACTGCAAGCTTTAATGGAAAAAGGATTTTTAAAAGGATTGTGTCAAACATAGTACAATAACTCTAAAATAAGAAAGGGGGTTAAAGATGCAAAAGTGAAAGAATGTGCTCTTACCTGTTGCCAAATGTTTTCTCATGTATGCATTACAGCTCTTTTTTGTAATGGTCAGTATTACCCTTATTGTGTACTGTTTACATGTCTGACTTCTTGTTTGGATTTTACTTGGTGATTTGGTATTAATTTTTAATGTGAAAGCACTTAGCATTAGGAGTTTGACATTTTGTCTGACCTTAATCACCAAGAGGATCATGAGAGGTTTATTCAGTGGGAAGAGAACTGTTACAGCTCTGACAGAAATGATGGGAAATAAGTAAACAGCCTTTTAAATCTTCACCAGAAATCAATAGAGTTTAAAGATGATGGACGTTGGTGTTTTTTGCTGCTTAAGGACTTCAACCTTTTACGGGAAAATATCTTCTCAAAGTGTCAGCATTTTTTCCCTTAGCCCAATGAATCACCGCTGCAAATAGAACACTCTGCATAGAACTCTTCATCATTATTATAAAGATGATGTTAGATATGTCTCTCTCTGATCATGCAGATGTTTTGTGTTTTTTACGCATCGAAGTGTGGTGCCGCTTCGTAATATTGCTAATTAATGGATGGTGCAGGTCAGCAAAATAATTGCATGTGTATTTGATAATATTTAAACTGATGAACTCGTGTCTTTATTCTGTCATTCTAATGGCTGCTGTTTATAACTTTTTCCGTTTTAGCTCTTTTCCCCACGTCGATAGAAATAGCTTCATTTAAGTGAGAGTTCTCAACTTCTTTTAATAACCGAGAATAAAAGCTGCTCTAAAGTCATTGCCTCAGCAGTCGTTTAGAAAGGATGCAGGTTTGGAGCAGTTGCACAACAAATTGTATAGTTTTGCTTTTCATGAATGATTTATTAGACGCTAGGATGGTACAGTATTTAGCAATATATCCACAAACAGCACTATTCAGACCCAAGCGTTCATACATTTGCATCATCATCAATCATTTGTTGTGCCATTTGGGTTTTTATTATACAGTATTGGATTCCATTTTAAAACAGCTAAGTATACAGTAAATTATATTCAAATATAGTAAAGTTGTTGTTAAATAGTAATTGAGAACTTGACTTTCAAGCTTTCAGTTAATTTGTTTGCATCCTTATGCAGCCATTTACTCTGAATAAAGTGAAGGGGATTTAATTTTGATTTGTAGACAACCTTTTATATTGAAAATAACTGTAGCGACTGTAGTTTTATGCTAATATCTAAGCGTGCCACATATACTCTTAGACAAAATCGTCCCTTAAGACTTCCTGATATGAAGTGATCTTTGATTTAAGGTTGCAGTACTTTGGCTACAACCGTGTTCAATGATTATTAAACTGGAGTTATTACATACAGGCTGATGGAATATTTTCAGTAGTTTATCTCAATTGATTAGCCGTATTGAGTACAGAGTGGCGAAAAACATTTAAAGCAGTTCCTCCTTCTTTCTTGCCCTGCGTTTGGCGTTGTGCTTTCCCTTGTGTCCTGCAGTGGTGGGGCTGGAATAGAGCCGCATCCCATTAGCGCATCCTTTCGCCAGCACGGTGAGAAGTCTGCCCTCCGTCAGCAGGTGGCTTAAGCGTCTGCTTATTTTTAAGCGCCGCTGTAGCTTTCCTGAAACCTCCAGGATTATTTACCTACGTGAAGAGCATGGGTGTGCGATGAGGTTTTATGTTGTCTGCTTAGCCAGTGAACGTATTGCAGGGTACCCAAATTTGACACCAGTGCATGGAAAATAAGGAAAGTCTTCCTTACAGGACAGCTCTGTAGGCGTTTTCCTACATGTATTCCAGTAGGTGGGTTTTGATGGCAGTAGGCAGTCTTGCTCTCCTTTAACATAAAACTAATCTCTAACAGAAATGGCAGTGATGTTTCAGGACTGGAACCTTATTTTCGGATGACTTTGATGTGTTTAAATATAAATACTGCTTTTTAATAGCTAACAACACACAGCAAAGAAGCATAGAAAAGGGAAATATGCATATAATCTGCCGGCTCTTTAGCTCATGTTAAGTAGTTTAGCTGCTCATGTTCTAGATTTGCTGCTGTTAAGTAGATAATTTTGCTTACTTTGTAGTTGATTTTTATACATTCAGGGCATTCTTGCTCTGCAACAACAGGCTGAAGTTTTGCCTTTAGTTCTTTTTCATTATTATAAGAAGAAAGGCATGGATACCTGACTCTTTCAGGGCCAGAAGTTTGGGCTTCTTTGGAGATTTTCCCTGAATAGCAAGCACTTCTCTTAATGTTTTTCAGCCCTTCAGCATCATATACATTTTAGAGTTTTAATATCTGCAATATATTAATGTTAAATATGTGTTATCATTACTAGCCTTTATTTTGATGATTTCATGGTGTTTTACTAAAGATGAATAAGCTTTATGTGGGTTGATTAACCATTGAATGCCTCAGTAGCATATTGCAAACTTTATATTTCTTTTTTTTTTTTCCTTTCTACGTCCATTTATGAAGATTGTGTTATCTTAAAAAAAAAACCAAACACACCAAACTCCTTTGGCCTGGAGGTTCAGAATTTTTATTTGGCTTATCTTTATCATGGTGGGAGATGACGACAAAAGATTGTGTTGGAGTGGCTTAATTGCTCGGCACCTGAGGTATAGCAATCTATTATCTGAGACTTCCTGGCCCGTTGCAAACGTGACGCAAAAAAACATGTGCGCGTTCACCACCTTTGTATGGAACGTCAGAGATTCATTTAAAAGAGAAAAAAGGCCGTAAAGGGGAAACGGAGATGGAGACCTCGTCTTGCCGCATTGGTGAGCCCCAGGGATGAGTGCTGAGATGGGAGGGGATTGATGGCCATGAATACGGATGGAGAAGGGAAGGGCCGGGGCCAGAAATGCTGGGGAGGGAAAAGAGCTTTTTAAACTAAGGATGCTGTTGGCACAGGAACAAATGGATATGGCTATCAATAACCTTTGGCTAGAAATTCAGAAATGGTTTCTGCTCATCCAAGGATGGAGGTTCCAGAGCAGCCTCCCAAAGGGAGTGTTATGGAAGGAAAATTATTAACAGATTCTAAAATGAAGTTTGAGCAGTTTATAAAAGGATTAAGTGATGTGGTTGCCTGTATTGGTAAGAAACTACTCGGCATCCACAAGGTCCCTTCTAAATATTTTAGGTCTTTTTCTATACTTTAACTGTTCTTTCACAATTTAATCACTTAGAAGCTAATTTTAGGTTTCCCTTTTAAAAATCTTGTGTTAATACATGCGAATCTATGAATATGGAGTATAAATAATAAGATTTTTGTCTCCTTTTTTGGTCTGAAAGCGAAACTTGAAAATAATCTCCAACTCAAAGACTGTCAGGTTGGAGAGAAAAAGAAGGCAGGGCTTCTTCAGAAAGTAGTTGTGTTTCTGCAGATGGAACGCCCTCAGTGAGTTAGCTGGGAAAATACAACTGGCTGGCATTAATTGGTTTTTTTCACTGCCTATTTTACTTTCTGTCAATGGTTGCCTTTTGCATAAGGAGTACAATACAGTAGGTCAAAAGAGGATTTTTATTAATCGGTGCTGTGTACTATAAGTGAAGTTTGAAAATACTGTTAGTGTTCTCCAGTGCACCCCGACAGGTAATTGTGGTGCTAAGGATCTCAGTGAGATGGCTGCGTTGCCTCCTCTTCAGCTTCCAAGGACAGAAAGACTAAATAAAGCACACTGTGTATCTGCAGTAAATTTCTGCTTCCTTCTTTTTTTGCGTACCGGAATTAGCCGCGTGGCCGGAAGTGTGCGTTTTGGTACAGTTGCAGGGTGTTTGGTGGTTTTTCTGCCCTAGCACCTTAGATTTTTGGGAAATTGTAAGCCCCTTTCTTCTGCGCTAGAAACCGTGGTTTATGTCTGGAGGGCGTAAGAGGGTCTTATTTTTGCAGGTCTTCTGGATGAAATCATTTAACTGTTCTTTTATAATGTACTGCTCGTTATATCATTGCTTGCCGTGTAAGTGGTTCGTTGTGGTAATTCTCAAATGTTTTTAAGATTGTGTATGTGTTTCATTAAGACTCTGAGGCTACTTTGATGCACGGTTACATTCAGTGACTGAAAAAGTAGCAAAGTTGGTCGTTCCTCATTTTAATTTTGTTGGATATTAATCAGCAGCACATTTTGGATTGACACGCCCTTACTGAGCCCTGGATTTAACAGAATAAAAAAAGCAACGCAAAAAGTATCCGAAAGGCCAAAGAGAGGGCTATATTTTCTGAATGAGAGAGCCGACAGGGTTATAAACTCTGGCGTTGACAGCTGACGGGAGGGAGGGGATGTAAATGGTTGTTGGAGGCTGGAACCCGGGCAGTACATCTTCATTAAACAGGCGGCAGCAAACGGCCTCCCGTTCCCGCGTGAGCTGTGGCCGGGCCATAATTAACCTTTTGAACCGGGATTTGTAACAGAATGTAAAATCAGCTCAGGTTATCAATTACAGTCATACTCAATTGATAGTTGCCCAAAGAGGGTTTCTTATGAAGAGAAAAGACATTATAATTTGCTCATTTCCTCAGAAAGTAACAAAAGTACTTACGATTCATTAAATAGTAAATATAAGGAATACCTAATTCATAGCTTCAATATTTTGGTGCATTATACACAGAAGGTCACACCCTGTGTCTGTCATTAACAGGGTTCACAAATAAATTAGTTATAAACCTGAATTAAGAAATGCTTTATAAAAAGAAATCCACGTTTTTTAAAATGAGACAATTTTATCAGTGTTTCCATATTTTAATATAAATGTTTTGATCGATGTCGCAAATGCTTAACCCTTCAGTCTGTGGAAAATCAGTTTTACATTCTTTAGGGACTTCAGAGTCCATTTATTTGTTGTAGCTTTTAAACCAAATCATGAATTAAAAACAGTATTTGAGATTATTAACCTTCGAGTCTGTTAACTGTCCTCAGATAAACTGAATTTAAATATTTATTCCGATTAGTACTCAATGATAATGCTTTATAGCTACTTTGTTATATACAGAGCAAATTATATTCTAGTTAGATTTGATTTTTTTTATTGTTACACAGTACCGTATGAATATGCAGAGTATTTTTAAACAAACTTTTTACGTTTGTTTTCCCAGTGATATACTTCATTCATCGTAAGAATGAATGAGGCTATCAGTCAAGGAGTGACTGCTTTTTCTTAGGTTGATTGCTGCTGTCACCAGTGTTTTACAGATCTGGAAGTATTTCCCTTTAAGAGTAGTTTTTCATTATTATTCTATGAATACAGACAGTAATTTATCTGTCCACCCCTGCAATATCTTATGATAGAGAAAAAAATCCTATTACATGTCCATAATATATAGAAGATTTTTAGCACGTGCTTCAATAATTCTTATTCGCCCTTTTCTCTTGTTAGTACTGAAAATCTGATTTTTAAAACCCACTTAAACAAATAAACACAGAATTACTAGAATATGTCATATTTGAAAGGCAATAAATGTTATTTTCTGTAAGTATGGATTTGTGAACTGGTTTAAAGATATTTGGGTCATATTTTTAATTAAGGCTGTCAATCAGCAAACAAAGTGAAGGGCTTTTAGGAGACCATTTGTTCTCACAAGAAAGGAGCCTTATAAAGTTGGTTTGGTTGGTTTTTTTTTTTACCAGACCACACACAGCCTTATGTAAAAAATAGTATGAACCTTGTGTAAGACTAGTCTAACCATGGTCCATGAATTCAAAATGTTACGTTTCCTTCCGTATCCTTACTTGTTAGATTTGGAAAAAATAAAATTGTATTTAATTCTCTTAAAAGAAATTATAGATTCCTGGGTAGAATGTAGGGAAAACACATGTTCTATAAAATACAAATAATGTAAGTTTTTACTTAAAAAAAAAAAAATAAAAAAAATTAATTTTGTTTTCAGTCAGGATTTAATGATGTAGATTTGCGTGCTCCGCTATCTGCGCAGAAGTTCCCTGCCCACTGGGAGTGTTATCTTTCCAACTTCAGGTCTTCCAACTTCGACATGCACTGGTGTCCCCTGTCCTTGTTCCGAAGACAAGTGTCAGAGTTGGCGTGAGGTACTGCAGGGTTTCTGGAGCAAACGAAGGGATGTGTTGGGAATGAGATGACAGTGGTAAATTCGGGGGGGGGGGTGTTTTGTTTTCTTTTTTAAAGCAAACGCATTGAGCTGTGACCACACGATATATCTTGCACAACTGCTGGTTTTGAAGTCTGTTGAGGAAAATCGGTATTTGTTAGTTTAGATTTTACATGTCCGGCAAGAATTCTGAAGGGCTGCACGCAAGCACTCAGGGAATATTGCCATTACCAATTACCAGTGCGTGAAATGTCACCCAAATTCAATTCCGAATCTTTGAAAGCAATTCAAAAATATTTTATTACCTATTGAATTTCTTTGTCTGTCATTCCATTCTCCGTCTTCTCCCTCTGCCTTTCCGGTAAATGAATGGCTTCATAATATGTTTACTAAAAGATATTTTGAAGAGTTGCTTGAATGATAGTATGAAACACAGTGTTAAAATAATTATCCCTCTCAAACGCATTTGCACATAGGCGATATCTGCGTTACACAAATAAAAACCTTCCAGTTTCTTTCTTTTTTAGTTTCTGCAGACACAAGCTCAAAATCTCAGATAAACAGGATTCCTTATTGTGCTTATTTATTTTTTTTCCCACATCTTAATTGGGAAAGGGGAAGAGTTTTTCCCACAAGAATAAATGTATTAAATACAAACTAGGCTTCCAATATCTGAACAATATTTTCTTTATCACGCTTCCGTTAATATTTAAGATCCATGAATGGAAAAGCCCCTTGGCCTAATTTTTGGAAGCAATCAGTATTATTAATGCCATGGAAATCAGCAGGAATTTGACACATCTGAAAATCAGGTTGCTTAATAATAGGATCTCTTCTCTTGCATTTGGGAACCTAAAATTTCTTTAATTCTCAGAATTTATCATTTCAGGCTCTCAAAGTTCATTTCTTCCCTCCATCTGAGGGTGATTTATGGTTGCTCTGTTATAGATCAAATAGTTTCATCTTTCAAACTTGCTGCACTTTCTCTAGCATTTCTATCACTTACGACTTTGCCTCTCAAAATAAGGCAAGGTAAGATGAATGTGTGTGTATAGAAGAACGCTCAATTGGACCCACCCACAGGTATCTGAAACTTTACAGTTCTCAAAGTTTAATGAATGCTTATTGTGCTCTGCGTAGCAAATCTGAAAGGTCAAATGAAAAACAAAGGTATTATTTCACTCCTTTTTCACTGATTTTCATCACTGCCACTAGTGATAAAAAGGGGCGGGGAGGTGGGGAGAGAAAACAAAAAGAGAAATCCTTGTGTCCAAAAATTCGTGACTGATACTGTGGGTTTGTGTTGTGTGGAACAATCTGAAGCAAGCTTTTGTCCAAAGTGGCGTTACCTGATTAAAGGTGGGGGGGGAAGAAAACCCTAACCTTCAACTCAAGCATCTGTACTGTGCGTGATGATTTACTCGGCCCCTGTAATTCTGCGGGGGCAAGAGGCTTTATCCGCAGCTCAGCTCGGGGGGCTGGGCTGGGTACAACAGAGCGGTGGTCGCTCCCACTGATGGTTGGTGCTTCACAAAATGTGAGCAGGGAGCGTTGGGTGCAGATGCTTTCGTTAGGAGAACTCTGCGCTGTATTTTTCTTTATTTGCTCCTTCACAATGGACTCTTCAAGCCGAAGTTATAATTTTTGAAGATATTTGAAGTACGCTTACTAGTGAGGTTGAAAGAATTGTGTTCCATTGTAGAAGATAGCTGTAGAAAAGTCCTGAGAGACAGTTCTGTGTAAATTGTCCCCTTCTGGTAGTACAGCTGACTTCAGCGTGTGTTTAGCAAAACATAAACTTGGTATAACTTAAACAAAACTTAGTAGAATCAGAAGTCATATTTGAGGGTTCGGTTAGTTCTGGAGATCAGATAAAACCCCATCAGGGAGAAGATTTTGACTGAATATGCAAGTTCTCGTGTTCACAAGGTCTGCTTTCTTGTGGTTTTTATGTTAGGTGTATGTCTTCAAAAGCTGTGTAGAAGGACTTACAAATTCTTTCCCTCTGATGTTCCTGCTGTCAAAGGTACGAGGTACTGGGAGCAAGAGGACCATACGTTCTCTTATTCTCACCTTCTGTTTGTGTATCCTGAAGCTAGTGTCTGAGATTGAAGGTGGGATTTGGTGCCAGGCCCAGGGTGCTTCCCACACCAACCAGTAGTATCTCTTCTCATCGGCAGTTTGAGCTACGAATGTTAACTCTGCCTATCTCTTTGAGTGTAAAAAATATAAATCCTAAAGCATATTTTAACCTGCATGTGCTCAGGTACCAGTAGCCCAAGGTACTGTATATCTTTTGGTTTTTTCTAGTGAATGTTGGGTCCACTTTAAGATGTTCTTTTGCTGTCCTCTAGCCTGGATGGTGGCTTCAGTGGCCGTGTGTGTTACCCAGAATGAAACGTGGGAGTAGCTGTGGAAGACATAAACACGTACCTGATTTCCCGATTTCATCCTTTCATTATATTTCCAGTGATGTAGTGAAGGAAAAAAAAAAAATCTCTTTTGCAAGAAAATGAGCGTGCTATTTCCTACATTCGCGTAGTTGGCACACCTGGGGAATGCGTGCAGGCGGAGCTGACACACCTGCAGGCCTGGGTGTGCCATTCTACCATGGTTGTTTCCTAATTTGTGTATCCCTTCGAAGATTCCGAGATACAAATACGTGCAAGTAATTATCTTAATATAAAAGAAGTGGCTGTGTGTAGGAGAAAATATCGTTTCCTTTATTGTGGTTTGATGAATTTAGTTTGTTCTAAGCAAAAGGCGAGAATCTGCAGCATGATATTTTAGTCTATTATTGTGAAACTGAGTCTGAGGGATGCTTTAGATTTCTGGATAAAAGTGTTCTCTCTCTGTTCTGAAGGATGCTGAAAGCAGCGCTGCGTTCATGTTATATGAGGGTGACTGTTTCTTGCCTGTCTGTGCTGAATTGTGCTGAGAACGGTGTATAAGAAAGCTGTGATAATGAGCAGGAGAGTGGAGAGCGGTGATTTATGATCCCTGTTTCTGACAGCTATAGTGCGGAGATTCCCAGGGTATCCGATCACTGCATTAGCATGCTGACAGCTCAGCATTTAGGACATTATGGTAATTTATCCTGCATATGCTGTCACCTGCACTGTCAGAGTTTCTTTTTAATGATGGTATAACTATTTTGTTTGTTTGTACTGCATTCTTTTCATTTGGCTAATGTCTTCTCATTAGATTGCACCTAGTAAATGAGAGTAATTAAGTGTTTCCTATAGCTCAGATGCAATGATTAAGTTGCAGAGTTGGTGCTGATTATGTTTTGTCATTTATCTCTATTAATCTGAGAATAATCCAGATGATAAACACATGTAATTTTTTAGCTAATGTTCAATAGATGGAATTTATAGCTTCTCAATGGAGCCAAACAGTAAGTGTGTATTTATATATGAATAGTAAGTTATTGTACTTGTATTTCTGTTAAATAAACATAGAATTATCTGTGCAACTAAGGAAAAAAGCGGAACATCTACTGAATATAGAGGTTTCCACCTTCTAAAAATGCATTTTTATGTGGAAAACTGCTATTCATAATTCACAGTTAAGTGACTGTTTCTTTTTTATTCTGCTTTCTCAAGTATCTACATAAAGAATCCTGTGGCAATATTTTTGAGGATTTTTCCTACAGTTGTTTGTATTTGTTACTATTAATTCTGGAATACAAAACTCGTCTCTGGTAGCAAAATGTAGTTTTCGTATAAACACTTCCAAATTAAAGTACTCCGTTTAAAAAAGATAAAATTACAGTCATGCATCAAATTAAGCAGCCCGCAACAATTTGTAAATCTTTATTTAACTTTCAACCTGCAGACAGAGATAGAAAAAATGCTCCAGAGTTTTTTCTTCAACATATGAAGTTGCGATAATAAAAGGTTGATACAAATAATAATGGCAGTGCTCAATTTCAGGAGCACCCTGAGTTGCTGGATCATGTTCCTTTGTTTTCCTGGTTCTGTGAGCTTCCTGGCACGTTACTGTTTTTTCTAAATATGTAACTTAAAGAAGGTAGACAGCATGGCCCCATAATTGTTTGGGGTTTCTACATCAAAATTCTGACTGGTTTCAAAAGTTACCAGTTGTCACCAGTTAATAAACTTCTTCAAAATGTAGAACTTGTAGTTATAATAGATGCTGAAGGAAAGACTCTAGATAGGTTTTGTGTTAAATATAGTGATATATAAATAAACGAGCTGATTTTTAACATACACATACTGTACTGTATTACTGCCTAATATAGGAATGTTGTTTCTATTCTGTCCGTGTCCGTATGGTATCCGGAACTCTGTTATGTTTTGACAAGCGTCCTTTAATCATCTGGAGGTGCAACCAGTAGCCCTTTGTAGTGTGCTTCAGTCAGTTTTGTACTTTAAGGTAGGATTACCAAACATACGATTACATTTTGATTTGGAACAGTTCCTTTGATTTGGAGAACTTCGAACGGAAATAATTGCTGACCTTTTCTGTGGAATATGTTTCATTGTGGTTATTTAAGGCTGCGTGACTCGGGGCACTGCCTGGACAGCGTAGGCACATTTCAGACCAACCCGCTTCGGCTGCTCTGCAGCTAAATCTCAGAGTTGTTTTCTGTCCGGAACGACTCTTCTCAATCCTGTGAAGACCGCTCAGTAAAATCACTCGGATTTGTCATTTGTCCCTGTTTTGAGGTGCTGCCAGCCCGCCCCAGTTGAGGAGAGGGAGGTGGTGGGTTTGGAGCTGGAGGGAGGATGTGGGCACAGAAAGTTATGATGAAATCAGGCAGGCTTGAAAAGATAGCTGAAAACGTGCTGGGACACACTTTGTGTGTGTGTCTGTGTGTATATATATATGTGTGTGTGCGTCTGTGTGTGTATATATATATATGTATGGGGGTATTTTTCAGTCTATGTGTGTTTGTTAGACTCGCTCAGATTTTTCCAGCGTGTCTTCTAGATGAGTACACGATTATAGAAGGAGTCCATTTTCATTTTTTAATCCATAAAACTGCCCTTCATACAACTCAGTAGACTGCTAGCTTGAAATATATGTTAATTGGATCAAATTGTTGTTTGTTGACAATTCTTTTCTGCCTGTGAACATAAATTTTGGGGCATCAGCATTCTTTCTGGAAAAGCAAATACTCTGTTCCGTTTATGTGGGTCAGTTCTAGAGTAGCTGCGTAAAATCCCACGTACTGAATTCTGTTGTCTTTTCTCTTGGGTGGATCAGGAAAACAGTTGAAGCAGCCAGTGATGGCTGCTGGGCTTTCATTTCTTTGTGACTGGTAAATGAAACACATGCAGCCTCACCAAACTACATGACTAATGACAACCTCCAGTGGCTCCTGCAATCAAAGATTAATTTGCTTTATCAAGTTTAAAGAATAGTAGGCGATAAATCATGTCAAAAAGAAATAATCAGTGGCAGGCTGATGTTCTTTTGCACAGTGGAGGACAGGTGCAATAGAGGATTCATCTGCCATAGACCGTTAATTTTGTTCTCATGCTGCTGTGTTAATCTTAATTTTTATTTAGTTGATTTTTAAGTCAAACAGGATGCATTGTCGTCTAGTATTCTTGTCTAAAATGTATAGTATTGGTGTTTAGCTCTGAAATTAAACACTTGTTTAGAGCCTTATCACTTGGCATCAAAATATTTTCAACTTAATTCCTTTAATAATTGATTGATATATTTCATTCCCGGTTTCGCTGTCTTGGAGCACAGTGTAATGGGGACAGGAATAAAAATGCGTTGTCTGTATCTAGTGCATACATAATATATTTCTTTTCCTTCCTGTTGATTCCTGTTGAGCTAGATCTCCTCTCTTTATTCTTGCGGGAGAGGTATAAGGTTAGTCCTGGCAGTTACTCCACTGCTGCCCTTGGTTCGGGTGTTGGGCTCTGAAGTGGCAAACTGGTGATGCCGGGCAATTAAGGCCCGACCTGCCACGGGACTGGTACCACGGACTCTTATCACACTAAATAGTACGGGAAACGATTGTCATGTTGCGGGATGGAGTTCTATACGGCTCTCACTAAATGAAGCGATTCAGAGCCAGCATCTCTATCACCTTTGTAATTACTGAGTATAATCATTCCAATTAAATCTGCATTTAAGTCACCATTAAGTGTGTAAGGCTATCTATAGTGTCTCATTATAGTATTGTATTACATAGTACGACACTGACACTGACCTGCATTGGATGGTAAATTGTGTTGCACAGAAAGCAAGAATTGTAACTGTTTATTTTTCATGGAAAATACAGATATATTTTGCTGACTTAACACTAGCTACACAATCGATTGTTGACCATTTTCAGTCTATTTCAGTTAAACCATGGCCCAATAACATATTTGGCAATGACAATTTTTTTTTTTCTGGATTTAAAAGAATTTTACTAGTGGAATAACGTGGATTCTGTGAACTTCCATCATGCATGGAAATGATGTGATATCTTTATAATATGTGAGCCCTCTAGTGGCATTCTCCGTGTTCAAAGTTGCGATGGGTAATTGTGTACGGGAAGGTGCAGCCATGCACGTGTTCGGATGGGAGATCTTGCAGCCGAACAGAATTTCCCCTGTGGAAAGCAATCCAAGGGGAAGACCAGCCTGCTGGCCTCGGAGCAGGGATAGCAGGGAACCAGCATTCCCCTGCTGCTCTCGGGGCCACTGGGATATTTGCAAGGAATGCTTTAATACTGAGGGAGTTGCATTTTTGCAAGGGGAAAATTTGTAAAACACCTACCCAGCTCCAGTGGTTGGGTCTTGTGTGTACAGTAAATGGGCTTATTAGGACCCATCTGTCCCAATTTGGTCATATTTGGATTGAAAGATGCAACACTTACCGTGCAGATATTAAAAGTTACAGCGCAGAAAAATTAAAAGATTAAAAGAAAAAAAAAAAACTTCTTGTGAATAAAAGAAAAAATTGTGCACGTAGGCTGAGCTTGACAAAAGTAGATTTTAAGTAAGCCATTAGCAATTTAATGTAGCTTCTGGATGTCCATAGGCTACAGGCAGTGCTGTTAAATGGGCTTTCATTAGAGTGTCAGAGTTAACTACCCACCTTCCTTCCCTGCCACTGTGTGCCATCCGTCTGGTGGTTGGAAAGCCTGAGTAGTAAGAGGGAGAGCAGTATGACGGGTTGGTTGTGTGTCGTGTTGTATTAATAGGGCTGTCCTTTCACTGTGCCATTTGAAGATTAGTACGTGCCTTCTTGCGCCCTGGCACTTGGACGGCTGCCTGCTGCCGATTCCTTCCTCCCGCTAACAGCGCCAGAAGAATTAAAGCAGGGACATACAGGGGAATGCTGAAAGTACAGCTATGGAAAAAAAGGCCTCCCTCACCCTGTATTTCATTTTAATTCTTAGTAATGCAGATTTCTGAAATGATACGGCAATACTGCTTCAATTTCTTTGTGCCATTCTGCTGGTGCTAGAAAGATGAAAATGCAGGTTAGTCCTCCAGTAAAAGCGTTAATCCTCCAGTAAAAGCTTGCTGGTTGTGAATCCACATTTAAAAGTGGGAGGGAAAAGGCTTTTTACTTTTTTTTTTATATGTATCTTCAAAAAATCCATATTGACTTTTTTTCTGGCTTTCTTAATTTTTAATATAAAGCTTTAACATCTGACTTGGTGATTAAAATGATTCTCAGAGCAAAAAGTTAAAATGCAATTAAATTTGAGTTAAGATTAGTGATTTAAATTGAAAATTCATAACGGTTAAAACAGAACTGCCTTAAAAGTAAGTATCGTAAGAGAATACAAGCGTGTCACTAGACCGCGATGCGTCTCGTCCGTGCTGAGCAGAGGGCAGGATCCCCCTCCCTTGACCTGCTGGGGATGCTCTGCCCGATGCCCCCCAGCGCCGTTTGCTTTCTGCCATGGGGCACAGGGCTGGCTCATGTGTGGTATGGCTCATTTAAAAGACGTTCAGATATTAAGGTGAGAAATGCCTATAAAGCCACCTTAAATTACATTGCCACGCTGATGGGAAGGAGAAAAGACTACTTAGAAATGTTTCTTAAAAAGCACAGTCCTCTTTTAGCTGAAGGCACCCGTACTATTGGGCGTCAGCTGTACCAGTGTGGAGTATGGCACCATACCACTGGTCATTTCCACCGCTTCATATTCCATAACTTGGTGTCTTTTCTTACTCTGGGGTTTAGAGTGCAATGCAAACTTGAACATCAGGCTGGAATTGAGATAATTGTAGTTACACCTGTTTCACTGTGCTACCACTCATGCATAAGTCAAGTCTTGGCTCCTTTTTAATACAAGGGTGGCTCTGGGAATCGATTTGGGGAGCAAGGCGAGAGGAGTCTTTGTTTATTTTGGGCCAAAAAATATCCTCTTCTCAATTTTAATCTGTGGTTCTGTAGCTAAAATGGTAGAATTAAGGTATTTCATAAATTTCTTTCAACAGTCCTTAAGAATATAATCCACCCTAGCAGTACTTTCACCCTGGAAAAAATCTCTAGCTGTCTTCAGGTTGATAACAGATGAGTGAAGATAGGTAATAAATAATAGTATGGAAACTCTTCTTGTTTGAACATATTTTGCCAAAAGCACTGAATATGAAGTTGGGCGAGAGAAAGGAGAAACGTTTTCTGAGTATTACTGACATACTTTACGATGACTTAGTGGAACACCTTACGGCCAACTGTCTCCTTTATTCACAGATGTTCTGAAGCTGTCAGAGCTCCGCTTCTTTCATACAACAAAGGCAAGAGATAATTCGTTGTTAATTGTTGGATGTTCTTTTTTATGGTATCTAGAGCCACCACAGGAGCCAGCTGGCTTCCTTAGCTTGTGTATAATGTGTTAAAAAAATGGGAGACTGACAGCCTTAATATTTAAAGCAGTATGACTTAGTTTTGTATGTGGAGTGCTTGAAGTAGGAAGGGTTTCTTTTTTCCCTTACGAAAACGTGCATTTCGGTTAAAATAAAAATGCAAATAAACATTTTCTCCAGAGTGTCTCGTTCAGGTCTGCGTTAGACTTGGTCAGTATCTTAAGTACCAGCCTGTGATTTTCGTACCTAATTGGATTAGCAGACGGCAGAACAACTAGTTCATCTTCGTGCATTTGCCCAGTGGAAGAGCAGCGATGCCGGTGTCCCACCCCGACAGCACAAGGGCTGGCACGGGGGGGGCTGCTGGCTTGTGTATAAGCATTTTCCACATCCTGAACGCAAATTTGCAAAACATACTGCATTTGGGCTATGCTTTGTTTTTCGTTAGATACACAGATCCTCCCAAAATTTTATTTTTATCAGACTATTTAGAACTCTTTCTGATGTTTGCGTGCTTATAGAGTAATACAGAATTGTTAGTAACGTTTTCCTGTTTCACGTACAGGAACAGATTTGTAAAGTATCCTTGTCTGACTTAAACGCACTTTAGTTAAACAGGAAGGCAAACAGTTGGCTGTCTTCTGCCACTTGCCATTTTTCTGAAGCGAGGAGCGGGGAAAAAACCCCCAGTATTTCCGTGATGTGTTCCACATGGGTTTCATCTGTATCTCCTTTGTTGGGAGAGTCGGTAGTTGGCGTCAATTTGGATCAAAAGAACCGCAGTTAGGAAGGCCATGAGGAAGGTTCCGTATTATTTCTCCAGAGCATTCTCGCCACTGACGAGTTGTTTCTTGAGGCATGTAGCTCTATTGAGAAAGAAGTCTTCTGGGAACAAAAGTTTTATTTCTGAAGCAAGGGGTTTTTTATATCAATTTAAGTATTAAATGATTTGTGTAGATATCATCTACACCATAATGTGGCTCATCGCAAGATATGTAGAAACTTTTGTATGTAAGTTGATTTAAAATCATACTATTATTTCAGATTTTGTAAGAATATGCACAGGAACGGATGATTTAAGTAGCATTAATGTAATAGACCAGCTTTGAATGAATAGACCATCTCTTAGCAGCACAAGTACATCTAATTTATGCATTTTCTTTAATAACCAATTTCATTCTAATCTGCTGAATGGCAGTAACATTTAGAATATTATTTAGATTTTTATATAATCACCTAAACGTGTGTGCTGTTGGAGCTAAAACATGAGTTTTGCAATATCCCTAAGATAAGCGTGAGTCAGCACTGGATGTGCCTTCCCTGCTCCAGTGTTTCAGATTCTTCCACTGGAGAGAGGAGCCGTGTCTGACGGCGGTCTGTTATCTGTCATGTTTGCATAGATTTGATTATCTTGTTTGCTTAAGAGCTCGGCAAAACGAACCAAAATATTGCTCTCTCTATTATTAAAGACCATTACTATCAGTCATGCTGTAAAAAGATGACATGAGACGAAGGACCAGCTGCACCATGTGGATGATGCGGCCACGTTCCCGAGTCCTGGAGGACCCGTGGAGGTGGCGTGTGACGTCTGCCTCTTGGGACAGCTGCTCTTGCCTCTTCCACGAGGCTTCTCTCTTCAGATCTAGTGTGGCTAATTTAAATGTTGGATGAGATGGCCTTATTTTTATGTTCTGTATTTTTCCCTCTTGGCCTGAATGCTAGCCTGTGTTTCTCCGGCCGGAGCCAAGGCAGTATGCTTTTCTGTGCACAACTTCACGGCGTTACTTTAACATCAGAGGCTGAAGTCTGAGACTTCCCACGTTGCTGAGAATACTTATTGACGAAGATTCATGACCAATTGTGATTGATCGGTTTCATTAGTTTTTATTAGTTTTGTAAGCCTTTCAATAAATACTCAATGTAACTATAATTCTCTTCCCTGCTGGTGGTCCGGAGTTGGACCTATTTCTGTGTTACCGGTATAGTACATTTGTGTTTGGAATTCCTTAACTTATAGTATGCTCCGTCAAATTTTGGCTACATTTATAGATGCTTAATTTCAACAAAAGCTTGATATTGACAACTTTCTCTTCAAAACACACCTCTCAAGACTTTCTCTGTTCATAGGTCAGACCACGTTGCTCCCTTCTCCTAAGCTCTTCCTTGATTTCAGTGTCCTGTGTTTTAGCTTAAATTCTTGGGTGAAATTAGGAGTTGTTGAATTTTCAGTGGCTGAGTATCACTATTTCTTTTTGTATTTAAATATATGTGTAAATATATATTATATATATTTATTTATATTTTTATACATACACATAGATATATATATCTCAAAGCAAACTGTTGTTTTTGTAAGAGTCCTGTTACATACTCAGCACCCTGTTAGGCAAAGGATGCACCAGGCTCCAGTCACTCCTTATTCTCTACCATCTTAAAATTGCAGCTATATTTCATCCCCACAAGTAGTCGGACTAACCTTAATTAGGAAACCATGGGCTTGGCTTTGCTTGTTGGCTTGGCTGCTTGGTTTGTTAAGCCTCCTTTTTGTCTGCTTTAGATAATGAAGATTTTTGTCTTGATATTTTAAGCCCTGATGACATGTGCAAAATACAAGAAAATACGTATTACTGAAGTGTTACCATAGGGAAAGGTGGCCCTAGGATTAAGGGAGCAGAAAAGCATCTGAAAACTCTTTTCCATCTCATTTTGCATCGAGCAACGCTCAGTCAGAGTGAAAGATCTGCCCCACAGCATCTCCATTCGCCATGATTGATGGTCGTGGCGGTGGTGGGCTTGGGGAGGAATTCGGAATCGTGCAGCGTCTTTACTAACGTGTCAGGGGTTGTTATCTTAAAATTGAACAGCAGTATTTTAAATGTTTTCATTTATTTGTAGGGAGTTCAGGTTTGGTTTCATGCTTAATTAAAGAACTGCCGTTGTGGAACTTCAGCAATGAGAAAAAGTTGTGTGAGCAGAGCAAAACCAAAGCCCCGGATGCTATAAAAGTAACAGGGAGCGGAGGAAATGAATATGAGAACTACACATCTCAAATGTAGACGCATGATGATATAGAGACGATTTAAAAAGCATGCAGTGCTTACTTTAATGATTTATGAGACGATCAAATGGTAAGGAACAAAAGTATGAAAATAGTTTAGCACATCAGCCTAAAAATAATGCGGTACAACAGGAAAAGACAGGGCACCTCAGCGTTCTGCGCAGATTAGCTCTCATTGCTCGGCCAGCCACGAAGGGGAAATATTTTAAGAGCAGTTCAATGAGTTTAATAGATACGTATAGATTTAAAGCGTTTCTTGGAGAGAGATACGTGATGAAAGAAGACTGCAGGTTTTTTTCATTTTAAATCTCTTTTAACCAAAAAAAAAAAAATGCTTTCCCAAAGCTCTGATATTTAGTTTAATTAAAAATACAAAAACTGGCTTTCATGGTATACGATGGAGAATTATTGTTTTATATTGCCTTAATATGTTGCAATTTTTACTGAAAACCTTACGTAATTTTTAGATTCAGGAGTAAATCATTGTTATCATGCAATAATTGAAAAATTGGTGATCACTCTTTTTCCTGAAGGTAGCTTGAAGGGCATACTTAAAAATGCGTTTTATTTTTCAAACACTTTGCACCTGAACTGCTGAGGCCAATTTTTTGTTACACTTTGTGTTTAATTATGTAAATCTTTAAAAAAGCCTTAAAAAGTTACCCTTTGTTTAATCTCGCGTGTAGCCCCTGTTTTGTCCTCGGCTGTTTAATAAAGGGTCAGATTTTATTTATGTGGTTAAATAGAACATAAATATAGACATTTCAGAGGATGTACCATGTAAATGTAAGCCTTTGTAGTTACAAGTTTTTGTAGCTGGAGAATTGTTTTAAAAGGCATGTAATTTATTAGCTATCAGTAGCTGCTTTATTGCCTTGCCGCGCTGCAGTAATAAATAAAAGAAAGTGAGCTGATTTTACAAATGGCACACAAGGTGCACATTTTGTGAAAAAAGTCTTTTTTTAAAGAATTGGCATTAAATCCTTTTTTTGTGATGACAAAGAGGCTAAGAGTGCAAACTGTATTTTCTGTTTATCGAAAACAGAGTCTCTTTTTCTCGGGGGCATTTTTTCCTATGATCATCAAGGGATTTCAAAAGCAATAAAGTGTGGAATCATTGTTCGACTTGAACAGTATTAAAACTTAGGTTTTAATTTCAGTGAAGTAATAAGATTTGAACCTGTCTCACATTACAGCACTGTAAGGCATTTAGCAATTGTATTTTAAAGGAGGTTTTTAAAATGCAGCTCACTTGTAAGCTAACTGTCTGTCTAGTAATTAATAGTTTCTCTTCAGCAGAGGCTGTTGTGAATCATACTAAGAAATCTCAGTTTTGTTAATAACAAATTATGATAATTGTAAGGATGTTAATTCCTAATTAGTTTAAACCTACAATCTTTTTTTGACCCTTTCTGAGATTGTTTTTCCGACGGAGACAAAAAAGTAGAGATTGAGGGTTTCAGCATGATTTTCACCTTAGCATTAAAAAGAAATTATCCACGTTTATCTGTAAATTTCAAGAAACTTTATTCTTTGGTTAAGGGTATACGTCAGCTTCCTGCTAAGAACCGGGGAAGTATTTAATCTGTAAAGATACTTTATATCATTAATGCAATTCGTTTTTCAAAATCATCCGTTGACGATAATTCCGCAGAGCTCCTCTCGTTTCTCTACTGGCAGGGTGAGCGCTGGGATGCTGGAACTTATTGGGCACGTTTTTGCACTGATATTCTCAAGGTTGAAAATGTAAATATTTCTTCGGGTCGGTAGATTAAAATCTTGGCTGATGAGGGAAGAGCAATGACTATAGGTTGAGCAGGCGTGAGCCTGGAGGAGGGACGGTGGTTGACACCCAGGTGCGTGTTCCGAGCAGCCGTCGGTGTTGGGCGTTGGAGAGGTGGGCTGTGACCCTCCATGGTGGTTCTGAACCCTAACGGCCTCCATTAGCCATCAGGTTGGGTTCTTTCTTTTAGCGGATGGCCTAGACTGTAAATATTAGAGGATCTAAAATAAATCAACATATTATCCTAAGGATACAAAAACGTAAGAGCTATTTGTGGTTAGCAACCTTTGACAGATAGTTTGGATGAGGCAGATGATTGCCCGCCTCTCGTCTCTGGCTCCCATTGCTGTGCCTGCAGGCAGTTTAGTGTTATAGTTGTATATTGATGTCAGGGTTACTACTGAGTGGCTAGCAATGACAGATGTCTATAATTACAGGCAATGCTTCCAGTATTTCAGAAGAGCCAGCCTATGTTGAACAATTATCTTATTTCTGGCTTGCCAAAGAGGGTTGTTCAAATTGCTAGTATTAGCTGGGGTGGCTGTAACACCTCTCCTTATGCCGTGGGATAAATGTGCAAAAGCACTCTCGCGTACAGCCCTGGTGCAAAAAACCTTTTCAAAATAGGTAATAGCGCTAAAAGCCGTATGCTTAAGGCTTGACCCTGAGGCGGGGAGCACCTGCAGCTGTGTTAGTCACTACAACACAATAGTTTTTGATAGAGAAATTTTAGAACTACAATAAGTAGCTATGGTTTTTATTACTTGTTTTTAAGTGCCAAACTAACGTCGATGCGTTAGGATTGAGGTTTATTGCACGTGAGCGTGCTGAGTGGGCCACTCGTCTAGATAGAATCAAGCGACTGAATAAAATTAAGCTGGACACTTCTAATAGTTACAGGGGCAAGTAAAGGTCTTGATTACTGCTACTGAAGTACCTATAATATTTATCTTTTGGAATCTTCTGACTGGCACAGATCTACTCTTGTGATCTGTACAGTATTGGGTTCGTTTCCGTCATTAGAGGATTTTAAAACAGCATTTTGGCGTCTTGTTAAACAAATACCTGACGGCACCTATGACTTGAATCTCTGCAGTGCAGTGCATAGCTCTGATGGAGAGCGCAGCACAGAACTGTGCTTCAAAAACTAAAAATCTTCCAGATGATGTTCAAAAAGTAATAGCTGTTAATAGTATTTTTCAGTTTTCACTGTACTTTAAGCCCTGGAGGAGAACAAAAGAGACAGTGGAATTAAAAATCTCTAACGGTGCTTTACAAAAATGAAAGTCTAAACAAGAATTGTAGAGCTAAGCGCCTTTTTAACAATTGGCTAACTGAAAAGCTAGTAGATAACCAATTTTCTTTCTTTTTTTTTTTTTTCTTCTTCGGAAGAATGCCTCTCATGCCGCACCGGTAATAACCACAGTTAGTTCATAGTAGGTCTCCCATAGTAAGTTCACCAGAATTGTAAATCTTTCTTTCAAGATGTTTCAGAAAACGGGAGTTAAGAAAAGGAGAAATAAATAAATAAGTAAATAAAAGCAGAGAGAAGTCGTTGAAATAGAGATCAGTTTCCGTTTAAGGGAAGGTTTGTTGCTGGCATCTTACTTTCTGGAGCAGGAGGCAGGGAGTTAATCGCTCCCACTTCCCAGAGCCCGGTGAATTTGGGCAGGGACTGGGGAAGAGAGCCTGGAAAACAGCCTTTGCGGGAACTGTTAATACCTCTGACTGCCTGAACTGGTGATGACAGAGAATTTCAACAGACCAGGGAGGAAATAACGGCTGTAACAACGACTGAGCCACGCGGCAGATTTACCCGTTCCCCTACAACATAACGCATAGTTGTAATAACAAGACCCTAATTTTTAAATGTTATTTTTTACTAGGTCTCTTAAAATTGAGGATAACTTTGTGCAGTATTTTAATTAAGCTAGGTTTATAGGTAAGACAGTAGACAGTATATAATGTCTGTAATCAGTGCAGTTCCTCTGGTTGCTTACAAACACGTGTAGCAGTGAACGGGAGCGTCGCCTACTTTTTACGTAGCCCAAAGCCCAACTTCATCTTCGGAGGTGCTGTCGGGAACTAACTGAGGCAAACTCTTATGGCCTGTTTTGGATTTTTTTTTTCATTAGGAAGCTAATTATAAAACATCAGATTAGCCCATTCTCTTGGTTCAGACTCAGAGTTAAGATGTTTTGTGATCTTTTTAAGACAGCTGGTCAGGAGTGGAGGTGACCGAGGTTTTCCTCTGTTCTGTAGAGGACAGAAAAGCCAAAGCTTTTTAACCCTTAGTTTGGTCAGGAGGTAAAGATGATGATCTGGCACCCTGCTACACTGATTTGGAAGCTAGATGTCTGCTGTGTTGTAATGGAGCTTTTAAGTGCCAAAAATTCAAAATACCTGATTTGGATTTAAAAAGCAGTGGAAATTACTAAATGTGTCATGGCACTGGATGCCAAGCAAGTGTGGAGTTGTACTGGGTGATGTGCAGGGGTATTCGTCAGAAGGGTGGGACGGCGGCTTCAGAAACGTGCCGTGGTCGGCCAGCATCGTGTGGATTCCCAGGGACGGAGGTGTTCTCCTTGCCCGGCCATGGATGCTCCCCACACTCCGCTTCCTGCAGCCTGGGGTGAATATGGTTAAGGGCTGGTTTTGCCCTCAATGTTCCTGACAAAATACTTTAATGTTGCAGTGATAGTTCTCTGCAGCGAGGCCTGGAGAGCTTCAAGGAAGTTATAATATCTTACGCATTTATGCTGTGCCTACGGGTAATAACTTTACTGTAATTTTCTGAAGATTCATTATCCAAAATCTTAATTCATTATAATAGCCCTTATGAAACATATAGAAACCAACATTTTCTTGTGTTTTCTTATTTGCACAGTGTGAGAGATTCATTGCTCTGTTTTAATTTGTTTCATGGGGTGCGTTTGAGTACATTCCATACAGTGCTGTTATTGAATTTCTGTGACTGTCATTATATAGCCATACAACCTTTAGGAACTCATATTCTGAGCTTCCCAGTTCTGTAATCTGCTTCACATTTAAGAATTGACATAATTAGCTTCTTCAGAGTTATAATGGTAGTACCAAAAAGAGAAGACCTCAATAGACAAAGCAAAGTTAAACATATCTGGGGTCAAAGAGTAGAGAAGATGGGGAAATAAAGTTGTACTGTGACTAGTGAATTATTTCTTCGTTTTCTTGAACTGTATTTACATAGAAGTGCTTTGCCTTATAAAACATTGCTTTCACAATTTTATTTTCTCATCCTTCTGAAATGCAGCAGGTACAGTGCAGGTAGTTGGGAAGTATTCGGCTATGTGATTTGAACCACTGAAAAATCTGCTAGATCGTAAAATATTCCCTGGTACTGGAGCTTGTCGACCTGCTGTCTTCCTCCCACTGAGGTGGCTTTAATGGGACAAACAGGGGAGGGGGAAAAAGGAGGCTTGGATCCCTTGCCTTCACGCTTACTTTAATATGTTTGCAATTGTTATTGATTATTATTGGAGGTGTTTTGCTGGTCTCTTCTTCCTCTTCACTGCCGTGGCCATTGCTGTCACCTTTGAAGGTAGCAGTGCCGGGGGTTATTGGTTGCGGTGGTGGTACCAGCCCAAGCTTGCTTTGGGGACCTCGCCTCTGCGCTTGGACCCGAGGAGCGAATCCAACATTGTACCCTGACGTTAGCGCTTCTGACGATTTTTTTTTTTTCTTTCACTGATATTCATAACTGTTGTAAGAATGAGATGGTGGTGGTGGGATATTTTATTAAGAAGCTTACATCTTTGGTGATGATCGTGTTGTCGGTGCAGGATTTGGTTTGGAACTTCGAAATCCTGCAGTAGTAAGGATTAGGGAATGATGGTGTAAAGGTTTTCCAGGAGTCTTGAAGTGGTTATTTCCTACTAAAAGTTGATTATCCTGCGGCTCCTTCCTTGAAACGTCTGGAGGGAACTAAAGCCTAAGCCGGGTTTTTCCCTTGTTGGAAGTCTCAGAGGGAGGAGGTCCCGAGGCCCCCCGGAGCCCGGCTGGATGTGGGAGCGCTTCCACACGCCTTTCAGCGCCCCTTTCAACAGCCCTTTTCTCTGCCTTTTGAATATGTAGCACGGGCTTTGTTGTGGAAGTGTGTTTTATTATTATACGCCCAAAATGCTTTATCATTAATTTTTTATAGCGCTTAAAAGTCTAAGGGCGTTTCATTGTTGCGGTTGGGGGTTGTTTGCTTTTCTATTTTTACATGCCAAGAGCGCATGTCGGTTTGGAAAATGATCTTGAAGGTGGTGTTTAAAATATCACATTTATTTCGGCGTACAATTTGTCACGTTGGGGAAGGGGCGGTAGTTTTTATTACAAGCGCTGTATTCACGCTGACTTGAAATGACCCTGTCACATGTGAAAACAAATCAGATTGTTGCTGTTAATGAGCTTTTCAATTTACTATTCAGTGGATCAGATAAGTGGATTTAAGAGGTAATGATCCTGCTTAGCACTCAAGCTTGGCTGTCAGATCCTGGTAGTTGTGGGAAATCCCCAGGGACAAAAGCGTTGACACAGTTCTTGATGGGATAATGGGAATCAAAGCTAATGGATGATAAAAGGAGTAGTAAGAGTTACAAGGATAATTGTGGATTAAAGCACTGCTCTTTGTCAACACTGACTGCTGGTTTAGTATTTTATTTGTTAAACTCTGATGTGGGGAGGGCCCAGTTTGACAACAGAGCCCAGCGCTGCTGCCGGCGCTGCTCCCGCTGCTTTCCCGGGGCGGAAGGGAGAGCTCTGCCCAGAGATGGGATTTTCCTGACATGCTTGTGTTCCTCGCTGTCTCTTTTTCTCTTTTCCTCAAATACAGACATTCTTAAACTTTGCTAAAATTTCACCTGCTGTAGCGTTTCAGCAGCGCGCTATTTAGCAAGGTGATTTTTTTTGTTGTTTTAAATCAGAAGATATTCTTTTTATATTTGAATATATTATTGCTGCTACGTTTAATTACATGATAACTTCACGCTTACAGCATGAAAATATTTTGCAACGTTTGAAGGGTCGTATTGTGTATTACAGATGGCTTTTTTCATGTTTTGATTGTCCTTTCACTACTGATTTGGAACTAGATGATGTTTAAGGTCCCTTCTGACCTAAAGCAGTCTATGATTTTGTCACGATAAATTACATTCATACAATTATAAAAGGATAAGTTAGCTTAACTTGTTAAGTTATCCTTGATCTTGGTGGAATTTCTGGTTAGAGCTGCCAGTTTATTTCCTTGTGCCTTTGTTGTGCTTGGGTTTAAAACTAAAGTCTTTGGGACATGAAAATACAATTTTTATCGTATTATTTATATTATTATTACTGACCTCCGCAGAGGTAGAATACTGCTGGTTTGGTTTTTAAGCAAAGTCGTGGGATTAGATCACTAGCAGAAGGGAAGTTGGTAGGAGCAAGTTGAGGCAGAGTAACAGAAGTATTGAGTTATCTAAAGTTGGTTGGTATTTGCGTGGAATATGGGATGTCGGCGAGCAAAATTGACAGCTAGATGGCACCAGGCTTTCACCGCTGGGTAACGGGGCGGCGTGTGCTCTGCCTGCTGCTCTCATCTCAGACCTCGGTGACGCTTGACTTGATCACATCATATGGAAGACTTACATCTAACCCCTAATACTTATTTTAGCGTCGCTAAAGGTTAAAATGTCTGAAATGAAACGTGCTGACTGGGAGATCTGCGTTTAGCCCAGTCGTAAGCAAATAGCAGAGTTGAGCTCAGCGTAAAGCGAGTTGGCAGAGGATTGTAAAGAAATTTTGCAATACGTCTCCCTTCCGATTCTCAAGTTGACTTAACCCAACTAAATGTTTTTTATCCAAACTAAATGTTAAATTACTAAAATTACCAGAAAACTTGATGAAGATTGCACAGTAAGGAAAAAAAAAAAATCTAGTGGCTGTATCCTGTGCGTTTGTTACCGCATCGTAACAGCGGTTTGAGCTGCTAGGCAGGGTGCTGGGAAAGCTCCCTCTAATGTATGTCTTGGATCTGAAATAAAGGGGAAAAGTATACAACTAAACTTAGTTGCTGCCAAGGCCTTGGTCCTCCCTTCGAGAACACAAACGTGAATGTCTGAAGGGTACCTAATTTACCAGATTTTATGACTGGCAGTGCAAGAACTTGCAAATGCAAGCTAAAGACAGTGTTGAATCACATCCTACTGGGGACAGACACCAAGTGAAGAATGTTTTCTCCATGCCTTTGCCATTTTTTATAACGGAACAGGTTTTTTTGAATAGGGACTGCGTTGTTCTGTGCACAACAAAGTGAGCTTACTGGGTTACGTCTCCTTTGCAGGAAGAAATGGATGCAAGGGCAAGTAAAAGCCTATCAGCCCCAAATTCACAAAACAACGTCGCAGAGTGTATGAGCTGTTGCTTACAAGTGCTTCAGCTGGGTTGGGTGGACAGGCATTTGTGCCTGTACTTTTCTCATGGAAAATCAAAATAGGGAAGGTTTTATACAAAATGAAAATGTTGGTGCTTGTAATTGTCTATAATATGTTACTGTTCAAATGTTTATTTCCAGGTGTATGCCCGAATGTCAGAAGTCTTAGGAATAACAGATGACAACCATGTTCTGGAAACATTTATGACCAAAATGTGAGTGTTTACTTTGGTTCCAATGTATTTTGTTTTCACTTCAGTGTTTGCATAAAATCTGAGTTTTATTTTATCATTAAGTTTGCTCTTTGCTAGAAAAATGTCTTCTGTAAATTTTAAACATCTGAAGTAAGGGATAAGCGTTTTCAGAAGCACCCGTATATTGTATTCTGAAGGTGCTGCAGGCCCCTAAATAAATACTTGCAGCTAGATACGTCCTCTGTGGTGCCTGCATCACCTCTGGAAAGGGCTTGTGGGAGACCGGAGCTGAGATTTCACAGACTCTTGCTCAGTGGCAGCCTGGTGTAAGCAGTCCCTGCCCTTCCCCGCTTCCCATTCCTGCCACCCTCAGGTGTCAGCGCAATTGCCTGGAAAGCTTCGTGAAAATTTACAGTGGGGAACGGACCAAGTTAAACTAATCTCGCTTTGGTTTGGGGAGGCTCCTTTGGATTGCTTTTTGGCAAGATCTGGAAAAATTTGCTCTCTTAAAAAATACAGATTCACAGAGGAGGATTTTAAGGCCTCATACTGAAGGAGACAAGGGGCATTATTATGAGCTGTCTTCTCATCTCTGGTGTTTGGCAGAACAAGATGGCGTGTTATTCTGGCAGATGAGCATTGCAATACTTTCTCTTAAGAATAATCCTAGAAAATTACTCTGGAGCAGCTACCTTTTTCTCATGCCTCTGCTGCAGCCGCTTTCCTTGGGTGCCAGCAAAACTACTAGGATTTTGTCTTTTTATTACTTATGTCCTTCATGAGATTTGATAGTTTCTCCTGACTCAAAAAGAGTTTCATCTAAAATCCGTTTTGCTCTTGAAGCAAAACAAAATGGTCCCTCTGAAAAATTGTGAATATCCACTAAAAAAATCTGGGAGTCCCCAGGAGACAACGAATTCCTTGTGTGCCTGGAGAAAGAGAAAGCAGTACCTTACTTCTTTATTCTACGGCGAGGAAGATGCTGCATCCTGTCATTTACTTCACGTCTTCTAAATCTGACTTATAAGACCTGTAAATACTTGCAGTAGACTTTGACTTTTACTAGAGAAACGTCTCTGCCGATGTTGCCAGGTTAGCCGTGACCTCTTTGGACAGTATTAAACGTGGCTCGTCTTTTGCTGCCATGACTACCAACCTTGAGAAATAGTAGCAATTAAGACAAGGTCATTTTGTAATATGACTTAAGTTTTCTGCGGAAGACAAGGCAGAAATGCTTTGCTTGCTCGAAACTAGAAACTGAGTGTTGTATCTTGCCATAGGATAAGAGTAGTACCCGTCAAACCTTGATATTTGTCTGGAGTGTGCTTTGAAGACAGGTAAATGGAGGTTGATGAGTGGAAAAATATTGATGGATGCTTCTTGTATGGTTTCTGGAAGCAGTCCATGTCTTGGTACTAGACGGCTGGGCTTCATTTTGTCCTTTCAAACTACGGTGGAACTTGAACAACTCTGGAAAAAGCGGGGAAGAGGACGTGTTTGGAGACCAGATGCATCAGCTTGCTTCTCTTTTTCTACTTGTTGCTGCTGTTGAGAGGAAATCTCTGTTGCCTTTGCCAATTGAGGAAATAACAGTTTATCACTTAAGTTGTGTGATAATTACTACGTGTGTTTAGTTTGGATAGAGCTGTATTTGCACAAGCGCTGTAGATTAAGAAAAAAATATAGTTAGGGTTTTAATGTTACGTGGAAGACTTTAAAAGAAAGCCAGGTATGTAAAAAGCAAAAATCAGTGCTGCTTTTTAGATTACACACTTTATATTTTTATTTTCTTGTTCCTCATGGCTTACTGTATTTTTCTAAAAACATGCAGCATCTTTGTGAAGTGTTCATTGATTAGATTGAAGATCAATTTCATTTTGCAGAATGGATGGTGCAGCCTGAAATGGACAATTAAGCCAGTAGCTTTAGGACTTAGCTGTGAAACCACTGGATAAACACATTCATGTTTGTCAATTAGAATAAACTAGCTTCTCCCCAGTGATAGCATGCCAGTTGGAAAACTGGGGTGGGAAACGGTAACATACCGATAGATAACCCAAAAACTCAGGTCAGATGGGGCAATCTGGTCTGGTGGCATTTCTGGTGCTCTGTAACCGAGAATAACCTTAGCACGTTGGTAGCAGCGGTGGGCAGGGTACATGGCTGTGAGACCGTTCACCTTTTTCTCTTGTTTATGTAGTCAATATTTTTAACCACACTGTTATTTTATAAGGCCACTAGTCTACTGTTCTGTCTTACCCTACAGATCCATTTTTTCCTTTAAGTAGGTGAAATTTGTCACGTGTTATTCCTTAACGTGAGGTTAAAAGGAAATGCCGGGGAAGTTTTAGTGTGCACTCTCTTGTTAAAGTGGTGGAATTCTCGTATAGTAACTGCACAAAACGTTTGAAAGTGTATAGTTTCTGTTTTGTTACTGCTGAGCATTATGTGAAATAGAGGAGTTGTGCTTGAAAAGGTATTGTTGCCTGGCTAATGGCAGGCAAATCAGTCTTTCGAATCAGGAGGTGTTGGAGAAAGTACCTTCTTGTAATCTGCCATTAGCACTGTGGGATGATCAAAAGCCAAGGTCAGGTTATTTCCTTCTGCTTTGCCGTTAAGAATCCAGTGAAGGATGTGTGCAGGAAGCATTTTATAATTGGTGTGAGGAGTAAACATAGCAATTGAGTTTATGGTAGTCAAACAAGTTGTAGTCTACCAGGACATGTTAATTATTTTTTTTGTTCTGCTATTGGAGACTTAACTTCTTTGACACATGGAGTTTCTAGTTTCCTGAAGCCTGATGTGAGCTCAATGTTTAGATGTATAAATGACATTTTTCCTTTTCTATTGAGCTGTCTTTTCCCAGATCTCTGTGTTTTCAGTAGTTCGCTTTCACATATGTAGCTTTAACCAGTTCTTTTGAATTCATTAGTAGCAGCTTTGCGATGGGGGATAGGTGATCAAACTCAGCGAGTTCTTTCCTTAACAGAAAACAATTTGAAATACTTGTCATAGCTACTAGTAGCTGCAGTAGCCACTGCTCAGTTCATGGATTAAAGGCTCTATGAAAAAGATATTCTTTGAAGTACGGAAATATTTTGAGATTTGTCAATGTAGTAGGTGTTCTTTAGCCCTTCTGACTGGAGTTTAAAGTACTGCTGTCACATCACATCCTAGACCTTTTATCACCTTTTCATTGGAAGTTAATGAATGTGCCTTTTACTGAATTCCTGTTAAACCGTTTCTGAAGGGATGGAGTTTTATGTAGTCGGAATATCCATTAATGGCTGTATTTTCATCACAGTCTTACCAGAAATTTTATAGGATGGTTCTTTTAGCACCCACTGTCTTTGCTTGCTTTGACTGTCACCTTACAGGGTGTAAGTGTGGAAGGGGAAAGGCCAACTGAAAAGATACCTAACCTCCAATGAAATTTTTCTAATATGCAAGGCATCTTCAGTCTTCTCAGCTGCGTTCAGCATCCTAGCAAGAGCCGGGTAGGTTCAAGGACCTTTGTCACCTCTTTGAGCAGCAGCTACCTACCTGCTTTGTTCCTTCCCTGTAAAGGTAAGAGGCAAGGAAATATTTCAACTGGAGCAGTTTTAGTCCCATCTGCTCCCTGAGCCCGTCCTGGGCATTTGGCCGAAAGCGTCTTGTGTTTATTGTGGCTGCAAGCACCTTTCCTTTTCTTCACTTATTCTTTGTGATCCTCTTCTGGTTCCTTTCAGTTAGTATCCAATTCATGTGGAAGTGATTTATTCTGAGTTAGATTTACAAAATATTTGCCCAAATATGTAGTATTTTTGATCATGATAAAACAACCGACACATAAATGAAAGATGCAAACCCAAACATTGCTGTTGGATGTTTTTTTGCCTTTTTTTTTTTTTTTAAATGCTGTAATGATTTCGCTATGGTGGATGCACATATACATACATACAGAGATATTCCATGTGACAATATTTAAGTAATACATACATATAAAAAGTCTGGATCTTCTGAACACTCATGCTGATACAACTCCATGAATCATAGCAAACTAAAACTTGGCCCTTTATTCATGGCAGAATGTGCATTTTTTGTAACTACTCACTTTTGTCCAGCTCTAATGAAAAGTATATATCCAATCACTGTCATTCAGCCACAGAGAGCTTTCGTTGTAAATGACGATAATCCACAAGGAATAATTAAAATATTACAGAGCTTTCTTGCCAACAAATCGTCATCTTTGTTATTACTGAAATTTAAGTACCACATAAGGAAGAGATTTTCCAAGTCTTTTTAGGGGATTTGGATGCCCATTTTTCTTGCACTTTAATGGAAATTGGTTAGCAGATACCTTAAGCAACCTAAGTTTTGTTTAAAATGTATGATTATTTTTTTTTTTAATCTTAATGATTTTATAATGCAAGTGTATTTGTAATATTCTTAAGTTGAGACCAAGATCATTCTAAATTTACATGGTTCGTAAACAAAGACACCGGCACACCCAAAGTTGCTGATTTGCAGCGGTTCTCATCTCTCCTGGCCAGTAGCAACTTATCTCTTGCAACTGCTTCTTTGCCATATTACCAGATCTCCTGTGCAGGCGAGGTACAGCGACCTGTGCGTGTGCAGGTAGTACAGCATTCCTGGCTTTCCCCAGCTTTATTGTGACACACACCTCCCATTACACTTCAGAGAAGGAGTTCAAGGCCTCCTGGAAAGAGGATGGATGAATTCTTTGGGCGCTTACAAATGGTCTGTAAGCAATATTTGAGCACTTTGGCATACGTTGTAAGTAGAGAAGGTACCACCATCCGTGTGACCAAATGGATTTTCTCTCTTCGTACGGTATATACTCGCTCTTCAGCACTCCCTTTTCAGTGCTGACTACGCTTGGCTTTTGCTCTCCTACCTTACATCCCTGATTCCGTCTCCTCCTCTAAAATTTAATTATTTTAATTGCACCGCCTGTTTTTCTCTTCTAAGCTGGACGTTCCACTCCTATGCCTGAGCGGTATCATTTCCCATCCGATATCGCCCTAAGAACTGCTGCATCTTGTACAAAAGGTTGTCCTTTGCTGTGAACCACGCAGAACTTTTAAGAGCAGTGTGTCTGAAGAGGTCTTTCCCCAAATCACAAGCTGAGGACAGGGCGGGAAATTAAGGACAATAGAATACAAACAGAAAAGTAATGAAATGGATGTAAGAGGCTGGAAGTGGATATATCTTTTGCCTTGATTCTTTCCCTGACCAAATACTGTGATGTGGAATGTGCAAAGAATTTTGATTATTCTGTGGATGATATGACAAGCCTTTTCCCAGAGAACTGTAAATTAAAGTATATAATCATTATTTACCTTCCCTTTCTAGATTTTAGGTTAAAAATACAAAGCCTTTTAAAATAATACTTTGAAGTCAGTGCCTTAAGGGGAGAGATGTTTGGTGTGCTGCTGGAGCTGCTTTACTACGCAGGCGTCGTGACAAAGTCCCGTAGCAAGCTGGGGGGTTCGGAGGTTGGGAAGCTTCTTTGGTGCAGCTATTAGAGGCTGAGGTTTTATTCTTGTCTTCTTACTAAAGGCAAACTAAAAGCAAATATTTGAAAGTCTACTGGATTCTTACTGCTGTTTCATTTGAATTTTTAAAATTTTCGTAGCTTTTCAGCATGGATCAGTGTTACCGGTGCTCTTTGGTTTTGTGTGTGTAGTTTGGTATTTTGATACCGGTATTGTTACCAAAATTGGGAATACTCTGCCACTTTTTATTTCCACTTTTTTTTTTTTGTACTTGCCTTTAAAATGTGTTCAGTGCTCACCTACCGTAGGTGTTTTGGTGACTTCAGCATTGGCGTAGCTTTTGATGGAGCTCTTATTTTCCGTGACTCATGTGGAACTTTATGATTGGTTCCTTTGACTCTGTTTCATTTAGTTCATATTTTAAATCAATAAGCCACTTGAGAGATGAAGAGGCAAGGACACTAGCGCTTGGATTTAAGGGCTGTCTTGCCATAATTTCTCTGAGAGCTGTAAATTTTTCTCCTCTTTCATTCCTTGGCTTCTCTTCCTTACATAGTGGAAAACTGCTTTTTGTATTATGAGATTCCTCTCTAGATCTTTACAAATTTTCTCAGATACTTACAATGTTTTGTAGATGTTTCTTAAAATATTGCATTTTATGTGTCTGTCATCTTGCCTGATATTGATAAGGCAGAAACAGAAGTGGGAATTGCTGCGATTATAATTGAAATTTTTCAGCCTCTGTTCACTTGCGAGTACTTTGTAGCTTTTTTTATTATTACTCCATCTTTCAGCATCCAAATACAACCATGAACTGAAAGAAGAGATGTGTACAACAGTACCCTGAATGTTGGATGAAGAGCCTTCCTTACACAGTTTTAATTTTCTCTTCAAGCTGTCACCATGACTTCTTGTTTTTCTTTAAATGTCGTACATCTGGCTACTGAAGGACAAAGATTTTGCTCTTTTGCAAAATAGCCTTTTTATGATTTTGATATTGATGTCAAATCTGGGTAGTCCAAATTCATTTTTATTGCTTTGTGTGGTATGTACTTGTTAAGGATTTAGTGCAACTATAAACATCTCCAGAACTCCCCATAGTAGGGATAAACTGTGAATTATGGACTTGCTAGAATGGGCTATTTCTTTAAGGCAATCTGAACCTCTGTAGCTCTTCATAGAGATTTTTATAAAGTAAATCAATGTTTGTTTGTGAATCTAAATTGAGGAATGCTGCTTTGGTAATTGCATTGTTATTTGCCTTTTCCTGAGCAAATAATGCTAAACAGTTAGATGCTTTAAACTGCGTTCTTGAGTTTATAACTTCCTGAAAAAGAGATTTAGTTTATGTGGTGTAGTACATTCCTTAGCCTGTGAATATGTAAAAGCAATAATCAGTGCTGATTTTAAGGCGTTTAACGTATCTTCTTCAAGTTCTATATTCCCAAAATTGAAACCCTCCAGAGCCAGGAAGTCGTGCTGCCTTTTCATTTGAACGGGCTGTGTTTCAAAAGGCTTCGATGGCCTGAGTTTTATTTCTCCAGATGAATCCACTATCAGAAATGCGGCCGTGAATCTCTTACACGGCATTATCGCCCTGTCTGGAGGACGGGGGCTTCTGAGCAGTTAAGGGGTGACGGTGGCTGTCCCAGAAGGGCAGGGCTCAATACTTGCCTTGAAAAAAGGCGGTCAGGAGGAAAACACTTGTTATAGGCTGATCAGCCCTACTTAGATCCTCAAAGGAGTACTAGAAAAAGTTACTAGTAGTCAGTATATAATTCAGTGATAAATATATTCGAGCTACTTTGAAGGTGTTAATTTCTTCTTGGACCCACTGGCTGAAGTTTGCAGTGGAACCAGTAAATATCGGACATTGATGCTTGAGTGAGATTGTTGTTACTGGCTTACATGACATTCCCCTAAGAAAGTGAGGAAACGGCGGGCTACGAAACCAGCGACTCTTAACTTACTCCTCCTTTGAGAAAAGTTACGTTCTTCCGCTTTCCTGGCATCAGTTTACCCCTTTCATGTGAAGGCTACTGCCACCTCTTCAACTCCTAATAAATCTGGTAGGTGAGCGCAACAGATTCCATCTGCAGGTGTCCTTGCACTGACCTACACGCGGTACAGAAGGACCTGTAGAGGGTCCCGGCTCCGTGTCTCATGCTTAACCTAGGGAAGGTCGTAGAGCAAGTCGTCATCGCCTGGTGTTGGCAGCACGATTTCACTGAAAGGCTACCTGTAAGAGTTTGCTGTCAGAAATAGTAAGTTGTTTTACGTGATGGTCCCCAAGGATTGATAATAGGTCTAGTGTTATCCTATATCATAATTTATGCATTGGTTCGTTAATCAGAGTATGCTTCCTAAATGCCTGTGTCTGAGAGGGGTTGCAGTTAGGGAAATGCAGGATCATCCCTATCCAACTGTCTTGACTCTAGTTAAGTGTTTGGTGTAGGGAAGAGGAAAAATCGGGATGAGTACAAGAACTGCAAGGTAGAGTTTCACTGGGAATTGAGTATATCAGTAGCTCTGTGAATTGGCCCTTAGTTTTTCTGTGCCCCATTTCTCCTACGGAAATTTTCTTGGGGAATTTATAGCAATTTGGTTTTATCTTGTGAAGAATTGGGTAGATAAATACTACAGAAGTGGCCAGATATTGTGTTGAAAAGTGAGTGAGAAAGATATAAGTAGGGGTAAGCTTCAGATAATCTATTTCATTATGATAGATGGTGGATTTTTTTAAAAAAATTAATGTATTTGTTACAACATTACAAAAATGTTTGAGTCCCATGTTCAGGAAAAAGACATGACATGCCTTTAATAGTATTTTCTGTCTCATAAATGGAAAATCCTAAGACGCATTACAGAAGTACATTTGTAGTATAATGCACTGCTACTCTGAGCTTTTGCACTGCACTTCTCAAAAAGAGGAAAATGTGTTATAAAATCTCACTCTTTTGTTTATTCTAGTGTTACAAACCTTAAATACCGGGGAAGATGTGAGCCCGTGATTTCAAGAACTCTTCAGTTTCTAAATGACCTTTCTGTTGGATATCCTTTTTATTAGATTTGACATAACGTATTGCTTGAAAATAATAAGGTAAAAATTAATGTGAGATTTTTGTTGTTTTGTGTGACACATTTTTAAACCAATTAGGATATTAATATTTACTCATTTACTCAATTAGGGTATCAATATTTACTCAGTTTTCAAAAGGTGTGTTCTTTTCCACCTACTTCTTACCAATGAAAGAGAAATCACATAACTAGTTGCTCATGGTCACGTATCCCATTCCTAATCTTGACGTCAGTACCATCGATGAGTTCTGCAGTATCAAGAAGAGGATTCGTTCTGTTGGCGCTTGAGAACAGGATTGGTTCTACTTTGAGGAAGAGCCAACTAAGATACGAAGCACGAGTTAGATTTTAAACACGAGCCTCTTCACATGTTTTATTGTTGCCTGATTCTAAGTTCCTTAGAATCTTAGAATTCCTGCCAAGCTTGTGGATTTCTGTCTGGGTTCAAGTATTTTTGTGAAATTCTTACCCAAGTCATGGATGCTGACTTGCTACCTGTTGCAAACCTTTTGTATCTTGTTCTACAGTTCACTTACTGTAAGTTGGAGAAGAATGTTTGCTCTTTGAATTTGCAGTCAATTGAGCAAGAAGATTTGAAAAAAAGTAGTAGCTGGTTTTGGTGTGACACAATATTTAAAGGTATACGACAGGTAATAAACCACCAGAGCTCATGAAAACATTCAATATTGAAATCCTTTGCTATTTCAAAATAAAAACAACTTTTCAGTAATTTTCTAGGGGAGATTGCTAGACAAGCAGAGGGGAAGGCATCTGGAATGTGACAATTGGTATCATTTTATTTCTCTGTAGAACTCTAATCGTATAAGAAGAATTTTAATATATTTCCTTGGGTTGAAAGATGAGTGTGGGTTTCCACATTCCATAAGTGAATTTTGTTTAATGAAAATCATACAATGTGTACTTCTGTATGTTTACTTGAAATACCATTAAGCAGCTAACTTGATATTTTAAGTATGCATGTGTTTATGTTCTCGTGGCATCACAGAAATAGGACTGGAAAGGACTTGAAAGTGAAACATTACTAAGGAATTTGACAAAAATAGAAGGAGAGCCCTTTATTTCATTAATAAGATTTATGAAGAGACTAATGAGCTCTCTCCTCTTTGATACTATATACTTATTGCTTCAGTAGGGTTCAAAACACTTTCAAAATCACCAAGAAATGTAACATAGTGCACCTAAAAAAAGTGCTTGCGTGTTTATTTTTGTGTGTGTACTTGCTGACATAATCAGCCTCGTATTACTGCGAAAGCCAACAAGCAGCTAGCGTTTCCTGTCGTCTTCTGGAGGCTTTCGAAGGCAGGCATTGGCATGGTAGCTCTCAAAAACGATGGTCAGTGTATAAACTGTTGGTGCAAATAATACTTTTCCAAGGCTGCAATGTCTGGATAGTTTCAGTTTTGAATTACTCAAATTATATTTGCAATAAATGAGTTTCTGCTCGTGAAATAGATATAATAATACCAGGGCCTTGAAAGGATGAAAAAGTAAATATTTAATAACCTAAGTTCTCCTGAAGAGTCGAATTGAGATGAAATTGTGATTATTTTTTTTTTCTTTGCAGAAACTTGCAAACTGTTGCAAGGGCAGTTTCAGACTGCGGGATGTAAAGCAGCACTGTCTGCGTAAATACACATCTTAAACATCGATGTGAAATGTTTAAAGACTAGTAAAAAGAGGGATTAACTACAAACAGAAATACCAAAAAATTCATTCAATTACTTCACAACGGCAATGCTTCAGACAAATTGTGAGAACAGTAGCTTTTCTGCTTAGATGGGTGGGGTCGTACAGAGATAGCTCTAATGCTGCTTCACTTCGCCGTGATGTTGTATTAGTTAAGTTTAAAATTGTGTTCCCTGGCAAACCATAAAAGATTTCAAAAGTATTAGACACCCACTTTTGTGCTGGAATTTAATATGCAACTTTTTATTGGAAAATAATCGTCCTTGTCTGGCAAAATCCACCATGCAATATTTCTGTTAGTAGGCATAATGCAATAAAGACAGGGAGGGCTATTTATCACTACAAATTTTGAGGATTTCAGGATTCTTTTTATTATTTTAATATATTTCTTTGGTATTAAATCAGAAAAATGATAAATTACACCTGTCGAAGCTGTTTTTCCTTTTTCCCAGAAAATGATGTACAACCCAATTTCACTGGTCATTTTGGCTTTTAAAGATATGTATTTTTTTCCTATAAAAAACTCTACCAATAGGGTTTTTTTTAATAATAATACTGAAGTACTTTTTATTTCAAACATATGAAGTAGTTTATAACTACTTCCTGGCATTGCAAACTTTGGCCTTTTCACATTGTATTAGGGTTTTTTTAAAAGGCATTAAGTATATATTGCTTTGAAAGAAATAGTGTATTGTTAAGACGCTGGATCCAGTGGATCAATTTTCAGTATTTGATATAGATTAAATTGTGGCTAGCCCGAAAGGTTAAAATAATAATTTATTTAATTTCAGGACTTTCGTGTGCGTCAATCGGCTTCTATACAGTCTTAGAAATTGCTATTTTTCTTTTTTTATGAGTATAACAGTCTTTTTCTAAAGGATAATCTGGAATTAAAAGCAACCGTAATTCCAGCAAATGTACTATATAACAGGGGGGAAAAAAAGGAAGAAAAAACAGAAGTCAGTATTAACAGTAGAGGCAACAAATGATTGGAGCTGGTGTCATGGTTTACGTTACTTTCACAATTATTCCAGGTTTGCATATTTCGAAATATATTAGCCCAATTTGATTTCAAAGCTCAGTTATTTGAATTATAAATCATTATGTCCCTCCTAGCTGATCAGTCGTGAAATATCTTTGAATTCATTTACATAATGGAATATGTTAGTCATTCCTTTATGTCTTTGAAGCCATAGTGCTCCCTCATGCATGTTTAGCTTTTTCTAATAATTAACTTTTCCACTGTATATTTTTGTAGCAAAATAACTACAGTTTCATTGTTGTTTCATACAATAACTTGAGGCAAAATATTTAGTCTCAAGAAGTCTTGATCCATGTCTTTGTTACCTTATGAGAGGCTGTCCCTTGTAACACAGGGGGGAAAAACCCAACTATGTAGCTTTGCGATATAAAACAGGTAACGCTGTGTCAAATGTTATAGATCGACAAAGGAGCATCATCTTAAAAACTAGATTAGGAGGTTTTCCAATAGCAGCTATAAAACCTATCCTTACGTTTTTAACTGCGTAAAAAGAATTTAATCCATTTAAAATGAAATGGGAAATTGTTTATTCACATAAAAGTAATCAAAGTCTTCAGTCAATTACGTGCAGGAATGGCGGAGTCAAGCAAGCACCCAGAAAAAAACCCCAGTAACGATAAGAAGTGTTACGGGTATTTGTTTGTAAAATCTTCTGTGTTTGTCCCTGACTAGGCACTACTGAGCAGTCTAAATTATGCAGCCCTGCTGATTATTCCTTAAAGAACTTCATCAACGCCAGGGATCAACAGTGTCCAGTAAACCAATGAGTCCTGGTTTTATAATTTTCCTTGTCACATGTACAAGCCCATAAGTCATTTCATTCATTTGATGTTTCTGGGGGTTGAATTTTTTCCGTGGAATTCCTGAAAAAGCGTATTACTATACTCAGATATCACAAAGCCTTTTATATCCCCATTTTACAGATGCCGAACTGAAACAGTGCTATTTAACAGACTTGCCGAAAGTCGTACAGCAGTTTTATGCCAAATGAAGGAGAAACAAGAGTGGGAAAATCCAGACCATTGCTCTGGCCGTTCCCTCGCTCCGTGTTTGCGAGCATCCCTCCTGGCAGCGGTTGCCTCTGAGCAAAAGCTCACGCCGGCGTCGGCGTGGCAATTTTTGGAATACGCAGTGTTGTCTCAACCCCAAATGTTTGAACCATCTGGGACAGGGAATCGCTGTGTCCTCATGCTATTAGAGATGTCCGTAATTCACCCAGCTGGGAGAGGATTGAAGTTGGGAAACAAGTCTTGACCATCTGAGCTTTACGGCCTTCTATAACATAGTTTTTGCAAACTCAACTTTTGATTTAATACGATTTCTCCTGCTTTTTAATAGAAACCTTCGGAAAAATACTACGTTCCATCAGGTGTAGTTGCCTAGTAAGGGATGCTGGAATAGATGCTCTGCAGAATACGTGCAGTCCAGGAAACTCTGTCATTTGATGTGCGTCTCCCAGGGAGCCTTTGATAGAGGAGGTGCAGACAGAGCCGAGCTGACCCTGCTGGGCCAGGGGGAGCCTCAGCCGCGGGCTTTGCCGGAGGGACGCGGTGACCAATCTTCAATTCTATAAAGTTGACGGAACTGGGACTTCTGTGGAAGTATGTATAGATACATCCAAAATTCCCAGCTGTACTTTGCCACAGACTTTGCTCTGAGACTTTGTATGTTCTTAAGAAATTTCCATTTAATTCTTAGACATCTGAAATTACTTGGTTAAATGTTTAACGTAGCTTAGTACGTACAAGATGCATTTTCATCTGTCGTAACTGAAAAAAAAACCTCTGTGATTTCCACCCCATTACTTCAGTGCTGCTTAGGCCTGCCAACGCCGGTCATCTTCAACACGGCCACTTGCAAAACCACTTTTTTTCTTTTTTTTCTTCTTTTTTTCTTTTTTACATGCTGATAACATGGGCCTATCTGGGGAAAAACCAGCACCATTTATTAGCAGAAACTCTCCGTTTAATGATAAAAGTCATTTAGTTCATTTGTCTCTTTTGTGACTAGAATATATGCCATAAAAAGTAATTGCTTTAATTAATAATAGATTGTGGTCTTTAATGTTCTAAAGAACATCTCCGTGACATATATTTCTAGATGAAATTCAGATAATTTTTTTTAATTTGCATTCGTTGTTGTTTCAGTTGAGGGTTTTTTCTCACTAAAAAATCCTGAAAGTTTGTACAACCCAATGACACAATCGTTAACACTGCGAGGCTGATTTTTCCTTAACGCCTGCTACTTATAGTCTCCTGAAAAAGCTTGTGAAAATCGAGGCTGTGAAATTCATGCTTCAGAATCACACAGTAAGTTTCCTTACGGCGTTAAAAAACATTGTGTGTAGTAGATTTTGTAGAACGCTTAACTTTTTGTACTCTGCTGTTTCCACAGAGTAAGCATTTCCCTTTCTTGGGCGTCAGCGATAATTACAGCCTCAGTGACCTTCGGTGCCGGACGGTGTTCTACACTGCTCTCACGCGGCTCCTCATGGTGGATTTAGGTAAGGTCCTTCTCCCACATCCCCCAGACACCACTGTCTTGTGTAATACTATGAACTTCTAAGGTTATTAAGCCCATCAAACAGCAGTGTAATTGTACAGTAAATATGTTATCATTGGTA
This sequence comes from Larus michahellis, assembly GCF_964199755.1. NCBI lineage: Eukaryota > Metazoa > Chordata > Aves > Charadriiformes > Laridae > Larus > Larus michahellis. The sequence goes on along the minus strand of NC_133906.1, from coordinate 4,065,647 downwards.
TTTAAATCACTGCCTGTCAACTTTGGAGATGAAGCAATACCAATGTATTTGTTTGCCTTCTGTTGCAGAAATAAGCAAGAGGAGTTATTTTTTGCACAGAAGCACTTTTTGCATTAAGTTTGAAGATTTACAGCATTAAGTGCTTGAGTAAGTGTTTTGCATTTCCAGGTGACATACCGATTATGCCAGAACCTTCCAGCTTCTAGTAGGTTTTCTTTAATTTCAGTTCTTTGTGCGCGTTTCCAATATACAAGACCATCCAAGTTTTAATAAAAAGATTGACGAGAGTTCTGCAGTTCAGCCAGAAATACTTAAACATGCATTTGGGGTTACCTTTTGAGTTGCCCTTTGGAAACGAGGGAGGCCGGACACATGTAAAACACGGTGCACTCTTTAATAGCTAGATGTGATAAAAGACCCAGTAAATTTGAATCCAGGCACTGCCCTTGGCCACCAGAGTAAGAGGCAGAACACTGTCTGCGTGGTTAGCGCTCTGTTGGCTAAATGGGGAAGGCTGGGCTTCTCAAAATGAGCACTGAAACAAGTCCCGTGTTAAAGAAGCTGACGGTGAAGAATGCAGCGCTTCTGCAATTGCCTCTTCTGAGCAGGCTTACGTCTGCTGAGGCTCTGCCGGCCCTGAGGATGGATGCCTGTAGGTGTCGCGAGGCGGGCCACTGGTGAGGGGCCTTCAGAAAATAAGAGAAGTCTTCTGTCTCCTGATTTCTAGCCCTCATACAAGGAGGGCCGCACACCTAGGCAATATGTGTGCAGAAGAGATCGACACAATCGTAAGCCAACAGTAGTTGTTCCTCCCCTGTACTGTCTGCTGCTGAACGGTGCTGAAAAGAGTTAACTTCGAGGCAAGACCGAACCGTATTTATCAGCTTTTTCTTAAAGGATGGCAACTGTGAGCTGGACCTGGATTTACTTGTGGTTAAACAGCTTTTGGTACTGGCTCGGTGTTGTATAACATAAGCAAGAGGTACATTTTCTAATATAAAATGGGTTACACATGCAGTTTCAGTGACTTTTCCTGCGGGTGGGGGGGAATTTGGTAAAACCAAGATCAGAGGTTTTAAAAACTACATCTCAAAGTAGAGATTGTGTAAACATATGTCAGACAAAATGCAGGCGTGTGGCTTATGACTGGCTACGAGCTGATAGAGGTCATTGTGGTTCCTCTGGATTAGCAGCTCCACAAGATCTGAAATGATTAAGGAACATCTGGAAAAAGCATACCTCAATATTTACTTTGTGTTTCTACTGGAATAAATTTGTTTGGGTTTGAACTGATAGAAAAGCACATCTAGAGACACAAACAGGTGTAAGTTGCTTTTAGGATCCAAATTCAAAAAGTAAGGCATACACAAACTGTGTGCAAGCATTGAATGGCAGCATTCTTGTGAATCAGAAGATGTTTTCAAACTGTGCAAAATAGCTTTTTTAGACAAAAAAAGCAGTGTACCGATTGTCTTCTCTGAGGTTTTTTTTTCCAAATTAAATCAGCTTTATATAAAATCCTTTTACGTGAATGATAAACAATTTGCGTGGAAACAAAATTAAGATGAACTTTTATCGGCGGGGGTTGTTTTTAGTAATTGTTTGACGTAGAAGTATTTTTTGGAGATTAGTTGAATACAGTAAATTCAGAATATTTACATTTTGAACAATGTGCTGTTGGAGTGACTGGCAAAATTTAATTGTAGGAAAGAACAGCAATATATTAAATGGTGTTTGCTTCAAAATGCACTTCGGTTTCTGTTGAATTACTTTAAGGTCACGTGACTATAATTAGACTTTGAATTCCTTACGTGGCCCAGGCTGTACGTTTAATAATTTATATTTTTTGGTCATTTAGAATTGCATCATTTTGTCCAAGATTCTTAGTCCAAGATTTCTAAAGTAAACTGAATATTTGTGTGAAGTATATAGCAACCAAAACTAATCCAAGAACACCGCTAAAAGTTATGTTTAAATAAAAGGTTTTCCTAGGATTAATAAATTTTAATTTATATTTTTCTTCCGCGCTACCAAAAGGGGTAGATCCAAGCTGTAGAATATACCTTCAGGAGCTCTTGGGCGTGATTTGTCCGGGTGCTGTGCTTACAGGTATACGCACTCATGCTCGGCGCCAAACTGCCCCAAGTGAAGCAAGTTTAAAACACTATTGCCGTAAGCCACACGCTGAGCTACTATAACTTAACACGCGAGGCATCTCTTTTCTTTCAGATGACGTAATAAGGATGCGTACGTGTAGTTTGACGTACCAAAAATGAACAATTTACCATGGCAGGTTTGTTTAGGATAGTTTCTTCCTTTCCTTATTAATATCGTACTCTTGATGGGATGTGAATGTGGCTTGTACAGGAATGCAAAAGAATTTATAGGTGGTAGTTTGTGTTGCTTTTCCAAAAGTTACAAGTTATTCGATTAATAGGGCAATACTATGTAGGATCCTAACTGTATATTCTTTCTTGACTGCCTACACTGAAATTTAAAACAGAAATAGTTTTTAGATTTCCAGAACTAACGAGTTTGTCATTAAAGTGTTGGTCCCGGTCAACATTGGACATTCTGGTAGTCCTTTGGACTGCTGTCCTGGTTTAACAAAGTACGCTTGAGATTCTACCTTCTGGGAGGGTTCATCTTGAATTTGGATGTGTGCATAGTATCCTCGTGGAGATTATCTTCTAATGACGCGCAGCAGCCTAGATGAGAGGGAGTATTATTTTTGCGATGTTGTGACAACTCCAATTTCTCCTGAGAACTCTGCAAATGGCAATTGAGCGTCGATCCTGCGGAGAGCGGTACCCAAATAGCTTCTGTCAGCCTCTGCGCTGGCATGGGACCATACTGGCACGGGACTCTTTCTGAATGCTTGGTCTTTATTTACTAATTTTTTTGCTCTGAGGAAAATCTAATGAGCAATTAAAAGGAGAAAAGCATCAGGATATGCAATGCCTATAGAAATAGTTTAGCTCCTAGGAGGGTGAGAGAAGCTGGTTGAGCAAAGAGATTGGGAGCACAGAAACTAATACTGTATTGGAACTGCCTGAGGAGCTGGAGTTGGCAAAGGAAGGAGATGGAAACAAAAAGCTGGAGGAACAGTCTGGGGTTACTGTGATCAGTCAGAAGGTGGACATAAGGGTCCAGAGAAGATAAATAAAAACACTGACTGGGGTTGAAAGGAGCAGAGGGAAGATGGCAGAGGAGACGGGCAAAGATGGACAGGATGGGATTTTCCCAAAGTCCACCAGACCCTGTTGCTGCCAGCAGTAGCTTTGAAATCTAGCACGAAGCATCTCGGCCTCCTTGGTTCAGCTCCAGGTGCAGGATGCACGTCGCGGGTTGGGTCAGTTACTTTGCTGGTTTAAGAAAGTTCTTGAGCATAGATTGCAACGTGAAGGGTCCATAACCGGGGCTGGCCAGTGCAGTAGCAGTAAGTTATTGAAAGTATTTCCTTTGCTTTAAAGAAAAAAATCTGGAAAGCTGGGCACGAAAGCCATGTGTTAAAGGGAAGCGGTTCAGATCACAGAGCCAAGTATTCAGAACTGTGGAAGTGCCATAACTGGGATTGCCGCTGCTGCTTTCCTTTCCTCTCCACTGTAAATATCCACATTGTTGTGAGGCGGTTTTAATTGCAGGATCACAATTATTTCTCTCAGAGGATATTTGCCTCTTTCAGTTCAGAAGGTTTGTCATTCTGACTTAATGAGAAGCTACTGAGTATTTTGATTTTCTTTTTTTCTGTGCGGTGTGAGGAGCAGAAAAGGCCTTGACTGCTTAGCAACAACCAAAACCAATACTGTCCTATCAACACTATTCCCATCCCAAACCCAGAACGCAGGACTACACCAGCTGCTAGCAAGAAAGACAATTCCATCCCAGCCAAAACCATGATGGTTGTCCTCTGGGTTTATGTCTTAGTCCATGCTTTGCTTTCTGTCGTGACTATTTTTCTGCTTGGCCTTTTCTCTCACTCTTACTGTTGTACTGGGGTGAGTGCTTTGGTCTTTGCAACGTTCCTAGAGATCAGAGGCTGGAATTAGGCCCATTTTACAGATGGGTATATGAAGTGTAGAAACTAACACTAACTGACACTAAGCTGACACCAACTTTGCACAACCGGTTTGACACACAAAAGACTGCTCGTAACTTCAGTTGCAACTTAGTTTGCCAGACTTGCCAGTGCAGAGAGAAGAGAGAGAAGCCCTATAGCAAAGAGCTCTTTAAAGAACATAAATTAAATTCCTACTCTGAATTACTCTCGAGGGGACTCTGCATGCGAGAGGCAAGCTACCCTCATTAAGGGCCTAAAGATAAGTAGCGTAAGTACCAATCCTCGTGCAAATGGCCATTTCTAAAAAGTTGTTTATAGGTCCTCGTTCAGTGTTATGTCAAAACAGAACGAATCCAGACTTCCAGGTTCTCTTTCACCTGTCTAACCGAGACAATCTCTTTTTTCCCTACCCACAACATCTTGTTTCTTTTACTTTAAATTCACACCTTCTGAAACAAAAATTCACACCTTCTGAAACAAATGAGGGAATAGTGTCACATGAATAACCCCAGTGCAGTCCAGATTTATTTCCACGGCAGCTTCATTCCGTATACTAAATAGGTAGGAGGTAGAAAAAATAGCCTATGATCATTTAAACATCACACTAAAAAGTACACATGTGAAAGGGTCTAATTTGTTGTTACCGTTTTAAATTTAACGTTTTCTAACTGCTGACCCTTCACTTTTCTTCTGTGAATATTCTTCCAGGGTACTGAGCAAACGCTGTCAGATTAACAGAGACAGCAGAAATACGAAAAAGAGAAAGCTGGGAAACGCAGAGACGTGCCAGCCTCAGATACACGTTGTTTGCGATCAACAATCCGTCTTCTTTGTTTATAACTCAGTAAAAATATGTCAGACCTCAGGTTTTTGTTTCTGTAGGTCATATTGAAAGTTCCCATGATGTCAGTGAGATTTTTCTATAAAAGCCGAAGAGACTGACCCCTCCGAACGACAGACTGAATATGGTGTGATGCTTTTTGTTGTGATTTCTTTTCCTGTAGGTGAAGACGAGGATGAGTTTGAGAATTTCATGCTCCCCCTCACAGTTTCGTTTGAAAGCGTGACTCGGATATTCAACGGTAGCTTTGAACAAGAAGAAGCAAAGGTAGGTTTGTTTCAATGGTAGGGGAAGAAATTCTCCATGGGAAGAACTAATAGTGGGGCAAGCATTTAGCAGCAAGCTTGTCATCTCTCCTCTCTGTCTCTCTTGGTGTGTATATACCTGTATGCTTAGATGTATATTTATACCTGTGTATTTATACCTTATATATATTATATATTCTATATAATTAGAAATGTAGACAGTCGAGATACAAAGGCTACGACTGACTATCCTAAATAAACTTTGTACAAAGATTTTTATAGAGGCCCTGGGATTTTTCAGCCCTTTGCAAATCAAGTTGACCTCATTTGATCCCCATGTATAATCAAAGGGACAGATTTGTCTTCGGTGATAGCTTACCCCTTTCATATGTCATATTCCCCTCTGCCATGCAAGTGTCCCGCTTGCGTATATTAACATATTTATTTGGGGGCATGAGGAGACATGTTGTAACACACTTGATAAAACACCGCGGCTTTAAAGTATTTTTTCAAACAAGAATTTATTATATAAATCAAGACTTTATTAAATGGCTGGGCATATATGTATAAATAGGAACTGGTCTTGAAGTATTGCACCCTTAAACTGAACAAAGTGATTAGGATAACTGATAGCTAAATAAGGTTTTTATGTGCCTGTGGGAGCCATATTAGGATTGATTTGACAAGTCAGTTCAGCTGTGGCAACAGTCATAATATCTAGCACAACATTATGTTTTATTAGTAAAATCCTTAAGTGTAGCAAGCTGTTTGTGTCAAAACAACAGTATATTTTAGGGAAGGAAAAGACTTGCTCGATACAAGCTGCATCATCAGGAATGATAATGTATTAGAGCGGTGTCGCATTAAAGAGATCCCCTTGTACCCTCACTGCATAAATAGTTGACGATGCGCACTGGAGCGCGCCTTTCAGCTACACGGGGTCATTTGGAAGAAACCCACGCTGGAATTTTTAATTTGCCGTTTTAAAATACGATGGAAACTTAAATATTACATCATCGTATTTACCCGCTTCCTTTTGTAAGAAAATAAGCAGATACGCTAGAAATATTTAGTAAATAGTTTGTCTACAGTACATGTCTGACAGTACCAGAAGATGCCCAGTTCACAATAATCGCTTGAATTAGGCTGATATTTTTTTTAAAAAAAAGTACTTAAGGTTATTTCAACAATTAATTACTTCTGGTTTCCTCATTTGTTGTTGCTTTAGGTATTTAATTTTAATACGTTTTCATTTATTAGATGCAGTTTATCTGTCTTGGATTCATTTCTTATATTTTCAAGTTATAAATCCCAAAAATCAGAACGAAGAGGTCATTTGATAGCATCACCCTTTCTGTAGGGAACGCTATTTATCTCGTGTGAGGATTGAGTTTATTAAAATAATTTTGCCATTGTCCTGTCTGGTTTGCTTGAAACCATCTTAGTAGAGAAATTTTAATGGAGTGCCAGTGATATATTCCTAAACTAGCAAGTTCTTAACGACCCTGGAAAGTGACTGCTTGATTACACTTTAACGGTATTTGCAAATAAAATCACAAGTAATTAAGGGGAAATCTCCAGGCTTTTGAGCAAGTTTGATGCATGATAACTGCCTGATTCAGCTTCATCTAGAGTAATGCTGTGTAGACAAGAGCTACTGAGATCAATAGCAACATAATGATAGTGGCAGAATTAAGTGAGTAACCTGAGAACTGTGTCTTCAAAATGCATGCAGCTGCCACGAGCCAGGGCCACACAGTGCACTCCCCGCTTCCGTCCTAAATGTTCATCAAAAGACGCCCTGCAGGAAAATGGAGTTAGATGCTCTTTATTGCTGATCGTGTCTCTTGCCACATTTATCAGGGAAATTGGATTAGCAGTTGGCAGCTGCAGGTAGACAAGGTTCTGCAGTGATTAAATATGCAGCTTGGCTGCATTTGTTGTGACAGACCTTTAGTAAATTCTACTGTAAGCACCATCTGTCTAATTTGTATACAGAAAACTTGGTGCTTTAAGCTACTGATAAAGAACTAAATCTGTTGCTTTATCATAAACAAAACTTTTGCTCTAAATTCTCTTAAATGTAATTTATTAGGTTAAAGCTATTTTTCTATCACGATGAATAAATAATACATGCAAAAGTGCTTTCAGGTACTTCATTTTGCGAGTACTGAAAACAAAACCAGTTCGGTTCTTCAATAAAATGCTTAGTATTCCCATCCACGGGGAGATGACACTGTTAAAATATCACTATGAAAATGGTCCAGGACTGCCAAATTCATTTAATTTGTGGTTTTTACTAGGACTTTCTAACTGGCCGGGGTTTGTTTGAGTTTTTTAATATTTCTGAAATACACCGTTGAAAAACAGTCACAACAAGGGAGCTCTTTCTTTTTAAAATACATTTGTAATCATTAAATCCGCCTACAAAACATATGTTTAGGTTTCTTTTCCAGGGAGATCAAATATAATTGAAGATGGCTTAAGTAATTATATGCTTTGCTTTCCTTTTTTCTTCTTTTTGGCTACTTCCCTTCTTCACATTTTTATATTAATAGGAAAAATGTCCAGTATTAAAACAGTGGCTGATTTTCTCCTAAGATTTTTCAAGGTTTCTCTTGACGGTCGGGTTAAGTAATATATCGACTGGGCAGCCGGAATCTCAGTAGTACTTTGTTTATCGTTGTGACATCATCAGATTTGCTAGAAACGCATGGAGAAAAAAAAAAAAAGGGATCTGAGGAAAAAGCAGTTAAATAGCAACGTGCTATCTTTAGCTGGTTTGTAGAAACTCCATGCTGTTAAATTATTTAAAATCCTTGATTTTCAGCTTGCACACATTAAAAGTTTTCACACTAAGTGCCAAATGTTGCAAACAGCACTTTAACAGAATGATTTTGCTTTGATCCCTGTAGCAGTTCCTGAATAATTTATCACAGGTTATTGCCTTAATTCTGGAGAGGGATAGAGCAATAAAGGCAGATGAAAACACTCCAGTTGAAACACCTTGGGGCCTGCTCATTCCTCTGACACGGCTCTTTTGTTGGAACTATTTAGAGGTTATTAAGACGTGTCTCCAGAATTAAGAGTATGCTGTAAGGATGAAGACAGCCATCTTAATTCTAAAGACAAAGCGCAATGACCCTTCACCTTTTTTTTCCTTTGTTGTTATTATATAGTAGAATTATGAGGGTAATATTATAGCTGCACCCAGTAGTGCCACTATAGTTAAGGGTCTGTCAGACTTTCCATTACAAGCCCCGTTTTGGGGGTGGGTGGCGTGAGTAGTCTCGTCTGTTTTAAATTGCGTTAGTCAGACACTTGGCACGCGTCGGCGACTCACAGGGTGGGTTTTTTTCCTGTGGATACTGAAATCTTCAGCTCCTTTCCTTTGAAAAATCTTCTTTGGGACTTGGAAACAAAATACTTGAATTTATTTTAAAAATTGCTTTGTCTTCATTCATCTTAAGTAAACCTACCGCTGACATTCAGGGAAGAATAGTTCAAAACCAAAATTTGAACAAAATTGTTCAATTAGCAAGAAAAGCAAAGAAACCCACATCCCGCTGACAAGCTTTTGCTCTGTTTCTTGTATTCACTGTCCTTCGCTTCTCGTCTTCCTCGTCTCACAGTTGCCAGGGGCGTTATTACCTGTCACTTTGCCCCAGAAGTGGCCGGTGTTCACTTGTGAATGGAGCAGTGGCTCCGTGTTTTCTTCAAATTACTCTGTTAAGTTTGCAGGGCACTTCCAGTCCCACAGGGCGACAGACAGAAAGTAGATGTATAAGTGGTTAACATCGTTTGTCATTAATAAATTTTATGCACGTAAGCGCATAAATGGACTAAAACTAGGTTGTCTTGGGATTTTGGGATGTTGGTGGTTTTTTTTCTTACTAAATGTGACTTAAGCGAGCGTGGAATCGAGGGTGATTTTTGCTCCTATGAGAGTTTAAAGATATTTTTACCAGTGACTTAAATGGATGAGGATTTATCTCAGGATTCCGTAGGCTATTATATGGGCTGTTCGGACATTGCCAACCGTAGGCAGTGTTAGTTTATAAAGTTGAGTTCCAGTGGATAATACCTGAACCGCTCAGTTTGCTGGGATTTCACAGGCCAAGAATATTATGGTGCCTTGTAGATTGAGGTCATTTCTTAAGAGTAGTGTGGTTGATGCTATGGGCTTTTTAATAACAATACCTGCATTTAAAGAATAGAAAAGCAAGAAATGTAGTTTATGTAGTAGTTGTTCTCCTTTCTTTGGAATTCAAGGCCAAATGATGTCCGAAGTTGCCTGGTGTTGGTGTAAATTCCCAGAAATCTGGGACCATGGTTTAAAGAAAAGTCGCACATCTACTTTTATTAATAGTTTTTAAGGTCTTACAACCAAACTGTTTCTCAAATAATTTTGCAAAAGAGTGTTTTCTTAGAACCGTTTTTGTGTTTTGTTTTGTTTTGTTTTTTATAAAGGCAGAGTAAGTGTGATGGAGGGATATGGGTTTGGCTGGTTGTCCTTCCCTAATCCATGTTCCAAGCCCCAGTAAGATGGTGAGCTCTTTCCCTCCCAGCACATCCTCAAACAAAGGCAAGTTCCCGACTTGCCAGGGGCTGGAATTCCCCTTCTTTCCTGCTCCAGCCTGTCCTTTGTGCTGGCTTGTTCATCTCCCTTTTGTGCCCGGAATGGACAAAGGAACCAAAATCAATCGGGAAGATTTCTGCTTCCTTGTACATATTGTTGCATCTCTGTATCCCTTCAGAAAGAACTATAAAGTGTTACTGCCGAGTTCCTTTCGTTCTCTTTTGGCCACCATGTCTGCTAACCCGTTATTTTCTGCATGGACAAAACAGCACACAAAGTGTGAAAATACAGATGCATATAAAGTTACAATTTCATATTGCATCTTCTCAGTATTGAACACTTCCTCTCCAGTGATTTCAGAGTCCCATTAAAGTTAATGAGAGTTGAGACCTCTCGGCATCTTGCAAGTTCAGGCCTTTTCGACGCGCAACAGAAAGGAAATGCGAATATTAAAATACTCCTGGCAACCTCACCGACAGTTCGTAGAGACCTCGGTTTATGCTTGGATAAATCTCTGTGCGTGTGCCACCCAGGTCAGCTGGACTGCCGGGGCCGTATGCGAAAAGTAGAAATCAGCCCGTGTGTAAGGTGACATTTAGCGGTTTAACAGGGCATCAGCCGTAATTTGCTCTTTATATCAGCAAGTAAAAATTAATATGTGAATCTTACCTCTTGTATTTCTCAACGCTGTAAGTATTACAGTGTTAGCACCAAGTGGTACGTTATTATAAACTCTGGTTTTAAAGAGAGAAATCCTTACTGGGTTTTTTGCCATGCTTCTATGATTATTTTTTTTTTTTTACCAGACTTTGCAGTCCTGTGGTCTTTTATTATGAAAAAAAAAAAAGTACAACTCCCATCTGCAACACTTGGATAAAATTTATTAAAACTACTTAATTATTGAAAAATATTATTTATGTCTAAGTAAATTGCAAAGTTTGTTTCTATTGTTAAAATATTTTTTCATTCACTAGGGTTTCTTATTGATGTCTATTAATTATCTTGAAAACATCCCCTAAGTAGGGGCTAATTATCTATGCATAAAATGTGGTCTGCATTTCGGCTGGAAGGATTCTGAAGCCACGCTTCAGTCATTAAAGGGGAAAAAAAAAAAATGCTGCTCAGAACTAATGTTAATACAGGTATAGAGATTTGCGTGGTCTTCCGTAAACACAAAAGTTGCTTTCTGAAGAAATCTAACTTGGGAAAATACTTTTTTTTAAAAAAAGAACAAAAGATACGTTAAAATAACAGTACAGTGAGAATCTCAGTGCAACCTTAATTGTAGCTGGTTACGAGTATCACTTAGTCTTATGCCTCATTCAAAGTATTACAAGCTTAAATTAACATTTTATTGTTATTGTTACTTTAAATATATTAATACAGGAAGCACTTTTAAACTTCAATACACAGGATTCATATATTATGTTTTAATTTGCATTATTTATTCGGGTAGCATATAGAATAATCAAAAGCATTTCCTAGTGTTATCACTATAAAACTTGTGGAAAATCTTGTTTGTTCAAAGAATCTTTGTGGGTTTTGATTAAAAAAAAAAAAAAGAGAGAAAGAAAGATCTGAGCGAGACATTTAAACTAATGAATCAAAATCAGATATGTGGTCATTATTGGCTGATTATTACTCCATCTGCTCTGCGCTAACGTGAAAATCAATTACTGTGTCTCTTTCCCACTGGCAGCGTATGTTGATGGGGCTGGCGAGGGATCTTCGCGGGATCGCCTTTGCGCTGAACACAAAGACCAGCTACACCATGCTGTTCCACTGGATGTATCCTTATTACGCTGTGACAATACCAGCTCTGTGCACAGAGGGGTACCAGGCCCCTTGCATTAGTTTAATAGTGCGGCACAGTGGGGAAGAGGAAACAAAGCTAAATGAACTAATGTGTAATCAGCTAAAATTACAGCACAATGGCAACCATGCAGTTAACTGGGAAGGACCAGGGAGAGAGAGGTCACTTTTTTGTTGTGTCACACTACTCGGCGAGAAAACCTATCCAAGTGCTTTTCTTCCCTTCATAAATCCCTAATGTTTTCATAAAAAAAAAAAAAAAAAAAAAGCTGCATCTTTAACTGCAAACACAATGTACCTACATTTGGTTTAACATCGAAAGTGCTTAAAAAATACTATACAAGTGCTATCTGGGGAGATTTCTCTCTCTGGTATGAATCATGTCTTTAATTTAGTCAGTTACTTTCTATTTATGTCAACTCTATTAATATCGCAACACCTGCAGTCTTCTTGATCCAGAAGAAAATGGACATCTGCAAACAAAATTATCATCTTTAGGCTGTAGTTTCCTTCAATAAGTAATGATAATGGAACTCTATTTGCTTTAAATATTGTATACATTTTTAAGCCGACAAACACAATAATACTCATGGGTATTTTCTTAATACTATAGAAAAATGTTTTGTATTTCTATAAATACAGTAGCTGTAATTCTCTCTTCACAATCATATTAGTAACAAACTGCTGAAATACACAGTGAAGCAGCTATGAAAATATTTGGTTTATAATTTAGATCCCTCGAAGCTATGGAAGTTAATTATGTATTTGTTTTGTGGACAGAAAAAAAATAACATTCAAATACAATCGCATGCTTTACTAGAAATCAAGCTTTTTAAAAATATTTTTATTTTAAGTAAATAATAAAACCCTACTGCTCACTAATAACCTTCCTGGTTAAGAAAGAGGGATGTGTCGATGTAGAATTGCAACGAGGAAATGAGCCTTTGAGGATTGAAAAGCTGTACGGCAGAGCCTGGTGGGATCTGGTAGATGTCCTTGTGTGGTGGGCAGTAGGGTCCTGGTGCCCATGCAGATAAAAACCCTATTTGAGACCTTCACAGGCCTGCAGTGATTCTGGCCGCGTGCAGGGTCAGCGTGCAGAAAGTAAGCCCAAAACATAAAGCAGTATAATCTTTATTTCTCTTAAAATCAGTGGAAAGCATCCCTTCATTTCATTTTTAGAGGACTGGAGGAAAAAAAAAACAACAAAAAACCCCCCCCACAAACTGCTGAAGCCAGACTGTGAATTAGCATCTCATTTTCTAGTGGGCACCATTGGGTACGTTTAACTTCGTTAGTACTGTTTGTGCTTGTGTTCCCCTGAAACTTAATAATAAAAGCAGAAAGATATGTAAAAGCAGCTCAGCGCTGCTTCCATTTCAGATTGTTTTAACTTGGTTTTTCCTGGTGCGGTGTCATGCTCTTCTCCTGTGCAGAACTGCAAATCTCCAGCTGTAAGAGGAGGGAGAAGAGAGATTTACTCCTCTCCATTTGAAAGAGATGGATTCATCCGTGGAGGTGTTTCTTTATACAAGGATCCAGGATATATAATCCTGGGGACCCTTTCCTGATTATTTTTTTTTTTAACTAATTTATTCCTTCCAGTTTACGAATTAAGTTTATTTCAAATCAATAAAAACAGCCTCCAACTTTTGGATTTTGTTATTCTGCATGAACAATAAAAATAGACTGAAACGTAGCTTTGCGTGGGATTCAGAGCTCAGGCCTTCTCGGTTTCTTTTCCCTTGCACAGGTTCAAATTTTTATTTTTCCTCCTCACCCTTGGCTGTGAAGGATAAGTGCGTGCTTCGGTTCAGGGGATTTCACCTCCTTTGGCTGAGCCCGGCTTCATCCAGGTATCGATCCCAAGCATTAGAGCAGAATAAGCTGCTGTTATCACAACTCCTGGTTACCGTATATAAAGACAGAAATGTAAACGGGAGGAAAAGGGAAGGTCAAATGCCAGTTTTATCACAAAAGTTTAAATATCTTCGGATCAACACATTTCTTTTGTAATTTCAAATATATCATCAGAAAATGGTTTTAATAGCAAAGAAAAGCTGTTTTCCAAACAGATTTTATTCTGTTACGTTTGAAGCCCTATTATTTCAATACTGAAAATGGCACATACAGAATATTAGCCAAAATAAATCTGAGTTACTTGCATTTCTTCAATAAATAAACGATACAAAGAGGCAAGGGATAAAGGGCTAAGCTTTTCATATACCATAAACTGATGTTTATTCTCTATTGAAAACTGTCAGATATAGTCACTTGTATATTGCTGGTAGGAGAATGTATTGATGAACTTTCCAAGGGATTGCGGGAAATATTTTGGTTCTAAGCCCTGTCCGTAACACAACAAATGACGCTTGGTAATCTCTCACCTGAGAGATTCTTCTGGTTTTTTCTGATCGCAACATTTAGGATTTAAGTTTTGTCCAGTAGATGGCAAAAATGAGCAGAAATAATTTCTTTTAAGTCCTTTTGGTCCAGGGAGGGGAGAAGCAGGGGGGGAGGCACGGGGGACACCGTCGTATCTTGTATTTTACCATTACGCTTGAGTCATTAGGATCCTGGTTTAGAGGTGAATCGTCAGGTATGCTGAAGCTGCGCTGGATTGCCAAATAGGGCTGTTTTGTAGCAGGCTTGCTTATACTAATTGAGTTTCTCGAGCAAATCAGGCTCCTTGGAAAAAGGCCAAAGGCTTTTCATAATTGTATTGACAAGAAAATGAATATGATAAATGGTGTTCATTCAGCTGAGACAAGATTTATAGTTTTCCTCTGGCAAGGGATGAAGAGAAAATACTTATAATAATAGTAAAATTTGTTTTAAAGTTGCATTAGGTGATCTCTCAAAAGACTTCATTAAAATATTTCCAAATATTTTAAGCAGCTCCAAGTGTTATGTATAGCATCTTCCCAAAGCATCCGGTAATGGAAGATGAAGAAAAACATCGCACAAACAAACAAAACAAAACAAAAACCTGAAACCCTGGATATGAAAGTCATTTATTCTTCCTGAAATATTGATATGTCAAGCTGTCAATGACGATTCCAGTACCAGAGCTTTGGAAAGTTTATTTGCCTTTTGTATTCCGAACGTGTGGCCTCTGTAATTTGTAGGTCAGTCCTGGACGCACAGGTGTGGCCTGAAAAAAAAAAAAAATGGTATGCCAATAGGAGCAGCATCAAAACCTGGTTTTTCTTACCAGTGACGGTTCTCCTTAGGTATTTCATTCTGCTGTTTACTTGAAGACTGCCTGGGTAAGACACTGAATGTTTAATCTGTTTTCCCCCATAGTAATATCAGGCTGTAGTCTCCGGCCCTTGGTCTCGCAGTCGGCTACGTCCACGGAGATTCAGTTGTGAGTTCAGGGCAATACCCACTTTTTTCGTACTTTCATTTAGTGTTTCTTACAGTTAGGTGGTAACCCATAGGCAATTTCTCCTGCGTTCCTCCCGGTTGATTCTCAGTAGTTAATGACTTCTGTTGTCAGTAAAAGAAAAAGGTTGCAATAAGGAAATGGGTTGCAAGAATAAAATTATTAGGTTGACTCAGAGCTGCAGTCAGCTAGATAGCATGTAGAGAGTATATGCGTGAGTGCATGGAATGGGCTGCCTATATAAAAATATCTATGTGTCTAGAGACGTAGACGCTAAGTTTATGGAAAAGTGTTCTGCCATTGAGATGTTTTATCTAATGGTCATTTAAAAGTTCCAATTCACCGAGATATTCAGATATCGGATTGTATGCAGCTTCAGATGTGGATGACTAGAACAAGCAAAACAACCTTTTCACCACACTAGCATTGTTACGTATTTATCCAAATTCGCATCGCATTTCTTAACAAAGTAATACCACGTGCAGCAATAAGATGGCTGTTAAAAATGATTCTATTTTTGAAGAATTAGATTTTGAAGTTTATATGTTTTAAGGGTTCACAATTAGGGACAAACTTGAGAGAGCCAAACAAACAGCTGTAGAGACTGAAATTTCCTGATCACAAGAGAAAAGGAGAATGCATTTTCTCATGAAACAAGGCTGCCTGATCGGTAATCTGCTTGTAATAGCTGTTATTGCCAGTTGCATTGATTCAAACCCCACTGTCATTTTTTGCAGTTTGAATTCCTTTGAGCTTGAATTGACTGGTCCGGTTAAGTTCATGACTTCAGATTCCTTGAAGCTTGTGGTTAAAAACACTTAAAAATAATAATATATTTAAAACCAATTTATTCCAGTTTATCGGATTTAGAAAAGAAATAATAAATTGGCGAAGCCTTTCCGTTGACCCTAGCTTTTATAAAATTTGCCTATAGTTTCCAGTCTTTCCTTGTCAATGAATATGGACTCAGTGCTTAAGGTTTTGAATGAAGATAGATAATCAGATTGGATGTATTAGCAGCCTTCGACACTGATGACTTGCATTTGGCTGTCAAGTTACTTTCTTCTCCATGAAATCTGAAAAGGCAATTGTTTTCTACCCCATGGAGTTCCACCGTGGGGCTTTGCAGCCTTGCACAATCTCCCATATGTGGGGCTACGAGGAAGGCTAAGGAAGAGACTTGACTTAGGGTTGTTGATAACCCTAGGGTAATTAATAGCACGGCTCAGTTCTGTACCTTGTGTGACATCTGCTGCATCTGGGGAATAGTGGCCACCTCTGTTGGGAGTGAGCTGGGTTGGAAGTCCGCCTCGGAAAAAATGGAACTGGCATCAGTGAGTTGTTACGGGTATGAGATGGCATGAACCATCTATGCCCTTTGAGGATATTTCAGATAAGCGAGACTTCAATTTAAATCCCAGTTTATTACTGGATAACTCTTCATGGTACGTTTAACTCTAGTTTGTTGGATTTAAAATGTAAGGAATGCCACACAGGAGCACGAAGCAAGGCCTAAAAGTGTATTTCCCATGTCAGCCGCTGTATATATTTAATGCCTGCAGTGCCTCAAGCAGCTGGCAGCAAAAATGCACAAGTTTTTAGGTGCCTCTGACAGACAGCAGTAGCCAGAGCGCATTCCGTCGGTCTGCTCAGTGCCGTTGTCCCGCAGCGGGGCTAGGGCTGATGGCTTCAGCCTCCACCAGAGCTATAGCCAACCGAGCCGTCACTCTGGCTACGTGTCCTAGAAGCACGTAAACCTTCATGTATTCCAGACTTCTTTTTCACGATCCCATGTTGAGTGCTTGGCCTGGATTCTACTTTGTAAGATTCACGGCGGTTGCCTTTATTGTCTGAGTAGGCAATAGTATTTTCCTAAGAACAGTTGCTATTTCTCGCGTGGTTAAATAAAGCAGAATTATATGACATGAAACAAAGTTAAAAATGAAAAATATTATTAAACAAGACCATTGACGAGATTAACTAGATCATGTTTTAATAGCAAATTGTACAGTTAAAATCCCTTGATTCAATATAAAAAAAACCTGTTTAATTCTTTGCCATTCAAGCTGTGCTACCTCATTTCCATTTACCAATGCGCATTCTTATCCAAATAAACTCTTTTTTTCCAGCATATTGGGAAAACTGTGGGTCAGCTTTCTATCACATTGTTGCATAAAATACCTTGATACAGTCAGTGACTCAAGATTTTTTTTTTTTAAGTTACCTAGCAGAGTCTGCTAAACTTATTTTTCTCTCTGTATTGCGTTCTTTTAAATCCTGCTTTAAAAGCCTGGATCTCTCTTGGGTGCTGCTGAGCACACAGCTCTCCTGAAGGAGTTCTCAGAAATCGTAACTTTGCTGGTCTCCCCCGCACACAGTTTGCCTGAATTCTCTTCTTGAGTGCTCTGGAAACAACTTCATACAATCAAATTGTTCTCAACCATTTATGTTTCAAATATATTATATATGAGGCGGCACTGAAATTTGAGGGCCAGATTTTGCTAATCTGTAAATTTGTGTTGTTTTTAAATTAAATTACCATTTGCGACTTAGGCCATTCATTAAAAATCCGAGATAACTTTATATATGTGCTTACAGGTTAGCTTCACATATACAAGCCGCTTTCCTTTTCCTTCATTACAGCTCTGGTATGTTGTTTCCCACTTAACCATTAATGTTTCCAAAGGATTTTGGATTCTAAGTGGAGACTTGCTTAAATGTACAGGTTCAGGCAGTGCCTCTGTCAGGATGAGCTGTGGGGTCTCTGTCTGGCCCACCCCTCTAACGCTGCAGCACGGTTTTAGGGGAAGTTGTTTCCCAAGATGTTGTTTGATGAGTGCACTCTCTTTAACTGCTTTGGTGAAGATACCCTGCCTACATTTCCGTTCTGCAACGAGCCGTGGAACTGTGGTACCGCGAACCTGCCTGTACAACCCCCATCTTGAAGCTGATGGCAGAATTCATGCAAAACAGGTAAGAAGCACATGAAATCTATGTAAGTGATGAATACTGCCGTGGTGCGCGTTCTGTGTTCCATCTTTCTATGTTTTGCTTGTCCTCACGACGGCTGACCTTGACTTCAAGACAGCTACTTTTGTATTTCGGAACAAAATTCGCAAGCAGGACCCAGCTTTCACTGTCATTGTGTTGTTTTACCAAAATGGTAGATGTTACAAAATTAAGGTAAGGATTAATTACAGGAATGTATATGAGAGACTACTGTGGTTTTATATTCAGTGTTAGTGGAAGTATATGCTTTAACTAGGGATAAATTACCGACTATAATTAAATATTGGAAAATTGTCTGCTGTCAAGATTTGCTGCAGGCTGAATTTTTGCCTTAAGCCAAGCAGCACACACATGTGCCTGTAAAACTCCCTTTGCAGTTTCTTCTGCAACTCAGCTCTTCCAGCCAAAACAGGGCAGAATGGTATCTAATACGGCAATATTTATAATCAGCACGTAGGTAACTTCTCCCACATCTAAAATCTTCTCTGCGGGCTAACTAAAAAAAGGCCTCACAATGATTCCGGGAGGTGATTTCAATACTTGACATTGCAGTAGTTAGGTTTTACCACCAGTAACAGAACAATTTATTTGGGGAAATTATCATTACACTTGGAAATATTTAGTGTACTGCCCAAAGGAAAAAAAGATTTTTAAATGAAAAATTGATAGTTAAAGTCTCTGTGCTGAGTATCTTCAAAGTAATTAAAAGTTTTCAGCAAAGCAGTGTGTGTTCTCATCGCTTCTCGTCTTGCCTTGCAAATCAAACTTTCAAGGAAAAAAGCTGAAATGTTTGAAGTTTGAAAAAAAAAAAAAAATACTTAGTTTAATCTAGTGGGAGGAAATTGGCGCCTTAAAGTTCAGACGTGGCTCCCGGTCAGACGCTGGTGTGTACGATGGGCGCTTAGTTCCTGGATGGCTGCACAAGCCTTACGGCAGGGTTCCCCCTTTCTTGGTTGTGTTGACTTAATGTGACTCCCTCTTTGGTTAGCGTAGGCTAATTACATCATTGATCCTGGTAGCAGTATAATAAATTGCTGGAAAAGTTTAACCTATTTTTTATTCATGGTGCAATGCACAAGCAGTATGCTCTCATAGTGCCGCAACTTTACTTCAAGGAGGAGATTGTTAAAGCGTAAGCACAGCACTCTAATAGCAGTAAACAAAAGCAAAGAGGAACTGGAACAATAAATCTTATGCAAGAGGCAGCTCTTCAAGCTACTTTCCATATTCATGTTATGCTTCTACCTATTGGTATTCAGAAAATCTGCCGTGTTCCCTTTAGAAAACATCACCTGGGATGGTGTTTTTTCCGGAGTTGTGTACTGCATTAGCTTTTACAGGTTGGAAGGCATCGTACAATATACTTTGACATGGTTAAAATGTGTTACAGGGTATCAGATTGTGCATTATGCTACTCTGGTGGCGTTGATCAGATGACGTGCTGGGTTTGGGTGTTTTACTTCTGCCAGCCGTTACCATTTTTTGCATATGAAAAGCACAGATGTTTTATATGAGGCACGTTTCATTCATTTATAAACACCCAGATTTACTCCAGAGTTTGCAGCGAAGGACCCTGCAAAGGGAGACTCGGACAACAAAAAATTGGACTTGCAGCAGAGAAGGATACCTCTGCTATCTGTGATAGGGGTGATACAAGGGCTCCACGCTTGATCAAAAATGGCCCAGGGGATACTCTGGTTCACGTCACTCAGCGATGGCTCGGTAACCTCCCCAGGGAAGTGCTGGATTCACCACCATTGGACACTTTTGAGATTCAGCTGGGCAGGGGGCTGGGCCATCTTGTCTAGACCATGCGTTTGCCGAGAAAGGTTGTACCAGATGATCCTTGAGGTCCCTTCCAACCTGGGATTCCGTGATTCTGTGGAATCATTACATGACTCCTTTCCCTTTCAGTCCAAATAAACACTAAGGGTAAGTTTTGCTGAAGTTACTTAGAAGCTTAAGACCTATATTGGAAGTTAACTTTTAGGCCTGAACTGGAAGTTAGGTTTCTTTATCCCAAAGACAAATGGGAAAGATGCAGCGTGGACTTTGGCAAGGGCTTTCTTGGGTTTCCAGATTGGGAACACACTGGTTCGTGTTGGTTTTGGTAATACTGTGCATCGGGGAGCCAACTTGGCGCAGTCGTCTTCAGGTCTGAATGTTCATAAAAAGCGTGTGTTGCAATTCACACTCGGAGGACTGGCGTGCAATTGCCACAGATCTGACGTAGCAGAATAACCAGTGGGGGATTCGTTTGGTTTTAAAAGCTATACAGATGCAAAAGCAGGGTAAAAGTTAGCCGAAGCACTGGGATTATGGAGCCTTTGTAGCCGCCTTCTGAACTGTGTATGGGCACAAGATGTTCACGGGTCACCGAAAGGTCTGTGTGTATTGTCGGATCACCTTTTTTGGTTAAAATTGTTCTCTCTTTTGTCAAAGGATTGTTTCTTCGGCAACATATGGAGATAACTAGAGATAACATATCATTGGACTGAAAGCTAGAATTAGTTTATCAAATAATTGTCCCTTGTAATCAGGCAATGTTTTTTTTGTTTTAGGAATGAATCCATTGCAGTTTTCTGCTTCGATGACCATCTGAATATTTTTGCTGTTATTTTTTAGATCGCAACGTTTAAATTTTGATGTATCATCTCCAAATGGAATTCTTCTCTTCAGAGAAGCTAGTAAAATGATTTGTACCTATGGTAGGTATTCATTCACGTTTCCTCTGCAGTGTAATCCTTTGCCTGACTGGTGATACGCAAATCCCGTTAGTTCATATTGCTGAGCACCGATGGGTTTGTGGAGTCGGTAGCGGGACGGTAATGCGGCACAGCCAGTGCCAGCCCTCTGCAAAGCGCAGAGCTTACGTGGCAGATGTGTGGAGCTCATCGACTTTCAGAGATGAGGGTCCGTTCAGGTAGCGTGGTCGCTTGTATCGCTTTTTTAACTCGAACGCCAGTCTTCTGGCAACTAAATATATTTCAGCAAAGATAGAAATACTCATGAGGTGTTTGATCGAGGCTACTGATTGATAGGTGTGGGTTGGTTTTATGGATTCAAATTATATTCCGGCAGTTCCAAAACATAATAGGACCATAACAGCTTTACCCTAGAGCGCTGTTAAAAGTGTTTATAATAAGTTGCTCCATTTTACTACTCCCACTCCTGCATGCAACTGCAACAGGTCTTTGACACCGGCAGTTTATATTACACTGCAACTAATTTTGTAGCTTACAATTTTGCTTTCTAAATATTTGAAAGGAACATTACCAAGTTTTTGTAGAGCAACCTCATTTGTACGTTGCGTAAACAGGAAGAGCCATAAATGTCCTGTTACTTTTAAAGAAATAAAACTGGTGCATTTAACTGCCTTCAAGTTGCTTTTCGGATCTGGAAACTGTGTGTTACATGACTGTATAAAAAAAAATTCAAATGTCATTTTGCATTTGATCTGTAGGGCATGGAAACAGTATATGCAGATTGAATATAGCGTTTACTTATGATGGAAAAAATTGCATCCAAGTAACTCTCGCTTCTTGCAAAGTCATTTTTCTGTTTCTTTTTCAAATACGGAAAGTACACAGTAAGCTAGCACGTTTTTTCGGCTGTGTTCTTAAGCAAACTTGTTAGAAAAATTAACAAAAGGGAAATAAGGTTTTCCATTTATGAAAAGATACAAGGTAAATTTTTAGATTTTCCTACTCAATTTCTGTTAGCCTTTGTACTTAGCTGCTGTAAGCTTTCTTTTGGTGATTTAAAAAAAATAATCAAGTGTAGTCATGATGCTGCTTCAACCCTACTTATCTTATGGTACCGATTCCATTGCAGTTATATTTTCCCGTTTAATTTTTTAGATCGAATTTTTAATTTAATCAGCCTTTACCGTCCTCTCTGCATTTATGAAAAACATACCGTATTATTGGGCATCCATCCATCTCAGTTGTTGGCATCAAGTTTCTGAACCTTGCTGAGTGAACCACACTAGCTGGTTTCACCCTGCTTCGTTCCTAATTCATGCCTGAAAAACACTCTATGAAGAAACCTTTTCTTTCAAGTGCAGCTTTCGTGGTGTGTGTGTGATGTTGATAAAATTCTCAGCCCTAAAATATTGGTAGCTCTTGCACATAAGGACCAGACAACGTTTTCTGTCTCGTGCTAGAATTGAATTGTGCAACGTAAAAGGAAATTTCAGGACAGTGTGGATTTAAGATTTAAAACTAAGCAGTGGAGCTGTAGTGCCTGTTGAAGCCTGTGCTCAAACACATGTTGCCCTCTTTGTTAAATTATGTGGAAGATACTTAAGGATGTGTGGCATCTGTCTGGAGACGCGTGCCATAGAAAGAAGTGAAATGACCGTAAGAGCTTTCTCTCACGCTTCTCTTTTGTGTCTTTCATAACTGTTTTCCTATGGAGGGATGAGATTTTACTCGGCACAGGTTTAAGAGGAGGACTGTTCTTAATGTCCTCCAAAAGAAAAGTTTAAAATCACCTAGCAACTAAAAGTGGAGGAAAGACGTAGATGTGGGAGGAAGCCTCCACTCTATGTATGTATGTATTTTTTTTTCATTTTGATTTTAAAACACATTCATATTATCATCAGTGTCTGAAAGGGTCCCATCAGTGATCTTTCCACTACGTAGGTGTGACATTTAGAGGAATTATTTAAGTTTTCTTTTCCATGAGTGATTGCTAGCATTTATTCCGGGACTGGACTCAGTGCGAAGTCAACGTGAAAGACCTCCCAGTACAGTGGGCTAAATTGGCCGCTTGGAGCGGAGATGTCAAATAACCCAGCTGGCTCCACGCTGGCACAGATGGGCAGCACTGGCCGGCCCATCGCCAGGGCTCAGCTGCGGGCGCTCTGATAAACAGCCCACATTAGCCCTGTTGCAAACCGCTACAGCTATTGCTGAAGCGGTCACTAGCTTACACTCTGGGAGGGTTTTACTGCCCACTGTAAGTATTTGAAGTTACTACAATTAACCAGTTTTGGATAATTGCGGTTAACATTTTTAGCTTTTATCACCAATTACTAGTTTGTGAGATTTCCTTTCCGGTGTACAGAAAGACATAACTCTTCTGGAAATATGTTGTAAGGATTCATTACTTTAGTTATGTGTGATCTTTTGAACATACAAATTCCTATACAAATATTGATATTAAAGGATTTTACATCAGTTCCAAGCTCCTTCCTGAAAATCTTAATAATTGTGCTTTTAAGGAAAACTTTAATGCATAATACTCTATGACTTTTCTTTTAAGCCTGTTTGTCTTTTAAGCATAAGTAATCTTGGCGGACATCTGGGGAAAAATACAGAAGTAAACCAAGTGATCATGGTAAAATTCACTTTGGTGTTCTTGAGCAATGTTTCCAGCCCCACATTCTGAAAAACTGTGTGATTCAGTTAAAAGAATGAATACGTACATGCCTTGTAATCCTTGGGTTCAGTTCTCAGGTTTTCTGCTCTACCGTTACTGCAAGTAACTTAAAATTCTGAACGTGGTTGAGATTCTCACATTCAGCGTGATTTTATGGCTGAAGCGTTAGAGAAGAAAATAGAAGATACCCAGTAAATGTCAAGAGATGACAACAGACAGTATATGCTCATTTATGTTGCCAACTTGGCCAAACCTCTTGTCTATGCCCGTAGCTTGTAGTTGGCTCCTCTAAGTTGATCAAAAAGACACTTGAAACTGAAGATAGATTTAATTGAAATCCCTACTATAATAGCTGCCTTTTTTTAAACTTGAGAGAAATACAAATTGCTGATGTGAGACGGGGGAAAAGTAGAACCAAACATCTTTCTTTCATCACGCTGTCCTGGTGGGAGGATCCTTCCTTTCAGTCTGGGCTTTGGTTAATCCATTGGCCGAGGGGGTTGCCATAAACTCCACCCAAACTCCTCTCATCCCTGAGATGTTCTTCTTTCCATCACCTGGAGACCTGGCCATGTTGGTTCCTCTTGGCAATCCCTGTCTGAACAGCAGGCTCCCAGCTCTGCTCGCTGCCTCTTGCCTCTCCTCCTTGCCCTGCCCTGGGCAGAGAGAGGTTCCATCCATGGCTCAGTAGCCCTCCAGGGAAAGGCTCGGTCCCTCTCCTACAGACCGCGTAGCCTGGCCTGGTTGCTCTTCTTACAAGGATATAACGTACAAACAATAAATGAAAATATGTCTAAATTGCATTGTACTTCCATTGTTAAGTGAAATTCAAATTTATCATAGAATTGCCTAGGTTGGAAGGGAACTTTCAGATCACCGAGTCCAACCATCAGCCTAACTCAGACAAAACCCACCACTAACCCGTGTCCCTCAGCACCACGTCTGCCGGTCTTTTAAATACCTTCAGGGATGGTGACTCAACCACTTCCCTGGGCAGCCTGTTCCAATGCTTGATAACCCTTTCAGCGTAAAAAAACCTTCCTGAAAGCCAATCTAAACCTCCCCTGGCACACCTTGAGGCCATTTGTTTTAGAACAGGATTTTTCCTTCTTTTCTCTCACACGTAACGATATATAGAAAATGCTCGTATAAGTATTATTTTCAGAAATTTCACCTGCACCAAATTAAATGCGAAAATTTTCAGTTATGGCTTAGGTCCACTGGGAATCTTCTTGCTATATAAGTCTATAGGTACATGAAAATGTGATCTGAAATATATCTCTGGCCTGTCAACACTTAGGCAAGGAATTAGTACCTGAAACGAGGTGGCATCAGGTGATCCTTCTCACCAACATCAGAGCACAGCGCACTGGTGATTATTGACATAATGTTGATTTTTCCGAAGTCCTGCACTGACCAAAGCAGTTTGGGGTAACACACGCTTTGCAGATCTGGCCTTCTTCAGGCGATGAAAATCATCTGGACTTTATATGGGGATTTGTTTTTTGTAAACCCTGTGTGGTTGTTCACATGGGAATGACTTTGAAACAAGCATTTGGTAACCCAGCATGTCGCGTTCTTTCCATCTTCAATTTTGCCAACGTTTGTGATGCCCGTTTATGTCCGAGCGGTACCCACACTTCCTAGCTGTATGTACCGCAAGGTCTGTGCTTGGGCTGAAAACAAACGGGGGAAGGAGAGGGTTGAACTGTGTTACTGGGATGTGAAGGTATGGGAACACTTGTGAGTCTGGATGCGGAAATCTCTTTAATTCTAGACTAAAGCATATACTCTCTTCTCCTCTAGGCTGGCATATAGTGATTTCCTATGTTTGAGTGCAAAGCGGAGAAAAAATCCCAAATAGCTATTTTTAACATAAGCTAAACACCTTCAGTTGTCAGTGAATAAAATTAAAAGTAGGAATTCTTTGTAGTTTTGAAAAGTAGCGCATCAGCGAGTGTTTAATTCGGCTTAACAGCTCCAGCTTTGCGATTAGGGTAGTACTGGTGCGTCCTGTCCTGCTCATTTATCACTGATACCGATCCAGCGCTGAAGACAATTCGGAGATGTCTTTACAAATGCTATATGTTCAAAAGATGTAAAGCCTGGCGTAGGATGCAAAAAGCACTTAAATAGTCAATTATCCTCGTTAGGGCTCTGCAGCTGCTTGGCAAGGGGTGTTGTGTCTTGTCCATTATGGCTAGAGCCAGTCTGAGTGAGCGAGTGATTTAAAATAAACAACTGAGAGGAGAAAATTGAAAGGAGTTGGAATAGTATCGCTCGCCATTCTTCATCCCCAATATATTTCACTTTTAATTCTGTATGTACAAGTCTCCTTACTATGTGTTTTTGAACTCCCAGTTGTACAGGAATGATGTTTCAGTGCATCTTGGGACCATCTATTTTTGTTCTGTGGTTTCTTTACATTTTAGTAAACCTCTTCTCTTTCATTATAGGAGACTGACATAAAAATGATATTTTCAATATGCTGTTTTTATTTATCTACATTCTGTCATGATATACTTTGATGTAAGTTTTTAATTTTGCTTCAGCTTTCAGCTGTTGTAGCAGTTACTGCTCAAGGTCAGGGATGAGGTTAGCCACAGTAGCACAAAACAATTTCCTCTCCTCACAGCCCAGGTAGCATTTGGATGTGGATTAAATTTTACCACATTTTCCAGTAGCCAGACACAATTATTTCTAATGAGCTTTAAATTGCTTCCAGAACATGTATTTCAAAACTTAGCGTGGTAATCCATTCGGTGCCGGCAACTTCATAAGATAACGGTTCTTCCTCAAAATTTTGGAGAAAGCGATTCTTGCTGTATAACAGGTATTTCTAGTCAGCAGCTTGGCTTAAAAGCAGAGAGCTCACTGCTCTCGGTTGCCGTTGCTCTGCCCTCCTCTCTTTTGCGATAGTGGTTCCAAAATGTATTGCTCTTCATTACTGACTCAGATTTCATAATCAGGTTTTTTTGGCAATTTTTTTCTTGGTGCTATGCATGCTCGTTGTGCTGATTCGAGAGGTTTTATGCATGGTTTGTTGTTGTGGAAGCTTTTAAAAAAAAATAAAAGAAAAGATCAGGTTTTGAAGCTAACTCTCATCTTTATGATTCATGTTTGCCTTTCTTTTTCTATATATGGCCACTTCTTTATACTGCCCTAGCATTCCGAATGCCTGGAAAGCATACATTCAAAACCATCTTTATGGGGCAGTGGTGAATAATAAAAATAGGAAAGGGGAAAAGGCAAAAAACACTTTTTCTCTATAAATGTGATAAATTTTCACGACCTTTGTTTAATCTCACCAAAGTCTTTTTTTATCTCCATCTAATTCACACACGTTAGAATATGATTTATTTGTATTATTATAGGTAGCACTTATTGGACTGAAATCTAGAACAAGCCCTGCTTAAATGAAACGCAGCCATAAGGAAATCATTTTTGTATTATAGCTTCTACTGTAAAAGCAATTAAGGAGGAGAGCTGAAAGGGAAGCTGCCTGTCCTGACGTGCTCCCGCATCCAGGAGGGAGCGAGGGAACGAGCTGCACGCAGAGCTCCGGTGCCTATTGCCGGCGGGATTCCGAGGCACGGTTCTGCTATCCTCGGTCACAGCATCCCGGTTTGGGTTTTTAACTCGCCTTGTGTCCCCCCTCTGCATACACACACGTCTGTCTTCCAGCTCCTTTGTTTACGTACCTAAGGAATCTGTGGGTAATGAAATTCTTACATTTTCAGGCTTCAATTAAAGCCCTTATTTCCTAGCTAACAGTTTTGCCCAGTGTCTTTAAAAATCCTTTTCTTATTCCCGTCGGAATTTTTTATCCGCCTCTGAGGCTCAGAGGGTTTGTAATTTTTGTAAGTGACGTTGCTGTCAAATGCAGGGCAAAAAGTTGTATTGCAGGAAATTATTGAGAATTTTCAAAGTCGGTATATTTTAAGATTGTGCGATCCAGTTTCTCCCGCATTAAGCAGAAATTTGTGCAAGTTGGATTTTTTCATTTGTGTTTTTTTTTTTTTTTTAACTCAGCAGGAACACTGATTAGTCTACACAGAATTTTCATTTTGACAGGAGCCGTGAATTTTAAGCACAATTTTGAAATTCAGCATGTCGAAGGTCACTTTTATGTTGATTTAATTTCTTTAAAATTGTTTCTTTTAACAATAGGAGTTTATAAAATTGTATTTTGGTCCTCCACTACAGGGATTATAAATGTAAGCGTATCCTCAGTAGCTGAGGAGTTGTTCTTGACCTGATTCCAAGTACCTCGGTAAATTAGTTTATGTTCAGTAGTATCCATGGTGTGTAAAAATATTCCCCTGAAGCTCCTGCTAAATGTTACAAGTAGATCATTCTTTTTTTATCTAGTCAGGCATAGCACCATACTTCATATTTTTTTCAGTAACTAATGCTAAAACACTGGTCTTTGTTCTAGCATCCCCTGAATCATAGGCTGATGGCTTGGGGCGTTGGTAACAGGCGCTGCGTGGTCTTTCACCTCGGCTGCTAATTTGAAATCAGCGGTTCCCACTCTTAGGCCCTTTTAAAATGAGTCCATGAACACACAGCGGTTCTCTGTGGACTCTGCCCACTTGCAAAAAGCAGCTTTTAATCTTGCGCTGGACCCAGATTCTTCTCGGGGTTTTCATTAGAAGGGATAGTACTGAACGCCTCTTCTGCCGTGCCCACCCAGGGGGAGGCGACAGGGCTTGTGCCTTCCTGCAGTGAATGCTTTATGCTGTCAATGGATGGAAAGTTTTAATTA
The DNA here is from genome assembly GCF_964199755.1 of Larus michahellis. Taxonomy (NCBI): domain Eukaryota; kingdom Metazoa; phylum Chordata; class Aves; order Charadriiformes; family Laridae; genus Larus; species Larus michahellis. The sequence goes on along the minus strand of NC_133906.1, from coordinate 4,037,560 downwards.
TAAGGGTGATATTTATTTTTTTTTTGTTAAGTAATAAAAATGATAGATCGACACTAGTGGATACCTCCTAGAACTCATGTTCCCAGGCTAAGGGATTCCTAGGGTTTTTTCAGCTTCTCTGCTCATCATTCTGTTTTTTCCATCGGCTTCCAATTAATTTCCATATTAAGTACATAATTGCCATGTTGACAACTACTAAGCTCTTTTCCATCTGTTGTTGCGTATTACACCAAGTACGTCAAGGAGCTAGGATTTCACCAGGTTGTGCTCGGAGAGCTCAGCTATAAACTCAGGGCTGTTACTTTCTGGGATCCAGAACTTTGTCTTTGCTTATTTCTGATATATATTTCTGTTGTTATTTCAGCAGAGAATTTAATAGTGGAGGAGACCAGATGAGGTTAACTTACAGCACGCTTTAGCCCTAAGAGTTGTACACTGTTTACAAAGCGGCTTTCAAAAATGGTGTGCACCTTCCCACTTGATCTCACAGACAGAATTTTGTATTATTTTTTATTTCTCTTCCCCACCCCCTACCCTGAATTTGAAATTCACTGGTCTTCTCAGGAATTGGTCAGATCAGTAATCTTGTCAGAAAGATTAATGTTAATGAAGATGACCTGGCTGGGATATCTTAAATGGGGCACTGTAGTAAGCTAAGTGGAGTTTACCTTGAATTTTACGTAAATGCAAATTCTCAGTAGTGTAAAGTATTACAATAAATTAATATCCAGGTACACTAGAAGATGTTCTTCTGACTTGTTTTGGTTTTTGAAGAGGATCTTTTGGATACTGGTTGTTTTTAGCATAACAGAGATTTAACAACGTTTGGAATGAATTTCTATGCAGTAGCAGTCACTGGAATTGTACCTTCTTCCGCAGTTACGCTGTGTTCCTGACTACAGCGTTTGGGGTAGTAGAGGTGCTCGTGTGACTGTTTACGGTATCAAAACCATTCTGTAGTTTCATTGATAAATTTTTAATGTTTTTAATTAAGAGGGCTTGATTTTGATTGTAAGTGACCATCTTTCCTAGCTAAATATTTGATTCTTCTCCTACCTTCCGTAATTCTAGGGATGACATTCCCACCTCTTACAGACCCCAGTTACTACTTCTAAGCAATCCCTGATCGTACTCTCAGTCTTTTTTTGTAAATCTACTTTTCCTTTACAACCTGATGGATAAATTGCTTTGTACTTGCAAGAAGTGGTAAACAACGTTAATGTTTTAAACGATTAACTTAGGTCTTTTTCCCTCTTTGCATTAAGTGATATCAAGTGGGTGATCCTTTGATGCGTTGGGTGTTTAGAAACAAAAAACATGTTTTCCCCCTCATTTTTCTAATTATATGCTGTAAATCATATCAACTGATAACATCAAGAGAAAGAATTAAAATAAGGCAGGTATATGATCTGCAGGTGGAAATTTGCATGGGTAGAAAGGAGAGCTGCGTGGAGACAGACGCAGTTTAATCTTAGGCCTCAATGCGTATTGAACAATACTACACAATCTGTGAGGTCAGGCAAGTTTTTAGGGGCATTTTTTAATTGCCTATTATAAAAGCAAAAATTAGTTGTCATAACTACCTCTCTCAACTGGCAACATTTGGAATTTTGAGTAGTTAATGTCCAGTTTGCTTGTTGCTCCTTGGTCCAAGTTGTCGTCATAGCCATGACAGGTAGCTTAGACACTGAAAGCAAACAATCCAAGCATCTCTCTGTGGACTATTGTGCTTTTCTTTGTAGGAAAACTTAAAAAAAATGTACAGTTTTGTGTTATTTTCCTCTAGTTAAAATGACCAAGTTAAAATGATGAGTAGTAACAGAGTGAAGAGCTGGGTTTTGTGCAGGCCGAGGACAACATCAGATGGGGTCTTAATCTTGGCTGTGTTCGTTCTACTGTTCTATCTCACTTTCATTAATTACTTGGGGTTAAAAAAAATTTGTCATGAAGACTAACTAACTCTGGGGTGCTGTGAAGACAAGCATTAAATTATTACAAGATACTTAGAAAACTTGGTAATGAGGCCTTTGAATAATTAGGTTTGTACAGAGGATTGCAGCGGGATCTGTGCTGCTGCGCAGTGGATCCGAAAGTCGCTATTATCTGTTAATAGCAACAGCAAATATTTACAGTTAGCTGTTACTTTTACATTATAAACATGGATTTTAATTAAAAAGTCATTCCCATCTGTGACTGGCAAAATAGAGGCTTTTGTAATGGACATATTTGTTTTCTGAGGGATATATTTAGTGTGTGTGTACATCAGCAACCATCCCAAGAGACCGTCGTGGTAATGGATCAAAACCAGGTTTTGCTGCAGCACGAAAAACTGTAAAACCATGTGTTGCGGCTCCGTTCAGATTAAGGAATTCGTGCTGGTAGACCCAGTCGTGGTCTGGCTGTACATCGATGATGGGAATTCCGTAGCTTATATTTTAAATTTTGCATACTAATTCCTTGGTGGCTTTTAAGCTGCAGTCATGCTTACTTAACAGATCTTTTACATCAAATGCAGAAACAATTTTTCTTCCAAATAATAATGACAATAAAGACAAAAAATAAGTTTAGATAGTGCCATCAAAATATTTTAGATTTGCAGCTGCTCATATAAGTTTCTTTCTCTCTCTCTCTCTTTTTATGAAAACAGGTAATCAGATCCTCTCTCTTGGGACTTTGTCAAAAGATCAGGTTTATCCGTTGAAACTCAAGGGCATTTCCATCTGTTACTCTGCACTCAAATCTGCCTTATGTGGAAATTATGTCAGCTTTGGCGTCTTCAAGTTGTACGGGGACAACCACTTTGACAATGTACTTCAGGCCTTTGTCAAAATGCTGCTTTCAGTATCCCACAGTGACTTGCTAGTAAGCAATTACTCATCTTGGGAGTCTTTACGTGAAATATGAAATAACACCACCACAGGCTTTGTATTGTTCTAATGAGACAGAGGGATCTAGAACAGCTCAGATGCAGTTTTCAGTTCGATTACTTGAATGTGTTTATATAGTAACATCTCAAATACAGGTAAGCCCTGTGAAACAGGAGCTTTTCCAGAATTTTCACGAGGCTTGCCGTGAAAGAGAGAAATGCAAAATTCTGCTCCTTTCTGTCCTTGCGAACCCAGTTAAGTTGCCTGCATGCCCTGTAAAACATCCTCACGTATCCAGACACTCTGCAATTAGTTTCAATCTGTAAATTGTCACTGTGCATTCCCCATAAAATTTAACAATTTTGTTTTAAAGTACACCGTGTTCCCACTTCTCTGTGGGAAGACAACAGATCTTGTGCAATATCAGCCTAAATTTGAACTGTGACATTTTCTTCCAGAACTGTCATTTTCTTGCAGGAAGGGACAAATTTGGAGTAGTTGAAGATGGTTAATACCCAGATTTATGCCTGCCACATAAATAAAGTCCTCGGAACTGAAAAGTTGCTCTCAATTAAAATTGGTGTATTGGTTGTATAGTGCAGTGTGCATATTTTAGCATATTCCTAGCCATCCAATAATAAGTGTCCTAAATAAGGGTCCTTCAGAGTAAGACGCTGATTGGGCCAATGGGTTGAAGCAAGTGCCTTTACCTGTGCACAGCCTGAGACAGGACCTCACTTAAGCCCCCAAAAAGTCCATCTCTGAGATGATTTTGGGGAAATCTGTGCTAAATCTTAATAAGATTTCCTGCAGAAGGTAAGATACGGGCCGTAATCCTGCCAAACTAACACCCCGGGCAGGACGCTGTACTGCTTTTACTAGACTGATAGCTGCGTAGAATGTCAAAGCTTGATAGCACTATTGTATTAGCCTGAGCTTATTTTAAACCAATAGTGAGTTTATGTCCTATGGTAAAATTGAAAAGTTGAAATCTACCAAAGACAGGAAATATTTTGTCTCTCTAAATATTTTGATTTAGTGGCTGAATTAGAATTTATCACATCATAAAACCTGTAGGATCATTCTTCTGTCATCTGTTAATGTTGTTAATATTAGTCGATGGTAATATCTATATTTACTGCAAACATGTACTCTTTTTTCAGCAATATCGAAAACTAAGCCAGTCTTACTACCCGCTTTTGGAGTGTCTGACCCAAGATCACATGAGTTTCATCACCAGTTTAGAACCTCACGTCCTAATCTATATTCTTACTTCGATATCTGAAGGACTTACTGCAGTAGGTAAGAATCAGTTAAACGTGCCTAAAGAAAAAGTTCAAGTATTTAGGTATCTAGGATTTTCAAAGAAGCACATTCATTTATATCTTAAAAAAATGAGTATCAAGCGACAGTGGAAGATGCTGGCTTTTGAACGTTTTAAGAATGTGACTGTTTTGGTTAATGGAGCTAAGTTCTTTTCAACATCCAACCTGTAAGTTTTTACAGATAATATTTTTAAATTATCTTTTCTTACAAGCCAAAGCCGTTAAAATTATTAACGTGCCTTCACTAGGATTGTACTGAAAATTAATGCATTTGTTACTCAGAACTAACACGTATTAAAATGTGTACGGGAATCTGTGGGGTTTTGTTTTTATTGGATCAACATCGCTGTTGTATAAATCGTGCTTGTTCTGCACAGCTGCGATATGATTTGAGAAACGGAAATGTATCTTCATCCATGGAAAAAAGAAACTGGTTGCTCAGTACTTGCTGAAGGTACTTCAGAGGAGAATCAGTGCAACAGAAGCATGCTTAGAGTAATGATAAAAATAAAAATAACGATAAATGTACAGGATTGCAGTTCCTTTCAGTCTCTTGAATGGTTTACTTTATGCTTTTTAAACAGATCACTGTCCAAAATTTGGGTGCTGGGGTGGGAATGGTAACCTAAAGTCATTTGGAATACGGAGGAGGAGACCGGGCATTTGGGGGAAGGAAAAATAAATCACGCAGTTACATTCTGATCAGCTGGGAATGCCATGCATTTATCTAGTTTTTGACTGAGAAGCTGTTCAAACCTTACAGTAGTATTTATTGATTAGGGCGGTTACTAAGGAGAAAAAAAAAAGGCCATATAACATTAGTGTGTATAGATGTTACTCTGTAATAGCTGGTGTTTCTCATTACCACCAAGTGTCAGTCAAGCCCCATAGGAATGTGTGAATGCACCGAGACTCGGAAAGCATTTGCGATGTTAAACACATTCAGCAGTTTTTGCTGCAAGAGGCAGCCTCCTCTCAGAGAGAAAATAGGTAGTGAACAGCTAAGCAACAGCGCTAAAGAAATATTCAGGTCATTTTATTATATAATGCTGAAATCCATCTTCTCCTGGATATTTTGAGTGCTTTGTCACCTGTAATGATGGTGCAGCACTTTCTGCCCGTAGGCTGGTTGTGCTGGGAGTCTGCCTGGGGGTGGGTTGCCGGTGGGTACGTTGTACTGAACGTGAGCTCGGCTGACAGCTACCCGTTTAGCCAGCCCTGCTCCTGATCCCCATTAGCGCTCCGCGTTACGTCTCTTCCGTTTGAGATGTTGGTAATATTCATTTAGAGAATTCACTAGCATACCAGGTTTGCTTTAACCGTCTTTTTGAAACCCAATTTGAATTCATGTAAAAGAGAGGGAAGAAAAGGTCAAAGCTACGTAAGCTCTCACTCAAGGTGGGGAAGAGGGGTAAGAAAAGTATGTAAGTTAAGTAGCTTGGAGTTTAGTCATGAAGAATTATTAATTTTTAGGAGCATAGATGTTATCTTAGAAAACTATTTGGTGGAATTGCTGCTATTCTGCTGAGAAAAGTATCAACAAAAATGTTAACAGCTCGCTTTGGTTTTTTGTTTTGTTTTTTTTTTTACATTTCATAAACCATAGATCTGCTTAGCCAAAGCTGTCCTTCAGTTCATCTTAAGGTCCTTAAAGTACCTAAAATAAATACAAACATATGAGACTAAAACAAAGTGTGTAAGAATTTTTAACTTGGTGTGACCTCACTGAAGGCTTGATGCAGTCCATCAGAAGCTATTCTGCTCGCTTTCGTGTTCGTTTTTTTCTTTGTTTACTCTGATTCCTCCAAACTCAAGTAGTTTCTCAGTCTTAGAGAATTGCCAGGTCTATTTGCCTGTCAGGAAGACCTGGCTGTTTCCGTGTTGCCCAGACTGGATGTGGAATCTCCGTCCTTGGAGATATTCCCCAATACTGGACAAGGTCCTGAGGAACCTCTCTGATGAGGAACCTGTTTTGGGGAGGAGGGTTGGATGTGGAATCTCCATCCTTGGGAGATATTCCCAGGTACTGGGCAAGGTCCTAAGACACCTCTCTGATGTTGACCCTGTTTTGGGCAGGAGGTTGGACTTGGAGGATGGTCGCATTTGGTTTCTGCCAACACCCGTAGGATCCCACTGATAATTTTCTTACATTTTCCACTTGCATTGTCTCGCTTTCTAAAACAAATTATCCTGTCCAAAGGCCTGTGCATCCCCTAATCTCTCTGGCACATAAAAAGCAATACTTACTTTTGTAATAATAAAATAATTTACCTCTTACTTCCAGGATGAGTCAGATGGAAAATGCCCTTTTTTTTTTTTTTTTTAACCTTTCATGTTGAAGTGATAAAGTGATTATTTGTCCTTAATATCATGTTTCTTAATACTACATGCATCAAGAACTGATATCGATGTCAGCATTTAAATTCCTCAGTTGTGTTCAGGAGGGTTTATTTTTGTAGTGAACGGAATAATTTTCCATACTCTCCTGATGACGTGTCCTGATGAACTACTCTTTGGTCACTTCATAGCTCTTGGTGTTCGTTTATTTATTTTTAATCACCTCAAGAGTTAGCTACCTGTCACTGCGTTTTCTTAAGAGTCATTCTGCTAAGTATTTTATCCCTTTTCAAATTTTGATATTTGAGGCATTTCCAATTGTCAGACAGTGAAATACAAATTTATTTCTCATGCGTTACTTGGTCACATACATCCTTCTGCCCTTGGAAAAGGGGTAAGCGGATCCAAGCGTTGCCTTTTCACTGAATTACATCAGTGCCACAAGAACATCTCAGAATAGTAGGGCTCAGGGCTATAAGCCATCTGAGGGGGAATTGTGTTTTAAACTGATGAGAACATACCAGTTGCTTTCAGAAATGTTTCTAAAAATGAAATAGCTGTCTTTTTATTTTAAAAATTAAATACCAGGAGATCACTTCTCTTTCACGGGGAAAAAAAAGTATCTGACTTTTTTTCCTCTACTCCCTTTTACGTAGGCGAAGCCTTTGAGACTCTCATTGTTGTCAGCTGTAGGGTAAACATTCCCCAAATCCTTATTTCTGAGGAGCGTTCATTCTGTTACTGAGTAAATACCTTGCTTGATTCCACGCTTTCTAAACACGGGGAAAGAATAGGTATTCCTTCAGAAGCCTCTAGCTGTAAATCAGCTATAATGGAAGCCCTCATCTAAGCTTTTACTGCGAGGATAAACACTCCAATAGTTCTCTTCTAAAGTGTTTACCTGGCTTTTTCACAGCTGACTCAGTGGATCAGAGCCTTTTAATGTAGTCTGCCTGGCATGTTGTCACTAATAGCTGCGAAGCTTTTCTAATTCTCATATGATTAATAGTATAGCGTGCTATTCATTGAGGAAAAAGCAAAACATTTTTTCTGTCTTGCTGCCTAATTTAGATGTTAAATTGCTAAATCCATTTACTTTCCAGGTTTAGTCTCAAAGGCAAATAATGCCAGTATTGAACTGTAAGCAATTGATGGACAGGGAAAATACCACTTAACTCCCTCTCCTTGCCTTTATGTGAAAACCAGAACAAAATCTTTTAATTTGCAGGGATTCAGCAATGTCATTAAACTGTTGAAAAATAATTCCCCTCCAGCATGCTGTTGTCATATTGTTGAGACCAAAAGGCATCCTCGAGTTGTTTGGAAGGATTGTTGGCTTTTTGAAAATAATATAACCCCTTCTAACATACACGCTCAGCTTCTAGTTACTTGAGCTAATGTCTGATTGGAATTCCCTGCATCAGGGAAAAACACAGAGAGAATAAAAACGGGCGTGTAAAGTTGGCACCCAAAAAATGAAATGAATGCATACTGGCGAAGAAGAAATCAAAAGGTCTAGCTGAACGTTGGTGGTGACTGGTGCCAGAGTCGTCAGCCTTGTGCCCTGCCCACCACCAGCACCAGCCTTGCTGGCAAGTACGTCCAGAGAGCTCAGTTTTGTTTGACCGAACTTCAGAACTGTTACTGGATCCGTGCTGGATCCATGCAGATCCCATGGAGCTGGGTTTGGCGTTTTCTGTAACCATGGCCTGCTTGCTTCATGACCCAAAGGGTTAGTTCACAGGAGACAGAGCTGAGTCGACCAGAAATGAGAAATGTGGTTTGGCTGCATTTAGAATCGTAGAATGTGTTGTGTTGGAAGGGACCTCTAAAGGCCATCTAGCCCAACCCCCTGCAGTGAGCAGGGACATCTTCAACTAGATCAGGTTGCTCAGAGCCTCATCCAGCCTGGCCTTGGATGTCTCCAGGGATGGGGCCTCCACCCCCTCTCTGGGCAACCTGGGCCAGTGTCTCACCACCCTCAGTGTAAAGAACTTCTTCCTAATGTCTGATCTAACCCTGCCCTGCTCTAGTTTAAAGCATTGCCCCTCGGCCTGTTGCTACATGCCCTTGCCAACAGCCCCTCCCCAGCTTTCTAGTAGGCCCCCTTCAGGCACTGGAAGGAGCTCTAAGGTCTCCTGGAACCTTCTCCTCTCCAGGCTGAACAACCCCAGCTCTCTCAGCCTGTCCCTTTTTCCCAATTTCCTGATTTCTCAGTTTCTTTTATTATTCTGCTTTTACTCTGTCTTCTCCATCCATTTCTTCTGTCCATAGCTCAGAAGTGGTAGCTCCTCGTTGCTCCTTGTGTATGTTCTGTTGGCTGGCTTGTCTCGCTGCCGTTTAGTGAGAACACCGTTGTGCTCCAGCACAAGGTTCCACATGCCCAGAAGAGTCATTCAAGGGAGTTTGCTTGACGCTCCCTGTCTGTTATATCCTTGCAATCAAAAGGAAAAATGAGCATAGGGAAGCATATTTGATATATAGTTATAGGCAAATTTAAGTAGCTCTTAACACTCATATCAGATTCTCGTGAGCAAATGATAGCAGAGACCTGTCTGCTGTCCTGCTAAAATCACTTACTGTCGAATGTAAAATATCTACTTGTACAGTATCAGCATGTTTAGAACTACTGCTGTTTTGTAAACTGATGATAGTGATTTACTTTGTATTATTCAATTTAAAAAGAAATAGAGTTAAGCACGGGTTTAGAAATACAGCAGAGCCCTCCTATGAAATATGTATTTTCAAATCTCTCACTTGTTGTTATTGATGGTGATTCAATTCCACCACGAATTGCATTTCTAGTTTATAAGCAGGACTGTTTTGGTTGAGATGATGATGAGTGCCCGATTCTGCAGTCTGTCCTTTGGCAAGACTCGTAACTTTGCACTCAGCTTTGTTCCGGCAACGCATCCTCAGATGCTGCCCCGTGGAATCCGGTCCCGGGAAACCCGCTGGTCCAGGGAAGGCAGAGTGGGGATGCTCCAGCTCCTTTCTGTGAGCTGTTAGATGGCTCTGACGTCTGCTGCCAAGTCAGCTGGTTGCTTGGAAGATCGAGTCTTAGGAGACCATTTGTATCTTCTCTGCCTGTAAATGTAAACACTCTTAGCAAAATACAATTAGTTTTGAGATGGCAAAGGGTTAATAGTGTCAGTGCCGAGCTTAAGGAGTTAAACAGCCACGGATCAAAATACTTCAGTGTCTAGAGGGATGTGTTTAAATGAACACCGCAAGGTTGGCAGGCCTCCAAATTAGTGTAGTTTAAAGAATTCAAGGTACACTTAATTGGATCCTTCTAATCCCTTTTCCCGCAGAATGAGCATTTTAACAGTTTAATTCCTTTTGCAGCCCCCACACATCCCTTACTCCCGCGGCCCACCTGAAATAAACACTGTGAACTGTAGAAGGCCCGGGCAGGTTCCAGTTGAAGCCAGTGGCGAGAGGACGGAGCCCTAAACGCTCCGCTGGGTTGGGTCTGGTGGTTGAGGTCGCAGAGAGCGTCAGGCAGACATATTTACGCTGCAAATAGGTTCAAGCTTTTAATCTCCCTTACTTAGAGAAACAGTAAGTAAAGATGGAAAGTGGCTTTTGCTTTTGCTTTTCAACAGCGTCCTCTTTTGCTGCCATGGCTTTCAGTTTTGGGGACATTTGTGAAGTATTTGTTAGTGACTGTTGTTTTGTTGTTGCCAGCCATATTTAATGTACTTTAACCTGCTCGAATTATTAGTTGTTAAGCAAAATGACTGACTGGCTGTTCTTTGATGGCCCCTGTTCATTCTTTGCCACCTGACTTGACTGGAAGCTATTTGGGGCAGAGAAACATTGTGAAATAACTGCTTGAGAAAAACCTGGGCAGCAGCAGCTCTACTCGATTGAGCCTTGCCTTTTCAGTAAGCAGATCAACACAGAATTTTAGTTTCCAGGAATCTGGAGCCTTCGCAATGTGAAACGGAGTATCGGTAAAATATCCGCCCTCATCCTGCACTGCCCGCTACGCAGAGGGGCAGCAGCATTCATGCAGGAGTGAATGAAATTCACTGGAGTTCATCAGATTTTTAGTACACGCTACGCAGTTACTCAAAAGCAAAGGTTTAATACCTCTGCGTGTTAATAAAAACAGTCTTCAGCACTAGTCAACTCATGTATCAAAAATAGACGTGTCGATGTATCGATTAGCCTAATGTCAAAGAGATTATTAAAGTTGAGCTCTCCAAGTGCTATAAAATGTCATTATTAATTATTCTTTTATGGAAACAATTTCAAAACGGTTTCATTTTTTTCACACAGATACAATTGTCTCCTCCAGCTGTTGCGCTAGTTTAGACTACATTGTCACCTACCTCTTCAAGCACCTGGCTAAAGAAGGCAAGAAGACTCTAAGGTGTAGAGAGATTTCCCAGGACGGACAGAGATTGCTTCATTTCATGCAGCAGAACCCCGAAGTTCTACAGCAGGTGAATTAGCGGGCTTTTCCGTGGGGTATCATGACACTTGCAATTTTTTGTGGTGCTGAACACCAGGGTAGCATGGGCTATTCACTAACAGGACCGACCTCCCTATGCTGGTACGCAACCCTGAGTAGTGTCAGCCGTGTTCTCATGACAACCAAAGGCTGGAGGTATTTTTTGTCATACTGCAAAGCATAGGTACTATATTTGGCTGTACAGTGTCTTAAAACTTGGTGTTTCATTTTTGCTCGTAAAAGGAGGTAAGATCATCAACACATTTCTATAGACAAATGGGAATGAAAGCCCTCTGAAGGATTTGAAGAGGAAGAAGAACAAATTCTGGCATCGAACCACACATTTTGGTAATGAAATGTGTAAATTGAATGTCTGTATGCTATTGCGTTTGAGTATTTTATTTTGCAGTGGGTGACTCAGTGGGATTTTTTCTGCTAAAGGTAAATACAATAGAAATTAAATCTCATGCTTCTGAAAAGGAAGTGGCCGCCGCAGTGCTTAGGAGAGATTTCCCCTTCCCCACTCCATCTGGTCTCTCACAGCCCAAGTACATCATGGGGAGATCAGGGCTACTTATCTCCACTTTTGCTCTGTGCCACGGTCCCTTAAAATCTCATTAAACTATTTGAAAATGCGTATTTATAAGAATCTCCGGGTTCCTAATGCCATCGCAAAGATGCCATTTCAGGAAACGTGTTTCATGGGTCTGGAGGCTTTCGATGAAAACGGAAGTTGTTAACAAAATGCAGATGACTGGTGTGGTTGTCTTTGTGTTTGCCTAATAGGTACGCCCTCATTTGGAAAAAAGCTGGCATGCGGTCACCACAGTTATTTGTTTACTGTTCTAATTGAAGGTGAAAAGTAGCTAATGGTAGCTCGTATCTTCCTGGCAGTATATAGCATATTGCGAGAATATTAATGAGGTTTATTATTAACATCGTTACCAGAATATGATGATTCCCTTGTTACGTTACGAGTTCTTCTGTTTTACTTGCCTAATAGGGGTTTCGTGGGAACCTAGCAATGAAGAAGTCGGCCTTTGGGTGCGTCAGATGGCTCGGTGGCGTACCGTGCGTGCAGTGATTTGAGGGTAAAGGACAGAACGGCAGCCTGGGCTCTGGACTTCCCCGCATTTGCGGCAATCTTGATGTAATACTTCGGCTGTTAATATGCAGTAATCTTCGGCTTCACGGCATGTGACTAGGCAGCGATCTGTCTTTATTAACTTCAGATTCTGCGGAATACGTTATATTTATTTTGAATGCAGGCTTTCACATACTCTTTTAAATATTAATGGCTGGTCTCCAGTAGTCAGCATAAATATGATTTGCATTAGCACTAGTCATATCGTATTGAGTGCCTCTGATGTCAACTACTCAGTGTACTAATATCTGACATCATCTCCCGAGGTCACTGACAACTTTGACCTTTATTCTCATGCACAGTTTCTGTAGTCTCAGAAGCTCTTTTGAATTGATTTGAAATTTTGACTCTTCCCTTTATGAGGCTGTAAAATTGATAATTATTCAGATGGGAACTGAGCACTGAGTGAAAAATCAATTCCACCCGCTCTCTGCTGCGTATAAAATTACTTCTGAGTCTGCTGGACTGAACGGATGGCCAAGGTAAAAGCAGCAGGCAGAAATAGTAGAGAGGATTAGCTGGACGAAACTAATAGCCTAAAGGGATGGCTTTTGAGATGAGGGAGTGGGCCGGTTGGGGGTTATTATCAGCAATGATGGGACTCATTGATCATATGTTTACATCAGGTTTCCATTGGGTGATAAATCAGCCCTGAATAGAAACGGAACCCAAGGCCTCGCGTTTTACCAGGGGGACGGTGTATTAGATTATTCTCACTTTCACACTCAGATGAAAAGTGAGACATTGATTATTCATCGGCTGGCCATTAAACACTGGTTTTATAGATGATTTGACTATCATGGAAGCTAATGAACAAGGTTGCTGCTTCATAACCAGCGGTTTCAGTTTTCAAGACATCTGTGTCGGTTAAGTAATGCATAACCCTATTAAAAGGAATGGGTTACAAATTGCTTAACAGTGCTGAAAAACTAGACCCTAATGACTAATTGTGCTTTGAGTTTAGAGAGGTTTGTCAGCTCTTTAAACTAAACTGATGCAATGATAACTGCAATTATTTACTAGTTGGAACCTTTCTTCCAAGTTGGATCTCTGGAAGTACCTGGATAATTAAAATTGCCAGCAGCACTGGAGGAACAGCCCGCTCTCTGGGAGGAGGGCTCTCCACGGGATGGTTCCCAGCCTGCTGGGATGGGGCAGGGGATCGGGCAGGTCTCTGGGCATGGGGGTCCCTGCCATGCCCCATGCCGTCCCACTGGCCGAGGCTGCCCGGTGCGGGAGCGGTGGCCCCCCTGGGGAGGGATAGCGGGGTTGTGCCGGTGATGGGTGTACAAGGTGCGTTGCTGGTTCTCAGCAGCACTGGAACAGCCATGGAGGCGTTTCAGGGGTTTTCTGCCCGAGCGCTCCCAGCTGGGCGCTCGCCCGCCATTCAGTGCGGTGGTTCAGCACCCTGCTGCGGTTCCGTCAGCGGGTGTTCACCCAGGAGTGGGGCTTTCATCTCCTTCAGCCTCCAGAGTACCAGAGTTGTGTAATTAAAGCCTAATAATTCTTATTTTATTTGCTAACAGGAGTCCCATAGCAGCTCTTTTTTTAATACACAGATGTGGCTGTGCAAAGACAGGAGGAACATGGAAGTGAAACAACTTCTTAAGATTTAGGTGCAAGTTACAGCAATGTCCTGGTTTGAGCAATACAGGACTAGTTTCTCATCTAATGCTTGGGAAAAGTGCACTTTTAGAAGACACTAATGTCCGAATTTGTGAAAATATTTACTTTCTAGCCAGCTCTGGGGTGCGGGTTTCAAGGTCTCGGTGTTTTCGAGCTCCCCAGGTGCAGGGACGAGGAGGAGCGAGACCCGGGCACTTGACCCAAGCTGCCAACAGGGTTATTTCATACCAGGAACCGCACATTCGGTAGAAATTGGAAAGTTTGCTGAGGAGCTCCCTCCCTCCCTCCCTCCCTCCCTGGCTGCCATCCTGAGCACTCCTCGCCCCGGTGCCGGAGCCCTGAGCCCTTCCCTTCCTCCCGCAGCCGCAGCGCGCGCAGGGTCCCACCTTGGCTGTCCCTGCGGGGAGTGCACGGCTCCTGCTGATATAATATATATAAAATATATCAGTATACTGATATATCAGTATATAATGAATATAATCCTTGCATATTTTGTATTGGTATCAGGATCAGTACTGGTTCTTTGGTATTATTGATGTTAATTATTTAGTCTTATCCTATTAAATCTATTTATATTTCAACCCTCAGGTTTCCTTGATTTTTTTTCCCCGTTCCCCTTCCCGGGTCATCAGGTGAGAGAATAATTGTCTAAACGACAAGAAATTGTTGTGGGTTTCTCAAACCATAACAGGCTTCCTTTTCAAGCGTAACTGCCTGTTGGCTTTGGCCCTACGTTTTGCCGTGCCACGGGCTTTGTTCCCCCGGGCGAGCTGCTTAGGCTGAGCTTAATCTGCAAACAACTGCTTCTTGATGGTGTCTTACAAGTAAACTGAATTAACATGTGTAAAGTAATTTGAGATAAATGGATAGAAAGCGGTATTAAGTTTATTACATTCAACTATTGCTGTTACATTACGTTGTGTTATAAGCACTTTAATAAATAATTTTAAAAGGCTCCTACTTTCCTATCCCGTTATTGCAGGATTGACAGGTGAAGCCAGTGTTTGCTCCACTTAATAAATGAAGGTGTAATTTTTGGTGTTAAGATGCTGCCTTTATCTTCTGTTAATGCTTATCTTGCTGAACTGTAGACATTAGGCTCTTAGTTCAATTTTGGTGTGGTAAAGTGCTGTTCGTGTTAGTTCTTTCCAAAAATCAATCAGTTTTGTAGCATCTTTCGCCCGTAGTTCTGACAGATGTCAGGATGGTTCTGGTGGACAGTTGTTGTTGGAGGAGGTCGTGCCAGTGCTGGAGCCCTTCGGGGGGGGGTTCAGCGTTTCTGGGGACAAAGGGTGGGGAAAAGGGGCAGGAATGTGGGAAGCGCTGGGGGTTCCTGCCATAGGGAAATGCGGTGGAGTACGTGGGCTGGAGAGGGGTCTCTAGCAAAGGAGTGTTGCAGTAGGTGGGTGGGAAGGTACGTGGGTGACCAAAGAACTTTGAGGGCGTTGGGTGATGGTGGCCGTGCTGGAAAAGGGAGCAGGGACAGGGTGGGCAGCGCCGCGGTAACAGGGGGACGTGGGGTTTAACGGCGACAGGTAAAACCTTGCCAGGCTGCGCACTGGAGTCGCCTAGAACGTCCCCGAGTGACAGAGGTGCGCTAAGGGAAGCAGCACTGCGTAGCAAATGTCAAACAGAAAGCAAAGACGCCAGTTGCAAGGAAAAACCAAGTGGCGTTATTATATAAATAAATACCGGTTATAAATTGCTGCTCTCCTTTTTTCCCTTTTATGTAGTAAAATCAGTGATGGTTTCGCTTTTCAGATAAACCTCAGTGCCATATAGAGCTAGTGTGGAGTTATGCACAGTAATTGAAATAAAAACACGGAGAGGAGATGTGTTTATAATGCATGTTTCATGGCCCGTGCAGCGGCACTTGCATGTAAGCACATCGCAAAAAGAAATGAGAATTGTACTGAGAGAGGGCAGTTGTGCAAGACGCTGAGCACCTTGAGCCACGTATGCGAACATATGCTTAATTTTAAGAGCGGATCAAACCCACAGGTGCGATTATTCCGATGCTTAAAATTAAATGTGTGGAAAAGCTCAGCTGAATGGGGACCAGAGCGCTCGGCTTTTGCCAGCTCGAGCCTTGAAAGCTTTGATACAGCAGCGAGAGGGATTTTTCATTGGGACATCTGTTTTCAGCCTCTTAGCACAATTTAAAAATGTTATCCAATACTATCATAACTTTCTGTATTAATTGAAAGGGATGGAGATATACCAGCTGTAGCCCAAGCCAGCAGAGACTTGGGTGGCTAAGCAACAGAAAAGGCACCATATTGAGTGAGCCAAAATTCAGTCTCAGAGTCATTTATTTTAACCGGTGACAATACGTTTAGACTCTAGTGTTTTGATTTGATTGATGGTTTAATATCATATATAATTTTTTTAATGAAGGGAACCCATTTAAATATGTTAACATTTGCACTAGTAGTCTCCCATGTACATAACTGCATTTAATCATTACTCTGATTGTTTTTGTGGTTGTGTAATTTGTATCAGCAAAATAACTATGTCAAACCATCTTATCTTAATGAAAAATACGGTTACTTCTCTTTTACGCGTGCTTCTTACTGCACGTGTATAAAGGCGGTGGCAGCCTTAGTCTCAAGTATATTGCTGAACGTATAGCTATCGCTACACGAGTGCCGTCAATTAAGAAATCAAAAAATATTAATGAGCTTAGTGTCTTCTCTAATTCTGCTTTGTTTAAAGCCTTGTTGTGATTCGTTGTCGTGTGAATGGAGTAATTTAATTTTAAGACTTTTAATGTTAAAATACATCATCATTAGCGATGCATCTGAAGATTTCACGCTCTTAATAACGGCGCTAAATCAAATCGGGAAGCTCCTCTTAATCACCCGCGACTGCGCTATCGTTTACACGCCACGGCTTTGGGGAGGGAGAGAAGTTTGGTTCCGCGAGGTTAAGAAGTATTGTCCAGAATTCATGGTCGGAGACAAAAAAAAAAAAAAAAAAGCGTCGTTGTCGGGGCTGGCGGCCCGCTGGAGGTGCGGGTGTTGGATGGGCGCCCTCGGGCGAGGCAGCTGGTGCGTGCGTGCGTGTGTGTGTGTGCGTGTGTATGCTTTTTTGTTGTTGTTGTTTCTCTCGCTTACTGGGTTATGTAGCCTTTAGGGCGGCGCGGGGAACAATCCTTCCTGCAGGGTCAGCTGCTGGTCAGGAGCGCGGCGAGAAAAGGCAGTGCCGGGGAGGGCCTGGGCCGTCCTTTGGGTACAGCTGGCACCTGCTGCTGGTGCACAGCGGGAGCCCGAGGGGTCAAAGAGGCGGTTGTTCTCAGCTCAGCCGTGGCTTAAAGCGACTTGTAGATTAATCTGCTTTATTAACTTCCGTATATTAGATAACTATCGCCGTGAATGACAGTCCGTCTTTCTGAATAAGTCCCTTCACCTCTTTTCTCTTTTAAATTGGCTTTTGAGTAATGAATATTAAATAGAATACGTTTCAGGGTAATTAAATGAAAACATTAGGGTGATGTTGTTTTACAATCGTATCTATAAGTTTCTTGTATATTTATCTTGCGTTATTACTGTTCATTGCTTTTTGCTAGCAGAACAAAAAGCGTAAATGTTTCAATTAAAGAAGAGGAACTGGCTGTATTTCTCAATAACCTCCCGCCTCCTATGCTGCATAAATATTTTCAAAAAGCAAATAAGTTTAAGGAGAAGTATAAAAATGTTTTATTCCTTGTTTACTCAGTGCAATGTAATACTTTACATTACTTGGAAATGTTTCGATTTCTGCTGGCCTTGGTTGTTTGATATAAAACACTAAGAGGTGCTGGTTTGGGGAAGGGCAAAAAAATATTGCTGTTCCGTAGAATCTAACTAGCGATATGAATAGCACCAATAATTTTGTAAAGTTCACATTATAATTCAAAATCCAGTTAGAAGTGATGCTTGCAGTCTAGAAAGAAAGCAATATCTTTACAAAATGGATAGGGAAAGGTAACAATCCATTCCATGATCTGCTACTGGCAGACTTGCCACATGAATAATGAAACTCGCTCTCGGTCAACAAACACCTTCCCCGATTTAAAAGGAAAAATAAATAAAAAAATCAAATTTAAAATTCCAGAATAGCAGCGGCTTACAGGGGCGCTTAATTGCGGTTGGCTATGATAGCGGTGGCCCGTCGAAGCTGGCAGCGGGCGAGATGACGCGCGTCTAGAGATGTGCGGTGTTTGGCGAGGCAGTGGCTGGGGCGTTCTGAGCGGGTCAGTGCTGGCTGTGAGCTGAGGAAAGGTACGTCTCAGGTGAAATGGGCCGGGTTGCTGCCGAAAACTTTGTAATGGCTGGCATACATTAAATACACGTGCCGCTTAACCTTGACAGATTGCCGATTTTCAAGACTCTGGAATTGAGGAAAAACATCAAAATCCATGTTTTTCCTAGGCTAATGAATCGCAGTCATTTTATTTTGTTTCTGAGCCTGAGAGGTAGTTGTGTGCTCAGGGTGTCTTCTGAAATCGTGAGATCCAGAAACTTAGTTAGCTGGGGTTTTTTTCCCTCGTGTTCACTTCTCTGGGGTTTTTCTTACTGAAAATCGAGATTTTTTGTGTATTTGGCTATCTCCAGGAACCTACACAGTTTAAAAATAAAGTAAAATACGTTTCTAAAAAATCCCAATATCATAACAGGTTGATGAGATTTGGGAACGCTGTTAGTTTCTCTCAGCTTCTCTTGGCATAGTTTAGGTTAGCTTAGTTTAACTCGAGCACATCCTCCCAGTGCTTTGCTGGGCGCGTCAGAGACGAGGGCGTTTAGCTATTGAAAGAACACTACACACAAAGGACTACGACACAACATGGGATTTGACCTTTCAGCGTAACCGTGTTTCTGAATTCGTGATTCGTTTCCCCTTTAAAAAAAAAAAAAAAAAAGAAAGAAAGAAAAAAAAAAATTAAAAATGAAGTGTGTGCAACCATTCTTTAAAATCTTTTTAGCCTGACAAGTAAAGTAATCTTCCATTGATACTTAAAAGTCCATCTGCAGAAATTCAGGCAGAATGTTAGAGAGACGCAATATCTATTGAAATGTTGAGTGTCAAACTGCCAGGGTAATGTATTTAGTATGAAATATAATATTCAGTGCATTTTGTTTGGATGACTGCATGAAATAGCCTTGTGCTCTTATCCTTTGTTGTTGTTGTGAAAGATGATATTCGCTAAGAAGTGTCGGTGACTATTCAGGACACAGCAGCAATATGCTTATTACCATCTTTATCATCTGTCTTTTATGTTTATTTGCAAGAGCTTTGGTTGCGGTTCAGTTTATCAGGATAACCAAAATACTTTTAATTGTTCCACAGAAGAGATTAGAATTAATGCGTGAACAGTTTGAAAACAGAAGAGGTTTGAAATCTGGTAGGCAATAGGTGATTAATACTTGGATTAGTCTTTTTAAGTTCCACGCTAGTGCGTTGCTCTGTTCCAGCAGAGCAGGTCACTTTGTTGTATGGATGGTCCTTGAACAGTGGTTAGAGCCAAGTTCTGGGTGTCTTATACTCTGGTTTCCTTCAAGGTGTGGCTTAAAAGCCCAGCCTGTCCCCCTGTCCCTGCTGATTGTCTCCTCCTCGGCGCTAAACTAAGGTAAATATGGGTAAAATAATTATCCTGGTTCTAATTTTCTCTACTACCGGTTGCTGTTGCTGTGTGGTGGCTGCCTCTGGCTCTGCTGCTGGCAAACGTCCACCGGGTTTGTGCCTACGCTCGAGCTGCCGGCAAATCCGAGCTGGCGACATCGGGGCTCTTCGAAGAGAGCTCCACACGTGTCCCAGTGCTGCTGCCGGGACGGGTGGGTTACGGGTAGACGCCAGGCTGGGCTTGACTTGCAGGTGAGCACAAGCTGAATCCCAGCTTAAGGACCTGCTGCATGGCGTGTGGGGTGTGCGTCCCCCAGGTTGCGCTGAGCACACCTCCACCCAGTGTCGGCACAGGGCTGGCTCAAGCTCGGGGATAAACGCCCGCTCGAGATACCTTGAGGTTCCTTGGAAGAAGGATTTAGAGCTGATCTCACGCTCAGCCTTTCCCCCCATATGCAGCTTCTTACATTTTTGGAACATTTCTGTCGCCTAAGTTTGAGATTAGCCTCAGATTGGTTTTAGACTAAATGATTTTATTTTTCCAGGAATAGCATTTTCTGACCTTGTCTTCCCTGGCCATTTTGGAAGGCCTTCCTGTAACTGAGACTTCAGAAATCCAGCAGGTACAACCCCAGTTCCTGTGCTGAAATCCTGGTGCAACATTGCAAATCCCCAGCCGCGTTTGTGCATCAGCTCCCGGCACTTGGTGCAAGGGAAGGGACGGGTGAATTTCTCAGGAGCTGGAGACGAGGAGAGCGATGGCTCACGTTTGAGGAATTTAAAGATGATGCACACTGCGAGTCTCAGTGTCAGTTAAGGAGAAGAATGAGAGATTTAGGCATGGGACCATTCACGTTCCTGAGGACAGGCTTGCTGGGAGACGTTGGTGTAGGTGAAGCTGCTGTTCTCCCCTCCCAACAGGATTAAATAACTAGTCATTTGGTCAGAGATGCTGGTAGGAGACACCGACTTCATCCTGTGTCACCTCTCAGATACGAGTGCTGGCTGTACAAGCGACCACGCGGACTAGAAAAAGCACTTAAGGATTTTCTTCTGAGATGAGACTAACTGGGTTTACAAAGACCTGAGCCTGGCTCCTTCCTCACAGGCTGCTAAAAGCAGAGGGAGAATGGGAATTAATACTTTTATAAGGTTTTTAAAGAGCTCAGCCTTTTCCTACACCAAAGCAACCTGTATTTTGCGTTACAGATTATGACAAATTGTACATTCCAAAAGTCCCGGTTAATCACAGTTCTGTCATCTTTAAAAACGACTGTAGCGCTGTACAGTCACAGCCACTTGTTTAGAAATGGCTGAATCTTAAATAATCATCTTAGGTTAATTTAAAATGGTACTCTAGTGTCTGTAACTGAAAATCTCTGAATGCCACCAGCTCAAAAATGCAGATCGAGGGCTGATGTCACAATCTTAAATTATTCCAGCCTGAGGTGGAATAATTTGCTGTCTATCGGGGAGCACAGATGGATAGGCAAAAAGGAGCTGTGCAGATATGCGAGTTTGTAAACATCTGTCAGCTACACCAGATACCCAAATACAAAATCTAGCACTTGAGGCAGCATCGGAGTACGTGACATTCAACAGAGGGTTTACATGAAATTCAGCGCAGACGGAAGCAAGTCAGCACACCCTGGAAGGTAATAATTAATGAAATGTATCCCCTCCTCCCTGCAGAAAGAGGAGGCATTTCATTCATCAGGCATCTTCAGCGTTGCTGCAGTTAACCGTTCTGCTTCCAGCATTTAGTGTAGCCAACCCTTAGACTAGGCAAAACTGCTCCATCCTGTGGGACTTACTGCTTTTCTGTAGGTGAGTCTGTAGCAGGCGGCTGGTGTCTCTTCTCCATCCCTCATGGACGACAGCGCACCCAGGAGCACCATCTCCCTTAGGACAGATGGACCTGGGTCTGATGGGCGAGACTGGACCCAGTAGCACAGTCCTTCAGGTAAAAAATTCCGATGCAACCGTCATTTGAAAAGAACCTGTTCTGTCGTGTTAGAATATGCCCTCAAATTAGAGGGAAAATATTAAAATTACTGTTTGAAAACATGCTAGTATAGGGCAGAATGGTTTGCTGTGAGCAGCTGGTACGCGGGATGGAGCTGCTGCTCCTGCTCCAGCTGTGCTGCGGTGGCTCCCGAGCCCAGCGCCAACATCTGCTTTGCCATCCTCTCGGCTGCTGGAAAGGCACTTTGCTGCTGGCTGGAGGTAGGAAACGGTGAGTGGGAGTAAGGCTGAGCTTGGAAAAGTCCACTCTGCACTACTGCTCTGTGTTACTGTACTGTTGACATAGGACGGTTTATTTTGGCAGTGAAGAAAATAGAAACTGCAGTGGATCTGGTGGAGTCAGTTTGATGGGTCCATTGCAGGTGCTTGTCGTTAGCGTTAAACTATCGGCCTAAGTGTATCCTTTTGAGTTTAAAAGCCAGATAGACGTAGTGCTTAGCAATATGGTTTAGTGGTGGGTTTTGTCAGTGTTAGGTCAATGGTTGGACTCGGTGATCTGAAAGGTCCCTTCCAAGCTAGGCAATTCTGTGACTCTGTGATGGTCAGATACAAAGTGAGGTTTGACGTGAGTTAGTACAATCTGATTCTATTATTATTTCTTCTGGCTTATGATTCGGACCTACCTCAAGTGAAATCCCCCATGCTCGTGGCCCTTTGGGCAGTTCTGAAGACCTATCCAGGGAAATGCCAAGCTCCACTCTCTCTTTCCCATCTACAGCCAGCTTTTCCATCCCTGCTCAGCATCAGGAGGAGACTCTCCTGGCAGGATGTAGCATATAACCGATAGGCATACCCTGGGAACGATACGGACACTTAAATCATACGCAGGCATATACTGGTTCATGGTATGCAGGGTGTCACCCAGGTGCCTTGTCCCGACATCAGGATTGGGTTTTTCCAGCCATTTTTCATAAAAAGAAACAAAAAGGCCAGACCCAATTGAACAAGTTCAAATTGACAGAGGAGATTGGGTCCCTCACAATTTTTTTTAAGTCTTCGTAATTGCTGCAGCTTCTTTAAGCTTCATGAGCCATGAAATGTTAGTTATTAATGTTTATGTACATATATGTATATATCCCACAGCGGGATGGGAGAGGCGGGAGGGTGTCCAGAAGGAAAGCTGCGCATCCCAACTCATCTGCTGTTTCTGACGCTTAAATATTTTTAGTTCATGAATAACGGGGCGGTTCTCACTTCCATCATAAATAAAGGCTTTAGTTTTCTTATTTCATCTGGAAATTTTAACTTTGAACACAGAAAAAAATCAATCTGAAACTTAGGCTTTCTAGTAAAATAAATATTTTAAAACAACAGATTAAAATTTAAGGTATTTAATAATCTTGGAGCATTTAAATCTTCCTAATGTTATTAGTAAATGATGATCCATTTATTGATATAGGAAGAATTGATGATGAAAGAACTGAGAACTCCAAAGGACATTTAAATTAGTAATCGCAGCTCCTAAATTAAGAGCGGACTGTCTGAAGGCAAAGCTGTGAAAACCTACCAAGTTTTGGGTGCTAAACAATGAAAATCTGAATCTTTTCCAGATCTGTGTGGAAAAAAGGAGTGTTCTGAGCAGGCGAGCGTTTGGTTAATGTCTGTGTGTGTTCTTAGACCATTCTCAGCCTTTTGTAACGGAATACATGCTGCTGTCTCTGGTGTTAACATAATGTTCTTTCTGTTAAAATGCGATTAGATGCAGCAAAATAAAATCTTCATCTCAAATATGGGAGAGAGAAATGAGTTACAGGACTTGCGATGATGCAAGCGCTCTTTTGATAAAACGGAGCAGCAAAAAAAGGCTTTTTAGTGGAAAGGCAGCTTCTTTCCCAGCTTCTTTAGAAAAAGTTTTTATAATGAGGGTTATCTTGACCAACATTTTCCTCCTCCACCTAAGAAAGGAAGAGGCTCTGAAGGAAGAGAGGCTCTGAAGAATTAATTTATTGGAAGAACAGTTCTTTATTCTGGCCTGTTCTGTCAATAGTTCCTTCTGTAAAGAACAAATGTGTCAGGAGAAACATTATTGAACCGGATAAAGTGATGCCCTATGCGTAAGAGAAGAGAACAGAGGCAAGGTTGCTGTTTTGAACTAAGTGGAAAATAGATTATCTGCTCCCCCACCCTCCGCCTTTTTTAATGTCTGTCTCCCACCTTGAGACCTTGTTTTCTGCCTGAGTCCGTGCGAGGGCTGGAGTGCCACCACGCTGCAGGGGCTCTGGGGCAGGGTCCCACGAGTCATTTTCCTCAAATAAAGCGTTTCAGTTCCTACCAGTGGGGTATTTTCCACCTAGAAAACAAAAAACCCATATGTTTGATCAATTCTGCATCGGAGCTCTGTGCTTTGTTTCGCCATGGAGTTGCTTTGTGATCTCCAATTAGATGGTGAGACTCCTGCCAAAGGTGGAACAAGGACGGTGGACCATAGCAAGGGTTTCTCTCTGACACCTGCATGCCGCGTACATGCCGGTCCCCCTGAACCCCACCAGCTGCTTCTGCTGCCCAGTAAGAGGGACTGCAGGTCTCCAGCAACAGCATGAGCAAGGTTGGGTGATGGTGGAAGGAGCTGAGGGGGGTGCCCCAGGCTCAGTCTGTATCACTGTGGCTTCGCAGACTTTGTTCCTCGGTCGGCCCCTCTGTGAAATGTGATGGTAATGCTGGTATATCTCAGTGGCACACTTTTGAAGGTAACTAACGTCTGGGAAATGCTCTGCAGTTCTCCAAAGAAGTGAAATAAAAATGCGGACGGTGCCGCTGCCGTTGGCTGCTGAGTGCTTGCTCCCGTACTGGGGTCCAGCTGGTGGCCCGGGGGTGAGTGGGGCTGTGCTGGGACAGCCGTGCCGGCCGGGTAATGGCACCTCACCCCCTCGTTAGTAGGTATTTCTTGGAGGTTGGTAGATGATCATGAACATGATCGTGTCAGTAGATGGTCCCTGGAGGTATTTAAAAGACGGGTAGACGTGGTGCTTAGGGATATGGTTTAGTGGTGGTTTTGGCAGTGTTTGGTTAATGGTTGGGCTTGACATAAAGTCCAAGTCAGATCAAGTCTTGGACTTGATCTTCGAACCTAGACGATTCTATCATTCTAAGATCTCCTCTTCAGAAAATTGCAGTTATCATTTTTGTACGTGTTGCCATCATGAACACAAATACATGTAAATGCATGTCAGCAAATGAAATACAAAGAAGGAGCCTCCTTCAGAAGCTTAAAGAGTTTCAGTTCCTTCATGGCCTGAACATCGCAGGGGAGAAACAGAAATGGGCATGTATATGGAGCTAGAAAATCTTTCCTGCATGGGTCAGCCTGTTTCTCCTGATTACAACAGTCAAAACACTGATCAGACGAGGTCTGAAGGAGGAAGCGGAGGTTGACACTTGTCAGCGTAGGAAGAAGCTGTTGTATATTACGCGAAAGAGGGAATTAGTAAAATTAAATGAAAGCCTGATACCTCTGCCCAAGAAAGAGTTAAAGCCTGGTACATCACCAGTAAATGCGCTGTTTGCTGAGGCAAAGCTTCATTATAAAGTAGCATGAGCCTTGTCTAGAGGAGCTCTGCTGCCCTGCAGATGACTCCAGGCAGGCTGCCTCCCTTGGACAGAAGTTCTTTCCAGCAGGGCTGGTCTCCAAGCACTTGTTCCGCGGGTACAACCTCTCTTGTAAGACAAAGAAGGGTCTGGGGTGCAAACAGCTTGCTGTAGGCTCACGCAGAAATAGCACGGGGAACCAAAGGTGCGGAGTAAACCAAAGCAGCGGCAATAGTTGTGATAGAGAAACATGGAAAACAGGAAAAGGAGGTTGAAGGCTGTTACCATGGATTTTGGTGGCCTTCATCTTGGTGGAATTAGCTCAGTAATTGCGGATTGTCTTCTGCCTGTGCCATCATGCGCTCCTGACAACCTCCAACAGAGGTCTGGATAGGATAGATTTGCCCTCATTTTACGCGTGCAACTCCTAATCCTAAAACATACACCTTGATTTTATTTTTTTTTTTTAATCTTTGCAAGAAGTGGGATGTCTTAAGGTATCTGGCAGAGGCAACAGGATTGCAAATGGTCCAGCTCTGCGAGTAATAAACGTACGTAACTTCATGAGAGGCATTAATCACTGTTCCAGAGAGCTCACGGGCAGATGCTACATATCAGTGCAGTGGTACCGCTATTCCCAGCAGCTCCTTGAAGCAGAGGCACCTTTGCGTGACAGCATTAGCGCTTGCGGTGTTGTAACGGTCTCGTTTGACTGAAAGGAATGGGTTGGCCCACGGAGGAAACGCACGTCCAGGTATGAGACCTAGCTAAGTCCTGAATGCGGTGTTCCCTGCACGGCTAATGATTCCTAAAACGGTTCTCTTTCATTAATCCTTAGAGTCAGAAGTGGAATTAAAAGTGTTTGTCAGTAGGATCTCGTCAGAGGAAAAGCTCGGAAGTGGGAGGGAGGCTTTCACTGTTTCACGTCCTCGTTGGCCAATATCGAAACACACAATTAATAGTTACTGTTACCTAGATTGCTTTATATTGGCCTTGGTTTTATGAATTGTAACATTCATCATATTCCTTGCTTCGGTCAGTAATGTCCGTACTACTTACGCTTGGAGACAAGTGTTCCCCTGGTGAATTTTGGACACTTCAGCCTTCTTCCATATTTAGGCCAAAAACTTTACTAAAATAATTGCTTTGCTCATTTGCGATTTAGTAGCCATTCTGGGCTGGAGACCTTAAAGACATCCTTAGGGAGCTGGTTGATAAAGCTGGAGTTTGAAGAGGTGGCGCTTCTCCCTCTGGGTCAGTTGTGCTCTTTTTAGATTAAACGTCACATTGAAAGTCTTTCTACATGTGTAGCACTGCTTCTAAGAAATATGGGTATGTCAGTGGTGGTGCTCTGACTAAATCACAGCTTGAATGAGTTTGTTTAATTACTTTAAAAAATGCTTCTGTCCTAACAGCCAGCCTTGTTGCAAGCTATGGAGATGAAAACCTTGGCGATGAATGAATTACAAGAGGTTGTAATTATTCTTCATGTCTGGAAAACAAGCCCCTATTAGTGCTCGTGCAGAGATTTTGAATTGTTTGCATTAGTTCCAAAGCTATATAGAACTGGTTTTGTCCTATGAACAATGAAAAATAGCTTGCCTGCTGTATAAACTGCGAAGTCAGGTGAAGAATTGGCCTTTCCCATGCCAGACCGTATGTTCCTAACTTGAAAGCTCCAATAATTTGTGGATATCTCTGTTCCAGGTGATTTGTAGTGCTCGGATTCATCTTTTTCATTTAGTGAAACATGCTGTTTGACTTCGCCTTGGTCAGTTATTACAGGCTAGTTTGCAGTGTGGCAGCTCTCTGGAGACCCAGCTCATAGCTACTCATTGGCCTAGAAGAAAGGATTTAATGATTTTCTACTTCCTCTATGTTTGGTTTTAGGGTGTAGATGTTTTATAAATGTGAGTCAAACTATTTACTGGTGACATTTTACAAATTTTCCCCCTGTTTAATCTCTGAGTAATGTTTTTAGGTTCGCATATGTTGTGGCCTTTGGCATTTTGGACTAACATAACTTGAGGATATCTTAGAGCATTTTATCTTTAAGTGGATTCTATAGTTATTTTGTAATTTCTTTTTACGAAAGTTGTGCCAATCCTTAAATAAGTCCTACCCCTCCTAGCTGCACACAGGAGAGGTACAGGAGCACAGCAAGACCAGAAGAGGCCTTGGAGGGAGAACGCTCCACGTGGCATTAGCTGAAGGCTCTGGTTACGTGCCAGCCAACGAGCAAAATAAATTATCTACCTTCACTTTGGGTGCCAGTGGAACTTAATTGTAGGAGCTGATAGATCTCAGTGCTTTATAGAGTTGATGAAGTGGCTTTATCCCTGCTGTAGAGCTGCGTAAAGTCAGTCACAGAAGTAAAGTAAAATGTCTAAAATCAGAGGCTGGGTTTGTAACTGCGATGGAAATGGCGTAGATTCACAGGCTTCTTGCTGGAGTCAGGATTGCCTTCATTGAAACAGGGAGTGCTGCCTTCAAACACCTTGCGGTGTCCTGCACGAAGAAAGGTGGATGTGAGAAAAGCAGAATCTTGAAGAGCCGCTAGGGATTAATGTGAAACTAATACAGATTACTGGTCGCACGCGTATTGCTCTCCCAGAAGTAGTGTGATGTTGTGGTCCTCAAACCAGGACGTGGGGCAACGGGGCGAATCCCTGTAGTAAAGGCAAAGCCTGTACCTTAAATTAACACAGCTCTAAATCTCAATTCAGATTTGTTTTAACTTCAGCTTTTCCTTTAGGGCCAAGTTTGACATTCGTTTCCTTTAACTTTCTTCACCTGATAGTTTTGGTTATGGAAATATTTGTTTGGAAGAATGGCTTTTGTAATTCCATGCTCATATGTGAAATGTCAGTGATTCCGGCATGGTTAGGAAAGGTTTCACTGATTTTTTTTTCCTTCTCGCCACATCATGCAGTATAACACGAGTATCCATATTCATGTAAACTGTCTGACTTTTCTTGCAGATGATGTCAATCCTAATGAACACCATCATTTTTGAAGACTGCAGAAACCAATGGTCTGTGTCAAGACCGCTGCTCGGACTTATACTTCTCAATGAGAAAGTGAGTATTTCAGAAATCCCACCAGATTCACTCTTCACGTGCCCAAATAGTTGAAGCAATATTTCACATAGAACAAAGCCGCTGTTGCCCTTCGAATCCCCCAGCTCTTCCCTTGGGACCTGGCTCCCTCGTGCTCACGTTCCGGGTGGAGCGTGGGGTTCAGCTCATGTACTCTACAGGCATGTTGCAGATATGTCGCAGAGTGGCTTCGTTTTGATGAAAAATCCTCTCAAACCTTTACCCCAGCTTTTACACCCAACCTTAGATCGCGCAAGTATGTAATTAGCCTTTTTTTTAATAAATTCTGTGCCTTCGCTTTTCCAGAATTAAGCAGGAATAGAAGCTCTGCAAGCTCGCCTGGCTTTTAGATAGAAATATGAAACAACACCACGGTGGAAATCGCATCAGAAAAAATGCTTCCTAGAAAAATAGTTAACCAATTTATTTTGCTGAAAGGTTTCACAGGAACAACTAGCTTTAGAGGGGCCGGGGGCGGGGGGGGGGGATATTATCTGAGTGCTTACACTTAAGCACTCGCATTGATTGCAATTTGGATTGTGTGCATCTGTGGCAGATTCTGTAAACCAGGAAATACTCTGCAATTTGCCCTTTCAATAAAATCCGAAACTATGAATTTGGATATACCCATCATGTTTCCCTGGTGACTTAATAGAGACAATATTGTCTGAAATGGAAACCGTCTGAGTAAATGAATGGGAGGGGATCTAAATGTGTGCATGTTTGGTATGGCAAGGCGTTGTTTCCGCAGATATTGACCTGTTGTATTCGCCATACTTCAGAGCTAGCTCTAACTTTATTCTGAATTGCTTTATCTCCTGGGCAGTCACAAGCCTCAGTGTATTACTGCTTTGGAGAATGAATTGTCTATACAATAAGAGGGTGCTGGAAAAAAATAAGACACTAAGATTAGCAGCAACCGCATACATTAAAATTCAAACTGAAATCCCAGCCACGGAAGGAAACTAATAGAAGAAGAAAATATATCAAGAAGAGAAGCGCTGTCTCATCATTCACCTGTGCTGAAGGATCCAATTTTAGCCATATCCAATAGCACTGTCATTCATCTTCTTGGTGTGTTATTGTGATTTAAATCCAAGCTCTATAAGAGAGAGCAGTTCTTTTAAAATGATTGAGAGGGAATAAGGGCAAATTCAGTGTTTAGGAAAACTTTATGACATCACAATATTATACTTTACAGATGGAAGCAATATTTCCTACTTTGGAAGGAAAACTAATCATTTTCTATCTGCTCTGAGTCACTGCATCATTATAAAAGTGGGAAATAAGTAGTTTTGTGCATTCCCAATCTTGTTCGAGACGACACTTTTGTTTATATAATGCTTCTGATTTATAGCGTTTAAGTATTAGCCTGACTACATATTAATTACGTGGTTTTGATGCTTCGGTATAAGAAGAAATTAAATATTTCACTTGAAGATAAAACCACGGAGCTGTAAATCATGAGGAATAAATTTGTGACTGGCAGAATATTCTTTTTACTGAAATTAGACTAGTTCTAATGATTGTGTGTTTTGCTTAGCAGACATGGATATGTACAAGCGCCTTTACTTACGAACAAGCCTTACATTTCTTTTGGAAGGGTGGAGAACAGGAAATACAATTTACGATATTTGTATTGCCCCTTTTG
Organism: Larus michahellis; assembly: GCF_964199755.1. Classification (NCBI taxonomy): domain Eukaryota; kingdom Metazoa; phylum Chordata; class Aves; order Charadriiformes; family Laridae; genus Larus; species Larus michahellis. The sequence continues at coordinate 4,007,899 of NC_133906.1, read as the reverse complement.
CATCAAGGTTATTTATTTCGTGTTTGGAAAAAGTAGGACACGGACTTACGTGTGGCTGTAAAAGTCATCTTTTCTTGGCTCGTTGCAGTGCACTGGTGGTTTATTTATTGGAAATGGGTTCCTTTATTTCAGACAGGGTCTCTGTCTCTACAGTTCCCGAGACGGCAAGCGCGCATCTACCGTGTTTTACTGCCTGTTCACTTCTTTTGTTTTAATGAGATCTTCTTTGCCTGTAATTCATCTCAAAGGGGAGGCGTCGGGTTTACTTAGGAACTCAGAAAAATTGGGATTTATACCTCCTTGCACCGATCGGGATAATTAGGCCCAAATGAGTACTCAGCGTCTACCCTAAACCAGCACTACATCTTTTGAGACAGCATCAGCTTAGTGTGAAATGGGGTGGTTCACGTGGCTCCGGATGCAGTTCCCGTACTGAGGTGCAGCAGCAAGTTTAGTTTAAATCCTGGTGGCAAGAGGTTGGCAGAAAAAGCCCTCTGTATGGTGATAACATCGCGACAGCCTCTCCTCCTTGCTGTTGTCCTTCAGCCGAAGAACGCAGGCATTCACAAAAGTGGTGTCACAGAGAAGCCCTGGCAACTCCAGCTCCGCGGCGTTGAAACAGGGATGCCGGGGGAGTCTTCAGGGGGATGCTGCGCTCAGTCGTGGTAGGCAGCGATGTTACGCCTTGCTGTTAATGCTTCCCACTATGGGGTTGACTGAAGAAGTTTCGGAATGCCTCTTTTCTAAAAACAACTTGTGGAGGCCGGGCAAGATCTGGGGGTTGTGGCCTTCTCTACGTTGAACTCTGCGTTTGTCACCTTGAGAGGGGGCTCCTGGGAGCGTGTTTGTTGCAGGCGGGTATTTCGTCTTTCCCGCCGGCTCCCAGGTGGTTCCCAGTTTTGAGTTTTAGTCTGGGACCCAGCTATTTGATCAGCTGCTGCCTTCACTTCCAGAGCTGCCACGGTGGTCAGCGGAGATGCGTAATACAGGATGTTCCTGGTTTGAGAGGAACTGGACGGAGTGCAAGCGATTTGCCCAGCAGACATTAAAGCAAACACTTCCGATAACCCTCTTGAGTTGTCAGAGCTTAGTGTTAGTGCTATGGTTTTACTGCATTTGCTTTCGATGTCCCATATTTTTTCAGTGTACAGAAGAGCTGTAGTTTTGATGGCAAAGTTGTGTGTTTAACTTGAGATTTTTTTTAAGGTTTAAACAGCTTTAAACCTGTTAAAGGTTTTAAAAAAAATCTAGCGAACAAATCACAGACTTTTGTGCTTTCTGTATGACACCCAACAAGTTACATCAACTTCAAAAGTCTACTAAATTTTGCGTACTAAGAACTGATTTTCATCCTACCTTGAACAAGTTCTCTTGTTTTACGCCTGAAATTTGGAGAATACCAGCAATAATATTCTTGGCTGTGGTATCAGACTGTTCAGAAACTCTGCCAAGTACTTGGGCACGGGTTCATCCTCCTCTGAATAATTGTATATATCAGTGCTTATGCCATGGATGTGCTTATGCCCAAGGCCATAAGACTTTGACTGACACAGCCAATATAACAAAGGCTAAACAGGATTATGTGACTTGCTTGGCTGTAGTAGTAGGGTGGTGGATAACACTGGAGGTCCCCTTCGGTTCTGCGTTTCTAGACTAAACCTAGATTTTTCTAAGGTGATAAAAAGTTCTACTTGAACCAGCCTATAAATCTGCCAGAATATAACGGGGATGGTATATAGGGATGTATATAGAAAGTCAAAAGAAGCCAAGGGGAGTCTGTCTCATCACAGCACTGAAGTGATTAGAGCCCACAGCGAAGTGCACAGTCTGAAAAGACTTGAGAAGTAGTCGAGGGTGTTTCTGCCACCCCTCCTGGGTGGCTTTCTGTATTGGAACTGGTTAGGTGGCCAACACCCGCTGGTAAAGTGGCACGTCACCTCTTAGCACTAAACTTCGGTGGTAGTGTATGGCTGACGCTGGTGCATGTCAGCACCTCTTTGTGCTTGTTTGCCAAACTCCTCTCCCAGAGGGCAACGTGTGACACTCTTGCTCAAGGTGCTCCAGATGTAGATGAGTAACTCTGAATTTGTATTTCCAGACCTCATTTTTAATATTCTCTGCTTTTGCTCCCATAGTACTTCAGTGAACTAAGGGCCACCTTGATAACCAGCCAGCCTGACAACAAACGTGAGGTCCTTGACCAGTGCTTCAGGAATCTTATGGAAGGGGTCGAGCAAAACCTTTTGGTAAAGAACAGGGACAGGTAAGTTCATAACACATAAGTCAGCTGAAAGAATAAAAGACAAATGGAAACTTTAACTAGGAAAAAAATTTAGGAAGTATTCCAGGTAGCCTTAAACTGCGGTTCCTCTTGAAAGGAAGACAATGTCCTATCACAGAATTCATCCCTAGACTTAACGGTTAGAGCCGGAACATTTGATAATTATGTCATTTCTTGGTCAGAAACGTATTTCCTAATTGAATCCCAAAGTCAAGGTTTGCCAGGCCGCAACTGTTGTTTTTTCACCTGGGAAAAACTGCCTTATTTCAGCGGGTGAGCCTCAGAGATTCCTTTTCCCAACCTTAAACCCCTCTGCTAAAGCACTTGCCGCCGCCTCCGGCACTGCTGTTGCCCCGACTGAGCCTTTTCTAGCTGGGGTTGGAGTTGGGAGACTGCTTGGGAAATGCCAGAGTGAGAAAGGACCCAGCGGGGCTACTTCCACGTTGTAGATAAATGAGGCAAGGATGTTTTTTTTGTTTTTAACGTGAGTCACAAATTCACCTGGTCCTCCCTCATTTGAAAAACAGAATAGAAGCCTTCAGAAAAGGAATGGCGAGTTTATGTTCACGCTAACGTTTTGTTACTAGCTCGCTGCATTTTCTCTTCCATGTCCATTATTCAACCAAAGCAAACCTTGACAGTATTGGGGCAGAATTGAAGTCCAGACGGTGGAACTTCTTGGAAAGCTTGAAACAAACTGGAAAGGGCCTTGGAGAGAAGTGATGGCTAAAACCATTTGGTGATTTTACTTCTCTGACTTCTTCTCTGTTTGTTGATGTGAAAACTATGTTGAACTTGTCTAATTCTTAAATAATTTACCGTTAGGATGTCCACAATTTTGTTGCATTTTCCTATTAAATTCCCGTTTAAGTTCCTTATGGCCTGACTGTGGATGGCAGCCAGAGAAGGGGGAATTTGGAAGCAAATCCAGAGAAGCACAGAGCTCACATCCGTGGCACTAATAAATCAGACGGGCTTTGTGTGTAACTTGTATTCTGCATCAGCAGAAAACCTGGGGAGAAGGCAGAGAGCCACCGGGAAGGGGGGCAATGCCTGTTAAAACAAAGGAAAACTGAGCCGCCAGGGGCGGGCGGTGGGACGTAGTCTGACCTTAGAGCTGTCAGTGCCGAGGGGATTCGTTTGACTCAACAGTCCTTCAGGATTTAGACAAAAAAAACAGAAGAAATAAAAAAAAAAGGAAAAAATTAAAAACCGAGTAAAACTCGTTCTTATAACTGGATAGTTTCTTAGTTCTGTATCTTCATTTAACTATTATAATTTATTTTTATTTTTGTATTTCTTGAAGGCAAGAAGTCCTTAAGATAACGTTGTTTTCTGCGAAAAAACATACTTTGATGTGCATTTTCTCTTATTTGGAGAACGACAGACCTGAAGGGCAGAAAGGGGGGTGGTTGGATGCGTCGGCCAGGCTGGGGGGAGCAGGACGGGCAGGAGCCCGAGGTCGTTGGGCGGCGTGGAGGATCCGGCTCTGCTGGCTTGGCTCTCCCCGTCCAGGGCATGGGCAGAGGCACCCGTCACCGGGGCTGCCAGCAAATAGTAGATTTGGCGAGCGTTAGGTTCAAATATCCGCGGATTTAAAGGGGATTTTCACCTGGAGTACACTCGGGTAGGCAGTGGCGCGGAAGCTCTGGGAGAGCTTTTCTGTGGAAGGGCAGGCGGGGAGGGATGGGTGCAGGTGCGAGGGGGAGAGAGATAATTCGGTGGAACGAGCAGCTCGTCTGTCTCGGTAGCATCCGCCTGTCTAACTTGGGAAGACTTTTAAGCCATCACTCCCCCGACGAGCAGCATGAGTTAATACGATGGCTTTTCTGTTTTCAGCTCTTGATTTGTAATCCTTCTCCGATTTATTCTGTGGAACCGGGAGGCTTCTTTTAACTGTGATTGTTTAAAAATCGAGCAGAAATCAATTTCCATTAGTAAGGAAATAAGCACAAACGTTAAAAAAAAAAATTAAAAAAAAAAAATGAATAGAATAAAGAATGAACTCGTAATTGCATCCTGTGTTTCCACACGCAGCGAGCCCCGCGTACCGCACTGCTGCTGGAGCTGCCCATAAAGTCGAGTGCAGCGGGGGCAGGCGGGGGTGGTTATTGCCCCTGGTCCTGCACAGAGACCTTTGCTGAGATCCCATCAGTTCCGCGAGCACCTGCCCAGCCGTCCTTTACAGGAAGGAGCCCTAAGGAGCCGTTCCTGGGGAAACTTTATTAGCTTCGCTACGGCGAGCCAGCAAAGTCTGACACAATCAAAGTGAAGAGAGTTGAGCCAACAAACAAAAGAATGTTTGGAAAAAAAAAAAAAAACCCACCTAAATGCAGGGGGCGATATATGTTTCCGGCTTTTAAAATCTTTTTTTTTTTTTGGTGTGGTTTTTGGTTATTTCTTTTTACATACATACCTGAGATGTGATAAATGGCAATTAAACTCTTCGTTTCGGGTAAGGATGGGCCAAGGGAGTAGATCAGGTTTGGGCTGTCACGCAAGCTGAGTCCAGGTTGTCGTTCGGTCTCAGATGCGATGCCACCGGACGCACTTCGCGTCCTACACCTGCCAGGTGAGAACTGTCGGGGAATATTTTTGTGAATTCATCCTGTGCCAGATGGGTGACGGTACCGCGTTTCACTGAGAGACGGGTTGAACTCTGACACCACTCAGGAGGGAGGAAGGTGGGTCCGAGAGCGCCTTGATGACCATCTGGCCGTGTCCCACAGAGCCCTTTGCTGGAGGTTTGGAGAAAGGACACATTCTGAGCGACGGGAGATGGAAAGGTTTCTCCTTGCAGTCGTTTCCCGGCTGAGTTTTGAAATGTTTCCCAGCGTTGGTAGGCTGAGTTTATAATGCTGCCCGTACATGTCTACGTGCTCATTGTTACTTTATAGGACTGGTTTTTGAGGGCACCTAATGGTTTTGTGAGTCTTCCTCTTGTTTTTCTTTCAATTTAAAATTTACATTCCGGTTAACTCTTTTTACCGAGCCTTCAAACACACCTCTCAGCATCAGGTCACCTTTAACCAAACATCTGGGTTCTCTTTCTTGCCCCCAGGTTCACTCAGAACATGTCCGTCTTTCGAAGAGATGTGGCCGAAGCTCTGCGCAGCGAAGGGGCCTCCGATCCCAGCACTTTAGATATGATGAGTTGACGAGGACTTTGGAAACGGAGCACTGATTAATTCACCGACTCGGAAAGTTTTGGGACCCTGTTATATCGTTAGATAGATTTTTGACCCTTGTGAAAACTATTTTTTTAAAATATCTTCTGCCTTTTTATAACTCTGGCCTAAACGTAAGGATTTATAATAGTGAAAGCAATGGAAAATCAGCCTTAGTTTGAAGAACGTTTTCAGCCTTTCTTATCAGAATTTATTATCCTGTTGTTTTATCTTTATGAAACGATTTAGAAACAGTACTTAACCAAAGAGCAAAATAAATATGCATTCCTTCTAAACTTGTATCAGTTAATGATTCTCAGTTCTACACATAATAGGAAATAATATCTCATCAACGAAAGACTCCAGGCCATATTTGTTTGAAAATGAGATGAAAGACAGTACAAATTTTATATGACATCTTTTTGAAATAATAAAATTGCTATTTTTCTACGAAATGTTATATATTTCTTTTCAGCACTGGCGCTTAATGACAATGTGGACAATGAAGTAGAAGACTAAAAATGAACATTTTGGGGTATAAGTCTAGCAAGAAAATTGAGGATGTCGCACGTAATAAAATAGGAGATGATGGAGGAAGCCTTAATGAAGTACTGATGATATTTTAATTTCACAAGTACACATTTTCCAGGTCTTTAGAAATGGGGGGGGGAAACCCACAGAAGAAAATAAAGTTGTTAAAACACTGTTTAAAAAGAATAGAATTGCTCAGCGCTACAAAAAAGAAAGCAGGTCATTATGGGGACTCACTGCCCGTCTTTAAAGGGCGTGTGGCACAATGGAGACGGAACGGCAAATTCAGCAGATGCGTCTTCACCTCTCGGAGATGCTGAAGAGTCCGGTGGGTACCAGAACCCCCATCCCTCCCCCAGCCCAAACCACTCGGGTTTTGTGGGGAACAATTAATACCGGCCTGTGGTGGGCCAAGGAAGTACGCAAATGAATTCGAGCAAGATCTGACAAAAAGTAAAACTTAAGCAATAAGCCAATTAGTTTATGATGTAGCAAAGCTATTATGTGCCATTACAAGCTATTGGCACTGGCTTTGAATTGGGTTGGGAGTTTTTTTCTTATGTAAATAATAGATTTCGTGTGCTTTTCATGCTTGCTTACATTTGTGTAGTTAGTAGAAATTCACAACTGCTTAGTTAAGAATGGGAATTTTTAATTGTGGCCAACAGAGAGGAAAAGTTCATACCTGTATTTCTTACAGCTTTTTTTCCCCCCTTTTTTTTTTTTTCTTTGCAACTGTTATTTTCCTGCACATTTTTAAATTGCAGGAACTAAATCGGAAAGGAAGTCATTTTGTTCCGCAGTTTTCTGTTTCCGTTTGAGCTCAGCTGGAAGAAAGTCTTTAATCCGCAGCCAGAGGCTCTGGTGTCCAAGAGCGCCGAGGACCCGAGGAAAGAATTGGTTGGGGTCACTGAAGAGCTGCGGGTTTGGGGTGTCGCTACCTGAGCCCCGATGCCGAGGTCTGATTTTGTGTGTGATCATTATCAGCACATCAAACCTGTACGAATTTGTACCGTCCTTCGCTTCTCATTTCCATCCTGAACGGGAACCGGGATCTGCGCTGCCGGCTCAGGTGTCGGAAGCGGCAAAGCTGAACCCCCGGCGGTGGGTGCAGGTGTCGGTGTGAGCAGGGGCTTGGGGACAGGACCCCCGTGTCCCCGTTGGGCGCGGGGTGCCCGGCAGTGCTGCCTCCTTCGGGCAGTTCCTCTGGGCAGCCCCTGCCCAAGCCCTGCAGCTCCATGCGCCGGCGTTACAGGCTCCGGTGGGAGCTGGTGGGTTCTGTGACTCCGGTTTTCTTTGTCGTACGGTGGAAGTGAATAGTGGTTGCAAACCATCGGCCTGTGCTCCCGGACACACTCGGACTTGAGGGCTGGCTTTAAGATACAGCTGCTGGCTCCCCAAGTACGATTCCGAAACCTCCCTTCGAACACGTCCCTTGTTACAGCCCCAGTGAGGTTCTAGAGAGCATCTCACAAACAGGGCAAACGCGAGATGCGTATTTAGGCACTGGCCCAGGTTGCCCAGAGAAGCTGTGGCTGCCCCATCCCTGGAGGGGTTCAAGGCCAGGTTGGACGGGGCTTGGAGCAGCCTGGGCTGGTGGGAGGTGTCCCTGCCCAGGGCAGGGGGTGGCACTGGCTGGGCTTTAAGGTCCCTTCCCACCCAAACCATTCTGTGATTTGAACAGCGTTTCAGCCCTGGTTAACAATTGCCCACAGGAATATTTAGAGTAGCTGGTCATACAACTGCGCTTGCTTTTAGGTCAGGAGACGGATCGCAGGGCAAACAGAGCCTGGTTTATGGCTCCAGGTTCTTTGTCGAGACTCTTTGCTGTCGGCTTTTGAAAAGGGCGCTGTCAAAGGGGGTACAGCCCAGAATTCCCTCGTGTTTACAAAGCACGTGTAATGCCTTATGGTTGGCTTTTTTAAAATACATAATTGCCTGAAGCGGGGGGTGGATTTTTTGTTCTTTTTAAAAAAAAGTGGAAAGAATGGAATGGGAAACGTCAGAAGGGAGACGCCGCTCAGCCCCCGAGTGATTCCATCTCGAGAACCCAACATGAGCCTGCCCTGGGATGTGAACAACTTGGGACCATAAAAGAGGTCTGATTCTCCCCAAAAGGTGTTTTATATTGTTACAGTGAAAAGCGCCGACCGCCCAACCTCAGGGAAGCGTCTGCCCCGCTGCGAGGGAGAGCAAACCGCCCGAGAGCTGCCTCCGCACGGCGGGGCGCCTTTTGGGGGGAAAACGCCGAGTTTGAACACCTGGCCCTGCTTGCACAAGGCTTTGAGGAAACTCAGCCACCAGGCCCTGCACACCTTTCAAAATAATTCCTTAGACTTGTTACTATTTTATTGTAGTAGGAGTTTATGATGACAGCCAACCTTTCAAACTGTAGAGGGATAACGCGCTTCCTTGCCATATTAAAAAATAATGTTAGTGTAGATTTTATGTCCCGTAGTTTAGACTGCTGTTAAGAGGCGCTGCTTTGACAACATTCTTTTTTGAGGTTTACAGAAAGCATAATAAAATATGTAAGTTACATTTCTACAAACAAAAGCCATAACATAAGTTATTTATAAGCGTGAGATCCAAACAGTATCACGATAAATAAACCTTAATGGATACCTGCGGCATCCATCCTAATGTAATTTGCCCAACAAAAGTCACATTTCGTAGAAAAATCTGGCAGCGGCTGCGTGTCGGTATATAAAATAAGAATAAAGGAGAGACGGAAGCCACGTTGAAGCACCGGCTGCTTTCCCAGGTTTGTGCCTGGACCCCCGGTACCTCCCCGCCGGGGCTGGGGCTGCTGCCCGCCATCTTTCCATCTTTCAGGGTTTGCCCACAGTACCGGGACCTTCCCCATCCCCGTCGCCACAGCCCGATTTTATCAGAGATGGCAGCGAGAAATGGAACCCCATCTGCCCGCCCTCCTCCGTCCTGGCCGTGGTTCCCTCCCCTCGTACCCCGCTCCGGCTCAGCTTGTTTCAGGCATTCCTGGACCCACGCGTGGATTCTGAACCAAAACGAAGTTTCAGCATTTTTAACGTAGCGGTTAAGGTTACCAACCCCGTAAAGATGTGCTTTGAAATGTGAACTGAAACCGCATCTGTCAGGGGCTGTGAGAGCCGCCTTTAACTGGCTGCTCCGTGAGGAGCCTTTCACCGTTTCCACCCGCTTCACAGGGATAAGGAGGCTTGTCCGTGGTCAGCCTCCGCTCAGGGGGCTGGCACCTCACGGAGGGGGAGAGCGAATAGTCCCTGGCTGGTGAGGGTGGTCCTTGGCTGCCCCCAGCCCCCTGATGTGAAGCTCTCCCGGGCTGGAGCCGGGGGACGCACCCTCCCGAGCTGAAGGGAAGGGGCAGAGGGGACTGACCTTCAGACTCGGCAGCACCAGGGCTCTTGCCTCGGAAAAAGAGCAGCTGATTTAACCCCTGTGGGCCGAGAAAACCCTGGCTCCGCTCTGCTGAGCACAGTGAGCCCAGTGCCCGACCCCGGCCTCGCTCCCCGGGCAGCGAGCTGCCTGCCCGCGAAAGCTCCGCACCCCGGCCCGACTGTAACAGGGTCCCTTTCCGTCACCGGGACGTGGCAGTGAGGACGCTGCTTTGTCCTGGGGCCCGTTGGCCACGGTGGCTCCCTGTCCGCACACCCCACCCTGCCCACCCGGTGTCCCCCCGGCTGGGCGCTGCTGCTGGCAGTGGGGTACGGGCTGAGAGCTCAGTTTTCGGAGCATAAACTGCTTTCAACCTTCAACCATCCCCTCCACCTTCCCCTTCCCGTGCCAGGACGCGGAGTAGCCCTGTCCCTCTCCAGCCCCAACACCGGCATCACCCCGCCGGCCCCACAAGGATGCTACTTCCAGGGCTACAGCGGAACAACTTCTTTGTGTCCTCTGTCGCGCTGCCTTCCACGTGAATTGTATGTAATCGGTGATGTGCTAAACACTCAAAACCCCGTTGGGTTTCTGCAGCGACATCCATCCAGCGAAGGCTGCGGGGAACAGGGCCGGCCTTGCCCGCTCCCAGATCCTCTGCCAAAGCCAGGAGCTACAGCAAAAACCATCTCGGCATCTGCTGCTGCTTTCTCACGCAGCGAGACGTCGCCGCTCCCCGTCACCCGAAGGGAAGGGACAAAATCTGAAGCAATGGGCGATGCCTTTAGGGGATGGCACGTCCCCGCAGCTGCCGGTGCCTCCCGCAGCCCTGTGCCGGGGGCTGGCACTGGTGGTGGGCTGGGGCTCGAGGGGCTTCCCAGCTGCCGGGGACAGAGATCAGCGCCCAACCTGCCAGCTCCTGCGTGCTAAAGCGGGGGCTGAGGACAGCAGAGGAGTTTGATACGTGAAAGCTGACATGGCTTTTAAAGAAAAAGGGCCAGCGAGGCAGCATGGAGACACTGCTGAAGACACGAGCTGTGGGTCGGACACTGCTCAAACCCCTCTTCCTCTCGGCACCGGCTTCCAGCCGCCGGGCACTACCTCGGGTGAGGGTCACCGCCACCATCGCCAATCCCGGGCCCCAGAGGAAGGAGCTTTCAGAGGAATCGGAGCCTCTGGAGCCCCAGGCGTGCAGGACGGGGGGCATGCCGGGGTGGGCAGTGCAAGCGGAGCTGGAAATGCGGGAAGCAGCTGAGCCGACACAGCTCCGAGGAGCTCCTCGAGGCGGGACGAGGGCCAGCACGCGGCTGGACTAAACCCCAGCTCAGGAGCGATGGAAGCACACGCTCAGCCCTTTCGGGTGTGATCCAGCCCCTGAGCTGCCTGGGCCCACAGAAGCCCCTCAGCCTGTATTTCCACAGCGTTGCCGCGGGCCAATTCGCCTCTGCCATCTCCCGGGATGAGCTCTGCGGGCGCTGCTGGGCACCGTAGCCCCGGGGACGATGGTGGCACGGCCACGACTGGCCATGTGTGCCCCCAGCACTTGCACCTCTACCCCTACAGCCTCTGCAGGCTGTACGGGGTGTTTAAAGCCTGTGGGGTGGAAGTGTCCCCAGCTCCGGGGCGGTTTCTCCACTCCATCCCACCGCAGCGTCCCATCCCTCATGCGAGCAGCCTCAGCGGGCACTGGGTGGGCCATTGGCAGCCCACCGGTCCGGAACCCCATTGTGCATCCGGAGGGGCCTCCCTGCCCCTGTGTTTCCTGCGTGAGCATCCGTCACGCCGCGGCCCCGTGTGCTCGGGCGGCTGCGCGAGGCGGCGCGGTAGGAACTGCGCAGAAATGCAACCATCAATTAACGGCCCATTATTATAAAACGCTGCCTACTGGTTTGAAAAGGCTGGAGGAGCCCCGCAGTGGTTTCTCTTGGTCTCGTGCCCAGAAACCTGTCCCTCTCACCTTAGAAACAAAATGCCTCATTTTAAAAATAATTAATGGTAAACATTAAAAAAAAAAAAAAAAAGAAAAAAAAAAAAAAGGTGTAATGGATCATTTGGCCCACGCTAAATTTTGACAGTAAACATTTAACCGAGGCTCCTTTGCAGCAGAGCGGCTGAGCTGCATGGAGGGATGGAGGGATGCTGCGTGTGCCAGGCAGGGCTGCGTATCCCCCCCACCACCCATGGGGCTGAGCCCGTCCCTGGGGGGCCCTGCATTGCGCCGGGGCTGGCACGGGTGGCACGAGACCCTCTTGGGGTGCAGCCATCTTTAGATCTGTGGGCTGCTCTGGGTCCCTCTTGTGCCCGTCCGTCACTGGCCCCAAGGCGATGGCAGGGGGAGGGGGCGGGGGGTGCTCGAGGCTGCCCTGGGGAATGGTCCTTCTCTGCCTGGTCTCCAGCTGCCCCGTGCTGGGACTGGTCCTAACAGGGACCGCTCGTCCCTGCTCTCACGGGCTGTGCTCGTCCTTGGGGAACCTCCAGGTGCCCTTGGTGGGAAGGAGCTGAAGTCCCTCTGCACGCCCCCAGCCCATGCCACCTCCCTGTCCTCATGACCCCCAGGCACTAAATAGCGTCCTGGCACTTCCAATCTCCTCCCAATGGGGATTTCATTTTCCCTGGGAAGTGCCCAGGAGAGGGACCATCCCCATCGCTCCTCTGCTTTCCAGGAGCAGCCATGGCTGCCGGAGCTGCAGCCCTGTTCCCTTCCCTTCGTGGTGCAGCCGAGGGCCCGGCAAACGCGTGCCAAATGCAGATACCGACGGGCTGGTGGCACAGTGGAAGAAGGTGCTGGAGCTGCCTCGCTCCTGAAAGGCGTTTGGGGTTGGATCAGTGTGTAATTCATCCCGTGTTTTTATTACCTCATCCTACAGGAAGCCCTTGAAAAGCTGAACGGTGGCATTTGCTGCTGCCGGGCACATGGGGGTCCTGCGAGGACGCGGGTGCCGCAAGGACATCCTCCTCATGGGGCCCTCCGTGTTTCGAGCCCAAAGACGTTCCCGGGGCTGAGGAGCACATGTGCACACCATAACCAAACCCGGAGACCGTGGCGGGCTGTGGCACGTCCCCCTCTGTGACCCCCCATGGCAGCCAGGCCTGGGGCCAGCTCTGGGCTTTGGGGACGGGGGAGGTGGACGCTGCTTTTCTTCCCCCAGTGACTCCCAGTGACAAACCGGGCAGGGGTCCCTTCTGCCCAGTGGTTCCGGGAAGGCGGTCACTCTTCTTACATAGCGCTACTTATTTTCTGCCTCTTAATTATGCTCCCCCCCTGCCATGCCTTTGCAGGTGGCTGGGTGCAGCATTCTCTTGCCCAGCGCTGCCCAACCCGGGCCCCCCCAGCCCAGCCACGCACCCTGCCGGGGCCGAAGGAGCTGTGCCACAGCGGGGCCACGCCGGCTGCTTCTGCCGGCACCGCGGGTTCGGCTTATTATCTCAGTTAATACCTGTACAGCGTGCTGCCCGAGTTCTACCGGGAATGGCAGCGCTTCGCCCCACACCCCCCCCGGGCTCTCCCTCCCCAGCCTCCCCCTGCCCACGTGGCTCTGGGGGCTGCCCCACTGGCGCCGTGGGGCTGCCTGGCCGGGGGGTGCTGGCCACGCACCCCCCCCACAGCCAGGCACCGTCCTGCTGGGCTGCACCCCTTCAGCCTCCCTGTGCCGGGGTGAGAGGTGACCCTGCGGCCGGCTGCCCGGCTGGGGCACTCGCAGCTGGCTGCGTGCCGTGCCATGCAGAGGGTGTGCCATGCCGTGCCGTGCCATGCAATGGCCATGCCATGCTGTGCCACGTCATGCTATGCCGTGCTGTACCGTGCCAAGCTGTGCCATGCCATGCCACGTCATACAAAGGCCGTGCCATGCTGTGCCGTGCAAAGATGATGCCATGCTGTGCCGTGCCACGCTGTGCTGTGCCGTGCCATGTCATGCAAAGGCCACGCCGTGCCACGCTCTGCCATGCAAAGACTCCCCGTGCCGTGCTGTACCACGCCGTGCTCTGCCTGGTGTCTGCCGGAGCCCCGCTGGGTGCAGGGCTATTTGCACCCAGCTCCCCCCTGTGATGGGGGGCTGCCTTGGCGCAGGGCGCTGGGGACACGCTGCGGGTGCCCCGTCCCTGCCCGGGGGTCCCGCTCCTTCCCCCCACCCAGCGGGGCCGGCCCTGAGCTGGCTCTGGCTCCCCGATGGCACGGAGGGTTTGGGTGGGCGAGTCCGTCCCCGCACCACGGTCACCCCAGCCGGCCCCCGCCGCGCTAGGGGGGGCAGCCCTGAGCGGGGCCGCGGGGGCGGGGGGGACCCGGCTCCGTCCCGGGCCGCGCCGTCGGGGCCGCAGCTCCGCTCGCTCCGCGCCGGGCGCACGGAAGCGGGGGTGAGTCCCGGGGACGGCGGGGGGGGGGGGGGGCGGCGGAGCCCGGCGCGGAGCCACCAAAGGCGGCACTTGGCGAAGCGGAGGCGGGTTCGGGGTGCGGAGCGGGGCCGCGGGGCTGCGCGGGGCTGCGCGGGGCTGCGCGCCCCCCCCGGCCCGCCGAGGGGCGAGGGAGCCGAGGCGGCTGCGGGAGAGCCGCATTTAAGGATACCATACGTCCCGGGTTATTAATTATAAAACATAATTAAAGTAAAACTGCAGAACGTCAACATATTAAATTTAAAAGCTAATATTAAAATAGTGTTAATATTTAATAAGGTAGCCGAGCGTTACAAAGCTGTACGCTGATACTCTATATTTAACTGTGTAAAACCAGGAGAGTTTTCCCAAAGAAAAATGTATTGTTTAGCTGATTATCAAAGACTCTGTGATATATTATCCATTTCACAAAAATAATATAGATATCTTTTTAAATATAGTAATAAAAACATACTAGCGCCTTTTAAATATACTATTACTTACCACCCCTTTTCATATTGTACTATCACAGACACTTTGGAATTGGTTTAAAAGCACATCATTCATTATTCAAAGCTCATCTTTGCATATTATTCCAGCTCAAGTCTGCCAGGCTCCCTGTGAAATCGTTCACAAAATTGATAACAGCAGACACACATGCAATAAAAAGATAGCCTTGGGCAGCCCGAGTTCCCATTATGCAGATCAAGCTGCAATTTTCTCTAACAAAGCCTGCCCTGATTCAGGACTGGGTGTCACTTTATTTATTTATTTATCCACCCACCGTTGCCTTTTTTTTTTTTTCTCCCCTCCCACCCCCTTTTTTCCCCCCTCCTTTTCTCCCTTTCCCGCCGCCGGGCCGGTCGGAGCGGGGTCCGTCCCCCCCCTCCACACCCCCGGGGACCGTTCCCGGTGGGGCCGGACGGCCCCGCACCATCTTGCGGGGACCGTGTCAATCCGATTAGCTCCGCTCCGGAGAGGAAGGGGGGGACACACAACTGATGGTGGCACCGAGCGGGGACAATCCGATTAGGCTGCTCGGGGGTGGCACCGGGCGGTCCCCGGTGTTTAATAGCCGTGTTAATGACCGCCGGGCGGGGCGGGGCGGGGCGGGGGTCCCTCCGTGCGCTGAGCCGGGGAAGCCCCCCCCTCCCCGACGGCCGCCGATCGGGAGCCGGCAGCTCGGCGGCGGCCGTCGGGGCCAGCGCCCGGCCGGACCGGGGAAGGGCCCCCGCTCCGGGCCCGCGTTGGCCGTGGGGCGGCGGCGGCGGGGGCAGAGCCGTCGGGGCGGGGAGCGGAGCCGGTGGCTCGGGCGGGTCGGGCCGCGCTCGCCGCCGTCGGAAGGAAGGGGCGCGTCGCGGTAATTGAATCCCGAGGTTTAAAAACTAATCAAGTCCCTCCTGTCACCGCTCCGGCGTCCCGGGATGGCCCTGCCAGGTGCTGATCAAATGCCATTACATTCTATTAACGGGGAAATTCTATTCCCTGTTTTCATTTCCCTTTATAAGCGGGAAACTAAGTAAATGCGGCTGAACGTTATTTAATTTTTAACGCCTTTAGTCCAATTTGGACGTTAGGGAGCGTCTGCAAACTCGCTCGCCGGGCGGCGCCGGGCCCCGGCTGCCGGGGCGCGAACGGAATCCGTCCCCGCGGAAGCTCCGCGTGTGTGTGTGTCCCCTCCGGCGCCGGCCCCGGGTCGCGTCCCCCCCTCCCCGTCGGGGCGACCGCCCGGCCTGTCCCTGCGAGCCCGGGGCGGCCGCGGGGCGCCGGGCCCGATCCGTTGTTGGGGGGGCGGGCGCCCGTCGGGGGGGCGTCGTGGCGCGGGACGGCGGCCCCGCCGAACAATGGGGGCCGCGCGCCCCGGTGATGTCACCGCGGCGGCGGGTCCCCCCCCGCCTCCACCGCCGCCCCCCGCCCCACCCCGCCCCGCCCCCCGCGCCGGGGGAGCCAATGGGAGCGCAGAGGCCGGGCGGCGGCGGCCAATGGCGGCGGGGGTGTGGCGCGGGGGGCGCGCGGGGCGGCGCGGGGCGCGCCCGCGGAGGTGACGGGGCGGCGCGCGGCGGGGCGGCGCGCGCTCAGGCAAAGTTTCGGCGCGGCGGGGCCGGCCGGGCCGCGGAGCGCGGCGGAGCGCAGCGCTTATAGCGGGGCGGCGGCGGCCGGGGAGGAGGCGGCGGCGGCGGCGGAGGAGGATGGATCCGCCGTCGGGCGCGCAGGGCCAGCACCAGCACGAACCCATCAGCTTCGGCATCGACCAGATCCTCAACAGCCCCGAGCAGGAGAGCGCTCCCCCGCCGCCGCCGCCGCCGCCCCCCCGGGGCCCCGACGGCGCGACCTTCCTGGGCGGCCCCGGCGGCCGCGGCGGCGCGCCTTACCCGGGCCTGCCGGCCCCTTTCCCGGCCATCGCCGCGCCCTTCGAGGACTCGGGATCTTACAGTGTCAACCTCAGCCTGGCCCCCGCCGGCGTGATCCGGGTGCCGGCGCACAGGCCCATCCCCGGGGCCGTGCCGCCGCCCATCTCCAGCGCCATCCCGGCCATGCCCGCCGTGCCCAGCCTGGGCAGCCTCAACTTCCCCTGGATGGAGAGCAGCCGGCGCTTCGTCAAGGACCGGTTCACAGGTAAGGCGCCGGGGCGGAGAGGGAGAGCCCTCCCCGGCAACGAACGGGAGGGCAAATAAAAAATAGAAAACGAAATAACCCTAGTAATAGCAGTAAGAATAAAAGCAAAGGCGGCCCGCCGGATGTTTCCCTTCCCCGCGCTCGCCGCGATCCGAAAAACCGCTCTCCTGCCGGCGTGGACAGCGCGGGCGCCCCGGGGGGGCGGCCGGGCCCCCGCTCGCCTCCGCATCCCTCCGGCGAAAGGTGGAAGCGGCACCTCGGGGAGACACGGTCCCTTCGGGGGGCGGCCGTCGGGCAGAGCCGCGGCCCCGGGGGAGGGGAGGGGGGAGCGGCCGGCACCGTGCGGGCGCGGGGCTGACCCCTCTGCTTCCCACCCGGGCAGCGGCGGCGGCGCTGACGCCCTTCACGGTGACACGGCGGATCGGGCATCCCTACCAGAACCGGACCCCGCCGAAGCGCAAGAAGCCGCGGACGTCCTTCTCCCGGGTCCAGATCTGCGAGCTGGAGAAGCGCTTCCACCGGCAGAAGTACCTGGCCTCGGCCGAGCGCGCTGCTCTCGCCAAGTCCCTCAAGATGACGGACGCCCAGGTGAAGACCTGGTTCCAGAACCGGCGCACCAAGTGGCGGTGAGTCCCGCGCCCCCGGGGCCGCCCCGTCCCGCCGCCGCCGCCGCTCCCGGCCGAGCCCCGGCTCCGGCCGGCAGCGCACTCCTCGCCGGCGGCCAAACGGGTGGGGGGGGAGCGGGATTATTATTATTATTATTATAATAGTAGTGTTATGTTTACTTATATATTTTTTTCTTTTTTATAGTCCCCCATTCGTAAAAACGGGGGTTATTCGTAAAAACGGGGAGGTATTCGTAAAAACGGGGGTTATTCGTAAAAACGGGGAGGTATTCGTAAAACCGGAGTTATTCGTACAAACGAGGGACTGTTCGTACAAGCGAGGGATTGTTCATAAAAACGGGGATTATTCGTACAAACGGGAGTTTATTCGTACAAACCAGGGATTGCTCGTAAAAACGGGGGTTATTCGTACAAACGGCATCTTAATTGTACAAACGAGGGATTAGTCGTAAAAACCGTGAGTTATTCGTAAAAACGAGGGAGTATTAAAAAAAAAAAAAGGAATTATTCGTAAAAACGAGGGAGTATTCGAAAAAAGGGGAATTATTCGAAAAAAAACCGGGGGTATATTGGGAAATCGGGGGAACACCGGGAAACGGGGGATTATTGGGGAATGAGGGGGGGGATTTCCAGGCGTTTCCCGCCGCCCGCGATCCCTCCGTTCCAGGCCTCGCGGCCCGGCGGTGCCCGGCCCCGGGATGCGCCGATTCCCGCGGCCGGTTCCCGCGGCGGCCCCGGAGCATCCCGGGGAGGGGGGTGGTCGGTCGGCGGGGCGCGGGCTGAGCGTGTCTCCCCCCCACCCCCCCCCACCCCCCCGGCAGGCGGCAGACGGCGGAGGAGCGGGAGGCCGAGCGGCAGCAGGCGAGCCGGCTGATGCTGCAGCTGCAGCACGACGCCTTCCAGAAGTCGCTGAACGAGTCGATCCAGCCCGACCCGCTGTGCCTGCACAACTCGTCGCTGTTCGCGCTGCAGAACCTGCAGCCCTGGGAGGAGGAGAGCGCCAAGATCCCCCCGGTCACCTCCCTCGTCTGAGCCCGGTAGCCCGGACACGCAGCGGACTCGCTCCCGGAGCTCGCCCGGCGGTTCCCCCTCGCCCCCGGGGCCGCGGCTCGGCGCAGACGGGGCGGACCGGGCCCGCGGGGCCGGGGAGCGG
Source organism: Larus michahellis (assembly GCF_964199755.1). Lineage (NCBI taxonomy): Eukaryota > Metazoa > Chordata > Aves > Charadriiformes > Laridae > Larus > Larus michahellis. Next base: position 3,989,785 of record NC_133906.1, on the reverse strand, counting down.
GAGCGGGAGCGGAGCCGGGGCCGGAGCCGCCGCGGCGCTTCCCCGAGGCCGGCGCGGAGCGGAGCCGCCGGGCGCTGCCGTGGCGGGGCCCCGCGCTCCGCTTGTATATTCGTGTCGATGTTCCACTAGGAAGGGAAAAATGTCACTTTTTGTAAGAAGTGTTAATAATTTAATTTATTTATGCATCGAGATTTTGGGCACTATTAATATGGAGTTATATAAAACCTCGATTATTTATATCGAAATCTGAACATAGGTATTTTGTGTTGGCTTTGGAACAAAAGGCTATTTTTTTTTTCCTGTTCTGAGGATAGTCTAAAGAAAAAAAAAATACCTACCTATCACTTAGCGGAGGGGACTAAGTGGAGCCGGTGATGACTCATTAGCTTAGGAAACCCTATTAAGCTGAAAAGCGGTCGCTTCCATCTGTCCCAGGTGAAGTTAATGTCAGCTGTAATTTATTCACCGTAGTAATAAGGGCTCCTTTCAGGCACCACGCACTCGGTTTTGTCCTCACTTTTCCAGCCGACGAGCTTTAGCGCACCGAAACAGCATCCGCACCCTCTCCTTTCGCCACCGGCTCTAGAGAAAGCGCCTTATGTTTCATAATAAAGAAGATTTGGGGTTGACACAGACCATGTATAATACTTTGTACTTGCCGAGACGTGTAAATAAACGTTTTCTTTAAAAACGCCTCTCCGCTCCCTGCCTGCCGCCGCGCCGGGGACGGGTCGCTGCGGAGCGGGCGGCGCCCGGGAGACTCTCGTCGTTCGGCGGAGACGGAGGTGAGGAGCCGGCCGGGAGCGGGAGTGGGGCCGGGGGCGGCGGGCGGGCTCGCAGCGGGGCTCCGGTAGCGCACCCGGGGGGGCCGTACGCGGTGCTGCCGCCCGCTCCGCCGGGGGACGGCGGCCGGGAGCAGCCCCGGGCTGGGGACGACGTCGGAGCCGTCCCGGTGCAGGGTCCCGCCGGTCCCCGGTAACGGTCCCAGCCCGGCCCCGCGCTACCGAGCCGCCTCCCGGCCGGCACCCAACGGTTTTCGTTTGCCCCGCCGCTGCTCGGCGGCGTGGGCGACAGCACGGCGTGTTGCCGTGGCCGTGGGCCACCGGGGTGCCGGTTCCCGGGGCGCCCGTCGGCACCGGAGCTCGTTTAACAGCCCGGGGAGGCGCGGGGTGGGGAGCGGTATTTTTAAGAACAAACTCCCGTAATTCTGCGGGTCCAGGGCGGGGGGAAGCCGCAAAATTTTACACTTTTTTTAGAACCCAGCGCTGGTCCAGGTGGGTTCCCCCCAGCCACGGGCGGGACCCCGCGGGGCGGTGGGCTCTGCCTCTCCCGCGGCGGGCGAGTGCGGCCACCGGCAGCCCGTAGAAGTCGAAAGGCGTTGCCGGTGCTGGGCTCGCTGTTCCGCCGGCCCGGCTACGGCAAACGGCGTTTTAGGGGCGGCGAGTCGCGCAGGGCGAGGGAATAAGGAAATGATTTCCTCAGCCAGCCCTTTCCGCAGCGGGAGCGGGGCAGGGGCTCGGGTCGCAGCCGGGGTTTGGTTTGTCGGGGGAAGGTTGTGGAGGTCCAAAGGCAGGGCCGGATCCTGTCACGCCGGGGGTGATGGCGCTGGGACCGTGCGGCTGCTCGGCTGGTGTCGGAAAGCACCCATGGAGGGGAGGTGTCTGGCAGCGAAGTCAAAAAAAAAAAAAAAAAAAAAATCAAAGACACAACGGGGAAATCTATACCTGGGTGCGGGGTGTGGGGAAACGCGGCGCTGCTGCCGTGCGTGGCCCTGGCCCTGTCCCCCCGCACCGCCCCGCTCCTCCTCCGCGCCAGCCCCGACCTTTCCCCGTTTGTGTCGCCCGTTCCCCCCCCGCGGTGCGGTGCGGTGCTGCCGGTCGGGCGCCGGCCCCGCGGAGGGGGCTCACGCCGCAGCCCGGCGACGGGTCCCGCCCTGGGCTTGTCACCCGCCCTGGGCTTGTCACCCGCCGCCGCTCGGGCACAGGGGCAGGGGATGGGGCTGCGTTCGGAGAGAGGAGAAACCCCCGGCACCGAGCGCGGAGCAGCCAGGAGAAACCCGCGCCTTGGCGAAAATGTTGGAAGAGTCAAGCTCTGAATAACGCGAGGGGGTTGGAATAAACGGGTACTCGTATTCACGTGTGTATTCGATGTTCTGTTTTTACCCGTAGCCTCTAACATCTATAAACTGCATTGTTTTCAAGACAGCCTTTAACTGTTTGGGCGTCCCATGATCATAAACTTCTGTATTCCTGATTTCCCTGCAGTTTTTCCCAAACTGCTGTACGCCAGAAGCCGTGTATTTGCAGAGAGCATAATGATGCTGCAGATTGCAGTAATCAGCTTTGTGGCGGGCGAGGATCTAGTGCAAACCCGGGGAGCGTTTACAGCCCTGTTATTAAAAGCAGCGCAAGTGGGTCTGAGCTCGGCGGTGACAGCCCAGGCTGGGCTCGGGCTCTCCTTGCCACTGTTGCCCATGGGCTGTGCCAAAGGCAGCCAGATCAAGCCTTGGGATTGCCAACTTTCCAAAAGACTTCAGAAACCAGTAGCTTCCGTTTCAGCCGTCTGAACAGCTACCAAATAGCGGGGCTTATGCGCTGGTTTGCAGCGTGCTTGGGCTCACTGGGGTTATGGCTGGTGTCTTTGTTTCGGAGGAGCTGGTCTCGGGGTTTTGAGCTGCGCTGAGTACGAGGGAGACAGGCTGCCTCGCCTGCCCGTGTCATGTAAAACAAGATTGCATGGGCGGTGTGGGGGTGCTGCTGCGAGTGGTCGTGCTGAAGGGGACAGAAGTGGGGGTTACCTCCGATCACTCTGCCTGGTAAACCCACCCCGGTGTTTATAGCAGCCCCGGGGAAACACCAATACACAATATTTCCCTCTTTGTGGATGAAAGCCGTGTTCCTGCCAGCCCGCTTCAGGTGCGACAGGGTTGTCCGATGGTCCCCGCCGTGTATCTCTGAAGGTCCATCAATAGACAAAGCCACCCACGGGGATTTGCACGGACTTTAGACCCTACCAGCTTGAGCCTCTCCGACCAAGGGATGTAATTTTGGCGGGTGTGGGTGCCCCGTGGAGGAGACGGCATCTTCTGGGGGTGGGCTGGCTGCTGGCCTGATCCTTCCGATTGTCCTGCCCGTATCCTGCCACTTGGGCTGTGTGGTGGACAACTCGAGTCGGGCTGTCGTGTAGGGGCAGCAGTTTGACCACACAATTTCTGATACAGTCTTCTTGCAGCATGGGTTCTGGCTAGTTGTGGGGCAGCGTGGCTTATCCCCTACCCTCCCGCTCATTACTGAAGGGTCCTTTACCCCCATGGGAGACTTCTTAAAACACTCCATTTAGCAGAGGATGAAGCGCGGTGGTGTGCAGGCAGCGTGAGGGCAGCAGCGGCTCTTCCAACTGTATTGCAGCACGGCTAATTCAGGGGCAGTCATCTGAGTGTGGGCAGTGTAAGTCCCGTGATAAAAGATGTGGTCTGAGAGTGTTGAAGACGCCGTGCGTCCCATCGAGCTGAGTTTTGATATGTTGATGTTTGATTCCGCTAGGAAATTGATAATTCTTGCCGTTTGGATGATTTTCCCGAAGCAGGCTTAAATCCGCAAGCGAAATGTTGTGCCTGTGCGCGTGCGCTCCGGGAAGCCCACGCTGTGTGCTCACATTCCCTCCTGTTCGGAAGTTTTAATCTCAGGAAAACTGGTGTTTGCTGGACGGGGGTGGAAAAAGGCAGGGAGAGTTAAGGATTATCGAATTATCAGTGGGACTTGGGCAGATCGCTTTCGGAACTTGGTTAAATCCCGTGTGTAAGTGATTTCCCGCGTGGAGCTGAGCGGGTGGATGCAGAAGGCAGAGCTCAGGGTAACGAGACCCGCGGGGAGGAACATGGGCCGTTTCCTCGGGGTCCCTCCTGGCTTTGCCGTAAGCCCGAACCCAAAGCAGCCCCCGTACCGCGCTCGCCTGCACAGGCACAGCCCCTCTCCGGATAAAAATGGCTCTGTAATCTGCCTCTCTCAGCATTATTTTGTGCCCAGGGTATTAGATGATACGCAGTAATGCAGGGTGATCAGATCTGTATAGGCAATTCTTTTCCTAAATGGGCCCTAAAATCAATGGGTTATTAGCTCTCCTTCTCCGCTCCCTGATGAAAGCCCGGGCCTGTTAAACATGCGAAATACACAATATTCAAAGCCTTGGTTTAGAAAAGTGTTTCGCTCAGCTAGGTCATAATTTAGCTCATTTACAGCTAACATAAATAATGCTGAGATTTACACCTCCCTTACGCCTATCAATTTTCCTTGAAGCACGTATCTCTCCACCGCAGCCATCCCCATCGCTGATGAGGAATAATGTAAGGGCCGCGGCTCGCTCAGGTGGGCGCTTGCTGGTGTGGATGCTCTCGCTCCGTTGGTAGAATCCCTCCTCACGTGTTGCCTGAGCAGCTTGGACCAGGTGGCCAAAGGTGTTTGCCTTCTCTGCAGGTGGGCATTTTTGGGAGAAGGGGGTACACGCACCGTCTGCTTTAGGCCATTTAGGGCACTTCCCTTCAACGCCGCGTGTTTCCCTTGCCCACCCTCTCGAGTCCATTAACCTCCTAACTTTTTCCTGACTCACAGCAGTGGAATAAATATTTCTACTTGGCGCACCCGTGTTTTTGAGGATCTGAGTTTGCCTCCTGGAGGCACCTGGTTAGATTCGATGGGGCAGGGCTACAGCACAGTTGGTGGCAGTTTGGCACCTATGTGCTTTTTTCCCCCCTTCTTGGGGGGGTTTCTCTGCGTTTTTAGGCATTTCAGTACTCTTGAACATCTGCTGCTAAGGTTAGAACTGCAATGGTGTTTAGATATTTTAATTCTGTCAATTTTCTCTAAGGGTAAGAGGTAAAATGCTATTTCCAAGTCATATAGAAGAGAAGAGCTAGCTGCCTAAAGGCTTCTCGGCATCGTGCGTTCAGAAGTGTCCACACGTCCTTTGTAGGACATGCCCAGAGCTGGAAAAGCTGGGGAGCACGGAGCAGAGGTGTTTGAGATGGCTCTCACTCTCTTTAGGATGTTTCGGCACTTCTTTAGGAGCGATGCGTTGTTCTCTGCGCTGGGCGGTGGAGCCCAGGGAACGGCTGCGATGTTGGACGTCCAGGCACCGTGCTCCGCTGGAGAGTGGCCTGAGCTCACCGGTGCGAGGAGCAGAGCGGCTTCTAAACACCCTCGCAAATCCAGACCTCAGCCCGTTCTTCAAAATACCTTCAAGATTGAAAAAAAAAAAAAAAAAAAAAAAAATTAATAATAATAAAAAGGTTAAATCCGCTTCTGGATTGTGGAGTCCCGCAGCAGATCTCCTGGTAACATCTGGAGCATCTGTACAGACATCAAGGGTACCGTGTTGATCCTCAGTGAACTTCCCAACCTCCGCCTGCCAGTATTCACCTCCCGGGAGCGCAGCTGAGCGTTGCTGCTTCGCTGTGGAGCATCACAGACGTTTGCGTGTAAGAGTCAGTGGGAGCGGGACCTCCGTTATTACCAGCGCGTGGCGTTTGCTGGGTCCTTCCTTGCCGCTCTGCCCCGTGGCAGCACCGGAGGGATTAGACCCAGCGGTTTCTGTCCCCTCTGAACGAATCCCTGCGCCTCTTCAGGTATGTGTGCCATATCTAGCCGTGAGATGCGTTTCCCTCCGTGCTATGACCGGCTTCCTTTGGGACCTAAGCCAGGGAGGAAGAGGACACCGTGGAAAATGTGCGTGAGCCCCACGGCCCAGCGAAGGTCCTCAAGCTTGGCAGGAAGGTCGGGCTGCATGTGAACGCCTGGCGGTGTCTGCTCCGTCCTCTGTGCGCCTGAACATCCAGCTGCCTGTCCAGGTGAAACAGTAGTTTTATATACTTTTTTTATTAGGGACGCCAGCCATGGGCTCATTGTCTTGGGTTTGTTGTCTTTCGGCTTTGGACTAAACGGCAGCTGGATGGAGGGGATACAATTCATTGCCGTGTTTTGCCTGTGGTATTACCGGCTGCCTTCAGTCTTTTGAAAATGGAAGGTCGTCAACCCTTGCCAGGCTCCTTAAATGACTTAAGCTCAATGCCACAAGTGTTCCAGAATGCCCAAATGATCCCATTAATTTGGCATCCAGTGGATGCTGCATTATACATTCCGACTTCCATTGGCACATGCCACATCCAATCCATTAGTTGTGCGCAAAGGCACTTAAGTGTTTTTTTTTGTTTTGGTGTTGGGTTTTTTTTTTTATTGCTCTTAGTTTTGTGTCATCAGCAAAGAAAGGTAAAGTTGATCTTCATCTAAATCACTGACATGGATTATTGCAATTGATTACAACGAAGAAAGAGCTTTTCAAGTTTCAAAGTTATGTTGTCTTTTATTTCCCCAAGTAGTAATCTGTACTGTTTAAGTTATTGCGCGAGAACTGTCTCTGGAAGAGCTGTCCATATTACGTTCCTCGTTGAGAACATTTGTGTGAGCAGGCTGTCGTGATTCCTGCCCCCCCCCCCCCCCCCCAGTTCCGTATGGCATGCTCCTTTTATTCCTTCTGGTGGCAGAAACGCACTAAATGCTCTTTATTCAACCCGGTCGCAGAAGGGAAGAAAAGGAGCAAAGCCGCGTGCCTGCTGAAGCTGACGTATACCGGTTTGGGAAGTTGTGTTTTAAAGTGAGAGTAAATTATCTATCGTTGGAAAAATATTTTTTTTTATAGCTTCCTCCAGCGTTCTTCTCAAGCTTAGTCCCTTTTTTTTGGGCTAGTGTGTTTAAGGCGCCCGAGCACCCCGAGGCAGCAGCCTGCCAGGGAAGGAGGTGGCCCAGTGTCGCACCGCTTTTCTGCTCAATGATTAGTTACGTGCAACCGGAAAAATAAAATTAGGGAAGGCGTTAGTGTGTCCTTCCAAATCACCCTGCTCACCCTGGGCCAGAAATGCTCTGTGTGCTCAGGTACTACTTTACCCCTGAATTACACCACGTTACATGCGTATATTAGCTGAATTTACGCTACTTTACACCTCAGCGTTTATACTGTGCCCTTCTCGGGCAGATGCTGGTGCCCAGTTCCCTTCGCACAGCTCGGGACCCTTGCTGAAATCCAGGAGGTCGGTGGTGCGGTTAAAATCCGCTCTGTGTTTGCGAAAGAAACGTCTCGGCTTGAATTCGAGGCGTTTAACTCCCGGGTACGGTCGCGGGGCGGTAGGTGAGGACGCGTTTGTGGAAAAGACCCTCTGTATCTTCAGGGTCTGAAGATCCCACCTCCGTCGGTCCCTTCGAACCTCCCCGCCTGACCCCAGGGCGGCAGCTCTTAAAACCCGACCGTGAAACTTAACTCGGAAAAACTAATTATTAGTTAATAAAGCTTGTGGTTTATGGACTGGAGTGGTAGCACAGCCTGGCTAGAGTACGGAGCTGTTAAACACGAAGGCTGCTGGAACAGTTTTGCCTGTTTTAATACAAGCGAGCGAGGGCCAGCTCCGCCTTTGGTGTAAATCAGCAGAGATCCATTAAGCTCAGTGGATCTCTTCTACTTTACATCAGCCGAGGACATGACCCCCAGTACTTAATTGGTGGCGTAATATAAAGGCATTAGGCTCTCTCCTCTCGCTCCTCGGCACGCGTCGTTCCCATTAATGGTAATGGGAGCAGCCTGGGAGGGAAGGAGCAGCCGCGGGTGGGAACGGCTGGTGCCGGCCCCATGGCCGGTCCCGCCAGGGCTGGCGCTCCGTAAAGCCGCTCTCCGGCCTCCGAAGAGCCGGTGTGCTCAAGCGGAGAGGGAAAACAAAGCAAAACGCTTAATAATTAAAGAAGCCTCCAAATCTTTCCCTGGGACTGAGGGGAAGGAGAGCTGCGAGGGCGCCGGGGCTCGGCGTGTGCCGCAGCCCGGGATGGGGCTGGCTGGGGGAGCAGCGTCTCTTCCCTTCCACCGTTCCATCGCTGCGGGCAGCCGTGCCACCAGCCGCGGCGTGAGCTGTTTTCCTTGGAAATCTGGAGAACAGGGAGTTTTGCCACAGCAGAAAATGTTCCTGAGTCCAGACAAAAGGGCGTCCCAGGAGCGGGCGGGGGCGAAGCCTCCTGTCTGCAGCCCATGGGCTCTGCTCATCCTTCCCCTCCTTCTCCAACCCAGCGCCGGCTCCGGGAGCAGAGGTGAAGCGGAGAGGAGGACAGGGATGCTTTGGCTGTCACCGAGCTGCAGGTGTGGGAGCTGACGGCAGCGCTCCTTCCAGCCTTTTTTGTCAAATCTCCACTTTTATGCCTTTTCTACCCTTGAGGTTCACACGTGGGCAGGCACCAGCAGAACGTGGCTTTTTGCGGGGCTGATGCGTAGGAGCCGATTCCTCCACGGGCGGCGGAGACCTATGAATTACCAGTGGTAATTTATCTCCTTTTGGTTCTGGCATCTAAAAATAGGTCTGGGGAGCTCCAGTCCTGCACCCTGCTTCGTGGATTCTCCCGACCTGTGCCCCTGAACAGTGCTTCCGAGCGGTACTTGGCCGCGCTTTTCCTGGGGCGTCTTAAAATATTCCTTCTCCTCCTCGTGGCGTCTGTGTCTTTCTGGTCTTGTGCCGTTCCTCAGCCTTCATTTCGGCTTCAGGAGCACCCTGCTCCCAGCTTCCCTCTCTGCCTGGGCACGCGTTTGCTCTCCGCCTGGAGCCAAGACCCCCCCTCTTATAGCATTTTACAGCTGAAATGGCATCCTGGCGTCGCTCTGTCGTCTTGTTGTAGGGTGGCGGAGCGGAGGTGGGGGCAGGGGGGGGGACCCCCAAACAAGCGGGATGTTGCATCTTGCCCAGGAGAGGCTGAGATGGGTAATTGATTCTGAAAGCAGTTTGCACAGTCGGGGACTCGCTCGCTGAAGCTGTCGCCGTGCGCCGGGGAGCTCTGCCGTTTGGGCGCTCCAGCGGAGCAGCTGTCGCACCCGGCAGCGCTTCCAGCTTGTCACCAGCAGCGGAGGTTCTCGTGTCCTGGGACTGTTCGTCGGGAGCGCTTGGAAACTTGAATGCGACCCCTTTATCCGGCAGGAGGAGGCCCCTGGCGAGCGTGGGGCCGGTGGGGAAGGAGGCTTTTCCGTGCCGGATTTGGCACGTCAGGGTTAGCGGTTTTACTTCGAAACACCGTTTCAGAGCCACCCGGGCCAGGGCACACATACCTCGTGTGGCAAGAGGAGATCGTTTCTGAAAGCCCAACCAGGGAAAAAGCCTTTTCTGCCCCTCCCAGGCTGAAATATTTTGGAGTACCTGGAATAAGTGACACGTTCAGGAGAAAAACAACACTTGCACGACCTTTTTGGAGATCCGAAACGTGATCCTCCTCTAAACTTGTCAAGGGTAGAAATCCTAGGGTTTTAGGGTTGGGGTTTTTTTTACTGCCTTGTCATGCTTGTGGCTTTCCTACATTGATCTCTATGAAGTTGCCTTTCTCCATTTCGATCCCTGCCAAGTGCTCAGAGGGGAAAGGGAATAGTTCTGCTGCATGCGGGGGGGGTGGGGGTAAAAATCACTACGCTCTTTTCGCTTGCCGTACTGAATAAGGCAGGGGAAATAAAGGCCCTTCTTCGTGTCAGGACTCTCTTTCAAACCGCAGGCGGTTGTCCAAAAACCTTCTGAGATGGAGCTTCCAACCCCCTCTGCGTGGCTGACTCTCAAACCGCTCCTAGGGAGGGAAGCTCCCGTCCGACACAAACCTCCCGCTCCCCAGTTCAAGCTTTTTCTCTTCCCGTGCTGTTCAAAATTCACATGGACAAGCGATTTTCCCCGGTGACCCTGCCAGATCCGCGAAGGCGGTTGTCTTCCCTTCTCTGGGCTACGCGCGGCAGACTCCGTCAGTCCTTCGTCCAGATCCAGGCTGTGGTTCTGCAGCTCGGGTGGGACCGCCATGAGTGGGACCTAAACCGGAGGAAACGGGGTCGATGTGCACAACGCACGTCACTCTTCACTATTTCAGATGCGGGGGGAGAAAAAAAAAGAGAACCTGCCTCCGTCTTGTCTGTCTCGCTTTCCTTCTGCCTCCCTGCCTGCTTTTGGTGCCAGTCTGCAGCTTCCCAACTGCAAACCGACCACCTCCCCGTAGCGTTGGCTCCTCTTCATGAGTGTGCTCTTTGTCTTCTCTGGCCAAGACTCTTCCTTCTTATTACTTAAAATGAAGAGAGGCAGAACTGCAGGTGTCCGGTGTGATTCACACCGGCCGTGTTGGCCGTGGCGCGGTGAGGGACACGGGAGAGCTCTGGTGGATGGAGCTGGTGGGGCCGGAGGGGAGGGAATGGTGGAAGTGCAGCAAGTGGGAGAGATGCAGGGGAAGATCAGCAGGAGGAGACGTCCCAGACCTCTGTCCATGCATGGAAACTGGAGATGGAAGGAAGGAAGAAGCCAGGAATGGAAACAAAGAGCAAAGCTGGAGGTGGGAGAGATGGGAACGGCTGGGAGAGAGCAGGGGAAGGCCCCAGTAGGCAGCAGTGGGGAAGGGACACGGAGCTGCCTGGAGTGGTGGGAAGCTCTGCTGTGAGACTCTGCTGGAAAAGACATCGTTTTGCGTTTGACACCGCAGCGCAGTGGGGCCGTGTGTGAGCAAGCAACCAGGCACTGCCCTGGAGATGGAGCGGGTTTGGTGCGAGTCCATGCGGAGGGGCGGGAGGCAGGGATTTCCGTGCATAGATCCCATGGGATGGCGAGCACTGGGACAGATGCGTGGTGAAACCACCGGATCACCGAGCAAGCCAGAAGCCAGCAAACAGACTACAACAGGGCAAGAAGGGCCCAAAAATCCTGCAGAGGGGAGAAAGCGGCGGCGACGACACGAAGGCGGCGGGTGGAAGGAAGAAGAACGGGTGGGTGAGGGAACCCGGGCGAACGCCCCACGGAACAACGGGGTGATCCGGGATGCGGCTCGGCCGGCGCCTCGTGGCGAGGGGCTGGAGCCCGGCCGGGGGAAGCGGGGCGCGGGGGACGGCTGCCCAGCCGACATCTGTGTTCGGTGACAGTAGCAGGGCCTGACAAGCTGACTGCAGCTCGGCACGGGGCAGCAGGTGGGAGAGGCAGCGTGCGCAGCCACCTGCTCGGCCGCCTGCGCGCCCAGGCCCCCCCGGGGACATCCCCGATGCTCCGCTGCATCCCAGGCCCCGGGCAGGGGCATCCGGTGCGCGGCCCCCAGGTAGGGGCTGACACCCGCCGCCGGGGGTTTATATCGGAGGGGGGGGGATCTTAAAGTAGCTGTGGAAGGGGCTGTGCTTGTATCTTTTATAGCTGTCACTTGGTTAGAGCGCAGTACGTTACTATTTTTTTTAATTCTTTAAAAAAAATAATATCTGTTTTTAAGGTAATTTTTGTGTATGGAATTTAGCGACGTGTCACGGAAGGCTCAAACGTGTATGAAAATAGCCGGGGGGGTAAAAAAAAAAACAACCCCAAAGCAGCCAAGCCAAATCCTACACCTGTAACTCTTCCTGAACCCGCCAGGCAGTGGGAGAGCTCAGCTGCTCCCAGCGCTTGGCTTGTGCTCTCCGAATGTCGTTATGGTACAACAGGGCTTGATCTGAATTGGCATCGTCCGTGCAGGGGCCGGGAGCAGCCGAGGATCCAGCCTCCCCTGCTCAGTGAGTACCCGTCCGCTCTGGCTGAGAGGCCGCCGTCAATTCAGAATATCGCCAATAAACGAGGGCCGTTCACTCCCCAGCGCCCAGGGAGAGCCGACGGGGGATTTTTCCTCCTCTCCCTCTGTGAGCGCCTGCCAGGAGCGACAGGGTGCATCCGACTCGGGGCGGCCGGAGGGAACTCGCCGCCTCCCGATGTTTGCGGCACAAGTCTGTTTGCTGCGCTCTTCGGGAACGACGCCTGCGCTGGGACGGGCCATCCATAGAGCTGTTCTGATTTACTGAAAATCTGGCTCGCGGGGACCGTTTAACAATCCTGTCGGCTGCCAAATGCTTCGGCGCACGTTTCTGCTTCGAGTTTCCATCTTCATAACTGCATGCATTTAGTTTTCCTGATTGCGTGTACAAACGCCTGCTTAGACCCATGGCCGTACGTGGGGAGGGACGGCGGATTTCGCGAAGAGATCGGATGGAGCTGTATATTTTTGGCTGGCGAGGCTGGCACCAAACCCCCCTGTCCGCCTCCCGCCCCCCCCCCCCCATGAGCCCCCACTCTCAAACCGGCCTTAAAAAAGGGCTGCAAAACTCAACCCCTTCAGCTGGGCTTTCCCAGCTCGCGGAGCGCAGCGCTCCAGTTCTCTAATTAAAAACATGTTGCCAGATTTCAAGGAATCTCAGTGTTAGGATTTTTTTGGTACCTACCTCCGGTGTTTTAAGGCGTCCGCTTAGAACACCGGGAAGAGGTAAACGGATGCTTAAAAAAAAAAATCAGCCTAACGTATTCAGAGATTTGCTTTTAATTATGAAGGCTAAATTAAAATATGGTTGTTGCATGGCAAGTTCATCTCAATTCAGTGCCTAATACCACAGGTATTGCCTTTATCCTGAATAAAGCCTGATTTGAGCTAAGACATGGCATGTGGAAAATAATCCAGGCTTGAATGAAACATCCCTCATGATGGCGAGTCGATTTGGAATTCAGGTGCCTAGTCACAGTCACAGTAAAAAGGGATCCCTTGCTCCTGTTTGTTGGGATTTTTTTTTTTTTGCCTGAATTTGTATAATTTTAGCTTCTAGCCACCGGGACCGGTGGCACGCTTGTTTGCTCGACGCTGCCATTTCAGAGTCCTACGTAGGAAACTCAGTTTTGCTTCGCCTCCTGGTTTTCCCTTTGTTTACCCCTCTCTTCACCTCCAGAGGGATCTCTCCCGCTGGAAATGTGCTTCGCTGGAGGCGAAGTCCTGGAGCAGGGGATGCTCTCAGGAATCAGTACAACGCTTCCCCCCGCCTCTTACTTATTCTGCTGTACGGCTTCAGTTCCTGGGCTGAGGCTCCTCTTTTAGTGGTTGAATTAACCTTCCCAGCACCGACACAACACCAGCAACGGGCTGTTACCAGTACGGCTTGAATTTGTTTCCCCAGGAAATAATACAAGTGACCTTATTCTTATTTTATCTTGGGGATGGTGCCTCACCACGTCACGTCCCAGGAGCTGCTGGGGGACAAACTGGAGAGCCGAGGCTCCCAGCAGCTCGGAAAGCGTGGAGGAGTCGGTTTGGCAATGCGGGATAGCGCCTGTAGTTAGATCTTGATTACGCTAAAGTGGCCAGGAGTGAAATAATTAAAATATAGATATTTGCTTTCTCCTGAGGTTCGGAGTTAACAACCCGTTCTGCCAAGCAGGGCTACTCCATGTGTCAAGGATCTCGGATGCTTCAGGCACGGGGAGTCTCAAGAATATTAATCTCTTTTATTCGCTGGTCACAGGATGAGTCGGAAAACAATTCAAATAAATTTTAATTCTCGAGCTCGGCTTGTTTGCTTGTTCCGCAAGCGTGTGGGGACGGCACTGCCGGGGTAAAGCCCGTGTTCGCGTCGATTCTGCGGGTGCCCACCGGCGCTGGGGGGGTGGGTGGGTGCCGGTGGCAGATACTGCAGGGAGACACCTGGGGGACTCCCGGGGGCCGGGCTGGGATGCGGCATCCCCCACGGCACAGCAGCTGGCCACCCCCAGCCCCCTCGCCCTCCAAATAACGCTCAAAGGGGCTCTTGTCCCAAACTGGTTAGCGCGAGGGACGATAATTGGTAGCCCTGAAAGCCGCGTTGTCGGCCGCCCTGCCGGCGGGGAAGGCGGCGCATTAATGGGGTATTGTAGGGACCGCGGGGACCCCTGCCTCACGGCTTTGTCAGTCCCGAAAAGTTGGCATGGAGAAGCCTTTTTCCACCCCCCGCCCCCCCCCCCCCGATTTACCGCTGCTCTCCTCCGCTTCGGAAGTGCCGCGACGTTCCCCAGTAAATAGGGATGCACGGACGATTTTCCCTCCCTCCTTTTCCTCCTCTCATCTGCTTTTGCCAAATATGTAAACTCGGAGAAAGCTTTATTCTCCTTCAACGATCATTCAATTGTCTCCGGACTGTATCTTTTGGTAAATTTATTGCTGGCTATTTAAAAAAAAAAAAAACAACAAACCCCCCCCCCCTAAAAAAACCCCCAAACAACAAAAAAACCCCCAACTCAAATGCATTTTGCATATTAACACGTAACTCTTGTTCCTGTCTGCTCAGTTTGGAAATGGTTGGATTGCTTTTATAAAGAAAAAAATGGCTAATAAAATTGGCCTCAGCACCGTTGCTTTGCAATTCTTATGAACAGTAAAGTGCTACTTACAGTCATTGATGTTAAAAGCTATTTCTAAATTATGGTGCCATTTATTATCTCTAGTGTCCAAAGTAAGTTTAAATGATGCTTATAATTCATGTTTTACCAAATTTCCTTTTCCCCCCGAGGATACCTCTGATTAACTTATGCACATTTAAGCGCTTTTTAAATTCTTCTTTTATTGCCATTATGCTCTGAAAATCTCAGCGATTCTCAAAAATGGGTAATAAACTTGAGATAAAATGCTGCAGTTTTAGATCAATGCTGACATATCACTGTGGTGATTTCTTCAGAGCTAAAGTGATAATGCTTCATATTTACAGAATATATACTAGGTTATTACTACAGTATTACCATTTTGTTCTAAGATGAAATGAGTAATTTACCAATTTATTAAACAGTTACATTTAAGTATTGCTTAGGACATTACCACACCAATCTGTTTACTTAGCTTGAAGAGTTACCATTAAGAAACCCTGTTTATTTAGGTAAAATTTGTAATGATCGTGCCCTCCATTAAGAAACTTATTTTTCTGCAAGCCTAATTGCCTGGAAATGAGTTTCTCCTTATTTACTACGGTGTATTCTGCTAAGCCAGCTAAAAACGTCACCCTTGCAAGAAGTGCTGGAGAAATTAATAATACATATATGGAACAGTTTTAATTAGTATAATACCAAACGTTAATAAAAGATTTATGATCCAGTTAAAAGTCCTAACGATCACAACAGGAAAAGGTCTGAAATGTGGCGGGGGCGGTCCGTTAAAAATAAACAAATGCTGCCAAAACTCTCCAAATCGAGGATAGAGGAGATTTTGTTTGGTTTTTTTTTTTCCCCCGCTCCTGTCCTTAACGCAAGTCGTAGCTGTAAGGTCAGGCTCCGGCCCCATGGAAACTGGAGTAAATCCAGAACGGCAAGAGGACAGTGGTGGGGGTCGCCCTGGTACCATGGGAGGGGGTGGAGAAGGCCACCGGGGTGGAAGAGGCTGCGTTTAATTCACAGTGATGCTGGGGTGTGAGTGGGCAGCTCCTGCCTGGGAGATGCAAACCACAGCTTTGGGTCTAGCAGGAGCTTCGGCATTTGCTGGCACAAGCTTTTAGCCCAGCTCTAGGGAAAAAAACCCATATTTTGAGTAGCTTAGAAGGCCAGCGGTGGAGGACGGAGACAGAACCAGCTTGGCTCGGGCCAAAGGTAGAAGTAATGAGCAATTAGCTGGGTTTCCAGAGGTTAATCCCCCTGGAGGAGCACATGAAATGGTATCTCAGGTCACAGCTATCTCAGGTTCACCTTCCACCTTGGTCCCCTGCGGCACAGGGACAGCGTCTGCCAAAGGCTGAGCCTACGGCCGACCAGAAGCCAGGATGGACGAGTCCTCATGGAGCTGGGCCGGTCGCTTCTGGTTGGGTGAGTGTTGGTGAGGGAAGGCACCGAATGGTCCATCTCAAAGAGAGATCTTCTCATGTTGGAAGGAGGTTTTTAAATGAGCCGAGCCCCTGTAGCCAGGTGGGCAGGAGGTGTGCTGGGCGACGTCGAGGGACGCCGGTCACTGCCGAGCCCCGCTCTGAGTGTCTTTAGTCAGATGAGATAAGTTAAGACCCTGCCTTAAACTCCCTGGCTAGGAGTCTCACTGGGGTCTTCAAGACAAAGCCCTTAAGTGGTGTCGGAAACATTAGCCTTAAGCGTTGGAGCTCGAGCCATTTTCGGTGCCGTTAGAGAAGGCTGAACTGCAAGCCGCTCCCCAGCGCTGTTTCTTTAGACCAGCGTCGCTCTGTGTCCATCTCGTTAGATCCTGGAGGGTAGATCACGAGTAAGGGAAAGTGCTAAATACTCTGCTCCACCCAGAAGTGCCACCATTCTTGGAAGCCCTAGTAGTAATACATACTCCTTGCTTGGATTTGGGGGATTTTGGGGCAGGAAGAAGAGCTGTGATCTTTCTTCTCAGACGCTGCCGGGATTTGGCTCCCAGCAGTGCTGATAGCAGTGGGCTTCTCTCTCCTGGTGCCGTTTGAGGATACTCCAAGAAACATCAGAAGCCGTTCTTGTCCCGCATCCCATCAAGGTGCTCAAACTCAGTTTGCACGTGGTGGATCTCACTCCCTGCGTCAGTCCCTCAGGGGCAAGGTGAGGTGGCACTGCACCGTGCACGGATAGCTGGTGGTCCGGGATATGTACCCAAGGAGAAGCCAGGAGCGTGACTCCGACCCAGGGGCAGCCAAGGGCAGAGAGGAGCTGGGGATGCGCTTTCCCCGCAGGTTTCCTCCAGGCAAAGGCCTGCCACTGTAGGATGGATATGTAGGATGCGTAGGATCAACATACATCTTGCTGGTGGGACTGGGCTTCTTTCTGCTGTGCTGGGTGAAGCCGGTGCCCTGGAACAAATAATAAGTGGAAAAGTTTCTGTTCCACAATAAAAACGGGCGTCCTATGCCTGTCACAACCTGTAGTTTTCGCGGCAGTGAATGGGTTGAGATGTACTAAATCACCTTCTCGTTGGTAAAACCCTTCCTCCAGCTTGAGGTTCGGGATGCTGAAGTGGACCTCCGCTCTCTGCTGGGGCCTGTTGCCTTTTTTAAAATTCCTCTTGGGAAGCTGTCTGTAAAATACTTGAAGCAGGGGCCCAGGCTGAGTCTGCGGGTGCCGCCTGCCCCAGGGAGGTACCTGCTCTGCTCTGGAGAGCAAATGAATGTCAGAGATTTCCTGAATTGTCTGGGAAACGCGGAGTTTTTATTCATTCCTAAACTTGATAATGTGACTTTCCTTATTTGTTCCTTCCAGGGCCAGAAAAGGAAACACCGTATTTATTCTTGCTAATGTAGCATTATTGATTAAGTCATAAAGCACATATAAATACGTATTGACTCATATTACATTAAAGTATCTATCACTTACTACTTGTTCCTCAATAATACTATAGTTATGTAAAAAAAATGCATTAAAATTGGCATTACCTCAAGGAAAGTAGGATCTGTCATCATTATTAATATCAGGTTTTGGCGAATAAAAGCTTTAAAAAGGACGCAGGTGTTAAAAATGGAAAACCACCTCCCTTCTCCCCGAGCAGGGACCGGATATTTCTGGCTGTACTGGTCATTCAGGCACGGGTCCCGACCTCTGCGTATTGGGCCAGTACTTTAATTTTGTCGGAAAACTTTGCTGTGGGTGGTGTCCTGACTTGTGGCAGGAGGGGACGGGTATCCCTTCAGCATCGGCGCATCCCTGCAGAGCTGGGGATGTCTCTGGCTGTGGCTGGAGGGCGAGCACAGCTCTGTGCTTAGCCGGGTGTTGGAGCAAGGTGGGCAGGCGCCTGCTCCCGCAAAACTAAGCTTTTAAGCCCAAATTCAAAATGGAGATCCTCACAACCTCCAGTTAATTCTGGGGGTTCTTCCCAGAACCAGGCACCCAGCTTTCTGCCTCTCCGAAGCCTCTCAAGTGCCAAGACCGTTGTGGATTTCTAACGCCGGACAGGGAGCTGCTGGAGAGGGGACAGCAAAGGGCTACCAAGATGCTGAGGGGACTGGAACACCTCTCTTGTGAAGAAAGGCTGAGGGATTTGGGTCTCTTCAGTCTGGAAAAAAGACGGCTGAGGGGGGACCTTATCAACACTTATCAATACTTCAAGGGGGGGTGTCAGGAGGATGGGGCCAGGCTCTTTTCAGTGGTGCCCAGCGACAGGACAAGAGGTAACGGGCACAAACGTGACCATAGGAAGTTCCATCTCAACATGAGGAGGAACTTCTTTGCTGTGAGGGTGGCAGAGCCCTGGCACAGGCTGCCCAGAGAGGTGGTGGAGTCTCCGTCTCTGGAGACATTCCAACCCCGCCTGGAGGCGTTCCTGTGCCACCTGCTCTGGGTGACCCTGCTCTGGCAGGGGGTGGGACTGGATGATCTCCAGAGGTCCCTTCCAACCCCTGCCATCCTGTGATTCTGTGGTCCTGTGTGATAGCTGTGCTCTGGCCGCACAGTGTCCCCGCGGCAGGTGCACTGCCATGTTCAGGATGGCATCGATGGGCGGCTCCTGCTCCGGGATCCGCTGGTGCTCGGTGCCCGTGTCCCGACAAAGCTGACCGGACCTTGCAGGTCGTGTGGGCACAGAGCAAGGACTTGCCGTATTCACTGGGTGAAAGTACTGGGTCTATATGGCAACGGGTGTTTCGTGCATCCTTCAGAAAACAGGGTCAACCATCTTTTGTAATTTGAGCAGAAGAGGGACACTAATGCGGGCTTTCGGTGTCCTAAGGACAGCATCACTTCTCTGTGTTTTGAGTGAGAGAAGACCCGTGTGGTTTACAAACCTGGGAGGAGGGAGGGCAGCCACAGCCATCACCCCCGGTAGGAGCAGACTCTTCTCTCCGGCCAGGACCCAAGAGCTTTGGTGCTTTCTGCTGCACCTTCTTCCTCTTGGGCACCTTCTGGCTTGGTATATCGGATTTTCGTCTCCTGGCATTAGAAGCTGAGCTTTTTCCCCAAGTATAACCTGGGATTAAAATGCTTAAGGTCTCGGGACAGCCGGCCCGTGAATCTTGCTCAAGGATGGCGTGGCTGCTGCAGAACCGATGCTCAGTTCCTGCACTGGAAGCCACGGTGGGACAGGGGAGATGCAGGTAGAACCCATCCAGCTGGTGGCTAGCAGCGGGAGGGCAAACCTCATTTCTAGGAGCGTAAACAGGATAGAAATTGCAGGAAGGGTGCTGAGCTTCTTACTGATGAAAACTAAGCATCTTTGGACTTTGAGGCTGGGCACGGTGGCTCTGGTGACCATTAGCAAGAAACTGAGTGTACCCAATCTCCAAAAACGCCGAGGAGCTTCTGTGGCTGCGCAGGAGGAAGGTGGCCACGGCGAGGGGCCGAGCAGGCGGTGTGCGGGACGGGCACCTTCTGCTCTGCAAAGGTTCTCCAAGGGCTGGGGTTGTGCTGCAGGTGGATCGGGCAGAGGTTTAAGGATTTCTCTTGGGTTTCAGAACCTTGGTCCTGACCAGGATTTGGCCACTGCTTCACCCAACCTGGCAGGCTGCATGCATGTGCGCTGCCTGCTTATGTACCCTACTAAATGAATAAAAACCAGAAGAGGAATTTTTTTTTTAATACGCAAATTTCTCTTTTGCAGAATGCGTTTAGCCTTTTCCGTGCAAAGAAAAAAATCCAGCAAAATACTGTCCACATGGCTATTTTATGCTTCTGCTTGTCTTTTCTTCTCTTTATAATTAGCCTAATGTGATATCTGATCCCTGCTCTTTTTAGTGTTTGTGTGCCAGTCTGACAGCACGAGCGCTGTTATTCCTTAGATAAGCTAATCACTTCTTAATGACTGGACAAGGTATCTTTATTTAACTGCATAAAGAGATTTAACTTTTCCCGTTAAGATGTGACCGCTGGTTTATGTTTTGTTAATGACATGTAACGTTGGTGTAAGGCTCAGGTGGAACACACGTGTGGAAGCGGGTTCGGGCGGCTGGTTGTAGAGAGGCTGGGGAAGGGGCAGGGAGAGGAGGAACTTGTTCGCTATTAATCAGAATTTATTAAGGAAGCCCTCTTGTGAGCCCGGCTAAATGCTGCTGCTCCACTGCCCGGCGGGTGGCCGCGGGGCTGGTGCTGCCAAAGGGGAGGTGGATTTAAGTCCCGTCACCTCCCTGGTGCTGCTGGTTGAGCACGTACAGAAGTGCTAATTTGTAAGATTATTTGAAGTGCCGGCTGTAAGGTTATTGTAAGGGCTTAATTCTAAGATAAACACATCCCTAAACCAGGACAAGGGGCAGCGCTCGGTTAGATCCGTACGTGAGCCGTGCATATGTAAGCCCATCTTTCCTCATCAACCTGCTGTGTCCCCCTTTACTCTCGGAGGACAAAGCCAAGCTCAGACGCGCAGAGCTCTGCCCCCTGTCACCCCCGGCGCTGGCTGAGGGGTGCACCCTCCTGGTGCACAGGAAAGTCCAAATGCCCCCAAAGTCCAAAGGACCCCAAACCACATCGCGCAAGGCGGGGGAGAGGTTGTCCCCGCCGGCACGGTGCTGGCGGGCGGTGGGTCTGTAAGCCGGGGCCTCGGCGTGCGCTGCTGGTCGCAGGGTTGGGAACAAGGCGGCCGAATTTAAAGGCTCTGCCCTCTGTGCCCTGCGATAAAGGACCCGGACGCGGAACGGACCGTTCACCCTGTCGTGCAAAAAAACCTGTGCTTTCTGGGCAAGGTTTTCTCTGTGTAAAAATGAAAGAGGAGAATGAGGCCGGTGAGACTAAATCAGAGCGTTTATCTGAGCTCGGAAATGCGAGACGTGGCCGGGAACAGCTCGGCATTTGTGATACCTCCCGCCCCAGCTCCCTGAGCCTGCAGACGTCAAGAGGAACTGGTGTTGAACTGGTTTTCTCTCTCGTCACCCCACGCACGTGGCCTCTCAAGCTCTGGCCTCACGCGCTCACCGTGGTGCTTCGAGGCCTGCTTTCTCTAGCATCGTTTAGCCCAAAGTTCTTTTTGGAAGGCTGCAGAAGCACAGGATGGTTCCAGCGCCGAGCCCACGGCTGCCGGCACCTCCCTGGGATGGGTCCTTTTCGGGGGCAGGAGGGCGAGTGCTCAAGGGGACAGCCAGCCCCTTCATAGCATCCAAAATTGTTCTGCCGCAACTGAAGGCAACAAAAACCCTTCCTTTCTTTATTTGAAAGTTTTGTCCCTAACACTTACGAGTATCTGAAAGTGTTGGTTCGGCAGAGAATCTGTATTCCTGCCTGACAAGAAAAGGGCCAGGCCAGTCCTTGGGGTTTTAATTTTACTGGCTGACTCTGATGTCAGTCTTATCAATGATATCTTTTCTTTCCCAGTAGCATGTTCTAATAAGAAACTAAATCACGAAGACAAAAAGCTCCTGGCATCTCCATTTTGTTGGCTCCTACCTCCATCTATGGCATGTTTACAAGAAAACATTTATCGCTGGAGCACTTGCCTGCAATAAGGAAAGAGCTGATAGCAACATCTTTTAATGGGGGGGTCCTCCCCGCTCGGCTGGCCGGGCTGGAGTGCCCTCTGCCGTGCTGCACGGCCCCGTCTCCTTGGGACCAAAACCCCGACCAGCCCTAAAAACCATCCCTGGGCCGTTGGCAAGAAGGAGAAGCCGCCCGGTGGACGGCTTTGGAGGAGGGGGGGATCAGCTGGCTGTAGATTTGCGAGTGGGTCGTGTGAGCAGGGAGCAGAAATGGGCTTTCTGGGTGGGATTTTTAAGGGCTTCGCACCCGGATCGAGGAGCCGTCTGAGCGGGAGCGATGGAAAACGCAGTGCGTTTCAGCAATGTAGAGTTAGATTGTGGCTGATCCTCACTGAGGGCAGCAGAAAAGGGGAAAAAAAAAAAAAAAAGATATTTGGTAGTGTTGTGTATCTTCAAGAGCTCTCCGACCCCTGCACAATGACTGGGGTCTCTGACGGTGTACCGAAGCTGTGCGCAGGGCTCGTCGAACCCGAGTCCCCTCGGCTGCCTGCCTCTCAGGGGGGTTAATACCCTCTTTTGGGCACGGGAGAATGGGGGGAGCAAGAGGTCAAGTGGCTGCATGAGGCCCCGGAGGGTTTCGTTGTCGGAGCTGAAAGCCGGAGCGTGGCGTGGCGGGGAGCGCTTTGTCCGGGGCTTCAAAGACCCGTCCCTTGTAAATCCTCGCGCGCTTTCATCTCCCACTTAAAACTTGCAGTTCACTTTGTCCCTTGCGGTTTTCGCCGCTGGCGTTCTGTGAAAAGGGTCAGGAGGCTTCGGCCTCCCTCGCCCCGGGGGGGGAGTGTCTCCGCCGAGGAAACCCCTCCGGCCCTGGTGGGATTCAACACCCTTCCTGAATCCCACAGGGATGCGAGCAGCAAGAGGCATCTCTGGGCAATTCTGGCATCAACTGCAATAGTAATAACAATTAGCAATTATGCAGAGTTATATGCCTTTGGTGCCTATTACAGGCATCAACGAGGAGTTCTGTTTCTGTTTTCTACTTGTAGCTTGGCCTGATGCTTGCATTTTAATAGCAGATGCTGTAAGATAATTAGAGCCACTGCAGATAATACCGGGGGCGATTTGCTGCCGCACGCGGTGTGGCATGGCCAGTCGACCTTCCCGACCCGCCCCCCCCCCGCCCCGGTGCGTGCCAAGGTCTTCGATGGTTGAAAGCCACGTGCCACGTAGCGTGTATTTTGGGGAAGGAGGGGAAAGAACGGGAAATGGTTTCGGCTGCCCACAGCGGGGTTGTCCTGGGATGCATCTCCGGGCGATGTGCTGGGGATGGGGTGGTGGGTACCACCGCGGAGCCGTGGGGCCCACGGGGATCGGCGCTACCCTCTCCTTACCTGCCGCGCTCTCCGGAGTTGGAGCTGCTAGAAACAAACTTGGAAATGAGGGCTGGGAGGTTGCAAAGGCTCCCCCCGGGCTCTGCCGAGCCGCAGCGCTCCCTCTTCACCAGCGCCGGGGAGCAAACGCGCTTTTCCCGAGGAGATGAAATGCGGATCTGCGCTTCGGCTTCTCCTCCCTTCCTCCAATTCCCCCAGAAAAAAAAATTTAAAAAAAAAAAAAAATGGTTAATGTAATATTACATCAGATTGTACTCCGAGGAGCAGAAAGCCAATTTTGGGGGAATGTGAGCCAACCTACATTTAACCGGGATGCTGATATTTACTGTTGCAGTGATCCGGGCCCGTAGCATGGGTGAAGTCACTGGCTGGGGATTCAAAGTCCAATTAGGCAGTGTTAATAGAGGAGGCGGCGATGCTTCATTGAGAGAAATTACTAAAATTGTACTTTTAGGACAGTCAATTAGCTGTGTTTTGACAAAGCAACAAAAAGATGAAACCGAAGCCCTTGAAAAAAAAAAAAGAATGAGAGAATTCAGAGGGAACATGTCTGTTTGGGGAATCCTAATATTTTTTGTTGAAATCATTAAGTGAAATTAAATACTATTTTAAACCAAAGGGATAGAATATCTAATTAAGATAGAAAAAAGGTTTGGGGAAGGGTATTGCTGAGGGGATTAGAGGAATGGTTTACAATTCATGTTGACTGAGGCGGGGCCCCCTGAATATATTAGGGATATTAGTAACGGGGATGGGAAAAATCTCTCGACAAGCTGAAGTTGAGGGAGGGTTTCTTTAGGGTGACTCCAAGGCTCCCGGACTCCAGAGGGAAGTGTGGGAATGAAGCCAGGGAAATGAGGGAGATGAAGGACGAGGCATCGGAGCCGTGCCGGGGCTTGCACGGCCCCGGGATGGCCAAGCAGAAAGGGGCAGGAGGATCTGGGGCGTCCAGGGTAACCTGGGTGGTGGGAGCAGGGAAGCCGGTGGGACCGTGGACCCCATGGGGCACGCCCCGTGTCCCTGGTGGATGCGGGATGCTGCGGGAGCCCATCCCCGAGCCCTGGCCGAGCTGGTGGCAGATTCCCCCTGGACGGTGGGTGGCAGGATGCTCGAGTGCCTTCATTTGCTCTCTGTCGATCTGGTCGTGTTTCTCCTAAGGCTTGAATTTCTGCTCTGTGCTTATGTTTATAGAATAGAATCATGGAATCGTTTTGGTTAGACGAGACCTTTAATATCATCAAGTCCTACCGTTAACCTGGCACTGCCAAACCCACCGCTAACCCAGGTCCCTCAGCACCACGTCTACATGTCTTTTAAACACCTTCAGGGATGGTGACTCCGCCACTTCCCCGGGCAGCCTGTTCTCATGCTTGACAACCCTTTTGGTGAAGAAATTTTTCCTAATATCCATCCCAAACCTCCCCCTGGCACAACTTGAGGCCGTTTCCTCTTGTCCTATTGCCTGTTATTTAGGAGCAGAGACTGACCCCAGGAGCTGGTCTTAGACCAGCGTGTTCCTCCGGAACAGAGGCCGGGGTGATGGGCTGGGGGTCCCTCCCGGCCATTTCTGTGATGGTTTGCGAGACTCTTGCCACCGTCAACCCCTCGAGCAAAGCCCCAGTGCATGGGGAAGGCTGGCCCTGCCCTCCGGAGGGTCCAGGCTGGCCGGGAAGGGCAGGAGGTTTCTCTGGCAATTTCTTTCTAACTTAGGATGATGTCCCCATGTTCTGCATCCAGCGCTCCAGAGGCTCCCACTCTTAACACACAGCTCCGGTAAAACTCTTCTGCCTAAAGCCTCTCCTAAAGAACTCCGTTTTTTGACCTATATCATCATATTGTTTAATTCATTTCATATACAGAGACAGTTAGTGAAATATGCATGCTATATTATATTAAAGAGAAATGTAACCTTCAATTGGTATCTGATGTGCACTTTGCAATAACTGCTATTAGTTGTCTATAAAACTCCTAGACATCATTTGATTTTATTGCCATTATATTATTTTACTTGGGAACATATAGAAGGAGTGGTGATTGCAGGTCTTCAAGTGCTTACTGGGAAATATTTAACACGGAATGTTTTATTTATTAGCATAAAGAGACACAATGGATTGTTGGTGATTAAAGTGATGATACTGCTGCCATACTTGTCAAAAATATAGACCTAATTCAATAGAAAGGCGACAGTCAGTCTCCGTGTTGATCTATGCTGAAGCAAACTGCCTCTGAAAGCAGTACAAAGCCTGAATTGGCCTCTTAATTTTATGCTCTAGGGCATAGTATAAAAAAAAGGGAATTCTTTCTAAGTGCCTGTAATTGCATGTTACCAGAACCTAAAATATAAGCCAAATTTTTGAAATTATAAGTGTTAAGCTTTCCATTTCAATTCCTTCCCCTCCTCCTCCGAAAAAAAAAAAAAATATCATCAAAACAAGAGAGAGCTTTAAAATGCCTCGCTATCCCGCATCATTAATAAAATATACAGCGTACTTAGCCTTTAATTGCAAATGTACATTTTGAAAGAAAAGACTTTTTAAAAAAAAAAAAATCGTTTTCCTTCTCTCCCAGCCGTCCAGTGCCGGAGCCGGGGACCCGCTCGTCCCAGCCAACTGTGCCACCCTCTATTTTGAAACGGTGTTTTTCCAACAGCAGCAACCTCCTGCATGTTTCGGGTCGTCCGGCGTGGGCTGGAGTATTGTTTCCCTCCCTTAAATGGGTAAGGCTTTAAAGTCGGTAAGTCGTGCAGGTGAGACGGGCCTTGCTAAGCCCCCTGTATCAACAGGAGGGAGCCAGCCCAGCGGAAAAAAAAAGTCAAATACCCACCTCGCACACGGCTCTGTGTTTACAACTTCACTCCTCCGAGCAGACAGCAGGAGGGAAAAAAAAAAAAAAAAAGATTAACCATTTTGTACACTTGATGGCTTCATTGGACAGGCAATAAATCAATACAATTGAATTGGAGAAGATAGTGTTCAAATGCTATTATCTGTCTCGCTGTTATTGAGCTGGGATCCTCGGACTGACTTACAGAGATCCCTCCACCACCTCCAGGATTCCCTTCCCCGGGAAACCTGCGGGTTTCGACCTGCTCCAGGGCTCGCCCCAACCCTGCGGGCAGTCCTGCGTTTTCCTGCAGATGTCGTGTTTTTGGGGTTCGTTACCCAAAACCCCATCCTTTTGGGGTTTGTCACCCAAACCCCATCGCTTTTGGGTTTGCTGTGACATGGTTAGGTTGTTAAGGGTGCAGGCAGGGAATCATCTTAAATGCTAATGCTGGTGAAAGAAACCGGACTTTTAACGCTGGAGGAGAAATCTGTTGGCAGAGCCGAGGGTGGCAGTGCCGTGTGCCCCAGGGGGATGTTTCCAGGGCTGGAAGCAGGGGCTTTGGAGAGCTAATCTGGTCCTCTGTGTCTTTGCTTTTGCCTTCCAGCGGCGAGATGGCCAGCCAAGGTCCGGCTGGCATGGTCCCTCCAGCCATCGGCATTTATTTATTCAGCGATTTTATCCAAAGGAATGTCGGTGCCCGTATTTCCATAGCTTTCCAGGAAAGATGATGGCACTGTGAAGTTTTTTTTTTTTGCAGAATAGTCATCCGTAACAGCTTCAGATAAGCAAAAGGCCGGATTTAATGTTGATTAAATGGGTCTGATTGCAGCAAAGTTGCTGCTAAGTTGTACTTCCGTCAATGAAAGGTAAATCAAGCCAAAACTTAAACGCTGCAAGGACCGTTTTAAACACTGCTGATTCCAAGGCTTCACAAATGTTTTGTTAGCAAAATGTTCTGTTTCTCTAATATTTAATATTTTAAAGTCGCCCTTACGTGGTGGCATAAAGGTTAAAAAGTCTTTTGTTTACAGGTGAAATCCCCGCTCCTCCTGCTCTCCTAGATCTTTTCCCAGCCCCGATAATTTGATCTATTTTCCCTTCGCCATATGCAATTTCAGAGTGCCCTCTGGTGTACAGACATCCCCAACGCATCGCCCTGGCTCACGCCTCTTCCCTCTGACAAATCCACTCGCTCGTAGCACTTCGATTTATTTCCCCCCATTGCTTCACCCTTCCTACGAGGGGGAATCAGACCCACATGCGAGTCCCCATCCTGTAAAGGCACTGACATGAGCCTAGCTTGGGTACCCTGGGAGCTCCCCGACGTCTCGTTAGTTAACGAAGGGCTCTGCCTACCTGATGGCACAACCAGAGCCCAAAACCGTGATGGAAACGGTCCGATGTTGCCACTGAGGAGAAAAATACCCGGACCGTGGGCCCTTGGTTGAGTCGGAGAAGGAGCTTGTCTCAGCGGTGACACTCCTCTGGGGCTGGTGCCACCAGGGGAGGTGAGCCTCGCTGCCTGAGCGTGGCTGCAGAACTGATCCCTGTTTCCCAATGTATTAACAAGAAATAAGCGAGCCAAGGTAATCCTTGCTCTGTCTCCTGTGGACTGAACATACCTAAAGGATGAGGTTCTTACGCCAACTAATGACATTTCTATCTAATCCCTTTTTTCATGACATGCAGTGACTTTTTTTTTTTTTTTTTTTTAGGATCTATTCCTGTTGGAAACATCTCTATAACGATGCTACGTCTTGTAAAACAAAACCAGTGGAGCCTCTGTGGACCAGAGGCTACGCACCCTTCAGCGGTATAGGGAGGAGCAGGCGCATTATGGGATGGTGTTGGGAGGACCAGTGGAGGTACCATGGCTCTGCAAGGACCTTGCATGCTGGTGGCAGGTAACAATAATGCCAGGTCTAACAAGTGGGTGTCTGGGACCCCCTCAGTTGACCTTTGCTTCCTTACGGCCCACATACACATTGTGGGCTTGCACCTGATTGGAACTGCTTCTGTTCAGGTTGGGTTTGATGGGACCTGTTGATGGACGCCACAATGGCCATGACAGAGCACAGAGGGACGCCATGGTGGACCTCAGGGAGCTTGTGGTGCTCATCCGTCTGCTCTCCTGCTCAGCTCCAGCACAGCCACGTGCTGCTTGTTCCGAGGGATGCCCCGGGCACACGGGAGGTGTCCCTGC
Organism: Larus michahellis; assembly: GCF_964199755.1. Classification (NCBI taxonomy): domain Eukaryota; kingdom Metazoa; phylum Chordata; class Aves; order Charadriiformes; family Laridae; genus Larus; species Larus michahellis. The sequence goes on along the minus strand of NC_133906.1, from coordinate 3,962,242 downwards.
CACGTGCCAGGACTGTTTGCTAGACAGGAACGTACAAGAGTGATGAACTATCCTGCAAGCGAGCGCAACACAATGACAGCACGTGGGTGACACTAACTTTAGGAGTGCCAAGCGCTAATTGACCTGTCAACAGCTAGCTAGTAAAGGTGTTCCTGGGACAGACCTTCCCACCTCAACGCTCTGCTGGCCAAAGAAGCTGGAAGGATTCTGGGCTCTTGCTGAGGTGACAGAAATGGCAGATGATAAGTAAAGTGACTGACGAGTGCTGCTTTGTAATTAAATGTTAAAAGGCACCACAACCAAGGTAAATTAAATTGACGAGCCCGACCTGGCAGCAGCAGGAAGCTGCCAAGATGTGAGCAGTACATCTGGTTGTACCAGACCAGTTAGTGTTTTGACTTAACAAAACAAAGTGAAGATCTTGGCAAAGAGGCAAAGAGTTCCACAGAAGCTTTGCCAAATAGATTTGCAAAAAGAGAGCAAAGCCTGAAAAAGCGCGGTACAAGACAGATGGGAACTCTTATTTTGAGGTCGCTGCTAGCACTCAGACTTCCAAATTTCAGATGAAATTGAAGAAGTGTTGGAAAATCATCTCTTTCTTCCTGAGGAAGCTAGAAACCCTCTTTCTCGTAAAGAAGTTTGATGTTCTTTTGAGAACTAACATCCCATTGGACCACCCCAACCACCGGTAAACCCATCACCTGCTTTTCAAAAGTCTGAGTCACACAGACATGCACCATTCGTGACCAACTGGTTACCAGCCAGCTCCCAACTGGTGTGGGAAATGCAGAGAATTAAACAGGAGGTCCACATGGTTTTCCTTTGTGTCATCCAGGAGTCAAGAGAGTTGGGTAACTTGGCCGCTGTATGTAACTGCTCTGGGGATTAGTTTTCCCCACTGTAGGATGAAGCTGTGAGATGAGCATCAAGATGGTCATGTGATATTTCGTCACCTTTCGGTCTCGACCTGCTGCAAATTATCACCAGCAGTAAAACCTAGAGACTTCATTTGAAGTCGGGTTTCCAATGTAGGTGACAGTACAAGGATGTAGGAGCCCCTGCCATAACTGAACCGTCTTCCACTGTGGGACTGTCAGAGATGGCTACGCCCGGATGGAAATGGCCGGCCAAAATATCCTAAACCTCTGATGCCAGACCTGGGACCCCACTGCAGTGTGTGACCAGCCTCGAAACTGAACTTGATTCTGCATCTGGGTCTCGTAACCAGCACTGCAGTGCGTATTGGGCTGCAGTCAAGCCCGGGCCGAAGGGCTCTTGAGCTGCAGGTCTGCTTGGAACATCTGTCATGGAGCCTGGGCTGAGGAGCCCCTCGCCTCCTCCCTCTTTGGAGCAGATGAAATGCTCAGCCAGCCCGCTGCCTGGTCCCCAACAGTGGCTGGAAGAAATGTTTAGGAGCAGGTGAAGGTTACAGCGATGTTTTCCCTAGAATATCTTCCCAAGCTGTTCAAGGACTTCTTGAGCCACAGCATGTTGTCTTTTGTCTGCCTGACCCTCCCCCCCCCCACCCCCTTGACTGATTTTTCTTTGACGCGTGTACCCAATGCACGTGACGTTTTGGTGTCCCCAGCGTCCTGTGGCAGTGACTTCTACAGTTCTGCAACGTGGTGGGTGAGGATCTGCCGCCTCTTTTTTTTTTTTTTTATTTAATCTGCCACCTACAAGTTTCATTTTATGCCCTCTATTTCTCGTATTAGGAGAGACAGCAGACAGTTATTTCTCGTTCTCCATGCTTCTTGTTATTGAATAGCCCTTTATTTTGTGTTTTTCCACAACAGGACTATTGCTACCTATAGTGGTAGGCGAGATGTAGTTGTACCCTGCATTCATACACTGACCTAATGATATTTTCTGTTTCTCCCCCAGTGATTCCTAACATGCAGTTTGATTTTTTTGACCTTTGCAATGCTTCAGACCGATCGTAGAGCTGTGTATTACATCTCTAAAGTCACATTTGTGATCAGAGATCAGACCAGAGCCCATTGTTTCATCCGTAAAATTTTCACAAACTGTAGTTTGAAAATGTGATAAATGTTCATTTTTTCAGTAAATATCTTTGTCCAAAAGCCTCTGGAAGCCTATAAGCATACAAGCATCTATATGTATAAGGATATAAGGTGAACTGAGGATATTTTATGTGCAGGAGCCAGTAAACCACCCTGGAATGCTGCTGCGATGCTTAAAAATTTCATGCCGCTACCCCAGCTGGGCAAATATAACCCAGAATGCGGAATGGCTTATTACTGTTGCCTACATTAGAGAAGCTCAATAAAGTCCAGGAAAGAAAGTGATTTACGGGGATGGCTTTAAACATCCGTCTTGCTCTTTTTCAAGATTCTGAAGCGGTTTCTTTTGAAAGACCTTTCCCAAGCTGAGAGCTGCGATCCAGATCTTGGTGTATGGCTCCAGGCTGGGAACGCGGACCTGTTTTAGCCTCACGAGCAAATAGAAATATAAGAGCTCGCCACGCGTATCTCACATAGTATGGTTTTCCTGGCCATGACTTTGACACTGGAGGAGGTGCCTGCTGCATCAAAATTCCTTACCATGAGCAGTCAAAAACGTGATGTCCTTTCGTTTCCTTCCCTGCAGCATCCTCAGCTTGCAAGGTGCCCTGATGAAGACTCAAGGAACCGAGAGAATGCAGTAGTGAAGTAGAGAGGGTGGAAATTGCCCTGATTGGGAAAAAAAAAGACATAAAATGATACTGCCAGCGACGTGACGTCCTTCTGTCTTTATACCCGGCATGGGGGCCCTGGAGAGTGTTGTGGGTGAAACGCAGCACTGCAGGAGGTGGGATGATAAGAAAACATCGTCCTCTCCAGGTTAGTGTGCAGATTCTGCAGATTTATATTTTTGTGGGGTTTTTTTTGCGGGTAGGGGCGATGGGGAAAGGAGCAGAAGGGCTCGCTGCATGCTGGAGATGTGGAGCTGCCCGTCTGCCTGCTGCTCTAAGTTGGGAGACGAGAAATAATGTTGGCCGTGCTTTTGACCCTCTTGACATCTGTATTATCGGCTACATACACCAGTGGGATCTGGGGGACAACACGTGACCTTTGACTGGTGTGCTTGGGGTCCTTACACAACGTGTGAGCAAGGTCAAACACAGCAGAGAACCAAGGGAAGGATAAGGGAGGATTATTTTCTTTCCCGGAACAGCTTTCTTTTGAATGTGGAAGCTGTGAGAGGTGCCCAGCAAGGCAGAAAAGATTCTTGCTGAGCCAAACGGGGTCTGGCATGCAACTCAGTGCTGTTTATTGACCTGCGAGTTAATTTGGATCACCCCATCCCAGCTCAGAGGTCTGCGACCATGGCTGGGTGCCCTCAGCCTCCACCATGCAAGACCTTCTAGTAAGCGACCTTCTAGCAGGAAAAGTGTAGCTAAGCACAGACAAACCTCATCTGGGAGACCCGAAGGAACGTATGGTATGTGGGAGATAAGGCAGCCAGGGCTGTGGGAAGCTGATTTGGGGTCACTAGATGGTGCTGTTGATCTTGGTATAAGAACAGGCAGCTCAGAAGAGGGAATCTTGTACCCAGAGCATCTACCCAAAATTACAGTTGACCGACAGTGTCTTACCTGCCTCCCAAACGTTGAATGGAGCCGCACTTCAGGCTCTGACAGCGAAGCTATAGAGATAGAGGAGTACAACAAACACAGGAAAATCAGGAATTGGACAAGCGCGTGCTGCGTTCCCACCCCATGGCCTTAGCTCTGCCCTACCCAGAGCTTGCAGGAACCGTGGGGGAGAATATTTTGAAGTCTGTACTGTAAAAGAAGTAGATGTGAAAAGTGACCAGAACAGGCTCTTTTACGTGGAGTACCATGTATTCTCCCCTCTCTCCATGGCCTTGGTCGCCTCTAGGTGGTCATCAGAACTCATGCATGTCGGCAGTGATGCAGAGCATTATTTTGGAATTAAGTTGATTGGGTTTAACAAGCAGAGAAATGCCGTGGGCTGGCCGCAGGTGTAGTAGGAGTGTAGAGCGGCAAATGATATTCCAGGGGGAGACATTGTAGACAAGCTCAAGGGGCAAGGGCATCCGGCATCATTGGAGCAGGGTAACTGAAACGGTGACGTGTAGTCTGCCTTGCCAGCGGTACACATCCATGGCTTGTGGGGCTCTTCACTGACATACTCCTGCCTGAGACATGCACCACCAACTCCAAACTTTTACTGCTCTTTCTACTGGGAGGTGGTCTCGCCTTTGGGACCAACAGGGCACGGAAAGTTTCAAAGTGTGTTGATTTTTAGGGCAAATTTTTTTCCAGGAAAAAAAAAATAATCCAGAAAACAGCGCAGGAGAAGCAATCTGTGCATAAGACACGCCCTGGAGTCACGGTTCCTGCCCTGGAGTCACGGTTCCTGCCCTGGAGTCACGGTTCCCAGGGAAGAAACAGCACCTGGGAGCGCCCATAGGATCCTTGACCTAAAACGTTGCTTGCTGCGAAGCAGTGTATGTGCACAATACAGAGAAATTGGTGGCATTCAGTTTATCTGCTGATTATGTCCTGTTTAAGGACCAGAGACCTTCATTTGGTAAGGACTGTCCTGAATATTGGCAAGGGGTAGTGAAAATGTTCAGGATACTGTTTCCCCTTGAATTGTACCTGGTAGACAGTTTTTCCCTCTTCTCTTTAAAGGTATGGCTCTAGTGCACGTCCAGCGTGAAGCCAGGCAAGCAGAGACAGCTCATTCCTGCATCAGGTCATATAACTCGATGGGAGAAGCATCCTTCTTATACCCTCCCTCCCTTCCCAAAGTGTGGCCATGCCAACCCAGATACTCCAACATCTAGCTCCCGTGACACTCAGAGCCCTGACCTGGTCCATCAAGTGTTGATATGGTCCAAGTCACTACAAAAATCCAACTTAGACTGTTTATTATTGCAAATACTTGGCTGACATCCAGGCTACTACCACCATTTGGGCTTGAGTAGAGCCATATCTGAACCCCAGCTGCACGCAAAAAGACCAAGTGTACAATTCCGATCTCTTTTTGTTAAGGGACCTATATTCAGATACATGTTGTAGTATCTCTAAATTAGAACTAATTTTCCCATACTCAAGGCTTGATCATTCATACCAAATTTTTAAAACCCTATGTCTGTTGGTATGACTTTCAGAGTATTTAAGAAATTAAAAAAAAAAAAAAAAGAAGAAGCAAACAAGATAAATTTCAGGCTACCTCAAGTTTTATTGTTGTGACGCTTATGCCTGGTGTCATCTAGCTGCGCAACCCGAGTGCCTTCCTTGTGAGCATCCTGGCTGGTCTGTCGTTCCTCCCTTTTAGGGAAGAATGTCTGAAATCAGGCCCTAACATTGAGAAGGATGCCTTGAAAGCTCTATGCAAGAACATAGCAGAGATGGAGCTGCACCAGCACGTGCTGTCACGAGCACGTAGGGCAGGTCGTCAGCCTGCCTTGGCTCCCCTTCCAGTATGCAGCTTTCTCCAGTGCTGAAGGATCTTCCGGTGCAGACCTTCATGCTGCTCTGCATAAATAACATGTTACAGGCAAAGCCGGGGGTGGAACAGACAGTACATTAAGGAAGGATGATGAAGAAAAGTTCTAGCGTCCACCCATGGCAGGATCAGCAGTCAAAAGCAGACTGCAGGCAAGAAAGAAGGCAACCAACGAAGGATGGTCTTCCATCACATCTCCCTGTCCTCAGCTGGCTGGAAACCCACCTGGAAGTGGAGGGAAATTATAATCACAGAATGAATCAGAATGGTTAGAGTTGGAAGGGACCATAAAGACCAGCCAGTGCCACCTCCTGCCCTGGGCAGGGACACCTCCCACCAGCCCAGGTTGCTCCAAGCCCCGTCCAACCTGCCCTTGAACCCCTCCAGGGATGGGGCAGCCACAGCTTCTCTGGGCAACCTGGGCCAGGGGCTCACCGCCCTCACAGCAAAGAACTTCTTCCTCAGATCTCAGCTAAATCTCCCCTCTTCCAGTTTAAAACTGTTCCCCCTTGTTGTATCGCTCCACTCCCTGTTAAAGAGGCCTTCTGCACCTCTCCTGTAGGCTCCTGGAAGGGGCTCTAAGGTCTCCCTGGAGCTTTCTCTTTGCCAGGCTGAACCCCCCCACCTCTCTCAGCCTGTCCCCACAGCAGAGGGGCTCCAGCCCTCCCAGCATCTCCGGGGCCTCCTCCGGCCCCGCTCCAACAGTTCCGTGTCCTTCTGCTGTTGGTGCCCCAGAGCTGGAGGCAGCACTGCAGGGGGGTCTCACGGAGCGGAGCAGAGGGGCAGAATCCCCCCCGCCTCGCCCTGCTGCCCACGCTGCTGGGGATGCAGCCCGGGCTGCGGGGGGTGGTGGTTTCTGGGCTGCCTGCGCACATTGCCGGAGTGTGTCGAGCTTCTCGTCCATCAACACCCCCAACTCCTTCTCCTCAGGGCTGCTCTCCACCTTGAGGACAACTCTTCTCAAAGCCACCCCACAAGGCAGAGCAGCTCTCAGCTGTGCCGCACCTCCGCGTTTAGGGCACAGGATGGTCTGGGAGCCTGGGATGATCTAACGGCTACAGGAGAGCTCTGTCCTTGCTGCCATGCTGGGACGGCGTCCTGCTCCTGATGCCAGGTACCGCTAATGGTACACCAATGATAATAGCTCGTGCCTCCCTTGTGCTGCCCCGTCCGATGCTCGGCATCTGCAGTTATTTCAGGTTAAATTGAAATATCTGGATTTTCAGGTTTGACAGTAGACTTTTTGATGTCAAGGAAGGCTAAGCATTTTGATGCCTTTTAAGATTTTTGGCCCGGAGTTCATTAGGGAAGAAATTATTGACCGGTGAAAGGAGGAGGAGCCCGGTGAAGATGTTATGTGACAGCTATGTGGCAACGCAGCTGAAGATTATGTCATTATGCCAGCGTGTAAATTAAGATTGCATAGGAAATCTTTATTGTATCTGTAGCTTCTGATTGCTTGACTGCAACTGTGCTGCGGCTTTAACCGTGTTTAAAATGCAATTTCCTAACTTTTGTAAAAGCTTACTAAAAAGAGAATTCCATTAAGGGAAACCATGTTGACTCCGATTTCTTCCTCAATTCTCCCTGTACAGCTATTTCGAAATCACTTGTAAGCTTTTTCAGCTACGCTGAGTATTACATTGCGTGGAGTTGAGCATAGTAACATGATCGATATTGTAATGGACTTCTCATCCTAGTACATGGCAGAAATAATAAATGTCATGATATATGACAGCCCTTCTAAAGCCCTGTGGAGCCAAACAAGACGCAGTAAGCATATATCTCCTACTTCTACCCCTGTTTTGCTTCTCTGTGTCTGTCCTTTGTTTCCTCCCACATTTATTTCCTCAGTAATGGAAGACTGTAATTGAATTAAAAGCGACTCAGTACGCACAAGAACACGCTGCGGCTGCACCGCTCCCCCCCGTGACAGCGCTGGACGGACTTCTGTAACGGCAGTCTGCCCTGTGAGCCGCTCAGCGCCGCGTGGGGCAGGTTTTTGGGCGGTTTTGACCAGTAGCCATGTACTCCTGTGGGCGTTACACCAGGTAAATGTACGTGCAAGCAGCCGCAGCCTTTCGCCATTACCATTCACCTTCCCGCTCCAGCCTGTCTCTCGCCGGGGTGATGCCAACACTTCGTTTTAAATCTTGATACTAGTTCCCATTTTCAAGCCAAATCAAACAAACGGCTTGTCTGCATCCGTACAGCTCCTCTTGGTTGAGATGTCCCACTAATTAGTGATGCTGTTCTTCTGTCGGTGACACCAGCCGCCACACTCAGCGGGTTTCCCTGCCTCTGCCGCTTCACCACTCCCGGTGCACGTCTTCTCCTTGCCAAACTGCCACGCTTCCCACTTTAAGGACCACCCTTAGAAGTAATTGCTCCTTAAAGATAAAAAGAAATGACCGAAACCAAAGGTTAGAAAATGAAATAAACACTGTTCCTTCCCTGGTTTCCTAGGGAGATTTGAAGTGGGGCAAACGGGAAGGGTGGTTCGTGATGCTGAAGGGACGGCCCTGCTCTCCTCTTGTTTGACTTTGACACCCGTCAGGGTGTTATTTCTATACCTACAAGCGGTGCACAGGCTGCAAATTAACAATGTTTCTACTAGAGGATGTAAAGGAAGACAAAAAAAAAAATTTGTTAGTTTTTCTGGTTTTGCTTACATACTCTTGTCGCACGCTACAAGCGTGTTGCCTCACATTTAAGCAAAGGGAAGAGCTGGTAAGAAGATGAGAAGAGAAAGAGGAAAAAACCTCACTAATTTTAACCCATATCAGCATTTCCAAATCAGATGTAATTAGTATCGGTTACTGTGCTGCTGTAGTAAACTGGCCCAGACAAACTGCAGGGACGGTGCCCTCGCAGTGTCACCCGTGTTGGTGTCATGGTGAGCAGGGTGCCGGACCGGGTGACCTCCAGGCAAAATTTTGCCTTCCGGGCAAAATTATCCTGTGACTCCGAACGAGGGTTCTCACAGCAGCCCAAAGCCCCGTCCTCACTCAGCTGCTCTACTATTTATTCCTATACCTTGTTCTCACACACAAGTCAATTTTATTATTATTGTATTTTAGTCAGCCCGTGGCGATCCACTCGACAACACCTCGGCAGACGATCTGCTTTAATGTTAACAGGATCGTAGGGGGACGTATCCTGGCGAGCCCATGGCTCAGGTAACCTCCTATTCGGAAAAAAATAATTGTATCTTGCAAACAGGAGACTTTACATTTGAAAAGAAGCTGAATATATACGTATTGTGGAACTGGATTTGCTATTTTTCAAAGAGGTGAGCTTTGTGCGAGATTGAGAAAGAAGGTGAATGCCACCTTTTGACAGGTAAGATTCTTTTACCACTGCATCGGTTCTTTTTTGTTTCCATTTGTCTCATTTTCAGCAACAGAATTTCTTACTTTATGAATATGAATGCAGATGCTGTGAATACAAACCATGCCTTTCAAATTAATGGCGAGCCATGAGCACTAAGAGGCTGTATACTTTTATTTTTTGAAAAGTGTGTGTTCAGGTAAAAGTAATTTTGAGATGAGCTAATTTACAGCGCCTGACACATCTGACTTTTACAGATCAGCCTCCAGACACAAGGACAGCCTGGAACAGCGACTCGAAGGTGTGCCGTGCCCAGGGCCAGTGATGGAGTACGCGTGGTAATGTGTAAAGCGAGCGTTTTCGGAGCTTGTGGCTCTCACTCCAAAAAAAAAAAAAAAAAAACCAACCTGATTTTTGTGTTATGACACGCAGCTGTCCCCATGTGCCAATTCACATGGAAAAATTCCGCCCCACCACATACCAGCTGAAAAGGGGTTCCTAAAATATCGTTGCTGCCTGGTCCTCAGAGCCCAGTGGCACGGGGAGCAATAACTCGGAACGGCAGCTCATCCTAACAGGTACGGAGACCAGTAGTGCTTTTTTGTTTGGTTTTTTTTTTTTTTTTTTTTTTTATCAAAGCTGACGGGAGCCGTCAGCTCGTGGCACACGCCATAGAGCAATACGGAGGGTACCTCTCGCTGCAACAGGGCCTTGGTCTGCACGGAGGGGCAGACGCAGACGCAGCTCATCGCCTTGCTCAAGCTCCGTGGCTCGGGTGTGGAAGCCCTGGGCTGTGCTTATGCACCCTGCCTCTCAGCGGAGTTTGTCACTTTGGCCACAGCGTGAAGCCTTTTGGTTCTTTGCTACCGCGGCGAGGCCCCAGAGCCATGCCAGCCGCAGAGGCTCTTGAGGGAGGCTGTCCGTGCAGGCTGGCCACCGCGCGGGGCGGCTTGCCCTTGCCAGCTCCTTCCCCTCAGCCGGCTGGGCCAGCACCTGAGGAGAACAGGCAAGCACCGAGCGCCCATCGTGCGCCTGCCCCGGTCCGCTGCACCCCGGGGCATCGGGCCCTTCGCGCCGGCGGACAGCCATTTCACGCCGCCTCCCGGCCGCTCCCTTCAGGCTGTAGCGGGCACCTGCCTGGGCGGCGCTCACCGCCCCGTCCCGGCGAGGCCACGCCGGCCGCACGCCTGAGAGAGCGGCCCGCCGGGGGCGCTGCGTTCCGCCCCCGGCCCGCCGATCCCGGTGCCGGTGCGGCCGCCTCCATTTTGCGATCGCCTCAGCGACCCCACGCGCGCGGCGGGGCGGCGCGGGCCGCGCTCGCGACCCCCCTCCCATCCTCCGCGTGAGAGCGCGGGGGCGGGACGGCGCATGCGCGGGGGCGGGGCGCGGGGGCGGGACCGGGTCTCGCGGGTCTCGCGAGAGCGGCCGGGCTATATGAGGGGAGCGGTCGGGCGCGGGGCTTCCTTTAGTGCGCGTCCGCCCACCGTGCCGCATCCCGTCTCGCTGCCCCGCCGCTCTCCCCTGCAGGCCCAGACGATGGAGGACAGCGCCATGGACATGGAGAGCATGGGGCCCCTGCGCCCGCAGACGTTCCTCTTCGGTAACGGACCGCCGCTCCCTTGCCGGCCCCTCTGGGCAGGCCGCGGGGCCCAGCGGGAGGCGGCGGGGCCGGCGTGGGGGGCCGCGGCCTGGTGCCGCGCCTCGGCGGGGCGGGGAGGGCCTCGGGGGGGTGTGCGCGTGTGGGGGGGGACGCGCGGAGGCCGCGGTCGTTACAGCCGCGCGCGGCCCCCACGTGGCGCGCCGCTGGCACGTGGCGGCGGCGCGGCCCGCTTTTGTTCGCCGCGCCCGCCCGCCCGTTTCTATGGGAGGCGGGCGGGCGCGGAGCGGGCGGGCGCGGAGCACATGGCAGCGCGGACGGGAGGCGGAGCACGTGGAGGGGGGCAGCGGGCCGGGGCAGGCTGGGGGGCCGGTGCGGGGTGAGATGGCATCCCCCATCCCCGCGCAGCGCGGAGGAGCCTGGAGGCGGATGGTGTTGCAGGGGATGGGCTTGAGAGGCGCAGGCGAGGAGCTGCGCGTAGGCCGCGGGCTCGGCCGGGGCTTTCCCCGCCCCACGTGTTTCTCCGGCGTGCCCGCGGTGCCGTGGTTTCTTTTGCGCAAATTTGTAAATTGCCGATACCGGCGTCTAAATTACAGAGCGCGTTTATGATTTAACGGTCTTTTCGCAGGCTGCGAGCTTAAAGCAGATAAGGAGTACCAGTTCAAAGTAGATGATGAAGAAAACGAGCATCAGTTGTCTCTGAGAACGGCAAGTATTGTTTCGTTTTTATTTCTTAAGTAGTGCTGTGCGATACTGTGAGAAGTGTTTTTTAACATGTACTCTTATTTCCGTAACCTTGGGTTTTTTTCTTAGATGGTAAGTGCTTTTATGTGAATCTATTAAATAATAAGCTCTTATTGGCAGTGGGGCATACCACGTCTGTGCGTGTATTTGCTGTATTGGAAAAAAAAGCCAACAGTTTAAAATAACTACTGATGCAGCAAGCAATTTACAGCAAGCAGTACAAATCTGGAAAAGTTTAAAAATGAATTCACAGTAGGTTAATAGAGGTACACTAAATGGAATTTAAGGCCAGAATATACACACTGATATCTCTAATGCAATAGTTCAGATGCTGCAGGAGCCCGGGGGACGACAGGTTTATAAGAATCATGTATGGGAACTTCATTAGAAATTTTGGTTTGAAAAGCTTTTCTGTATACTCCCCAAACGTAATTCCAGTGCTGATAACTAATTCTAAATGGGGGAGCGGTTATGTTTTGTTTTACTGTTCTTAGTGTTGCCCTTTCCAAGGACGGAGCTGAGAAATGCTCTTTTTCGTTCAGATAATTCATCTAACAGCCTGTTGGCCGAGCAGGATATTCTTAGATGTGTCCTTGGATCTTTATGCTGCCACAGCAAGCAAGGCACAACATTTCAAGGCTTTTGCTCTGGGCTGAAGATGTTACTTTTGGTTAGCAAAAAGATAATATGCCACAACTTCACAGGCAAGGAATTAAAAAGAGTTGTAGCATCTCTCTGTTTTATGGTTTATTACTGTGTTTATTTAAATACAAAGATACCTTGATGACACCTGGAAACACAAGAGTCTTATAATCGTGGATTACTTCGTGCAGCAGAATTGCTTCCTGCGGGAGACTTGCATAGTAACGCTCTCCAAACTTGTTCACAGTGGTACTTGCAACACTTTAAAGTAGGCATTATGGTTTTGTGAATCATATGTCTTCAGTCCTTGCATATGATGAAAATTACAGCCTGGACTTGACAATGACTAATTTGATCTTAATTAGACTTTCTTTTGAGGGAAGAATGTAACAGTAAAGTGCGTATAGGACAAACTCATGCGGATAGTTCTTACAGCTGAATGTTTGTCATGCAGAATGAAGTTAGTCACTGAGTGATACTTGAGTTATACGGCTTTATCCAAAGATCCCATTTTTGGAAAATTACCTATAGCATTTCTTTTGATGCCGTGCACTCTTCAGGGGGAGTAAAGTAGACTGGATGCATACAAATTTTTGGGGTTGTGGGGAAAAAAGTCTAATCTGATAACCTGCCTTTTTAAAGACAAAAAAATGATGCGCAGGTGGAATGGAGGTTGAAATACTAATGTCAATCTGGAAACGTCTAAGAGGCTTGGAAGATCTTAGACGTAGCTACAAACAGAAAATGCCTTGGCAAGCAGAGGAAGGAGCTGATGGAAGATAAAGTGTGAAGGTAGCAAATACCTGGTGACTGATCTGCGCACCTGATAAAAGGCTAGATGTATAAAGATTGACTGACATCTGTCAGCTAAGATGCAGATGTGGCGATGGACTTGGGTATGAGGCACAGAAAGAAGTGGGGAGGCAAAAGGAAAAAAGTGAAAAGGGGAGGATTGGTGCATGTAGAGGTAGAAAGTGGCATGAGGGTTTCTGTAGATGTCTTACAAATGATAGCTGAGAACATACAGAGGGATGATCACTGCTTCATTACCTATTTATTGCCAGTGTGCATTCCTTCAGTGCAGAAATTAAAGCACATGAATGGATACTTTCCAGACACTCAGTAAATAAATGCAGTGCTGCAGGATTGCTTCAGCTGGTGGAAATGACAGCAGTGACTGGGGGTGGAGGGCATGCTCTTAAATTCTTGCCCTGGTGGGTAGTCCCACCAGCTGAATGATTCAGTGTTGTTGCTAACCCATTTGAGAGGTGAGATCAGAGCAGCAATTTCACCTCTTTAAACTTAAGAGTAAGAAAACTTGCTGGGAGGAGTGAATCCTATATCCTGTTCCTCAGTCTTCAGGCTGATACATCTTGTGTGGATCGTTATAGCCTGCCTAAAACCTGGCTCTTGGAAAGTGGAAATTTGAGTTATATGCCTCTGCCTGAAGTGTTTACACCCACATGTTCCACAGAGGGTGAAAAGCTTTCTCTTCATGGGCATTGGGAAAGGAAACAAGAGTCTTGTTCACTTGTCTTGAGAATAATTGTAGTACTCAAGCAGATTCTTGGGTTTTCACATCTCTTGCATGGTAATCCTGACTCAGATGCCAGAGGTTCAGAGAACTGGAATTTCAGGCCTGTCCCATGTCTGTCACTCGTTTGCTTCCCTGCAGCGATGATTTTTGAATCTTCAGAAAGTGCCAGACTTGTACTCAGTGTAAGGAATCCAGGCATTTCAAGGAATCCAGTATTTGAAAATTGAGTTTTGAAATGCTCTAGGGCAGCAACTCTCAGTTAATTGGTGAATTAATGCAGAAGGCATATACATAAATTGACAGTACTGAACTGGGCAGTTGTTAAGACTTCTCATTGAATATCAAGTAAGCAAAAAGTTTGTAGTGTGGTAAAGTGAAACAATCGGCACATGAAACATGGCAGGAAGGAGAAGGATAAAGGCTGTGATTCTGTAGTAGTGATGGCAGTTGTTTCCCTTCCTTAGGCACGCGCTTGTACTTCTTCCGTTGGGCCAGCTTCGCTGCTGACCGGACTTGTCACTGGCCCGTTTAAATGCAATAATCCAGTAGCGAAAGGTCTGCTTTTCACTCTCATCAAAACACATGCCTTGAGTTGCACCTTGGAAGTGCCAGTGTTATAGGGAAACCAGGATACTGGCTTGGGGAGGAGTGCAGCTTGAATCGTTAGCAGTCAGAAATGCAAACTTCAGTTTTAAGCGCTACGAAACAGCGAATGGAGTTTAAAAAGACCTCTGAATATTTTTGGAAGGTGCTTAGAATGTGCACTGCTCTTCACAGGTTACTTTAGGGGCTGGAGCCAAAGACGAATTACACGTTGTAGAAGCAGAAGCATTGGACTATGAAGGCAACCCTATTAAAGTAGTACTGGCATCTCTGAAAATGTCAGTGCAGCCTACGGTAAGTACAGGAACTTGGAAAACTACTATAAATTGGTCACAGGTGGGAAAGACAAGTTGGAAAGGGTTTTGGTTGACTGAATTCTAGTGCAACTGCATAGTGGTGGGTGGGTTCAGACAAGTGCCAGTTTTGGCATTTGTAAGCAAATACAAGCTAAATATGAATGTATTTTTTTTGCCTAGTGGATTTACTCTCGTCATCTGGAGATGATAGGCTTGTTCAAATTATGCTTTTTTTTTTAAAGAAGTGGTAGTAATTATGCATATCATCTCTACATAGACAAATGGGTGTTCGCAAGCAGATGCAATCTGTAGCACGTGTTGCTTGCTTTGAGCCTGGGATGAGGAAAATCTAGTTTTTCTGCAGGTCCGAAGCTCTTAAGAGATTTTAAAGGTGACTGCTACCCTTTCTTGATTAAAGGGCACCCTAGTTGTCATTCCTGCCATCCGGAATGTAATTTGAATCGGTGTTGTACAAGTGGAATTGCACAGTGCTGGGGGCAGGTGTGATGGATAATGTTCAAACAGATTTGTGGATTGGTCTGGCTTTGAAAATTGTGTTTTAATTACGATAAGCAATGAGAGTGTAGTAAACCCTGTAGTGGCTTTTTGACCGTGATTTGACTCTTAAACAGTTCTGGAATATTCTATCGGATGGAAATGTGGAGTAACTGTGTTAGCTTTGGAGTCTACAGATGTTAGTGCTCTTGGTTTCGTTTGAATGGGTTGTCTGCTAAGCACACTTTGCCTTTAAAATTTGAATAAATAACAATCCTCTTTTCCTTAGGTTTCATTAGGTGGCTTCGAGATCACACCGCCGGTGGTCTTGAGGTTGAAATGTGGTTCAGGGCCTGTTTACGTCAGCGGTCAACATCTCGTAGGTATGTGTTACTCTGGTTACTAACCTGTGATCTTGCTACCTGTCAGCACCAACAGAACTGGAGTGATGTATCCAGTATCTCAAGCAGTATTTCCTCTAATGCTGACCCTCTGAATCTTGAATTCGCTGTCCTTGGAGGTGTGAGGTGACCGTAGGTCAAAAGAGTTCAGAGAAGTGCTTGCGTACCTTTTCTTGCCTCTTGGTTTGTATGGGTAAGGGGAGTTTGTCATCCTTGCAATTTGAGTTCTCGCTTCTGTCTTTAAAAATGGGTGTTAGGTTCCTGGTGTTAGTGTCTCACCGCGTATCAGTTGAGAGTGAGAAGACTGCCCAGGAAACAGTTTTGAGTTTGCACCAAAATCTGAGCCACAACTAGTCTTCTCCTTTGTGGAATTGTCTTTTGAGGCTGATCTTTCTCCCTGGAAGTTCTCTTAAGTGTGTCTCCTTGATGTTATTCTTGACTTTCTATGGCTTCTTTTCTGTGAGCAGTGTTACAGGCAGCGTATGGGTGATTATTCACTCATTTTGGGTTTCAGTGTCGTACAGTCAACTCAAAAAGTTTCTGATCTCAGTGGTTAGATTGCTAGTAGGAAGCTTCCTCCTATCATTTCAGCACCTCAGTAAGACTTTACCTATTTAGTTGTGGGTTTCTTACTAGCAGTCTTGTTTTAAGTATTGTTAAACGAGACGGATTTTTTTACACGTTGCCATCATTTTATCAGCATTAGAGGAAGAACCAGAATCAGACGATGAGGAAGACGATGCAAAAATTGTGAACACTTCAACAAAGAGACCAGCGAGTGGAGGAGGAGCTAAAACACCACAGGTATATAAAACACCAGCAGGCAGCTTGCCTGCTGAATTTTCTTTGCTGTTAACGCCGCCTCTAGGAGTAAGCAGTTAGGTGGCTTGTGGTGATTTACTTGATACGTAGTTGCTTGACATCTGTGGGGAAGGATTGTTTTGTACTTGGGTCTTGACAAGTACTAAATTACGGAAGTGTAGTTAAGTACAAATAGCTTCCAAAGCTTTGCTGGAGGGGCGAATATAAAGGCTGCTTTTAGGTGGAAGTTTTGTCCACTGCAGTAACTGGGTGCGTGCAGATTCTAGTATTAATCATCGGCGTACTGCGAGAGTTTAAATGCTGTTAAAACTGTAGTGTGGAAGGAAAGGTTTGTATGCTCAGAGCGGAGCGTAAATTTGTCAATAGCTTCTGACTTGTCAGCTGTAACTTGTTGATTTTAGCTAAATTAAAGAAAGATAGTCTTGTCATTATGCCACAATTTGTTTTGGACAAAGTTGGTGTATATTAAGACAAAATGGTATTGGCGCTTAACATACTTGATCTTTTTTTAAGAAAAAAGCAAAATTATCAGAAGATGACGAGGATGATGATGAAGATGAGGATGATGATGATGAGTATGTACTCTTGTTTTGATAATGTGTTTTGAAATACAGGGTAAACTTCCAGAATATGAATTGTGTGACATAACTGGATGTTAAGTAAACGAGCTACTTTATCTTGGCTACAAAAAGGCAGAATTACCTCATTTATCTCTGTGCTAATCTGTCAGTCTAAATTAGTGTTATTCAGATATGTCATACTGGGTTATAAGACTTGGTTTTGTGTTATTCATTAACTTAGAATAAAAGCATAATTTCTTTCTTAGTAGTGGAAGTCTTAAGATAGTGGAAGTCTTAAGATACGTGCGTTGAGTATTAAAGCAGAAGGCAGCGCCTTTAATCGCTTTAACTTTAGTTTAGTAAGTAGAGTATTTGACCTAACACCCTGCCATGTGTTAAAACAAGGTATAAGGTAGACTTGGGAAGGTGACTTGCTTCCTTCATGAATAAAACATTTTATTGCGGGGAGAAGACTAATTCCTAGTGTGGTTAAAGCTACAGGTATGAATCTTGAGTTACATTGGCTACCTTTCTAATTGTAGGGATGAGGATGACTTAGAGGATGATGAGGAAGAAATGAAAACACCAATGAAGAAAGTAAGTGGTATATACACACACACATTGTGACGCTCTT
This sequence comes from Larus michahellis, assembly GCF_964199755.1. Classification (NCBI taxonomy): domain Eukaryota; kingdom Metazoa; phylum Chordata; class Aves; order Charadriiformes; family Laridae; genus Larus; species Larus michahellis. The sequence continues at coordinate 3,945,098 of NC_133906.1, read as the reverse complement.
CGCCCATGAAGGATTAAACAGCCTGTTTAATGAACTTGAAAGGAAGTGAGTGATGACACCAGCTGGACTTAATGTATGCAGCTGAGTTTATTCAAATGGGGAGCAAGTGCTAGCACCTCTTAACTTACAAATAGGTATTATAATTAACTGTCCTAATTTTGAGGCATCTTTGGGGATTCATATGAAGACCCCTAAAACAGAAGCAGGGGGAAGCTGTGTTTGCATCAGTGAGGTAGCTGCTTAGGTGTCAACCTTGGATTTATCGTAATGCAGAAGCTAATTGAAGCGTCGTCTTTGTGCAGTATTCTGTTCTATAATAGACTAGATAGCAATACAAGGGATGACGGTAGTTGGGCCGATAGTCGCTTAAATCAATGAGTTAAAGCGCAGCTGTTTGGAATGTGTGAACAGGATCCTTTTGATTTAGCTTAGTCTGTATAAAGAAATGATAATGAGACAGTAAGAGTGCTGAGGTGTGGATGTGCATCCAGTCCACGTTGCAGAGGGGTGGCTGTGTTCTCAACAGCGTGCATATGCGCGTGTGCGGTTGTAAGACTGGTGTGATTTGGTGTAGGGTACAGCAAGCAAAATCCCGCTCAAAGATGCGAGTTGTCGGTCCTGTGCGCTGTAAAAAAGGCCACTTTAGCAACCTAACTTGGAGTAAAAGGAGGGTCTAAATGTGTGAGCCCGCTGGAAAAGGTTCACTTCAGGCAGCCCAGTGCTCGAATGTGAAATCACATCAGCCCTTGAGTGCCGTCTGGTGGTAAAATAAGCTAAGACAGCTTGGCAACTGCAGAGGTAGAAGGTAGTAATCTTTTTGAACACGAGTAGTTTGGCTTGAATTTAAATCTGCATAGTTGCTGTTTAGAAACAAACACTTAATGTTTTACTTCACTATATGCTGCTCTGTCCTAATGAATTTCTATAGGTGGTAGTGCGCAATAGTTTAAGGCCTGGTGAAGACATCTGAACTGCAGATTTCCTGCTATCTAATTAAATCTAGCGTGGTTGAACGAAGTGGTCCCGTGATCTATACATAGATATATAAAAATCCAGTTCTTAAATGTGCATGTGGCATTGCCCACACTCATCCCAGATAATATTTCTGTATGAAATGCCAAACAAGAGGTTGTGTTACAAAAAACAAGTAGCACCAAGTCAGATCTTGGAATTGCAGTGCCATCTAGAATTAGTCTTATGCAATATCTGCCCCCAGAAGTCTGTACGGTAATACATATGGAAAGAGGTAATATGTAAGGAGAAGATAGTGGTGGTTCCACGTAGTTGTAAGGCATCATAACAAAACTTGGTTATGTTTTGTGCTGCACCAACATTTGTGAGTTCCTGTAGTGTAATTCTTTTTTCTTAAATAATGGACGTTGTTCATGTTGCATGGGCAGTGAGATTGCTTTTTTTTTTTTTGCAGGTTAAATAGAATGTATTTGTCAGTAAGTCTTGAGTATTATGTTAATGAGCTTAACATTTACTAGCCGTTTTTCATTGCAAATGAACTTAAATGTTTTCTTTTCAGCCTGTTCCTGTTTCAGGAAAAAATATGCAGAAAGCAAAGCAAAATGGAAAAGACTCTAAGCCGTCCACACCAGCATCTAAATCAAAAGTGAGTAAAACAAATGCCTATTCTAGGGTGGAAAGTAGTTTCTTTGCCTAACAGTAACTTTCAATAGCGTACTAACCATTAAGTTAGGTTTTTGAATCTTTATATGAAGCATGCTGGTGATACTGTTCGTTGCTTTGTGCTCTTCTGTGAAATGCTTTAGAGATCAATACGTAACTACAACAGCCGAGAGTCAAAGTCAGACATGCTGTTCCTTGGGAGTATTGATGATCCCATGGTTTAAAATACAAGTCTATTTCTTTGCGTAGCTTCTTATACAAGAGGACAAGTGCCAGCTGTGTTGCGGCTGCTGCTGTTAAGGAAGTCTCACTTAACTGATCCATTTGAGAACAGACAGTTTTCTTGTTCATTTGTGTTCTAGTTGTCAGGCTTCCTTATGCAGCTTTTCCTTGCTGCGTGCGTTGAACACGCATGCCGGGAAGGCTGATACGCAAATAAGTGCGGTCTGGATGGCAGGATAGCATCTGAAAAGCAGTACGGAGGTGTGCCTTTTAAAGCATGACCTAATCTGGCTGCGGTTGTGGAGTAAACTCTAGAACACTGAATGTTGGGGTTATTTTCACTTCCATTTCTGTTGGGAGAAGGAGCTGTGCCCGGAAGCAGAGGATATTAGCTACGCTAACTATAGTAACTCCAAACTTAAATGTTCTTCTCCTTCTCTATGAGGAATGTGTTAGAAGCACAAATTTAACTTCTGTGACTTTTTGGAAACTATCTGAAGTATCTATGTGACAGCTGGTTCCTTTATTCTGTATAAATTCTACAGTAGGTTTTAACAAGTTTTTAGAAAACTTGATACTATATACTAAGCAGCTTTATGTATGTGCAAGTTTTTAATGAAACGAATACTTTTCAGACTCCAGATTCCAAGAAGGATAAATCCCTAACTCCCAAAACACCAAAAGTCCCTCTGTCGGTAGAGGAGATAAAAGCAAAAATGCAAGCGTCCATAGATAAGGTGAGTTTTTGGAATTTTAAGAAATGGGTACGTGTCAATGATTGCTGTGCTATTACCAGAGCATGTTGATATTGAAGCTCAGAGAAATGGAAACTCATTTGGGCCAAAAAGAAGCCTCTGTACTCATGAGAAGCAAAACCACCTACTTTGTTTTTGTGTTCCTCCGGTAGTGGTTAGTAGTAATTTGGGATTTCTTAGTGAACTGTCTCAGTTAAAATTAAAAAAAAAAAAAAAAAAAAAAAAACAAACAAAAAAAACCAAACAAACAAAAAAACCAACAAAAAAACCCCAAACAAAACCCAAGCAACAAACCTTAAGTGACATTTATCCTAAAGTTGTTTTAACTAGTGTACACATTTTATTTTAGACAATTAGAGTGAAGCAGAGTTCTTCACGTGCTTGGAATTGCTTGGTATTAGAGCAGAATCCAGCTTTGGTACCCAGATGGCTTGTAAGGCTTTGTAACTTCCAGAAGGGGGAGATAGCTGCCTGTGATATGCATTAACGCATCAGCGAAGACCTGGAGGTGTTTGCTTTCTGAAATGGAGATCTGGGGTTAATTGAGTCTCCCTGCAATGGATGTTTCATCTTTCGAAGGTCACAGAGCAGTCACTTGGCTTTTGGTTGCTATCAGCTTTGACTAACAATCCATGGTTATGCATATGAGTATTATTCTTTGCTGGTATTTAAATATAAAAAAGAAAACGGTGTTTCAGTTCTAGGCTGGATGGGTAAAAATGTAGCTGATAATAGCAATTCTTTACCCTTTAGCCAGGTTTGGAAACCTGTGTGCTAGCCGGGGTGCTTCAGTGCACACCTGTGCTGTGGAATAGGTGGTGGTGACGACCTGACATCGAGGTGATGCCGGTTCTGGTTTTACTTCACTGTCTCTCCAGAGTGTGCCTGTACATCATTTGTGACTGAACCAGATTCTTTATTGGAGAGTTGTTTTTGGCTAAAGCCTACACTGATGTAGATGTTATGAAGAATTCTAGGGTTTTTTTAGTTTGATCTGAGATGGTAAACTTTCCCTCTTATGCTGGCCATCAAGTCATCTAAAGAATTAGAATTATCTTCTACTTAGATTCTTGATGTTTCGAGGCAGTTTTGTCCCAGGAATGCAAAGTAAGAAAAAGTGTTTCGATACAGAGTGGATGCAGAGTGAGCAATGACAGGTTGTGATCAGGATCAAAATGCGTATCCCTAAATGGTGAACTTGACAGCGACGGATGGTATCGTTCTACTAGGTCAGATTAACCTCTTGGATCCGGTGGGTGCTCGGTGGTTTTTTGCATGACTCAGAGGAGCCACAATCAGTGGTGTTGCTGCAGTGTCAGCAGAAGTGGCCGAGCCGCTCGCGGACAGATGTCCCTATGGAGGGAAGCATGCAGACCAGGTTAACTGGCAAGCAGCCTTAGCATATACTTTCTGTTGCTGAAGAGTTTTTACTGCAAAATGCTGTCTGAGCACAATTGTGTGGAAGCAATAGCAGGCACCTTAATTCAGTGTTTGCCAAGGTGGTGCTAGACCGTACCCGAGTAAGGCAAAAGGTTTGTGAGTTGCCATATACAGTAGTACTCCTAGCTGACAGCCAGCAAGTTACTGTGGTGTCGGAAAGTGGAACCGCTGTATTGTGTAGTAAGTAGGTGTCAGCGAGCCAACAGAAAAGCATCTCTGCCTCACAGAATCGAGGGGTAAGACATTGTCCAAATCCCAGCTTTTTGGTTGCAGTTCTGCAGTTTCAGATATTCCTAATGTAGCTTTGTTTCCTTTGAACATGAAATTGCTGTCTTCTGCGATGTGCCCAGTAGCAGCTAAGTGTACCGTCATAATTGGCAAGGTAGATTTCAGCTGATGTACCTGAAAAACGAGAAGAATATTACTCACGAGGCATGTGAAAGTAAATCAATGTCTCTTTAAAATAGCGTGCTGTATTATTTTGCCTGGAGATAGAAGACATGAAGATAAACCTAGATCCATGAATTGCTCAATCTGCTTTGTATCTTTGAGTACGTATCAAATACAATTCCAGAGATACAAGCAAACATCTCTAGAACAGCTCGTTAAATTCCTAGATCTGGTGTACTAGAATGAGTTTTAAAGGGTAGGTGGGAGATCAGGTTGGTTTTTTCGCTTTAAAAAGATGAAGTCAAAAAACCTACCTACAAAGGTAACGTCTCAAGCTGCACGCTGTAGTAAGAATCCGTAAACGTGGAATTAGTTTCAGTTTATCTGAATAGCCTGCCCATGTTGAGTACAAACAAGGTTATCTTACGTGCTGAGCGCTTGCGGTTATCTTTTTGAGCATGAGCAGATATGCTTGTACAGCCATTTCGGTGTGGAGGCACTTCTGGAAGAAATACCTGGGTACTGTAGAGAAGCAAATTTTTAAAAATGGTTTAAAAGCAGATTGGTTTGGGATGTTGCAAGGTAAGTTCAGTAAATCTCCATGTGTGTTGCAAAGGGTTTAAGTTTAATAAGTAATTTATTGGAGTCATTAAATGACCTGCTTGCTTTTTTCAAAATAGGGTTCTTCCCTTCCTAAGCTGGAACCCAAATTTGCCAACTATGTTAAGAATTGCTTCAGGACGGAGGACCAGAAGGTAACTGAATTTATTGGAACTTGATAAGGTCCAAAAACTTTTATAACCTGACTTAGGGATTCTTTTCCACTTCTTAATCTTTACAAGCTTTGGACTGTTTCAAAGGGTTACAAACCACGAACAATACTTCAAATTAAATAAATGGGAACGGTTTTAAGGGTTTAGTTGGCTAAGATGGGAAAGCTAATATTTTATTACATTTTTCCAGCTTTTATATGGTTGGTAAATTATCTCTTGCTTACTAAACCCACAGAATTTTCCTTTTGGCACCATATTGGCTAAGGAAATGAGCTGTGGTTTTCCTTGCTGCTGAATTTGGCCACCTAGGCCAGTCTGCTGTTCAGCCTTTTGTTGGGGAGGGTGTCTGGGAGGGGGAACTGTTTTGCGATTGAGATTATGGCTTTCATGCTACATTTTCTCCCAAAGTCAACTGAACTCTTACAAGAGGGCAAGCCAAAAGGTGGTATCAGGAAGCGAGTTTCTGAGTTAGTTATTACTCGACGTATACTAGGCTAAAATGCGTCTTAGATTTCCCTATCAAAATTCCTCTAAGTTAGAACTTTCTTCCAGTGACAGAATTCCTTACGCTTTCCTGCTTCCTTCAGCGGTTCAGAGTAAACTTGTCTGATAGACAAATTGATAGGTTCTTGAAAGAATGTTTAAAAGCAGTTAGCCTCAGCTACTGGAGTTGGTCTGACATTAGCCAGGGTAGGCAGAGTTCAGCCAATATTTGCCTAGCTGGTCCACACCCATCCTCTCGCTTACCTTCACTGAATTCTTACTCTTGTGACTTACAGCGAATAAGTCTTCTAGCAGAAAGGACCTAAATGTCTTGCTTTCGACTTGATTTTCTCGGAAAGAAATGCATTTATTTTTTTTTTTTGGTTGTAATTTAATGTCAATATTTTGTGGAGTAAGTGGAGATAGTAAACTGAAAATAATTAGAAAAATGGATCGCAATTTCTAACTTTTTGTGTACACTTCCAGGTCATTCAAGCTCTCTGGCAGTGGAGACAGACTCTGTAAGAAAAGAAAACAGTTTAAGCAGTTCATTAAAATCTGCAGTCTTACTTCTGTAACCATTATTTGGCTGTCCTTTTTACAAATGCTGAAAGAGCTTTCCCTACCATGTCTGATAAATGTCATCCAGATTACTTTGCCAAGAATGTGTTGTCCAAAATGCCTGTTTAGTTTTTAAAGACAGGACTCCACCCTCAGCTTCATTTTAAGTATGTATGGAATGTTTTGATAAGGCATGGTGGTGGTGGTGGTGGTCAGACAAATGGAAATGGTGGGGAGACTAAATGTACGTGGAAAAAAAAATAAAATTTAGTATTTTAATAAAGTACTATCGTTTCTTTTTTTTCATGGGGTTGGGGGGTAGTCTGCATACTGAAGCCGGAAGATAACAGGGCTTTAAAGTTCTCATAGGAACGACTGCTGAGTATTTTAGCTGCTCCTCTCTACCAGGTACACATCAGATAGTCTCATTTATGTTGTCAGCTTTAGTCCAGTTCCATGAGCGTTACAGCTACGGGGCAGATGAGTGGTGAGAAGACTTAAGTGGTAAGCGGGGCTTTAGTCTTGTCTGGAAGTGACCACTAATGATATAATTGCCTAAAACAGCCTTTCCTGCATCTCGATTTCTGACCTGCTTCACTGCTCTTTGGTTTATGGTTTCTCTCTTCACAACTGAGTTTGTAGGGCTTGTGACTCCGCTTGTAAAATGTAATACTTTTGATTTGGGAATTGCTGGCTGTGCTGTTGCTTCTGAGGGGCTGCAGTCTCTGAGGTTGTCTCGCGTAATGACTCCCGTGAGGGTTTTGTGGAGAAGAGAATTTGCTTGAACGCCTGAAGGGTGTGCCTGGAGAGTTTACAGAGGGAGATCGATGCCAGCGGATACATTCCTGGGAATGATGAGGAGCTAATCTCCAGCAAATCCCAAAAGCTCAGACAAGCAGGTAGTCCTTAGCACAGTTCCCTGGGTCTTTTCTGGTTGTCGGGTATTGATGATACTAAGGGGCTGAGTTAAAATAACTTTTTTGGACCACTGTTAGTTGTCATACGAAGTAGAAATGGCCAGGTGTAAGGGCTCTTTCAGGTGGAGGGGAAGGAAAAGGTGGATATCACGCCTGGCACTGAACTCTTCCGCAAAGCTCTTGTCTCAATGCTGTTATCGCTTCAAATGCTTGAATGCTGTATCTCTGTGTAGTCACTGCAGTAATGGTATGAAGACAGAAAGGATGCTTAAAACATTTAAGCGGTTGTATGGTAACTATTAAACTGATTTAATCCTTGCTGTGCGTGAGAGTTAATGCAACTGGTTTCTGTTTTTCACAGCCGAAAAATCTCACTTTGAGAACAGAAGGGCATTAAAGCAGCCTTTTACCAGGTTGAGGTTTTTTTCCCACTTGGGCAGCTGAGGTCCTACAGCAGTTACCTTCGCAAGACATGGTAAAAAACTTTGCGTTGTGCTAATTGGGCACGGGCTCTCTTAGTTTTTACTGGAGGTTCCTTTTTTCCAAGTTGTTCTAGAAGCAGAATGTATAATTTGGTTTCTAAGACTGTCACAGGAAATATTTTTCAAGGTTTGCTGGTATAAAAACCTTCGTTTCTATAGTGGAGATTCTGGGCACGGTGGAAATCAATACAAAGTCTCCAGAAGCAAATATTTCGTTTTGGAAAAACAAAGCTAAGCAAAGTGCATGGTAGAGAAGCAAAACACAGTGCAAGCCTAGTGTCAAAAATTCATTTAAGCTTGAGCGTAATTGCAGCATGTGAAATGGCAGGGTATAAGGGTTTGAAATGCCTGTTTCGGTGGGGTTATGTCAATAGATGATGTCATGTGCACAAGTGAGAGCAAATTTCCCTGGTGAAATAGAGCTAATGGCACAGACAGGCTTATTTAAGCAAAATTGCCCTCAATTTTGGCTGAAACAAGTGAAAATTGTACAGTAATTTCAGTAAGAAGCTATCCAGCCAATAAAATATTCGGAGTATTAAACGTTTAAGAAAGGCCAGGGTGTTGTCTGCCGATAGGTCACGGAGGGAAGCGGGTCTGCGGGGCGCAGCCGTGCTGGGCAGAAGGGTGGCAGGGGGAAGACGGAGCCTACGTGGGCAGTTCTGAAGGAAAACGTATTCCTGTGCGTAGGTATAACGTTAAGTCAAACGCGTCAGGCTGCCGTTAAGCGTGGCGAGGCGTCTGCGTCGTGGCATAAAAATGATAACTTGGTTAGCTTCCTCTCTGTTTTCTGCTGGTTTGCAGCTCTGGCTGTGAGCAGGGGTCAGTGTGGCTGTCCCCTGCCCCGCTCCCGGCTGCGTGGCGCTCTGCCCCATCCCTCCCAGCACCAGAGCTCGCCCGCTCCTGCTCCGGACGCTCCGCTCCTGTTGGGACTGGCCAGCCGATGGTTCCATGGGGCTGCTGGGCTGTGCAGCCGTGTCCTCTGGGACGTTCACATGCAGCTGTCAGTTCTTCACCGCGAGTTCTTTGAGCCGCTGCCTCAAAGGTTGAATTAAAAAAAATCTTAGTTTAAGCTCAGATGTGAAAATACCTGTTGAAGAGAAGATCCCAAATACCAGATGTGGGCTATTGAGATACTGTTCTTGACTTTGTGCAGAGATTAAACGTGTTTTCGACCATGATAATAATGACACGATTGCACCAAAGTCTGATGTTTGATAGCTGTGTTGAGGGTTGTGTGATCCTGGTCCTTGAGGATGGCTTATTGAAGAACACGGAGGTACGTAACCCAAGTGCATTGATGCAAATACAGGCTTCACCATGGGGAAAAAACCCTCCTTCCCTTTACAGAATGATAAAACACTTCTCCAGGTGGCTGTCCTCTCCTTTCTTCAGGAATTTCTGCCCCTCCTGCCTTTCCTGTTGCAGGATCCTTGTGTTCCTTGCTTTTCTCATGCTTCGTTTCTTCCCAAAAGTGTTTCCTTCCTTACAATGAGCAGGTACGGGGTGGTGTTCCCCAGCAGAGGCCATGGGGAAGGCAGGGTGTGCAGCAACACTATCCTCTGTGTGGTGTTGGCTGCGGATCTGGCTGCTCCACGTGGATCTGTTTTGCCTCCCAAGTCTCCGGTGTTTCTGGACGTCTGGTTTCAGAGGAAATGATAATATAAGGATACTGTCCTGCAGTAAAACAGCCTTTTCCAGCTTCAGGAGGTCTTGGTCTGTGTCTTACTCCTTGGGGTGTTCAAGAAAAGCGCTTGTTGGCCACCTTAGGTGTGTCCCAGGGTTCTGCTTGCTCCTGTGAATCAAACTGTCTTGCCAAAATGGTGTCTCAAGCCCAAGCGCGATGGTGGGTACGGGGCTCTGTTCCTTTGCCTGTGCTCGGCAATTGTTCAGCCTTCGGAGAGGAGCGACTGGAGCGTGGCTGGCAGGAGGGTGGGAGGGAGTGTGTGTGGGCTGAGGTAATGGAAAACAGGGCCAGGATGGGTGGTGGTTCTGGGCTTCTTGCCACCCAGACAGTCCCTCAGGGGCTAAGTTCATGCTGGAACACGCTCGCTGTCCTCTCCTCTAGAAATCTTACCCAGATACCCCAAGCTATGTCCTATCTCCTTCCAAAGTGCCATTAATGACAAGCAGCCAAACTCTCCCAACTTCTCCTTCCCTCTTTCCCCGTGGAACAAGCACACAGATCCTTATTCCTCTTGCCGTTTTCCCAAAGGGGTGGTAAAGACTGGATCCTGCTTAGGGAAATGTCATAGAAAAAAGCTGCACGTGAATTGGGTGGTTTGGAGCGAGGCGTCAGATGGAGCGCCTTTCTTCCCTGGCCTTGTCGGCAGGTCCTGGCAAGCAGCGGCGAGCGCAGTTGGTTGCGTTGAGTGAGGTTTGGAGGTTTTGTGATCTGGTATTTATTAAGGGTTGCTTTGTCAGGGAGTCCTGGCTCTCGGAATCTGAACGAGGAGAGCTGGGCTCGTGTGATTGTGGGCGCAGGAGAAGGGGTACAGGACTTCGAGGTGTGTCTGAAAGGGCCTGGCTTGTCCTTCCCCTTGGAGACAGCAGAGGGAATCCCCTACTGTCTGCTTGCTGGTTGGTTTTTATCGGCATTTACACTTTTGGGAGCAATTCTGTGTTGTGTTGGATCATCTCTTCAGTGGCTGTCTTCAGTTGGGTTGTCTTTTGCAAGTGGATTTTAAGCCATACCTTATTTGGACCCAATAAACTAAGGAAATATATTCAACGTTAATTAAGGTGGGATAAGTGTGTGGTGGAGACCGCTGGGCTCTTGTAATTGTATGCGTGCATGGCCTGTGGTCAGGTGCATGGGGATGATGTTCGCTCTGTTCCTTACTTTCTGAAGAAACTTTCTTCTCCCCTTCCACCGCTCCTGCCAGCTGGCCCTGACCGAGCCAGGAGGGCCTTAAAGGGAAAAGGGGAATTTCGTTAGAAGGGTCCTGCGGTCTTACTGAAGAGCCCTTCAATTAATTGCTGGGGCTGTAAGCCTGCCGAGCCCAGTCCAATTCTGTTGGCTTACTTGGTATTTCAGAGGAAATTAGTTCCTCTTGAATGAGGATACACGTTTTCAAAGCTGTTTTCAAATTAAGCCTCAGGTTTTTTTAATTGATTTTTTTCCCCCCCCCCCCCCCCCCATGAGAAATACCTGCAGGGAGAGTTGAAGGCATATGGTAGCTTGTTGAAGTACTTGGCGTTTCACTGCCATAGTCACCTTTATCCGTGCCTGGTTCGTGTAACTTTTCCCCGTTACTCCTTACATTCGTCCCAAAGCTTGTGATTGTGACGCTTGCCCAAGAATGCCCTTGATGAGAGGCTTCTGGTGACACAGATCGCGCTGTGTTGAGGCAGTATATGTTATCGCAGTGTTGCTTTGAGTGTTGCTTCCCGTAATAACCTGCTGCTTTAGCCGTTACCTCTATGTAAAGGAACGTGTGTGGGCACTGAGAACGGCGGACAACTACAGCTAATAGGTAGAGCTTTCAGTTTAGTAGTAAGGCCGCCTCTGGCCTTTAGGACATTCTTCCCTGCCCCTTAACTCTTTCCCATAGTTATAAGCATTTTCCTCAAATTCTTCACATGGAAATAGGTTTTAATGACATGACCCCCCGCATACCTGAGGGCAGTAGCATGGCATGGGATCACCATAGTGAAGGGGGCCCAGCCCTTGCGACCTCCAGAGACCACAGAAGGACAGGGAGATTTGGAGACTTGACTTCTTTTTTTACGGTCTCAAACCAGGAGAGATGCTTCTGCTTGTTCCCTCTGGCTTTATAGTTCTAGATAGTCCCTTCCACCTCATTCCCAGTTCTACATCTTGCCATAACCTTCTCCTTGTGAACTTGGTTCGTCACCGCTCCTTAGGCTTCTGCTCTCTTATACTTCTAATCCTTGTCGGTTCCACTTCTGGTCTGTTCTACCTCCTGCTGTTGGGAACAGCCCTGTCTTTCCCTTGTCAGTCTTGCGCTCTCTAGAGGAAGTTTGAACCCCTTTGCAGATGCGGTGCTCCTGCATGAATCCCGTTATCTCTTCTGTGTTGCCTGGTAAAGCGTCCCCGAGAGCATGTCAGAGGCTGGTGCCCTCATTTCAGTCATGGTGAAGAATGCTGATGGTAGAAGCCCAGCCCTTCTGGGCTCCAAGTGGACGGAGCATTCCCTTGTAGGGCTGTGAGATGCTCGTGCGTGCCCCAGGAAAATGGGTCCTCCAGAGATATCCCTTTGCTGCCCTGTGACATTGGTTTTCCATAAAAAGGCCATGTTTGGGTATATTTTTTTTGTGTAAACGGCAAAGAAGATGACCCACCCATCTGTCAGACTTTTTGAGTTCTTGCTCTGAAGTGTGGTGTGACCTACAGCTCCTTTTCAGAAGGATCAGTAGAAACATACTTTTTTCAGCGTTGTTTTCTGGAAGAGCTCTCCTGCGTCTGCCTTGAGGCCCACTTTGAGTTGCTCCGAGTTGCTTGTTGAGTTGTGCCGTCACTGAGGACAATGATGGGGGGCATTGAGAGGTCCGGGACGTCACCAGTTGTGCAGTGCCTGCAGCTATGTGTGCATCAACCCTGAAGTGCCCCAGGGGTGGCACATGCCAGCTGCGGGGACGTGTGTGGTGGTGCAGCTTCCAGGTGAGGTCCTGCCTGTGAGGTGGCACCCGGAGGGGTGCAGGGGCAGTGGGCAGGAGCCCACAGTGGTGGTGTGGGAAGGGATCGGTCATCCCCGGGAGAAGGAGGCTTTCGCAGACGGGGGTTGAGATGGTGACTTGCTGGAGACAGCCTAATTCAGGAGACTTCAGTCAAAGAGGTTTATGTTTAAGAGCTGTCGAGCTGAAAAGCTCCAAGTTAAGGAAATATTAAGTTTTGAAGCTTAACAGCTTGTGATTTATTTTTTTTTTCTTTTTAGGGAAAAATGAAACCATGGAGGAATATAAATCCAACAAGCCGAGCCTTAGGATTTAATGCAGCGCAAAGGCTGGGAAGTGGAATTTCCCACCGGTTTGTGTAGGGCTGTCTGCAGGGGTTTGTCTGTTCTTGCCTCCCTTCAGAAGCGTTCGAGCAGCTGCGGCATGCTCTCAGAGAAGAGCTGCGACGCTCCTGGGTGGTGGGACCAGGGAGAGCCCATGGGCATCCTTCCTGCGGAGGACAGGCAGGACGCCAGAGCAGGGGTGGCCAGGCTGGGGGACGTGGGGTGGGGACATGCACCGGCTGAGGGACCCTGGCCACCAGAGTTGGTGTATCAGGTGGTGATACACAGCGTATCAAACTGGTCCACTTGTCTCTCCTTTAGCTAGAGAGGTCCATCGCTTTCTGTGACGTCATTTTCCTCGTTCCTCTGCTGATAAAGCACTGAGATTTATTTAACGAGCCTGCGGGAGCTTTCTGAGGAATCTGAGGTTTCAGTTCCCAAATCCCATTGAAACTCAGGAGGTGTTTCAGTGGAGAAAAACCTTTGCAAACCCTGAAACCCACCCTGGCTGCTGAATAAGAGGCTTTGTTAGCTTTTTTTCTTCTTACGAAGTAACGGTGCACATCAGAGCAAGGGTTGTAGCATGCTGCTTCTCCCTTTGGTGGGCCTGAGACATGTCTGTGGTCTAGAGCTGGAGGAGACGCTGCTCTTCCCTTTGTTCCCAAGAAGTCCAGAAGAACTATCGGATGCAGAAGCTCTTGGGAGTTACCCCAGCTTTCTCTGGAGCTGGGATGGCCTGTCTGCAGTGCTGGGCTGGCTGGTGGTGGCTTTTGGCCTTTCCTGGCCACCTCTGCCCTGCCCGGCTCCCTCCCCTTCCAGTCCACAGGAGGCCGTCCAGTTTGTTGTCCCTCTTATGCTACAGAATGAAAGCTGCTGCGCTTGGTATCCTATTATTTGTGTTTCCTATTTATTTTGTATTCCATTCTGTTACTTTGTTTGTTTATGTTTGCGCTGTGCTTTTTCAGTCTTCATTCTCCAAGGCAGGAGTTCCTGGTGGCCAGAAGAGGCCTCCCCTGGTCATGGCAGGGTAAAACTCCAGCGGAGCTGGGCTGACACATCTCCCTGAGCTCTCGCTTGCCATTGAGGGACTTCAGATCGTTCCTCGCAACTATTCTCTCCCGAATGCTGCAGGGTGGACGTGTTGTCTTCATCCAGGCTCCGGATAGAGACCTTCACCTTTTTCCAGGAAGGCCAGCAGCTATTAAATAGCAAATACTTCCTGCTAAAAAGATGGGGTTATGCCACACCTGCGTCTCAGTAGTGCCAGTCTTCAGGTCTCTCGACTAAAACCCACCCACCCAGGTCCTGGGTCACTGCAGGGGACTGATGCTTCTGTATTTGCGGGATTAACGTCTCTAGTTCCTGGTGCCATCTCCACTGGCTGGCATGGCATGGCGCAGTTCATGTCTTCCAGTGTGGTATCTGATCTGTGGGGCTTACAAAGCACAGCTCAATGGTCACAAGCTAAAAACGCGGTGGGCGTAAGGCACCCGGCAGCAAAAGCACTATTTTGGGTTCTTTTTTCAGGGCCGTGCAGGAAGGCTCTGTTGCGCGTGTTGTGATTGAGTGTTTCAAATGCTCGGTGGGGGAATTCAGCATTTCTGCTTTCACTGTATTTACGCCTTTGTTGGGTGTTTTCAGCTCATTTCCTACGCCTCCGTGCATTTTCAGAGTCCAGGCAAGCAGCGGAGCGATTGCAGAGACGTGTTGGGTCTGCGCGGGTCTCCCTGGCCCTTCGTCTGTCTCGGGGCACGGTCAGCCCCCGGTGTGAAAGCTGACAACGTATGGTTTGGGTTGACTTTTCTTCCTCCACGCGCCGTCTGTTTGTGTCCGGGGAGAAACTTCAGCGCGCTAAAACCTAAATTCCGTCTGGAGTTGACAGATAAGTGAGCCTTCCCTACGCCTTTTGGTATGCAGTGGAATCCGGGAGCTTTAGGGACTGAGCGCCGGCACCCAGCATCTTTCCAGCCTGGCAGTGCGCAAAGCTGCTGGGGACCAACCATGGCTGCAAAGCACCCGAATCGCTGAACACCGAATCGTCGCCCGCTCTTCTTATGTTCAAGGCGCGGGAGTGCGGAGCTGCTGCCTTCCGCTGTTCCCCGTACTGTGCCGGGGGAGCGTGGCAGGGCGCCTGGGGACAAAGAGGGCTATGGAAAGAGAACAAAGCTCTCCGCCTCCGCTGCTCCTGGCTGCTCTGACCCGCCTGACGCTGAGCATCCTTCCCCTGCGGTTCCCTGCGAGGCTCGGGGGATGCATTTTTCATTTAGAAGTTACAGCTTTACTTGTCGACCTTCTGCACGGCCTTTCCCTCTCGTCTCCCACGTGTGAGTATCAGCAGGGCTGTTGGCCATCCTGCCACGTGGGTGACTTGTGTGAGCATCCTGCAAGCGATTTGCATGTTTATATATTTATATGGCTTCGTGCTTGCAGGGCTTTAAGCGCGGGCCGTAGCCCGGCGCTCTGTGGCTGCCTGATTTATTCGCCGCGTTCCTCCCGCAAGGTTGGGACTGAACGTCACGGCGCTAAGGCTTAAGTCCCGTCCTCCTGGGTAGCGGCTCAGGGTTGTTCTGAGGTGGCTCTGCTGTCAAAAGGCACTAACGGCAAAGCATCCCCTCCCTCCCTGCCTGTCCAGGCTACGTGGCAGAGGCGTTTCTAAAATCCTTGGCGTGGAGTTGCCCCTTTGTGTGCAAACTGGGTAGAGACAGAAGATAATGGCCCACAGCCCTTCTAAAAGTTGTCTTTCCCTTTACCACCGAGGGTATAAAACGTAGAAACTCCTTCTCGAGTTGATTTTTTGGTTGAAATGCTTATTTGCTTCGGTTAAAATAAAATTTGGTTAATAATTTGGTTATTTGGTTAAAAATAAGCTTATTTGCTTATTGAAATGACCCAAGGCTGGAGGTGCGGAAGGTGATGGGAGCAAACGGTGGCAGGGCTGAGATGCGGAGCTGAACTTGGTCTTTGTAAAACGTCAGCCCGGGCCTTTTCTTTTTCCTTTAAATCTTGAATCTAAAGGCGTGCCGGGTGCGGCGGGGCCGCATCCCGCGCCAGCCTTCGCCGCCGGCTTCTCATTCACGTTCCGCAGGGGTGTCCGGTGGGTGGGAAGGTTTCCCACTCAAGCATGCTGCTAAGTCCTCGGCCCCATTGAAGGGGCTCCACGCTCTGTGAAACGTCCGCGCCGCGGGCGATATGAACCACTGGAGCAGGGCGAGGGGAACTCGTTTCACCGGGGGCACCTTCACAGCCCTGCGAGGGAAAGGTCATGCTGCTCGGACTTTGATTTGAGCAGCCGCTAATCCAATAAGCCACCGAGGCGCTGTAGGACAGAGCCTTTAATTCAGGCTTTTGCACGGGTGAGCGCGAGGCAGTAACCCTGGGAGATCCCAGGCATCGCCCTGCCGTGCAGAGACCCTACCTGGCCCGTCTCTTGCTTAATCGAATGTCGCGAGCATCCAGCTCTCGGGAACGTGCTGCGCCAGCCTTCGCACCCTCGGTGTGCCGTCAGAAAAATAAACACCTTAAAATAAAGGTGTTCTTCCCCCAGTGGGCGCTGGGTTTGTGTTGGGAATGGGGTCAAATAGCAGCCTTTCAGCAGTGAAGCAACACGCGTGGGCGCAGACCTCTTCATATTGTCTATAGACATAGATGTATTCACAACAACAGGCAGCTAAGCGGTATTTCTGTTTTTCCACAGACACATGTGAGCTGCCTCGTCTTATTTCCTGTGCTCCCGGTGTTCTTCAAGGCTGGTAGCCCGAGATTCGCTTAATATCAGTATTATTCTCCAGGCAACTATGGGGATTTTAAAGATTAAAGGGCTTTGTCGAACTTAACGAGGCACAAAACCTGGGTCTAGTTTAAATATAGAGCTCGTGCGCGATCGCAACTGAAATGCTTTCGTAATTGAAAAAAGGAAAATCCAACGTGCCCTCTTCAAAACACCCCCCGGCGGGTGTTGCCCTGGCACTTCTCGCCGTTTGAGGTGTCCGGGTGCCTTTTGGTCTGTGCAGATCCAGTCCCTTCTGGCAGCCAAAGCCCCGGTCGGGATGCGGCGGTGGGAGGCAGCATCGCCTGTGATGACTTTTTTCCGTGGGTGGCTCGCAGCAATGCTGTAGCTGCTGTGATTTTTCCCTGCTGGTGGGGGGAATTGACATTATAAATATTAGCAGCAGCTTCACAAATGACTTTTCTATCTGTGCTGCTTCCATCGGGGCGCAGCAGCCCTGGGCTGGCTCGGGTGTTGGGCAAGGCCACCGGTTGCCATCTAAGGAGCCTTTTCTCAGAGGCGGGTGGTGGGGCTGCCGCCGTGCAAAGCTCCGAAGCGGTGGGACGGGTGCTCGCGGCACTTCCGTCCCTTCCCCAGTGCATCACCAGTGGCATCCCTACATCAGACCGGCGAGGGCACACGGTAGAACAGCACGAGCTTCCCTTTAGATACCGTTCGCGTCACTGGGCTCTACAGGTGTAAGACATCATCCTACTTAAAGACCCTGAGGCCCTTGAGGCCGGCCCATGTGTTGGTAACGTAAAGCAGCTTGAAGGCTCTGCTTGGGTGGAAGACGGGGCAGGTCGTGCATGGGACGCTTTGGATTTGAAAATCTCACCCAGAAATCCCGACTTCCCGTGTAACGGTTGCTGAGTGTTTTCAGTTCTCGTGGGAGGAGCACAAAATGTCACCCGTGTGCAAGGTTGAGCTTTGAGGCTTGGCAGGATGAAGCCAATGGTAACACGTGCAGCAGGTTGGCGCTCTCACGGCAAGGACGGGGAGCAAGTTTCGGGTACCCGTTTTCTGCATGGATCCTCCTTCCGCAAGGGTAAGTCAGGCTGGGAAAAGAGGAAGGTGAAAAGAGGCTGTTGGTGGAGCAGGAGAAGTCTGGGTTTCAGCTGAGGATGAGGGGCTGTTTCTGGGACAGTTCAGATGGATTTTCTGATTGCTCCCAGGTTTGGCGGTCAGGAAAGCTGAGGAGGAGCCGTCAAAGCTCGTGCTCGCAGATGACTGCGAGCGGCTACGAGTGTCAGGGAGGAATTATCGCCTTCTGGCTTTGCAGAACTGCCGCCTGTGTTGTGCGGGGTCCCCTTGGGCGGCAGATACTGGATTTAGCGAGGTGATGGGCTGATGCACGTGGGAATGCTGGGCTTGACCCCCCCGCCATGGGGTGCCTTTCCCATGGGTGAGTGAGCAGCGCCCGCCGGCAGAAGGTGGTGTAGGCTGGAGTCCTCCCCACCCCAACTGCTTTGAGGGAAAGAGACATTTGCGATGATTAGGACTGTCTCGAATATTTCCACACCTGAGCTAAATGCTCTCATCCTGCGAGTGCCCAAATTCTGTTCGTACCGTTTCTGTGCAGGCATCTCGGCGAGCTCAACTTGCAGAGCTTGGGAAGGCGGCTCTGATGGTCTTGGCCATCCCCGGAAAGAGCCTTCAGCTGTGGCACTGCTGGTACGGGGGGTGCGTGGTGCCACTGATGTCGGTGGCATCGGTAATTGACGGCGATTTGGATTTTTTTCATTGGTTTGTGGATCCATAACACAAGAAGTTTGAAGTCTATTAGATACATCACATACGTGTGTTGGAGGTATTTTTGCTTTGGTCACTGTTTTCAAAATTTTAACGTTTTCTGTGCCTCTTGGGCCTGAAGCGATGGGCTGAAAACCCCTGCGATTTGGTGTCTGAGGGATCCCCAGTGACGAACTCCGGGGATTAAGGGATGCCGCTTGATTTGCGGCTGAGCACCCGGCGGGAGCCCGCGCTTCGGTCCCCACGGCTGTGGGACCAGCGGGGCCCAACGCTCCGCTGTTACTCGAGCGGCGAATTTGGAAAGCTGCTAGTTACGAGCTATGGTTACGTTCTCACTTAATAAGGTGTTAACTGACGCTCGGCTCTCTTCGGAGGGTTAGGCTGTGCGCGGAGGTTAACAGTTCCTGGCGTTTTGTCTGCTACAAACCAGCTTTGAGAGAACGGGGCCAGAGTTACCGCACGCTCTCGGCGTGGGGATTTTTTCTTTTTTCTTTTTTTTTTTCTTTTTTTTTTTTTTTTCCCCTTTACCTTAGTAAAAAAACCAACCCCAAGAAGGGGTGAGGAGCGGGGGGAAGCGGTCGGGCGCTGCGGGAGCGCTGCGGCGGCGCGGCCGCTGGAGGGCAGGCGAAGCGTGTCCATGCGGGCGGGCAGCGCCGGCCGCGCAAAGCCCGGACCCCGGCCCCGGGGCCGCTGTCCCGCCGCCGCCGCGGGGCCGGGGGGCGATGGGCCCGGCCGGCCGCCGCCATGCCCTGCCCTGCCCCACCGGGCGGTGGGGGGGGAGCCGCGGTGGGGCCGGCGGGACCCCGCTGCCGCTCGCCCTCCCGCTCGGGCGAGGGGACGCGCTGCTGCGCGCTCGGAGGTAAGGGTACCGCGGGGGAGCGCGGAGCGGAGCGGTGGGTCTGGCGGCGGGGGGGGGGGGGGGGGCTGTGTGTGTGTGTGTTTTTCCCCTCGCCTTCGGGGCGAGCAGCGGCACAGCCCGCTCCGTCGGGGCGGGGAGGGGTTGGAGCAGCGCGCTGTCCGTCCCCGCCCCCCCCCCCCCCTTTTCCTTTTTTAAAAATTTATTTTATTTTTTTTCCTTATTTTTTTTTTTTTTTTAAAATTTAAACGCTTTGCCGTCCGGGCCGCGCAGGCGGTGCTGCCCCATCCGCGCAGGCGGTGCCAGCCCCGCGGGGGCCGCCCGGGCGGGTCCCGCCTCCCGCTCCGCGCATCGCCCGCGCATCGCCATGCCGCCGGCGCGGAGCGGGGCGCGGGGCCGCCGAGAGCCTTCATCCGCCTCGGGGGGGCGGCGGGGGGGCACTTGCTGATGATCGGAAGTTACTGACAATAAGCACCTTCATCCCCCCCAAAGGCGGAGAGAGAGAGAGAGAGAGAGAGAGGGAAGAGGAGGAGGAGGAGGAGAGACAGGGGGAGAGGAGAGCTGATGCCGAAGCGAGTCACTCGGAGGAGGCAAAGCGGGCGGTACCACAACTTCTCGGCGGCGCGGAGCAGCGCGGGGCGGCGCGGAGCGGAGCGGAGCCCGGCGGCCGGATCGCTCCCATGTCAGGGCGGCGGTGGGGGACTGCACTCCGCTAGCCCGAAGCCACTGACCTCCCCCCTCTCCTCGCCCAGCGATGTATTCACTGCTCTCAGCCTGCACTTGCCTGTAAGGATTATGGCATTATTTTTTTTTTTTTATTATTTTTTTAACGTGTTTTTTTTTTTTTTTTTAAATTGTGGTGTGGTTTTTTTTTTTTGGTTTTTTTTTTTTTTTTTAAACTTTCATTTTGGAGGCTCCGGTTGCGTTTTCCTCGCAACCAGGTGGTTAATCGGGACCCCCCGAGCCTTTTTATAAGCAGAGCATCGCTCTGCGCCCTTTAAAAAATTGCAAACAAAAACAAAGCGCAAAAAAAATAATAAATAATAATAATAAAAATTTCAACTTTAACCATTTTACCGCATCATTTGATCTTTTGTTGCTTTTTTTTTTTTCTCCTCTCCAGATGTTTACATTTCCTGCTGCTGTGCTTTCAGGTACAGGTACGTGTCCTTTCTGTCCTCTTACGCTTTTGGTTGTAAAATAGAAACAAAGGCGGCGTGCTGACCTCTCGGAGTGCCAGGCAGTTTTGGCTAGGGCTTTCACTTTTCTTTTTTTTCTTTTTTTTTTTTTTTTCCTCCCCCCCCCCCCCCCCCTCTAGTTTTTATAGCCGTATTAAAACCGATCCCTGCGCCAGATGCTGGAGTGTGTGTCAGTGGCCCTGCGAAAGGGGCTGCCCCTCTCGCCCAGCTGCTTTTGGGTGCCCGCTGGTGCGGCGGCTGGGCGGCCGCCCGCTGCGGGCTGGGTGCGCCGGTAGCCTGCCCTGCCGTAGCGGGATCCTCTGGAGTGCATTAGCCTGGCTAATGATGTGAGAGGGAGTGCTGGACTCCCCTCCTCGCACAATGTTGATTGATGCACTTGCCTTGGAAGAGCAGGCGCTCTCCTGCTCGCCCTCCTCATTATTTTTTTTTTTCCTCCTTATTAGATATATATATTATTTTTTTTTTTTATTCCCCTCCTAGGGAACTTGCTCCCAAAAACTGATACTTTGAAAAACACGCGTTTTCCTAGCCAGGAGAAGGAGGCTGCCTGCTCCCTCCCCATTATTCAGTAGAAAGCCGTCCAAGTCAGATCCTGCCTTTGATCCTGCCTCGGCAGGAATGAAGCCGTTGGAGGAACACCCTGAGCGGCGAGGCTCTGCTGCAGCCCAGGCGCCCGCGGGACGGGGACGGCGGCTAGGGTGGGGTGGGGGGACGACGGGGTGCCCGCTGCCCCCCGCGACAGCCCCGCGCCTCCCCGGCATGGGGGTTTTAGCTGGGCATCCATCCCGCAGCGGGACCCACCTGCGAGGCCGGGCAGAGCAGGTGCCGCTGCCTCGGTGGCTCCGTCCTGCTGGGGCCGGGGGCCACGGGTGCCACCCCCTTGTCCCTGCAGGGGTGCCGGGGATGGGGTTGCACCTGCTCGTCCTCTCGCAGATACCCGATGGCAGCGAGGGACGGTCCTGGATGAGCTCGGCCGCAGCACGGGAGGGGGCTCCATCCCTGCGGCCAAGCTAAAACCCCAACCAGCCCCGTCCCCTCCTCCCCCACCCCCTCAAAAAATTCACGTTTTTTTATCTCATCCCTTCTGAAAACCCCGTCTTGAACCTAACACCAGCAGAGCCTCCCCTCGGCGGAGCAGCCTCCTCATCGGGAGAGGATCCGCAGCTGTAAATCACCCTGCGGTTGGGAGGCGTTTGCCGTATTTCTCCGGTGCGTTGTGTGTGTGGTGTGCTGTTTTTCTTCTTTTTTTCTTTTTTTTTTTTTTTTTGGTTTTTTTTTTTTTTTTTAACTTCCCCAAGCCCCAGGAATAACAGGCTGCGCAGAGCTCAGAGCTCGCAGCGACGGCACCCTTTGCAGCGGGGAGACTTTTCCTTATTTTTATTTTTTTTTTTCTTTTTTTGCGCTTGTGCGGTAACTGAAGTTAATCAGCCCTCCGGCCCCCTCCCTCTCCCCCCCCCTCCCCCCCCCCCCCCCCCTTTGGTGCTTTTAGTGAATCAGAAAAAGTTTGGCCGGCTGCCTGGAAAGCACTTGCTAAAATCTGATCTCTTACTTCAGCAGCCTTAAAACTTGGGAAGTTATTGGCATTTATACAGTTGGAGCTCGCAGGCTTCCAAAGCAATAAAATAATAAAAAAAAAAAAAAGGGGGGGGGGGAGGAATAAAATCTCTGCGCTCCGGCGCTATTAGAACCATACTTGCTCCCTTTTCGCCCTGGTTTCGCAGCGTTTTGCGGGATTTGAGGCGGGGGTTTGGTGGGGCTGGGCGCTGGGGGGTGTCCTGGGCCCCCGCTGGGGTGGGGGGGGGGGGTGGGGGGGCGGCGGGGTCTCGCTGGGTGTTACGGCGAGAGGCGAGCTCTTTCGGCGATTAGCGTTGGGAGCCAAAACATTAGATTAGTCATACTCAAGGGCCTTCGAGTGAGTGTTTACAGTATTAATGGTAGATGAAAAGATGTGAATGCCGTAAGTTTTTATTGCCCGTTTTGTTACACTTTCTTGCTGGATTTATTCACGGGATTACATGTTTTGAGCCTGAATGGGAGCAAGGGATTATAGGATTTCTTTTATAATGATCAGTTTGGGTAGGAGTTAGCCTTTGGTGAACTGGAGTAAATTAATGCATCACTTAGGTTTAATATTTATTTAGGCTAAAGGAAGTTGTTTAGTCTTGCTTAAAGGGCTCTGCGTTGTATTGGGGAGATTTAAGAGCGCCTGAAATGGATTATATTCTAAGGCCGCCTTTCGCCCTCCTGCGCAAGCCGCGACCAGCGGCTTGTCCCGCGTGTTGGTCTTAGCATTACGCTCCTCTGCCGCTGCCCGTTCACCCCGCGGCTCTGCGCGCAAAGGTAGAAATCCCTCCAGCCTGCTTTGGGGATGGAGGTATTTCGGGGCAAAATACCACGGCTCGGGTATTCTGTATCTTACGTTAGTTACTCGTGTGCGGAGGCTGGGACGGGTTGCCGCGCCAGCTGCCTGCGGTCAGGCGCTGCGGTGGCTCAGCTGTGGATAAAGGCTTTCTCGGTGGCGCCGAGCCCGTAGGTGATGCCGTCGGGTGTAGCATCACCCGTGGGTGGGTTGGGGCAGCACCGGCGAGGTGTTCCCTAGCCCGGACCGTGGGGTGGTCGGAGGGATGGGGGTTTTTTGGGAGCAGGGTTTAGACTCCCGGCTGAGTCTAACTCCTCCGGGGCTTTGCCGTCAGGTGACATTCCCACAGGGAGTGGTGTGTGGTGGGTCACAGGGGAGAGCTGCTGGAAGGCGGGCGATGGGTGCGCGCCGGCATGGCTGTGGGAGCAGCCCCGTGCCTTGCGAGGAGGACAGCTCGTTCTGTGGCCCCTTCCCAAGTGACAGCAATGTCTCTGCCTTGTTTTCTTCTCCTGCAGCTCGGGAAGTTCCTCTGCTGCTTGGGGTTGGCGCAGTCCCGAAGGCAGCAGGGACACTGGATATCCTTGGGGGCACTGGAGAGATTAATTTATTTATGCAGGTTGTTCTTGGAGATGTCCTTTCACTTCTGGTTACTAAACTCTCCCTTTATTGCTTATCTTTAGCGTCCTTCGGTTTAATTCTTCCGCTGCCTTTTCACCCTTCCAGGAGAAATTTGCCCTCCACGTGCTTTTTCCCTCTGTATGTCCTGGACCGGTTTTGGGTTTGGAGTCAGTCCTTGCTCTTCACGTGGATGAGAAACCCCGGGAGCACCTTGCATGGATGGAAGGGATCTCCCATGCTGTGCCAGCCCTGGTAGCCCTTAGGACATCGGGCTCTGGGACGTGGGACCTCAGGAGCTCGGAGGTCCCCCTCCGTGGGGCAGGTGGGGGCTGGAGGTGGCGTCGGTGTAGGCTGAGCGGTAGGATGTGAGGTTTTGGGTGCTGCCCTGGTTTGCAAGAGCTTCCAGCTCTTCTGTCCCTGGGCCAACTCCAGCGCACCCTCAGCCGGAGCGTGGGGCGATGCCGGCGCGGGCGGCCCCGGGGCCGGGGCTGGTGCTGCCTCAGCCTCTCCCCTGCCCTGCCAAACCTTGGCGTGTTCTGCGTGGAGCGCGTCTGCCTTAGATTATGAAGAGGTCCCCGATAGGGCCAAATCCTTTGCTTCTATGGCTCTTGTAGGTTAAGATCCAGCTTTGGAAGCTGATCCAGAAGCAAACAGGAGGTCAGAGGAGCGCGCGAGGCAGCACCGGGCTATTTTCACATCTGCTGGTGTTGTGTAAGGGGAAGGCCGCCGCGCGCCATGCCAATAGCAACTTCTGTTTCTCCAAAGCTCCTGTGCAGCGACAGACAGTTATTGTTTGGGGCTTTGTAAAGTGAGACACAGAGAAGTGTTGCTTCTTCCATGCGTTCAGTGAGCCAGATCCTGCGGTCTGGCGAGGCTGCGCGCAGCACATGGCGGAGGCGTGAGCCTTGCCGAGCGGCTCCCTCCCCTCTCCCCGTCTGCTCCTCCCCAGCCGTCCTCCCCCCGGGAGGGGGGCTCGGACGCCAGTGCCACCGCACGGCACCGGGGACACCGTTGGGGACAAGCCAGAGCGTGGTCTTTGTCACAGCCCGCCCCGGCTGGCTTTGCCACGGGGCTCCTGGCCGCCCCTTCTGTGGTCCCTGCTCGCCCTGCCCTCGCCCTCCTGGCACAGCGCCGGTGGCCGGCACCGAAGGCAGGGTGCTGGGCGACGCAGCCCCAGCAGGGTTATTCTCATGTTCGCCTTCCTTGGGTGGCAGGAGCATCTGTCTTGAGATGGTGGCCGAGGCGGCCTGTGCTGCCAGGGATGGAGGCCCTGGGACTCGGGCATCGCTGCGTCGCTCGTGAAGCCCACGCTGTGGCATGGGGCAGGTGCTTCTTTGACGCATCGAACCGTTCCCGCTCCTCGCGGCGAAGCCCCGCCTGCCAAGACCTGGGAAATCCCGTGCTTGTCATCTCTGCTCCGCCTGGACCCAGGACCACCCAGTCCTCGGCGCAGCGTCCCCATGCCGGCACCTGCCTCCCGCTCTGCCAGGGTGTCCGCACCTCCTCAGATGAAGAACCTCCTCCATGAAAACCTCTGACCTGAGTTCCGCTTTCCAACCTTGTCTTGCTGTGGTTCCTGCCGTGCCGCAGTACCCGCCCTGCGCCTGTGCAGGTTGTAGAAGCGACGCTGTGAAGGACAAAATAGGGCAAGGGTGGTCTGGGAAAGGCCGAGAAGTTTTTCTGTTGATTTTTCTGGTCGCAGCCCACTTAATTATTAGGCCCTGAGAAGATAAGAGAAACTGCAAAGCTTGATTTAATTAGAAGAGGAGGAGCTCAGCGATGCTGAGGAAGTGCATGACCCCATCACGGGCTGGAGCTGATGAGATGGTCCATGGCTCCGGGTCTGTGACGCTGCGGGACTGTGGCAGTGGATGCAGTGCCTGCTCCTGCGGCTCCGCTGGCCTGTGACCCGCAGAGGCAGGGTTTGGTCATGTATGACATCGTTTGCTCCTGTTCAAAACCCCCTTGCTCTCCAGGAAACCACCACGCCGCTTTGCCACGAGGGATTTTTATTCCCCTCCGGCTGACTCATTGCACCCGTCTGTGAAGTGTTGTGTCCTGAAGCTGCCCCTCGCGCCCTGCTCCTGCCTCCCGGCCTCCGGAGAGCTCAGGCTGGTGGAGGGAGAGGAGAGACCTTGGGGTGTGGAGGAAGAGGAGACACCTTGGGCCATGGAGAAGAGGAGAGACCTCGGGGCGGTTGCCTGGGCTGGATCGGGGAAGCCTGACCCCACTGAGTGGCGGTGTCCTGGCACTTGTCCCGATGCGGGCCCTGGTTCTCCCACGGGAGGCGAGAAACTGAGATCAGCACGGGGTGAGTGCAGATGTGGGTCTTGCTCCTACAGAGATGGGGGTAGGCAGCCCGCGGCCCCCCCAGTTACACGCTGCTTTTGCTTCCCACCGCCTGCAGCGTGCTGGGGCAGGTCCTCTGCCAGGAGACCCTCCCCAAACACACGTTTCGCGGGAAGCTTCGCAAGGACAAGGCTGGTTTCGAGATTCCCATCCCAGCGAGGCAGAAACAAACGTGAACTTCCTTCGGCACGTGGGGGCTTGGCGTTTTCCGGGCGTGTTGTGGCAACGGGCAGCGAAGCGGAGCGGCTGCTCGGAGGCGTCGAGCCGCACACCCGCGCGTCCTGCAGTTTGCCTTCTCAGAGCTCTAGAGAGGTGCGAGATGCTTTGGAGAAACAGAGGAGGACTCGGGTGTTGTTGAGGAGAGCGCGTAGCAGGGCGCTGTCGGTGCGGGGTTCCGATTTTCCCCGGTTGGAGACAGCTGGGCGCATCGTGGCGGTTATATTTAACGTCTATTTATTTTGCTTTCCTTATTGCACCCGGCACATCCAAGACTGGGCAGAGGCGATGGCTGCTGGGCTTGGAGCAGTGCTGGGTTTCAGAAGAGGGATGCCCGCTCAAACCCCGCTCGTTTTCTGCTCGTAGAGCAGCTCGGCCCGTAGCATTCCGAGGCGGGAGAGAAAAGGGTGGAATAGGCAAAGGGTGATGCTTCCCAAGCCCTGCGGGTGCGTTTGGGACGTGGCGAGGGGGGGCGCGGGGGTGACTGCCGAGGCCTTCTGGGGGCTCAGGTCGGATGAGCAGCGTCAGGGGGGACTCAGGTGGCCGCTCGGAATATTTGATTTTGCTGTAAGCCGATAGCGCCAAGCTGGTCAGCCGGGGGAGCGGATATCTCCCTCCTCTGCGGGAGGCTGAGCTCAAGAGAAAGACTCCCCTGGGGTTGAAAATCGTTTTTCTGGATCTATAAAGCTACTTCCTGGATCCTTGGGAGTATTTTTATGGGTCTCTTCCTTTCCTTAGGAGCTGGGAAAACCCCTGCCGCGCGCTCTCCTCTCCTGCCTCCAGCCCTCGCTGAGCAATTGCTGCTTTGGCTTTGATTTTCCCCAGATACGGACAGTTTAGGTATCAGTTGTGATAACAGCAGGTGAAAAAATGTGTTCAGGGAACAGCGTGATTTAAAAAGGGGAGGGGGGGAAATAAAGGAGCGGCTGCTCTTGGTGCCTGGGCGGGGGTTTGTGAGGATGGATACCCGCTGCCAGGGCCTTGCCTGGGGTCTCTGCGGAGGGCTGGGGTAGGTCACGCCAAGCCTTGGGCGCAGGGAGGCACCTAAATACCCTCCTGCCATCAGCCCAGCGCGCGGCCCCCAGGGGGACGGCAGCCGCCAGCCCCCAGGATGCTTCGGAGAGCGATGTTCGGCTGCAAAGCGCGACCTTCTCATGCTCTGCTGCTGAGGCTGAGGGGTGCTTCCGCCTGGGAATCTGTGGCCCCGACAGGTCCGAACCTTATTAATTTTTTTTTTTTTTTTGGCTGTCTGTCTTCCCCTGGGTTTTTGTGTTCTGTTCGCCCGCCCGCTGTGCCGTAACAGCAGGTACAACCAGAAGTTACGCGGAGCTGCGCGTTGCGCTGCCTACCTGGCGCGGCGCTCCTGCGTCCTGCTCCCTCTCCAGATGTCCGTGGAGGATTAGGCATCCAGCGAAGCAGCTGCAGGGAAAATAAGGAAAAAAAAAAAAAAAAAACACCAACAGAAAAACCCAACCAAAAACGAAAACCAAAATAGAAAAGACTGTCTGGCTCTGCCAAAGTATTTTCCTATCGGCATTCAGCAGCCTCGCCATAGCATGAAGAGAAAGAAAGGGGAAGAGAGAGGGGAAGGAGGAGGCTTACCCTGTCATGGTCTGCGTGTTTCCCTTTGTGCGAGCTCCTCGCCGCGCCGGGGGCTGCGGTGGGTGGGAGCCGACGTGCCAATCTTCCCGGCTTGGCCAGGACCAGGCTGCGGGGCTCGTGGCCCCGGCACTGGGCTACCCGGCTCCCTTCGACACGGGGCTGGGCTTCCACACCTCCCTGCCCGTTTTGCCCGCAAGAACAGCTGTATTTCCATGAGTTTTCCACGTAGCGACAGACCATCCTCCCCCGGTACAGCACCAAACTCCACTTACGCCCCGCTCGCGGCACGCATTTGCTTTTTCGTGAGGTTATCCGCTTTATTTTTGCTGCGGCCAGTGGAAAAGGAGCCGTGCTGCTGGGAAATCGGAAATGCCTTCAGCGTGTTGACCTGGGAGTGCAATAAGAGGGTCTAAGAGCATCCTCCCGTCTCGCTGCCCTGCTGCTCCTGCTCCATGGCTGCAGCCGAGCGCGTGTCCGTCGGGCCAGCTGGCGATGCCGGCTGGAGGGAGCGTTGCTTTGGAGGCACGGGGCAAGGTCTGAGCCTGCGGTGGTGGGTCATCGCAGCCCGTGCCGGGGGGGCAGGTTGAAACGGGATAAAAAGCGGGTGGTGGGGAATTGTCCGGCAGGTCCGGCTCCCCGCCGCCTGGCCGGGAGATGGGGCAGAGCCCCACGCCGAGATGGAAGGTTGGAAGGCGAAGCCTTGCTCTCCCGGCTTCGCTGGGGCAGGCGGGGGGTGCCGGGGCTCGCCGAGCACCCCAGGCGGTGGCCAGGCTGAGGGGCCCGATCCTGCAAACAACGGGGGTGGGGGCAGCACCGAGTGGAGGCAGGGTGGTGCGGGGCAGGCTGTGCCCCGTGTTTCCTCTGTTCGTCTTTTATCATCCAAATCACGTTGCGATTGATGGATGCGAAACCGTGGTGAAGGTCCCAGGGAACTGCACGCTGCATGGATGCAAATACCAGAATGCAGCGATTAATTAATAACGGCTTGCTTTTCCTACAAGGTATTATTTCCAGCACTCCTTATTCCTCCCAGTTCCCTTTTCTCCTGCTGCGTGTTTCAAATCCCTTTCTTTCCTGCTAAGATACCGTCTTTGGCATCATTTTTAAGGACAGCTTGTTAAAAAAGCTGTTGTATCTTTTGGACTACCCTGAGCTACTCTTCTGCAGAAATCCAGAAAGAACAGGAAAAAACAAAAAAAAAAAAAAAAAGGAAAAAGAAAAAGCCGGGAGCGGCGGAGAGCCTGGTAAATCCCTGGGCTCGCAGCGCGCGCGCCGGGTGACCCTGGGCACGGCTGGCGGGGGGTGAAGCCCCGGGGATATAAATTAGAAAATGGGATGAAGGGCGGCTATTGATGGAAGGGCGTTTTGCTGCTCTTCTGGTGCTGCGAATCCCTGCGAAGCGGGGGCTGGTCCGCAGGTCGCAGGGGTTTCCCTCACCCGCAGGTGGGGACTGGGGTCACCTCCTTCCCTCCGAGCCCTGGGCGATCCGCCGGCCGTGCCGCTCCCGGGGCTTCTCCCATCAAACTTATCAGATATAAACCTGACCAGTTACTAATATTTATTTTCCCAAGTTGCGTTCGAACCACGGGCAGAATTTTGACGCAGTGATACGAACGTACAAACCAACAGCGAGTGGGGTGCGTGCTCTGCTTCCAGCCCTGATTCCCACCTGAAAGCTGGTTTTGCCCCCCTTCAGCTGCCGGGCCTTAAGGTGCCCGTCCTGGAGGAGTCGCATCAGTTTCCCTCCGCGTGAGGCTGTACTGTAAGACCGCACGGCGCAGTGCGGTATTGATTATCTGTAAAATAAATTATGATGTATGTCGTGCAGGTTTCTGACCCCGTGGTCGCGACCTTGCGGTGATTGGGGAGACTTCCGACCAGCTGAGATCGGAATAGCAAACAGCCCCCCCCCCCCCCCCCAGCAATCAATAGAAAAACCAGCAGCTCTGGTTGCTGGGGCCTTTTCCAGGAATAACGCGTGATGCCGCGGACGCGTGGCATTTTCTGTCCTGGGGAACAGGCAAACTACAAACTTCACCTAAAATTAGATGTGAAAGTCCGAGCGGGTGCGTTTCTCCGTGGGGGTTTTCAAGGAGGAGCAAAGCTGGTCTGTCCAGGTTGGGAGGGAGGAGCGAGGGCGGCTCAGCCCGGCAGGCACGGAGTTATACGGGGTATTTATTTTGTGGATTTTACTTTATTTGTATTAATAGCATGATCTCGGCCCCTACAAGAGAATTCTTCTGAGTTCTCCCCCGCCAAACCTGACCGATTTGTGGCAAAATCGGTAGCTAGATGGCAGGGCTGAATGCTTAGAGATGTGAAGATGCCTGCAGATGTGGACGCGGCGATGGGGTGCCTCTTCCAGTCCTTTGCTGGGATTGTCATGTCCATCTGTCCGTCCCCCCTTCCCCCCCACCTCCCCAGACCTGTGTAGGTGCAGCTGAGCCACCAAAGCACTGGTAGGGTCAGGGATGGGACTGGGATGATCCCCGAGAGCATCGTCCTTACTCCTGACCCCAATGGCGTGAGCGTTGCGGCGGAGCCTCCGGCTGCGCTCGCCGGTTTGGAGAGGGAGCAAATAGATGGGAATGGTCTGCCAGGGAGGCAGAGGGCTTGCTTTTGTGCCGTTTGTGTTGAGGGAGTAGGTAACAGGGATTTAATTGCCGCTGGAATGTAGCAAACGAGGAAAGGGAATTTGTTCGCGCAGTTTGCATTTCTCTCCGGGCGCCCCATTTCCCCAGCGTGCGCCATCGCCCTTGCGTGCCGAGGAGCTGAGGAACAGCAGGTTGAGTTGGGGGCGGGGGGGTGTTCACTTCTGAAGAAAACCTGGGTTAACTCCGAGACTGGGCCAGCAAGGCTGGGCTGGCAAAGCTGCGCTCTCAGCCCGGTCCCGGGCCCGGGCGGTGGGGCCCTGTAGGCATTCCCAGACCAATAAATTGGGAATTGTATCACAGAATGGTTTGGGTTGGAAGGGACCATGAAGATCAATCTAGTTCCAGCCCCCCTGCCCTGGGCAGGGACACCTCCCACCAGCCCAGGGTGCTCCAAGCCCCGTCCAGCCTGGCCTTGAACCCCTCCAGGGATGGGGCAGCCACAGCTTCTCTGGGCAACCTGGGCCAGGGGCTCACCGCCCTCACAGCAAACAATTTCTGCCTCACATCTCATCTCAATCTCCCCTCTTCCAGTTTAAAACCATTCCCCCCTCGTCCTATCATTACACTCCTTGATCCAGAGTCCCTCCCCAGCTTTCCTGTAGACCCCCTTTAGGCACTGGAAGGCTGCTATATTAAATTTTAATACATTTAAATTTAAATAAATGAAGCATGTACTCTTAATAACATAAAAGAGTTTGTACTCTTTTACTGGCACCGTTTGTGTGCCGGGTGCCCGTGGGGCTCTGGCCCGCCCCGGCAGGTCCCCTCGCCAAAAAGGATGCTCAAGAGCGCAGGGGGACAGGGGGTGGCTGGACCGAGGCGGGGCGCTTCACAGCATCCCGGTGCTCAGAAGAAAGGGGCCGTTGGGGAATCTCCAGCTTCACGTCGCAAGGTCTCCTCGCCGTGTTTGCCGGCGGCTGGCCTGAATTTCCCCCCAGCGGCACTTTTCCCCACCGGTGGTGGCTGCAGCGAAGCGTGTTGGGCTCTCCCCGGTAGCCGCGAACCGCGCGGGGAGGCGGCACCCCAAACCTCGGAAGGCGCCTTAGCGATGGTAATGCCTCTTTTCCTTTTTTCCCCCCTACTTAAAACGTTTCAAAAAGGCTTTCTTTTCCAAAACTGTTGAGAATTGTTCCCTGAAAATGGGAAACCTGCGTTCTAAACGAATTCAAGCCAAATGAAACTTTTCCCTAACCCAACAAAGCAGGAAGATAAGAAATCCTACTTGCCCGGCGTTTGCAGTGGAAAGATTTCCACGCGGGAGCGCAGCTAACAGAGATCGGTACAAATCTGCTATTCGAAAACAAACCGGGCTTTTCATTCCTGGCCCTCGGCTCACATGTTTGTTATATCTGATCCCGAAGGCAGATCGACGGTTTGGTTTGGATTAAATTCAACACATGGTTTATGCCGTACTTTTGATAAGGCTCAATATTAATCTGATTTTTTTTTTTTTTTTTTTGGTGTATGCGGTCTTTAGTACGCGAGCAGCAGGATTGTCCGTTCCTAGGAATATTTTCGCAGTGAAACCGTGGAGGAATTTATTTCTGGAGGGAAGATGAAATTACCGATTTTTAAAAAGTCTCCAGATCCCAAGTAACGTTGAACTCTGTTAACTGCAGGCACTAAGCTGGACATGACCTGGCCTATTTTTTTAACTGATGTAAAGAGCGTTTTCTTTAAATATCTTTGAAAAGGCAGCAGAGGAGGAGACTGGCTCGCACAGAGGGACTAGAGCAGGTTCCTGTACTTTACCACCAGCATCAGCTCGCGGTCCTGGTTAGCTGGGAATGCAGAGCGTCACCGTTCGCGCCCGTACGTGCTCATGAGCTGGGGTTTCTTCCTGGGAATAACCGGCATTACCACTGTCCGCTGGTTCCCTGACCGACCTCCTGCGGTGTGTCCCAACGATGGGCTTTTAGGTACATTGGCCCATTAGGTACAAGTAGCTGTTTATTTGTATAGTATATATTTATTCTGTTTACAAATGGGCTTCGCTCTCCAAAGCTGGTGTCTTCTGCCGTTGCTCTGTTCCCTAGAAAGAAAGTGGGGAAAAACGGTGGAAGAATTGGGAGTTCCTTAGAAAGAAAGTGGGGGTAAAAGGTAGAAGAATTGGGAATGGCAGGGGTGTTGGAACTAGATGATCTTTAAGGTCCCTTCCAACCCGAACCGTTCTACGAATGGGGAGGACGGAAGGAGAAGAGGCGATGGAGGAATGGCTTGTCGCCTTTGAACTCTGCGGCTCAGCCGTTGTGTGCCTGGAAACCAGGCTGCAAAGCCTTGTGTCCGTCCTCGCCGTAGGATGCAGCGATCCGTTGTGGCTAATTTGGGGGCCACCTCCACCTCCGATGCAAGCCTGGCAACTTGCAAACGTGCTTATTTTATCAGGGGTGAAGTGGGTCCCAAAGCTTGTCTTCGGTGCTTGAAGATAACGGGTGCTGGCAGGACCTGTTGGTTGGCCGTACGGTGCTAGAACCGGGCACTGGAAAAGCTCTGACTTGACGGTGATGCTGAAAGCAGCTGAGATCCTTATCCCAACTATACATTAACTTCATAAAATATGAAATCACCGGAGCTGGAGATGAACATTGCTCATTTGAAGCTGCCTCCAGCAGGGAGTTGCACCCAGCGAGGTGCTTGGGTGAGCGATGGAGCTCCTGGGGCACCTGTCTCGGGGCGAAAGCCCTTGTTTCTCAGCAAGACGGTGCGAGTTCCCTGTGTCCATCCCTGTATCCGTCCCTGTCGGGTGAGCCGGGGAGCTCCAAGCCTCAAACGGGAAATGTGTGTTTGCACAATTAGCGTGGCCCCTTCCTTCCCTGGGAGCAGAATGGTTTATTGATTTCTTTGGCCCGCTTGCCCCCCACCTATTCAGCAATAATGACCCTTCCACCCCAACTCTAAATCATCCCAGCCTGCCTCGCCCGTAAGCCCTCTAATCTTTTTGGGTTGTTGTTGGTATTTATGCTCGTGGAGGTTTATGATCTGTCGGCGCTGGCTGCTGAAATGCTTTATTTATCCATAGGCTGGGCCACACAGGGAGCGTCCTTCTTCTGGTATCATGTTCAGGATGCTGTAGTTAAGGTTTGTGTCAGCACTTCCACGCACAGACCTTGTTATTCAGGGGTTTTGCAACTCGGCGGAAAAGCAAACCAGCGACCTGGCACGGCGAGGGGAGGCTCGGAGGCACACATGAAAGCCCAACAACCCACTGCCCAGTTAGGGATTATTAGATGGGCAACCTCTTTCCTCGAGGAAAAGCGCCAAAAACGTCCTCCTCCTTTTGGTTTGATTTTTGTAAAAAGAAAAACAAAACAAAACAAAACAAAAAACCCCAAACCCCCACCCTCTTCTGTGTGCTCGTGTTGGGGAAAACATGGTGAGGTAGGACACAGGCTGGAATCCTCTCTGGATACTTAAAAAAAAAACCAAAAACGTTCGACTGATGCAGAACAAAACTGCCTTCTCCTCCGAACAAGTTGTGGAGGGTTTGGAGGGTTTGGGGGAGGCGGCGGCTGCTCCCTGCCACCTCCCTTCGCCCAGCCCCGCGGCCGCCCGGCCCCGCGTCCCTCCGAACAGTAGGCGACGGGGTATATAAACGTGATTTATTGCCCTGTTAGCTCAGGAGCTTGTGGGCTTATAAATTACTCGGAGATTTCTCGATAATGGAAGGAGCGCGGTATAAACGGGAGAGATAATAGGGCTTGGGAATGTATTTCAAAGAACTTTTTGGGGAAGGAGAAGTTCTGTGGCTGTTGGCAGGTATGAGGCGATGGCTGGCTGCGGTGGAGGAAGAACCTTTACGGACCAACCCAACCGGGATATTTTTTTTTTTTTTTTTTTTTTATTGCTCCCTCTGAATGGCTGATGGGTTTTGTGGGCGCTCCATGGAGTTGATAAGTCACAGTGAAAACGCTGGCGGAGCCGGTTAGCCCAAGACAGCAGGCTGGGGTTTGCGTCGGGGGGGACTTGTTTAAGCAGAATTGATGTCCACGTCAGGAGCAGGCAACGGTGCGGTACCCTCCGGCTTCCTCGGGAAGGGGACGCTGTGGCAGCAGGGCTTTTATAAAGGGAAACCGGGAACGCCAAATAGATGCTCGACCCTTGTGCTGGCAGGTACCGAGCTGGCAGCCCTCAGTTACTGCTCCAAAGCCATTTTTCTCGTTGCCGGGAGGCCTTGCAGCACGTCACCGCGTGTAGCCGAGGGGACTCTGCCACCGTGCATGGCAGCATGCCGCGGGCTGAAAGCAGCAGTGATCATAGAATGTGTTGTGTTGGAAGGGACCCCTAAAGGCCGTCTAGTCCAACCCCCCTGCAGTCAGCAGGGACATCTTCAACTAGATCAGGTTGCTCAGAGCCTCATCCAGCCTGGCCTTGGATGTCTCCGGGATGGGGCCTCCACCCCCTCTCTGGGCAACCTGGGCCAGTGTCTCACCACCCTCAGTGGAAAGAACTTCTTCCTCATGTCTGATCTAACCCTGCCCTGCTCTAGTTTAAACCATTGCCCCTCGGCCTGTCGCTACCTGCCCTTGCCAACAGCCCCTCCCCACTTTCCTGTAGGCCCCCTTCAGGGACTGTGACGGTACAGGAGCATCGTTTTGGGAAGGGCATCAGTGAACTGGGAGGTGCGGGG
Organism: Larus michahellis; assembly: GCF_964199755.1. NCBI lineage: Eukaryota > Metazoa > Chordata > Aves > Charadriiformes > Laridae > Larus > Larus michahellis. Next base: position 3,910,481 of record NC_133906.1, on the reverse strand, counting down.
ATGCATCTCCTCCAACATGCCTTTGCGCTGGGGCCGGGGGATGCCCAGCTTCAGCGCTTAGCTCCTGTAGGTCCTCAGTTTGCTGCCCACCTTTGGCAGGGCACGGTGGAAAGGGCTGGCAGCTTCTCTGCAGGCTTGTGAGACGAGCTTGATGAGGAGCATCTTGGGTGCCGACACTGAAACAGAGGTGGTTCCCATCTCTTCTGTTTTCCCTTGAAACTTTTGGAGCCGGCCATACGCTTTGTTCGCTGAACGCGAACTTCTAAGCCGTTTTTGAACACCTTGGTCTTACTTTGGGGATGTTTTCAGTGTGAAATTGGGCTTTGCTGGTCGCTCCTGGAAGCTTGGCGGTGTGTTACTGTGCAGCAGCTCAGGGCATGGTTTCAGGTAGGGCCACCCTGGAGAAATGATAGGAAACAGAAAAGGCTGTTGTTAATGGTGACTTTAGTTGGATTTTGCTAAATAAAAGGGGGTCTTCCCAGGTGAGCTGATTTGAAAAGATTTATTTGAAGTAAGTAAGTAGCACATTTTCAAATGGAAATTGGTTCTGTCCACCTCCTACCTCAGCGGGGCTCCCGTGGTGATGTGCTTGGGGTTCAGAGGACATCCAGAGAGCTCCGTCCTGCCTTACAGTTCATGAAATAGGTTTTGCAAGGCAGGCAAAGCGTAAAGCAAGATCAAAAGAAAATATCTCCCTTGCAGAGGCGCAGGAAATCTTGCATCTTATGTTTCAAATAAGTGAATTACCGATCAAAATCATCTCTGGAAAGCCCTGTTCCAGAAATAGCTTGCAAGACTGTTGTAAATCAAGATGTTTTTCATGTACATGGGAAGAGAACTTGCAGGAACAACTCTGATATTGCAGGTGCTGGGTCATGGTAACTTGGGGAGAGGAAAAGGAAACTCGTCAGCAATGTGTTGGCAAAGCGTGCAACTGAAATGGGGAAAAGCTGTTTGAAGGACAAGGGGGTGCTCATCTCCATGGCTGTGACTTCACAAATTGCCATTTATTTTGAGGTCGTTTGCTGGCCTGCTTCACCTTTCACCCTGACCGCTCGCCCTCAACACTGTTGTTACCCCAGGGCTTTGCCTTTAACAGGTCCCAGTGGGTTCAGAGAGCTCCAGTGGCTTGTTCCTGGGAGCTGGTCTCCTGCCGGATTGTGCCGTGCTGTTGTTGTCCCGGTTCCCTCCAACGTCATTTCCAAACCTAAGCCTTCCTTGTGGCAGCACCGAGCATCTCTGGACCCCTGCGTGAACAGGGCGGGTGAATCTTGCGTCCCCTCTGTCCCCTTTCTGTGAGTTTTGGGTTTTGATACAGCTGTGTACTTTGCTTGGTAAAAAGGAAGTGTTGTGTCCCTGGCTCTTCCAACAGTATCCCAAGCCAGGGCTCGTCTGATAGACCATTCGGATATGGTGGGTGAAGTTCAAGGACAGAGAATACGTCGTTACATATTCCCAGCATCACTGACGAGTGGGAAGCGGGAGGAGAAAAGGAAATGCCCAGTGGTGGTTGGTATTTTTTGGGGTTTTCAGACCTGAGGAGGAGTCACCGTCTCTGTGAAGCGTAGCTTGAAGTTTGTAGAGGTCTTCTTCATGTACAACTCCTTTCCCTGTTTTGACCACGAGAAGCTCCGGCGGCTGGGGAAGGGCAGGTCCGCAGCGACCCCTCGTCGTGCTGCCATGCGTCAGCCACGTCCAGCAACACCAGCCCTGCTGTCACGGCCTTTACGGCAGAGCCAGGATGAAGAGCCCGGAGAGGCTCCCCCCATGCTGGGCATCCCCATCAGGTGTCGTAATTAGACTCTGAGAGGGAGATGTGCCCAGAGAGACAGGACTTTCCCCCCTCCATAACTAATGTTAGCAGGCTGGTATTCACGAGACACGTAACCGTTGAGGCTGCTGCGTATTTGCCAGTTTCCGGCGACGTTTCGGTGGTCTCCGTAGTTTCCATAACACTTGCGGTGAACCTGCAAACGTCTCCCTTCGGAGCGGTGCCGTTGGAGAGGGTGGGAGCAAAGAAGATGCTCAGGTGAATGATGGAGAAGACAAAGTTTAAATGTAGGAGGGGAGGGTGCAAGCTACGGGAGGGATTTTGGGCCTCACACAGCTAACGTCAGCCAGTCCTGAAAGCAGGCATGAAAAAAACGGAGGCAGGATAGCGGGAAAGAACGCGAGGCAGAAGTGAGGTATCAGCAGCACAAACATTCCCAGCGGAACGACTCCCGCAATTTCAGTAAATCCCCCGATTGGCCTCCACTTATTGTTAGGTGGATTAACCTCCCTGTCCTTGGTCACAACCATTTTCTTACACCGCGAGCCATTTTTCTTATATCCCGAACCATTTTTCTTATATCCCAGCCCTGCGTAGAGGCTGCCCAGTGATGGCATGAGCGAGCAGTGACACCTGAGGAGGTCCCCTTCCCCTCGGCACCCTTCCTGCGTAGGGTCACTAGGTGTTGTCTTGCCAGAATAAGCAGGAGCAGGACCAGTTGGAACTTAGTAAAAGGTTTCCAGAGAGGAAAAGAAGTGGCACGGGATAATTCGATCGGGTCTCCAGGCGTCCCTGCTGAATCAGCTCCGTCCTTTTGGAGAAGCCGCTGGGATTTCACATGAGACCAGTGTTTGGGAGCTACTGTCCGGGGAGGTGGTTGTTAGCCACATCTCTATTTTCTTTGCAAATGCAATGGGAAAAGGCGTTTTGGAAATCCTGCCCTGAACTCGTGTGCGCTGCTCGGCAGTTGCCATGTTTTACCCTAGAGGGAGTTGCTTTTCTGCAGTGGGAGCAGGGATCTCTGTGTTCCTTGGACGATGTCAGGGGACCGGGATGAAAGGAGCTACCAGGGTAAACATCGGATCGCTGCTGCGGTGCTGCCACTGCAAATGTTTATTGCTTTTATGGGGAGATTGGTCTCTGGTGATCTTCTGTCTCCTTCTGACAGCGGTGTTTTCCCAAGGATCGCTTGCGTTTCCCATGTCTTGCGCTTTTGCTCCTGTTTTCGTGGAGGTCCCAGCTGGGCTGGCATCAAGCAGAAGAGCCGGAGATGTCACCTTGGACCTGATGGGCCTGCGCTTTAAACTGGTGGTGTGAGTCCTAGGGGTGAACGAGACTGCCTTTTTCCAGGGTTTGGAAATCCCCTGACTGGTCTCGGGGGGGGTGGGCTTAGGGTTTCCACTCTGCCCTGCTGCCGGCGCCAAACGGGCTTGCGGCTGGAGCATCTGCCCTGGGAGGAAGATGTCGATGACGGAGGGAAGAAGAGAAAAGGTCGGGAGTGCTTTGAACCTGGCAGGCTTTTCAATAATTGGGCTCAGGTCTCGTTGGGAGAGGAAAAAAACCAAATTGCTGGTAAGTATTTTTAGTGGGGTGCCTGCAGCTTTTGTCCCAGGAGCGCCCCGCTGGCAGGACTGCCCTGGTCTCCGCTGAACCCAACCGGCGTGGCCGAGCTGGGCTCCTCCAGCCGGGTGTGACGCGGGGCGAGGAGCGGAGGGCGATGGGGACGAACCGTGTGCTGGGCCGGCAGCACGCCGGGGACGAGCGGGGACAGGGGAGGGACAGCCCCCTCGCCCTTGTGAGGGGGGCTCCTGTGCTTTGGGCAAAGGGTTTTAAGTTGTTGGGGAGCAGGTCGGCTGCGGCTGCTGCTGGGTCAGCGTCACAAGGGACCTCCTCGGTGGCTCGCTGTGCGGGTTTGCTGCCCTGCCGCCTCCTCGGGACCGGGTTTGCTCTCGGCGTGATTTGGGCTGGAGAGACTCGATGGTTTCCTCTCGAGGTTTTTGTTTCCTGAAGGCCCGTTTCCACGGCTCACAAACACTAACGGGCAACGGCTTGTGACGGCTTGAATGGCTGAATGGTTTTAATTCCTGCGTATCTGGGCAGTTTATTTCAGCAGGAGTATTTTCTCCATAAAGAAAATGAACTTTTTTTTTTGTTGTTGTTAAGGTAGTGAAGGCAGTTGTAGCGTGCCGTGCTCCCCGAATGCAGCTGCTGGCTTTGTGGATCCATGATCTCACCGAGGTTGGTTGGGGCTGTTCTGCAAAGCCTTGCTGCGGTTTTCTTTGCCGTGACACCCGTGCCACGAGGAGGGACACGGGCACGAATCGCCTTCTAAAAGATATTTATGTCCTGGCGCTATCGGCGAGGAGCGGTGGCAGCAGCACAGACCGTGCAGGGACCCTGGGTCGTGCGTGGCCCGTGCGACGCCTGAAGGACCTTGCCACTGGTGTGGGGAATTAATGAATATTGAAACGTCCCCCCGAGCAGAGAGTGCACCCCTTAGAAGCACGGCGGGAAGGGGGGGAATTGTTTTGTGGTTTGTTTTGTCCTCACTGAACTTGATGGTGTCAGAAATAACTGCAGCGAAGTGGCAACGACGGGAGCTTCGCTCTTCCCGAGCAAAACCATCTGGGGAGAAACCACGGTAGGAGATTTTGACGGTGAAGAGGAATATTTTGGAAAGCGTAGGCTTGTGGCAGCAGTTATTTTTGCAGATCAGGGCTGCTGTGAAGGCTGTTATAGTGTGGCCCGTCCTCCAGAGCCGCTCCTGGCTTCTCTCCATGGGTTGTGTGTCTGCACGGCGGGACGTGTCCGGAGCAACGTGCGTGCCATGAGGTCTCGTTCCTGGGCAGGCGCGAGGGTTTCTGCTGGCACCAAGATTTGGGTTGCCATGGTCCTACGCCGTGTCATTACACGGCAGTGCTCTTCAGGCAACACTTGGCACCAAAGGCGGCGAGACCGGAGCGGGTGGCAGGTGGGGAAGCGCCTGGAAGGGACGCGGGGACTTCACCCTGTCCCTCCATGGCTCTGCCAAGGCCTACGGCGGGTGGCAGAGCTAAATAAACAGCTGGGTGACACGAGTTCAGCTTATTTCTATGTTTCTTCCAGTAAAAAAAAAAAAAAAATAAAAAAAAATTAGTGCAGTAGTAAATGGGAATGTTGTACATTTTGGAAAACTGGGTGCGGAACATGGGAACAAATTTGGAGCCCTGGAACCCAGCCTGTCCGCTTTCTGTCTGGCAAGTTGGGCAGCTACGGCATTGACCCTGGCAACTTCCCGCGGCCCGGGCTGCGCAGGGATGCCCCGCGGAAGCCCGAGGCGACCTCATGAAACCACCATGGAAATGTAATGTATTTCAGTAGGCAAGGGAGGAATCGGTTTGTTGAGCTGTTTCTTTGGTTTTATTTTAATATGCTCTATTTTCCCCCCCCACTTATCTTTTTGAATCTCCCGTTTTTATTATTCTGGAATCGTCACGCTATTTCCTAAAAAACATAGTTTCACTAAGATGGGGTGGGATTTTTTGCGATGGAAGAGCAGCGGGACAGAGTTGTAGCACTCGAGCAAAGCTAAACTGCATTGCACCCACATGGGCCCTGAGTCTCCCTGCAGCGGTATCTCTATTTCCTGAGACAAACATCACGTGGATAAACGACGACTTTGAGTCAGGATTGCCGAGATCGCCTTAAGCTGGTGTCACAGATGTCCTACGAGACCACAGGGCCGGACGTTTTGAAGCTCTCTCGTGGTCTCGTGTCTCAGTTTGGGAACCGCAGAAAGGACAACCTGAGTTACTTGGCAAATGTGCATCTGGGCGCGTCCGTGGAGGATCCCGGTTTTCCCCTCGAGACCTCGGTCGACTGAGGTTCGGCCAACGGTGGGAGCTGCGGAACGGAGCACCTGCAGATCCCGCTGGGCGCGCGGGGACCTGCGGGGACCTGCAGCGACTCTTGGCGATCATCCCGGGGGAGAGGAGGTGCCAAAGCTGGAGCAGTCGCGTCTGCGTCTGGTGGCTTCGGGTCGGACCTTCCTTCCAGCGCCGACCTCCCTCGCAAGCCCTGGGCAGCGGCTTTGGAAGGCGACGTTTTGCCAGCCGCCGTGGAAGTCAGAAGGACCACCCAGTTCTGATAAGGGCAATTTAGAAAGGAAGGGGAAGATTGTGAAAAGAGGGGCAAAGGGGCACAAAGGGAAGAAAAAAAAAAATACAAAAAAACCATCCCACCCCACCGCCGAACAAAAATGAAGATCAAGACCGCTGCTAAGCACACTGCCTGCGAGGGAGGTCCCCACCGTGCCTTTTCTCATCTGGAGCCAGCGCGGATTGTATTAACAGCTTCAACGCAATGGAACAAATTAATCCCTGATGTAATTGAAATCGGTGAGGTCTCACAATAGGTGAGTTTGACCCAGTGGGATAGAAATAGAACAAGTATTGGAATGAAGGAGTGAAATGAAGTCACACTGTTCAGCCATTGGTATTTCATTCCTAGAAACAAAGGCCGGACAAACGCGGAGAATACATGGCTCTGCTGGGCATGGTTGAAAGCTGCTCAATAATATCAAGCTTTGAAGGGATATTTCTGTGTGGAGAGGAAGTATGTAGCAGAGATATAACAAGCATTAAGAAGAAAGAAAGACAAAGAAAGAAAGGGAGAAAGAAAAAGCCCTGATCGCTCATTGCCTGATTGATAGCTGCGGTAAAATAATACCAGCCCCGAATTAAAAAAAAAATAAAATAAAATAAATCACAACTGGAGGAAAATAAGAGAAAGAATTAAGGTGGGAATTGTATTTCTGGAGAGTCAAAACTGTCAAGAGCTCGTGGTGAGAGATGGTGTCCTGCAGGTACCCCTGCAGCTGGGATGCGCGGGGTTGGTTTGCTTGGGCTAGCGCAGGTAGCAGGAACTGGTCCCACTGAGAAAGAGGTGCCTTTTGGTGCTGGGAGATGGCCCGGTCTTGGCCCCTTGGGTGCTGCTGCCCCACAACAGGACACAGGCTCCTGGGGAGGCGGATGCCATAGGGGTGGGCTCCCCCTTGCAGGCTGCTGAGCTGCTGTTCCTCCTGGTGATTATATTAATGATCCGAGGGCTGGAGCCCCTCTGCTGTGAGGACAGGCTGAGAGGGGTGGGGGGGTTCAGCCTGGAGAAGAGAAGGCTCTGGGGAGACCTTAGAGCCCCTTCCAGTATCTGAAGGGGGCCTACAAGAAAGATGGAGAGGGGCTTTTTACAAGGGCATGTAGCGATAGGATGAGGGGTCATGGCTTCAAACTGGAAGAGGGGAGATTTAGATGAGATCTGAGGCAGAAATTGTTTGCTGTGAGGGCGGTGAGCCCCTGGCCCAGGTTGCCCAGAGAAGCTGTGGCTGCCCCATCCCTGGAGGGGTTCAAGGCCAGGCTGGCCGGGGCTTGGAGCAACCTGGGCTGGTGGGAGGTGTCCCTGCCCAGGGCAGGGGGGCTGGAACTAGATTGATCTTCATGGTCCCTTCCAACCCAAACCATTCTATGATGAACTGGGGGCCGCAGCCCGTGACCTGGTTCTGGCTCGGTGAGAGTGTGCAGACGCAGGTGGAGAAGTGGAGGACGGGGGTGTTGCAGCCCCTCAGCAGCACTCTCGTGCTGGGCTTTGCACGGGCGGGCGGCGCTGGCTGGAGGCGCCTTCCCTTCCTCGGCTTGCGCATGAATACGGCTGGGGTTTTAACAGTCATTAATCAAGACTGAAACCCTGCTCTTCCCCAGACCCAACCATTCCCCAAGGTGGAACAAGTTTAAAATGTCACCGTCTCACAAACGGTGCGTTTTCACAGTTCTGGCGAAGGCTCACTCCGTCATCAAAAAGAGAAGCTTGGGTTTCTCGAAGGCGGCATCATCTTTCTCTAGAAAATCGCCAAATACTGACTGATGGCCCATAAAACATTAGTTTCCTCCAACTCTCTCAGGTTCCATTTTTTTGGCATTCCCTCCCGCCTTCCTCCTGGTTCCATACCAGGCTCAGTAACGCTGTTGTCTCCTGCCCGATGGACGCGTTGCTTTAGGGGAGCTGGAGAGCAGTGGGGCATGGCTTGGAAAGCTGGTGGGATCTCGGGAAGATGCTGGGGAGTTTGGCTGAGGGAGAGCCCTGTTTCTCAGGGGCTGCGTGTTTTGGAGAGAACGAAGGCCTGACGCTGCCCTGGGAGATTTAATGTATGGCCTCTCTGAATGCGGCAGGCAGCTCTCGGGAGAAAAGGAGGCTCCGCTTGCAGAGCAGCTTTTGGATCCAAGTATGTGTCACCTCGCTGAGCCGTATGTCCCCTCTTCCAAGCCCTGGAAACGTCTTCTCTTTGGGTCTTGTTTAACATTTCTGAAATCCAAAGGGACAGGCAGGCTCGACCCCCTCGTCACCCCGTTTCCTTCTCCTTTCCGGCTCCATCCCGACGTGCACTTCACTTGGAGTGCATTAAACAAAGAGCCAACGTCATTGAATTTCACGTACTGCAGCAACTTGAAAGCGCTCAAGTCAAAGGAGTGAGGGGCTCGGTTTCCAAGCGTATCTGTGCAAGAGCAGGGGAGAGCTCGGCGTTTCTCCCCGTGATGGGCCAATGTCTTCTGCATGGCCCCATGCCAAGGGAGAGCTTGGCGCGGGCAGGAGCTCCTCTGCGATGAGGGCAGGCGCAGGAGGGGTGGTGGAGGCGGTCTGGTCCTCAGCCCTCTTCCTTTCCCAGCATGGTCAAACGGAGGTTGGGAAGGGAGCGGAGAAAGGGAGTAGCCTGAAAGCACCGCAAGGAGAAGTGGGGGAAAAGTATTATTCGGGCTGAAGGACGCTGTTGGTAAAAGAATAAACGGATGTAAATATATGAGGTAGAAAATTAAGGTAGAGAATATTAGGGAAGTGTTTCTGAAACAGCCTTCTAAGGAAGCAAAGACAAAAGATGGTTCATGACTTGATATACGAACAGGCGATTGAGTGGTACAGCTCTCGTGGAGCGAGATCTTTTGGCATCTTGGTTTTAAATAGGACATTCATGCTTGTCCGATGAAATGTTGTTTTTTTTTTTTCACCCACAAAAAATAAAATATCAAAAAGCATTTCAAGTAAAATACTTGTAAATGCCACTGGTGGAGTCTTTTGTGGAGTTTGGGAGTCTCATGTCTGCGTCCTTGTGAGCAACCACTTCCACGGGGCACCGTGTTGCCTTTTCTCGCAGAGCCTCCTGGAGGGTACACAGTCACCATCCCAGGTGACATCTCCCAAGACTGAGAGTGCACCTTAGCTTTCTGGATATTCCTTTTTCAAGGAAAAAAATATTTTTCCGTGGATAACAGGAGGAAACAAACACCAAAGGTCTAAGTTCTGGTATTTTGAAAGGCTTAGTTACACTTGTGCGGTTCTGGCGGTGTCACGCCATAGCCTTCCTCCGTTGGACGCGTGGGGATTCACTCTGAAGTGCCGGCTTCCCGCTGCGCACCTGAATACGGAGCGGCTTGGTGTTAGATGGATTTCCAAATGTGCTTCTGAGCCCAAAGAAGCGGCTGCGTCAAAGCAGTGCGCATCCACTTCTGCCTGGCCTCGAGCTAGGCTCTGTATCCTGAAGGTAACGATATCCCGGCGCTGGCTTGACTTTGCAGTTAAGAGGAGGAAAAAGCAGCAAATAAGGGGTGCATTGTGTTTCATGGAGGATGGCTGTCATGGTGAGCTAGCAAATCCTGCTGTAATTGGCATAGAGGAATTTTGCCAAAGTCAGGGAAGCAAAGTGGTTTGTTACTTGCCTTTGCGGACTTGGGAGAGATCTGTCTTGGATATCCTCTTGTTGACCTTATCGAGTTCAACTTTCGTGTGTTTCGAAGGTCACGGAGAAAATCATTAATATTAGGTTGATTTGATGGCTGAAAGGTAATAAGTATTTCCTGCTTATCAGATGGGGTTTGAAAGGACTTTGAATAGCTTGATTTGTTTATCTTTTGCAATCGGTACGGCCCTTAGCGAGAGGGATTTCGTATTCCTCGCTCAGTTTGGGGGATGACATATGGTTTGCTCTCTGATGAGGCTTGGAGGCTCCGTAGGATAAAAAGCAAAAAACCAGGGAATCCTGAAGCCCAGCTCCCAGCTAACTTGGCCGTGCTGTGTTAGCTGTAACGCTTTATGACACGCACAATAACAGATTGACGTCCCCTTTGCCTGGAAAGCTCACAATGGAAAACACGAAATGCACGGGGGTTGGTTGGATGGATGGAAAGCCAATCCCGTAAACACGGCTTGGCACCGCGAGGGGTTTGGTGACCTTGGCGGGACTGTGATCGCTTCCCGTTCACAACAAGGCATCGATGTCTGCAGAGATGTGGCACCAGCTGGTGCAGGACTAACATCGCAGTGCTGGTGTCGGAGGCTTTTGCCCTTCTTGAGCATTTCGTGGATTACTTGATGGCGAAACCTCCGGCTGCATCAGCAAAATGGTCTTTCCCTCGCCCTCCACCTGGGATTCGACAAAAAGGAGGGTCATTCTTTAAGCTGAAGGATCGTTGTGAAGCCATTTAAAATGAAACCTGCTCGTTATTTGAGAATCATTCGGCAGAAAAGCACTTGAAAAATCTCCTAGAGCGGGCTGTCTGAAGACTGATGTCGTTTCTGGTTTCTTTGGCTGTTTGGAAAGGAGATGGGACTGAGTGCGCCCACCTTGAATTGGGCTGCTGCTTCTCAGGAGCGAGGCCTTTCTGAGGCACCAGGTGCTTGAGGTGAGGGTCGGCGGTTGTTTTTAAAAGGAATGCTGGTTTTCCCCTTGCGTAAGCTCTGTATGGCCGACTCTATTCTTAGGGTGGCTTTGTAGCTGTGTATTATCACTGAAAGGTGTAGTGATAAGTAAATAACAAGTGGATGAGGAACTGCTTGAAAAGAAAAAGAGAAGGAGAATAAAACTGAAACCAATTTCGGTGCTCTGGTTTAATGACTGAGACTATAAACAGTTGGCAAAGAACGAGACGGAGTTGTATGAAACCTGCTCTCCCGAGATGCTGAAGTTGTCCCGCATAGACGGCGGCCCGTAGCAGTTGGATAGATCTGCAGAACAGACCGCGATACAACCCCCAATCCCACCAAAACCCGTTGTGCTGCACTCCGGAGCCACAGTCTGGTGGTTTTGCTACCTCCAGCGTGGATGATCCGATTGAAAGGCCCTCCAAAAAAAGCGGTCATTTTCTGTATGATGTTTTTATGTGATGTAATAACATATTAATAGTTAAAAAAAAAAAAAAAGAAAAAAAAAAGATTTCCTTTTGCTTTGGTGAACGGACGTGAAAGCCCTAAAGTTTTCAAGTGGGGCTGGGACTTAAAGACGTTTCTGCATTCGTTTTTGTGTGTTGTGATTGTTACGGCAAGGTATTTGGGGGTGGATGGGCTTGGTTTTAGGTGACCTTCTGGAGCGAGTGTTGGCGCTCGGTTACCGAAGGAGGCATGTGTTACTAATTTTTTTGAGATTTATGAAAGAGAGTCTCTCTTATGGTATATATAAATGGACTTCCTTATCTCCGTAAAGTTAGCTGCTTGAGGGAGTAAACTCTTTAGGGCAGGGATACTGTGAGAATGGATTTCAGCGATGATCAAATAGGTTTTATCTCCTGAAATCGACACCGCATGAAATTTTATTTTAGAGTATCGATACTCTCTGCTGCGGGCCAGATGCAGCCTGGGCTGGCACGGCTAATTCACCTTGGCCACGCTCCAGCAGAGCATCCTGTTTCAACAGCGTGGTTAAGCGCGTCCTTACCTTTGAGCAGGCGGCTAAATCCTGGTGGCTTCGCTGCAGCTCTGGACCACGGCTGCTTGGCCAGGGGACAGGTCAGCTGCAAGGAGAACCTCCAGCACCTTCCTCCTCCAGGATTTCTTTCCCTGGCTTAGAGCTGGGCCTGTTGCTGGAGAGGCGATGGAGTGATGCAGGCTTGGGCTGGCTTTATTTCAGGGGTTGGTGTCCCCTGCTGGTCCCCGCTGGGCTTGGACAAGGTGTTGGCGTTGTAGATGATGCCAGCCAGGCCCTTGGCTGGCGGAGGAGGAGATGTCATCCCTCTGGGCTGCAGTTGTGCTCTTCTTGCCAAGGGAGGAGACACTCAATTAGCCGATCTTGGGCAGGAGAACTGTGACAAACATGCACAGGCGGTTTCGTGGCATGTTCGGAGGTGACCACAGCGCAGGATGGCTCCATGGCTGCTCCAGCGTCCACCCGGGCACCGCGGCGGCGGGCTGGGGCCTCTGCGGTGCGAGTGCTCCAGAGACAATTAAAAGAGAGAATTAAAACACGCGCTGGAAGACGGCTTGCCTTTTCTGTTTGAAGTTTCCAAGAAAGCAAAGCAACCTGCCCTTCCCCCAATTCAGATCCCACCTGTTTTGTTTTTTTTTTTTTTTTTTCCTGGAAAAATGTGAAATTCATTAACATGTGGTGAAAGCAATGTAACGACGTCATCTTGATTTAAAATCTGTTTTAAATCTTAAACCGACAGAGCCAGAATCTTAACTGCAAATAGCCTTGCTTGTGTGGGCAGGAGGCAGACTGTCAACGTTACTCGAGCATCCCTGGTTTTGGTAGTTCAGCATGCTTTGCAACAACAGCATTTGAAAAGAAAGCAAGAAGAGACTTAGGGAGGAAAAAAATAAATAAATTAATATTATTGATGTCCAAAGCATCCCCCGGTGCCCTCCTGGCAGGTGCCAGGGCTGCCGCTTCTCTCCCGTCCGTAGCTTTGGGTCGTGGCTTTGTGCTGCGCTGGTTTCTGAGAGTGGGTAATATGGCTGCGATTAATTGTGTAATTCTAGGCTGTCACCTTGAATGTCTGTTTAGACCCAGCTTTAGACCCTGAATCCCCTTTTGCTCAGCCTACGCGTTTAGCTCAGGCTCCTCCTGACTTCTGACGGTAACGTAAGAGAGTTAAATCGCTTTCCCTCCTAGGACTTGGGATCCAAATAGCATGATCCCAGCATTTAATAAGGGCAGCAAAGGCGATCCCGCAACATCCCCGTGAACCTCGTTGCTGTTGCCGCTGCGTTGAATATAATGTTTTTGTTTGGGTTGCTCGGTGAAGGTTTGGTGCTAAGCAGCACTGCCTGCCCAAAGTTCTCCTCCCGCTGCTGATCTGCGGGTCTACTCGATTGACTGGAAACGCTAAAAAGTTCTTCTGAGGTTTTGACTTTCGGGGAGTATTCGGCTTCGAGATATTTGCTGGTATGAGATGACACGTGCAGGAGGCGGAGGTGGGGCTGCTTTTCGTGTTGTGGCCACTTGCTCTTATGCGTTTTAGCCTGGAATGGACCTGAACGAGGATTTATTGACCCTTTTTCGTTTGCATTGCCAGCTCCATCCCCGCCCCAATATATCAGAACACTGTTGCTTGCAGGCGGGGAGGGCACGCGTGCCGTAGCAGGAATGTGTCAGGAGGAGAGGTACCTACCTTGATAGGAGTAAATATTGTTCCTCTGCCGGTCCCAAACTTAGGCATCATTAAATTCCCATGAGATTCTTATTTTACGGTGCATTTTGTCTTATACGCAAGCGGTACACAGGATTAGAGCTCACCGGCAACGAGTAGACTTTGAACGGTCTTTGTCTTGTTCAAATTGAATATTGCCTATTCGTGTGTGCGCGCCACTCGATAATCTTTTGCTTTCGGTCTCTGAATGATTTGTTGGTCCTGTTGAAGGGAGTCTGTCACCAACACATGAGTCTGGAGCGGGCAGCGTGGATGTCGTGGTGCAAACGCTCTCGGGGGGACGGATTGTGGAGTGATTTGTGGGCTTTTGTATTGTTTGGGCGTGAAGCGCTTTTGGGCGCGGGCTGCCCAGCCTCCCCTTTGGGAGGGCATCTTGAGAACGTCTGGGTTGTCTGGTCCTCTGACCTCGGGCAAGGCGGGACGATGACTCTCTGGAAGCAAAAGCAGGAATCCTGTTTTGGTGTTTCTTGGGAACGGTCAGGATAGGAAACGAGACCTCCAGAGAAGGGCAGATGCGTCGGAGGAAGTTTCTGGTGCTATTTTAAGGCTGTAGTGAACTAAGGTTAATTTAATCCATTGAAAAAAAGATGCAGTGGCTGAAGCAATCAGACCCCTGCTGATAACGGCCTTGCGGCTGGACGTGCTGGTTTGGCTCTCGCTGGCCCTTGTGAGCATCTCCCCAAGCCGTGGCCCTGTTGAGGCGGACAGAGATGCCTCCATAGGTGGTCACCGATGAGCTGGCTTCACTGAAAAGCAGGGCTGGCAAAAAAGTTAGCCTGAAGAGTGCCCATGTACAGACAACACTTTTATCGTAGTAGATTTTATGCCTGTGCGAAGCTAGAGTCCGGTCTGCTAATGTCAGCATAAATAGCTTTTTCCTTTGACTTCTTCCCTGCAGTTAATCCGGGGAATCTGAAGGTGGCTGAAGGTGAAGCACAAATTCTCTGGAGTTGTCCACCCCCTTTCCCCGACACGTGTCCGTGTGATCTGGTAGAGGCTATGCATATGCAAAGGAGCACCTAACGTATGGCCAAGGTGGCTGGCCAGGATTAAATCAAAGCAGGACTGAGCAGAAGTTCTTACTCAAAAAAAAAAAAACCAAACCAAACCCAACCCCACGCTTTGATTGTAAAAAAACCCAGGTTTGGTTTGCTGTCGGGAGCCAGCTCTGGCTAGAATTACACGTTGAGTGCCTGATACCGCGGCCGCAGCTGTCAAGCGAAGGGCAGCCAAATCCGAGTCCTCTTGCGCCACGCGCCCGTCGGCCCGCGCGGGTTGGTGTGCCGTCTTTCTGGCCAAGGTGCCTGCTTTGTTTCACCGTCTGCTCTGTTCTCTCTCTCTCTCTCCCCGCTTCCCCACCCGCTCTCAGATGTTCGCTGCCGAGGAGAATGTAGATTTTCGGATACACGTGGAGAACCAGACGCGGGCGAGGGACGACGTGAGCAGGAAGCAGCTTCGGCTCTATCAGCTCTACAGCAGGACAAGCGGGAAACACATCCAAGTGCTCGGCAGGAGGATCAGTGCCAAAGGAGAAGATGGAGATAAATATGGTAAGAATATTTACTGGCATCCCCCAGACTCTGGGTCAAAGGCTTTAATCTTGTATGTTGGGAACCTCTTGGGAGAAAAATAAGAAGGGCAATAAAAAACAGGATAAAAGCGAAAAAAAACCCACCCCGCTTTTCCAGGTTAAGAACGTGGGATTTGTTGTGTTGGAGCAGGCTGTCGGTCTGACTCCCAGCTGCAGGCGGTTCCCGCAGTACTGCCATGCCCTGATTTGTTAGTGTATGATGGTGCTTGGAGAGGAGAATCTTTTTCTGCCCGACGGATGAGCTCCCAGGGTGTCTACTGGAATTCATCAATGATACCCAGGTTGGTGGATGGGGGATGTTCATCCCCCGTGAACTCCAGGCTCATGTTTGGATGAACCCAGTGCTTCAATGAAGCACTCTCCTCTTTCGAGGTGTGTGTGTGGGGGGATATTTGATTTGAGCTGAAATGAAGCAGACTTCGGAGCTTTGAGAGTAGTCCAGAGCTTAAGTTGTATCTTGGGATGCACATATTTGAACTTCCCCCAGGCCAGCGTCATTCTCACGGTGATTTGCCCACAAGCAAGGTGCTAGAAATGCTGCTAGCAGGCTGAATGACGAAAAAACTCCGTAATTCTGGTACATTCCGAGATGGTTGCAGCAGAGATACTTTTGCTGAAGTTGGATGCTTGGAAGGATTTTAGGGCTGTTCAGAAAACCGGTCCTTTTTCTGCTACGGATGTCCGGCCCTGTGCGTCCACGCGTTGCTGGAGAGGTGTGCGTATGTGTTGGCCGGCGTGCAGGTTCACGCGAGGTTGGCTTCACGGGCAGCACGGCTGAGGTGGAGGTGGGCCACAGTGATGGCAGGTCAAAATCCTGGACCGGTTGTCCCTTGAGGCGGGATGAGGTACACGCCGTGCCGAGCGTGGAGGGCAGCTAGAGGACGGAGGAGCAGGGCGATGGCTAGAAAGCACCTGGCTGGTGCGAAATGAACCCCCACGGCTGTTGCGTAGCCCAACGTCTCAGAGAAAGCCCAGCCCTGAGGTCTCGTCGACCTCCTCCTTTGTCGTTCCCAAATTTCCAGATAAAACAAGAGTGGAAAGTGCCACTCGGCTGCTAATTATTGTGTCATTTTATCCCATTCATCCTCTTAAGGTTTGATATGTAAACTAGTCGCTGCGTGCTGGCTGCCGGCTTCCCGGGGAACGCTCTTGCCCGCAGTGACTGTCAGGTACGGTGATGTAGCTTTCCTCTCCATGAAAGAAGGCAGCATTTACAGTGGGGTGCAGCAGGGAAGTGTGCCCATGAGCAGCTGACAAGTGCTAATTTATGTGTCAAAGCCCATCTTGTCCCCTTCATGCATATGCAATGGCGCCTGAACAACGCATCCCCGGCGCTGGTGACCGGTGGCGATGCTGCACAATCGCAGAGCCCCGCGTCTCCCATCCGGGGAGCTCCCTGCCTCGCCGCTCGCCAGCAAAATCCTCTCCGCTAACAAATCCTAACAACCCGGAGTGCTCCGGCCCTGGAGGCCATTTGCTGACCACCCCCCCCCCCCGGCCTCTTCCCTCCCCTGCATCTCCTAATAAAACTCCTTGACGCGTCAAGCTGCAAAAGCCTTCCCGTCCCTAGCCCTGCTGAAAGGTTATGGAAATCTGTTCATCGTCGTGCTTGGCACGGGAACGCTTCGAGCATGATAATCGGGGAGACAGTGAGGTGGGACGCGGAGGTCCGGGATGTGACCACGCAGAGCTCCTCGCTGTGATAATGAAGGGGGGAGAGATGTCGGAGTTACTGAAGTGAGAACCATCTGTGTTGCAGCCAAAACTGGATACAAAGGCAATGACACAGGATTCATTATGTGCCGGGAACCCCTCCCCCCGAGGCATTATGACGGAGTAACCTTTGATCAAGACCAGAGAGAAGCTTAAACCAGGTCTTGGGCATCTCAACAGTTGCAAACTTTTGATCCCTGTCTCCGTCTTGCTGGTCGGATCTGCCCCCGGAGGAGGGAGGACGCCTCTCCTCTGGCGCAGCAGATGGCGGGTTTTCCTCCTGCCCTTTCTCTCCTTTTCCCTCTCTGGTTGCCTGTGGGCTGGCCAGGAGCGCCCAGCTCCTTTCTTGGCTGCCTCCCCCCTGCTGACGGTGCCCGTCTCCCACCACTTTTCCACCCTCTTAACCCCGTCCCCGCTGACAGGGGAGAGGGTGGCGGAGGCGATGTGGGTCGGTGTCCCGAGGATCGCAGCCCGGGGAAGGCTGGGGGAGGACCAGCAAGAGCCAATGGCTGAGAAAAGGCAAGAGACGTGGGAAAAGGTGCCCCTGAGAATTCCCTGAGTTCTCCCAAGAACTCAGCCCCACGAAGAGAAGGTGACATCAGGCCGGGGCAGCGCAGGCTCCGTCTGAATGTGGGAAGCTCGGTGGAGCAGCCAGGCTGTGGCTAAAGGTCCATAGCGCTCATCGCCAGCAATTAGCACTAGCCAGTTTTGAGGATGGGGGAGCTAATAATGTTTTAGCACTTCTTTCCCCTCTCCTCCTCCTATGCATTCGCAACTGGGTAAAGCACGGTGTCCAAGTGAAGAGAAGTGAAGAGATGCCTTCCCCCCCTCCTTTCTCTTTTTTTTTTTTTTTTTTTTTTTTTGTTTTTGCACATACGCAGCATCCAAATGGCTGGCGTGGGAGGGTCGCCCTGCCTTTGAAGGGAGGTTGGTTTTATTGCAAGCTTTTATTGACTTCTGTAAAACTTCTCACCTCTTGCCTGAAGAGAACGCCCAGAAAAGAGGGGAGGTGGCAGGTCTCAGGCGGTGAACTGCTGAATTCAGCCCCCCCGCCCCGGCTCCCCGGCCCCGTGAGTACCGCGCGATACCCAGCCAGCCCTGGGTCAGGGAGAGAAGGTCCGGCAGGGCTGGGAGAACCCGGCCGAAGGAAGCCCCCTTTCAATGTTTTATCCAGGTCTGCAAATGCCCTGTGCGAGGGGCAAATGCCTGCTCCTGCCGTTGTTGCACGGGTTTGCCGGCGTAACAATTCCGGTGTGTCGTTTTTTGGGTTACGTCTTCTCGGGGGCCGAGATCTGGCCCCATGTGTCAAATTATTAAATGGCAAATTAAGTCAGTTAATAGAATTAATTGAGTCGATGTAATCCTTTTAATCAGATGGATTTGATCCCTTCTCAGATGAATTAGAATCCATTAACAGATAAGTCAATTATTGGACTAAATTAAATCTAATAATAATGCCTGCTGCTCACAGCAACGCTAATTAATCTAAATACACTTACCTATCTCCCAAGGTTGTTTTTTTTTTTTTAAGGCTTAATTGATGTTCCTAAAGTGCTCTGAGATCTTTAGATAACAGACGATCTATGTGAGCAAAATATTATCTCTTAACAGACTATAATTAAAAGACTGATCTATTTACAGATTGCGTTTTTACTTTAATCTCTTCAACCTATTCAGAAGGAGTTTGCACTGGCCCAGAAAAACAATATTCCTGTTATAAGCTTATTATTACTTTACAGGTTCCTAAGTGGTCCTTTCATTCGGAAAATGAAAGGGGGAAGGAGAAAAAACAACCATTAAAGTGCTGACAAGAAAAAAAAAAAAAAAAGAAAAGGACCTGGAACCTTTATATTCTACCTCCGATAAATGGTACAGATAGGGAAGAGAGGGATCAGTGACCTGAAACCTTAGATCCTTTCATTTATTTTCATTTCACAAAAGGCAGAAGACATTCTATCCTGTTTGTTCACGATCTTTGTATCCGGCACAGTTGGGGAGACAGAGCTCTCTTGGTTGGGTGAAGGCATTTTTTTGCCTCATTTGTATTTCACAGCCATGTGATTTTTGTTTTAATTTGTCCCCGGCTACTGCTGTCCGGCGGGGCGGTGAGAAGCGATAGCCATCGGCGGAGAGGCGAGGGCGGGGGGGGTGTGAGAGGTCTTTGGGCTTGCCCTCTCTGGGGAGGTCACTTTTATTTGCGGCGAGCGCTTGGGTGTCCTGACGGCTGGGATGTGCCGTGTGCGGGTAGGTCATTAGGCAGGTTGCTATCCGGTGGTATTTCGTCCATTGACAAGTCTGTCACAGTTTTAAAAAAAAACAAACCACTCTTGGCTCCCCCAGAAGGTTATAAACCATCTTTTTTATAAAACTCCTTGTTTATAAACCTTCCAGTCTACAGCATGGAAGGCTTTGTTTGAGGACACCCCGTGCAAGGGGCAGCGCACAGGTATAGATTCGTAGGATGGTTTGGGTTGGAAGGGACCTTAAAGCCCAGCCAGTGCCACCCCCTGCCCTGGGCAGGGACACCTCCCACCAGCCCAGGTTGCTCCAAGCCCCGGCCAACCTGGCCTTGAACCCCTCCAGGGATGGGGCAGCCACAGCTTCTCTGGGCAACCTGGGCCAGGGGCTCACCCCCCTCACAGCAAAGAACTTCTTCCTCAGATCTCAGCTAAATCTCCCCTCTTCCAGTTTAAAACCGTCCCCCCTCGTCCTATTACTACTACCTTGCATAAAGTCCCTCTCCAGCTTTCTTGTAGGCCCCCTTCAGACACTGGAAAGCTGCTATAAGGTATGACATCTCTCCTCCTCGCCACCCCATCGCTGCCCGCGTGTTCAGCCCCCCAGGGGGATGGACCCTCCAAGACTCCCCCTGAGCTCAGTGGGGTTTAGCTCAGGACTCGTGAGACGCCCCTTGCGAGAGGAGCTTTGGGGAGGTGTTGGCGAGGTTAACTAGCGGTGTGTCTACAAATCCGAGGTCAGGCAGACCAAGAAGGGAAGCAAGTTCAAGAGGTGGCGTGCCCGCACGACGCCAGGCATTACCTCCGCCTCTCACGGGCGTTCCCGGTACAGAACATCACGTCCCCATATGGATGCGCTTTGCCGGGTGGTACGGGGAAAGCAAGGAGCTCGGGGAGACGGGCGTCTCCTTGCTGGGGCCACCCCAGCCGGGGCGATGCGCCCCGCAGCTTGCAGTCCCCACCTCCTGTTCCAGCCGGAGCTTCCCAGAGATGCCAGTGGACAAGCCCATAGAGAGCACATTACAGCTGTCTAGACATCAGCCACACTCCAGCCCGCCAGAGATTTTCATTTGTGGTCGAAGTGGGCTCTGTTCCATGAGGAGGTGTAATACGTGTGGAAAATATTATTATAGCAAAATAGCCTCCTTTAATTGACTCTACATTTTGCAGGATTCCTTCCTAGGTTTGGGTGATCCTGTGCTCTCCGGAATTAATGAGCTGACATAGCACTTCTTCGGGTTTGGCAGCCTGACAGCTAATTTAGAACTCCCTAAACTCATTTCACTAATGACTCCCATTTGTTCTATCTCAAAGCCTGGAAACAAATGCAAAATACCAGTGCCATTGTCCCATCTTTAGCAAGTCATTCTTTCCCCTCTGTATTTCTGGCACCTTAACAGCAAGCTGCCTTGGGAAACCTGATTAACTCTTTCCCCTCCTAGAAGAGTTAAAATCAATTTTGATCCCCCTCCTGGGAAGATCAGGAATTAAAAATAACTGAATTCATTGTGGCTGGACGGCGCAGAATTAACCTGCGAGAGAGGTGGGAGACGGAGCCCGAGGAGCCATTTGGGATAGTTAAATATAGCCGTATTTCCACTGTCTGGACATTCAGAAACGTGCTTTTCTTCCCAGGAACCAGGTATGTGCGAAGGGCCCGTGGGTCCCGGCGCAGCTCAGCCCCGCATGAACTGTGATTTGCTTTGTCATTTATTCCGCTGAGCCATCAGGATGGCTGTTTCCTATTTAAACGACGTATCGCTGCCTCCAGTCTCTTCCCATTACAGTTTTGACATGACAACAAGACAAATAATTTTTTTTTTTTTTTTAAAAAAAAAAAGACCTTTTATCTTCTCCACCATTTATTTTCACTTACCTCGCCCGGGGGCAGAGCTGACCTCGGCGCAAGGGACGATCACTCACCATGGCAGCTGTACAGTCATATGGGTCCTGGGGACCCGCCCGAGCCGGAGAAGCCTTTGCCGTCCAGCTGCTGTGTTGTGACTCTGGGTTTTTTCCCCTCCTTGCCCAACATCTCCTCGTTGCTTTATTGTTATTAATTTTTTTCTTTTTTTTGCCTTAAAATATCTCCCCTTTTCGTCTGCAGTGGGGCAGTGGCGAGGTTTTTGTTTGAAAGCAGGCGTGGGATGGACTGAAGGGCTGCTTTGTTGACCTCGGTGTGGGGTGGCTGGGGCTGGAGATGATGGGGCTGGAGATGGGGCTGGGGCTGGAGGTGATGGGGCTGGAGCTGGAGATGATGGGGCTGGGGCTGGAGATGGGGCTGGAGGGGATGGGGCTGGGGGTGATGGGGCTGGAGGGGATGGGGCTGGAGCTGGAGGTGCTGGGGCTGGAGATGGGGCTGGGGCTGGAGGTGATGGGGCTGGGGCTGGAGAACGATGGGACTGGGGATAGTGCTGGGGCTGGAGGGGATGGTGCTGGAGCTGGAGGTGCTGGGGCTGGAGCTGGGGCTGGGGCTGGAGGTGATGGGGCTGGGGCTGGAGAATGATGGGACTGGGGATAGTGCTGGGGCTGGAGGTGATGGGGCTGGAGGTGATGGGGCTGGGGCTGGAGAATGATGGTGCTGGGGCTGGAGACGGGGCTGGAGGGGATGGTGCTGGGGCTGGGGGTGCTGGGGCTGGGGCTGGAGATGATGGGGCTGGAGATGGGGCTGGGGCTGGAGGGGATGGTGATGGGGCTGGAGATGATGGGGCTGGAGGTGCCAGGCCGCGGTGGGCAGCAAGGAGCTGCCCTCACCTTCCAGGCAGCCCTGACAGGTTCGGCAGCTGTTTGAAACGCGCTGTAAGCTGTGACCATCTGTACATTTAAGACTTTTTTTTTTTTTTTTTTTTCTTCTGCCGTTTTCTGTGCCAGCGCCAGGGTAGGGGAAAGCTCTGCTTAGGCGGGATGAGAAGTTTGGGAAGGAAAATCTAAGCCTTTTGCTTTCTGAGTCGTGACAAACCTATTTCAAATGACGTATTTGTTGCCAATTTCCTTTACTTTTGGTTTTCTTTACTTTTGGTTTTGATAGCTGCTACCCCGGCCTCCCGCCGTGGCCAGCTTCACACCTGAAGTTCCGCTCTTTCTGCAGCGGTCCCTGTTTTGTGCCTGTAGTAAGTGATGTACTTGAGAGCTTTGGGACAAAACCAGCAGAAACCGCTGTTTATTTTTCCTCTGACACTACAGTGATTTTTGATTTCCCTACTTCTGGACCTTGAGATAGTTTAATGATCCTTGACTTTCATGGGGATCAAAAATAACTCACCGTCAGGTCTGTGTCCAAACTCCAGGTCTCCGTAATCGCCGATCAGGGTTTGGAAAACACAGGCCTGTCTGTCGGTAAATATTAGGGACCCAGAAATTACTTAGGAAAAGTAATTTCGAGGTCTGCTGATAATTTGTCATTTTTAATTTCTGTGTGGAGTGGAAAGCGAGCTACAAAGTGGGAAAAAAATAAATAAAATCTTTATTTTTGTGCAAGTCATAACAGGGTTTTTGTTAACAGTTTGTGTGTGTGTATAATTCTGTGCTGTGATTTAAGCGTTCCCATTAGAAATGCAGAATAGGAAATAGGATCCCATCTGTGAGCAATTTAAGAGGAAGTGAGACAATGGAGTCGATTGCTGCTCCAGTTTAGATAATCAATACAAATATTATTAGTATAGTGATTTATCTTCCGAAACGCTTTATGAAAATGTGAATGCCAGACCCCGAAGACAGGTCAATATGATATTATCTGTTCCTGCCTTGCTGGGATTACGCTTTTTTTCCCAGCAAGCTCCGGCAGCTGCTTTGCTGAAGGTTCTTCCCTGGCTCTGGTGAAATAACGCAGAAACAAAGTTAGGGCTTTCCTTTCTCCTCCGTGACTCTGAATACGCACTGTGCGTATTAGTCCAAAGATTACTTTTATCTGACATTTGTAGCTGGGGGCTGCTGGGTGGATACTGGGAGATGACCTTTGAGGTCCCTTCCAACCCAAACCCTTCTATGATGAAGTTCTGGAAGAAGTCTGCGTAATTTTAAACGTATTTGTAGGCCATGAGCGATTCTGTGCGCAAATACGGAGGGTGTTCCTTTGAGTTTATTGCAGTTGTTTTACGTTAGCGTCTGGTATCAAGCCTTGTATCGTGGTATCTGAGGTTTTCCCGTATCTAAGCGTTGGGCTGGTCATGAATTCAAGTCGGTTCTCGGGAAGCAATTAGAAGTATCCTGCGAACAGGCTAGTCTACATTTCCAAAAGGGTTTTTTTTTATTGCTTTTACTTTGGAGAGGGAGGAAGGAAAACATCGTCAACAAATTGTCTTGCGAATTTTGGCGTCGGTGTACATTTCCACGCGTGTTGTCAGGTGGCCACTGAGATTTGCCCTTCATGAGAAACGTTTGGAGGAAATGAAAAACGTCAACAACCCTATTAAGAAGATGCCGAATTAAAGACAGGATGGGAAATTCCAAACTTGGTGTGTAAAGGACACGCATCTGCTTGAAAAGAACGTGGGATCTCGCTGGCTTGCTGTTTGAGAGACGCAAAGTCGGTAGCTTGCTTTGCTGGAGACTTAATGTCGGTGGTGTTACCCAGGTCGCTCAGCTGGAGCATCTCCCGTGCTCCCCTTTGCCCAGGTTTGGTGGTGGGACACTGAGGCTGGACCCTCTAGACAGTGGAGAGAGAAGGACCTTTGCTCCTCGTGTGTAACCGAGCAACACGAATTTCATCCTCTCGGTCTCCTCGTGTGTCCCTCCCTCATCTCCAAAGCAGGGCTTGCACCATTCCCTCACCTCGCAGGTGTGCCGTCAGGATGAAAGCATCGCAAATGGAGAGATGGTGAAGGGGCGGTGGGAATGGACACCACACCGGTAGCCTGGTTAGAAGTAATTATTTGGTGTTTTTAGATGCCCTGAGACCATTCCTGTTTTCAGGCTGGGGTTTCCTCAAGCAAGGTGTTGGACTTCATAAAAAAAAAAAAATAATAAGGCACTTTAATCGCTCAGATTTCACCTCAGCTCTTTTAGAAAACCAGATAGTCAGGAATTTCCGCAGCTGGGAGGTGGAGCGCGGCAAACATTAACAACGCCAGTCGCATTGCGTGACCGTCTGGAAGAGGAGGGAAGAGCCCGGTCCCCTGCAAAAGTGCACCCAGCCTCGGGCTCGGCCGAAAGGTGAAAAATAACGAAGCTCCGAAGAGGAGAAATTGCTGATGCATGACGCTCGGAAATCTGGAAGAGTCCAAAAAGGGAGCTGAAAATACCCCCCCCCCCCCAAAAAAAAATGACTATCTGTGGCTTGAACGAAATAGTGTCCGATCAGCATTCAGAAACCGCTGAATTCAGGCCGTTCCAATACTGGCATTTTCCAGACTGCCTGCCAGTCGGATGCAGAGGAGAACACGTGTAGAGTGTCTGCGGTCTCAGCGCTCGCAGGAAGGGGAAGGCGAGCTGGAAGTAAAGGGAGTGAGAAGACCCAGTGAAAAAAAAAAACAAACCATTTTTTTTCTTACGGTGAGGACGAGAAGGGGGTGTTGGGGTTGGAGGGAGATGGTCGCGTGGCTGCACTCCGTGAGCATCCCTTTTAATGAGCTGTGCCAGCAATAAATAGCGCACGCTTTGGTCCCTGATGAATTTTAAGTATTTTCTGAATGCCCGTAACAGGCAATTCATGCCATTATGGTGACGTAGGAGGCTGAGACCTTCTAAATACCTCCTGAGCTTTGCCTCCCTGTCTTCTGCTGCAGTCGCTTTGGGGATGTGCCTGTCCTTTGCTGACGCTACCTGAGGGGCTGAGCTTGAAGAATCACTGGGTAGTGCTCAGATTTATTTTGCCCTCGTCTCCGAGAGCCAAAATGAGTGCCTAAGAGGCCTTCTCCTCCTCTGCGTTTGCAGCTGCCAAAAAGGACGCTTTTCTTCCCAAAGCAGTAAGAAAAAAATCCCGCCATCTGCTGTTGACCCTGCCTTGGCTGGAAGGATCCAGCCCCAGGTAGTGCCGTGGAGAGGAGTCCTTGTTCTCTGACGCAGCTCGGCAGCTTCTGTTCCTCATCCGAGAGCTGGGGCTGGTGGGACGGAGGATGGTGACACAAGCCACTGGGGTTTAAGCATATGGTGGGCTTGGGATCCTGGCTTCAAGTTGACGTGGCTGGTACGGTTTGGTTTATACCTGATGTTCTCAAGTGCTTTTGGAAGGAGAAGCAGAAGAGGGAACGGGTGGTCGGAGGGGAGCTCTCGCAGCAGGGGGCATCACCCACAGCCGCTGGAGGCGGTGAAGACCTCAGCGTGGAGAAGCAGCAGGGAAGGGCTAAGAACAGGACGGCACGTAAACACCAGGTAAATCCAAAAAAATAATGTCCAAATGGCCTCAACGCTTGGCCTGGGCCAGCCATGAGGCTCACAGGGTGTCCGTGCCCCCGTGCGGTGGGGGTGTGAGGGGTGTCCTCGCCACAAAGCCCCTGTTGCTGCTCTGGCAGGTTTTCGCAGGGGTGAGGTTGCTGTGGGTTCTCAATTTCGCATCACGCATTGCGCCGAGGCAGAGGGTGAACTCCGCAGCTGCTGAAAGCTGGGCTTGTCCTGTTGGGGTCAGTGACGTGGTCCCGGGTTCCGGTAGCAAAGGAGCTCGCCTAAAACGAACTTCGGTATAAAGCCCAAATAGCATTTTCTGCTGGTTGCGTGGAGGGATCGCAGGGCTGAATCTCTGTTACAGCCGAGGCCTGATTATCCTCTGCCCTACCCTCGTGAAGCTCCGCCGCCTTCAGCAGAGCCCTTCCTGGAGCTCCTGTGTGAGGCTGAAAGGAGATTAAGTGCCCAGCAGTGCCTCCCATTCCTCCTGTGTCTTGCACCTTTGTTAAGACCTTGCATTTCAAACCATTTTAGCCGGTGGGAGGCAAATCAAAGCTGTTAGGTTTTAGCCGGTGACAATGGCGGGGTGCTGCGTGGTGTGCGGTGACAATGGCGGGGTGCTGCGTGGTGTGCCCGGCCCCTTGCCTTTGTGCGACGTTTGCTCAGCGGTGATTCTTGCCTTTATTTCATTTGCTTCTGCATCTGCATTTGTAACCGTCTCTTTTTTCAAGTTAAGTTGCTGGCTGGTGACTCATTAGGAGTAAATAGGCAAGAGGATATTGACTTTACACCTACTAATTTGGGGGTGCTAACAAGCAAATGTAAGAGCTGCATAGTCACCGGGTAAATTGTCCCACCTGGGAGGACCGGAGGAGGGGAGATAAAAAGCATTGCAAAGGGGCCGCGCTTTTGTGTCTAGCTACTAGCCTTGCTTGTTCTTGCAACCGTAGTGAGTTTGGGTGAACATCTGACAGCCACCATTGCTGTAACCTGTTTTGAGCTTCGCCAGGATTTTCTGGCGCCGGAACTCTTAGACCCGCGTGGGCATGAGAAGAAGCCAGGATCCTAATTAGAGGATGCTAAATAGGTTCGCTCAGAAATGAGGCGGCCTTTCCGGCGGCTGGTGGAACAAATCCTTCTTCCTGCGGCATACGCGAGCGCGGGGCGGAGGATGAGTCAGGATGCGCGTCCCTGCCCGTGCTGGCGTGCCGCGTGCGCTGCTCGCGGGAGGGGGGGGTTACAGACATGTAGTAGCTTTAACATAGCTAGCATAGGTACCGACAGCGGCAAACATCGGCGGGGTGGGATGGCCGTTAGGTAAACAGGAATCGGTGTGGCTCCGTGGGCTGTGGCTGCAGGGATGGAGGAGGCTCGTGGTCACGGCCATGGGCATTGCCATGGGCAGCTCGCTCCTGCTGTTCGCAGTTTCTCTTGGGACCCCAGTCAGCGGGAGGTGTATCTGTCCCTCTCCAGCCCCATCTCGGACGCGGTGACTGCGCACCCGTAGGAATGCTTAAATCGAGACCAGGACGTCAGGTTTCTCGGGGAGAGCAACTGGTTGGAGGGGAGCTGGGGCACAGCTGGGGAGCGATGGTCTCTAGCCCTGATGGCCCTGCTCTGAGCTGAGGGTTGAGCTGGATGACCTCTGGAGAGCCTTCCCAACCTAAATTGTTTCGTGGTTTGGAGGGTGTCTTTCAACACTGATTATCGGAACGGAGCTGGCAGATAACAGCATCACTGGTCCGTCGCTTTGAAGGCGGTGGTTCTCCTTTGGATGCATTGAGTGGGACCCGCAGGAAGTGTCTGTTTGTGGTTTGTCCCTCCCTTTTCTCCTTGTGTGTTTGTTTTTTTTTTTTTTTTTAATTTTATTTGTACTGGGATTTTAAAGAATTTACATTATTTAAAAAATTGGACGTAGGCGGAGTTTTGCATTCTGCCGCTTCAGTCCTCCTGCCCTCTCCCTCGGCTCGGGGGTGACCCGCTTGTAGCTGCGAAGATGAGACCGTCCGCACAAGGGTATGTAAACCCTTGGGGTTTAGAGTTTATCTTACGAGGTGTGTGTGCTGCGGAGTGGCCCGGCAGGCTTTGTACCACTGCAATAACCAGTTTGTCATCTCTGCTCCTTTCTGGCCACGAATCCGGTTTACCGCGTACTTTGAATGGGAGGAAGGAGTCCCCAGTCCTGCTGTATCCCATCACTGGCTCCCGCTCTGCGGCTGTGACTTCCAGCCTCCCTCCTCCTCCTCCTCCTCCTCCTCCTCCTCCTCCCCGGTGCCTGACCTGGCTGCAGCCAATATCTGTCTCTCAGCAGGAGGAATCCGAGGAAACGCGGCAAACTTCAGCTCCTGGGGCTAAATTGTTGTGCTCTGTAACAGCAAACTGTGTTGAACTAATTGACAACCGGCTTTAAACGTACCCCGATCAGGCGAATACGCTGATTTATTTTTTCCTCTCTCACCGAGTGTTAAGCGGCTTCCAGCTTGGTTTCCTCCCCGAGAAGTGGATAACTCATCCATTGTGTAGCAAAACTGATGGGCAGTTTTGACCTCTATACAATCCTTTCAGTATGTTGAGGGAGGAAAAGAGTTTCTTACGCTCGTATGAATGTTTGACCACTTAAAAAAAGCAAAACAAAACAAAACAAAAAAAGCCCGACCCAAAACCGCACACAACAACAAAAGATGATCCGTTTTCTCTGGATGTCTTTGAAAGAAGCTTAGTTTAGAGACAGACTGGAGGGAAAGGCTATTGATTTTGTTTGACCTCCAAACAGACTGCGGTCAGTATATTTTCCCTGTTGGAAGCGGTTCAGGGCTCTGAATTTCCGTGTCAGCGTTTGTATGCTGAAGCGCGCTGGAGCTTTTTGCTGCCGCTTCAATAAATAGCAAGCTGTAGGGAAAGGTAACGCCGGTACGGATGTATTCCCCTCCGGATCTGCCCTTCCTTTCTTTTTCTTTCCCATATAACTCGGCCGTGTCGCTGATGAAGCGCATACCAAGTCCTTTTCACCGAACGTCACACGGGTTAGTGGCTTAAGCCGGGACTACAAGCAACAGTTTTGTAATCCATGCTTTTCCCAGTGCTGAGCCGGGTCCTTTCCCGGCCTCTTGCCTGCACCGGCACCCGGTTGCCCTACCCGGCGAGGAGGGAGACGCCTTCCCGTACGCAGAAATAAATCCTCTAAAAAATACCGTCCCTCCTTCTTACCCTGCTTATTCTCAACCTTTACACAGCCTTCCTGATCTGCGCTTAGGTCTGCTGCAGCGAAAGGGAACATTCTGTTTGGTGTCTCCAGGAATACTGGAAGCGCTCTGCTGGGTACGGCTCCGCGTGGGTTTGTAGGTGTTCTCGTAAAATGGCTTATGGCAGCTGATGTGCCCCTTCTCCGGCAGTCGCCTGTCAAAGAGTGCCTCCAAGGGATGGAAATACCTCTAGGACGCGTTGATTGTCAGAGATGCGTTGATTGTCAGGTTTCTAAACGAACTTCTGGGAGCTCCTGCAAGATGAGCAGTGCCGGTCGGCACCTCTCCTGGCCGAGGTGTCGACTGCGTTATCTCCTCCTAATTGAACAGTGATGCTCCTCACGGCGTCTTTTGGGTTTGTACGCCTCGCGGCCAATTCAGCACAGCAATTGCTGCTGTCGGCACCTCAAAGGGCAGCCCGATAAACCCACGACCGCGGTGCGCGCAGGCTGTTGGACACCAGTTGCTGAGCTCCCCTGTTGGCTTTGGCGGCATCGGCTTCACTTCTAACCCAGACGCCCAGCCGTTCGTCTTGGTCCTAACGCTGAGCCCCTCTTTAGAGGAAGAGCTGGTCTTCGTTGCTGGCCCCACGTCTGCTTCGAGCTGTGTTTTGGGTGCAGGGGGAGGCAGCTGCTGCGGCTGCGCGGGAGCCCGCCGCATCTGGGGGCTGCTGAACAGTCACACAGCATCAGTTTCGAACTTCGGCGCCTCATTTCCCCGAGACCGATGGCCCCCTGCGTCCCTAAAAACCTAACAGCTGGTGGGAGACGTATTTGCGCCGCCTGTGCCAAGTCAAGCTGAGGTTGTGGCCTGCATAACTCTGGTGACTCCCCGGAGCGGGACTTTAAGGGTTCCCCAGAACCTTTTCTGGCTGTCTTTAGCCCAAACCCCCCTCTCCCTGTGTCTGAATATTCAATCACATTAACCCTTTGCAAACGGCTCAGCAAACGCCTCCGAGAGCGGTGAGAAAGAGAGACCCGCAGCCGTTAAACACAAACCTGAAGGCAAGGAGCCGACGGAGGGAGACTGCGGAGGCGATGGGCTCTCTCCCAGCGAGCCCCCGGCCCCCGCTGGGTCCCATGGGTGCTGCCCACCAGCCTCCCCGATGGGTGCTCCCGTCTGCCCCTGCTAATTATCCCTCCGCTCCAGTTCCTGAGGCCTGCCTGGGGTGCTTTACTACTCGTTATTACTAATACAGCAATAATATTCGTCAACCCACGACTTGTCTTGGGAGCAAATAGTCCTGGGCTTGCAGTCTGAGCACAGACCGGTCTGCTTGGGTATTACCCACCTCAAGGTTATCAAGCAAGCTTCGTTAATTAATAAGCAGAAAGTTTTGCCAGAGCCTTGAGGTGATGTGTTAGTTTAAAAAAAAAAAAAAAAAAAAAAGTTGTTGGAAACATAGGTAATTGCTGGGAAAGCGGCAATGCTACGTGTTACCCTATTGCAATGGCTTCCATAGGTGGTCTCCCCGACGTTGTGGTGGTGGGTCAGGAATATGACCGTTTCTTGTTAATGATCTAAATCAAAGACTAAGCACGCGGAGAAAAGCAAAGATGCCCTTACTTTTTAAGTGCCTGTAATCTGTTTCTAAGAGCTGGGTACCAAAATATCCCTTTGATTCTCAAAGGTAATTGTACCTCTTAATTAGCTGGAGGAAAAAAAAAACCAAAACAAAAAAAAAACCCCACAACCAAAACCAAACCCACAGCCTGAGATCGTGCTATATAAATTATAATTAACCCCTTGGCACTGGAAGTTGAGATTTCCTGCCCCCGAGCACAAATGCAGAACGCATTAGCAGCACTTAACGTCAGGCGCTCTCGCCCACCGCAGCCGAGGGGTCAGCTGCCTGCCCCGTAAATACTGCTGCGCTCCCAGGGCCGGTAGGAAAATGGCAGGGAAACGGCGGCAACCTGAGGGGAAGCACGAAATACACCATTTGAGGATGTTTGACCCGGCTTTTTTTTGTTTTGTTTTGTTTTGTTTTTTAATCGTTGCAAATGCCCCAGCAGGAAGGACAACACAGAAAAAAAAAAAAAACAAACCCCAACCAAACCCGAGCAGGGTGAGGAGCCGGGAGCAAGGCGAGGGAGGCTTCCCGGCGAGCGGTTTTGTTAGCCGACATGGCTCGTTGCCCGGCCGTGAGAATGGCGCTGGGCGCTCCCGCCTCGCGCACCTCCAGCGAAATCATTGTCTGGTGCCAGACACACTCGGCTGTGCCTCTTGTATGCCGAGCGCGCCGGCCACCCACTGCTGTCATTCACCAGCATCCTGCTTTTTTTGTCTCCTTTTCATTCGGCCCCGGCCGGGGGATGAGCGTTAACTCTTCCCACCGGAGGTGGACCTGCGGCGACGCACCGGGCCGGGGCGGCGGGCGGCAGGAGGAGGGCAGCGCGGTGGCTGCCGTGGAGAGGATGGAAACTGCTCGCACCTGCGGCTCTTCCCGCTCCCCTTGTCCACAAAGGGTCTCTGCTCACTTTGTCACCTCGGTGGAGGGCCAGGCCTGGTGGACACCTGCATTTAGGGAAAGCTTTCCCCACCAGGAGCTTTCTTAGTTCAAGTTTAGCCGGTTCCTTTGCTCCTCTGAGGTCCTGGATGGAGAAATGACTCTCTTCTGCCAAGGTCAGTCCCAGGGTGGCTGGGCCATAAAGCCTTGGCGGATGAGGTGGTGTTGGCCAAGGGCTGTCTCTTGCCCCATGGGTTGTGTGGCACGTCCTCGGGCTCCTTTGTGCCGGTGGCTCTGGTGGAGAGGGGTGTCATAGAATCATAGAATGGTTTGGGTTGGAAGGGACCTTAAAGGAAGACCTTAAAGAAAGACCAGTTCCAACCCCTCTGCCATGGTCAGGGACACCTCCCACTACACCAGGCTGCTCAAAGTCTCATCCAGCCTGGCCTTGAACGCTGTCGTGGCCACCAGCAGCTCCTCCAGCAGCAGCAGTGTTCGGCTGAGCTCCGGTGGTGGCAGCGAGCGTGGGGTGACTTGGCCACCTTGGCAGGTTTCTAAGGTGGCTTCGTCCTCCCGTGGCAAAGGTGAGGGGCGGCCCTGCTTCTCAGGCTTGGCAGGGAGATGCGGCCATCAGGACTGCCTGGAAATATTTCAAGTCTGCTACGTATAAATAGTGGTGGGGAATTTCCTCCTCCTGTCTGCTCCACAGATTGCAGAGGGAGATAACGTAGGAGAGTGGCAAGGTGTCCTGGTCGGGAGGAGGGACGTGCCCATGGGCATGGGCTAGCAAGTGCTGGAAGGAGGGTTTGTCCTTTGGGTTTGTCTTTCGTCTGTTATGTCTGAAGATTTTTAAAGTGAATTATGCGCTGATTAAAAGAGCTGGCCGAAGAGCCCTGATGTGATGTGCTCCCTCTTTAAACCCAGAATACCCCAAAATAAGCTCTTAGAGGTATTGCCCCTTTTCTTTGCTGCTCTTGTTTATAACGCCACAGATGAGGAGGACCGGCTTAGTTCTGTACTTGATTTACTTTTTATATTAAGATTTAACACGGGTTCTCCTTTTCTTAATCCAAACACTTATGGTTTGAATGCAGAATTATACTTGAGATTTTAAAAGTACCTTTATTAAAACGTAAAACTAATTTTACGGTTCTGACAGGTCTTATTTAAATACCCAGTGCCAGATGCCTTTTGTCCCAAATGACTCTAGGAGAAAAAAAAAAAAAGACTTTTAAAACTTCTCATGCAATTAAAATTCAGTAAAAGGCAAGTAAATAGTCTTACCTATGCTGTGGACTGGGGGGTAATAGTTTAAGAAAAGCCACGTGATGAACGCGTTTCCAAAAATGAATACACGAAACCGAAGGCGCTGAAGGCAGAGTTAATGGGCTATCTGATTTTTCTGTTGTTATTTCTGTTGCCGCTGCTCTGAGAATAGTTGAAAGAATTGTGCTGTGTCTGCAGGGAGAGACCTTTCCGAAGGGAGTGATGCAGGGGACCCTCCTCCGAGGGGCTTCACCCGAGGGACTCGCTTTGGCTGCCGGGGGTTCCAGAGGACGTGTGTCCCCAGGTGCTACAGAAGATCAGTTCTTGTCCGACTCTTTCAGCCCTCGCCCCAAAATAATCACGCTCTCGTACTTTTATCGAAGAGTGACAATTTTCCGTACTTCATTTAACGATACGTTATCTTTTATTTGGCCGAAGTGAGCTTCAGCGGCGCAAGCGTTAAAAAGTCCAGGTGTCTTCGAAATTGTGTTTGCGTCCCTCTCTAAGAGCAAACCCTCTTTAAAATCTTAAAACCTAGAGGAATTTTCCCCAAGTGCCAGAACATTTTTTTCGGGTAGGTTGCGCTGCTGCCTCCGCTCCGCTGGGTTCCAGAGCCACAAGAATCCCGTTGAAAACACCGGAGCATCTTGTAACTTTATTTTCGGCGTGTTTTTTTTACTTGCTGGAAGAAGGCAAAGTTACAATGAGCCCCTTTGAGAGAATGCGCGAGCATGCTTCTCTTCCTGTCCGTAAAATTAATTGTCGTAATTTCAACTTTTACTGGCACGGAATAAGAAACCTGCTTGGTAGAACTTAACATCAGGATAATCTTAATTCAACAAACACTGCGAATGTTTTTCCGCGTTTCTCCTGATTTACCCCCGTTTTGGAGCACTCACAAATACAACAGTGGATGGACTAACTTCGGGAGTACGTGAAGCCATCGTGGTGTTGGCGTACTGGGGGGGGGATTTTTGTGGATTTATGTGTTTGGGACTCCTAGGTAAGAGGATATGGCGGTGCGACCATCACACCTTCTTCATCGCTGAGGATGAGCAGCCAACCACCAGGTTGCCCAAGAGAGTTGGGCGAGCGCTTCCGAGTAAACGTGGTCTATCCTACGCTGCTGGCCAAGGATAAAGCAGCGTCGGAGAAGCAAGAGTACGTGGGGTTCCCATAGTTGTCTTTCTCCGCTTACTGTCATTTTGGTGTACATCAGTATTTTTTTGGGGGTCCGACTGAGACTGGGAGCAAGAGAGTCAAAATAACTTCAGCAGGGTTTGTCCTTGCGGTAATTCTAACCCTCTGCGGGACAGGGAAGGTTCACGCTGTTTCCAGCCCCAAGAGACTCCGGTGTTTTGGATGCGTTTCAGCTAGGTGCTCCGGGCCAGGTTCGGCGGTCCTTGTCTGTTGGCCTTGACTGTGTCAGTAGGAATTTATTCAAATGAGAATGATCAAAGACAGCAGAGGGTTTGGCCCTTTATTTTTCATTTTAGGTGCTTTTTCAAGCATAACAGAGCTTCTGAGCTGGGTTTTTTTGTGTGGTTTTTTTTTTTTTTTTTTTTTTTTTTTGAGGCTCATCCCTCACTAATTCCAGACTCCGGAGCCTGGCAGCTTGTCAAGCAGTTTTCCTGCCTCTGTAGAAATACTGTCCACTTGAGCTGTGTTTGGAGGCAGCAAGACACCCCGGTGAGATAGAGGAATTTCTGTGCTAACATTTCTTAACGTTTCTCTTTCCAGCCCTGCTTCTTAGTCAGTGCCAGCGCGCAGGTGGCAAAGTTCAGCGCAGAATTCGTTCGCTGCCGCTCCCCGTCCCGGCGTTTTTTTTTTTTGTTGTTGTTTTTTTTGTTTTTTTTAAAGCACGCAACCTATCGCCTCCAGTTTTACTGGATCTTATCTAAATAAGCTTATTCGCCGTCATTGAAGCAACTGCCAAAATATTTTTAGTGTCTCTTATGGTGAATTATGTATGAAACATCTGCGAGAGGCCAAGTCTGATTCCCCGCCGCTTAATCCTGTTTTCTTAGATCTACAAATGGGGGCAAACGGCTCCGTGTCAGAATGACAGTATTTTACATTCATTTTTTCACGTGGGTGAAAGATGACCGGACTCTGGGTAGCGCAGCCAGCAATATGATATTTATAATTTTCACGTTGTCCTCGGGTATTTTTTTTTTTTTTTTTTTTGTTTTTGGTTTTTTTTTTCACAGAATCAGGGATTTATTAAATTTTTATTTAAGTTGGGCGAAAATCTCTAAGACCTACTTTGATATTTATCCCGGTCTTACGTCAGCTAAACTATCAAACAATTTTCATATGCAGGGACTGATAGAAGGCCTCAAATTAGCGAATTTTCATTCGAGCTTCTCCCAAGATGCGGCGAATAGAGTTAGTTGATCGGGACCGTGTCTGGAAGCTTTGTCATCCTTCAGGAGCCCGGGCAGTCCTGCGAAGAGTACTTATTTCTTTCAGAATCTCCTTTTTTTTCCTTGATATTGCCATATCTGTCATCTCCTCCCGGGCGAGGAGGCAGGCTCGCCCCGAGATGGTCCCTGAGATGCTCGGGGAACGCTCAGCATCAGCATCGTTCCCTGGGCATGTTTAGTTAGCCACTGCTGAATTTTTGGGGCGGGCGTCCCTACAGGCGAGACCGCTGTGATGGTGTGACAGGCTTAAACAGTGGAGGTTTCAGGAGCGTGCGAGTGATATTTTACTCCCCAGGCGTCTTGGCGGGGTTAACCGCTGCGGCGGCGTGCCGTGCCGTGCCGTGCCGTGCCATGCCTGCTACGTCTGTCCGGGGCTGGGGACCCGGGCCGGGCCGGTGTGGCTGGCACCAGCGTGGGTATTTCCACCTGTCTTGGCCTCATGTCATGGAGACGTGCCCAGTGAGCGCCGAGGGGATCGCTCGGCATCCCGGGAATGGGACAGGACGCCTTCGGGGTGTCGGATGGTTGTTCGCAGATGAGAGGGCCTGAAAGCGTCTCCCGGGGAGTGAAGCTCTTACCAGCTAGCGCAGAGGTGAAACCCGGAGGAGGGTGTCCCAGAGTGCGCCAGGAAGGAGAACTTTAGCCCGTGTTTCTCTGTTAAAAGTGCCGCGATCCTGCACTTTTCTGCATCGCATCAGGCTCTCGGGTACCTCGCAGGTTGGCAGGGCAAGGAGACGGCCCTGGGGGGGGTGTGTGTGTGTGCGTAAGATCACACCTCCGTGTCCGAAGCCGTGCTCCCGGCATGTCCAACCATGCCGCCAGTGGCAGAGGCAGGACCCTGAAGCTGTGCGGAGGTCTTTATCAGCACTCCAGGGACTTCCGATGTGTGCGGAGTCCTTTGTGTGAGAGTATTTGCAGGATCGGGTTGCTGCACTCTAAGTGCCTTTGAGGTCTTTGCTGCATTATAGATTTTCTTCTGATGTCTCCCATGCAAATATTTAACCTGTCTGGTTCCTGAGTGCTACTAAGGCCGTTAGGCGGGTGGCAGGTTGTCTCTGCAGTCTGTCCTTTGTTCACGTGGAGCCCTCGGTCCTGCTCCCCTTCCCACCCCAAAATCAGGCATGGAGAAGGTGGGGGCCCGGCGCTTGGCGTCTGGGGATGCGTTGACAGGGCTTCTGTGCCTCCACATCACGTCTTTTTCCCTAACTGCATCAGCTGACCAAATAAAACGTATGACATTTAACTGAGATTTAAAAGCAAACCTCCTTTAGAGACATGGCATTTTTAAAAGCCCGCTCCTCGTGCGTTCCCCCTGCTCTGAGACCGGGTAGTCCCCTTGCTTGGGCAAAGCCGTGCCTTGAAAAAGAAAATACCTGGAGCTTGGATCTGCTCTTACTCCGCCTCCCCACGACCATTCCTTTTAATAATTTGACATACACATCCTGCGCTCGCTCAAGACAGACTCGCTGAGCTAATTGCCGCGGTATGCGGGTCAGAGCTCTGCCCTCCTGAGCACCAGCCTTTTTGATTTCGGTAGTCGCTCCGGATTTGCACCTGAATAATTGAGAAGGGGGTTGGGCTGCATGGGTTACAACTATTGAAAATGGCACGCTTGGGAGGGAGAATACAAGCACGCAAACAAAACTCGAGGATGCAGCCTAGATTCCCTCACTTGTTCACAGCCTGCAGGCTTGATTAGACCCTCCAGACTTTACCTAAGTTTGGCGTCATTCCCTCGTTATTACATCATGGACGTGAAGTAGGGACAGGGTCATTCTCTCCTGTGTCGTAGTCCCGTCCGGGATCCCCGTGGGTTTGGCAGGGGGCAGGCTGCGTTTGAGCAGGTTTCAGCTATTTTAAGCACCCTTGGCCGTGCTGGGGGGTCCCACTGAAACCTTCAGTCTTACCAGAGAGTAAATTTTACTCTCTCCCGTCGGATGGGATGTATCCTGGGACCTTTGGACGTGGGCTTCGTCTGGGTTCACAGCATCAGAATGACTAAACTGGAAAGCCGCCCTCCATCACAAACGCTGCGGTCCCAGCCCTTGGTGCGTCTCTACGTCTTTCTTCTTCATTCGTTAAAATGGTTTCAAGTGCCGAGAATGGTTTTCCCAACTTTGTAATTGCATTAGGGAAAAAAAAAAACAAACAAACAAACCAAAAACCCAACAATAAAAGCAACAAAATGTCAGTCTCCTCTGAGAGCTTTAAACAGGAAATCTGTTTTAGCTGGCCTGCTTCAGGATGCCGGTGGGCAGCGTAAACGGCTAAAAAAGGATGGATAGACCCAAAGTATCCAGTCCTTCTGCGCCTTCCTTGTGTTTTCCCCTTTATCTCTTCGTTTATCTGGAACCGGTTGGCGCTTAGGCTTTTGTGATAGCTGTATGTAAACCTCCCGCTTCCCAGGTGCCCCTCTTTCTCCTTTCTTTCCCCGTGCTTTTCTGGCTCCCGTCCTCCCACTCCCAGGAAATATTTGAAAGATAATTTGGCATATTTTCTGCCACCTTCGCCTATCTCCCTGACTTCATGTTTTCTTAGCTGGAAGATAGCTTTTCAACATATATATGTAATCCTTTTCACCTAGACATGTGAGGAATTACAGTCTCTTCCAGTGGGAGTTTTCAGGAAGGTTTAGGTTAAATGGGCCAATAAGGCAAAAACATGTAGCAGAAGATCTCACCCTCTAAAGACATCTTTTCTCTTTAGCTCTTTCCCCCCCCGCCCCCAGCCTTGGAAAATATATCAGAATATCTAGCTGTCAAAGAATTTAAACAATAATACCTGATCTGAAGGCTGGAGCGCAGGGCTTTTGAAAATAAAGATCGTAATCTCTCTCCGGTGTATCCAGGGACTAAACGGAGCTGGAAGTCAGGTGTGCTGAGCGGCAGGCTGCCGCGGGGACGCTGCTCCAGCTTGGTGGGACTTATTTTACCTGAGCTCTGGGTGGAAAAGCCCTTGGCTTTTCCCTGGCGCTTTCGTTGCGGCGGTAGCATCTTTAGCGTGAAGGCGAACGAGACCGCAAGCCGAGCTCAGCTTGCCGTTATTTTAAGTCCCGTTGGTGGTGACCGAGATCTTCTGCCGCACGCGAGTGGGGTGGGAGACATCAGCAGGCTCCATCCCCCAGAAACTCTTGGTGCAGCGTTCAGGACTAGGATTTATCCCAGCTGATTTTAAGCTGACGAGGTGTGTTATCTAAGGTCCCTGTCTCGGCTCCGGCGAGAATTTAGGGAGATGGCTGTTGTAAAAAGGAGAATCAGCTGCAAGGGGTGCCACTGGGTTATGAACCCAACCCTAAAGCCGCGCTGACACCTCTTGTAGAAAAAGAGGTCAAGGATCCCTAGAAATAAGAACACATTTCCAGCGTCTTAAGCCTTGGGTTTTTCAAAAGCGGGTACTTAGGGGTGGCCTTAGCCTGGGCTTCGGCAGCTGGGGTCACGGCGGGGAGCAGACAGCATCTGCCGAACCCCCTTCCCTCTGCTCCCCACTCCTAGGGGCCGGGCGCCAGGGTGATCTCGGGGGCTCACGAGCCTCCCTGGGGCGCTGGGCTGTGGATGCCGGTGTATTTACTGGGGTGGGTGTCGCGCTGGGTGCTCGCCCATCTGCTGCTGCTGGGTCCGTGCTGCAGCATTAGCCCGGGAGGGATCTCCACGCCGGCGTAACCTTTGCAGCCCGCAGGAAAGGTGACTTCCATTTAGTTCTAAATTATGACATTATTTTATTAGATCTTTAAACTTTATTTAAATTCTTTATTTAAAAAGGGGGAGGAAGGTATCATATTTTAATTAGTAGCGGTGTCAAAGGAGACCTAGATTAATTATTTGAAATCGCTCCATCCAGATGGTTTTAATTTGCACAGCAGGGAACCGGCATCTTTTTAAGGTGATATTTTTCAAATTAAAATCAGCTTGGATATTACTCATACTGGCTGCGGAGCGAGGGGGTGGGGAGCGCGAGCTGGCGTGCCCCGTGTTTGTCCGTCCGAGCGCGGGCTGCCGGGGGGGACCCTGCGCCGGAGGGATGCGGGTCACCCCGCGGATCGAGGGTCTCACATTGGACTGCTTTATCGACTTCAGCTCCCATTTTGGCTGGCCAAAACCCCTGTGGGATATTCAGCGTTATTCGTAGCAGCTTTCGTGTCAGCGCGGAGGCTGGCAGGGCCGGGGTTGCCTTGCAGCTTAGACGGGAACTTGCCGTCTCCTGTTCCTGCGAGCTGTGGAGCCCTCGCTTGATGCCCTTCGGTGGGTGGCCCCGGGCCCGTTTGCGTCCCTGGGTGGGTGTCAAACTGTAGATCTACGGGCAACTCCTCAATGCTCTGGGTGTTGGCCGTGGTTTTTGGGCCAATTTTTGGGACTGGCTCCGTAACCTTCCTTCGTGCGTGGGCTGCTGCTCTCCCCGTCTGAGGGTGACCATTAGTCCCCTCTAAGGCCCTCGTTCATTTGAGGGGAAGACCTTTCACGGTCACCTCTTTCAAGATAGTCCTACTGCTGGCTGCTCCCTGGTTCATGGCGTCTGAGCGGCCTCCCTGAACGTGTTGAGGCAGGGGGCATTCACCAAGTTAGGTACCACGCTGCTCCTCTCCCCCTTGAGGACCCATCTTTGACCCTGTGCCATCCTCCCCCATCGTGGCGCATCTTCATATCCTTTCTGGCTCGGGCGGCCCTTCCTCACTGATGGATGTGGGTTGTCGCTGCTTCGATGCCACCTTGGGAGGTGTGGAGGGAAAGCCCACGGCACCCGGCCATCGCTGGCAAGCTGCCCTCCACCGCCGATACCCAAAAACGTGGTGCGTTTCTGAAAGACCGCGATAAATATCCGTGTTCATGCCTGATTGCAAGTAATACTCTGCTGTAATACAGGCATTATCCCGCTCGCTGTCAGAAAGAAGTTATTCTTTAAATTTCCCCTGTGATAACAGGTTTTACAAATATATCTAAATAAACGTAAACAGCTAGTAACTGGAAAAGCCTGAACTTGCATATGTGACTGAGCTGCAAAGGGAAAACTCCGTTTAGGGCCCTTGTGAGTTAAAGGTTTGTGATATTTGCACTGCCGCGGAAGCCAAAAGCTGACTTTACAAGTGGGAAAAATATTAATGTGTTTAAATGAAGCAAACTCCTATTTCTATCCCCACGGCAAACCCTTCGAGCGAACGTATTTGCTCTTAGACGGTTTTAAAGTTTGAAATGTGAATGCCAAAAAGAACGTGCCTTTTTGCAGCACAGATCAAACATTCTCCAGAGTTTGGCAAAAGCCGTGTTTCTACGGTAAGGCTCGGCTCTTACGAGCGTGAGTATTTCCAGAGCCGAACCGTGGATTTGCACTCGCTGACACTTACACATTCTTGCATTGTGTTTCGACCATGTCTCCTTTCTCCCCCTCCGTATCCGAGATGGATCTGAACCAAAATGTCCGGTCTGCCCGTTCCTGCCTCCCCGGGGAAATTCCTGGAATCCGAACCTCGAGCATGACTGGAATTCCTGTTTAGATCAGAGGCGGAATGAAACGCTGAATTTGGACGTGGCTAGGTTTTCGGGGTGATGATGGCACGCTACGCCGCTTCTGCAGATATAATTGTGTCGAGGCAGGTGGTTTATGGAGACGCAGCAGAAACCTGTCCTCTACCACGGCTCCTGGCGATGCCGCAGACCAGCTCTGGCCTCAAGAAACGTGTGAGGCACTACAAGATTTGCCATATCTCTCCCAGCTAGAGCAGGAGTCACGGGCCTGGACTGCCAGAAGGCAATTAGTGGCCTCCTGGGAACGTAGCTAGACACACAGAGGACGTCGGCGGGGTGGGTGTTGATCAGAGAGAATGAGCGGTGCTGAATTTCTCTCCTGCTAGCAGTTGCGGTGATCTTCAGGAGATCACTGCGATGTTTTGCACCACGAGCTGGACCACTTCTGTGAAGTGCTTGAGGGCTGCTGGCTGCGGGGAAAGGGTTTTCATTCTTGTCCTGCTCATCTTTTATTTTCACGAGAAGAATAATCCATGTTCCTACCCTCTGAGAACCCTCCTGCAGCGTGAAGGAGAGCATCCGGCTCTGCACTGGTGGTGGGGTTGGGGTGGACTGATGGACCACGCGCACATCTATCCGTATTTTGTGCTAAATCTGGAGCATCTGGCTAGGAGTCAGTGGAGACGTGTCACATCTGCACCTGTGACCGAGCCTGGAGCTCAGCCCCCAGGTCAAGGTGGTTCCTTGGGTTGTTCCCTTGCAGAGCATCCCGGCGCGGTGGGGGTCAGGTAGAGGGAATGGGACAACGCGCTGATGAGCTTTGCACGCTGGGACTTAATGGGACCACACTGGTAAACGCTTTTTTTTTTTCTTTTTTTTTTTCTTTTTTTTTTTCTTCTTCCTTTACAAGCCCAGCTTCTAGTGGAAACAGACACTTTTGGCAGTCAAGTCCGGATCAAAGGGAAGGAGACAGACTTCTACCTTTGCATGAACAGGAAAGGCAAGCTCGTGGGGAAGGTAAGTGTTTCCTATTAATTCATTTGTAACATGAGTGTTACCTTCAGCAGCCTCCTCAAGGCTGTAATGATGTGTTCGGGCTTCGCCTGTCAGCCCCAAATGAGAAGCAGGAGGGGAGGGGACGTGGGGTTTCCGAGCCCTCCCTCCCGCCCCCATAAAATCGAGCTCCGCCGCCAGCCCCAGGCTCCTCCGACGGCGCTTCGGATGCGGACGGGTTGGCGTTGGCGTGAGACGGCATCTCGGCATTCCCGGCGTCGTGGCCACCTCCGCGATAAATTCCTGACTTGGGCTTTCTTTGGGGTGGAATTCCAAAATAAAAGGGGAAGCGGAGCGGGGTGCCGGGGAGGTTGAAGGCAGTGCACGGCTGCGCTGGGTGGTGAGCCGGGGGATGCTGCGGCAGAGCTAATACTGGAATCCGAACATCCTACTGGGGCTGGGCCTCACGGTTCTAGCTTTGCAGGAATCTTTTATTACTTCGGATCCCGGCACAATGGAAGCATGTAACGAATTACAGCGCGTTCGCCCATCTCGCTTAACTTTGTTGATGAAGTCGTATTTTTTTTTTTATGGATTAACTTGTTTTTGTAACTTAGGCGGTCCTTCTGTATTGTTGGCGAACCTAGAAGCTTGCTAACCAGGCAGGAGCTCGCAGAAAGCTAAAATATAAACAAAAAATAAATATAAAATAAAACATCTCAGCCCTCGAAGGCCCCCCCTCCTCCGCTGCCCGCGCTTTGCACCACCGGGAATTAAAATCTGGCGTCTTTTGCGGCTGTGAAAAAGGGAAGCCGCGTTTTGTTTTGAGTCGGCGCAGCCAAAGCCACGCTCCCAAACAGAAACCAGAAACCAAATTGCGCCGATGAACCAGTATTTAGTTTCGTGGTCCCGAGAGTGACGCTCGCGGGACAAGTGCCTTCCCCGGAGGATGCCTCCTGCCGGCTTTTCTTTTCCTCGGGAGCGGGGCGGATGCTGCTGCCGACGCTGAGCCCGCGTTGTCCGCAGCCTGCCCGAAGCCGGCAGCATCCGGCACGTGGCTCAAAATCCTTGCGGGGGGTGGGGGTGGGGATTTGGAAATGGGTGCTGCCGGAGGGTGGGCCCGAAGCAGCCGGTTCT
The DNA here is from genome assembly GCF_964199755.1 of Larus michahellis. Taxonomy (NCBI): domain Eukaryota; kingdom Metazoa; phylum Chordata; class Aves; order Charadriiformes; family Laridae; genus Larus; species Larus michahellis. Next base: position 3,868,441 of record NC_133906.1, on the reverse strand, counting down.
CCCTGCTTCCTGCTCTTCTGCGGTGCAATTCCTGCCCGGCGCGAGGCACCGTCGTTTGATCTTGGGCGAGGAACTTTGTTTTTTGACCGGACTTAGACCTCTCAGGATACACGTGGATGTTTTTGAACGTTGCACTGAACCCAAACCTGGCCCTTGGGTTTGGTGTTTCCCCCCCCGCCCTTGATTTTCCATCCTTTAAACGCGATAATAGCATTTTTCCCTGAAACGTTGTAAGGATAATTTTGTTAATGTTTATGAGGTGCTGATACCACAGTAACGGAGACCTTAGAAGCGCCCGAATTAGGTGGGGTAAAATGAGCGTGAAATCTTACCTTTTTCTTTAATAGACCTTACCCCCGGGTGGAACAGTGCAACCCACATCCTTTCCTGGTCTGCGCCGAGTGTCCGGGAGCATCCTGGCAAAGTCAGAGGCTGGTTTTCAAAACATACAGTATATTTTGGCAAGAGTCGCCCTTCGATTTGGCCCATTGGGCACCGAGGCAGGACAGTTCTTTTAGCGCGTTACCTTTCATAGAGCGTAAAGCTTTTGGTTTTGGTTTTTGTTTTTGTTGGTGTTTTTTTTTTTTTTTCTGGGTGTGCTTTTCATAACGTTGAGTTGGCAAATGGCTTGTTATATAAAAAAAACCCAAACCCAACTAAATCTATTCTTGTAAATATGAGCCTTCCCACCCCAGACTGCTGACAAGTTCCTAAACCAGCCGACCTGAGCAGGAGGGGGTACGGAGCAGAGCGTTTGGAAGGAAAATGTTCCAGACGCGTTGCCCATATTAACAGCTTCTCATGAGCGAAAAAAGAAAATAATAGCATGTCTTCTTGATACCAAAGAGTGTGGTTTTAATTAGTATCATAGTTTCAGCTCTTTCTGCGGCAAGAGTTTGAGGGAATGCTTTTTAGCCTGAATGCTCTAAACAGCTAGTAAACCCCAAGGAAAACAGTAGATAAAAGTTACGCCTGGGCTTATACAAATATTTAAGTTCAGTCTGGGGGTGGAGGGGAATGAAACCCATAAAGTGATTGTTTCACGGTCGCCCCGGTATGTTCATTTGGCAAGAGAGGAGCCACGGGACCAACCCGGGTCTTTTTCTCTCCTCATTTCCTATTGCCTTACACTGCATAATCCCCGACAGTACCAGCCTATGCCATCTGGCTTTGTTCTCCTCCTCACTCAGCAGTTTTGGATGCCCCCCAGTTGAAAACCTGCTTCGAATTTAGTCCTTTTTGTTTCCCATAATCACCTACAAAGGGTATTGCGGACCGGAACAGGTTGTCGGTGCTCTCTCTGGATCTGGTGACGCACGCAGGAGCTCCGGGACCGCGGCTCGCTCCCCACCTCGCAGCCGGTTGCGTTGCAGGCCAAGAGACTAACGCACGGGGCTGAGAAGAGCAGCCTTTGCGTCTTTTCAATTATTGATCAGAAATTGCGCCGACGCCAGCGATTACGAGTGGAGGCCCTCTGATGGAGCTTTCTCAGGAGCCCCAAACCTTGGGTTTGCTCCCTCCCTTGGTTGTTACCACATGCGTGTTCCCAGCCAACGTTGGCCAACGGGCTCGGAGGTGTTTTGGGCAGGCTTCTTGCTTTATTTATTGTCACAGCATGCAACTTGCTGAGGTCACCGACGCTCCGCGTGCTGCTTATGAAAACTGGAGACAGGGTGGGTGTTGTACAGGGAGTGACTTTTCTGTTAAAGGCCAGCAGCACCCGGGGAAAACAAACTGGATTGTGTTTCTTCGTTGATTCTTGGTGTTGTGTTGAGGAAGGCCCAAGAAAGGTTTAATTTTATTTTTTTCCTTCTGACCTTTTTTTTTTTTTTTTCCTGTGGGATTTTGGTGCCTCTCTGTATACACCTGTAGCACTTGTAGGTCCTGAGTTTTCTGATTTTGCTGAAGTTATCTATGGACCACTGAACTTTGTGGTGGAATTGTATTACAAGGTGAGCGATTAAAGTACGAAAACTCGGAACCAGGAATACTAGGTGCTTTTGTTAAAAACGTTTTTGCCTTTTTTAAAAATTGTTGTTACTGTTTATTATCTGAGGCTTCTTACAAACACGGGGGAGAAGAGGACTGAAAGGTCCAGCTCTCCTTCCAAGGAAAGGTACAATGAGACTTGGCCACTTGTGACACGACACAGTGAGACTGGTCGCCTAGAACGCAAGAACTCTGAACATTTGCAATAATTCAGGGTCAGGGGAGAAGAGGAGCTATAATGGTCTCTTTGGAAGAGCTCTGAGTTTCTAACTGTGGTTCTCCTGGTGAGCCCTCCTGTGGTTTTTCTCTCTGCCCCAGCTTCTCTTATCTCGTGCGTTGAGATAGGGACCGTCAATGAAGTGGGGACTTCGTGTTTGTAAAAGGCTGTCAAAGATACGTCTTTCAAGTCTCTGGAGCAAGGAATAGCAGCCCCGGGGTGTGAGCAGGTGGCTGTTAATTAGTTTGGCCACCTCTAACTGCTCTTGCTGTGCCTGTCCTTACAGCAAGTTTGTGCTATCTAGAATTGCAGGACGCGGTGGAGATTTCCTTTCCCTGCCCCGTTCCAGTGCCCTCCTCAGGAGAGCATTTGCAAGAGGTCGGCGATCTCTGTGAAGCTTAAAGCGGATCTGTCAGCACCGTTATGAGATGATGGAAGTCCTGCCCCTTACTTTAGGCACTGCCTGGTGGCTGCTACATGGAGACCAGAGCATCTCCTGGTCCCCCGACACTGATGCCAGGGAATTTCCCATGGGATCCCACAGTCTGGTCAGCACTAGTGATGAGGTTATAGCAGATGAGCACTCCCAGCTCTAAAGGCAGAGGAGGGAACAGGCCTGTTTTCTGCACTGACCGAGGGCAGAGGAGAATGGACCTTGGCTTCCTGCAAGGCAGGAGGAGAGGCTGCTTACTGCAGACCATAGCAAGAGAGTCATCAGTTTTCAGAGCAAGATACAGAAGCAGGGAAGCTAAGTAATGACTGGAAGGAATCCAGAAGATTTGAGAAGAATGGGGAAAGAGCCAAGTGCATCTTCGATTTGATCCAGAAAGTTCTTCCGAAGATGCTCCAAGCAATCCCACTAATGTTCTTTCATGGCATGAGGTGGATGACATCTTTTCCAGACCCAGCAGCAGGTTCTCTCTGTTGGTTTCATTCTGAGAACATCTCTCAGTGCACAAAGTCACTCCCTGAGCTCTTCCAGGAAGGAGAAGCGGGCGGTGGGTGCTGAAGCCGCCTCCTCAGGGTGGGATGGGACTCAGAGTGCAGGTGGAGTCGGGACAGTGTGGCGACTGTCAGTTGTGTGCTGTGCTCCCGTGTGATGCTGCTCCACATCATGTGGCTGTAACCTTGACCCTGCGAGTCTGTGGGGAACTGCCGCACCACTGTGCATGGGGGCGAGTCCTTCTTCTGAGGTAGGACGTGGCTATGGAGAAAACCCCAGGAACAGGGGCAGAGTTAGAAAAGTGATAGACAGAAGGGGGTCTACCACAGGTGTCATCCCTGCGAGCTCTACAGAAAGTAAGAGCGGTAGAGTTGTATCCCGAGAAGTCCCTTCTCTTTACATCAGTTCATCCGCCTCTAAGAATTCAAGCCTGACAGCACCCGATACTATAAAATAGGTGATTTCCCACCAAATCCACACGCTGACCTGCACCATCTCTTTTTGGGTTTTCTTTCAGAAATCCTCAGTGAGCTGTTATACGCACGCTCTCAGAAAGTCATTGTAACAGATATGCATTATTTTTGAGAAAACATTTTAATGAGTTTGGTTCTGTTTCTCCTTTTTCTACGCTTAATATGAGCAGTGGGGAAAAAGCTGTTGATTGAAAGGTAGGAACCCCTTCGCCGTTCGGGGTGGCTGAGGCATGGCTTGAGCTCGGTGACAGGTAACTCGGGTCCTTTTTGGGGACAGCTCTGCTGACGCCATGCCTGTGGCGCTGGAGCCCTCCCGCCGCTCGCAAAGCACGGACGAGCAGTGCTGAGCTTGTGCCCTCGAGCACGGTCCAGCTCCCGTGGAAAAGCTCTGCCAGCCAAAGCGTGGCCGTGCCAGGGGCACGTCGTCTGCCCCGGGGGCTGGAGGTGGCGTGGCTCTGCTGGCCGCCATCACCTCTCCCAGCCCTGACCAGCACCGCTGTGCCCACACCACTTACACCATAGACCTGCCTCCGAGACGTAAGATTTTTTTTTTTATTTTTTTTTTTTCTCTGGTGCGATAACCGCTTTCCAAGCCAATATATTTCTTAATGTTACCAGAAAAGTTGCTTATACCATATGGCAAGGCTCTCTGTATTTTTGCAGGACAACAAACAAATTGTTGCTAGATGCCAGACTGCTCTGGCAGAGCTTTATCACTGATGCCTGCCAGCAGTAGCCTTTGGGGGATAGTAATAATTTGGGGCTGTTTACATTGCAGCTCTAAAATAGGGGGTTTCTTGAAGCATGTGTGTGTTTAGTCAGGAAAGTTGGCCAAAAAAGCTCTGATGGCGTCAAAGAGTGAAGGCGCTCGCTACGGCCCATGCATGCGATCTTGGCCCTTTATAATACCTCTGGCCTTACGGGAGAAGAGGCGTGTTGTGTTACAGGAGCTCCAGGTGGTTCGGTGGGAGCCACGCTTTGCAGGACAAGAGGACTTACCTGGGTGGGAGACACCAGGTGGGTTCTCCAAAGCCTTATCAGTGTGTCTGGACCAGCTTTGTCATCAGTTGACTTTGGTCAAGGCTGAGGTTGAGCTTTCTCGAAAAGCTACCTTTGAAACACCAATGGTGGGAAACCAGGGGTCTGTGTTAGCCTGAGGCAAAGCGACTTGGGGATGAGCTCCAAGCCTGATGCCCTTTGCGTGCCCAAGTCCTGCATGGCGTTTGGCCTTGAGTATTCCCTGGTGCTTGCCTGCACCAGCCAAACGTACTGGAAAGACATCAGGAGGTGGCAAGGGCAGAGGGGGACTCGGAGGTTTGAAGTTTGGAACTTTGATGCAGTAGACGAGGTGTTTGCGCTCCTCAGCTTGTGTATTTAAAACCACGCCTAACTGCATCTTGGATTTGGGGCAGAACTCTGACTTTCACAGGGTTTTGATGCTTATCCAGAATCTTTCCCGGAGTTGCACGGTATTTGGGTTGCTTGGAAGGGGCTTGTAAAACGTAACAATTTCTGGGGCTGAATGCTGAATTTGCGACAAAGACACGACCAGAATTAGTGGGGTGTCGGGTTTAATAGAGTGCGTTTTGCGGATCTCTTCGTGACACATAAACTGTTCTGACTTGGCATCTCATGCCAAAGCAAAACTTGACACGGCTTTTGCTGGATCTCGCTCAGATCTCATTTTGGACCGTAGTCTGGTTCTTCACATGGGGTGGGATTGGTCCTTTTTGAAAGCGAACTGTTCCCAGGCTTTCGCTCCCCTGTGAGTTTGTTTTAGTTTAAGTCATCTAAATAAACGCCTTCAATGGAACCTGGAGCCAAGCAGCCTTGGACCCTGTCAAACTTTGAACAGGGACCTGATCCGAAACCAGCCTCAAGTGTCTGAAAGTCTTGAATCAGGGCCTGCAGGATGGCAAAGGTCTTGTAAGCAATGAGGTGGCAAACACAGTTTTCTTTCGGTTGAGCCATTACTATCTTCTGCATTCACCTAATCAGGCTTTTTCCTGCAACCGGTGTAAAAAATTTTAAATTATTGTTCTGGGAACTTAGAAGCTGGCTGCTCTCGTGAAATTAAAAGCAGGAGCGGAAGCTAAACTCAGCAATCCATTCTCAGCCCCCGGATATCATGCGGCGTTTTGTAACACCTTTCACAGCTGCTCCTTTCCCGTTGCTGGGCTACCTGAAGCATCGCATTCAAACCTTTGTGGATGCTGGTGGAATTTGTATCGTCTGGTTCATTTGTTGCAGTTTCAGATCTTCACAGTGCTGGAGATGTGTCAGAAGAGTTCCCCAAGGAGGGGTTGCTAGATGCTTTAATGGTTCAAAACTAGGGCAGGGCAGGTTTAGACGAGACATTAGGAAGAAGTTCTTTACACTGAGGGTGGTGAGACACTGGCCCAGGTTGCCCAGAGAGGCGGTGGAGACCCCATCCCTGGAGACATTCAAGGCCAGGCTGGATGAGGCTCTGAGCAACCTGATCTAGTTGAAGATGTCCCTGCTCACTGCAGGGGGTTGGACTAGATGGCCTTTAGAGGTCCCTTCCAACCCAACACATTCTGTGATTCTACCATTCTATGTTATGGTAGGGATGTTGTTATCACGCAGTCTCAGGGTGCGTGGACACGATAATTTCTCATGTCGCTTCTTGGTGGGTGTAATGTGGTAAGAGATGGCCAGACCCCATCGTGCACCTCCCCAGGGGGCTGTGGTGGCTCTGCCCTCTGTTGCGAAGCTGTAGGCAGCAGAGGGATGGGGTGGTGAGGTAGGGCCGGCTGTGTTGCATCTGCACACCCGGCGAGCAGGAGCCCTGTGGCACAGCTCCTGTCCTTCAGCAGAGTCAGACACCGAGCGGTACCCGGCTTTTCCAAGAGTCCCGGCTCTGGATGGCACAACCGTGTAATGATGCCCAAGAAGCCATTTATGGTTGAGCCCAGCCAAACTACCTTCCAGTGTTTATTGCCCTGAGGCTGCCTTGGCGCAAAAGTGGATGGGCTCTGATGCTGCAGTGGTTCCTTCAAGGTGGTAGGAGTTTTTGTGAGCTCACTGGACCTTTGCAGTGTTAATATCTGCTATGAGCAACGGGCCTTGTCCTGGTTCTGTATTTGTGACCCTTTGCTTACAGCAGTGTTTTGCCCAGAAGTTTCTCTGGAGGTGGGGAGGACAGGGTAAAACGAGGTGACTGCAGGCAATGAACTCTGCGGAAGAAGTTTAGATGTTTTGTGGGGTTGTGGGATAGCAGGCGGCTGATCTCGGTGTTGCAGGGAGAGCAGGGGTCATTTTGAAGCTCCGTGCGTTCAGAAGAGGGAGAGCAGTTTGGTGGCTGCAGATAGACACTGAATGTCCTCAAGGCGGGGGAAGGAGGGACGGGAGGGTTTGCAGAGGGAAGAGCTGGGAGACACCGGTGATGCTTCACCTCACGCAGTGCACAAGGGGTTGAGGAGACGGAAGAAACGCCCTTACATGGAGAAGACCCCTTGAGTTCACAAACGGTTAGAAACCGCATCAATTCTTGACATTTCATGGCCTCAGGGTGAGTGTGTAAGCTCGGGTGCCAAAGCCCTGAAGGCTCTCTGAGCCAGAAGACTGTGGTACTCACGGCACTGCATGAGGAGGGAGGCTTGGGTCACCACACAGGCCATTTACCAACGTCTTCACTTCGCCGATGAGCTGTTAGTGCTGTGTCTACACTTTACCTGCATGGTCTGACGGACTTCGGTCACGGGTTTCATAAATGGAGCACGTCATTAAGCACATTTAAGCCCACACTGTGGTGCTGAGGTTGGATTCGTATTTAGAATTAGCCAGGCAGAACGTTCACAGTGTTTGTTGGCCATCACCTGACATCTTATAATGGGACTATTGAAGGTCTGTGCTAAGTCCTTCTGTGCTGCCATCGGTTCTTGCGACCTTCTAAGCATCCCGGGTGGACGCTGATCCTCTTGGGCTGAGCAAGGACAGGGGCTTTTGGTTTAGCCAAACTGTGGGTAGAGGAACCGTGCGGGACATGAGCTGTGAATCCTGTGAGCAGGGCTTCCTTGGATGGCAGCGGGAACATCCGAGATGGGATTGGTGCTTAATACATTATCTCACAGGCCAGGCCAGGTGGTCAAGAGGTCCTTGCAGTCACGTTTTAGCCAGGTATGAACGTCTCCAGTTAGCTTGAGCTTCTCAGCACGGCCGCAATGCGTTAAGTGTCTGCTCTAAAATAAAGCAAAAGGTCCTTTTGTTTTTTTTTAAAAATAAATTTCTTCACGATATTGGTTTTATGCTAGGTTTTATGAACTTTCTGTCTGGGCTGTGTCTCCTCACCAGAGAGCTATGTAACAGGTTTATGTTTTATTTCCAGTGATCCCTCTTTAGCAAACTTCAACTGGAAATTCTTAAAAAGCACTAATTCCCTCTCTCCAATTGGAGTTTTGCAAAGTCAAGGTTCACAATGCAGACCAGGCTTGACCCCTAAAGCTTTTTTTTATCCCGCGGCTGGAAGCTGTATATATATATGTATATATATATCCCCTTTCGGTGGAAAAAATACCACCCTCTTGAAAGCTACGTGACAATTTAATTAAATCCTTTCTGTGTTCAAGGGAGCAAGTGTCGCCACAAAGCTGCTAACATCCTGTCCCCTGTGTTTCTCGGTGGCTGCGGCTGTGTGTCGTGTTGGAATATTTCAGTTCCTTAAGGTTAAACATTAATTAAAATTATTGAGAGGGGATCCCCCAGCCCTGGACGTGCCTCACCCTGTTTGGGTAGAGAGGGTGTGCTGTACGCGTCTTGTGCTGACACGTGCATCAAGTTGAATTTAATTGCGTTCCTCAGAGCATCTTATCTCCCAAGTGCGATTTTTGCGGGTCTGGAGTGTCTCTGTGATGAGGGTGATGTTTCTTCTGAATGTCACTTTGCAAAGACACTGGTGTATTTAACTCACAGCGAGTGAAAAAGCCACGCAGCCTTGTCTTCCTCAACTGGGTGCAGCTGAGATGCACGTTCAGGTGGATCCTGCTCCTCAAGGACTGTTTCTGTTTGACTCTCAATTCATTTTTGGATATGAAGTGAGAATGGAGGCTAATTTTGAGGTGGAGAATAAAACCTGTGCTCCAACCGCAGCAAAAGATAGTCTATTCGATATGGCCATTACAATACATTTAAGGTCAAAGAAAAGTAGATATTGCTTAAGTATATTTTTGTTCTTGACATTTTCTTACATTGTCTTTCGAGTGCTTAAAGATATTAGGTTTTCCTAAAGGAGGACAGGTCTCCAAAGCCTTGCACCTGCTATATACAGAAGGAAGTTTGTCATTCACAGGCTGAAGCAATTCTTGACGATCGTTTTTTATGGATGGCACTTGATTTGATCATGGATTTCTCTTTTTTCCTTAGTAATATAATTTGACATGAAGAGAAGTAATGTCATCCTGCAGACAATCGATGACCTTGCTTGGTCCTAAATTCCTCTGATTTAAACTTGCCCCAGGGAAACTGGTGTCACTGCCCAGAGCATCAGCTGAATGAGGTTGCACTCATTTGAAGCGATAACTTAGAAAGTCGACGCGTATGTTTGTTTAATGGGTATAAACCTGGGGTTTACCAGACCTCCTATGGGGTCAGCAACTGTTAAGAGTCCCGTGTTCTTGCTCCACTCATTGTCTAGACACAGTGTTTTCAACACTTTTTTTTTTTTTTTTTTTTAAATTTTTTCCTGTAGCGGCACAGGTCCCTATATAATGAATTTAAGCCTACACAAAATATGCTGCTGCTCGTAGTTGGTTGGCTTTTATGGAAGGTTCAGGACTAGCCTGTGAGTCGTGGTGGAGGCTGAAAAATGACTGTTCTAAAGGGGAACGCAGCCAACCCCAGCTGTGCTTAGTAGGGATGGGTAGAAATGCCTTCCCAGCTCTTACCGTAGGTAGCACCTAGAAGCGTACGTGCAACTGGGTCAGGTAGGCACAGGTAATGGTAGATGTCTTAGATCTGCTCAGATGTCGGGTCGGAAACCTGGCCGTGGTTTCAGTTCTCCTGAAGCAGTACCTTCCCATTGCCAGAAACCCGCAGTTTTGACTTAAATTAGATTTTCCTAAGTTTTCTATTGATTTCATAAATTTCATTTAAAAAGTGATCGGTGGTTTTTGTCAGTGTTAGGTTGATGGTTGGTCCCTTCCAGCCTAGGCACTTCTGTGGTGTTTCCCATCACTAACAGTTAAGTACACATAGCTCTCTGAGATGCAGTTAGGAATTTCTATTAACCAAATGGACATATTTCTGGATGAAGCCAACCTAGTTTGCTCTAATTGCGGATACGTGCCGTCCTGCCGGCAATAAATGTGCCTGTGACGGAAGGAGCAGGTTAGGAGGCATGTCGTGGTGTGGCCTCAGCCTTGCTTGGTTCATCCCTACACTCTGTATCCTCCTGTTCATCCTGTGACAAAGTGCTCTTCCAGGGCAGTTACTGAAGAGATATGAGTGAGAAAAGTGGAATTTCTCAATAGGAGGTAGAAGGAAAGAAAAATTTTAAGCCCTTCTCTTCCTTCCTTGGGTCTTCCAGCTTGTGTTGTGTCTGGCGCAAAGAGGGACGGGGCTCCGCGAAGCCTGTGGGTCCCATCCCATGCATGCAAGACCGTGGTTTCAGGAGAGCCAGGATGCACCCCGGTGCCGATGGGCGAGTAGGTGCAAACACGGGCAACGCTGCTTTGAAACAGGGCCTCCGCGTGGAGACGTACCCTCTCTTCAGAGAACCTCCTCCGCAAGGGTTTTGTATTACTTCCCCTCCTTCGTGAATGCACTTAGATGTCCTGTACACGTAATTAACCTCTCCGCTGCGCCGGCAGACACTTTTATTGAACTGCCCATCATGACTCCTAAGTATTTTCCTGGGAGGATTGCGCAGGTTCAGAGGGCAGCGAGCTGGAGGAAACATGCATGAGGCTGAGTGACTCTTGGCAGTTATAGATGTGGCTCCCCCTGATTTACAGCCCGGTCGAGGAGCAAGAATGTGCATTTGGGTCAAGAGGTGTCTCTGTGGCGAGGATGCCTTGCCATAAATCCAGGATGCTGAGCATCAGGATGCTTATGATGGATCTGCCCGTGGTAATGCCTACGAAGCGCACGAGGATGTCTGGGCCCAGCTCGCCAGCAGCCGGAGGGCTCGGGTCTGCCATGCTGCGAGGGGGAAACATTTCCCACAGCATTGCTGGAGCTGGCAGCTGCTGTACCCACCTCGTCACGCTTTCTGACCTACCCTTAAAAGGTGTACGTGTGAAGGGGGAGTGTTAAAAGCTGCCACACTAACGTAGCTCCTGCCTTACCTTCTTCCACTCGGGGTTTTCCAAGCCACGCGGAGTCAGGCTGAGCTCTGACTTCGAGCTGAGCTTGTGCAACACCGCAGAGAAGTAATATCCTTCCCGAAAAGCATGTGTCGCTAGGTGGGTGCTGCGTAAACAGCGCTGGGGGTATCAGTGATGCTGGGTCCTCACCCGGGGATGCTTCAGGAGCGGCTCCCTGGGGCTGCTGAGCCACCCGTCTCCTGAAAACCGAACCCTCCCTTCTCCGAAATTTAGGAAATAGAGGGCAGGAGTTCTTCCGTGTGTGAACCCAACAGTGCCGGCGTTGGAGGGAAGTGTTCATCAAGCCTGCGAAATAATTGCAGAGCTCAGCGGGTGTCCCCCGTGCCCGGGGGTGGTGTGAGATCCAGCACGGTGGGGTGCTCGGGACCCCCCTCTGTCTGTCTGCGGAGGGGGAGGGATGCAGAAAGAGTCCATTTTCAGGCTTTTCCTTGCCAAAAAACTAGGAAGAGGGGGTTTGCTTTCCTTGCAGCGGGAGGCGATCCCGCTTGTAGGGAGAGCTTGTACCTCCACAGTTTGACTTTGAGCCCAGGGAGGGGGCTGAACTTGCAGAGAGGTGATAATTAGAGCGGGGAGTCATCCCCGTCCCACTGGGAAGGTTGGGTCTCGCTGTGCCCAGTGCCAACCCGGCATCGCGGGGCCGTCACAGAGGTGTTTCCTACGGTTTGGTGTTTGTTATTCTTTGCAGCACATCACCAGCGCGTTCTGTCGCCTCACCCAGAGAGCTCCTGATTGCAGCCTCCTTTGAGGAGGGGCTTGAGGGGGGGGGAAGTGTTTTAACATCAGCTTTAGCTAACGGCAGCTTCGCACAGCGTCACTCGAAAGGGCTTAATTTGTGCCCCGATCTTTGCAAACGGAGAAACCTTTCAGCCTCGGAGGCATCTCTCCCCGCGCCGCGCTGTCGCCCGAGCCCCTCGCGCGCGGGCTTATTGTTGCCGTAAAAGCCGAGGGAAGTTTGGATTTGCCGGTGCCCACGGAGCCAGATTTGTGAAGCATAAATGAGAAAAACCTGCCCTGGCCTCCCGTTGCCATAAAAAAAAAAAAAAAAAAAAAGGGCGAAAAAAAAGCGCTGCTCAGGTGGCTCAGCGTGGCCGGCTAATGGGGAGGAGGCGGAGGCGGCTGCTGCACCTGCTAATGCTTTGGCTCGGGCTGGTGGCACAGGGGCGGCCGCCAATTCCCCCTGCGCGGCAAGCTGTTAGCGGCAGCAATGCCTCGCTCGGAGGAGCGCCCCCGCCACGACAACAAAGAGCCCTTTGATCCTTTCCATTTGGAGAACTTAAAACGAGAGAGCCAAACTACAATGAGACCAAGTTGGGTCATAAAAAAGGAAAGCAGGAGCACCAAAGCGCTCCGGAGTGTAATTGTAGAAGCAGCAAATGCTTTGGCACGTAATTCCGCTTTAGTGTCAGTTCAGCGTGTTTCAGGTTTAATACTGGAGAGCCCCTCGCCAAATGCTCTGCGCAAACAACCCGGCCCTGCTCCGTGGTGTGCCGAGGGCACCCGGAGAGCCCCTGGCTCCAGCGCAGCTCCTTCTGCTCCACCACCTTCAGCTGAACCTTCGCACCGTGGGGTACGGATGGTCCCACGCCCCACATGTCCCTTGGGTGGCTGCTGCCGCTCCAACCCTGCTTGGTAAAGGGACTGCACCCTGGGCTGCATCCCCAGCGGCGCGGGCAGCAGGGCGAGGGGGGGGATTCTGCCCCTCTGCTCTGCTCTGGGGCGACCCCCCTGCAGTGCTGCCTCCGGAGTCCTCAGGACAAGACGGACGTGGACCTGTTGGAATGGGGCCAGAGGAGGCCCCGGAGATGCTGGGAGGGCTGGAGCCCCTCTGCTGGGAGGACAGGCTGAGAGAGCTGGGGGGGTTCAGCGTGGAGAAGAGAAGGCTCCGGGGAGACCTTGGAGCCCCTTCCAGTCCCTAAAGGGGCTCCAGGAAAGCTGGGGAGGGACTCTGGATCAGGGAGGGGAGCCATGGGATGAGGGGGAAGGGTTTTCCACGGCAAGAGGGGAGATTGAGATGAGATCTGAGGCAGAAATTGTTTGCTGTGAGGGGGGTGAGCCCTTGGCCCAGGTTGCCCAGAGAAGCTGTGGCTGCCCCATCCCTGGAGGGGTTCAAGGCCAGGTTGGCCGGGGCTTGGAGCAACCTGGGCTGGTGGGAGGTGTCCCTGCCCAGGGCAGGGGGCTGGATCTAGGTGATCTTTAAGGTCCCTTCCAACCCAAACCATTCTGTGATTTCATGATTCCATGACTGGGACCACTCTGGTCCCACCGCCTTGTCACGGGGCAGTTGTTTGCTGTCACTGGGGCTCGTCCCCAGCCATGAGCTACTGGAGATGCCCCACCAGAGCCAGTGCTTCGTGCTGCCTGGGCTTTACCAGCCCGGCTGCGCTTTCCCTCGCCTCGGCGCAGACCTGGGTGCTGCCCGAGGGGTTTGTGTGGAAGGTGGCGTTTAGATCAGGCGTTTTATAAGACGTTTATCAGCTCGGGGGTTTTATAAGCTGTTTGTCAGAAGTCTGGCTAGCAGCTACTGCGTCTTCCCACGGCTATTAGGGGCGTGTTTAAACAAAAAAAAGGCGGTGAATTTATTTCTGGGCAAAGAACCGAGTTGCGAGTTGTCACCGCTGCGGTGGCAACGGCCCTGTCACACGGCCAGGCGTCAGCTCCCGGGAGCAAAATTGGTGACTCGGGGGTGGCTCCTCACAGGTGTAAGGAGGTGCCGACTCCTCCTGCCTTTCGCAGGAGCAGAGTTGTGCCTCTGCGCCGGCTCTCGCCCCGCTCCGTGCCGGGAGTTTGGCTGGAGACGTTGCCTGTGGGACGGTGGTGAGCGAAACGCAGGAGCAGCTCGTCCCCCGAGCACGTGTGGGACACCGAGGGACCGCAAAGCCCTGCTCAGCGGCGCCGATGGGGACGCGGGGCTGGGCGCGCGTCCTCCCCCGTCCCGCGGCAGTGCCACGGCACCGGGCCAGGCGGGGCCTGCACAGCTCCCGGCCTTTCCAGAGCTCTGCCGTAGGTTAGAGAACCAGTTCAAAACCTAAACCTCCACGTTTCGAAGGGCAAGCGCTCCGCAAGGTGCATCCTGACAGCTGAGCGTGTACGAAATGCGGCTTGCCAGCATCCCCCGGCTGCCGGCGGCGGCGGAGGGTGCAGCCCCGTGTCGGCAGCAGGCGTTTGCCCCGAGAGCCCCTGGGGAAGGGCGAGAGGTGGCTGGAGCAGGGGCTGATGCTCGGCCAAAGCCCGTCTCCCTTTCCTCTTCCATCCTCCTCTCTTTGGAGGAGTGAGGGGATGGGTGACAGACCCAACAATCGTTTTGCTGCCGTTTAAATAGGGGCATGATTAGACCTTCAGTGATGGGCACCTGGTGAAAACAAGGGGACACTTAACAATTATTGAAAACCCTTATAAATAGCTTTTTTTCCCTAATAGATTGCCATGGGTCCAGCTCTCCGCGGTATAGGTAACGTGTGCGGGTGATTTATTGTATTGGGGATTATAGCAGATGCTGTAAAATCATCTTGTAAGTATCTGAAAATCATTTGTCTGTCTCTGACGTGTCTTAGCACGAACAGGAATGCTCTGTTTGGGGAAGTGAGGTCCTTATCCTGATTTATCTCGAGGTACTTGTAAGTGTTACTGTAATTTCACGTTATCAAACCGTTTAGCTCTTCCGCTTCCAGAACAAAGTTATTTTATCTCATGCACCTTGTTTACTTCAAATTAGCCCTGAGGTTGGCCTGAAGTTGCACCTTGTTATTCCTCCACCTCCCGTCTTAGGCTCTGTTGGCAAATTTGGAGGCATAAGTAAATACTTTTTTGTTATTAATAGAATAACTTCCCCCTCCTACACACAGGTTTTCTTTTCATTCCAGTCTTGGTTTTCCATGAGAAACTGACATTGCAGTACAAGCGGAAACCTCCCAAATTGCACGAAAACACCTTAATTCTCCTAGCAACAAGGTCAGGGCTCAAATCCAGGACCTTTCCAGGAGCGCGGGGGAAACAACCCTTCCAATTACCTGCTCCCCCTGCGGTACGGATCCGGTCGCTTCATCAGCACCTGGGTTGGGGTGGGTTTGAAACTCAGCCATGGTTATTGTTTAAAAATTCTCCATTCACCGGGGAAGGGTTTTGCAGTGGGCTGAGCCCTGAGCAACCTGGGGCTGGTTTTATGGCTTCCCATTGAAACCTGGTGGAACCCCGTGGTGCCGACTGATTTCCCCCTTTCCCCACTCATGTGGCTTTGATCAAACCCAGGGCTCGGAGAACAACCCCCCTCCCCAGGAACTGGAACCACTGAGCTTTGCCCAGTTCTGCCGTTCATTAAAGTGTTTGTGAGCTTCCAACTGGAGATGATCAAATTAGGACCTTTGTGTCTAGCCCAGTGTGGAGATTGCCGGTCCTGTGGCCAGAGCTGGCTTTGCCCCCATCTAGGGGGCACATATAGGGAACACGGACCCTGGATGCTCATGTTTGATGCAGAATTTGCTGAGATCCCCCCACCCTCTTAATGGGACCTACCCGCGGTAACGGGACCTTTGAGGCAGGATGTTACGTTAATGATTTTAGGGTAAGCATCACATATTGTTGCAGCGCTGGAATTGAAGCTCTGCTAAAGGTATCAGTCCAGGGAGGGATGGCTGGTCCGGGAGGCTGGTGATGGTGAAGCTTTTTCCAGGCTGGTGTTGTCGTGCCTGATGGTTCCCCTCTCCCAGCTCCGTTTGTAGCTCGTACACGGTTATTTGGGGATCAGAGACGTGGGGGAGCCTGAGCCAGCTCGGCACGGGGGGGGCTTCCCTCCTGTCCCGCGAACCCCTGCCCTTCCCACAAACCGCACCAAACTCTGCTGTGACTGCAGGACTTTTTAGGAAGGCTCCTCGGAAAGAGCAGGCTGACCTGGCCGCGGGGAGGGGGTGGTAAGGGTGTGGGGCTGGGCTCCTCACCCCAGCCGTGGTGCCCGGAGAGAGTGTAATAGTAGACATAGCAGTAAGCGTAGGCCTGCTGTGCTGAAAAACTCAGTATTTGACTTCAGCAGGGAGTTGGATCACGCTAATAATGGAAATCCCTCCTTTGGTTTTGCTGAGCATTAGATGAAGTCCAGTACGATGCTCCATGCTGTGCTTATCCCTGTCCGGACTCCCTAAGACACCCAGAGCTGAAACAACATCCAAGGCTGAAGTGAGCCTGTATCTACTCCCAAATGTCTTTTGATGCAGAAACCGAAGTGCTGGTGCACACAACGATGAGTGATGTTCTAGGTGTAGCACCAAATAACTCAGCAGTTAAAGGACGTATTTGCTGGCAGAAAATTCTAGGCGAGAAGAATTTCCTCTGCGCCGAAGACGCGGTTGTGTGATGCTGCAACTCCCCCTCCGGTGCCGCGTGTGCTGGGCAAATCAGTGTCCCGAAGCCAGCCCGAGATCCGCGTGCTGCTGTGTTCAAAGTCCAGCTCTGGGTCTGTTAGTCTAGATGTCCAAGCTGAGCTGAACCCTCTGTGGTGGGTTGCCCCTGTCTGGGTGCCAGGTGCCCACCAAAACCGCTCTGTCACTCCCCTCCTCAGCTGGACAGGGGAGAGAAAATATAACCGAAGGCTCACGGGTTGAGATAAGGGCAGGGAGAGATCACTCACCAATTACCGTCAAGGGCAAAACAGACTTAGCTTGGGAAAATTAATTTAATTTACCACCGATCCAATCAGGGTAGGGTGATGAGAAATAAAAGCTAAATCTTAAGACACCTTCCTCCCACCCCTCCCTTTTTCCCGGGCTCAACTTCACTCCCCGTTTCTCTACCTCCTCCCCAGCGGCGCAGGGGGACGCGCAATGGGGGCTGTGGTCAGCCCATCACACCTTGTCTCTGCCGCTCCTTCCTCCTCAGGGGAGGACTCCGCACATTCTTCCCTCCCACGGGAGACAGTTCTCCGTGAACTTCTCCAGTGTGAGTCCTTCCACGGGGTGCAGCCCTTCCCAAACTGCTCCAGCGTGGATCCCTTCCACAAGGTGCAGGCACAGACTGCTCCTTGTGGGTCCCCCACAGGGTCACAAGTCCTGCCAGGAGCCTGCTCCAGCATGGGCTCCTCTCTCCATGGGGCCACAGGTCCTGCCAGGATCCTGCTCCAGCATGGGCTCTCCACAGGGTCAC
The DNA here is from genome assembly GCF_964199755.1 of Larus michahellis. Taxonomy (NCBI): domain Eukaryota; kingdom Metazoa; phylum Chordata; class Aves; order Charadriiformes; family Laridae; genus Larus; species Larus michahellis. The sequence goes on along the minus strand of NC_133906.1, from coordinate 3,851,347 downwards.
AACTCCTTCAGACATCCACCTTCTCCAGTGTGGGGTCCTCCATGGGCTGCAGGTGGAGATCTGTTCCACCGTGGACCTCCATGGGCTGCAGGGCGAGATCTGTTCCACCGTGGACCTCCATGGGCTGCAGGGGGACAGCCTGCCTCACCATGGTCTTCACCATGGGCTGCAGGGGAATCTGTGCTCCAGCACCTGGAGCACCTCCCCCGCCTCTTTTTTCACTGACCTGGTGTCTACATAGCTGTTTCTCTCACTCCTCTCTCCTGGTTGCTCTCTTGCAGTCTGGGTTTTTCCCCGCTTCTTAACCATGTTATCCCAGAGGTGCTGCCACCATCACTGATGGGCTCGCCCTTGGCCAGCAATGGGTCCACCTTGGAACCATCTGGCACTGGGTCTTTCGGACATGGAGGAACCTTCTAGCAGCTTCTCACAGAAGCCACCTACCAAAACCTTGCCACGCAAATCCAATACACCCTGTTTGCCAAAATCTCGGCCCAGCGAGCAGTTGGGGAACTGGCAGCCCTTGGCAGTGACGGGGAGGTGGGTTTGCACCAGGCTGCCTCGGGAAAGGAGTCCCAGCCGGGCGGGCGTTTTGCTGCAGGGTGGCTGGGGAGCAGCACTTATGCTCAGGAGCTTCTGAGCTCCGGTTCTGCGTCTAATCCTGGCTCCCTCGAACAACGTCATTTAGGGACGTGGTTTCCTAAGCCAGGTACTTGAGCTCTGGGTGGCTGCCTTTAGGCTGAGATTAGAAAGGTGGGGAAAGGAGAAGGGCCACGTCCCCTCTGCCACCAGGGATGAAACCCTCTTCCAAACAAAACCCAACCCTGAGAGAGCAGGGTGTGAAATCGGGCATGTGGAGCTGGGGTGGATCTGGTGGCTGTGGACACCCCATAGTCCTCCAGCTGCAATCGCCTCAGGTGCCAGTGGGATGCTGACCCACCTGGGGAGCTGCTCCGTGTAGGAACGGCCCTTTCTACTGCTGGAGTCGCCCAGGGATGCGAGTCGGAGCCAAGCCTGGGGCGTGCGATGCGGCTCCGACATAACCGGTTGGATACAGGGACTGGAGTGGGGCCGGGGACCCATCCGGCTCATCCCCAGAGTGAGCGGGTTATTTGCCAGGTGTCAGGATGTTGCTGTTGGGATGCGAGTTCGCAAAGCTCTGGGAAGGCTTAGACCAAGGCTTGTAATGATTTTAGTGGGATTTGGGTAGTTAGGGATGCGAGACCATAAAGTATTTCGGAAAAACGTATCAAAAGCGAGCGGTAGAAGTGGCAACGCTGTTGTTTGGCCCATATAAGATTCTGGGGTGGTTTTTTTTTTATTTTTTCTGATTGAGTATGATGTTTTCCTGGCATGAGTTCAATTCATCCTCCTTTCCTAATGGAAAAAGCAAAGCTAAACGTCTTGCTTTGCTTGCAATTGAAGGAGCTGGACTGGATAAACATAACCGTTGTCTTTAAAAAAGGTCTTTCTCTCCTTGGATAGGAGTGTTCAAAAAAATGAACCGATGACCTCATGCTTTCGTGTTTTATTAAAAAAAAAAAAATCATTTCTATTTCAGCTGATGTTTGTTACGGCTCCTATTAACAATGCTTGAACCAAAACCAAGGTCCAGATGTGATGATTTTATTTATGCCGAATTGGGTTTTGGTCACTGAGCTTGCATTTGGATAATGACGATTTTTTTTTTTTTCTTCTTTTCCCTCCCACCCCCCCTCCCTTTTCCAGCCTGACGGCACCAGCAAGGAGTGCGTCTTCATTGAAAAAGTCCTAGAAAACAACTACACGGCACTGATGTCAGCAAAATATTCGGGCTGGTATGTTGGATTCACCAAAAAGGGGCGGCCACGGAAAGGGCCCAAGACCCGGGAAAACCAGCAAGATGTACATTTTATGAAGAGGTACCCAAAGGGGCAAGTGGAGATACAGAAACCTTTCAAGTACACAACAGTCACCAAGAGGACTAAGAGAATACGACCCACCAACCCCAGTTAAAAATAGACAAAAACAGTGTCACAATAATAAACCACAAAAAAAAACAAAAAAACAAAAAAAAAACAAACAAAAAAAAAAACTGCACCAGAGGAATATTTTTACATTAAAAATAAGGAAGAAGCTCTATTTTTGTACATTGTGTTTAAAAAAAAAAAAAATAAAAATAAAAAAATTAATAAAAGACTAGATGGCAAACGCTGGGGAAAAGCTGTTAGGGATTTATTGTGACTTGAAAAACAAAATGAACTGCTCTATTTAAATTGACTTCTTGTTGTTGATGACACACAGGTGCTTATTTCGCTTTTTTTTGGAAAGGACAACTTTTCAAGCATATCCCCAGAGGAGAGGAAAAAAAAAAAAAACCCAACAAAAAAAAAAAAAGTAATTCTTAAAAATAAAGAAATAAAACCAAAGAAAACCAAAGTTCTTTCCCAAAGTTACTGAGACCCTGCCCCGAAAAGTGCCGGTTTTGCAGTAATCTATTTATTGTCTGCTGCACGCCGGCCCCAGACAAGATGGTGTGTGCCGCAGTGATTGAGTTTTCCGTGGAGTTCTCGACGCATCGATCTTCTGTAACCTTTCTGACGACATAAGGTGTCACGGCTCCGTGATCCTGCATTATGCTCAGTTCTGGAGAATGCTGCTAAATACATTCAAGTGACTACAAGATGACCTAGTACACCAATGATAAGGGAATATTTTAAAACCAGCTATATTATATATATTATATATATATAAGCTATTTATTTCACCTCTCTGTATATTGCAGTTCCATGAACCAAGTATTACTGCCTCAACAATTAAAAAAATTATTTAAAACACACGTACATACTTTTGCTGTTCACACTTCTTTCCCCTTCCCCGAGTAGTGGTTTTTTTAATGCGGATTTATCTTTTACGTGAGGGCAGCAGGGTACGTTCGGGGTAGTTTTCCCAGTATAAACCGCATTTCTAATTTTGTAATTCCTCCTTTTCCTTCCACACCATCTTCCTCCTCCTCCCTCGTTGTTCCCACAAGGAAGAAATCTTTGCGCGAGGTGACGATGGGCTGAGAGCGGGGGAACCCACGCTGGCATTTTTCAAGAGCAGGAGCTAAATTTGATACTTCTCGCTCCAACGAATATTTCCTAAAGCTTTGGCCAAGCAGAAGGTAAACTGGAAAATTAGCGTCTGACTCAATTAGCACGTACTTACGCGTGGCTTGTGTCGCCTTCGTTGGAGGTTTTGAGAGGGGCTGTTTGTTTCAGCTATTTAATTCAATATTCTTATCTTTTAAAAACTTGCCCTGGACCGAGCGAATCCCTCTCCCTCACCCCGCGTAGCTCTCCCAGCCCTGCGGTGGCTCTCCTCGGCGGTCCATCCCGCTTTCCACGCAGCTGTTCTGCGCAGGGCTTGGAGGATGTCGAGCCGCGAGGTGTGACTCCCTATATACCGACCGACCCCCGCCATGGGTTGGGTGATGCAGCATTAAACAGGGAGTGGGTAAAAAAAGAAGGACGATGCAATAGCTGACCTCAAATTTTAGCCGAAATGACAACTGAGCCCAAGTGGAGCTTTAAGGAGAAGCTCGCTTGACTTTTTCCCTTCTCCCTGCGTGCAGACATTGCTACGCTCCCTGATTCCAGCCAGGGCTGCAAATGCTCAAAGCCACTCGGAAAGCTTTTTCTTGTTAATCAGAAGAACGACTCTCCCCCCCCCCCCCCCCAACAAGCTTTCTCAAGATAACTTTGAGAGCTGCAGCCAAATCCTGCAGATCAAAGCCCTTTGGGAGATGGCGCAGATAAGCGTGCAAGCTTGAGGATGCTTATCTCAACCGATCTCCAAACCTCGCAAGCCTAGAGAAAAAAGAACAGTGCTAAACAGGGTCACTTCGTGCTGCTCCACAAAAACCTGGGCAGCCTTACAGGTGATGCCTTCACCCCAGCTGAGCAGGGGCGGTCACTCCAGCAGCCCCTCTCCCAGTGAATATACTGGGAGCTGCTCTCCTGGAGCACCTGGAAGGCCAGGACGGAAGCGGGACCCGGTGGCGCGGTGGTGGAATTGGTTGGTGGGGGCTGGAAGGCCTTGCCAGCTTTGCCTTCAGATTGATTCATGTGGGAGAGATTTGGGGAAAGTTCAGAGGAGCGCTGGGGGTGGGGGACTGGGAGCGGCTGGAGATTTGCTGTGTCGGTGCCTCCAAGAGGAGGAACCCAGTTGATTTCCAGAGTGAGGAAGGATTTATGGGTGCCTTTTTTCTCCTTGAACTATCACCACGGCCCATGGCACTGACGGTTTCGCTGTCAGAACAACAGGGTTTGTTTGCCGTCGGGGAAATTCGAAGGGGTGGAGGCGGCAAATGCCGGAGGAGGCTGGGCAGAAGGGACCTCCTGTGAGGCCGAGGGCAACCAGGGAGGATCTGCTGCCGGTCCTGCAATGTCCACTGGGTTCGGAGACTGGCACGTGGCAACTAGGGGATTGTCACTAGGGTCCTCTGGCACTCGTGTTGTTGGTTTACTGGACAGCAGTGAGATGGGTCCCTTGGGCTGTGAAAAGTCAGCGTGGTGAGGAGAATTGGTGCTCACCGGGGTTAGGTGCTGTCAGAGAGGTTGCTTGGCTGAGGATGGTGTGCGTTAAGTAGTTCTGTTTGAACATCTACTCTCTTTAGGCTTTATTAACAACGACGAAAGCGGGGCAAAGACGAGAAGAATTCACACCAGGTTCCCTTCAGGCGCACCTTGACGTTGGGCAAAAGGGTGCTCTGGGGAGGAGATGTTCCAGAACGAACAGAAACAGGGGAAATTGTCCCTGCTTACTGCAGGGGGGTTGGACTAGATGACCTTTAAAGGACCCTTCCAACCCAACACATTCTGTGATTCTATGAAATCCATCACATGCCCAGCGACAGACGGCCTTGTGCTTGCGGCCACCAGGCATGTGGTCTTTCTGCGCCTGGGTTGTGCTTGGTGGTTAGGCCAGAAGCTGCAAGTGGTTGTCAACGTCCCCGTTGGACAAGTCTCTCTGCTGGCCTCCAGACTAAAGCAGCGGCTTGTCTGCGGTGTTTAACATGTCTTCCTTTCAGAAAGTCTTCGAGCTCCCTGAATATGAGCTGAGATTCCTCGCGCAGGCTATTAAATATCATTTACTTTATAATTGAAAATTCTTAATGAGGATTTAATTACTATTGTGGAAATAACCTCAACAGCGAGGGGCGTAACGCTAGGCGATTGCTTGAAGCAACGGATGGCATTCATGTGTGTGGAGCTCTGGGTGGGCACATTTTACAGAAATACACTGCTTAATTGGACTTAATAAAAGCATATTGTAGCTACTGTGTCAGAAATACTGCTGGATTTGTAGCAATGTTTTCATAGCTGAGATCAGACAGTGGCACGCTCTGATAATGCCATGGTTGGCTTTGGTCATGCAGCCGGGCGCAGGCACTGCTGGGCATGCCGAAAGGTGAGTCCATCCCAGGAGGGAAGCTTTGTAGGTCCAGGGAAGTTTCTTGTCAATACTTTGAGCGTGTCGCACAGACCAGACAGCTGTTTGGTGAGACCTTCTGGGTGGTGGGGCTCCCATGCTGTTGCTGTGATGGTGAAGGGTTGGCGGTCAAAGCTCAGCCAGGCTCTGCGTCTGGTCCAAGCAGGACAAACCTTTCATCATGGCGTTGTCGTGTGCCTGTGTGGGGCTCACCACTGGCTGAGGAGACAGAGAGTGTCCTGGTCCCTGGGCAAGGTGTCTTCCAGCTCACCAGGGACCTTTCCTGGACTGTGAAGCTATCAGCGAGTGGGAGCAGTTGACCAAGTTGACAACCCTGCAGCTGGAGCCCTGGAGCTGGCGTGGTCTTTCCTGCTTGACAGCCAGTAGTTCTGTTCTGCCTCTGCCTTGTTGATGCAAACGTGGGCGCTCCACACCGTGGAGCACCCGCTCTGCCCCGTTTGAGCCTGATCTGTCCCTCTTGCCAACGGCCGGCTTTTGGCAACATGTCTTTCGGGAGCATGGGCACGTGAAACTTGTTGCTCATTTTCTTGGGCTGTCCTTGTAGTCTTCTTTAGCTCGGGATCATCTCCGTAGCGTTGGTTCTCACAGTTAGAGATGAGCATTTTGCAGATGTGAGGCAGCGGGGAAGCCTCTTCCAGGGCCACGCTCGCGGTTTTATCTGTGCCCTTCTGCAGGTGGGGGATTATTGCACCTGCCCAAAGGTGCAGCCCACCTATGCAGAGGGATCGAGCCCTTCAGCCACATCACCTCTTACACGCCAGCGTGTATGACACCTGCACAATTAATACTAGCTTCTGTGGGCTTTTGGGACCCAATGTCACAAGGTGAGGCAAGGTGAGGAAGAAGCCCTCGGGACAAAAATAACAAGGTCTGGGGAAGGGATGCTGCCCTAATGCTCAGTGTTGAGAAGATAAGAACCAGTGTTTACGTCCATGACTTCTGGAGTTAAGGCCATAGCCTAAATAAGCTGGATGCTCTAGTGCCCATGAATCCGGTGGGTCTGTAGGGGGATGCACGTGGAAACGGAGCGGAGCTTGGGGAGGATCCTGGAAAGCACCACGAGGCCTGAGCTGGGCTCAGCCCGGCCAGCTGCACCGCCGTGAATCGTCTTGGTCTTTGCAATAGCTTATTTACCTTGGCTGGCGGAGACACGGCAAGGTGGAATTTAGGTCTGGTTTAAGCAAACACCCAGCCTACAGCAGCTCTCGGAGCAAGGCGTGACTGGCACATGCGTTGTGCTACAGGCTGTGTTTTGGCCAGTGGATGTCCGTCAGCTTTCCCCGGATTCACTGAGCGTTTTGGTGTCTCCGTACTTTCACAAAAGCAGTGGAATGCGATTTCAGCCAGGACCTCAGCCTTCAGCTGAAGAAGGTCATCTAGATTTTGTCTCGTCTAGGAGGGTCAGTCCACCAAGGAAGACCCGATTCTGAGCAAACGGAGTTGGTTCTAGGTTGAATAGGCTGAGTAACAGAAAACATACATGAATTTGGCTCCTACTGTTGAAAAACAAGGTTGTAACATGTGAAAAAGCGTGTGTGTGGAGTGGCAGCTGTTCTTTTTCAGGGCACTGAATTCCTTCTACAATGCAGGTATCTGCCGATGAAGAAGGAGGAGGCGTGTGTGGGTCGGTGTAGCTGCAAATACCCCCTGCAAAGCCCTTTCCCTGTCTCGGCGTAGCCCAGAGCCCCGCTCGGACCCGCTCGTCCAACGTAGCAGAAAGGGCCAGACAAAGCCCGGACGTCCCCCGGGAAAAGAGCTTTTCTCTCCCGTCCACTCTCAAGGTATTAAACACCGTGATTTTTGTCTGCTGCAAGGGAAAGCAGGTATATTCCTATGCATAATTTCCTGGTGGGGTGCCAAAGGGTGGAAGTTTATACTTAAGATTCACAACAGCTGTTTAAAGTGCCTATGTCTCGTGCCAGCCATACCACCTGAATGGCCAAGGGATATATATAAAACTTCAATTATTTTTTGAATGTTTGTTGTTATTCATTTGGAGGCGGATGAGAGGAGATTCCTCACGAATGATGTAACCTACGTAGACTCTGTTATTTCCAACGGTGTGAGCTGAAAAATTAGGGAGGAAAAACCAGGTCAAACTGAAACTTTTCTTTTTCTAACAGTGAGACAAAGTACTGGGTGGAGAGATCTGGGTTTACCAAAAGCATTTAATTCACCCAATTTAACAATTTGCTTCATCTCTATAAATATAGGTAATTTTAAAGGGGGGAAGGAAAAAAAAAAGAGAAATGAGAAGCTTCATTTTGAAAGCATAAAGCAGTATTTGATGTGTAAAAAAAAAAAAAATCTCACCTGCCTATTTCTCAGTTGTTTCTCAGCGTTTTCAAAATCTCCGAATAGATATCAGTCCCCACCTGAAACGCTGCTTCTGTGGCAGTTTGATGTTTCTTTAGCAAATGCCACCTTGCTCCTCTGGCCGAGGCCAGGGACAATAACTCCCACCACCTTTCCCCAGAGCCTGCTGAGGGGCCCAGAGCCCAAACGTTCTCCAGGTTCGTCGTGTCTTACCTGTTTCTGCTGCCCCCCTGCTGCCATCCCCTTTTCTCCAGAGAATCCTGACTGATGGGAAAAAAAGCTCATAACACCATTTCCTTTCTCCCATGGCATTTTAAGCTCACAACACTCACGTTGAGGTGCCAACCCAAGGAGACGTAGACTACGAGCATCCCCTTCGGTGCATCACCTGCAAGGTCTCTGTCCCACAGCAAGGTCTGGCACATGCTGGGATCTCCCCGGTGGTCAAGACCTACAGATTTAGTGGTTGCCCACAGAGACAAGCCAAGCCATGAGCTCTGGGCTGGTGGGGATCGCTGCAGTACCTGACCGTGTTTGGTTTGGGTGGGATTCGTTTCTACTCAGAAAGTTATGGAAAGTTGTAGTCCAACCAGGGCAGCCCGAAGGTGGCCGACACCTCCCCGGGCAAGAGCTGATTTCCAGTTTTGGAGCAGACAAAAGGGTAACTGTCTGCACATCCCCGGCGCCTGCCAGCCTGGGGGACCCATGGCTGAGCCACAGGAAGCACAACCGAGTTACGCCAGGCTTGGGAAACGACCGCTTGAGTTTCCCAAGCCACATCAAACCAATCTGAAGAGAGATGAATTGGTCTGCTTGGGCCTAAAGGATAGAAAACACCGCCTTTGTTTTGAAAAAAACAACCGCGGCGGCCAGGTATAACAGGAGGTGTAACCGCATCGAAGCCTCTAATGGGAGTTGCTTCCTCGGTTAAGTCAGCGCAAAGGTTCCCAGTGCATTTTGAGGGATGTCCTGGATGAAGGACATCATGGCCCACCCAGGGGAAGCACCACAGGTGATGCCACAGTTCCTCCTTCCCAGACGGGTGCCGAGGACCTGCTCCTCCCCTGGGTTGCGTTTTTCACCAGCTTATGGAGTAAGGCTTGGAAGGGCCTTTTTTTCATTTGTTTGTTTTTTTCCCAAAAAGGGGCAATTCTGAACCTGCTTTCACCCTGAGCAAATGAAAGGAGCTATGGAAATCAGGGGAGAAATTTGCAATTGGAAGATTTCACCCCCAAACTTCCCAACTCAGGGACCCGGGCCCATTGTGGGATACGCCACCTCTCCACTGGTAGCCGGGAGAGATGCTCCATCAGAGACTTTGCCCTGGGTGGAGCGGAGGGGACGCGAGGGAAGGTTCTCCAAGAGATTAGCTAGGCCACGTGGAGAGCCGGCTTGAAGCCCCCATCGCAGCTGGTTGGGAGCCAGCTGTCTGCTTGAGGGATGTTGTGTGCGAGGACAGGAGGAAGCAGCGTCAGGAACAAGGAGGCAAAGCGATGGTGTGCGATAGGCCATGGCCTGCGGGGCGCCAACGATTAGTGCATTAGTTCCTGGGAGGTAGCACATGTTACTTTGATCATATGATCGCATTTGCATGAATCAGAATGTAAAAATCTTGGCTGGGGCTTACAAAGGAGCCTAGAGGAGTGAGCTGCCTATCTATCTATGTATCTGACACGAGCACGTAGTGAAAACCCTTCCACTCCTTCGTGGGACTATTTTCCAAGGAGAGACAGCTATGTGGAGCTTAAATGTTGTTTACAGCCATGGCAGGCTTTAGGGCTGTGATCATCTCTGCTCGAGAGCTTTCAAAAGGATAAAATGAGCCTCCTATTATAAAGGCTGAAAATGATCCTAAATGAATAACACACATGCGGCCTTCGCAGGCACACATTTCTGAGCCATTGGAAATGTTGGCACATGCAAACAAACAAAAACACATGTCTCGGGTCTCTGGTTTTCATAGATTTCTGCATGCCATGACATTTTGGGGGATGGCATTGCCAAGAGCTAACGAACCAGATTCCCCAGCTTGGCTTGCAGAGCTGGCTCGGTGACGTGGGGACTCAGAAGGGAGGCCTTTGGGTTGGGGACAGGCTCCGGGGACCGGGACACACCGGGCAGAGCCTTTGAGGGGTGCCCGCCCGAAGGCGAGCCGGGCAGCGGGGAGGGCTGCCTCCTCCGGAGCAAGGTTTGCCATGGGGAGGCTTCTCTGGAGGTGACCGGAGCCCGGGAACCTGCACCCGCCTCTCCGGGAAGGCAAAGAGGTGATGGAGAGCCATTGCTCTGCAACCCGCAGCCGACGGCAGTGCCCAAAACGCTCCCCAGGGAGAAAACCTGGGCGAGTTACATGTGTATGGCTCCATCCCATCCTGAAGTCACGTTGACATTGGCGATCGCCATCAGAGCCAGCACCTGGGCACCCTGGGGTCAAGGGAGGGGGACAGGGACCCTGCATCTGCCTGCGGAGAGCTGGGCTTCTCCAGGCTGCTGGTGGGACGTGGGGCGCTCACCCAGCTCGCGCGCACCGTCCGTCTGCCCGTCTGTCTGTCTTTGTTGCTTGGGAAAGGTAAAACACCATTTCCTGCGGGGTCAGGTATTTTGGAGGGGGAAGAAAGCAATTTGTGGCTGTGTTGTCTGCCTGATCAAAAGTGTTACCGGACTCGGCTACACAATGTGCACTCTTTAAAACCGGTCCCAATTAGCCCTTCTTGCTAATGCTGCGTTTCATTCCTGGGAGACTGCACTCGGAGAGCTGTTATGACTTTGTGATTGTGCACATACCTTTATGTGCTTTCATTCTTAATCCCCTTTTTGCAGAAGCCAAAAGGTCTTCCAGCCAAAAAGGAAATCAAAACCTTTTGTTGGCTGCTTCATAAGAATTAAGGGTGGGATGAAGGTTGTAGCAGGATCTTAATTAGCCATTGTAAATAACGAGAGCGGCAGTGCCTGCAACCATATACCACCTTGGGTTGAGATATTGTCAGACCACACAAAGCTAGGTGAATGGGCAGCACAATGGCAGATAAAATTCACCCCTGATGACTGCAAGGCAAGGCACGGCGAGGAATAATTCGAGCTATGCATGCACGTCGTCGGGATCCAAATTAATTGTAATCATTTACGCTTTTATTGAGCTATCCGCAACGACTCCGGGGTCTTTTTTTCCTTTTTTTGCTGTCGGAAAAGTAAAACAAAATATGAGGATGGTTAGAGAGAGGGATGTAAAATATTTCTGAAAGCCTGCCTGCTCACAGCAGAGATCCGGAGGAGACCCTCGCTAACGTGCCGGGCTCCTCTCTGGATATCTGATCTCCAAAGGGGATATAGTGGAAATAATAAGTGTTCAGAGGCTGACAATGAAAATGATTAGAGGCCTGGGGAGGGAATGCTTTATGGAGGTATTGAAAGGACTGCGCCTGCTTCATTTAGAGACAGGAAAGTAATGAATAGTCTAGACTGCAGAGAAAGTAAATTGGGATCTCCCGCTCACCTGCTCTCCTAACACAGGCGGGGAAATTCAATGAAAGGCAGCAAACTTCAAAACTGCTGAAAGAGAGCGGTTCTTGACTTGGGAAAATTAACATACGGCGTGGTGATTAACCTTTGGGTTCAGACTATGAGAGCCTGGAGACCGGCCTCGGAAGGGCAGCATACCCCCTCATGGCAGGTGCTTCTCCCATCCCACCCAGCCAAAGCCATGGTGGTTCGTCCTTGTTTCATCCATGCTTAACACGTCTGAAGAAAGCACAAGATACCTCCAGGTGTGTTTTGGGTCCTTTCCCGGTCCTATCACATAGGCCTGCCGTTTCTCGCCCTCCTGTGCTGGCTGAAGGAGCAGCAAAGACACTCTGTGGTGGCCTTGTAGGACCTTTGTAGGGTCCATCCTCTTCCCATTGCCTTTCCACCCCCACAAGAAGCTCCACAGGCACCTCTTCCCAGAGAGAATTTTGCCCAGGTGGCAGCCACCCTAGACCGTGTTTTCTTTTGGTGTTTTTTTTTTTTGGGTCCCAAAGTCCTTCCTGCATGGCAGAGGCACCATCCCATTTTGCTCACCACTGAGACAGCTCCAGCGCTGGCACGTGGCAGTGCTGTGTGGCCACCCTCACCAGAAGGTTGGAGTTGGAGAGGAGAACTACCAGCCCCTGCCTTCACAGGGTCACCCAGGCCTCCTCCAACCCTTGCTGCCTTTCACACCAGCCATGCCAGGCAACTAAGCGATCCCTTTCCGGGGGTGGAGACGTCGAGATTACTCGTTTGATCTTGAACACGGCGAGTTTTGAGCTCAATGGTTTGGGAGCCTGATTTTACAAGCTCCTCGCATACATTCGGGCTGAGATCTTTCGTCGCCCGGAGGATTTGGGTGTTCAAGTCCCATCCATTTGGCATGTTGCGGCTGGATCCTTCCCGTGATTTCAGGAGGAGATCTGCGCGCGCGGCGGGCCCTTTGCTACGGAACCCGAAGGGCTGCACGGCGCGATTTGCTGCGAAGCATCAAAAAATAGCTGCCGGGTGGGAGGCGAGTCTGGTTCCGAAAGCTCCAGGGCGCTGCAGAGTAACTGGGTGTCCTCTCCATCGCCTGCTGGGGGAGCGGGGTTGGCCTGGCCAGCCCAGACGTCGCGGTAGGTGGTCTGAACCCGGCCCAAGGTGCTCTAATCTACCATCTGCCGCAGCAGCCAAGTGATTCAGGGCTGGATGTTTGCTTCGTACCTCTTCAAGGTGTGTGAACCGGGATCACGTCATGCTCTCGGAAGAAGACGGCGAAAACAGACCCTCACCCTTCCCAGCTGGCTCCTCCAAGCAGACAGCGGCTCCGCTCGGGTGGTGGGACCAACCGCTGCCACCTCAGCTGCGAGCCCTGGAGAAGCCCTTTGCCCTCCCCGGGCCATCGCTCTCCGGATGCGTGGGACAAGGCAGATACCGTCTCACAGCCGCCCCCCGAGGCAGGGATTGCCTTCAAAAAGCGACCGACTTGGGGCATAAACCAAACCCCTGCCCTTAGGTGGAATTCATGACATTTAAATTTATAGGTGGCTTCCGTGTAGCGCTGCATGGCAAGGGAGCCGGGAGCAGGCCTTTGCGATGGGGTGCATACCTTTACGGCATGTGCTTCATTAAACACCTTTCCACCCAAGCCAAGTGCTTCGTTCACCAGAACAGCAATCAAAGCCTTTCCTGGCGGCTTCACAGCCAGAGGAGAAAAAGGGCCACGTTGTCCCCTGGGACACGGGGAAAAACCTCCGGGCAAGGTTTGGCAGCAAGGGGACGGGAGCATCGCCGCCCGGAGCAGCCCCTTTCCTGCGCAAAGGGGTTGTCCGTGCGGGCAAACGGCAAAAAACCTCGCTCCAGGAGGAATTGCCCCAAGTCCGTGCAAATGGCAGCGATGGGGCGGGGGTGGGGGGGAAGAAAAATGGATCAAAGGAGCATGCAGAGATGAAAGATTAGCAGAAGTTATTTGGTCTGGAAGTTTCCAGAGAAGCGGCAGTGGGTGTGAGTGAAAACGTGGCTGTGGCCGGAGGTTGGGGAATCAGGGGAGGGCTGTGCCCGCGTCTGTGGGCAGATACCCGAACTGGAGCATTTTGTTTCATTATCTACTTTTTGGGGTTTTATTATCGACCCCACATCCGTCCTGCAGCTTTGCCTCTGCTGTTTGAAGGGCGTTGCTAGTTCCAGATGGGGAATAGCTGTGTCTTCCCGGAGGGCACAGGGACACCTGTTAGGGATGTCGAATGGGACGCGCTGGAATGATGAAGGGGAAAAGGGAGCCCCCACCTGCATGGGGAGAGCTCCGGGTCTCTGGTGGGGTCCCTCGCACTGCCGTATTTCAACGCGCGCACGCAGGCGCGGGCGTCCTGCACCGATGTCAGGGGTAAATTGAGTCAATTATCTCCCACCATCTCCGTTGAAAGTGGTACTTAATCCTTTCCTCTAAACCTTTTATCTGACATTAAATGGTCATTAGTTTAAAAGAAAAAAGTTAAGCTGACTCACTTTCCAGCTGGAAAAACCTTTATAATTGCAGTAAAAATGCACTGAGGGCATGTACTGATAACATTGTTTTAGGGAACAAACAAAAACCATCATCGGTTTTGCATTAATTATTTTTCTGGGCAAATGAATTAAACAAACAGGACAGCTGATTTGTAACTTGTGGGCACATTATTGTGTTTACTATTAGACCTTCCTGGAAATTTCCCGAGTTAGAAGAAACATTTAAATTATAACCAGCTACACGTTTCTGGCGGGAATCGTTCCCAGTCATAAATAATAAAGAAGTCTGTAGGCTGATGAGAAGGAATTCAGATTCATCTCCCCGATGGTTTCCAGTCAAACCCAGGAATCCAAGACCCTGCTGCTTGGGGTGGAAGCTCTCGGGGTGGGGAGGGACCCCGGGGACCGATGCCCATGGGGACAAGAGGAGGAGACCCGGCTCATCCGCCTCTCCTGCTCCACAGCCTCGTTAGCGGTTCGCATCATTAAGCAACCGGCATCTGCTCTCAGCTTGGCACCTACACCGTGCCTCCCTGGAGGAGCTCGGGTCTTCTACCAGGGCTTCGGTGTCCTGCTCTGGGGCAGGAGCCTCCGGACACGCGGCTGATGCTGAGGACGTGATGGGGATCAGAAATGTGGCGCTGAGGATGTGATGGGGATGAAAATTATGGTGCTGAGGATGTGATGGGGATCAGAATCGTGGCGCTGAGGATGTGATGGGGATCAGAATTATGGTGCTGAGGACGTGACGGGGATCAGAAAAGTGGTGCTGAGCATGTGATGGGGATGAAAATTATGGCGCTGAGGATGTGATGGGGATCAGAAATGTGGCGCTGAGGATGCGATGGGGATCAGAAATGTGGTGCTGAGGACGTGATGGGGATCAGAAAGTGGCGCAGGTGCTGGCTGGGGGTCTCCCTCACAGCACCATGCTGAGCACAGGGGCCTGTTGGGCTTTTCCAACCCCCAAATTGAAATATTATTAGTGGCATCAACTCCTCAGCATCCCCCCACCTTTGCAAAGCTGGAAAACCCAACGGTGGTTTCCTCTATTAACTCTTTATCCCCCCACCACGATCCATCCCCGTCTGCACAGTGAAGGGAGCGGGGAGGGAGACAGCGTTACTGGGGGTGGCTGGGAGAGTCGCTGCCTTTCGCATCCCTTTCCGATGGTGACTCATGGCGTGACCCAGGACAAGGATGGCAGCGTGCGTGCACCCAGGGTGCCTGGTGACGTCCTCTCTTGGTGCCTGGTTGCCAGCACCCGCCTCGGGAGACACCTTCACCAAGGCCACAGCTGAATCGGGGGCCGCACCGGGGCGATTAAGCAAGGACTAAATCAGGAGTTAGCCAGGGGTCCGGTGAAATGTGACGGGGATTTTTTTTTTTTTTTTCCTTTTTTGCCTTGAGAAGTACAGCTAGAGGATTAAGTTTTGTGTTTTTTAACCAGATTTTCCTTCTTTTTTTTTTTTTTTCTTGGAAAGTTCTTTGCATTTTTCCAGCCGAGAAACAAAGCCTAGGAATATTGAAATGTGAAAAGAATGCATTTCAGCTCCCAGTTTTTCTACTTTTGACACGAAGAAAGGTTTCCTTTAATGCAGAGTTTTCGCTTATCTGTAACTGTGTGGAGATTTCCAGCCAGCTCTGACACAGATTATTCCCTTTGCGAATTTTGAAATAGAAATGCCGAGTTTTCCCACGGTTAGAAGCGCAGTGCCAGGGCCCCTCCTCCTGCCCCCAGCGCTGCGTCACCCGGAGAGGGGCAGAAGTGGGGAGTTTGGCTTTTCGACGCGTCAGGACTGTGTTGACATGGACGATCCAGTGGTTGCCATCAGGCTCTTTCCAAACCCCCTTCCCGCCACCCTCCGCACCCGCTGCGGGCGTCACTTCCAGAAAGCGATACTGGTCGTATTTAATTTACTGGTAAATTATAGATTGTGCGGTCCGTTAGCCACTGCGCTGTCGAATTTACACGGAAGGGATAAAGTTTCTGCAGTGATTCCCCCTCCTGTGGCCGTGGGAGGTCGGCCGCGTCACGCCAGGTCCCACTGATGCCCCCGGGGAAGGTTTGCCGCTGGGCTAGCGAGTGGGAGGCGACTCCAGCCTTTCAAGTGGCGCCCTGGCTGCGTTATTACTTGAGGACATTTTATTAACGAGACGCGCAAGCCGGCTGTGGCTGCCCCGTTAGTGCCGGGGGTTGGGGTGGTAGGGTGATTTGCCGTTGTTTGGGTGCTCGGCTTATGCTGGCAGCCAGCCCTCCGCGTCGTACCTGCCCTGCAAGCCAAGGAGAGCGGCCGCCTGCGTCCTCTGCTGCACCGGGGAGGAGCTGGCGGGGCCGAAGGCTCCTGTGGCACCCTGTATTTCACAGGGGCTCAGCGCAACAGCAATATTATCAGCGCTAAGAGCAATAAAGCAGACAGACACGAGGACAGGGGCGAGAGCAGCCCCCCCCCCCTTCGGTGGCGTTGCTGCTCGTGCGTGGCTGCAAGACCCTCCACTTTGGGCTGCGGATAGCGAGATTAAGCTTTTTTTGGGGGGGCTGGAGGTTTAGCACACCGGGGTCTTTGCATGAGAAAAGTCATCGGGACTAAAGGGTGGGAGAAAGCAGGAGAGGAACGATGCGGAGCGCGAGCCCCTTCTCCGGTGCCGCGCCGCGAGAGGCTCCTGTTTGCATAACGAAGCAGCTCGGGCTTTTGCTGCCTGCCCGACTCATTTATGCTTTTCTCCAGCTCCCAGCCCCAATCCAGCCAGACTTGACATTAGCAGATGCCAAATGAATATTTGCACAAATGTTCACCAGCGGGTTTTTCGTGCCGCTCCCTCCCTCAAGGTGGCAAGTGTGGGTGTGGAGAGCGCTGCCCGTGTTTGCGAACATGTCCCTTTGAACTCCCCGGCGGGGAGGGTGAAAGAGAGGGGAAAAGGTTTTTCCAAGCGAGAAAATAAAAATCATCTTAAAAAAAAAAAAAAAAGAGAAAAAAAAAAAAGGAAAAAAAAAAAAAACAACACCACCCCACCTCCTCCCCGCTCCCCCATCTGAACGCGTTCCAGCCTGTGTTATTTTGTTGTTAACCCAGAAACCTGTGGATACTGGAATCTGGGCAAGGAGGGGAGGAATGGAAATGGGCTCAGTAAGAGCGAGAAATAAAGCAAAGCCGAAAAAGCCCCTGAATCACGACTTTGGTTTGGTTGATACGACAATTAGACACGTACAAATTAGCTAGGAAATATCCTGTTTCTTTTGGGGGGGGGGGGGGACACGACACGCTCGGGGAGGAGAAGGTATTAACGTTATAAAGGGAACTCTCCGGCCACCCCGGGGAGGGTGTGAAGTAAGTGTTGGGTGATGTGTTGACTTTAATGCAGGAAAGGAGTCTGCTGCCCGCGAGCAGCATTAATCCTGCGTCTGCGCTCGGGCTCCAGTTGTTCGCATCCTCCCTTGTCTCCCAAACCTCAGTGCCCGGGGCGGGGGGGGTGCTGCCCTGGGTGGGGGTGAGGGGGGAAACCAGGGTGGGGAGGGGGTTTCCAGTTGAGTAACCCAAATGTGCTCCTCAGAGCGGAGGCGGAAGGCACAACGGCAGGTATTTTGCCCCGGGTGGGCTTTCGCAGGGATTTGGCGGTGTCCCCAGGGGAGCAGGATGGACCTTTTCCATTCCGCGCCCCCCGCCCTCCTCATCGGCGCCGGGGAGAGCAGCCCCATCCCCGAGGCAGGATTTGGCCACCTTCCCCAGACCTCCTCGGGCCGGGCGTTGGAAGCGCCTGAGGACGGAAGAGTTAAGCGCACCCTGGCAGCGCTCCCCCTGCCCCCCCTCCCCGAGCTAATCTAGCAGATGGGGGAGATACTAATTATCCCCCAAGCCGGTAGCTGTGCCGTGAGAGGCGATGCCGTCCTGGAGCCGTGCCACGCGGCGGGGAGGCAGCGCCTGGGCGAGAGCGGGCTGAGCCGGTCTGGGGTGACCCCCGGGGGACACACGGGGTGAGCCGTTTCGGGGTGACACCCCTCCCCCCCCCCCCGGGGGACACATGGGGTGACCGGCCCGGGAAGAGGATGCTGCTGTAAACTCTGCCTTCGGCAATAAAAACAAGGCGCTGGGTGGAAATAGGCTTGGCTTTTCCCCCCGTCTCGCCGTACCCTTGCTTTCGGGCACGCCGGCATCCTGAATTCCTCCTGGGAATTCCCAGAAGTACAAGCAGTTTTTAAGCGCCGCGGTACGTCGGAGCAGGTAACTGGAAAGCTTGCTCTGGCAGAGGCTGTTTCCTTAAAAAACAAACAAACAAACAAACAAACAAAACAAACAAAAATCCATGTATTAAGCGTGTCTGAGAGATGCCGAAGGTGCCTCGTCGGCTTCTCCCTGGTGTTTGCTGGGCTGGAGGGAGCGGTTCCAGCTCTGCCTTTGGAGTGAGGGTCTGTGCAATATTCCACCCCCCCCACAACCTCCCAACGCCAGCTCCCCCCGACACGGCTGCGGGCTTTGCAGATGAAAGCTGCGTGACGAACAAAGCGTTATTGATTATTATCCCCTCGAATTTCAGAGCGGGCTAGCATTTCATGCGCGCGACACAGTCCGCGGGCTTGCCGGAATAAATAACACATGGGAGCTCGTTCGTCTGCCTAGTCGATAGGGAGCTGCCGGCTTACATGCGATTTCACACATTTTTTTCAGCTAGCTCAGCAATCCGAATGCAAAAATCCGGCAAACAGGGACATCGTGTTTATTTCTGACAATCCCTGGAGAGGGCTGTATCCGTAAACCAATGAATGGATTACACTCATCCATAGACGATGGGGTTTTTTCCATCTGTGACAGATATTACATGGAAAACCTCCATTTAATATCTGATCCAAGAATAATTCGATACAAGCGAGTGATATAAGTTAAAAGTATTGCAAGTTCTTCTTAACCCTTTCAGGCGGTTGGAAGGCAGAAGGCGGTGGAAATCGCTTGTGGAATGGGGGACGGGGAACGACGCTGCGCAGGTGGTGTCTCGACTCAGAGACCTGACATCCCTACAGCTCTTGGGAATACAGGTTGGGACAAATTGACGGGGTTTTGACCCTTCTGAGGGACATCCTGAAAGCCTGGCTGGGAAGGGAAAGAGGGGTCTGAAGCGCAGAGGGGGGCAGGCAGGTCTCAGTCGATGTCCTCACAGCAGTAGCCGGTGGGAAGCCGCTCTTCTGGACGGGATGGAGTACCCAGGGCATGGGCCAGCAGCTGCGAAATAGCGATAAACTAGTACTACGTGGTCGTCAGTTCAGGATGGCCGCTCGTGGGTAAAGAACGTGGGTTGTGCAATGTTGCCCCTTCACGGCACGGCTGGCGGGGCGGCGATGCCAACGGTGCCCTGCAGACCAAAACGGGGTGAGGAGGGGGTCGTACAAGACTCCCGAGCAGGGAAGCGCTAAGCAGAGAAGGCGATGCTTCTGGCCGTAGGCTCAAAACATTGTGACCTTGGGCTCTACGCGCCACCTCTTGCCTTTTGGGTCTTCCAAAGGCGGCTTCCAGTAATTCCTGCCCCGTTTTGGGCTGGGTGAAAGGGTCAGTCCACGAGTAAAAGACTCCAGACGTTCTCCTGAAAACTCAGCGGTGTGTCCCAGAGGCAGCGCGAGTGGCTGAGACCGGGGCCGGGTGTCAGAAACGGAGATGGAGGGGGTCAGCGTCTGCTTTCTGCCCTGCTAGCCTGGCACTTTTAAACATTAACGTGGTCCTGAATTCATACCAGCGTGAATGAGATCTGGTCACCAATGACGGTATATTAAGAGGCTGTCACTGCCTTTTTTTGGCTCATACAGCCCTTAAATGATAGTGGACTCCTCCTAACACGCTCTGATGCCGGTCAGAGCGGGGAGCCAGGATAGTCTTTAGCCCACACAGTTACCAAGGGAGTAAAACGCCACTCTGGGGTGAAATTCCAGCGCCGTACTGGTGGCTCTGCCAAAGCACATGGAGCCGTGTCCGGTGCCAGAGGTCCGACTGCCAGCCCTTGCCTGCGTGAAACTCGGGCTAAAAAAGGTTTTTCCCGATCAAGGCCGACTTTCGCAAGAGGGTTGGGCTTCATGTGCTGCTCAGGACTCTCCACGGTGGCAGCTTTTAAATACCGAAATGATACTGGAGGCTTGGAGGTGGGCTCCGCGCGGGTGCGAGCGGGGGTCCCGCGCGGGGCGGGCAGGGCTGCAGCAGGGAGAGGCAGGAGGTGCGGGAGGGAGAGCTCGGGCCCGCGCTCTCCAGCCCAGCCTGTCCACGGCCCGAGGAGCGAAAGCTGCAGTCTCCGTCCCGAAAGAGGTGCCGGTAGGTACGCGCACTTGAAAATACAGAATATCGAAACTTCTGGCCACACAAAGAGCTTAGACCAATTCCATTATCCCGTCCTACGCCAGGGCACGCTGACATGGCTCAATGCGTCCCCAGGGCCACCGCGATGGCTGGAAGTGTCTCTTGGTCCAGCACGAAATGATTTTCCTGCTGGGAGAAGCTGCTCAAACAGAGCTCGCTGGGCAGATATTTCGATTTCTGTGAAGTCCTGGTTTCTGATGCGATTTTTCTTTTTTCTTTTCTTTTCTTTTCTTTTCTTTTCTTTTCTTTTCTTTTCTTTTCTTTTCTTTTCTTTTCTTTTCTTTTCTTTTCTTTTCTTTTCTTTTCTTTTCTTTTCTTTTCTTTTCTTTTCTTTTCTTTTCTTTTCTTTTCTTTTCTTTTCTTTCCTTTCCTTTCCTTTCCTTTCCTTTCCTTTCCTTTCCTTTCTTTTCTTTTCTTTTCTTTTTTTCTTTTCTTTTTCTTTTTCTTTTTCCCCACCTAGCTAGGAGAAACAAGGCACTGGCTGCCAAAGGCTGGACCCCGCTGAATACATGAAGATATAGAAATAGAAAACGAAATAGGAATAATAGAAATAATAGACATGATAGACATAATGGAAATAATGGAAATAATAGAAATAATGGAAATAATGGAAATAATAGAGATAGAGATGGTAGATAGAAATAGAAATAGAAATAGAAATAGAAATAGAAATAGAAATAGAAATAGAAATAATAGAAATAGAAATAGAAGAAATGAATAGAAATAGAGATAGAAATAGAGATAGAGATAGAAATAGAAATAGAAATAAATAGAAACAGAAATGTATACGTGCACCTGCACATGCATACACATATGTATACATTATACATTATACATGTACATATACATCTGACTATGAACAACTTGGTCTAGTGGAGGTGTCCCTGCCCTAGGGACAGGCAGGAGGAGTGGAATGAGATGATCTTTAAGATCCCTTCCAACCTAAACCATTCTAAGGTTCGATGATGTACATACACACATATACATACACATATATATATATACACACACACACACACATACACGTGTGTGCGCGCGCACCTCTCTGTCTTTACTGCTACCACCACAGCACCCTGAAGCTTTTGTCCTTGACCCAGGCTCCGTGCCGTACCAGCGCTCCGATCCCGAGCAGGAGAGGAAAGGCAGCAGATGGGTGCAGACAAGAGAGCGAGCGCAGGGAGACGATGAGCCAATATTGCTCAGTATGATAGACAGTGGTCTTAGCACGCCAGCAGCCTAATTCCGTGTGGGGTTGGTTTTTTTTGTTCCCCCCCCCCTCAATTTTTTCGGTAGATATGCTGGCAAAGGATGGATTTAAGGAGGAATGTGATGCGGCAGAGCTTGCTGCTGTTTGCAGAGATGCCCCTCGGTGGGGAGGGTGGGCTGAGGGGGGGACTTGGGGGGCGGTGGAAATGAGCAGGCGCCGTGGTTTACTGCGTCATGCGGGTGAAAGTCCAGCTGAATTCAATGTGTGTTTTACCCGCCCGGAGACTGGATTCCCTACAGATAAACCGGCGGATGAGACCTGGAGCTGGCTGTGGGGGGAAGATGAGGAGAGGGGAAAAATAAGAAGGTTTTGCTCTAGCGATGGAATTTTGTATGGGATAGGCTAGTTTTAATCTTAAGAGGCCATACCATCAGTACATCTATGTATTTATAAATACAGGATACCACAGCAGAGCTTAGCATTCAGAAATCAACATACTGCATCCCGCAGAGGTTCTCTCTCATCGCTGCGCGATGCTTTTTACTTCGTCTTGGTACCATCTCAGGAAGACCGCAGCAGCCTTTAGCCGAGATTTCAGCCCTCCGGACCTCTTAGCTCCCCCCCCCCAGGATGTGTTCCCTGCTCTTTCTCCAGGAAATGGGCTCAGGACGTGGGATTGCTGCCCGAGCTGGATTCTCCCATGAAAACCTCCTCTCCCCGAGGGAAAGCCCCCCAGGAGCTCTCCCTGCCCCCTTCCACCACCCTGCCCCTCATTCCCGTAAACACCTGCAACTTCTTCAAGGATATTTAACTCTTCCCCAGGCTGTGCTGGCCTCTGGTAGAATTCCAGCAGCTATTTCCAGCTCTTGTCCTAGTTGTCCGAGCCCGCAAGTTGGTTGGGTTTGACCAGCTGAGCACGGATGCTGCTACAGACAACAAATGCTGGATTCTGTTCTCCTCTCATCGTCACACCCTTGGTTAATGCTTTTGCATCTTTTTCTACCTCAAGCATAATTCTTCGCATCTTCTGATTCCCCTGGCGCTCGGATGCTTCCTAGGAACTTGGTACCGCTTCCCCTTTCTGCCCTGCCCCACTGCATTTTGATACCGTCAGCGCGTTGGACGGCATCCTACCGTGCTCTGTCAGCCACGGACTCCAAACGACGATGCGGAATTCAGGAATATTTTTGGAACATATGTTCCCCCACCTCCCCGGGGCCAAATATTTCATTTTGCTTCAAGTACCGGGGAGGAAGTAATCGATTAACGTGTTCATTACTCATTTCTGGTACAGCACAGTCTAAACATCTTCGGCACAACCCATGCCTTTTTTGCGGTGAGCGCCATATAAACTCACATTAAGGGACTACCAGCGCTCGGTATTTGAGAAATGAACCCAATTTTGCGTCTTTCCGCTAAGCGAAAATTATATCATCGTTACTGTCGTGTCGACTTGGATAAACCCGCTGCTGCCTTGAAGATGCTTGTTTACGGCTGGGGCCCTGCTAACCCTTGCAAGGCTTGTATTGCGGTTTATAGCGCAGTATAATGTTTGTGTGTGTCCTTCTGCTTTTCCCGTTCGATCCGCGAGCAAAGAAAGAGGAAATAAGATTTGTTAGCAATAAAGCAGTATACAATAGCTATTAAAACGGGGTAATTACATAATTAGCACGGTGGTGGGAACTCACCCAGCATGAACAACAGTAAAACAGGCCCCTGTTTCCCTTGGTCCGACTCGAGCCGGGACCCTAACAAAACCTCCAAAATGGTTATTTAGTTGAAACACACACGAAAAACTTAAAAGCCATCGTAAAACTGAGAAGGGAGGCCCAAAAAAACCACAGGGAAGCCAAACACTTTCAAAGAAACAATAGTAAATTAGGTGTTAAAGATATAAAAGCCTGTTCCCTAACAATTTAATTAGGTAGCATGTCTGTTACAGACATTATGCTGCTAGTTTTGGAACCCACGGCAGGGCCTCACAGCTCTCAATTCACACTAGCCCCCAAGAGAGGAGTTTGTTATGAAGGACTGATGTTTTTGCTCTACAGAAAAGTGTGATGGTAATCAAGTGAAAATGGCAGGTAGCACAAGAAATTACTATTTTTCTTCCCCTTTGCAACTTTCCTTGACATATTTTTACAGTAATTAAAAGCCCAGTTTGAAGAATAGTCCTGGTTTTAATTAGCACCTGCTTCAGTTTCATCTGAGCTCATTCCTTCAAAGAAGGAACAAAACAACAAAACTCTCCTGGAATGGGCTTGAGTTTGCCTGCCGTGAGATAAGCCTGCTTCCAACTTCTGTCCCGGGTGCCGGAATGGGATTCAGCATCCAGATGCAGCGGCAGAGCCCCTTGGCTGGGTGTGCAGCCCGTCAATGCGCCTTCATAGAGATGGTTTGGGTTGGAAGGAACCTTAAAGACCATCTAGTTCCAACCTCCCTGCCCTGGGCAGGGACACCTCCCACCAGACCAGGTTGCTCAAAGCCTCATCCAGCCTGGCCTTGAACCCCTCCAGGGATGGGAACTAACTGCTGAGGCTTCATCTAACTCCTTCTGCCTCCACGCGCCGCCTCTTGTGCTTGGGAGTGAACCTCTTCTTGCCCCATCCTAAATCTGGTGGGGTTCTGGCTCCACCAAGGAAAATGGAAGTGCTGGTGGCTTTGCCTGGGTTGAGTCCACCACTAGTGACTTTTAAGATTAAACTCATTAGGTGGAACGGGGATGGAAATGCCTGGGATGGGAAGGGGATTGCTTGTGAAGAGGCTGTCGTTAAATCAAAGAGACAGTCCAAATGCCTCACTGCTTCCCAAAAAGTCACCCCACGGCATAAACCCTCTCTGGAAAGGCTGGCTTTTACCTCTGTGGCTCTAAGGTTTTTTTCTCTTTATGGCAAAGACGGTTGCATTTAACGACTGCTGTAGAAAGAGGGGGTTCTTGTGGGAAGACTCTCCCTGACCTCTTCTCAAAGGCAGGATGCTGAGCGGTACTCCTGCTGTGCTCAGGGTAATTTTCAGGGATAAAGTTTCCATTGGAGTGTTGCTTGACGGGTCGTTCTTCCATCACCTCCCAGCAATGTTTATACCCAGGAACGGAGAGTCCATCACGAGCCGAGGGGTCATTTGTTTTTAGTGGAGTTTCTTCGCTACAAAATGATGGCACACCCCCGCTTGATGGAGCCAAGCGAAGCAAGCGGAGAGGTCCTCACGTAACCTTTCTGTTGGGTTGCAAGGCTTTGCCTTAACACTCAGTCTGATTTTATATCGTCTAATGGGGAAACGTGGCGTGAAGAGCCGTGTGCTGCCCGGCAATTAGCACACCTTTGCGATGCTGCCCTGGCCCGCTCTGAGTCGTTGCTTCCCCACAGCGCTGCTTCTCACCCGGCAGATCTCAAGCCAGTGACGCGCAGTTGCCCACCCAAACAGGACCAAGAACCTTGGAGAACTGGCCCTGCTCCCTCCAGAAACGCGGATCTTCTCCTCCGGTTTGATGTTCATCCATCTCAGGATGCGGAGACAGGCAGGTCCGCTCCAACATTGCCAGCTGGAGAAGAAATCGGAGCTTTTCACTTTCAGAGGCTGCACAGGGATGCGCGGGAGCTGCTTTGAGCACTCAGTGCCCTCCAGAGAGGGGCGACGGCACTTGTACGTCTTTTTTTGAGGCTTCTAATCCTTACTTATGCCTTTAGGTGTGCTTCCAGACCTGTACTGCTGTCCTCAGCTGGAAAAAGGAGTAACACTTTAAAACAAGATTGGATCTGCTTTGAGAACGTCTTTGTTTTTAAGGGCAGGGTGATGGGGGAAAAGCAGCTCGTCTTGGGGAAGAGCTGCTCCCCGTAGGCCAAGTGTGGTCCCCGTATTTTGAGAGCACGAACCCCCTCACCTGAAAATGAGCCTGGGCTTAAGTGCCTCCACGCGAGCGAGTCACGCGCACTGCAGGACCTGGTGATCCCATGGAACTGTGGGGAAGGACGGGCGCGGGCAGAACCGGCTCTCAGCGGTAACGACCGGCCGGATCGGATGGACGGCTTCCTCTGACCCCGTGTCAGCCGCTCAGCCAGGCTGCAGATAAGGAGCAAAGAGCCAGTGACTTCTCTTCCTCTGGTAGCCGTGTCCAAAATTTCCTCCCCAGGCCACCGAGATTCCACTTCTCCTCCCAAGTTAGCTGGCAGCAGCTCCCCTCCCTGGGGAGCAAAGGCTCCTGCATTTCCATGCTGTTGTGTGTGTTGTTTGCGAAGGGCTTTGGAGTGAAATCTTTCTCGCAATGCTTTTTTTTTTTTCCCTCTTTCTTTCTCTTTTTTTTTTATTAGCACTTCATTGTTTTTTCAGGGCTGGAAACATAAGCTCAGCCATCCCGATGCTATTTTGGACCTCACACCTCTACTTGACCTAAGAGAACTAAGGACAGCTGCAAAAATACAAACAAACAAATAACTTAGAGCACTGGATATGCTTTAAACCACTAATGAGCTAAGCCTAACAACCCCCCTAGGAGGCATATGTTAATTTATATGTTTTCATTAAGTCTGGTCTTCAGCCTCTCGATTTGTCTGTGCAGCGTTGCAGGGTGAACAGGGGAGACGACGGTGGGACCGGAGCTTTGGCAAGAGGGTTTGGGCTCAGCGCATTTTCTCGTACCAAATATCTGCTTAAAAAGGAGGGAGGCGGCGCCAGGAGAAGGTCGTGGGCCCTGCCTGTGCAGATAGAGGCACGGGAGGCCGCGAAAACGCCGAAAGAACGCGCGTAATGTCGGGTAGCGTAATGCCCGTCTCGCTCCATCTTATTCCAGCTGAGCTCAGATTTCCCACACCCAAGCACTGAAATAAGGGGCGGGGGGGGAAATAAACCATTCGAGGAAAGGACGATAATTTGACCCCCCCCCCTTGCTTCTCGGTGTTACTAGATGTCAAGCGGTTCTGGCATAAACAGCATGTTCCCCCCTCGTAGCTCTTTTTTCCAGCTCCTTCCCGGGAAGCTGCAGTTATTCGTGACTTCACTCCAGATCTATCGCTCTGGGATTTGGGAAGTGCTGCCACTCCCTCAGCCCACATGGCTGCCGGGAGAAGCGGGGCGGGGGGGGTGTGTGTTTGTGGGGAGAAGGAGAAATGGGGAATAAACAGGGCTGTCACCTTGCACGAAGCGGGAGACGGAGCCTGCCTCCGCTGCCCGACCCAGCTGCAGCCCCCCCGGGGTGGGGACCGGGGGGCAGGGGCGTGCGGGAAGCTATAGGGAAGCGTCGCCTCCGCGTATAAATAGCAACATGAGATATTCACGCAGCAGCTGCCATAGTAAAGCGCTGGACACGTCCGTGCCCCGCAGGTCCTCCCCTGTAATTCCTTGAGGCTAATGCTGTGTGGTGTTGGGTGGTGCAGCGGCCGGGCCAGCGGCTGGCGAGGCGATGGAGCAGCTCCATCACACCTCCAGCTGCCCTGTCGCAGGCTCAGCGTGGGCCGCTTGACCCATGGGACGTCATTCACCACCCGTCTTGCTCCTCTCACACGGGGCAGACATCTCCACCGGGATTTTCGGCTTGAGTGGTCTGACCTGTGGAGGCAACGCGGATGACGAGAAGGGTGTTGGTCTATCAACAGTGCTCCTTGGCCGGCCCCACAGCGGGCAAGGGGACACCTCCGGAGGCTGGTGCGGGCGTGACTTGCAGCAGAGCAGACCCCGCTGACTTCAAGCATCTCTTTGGTTAAAGAAGCGAGATGGGTAAAAATAGCAGCTTACTGTTGAGGAAAACTGCTTCCTGTCTGGGCCTTATTTCATCGCCCAGGCCAGCGCCGTGCAGCTGCGAAACCGCAGCCTGGCTCCGGCTCTCTGCTCCCTACTCGTACGCGGTCAGTGCACTCTAATCACAGCGCTTCGGGGGGGGACCTCTGGTCCTCAGGGCTCTGCTTGAGGGCAGTCAGCCTCAAATGATCGGGGCTGCACATCAGTCACATTTTAAATACGTTATTATTTGTTTATTTGCACTGAAATTGCCCTAAGAGGCTTCCTAGCTCTGCTGGGAAGTTCCCACCCTGTTTTACTTATGATCTAACCTTGTAGTTCATAACCCTTTGGCTGGGGATGGGCATCTGTGGGCTGAAAAACTCCGTGCCCCTGCCTTTGTGATGGGAGTGGGGTCATTTCGCAACTGGCCTCAGCTCCAGTCGGATGACAAGTGGAAAAAGCTGTAGGGCCCTCAGGAAAATGGAGAGAAGAGCATGTCATAGACTGGGCACATTCTTCTTGAGTGTGACCCAAAGGCTGTAGATTAGGTGCAACCTAATACTGGTGGGCGTAGGAGCAACGGCTGAGGGAACCGGAACCATTGGGTCAAGATCAACCTGGAATTACCTGGTTTTCTAAATGCTTTTACCGTTGGTGGGCAAGGTTCTTCAGCTCCTAGGACTACATCACCACGATTGGTTTGCCTTGTAGAGGTGAAGTCAATTTACAAGTGATTTTAGAAAGAGCCCTAACCCTTAGAACATGTACAAAGTTCTTTTCTAAGGCAAACACTCCCCTGGGTATTACTGGATTTCTGGGTTGGCTTCTCTAGAGAAGCGTGGAACCTGCAAGGTCAACAAAGGAAAGCAAAGGGGAAAACGGCGGTTGCTTTGCCAACATTGTTTTGGGTCAGATGTTATCCTGCCAACTCATGCTTCCCCTGTTTTTCTGCAGATGACTTTCACCCCCTCCTTCGCGCATGTCAGGCCATCACAGGGCATGTCAGGCCATCACCAAATACACAGGAAGGAGCTACATCATCTGAAACCAGAAACTCGAGCAAATGGCAGACGAGTTCCATCAGTCAAGAAGGTACCTTCAGAAAGAAAGGAGCACCTCTGTCCAAAGAAGCGCTCCTTTGGAAGAGCAGAGACTGGCTGAATCTCACCCGGACGCGCCGCTCTGCACTGAGTGGTCTCGCGTTTTCACAAGCACTCGCAACATGGCTCACTCCAGGAAGGGTTTCCTCTGCTTGTGGTGGGATCTGGTGTGGGTTCTACCTCCTCAACCAAAGCCTGTGGGAGGCTGCCTGTCCAATGTCGCGTGGTATTATTACTTCAGTGGCCTGAATTTCTTCTCATCCCTGTATCTCTCTCACTTTTGGTCAAACTACGTTCAGATATCATTTTTTTTCCCCCCTACAATTCCTCTTCCCAGAAGAACAGTAGATAAATATTTCAAGCTGCATCTGATTTGATTTAGGATCTTATTTCTGTTACTGAGGTACATTTTCCTTGCGAGGAGGGCAGGCTGAACCGAAGCCGTGATGATTCACTGAGTTTCGCAAAGGGCTGGTTTGCCAGTTGTGTTCTCCGGCTGTTGCCAGGCTTGTGAATCAGATCTACCTTGGACCTTCCCACAGAGCCAAGGGTTTCGGCTGGGCGAGGGCTGAGTGGTAACAAGAGCTGGTCAGAAGGTGGAATTTCCGCTCCAGGAGAAGCTCTGCCACTCCCCACTTCTTTTTGTTATGAATCAAGATGAAAAGGTGAAATTTGGAAGTTTCCCATGAAATGTAAATTCAGACACCCTTCAGAAAAAAAGCTGTATTTAAATGCCGTTGGTTTTGTTTCTACTTTCCTATTATCCAAAAATGGAAAAAATAAGACATTAGGCAGTGCGAAATACAAAATCTGTATAATGCTTGAGTCAATATTCAACTATGTGCAGCCGTGGAAGCAAAAAGACCATAATGAAACGGCGCACGTCAATGCCACTGAAAAGAACCACTGCGGCGGTGATGAAACACCATGTTTTGACATTCTCCTGTTGTAAAATTTCATTGAAATTGACAAACTGCCGAGAAATATTTTGATTTTTGCATAGGCTTTACTGGATGAGAAATCGCTCTGTTGAAAAATTTTCAGCTGGCTCTACTGCAAACTGAGTCAACAGCTGATGAGCAGACCATCGTCAACTGCTGGAGAGGGCCTGGAGACGGCGAGGCCAACATGCGAGGGTCAAACCCCTGAGCATTTTAGCAGTCGCTCATCAAAATACCATTTGACTTGAGCAGGGAGCTGGACTAAATGAGAACGACAGTGTTTGGCACTTTGTGGGTGTCCAGATGGCCTAGCATTAGGCGCTGGCTTCTAAGAGTGGATACGACCCAAGTTGTTATCAAGGCTTCTCGCAGCAGCCATTGCAGAGATTGACAAGTCAGAAAGCCTTCGTCGGGAGCCAAAGGCAGGTCTGCTAAATCAGCCTCTAAATTTCAAGCAGATGCAAGACGCGAAAGTAGGAGGAAGATGGCAAGAAGAGTCGTTCGCTGGAACAGACGCTCTGGAACGTGCGCTCATGTCTTCTGCTGGAGGGGCCTCTGCCAAAGGAGAACATCAGCGCGGAGGAACTGCTGGTTCAAACTGACATTTAATCTCCTCAAAAGGGATTTCGTGTTCCGCCGTGGCACACAGATCTTAACTGTCTGGTGAGTCTGAAAGCCCATGTTCTGTTGTCAGCTTCAGAGCAAGTTGAAACAAAAATGCTGAAGTCCACGACTGCCTCACTTCCAGTAACTCCTTTTAAACTACTTAAAGCATATACTTGAAGTGCTAAAAAATAATAATCACTTAACACTTAAGAAGAGTTATCAGTAGAGAAAAATGTGCGCCCTTTTTTTTTGGGTACATACTGATGTGCTGCTATGTCTTGCGTGGAAAACTCAGTGCAGCCTGAACTCAACCTGAGGGGCTGCCCACGTACCCCGACATTGGCTGGACAACCTGACCGTGGCTGCACTGGAAAAACGTAGGAAGACCACAGATGCAGAATAACCCCTGACTCTATGGTTTCCTCAACTGTTGTGCGTTCAGACTATTAGATGCCAGGAGGATTTTTCTTAGGAGTTTCTCAGGTGGAAGATGCGTGTGATAGATTTATGGTAGTTGACAAGACCTTTTTTTGGATGCGCGAAGCAGGAAGAATACAACTCTGAAATTATACAAGCCAAGTTGTTTTGTAAAACCCGGATGCACTGTGATGCCGTGACCCCGAGGAAGGTGTGTGCTGGCACGGAAGCGTCGGCATGTCCGTGTCACTGGTGGAGCAGAGGAGCTGGGGAAATGGAGGTGTCACACACCAGCACGCAGCCTGGCTGCTGCCTCCACGGCGCCGAGACGAGGGAGCCCTCGTGGAGTTCCCTCTGTGGGCCGTGTTTGTTTTCTGTTACGACTTCGGCATTGACAATGAACAACGGTACTCTAGTGAACGTGGAAAATACTGCTTGCAGATAACCTGCGTTTCAAACGGGAAACCTACAAAGCTTTGCTCTGTTTTGCAATGAAGCCCTATTGCTTTGCTTCCACTGTCCCTTGGGAAGCTTTCAATAAACGGGTGTTTTATCACCCGGTTTGATACTGCCTGCTCTTTCTTTTTCTCTTTTCGTGGCGATGTGCTGGGAACATGTTGGATGGCTGTGTCTGATTGCCTCTTGACGGGGATTGAGGGTTAGAGGTGGGTGGGTGAACCACCGCTGGGCAAAAAAGGAAATTTCCGATGCAGAACAGGTTGTAGGCCTACAAACAGGCGCACACACACAAAAAAACCCTCTTCCAGTTTCTGCTGTGCCTTCAGCAGCACCCTGTGCCTTCCCCATAAGTGCCTCCTGATGCAGCAGATCAGCCGCTCCCCGTGGAGATTCACACAAGGGGCAGCGAGGAAGCTCCCGCACTGGTTCCCAAAAAGACCTTCCTCTCTGTCTCGATGCAGACCCAGTCTGTCACCGCTCTGTGGCCATCCCAACCCCACAGACATGGGGCAGCGTCGGCGAAGCATTCCTCCACGAACTCGTGCGACACCTTTAGTCACTCACCCCATGCCTCTCTGCAGTCTGTGTTGTGAGTTTTGCTTTTATTGCTTATTTCGGTTCTACCTGCTCCTCCCTTTGCAGGCGAAACGCTCTGAAGGAGCCCCGGTCTCAGAGGGGACATCTGCTGCTGGGTTTGCTGGAGAAATTAGAACATATCTTGCAAAAGATGGGCTTACTGGTTTTGTTAATCTTGCAAAATAGCTAGGGGTGAGAAGCAGCCGAGAGCGGAGCGAGTCCCTTTCCCAGCCACGGGTTCTCTCTCCTGTCAAACCCTTCCCTTGGCGGCACGGTGCGAAGGTGAGAGCTGTGCCTTCTCCTGCCGATGCTCGTGCATCGTCCTGCTGTCTCCAGCGAGATGTCCAGCCCGGCTTAGCCCAACACCTGAGCTGCCCCGCTACCTCTGCCGGCTCGGCCAGCCCAGGTGTGATTGAATGGGTGAAGGAAAAGTGGGGGAAACCTCGCATCCTGACGGGAAACTGGTCCCAGTGACAAACCACCACGTCAGGCGGTACTGCAAAAAACTCAGCTGGGCTGGATGTCTCACGGCTGGTTACAACGACCCTTCCCCACTCTCTGAGGTGATGCTAACTTGGCTTTTCTACACCTCCAGGTACAGGAAAAGCACCACAGGCTGCAAGAACCAGGTGTGTAATTTGTAATGAATAATTTATGTGAGTACTGTTGCCTTTTTTCCTGTATGCGAGCTATCTGTATGAAAAGGCTGGATTTTTCCCAGAGAAACGTGTTATTTGGAAACCTTTTTTTTTTTTTTTTTGAAGAATCTCTAAAAAAAAAAAGAGAAAATCTTGGTCTGCAGCTTATTAGTGAATTGTTTGTTGTGAGTGTTTGATAGTCCAAATCCAGGCTGCCTTGCATGCGTGCACACAGCTCACATGGGCCTGATTAAAGTCCGTTTAAAGTGGGCGGGAGCCTTCCCGCTGGCCCTGGGATGGATCTCCTGATTTGAAGGGTGCAGGCAGTACCCTGAAACAGGTTTCTCCCATGCTTGCACCTGGCTGTAGGCGTCCATCGCGCTTGCTGAGGCGCTTCAATATTGGCTTCGAGTTTGTCAGTTCAGGTAACAAACCTATTCAGTAACTCCTCTGGCAAGAAGCACGAGTGAGCTTTGGGCAGCATCCACGTAAGCTCAGAAATTAGCAAAGAGATTTTTTTTTTTAACAGGTTTTGTGAAAACAGCTTCTTGGGCAGAGGAGAGGAGAGAGCCTGGTATTTAGAGGGCTAAAATTATACGGCATACATTTTTTGAAAATACTTTTCCAGTTTCGAAGCACGAGTCCCACTTTCTTTCCATTCTTTTACATTAGTTCTGCCCCTTCCAGGTCTTATTTGTGGCTTTATTCTTGACTCCTAACCCTGGGAAGTAGCGTGCTGTCTCTCTCCTGGAGCCATCGGAAGGAAGTGGGCACCCCTATGTCTGGGCCACAGGTCCCAGCCGTCCCAGTGTGGTACTGAGACTTGCTGGGAGTGGAGCTCCTGGGACACCCAGACCAGTGTGTGCTACCACTAGTTTTGAGTGCTAGAAACCCATTTATGAACTCCCAGTTGGAGCTTTCTTCTGTCTTTAGGGACCTTTGAAAGCCTGGTTCTGCAAGCGTGAATCCCTTCGACTGACCCAGGAGCACTCAGGTACTTTGGAAGGTTTCCCTTATTCCCATTTCTAGTGCTTTGTCCGATGGGGCTTGGGCTGATGGAGCACGTCAGACTCCTTGCAGCTCACAACCCAACTCCGGTAGCATTTTACAACAGCACCTGAGAGGAGCTGTAACTACACATGGGCTACGGCTGACCTCAGCCAGCCTGGACAAGGTTGCTGTGAGGTTCGTGCACCATACGCTCGCTGTGCGGTGTGTCACATGGCAGGGACGGTCCCCATGAGTTCACGGGCAGCGCAGCATCATTCCCCTTCTGACAGTAGGTCGCAGTGACAAACAAGAGCATGGGAATGCTGAGAGCCAGCCTTGCGGCTGCTCTCATCCACCTGAGTTGGCCGGGACCTTGTTACGGTGAGGACACCAGGAGATTCCTGACTTCCAAACGGATGTCTTCTTAGAGCACGGAAATG
Source organism: Larus michahellis (assembly GCF_964199755.1). Classification (NCBI taxonomy): domain Eukaryota; kingdom Metazoa; phylum Chordata; class Aves; order Charadriiformes; family Laridae; genus Larus; species Larus michahellis. The sequence goes on along the minus strand of NC_133906.1, from coordinate 3,818,150 downwards.
CTGAACAAGAGATAGAGCGCTCAAAGCTGCGTCTTGACACAGTGTAAGCACTGGGAAAAAAACAGACCGATCTCTGAGGGAGGAAAGGGGATCTCCTGCAACTCAAGAAGGTTCAGTGGTTTGTTCAATGGGCTGCACAAGTCCCTTCTGCTTCCTGATCTTTCCGTCACCTCTGAGGTTTGGTTGCTGGTCTGGTCCCCACCACAAGGCTTCCTGCTTCTGGCAGGAGTCTCCTGGTTTGCTCTCACGATGCAAGCTCTGCCATAGCTGCTGCACCCACCCTTGTCACCGCAGCCTTCTCCAGCGGAGCCTGTCCCTTGCTCTTCAGAAAGCTGCACCTTCTCCCCACAGTGGTTCCAGCTGGCCTGGAGCACAGGAGCCAGGGCAAGGTCTGCCGCCCAGAAACAGCCTTTTCCACAGTGGACCCCATCTGTAAAACAGCCCTGAGCATGAAGGACGTGTTCCAGCCTTCTCCCCACAGCAGCCTGAGGGTTTGCTCCCCTCCCGCAGCACATCTTGGAGTCCAGACCCCAAACCATCCATGCTGTATCACTGTCAAACACTTCCAGAGTCCAGCTTTTGTCTCCTTCCAGGCTTTTCTGCGAGCGGAGGGAAGAAAAGGGGTGAAGAGGAGGCAGAATGGGTGACGTCTTTAAAAACAGGGAGAGGGGATGTTTTTTTGGTGGAGCTAAGGCACGCATCGCCGAGGAAGGACTGCAAAATAGGAAAGGGGACGAGCCCAGCCCACATCGCGGTGCAGATAGCCATGGCTTGGCCAGCAGGGAGCAAGAGCGCTAAGCCATGACAGGAGGCCGGCGTTGTATCATCTCGGCTTATTAGTGCCTCTTGTTTTATAAGCTAAGTTCTGGGGGAGGAAATATGCAGTGAAGTGAAACTGGTGATTGTACAGGCACGCCGGCGATTAAGGTTGAAGTGGGTGGGCAGTCTGTGGGGGCTGGTGTGTTAACTCCAGCCAAGGAGAGGCACATGCTTTCCAATCTATGCTATCTCGGTTTCAGTGCTGCAGACAACCCATCAGGGTGTCATTAACAAGCAGTTACTCCGCTCGCGTTGCTGCGCTTTAAGGAAATATGTCAAAGGCATTTCTGGTGAGCGAGGGCTCGGTGCGATCAGATTGCTCCAGCCTTCTCACAGCATTCCATTCAGATTATAATACACAATAGTTCAGACCCTGCTGTGTCCCATTACTCAATTATGAAATTGCTTTAGAAGTTGGGAGCGTACTGATTGGCTCCGAATGATTTCATACCCATCATATTTCTGTGTGTTTGTGCTCTTGGGCTGATTGCTCCGTCTAGTTGGTTCAAGCCGTTTCACCCTTCTGTTTCACGCGCTAGGAGATATTTTATACCTCTCTGCACCACTAGCAAAACCCCACTCAACGTGCTTTGCGTCTTCAAATCAGGCAGGGGAAGCGCAAATTGCCTTTGAAGTCAGTCGTTGGGGGTATGGAGCCTTCATGTTGTTGCCTAAGAGCCAGGAGAAGCGGGGAGGCGTAGGGAGCCGAAGTACAGTCCTGTGGTGCAGAGCTCTTCTGCCTCACCTGCCTGGCAGCTCCCTGTGAGGGAGCAAAATGGGGAGAGAAGGCTGGAATGGCGACCGAATTTATTTGTGCGGCTTCTGACCACTCAGAGTGAATCCTAAAGCATTTATCCTGTAAGCACCGTAACCCTTTAATCCAGCAAGCATCACAACCAGCCTGCATAAAAATTAACTTTGCTCACAAATTGCATGCAAGAGGGCAAGGAACAAGTTATATTGATGGTTTGTGCAGATATGACCTGCTTTCGCGTATCGGATCTTTACGTGTCTGTTTGCCTTCCTGCCTTGTTTGTCATGGGGTAAACATTTCTCAGCGGTGGAAGACTAAACGGAGAGAGGCACGACCGCGTTATGTGTAAAACGGGAATTTTACACCTGTTTGAAATAAACCCCACGCCACCTGAACGTATGTGGTGTGATTCGACTGAATGACCCAATTTATCACGTCCTCTGTAAAAGTGAGGGAACAACAACGAGGTCAGGAGGACTCAGCTCGTGCATCTTTAAGAGGTTCAGTCCTGCGCGTATCCATCCATGCAAGAACTGAAGCGAGGTCCTGTTCTAAATTAAAATAATGTTACGTGTTCTACTTCGGAGAGCCAAAATAAACTCAAGTCTTTTGAACTTTGCTAAAACTTACTGCAAGTGATCGCTTCGAGCACCTATTGTTAACAGCAGCGTCAATTTTCAGGAACATTTTGTACCACCCAAAGCAAAAAAGCCGAGGCTGATAAACTGATAGTCCGATGCATTGCCAGAGCCTATTACAATCAAACTGTTGACATCTCTTCTAGGGAGATGCTGAGCTTACAAAAAAATTTCTGGGTAAAAAACGTTTTTGGTATGCAATTAATAGTTTTCTCCCTTCTCCGTCAATGAAGGAATGCGATTTAGAGTCTTAGTGAACTGCTCAGGGGGTTGGACGTGTTTAGGAGCCTGTGGGATATGGCCAAGAGACTGGATGCCGTTGACCTTGTGCTCAAGCCCTCGATCCGCCGTTCAAAGGGGAGAGATTTCTTAATAAAAAGCCTGAACTGTGGTGGTCCCTCAAGGGTTTCTCTTGGGCCAAATCCCGAAATCCTCTCTAGGTTAAGTCCTCGCTGGAGACGTTTAGATACATGCACAAATAAAAATGAAATGAGGACACTGGATCTGTCTGGCTTGTTTTTAAGGAATAAGTTCTTTCCCAGAATCAGCATTTAGCATTTTTGTTCCCCGCCTCCTGTTCGGATTAGACCACCAGCAGGTTTGTTTCACCCTCTAGGTGTTATCTGGAATTACTGGAAAGCAGCGTGACTTTCTGTACCTTTGATAGTCCCTTTTGCCTACAAAGGGATGTGGCTAGAAGGTCTTTGAAAGGTTTCAGCTTATGTTTCCAAGAAGAACCACTGATTTTCTGATGAGTTAAGGCTTTGGCAACGGCAACAGGATTCTCTCACCTGCCAGCAGATAAGGATCATCGTAAATGTTCATCATTCTGGGCTACGCTATTCAGTCAATTGAATACTTAAAACCACCCCCCACCCCCCCCCCCGGTATTGTGCCATCTAAACTCTCCCCTTTCAGACTTTCCGCTGGATGTGATCGTTCTGACAATCTGCCATGCCACTAGCCCGGAGAGGTGCTTATCTCGCAATGTTATTTCATGTATTTATTAACTCATTGTGTTTACTTATTTAAATATTCTCCGCAGATGAGACATATGGCAAATGCTGGCCAGCTTAGTCTCAGCTGCTTCTCAGATCCAGATGCTAATATCATTTCATAACTTGGCTTGTGCAGTTCAGATCTGTACCAAACGACTCTGTTTTGAATTACCATTATATTTGATATTAATACTAAGCATACTCACAGCTGTCCTACGTTGCTATTTCCACCCTCCCTGGGATTCGGCTCTCAGACAGAGGACATAACACTCTTGTATGTCTGCCTCTCAGGCTTTTAGATCTGTCCTGGACTCGCAGCGTATTGTCTTGCAGCCCAGAAGATGTGCAAATCGCCACTGCATCATTCTCCACTTATGAGCTTGATGGCTTTTTCAAGGTCAGGCCTAACCTGGAAAGTTTTCCCAGCATCACAGTAGTGACCTCCAACTGGGCAGCCCAGGAAAGACCTATGTGCAGACCCTCCAAAGTCTCTGAGGGTATTTGGGGCGGGATTTTGGAAGTATTTAGTCACCTAAAGATGAGGAATGATATCTAGGGGGGGTTTCCAGACCACAGTGGGCCTCAGTAGTATTACCTGTCTTTGTCTTGGTGAAGTCAATGGGAGTTAAGCACTTGCTGAGGGTGTAGGTCTCCATTGCCCCCTTCTCTCGGACACACCTGCACAGGTATCTGCATCTTTAGGAGCACAAGCATCTTTATAAGCCTGGTGATGGTGTGCCCAACCAGGCAGCTGAGCACTTGCTTTCCCCCCAGCTCCTGGGGAACGGTCTCACCTCTGGACCTCGGTCTTGCAGACACACCGAAATGAAACGTCCCAGCTCACGTGTGTTCAGCTGCTGTCTACGGAGCCCATGCCCACCCCGGGCTCTGGGTGTGGAGGGGGTCCAGGAACGGCATTTCCAGCGTGCTAAGGGCAGTGCTCTGCCAGCCGAGGCTGCGAAAACACCCCTCGTCAGCGGGAATGACGCTTTGGCCAGTTGTGTGACTCAAGTATTTTCTTTTTCCCACCGAGGCCGAGTTGTCAGGGAGAGGAAAAACATCAAACAGTTTGATTCCTTGTTCTGGATCCTGGATGAGCAACACGCAGAGTCACCTTTCTGTCCACGGCCGCTGCTGTGCCCTGGGCACCGTCTCTTTAGCACAAGAGCAGAATGTGGTCTTCTGCTAACGAGCAGGTCAGCAGTTACTCTTTCTAGAGAGACAGGGTCTTGTGCCCGTACTCTGTAAAAGCTCAATATTTTGGTGACAAACTAACCTATCACCATTTATGGGTGAAAACAGGACAAAAACTGTAAATCCAATGTAAATCCTACCCTCAGCAGCAAGCCCCTCGGGTGTCAGCCCAGAGACATCAGGACAAAAAAAGCTGGAAAACCTCTTGGGTGACTTTCAGATTGTGAGCAGGTTGGCAGCCTCGGCCCGTTAAAATCCAGCAGGCGTAAATCTGGCCCCAGCAGTGAAAGGTGCTGGCCAGGCGTGGGTCTGAGGTGTACCTCGCCTGGGTGGTTTCCAAGGTACACCGAGACGCATGCTGTGCAGCGGAGAGTCAGCTCCTCTCCCTCCATCTTCTGCTTTCTCCTCAGAGAGGATTCAAGTTTATTTAATCTCGGATTTCTTGCTGAAAAACGCTCAGTGAGCATGAAATGCCTTTGAACTCTGGGAGTATTGCTACTGCCTGTAATAAGGCCGGGTAGCGGGAGACAGCCGCTTCCGTAGCTATTGCAAACACATCTGCACGACGAGATGCAGGAGGCATCTCGATGTCTCCCTAGCCGGGCATGATTTTGCAAGCCCCTTTTTGGAAACACGAAGGACAGGGCTTGTGACCCGCAGGCAGTATGCAACGGGGGCAAATCGTTGAGCTTAATATAAAAGTATTTCCAGCCCAGACAACAATCAGCTGCGAGGGACTTGGAATACGCGAGAAAGCGGATAGCCAGGAAACCCTTTCCATGAAGTGAAGAGAGGATTTAGTTGCTGAGTGCTGCAAAGATGCATACATTTTCCTAAAAAAACATCGGCGGTGCCAACATGAAGATTCAGTGCATTGTCAAAACAAGCCAAGATTCTTATTAAAACCAATTGCTTTGGTTTGTTAGGCTACTTTACTATGGTGCCTCTAAGCCAACATATGTATTTGGGTTTAGTGGGGCTGCTTCAGCCAAACCTTAGGTGGCTAGGAATGAATGCGAGCTGAGCAGATGCAGGGTATCATTTGCCCACTGCTGTCCTTTGGAGGCTGATCCGTGGGACGTGGTGTGTCAGATGTTGGCTTTCTCCGTGAGAGCAGATGGGCTTGCCATGAAGCCGTGCCGTACAACTGCCCGAGAGGCAGGGGCGATGCTGCGGGAATCCTAGGTGCTCCCCGTTTGCATACACACGAACGTCGCAAGAAAATAAGACGAAATACACGTGCTCTTTTGTGGAATCTGGATTTCATTTGACTGAATGTCTTGAATAACAGAGGCCATTTTGAAGCGAGAGGTAATATCTTTTATTAGGCTGACGGTGATGATACCAGAAAAGCAGAAGAAGCCCTTGTAGCCTTGAAAGCTCATCTGTTTTTTCCAGCTATATTGGTCTAACAAAAGCCCATTGTGGCTACAGCAGTACCACTGCTAGCATGAGAAGTAAACGGTGTGTGCATCTGAAGTGCGGCTTCTTGGTGATATCAGTGTTGTTCCGCCCGTGCCGATGAAAACAGGTGGAGTAAATGAAATCGGAACCAGGTCTGGTGTGTCTCTGGTGGATGTGCTAATACAAGTATTCATTTACTACCTAAGCGGACCAAAAAAAAAAAAACCAAACCCTTGAAAAATCTCTTGAATGTGTATTTGAAGCTAGAATTATTAATTTTTACTTTATTCGGAATATGGCACGGGAAGGTTGGCTCTGTTTTAACCGTGCAAGCCAAACTAAAGTTAAGACTTTAAGGGGGGTGGGTAGAGATGGCAATTCCAATGGTAAAGTGCATCAAAAATCAGAGAAATAGGAATTCTTCTTTTCCTGTTTCTTTACTGAGCCTTTTAGCTCCTGTCCGCTCGCGCCTATATCGTGTGGGTGCCAATGTGTTCCCCCGTACACTGTTGTTTTCGTGTCAGAGTTGTTGGTGCCCTCATCGTGGCACACACAGAAGGAAGCCTGAAAGACCCTGTTGGGGAAGAGACTGGTGAAAGCAGAAAGGTCTTTGGTTTTTCAGAAGCAACAAGATGAGAGTCAGAAACCGCAGCTAGGAAATCCTGAGCCTCGGCCTCCATGGACCTCCGTCTCCGCAGCCCCTACGTGTGAGTTTGGCTCTTCCTTTAGCACGCTTTGCGACCCCCATCCCATCCCTCTGTGCTGATCTTCTGTTTCCTAAAAGGATTCCACAAACCAGTGATGTTGTGGTGGGTTGGCCAGTGTCGTAACCGCCCGCAGTGGGTGGAGCTGCCCCATGGTCAACAGCTTGGGAGCGCATCATTTCCAGGCGTACTGGGGCAGACCTGAGAGCCACAGAATCACAGAATGGTTCGGGTTGGAAGGGACCTTAAAGATCATCGAGTTCCACCCCCCCCCGCAGGCACAATCCCAAGGCGTTGACGTGCTTTGTAGGCTGCAAAACAGCCGCTGTGTTCTCCATGTCCTTGATGTGTCTACGTGTGCTGCGAGATGGGAAGACCTGACACCAGTCTCACATGTTCCTCTATCTCTGGAGAGCGATGGAGCTTCATCACCTGCCGTTTCCATGCTGGGAAGCCGAGGGGCACTCGGCACAATCAGCTTTTTAAAAGCAAGGAAGCACAGCAAGCCCTAGGTTCCCAGGATCTGAGCAAAACCTCAAGCCCAGCCTGCCTTCCTCGAGCGGTATTCGCACATCTGAGCCTCAAGGCGAGCTCCCAGCCTAACTATCAGACTCTTGGCAGTAATTTCCACACCGGTTTGTTGTATTTGGACTCGAGATTCCCCCTTGACCCCAAAAGTCACACTAAAACGCTAAAAGTGTTTTCTTTACTTGCTAAAGAAAACACAGAGGACTTTATTTAGTTATTCAGGACTCCTCAGCCATTCTTCAGTCACTCCGTGGCTTCCAGAGATTGTATCTGTGCTGTTGTCTCCCGGCTCGGGTCGCTCGGCGCGGCTCGCAGGGGAAGGAAAGCTGTTACATTTCATTGTCCTCAAAAGAGGGGAGAAAAATCCGCCCTGTGCTCCCAACCCAAACAACTCCGCTGCCTCGCGCATTCTTGACAGCCAGCGAGGCTCCATTGAAAACCGTCTGCAGCCTTTCTAACTCCCTTCTAACAAGCTGGCCATTTCCATAGAGAAGAATTTTAATATTTTTTTTTTTCTCCACTGATTTATGAGCTTTAATTTATATGCAAGCCTGGAATACTTGCTTTGGGAAGAGTCCCACCTCAAGCCAAGCGAGCGCTTGAGATGCACAGCACTTTGCGTGGTATGTTCGGTATTTTCATGGCCCAGTCTGTAGCAGGCCAAAAAAATCCCAGGTTTAGGGCAAGCCTGGTTGTAGGGGGTGCTGAGCGCTCTCGCTTCCCAGCCCGGCTGGGCCAAAAAGGTGCGTTTACTGAATTGGGTGGATTTAACGAGTTTGGAAAGCCTCCACGTGACCCAGGCAGGCACAGGCGGGAAGCATGGAAGCGCTGCTGCAGCCTGGGCTCTTCCGCAGCCCATACGTGATCTGGGAAATTGTTTAACGGTGTCTCAATGGGTGGTAATGGGATTTTCCAACCCGGAGCTGACTCGCTGGAGCCCGGGTGTAGGTAGGATTGTGCTGACTCCACCGTTTCCTTTGGAAGGGATCGAGAGCATTTGGCACTTTCTTGCGTCAGGTCAGGAGCTCCTGACTTCTGGCTTCTCGGCTGAGATATGACAACTGGTGATGTGCACGCCAAGCCACGGTAGTATCCCATTTTTCTTCGCGTTTGTACCTGCTGGGAGGATCCAAATCGCTGCTACTGCGTCTCAGCTGAAGGTTGGTACCTCCTAGCAGAAGGGTGGTGAATTTTATACCTGCTTTCCTAACTTCATGGCTTGCAATGCAGGAGCAACATGCTTTTCATCCGTCAGTTTGTTATCACCATTTGTGGCACGGTGTTGTACATACAAATGAAGGGATTGGCTTCCGTGTGCTTAAAATCTGAGACGCCGTGTTAAAATCACCGGAGTTTGGTGGAGCAAGGAAGCGCACTCTTCCTGCCCTCTCAAATGTTGTAATGCCCAGGAGACGTGCCCCGTGGGCAGCCCTGTGGTTTCCATGAGAGGAGAGGCATTTCATGCTGTGTCTGGAGGAGCGGGCTCAGCTCGGAGGCTGCTGGGGTGGCCGAGACCCCCCCCCAGGGCCAGCACTCATTGCAGGGAAGGGAACCGCAGATTTCATTTTGCCAAGCAGAAATTGTCAGGCAGCAATGTCTTTCGGGGGTGCCTTCCTTCAGCCAGCTGAGCAGGGTGAGCGTGGTTGCAACCCCATGGTTTCTCAGCCGCCTACACGTCCCCCAGACGAGTCATGCCGACCCACTGGGAGCTCCTGGGTCACCTTGTAATGGCCGGGAGCACCCTGGTAGCAAGAACGTGAGCACCCCTCGGGGCAGAGACATACGGAGTTACTGTGGTTCGACAGGTGATGACAAGTCAGCTCAGGCCTCGGGGAAGGTGATTAGAGAGGATGAGTTTGGGTTTGCCCTTGAGGGCACACGTGGGCGGTCACTGGTGCGGGGGGAACCCCTTAGCTGTGGTAACGGGACCACGGCTGAGCCCTCAAAGGCTTGGTCCAACAGCACGTCCAGGAGCTGTACAGAAAAGCTCTTAACTGCCTGGGGAAGTGCATCTACGCAGGAAAACACTTGCCAACGTGCTGACAGTGAAGCACATGTTTAAATGTTTCTCAACACTATGGCCTTAGGCCAGGATCCTCAAGGACAGTTAGCTCCCTGATTCCCATTGATTGCATTAAATACCTTCAAAGGCTTGAAACGTGACTGCAGTGGAAGGAGGCATCTTGGCTTTGGAGGGTGGTGATGAAGCCCAGTAGGTTGCATTCACTGACTTAGCACTGGATGGTGGTGCTTACACATCCTGGAGTGACTGAGACCTGTTGGCCCGGTGGGTCACCTACACAGAGCTGCAAGGTAGCAGCAGCGGTGTGTTTACACAGCTGTGGTTGTCTAATCTTGACTGTTATCGCTCATTTACATCAACTCTTTCATAAGCTTCAAAATACTTTAACTAGCAGATTGAGATTGGGGTCTTGCGAGCGACAGTTTTGCATCTCCACCTTTGTACAGGAATAGAGAGACGGTGCTCTAACGTATGCTCTGCTTGAAGTACAACCGAGAAGGGTCTGGGTGGGTGGGGAGAGCCGTTCTCTTCACAGATGAAATGGTGAGGAGTTCATGCAGCAGTGTTTGGTTCTTTGCAGCAGGTTTGCTCTGCTCAATGCCCACCAAACTGGTCAATGGCTGTGTCACCTCCACCTGTTGGTGACAGAATTAATAATTGATCATTAACTGGATCTGAAGTTTGGAAGGATCCTGCTACACTTGAGAACCTCCTTTCATCTGATAGATGGCTTCTCTGACTATGTTGCTCATGGGAGCTCACCAGGTTACCACCGACTGTAGGAGGACTCACTGAAGTACACCTAGAAGGTCTGCCATGGAAAGTGGCGTGGGGTTTATGGAACAGCCCATGGTGGGGGTATGTTCCAGTCCTGAGGATGGATGTAGATGTGAACGGGATAGCGTGATGGGCATCCCAGGAGGCTGGGAGCGGGAATTTGGATCCAGGCGCCAAGGCTTACTCACACCCTTGTGATAAGGAGGCTTGGGGGAGAGGCATAGCGTTATTTATCTATTTGTTTGGCTGTAGACAAGGCAATAAAAGGTGATCTTTGAGAAAGCTCAGAATAAGGAAACCTGAGTCAGAGACAGCCTCAGCCTCCATCGCTGTTATCTGTGTTGCACTAAACAGAATAATTCATTGCCCTCTCTGCCTCATATAAAATTGCATTCTTGGATGTGACCTCCCTCCCGGGACCCACTCCACCCACCAACACCTCCCTGACCTCATCTCCCCTCTCCCTTCTCCACCCGGCGCTCGCTGTGCAGCGCTGGCCTCCTCGCCCCGTCCCCCGCCGGCAGCTCCTCGCAGCCGGGGGACGGGTGCTCGCCGGTGGCCCAGCTCGCTCTTGCAAACTTCGGCTCTTGCGTGGTTGTTCGTCTCCTCCCGGGAGTCCCCTCCCCTCCTCGGCTCTCACCTTACACCTACCTTCCAGCTTTCCCTCTCCGCCGCTTCCTGATCCTCCCTCTAAAAATAGGCTCTGTGGTTTGGGAGTTTCCAAACAAACAAGCAAACAAAAACCAGCGGAAGGTTGTGGTTTCCGCCGCTTTTCTTTGGCTTACCTGGAGTGAGAAGCCGCCGTTCGCGCAAAGGCATCGCCGTGCATCGCACAGAACCAAGCCAGTGAAGGACACAGCAGACGTGGTACTTCGGCACAGCCGTGGGTATGTGTCGCCGGAGGTGGTCCCAGCAGAAGAGGGAGCACAGCCCTGGTAATGCCTCTCCCATCCCCACCCTTCTGAGCTACAGCGATACGGGATACTGATAAAGAAAACAGAACTCGGAGGCGGTCATTAGAGCAGCTCGTTCATCACGTGAGGAACATCGTTCTCCACCAGCTTAAGCATCGTGGGATGAATTGGGCACGCTGAGTTGCATTTGCTGGTGGGAAGCTGTTAAAATGTTCATTGAAATGCCCAGGAACTAAAATTGCCTTTAGGTGTGACCCCTCCACTCTTTGATCAACAGCTGCGTAACTGGGGAAAAGGTCTCAGAAGCCACAACACCACCACCAAAAATCTAAACATATTAGCATGTAGATAAATACATACATATTATATCTCAGGAATATAACTAGTCTGATATTAAAATCACATATTCTGGATTTGGCAGGGTCTGTCCCAGCAGCTTTCCGTCTCTCTGCTTCCAGAGGTGGGCAAACGTAGGAGTCTCAAGGACTCTACTGGCATGACAAGGTGCCACCGTGACTTTGCTGGGTGTCCGGAGGCTTTCGGGTAAGAGGTGGGCTGTGATGGCCTCGCTCAACAGACCAAATCCTGCTCACCTTATTTGCACTGGCCCTGAGTGAAGAAAAATTTGGCCAAATACATTGCTCTGAAGTTACCGTCTGATCATGATTCAGTGTCTGGCTGCCCCCAGTTATTAGGTTCCTTCTGCCACCTCTTGCTTTTCCTTACAAGTTCCACGGCACTTCAATTTCCTCCTTCCTTTAGCCTTTTGCTGTAGGTCAGTGCCCGGCAGGGATGGATTCAGCTACGTAACGGCTGTGCCGGTGCTCCCCTGGTGGGCTCATCAAACCTCTCCAGGCATGAAGAGCCTGAAGTGGGGATCCACTCAACGATCCCCTCAGGTGCTTTCCTCTAGGGATCTGCAGCCCAGAGTGTGCTGGAAAATTTGATTGGTGTCACCAGGGTTGAGCTAAGTGTGTGTTTGCGTACAGAAACAATTATCCTGGTGCTCCTGTGCCTTTTCCAATGCTGTTTGATCCCTTGCCCAACCTACCCGCCTCTTTGTATCAATAAACCCAAATACCAGCCCAGCATGGTTTGTGGTGCAAGTTTTCCACATGGATTACGAAGATTTCAAACACAAACCAGGCCGTCTCCCTCGCAGGTTGTCCTCTGCCCTTTCTGGTGATGCGCTTTTACGGGAAAAAGCGTTGGGAGCTGGAAGGGCCGGTTTGCTTTTTATGTAAGGGGAAAGGGTAAGAAACCCCCCTGTCCTAAAGCATTGGCAGTTGTGTCCCCACCACAACGGGCTGGGGGAATAAACACCCAAACTTTTCAGGCAGAAGTAATATCCTACATGTCTGTCCTGCAGGCCTGAAGGCTTGGGAGGTTGTTTGCATCGGTTGGTCTGATAAAATATACTACCTTTATCTCTGCGAAACATCCTTTCCAGAAAGGTACACTGCACGATTTCCATAATTCCTACGGTTTATGAGATTAATGGAGCAATCCCTGACCTTTGGTGTGTGGGAAACCAGCAAAGGTGTTGCAACATCCTTTGTCACGTCCTTGGAGATCCAGGGACGAACGCTGCTATATAACCCACACGTCGCCCTCCTTGGATGTACGCCTTCTTCGCAACTCCTCAAGTCACCGAGCTGCATGTCTTGGATTTCTTTCCGTTTTGCAGCGTGAGGAAAGACCCCAAAGCCTCCATTCAAGAATCCCGCGTCAGTCCCTTCCTCCACCTTCGCATCGCGGCTCCGTTTTCACACGGGAGCGGAGTCGTGTCACCAACCGAAGCAGCTCTGTGCGCCGATCATTAATGATGAGTATTTACGGTGCACTTCACAGTGGAACGCCAAAAGAAAGGAATCAGAGAAATACAGAGGAACGATGAGTACCTCGGGCAGGATTTTCTGCTCCTGACACCCAGCACAAACCTGTGGTTAGCTAGAATTTTATTTTTCTTAAAGTATCACTTAAAGAAAATACAAGCCAGGCTTGTCCCTGGGTTAAATTTTGCCCCTTGGAATTTAAGTAACAGGAATAATCTCGGGTGAGTTTGCCAGCGTTCAAAACCTTACCGGGCTCTGAACCATACCGGCTTCATGTCCTGCTTGTGAAGATGAAATATGTTGAGCTAGGAATCCGTTAATTCTCCACCAAGCAGGAAGAGAGCTGAGCATCCACACCACGCTGGTGTCCGTGTTGTACTGGAATGTCCTGCATGTTTTGTGGCTGTGAGGAGCTCACTTACGTACGTGGTTAAAGCCAATTTGTTTTGTTTCCTGCGACAGGTTATTATCGTGTTTTTAGCCGTCGGATGCGATGCTCTGTTTCAGAGCAGGCAGCAGCGATAGTCGTAGGGCCGCAACCGTGCAAGTACAGTACGCGAGAAACATAAAATGAAGCTTTTTGTGTTTCAGAGAGTTGAAACATAAAATGAAAACGCGAGGCGAACTAGGAAAGAAAAGGGTTAACCATTTAAAGGATTGAGTTAAAGAAAACATATCTGTGCAAGGGTCTCCCCAAGGAAGTGGCTGGGACCACATCACTTGGATCATTTAAAATTGGAGTGTACAAAGCAATAGAGAAAATTCTGCGGGGAACAATCCTTCACTGGCAGGTGGGATGGACTCAATGACCTAATAAGTCTTTTCCATCTCTAAGTCTACGAGACGAGTCTATAACTAGTGCAATATGGTTTTGCCCGGCGTTCCCATGTGTGGGTTATGAACAGAGCCAAGCTGCACCAAACTGTGTCTTGTTTAAGTTAACTATTTACGCGGCTCTCCTGCCCCACGCTGGTTCCTTTTTTAGCAGGCTCCCTCCCCAAACAGATGATTCTTTTATACTCAATTCATTCTTGGTATGTAAAGCATGTTAAATCACATACCGTGTCATAAATTTTCCTTAAAATAGAACAAGAGGGCAGGAAGAAAAAAAAGCCCCTTTTCCATTTCTGCAAGTGACCCCCTGATTCTCATCTTGGGAAGGATTTGGACCACCCGCATCCTTGACGCAGTTGTCCATTGGGCAGTTCCCAGCATCTCATCAACCACATGGCAGAGAAATTCCCCTTTTCCTACGCATGCCATGTGGCGCCGGCTGGAGCCCTGCATGTCCCGTGTGGCACACGGACGCCCTGCCTGCGTGGTGACGCTTCGGGGTCTCGGAGCTCAAAGTACATTTGCTCTTGCTCTCAAGTGATTGAGTCTAGCTGGGTGAACTCAAAGCCCGTGTTGTCTGTTCTCTGCATCCAAAAGACTCAAATTCATGAAGGGAAAGGCACTGGGGATGTGCAAATGGCAAAGTTTGGGCTTGCCAACATCCCCACAGGCACGTGATGCAGCCCTGCCTGGGGTTGGAGGGGGCTTTAGGGGCCCTCTGCCGCTCCAAGTTCTTCTGAAGAAGCCTGTGGCCACGGCCAGCCCTGCCTGGCAGAGGGCCTGCTCCTAATCCCACTGGAGAGCAAGTGCTCCAGACATTGTATTTGGCTCCAGGCTTCTTCCCCTCCTCCGCCTCAGGAGCGCATTGGCAGAAGGCAGGCAATGCGTTCGGATGGGCTGCTGGACCGTGGGGCTGGCGGACGGGATCAAAGGGTGGCTGCTGCACAGCCCGGGGCTGGGTTCAGCTCTCTGCTCTTCCTCGTGCCGGCTCTGCTAGGGGAGGTTTGGGCAGAGGTGGCCAAGCTTGGGAATCTCATGGAGATGATCCACAAGAGGCATGAAGAAACTGGTGTTAAGCAGAGAAATTGTGTTAAGCCATGGCAGAATTGGGTGGTTTCCCATGTGGTCACTGGAAGGGGAGGTAGGCATGGAGCTTACCAGGCTGCAGTCACTCCTTTCTCCTGGGCATCTCAGTGGCTTGAAGCCTCATCCCTTCCCGAGGAGATAAAGCAAACTTCTGCTGAGCTAGGTGACACGCAGGGACTCTCTGGTTGAGCAGAGAATGGATACCCATTTTTCCCCGGCCTGGGCAATCCAGCTGCCTGGGCAGGCTGTGGCACAGTGCCCCGAGGAAGGAGGAGGACCGAAATGCAGAGCCTCAGGAGACCTCCTGGAGATGCTGCTCCAGCGCAAGCCTGGAGCCCTCCTTCCTCCTCCTTGCCCCGAGGCGGGAGAAGCTGGGTTAGATCAACAGCAAAGCATGACCTGCTTAGATGCAGCAGGAAATGGGAGCAGGAGATAAACCAAAACCTCCTCAAATTCCCCACTCCTACTCACCCATCTGACTTAAGAAGTAAATCAGGACGTAACATGCAGTTGCTTCTTGTCTAGACCCAAGGTCCGGGCAGCGTGCGCGGGGCGGCGAGCCTGTGTGTGGCAACAGCTGTGCTTGCGCAGGCACGAAACCCACGTACCCTCCTCGCCTGCCGAGTTCGGCGAGGCCGTGGGAGGGCAGCCGCAGGGGGGGGATTCGCCCCGGCACGATACGCGACGCAGGAGCCCACTCGCTCCTTCCTGGAGACTTGGGCTTCCCTCGGTCCTGCGCAGGGACCCGGCAGAGCTCGCTGCTGGGAAGGAGACACTTCCCACGGACACGGTGGTCACTGGAAGCAACACCAGATACTCCCAGGCTGCCTGCGCTGCCTTCATCACTCGCTCTCTTTATTTCTCCTGCTTGCTCAGAGGTGGAGCTGTTTTCATTTTTATCCTCCCGGGCTAGCAAATATCCCTGCTCCTTGCCAGACCTTCTGCTTGGCCTTTCGCTCGTTTGCTGTGTGTTTCCCCATCTCTGGTACCTGCTCTGCTGCCCGCACCAGCATCTCATCCTGTTGTAGCCTCTCTGCTACGATGGGCCCTCCTAGGAGGATTTTCCTGGAGCTGGGAGGGATGGGAGGATGCAGGAAGCGAGTGATGAATCAGGCGCGTTGTCTGATGCTCCTCACACAGGGACCCCTCTCCCCAGTCTCCCCGTAATGCGTGATCCTGGGTATGATTTAGCAGAAGGTGCCCTCTGGCTCTTCAGCGGAGGAGAAATTCCCCCTGGATGCAGTGACCACACCAGGACTGGGCATGGCACCCAGCACAACAGAGTAGCGATGGTGACCGTCGGCCCTTCGCAATGGCTGTGACTACCGGGTCGAGCTCGCACAAGGAGGTGAAGCCCAGTGGGACCAGTGACAAAGAAGGGTTTGGGCTGTTTGGAGTCAGGGCTACAAAACTGCTCCGGCGTCACTAATGTAGCCCTTTGGATGCACCAAGTTCACGTTCTGGGACAGTGGCACAAGCCCATGTCCCCATGGCCGTGAGGACCCCTTCCTCAGGAGGGACACTTGCCTACCACGAGGTTTTTCAGGGATGCCGAGGCTGATGTCTGCTGTGCCCGTCCCTAGGAGAAATCCATTAACCTTACTCTTCCAGGGTCTAGCAAATACACGTAGGAACACGCACAGCGGAAACCCAGTAAGAATAAAGGTGTTGGTGTTACCCAACTGGCCAAACATCTTTGGTTTCCACCTGGTTGGACGTGGGTGTTGGAGAGAGGGCTGCAGAGAGCGTCTCCATCCCCCCTCATCCAAAGCCCGGCGCTGGAACAGAAATGGCTCAGCTGCCCCCGCATTTGTTGGTGTCTCCTTTGGGGCTGCTGGGAACTTCTCCCCTCCGCTTGTTGATGCTGGTTTTTTTCAGGTTTTGGCTTATTGGAGAAAAAAAAAATTTTCCTCCCATCTGGAGGGAGAGATTGCAACGAGCAGAGCACAGAGAGCACCAACAGACGGCGCGTCTAGAAATGGGCCAGGGGTTGGAAAGGCGGACGGCAACAGGACGAGGACATTCTGATTTGTACCAAAATCTCCCCCTCCTGCCTCCACAGCCCAGCTCACGCCGTGATTTTTACAAAAATCCGCCGCTGTGTGAAGTGTCTCCAGCGTGAGTCATTCATGGCAGCACTCCGGTGCGCGGGGAGCGCACGAGGCACGGGGCTCTCTCCTAGGAAAGCAAATTTCCCTTCACGGCTTTTTAGACCTTTTAAATATTTGTTGTGATTGTGGTACTAATTAAATTCAGCTGTTGCAGGTAATATAACTCCTAACAGCTTTTTTTTTTTTTTTTTTTTTTTTTTAAAAGTGATTTTTCTCCCTTTTAGAGGGCAAGTGAGCAGCACTTAAAGGTATAGGGTCCGTCCACCGGGATGGCTGCTGGCAGAAACGCAGAGCTTTGATTGAACTCTGCGATCATTGCTTTCCCCGTGCCAGTTCGCCGTAGCCCCGCGCAGAGAGGGATGGAGGCGCAGGGCTCTGACGGGAAGGCACAGACCGTTCCCTGCCCGTATTTTCCCTGCCTTCGGATCCTGCTAGACCAGGACGTGAGATGGGAAGGGAGGGCGTCCATCGTCTGAGCTCTTCTCCGGCTTGCTTTGGGTCTTCCTGGGCCTCAGCACCATCCCTCCTTCAGCTTGCTCGCAGCAGGCTGTGCGAAAACGGAGGCTTCCCCCGCCACCTCCGCTCCTCCGCAAGGGTTATCCAGCATCTGAACCTTCGGCAACGTGGTTCGGATTTGCGGGCAAATTGCGCAGACGAAAAGTGGGTGTCTAACGAGAAAACCGCGTTTTTGTGGTCTTGTTCTGGTGCCGTGCTGCGCCGCGTGTGGGGCTCGGGGCTTCCCGGCGCTCACCTTTCAGGTTGTCAGGGAGAATTTCTGCTTGTCGAAAATGATTCGAAACGCCCTCGCTGTGCGTCCTCCAATGTTTTGAATTTTAAAGAGTAGCCCCGGGGCGGTATATTTAAAACATGATCTCAGAGAAAAACTGCTTCATTGCATTTGTAAGCCTGAAGAGCAGAGCTCGGGATGACAACGATAAATAGACATCAGGGCTCGTGGAGTCACACCGGGGTCAGGCGTGTGTTGTGTCCCCCCCCAGCCCCGTCCCATCCCCCCCGATTTGGGCCCGTATTGCACTTCCTAATTCAACACCGAGCCTGTTTCTTTGTGCGTTTTATGAGTGTTCATCCCACCGGCTCTTCCGACACGGGCACCGTGGCCGCTCCTGATGCAGGAGGTGAGTGCCAGGGCTTTGAAAGCCGGCTGCCCCGAAACCAGGGCCCAGGGCTTTCATTCCGCCGTCTGTACAAAAGCCCCTTGATCTTCAGAAGGCTGGAGCACCTGCAAGCCCCAGCGCTGCCGGGGGGGGACCTGCGAGCGCTCCCCAGCCTTTGAAAAAACGAAACAAAACAAAAATAATCAAACCACCGCGTTAGAGACCAGAGATTGGGGATGATAGCGGGTGATTGAGTTATTGCAACTTAACGAGTTGCCGCTCATCTGCCAAGCCGCAGCAGCCCCGTGCGTGTGCGTGTGTGTGTGCGCGCGCGCGCACGCTCCCGTTCATCTCAGCCCTCGGATTCCGACTGAAATAGTTCCTGCGGATTTGCGCTGGCTTGGCAGCACTCCCGAGGCCGCTCACCGGGCGCTGCTGAGAAGCCTCAACCAGTGGCGCTTTGAGAACCGGAGTTCGAACGTCCCCGTTCCAAGCGCAGGGGGGGTATTTTTGGGGGCTGCCAGGAGCAGAATTGGGCTGGGGTGGGGGGGACACGGGGCGTGGGTGCAGGTGGTGTACACATGTAATATACATTGGGTGACCCGGCCCTGCTTTACTCTGAGCTTTGGAAGAACGCAATGAGCTTGGGAAGAGTTCGAGCCCCTCTGGAAAAGGCAAGTGGAGCTACATTTGCGCTTAGCAAAGTGCCAAACCGCCCCAGCCAATGCCACCTGCAAAACGAGACCTCGGGGGCTGCCTTCGGCTGCTCCCAGTGCCCAGGTTTGCTCTCAGGGTTTTAATTACGCCGAGGAAGAGCAAGAGGCCTTTTTTTTGAGCGTCGGGCCTGGCTCCTTATTCCCATTTTCCTTCAGTACGGCTCTGAGCTTTCGGTTAAAGCCCATCCACTGGCGAAACAGGAAGAAATAAAAGCCTTCTGGTCTTGCCTTCGGGTCCCTGCGGCGTTTTGGCTTTCCAGCACTAGTCTCCTTATTTAACCATCGCAGAGAAAGGCGGTTAAAGGAGGACTTGTCTGGATAATAAGCCATCGTTTTGTCCCACGCTTAAAAGAAGCTTTCTGTGCTCTGAAGAGGCCAAATAACATTTCCCCCGCCCCCCCCCCCCATAATTTTTTAACTTTGGGCACCTTTGCAAATGACTCTGCTGGCTGGGATGGAGCCCAGGAGTGCCAGAACGCCACGGGAAGAGGCTGCTCTGTGATACTGCCAACCTGAGGAGGAGGAGGAGGAGGAGGAGGAGGAGGAGGAGGAAACGCTGGAAATCCCCTAAGCACGCCTGTTTTCTTGAGATTCCCAACTCAATTTTGCAAACTCAGAAGATTTTCTATAATTTGGTTTAGTCAGTTCAGATGTTTAAGGCACTTGGCTACACATCTGGATCGCATCTTGGGGGTGGGTTACCCAGAAACGAACTCGGAGAGAACAGTTGGAAATTCAGCCTTTGCTAGAAAAACTGAGGGAAAACGAGAGTGTGGGAAGGGAAAAGGGAGTTTCGACTCTGCCACTTGGTGTGCGGGACTCGGGGCTGAAACCCCTGACCCGTCGCTCTACTTGTTTGAGCCACCCGGTAGCGGAGGAGAGACTTGACGCGTCACGAGCCACCATCGTCTAATCTGGTACCCTCTTCAGGGCCAGTGAAGGAAATTTAAACTCCCTCTCTAATCACCTGCCCGTGCCACCCGAAGGTCTTTAGAGCCAAAAAAACCAAACCCCAAACGATAAAAAAATTGATCTGTAATTTCTAAACGTGCAAATAAATCTCCCCTCGGATGCGCCAGTGGAACAAGCGCAGCTCCCTGACGTGATGGTTCCCGCACAAGCGCCAAAGGGTTTTATTCAGCCTTCCCAGCCTGCAAACGCCGGCCTTAAAAAGCCCCTAAATGAAATGTTTCAAGTTGAAAAGTCCAAGGCGATTCGAACTAGAAACAAAGAAAGTTAATTTTAAGAGGCCTTTTAATTTTTTCGACCGTAAAAGCCAAGAAAGTTGCGTATCGATGAGACGGTGCCTCGAGCCAAATGAAACCCAGCTCAGCACCCCGCTGCTGGTGTTGACTATCCTTAGGTCTCGTTGTCTTCAAGAGCTGATAGAGATCAGCACCTCCTGGGTCTGAACCTTTAACCGTTTGCCATGTTTTGCCTCACAGGCAGCTGCACTTCAGCGGTGGGTGAAACGATTCCTCTTTTTGTCTGGAAGGGCAAATTCTTCCCTTTAGATGTTTGCGCTCACCTCCCATTAACTTTGGTATGAGCTGAGCTCATGCTTCCAAGAGCAAAATTTGGCTTATAATTTCTGCATGCTTCGGGATCCTCTGGGTACCATATAAATGTAAGATACCGTGATTCAGTGCTAAAGAGCAGAGAAAATGCAAACCCCCAGGAGACGCTGTAAGAGAAAATCATATAGGGCTTTTGTTTAAAGCAAAAAAAAAAAAAAAAAAAAAGAAAAAAAAAGAAAAGGGTAGAAAGATTAAGAAAAAACAATTCAGGTTCATTCCAAAGCTGATTTCATTGCAAACCAAGGGCGAGAGCGCAGCACATCTCTTACTTAACGTGATGGCTTCTTTGACGTTGGTGAGTTACGGGCCATCGGATCAGGCCGCAGTTTCGAAGGCATTATTGAAAACGTCTTACCTCCTATATTTCCTGGTTTTTAATCAAACTCACTGCGCTGCCAGAGGTGTTTCATTTACCAGGAGAGGGGTCAGCAAGGCAACCCCGAGCAGCAGGAAATCGCAAATGCAGAACAGTTCCTCCATGCTTGGAAGCTCTCCGAGGGCAAACAGCGCTGGGATGCTCGTTATTATCTGCCTCCACGGCACCCCCCCACGTCCGGGCACCCCGCTGTCTCCCCTGGGTGCAAGCCGTGTGCGGGGGCGGGGGGGGCGGATCGGAGGCCGCTGGGGTTGGGGGCTTTTTGGTTATTGTCTTCTGTGCCAGCGAAAAGAGCTAACAATGCATACATTCAATAATTTTGTTTTCTATCTGCTGCCATTTTATAGTTTCTTGGCTTGTTACAACTGTCATAAAATTACTTTATTATATTTTCCCATCTGCTACACTTTTGCCTCTTTACAGGGGGACATCGCATGATGCACATAGGCTCATTTAGCTTGAAAATGGTTGTGTGACTGTTGTTTATGGAAACCGAGCACTATATTTGCGGAACAACATGTGGCTTCTCTGTAGCACCAGGGAGAACGTATGAAGTCGGCAAACACGACGGACACGGCTGCCCCCTCCCCTCCTACCCCAGCGCCTTTGCTTTGATTCGTGGTCTCGTCTACCTCAGTTAGAGCCGTGATTGCTCATTAATTTAGCCATCCACTCTGCATTCCCCCGGCCCGGTTGAAGGATCTCCGTCTCCACTGGAGAGGTCCACCACGTGGTGAAGCCGCTCGAGCTCCGGGTGCAAACTAAGCCAAAGAATTGATTTCCCAAAAAAAGAAATAGTCGGATAGAAGATAACCAAATGGATCTGCTCTCCCTACCTTGCTTTTCTCCTGTTTTCTTTGCTTCTTCCGTTCGATTCAGTCAAAGCCCCTTGATTCGACTGTTCTTTCTCATACCAAGCGTCTGTCTAGAAGTACGAGCCGCCCCCTGATCTCCTGCTCCCACCACGAAAAATGGGCTGTGACACCACGGCCCGGGTGGCAGAAAGGCCTGGGATGCCCTGAGCACGCACTGGGGCTCCACCAAGGCTTTCCCAAGCTCCTCCTTTAGTTGTTTTGCTTTTTTACCCGGCTTTTTAATTGCAATTTGCACTGCCACTGATGGCACGAGCAGGCCACGCTTTTCACCGTGCGCGAGATGTATATTAAAGACGTGGTACTGTTAAATTATTCATATTATTAGAAGAAATTGAGCGTTTAATCCGGGCGGTTGGTGATCCCAAGGGATTTCTGAACACACAAGATCTTGTTTTAAGAAAAAAATAGTGCAGTTTCAGAGTCCGATTTATGCAAAATCCCCCCCTTTCACCTTCCTGCCCCCGGTTGTAATACGTTGTGCTTTTTAAGCATAATTTTATCTCCGATAGAGGAAGCAATAATTACTCTTAATAGTGGGCCCGTTCCCACCCGAAGAGCCTGCGTAGTCCAGGGCACGCGAGGCGAGGAAGTTCTGCAGACCCGCAGTTGCCGGCGGCACCGATGGAAGCCATGAGAGCACTGATGGAAGGCGCCAACAGCACTGAAAGACCTGAAGCGACGATGTGAGTGTGCTGTCTCAATTGGGATTGGTGAATAACACCGAATACGTTTTGTGTGTGATTTCAACACATAACCGTAAAATTTACGGATGCAGACAACGAGTTCTGTGTTGCTTACAGCTGTCTAACTGGGAAGCCTGGGTAGATTTTCGATCTCTACGCTTGCCCAACTATTTAATGGCAGGTTTTGAAAAGGAACTCCAAGTTTCCCATTTAAAATGACGTTCGTATCTGCTGATTGTCGTGAAGAGGTTAAAAAAGCATCAGCGAAGATACCACGTCTGACTACAGCCGTGCGAGTTCCCTTCTGCGTCCCCTCTCTGGTGGCTTCATTCCTCTGGCAGTAGGCATTTCGCTGGCGGATGCTGTCCTTCAGGCTCAGGAAAGGGAACAAACAGAATTACACGTGAAATCGCGGCTCGTACCGGAATTTAGCTTGACGAAGACCTCGGACTGAACTGGCGAGGAGGTTTTGTTTGAACTCTGCAGCCCCCCGCGCTCAATTCCTTATTAACTTGTTCAATATGTTCCATTACAGTCAGGCAACAATATGGGAGCTATCTTGCAGCTAATTTAACACCTGTAAATTCCCCTGGCTGGTAATGAAACGTTGCATAGGCCAGTGGATGAAGCATTTGCTTCATATATCAAAGGTCATTAGTTCAGTATTTGTTAACGCTGTAGCTTTTATTAAATTTTTTTCAGCTTTTTTTTTTTCATCAGTGTACTTACAGCCTGATTAATTCTTCTGCTTCCCAAAGCTAGACACAAAAAAAAAAAAAAAAAAAAAAAGAGGATCATCTGACCCCGAACATTGGGGCTAAATTCTTTGTTGAAATCTTGAATTAACCTGCTTGAAATTATGCTTTCAAAGCTCCTCTCCTGTTCAGTCCCGTGCAGACTGGGAGGCAGCGTGAGAAGAAGGGAAACGGGGAGGAGAGCATCACCCTGGCTCTCCTGGCTCCAACGGGAGGAGGGCGGGTAACGGTTGTGCCCACCTTTTAGCATTTATATCAACTCCAGACCAGGCAACCTTGTGGTTTTCTGGGTCTGAATTAGAAGGCGCCACTTAGCCGATACAAAACTTGTGCGCTCGAAGCTAAGTGCATATTTCGGTGCTCTGCTGGCTGAGGTGACAGCAGGTGCCATCTCAGTGGTGAGGAGCGATGGCTTTAGGTTACACATGTGCCTCCTGACACTTAAATTAATTCCCTCTGTGGCATGCTCAACAACTAGACACCTCTTAGTACCACGTATATATTTCTTATTTCCTGGCTTTCCCAGTTTTCCTTGGTTTTTGTTAGAGTAGTTTACAATTTTTGACTATTTGGAGGCAATCCTTGGAAGACAGAAGATGGGGAAGCGGAGCCACAACCCACCACAACCAAACCAAGTCATCTCCCAGTATGCCATGTCCCCCCTCAACGTCCTCGGCCATACTGCCTGGCTACCGCTTGGTGGTGCTGGATGGAGGCGTGAGTGCCCCTGATTTGGGGATGGTCTCCACCGGTGACTTCCTTTGGTCAGGCTAGTTGGTCACGGTTACCCAAGTAACACTACTGCCATACCCTGTACCGTTGGTGAACGTACCATTTCCCTTGGCTGAGAGCGCGCCGTGCCATCACTGCTGCACTGCCTGCGCTAAAAAGAGCTGACGCAGTGAGCTCCGAGCCCCGCAGATGGTTTTTCTGCATGTTTTGTATCTAAACTGACCCTTTCTCAACCCTGTCATGGGTTGGGTCCACCACAGTAGCCAACTTTTCAAAACACCACCGGCACAAAAGCAACATTCTAATGAAACTGAGCAGCTTCTGAAGATGAAATCACATGAACTCTGCATCCAAATGTGATGCTGCAGCTTCTGGGAAATGCTGAGCGTGCGCTTCTTCACCTTGAAAGGTCTTGGCATGGATGCTGTTTATCAAAATAACAAGCCATTGAAATGCAGCTGGAAGCATTGCCAGGAACGTTGAATGAACCACTGTTGTTTCCAGTCTACCATGGTCTCTACTGGCTTTTCCAGAGAAGGGAAATCAGCGGGCTCAAAGAACGAATCCTGTATACGGACCTCGCCCAATTGTAGCTGCGTCTCTCGTCAACCCGCAGCGAGTCCTGCCCCACCATCAGCAGGGCCTGAGCAGAGCTCGGATGCCTGCAGCTACTGCAAAAGCGGGACCTTCTCCGTCATGTATCTGGGCAGCGAGTCGGGGCATTATTTTTAATAGTAGGTGCCACTGGTCGAGGCTCCCACCCCAGAACGTGCCGTTTAATGATCCTGGTTATCAACAGAGAGAAGAAATCCTGGATGTATTCCTGAGACTCACTATTAATTTAATCTGAAATAAGCTGTGCTTTTTATTAACGTCTTTATGCCGTAGCATTTTATAGGCTATTGGGTTCGCTGTAAGACACACATGCTGTTTTATATTCATATCTGCGCCTGCCTCGGAGCTGGCTTTGTGATGCAACTCATTAATTCAAGACTGAAATGTCTTTCTCATTCTACGACATTTAGATGCCAGATATTTTCTACAAAGCTTATGAAAACGCATTTTTGCACTTCATCGTTCCCTGTAGTACCACACGGTCACATCGATGCGCTCCCGTTGCTTGTACATTCCACGGGAGAGGGTCTTAGTCAGCTTGCAGAGGTAGAAAAACGCACGCCGAGGCACACATCTTTTCTAGACAAAGGAAAAACAGAATTGGTAGCAGGTCAGAGGTGCTCCAAAATGCCTATGGTTTGCAATAGCATTTGTGCCCAGGTAACGTCAAACAATTAATCTGCTCGCAAATAATAAGCATCATTCTAGAAACTCCCTGAAAGGAGGGTGTAGCCGGGGGGGGTTGGTCTCTTCTCCCAAGGAACAGGCGACAGGACAAGAGGAAACAGCCTCAAGTTGCGCCAGGGGAGGTTTAGGATGGATATTGGGAACAATTTCTTCACCGAAAGGGTTCTCAAGCATCGGAAGAGGCTGCCCAGGGCAGTGGCGGGGTCGCCATCCCTGGAGGTATTTAAAAGCCGGGCAGACGTGGCGCTGAGGGACATGGGGTAGCGGTGGGTTTGGCAGCGTTGGGTTGATGGTTGGACTCGATGATCTGAAAGGTCCCCTCCAACCCAGACGATTCCATGATTCTCTGAAATGCTGCTGAGGCCAGCACTGGTTAGCGCACAATTGTTAGCTAGCAGATACAAATTACCTTTATGAAAAGAAGAAATTAATTGAAATAAAGAGCCTGCAGCACAGAGAGGCAGCCCGGCCCCCACGCAGTGGTCCCATGCCGGGCTGGACCCAGCACCGTGGCTTCCCCGCTCCCACCCGCACCCAGCCACGGGCCCCAGCGCCGCAGGATCGGGCTCTTACAATCGCAGCCCCGATGAATGGTGGTTTTGAGGTTCTCTTTTATTGAGTTAATTTCGGTTTTGTTGCAACTTCCCCATGTGTGTCATAAAAAGGCCTGAAACAATAGAGGCCAGCCCTGCCGGCTCGCCATCGGCAGAGCCCGGGCCGTGCCAGGGCTGGCCTGAGC
Source organism: Larus michahellis (assembly GCF_964199755.1). NCBI lineage: Eukaryota > Metazoa > Chordata > Aves > Charadriiformes > Laridae > Larus > Larus michahellis. The sequence continues at coordinate 3,792,661 of NC_133906.1, read as the reverse complement.
ATCCCGCCTGAACTCAGACAGCGTCCCGTCCCCGCCCCGCGAAGCTTTGAAGTGCGGTTTTCAAAGCATTCAAACCCAGATAGAACACTCGTATTTGACAATGTTTCTGTATGTTTGATTGAACTTCTCAAATCTCTCCGTCTCTCTTCAGACGTACAGAGCCCGTTGAGCTAAAAGCCAAGCTTTTTCCACAGCTTATGTTCTTGTAAAAACAGCTCCAAGTACACACATTCTGCTCCTCGCTCCAGTCGGGGCTCCGCATGCCAAGTCAAGTATTTATTTTCATTACTTTTGAGACCACCAAAATTAATGTATCTTTCAGACAGGAAGAATTTTATTTATTATGGTGGATTTGAATCCAAGAGATGAAAGAAGAGCAGCGTGCATCTCGCAAGCGGCCGAAGTTGGGAGACGGAGGAGACGGCCCGACCTGAGCTCCCCTCCTTCCCCGGCACCAGCCCCCGCCTGCCCCGGTGCGTTTCCATACGGATGGACAACAGCACCGCAAATCCTCCCCCAAAACACCACTGTAAAGCCTGCCACAGTTACGGTACTGAGGGTAGGCCTCAATGTTTTAACAAATTCCCCATTTTCCTAAGTCGCCGATGCAGTTGCCGGTTGATGGTACAGCTGGGTGGGGTGGGAGGCTGCCGGAGGGAATCTGCTCGTCCCCAGGGAGCGGCACCCAGAGAGAAAACAGATAATTTTTCCCCTTTTTCATGTGCTTATCCCTGAACCCTACACCATGAGCATTTCCCTTAAGGCGACAGGTGAAACGGCCAAGCCGAGCCACGTCTCTTTGGTGCCGGCTACAGCCCCACCACCTGTTTCCTTTGAGAGGCTTCACTCAAATTGCTTAAATTGGGATTTCGGCATCAGTCCATGCTGCTGAAGGAGGATGCTGAAGTATGAGGGCGGTGAGCCCCTGGCCCAGGTTGCCCAGAGAAGCTGTGGCTGCCCCATCCCTGGAGGGGTTCAAGGCCAGGTTGGACGGGGCTTGGAGCAACCTGGGCTGGTGGGAGGTGTCCCTGCCCAGGGCAGGGGGGTGGAACGAAATGAGCTTTAAGGTCCCTTCCAACCCGAACCATTCTGTGACGGCTCAGCTACCGGCATGAATTCAGATCCCCCTAATGACATGGACCCTCGCAGGTGTTTCAAGTTCTTCCCAACCCAACCTACTCCACCTGCCCCGGCTGTCCTGGAGCGTTCGTGTCCTCCCGGGCTGTCTGCAACGGGAAGGACACCCACCCATGTCTTGTTTGTGTCATGCTTTGCTTCCAAGAGGAATACGTCACTGTTTACTTGCATCAGGTTGCTGTCTTTTAGAAAGATACAGAGCAATTATAAAAACCACAGACAAAATCGGGGCTTGCTCAAGCATTTCAGCTGAGGGTTTGGAGGCAAATTGGGCCTTAGTTATTCTGAGAGAAATTCCCACTGAAATCCCGCTCCCCAGCTCAGGTGAACAAGTCGGGTACATTGAGGATCCTGGTCCCAACAGTTGGCCCTTCAGTCGCACCATCGCTTTACCTCAGTGCTTCGGTGTGCTCCAACATCTGGATTGCGGTGCCAGAGGACATCACCGAGAGCTCCTACTGAACGCTCTGTTCGCCTGTATAATATAGGTGTTGTCTAATATTTTCTGCTGTTTGTGGCAGTAGTGTCCTTTGTGGTCTCCTCATCAAACCCACCCAGACATCGCGGCGGTGGGAAGCGCTCGGTGCAAAAAGAGCGAGAAACTGTGTCCTTGGACCTACCACACCGTGCTCTCCAGTGCGTCTTCCTCCGGGGAAATCCAGACGCAGCAGGGTTTTGCCTGTATTACTTAATTGTTTTGCTATGGATCCCATCATGATGTTCTTTGAAAGCGTCTGGAGTTCCACCAACACGTTGCCCAAGTCATCCTGTCCATTAGGAAGAAAATGGATTACATCTCTGTAACAACTTTTTAGAAAACATAATTTCATTTCTAGACCACAACCAGTCCAGAGATGGATTGGGTTGGTCATTGGCACTGGTCATTTTTTGGTAAAAATATCCTACTGAGAAACCTCATTGATGCAACTACACTTGAGGCTCTTTTGCAGAGGGAGGCAGCCGCGTTATGTCACGTGGATGAGAGGAAAGTGTGGTGTCTGCCAAAAAGGCAGACAAAACCCATGGGGAACTAGGCTTGGAAGTTCAACACCTTATACAACAACTTGTTGCTTCTTCCATGAAGCCCACTGGAGCTTCAGACAAGTCCTAAAGGCGTTAAGGAGGCCCCCAGCCCCCGACGTACTTGCCTGAAGTAAGGCCGGTTTGGAAGTCCTGGGGATACGGGATCATTAGACAGCGCCAGCTCCTTTCCAGGCTGTATCTGACATCATTTCTCACTGCAAAACCTTAAGCGGAACTCTAATTTTTAGTTGCTTTCCTCGTCTCTGATAACGCCTCAAGCCTGGGTCCCAGTTCTTTACGAGCGCAAAGGAAAAAGCGCCGTGTTGGACACCCAATAAAAGAGAATTTGTGCTATCCACGGTGAGTTTGAATTCAGCTTAATTGTTTATTACTCCGAGGTCCCTGAAGGATAAAGAATATTGAATGAAATATTTCTACCACCTCAGCCTTTGTGCAAACATTCACAACCTGTTAAACACTGGGGTCAGTAACTTTGAAATGATCTCACAATTCGATTTCATTCTATTTTAATTGTAAATGATATATTCCAGGGCTCAGGGAGGGTGAGAAGCCGGGACCGAGGGAACATTAAACCCCTGGTTTCTTTGTTGTGGTTTTTTTTTTTGTTTTTTTTTGTTTTTTTTTTTTTTTTGTTTTGTTTTGTTTTTTTTTTTTTAATTCTCCAGCCAGCCGTACTGCAGGCAGGTGCAACACAAACTCCCAAATACCCTGATAACGCAAGGAGAAGCCTGACCTGGAGGGACCGATGTGAACGGGCTTCTCAGCCCGCGTGCTCATCCGATTCGCTCTGCGGAAAGGCTGCCAACCGGCGGGGGGGGACGCGGTGCCAGAAGCGTGGTGTTTTGTTTTGTTTTGTTTTTTTTAAAATGCAAAGTTGCAAAACCACACAACTCGTTTTTCCTAGTGACCTTTTTACCACTAATTGTCGGGGTACTTAAAAAAAAAAAAAAAAAAGAAAAACCAGAAGTTACTTTGGTCAGGGCTGAAATGATGTCCCAGAAACGCCCCTCCGGCAGCTGCTCCCTGGCCCCGCGCTGTTTGCATCCACGCTAGACCGGGTCCTGCTTGGATGAATCAGACGGTTTTTTGGGTGGTTGTTTTGTTTTTTTCTTGCAAAGCGGCTTTTGGTTGTGAAATAAATCACCAAAAAATAGCTGGAGTGTTGGAAAGAGGGAGCCAGGAGCAGGGGGCGGGGGTACGGACGAGGAGAGGCTCCCGGGCTGCGTCTGCACCAAACGCTGGATGAAGGGGGGTGTTTTTTATCCCTTGCTTTTGCTGCTTTTCCCCCCCTCTAAGAACACACAGGTCTATTTTACTTTATTTCTACGGCTTTTTTAGACACGGACTAGTCAGCAGTTACAGCTGGACTCACTGTGAGAGTTCGACCATGTTTTGATCTCCTCTGCCCAGGTTTTAATACCGATTCATTCCCTAATTTCGTTAGAATTGGCGACACGTAAGAGGTGTATTTGTGAGTGGAGCTTGACCTACTTTTTCCACCTCCTCTGCCGAAGGGATTTAGCCGACGCTCGGCTGGGGGCAGCGGGACGCTCAAGCCGGGCGACCTTTCAAGCCCGTCCAGTTCCGCGCTCTCCGTACACCTTTGTGCAGAATCCCGATTTCAAGTGAAAAAAAGGAGACCAGTCTACTTTAACGAGTCCCAGTAAATTAAAAAAACCCTCAATGTTCCTGGGCTACGTTATTTATAATTTTGGCCATGTTGCGGTTTCAGCTAGAACGGTGTAAAAGCTGCTCTTAAATCATTTCTACGCACTGCAGTATTTCTATACTCTGTAAATATTTTAAAACGTAGCCAGTATTTACGTAAAAATGCCTAGCAGAAAGCTGAGCGGCAACGTCCCCATGACAGCAGGTACCTCATGGGAAGCGTGTGCTGCTTCTTCAGCAAAAAAACCCCCAAATTAGAGAACAAAATCTCCCCCACTGGACCTGGCCTCCTGCCGCGCTCGGCGGTCCCAAGGCGCTGCTGAAATCCATGGGCGCAAGTCTGGATCCGCTGAGATCCATGGGGAATCTCCCACCGCCGTCAATGGGCCCAGATTGTCAGGACGGGTTTCTGTTGTTGCTTTTACCGAGAGCAAATTGAAGAAATTTGCAGCCTAAATGAGAAAGAACCACAATTTGCAATAAAGCGGCTGATGACTAGGGGCCTGGGGATTGCGCTCAGTCGCATCCATGTGAATCCATCCCCCACGACGAAGGAAATATCCCTTCTAACCCAGGGATTTTGTTATTGCTGGGTTGGTTTGTTATTTTCAGCCTTTGTCTCCGCAAAATTTTTCACGTGGTCCAAAAGTCCTAAGGTGATTTCCTCTCCCGCTCCGAAGCCACGTCTCCGTGAAACTCCAGCAACCGCTGGGGGACAGCATGTTTGTAAACACGGCGTGAAAGCGCTTTGCTCTGGTTTTTCTTTCTGTCAGCACATCCCAATTATCTCTTTTGCCTTTTTTTTTTTTTTTAAACTTCTTTTTCCCCCCTCGCTTCCCATTATTTATAACGATCTCCGGAAAACATTCTTGGCCTCCAACTTCTCCAGCTTGGTTTACAGCAGTGTTTAACATTCAAAACCAGCCCCGCTGATTGGCCGGCGGCTGGGTCACGTGGCAGCCCCCCCATTGGCTGAGCCCAAGGCGTTGGGTCAAGAAACCACCCGCTCCAATCGTAAGCGAAAGCAGCTGCCGAGGTAGCGGCGGGAGGGCAGGACCAGCCCCGCGTCGTCCATCCCCACCACGAGGGGCTGCGTCTTCGTACGCTCATTTTTGAAGAAAGCTCTCCGCTTTCGGAAACGCGATTTTAGCAGTAAACAAGTTTACGGAGTTATTTACAGCTCAATTTACCGAGCAGCCTACCGGAACAATGAAGGAATGCTGCGGCGTGCGTTGTCTGTCGAGAGCGGCCAGCAGGAGAGAAGTCTTCTCTCAGTCTTTTAGTGCCTTTTGAACCCTTCTCCTTCCTCCGCTCCACAACCAGTTACAACGCAAGCCTTGCCCACGGCAAAATTCAACGTAGAAAACGCCAGGAACCCAGAAATGCAATCAAAGAAAAGCCAAAGATGGGTAACCTATAATTTTCAGTTGGTTTTTTTTTTTTTTCTTAGTTATCCCCGAGGATCTATCCTTGAGCTCTGCCAGAAGCCTGGGTAGATGGGCAACATGTCAGGGGAAAAAAAAGCACGGTGCCACCACGGCCGTGTTCAGAGGGAGATTCTGACAGGGCAGGCTTCTCACCCCGCACCAGCGTCTGGTTTTGCTTGGACTGGATTTTGAATTTCACTTTTATTACCTTTGAGCCTGAAATTTTTCAAGGAAGCCCTCCAAGATCTTTGAAATTTTGCCCTCGTTTGGAAGGCAGGGCAAGTTTTACCCTCAATTTAAGCGAGTACAGAGAGAAGAGAGCCCAAGGCAGTTTGGAAACCTGTTGCTGAGAAGGTGTCCTGTGATCTCCGTCACAGAACGGGGCCGCTCAGCATTTCCTGGACAACTCTTAATTTGAGGTTTATTTCGTCAACATTCAGTGTATGAAGCTCCCTAACTGAAAGCATCTAGGAAAGTGCAAACGGCCCCTGCCTTAACAAAATACCAGTTACACCAGAAGTAAAGAAAGGTGGAGATTCCTTTCCAGGGAACAGCTTTAAAAACGACTTCTCCAAAGCTGCAGCAGGACCATGGTCTCCCTTGTGCTTTGGAGCTCCTCCAGGAGCCGGTTCCTCCAAAGACACAGCGGCGTCCCTGCACCCCAGGAAAAGGGACTATTGGCCCCACCAAGACCTAAGGCTTCTCCAAATCGGGACTGGGATTTCTCAGACCTCAGCCCTAGGGAACAGACCTTCTCTAGAGGGTGTGACGGGCACCCCCAGATCCCACGCTGGGTGAATTTGCAAAGCTGGGTCCTTCGGGCGGGAGCAAAGCCCGGCGCTGGCTGCAGAGCGGTGGCACAGCTCGAAGCTTGGCAGCGGCAGACGCTGGGCGCTGGCACAGCAGCTGAGGAGCGGCAACGGCAGCCAAACGCATGAGGTCTTTAGGCACCCCGCAGCTGCGGCCGCCCGGGCTCTGCTGGCTTTCCTTGCCCTGGGAGGGGACGTGGTGGCATCCAGCTTCTCCCCCTTGCCGCACGTGGCTCAGATCAGCCCAGGCGACTCGTGAACTCCGGTTCCCTCCGAAACCCGTCTCGCCGCTCGGCTCAGCAGGAGTACTGCTCTCTGCCCGGATTTTAGCACAACGCACCCGTGACACCGTGAAGGTCTGGCACCCGCTGCGCGTTCGCAGCCCGTCGCAGGCCACCCCGCGACTCCGCGTGGCTCTGGCTCCTGCAAGGCTCTTGCTTGCTACCGCGCTCCCGGGAGAGCCCATCGGCACCGCGGAACCAGGCAGAGCCCCCTCCTCGGCTGGGCCAGGACCCCGCGGCGCTGACATTAACGGGGTTGCATCGGATTTTGCCAGCCGCGGATACCGCCCACAGCTGTCGTATGGGACCTCTCCTCCCTCCACCATCTGAATTTTCTGGGCTTTGAGAAAGCATCTACTCATATAAACAAAACCAGATACAGGAGGAGAGGAACCTGTTTAAGATTTGAGATGACAATTCTGCCCTCAGTTACACTCTCTTGAACGAGAGCAGATTTGGCTAGTAACAAGATACAGACCTAATTCTGATTATTTTTACACCGGCAAAGCCAATGACTCTGGGAGAACGAGAAGTGCTTTACGCTGGCACCGGTGCAACACCAACCGCCGTTGCCGTTTAGTGCCCTGGCCATTTTCTCTGCAATACGGTTTCAAAAGCTTGCGAGAGCTGAAAACAAAGAAATGAAATACCAGCCTCGTGCAGACTTTAGAAATGAAAAATAAAATGTCCAGGAATCCCCTGCAAGGTTTTGGACTGAACAGGAAGATACATTACCGAACTTTTTCAACTTTTCTTTTTCTTTTTTTCTTTTTTTTTTTTTTTTTTTTTTTTTCCCCAACTTCCAAGCAGCAGAACGCCAAAATGCTAACAGGCAGGGCAAATTGAGCAAAAATAAAATATTCTGTGGACTGGGTTAGAAATTAAGGCAGTGTTTATTTTCTTATGCTTTACACTTTGGCCAGCATTTATCCCGAATGAAGGCAGCAAATGTTATTAGATTTCATGGAATGTAAATAAACAGTTATTGGTAAATACATTTTGGTGGTCTGCTTGTTACACTGCATGTCAGGAAAACTATAGGGAACTGGCAGGAGTTCAGACGTCTTCAAGGAACACAGAAAACAGACATATTTTACTAATTATAGCTAACAAAAACACTCTGAGATTACAGTTAAATTACATTAAAACATAACTTGTTGGCAAAGGCTGCGAGCATAATGCTTTGCCTGTATCTTTCTGTATAACGTTTCATCGGAACGGAGCAGTAACATCGGGAAATGCCGGCACAGGCCAAGCGCCGGGGCTGGTCCAGCCGGTCACTTTGTTCCCCGCGCTAGTTTCTGTCCGTCCAGGGCAGTCCCCAAGAGGGACAAGACCTGGGTTTGCCCGCGGCGGGGGCTGCAGAGGGGTGACCCGATGTCCCCATCTCAACCGGCGCAGATGGGAAGGGAAGGAAAAAGAGGCACCTGCTAAAGGGGCTGTGCGGTCCCGGGGAGGGCCGGGAGGGCAGGAGGAGGGGTAGGGGGAGGGCTGCACGGCTGAAGCTCCCAACAGGAGCTTTTGTATCCACGCCACCTTACCTGGACGGACTGAGCCACCTCCGGCCGAGTCCTTGCCGAGCCGCGAGCTGTTTCTGCACCACGGCAGCGCTCCGCTGCACCTTCTGCTTCTGTCTTGTGGGTCTTCTGCGCAACGCGTCTATGGCTGAAGGAGAGAAAGATGCGACGGCTCTGGTCTGGAGTCTCCTGCAGGACACAAAGTCACGTTTCGGTACACTGGCACCTCCAGCAGTCTATCGCAGAGCTAAAATCAGCATCACGCCTTGACCCAAGCCAGGAGTTCCCATACGCATTTCAATGAACCTATTCACCTCCTTACAGAGATGGAGTGGGGCAGACCAGCCCCGGGCGTGGGATGCCCAGGGGTGGTTTGCGGCAGGGCTGCTGAGGTCTCTGGCAGCCTTGCTCGCCCCCCGGGAGCATCTCTGGCCACGCACCCCCTCACCGCTCCCCAACTCCCCTCCTGACCTGCCCCATGGCACCGCTGCCCCACCGCCAATGCAAACCATTTCTGCCAGAGCAGACCCTTCTCAGCTATCGGAGGAAGAGGAGGCCTTTCTGCAGAAATCGTTGTTTTGATGATGTCCAGAGTCTTCAAACGAGCTGTAGGGAACGTTGTCCCCCCAGCTTCCCCCCGCGCACCCACAGCAAACGACCCATGGCGTGGGGCGTGCATGAAAACCAACTGCAGAGGTGACTTGCGTTACACTGAATTAGATTATAAACTATTAACTTTTTTTTTTTTAAGTACAGTTCGCATGAAGCAACTCGAGAAAGAAAGATGCTCGGGAGCGTTGCGCGTGAGCAGCACTCAGCTCCCAGAAAAAGCAGGCGCAACCTGTGGTTCTGTTCTCCCATGGTTGTACATCAGGAGATGACAGTATTGTAACTTTACAGAAAGTCTCTAAACTAGAACAATTTCCTTCCTTCTGAGGGTGGGATGTGAATGCAGAGGGGTCCCTGGCAGGGTGACGCAGTGGGGCCGGTAGCTCCGCTGTGCCACGATGATTATTGATTTTAAAACCAGGTAAATCAAGGAGGTCATTTAATCTGGCCACAATTTAGACTACGAGAAAGGCGCGTATCACTTCGCCTGCCGAGTGAATGAAAGGGCAATATACAGCCTTATCTCCCCAGAATATTAATATCGCTCCTGCCACTGTGCCCCGCTTCAGAAATACACGGTTGCCGTGGCTCGGGTTATGCGCTTCGTCCATGCCCGCACGTAAAGAAATCCTCTAATGAAATCATGCTTCGCCATTACCCCACGGTAATCCCTTCACTTGGACTGTCTTTGTGTCACATTTATGGCCCAATTCTTTGCTGGGAAGATTTTTACAGGGGATCTGAAGTTTAAAAGAAGACAGATGACAAGCTGTGATGGCGAGGAGGAGAGGCTCACCATATGGAAACAGAAAGCCCTGGCTCCCTCCCCTATCCCTCCTCCCCCCTCCCCTGCCGAGTTTCTCTACTTCACATGATGCTATTGGGATTTGAAGATCAGAATACAAATTAAATTATTAAACGAGGAACAAAAAAAAAAAAACCCAAAAAAAACCAACCCTAAAAACAAACAAATCCAACAAAAACTCGGGCCTTTCCTCTCCATCCTCCCATGTGATCGGTAATTATAAATCAAAGTGGGGAAAACAACCCCGCTGGAAGCTGGCATTTGGGATACAGCCCAGCTGCCTACAGAAGGACAGAATGCTCAGGAGACACGTATGTGCCTTTGCATGCTATGGGGGGGGCGTTCACGCATGAACCGGTTCTATAGCTAAGAAATTATTTTATTCACGCGGCGTATTTCGCATATTATTTATTATTTACTTACTGGGAAAAGCAGAAGCACCACTCCTCAATCCAGCCCGTTTCTCCACCGGCGGACTCGCAGTCACCAAAAACCACGCAGCGTCCCCCAAAACAGGCCAGCCAAGCCCCCAGCTGATGCTTTTTAGTCATTAATCACCACGACCTTGATGCGCGGTAGCAATCACTTAAACCCTAAGCAGTCAAAGAGAAACAAATTAACGCATTTCAGCTGGACAGAACTTGAGATGTGGTACTTTTGGAGTTTATTTTGGTGTGGCCCAGAAGGGACTCGCTGCAGGGGATTTTGCAGTTTGGAAAAACCCCCAAGCACACGCTGCCGGCCCCGAGTTTTGAAAAATTTGGTCCCGTTTTCAACGCTGGCTTCGCAAGGCTTGGGCTCAGCTGCTGGCCTCGGTAGCCAGACGTACAGAATAAGCACTTAGTCCCCTTAGCGCGGATTTGGGCTACGGACATCCCATTTAAGGCACCCATGTTTGAACACCGGCTCCTCGTAGCCAAAATAAATAGCTGAATCAATGCGACACAGAGTTAAATCTAAACACGTAACGGAGTCTAGCTCAGATATACACTGTATTCCATCGGCAGGTCCCGGAGATGGCAAACTGAAGCCTGCTTTTATAGTGTGCCAGCTCAGGGACCTGTTCCCAATTTGCAGATTTGGCCTGTTGCATTCTGAAAGATGTTTAATATACTCGATGCCTGTTTGTGTTAATGTTTACCATTGAAGTTTTTCATTATTTGATGTTATATTTGGCCTTAGCATTAAAATTCCATTGGACCGACTGAAATCTAGTGTCAAGTCGAAGCCAAAGAAGCTTCTTTGTGATAGACCTTCAGCTCCCATCCAACCACGATAAAAAATAATAATCGATTGTAGGTGTTTTCTTTGTAGCTTTTCTTCCTTTTGCCAAATGTCCTGGTTTGGGCTGGGATAGAGTTAAGTTTCTTACTAGCAGCTGGTATAGCGCTGTGTTTTGGCTTTGGGATGAGAATACTGTTGATAACACACTAATATTTCAGTTGTTGCTGAGCAGTCAAGGACTTTTCGGCTTCTTATACTGGCGGGGGGTACCCAAGAAGCTGGGAGGGGATGGCTGATCCCAACTGGCCAAAGGGCTACTCCATGCCATATGTTGTTGTTCTTAGTACGTAAAGCTGGGGCAGAAGAAGGAAGGACGTTTGGAGCGACGGCGTTTTGTCTTCCCAAGTCACCGTTGCGCGTGATGGAGCCCGGCTTTCCTGGGGATGGCTGAACACCTGCCGGTCGATGGGAAGCAGGGAACGAATTCCCTGGTTTGCTTTGCTTCCATGCACAGCTTTTGCTTTACTTGTGAGACTGTTTTTGTCTCAACCCACGAGTTTTCTCACTTTTACTGTTCCAATTCTCTCCCCCGTTTGACTGGAGGGGAGCGAGCAAGCGTCTGCCTGGTGCCTAGTGCTGCTGGGGTTAAACCCCGACACCAAAGAAATAGCAAACACCATTTATTAGCTGTTGTTTTTATGGGTGCAGCTCTGGAAGAGCTGAGCCCAAAGCCGTGGCCAAGCAGGGAAGTGCCAGCCGCTCTGCCGGGTGGGCACAGGTCCATCCTGCGCCAGGGTCAAGCGGGAGCAGGGACGGCTGCCACCTCCCTCCAAGGCCTTGTCTTTTGGGATAAAGAGGATTCCCTACAGCCCTTGGTCCTTAAAAACCGAGGCACGTCGGGGACAGCCGAGGGACTACACTGGTTTTCCTGCTGCTTTGCAAATTACTTATTATTACTTGGATCATGATCAACCTTTGAAGCCTGAACAAAACCCCATTTCTCACCGTGCTAGACCCCAGCGTTGCAGGGAGAGCGATCCTGGCCTGAGAAATCTAAAGCCTTGATCCACAAAACTACTTAAGCACATGCCTAAAATGAGACAGCTGCGCTAGGACACGCTTAAACGAAGCGCTTGCATTAACTCTGCACCTACCGAGAGAGCTTGCCTGTCCCGGGGGTCTGGCTCTCCGTCCCGTCCTCCCCTCTCTCAGCACGCCTGCATCTGCTCGCGGGCCGAGGCGGGGAGCGGGATTTTTGGTGGAAACGCGGTGATAGCGGATCAGGAGTCGATCCCCGAGTGCCGCGGGGAGTCACAAGCCTTGGGGGGATGCGGAGGACTCTTGGCACTGGCGGCCGCGGAGCCTGCGAATCACGCAGCCGCTCACAGAAACCCTGGCACGGCTCAGCAAGGCCAGAGCGAAAATAAATGAAGGAAGGTTTGCCGAAGTCCAGATGTGCCTGAATTCAAAGGGACCTGGAAAATATGATGGCCGGGATGAAAAACTGCGAAACAGCATTTAAACATAAAGCCACGAGGGCAGGTTTTGAAAAACAGTCAACAGATATTCTCTCAGCTAGTTAAAGAGGGGGAGCTCTGCGAATAACCCGTTCTTCGGTCCACCAAAGAACTGCCAAAGCAGACAACGGCGGTTCAAACCGCGTCCCCTCCCCAGAATATTTTCTCCAACTTTCTCATCGAAGTTAAGATCAGATATTTTGTATTTCAGTGAACTTTACTTTTTTTTTTTTTTTTTAAACTCAGGATGGTGTTGTTTCGATTTTAAAGATTATAAATTATGTAAATGTCATCTCAGTACATAAGAGCAGTTATTTTGACAGTATTAAAATGGCATGTTTTGATTAATGAAAAGTTCCCACTTCGCTCCAAACTGGATTTCTTTCTGAAATGGGAAACAAAAATCTCTGCCTGCAAAACTTCGTTCAGCTTCAGTTAAATGCTGAGACACTAAGAAAAAAGATCTGCAGCATTAGACCGAAGTAAATGTTCTATACTTATAATATATAGCAGCAGTTCCGAAAAGCAAGACCAACCCTGGGATTACTCATATGAAAATGTTCTTTTTAAGAAGTACGCAGGAAGTTTGACATTTTGGGGAAAACGAAGCCACATTCCTAAGAAGTCCCAGTGGCCACAGGCCACTAAGACGACCCTCGTTAGGGTCCAATTGAGATTTTAGCATTTAGCCCATTGGCGCGGTTTGCCAGGCTGTATTTATTTCTGTATCCAGAGCTGTTAATCCTGGATGGTGTCATTTTAATACATCATTCTCTAAGAAACTGATTTACTAAAAGCCTTTGAGATCCCAGTGGTACTGGTTGAGATGTTATACGTCACTGGCGCCAAAGTGATGGAAATCAGTTTTCTCCCAGCACGAGTGTTGATTGTAGTGATCGGGTTAGGATGGGTTACCAGGTTCTCCCACGTCAGCCTCCAATTTTTTTAATGTTTCTGCTAAAATATACTGTTCAAAGGGGTGAATTTGGTTTCCTTTGTGACCTGCCGCTGGCTGTGCGCTGCAAAAAGTACGTTAGGATTTGAAAGTTGGGCAAATTGTTCCCTTTAGAAAAAAAAAAAAATCTTCAACACTGTACTTAACGAAGTGTGTGAAGCTGCTAACGCTGGCGCCGGTGCTCAGCGACGAGCTTCTCTCCTCACCATCGCTGTCGTCTCCTGCTCTCGGCAGGTATCTCGTTGACGGCACCTCATGCCTAGAGCTGAAGCCCGGCTTCTGGAGGGCTTTGGATGCCGCCCCCTGGTTTAGCTGGTGACCCCCCGCAGCTGGGTCAGTTTGAAGCCGCAGAGGCTGAACACCATTTTCCTCTCGCGCTTCTGTATTTACCTGGCATCGGTTTCACCAAAGGACAACTTGCCTAACACAGGACAGCCTGAAATAACAGACAGTCCACTTCCCGTAAGACTTAGAAAAAATATAGTGATGGGAAGGCCATTTGCAGCAACGAGATGTCTTTCCGCTCTGCTGACGTCAATCCATTTTGTAAACCCACAGGCTGCACGGGCTGGGGGACGGCAGGCTTCTTTAGTGACAGCAAACAGCCTTGGCCACCAACGACCGTTTCACCTGCTGTACTCCCATCGCTCGCCCAGGCCCGACCCCCTCAGAGGCTGTTCCTTGCTTGGTGCAGGCAAGAAGAGAAGGGTACGTACTTCTCTCCGAGTAGCAGGCACCGCTTTCCCCTTCTAGTAAAAGAACGACTGTCCCTGGGCTTGAAGCAGCTTCTAGCTTAAGCCAACAGAAAGACTTAAGGTCTTGGATCTGGCCATGAGACAGAGACGGCGCAAGAGCCGGGCCAGGCTCTTACGTGTGAATTGGATCGCTCCATTGGCTCCACTGAGCAAACCCCGTCTTTATCAGCAGAGGATCTAGTCCACGTCATATCGCAGCTTGCTGCACCTATCTTGAGTTGTATCAAGGAAGGAATCTGGCCTCCCGACGGAGCTGTCGCATCTGCCGCTTCCAAATAAAACGGGCTCGTAGTATCAATGAAATGGCATCAGAGAAAGCTTAGAGCAAACGTAATACATTAACCATGAACCGCAATGCTCGCAGTCCTAGAAAGGTCTGATAAGCCACGATTAAACTTCATTATGGATTATTTTATATTACCTACCTCCAAGCACTGTGGAAAATTGCTTCCTTTTAACTGCCTTGGCTGGCTTTCTCTGACCACACACATACCGGGGGATATTTTCCCATGATTGATGTATTTGTTTACCAAGCTCCTTGCTCAGATACAGGCCGATTCTCCCTTTAATCAGAGGTGTGAATACCTTAATAGTTGTCAGAGCCCACATTAACCTCTTGATTAAAAGACATCCTCACACTTACCATTAAAGACATACATGGAACAAAGCAAATTTGTGTTCTCAGCATAAAACTCGCGATGGACAAATAGTTATTTTACGTCAGTGTACTTGGCCCATTGGCATTGCATCAAGTCATATCTTACAACAGAAACGTTTTTTCCTTTTTTTTTTTTTTTGTTTCCTTTTACCAATGAGTAGATGGAAGGGTTTTGGTGGGTTGGTGTTTTTTTTTTTTTTGCCTTTGCCTAAGGGCGAAAAGCTCCATGAACATCAGTTTTCACTCGACTTCCTTTGACTGCTTACCTACAGTGCCTGTTACGCTCTTTCGCTACAGCAATATTACCAATAAAATAAACATGTCAAAATTCAGAAGCACAAACAAGTTCATCTGTGACACTAATTTTGCCTGGCAAATAATTCTCCTCGTTTCTGCAAAAGCTTCAATTTCTTGCGGATTCCAAGCAAATTCGTCTTTAATTTGATGCCTCAGTCTTATTTTTCTTTCCCAGTCTCATTAGAGTAAAAATAGCAAGGATATCCATATGATTAAAGACTTCATGTGCAAGAAAGCAATCTGGTCATAGTGCTCCTTAGCTTTATGTACTTCTTTCTATTTGACAACATTAATTTGCCATCTGTCAGCTCAGTTACATAGTTTACTTGCTGCTTGCTTGGCGTTCACCTCCCCCTTTTTCGTTGTCAGCTGTTTTTAATAGTTGGGCCTCCTTGAGTGGGCCATTTATGCAGATTTGAAACAGGAGAAATCCTAAAAACTGACCATATGGGAAGGCACTTTGTACTCCCCAGGCTGACATAGCCATGCACAGGCCTCCTCCCCCTCCCGTGCACCCCCTGCGCTTAAAAAGAAATTAAATTTTTCCATACCTCCGTAGCACCTTTCATCCGGAGGACTCCGGAACATCCCACCGCAGATGCAAACAGCCGAATTTCACTCTCCCGGGCAGGTCTGCTGAGGTCAGCTGAATTCTCCCAAGATTTCCCGGGAGCTACGCTCAGCCCTGAATACGTGATCAAATAAATGAAGAGATCGTTAAGACGGCAGAAGAAAGACAAAGTAAGCGTGGCCAGGCGAGTCTTCACGCAGCCCTCCACCACCGAGGGTACCCACGGGGCCGTGTGCCGCACAGGTGCCACAGACGGCTGATATTTATCACACATCCGCGAGAAAAGTTACGGATCTGTTCCATAATCGAGTTTTCAATCTTTTGTGATAGCTGTCGGAATTCCTCAAAACGTTCCTTTTTCATCTCAAGGCCTTAATTCTAGGAAAGAAAACCAAAACCCAAACCAAACTGGGAGACGGTGAGGAGAACTGGGAGATGGGTGAGGAGAATTGGGAGATGACCTTTTACTACAAAAAGTGTTGTGTTTTGCAGAGGAATAGGAGCATCTAGTTCCCAGCTTCCAACTCCTACCAGGCCCCCAGCAAAGTGGCAGAATAAAAGCGGGCTTTCGTCTGGAAAACCTGATTTTTCAGAAATTCTCCCCAAAACTCTGAAATTTCCAGTATCTCTGTCAGCGCTACTACTTCGTTATTATCGTCCACTTGGTACGCGCTGTCTCTGAAAACCCTTCCTTTGTGCAATATTTTTAAAGTGGTCTTGCAACTATTGAAGCATGCCTACAAACCTTTTGTTGCTATAATTAGTATCTTCTGTCTTCCCAAATCCACGGCAGAGAGCGGAGCCCAGCGGGCAGTGGCTCAGCCTTTGTGTGAACAATCCTATTTCCCACTCGACGAGGCTGAGAAGGTAAAAACTGGAACGCTCTTCCTTTTCCTGGAAATGCCCTGGTTTTTTGAGACAAGAGGCTTTTAGAGCAGCGTCTCTAAAGCATCAGGGATGAGGGGACTGATGCGGGAGGGGGACCTGGTTGTCAGATTGACAAGACTCCGTCAGTAGGGGCAATTTTTTCCAGATCCCAAACATTTAATGCTCCAAACCTCATATCTGATGGTAAGAATTATGCTTGTAAAAGGCGAAACATCAGCTTATCTATCTGGAATCGTACTAATTTACCTGAATATACAGCAAAAGCAATTCTGTCCATTTTTTTTTCCACGTTGTTTTTCCGCCAGTTGAAGAGTTTCGGGATACTCGGGGGCACTGAAATGAAAAGACGAACTTTCCTCCTGTGCAGAAAGCCAACATCAAGGCTGGTGATTACTGATTACCGCTTAATTCGTAGGGGAAACCAGAGCAGTGCCCAGGCAGCGCTCGGCGAGGGTGAGCACCCAGGCGGCCAAGCGCTGCCCTTCGCCGATCAGACCGGCCCACGCTCCTCCTTCTCCACCTCAGTTGCGCGAGGGGAAGTACACCTAAAAGGGTTTTCGTCCTCAGGAGTGGCTAAATTACCTGCAGATAAGTGAATTAAGCGGTTTGTATCAATAGGAGAATTCATTACGTTCCAGAGCTGCCGGCTGCTTTGTTTATGCCCCGTTTCAGGAAAACGTGACGTTATCAGGGCTCCGGAGTAGTTTGCACTGGTGTGGTGGGTTTTTTCTGGTTGCCTTTTCAAAAACTCGTTTCCAAGTGATTAGAGAAAAATGTAAAAGCTTAAAATCTTTTAAACTGAAACGACAGCAGCAGATGTAGAACAGTATCTCAGGTCTAGACAGTTTAAACGTAAAAGGCCCTGATCCTTCCTCAGAGCCGTGTAGGGAGGGCGCAAGGTTGCAAAGGGATGTTAGTCTGGGTGACCTCCACCCACGTTGAGCATCTTCACTAAGACCATCCCTGCAACCCAGCACAAAGGCTGGACAACATCAGCAGAGGGTGTCTGAACTCGGATGGCACCTGGAGCTCAGCTGAAGTTGTTTTCGCTGGTTTTGATCCACGGCCCAGGCAGAAAAAGAGCCAGCGGTGGGCCAGGTCCTTGCCAAGGAACCCAGAAGAGAGCTGCTGGTGACGGGGAGAGAAGGGTCGGTCAGTGGGCTGACCGCGGGCACGGAGCCTGACAACACTTTACAGCCGGATTAATATTTCCAGAAAAGAGAAGAGGGAAACGACTTCCCGGCTCTGATAGCCCAACCCCGGTACAAGCAGGCATGAGAAGATCACCCCAGTAAAGGGAAGTCCGACTGTGAGATGGAGCCAACGCACTACCTCCAGCACCGCTCCCCCGGCGGGAGCCTGGCCAGATGTGTGCCTGCCTCTGGGGCTACAGCACTCTTGTAATTTATAACAGTCTCCAGGCTGCTCTCATTTACGTTGGGGGCCAACGCGCAGCTCGCTTCAGACAGAGTTCAAAGGCTGCCCCGGGCTGCTCTGCAGGCGGGCTGGCCACCGGCCGCCACCCGGGTCACCAGCTGGCACCATCCACTTGCCAGATTCAGCTTCCAGCCCCACGCTGGGCTAGCTCGTACAAATGGGGCTGGCGACCAGCTGGCTGCTCTAACGGGCTACCAAATGGTCCCTCGCACCTCCTCCAGGTACCCTGACGGGCTCTGCTGTGCGTCACCTCTCTGTAACGTACGGATGCGCCCAGAATCACGCAGCTGGCGCAAAAACGTAACCCCGCAAAGATATCCAAAACTGGTTCGAGGTTGGTGAAGCTCATCCCATCATTGCGGGCAAAGATACTTAAACTTGATACCAAAGGCAGCATTTCATGATTTTGAAACATAACCACTGCTCCCAACATTTCCCAGGGTCAGCGCATGTTGGGTTCAGGTATCCAAATATTGAAGAGTACCTTTTGGGGCTGGAAGCTCTGCACCACTGGCAGAGCCTTGCCTTGCATAGGTAACGCATTGGTATAGAAGACAGAAGCTATAATGGCAAAACAAATCCATCACCACTTTGACCAAAACAGAAATAGTGGGGAAAAAAAGAATATCAACATGATGCCGTTGGCAAAAATGTTCAGTTTAAGAAAGCTGAGCCATTTACATTTACAATAAGGCCTGACAGCTTTTGGGACACATTGTCTTTACGGAGGTTGGGTTCATTTTAGAAGCTCATTCATTCGCACGGGGGGTTAGTGAACCAGTCCTCCTCCTTCTCCTCGCTGGGAAGGCTCGTTAGCTACAGGGAAACTCCGTGTGAATGGGAGGGGCGCGTGGGGTATGGGTAATTACACAGGTACCTCAGAAATAAATCACGAACCTACTGTTGATATGACTGCAAACCTGGAACTGATCCTCATTGTAGCCTGGGAGAAGGTCTTCAGCAACACTCCATAAACTACAAAGAAAAGAAAAGGAAATTGAGTTTAAAAACAACACTTCAATAATACCGAGGTGTTGACAAAACCCTCGGAGAGCAAAGGAGCTCCGTCACACGGGATGGACCCACAGCCTGGGAAGTGGCTCCTGGCATCTGCTTGGGGCGCCGGCAATGGTTCGTTAGCCCAGAGACTACTGCTGTCGCCGTGTCTGGAGAGGACGCTGTGGTGGCAAACAGCCCGCAGGGATATATAAGCTGGTACTGGCTGTCACAGTGACTGTCTTCAAAGGCGGCTCCCCAGCAGCAGCGATGGCAGAGGCAGGACCGCCCTCACCCGAACGGGAAGCTGCGGAGCCGTGGTGCTTCGCAGCATCGTGACATGCGAAACGGGAGGTCAGAGCTGCCGTATTTCTTATCGGGGAATCCCAGAGGGAATCGGGACGCGCGCTCCCGAAGCATGTGTGCGGTTAGCCACACGTGCCTGGGATGGAAACGTGAGCGCCAAGTGCAAATCGGCTGTCTGGCACATCGGCTTTGAGCCTGGAATACCCGAGAGGCACCAGCCTTGTGGTGCACGCACTGTGCTGTTCACTGCGTGCGTGCAGGGATTATTTACCCTGGAAATGGATAAGCCAGGTTCTTGGGCACACCACGTATTCCAAAATACACCCCCCTGGCTTTCAGCAGGCCACCTGACATCCAGATGTCCTACAGATGCCACGCAGCGTCAGTGCTAATAGGGACATAGCGACGCTGGTGGAAAGGATGGACCTGTGGAATTCCCCCTGGTTACAGCAGAAAAATTCAAATCTGGGAGGTTCAGGATGCGCTTCTGAAAGCCTGGCCACATAAATTCAATGCCCAGGGAACACCTTTAGCTATCCCCAATTGTAGGAGCTATGCTTTCTTGAAAATCTATTATTTCCAGGGCTCTGTTCTCTTCCCTTAAATTGGGGTCATAGTTTTGACTGCCTTTTCGGCGATGACGGTCTCCTGCACTGGAGACACACAACGTCTCAGCCAGCGGATCCGCAATCTTTACAGAAGCCGAGCTGACAGTAACGTAACAAAAATCATATTGATTCTGCGTTAAGAGCACGGTGCAGAGCGCTCGCGTTGATACTCCGCTCGCTGCAGCGACGCATGCTGTTAGATCCGAAACCACGAGGGAGAGGCACTGGAGTCCCGAAGCGAAAACCCGTGTAATGCAATAAAAAAAGCCACAGAAAAACTCACCAGAACGCAGCGGCCTGATGCACCCTGCTACCTCCTGACTGGTTTTGATAAAATTACGCTGTTTCCAGCCAGCTGAGAGTGTCTCTCTGGTCCGCGGCTCAGGCAGAGGTTTGAGAGGCACACAATAACCCCAGTGATTTTACGAAGAGGAGGTGCCGAGCCCAGCACACCGAGCAGGGAGGACAGGCGGCCACGGCTCCAGGTAGCCACCTCACCATTTGTCATGTCAGTCATGCTTAGGCGGCTTAAAGGAATTCGTTTTCCATTTAATTTGGGAAATTTTCCCAGAAAGTCTCAACCCCTGAATACAAATAAGAGTTCCTTAGAAAAATCTTCCATCGCGCTTGGCTACCTTTCGGCACGACGCCGGGTTAGAGGAGTCCAGCCCGGGCAGAGCAGCCTGGTTCACTGGATCCTTGGCTGAATTTACCCGCAGCCTGCGAGGAGCCAAACGGGCTAGAGGTCTTCTGCAGGTATCTGCTCATTAGTGTTACGTTTCCTAATCGCGACCCGTTTTCTTGGCGCCAGACTCTTTGAAGGTGGGATATCGGGTATTTACAAACAGGACTGCTGCTATTCAAGGAAGGAATCGCTGCAGAGACAACCCTTACACTTGGTAGCAGCCCGATGCCGGCGTGCGCTGCTCCACGCTGCAACCCCAGGGCAGTTCACCCGGCAAGGGAAAGTAGGGATTTTTCTCACCAGCAGAAATGTGACTTCGGGTCTTGCAGCGGTAATAGGTCAGACCATAATCTAGCGGCTGAGGCAATGCTTAAATCCGGTCTCTGGAGTCACTGGGTATGCAGTGGGTTACGACCAAGCCATAACGCCATAAATGCAATTTATTTACTGCGGATAAACCAGGCTGTGCAATGGATATCTGCCGTTAATAAGGAAGGATTTTGTGTGGGTGATGAGTAGGGAGGTGCTGCCGCAACCTTTGCTGTTTGTAGCTATACAGCTTTACGGCAGCTAAAGGCACTAATCCCTTCAGCCTCTTAAACATACTTTGTCCAGTAAAATGCACGACTGACGTTCCACACCCGCGCATCCTACGTAATTCCACAGGTACAGCTCTCTCCAGCTACGACCCACCACCAGGTACAGCGCAGGACACCTTCCAGTCCCCAACGTGCCCCCGTCCCCGCCTGCGTAACACCCGCAGCACCGGGACTCCCTTTGCTTTAACTAGAGGGACAAAGGAGCTGCACTTACCATGTATTTTGGTCACGTCCTGCTATTTCAACCTGCTAAAAGGGAACTAAAGACCTCTAAATAACTGAGTTATTCTACAGATCTCCCCTCCCCACATCTCCCTCCCGGCTTTGCTTTCCTTAAAAACTTTGAAGTTCCTTTGGCATTGTGGTTGGTTTTCAGATGCACCATAAAAATCCGCGTGCTGGGAATGCTGTGGTTAAGACATGGGAATCCAAACATTGTGGAAATAACTTGGGTTTTGTTTTTCTTTTCCTTCCCCTTTTTTCCCTTCTATAAACTAACTTTTCCACTTCTTCAGTATGTTGGCACTTAGAACTTGTTTGGCCTGTTCACAGAAACAAGGACCGAAGGGGTCACATAAACGATCTGTTTTGAAAAATGAGCAGAAGTCTGTTGCGAGCTCTCAGCCAGGATTCCAGCAGGTAATTTCGGGTGTAAGGACTCGCACGTCTAAGCACTCAGCTGTTGGGAACTCACGTGGCTGTGACTCACGACCCTCCATCCCCCAGCCAAGCTTGTCCCCCAGCCCCTGCCCGCCCATCCCTCTCCCCCAGAAGCCTGTCCTCACCCATCCCTGACCTCTCTCTTTTGCTGGCTCTTGTCCAAGGGCCTTCTCCAGGTCATCCCACGTCACTTCCTTCTCTCAGCTTTGAGAAAATCATTATAGAATCATAGAATGGTTCGGGTTGGAAGGGACCTTAAAGATCCTCCAGTTCCAACCCCCCTGCCCTGGGCAGGGACACCTCCCACTAGACCAGGTTGCTCAAAGATGACCATTAGCTCTTATTGCTGCCCACAGTCTTACCCTCCAAAGTCCTCTCTGCTACCTCCCTGCTGATGCCGTGCATGCTTTTGCGTCCTAACAGCACGTTTGAACAAGCACTGGAAGGTCACGGCTGCTGTAGATCTCTACAGAGGGCTAGACACCACACGGTATCACCACAGCGGGCCACAACCCATCCCACCCAATACTGAAGACTTATGGTAGAACGAGCAAGTTCACTGTACCAGCTCCATTGTCCATGGAAGACATTCACTGTCAGTAATGCTGGGCTCTCTGGAAAAAAAAAAAAGAAAGTAATGTCATGAGACTTTGGGATTTTTCCGTGGTCCTTACAGATCTGTCCCAGGTCAGACCACAGACCAATTTGTTTTTGAAAGAGAAAATTATTTGCATCGAATAATAAAAAGACAAAAAGCGTTTTCTTAGGAGTGCATTTTCCCATCGATGGCTCCTATAACCACATTGTCAACCACTGCACAACCTTCACCCCACCACACCCTGCCTTTACCTTCAACGTGTTGAAGGAAGAAAAGGCTAATGTCCCCTTCCTGTCACCTGGAGACCTACGACTCAGGGAGCCCACACGTAGCCCACGGGGCCTCGCGGGAGAGCGCTCACTGCCAAGGGCCAAGCCAAGTCCCCAGCCACTCGCCTTCTCCCAAAGGCTCACTATGCTTCCTAGGAAGTAGCGCTTTATGGAAAACAGTACTTTGGTTTTTACCTTTTCAGTAAAGAAAACATTCCTATAGTTTTTCAAGAAGGACGCAAGATGTGATATCGTTAAAAAAGCAAATAAAATAATCTTACTTTTTTGTAATCTTGACCTGTATCTCCTGAACAGGTCAAGGTTTTGGTTTGGTTGTCCTATGTTGTTATTCAGTTTTTCACTCTTCACCAATGTCTCGGAGATGTCTGCG
Source organism: Larus michahellis (assembly GCF_964199755.1). Lineage (NCBI taxonomy): Eukaryota > Metazoa > Chordata > Aves > Charadriiformes > Laridae > Larus > Larus michahellis. Next base: position 3,769,950 of record NC_133906.1, on the reverse strand, counting down.
TACGGCCTGTTTCTAAAGGGCTTTGGACAGTGATGTCTATTCCAAAACACGCCTAGAAAATAGAATAACACGAGGGTGATCTGAGCTCCCTGTCTCTGGCCTATCTGCAAAGTGCCTGGTGAAGTGCTGTTGTAGGCAGATCATAATTAATAATTAGCATTATTTATAGTGGGGCCCGCAGAACAGAATTGAAAGTGTCATCAGATTTTACATCCAAAATATTGTCTAAGTTAGTCCTTTCTAATTCCCAGGCATTGCTGTGGGAAGATACAATTGCACATGTAAATACTTTCCCATGCCTCCTCGCCATGTGCATATTCCGCATGTGTAAAGCATATGGGAATGTACGTAGGGCCTCGTTGGAAATGTAGTGTGTGTGTAAATTGTTGCTTGTCTACATCTGTGTATCTAATTGCATGTGAAAATCACTACTTTAGTTGCATCAATGAAATACAACTTTTTGAAAATATAGCTTGCATGTGTTTCTCATTCATTTTAGTGAGGCACAAGATGATCCAGTTGAAAAACAGTAGCTAAGACCAGATGTTCTTCTGTTCCTCCAGCGTGAGAGAAGCAGCTCAGCCTTCAGAAACTCCAAGCTGCTTAGCTTAGGATCCTTGCAGTACCATGGGAGAAAAAGATCACCTCCTTCAGTGGCCTCCTTGTCCAAGGACTCAGACCTACTCCCCAACGGCGTAAATGGCCGAAGTTCACCTTTGCTTCCAGTAATTTAGAATCAAGCACCACGTCTTCCTCACGTGCTGATGAGCAACAGCTGGAAACGCTGCTCTGTGGTCATTCTGTGGGTTTTGAGGCAACCAGGGGACGCTGCTGGCCAGCTAAGACCGGACATTTGGCAGAGGTTTAATGTAATATATGATGGGAAGGGTAACTCACCCAGCTTTGCCAAAACGTCATTTTTAAGCTGTGTGCCTAATTTCTAAACAATTGAGTTTTAAAGATTTTAATAACTCCTTGGATTTTTCCACAGCTCTGCTGTGGTCGTATTTCCAAATTCAATGTACCTCTTACTCCTCCACTTAAAACATTCACTTTTCATTTAAACCTGCAGGAAAAACAAAATCTGGATTACTTTCAAATTATTGGCCAAGCTCAAAGAGACATCCCAGCCCTTTATGGGGCGCAGATAAAAGAGCTCACAGTCCCCGCTCTGCCAGGAAAAATGTTCGCTTTCTGTGAAAAACATTAAGAAATCAAATGAAGAGCTTATTAAACTTTTAGATGCAAGAATTTGCGAATTGGACAACGATGCATGTATATGTCAGACCCTCAAGATGAGATGGTGCCTGTCATAAACTGCTGCTGGATGCGTAACTAAGACTCGCTGTGCTCTCCCCTGAGCCGTTGAGTATTGAAGTAGGAGCTCGGGCTGAAAGCACTCTTTGTGAGGATCGGCTCCACAGATTTATGCGCAAGAACCTTTTCTTTATTTACCAGCTTGCTGAGACTGAACAAAGTGTTTGATAGCTCGGAGCCTCCAGCCTGAGAGCCCGGCGTGGAAGAGTATCTGTCGGAGATTGTACCTGCTTGGCTATTTATTTTTCAGTGCCCCAACCTGCAAGTGCCCTCCCGTCCCATTGACGAAGGACCTCAAGCGAAAGCAAGCTGCTCCACTTCTTCCAAAAGCCTCAAACAAAACCGTTTTGGGTGCTTTATTCTAGGACGTACGAACCAAATCCTCCACTTTTCAAAGAAGCATTAGTTATTCTAATAGTTATTCTAAAGTATTAGTTATTCTTCTGAAGAGAGGTGTTTGCGTTGGCAGAGGGCCTCACTGGCCATCGCAGGTGTTGGAAGTCTAGTTGTACCCGAGGGAGTGATGACTATTAAAAAGCGCTGCTTCTTACCCATCGGCTCTATAAGGTTACTTTCACAAATAATTGTAGGCTATACGGGGATGACAAGTCATCTCTATGCTTATCAACCCGATGGACCTTCATTGGTACCGCTAATAAACGCATGAGCAGCTTTGACTTGCAGAGCCCGCTCTGAGTTCGCAGAGTTAGCAGCTACAAAAAGCTTTTCACTTCTTACTAGTAAACGCGTCGCATGTGATCTGTAAAGGGAGACAGGCCAAGGTCTCAATTTATAGATGCAAACGTGCAAACGGGGCTGCTGCAAGCACGGGTGTGCGTGACCCCAGGTGTCCATCCAAAGACGCGACAGGCGTCTGCCAAGTTACGCGGGGAGCTGAGCGAGAGAAGCATTTTGCATTGTCTCCTTGATCAGGCGAATACAATACGTGCCCAGCTAGAGGATATTAAAAATAAATACCTATTTGTCAGTCTTCCATATGACCACATGGAACAGAGATCTTGGCTAAAGATTCGCGTGACAGCTCATATTGTTTGTCCTCCGAGCTAGGTGCACGGGTACGAAGACAGGGAGACCACTTAACCTTGGAATACGCTGCTTACGATACTGCATGCTTTATTCTTCCTTTCTCCTAGCAAGATCATATCCACCTTACTGATGAATTCTGTTCTAAATACAACTTCCGCAGAGCATTTGAAACATTTGCAAACCTTATCTGCATTTTTGTGCGTATATTTTTGCTCCTATATTGGATTTTACCTCATGCGCAGGCAGTGAGACTACGAACAGGTAAGATATTAAAAAGTTTGAGTCGGACCACCAGGGATCTCAAGCACTCCATGACCGCCTGATATGAGCCCTAAGCCATCACAGATCAGTCTGCTCCATCCACATCCAGCTCACGCGGCTGTAGATTCGGTCAGGCTCTTCTCAGCCTGTTTGGCCCTGCCGCATAACTGGCTGCTCTTGGAGCTCCCATGGGCTCCTTGGACCGAGCTCTTGTCCTCCTCGAGTATTCCAGCGTTCCCAACCCGCACAGCCCTGCTTTATGAGATGACTGGGGACAAGAGTCTCATCTTTGTTCAAGGACTTTCCTTCTGACACACTCCTCAAGACGGTCCCAAGCCCTGACCTCCGCAGCCTGCACCTTCCATGCCGGGTTAGAGAGCAGGGTCCCAGGGAAGAGAGGGCTTGTGCCACGGATCCGCCCAAAGCAGCCCTGGTAAGAGGTCGTCTTCGACACCACCATGTGATCTATTTAGGTACCTCTAGGTATTCTCTGGTAGCACAGGAAAGATCTCAAAGCACTATGCTTCCAAACTACAGGCAACAGTATTTTAGGGTGACCCCTGGTTAGTCTCCCTCTTCTCCTTTGCAAGAAGAGCGGCACTTGGGTCCAACAGAGGACTCTGGATGAAGGACAGCGTCCATAAGAGTATTCCCTGTCAAGCTTCCATGTTTCTGTGTCTCATCTGAGTGTTTGGCCACGTATTTCTTTTCCCAGTTTTACGTGGCAGTTCGCATGACCCAAAATCATCTTGAAGTGTCCTGGGGCATTTCACACGTGCTGCGCGTGACTCAGCAATCCCACGGCGCTGAGAAAAAAAACACCTTAAAAGCCAGCTTTCTCCAGGTGCCCCCCTGGCTGACAATCTCTCCCGTGCTCCGGGTGATGGAGTGCAAACCTGACGATGCCACGTACCTCAAAACGGTGCGTTAATTTATTTCAGAGTGATTTCTTAAGACTTCAACCAAGAACCCAGTAGGCTCTGGCAGAATGGTGGTCGGAGTCTCCCTCCACTCATTCAGAACATGTTATTGCTGGTGCGGGAAGCAAGTACAGCCGACCAGCGATGCCTGCTTCCAAAGAAAACACTCGCTTTACTGTATCTGGTGTTTTGAAATGTACGAAAATAAATTATTTATTATCATGACTTTTGGGCTGAACTTGTTTATATGGGCTTGCATCTGTCTGATCTGAAGACTGAGTCACTGACTGACAGACACCCTGTTGGCTGGTCCAGTTACTTACATTATGTCCATACCGTTCCAACAGCTTAAATAAAAATAGCAAGCTTGAAACTTCTCCTCTGTTGGCATTTCTTCATAGAGACGGGGTGTTGCTTAAAGAAACATCAAATCACTCTGAAAGAGGTCAGATCTGCAGGGCGAAATTGGTAGAATTAATGGTGAGATTAATTCTGGCTGCAGATTTCCAGCCCAGCTTTAGACCCCTCAACAGCTGTGCTGGATGCCAAGAGAACGGGCGAGGAGGTTTGGATGACGCGTGAACCGCTTCAGAGCTTCCCGCAAAATATCAGTCCATGAGAATTAAAAAAATCTCCTCGAGTCCAAAACTTGCAGCCCTGCTGCCACCGCCAGCCACTTCCACGTCTGGCAGCCGGGGCAACCTCAAGAGCAGGATTTCCACAGACACCAAGTTCATTCTTTTTTCCTCCTTTTTACTTTGCAGCCCCTCAGACCCGGTGAAGACTGAAGTGAGAGCTGCAGATGAGCCTCTTGGAGAGGGAGCAGGGTGGAGGTGTGGGACTGTGGCAGAACTCTCCCATCCCTGTGTCAAGGAGCTTCTGGTATGGCATACGGAATTCCAGAAACGTGTCTCAGAATAGAAACATCATTTTCCTCACTATCCCACCCAGCAAGGTACAAACGTCTCACCTCTCAGTGCAGAATAAGGGGACTCGAGGCTGAATTTGAGTAGTTCCAGACTTGCAGACATTTAAGGCTTTGTACCATCGGTGCAATTTTCTGATTTCCTGACTTTCCATTAGGTTGTAACCTTTAAATCTACATTTCCTGAGTTTATTTTTCATCCCATCATTACAGCAGCAATGTTACTTGAAATAACCTGACACCTGTGCAGATCCTCAGGTGTGAGCGAAAGAAAGGCCACCCGGATGGGCAGAGAGAGCTAAAAAAGACCTGAGGCAACAGGTAAAATGTTGTCCCTCCTCCCCATTTCCTTGATTAGGTAGGAATTGAAAGTGGCTGATGGCAAACGCCGCGTCTTACAAACAAGCAAAAAGTCCTGGCACAACCGTCAGACAGCATTCCCATGGGGACTGGGCCCCCACATGGCTTTTCTGGGATATTCTACAGCCATAAATGCCGCAAAATCCTACTAGCGTTGCAGCCGGGAGCAAGTAAGCAAGAAGAGCCTTGGACATTTTGAGGGTCAGCGGCAATACTGCCATTGCAGTGCAGAGATATGGTGTTAGAAGAGGCATTGGCCATCTCGTAGCATCTTCCTGGAGGCTTTAGTACAGATACTAACGATACTGTGACAAGAAAGGGATAGTCCTAGCGTGCTAGTGAACCTTCTACCTCTCTCAACACCGTGAAGGCTACAATTCCTTACCTGGCATGTCCTTTTGAGAACTACTTTGCGATATCTTGAGACCACAAAGAATTAACCGTACATAATTACGCTGCAATACACACCTGAGTGTCCGTCTGCCAGGAACCGAGCAAAAAAACCAAACCACAGCCATGCCTTACTATTATTAGTTTGAATTATTCGTCATTTTCATTCCCAACACTCCGATCAGGATTAGGAGCACAAACATATCAGATGGTCTACAGCGAACACCACGACCTGCCTTTTGTCTCAGAAGAACTCTTAATTCGGTGAGTACAGCCACTTGTGGGTGAGATCTACAGGCGATCAGACAGGTTTTTTTCCACCTGAAGGCGATACTCCTTTCTACATAACTGAAACAAGCGTCTAATCACAACTTCTCCCGTGATTTCACAGATTATTTTTAAAGAAGAGGAAGCAATTCAGTACCGCCTGGACTTCTGCGACCGAGAAGAACATGCAAAGATGAAGAGGACCTCCTGCTGAACACACATACCTTGGAGCAACAGCCAATATCTAAGTGAAGTATAATATCCTCCACTCGCTCTGCACTTGCAAGCATGGAAGACTATGAGTAGGATGTGTGTTTGTGGTCGAGGAGGCATGCGAGCTATGCTCTGTGTGGATGGAATATGCCTGGTGCTGAAAGCTGCGGGATGGAAGAATGAATGCAGTTGTATTGGGAGAAGGAGGAATGCTTGCAGTATTTTGTGTCCTCAAACGTGGATTAGCTTGGACAGGGATGTAAGGTGGGAAAGACGTATCCTGAACACCTGTTTCTACATCTGTATTTTTTTTTTTTTTTTTTACTCATTTTGGAGACGGCATGCCTTGCTCCACGCTCTCTGTCCTCATTCTGCGCTCAGGTCCTTTCCATTTCATGCAAAAATAGTTTCTCCTCTCACGAGAGCGGGTTGTGTTTCTAAGCGGGGAGAGGCTGGGAGGGGAGCGGTGCCCATGCGCCTGCTTTAGGGCTGAAGCACACATCTGCCGATGGAAGCACCGGGGAACTGGAGCAACAGAGAAGCACCTATGCTGGGACCCAACCTCCTGCTGCTCCACTGAGGGCACGCCATGGCCGCCAACCTCCTTCCTGCTGGGCTTTGCTCTTGCTCTCCTTCCCCAGCTCAAGCCACCACTGAAGTCGGTGGGAATTTGGTCAAGTCAAGGCATTCAGGGTGGACCCTCTGGGGAAGGCAATTAAAGCCGCCACATTCCCAAAGTCCCACGCCAACTGCGCACGCAATGAGTCGGCAAACGGTGCTACTCACACTTTTGTCAGCAAAAGGAAACTTAATTGATTTATCAAGAAGCCCAGGTTAAAAATCTCTCTGGAGGCAATGGAAATATATGCACTTTCACTGACCTCTGAAAATACGTGATTTATGGGAATACCCACTTATTTACCTAAATTCCCACAAACTGACCTGAAAAAATTAGCCCTCGATCTGTGATGGCAAGGGACTCCACAGAGGTAAAGTCACTGAAGGAGAAAGAAGCAAAAACAGAATCAAAAGTATTATTTAAAACTAGAAATACATTGAAGGGGTAGAAAATAATTTGTACTAAGTAGTGTAACAGAATATCGCTTGGCAATGCTGTTAGGCTGTGGATGGACAGAGAGACTTAGGGCTTCAGGCTATTTCGGTTTGGTTGTTGGTAACTAGGCACTTGAAAGGAAATGTGGAAACACAGAAATAATAATTTCAAGTTGGAAATGCTACAGTTGCGCGGACCGATAGCCACACACCTGACCTGTGTTCCCAGGGAACTTCCACGCACACCCCTCCCCAGAGCTGCTGGGCTTGACGTAGTCACACTCCACTTGAGAAATTAATATTTTAGAGGATGGCTACCACCTCTCAATGCTACGCTGGGTGTCTGGTGGCTGGTACTTTCTGATGGATCACAGAAACCTTTAGACCGCAGGCTCAAAGACAAGCCCCCTTGTGAAAAGCTCTGTGTTCTCTTACGGTGTTTCTACAAAGATGACAGGACCTTGACTCTCAAGATGTCCCATGAAACCATTTAATGCAGTAGACTGGACCGTATGTAGTGCTTCCATCTTGGAAAGATGAAGAGTTTTGTTCATTCTGTTAGATTTGAACCTGAGATCCAGAGGGTGCAAGTGAGATGCACAGGCCAGCGCATCAGCCCTCATAGCAAATGCTAGTTCTCAAGTTTTCTTTGAAAAACGGCTTGATGAAATTTAACCTTCCTCCTTGCGGTCCCAGCACAGCCAGCTCCCCTGAATTCAGTCAAGAAATACGAAGAAAACAAGGTATTTCAGATGCCGGATCCAAAATGCGTGCTGCTCTATGTGCAAAGAAAGCATTGTGATAATAAGATGGACCACCATCAGGTTTGATGTGCAATGCTTGAACTGATCTAGGATCTTGTATGGATCTAGGGAACTGAGGAAATGAAAAATAAAAGCCCAGAAGTCATCAAAAGTAGATCAGAAAATCAGATCTGTAAATTTGTTTGTCCAGGGAGTGAACAAGTTCACTAGGCCATACCTTGCGGTGGCTCTGAACCGGGACTGGTTGTTCTGTCATGCCTCAGAGGCCTAACCTCAAGTTACTCTTTGATATCCTCATGGCGTTTTAAGTAAAGAAGCCACAGAGTCCATCAGAATCAGAGCGTGAGAGCCTGAAGCCAGATTTGGATCTGGACTCTGTGGGTTTGGCTCATTTCTAAGAGTAAGTGAAAATGCGTTTGGTGGTCTGATTCAAGTCTCCAGCAAACAGGTGAGTTGGCTTTGTTCAAAACCACCGTATAATTCTGCATGATTGGCACCTTTCACTTAGAAGAAGCCTGAGCTGCATTAGCCAGCAATGAATTAAATTGGCAAAGGCTTGGGGAGGTTTGTAAAGCAGTTGGCTCGGTTCGAGCCTTAGATTCTCTCATTTTCATGAACCCAAACCCACACTGGAATAGAAAGCAAAAGAATAAACTACCTACCCGGCATCTGATAGCGCGAAGAATGCCATTCTTCTTAAAACAAACAAACAAACAAAAAATCCCTCTTAATGTGATAATCTTACAATAACTAATTATTTCAATGAACAAATGACACCACGACAAGAAGTATCCCGGAGTCAGAGGCATGAACTTTTAGCTGGTAGGTCAGCGGTAACATATCTTGTTTGAACAAGCCTGACAAAGATCTGCTGAGCAATATCCATTGGGGCCAACAGCGCTTGGCTGTCTGCGTTGTGGTGGAGAGATAGACTTGGATAACGGTGTCACTCACTCCTTCGCTGACACCGGCCAAGCATAATGAAGCATGGCCAAAGCCTTCTTCAGCACGATGGCAAGAGAGAAATGCTGAAAAGACCTAAAAACAGTTGATACGGATGAATTAGAATGAAATGGTTCAGTAACAACGATCTGAGACGGCATGTCCAGCGTCGAAGCCAACACAACCCTGTTCCAACCCCCTCCTTCCTCTCTAACGGCTTCATGCTGCAAAAAATTACGCAAGTACGTAGGGCCCACGGCGGTGTCAAGGGATGTCTACGCCGCAGACTACAGGGTAATGCCGACGTATCCGGATCCGCTGTAAATGAGTAACTGCGGCTTCAGGATTTGCTTGGCATAACTGTTTTGTATTGTCATTTTTCATGCCGATAATAGCATTACTATTGTAACAGAGTTAAGGTGTCTAAGGCCAGGGACCTGCTGATTTAAACCCAGGACACATCCGCCCCCAAGACTCCCAAAACAAGATCAGATGCAGCAAGTGGATATGGAGAGACAGGCAGGCCGAGCACGAAGAAATCAACTGAAGATTTGCACTAGCTTAGCTCTCACAGGAAATCCTCGCTGCTATCAAATCCAAGCGTTAGATGAAAATGAAGACAAAAGGGAGAACAGAAAATTACATCATTTTTTTCTGCTTTGAAGGAGAGTTTTGCCTGGCTCTCATCCTGCAACAGAGAACAAAACTTTCACTGGATGCATGCAGTAAATTCAAATCTTTGTTAGAAACTAAGCTATGAAGAGGTGTTCTCTTTTGCATGAAAATCCAGCCTGAATTTTTCAGGAGCAATTGCTATTTTAGCCATTTCACAAACCTGGCCTAGAGAGAGCGTATGACTTTTTGGCCGTAAGAGAGAGCGCTATGACATCACTCAGAACACCTTAATCCATCTTCAGAGAAAGGTCAGATCATCAGGTCAGCATCAAATTTCTGGGACCAGACTCTCTTCTGGACTGTATTCTTCCTGCAAACCCACTAATGACAAAATTGTGTGAGGCAATAAGCCATACTGGCTTTGGCCAATGTTTGCGAGCAGCATCGGCCCAAGGGAAGGGCAGCCCAGCCCTTGTACGCTCCGTGTTGAAATGGGAAACACAGATTCAACCCAAGGAATCTGGTTGACCCACAGGCCAGTAGGTATCTTTTAAACCAGTTGAGAATATCATTTCCTCAGCCATGAGAAAGAACTCAAAAAAAAGGCAATGTGGATATTTTTTTTTGCGAGCAAATTGAGAAAATGTAAGACCGTAATCATCACGGTCCAGGACAAGGAGGATGGGATGGCTCAGGATGATTTCCAAGAGTAACTAAGAAAGAGAAGTAAAGGGATCCTGTGCGGCACGGCTCAGTGATGATAACAAATTAGCGCAGATTAACGTGCTTCTCAGTTCCTAGGTGTTGGTTTGGCACTATGAATGACCCAAGAAAGAAATCGTAACATGTTATGCTTGTGGAATGTACTCAGAAGCTGAAGGAAGCCACAAAACCCAGGCTGATACTGCTCTATTTGTAACACTAGCTGATGGCTGCTTCCAGTCCTTCTCTTTCTCCAATGCATCTCAGAAAATAGCTTTTGAATTTATCAGATCTTGGACATACAGCACGGGTAACGTTCCAGCAAGTAGCCGTTTATTTTATAAGGGGATTTAAATATTGTAAAACTGAATAAAACGCAGGTGTTTGCATTACAGACAAGTGAACTTTGTGTAAGCTCTATAAAGACGTGAGTCCCAGATTAAAAGGGCTTTGCGCAGTTTGTGCTGCCTCAGGGGAGGAGGTGGATTTTTTGGATCATCTGGTGCAGCATCTTCCTTTGCATGATGAGGTCCCGGATTCAAACCTCTACTGTGTTTGCACACCAGGGAAACACACGCAGTAAGACAGATGGTGCTCGTATTTACATCTGCACAATTTTGTCAACTTTGAAAATTTGGCTGAATGAGTTCAACCACCAGATTGCCCAAACACAAATAATTGCCATCTAGTGTCTGGAGCTGCCATGCTTTCTGAGAAGGATGGACACTGACCCCGTATTGTGCTACTATTCAGATGACGCAGCCCAGGCTGCTACCAAGGGACGCTGGGACTAACCACCGGAGGAGCATAAATACACGTGAAAAATAGATCCACTGATTTTCACACCGGATTTTGGTAGCAAGGAAAGAATTACAGCCACCTCTTGGAAAGCTGCCCCAGTGATCAAACCCAAACCTTCTGGCTCGTCCAGACAGGATCAGCCTCCTCAAGAAGAGAGATTATAAGGAAAACCTTACAACAAGGCTTAAAGACAATGAAACTCTACCTGTGTCAGTTCATTGACTCCTGATTTACACCAGTAAAAGTGAACAGATAGTCAAGGTAATACTGGTTAATTATTAAATATATAATCAGTGTAACCATGCCCTCTAGAGGACTAAGTCATAGACTTCATAGAGTAAAAGCCAGCCCTTGGGTCTGAACATTCTTAAAATCTGGGGGAAAGGCATTTTGGATGTTGGTATTTTCCTTCCACGTCTGAATCTAGACGTGAATCGCGATTTCCTCACTGGCACCATACCCTACAGCGGGTTGAACCAACCCCCCAAAATGGCACTGATAGGTGACTTTTGGTATTTGTACCCACCTGGTGTCTCTGGCAAACAATTAATTCAGCTAACCTCCACCCAGAGACTGGAAGACTGATCCGAGGTCTTATTCTCCACCAAAGGGAAGGTCACTCCCGTAGACAGGCTTTGCGAGGCCTGACCCAAATCAACATGCTGAGTATTAAATAAACAGCGTCCATTTTCTTACCTCCTGCTTTCCACATCTTCCTTCCTTTTCTTTTTTTCCTGCGTTCACTGGCAATTTCCCCAACTTTCCTTGGTCAGTGCGGTTTACATTCCCAGTTGGCTTGAGCTGCAAAAATGAGAGTGAAATCCATCTGCGTGCAGTTTGCTTGCCGTGGCTGCGGTCGCCCGAGTCCGACGGGATGCTGGTGGCAGGATCAGCCAGCCGTGTTCGTGGGGACTCGGTGCAGGCTGTAACACGGTCCTGAAGGAGCCCATAAATGCTTGTGGAGTTAGGTCGGAAACATTTTTGGCCTGAAATGTCCACATTTTGAGATGAGGAGCCCACGGCTGTCAGCGTGTGAGCCACACACCACCAGCTGTGTGGGCAGCTACTTTGAAAAACGAAATCTGGAAAGGAACAGGGAAAGGGTCAAAGGTATGAGCTAATGGGAAGCAACAAAGAGGAAATTCTCCCTCATCATCAGTTCAGTAGGTTTCTGCTGGGGAGGTTGGTCTACGCAGAACTGCAGATATTCCCTTGAAAGTCCTGCAGACCAGCCGGGGGATGCGGGGCTGGAGTGGTGGCCTCCCTTCAGGCTGGCAAGGGACAAGCACACAACAGGGAGGACACCCACTTTCTACCTTTACTTTCTGCTTTCTACCAGAGAATATTTTGACGTCTTTTTCACGGCACCTTAGCTCGTGTCTCAGGTTAGCCTGCTCCCCAGTAGTTTAAGGGCCAAACGTAATTAGAGCGCGGCTACGTTGTAGTAGCTCTGTGAGTAAACACGAAATAGCTCGGGCGTGGGATTTTCAGAGCCTGTACCATCAGCTTTGCTTTTCTCATTGAGGCGTTGGGATGTTAGACACCGAATATACCACAGCTGTCAGACGTCGGTTTGCAAATCCACTCCGTGGATGTTGGGGTTTTTTTTTGGTTGTTTTTTTTTTTTTTTTTAAAATCCCACTTTACTGCATTCATTATTTTTTTTCTGACTTTTCTCCCAATACAAGAACATGTGTTTTTTTCCCTTGGTTACTTCCACTCTGCTGACCTGGTTTCTTGCCTTCGTTTGGAAACATTTAGGTGTCTCAGCAATGGAGAGGATGAATCAGTGAATGTACAGCGGGTCTGGGAAAAGCCCGGCAGAGCGGAGCGTGTGGGGAGCAGAGAGGTTTGCGGAGCCTTTGGAAACAGCTCGGCAATGAAGGGCATCATTTTCTCTCCCAATTTTCATTAGCAGCCAGTATTGCTGCTCCGAGCAGATGCTGCCCTTGCTCTTAGTTCAGGAGGACGGAACTCAAAACACCTTAGCGGCAACTGAAAAATACGTACCACATTGCGAATTTTCCAGCAGTGGGAAATTTTCCAGCGTATTGGAAAGTGAAGGATGATTGGTTGGGAAGGCGCAGCTCTAGCCCTCGCAGAGGGCTAAGCACGGAGGCACGCACTTAGGTTTTAGCTCATTCTCAGGAACGCCAACTGCCTCACCTGGGGATCAAGTCTTCACGGTGACCAGTGCTTGGTCACAGTCTACTGGAGATACGGCCATTTGCTTCCTCAGCGACAAACACACCAGAGAAACAGGCAGAGATTTGTAGCTAGTTCACCAACAGAAAAAAATAGGGCGCCTTTGTCAAGTAAATTACATGATATAAAGGACACCGAAAATTTGACACACAAATACGGAATAAATGCAGAACAATCTAACATGATGATCTAATGACTGAATTTTTAAATAGAAAACTGAGATGTAATCTTTAGACACCCTCCCTACCCAAAGGTCAGGAGCGATATTCTAACATATTTGTTATTCTTCTTTTTTTTAACGAGACTTCCAGAGAAAAGAGTGAATGAACTGCAATTTAGGCGAAAAACTTTCCCCCAGCATTAAACGTCCTGTGTCTTGGCCCTGCGGCAGGGATGCACATAATTTTAAGCATTTTGAGTCATCCGGCTGATTTCAGCCAGATTAGTCATATGCTCAGTCTAAGCACGGAGCTAAGTACCGTGTGCGATCCGACTTTTTCTTTCGAAAAAGAAGAGATGTTCATGCTTAGATTTGCAGCAGCTCCCGCCGTCGAACCAAGGACATGCGCCTGTACCCTGAACCTTTGAAAAGTGCTTTATAAAAACGCGTGTAGACTTACTGCAAACAAACACTTTTTTCGCCTAGAATCAGTTGAATCTGAATCAAATGAATGGGTGTGTTGAAATGAAGACTGAAAAACAAGAGCGAGTTGCGTAAACTGATAGTACTACTATTAGGGTTGAGCAACACGCTAGACCTTTTTCTGAAAGTGGTAAATATTTTTCGAATTCTGAATGTTTGATACAGCTACAGCGACCGACATTCTGGTTTACAACACGACTAAATCACACCATAACGAAATTTAAAGGTAGTTAACAAAATAATTTTTATGTCAAATGGGTGAAATGTGGCTTCACCACTTGAAAACGTCACTCTTTGGTTTTGTAGTGTCCCTTAAAGGCTAATCTGAAAGAAAATTAAATTAATCTCATGCTCACCACCTTTAAATTGCAGGAGTGAAAACCTTTCAGGACTTGCCAATTACTAAGGAAACTTCATAGCTGGATTATTCCCAAATTGCACACCCTTTATTTTAACCACTACAGGCAAACACATGGTTTTGATGGGTCGTAAAAGAACAGGTTGCTTTTTCAGTACTGAAAGAAGCTGTAATTACTTCCCTTGTTCGGTGACTTCCTGATTTACTTAGGTTGTTATGGGTGATGCTATTCTGCTAAGGTAATTGGAGCTGCCGGAGTGAAGCCGATGACCTGAGGGAATGACCAGCGGCTTTTCACTCTAGGTGACTTGCACCTAATGAGTAGAGTCCTGCTGCCCAGGAAAAGAGGACACTATAACTGCCTTAAGTGCTTGGTATGTGTACTTTAAAGGCTTATGTTTCGCAGCCCAAGCGGATTATGTCTCTGTAGGATATTCAGAAACCAAACTAAGTCAGTTCCAGATACAGATAAAATAAAGGTATTTTCCTCAGACAGAAATACGAGAAATAGATCACGCCCGGAAGGTGAGCTTCAGGTATTTCGCTAGACCACCAAACGCCAACACACTAACATCAGGAGGCAACCAACAGTTCCTGAAATCAGTTCTTGTCTGTAACGTCGTACCTAATAAACCATGGCTGCAATGAGTGCCAATGGGCTATTCTAGTATGAATTAAACTACTTAACTCAAGATTTTGAAGACTACGTACGTTTTCAAAGGCTAGCACAGACTTTGGGAGGGCATCATGCCCCAGCCATCCTTAGAGGAGAAAGCTGCCTGCAGTTCGACTCCAGGGGACTGGCCGCCCCCTCAACAGAGGTCCCTTCCTTCCCCCAGCAGACGAGACAAGCAGCCATCCGACACCTTTGCAGTGCTCCCCAGAAAAGGCATTCTTCTCCGCTGGCAAAGGGAGCGTCTGGGTTTAGCTGTAGCTGCTGCCTGGTTTGGTTTTTGCACGTTTTTTCAGATATGTGTTATATTACCTTTCTGTTCGGAAGGACAAACTTTGACTTGCTGCATGTTGTCTGAAGCTGAGATACATGATTGAAACCTCTGGTTCCTGATTCAAAGTATCCTAGATCTCACGTGTTTTGAAACTAGTGCTGGCTTGGCTTGTTGTGCAATAGGCTGCTTGCTCCAAGTAAACTGATGGGATGAGGTTAAATCAGCCAATTCTGAGGATAAAAGTCCTCTATCATGAATCATACATAGCTTTCCACTTCATGTCCCCTGCATAGTCTGGTGGATCCATCCAGGTATGAAACCTTGCAAGGGGTGTGGGTACATAGAGAAGTTACGGCGAGATAAACACAATATACACCATTGTGTAAATTCAATTTACAGCACCGTATAGCTGTCTGTTCCTCTAAGAACAAAAGCTCAGGTACTTTTCCTCCAGGGGAAAAGCAAGCATGGGCAAAGACTGAGGAGCAGCTGAGATGCTGATGGTTAACACCTAAGTTAATCTCACAGTAGCTCAACCTTGTCCACAGATTCATAGTCTCTGCTAGAAGGTAACGCATGAAGATGTGAGCAGGCAAAGACAGCCCAAAACCTAGGTCTCTAAGACACTCGTCATCTATGGACTGACGTTAAAACACCAACCAGGAAAGAGTTCGGCTACGGCACCTCTTCAAAGTGTCCAGAATATACTAAGACTTAAACTGCCCAAATCTTACAGCATCTTAATTTCAGCAGTTATTTCAAGAGACGTCTTGCCTCTTAATGCAAGAGACTGCAGACAAGTACATTTACAGCTAAGATTCTTCAACACCTGCAGGCACCGCCAGAAAGTCTCACATACGGTATCCAGATGTCCCGCACGGCTGGAAAAGGCATAGAGAGCACAGCATCCTCCAGGAGTGGCCATGGAGGGCTCTCCTTAGAGAGGCAGGTGGCCAGTTAATCGTTGCAAAGGCTCCTTCCCCTGTCTTTTCTTTCCCAAAGTTCAACTAAAAACCTTTTCAAAGTATTAGAAAACCCGGCCATTTCTTTAAAGTATCCTAACGGTTTAAGCCTTCCTTGTGAAACACGAGCAAATTACATTTCCAGTGGCTGGTACACAAATTGGATGCCAGAATAGCATTATGTAGCATTTTACTTGAACCCCAGGTCAAAATTAGTGATTGAGGAGAGGCTTCATAACGTTGGGAGCCCCAGGAGCCTTTGTAAAGGTGACCGATTGAGTAACATCGCCATCAAGGACTTGAAGATGATCTGAAGAACAAATTATTTAAATTCATTACGGATTCTGAAATAGCAGAAACAGAGCTACTACTGATGATACTGAAATAACATTTACGGAAGGCAGGAGTTAAAGCTAGAAACCCGAGCCTGAGCTTGGGAGGGCACACGTGCCTCCGAACACACGCAGTCGAATGACAGGGGAAATCTAGAAAAGCGATAATGCAGAGACGTATATTAAATTATAGCTTGCAATGCTGTGTGTCAGGGAAAAAAAATCCTACCTATTAATTGGACAAAATTTCTTTCCTGTGTGAACTAAAAATGCACGTCCAGATACCCCGTCGCCCTGGGGTTGTCACCACCACCAGGGCCAACACCATACTCAAACTACAGCACGTGCGGGCGAGTGGAGGCGAGTCCCCGAGATAAGATGCCCCCCACACTCTCTGTTTTTTTAAAAAGCAACCGTCTACACCATGTTAAATGGATCAAACTCACAGCTCATTCCCACCAAAGCTCCTGGCCTGGCTGAGGGCTGGGGAAGCAGATTTGTCCCGGTCTCCGGGATGGACTATGGGACACCAGAGCTGCGTGTCAGTGCCCCGCTGTCATTTCACCTGGAAACACCCCCACTTCCCCCTTCCCAAGTCAAACAGCCTTATGAAACAGCAATATCCAAACAGAATCTGGTAAGGACCGAAACATCAGCCATACATGGGTGAGTAATTAATGACCTTAAAGGATAAGTGGGGCATTTTTGAATTATCTTATCCGGTTGCTGTAGGATTAACATGAATTTATCAGCTCGTGTAGTCAGCTGTGTCAAAAGTTACTGGAAAAGCGCACTAGGTAAGCAGTTACCTGGGATCTTTGTGGCCTTCAAGGAGACACCCATCACCAGCCAGGTCAGCTGGGACTCGGGAGGTGTCCAGGAGAAGCACGGCACCGGCAGCCCGAGCTCTCCAGGACACACAGGGGTTTGCCAAGGGGTCCTCCTCCCTTCAACAAACCTCCCCGAAGGAAAAGGCACTGATGGGCAGTTCCCGAGTGAGGGAAGAGATGCCCTCTGCTTCTCTGCCCACCTCCCCTCCACAACGATCTGACAAGCTGAGTACGGGAGATGATGATGAAACGGCTTTGTTTACTCTTTTCCGATATAACGGGCAAGGAGATAACATTTGTTGAAATACAGATCTGCCATAAAAATAAAAATAAGCAACCACAAATACAAGTAAAACAAAACAGCCTTCGCGTCTTAACTTTCCAGATGTAAGTTTCTGAGCTCCCACATGGGTTGTTATTATTACTATTACTACTATTACTACAATAATAGGATTCCCAGTCATGGAGCAGAACCAGCACACGTATAGAAATGTAAGACGGGAGAGGAGAGGTGAGTGTGGCCAGCCAGGGGAGCAGAGGGTTCCTCCTCTGCTTTTTCCAACGTGCCGAGCACTCGTAACCACCGCGTCCCCGGGGGAGCCTCGGCGAGGCAGGCAGGCTGGCGAGACACCTCGCCTAACAGAAGGGACTCCAAATCCTTTTACAGTCACACAGATTATCAAAGTATCGGCCACAGTTGTTAGAAAGGAGGAGGAGGTTCAGGAGCAGCCACAAACCTCTTTAAGAAAGGGCCCATCCCTCTACAGCTTTACCTTCCAACACGGGTTTAAGCTGCGAGATTTGGAACCAGGCGCCGGTAGTTTGGGGCTCAACTTTCCCCCGAACCCTGGGTCAGTTTGGATTTAGGGATTCGGCCTCTGCTTTGTGAAGGAGAGAAGGGCTCTAGCTGCAGACTTTGGATCTAAATTCAAGCCTTCCCAAACTTACGCGGGAATGCTCCGACCCATCTCTATTTGTCTTGGGTAGGGGAGTCGCTGTGATGCTATCTGCAGTGGAACTTTCCATTAGCAACAACACGAGAGACAAAGAGCTCATGCTCTGACCTTTATAAAACTATTCCTTAACAAAATTTACTCAAGTAAAGAATCCACAATCCTCTTTGGTTTTACTCATTTAATTGATACGGACATCAAATATTTTGCGTTGTTTTAATCATACTTTGGTTTTCTGCTATTTAAAAAATAAAAAAAAAAAAAAAAGAAAAAGTTCATTTCTCCGAACGTATTTTTAGCAAAAATATTTTGCTTGAACTTTTTTCCTCTGCCTTCAAAGGCTGCTGCACAGTTCTGGGGTGCTAAATACTAAACTCACATTCTACCACTCCATCTCCTCCCATTTGGATGGTAATCACAGGATCTCGATGCCAAACTCTGGAAGATATTTTTTCCAGCAGCAGCATCTGGCTTCTTGGCAGTCCCCGCGAGCAGTTGTGTTGGCAGCGCTGGGAGCTGCTTGAGTCTGTCATGTGTTTAGGCTGCTGCAGAGCTGTCTGAACCGCCTTGTTGCCTTAGACAGTATGTTCTCTTGACTTCCATTTAATTTTGATAAATTTGTACTTTCTGTTGTCCGCCCGGTAACGCAGCTCTCCCGATCCTGAAAGGATCTATATATAGTTTCTCCTCATGGAGAATCATAACGGAGGTTTGCGGAGAGCTTTTTTAGCCCACCGGACCCCAGCTCCCGCTCGGCAGAGGAGAACGGCTCCATGACCTCTGCAGAGGGATCGGTTTGCACGCCGCTGAACCGCAGCCACCTCCAGAAGGGATCGCGGGAGCCATCGAACTCGCAGGAGACCCTCCGGGTCCAGGCACTCTCTCCACTGTCCTGCCACATGCCAGGAACACTCTGACTAATGCTTGTCACGGGAAGACCAAGACTCCAGCCTGCAAACTGACTCACCCAGCTCCTTAGAGAAGCCCCTTTTTGTCTCCCGAGTACCTTAAATTTTGTATTCTGGTGAAGGCACACCAGGAGGGACCCGCTTTACAGATTGGCAGTGGAGTAACTTTGAACTTGACTCCCTTTCAGGCTAAAGGAAGACAGAAGTAAAGAATGGATCTGTCTCCTACAATGCAAAAACTTAAAATGTTATTCCCGGTTCTGCAGAAAGATGCATATGAAAAAAAGAAAACTGTGCTTAGCTATACATTCCCTTGCTAAGCTTGGATGTCCCTCTCGATTTCATCCGCTGAAAAGCCCAGCAGGGTGCCCGTACAGCAATCCAGGCTGGGATGCAGTGCAAGACTTTGCCCTCCTGTTCCCCTTGCTGGAAATCATTGGTTTTATCATAATTCTTCAGATATGCACTTTTCTTTCTGAGGCTCAAAACGTCCCCGAGGCTCAAAATTGCCTCGATTCAAAAGATCAGTATTTCCTTGAGGTAATCCATTTTAACACTTATTCAAGAAGATTGCTAGCCGTCCTTGCTTAGCTCTAGGAACACAGATGTCTCTCTGGGTGGCCAGGTAAAGAGCCTCTCGTGGCCAGAGCACAAACAGAACCTGCTAACACCTTTCCAGCGAGGAGAAGGTTGCTCTAGACTGGAAGGATGGGGCTCTGTTTTACCTAAACATACAAAAATAATAATAATCCATGCAGTTTATTAGGCCAAGTCTCGGACAAGACTATAGAAGGATCTGGTGAGTCCTGATCTCCGAGGACCTGGTGTGTCTGGGTTGGAGTAACGATGCCCCGTGACACCCTCCGCAGGCTGTTAGGATAGGACACGCAGAGTGCTGCATGCTGCTGAAAGGCAACTGGAAGTTGTAATTTAGACATTTTTCCTTAATGTTGTTATTTGTCCAAGACCTCTAATTAAGTATCTGAAATCTTCAGAAAAGGACTCTTCAACGTATCTAAGAGAAAATTGGGTTTAAGTTGAAAGCAGCACTTCTGAGAGATGGGGGTCCCCCAAAAATTCTCCCCTTACAGGAGCGTTAGAGCGGCCACTGTACGGTTACACCTATCAGACTCGCAGCTTCTCCCACAGCTGTCTTGAGGAAGGGCCAGAACCACCAAACATCCAAGCATGGCCCAAACCCCGCTTTCCTGCATTTCCCCTTATAGCATCCTTGGGAGGCACAAACAGGAGACGTGTAAAATGGCAGCATACTTGATTTAGGTTTCGCAGGGTACCTGTGTGCAGCAAAAAGACATGTGGCAGGTCCCCTGATGCTTCACCGAGCCATCCCTTCTGTACGCCTGCAGCACACACGGCACCCATCTACTGAGGCCTTCTCTCTCCCTCCTGCTACCACTGCAAGGTCGGATGAGCTTCTTCCCAACAAAACGCTTCGGCAAGTACCACAGTGACCACGTGGGCGTCTGCTGGAGAAAATACTGAAGAAAGATGAGTGAGCATTTCAAGATTCCATAGCCATAAAAAATATGACATAAAGGTCCTTCCAGGAACTTGCTGAAAGCAGCACAAAGATGGATCCTACTGGACATGGGGACACTGAGCCACAGCTGCTCTCGAACCACAGAACCAGACACAACAGAGATGAAACCCAGCTTCTGTAAATCAAGTAGTCTGTTCTCCTACGCTGCCATAAAACCGACCCCTACAGGAATTAAGCTGAGGCAGGATTATTCCTGCAGGTCATTGTGGGCCATCCCAAAGATTTATTTTTATAACGGGATTTAGCTAGACTGGACACAGCTCTCGGTTGCTGGAGCCGAGGACTTGCCAGATCGTGCAGTATTTTTGTTTCGATTACAAGTGTAAGCCACCCGACAGACCTGCTGCCATCAGGGGGCTGGCGAGGGGACAGCACTGCACGCCAGAGGCTCAAACCGCCCTGCCACCCCTGTGCGAGGTGGGCAGGTGGGGACCCATGAGCTGTTCGCTCTTCCAGCAACGGGCCCCTACGGAGTCAACAGCGTCTGCAAAGAGTGGCCGCTTGGGTGCTTGAAGGGAAAGGGACTCTCTTCCCTCAATTCCCTGCCGAAGGGATGGAGCAGTCTCTAAGTAACCAACCCTGCCCAGGATCCAACCACGCGGTACCCTGTCCTCTCCTGGGCCACCTCCCCTGGCCGAACAGGGCCAGGGGGGAGGGAGCCGCGTCTACAGATGTCCTCTCTGAGCCGTATCTGCAAGTCCTTCGATGTTAAGATCAGTTGAGAAGCTGAAATTAAGAGGTCAGAGGTGCGAGAGCACTGTCTGGCCAAGGATCCTATCAGGAGGATCTCTGGCTTCCTGCTCTATAGGAGAAATACTGTGCCCCAGCACGTGAAGAGAGTATCTATCCCCAACATTTTCTACAAAAATCTAAATAAAATCATGCTACTCCAACCCCAAAGCTGATTTCTACACAGAGACATTTGAAAAGCTACTTGTGGTTTGACAGAGTGTTTAAGAAGAAAACAAAACAAAAGTTTGGAAACGACTTGCATTGTTTATTTATTAAGTCTGAATTGGGACCTAATTTTGTTTCCCCTGCTTTTGTATTCCCTTCTGCAGCTTTGGCATGGTTGAGGGATCTGTGTGACTATCTCCAAAAGATCACAATCCTACAAACTTTAGGAACGAGTTTGTTCTTGTTTATTTACCAGTTCAATTCACCATCCCTAATTTCTCAGCACTTGCTGAGATATGACTATATCCAACCTTATAAATCTGGACGCTTCAGAAGTATGTCTGAACGAGAACCCTGACTCAGACTTACTTCCAGGCAGTTTTGCTGACATACGGATTCAGAGAGACCCGATCGGGTTTCAAACTTTTTCAGTTCTTTTTCTAAGATCAACACACATGCCAGACGTTCTGGGATTCACTCATCACTAATAAACAATCATTTTACTATTGCAAAACCTCATTCGACTGCTATTTCCAACCCGTATCAGAAATGCTGCTTTAATAAGCTCAATTCATGAGTTTCGTCTGAATGCGCAGGAGTTACCCCAGGGGTGATTTTGGATCAATGTATTTAATTTGTTTTGTGGGACGGAGGAACATTCCTTTCTCATATATGCGGTTTATTTGTGTCTATGCATTTTGCAAAGGAGAACATAAGTCATTTAAGGAGCCAGCTTAGGAAACGTAAGGAACCACATTAAGAAATTAGAGAGATGGATTATTTGGAGGGGCTCCTTTAAGCTCCAACAGAAGCTATTTCGTTGAAAACTTTATGAAGAACTAGCCCATGCAGCATCTCGATGTATTCCCAGAAATTCCAGAAATGTTTAATCAGATATTTAGAATTTCCAGTATTAACCAGAAGTGCTGCCAGTGGAAAGTTGGACTTCTAGCACAAGACTTTTGTCTTCTTAAGGCAGGTTTGCTTGTTGTCAGAAGGTGTTACTTCCCAGAATTTTATTATGGAAGGGACGGAGAAGTAATGGCTGATGGCAGTTGTGGATTTTAGAGATAGCCAGGAGTCATAAGCAAATCCCAAGATGTACAGTTTGGTTTTAGTTAACATCAGAAAACTGCAGAGATAAGGTTCTCAAAGGAACTGAAGGGGTGCACGTCATTCCCATTGAGCCTGGACATTGCTGATACGTGCCTCTCCAAACGTCCTTTGAAAACCCCAGTTTAAATCTCAGCCTCTGGCATGCCTTCAGTGAAGCAACTGGGTCCAGTCTGATAAATTTGCTAAGAGCTATGAAGGGCTGAAGGCTTTCAACTGCCTTTTTTATATTTGGGGGTGAAGCAAGGTCAACTCTTCCCGAGAGCCGCTTAACCACTCGCAGGATTAGGTGTTTAGACAAGAAATGCCTTTTGCAATACGCATCCGGCCTGGAGAGGAGAAGGGGGAAGAACCCAACTGAAACCCTCACTCCCCTGACATTAATCCATAACCAGTGCCTTCACCAGGACCAAGGTTTTGTACAAATATCTACGTATTTCATAACCTCAGAAACTGCCCGAGCTCCTTTTACGCAGTTGACACAGATGCAAGGTTGAACGTTACTTAGCAGGGCAGGTTCCCTCCTTCCCACTCGGCCAGTTCTTCAGGTCACCATATATTCCTTGCAAATCGAGGGAAAAGTCTTTCTGGATACTTCTAAGAATCCCATCATCTTTTTAAGCGGGCCCAAATTGTTCTGGCAATGCAGCTTTCCATATGTATGCTCAGCAAAGGCTCAGAGCAATAAATCAAGCACAAATATAGGATAGGCAGGCATTTACCACCTATAAATACAAGCAATGTATCTGATCCCTCTCTTTCCTATCTGTACTGTAATCAGGTGTATTATAGCTTTGCTACGAAGATTTACTGAGATATAAAATAGATCATGACCGAGGGATGAGACCCAAAGCCAAAAGGATGCTGGAAAACAAAAAGGGCACAAGCAGACAAGCAGAGCCCTTTGGAAATGTAATCACCATCATCACACACATTTTTTTATACTGTGCTTTTCATTTGATGATCCCTGAGTGCATTAGATCCTCTCGCGGTATAAATCAACACGGCTTCACGGAATTCATACTGACTCAGCTCAGAGACCTGACCCATGTCATTTTTCTCTTCTTTGGCTCTGTCCTACCTCCAGAGACAGAAGTATCCAAGACTGTCCCCACAGCTGAAAACATTTCTCTAGCTGAACATCTGCCCAAAGCCCTGGCACGGCCACATCCATCACAACGGCAGAGCAGAGAGGGCGGCTGCGATTCCTCTCCGGAGCCTCTCCCAGCTGTAACGTCAGCCTCACTGGTGGCCCAGGCTGGCACTCATGACAGCCAGCCCTGCCCGACCTGCAAAGTGACTGCAGTTAGGGCTCAGAAAGAGAAAAAGTAGGCAGGGACAAATCATTTTTAGATATCCCCAAACATCCCCGAGCTACCCATGGTTAGCAGGAATGCTTTCAGGCAGCAAAGCTTGGGTGAGAGCATCCCAGGGAGGCGAGGTGTGCAGGCAGCAGTCGGTACCTGTCTCACAGGTTGGGGAGGGCATCCAGTGCCTGACGGGCTTGGAGCATCGCCCCAGGAGTTCTGCAGAAAACCGTGAGGGCCCTGCACAGCTCTGCTTGCTTGCTTCAGCCAGACAGTATGAAAAGAGCCTAAATGAAAGTCTCCGGTCACCGGGAGAGACCTGCGATTGTAGAGCAGTCAATTAACATGAGTTTTGATGTCTCCTGCCTGCGACTTTCATGCTACCGTGAGACATTGAGGCAAAAGATACCTCTTGAAGGCCAGCCTGAAACTCTACACTCCCATTGTCATGCTACTTTGCCTCCCCAATCTGGGCTGCCTGTCCTGGAGCCCTTGGAAATCAAGAGATCCTACCGGAATTAGTTCAAACAGATTACTCAGGTAGTTTTCACAGAGGGTAAAGAGGAAGTTCAGAGGCACCCTGTTATCTTTTCATTAAATAAAAGTGTCTTTTATCTGCTGTATTAAAGGCTATGAACATCTCAGCTGAGATTTCTTTAAGTATGAATCTAACTTTTTATCCGGCGTGAACCATCCGCCAAGCAAAGTTCGCATCATTGAACCAAAGGAGATCAGCAGGCCCAGAGCCCGAACAGCGAGACACAGGTTATTCAGATAAAGAACAAAAAAAAGCCTTACAAAATGTTTCCGTATTTTACTAACTAAAGCTTCCATCGCTGATGGTTGAGAATCTTAATGGTTAGACAGGAACACTGGCTTACAATACCTGCAAACTATTCTTTGAAGAAGTGATGTGGTTTAGCCCTCTGGATACCCCATTGTTAGCAATTACTTTTTCCTATTTTGACCACATCTATTACTGTCCAAAGTGCATTTATTCAGAAAGGTGCCTATAACTTGGTGCTTGTTTGCAAAGACGGCGCAGGAAGGTACAGAGCTATTTTGCTGATTTCTCTCTCAGCTAAACCCGTAGGTGTCCAGGGTCCCACGTTACGGACATGACAAAATCTGTGATAACAAGTGTGAGGGACAGGTACCTGCTTGGTGTCTGGATGGGCAATTTTCTCTTCCATCTTTGTTATGGAAAAAGGAAGGTTTGGACAATATATCACAAAGCATAACTGAAAGAGATCTGGCCTCTTGAGAGCCAACGTGGCTGCTCAGCTGGGCAAGAGCCCTGGGACAGGCTCGTAGTTTGCTCAAAATCCTCTCCTACGTGCCGTTCACTTTTGGCCGCCACCAGATCGAAGCAAAGAGCTCTGCAGCGTGGGGCCACGGTGACAAATGTCCATCAAAAGGTAACATACGGCACTGAGGCAGAGAAGGGTCTCACTCCCTGGAGGGGAAAGATCTGCAGCTTTTGGAGAAGGACATGGACATATACATAGAAATTAAGACTTCTTTTTAAAAAATTATTTAGTTGAAAGTAGGAAAAAATATTCTCGCAGTAACCTGTTCATAGGCACTGGCTAATTTAGCATTAAATCACATACTCTCCCTGGCACTGGTGCAGAGGAAGGTATTTCCTGAACAGCTCGTTTCAAGTTTCATTCATAGGTACTGTCTAAAATTAGATCCACCACTTTCATTCAGGTCCAAAACCTTTGCCTAGTGTAACATTTTTTAGAAACAGAAACTCAGTTAAATGTGCTCCATCATCTGCACTATTACCCCGAGCTGGCTGAGGGCTGCAAGTCCCACCAAGCGAAGCATGAGAGCCAGGCCGGCAGCGGAGGCTCGTAAACCCGTGGCTAAATGCAAAGTACCTGTTTTTATGGGTGATCACAAACTCAAAAAAAAAAAAGAAACAAACGCTCCCTTTGACTCTGGACAAAGCACATCCTGTGCCACAGAGATAAACAAACGTCCGGTGGCCAAAGTCACCGGGCAAAGTCACAGGCAAAGCCTGTGAGCCAGGCTCTGATGGTGGAACCCTGAAACGTGGCCAGAGGATGCTCTTTCCTTGACGACACGGAGCAGTGAGATTTGGGAGGCATTGAACTACACGTCCCAACAAGTCTCAAACAGCAAAATCCCTTAGAGAAAAGGGCCTCGCCAACAAACTGAGCAGCGGCTTGGATTTATTTCGACCCCAGCCCATTAACTTTAATCACAGCCTTCAAGCTTGCGGCTGATTTTCGTTTCAGAGTCTATCCCACGGGTGTGAGTGACAATGGCCTCCGGACACGTTCCTCTTCCCACAGGAAGGCAGGCCGATATGGGTAACCCTGACGGCTGCGGGCGGCCCTGCGTGAAACGGAGACCTCAGCCCACCTCCAGACGCAGGCTTCCCCACCCCAGGCCGTGTCTGCCACGCCACGGAAGGGAAGAGCTAAAACCCCTGTCCTTCAAAGTTATTTTGGTGCTCCCAAGAGAGTTAAGCCCCAAAGCTCCTTTGACGTCAGGGCTTTAATGGCTCCTGCCATCATCACCCCAGTGCGAGCGTGGGACAGTGAAACCCAGTCACCGAAGGCGGGTGATGGAGCATGCCTGTCACCCAAAATCACGATAAAAACACCAGTAATGCACAAAAAAATAACACCAGGGCACTTCAACCCCCTGCCCAGGACAGGCGTGCCCTGACGTGAGCCCAGGGGGAAACACGCTCTGAGGCCCAGACACCGCTGAAGGCCCTGGCGGCCACTCGAGGCACAAACTGCTGGCAAGCGAACAGCAAACAGACATTTTTTGGCAAAATCCACAAGAGAGAGAGAGAGAGAGAGAGAGAGCACGCTGCCTATTTTTAGCACTTGTTAATTGTTTTAAAATCCATCTGGCAGCGGCTGCTAAATAATTTAGCGTTTTGACCCATATGTCTGAAGCAATAAGTAACACAATCCCTCGGAGAGGTATGGTGGTGGGAAGCAGAGGGAGCACACCGCAGCCGGCCCTGCGGGGCGGAGATGGCACCGAGGGAAAGGCCCACGTGGATGCCCAGGGCTGGATTCCCCTCGCCCGACCATTCCCACCCAAGGGTGAGGTGGTTCGTCACGCCAGCTGGTGAGGGTCCTCCACAGCACATGGCGAGAGAGGTGCCTGCAGTGGAGGGTTCATCCTGCCTACTGTGAACACCTCCATGGATGCGCCACTTGCCCGGGGATACGCTTGCTTCATAGAAAAGAGGGAGCCCAAATCATTAGTGCAGCTCAGAAGCTTAATTTTAGATAGTCAAAGTCATCTGAGGTTTTTAACCCGAATATTAGGTCAAACCCTCGATATCAGCTCCAAAGCACACCCGAGTGGGACGTTCCTGGGGAAATCCCGGAGCCAGAACAGCCGGAGCACACAAGGATAAGACATAAGGCACTATTCCTGTTTATACACTCGAGATTTTCCAAACCACGGACTTGGGAAAGGTGCAGCCCGCGGCGTGGCTCGCCTTGGGAGCCTCGCCGTGCGTCACACCGGGGCTCCCTGCCCTGGCTTTGTGTGGGCATTCACCCACCAATTGGACACAGTCAAGCGTCTGCTTTTTGGGGAATGTGTTTCTCTCGCATTAAACTTCAGCTCTGAAAAGCACTCGCCTCCCTCCTCCCTTCCTCCTGGAGGCTCATGAATCACAGAGCCGCCAGACGAATGAGTCACCCGGCCAGTTCCTGGTCAAGCATGCCAGTCTGGGAGGCTCTTCTGTGATCAAATGTGAGCAGGGCTGGCTTTGTCGGTGACTGGCCATGTGTTGAGTCGTGTAAACCTCTCCTAGGGGTCAGCCCCACTCTCTTTGTGAGACGTCTCCGTCAGGTTGTAATTGCTCTTTTGTCAGGAAAACTTGGGAACGTATTAAGGGAGGGAGGCTGGGGAGAGGGTGGGGGGTTTCTTAGGAAGGAGAGCTTCAGAGGCCTTCCCAGGATGGCAGCGGCAGCCGGGGGAATTGTTCTCCAAAGTCTCAGTTCATTGAGCTTGAACTTCCAAGCAAACCTGGCCCATCCCTCGCGCCTGTGAACCGACCCCGAGGACGCGGCTCACGGAGCCTGTGAGGGTCCCACCCGGCCCTATCAAAGGCTTGTCCCGGCCCCCAGCAGCTCGGCACACACTGGGGTGCCCCTGGCCCGACGCTCAGAACTGGACTCGGGGTGGTGAGGAATCTTTAGCACTGGTACAGACCGCACACATTTGAATAACTGGAAATATGGCATGCTAAGAAACAGTCGCCTCAATTTATTCCTGAGTTGGAAACTTGAAATCTGCCACCAGCTTGTCAATTTTTTTTTTCTTTTTTTCTTTTTTTTTTGAAAAAAAGAGAGAAAATAGCTGAGGTTCCAGTCCTCCTATGTTAAAATGCATAGTGGGGTCCTTTTCGGGCATTCAAAGCGAGTTTCATCTCCCTAGGAATCATCTATTTCATTATTACACCATTAGGCACGGACTGCGCTCCCCCGGGAAGTCGGCTTTGCCCTCTCCCACACCTCCCATCTCTTCTGCTCCAGCACCAAGCACCACGGGCGGGTGTCCCACCTGAGCCGCTCTGCTTTCCTCCCTTTTTAATTTGGCTCCTCAGGTCTGCTGGTGGAGGAGGCAACTGGGAAGGATGACACCTCTCACTGCTTTGTCCAGACTGCAGGAAGGATGGCGAATTTAACACCACCTCTGGGCGAAGCGGGTGAACACACAGTAGCACTTTCCTTTTCGCAGAGGGAAAGTGATATAAAGAGGGATCAAGGAAACGGGAAGAGGTAAAGGATCTTCACCTAGATTGCAGCGCGAGATTTGTGGCCTCACACTTCATGCCGCAGAGATTTCTCCCGCAGTAAACGAGAATCATTCCTTTCCTAGTTAGGTGGTCCTGTGAAACACCTGGCTATCCAGACAGGTTTCAGTGGGACAGAGCGGACGTGTCTATGGTTTCCTACACACGAAACAGTCAGCAGCTTTCCCCAAAAGCCCCTTGCAACCAAATTTCCAAAAGTTGCCAGCAATTCAAGCTCTAGCCTCAAAGAATTTGGGATATGTGAAAATGTGGGCTCTCTGACACTTGGTCCCTGACCAAAGGATCCAGCCCGTGGGATATCACCCCTCAAACAAGCAGCTCCAGCTTTGCAGGAAACCCAGCATGGCTCCTGCCTGGGATCTCCAACCTTCTCCTTGTCCTGTGCTTTTAGGGAAACATGAGCTGCACGGTCACTTTAGTGTGACTTAGGTAGCTTCAACCCAGTATCATGTGAAATACTGAACTTGCTTAGGGTGAAAAACAAGGAGAGTTTATCCTGGCAAGAGCAAAGATTGCATTCTTGGTTGAAAACTCGAAAATACCTCTACAAAAGCAGAGAATAACTAACGAACACTGCCTGAATGGCTGCACTGAACTTCTTTTCTCACTATCACTTTGGGTCCTTTTAGATATCACTCAGTCACAGGAGCCGAGGGCAGATTCACCCTCTCCTGACATCCCGAATGCGGCCATTCAGGTTGTGTCACCTGCAGGCTTCGTCTTCAGACATGTTCCTTGGCCCGACGTTTCTCCTCATTGACTCTCACCCTCCCCGCCCCCAGCATTTTTGAAGCTCCTTCTCGCACGTTTTGTTCAACGCAGTTCGTATTTCCTTTCCTCTTTTTGTACTGACTTAACTCATGCTGCCGTGCATGGGCTTTCTCCTTCCTCTTCTCTGAGGTTTGCCATGAGGTTTTATTTCTTAGCACATCCCTTCTAGCCACCTTTTGTCAGCTTTCCCATCTTTGCCCACTACCTAGCCCTGAAATAAACTGGAATGGATTTTCAGAACCGTTCAAATGCTGGTTATCCGTGTTCCTGCCTGCTCCAAAAATGTGGGGTGGTGACCCTGTGTTGCCCACAACCAAAGCTACTTTTCCCCTTACCACCCTTCACGCCTCTTCTCTAGCTACCACATATACTCACTTACTCAAGGCTGAAATTAAATATATATATAAAAATACAATTTGTAAATATACCTCAGTCTAAATATTTTAGCGTCTTGGGACCAGGCAGAGCTGGTAAGGGTGATCTGAACGTATTTTTCACAGGCACCCAAAAGCAAAAGATCAAACATATTCTGGCTCTCAAGTATTGAATATAAATCCAGGAGCAGATTAGGCACATAAGAACGTGTAGCTGTGACACGAAAACATGGGATGATGAGTATGTTCCTATCTAAAAAGAACAGTTGCAGTTTTATCACTTTCTTAATTTGCTTCTTTTCACAGATATATTTTCTCCATCTTCATCTTTTATCTAAAATGACCTGATTTAGCCTGGGAAGCAGCTGCGAAATCTGCTGTTCCAGGTAAGAAGTGGCAGAGCGCGTCTTCAGTAACGTCGGAGTGGTGCTGGAGTCCTAAAACCCTCCCTCCCTTCCTGACCTTCCCTGGAGTATCCGCTGAGATGTGTCCATCTCCCTGTCCATCAGTCCGTCCGTACCGCTATTGACCACAGTAGAGTGTCTTACAAACAATCTACATCTTTTCCATGTTTTGTCTATAACGGAAAGAAATACTGAAAAACCTGATCCCAACTACACGTCTGAACGCGGTTCGTTGCTCAGGATGAAGTAAAGTTGGGCTAATAACGCTAAAGTACCTAGCCACAAACAGTGATTCTATGTGACAAACAAAACTGTTTAAACCTTTCTGCATTTGTTTCCTGTCGACATTAAAGCGAGTGAGTTTTACTGGCAAAAATGCATATAAAAAGCTTATTTCAAAATCACACACAGGAGTATTCACGGAAAAGGAATTTTAAATTGCATACACCAGATTGATCCTATAAGTAAGAGTACGCTCCCCTAACCGCGTCAAAGGAAGGACATCTTGTGACTAATGTGGCCAACCACCGCAAAACAACAGAGCAAAGATATTCCTGAATAATCCACCTGGATTAATTCAAGAATGTATCTGCCAAATAGTTTATGGAAATCAAAAGATATTTGCAAACATATCATGAGCAGAGAAAAGCAACCGCGTTCTCTAAATAGACTACTGCCGCACATCACCCCCTTGCTTCCCTGTTTTGGTGGCCTCTCCCCGTGTCACACGTGTCCGAAGTTCCCTGATCACCATTCAAAGAAGTTCAAGGGTTGGTCCCTTTTTCAGGAACTTTCCTGAACATTTATGGCAACATTTTTTACCATCTAGTCTGTGGCAGTCGTCAAAAGTGGAAGGTGCAGCAAGAGGAGGATCACTGAATGTTTTCCTGAGGGAAAATCCAACCTCTGAGTCTTAGAAATTAAAATAAGCAGATAAGGGTTTGTTTCTTTTTTTTAAATGGCTTCTGCTAATGGGTCTCACCAGCAACCAGCTCCTGGTGTCTCCAGGGATTTTAGCTACTTGTATGAGGGGAGGATCCATGTGAGGTTGTTTCCTCTGTAAAGCGAGACTACATAAACTGACATGGAATCATAGAATCATTTAGGTTGGAAAAGACCCTTGGGATCATCGAGTCCAACCATCGACCCCACTCTACAGAGTTCTCCCCTACCCCATATCCCCCAACACCACGTCTAAACGACTCCTAAACACATTTGGGGATGGTGACTCCACCACCTCCCTGGGCAGCCTATTCCAGTGTCTGACCACTCTTTCGGTGAAGAATTTTTTCCTCATGTCCAGCCTAAACCTACCCTGTTGCAGCTTGAACCCATTCCCTCCTGTTCTATTGCTAATTACCTGTGAGAAGAGACCAGCACCAACCTCTCTACAGTGTCCTTTCAAGTAGTTGTAGAGAGCGATGAGGTCTCCCCTCAGCCTCCTCTTCCTCAAACTAAACAGTCCCAGCTCCTTCAATCGCTCCTCATCAGATTTATTCTCCAGGCCCTTCACCAGCTTCGTTGCCCTCCTCTGCCCTCGCTCCAGCACCTCGAGATCTCTCTCGTATTGAGGTGCCCAGAACTGGACACAATACTCAAGGTGTGGCCTCACCAGTGCTGAGTACAGGGGGACAATCACCTCCCTCCTTCTGCTGGTCGCACTATTTCTAATACAAGCCAGGATGCCATTGGCCCTCTTGGCCACCTGGGCACACTGCTGGCTCATGTTCAGCCGCTTGTCAATTAGAACCCCCAGGTCCTTTTCTGCCAGGCAGCTCTCCAGCCACACTGCCCCAAGCCTGTAGCGATGCAGGGGGTTGTTGTGGCCCAAGTGCAGGACCCGGCACTTGGCCTTGTTGAAGCTCATACCGTT
This sequence comes from Larus michahellis, assembly GCF_964199755.1. Lineage (NCBI taxonomy): Eukaryota > Metazoa > Chordata > Aves > Charadriiformes > Laridae > Larus > Larus michahellis. Next base: position 3,738,110 of record NC_133906.1, on the reverse strand, counting down.
AGCATTGGCCCATCGGTCCAATCTATCCAAGTCTCTCTGTAGATCCTCATGTAGATCAACACACCCGCTTAGCTTCGTGTCATCTGCAAACTTGCTGATGGTACACTCTATGTCCTTATCAAGGTCATCAATAAAGATGTTAAACAGAAATGGTCCCAACACTGAGCCCTGAGGGACACCACTTGTGACCGGCTGCCAGCTGGATTTAACTCCATTGACCACCACTCTTTGGGACCATCCATCCAGCCAGTGCTTGATCCAGCAGATCGTATGCTCATCCAGGCCATGAGCCGCCAGTTTTTCCATGTTGAAAAGAAAGAAAAGGAAGGTCTATTTGTTTGTTTGCAAACTGTGGACTTTGCAGAGAGCTGTATGGAGGCCAAAAAATACAAATAGATTCAGAGAGGACATAGTAACTTAGTTCCCAAAGATTAAGGCTTTGGCCACTCCTAGTCATACGGAGTATGGCTAACACTTCTAAGGGTCTAAAAGGTGGACGGGCCACCCATAACCCGGAAGAGGAACGTATACTCCAGTATGTGCTCTGTAAATAACCTCTTGAATGGAAGAAATGCCTTAAGCACCTCGCGTTGTCACGTAAAAGATTTCCCATCCCTTAAACCTTGAATCTGGACCTCTATAATACTGGGAGAATGGTCGCGTTCCAAGTCCTGGCACACGTATCATGCCATTGACTATTTCTGCCTATTCCTGCTATGGACGATTAATTCTCCCCTCACCCACTCATTCAAAATAAACCTTTAAAATGCAAAAGTCAGACATCACCTGAACCAGAGACAGACTCGAAGACCTATGAGGACTATCAATATGTTGCTTCTCAATCTCAGAAGGAAACACAAAGCACCCTCAAAACCTTACAAAACACTCTGCTAATGCCTCCACTGGGTGCCTGGCATATTCACTCCTCCAGTCACTCCAAAGGTGCGACACAGAAAATGATTAATTCCTGCATTATAGAGCTGCATTTATGTATATTTACACAAAAGTTTGGAGCTCAATGCTTGAAGACGGTCACAAACAGGACCAAAATTAGCAGTGAGCTTTCTTTTGCTTCTTAGCAGGGATATCAGTGGCCTGCAGGGCTTCACCTGGCTGCGTGCGTGCTGAACACATGCAAAGTTGCTGTTAAAGCTAGAAAAATCACCCGATTTGTACTGAACGCTAAGGTGGGGGGTGGAAATTGGAGGTGCTTGAGACCCAGCAGTGAGCGTGGGAGCAGCACAGCGAGTCCTTGCCAGCAGAGGCACAGGCCAGGGAACGTGGTCGCAGGACAAGGTTAGAAGACCGAGCCAGATCTGTTTCACTTACATCCCAATCACGTGCAAAGGATGAGAAGAGCTTAAGGAAAAAATGTTGCAACGAACCGATTTACTAAAAGAACTATTCTGTGCCGAATGCGACAGGAATTGCTCGCTCGTGTGATGAGCTTTGCGCTGCCGTGTCCCTAGCACAGCTCCATTTTGTCCTGTCCTTGCCCTCCGCACTACAGAGGCCACCTTAGGAGCTTCCTAGAAGATCCTGGATCTACAGCTGTTTATTGTCTTCTCAAGTCTTTGGCTGTGGAGATTCAGGAATGTTCCAGAAAAGACTCACATTAATCAGTTTTGATCCCTGCAAGAATTTCAGCTTGAACTCCATTCCCTATGCTTGATTTTCTACAAAGGAGCATCTTTCTCATTGTTTTTTTCTCTCCCTTTACTGTAAAACCCCAGGTCAAAGGAGGTTTGACAGCTCTGAGATTAGAAGTTTATAAAGACAGAGCTCTGCACACACGCAAGCCAAATAAAACTTGCTTTTAAGTAAGAAATACTACCTACACCAGGGGAACTCCTGAGCGGTGCCTGCCTCCTGTCTTGTGATTAACTGGGTTTTTCCTATGTAAATGCTCGCTTTATCACCATTTACCCACGGAAAACCATGGCAACAATGAAATACAATAGTATTAATATGAATGTCTGCCTACTTTATATTGACCTTTTGCTTGGGAAAAGGAAATAATCAGATTCTATAGGAAATACAGAAATATTCTACATATATATATTCTATATATATATATAAAAATATATTCTAATAGGAAAGCAACGAAGGGGAAAAACCAAGTTATTTGTGAATGTCAAGTGGTTCAAATGTCTTTTTTTTTTTATTTTACTACTGAGCTCAGAGTTGGCAAACTATCTCAGTAGCTCTGGACATGAAAGTAGAGCAGGATGTTCTGGGGGAAGAGAAGACAGAAAATATTTAGCAACTGTCAACTGATCGCCTTATTGCGACTGTTAACCGATGCGCTGGAATTGTAACTGAGAGGAGATACAGATATATTGTTAGGAAACACAAATACTATTGCTGACTGTGAGCTGAATGTCTTTAGGAGGTAACAGAAGCACCTCCAGAATATTTTCACAGATCGTACCCAAGCTCTTGACTGCTTATCCAGCAGTAGATTCTCTTTTTCTCGGATGAAAACACGCTCCATCCAGAGTGTGCTCCAAAGTACTCCTGACAGAAACTTCACCATCCAACGGATGATCACAAATGTAATTTTAGTGAATTAATTTTCAAACCCTTGGTCTTTACCTTTCTCCTAAGTTTTCTTCTGACTGTGGGACTTTGATGTTTGGACGCTTAAACCCAGCCTTCATGAAACTGCCTAGCAGAATTCTTTAAAATAGGCCAAATATGTCTTCCTTCTCTGTTCTTTTTCTCGTTTATTTTTCAGAGTGGAAAAAAAAAGGGCTGGATCATTTTTATTGGAATCTTTTTAGCACTAAATACTGCAATTAAATAATCTTCCAGTGTCAATACACAAAGGGTAAAATCCTGGCTTCAGGGGAATTAAGGCTTTGATCGCGGTGAGATCGGTTGTTTTTTTTTCCTTAGTCTTTATAATCTCCCCTCCCAGGGTGTATAATCAGAGGAAGAGGGAAGATCTGACGGTATGTTTGTGAAGAATTGTTCAAATGGGCACCACTTCGCAAGAAGTTTTGGTGAACAATTTTTGTCGCTGAGTTACTTTATTCCCGACTAAGATGCGAAGACCCAAGAAAATAAAGCTTTTCACATGAGAATGCATCGCTACTTGATAGAAGTCTCCTGGTTCCTAAATGTATATAAATCCTTTACATGAGGGATTTTTACTCTCTTGATAGTATTTCTGGGTACTTTAACTTTGGATATTTCAACTCTAGAAAATAAAGCAACTTCATGCACTTAAGTCAGAGGTGAATCACACGGAAGTCGGGATTTGAAATGCTCGAACCCTTTCTTGCAGCTTCCACGAACTGTCAACAGTTCTTTCAGACCACTCGCAACTGGGATTATATGGCCGATATAAAACGTATCCTGCCTGGCAGGGAAATACAGTAGAAAAACATGATTCCCAGAAAACAGCAAACAATTGATAGGGGAGCTGCTTGACCTTACGCTTAACTGGAGTTCACAATTTACAAGCAACTAAATGGATGCAATTTGTAAATCAGGTGCTTATCGTTGATAAATCTTGGGGATTCAGCTATCACTTTCATGTGTCTGATTTCCCATCTACCTCTTCTTCAGTGGTCTTGCGTCGTCTGTCCAAACTCATATTTCCACATCTCTCTCTCATGTATTTTGCTGGGTATCTGCCAACACCACAAGCTCGCTGCATTTTATCAATCACTCCACTCTCCTTTCAGAGACTAATCCAATGGCTGCAAACGGTTGCCCTTCCCATAATGCAAGCTCCTCTCTCCGCTGTCTTTAGCGCCTTTCCTTCCCACTGCTGTTCCCACCCTTCAACAACATTTCTAGGTGTAAGCCCATTCTTCTCTTCTCTGGTGTAACTCCATCAAATGGTCATCACCATGCTCTCCTCCTGGACACAGGTCATGACTCCGCTGCTAAAGTGAAAGCTCTTCCCAACAGCGTGCGCTGCCCACTGCATAGGCTGGGTGCCAGCCCGCTCGACGTGGAGCCTCTGCCCAAACAACTCGTGCAACGTCCTTCCAGCACACACTGTGCTAAAACAACTCGTGATTTAAATGAGAAAATGGCCAGAACGGACCTTCACCGTGAGGTGGTTGAGGTGGGACCGCAAGGGCTGGACTCATTGCTGCAATCAATCGGTCACTTAATGTAGAACTGAATAAATTACATCGACCCAAGACCCAGCATGTACCTATGGAAAAGCACTGGAAGTTGCATCACAAGTCTTACAGCTCTACGTATTTTGGAGCTTGCGTGTCCCATCCTCCGATCTCCCATACAGATAACGTACCAACTGAAACAGGATGAGCTACTCCAAACTGCCATTGCGGACAGAACAACATCAATATCAGTCTTGCGTTGTAAAATAAACATAACTCAATATTCCTGCTCTAGTCAGTACAAAACGAAAAGGATATTTTAACATGTTTTATGGAAAGATTGATTTCTAAGTAGCCTTTTTTAAGTTCTTACGGTTTGCTCAAGTACCAGGTTTTGGTGACGGTAATTGCGTCGGAGTAAGTATTCAGAAATATTTACAAAATAGAAAACGTGCATTCTAACTGCACCGGAAAGCTAAAAAATCTACTGTCCCCTCCAAACCCAAAGATAAATTACAGAGAGTTTGTATGTTGGAAAACACACCTTTCAACAATTAGCACGTTTAGCACTCTCCTAACACAGGGCACGGGGTTAGGCTGACTCCAATCCTCTCTGCTTTTACAGCTTTCACTGCCCCGGTCGTCTCAGTCGCAGAGTTGCCACCCAACATTTCAAACCTTGTGTTTTCACCAAACCTAAGCTAAGCCACCAGAGAGACGCTTATTGACACCTACGAACTCTCAGATGTTCAAGAGCAAGGAGTCTTGCTCTTACAAAGTAGATCATTGAGTAACTGGCCTGAAGTACTGGTAAAGGAAATAAATTGTAAATAGTGTCATCCACCCGTAACACCAGACTGGTGAAGCTGCATTACAAACATTACACTCAGGAGTTTAAAAAAAGAGACTCCTTGAATGGTTGTCAAGGGTTGAAATAGGAAGTGTTGTGGGTTTTATTTCCTATCGTTAGCTGTCATGAAAAAATGCAGAGACTGGAAGGAAATAGATAGAAAATAAGAAGAGCCACCCTGGTTCAAGCCTGGAAGTCAGCCCAGCTCACGCTCGTTTCAGAATCAGCAAATAGCAGGTACTGATAGGGAAGTATAAAAAACGGGATTCATGTAGAACAAGCTTTTCCTAATGTACAACCCCATATTAATGCCTCATACGGAAATAAAATATACACGAGGTATTTGGTCTTGTGTATATTTTGATCTGAGAAACTGTTCCAGTTTATCCTTTTGCACAAATCGCCCCGTATTGGTTCGGAGGTCAGTGAAAACCAGACAACTTGCTGCTCAAGTGCCAGCCACGCAATCAGAAGTCACCTTACAGTGCACCCACTTTGGGGAAGTTTTTACTTTTCCTGTTTTGCGTCAGAGCCTCCCCAGCTGCATTCTGAAAATGCATTGAAAAATGCCCGCCCCCTCCCTGCTTCGTCCTAAACATGCTCCCTGGTTCCACAATTTAAAAAAACAAACAAACAAACCAAACCAAACCAAACAAACCCCAACCAAATTTAGTGGCAACCATCACTTTACTATAAAACAGCTACGGACGTAGGTGAGGTTCTGTGTTTATTTGTGCTCTCTTCTCATACACTACAAACCCACCCACCTGAATTTTAAAGGACATGAGAAGTGCTGGGCTGTAAGTTTGGGAGCTTTGGGTACGCAGATAAAGCCTACATTTAAAACTTGGCAAGTAGGTGAGGGCCAGGTGCCAGATGAAAGGTTACTTCTGATGAAACGGCAATGGGTGCAAAGCTTGGGCCGGTCCCTGGGAGGCGACGAGAGGTCACCAGCTCAGCTGGCAAAGGGGACCCCTCTGGAGAGCATCTGCCAAACCATCACGCTCCAGCAGCTCTTATGGGAATGGACACACAATTCCCACCTGCCTTTTTTGGCCGTGATGGGTTTTGCCCGTCCCTGGCCTCACGACCTAGGAGACACACGTGTCGTTTTAGCCAGTCCCTTCAGTTCTGTCGGTAGTCACAGACATCAGCCAGTGCCCCACAGAAGGCGATTTAACCCACGCGTCTCCTGGAGGTGCCAGCTCTGGAGGGAAACCAAACAACTAGTTCGGACTAGTTTCTTAACTTTCAGATTTCTAAAGTGAGGGGAGGTGAATCCCACCCTTTTTTATCTTTCTGCGCTGAAAACTGGAAAGGGATACAAACAAAACGTGCTCTGGGAGGGAGGGGTGTGAGTGAAGAGCTGGCTTGGAAGGCACAACACCTGGGGTTTGTTTCTGGCTCGGCCACCGCCTCCTTTCAACACGCTGCACTTTCATGGTGCCTAAACATTATGTAAACGGAATAAAGAGAATAGTCTCGTCTATTTGGATTATAAGGTCTTCGCTGTAAGGGTATGTACAACACCTTGGAACTCTCGAGCCTTACTACAAGACAAAAAGACCCGCAAACCGATTTCGTGACTGTGGGAATCACAAGGATAGAACAGATAAGGAACAAGAGGTGCTTCATGAAAAAATGACGGCCAAAGTCTTGTCCTTGTTGGAGCGGGTCCAGAGGAGGCCAAAAAAATGGTCAGAGGGATGGGACGCCTCTCCTGTGAAGACAGTTGGGGTTGTTCAGCCTGGAGAAGAGAAGGCTCCGGGGAGACCTTATAGTGGCCTTCTAGTACTTAAAGGGGGCCTGCAGGAGAGGTGGGGACAAGCTTTTTAGCAGGGCCTGTTGCAATAGGACAAGGGGTAATGGCTTTAAACTCAAAGAGGTTAGATTTAGACTAGATATAAGGAAGAAACATAAGGTGAAACACTGGCCCAGCTTGCCCAGAGAAGCTGTGGCTGCCCCATCCGTGGAAGCATTCAAGGTCAGGCTGGACGGGGCTTGGAGCAAGCTGATCTAGTTGAAGGTGTCCCTGCTCATTGCAGGGGGTTGGACTAGATGGCCTTTAAAGGTCCTTTCCAACCCAGACTATTCTATGATTCTAAATCAGCAGTTCACACACAACTGGCAAAAGGAAAAGAAACGAAGCCTGTTGCTATTCCTCCGTTCACCCACGTGAGCTCTGTACGCTGCCCACCATTTGCCAGCTGTACGGTAACACTCACACGGTTCTTTCAAGGCCACAACCTCATTCGTAACTAATAATTTGTTTTTCGTTAAGATCTTTGTTGCATTGGGCTTCTCTACTCAGTTTCTGAAAAGGAATTTTGAGCAAAAAATAAATCAGAGCAGTAGGTGTGAGAGGAACACAAATGAGACACCCGACACTGGACAGAACTGAGACAACCGGCTGACCCATAGACGTCCTACGGACAGCCACGGACCAGGCGTCTGCTGCACATGTACTTCCACCAGGTAACCGCGATTTAAGAAGTCTTGTGAAACCAGAGGTTTCTGCCTGTAAAAGCAGCTGTAATGGGCAAATGGTTTAAATTAAAGACTGAGCCAATCCAAATTTCTCGTTGTGAAAAAGGAAAGGGATGAAACCCAGCTATCTGAGAGCGGCGTTTGGGATTGCTGGACTCAAAACAAAGCACTTGCAGGTGCCTGGGTGAAGGATATTATGCACTCTGCTGACTTATCATACCGCATGAATTACAGGGATGTGGCTCAGACACTTCTCAAGCCATCTCAAGTTTGACTGGGCCAGGCCCACCCCTTTTATCTTCTGAACAAACTCTAGCTCGGAGTCATGTCCTTACTAGACATGACTTACACCCTGTGGAAAAAAGGACGGATCCTGTCTGTTCAATTTGAGCTTGCTCATAAGTGTAATTTTAGTCGACCGGATGCCTCCGGCTCTGCTGGGATAGAGCCTGGTTCTGGAAACAGGTGTGGGAAGGAAGGAGTATGAGTTAAAAAAGGGATTGGAAATATGGAAAGAGAGTGGGATTCAAGGCAGAAGTTCAGCCTCCATGAATCACATCCCGGAGAAAGGGAGAACACACCATTCCTTAAAAAGAAACCTGATGTGGTAGGTAACCTAAGATTTCAGTAACATAGTCATATTTGGCCATTTTATTAGGATCAGCGTTTCCCAAACAAATTTTCCACATTCTGAAAACACATGCCTTGTTTCAACACCAGCCAAATGGGCGGTGGTGTCTGCTGCGCAGCTCCTCTCGGAGACGACCAGCAGCGCCAAGGGTTTTTCTATCTGTTATTGTCTCAGCTGCTGCAGACTAAATTGTCCAGTTGATAATGATGTATACAGTTTTTCTAACCACTTGTGTTCCCAGCACAGCCTGGGATCTCGATGCCAGGCTGTTTGTTTCTTTCTTTCTTTGTTATTATTCTCCCCTCTTCTCACGTAAGCCCTACCCAAGGTTGCCCGTTGCCTGTTGTTCGAGCTGAGGCTCTTTGGCCATACCCTCAGCTGGAGATTCTGGTACCGCGCAGAGCTGAGAGCAGCATTTTGATTTTGGAGTTTTATTGAAGGGACGAAAGGCAAAACAGCAAACGCCCACTTCTGCCAGCTGCCTCACTGATAGGAAAAGCACTGTGCAAAACCACAACGTTGAGGAAACTCCTCCGTTGTCATTTTGCTGACCGTAACCAGACTTCAAGCAAACATTTAGTGGGGCAACCCAAAGATAAGGCAACTTGCCACTTTCCTCCTGTACTTTTGGCCTACGCCCGCATTGGTGTACAAACCACTGAACTCTCCCCATTTTGCTTGTCTTGATCTCCCCACTGCCACCGAACTGATGTCTGATGACCTCTGGTTACCCTCCACTGAGTCATCACCATGTTCTCTGGGCTGCTCAGCGACTGGGTGGGATATTGTTTAAGTTGGAACTAAATAACACAAACATTATGTATAGAGAAATTGGGCTACGTCCATTTCTGCTCCTTTACTGGATTTTCACAGGAGCTCAATAGTTAATTTTTATAGCTAGCACGAATTCTGTCGTGGCTCTCCAAGCCCCAGGGACCAACGGTTACATGTCCTCTCTCCACGTCCGATAGGTAGAGCACAAATGTTTATCACAGCCCATCGCTGGAGAGCCAAACTTTTTAGCTCTAACTCCCCAGACCTGCTCTTCAGTAAGTCAAGTCAAAAAGCCAACCTGCGTGGGAGTTTGCACCGAATTCAAAACGCGGGGGCCCCAGACGTTTGGAGAAATCCAGAGGGAACAAGCCAATGTTGGCGTGAAAGTTGCCATCTAGCCCGATACTTATACTTAATGGTTACGTATTTGTTTTCTTTAGTTATTTTATTAAAGAGGAAAAAGATTTTGGGCGCAATTTTGCGTTAGTCGGTGATACTCACTATTTTCTTGTCATCAACCCCTTTTTCCATGCTGTCGCTATTCTAAAACAGGGAAGGAGAATGGTTTGTAGATTTATCTTCGCTCATAAGCTGACATCTCAGTTAGGTTCTTTCCAGGGAAAATTAAATCCAGGGACTATATCCCTGATATCTTCGACATATTGGCTTGTTGAGGATGGAGTTTCTATTTTGATTTGCCTCTAACAAACCTGGAGCTGAAACCAGTGGCTTTAGCAAAGGCGCTGTCTTTCAAAGGCGACGTCTCTACTGGCGGACTGGCAGTGCTGGACATGAGGATGGCCAGAGCCCAGGCCGTTGAGCTCTTAGCTGGGACCACAAAGTACAATCGGTCAAGCGGAGCCAGCGCGCACCAAGAAGAGACTCAATGTGAGCAAACCCTTAACAAAAAGATTGCTTAAAATCTGTTTCAATTCTCTCCCCTGGTGCTAATTAAGCTCTCTGCAGATTTTGAAAGTTGTTGCTACAAGCTTTGCGGAATTTCTTAAAGATAAAGACGAAGATGTGGGTGGAGATTGCCTGCTGCTTATACCAAGACTAAACCAGTTTGAAATCAAATTGCTGACCGCTAGCAAAGATTAAAGCACAAGAAAGAGGAATTCCCTGAGTTAAAGCAACTGGAAGCAGAAACTGCAGTGTGATGCTCACCTTGGCGATGGCTTTGCTCAGCTGTGGGAAGTTTGACTTTTTGAGCAAGGACTTTCAAGATTTGAGTTTCACAGACGGCGAAATGAACTTCCAGACTGAAATCATCACTGTGGTACCTGCAGAGTAATGTGACCTGCGCTGCAGAGTTTATTTTTAGAATAATAAATAAACAAATTAAAAAAAAAAAAAAGCTATTTTCCTTGTTCAATCTTAGTACAGCCACTGAGAAATTCTGCTTTGCCTGTGGAGTGCACCTTTCACAAAATCCTTATGGTACACCTAAATTTCCTTGTTACCTCCATAAACTCATGAAGCCAAGATTTTAGACACGGGTTCTGTAGGAAGTACCATCGAGGTGGGACAACGCTTTTCTCTGTCGATTGGAATATTTAAATACTCCCATCTTTTATCTCCTGAGGGGCAAAGAAGCTAAAACTGAAATAAGTAAAAGCAGTAAATACTTTTCCAAATGCTTTTAATACTGCTGTTGAGAAAAGGAGGGTGTTGGGTTTGTTTAGCAGCAATAAGAAAAGAAACAAACCTTTGCCTTAAAGAATAATTTTATATACTGTGACCAGTTCGAATGATATGGTAATACTGGGACAGATGCCTCGAAATCCTCAGCCCTGTCTATGGGATGTAAACGCCGGCAGCCGAGCGCAGTCACTCCGGGATGCACAGGGGCAGTTCCACCCCGTAGACAGTGGTTGTCTATTGAGATTATCTGCTAGAAATTCATCACAATATTTAGACTGGATCCTAAAGCACAATTGAAATTCCCCCAAAAGACTGTATTACCTAGAATAACACTCCCCGTGCCAGTCAAAAAATAACCATACATTATAAATATGTATTATTCAGATCACCTAGCAGCGCCGTTTAAGCACAAATACAGGGCAGTTCCATTAAGTAAATCCAAGGTTATATTCTGCTTTGGGAGGATCAATCTGTAGCAAGTATCCCGAGGTGTGGCGGGGTTTTTTTTTATCTCAATGTTTTTCCACTCGTTATTTCCGTCTCTTTGAATGAAACAGAGTTGACAAATTGGCCTACTCATATCCAAACCACATGCTGCTTGTCTTCATGGCACTTGTGGTTTTAGGGGATTCATTGTTTGCAAAGAGAATATCTTTTGCCGGGAAGATCAGACTTCTGATGCAATCCCATGAAACCCACAAACCACCTCCCTCTTCAAAACTTCAGAGTTGGGGTATTTTTCCTCTTTCTGCTGAATTCTTGGCAATTGTTTCCGATCACAGGCCACGACTAGAATCCTGGAGAAATCTGAAAAATTTGTTTGGCAAAACCTCTGGAGATTGTTCTGCTTAATCTGCAGAACACTCGTTTCAGATCCTTCGCTACTGTGGAAAACGGCTTTTCTCTTAATTGATGTCCCCACCCCTCTCACCAGGGTTACGTTTATGAGGAATGAAAATAGATGTGTGCCTGGAATATCTGAGGACTCCAAGAATAATTCCTACCACCTGTATCAAGTACATTCCTCTTCAGATCATTTAAAAGTCAAAGAGGCACCTAATTCCCTTTCCAACGTGCCAAACGGACATTAAAATTCAACAAGTTTTACATTCTCCAAAAGCACTGGTTGTAGCTGCTCAGTAATGACTAAGCTCCACCGACTGCAAAGGATGCCACCCTCCTTTAGCCGAGCAATCACAGTGGTCTTTATGTCAAGGTAACAGCTACGGGACAACTTCAGATCCTGGGATTGGGAAGCAAACCCTAGAGCATCCCTGGGCTTTGGATGGCAATTCACTGCTGACTGTAAAGCCGACGTATAGAACAGAGTTTTGCTTTTCATTGGTGCCTTTAATCAGCAGCCAGCAGCGTGCAGGCAGACAAGAGCAGCGATTTTCACACCGTAATCTGCATCCTGAAGAAAAATGAGGTATCGTTCAGGGTTATTTTTTGGGAAAGGTTGCGGGTACCGGTGAGTGCAGCCAGCTGGGGACGCTTCTTTACGAATTTGGTTATTTTCTCCACATAAACAAGGTGGTTATATTTTGAATCCCTTTTTGTTATTCTAGTATGGAAGGAGCTCATTTCTCTAGTCAGGTAGAAGACACAAACGCGGTATTGTTTCAGGGATCAGTCACGTGCAATAGATACCGAACAACAAATGCCAGGGTGCACCCTTAATGAACAACCGCTAGCACGAGGTGCATTTGCACAGACTCTTGATAAATGTCACTACGGCAGCACAAACGAAGATCTGTTCGCAAATGATTTGCTACGCAGAAACCACAAATGATAAATCTGCATCTTCAGCCTTTTAAGAAATAACCTGACACCGTATAAAAGTTTCCAAAGCCCCCGTTCTCTCTGCCAAAATTTTAATTTCCCAAGCCCTACCTGACGCGTGCTGTAATAAACAGCAGCAGAGTGTGGGTTAAGTGAACAAAACCAGAATAACGGCACGTGAGAAAAAGCTCCTTCCCAGCATGGCATCGTTCCAAAACTACATATGGAAATTAATATCCTAATTAATAAGGGTTCATGAAGCACAAAATATTAAGGGCAGACAGAAAGAGCTGGAGTGCTTCTGTGGCACGACGCACTCGGGGCACACAGATTGGCAAAGACGTGTTAGATGTACTAAAATATTTGGAGATTTTTCCAGTCTTTCCAGTCCAATCCTCTGTGTAAGGATTGCACGCGAGTGTCCCACAGCACTCGAAGCCAATTTACACCGACGTGATAAACCGGCTACCAAATCCACTCTGTCTCTCCATCTCCAGCATTCTCAGACGCTGATGAAGCAAAGAAACTAAAAGGAAATAGATCGATAAACACGCCAGAAACATTTTTGAGGGCTCATAATTCAGATCTAGTGAAAAAATTTCTTTTTTCATCCCTGTTTTCTTGTTTCCACCAAGAAGTAGAACACCCAGCAGGTTTGAACAAAGTCAGCTGTGTAACTGCTGGGCCGGGCGGATGCTGCCCTTCCACTGGGAACCCACCGAACGGATTACTGGAGCTTTCACTTTCTGATGTACCCCCCCGCCGGTTCCGGCTGGTTTTCCACCTCAAAGGAACAATGCCAGTTTTTACTACAGGAAGATTTAGCCCAACCAACTCCAAAACGACAGGCATAGCCAGATTGCTTGGTTTTTTGTTTGTTTGTTTTGGTGTTGAGTTTATCATAGACCGACCACAGAAAATGGTAATCCTGAAATACTTTGAGAAAGCTAGAGTTATTATAAAAAAAAAAAAAAATAAATCTACGGCTGTTCCATAAGCCAAAGAACCAGAACTATCCTTCAGCAGCAGCTCTGGTATCCACCCAATGAAAATTCTATTAGCCAAGCCAAAATCACGACTAACAAGAGTTAATCACAGACATGTCATACATACAAATATTAATCTCATGGCATGATCTGTCTTCCAAATGAAGATGTGCTTTGACAAAGCCCCTCGGGGCAGGAAAGGCTTTTGAGCAGTTGCCCGTTCAAGCTTTCCACCCAGCGCTTTGACCACTGCAAAGCCAATGCTATGAGCGTGGATGGGGAAAGCGATAACAGGAACCGTGAGGTACAACGACCACAAGCCACTATTTTAGAAATCGCTGTGAGGGAAGAAGAGCTATGAGTAACAAAAATACATTAGCTGACAGAACGATAGATTAGAATCATAGAAACGTGTTGGTTGGAAGAGACCTTTAAGATCATCAAGTCCAACTGTTAACCCAGCCCTGCCAAGTCCACCACTACCCCATGTCCCTCAGCACCACGTCTGCCCGGCTTTTAAATACCTCCAGGGATGGCGACACCACCACTGCCCTGGGCAGCCTCTTCCAATGCTTGACAATGCTTTCAGTGAAGAAATTGTTCCTAATATCCATCCTAAGCCTCCTCTGGTGCAACTCGCGGCCATTTCCTCTTGTCCTGTCGCCTGTTCCTTGGGAGAAGAGCCTGACCCCCCTGGCTGCCCCCTCCTTTCAGGGAGCTGTAGAGAGCGAGAAGGTCTCCCCTCAGCCTCCTTTTCTCCAGGCTGAACACCCCCAGCTCCCTCAGCCGCTCCTCACAGGACTTGTGCTCCAGACCCCTCACCAGCTCCACTGCCCTTCTCTGGACACGCTCCAGAACCTCAGTGTCTTTCCTGGAGTGAGGGGCCCAAAACTGGATGCAGCACTTACAATAGCAAGGCAAAGGAATCAGAGCTGTGATCAAACAGCAGTGTTAGAATCGTTGGCATCAAACCTGAACGAAGGAAATGCCCTTAGAAGATGGGCAGGAAAGCTGCAGTCCGAAACGCTGAGCTCTGTGCCCTGCTGTCACCGAGCTTGAACACGAAACTATTAACACCTTGGTCTTCAAGGGTCACATGAGACTAAAACAGATCTCTTATGAGATCTGTAAGGCAGGTAAGCATCAAAATGTAGATTTTTTTTGCCATGCTGGTGATGCCATCTCTGGATTAGCTGGATTAGCGCTACCTTCCCTCCTGCTCAGTCGGTTAAACGCACCAGGCTCCCGACAGGAGTTACTGAACCTCGCAGAACTTGGTTCCCGTAGCTGACACTAACCAAGCATCGTTTTATTTATGCAACTTTCTTTTTCCTTCGAAAGTTCAGCTACTTCCTAGACAGATCCCACAACAAAAATTTTATTAGGCCTCTTGTCATGCCAGCTGCTTCACACTCATTACTCATTCATCAGTCTTGAGATCTTTATAGCATGTCCTACCCATCAGTGTCCTCGCTTGCCCAAATCTGAACGTGTCTCCCGTGAGGTGACAGGAATTTGTGGGTAGCTGAGTTTCCCCCCTCTATCTCAGAGCCCTTTAGAGGAAAAGGGTGCTAAAAGTTTGCATTTCAAGAAGACGCTGGACATGTTTATGGAAAAGAAACCCATGGAGGGGTAGTGCGTGCACAGAAACCATGTGCGATCCAGGAAGAGACTGCAGCTGGAGGTTGGAAAAGCACAGGAGGAAGCCATGTGTACACCCACCCTGTCTCCTCCCTCCTCTTCAGGCCTTCCTAATGGCCAGCTTTGGAGAAAGGACCTTTGGTCCGAGGCAGGGTGGGCAGAAAGAAGATGTTCTCATGTAGGTAGGCTTCTTCCTACGCTACTTAAGATAGCTCGGCTGTGCACAGGCAGAAGTCATTAACCCGCCAGCCACCCAACTTGATGGATGAGGTACAGAAGCCATCAAGTCATCAAGAAATGCTACCAATTGGCCCCTCCGAGGAGAGAATGGGGAGTTGTTGGGAGATACGGCGCAGGAGAACATGGAGCTGACACCAGCCCCTGGGCACAAGCCAGCTGATGGCCCGCAGACAGTGCTGGTGCCTGAGCCCACTTTGCCTACGGACGGGCCCCGCGCCGTGGCCAGGCTATCTGCAGAGCTTGAGCTGGCAGATCCAGCCAACTGCGGCAAAGTCGTGACGAGGTAAAAATAGAATGGCAAAGCAAAGTAGAAAAAAAAAGGTCAAATACAGCTATAAACAAAGGAAGCAGCTGCTGCAACAAAGCCTGTCAGATTACAGTGCCCCTACTCCAGCACTCCTATTTTCTTCTTAAAACTGCTGGTTTTCAGAAAACAGTTTTTAAAAGTTTAGCGGGCTCACATAATACCACGCCGTAAAATGTCCTGTTCACCTAGACCAGTCTTGTAATATGATTTTATGCTGGAAGAAAATCTGGCTTAAACTTTAAACCTCTGGAAAACTTGACACGTGCCATTACAATACATTGCACGCTGGATACTTGAGCTAGTGATGGGTGAACTCTGGAAGATTGAAGTTCTGATGTTTTTACTCCAGAAATCAGGCTAAAACTACGGGAGTGTCAAATTAATGACACTTCTGGCCGTTCCTGCTTCTAGGGGGGTACAGCCCTTTCTGGGATCTCTCATCTCGGTGTCATGAACGATGCCGAAAAGGGATCTCAAATGCGCGTCTGTACAATGGTACCTTACGAACTGACACCAAAAGCTTGGACAGAACGCTCCGTGACTTGGCCAAGCCCACTTGCAACCCGCAAGAACAGTGCACGGAAAATCACCTACAGAACGCTGTAAACAAATCAGAGAGCTCTGACAAAATACACGGGATGGGAAATCAGAAGAAAGCGATCTCAGGATTTCCATCACCAATCTAAGCCTTAGTATTAAAGCGCAAATTGTAATCATTACATACCAATAATTTGGAGAGAGGCTCTATATTTTGTGAAGACAGACCTAGGATGGACTTCAGAGAGGACCGCATTTACATCCTAAATAATTGGACAGCAAAACTGCGATCATTGCTGATACCTTATGGACTTGCTGCAGCACAAACCAGTACGGGCACAGGAATAAAGCGCTGGGTCCTACGCACCAGTACTGCTGCAATTTGGCTGCGCTTTCTCGTTTCACTAAGGGTACGGCATATTGGTCCCAGCAGAGACACTAAAATACTCCCACGGAGGAGCTCACCCTGTGAACCCTGGTTCAACGCTTTTCAGCCAAGGGGAACCTGTATTTAAGGCTCACGGTGCGATTACTGTGTCCACCAAAAATTTCCCAGTAATAACGAAAGGCAATATATTTAACTAATGGAATACTTACACTAATGTAGAGCAATGATAATAGGAATGATGTACAAAGTATTTAGGATCAGAGCATCACTTTAACTATTGAATAAAGCTTTTAGGATGAAGAAATTTAATAAAACTTTTCCAAACCCGACTGTAATGTCAGTTTGGGTTTTTCAGGGTTAAACTGAATTAAGGGGGATGGTTTTAAACCTAAATCAATTTCTTCATTTCCTTCCCAGTATGAATTTTGCGAACTGGTTCTTCACTTGGGAACGCTACCCTGGCTGCGCCAAGTGCTTCACGGCATTCGAACTCCTGGATGAGGCTGGGCATGGCTATGGATACAGCTAAGTTTTACGCCACCTATTACAGCGTCAAGCCAAATTCAAATACTTCCATTCATTATCCACACGCCAACGTACAAAGGCTCAAAAATAATGCCTGGAACTTCACCCATATGAAATGCCGTAACGTGTTTGCGTTTGGAAGACATTTTCCTTCTTCTAGAGCTCAACGCGGACCAGTTGAGTCAAATTTCCTGACCCACTCGCCCCTGATTATCCTGACGGCCCCACAGTCCAGTAGACTGCAGCGTTTTTGTAAGCAAATGTGCTCAGCAGGCTCCTGCATACTTCTTACTCTGCAGCTGCAAATCCTGTTTACTTCAGTTAAAGCTCCACAGGTCCGACAGTCTTGGACCAAAATTTCAGATCAAGTCCGTGTATTGGGTAGCGATCAAGAATTCCACCAGTTTCTGAGAGCAGATAGCAACCATGGGGAGGACAGCAGTGCAATATTCTTGGCAAAAGAGCCCAATTCTCTTCTTCTCCAACAACTCCATAAATAATAATAACCATTGTGCATCAAAAGAAATCTCAGAGAAAACAACTTGTTTTAATAGATTATGAAAAATGTTGGTAATTCAGTTGTTTTTCAGTTTGGGGTTGGACGTTTCTTGCTGCTAAGGAAGTTGTTTTCTTGTTTTCCAACTGATCAGCGTGAAGTATCTCAAAACAGATTGAGGACGAGATGCACCACTTGTTTTCTGTCTATTAAGGAACAAAAAGATCTTGGTTTTTTGGTTTGGTTTTGGGTTGCTTTGGGTTTTTTTAGAAATAAGTACTTGTTTGCTGCTTAAAATAAAAATGTGTTCTAAACTTATTTGGAGAAGTTTGTTCCCCCTCCAATCCTGCCCCATGGAGAAGATGGCATTTAGTAAGGATAGTTACAGCCGAAGGGAGAGGGGGTGCAAAGGCATAGAAGAAATGAAATGGGGAAAAGCAATCTTTCCAAGACGTCTGAGGTCCTCCAGTTCTCACATTTCGTTCTCTCACGTTCCCTCTCCTCTTCGTACACAGCTCTATTCCCATGTTCAACGCTTTACTTAACAAGCCACCGCTCAGATGGGGCAGTTATTCACCCAAAATGAATCAGGCTGTCGTTCCTCCTTGCCAAGGATGCTCCTGGGCAACTCTGTGTTTCTACCATCACAATGCTTGCCAGCTCTATCAACCTAGGTTTAAATACCATGGCATGTTATTAAGGACATGTGACACAAGACATGAAAATCTCACCTCTCCCTGAAGTCTCTTAAGGTCTAGGCTTTCATAAAAAGCTCCGGGTGACAGAGCCTACTCAGGCTGGACGTCCCTTCCCCTGGACACAGCCCCTGGAGACCTGGAACACCTCCTAGGACACTGCTCTACATGCTCCCTAGCTGGAAGAAGGTTCTCATTTGTTGTTGTTTTTTTTTTTTTCCCCAATTCGTTTTTATAAATGTATTTTTGAGGGCTCTGTAAAACTGCCAGAGGGGACGTAGAAAGCAGCTAGTGAGGAAGAAAGAAAACGCTGGCAGCAGCATGCGAACATTGTGCAAGAGAATCTATAGTTGGAGATGGTTTGTAGCACAGACACCAAGCGCCCCGTAAAATGTTTCAGATCTCCCGAGCACAGCTCCAATAGGCTTTGAAGTGTTGACATCACATAAAATAAAATGCATCGCAGTCCAAATTATCGCACTGGTTTTTCCCCCTCTCCTCACTTTGATGGCTTCTACAAAGCATTTTATATGGTTGAATAAATTTGAGTAACTCTTTACAAGTAAATCAAACCAAAATGGTTTTTAAAAAAAAAAAAAATAAAAATATTGGACGCTTGCTACTAGCCTCCTTTGAAAAAATAAGAGTGTGTTTCCAAATACGCTGCGCACAAGATGGTGTGATGCAGCCTGATTGGTAAACAGCAAGGAAGATGAATTCCTCGCAAATGCACCATGATTTTTCATCCTCAGACAATCGCCGCCACCCAAATTAATGACCGGCTTGTTGATTAATTGACAGCCTCTATCGAAAAATCAATTGTCTTTCCTCTCACTTGCGTTCTGCCTTTTTGCGCAAGCGGCTGCAAGAGGTTTGCAGAAATAAAATTTGCAAATTAAGATTAATTTCTAACGGGATCCTTGGCCAGATCTCCCTCTATGTTGCAGCAGATGGACTTTTGTGTGAAATATTTTTCCTTAGTTGCTATAGAAACATGCCAACATATTTCTGCTTAAGTGATTTGCTGGAGAGCTGTTTGTTGTGTTGCCCAGCGCTGACAGGAGTGAATCATTTTTAGTCTTCAGTCAAGGCTGATTAAAACCTGGTCTCTGGGTGTCTCACCGCTGCTAACTGCTACTTACAGGAGGGACATACTGTTAAAGTCATTATGGCTGGGACGTTTGAAGCATGCCTTGAAGTAAACCAGGCAGGTGGAAGGTTAAAGTTACAAAAACTGACTAAAAGCTGAGAAAAACCCAAGGCTTACACGCAACTGTAGATAAAGCAAAGGCAGAAAAGTTATGATGACCTTTAAAAAAGGGATTTATAAGATAACTGGATCTAGAAGCCAACTGTGATGGAAACAACCCCCCAAATGGTATTTATGACGCAAAAGGAGAGGCCACATACTTTTTCGAAAGGCAGCGTTTGAAGGAATGAACCAAGTTCACCCATGTCAGGCGCTGGCGAGGACCTGCCCGCACCAAAGGGCAGCAGGTCTGGTCCCACGCAAGTCCCACATCACAAATCCATGGCGCAGGGGAATCCCACTGGTGACGTGGCTTTGATTAGATCTGTGCTGAAATCCTCTGCTGTTCGGACTCCACCAAACTCAACCTCAACGGCGTCAAGCTGAAGAGGCTGGAGGCAGATGGCTTGAGGTATCCGTCCCCATGCCGTTCGGAGGGTCAGAGCAAGACCCTCTGTGTATCCCGGTTTCCCTGGGACCCTAAGGAGCCAGTCCCAGCCGCAGCGGCCGCAGCCGTGTCTAAATCACGCAGTAGTTGGGTTTTCTGGCACGCTGCCTTGTCCCTAAGGACCAGCCACGGCACATCATGCGCCTGTCCCCAAACCCGGGAGCTGGGAAGCCAAGGGAGAGGCAACACGTAGAGAATGTGAATGAACAAAGCAATTGACTTTCTATGAATCTGCACCCCAGGGTAAATTGGCAGAATAGTTACAGCCTCAGAAACGGAAATGACAAAGCTTTGCCCCTCCATTTCTAAGGAGCTGGTACCAAAGACCATTTCAACCCTTCTTCCATCCTCCTGCTCTGTGCCTCCGATCTTCCACTCGTACAACTCAGCAGAAGACACTGACCACACGCCGGTGCCGTGCGATCTACCAATTAAAGTTTTCTGTAAGAAGCAGATCTAATTGCACAGCGACTGGAGGCACACAGCATTTCAGGAAGCTGCATGGAAAGAAGCAAACCCTGAGATTAGGCTTATGAAGCAATTCCCAATTCCCTCCGAAGCAAAACTGCAGATACGTCTACGTTATTCAATCGCTCATTAAACCTAGAGATAAATTTCTCTGTTTTGGAAACAGTATGATGTAATTGAATGTTAAAAAATATGTTTCTTAATAAACTTATCCAGAGCTAGCTGCCAAGCCTCCCTCCTTTTGTTAGTTAGCCATGGGATCTGCTGCTCAGTATTAGCACTTGAGCCTTCCATTGGTGAGCCTTCAGAGGTGTTTATAACAGCCTCTTTAACTGGCATTTTCTCTCCATTTTAACTTTTTCCTCATTTCTGTGCCTATTTTTGAAGCACACTCCTACAATGGCAGCTCTCCAACTCCTCTTACCTCCAAGTGAAGGGCAGGCTACCAGCTACCTTTATAGTTAAAGCCAATTTTTTTGCTTGGCCAGCTTGCAGGGGAGCTTATTTCATGGAATAGTTGATTCTCTGCCCATGGCAAGCATATGAGTCATCCCTCCAAAAAGTATAACCTCTGCTGTCCCTCACTGAGATGTCTAGGAGGCCTGAAGGGCCAAAAGGTTCTCTGGATATGTCTAATGTTATTTCAGGATGCCCAAAGCTGTATGATTTAGAGATAACTTGCAGGAGATGGAGGACCGGGGAAGCTGACTTAGAAAATAATTTGGTTCTTAGTCCCATGAGCATAAGCCTCGAGTAAGCCCATGAAGTTATTAAGTACGTGCTCCAGAGAAATATAAGCAGAAATAGCAAGCACTACGCTAATCCAGGTTCCTTCACTGCCCAATTTAGAGCCCGCCATAAGTTACTTGGATTTTCATTATCTGGTGCCCCCATCTCTCCCAGCACACGCAAATTCAACCCTCCACCCCCTGTGCTAATGTAGAAAGTGTATTTTTATGCCTGCGGCGTAAGAACCTGGCAGCAGAAGACAATCTCTTGTAAACAAATGATTCGATGTGCCCATCACTGCCTTGCTGAGACCGCACGTCCGGAGGAGGATATATTCCTGTTAGCAACAGCTTCACCTCATTGCAGAGTCTGTAACATCATAGCAGGGCTTCAAGCTTGGGGATTCAAGTTCCCCTTGTCTGGGGGAAGAGGCAAGTTTTGGGACATTTCACATTTATTAAATCTATTCTCCAGGTGCTTCTAAAATAGTAACAGTAAAGAAGTCAAAATTCCCCTTCCAGCCATCATATGATCTCTGTAGTTGTGGAGCATGAACTTTTCTGGAGGCTCCAATACTGGAAACTGTTATGCCTGTTAATTTGGACAGGTAGATAGTACTACTGAATTCAATTAGACATCTTGTAGATTGATGGAAAACACTGCCCTGCTTTCTTTTAACACTGGGCAATAGTTTAGAAGTATCTTTTGAGATTATTTTTTTTGATTTTTTAGCTGGCTGAATGGCCTATTTGTGAAAAGAAATGAAGCTTCAAACGTTCTTTCTCATCAAAGACTCCCCCTCTATTAGAGATGGGGACTGGGTAGACCCTTAGGCTGATCCAGGATGGGATTCTCATGCTCCTGGGCTCTTAAGTTTGCTACAAATCAATGCGTCTCTTCCATGAGTTTCAGGGAGCACTTGCATTAATAAAAGCATCGTTCTATTTTTGTGCTATTCGCTTTTTGGCTCTGCTGTAGACAGGGATGACTAAAGACAGATAAGGAGTGGGTACAAAGCAACAGGCTCCATATTTCCTATGTATTTAATAGTAGATCATTTGGAAGGGTTGTAAGGCTCCTGTCACAGAACACAGAGCATGGAGTAGGTCTTACTTAAATTACCACAGCATTCAGCTTTTAAAGGCTCTGCTTGTTTCGTACTGAGGAAGACAGAAAAAATGTTGAAAGCTCTGAGGTTTCCCCTTGGCCACTGGTGATAGTAGATCTTGTGAAGTCAAGTTCTTCTTGATCCTTTTAACTTGTGCTGCTGGGCCTTATCTACCACAGCTTCAAGATGTCATGAACTTCCAGGAAAGTATTAACAATTCACATCCCCAGCCCGTAGGTATATTACCTGTTCCCAGCCCATTCTCCGAGAAAGGCAAAATGGTTTTCCATTTCCTTCATCCTTGTTCCTGACAGTTCCTCTCTGATTCTCCAAAAACCCAAAACCAAACCAAAAAACCTCTGACTTATCAGACCTACAACATCATGAAAACACATCACCTACAACCCAGATACTCGGTGGAAGAGGAAGGCGCTCGCCTACACTAAAAGATGGAATATCCCAAGGAATCCTTTCATTTCCTTTTCTCTGCCAAGGGGAACGCCACCTCTTTCGACACAAGCTCTCTGTGAAGCAGTGATGACTGTCTCTCGTCCAGGAATATTTTTGAGGCAGGCAAATAGGAAGCATGCTTCTAGGCTGGCTCAGCTTTTTTTTCCATGAACACACATGTCAGAATTTTTCAAGACGAGAGAATACCGTCTTTTTCCATGTTTGCGCCTATCATGGTAACATTTAGCTGTGAAAATGGCAGGGGAAATTTAATTCAAGAGAAATCCGTAAACACGAATGACCTTACCCAGGGCAGAATTACATAAGTTTTGATCTGTTTGGACGGTAAACTTGGTGACTCTTTACACCTGTAACTTCCTGAAGGGTCAGTGGTGGGTGCGGTAACACTGTCCCAACACAACACAGCCCACCAGAAAAGTCACAGAATCGTAGAATTGCCTATGTCGGAAGGGACCTTTCAGATCATCCAGTCCAACTGTTGACAAAAAACCACCACTACCCCATGTCCCTCAGCACCACATCTGCCCAGCTTCTAAATACCTCCAGGGATGGTGACCCCACCACTTCCCTGGGCAGCCTGTTCCAATGTGCGATAACCCTTTTGGGGTAGAAATTCTTCCTAATTTCCAATCTAAACCTCCCCTGGTGCAACTTGAGGCTGTTTCCTCTTGTTCTACCACTTTTTACTTGGGAGAAGAGACCGACCCCCACCTCTCTAGTTTCCCTCACGTCTCCCTCCTCTATTTATCGGACGTTTACAGCGACCTGCAGAAAGGAATCCTCATTTTGATTCGGGCGGGAGGCTCTGCTATAAATACAAATACTACTAGTTATGGTTGTCAGGATAAGAGCGATGAAGAGGAACAGTGCAGGAGGGATACGGGAGTTTGGCAGAAGGGACCCTGGGTCGTAACTATCTAAACCATGAACTGGCTGCAGAGTCAGTGCGACCTGCCTCCAGAAGGGCACGGACGCTGTTGCAACGCTTTAATCCTATTCATTAGGACCCACTCTGTGTGGAACAGCACCGAGACTACACTGTAGAATAGTATCAGACTCCAGCAATCGCAGGAATGGTCTACCCGCGAGTTTCAGTTAGCCTCTCAGAGGCAGAACCAGTAATGAAATGCATAAAACAGAGAAAAAAAGATATTTAAAAAAATTGCAGCTAAGAATAGATGGTACTCTTAAAAACGCCAGCTTGCTCAGAGCCAAGCAAACCATCATATGTGCTGCCACACGCCGAAGCGCCGTGTAGGCAGGTAGATTATTAGGAAAAAAACGCAGTGCTCCAGTGAGGATGGGGCGGGTATGGCACAGCCTGGGAGAGCAAAGCCAGCTACCCATCTGCAGAGCTGGCAGCTTCTCCCCTCCCTCCCCGGGGCATGCTGCGAGACAGATGTGCAGCCCGGTGGTTTTGCAATCGAGCGGTGCGTGGCACTTCGCCAGGTCTCTCCAACTAATTTTGATGCATTTAGACGCAGGTTGTCACTGCATTTCACATATGTCATCAAAATGAACATCTGACAATCACGGCAAGAACTGCAAATTTTCGTAACTCCTCCCTTCCCCCTTCCCTTTCCCTGATTTGCAAATTCATTTTGATTGTGCTTATGCTTCTATTGGGTTTACTTTCATATTCGCGCAAATGCTCGTTAAAAGCACAGCTTAGTTTCATGCACTAATATTCACATGAAAAATGCTACATGAGATGCAACACCAGGTTTCACAAAGCCTACCACCAGCCTCTGACACACGGACAAACAATCCAGACAGGGGTTTATCCAGAGCTCTCCCAACAAGAGCCATGTACATACATGCAATTACATTGTGTGAAAGCAAAAAAACACACAAAGTTATTTTCAGCTTTGCTCCAGCCAACACACTTTACGTTATTAGCCTAATTTTCCTGGATCCCTCTGGGGAAGACAGCCTACTTCTTCCAGTTCTGTTGGTTATAATAACGATGCTTTATCCAGCCTGGGAGCAATGACCCATCATTTGCATTAATCACAACTAACCGACGTATGTGATGTTTCAAACATAGCATGAATCCAAGCAGCTATCCTCTCGGAAAAATATTCCGCAATGAGACACACAAAATGTGCTTTTATTCACTGTGGGCTTGTATGGCATTAGCAGACGAGACCCCACCGGGTTATCAAAGGGATCTGCTCAGCCAAATACCGGGGCAGTCTCCGCACCAGGGTATGCGGACGAGGCCATCAGCATTGCTATAGATCCTATAGGTGACCCTCTCCTTCCCAATATGGCCTGAGTAGTTGTTCCCACTCTGGCAAGGGCAGCCCGCGCTCCTGATGACGGTGAGGGAAAAAACGTCAGCACCTGATCAGCTGGGGTAATGAAGAACACCTGCGACAACAAAACCCGAAGAGTTTTACTGAGTATCTTGGCTGAAGTTTTCTCTCCGGTACTTTGGGCAACTGGGCAACGTCCAGCTGTATCCTCACGGCGGGTTCCCTTCCAGCTGTAATCCCAGCCCGGGCTGCTGGGAACCACGGCTGTCTCAAGCTAAAAAGGTGGTGCTCCCGCTCTTATATTTTTACAGCCCAACGTGACCCGCCGTTCAGGTAGACGCGCGTTTGAGTCATTTCTGCTCCAACCGGCTGGCGAGCAAGCGCAGCGCAGCGGGTATGACGCAGGCTTTCGCGTGAGATGACGCAAACACGAAGCAGGACCCGGTGCCTGAATCTGTGCCGTTGCTGTGCTTCCGCAAGATGCGCAAAATAATTTTCCTACAGACAGCTCAACGGCATCCGTACTGCTGCGCCTACACTTCTGCAGAGAAATGTCCTACAATGAAGAATAATCTTGAGACAGACTGTAGTTTGCAATAAAAATAAAATTAAAAGAAACGGAAAATGCCCCCTTCCCCATCTCGTGCTTCCATTTGCCTCATTTCTTTAATTCCGTAACGTCTTGACCGTTGCTGCTAGGAGGTTAAAATTGAGACACGAACATATAATCTCCATAAGCTTTTGGTGTCTGAGCGTATCCAGCGCCTCACATCAGGCAGCTGGCGTCCAACAGCACATCCCGCTACGTGCTCAACACTCCGAAGTTCAGCCACAGCAAACCTTTAGAAATCTGAACACCTCAGTAATTAATTTTCCTGTTTTTAAACCGAAGCAACACTATCCTATTGCAGAAAGCGTGTTTAAAAACATAAAGCAGCTGGACGCTGTTGTCCACTGGAATGCACAAATACCTGCTGCAGATTTCAGGCTGAGATGAGGATACTTGTAAGAGGTTCAAGAAAAAAGTAAGTAAAATAAAGAGTCCTCTTTTGGAGGTAAACTGACTTTGGTCATGGTGGTGCTCTCTCTAGAAAGAGAACAAAAATCACAGAGAGGAAGACAGTGTCAACTCCCTGACATCAATGGGCCTCAACTCCACCTTGGAAGAACCAGCTCCATGGATAAGACTGGTCTCTCCACGCTAGTCAAGCTTTTCTGTATGACAGTAATTAGTGTTTGATCGCCACTAGTGTGCTAGAAAACAGGGTCCAGAGTCTCTCCCTGTGGTCTACAACAAACGCCGCAGCATCTTAACTGCAGAGTTAACCCCCGGCCTCATCACAGCACCGTGGGGACAGTCCAGCCACTCTCGATCTCCTTCACAGGCCAACAATCTCCAAGTCACTGGGACACCGAGCTGTGCCTATCGAACTACTCATGCTTTCTTTATTCCCACATCAGTTTTCTCTGGGCTTAACTGAATTATTTAACAGGAACGCAGGATCTCATTGCCTCTGGTTCTCATGAAACTCTCAGTTGTTTTCTCCAAGAGGTTTACAAAAGTTGATTCTTTCCCTCTCAAGTCCCTCCCTTCCAGCTTCCTCAGATTAAACCTCGTGTAACAGACAGACTCACAGCATCAGATGCTCTCAAATACCCAGTGATGTCTCCACAAGAGTCACGCTTCCATGAAAGCCCTGCTGCCCCACGGTCTCAGTCCCCTAAAGCCACTCCCCGAGAGTTTCCATGTCTCATTCACTGAGGTACCTGTGGTGGGTTGACCCTGGCTGGACTCCTGGTGCCCACCAAAGCCGCTCTGTCACTCCCCTCCTCAGCTGCACAGGGGAGAGAAAACATAAGAGAAGGCCCATGGGTCGAGATAAGGGCAGGGAGATCACTCAGCAGATATGGACCTGACTTGGGGAAAATTAATTTAATTTCTTACAATTATGCAATGTGGTTTACATTGAACATGGACGATGCGCTTGAGACAAATCCCATGGCTCTCCTGACTCAACCTGAATTGCCTCCCCTCTTCCAGCTGAAGATCTACCCCACCGCTTTAGGAAAGCTCAGGAGTCCAAGCTGGTGTCGTTTACTCTCCAAAAGCCAGAGAGCCGATGTAAACCACTCTTCCACTACAATAATTTCCATCAGCAGAAATCTGTTTGCCTTTAATTTGCATTCCTCATGCATAAGCGTTACCTACGTTGCTGAAAACTGAACCCTCAGAGCGTCCAAAAGCGCTAGAGATAAGCTTAGAGTTAAAGTAATAAAAAATCTGGGGTTTTAAACATATACCAGTTCAATACACTGTATTTATTAGTAGTTCCTGAACCCACAAGCTTCAACTAGTTTACAAAGAGCAGTGAGTTAAAGATGGTGAAGATACAAATAGGCTTCCTTCAGTCTGGTCCTTCAATCCCTCGCTCCATCCTTGGAAATCTTAAATGAAATATTGTTTACGAGGTTCTGCAGTAAGAACACAGTCCGGGTGTAATAAATTACGAGCAGCAAGCTAATGTTTTAGTTTTTTTTCTTTCCAAACCCAGCATCCACTCCCTCCTATTAACTCTCTCTTCTCTATGGCGGTGTCGGAGAGGGCTGTCTGCTGGAGCGTCTCCCTCCGTCAGCCTCCCCGGGCTGCCAGCAGAAGATGCCAACAGCCATGAAGAGATGAGTCACGGCCTCAGGGGAGCACCTCTTGTAAGAATATTACAAAAACAACTTCATAGCGAGAGGGGTCATAAAGCAGCGCGGGAGCAGGCAACGGGAAGGAGGGGAGATACAATCCCCGCTCGGAAAACTTTTCTCACATGATGGCCCGATACATCTTGGAATCTGACATATAGGCAAAATCCAGAGGTAATAAACACAGCTACGGAACAGATTTTGGTGGGCATGGCCAGCCTAGCTGCCAGAGAGGCTGGCTTTCTTGAAAGCATATTATCATCAGTTTATGCAATAGGAACAAGCTAAGTGCCGGGCTCCGTACGTGCCAACACTTCCCTCCACTGTCACCAAAGGATCTGCACAGCACTTCAAGTCTAATGTGAATAATAAAAATATCCTGCATTCAAGACCAATATGAAGCTCTTGTTCGAGAAATAAAACACATTTCAGGGCCACAAAGAGCAACGCTAATATTGTCTGGTTCAGTGTGACCGAAGGAGCAACAATTCACCGTAATGAATGTTCAAAATTAAGGGCTACTGCCACCTCTGAACTCATTTTCTGCCTGTCGTAAACCGTTCAGTTTCATTTGTTCTGGGCCTGAGTCATTATTTTCTTCCCTACCTAAAACGGGATCGTTAAATGACAATATATATGGGTTTCACCTTCATTTTTTCACTTTCAGTTTTACTAACCATTTATATGGTTAGTATCCTATGTGTATATAAACCAGGTAAGAAAACCAGGAAACTTTCCAAACACAGACATTCTTCGTATTTCATTTATTCCGTGGGGTTTATGCAGTGGGATTCAATGGCAACGGCACGGGAACTGAACGGGGAGCCCATATTCTGCACCCACGTAATGGAGAATACGTAGGACTGGAAAAGGACAAATCAGACCTAGGATGTTTACATGTTCTCGTAATAGAACTTCGTCTAGAGACTATAGAGTTGCACAGTTAAGCTCTCAAGAAGACAGCTTAAATTCATTAAGCTCATTAAAACTTTCATGTGTGTGAGACGCGCTGTAACACAGCTGTACTGCGGGGCAGCCGACTGCTTCTAAAATACCATTCTCCTCCTCCCTGTAATGACGAGAGACTTAGAGTAACAAACTCATAATCAAATAATACGTAATTGGCATAACCTTTAGCATGAAAAGAATCGGTTTTTATCACTTGAATTATGCGGATCAACTGGTAGGAGAAGGTATAAATGTACCTCGTGTCTGGCAAGGGACCATACACTGCAGCAGGAGAGCTTACCTGTGAAAGCATCTGTCCTCCCGGAGCCTGTTTGTCAGCAGTGTGAGCGGCCGTAATGCCGGGCTGGTAGCGGTACAAGGCTCAGGAGGAGAATCAACGCCCCTATTACCACCAGGTTTAAAGAACTGACTTTTTCCCTTCAGAGAAAAAAGTACTTTTTGAGGTGATCCCCTTTACTCAAACACTGTCACAACCCTGTTTGGTCCGTAAAAAGGTCGAGTCACCGTTTCTTCCCTGAGCACTTTGGGTCAGCGGTCACAGGGGAAAACCTGAAGAAAGCGACTTGGAGTCTCCCGAGGACAAGCGGATGCTATTCCTAGAAGGGGAAGGCAGAAGGATGCCTTTGGTTTTAACACGACTTCCCTTGTCCTTGTGTGCAGCGTCAAGAAAAGCCCTAGCTCAGAGGCAGGCGGTGCCAACTGCCTTTTCTCCAGGCATCTTGCCTAGAAATGCTTCGTCTCTGCCAAGTCACCTCCTCGGCGTTATATATCCCTCCAAAGGAAGTCAATTGTCCACAGACACGTAGCTCCGCTTAGAGACATTTTTTAAAAGAAGCCCCCAGCCCAGCGCCCAATATTCTCACGCGTGGTTAGGATTCCAATGTCCCGTCTCTATCAAGGTAGATCTGCTCACCCAGGGTGAAACCTTCCCTTAAACGGAGCTGGTTTGCTCCCAGAGACCAAGGGCTTTTCTGGGAATGAATCTGTTCTCTTACATGAACGGGGAACCACTGCAAAAGCTCTTCAAGCATGAAATACCCTGAACCTGAAAACCTCACTGGACGGCACGAAGGTACCTCCAAGTGGTAGGTGACGCTGGGGAAGAGCGCTGGGCTGACGACGATCTTGGTGACAGGGTCCTCCACGTAGCCGCAAGAGATACGCAGCGGGAGCAGCGGCGATTCGGCAATACTCTTCTCTAACATGGCTTGTTCTTGCCCTGGTGGGCTCAGCAGAGCGTGGAAATTAATTCAAACTGTTTTTATTAGACTGCTTGTTGCTATACAACATACCCGTCCATTAGGAAGAGGAACATTGTAGTTCCTCTCATCCCCTTCCAGAGACATTTCAAATAGGTGGAGGTTGAAATACCACAAGTGAAAGCTACAGACATAAATTGCATATTTGTTTGTGTGGATCCGCACATGGCTAACCTTCCAGAATGTAAACCAAACCCTAATAATGGGACCCAGACTGAAATGGAAACCAGCTCTCCACAATGAGATACAGATTCTCGCGTCTGAGAAGTTTGCAGTCAGCTACAATAAAAATCAAGAGCTACAGCCCGGCCAGCCCCCAAGTCTCCATAAATATCAATTTTCCCTTTTTTTTATTGTTAGCAGAAGAAGCTTGGCAGTGGCATGCCACCACACTATTAGTAAACACACGTTATTATAAACACAGAACAGAGATCATAATAACCGTCAAGAAAAAAGAATGAAGAAATTACACAACCAGCCCGACTCCTAGGGAAACAATTTCAGGAATACAAGGCAGCTCTAGCTGGATATGCCACTGTGGCCCCCGGCACCTGACGCTTTCTGCCACCCCTCTCTGGGCTTTGACGCTACGTGTGAAGCCAGAGAAGAAGCTGTGAAAAGGACCTGGTGGGTTTCTGTATTCTCTAAAAATGACTCCAGATCAAGTGACAATTTCTTAATTGCCAGGCTGGCGGATAAAATCAGGTTTACAAGAATCGGGCTATGATCTTTTTGCTTTTTAACTACCACAAATAATAACAGGATGTGTTAAGAGAATTAAAATAGGACAGTGCTTGTACGGGATCCATCCAGGCACGGGACCAGAAACGCTTGGCTATCCAGGCATCTGAGAGAGCCTGATGCTTCCTGCAGAATGGGGTTTCAGTTCAGGACTCCAGTGAACTCCCCCAAAATTTATCAAGGCTAAAACCACGCATTCCTCATGCTGGCGTGCTCTCCTACCCCCACGATGGCACCGCTGCGAGAGGAAGCTCTGGGAAGCCACGGCTGGACCCATCACATCCCTCTCCCGCAAGACCATCTCCTTTCTCTCCACTTGCATGGGGCCACGACGGCATCAAGTACAAATGCAGAAACCACCGTACCACCTGTAATCCTGTACCCCATGGCTGTCTTCATCATGGGCCACAGCTACAATGCACTTTGCCAAGGAGAGCTTCCAAGTCTTAGTTTGACTTATTTTGGGAAGGACCACACGTAAGACCACAGACAAAAAGCGAGTACAGATCAGAAATGACATCGCTCACTGCTACATACTGTTGCACAATGTGTTGATAAACATTTTGGGGATTTTTGTAAGCACCAAAGAAAAGTGACTTTCTGCAGTCAGAGTAGGTGTGAGGAGCTGTAGTGTCCTCTAGAGACAAGATCCTTGCAGCGATCACAGTACGCGATCAAAGTTCAGCTGAGCAGACGCCGGGCAATACCCCTCCCATGGAGATGTTCTGCAGAGAGAAACTGCATCATTTTGACAAATGTAAGCATGGAGATCTAGAGTCAGAATACAGAGAGATCAAGGACTGAGTCAAATGGTAGATCATGAAGGGTGATGATGGATGTCTGATTGTGAGTTTCACCTAGAAAGTGACCCCTAAAGATAAGAGACTGTACAGCAAGAAGCTGGAACTGACAAGCCAATGGCCAGGATGCAAAGAATCACAGAATCACAGACTGGTTTGGGTTGGAAGGGACCTTAAAGCCCAGCCAGTGCCACCCCCTGCCCTGGGCAGGGACACCTCCCACCAGCCCACGTTGCTCCAAGCCCCGTCCAACCTGGCCTTGAACCCCTCCAGGGATGGGGCAGCCACAGCTTCTCTGGGCAACCTGGGCCAGGGGCTCACCACCTTCAGCGTGAAAAATTTCTTCCTGAGATCTCATCTAAATCTCCCCTCTTCCAGTTTGAAGCCGTTACCCCTCGTCCTATCACTACTTGCCCTTGTAAAAAGTCCCTCCCCAGCTAAATTAATAATTTTAGAAACTCAAAACATATAAGGAACCTTGAATGTAAATACCCAGAGAAACCTGAGGAGGGAAAAAAGCATGGGACACAGTAATCTCTCCCTTTGCCCAAAGGAGACTGAGAAACAAAGCTGTGTCGTGGAGGTAAAAGGCAGGTGTTGAAGAGGGCGACGAACTGGAGCTCCAATTTCTGAGACAGGAAAGAAAGAGAAGAGACTTAAAGTGGGAGAAGGAAAAACACCCCAAAGAGAAGGAGAGATCATGCCGTAATTTTTCGGTCGTCTTTTAATTTATCAGTAAGATCATGGATAAGAAGGGGAGGGCAAACACTGGAAATAGCTAAGAAGTGTCTGGGATGCTGCAGATGGAAGATGTGGAAAGACACGCTTTGGGGGGAAATCTACAGTGATTTTCAGTATGATAATTAGGATTTTTCTTGATAAATAAAAATTAGTTCTAAGGCATGTATCGGTGGTAAAGTAACTTGCTCTCATTTGGCACCTGACGAGCAAGCAAAACAAGTGTGCTTTACACAGTAAGCCAGGGCCAAATGGGAGCGTAACAAAGAAGGGCATGTGACCTGTACTTGTGCGATCAGTTGGAAAAGTTTATTCTTACCTACACGTTTCAAAGTCCTTTAGGATCTGTTTTAAATAGATGGCCTTGCACAAATATAACTCTCTGTCTGTCTTTATTTCTATAGAAAAAGAGAGGCAAATATGTCTGAAAATCCTCTCTCTGCCTGGGGGGCAAAAAAGTATGCCACGACTTGTTAAAGTTCTCAATATTGGATGCAGATGAGCAAAAATTGCTCAGCAGTTTTAGCAACATCCCTGTGGAATCTGGAAAAAAATGGTTAGAAGTGGTAGTTCACAAGAGGAATTGTTGGAGACAGCTTATAAAACCGGCATCTGCAGTTCAAAATGACTACCACTACTGGCCTGGGCTGGACGGGCCCAGTCTCTTCGCTCTGTCCTGCCGCTGGACCACGCCGCCAGCAGCAATTTCCTCTGGAATGCCCACTCCGGTGGAAGGAACATCTGGTATGTCCATCTGGGGCTGGACAACAAGTGCGTTTGTTGGACATTCTGCAGCAGGAGAGGTTAACACTAAGCCTTTAAGTGGTCACAAGTAGACTTTGAAGTTAACAGCCTATTAAGATGAAGGGGGAAAATTCACACCTCTTGGTGCTATTGTTTTAGTTGGTCTCCAGGCCCGGGAAGACAGCGGTGGGTTGATTTACATTAAGAAACCTACAGTAACGTTGGCAACCAAAGGAGCTATGGAACTTAAAATTTGGAAAATAGAGCAAGACGTGCAGAAAAATGCTAAATCCACAGGACCCATAACCTTTCCAGTCCAGCAGAGCTGGATATGCTCAGCCTCTATTAAAAATAAAGACTAAATAAAGTGCACAGTTGTTCAGTGCGTGATTTAAAGTTGATATAATGCACGCAATAAAGCGTAGCCGAGTGGGCTGAAGTAATAAAGGCAGATGGCAACGGATTAGCAAACGGGTTTTACTACTTAGCAAATGGTATATACTTCTCCGACCAGCTCAAGAAAACCCAACGTTTTTTCAGTTTCACATCATTTTCTTCCCTTATTCCCTTTGCTGACAAAAATATTGTACTGTCAGGGGAGGGGATACATTCCTAGTGAAACGCTTCCTCTGTCTTTTGTTCAAAATCTCAGTCAGACCCTGAGCTTATAGAAATTGAGGAATCCCGCTGATTGAGCCTCGATAAACTGTTTGTGTCACGACGTATTTATAGTTGTTCTCAATCTTACATCAACAGCGCGGCTGGATGTTTCGCATTCATTCTGGATTTTAATAAACCCGACTTTTTCACAATTTTGCGTGGATTTAGCTATAAGTGTTTGGAAGGGACTCACCGCAGAATTCGAGAGACGGTGTGAGCAGGGAAGAAATTCAGCCATGGTTTCTCGTAAGGACGGCCGCACGAGAGGGAAGACAGCGGTAATCGACGCGCACATCCAGCTGGGCCCTGAAACACTCGGGGCGCAGGCCAGCAGAAGAACAGGAGGGAAAATACTGACACAATTAAGTCAAGAAAATAGATGAGTGATTTAAAAAGACAGTATTTTAGGCTTTAGCACTGTTCGTGGTGTTGGTGAGTCACCCAGAGCGATACACCACCAGTGAGAGGCAGCACGTGAAGATAATTTAAAACCCTTTCAACTAAGATACAGAGTTAAGTTGAACTCGCTTGCTTTAAATTACGTCAACGTAGCAATTTTCACAATAATTTGTGATTTAAAATGTATGTTCTGCCCACATTTCCCATTTAAGAGGAAAAAAAAAATAGCATCCACACTGAATACTTTTGCCTACACTAAAGCTCCTTTCCCACTATTTTCGTATTCTTCGGGCTACCACAAATAATGTCAAGAGCTGGAAAAATTATTTCTGGAACATGAACATTCTGCCCTTTTTCAATAAAGTCCAGATTTCCCAAACGAAGTCTTTTACCAGCCATGCCTCGGGAATTACAAGACCGGCCGGCACGGGCAGCTCCCAGCGGTTTTCAGCGCAGAGAAGATGCCGTGGGACCGCCCAGTCGAGAGAAAGATTTTGAGATCGAAGAGATCAACATAATTTCATTTATACAAGTGACGCTGTGTTAAGCCGAGCACAGGAACAACGAAAACTGAACCCTTCTCCTGCTTGGCCCCTTCCTCTCCTGAGGTCCCTTTCAGTACCTAAGGATCACTAAGACTTTTATGTATTAATCGGCATTGATTTATTGTTTATTTTCTCTGATAAAGAGATCGAGGTATTAGCAGAAAGCGACGTTTCGCTCAAGGGAAAAAAGGAATAAAAAGAGAGCGGATGTTTGTGGATGTGGGGTTAGGAAAAGCCTGGCAGAGCAGACAGTATCTCTAATGCCATAATGAAGATAAGCAGATGAAAAGGGCCACTGCGGATTGCCACTGGCTCACAGTTAAGTGGTGGGTTTGTAAAATAATTCCTTCTGATTCATTTTCTGGTTACATTATGGTTCTTCAGTCAATTACATTACCACATCGGGTTTTAAAAAACCAGATTCCTGAGTAAACAGCGAACAGCAGACAAATGAGTTGGAAAACCCAAGCGATGTTCTTTATTGCCCAAATTTTGAGGAGCATTATGACCGATAACAGACAATCCCTCCGCTTCCTACCGGTGTGCCCGTGCCCTTCAGACTTACAAACGCTTTGCGTGCAAAGAGCCCGGAGGGGGGGATTATTTTGGCAACTATTCCCCAACGTGTTCACAACTGCAGAAACCCCCAAATAAATAAATAAGAAAAGGAACTAATTTTTTTTTTTTTTTTGGGGGGGGGGGGGTTGCTGTGAAAAAAATCAGGGAGAGGGTGGAAAGTGGAGAAACGCAACCGTCAGCTTAGATAAAAATGTGCTTTGGCGTCGGAGGAGTTGGGTGAACTTCTTCTTTGGGGGGAAAGGCAGCGAGACCTCTCGGGGCTTGGAACAAGCCCCGAGAGGTCTCGCTGCCTTTCCCCCCCTCCCGCCAAAGGAGCCCTTGTGTCGGTACCAAGGCTCCTCGTTCGGCTCTCCGCGAAGGAGCTTTTTCAGAAAGAGAAATGATCTCATTACTGTAATTCGCTTTGTTTGAAGAACTTTCTCTCCGCCGCAATTAGGATGCTTAACCTGCGCCGTCTTGCCCCGTGCAGGCTCGGTAGCGCGAACAAGCCAGGACCGGGGGTAAGACAAGGAATGCAGACTAAGGGAGGGATCTCAGCTGGGTTGTTGTGTTGGGTTTTTTTTGTCCTCGGGGCTGCCAAGAAAGAGAGCCCGGGCACCTGGGGATGTGCCAACCCATCGCCTTCAAGCCTCGAGGACCCACATCCTTTCGGGGTTCGAGAGCTCCACCTCCCGGGGTGCACCCCCTTGCCCCATCTTGGTTAAGGGTGTCTCGTGGGACAAGGAACGTGTCCTCACAAGTCCTGCCCGTAGAGAAATGAAAGCGAGCGCAAGGGGGCTCATCCAGAGCTTCCCACGTAATGTATTAGCAGCACTTCCAGATCAAAGCGTTTGGGGTTTACACCGAAATGTTCTGGTTTGCAGCTGAAAAAAAAAAAAAAAAGAAGTTCAGGTTTCCAGGGTTTTCTGTTTGAAAAACCAGGAAACTATAGAAGGCAGGCACGCTAAATGAAATCTTCTCCATGTTATTAAACCGATTTACTAACAAAGGTCTACCCGGGAGCTGCTGCTTGTCGCAAAGCCTTTGCTAGAGCAGCAAAGCCCAGGGTTGAAGCTCGGGAGCTATTCCCTGCGATTAGAGCAGGCAAACCCGCGTGCCCAACACATATTCCCGCGGGGCACGAGACGCTTCCCGGGGCACAGTAGGTTCATCCCCCCGGCACTTGCGGCACCTTGCACCGGGCATCACTTCGCCTTTCCACGTAGCAGGTTTGGTAGGTGTTATTTCACCCTCTGCTCAGTGGGGAACTGTTTCCACACCATGTTGGAATCTCCCCTGAGTTTTTCAGATTTTTTTTTTTTTTTTTTTTTTGCATGTTTTTCTTGTTCCTTCTGGGAGTTCCCATCTCATTCCTACTAAGCAAAACCTTTTAACATCTCATTCAGTACATTTTATGTATGAAGCGCTGGTGCACGCTTCTAGCTTTAACTCTATCCTTCGTTATTATTCAAGAAGGCGCTGCCCTTTGGTGGGCCATAATTACA
Organism: Larus michahellis; assembly: GCF_964199755.1. Lineage (NCBI taxonomy): Eukaryota > Metazoa > Chordata > Aves > Charadriiformes > Laridae > Larus > Larus michahellis. The sequence continues at coordinate 3,701,705 of NC_133906.1, read as the reverse complement.
GGGCTCTAGACCCAAGCCCTGACGCCTCTCCGGGGGCAGGACGCGCTGCCCGCCCTGTGCACCACGGCTGCCCGTACGCCTGCGGATGCTACTGCAGCAGAAAGGATTGCCGCATACCACTCTGCTCCCCGCTCATTCCGAGACGGCAGAATTCATCGGGTGAGCAGGTTCTGCAGAATTTGGCCCGACGGTTTCCTCGACGGACTGCCTGGCGTTTGAATTCGTATGAAATACAATCATTTGGGGGAAGTGGCGTTACCTCCCGAGAGCAGACAGGCAGCGCCAGGTCCCTGCTCCAGCCCGACGGGGCTCAGGGGGTTAAGCCCTGACACACCAAACTGCTGCATCGTTAGCTTTGGAAATCGCAGCTCTTCAGTTTTATTTCCTCGCAAAAGGGCAGGACTGGGCTTTTAAAATACCTGCCATAAACTGAAGTCACCGATAAACCTACAGGGCTATTTTACTTGCATTGCTACGCTAGTGAAAGCAATGCTCTCATCAGTTTCCACTAAATCATTTTCACTGCAAAATATGAATTAATCAAACCAGAAACAGATAATCACCAGCGTTAATGCAACTTTTAATGATTTTTTTTTTTTTTAGATTCCCTGTGATATTTCTCACTGTTGAGAAAACAAAGGCAGTTTCTAGAACACGCAGCTGCTCGGTGGTTGCAGTTGTCATCCGGGAGACAGGGGATCCGACCGCAAATTTATTCACTGCTGTGCATCCGATAACCAGGATGAAATAGCTCTGCTGCTACTGCAGGACTCATACTCCCTAACTCAGGGAACGCATCTAAAAATACTGCCATATCTTGGCCCTTAAAAATAATGACCATTTTGTCCCCTGTATGCAAATCAAGTTACAGTAATAGCTCAGAAATACCCACAGAAGGTGCTGTCCCTCTCGGGGCGTTAGAAGGGATTCCCGGACCCCCGCATCCGATGTCCCACTCAAGCCTACTCTAGAGATAGGATGCCAAAGCTTTCTTCTCTCTCTGGGCTGTAGGTCTAGATCCTGTGAAATCCTGAGTAGCCGAGTTTAAATGAGACAGCCCAAAAGAGAACGGGGCCAACACGGGTAGAGCCCCGTCCTCCCTTGGGCCACTCGCCCACGCGTACGTACCAGTTGATGTAACCATGGTTTTGCCATGGCCATCAGTTTTGCCAGGCTGTCACCAGACATACCAGAAACCAGGCAGCCGAACAATGTCCCAAGAACACACTCTCTAAAGAAATGGGGCTGTGCCACCAAGGCTTCCCAGCAGGCTCAAAGGAACATTTTTTCTGATCAGTTATTTCCTTAGGAAATATCTTTTCCTCGTGTAGAGATGGAATTTCCCGTGTTCCAGTTTGTGCCCGTTGCCCCTTGTCCTGTCACTGGCCACCACTGAGAAGAGTCTGACCCCGTCCTCTTGCCACCCGCCCTTTAGCTCTTGCTGAGCATCGATGAGATCCCCTCTCGGTCTGCTCTTCTCCAGCTGAACAGCCCCAGGGCTCTCAGCCTTTCCTCAGAGAGATGCTCCAGTCCCCTGATCATCTTTGTAGCCTCCGTTGGACGCTCTCTAGTAGTTCCTTGTCTCTCTTGAACTGGGGGACCCAGCACTGGACCCAGTGCTCCAGCTGTGGCCTCCCCAGGGCAGAGCAGAGGGGGAGGATGACCTCCCTCCACCTGCTGGCCGCACTCTTTCTAATACCCCCCAGGAGACCATTGGCCTTCTTGGCCACAAGGGTACATTGCTGGCTCATGGGCAACTTGTTGTCCACCAGGACTCCCAGGTTCCCTTTCCAGCAGGTCAGCTCCCAACCTGTACCAGTGTGCGGGGTTATTCCTCTCCAGGTGCAGGACCCTGCACTTGCCCTTGTTGAACCGGTGGAGCCAGAGCCTCTGGTGATGGGATGCACTGTCAGATCCATGTAAACCTTGTGCCTTCTCATGGCCATTTGGGCTTGCCCAGCACAGCCAGGCCAGCCCGGGGACCTCAACGGGGGCTCCTGAAGGACCCCATGCTTCAGCCATGTACCCGCGTGGTATCGCCATGCACTGCTTGAGGAGCGTACACATAAACCCCGATTCTAGTTTCTAAGATTTACAGTTTAAAAGCTTAAAAGAAAGAAGAAAGGGGGTTACATTCCAACTGCAATTTTAAATAAATATTTTCATATTTCAAGAACGTTGAGGAAACAAAATATAAATTAAGAGGGCTTAGGGATGTCAATACAGACTTGGTATGACTTCAGCTCCCTTACTAGCTCTTCCACTGTCCCTGCAGAAACTGGGGGGGTTTTGTTGATGTTTGCTGGGTTGAACAGGAGGAAATGGTGAATCCTTGGTGGCTGGCTGTCAGCGAAGGCGTGAGCGCCTACCGCAGCCAGGCCCGCCACCTCTGCCACCGTACACATCCTCTGTGCAGCCACACGGGTTTCGAAACCTGAGCACAACCACAGGGCAAGCAAGGTAATAAATACACCCAGAATTGCGTCCTTCCGCTCCGCATTTGACTCCTCAAAACTTGTTACACACACGCACCCCACATGCGGGAAATACAGAGATCAGGGAAGAGTCTGGGAAAAGCACAAGGTGCAGAAAAACCTATTTTTTTTTTAAAAAGGGAAAGTGCAAGTACACAAACGTTTGTGTAAGATCACAAACTGGGCACCAATTTGTTTAGACAATTCTGGACAGATTAAGCCTGATTCCCATCTACTTTATAAACCTTTCCTCTGCTTAAAGGTAAGTTTCAAATAAGTAAATAATTAAATAACACTGATGAAGGATACTCTGGTGATGTCAAAACTCTACGTTAGAATTTGAAGAAATGATGCTTTTCTGCAAAGAATTTTGGTTTCAACGTTAACCGAGCTATGCCTTTTAGGAGCACAGGAGCTAGATCAGCACTGATGAACGCAGTTATTTACTGGGGATCCGCAGGAGGACAAATAACCAACTCTGAATCACTGTAGAGACTAAAATCCTCAACAGAATTTGGGAAAAGTCCCCTTTACTCCTTCTGGCACCTTCCGCAAGCTACCTGCACCTTTGCATCTTCCCACACATCAGGCAACTCTGCCTTCCACAAGGGAGTGTTTTACTTGCTTTGCAGTCTCGTCTGTTTTTTTCCTCTCCTTTCAACCCCCTTATGAAAAACGCCTCCTGGCACCCGTACCAGTCTTAAAGCCCCTTGGCTGACCTAGTGCCAACAAGAACTTCGAGACAACGAGAACCTCCGAGTAGCACGTACGGGGTTCCCAGCTGTGCCCCACTGCACTGTCCTCAAATTAGAGGCCGTCTAACTACTCGCTGCCAATTTTCCAAGTCAAGGAATAGCTGCCCCACAGTCACTCCATCCTTTTAAACAGCTACCTTGATGAACTTTCTATACAACAACATTTTAAACTGGGTACATTCAGCAGAAATACTGTAAGAAAACACAGTGATAAAATATTTTAGAAGGTTAAATGGTAACTTGAAAACACTTTTTTCCCCCTGTGCTCGGTAACTGTTTTTCAAGATTCTTACCTCGGTTCTCTCTATCTTTTTCTCACGTGTTCAAAGTCTTTTACTGATGGCTCAGTATTACTCGGGCTTGATAAGCAGCAGTAACCTCAATGCAGAGCTGGGAAAAGGCGAGCAAAGACACCGTGAATAACTTTTCCTCCGGCCCAGTTGCAAAGAGACTCAGAGTCAGCGCTACGCGTCCCTGGTACAACGTTCAATAGGAAACCCCAAAATCACACGTCCCTTATTGTAATAAAGTTGAATTTTTGCCTATAATGAAAACATTGTGTCCACATCTGCCAACACCAATATTTGTTTCCACGGTTCCCCCAGAGAGAGGGTATGGAGAGCTTCTACCTCCCAGCAAGGATAAACCCAACATCCAGGATTCACCACCTTGCCTTTGCTGCTAGAGATGACAGTCAGAATATTACTGTGATACCTATCAAGAAAACCAGATGTTTATAAGCAGACGTGACCTCAACGTCCTTTCAGCTACGCTGCTGACTCTTCAAACATCCTGGAGATTTTGACTCATCTCCATCCATATGGGGAGGAATCAGGACAACAATAAGGAAGGTGGGGGAATCTTAGGGCAAGAAACCAAGGAAATACCAGCTGGTGTCTATCTTCATTTATTTCGCCACAGCACTGTCCTGCTAATAGCTAGATTTGATTTTTTTTCCGTTGATCCCCAAATTGGAGGTGGTGGTGGGAGTATACTTAAGAAAACTCAATGGCTGAACTTTGTTCAGGTTAAGGTTGGGACAAAAATATTCAGTAAGATTTGTCTGTTGGGGGTTTTTGAGCCTCCCTAGTATTAAGGCCTGTCACGAAAAATAACTGGTGCACAGAATAAAAGCCAAATTTTTCCACGGAATAAGATACTTGGGTATCCAGAACCCCATCATGACTAATACGCCGCCAGCACTGAAGTAACACATACTCATGACCTGAAAAAGTGAGACGATTCAAGGAATATTCCAACGGAGGAATGGCCGCTGCCATGGGACAAGCCAGCATCGCGCAGATTTACGGGCGAAAACGTACAGGCAGTTTGGTAGTTTCGGTTGGCACGAAATGACTGTTGGCTGATGTTTTCACTCAGGCTGTCAGGGGACTCCTGACACCCGGTTAATCTAGTTATTTTATTAAAAAAAATTACCCCTCCCCTCAAGGTTTATAGGATTGGGCTAGTTAGAAATGAACACTTGTTTCTTGTAAAACACTGAAAATGGGTCTGACAAGGTTTTTCTGATGGTTTGTGACAGTCCCCTGTGAGCGAAGGCAGCAGCACGGGCAGGTAGACTGGGACCGGCATTAGGGCCTCCTTTGTCCTTGTTCTGCCCATGTCCTGATTTTCGTGACGGTTTTGAGCCCATCACGTCAAATTCCCTAAGCTTCTTTCAGACAAGCAAATTCTAGGCAGCGTCTTTCTTAAATAAATATTTTTCTTTCTTTGTAGAGTCAATGTTCCTTTCTCAGCTTGAGATTTTGTGACTTGTCCGTATTAGCCTTTTTACCATGCCAAAGCACTTTATTCCCTAAGGTTATATCCGAATCCTCAAACAACATTATAAGCAATGACATAAAGGCGGCAGGAATTGCAGAGTGCCTCTGTCATTACTAGTCTGGCAAAGTGACACTCAGAGACCATTAACCAGCCCAGCTTTGTGCCTAGAAACATAATCTAACCACCTGGAATAATTTGGCATCCTTAACTACACTTTTGTGCCCTAAAACGTTCAGTGCAGAACTCTTCCTCGTGAAAGGAATGTACCTGACAGCGAGAGACGCTCTTGGCTGCAGGAGGGAAAGGACACGTTACAGCAAGATAATCCAAACATCACGAAAATACTGCAGTCACGGAGCCCGGGGCTATTACTGGCTGCATTTCGGCTGTCCAAATGGAGTGTAAAACCAATGGGTTTTATCTCTTGTACCCAACTCAAACGCTTAGACTTCTCTCTTTTTTTATTTTTTTTTTTTCCAAGGGGATCATTTAAAGCCAAGAGGGAGAGACGTGTTGCGATCATCACATACGAGCGAGACATTTTAATTGCTATTGGCTTCTGATAGATCAGAGTTATTCCTACACACATAGTTTATTTTCCTACGGCCCATACTTTTCTGGCGCGCTGGCTGATGCCGAGGGTAGGCTGGGAGAGAGGAGGCCAGGGATTCGTTGGCTTTAATGCACAAATGAAAGATGCTTTCAGTCAGCCGCAGCCTGGGTGCCAGGTTTTATTTTTTCAGCGCTCTCACTTTGGGGCGGAGAGGGCTGGCCCTCTCCTTCCTCATGCTTCCTTTGCTCTCGCACAATCTTCGCGGAGCTGCAGAAAAGAATTTTCTCCCATAAATAAACAAAATATTGAGTTACACACCGTGTAAGTGACGACAGAAGAGAGCCCCGAGTCATCTTCTTAATTTCTATGCGCAACGCAACGTGCCAACTCTCAGATAAAAGATGCGTGAAAGAAAATTACATTGCTTCCAAGTCCACATAGTTTTGAACTCAAATCACCGAGCCGTCGTTTTCCATGTACTCCCGTGCACGTTAGGGTGCAGGGTTCAGCCATCTGCCTGCCCACCTCCACCAGCACGCTCCAAGCGCACTCCCGCGGGTCTTCCCCTCCGCTCCCACCAGCCGGAGGGTGCTCTGAGGCTTTAGCGTGCTCACCAGCCTCCACATCTCCCTATTTTAACTCTCGCAGGCTAGCAGGTGACTTATTTTTTTCAGGGTCAGAGGGCAAAGGGCTGACGTGAGACCTGGGGTGCAGGCAACAGCCACGTCCTGCTGAAATCGCAGCTGCAGCTTCCCTTCCTTTGGTGGAAATCAGAACTTGGCTCTAGAAACTTTAATTGGGGATTCATTGCTCCAAAGGTCCTTCGAAAGCCCTTTTGCATGGAGGTGGTTCTTCAGATTCTACTGGGCAATCTACAATTAGGCTACTTTTTTAAAATAACTTGATAGCAGAAACACTTCATTGAATAATTTTAGGTCTCACTACTATTATTCATGAGAAAGGGATTCAGAATATTCAAGATGGAAATATAACATGACCCTGCAGGACTGACTTGTCTACACAGACCTTGCTGCTTTGCTTTAGGGCTCTGATGGGATGCGGGGACTCTCATACAATTTAGCTGTAAGCGACCATCCTAAAGGTCAACATTTTTTGCAGTCAATATTGTTCTTCACAAGCCCGTGTGGCGGGAGGGTCTGGGCTAACACTTCACACAGCATTGACCGACTGTCACGGGGATGCCTCGAGGCGGTGTGCTGGACCAACACAGGACAATGTCCAGTAGGAATGTCACCACACTGGAACGTCAGTCAGAAGGTCCAGCATGAAGCCAGGCTGAGAAGGAAAATGAATACCTGGGAAATTAAATCATTTTCAAGTGTTGCTAGAGAGCCTTCGGAGAGGCAAAGGAGTCTCAATCTCTGCTCCAGCGTTGGATTTAAAAACCATGCCCTGCTTTCTGCCTAATTACACCTCTCTGTATTACACCTAAATCACAAATGGTATTGTAAAAGCTTTATAAAAGCCACCCTTATTAGGAAACTCTCACACTACTTATGAAATATCAGGTACCGTAGCGCTCTCTCCTGCGGAAGACACACCGCTAACAAGCACTTAGCCCCTGCCCTGATGGAGCAGCCGGGAAGGTTTTGGTGTGGTTCCACGCTGCTGAGGCCACGTGCCCTCTTCAGCGCATACACGGCTTTACCAGGGAGAAAAAAACCACGCATACACAGAGGCCAAGACACTCATCCAGCCCAGCACGGCTCCACTGCTGGACTTCTGAAGGATTTGCTGTGCCACTACTCCATAAGCAAAGTCCAGAGGTGACTACGTAGGAATACACCAAGCAGAAACCAGAGCAGGAGTTCCCTAGATTAAAGCGGTGCTTGGGATGGAAGTTTCATGCTCTTCTCAAGGCCCTACACAGAGACAAAGACGAACTTTCTACCAAACAGAGAAAAGGTTATCAAGCACTGGAACAGGCTGCCCAGGGCAGTGGCGGAGCCGTCATCCCTGGAGGTTATTTAAAAGCCGGGCAGACGTGGCGCTGAGGCACATGGGGTAGTGGTGGGTTTGGCAGTGTGAGGTTGATGGTCGGACTCGATGATCTGAAAGGTCCCTTCCAACCCAGAAGATTTTATGATTCTATAAACACACGTGGTTTATTATAACCCATGTCTACCAGCAACTTGCTCCTCATTAATTTTTTGGGTTACTGCTTGAGCTCATTAACACTTCACTTGTGCAGTCCCCCACGTGTACACCACAGGGCTATGTGAGAAATACACTGGCCATGTCTCATCTCCAAATGACCACGGGAAACCCCCACGGTGGCACCAGCTGGAGGGGACAGAGCTGCAGGGACGTGCCCAGGGGGCTGATGTCCCATCACGGCAAAACCAGGAATTGCTGCCGGCTTCCAGAGCTGCCGAGCCAGACTGCAAAGAGCTTCTGACTGATGAAATACAGGAAAGGAAAAAAGAGTAAAACCCAACATTTTTATGATGATTTGTTTTAATGGGCTTTGAGCTTTCAAGACCCTTTTATTATTTTTTTTTTCCTTCTTGTCTTTAAAACTTACAGCAATGAAGAATGGGAATGTGCACATTAGGGGAAAAAAAAGAGAGAGATTTGTTGATAAACGCATGAATCCAGCAAGTGGGGATTTAAGCTGTAATTTTAATGAAATAGTGTTTACTTTGAGAAAATGCTCCCTTTATAAACTGATATTAGAGAAACAGCACGATACACTCATTTTTAAGGACCCTCCACACAGTCAGTCAAGTATAAAAAAGGGCTTGGTGTAAATGAAGACCAGTCCCCCTCTGTATTTTTTTGCCGGATCACTCCTGACAGCTATGGGGGAATCTCTGGACCTAGGGGGAAAAATTCACAAGAAAAGATTAAACAACAAAGGAGCTGGGCCAAAACAGCGACTAAAGAGCTGGGTTTAGCGAGCTCGAGTCATTTCAGTTGCACCCAAGACAGAGGTGGGAAGTGGTTCAGATGGTTCAAGGCATCGTGCACAGCAGTCACTGGACTCAACTGCGGCTGAGTTTCCTACCCAGGAGGTCCATTGGACACTGAAATGGTTTTTCCAAGTAAAAGGTAGCAGAAGCACCAGGGTTTGAATTATTCAAAACTAGACAGGACCAGGCTCCGGTGAGAGCACGGCACCGGGAATAATTCTGTCAAGAGCCAACAAAACAAATGACCTAATAGGTCTCTTTTCCACTTCTGATTTTCAGCGCGGGATAGGCAGTACTATGGCTTTTGCATCTCATAGCAACGTGACTACGTGCTCCAAGACCAAAACAAGACCCTCGTAAGCCTGTTTTACAACACAAGCATTGCTTAGGAATGGCCTCCGTCACTGCAGCAACGCTACAGTCAACTGCATAATCGTGGGTTATTATTATTTCTTTGTCTAGATTGTTTAATTGAGATCCAAGGCTCGCTGTAGTAAGCACCACGCAACTGCACACTGAGATACTTCCCGCCCCAGGCGAACGCTAGAGATAAAAAAAAAGGAAAAATGAATTCTCATGCAACGTATTAATTGCGAAGCCTGAGCGAGAACCAAAGTCTCGTGAGACTGTGTCTATCTCCTTACGCACCCCACCAAGTCACCTCTCACTGCACCAGCCATCACCACCAGAAGAGCATCCAGACCACGCTCTCCAGACCTCCAGCAGCGAGCTTTAATGCCACAAGCTTTAAGTAGTCACATCTCCACCATGCTGCCGAGAACATTCACTGTAAATGTTTACTGGCCTTTTTTAGTAACAATGTCTTTTCAGAAGTGGGGTTTCCAATGGCTCTTCCTTCCACATACATGAATGTAAGTCACGATAACTCAATACACCACGTGTGTTGCCTGTTCCCATAAGGAAATTGCCTGCATGGGATACACGTAGTCCCAGCAAGACAGGTTTCATATGTGAGCACAACTGCCAGCACGTGCTCTGACAACCCCTAGCTTCAGTTTCCCAAGGCCATGGGAGCACCAACAGCCCCGAAGGGCCTGAGCAGCCTCCGCCGGGCACCCCAACAGCACCCACCACCCAACTGCCATCCAGAGCTGACCTACCGGTACAGGTACACCCAGCTAAATACGTGCCTCCAAACCAGCACACAGATGATAGCAAGGTGTTTCTAGCTACAAATCAACACCGACTATCTCCCCAGTGGAAAAGAGAGCTGAGAATAATTAAAACGAGCTTGCAATAAGTCTTGCTTAGCAGGTTCCGAGCGCATCACGGACATTACCCTTATCACCGTCCCCACCCGTCGATCACAGCTGTGTAGATAACCAGGGTATTGCAGTCAAACCAACTTTCTTAAGGGCTTTTCACCACTGAGGCCAACCTTTTGTGTTTCTTTTTTTAACAAGGCAGACAAAGTTTTAGAAGTTGTTAGGTCTTTCAGCAGAACACAGGCAATTGTTGGACAAAAAACGATAGGCAAATTCTTACACTTAAAAGAAAGCCGAAAACAAGATTAAACATATATAATATACATACAATGTTTTTCCACCCACTCTTGGATAAAAGCTTAAAACTTTTTTAAAACTTCTTACCGTGTAGATACCCCATGTATCAACAAATAGGCTCGCTAACATCAAAGTGCTGTAAAGATTTGAGACATCTCAGAACCCGTGGGTAATAATTACACACCAAAAGCATTCACTCACGTTTACAGATAGGAAAATTAAGATATATAGGGCCATACACTTCCTCATTTAGTATATCAAATGGAATTACAGGAGCAATGAATCTGGCTCAGAGAAGTTCAAATGATTTGCTTAAGGTCACAGAAGAAAGTCAAGGACGGAGCCAGAATGAGAACTCAGGAGTTTCCAGTCCTATTTGTAACCCACTTGATCATACTGACTTCGTAATTTGTCAGAGGGATGAATGTTCAGTGCTTCTGGTAGTACTCAGAAAAACCTTCTGACATGTATTTCCTTTGAAAGAGCTGATACTGCCACAGACCAGAAAACCAAGCTCAGCAGACCCGCGGTCCCGTCTGGTCCAGCGGATCTCGTTCAGCGCTTGGATTTAAACAAAACTCCCTGTTCTCTCCTAAACCGACACGGTTTCTTCACACGTTCATCAAGTCTTGGCACTTTCTTGTTCAGAAATACACCTTCTCCAAAACTACCTGCAAAGGGAGGTTAGAGGTGCAAAATGGTGCAGAATTAACGGTGCGGCCAAGCGAGACTCAAAGATCATCAACCAAATCAGCCCTACGCCTAGAAAATGAATGTACCAGCCTTGACAGCTGTATTCCATGTCTGATGATGCCCTCATTACAAATGCTGAATATTCAACCACTTTTTCCTGGCAATAAAACCTTGACACAAGCTTAGGAAATCTACTGTACTTGTGAGAAAAGTGAGGTAAGAATATGTTTCCATTTACTCTCTGAAAGAAAACAAAAACAAATGACCTGCTACTGAATGTCCTTTTTATTCAGAAAAATAAATCAGCGGCAGTCGTTCTAATTTATGTTTCGCTAACTTTTCCTTGAGATTATTTAAAAGAAAAAAAAAAATGGCTGTTTCTATGGTTAGCTGGGAGAACATGAAGGATTTTCTGGTCCTGTTTGTTCTTGTTAGGGGCTATAAAGTTCTACTTCTTGCTGAGTTCCAGTCACTGCAAGCCCTTCCAAATTTCAATGATATTTCATAAATTAAATTTAAAAAGAATATAGCACAGTATTAGTGACAACTTCACGGCAGAAGAGAAGGCGCAGGGAGTTAGCTTCATCTGAGCTTCTGACTCCTACTAAATCAATAGGCTTCAGTTTCCTTTTTCAATTAAGTCAATACCAGAATTATTTTTCCTCTCTTTAAGAAAAAACCGAAAGGAGACAGAGAAAAATGAAAGAAGGGGAAGGATAAAAAAACCCCAAACCCATACATCCCATTCAGCTGCTGGTGTGTTGCGGGGAACAAACGGAGATACTGAGAGCACATTAACAGGGTGTAAGTGCCTTTCCAGAAGAAACTTAAAGGGGGGAAGCCACAGGGTGGTGATGCTCCTGCGGGACACGGGGAATGGAACGGCAGCGTAATCAGAGAAAGAAAAGGAAGAGATTGTATTTGTCACGATAAAACTACGTTCCAAACGAATAGAGTAAAAGAAGTATGGAAAACTAAGTAGCTTCTCCAGCGTTGTGCAGAAAACGCCTTCCAGTCGATGGTGGTCACAAGGATGCCCTCCTGCCGCGTACCAAGCCGATGGACTGGAAGACAACCATGTACGTTGAGAAACGTACCAAGTGGCAGTTAAAAGGCTCGAAGCGAGAGAGGAAATCCTGATCACGCAAAGCTCTGCAGGAGCAGGTAGCTCCGGGGAATAGGCAGACAACGGCTCCTTGCTTTTCACCAAAGCCATTTTTCTGTTCCAGCAGGGAGAGGTGACCCCCCACCACCACCAGCAGACAGCCCGATAGCCACCAACCACATTCAGAGACACACCATGATGCATTCTTGGTCCTAATGCAGCTAACAGCAATTTTCTCGTCGCTTCGGGGCTCGGGGTCTGTGTTTTATATCAATTTCCAGCATGATTTCCATTGCAGTGACCTCACGGGAGTTAGCGAGGGGTAGGGTGGCTGCTGGCAGCCCGGAGCCGGGACCACCAAGGGACCAGCTGGGACCAGCAAGGCTGAGTCGGGACAGAAGGCTCATTAGGACCCTCGTCACAAGACTCGTCCCTCATTCCAGTGTAACGGGAGACACGCAGCGCGAGGCTCTAACGAGAACAAAATACCATCGTTCATTGGGAGGACTCTTCAAACACCTCGTGTCACTGTAAAATTATTATAAATGTGTAACTGTTCCGCCTTCGACGTAACTAAACACCCTGCTCCTTAGAGACTCAGTTCAAGCCCTCCAGTCTATATCCCATGCAAAAGCCATTTTCCCCACTTTTTTCTTTTATTACTTTTTTCACTTTTTCATCTTTATATTTGTCCCTACTCTACGGAGATGATCTAAAAACGCCTGAAGTCAGGAAAAATCTCTCTGACTACAGCCACTTCTTTTTGACATTTTTCTACTGATAAAAGATAAAATAATATGAATAAAATCTTTCAGTCTGAGAGCATTTTAGTAAGAATATTTGAAGCTGTAAAATTAGTCTGTTTTCAACTATACACATAGTCTATAGGTTGATTTGTCTATCAACCTTTGTTAGGTTTTTTTTTTTTTCCTTCTAGCTTAGGTTTGGGTTTTTTCCAGGAATATAAATTAATATATACGCAGTTACAGGAAAATAAATTCTGTACTATGCAGCATGCATATTTTGGATATTTAAAACTTAATTGCATGAATACAGCTTGCATCTCCCAGCTTCTGGTTTAGATTTAATGCCCCAGACTTCCCCGCGTTGCTGTCTGAGGCCACATTTTTGCTTTTTTTGGTGTCTACAAATGTGAATAGATCATCTGCAGCTGCAATATTGCATAGGGTGGGACTGAATGAGGCTGAATTTCAGCAGGGCAGACTATGAACCATAACGCAAAACTTTTTATAAAGAACCTAGAAAACTAGAAAACGGCACAATGCGCCATTAGCTAGGCTAATTCAAGAGACAGCAGATGTCCTTAAAAGAAAAGGAGCATCATATTGAAGAATGCCTCCCAGGCGGCATGTACAACTCCATCTTAAATATTTAAATGTAATTTTTTAATCTGAAAATGTTAACTTAATTACAATGAAACGTTTAGCTTTACAAAATAACGACTGAAAAAAATACTACTTCCTTCTACATTTTTCACGCAGGAAAAAAAAAATAATTTCCTCATCAGTTCTATTTACCAACTCCGTATGAGGATTATTGATGGGAAGCATTCAGTGAGGAACTGGACTATCAGCCCCTGTACTAACGGGGAATTCTGGCCGAGTGGCGGGGTGCTTTGGGAAACCTTTGCTGGAAAGATGGTTTCCCAGCCCAAATTCCCATCTCCCAGCCAGCACCTAAGTCTCAGTGTCAGAGCTGAGCCTTGCTTAGGCTTTTAGGGGACACTAAAACGAAGCGGAGCCCCGGCTATAGCTCTTAACTTGGCCGTTCCACCATCGCTGGATAAAGAAGCAGGAACAGGCCGAGAAGCAAGAGCCAGGAGGTGGAGAACCTCCTCTCAAGGCATGCCTTGGCCATGCTTCTGCCGTCAGGTCTCCGGCAGCTGCTGTCCTTGGGGCTCGGTGACTCTCGCTCACGTGAAAAGCTTTCCAAGGAGGAAGGTACTTTGCCGCAGAGAACAGCCAAGTCTGGTGGGAAGTGCCCTCTCCCGCAACATGGATCCAAGCCCATGCAGATATCCTAGCAGGGCCAGATGGCCTTAGTTTTAATTAGCCTAAAATCGAGCAATGCCTTAGTATGGCAATGCATGTAAAAAAGGTATAAATTAAAAAGCAGGCCATCAAAATGAAGAGGATTCCCTGAGTTTTACACCCTATGTTAGTGGCATCCGAATTTATTAGAAAATCTACTCTCCAGTGTCTTGACTTGGGCATTAACGACACCCAAGATGGCAAGTTTTAGAGTAGTTTTAGTTTGCTTTTCAGCCATACGCGCTTTCCTCGGGCGCAGAGAGAAAAGCCACGGCTGTGAGCAGGAGCGAGGGTGACAGGCTGTCGCACGGGGCTCCACAACCCTCCTACGACCGTTCCTTCCACACCAGCCCCAGGTGGCATCGAGCGGCACGACACGGCGCGGCACCCGACCCACAGCCGCCCGTGATTCACATAATATATAGCCGCGTGTGCCCCGAGAACCCTTGCCATGGGATGTCAGCTGGCCACCTGCCCCACTGCTGGCTTCTTCCAGGGGAAAGCACTGCGGGGAAACGGCAAAGCTGACTTCATTTGTTTTTGTACATGAGAACAGATGATTTTTGGGAAATGGCGGCTCAGAAACGTTTCGAGCGAACATTAACGAGCCCACCGTGGTGATGTACGGCGTGAGACGCAGCCCCGCGATTGCACGCGCAGTGCTGTTTATGATCTTACGGCGTTTACCTCCCCTTTCTTTCTTCACCTTTGTCTTCAGCCCATTTCAGGGCAGAAAGCAAAGGAACGCCCCGTCCCCCAGGCCCCTGACCTTTAAATTGAGCTCTCAGCAGCGTTCCCCCATCCCAGCTCCGAGGAACGCTGCATTTCCGCTTTGAAGGGGGAGATTTGAAAAACAGAAAATATATTAAATGGAAAACACAACTGGTCAGAAAAGCCATTCTATAAATTATGGGCCTGGGCAACAGAGATATTTTTCTTTGGGAATCAGTCACTCACGGTCTCCAGGCTACACTATGTGTAAGAAACAAAAAAGCCAAACAAAGAGAAAAAGTGGAGGATTTTTAAGCTGGCTCAGGAAAGGAATTTTTTTCCGAATTGGGGAAAGGAAACTTAAAATGCAAGCGAAAGACCAACAGCAACCAGGACCATCTGGATACTGAGACGTGGCCACGAAGGGGAGTAGCCCTTGTGCCGAGGGGGTCACAGGGGGATCTCCATTCCACCTCTGCTGCTTTGGTAGAGGTTATCTAACTATAACCCAGCTAAGTCTCCTTAAACCATACTTCTACTGATGCTGACGCCATCCCATCGCTGTGAAGGAGATCCCCACCAGGCCTGACAGCATCACCTCTACCACACGTTGGCCACATCCACCTCTCGCAGCAGAGCCCTCCAAGCCAGCCCCCACCCTCCCAGTCCGTATCACCACGCATCTTCACACAGATAAAACAGCTGGAGTCTAAACCAAACTCAGTTTTGCACAGTGCCAAAACGAATAAGCTCTGCCAAGAGCAAAGCTCATGCTTCTGCGTATAATCCTGTACGAATAGTGCTAGACACCTCTGGATGGGAGGGAACTCATGGAGAGCCTGCTAGGTGCCTCTGCAAGCATGGTGCGGTCTCACATAAATATAGCACGACTGAGATTTTCAAATGACTTGAAGGCAGTCGGACGTTCGATTCCCATTATATTTTGGTGTTATTAGGATACGTAGCCCATCAGGCTTCTCCGAATCACTTAGGGCAGTATTTGGCTCCTTGAGGGGACCCCATCATCTGAACCAACTGGCAGATGTTTCAGAGCATCTCAAGATGCAAGCTGCTCCTCAGCCTTTCTGCAGGAACTTCCTCGTGCCTTTTGAACTACAGCCACCTGCACTGTTCAGCGGTGATCAGACTGGCCCAGGGACAGAGGTAAACCAAACAGCGAAGTGCAGTCTGGCTGCGTGTATGGTTTCTGACGGTGACCAAGGCAGGTTTGAGTCCCCAGGGCAGGAAACAAGGAGTATATCCCATTTACAGCTGCAGGCCCCAGGTAGCGGTCTGGCAATCCGTGACACCATCCTCCTCCTCCGGTGTCCTCTCACTTCGGTTTATGCCACTCCACGAAGTCACCAGCATCAGAACTGGTGATGACCCAGTAATGACCCAGCAAGTCAGACACCTACATAAAGGAGACCTCCTCACAGTGCTACTTCTGAGCACTGTCGCAAGCCTTGATCAGAAATTATTTTATCCTAATATGTGCTGCTTTAGATATTTTTTGTTAGAACTCAGTCAACAGAGGTAAGAGTTACTGCTTCAGTTTCTTCTATCTAGTCTTGCAAAAGGGCACTGAATAAATCAGAAGCGTTTCAAATCTCTGTACCTGCCTCCGTGTAACCACCGTTCTCCGAGCGCAACAGCGAGAGCAAACGCTTTGTGAGAGGGAGGTTAAAAAGGCTTTGAATTATTTACCTGCCCTGAAGTTACATCGCAATTCAGCAGCCAAACGAGAGGAAAAAGCTGCATCTGTTGATTTCCACTCTAGAAATTCCTCTACCAGACCACACCGCCTGGCCCTGCTGTACTGACGTAGCAACCACGGCGCTTCACTTCAGAGCGGCAGTACAGCTTGGAACCAAATCTTTCAACCGTTCCCGCTTACTGCACACGAGCTCAGTTACGAGTGCTGCCACGGGGCTTTCACGGGCTACGAAGCTGGAAGCCCCATTGCGGACGTGCACCAAACACGCTCCAGCCCGTTGCAAGCCATGAGAGACCAGGCCAACCTTTGGTGCTGCAGGCAGCTTCAAGCCACACGCTTGGCCTGAAGGAAGACAGAGGAACGCCAACGTTAACCCCCAAATAGATTTATTGGAGGTTTAGGGGCCTGAACATCGACTGTTTTTATCTAGCGATGTGCTTCTATTGCACCAAATCACCCGCAGACCTAGCCACTGCCTCCTCCCCGTTTACTGGCCTTGATTCCTTCAGCTGCCGAGATCCGGGATTTAGCCCCGGCTCTGACTGACAGCAGTCACCATGCAGTCCATCTGGGAGCTCTGCTCAGCATCTGCAAGTCAATATTCCCCCCGCAGCCCGAGTCCACCCTGCAAGCCCTCAGCTGCGATATCGAACCAGGCTCTTCTCTGGTCCTTCCCGAGGCTGCTCAGGGACCGCACTCGGGAAACGCTCAACAGCTTCACCCAACTTTCTAATTTCCTGGATAACAAGACAAGGAAGAGCTGAAGACAAACCGGACCCCTTGACTTGGTACTTGCTTTGCTGCCAACGCTGGATATCGCAGCCCCTTGAAAGTAACTCCATCTTCCTCACGTCAGGGACCTCCAGAAGCTGCAGGCCTGAAGTCAGCTGAAAGGTGGACTATTGCTTTCACCCTTGCACCCATCAGCAACGATATCAAGATAAACACTCCCTTCTCACTGCTGTCTCGCTGGACATATTTATAAACAGGACATAAAGAAAGAACTGAGCCAGTAGACACTTTGGGTTGAGTTCTCTTCCCCGTGACAGACTAGCTCCTCAGAAATCAATGCTGGCATGAAAACGGAGTAACACAGTAAAAAAGGGGATCCCTTGAGTTGTATTTCGTGTCAGTTACCCCCATGGAACCTCATTAACTTCACCGAAGCTGCAGAAAAATAACATATTGCAGAATTTGGCCTTATTTTATTTTTGCAAATGCATCTTTTAAAATTGCGCATCTGGAATTTAAGTTCTCTTCCAAATGCTGTGTGTGATTTGTTCTTGCCAGAGAAGCACACCTGGGACTAAGAAGGGGGCTTAGATAAGTGCCTTTCCATATGGCCCACTGATAAATGATTCATTCTGCACAGCTTAACTTTGAAAATAAATTCAGTATCGTTAAGATATTAAGGTACCAGCTTCATATTTCACCCCATAATTGCACTTCACATATCACAAAGCGAGCTGGCCTGTTGTTTGCGCGGCTGCTGTTTGCAGATGCAGCCGGCAGAGCCGAAGCGGAGCTCCTGGGTATTGCATCACATCACAGCCCCGCTCCCCCTCCCCTCGCATGCCGGCACACATTCTGCTCTTCTTCAGAGGGTAATTTTTACGTGGATTAATAGCAAAAAACCAAACAAGCATTTTCTTCTCCTCGCGTTAGAGGTTCGTTATCCTCAGACGAGGAAATAAGAGAACTACAATTTTTAGAATAATGCTTAATTGATAACGCAATAATGCGACTAAAGATCACTCGGGATGAAAACAAGACCAAACAAAGCAAAATGCTTCCTTGAGAGGCAAGGAGCTCAACAGTCCTCAGCCCACCCTTTTGGCACTCAAGGCAACAATGACAAGCTCATAAAACCAGTCCTCTATTTGCTATCCCATAGAATCATAGGGTTGGCAGGGACCTCTGGAGATCATCCAGCCCAACCCCCTGCCAGAGCAGGGTCACCCAGAGCAGGTGGCACAGGAACGCCTCCAGGTGGGTTTGGAATGTCTCCAGAGACGGAGAGTCCCCCACCTCTCTGGGCAGCCTGTGCCAGGGCTCTGCCACCCTCAGGGTAAAGAAGTTCCTCCTCATGTTTAGGTGGAACTTCCTATGGTCAAGTTTGTGCCCGTTGCCTCTTGTCCTGTCGCCGGGCACCACTGAAACAGGGTTGTCATCTTCACTCTCTTTTGTCCATGAACTTCCAGTGTCACCGCTGGCACACTACAGTCCTCTGCTGGAAGGGTCAAACTGGTCAGAAGATTTCCCAGTCAAAACTGGAACATCATCCTGTGTTGCATTTGACCCCTAAACAGAAAGGAATAGGTACGCCCAGCCCTCACTGGCTTAGGATTGAAAGGCACCTGGTAAGACACACAGTGGGTGATGTTCTCCTTCCCTTTTTAAGGGAACCATAAGGGGAACTTAGTAGGCAAAGAGAGAAACACTGGGGCAGGAACCAACATCTCATCCTAGTCCATCTCCTTAACCCCCCACCCCAGGGACAGCAGATAGTACCCTACAGTCCAGGAAAAATAAGACATCATGGAAACTTCACACGTAGGTGACAGCAATCATCGTGCTGCACCTCCGGGCCATACCTGAGTCCTACCATGACAAGCATGAGATGAAAACAGGAGCGCTACAGCAGATTTAAAAGTGCAGTTGGTCCCTTGATCTCAAGAGACCACCTGGGTCTCTCCAGGCAGCATTTACCTACTGCACACAGGTAGGGACCACTGTCAGACTCTTGCTGTAGATGAAAGGACGCCGGTGCATGTCGGCAATGCTCAGATGATGTCAGTGCATTTACAGTGGTTCACATCATGAAGATCCAGTAGTGCACAGGATGAAGAGCAAGGACGAAACTCAGGAGACGCACCGAATCACTGCAGTGCAGACAAGAGGCTTCTGCTTTCTCATCGGATTTAGGAGCCAGATGAGCGGAGTTTCTGTCCGGGAAGAAGAGCCAGTCTCTGAGTGCTTCCAAGTCCTTATGGACAGCAATTCCTCCCAAGGGTTTTTTTGGATCTCCTTCAGCCATTAACTCTTTTCAGAGCCGATGAAAATATTTCCTTTGGTCCTACCAGGCTGCAATACTTTTGCTTAAAAGCATCTTACGTGAAAACCACACTCAAGGCAACTGGGCACAGCTAGGAGCAAAGCGGGGGGGGGCAACTCAGGCTGCACATCTGGAAAATATTCCTCCTGGTAAGATCTGCTGGAGCGGGGAAGGGGCTCCCCGGGGAGCGAGAGGAGACCCACGGTTGGCGTCATCATAAACTGGACGAGGCCAGCGCCCGGAGGGAGCCGTGGCAGGAGCAGCAGCTATTTGATATAGTAGGTGCTGCCTCCAGCTTTGCGGGGGGATTAGAAGGCTGCCCACGGCATTTTTCTTGCCTGGTGCACGGGGACGGGTCCAGTTTCCCCGGTAAGAAGGATCGTCTGGAGGAAGGTGGGGAAACAAAAGGCGGCGCGCCGCAGGCCCCCGGGCGTGGGGCGCAGCGGGGAGCGCTCCGGCCACCAGTTCAGCTGGCACAAATCAGCGCCACCCCAAAAAAGGAGATCTATGCTAGCGGCACCCACAACCGATGTCTTTCTAGTTGTCCGAAAAAAGCGAGAAATGGCTATTTCATACATATCGCAAGTGTTTACTGTAAACAAAATGCTAAGTACGGTGTTAATCGCAAACAAAAGGCCAAGGAAATAAAAATATGACAAGCCATTGTTTGATCTTGAGAGCTCCTTTCAGGGACAGACAACTGAGAAATATGACTAGAGCAGAAATCTACTTTCAATTCCAGGTGCAGTCTATAGACTTTTAGGCACATGATATTTTTTTCTATATAAAAGCAGTCCCAGGTGAGAGTTCATACACGATATATCTAGGAAAAAAAAAAAACCAAAACAAAAAAATAAAACCACCAAAAAAAGCCTTGCTCTCTGTTCCAAAAAGCTGTCTTCCTTCTTAATTCTATCCATTTAAATTTATTGCTGCTGAAATTCCCCGTGTCTGCCAAAATGTAAGGGAAGTCGCGTACAGCCGAGTGTTACCAGCACAACAGAGAGAAGCGTTCAGAAAGAAATACTGACAAGGACAGATCCGACATCTTCGGTGATTACAGGAATTCTCGGGAAGCATCTTTTTGAACTACCGGCAGTAAAAAGAAAAACAGAAGACCAAGTAGGAAAATCCCTGCCACAGGGGAACGGATCAGGCCAGCGGCCCGTGCGACTTATTTATTGTAGTAGTCATCGGAAACTGCAAGTGTGTGAAACTGGGCGCTGTAAAGGTGCACTGAAATTGATGGTTTTGTCCAGAAAAACTTGCCCTCTATTTCAACGTGCATCAAAGAAGGGAAACGCGGTGGCAAAGCGATGCAATCCAGGTAAATCCACGTATTTCTGAAGCCCACCGCTGTGCCAGGCTCCCGGCAGCAGTCACCGCCGTGCTCGCTCCCTTCCTCCCACCGCTCCTTCCGGGCTCCCCGGTGTCCATCCTCCAGCTGGGACCTCTTCTCACGAACTTGGAAGTCATCTCCATGACTTCTACTCCTCTTCTCCAGCTTGGCTGGAATCAGCCACGTGGCTCAAAGGTCAATGGGAAAAGGGCAAAGCGGTTGAAAATGCTTTGAAATGGCAGATAATTTTTCAAAAACAGAGCGTTCTGGGAAGAAAGAAACAGAAGACTTCAAAAGAAATTGTAAGATTTGAAATACTTTAACCCTATTAAGATTAAAAAAAAAAAAAAATCCAAATGTTTTGCCAGAATAGGAAAATTTGCAAAACGGAGATCTTACAAGTATTTAAAGAAGAGCTGTGTTAGAAACGTATCCACCAGCTCCGCTCTACCCTAAGAAATCATGTCTGCTATCTGGCTTTTTATATAACAAGTAACACGCAGAAGATCATTCTGCAAAGCTGGATCCCAAATGACCCCATTTATTAAATATTACACTGAAAGCAGCGAGTATCTCCATACACTTACTTCCATAGCTCATTTTGCGTGGCTTTTCAACCACAGAATTTAGCAAGAGCTCTGTAAAGTGCTATTTTCCGGATGCTGTAGTTCCAGGAATAAATGGGCATCCAAGCAGGTGAGGGAAAGGCAGTACAGCCAGAGGCCCCAGTTGAGTCCTTTAACGAGGACGCGGTATCCATTTCTAGGAAAGCCACGCTAACAGGAAATGTGGGGGTTAGAAATAGCTCTTGTAGAGAGGTCTTAGTCTCTAATACAGATGCATCTGTATTTTTCCATTATATCGAGAGCTTTGCCCGTATTTACTGCTTGGGGATTGTTTTTCTCACTGCTGTTGTCCTGCCAGCAATATGTACTTACGGCCGGAGCCTCTGCGGTCCATTGGCACGGCAGTTTGGACTTTGGCGTTGGACCTCACTCTACTTCTGCACTTGGGCTCCGCTCCGTGCCTCACGTCATCTCTAACGCTGACATGCATGGCTGGCTGGGGAGCCGACGCTTGAGCACGTAGGTCTGAACATACCCTGACACTGATCTTACTTCCACGTAGCTTAGTCAGGCATTTTAGCAGGAATGGAGGAGGTTCTGGAGCGCGTCCAGAGAAGGGCAATGGAGCTGGTGAGGGGTCTGGAGCACAAGTCTGGTGAGGAGCGGCTGAGGGAGCTGGGGGTGTTCAGCCTGGAGAAAAGGAGGCTGAGGCGAGACCTTCTTGCTCTCTACAGCTCCCTGAAAGGAGGGGGTAGCCGCGGGGGGTCGGTCTCTTCTCCCAAGGAACAGGTGATGGGACAAGAGGAAACGGCCTCAAGTTGCGCCAGGGGAGGTTTAGGATGGATATTAGGAACAATTTCTTCAGAGAAAGGGTTATCAAGCACTGGAACAGGCTGCCCAGGGCAGTGGTGGTGTCGCCATCCCTGGAGGTATTTAAAAGCCAGGCAGACGTGGTGCTGAGGGACATGGGGTAGTGGTGGACTTAGCAGTGTGAGGTTGATGGTTGGATTCAATGATCTTAAAGGTCCCTTCCAACCTAGGCTATTCTATGATTCTAAATGCCCTGCAAGCCCCCTTCCTCAACCACTGCAGGCAGACCTCAACACAAGGTAGCATGAAGGCATCGACCATTTGTGGAGATCAGGTACCCATTTAATCCCTGTGCTCATACGCCGGAGAAAAACGGAAGGTCTGGCTGAAAGAGCAATTTCCCGGCAGCGCAATGCAGAGTGCCCACCTGCGCAGGAACGCCTTGCTGGCAGGACATGCTGGTCCCCGCAGGAGCCAAAGGCTGGGTACCAGGATGAGTCAGAGCTGCTCTGAGCTCATGCACTGAAGCCTTTTCCCAACTGTTATTCAGGGAATTCGAGAGATGTTTTGCCTTAGCTGCAGACACAAAACCTAAGAAATGTGCAGAAATCGGTTCAACAATGTCAGGAAGGGGCCAAGCTGGAAGGCCAGTGGTCCCTAGTGGCCCTCAGAGGTGCGAATCAGTAAAAATCAGAAAAAGTATCATAGCACTAAAGCAAAAACTCATCAATAAAAGTGACAGAAAAAGCCCTGAGATAAGGAAAGTTACCCAAGAGCAAAACTCATTAGACTCGGGGACAGCCTCCCCCAGGAAAGCAGCATGGCCCTACTCGAATTGTTTTATAACTAGACTCATCAATATTCTTAGGAAGATACTTTAGGAAAAGCACTTTGCTGGCAGAGGGGTAGACAAGATGACCTAACAGGTATCTTCCATCTCTCAATTCTGCAAGTCTGCTCCATTCACATCAAAGAACTACTTAGCTTTGTGTCGAAGAAAAGGAGATTTGGCATTGCCCTTCGCGTCTCTGTTGAAAAGTCAGAGGGATGCTTAGCACAACTGGCCCCCAGTGAAATCCTGCTTAATGCAAGAAGTTTGGAAACCGATTCCGAGCGGGACTAGCATTAATGTTTTTCAGTCTTTGACGAAATTTCTGTACATAGACGGTCACTGCTTTCCCTTGGCCAGACCGACGTACCCAATTGTCTCTCAGCAGCAACCGTGGGGAGCACACAAGGAATAAAGTGTAGAAGATGAGGGTGCAGGGACCCAAACCTGGCCCCAGCTGGTCTCAAATGAATCACGCTTTGCCTTTTGCATGCCATCTACTGAACCTCACAAGCCTGTCTGATGCTCTGACCTATGCCAATTTACCTCCTGATAGAAACCACCCCACAGCCCGGGGAATGAGAAGGATTCTGCACAAAGGGAGGAATGACTCAAGCAAACCCATGGAAGAGCTCTCTAGAGCTCGATACACAAAAAGATGAAGGCCAGGCTAAAACACACGTCCTCAGCAAAGGCACAGGTGGGGCGCAGGTCATGGCCAGGGCTGGAAGAACCAGACATGATGTACCACCACAGGGATGACCTCAAGGCATCCAAGAGGAGCTGTGCTGGAAGTTGCTAATACCACACCGCATCTCCTGCTTGTTTGCCTTTTAGAAAAGTACGTGACCTACAAAACCCAGGACAAGGTTTTCAGCATTAAATGAAACACAACTGGCGCCGGTTTTCCTGGAAGAGTGGGGGAGGATGCAGCCCCTCTGGGTAGCACAGCTTTCCCAGGAAGCATGTTCCACATGGTGGGACTGTGATGCTTTGCAGTGCCTTCGATTAGATGTGGCTATAATAAATGCAGTGTATCACCGGGACAACAGGAAACACTACACTGCAATTGTTTGGCTTTGTTACCGGTCATTATCTGTGTCCAGAAGAGCCTAAGGCCCATCCCGATACAAGGGAAAACATTGTGGATGGCAGGATGCACCCCCAAAGAATGCAGTGTTGGAAGCTCTGGGATGTCAGGCGAGGAGGAGCATGAGTCCCACATCCCAGTACTGCATCCTGGCCGCAGTGCGACCCACGGCCCCAAGGCAGAGGCGGAGAAGACGCAGATATCTGGGCTGCCCAGGGCTTTTGGACTCGGACACCCAAGTGCCACCACAAAGCTAGCCCCAGCTGGCCACCCGACCAACTAAGCATCACTCAACTAGCCCCGGACACAGACTACTAATTTTGTGGCTAGCTAAAGCAGACCTTCCAGACAGTTCCCAGTCTTGACCCAACAGCCTCACCGGCTGGAGAAGACACCTCTCCCGTGTGTGACTCTGCTGAGTCAGCTGCTCTTGACGGGTAAAGAGATTCTGAATATCAGTCATGTTCCTGTCACCCAAAGGAGCTGGGGGCACTTTGTAATTTGCATGATTTGGCTCATACCAGGACTCCAGCTGCCGTGCTGCAATATAATGGCTATTTCTCGCTCCCAGACTTTGTTATTTAATCGGAGCACGAAGGTGATGCCAGGTGTAATCATGCCAGAAACGATAAGCAGGCTTGTTTGACTGTTAGTGCCATTATTTGCATGTGCCGTCACACGATCTAATACTTCTGGCTGCATGGCGTAACACGGAGAAAAAGAATTCGGAGAAGAACAATCGAAATACCGTTTCACTCTTTATCACTATGTGCCATTTTTGACGTTTCTTTTAAAAGTTATTTCTCAGCTCAGTATTTGACATTGTTACCTGCTATGCTCTGAAAGGATCACAGGAATTTTTTAGGCCTCAATTTGTAGATTAACATAAAGCAGGGATGTCTTTTGTGCTTGAAAACTAAGTTTGCCACTGCACGGCACTGTATCTTCCTTCAAAAACAAGTCTTTTCTCTCCCACCCCAGTGATTCAGAAAGGTTTGCCCTTCCTTCTGCAATTAAAGGTGTTCATATTTACAATTTCATTGTCATTAGAGGGAAAGAGGGTGACAGCGCTAGAACACGACTGTGGTATTCAAAGTCATTAACCCAGTAATTTGCTGACTAACGCAAATACCTGCTTGAAGGCTACCAGAAAACACTGGAAAACTTCTGATTGAATCCTTTGGGGGCCTTTCTTCTACTAACGTTGTTTTCTAGAGCACTAACACGGAGTCATGTAGCGCAGGAAGAGAGATGGTTTGCCCAAGATAGCCAGGAAAGCCATAAAGCTCTGAACTAGCCTGCGCTCTCCAGCGCATGCATGATGATCTTTTTTCTTCTTTATATAGAATAAGTCCTGGAATGACCCATTGGACACTTGATCTTTCTAGAACGCGTTGGCCGCGCAGAAAACAAAGCACCTTGCACCGCTTCACACCGAACATTACCTGCAATGGCCATATGGTTGCTACCACCTCAACTGCGGGCTGAGATAAAGACAGGGAGATCCCTTACCAATTAGCGTTACGGGTAAAACAGACTCAACTTGGGGAAAATTTATTTAATTTACTGCCTGTTAAAATAAGCACTCTCATTTTTCCCTCCTCCTCTGCCTGTCCGGTGGTTTTGCCCTTTCTTAAATATGCTTTTCCAGAGGTGCCACCAGCGTCGCTGCTGGGCTCAGCTGTGCCCTGTGGAGCCAGCTGGAAGAAGCCAGAGCCGTGTGAGTCCAACACGGGGCAACCCTGACCTCTTCTAACAGAGGACCCCCCACTACCCAAACCTGGACACCCCACTCACTGGTTACCAGCCTGCGGGCTGCTCCAGCCATACCAAGGGAGAACATCTTCCTTTTAGCCACACTTCCTTCATGCCCTTTTGGAGAAGTGATAAACTGACCAACAAAAAGACCTTCAGCACTTCGCCTGGATTATAAGCAACTGAAATGTTATTTTTATGACGATAAGATGACTTGAATACGCTTCCGTGAATTAAAAAGACCAATTAATACTTTTCTTGTCTGAGTGACTTGCAAATGTATTTCTGCTTTGCGCTTTTGGCAGCAGCATTCGATGGCCAAGCGTTTTCATAAAACTGAAAGTTTTCCTGACCTTTCCTGCAGCAAGAAGTCACCGACTTCCTCCTGCTGTGTATTTGCATAGGGAATGCTTTTAAGCCAGCAGTAGTCAAAGGAGAGTTTAGTAGCTGTGTCCAGGACTGTATCCTCAACTGAGAGGTTAGTTCTGCAGGAGCTCCTTCAGCCAGGCTCCATACAATGCCTGGAGATTAAAGATACAATTTTATTGTATATTAATAAATTAGATTAATATATAATGCCTAGAGGTTGGAATTTTGTAAATTTTGCTTTTTTTGTGTGTATATTCCTTATCCTGTGGTTAACTAAATTCAAAGTCGCTGTCACCTTTAAATGGCGTTGGTCAGCCAGGTGGTGTGGCAGGAAGAAGATGCATCGTGCCAGGCTTGGATGCTGAAGTGTCACAACTCTCAGCCTCCCGCCGCTGAGTTCTCTCCGTGAAGCCTGCCTACGGATAATCCTTCTCTCACATCTTGCAACGCTACGATTACCGAGACGCAAACTTCAGCTGGATCAGCGCTCCCTGCTAACCTCCTTTCCCTTAGTGGTCTGCTCTTTGCTTCCCAACTTCTCCAGAGCCAAGCTGTGGAGCAGTAATTTGTTACAGCTTTTGTCATTTATAAATGGCTATTTGCATGTTTTGTTCATTATTGCAGCCTCTGAGTCATATACTAGTCTAGTCACTTCTAATCATTTCTATACTAAACATTCAACTGCTTAAAAGCAGAACCCAGCCCCGCGTGAAGCGTTCACCGGTGAACGGGGCCATAAATCACCTTGGCCGAGTTCTCAGAAGCGGCTGGGCAAAGAGAAGTTTCCTAGCTGGAAATGCCCCCCCCTACCCCCCCGGCACCTTTTCGCAGACTCTTGGACTTTTGATAAACATAAGCAATTAGCACCTTTGAAAAACCCCATCATTTTCCTTCCCCGGTGATGGAATATTGGATACCCAGAAGGAAACTGTGCCTTGGAGAGAGGTTCCAGGAAGGTTTGGAGGATTGTGCATGGGATTATTAACACTGCTTCAACTCATTCAAGGAGCGATGTGCTAACACGCTCCTCTCACCCACACCTCCCTGCCCCTGGAGTGACATGTGCTGTGACAAGCCCATTTCTGTCTGATGGGAAGAAAAACAAACATTACAGCGGATAATCAAACAAATGTGGGCTCTTCAGTTCTTGGATGGGAACTCACTCTTAGCTAATGTCATAAAACATGGGAAGAATGCTCTATAATTAAACCCTTCTCTGGAAATATTTGACTAGGTTTGGGATGAGCTACAGGAACAACACTGAAATCAGCGGCAGCAGTAAAGGCTGCATGAGACTGGGACTGAGGGATTTTCATCAAAATGTATACCGGAGAGAAGCCGGAGGTAAGATGCTGCTAAGTGAAGCGGGGGAATTCAGTGGGGGGTTATACACACACCCCAGCACACCTGTACTTCCTTCTGTTTACATCCCTGCAACCACTCTGGGGGCCTGTATCTGCAAAGAGAAGCCAAGTTTACACCACTACAGTCACTGTCACACAGTTTTTGTCTTTCTGACGCAGGGTTCGGCTCCTGCTTTCATCCTCTCTTCCTACGATCGAATCTTTTTCAAGCCACGAGAGTAGCTGAGCTGTTTTGGAGAAAACCACGGACTGGTTTAAGTGATGCCGCGCTGGATTCACAGCACAGAGAACAGAAGCTCTGATGTGCGATCTGCAGCAGCCATAACAACGGAAGCCAAGGCTGGAGGCCTACAGGTAACAAGATGGAAATTTCACAGTAATTAAACCACTTGCCACCAAAAAAGGCTGGTAAGAAGAGGGACAAGTCATGAATCCGAAATGGGGCACAGAGATCCGGGAAGCTGAGCCCAAGGCAACTCTCAGGCTGTTCAATTCTGGACCGCAGGAAGATCTGAGCAATGCTCCAGAAGCACGGGGAGCACACCCAGCCATATTTTGAATTTCCCCCCCCACCAGAGCAGCGTCTCACGTGGGTAGTGCTGGTTCTCCCTGTAGATCTCACATCTAGACTGTGACCTTCCCTTCTCCCCAGCCTGCACCATTACACGTTTCCTCCGCTCATCACTAATTCCCTTCCTCTCCACACGACTGACAGATGGGCATTCCCCAGCCTTTGCCTCTACTCATCCCCCTGAAGATGGATCCCACCTCCCTCAGAGGTCTACGTTCAACCTACAAAGCCTGTCCAGGGCAGGTTGCTGTAGGTCCTACACACCAGTTAGTCCCAGGGAACCAGAACAGGGCGGCACACGCATCCAACAGATACCAAACCATACGCCGCAGTACGTTGGATACATTAACGTATTATGCCAAGATTTTCAGCAACGGGCTGCTGAAAATAATGCTCTGAAATCATGGATGTTTTTTTTTAGAAAATCTTAAAGAGCATAGAAAACCCACTGAAAGTCGGGATGGGTGACTGAAGGTGCACAACAATTCCTGAAAACCATTTCCATTTTACAATTTCTTCCTATTTTCAAAAACATTCCGCATTCACGCTGAACTGAAAAGCTTGAGAATGAACTTTACTTTTGGAAAACCTTCAGTTTCACCGAGAAGCAATATAAATGGAGGGGGAAGGACCAACCACAGACGTCAATAAGAAGTGGGAAGAAGTGCGATGCGTTAGTAAAATGGAAGAAACATGAGTACGGAGCCTCCCACATGCTGAGTGCTGTGCTAGGTTACAGCTCTTATCATCTCAAACAACAGCCGCTAAGCTAAACTTTCTGCGCCTCAATTTCTGACACGTGGAGACGGATGAGCGTTAATTACATTTGCAAAACGTGTTGAAGTCATCCGAGGAAACGCACGCACACGCACACACACGAGATGCTAATTCTAAATTTCAAACGAGAACCTCTGGAGTCTGTGCTCTGCGAAGGAGTCGAAACCAGCGCAGAGTGGCAGCTTTCGGCAGAGCAGCAGGAAAACGGGGAGTTACAGCTCCAGTGCCCATCAAACCCAGCCAAGGTCTCCCACCTCCAAACTCCACTTCAAAAGAAGTAGAGACACGTAAAAGAAGAGTCTCTTCCTGGCGGAGCCATCAGGTGGGCACCCAAAGGAAGTCTTGGAAAGTTGTTTGCACAACTTTATAGGTCCATCAGAAAAGACAATGTCAAGCTTGGGCTATTGAAATGATTTTCCAACTGGATGGCAAAGCAGACAAAACAACAAAAAGATTAAGAAAGAGCTGATGCGGTGACCAACCCCCAGCCTGCTTCCTTCTTGTTTTTGAAATCCGAATCCAATTTGCAAACTAAGTGTCAAATACCATTGTCAAAAGACGTAATTCTTCCAGCTGTTGGGCTACGGGAGAACGACTCAAATGCTCGACAAAAGAGGACTACAGTATGTATTGGCAATACTTCTCGTTACATATTTCAACGGAAAAATTGAAACCACATTTCTAGACTGCAGAGTTGGATTACCAGAAGGGCACCGGCATACACAAAGATCGCTCTGCCTCCCCTCCTCTTCCTCCCGAGCCTTCCCAGTCAAGCCGTCAAACACCCCTTACCTATCGCAGCACGGCAAGACCGCCGGCATCTGCACACCAGTTTGAGAGAGAACGTACCCGTGCCATGAAAGGGTTAAAGAGGACAATAAAACACAGCAGGTGCAAGCACACAAGAAAGAAATAAAAGCAAAATTCTCTCCTTATGGGAGCAATAGAAATGATTGAGAGTGTGGACTCTGTAATCTGCAGAAACTGGGGCGACACTGTTGAGTCAAATTAAACGCACAGAGTGGAAAAATCCGAGCCCGACAATATATCTGTGTTGTGTCTCTGTGTGTAATTTACTACCACAGTTGGAGCCTGCCTTCCATAGATTTGGGGGAGAGAATTAATGCGTGGGGCTTGTTGCCTTGCGAAGTACGGACATGTGCGTACGTCTGTAACCACACTGCAGGGTGATGAACAGGACAGTAAATTTTTCACACTCCCCGATCCCCCCCATCACAGTTAAGAGCTGTCTCCACCCTGTCACTGCGAGCGTTGCATTTGCTTATCAGGAGGCAGTGAGAAAAATACGCGGGGTGAAGCCTTGCGAGACAGATAATTGCTCAGGGCAGGAAGGGGCAGCGAGGCAACGAAGCCGTGAAGGGATGTGCCCTCCCGGGGAGCAGCCGAGCTCCTGCATCCCTGCCCGCAGACAGCAACGCTGCCAGACCCGAGCCCAGCATTCCCCCTCCTGAGCCCTTTCCCCGCTCTCCTCGAGTAGCCTCAAGTCACACAACTCACTTTGACAAAACCAGGTTGTGAAAGCCCACAGGCAGGAACGGCAGGGCTCGGGGAGAGGCAGTGCCCGGGACAGCAACGTGTTCCCCCGGAGCAGGGCACATGTAAACTGGGCGCCAGCCTGCCTCAGTCGGAGGCAGGGTAAGTGCAAATTATCCTGGCTGTAGCAGCTTAGGACGACTCAAGGAAAGGGAATTCCCTCCCACGGGACGCACAAAGGACAGGAGTGACCGCAGCACCGGCAGCCCTGCATACTCCTGCCTTTTACAGGAGTCTCAGCCAAAGCCCCCAGTGGAAATAATCCGAGAAGACAGGTCCATATTACATACCAGCACACTTTTTAGGAGTGTCATCCTCCTCTACAGTGCTTTTTCTCTCCCACCCATGGGGCTTTACTTTGCTGTCCGTGTGGGATTTCAGCTCAGAGACTTGCACCGCAGCTGCCGGGTTCAGCTCCTTCTGATCGGCTCTAGGAAACATTCAGGGTGAAACCCAAAACTGGGGAGTTCTGGTGCATTACCAGTGATGCTCTGGCATGGCTTCTTGATGTTCATTAATGCCAGGCAAGTTTCAAGTGTCCCAGAGCTAGTTTTTTTCCTAGTAGATAGATGCAAAGAAAGAATCACAGTTTGTCTCCTTATTTTCTTACCTACACACAAACCCCAGATCGCAAAACAAAGCTTAAGGGGCTCAATTACCTTTCCTTCACTGGTATAAATTGTAAATAGCATCAGAGATGACACGGAGCCACGAGGATGTGAGGGCAAAGACTAAGCCACAGGAGTTTGTAGATAAAATCACCCCGAAGTGTGCCCAGCTCACTGCCTCCACGCTGCGTCCCGTGCCGCAGGCGGCGCAGTCCCCTTGTCCCCGCAGCCCCTCCGGTGGGTCGGGGAGACGACCTGCAGGGAGAAGGGGACCGTGCCCAAAACCGAGAATTTCAAATTCCTCCAGTTTCCAAGACTTTCTTTCACCTCTTTGCTGAATTGTCATCAATTTGGAGAGAGAACAGCAGACATGTCTTGGGTTTTTTTTTTATTCCCTGCTAGTAATTACTGGATTTAGTTACCTGCCAGCAGCAATCCACGCAGCGGTGGGACGGGAAGTGAATATTCCCTGGCTCCTTTCCAGCACCCGAGTATTATTTCATACTCTAGTAACCACACAGAAGCTAATTAGGTATCTAAATAGGCTGGGATTATTTATTCTATAATTTAATGGCCTGACAGTTGTCACGGGACATTTGTTTGCTGCTGCTTACTTCTTTTTATGGCCTTTTGACGGCAAAGCGCGCTCTGCCGCTGCTGTCACGGATAGCACGACGGAGCAGGGGAGGTTTCGGAGGGGTTTTAGTCTCTGCAAAGCACCCGTCAGGGCAGAGGGTTTCTCTTTGAGAAAGTGGGTCTCCACGACTCACTTGCCTGTCCCCACGGCTCGCCCCTGTGCCCCCCGAGGACTGCGGCCAGGACACGGGGCCGCTCTGCTGAGGGAAGGAAGCTGGAGCAGAAACTCCCCAAAGACTTTGACAAAACACAAACCTGCTAACGTTGGAGGGTTTTTTGAAAAAGAGCGAATTCCTAGGGCCCTCCCTTATATCTATCTAAGAAAACTATCTGGAGGGAAAATTCAAGAGCAATTTTGCCTACGTTTTTCGTAACAGCAAGAAATCATTTTGGAATCAAAGCGGTGTTTGATTTCGTTCATTGCCTGCGATATTAAAAGAATATCAAACTGAATGAAGTGAGACTTCATTAACAAGTTTACAAAGCTCAGAAACGTCTTTTAAAGGTGTAATTCTGTTTAGTAAAACAGAATTTCAAAGTATGTAGGTACAGAAACCTAACGCAGGCGAATTCAACTGGCTGGCCTGCGTTCAGAAACAGTCATTCAGGAAGGGAAAAATACCATAAAGAATTATTATTAAAAGTATTTCGAGGAATTTGGAAAATCTGAATATATACAGGTCCGTTTCTCCAGACAGCAGCTTCATCTTTTCAGAGACCAGAGCCACTTACTCTCCCCTCTGCCTCCCCACCAGCCTGGCCACCGCCGGGGGAAAGGTGGGACCTGAGCGAGACGTCTCCATCTGCCAGAGCCACGTGCTAATGACTGTCCTGAAAACCATAAACACCAGCTCAGCCCTATTTCATACATACGATTTATGTGTCTTATACGATACATAATGCTATATAAGATCCACTGCGCGCAGGTTAAATTCCACATTCCCGCACGGATAAAACCAGCCCAGGTGATGATGATCAGCGCATGGACTTGGATGCGTTTTATCAGATGCAAGAAGAGCTCGAGCATGCAGACACTGGGGGACTCCGCAGCTTCAGAAGCGTGTTAGAGGATATCTCCGCAGCCCACGGCAGTCAATTAGGACATGACTAATGACCATAGTGTGTCATCTCCGCCACGAAAGGAAAACAGTGGGCGAAGGCCGTGACCCCAACCATAATGGAGAGATGTGGACTGTCCTACAAGACGAAGCACGCAGAGACCCAGGGACTCTATCAGTAAAGGACCGACCCCAGGATGAACGGTGTTTGCTTGGACAAGAGCTCTTTGTTGGGCGGCCCATTGAGGGGTTTTAGTTTCAAGCCTAAATAGGTGTCTGATTACTCTCCCACTTGGAGATAAGGTACCTGAATGTCTTGTGCAAACACGAAGAGGCCAGAGGGAGAACAAAACTTTGTGGAAACGGCTCTTGGTTGCACATTGTCAAAAGGAAGAATGTTCTAAGGAAAAACTAAACAATTCCCTCTGACTTTTGTTAGCGCTGATGGAAAGTGGCAACGTATAAAAATGAGCTTTACGGCTTGCCAGAACGTCGCTGGGAGTGGAACAGATGGCCAATTCATCTCCACCGAACTTGGCACTTCTAACAAAAGAAACAATATGTGTTTTGCTACCCTAATTTTTCCCCCAGGTATCCCAGCAGGTGACTGGGATGTCTGATGACAAGAATGACTTGACTTGTGCTCCCCAAGAGCACGAGTTCCTTGTTTCTGTGGCCTTGCCATTGTTTTGCCCAATTACCCACTCCTCCGCAGCACTCCGGTGAGGTTTCTCCAGATCCAGAAGACAATAGCGATCCTGGATGACACACGCACGCTCACACACACAAATGTCACCGCTTACAGGGGACTCGCGTTTTCACGTGGAGATTCATTTCAGTATCCTCAGGACTCGTCTGAAAGCGTCTATTTTCTTGTACTGCAGTTGCACATCACCAAGATGATTTACAGAATGTAACTGGCTGTAAAAATTCCAAGATTAGACCGAGGGATCCAAAAAACAGTTGGCTACCCCTGCATGTTTTCACATTTAATACGAATTCCCAGGCATAACCTTGATTTCAAGATTTGTATTTTTCTGCAGAAGGGATAAGTTGCTTCATTTTCCCACAGACAGGGGTTGGGGGCTCCACCAGGACGGGTTTCACGTCAGTGCACGGACAAGGGAAGGGGAAAGATCCTTCTCGCGCCGACGCAGCGTGCACGGGGCACACATACCTACGCCCGAGGGAGGAGACACGATTGAAATGAACACAAAACGGCCAGTGACTCTGGATAAAACGCATCTTTCCCCACCTCCCACGCTACAGCTGAACCGTGGGGCAGAGATCCTTAAAATCTGCAAGTCTTGTGAACGCAAAAGGGAGTTGTGGGTAACCAATATCTCAAATATTCTCAAGCTTGGGCAATATATGGCCATTAGCTACTAGAGTGACTCTCAGGCTCAACCACTTAAGTACGTTTTCCTGCCTTGAATATTTTCCTGCCATTGTTTTTCTTTCCAACAACAATAGATGAGATTACCAACCAAGTCTACAAGGCACTAGAAGTCACCTCCCCGTTAAGGAGCGGAGGACGGGCGTTCGTATGATCTCTGCCAGAGAGATCCAATTCCAAATGTTTTGGAAAACAGACCCCACAGCTCTCCAAGTAATCCATGCTCTAACGAGAATTTGTCTGGTCACATCAACCATACTCTATCAACGTGTTAATGAAGTGGCCAGATCATTCAAATGATGTAAAAATCCTTGATGCTTATTAAAAATCATTCACTGGACGCCTTCTAGAGAAATATTATTAAAAGTCGATCAAATTGAAATGATACTTTAAAGAAACTGAGTTTTGTTTGTATTAATGATGCTTTAGGAGCACCTCCAACGGGTTAACGAAATAGTTTGTCCACAAGCTGTTATATTGGGAAATGCAATATTATATTCCCCCCAGAGCAAAAAGTTGTTTTGTCTTACTAGTAAATATTGACTAAAAAACACTGATTACATGAGTATTCCCATCCTGCTGACTCAACCACAGCAGCGTTTGCTCCCTTAAGAGAGCTCTCCACGCACCGCATATACGTACAGAGAATCAATCATTAGACATATGTTTAGGATATTATCTTTTCCAAGCGAAAAGGCGAGGCTTTCAGGGAGAAATCAAAATCCAAGGCAAGTTGTTAGAACAGCTTATCTCACAGAGGCACGGCAGAATAGGTCACATCCCCGCCTTACAGAAAACCACTGCCATATTCCTAGTTTTTTTTAAGGAACTTGTAAGAAGAATCATCTCATCATTTTTCCTTCTCGTCTCATTATTTGGTTTCGTGGCTATCTACGGGGAAATGGCACAGTCTCGCAGTTAAAAATACAAACTCGGGTCGGCGGGATCGTAGGCAGATAATCTCCAGCCTGATTTTTAAAGATACTTAATGAAGATGCAGAACAGGGCAATTTTAGAACATGCCTCCATGTCTCCCTGCCACCGGTTTCAAGGGAATTTAAACCTATAACCTGTCTCGCTTAAGTCTCGCAATAGTGAGTGGAACAAGGCCTAAATATCTGTAAAATGCTTGAGTTGGACAGATTTTCAACACAGCTGAGCTCAAATTTCCCCTGCTTCAGCAGGATCCCCGCACATGAAGTCAGGACGCCGGGGCTCGCCGTCGCGCACGGCTCGGAGGAGGCTGCCGAGCGTTTTTGGGAATCTCGCCCCTTTCTCATGTTCCCCAGTGAAAGATGAGCTGCTTGGAAAAAAAAAAAAAATAAAATAAAGAAAAAAAAAATCTAGCTTTCATTTCTGTCAAAGAAGGGTTGCAACACACTGCTGATTCACACCGGCTTGGGAAAGCAATAATTGTAAAGAGTTCAGACCTTTAAATGGCACTTAAAAGATGAAAACAAGGTCAGTCCGTCTCGCTGCGCTTCCTATTCCACCGAGTCACCTTTTACACTCCTTGCTCCACTGCGACACAGTCTTTGCTACCTTTTCACTTGTTGGCTTCTAAAACTAGGCAATTTAATTCAAAATATTTAAAACTACCGAGGGAGAAAAGCTGCTACAAACCTTCAAGTGCCAGGCCGGGAGCAATCCGGGAGGTCACTTTTTGCAACTCTACAGTAAATTATTTCAGATTATTGTGAAAATAAAGGGATCTAAAGGTCCTCAGCCCTACTCCCAGTTTTAAATAGCGTGAGGAACGACAGTTAGATGTATTCAGACTGAATTTTTCCGGCCTAAAATTTCCTAATACTGCTAGCTCCCAGCAGGCTTTTGAGAAAGAAAAAAAGAAGTACTGAAAGTGGATATTAAATAAGAATTATATTCTTGGTTCTGAAAAATTTTATGGCCCTTACTTTTGAAGTTTGTCACGTGTGACGGACCAAAACCAAACTTAAGAAGGGAGCGCAGGTGGATTTTGACAAAAATGGATGGTCTGAAGGGTAAACCTATCGGTGCAGCCACCAGATGTGCAGCAAAAGAAGAAATAGCACAGCTATAACATCCAAAGGCAATAGTGCAGCAAAGGCGGGGTGCTTCTCCGGGGCTGCAAGCAGGAATGGTCTTCAGGGGCTGGAGCCCCTCTGCTGGGAGGACAGGCTGAGAGAGCTGGGGGGGTTCAGCCTGGAGAAGAGAAGGCTCCGGGGAGACCTTGGAGCCCCTTCCAGTCCCTAAAGGGGCTCCAGGAAAGCTGGGGAGGGACTCTGGATCAGGGAGGGGAGCCATGGGACGAGGGGGAAGGGGTTTAAACTGGAAGAGGGGAGATTGAGATGAGATCTGAGGCAGAAATTGTTTGCTGTGAGGGCGGTGAGCCCCTGGCCCAGGTTGCCCAGAGAAGCTGTGGCTGCCCCATCCCTGGAGGGGTTCAAGGCCAGGTTGGAAGGGGCTTGGAGCAACCTGGGCTGGTGGGAGGTGTCCCTGCCCAGGGCAGGGGGTGGCACTGGCTGGGCTTTAAGGTCCCTTCCAACTGTAACCATTCTGTGATTCTATGATACTCTTGCTGTAGGTGAACACATGGGGAAGTTGCTCCAGACAGTTCCTGGGACTTGTGCTATAGCATGTAGAGGTGGAAAGACCTGTTGGCTCTTGAAGCTGGCTTCAGCCCTGGTCCTCTGAATCAGAGGGACCACTGGGTGCCTGAGCAGACACTGAGAGATACTCCAGCAGATGGGATAAAGATGGGCAGCGCAGAGCTCCTGCCCTGGCCCCACAGCTTGTCCATCACCGAGACCGCCAGACTGGGTCAGACCAGTGGGTCTACCTCGCTCAACATTGCGTCTCGTGAAGTTGCCAGTACGAGTCTCAAAGGCCATAAAAACTATACGGTGTGTTTTGTTAGAATGATTGTTCTGTCATCGCCCAGACGTTGTTGTTATAGGTGCTACACGGGGTAATAAATAAAATGAAATTAGACAGTGTCATGCAACGGAACAGGCAATCCATGCTGGCAGCTCTCCCGGTCAGATTGTACCCAAGCTCATTAGATATAGCACATATTATTTCACTGATGAAAATACAACTCATCACATGTGTGCCCGGCTGCTGTTTTCACTCAGTGAGACCTAGACAGGGACCTGAGCCGCCATCCAAGCTCCACGCTTTTCATCCAGATCCAAACATTCATCTCGTGTTTGATTCCCTCCTCGCTTACGTTGGAGCAAGTAAGGACTGTGCTACCAGACCCAGACTGTTTCAAACCCCCTAGTAGTACGAGGAGCATCCGTCCTTGAAACCCAGAGCGTCACAAAACTGCTTTGGGAAACATCTTACTAGAAATTCAAGTGCCAGGTACAAACACCACATTTTAAAAGGTATTTAAAAGGAAATCACAGGGCCTGCAAAATACCAGAATAGCTTTACAATGCTGTTTTGTTTAATCATTTAACAACCTCGCATTGGTCAATAGGCAAACGCCAGCCTTTTCGCCTGGTCCAAGATGTTTCCTGAATCCAGAAATTGCACAAACCCCTTCGGTCCTGTCCCGTCTCTGTAAGCTCCAACGCAGCGGTGAGGCAGAAATGCTCTCCCTCCACGCAAAAACCTGCGCCTTCAGACTGCTGGCCTGCACCGAACAACGCCAGGACCTTCTTTCACCAGAGCCACAGGAGCCATCCAGCCCTTTTGCCCAGGCCAGCGGAAGGCTACTCATCCACGACACGAAATTTGGCAACTCAGGAGACTCTTCTACCCTGCTCAGAGTAGGGACGTTAAAAAAATTGCAGTTTGTGTGCTGTTGTTTTAGTTGCTTCCAGTCAATTCTTGCTGGACAATGGCTGTGCGTGCGTCTCCATCCTTGCAAAGGATGGCACTGCTCCCTGGGCTGCAGCCACCCCCCTGCACCCCCAAACTCTACCCCAATAAAGAGGGGGAATGGAGCCCGAGTGCTCATGGCTCTCGCCTACCATGTGGATGCCCCCAGCGTTAGTCTCTACCATTACTCTAGCAAAATAGTCTCCTATATACCAGCCAGCTTATCTTCTTGATCTTACATGAATTTTGGGGAGGTTTGCTTACCATTTTGGAGTTCAGGGACTTTCAGGTCAGTACTACAAATATGTGAGTTATGTTCACAGTGAAATAAGTAATTTTTAGACCTTTTTTTTTTTTCCCCCAATCAAATGAGAAAACGTACGACTGAAAATTCCACCAAATCTGGAAAATGCCTTTTTGAAAAATGATGTTTAAAATATGATAAGCATTTTCCGATGAAACCTATTAATAATACGTCTTTTTAGAGCAGCTGAGTAATGCTCAATGGTCTCTCAAATGCATATTCCCATGGTATTTGCAGTTCCCCAAATGCGTAGCGATGGTGGCAACCCAGACTAGCTACCTGCTACAAGAAAATTGTTTATATCACTAAAACGGAGTCAAAAAAAGGCCAGCTTTTCAGCTAGTATTACCTGAGAGGGATGGAACAGGCTGCAAGACGGGGCTGGTTCGGGTGAGCACGGCCAGTACCACAGCCCTGCGTGCCAGGGGACGTACGAGCGCGGCTGCCCCGACCCACCGCACTGAGCTCACCGCGGCTGGAACGTGCTCGTTACCGGCCTCGTGCATAATTACAGCAACCCTGGAAACGTGAAGGAAGCGACGTGTACAATCCTCTGTAAAATACGTCCCAGCTGGAACATGACATCACGGCCATAGATCAGCCCGGGAACGACCCGGAGTCCTGACCTAGACTCTCATTAAGAACGATCAGCAGAAGGAAGGTACCTGCCAAGAATTTCTTCTGGGCTTGGGAGATTGGCAAGTCTCTCTAGAAGTTTTCTATGAAAAATAATAGAGGAGCTTCCCTTCCTGACATGCTTTTTGCCACCCGAGCAGCTCCTGAGATAGCTAATCGCAGGTACACATCTTTTACAGGTGGGCAAACGGAGACGCAGAACGGCTGAATTGTGACACTTGAAACTATCGCCAACTTAAGCAACTGCCTTTTTGTATGTCCACGTCGGATTTTTAAATAAATATGCTGGGTGGTAGGGCTTTCTTTTTCCATTTATCCAACGTATAAGCAACCACATGAATAAACTCTTATAATCAAGTATTAAGGGCAGCAAATACATAAGGGAAAGTAAATTATAAAAGCTACTCTACCTACAGACCCAAAACAGAAAAAATGCCATGTAACTAATTACAGCTAAGCCACGTGGCTTGAAAATTTTCAAATTTAGACAGCAAGCCATAAAGTATATGAAATACACAACACACACACATGCACAAAAAGCAGCATTTAAAAAGCAAATTTTAGACCATGGAGGTTTCCTGAGCTAAAGCGGGGTTGGAAATTACGGTAATATCTTTGGAAGTAATTACAGGTACCTTGTCGTCATTTTGAAATCTTTCGCTACGTAAGAATATTAAGAGGGGGATCTAGAACTGCAGAACTTTTTGCCCACATCAGAATCACCCCCATCACAAAGATGGCCCCCAAGTTCTCGTGAAGTTTCTCCTCGCTTTCTCTTCTGCACGTTTTCCTGGGTGATTTCTCAGTCCCCGGGCAGGAGCCTGGGTGCGTGCGCAGGGGGGCACTTGTACGCCACGGGTGGGTGCACAACCTCCTCTCGACTGCACCGGGAGGCACAAATCCGCATTTTGAAAAACTCCATTACAGTTACTTCGGATGCGACGGCAAACAGCGTTTGCTCTCCGAGCTCCCATGGGTTCAGCAGCCTCATCTCAAGGTTGAGATGGTGCGGGATGAGATGCCAGACCCTAGACACCAGCACCTACCGGAGCCATGCAAAGTCCTCCCATCGCTCAGTTTTCAGCTCTGGGGCTTGTTCACCCACAACCCACTCCAGTCCTGGAGGGACTGAGTTTCTTGATCTTCCAGTAACAACTTAAAAGTGAAATCAAGGTTTTCCGCAAAGTCCTCACCTCCTGGTCTACCTTAGCAGAATGGCAGTTTGAATGGGATTTGGGAGCAAGAGCTCAGGTTCTTCATTAAGCAAGTTTGTTAATTAAGGTAAAGCATGATAACATTTTGTAGGACACAAATAAAAGGTTGGACATAGTGCAAAAATTATATCAAATAAAACTTTGAAATGCTGAAAGCCCAAATAGGAATGAACACCCTTATGTGCAAAAGCTGGGGTGTAAAAACATGTCCGGAAAGCTAAAGCCCTTTCCCAAACTTGTCCCCTCGCCGTAGCACATGCAGCCTCACGCTGCATTCCGGTCAATCAGCAGAAAATCCCACACTCCCCTCCTAGATGTTATCCTTCGCGTGGTGTATTAGTTACAAGCTCCGTGCGCTCTAGTAGGCACTGACAGACGGCGGTAGATGATGTAGAGGCACAATCATATCAGACTATTGAGAGTACAAATCTATACAGCATAATGAGTCTTCTATTGCATATATCAGAGCTTTGAAACATTTTCTATTTAAATATATAGGCTGAAAACTTTCAGCGTATATCATATCATCGAAACAACAGACTTCCATTGTTCAAACGGCATAAATCTATCACGGTCTTGTAACAGCATATGATTTCCACTAGCTCCAGGCTTATATATTGTCACACTAGTAGCGAAGGTTTTGTACATGGAAATCGACTTACACTGTAAGAACAAATTTTGCATTGTTCTGTACCTTAAACTCACACGTTTCCACGATGACCAATGAACTATTACACAGATTGCTGGCAAGGGTAAATCACGCTGAATAATCATATGTGTTTTGCCTAGGGGGTCTGCTCGAGCGAACCGCGGCTGGGGGCTATTGTGGCAACCGAGCCCCAACGGAGCAGCCCCATCTGCTCCTTCTGCACGACCCAGCCGTGGCGGCAGCACACCAGAACCGCCCAACTCCACGTCAACCGGGATGCTCTTAGGGATGCTCCTACCCACCACCAGCCTCACCACACCGTTGTCCCAATCCAGGGTACACAGGACCCCCCGCCTGCCCCCGCAGATCTTGAGGCTCGCCAACCCCAAAACGGATTGATTGGTGATAGTAGGACGCTCCCTTGGAGGAGTCAAGGATCATCCACAATTTAGAGTCCTGTATCAGGATGAGCAGCAAGCACAGGTAGGCATTTAGTGCGTTGCTGTCAGGTGGAAGGTAACTGCTCGTCTGGAAAATGTCCATGTCTCATCTTTGCTAGCTGGAGCTCCACAGTTGGCTGGAGGACAGCTGGTGAACAGGGGCCAAGAGGAGCTTGGTGTTAGGCCCTCCAAAGGAAGTGTCCCACTGCTAGGCAGCGCCCCAGCTAGGCAGCCTGCTGCTCTGCCCAGTGAGTGCTCTTATCAAGGGCGCTCTTGGGGCTGAAGATCTCTGTGTTTTCCACCAAACAGATGACGAGATGCACAACTCTATTCTGCAAAAAGGACATGCTTCTGCATCACAACGGGCTGGCTGGAGGTACCTTCCTTGTCTATGCTAGATAGAAGTGTTTCTATCCTAAAACAAGACATGCTCATCCTCAGCCACCTTCCCTGTCACACAGCTTTGTTTCCCTTCCCATACCTATCTCTGCCCACTCATCTCAGCATCTGTCTTCTCATGACGATCACATCATGACCATCCACGCCTCCTCTGGATGAAGACAGGTAAAATTTTCTCAGGGCTCTCGTGGCATCTCTCAAAAGCATGCAAGAGAGATATTGCAGCAGATGCTAAATCTGCCGGGAAGGTTTTGAAAAGCCACCCCTGCTTGAGAGCGTGCTGCTGCGGAGGCACCCTCTCCAGCTCAGGTGCTGCTGGTTGGCCTCTTGGGCCAGGTACCCATCTCCTTGCCTGGAGTGCCCCCAAGAGCGGGTCTCGCACATCACACACAGAGGTGTCCAGAGGTCACTTGAAGGGCAGGATGCTCTCGTATTTCCCCTGAGGATGGAACAGATGGAGTGCTATGGAGATGCTGCTCTCTAGGGCGCTCCTGCAGCAAGACACTGCAAACAATTGACAAATTTGGCCTCAAAGGCATGCCCACAGAGGAGGTGAACGCAGCCTTAAAGCCCGATTCATAAAAGGGAGATACAATACATTGTCAAAATATTACCTTCCAAATCTACTTGGAGAGGGGATTAAAGTCTTTCTGCGCTTACCGCTGAACCGTGTCCTTCGATCCTAGTGACCATATGTACGGAGTTGCCCATCATGCACAGAGTATAATTCTAAAGGACGGTAGGAAATGACTCACTTACTCGCTTGCTGTCGGAGGACTACATCATAAAATATTGGCTGTGGTCTCACATCGTACCACACAGGCAGGAGAATTCGTATCAGCACACAGAGGCTATAGAATTACATTTTCTCATCAAACCCCAGACGTACACCGTAGATTACAGGCACTCTACTGGCAACACGCTTGGCTGAAACAGGCTTGCAGTGCGAGTTCAGGGGGAGATCGGCTTGCAACACGCACGTCTTGTGTTTTGCTGTCACTTTGCTATACTTTATGAAATTTGAAAACAAGAGGTCATGAACTACAGCCTGAGCAGGAGCCAGAGTATAGTCATCATCTTCCTGGCCCACAAGCAGTTTGGGATAAGGAGCAAACTGCAAATACAGTCAACAACAGGAGGAGGACTGCAAGTGCCGGGCGATCAGCAGCAGGTAATACAGTAGCATGAAGTCCGTGGCTTCCACATCTTGTCATACTTAGCACCAGGATTGCTGTCTGGAAGCTGAAACTCGATTAGTGTGGATAAATTGTTATTTAGACCCAAACAGGCAGTGTGTGTTACAGGTCTCACCCTGGGAACAGCCTGCCGGAGATCCGGTTTATAACAAGGCCGACTTGAGAGTTTGGGCTCTTCCATGCAAGACGTAGCAGTGCAGAACCCAAGCAGTCCAAGGTAGCAACTGGTACATTAATTACAGCTGGCTGGGATTTTTTATTTTATTTTATTTTTTTTTTAAACCAGGAAACCCCAGAATGTTGAAACTAAAACTGGCTGGGACAAAATCTTTTACCTTTAAAAACCTTTGCGTGGTTAAATCACTTTGTTCTCTTTCAACCATTTCAAGCACAAAAGCCCATTATTGCTTAATATTATCAGTAAATACGTTGCGCAAGTTTATAATTGCCAATGAAGTATTTTAACTCAACTGAATAGCATTTGCTTAACGAACAGCTTTTAGATCTAGCTTTCAGTAGATTTAGATTTCAGCGAGCGTCCTCATTCAAAAACTTGAAAATTTTAATGGGAAAGGAAAAGAATTCCTTACCACAAACACAAGAAGCGTCCACCCAGAGTCCTAAAGAAAGGTACAACAAGAGAGAGCCACCGACCAAGGAGATTTCTGGTCTACAGGAACAAGACAGAAAAGGGCAGGGAGAGAAGCACTCAAAATTGGAAGGGAGAAGTCATCTAGAAATACAACCTGGTTCATTCCCTGCATCAAAACGCCTCAAGCTTGGCACACTCACCCCACGCTGTGTTAGAAGTTTTCACGTGTGACAGTTCACCTGTCCTGGCAGTAGTCACCACTGCTGCCATCTGAGCCACCTTTACAGCTGCGAATCCACACCATTCCCCGCCCTCCTGCAGGAATCTTGCACCACGCCAGAAAACGTGGCCACGGCGATATTAAAATCTGCATTTTGTAACGTGCTTTGCAACAATTTTTGTGGGTTATGGGAACGTTACCTAATTTACAGTCCTTTGATGTGTGTCACAAGGATGTTAATACAATTTTAGCACGCTGAAGGGCAGCCAGATTAAATCCACTGTATTTGAAAGTACATCGAGCTCCTTAGGAGAATGTACCGGAGATAAGAGGGGCAAAACATTCTTACCCAGCAACTGTCATACGATAAGGTCAATATAGTGTTAGCTAATGAAATACAGACTTAGTATATCTTCTGTCGGCTATGGAACAGGCAGGATCTCAGCGGATTTTATTAGAATAACGCTAATTTGAAAATCGAGATATAAGAGGTGATGGCCAGACAAAGCAATGTTTTTTAAGCGACCCAAGAGGGATAATCTGTGCATTTAACAGCTCAGAACCAGTGCTGGGACACCTTTCCCAGGCTTACTCACCCTGCCTTTAATTAGTAAGAGCTACAAACATGTCCAAAGGTTTAATATAGTTAAGTATCTCATTATATTAAACATACAGTAGGCATCACAGTGCACAAATTTTCCTCTCCCCTGCATCCATGAAGCCCCGATTAGACTATTCCTTCAGAAAGCACCCAGGAGAAGGCCTTTAATAGAGGCTGGAGCCACGTTTCCAGAATAAAGCCTCATTGACGTTGTGTCCTCATTTGAATGAAAAATGGGACTTTGTAAAAGCTCGGATCTTTAACGCTAAAAGGAAATAACACTCTCTTAGTCATGACTCATTAGAGAAAAAAAAAAAATAAATCTCATTTGGTATATTTAAGCTCTCACTTTCTCTCTTGCTAGTGGCTAGCTGTTTCTTAATGCTGTTGCCCACACATCTGTCTCGCTGATCTTCACGCTCGTACCTGGGTAGCCCAGCACTCCCCAGGAGCTGCCCACAAACACTGTCACTCATTATTCCCTTCTGCTATGGGTTAAACATCTCTCTCACGTGCTCTCGGGCCGTCCCTTTGATTTTGAGGTAGTTCCTAGGTATAACTGAGGGGAAAAAGAAATAATCACAAGTTGTCAGATATTTCTGTCTTCACATTTCTTTCTTCCTTCTCTTATTTCTGCTTATCTCTTGTTCCTAATAACCCCCGACTTGCCTGCTTTCGCTCTGTCCTGGGAACTAGAGACATATATATTTTCCTTCATAATGTTGAAATCAAAGGTTCTTTTCCAGCATGTTTTCCCCCTGGACTAATG
Organism: Larus michahellis; assembly: GCF_964199755.1. NCBI lineage: Eukaryota > Metazoa > Chordata > Aves > Charadriiformes > Laridae > Larus > Larus michahellis. Next base: position 3,656,801 of record NC_133906.1, on the reverse strand, counting down.
TGGATATCAAAGAGCAGCGTTCGTATGCACGCTACGAACCAAACGCAAAGAGACCTCCAGCCTTTTTTTGACACTAATAGATGATATTACTGACTGCAAGATTATCTATCATGTATATAATCTACAGTGCCTTGATTCCCAAAAAGCGTCTATGTCCCCTAAGACTAAAAGTCTCTTGTGATACATGATTATTCTCCGCTGGTAACTGAGGGGGCTCCCGCGATACCACAAGGCAATACAGAGACTGACGTATTTCAGTGAGACAGAAGAAATGCAGGTGTAAGTAGCTGACGCAACAATTCCACGTCTACAAAATACTCCTTGACTCAACCAATCCCCTACCTGGGTCCATAGAGTCATTGTTTTTTAAAGACGAGGAGGACATTTGGACTAAACTAACCTCTTGAACAACACGGGCTGACAGCAGCCTACCAAACCCTGCCGCAGCAAACCCAAACCAGCTGTTGGAGCCAGTCTGTATTTTTAGCTTTGATTCAAAGAATTCAAGAGATGGAGCCTCTCTTGTGAGAAAGGGGAAAATAACCCATTTAACCTGCCGAGATCCCTTGGTGGACGTATCCCTCACAAATTTCACGTCGGCCACAAAAGCTTCAGCTGGAAGTGTACCTTGAGGGCAGCGACGTCCACCAGCGCCACGGCACAAACTGGTTGGAAACTGGGATCTCGTCGCTCCGGCTCTGCCACAGGCTGGAACCGTGTCACTCACCACCGCAGCCACCGCGGAAAGGTCCTCTCCCGGTCCCCAGACGAGCCCCCGCCCAGACTTCCCATCATCTGCAGAAAGAACACATGCAGAACTCCATCAGGGTAAGTAATGAGATGCAAATGTATTCCTTCAGAGGTTCATCCAAAGCCCAGTGAAGTCAATTATTATTAATGTAATTAGTACTGTATAAGCAGTTCAAGACATAATTCAAGTCAGGTCTCCATCGAGGCAGGCTGCGGATATCCGCAGAGCAGAATTGAAGGGTTTACAATCTAAACGGGTGCGACGGACAAAAAGCAAGCGAGGAAGGAGATGTGAGGTGATATAAAAAGAGCAGATAATCTGCCACAGAAACCCAAGCTTAATCCTGCGCTTTGTCTGTCAAACCGTGCAGCCTTCAGCGGGAATTTTCAATAAATCTTAAATCAGAAATGTGTTCATCGAACAGTATTTTGAACCTTTGTTTGTAAAGAATTTTCTCTCTCCTCACATTTTTATTAATTTTACCTTGCCTTTCGCAAACATAAGCACACTTGTTATTTCTGTAGCAGCGGCTACATATTCAGGGTCATTCAAGCCAAGTCAATGGAATGACCCTGTAGTTCCCAGCATGAATGAAGCGCTGAACAAAACCCACCATGAGCTTTGCTTTATTCTGGATCAGTAATTAAAAATGCCTGAGTCACATTGTGCACTTCCCGCACTCCTACGCAGCCTCCTCCAAGGTAACTGGTTTCCTCCAGCGTCGCGGCCAGATGCCAATCCACCACCCCATCCCTGCCTGCTGGCACTATCCCAAACGCCTTGGGTTTTTGTTGTGGGGTTTTTGGTTGGTGGTTTTCCCCCCCCCCCCCCCCCAGTCCAGAAGGGAGAGTTTACATTTGCGGAGGGAGGGGTTGAGGAGAAAGCAGTGAGAAAGGGAAGGCGGCTGGGCGGGATGCGGAGGAGCTCCCGCTCCTCCTTTGCTTTGCACAACACCCTCTCCCCAAGCTCCCGGCCGCCGCGGCTGGTGCGGTGAGAGCACCCTCTGCTGCTCTCCTCCCTCCTGCCAACGAGCCCTTGGCATCTTTCAAACCCTACCCAAACGCATGCCATGGGCTAATTCCTGGTACCCCGGCACCCAGTCTCCACCGAGGCTCGCTACCACCCTGCGCACCAGCCTCTGCAAGCGTGCGGTCCAGCTTTATGGGAGCACAGGACGGGGATCCGGCGTGTCTCCATCGCTAATTCTGCAAACCTGCTGGTTCCTAAGCCAAAGGATTAAAAGAAAAGAAAAAAAAAGAAGAAAAAAAAAAAAAAAGGGAGGAAACTCCTTCCCTAACCCTAGTGTCCGGGTGTAAATGGGGTTACAGGCTGCATCAAAGCCGATGGCAGGGGCTTTATCTAGAAATTTTTGTTAACTGCCATTGCTATTAGACCATATGAATGCAATTATAATATTCCAATGGAAATCAGTCGAGTATGTGGTAAACCAAGGGAACATACAAGGGAATGTGTGTAAAATAATTTCCCTATCGTGTGCGTGCAAGGGCACCGGGATTTCATCCAGAGCCCGGCCATCGCCCACACCTCCCCGGTGCACCCGGGGGAGGTCAGCGAAGGCCGGCCGGAGCTCCGCTAGTGCGGATGGAGGGCTACCAGGTCACCCCTGGAATGGCAAGCCAGCCCAGCCACGCTGGGGCAGACGAGAAAAAGAAGCGGTAGGAAGTTCTTTTGTAGCTGGAAAAGGCAAGTCAACATGTAAATCCTAGTTAAAATATCTTTATTAGCAGCATTTTAATCACTTGCAAAATCTGGACCGGGATCAAACCAAACATAAGGCAGCAGCTGCTGTAAACAGCCGTTGTTGAAATGGAAAAATGATTAGCGCTGAGGAAGGATGTCAGGCGTAATGAGCCTGACTTGAATGCTGCTGGAGCTGAGCACCGGGCACGGCTGGGCGCTGCTGGGCACCTGGGCACGGCCCGTCCTGCCCTTCAAACCTCCCCTGGGGACAGAGGTCCGAGACCTACAACCCCTCCAGGGAACCATCCCTGGCCATAGTTACAGCATTAGGGGGCTTTTCGGCCTCCGCTGGGAGAAGTGAACAACTACACCCATGGAGCACCCTCTCCCCTTCCATCACACCACTGAAAGCTAGTTAAACTACTGCAGAATTAGAGAAGGGTAATTATTCACCAAAACTTGAACCGAATCCCAGACGTGTATTAGACGTATTTTGGCTCTAGCTGGGTTACTGTCTCTTCCCCTCCTCCACGAGAAGCCACATTTCAATGCGTTACCTGGTCCTGGTGCAATTCTACCAGTCTGGGATTTGATTGTGTGTGCTGGTGAGAACAGAGTCTACAAACTAAGTTTTACTGAAATTGACCCAAACGAAAGAAAGACCTTTTAAAATGCCAGAAAATGAAACGCAAAAGGCATATCACATTGACGGCAAAAAAAAAAAATTCTCAAAACTGGAAGAAGTTTTATGCATGTATTTCAGCTAAGGTCCACAAAAATGGGAAAACCACGCAGGCAAAGTGCTCGGAATGTCAGAGGTTTCCCACCTCCGCAGCACAGAAAACAGGTGGCACATCTTAAGCAAGTTCATAAACGTTTTGGTGCCAGAAAACCATTTAATTTTAAAAAGTAATGGAAAATCAGATAGTTTAGAAGTCATGTACAAATGTTTTGTCCTCTTCCAGCTCTCTTCCTGCCTTTAACTACAGATACAGCAGCGCTGACGGCTCTGCTGGCCTTTTGCTGGACCTCGGGATAACCAGGTACTACATCAATCTATGCATCCCCTCCAGGCAGCGAAAACCAGCTCTGCTATTTGCCTTAGTATTTCTGAAACCATGAGATGTACTTGCCTAATTTTGATGGTCACTAGTGCAAGCCCAAAGGGGTTAAACGGCTTCGACTGGGCTCAGGGGAGCACCGTGGACTGTCCCAGCTCATGCTCCTGTGGCCTCTCAACAGGAACTGATGATATTCCTTTCATTCCCTCATCCAAGGCATGCTCTGTGGTGTACGTGGGTTCATTCCTTACCAAAGGGAAGATATTACACCGGGAATACAATTATTTTTTTCCAGGAAGGACAACTCTGCAGTGGGATCAGACCTGATCAGCGAGCTGGTGCTCATTACGAACAAAATCACCATGACTATAAAGGAATGGGAAGCACGTCTTTTGGTGAGTATTTTTTATGGTTTGTATCAGTATCTCCTTTGATACTTGGCAAGCAAACGAGAGCTCCGGCAATGAATGAGAAAGCTGTAACATAATGCACGCAGCCAGCGTCAATGTGGATTTTTCATTGTTTTAATAAAACCCACTCAATCTGCTTTCACTGCACGTGCCGCTGTAGCCGTAGGAAAGGTGCAAAAATGAACTTCTAACCTAATTTTCAGGTTGAACTACTCTACATAACTGCGTTACGTAGAACACGCTCAGGTCACCCTGAGGAGAAGTTCAGATATAACTGCTGCTCTCAAATGTTGCGGTCTCAGCAATGTCCTTTATCACCGTGTTCTTAATTTTCACGTCGTGCTGATGCATTTTACATAACTCCCTGAAAAACAACTGGTCCATCTCTCCCAGTCAATCAAAATTCCTGAGCATCATTCAGGAACCGTTCAGGATGCTGCCCAGATCACAGGAGGGGGGCCAGAGCCAGAGCGTTCAACAGGAGAAAGAGCCGACCAGTTCCGCTGCCCGGCTCACACACATTCCCTGGTATTTCTGGCCCCCCTTCTCCCCAGCATTCAACCCGTCCAGAAAGTCCATAAAACGGGTAATGAGGAACGCAACAAGCTCCCTTCAGCTGCCCCAGACTACCACAAAGAAAGACCTTTCCTGTCCACTTCTCCAGGACAGTTTCCCCCTTCGTTACCTTTAATATTAATAATACTATTTGCTATTACTAATAATACACCTTTAAATATTATTTCAAATTAATTTGAGCAGTCTCCTCGCTCCTACAAGACGACTGACTGAAGCCAGATGCTTAGCTCCAGTGCCAAATCCTGCAAGGTGCTGAGCGTGTGGGATTTTCACTGACATTATGGGCCAAGTGGAGCATTCATGTATTAGTTGAACAAACCCCATCTAAATAGCTCAAACCAACCGAAAATTGGTTCTGCAAGAGCAAGAACGTTTCTCTTCAGGTTCTTGCAGCAGAACAAGTCACTGAATCACACAGAATCACAGAATGGTTTGGGTTAGAAGGGACCTTAAAGATCATCTAGTTCCAACTGCCCTGCCATGGGCAGGGACACCACTAGACCAGGCTGCTCAAAGCCCCGTCCAGCCTGGCCTTGAACACTTCCAAGCCATTGGGACGTCTCGTCAAAACACCAAACGTGGGTGGGATGATATTGATCGGCATTATCTCAAACTGCGGCCCTTCAACACCAGGAAAAGTCTAGAAATCACCAGACCAGTCCCACCGAGTCAGTGCAAAGGTCCATGTAGGCTACTGTTGGGATTCAGACACGCTAATGGAAAGTGGGAGAACATGGTGAGTACAGAGCTGTGATTGCTCTCACACAGGTTTCATTGAGACCTGTTATGCAGTAAAGTGACCGTATAAGAATATATAGTGACCACACCTACGTAACGTTTGAGCCTACAGGCAGCACCTCTCATCCAAACCACTTGAAACTTCATATTGTTGTTAGCTAAAGGTGAAATTCCACCATCAGGATCCAACCCAAAATCCAACCATCATCGGGCGTCCTCAGAAACAGGTACAAAAACTATTCCAAACCTAAATTATTTGCTCCCCACAACTTGTTTTTGCTCCTCATAAGGCAGAGAAGGCTGGAGCTACAACTCACACTGCGACACCCTAGTCCCTCTCGCTCCCCAAAGAGCCTCTCTCCCCTTCCTCATTGCCACCGTGCCACAAGAAATTCCAACTTCAAAAGCAGCGCAAATCATTTGGAGTATAAACACGTACACGCGCCATCATCATTCATGTGTGTCGTGGGGATCCTAAGCCAATTCCTTAAATCATCTGCATTTCAAATGTCGAGTCCCAAAACACTACTGTAGGTTTGAGAAGTTGCTTCATACTAATCAGCTCTTAGTCCTGTGTGACTCGGGAGGGGAAAAAAAAAAAGAAAAAAAAAGCATTGTTTAGTATTTTTCATTTCCATAAGGGGGAGCTTGTGCACAGAGGATTACTCTTGGTGACTCTCCAGCCCCAGGGACTTCACACAATTACAACTCATTGAGACCTACTTCTGGGTTAATTACCCTGCATGGGAGAGGCGGCGGAAGACGAGGTCCCACGATCTGCGCTCTCACCCGGCACCCGTCCTGCCGTGCTCGGGTGCTGCCGGCCTGGACGAGTGAGGACAGAAAACATTTCTGCATTAATCAGAAGTATTTGACCCATGCTCAAGTGTGAGCTCTGTTTATATAATTATAGTAGTGGCTGGTTAACACTTTTGTTTAGCTAATGTATAATTCATACCACCAACAATGCAAATTACTCTGCGCGGTTGGGAGATTGACTCTACCTAGTAAATATTAACATTTGTGGGATGAAAAATAATTGCGAGGGTTACGTGTCAAGATCTGCGCCAGGGTTACGTGGTAACAGGCGAGCGACTGGTAATAGTTGGGCTTGAAATTAAAGATCTTGCTGTAATCAGTCTTTAGGAAACATCACCTCAGTTCGAAAGGGAAGCGATCGTTTCTACCTGTTATGGTAGAGTTATGTTGAGTAAGTAAAAGGCTGGTTAAAATTCAGACACTTCCTGCTGGAGAGGTGGCAAAAATGGCCTATGGGAATTACCAGGTGTTATTCGTGAGTCTGCGTACGCAAAGCGGGCAGTAAGCTACAAACATACTGAATTTCCGACACAACATACAAAAAACTTTTGTTGAATAAGAAGATAGGAACGAAAATCTAACACTGCAAAGACCTCTGAGATGTCATTTTAGAGCTCTACTTCAAGTTCCCTCGGAAAACAATTGGCCTTCATGCTTAAACCTGTACTATTTTTGAGCCGAGAGCAACGGCCACCATTCAACACCGCGCACAGTGCCTGCTGAGTTCTCTCACCTTCCCCATCTTCCAGGATGCCTGGGGTAAAACCAAACCCCAGTACACCGCCTAAGGCCTCCTGTTTAAACAATTTGAGCCAGCTCTGTAATGGCCAGAAGCAGTTCTCCTTTCCGAAATTTTCACTTACAGTTTTGTTTATGCGCAATTTTTAGTTTCTGTTCTGCCACTGTTATAAACAAGCTTGGTAATTAAAGACGGAATTCCCCAGTTCCTGCCTGCGTTCCTGTAATTCATAAAGGTGACTTCTGAAAACAGGTGCTTTCACTCCCGGTATTCTAAAAACAGCTGGTTGAGAGAGATGCCTCAGGAGCGTCACTTTGTCACAGGTATTCCTTCTCTGCAAAGACGCATTCAAAGACAGAGCAGGGTAGAGAAAACACCATCCTCAGTTCCAGCTTCATTACTGGTCAGAAAGAATCTCTGTTGGAAGAGGACACCATAATCCACTGGTGAGAGGGGTGGGGACAGTTTATAACCTTTTCTCAGAGGAGAACTGGCTCTGAAGATGTTACTGAAGTAACATAAATACATATTTTGATTTGTCAATTGCTGTATCTCATTTGTGTAACGTGATTTAAGTTCTCAGGTGTTAAATGCACACGTATTGTATTTTTATTGGGGTAGATATTAACGATTTTGTTGTCTGTACACAGTGGAGACTAGAACCCTCTTACATTAAAGTCTAAAGAAATCAGCTCGTGCACAAAGAATGCCCCGCGTGCCCTGGGTTATGCTACATAAGGGCCACCTTTCACAGTGAGGCAACACTACTGCATGTCTACAGACACAAGAACTGCATAAATAACAAATTCTGTTCAGTAGAATGGAGAACTACTTTCACTACCTTGCTGCACCTAAGGGCCCCGTTGGGTCTGCCATCCCTTATCTCCTTCGCTTATTCCTTGCACAATAGGGAACGGGACACAACAGTTCACTCGTGCTCATCAGAGGAATTATTTGAGATTTTTAGTTTTGTTGTTCAGTTTTGAACATTACTCAGCACAGATCAAGAGGTGCTACACACCTTTCTGCCACAACCTGAAAACGCACCGCGTTGAGCGAGCCTCCTGCAACAGCAAGGGATGGAATCCCATGGGAACGCACGGCTGCCTGGGCTGAGAGCAGTCGGGGAAAACAGATCCCACTGTAACCCCATAAAAGGACGGCTTTCCAGAAATCCCAGGCAAAAAGCCCATTTTAGAGAAAATCGGGTCACTTATTTAGGTGCCTCCAAACCAATTCAGGCGCATAATTTACTAAATCAGCCAAAGGCTTTCCATGAGTTCCAGAACGAGTTGAGCAGATTTGGGGTGTCACCTCCTCATACACCAAACCGCAATAACACTGTTCACTTCTTCCAAGGCTTTTTCTGTCTCTCATAAACAACCTGGGGCAGGAACACTCTCTTGCTATTTGCAATTGTAGGACACAGTTCAACAGGGGGCCAATTTCAGATGAGGCCATTATACAAATAATAATGTAAAAGTGCATATAAAGTCAACTCTAGCGACATGAAGCTTTGGTGCAAGGAGTCAAAGAATGCATTATATTAATTATTAAACTAACTATTAAAGACTGAAATCTTTCGGTTGAGTCCTTCTAAAGTATATGCTCTATTCCCACTAAGATTTATAGGTTTAATACAGGAATCAAAGAGAATCAATATGGTACCTCTTGGCTTTAAACATCTCCGGATCTTGGGTGAGTAAACGGGTTGCCATGAAATAAAGTCTCTTTTTTAATTCAAAGCAAAACACACCTATATCTACAATCTGAGGAGACAGATACCGAGGAGATGGGATATCAGATCACAGCCGCCTTTCCTCTGGTACAAGACGAGGGGAGATCAGTCCAAAGAAAACTACTTAGCAGATTGAAGCAGTCAAAAAAAAAAAAAGTACATTTACTTGTTAATGTCTAATAGTCTCAGATGTCTACGGTACAAAGGAAAGTATTTGAACAGCTTAAAAGTTTTACGGTTAGAATAACATTCAATAAAAAATACATTTTTGCAGGACTGGTTAAGAAACCGCAGGCAGGCGGGAATTCCGGGAAAGCCCAGGGGCATCCACGTTCCTCCGGGGAGGAGGCGGCGGGGAGCAGGGAGAGGCCTCCCCGTGCTGCCCTGGGACACCAGAGAAATAGGGAAGGGATGTTTGGGGTGGGATTTTTTTTTTCCTTAAAATAGTGTGTCTGTCTTTGATCAGGCAGGTGGGCTCGGTCTCAGAGATGTAGCTTTACGCTAGGAAAATCCCCGATCCGAAAGCTGGGTGCTATCTTCGCAGTCGCCCCAGAAATCTGCCATGTTCCACGTGTCACTGACACCCCACGTATCCGTGAGCTTGTTTAGAAAAAAAGTCATGAACTTTTGAAGCAACGCTGACTCTGGGCAGAGAGGTTCTGGGCCAGGCTTCAAATACACCCACCCTGTGATTTATAGATTTGTATCAAAACCAAAGCAGGAGATTTACTACTTCTTGTGATTTAGAGAGCTGAAACCAGGTGAGATTCCGTGTTTTTTAATGAGTTTGACCTAGAATTTTAAAATGCCTTTGATTCCCAAATTCAAAGTGAAAGTCAGAGAAATGAGCCCACCTGAACCAGACCCAAGAACGTATCGCCACAAAGCCCTCTGAAGTGAAAACGCAGCTTTGCAACAGCTTTTGTTGACGTCTTCCCTTGCAGCAGGCTTCTAAAACAGTCAGTAACTTCTGACCGCCTAAACGCAAAATGTCCTTGCCGCACTATTCTCAAATGGGTTTAGGAAAACATTTTAAAATCCAGTTATAGATTACACGTGCATTAAGAAAATGCATCATCTGGCACAAGCATCTGATGGGGTTTCCAGGAGCTGCCTTCTCTCTCTGTTGGCATCAATCGACGTCAGCGTGAACTAAAGGGGTATTAAGGTGGAGGGGAGAGGGAATCGCAAAAATTGAATGGAACAAAGACACCTATGTAATTACTAGTGTTTCCCGGACAGGTGTCTTCCCACACTTGAGACCACCGAAACACACGAGGCGTGCTGCACAAATGACACGCCACGTAAGCACATCGGTGGTTGCACCCACCCGCATTTGGTAGATACGGTCGTGTTTGTGCTCGAGTGGGACGAGGCAGGCAGATAACAGCAACACACGCAACCGCCCGCAACAGGTTTGCGCAGAATAAGAGGACAACCAGTGTCCTCCTACTTGCAGGGGAATACGTTCCAGTGAACTTGCTAAAGAGCCAGGCAACTCCACAGCTACAGTGATTTCTGAACTGCTGCACACTGACACTTTCCCCCAGTCCTCCAGCCCAAATAACTTAGGAGCCGACTTTACACTGCTGGTTTTCCAAGTCTTGATTTAAATACGCATATACCAATTTTTTCTCTCACTGTGTTGATGTAAAGAACCGCCAGTCACAGCAGGGCATGTAGCAGCCAGAGTCATAGAACCATAGAATGGTTCGGATTAGAAGGGACCTCTTAAAGCCCAGCCAGTTCCAACCCCCTGTCATGGGCAGGGACACCTCCCCCTAGATTAGGGTTATCATCATCCAAACCAGGAGTGGTCCAAGCCTGGTTGCTAATCCATACGCACTACTGAGCAGCCTTCCAAAAGGAGCACTGCTGGCCGCTGCTGTTCTGCTATTTGCGACCAGAAAAACTGTGGAGAAGTGGTTCTGCAAGTAATTACTTAGATGAACCCATTCGATCAATGATAACTCTCATTTAAAACTGATGTTTTATTCCCTTCCAGTGAGCTGGACCAGCCCTGCCTACCTTCTGGTGGAACGTCTGTCCAGGTGGCTCAAAGGGAGTAAAGCCCAACAGAGAACGTAATCACGTTGTATTGAATGAAAGAGTTCAAGACAATCTCTTTTACTGAAAGAGGGTATCTTCTTCCTACACCACAGTCTTTTTTTTTTCTTCTTTGCCTGTTATAGCACCTGGTAACGAGGACACTTTAAAACTAAGCAAGAGAGGATAGCAGGAGGTACAAGAGGGTAAAACTGGATTAAAGGCAAGAGAGTGGGGATACGGACAGCAAAACCGGCTACGTGCTGAGCGCATTAGAAGGAACACATTTGGTACAATGTCTGAGAGTTAACAAAGCTATCTTTCCATTTCTGTTTCCCTCGTCCCTTGTTATTTTTCCCCAGCATCATGTGCAGCACGGTCTCCCCCCTCAAGGTTGCAGATCACAATACTGTTCTGTGTAGGTAGCAAAGTATCCCACGTGTGGGAAGTGGTACATAATTTTAGGTACCAAACAAAGACACGTCACATTTACTAACACATCGAAGGAAGTTTGTCTGCCGGCATCTCTTCTGGAGATGAAACATCGGTACTTTAGCACTGCAGACTTTATTCCAGGCCAGGAAGCTAAAGGATCTGTGTTGTGAGGACTGTGTGCGCAAAACATGCCTGTGCCTATATAGGATTGTGGGCTGCCAGGTTAAAAATACATACAGATACCTGTAATTCAGGTCTGGTTCTTATATAGAAAGACCAGAAGAATGTATTTCCAGAGGGCCTACAGGAAAGCTGGGGAGGGATTCCTGATCAGGGAGGGGAGTGACAGGACGAGGTGGAACGGTTTTAAACTGGAAGAGGGGAGATTTAGCTGAGATCTGAGGCAGAAATTGTTTGTTGTGAGGGCGGTGAGCCCCTGGCCCAGGTTGCCCAGAGAAGCTGTGGCTGCCCCATCCCTGGAGGGGTTCAAGGCCAGGTTGGACGGGGCTTGGAGCACCCTGGGCTGGTGGGAGGTGTCCCTGCCCAGGGCAGGGGGTGGCACTGGCTGGGCTTTAAGGTCCCTTCCAACCCAAACCATTCTGTGATTCTATGATTGTTGTGATCAACATCAGTAAGTTGGAATGATTCACTATCAGTGGAAAGACAAAAAATGCACAGAAAAGATGTGGACATAAATCCTGAAAACGTGGTGACTGACTTGAGCGTTATTTGGTCCCCGTAACCGAAGACACAGCAGTATAAAACCCTCCTCCCAGCCCAGCGCCCCCTTCCCAGGGGCTCGCACAGATCTGTGTTCCCCGTTTCCCCCCAGATGCCGCCCGACCATCTCTGCTCTCCACTGCTTCACCCAGGTGCCCAGCCTTCCACGCCAATGCCAGGCAGCGCTGACCACAAGGCAGCATTGACCCTGTGCTGGAATAGAGACAATGAATTATTACCACATGGTTTCCATTGTAACCTTCTTGCTTTCCTGCGGGGTTTGTTATGTGGGTTTGGAACCCACCAAGGGACAGGCACATGGCTTCACGAGCGCTGAAACCAATGACACCTGCTTTGCTGCACACGTCTAGCTTGACAGTAGCTGTGAACCTTCCTCAAAGCTTTTCTTGCATTGGGGCAATCTCCTTGTGCGCGGATTCCCCACCCTCTGCAAGAAAATAACACCCATGACTGCAAGTTCCAACGTTCCTACAGCTGCGGCACTGGCCAGGTCCTGGCCTACCTGGTCTGAAGAGAGAGCGCTCACCATCCTTCTCTGTCAAACCTGGCTATAATCAGCCAAAAGCTTCAGAAGTTGCCTGAGAGCATCCCCCTTCCACCTGGACAACACCATAGCACGATCACTGTTTCCACTGGAAAAAAACCTAAAACATATTCGTTTTTGTTAAGAAGTTTGCTAAGAAGGCGTGAAGGAAGAGTCAGGGCTCCTTGTGCTAGCTGTCATACAGGCACAGCTATCCAGGCTGCAAACCCTCCATCTTGCACCCGACCTGACAAGACGGGTGAAGGACAGGAGGAGAAATCAATTCCTGAAAACAAATGGAAACCTCCAAGTCCCGCTCGGGCTGAGCGAACCCGGCTCTACAGCCTTGTCCAGGAGGTGGTACCGAAAGGCTCAGGGGTTTGTAACTTTGTGGACGCCTTCTGAGAAAGGGCTCTGCTGTGCAGCAGCACCAGCTAACACCAGTGGAAAGCATACGCCGGAGGGTTCAAGAAATCACATTACTTTAAAAAAAAAAAAAAGAAAGTACAGGCAATTTTTATCTCTGAGAACGAATTTTCCCAATAGAAGGTCCAATTTTCTTACTCAGAATGATTCCTCGCTTCAGCCATAAACTCTAAAATTTAAATTTTAAATAGTTTTAAAATTTTACTAAGTCAAAACCAAGACCATAGTTCTGAGACGATCATTCCTTCTGAGACCTTTTTTCTCTGGACGGTGGGAGACGCAACCGAAATGAGAAGCTTTTATTGCAAGCGACAGAACATCGGGCTTAAAGAAGGAGGCCTCATCCCTGGTATTAAGGAATATAAAACTACTGACTCCAATTAAGTTTAATTCCATTTTTACAGGTCTTTTGAAAGAAAAGTCATCGGGCTTCAGGCAGCAGTCATGACAGGGAGACACTACATGAAAATTGCTTTTATTCATGCTCCCATGACATCTACCCTAAACTAAAGGCTATAAGTGTTGACAAGCTTCAGCACTACAGATTAAACCAAGACAGGAAAAGTAATTAAGGGTGAAAAATAAACAAAGGAATATTTTAGTTATCTTTGGGATGAAAGGTTCTTTTGACTGGCATTATTAGTCTTCTAACGCAAAGCTTTGGCTTTGCTTGGAAGAATACTAGATTCTCTATGGGATGCCAAGTCATGAATCCATCAGATCTATTTTTGAAATCTTTCTGTCATGCTACTAAAGGAAAATGTGGTGTTGACAAAAGCGCCCGTTGCGTCCGACGCAGCCTTTCCTTGCTCATTGTTTTAAAAAACATGAAGGAGATTGGGACGAAGGGACTTATAAACGTTAAGCAAACCCCATCCCTTTAATCCGAAATCTGTCTCGCTTTGCCCTTAGCCTGACATTTATTGTTTAAAAACCTTGAGAAACCGTACTGAGGAATTGCCCATTCCCATCAGTTCAAGTATGAAATGTTTAAAGTGCACATATTTCATCTAGTGCCAGGTCCCGGATCGCAGCCAGGTCTTGTTTGACAACCAGATGACTAACACAAAGGGGTTCCCCTTATGAAAATGTTTCGATATGTGAGTTGGCACTGGCCAGCGGATCACAACATACCCTGCCGGCAGCCGGGGCGCAGGCATGTGGGGGGCATATGGGCAGCCACATGAAAAGCGCGTTGGCCACGCCAAGGCAGGAGCCATCAGAGTCAATAGTCAGGCAGGGCAATTTGAGGGTCATTTTCTATCACGCTGTAATTCATAGAGCTGCTGAAGGGCGTTAAATGGGAACAATTTTAAGAGGGGAAAATGCAAACTGACTGCCCGTCACCCGGAGATTAAGTAATGCTGATGGGCAAGTTTGTGCTTACTCAATACACACATTGCCCGTGCTTTCAGCAGGCGAGCAGGTTCTCCCCGTAAATCTCTGGACGCGAAGCATTAACAAAAGAGGAGACGAGTGGTATTTTTCCAGGATCTTCCTTTTTCTAGCATGTCTTCTAATCCTAAATTTCATCTTCAACTTTAAAATAATTTGTTCCAATTAACTTTAAAAGGAAGCATTTTTACACTGTCAGGGAGTGATGGATAAACCATGATCAGGCTACCATCCTTAAGGTTATTATCAAGGAGAAATTATAGAATCATCTGGGTTGGAAGGGACCTTTAAGATTGAGTCCAGCCATTAACCTCACACTGCCAAACCCACCACTACCCCATGTCCCTCAGCACCACGTCTGCCCAGCTTTTAAATCCCTCCAGGGATGGTGACTCCACCACTTCCCCGGGCAGCCTGTTCCAAAGTTTGATAACCCTTTTGGTGAAGAATTGTTTGCTAATAGCCATCCTAAACCTCTCCTGGTGCAACTTGAGGTCATTTCCTCTTGTCCTAACTTGAGAACTCCAACAGTCTCTAGACCACTTCATGACAGTGGCACTCCTCGCAGCGGGGTCTCCCCCACCAGGCCCCATGGGTGGCCACCACACTCCACGGACAGCCCCTGTGCACCCACCTGAGATTTAAATGTTTCTTGGGCTTCAACCACATACTGTCTGTTGTATTTTGGAAAACACACAGACTTTACAAATTACATAGATGGGGCGTTTTGTATTTATGGAGGAATCTTCTGGGTTTATCTGAAGGTACTTAATAGTGGCAAGTATTTTTCTAGGTGCACCAATCATTTAAAATTTAAAACTTCTAGTGACTACGATGTGCATCTATTTAACAATGTTTATTAACATGAGGCTCATATTTTAAATTTTGAAGTTCAAAAAGGAATGGAAATTCAGAACAGTTGCTAAAAATGCTGATACTGATCAACATCAGAGTCTACATGAGCAGTAGATGATGTCAAATGTGTTTCAATTCGATGTGCTTAGCAGATTTTTCAATACCGGTCTTTTCAACTGAGTTCAGAATTTTGATATTTAAAAACTAAAAATAGGGATGTTTTCAACAGGGAGGTTTTTGAATTTCAAAGATCAAAGTTCATTGAGGAACGAAAGGTAGAAATCTGAATTAAACCAGCTCCTCAGCCAGAGATGACATGTGTTGACCACCTCGCTGTCACTGAGGCAACACAACAGCGTGCCAGAGGGCTGCCAGGCAGCTATGCCTTCTCTTGAACTCACTGTATGATGATTACATAGTTACGGTAAATTAAACTGTGGTATTTTGCTCTAACTCAGTAAATATTTTGCATGAAGAGAAGGTAACATGATCGCAAGGAATTTCTTGGCGTGGGCCAGTCTCCCAATTAATATTTACCAGTCATCTCGCTGTCATTGCACCACATCATTTCCAAAATCCTCACAGCTATGCACATATGGCTCTCCAAGGATATATTTGAGTGAAGAGGAATCTTCTTTTGCAGATCTTATGAGGTCCAGCTGTTCCTACAGCACTAATTCTAGCTTTGAGTCCCGCCTTCCACCACCACCTGCAGATACCGTGGGGCACTCGGACGCAGCGATGGGCGCAACTTGGCACCTCACAACACGAGGCATCCTTAACAACGCCAAGCACCAACCTTCCTTTGGAGTTTCTTGCAGTAAGGTATTGCTAAGACATTGTTTAAGGTCTGACAGAAGAAACAACACAAAATAAGCAATTCAAAGCCTACCAAAACCTCTCCATCAAAGCAATCTAGACTTCGGATCAAAGAGTTGGTCGCTAGTTTTGGCTACAGCCTGACCCATCAGAAATTAAATTTAGAACTTCTCAAGGAGAATGCCTGGCCATTACCCGCCATTCTCAACACCACCGAACAAGCAGAGCAAGACTATGCTTTTAAACACCATATTCAGGAACTTAACTATTCCTTGAGCAATCAGGAACTGATCTCAAATCCTCCCGTTGCTGTCCGGGATACAACTGGAATCAAGGAGCGTGACCTACTAGTAAGCTACTTCAAGAAAGCAAGTTTGGAGGAAAGTGGATGCGTTCATTCATGCAGAAACCACCTTAAGTTGCATTTGTAGCTTATCGTCCACAGCCCAAGTAACAAAATACAATTATGTGACAAAAATCAGTGCAGCCACTAACGATTACTTAAAAGTGCCCTACAGATACGAATTTCTGGGTACCTGCTCTCTGCTCTTCAGCTACTTACTGTCAATACACACTAAGTTCAAAGGGTTTGTGATGGAAAAGGACAACAATTAACCATTTTTGTCTCTCACTGGAGAGCTTGTGAAGCACAGGTGTGCATTGCTGAGCGCAGCTTACAAAGCAGAGTGGCTGGAGGCAAGCAGACCTAAGCTATCCCCTCTGATAGGGGGACAACACAATTCCAGCAACACGGTAACACACCGTCCCAACATGGGCTGAGGTCCCCAGGCTGGCGCTTCAGTAGTTTAAATGGAAGGTAAGTGAGGGTTTACTTTGGCGTAACTATAAATTACCCATGACATGGATGCGTACCCAGGATGAACTCCTCTAACGTCCGTCCAAGTAACTTTGTGTTGACTCAAAGGTCCGAGTGGGCTTCTGACAACCTCCTCTTCCAACTACTCCTCCAACCAATCGCTCCATTTTAAAGTGGAGCCCACTCAGGAGATCAACACAGGACAATGCAGGTTGAAAGGGACCTCAGGAGGTCCTCTAGCCCAACCTCCTGCTAAAAGCAGGTCACCTATGAGACCAGACCAACTTACTCAGGGCTTTAACCAATCTGGTGTGGAAAATGGCCCAAGGACAGAGGCCGAACAGCCTCTCTGGGGAATCTGGTTCCACTGCCACGCAGTGAATTGGCAAAAACCCAAGGCTATTTCAATGTCCCTACTCTGTGGGCCCAGCAGAACACCTCTGGACGCCTGCCAGTTCTCTGCGAAATCCTGGGTGAGGACAAATTTTCATGTGCCTGTCTTACTGTCAGCAGCCTCCATCACTAAGGAGTCGTTGCGTCTCATCGTAATAGAGGGATCGTGTTCAGAGCCGAGAGTGAAATGTCTTTCTGCCTACGCAGGAAAACCACGCTTTTTGCTTCTGTTTCAGAATACCCCCAATACATCTCCCATTTCGCTGCGGAACTATTACGACACGTATCAACGCTATTATAATAGCTGACAGCAGCTAGTAATTTCTGGAGCTGAGATTGCAAATGACCTTCAGATAGTTTTGCATTCCTACAACTTTCTGAAGTACCACGGGGACCGAAGTCTGATAAAACTGCTTCCAATGATAACAGCAAACACAGAGAACACATAACCAAGGTTTACGTAATTTATGTACTTAGTGGAAGAAACTGGCAGGCTATTTCATATGCTTACAAATCAGAGCAGCAAACTCCACGTTCAATACACTTACACCACCCCTCCTTTTATTTAGTGTACTGTAACACGTTTCTTCTCTTTCATCGTCATTCAGAACATGATCCTAAACTGGACTCAACTGGGGCTGCTGCGTTCACTTCAATGATTTCAGCACCGAATCAAATTAACATGCAAAAATAGAATAAATCTATTTTTACTAGCCAAAGCGCTGTGGATGAAGTAATCTGCACTTAGAAGAGCAGGGTACTCACTTCCTCTCCTGAACATAAAAGTGCAAAAAAATATATGAACGCATGTTGATGTCTTGGACAGAGAACAGGAAACAATTTCAGGGATGTATTAGAAACCCTGTAAATTAAATGCATAGTGTTCATACGCAGGACTATACCCAATGCCATCCTCGTATGGTTTGCAGGATTTACTATCATTAATCACTGCTGCTCGCTGGGTTAGAGCCGTACAGATATTCCCACCTCCAGTCCCCCTCTGAGCCGGGGCCACCTGCAAATGGTGAGACCTGCCCCTGGTTTCTATCATTTTGGGATACAAATGAGTTGTTACCGCCTTATCTTCCCGTTAACGTCGCAGAGCCAGTAGTTACGTCGGCACGATTTAGGTTCTCAGAGGGTGGGAAACGCTGAACATGGAAAAAGGCAGGTTATCTTCCCTCGGCTCTGCGCCATGCCGAGAAAAGGCTCCCTGAACATTCCTGTCTGAGATTCAATGTTCAACACTGGCAGAACAACGGGTAAACCGGGACCTATATTTCTTACAGACGTTAATATACACTAAACGTTCATCTCGCCTTCACGCTGTGAACCTGCACGCATCCTATTGAAAAAAAAAGGTTGGAACAACAATAGTAGCAAACTGCACCATTAACCCGTCGTGGCAAAACCCGCAATTTAAGAATTTCACAATCTGGCAATGCAATTCAGGTTTGACCCTGTCTTACGCCATTACGTGGCACACCTGGTTAGAGACCAGAATTAAGAGATGACGTGCCAAAGGATGTGACTAAGCAGCACGAACCCCTGCTGTTATCAGACCCGGGGGCAGGACACAGTATTTTTGTCCTATTTTGTCTCAGTCCTTCATATTGCTGAGCTGGCTGCCAAATAAACATAGCACTCATTTATAGTGACCTTGAGGATTTTAAAACAATTATCATCGCTTTATTATTGAAAACAGCAATGTGCCTGGAATTACACCAGTAGGAAGACGCTCTCTGATGACACAATTTCTTCCCATACGGAAATAAGCACATCAGTCCACGGCACCTTTACAGTCATTTAAAGTCTGTGTTACGCAGCTCGTCCTGTTGTAATGACAACACTAATCTCACAGCTGGGAAGGACGGGGAGGGAGTTAGATTCTAAATAAAGAGTTTTTCTTGATTTTATAATATAGCAAATATAACGTTGTTTCCCAATTCAAATAATAGGCTTATAGCAGCGGAGTCCAAACCTGCACGCTGAGATCAATGCATGTGCTACTTGCTCTTAGGACCCCCAAAATGGCTTGTTTTTATATAATGTTCACCAACCCAAAGGATCCAAGAGCACTTAGTGAGTGTCCGAACTGAAGCACGGCCAGCTTTCGGACACAACGGTTACCATCCAGCGTCAGACACCGGTCCTTTATGCTAGGTCAGCATAGCCAGTGTCCATGCTTTAAGAGGCTATATTCTTTCTGCAAATCTTACAGAGCTACTGCTGCACCTCAGCATTATTTTAGGCATCGATTATTAATGCAGAAAAATGTTTTGCTCAAGTCTGGCTGACATGCTTTTCCCATCTTCCTTGAAAACCTGGCTGCATAAGGACTAATTTTACCTCCAATTATGGTCACGAGATAGCGCTAACTTCATTTTTGCTTATTTTTCTGTGCTTGTCTTAAACCTTCCACACTCTCTCTACGATTTTTTGCTGCCAGTATTATATTTTACAGTACTTACAGACTAAGTCTTACAGACGTGTCTGCAAGGAAACTGGCATCCAAGCTGTTAAATGCCTGTGCAGCACTGCAGAGCGCAGTTCATACTCACAGGAGGTTTCCACTAACTTGTTTGGACAAACTGAGTAAATGTCAGTGGGAATTCTGACCCTGCGCATTACATTAATCTTCATAACTACTCGTCCAGATGTGTACATGTTTCTAGGATGGAGAGGGATTTTTTTCAAGTTAACTTTTGCAGCCCATTGCTATTTGGAATGAGAAACAGAGGCTTCTGGCATCCACAGCTCCTTCTGCTCCTCGGCTCTGATGAGGACAGAGATGGCTTGGCTCATCCGCAGTAATGCCCACCTCCACTTCCAAGGAGGACGAGGAGGGTCTGCACTGTGTTAAGACCAATTCCTGCACTGCCCAGCACGCTTCTCCGCAGCTACACAGGCTTCTATAAATTCCACTGGCACTAGAATTAGACATTTCTTTCTATCCTTCTGCCCTGCTTCCTTACTCACCTCCCTCCTCCTCCCATCCCCTACTACATGCCTTAGAAACAGGGGGCAAAACTCTGCCAGCCGTGGGTTCTGCAGCAGCAGCAAATTCCCTTGGCTTTGCCGTCGCGGTGAAGCGCGCGCTGTTCCCGACAGCGCCGAGCACGGCCGCCTTCTCTGAGGTTTCCCTCCAGTGCTTCTTTTGACGATCAGGCAGGAGAATGACAGACGAATGGAGGAGGAGAGAATAATTTCCCGTACCGTAAAGCCAGGTGAAGGCACGTTCAGCTCCCCTACTGCGGGGGCTGTGAATTGGTAACAAAGATGTCCATGCCGCGTTTTTCCAGCGCTCAGAGGGACGGAGGGAAGGGGCTGTTAGCGATGTTCCTGTCGGTCCAGTGACAGCTTAATTTGAACAGGCTACACCTGCCACACAGGCCCCAGACAGAATGCCACAGATAAAGTGCTGGCCAAGTCTATGCAGCAAAATAAAGATACGCCGTTATGCAGTAGCATAGATGAGTATGACTCACAATTGCAGTAAAGTCGCAAAACCACAGACATTTAACATTCACAAGCAAAACGACCTTCCAGGACTCCCGTTAACCCATGCAGAACCCGTGCCACCGCGCCGTCACTGCTGCGGCTCCCACCTCCCCGGGACTGATGCACCCCCGCAGAACCTGCCATGAACCACACCACCTTCATCACCCACCACACACACACACACACCCCCACAACGTTTCTGGCTGCATTACGGACATTCCCAGCTAGCAAACCGCCTCCTAAGCTATGTGTGAAGTCAGGTGTGTTGGTGGTTTGTTGTGAGTAATTGCTTTTAAAAATAGTGTGTGTTTCTGCTCTCACCCGCCTGGCGTAGTGTTGTGGATGCGCTGAAGTGCGGGCACTGGTGCATTCCACACCTCCCACCATCAGTGAAAGGGAGCACACAGACATAGTTTTAATTTCATCGCAACAATACGCTGAGCTGCTTCTGCTGATGGTTTGCTTTTTTTTTTTTTAATTTCAAAATTCCCCTACCAGCAAGTCCCTACGACAAATTGAAGGTACCGACACGAAATAACGCGCTAGATTATCTGGACTGAATCGCCTTGCATGGCAACACGTGTCCTTCAAAGGGACAGCACGCGCTCAGTTTGCTATTCCAGAGGTAACAGCATTTGTTAGCACAGTCATCAGTTTACCCCACAGAAAATGCAATGCTCTTCCTCGTCTCCTGCAGAAGAGGAGAACAATTAGTGGTTTCTAGGCAGATTTTTTTACAGCCTTTTTTACCAGCTGTTTTGAACAATGTTGTCCCTAAGACAACAGCCTTTGTAAGAGCTTTAAAGCTTGCATTTTGGTGGGCTTCAACCATACCTGTCAAGTGCTCGGCATTTATTAGATAAGCTTTACCCATTTTTACTTCTACTACAAATACACCTTCTTCTCTTCTTGCGGCTCACGAGATCATCAATTTGTGGGTTTTGATTGATTAAAGGACAGTTTTCCAGAAACTGGAAAGTCACTAGATCATCCACTGTCTCTGATGATACAGGGCTGTTTCTTACAGATTTCTCAGGTCAGCTCTTCACACGGTTTTAAGCTGCACAAGCGGCACCTTAATCAGCTGCTTCTCCCTCCGCTCCAGTCTGAAGGTCCCCAAATACCCCTCCTTCCCATGACGGCCTCCGGACCAAAAAGAGATGGGGTAGAGCTTCCTCCCGAGAGATGCAACACAGAAGGAAGTGGGAGGAAGAAGAGCTTCTCAACACCGTGCTGATATAGGCAGAGTGCGATACTCTGAAATACAGCATCCTTCATTACATTAACTGATTTTTTTAAATCTACAAATTAGCTATGAATTCTAATTACAAGATTCTTTGAAATCACTGGTATTTGTTAGAGCTGTTGCTTTGTTTCTTATTCCCGGTACACAGCGATCTTTTGTTTTCAAAAAATATTTGCCACGAGAACGTCCGATGCACAAGATGAAACAGCCCAGCCCAGTCTGAGATTTGCACGCAAGACTCTCATATTGTGACGGCCGTATTGTAATAAGCAATTAATGTGAGAGCTGTAGCGATCTACTGTTAGCTTTTACCTTCATTGCTCTGATCTGCCTTGCTTCCATTCAACGGGAGGCTTGTGTATGCCGATAAATGTGATGGAATTCCAGGATTATTCACAGGCCAAGAGAAGGTCTGGCCCTGGGAGGAAACAATTTCAGGGAAGGGATTTTTTGGTTGGTTGATTGGGTTTTGGGAGGGATGTTTGTTTGGTTTTCCTTCCAATATTGGATATCTTTAATTACCCTGTTGGTTACTACCTATAAAATTGAGTAAATTGGTATTTGTTTATGACACAGACATGACGATAAGAAAACGCGAATCCCTGAGTGGGCTCTGAGAGCCACTGAAGGCAGGAAGGTTTTTGCCAACAGCTTTCACGCAAACTATTTGGTAAAGTCAAAAAAAGGAAAAAAAACCAAAAACATAAAAATCACTGCATTTGAGTTCCTTTTGCCAGACTAATCAGAAAATGATTAGCTATACCCATTTACCAGCTCAATGTTTTCCATGAAGTCAGGAATCTACCTCTGCCCTCTGTTCCGTAGGGGAATTCACAGATGTTTGTGCTCCCTAGATTTCTGCTCATGCCCCAGTACCGGTACCAAGGGGAACATCTGCTGAGTCATTTCAAGGTGGCAATGCAGGGGGGGAAAAAAACCGCTTATTTCCATTGGAGTAGTCTTCCACCAGCTAAATGTGACAAAGCTGCTCAAGCCCAGGTTCTGACCAGTGAATCCATCAATGACAGCTCTGACCCATCTTCCTTCTTCCAGAGCTGGTCAGACATGCGAAGAGATAACTGGAAAAAAATGTAGATAAGGATGTACTTAAGAAGCCTCAATGAAAGAAATGGAAATTAGCCGACCTGACAGAATCAATGAAGACTTATTCACTGCAGTGAAGATTAATGGACTATGAGAAGAGCTGGATATACAGCCATTAATCTTTCCTGGGACCTTGCATAAGTAATGAACGTTGTAACTTCCCTTCATTAGCAAATCCATACCGTGCAGACTAAGGGAAGCTACATGGGCAGGCTCAGCCTAACTTCCCAGTTCCTCGGCTTTTGTTTGCTGCAGCAGGAATGCATAACCGGAGCATCCAGGAGAATACCGGTGCTCCGGATTTTCTCCAGACACCTATCTGCAAGCCACTTACTCTTTAACTCCTTGTTCTCCCGTGAAAAAACAAGTTCACTCCACTCCACACAGCCCAGACTGCACATCTGGTTTTGTTACCGTATTGATCACCGTGTCTTCATATAAGCTCACAGCAAACCCAGGAATTCAAGGAAAGCTTTTTCCTCCTAGTTTTTTAATCCCTGCAGACCTAACCTTTCATTCTCAAAAGGGCTGTGAACTCCTTCCACAAGCACGAGTCGGTAAAGAACTGTGACCAGGTAATACTTCGTACAGGCATAATGGGATACAGAAGATACACTGCAAGGTGCAAGGTTAGATTCTGCAGTGCGCTTTAAATGTTTCTCTTCCCATGCTGCATTAGGCTGAGAAATCCTTTTTTCTTCCCTCTACCATCAATGGAAGATGCACGTTGGCACTGGAAGATGCACACTGACATGAAGAGACTCCAGACCTGCTGCACAGCACGTATTCTAGGTGGCACCTCGCTCCCCATTCTCCCCGACCTTGCTCCCACGGCACCCCAGTGAAGGTGGGCTTGGCACGACGGCACCCATGGTGGTAGGTGGTGAGGTCCCCTGCGACCATCCACACCCAGGGACCTTGCAAGGAAGGTCGAGGTAAGTGCACACTCTTCAGCTCTGAGACCTCCAATTGCTGCAAGCACTACCTTCAAGTGAAAATAAAACCTATGCTCAGATCCCAAGCTATTAATAAAGAGGAAGACATGCCAATGTAGGAATAAATTCCACTCTCAGGTTGGCATATTTGATCTTTTCTGCACTAATCGTCAGGGACGTCCTAATGCATAATGCAGCACAGGCCAGCAGAACCCTAAGGAGGAGAGGAGATCCAAACTCCAGCCCCCAGGAGTAAACCCAAAAGGCTCCAAGCCAGCGCTTTTGACAGAAAATTTCTCACTCTTGCTTTCCTGGTTCGTAATTCGCTTCTGACCTTCAGGAGTGGAAAATCATTTCTCTCCCCTGTCCACCTCACTGACCACCTCACTCAACCTCTTTGGCCATGCCACACTCATCCTATGTTGCGCCCACCAGCCCGAGGGAAGGGTGGCTTCCTTGTGCACATCAAGACGTTCACGCACGGGTCTCCAATACTCATCAATTATACTTCCACAGTACACTACAGAGTACGATAAACCATAAAAAGGGCTGGATCGCCACTCCAGGATACACTCAGAAAAAAGAAACACACAATAACCATTTCAAATTCTACTTTTGCAAGCCAGCAAGGGAGAGGTACACGCTACACATCCTTACCAACAAACAGAGAGGACCCGAGTACTATTTTTGCCAAACCCGCATCTCTGCATACATTCAAAGGTTGAAACGGATCTTGTAAGTACTTAACACTGAATGATATCATCCGTAACACTATATGAGAAGCTTTAAAGGCAGATTCGTAGAGAAAATAATAAATCATCTGCTAAAATGGCCAGCAGCCAAAGTGACGTTACTCAAATACCATCTCCGCTGTGGCTCTTGCAGCTGAACCGGGCATTCCCCAGAGGTGTGTTTGTGTTTGGGAAGAGATGCTGCGGCAGCGATACCCTAATCACGGTCGGGCCCCAAGCCAGCACCTGGCACCCGGCCCGGGGAGAGCGGATCCCTCTGGGGACAGCAGAGAGAAGCTGGAGCTTTGCCACGCGGCTCCAAGCGGGAGGGATAAATAGCACTGAACTGGAATTACTCTTTCTTGAAGAGCTCATCAGGGGCATGAGGTAGAAACTGAACTATGCGTAAAACTAAAAACCCAGTGCTTTAGCTTGACTAATGCTTTTGTTTAGTCCCTCTCCAGGTACATGGGCAGAAGTTAACTGTAGACCACCCTGCCAAAAGGTGTGCCTCCCGCATCTTCTGCCAAGGAGGCTGGAGGAAGATGCTCCGCAGTTTTACGCAAAGAAAAGGCCTGTGTGCTTACAAGATGATGGTGCCTCTTAGTGCATCCCTTACACCTTATTTATTCACTTTCACACAATCCCAAAATGAACATTTTGGTTGGAATTTCATTAAATGTGCCTTAGCAAATAAAACTTTTCACGTCTGTGATTTGGGGAGAACAAATGCTCGGCTAGCAGTAAAACCTTCTTTTCCAAAAGGTAATTCGCATTTACACGGTATTTATATGGTAACAGCAGCACTCCTCCGTCGTTACACCATTATTTGGTTTAATTGCCTCTATACTTCTTTTTAACCATTGGCTGCACCCCATTCTGCTGCTCTCCCGAAGAAGTTAGTCCTACCAAGGTATTTGTTTCCCAACTTGGTATTTGTATCTAGAGAAACCTCTGCGTACAGTATAATCCCCCCCATTCAGAAATGTTAATCCCGTAGATCCTCTAGCGTCTTTTAGGGATTTTTCCACTTCTTCTACGGCCTAAGCTGCCTTCCCTGTACAGTTATAAACTTTCATTGCCAGAACACCACTTAACCAAAAATCCCTAGTCATCTGCAGGGCCCTGTGTTTTCCAGATTTCCCAGGGACCGCCTTGGCTATGTGAAGGTCAGATGTGTTCCCCAAGGTTTTATTCCACAAAGTTCTTCACGCGCTGAAGTCAGGCTTCAGTGCACAGACATTTATGCATGAATTGATCTGCCTGAAGTCAGACCTCGGCGCAGAAGCCTCATGTGCTGAAGACTGGCCGAGGTGGTTTGCCGTAGGGAAGCTGCCAGGCTGAGGGTTGTTACGTGAATCGGATGTTAGTTTTGAAATCTCGGAGGTCAAAACATCCCTAACACTAGTTGCAGGTCAACCTAGTTAAAAATTACCCAGCTAAGCATTTCTAACTTGGTCAGCAGTTACAATAACAGAAAGACTCCGGTTCTGGCAAAAATTGTCTTGGTTATTAAAAACCCAAAATGCCTCAAAACAACCTCTGATGCTCAAGCCACTTCCACTAAAGATTTTCCCATAACAGAAAATCCAATTTTCTTTTCGATTGTGTTTTTCCCCTGGGTGTTTCCTTGACAAAAATCAGTCTTTGTGCTAGAAAACCAAAAATTTTTGGAGGACTCATTTAAAAGTATTTAGAAATCGAAGAGAGCTGCGCGAGGAAGTCGCCCATTGGTTGCAAAGGCCTCAGCCCCATCTTTGTACCTTAGCTCGCTGCCTCTGAAACAGCGATGGGTAGTGCTTTCTTCTCGCTAGCTGTCCAGTTCAACACTTGGAGTGGGGATCGGTTTCCAGTCTCTTCCCATGACAGAGCTTTCAACCCAGCTGGGGCCCCTGGATGCTACTGGAGCATTACCAAGTACAAAGTTAGTCAAGAACCATTTTCAGTAATAAACACACCACCAAATTACAGTACCTACTAATTTTCTCACCAAAAAAAAAAAAAAAAAAGTGTCATTAAAACCACAGCATGAAGAACGCTGTGCTGAAAGTGCAACTAAGAATGTCTTTGACCGCAGCTCTCCATTTATTTTCTGTCATGCTTCTCTGCTTTGAGTACAGGCAGCACCCAGATGCAGGTCTAGCAATAACCTACCCCGCCGGTCACGGGAAACGACTCTTTGGAGGACACGAAGAAAAAAAACAAACCAAAAAACCACCAACACCCCCCCGCCCCCCCCCCCCAAAAAAAGCACGGATTTGATGACTGCATTTCTATTCTCCATGTATTTGTAGGGCGGTGCGAGCAGCAAGCACGTGGCTGTGTGTGCACACCACCTCTCACCGGCCTCCTCCTGGGACCCCGAAACGGGTCCTTCCCACCTCCCCTGGTGCTGTACGAGGCCATCGCAGAATCGCCGACAGATTTGCTGAGTGCGCGAGGGTCAGGTCATGAATCATCTGTCCTAAGACAGTCTGCACAGGACATTCCAGGTACGGGTGAGCTCGGAGAGGGCAACTGCTAGGCAAAGGGACACTGCTCTTCAGATAAACTTCTGAAGGCGAAATAACAGTGGGAGCTCGTGTGGAGGAGACAGACGCGTACAAGTATTTCAATAAAGAATGCGTGCCAAAGAGCATTTTAAAGGAACACTACATTACGGATGTAAAGCAGGGAAATGTTACATTGCCATGGAGAATTGATAACTCTCCAAGAAAATACAGGATTTCCCTTGCCATGGGCTGGTCTGAGTACTGTACGGATGCAAATCAGCAGTCTGCCTTCTAGAAGGGCTAGGCATATAAAATCCCACTGCTGAGGACATAAAAAATCATCAATAATGAATTCTGCGAGTTGCAGCTATACCAGCACCTTGAAAAAAAAAAGGCCTCAGGAATGTGAAATAAAGGACACAGAAGGACCTGGATGCTCCCCACTGCCCAGGCCGCTCTGGCAAGGCTCTGACGCGATGATGGTTAAACATACTCGCAACCACGCCAGTCCTTGGGCAATGGGACAAACAGCCATAACCGCACAGTCGACTTCAGCCCTAGAAGCAGCATTGGACACACTGCAGAAACTTCCTTAGCCTGAGATGGTGGGGAAAGTGCAGAGACTACATCTGCTTTCATCTGGTTTTTTCCCCGCTTCTCTGTCAAGCACTGGAAGAAGACGCAGCAGCAAAACCAACAAACACTCTATGATTCTTTTCAGATAAGCCCACGTGCATCCATCACAAGCACCGTTGCTACTTGTAACAGGATGGAAAAATTCACAATTTAAATGAAAAATCTACCGTTCAACTTTCTCGTGCACAAGTAGTGTCTTCACTGCAAAGATTTTTTGTTTTGTTTTCGCTGCGGCAACTGCTCATCCTCTGCTTTTCTGTCTCAGAGACCTCTGGGCTTCACCGCTCTTCTCACTTCGCACCGGAAGCTTTCAAGAGCTCTTCCAACACCCTTTCCCCAGAGGTTTTTAAAGCACCTGTATCCACCTTTTCCCAAAAATACCACCCACTTAACACAAGATGGCACCGCTGACCATCTAAGGGGCTGAATGCAAGGCCAGGTAGACTGGACAGGTTTGAAATCTGTTTCTTCCACTCAGGTCATGACTGCTGAACAACCTCCTTCTGGTGCCTTCTCCTCCGCATTGCTACAGACGCAGACCGTTTTCCTGCTTCGTCTTCCAACAGGTCAAACCAAGCACAACTCTTCCCCAAACCTAATTAAGCCTGGCAGCACCCTGGTTAATACAAGTGAAAGAAGTGAGTTATAGAAACATGGAATAGTTTGGGTTGGAAGAGTCGTGATAGATTAATAAATATTACCCAGCATAGAAACGCATCTCTACTTTCTAAGCACAAGCAGCCTGCAGGTTTTGCCTCAGTAAGAGGCGAATAATGCTGCACGAACCCGAGAACCACGACGTGAACTTAAACTGAAATCTCTGTTAAGACTGCGAGCGAGAGGCCAGCTTGGGTTGGACGTCAAGCACCCACCGACCTGACGGCAACCAGGCCTTTCCGATCCAGCACACAAAACTCCTCTGACGGGACTGTGTTTCAGCCACTACCAATCTGGACCCGATTACTAAAGGGAAGAAAAAATAAAAAGGTTGACTTGGTATTAGTCTTTCTCTCTAGTCCCTGGAAGCAGAAAGACTGGGGGAAGGGTGAATTCCTTCCCTATACAACAGAGAATTACATCCTTTCTCTGGAATGTTTAAGCTAATTTGGAGAATTTAACAGATATTAATGTTCTTGCTGCGGAGACCAACACACCAGTCTACAGCTTGAGATGAATTACTTGTGAATCTTGTTCTATTTCCATAGTTCTCTCTCGAAACAAAGCAAGTTTTATAGCACTTTATACTTTTTTTTAAAGTAGATTCCCCAAATCATTGCCCTTCAATGAAGTTCACGGCATTCCTTCAGCTGTTTTATACCCAGACAGGACTGAAATCTATAGTCCTTGCTCAAGGATACATTCTCATGGTTTCTCATTTCTTGAGGATACAGACAGAACTTGCCCTGTATGTATTTGCCAGGCTCACGTTTTCGATCACCTTTCCCTGCCCTTAATGCTCCAAAGTACTCCTGCGTAGTCACCGACCCCGCAGGCCAAACTTCACTGGTTCTCACTAAATATCCCCCAGCTACAACTAAACAATCACGTGGCCTTAGTGGGTAGAAATCTCACCATCAACTGCGGAATAACTCCTTGGATTTCAGGGTAGGTAATTCAGGTATCGCCCAGCTTTGCTATTATTTCATTGCTGCTGAAAAAAATGTTCAGGAAGCACCACGCAGGGCCAGACCGGGGGTACAGCTGAGGTCTGAACCTGGGTCTTCATAGGAAGGTTTGTCCTTCTACAGTCATGCCCAGAGTCCTCAGAGTAAAGAAGGCTTATGTACACAATAATCTGCTTATATCTAAAATACACACATTTGTTCATGTATTTTAGGTATAAGAGGACTTTTGTGTACATAAGTACAACCAACTACGTAAAGTCTTGGTGCTACCATTCAGCGATGGAGGCTCAGCAGTCCACACGTAACATTTCTTTGCACAGACAAAAATCCACAAAAAATCATACAAATAGCTGTACTATGCAAAATCAACAGTCCATTTTGCTAATAATCTTTCCCTGGCGGTGTCAATATTCCCTGTTTTATACGATGGAGTAAATAATTCCCGAGCTGGCACTAGGGCTGCACACCACAGCCCCATACACCAAGGTATCTTGGACATCTTTCCATACTGCAGGCACTGTGATTCCATATAACTGAAGTAATACAGAATCCTCCTGTAGTGATGCCTTAACTTGAGAGGCCGAACTGTTTCCAGGAGGAGCACGCCGGGTCTCGGCAGGGAGCCCTTGGCCGGTGCCCACTGTGCCCTCGCTCCCTGCACATGCCTTCAGGGTTGTGCCCTGGGTTCTTCAAGGTAAATCCCAACTTCACGGAAGTCAACGGAGGAGCATCATGGTTTTAAGGCAAGAGCTGAGCATGGACAAAGACGCCTTAAGCAGAGCTACAACCAAGCCTGTCTTGCTCTAGCCAGGCTCCGACTCTCATCCCCAAGTGTTCTCCAACGGGAGCTGGAGACCCAACCACATGAGCAGCTGTGGTGCCACAGGGCTCCCGCTCCAGCAGCGGAGACCAAGGCTATCAGTTGGTTCTCCAAAGCCTGCAGCATCACCCACACTGGGCTGACAAAGGAAAACCAAAATACTGCCTTTTCTTTCTAGCCTCATCTCATCTTCCCTTTCACATGAGATGCTGCAGCTCACTGGGGGCTGTACAGCTCCTCTGCCAGTCAGGAGGACACAGAAAACACAGGGGCTCCGGTTACAACCTACCAAACCTCAGTGCGCAGGACAGAGCGTTAGTCAGCGTGCTTGTTTTTAATGCTTGATCTTCCTTCCCTTGAGAGAAATCATCCCATTACGTAAACGTTCTCATTTTCCCCAATAAAACTCCCCTCACTAAATATTTCTGCAGTTATTCTTAGCATTTCTTAGACTTCCAACTTCTCTATCTATAAATCTCTTTCTTTCCTGCCTTCTCCCTATTTCTGTATATTTTCATTAACTGATGAATGGTTTACTAGCTGAGGTATCTCTTTTTGTACGCTTGTTTTGCTTTTCCACGTATTTACACGCTTCACTTCCCTCACTCTGCAACTTCAGTCCTGGTATTTTTATATTTTTAGATTCAGAATGGGAGAAGCCTATCTTTTGTATTGGGATTAGAGCTAGTGATTTTAGCTCCTTTTCCTTGGTACAAACACACTATCATCAGAACTCATCTTTATAAACTTCAAAATAAAACTTATTTTCCTCTCTGTGGCCTTGTCACCAAGAGGCTGGTGCTGGTCTCTTCTCACAGGTGGTTAGCGATAGAACAAGAGGGAATGGGTTCAAGCTGCAGCAGGGTAGGTTTAGGCTGGACATTAGGAAAAAATTCTTCACCGAAAGAGTGGTCAGACACTGGAATAGGCTGCCCAGGGAGGTGGTGGAGTCACCATCCCCAAATGTGTTTAGGAGTCGTTTAGACATGGTGTTGGGGGATAAGGGGTAGGGGAGAACTCTGTAGAGTGGAGTTGATGGTTGGGCTCGATGATCCCAAGGGTCTTTTCCAACCTGAATGATTCTATGATTCTATGAAAATATATATATATAAAAAAACTAATTAAAATTGTAATCCTGATTAAAAAGTCATTTATAAGAGGCAAAACTTAATCCAATATCAACTGATTTATTTCATTCTCTATAATATATAACAGAGTTTTGATATTTAGGCAGGTAGGGAAACCTACAGTCCTAATTTCCAATATTTCTCATAGGCTGGTGCTAAAGAATGTGAAGCAATCGCAGGCCCAGAAAGCCAACGTACCCACTTGGAGGTGGGAATCAGAGTCCACAGTGTCAGACAATATGTAGCTATATCCCTGAAAAAATCCAGCTGCCTTCTGTCAGCAGCCAGTTTGACCCATACTTCGCAAATAAATGTGAATAGTCAGAAAATAATCGTTGTTATCATCATTTCTACAATCATTGCTTCCACTAACGAACTGCTGGAGCAACTTCCTCCCCGGTACAGAAGATGCTCCAGCACCTGCTGACTTCCACTAGGGCTTGTCCGTCTCTCTGCAAGGGATGCTCCCAACCTTTTAGAGGACATTTTGAACCGTGCGAAATTTAGTAACCTGGGTTCTCCAGTTGTCTTCTTACGCATAAAGTTTAAGCATGTGATACACAACCTGCCCATGCGTCCTAAGAGAGCATGCATCTTGTGGCTCCCTGACATCACCTACTTGTATGAAAAGGAAGATAAAATATTTGTAAGAAAATGAAAACTAAGGATATAAGTTGCCTGACCTAGAATTTGACCAATATCCTGAATGAACTACAGTAAAAGCGGCAATTTTCTAAAGTATGTTACGGTATTCTGGGGCGATACCTAAGATTAAATCTGGCTTGGGAATTTCAGTGGAATCTTATTTCTCTGAGAATACATTGGGAACAAAGTTATTAAAGCCCAAAGTTTTACACTAGGGCAAGGGAAGACTTCTGGGAGAACATGCTCAGAGTATAAAGGTTCATGGTGAAAACACTAGTAAAGGACCTCTAAGAAGTGCATTTGGCCTCAAATTCAGGCTTAATCTCTTTTTTAATTAGCATTTTCAGGATGCTTTCACCAGGACAGGAACCCCAAAGCGAGTCAAAAGCTTTTCCCTATTAAAAGAAATTCAGGTGTAACCCCCCAATCGCAAATTTATCCAGCATTCATCCTCTTTGATGCCATTTGGTTCAACTTTTCTACTTGCAGCAATAACTCCTCGTTCACAGGCTCCAGTAGGAATGACCTGTTCCTTGGCAGGGTAAGCTGTTATGTTTCCATCACGATACATAAGCTCCCCTTCAAGAGGGCGAGCAGGCAACGGGCCAAAAGCAGAATACCTCTGCTTCGCGGTCAGTTCTGCGCCAAGATATTATTTTTACTTTTCAAAAGCATGAGTGGTCAAAAAGCACTGCTTGGAAATTGAAACCATCCTCCACGCACCTCTGCTTCTCTCAAATTAAGCTTGAAAAGCATTGTGGATTACATGACTCATGCAGCGTGGGGACCGCGTTTTCCCAATCAATAATGCTCTCAGTTTATATTTCGCATTTGCACCTCAGTGTTTTTCCTGTCTTTATCGCTGAAGTGAACAGACGAGCCTGCGGATCCCTACGAAGAGTCATAATCCGTGTCGGCGAGGAGCTCACCGGACAGTACATCTTCATCGCTCTCAGACATCTGGTCGTTATCCGTCTTCCCTCCTGAAGGGTCCTGTGCAACCACGCTGGAAACTGTGAGGCAGTATTTGGAGTTTGTTAAACAGCCACAGTATATCTTCCCTTGCAGCACACCGTGCCACACTTTGATTTGTCTGACAGTTATATAGCTATCTAGGGCTTGCTTTAATCTCAGTAGCAGGCTCAAGTATTTTTCAAGCTGTAGCGTTTCTGTTTTATGACCGTCCAAATGCTGCAACGTTCTGCTGGTATTACTATAAAAATCCAGGGGAAAAAACTTAAGCTGAATTAATTCTGGGCAGATTGTGATTCTCCGTGGGTTAACTTGACTTCTCGTGCCGACTTGATCAAACGTGGCCCCTTCTGCCTGCAGACGCTGGTTACAGCCCCAGTTTCAAGTAGAATCATCAACTGGTTTGGGCTGGAAGGGACCTTAAAGATCACCCAGTTCCAACCCCCTGCCCTGGGCAGAGACACCTCCCATGGGTGGGTGTCCCATGTACTTGGGGGTGATCTCTTCCAGGGTACTATACGAGTACGTATTTTACGAGGGGGGCAACACGTTTCATGTTGATTTTGAAACTCCCCAGTTTTAAAACTTCCTGGGTGTTCATCGCGCATGGGAAAGAGACCGGTTGAACCGGCTCTGCTGGTTGCCGCGGCCCCGCAGTGAGTGGTGGTGGTTGGAAATAAGAACGTCAGGAAAGCTCACACCAGTGGCTATAATGCCATGACCCAGCTCCCCTAGCATGCCAGCCTAGACACCGAACCTGAGTGGAAGTTAATTAAAACTGGAGTCTGACTATAAGAGCTGTGCAGGAGGGGAGCTGGGGTGCCCTCCCCGGGTGCTGTAGGCTTCAGCAGCATCTCCTCAGCTCTTAACTCCCTTACCACAGCCGCTAGCACACCCCTTAGACCATAAACCTTATAATCCAATCCACAAATGAGCATTTTCTTTTTATTTCTGCAGATTGCCTTGTGTAATCCTCATGTGCTACGTGTAGCATTTCCTTTGGTTTCCCCTAAAAACCAGAATAAAATTAGGTGGACCTTGACCGACACCAGTCGGTACATGCTGTCCCAGCAGATATTCTCAAGGAAACCAAGGTAGAACAGGCCAGAAATTTCACGGAATAAGACGTGGCTATTTTTAGACATTCCCAGAGCTGTTTCTGAAGCTGGATAGACAGTATTATTACAGCCAAGCTAACTCCATAGATTACACAACCTTGCTCTCCAAAAACTAAGGGAATCGGCACATAAAAGCTGAAGCCAGAAAAGAAAATTCAAACAGGACCAAAAGGTGTTTGCTGTGACACCTCAACCCTAAAACATACTGCAAGTTGGGAAAAAGGCCCGAGAAGCCTACCTAGCACGTTTAGACCCTCTGCTCTTAAATGCGTGGCCAAAACACTGCTAGCTGCGATAAACTGAGACCAACACTTTTGTGATATATTCCGAGATAAGTTTTAAACTACTTCATGTTTTCTCAAGATAGCTGCCTTTCCATCGCATTCCGGAGATTCCCCGCAAATGTACGTCCCCATTAACACATTGTAAATGCTCAAAAATCAGCCCTGAGAGAAAGGGAAATAGGAATGTAGGTTTGTACTAATGTTTATAGGGCTACATTTTATGTTAAAATCAAACACCTGATTATTTATAACAGCAAAGTTTCAGGGCAATAGGCAGAGGTATTGTTTAATAATATCTTCTGCCATATCACAGAATGGTTGGGGTTGGAAGGGACCTTCGGAGATCATCCAGTCCCAACCCCCTGCCAGAGCAGGGTCACCCAGAGCAGGTGGCACAGGAACACGTCCAGGCGGGTTTGGAATGTCTCCAGAGACGGAGACTCCCCCACCTCTGTGGGCAGCCTGTGCCAGGGCTCTGCCACCCTCACAGCAAAGAAGTTCCTCCTCATGTTGAGATGGAACTTCCTATGGTCAAGTTTGTGCCCGTTACCCCTTGTCCTGTCACCGGCCACCACTGAAAAGAGCCTGGCCCCATCCTTTTGCCACCTGCCCTTTGGATATTGCTGAGCATTGATCCCCCCTCGGTCTGCTCTTCTCCAGGCTGAACAGCCCCAGGGCTCTCAGCCTTTCCTCAGCACAGAGATGCTCCAGTCCCTTAATTATCTTTGTAGCCGCTGCTGGACTCTCTCCAGCAGCTCCCTGTCCCTCTGGAACTGGGGAGCCCAGAACTGGACACAATACTCCAGCTGTGGCCTCCCCAGGGCAGAGCAGAGGGGGAGGATGACCTCCCTCCACTTGCTGGCCACGCTCTTTCTAATGCCCCCCAGGAGACCCTTGGCCCTCTTGGCCACAAGGGCACACGGCTGCCTCATGGGCAACTATATACTTGTACTTTAACAGAAAGCCCCACTTAAAAGTTTTACATCACTAGCCTGTTGATCCTTAGAAATTCGAGAAGAACAAATTGGAAAAACAAGTTCATTTTCAGCAGATGAACGTGAAAATACCAGGCATGACCAAGGATCACCTCCCTCAGCATCTTGCCTCCCCCAGCCAGGGATTTCCACGGCAGCATCCATAAGGGCGAGCAGATGACCAGGGTAGGGCAGGCTACACCAGCAGCGCTTTGCTGACATACCCTTGTGCCACCAGAAACCTGGGGCTTTGGGACTGAACGGTTAGTAGACCCAACCGGACCTCGCATGAGTACATCAGCTCAAAGACCACGAAAATGCTTGGCATCCACAATACCTTGTGGCAGTGAACTCTAGACTGTAACTGTACTTTGATGCAAAATTATGTTTTTGATTGTTTTAATCTGCCATTTTATTCAATTGTTCATTATTCTTGTATTGCAAGACAAATAAACTATCCCTCCCTTTTTATATACCCCCATGCTGCACAATTTTATAGCTTCTACTCTATCCGTCCTCCATGGTCTTTTTTGGACGCTGCCACCAAGTGTCACCAAGCCGTTCCAGACACTTCAGGGAAGACACGGGTATGCGAGAGCCTACAATTATTCAGATATCTCACACAGGCCACTAAGATACATGTACACAGCACACTACGACAAATGACTCAGTGCTCCGCTTGAAACATCTGAGGATTAAGTGCAAAAATACACGTTCCCAGGCACGCTCATTTTGACTGTTTCAAGCCACAAAGTGAAAAGTCTGAATGTATATGAAACACGCTTTGCATCCACGGAAAGAGGATGGAGAGGGAAAAGAAAAGGTATTTGAAGTCCTCAAGAAACCTTGGTTTTACATGAGGTAAATGGTGCATTAGTCCAGATTTTTTCTAACTTCCCGTGTAAAATCTCAATAAGTTAAATTTCTGGCATACCTCAGTCCCCTGAGTTTTAAAAGATTATATTGTATTTGGAAGTAGCTTTCCAACATCTAAGGAGCCCAACTACCACACATACTAAGCACTGTAAAAGTGCAGATTAAGGCAGAGGTACAGAAGCATTTATAACATAAAGAGAGAAAATACAGCTATGGCCGCGCTTACTGGTACAGGTAGAAATAAAGCAATAAAGCACATTTCCCAACCACATGGACATCACGACCACACATCCACCTTCTAGCACAACAACCTTAAGTTCTAATTTAGAAAGCAGCAGGGAAAGACTATAAAAAATTGACAGTAACTGCTGGCAAACCATTGTTTCAAGACCGAGTTAGAAGTAAATCACACTGGTTGACTCAGAAATGGCAGACTGATGTATATTGTTCCCTACTGTACGAGCGGGCAAAGAACGAGAATCAGGGGCGCAGATAACCCAGTACATGGGAGAAAATCAGGAGGGACAAACAAGAATAAGAGGAAACAGGTAAGAAAGGGGAATATTCTCTCCTGATTATCACACGTGGATTAAAAAGGTATTCTGGTACAGAAGTCCCCCTCTGAGATCTATACTCACTACTACTTTCACTTCTTACCAATTTTCTGCCTTTCCAAGATGTCACATACAAAATTGTATAGGCAAACTGGAATTAAAGAAGTCTCGGAGTAGAAAAATTCCCCCGATCCCTCACTAGCCCTTGGATAGAGTCAGTTCCCCAATGATAAAACACCTTGTCTCCCTGTACACACATGGAGTGAAACCACAAACCTTGTTTTCATTCAGTCAATACTTGCGTGAGAAGTTTTGTCTCTGATGAAGGGCTTTTAAGATTGTTCTTTTTGACTGTTCTTCAGGTTAAACTTACTTGTCTTAAGCTAACGTCACACTGACACAATAGCTATGATAAGAGCTAATGATACACAATGGCTTGGGCAGGATGGATGAATATTTGAACGGGAAAAACTAAGAACTGTAATAAACTCTTACCAGCACTGCCATTCATTTGGTGTCAGACACCAAACCTTGCTGCATGTAACACTAATCTGGATTTTTTTTGCTTTGAAAAACAGTAACAAAACTCATGGCTGGGCAGAATATGAACAGAAATGATCATACATGTAAATAAGAACTTGTTCTTGCTTTTGGCTAGACGCTAAACAAACAAGGATGGTCTTTATATGTAGTAAGCTTGTAAGTCGATGATCTTCTTAGGCATGGTTTGACATATTCCATTATATTATATTTTTTTAATGATCCACACAGAGAGTCCTTATGAAGGGGGTAATTATCCATCTCCGGTTCCCAGCCCACAACCCCCTGCCCAGCTGGGAGGGCTCCTGTCCACCCTCAGTCCCTGCAAGCGACTTCAAAACTCAAAGGCAAACCAGCTTACCACCAGCGTTTGGGTTGCCCAAACACAAGCTCACTTAGAAACGCTCCTTTTTGCTCGACGTTTTTCATAGTACTCTCTCTAACTCCGAATTTGAAAACATGAAAATGCACAGCAACTTCTGACCAGTACTGCAGGCCAGAAAGATGGGGAAAAAAAAAATCAGCTGTGAGGGACCGCGAAGAATTCAGGGAATGTGATGCTGTGTGAGCCACACTGGCGGTGACAGAGATCCCAAGGACAGCTCTGGGTTCAGAAGACGAGACCTGCTAAACTTTGCTTCTCTAGAAACTCCAGAGATGGGGTTTTTTAAGCTTTCCCATTCCGGCTCTGCTCCAACTCCCTATAATACAAATACTGCCACAAAGCAAATTCCAACTCTGGCTCTGAAATCTACAGGTTGTTTTGAACAACATTGCATCTGTTCTTTTTGTTTTGCCAAAAAACCCAACACCAGCACACGTAACACCCTGCAACACTAACAATTGGGGAAACAAGACATGCTCTTTTACATTTTCGCATCGCATCTTCCCCATCAGGGTTTACTGACGGTTTCTACCTACTTCATATTTTACCTCCCCCCCCCCCCGCCAAGAATGGTAGAAAAGCTAAAAACAGAACCAAACAAAACAATAAAAGCATATAGTGACAGTATCAAGTGGTTCCAAAAAGCCTCTTTAATGTCTACATCATGTCATTACACAATTTTTTCATTGGTCACAAGTGTCTAGTTGAAAAATATACGCTTTGACGGCCCAAGTCTACCCCACAGGACACCACCTCTTGAACACTGGATAATTCCACAAGTTTTAGGGAACACTCACCTTCTCCAACAGCTAAAAGCTTATTTTTATTTAAAACAAAAAATGGTGGACAATTAATTTTCAAGGCCAACTCTTCTACCTAAGATTCTCCGTCACGCATGGCCGTACCTTCCTTTAAGGATGTTATCTGGAATGATAAAGACACTCTGCTTGGTCAGGGTTCACTAATGTAAGGTACTGGTCGAAACGGAGAGCAGTCTGCTTAGAGAACACCAAACCACAATTCGTATTGCTCTAAATCACCAATGAATCCGTGAAGATGCAGCCAGTTGCTCATGTAAGAGGGAGCTCCTCATTCCCATCACCCCCTTTTCCTGCCACTCAGCCCCAGAGCTGCCGAAGGGAGATGTTCCCTTCGGGATGAGACTGCTGAGTAGCATCTCTTGGCCGTTTCAGAGCCTGCTGTGACCCCTGCCCGCTCTCCACTCTTCTCCTGCCCCTCCACGCCTCCGTGCGACGCATGAAGTATATGTCGGTGCATATGCTATAAGTTTACTCTTTATGTAGACACATCTGTGAATGTATTTTGTACGTTTAAGACTCACTTAACAGAAACAGGAGTATGTTATGTAGAGAAGGAAGCAAAAGCCGCAGCGGACGAGACACGGTGCCTGCTCTAGGCGCTGCTCTCCACCAGACTACGCAGCCGCGCTCAAGTGGAAATACCCATTAAAATCCCTGCAGTCACCCTGCTGTAAAACCAAAGGCAGAATGAAGGTCCATACCTTTTTCCCTCGCCATGTCACAGCTTTGACGTGGCTTTTGCAAACGGCATTTACACCAGCTGTCATAGGTGCACAAACTGCTGGAACTGATAGAAAAGCCCGGCTCGCCACGGTGAGAGTACCAGTGCCTTCCCGAACCATACAGATGTTCTGCCTCCACGTACAACAGCTGGGGCTTACACACGCCATGCCAAGAGACGGCACTCAAAAGCTACTTGACCACTACGTAACACATAAATTTATATAGCATTCAACATACATCGCCTTTGTGCAATGCTGTGTCAGATCTTAAGGCTGCAGGCACTGCACAAAAAAAAAAAAAATATATATCTGTAATATATCTTGACAAGTAGGTAACAACAACATCACCAGAGCTGCTTCAGCTGGTCTCTCCATCCCCACAAGGCAGGAGCAGGTGTACATTTAAGTAAAATACGATTTATGCCACAAAGAACGGATTCTGCACTAAGTTATTAGCTAATCACCTGTTGCCATCATTTGAAACAGCATTGAAACTTTATCTGTTTTTCCTGCCTTTTTCTTTACAAAAAATAAAATTATGGGACGCAGAAATATGGACAAAAGCTTGTGCTTGATAAATATTGTAGAGATTCTGTCCTTTCACCGTGGCAAAGCAAGTGGGATTGTGTAAAAACATATAGCTCGTCTTCTTAGCTACCATTTCAGCCAGGACTTTTCAGGCAAAGCCAGAAGCGTGACCCACGTACCCCAGTCAGTGTTACCATTACTGTGAAACCTCACTGTTCCAGGTTTATTAAAGTAAGGGATCACAGCACGGAGCTGTTTATTAAAAATGGAGTAACAATCTGGTTATTTTCTACGCAAAAGGGCACTAAGGATGCACTTTAAAAAAGACGGACTTAAGTCTGTGAAAAAGCCACCGAAGTGACTTTGGTGCTCAGCTGCTCCTGCTCCAGGCACGATTGCTGCTGGAAAACATTTTATGTCTGTTATGATCTAACTGTGACCCTTACTTATCACAGAATCATAGAATCGTCTGGGTTCAAAGGGACCTTTAAGATCATTGAGTCCAACCATCAACCTCACGCTGCCAAGTCCACCGCTACCCCATGTCCCTCAGCACCACGTCTGCCCGGCTTTTAAATACCTCCAGGGATGGCGATTCCACCACTGCCCTGGGCAGCCTGTTCCAATGCTTGATAACCCTTTCGGTGAAGAAATTTCTCCTAATTTCCAATCTAAACTTCCCCTGGCACAACTTGAGGCCATTTCCTCTTGTCCTATTGCCTGTTCCTTGGGAGAAGAGACCGACCCCCCCTGGCTACCCCCTCCTTCCAGGGAGTTGTAGAGACCGCACTTGCATACGGATCCAGTCGCTGATCAACTGGTGGCAAAGGCAAAGCCTAAGGCAGATCTCACAGACAAGGACTTCAGCGGCAGGACCGCATTCAGCCTGGTCTGCGCCCGCTCCTCGCCCAGCACCAGGCTCTGTTTCAGGGCTTGGCAGCAGTCACACAAGGGCTTTCCACTGTCACGCTAATAACATTTACATTTTCAATATGCCGTTGATCTCCTTGACTATACCGACCACAGTGAGATTTCCTCTGGAGCAGATGGGATGCTTGTTCCTCGCCAGGGAGAAGCGAGAGCAAGATTTGAGCTCACTCCTCCCAAACTGAAAGGCAAGATACACACCATCAACAGCAGCCCACACGACAAACTTTGGATGCTCACAAGAGCCAGCAGCTGCTTTCAAAGACATAAAATCAGCCTTAGATGCTGCTACTAGTGAAATAATCTGAGGTCAGACCAATATTTGTATAGAACAACTGTGTTTATCTCCATCCTTAGAGATAATACATGCAAATATTTATCTTCCTTGAAACCATTTTAAACAGAGTAGTCCTACCAATTGGAGAGTTTCGCCAAAATATTGATCAGTCGCTTCCTGGAGTACCCTACAACTTTCAGGACAGTTTGCCTCTATTTAGGGGTGAATAAATCAGGAGAGCCGGCCCCGTTCCTCTCCGCAGCCGCACAGCCCCGCTCCCCGTCTGCTTCAAGACAGGCTTTCAGCACATCCTGTGTTGTTATTACCAGAGATGCCAAGTCCACAGACCTGCTTTGAATTTCAGTTTCTCCGCTGCAGCGTTACAAAGGTTTCCACTGGAATGTCCCTCGGATTCCCAGGCTTTGATGATGTTTCAATAGCACAATGAAAGGCAGGTCCTCGCCACAACAAAAGGCAAAATATCGCGTTTGAATACATGGAATTCTTTGGCCCCACAGAACATGTGTCATTCGGGATTGTTTTTTCCACAAATTCAGATCCTTCTTGGAGCGGGTTATTGTTGCGGATCAGTAATAGCATTTGCTCTCATGCATGGGATCACTACACGAACCGAGCTAAAAATTACAGACTTAGTTACACAACGAAGGCACAAACTTAGTAAACGAAAAGCAGTAAACTCATGAGCTACTACGGGTGTTTGCCACAATTACTCATCCACACCACAGAACGCACACCACACTTTCCAAAAACATTTAACTTCTTTTTTCAAGTGGGTGTTAGGGATTTGTAATGAAGATCTTGCGAATAACCCTCCAGTATGAAATTAGAATTTTGAAAATATATACGAAATAAATACAATCACAGCCTTACCTTAAAGAAGGTCTTGTTTCAAACTATGTGTACTTGTTCCTTGAACATAGGCAAATCTTTTAATAGATTATTTTGACATATGCATGTATACTGGATGTACAGTATAGGTATATGTATGCATCCCTTCACAGGGTTCTTTTAGCCTACCCATGCAAAAATGTGATGGCAAAGGTATAAGAGCAGGAACAGTTTTCTCTAAAAGCATTACAGTAAATGGGAACAGCCATATTCAGACCTCCTAGACTTCCTAAGAAGATCTACCACCTACAAAAATTCCCAGAGAACGTTCCCTTTTTGGAGGTCCCTCTGATGTCCTCGTCCATCCAAAGCCTCCTTACCTGCTCCACAACAACTCCTGCAGGACGTCCTGCTCCTCCATGAGTCGGTGTCCAGCAAGGCTTTCCAAAGGTGGAAGCCCTTGGCACGGCTGGGCGGGCTGCCCAGGATTTCCATTGAGAAAGCTCGGCAAGGTGGACCCTTCCTCAGCAGTTGGACTATGTGTCTCCTTAGGAAGGACACGCTGGGCCAGGGGACTTCTCACGGCAAGGCTAAAAGAGGTCTTGCCAAAGAGCGGAAATGAAGCGTACGGATCTAAATGGAAAGCAGCACTAAAAAAAAAAAAAAAAATCTGGTTCGTTCCCAAATTCACACTTGGTTTCGGAAGTAAGATAACATAGCTAGAGATCTAGCAACAAGCTGTGGTGTCAAGCATGGGAAGAACCGATGCTCTGGTTCCACAACCATTTCAGAGCTGGGGATTAGCACCTGCTCCTTTCACCAAGGCTGGCCCAGGGCTCCTCACCCGCTGTGTGCTTCAGCTGAGGTCCGTCAACCAGAAGAGAAATTACCTTCTGCTTTGCACCACCAGCCAAGCAAAGGTGACCCTGCAAAGCCTTGCTCACTGTACTATAATTCTATATAACTTCCCCAGCAGGAAGACGCACTTTGTTTAGAAAATAAACCTCAAACCAAACGCAGTTGCGCAGTACATCTGAGATCAAACAAGTCTCACGGCTTGGCTGGGGCAAGAAGGGAGCAGATAAAACCAGATTCTGCTGGACTCGATTTGCTAAAAGGGAGAAATGTCCTTCTGGGCACTGACCTTCCAGGATGGACACGGTGGCCAGGAAGGGCAGACGAAAGAAATCCTACAGGATGACCCATCCTCTCCCTAACAAGTGATCTGGACTTGCACAGAAAAAGCAGAAAAGAAGCAGATAAAAATGTAGTTGTGGTTCCAGGAACATCCAACAGGTTTGGACTCCCAGGCCGGATGTTTCATGTGCCTCAAGTTGTATTATCCTGATCTGTTGTGGTTTTACCGTGTGCAGGTTTTTTTTTCCTTTGTCTGGTGTCTATCTCCTTATTTTTAGTGGCGCTTTTTGTGTGATTTTTTTTTTTTTAATACAATCTCTTTTTGAGCTAACAAACTGAAAAGTTAACTACAGTTACCTCTGGAGTATGCCTACTGCCAGATACCAGCAGCCAGTTATCGTTAAGACAAACAAATACCGGCTCTCACTGCTTGTGCACAGAGATCCTTTAGATGCCAGCAAGTACCAGGCTTCTGTATCTCACTGGCACCACCCCCCGGGTGGGAGAGGCTCATCCTCAATGCAGAGCAGCAGAAGACAGTCATCTCCCCAGAACATAATCCCAACCAGTTCAGAGATGAGAAGGCTGCTGGGGACAGCTAAAGCGGTTGGTACCCAGCAGCCAACCTCTGGACTTTACTTAGCCCAATGTTACGCTAAGAACTCTTGTAGATGGTTCTGCTCATCCTCCTGACTGAGGCAAATAGGCCCATGATTTAGCTTGCTTTTCTCTTTTTCTAATTAAAATATCCCTTTTAAAGCCATTTTGATATTGTCCTTCTTGCTAGTGAGAGACTGCTGTGTGGGTAATTCAGGGCTTTACAACAAGGGTAACAGACGAGGCCTTTGCTTTCAAGACATTGCAATTATAATGCAGATTTTTTTCAGCTACTCCAGAGTCGGTTCGTGGCAAGTCAACCCTAGCAGACCAGCCCTTCATAAAGCAACATCAACAGACTCCCTGAACAAGCTAAACAGAGTCGCTGGGTATCAGCGTTCAATGGCCAGCGGTCACTGCTACAGGGTGCCCAGGAAGGACAGCGGGCACACCTGTGGCACAGGATTTCTTTCTCCTGGAACCTGAGCAAGCTCGAGGAGCACCAAGTCCTCGGTCTACTTGGGGAGACCCCAGGTGAGTGGCCAGAGGGTCCACCACACAGCTGGATCAGGCCAAAAACATCTTGTTACGCCTAGGGATGGTTGAGCACCGAGGCATGAGGAGTGGTGGACGCTAAACTACAGAGACGGAGCGCTACACAAGAACTGGAAGGAGAATGATCAGTGGCTGCAAGGGAAGAATGGGGTTGGACTATTTGCCAGTGTCAGATTGTATAAATAGCTACCTACATTTGATTGCTCAACCTGCTGTGTGTAGGGCTCATGTATTAAACACCAGCTTGCACATTCCACAAAGGGTTTGGGTTTTGGGTTGTTTTTGTTTTTTTTTTCCTTCTTTCTAGGCTGTCAGAAAGCATTTGGATGAGGTCAGTCTCTGAACACAGAACATTAAGTCTTAACTCAAGGAAGGACAGGAAAGCTACGTCTTCTACTGTACAGCACGTCAGCATATTGTGCG
Organism: Larus michahellis; assembly: GCF_964199755.1. Lineage (NCBI taxonomy): Eukaryota > Metazoa > Chordata > Aves > Charadriiformes > Laridae > Larus > Larus michahellis. Next base: position 3,612,417 of record NC_133906.1, on the reverse strand, counting down.
TATCAGTCTGATTTGGTTTATTACTAACAATTACCAGCTACAGCCGGGGCGACCTGGTGAACTAGCTTTGTGACACAGTCATTAGTCACAGCTCAACAGCCATCATGATAGAGTAGGACTCAGAGTCCTGTAAAGTAACGGACAGTTATCAAACAGTTGAAAAACCATAGACTAAGCACAAGCAGCACTGTGGCTGCCAAGGGGGAGGGGGAGAAGAAACCTCATGAAATCTGGAATGTGTTTCTACTTACTGTCCATCCTAGTAAAATAAAATGATCTCTCATTTGAGCATATGGTTCTGCTTAGACAAGAAACTGTATATATTGGTCTAAATCCAGAATAGCCTTTCTGACATATTACTCAGTATTAGAAAATCACTACAACCTGCATGCTCTGTAGCAATTCCTAATGCTAAGTGCAACAAATCTACAGTGATCCTCCTCCTCCTCCCCCTCTCCTCCCCAGCTTTCTCTCCTGGACCCGTTTCTTTCTTCTTTTCTCAGCTTTATACCTTTTTTTATAATGCCAGTTGCAAATGTCTTTCCCCTTTCTTCTCTCCATGCTGTTTCCCTGTTGACACACATCTCTCCAAGAGGAGACTCTGACTTTTCCCCATGAAAAGCCTTTCAGCAGTGTTATACTTGGGTTCCCAGTTTGTATGGTAACCTGCTGATTGCCCAGAGGTTCGACTTTCAAACGGCAAACACCTCCTGGATAATCTGCATATATTGTTGTAAGACCTTTGGATGAGTTTTAACACATTGCGTAGCTTCTACTCATGCTTAGTCAGAGGGATGGAGGAACCTCCAAACCTTTGGGGGTGCTCAGGTGGCAGCGGAGACGGAGCCCCGGCACCACGGCTCTCCCCTCCCGCTCCCAAAAGAGGGCAACCATGGCTGGAGAATACCCAGCTCAGGCTCGCGTCAAGAGGTTAAGAGCTTGTTTCACAGCACAGCAACATCCTTATTCTCCTGGGAGTTCCCACGAAGCGTCAAGACACAGAAAAAGGAGTAAATTTAACCGAGAAAGAAGATTTGCAGATCCTGGTCAATGAATGGGACCTCTCTGAAGAGGAGCTGGTTGACATTTTTCTAACTATATTTTCCAATTGAGAATGTATTTTAGGCATGATCCAAATTTTCCACGGGAACATACTGATTTTCAGAAAATGGCATTGCAAAAGAAATATTGAAGTGAAACATTTCAGCGAGATCAAAACATTTGAATGGGGAAAGCTCACTTTGTAAGAATGGATATGGATGGGAAAGGAGACTTTGCCAGAAAACCACTCAGCCAACTGGGCCTGGGCTGGATCCAGATACGTCAGAGATAGATTCATTACTGCTAGGCTCTTCTTCAGCTTACAGAGCCATGCAGCCACGGCGAGGATGGAGCAGTTCCAAGACACCCGTGCCGAAGATGAAAGGGGAGCCCCATCCTCCGGGGTCCCTGAGGTGTATGTGCGCGACACGACTGCTGCCTTGCTGGAGAGAGCTTGGAGAGAATTGCAAACGCCAGCGCACAAAGCACAGCAGAAAGCTCTACAGCAACCAGCACAGCGCGGAAATCTAACCTGCAGCAAGGTGATGCGATCAGGAAAAAAAAAATAATAATCAGTGGCAAGGAGCTGCGGCAGTATGGCCCACCACTCTCCTAGTGGGATCCTGCTTCATTAGGTGGGCCTGGAAAAGAAAGCCTTTCCATGAAAAAGCAGCTTCTTAGCTGAGTAAGATAACATTTACACATACCGAGCAACAGGCAAACACAACCATGTCAAGAAAATATGCTAAAATATATATTTTATTTTTTTTTAATTGAATTCTTTTAACAAAGCATTGGAGAGCATTGGAGAGAATGGCAAAATCCTTCCCACTACTTGTAAGCAAATGATTCTTTTGGGACTATGTTCATCTCTGTGGACTGTAAAGTTATTTCCTGAAATTTATCCCCACTGCAGGTTCCCATTTAATTTGCCACCCGCCAATTCAAGCCAGGTTGTCTGAAGAAATGGGCAATATCACCCTGACCAGAAGGCTAAAAGCTCTTGCCATTTCAGGGCACAGGGAACCGCGACAGGGTGATGTCTTCTGACAAACAAAGAAGATATGGTCATGCCACAGGGTCAGCATCCCTCCTGCACACTGGAGAACTCGGTCTGTGCCAACGGGGCAGATTCTTTCTGCGTATAAAAGACTCCCGTGGACCTCAGCCAAGAGAAGGGTTCGTGCCAGGGATGAGGGAGCCTCAATTACTTCTATAATTATTCTAGAACAGCTTCAATTACTTGACAAGGCTTACACATGGACTGAGGTTAGAGCGAGTAGCTTCATAACCTCCTGAAAAAAAAAAAAAAGAACAAAACAACAACAAAATCAAACCAAAAAAACAATTCCCCTCCCCCCAAAAAAGGGTGCCTACAGGAAAGCTGGGGAGGGATTCCCAATCAGGGAGGGGAGCCATGGGGCAAGGGGGAATGGTTTTAAACTGGAAGAAGGGAGATTGAAATGAGATCTGAGGCAGAAATACTTTGATGGTGAGCCCCTGGCACAGATTGCCCAGAGAAGCTGTGGCTGCCCCATCCCTGGAGGGGTTCAAGGCCAGCTTGGACGGGGCTTGGAGCAACCTGGGCTGGTGGGAGGTGTCCCTGCCCAGGGCAGGGGGTGGCACTGGCTGGGCTTTAAGGTCCCTTCCAACCCAAACCATTCTGTGATTCTAGGATTCTAGAAAAACAAAATAAAACACCCCCACAAAAAACAACCCTAACCAAAAAACGTGACCCACACCTTTAAATCCACCCTTTCCCTGGCATTTCTGTGCTCAGGCCAAAGACAGACCACTGCATTCCGGCTGTACAAGAATAAAAAAAAAATCTTTCTAGAAATTGTGTGACACAGATCTGCAAGAACAGTGAAAAGAGAGGCAGAGAAAAGAACAGGTGACTTGCCTGGCGACAAGTCAACAACAGACCCAGAAAAAAGCCTTGTCTGTAATGTATCCCCCCATTCCTCACTCCACAGGAGCCCCAGAACACCAGAACCCCAAAACAAAGCTCTAGCTGACCTACATTGTAAGGAGCCTCTAAACTGTCTTTGCATCTGTAACTTACATTAATTTTGTCTTTCTACTTCATAGGCAATCCCTACCATAAAGCCGAAGACAATATGCAAACTATGGGTGGAGTAAGTATGGAGCCAAATTAGCACAAATTCTTTCGATATGAGACAAAAAACATATGCGAGACCATACTGCCTGAATTGGAAGCACGGTGATTTTCATTCATATGCCAAAATGTTAGAAAGTGAATTTTTACCATATTTTCGAATTTCCTGTTACATTACAAGAAACTTAAGCCGTGTGGGAAGCTCTGGGATGCCACCCCAACCAGTAGGCACCTTCGTCCTTATCCCTTGGCTTTATGCAAAGAAAAAGGAAGATAAATACCACAGAATGATAGGTTATCGCTTCTTATTTGATTTAAAAGGAAGACGATCTCCACTTACTGAAAATCACCAGGCCTGATCTTACACATCAGGGTCTGTTGTAGTGCCCCTCGTCTCCAGCAACCGGAAAGAATGAGTAGGAGGGGAGGGGTCCATTCAAAGATCCGGAAAAGTATTAAAAGCCGCAGGACAAATCCAGTCTAGTTCCAGTCTAGTTCAGACACAGCTCAAAGCCCTTGCCAGTCAAAGTCTCATCAGTCACCAGAATGCAATCAAACCTACGTTTAATGTATTTATTAAACAGGGTGTCTAACATTACAAAAAAAAAAAATCACAAGTTGCTCTAGTTTGAAGCAAAAAAAAAAAAATCATGAGAAAAATCACTCAGAAAGGAACCACTGTCAAAATTCCTAAATAATTTTGCTTTTAGCAAAATGCCATTCTTTGCGTTCACGTGGCTCACAAATACAAGCCTAAAATGCTAGCTGCTAACAAGCTACCTGCCTTTCAAGGATTACTCACTGAAATTGTTCATCAGTAATGAAAGCAGTTAAGAATCTCTCCGCTCTTCCAAATCATAGAAAAAAAAAAAGAGATAAAAATGCAATAATATATATATGTCAGCTGAATTATTTGGACTTTATTTACAAGATTACTGTACTGTACTAAGCTCCAGCTGCTCTCAGAGTGATGGTGCACAGCCAGCATAAATAACACTATTTTTCACTCCAGTCTACTGCAGTCAAAGAAACAGTTTCTTTATTCATGCTGATGGTCGCATAAGTATTCTATCTTTACCCATCCTCACGACTCGCACAAAGTTTGCGACGCCTCACCTGGAGCGTGGTCATTTCTTTGCCTTGAGATTTCTTTCCTCCTGCCTTTAACAAGGCGCCCTCTGAGCTCGGCAGCAGCAGCCGGCCTAAAGCTGCATCTCTAACCCTCAGGGGCCAGCCTCTCTCAAGCCACATGATGATTTACTGCAGGTGGGATTTGGTTTCTGGTTTTTTCTAAACCCACCTCTTCAGCAGATGGGAAAGTCTGGCTGCACTGGCTGTAAAATATCGGGAGTTTGGGGTGCTGTTTTATGCGCAGTAACCCTTGCCTGCTTCAGCCTAGCAGTGGTTTAATGCAGGGGTTGGTTTTTTTTTACCATTCTTGAAGCTGTCCAATGGTTGCTTTGGATAGCAATAATAAAGTGGAATCTAAAGCCCATCTCTACCCTTAGTACAGGCTTTCCAAGATAATGGCAGATTTCTATGGGGTAGGATGTGAGAATGAAATGACTTCTGCAGCAGTTCAAAGCTTAATTTAAACAAAAACACCAACCTATTATCCTGTACTCTCTGAAGTAACACCAGCCAGTGCAATCATAGAATCGCCTAGGTTGGAAGGGACTTTTTGGATCATCGAGCCCAACCATCAACCTCACACTGCCAAACCCACCACTACCCCATGTCCCTCAGCACCACGTCTACCCATCTTTTAAATCCCTCCAGGGATGGTGACTCCACCACTTCCCTGGGCAGCCTGTTCCAACGCTCAAAAACCCTTTCGGTGTAAAAATTTTTCCTATTATCCAATGTAAACCTCCCTGGAGCAACTTGAGGCCATTTCCTTTTCTCCTATCGCCTGTTCCTTGGGAGAAGAGACCAAGCCCCACCTCTCTCCAACCTCCTTTCAGGTAGTTGCAGAGCGCAATAAGGTCTCCCCTCACCTCCTCCCCTCTCCTCTGGCTGACCGTACCCACTGCCGATGGCCAGGTTAATGCTCCATGGGTAGATGGTGTAAGCCCTGCCCCACCACCCACACCAAACCAGCTCTAACTCGGCCACAGCAGCACCATGGAACGGCTAAAGCAAAACCTACCACAAAGATAAGGAGCCCCAGCACCACCCGTGGGATCTGCAACATAAAATGTCACGGCTGACAGAAGGAGGAACGAAAAGGTCAAGTCCAGACAACTCGGCATGAATGAGCCAAACCAGTTAGCCAAGTGAAGACAACATGCAGTTCCAAGCTGGACACGCTCTTGGAGTTGGGTAGTATCACACGTTCACTGCCAGAAACCTGCTGGATACCCACATGGAGAAAGCTGAAAAATCCTCCAAAGTTGCGTTTCATTTCACCTTTCCGTTTAAACGATTTTGAAAGAGTCCCTGAAGTAGAAATTACATGACTGTAATATTCTTCATATGTATTTAGACATTCGTGGGAAGAACTAATTCCACTAAATTCCCACCGATTTTTACATCACTTGCTTTTTGACGTGACAAGCAGGAGGTAGCAAAAGGCAGAGACCCCAGAGAGTCAGCTGGGCTCCAGTGAGACAGGAATGGGAATGAGATGACACATAACCATTCTAAACAATTTACTCCTCTCCCTTTCTTACAGGTTCTAACAACTTCTTTTTCTCTTCCCTTCCAACACCCTCCTTCTACTCCGGACATTGACAACAGGTTGTCTCGATACCCTCAACTGCTCAGTGAAATAGAAATCAGAGCAGCTCAACTTGCACACGCATATTTTTTCCAACTGTTATGCTGATTAAATCTATTACTTTCATTTATTTATACACTAACTTTATTCATGTTTATCAACAGTTCTTGAGGTTCCTAAGTAGAAGAAACAAATAATATTCTTCCTTATTTCTGCCAACACCGGGCCACACTTTGTAGCCTTCTCTGTCAGTGACACTATTGTCATGTTCGTGATTGTTTCCATTTGAATGTCACTTTAAGAGTTTCAAAGAAGCTCAGTGCTGAAATGGTTGGTTTGCAAATACCGTAGGAGACATCTATGATGTGGTTACTCACTGTCTTTCATAGGGATTTTTAAACTCGGCAACACTTCCATCACACACTCTGCAAAGCTCATTTTAAAAAGCCTAGCGTAGTGTCAAAAACCAAAATGCAAAAAAGTTCGTATATAAAAGATGCAACGATTTGGACGCCAGCACTAACGTCTGCAGTAAACCGCTTTACAGGATTTCACACTCCGAGGTCTCTGCATTAGCGATTCCTCTCTTCCCGGCACGTCAGCCAAGAGAGAATCCATGCCACAGAATTTGTATCTGCGCACTATACATCCAGCTTTTTTAATAGATTTTCATATGGCAGGAAGTCAACTGTTTGCTAAGAGCCAAGAATATAATATCTATTCAATTCCCTTTATGTGCTAAATGAGTCATTAATTACACTGAAGACAGCTATTACACTCCTTCGGCACAAGCTAGTTTCTAACGAACAGCTCGTTCCTTTCCAGTAGCTTTGCGCCCTCAAATCCATGGATCCGCTCTCCGGTACACCAGAGCTACTACCAGGGGTCCCAACACGGGGTTGCATGTGTCAAGAAAACAGTCTGCTCCCATTCTGTGCTGCTAAAAGCTTTGAAAAAAGGCTTAAGGGACAGCACACGCTTTGGAGGGAGAACTGCCTTTTCCATTCCAGTATATCTTGTTGGTTTTGTTAATGGTTAAAAGGGTTATTGAAACAGAGGGTGAGTTCTTGGCTCACTTTTCATTTCCACTCTGTGCTCACTGAGATTTTGCACATCATCAGAACCGGTGCTTGGTTCCTTGCGCTCAGGTGGATCAGGCCCTGTCTCCCTGCGGTACCTGCTGCATCCGCCTCTGCCCATTAGATATTTAAAGCTGACCTGCTCTGTAAGGAAACGCCCACAAGCTTTTCACGGCAAAAACACCGAATGGACTCACAGCTTAACACACACCTCTTAATCATGTCTTTTGGGCTTTGTCTACGCTATCAGCCCTTGGCTCTCCACACCAATATCCTAAAAAACTGACCCAGCGGAGCTGTTGATGTGGGAAGGCTTATAATTTAAGCACCGAAGATTTCAAACGGCTTTCCAACACCTAGGAAGCCTTCGCAGTAGCTGAAACGTGGATCAACTCCTGGAAGAGAGTATCCTCGATGAATAAATTACAACGCGAGTTCTTTATGGAGTAAAACAGTCTGTAGGGAAGAGCATCATACTCTGTCTCACAGGTTCAGAAGTTCTCCCAAAGCAACACATGCAAGCGGTGGTGGAAAGAATGGAAATCCGGGATCCCCATTCTAAGGCCACATCTCCAACCACTGGAGCACTCTCTCCACTGAAGGCATTTGCTTATCAGAACACATTGTTTTCTCTTCTTATGTGGTATAGCATTTTTCCAAAAATTTTCCTTCCTCCCCGCCCCAGTCACAGGGTTTCTCCACCTTTCATAAACAGACTGGAAAAATCTGCACCAACAAAAGCGCACAGGACTTAAAATGAATAAGCCCGCATCCTCTCATGATTAAATTCATTCATTTGCTCAGTCTTACGGAGACGCTGGAGTTCTCTTTCTTATCCCAGTCAAATTCCTGAAATACTTTGAAGAAACAGGCTCTGTGAACTCAGACAGCTAAAGCTGGTATAAAGCCTTTTGTCATAAAATATCCTAGGTGTCCCTAAGGAGAGAAGCAAACGCTCTACGTGTTCCAAGATGTTCAATATCCTGGTCGGCCGCAAAGAGCGAGCAGACAGAAAGCCTGTAGTTCAGTGGCGAAGAATGTGTTTCTCAGCCGCAGGAAGCCCAGCCAGGACACATCACTCCTTATTTAAATCACCTCCCTCAAAATTATTTCTAACCAAAGGATTTTAAAAAAAAAAAAAATTAAAAGAAATCAATGGATCCACACACAAAAATAATGTTTAAATCAAGCATGGGCCAAACAAAGGAACTGACTGCCACAGAAAGAGACAGACCTGGCCAAAACCACAGCTTTAAAGCAGTACTGAACTTTATTGAGGGTTCACACGGATCTGAGTAATGCCTCCCACCGACGCTGTCCTGAGTCACAAGGCTTTTGCCCAGTTATCTTTACAATAAACACTTACGCAAAGCCCAGCACGGACTCTTGCAACAGAACAGGGACTATCTGCCTCGCCAGACGCTGCTTGTGCCCTGGAGTTCCTTTACAGTGAATGGTAAGAACCCACGAAGCAGTTACTGCACAGTGAAATGCAAAGTGAAATTGCAAAGTATTTCTCTGTATCTTTCTGGGTGCATTAACATCCGACAAAAAAACATGGCTTCATGTCTATAGACCACGGGATCAGCCTCTGAGGCTGCTCCGGCTCTTAGAACCCAGGAATCTATTAAACGTATCAGCAGATTCTGCTCTGCTGAACTGGTGTAAATCAGAGTAACCGATGGAGAATTTATTCCAGATTTACCACCATGTTCCAAAAGGTGCAAAAAAAGCTGGGATCTGTTTTCATCACCGTTGAGCTAGCTGTAATGATACTTGCCTGGGCATTACTGCTCCGATGATTTAAAGCAGGTTTGAGCTCTCAGAAACATTCTTCTGTTCCCTTCTAGACTAAAAGCCATAATGACAGTATTTAAATGATGCCGTTTAAAAGCCTGGAAGCCCGAGAACACGTTTCTGAGTAAAATGAAGGATGTCAGTTCTCGCTACTGTCTAACTACAAGAAACGGGACAAAGTGCCAAATACCAGCACATACACCATAAACCACGACAGCTTTCAGCATCTGAAGAGACAGATGATGACCAACGTCCCCTATTATTAACACTTTTTTTTTTTTTAAAGGGTATTTTCTCTGTCATTTATCAACGTCTCTTCCATCTGAGGATGCCAACCAGGCACTTCTCTGAGCAGCTGAGAACATGAGCTTGGCCAAAGCTCCAGCTGGAGGACAAAGTTGGTGGGTGAAGATGAATAAATACCGGCATCTCTGTCCTATCCTTTCTGTCTCATGAAAGGATGGGATTTTTTAAGAACTCCTACATTTTTTTAGAATACAAAACCTCTGTCGCTGAAACTCTGCGCTGCTGAGCATCTCTCACTCCTTATGCGTACAATATTTACTATAACTGAGTCACATCAGAATTCATGATTCTGGAATAATTATAAAATACATAGCAGAAGTAGTAAAAGCTACCAAAGTACCGTTGTTTTACTACCAATGGTAGTAAAAATGCAATGAGATAATATAACAACATTCTAGTTCATTTCCATCTACATTTATTGGGAAAAAAAAGTGCTATTAAAGACATATTTTCTCCCTTTTGATTTAGGTAAGATGCCGCAGAGACTTAGCCAAAGCACCTTTTAATCTCCGCCAGATCTGCGTTTTGCAGATCCGTGTATCTGCGGCGTACAGACCAAGTATGGTATCCCATGGCAAGAGCGTAAAAACGATTAACCGCTATGCAAAGTTAGCGATTCCATAGTCTACTGACTCTAGGAAGAAAGAAGCTGTGAGTTCAGATGTGAGACGACCTCCATCCTTCCAACGTTCCTACCGCTTCTGGGCCTCATAAACCCGTTTCTCTAACATGCTCCCAGTTACACCAGCGCTCCACCAGTGCCCTAACGATGAAGGCTCAATGATGACACCTCCCGTGACCCATGTGCTGGCACCCACCAAAGACCTCTTTAGCTAATCCAAACCGATTCACGCAGCTCAAACCTCAAAGGTCAGAAACCGGTAATATATTTCAACATTTTATGAAGAAAACTAGAGCAAATTATTGTTTTCATGGCAAAATGAAAGTAAATTGTGATCCTTTCGTGGATTTTTGGCACCGGTGGTTTTATACAGAGCTGCTGTTGTTCAGCTCACCATGCTAGATTTTGTGTGCTGGATTTTTTCATGGAAAAGACATTTCAAAAAGCAAAGAGGTAATGACTGAATCCATTATTTACTCTGCACTTATCCTAAAAATAAATAATAATCCTAATTCACTTTAAATGCTATGTTTTACTTTAAAAAGCTATGCATTCCTTCCTACGCATTAAAAAACGACGCATTCTTTAAGAAAAACAAAAACCAAACAACCTGGCAGGAGACATCTATTGAAGATGTATTTGGCATAGAGAGAAAAACATAATGTTGGCTTCCACGGGGGCACTATTACATTTAAGAGTACGATATCAGGACAGCCCATCCTCTACAGCCAGGAGCTGCAGACCTGGTTCGGGTCCTGCTCTCCGGGTGGCATCGCTGTGCCACCGAGACGCAGCAGAAGTGCCCGGCCACACGCAGGTCCAACAGAAGCCTTCCTCCTGCCCACATCCACAGCCTCCTCCACAAGAAGGGGATGTCGGGACTCCAAACGAAGGTGTTCGGCCGTTAGGGTTGCGCTCACTGCCCAAGATTTGTCATTCCCATTCTCCTTCAGGGAGAAAGTAAAGAGTTGACAGGAAGACCCCACAGCCTGGGTCTGTTGTGTTGGCTACCCAAATACTCCGCTGGCAAAGCACAACAGATATACACAGTATTCAAAAGGAAGCATGTGAGTAAAGCACTAGTAAGCAGAAAAAAAAGCATTTCTGGAAAAAAAAAAGCATTTCTGGAAAAAAAAAAAAGAGAAAGAAAATAATTAGGCCCAGATCTTCAGAGACATACATCGGTGTTTGTCATCGTCTTGTTAAAATGACATGGCTGGTGCGGGTATAAGGAGATGAGAACCAAGGTGGAAGACAGCAAAAGCAGCAGCAATCGTGACAAAATACAGTGTCAGCTGCATTATGGAATCATGTGTAAAAGCATTCGGATGTGGGTTAGGAAAACACTGCTATTAGATCCCTCCACGGAACAAGGGCTGATCAGTGGTGATGGTTTTCAAAGAACTAGGAGAACGAGGTACTCGATGCCTATTAATACTTCAGTGCAATTTTGGTGCCTGTATCAGTGGGAATGGGAGAGCGAGCGCCACAGCTCACTATGTTCTCTGGTCACTAGCTGCACAGTCTCCTAACATCAAAAAACCTACATTGCTTTAAGTACAACCTAAGAGTCCAACAAATTGAATCTTAAATGGAACAGTTATAAGGAAAAGCAAATATTGACTGGTGAATTGGAATTGTTTTATCAAGGGATATATTTCTAGCATAAGAGGGAAAAAACATTCAGCGATGAGAAAAATTCCTGTAAAATACATGCACAAAGCTCTCTGACTTGACATAACAGAGTAGACCAATAGTGCCAATGACTATTGCTACAAATAAACATTCAAAGCAGATTTCTTCCAGAAGGAGATGGGTGCCAATTCCTTACCGTCCATACAGGGTTTTTAAATGGCGTTTGCATTCTTCAAACTGCCAAAATCAGCAGCACATGCCAATAGCAAAAAAGAACAAACAACCCAAACTTCACATGCATTTCATAAATCCAATCAGCAAATACTCCTTTCCTGGCATGGTCTCCTCCAGCTTCTTTTTTTATTAGGAACGCTTATTTCAGTGTCTCTAAGTATGACATTGGTCCAACTGAGATCCCTCATACCTGAATTTACCACTAATGCAACGGAATACAGCGATTCTGCTCAATTATGCAGGTGCCACAGCAAGTTTAGTTCAGGAGACCGGGGAAGAGGAAGGAAGAGGGACCAAGGCAACACAGAGATATGACTGTGAAGAAGGTTTTAATATCTCCAGTCTGAATAGCTTCAGTTATCTTAAATGTAATCTCAGGGTTTTTAATAATAAATCCTGCTGAGCTCCAACAAATTGGAAAAATAGCTGCTTCCTGTCCAGAGCAATATTACTGCCAATCCGACTAGAAGGCAAGCTAAATTTGAGCAAATAACTACCCTTACCACTAATAAAGACAAGATTCAGGAAGAAAAGATTAAGATATTATAATTGGTGATGACTGAGGGCTGCCAAAACAAAGCAGATGGAGGGTAAACGTTATCCAGTGAGGTATCAGCACAACTATTTTCCAAAGAGACAGAAATATTAATGCCATTGGAAAACACAGGAGTAAGACCATACCTGAAATGCTGTATAGTTCAAGAAAGGCCTCGTAGAGTCAATCTTTTTGATGAAAAGGGCTCAGTGATTGCTCCCACCGCTCCCATGCTTGTGTTCGGTTTGTGTTTGAGATCCAGTGTTACTGTGTCTGAGTCCATCCACGCTTCGTATTTATTTTTAGGCAGGTTTTTTTTTTTTTTTCTTGATAGCTTCTTCTTTGCTTTTACTAGATGGATAACTAGATGTTAAAATAATTCGGTCCATTACCAGAGGCTGTAACTGCAGAGGACAATCTATTTTCATGCACCTGAAGACAGCGGTGCTGCTCTGGGGAGCCTGGAAAGGTGTGTGTGTTCCTTCTCTCTGCAAAACCAGCCCACGCTGCCACATCGCTCAAGGGCACTTGAATTTAAAGCCGGGCTACCTGCTGTCTACAGACCTCTTGGAACAAACCCACCCACGCAGCACCCTGCAGGACCGAGCACCGGCCTCTGCTCTCTACTTCCCCACCGGGTGTAATGATGCAAGTACTAATCTTGTTATCTATCTGCATCTTCTTCACTGGGTGCACGGGACAGCGAATAAGAGTTAAGCTCATAGCAGAAGTTACAATGCCTGCATGACTGAAACTGTCTCGTAGTAAGAATTCATATAGAGCCTGCAGATACCAGCGGCCAGCAGCTCTTGCTATTGCCATTAGCAACTGGCTACTGTGCTACCATACAGCGAGACCCGGACAGGCTGGAGTGTTGGGAGGAGAGGAACCGAATGAAGTTCAACAAGGGCAAGTGTAGGGTCCAGCACCTCGGGAGGAATAACCCCATGCACCAGTACAGGTTGGGGGCTGACCTGCTGGGAAAGCAGCTCTGCAGAGAGGGACTTGGGAGTCCTGGTGGACAATAAGTTGCCCATGAGCCAGTAATGTGCCCTTGTGGCCAAGAGGGCCAAGGGTCTCCTGGGGGGCATTAGAAAGAGCGTGGCCAGCAAGTGGAGGGAGGTCATCCTCCCCCTCTGCTCTGCCCTGGGGAGGCCACAGCTGGAGTATTGTGTCCAGTTCCGGGCTCCCCAGTTCCAGAGGGACAGGGAGCTGCTGGAGAGAGTCCAGCAGCGGCTACAAAGATAATTAAGGGACTGGAGCATCTCTGTGCTGAGGAAAGGCTGAGAGCCCTGGGGCTGTTCAGCCTGGAGAAGAGCAGACCAAGAGGGGATCTCATTGATGCTGATCAGTATCTAAAGGGCAGGTGGAAAAAGCATGGGGCCAGACTCTTCTCAGCCGTGCCTGGTGACAGGATAAGGAGCAACAAACTGGAACACGGGAAGTTCCACCTAAACATGGGGAGGAACTTCTTTGCTGTGAGGGTGGCAGAGCCCTGGCACAGGCTGCCCAGAGAGGTGGTGGAGTCTCTGTCTCTGGAGACATTCCAAACCCGCCTGGAGGCGTTCCTGTGCCACCTGCTCTGGGTGACCCTGCTCTGGCAGGGGGTTGGGACTGGCTGATCTCCAGAGGTCCCTTCCAACCCCTGCCGGTCTGTGATACCATTGTTATGTATAAATAGTATTAACATAACAATATATTACATGATGTACACTATTACGGAATATGACGAATCTGCAACAATCTGCTATATATTTCATGTGTAAGCCTGTTTATAAGCTAGATAAGTCTCGTGTCATACAGATACCACATTATATGCACTATATTAACCTACATCTCAATATACATTACTATATAGTTATAGCGCACAGTATATAATCATACACATTAACTTTCAGTAGTTATAGAAATATCATGATATAATAGTTTATATTAATTACTAGTAATAACAATAGGCATAATAGGTAATCAAATAAAGGCACTTTACAATCCCTTGTAAGAGTTGCACTGTTTAATAGTACAGCATTAAACAGAACTAAATCCTTGGGGGGCATTTGGTTTTTTTAGTTTGAGCAAGAAGTATCCCAAGAGCAGTCCCTCTGGTTCACTTCACATCTTTATTCACCGGAGTACTCTTTAGCTTAATGGCCTTAACTACTTACTCTCCATTTTGCCCTTCAAATCCTCCATTTGTATAGCAGCTTTGTTTTTATAAATCCCGCCGACAACCCCATACTCTGCTACTCCCTGTATGCTTTCGAGCTCTATTTTCACTCACAATTAACTTTAACAACTTATCACTCATCCACATTGGTTTTAAAGTTTTATGTTTAGTTTTATGTAAAGATATATTCACTCCCCCCCGAGCCAACTCCGGCACCTCTTTAAAGTTTAGCCAATTTTCCTTCATAGGCCATTTTCTAATAAACAGTGCCAGTCTACTTCACTTAATATGTTCCTCATTTTATCTGATTGGAAGCTTTTGAAGTTTAATTCACCTGGTTTTCTATCAAACCTCCTACCATAGCTGAAACTTGACACACCAATCTTTCTCTACCTTGAATACATTCCACAACGTCCTTCCAATGTAGGAAATCCAAACGTTATCCTCTGTATCTTCACCCCTTGCTTCCAAGATCACAGTCCTAGCAAATCCTGATGTACTAAATAAAGGCAACAAGCATAATATACTAAGAAATTATACATAAATGCAATGCAAACTATGTAAAGACAACAACCTCATCAAGCCACCATTCTGTATTCTTACAATCCACCAGCTCTAGGCAAATCACATCCCATAATAAACCATCATTGCAACATAATCTCTAAATGCCCCTGAAATCTCCATTTTAGCAATGAAATTCCCAGACAGCAACCCGCCACCAGCTGTTAATTCTACTTTTTTATTTCCACCACTGTCTTTTCTGCAAGGTTGAGGTAAGATTCGTTGAGCGCCAGCGATCGCCTGGACCACAGCCCCTGGGGTGGCCTCTCCTCCCCACCCTGTGCTGCAGGGAGAAGTCAGCAGGGGACAGGAGAGCAGACCCCCGTCTGGTGCCAGACCAGCAGAAGGCACGAGGACCACGGTCCCCTGAGCACAGGACATCTTGGCAGAGGACGTCAGAGGTTTATACAAGGGAGTTACTGGGCTGCACACAAGCAGGCGGCTATTTTGGCACACCCAGCGAGTAATACTGAAGTCTGATTCCTTCAGGGGGGAAAAGAGCTTGTTTCAGGGAAGAACATAAAGGGAATTTCAAAGATGTCTCTATTTTTCCTTCCTCTGGGCAGGAGTGTGAGATAAAACCTACTTCGCAAGATGAGCAACAGGAATGGGGTGCTCTCTGCCTCACCTGCTACAGATGAAGAGAACCGTGGAGTTATTTATTGTGCTCCTGCTTCAGTTGTGCTTCACTTCTGTGAGGTGCATGAGCTCTCTAGCTCTACTGTCAGCAGGAGAGATCCTGCTGCTTAGGCAAAACACTGTTTGGCTTCTGGCGTAACAAATCCCAAGGGCAACAGGCTGGCAGG
This sequence comes from Larus michahellis, assembly GCF_964199755.1. Taxonomy (NCBI): domain Eukaryota; kingdom Metazoa; phylum Chordata; class Aves; order Charadriiformes; family Laridae; genus Larus; species Larus michahellis. The sequence continues at coordinate 3,596,799 of NC_133906.1, read as the reverse complement.
GTGGAGAGAGCAGCAAGGAAACGGGGCATCAGCCTTATGTGAGGCTCCAGTACTAGCCTTGCCTTGGATAATGCCCATAAATATACATATAGAATCATAAAATTGCCTGGATTGGAAGGGACCTTTAAGATCATCGAGTCCAACCATCAACTTCACACTGACAAAAACCACCACTAACCCATGTCCCTAAAGCACTACGTCTACCTGTCTTTTAAATCCCTCCAGGGATGGCGACCCCACCACTGCCCTGAGCAACCTGTTCTGATGTTTGGTAACCCTTGTAGTGTAAAAAATTTTCCTAATATCCAGTCTAAACCTCCCCTTGTGCAGCTTGAGGCCATTTCCTCTTGTCCTATCATTTGTAACTTGGGAGAGAAGACCGACCCCCCCCTCGCTACAACCTCCTTTCAGGTAGTTGTAGATGTATACGTAGTTATATGTGTAGATATAAATGTAGATATATACAAAGATCCTCCACCACGGGCAAAGCTTCATGCAAACATTTGACCTGAAATCCAGCAGATCAACAAAATATCTCATTCTCTTTACCACTTACACACGACTGCTCTGGTGGGTTGAGATCTTCGCTCTGCGCTGTCGCCGTGGCGAGCTCTCTCCCCTGCAGGGACCACTGCCCACCTGCTCTGAGAGGGCCCGGTGGACGGCCCTCCGAGGGCAGTGCCCACGCTGGCAGACAGGCTGGTATTTACTGGTCCTCCTTATTGTACCTAAGGGATGCGCTCGCCGCCAAGAGAGTTTCGTAACAGGACTGAATACACAAACCAGCTCAGTATCTAAGCAGCCAGAAGAGTTTAGTAAATAAATTGTCTAGACTTACCAACCCAGCGCAGAGATCTCCAAGTTGTAAAATGAAGTAACTAGTAAGACTGGGGCTTAGGAATAAAAAACATCAAATCCTGCAGTGCCTGCCTGCTTTTAAGACCAGAAGGTTCTGGATCTATATATAAGGGGGAAGATTCTGGCTCTACGTCTGCTCCCATACAAGGATGTGGGATCCAGCTACATTGTCCACACTCCACTGGTGCAGGTGTGACCAGAGTTGCTCAACTGTCTGCCCATGTAATACCTGTAATACAAGCCCTGAAAGGGGAGATGGCAGTCGGGAGCGTGAGTCACTGGAGGGGGCTGCAGGAGCCAGCTCACTTCTTCCCTGACCACACGCCGTAAATTGAGTTTGCGCTTCACAAGTGCCGCAGCCTCGCAAACCGACCAGCTGAGCAGTTCCATCCAGGTGAAGATTTGCATCATCTTTCTTGCACACTTGCCCAAAAAACTTGAGGGCCATGTAACGCATGACTCAAAAATAGTTAGAAAATATTAAATAATCACTTCATTCACTCTAAGTGAGTGTTATTCTTAATTGCTTCAGGCAAGCCAGCTCAGACTAAGAGCAAAAATACTGACTGTCTACAGAAACAGAAGAGATGGAGAGGAGTATCTTACATTTCCCATCAGCATTTACCCCACGCATTCTAAGAATGGACAACAAAGGTGTCACCTTTAAGGTCCCTTCCAACCTGAACCATTCTGTGATTCTATACATTGATGAAATAGCAAAGCTTGGCTTTGCAGGAGCAGGAGTGCTCTGACCCCACCACCTTCCACAGATCTCATTTCATACTCCACCATATACCATGACCTTCCCTCCCACTTAAACAAAATAGATCTCACGGGCAGATCGGGTCATCGTGAGTCAACGTCAATATAAACCGGCTGATGAACCCAGCCCACAGAAGAGAACAGGCACGTCAGCTATCCCACCTTCAAACCCGGAGAAGAGCAGCAGCAATGCTATTAGAAGCTCACGTTTCTGTTAAAAAGTTTTGAGCTAGCAGTTTTTCTTTTACCAAAGCTTGAGGAGCAATTAGAACAGGTTGTCCTGTACAAAGCAAAAGTCAATCACTCGCCTTTTTAAAGGGAATTAAATCCCATGACAGTGTTAAAAGGAGCTCAGTTATAAAACTATTGCTATCAGATCTATAATCTGATACTTAACAATATGGATGATTTATAAAGAGTTAGAACAACAGCTCACTTAGAAGGACCACATTCCATGTCAGCCTGAAACCCTGGCCAAGGATTATTCTTTTATTGCACCATGGAGAATCAGAGAGGGAACGCACAGCTCGTTAAGAGGATTCAGAAATGATCAGGCGTGTGTTAAAATCCCTAATCCTTCAGTGGTCTCCCAACACCTGCCTTCTCAGCACTGCCCACGTTCACGCGGTTAGGCTGAACTGCACTTCACCAGCTCTTTGCGGGGACCTGGAGAAGGAAGATCCTACTCAACACTGGTAAAGAGCATTCAGTAACAACCAGCATCGTCTTGGATGCATGTCAGGTGGGGGAAAAAGGTGCATGGGGAGGGGGGGGAACAGAAAGCATTTTCAGGGAGCAATTCGCCTCAGCTACAAGGAGTTTTCTATACTAAATCTGATGATCATGTACTGACTGTCATTTCTCCTTTCCACCTACAAGTGTAGGCTAAGGGGTCTAGATAAGATGCAGATATTCGAAGTTTGGGAAAATAAATCCTATTTTTAGCATGTGCTTTACAATACTGATAATATTTAAGATCTGTGAACCTTATTGAGGGGTTTTCCCTTTAAGGGGAAGCAGTATCAGGCCCTAAATGATCAGGCTTACCTGCACACCTTGAAACCAATGCTATTTCAGGTTCCAGCTTGGAGCAGTAAATATCTGTGTACCCTAAGAACATTTAAAGCCTTCAAGAGAAGCCAGTGGCATACTGTATTTACTCCCCTAGCGACCTCGGGGACAGCAGGCACTTCTATCAGCTGCGCTGAGCGCCCAGAGAGCAGAACATGGGGTCACCCTCTCTTCTGCCTTCAGCCGAGAGCGCTCTAATTGCCAGTAATACAAACTGAAAAAAAGGACTTTTCTGGTTTTCCACTGTGGAAAACCACCTCCTAGACAAGATAAAAGCCCCAAATGGATTTGGAAATGGAAAATACAGTCATAGCCCTAAAATTATAGTTTGCTAAGGAAGGAAATAAATGCCTTCTTGAAAGTTTGTGCAGGATAAACCTTACACAAAGAGAGAAAAGGACCTCAAGCCCACCGTCTGTGCAATAACCAAGGAGGACCAAGGGAGTCATTAAAGTCTGGCAGGTAAGATTTCTCTAAAATAGCCTTTAAAACATGCCTGTGACACACACTTTGGATGCACGGAGCCCGCAGGGGCCGAGCACACGTCCCAGGCAGATGGTCTGCGGAGCCACTGGGCTTCTGCCGCGTGTTAGAGAAGCAGAGATGAACATTAGAGCACGCGACAGGGTTACGGAGGTGTGACGTCCATTAGAAGCCACTTAGCTTTATGACACAACACGCTTTGGCACTGGTGTGCGAGGATATGCCGTGAAAGCCGGCATGAATTACATTATGATGCGAAGAGGGACTCATTAAGTTCGGAATAGGATCTCTCATAGAAGCCAACAAGCATCAGATGGAGCTGTGGAAAGAGTTCATTACATTAGAGTATAAAAAGGTGGGCTGTGACATTTCGATTTGTTAAAAAAAGCCAAAAGGCATCCCATGAAAAGGGCCTATCATCATGTTACAATGTGCAGTAAACGCCAATATAAATTGTGTTATGATTTTAATAGGGTAGTCATTGAGTTACAAGGCGTAATTGAAGCCAGTAGGTCTTACCCAAGGCCATGAAGCGGGATTTGTTATCTTCCTAAAAACACGGACAAACCGCGAGACTCTGCACGATGATACGAAATGGAGCTTCTCAAGATTAAACAAGAAGAGGATTTTTCACGCTTATGTCGTGTTATACAATAGAAGCCAACAGAAGAATGAATTATGATGTGTGGAAAGGGATACTTCCTAACCATATGCAATAGCTATGAAATAAAAATTCCTCCTAAATGGGACAGGATGGATGTAAAATTCGCAGCACTACAAAATCAGGCCTAATAGTACAATAAGAAGGGGGATTCACTCGGGCTGCTTGTTCATCTGAAGCCAGCTTGCAAGACAGGGTGAGGTAGCATTCAAGCCATAATGATGTTTATTTTGAGGAAAAGCTACTACAGGAGCTTCTGAAGATAATTTTTGTAAAAACTGAGCACATTTTCCAGAACAAGTGAAAAGAAACTCTGCATTACCCAGCAGAGAGATTCCTCCTGCAGGTACAAATGCCGGTAGCCCCGTTATTTTAACAACGCTACTCCAAACGCACCTGATGATAATGCTGATATGACTGTTCTCCCTGTACTTACAGCTACGCCACCCTCAGGAAGCTGGAGCAGGGTGCAGACAGATGCCACATATGCTCCTTTGACTTGTCATCATGCATCTGCATTGCCATCTGTAAGAGATGCAACCTGTATTCCCCAACTTTACTGTCTTCGGATGCCACGGCCCTTGGAAGCACATCCACTGCTGAAGACCCAAAGACCCCACCTCACCCATACACCCAGTTTTACTGACTTATGGTAAGGGGTGAGAGCAGCAGGCTGAGTGGAAATTCATGACATTTTGTCAACAAATAGTAACTCCAGTGTTGCAGACAGCAACACAGCAATGGGAAGCAGGCTGGGATCGTCATACGACACCCATCCCATCACAATATAAGCTGGTACAGACCTAGAATGTCCAGTTTTCTCCACCACTCTTCCCAAAGTTGGCCTCAGGCCTGTCAGCATCACCTGTGGTCATCACCCGCGCTCACAGCAAAGGCTGAACTCAATTCTGAGTTACCCACCCTCCTGAAAAAAATCTTCTTTCCCATGTGTATGCGTGTCACCTTAAATGTGGACCAGGTATGAACCTGCACACAAACCTACACTCAGAGGTAGGACACAACCTCTGGGAGAGTCCTAGAGGAAGACACAAACTGCTAAGCAAATTCCTAAGCGATGCCGATTACTAACCGGCATGAGAAGTAAAGTTTTTGCACAGAGAAATGGGAGACGAGTAACATATTTTGGAAAGGAGGAGCAGGTCTTTCCCCAGCACGGTGCAGGGAAGCCTGGTAACGCAGCACCTGGTTTCTCCGCACACCTCTGTGAAGGTCCTTTATTTGCTCCCAAGCTTGCAAGACCTGATTACGGGGCTCCACCACACGCAGGAGGACAGCTTTGGGATCTGCTGCAGCGGGTGAAGCATGTAGTAACCTAGCAATTATTTAAATCAATTAGCAAACTACATTTCCATTTAGACATCTAGCAATGTCAGGAGCTTTCCAAGAGTCTGTTTCTTCTCATGGTCTTTTTCCCCCAGCGTGTTTTTAATTACGGCCCATGCTAATTTTAACGAGTTGTCTGCCTTCAGTTCTGCGTGACTATAATGTTCTCCAGCTGATTTTAAAAAATCAGAAGGTTTTAACTTTTCAAGCTGCCTTTTCAACAAAAACAGCCGCCTGTTAAATGGCTTGGCAGCCGGCCGCGCTCTGCAAACTGCACTGTGCTGCATTCCAGGCAGCCCTGATCCCTCTGCATCCCACCCGGATCCATGCACCCGCTGCAGAAAACCCGCTCACGCCTGTTAACCCCTCCTCTGCTGGGCTACAGCAACACACACACACACACACATTAGCTCCACCTCACTTAATTTTTCACCTGCTTTTTTTTTTTTTGTTCAGGTTCATTAAGCTTTGCAATATTTTCAAGCTATATGAAGCATTAATAAAGCCAAAAAGGAAAATTTATGATCATTACCTGCACAATGCAGCGTACAGAATTTCATGGATGATTCCTGTGTCAGGCCAAATCTTTTTCATTCAGGTAAGATAAGTTTTTAGAAAACGGCTCAGTCCTGATTTGAATCATCCAAGTCTCCAGGGAGACCAGCTTTCCAGTATCTGAAGGGGCCTACAAGAAAGCTGGGGAGGGACTTTTTACAAGGGCATGTCGTGATAGGATGAGGGGTAATGGCTTCAAACTGGAAGAGGGGAGATTTAGATGAGATGTGAGGCAGAAATTCTTGGCTATGAGGGTGGTGAGCCCCTGGCCCAGGGTGCCCAGAGAAGCTGTGGCTGCCCCGTCCCTGGAGGGGTTCAAGGCCAGGTTGGACGGGGCTTGGAGCAACCTGGGCTGGTGGGAGGTGTCCCTGACCAGGGCAGGGGGTGGCACTGGCTGGGCTTTAACGTCCCTTCCAACCCAAACCATTCTGTGATTCTAAGTTGCTGAGAAGTGGCTTAGCAATTTTTCAGCAAGTTGTCAGTAGTTCTAATCACATAGAGATAAATTAAATGGGAAATGCCCATCTCTTCCAAGAACAGAGGATAGGGCTTACCTTGGGATTAATTTTGTTTAGAAAAGGAGACAGATTTGTGAAGCTCATGTAAAGAGCCTTCTACACACAGGTGTACTCGCAGGTGAGGTCTGGGGCTGGCAAGATGGATTACCTGCAACCTCCCATCATCCCTGTGCCGCAGTGGCGTTAGATTCAAAGAATTTCAGTGCTGAGTACACCCTTGAAATATTACCCGAGTACTTGGCTTCCGGCCCGAGATCTTCAGCTGAAGGTCACGTTACATTTCGAGAGCACTGGGGAATCAAATTGTGCAACCCTGACTCTCTGTTATCATCTGGGCCAGACTTTCCCACTTCTAAAATATGCACAGCACGTGCAATCTTCTACCAGTTCTGCGTGGGAGCTCTCCCACTGATGCAAACTGTCACCGCATTCTTTTCTGTTTAAAGTTGTATCACTTGTCTATCTCCTAAAGAAACTTGAAAGGAAAAATCAAAATGTTAACTTATTAACACAAAACTCAAGGTATACAAAGTTCATTTTTCACTACAAAAAAAAAACCAAAGCCAAACGTGTTCTCCTGCTCTCTTTGAATCTACACTCCTGCTCTAAAATTGTATTTTGTCTTTGCTGTCTAAGACTTGTGCTATCCACCTGAATCTTTTCAATTTTTTCCACAGCATAAAGTAAAATTTAATTTTTTCAGAAGCAAATTAAATTTTCAGACTTTCCAACCCTGCCGGAATTTTATAGGTCGTTTCAACAGTTCTGAAAAACCACTGATTTTGAAGAGTACCCATGTGGTTTTGCAACGAAACCTATGGAAAGTCAACCATTACTGCACACATAAATAAATAAAAATGTACGTACGAAAACCACAACAGAACATACAAAGTTGTGATGAAAAGAAGCTGTTGGCTGAAAGGAGCATCGTCAGACTTATCTAATTAGACTTATCTACTGGGGGGTTGGACTAGATCTCCAAAGAGCCCTTCCAACCCCTACCATTCTGTGATTTGTGCACTTACTAATTACCTAAGCCTTTCAGCAAATTCTATATCAAGTATCATCTTAAAAGAAAGAAGACATCTTTCCTAAGGAATATCTTTCCCAAAAAGCCATCTTTTTGGCCTCCAAGTTTTAGATCACCTACCTTAACCCTGCCGTGGCAATGAAGAATTTTTACTATTATATTACAATGAATAGTGCCCCTTGCTCCATCCCACGGCATGATCTCTTATGAACCTGTTTTATCTTGCATTTAAGTATCAGTCAGTGTCTTATTTCTCTCCAGGCACACTACAATTTTGTATCAAAGGTAGCATTTTCATTATTTCTTGCAAACTGAAGACTAATTCACCCTGTAATGAAACGGCACGGCTCAGGTATGTTCACAAAGCGTGCTATACACAATCTGTCAATGTACTATTATTCTAAGGAAGTCCATGTGTCATAAGGAACACTAGATATGAAAAATAAGATTTTCAGACGCTTTACAGTTATTTGAGAGTGGACCCAAATGACAAACAGAGCACACCTCTGGACGGAGCCCTTCTGAACTGCCTCCTGGCCTGAAGAAGCACAAAAGACATTGATTCAAAGAGATGGCAAATCCCAAAATGCTTTTAAAAGAAAATTTCCCCTTGTTTCTCACTGAGGTAGCAAACTGCTTGCGTTTATGAAAAAGAAATATGCAACCTAAGAGACCTAATTACTATATTATTTTTTTCTAGCACACGAATCAATTAAATGTGCTGCAAGAATTGTTTGGATGCAGTTATGAATCCATCCTTACTTGGCCACGGCATCTTCACAAAACAAGGCCGCCTTCTGCAAACAGGAGCCCAGGCACCACCTCACCGGTAGTTCTGCTGAGCTCCACCATCCTTGCAAAAGAAAGAGAGAAAAGGAGCCTGAATCAAAGCCCACTGAATTTAACAGGAGTTGAAACAGAACCTATATACGGAGTCAACACGTGCCTGCATATAAAAGCCGTATAGCCACCTGACGTATCCTTTCCGTGCCATCATTGTCTCAGACATCGTAAAGGGAAGCATCTAACATTACAAATTAATGAGTGATTTATATACTTGTCATTATTCATGGCTATAAAACATTATAATGCTCTAAATAAGTAAAAACATTTTTGCAGCTGCTGCAAACGTTTCGTTCCTAGATGTAAGCTTGGCCCAGAGCACAGGGATCTCTGCATAAGTGCCAAATTCACAGTGAAGTAATTAGCACATTGAAAAAAAAAAATATATATACCTAATTCGGTACACTTTAGCCAATGTTTTAACGTGAGCAATGCTGATAACTAACCACAAATACAAATGTTTCCCAGGCTGCTCCCTTCCAGACAGGTAACTTTATCCCTTATCCCAAAGGTGTGGAAGAGCAAGGATGAAGTGTTACAGAACTGGAACGACATTCCGCGTTACCGATGTGTAAAACAGCTGGGCAAATGATGTCATTAAAAATACTTTGCCACCTCTGCTACTTGCTCTTGTTATTAAAAGCAGACATTAACTTTCTTTACCTAATCGCACTGTGTAAACCTGTTGTGTCAAATCCTCAAGTAGGTTCTGTTCCTAATTAGCAAAGACAACCCGCAGCTGCTTCCCATAAACTTCTCCGTGTGGCTTTGAACTTGCCGTGCTGCAACGCAGATGTGTTTTGCTTCTGAAATGCACTTTTTTATCTGGATAACAAAATCTTCTTCTGAAGAATCCATACGTGCTCTGTTCCAAGCCAAAGGCCCATGGAGCATGCACGCTTCACAACAGAAAATGAAGTGGAAATAAAGCCATAATGCTTTTTCTCCATCTTTCCGTCACAAACAGACAAAACTTCAAGCCAAGTCTGCAGACTAGCTCCACTTCTCTTACTGGAGTCAACCTGAAACCAACCAAACCTCTACTGAGCTTCTTGGAACATCAAAGGCGGTTCCATATTCCCCTAAAAAACAAGAAGAATGTCTCAGCAGCTTTCAAGGCTGCCAAAGTACAGCTTCTGTCAACAAAGAGGAAACAGAAACATGTTTTAGAAAATAGGAGCCTTAAATATTAGTATTGTTCTAGGTTCTGATAGTGTCACCTCTCCGATGCAGGAAATCTAAATCCCCCTGTAAGCCCACCAGGCGAAGCTTCCATGTCTCCCGTACTAATTGCAGGCAAGGCTTTCAGAGGTACTCGACACAGTTCAGCCCTGCTCTCGCCAAAATCCCCAGTAAGAAACCTGCTGACTGCAACAAGAGCAAAGTCAGGTCTGTGTTGAGACTCAAGTCCCATCCCACAGTCACATGCATTTTTTTCCCCTTCTTTTAATTTTGTTATGATAATAGCCCAATATACCCATGTTACTAATTTTGATTATTTGTCTACAGGTCCCCAGTGTACCCTCAGTAACAGCACGTGCGATCATCCTAACAGGCAAGAGTTCTCCACTATGGTCTGTATTCACGTACTGAATATTTTCTTTCTAGTAACATCATAGTTCCCCTGGATTGTTGTTCAAGAAGAAAAAAAAAAAAATGAGCAAACATGGATAAAAGTAGGCTATTTGATAATCCTATTAAATTTCAATAGGTTTTAAATAACTCCAGCTGACAGCGTTACAGCTGTTTTACTCAACTGTGCAGCAGGATACCAAGCCACACAACCGCTCAGTGTCTCTTTACAATAACTGGCAGTAGCCCCAAAACATGTACTCTTAAAAAAAAAATCAAAAAGAAATCTTATTAGCCTGTGTTGGGACTACCAAAGAATAACCCAACACAGATTGTAAAAGGAGGAGTAAACAGGTAGATTCCCTCTGCTTTAAAGTTACAGCGAGACTTTCAAAATTTCCTCCTGGATTCGAGAGCTGATGGCTTCTTAGGATGCCCTGCAACAGCATAGGTCATGTCTTCTGCTGCCATACCTCCTCTTCAGCTAGAGGATAATTTAGTTCCAACTAAGATCTAAACAAAACTTATATTTTTCCCCCCAAGTAGGGGAATGCAGCAAGAGACACTCCATAACAAACGCGGAGCTCTGAGTGAGCCTATTCACAAACCTGGTTTCGGGCCGGAGTGACCAACCCCTCCTCCCGTGCTGTAGACATCAGAAAACTCTAGTTAAGTGTTCGATTCCCATGAACCTCAGAGAAGTAATTCCATACCCTAAGCGACTGCAGTCTCAGAACCTTTTTCAAGCCATCCCTAGTCTAACATAGCAGAGGCGACAGAGACAACTCTACTGGCCTGAACTCGACCTCAGCCCAGTTTTTTGCTTGCTGGGATTCAGGAACATTACTCTGCACTCACACTGATGTAATTGGTGTCAAGCATCACAAACCAAGTGCGTATTAACTATTAAAAACATTTTCCTTTTTTTGACGTAACAGACACTCAGAATTACAGCATATACTCAGAATTATCTTCCCCATTTTCCCTTTTTCCAGTGCCTTTACATCTCTGTCCCACCAGATTCATTAAGAAATGCAGGTGCATTCCTTTTTTCTTTTCACTAAAAAAAAAAATCAAAGCAAAAGGTGAAAAAGTTACACTGTTATTCTTACATTATTATTTCTTTTGGAAGAGTTTCACGTGTGCAGTTCATTCTGCTAAAAAGCCGTTGCAAACAAGTGTTCTTTTTCCTATCACATTCAAGCTGAAAACAGAAATACAACCAAAATAGTGTGAACGGTCCTTTTGTAAGAAGACTTCTTTCAGAGGGTTTTGTTTTTTTATCCCTCAGTGGGTCTAGGCAAAAGGTGTAAAATGCTCCCTCATAGATCGTTTCTAGGGTGAGGTCAAAGCCTTTCAGTATAAGAGCTGAACATTTTTATTATTCCTCATAGTGTCCCAATAAAAACAGAAAAAAAAACCATGAGAAAGTCCCTTAGTAGGAAAATCTTCATAGCTACAAATCTCAAAAGCTCTGGGCAGAGGACACAGATGCAGGGATCATTCCTACTCCATCAGTCGCTTGGCTGTAAAACTATTGAACCTTACATTTTCCAACTTTACTTCTAATATTGACAGGAATTGCCTCGGATTTTGCATGCATTAAAGATAGACTTTTGCAGTCAAGCTAAAGAAGGCAGAGATGTAAAAAAATATTAGTTTTCCTTGCACTTCCTAGGAAAAAAAAATCTTTTAAAGAAAAAAAAGATATTTACCTAATACAGTCGATATTTTATTCAAATCAAAACTGAGTATTTGACTTTTTCAGGCTTTGTAGAATGATTTTTCAGAAAATATGCTATGAGTAGAAGGGAGAAACGAGGCAGGAAAAGCTAAACTGCTGGTCCTTTTGCAAGATGGCAGAAATTGAAAAGCAAAATGCAAAGTCATAGCTATTGATGTACCTTCCCAGTGGCTGCAGCTGCCCGTACAGACGATATGCGATTCTGCAGCAACGAGGGAAGTAGACAGACATGTTCGGTAGTGTGGAATGAACTTCAGGTCCCTCTGTTGAGAAAGCACCACATATTTTCTAACATCAGTCTCAAAGATTAAACAAATAACTAGAAACGGCAGGGGGGTTGGAACTAGATGATCTTTAAGGTCCCTTCCAACCCAAACCATTCTGTGGTTCTGTGAAATTATTCTTCAGATTTCGTCCTAACGCGTCGCTGATACATAATCAGAAGGTTTGCTGATTCAACTTGCCAAGTTAATTTTATCTTGAAAATAGTTCCTCTACAGAAGGAGACCTTCTGCCAAAAACACTCAAGGTGTCGAGTTGTCCTGATGCATGTTTTCTTGTCGTGCCTCTCAAGACAAAATTCTGTTGGGTTTTGCTGCAACTGAATTATACCTTTTGCTGAGTAATCAGCATGTGCTAACTGAGGTGGTATTATTTACTGTCTGAATACTACTTTACTTGTTTGACTTGCAAAACATATTATAAATAAAACTCTCTAGAAAGAAAACAATTTTTTTTTTTTTTTTTTTAGACATTTTTCCTTATGATACCTCTCAAGCATTGAAACCCTTTAAATATGATAGGTCATGTGCTACCAGGTGCTTCCAGTACAAGCAAAAAACCTGCCTCTCTCAAGAGTTCCTGGCTCAGGTTGGTTTTTTCTTTACTTCGCAGAGTCAGCAGGAAAAGCGGCCTCACAAGAATTACTTGATACTTTGGTCTACCAGCCCTTTCCACTCCTCATCCCAGCTATACTTCATGTCTCCGGTTATTTAACTCCTATCTTTGCAAGGTGTGAGAAGATACAGAAACGTCGCAGTTTGGTAATTTATAAGCACACCTCTTCTTTGTCCTGAGGACATGGCATCTGACCTGAAGATAACAGCCATGATTCGCTTTGTCAGGAGCAGCCCAGTGCGAAGAGGTTTGTTTAGATTAATGCTATCGTTGCTCGTTAAGAAAAATCTTCGGTCATGAACTAATTTGACAGGAAGAAACCATTAACATTCTTGTCTTTGTGACCACCCTGGGTCTGTAAAACTGACACATGCGATTTGGCTAAGACTGGCTCAAAAGAATATGTAAGTCAAAATTCAAATTGCTCTATAAATGCATGTTTCAGCACAGTTTTCACTAACTGTCTTCTCAGTAATACATCACAAATATCACTGGTTTGTAACAACACGCCTCCTCCAATGATGTACACTGGAGGTAGAGACTGGTCAACCTGCAGTGCCATCAGATCAACCAGTCCCTATAAATAAGCTTCATCAGGAAAGCATTGCTGAGGAGCAAAGTGAAGTGTCCCACCTGAACGTAGACAGCAATGATAGAGCTCAGGACTTGCTATCAACCAGAGCACCAAGTCTCACAGCTAAGCTGTGAAAACCAGAAAGGCATCACAGAACTGTAGGGATTGCAAGGACCTCTGGAGATCAGCCAGTCCAACCTCCTGCCAGAGCAGGGTCACCCAGAGCAGGTGGCACAGGAACGCCTCCAGGCGGGTTTGGAATGCCTCCAGAGACGGAGACTCCACCACCTCTCTGGGCAGCCTGTGCCAGGGCTCTGCCACCCTCAAAGGAAAGAAGTTCCTTCTCATGTTGAGACGGAGTTTCCCGTGTTCCAGTTTGTGCCCATCGCCCCTTGCCCTGTCACCAGGCACCACTGAGAAGAGTCCGACCCCGTCCTCTTTCCACCCACCTATTGATAAGCATCGATGAGATCCCCTCTCGGTCTGCTCTTCTCCAGGTTGAACAGCCCCAGGGCTCTCAGCCTTTCCTCAGAGAGATGCTCCAGTCCCCTGATCATCTTTGTAGCCCTACATGGAAATACAGCAAATCAGAGAGAGATGGATATTCTGAAAAGCAAAGAGAAGCTGGAGAGGCAATGGGATTGCCATTGGAGAAGCTGATGGTGGATGAAGGCTGAAGAAGAAAGGACGGAAGCTGCTTGCCTTTAAATGACATTTGGAGAGGGTGATGGGTAGAGACACTTCTAGAACAGCTTCAGGATTGGCTTTTGGGTTTTTTTCCCCTCTATTAGCTCTTTTCAAGAATAAGACTTTTTAAGTTGCAGTTTCAGGTTGGCTGGACAGCAGGACAGCAGGCTCCTTTGGTTATGGAGAAGTTAGTTATTATGGTTGGTAGGTCAGGGCTGCTAATAACCAACCAAATATAGGAACCTCCTCAATGACAGCGCAGCGCAGAAGGCTGTACTCATACACGGAATAGCGAGCGAAAGTCTACTGGTCTGGTTTGGATAACCTCTAAAACATTCAGATGCTTTTCCAAATCCCCTTGGCTTGGAAATCAGGCTGGCAACCTCTCCCTAGCAGTCTGATTTTAATTTTTTTGCCTTTGGCAAGGTTTCCAATGCTTCCTGTTTTTGGCTGGGATGGCAATACCACAAGAATGGTCTTCCTCGCGTATTCCAGAAGTTTCGCTTCCAGTCCCACCTCAAGCTAGGGTGTGCCGAAGCATGCAGAAAAGACAAAATATGAAACACTGCTTGATCGCACAGTAGTCTGGATTTTCTCACTGTATATACTGGCTAGAGGGCTCGGTCACTGCAGAGAACAGCTAGCCTACCTCTCACAACAAACTTCTGTAACCATCAACTCAAACGACTTCATTATACAGCTATACATTTTTGATGTTCTCATTATTGAGGTTTTTGAGACCCATTACAGACAACAGAACTGGGCTGTCTTTTTATTTATTTGGTTTGTTAGGTTTTTTACCCCTCATGATCCTTATTATCCCCCTTTTCTTCCCTTCAGTAGAAGTCCCACTACAACACTCAAGACACAGACTCATGTTCTGCAGGAGTTCAGTAGTATTTACACCCAGAACCTACAGAATTTAACAGAGTCATTAACAAACCTGAACTCGCTTTAATGAGCACGTACTACTTGATTTGAGGACCAACTCTAGACACTGATGTTTCAAATCTTGTACCAAACACTGCAAGCAGCATTCCATTTACAGAGCAAAATGAACAACTGGTACACACAGGCGCTCCCAGTGCATCATGCTCTGCCCGGGATTAGGGCGAAGAGCTGTGCAGGCGGTGGGATAACGACTCTGCCAGGGCTGCGACGGTATTACTAACTACAGTCTTTGTAAGGTCCTACGTACTGCAGCCATGACACAAATGGCAAGAATTGCTCTACAGCTAACAGATGTGTCACGTTTATCTGAAGAAATTAAATTTCGTGCTTTTCCATCATTTTATTTCCATCAGAGCGATTACACTATCAGTTATTGCAATATATATCCTCCCACAACAGCTCCACTACAGGAGTACAAGCTAAAGCTCAACTATTTCGAATACTCGCTAATATTAATAACGAGCCTGGGTGCCTTACGTGTTAATTTCTATGAAAGCAAATCAGTGCAGAGCACCTAGAAGCAGAAGTGGCAGCTCTTGACCATGCAGAGGACCACACCAAGCGCGTGGCGCAGCCAGTCCCTGGGTTTCCTACCCCAGGCTGTGCAAACCTACTGGTGCTACACAGATGAAGGCAAAGTGACTCACTGGGGGAAGCGCTGCACTCAAAGGAGGGTGGAAAAATTCCCAATATATTTCTCCCTTCAAATTAGGCTGTGTTCCCCAGAGTATTTTTTTTGCCTTTTCAAAATTTTGATTCAAAAGCTTCTCGCCATGGAATAGAAGTGCGTTAGAGGACTTCTCTTTATACAATAGAGTACGGGGTTTGTCCCCTTTTTGCATGTCTTTGTTTTTATTTTTTCAGGCAGTGGAGATCATGATCTGCTATTCACTGATGCTGGCAATCTGTAACATGTTCTCATCGTATTTACATTTATTCTTTGAGTGCTAAAGCAAAGGCATTCTTCCCACTAGCAAAAAACCAGACCATGTGTTTCTTTCTCTTAACTGCCTTCAGTAGCGTACGAGAACTTGTTAAAATATAACTGCCATCATTAGGGACTGCTATTACAGAAGCGATAAGAAGTTCTTCAAATTCCTTCTCCATATTTTTCAAATCTGGGGAATCTGGCAAGTCCCAGAAACTGTTCTCAACACTTCACAGGTTTCCTAGCTGACCCCAACAGTTGTCTTTTATCTTTCTGAATTGAGCCTTAAGTTTCTGCAAAGGCATAATTCATGAAGTGATAATAAAAATGATACAAACTGATGAATTACTAAAGCAGCACATGCAAACGAGCAGTACTTGTTTTAAGGCATAGTCTCATTGATCTCATTGAGCTGGAGATGCAACATTTGACACATTTACAAACATTTTATTTCTTCTTACTGTCTAGCTTTGAATATAAAGCTAAAAGGTTAAGCGGGAATAAAACGCACACTGTTACGGATGCATGGGACAGCAATTTAACAAGCACTTCAACATGTGCCTTTAACTTTGAACATGTGTTTCAAACCCACTGATTTCTTTGGGACTGAAGTACACGCTTAAGAGCTTTGCAGAGCAGGGAATAGTTACGGGATTACACATCCATTTCCACTTGATGCATGCGCTCTAGTGCTTTACAGCACAGAGAGCAGATAAAGAGTCAGATAGCTCAAACAATCCAAGCGCTTAAGTTTTGTGTTTAGAAATATTTTCCATAGTACCTCGCATTACAGAGAGGATGTAGGTCTTAATCTGCTCTCTTTTTTCCTCAGCCATCTGTTGCTTCTTGGATTTACAACTTTTAAAACAGACCAACAAATTAAGGAAATTCCTGTCTAATTAACATTAAGGCTTTCAGCCTTATCTGAGGCTTTTCACTGCTGTTGGCACAGGAAAGACATTCCCCACTATCTAAACAAGCCCAGTTGTCCCAGCCATTGCTGCATCCTCTGAACACTCATTTTAGATCTCTAAAAGCTGGAAAAAAAAAAAAAAAGACACTTAAAGTCAGGTTGAGCTTCTGTAAGAACACTGCTCATGCGATGGCAGAGTAGGTATGGTTTGTTAGTTTGGGTTTGGTTGGGTTTTTGCCCCTAGAAAGCAATGCAGGATAACATAAGAGACGTAGGCAGGCCCTCGGTTTGCTCTAAAAGCGGGAGCAGACCTGTTCTTCTCAGACATTCAGTGAGTAAAAGACCATCTGTGCCCAAAGGTGAGTGCAGCAGGCAGGAGAGAAGATTACATCTCCATTATCTGCTGGTGTAACCCTCAGGAACAGCCGTCTCTCTTTGTAGGAGCAGTTCAGAGAATTTACCGTCCCAGCTACCTCCCTGCATGAGGCTCTGTAGGAAGCAAATAATCTAGGAAAAGGAGAAAGCCTCACTACTTTATGGAAAGTCATCACTGAAATGTCCCGGGCACATTACTTTCTGCTGGAACCACGCACAGGGATGAGTCTCCCTCAACCGCTGCCATTGTAAACGGAGCTAAATCACGTGAACACACTGAGCTGAGGAAGCCGTTGGATGATGAACCATGGGACCTTGTGGTGTTGACCACGGACTTGTATTTTGCAGATCCTGAGGGATTACAAATGAAAGCGCGAAGTCTGTACCACCTACGCATCCCTTGGCACACTGGGAATACACCCAGCTCTGCCAGTCCACAGCGTGGGGAGACAGTCTCTAACTAAAAAAGACATGTATTTGCATACCAAGAAGCCTCCAATTCAAGCATGGCTAGCGCAGAACTAGAGCAATTCTAACTTGCTTCAGAAGCCGGACTAGCCCCAAGATCAAGCAGTCATAAAAATAGCTCTAATTAACATTTGCGTCACCACCCTGGTCTTGGTTCAAACACAGTTTGGCCAGAGCAGAAAGCCTGGGCCATGGGCTTCTTTCTAAGCAATCTCTGCCCACGATCCAGGGGACGGAAGAGAGATTTTTTGGCACCTTCTAGGAAATTTGGCATTTCTGCCAAACGAGTAAAAATTAGTTAGCATAAGGACACATATGTTTCAAAGGGAAAGCGTGGACTTCAGTACTGTCATTGAAAACGGCGGCACTGGGCAATGCTGAAATGTGTGGGTAGGACTGCGTTATCTGTCCAAAAAAACCTACATAAAGTCACAGTGTAAGTCATCACGGCCCCATCTCCAGAAAAGGTTAGTGCTCTCGCTAACATATTCCAAATCCAAATGGGGGGGGTGGGCAATAACGCAGCTGGCTCTGCATTTCCCACTCATAACGGCTCACCTTGCAGTCACGGCCATTGATATCTATTTTTCTATTCCAAAGAAACGGCAATAGTATGAGGTGCTGTGGCACCTCCCCTTGACTTGAAAAATCTGTTCTGAGAAAGCCTAGTTTACTTCAAATTAAAACATAAAAAAAAATTTTAAAAAAAAAATGTTTTCTGCCCAACCAAGATATGCAGATCATGCGATTAAGCTGAACAACACTGCTTCTCTTTCAACCCTTGTTATCTAGCCTGTGCTACTCTTAATTCCCACTTTTGTCATGAAATAATACCCTCTGACAGAGGCTAGGGGCGGACGGAACAACAGCCTCACGCTTATGGCTGCCCTTTTACTGCAGTCACAGACAAGCGTTAAAAGAAAACATTTCCCCAGGGCCTCAGCTGACTCTTACGAACGGCAATGAATAAATCTGCCTCTCAGTTTCTTCACAGAGTTCTATCGCAGGAATATTTCAGGGGATTAAAAACCAGGAACGCTGCAGGGTGCTCATGGAGAGGGACTTTTGCACTTGCAACAGTGTTTGTGTCTCAAATTTGATTGAAAATTATGCTCTCATTAATAAACAAAAAAATGTGTTCAATCAGTTATGCATTGTGAATAACCAAAAGAAAGCAACTCTAAGGAGCTGATAGGCTAAAAATAATTGCACAAGTCAGTGAGAGACTTTATGCTTATCTGAAACAATTAAACTTTCCTGATGGATACAGCAGAGAAAGAAGGTGGGTTTCACTGGAAAAAGAACAAATACTGCACTGAAAAGCCTAATAGCAAAGTTTTCAAAGGCACCTTAATGACCTTGGAATCAATCCTCTGATTTTTTCAAGCAAAATTCTACTTTCTGTGTCAACTGAAAAATAAGACTTAGATTTTCAAAGTGATTTCAGAGTTATTATTTAACTTGCCCTAAAGCCTCTTTAAAAAGTCACAAGAAAACAACTGCTCAAACATATCAAAAGTTTTTCAGAGTATAAAAGTGATGACTAAATGCAGAGCAATATGTTCTGGGCTTGTTTGTGCCTTCACTCCCGGTTGAGAAAAAGGGACCAGCACTGGAAGAGGAGGTGGCGGTGCCTGCACTGCTCCCGCCCTGGCCTGGGGAGCTCAGCTGAGTCACAGCGGGACAGCACCCAGCCACGGCGAGCTGTCCTGGCCGCAACCAGAGGACCCAGCGCTGCATGACATTTGTGTCATTCAGAGGCCAAAGTTCAACATTAAGCCATGGCCAGGAGATCCAGAGAGGGGATTCTCCCCCTCTGCTCTCCTCTCCTGAAACCCCACCTGCAGTGCTGTGTTCAGCTCTGGAGCCCTCAGCACAAGGACATGGACCTGTTGGAGCGGGGCCAGAGGAGGCCACAAAGATGAACCGAGGGCTGGAGCCCTTCTGCTGGGAGGACAGGCTGAGGGAGCTGGGGAGGTTCAGCCTGGAGAAGAGAAGGCTCCGGGGAGACCTTCCAGCCCCTTCCAGTCCCTAAAGGGGGCCTACAGGAAAGCTGGGGAGGGGCTGTTGGCAAGGGCATGTAGCGACAGGCCGAGGGGCAATGGTTTAACCTAGAGCAGGGCAGGGTTAGATCAGACATGAGGAAGAAGTTCTTTACACTGAGGGGGGTGAGACACTGGCCCAGGTTGCCCAGAGAGGGGGTGGAGGCCCCATCCCTGGAGACATCCAAGGCCAGGCTGGATGAGGCTCTGAGCAACCTGATCTAGTTGAAGATGTCCCTGCTCACTGCAGGGGGGTTGGACTAGACGGCCTTTAGGGGTCCCTTCCAACCCAACACATTCTAGGATTCTGTGAAGTGATTACAGAACCATAGAGTTGCCTAGGTTAGAAGAGACCTTTCAGATCATCTAGTCCAACCATAAATTGATTGTCCATTAAAATTGATTTTAATGGAACTTGATGAAAGAGACAGAGCAAGAAACTTCAAATCTCAGTTATCCTCAAAAAAGAGATATCTTTTTTTTTTAATCAACTATATATAAAGATTAAAAAATACAAATTTCCTCTGGGCACATCTCTTCTCAGATTTCTGCTTGTTTCTGTCAGCTTTGGTCATCCCATGTTAAAACAGAAAGACTAGAAAGAAAAACAGAAAGACTAGAAACAAAAACAAAAGTGTTGGAGGGTCTGACATATATTAGAAGTACTTTAGTCAATGAATGGAACAGCAGAATATGATAGATTTGCTTAAGTAACAGAGGGGAAATGTAATTTAAAGAAGGGGAGCCAAAGCTGTACTATTTGAAAGTGCCATAAGCCTCAGAAGGTGGATTTAATACAGCAGATATTGGGAGAGGATTCCTAGCAGAGGCACAAATTACAAGTGCTGACAAGCAAGGTCAGCAAAGGGTAAATGTTGTGCAAGAAACTACCTAAGGCTTCAAAAACAAACCACCCTCTGTGGTTTGCTCTTATTAGCCCAGGGATAGTCACAATTTTTCATGAATATTGAGAAAGCTAGTTTACAAAAACAGTCCTGAATTTCGAAAGCAGCCTCAGGAAGTGTTCTTTTTGTTGATGCTGCGCTCTGGGTGGTTTCGGTCACCCACGCAGGGAAACAGAACAGTGTGTGAGAGCTGCCACTCCAGCTAGTAACAAACAGTAGGTACCAGCGTGCCCACCCACTTGGAGTCATTCATATGCTGATGTTCACCGTCAAAAAAAATTCAGTACAGGTAATTTTTAGATCACTTTGGTAATTAGTTACAAAAGGAAGAAAATATTAGTTTTCCTGCAAATACTAATTTTTGTTCAAAGAGCAACCACTTGACAAGCAATGTGGTCTGGCAGTTGTTATTTATACCATGGTAAAGCTAAATATCCCAAGTTGAGACCTCAGTATGCAACGCTAATGACCACTAAATTTATGATACAAAGATATAATGAACATACTGGTGGCGGCGGGATTTAGAAGAAGTAGAAAGAGAGATAAGCATGGTTACCTGGTTATATGCATGCCACACTACCAATAAAGAAAGTCAAGAGCAGGACATCTGTGCCCAAAAAGCGATAAAGCACCACCCTGGGTATACACCGAGCATCCGCCTTCCCCGCTGTAATCCCGCCTGTCAGCAGCATCTCCCAGCACCTCGCACACCACGCGTTTTTGCTCTGAACACTTCTGCCAATTAGCAAAACTAACCTAGCTAGACCAAGATGTACATACACCTCTCGTGTGTGTACACTGGAAGATCGCAGCGCTGAACTGTACAGGCCGGATGCTTTCCGAACCTAAGGACCAGAAGCCACTAGATCTTTGTCAGTGGGAGGGAGGGATTTCGAATCCTGATGCCTGCCAATACCAAAGGCATCACGTAATAGGCCTTTTATTGTTTGTTACACAGATAGATGAGGATGAGACGGAGGTGCTCCCAGGCTTGAGGAAGACTCAGCATCCCGTTGTAGGACCCAGCTGAAACAGAAGCAATCAAGAGCTGGAGTTCTCCAAGGGAGAAGTCAGCTGCTGCAGGGTCATGCCACTGGATGCGCAGCAGTAAAGCTCCCAGGTGTTGAGCTTTGTAACTACTATTAGAGAAGGCAGAACCTCCCCAGTACTCATCTCTGATCACTGATTAATTTTAAACATCTAAAGTTGCCCTTTCAGCTCTCAGCTCTCCTGCTAGAATGGGGACCTGCAACCAATACACAACAAATGGCTGCTTAAGCTGTTCTCTTTTTATGCTTTCCCTCGGCAGATGAAGAACCAGAAGCTGTTTTCCCCTCAGCTGCACTCTGGTTACAAATGCCATGAGGTAAAAGCAAGATGAACTATGGGTGCACCTGGTGCAGTGGTCTGGCACGGGGTCTCTTGCCTTCATAAAACTCTTTGTTGCTCTGAAGCGCTAGAGCTGCTCCTGGCCTTCTGCTTATCGCCCTTTGTTAGGGAACACAATTGATCTACTACTTGGGCTCACACATGCCCCTCATTTAGCCACCAGATCTCCCAATCTCATACTCAAAATGGGAAGACTGAGGAAAGCTTAGTGCTTCTTCTACAGTTTTACTTACATAGAAATGTTTCCCAATTTTTTTTTCCAGCCTAATTTAAAGCAGAAAAACTAGCAAGTGCATTTAGAGATTAAAAAATCCTCTCGAGCCAACAGCCCTGCAGGCTCACGTTCTCCTGCTACCTGCTAATAAGTAGAGATAAGATGCAAGATGGCCCGTCCCCATCTCCCAGTTCCCACAGCACAGGCACCGAGTGCACGTTTCAGTAAGTGCCAAACAGGTTCCTGCGAGGAGAAAAACAGCTCAGCTTTATTCTGAGCTTTTTGCACTAATGATTTCCAGCAAAGGGTATTTTCTGACACTCCTGAACTGCAGAGTCATGAGCAGCCACCTTGCAGTTTATTTACTATGGGAAAAGAACTGTTGAGCAGAAACCTCCAGAAAACCAATCAGCTTTTAACCGCAAATTATGTATCTGGAGAGTCACCGGTAAGAAAATAATGTAGTTATTACTCCACTACGTTTCAAGATTATGTGCTCGAGGACTCTGGCAAGTGCTATTTCTGTACTGAAATACAATGTGTATCTGCTTTTTACCCTGTATCTTTTTTTCAAAGCTCCGAGTGTCCTTCTAATTATATAAACTTTCACTAAGCAGAGAGAAATTGTATGAAATGTTACTTCCAGAAGATGTATTGCTAATGGCTACAACTTCTTCATATTAAGCAGATGGGATTTTTTAAAGTTTCCCTCCCTTTTGCCTTCCGTAGCTCCCACCACACGCTCAATTAGCTTTGACTAATAACAAAACATTTTGCCATCTGCAAAATACACATCAAGTATATTCTAGATTCTGAGCAATTAAGAGCAGACACACAGTTCTGAGCTAGTACCTGCGCATCATGTTTGTGCTTTTTATTTTCGTCAGCAGTCACTGCATTTGTCAAGGTTTTTCAGCAGCAAGACAGTATTTCATAAATCTCTGGCAGGCTCCTTAAAGGACCTGGGTCTTTTACATGAGATAATGTAAGCTTGCTTTCTGCTTGCTTGGAGCAGGTCGTTTTGCGAAGCGCCCAAACTCACTTCAAAATATTTCTTCCCTATGCCAAAAAATTGCTTTTGAAGTCCTGTGCCCAACCCACAGGAGCTGGGGTGCCAGGATGCTCCGGAGCGGTACCCAGCAGCCCAGGACAGGATGCGTGTCAGCACTATCTGCTCACAGAGTGGAGAAGAGACGAGGGAGTGGTGCAGACACTCAGCGAGCGGAAAATCAGCTGACATGTCCTCGGTCTAGGATCACATCGTGGATGGGTCAAATGACATCCATTCAGCTCTCGAGATCAAACAGGGCTTTATTCTTTCATAGTTTTTGGCCCCTGCACGCGAGAGCATGTTGTAATACCATGTTTTTCAAGTGCAATATGCAGGAAATGGTGTTTGAAGGGTCTGGCATGTATGGTATTTTTACGAAGTTCACTTCTCCCTTTTGCTTTTCATCTGTTTTCTACATTTTTTTTTCCAGCAAGCTTTTCCTTCTGATTTATTGTTTTATTATTCTATTTTTAAAATAAGAAATATTTCAACTTAAGAGTTTTTAATGTAACGCATATGAAAATTAGCAATGGACAAACCTCAAGCTCTTTAGAGGTCTGATCTGGCTCGGAGAAGCATCCAGAAGTTCAGAGGCTTATCCAAAGCTAATCTGAAAATTTCCAAACCTCTTCGGTCTAGACAGAGGCATAGGAACCCATTGGCTCGGGACTCCCACCACCGACTGGGCTTGCCTCTCACTCGGCTGCTCCCTCCCTCAGCATCCAGGACCAATTTTTAATAAGCCCTTGCTGAAGAGCACACAAGATACACAAGCACACCCTTTTCCCTAGGCAAAAACTGGGCTCCACAAAACAACAAACAGATGTTTCAGTCCCATTGGAAATGGCCAGACTTAAAACATATGCTCAAGGACTTAGCAGAAATGCTGTGCCAAATTTAATCTCCACGGTATGATTAAAATTCATCATCCCCCCCCTCATCTGCCCTCATTACGCTTTGAGGGAAACATTTAGTGCCTGAACACACATTTACAGTATCTATTTCATCAAACACAGAGGAATGAATGTCCTAGCAGCGTATGACCCGCACATCAGTTGGGCACATACCGATAGGTAACTCCTCCGTGATAACTTCATAAAAACCTTTGCCTACAAACCATAATGTCACCTAGAATTCACGTCATCCAATGTTTTGAGGGACCAGACCCTTCATTCTACAAAAACCCACCACATCTTGTCCTGAAATCCGATCTATGGGATACAATGACACTGCCAAGGTTCCTTCTGCAAATTTTGGTGGTTTCTGATATTTTCTAAGAAAATGCAAAGCATCAAACGCCAACACTTTTCTCAATATAACACCTTTGGTTTTCCATCTTTGGCCAGCAGGACTAAATTCATTGCAGTGCCGATTGCAATTTTATAGCAGTCGATCACGATGAAGTCAAAGAAGTTGATTCAAGTTTCTTGTGAGCCTCAGCATGTTGAAAGGAAAGCAGACTGAAGAAAAACTCAATTAAGTTGACATTTGACAGTAAAGCAGACAGGATGAAGGACGTGGACTGATAATGGAGAACAACAGCCTTTAATGGAGAAATTGATTCTTATACTGAGCAACAAAATAGATGTGAAGGGTGATTGTCAGGAGAGGTCTAAGAAGAATATTTCTGCAGATGACTGTGATGTTCCTCATCAATAAAAGAGACAATACCAACAAACACAGGAAGGCTCTGGGATCCTGGGTCAAACTGAGGACTGGAGAGGACACCTTGATAGTAACAGATGACTGACACAGTAGGGACATCCCACAGAGACACCAGGGGGCAAAAGAGCCTGTGCTCAGGTTAAAACTGCTGTTCATAGTAGAAATGTTACAGTAAGACCTTCACCTGGCGAGGAGGCCAGCTGGGAGGGTACGGATGAAGGACTTCATCTGCAACAGGCACATACTCACCAGATGACATAGCTCATACTCCAGAATGATTATGAGGTTTTACTAAAACATTCTGTACTAGACACACAACAACTTCAAAACCCACTGAGTTTATAATGATTTCTGAAGTAATACACCTCAGTGAGCTCAACAGCTGATGATCTTTTAAAAGAAGGAATCATTATGCCTCAAACAGTATACAATTAATCTGCAGAAT
The DNA here is from genome assembly GCF_964199755.1 of Larus michahellis. Lineage (NCBI taxonomy): Eukaryota > Metazoa > Chordata > Aves > Charadriiformes > Laridae > Larus > Larus michahellis. The sequence goes on along the minus strand of NC_133906.1, from coordinate 3,571,854 downwards.
TTAATCCAGCAGGCAGTCCCATGGCTGAATTCTCAAATAGGAGCAGAGTGTTTTTATGAGCATTAGCAACGTTTCTGGTTATACAGTAAAGCACTAGGACCTTTTACCACCTGGATTTAGGAAACTGTCTCCAAGGCTTTATTTAGAATTTCTAGTTGGACTAGGGTAGAGGAAGGGCTGAACTGAACACGTTTTTCTTGAGGCTTTCACAATTACTAAGTGTTCATTTGTTAACAATGCCCACCAATAAGTTGCCAGACCTGTCAGACCAGCAAGACAGAGAGCTGTAAGTCTTGCTCCAATACAGTTCAGAGAAATGCCATATAGTGGATCATACTACAGCCAAACAGCTCAAATCCACTTAAATAGATGATAAAGATAAAACTACCCCTGAAGTCATTTACATCCACTTAAACGCAGAGCAAATAGACTGGTACAATAGATACATGAACCTTCTTTTTTTCAGAAAAATATATAAATTAGAAAAGCAGAAAGGCAGAAGGCTGGAATCCCAATCACTATGTTCATGCTGTCACCCATAAAGCACATTTCCTCCCAGCTCAAGGCCAAATTCTGTTTATCAAAGGGATTTATTCAAACTTTCCTGGGAAAGAACTCAACCTCTAAAAGGTTTTTGGTTGTATTTAGGGAGATTTACCCTAAGAATTTGTCATTCAATGCTAAAAAAGGAAATCCTTAGGCAGATTCAGATATTTTGTCCACAGGAAGATAAACAGATGCTGGAAAAGGGCAAAACTGACTCCAATTCTCTATTGCTGCTGTTTTGCTCTGATTATTTTCCAAAAATAATAATAATAAAAAAAAATCAGTGTCCACTAGTATTCATCTTTTTTTTTTTCCTTCTCTCTTATAAGCCTTTTTTCTGGCCATGACCTCTTAAAAAAAACTATTAGTATCAGTATATTACTTTTCCAAGACAGCCACAGTATCAACGTCAAGTAGTGTTGTGAATTCTGTGACAATGCTGGTTTATTCTCCCTCCCGGGAGCTATGAACTGCCTGCACAGGTCTAATTGTACACTGTGGTATAACGAGGTGAGGTTTAGAAACTGATGCCATGCACAGAGTAACGAGCGTGGCTGCAGAGTTCCCAGGATCGTGTCGGGATTCATTCATACTCAGACGTTCTGGAAGAGAAGCATCTGAGACTGGCCAGAAGCCGAGTGGAATGACTATTTGCAGAGGGCTTTTTTTGGTTTTTTTCCTCCTTCAAAAATATTTTAAACATTTTTCATTTTTCCAAATATCAATTCAGCTTCCGTCCCTCCTTTTTCTAAAGCTTTTCCTCTGAAGTGGATAACGACATTTATGTCTGACCTTGAAATTCCAAACGAAATGAATTATACATCCAGTGACATGAGCTTCCCAGAACAATAACTGCAAGACCATTTGGCCTTCTTAAAAAGAGGCGATTTGGATGTCTAGGTACGTCTTGGAGCGCGTTTGACGGCAGCCCCACCAGAATTCCCTGCCATGCAGCAAAGCGCCTGCTTAATCACGTGCTACCTTTCTTTGTTCACAGCTCACTATTCAGAAATCTCAGCTGTGTGAATGAGAGGGTTTCTGCTGGGAATGGAGTCAGCCATCAGCGCTTCCCTCGCAGGCAGACTGGTGGGTTGGAGCCAACGCAACACGAGGCACAAGCCACAGCCCCGTCCCACCGGCTCCGGGGCAAAGTCTTGCTGCACCAACCAGAGCTGAGGCTCAACCGGGGTTTCTGCCTGGAGCCAGCTCCACCAGCACATCCCCAGCCCCACAGGGAAAGGCAGGAACCATTCGGTTCCCAAATCTTCAGGCTGTAAAGACACAAGGTCCCTGTCTAGGAGAATGGAGAAAAAGCAGCTTCACCTGTCCTCAGCCAACTGCCCTCCCAGTTTTGGTTGTGAAACCACAAGTCCAAATGTTATGAAAAATGGGGAAAAAACATCCTCGGTATTTCCCAGGCAAACCACAGAGATCTCTACTTCCACAGCATTCAACACTTACCTTTTACTGCAGACAAAATACAGCCACATCCAGGGCATGAGCAAACCCTGAGGTGTTCAGGAGAGCTCGCTATGGGAGCTCAGTGCAAAGCATTAAAAGCTGATGTAGGAAAGGCAAGGCAAAACGAAACGAGTGAACCCGCGTGGCTCAAGAGCAAATTAATGATGAGAAGATGCTACGTCATTTTGAGTTGAAAAGTATTACAGTAAAAACATTAAAAGGAAACAGTATTTGGTCTTCCACAAAGACAGTTTCTACCAAAGCACTCCCAAAACACTTGTAAAGCTTCCCTTCACCTGATCCAGAATTGTTTCCCATTCAGTCAGTAGCAAAACTTCTTTCTTACCTCAATAACATAGGGTAAGTCAAGTGTATGTCGGAGTCAGATTCCCACAAGAGGTGAAAACACGGTCCTGTTATGTACAGGGGAGACCCCCGTCAGGGACTGCAGGCTCTACAGTTGGGGACCGTACACCGTGCAATGCACTGTCACAATGCCAACACTTGTAGAATCATAGAACCATGGAATGTGTTGGGTTGGAAGGGACCTTTACAGGCCATCTAGCCCAACCACCTGCAGTAAGCAGGGACATCTGTAATTGCATCAGATCGCTCAGAGCCTCACCAAGCCTTACCTCCTAACTATGCTGAGTTCAGCAGGAATTTTGCCACTGTTTTAGAAGATTTCTAGTACCCTGGTGCTGCAGCCTTGCGCAGAGATGGAGCTGTGGCAGCTCACACCTGCTGAGGATCCAACCCGGGATGAGAGGTCCAGGTTGGACCACAGACATTTCTAAGCAGCTTCACAGTTCAACCCATGGGGTTTAAGTCAGCTCTGAACTGCAAAACAGGGATCTCTGCTTCTCTGACAGAAGCCCCAGAAAAGTGCTCAAGTCTGAAAACAGTTTGCTTCACTTTGGTCAGCTGGATTTGCAGAACACTGAATTTACAGGGGCGAGGACAGGTATCAAAGTAAATTAACCAGGAGCACATTAAATACAACCAACAGATGAAGCCTGAGAAGGTACAGAAGTTGAGGGGTTTTGTTCTAAACAAGTGAAGAGAAAGGATACTGAGAAATATTACTGCTGTGAATTCTGTTACACTCGTACTTGTTGCTCACTGTTCATTTGCACAGCTGAAAGAGAAGGGTATTGCAAGGGAAAGGCCTGTCTGTAGTCCTGAAAAGGCCAATGAAAGGAAATTCTCTGACTTCGTCATAATTGACACAGCTTTGATGGAGAATGTGTCGGTGTTCAACCATCCCAGTTCATCCTGTATGGCAAAAGCAGAGAGCAGCGCCTCGTTTTCTTTGCATTAACCGTTATCTCAACTTCCTCTGGCTATGCCAGGTCTCCAACCCTCTCTTCCCATATGCCACTGATAAAACACTCCTCTTGTCCCCAGGTACATCAAATTAATTTGCTTCTCTCTTTTGGCTTTTTTATTTCACCTACGTCCCCTTCCGAGATCACATTTTAAAAGTAAATGTAATTAAAATCCATTTCCACAGTGGCATTGAAATGAGACCAAGAACATGGGAAGGTGTGGTACAAATCCCAGTGAAGGCAGAGGAGACGACAGACGCTGCCACCACCAGTCTTTGACTCCGTTTTGTACTATCACACTATCAAGCAGAAAGAATGATCGTTTACAACAGAGCAGCATGATTTGAAACTTAATAGGTATAAAAACAACTATTATTAATTTCATCATTACTACATAATTTATTATTTCAACACACCGAGCAGCACAGAGCAAGGCAAGAGTTTTCAAGCATTAGGGAGCAGTGAATTACGTTAGGCCACCCAACCAATGACTTCGGGGCATTGCTCACTTTGGAAGGATAATGAAAACAGACAGAAAGCATAAATCAGGCCTGTGGTAAACTAAAGGAGAATGTTCTATATCTTCTTCTGAAGCTCATTACAATAAACAGTGATTTTTGTCTGGAGCTTTGTCTCCTGCCAAAGGAAGCAAATCCTCCCAACGCTAGCCCAGAACTGCCTTCTTTTGAAAACTTCCACATAATCTGCAATACATATTGGTACTCAGTCCAGCATCCCCAGCTCTACTACATCCATTTGCTGTTGACCTTGAGTTTATCTATTTATTCCGGCTGTCAACAAAAATAGTTCAGTATGTTTAACACCAACTGAGCTTCCAGCATTTTGAAGGTCACGTGAGCCCACTGATCCATCCTCTAACTTCTGCAGTGGAAATTCTCTGATGTATAACAGGAGTATCTCATGTCAGGTGAGGACCATCAGGTCCTCATCTGATACAAATATTGTGGTGATGTGTAGCAGTAGAAGAACTAATTTCTTTTAAAAAGAATTCAAATTCACTCAAACGTGTGGCACATCTTAGAGCTCATGACTATCCAAGAAAGGCCACACAACCCTGGGAGGACTGCAATGAAAAACAGGAGAATCCAGCTGAAAGTACAGAATCTTCTCCAAGAAATATTCAACTTCAATATCCAACTTCAGTTAAGCATCAAACATGTATTAACCTGTTATTTTTTCACTCAATATTCCATGAAAAATAAACCCACCCTCCCACAAGCTCCAATACCCCATCATTTAGCACCACACCGACCTGCAGTACGTTGTTATTCCACTAGATGCCTCTGTGTGTTACACAGAATTACTGACAGGAAGGTGGTCTTGACAAAGATGATTAACGTGAAGCTGCCATACGGAAACCCATTGACATGGCTTTAGTAAACGGTTGTTTTGTTTAATACCAAAAGCACAAATCCACATTTCAAGCATGTATTCCTGCCAACGCCAGTGAGAGTTCTTCTGCAGCTGAGCCACCCCTAATCCTCCAGGCATAGATGAAGAAGGGGAAGTAAACTCAGCTACCCCATGCCTTAAGGGTTTTTTTTTTAAACTCATTTTGGAGAAGAGCTGGGGAGGGCTTCTTTCATTTCTCCATTGAATCCCGAGCTTTACAGTGAAATACAGCTTTTCAACCTGCAAATACCTTGGTGAGGATAAGCCTTAGCAGTTTTGTTTTAAACTGGCAGTTTATATATAAGAGAAGTATCGTTATATGGATAGTATATTGATTACTATTGGGCCTCCCTGCACTTATCCCAAAGGGCACCACGCATTGTTTAAATATAGTTTGATTTTAACAAAGTAAAACTTATCCCACAATCCATACCTTGCTGTTACACTAGATTCAACTGCCTGAAGTGGATCCGTGCGCCAGGAGAACATGATCCAGGAGACTATTTAAAATTAAGGAGTATATCAATTCAAAAAGCACCGTCATTAAGCAGATCGGTGAAGCTGTACTGTTTCTGCTGTCTTCCATGAGACCAATCCAATATAGTTCCTGGAAAACTGGACCAGACTCCTGCAATGGTGGACCTCCTGCAGGGCTCGACTTCTAAGTCTGGAAACATTGCCTGTACAAACCGCTTCAAAATTAACAAAGCCCAGAAAAGAGCTGAACATCAGGCTATGCGCTGTTCTGAAGAACTGAGGGCCCCAATTAAGTATTGTGGGCTTAAAGTTAAGGGGCAGGTATTCAAATAATTTCAAGGCTCTGTCTACTGAGGCCTTTTGAGAGTACGCTGGCAAATACATTGCAGTAAGAGCTGTAGGCTCCAAGAGAGTGCTGAATACCGACAAAACGGTTTTACCTTTTTTTGCAGATCTCTAGGGCTGTACCTTTCAGATCAGAATTGCAATTTCCATGCACAGTTCTAGGGCTTGTGCCTCTTCCTTGCCCTACAAAGCATTAAATGTTAGTTCTTCCATACCCACTGCAAAAATATTAAAACTGACAGAAAAGCCATTTGCCTAGAGAAAACCGATGAGCTGAATTAACAATGCTAGGGATAGACACAACCTCAACAGGTACAAAATACCCTCATACAATCTGTCCATTGTCTTTAAAAGCTAAACTGGTATCTGTATTGATTTATCCCAGATGGAAAAAAGACCCACAGTAATCTACATCTGGTACAAGTATGTTCAACCAAATATTAATGAGGAAGAGCTTTTCCCCTGACTAGTGCGCTCAATGAAAGTGTAATTATAAGCAAGGAAATATGGTACATCCAAGAGAACATATGTTCGGCTTGTGATGAATTGTCTGTGACACTAATCCCTGAACACAGCAATCAGACTACTGACTAATTATTGTAATAGAATAGAAAATGAAACAAGGAGAACCTATCTGGTAAAATGAAATCATAGGCTTTTCACATAACCTTGCAATTTGCTGCCTTCTCATATTCTCCCCACTTACTTGCCAAGACAAATCAGCTAACATCAACAGAACCACAGTAGCGCAGCAGAGATCTGGTGTGTTCTTCCTAAACGTGAAATTCATTGAATCTTTTGGGGGTTTTTTTTTGTTTGTTTTTTTTTTTTGTTTGTTTGGTTTTTTTAATATATACACTGACTCTTGAGAACTGTGGATTCTTTCCAAACTGGAACTCATGACTGCATGTCTGAAGTCCAACCCAGCTTCCCAGAAAGGTGCAAGATGCAGGCTGTGTGATTGTTCTCCATAAGGAAGAGACAGAAATGTAGCATAATGTCATGCATAAAAAAAAAAATCTGCATTAAACGGACACAAAATATGCATTTTGGGGAATTATTTTTGAAACGGATTTTTTTCTGCTGTATCCTGGTATTTTAAATTCTACTAAATTAAATAGGATATATACTAAATTAAAGAGGATTTTCTTTAATTTAGTATTATCCTCAAACTCTTCATAGGAAACGCTCAGACCTCTGCCTTTTCTCCTGTTTGAACATACGATGTTATTCTGATCTGCATCAGTCAATCCATCACCACCTCCAGCCCTACATCACTGCTACCCATGTTGCCATCTTTCACAAGCCCTTCAAAATTATTTCAGGAAACTTTAAGAAACACAAGTGACAATATATTTGGAGGTGCTCTTAAGGTAGTTTCCCAGCAGGTGAAATTATCTGTAATTATCATCAAAACTCATCTGGATATTCATAGCAATACAAGGGAAAAGACAAGTCTCCTGCCTGCAAAATCCACACCCCCAGTTTGCTGATCTTCCTGCACTGCTCAAACTTGGTAGCAGTCTGATCTCTACACCGGTACTACCAGTAAGCTTACTTCATGTTTCCAAGCAAATAATTCTGCTTGACCAGAGAGCTGAGCAATCAAAATGACTCTTGCAACCTGTGACTTCCATGTACTTTATTTCCTGGATGAACCCACTTAGTTTCTAAAAAAAACAGAGGCAGACTATTTCTGTTACTACGTTCTTTCAGTTGACAGTTTCTAATTTCCTTAGCTAGAGCAACTAACTATTTCACAGTATTTCAAATATTTAATTGAGAGTAAATGAGCCATGCCACGCCTCAAACATGGCAAATACGACCTCTGAACAGGTCGGGTAATGTGTGAAAGAAAGCATCCCCGGTTGCATTTCCAGCCCTGATTTGCAACACAGTCTTGGGCACAGTTAAATAACTCTACGCATGGCCACAGAAATTCACTCGACCTCCGCTTGAAGTCAGGGACAGTTCCTGATGTTCATCCAGTCTGAAAACTGGGCCATCCGGTGAGCTACATGTGAAATATAACTTAATGGATGCCTGCAGGAAAATGAATGCATCAAAATGAACAGAAAATACAAGCTTTCTATAAATAATGCTCTGCATTTCTGACAAGCCTTCTGATGGCTTTCCACCTGAAATAGCAAATAACCAGGTCTCTATTAACATGGAACCAAAGAGAAAAATTGAAGGAGATTTCTCATACGTTTGTGCATTTTCTTTCAACTGAAAGAAGCAGCTCAGTTAAACCCTGAGGGATGTTCCCAACGGACCTCCATACAAATGCAACGGTAACAAGGATAAACATTTCCTGGGAAAACTGGGCAACTCACATCACCCATGTGCAAAGAAATCTGGGTTTGCTTTTGTTAGCATCCTCTTCTGAAACACGATACAGGGAGGCGGCGATGACAAAAGGTGTGAGTGACACAAAATGTCAACGCAACGTCAGACTACACCGAGTCATTTAATAATCACACCGGTCCTCCATCAGAGAAACCCGATCAAGGTTATGAGACTCACAGCATAGCAAAGTATAAACTTTCAAGTGCGTTGATTGAAAAATACTGGGTTTCTTCTATTACCTCAGAACTACAGCGATGCTTCTCATACTGCAAAGAGCCACCCCTGGTTGCTTGGTACGGGATGGTATTAGAAGGAGGAATTCAAACCTGACTGCAATGCTAGGAACCGTTCATGGTTAGCACTTACAGCTGGAAGAATCCCAAAGGACTTCACGGGTGTACTCTTAACAGTTAATTTTTCTAGATACAGACTCAAGTCTAAAGTCACGTCTGGCTCCAAATACTGCACACCCCATAACTCGAAGCACTCGGATCCCAGGCTTGGGCTTCAGCCAGTTCCTATTGATGGGCCACCGCTACTCCGAGCTCAGCACATGGGAGTCCACGTGCCGAGTCCACGTTCTGCTGGACACTCTATAGGACATAACCCACCCTGCCGTGTCACCACGTGTTTGAACAACTGCTGCATCACCCCTCAGAGGTAGGCACACCTCAACAACAAATTTTTGACAGGATTTCCTCCTGTCATTGCCTTCCATAAATACCTTAAAGCACATAAAGCATTTTCTCCAAGTCCCAGACTGCCAGGTTTAAAACAAACCCACCACCAGCCCCACAAGTCTCGATCACGCCATGCAGCAGGCCAGCTGCCCTTGTTTCTAGAAACCAAAGGGGTTTTCTTCCTAAGAACCTCCATTCTGGAGACATCCACCTCATTTCCCTTGTGCTATGAAGGGGGATGCACTCTCAGCTCTCTCTGCTCCCCTGACATGGGCTCCGCTTTCCTCACAAGACAAAGCTCGGTCAACGCAAGACCTTTCCTTGAAAGAAAGGCCCCAAATCCACATTTTTCCAACTTTGATATTTTCAGTACCTGCCAGGCTGGAGGTGCCATTAACTCAGGTATCTGACCTCTTAACTAATCCATAAAACACAGACGAGTGGATATGTACGTAGCCTAAGGGGGAGCGGAATTTATTGCATCCACAAACTATGAAGCCACACACAGGAGCTCGGTGGGGGAAACAGCAGGTAAAAGGGCATTTTACACTGCAGAAAATAATAATAAAGAATAGAAAAAATAACTGTTCTCTCCAAGACTGAGGAAAAGAATAGCACCTTCCCAGTCATCTATTGGAACTAATAGAAAACAGACTTCTGTCCTAGGAAAGATTAAGGTGACGAAACAGTTTCTACCCTGAACATTCATACATAAAAATTAGTTTTTAAAAAACAAGACAAAATACTTTGCTAAATAATAATGAGGAAACAATTCATTTCAGATCGTAAGAACAATTTCTCACTAATAGTTTCAAATTCCTTGAAATTATATTTATCCTAAAATTTTCAAAACTACAATTCTTCAAGATGTCTTCTAAAATAATTTTGAAATTGTCAAAATGCTCAATTGTGGCAGCATCTGTAGCAGCACTGACGTATTTATAGAACCAATTTTAAATTAAGTATTTTGTCAAAGGATTCTACTTTATAACCTGGATTATTATTTTTTTTTTTTGGTAATTAAGCCCACAAGATTTAAACCCAAAATATTTAAAAGAGTTCCCAGCTCAAACAATAAGATATGTAAAAAGATACAGAATAAGAAAACTGACGTAGGCCAAGAGCTGAAACCTCAGATCTAGCCCATTTTGGGGGCGATTTTACTAAGAGAAGAGGAAATAACCAGCCTCCACAGAAGGCAGCAACCATGCATCTAAGAAGCATGACCAGTTCCTGACTCCTACAGATGAGCTTTGCCTTGATGGCCACAGCAGTGGAAGGTGCTGTGGGCGTCCCACCACCACCCATCCTGCATCTCTTGACAGTACAACCAGTAAAAATACAGCAACCTGACTCCCTATTTACAGGCAAGAAAAGGGGAGGCACTAGAGCCCTTCTCAGATGGGGAAATTTAAATTTTTATTTTTTTTTTTTTATTTCTCACTTGCTGCTGAGGACAGAGGGGAGGTTGCTCAGAGACCCCTGCACGTGAATATTTAGGAAACCAGGATGAAGTTCAACCCAAAGCAAATCCCTCTGTACCCTGGTGACTGAGAATTCAAATGCATACCTTCCAGTTCTGAGAGCTCTCCCTGGGTTTGATGGTTAATATAACGAAGTTTATGTTGCTGTGTTTTTTAGGTTGCTGTAGAAACTTTAAAAAAAAGCCACCCTGACCTCTTTATGGAAAGGACCTGATCCAGAGCCCCTAGAAATCCATGGGAATATTGCCACAGTCTGCCCCTGGCTTTAGCCCAGAGTCTTATTTTCTAAGAACGTGGTGTAGGAACTAAACCCCATTTAGCAAGGGCTGGGAAGCTCACATGGAAGCAGGACGGGCTCAGAAAGGAGAACGATGCTCGGCGTCCTCCTCCGTCAGGGCTATCACAGCCCCAATGCTGCAGTAAAACAGACATTTTGCATTCAATTCTAATTTTATTTTAAAAACTACAAAGCATACCAGAGCACTGGTGAAGCACGTCCGTTTATATTTGAACCAAAGCATACTGGCTCTCTCCCATATTTTTTTGGGTGGAAAGGGAAACTCAGTGGGTCATAGCAGGGTAATCTCTTTTTAATGTAGTGCTCTGTGCAAAATCCACACGAAGCCAGCCAAAAGGAAGACAGATATTAATGATATTATCTTGCCCACGTACAAAAATAAAACATTTACAGTGTTATTAATCTGCCTTGATGGCTTTCTCAACACAGAAATATTCCAAATTACCAGGTCTGTTAAAAAGGACAGAACGAGTATTGCTAGAAATAAAATGCATTTTCCAATTCTGGTGTAAGTGTGTTTATCTTCGATATTTATATGGTCTCCACTACCTTGGTATCTGGACTTTGTACATTTTTAACATGATTTTTCTATGTGGTAGGAAAATATTTATCCCCATTTTGCAGATGGGGAACTAAACGAAAGAGCAACTCACCCAGCAATGGCAACCAGAAGTACTTAATTAACATCAGATTTCAAAACATCAAAAAATTGCCTTTACAGTCATGAGTTTCAGAAAAAAAAAAAACCAAAAAACTTACTTTCTGTACTTGTCCTTTGTTTGCTGAACCCAAAGATGCTTCTTGGCTTTTGTTCTCAAGCATCTTTAAGGGATAAAATTTTATTTTAAGAAAAACAGGTGCACATAGGCATATGATTTCTGAAAACAGGGCCTTCGAAGAATGGGAGAAAACTGTGAAACCCATGAAAGTCGGCAACACTTGCTCTGCCTTGACCTGGACCTGTCTTCTTTATACCAAAGCCCTGGAGAACCAGGCTGGTTACCACTTCAGCAGCGAAAGAGGAGTCACACAGCTCCTGGAGAACAACGAGGCTCAGACCCCACCACTCGCAACAGCCATGGTCCTGACATGCTGAGGGTGGTGGGTACAGTAAGCCTGACTCTCCCTACTCCGCAATGAAAGTCCCAGTGAAAAACCAGTATCTGTCCCAGCCCCTCACTCTCCGGGCAGAAAAACTGGGTTCTGCCCACAGCTGAGCCTCCAGCCAGACTCAAGGCAAGCCATCCCCGTGCGAGAAGCTACACAATCTTTCTACTTATTTCAGTTTGATAAAACAGCTACACAAAACAGCTGCACGGAGTCTCCCTTCCCCAGCAAACTGAGCATGAAAATGAAAAATACTTTGAAAATGGGAATAGGGATGCAGCTACAACGCTACCACCAGGACACTGGCAGGAAGCCACACAATGACCAGTTGGCACGACCCAGCTGCAGGCTGGGCATCAACAAGCATCAAGCCTGAGTCAGCCATCGTACACAAGCTTTTTAGGACACTGAAGGTAGATCTGTTTGTTGCATGAGACACGTGTGGAAAGCTCTTAACTGGACAGATGGTCAAAGTCCACTCCTTTCTGCCTGAGATCTCATCTAAGTCTCCCCTCTTCCAGTTTTAAACTGTTCCCCCTCATCCCATGGCTCCCCTCCCTGATCCAGAGTCCCTCCCCAGCTTTCCTGGAGCCCCTTTAGGGACTGGAAGGGGCTCTAAGGTCTCCCTGGAGCCTTCTCTTCTCCAGGCTGAACCCCCCCAACTCTCTCAGCCTGTCCTCACAGCAGAGGGGCTCCAGCCCTCCCAGCATCTCCGTGCCCTTCTCTGGCCCCGCTCCAACAGGTCCATGTCCTTCCAGTACCAAGCGCTCCAGAGCTGGAAGCAGTACTCCAGGTGGGGTCTCACCAGAGCAGAGGGGCAGAATCACCTCTCTTTTACCAGAAATAACTGAACAAACAAATCTTCAACCTTATGGCAACAGCATTAAGTCCCCTGGTGTCACTAGAAATCATCTCACTGCTCAGAAAATGGTATTTTCATAATCAGAAAAAAGAATCAGTCAGCATGGCAACATGTTGTCAAGTCACAAAACATCAAAAAGTCAATAAAAATTAAAAAAAAGACCAAGTCTTAGAGTAGGATGGTTTAGAGTCCAAGTTGCTCTGACTAGCAATTTGTCCAGAAATACCTGGAAGAAAACAAACCCTGGGCTTTTGGTCATCACCGAGAAAAAAAATTATTAATGCCCAAAGTTTTGATTTATTTTTTTTTAAATTTGTAAGGATAAATTCTATTTTTTACCCCCCTTGCTCCCAGGCTGTATGGAAATTCTCAGCGTACATGTCAATGCCCAGAAGATTCCCCAACACTCTGTACCACATTAAAGGCACAGACTGCAAGTATCTCAAGAATTCATTCCTCCTGAACTTAAAGTGGCCACCAAGGTGCACCTGGAGAGGAGATCCAACCTCTGGGTGGAACAAGCAAGCCCTGGAGCTGCATGTTTCCTTGTGGCAGCTGGTGGGACTGCAGCAGGGATCCTTCCTTGCCTCTTGGCTGACAAAACATGTATTTACGCATGTAAACAGATGTTTGCATTTGCCCATGTGGTTCACTGTTTCTTTATACAACATTGTTTTCCGCTGTTGTGAAAACACAAAAACATTAGAGCTGTTACACAAAACCCACTCAAGCTTCCCTGCACTCGCACAACAGGTCTGGTAACCACAATAAATTATTCAACCTGTGCATCAGCTTACGCCACTGCCAGCCCCAAGCCTTCAGAGTATATTTAGGATTATTTTTTTTTTTTCCTTGCTTTTTGCTTTCTGGACACTGCTGCTACTCTCTATGTCACATTTTCCCTATCAAATGAAAGGACGAGATACCTTGCCTCTCCGTCCCTTCACGCTCTGGCATGGTGCTCAGCCCCACACCTTAACTCAGCACAGGGGGAAAGCATGAGGGTCTTAGATCCTAGTGATGCCAATTTTACACCCACAATCTGGTTCTTTGATGCCATGAATTTTGTGATATCGCCTTTATGCTCTTTAAAACAGTTGAATCTTGCTAGGGGCGGCTGACAGGAGCTATTAAATTATCTACTACAGACTTTGCCAAGACAAAGAATACTGCCCAGCAGTTCATGCTCCCCAGCTTTATATGCTTCCAGGAACTGTGCTTTGACTTTTGCTTTGAGATACCACAGTCCCTGCTCAAGCTGAATCTAAGCTAAAGACCAGCTTTATCTCTGTTTTACAAATGAAGCTAATAGATTGAATTTATAAATGAAATCCTAAGGCTGTCATGTAGTCACCAAACCCACATGAGGCCAAACTGACGTCACCTGAAGTACGCAGGAATATTTTTCTCGATGCCAGGGTGGTTTTGATTGAACTCATGGAAAGATAATCCTTCAGATGGCCATGAACCTCAGTTTCGAGACCTATCGAAGAGCTTAAATTTCAGACCGGCTCACAGACAGCAACTCAAGCTTTTCGTCTATCGCTCATCATTTCTCAAAGTATGTTACAGAGATAAACCTTTCGCTAAGAAGGTCTACAGCATTTACAGGAGGAGGAACTTCACTTTTACTGAGCAATAGCCAGCATTTTCTAAGCATATGGTATCCAAATGCCCGTTTGGAAACAGCGTTCACTCTCCTGGGGCAGGCACACACATACACCTCATAAAAACAGATTTACAAGTCAAAATCAGCTATGGTTTGGAATGCAGGTCCTTTTCCGTGGACACTGCAGAGCAGGAGGGGCTCCCCAGATGTGCCCATTGTAATAAAACGCACGCTTGCAGGAACAACCACCAGCTAATTCATTACGGCTTCCCACTTATGGGATCATATTATAGACATAAAATCATTACGGCTCATGCACAGGGAATGCAATGGGGACACCGTTTGGTGTTAATTCTTTATGCCGCCTAATTGGAACTACCGTGGCAATGCTGGGGCGTGCACAGACAGTTCACAGGGACAGCGGTCAAATGAAAATAGCTGTCACACAGCACACGGTGTCACTGAAATACAAAGCAAGTGTGAACTCTCATTGTGACCTGTTTGTAAACTCTCTATTATATTTACTAATGGGCAGAAATGTCTTTTGTTTGGGCGCACTCGGAGCTGGCAGAACTATTCTTCAGGAAACACCAGCTATTCTTCCTTCCCTATGCATCATGCTTGCAAATTATTTTTTCTTCAAAAAATAAAGTTAAGGTGCTTTGTTTTTTTACAAAGATATTTCTTCAACTGCCATCATTCACTTTATATTTTGGTCAGATTTGTTTCAGCCTGTGATTTGCTCCTCAAGTTTTAACTTCAACTAGAAAATGTTCACAAGTTGTGACTGCACCAGTCACCGGTTTGACCTCTAACACCAAGCTCCTTGCACTGGAAAATAATGAATTGCAATCAACCTTTTTGTAAACACTGATACTCACATGAAGAGCAGCCATCCCTGAACTACTAGTACAAACAAACCACCCTTGCGTAAATTACCTCAACTGGTAAATGAGGAAGAGACGAGAGTTGTCAAAACAGAGAGTGAGCTGTGGTAGATTTGCTAAGTTTTTCTGCTGTTTAACTAACTCTGCCCTTAGCGTAGAGGGGGCTATTTTTGGAAAGTCTTATAAAATCCGTTCAGCTGTTTCTGAAGTAGACGAATGTGGAAAAAAACCCCTCACAGCTGTCAACTTTATTTTTCTGATTTTTTTTTTTTTTTTTGGGTACTTGGATAATTCAAAAGTGGCCTTGATTTAAAACTCCAGACTTGGCAAGGGCAAATGGTGGCCTTGACTGAAAAACGAGAGCTGTGCTTTAAGTTCTGAAATAACCACCTTATGGGTGTTTAAAACTGACTACTGAGCCTGACACGACACCAGCGAGAAGGGCTCTGCACCTCGGCAGGTGCAAAGGCAGGCGTTCGAAAGATTGCATTAGCATTTGTATATTTGAACTCAGAGTGATTCAAAGCAACACAAGTCATGAAATACAATAAGGGCCCATTAAAAAAAAAAAATCTACTGAAATCTGCTATCCCTGCTAAGTCCCACAACTAAATACCATATAAATCAGGATCTCCTTGAAATGGCACACATTATTTTGTTAATCTTTTTATCTCTACTGAAATCTAGTCTTAACGGTGTACATGCCAATAAACTTAACTAATGCACTAACCAAACTGGCAATAAATTTTCAGTGGCACGACGAAGCAGTACCTGGAAACCAATGGCTGCGCTGGCTGGTCATTATCAGTTTTCATTTGTGTTTTTCCAGCTTAGATTTTTTGCGTGTTGTACTACAATGGCATTGCGTGTTGAACATCATCTCTAAGTTCGCATCACAGATGATTTTTTACTTCTCTAAATGACAATTTGCTCAAAAAGTCCAGTCTTTGGTTGAGAACAACTGCTTAACTCCATAGTTCAGATGATGAATGCTGACATCGCCGGATCTTTTTCCTGACGCAAATCCACTTTAATTCATAAATTTCCATTAAGGGAGGGGGGAAAAAAAAAAAAGGTAAATTAAAGCAGAGCATCGGCAAAACAGAGGGCTTTCAGTAACCTCCATTCGGTAGCCAAGAATTAGCAAGGAAAACACCATTTCCCATTTTTTAATTGATGCTTATGCCAAAATGCCTCAGGTATGTACAATCCCAAACAAAAGTCTTTGGGGAATTTCAGCCTCAGGAAATATGCTCTCCTGGGCAAAATGTGGTTTCCTGGAGTCGGTAGTTCTATTGCAGAATACTGGATGTTAACTTTGTTAATAAGAAAACATTTTTCAAATGAAAAATGACTTGTTAAACCACTTTTATGTCACTTTTTCAGTAACACATTAAAGTAAACAAACCTAAGATGTTAAATAAAATAAAAAAAAAAAACCACTACACCTGCAGAGTTTTACCAGCTCACATTACAAAGCCCTCTCTGAAGTGGTTGGTGAACTATTTCCATTACAAACAGCAAGTGTTCTTGAAAGTAATTCAAAGAGTCAAATTAGGCAGATTACATCAGAGTATATTTCCCTGCAGCATAAGGACTTTTGAAACACCTGCCTGACATATTTCAACCACTGCAGAGAAACACGGCACTGACTGGGTTCAGGAACTGCTAGAACCTTGAAAGAAAGGTTATTTTATATTTAATTCTACAAAACAATTTTTAATTAATAAAACCATTTTGTTTGTTATTTGTGCCTTTTTTTTTTCAAACACGAAACAACAACAATATCCAGTGACGAGGTGCCAAAAGCTGCACTGGCTAAAATTATAGTACGTTTTGTACGCTTTATATTAAACACTAAATGCCTCCTATTAGTCCCAGCATTTTGCTGGAGACTTTGCTGTCTGGAACAGGTTTTAGCTAATTAGATATGTTACCCACAAAACTCAAGTGACAAGTTTGAGAAAGTAGTAATGGCAGAGTCAGACAACTCAGCAAAAGAGGTACAATTTCATGTTAACATTAGGAAAGAAGAGTTAGAAGGTACATAAATGGATCCACTGTTACAGCTGAACTGCCCCAGATGCATCACATCGTAGGGGTACCTAGCACCTGAAAATTTCAGACTTCTGCAATTGCCTTTTCACTTAACTTCAGCTCTTGGAAAAATCATTACACAAACATTTTAAGCAAGAGACAGAGATGACTGATAGCCAACAGGGGTTTCTCAAGAGCAAATCACATTGAAGCAGTTTATTTCCTTCAATAGCAGACAGACAGGTTACGTAGATTGGGGAAAAGCAGCGGTTCATGCCCTAAATTATCAAAAGCAGTAGACAGGGCGACAAGGACAGGAGCAGGAGTATCTTGATGTAATAATGTTTTGACACTGCCTTCCAGGACATTTCTTCATCTCCATGTACGTGCAAAGCTGGGCGGGAAAAAAAAAAATATCAAACTGACCAAGTTGGTATCGCTATTTCCTACACTGAGCCAGGCTCTGCTTGGTTCTGTCCCAGCTACGGTTTATTCAGTATTCTCTTGAACAACTCAACTGATGGAATAGGCAATATGCTTTTTAAATACACAGCTAACACTAAGCCAGAGAGAGCTGCAAAGGGAGTGGAGAGGGTTACTATGCAAAGTAGGGACACAAATTTTAGAGCGGGGGGACGGTGAGGACTGCATTCAGCTCACTATGGGAAAACGCAAGTTTTAACCTGAGTCAAAAATCATCAGTTGCATAAATCAGAAATTGAGAAGATCTCATGTCTGCTATCAGACATAGAGAAAAATAGTGGAATTATAATCAAAGAATCTGAACATGAGGCAGCAACACCATAGCGCAGAAAAAAATGTACATATAAATGAAAAGGTAGCATGAGAGAGATGTGTACTGCATTCAGCATCATACGGATCTCAGCTCAGATACCGTATCTTGTTTTGAAAACTCCTCCTCAAAAATATAAATCTGAAAGACTACATAATAGAACAAATGAACTGACAGGTCAGAAACAGAATGTCCCCAAAAAAATGCCAGAAAAATTGAAGTTGTTTAGAATAAAAAAGACTAAGAGACACCGTAGTAGTCTTCAAGTACTTATGGGATAAAACAAATTACCTACTTTTCTTTCACTTTGGATATTCAAGCAGCATGCAAAATGTGGAAATACAGCAGAATCACATCAGTAAAAGCAGAAATATTTGTCTGATATGTGTTAAAATCAGTTTCATTAAGACAAATTGCTGACTCCTAAAAGAGGGCTCCATTTACATTGCAGTTTGTCTTCAAAATGACAAGATAAAGCTACTGAGAATCATGAAGATGTAAACATTAGAAAAAGCTTTCCAAGTGCTAAGACAGTTATGCACCGGATTGGATTGCATCGCAATGGAAGGGATTTCCATCAGGAGGAAAGCCAAACCTTAAAAGAGCCGGGAAACACCTGTTTGCTCTGGAAGCCTGTCCTGCTCCACCAGCCTCGTCACCCGATAGATCAGCAGCCTCCATGGCACTCCGCAGAACCGGGGACGGCTACAGCGTGGGACATCCTCCTGTGTCTGAGGAGGGCAAGGTGAATTATTGAGGGTGAAAATACTCCACGGTCTGAATAAACTGCTGCTTGGCTTTTAATGAAATAACAGGAACAGCGCTTCAACAAGGAGGACCTCTAAGTAAACATGAAAGCAAGGACCTTTTCTATCATTTCACGTTAAATGTCTGCCTTGAATTAAGGACCCGACATCTCAAGTTGAGCTGAAAAGTATTTCCTAGCAGAGATTTCTTAGTCTTACGAGATTGCTTGTTTTTAGCTTTTGCATTTTTATAGCACTATTATGCCACGTCATTTTTCCTTTTAAAACAAAAACAAACACCCTTTTCTCAATGTAAAGTTAAACATCAGTCTGGCAGTTTAAGCTTCTTTCTTTACAATGGACAAAATCTCCTTATGTCAATCTAATATATTTCTAGGAATCTTTTTTGTAAAATCTATGATTTAAAAAAAAAAAAAAAGTTAAGCCCTTTCCTCATGTTAGCAGCCAGAGAAGTCTGTCAAAATGACTGTGTTTTCAATCCATCAATTCCAGGTACTACTTCTCTGCTTTTTCAGAAGCTGTTTCAACCACCACTGCAAGGCGATGGTCTCGAGGGAACACAGCTGGCATTTTGCACCGATCTGACACAATGAAAGTCATTAGTTAAGCCTGATGCATTCTATGAAAGCTTTTTAGGGAAAAGCGGAATCAAAGTTTGTAGGGAGAGGTAAGTATCTTTTATTGGACCACTTATATAGCATTATTGATTCAGGACTACACACCCAGATTTCTACTGAAATTGCTGAGCTAGAAATGAGTTTAACATTTTCCAAAACAAGCTTTTCACCTTTTATTTCTACCAAGAGCAGTCACGCAGCACTGCAAATTCTGTATGCAAGCATTTTGGATGAGCAGCTTTTAGCTGAAGATCAGAGGCCAACCTTCCAGCTCACAATTACAACCTTTCACATGTTTTTTCTGCAAGAAGGTGGGAAGTGTCTAAATACCTGCTACTGCGTAAGAAAGAAATTAACCTGCCTTTAACCAGGGGAAATGCACAATTTCCAAACAACAGAAGCAGCAGGCAAAATTTCCAGTAATATCCCATTCCATCAGTTCACACCTCTATCTCCTGCGTTTTGAGCCAAATAAAAGAGTGCTCTCAGCAAAGTTGAAAGTTTTTCTTATTACATAAAGGATCCCAGCAATGCCTAAATGTTTGCTTTAATTCTTTCATAGGTATGAGCTGGGGATGGTTACTTTCAGAAGGAACCTTGCAGTTGTGCTATGTAAGACATTGCAGCTCATGTGTAATGAGGATGGCATGGTAAAAATGTCGGTTTTTTAATGTTGCACAAGCTCTAAAACTGTAAAACCAGCACCCTGTAAGAGTTAAGAAAAATAGTTTATAAACCCAATAAAGCAGTTCTCGGGAGTAAAGTAAATTGGTGCATCAGAGCAAGACCTTGTAACACACTCTGAACTGGGATCCAAGAAACTGGGACAGGGTATCGGGGGCAGCTTTAGAGAGAGGGAGGATACTGCATTTTTAAACATCTCATGCTGCTGGCACAACCAAAAATTTTTCCTTCATACAAACTAGAGTATTAGATGGTCCTGAGAACAGTAAGTACAAGACTGAGAAAAATCAAATTAGTGCAGTCAGGAGCCGTCGCCACCATGATCTCTGTCGTCACTTTTCCTCCCACAGCAAATTATTAAGTATTGTGAAGCATTTTGTGCTATTCTTCAAGCAATGTATTTTACATCCAAAGCATTACTTCACAAGTTAAGGATCAGAGGTACATTCTGACACTTGTGGTTTCCTATGAAGGGCTGCTGCTCAGTGAGGAGGGAGGTGGGCTTCTCTCCAGCTGCTGAACAACAGCAGGTAGGCTAGGTTTTAGGCAAATTTTCATCACCTGCACGACTAGAGTACATGACTTCTAGGTGCAATCTATTCCTCAGGCACCTAATAAATGGCACCTGCAATGACTTGTACTCAAGAAATTACTAGCCTAAAATACATGGCTATGAAAAATGGAAAAATCAAGCACCAGTGTTTGCAACAAAGTAAGTTTCAGAAGCTTTCAGTCAAGAAAAAAGACCTCAGGAAAAAAAAAAGTGATCCTGAAAGCTACCGTTCACCTGTTTTGCACTTTTTTGAGAATTTAAGAATGAAGTTATGATATTGAAAACACAGCTTTACATTCAACAAAATAAACATTAAAGAATGAAATAGTATTTCCCACTTATGGAAAAAAAAAAAAAAGATTAATTCAAGACCAGGACATATACTCAGTAGATGCTCCCAGAAAACTTTAGAACAAGCTTCCATTGTCAGACACGCGTGTGCTATTCGTATTCACCCTGATGGGACACCTCTGTTTCTTAAAGCAGACTAGAGCTAGAATGCAAGATTTCAGAACAACGTCACCATTCCCCAAGTTAAGTTATTTCTCTATTTAATGACAGCTTGTTTCATATAAGCACCTCCTGCTGTATACTAGCACATCTTGAAGCCTAGTGAACCTACCTCATTGAGAACATCCAGAAAGGGGAAGATCTCAAAGTTTCACACCATGCTGAGTATTATTCTGTTGCGAGATACACGCAAGGATTATATTTCACCCTTAGAATCCTTATACATTGCAGTAACTAGCTGCATTTTTATATTAAAAATAGTCACAAGGGTCCTAAACTGCTGTATGAACTCTGTAAGGCACAGAAATTATTCTAAGATTGCACAGTGCTTCTCTACACAACCCAGCCGAATAGTCCAGAGTCTAGAGCAGGAAGCATGTGCTGGAGGCTGAATACTTGAAGTATATGACTTGAATATTTCCAGCGAACATAGCTTCAGCCAGGACTCCACCACACTTGGCGCTACACAAACACATAACGATAGAAACTATGTTCTGAAGGTCTTAAGCGTCTGTAATGCATATGGAAAAGAAGGGAGACACAAAGAGCTGAAGCAATTTAATCAAGGTTGTGGAGAACACACAGTTAACTTTACAAGTCCCAAGGTTGAGTTCAATACTTTCATTAAAAGGGCAGTCAATCGTTTCAAAAACAAAGTGACACACCAATTCCGGGATTAATTAACAGCTATTTAGCTTTACTGAAAGGGAAAAAGTCCCCTACCCAGAAAGAGCCTCCCTAGAGACATCACACTCTTTTATAGACATTTTGTACCAAACCCATCACTGGTATAATCCCATGGGAGTAATCTCAGAGCCTGGAGTAGCATCAGAGCTAGAGAGGTGCCCATACATGAGCTGCGAACCACACAGTGGACACCACAAATGTGGCCAGCCAGCTGGTATATCCTGCAGAACTCCTCAGGTCCATGGTGAACACATCGTGAACATCCCAAAGCATTTAGCAGATGTTATTAAATGTGATGAACCACCTGACAGATAATATAAATATTTTGATGTGTTTGGTGTACATCACAACATCAGCCACTGCTTGGCAAACATTGTCAATCTCACAGGAATCGTGGCAATGTCTGTAAGTGCCAGATTCATGCAGCAGAGTGTGACTGCCTCAGAAAACAGTTTTCCGAGACCTACTGCCCCAAGTTGATGAGAAACTGAGAAGAGAAACTGATGGCATCAAGAAAGAAAGATCCTGACCTCGGAAAGTCATCAGGACTTCTACCAAGGTAGCCAAGATCTCACCACTGCAGCCTTTCAAACCCATTGTCAACACCTTCACACCAGAAGAAATCCTGAAGTTCACAACAGCACCAGATCATAGGTACAGGGAAGAGTTTCTTCAAAGCCTTTATAATCAGAATGTTTTCTCATGAGAGAGAACTGGGCTGTATCTTATGTTAAATAAGCAGAATAATCTTACTTATTGATTTATTGTTTTTTGTTTTAGATCCCAGTACTTTTCTTCCTCATATACTTTAATCCAGGTTCCCCCCACCCCGTTCTGGGAGCATAATCCAAAACAATTTAACAAATTATAAACTGAATGAAGGGAGAAAAATACTGAGTAATTCTGCCACAGTGAAAACAGATGGATGTTGAAATTACTTCTCCACAGACTGAAGGAGAGTCTTCTGGGGAAATCAGCATACAATGCCCAACTTTAACCCATCTGCAACTCCTGCAGTGCCTTCTTTCTTGTATAATCTTTGGTATGACGTTCACAAAAAAAATTATAGCAGCACTTAAGTACACTATAGAACTCAAAATATGACACTAATTTGAGTTTTAATAAAGGCACGCTTTTTATTTAGTGTTAAATCATTGCCTTGATAGGATATTGTGAACTCCCCTATTAATAAACTCTTGGTAGACAGTTTCCCAAAAGGATGTTTTGTGATCAACAGAGATACTCCTAAAAAGATTCAACCGCAGAAGCAGGACATTAATTGGAAGCCCATCACAGTTACAGATATCCTTTACATTATGGCAGTACTCCAGACTTAGATGACTGTAGAAATAAGAGTGAAGGATCATTCTTGTGCTGAATCTACAAGGTATGTAAAAAAAAAAAAAAAGCCCACGGAGCAGCTAGGAAAGGACAGCAAGGACTACAACGTATGCAGAGCACTGGTGGATATGATTAACATGAAGCTGACTTTCCCGTCATACTCATTCCAAGAAATATTCTTGAAGAAAGCCTAATTTCTTAAGACTTTTATTCAGTACAAGAGGGTTTTAGTAAGTAAAGGTATAGAATTGCTTCAGTATTTTGTTGAATTAAGAGCAAAAGCTGTATGATGGGTTCTGATGGCACTAAGATGTTGGATGTGTAACCCCACATGCACAACAAAGTACCTTCCCAGATCACCTCCCACACAGACGTACTGCTCTGCTGTAAACTTGGTCCTGAGCAATCCCAACGGTTACAGGCAGGTCGTAGGCTGGCTGGAGTTATTTCAGCCTCTCCAAAAGGGCACCCATCTCTGGAGCAGGACAAAGCAGCTGTTTAATAGCACGTCAACACCCCTTCAGGAGAGGAAGTGAAGGAAAATACCACATCCATTGAAATTTAATTTGAAAGAATGTACACGTGGTTTAGGAACAGAGCTAGAAGGAGACAACATTTCAAGAGAAACACTATGCAAACAACTTCCCCTTCGGTATATACCACCACTCCCATCTTTGAGGGACCGAGTTCAGAGACATATCGGGGCCAAGCTTGTTAGCTGCTGGATAGAGCCCTTCCACAGGAGAGCATTCAAGACAGGAGTCTAATCCAAGTTAGCTCAAAGTTCTTTGAAGTGGGAATGCAGTTTATAGTCCTCTGGTTATTCCTTCCTTGATAGGCTGGAGCAAAGTCTTTTTTTTTTTTTCTCTTCTTCTTTTAATGGAAAATGGCCACCATTAGAAGATGGAGGACTGCACCGATTCTGTCTGAGGGCAGTCGTTATTAGCCTCAGGAGGGAGTTAAGGTGATTTATAGAGATGCATGTTCTTTTGATCAAACTACATTTATTTAGAGTTAATTTTACTTCGAGCTAAGTACACAAGAAGCTGCGAAAGGAAGAAAGCCTTGCCTTGGGCCTGCAGCACAGAGACAGAAATGATTTCATTGTTGGGACAGCTCTTGCCAATAATACAGAAAAATGTATCAAGCTGGCACCATTTTTTTTTCCAAAAGAATTTCCTGGGCAGTGCAACTAAGAACGCCTGGCAATAATAATGTTAACACAACAAATGATATAATTTACACACCTGTCTGATTCCCCAACAACTCTCCTCCTCCTCAAAAAAAAATCCATCTTAATTACTTCACAAATGTTTCAACCAGAAACCTCTTGTTTTCCCGTAAAAAAATTCTATCCAGTAATTCAAGTCATTTTGTGCGACAAAAACAGAGGTTACCTTGAGGGTACCACTAAAATAACCGTGTCCACACAAAACTAGATCATCTGACCTGTCAGGGGCCCAAAGTTGCAAGTTACACTGTCAGTCTCTGAACAGTTTCCAGAACAACCCCCAGGAGCCCGAGCATCCCTCTGCTCAGCAGGATGAAGCCATACACACATTCACCTGCATTCTCCAAGCTATTTTTTTGTTTTCCCCTGTTGTTAGTGAAACTAACAGACTGTGGTTTTGTTTCAATTTGTTCAACAAGTTGAACAGCTACCTGCAAACACCCTCTGTGTGCCAGCTAGGTCTCTTCGGTCCACACCACAAGCAGGGCGGTGGGGAGGGTATGCTCCCCACCACCCTGCTTGACCAGTTAACATCGCATTCAACAAGGCTCCTCACTCCTGTGTCTCACTATCTTCACCCTTTGCATCCCTCCCTAAACTGTAAGAACTCCAAAGACACTTCTTCTGTAGTCCAGGCTCATGGAAATGGTTCCATAAGTCTGCTGTGGTTCCTAGGAACCACGATACAAAATACTCCTGGGATTTTTGCCGTTTCCCAAACGTAAGCCAGCAAAACTCTTGTTTTAAAATATGAAGGAATCCAACCAAGCCTCAACTACAAACTTTGCTTTGGTGGAAGACACAATCCCCTGAAATATTTTGGATAAGCGAACAATGACAAACAATAAATAAGCATCTATGGTAAAAGCCAGGAAACGTGAAGATATCCAGAAATGTCCATCACTGTTAGCTGTGTATTCAAATAACCTGCATATGGAACCACAGTTTTTGAGGACTCTGGCATCACATGGCAGTTTCTGAAGCATGGGTCTGCCTTTGATACAGGCAGTATTTCCCAATAGCATCTCCTTTATTCAGGATGGATATCAACATCATTTCCCTCAAGATCCCATGTACCAGCTTGGACTGAAACACGCAGCTACAGGGAACAGTTCAATGCAGGGGCAGCACAAGCAAAAGAAATCATTCTAGCCAGCACGATAAGCAGAAACAACAGCTGAGCCCTCTTCCAAAAGCAAGAGAGTTCATCCCTCCCTGTTTAAGGAGTTTGCAGCCAGTGGGACAAAACTGCACTATTGTACACACAATAATGGCGGCTGATCTCACCTCTCCTCTCCATTTTACGTGCATCTACAAAACCCAATCTTTTTCCAAAGCATTTTGAGTGCCTATTACAGTTTCTCTTTCCTTTCCATTTTTCTAAATCCAAGCTTTGGGGTATTCCTTTAACTTCTTTCTCTGGAAGAGCGAGAGATTAAGGGAATAGCAAGTCAAACTTTGGCTAGTAGAATTCATCAGGATCCAAGTAAAATCAGGTTTCTGGATCGTCTTAGTATCTGGTGCAGAAGACAACCTCACTTCAAACAGCTAAAGATCAAACCTGCTACTGAAATAGATTTGGCTGATATCGGGGTGTATTCCAACAACTCGAAGCAAAATGCCCAGTAAACTTTAATTCAGCCTGGCAGCAAACTGTGGAGGAGGAGAGCATTAGCCATACTTCATATTAACAACTGAAGTAAAAGTTAGTTAAGAGACCAATCTTAAGACTAACCTGTAGTCCAGTCCCTTATGAAAGATGGGCCTGTTGAAATCAGGTCTCAAGAAATTTGCCCAAGGATAGACAAATAAATCAATGTAATTAGATTGTTTCCAAACTAAGCACGTTATTTACAGTTTTTACGTTGAGTTAAAAGTTCTCTAGCTGTGCAAATATATCCATGTAGGCATTATTTTATAAACTTTCCTTTTCTGAAGGAAATGTAAACATACATATACAAAAACATCAAGGCTACAGACCCGAACACTCAAAACTTAGGAAATGCCAGAATTAAGTTTGCATGGGCAAAAGAAAATATTTTTCTCTTAATTTCATTCCCAGAAATGGTGAAACCATTTTTTGTTGAAGCTTTCCAAACAATTCATCTGAGGCAGACATTCAGCATGGAAAGTTTCAGCCCAAACAGTTAAAATTTGGCAAAGTTATATGCCACTGAAAACAGGGTCTTATAATGGGAAATGTGAGGCAACCTTAATTACAAGCAGCACTACCAGCAGCACTTATAATATATTTAGGACTAAAATTTCATACTGGCTTTGCTAGGTCTGTTTTTCTAGGAATACTGTACAGAAGTATTTGAACCTTCTTACATACGTTTAAATTTCAGACTGTGTTTGTAAGTCTGGGGTCTTTGACAAACTTGGCCAAAACTACAACACAGTTATTTGCATTAGCCATCAGACACAGAAGTCATTACTTAAAAAAAAATAAAAATCTCACTTAAGTGATATGAAGTAGAAGCCACAAGATTTCTAAAGGATCTCAATACTCAGATAAGTTTCAAGTTTCCACAAGTTTTAACATGGGTATTTTTTAGTTTGTTTATTTCAATCCACTCTAGAGCAGGTCAAACAGTGATGCTTTTTTGTGAGAAGCTGGCTTCCAGATAAAACCAAATTATTAATACAGAATTTTCAGCATATTTGAAATGAGCAGATCTGCTTAATAATTAGTACCTGGAATTTAAATAGGAAATAAACAAAGTTCTAAATAGGTGGTTAGATATGCTGCTGTCTAAGGAGTTGGCCGGCATCGTCACTGTGCTCAGTTCTCACTGTCCCAGCTTTCTCCATGGGCTCCTGCAGCATGTATTCTGCATTCATCTTCCACTCTTGATGGAATCCACAAATTTCAACATTATCTTGCAACACTGGATTAATTCTCCATCAGGTAATATATCAAAACATTCCAACATTTGTACAGCTATACATTAGCACATATCTATAGTAAATGATTCTTAAAATCCAAACCCAGAGCGAGGACTACAAAGAAACGTTAAGGGCAGCACCAGACCTTAACATATTTCCTTTTTGGTTTGGGGTTGGTTTCTTTTCGAGGGAGGAGGCAGCATTACTATATACAACTAGCTTCCTGTCTAACGCTACGCTGCCCACCGCAGTTAGGGATTTAGAGGATCACGGCTTTCTCTGTGAACGTAAAACAATCCCCAAAAGTAGAAAATCAGTAGGGGCTGTTTCTCTTACAACATGAAGATGACAGCGGTAGGCTTCCCACCCCACTTCTACTGACCAGCAGTTCCAAGCATGATTTATAAGAACTCAGAAACTGAATATGGTAGTGAGGGGACTGAAAGAAAAATTTGCAAGTACACAGGATGAACATCTGTGCTCTCTCTATTAAATTCTGGTTTGCTCAATTCCTAAAAACAATGAAAATATACCTTACGTAAATGTCAAGTTATGTTAAGTTCTATGAGCAATCAAAATGCATTTATGAAGAGGGAGAAGGAGCTTTTGGCCGAAGTCTTGTCTGAGATGCAAGAGACTTGCTTCCAGTTCACTCACTGACTACAAACTCTTTAACTTCAGCTAATTCCTTTGCCTCTTCCAGACCACCTCTGTTCACCTGCTCTTTTCTAGGTAGACAGTAGGCTCTTCTAGGCAAGTACATTGTATACTACCACCTGCAACGCCAACACATCTCAGGAGGGATTTAAAGGCACTGCTACAATAGAAATAAATCCCAGCCCTCTATGCTGTCAGTTAAATGCTTTCTTTCCAGTAAACTTTACACACCCATTCACTTTAATCAAACATTCATATTTTATTTGATGCTTCTTCAATTTGCCTCTTTTAAGGCAACTCCCCCCCCCCCAGATTTTATCAAATATTCTACTCAGCTAAATGTACAGTTACTTCTTTATTCACTTCAATAATACCATAGTGACAAAAAGGAATCCTGTGAGGCAAGGCATCTATGGTAGGAAAAATAAAGGTGACCTGTAAAGCACTTCTCCAACTTTCCTAAAGACTTCGTATTTGTAACTTATAAATCACAGAGGTTTGTTCCATGGTGACCTGCCAATTACGCTACATTGCAACAAACATCTTTAAGAGCTCACGGTGACACAATGGCTTCTTGATTCAGTGTATTTACACAAAATTTCCTACATCAGTCTTGCAGCACAAATGGAGGTGACGCAAGAAAGCTGGGAAACAACTATCAACTGTAAAAAAGCTAAAGTTGCCCTCAGCAGCTAAGCACTGCAGTTATTTTTTTATTTATTTATTTATTTTCAAAACTGATGCTGAGGTTTTAAGCTTTGTATGCAACACAATCCTTATGAAAACAAGCGTGGAAGAACTTTATTTATAGCAGCAAATTTCACATTGTGTTTGCCTAAACCAGAGCGTGCCGCTGTGATCAGAAGCATGTAAACATCTCCTGCAGTTTGCAATTCAACCGTAAAAATTTGTTTCAGATTTGTACATGACATTGAGGGGTTCAGCTTCAGCAGCTGACAGAAGGTGCGCTGCTCTTCATAATAAAGAAAATCCTCTGCTTTGTATGAAAGATTACAGAATAATTCTGTATTTCTTTGGGATATTTGCATCACCACAGGCCAACATTAGAGAAATGCAAGAAATTCCTCACAGAAAAGCTGGGCTTTCAGAGCCAGTTTGATACACTGTTATAAGAGCTACATGCAATTTATCTCAAAGCTCAGAGTATTTCATTTCATCTCTAATACAAATATATTCAACAAGTTCTTCTTAGTACTCTTCCAGCTTGCTTATTTACATACAAGATCAATAAATATGGATCTTTCCTTGATTGACACTTACATCTGTTACCACATCTCCTAAAAATCTGTGCTTTGAACCCAGCTAATCCTGTTTGTACTGCAGAACCCCAGCATGTTTTTTGCTCAAGGTATTGCTCTGAAAATTCAGTGATGTTTTTTCTCCAGCTATATTGCAGGGAAGGTTTCTAAAGGAACGAGACTTGACCCAGCTTTGATATGGCTACACCTGAGGAAGCTGCAAGCTAAGCAGGAGAGCTTCTACAGCTTGGTTACAGAACACCGTTTCATTTGTGAAATTGTCCTAATTGAGACTACTTCCACCGACTGTCTTAGAAATGAACTAGCAGTAGTTATATATTGACTTCATACGAACCCAGCCTGATGAGAATGCCTTCAACCCTCAAAACTAGACTCATGATGCAGTTTTGCCTCTGTATTGCCCGTGCTCCCTGGGAGCTCAGGTTCAAATTGGGGTCTCAAGTATTAAAGAATTGGTGTTTTTTTTTCCCCACAGGGACATAGGGGCACTTTAGGCAGTCCAGAAAAGGGTTAAGCTATCTTACACCATAGACCTAGTCTTCCTTTTCAGTATCAGTACTCTGGCACCCCCAGTTGTGTTCCCATCGAGAGCTAGAAGGCTCAGAAGGACTGAAGGATGGGGAAAAAGATGTTTGAGCAGTTTTAGACGTGCAAGAACTATAGCATCCAATTTTGTCAAAACTTTGAGAGGGATCTGATAGTATTCAACTCAAGTGAGGCATTTTTACAGTACTTATCCCAGATCTCTGGTGTATACATAGATTTCTTCAGACTTCTCTACCGAGTACGTGGTGGGGGAACAATGTCTTTACTGAAGCCAGTAAATCAGACCTCTTCCTGTGCAGTGTTTTAGTGAAAATGACAAGATTTTCTTACAGTCAGACTTTAATGTAAGATGCAACATCACAGAAGAGAAAAGGGTTTGTGGAACAACAGACAGACAGGCTGTAAACTTTACTGTAATCCTGATCTACCAAAAATACACCAGCATGGCATCGAGAGTAAGCCAGTCTAACACTCTGGATGATCAAGTCATGTAAGAAACTGCCAAAGCTGCATTTTTCCATAAGGAACATCTAGGATCCCTGCCGGTGTTGTGAGGCATTAGGGGTACTGCAGTGTTGGCTTTTTTAGGGAGAACTCTTGCCTCCACTGTCCATTCGTATTATAGTGGTGCAGTCTTCAGCCTCCCGTCACTGAACCAGAGGCTTGTGCTGCAGTGTGGTTTCAGGGGAACTCTGTAAATGGTGAGCAATTTGGGATTTTAACCTAAAACTCACATCTGCCAGCAATTACACTCACTCACTGAAGCACAAAAGAATTCTGCTTATTTGTATTAAGCTGTAAATGCAACATGGCATTAGCTTTCAAGTACAGAGATAAGTCTGTCATTACCTAAACTGAACACTGTATACGATCAAAAAAGACAGGCATGCCAGTAATTATGTTCTTATTTAATCTGGTTGCATATAAATCAGCATCGTCTGCTATCTCTCAAGATTTATTACTGCAGTAAAAAAAAATCCACTCTCAAAAACTAATATGACTTCTTATAACCATATTCTTACACACACAACACTGGGAATTCTCCCAAGCCTAACAGGCAAAGTCCCTGGGCTGAACGCAATCAACTGCTGAAGGACAAGGAGAGAGAGTGCTAATTATGTAAGAAAATAAATACATCCTATAAGGTACATCCAACACTACCAACAGCTTTAATGGGACAGCATTTCACAGAAGACTCTTAATACCTTGTAACTCTGAAGAAAGCTGAGGTAGTGCCATATTCATCTATGCTGTAAGCTACAAAAATGTTTTATTAATGTGCAGTATGTATTATTAACATACTACTACTCACGAAGAACACACTGACTAGCTCTCTAGTATTTACGCAATATGTTTTGTGGTCTTTGTGGTCAAGTCCTGCACCCCAAGTTACTCTTCTCCATTTCTAGTTCATGGAGACTGGACTGACCTCAAGAAAGCTGTTATTCAAGACATTAGCAGTCACACCAACTGAACAGTGATACGCATTTGGCCTCGGCTCCACACGGGTATTGTCTAAAGCTCAGAAGTCAAAAGAGGCTTCTAGAGTCAGGATCATTCTGGAGCCTATCAGAGATGGGTAATCCTGCTGTGTGAATGAAACCAGACCTCCACGTCAGCCAGAGCAGCACTGCTGGCCAGAAATACCAGCTGGTATGCCACAGCGCTGGTGGTTACAGAGCTTTTAAATGGTTCCGAGAGACATGGAAAATGCCACAATTAGGGGACTGTAGATTCCTTATGCAAATATTTTTTCATATGTCCTCCCACACCAGGAGGCATTTGATTTTAGCCTTGTTTTCTTAGGGAAACAAGGCTTAAGTAACCACAAAGTCTGTTTGCTCCACCCAACAACCTGTGTCATTCGTTATTACATCTCTATCAAATTTATTTGAAACTGGTTGTCCTGCAAAAGTCCTGAAAACACATGGCCAGCTAGAAGAGAGAGATTATTTTCATGACAGAAGGATGAACTTGTACTGTAGCCTTTATTACACACCTCTCACAGTTCACTCTTACATACCACAGATCCCAGCTATTGGAAACAAATCCTTAAGAACCTGGTTTGCCAGGTCTGCTACACATGGAACAACTTGCATTAAGAACAAGGACAGGAGAGGCAGCCTCGCTTCTTGCACTTCCCCTTATTGAAAACAGCACAGCCTGCTGTTTTATGGAATCTCACTGGTGCAAACAGTAGAATGTAATAGTGTAATGGCAGAAGTCAGCATAGAAAAAAATACAACCTTCAATTTAGGATTATATTTTTGCACCTAAATAAGGTAGCACATATGATCCCATTATTAAAGACTCCTAGAAGGAAGGCTGTTTTCCCCAGCAAAAGTCTTTAGCAAAGAAATATTTGTCATACGACCCCCTTCAGTTCAGCAGGAAGCATCCCACACTGGTAACAGAGGGAGGGTGAATGAACTACACCTTAAAACTTCCCCCTCCTTACAGCAGGCAAGGAAGGATTGAACCACACACATGATCCGTAGCAATGCTGGGAGTTGGTATGTGACAATACAGCGAATTAGAAGCACATGTGCTAAGGGAGAAACATAATGTAATTGGCATGCTCAAGACGTGAGTAAAGTAAGACACTGACTGGGAGATTAAATTATGAAGGTGTCAAATTCGTAGAAGGGATGGAGGCAACAAAGCAGAAATAGTTGGCAAGATGGGAAAAAGAAACATTACATCAGAAAAGATTTTTAAAAATAGCAGGTTTTGTTGACACCTCAGAGGCCACTTGGACTAAATAAAGAAGGAAAAAAAATGAAGAGGGGGGAATTGAAAGAGGCTGAAACACTTTAAGCCCAGACAGGGCATTGTTTTATATATAAAGCACGTCAGGAAGCAAAAGAAAAACCAAGGCAGGCCTTATATCTACTTATTTCTTAAGCAGAAGCCTGGAGAGCATTACGAGCTTCCTTCTTGAAAACAAGCCAAACGCAGCCAGCAGTAAAGACTTTTGTGAACATACAAATATCAAGAGAGAGGGTAAACACAAAGGATTGCTGTAAGGCCAATGCTACATTGACATGAGGACAAGGAAATAGCACCTGCTATAAAATACAACAGGAAAACACTTATGCCTGAGAGGAAAGGTGTGTGCCATTTCTATAAAACAGGATCTGCAGTAGGTCTATACAGGCAGATGTTATTACCCATAAACAGGGTAATGATACTAAATTTGCCCACGATACTAATTTGCTATTGATAAGTATAACATAACACAGCCTTACAACCTTCACTACATAGAAAGAACAGTAATTTCTGATGTTATAGACACTTCAGCAGGTGTAATCAGTAAGAATTTACAGTCTAAGACCTAGTCTAGAAAATTGTGCGTACATAAAAATTTACATTTCCAAATTTATTAGGACTACACGCAGCACATAATTCGATTACTTTTTTTTTTGTAAGAGGGACAAGAGTTTTATATGGTTACAGAGACCTGAGTTGAAAGCTTTGTGCTCCATGGAGACAGCAAAAGAGAACCAACCCCTAATGTGTTCAATCATGTCATATCTCTCTTCCACTCACTTCGTCACCCCTCTCCCTCAATTACTTGCCTTCAACTGTTTCTTCCCTAAAAACATACCACCTTAAATATTTTCAATGAAAAATCCAAGGCATCAGCAGTTCTGAACTTTCAGACATGCTTGAAAATGGAGAAGTATTTTGATTACGTTCAAGTTTATTCATTTAGATTGTGCTACTCCTCCAGTAGGAGTCATATTCATAGACAGGTGTTCATAACTTCACTTCCTCATTTAATGTCCCAGAAAAACTGTTTATTGCCTCATACAGTTTTCTGCTATGAACATTATCTTTTTACTTACATCGTGAACTACAGGAGATCTTTGTGAGTTTTCCTGCCAAAACCCACTATTTTGACATATCCTTAAACTCGTAATACATAAGAGCATTACAAATCAATTGTTTTTCTGCTACTGTACGGCAAGCTCATGCTGTTTATTAATGTCATGTTATAACACTCTATCATAAAATTACTTCATTGTTAAATTACTTCCCCAAGCACTTTATTGGTCTTCAGCTAGAACTATCACCACTGAAGTCTGCTCTCCCATGAACGCTGGTTTCTCACTCTAATCAGAGCGGAGAGGCAAACCATTTTACCATTATGTAGTGACACCAGCTCCCAGTCCGATAGTTCCTCACTACCCTAAACCACTGTTTCAAAAGCACACGGAGACAAGTAAACTCGCTTTCAGAAATGCAGGCCTAGAGAAGAAGCCGCTCTGAAGAGCTATGGCAACGGTGACATCCCAAGAGCTTAAAGAGTAAAATATGAGCAAATAAGACAGTTAGTCTTTACTAATGATTTCCATGTATAATCAAATAAGAAGAATTAGAGCCCATTAGGGTGTTAGGAAAAAACAAGCAGCAAGCAAAGGAACAAGGGAGAAAAGCCAGTATCTTGTTTCTTTTTTCACAGTATTTCAGTGCAAAAACAAATGTAGACAACCACTTCCCCACATACACAGACTTTTTCTTCTTTTTTTTTTTTTTTTAAAATACATGTTGTAGAAAGCTGCCTTCTGACCTGATGAACTTTCCACCTGGGACCTTCAAATCCTGACAACAGCCATGGAAACTACTCTGCCATCCCCCCCTTTAGCACCCTGTCTCACAAGGATGACCAACTGGAGATCCACTTCTGGGACCTCAAAATGATATTCCCTACCCAAGACAAGTCTTAGGAAGCATCTCCATTTCCCATAATAAAACCCCACAGGCTAACTCATAAAGAACCAAGCATCTTGAAAAAAAAAAAAATAATAAAAAAACCAAATCAAAGCCCAAATCATTTGGAAACACCTCCTCATATGCTAAAAGATTGCTTTCTTCCAAATTAGAACAATATCCTGTCTTTCATGAACAACTCCAACCCAAACAAAAACTTGAAAGTTTGCTTTATTTTTCCTCAAACAGCCACAAGTCCAGTTTATTCAGTCTTCCGCTCAGAGCGTCCTTTAAATGGCTTCAGTCTCTGAAGACGTCACAGGAGACACCACCACGCTCAGCAATCAGCCGGTAATCTCATACTGAACTGAATCTCTTAGCCAAGGTCTTGGTTTGCATCCCTTGGATAATTTCAGGACATATCGGCGGGAGGGGGAAACTGGCTTACCCTTTCTATCATTCTGGGACTGTGGTAGGGTGCCCATCCCCGGGAACAGCAAGGAGGAGAAACCTGATAAAGACACTGAGGACTTAGGTACTATTTACAGTGCACCTGCTAAATCTTATATTGATACTGCTTACTCTAGTGGGCTTAAAATATACGCTTACACATGTGGAGCAATCCTTAAGGGTCTGTTATTCTGCTGCTCCAAAAAGCACCTGAGCTCATAACATCAGCATTTTTACAGATCTCAGAAGAAACCTTTTTAAGTTCATCTACTTCGTACAAGCCAACCTTGAAAGACCAAACCACAGATGAAATTTAAAAAAAAAAAAAAACAAACCACAAACCAACAAGCAAAAAACTCCTGTCACAAAATAAACCACGTGAAATCAGAGTTTAATTCTGAAAAACACCTCGTCTAATAAATCTACTTTAAAAATCAAGTCAGACCAATTCCCCTTAGTGCCTGGTCCCAGCCAGTGTTATTGTGTCATTTTTATGCCTTCCTTCTTAGAGATTATTCCATAGACTGTAAATAATGTCTTCCAGTGCATATGAATTATATATAAAGGCAGGTACAAATTAATGGGAATTATTAATTTATGATTACATTGTGATAAGGAGATAATTTTGTATCTTTTCCTAGTTCTGCATAGGTGGAGCATGTAGCTGTGAAAACTGCATGCCTTCCTTTCACCCACCCAAAAGGTCATGTACCAGATACAGTTAAGTCCAGTTCTGCCACTTTGTTTCTATTCAAGGGAAACATTCCCCACGAATGTCTTTGATTATTTACTTAACTCCAGACAAATCCTGGCTGCAACTAACAGCTTCTTCTCTCCCATGCAAGTTTGCCTCACAAACACTATTACAGCCAAACAACAACATCCTCAGCTTGCAATTAACATAGATCACCCGAAGTTATACTTGCTTACAGTGACGTCCTGACCTGATTAGTGTAAAAGCCACAGACAAACACACTGTTGTCAACTCAGTTAGAAAAGTTTAAGAAATGCATAACCTCAAGCGTCCATTACCAAACTTCCAGTGAAGTTATAACTAATTTTCATTGCACTGCAAAGTAAATGGGAGACCTGGCTTCATAACCCTCGTCAGCCTTCTGCAATGGGGTTTAACCCTGCATTTCCTCTTATCTTCCATAAGGATGCTCCAAAATTTTGCAGTAGCTGTTGACAGCCCCTACTGATCACTGCACATTAACAAAGGAATTATTCTATTGTTCTTAAGCCTCTCAAAATCCTGCACTCTCCCCTGTACTCTTGCACAGCTTCAAGAAGAAAGTGCAGGCTACCTGCAGCTATCCTAGCCATATGGCTGATGCTGAAGTCATTTTGGGTTTTTTTTGGTTTTAAGATCAAAGGAAAAAGGGAGAGACGCACTTCAGAAGTTAATTATAACCGGCATACTATTTCAGACCACTCCCAGGGCCCACCGCCACCGACTCCCAGGACTTGTCACCGACTCCCGGGACTTGTCACCGACTCCCGGGGTCTGCTGCTGACCCTCACCGCCGGCTCCCGGGGGCTGCTGCTGACCCTCACCGCCAGCTCCCGGGCCCTGCAGCCGCTGCCGAGGCCGAGGCCTGCAACCGCCATCATCGCCCTCGACGCCCCGCTGTTACCGCCCTCGCGGTCACGTGGTGCCGCCGCGCGCACCCTCCAGAACGTTCCGCGCCGCCCTGCCCGCACCTGTGCCCGCCGCGCTGGAACGTACCATCCGCTCCAGCGCGGGGGGGGGGGGGCAGCGGAGGGTCGAGATGGCAGGGAGCCGGCACTACAGAAGAGCCCTCTCCATCACTCACGCTGAAACACCAAGGCTGAGCCGGGGGGATTAAGCAGACCAGGCATTTAACTCACTGCTTCTCCAGAACCAGCGATCCGTCGTTTCCCGCACAATGGTTCGCTCCAGCTGCTCGCCCCGCAGAGCCCTGTGGGCGGTGCGGGCAGAGCCCGGGCAGCGGTGACAGTGGCTGGCTTATCTGGGGTGATTTTAGTTGGCTGTTCATCAGTTCAAGCTGGTAATAAAGCAGATGTGGCTGGGAGCAAGCAGTTGAGTGAGTGGAGGGGAAGATTTCCCTCAGGAAAGAGCTGCCTCCTCTCAGAACAGGAGAGAAAGGGGTGCCTCCCAAAGGACTCTGTGCTCTTGAAGGTAAAGTAACAAAAGTAATACAGTGCCCCTCACGCAAACTATGCACTTGTGTATCAGAGTGTTAAAAACAGCCTGAAAACCTCGCTTTTGGGACTGTCACGGTCCTTCCCAGTCAGCCCAAGCTGATGGGGGAAAGCCGGCCCTGCTGACAGGAGAGGCCCGGTGGCAGGGCAGTCCCAGAGGCCTCACACAGCCTCCGGGTGATGTCCCCTGGCTGCTCCCACCTGGCTGCTCAGCCTCAAAAACCAGCAGACATCTTAAAAATAGCTTTTACCCTACTCTTTGACATTTAAAATTCCCTCCTAGTTTCCTCTCTAGTTTGACAGTCTGTTAGCAGCACTCCCAGGCTCACAGAATCTCTCATTGGAACAAAATAAAGATTATGGTTTGGCATAAGGCGCTGTCTGATGATACAAGACTGCTAGCTGTCCCCAAAACTCACAGTTGCATAAATATCTTCCATCTTTTGCCAATATTTTGCCTTTGTGCTTCTGTTCTCCAGCCACTGTCCCTCTGCAGCTGCGAAGCCGTTTGTTTTCCTGCACACCGTCCTGGCTTTGCTGCTGAGAGGAACACACAGCAGAATGACCTGTTGTTGAAAGAAGGGTGAAGATATTTTATCATCCGTAAGACTGGTTTCTTTTCCTCTTGTCCTCTTCTTCTATCTCACAACTCCTTTCAGCTCCCCAGGGGAAGGACAGAGCATTGCTTGCTCTCCCCAGCACCCGTCTATTTTGCTGGAAGAAGGAAGCAGGAAAAGTACCCAACCCAAACTGTGTTTTCCCTCAGGCAGGCAAGAACAGAGTATGACAACTGATGTATTTCATCTTAATGCAAATCCAGCTCCAGCAGATATACGACTAAACTGTAAAAATTGTCAATACTGGGACGAATTGGTATCACAGAAGATCTACTGTTCAGAGGAGTTTTGGACCGGTTAT
Source organism: Larus michahellis (assembly GCF_964199755.1). NCBI lineage: Eukaryota > Metazoa > Chordata > Aves > Charadriiformes > Laridae > Larus > Larus michahellis. The sequence continues at coordinate 3,534,148 of NC_133906.1, read as the reverse complement.
TCAGATAAGGACAAAGAGCTTCAGTGAAAGACAAATTCATCCCGGTTGCACTATGCTTCTGCTGCTGTGAACTGAGAGTAATTTTCAGTGGGCAGTACCTGAAACATGAAGCACGTCTGGTTTACCCTGGTGTAACATGAGACTGAACTTTGAATTTTTATGAACACAGAGAAACAGCTGCAGAATTAAAACTCACAATAATCCCCCTCAGTCAAGCATTTGGCCCAAAAAGGAGTATATAAACTCACAGGCTTTGTGCATCATTTCTCATCTATGCTATTCAGGTCTGTTGCTTCTCAACACACACACTGCAATAGCACATTCAGCCACATATGTAACATTAGATTTAACAAAAGGATAAAACTTGCAAGTACTTCAGACATTTACATCAATCCCACCTGACACAGCAGGTGGCCCTTCAAAGCACCTGCAGTTTATTTGTCATCAAGATAACCTAGGAGGTCCAAAATGACAAATCGGGGTAGCATCATCGCATGGGATCATGTTGGAAAGAAAAATAGATCTCATCCATGAAGAAGTACGTCACTGCCAGTCTTGACATTCGTGGTCACAGTCGTAGTTTTCAGGCTGTCAGTGAGCTCTGCAAAACAGGCTCCAGGCTGTCAGAGGTTGGCAGGAGACAGCCTCTGCAGTAAGAGCTCGTAGGATAACCTTCACCAAAGCTATGAATAAGCTGAGAGGAGGATACAAACTGTTGAAGGTACCCTCCTTAGTGTTATGATATTAACTACTGCCAGTACAGCAGTTGCTGCTTGGGTCCACAAAGAAAGTACATTTTCTAAATGGGAGACTGGGCCTAGAAGAGCAGAAAATGTGCCTGATTTCGGTTTGAAAGGAGAGTGCAGAGAACTTCATTTGTAGCCTTCATCATGCTTTAAGATCCTACATGATGAAAGCTGTTATTATACTTTCAGGGTCCAATGCTGGCAATCCCTAATTACACTGAGCAACACTTCATTACTTGAATAAAACCAGGGGGGTTAGCAGGTCTGTTTGCCCGAAGCACTCTTCAGACTGAGAGTTGCAGTTTGGCCTCGGTGCTGATTGCTTCTCCCCTTTCTTCATATAACGTGAGAGCTCCTAAATGCTTTTCCAAAGAAGCCAGAGAGAACATTGCATGTTGGTTTCTTTTTTGTCTAAGAGAAATGCATCGCTGCCCTTTGCGGTTGTTATCAAAATCTGTTTTTAAGCCCTGAGTGTGGCACAGTCATTTTTACAGTTTAACATAATTTGGGCGACTTTCAGTTTTGTCCAAGTCAATATCTTGCAGTATTTTGTTTGTTCTGGCCTCTCCTTCCATGATACACACTGTGCAGTACTGCCGGTCATTGAGTCTTTTACTGAATACTTGGTTCAAGGAACTGGATTTTTAGGCGTTGGAAAAAATCAAAAGAGCCGCTCCAGAGGGCAAATTTACCAGGTCAGAGCTCTGAGAAGCATTACATAGACCTCCTGACACAAAAACAGTTGTAGGCAGTTGGGAACAGGCTTCATTTGAGCGGTTAAGTTTGACATGGCTGTGACTGAACGTGGTTGAAATCCACTTTAGAGCCCCTAGAACAAGAAGATAAGTCAAATCTACCACTTGAAAACTACTTCTTTCATATCTTTTATTGGCAATACTATGAACTTCTAGTTAATGGTGTAGCAGCTGCACAACGTCCGGGTCACAGCTACAATTTGGGGAAACAAGTAGAAGTTTAATTTGTTACCCAAACAACCTGGGACTCTGAGATGTTGTTCCCTTTGTCAGCATATTCCTGCCACCAGACATTGTCTTGAAGCCTGCAGTAAGGACTGGCGCTTCTGGAGCCGGTTTCTGGTGCAAGGGTAGCTCTGCTACATGAGAGTTCAGGATGGGAAATGAGACAAATGGCTTTCAACTAGCACAGCAGGTTTCAGCAGGACTGTAAAGGGACATTTTTCAAGGCACCCAAAAGGAGTTGGGTATCGCACTCCTGTTGAAAGACCACAAGTATTTAAGTAATGAACTCCTCCTTTGCACTTTGGAGGAGCAGACAGGAACACTAAACAAATAGTGTTTAAATGAACACCAGGCTGCTTTCAAAGTCATCGATGAGAGCTCTCAATCCTGGCCAGTCATTTGAAAATATTCACAGCCGCAGACAAAAGCCTGTAAAGTTTCATCTTTATAGTCGGGGAGAAAAAGCCCACGCCGCTAGCTGTACTCAAAGGGCATTCCTGATGGACAGTTATCCAGACGTGTTCCAGCTCTGTGTGAAGTTGTCTCCTGCAAGACTCACTGAAATGTTTCTGCAGTCATGAGCCCAGGCTGTGGGAAGTTAATCCTTGTCATCACCTTTGTGACTCACCTTGCAGTTTCAATTGGCCAAATTATTCCTCACATCTCCTCTTCAGAAAAATAAACCGCTGTGTTGAGTTGTTAGCGCAGAATGGCTGCCACGTTCCAGCCTGGGCAGACGGATTACAGCAGTGAGTCATCAAATTGAATGTACAGGCACGATAGCTAAGATTTATAAAGAAGCCTAAGCCTTATTTATTTCACTGGAGTTAAATATCTAAACCATTTACATTCTGCTAAAGCCCCTCAGCAGTGCATCTTATTACCTATGATACTGGTAGCTGTGTGTTGCAGGAATGTCAGTTCTACAAGGTACCGATTGTTGAGCAATAATGCTAACTGCCATGTGATTTGCAATGCCAATGTGGTTAGGAACAGGGGAAGAATCGTTGTAGGTACAAAATTTTGAATTGATCCCAAAACAAATAATGACAATGTTCAGACCAAAAGTGAATAAATAAAGTTTCATTCTTTTCATTTTAGTGTCCTTAAAAACTGCTTCATTGAGGACACGGAACCATAAAGCAATCAACTTTAGTTGATGGTGGTTTAGTTAGTTGACAAACTAGAAACTCCAGGGGGAAAAAAGTAATTACTTTGACCTATATCCACACAAGCTGTCTTATCGTTTTCAACTGACATATTTGTATAAAGAAATTTGTATAAATATTTATTCAGATATCTCTGAGTATGTAACCTAAGCAGTGATAGAGCTGAGATGCAAATTGTCTTCCATGACGAAGACCAGATTATATCCTATTGCATTTTTAATATCTTGTCTTCTCTTTTCAGCACTCTTATCAATTATTTATTCAGTTATGATCCCTAAACATACTAATGAGCAAGGACCTGAACACGTTACGTCAAAAGATACTGATATAATAACCAAAGAATGTATGCAGATGAGAAAAGAGAGCAGCTGGCAAAATAAATAAGGAAATGAACTCTCTCAGCGTAAAATAACTGATTTTGGCATCAGATTTGAAAATCACAACATGTCGGAGACCAAGAGAAACCTTTATAATACAGGTCCTGCTTTTGGTTAAATTACTTCCTTTTTGAATGTTCTCAGTTAGGTGGTTTCGTATTGCTGAATCTGTTTAGATGGTTTTTTTCTGAAAATATGATTCATCTTATCCAGACCCTCCTGTATCCATTTTAGAACATATTTCACTAATGATTTCAGATCTGCAAAGCTATTTTAAATATTTCCCGTGGTGTGTTGATAAATAAACAATAAATCCAAACCTACTGCGCTCAAAGTCAGACATCCTGGAGGTTCTGACCATGAATTTTCTTCAGCTGCCCGATACAGATGGCACTCTATCTAATACGTCACATCAAGGGCGTCACCTGCTCATAGTGCTCCTTTGTTAAACAAGGTGACCTCTGAGGTAGAGACTTGAGGCCTCTACATTAGCCATCGAGGATTTAGAAGTTACTACTGGCCCCTGGAAGGGCCTTGTTCACTAGTCATCTCATTGCCAGAGACACCTTTTATCCGTATAAAACATGAAAAATATAAAATAGATACAAAATGAACTACCATTGCGAAACATGAGCAGAATACACCCCCCTCTGCTGCAGCCCCGATGACTAGGTAACAGGAGTATAAGTTAGGACTATTTTTTAATTTGGTTTTAACCCAGTGAGTAAGACCCTAAACCCACACAGGCTACCTATTTAACTGGTAAGACAGTGTTGTTTTTACCACCACATTTGAGATTATAACACACTTTGACATTAAAACTCAGTAAGATTTCAGTTTATCTATCCCAAAAGACTCTCTGTGGGAGATGCTAAGTCTTTTTTTTTTTTTTTTGGCAGTGAAACTAAGAATTTAATTGTATTTAATAAGAGCAAGATCTGTCCTTACATTCTAAAGTTCCATGATTTCATTACATCATGGATCTCCTAGATCCTTGTAGACCACAAACAGCTCCATCATCTATTTAGTTACAATTTAGTTTCACTTACACCAAAAATCTATCATGAATTGGATGAAGGCTGCCTCACAGAACTGTTTTGCTATTTTCTATGCCCTCTTTTCAAGCAGCAGTGTCTCCTCTTCATCTCTTCCAGAACCCTGAGTGAAACAAGATGTTTGAATTAATTTCTCTAACCCCGGTTCGGTGCTTTTACTAGCAGAACAGCCAGCTGGTTTGGTGTAGAACGAAGGGCACAGATTCATCACTAACTTCAAGGCGCATGACCCTGGCCCTAGGGGTACAGCTTTTCTGAGAAAGATAATGCAGAGTGTAAAGTGGCATTATATCTATCACTGCATATGTGCAAGGTGGGCGGCAGATCTATTAGAAAACAAAGGATAGCTCATTTGACTGAGCAGGCTCTCATTCTCCTGCAGCCCCTCACACCTGTGATCAGAAAAGCGGTCTTCAAGATCCCTCACATAATATTCTACCCAGGCTGAGGGACATATGGTATATATAAAGAAAATAAAAAGAATTGGTCTGCTCTATCATTGTGATGCTGAAAGAGTTTTTTCCTTGTTTGTTGCTGTATGAATAACTAGCTGATTTAATTACCTTTTCATTTTAGGTAAGGAAATGCAGTGGAAAGATGGTAAGAGCACTGTTACGCCATCAAGCCCGAGAGCCTCCTGGTGATCCTAAACTTTGGCAGAAGGATGCTAAGGAAACTACTCACGGGAAGAAAACGGAGCAATTGGCAGGAAGCACGGTAGCCTTATCAGCAGAATAGCCACTGATTACTTTAAAATTGACCTATTCCCAAGGCCTTCTATGTGTCTGTGTCAGGAACTAACAAGGTAAAATCCCATGCTACTTGTTTGATACTAAAGAGTTTTAATTTTCCATGTTACAGTTACACCTACCCAAACATATATTTTGAGATTTTTTAAAAAATGGAGGGGAGGGGTGTGGAAAATTAACACTGAGATGGGATCAGAAGCAAATTCTGAACAACCAAAAGCCAAGGTAGATGTTAAGTTGAATGGACAAGATTCTGGGCCAAGTTTGTATGGCTTATTTCCTTTTCCAGCTGACCACATCTCCCTCAGGCTGTCTTTCCAGATTTGTATCTGGAAGGAGCATCTTGAAGAAAATACAAACAAAAGCAGAAAGAACCTGGGAAAATGACTGGTACCAAAATTTGGATGACATTTTCAAACGGTGGACTGAGCTAGAAAGGAGAACAAAAGACTAGGTCTCCTGTAAGAGAACACTAAGAAAAAGGTGGGACATGGGGGCATGAAGGAGGTGCATGAGGAAGCAGGAATGATTGGCTGTAGTCAAGTGAGACTTGAAAGAAGCAGGCATAACGGGCTAGATCCTCAGCCTGTTTAAATTGGCATTGCTTCTTTGAACTCAACAGAGCAGTACAATTTACACCAGCTGACGATCTGGCCTGATAGCTGCAAGTTTGAGGATAGACCATATTCATCACAAGGCTGTAAACCTTCCCCACCCTAGGAAAACAAGAAGCGTAATCTGGTTCCTGAGCTTGCTGTAGCCAAGTGGAAAAGGTGCCAAACACCTGAATATCCCATATGTGAGGCTCTTTATTTGGGGGAGGAAAAAAAAAAAAAGACAATAAAAACAATTTCACGGCCAAATAAAAGTGTCCCTGATGCTTTCCTATAGAGAAACAATGACATCCAGTGGTGAGCTACATTAATCACAGGGGCTTTACATTAACCCTACCTCAAGAAATCACAGCTCATAGCTGTTCCTGGGAAGGGACCCATGTGCAGTTCTATTCCAGACCTTGGGGACTTTAAAACCGTCCTTGCTGCTTTCTTTTCTGATCAGCCGAGTGCCTCTGCATTTTTCTGTCAGCTGCAGTTGTGAAGCCCTGCTCTAGGTCCTCACAGTCTAACAGGGACTTGATAGTTTCAAAGAGAAATATCTCCAGGTGACTGCAATATTATCTCCATGAGCAACTGAAGGCTTCTCACCAGGGCAGGCAACACAGAGTTTGCAGTCCCAGCAGAGCAGGTTACTGCCTGGCACAACCCTCCCCATGCCAGTGGTGACTACCTTACCCCCTGCCTCACCTGGGTCACAGACTGACAAGCAGCCGGAAGGTAGAGGGAAAAGGTGATTAAGAATACAGCCTCTCATAAACCCCTACTTCTTACCCTCATGATAATCTGCTTCTTGCACAAAATTCTCCTCCTCTTCTTCCCCTCTGCCTCTCTAAAGAGGTCAGTACAGATCTGGACCATGATCAGTAGTGCCAGGCTGTAGGCACCACAAAACTGCCTGTTTACACTGCTTTGGTTTGTCCACCACCCCCATGGAGCCAGATGACCTTTGGTTTGTTGCTTTTATTTGAATTCAGCTTGTCTCCTGCTGCTACTTCAGGGACTAACCCCTCAGCCTCTGTCTATTCAGTCTGACTGGCATTTTCAGCTCCTTTTTGGATTTGTACTGTATCTTGTCATCTGTGTTTTACATTTTAAAAAAATTACATTCAATTGATCCCTTCCTATGATTCAAGTGCATCATGAGCTTTCTGAGGAGAACAGAAGGGGCACTTAGATGAACTGACAGGTGACGCACTCAGCAGCAAGGTACTTTATCCAGAAGTGTTCTTGGAGTAAACTGTTACACCACCACTAGTCTGAATGGTCTGGATGAACAGCCGCTCTCCAGAACTGGGACAATTTCTTTCCTAAATTTGTCCAGAATCCAATCTTCTAAGCTTTATTTCTTTTCTACCATCTAGGCATCTCACAGATCGACATATCTACCACCACAAGGTACCCTTAAGAGGAGGTGGCGCTCATATACCTGTTGTATTACTGGGAGGCTTAGTGCAAGACAACCAGAATTTTTTGTGTATAAGCTCTTGGGTTGAAAACACCTACCTGGTAGACTTTTCAAAAGAGGCTGGATATTGGATTTCTAACAGGATTTTGTCATGTAGATACTTTCAAAAATCCCATCAGGTGCCAAGTGTCATAGTTAAGTGTCTACGCAGTCCAAAGACTGCCCCGACTGTTTCTATCAAAGCTACAGATTGAAGCCCTGTTAAGGGAACTGCTTTAAAAGCACACAATTAGGACTGATTCTCCACTCTATTTTTTTTAAAATGTTCACAGGCAAGATGGGGGCATACAGAGGAGACAGCGGGGCATACAGAGGAGAGAAAACTTCGCTTAGGGCCACACAGCAAAGTCTCAAAATCAGTGTCATTTCTGTTAAATTGCGCTGTTCATACCAATTGCTTTTCTACAGCTTTTGGGGATCGGGACTCCTAAATAGTCTAGCTAAATGGCCCATGCTAAAATATTTTCCCTGTTTCGTTTTTGGTAACTGACCCCTTGCTCTCATATTAGGGAGCAACGTTAATTTGAGGAGTGGATTAGTTTTCATGGTATCTTTCTTAAACACCTCACTCACATACTCTCCAACCCTTTCTTCTTCCAAGCTAAACAATTCTCACTTTTGCACTCTATCCTCAGATGTAAACCCCACCCAGCCTTCTAACCATCTCATGACATGGTTTTGGTGGACTTCCAAACCAAAGAGGTTTCCAAACTGAACCTCCAAAATGTTTGAGGTTTCCCCATCTCTGTATAGTACTTTCCAAGAGCACACTCCCATTGATTCTGGAGGCAGCCTTGAATCAAAACTAACCATAATGCAGTCAGGAACAAGTCTGGCTACTTTTTAATGAGGAAATATGCTCTTGGGAAGTATCATGCAGTGGATGGGCAAACCTCAAACACATTGGAGGTTCTGCTCATAAACCTCTTTGATCTAGAAGTCTCACCCAATGGCAAAAAACTGATGATCGTGCATGCACAGAAGTGTGCCAGCCATGACATGAGAGAGCTATTATCACGGCGGGCAGGCAGCGCAGTCCCCACTACACACCCATGCTGCTGGCCGGAGCAGTCCTAAGTTTGAGCAAGAAAAGAACACTTCATTACCAATAATAAAAGAAAAAATAACCCAGAAGTATGCAATTCAAGTTAACAATCACCCCTCCCTACCCCATAAACTCCCACTGCAGTCGTATCCAGTAGAGCCAGTTCTAACTCTGCTCTCAAATCTGCAGCTGCAGAGAGCCCCCGCCAAGCCAGGTTCAGATGCTAATGTAGCTTTAACTGCTCATTGTTCCACAGTGACAGAGAAATCAAGCTCTGTTGGGATGCACTGCCCTTTTTTTTTATTGATTTAAACTAAAAGGCTTGAACTCTGCAAGAACAAATTTTGCTTTTGCTGCATGTCACAGTTCTCCCACCAGGACAAGTCCATCTACAACACAAAGTCATTACAGGACATTACATTACATCAACACAAAAGCCAGTCAAGGCTGGCTTTTTATTTCAGGCTGCAGAGCCCCACGCTTTCTACATCAAAGACCTGTGGTGTTAGGTAGGTGGTAAGCAGTGCTAGAGAAGCAAAGAACTCTGAAACCAAGGTAGAACAAGAAAACAAAGACAAGGCACCAGGCGCTCCACGGGTATATGCCTGCCCATCTACGTGCCTGCCTCTTCTCATAGTCCTGTGTGTGAGGACAGCAGTGAATTTCAGTCACGCAGAGAACTTTTTCATTGTACTGATAAGAGTTACGGAACAGACACCCTTTCTGTGCTCCAAACAGTATTAAGCTTCAGTACTTAGTCTTCTCCAAGGCATTTATTTGTTTGTTAGACTAGGCAGCTCCACAGGACACCGGGCTCTGCTGGTTGGTCCCCTCCAGGCTCCTTTCTTTACACCCCTGTCCCCAAACAGATATAAATAAATAGACACCACTTCCTGAGAGCTTCAGTGCTTCATCAAAACACTACTGAAAGGCTCTTAAGTAGAAATAAAATTACCTCTTGTTTTTTTACAAAGTCCAAGAAAACAAGGCATTGCTGTTTCATAGTTGCAGGCTCTGAGCTGTGCAGTACTACAGCAACAGCACGAGGAGAGGTGTGACAGGTCAAAATAGGGTCATGTACCTGCAGCCTCCGGAAAGGAGGGGTGAGAGTTAGCCCTAAACCTGTTAGAACAATTCCGAGCAAGTGTGAGCAACTGCTGTTCTTGTGATGTCCAACTGAGTAATATCTTATTTCTAATTTTAACATTCAAGAGGAACTTTTTGTTTGGCCTGGCTTGGCCAGAGAGCCATTGGCAGTAGCCTATGGCTCAACTGCTAATATGTCAGGAATTCAGATTGGCATCCTGCGGCTCGGCGCACCGATGAGGATGTGTTGTTTCTCAGTGAACTCTCACTTCCCGTCTGCTTCGCTGTCGGCCTGTACGAAAGCCACCAAACAGGAGACTTGCGGGTCATGTGGCTCCGTTCCCGTGCACCGTAGGCTCTTGAAAACTTTCAGTTGTGTATCTCCGTGGCTCCTACTCAGGTGAAACAGAGGTCACAACCAACCAGAAAACTTCTCAAGTATTAGCATTTTTATTTTTTAATCTGATATCCTCTGTAATATAGAAAGCTGCACAAATAGGCTGGAGAAAATAAGTGAACCAAAGTGAACCTTTCACTGTAAGGTCTGAAAAGGTCCCATTAACTTTTTATTACCAAGAATATGTAACTTTCGATTGTCTTTTCCTCTCTGGTATCTAGCCAGAGCAGGTGCAGTGCCAAAACAGAAGAAACACTGTGCTCACATTTGATATTTTAGGTTACAGTTTTACCTTGGTTAATCAAATACGATAAACTTACCTGAGTATGAGCAGTAGCCCTGAGGGCATAGCTCTTAGTTGTCCAAGACTGGAAGGGCTGATGAGGAGAGCAGGTCATACCCTCTATTTCAAACTTTTGAGTAAATAGGGAGCTTTCCAGAAGCAACCACCCCTTACGTCTCCCAATTGAGAAGTTCACAGCACTTCTGCGAGAGAACTCAGATAAGTCTTGTTAAACTTGACCTAACCTTTTGATCCACTGAAGTTCAGACAAGGTAACCCCAAAGTACATTAGTGAGATGACACTGAATCAGCCCTGAAATTAGACATGCAAAAGACTGACCTCATTTTTCCTTTCTTAGCCCTTCTTCCCATTCCTGACCAAGTTGTTTAGTCTGGTATTTCGTAGTACTTTCACGTATTTATTTTAAATAAAATGAAAGGATGGAGTAGCCATTAAGAGTCTTAAGAGGTTCCACAGTCCTCTCTTGCTAGTCAATCTAAAATTTTCTTTCCTCTCACCCCACAGATCCCATCTCATGTGTTTCATTGTGTGGTTCCTCTTCCCACTTAGGGCTTTCATATATTTGAATTCCTTCACGCTTCCTTGTGCCATCACTTAGTCAAAATCTCAATACTTGCTTTCTTTTTAATTATTTCCCCCAAATTTTATTTTCTCCCTCACCTAATTATTTTCATAGGTACTTAATCCCCACCAACTCACTCATATTTTCCATCCAGTTGGGACACACGCAACTGAACACAATATCCCAAATCCCATGATGCCAGTGCCATCTCAGCATAAAGCATAATTATCTATTTAATATCTGATTTGCTGTCTCCCTATAACTCACAGGTCATGTCCAATAATACTGCTTCCTAAATCTCTCTCTGTCTGATTAAGTACTTGCAGTTTCCTTTAGACATATTAGCTACATTCTTCTAAACTGAATCATGTTTGTTTTCTTCTTATTATGGTGCTAATCTCTTGAGGCTTCTTTTGTACAAGTGGATGGAAAGAGATTTTTTCCCCTTGTTATTGCACAAGAGGGTTTTCTGTCTTTGGACGTGTCATAATAAAATGGTTTTGGTAGCAGCAAACCTAATTCCTGTTGTTATTAAACCATAACACACTTCAGGACGACTTAGTCATTGTGGAATAACACTGTCTTGTGAGAATCACGTATACCTAGCAGGAAGTGCTGAAGTAAAAGGAAGGGGGCTAGAGACAGACAAAGAGGAAGGATTTACAGGCTGAGTAAGAAATTAAATTCAGCTACTCTTAATTAATTAGTTTTTAAAAAACAACAATGCATTGATCACTGACAGCTAAATTTTTTTGTTATTCAGAAGATTTTGCAGTGACTCCCCTTTCATATAATTGAAGGACAGCAAAAGCACGGCGGGAAAAACTTTGTTCTTAATTGTATATATATTTTTTGATGAAAAAAATATCATCCAAACTTTGTCTCAGATGGGGGGCAGTATATGTTCTACATCAACTGTTGGGGTACTTGGTCTATAAAGAGGCTGCTGTCCTCTTGACTTATGTGTAGTCAGTGTATTTTATGTGTAAAGATGGGCTTTGAAGGATTAACAGCCAGTCACGGACCATTTTGGAAAGGTATTTTCTTCACATTCAAAGCTGGCTTTTCTTCCCAGACACTCAGTCCTGCTATAGCAAAGACCTGCTTGCCAAATCAGAGCTGGTAGTAATGGGAATGGTGCAGTTCTCTTTGGGAGGGCAGGGCAGCTCTCATGCACACAGCCAACCCCAGGGTGGCCCAGGCCCCACAATTTTCCGGGAGTTAAAATTTGGTCTATCTGAGAACAAATACATACAGATATAAATACCGCTAGGTTTCTGTAGGGGCTGGTCTACTATCCATCCAGACTTGCCAAACACCACCTTCTTTGACCCAGACAGTCAGAATTTCAGGTTTGGTTAGACTGTAAACTGGTCAGCAAGAAGACGAAATTAACAGCCTGACAGTATGGAAGGGAGAGCTCCCCACAACGTATTTAGAGGACTGGAAGGTTACGCTGTTCAAGTTTATTGCAACTCCAGTACCATCTGACAAAGGTGAAAGATGAGATATGTCAGAATGAAAATTCACATGTGAAAAAGTGTTTTGGTGGTGAGTTAGCCCAGATACGTTACATCTTTTTCGTTCAAGAGCTCTGGTCACATCTCTTTCGTTCAAGAGCTCTGGTCACAACTCACCTGAAGAAGCTGGCAGTGTACCACTTCATACCTATGAATTTACATGATCTTGTGGCAACTGCATGTATTTATGCACCAGCTGGATGTATTTATGCACAGAACCTAGAGGTTTAAAGAGGTTTATTTTGGGAGGTACCTTTCAGAAAAATACCCTTGAAGGTTATCACTTTAAAGGAATACACCTGTGCCATAGGAGACGGTACGCACCTCGGCTTTGCCATTCAGCCAAGAGAACATCGCCCATCAGAGTCATTCTGCTTCCTTGCGCTGCACTTTGGGAATGCTCCACCGTTCACACTGCTCTGGGCAAAGAGTGACTTGGGAGCTATTGGGGAGGAAGGGAGCCGGGACATGGAGTGAGGGGGAGCTCCATGGCACACCGACACCAGCACTGCCTGCTACCGCTGTCAGCCTGGCGAAATCTAGGCTAGTCCCCACAACCCAGGCAGATGAGAGGTGCAGAAGTGACGCTGAAGGAGGAGCAAAGGAGAGAAGCAAGTAAAAGAAGTAAGAGGAATTAACTGGTCCCAGAGAAGTGAAGTGGATCAGGAGCAAACACTTAAGTCAACAAATGGAGGGAGGAAACAAAGAAGAGAGAGACAAAAATCCTCACTTAGCAGTTTATAGCAACAAGTCCTAGGAGAACTCTCTGAGTTTGCATCCCTTGGAAACGAAGCCATCAATAATGCACTCCTGGAAAAGCATCCCCACTCGAAGTCTTGAACTGTATGGATCCAGGAAATATTAAATCCATCTGCTGTGGAGAAAATGTTTTATCAACAACAAAAAACCCATTTGATTTATTCTCTAGACACTGGGCCCAGACTCAGTCACTAAGCTGTGCTATCTAATGTGGTTAGACAACTTCTAGGGAACTAACCTCTTGTTGCCATTACTCACAGTATTTGCTTTTCCCCTATTGCCTTACTCATCTGATTCCTCCCTTCTTATTATGACTCTGGTTGAGTTGATAGGTCATAATTTATACTACAGGCTGAGGCTTTCATGCCTTTGTCGGTAACTTGAGCCAGGGAAGTGAGTTATTCTTGCCTTTGCCTTGTTTCTCTGTCTCATTCCTTCTCCGTCTGGGAGTTTAGCTAGACCTAGAACATACAAACTCTGTAGTACTACCCATCAGGAGAGAGACCGATTAGCTTTCCCTCCAGTTTTAGTTACAGTATGTGTCTGTGAGTATCTTTGGAAGAGTTTTTTGCTTAATACCGGCTATTTAATAGAAGCCTACAGTGATACAGCACCATTAGCCCCAAAGTGCTTTCCAAACCATAGATTTATCCACCGCAGTTATCCTAACGTTAAAACAGAGGCATTATTGGAGAAGAGCAGGCACGCAGTAGGCGCTTTCCCTGCAAAGTGTAGCCCCTGTGTAGTGGGCTTTTTCCTCAGGCATTGTGTCCAGCCCAGCTCCGGACACTTCAAAAAACATCTCACCTACCTTTGATGCCAGTTAACTAGTTCCTCCCTTGTGGCTGAAAGCCAGAGCACAGATTACACTCGTTTTATGCAATAGCCCACTCGTGTTACACAGCAGACACAGACTAAAACTCCTCAAGTCCTGACAGAGAACCTGATTGCTTTCTCTCAGTGAGCACATGTGCCAGTAGTAGTACAGAATGGTTCTTCTCCATCTTCCTGGGCAAGGACTCACAGGCCAGCTATGTTTAGCGGGAGTGAAAGGTCCATGAGACCCCCCTCATGTTGTGCAGCATGACCCAGTGTAAAATGCTCCTCTGTAAAATACCAATAACTTCAGCTAATTCTACTTGATAACAAAATCAAGAATGGGTGGGGAAAGGATCCTACACTGACAAAAATGGCTGCCCTTCTAACATGCGCTCTCACATCCATACCAAAATGCTGGTTGCCAAACTGCATGAAGATGTCCGGATCACTTACTGGTAGACAAAAGGCAAAGGGTTCACATGGGGCAAAAATACCCCTCCCCTCCCTTCCCATCCCATCTCATCTCAAAAGAACCTTGCATTCTTCATCTTCGAAAAAGAGCTTCCTTAAGACAGAGAAGGGAGGCCCTACCTCAGCTGAGCATTTTCTTATTAGAATTTAGGACATTCTCTGTGCCTTCTACCATCAAGAGCTGAGCATGTTTGTTACCTGTGGCAGTGTAAGTCTGAGCTGGCTGGTTCTTGCCTAGGTGACATCAGGAGAAAAACATAAGGATTCAGTTAGGTAACAGTAAGGTATAATTGGGTGGCCACTTGAGACACATTAAATTTCTTCCCAGGAAGGGTTAAAAAGTTGAGAGTTCACCTGCCAATTTTTCAATAACCAAAGTCTTAAACCAAACAAAAGAAAGCCAAAACACACACACACACACACATCCCCCTCCAGCAGAGAGAAACATAGGAGAGAACTTGAATTAGCCCCAGCAATAAGGACAAATGCAGAGCTGGCCCGTGAAAATACGCTTTACCTGCTTCAAAAATGCCCTCGTGATCTTTTGAATTGGGGCAGCGATGCCTAATGTGCTGTTTGACAGCTGCCGCGGCCTTGCCAAGGGTGGTTCCTTCTCAGTGGTGAGTGAAGTGATTATTGTATCTGCAGTCAGCTAGACACTGCAGCGTGGAAACCTGGGAGATGAAAGGCACCATATAAATATACAATATTATTACTGCTATTACTATTATTTCACTGGCCTTTTGCCTCGCTTTCTGGTTGAGCAAGAGAATATGAGTATTCCTAAATGTCCCCAACCCTGCATTTAGTCAAGCCTCGTCTTTAGCACTGTAGACCTTCAGATATAATTTTTTCCCATCATCTCAGCTCACAGAGCCACAGACCATGTTTCTTTACTTGGTATTAACTTCAAAGTATTTTTCCTCTTAAAATACAAGTCAATGTTATTTGTTAAATGACTGTTTTGAACTTGGATCCAATATTTTTAGAAAAAAAAAAAAAGTTTTGTTTTGTTTTTTAACTGGAAGGAATCCAAACTATCCACGGCTTTTATAACCCAACTTCCTTATGAGTCAGGACATTTACTGCCAGAAAAATATTATTTTAACTTTGTCAGTGCAATATAGTAGTGACATCTAGTGGCTTTCATGAGCGTCACGATGAGCAAGGGAGAGGTGCAACTGGCAGGACTCGTGGGAACAGATCCAGTTCAGGGGTTTATTATGCCTTTGTTGAGAGTCAGTGGAAGCTAGATGAGCTCTTCTGTAGAGTTTACAAAAATTAGAAAATTCTAATAATATAATGAAAATAAACTCTAAGAGATTAACTTCTAATAGCATAGCACCCATGTGTGATTTCTTCAGATCACCTTTGTAACAAGGTAAAATTCATGACGTCCTTTATCCCAGCTGAAATATCTCATTGGTCAGATTAGAGAGCTCCTTCACCGTGAGCTAAAGAAACAATATTCTCAAATTTCTAAATCAATCTTCGGTCCAAGGCAATTTACAGACCACATAGCCTAAATGCCACGGGCACAGCCCAGCTCCTTTTGAAAGAATCAGGAGTTGTGCCACAATTTTCCATAAAGCAAGATCATGTCTTCAACATTATTTTTTTTCAAAGCTGAAGATCCTTCTCAGGCCTTGACCCAGGACACGTTTGCATGCAGACTTAACTTTACACTCAGGAATACCAAAAATAGATCAAGATTTGGCCTTTTAGTAACAGGATTGAGGCAGTGCAATCGCCAGACTGGCAGAGGCAGGACACGCTCACAGGGCTCCTGAAGTAAAACTGACACCAGAGTTTGGTAGAACTGTAACGCTTCCACTGCTGGCATGAAAGTTTATCATCAGCTCTGTAGCTTAAAATATCTTTTTTTTGTTAACTATGGAATAGCATTAATATTACAACCAACTTCTGGGTTCCCTTTCTCCCTCTCAATGTGTTTGCCTGCGAAATTTAGTTGGGCACAAAAATTGCCAGATGTCCTCTGAAGACAGGGTTGGCTCTGCTTGTCTGACAATGCTCAAGCGGCTTTGGAGCTTCAGGCTACTGAACATTGCTGTGATTTCAAATTCTACCGTAGATCTTACACTTCTTTCTGTCCCTTCGAATCAAAAGTTCTTCATTACCTGGTCAAACTTTCCATGTAGAAGGCCCGTTTAACCAAAAAAAGGCTATAACTGAGAAAAAGCTGCTAATAATTGTTTTATTTAGTCGTGGACACTCTAGCTACATACAGAAAAGGAGATGAAATATTGGAAAACGTATTTTGTATAAGCGTATTACCCTGCGTTGGCTGGCTGCAGCTTAGATAAACCGCAGGATCGTTCTATAGCGGACAGAGATCTCACATGAGCTTTGCTGAGAAAGCCGGCGTTATGCAGCTGCTGGGTTATGGCTCTGCAGGTGCGTGCCTGGGCGTGTGCGTGTACATGTGCCTGCATGTGTTTTATTATGAAAGGATTTACTTTTCCATGCGCGGCAGTGACAGCACCCCAGAGGAAGTCATAGCTGGGAAGTATCTAATGTAATATTTGCACTGCGCCGGCAGCTTGTGTCCGCGTGCCAACGTTGTTGCTCCGCTCTCCCTCCTTGGGATTATTAGGGGGTTTGTAGCATTAAATATAACGACTGTCTTTGAAGTTTAGACTGAAGAACTGAGACGGTTTTTCCATGTTGGCAGTTAAGTCGCAGCCTTCTTCCACGGATGGCAGGCCAAGGAAACAAACGCTCAGCTCCACATCTGCCCGAAGCACCTCCAGAGATTCAACCTACTGCTTCCACCCTGGATGAGGCTTCCACCCCGGCCTTTGATTGCTGCTTGGCCCCCCCTCCATCGTGATCCTCCAGCCAGGCTGAGGTCAGGGGTGTCCTCCAGTGTCCTCCTCGGGCAAAGCCCCCTTGGGGCAACGCAGCCCCAGCCAAGGTTGTCTCCAGGATCTGGCCTGCTGCTGCCCACCAGGCAGCATTCCCCACATGCTGGAAAGTGGTGAGTCAGAGCAGCGGCTTGAGGGAGACTTCAAATGCTCCAAAAGGTCTGGCAGAAATATTTATACACCTGCATTTTCAAATATGCTCTACTTTCTCACTTTATAAATACATGGGATCCAGTTGAACACTTGGCCTAGCAGTGCCAAGCATGCCGCTTTTTATTTGATGAACCAGCTGTTTTTCTGGCCTGTTCATATAAACATATTTGTGTGTGTTGATTTTGCAGTTCATTGGGAAAAAGAAACAGATGACAGGTCGTATGTGCATTTTTGTCATGTATATAACTACCACATAGAAAATTCCCTTCAGCCCATTTACTTGTTTACTTTGCATGAAGGGAAGCAGCACATAAAACACTCAGAGAAGGCATGGAAGGTGGACTGCTAATGCTTTTTTTTAACCAAACAGATGCAAAATCAGTTTGCAGTGGGCCTGTTTGCAGATCACCACGGGCTGCAATATCATCTGATACGAGTCCGCACACGGGACAACTGCCGCGGCCTGGACAGCTAGCTCCTGCTCACATATTCATTCCTTTGGTTTTGGCTTCCACAGCCGTGTTTCCATGTGTGAACTGGCACCGGCATTCAAGATTCAGACCAGGATTTCCAAAGGATCTGAGATAGCCCCTTGTGGCACTAAAATTCCACACCGGTTGGGCAGTTCGCTTCAATTATCTCCTTCCACACAGGTAGATGAATCAAAAACCTACCCACTTATCTCCGGCATTGCGCGTAGGTGGACAGCAGGCACAGGCTTGTGCTCCTCCCTGCATGGAGGCTTCTCAGGAGCTAACGCAATACGACAATCTCAACCAGCTCATAAAATTATAACGGGATGTCAAGGAATTTATTGCCAAGTCTGAAAAAGAAAAACATTTCAATATCCTATTATGGCCTCTCCCCAGCCCTATAACCTGCTGAGAACTAGGCTTTAAAATGCTGTACTAGCTGATCCCTCTGAACTTTGACTTCTATTTGGAGGCATTGTTTTTTATTCAGCTATAAATAAGCTGAATTATGGGCTTTTTTCAAGGGGGATGTGCATCTGGAACATTACATGGAAAACCTCAGGTTAATGCTCTGACAGTTTGTCTAGGCAGTAAAAGGTAATTGCATGTAACACCACAAAAGTTGTGCAATCCCCAACATAAGGAACTTTGCTTCACGCAAATCACTGGAATTAGACAAGGGATGGGATAGGATATACTCCCTGGAGGTGCCCGATTTCATCTCGCCAGTTTTATTCTTTATATGTACCTTAAGAATCCATTTATAATTTAATATTTTGCTCTATTTCTGGTTGTCTTTGGGGCCAAACTGGAGAAACTAAAGCGCTATAAAATGGTTCATCCTGGTAAACTTTCACATTTCACCAGCTGCTTGAAATAGCTACAGTATATTTTCAGAGCTATCTGCCCCTCCCTTTTCATCAGCAATATCACCAAACTCCTTATTTCGTGCAGCAAATGAAATTTTAAAGATACTGGTTTTGTGTGTGATTTTTTATTATACGATTTCACGGCCAAGCCAAAAGGGAGAAGACAAGTTAGCAAATAAAGCCCATTTCCCAAAAGAAAGGCTCACATTCTTGATAATAGCAGATGGAACAATAGCAATGGATGTGCATAAGCCAACATGATAAAGCAGTGGAGCAGGACTAGCCAAAAAGATACGAGGTAAGCTCTGAAGTTTTATTTCATTTTGAAGAAAAAAAAGTAATACTTTCTGCTTCCTTTGGGATTTTACACAACTTTTCATTTCCCTGTATAGTTTTGAAAGCAGCTTTATTTGAAAGTGCTTTTATTTGAGCACTCAGATGCTCTTTAGAAGCGAGTGAGTGGCTTCACCGGGGAGAGGGGAGATGCGCCTGGTCTGCCTAACTGCTAGCCGTTCCCTTCAAGCGCGATAAGCAGATAGGGACCCCTTCAACTCTCTTCGTCAGCGAGACAACCCCAGTTGGTCTGGGCCCCAAAAATAAGTGAGGAGAACAACCTACTTAATCGACAGCTGAGCCAGGTGGGAGAGAAAGCATTTCCAAGTTGCGTGGCAAGCTCATGTTCTCTGCAGTGGGGCCCCATTTTGTGCTGGGAAGAGTTAGGACTCCGAATCGAAGTGTCATGGGACGCTTTGGGCAGTGAACCGACTGCTGTTGGCTGGAGGTGCTGAGAGACAGTGCTGATCTTGCTGTAGCTCTGAAAATAGATCTGCACCTGCTATTAGCGTCAGCTTTGCCATCAAAATCCTGTCCAAGGGTGTAAATAACTTAAGAATAAGAGAGATTTTGAAAGTAGACTCCACTCTTCCTCCCTATGAAGGAAACAATCCAGACAAGTAGTCCAAGGAAGGAAGCACAAAACAAACCCACACACGGCTAACAACTGTGCAATGAGAACGTGTAACAAACTAACCTAGATTAAAGATGTGGTCAAAGATCCAGGTATAAATTAACTTGAACATCCCGGAAGAACAAGTAAATGAATTTGCACGTGCCAGCTTCTCTGCTCCTTTTCTTACCCTCGTTTTGCCTCGCACGTGGGTTCCAGGTTTGACAAAGCACTGGCTGGCTCTTTCTGTCTTCCATTTTGTACCTTCTGCCCCAAATCACAGTTGCAGTTGAATGTGGTTTTCATTCTGTGAATGAAAGTATGAAAAGATAATAGATGATAGCTTAAGTAAAAATTTCAAAGAACAGCTCATTATTTTAAACATTTTTATTCTGGGGTATGACTTGAGCTGCTGGAAATTCAATACCTGGGTTGCAAAGCAGTTCAACAATGCCTCTAAATTAATCTTCAACCACTCTGATTTCCAAAATCATATGACATTTTCCAAAACCTTTGCCTATGAGTTCAAAATGAGGACAAAAAAACCCCAACCCACCTACTCCAGGAGGCAGGGAATCTTTATCCCCAGGCAAAGTTGGAGGGTATGCATTTGGGAAGAGGTTCTTCTTGAAGGTGCTCACAAACTATTTACAAGAAATAGCTTCTGGGATGCTGCTAAGAAGGAGCTAGGTAATGATATACACATAAGTAATAATAACCTGATTATACGGGGTGGGGTGGGGGAGGGGGAAGAGCACAGTAGCTACTTCAGCTGTATACATCTGCTAGTTTAAGCTAACTGTGGGCTTGAGGTCACCGCACCACATGCTTTAAATCAATAGTTTTCATATTGCATGCGCAAGTAACATTTCGGTTCAAACTAGTCCCCACCTAGTGCCCAAATTTTCCCGTTTGACAAGCCACTTTGCTTACCCCAAACTCAGCCAAAGCAGAGCGTGCACCAGCCTGTACGTGACTGGGACAAGCAGAAGGTCTCAGCTGAGAAGAGTCCTCATGCTGTCAGCCCATACAACACCACGTACACTTCCTAACCAACGTGATCCTGCTCCCACTGGGGAGTTTATTATTGGGAATTGTGTTGGATTTATGCCGAGCTCTCCTCAAAGACGGGGAATTAAAGCCACTGGTTTGGCACAGGTGAGCTTGAACTATCTCAAAATAAGCTAAAATAAAACTTGCCTTAGGGCTGTGTCCCCATTTCCCTTGAACTCTCGTGGCCTTGTTGTTCACATGAACGCTGATGCTCTTCTCACACCGCACCGCAGCGTTGGCTGAGCAAAAAAGACACATATCCAGTCCGGGAAGCTCCTGCACAAAAAAATATTGATTTTCCTTAAAGAGGAGTATCATCTGGACACCCGGTTCTATCACTGCAGTAACTGAGAAGGAGCATGGCCCAGCATACTTGGATTGTGTCACATGGGACAAGTTAAAAGCTCAGCAATGGGCTCAGGAATTGCCAAAATGTCATAGAGGTAGTGGAAGAAGTAAAAGTCTCGCCAGCTCTCACATGAATGTGTGTTGGCTCCAGCATTCATGCTGGAAGTCTTTATGTGGCAACTTGAATTTCCTCATTTCACTCCTCTTGTTTCAGTTATCCGGTCGTGGAGCGAAAAAGCAAAACAAAACAAAAGCACCCAACGTACATGATTAATCACTCGCTCTGCATAACTCGCAGTAAATAGCCAAAGGCTAGTCACGGCAAATAATTCACCAGCACTCTGCAAGCTGAAATACATTTGTATGGAGTGTTCAGCCAGTTCTGACTAGCAGCCTCTTAGAAATGGGTATTTGCAGGAAACTCATCAACAGAAGAAAAATACAGCATTTATTACAGGCTTCTAGGTCAGTTCTGTTATTTGCCTAATATGGCAAAACATGGTAAGGATGAAGCAGAAGGTGCAAACAAAGCATCAGAACACCAGCTGGGTACGAGGGTCCCATACCAGCTGGAAGGACACTTGACTTTATCGCCATGCGGGATCCACACCTTTCAGCAACCACAAGTGCGGCACAATTTTCAAAAGCTTTGTTTAAATTCAGCCCTGTACAGGGCTCAGGTTTTCAAAAGCATGTGATACCAGATGCAGAGAGCCCTTTTGAAAGCTCAGCCACCCACCTTGGTCCCTAAACGAGGGCTGAACTCTGTTGGAACTAACCGTTCAAAGCTAATAACCTGGCTTTGGGCTTGCTATTGTCTCACAGTGGTCATCAGATGCAGGAGAGAAGTGAAGGGTGAAAGATCTTACCCAAGATCATCAGTAGAAACGAGTTGCTCTGCAAACTTGTTTTCTAGCTGGGCTTCCCTCCCGCTGTAGCCCAGGTGGCGCACGGCCTGAAACACAGATGGATCGGCACCAGCACATACGCAGCTGTAAATAGATCATATATAATGGTGTTTCATTTTGTATTCCCAGCTTGCCAACAGATATTAGGCCATGTGTCTGGTCGTGAGAGAGAGAACTTAAGCCCTGGAATAATAGCTACAAAATTTTCCTTTGTATATGGCTGTGGAATAAGGGCCCCTAAGCGAGATCAAGGTCCTGTTGTGGCCGAGTGAAACGATTCGCGTCAAGCCATGAAGCACCTGAAGCGAAGAGGAGCCCCCATCGCCGCACGCGGGATGGTACCCACCGGCACATGCTGCTCAGCAGCTCTGCCCCTGCTTCAGCTCTTCCTCCCAGCTCGGGTATCCACCCCACCACTTCAAATACCATCTGAAACGGTATCCGGGCAGGGTTTATACCAAGGAAATAATCTGGCAAAGCCAGACTTAGTAAAAGGCTTTCACTTGTAAAGGCTTTCAAAGAAGAGATGCTTGCCATCACTAAACCAGGAATACATTCTCTCCAATTATGACTCAGGTAGGCAGAAGAAGAAGTTTCGACGTCAAACCACTAGGGATAAAAACTGGCTTGAACATTAGGATCAGGATTTACGAAGTCCTAAACCATACAGTGATCTACTGGGGCAATTTATACTAACATTGGAATTAAGAACAGAGAAATAATCATGACATTTCAGGCTACTTCTATTTCTGTGAGGTTCTGCTCACAGCATATTACTTTCTTTCTTCCCTTTTTATTCTTTCTTTGCACGCAGAGAACCCAAACCCACTATTACTGACACAGGTACATTTCAGACCAACAGCAACCAGAAAATCAGCAAAAAAGAAACACAGAAAAGGGAGAAGTTCTGCTCTAAGGCGTGGTTCCCCCAGAAATTAGGCTGCTCTAAGGTTTCTTACCCAAATACAGTATCTATATTCGCTTTCCCTCTTGCATCCATGCAAAATAACTGCACTCCAAAAGAACCACAGGAAAAATACCAAACCACCAGCACAGGCAGGTCTTTGTGGGACCTGTTTGATGGTATTACTTGTCATTGCAACAAAACATCACTGGGCAGTTTAGGGCATTTTGCCCACGCGTTTACACCCTGCCGCTGTGTTAAACAGGGCCCCGCTGTATCCAAAACACAAAAATTCTAGTGCAAAATGCCTGCAGGCTTAGCATTTTCCCCACAGATCATGCAAAGTAAAAAGACCTCAAGTATGTAGATAATCAGAAGGGGCAGTACAGACGAGACAGATGCAGTACAAGAAACCAGTTCGTATATGCAGGCTCAAAACGGCGAATATCCACGTTTCGGGATGGCGTGCATCCTGGCAAATACACCAAGGGGGCACCCAGTCTGTTTTCTTGCCCAGCAACAGTACTGAGAGTGTTCCTCTTACAGAAATAAAACCGGATGCCTGTTTTCTCTGCTCTGGAGAGCTCACCGAGATCTTCCCAAGCGACCTCAAAGCGCAAGGTGCTACGAGGAGGACACGTGAGCCAGCACATGCTTGCACCTGACAGCATTAACGTGCTGGTCACGGTGAGAAAATCATCTCGAACACCTGCTAATCCCGCGCCTCTGCAGCCAACCCGGCCCCGCCAGCGTGGCCTTGAAGGAAAAATTAATTCATTCTTCAGCGTCGCTATTTGCCTTGCTGGTCACGCAGGGCTCATTTTGGTATTGCTTTCATTGCTGCTCTTGCCCCGAATATATGATTTCTCTCCTTCCGTTCCAGTTTGCTTTCCAAGCCCTGTCAAGACAACCAGTGCAGGCATTTATGGCCTTTCCGTTTGCTGAAATGCGATCTTTAGTAAAGCAAAGTCTGACCTCTCTCGCCTTTCAGGCCGGCGCAGCTTCCTCTTAAGGTGGCACTGGCAGTGGGCACGCAGCGGCTTTTTCGCGGAGCAGCGAGGATGCTGCTGAGTGAAAAGACAACATTTTTGCGAGGTGAACAACGCAAACTCACAGCGCACACGCACCCAAACCCGTGCCTTTGTCACATTTCCAGAGGGACTGCTGGTGCGACCCGAAATCCCACAGGAGGACGTGAGGACCATCAGTGCATCTCTGGCAAGCAAGAGATTCAAACTGCAGCACGGTCACTCTTATACATCCTTTTTCCCCCCCTTTTTTTGTTTTGTTTTAACAAATAAATACACAGATACCTCATTACTGAGGCCCAGCCTGGCACTCTGTTAACCACATGCTCGCTTTAAAAAAAAAAAAAAAAGTCCAAAAATTCTCCCATGTGAACACAAGCACTTCCACACCAATCTTTTTCCAAGTCCTGCTTATAATTAAACTCCCTGGCGTAGTATCATCGTCTTCCGAGGTCCCGTCCCAGCCTTTAACCCGGCGGCTGTCCCCATGAATTTGGCAGAGGTACGCGGTGATGAAGCTCACCATCCCAGCCGCTCGGCAGCTGCCTGCTGCTGTGCCCTGCTCTTTGAGCTGCTCCGCGTTCCCACCGAGCCTCTCCTGTGCTTCGGAAGATGCTCCATGGCTGTTGCCGGGGCAGACCGCGCTAAGGAACACGCTGCGCCATCCTCTCCGTTTCTCTCCTCTCTCCCCGAGCCAGTTTGTCTTTTCTCAACATTAATAGAAGATTTACAAGATTGCGTAGTGTGTCGAGAACGGGATCAGGAAGCACATCTGTGTGGCAGCATCCTCCCCCTCACTCTGCCTGCCCAGGCTCTCCCCTCCGATTCTCGCTTGCTTTTGGGCCTTTCATTCGTGAATTTGCAGTATTTTGACAGTTTTTGACATGAGCATCGCGAAAAGACAAAATCAGATGGACATAACGTGGGGGTACATGTAGGGTGCATGAGCTTTGCTGTAAACGTAGGCTGAAACAGCCGGTAACTCCAGCCTGGGATGATCACGTCCGAAGGAAAGCCTTGCCGCGGACAGCGTTGGCACGGAGGTTAATGCAACGCACCGATCCAGCCACAGGCTTTATCCAAGGGGTAAACTGCTTTTTCCCTCCACGCTGCAGCTCCTTAGAAATACATAGGGATAGTGCCTCCTTTCTCCCATCCTTTTTTGGCCTTATCTGTCCAGAATAGATAATATTTTAGAAAAATATATATACATTTCTACAGCAGATACAGCCTCAGCATTTGTTCCGTTTTCAGGATACCACATAACGATATTTTTTTTCTAAGGTGAAAGATTTGGAGTCCACAGCTTTGCTGAGACAGATCAGAAAAATCAAGCTAACCCCAGGCTGGAATGAACTCCCCGGCCGAAGCTCTGTAAGCCAGCACATCAAGACAGCAGGAAGTCTTGGGAGGGTGGTAAAATTAAATTTTTCCCAAGCAAAACATTTTTTATTAATTTGATAACCACCAGCGTTTTATTTTGACATTAACTAAGATTCCAATCTAGATAATGGGAAATGGCAGCTTTCTGTTAAAAGCTGAGGGATTTATTCTTTTATATATATATATATATTTTTTATAACATTCACATAGCTTAGAAGCATTTGCTCCGTTTCTGATGGAGAGTTTCACCTATAAGCAGCATACACTGGTATGTGTTTTAAAAAATATTTCCATATGCTAAAGGAATGCAAATGGTTGCCAAAGAAAGTGGCTGTTACAGCAGCAGGCTGGGGCTGTTTTTAAAGGAAAAAACTGCTGCAGAAACGAGGTATCCACAGAGGTGCACTAAAGCAACACTAACTGCAGTGACCTTGAGATGACCTAGACCTCCTCATATTACAAAAATGAAAAGGGAGTTAGAAAATCTGAGGCCAATTAGGCGCTTTTTTTTTTTTTTTTTTTTTCCTGGAGACATGATGAAATTTCCTGAAACAAAAACTTTAGCAAATTCTATAAAATACTTCTAGCTTTGGTGGAAAAATAAATTATTGCCTTTTTATCTCCTCATTCCTGAGGCGCAGAGCTGGCCCACTTCTGTTTGTGCAGATGGATTGGAGGGAAAACACCCAAAGAAGGGCCAAGTGGTGAGATTCTTGGCACGAGCAATTAAGTGTGAAGTTATTCTCAGGGCTGCCTATTTGTTATTGCAGCAGGAATCATTAAGATTATATGGAAAGATATTGTCTGGGAAAAAGTGTGAAGTAAGGATTATATGTCCTGAAACGCGATTAGCGAGCAAAGCATCGTCTGTCCTCGACGGGGTCTCTCTGGACCGGCGATACGGAGGTGGCTGCGCTCAGGTGGCTCCCAGGACGCCTGGCTTTTGGGCTGAACTTCACTTCTGAAGCACATCCATCGCCCAGGCAGAGAGGCAGGAGCCGTCACTGAAGAGAAGGCTGTCTCTTCACTGCCCTCCACTGCTTCATACTCATTCGTGTCCATCCCAGTGGATGCTCGTGGCAGCGTGCAGGTTCTAGAGGGTTCAAGGTGCTGCGGAGCATCACTCCTGTCATGTGCGGGCAGAAGCTGATCCTGGGGGAGGGTTTGGTGTTCAGCAGCTTCCCGCCGCCGCGGCAGAGGTGGGTGTGATGGCTCAGCCTCCCCTTGAACACGTCCCCCCGTGGCTCTCCCAGGGAGAGTCATGACTGCCTGGTCCGCACGGGCTGCTGGCACGGGGTCTGGACACGTGGTGGGAGGAGACCCACCTGCAGGGAGAGCTGTGCCCTCGGCTCGCAGCTGAAGACAGCTTGTCCGTTCAGGGGTTACCTCCTCCCCGAGGACACAGCCGAGGCTCCAACAGATTGTGCACCTCGTGCACCAGGACGGTGGCCCCTCCCCTGCCCCATGCCAACAGGTACCAGAGCCAAAATAGTAGGGCAGAGGAGGGCTGAAGGGTCCCTTCGCTCTTTGCTGCTGTCTCTCCACCGACTCCTGCTGACTTCCATTTCCCAAGACAGTCATGAGGAGATGGGGAGCACCAGGAGTGCCAGCTCAGCTCCACACACTAGCAATAACAGAGAGCCCAGGGACAGCATTTTCAACTCTGTGCTGTCCCATCTGTCACCAGGGCCATCACTCCAGGAGGCAGTAGATTTCTCCACCCTTCCCTTGCAACAACAGCTCACTTCTTACACCTCGCTGTCAACGTAGCTACAGCTGAGGCCCAGTGTTTGAAATGAGGTCCCAGTGATGGACAGGCTCCATGTAGGCTGTGAGCCCCACGGCCACAAAGCCAGTGTCCGCAGCAGCCCATGGTGGGCTTTGAACCTTAGGGACCTGCTGGCTGTTGTACATCCATCCCTGCTCTGGGACCACCAGGTAGGTGCCCCACAGATTAGATTTAGCTCACAAGGCAAAGGGCTGACCCCCACCAGTGACTGTCCGTTGCC
This sequence comes from Larus michahellis, assembly GCF_964199755.1. NCBI lineage: Eukaryota > Metazoa > Chordata > Aves > Charadriiformes > Laridae > Larus > Larus michahellis. Next base: position 3,507,067 of record NC_133906.1, on the reverse strand, counting down.
TTCTCCATCCAGGAGGTACTGAGCAAGATCCGTATCGTTTTCTCTACGAAATGGGTGCAACCCGGACAGAGGAGGCATCTCCGCAAAGCAATCTTTCCCTGCCACCATCGCTTGCGACGGAGCACAAGGGTGACCTGCCGCTGTGCTGCTCTTCCCATCCCCGTGCCCCTCCGTCTCTGCAGGACATGTCCACGCTAAAACCAGTAAGCCATTTTCTCTCCTGCCCAAGGGGAAGAAGACGTTTGGGGCAACACCACCCTGGCCACTTCCCCATGCCTCTCTCCCTCACTCAGCGCAACCGCATTCAAGAGGTAAACGTTTGCAACGCTGGTGGTTTGGACTTCTCCTTTCACCGCTTGAGTCTCGTGGCATCTGCTGCGAAGCGCGACAAGGGTTTGGCGAGCTCGCCAGGGGCATGTGCCGAGATAAAGGGGTGCCTACGGGTGCTGGGGAGGAGCCGGCAGGGTGTCTTTGCCCATCGCTTGCCAAACCAACCCAGGAGGCATTTGAAGCTGGCGACGCCTGTGTGGAGAACTCCAAGCGCGTTTTCTCAACCGATTGCCCGCGACGAGCGGGCTGCAGGGTGAGGCGTGCAGGCAGACGCAGAACTCATCAGCAGATGCCGTGTTTAGACAGGAAAGACCTGCGAGATCATCAGGTTCATCTGCTGGCGAGCAGCTTCCTTGGGCTGACACCAGAAATCCCACAGACAAGAAGAACCTGCATTCCTCGGACGGGGCCGGATTACCCGAGCGCGAGGGCTGCTCCGGGTTTACAGCCGCCATCAGACTGCGGGAAAAGCGATCCGGGGAGAGAGGGTGGTCGGGCTCCAAACCTTTCCAGATGCAGCCGTAACTAAATGCCGTTCCCACAGCGCCGATGGTGCTCAGGCAAGGCAGTGGAGCAGCCTCAGGTCACTAGCCAGGAGAAGACAAAATGGGTTTATTTCTATCACTTAATCGGGCACATCCAATTGTGCTGTGCCGAGATGCATAAACCACGTTGAAAATTCTGTGGAATCTCTCTTTGGTTCAGTTGTAATTTTGACTCGCTAAATTACCACTTAGAATATTAAAAAAAAAAAAAAAAGTCTAAATGCTAGAATTAAAGGAAAATCTTCTAAGGATAAGAAATAACTATTTCAACCAGTGCTAACAGCTTTTAGCGGGCACATACCACATATTTACTGACAGCCAAAACATCCAGGGAAAGCGAGGGAGCTCAAACAACTATATCTAGAGACATCTAGATTGAAATAAGTCCTTCATCCTGCTGCAGTACCCGGACTCAGCCCCGGCTAGGTCTTCAAAGGGGGATGTTAGCTGTAGGTTTGGGTAATTACTGCTGATTTTTGTCTTCTTATGTGCTGGATTCTGGTTATATGGAAAATAAAAAGCATTTCTGCAGCAGGCACACAGCGCAACCATGAAGACACCTTCCCACAGCAGTATTTTTTCCTGGCGTGGGAGCGATTAACAACTGACCTGCATCCTGGTACTCCACAGCACAAATGCTTTGACAGCGTCCAGGGAAAAGCTGGAGCTTGGGAATGCTCCATCCCACTGCGCTCCCGAGCGGTGGCCGGTGGGATGAGGGGTGCGACACGGCGCAGGGCGGCCATAAAACCTGCCACTGACACAGAGCATGGCATTCGCTCGGCGGGCTGGGCCCGGGTCACAAGAAAAAAACCAACATCAATCCACCACAGAGCAACCAAAAGGCAATTTCAGCATCCCCCAGGGTGGGGCGTAACCTGCGCCGATGGTCACAGCCTGTCCCAGCGGTGCTGCGAGCGATGCAGCCGGTGTCTGGTGCATGGCTCTGCTTCTCTCCACCTCTCCCAGCAGAGCAGCGCATCCCAGGGAGGGCTGCCTCCCTGTAGAGGTTGGTTCTGGCTTGGGATTTTTAGGAAAAACACGGTTGGGGTGAGGTGGAGAAGAGGATCTTTCCGGAATTTATTTTTTGCATGATACCTATGCTCTTTCTTTAGGAGAAGTTGTCGCTGAGGCTTGCTGCGGCACTCAGGAAGGTAGAGCGGTGTCTACCATGTCTACCTGGAGTGCTGTGTCCAGCTCTGGAGCCCTCAGCACAAGAAGGACATGGACCTGTTGGAGCGGGGCCAGAGGAGGCCACAAAGATGATCCGAGGGCTGGAGCCCCTCTGCTGTGGGGACAGGCTGAGAGAGCTGGGGGGGTTCAGCCTGGAGAAGAGAAGGCTCCAGGGAGACCTTGGAGCCCCTTCCAGGCCCTGAAGGGGCTCCAGGAAAGCAGGGGAGGGGCTGTTTGCAAGGGCATGTAGCGACAGGCCGAGGGGCAATGGTTTAAACTAGAGCAGGGCAGGGTGAGATCAGACATGAGGAAGAACTTCTTTCCACTGAGGGTGGTGAGACACTGGCCCAGGTTGCCCAGAGAGGGGGTGGGGGCCCCATCCCTGGAGACATCCAAGGCCAGGCTGGATGAGGCTCTGAGCAACCTGATCTAGTTGAAGATGTCCCTGCTGACTGCAGGGGGTTGGGCTAGACGGCCTTTAGAGGTCCCTTCCAACCCAACACATTCTAGGATACTATGTCCCTCCACTCCTGGCATCCCCGCGGCTCTCGGCGCAGCGCAGAGGGAGGTCCGTGTCCTGCACGGAGGTGCTCTGCCCATCCCCACTGCCAGCGACGCCGTGCTGTTTAACTCGGGCTGGAACCTTCTGGCTGTCAGAAACCCATAGCCCAGAACGTCACGCACCTTGAAAATAAGGACTGAGGCCTTGATCTTGATCCAATGGGATATTGTGGTTGCTGCTGTCAAAATACAGATGCCGAGGGCATGAATCTGGACTTCTCTCTCTTGGAAAAGCGCCGGGAACTCAGTGCTGTAACTCGCTCTCCAGGTGAAGCAGGCGGCTCCCGTGGGAAACTCAGTGTCCCTCAGGACTAGGCTCCAATGGGCAGCACGAGGAGTTGCATGAAGGCGCTGGCCCCGCCGGCCCCGGGGTTTCCTTCCAGCTCGGAGATTCGCATTCTCTCGACAGCTTTCGTTTGTTTGGGGTTTGGCTTTTTTTTTTTTCGTTTGTTGTTTTTTTACAAAATACACCCTAATTTCACCAGCCATATTAGAGAATCATAGAATCATAGAATCATAGGGTTGGAAGGGACCTCTGGAGATCATCTAGTCCAACCCCCAATTGAAACAAATTTCCCATAAGTTAACTTCCTTAGCAACAGATTAATTTCAATAAAGCTATTAAAAAACAACGAGGGGAAAAAAAACAACCCAGAAGATACCATTTTGAATCTTTTTTGTGACGATTTGTCCCTATTTCTCTTCACCTGCAGGATGCAAGTGAGCACCGCACAGCAAGGGTCAGGCAGCAACTGGAGGAGCATCTCCCCATGGACGCAGGTAAGATGGAGCCCGGGCCAACAGATCGGCTTCTCCGGCTGCGAGCCAGGTGACCGGCACGGCACGCGTCAGCCCTTTCCCAGAGAAGGCGACAGACATCCCGGAGACAAATCCCTCCAAAGCTCCCAGTCCAAGCCCCAGCGGCTGCTGCTGGGGGTGGTGGCCGCAGGGATCCACGCTGCTGAGAGCGGGAGAGAACAAGGAACTGCATCACAAAACTCCACGTGGGGCTTCTTAAACAGACTGTTCTGTCATTAAAAAACACGGTGTAAGCGTCCACAGCAGCTTCTTACCCACCTCTTGTGAATAGCAGCTCACTTATTCAAAAAATAAACGAGTACACGCGCTCCTGAAACCTTACGGGACTGAATTGCTCATGAAACCCTACGAGACTGAATTGCCCCAGCCTTTTTTCCTTTGCTTTTTTATCACGAACACACACATATCCTTCAAAAACGCTCCCGTTTGCAAGATTTAATGAACTGGCACAAGGGACTGCTCATCGATTTCCACATCGGAGCAGCCATGCCTCCCCACCGAGAGCTGGGGGAAGCCGGCGGCCAGCCCCCTTTGGGACCTGCCAAGCTCCCGCTACTGTTTAAAAGAGCTGCTGCTCAGAGCGCCCCAAAACCCTGAGCCTGAGGAGACTCCGTCCTAGGACCGACCACCAGCGGGGCTGGGCGCTGTGCATCCCACAGCTCCATACCTGCTTTCCAGAGGTGCTCTACACCCTCACGTTTCAAAGGAGAAACGCAAGGACGCGAGGTGAGTGTTCTTAATTAAACATGAAGAAGGTAAATCTGGTGGCAGAAGGAGAGATAACCCTGGAAAACACCCCACAGCCGAGCACAACGCTCCTCTTCTTCGTTTGCAACTCTTTGCTATAGCACGACTCAGGAGTTATCCCCAGATCAGGGGTGCAGCAGGTGCCTCAGTTTACCTCTGGTCTCCTCTCTTCAAGGCAGAGATTTGGCTATGGAGGAGGCACCTTTCCTTTCAGCGGAGGCTTTGCTGGAGGGATGCGCCAGCTCCGGGGCAGCCTTTGCTACCGAGGTGGCTCCATGGGCAGCCCGTGGTCCCCTCCGGCCTCTTTGCCCATCACCTTCCTCTTTTGCCAAAGCCCCCGGTCCCCAGCTCAGCCGCTCTCTGACATGGAAGTGCCAGCCCGTCTCGGTGGAAGACTTACAGGAAAAAAAAAGCAAGCTTTTCTTCCGAGCACGACGTGTTCGGAAATTAAAAGTAAAACCTTCAAAGGGCTCCTTCAAAGGCAGGGGGTGGGGGGGGAAGAGGAAAAGAAAATACAAAATTTTTCGACTGTGGAAAAAAAAGTAGTCAAGAGATACAAATGCATCTCGCTTTGTTTGCACTGGCCTGTGCCAAGGAAAAGATGAAATTGCGATTCTTTAAATCGTTCAGGCAAGGAAAGCTGTTTCTACTTCAGCCCAAGACCCGTCTTGGCTGATAGAAAGGGGCCACAGACGAAAAGGGGCCACAGACGAAAAGGGGCCACCGCACCGGGGTTGCCTCAACCCCCCAGGGCAGCTCCTGGCCGGGGCAGCCCTTCCCGCACCCACACGTCTCACACGCGTGTGCCAGAGCTGAGCGACAGCCACCTGCCCGGTGCACCCGTAAACACGCCCCAGGAACGTGTCGCAGCTTGTTCTCCACGTCCAGAGGGAAAATGTCTCCCCGGAGCAGGCGCTCATCCCCATCCCTCTTCTCCTCCTGTTGGCACGCGCCGCCGCTGCTGTTTGTGGAGCCGTTCCAGCAAGTACCAAGAATAAACCTCCAAAAATATACACCCCTCGCGCTTCTCCAGAAGGGAAAGTTGCTGTTTCTGACCCTCCCGGGTGCTTCCGACCTGCGCAAGCAGCGGCTCTGCGTTGCAGCCGAGCAGCTCTTGGAAGGGGAGAGCAGCAGCTGCCGCAGGGGTGAAGGAGCTCAGAAAGACAGAGGGAAACCCCGGCCCGTGGGGACAAAAGGGACGTCCCTTGGAAAAGTGACAGGAAAGCTCCCGCTAAGGGGCCAGGACAAGATGGCCCCTGACACGACCGACGGCCCCGCGCAGCCAGCAGGGAGCACCCACGCTTGGAAAGCGGCTCAAAGCTTGGGGACACCAAAGCCTTTGCTGGACCAGAGAGCTGCAAACCAGCCGGTCGCAGGTCCTGGTCCCCTGTGGCCTCCTGAGCACGTCATGAGTGTGCAAGGACCCAGCACAGCCTTCCCGTTGCCATCCCCTGGCCTGTTTAGGTCCTAGTTACCAGCCAACAGCCACACACTGCCCCAGCCGTGAGGCGGCTGAGGGTGAAACAACGTTTTGCCCCCAGTAGGCCTGGTTTGTGGGCATGGGTAGGAGGGGACACGTGCTGCCACCTCCTTCCCCTTCCCCGGCACGCTGCTGGCCCTGAGCACCTCCCGGATTGCTCCCACCCACTCCCCGGAACAGTTTCTCAAGCTCTCCTCACGCGGCCTGTGCAAGTGACAGATCCGAGATTCCCTCCTAGGAGCGGGGCCACGTTGAGCCGTGGCTCTGGGAGGACGCCCGCCGCATCCCCCCGCTGCTCCCCAAGCCCCCTGTGCCGCTCGCTGGGGCTCCAGCGCCACATCCTTTTAGTCCGTCACCTTGCCGTGTTCTTGTCTCTGTCATTAAGAAGGGAGCACCCAATGGCACACAGCCTCTGCACGGCGTGGCCGGCGCGGGGGGTTTGGAGGTGCAGAGCCCCAGCAGAGCCAGGGAATCCCTAAATGACACCCTGCAGCCCGAGCCTCCTCCCCACCGCCCCCAGCGGCTTCGAGGGAGGCACAGACTCGGGTGCGGGGGCACCGGTGCTCGGTGCCCTTCCCCGACAGCAGCAGGGCCATCGCGGCAGCGGGGAAGGGACGAGTCCCCAGCACCATCCCGGGCAGGTGGGAAGGGTTTTCTGCAGCAGATGTTGGGCCGGACGCAGAGCGCCCACAGCGCCCAGCCTCCATCGCTGCAAACCGCACCGTGAAACCTCAAAAACCCCCAGACTGGCCTCAAACTCAGCAGCGGCCTCGCACAGCAGCAGGGAGGAGCGGGAGCACGTCGTTCCCCACGCTCAGTTCCCGCTCGGCCTTCCCGAGGGAAGGTCACCCTGAGCACCTCTGTCCCCACGGCCTCCCCCGCGCTGCTGCCCTCACCCGCGCCAGCCCCCGGGCTCTGAAAGTCGCAGCCCCTCCGACCTAGGGGGAGGACTTCAACCAGCGAAACGGTGCATGCGTGAGCTCGAAAAATAGAAATAAGTAAGAAAAGAGCCACCAAAGCCCCGCCTGGGCAGCCTGCGGTTACAGCCACGTTTGAAGCACGTTGCGCCTGCAGACGGGAGGGCTCCACGGGAGCTGCTGGAAGTTTGCTCTACCCTGCCCCAAATCGTTCTGCTCTCACCAGGGCACTTCCAGCCCCAAAGGCTCGTCCCGGCTCCCCCGAAGGGCAGAGGGAGAAGATCTGCTGGTGCTTCTGCCACGGGAAGGTTCTGCAGTGCGCCCTGCACGCGTGTCCGCACGCTTTGCTGTCAAGCTTCGGGGAAGAAAGGCCGAAAGGTCATTCCAGGTCCTTCCTTAATTCAGCCTGTGAGCAGACAGACCCTTCAAAATGGTTGTTCGTAGTTGGGCGAGTGCTTCCGGCGTCACCTCGCTGCTGACAATCAACTCCTGCTCTGTTAGGAGTGGCATTTGTACAGCCGGTACCGACGGCACTGAGGTAACCGGGAGCAAAACCTCTGGGCAGGGGAGAAAGGCGGCACCGGCGGACACTGGGCTGAGCTCCCGGGGTGTGCGGCCCCCGGTGAAGGGGGCAGGGGCGCAGAGCTTGGCCAACGGGTGACCCTGCAGGAAACCATTAGCTGTAAACAGTATTTTTAAGAAAATATTTAGCTAGCCAAACTCTGTTAGGAGTTACGAGAGTCCTTGCGCCACTCAGGACAAGGCTGTACCTCGCACCTCACCGTCAAGGCGAGACGGAGCCGCGTCAAATGACGGCTCCCCCCATTTCACCTTTTGTGCTCTGAAACCGGTTGGGCCGGGCGACCCCGTTCATTCCACCCCAGCCACAGTTCCACCAGACGCCTCCTCCTTGGCCAGTGCGTCTGTATAATTTTCATCCGGGTGCCGAAGCCGAGCCAGGTATTCCCCAGTTTCCGGGTGACCCCTTACCTGAGAGAGAGATTTTACAGCACTTCTCTTAACACACCTAACGGCAATGCACACTTTAATAACGCAAATTACGATAACGATCAACGTTTGCAACGAGTTAGTTATCCACCCAGTAAATACCCATCCTGTTTTACCAAAAATGTTTCCCAACCGAGCGTCCTTTATTTGGTCCTGCAGCTCATGTGTCGTTTCTTCATCTTCTGGAGGTTTTCCCGAAGACTTACCTGTTAGGAGCGGGCAGCTTCAGGAGCCATCCGTACGCACACAGCCGGGAAGATCCGTCCCAGAAACAACGTGTTACCGCCCTCCAGCTCCCGTGAGGAACCGCAAAGGCGCTGGACCAGGCCTGTAACCTTCACACCAGATGAAAAGCTCCCAGTTCCAGCCTAGCGGAGAGGTTTGGTGTCCGTCCAGCCACAGGATGGGGCTGGGCAGCCTCTGAGCCGGACACGAGCAGATCCCTGAACCCCCATTCCCTGGAACTGCTGCCCCCCGTCCCGGCAGGAGACCTGGCACCATCAGCCTCGCAGAAATACGGCTGGGCACAGACAGGAGAGGAAAGCGAGGTGCTCCTCCCCGTCCCAGCGCTCCCTGGGCCCGTCTCTGCAAGGTTCCCATCACCCTCCTTTCCCACAGCCCGGCAGTCCCGCGCTCGCGTCCCCCCTCGGGCCTTCTCCTTCTCACGGCTGGCTCAGGAAAAAATGAAAAAAAAAAATGCTTCTGGAAACGGTGAGAAGCGGAGGGAAATGAAGAGCAGCCGTCCGGGAAGGAAAAAACCCTCTGCAGCGGAGGAGAAGTTCAAAGTGAAGCAAAAGCTCAGCCCCGGCGTGCTCAGCTCTGCGCCGCCGAGGAGGAAGCCCCGGGCTGGACAGTTTGTAACGTGGGGCCTAAACATCTGCTGAGCCCGCGAACACCCAACCGGCTGCTCTCCCTCCCACCGCCTCCTTCAATCACACCTCCCACTGATTAAGTGCATTTGGACCCAATTAAGCTCATCACCACGGCTCCATCCTCGACAGCCGGCCCAGGCTGGGCCGCAGCCCATTGCAGAGGCGCCTTCCTCCCTCGGCAGGTGGCCGTGGGGCTGGTACCTCGCACGCTGGAAGAGCCGAGGGCGAGTTCCCTGCAGGTGCTGACAGGCCATAGCCACCCGTCCCGGCAGCCGCCGCCTCGGGGTGACGGACGAGGTGGAGAACCGCGCTCCGGAGGGAAAACCAGAGCCGGGAGTCACCGACACCAAACCTTCTTGCCAGGGAGTCACCGCTCGAGCACAACAGCCCGCTGCAGCGCATCTTCAGACAGAAACCTCACAGAAAGTAATTTGTCGCTCCCTGTTGAGCGCTCGTCCCCTCCGATCCTCTTGCCAAAGGATGCCCGCGGCCGTGCCGCAGCAGGGAAGCCCGCTGCTGCCCAGAGAAACTAGCACAGACCGGGACAATTCCCGATAAAAGCATCGCTCCCCCCAGCACTGCCGGGCCTCGCACCCCCTTCCCCTCGTTCCTAAGCGCAAACCCTTGCCCAAAAGCGGTCACCAGGAGCCACCAGCAGCCAGGACCCACAGCAGCCCGGGGTCCCCCCCAGCCCACCCTGCGGCGAGTGGCCAGTGCGACCTCAAGCCCCGCAGCCCGGGAACGCCCCGCGGCCTCTCCTTAACCAGGGCCAGATGGTCCCGGACCCCTCCTCGCCCGCCGCCATCGGGCCAGCCCGTCCCTCCCGGCCTTTGCCAAGGTGGGGGGGAAGAGCCAACAAGGGGTCCCAGACCACAGCGGGCTGGGTGGGAGCACCCCGCCGAGGTGCCTCCACAGCTCCACAGCGAAGTTCTCCGGTGGGAATTAACCGAGGACTGTTAAATAGCCGACAACTGCAAGGGGGGGGGGAAAAAAAACAAAACAAAAACCACCAACAAAACGACCAAAACCAAAGGCCACCCAGGTAAGACGGAATTTTAAAAGTTTTGACCTCAAAGTTTACACTCCAGATTTAAGCAGGCAGATCACAGAGCTTTTACGGCTTAATTTGGGTAACGAGATTCGGCAGGACGTTCACAACCCCTTTAAAGAGTTCAGTGAGGCTTCGCGTTTTCCAACGCGCTTCCAGCAGAAATTACACGGGATTTTAACTTCCTTTCCCTCTCCCTGACGCGCAGCTACAAACGGAGCGGCAGCAACGTCCCTTGGAAAACCACTATCCAGCCTCGGAGCGGGCCGGGAAGAATAAAAAGTAATCTACGTGAGAGAGAAATCTCGAAGACTGGATTTTTGCCAATACTTAGCCAGAACTTTGTTCACATTCTCAGCACGCTTTACAGCACCTTTAAAAACATTTCGGGTCAGTGGTTCCAACGTGCACCGTACCAAAAATATCACTTTGAAGAGAAGATCCCTGTGAGCCCCACGGTTGGCACCCAAAGGCGGCTCGAGCAGGGCAGAGAGGCCGGAGCGTGATGATTTAACAAGATTTTGTCACACACACACACCCCCCCACACACACACACTGCCCTCGTACCTGGACCTCGGGAAGCCACCAAGCTCCTGGCCAGTCCCTGCGCCGACGGCGTCGTCTGCACGAGCAACCGCTCGTGGCCTGACCCTTCAGAAACGAACCGGAGCAACTCATCGACCTCGCGGCGGCAGCGGCCTCTGAAATTGTTTAAAAGCGAACTGAACTCACGAATCAAACTCCTGACAGAAGACCAGGGGACGGAGGGCAAAGAGGAGAACTTGGAATCGCTCCTTCTCGCCCGCCGCTGCACGGTAGCTAAAGAAAAACCAAGAAAAAGTTTTTCTTGAGGCAGAGCTCCCACTGGCGGATCCCTTAAGGGCTCAGGGCACGAACACACGTTGCTTCAGCAGCCAAAGAAACGGTAAAATTTCAAACGCTCTGTCTGCGTTCTTGATAAAGCCAGAGAAAATTCTTCTCGTGATGCTCCTGCAGCGCTGCAGCAACGCTCCTCTGCGACGGCTGACCCGGCCCGGGTCCCGCTGTCACCGCGTCCTCCCCAGGTACGCGCTGGAGCAGAGGGAGGGGAACAAAACCACCTCAGCCCGCGCCAGGGCGTGCGGACGATCACCTAATTGCCCTAATTACAAACCTTTATCGTAATATCAATCCTCCTATTGACCCGAGGAATGAGCAGTCGGATCCTACGGGGATCGGGACTGGCGTTAAACCAGGCGATCCGGTGTCTCCAACCCTATTCAACTCGCCTGTGGATCCCCTGCCGCGGGGGCCGGAGGGAGACGGTTTCCCACACCGTTTGAGAAGTGCAACAACTACGGCTTCTTGCGGACGATCTGGTAGCGTTAAGCAGGCCACGGGAAGGAATGCAGAAAAACATCGGTACTGTTGAGGTCTTTTGTGATCTAACCGGCCCCAGGACCGGGCCACCGCAGGCACCGCTGGCATTTAAGGGCCTACGGCCCCGGGGGCCGCCGCCGAACCAGCGGGGAGGGGCACCAGCGCCCAACGGGGCCAACACTGACCGACCAACATCAACTAAGGCGTGTAACACCCACGGGGGGGGGTTGGACGACGTTACTTATCCATTTATTTGACAAATTTAAGTTCAAACTTTTTTTTTTTTTTTTTTTATTAAGCACATTCCACAGTACAAAGCTTTAGATCATGAACGATATCTGTACAATTTAACAGTTCCAAGAAGCTGTTCATACACCAACTTTCCAAACAGATAATTGGCAAACATAATTACAAGTTAGAATTAGACTATCCCAGTGCTTTGAAACATTAATATCGCAGTAATGTACAGTTGCTCAATTATGGTTAGCAAAAAAACACAGTCCAGAGCGCAGCCAGGATCACTGCCATGAATCCCAGGAGTCGAGTTCCTCAGGTGCCAATCACAAAAGTCCACTGCTATGTTACACAAAGCACAAAGAAGTTTAGACCGCATGTTCAAATACCATTATCTCCCAAGGAAAAAGAGGAATTTAAATCTTACACATGCAGTTTTAGGGAAAAAAAAAAAAAAAAAAAAAGGGGGGGGGGGATGACTCCGTTCTTCGGAAGCAAATACCTTTTTTTTTCTTCAGGGCTGCAACAGATTTTTTCCTTTTTAAACAGTTTAATATTAAAGCCGTTAGATGAGAAGGGTAAAGTAAGACACTTTTCACAAACTACTGTCAAGCTTACCAAAAAATGATCTTACGGACGCTTGGGAGCGTGTTTTTAATCTTCTGTACTTCGTCACATCCGGTCATCTCGATGAAATAAATATCGTTGTAGTAACAGGTAAACGGGAGTTTAACTTAAACCACTGATCCCGACACCTCTCTCGACGGGAAGGGCGAAGAGGAGAAAACCTTCAGTCGCGCTCCTGTAACGGTTCGGGAACGCCTTGACGTAGGCTTTGCTCTGAAACCACGGACGTTGCGCCGGTCACTCGGGAGCGATCCCTCGGCCGCCGGACATCCCCTACCCCTCCTGATCGTAAAAGGGAAAAAACGCAAACCCAAAGTGCTGCCAGAGGACAAAAAAAAACAACAAAAAAAACCAAAAACACCAAAACACCCCACGCGACATACAAAGGATGACAGGAATGGCAATACATTTGGGAGCCAGCACGCGTCTTCCCCGGGAAAACGGGGGGGAATTCCCGCTGAGCTGGACGGAAGCGGGCAAGAAAAGCCCCCAGAGGCGTAGTCACACGGGGCTAACGCAGCTCAAACATTCACGTCTGCGTTCAGCCGCGTCTTGTTCCGACACAAGAAAAACGCAGCAGCGTTCAGACGACCACGTCAATTAGAGAGGAGACTACGCCAACGTAAGAAAGGCGTGAGGCTCCCTACTAAAAGCACGCTAACGAAGAGGAACCGTGACCTGGGCATCGTAACGTGGTCACAGCTACGGGAAAGAAACACCAGCACGGTAATTAGCACGGTCATCAGCACGGGAACCAGGGCGTCGACCGGAAGGGACCGCCGCTCCACCGTAAGGAAGGGTTACAAATCAGACATAAATAAATTTAACTTTGGCCCACGGCATCTTCTCCATCGAGCAGCCAAACTACCGCTAACGAAGGACAGCAGCAGGCGGCTGCGAGGACCTGCCGGCGTTACGACAGAGAAAGACATCTGGAAATACTGCGGCACAAAAATAGCAGATACAGAACATAAATTAAAACTTTTTTTTTTTTTTAATTTTTAAAAAGTTTAGAAATTACATTTTAAAATATGTAGTTCCCGTTAAAAAAAAAAAAAAAAATAAAATCCTAACGAATACTGAAAACCTCCTTTTGCAGAGAAAAACATCTCGGTAACTCCTATTAACCCCTCCAGTGCCAGTAGTCAGAACATCCTGCTGCCAAGTGCTACCACGTTTTCGTCGTAGTTGTCAGGAAATCCTGACTGCCAGCACCCGGAGGCTCCACGTTATGTACATTATATCTACATGCTTATACAGTATCGGAAACAGGGCAAGCACACACGGAAAGGTTTTACTCTACCAAACATTAGGAAGCGCAGGACGGCTGGAGTACGGAGCACAGGGAAAAGGAAAAAGACAGTGCTATACAACTAGTTTAGTTAACCTAGCCCGAATTACAGGTAATCTTTAATTTAAAAGAAATTATCGGTGCAGAAACAAGTAAACTGTAATCCAAAAAAATATTACTGAGCAATTCAGAAATATTTCTTTAAGAGTCCAACGTACACTCCTACCAAACGGAACAGGCTCTGAATCTGTCATGAGAGTGAAGTCTAAAGGACAACGGTGACTTTGAAAGCAAAGCTCTGTACATTCTGGGTATGTGTTTGGCACCCAAATTTCATTGGAGAATGTTTGTTGGTTGGTTGTTTTCTTTCTTTTTTTTTTTTTTTTCCTTTCCTTTAAAGTCAGACAAAAGTGCAAAGCAATATAAATTAGGCCAAGTCCTTTCTTGACGTCGGATTTATTTCTGAAAAACAAGCCACCAGAGTTCAGTTTCTATGGACAATTTACGTGTGAAGCTTTGGATTTCTCATTGCAGGGAAGGACAGGCTTCTCAAATTCAGCTACTCGAAGTCAGTGAATTTGTAGTAAATTCAAAGACGACCACTGAGAGCAGGAAAGATTAAGAAATTTAGATATAGACTTGTGCTGCTTTGCATCTACACAGCATCTAGAACCAATTCTGACTTTAGCTGTCAATCGACATCTTCAGGCATGTAGTAGCCAAAAATCCAGTAGTTCAAGACTGTGAAACCCTGAAAAAGACAAAAGACAAAAGACAAGCTGAACCGGCAGAAGACACAAATCAAAAAGCAACGTGTGAAGACATCTGGAGGAGGTGAGGCCCCACACTATCTTTCGCGCTCCAGGCTGAAACTAAGAGGGGGGGAAAATACCTGCGAGGAACGCAAGCCTTGTGCCGGACATCGCGGGGCGCTCGCCGTGAAATACCTCCCTCTGTGCCAGACGTCCTTCCTTGGAGGAGAGCTGCACCTCCCCAGGACACCCTCTGCCTCGCAGGACACGCTCTAACTCAGTTGAAGTAGAAGCGTGACTCAACGGCACTAGTCCTTGGGGGTCACCTGCAGCTTGGCAGTTTTCTTACGTGTAGTTAAGAATCAAAAACCCTCTCGGGGCCCAAGAGGTGCCCCACCAGCCAGCCTCGCTAAATGCCGAACGCTATTTACTGAAACACTGCCCTGCGTGCAACCACGAGAAGATTTTCCCTCCTTCTCCACGCTGCAGAGGAGCAAGTCTTGCACAGGACGCGAGCTCAGTTGCTTTAATACACCAGTTTTTAAGAAAACAGACAAAAAGCTCAATTTCCGTTACCTGTTCCAGCCCCACAGCTCCATTATTAGCGTGGAGCCAGGGCAAGTTCTTAGTGTAATTAAATCCGAACTTTGATTTTTACCTGCCACGTCCCAAAACCATTTTTAGGGACGAGGGAGAACTTCCATCTTCTGATACGAAATTCCCGTGGAAGGTTCAAACATTTTTGGGCGCTTCCCCTTGGCTTCCCTTCCCCCAGCCCAAGGCCTAGTGCTTAATATAAGAATATTCGACTATCGTATGGTAACAATTTTTATCATGTTACAATAAACAACAGGAATTCAACAGAAAGCAATAAAACTCTCACAGCCAACTGCCAGGACTGTCAAAAATGATCCGCTTTGAAGAGGCATAACATTGCAGGCCTTGTAAGAAACGCGTACCGGGCTGCTTCAAAATTCAGAAAACTATAACGTCTGAAAGCGTATAGAACTGTTTCATTAAACGTCATAATGAAATATTAGCTCTTTGACCATAATTTCATGTAGATTTATGTTTTTGGGACTCTGAAGTCGGACAAACCTGTCAAAAAGTGACATCACGGCATCTCTCCTACGTGGGAAATGATTGTCAAGGGACTGTCATTACCAACGCCAACAGCTCCCGGGATACGGAGGTCTGCGTGGTTTCGGCTGCGCGTCATGTCAGACATAAGCTGTGCGCAAGCGTCAAGCGTGCAGAATTTGGACGGAAGAACGCGCTGCCAAAGGCATTTCGTATTTCGCTGACAAATCTCGGCGACAGTGGGTCTCGCGGGCCACAGGCGGCACCGGGAGGAAAGCAAGACACCAGCGCGCTGCTGCTCAAGCCAATTGAGATAAGTTTGTTTTATTCAACTCCTAATTTCTTTTGTGCTTAAGACACGCTCCGTATAGTTTTTCCATGAATCGAAACTAAAATAAGCAGCCTGCCAAATATACTTCTGTAATTTTTTTTTCGAAAACCAAACCCAGCATTTGTCAATCTCAAATCATAAGTTAGCGGAAGAAAGCGCTGGTGTATGAACTGGATACATGGAGTTGGTTCCTGTAACTGTTCTCTTCTCACGCAGCCTGTTCTATCTGCCTGAAAAGGCAAGGAGGGGAAAAAAAAAAAAAAAAATAGAATTATTCAGAAAAGAGGAAAAAAGTTTTCCGTAGAGAGGGAAAACCATTCAGCTCAACAAGCTTTGGAGGTTCCACAGCAGAACTCCGCTTCGGTACGGACCCAGGAGCAGGACAAAGTCCCTACGACATTACTATCAGCGACAAGCTTTCCCCGACAAGGATACAACTGTGTTATCCCAGATCAAAGAAAACCATTTTGAAGCGGAAGTCAGAGGTAAAGCAGCGCTGGAGGAAACTTTGCCCAGTTTCAGGATTTACCTCCCAGAAAGTTGCGCCTTTTAGTCACTTCCCCCCCCTGACCAAACGTGGCAGTTCCGCCTTTTGAGATTTCTGTCCCTCATGGACGAGGACCTGCGTGAGTTCCACTAAACTACCCTGGCGGCACTGTTCTTAAAACGCGGGTTTTAAGGGGAAGTTCCATTAACTGCCGATTCCGCACACTGGCTCATCATCGTAGCGTAAGACTTCTTCCTTGATTATGGGCTTAATTATATGAAGCAATTACAGTTTCAGACAGATGGGCGACTCGGGCCAGCAACGGCCGGCTTTTTGCTTTGAGCCTCCATGAAACGTAAGGAGCCAAGCGTCACATCCAGCGAGGACATTATCTTGGCTATTTTAAAAACGCGTCGGAGTTCATTTATTAGGAAGAGCGGCCAGCACTTCCCTGAGGAATGCTCACAGGTGAAAGAAAACTAATTTTGAAGACCAGCATCTCAAAGCAGCAAAGCCTGTCTTCACAAGGGAAGGTACTTCCCAGCCAGAAGCCCAGATCCTACAGAAGGAGTGAAAAACCCTGAGGCGCTCACTGCCACAGCAGGGATAAACACACACAGGTAGGTAACAAAAATCCCTGCTTACACGAAGACAGGGTTTTCCCCACGATGTTTAAGCAAACCATTAATTATCTACTTCAAATAAAATAAATCCTTCCCGTTGGGGCAATGTCACTCCTAACTGCTCTTGCTGCGGTGTCTCCGCTTCCTTGGAAGCATCCGGTCTCGGCACTTGCAGAGAGGGGCGACTGCTCTGCTCAGGCAATTTCTGTCTTGCCAAGTCCAGCTATTTATAGTTTGAAGTGCAATTGTTGGCAGGAATATAGATGACATAAGGAAAAGAATCCACTGTCCTAACAAACAGATCTACAGCGGAGCTTTCGCCCACCGTGCTTCGAGAATAAACCAAGGCAACTTGCAGAAAAACGGAAACAAACCCGGCAAAGTTCACGTGCGTCATTTCTGACAGCTCCGAGCTGTCGTGCTGCCTAACACAATGTAATTTTTAGTTCTGAAAGCTTTCCGTACTATTCGTGCTTATCTCGGAACTGCTCGTTTGCGATGAGCATTTGTCCACAGATCACACGTGTACGCGCCGTTTACCGGCAATGCATTACAATGCTCACTGAAAACATTCAGGTAGTGAACGGGCGCATCAAGAACTCTCACAGGCTCCAATTTCACAGGGCATCTGGAATTCTTGTGCGATACGCCAAGTCTCCTCCATTTCCAGGAATATTATGAATACGTAATAACTTTCCATGAAACACCTGAAGCGCCCAGTGACAAACAGGAGGGATTACAGAAGGGGGTAAGATAACATGACACGTTTTATCAGCGAAGCAGGCACGTAAAAAGACTAAAGAGTGAAAGAAGTGGCATCAATAAGTACTATTTTCTTAAGGAAAATATCAGCCTGTTGCTTTGACTGAGTCAACCTGAGTGATAATCTCAGATGTTTATAATCCACCCGGTAAAAAGAGGGCGACTTACCTTCTGAGGGTAGTAAAGTGCAGACTGTTATCTGGAGATGTACGTGTATGTTCTAGACGGAGAGCGGGTCTCGTTCTGGGCACTGGGTGGCACATTTAAGAAATCCCAAATGAGAATTGTATCGTCATGGGAACTACTAATGATCTGAAATTCGTCAAACTGGAGTCTAAAGACACGTCCCGAATGTTCCTGTGAGCAATACGGAATCGGTTAGCAAGGCAAGAAGAGGGTAACATTTCACTGCGTCCGTGTTATCTGGACACAGCAGGGTGTGCTCTGGTACAGAAACAGTTATGATTACACCCAAGTTGAAGAGCAGCTGATTTTGTACGTAAGCTTTTTTCGGCAAAACCCCCAGCTTCCAAACCCACCAATCTCAGCCTCCACAGGGCCAGCCGCAGAGGCTGAGACTGCTGAAGACAGAAGCAGCCTACGGATGGAGCGGCAGCACCTGCGGAGACTGGCTGGCACTGCCAACCTGCCAGGGCTCCTTCTCTTCCATGCCGCTTGCGCTCCACGTCGCTGCCTCCGGTTTTGTACAGCCCTACCACGCCACATCCCAGCTCCGGTGAGGACACGCTGCTGAAAGCGTCGTCAGGGCTCAGTTACGAGTCGAGACGACGGCGTTCAAAGGCTGCCGTAAGGGAGGGAGGTGGAGGACCTCCATCAGCTCTTTCAAGAAATCTCCAAACGGCACTAAGAGGCCCAGAAAAGGTTCTCCCCTTTGTCCTGCTTACCCATTTCTAATCATTTTAAAAGGAGCACACTACGTTTTTTAGAGAGCTGACCGAAGCTGTCGGACTGATCTCCAAATTATAACCTGAGCTACAGTATACCCACAGAAGGGAAAGAATCGACTTTGTTGGGAAAACTAAACACGCCGCATTCATATGCAATAAAAGAATTGTTAAATCTCATCTCGATGCGAAGTCTACTGAAAAGAAGGAAAAATGAGAAACATTTCTGGCCACAAAAGCACTTCTTTAGGGGTTGGAAAGGCCAAGCACATGCTGAATAAGCCAGCTACCATCACACACAGACAATAACTTTGGGTTGCCACCAGCTTGTCAAACTGACTCCTCAAGTAAAATTTCATGCACATTTCAGTGAAAAGAACAACAAACTCATTTCCCCAATTTATTTTTCATTAAGTCTACTGTCATAAACCAAAAACCTCATGACAAAGAAAAGTCTAACTTAAGCAACAGCCTTAAATCATATAATTCCCTGAAGCGACTCGAGTTCCTGCGGTAATCCGTGCAACTCAACATCCCTTCCCCTCTTCCCATCTCTTCCTCCCAAACTGAAGGGTGAGCAGAAAGGTTTGGGAAAGGCTGACAAGATTCCTCCCCTCTTCTTACTAAGAAATTTAAAGCCAGCGCTACGATGATATTAGAGAAACACACCAATAACTAGAATTATTTGATACAGCATCATGTTGATTTATTATTTTTTTTAAGAGTACCTGAGAATGTCAAACTAGAAAAACCTGATCTTTCTTTTAAGCTCAGATCCAATTCATTCAGGATATAACAATATATATATATTTTCTTTATTCTTAGAATAAGAAGAACCACAGGCTTGCTTGATAAAACACCCTGAGTTTCTCACCTGTCCCCCTATAATGTGATAAAAAGCCTCTCACTTACAAAGAAAAGATTGCAGATAACCCCAAATGAATGAGTTTTACATACCACTAACGTACGCAAGCATAATGTACTTGCTGGGGCACGAGGGTCAAGAGCAGCTTGCAAGTCCCAAACTTTTATTTTGCTGTAAAGCAAAATGAGAAGGTCATTACGAAAGCGTCGTTTCAAATACAAGCATAGAGGAAACATCTGAAGCAATGGAAAGCAGGCCAGATTCTCCCTGCGGCTAAGTTCACCGGGGTCAAGCTAAATGTTAGAATCTATCTTCACTAAAATACTAACGCTAAATTTCTAAAACACAGATAGTTTTGTATTTCCTTTTCGCGGGAAATACAGCGACATCTTTGCGATGGGCCAAGTGGGATGGTTCCACGAAAGACAAATGGACTACGTATGCACAAGCCATTCTGGAACCGCGGATGATCTCAAAAACTCACAGCACTACTGATGAGGTGCGAAGTTCCAAGGGGAATTAAAGCTGGGGCTGCCAACCCCAGCGAGATGCTAAACCCAAATAAAAGGCTAGAGACAAACACAGCTCAAGAATTGTTTTCAATAACTCTACTGTTCGCTTGAAGTATAAATCAGGCGGAGAAAGAAACTGAGAATCTGGACACAGATATAAGTTGTCCTGAATTCGGGACACACTGAAAAGCAAGTCAGAAGCGCTAACAGTGGGGGTCCTGCCTTCAACCTACCAGAGATGGCCACTAAAGAGTTCCGAGAGCCCCACAAGATATATTTACACTCACAATAAACATTTTCAGTGCTGCTGCCTTATAAAAATAGAAAGCCTAAACTACTCTGAGCACGCAGGGCTTGGCAAGGAACAATTCCTGAGGGAAGAAACAACGGAATGCATTTAGAGTGGCTGTCACTTCAGCCAAACAAAAGTTTACTTTCTACGGACGGTCAAACTTGAGTGATAACACAATTTAGGAGCGTGCTAAAGAGCACCAGAAAAACAGTTTCTTGGCTACTTAAAACTGCAGCCTGCTGTGTCGAAACGCTCAAGCAGCAGCCACTGGGTTAACTGTCGATCCATTGGTCAGATGAGAAGAGAACCCTTCCACAAGGGGACACAAGGCTCAATGGCTCTCAACAGACGCTTTGCTAAGAAAAGCAAAATTTTTGGAAATTCCTTTCAAAAACATACCCGTCATAGGCTCCGCTAACAATCCTCTTGTTGTCGAACCTGATGCATCGAACCAGTTCTTCATGACCTTCTAATACTCTTAAACAGGCACCGCACTCAATGTCCCATAGCCTTAAGAAAACAGAGGAGAAAGTCTTTGATTATTTCAGGTTCAGCGCTGTCCCTCAGCCCCGCGTGCGGCGATTTAAGCACGCTACCGGATGCTTTGCTGTGGAAGATACCACACGCCGTGCTTAAAAAGGCAGGAGAACCACGAGATGTTCCTTGCACGCAACTCGGAAATAAGTTTGTGTTGCAGCTGCAGTGTATCCAAATTGAGTCATTCAAATTACGTACAACTAAAGGCTGGACAGGTGTTAAGTTATCTTGGGAAACTTTAATACGCCGTTTTCTATTCTGCATAAACCAATGATTAGAGGCTCAGAAAGTAATTAAGAAAACCAGTGACCAACGTCTTCCTCCCCTCTCCAAGCAGAAGAGAAGGTGATAAACTACAGCCAAAAGATAAGAAGTTTCGTTTACCTTTGACATAAATCTCAGCGTCCCTCTTTTTCACAGGGCTGTGACGTGTTTACGCTCACACCGAATTAAGTTTTGGTCATACATCACCCGCTCCGATAGCAAGACATACCAAAGATGTTTTGCATGCGCGGAAGTGTAGGACAGCATCAAAAGTCAGAGGAAATCTTACTTTCACACGTGCAAACGTACAGTTACATACCGACAGCAGCTCGTGGGCACCCACCTAATGGTGTTGTCTGAAGATCCACTGACAACCAGCCGATCCCTGTACTGGAGACATGCGATGCCACGCTTGTGCCCATTTAGAGTACGAACAAACTCGCACGTACTTGTACTCCAGACCTGTGAAACACAAGACAAACGCTCCTCTGAGAATTAGCCCAAACGAGACTTTTGGATTTCCACAGAAGCTGTCGTGAGCTCACAAACAGAAGAGGTCTGAGGCTGACCTTTGCCGGAGAGCGGAATGGAAAGTTGCATAGTATTTTTCTGGGCAAAGAGCGGGAACCTGGCATTAATGGAAGACCGGCGCCGTGGGGACCTAGCCGTCACAAGCGCCACGGGCGCTGCTATTGCACGCTGGGTCAATAAGAAAAGTTGGGAGGGGTTGTCTATAAAACATTTTCAGGTGGTGGAGACAGTCCCAAACAATTTCAAAAACTTGATTACACTTGAACCTTGCTAATTTAGTCCGCATTTTTAAAAGTGGAAGTTAGCACATACACAAAACCCCCACGTTTTTTTACCAAAGGCATTGCTAGCAGGTTACTAGTAAGAGAAGGCCAAAACCGTGACCTATAAAAGTTTGGTGGCTGCTTCTTTCTTAGTATTAAATGATTTGACCAACTTTGCCCGTTTTTAATGAACTGTAATTGAAGCTGTTACGTAGAGTATCCAGTGGCTCGTTTTCCAACGCAGAGTGCAGCAGGATCTCTGGCAGATATTTGGACATTAAACTGCCAAGAGCTTTTTGGCACAGTCTAAGGTAGCTCTGGTTCTAGAGAGGGAAGGGTGGAAACGCCTTTGTTATATTAATACACTCTGGGTAACTCAAATCTTCTGGTATGCAATAGTCTTCAAATACAGCCTCTTAATTCTTCAAACATGGCAGAGTCTGGTTGAGTTGCCGCGAAGGCGTGGTGAGGAAAGGCAACTGCTGATAAATTGCACGTCTGGAACGGGACTGCCAATTGAAATAAAAAATACCGCTTGGAAAAAGGCACAAAGCGTGCCACATTTAACAAACAAACGGATCTTGAGACTAGAGTTCAAACAGCGAATGGGCTTTACTTTTTTGCAATTGCACGACAGAAGCCACAAAAATGTTACGAGCCTGGTTACGCGCGTAAAGACATTAACGGCTAGCGAGAGGAAGCAGCGAGCTGAACGCTAAAGGAAAAGGCACCGAACGGCTTAGGAACACCTTGGCTACTTGGGTTGAGTACGCTCAGAAGCTTTTCTGGCGCGGTGAGCGTGTGGGCCTAGATTAGAGCTCTGCCAACTTACTTTAATGGTCCTGTCACCTGACGCTGACACAATATATTTGTCATCGAAGTCGACCACGTTAACGGCAGCACGATGGCCAACTAAGACACGGCGCAGGGTGATGTCCGTAGGTGATGCCATATCCCAAACAGCAATCGATCTGTCCTTGGAGCACGTCACCATTAAGCCGTTACTGAACCTCAAATGAAGCACTGCCTCATTGTGATGAATCAACGTGTTCAGAACTTCACCTGTATTTACATCCCAAACCCTGCAAAAGACAAAGAGTTTTATTCCAAATGAAGGATGACGGCTATTCGTGGTATAAGGCCTAAACACGCACAAGTCTGCTGCTGTCTCTAACGGAGAGCTCTCCTGTTGTTTAACATCTCTTAGGGCTTGGGGAGGGCAGGAAGATGGGTGCTGGGGAAGTATCCTAACTCAGCAACAATTAACAGCAGTGAACAATTAAGCCAGAAAACGCCTAAGCTGGCACCACTGCTAAGAGCAAGAGCTGCTTAACAATTCTACAACTCTTCCAGGATGACTAAAGCTTGTATGATGTATAAATTGATGGAACAGACCAAAACAAAGACTATCCAAATATGGGTTTTTTTCAGCTTTACACCATTCATTCAGGTTTCGCACGTGCCAGTAGCAATCCGGATGTAGCACCCTCCAGGGCTACCTACTACCTGTGAAAAATCACTACTTAATTTACGATATCTGAAGCATGCTAAGATCAGCTCTCAACTTTTGAGAAGTTTTACAGAGATTGACATTGGTGTACCAGTTCAAGACACCAGGAGGAGACAAGGCCCTTCCACTGAACTGTAAACTCTACCTGAGCGTCTTTATATTGGACATCTATTGACCACTGAATTCATAGAAGAATGAAAACTGCAGTCAGAGAAGTGCTCCGTATTCACCAAATACCCTTTCATTAACAGACATAATTAATCACAGAATTAAGAGACGTCAGAAGGCACTACAAGAAACCCCTCAGGATACGCCTTGAATCACTCAGGTCATATTCCTTCAAAATTCTTAACACCAAAAGAAAAAAAAAGCGCGTCAGATTTGGAAAAAATTGGATTGAATGTGATGCTTTGCCAAGTATGAATACCTTGGGTTTGGAATATTAGTACCACGTTCATATTAGGGATGCTTTCTGATATTTAGAGATTCTTGTAAATATTTCCAAGCCCTGATACTCAACCGATTTTTGTGCAAAAGCTTAACGCTCACCTCACTGTAGAATCTGAAGATCCAGTTACAATGACTCTTTCATCATACTGCAGACAAAGAACCGAGCCAGTATGTCCTGTTAATACTTTCAAACATTCCAAGCTTGTTTTGTCCCAAATCTGTTAAAAAGAATAAGCATAAACGGCTTATCAAGATCAAGAACATGTATCCAAGACTTGAACGTTGCCACAACTGCGAAGGAAGGAAGGAAGAAACCTAGGGAGAGCCAGAAGAATCCACAGGCAGTTGGTCTGTCTAATCAGTAGCTTAAGGAAGTCTTGATGCAAGTTCTTGACAGGAGAACGGTCAAATAACCCATGATCATGAAGAGATAAAAGCCTGTTTTGCAAAAGGAAATGCCATGGATGATTAGCGTGAAAGCAAGCTGCTCGCATGAAAGCCAACTCCTAGCGATGACAAAAGACACACAGTCTTCATTCACGTTACGTGACCTCTGATTTCACAAGCGTTTCTTTGGGGTCAATACTATTGCTCTCTGGCTGGCAACCCCCAAAGCTTCCAGAGCAAAGCGCAGGTGAGACCTTTGCCCAGGCTACAGAAGACATCCCATCCCCATAAACCCTGCACAGATAAATCCCGTCCCGTGAAGAGACAAGAGAAACCAAGGAAACACAAGCGGCTAGCTTTCCAAGGCAGAATTATCTCTAGGGAAAAAGACTGAAAAAAGCGTTTACCTTGATGGAGTTATCTCGTAGGCCACTGATAATCTTTTCGTCATCGTACTGTAAACAGTAGACACCTTTGCTGTTTTCCGAGCGGCACTGAATCCTTTGCAAATTATGTCGCCCGCATCGCCAGTTAGATTCTATAGTCTAACAAGAGGGGAAACAACCGGGAGTTAGGCACGAGGCTGCAGGCTTGAGCCGGACTACTCCAGCACACGCACAGCAATCTTTCCATTTTTACGTAAGTATATAAAACTTACATGTATCTTTTCTCCCCACCTAACACAAACACACAAGACACAATGAATTAGAATTAGGACTTTTATAATTTGTCCTGACAGAAGCTGTATTTAGCGGTGAAGATTACGGTCAACTCACAGCGAGAATTTGCAAAGGAGCCATTAGAGAGCTACATTTCGGCACAATTCGGTTCCCCCCCCCGCCATTTACACGACCCTCTGACACAAGCAGCAAAGATTAAACCAGAAGTTCACGTACTGCCATGTTCAGCCTCCACTAACTCCATTACAGAGCTGCTGAGTCCAACAGGGAGGTGGTCATGGGAGTTCCCAGACCTTTCCTTCCCCGTCATTTCACCTATTAACTGTCGCTACACATCTTAGAAAGGGATTTTGAGATACGGAAGCCTCCTCTAAACACCTTAAAACCTGATAAAAATAAAACTGAACAGGGACTGTAGGATGTCAAATAATTCAAACTTACTCCTCCCCCCCACCCCCCTTAAAATCCGTGGAAGTGTTAATCCTCCACATTTTCATTCTGAGAGATATTTTTTAAGGAAAAAGACCCGTCACACCTTAAAAAGCCACAAAGTAGTCCACAGCAGAACCAGGATGATTTCCGTGTTTTAATCAGCTTTATTACTTGTAAGACAACCAACGTTGGTTTCAAAGAAATGTGGCATCTTGGATAGGAAGTTCGGAACAACAATCGTAAGAGAATCTGTGCCCAGAACTCCAGGCCAACACCTGCAGTACCTAGACCGGCTGGGATGCTTTCCGTCCTCCAGTATAGGCGCCAGAACAGCCCATTTATTTAGCTATTTCCCTGGGATCCCCCCCAGACACTTCATGGAAACCTGGGGAGAAGCTGATGGACTGCCAGCTTCTTTGTAAAAGTGTCTTTATAACTAAAATCCTATTTAGTTATAAACTTTCAAAGCAGGAGCAGGCACCTCTGCAGCTCCTCCAAGACTGGAAAACAACCGAAACGCTCATTAAAGACAAAAGCGCAGCGCAACTGTGACGTCCCAATTCTCGGAACACACGTCTGCTCCGAGGGAAAACTAACCTACCACTTTGTTTTCCACGCAGTTCCTCCTTCAGTTGTCTCCCATTATGCAATTTGGAGGGAAGTATCCGTAGTCATAATCCAAACCTGACGTGCCACAAGAATTTGTCTAAATCATAAGTACTAAGAGACGCTTGTAGAGGAGCGTGCTGAGAAGTTATTCATCCCACCTCATTCTCTTCCAATTTGGTGGGGAAGCTAATGAAATTAAGAGAGCAAGTCATCTGTCCATTTGGGATGAGCTTTTCTGGCCAGGTAATGTACCGCTGATTGTCGGATGGGGAACTGGGCTTAAAAACGTTCAAATCTGACCCTGCGTCGGCTCAGCCTTGGCCTCCTGCCTCGAAGGTAGCAAAATGCTCATTACGCTGCTTGCTCAGCATGGGATGGAGGTTTCCAGAGGAAGGACAGGCAATTCTCGAGCTTCACCAGAAGATTTATCACCTGTGCTAGGAGGGCAGAACGGCAACTCATTGACTCCTTCGCTGCTACAGAGGTGTCCCTCGGAAACAGGGGAGGACCGCAGACATTAACAGCACGAACCACTACAATTACAGATCCGACGGCAAGATATTTAAAAATGCAATATCTGACACTGAAGGGCAGAGGAGATGAAGCATCACAGATTTGAGTCGGCCGATTTAAATAGTTGTAGAAATCATACACATGCAAATATTCAATTTTAAGAAATTTTAAGGGAGAGTCTCCCTAAAGCAACGCTCTTGGAAAGGTTTGAAAACAAGCGGTCGTACATCACACGCGCCGGATCACTCTAGCTGCCGAGTGCTCAAACACCCTTTGAGCACTTTTCGCGCCTCGGCTTCCTGCGACAGCGATTACCGATAGCTAGAGAATACATTAAGGGCACCACAAATCTGAAATTTTGCTTCCACCAGTTTCCTAAACAAAACAGCAGTCAGTAAAAGCGCGCTCAGCAGACATCTGGGACGCTAGCTGGCTCGATTCTTAGAAGTTCACCATAGGAAGCTACTTAATAAGTTCCCTATAAGAAAATGCTGGCTTCAAATAAAAGGTTCTGAAGTATTATTTATATCTCTGCGAAGGCACGATAAAGCAGTAAGTCATATGCAGGTGCACATTTTAATCCTGCGAATAGATGTCATTTCATTTAGGCATTATACGGTGTGGCTACTGTGGGAAAATACTTCATGTTTTTCGAGAACTTGTAAAATCCCCTTACACTGCGTAAATTTTCAATATGCTGGGAAAGTAGCCACAATACACAGAGAATATACAGCAGCATTGCAATTGGCCATAGAGTGAAAACAGATGTGGACGTATAGAGAAATAACATTATTTTAGATGACTAAATACGGCCAAGTGGGTGGGCAACCTGGAGGACCCTCTGAAAAGGAACATGTTTAATACAATACTGGCAACCACATTAAAGCGCTTTGCTGTAGGAAATTTCTGCTTATGCCTGAAGAGCGCAGTCAGTAAAAGCCTTCACCCGCAACCTCCTTCCAGGAGATATCTTAATAAAGCGCCTATACGCCGAGTAGCCATGAATTTGCCAGGGGCGAGGAAGAAGTTGCTGTGTTTTACGGACTGTAACAAGCATTGAGAGTCAACGCTGAAGAGAGAAATATAAATTTATCCGCGTATTTATGGTGCCAAACCTAATACCAATACATGCAACACCCACTACTGTATTTTCTACAGACCCACTACTGTATTTTCCACAGATCCCCTCGCAGTCTCCACGAGAACCGCCTCTAAACGTGGGTTTCACAATTAAAAGCAAGATATTGCAGAATGCTATCTCCTTAGATACCCAGAAAAGAAATTCCTCCCACTTTCCTAAAAAAAGCTCACTAGAGCAACAGCAGCAAGTAGCTGACACATGCTCTATAACCAACACAATCTGGACGTACAAGGGATAAAGACCAAGCACGAAGCCAAAGCATCTGCCACAGCAGGAGAGCCATTTGGCAGCTGAAGAAATGCAGAAATAGATAAAAAAAAAAAAAGGCATTTAGAGAGAAAAGTACACACAGAAAATAGTCCAAGATGGAGAGGTATAGCCAAGCCTCGACCATGCCAGAATGTGTTCGCTGGTACAAAGATGCACAGTAAAAAAAGATGCAATTCATCTGGATTAACAGTTGGACCATTAACTCTACATTGGAAGTGTTAAGGATAATCTACTAGGAACAGGGTTTTTTTTCCCCATTTGATAATGTACACTGTGTTCAGCTCCTTGGCTAAAAATTGCATTTTTATCCTTGTGAATGTTATTGCAGAGTAAGTGGGTTTATCTTAATCCCATGAACCAAGGAGTTTCTGTTCCTTCTGAATACACAGTTCTCCTGCAGGACAAACGGGGCAGAAAAAAGAAAAAGGAACATACACATTTGTTATATATGTAAGGATTTCTCCTGAAGTATTAGGCATTTCCACCAGGGGCAATTAAAAATCCAAACCCTTATTCTTCGCATGCTTTCTTCAAAGATAAAATCCCTCCTGGCTGTGGCAGAGGAAAGGCAGAAGCAAATGAACTCGTGTCATCAGGGTAGAGAGGGTTTAATATTTCATTCATTATGAAGTTAAGGGGGTTTCATAAGCAAAGACAAAATGACAGCTTGGCCACAGCACCATGCTCCCTGACTCTCTGAGGTCTTTCCTCTCGGGCTCTCTGAAGATGCTACAACCATTAGGGGAAAAAAAAGCTGTATCGAACTCTTGAAGGATCCCCTAGAGCCTGGCTTGTGTCTGGAATTCACTGTGGGGTCTCCAAGCTGCTGTTAGACAGCGAGGGCAGCCAAAGAGCGTTTGTAGGCTCTGTAGCAGCCTGAAGAAGAAAGGCTACGTGACGATAATTACCTAGAAGGCTTCAACTGGTCCTCAAGAGGAATCTGCAGAGAGCTAGCTGTCCTGTCGTTACCGCAGCGGCCGAAACCGCGAGATTTCTGACCGCGCAGGGATGACCGCCTCACAGCAACAGATGGCAAAACGTGCCAGCAGCAAAGCCTGCTTCCAAAGCAGCCCGCAGGGGGATAAAAACCCTGCAAGTAAAGAGCATCACCATCTTTCTTGTGAGTGTCATCACTTTTATAAACCACTGTTGAGGAGGTAAGTGCCGGTGGTGAGCACGTAGCAGCAAAGACAAGTAAAAACTCCCAGACCACAGGAACTGGATCAGCACTGGGGCAGGTATCGCACACGGAGAGCAGTGAAATCCCCGTGCCAAAGCAGCACGGCAGAAAAAGGACTTGCACGGTATCCAACATCCCCTTCACAAAACACCTCCTCCTCAGACCAGCTGCAGAATGGAAGTGATGAACGAGAAAATTATGCGGTCAGCGAGGTCTACGGAGCTGCCATCTCAAGGGAGCAGCTGAGGAGTTTTGGCTGCAGGCACGATATGCCTCATTACACATTCACTGAGACTCGAGCATATTGTCACCGGAGCCAGTAAACACGTCTTTGGAAGCGAGCAGCAGGGTATACAGATGTCCCTACCAACATCTTCAACAGAAATTGGCACCGCTGTTAGAAGAGAGAACACCAAGTGCTGCAAACCAGCCACCACCGCACCTTGCCATTTATTAGCCTACTTTTACCATTAAGCATATTATTGTCTTTCCCTCTTGATTCTCTTACCCTGGTTCCATGAAAAAGCTGAACCAGCGTGATTCACGCTACACCACAGGACTCAGAAGAGTGCCTACATTTGGATTTTACTCTCAAAAGGCTTTGAAACGCAGAAGGCAGCAGCTATAAAACTGCACGACACCGCGGCCCTCACATGAGAGCTGTTTAACGTTTAACTTAAAATTTATACACTAGTCCTCACAAGAATGTGCGCTTTCCGCTACGAAGAATTCTTCATATTTTAGATTATTCACAATTAAAGAAGAAGAAGAAATTGTTGCCAGGTTACACGGAAGAGGTAATAAACAGTAACACAGTAAACAAATGCAAGGAAGTAAACCTAAAGACAACAAAGAATAATTCATTTGATCAACTGATTTTTGGCATTTAGCTCATTTCATGCAAACAGAAGAGTCAAGAAAGAATAAAAACGGCCTTAATGAAGAATAACTGAAGCAAGCCTAACAAATAGGGAAATAGGTATTCACTACACCCCACTAACACGTAGCACGTGCTGATTTTTATACGTATGTATGGATACACTTAAAGCGTGCACTTAAAGCATACATTTGTTTAATACAAGCAGAAAGGCCCACTTTTGCAAAAAAAAAAAAAAAAAAAAAAAAGGGAAAAAACTTTCAATAGCTGAAAAGCGGGCTTCTGGCTTGATTTACAAAAATCCCAGGATACTCAGGCTATGTTTTGAAGAACAGTCTGAAATTAAAGCAAGGCCAAAAAGCTAGGAGCGTTCTGCTGAGGGACGCTCCACGTCTACTACGTGGGCTTTCTGTTCAGGTTGGGGTAAAATATCACTTTCAGTATGAACTCCAAGACCAGAAGAAAAGCCATAAACAGTCAAGTCCAAAAATCTAAACAACTTTAGAGAAAAAGGAATGGGAAGCTTTTCCTAGCAAGTGTTACAATTAAATCGTGATTTCTTGGCAGAATTTGAGACCTAAAACTTAAGGTCCTAATGTTAACAGCTGCTTAGATAAGATCCAAATGTGGACAATGTAAATTGATGAAGTGTTGACTCTTTCTGCACGCGATCGATCCAACATGTATGAAGCTGCTCAAAGGTCCACCAAGTAAAACTGTTCCCGAGTCTCGCTGCGGCTTCGCTGAACCCTTTTAGAAGCCACATTTAAAAAGAACAGATCGACCTTATGATACTAAGCGAGATAAATCTGGCCAGTGGAATATGCTAGTGTTTTATGGAGGAAGAGAAGACTTGCAGGAATTGCATTGGAGGCCACTGACATACAAGGAATATTGGAAATCCCTCTGGGAAAAAGCTGACAGTGTAACGCCGACCATTTCCTCGAGCATGAAGAGAAGACAGCATGTTCGCCAAGTGTCCAAACGGGGTTATACACCAGAGAAAGCTTAGGCAAATCGGCTAAAAAAGGCAACATGAACTGCAGTTTCAGAATTAAAGAAGAGTCATTCAGCATTAGGACTATCTTACTGCCCAGGATGGGGGCAGGGCCTGGCTTGTTGGGGGAGCCAGAACACACCACAGCAGCAGGACACGAGAGACTTTGATTACTCCCACGTCAATCAAGTGTATCATAGAATGGTTTGGGTTGGAAGGGACCTTAAAGGTCATCCAGATCCAGTCCCCTGCCCTGGGCAGGGACACCTCCCACCAGCCCAGGTTGCTCCAAGCCCCGTCCAACCTGCCCTTGAACCCCTCCAGGGATGGGGCAGCCACAGCTGCTCTGGGCAACCTGGGCCAGGGGCTCACCACCCTCACAGCAAACAATTTCTGCCTCACATCTCATCTCAATCTCCCCTCTTCCAGTTTAAAACCGTTCCCCCTCGTCCCATGGCTCCCCTCCCTGATCCAGAGTCCCTCCCCAGCTTTCCTGGAGCCCCTTTAGGGACTGGAAGGGGCTTTAAGGTCTCCCTGAAGCCTTTTCTTCTCCAGGCTGCTGCATCACATCCCCGAGCTCTGTCCTGCACATCAGTTACTGGATGCTGTCAAGAGCCAGGATGCTGTGCAAGCCCACCTTTGATCTGACCGGTACAGTTGCTCTGTTTCCCCAGGGTGGGAGTAAAGAATCCTCTCAACTCCTACTCAGGAGAACCTGCAACAGGAGGACGCAGATGAACAAAGCGGTTTCTCTTCCCTGAAAGCTCCGTCTTGTCCATCAAGCACCTCTGCAAACGCAGCCACCAAGCACAAGATCCCAGAAGAGGTTCAAGGGCAGTGTCTGATGAACAAAACCTTTCTTCATCTCCGCAGCTGCAATGATCACAGTAACACCCACTGATGGGTCTTCGCTGGTTTTCTCTTAAAGGATCCCCATTTCCACCAACTTCCATCAACTAGGTCTAACATAAGAGTAAAATTTCAAGCTTTCCGGTTACGGACGCAACATCAAAATATACTAACTTTAAACGGACACCTGCTTACACCAAAGCGATAGCGGGGTGAGTACTGCTGGAACTTGCAGGTCTGCAGAGGAAATCTTAAAAATACAAGCCAACGGCAATGAAAAGAGAGAGAGGTCCTCTGAGGCACGTCAATGACACCTGCATCTGGACTACACACAACACCTGACAATGAACAATGCCGCTGAAAAACAAAATTATTGCACCTTTTAGGTTCCATGGGAGACAATAACTAAGTTCATGCACGACACCGTAAAAATACAAAGTTCTATTTAAACAGGTAGTTATCGGCCCCTCTCAGAGCATAGGGTCATTCGAAGTACTCAAACAGGAACAACAAATCCCTCTTTCAAGCCTACAGAAGAAAAACAGCAGTCTTGGTTTGCCCAGTTGTGGAAAAAAGTAGGTGTGATGTGGGCAAAGCGAATAAAAAAGCCAAGGTAGGGATGCGTCCCTCTTAATCTTAAGAAAGGCCTTTTGGAAAGTGCTTGTGGAGTAGAGATTTCAAAGCCGGCTGAAAAAATTTCTAGGCATGTAATGCTGACCAGATTCTCCCCGCACACACACATAAAATTTCTCCAGCATCATAATTAGAACAGTACTAAACAAATCCACTTCCCCTCAGAAATTACACAAAGCATTTTTCATAAACAAAGATCGCCCAGTGCTGGCAGCGACTTAGGGCGAGAGTTGACATTTTCCCCTTTTCAAATTTTCCCAAGGCTTTAAAATTTCAGTTCCAGTCCTAAAATCCCAACTTTTCTCAAAATTCAGAGGAACACATGGTGTTTATCTGATGGCCTGGCGCCACGTTTTCCTAAAGTCTTCAGCAAAAATCACATTTTAATTCCCATCTTAATTAGGTGGACCTAAGTCTCCATGGAAACAAGATGAGGGCACTCGCCATGTGCCTAAAGATAAGGGGAACGTTTATGAAATAAGTCTTCTCAACTCATCACAAGAAACAGATACTTGTGCTAATCCTGAGGGGAAAACAGAATAGTTGGCCAAGCTTCACAAATAATATGGAAAAAATCCAGGGACTTGGGGTTCTGGAATCAGCGGTATTAAACTTCCCATCCTGGCAACGTGCCGATGAACACAATCCCGTTAAAAGAGGTGACCTTCTCCAGGAGGCTTTGGGACTGCACCCAGGCACAGGATACCCCCCACCAACCAGATCTTCTCCATAAAGAAGGTCTTGCACACCTAGGTTCGGTTTTCTAGGATAAGCCCCAAATCAGGTTTTCCCTTTAAAAAGCTCCTCAAGAAGCTTGGCAAGTCAACATCTGACTTGGAGACATTTAAAATTACTGGACCACCTCTTGTGAAATGAAACCTAATTAAATATTTGGCTTCACAGTGGAGGTGGAGAAGAACTACTTCTTTCCAAGAATTTGCTTTCAGATCTCTAAATGTCCTCTTCTTTTCAAATCCAGTGATTTCAGAAGTGACATTATGTTCCTAAAATGTGTCTGGCATGAAAGAGACCCTGGCACTAATACATTTTCAGAGAGGCAAAGGAACCTCGCTTTGCCAAATCACCGCCGGCAGTACCTTGCAGCTCGCACCACTTTGCGGTTGCGTGGACTTTTGACCCAAAATGCAAATAGAGCCCACGAGAAAGAATTCAAATTTGCTGTTTATCAATTCCTCATTTTTTTCCTTCCAATTGTTAATTCAGGTTTTGGATTACTTTTCACATTCTGTCAGTCAATCCAAAGGAGAGAGCGCATTCTCCTTCGAGCTTATCTCTACCCACAACCCAGTTCAGTGCCAGTTGCAGTAAATTAATAACTCTTATCATTAGAAACAGTCTAGCAGAATTTGCTCAATCTTTGTGCTCCACAGGTAAAATACCGAATGACGAGATTTTTTTTTTTTGTGTTCCATCAAACGTATTTTACTGTATTAAAAAAATCAAGTCGTTCGGACACAAGATAAATGTCTTATAAAAATACTTCTATAATTATATAAAATGCTAATACGGTAGCCTTTGGCTCATCACTAGCTCCCTAAAACTCTGACCCTCTGACAGAAACAGGAAGATCTTATTAAAGGTCCAGGCAAATATTTGAAGAAAAAACATTTTGGTATTCAGAGATACAACATTCTTCACGACAGCTAAGATGAAAGTCTTATTTAAGAGCTTCTGCACGTTGCTTTGAAATAATGAAGGAATGGGAAAAGTACGAAATGGAGGGAGAGCGTGACTTTAGCCTTAAAAACGGATTAAGGGGAGGAGAAAGTTAAGAAGTGCTCCCAATCTTACAGCTAAGTTTTGTTGTTATTGTTACTCACCATCTACGCTTCTAAACAGTGTTAAAAGCTTCTTTTGACAGTCCTTTAGGGAAGCAATTTGTGAAAAGTGCTTTAAAGGGTGATTTATTATATTTAATATTATAAAAATTATAATAGACTTTTGGAAGGGGAAGAATTATTGGACCCTTGGCTGTTAGCAGAAACACTAACCCCACTCCAGGTTGGAAACCTGGAAAACAGCGATATTTCAGGAGGCTTGAAGGAAATACATAAACAGGGAAAAAATCTGACGTGGCACAATACCCGCCAATATCCTTCTGCCTTCCCCTTCCAGTTCTGCAATTTCGAAGAACCAGGGGCGGGAAAGGCGCTGCCTGTATAAACTGAGCAGTGACGATTCTGGAAGTAGCCAGTAGTTTTTAAAGAGAGACTTCACCACTGTAGGAAACTGGACAAAGACGCATCTATTTCCAGAACGTGGGCAAACGGAGGCTTACGCTTTTGCTAAAGTGAAGTTCAGATGCAAGAGCCCACACGACAGGCCCTGGCTCCTTTCACCTCTTCTGCTCTACCAAAGTATCCACGGGCAGCGTTGAGGTTAGTTGCCAATACCTTAAATTCTACCCCAAGTGATCAACAACTACTAACGACCAAAGGTTCTCCATAAGTTTATAGACACATGCATGGATTGGAAAGTACAGAATTCCAGGAGATCTTCCCTGAACAGCCCTGATTCTGCTTCTCTATTCTTGCCTCCCTCCATCCGAGTTTGAGACGCACGGGAGTTTTCCCGTGCGCCCCAGTACCATTTTTAACATCGTTAAGGACAGAAGCATTAGATAGAAACGACAGAGATCACATGGAAAAGTAGCCTGGATTGCCAGGCAGTCTGGAATGGGCAGAAACTATGGAAACAGCTTCCACTTTATTCTCTGTACACCGCAGAAAAGACAATTCTTTTCCCATGCTCGTTACTCGCGTTCCTATTTTTAAGCACTTCCCACCACTGGTGTATTTTCTACCCATATTGAAACACAGGAGCCCCTACTTTTCAGGCAGCGCAGTGTAGATTTTTCTCCTAATTTGAAGGTCTAATACACTT
This sequence comes from Larus michahellis, assembly GCF_964199755.1. Classification (NCBI taxonomy): domain Eukaryota; kingdom Metazoa; phylum Chordata; class Aves; order Charadriiformes; family Laridae; genus Larus; species Larus michahellis. The sequence continues at coordinate 3,472,420 of NC_133906.1, read as the reverse complement.
AACTATTATCTTAATGAAATTTTTCAAGAAGCACTTTCGTGACCATGATATATTTTTAGTGGTACAGTCATTCCCCACTCCCAGATTTTTAGAGACTGACCACTTTTACATTTAATATATTAGCAACAAGCAAAGCCTGAGGGTTTGGGGTTTTTCCTGCTATTTCATACTCGCAAAAACTGTCTAATTCAGGAACTTAATTTCTGCGCACTGTACTAGCACATCTACAGTAATTAAATAATGAAAGTATTAAATAGCAGATTGTGACAGGCTGAATGGCCTCAGAACACCTCTAAGGAACACTCACGTCTCCAATAATAATTATTCCTACACAAATGTTCCGCTTACACCTAAACAAATGAGTTTCAGAAAAATAACTGAGTTATAATAACGCCGTACTCCTTTCAGTGTCCTATGTCATCTCAAAGGTCATCTTTTCACACCGCTTTTCACCCATTTTTCTTACTGAACAGTGCCCGAATTTTGCAGAAAGCAAGAAAATATCACATTCAGAGTTCTCCTTAATCCCATGGGCTCCTCCTCTTTGCAACATCACTCTGTCATTCCTTACGGAGAGCAGCCGTCTCCCTTCAAATAATAAAATGTGCATCACTCAGCTCTCAAGTAAATATCAAGTTTAACCTTATTTTGCCTAAGCTACATTTCATGCTTCGTTCTTTACCTTTAAATGTTTATAAATTGTGTAGCAAGGGTTACAAAAAAATAAAAAAGTCTTTGAAAACTGGATTATGTTTTCCAGCAGATACATTTTACAGATAGGTTAAGAGTTCTGAGTAATTTTGTTTACCGAGTGCCAAGCGACGCAAACTCACATTTGCCACAGCAGAACGATTCCATTAGTTCACATCTGTCTGAAACAGCAAAACACTTGTTTCCCCACTGATGAATTTCAGACCAATAATTTCACATCCATCACGTGGTTGAAACAAATCCGTTACAGGCTGTGGTATAACTTAAAGAGTTCTGTGGTGAGTACACAGCAAACTGAGCAAGACGGATTTTCTGCTGGTAGAATACCACGATGATCCCCATTTATCAGAAACAATTTTAAAAAGCGAGCACGCCCAGCTTTGTAACTTTTAAACAAGATAAGCACAATTTTATACCAAAGAAAAGAACAGTCATTTCTAGTCTTTTTCCCAGCAATATCCTTACCGTGTTTATCACTGTAGGACTGATTGTTCTCATCGAAGCACTCATGGGGCAAAAAGAATCCCGCACCCCAGAGAAAGCTGTATTTCCAACAGTGACTGCTTTAGAAGTACTAAGTCACTAAACGAGCAATGTTTTAAATGATGGGTGCTTAAGGCGTTAACCCTCACTGTCTAAGGGAGCGTCACCAATATAGTGGAACATTGCGCAATACGTGGAATTGTCTTGGTAGTAAGTTTCCTAAACCAGCTATTTTATTAAAATCCATAGTCCCAGAAAGAGTTCCAAAAAAATCTTTAAATGCGGAAGAGATGCTGCTAACACTTGAAGCAAGCCGTTAACGCACATACTGCAACAGGAAGTTGCTGAGGGTATTTTTTTCCATTGTCTGACGAGCCAGAGCTCACAAAATAGTAGCCATACAGATACATACGATATGCTTCACTGCTCCAACATGCACCATCTTCGAAACACTAACTCTATGCAACATTATTTCCACTACAGACATATAATATCAGAAAACGTACCTCTATATCCTGTATTATCTTTGGGTATAAGGACCTGTAAAATGAATTTGGGGGGCCATCTGTTGGTCTGTTTTTAAACAGGTACTGATCCCTGGAAAGAACCAGAAAGACATTTTTCAATTTACCACTTTAAAGGAATTTCAAATCTGCACAGAACAAAACCTCATGACATATTCTCACAGAATTCCTGTAAGAATTTTTCAGTATTGCCACGAAAACCCTTGTGACTTTACAGTTTGACAGCTGTATTTAAAATGTCCAAGGCTAAAAAAAGATAACAGGTGTTTTCCTTATGGTTTTTCAAATCAGGGTTCAGTGCTTCATAAGGGATTTTAGCCAGCAGGGTGTTGTCCTCTTGCTCTTTACAATACCCCTTGCGTTTTCTTAGGCACGCCACTAGAGAGCACAGAAACGCAGGTTTCTAAAGCAGAACACTATACTCTTAAAGGATAGAAAAACTCCATTGCCCCAAACAGAAATGTTTTCTTTTTGAGGGAGGCTTCTGCAGCCCAGTCAGCTATTGCACATTTTAAGCTTAAAAAAGTTTCATTGGAAATAATTCACTGGAGAAAAAGCCCTGCAGAACATGTTGCTGCTAGTTTTTGTGAGCTGATCCTACACGTTGGTTCTCCCTGCAAAACAGAAATCATAAGCTTGCAGACGGACGTACTGCAAGAAAGCAAGTGTTAAATGACACTGGTGCAGAAAAGGAGAGGGGACAAAGCCAAAGCAGAAACGGGAGCCGACAGCTTTCGCCCCACTAGTCCGCGGCAGAGATAAGGATCTCGGTGATACCTATTTACCATAAACTTTCTTTTTGGCAGAGCTCACGGGTTAGGGAAGTTTGTGAAGGAAAACACTGTAAAAGGTGAATTATTGTCAAGGTACTTACCAACCCCTTCTTTCTGACAGTCCCTTCCATAGCGGATCTGTGCGTACCATTCTTTCAATCAATTTTTTCCATAGCATTCCCTCAGAGATGACTCTCTGCCATTCCTTACACACCAGCTCCGCTGCACAGAGCGATCTGGCATCAAGATAGGAAAGGATGTTTTCTGCTATGTGATCTAAGCCTTGCTCTACAAAGAAATAAAGGCAAGCAAAACGTCAATCAGTTCACAGGATACTTGTAAACAAGCTTTGCAATACATACAGAGAAAGCCAACGCAGCTTTAAGGCACCGGAGCAACATGATCATTAAATTATCATACGTAGAAGCACCAGTTACGAATCCAAACAGGTACACCAAAATGTCTCGAACACTCTACTCCTTTTCTGGTACAGTCTGCCTACTGGACGGTCCCCTTCCCACAGAGCGAGAATGAGCACAAACCAAAATTCTGCATAATAGGCAAGCAGTAGAAAACCTTTTGCTGCTCCTGGGCACAGAATCCTGGACGTTTTGAGCACATAATGCGTTGGGCTCCAGAGTTCAAAAAGATCATCGTCTTCAAGCAGCTGCTTCACTAAGCAGCAGTAATGCCAAATTAAAATATTGACTCTTTTACTACTCCCTTACGTATAACAATAAACAATTCAACTCGGCAAAGACAGGGCTCCACGGGAACAAGTATAGACATATCCAGTAGAAGCGCGAGCAAAGATTCTGCAAAAACATTCAAGCATCAAACACAAGGCTGGTTTTTTTGTATTTAAGCTCTTTCTAGAACCTGCAGGTGCCAAGCCCACTCCTGAGTTTTGTTCAGAACTCTGGTGGTAGAGCATACGCCAGAGACACCAGACACCATGCCCTGCAGCCCGGCGTAGCAAGGCGAAATCAATGAGAATGAGTTTGACCGTAACTCGTTAATTGCAAACGGTGCTTTAACATCTAAGGCAGTTATCCCCATTCAGGGTTTACCGTCACTAGTCTCCACACTCAGAGAAACTACTAACTGAACGACTTACACCAGAAGCTGGGGGCTTTGAGGCTTCTCTTCAGCTAGAGCTTTTGCAACAGCTCAAGTGGAGTAAATCAGGCTGTAATGTTCGATACAGCATTTATTTTGTGCCCAATGGACACAATTGTTTCCAGAATGAGAATCAGCTGAGAAACCTTGGGATCTGCGGGACTCAAGCAGCTCTCAAATAACGAGGGGCGACAGCTCAGCTTCTGCACCGTAAATTCCAGTGCAAAGTGAATTTAGTTTAGCTGCAGAAAGATTTCCCAATGTATTTACGATAGCCCTATGAACAGATATTATCTTAGCACCTTTCCTGCATCTGCTGCTCCCCCACCCTCGGGGCACGCTACCTTCTACCGCAAAGGAGCGATGTGTGCGTTTGGGTACTGCTGACGTGGGGATGCTAGCTCTGCTGGGTCAAAGAATGAGTTCGGCAACGTACCACGAGAGAACATCCGAGGAAAACAACATTACTCCAAATGAAAGCCCTTTGGCAGTACTTAGACATCCCTGAAACAACACTGACCTGGGCGACTCTCATGCTCCAATTGCACCTGCAGCATAAGGTATGTTGGTCAACAAGCAATTAGTTGACTGGGAAAACATTGACTTTCATCGTGAAGATCCCAGCTACCAGAAGCAGCTTATTAACCCCTGTGATCCTCTTCTAACACGGCAGAGTAAGATTTACATACTCAACGCACCGAACTTGCCCACAGAAATTCAAATATACCAGAACTGGGGTCCTACCCATTGATCCAGGTCGGCGTAAGGCAACGTGTCACGATATATTACTTCGCAACTCTCAGTTAATATTTATCCAAAAGCACTAGGTACTTAAGCCGAAGCTGGCAGAAAGAATAAGCACATCAATAAAGACGATGAACACAGCAAGCTGCCACCACAGATCTATCAAGACGTAAAACAGGTCGGAACGCCGCACGCATTTGCCTGTGGTCTTTGCCGAGATAGATATTCTCTCCTGCTAAGGGTGTTAGATTTTAAAACGTGACTGTCGTTGACTAAAGGTACAAACACAGAAACCACTTCAACAATACACTTGCACTGAATTTAAAACAGCCATTAAAACTTTTCTTGTTCCTATTCCAACTACAACGCCATCGGTCCCACCAAAAATCACTGCTAAGTCTGTTACTTATTTCAAAGAACCTGCAATTTTGCTTGCGCAAAAACTCCACTAAACCAGAGATCTAGAATAACTTTGTTTTCGTGAATAACGTGTGCCAGTTGGCCAAGAATGAAAAAAAAAAAAAAAAAAAATCTTTCAAACGAGGAGATGACGACCGTTTTAATTTTCCGCTTTATCTCATGACAGCCTACTTTAGGCTTCAAATAGTCCTGAAAAAAAAAAAAATCAAAGAAACGGCTGTTATTTTTTTAAAGAATTAAGAAATTGTGTGCACGTAGTCCTCCACTGCACACTAAATTCGCCACGGCCTTCATAAAAATGAACAGCAATGGAAAGGAGAAACTGATACACGTAGTTGAAGCGCATTTGTTCATTTCTTCTACATAATTTAGAGAATGATAAAAAGGCTTTAAAGAATTGGGAATGCTCCCACCATGTAAATTAGGTTTATACAAATTTTTCAATACCAGTCACCGGAACAGCTTCAAATAACTGAAACGGAACAAGGTCCAAATAACTGGTGGATCTCAAATCTCACCACTTCCAAACCAGCAAATCCTCCCCTAACAATACCACGTCTCAGAGCCGCTTTAAGCTGCGTCATCTCCTACATCAGCAGTTTGAAGGAAATACCAGGGCATTTAAATACATTGTAAAAGTCGTCTCCCCATCTGCCACATCCCAATCTTTCCAGTAAATAACAACTTTGAGATTCTAAATGCTGTTTACATAGGAAATATTTATCTTCCTGCCATATTATGCGATTTAAAACAGTTCTCAAGGTTTTTCCAGAAAACATAATCATTGCAAGGTCATTTTCTAGAGTTACTTTAAAAATCAGGAATCCTTGGGTATCAAGATGACAAACTCCGTCATTATGCAAAGTGAAGGACACAGCTGGATAAAAACAAAGAAAACAAACACGTCTGCTGAGTAAGCACTTCTCTGACTTGGAAGGTTACGGGTGTGAGCAGGGCACACGCCACGTTTTAACGGGAACAGATCTAGCAGTTATTTTAGACTTCGGTACAAAGCAGTTGTGTTCAACAACGTAAGATCAGCTTCTACGGAGCAAGGACTGTCCAGTACATCTGCAACGCCCTGACCACACAAGGCAGCCCTCTATATACTTTCCCTGCACAGAGCACGTTATCTTTTGAAGAGGAAGAATTTTCAACATGAAGCACTGCAGTTCCCAAAGGAAAGCGTGCCGACGATACGGCAATTAACCACCCTAATTGCAAACTCTGCAGCAGAGCAGTACGCTGAGGCTCCTGTAGAAAAGGCGTTTAAGGCTCCCATTTCACCGCGCCATTTTTCTTCAAATAGCCATTATACAGTGCCTGAGCTTAGATCATCCTCCTCTCCCTAGGAGGATGGGAGGCTGAAGGTGTATTTAGTCAAACCAATGGGTAATAAAAGAGACTGCAGCGCTAAGAAATAACAGAAGTGATAATTCAGTTCAACCCATAACAGGCTACTATATTTCCAGCTTGCTAATCTAATATCAAAATGAATGATTGCAAAGTTTGGAAGAAGTTAAAAGAAACTAAGAGTAAACACCACTGTATTTTACAGTTAAATCAGCAGACCCAGAAATTATTAAAGAGAGACGTTGACACTCTGAAGGCAACAGTATTTCTGCACAATGTGGCGGAAGGACAAGAGCACCGACTTTTGGCTTCCAGCTCTCCCTGTGACACAAGGATGCTGTCCCCTCCTTTCCGCGTGGAAGGCATTTTTAATCAGCGGTGGCAAGGCGGAGGAGCAGAGGCACACATCAAACTGACCTTTCAGATGACCTTAATTCCTCTTCGTTAGAAGAAAAACATGCTCCGGCTACATCTGGGTTCCAAAAAAAACCAGTAGCACAAGAGACACCGATGACAGGCAAATCTTTCAATGTCTGCATTTTTAAGGTGTAAAATTCTTTAATTCATGCAGCTGAAAGATTGCAGGTGGATGAGCAAATGAATTATGCGAAGTTCATCAAATAAACTGGCCCTACGGCCAAAGGAACAGCTGGCCTAGGCAGACACATTTTGGTCAAAATACTGCTATTTATGTCTAGTAGCCGTGAAGATGGGACAGCAGGGTCCACGCTGAACAGATACCCATCTACTGGATGCTCTTCTCATGCCAAAGGCGAGAAGTATAATTTTGCCTAATCGGCTTAACTTAGGAAATGTATACTAACTATATGCGGCTAACACCCTGCTTGCAGCTTCGAGCAATTTTTGAAATGTGAAGATCACGAACGCGTTCCGACGTAAAATGAATTCCCAAGGGAGAAAGTGCCAGAGAAACGGAAGATGTTCAAATGATGGTCACGCACAAAGTCATTCTTTAAAAGTTTATCTGTTACTGCCATCTCCTGGCAACAAACTAAAGAATTATCCTCCCCCTAAAAAAAAGAAAAAAAAAAAAAAAAAAAAAGAGATGAGAACTCTGAGGAGCTGTAAAGTTATGAATAACCACCCTAGTGAAGAGGCAACACTGCAAGGCATCCTTGAACTCAACAAACGCACGGTTCTGTGGGCTTTTGGTTGGAGGTGGCGTTGGTATTTTACCCCATCTCTAACAAACCTGTATCATCTCTCAGAAGACACTGACCAGGTCAGCTTGAAAGTGGAACTTGAACTGCCCTTCAGAGCTAGGCCGACAGCATCAGGTGGTTTCGGATAGCGGGCAAGTGGTTTTGAATCAAGATCAAACACTTCAGGAGCTCCCTAAGCAGCATACAGCACATTCCGTTATTGGAAATCCGTGTGTTGCATTTTACATCCTTTGTGTGAGTAAGGATGTACATGTCATTTAAGTAGTTTCAGAAGAATTTGATTTAGATTACTATTTTGAGACTATTCAAAAGCATTTGGATGGCAGTCAAGACAGTGCACAGCACACACCAGGGCTTGTAACACCTCTCAGCACGAGGCAAACACAGGATTGTTGAAGCCCATGGTTTTACGATTGACAATTTAGAAATGCATGTGATGTCCGAGTAATACAATGTGTGCATTCATCAGTGTACATTTAATTGCTTTTAGTTTTCTTTTCCGTGGGAAATACTATTTTTCAAAAAGATAGTTCTCCAGATGAAACTGCACAGAACTGATTAAGACAAATGACACAGGACACGCAGGACCATTTTGCAATTGTTCAGTTTTTCACACAACTCCACCTAAAAGAGCAAGAGAGATGGTCCGAAAAACAGTTGTGAAAATCTGGATCCAAAGCCACCTTTCATGTTTGAAGTCTGGAAATGCAACCGGATTGGTGAAGATACTACCACCAATTCATCCAAAAGATAAGCCTTTTCTTGGAGAGATCAATGTTGCAATTTCTGGCTCTCGACAAGGCGATCTGAAGCACAGGTGAAGAGTTGGCAAACTGCTGCTGAGGCACCAGGAGTCATTAGTGCTATTTCCTCAGAGAAAGAGAGGTACAAAACTCCGGAGTGCCACCAGAGAGCTGGGCCCAGCATCGCGAACCAGAGCCTCTGCACCACTTTGGGGAACAGTGTGACAGAGACCATGCTCCAGAGTGCAAGTGGGACTGGGTATCGCAATCACAGAATGGTTTGGGTTGGAAAGGACCTTAAAGATCACCTAGATCCAGCCCCCTGCCCTGGGCAGGGACACCTCCCACCAGCCCAGGGTGCTCCAAGCCCCATCCAACCTGGCCTTGAACCCCTCCAGGGACGGGGCAGCCACAGCTTCTCTGGGCAACCTGGGCCAGGGGCTCACCACCCTCACAGCAAACAATTTCTGCCTCAGATCTCATCTAAATCCCCCCTCTTGCCGTGGAAAACCCTTCCCCCTCGTCCCATGGCTCCCCTCCCTGATCCAGAGTCCCTCCCCAGCTTTCCTGGAGCCCCTTTAGGGACTGGAAGGGGCTCCAAGGTCTCCCCGGAGCCTTCTCTTCTCCAGGCTGAACCCCCCCAGCTCTCTCAGCCTGTCCCCACAGCAGAGGGGCTCCAGCCCTCCCAGCATCTCCGGGGCCTCCTCTGGCCCCGCTCCAACAGCTCCGTGTCCTTCTGCTGTTGGTGCCCCAGAGCTGGAGGCAGCACTGCAGGGGGGTCTCCCCAGAGCGGAGCAGAGGGGCAGAATCCCCCCCCCTCGCCCTGCTGCCCACGCTGCTGGGGATGCAGCCTAGGCTGCGGGGGGTTTCTGGGCTGCCTGTGCACATTGCCGGCTCGCCTTGAGCTTCTCATCCACCAACACCCCCGACTCCTCCTCCTCAGGGCTGCTCTCCATCCATTTTCCACCCAGCCTGGATTTGTGCTTGGAAATGACAACGTGTTCGGTGCTTTTCTGTGGCATGTACAGAACTTGGAAGTATGAGGCTAAGACCCAGGTCCTTCTCAAAATCCAACTTTTTAAAAAAATCATTTCATTTCACTGTAACACACGTACCAAGCATTTAGAGACAGGGCTAGAACATAGTTCCTAAGGCGAGTTAACTCTCCAAATAAACTCAAAGTACAAGGAGAACCTTCCTCCCTAAGGTGCCTTTTGTTTTCTACAGGTGAGGAATGTTCTGGAGAAGATACGGACTTCACTGCTATCAGCAGAAGGATGTTTTATGGAACTATCAGACCAAGTGTCTGGAGAGACCAAACCCAAGTGACAAGTGCTCAGCTTGTTTTTATTCACTTCACTAACCCAACGCCTTTTCGGGCTCTTGCTTGTGGTGTAATCCTAGTACCAAATGCTCATTAATGTTTAATTGCACTAAACCAAGGTTTTTCAATAAAAGCTAATGGCAATCAGCCACCACATCTCCACAACACCGATAAAATACAGGCGTGTCAATCTGGGGCTGTATACTTTTAACACATACAGCCTGTTCATTATGAAGCCAGTATTTCATTGAGTTTTAAGGATCAGCTGCGAATTCCTAGGCAGAAGCCCTTTATTAAGATGCATAATTTTCACAATTCTGCGTAACGTTGGTCACAGTTAAAAACAGATTTTTAAGGAGCCGGAAACTCAAGCGTTTTCTGATGTTAAAATACAGCAATCTCATTTTCTATGAATACACAAAGCCGTGAAATTACACACTGAGCACAAAAAACACAAATGCTTTGCTTTGCCACCCAGTCTGTTCTGAAGATTTTTTTTACTGCTTGCAAAAGCGCACAGATCTAAATTGTTAGAAAAAGATGTCACGTAAAATATTCACCCTGATTAACATAGTAGGAACCGGTCCAAAGCACGGATACTTCGATGGGCCCGCTGTTAATTATTTCAGACAACATGCAGGACTGAGTTTAAGACATATCAAGGCCTGAAAGAGCTGCATATACCTATTTTGCACTAAAAGACAGCGAGCATTTAGTTTTATAAACAGTTTCTGAAACAAAAACCTATCAATTTTATTTAGTGAAATGCACCTAGCATTTATTGGTACACTTTTCAAAGAAAAACACTACTTCCAACTTTTACTCCTCTACAAGAGGCTTTTGCAGTTTTATAGAAACTGGTGAAAAATTACAGCTGCTGTTGATTATAGGTACCAGATGAAGGTTTGGTTGAATTTCAATAATAAATTAAAACAATTAAAATCCACGGGGATTTCAAAGCTCGACGTGTAAATATCACTTTGTATGAAAATGAAACCCAAATGTGGGATGTCAACTCTATAAAACTGACTAACATTAGATATGAAACAGTCACTTCGACCATGGAACTCCACAGGCTTTTATTATGTTAGAAACAAATTTTAAAAGAAGCCTGGCAGGGTTTTAACTTGCCTGCCACAGGGTTCTCTTACAGTTTTAACACACAAAATAGACAGGGATGGGGACTTTCTTTCCCAATCGAGGGTGACAAGGTAGGGCGTAAAGATCAAAGCTGTAATTCCTTTAAGGAAGGCGCATAAGTTGGACGAGACCATGCAAGGAATATTAACATCTTAAAGATAGTTAAGAGGAGCAAAAGCAGAGAGGTGACAGAAGTTATTCTTGCAGTTATGCCGCCCATTATAGACCACTGTCTTTTGAGAGTTGTTTTTGACACGCTAGCGGAAACACTGTTGGCAGATGTGGAAAAACAGTGAGTCCAGGCTTCGGAGCCACTGGATCGATGGGACTCGCGCTAATCGCTGATACAGCTATAGGCGATACAGCCAGTGGTTTGTACTAAAGAGCCCAACCACAGCCCAGCTTCTACGAACAGACCCTGCAGACTAAATATTCTGCCACCGCTTAGAGAAAAGCACATCCGAATTATCACTTTTTTCCACTGAAGCGAAGGGAAGCCAGATACAACAAACTTTTTCCAGTTTTCCTGCATTCTCACAGGTGTAAAATCAGTAGGGACAGCAGCAAGCAAAAACTATTTCCATTTAAAACAAAGGAATTTTACTTCTTTAAGACAAGTGAAGCTATCTTTTAAGAGGTAGTATTTTACTGTTATCTTTTAATGCGATGTTAGTCCAACGCAGGATTGATTTCCGTCAACTCAGATTAAGTTTTTGGGTAAATTTATACAGACACCCCTTCACCTTTAAGAAAGGCTGAGTACGGGGAGAGTTCCCAGTATTTACCTCTTCAAAAGCAAAAAGAGTCGTAAATATAAATATATTTTTATGTACACAAATGTGGTGCAAATAAGCACTAACTTATGCAGCTCCCCAAAATTCCTTAGAAATAAATATATAATATGAAAGAACTGTATAACCCCATGGTTTCAGCCCTGAGGTATGAAATAAAAGCAAACAAAAAATTATAATTGAGGCTCATACTTGCAGTCATGACCATGACCGCCTATTTCACTTTATTTTTTAGTTAACTCCAGATAACTCTCTAGAGAAATCAAAATTCGGTATTTTGAAAACAGGCTGGAAGAAACACCCACACTAGCTAAAGGAGACAGCTCTCCAGTCAAAATGAGGAGCACATTTTTATGCGTGTGGCCAGACGAGCTAAGTCTTCTATAAAATAACTGCCGGGAAACTGAGGTGTGGGGGAAAAGGACACCCCCTCCCTCTCATAGCCCTCTTCCACATTTTTAAGCCTGTTTTTTTTAAGAAAATAGAGCACATATGAGATTCCGTATCCCTTCCTGTGTCCTACCCCATGTTCTTCTTTCCCCTCCAACTACTAAGTTTCTTTCAACCGTGCTTGACAAATGAGCCAAAATCCTCCCATCACCTCCAAAAGCCGAATTCCTCCAGGTTATATGAAAATATAGCGGCATTAGAGAGAAGAGAAACCCGTAACATGCAAGCAGCATTCTGTCCCAGATGCCAGGAAAGCCCATAGATGTGAGACCACCCGAGCGCACCAACTGCTACAAAAGCTTCAGAGCTTGTAACGTGACCAAATTTTAAAGGAGCTTTACTTCAGTGGTCCCTGTGCTCAGAAAATTCCCAGTTTCCAACTCCCTTTACGATTTCTATCGCCTCCTCATCCGCCCTGAGCTCTCACTCTCATGTCTTGGAATTCTTGGGGTAACATCCACTGACTCACTGCAGGTGTCAGTCTGTCCTATCATACCACCAGTGGCAAGCGGAACATTTTGACCGCTTATTTCATGCTTATTTCCCGCTCTGGAAACAACGTCCACACGTTTACCTTTCAAAAAAAAAAAAAATCAAATGAATCATTCTCTCCAGCAGCAAAAATCCACGGATACAACTCCTTCCAGAAATTAATGGAAAAATATATACAACTTACCAGGAGATGGAAAGCTAAAAATTCTATATACCTAGTTATTACTGCTCTGTGTTTTTTTTTTTTTTTTTTTTAAGAAATGCATATAGCAAGTGTAAGAACAGACTTCATATTGGAACTATTGATACAGGTTTACACTGACTGATGGCAGAAGAGTTTCTGAGCAACTGAAGGAAGGAATCATGGCTGGAGTATGCAATAAAAATCCACAACTGCTTTCGCTTGAGTCGGCGACAAGACCAGACAAACTAGATTCACTCATCTAAGCAGGCAGCTTTTTAGTTACGATTCAGGAAAACTTAGAACAAAACTAAGATGTAATAGAGACTTCACAAAAGAAAGCACCTCTGTAGGATTTGCTACACCTATGGGGTTTGTATGAAAAAAGAATTTAGACCAGAGATGGCAGAGATACGACTTTTACAGTGACTCAGTTCTAATTTAAACGTGAGCGATTCTTCAGGATGTGCTACTCGCAACTGCTTTTACATGGAACAACACTGGCATCCAGTGGCCGATTCAATTAATCACAGAAGTGAATGACTGCAGCTATCCTCCCGCACTTCTTGTGACCAGGGAGCATCACTTTATTCATAGGAGACAAGCTAAATCTGGAGGACGTTCCCAAAAGTTTCCATATAGTCGAAGTATTAAACAAACAAACAAAAAAGCGTTTATAAATGCACCTCTCGTAAAATAACTATTAATTTACCTGGTAACGCAGTGATGAAGTCCCGTTGTAACATGGGCTTCAAGTAAGAGTTAATATGTCCATGCTGATAGTGACACATTCGTGAAATAAGGTGTTCCACAAATTCAACTTGATCTGATTCAGACCACTGGTCAAAATATTTAATACACAAGTCTTTTTCTTTTTCGTAGTTTCCTTCCGATGGTCTTTTTCTTGAGACAATCACAGATGAAGTTCCATTACTTATCTGTTTTTAGAAAAGGAGTATCAGTATTCAAATACGAACGAGCAAAGGAACAGCTTTATAAGAACTCTCCCGAGGAAGAAAACGTGAGAAGATGCAAAGAAATAATCGTCAAAATTAAATTTTAAAATACATTCTTAAAGCTATGAGTTACGCCATGCAAATTTCTGCTTTCATAGACAACGATGAATGAAAGGACCTTGCTCATAATTTTAAGCTACTTCTTACACTGAAAGACTTCGATTCCCTTACACCTCTTACCATTTAAACAGCAAGGAACTTAATTCTTCTCAGAATAAACTTTTCCAGATTAAACCAGTGGTTTCTGCTGCATGTTGCAGTCTGGCTCCACAAATTATTTACACAGGTTCCAGCAGTTAAAATAATACGCATTTAGAGGCATACCAAAGTTGGGTATTAATAATCTAATTAACACAACAATTCAAGACCCTCATGTCAGCGTGGAGCTGCTCGTCCATAAACGAAAACTGAGAATTACACGACATCAAGGGCTTCTTTTGTTTTTGTACAAGAGCTCACGTCAATGTCTGGGACATCCACCTAAAAACATCATTAAAATCCTGGGAGCTTTCGCTACAAATAGGGATGCTACAAGTAGAACACCCCAGGAGTTACTGCTAATTAGTAAATAGAACCAAAGACTGATGCCAGGCTCTTCTGAGCCCTTCAGGAGACCAAGTGGGCTGCTGGGGAACTGACAGCTCTCTGAAATATTCCCAAACTTCTTCAAAGCAAATTGGTTGCAACTCCTTGCCATGTGAAGGTGTTGAATTTTTCCTTTTAAATTATAGTCATGTGCTCAGAAAGGTTGAACTGTATTCCCAAGTATCCTCTGACGCAGAATTCTCCTTTCAAGGTCGGCACAAACCACAAAATCTGAGAAGATCTAGTAATTTCCCAAGTATTATTCATCGGCGTCATCCTTCACTTGAAGGCTGAGCTAATTTTAGGATGATACAGTCAAGGATACATTACATACGTAGTAAAGATACATACAAGATGATTACGCAGACGCCAGATTTGGAAGTTTCTCAAAAGCAGGAACATATAAAAACATGCCAGCTGTCTCTCTAAGCGAATGGTAGTCCTACCTGCCATAGGGTATTTTTCTTTGGAGACTCATCTTCATTCTGATCCTCCATTACTGACGTGTTCTAGGGGAAAAAAAGAATTATGACTTCAATTTTTTTTATGCTATGGCAATTCCTTGTTCTACAAGCATTATGAAAAAGCAAATCAATCGAACAGATAAAATTCTTTTTCCCAGTGAATGGAATTATCAAAGATTTCTGGCCACAAAGCCTGGGTATTATAAATAAATTCCCCCTTTAACTGACATGTTTAGCAATTCCATTTACTGTAAAGATAACTCCCCAACCCCTCTTCAATTTCCTTTGACAGGTTTTCATGCAGCTTTTCAATGCTTTTCTCACCGGGAAATAAATGCACTTTCATCCTACTCAAGCCAAAGTAATTAAACCTGTCAAAGTAATCAACTAGCGCTTTCTGCCAAAGTTAAATTGCATATGTCTAGTTGGAAAAAAAATAACAAAACAAAAAAAAAAATCACTATACTCTACTTACATGCAACCAAATAGAATTTTTTTTCCAGCTCTAGCTTACCACACGGAAGAGGGACCGTTCTCTGCTGAACGTCTCCGCAATTCCCTGCCACAGCCTGTCCCCTATAGCCCTTGGCAGTCCCCACCTTTCTTCACCCTGACTTAATGACAGCGCCCTCCCCGCACCATAACTGCTCCTCCCTGCTGCTTTCTTCCCTTCTGTTCAAGAACAAGATGCAAGAATTTCTACAAACGTTCTGCTGCAAATGTTAGTTTTGGAGCTCACCTCAGTTTCTCCAAAATCTTTCACTCGCTTCTTCCCTTTTTGTTTTTGAATTATCTGCTCCCTTTTGCTGCCCGTACCACAGTTACCGTCTACCTACTCAAAGGTACCCCACACCTAGGCAATTACTGCTCGTTTAGCTTCCCACCAACCCTGTCCTCCCCATTATTCATGCCCAGGAGACCCTGGCTACATGCCAGAGGGCTATGATGAAAAACCGAATGTCTTAAAACATTGTATTTATCCCAGCCTTCTTCCCCTCTATCCGCTGTCTCAACAGAAAGAGGAACAACGCGCTCAAGTAAAACACATGATGGAATAAATCACACAATTCCTTTATTCTTGCCGTGGCAAATTACCGATTAACTCCTGAATAACTATATCCAACCCCCATTCAAAACACAATTCCACCTCAAAAGCATTCACTGCTTCATCTCCTCCTCTTTCTTGCATAAGGGATGTCAGAAAACTTGAAAAATTAATAGTTTTACCCCTCTAGACAAGCCTTCCTCCACCGCCTGACTACAGTGCTTTGTCCGACGTTTACCTTGAACCCCTTTCTGCCTTGTGGTTCGGTATGAAAAAACACGCCAAGCAGACAGAAGATTGCATCATGAAAACAATGTCCACTGGGTGATGGGAAAACTCACGTCCATCTGGTTATGACGCAAGTAACAATGACAAAGACAAGCCCAGGAGATGGCCAGTGAGGAATCCAAAAACGGACAAAGGCAGTAAAGGTTTTGTGCTCCTCCAGAGAAACACATATCTTAGTGTTTCTCACATACATAGAACAGTAACACTGAAAAAGCCAACCGCCCTTTCGACATCTTCAAAATTATAGTCTCGAGGGTCATTCCGGTGATGAATAACTACACGCTGTTCACGACCAGCACCATCGCTGATGCACAAACGATGGGCGAATGATGCTCTCCCACCGCACGGTGCCACAAGAGGGAGCACAAACAGAGTTCCTGGTACCCAACTGGCCCACACCAGCAAACACTACTCCAGGGAATTACGCAGGGGTTTTTTAATTTTGTTTTAAATTTGAATGTGTAGAAATACTCATTACAGTGATTACACGTTGTTAACTGCGTTTTCAATTTACTATGTGCTTAAATGAGTAAGGAGTATCTCATCTCCCTTTGTAGTTGAAGGATAAATACATGCATTTATCCTGTGAGCTAAGAGCAAGGAACAGCAACTCTCACTGGGAATATCAAACGTGGATGGCTTGGGTTAATATATTCAGCAGGGATCCCACATTACATCAGTTTAACCCCAATCTAACTTTCCTTCGGTAGGTCACGGCGAGTCTCTACCATTGCTTTCTTCTGCTCCTTTATGGGGAAATGCTTCCGAGTTCGTTGCTAACTCCCTGGGACGTAGGCTAAGAACTGTCTCCTAAATGTTACGTCTTTTCATTCTAGGAACACAGAATAAAACCATAGCAGAACAGCGCCGTAACGCAAAGTGTGCAAGAACACAAACTTCACCAAAGTGATCCGACTTTCACTCCAGGCTATTGATTGCAGAGCAAGCTTTTGTCTTCGGTGTGCACCTACTCAATTCTCCTGTGCCTCTGCTGCTGCCTAGGGAAGGGGAACTGGGTACCAGGCTTTGAGGAGATGCCACATCCTTGGCATGTCCACCGATACAAGGGAAAAGTAGGACGACTGCGTTTCTCCCGCCCCTCTCCACTTGTCCCTCCTCCTTCAGAGCACCAGAGCACAGCCTCGGCTAAGAGGACAGGGTCTCAGATCCACTACTGGGCAACCTGGCAGTGCCGCTGCTGCTGCTGAGAGACATCTCCATCACCTCTCAACATCCGGGCCACGGATGTGAGGGCAGGCTACATGGATTGATTTTTAGGCTGGAAATTTATTATTGTATTCATGTGTTTAATTGGGAAGTAGGCAGCTGTGTTAATTTAACTGTATCTGCTACGGTGTTTATTCATTTTTTCCTCTCTTTTCCCATCCCAAACTCACTCTGCATTTTCTCACTATATTTTAGAGCTTGAGGGTTCTTTCTACTCACAGATTGTTTTCCCTATTATATCTTCTCTTCCTATTAAATTCTCTCTACTTTTGTCTGAATTAATTTTGGGGGGTTATTCCCCGCATCGCATACATCCTAACTCAACGGATATTACACATTGTACACAGACTCTAACGTGTCTCTAAAGCACTGAAGCCTACTAACTGAAGCCTAAAAGATGACTAGGTGGATCCTGTCGTGTTGTCTGGAAGAAGCAATTAGACAACTCTAATCTGTCCCATACATCCACAGCACTCGGCAAAAGAATAATTTCAGAATTCCTAAGAGCTGGTGTCATCAGTCCTTGCTGGGGAAGGCCTCCCGCTCTTGAGCAAGAAGGACGATAGGCATCTAAAAGTCCAGCTCTTCCCTTCATCATGCTGGCTCCCTTCTCTCACCCTCCACCTTGTTGTTCACCCCACCCACCCTCTACATAAAGCTGCCGTGCTGGCCGCCTCCACAGCTTTCCCAAGTAGCCTTAAAGTGGCATTAACACGGACTTCATTCCGTTTTCCTGCAGCTTGACCCGGTGCAAGCGATGTCCCCTCCCTCATTCAGTGACTCCGGCAAGGCCACGAACCCCTGCGGCTGACCTGCACTTGCAGACTCTGAAATAACGGGCTCGATTTTTTACCCCCACAACCACAAGAGCTGAGCAGCTTCTCACAGTGGAAGCCTAGCTTCTAAATATTATCAATTAATCCTGTTTATAAGTTCGTTTTTTTTTCCCCCAGAGATTCTTGTTAAGTTGCTCACAGCTCTTGCAAAAGTGGGATGATATTTCCAAGCAGCTGTCATTCCTTAATTAGTCAGCCTGGAATAAGCGCTCTCCATCCCCTACCGGGAACGGCAGCGAGAGCGAAGTGATAACAATGGGTCTAAGCAGAGACGTTTCCCGTTGCCTTATAGTTGCTATAACCCAACTGAATAAAGTTACACTGAGAAAAGCTCGTCTTTATTTTCCCGAATGGTAAAACCAGCAACAGCAGTAAAATTTACAAACTGCTTTACAAGCTGTAGAATTTTAAAAGGTTGTTTCCCAAAGATTTGCATCCCGTATTCCTCGCCTGATTCTGCAGTAACTTCAAGGCTGCTTTAGCCTTTCTGCTACGCAAGGCCTCAAGTCTTTGGAATTTCTGTGAGATACAGATGAACACGGCAAACAGGTTCAAAAGTTACTTGGGGAAAAAGAGGTATTGACAAGCGTAACTACACAGAGCTCATTTCCTTTAGAGATTCTGAAAAGCTTCCAAAATAAGAACAACCATGAATGACCCCCAAAGGCAAAAAATTAGGTATTACAAAACTTCAGAAATTGCAGTTTCAATTAAGATCCTCAGATAGCTGGTAGCAACTAAAAGCGCCATCTCCAGCATAATAGTTCCACATATGTATGATTATATGACATCAGGTGCAAAAGCACCTTAGTTTTTTCCGTAAATAAATGGCACTCGGCCTGCAAGGCTCATCTCACTCATGAGATACAGGAAAGAAAAAAAAAAAAAAAAAAGCTGCATCTTTTCTAGCAGAAATCTATCAAACCTGTACGGGCTAACCAGATTTCTACCAGATTTGCGGTAGCTACAGGCAGGTAACGCTTGGGTTTGCTCCGTGCTTCGGGACTTGGGAGTGCCTTTAGTCACTTAATTGACTCCGAAGAGAAACAGCATGGTGCAGCTTTGTTCTTTAACCCAGTTTTAGTTCCAGTATCGGGAGAGCAATTACAGAGCGATAGCAGTAATCCTGGGAACTGGGACAAGACACACAAGTAGCAGCAGTAGCACCTAGCAAGGCAGACAACACTGCTAAGTTCCTTCCATGAGAAGCTTTTCCCTTCCAAAGAACGGGTTCACAGGATACAAAGGATGGGTGGCCAAAACTAGGCAATAGCTGTGCTACCGTGAGAAACAGAATAGCAGCCTTCAATTACTACGTTTTCAGCTATAATGAAAGGGAAAGTGATAGAAAACAAGAACTTCTGTTTCCCACTGCCCTTGAGACTATACCAATAATTCTGACCTGCGTTGAAGACCAAGCTAAGTCTTTAAAATGTAATTTTTGACAAAATTCCCACTCACTGTAAAAGATAGCAGGAAGTTTCGGTTAAAATTACAAAATAAGCAAAACAGTTCAGCTAAACAGGCTCTGATCTCCTTTAACAAATCGCATCTACATCTGACTTTAGAGAAGTTGAAGAAACGATAAAAAATAACTAATACATACTTGGATATCTTGAAGTCACACACAGCAGGTTAAGCTGGAGCTCTGTACGCTCTAACTGCCTTCCGAAACCAGCTCTGCCAGCGCAAGGGCTGCTGAAGGTATTAATTACAGATTCAGCCAGAGGAGGAGAGGAATCCACCATCCCAAGCGACAGCTGGACCACATCAGGAAGGCAGAGAGCTTGGGTAACCATCTTTACTATCTAAAAGCAATGAGCATGTGTCCCTCATGGCTTCCTGCTTTTAATATAGCTAGAAAACCCCAAATGGTTTAAAGTATTTCAAAATGAATGCAAGCCTCTCCTTCGGATGTAATGGTCACCGTTTTCTAATCCAGGAACCTGTTAAACAGCGTTTATTAACAATATCTTGATACTTGATCAGGGACAGGAGGGCATCTTCTCCTTTTAACTACTGAGAGACTTCTAACATAAATATACTGTAGCACAAACACTAAATGAAGCTGGAGAGCCACTAACTTGAAACTGCACAAGATGCGAATCAGCTCTTCTCAAAGAAAGGACCGAATCCCCTACTCATCGCACCCCTCAAAATCCGTATGCACCAGCCTGCAAAGAAATGCAAAACCACCAGAGCGTTTCCGAAAGCCAGGTCAGAAACAGGCGGTCAGTGACAAAGCCTGCTTATCCCAACCACTGCGAAGACTCATCGCTTCAAACATTTCCTTTGGAAGCATAGATAGGGGCTATATATGAAGGGAACGACATAAAAGATTCCTGTATCAAAGGAGTAAGCATAAAAAAGTACGGACAGTTATTTAAATCTGGGCAATAAAGATGCTTGGCTTCAACAGAGAAGACATCACCAGCAACAACACGCCTCCAGCTATGGGTCTGACCTCGCTCGGGTTGCCTATAGAAAATGGTTCCTTGCAATATTTCTCCAGTAATTACATAACGAGATAAAATAAGGTTGTTTTTTTTTCTTAATTTACTGAAATAATCAAGTCATACCTTTATGGGGAAAAAAAAAAAATTTCCCTCGAGAAAAATACAAAATAGAGCCCGTGGCCAAATGATTTCCCAAATAAAGGGTTTCTGAAAACACGTGATGGAAGATAAACTCGATCCGCTGTCCACAGTCACTATAAAGCACTTTGAAAACAAAGCTCCAAGGTTCATCAAGTTAAACTTGACTTAATTTCAGGTAGTCCTGCGACAAGCAGGGAGCTGCACCCGATGATCCTCACGCGTTCCTTCCAACTTGAGATATTCTACGATTCTAACTTGAAAGTTAACTCTGCTGACCATGGACATGTCTATACATGACATCTATATTGGTAACTGCTTGGTTCAGCTTAAATGAAACTATTTATGTAAGCACTAGGGATCTGCACAAATTAAGCTTAAAACGCTTCATTTCTTACCTAGCTAGCTCTTCTCCCAGTTGCCGGGTTTTATTTTAGCAGAGTTACTGCTGGAAGTTCCAACAAAAATATACTTGAAATATTAAAAGAGTCTACCAAGATCTAACAGCTGAAGGCAAAATTAGAAAAAAAAACCCTCGTCCTGAAAATAAGGCAGCTTTTTTATTTGGCCTCTGACTAACCACCAAGAAGTTTACAGGAAGACAGGGTAAATTTAGTACCAGCAGACAGTTATCCAGTTTGTGTTTAAAGCCTCTAAAAGCAAACACCGTAGATTGACCGCAAGTTGTAAATGTCATGTTTTTAAAAGATACCTAATGGTTTTACGTACCCAGTTTGACACGTCTCAAGGGCCTACTTTTAAGGAAGTTTTGTCCGGATCAGTAAATCCCCCAAAACCACCAGTTGCCTGCTCCTGTCTCTCTGCTCAGAGAACAAAAAAATCTCAAGTCGTTCTTCACCGAAATGTTACAGAACACTTATATTTGCAGGTTCGAGAGAATACGAGCAGGTAGCAAACAGGGTGTCTTGTTTAATCGCTAATGCTTTGATGACTGGCAATTAGTACCACTACTTTAACTTTGTTTTTAAAATACCAGTCTTCACCTTAACCTCATTACAAAATTAATTTGCCGGTCTTCGGTAAATACGTAACCACCTGTCTCTTAATATTCAGTATGTCTGACTTAACATGACGTTAATCTCAGAAGTCAGACCAGCGTGGGCCGAGTCCGCAGAGGACTGAGCTACGTAACTTGCTTTGAAAATGATACTATACATGAAAACAATGGGAAGTTGAGAATTACTATTCTGATCCAATTCCACGAAGCTCTAAAGAAGGGCTCCGACTCCACCGCAGAGCTTTTGGTGACGGCA
This sequence comes from Larus michahellis, assembly GCF_964199755.1. NCBI lineage: Eukaryota > Metazoa > Chordata > Aves > Charadriiformes > Laridae > Larus > Larus michahellis. Next base: position 3,450,659 of record NC_133906.1, on the reverse strand, counting down.
CATCCTTTTCATAGGCAGTTGTAGGCACAAACTGCAGTCTCAAATTACCCAGCGGAGCAGTTAATTTGGTAATTCATACCCCAACCTGCGAAGCACAACTGCTGATGAAGGACGGACCATGACAGCAAATCACCCTGCTGGCTTTTAGAACTTCAGAAATAGCGCAGTACAGATTCTCATCAAGATTAGGATAAAGAAAAAAAATAAAATTATTCACTGGTTAAACTAGCAGTCGATTTAGGATGTAACAAGAAATAATAAAAAAAAAAAAAAAGTGCTGCTTTTGCCCGAGTTACCAGCTATCTTCCAGCACGCCTGTATTCCCACTGGGCAAACAGACATCGCTAGGAAAAAAAAATACAATTATTACAGTCCCAAGAGACACCCCGTGTTTTCAGCAGCAGGTAGAGTTTCTAAAATTAGATGGGGAGGATGCTTTTGTTCCATCAGTCTATTTAAGTTCTCCGTGGTTGGGGCTTTTTTTTGTAAATACGCAGTAGGTTATTACTTTTTAGGCGAGGGCTTACCTCAACAGGTACCGCGGGATCATGCCTAACATATTCCCTGCGTAACTGTTTCCAACACACCCCAACTCGTCATTCAATTTTCCGAGTGTCTGGAGTAAAGAGTCAGTAATCAAGAAACTGCCTGTATCCATCCTATATTAATATGTCGTATTTACAAGGACGACGAGTACCGAATTGTGTAATTGTAGCAATTTGATGACTCATCCCTGCACCATTCCCAGCACCGAAGCATGAAGGATTTGCACATCATGCAAACTATTTTGCTGAATATAGATATTTACACTGCCCCAAATATATATATATATATATTTTTATTTTTTTTAAAAATCACTTTCTCTCCACCTGCCCCATAAAAGTGAAAGCACCAGGTTTTACGCAGACTCAGCTTACTAAATAAAAATGGCAATTGCCGTTTTAAATTCGGTTAGGCAAGGTGTGGTCGGGGACCGCGTTAAGCCTTGCTGTAACATTTTCCACAGTGCCTACTTGCTCCCCTCAAGCTGGGAGCTGAAAAAAAAAAAAAAAAAAAACAACCAAACAAACCAAAAACTGAATCAATAATTATAATTAAAAAAAAAATAATTCTGAGGTTGTAAAAGAGCATCCAGCAGTAAGGGGCAGCCAGCAAGTCCCCCTGCACTGCCCCGCCGGAGGCTCATTGATCTTGTTTGCCTTCAGATGAAAACTGGCTTTATTTTCTAACCAGCTGGACTCGGCAGGCCTTTCCCAGCCTGACAGGAGGTTTAATTACACCTGCAGCTTACAAGCGTTGCTTGGTTTTCAGCTGTCTCAGTTCGTGCCTTTAACTACCCGCTCGCTCAGCTTTCTTGGCAGATGCGGTATGCGTGCAGGCCATCAGCAAGCCACACTTTTGGCCAGAGCGGAAAATTCTCAATATTTAAATAGTATATTAAAGCTTATTATAAAGCTTAGCACCAGGCTTATCATTGATATCACTGCAAACGGTTGCGATCACGGTCCTGAACCAGTTCTGAATTAACTTGCGCAACTCTAGAGTACGAATACCCCAAAAGAGAAATCCTCTCCATCTGCAAATAGTAATTATAACGGTAAAATGTTTACATCAGAAATACAGCTATGACAAACTGGGCGTAGAAAGGTTCGCAGACACTAGGAGCAAGGTACTGATTTTCTTTTTTCCTTTTTTTTTTTTTTTTTAATTAAGAAACATTACCTGAAGTTCTCAGCTACAATTACTATTACTGGTTTTGCACTACCAATATCGCTAAAGCTTCATCTAACTAATTTTCCAAATAAACCTGCTTAGGCAGAACCTATCTGCACTTCTAATCTCCATCCATCACGAAGTAAAACAGTTTTTCCTCCGTACATTTAAGACTCGAGGGAAACTTCAAGTGGCGTTACCTACACAGCGAACTCTTTGAAACTACTGAAGAAAACGCAACAATTTTCAGAGCTCCCGCTGCATCGCAGACGCTCGTCCCACATTACAGATTTATTCAGACCATTTGCATCTACAACTATACCAAAAGCTACCCTAAATAACTGGATTTTGTTAGGCAGTTAGGAGGATTAGCTATGTCAAGCTTTTTTTTTTTTTTTTTTTGGTATAATGGCAACGTGAAGTAGTATTTACTACCTTAGAAACTTTCCTAATGTCTAGTAAAGAGCCCCTTTAGCTTTTATTTCCCATATAAAAAAAAAAAAGATCACAAACGAAAACCTGAAGGTAAAATACTGGCTCAACATTATAACAACTTTTCTTCCTTCCAGAGCAGATGCAAAGATACCTCTTCAGCTTCACTCATCTATTCATTTATAGGACTTGGAAAAAGGAAAACAAACTATTTCAAAAGTTGCATTTCCCTGCTGACTGCTCCCGTTAGTCCATCCATCGGAACGACTTCAAGCCAGGGAGTTTCAGCACACAGACAGCAGCCGATTTCAGGGACTCCAGAAGCAGCCGAGACATTTCGGAGCCAAGTGATGCACCCCTACGAGGCACTATTTCTGCCTTAGCGCTCCCGTTCCAAAGCCCCCAGCCAGCTTGACGTGCCTCCTACAAGCCAAGGAGCCCAAGCGGAGTATCGTCACCAAAAGCGTTTCTTCGCACTGCGTGGACGCCCCGAGCCAGGTGGACGGCAAAATTCAAATGACACTTCGCCCTGGAAGTCCTACGTTTTCCTCTGCATGGGTAAACGAGGCGGAAAACACACCACTTTCCCCTACACAATTCAAAAGCCCGTTAACAGTATTTCAGATTAAAGGGAGGGTAAGTAACATCTCCGAAGCAAATTTTAGGCTAAGCTAGTAATTAGATGACTTCAGATTCATCAAAAATAAATTGGCCTGTGTTAAGATTAACTACATTGGCTGCCTGGTGCAAAGTTAAACTACTTCAAGGGTTATTCCTAGATTCCCAGAGGGAATTTAGGTTCAGATCTCTGCTGCTGGTTCCACGTGAAACCAGCTCTATCCAAAATTAGTTGCCTCGACGTGCCGGCCAGCAGACAAGCACAACCCTCAACACCAAAGTGTCTACAAAGCTGTAACGTCCCTGAGCGACAGGACACTTATGGGCATCAAAAATAACCGAGACTGCAGCCAGTTAAAGATCCAGATCATTAAGCCTTTTTTTTCCTCATATGCGCCACTGCTGAACACATCCACTGGCGCTCGTTACCTTTTTCCTCCCCTAAGATCTAGGAAAGATCTGCAGCCCTTTAATCCTTGAGCAAACCAATAAAATGGAAGTACTTCCAGCTTAAGGAAAGTGGCTGAGCAACAAACACCACATATCAAAGCACACATAACTGAAGAATCATTTAAAAATAAGCGAGTCCAAACGATTACAAGCCCACAGCCACAAATTCCCTGGCATTAAATACTAATACACTAGGACTGGAGAACAAAAAGAAGTTTTAAGCTTCAATTAAACATTCATTACTTTCCTCCAAGCATGCATATGTATTTTCTCTAATTTTTCTAAGAATTCTGGCACTTCTTTCTCTACGTCTTTCTTCTTCATCTCTACTTCCTTTCTCTACATCCCTTCTTGCCACCAGAACTACATCAAGATTTCCTCTCATTCTTTAGTTTTCACTCTTCCGCAAGGATCAGCAAAAATTTAACCAGATTTTGAAGACTTCTATACGAACATTTTTTGTAAAAGTTATAAAAAGGTGATTCAAAAAACACTGAGAAATCCAAAATAATAAAATTGCAGTATCCCTCAACCATTTTGTCTTTTGCAAAACAGATGATATTTGCACACGAAATACAGAAAAATAATCCACCACAACAAAATATTCAATAAAACTAAAGCCTAAAACCAGTCGGCTACTTCAAGAGACTCCCATGCTGTTGTAAGTCCATTTTTCTCCTCCAAAGATGTAGGGCAACATATTCCAGATTTGGCAACTCGTGAAACCATATCAATCCATGTCAACTATTCAGGAAATCCTAATCACTCATTAATTGTCCGAAACACAATCTTTTGTTTATACACAATTTCAATTTTGTGTTTTTCCAATTGCCGATATCCAAGCAACCAAAAACCTGGCGAAAAAAAAAAAAACCTTAACTCAAAAAAGGCTGCAGACTAACTTCAGCTGAAGAAAGAACCCTTCAGGAATACACAATGTGGAAAAAATACCCAAATGATTTTTTTTTCAAATACGAACTCGGCCTTGCCTGGGGTTAGCCAGACACTCTGCATTCGAGCGCTGGTTTTATCTAGGTATTAAAAGGAATGTGCAATTGCATAATTTAGATTTCACATGGTTTATATAATGGATGTCTAAAAGCTCCTGACCTGTAAGGCCAGCACCACTTCTCCCCCTGTGACTTCAAGATACAGTTGATTAATAGAAGTACATCGTTATAATACTCTCCAGAAAAGGATTTGAGAGCGGGAGGAACAGTTGCTCAATGTCTCGGGTTCCTCTTTGTGGAAGATTATTTTTAATCTGTACCGCGTCAGTGCCTGGCTTTACGTTACAGCACACCATCTCGTAGTGGCGTAAACGAAAGGTGGCACGGGGCAGCGGATGGCAAAGGCAGGGGACAGCTGAGACCAACGTATCGTGCAACGAAGCCTTGAAACCCAAGCTGCGACCACCGCGGCGTGCCAGCGACCAGCTCCTCGCTTCCTGAAGGCAGCTGGCTTTGATGTCACTTCAACAGGAAAACCGCTGTACGGTTCTTCTCCCTCTGAACATCTATCCGCTGAAGGACCACTTTGAAGTTAGCAGGGCTCAAAAAGAATTTAATAGATACTGCAGGACAACATAAAAGCCTCTGCAGTAGAGCGATGACAATCACTTAGCAGCAGGCATCCTACCTTTTTACTATTCAGGTACTGAATTCAAAGGCATTTAGCCTAATTCTTATCATTTTTCCCCAACAACACGTACTTACATATAAGCTTAAGACTTTCAGACTACATTTGCTCTAACAACCCGACCTCAAGTGTACAGAACTGTACATGCATCCCTGCAACATGATGGTAAATATTTTTTCAGTATTATATGCCTTGAATAAATTCTCTGGTTCAAGGATCTTCAAAAGCAGACACTCTGATTTTCAAAGTTCAAGCGTGCATTCAAATTCTGCAACCATATATACAACTTTAAAGACATCTTCACTTGATCCTTGTTTAAGTGATTTTTTCAAGTAGGGCTTTTAATTATTAGCTGCCGAGTCACCCAGAGAGAGAGAACTTTAAAGTCGTTTCATTCATTAGTAATCTTTTAAAAAATTTAATTTAGATTTTTTTTGTATTTTCTATCAAATTTAAATTCTAATGGGCCTAATCCATTTAGTACAACGACGTTCGGCATTTATCAGTTATAATGTGCAAGGAAACCCAGCTGAAGTGTCCACAGACATGCCCAAAGATGTTTGTTTTCATACACTTTATAGTAAATATTTAGCAGTTTACTTATTCAAAAAAAATATAAAAAGGTGGAATGGATGCAAAAAACCCCAGGTCAGAAGTGTAGTTTGGATCATCCCTAAAGCCTGGCTAAATAATTGCATCAAAAATTGTGTGTGAACTTGAGGAATGCCAAAATCATGTAAGAATTAAAAAGCAAAGAGTTCAGCTTCAACAGCTGAGAGTTTCTAAAGCCACCGGTGCAATGTCCCTGAATGGAATTCAATACTCTCAAAGTAAGTGAGAAGGTTGGGATGAAGCTGATTTATTTTTATATTATTTCTCTGGGGCAACAAAGGCAACTCAAACTTCTGAAGGATCTGTAAAATCCACTTGCCCAAAGCACTGGGAGACCAAGCTGTGCCTTTCTGTAGCGGGGCTTTGCAAACACGACTATTTTGGCACAGAAATATTATGCAAAGAAGTAAAAGGTTTTGGTTGTAATTCCTTCTCTGCCGTACCACTTCTTCCATACCTGACAGATGGGCACTGGCAAGATACGCTCAGTCCTGCTGGTGGGTTTGTAGACAGCTGTCCTCTCTTCACTCCGACGCCTCCTTTGATTTATTTGGATTCTGCCACCATTTCAAGGGATGACAAAAACCAAACCACTAATGTGAAGACTCTCATGTGCCACAGCCTTGAAGACCTACAGAACAACTCATCAGCAAACCTAGGAACGGCCTGACTGCTAAGCGCCCCAGGAACTTTTCACACTGAAAGAATACATGTCCTTATGACGATTATTCTTAGAGTGGAACCATTAATATCAGCAAAATCATTACTAACACTGGTACCAAGATTGCTGCTTAACTCCCCACAAGCGAGGGATGCGATCCTCCTACTTGTGATGTTTCTAATGAGAAGTCTGACAGTGCTGTGCGAGGACACCGCAGAAATGTAATTTCAACCTTAGTGGGAAATATTTGATTATATTTTTCTGTTTGGTTGAAAATTCTTCCCTGGGAAATCGACCAAACACCTGTAAGGAAGAGGACCAGATCAAAAATACCTGGGATAGACTGCCTTGCATTTCCTGCTCCTCTCCTGAGACAGACTGCATTCCCTCCCAGCGCAGCCGTGGCACTACTAGAAGGCAGGCAGAGAGCAAGGCACGTTACCTAGCAAATTTCTTGGCACCGTAACAGGATCCGACAGCAAAAAAAATCCTCTTTTCCAAAGGCAACTGAGAAAGCACACACACGAAGGTATGGCCAACAACATCTCTCCACTCAAAGATGTAGTTTTCTGCAGATGCATCGCAAGAGGTATCAGGGATAACAGCTCCTGCCCACTATGCATGAAATATATTAAGCTTAGTGTGACTGTGTTTGCTTTTCTGAGGAAAATAAATTTATGTTTGAAATAACGCTCATCTGTTGCGGGTCTAAGCAACAAGTCCGGATTTACCAAGGCAAGGTCTAGTATCTTGCGTTGATACATGAATCCATCAGGAAGAAATGTACTTGCCTCCTTAGGGACACATCCCTCCCGGTCTGAGAGACGATAGATTGTGATCTCTAAATGGTACAAGAGAGAAACACTAGCACAAGGCAGGCAAGCAAGTCACCCAAAGGAATATGGACCGGATCTCCAAGCTCATGTTACGTTTTCTACATTCGGAAGTCCCTTCTGCAGCAGACAGCGGCTTAGTGACATATCTCAAGAGGGAGTCATATCACCACTTCCTCCTAATCTCTGTGATAAAGACTATTGATTAAGTAAATTACTAACTTTTGAATACCGGCGACTTCTGAAGAAAAGACAAAGGTGAGAGAACTGCCCACCAACTAACAGCCAGAGGTGGAAAGCTGTTCAGAAAGAGAACCAGGCTCCTGAAAAAAAAATCACTCTTCTGCTCAAGCAAGTTTGGGGATGAAGTGTACAATCCTGAGTGCTCTCTAAAATCAACAAAGTCCATAAAAAGCACTCATTATGTATTAAGTTGCCTACACCAGCCAAACCCTTTACCCACAAGAAAGACAGGTTAGAGGTTGGCAGCCCTCAAACAGCCCCTGCGGAGAGGCCACTGCAGATGACCCCAACCTGCAAAGCACTTTCCTGCGAAGCCGGACCCCTGCAGCAGAAGCCAGAGTCAGCTACAAGTGACTGATGCGCAGCGCGTCTGGGGAAAACCGGGAAGGAAAACTTACAGATATTTACTCCATTTGCTAGCCTTCTGACACCAGGGAACACGCTTCTGCTCCTCAGCTAAGGAAACCAGAGAAGAGCTCTGGTTTGTAGCTCAATACTAGCTCGCTGGCTGAAGTTTAAAGTCGTCTAGTAAGTAAACACCCTCTTCTACTCAAAAATAAACAGTATGAATTGACCCAATAAAGAGAAGGGCTCTCCTCTTGACCCTAAGAAAAAACAGGCTTAGTTAATAATTAAAGTCATAAAACTGAAAGCACTCGGCTACACAAAGGATGACTGAAAAAAGGCTTATCATAACACTTTCCTTCAGACAATAAATCATGCCTAGAAAAACAACAATCCCTGCGTTTTACCTTTACTTATCCTATCGGTGCCTAGACCTAACGACGAGCCACGGCCACACCACCGGGAAGCCCCACCAGAAGCTGCTGTCACCGTAAGAGAGTGCAGCCAGAGACGTACCTGGCTCTTGGGGAGCCCCAGTTCCGGGCACTCCACTAAAAGAAACACACCGGGATACTGGAATGTGGTCTGGCAGAGACCACCAGGATGGCCGGGCACTGGAGCACAAGGAGCCGGAGGGGGGAGAGGCGGGGAGGGAAGGGGGTAAAATGCAACGTGACCCTTTGCAAAGCACTTGCAATACATGCAACTAACACCCAACTGAGCTGTCACGTCAGTCCTCAGGGTCTGCAACACATAGTAAGAACTAGAAAAAATAAAAAGAAAAAACTTATTACGAGAAACTGCTGAAAACAAAATGCACACGGCTATTAATTTTGAGAGGAGGCTCCAGCTTCAGCCAGAAGAAACAACAATACTGGGAAGCTGCTGAGGAACAGAGGGAGAAGTGGACCTTCTTCCACCGGATCCATAGACCGGGAAATCCAGGCCATCTCATGGCACAAAATGGCAAGAGCCCTACTGCATGGGCATCTTTAATTGCTTCTACAAGACTTACCCTTAGTTTTAAAGCTTTCTGCCTCAGAAAGAAGTCTGTTTAAAATAGAGGGACAAGCACAAATATTTCAGATGTTGGAGAGAACATTCTGTTCCTTTAAAGAAAAGGAATCAAATATGCTCTTCTTTCTAATGGACCTGTTGGCCTGTTTCCAAAAAGAAATTGTTAACGGTCCCTCTGTTTTGAGGCAAAAAAACAGAAAACATGTCAAAGAAGTATTTGTAAATTACTTCAAACCTAACAGAAAAAGCAAAGCAGTTGCCTGGCTATGACAACTCATTTCAACAGCTGCACAGAAGAATAACATTTTCAAAAGGATGCGGACTACACAGCGACAGGCTTTTCATCATTTTCCGATCTGTGATTTCATGCACCATAGGAAAAGGTTTTAGCAGAGTGCATCTACTACACTCACTGTCTTTTAAGAAGACCGCATCATGTCTGTGTCCGAATTTGTACTGTGAAAAAAGGACGATGAAGTTTTCATGTCAATAAATCTGAATTCTCAGCTTTCAAACACAATTTTTTCCAACTATAGTTTCTGTTGTACTTCCTTCTGGTATCTAAATAGAAATATCAACCAACCAAAGCTCAAAATTAGTCAAGAATAACAAACAGAAGCTTAAGCAAGTGAATGCTAAATCGTATCTTATCAATAAATAGAAAGATAAACTTCCTCCTTTGCGCCTCAGCTCAGCTGTGATAGCACCGAGATTCCTTAGTGCTAACAAATAACTTCCTCCGCAGGGAACGCTATTGTAAGGAATAAATATTACAACCCTAATGCTCCAGAACTCCACTTGCCACTGGCAAATAGTCAGTTCTTCTGGTTCTTCTGAACAGTAATAAATTATGAATTGGCCAATTCAGAAGGCTTTTTAGGACCGCACTTTTGTGAAGACAGCTTCCAGTTATGGAGAGTAAATCAATACACTCCTGTCTTAATCTATAAGCAGGAATGACACCGGCAAGAACTAAGTCAATGTCACCTTCCTACTGCTTGTCCATCACCAGGACACGTGGTGTAAGAATGAAAATGCAGATCAAGGAAAATCTCTAGAGCTGGACATCCCATTGTGCAGAAGTCAAGGATAAAGGACAGGTAAAGTGAAGCACGCTATCGCCTACGGAGCACTGGGTGAGTGGGCTGGGAGGAGTCAGGGTAGCTCCGAGCCTGAGAAAGCCGCTACGTGAATTGTAAGACCTGACCTCTGGAGGAACAAGCCGACTTCTCACACTGGAAGCGAGAATTTCATTGTTCCTGTAGCGAATCAGTGCTCTGGTAAAGCTTCCAAGCTACACATCCCACGCGTGAACATAAAAGGAAGAGCGGGACTTTACATACAATTAAGCTGAAAATGTTATGGACAATAAACGGAAAGGTGCAGAAAAAAGCCCCAACAAATTGGTGGGGTCTAAATAAGCAAGAAGATACGATACAAGAATAGAGATACGATGGTCTCTAAAAAAAGTCAAGGAAAAGCGTAAGTGAATACACGGAAGAAAGAGTCAGTTGAGCAGTACTTGGTTAGTAGGTTAATTTCATTACATCTCTCTAATAATTTATACCAAAGCATTATTTCACCACATGCTACATTATGCAATAATTCAAAGCGACGTCTGGGTGCTTATCTTCTGCTGTTTAATGATTAGTCTTTAATTCACACTGGAGATGTTTACTCACAGGACTGAGAACCCTAGACATTTCTCTTTGCGTGACAGCACTGCTAGAGCTATTTCCCAAATCAGCATGACAAAATATTTTCAAAACCACGGCGACGCTTCACGAGGATGAAGCTACGGAAGGTGATGCACCCATAGGGCTGCGTTACACAACTGGTAATGGAACCAGTTTGTCTAAAGACCTAAATAAGAGACCAGTATGCTTTTAATCTTGCAGTCAAATCCATATCAGAGAGAGGATGAAAACACTAGCTATTTGAATCCAAGTGTGTGCATAATGGTAAGCTCCTTGGTACAAAAACATTATTAAAGATAATTAAGGAGTTAAAAATGAGGCCTCAGAATCTATAGTAGTTTCAAGTATTATAAACTGGCTTTCAACCTATATTTTTCAATACAACAATAACAAGTGATAGTAAGTGTCAAGGACTTTATTTCCAAATAACATTAATTATGCTGAAAATCAGAATAGATGAGAGTAAACTTTCAAGTATCACAAATGGAAATATTTTTTAATAAACAATCTCTTTCTTTTCTCCACTCACTAACAGCTCACGGACTGCAGAAAGTAAGTATTTCTGCAGTAAACTACAGGAGCTATGAAGGTATTTTATGGCTTGAGAAAAAGCACAGAATACAAAAGCCAGACTAATTGTGGAGAATTGGAACACTACCTCAAATTCGCTGGCATCAGTGGCTTAAATGTTACAGCTTGATTTCAGAAGAGCCTAATTAGGTTTTATGATTGCTAACAACACGGTGGAAAGGCAAGAGTAAATCTAATCTCTGCTTTCTTCTTTTAGACTGATGGTAGATTATTCTTGAAGCCTAAACGTTTGAAAAAGCCCTAAGACTGAACAAGAGCCTCCTGAAGAAATTCTACAAGGCTCCGGATTTCCCCCACCCCGCCTTTCTGGTCCATTCACTAATTACTCTAGACATAGAATACACACCGATACAGCTCCCAGATAACTTCTGTGAATCACTGAAGGCCTTCTATATTTCCCTTCTTAAACTTCCTATTAATCATCATGACGCTAATTGAATGTGTGCTACAGAACAAAGATCTCCTGGTACATATGCCCGACCTGTTTTTACATGTGGGCTTATAGCTCAGGAAACAATGAAGGGCAAGTCATGGTACCAAAAATACAAAACGGGGAAAAGCAGCTGGTGCCACTTTCACTTCCACATTCCCCTTCGGGCATCACTGAGTCACACGCCTGAAAGGAGAAGCTTTTTTTTTTTTTTTTTAAAAGTATCTCCCACAGATGCTTCTAAAAGATTCAAAACCTCTTACTCCTGGTTGCACTTCTACAAAAATCAGATTTTTTTTTTTTTTTAAAAAAAAGCACCTTTATTTTGGAACAAAATTTAAATCAACAAAGCTCTTTCTACACCTTACCAAGCAGTGTGCCCCACGAGTGCCTGCTCAGGACAGTTACCCCTCTTATTCTCTACACCACCCACCAGGAGGGTGCAGCCAGCAGAAAAGCAACACGCAGAGGGGCCAAACACCCTGGTGAAATCCCTCACAGGCTGGAGACACAAAATTTGTTCTCTCCAAACCCTGACCTCCCCAAAGCTTCAAAGCAATCCCACCAGCCTGAAGAACGCGGTTGTCCTTGCAAGTGCTTTACTATTACTAAAATTTGTTAACCCTATTAGCCGTAACTATCATACAGTTAAAAATGTTCTGGGATTGTTAAATTGCTACAGCTACATGGAGCAAAAAGCCTACACAAATTAATGGGTAGTACTTCAAACGTGGTTTTTATGAAAGCTGACAGATCTGTAACAATTGCGGAAAACAATACAGGTTTGAGAAATTTTTCAGTGACACATTCTGACATAACAGCTGCATTAGCTATGGGTTTTAATTATATATGACACTTCATCTGTGTGATAACAGGTTTCCAGAACTCTGCTGTATAAAGCAGTACGTTCACGAACAAACTGTTTTGTATTTTATCCTGCAATCAGTATTACCAACAGAAGTTTGTAACACAATGTATTCTGCATCAATTAACCTACAGCTCAGCCTGGTCTGAGTGTTCACTGTTTCAGTTTACTGTTAACTACTAAGTACTTAATGACAGATACCGTAACAGAAAGAAAAAAAAGCGTTCACAAGAAACAGGTTCACTATTGTTTCAATTGAATATGTAGATTTTGCTGTTTGTAATATTGTTTTAATAAGAAGTTCAGTTGGGGAAAAAAAAAAAACCAAACAACATTTCATTTGCCATGATGTACTAACTGATGAGAAATTTCCAAAGAGCTGATTTATAAGAAACTTGGGGTAGTCGTAAAGTTCTCAGATTCGTCATTAAGGAGTCCTTGCAATTCCCAAACCAGGTATGTCAGAGCTGCTTGCCTTGCCTGCAGCAGGGAACCTGAGCTTCTTAAGGAAACTCCTAGCCCGACGAGTCTTTTCGGAATTCCCTGCGTGGGGGTCCAGCAGCCAGCCCTCCCCGAGGCCTGTAGCCCATGAAGCCAAGACCTACACCTACCATTTAAAAGACAATTATTAACTGCACAACTGCTCCTTTTGCTGAAATAGTTCTCAAACTGTTAAATACAGTTAGGCATAAGTCACAAATTCAAAAGCCTGGCAGAGAGAAGGTAAAAAAATTAAGCAAGAAAGTGTAGGATTGCAACCAGGGCTGCACCAAAGAACAGCCTCGTGCCAGCAAAGCAGCAGTTGTTTCCAGCTCCCTGCTCACGTCCCTCGCCAGGGTTCATTAACAAGCCTTGAAACGATTCCCGGCCCATCCCACCACGCTCCACCCAAACTACCCTCAACATCACCATCCATCTTAAAAACAACTACGATCGCTTGATGAAAAATTCTAACATGCTCTTTGGGCACTGACAAGTTAGGTCCAAGGAGAAAAACATTCAGAATTCTCACTGAAAAAAAGTTTTGTTTTACTTTTCCAGTGAGGGGGTGAATGCTGAGGATCAGGCAAAGAGAGCAGGAAGATCTTACATTAAAACTAGCTTGTAAATATTCCCAAGACAGACAGCAAACCTCTGTGACTTTGCCTTGCCATGACTATAAGCATCTACTGCAACCATTGTTTAGCCAAGAGGTAGTGGCAATTTCTGGAAAATTGGATTGTCCATCTATATTTCTGTCTTGGTCACGGGGGTTCCCCCCCCCCAGCCCTTTGAATAGTGTTGCAAAATCGGAAACAGAAAGCATTCAAACAGAAACACATGTTTGTATTTTAACAGAAATTTTGAAGACATTTTTAATTCTGAAACTCAAATTTGCTGGAACTCAAGCGGCCACATTCTGCAGGCAAGAGAAGTTTTGAAATAGGCGGTTACTCTCTTAAGGCAAGACATTGGCGTTATCCAGTGTCTGAACTCCAATGGACTGACTGCAAACAAATCTCCATTCGTGTTAAGTTTTCATTCACAAAAGCAATTTCTTTTAAGTATTCGTTTCGTACACATGAAAGACTGAACCACTGAATAACGCTATTATGTTATAAAAGATACTACTATTAAATAATAGTTATGTTCTGCTAAAAAGGTTACATTCAGAAACACTGTAGGAAGTGCCGCACAGTTACTACCCATGTTCTGCATTTTCTTTCCAAGGTAAATATCCCGGCAGTTCAAAATTGTTAACTGGTATCAAAATCTCCCTTTTTATACTTTTCAATCCCTCCCAAACCAGCGAAGAAAGAGCAGCAGTTCCCCCATCTATAAATTACGCAGGCTCAGCTTCAACAGCTTTACTAGAAGAAAAACAACAGAGAACTCGAGATTCAGTGGTCTTCTATGCAGAGTAAGCCCCCCATCCCTTGTTCTTCACTTTTAAAGAGTTAAGAAACTGAGCTGACAGAGTAACCCAACGAGCTCCAGGACTCCATGCTAACTATTCTGCATTCAAACATGCGCAACGACTGTAAGGTAAGGCTATAACCAGGTTCCCGCTTAGTAGAAAATAAAAAGCTTATCCTCTCTGAATTAAATCACACAAATATTACAGGCCAGTCAGTTCATTGCAATTTAAAAGAAATGGCAAAGCTCGTTATTTTTGTTTTAAATTAAATGAGAAAGCAAAACGTAGCAGGCAACATGCACAACTATGCTACTTATATCACAACTTCAGTAAACAGGCAATAAAACACAAAAGCTCGCCACCCCCCCCCCCCCAAGAGCCTACTGTACAGAAAGCCCTCTTAAGATTCACTCCTAGAATGCAGTTAAGTAGAAGATTTCAGAAAAGGATGCACAAAAAACATTTAGCAGACTTAACAGTTTGATTAAACAAGAGTCCTGAGAGTTTAAACAAATGTTCAACAGCATACGCATAACATTTACAACAAGAAAGAAGAAAGGCACCTGGAGACATCTGACACTGGGCATGCTCTGCAGGCATCTCAGTGCGCACATGCTCTCTACCAGGTTGGAGCAGCCTAGCCACAAAGACCTTGGCACAGAACACTGCAGGGTGACAAAAAGGAAGGAAGAGAAGAAGCAGTTAGATGCCACAACAAATCACTCAAGGCAGGCAACTCATTAGTATGTTAACGTGGGTACTTATCTATGTTATTTCTACATTAATCACAAGGTTAGAGGCCAAGGGTAAAATAACGACTGAAGATCCTTTTCAGAAAATAAGCCATCCCTCTGCCCTACCAAGGAGAACGAGCTGATTTTCCTCATTTGCAACCTCTTAGTGCCCAGCTCAACATCGTGACGTCCTACCAGTCGTTTTGGAGTTGTTAGAGTTGGGGTCCATCAGCTGAGCATCCCTGGGAGACGCCTCCCCCAGCGAACCCGCCCGGCCAAAATTGCCTTTTTACCTTTGCAGCCGCCCGCCAGGAACAGAAGGGCAGGAGCTCGTCATCAGGGTGGCAAAGTCTTTGGAACACAACCCGGAGGAGCTTGGGTAATTAAGGTTTGGCAGCCCGCACTGTCTCAACTTTCTCAACCCATTTGGGCGTGTTTATTCTGACAGCAAAGCCGACAGCAACGTCTGAGGTTACCTGGGACCCTGACACAACCAAAAAAATTAAGTATTTTTAAAGGGGGCCAACACCTAGCTACGTTCAAATTGCAAGACCAAGTTCTGCTTAGTCGAGATGCACAGCACCCTGATTAAATGGGTTATTGGGAAAAAAAAATAAATTGTATTCTCAGTTGAGGGTATCCTAAAGCCAAATTATACCTTAATTACATTTATTACTCGCTACACCACCCAAACCAGAAAGAACCAAGCTTAACTACCAGACTCCACATTGCTGACACCAGGAGTTAGGAAAAGGTTGGAAATCCTTTTTGTTTCTTTTCTGAAGCTGAAGAAATTTGATGCAGACAGACTCCCCAAACCTTTTATAGCTCAATGATGTTATTTCACAGTTCCTTTTAAGGACAGAACAGTACATGCACTACATAACCATCAGATAAAGTTCGGGAAAAGGATTCAATTAAGCACTATCAGCGCACAAACCCAGCTCTAAAATTTGGCACAGACTTAGCTTTCAATATTTTTCACCCGGGCTTC
Source organism: Larus michahellis (assembly GCF_964199755.1). Lineage (NCBI taxonomy): Eukaryota > Metazoa > Chordata > Aves > Charadriiformes > Laridae > Larus > Larus michahellis. The sequence continues at coordinate 3,434,889 of NC_133906.1, read as the reverse complement.
CAATTTAGTTATAAGAAACACCAAAGCTTTAAAAGAAAAATCCCACAGAGATGAAAGCTGTAAGTGGAATAACGGGAGGTGCAGAGTCGGGGACAGCGGTTTGTGCCAGCGCCGAGGGGAAGGAGGGAGCCCGGAGCAAGTGAAGAGTTTAAAAACCTTATTTTTGTTTGGTTTGTATCTTAGAAATAAAACAAAAGAAAGCCTAATATTTTCATCTCAGCGCTAGGGAGAGAAATTAAAGCAAAATCAGGAGAAGAATGACCCTAACAGCAGCAAGCCACACGGGAATTCTCTCTCCTCTAATCCAGCAGGAAGGCTGCAATTCCATAGGGATATTCTGTACTATGCATTTGTCATGTGATGATTTGGTGTATATACCTTATGTACAGAGGTAAAAATAAACATATTTATGCTACAGCGTATTCTTCCTCCAATATCAAAATAAATCACAGTTTTATATTATTAAAAGCTTAGAGAAATATGGTTTTTCACTTAGCTATCGAGTAATTAATCCCACATAGCTATAATTACTTGGCAGTAATTCACTTTGACACGTCCTCACACAAACACTCGAAATTTAGTTCCCAGAATTGTTCTAAGACAGTCAACCAGTGACATTAGGGAAACTACCTTAATTTCAACGAGACACCAAAAAATAAAAGGATTTATATACTTTTAAAGTTAGGATATACTGTTCAAACCCACTGATCCTGATATTGAAGATGCAGGATCTTATATAGACCGCTTGCAACTCTGCTTCAAAACAAGCGTATATAACTCAAAAAACTTCCTTTCTTATCTGTTTCATTATTTAATCTTATTTGACACAATACCCAAATGGTCTTTCCGCAACACTGAACCATCGAAATTCAGTGCACTGCTGCAGGTATTTGTTAAAGACCCGATAAATTTTTGCATTTTTAAACATACAGGCCCAATAAAAAAAAAATTTGAATTCTGTTCACATCACTTAGTAAAAATCATTCATTAAGAAACACCACAAAATTCTCTCCTAAGATTTCCAGGTAAGATGTACAAAAGCGTGCATATAATCTGTATAACGAACCTACACCTACAGGAGGCCACAAATCATAAGCTAAAAATCACTGGTTTAGGTTATTAGACTGTGTTTTCTTTTAGGAACTGCTCTGGCCAAGTAAGGCAAATTGTAAGAACTTAAGAGAAATATGAGTAACTTGAGAACAATTTTTTAATTTAGTTCAAAATACATTAGACACAGAGGCCATTTCCATGCCAAGTTTAAGCCACACAAAAACCTTTCCACACTATTACAAAACCCTGAATAAAAGGATTTATAAAAATCACTGGACACTTAGCTGTAGCAATAATATTGCACAATGCTACAAATTAAATATTGCGTTCTACTTCACACTGAAAGAGGAATGTGCAAATATTTGTGTGCTTCACTGACATGTTATTTCTTGACCCTGCTTGCATAGGAACTGTCATGAATAAAAGCATAATAGTGTACTAAAGATTTAATTTTCGCATAACAAGAGCCTGAACTTACGCCTTCACTTTCCACCCGCCTTTTAATAAGCGCCATTTAATAAAGTTTGGGAAAGGGAAAATGACCCCGGCCAACAGGCAGAATATTAAATGCACACGTAAGACAGCGTCAATCCTGCTGGCAGGCAATAGAAGCGTACAGCCTAAGATAAGGCAAATCAAAACTCAAACTTTAAGGAACGTACTAATTTGCCATGCAGAGTTTTAATCGACTCCCATTAGGATCGCTGTGTGTTCATCTGAACGCACTACGGGCAGGGGAGGAGCTTTACAGCTTCATGGCAAGGAGCAAATGATGCTGAAAGAGTAAAGACAAACAGAGAAACCCTCATCTGACCTTTTAGATGCCTTATGTTTGGGAAGATTAATACATTAATTTTACCATCAGATGATTGATTTTAATTCTATACACAGAGAACTCCTTTGGCGGTCCAGCCTCAGGAATTACATTTCGAGATTTAGGTTTCAATCCGAAATCTCAAATTTAGGAAACCCAAGCAAATGTTTGCATTTATACTCAAAACTATGAATTCTCAGTAGTATCAGCAAAAAAGGAATATGCTTCAATGCCTTTAAAGGCCAGGTGCTAAGAACTTCTTATAGTAATAGTAAAGTACGCAACAGCATTCTTCCAATAAATCAACTTCGCAGGTGGTAACTTTTAGAATAGAGGCACACAAATAAAAACCAAACAAAAAAAAAAACCCCCTATCAGCCCCTGAACAATCCAAAGTTTTCATTCACTTTGGACTTCTCATAGGTGTACAGCACTGCCGTTTTGTTAACGCACTGTAAAACGTCCAGAAACCGTTCATTTCAGGGCATCTGAAATGAGGAGCTACGTCCCCCAGAAATCCTCACACTTTCTTTTCCCTTAAAAAAAAAAAAAAAAAATTAAATCACCCATTTATCCTATAAAGCCCGCTAAATTGCTCAAGAAATGAATACGGACTATAGCTTGTGCTCCTGATGGAACTAATACATCTTTGATATCCAGGGATGGCAACACTGCAGTGTCATAATTAAGAATGACAGCACTTACATAACCAAGCCTAAATGCTGGAAGTTTTATAAAGTATTAAAATTACGGCCTCAGAACTTTTCACTGCGTTCACTGCATTTGTACAAGATAACATAAGGAATCAAAATCTTTTGGTACGTTTACAGTTTGGGAAATTCTGTTCTTAAGGCAAAAATATCCTTGCTTTTGAAAAATCAGTTTCTAGACAGAGCCCAAAAAAGATTGGCAAGGGGAGGCATTTTGGAATTTCAAAGAAAAACACAGTAAAACAAATGAAGGAGCTAACTGACTCCATTTTTTTTCAAAGAGCATGACTAATTACATTAATTCACTCCTCCTGCAACAACTTTTTTCTTATGCAGTTTATTACAAAACTAAATTGAACATTAGAACCTAACAAATCATTAAAGTGTACAAATCCTAAAGTCTGAAATGTTTTTCCCAACGTTCTCCTGACGACAGACCAGCTCCTCAGTAGGGTTAGTTCACGTTCTGGGTGTCCACAGGGCTACAAACAGAGATTTGGATGGGCAAAAAAGGTACAACCAAAAAACTCCAACCTTCATTCTGAATTCTCTACAGGTTTTTAAGCTATAAGAAACTCGCGTGCTATCCGAAATTTTAATTTACTGTTTAGTTTCCTGTGATTTAGGCCAGGACTAACAGAACCGATACTTCTTTATTTCCATTAACACTTAATATTGATAAATTCATAGGGTGACTGCCGTTACTTAAAACTCTCTATGGCTGGGAATGCCAGACACGTTTCCCAGTAGCTCAGAACGAATGGTGGGACAGAGGTCTTCTGAAAAGCAAACTCAGACTTGAGGGCAGCATGCCCCTTTATGAAAGCTATATGCTTCCCAAATCAAATTTAATATCAAGCTCAGATCTCAGTTTCTCAAAAATCAGCATTAACGATAATCAGACATTAAAAAAACCAGAAAGCAGCAACACTGTTCAAAGGCCTTCAGTATTATTTTACACTCGGCAGGGAATAGTTGCCAACTACTCAAACTCTGTCCCCTTTTGCTAGCTGGGATATCATCCAGATCTTACCTGCTGTTTTTACTTTAAGAGATTTTTATTCAAAACAGTGACAAGCAGAACAGTGTTGAACCAACTAGATATCGGAACGAGCAGGCTGATTATTTGCAAGAGGTGAAAAAGTAAAAATGTCGAAGTGCAGTCTTAAGTGTGAGCACTTAGTCAGCAATAAAGTGTGGGGGCATGCACACAACACAAAGATGGGTGTTCCACAAGCGACAGCCTGGCTTGGCACGGTAACGCATTTTGGTACGACATTTAATACCTTTGCCGAGGTACCCCAAAACAAAGAAACAATTTACGGCAGACCAATAGTAGCACTTTGTACTCTTCCTATTCTCATTTCAAAACCAAGTTGTCCCTTGAGAGATGCAGTGTATTCACATGCTCCATACAAGTTTGTTGGATTCGGTGCCGTCACATCACCACCTTTTCCATGTCCAAAATGCAATCTCACGTCCAGTCTTGAGTGTCTGATTTGGAAGGCTTTTTGAGTACCATTCGTACAAGGTATTTCCAAAACCCACGGAGTTTTACATACGCATTCCAGTGTTCTGCTTCAATTTAAGAACAGCTACGTTCTCAGGTCAAGAAAGTTGTCTTAGATGTAATTTACTCCTGCGTTTCTGTCCTTCGATGAATGCAAAAGCGAATTTCTCAAAAATAGGTATCCACAGCGTGGCAAACTCATTTTAACTTGTGAAATGTTTTTGATTATTCCTTTATTGTTACCAGATCATTCTAAAAAAAAATAAAAATAGGTAGCCAACAGCTGAGTCACACTTCCATTAGAAAAGTCTGTTTAGCTAAATGATTGCCATTCAAAATAAAAATCGCTCAATGTTACAACCTTCCAATAGCCATTCAAGCTCTGCACGCAAGCTTCTTGCATTTGGGGAAAAATACTAAGTGAGCAATCAGGAAATTTAAAGCAAGACAAAGGGAAAATAATTTATCAGATGAATTCTCCTCATTACCACACCGTTCTTCTAGATAGGACAATGAATTCACAGAAGGGTGATCGGTAATGCAGTCCCGCTCTGCTCCTGAAGATCAAAGTACGCGCTTGCTACAACAAAATGAATGCTACAAAAGGAATACGGATTCAGTGGAGAAAAGATTAAATGCTTTCTTTGAATATAACAACAATCTTACTCAGTTATAATTTACTCATCACGGTAATACTTATGAGATGCAATAGCTCGTTTCCAGGAAGACACAAAAGACTAGGAAGAAAACCCTGATACGTTTACATAAATCACTCTGAATGTTCACTGAAATCATCTAAACTTTCCAAAACACACAGTATTTAGATTAACCCTTGCTTCCGTCATGTACATGCATCCCAATTCCCACTGCTTCGAAACTCCAGAAGTGTGATATTCCTTTCTGCATGAACGTATCCTTAAAAAAAAAAAAAAAAAAAAAAAAAAGAAAAGGCCATTTCAAAAGAAAAATGGCTTTCCCAAGCTTTTATGCAGCAGGAACCGAGGTGTTACAGACATCTACAGACAGCAGCACACCTGCTCATAGTAAATCATAACGGGGGGGGGGGGGGGGGGGGGGGGGGGGGAGGGAAGAGAGAGAAAAAAAGAGAAGTACTGAAAAAAGACCTAGCATTGCCAATTGAAGCAATAGAAACTTTGAGTGAATAAGGTAAACACTTAGAAAAACGTGGCCGAAACTTGTATAAGATGGTAAAAGTTGTCTTAGACTCTTTTTCTGCGTTAAGTTTTTAAGGATGAGGCCTAACACAATCTAAAAATAATACTAACCCCATCTAAAAATTAGCATAGACAAGGCAGCGTACACTTTAACTCAACGAGTAATGCATATGAAGTCAGGGCTCAGCACATAATAAAATGCTAAGTTCACATTCAGGGTTTGTGCATCAAATGCTGCAGAGGAACATTTACATAGCCTTTGAAACCTGACTTACATTTTGCCTTTTGAAATGTAAGATTCAAAACCTGGGCAAGGACTAAGCCTCCAACCTGCATATACTTGCACTCGAGTTCAACTTAGCTTTCTACTGCCTTTGATAGGACTGTTTCATGTTTCAAAAAGTTAAGCAATATTAAATATCATAACATCGGGGATCTTAATCATCAGGAGTACACATTTATGCTTCCCCTTCCCACCCCCCCAGTGTATTTTAAATTATTTCCCCTTTTCAGTTTTCGTCATTAAAGATGCCAAGTCCACTTCTGCCTTCCCATTCTCTCATTTTAGAAAAAGGCACACCCTGAACAGCAAATATTGCACGGGAAGATGTTATTTTGCAGTGTTAACTCCAAGGTGAGTCTGGTTCACGCGTGGGACAAATCCAATTTGATATCAGACAAGACTGCACCAAATGTGTCAGACTAAGGTTAATGAGTATTTCCCTCCGATTTTTTTAAAGAATTATCCTAAAAAAGCATGCCCAAGACTTCTCCACCCTAACCAAATAAAGTACTCAAAAAAAAAAATCAAACCAGGAAACAACACTACCCTGTGCGCAAATAATTCATTATATATGTATTCATCAATTAAATTCAAGTATAATTTTTGCACAAAATACCACGCCAGCAAAACAAACACAGAGCTAAAACGATACACAAGATCAACAGCTCCTACAAGAGTTTCTTCTGCAGTAGATTAAGTATTGAGGCCTTAACATTCGCTTTAATAGCTGTCTATAAAAGAGAACACTCAAGCGGCTTAGTGTTATTGCTATTAATATCAAAAGGAATTGAGGCATACTGCTTCCTACTAACTTTAGAAATAAGTTGCCAAGTTCATTAAAGCACTGCCTTACACTAAAGCTGGGCGTTACGAGAGCTGCAGGTCTCCTCTTCACACCAAGTATTTACCTCGCGTAAGTTTATATCCCTATAAGCCAGGGACCCGGCTTTCCTTCCTAACGCACACAAATACCTTCCAAACTTGTCTTTAAGATTAGATGTTGTAGCCTTTTACAGTCATCTCAAAGTCTCAGATGAATGTGACTCAAAGTGCGACCATACTCCCCTTACTCTGAAATAAATCTGCTATAACTGTAAAGCTCCACTTGAAAACCGTGCCTTGCAACTGGCTCAGTTATGCTTTGAAAACAACTCGGAACAGAACTTTATGTTGAAATCTCATGAAGGATTTAAAAGGCTGACTCCAAGTGCTGCCCACAACAGAACTTCAAATTGCATTTTAGCAGGGTAAAAGCCACTGGAATTTGTACTACGAACAACTAGACGAGTTCTCTACATTTCTGATGAACTCATGAGAGGTTCATACACAGCTAGAAGTCAGAGCAGAGAGCTGTTACTTCCCTGAACTTGAGTAAGAAGTTCACCGAAGTCACTGGTAAGGCTGCTTTCTCCTTTCAGAAGCCACTGGCTTAGTGCCCCTGTACCTGTAGATATTGCTTCCCAGCTCCGCAGAAGACAAGTTTACCTTGTGTTCCTAGGCCTGTTTTCCACAGTAGATTTGCAACTTCCTAATAAACTGCATGTGCATTTACTGAATACGCCCTTTCTTACTCTGAGCTCAGCAGCTAACTTGGTGTGTTCTAACGCTTTAGGGACATCAAGCAGTTAAAGCAAGATACTGAATTTGCGGACAAACTCATCTAAGCAGAAGCAGCAAGAGATAGTACAGGGTGACTTCTTACCTGAAACTTTGTTTCTGGGCTTCAGATCCACCAATCCAGAATGAAAGGGGATTCGAATGGGTTTTCCTTCTCAGACTTGTCTGTTAAAAGAGAGCAGCCAATCATCTTCAGCTTGGTGTATCTACTTCTTTCTTGAACGAAATCCCAATTACGTACTCCTAATGCTGTTAGAGAGACAAGGCAACCTAGACACCTTACCAGTCCGGTAACAACTACGTTAGTGGGGTCATCGGATTGGTGGATCTAAGACAAAGAAATGGATTTAGGGACAAGAAATTGCTCTTTCCCCTGCCCTGACTCACCCAATGCACAACCAATGTTTTGGGGCTGCACTTTGCAAAGATTAAGGAAGATGAGAAGAAACTACAACGCAAATAACAAAGCAAATGCTAAAGCTTCAACCGCCAGCTCACACCTCACAACTCCATCAATTGCCAACACAGCAATACGCAGGTCTTCAAAACAGTCCAATACAGTTCTCCTAATCTGCCACAGACATGCTCTAAAGCGTTTTATTGCAATGCTTATTTCCCTGTTTCCAGACTCAAAGTGACCTGACTTGCCTCACCTATCTGCAGCACCAAGACGGAGTCTTCAAGACGCTTATGATCCGAATGGCAGTGCTGAATTCAGTAAATTTTCAGTATCGCTGTGTCTCTGGAAAACAATCTACAACTAGGAGAGAGGAAGCCAAGGCACGCTACTCCTGAGACGAGAAAAAGTCACCTCTTACTGAGCAAGATGATAAAAGGCCTTCATCCAACACTTTCAGCAGTATGTTTAGAGTGACTAATCTAAGGCAGCTTTAACAATAACCCCTAAGAGAAGATGGAGTCTGAAGAAAACCCATACTACGTGTGTAGCAGAAAGTATATCCTAGAGAGACCAGACTGCGCACCTACCAGTCAGATCTTCAAAAAGGTTGAGATACAGCCTACAGAATTTCCCCTAACAGCAGCCAGAAGCAACGGCAACATTTTCTAGAACATAATGCTGCCACATCCACAGAAGAATATGTCACCTCTGTCTCTCACCCTTTCCTCTGCTGTCCAACCCCTCTGCAGAGCTGAACCAAGCGTTCTTCAGCCTACGCCACCGTGCCCCACATCTCAAAGCGCCAGCAGCTTGGAGAAGGGTGGGAGAAACTGCCACTCTCCCCAGCTGTCGATGAGGACAGTCACGGCCCTGATGTCCCAGAGCTACCCCATGAAAGGGGCATCCTCATCCCAGGGTGATTTTCTGCTTTTCTACCACTGGTAAAGCAACAGTCGACTATACGGTGACATTTCAAGGACAAAGCAGCACTGTAAGCCTGATATTGTGTCCAATCTAGGATTTTTAAGGCTGCCAAGTAAAGTGATAAGATGTCAAGGCATATGACTCAGAATTTTAAGAGTACAATACAGCTCAGTAAGAAGCCAGCTATCAAAATTATATAAATGTACTGATCTGCTAAGTCACAACAGAGCCAGCAGGGTGTTGGAAGGAGAGGCGCTTCACCATGGAGGCTATTCCTGAAAAATATTTGCAAGTGTTACAGCACAGGTCCAGTTTTTGTCTCGAGAAGCACTGGAGTGACGGAGACAGCCTGAATATCAAGTTGCCCTAGCTAGTCCTTTGTTGCCCAAACAGAATTGCCTAAAAGATTCTCCTATCAAATACAAGCTGTAATTGTAACTTAGATTTTGCAAACAGATTCTGACTACAGATTTCAAAAAAGCTGTACATATTTTTGTCTGAAAACTTTAAATTGGCATGACTGAAGATCTGAAGAAGACATCATCGTGTGAGGCATCCTGACATACAAACATCGGCCTCACAAAAGGGCAAAGAAGGCAAGTTGTCATGACTTCTTTTGTAACAAAACTCCATATTCAAGAACTTCTCAACAGCATGACGCTCAGAACGCAGCCCCGCAACTCGTGACACTGAATATATAGTTGTGTTTCTCCTCTACGTCAATGAACAAAACAAAGTCTTGTAGCGCTGACACAGCTAAAAGTTGACCCGAAAAGCTTTTACCAGTTTACCCAGAAAGCGCATCAGTCCCTATTCCTAGCAAGTAGGTACCTACCTACATCTTACAAATTTCTGTCCGTACTCGTACAAAAAATGGGCCTGGGAAGCTGAAATACTCTTTGGTCACCAATAAAAATGTTACTTTCCTGGGGTAGAAGCCCAGAGATGCAAGTCCTGAGGGGACCTGGATTAACAAAGCAATGAAGAAACTACAGGCCGCCAAACGCTCCCATTGTTAATTTACCCTGCATGAGAGGCAAATTAAGTTTCTAAAAAGAGTCAGTGCTTTTTTGTTGTTAAAATACAAACGGCATTGCGTTATTTTTGCATTATCTGGTCTCGATCATGCACTACTCATACTGGGAAATGTGTGGATGTAGGACAGGCAAATGGAGGAGTCTGTCAGATGTCGCACCGCTGAGCTCACAAACACACCAATAAACTGGGGAAGGAAGGGATTTTCCAGAAAAAGTGGATTTTCTGCAAATAATGAGGCACTATCAATACTACAAAAATCAAACCAAGAAATCAGATTATATAACAACATAAACAGTAGCATTAGTACAAAGACGACATCACCAGAGAAAAAAAACACTGGAACATAAGTATTGTTATTAATCAGCATTAGTTTAAACAACTCAGTATACATTCTCAGTTCCCTTCAATTTATTTTCTCCCTTGCAAGAAAAAAATTACTTGTCACAGAGCAGCCCTCTTATAACCATGGTCTCTTAGTCTCTCCCACACATCATTCTTCTGGCATTGGCACGTTTGCTGCGACATCCATTTCATTTTAAACCCATCAGCAATCTCACTTTGCACGCTGCTGCACAAGCACTCAAAGCAGCACGGGAAGATGAAACTGAAAATGCCAAAGCAACGGTGACCTCTGAACTGCACAGCAATAAAACATAACGCATCAAAAGACATATATCAAGCTGATTTAACAAGTAGTGAAGGTGTTTTAGAAAACACACATGAAATGAAAAGGTACATCCATCCTTCAAAGAACGTTCCCAAGTCTCTCTGAGGGTACAGTTTGTTTTGCTGAGATGCTGCTGCAACGCTCATCGGCGACCCAAATTTTTAGCAACGTTCACCAACTCTGCCCAAGGGATACAGTCAGCGCGGGCTGAAATGCAGAAATGGCATACGCGTGCTTTACAACTTTTTTAAAGGAGCAATCCAATAGCACTTCAGAGCAGGCAGCTGGCGCGCATACCAGCGTGCCTGCAGAGATGGGATCTCATTCCACAGTGACACCTGGACACTGGATTTACGAGCACAGTTCAGGGCCTCCCAGGCCCAAGCCCGAGCTCACAGGCAACCGGGCGGCCTGGGAACTACCCAGAGGTGCTCACGCACACAGGAAGCTACACACATGTTTTGGGCAGCAAGGGAACTTTCTCTGCTGCATCTTACTTGCTCAGCATTGTTGCAAAGGTCAAAAAAGTTTAGTAACGTTAGAAAATGAGGCAAAAAAAGGCTCCGAATCTCGAATGAGATTTAAAAAGCCTTCGATGAAACACCAACACTTAGCCTCCCCAAGAAACTCAACAAAAAGTTTCCCCTGTTGAGAACTAAAAGCAATTTAGTTTTAGAATTCTCCCTACAAGTGGAGCATCTGCAGTTTTCCTTCACCTGTATAAACTGATGGCTGTCGCCTCAACAACCACAAATTTCAGATAACTTTTTTCTTTGTAACCTCTCTTTGCCCGTCTGTGTATTCTCCTTCTTTCCTTTGCCACCCCCTTTCCCCACTCAGTCTATTGTTTCATCTAACCCTTCCCAAAAGATACAGCTTTCCACCCTTCTTTGTCCACTTCCCTCATTTCATCATCACTGCTGGCTCTAAATGCAGTTGCCTTGCTCTAATTCGTTTTCTTCAGCTCTTCCTTCCCATTTTCTGCACCGCTGCCAAAGTCACAGCAATCTATTCTCTTTATATTTGTACCCTTCCTCTTACAGGCATTCCCTGAAATGTGACTGTCACTGCAATGGCCTCTGCAGCAGCACAGATCTCACCTCCCCTGCCCCAAAGGCTCGTTTGTGCCTTCCTACCTAACCACCACCTCTTTAGAGATGTGCTCTAGCCATTTGCTTTTCTTCCCCGTGTAGGAAACCATCCAGTACGCCATTGACTGCGTGCTTAAACGTCTGACACGCAGCTCCCAACTCTAATTTAGCTATTGAAGATTAAAAAAAAAAAAATAACTGCAAAGCAAATAGATTGTTATCCTACTGAAGAAAGCACAACTAGGTTACGCACAGGTTTACAAACATCTTACTAACTCTCCATCTACTTACTCCCTGCCTTTGATTAAGAACCCGTCACATTTTAGCTAGAACACTACTTCGTTTGTTTCAGATGCAAAGATGACCCTTGCCTGGTCAGTCTGTGTATCTCTACCGCTAACAAAAGTAAACTCTTTGAGGGATTCCTCTAAGAACATGTAGCAAAAAAGAAAAAAGAAAAAAAAATAATCACAAAAATGTAACTGCCTGCTTAGCAGGCAAGATTGAGACAGAAAGGGAAGAAAAAAGCCAGGATACTGTATCCCTACTGAGATATATACAGCAGCAGTATTTGAGTTTCCAAACAGAATGCTAAGATTTATTTTGCACTGTAAAGCTTTAAATAGTTTGGGGGCACAGCCATCTCCAGTTGCAGTAACCCAAGGCACCAGGTACCGCTGGCACCATTTACAGAAGCTGCTGCTGGCAAGGCATGCCTACGGGAAACACTTTATCCTCAGATTGTTACCTTTTGAATTTGAAGACCTTCAGCTCACATCAAAGTTCTGCCAGGAAAAACTGAGAGACTTTTGGCAAGATATTCAATTAGAGTTCTTCATTTATTATTTACAGAGGCACTTAAACACTGGACACTTTTATGAAAGACAGAGAGAGAGACGTTCAAGACAATAAAGGTAGTATATTATGAAGAATATTTTCCATATATATAACTTTAAGATACAAGTGATAATTCAATGTAAATAAGCACTTGCCGGTTTTATTCCTAGGCATGGTCTTTCCATAACCCTTTCATGCTACTACCAGGGACCGGTGTTATATTGAATTTAAACTGCCAACTCTGCAGCAGGGGGATCTGTTGGGAGGACAGCATGCGCACCAAGGACACAGCGGAAAGACCGAGGATAATAAGCTCAGTAAGTGAGAGAATTTACACACAGTTGGTTTCCTGCTTCAGCAACCATGTCCCATAGGCGTCTGGTGGGAGCCTGGGAGCAAAAAGACCTTTTTTTTTTTTTAATCCTATCCACATCTTATGCTGCACGCAGTTCACCCCATGAACGCATAACTTTTTAACCTGTATTAAAAAAAACCAAACATATTTGCAAATACTTACGTATTCTTTTACAACCACTTTAACACAAACTAAGCAGCTAATTACCCCCTACTTTGACAGTCTGCTGGTAAAACAAAAGTATAGCATCAGTGAAGCTTTCTCAGAAAATGGCCTTTAGCAGGTATTGAAGACAAACTCATATAACAGGTTCGTTACAACTGAACAATACGGATTTTAGACACAACTATGAATTTGTAGGTAAAAAAAAAAAAAACCAAAACTAATTCCCAAAGCATTGTTCATGGTACTTCACCTTAAGAAAGAAAAAAAGTTTGGTTCTTTGAAAGAGCAAAAAGGTTACAGTTATCTAATTTCACAGAGAAAAATCAAAACCAGGGGAAGAAAGAGCCCTTTCAGTCATTTTGGCTAGCCCTCCATCTGTTCCGGATTACTTCCTTACTACTCATTTTCTAATAGTTTGCCCACTCACGCAAAGCATTTAACTGAGACAGCGTGAAGTACGAAGGTACCTAAACTAAAAACAACCCCCGTCACATTCCCTGCTAGCCTAAATCTGAACCTCCCACAGCCAACACAAGTTAAACTTCGAGGCTTCATGCCTCTTGGAATCACCTCTACAGGCAACGGGTACCTTCCCTGTAGTTAGATACCATCTACAAATGAAACGTCATAACTAAATCAATAGCTCATCACCGTTAAAACAGCTAGATGACACGATGTACAAAACCAGAACAAGACATGTAAAGCCTTAAGCTGCCCTAAAAGATACCGTGACTTCAGAACACTCGCTAAAACTTCATACGGCAAATGAAAGTTGTCACTCTGAAACTTAAAATACTTCTCTTAGATTCCAGCTTTAAAAATAGATCGGTATTATTTCCATGACTGATTTTTCTTTACATAAATGCAAATGATCTATCCAGTGAAGGCACAGTTGAGGGCTAGAACATCGTGTTCTGAAAATTCCATGCAATTAACATGTGGACACATTCTCTCTTGTTTATCAGCCCCTCAGAACAACACTGTATTCGCTCCTCAGAACTTTTATATCACACGTTTGCCCCTGTATTTCCTACAGATTTATCCTTGGCAATGGAGGGAAGCAATCGAGTACCCAAAGTGCACCAAAACCAACCTCCTGCATCAAAGAGAGGCATAAAACATCCTGCTTTTAGTAAACAGTAACACTCTGCCAAAGAAAAGCATCCCACTACCTCTGACAGGCTACGATGATCCCTGGTTTAGGGATGTTTGCCATCAGCATTAACAACCGATACCAGAGTTTGCATACAATACTGAAATCACTGGCTGGAAACTCTGTCAATACGGCTTCCGCTTTGTGTATTTAAACAAATCTTCTGGAGAACCTTATCTCCTACAACACACAAGAAGGCAGAACCTCCAAGCCATGTCTTCGTTTAGGAGTGACTTTCAAGGGTTTTAGTGAAACATTTACACCGAAATCAAAATGTTTCTACGCAAGCCTTCACTAAGGTTGAAATTAAATTCAACTACCAACTCCATTTTACAGAGTACTATTTTCTAGTGGAAACTACAGAATGAATTGTTCATCTTATTACATTTTCATATTTATTAATTTCTTGTGAAAGAAAGAAAAACTTCTTTCTTAAATCTCCTACTACGTAATAAAAATCTGAATAACCCCATTGATACTTGCATCCATTAGCAAATTTCCCATTTCTCTCTAAACAGAGGGCACAATTATCAGCAGAAGGCACATTTGCGTCTGCTTGCTAACAATTTGGGCCCAAACAGAAAGGACTTCTAAAAAGGGAGAGCATTTACAAAAAGACAAGCAAGAAAGTTGAGTGAGGCAAACGTACCTTCCAGCCTCAAATGCTATTTTAACACCTCCCATAACCCCAGGCTGAGGAATATTAGTAACCCTCCGTTCCAGGTAGGAGAAAAGCCATTACAATTCATGTCACACCTCGGAAATTTAGCAGACGTCTTTTCTGTAGGAGACTCGTCCTGTAACGGATACCCGCAGAGCTGCCCCCAGCTTTTCCCCTCCACACTGCAGTCCACTAACGCGGAAACACTTCTGATGTCACCCATGGTTTAGTGCAAGATCACCGAATCGATAGGGATCAGGAAAGGAGGCTCACTAAGAACAGCTTTTAAGCTTCTGGCCTCAGTGATCACATACTGAAAGAATCACAAAGCTTTTTGGGGCTTGCCTTTTTTTACTTTTTCTTTTTTAATTTTTGCTTCTTGAGAGCAGGTAACACCCTAAGAAAGTTTGTATTTTCCAGACCAGGTAGTTTAGCAAGAACTCTGCTGGCTAAAAATCCCATTGAGTGCCTCCACCGAACCCAACTCACCTTCAGAGTGCCTTAAAAGCAAATCTTTGTGTTTCACCACCCAATGTCGCAGTATTGCATGAAATTTTGTACATGAAAGCAAATTATGCTTATGACAAATAAGTTAGAAAATACTTAGTAATAATTACTCTCTCTGCACTCCCAACTTAATTTTATTCATGCCTAAAGGCAGTAAAATTAGGGCCCCCTAATATTTGGCTACAGAAACCTAAGATTTGCTCATATTAAAAATTGAACTTTTTCTTTCTATCGCTTCCATCTGGCCGCCTCTCCACTCACCCGAATTTAGCGGCGTAAGCGTTAATGAGGGGGTATAACACACACACCAATTAGGTCCAGTTAAATAATACCGTGTTTGCTGGCCGGGAGCTCCAGCACCGGTGCGGCCCCGGGAAGACGGGAGCTGCCCCCCGCGGCTGGAGGAGCCCCAGATCCGCCCCCTCAATCCCCGGCCTCCCGCAACCGCCACCGGGGCGGCCCAGGGAGGGCTCGCGGGGGGGCGCGGGGCGGCCCCGGCCGGGTTCAAGCGGCTGCGGGGGGCGGCGGGAGCCCCGGGGGGCATTTTGGTTTCGGTTTTTTTGCAGCGTGCCCGCATCACCCGGGCACCAGGCGCGATTTTCCGCGCGTCCCACACCGGCTCTGCCTCCTAACAGGGCTTTTATTATTTTTAATTAATTTTTTTTTATTATTTTTTTTTTAATGAAATCAAAGCGCTGGTCGCACCCCGGCCTGCAGCGGGAGGACCGACCGGCAGCCGCGGGGGAGGTGGGGAGGGGATCCCCTCCCCCGGCGGGAAGAGCGGGCCCGAGGGCGGCCTGGCCGGAGTCACCTCAGCGGCGGGGCGGCGGCGGACCCCCGCAGGCCGCGGGGCCTGGCGGCGGGCGGGCGGGCGGGCCGGGGGAGGAGGGCCGGGGGCCAGGGGGGGAGGGCAGCGCGGGAGGCGAGGGGTCACTCACCATCAGCTCGATGGTCTTGTCCTCGATCACCGAGTCGGGCTCCATAGCGGCGGGCAGCTCCTCCACCGCGGCGCCCCGCCCGCCCCCGCCGCCCGCCAGGCCCCGCCGCCGCCGCTGCTGCTCGCCCGCCCCCCCCGCCCCACGCACGCACGCACGCACGCACGCACGCAACGTCCTCCCCGACGTCACGGCGCCCGGAAGACGGAGAGGCACCGCCCGCCCTCGCTGACCACAACTCCCGGCGGCCCCCGCGGCCCCGCGCCGCCACTGGCTGCCGGCGGCTCCCAGCGTGCCCCGCGGCCCGCGCGGCGGGTGCTGGGAGCGGCGGAGCCGCCATGACGGGGGACAGTGGTACCGCCACGGCCTGTCGGGCCGCCCAGGAGCGGCTCAAGGGGCCCGCCGACCCCGGGAACACCCCCGGCATGAATAGCAACTGCCGCGGGGCTCAGCCGGGACCGGTGTCCCCCAGGTGCCCGTCGTTGGTGCGGCCCTGTCTCCTCAAGAGCCGCGGCCCGAAGGCGGGGTGACGGGAGGAGCGAGGAGGCCTAACGGCGGGCCCGGCAGGGCGGCACCGCCTCCGGCCGCGCTCCCGGGGACCGGGGTCTTTCCCAGAATCGAGCGAAACGAGCGTGAAGGCCGCTCTGCTGCGCTCCTTAGCGGTGGCTGTGCGGGGAGAGGAAATGGTGTGGGGCCGGCGTGGGACGAGGGGGAGTCAGAAGCGCTGGAAAACCCCTGTGCGCTCGCCCCGTCCTTTCCTGCCACAGTACCGTGTCTTGCTGCCCTGACCCCCCCCCACCTTACAGAATCGTCTGGGTTGGAGGGGCCTTTGAGATCATTGAGTCCATCCATCAACCCAACACTGACACCACCACCACTACCCCACGTCCCTCAGCATCGCATCTGCCCGGCTTTTAAATACCTCCAGGGATGGTGACCCTGCCACTGCCCTGGGCAGCGTGTTCCAACGCTTGGTAACCCTTTTGGTGCAGAAATTTTTCCTGATGCCCAATCTAAATCTCCCCTGGCGCAACTTGAGGCTATTTCTTCTTGTCCAGTCACCTGTTTCTTGGGAGAAGAGACTTGCAGAGAGCGAGAAGGTCTCCCCTCAGCCTCCTTTTCTCCAGGCTGAACACCCCCAGCTCCCTCAGCCGCGCCTGGGATGGTCACTGCCCCAGTCCTGCTGGTCACGGTATTGCTGATACAGGCCAGGATGCTGCTTTCCCTGTCCTGTCTTGCTTGTCAAATCTACAAACAAATCGACAGCTTTATCCCATTCACAATTATCTCAGACAGTTTTAATATCCTACTGTTGAACCAGGAGTTGTCTTAATTTCATTTTTCTACTCCAATACCTAGACCAAGGGAGGGAGAGCAAAGCCTCTCAGCAGCCACTCCCAAGGAAAATCCCTGCACCAGCTCCCAAACACACACAAGGAAGTGTCTCTAAAATCCTTTTAACTTGCCCAAAGAGGAAATTGGCCCCTGTCTTTGTGCCACACCTGAGGACTATGTTCTCTCAATTAATAAATCAGAAACACTTGGGGAGGAAGGAGGAGGAGCTCAAAGCCATTGGAAACGTCAGGTGCTACACTGGCAAGCTTTTGTCCGTGTCACAGTAACGTTTATATTAGGGTTTATGGAGAGTAGCATTTTCCTAAAGAGTGATACTTCGGCTGGTTTTGTGTCTAATTGCCACAAACCATTACAGCACCTCTGACCGAGTTTCTTCTTGGCGGCAGAGCTGGGTGTTACCCGCCGAGTTCAAAATGACCGTTAAAAACCCCAGAGGAGTTGCAGCCTGTGACGGTGCCTTGGGAAATAAGAAACGTCCCTGCCTGAGCTCCTGCACGGTCCGAGGTGTGACAGGGAGGTGGCATCGCCGCCCGGGCCTTGAGTCTTCGCAGGGCTCCGGATCAGTCTGTAGGGACCCGAGGCTGCAGAGTGGGACTTAACAAAATAAAGCACCAACAGTATTTATCTTTACCTTTTCGCTCATAAAACAGTGAATACACAGAAACTTGTTAGCGTGATGATTTTTTTAGAATTACCCAACTATTAAGCGGTGGTGGTTTTTTTCCTAGTGTTTTTGTTTGTTTTTCTTCCTTAAGTAGCGTTAAGAAATGAAAACGGAATCCATGAAAAATACCAGCTTCGGCAAATTGTACTGAATTAGGAAAGCATTACGATACGCAGAACCAGGCGCTGATTCTGCATGCCGTACTATTTATTTAATAAACAGTTTTATTTAATAAGTCCCATTCTGTCCAGTCGTGTGCCTCGGGGTTTACCTTGCTGGCATCGCTCGGTCGGGCAATCGTGTCTGTGCTTTTGAGTACCTATTTCTGCTTGCTCTGGTAGTCCAGCTGCTCCGGGGGCCAGCCACACGGAGGTCCAACCCATCCCGGATATACCGAAATGGGATTATTTCCCGACTGCTGCCTGACGGCAGGCACGGCGTTTGGAAAATAAACACAGAGAGTCCTCGCCGGAGAAAGCTTTCAGTCTCGGTTAGACGAAGCCAGAAAGGGCCAAAACCAAAAGCTGGAAAAGGAGACGCGCGGCTCTTGCAAGGAGACACGTGGATGCGGTGGTGGCATTTCCACCTAGCACATCGCAACCCTTCGCAACCAGCAGCTTTTCCAGCCCTTCGGCTCTGCGTCCTGCTGGCAGACAGCGGCTTGCTGCCATCCTCCACCGCCACCGCGGCCGAGAGGGACCGGGAGCTGGGAGCCAGCTGGAGTGAGCCTCAAGTGGGGGTCACCGCATCGGTGACACTGAGAGCTCAGGTGCCCTGGGTGACCAAGGGCACGCTGGCCGCAGTCTGATGACACAGCAGGGACCGAAGGCAGTGGAAATTGGAAGCAAAACTGCCAGAAGCAGCAATCTGGTGTCACAGCACAGCATGACCGACTCTGCTTGCGATGAAAATGGGCTCGGTAGCTTCACCCTAAGCATTTTTTCCCATTATCTGTTTAAATCTCTGCCAAATGGCTAAAAAATGGAGTATGAACAAATGGGAATGGTGCAAAGTCCTTTCTTATTGACAACGCACCTGCTTTACAGGACATTCATGTCAGCAGAGATGTATTTTATTCATTGAAAAATGCTTAAAAGAATACTTATCATGAGGTCTAAACTCTTTTCATAGCACTTAAAAACACAAACCAAGAGCGGCAGGTCTCCTTCCCCATCAAACAACTGCTGCTGCTCAGAGTTTGGGGGTGAAGCTTTGCTGCGCCCCGAGAGCTGCCCCGTTTATATGGCTCTGGGCAAAGCGAATACCAAACCTGCCGTTGCCCCAAAAGTCCCTCAAACTGAGACTGCAAAACCCAAACTCGCACACCGGTGCTAACCCCAGCTCGGGCTGCGCAAGCGCCCGCTGACCCTTCCCCAGACACACTCCGTTTCCACATGAACAAACATCCCAGCGCCTTTTCCTTCAAACCCGGGCAGCCGGCTGACGGCTGAGCTGAATTCTTTCCACCTTCACACCGCGACCTACAACGCGGGACTCGCAGGGCAAATCCGCACCCCGTCCTTCGCGTTGCGCAACGCCACCGACCTCCGCAAGCTGACAAAGGGGTCACCGGGAACGAGGTGGGAGAAAATCCAGCTTGCTTTTGCTCCCCCTGCAATCAGCCGCCGGCTCCGGGGATCAAACCCGGCAGCAGGTATTTGTTTGTGATGCCAAAGTGAAAAATCAGCATCTCTCAGTCTAAATACACGCAGGGAAGAGATTTGCTGACCAGCACGACGCTATTTTACGTGGCGCTTTCCCAAGTACAGCTGGGCAGTCAGGAGAGTTTTCTGACTACGGAAAGGAGTGCCCAGGACAAAGAAAAGAGACGAAAAAAATGTAAAAGAGGGGGGAAAAAAAGAAAAAGAGAAAAAACAGGCAAAAATTACTCCATTTATTTGAAGAAAGAGTAAATCCGTGGCAGCCTGAGCGGTTAATGCATGGCACTGACGGATGTTACAGAAGTGGGCGCGGGTCTTTGAAACCAGAGCGTGAGCTGTCGGAGGGAACCTGAGTTCCTGTAATCTGCTTGTAAAGGTGTGAAAAAAAACAGTTTCTATGGTATGAAAGAAAGAGGAGAATGTTGAAAATAATTAGGGAAAGCATTATTTAAAAAAATGAAATTTTTGGCTTTAGCGTGGAACACCAGGAAAAGCAAGGGCAGGGGATATCGAGCTTTGTATCTGCAAATTAAAGTAAAATTCTTTCTGAGCAGCTCATAAGGACTGAGCGAAACGTCCAAGGCAAGGTCAAATAATACGGATGAAAATATCCGTTTTCTGATAAATTTATTCCGAGATAGAAAAACGTTGGATTCCGATGAAGCCAAGCACTGTATTCCCACTGCGCACCGCACGACTGGGGTCATTCAAGGAGCTCGTCTCTGGGCGCGTGCTCTGAATGCGGGCGAACACGCCGCTGTATCTATAACTGCGCCGGGGGCGTGTGTGCGGATCGCCCTTTGCTGACAGATCTGTGTCACGCACCTGCACGTCAGCAAAGCAGGGACAAAGCCCGTCGTTAAGCTCTGATGATGCCCTTGCTCAGGTGGAAGCACACCGGGGCAGTTTCAGCCTGAGAGGACTCACTCTGCCAGTTTTCCTCGGCCGGTTTTCCAGCGAGGATGAGGACAAGGAGGAAATGGAAGAGGGAAGTGGAAGGGGGAAAGCCCCGGCGCCAACGAACCGGAGATACCTTCCCCTTGTGCAACGGGGCAGGAATTCATTGAGGCTGATGTCGTGCTCACCGTATTGAAGCAAAAGTCATCGTGTGTTTAAAAATACCCTGAAAAGCTTGGATCGCGGGTCCCAACGCACCGTTCCGAAAGCTGTGGGGATCCGAGTCGCCGTGTCCGCTCTGCGAGGGGGGCGAGAGGCCGCCCCGGCGCGCTGGGGTGCTGCCCCAACCCAAACCACCGCCCCTGAGCCGAGACCTCTCCCGAAACTCGGCGGTGAGGCGAAGTCCCCATTTTCTGTAAGTTCATTGCGTGATGCACCCGTTTCCTCTTCCAGCAGATGTTTTCCAGAGGGCCCTGAAATACCCGTGATCATCAGAGACAGGCGGAGAGGGCGAAGGCTCCCTCGGGAGCGGTGGGGGGCGGGGGGGGAGCCTGGCTGGTAGCCACACCGCCCGCCCCACGGAGGATTTGCTCACCAAACCCCTCCGACCTCTCCTTCCACACGGGCAGCTCCGTCTGCGGCTCAGGCTGCGTGGACCAGCACCCCGAAGCGCCTGGGGGAGGGTATTTAGGACTGACGCAGTGTAGAAATATTTCCCACTTACAACACGATTCGATTTTTTTTTTCTCCCCGAATATTTTCTGTACGATAAAGTGATTTATTTCTAAGCTTGTTTCTATTTTCTGCAATTCTGGGGGGCCCTTGAATAGCCCGGTCGGATGGCAACCATCCTGGCAGCGTGTCCGGCGTTTCAGGGATCCCCCTTGGTGTTAAAAATCCACTGGATGAGCCTAAAAGTGACCGGCTGCGGGTGCCCCCCAGACAGGCAAGGACGCTGCCCCCAGTCCCACCGCGGACCCAGCAAGGCTGCAGACGGGTGAAAACAAAAAAAAAAAGAAAGGAAAAATAAAAGACAGGCAGTGGCAAAACGACAGAATCTCTGGGATTTGCTACGGAGCCGGCGGGAGCTACCTGCTCAAATCCTCCGGCAGCTCCATGAGTATCCATTCCCCAAACTTCGGATGCCTTCCCGAAATCCCCTGCCTAACACAGTCTGCGCGCTAAACCCCTCATCTCAGGATAAAGGATGGTTTATTTGGCTGCTTGGATAGGGATCAGAGGTTGCTCAATGGCCGGTACCGAGTTACCCTGCGAGAAAAGCCAGGGCAGGTACATTTCAAACGCTCCTGCCGGAAGAATAATTATGGAATTTACCGCTGGTAGGACTAAGATATAAATAAACAATTCCTTAGGGCAGGGATGATTGCACTTAAAGTATGAAAACGTTTATTCTTCCTTCAAAGAAATATGATGTAGCCAAAATGGGGTGACACACTAGGTTTGATGATTTTTTTTTTTTTTTTTTTTTAAAAAGATCTGGAAAAAACTGAGCAGATTCGTAACGATTCTCACCCCCTCCCCAGTAACAGGCGCATGAACCCTGCCGCCGCCCAGCGAGACGTGGCCTGTCCTTACCCAGCTCTGCTACAGCACGTAAATAACGAGGTTAGGAGCGAGGGGGGCTTAAAATACCATTTATTTATAAATAAGGAACATGAAATATCAATGCATCCTCGGGTGGAGGAGGAGGTGCCGCTTGCTGTAGGACCAGGGAGGACGTGGAGCAGCAAAAGCCACGTGGCTGTCGCGGTTAGTGGGGGGTTCAGGGCTGCTTCTCGCAGGGCCACGGCTCCCAGTTTTTCTTTCCTGGGGCTTTGATCGTTCGAGAAAGATGGGGAGATAAGGCAGGGAGCAAGGCGGAGGAGAAGCAGGTGTGGGCAGCGGGCTGCCAGCTGCGGCGCTGGGATTTCGAGTCAGGGCTGCAGCTCGCCCCCTCCAGCAACGCGGGATGTGCTGCTTCGGTCGACACGTCCTACGTGCGAAAGCAGGACATGATTCTGCGGTCTGGAGATTAGAGAGAGCCAGGAGAGCCCATTCCAAAGCGTGGTTTTAACGCCTGACCCTCTGCACCCCACGGTGCTGCACCAGGGTCAGGGAAGCCCCCAGGATCAGTCCAGGCTGGGGGAGGAAGGGATGGAGAGCAGCCCTGGGGAGGAGGAGTCGGGGGTGTTGGTGGGTGAGAAGCTCCAAATGCCCTGGCAGCGTGAGCAGCAGGGTGAGGGGGGGGATTCTGCCCCTCTGCTCCGCTCTGTGAGACCCCCCTGCAGGGCTGCCTCCAGCTCTGGGGCACCAACAGCAGAAGGACGCGGGGCCAGAGGAGGCCCCGGAGATGCTGGGAGGGCTGGAGCCCCTCTGCTGTGGGGACAGGCTGAGAGAGCTGGGGGGGTTCAGCCTGGAGAAGAGAAGGCTCCGGGGAGACCCTGGAGCCCCTTCCAGTCCCTAAAGGGGCTCCAGGAAAGCTGGGGAGGGACTTTTTACGAGGGCATGTAGTGAAAGGACGAGGCTTTAAACTGAAAGAGGGGAGATTTAGATGAGATCTGAGGAAGAAATTCTTTGCTGTGAGGGTGGTGAGCCCCTGGCCCAGGTTGCCCAGAGAGGTGGAAGATGCACCATCCCCAGAACCATTCAAGGTCAGGTTGGCCGGGGCTTGGAGCAACCTGGGCTGGTGGGAGGTGGCCCTGACCATTAACCCAGCCCTGCCAAGTCCACCACTACCCCATGTCCCTCAGCACCACGTCTGCCCGGCTTTTAAATACCTCCAGGGATGGTGACTCAGCTGCTTGCCTGGGCAGCCATTCAGTGAAGGAATTTCTCCTAATATCCAACCTAAACGCCCCTGGTGCAACTCGTGGCCGTTTCCTCTTGTCCCATCGCCTGTTCCCTGGGAGGAGACCGACCCCCCCCCCTCGGCTGCCCCCTCCTTTCAGGGAGCTGTAGAGAGCGCGAAGGTCTCCCCTCAGCCTCCTCTTCTCCAGGCTGAACACCCCCAGCTCCCTCAGCCGCTCCTCACCAGACTTGTGCTCCAGACCCCTCACCAGCTCCGTTGCCCTTCTCTGGACACGCTCCAGCCCCTCAGTGTCTTTTTTGTGGTGAGGGGCCCAAAACTGGACACAGTATTTGAGATGGGGCCTCATAGTGCCCAGTACAGGGGGACAATCACCACCCCAGTCCTGCTGGGACTGATACAAGCCAGGATGCTGTTGGCCTCCTTGGCCACCTGGGCACACTGGGCTCATATTCAGCCGGCTGTTGACCAACACCCCCAGGTCCTTTTCCACCAGGCAGCTCTCCAGCCGCTCTGCCCCCAGCCTGTAGCGTCCATGGGGTTGGTGTGACCCAAGTGCAGGACCCGGCACTTGGCCTTGTTGAACCTCACACCACTGGCCTTGTCCCATCGATCCAGCCTGTCCAGATCCCTCTGCAACGCCTTCCTACCTTCAAGAAGGTCGACACTAACTTGGTGTCCTCTGCAAACTGACTGAGGGTGCACTCGATCCCCTCATCCAGGTCATTGATAAAGACATTAAAGAGAACTGTCCCCAATACCGAGCCCTGGGGAACGCCACACGTGACCGGCCGCCAACTGGTTTCAACTCCATTCACCACCCCTCTCTGGGCCCGGCCTCCAGCCAGTTTTTCACCCAGCGAAGCGTACGCCCACCCAAGCCAGGAGCAGCCAGGAGGATGCTGTGGAATCGCAACCCCCCGGCCTTCCCAGCTTCACGAAGCGCGTCTTCACCATCCCTAAAGGCACTCGGGAAAACCGTGCGGACCTTGGTCCAACGCGGGATGCAGAGAGGACACGGGAGGGAGGCGTTAGAGATCCACTCAGCCGCAGACACAGCCCAAATGCACCCCAGCATAAGAAAGGCAGCGGGTTACGCTGAGTCTAGAAGTCGGTGTGGCGAAAGGCAGAGGGTGAGGAAGAGAGGGCACGTCGGATGTGTGACGGAACAGGGGGAGGACAGCCCGCTGCCACCCGTGACGCGGGTTGGAAGCATCCTCCCTCCCCCTTCCCACCCTCCCGAAATATGTTCTTGGCTCCCAAGCGGTGCCTGAGCGAGGGCGGCCGGCTTCAGCTTACGGCAAGCGCTTGCTGCGCCTCCGACGCTGGCGTTCCGCGGGGGAAGTCCCCACGCTGTATCTCGTTCGCAAAGCAGGAACAGGGCCCTTTCGGCTGGTTACCTGCCGCGTTCCACAGGCACTGAGTCAGCGGGAGCCTCCTCGGCCGCTCCTGGCAGGCGGGGTAGAAATGAGTTGGTTTTTTTTTTTCTGAATGAAAGCTGGTGCCGGGAGCGCGAGTGGTCCCTCTGTCCATCGCCTGCCCCCGCAGACAGCTCCGAAATACCTCCGCGTAAGCCAAGCACTAAGCAAGCCTTGCCAAACGCTCTTTAAATAGATAAGAAACCCCTTTCTTTAAACAGAGACAATCTCTAAGTAAACTTTCCCCTTCTTGCTTGCTGACCCCGGTGGCTTCGATCCTCCAGAGCTGCAGAAATGCCGATGTCCCGCCGAGCACCGGGCCGGCGAGAGGGTGGTGACGGAGGCGGAGAGAGCTGCAGACTGACCTCCCGCCGGCAGCCAGTTTGCAGGGGCCGCAAATTTAGGGAGCAGCGTTTAAAAGCTCACAGGAGGGGCCGATACCCAGAAGCGTGTCTGGCTCAGGGCGGGGGATGGCTGGACGGCGCTGGGGTACGTGGGTTTGGGTCTGTCCTGGCCTGGGATGGTCCCGGGAAAGGCACCGATGCCTCCAACAGCGCCGGGAGCATCGCTCCCTGGAAAGCAGCATTTCGTTTGTGACCTGCAGGATGACGTTTGTTTAGTAAAATACTTTTTTTTTTTTTTCCTCACATAACCGTGGATATTCCCAGGCTCCAGTTTCTCTGAGCGCTGCCCAGGTCTCAGCCCGGGAGCCGGGGGAGCTGTGCTGAAGGGCCGATACCCGCAAAACGCCCAGCGATAAGAACTGCGGCGTCCCCTCCCCGCGCCCGGATGGGGACATCGCGCCAACAGGGAACAAAGCCAGAGGACGCAGGAGGGAGGTACCTCCATCCCAGCCAGGCACCAGCTGCCAGAGCGCGGCCGGGGACCCCGCCACCAGTGTTCCCCGCCACCGGGGACGTCGGCGACCATTCACAGCCGTTCCTGAAAGACAGCATCCAGCAACAGCAGCGCTACCGGCCATCCCTTCCTCCCCTCTTCTGCCACTCCTTTCCTCTGTATTTTCCATTTTCCTCACTAGGAAAAGAATTTTTTCGCACGTTTTTAGCTTTCAGGCGAGTTGCCAGCCTCCATCCCCTCCTGCCCTCAAACAATACAAACTTCTCTGCTATTTCGGGTAAATTTAGACACGACTAGACTAGGCAGAAGCGCCCCATCGGGGGTAGCCCCGAGGTCTGTGCTCGGCCTGTCCTTCCCGCACACCGACTCAGCGTCCTCCTCTGCAACCCCAAAACCACCCGGTTTGGGTGAGAACTGTGCGAGACCTGCGCAGCCTGGGCCAGATCCCGCGCCCGGCCCCTCGCAGCGAGAAGGGCTGGAGCGGGCATGCGGTGCCAGGGGAGAGACCCACGGCACGACCCCATCCCCAGGGAAGGGCCGAAGGAGCTGGAGAAGCAAAGATGGAGAGGGGACGAGACGGGACGGGACGGGACGGAGCGTTTACGTGGCTGCACGTGGGGAGAATGGCTCGTGCAAAACCCGCAGGCACAAGGTTGCGCGTGTGGAAAGCGCGATTCCTTTTACCAAATCGGATGGTTAATCACCCCTCGGTGAGTTTAGACGGCGAGCAGCTCAGCGTGACTGTCCGACGTGTCCCCAGCATTCCCGGCCGGGGTGAGGGGGCGGGGGGGTTGAGGAGCAGCGTGAGCGGCAACACGGGAGCATTCGGGGGCTTTTCTACTAAATTACGGCAGCCTGGGCTGAAAGCAGCTCCCGAGAAGCAGAGGGGTTTGGTGAGCCCGGGTGAAGCTCCTCTTCCCGCTTCCCAGGGGCTGCACGGCACCGCGCCAGGGACAAGGCGAAGCTCCCGTGGTGCTGCGGGAGCTCGGCTCCTTCCCAGCATGGCGCGGGGCCCACGCTCAGGTGCTCAGAGCAGATCCCCCGCCCCGAGCCAGGAAAATCCCTAAAAGGACAGATAACCCTGGAGGAGGAGCCTGGAGAGGGGTCAGTGCCCACGGGAACAGCGTGGCAGGATGGAAACCACCATGATGGAAGCCACCACCACCACGGAAACCATCAGCCCCAGCCAGCCCTGGGTGTCCTCCCATGGGGACACCGCAGGGTTGTGATTTTCCGGCCGCTCCAGGGTCAGGGTCACTCCACGTGTCCCTCCCGGAGCTATTGCTTGGCACCGTCTTACCTTCGCTGGGCTGCAGGAGCCTGGGCGATGCGCAGAGCAGCTCCCAGGTAACTGGAGGCTACTGGGAGCCCCAAGCAAGCCCAGTCGAAGGTCTCCCCATTCCAACCAAGTCCTGAAGTCAGAGCCCAGGGAAAGGAAGCAGCAAAGCAGCCACCTGGGACTGGTCCCAGCACGTGGCAGGGA
The DNA here is from genome assembly GCF_964199755.1 of Larus michahellis. Lineage (NCBI taxonomy): Eukaryota > Metazoa > Chordata > Aves > Charadriiformes > Laridae > Larus > Larus michahellis. The sequence goes on along the minus strand of NC_133906.1, from coordinate 3,407,851 downwards.
GCACCGAGACAAGGAAAGTCGGCCGCGAGGATCCCGTTGTCAGAAAATAAGGGGGGTTTTTTTGTGCCAATGTGAAGACTTGGTGGCCAAACAGGTGAAGCAGCTGCTCAGAAAACTCCTGCCCTGGCATTAAGAAGAAGAAACTGCGGGTTAGAAGCTGGTTTTGCTTTACGGCTGGGTTGGGGTTGAAGGGAATGGCCCAACGCACGAGGGCTTGACGTTCAGCCACCCGGACTTACAGACAGCGTCCGTCAGGAGCTCCTGCCCCAGGTCCCGGCTTTCTAAGAGCTGCCACGTCCAGGGTGGCCACCGCCGCTGCTCTGCGGAACACACACGGAGCTACGCGGCGATGGCGGAGCCACGGGACAGACCCAGGGAGGCAAAGTGGGGGGACGGACCCTGAGAGGGGCACAGGGAGAAGAGCAGGGAGCCAGGAGCCACCCCAGCACAGCAACGGCCACGGACCACTGGGACAAGGTGGCCCTGCAGCCGTGCCCCACCGCCCCGGCAGCCCCTGCAGCGACCGGCCGGGCAGAGCCGGGGCTCTTCCTCCCCTCTCCAGCCTCCGCAGCGGCTTCAGGTCACCTCCTCGTCCCGCTCCTCAGCGAGAAGGCCGGGTTTGCCCTTTGATTTATTCAAGCACTGACAAAAATTGTGTGGGGGGGGGTGGGGGTGGGGGAAAAGTGTTGGAAGTGCAATTTTTCACCACCGACTAAAAATAGCCGAGCGAAATTCCAGAGCTGCCTCCCAGCGCCGCCGGCTGCGCTGGGCTTCCCAGGACAATGGCATTTGTAGCCTGGGAGCAACAACGGCGCAGGCCGGGCTCCAGCTCCTGAAATAACATGTTATAAAGGGCAAATCCTGTCTTTAATTACAGCTATGCAAAAAAAAAAAAAAAAAAAAAAGCAGCGGTTAAAAAAAAGCACTATCAGAACATCTGCGCGCGCAGCGCCAACTTGAAACCAACGCGGGGAATGCAGTAAGAGCGGAACGGACTTAGTATATATAGAATAAAGATTCGGCGGGTATTAGCGAGGGGTAAGGGGGAGACAGTTGAAGCATTTAGAAGAGCCAAACCCTTTGGCATGAGGAAAAAAAACCTCTTTCGGGCAACCAGCAGAAGCTGATCGCCCGCTGTAAGCGCTCACACAAGAGCCTCAGGGGTGAAATGCGACAGCAGCGCCTTAAACTCCTCCGAGATGCGCCTCAAACCACCCCGGGATGCACAGAAGCAGCTCCACGCGCCACACTGGAACCGCCACCGTTTATCCTCTTGGTTACGAGCTAATCAAGACACGTCCCTTCCGGGGAAATAATTATTTAAGGGCCCACAGTGCAGCAGGCAGGCGGCCGAGCCGTCACGTGCAGACCCGCGTCCTGCGGTCGCTCGCGTCCGACACCGGCGCAAGCTCGGCCCCGCCAAACTCCCCTCCAAATTCCACGTTGCTGCAACCCGAGGGTGGCCGGGGGGAAAGTGCTGCGAGCGAGGACGGTGTTTATGCGCCAGGCAGAACCCACCCGACCCGACGCCGAAGCGCCCCGCGGTCTTTGAAGCGAAGAAAAGAGGAGCGTAAATCAGCAAGAGACGCTCCGAGCGCCGACACCGACCCCGCAACCGGGACGAAAAGCTGGCCTGCGGCTGCTTTCTGCAGGGTTAAAGGGACCCGGTGACCATTTTTCAGCAGCTATAAAGGAAGGAAAGAGTTTCATCGCGTTTCTCTCCACCAGCCTCACCTCTCTGGACCTGGAAGCGCCGCTGGGAGGAGGCGGAATCCAGCACCCCCGCAGCCAGGTGCGCACAGAGGGGATGGCGGCTGCTCCGTGTTTTCTCACACTTGGGTTTTTTCTCACCGAAACACGAAGGGGAACCAGCCCAGGAGATGAGCCCGTGAGGAGGCAGCAGCTTCCAGGCACACCTGGCACGGAGCGTTTGTGCTCGGGGCCATCCCTCCACCGCAGCCGGGCTTCGCCGCTCCTCCTTTTCCCCTCGGAACGCAGAACCGAAAACGAGAAACCAGGTTTGCTGTTGGTGCCGGTAAAGGGTTAACTGAGAAATATTTCTGGGTGGTGTGTTTTTTGGTTTTTTTTTTTTTCTCTTTTTTGGAAAACAATATACATCCCCATGCCCGCTTACACCAACTGGTGGGACTGCGGGGGTAGCTCTCTGCAAGCGATAGCTTCTCCCGTGACGGGAGTGGGATGGGATGACAATAATCCATGATGGGATTATATATTTATTTATTTATTTAAATATTTTGTGCTGGTCTCAGCCCGATGCTTTTATCTGCGCCACGAGCGGAACGGCGATCGGTTTTCTGTGCCGCGGTGGTAGACAGCAGGAGACGCGTGCGGCAAAGCGCTTTGGCCGTCAATTCTTATTTCTGCTCCAGCAGAAAAACGTCACATCTCCAAAACTTGGGCTATCCGGAGACGGGAGGACCACCGTGAGCCAGGGTTCTCCCGGCTGCTGCAACCGCAGATCAAAAGCGGCGTGAGGACAAAAACTGGCTTCCACCCGAGCTCCCAGGAAGACCCATCGCTGGATAAGCCCGGAATGGGAAGAGGCAGCTGCACGGCACAGATCCCGCTCCGTTCTGGCGGCGCGAGAAGGCGGATGCTCAGCTTCAGGCAGAGCAAGGCCAGAGCAGCTGGCTGGTGATTTAAAGCAGCCATTAATATTCATAATAACTTTTACATCTCGCCTTCCCGGCTAACAAGAGGAGGCAGACCCTCTCCGGGAAAGGCATCCGCACACCCGGCCGGGGCGCAGGAGAAGCGGAGGGGGCAGCCCCACGCAGCCGGCACGCTGGGCTGGATTTCTCCCGCACTAAGAGGCAGCGCAGCAAAGGCTTCTTAAAAAACAAAAACAAACAAACAAACAAACAAAAAAACACCCCACCCCACCCCCCCCAAAAAACCCCCCACCCAGGTGTTCTGGGACTGGAACATTAAGGGTAGGTGCAGGGTATTTTTCGTCTGCCTGGGTTGTTCAGAAGACCACCTTAGGCAACACCCGCGGCACAACTCGCTCTGAACTCGAGCTGTTGGGTTCCCCCCGCCCCCCGCCACACACCTCCCCACCCCCTTCTGAAGCCAGATTTCTGCTGCAGCTTAAAAGAACGAAAAAAAAACCGAAAAAAAACCCCAAAACAAACCCCAAACCACAATGTTCAAGCCCAACTCTTGAAACCGGCTACCTCGAAACTCAAGTACTGACCCCAAGCTGGCACCGAGCGGGGCGTAAAGCAGGCGCTCCCTGCGCTAAAGAAAAGAAGTCAGGAGTCCGTACTATATTCTTAAATATGGTTTAATACTCTTCTCCATTTCTGTACATCACAACACCAAGATATCACTGCTTGGGATCTCTCTGCAGAGGCTATATAGTATGCGAAGGCTAGGAATTTTCACCCCCGTTTAACGTGTTTGTATGTGTAAGTGTAATACATATCAGTATATATTGATATACACATCAATATATAATGCAATATATATCACTGAAGAGAACACATTGATTAAAGAAATACAAAAATTTGGCATCATTTCCAAACTTAAATAGTAAAAATAAAAACTACAAAAAGGAGCTGCATACCCTAATGTATCATGTGAAACAACAAGCAGTATATTCAAAAAAAAAAAAAAATAATGTAAATTTACATCCAATTTTTCTGGTCTTGTCATGTCACATTAGACCCATTTACAATGGCAAAAATCCAGACCGCACCCCGCTGTGCAGACCGCAAACGTGCTCAAACCCGGGGTTTGCACACCAATCTACGGCGGACCCAGTCACGCCTTCCGTGAGAGATTCCAGCTTCCACGTGAAACCGACGGCGGAGCCCTCTGCCAGGTTAGAAACCGGGGTTACAAATCCCACCGCTCACCGCGACAGGCATTTTGGACCTGCGAGAACAGCGTGGCAGAAGTTTGAAGACAAACCCCCCCGCCCCCCAGCACCACCACCTGGCCCCCTTCAAGTGAAACAGGATTATTGGAAAAAAAAACCCCAAAAACCTAAGCAGACCAATAGGCAGGTATGCAACTTGGAAGAGAAGCTGCTTTTTCGAGGGATGCACCAGGAGCGACAGAGCCAGCGAAGGACAGAGCTCCCGGGGCACCGTGACAGCGGGGCGCCCCGCGGAGAACCCGGTCACCCCCGCAAAGAAGCAAGACCTGCGCCTTCTCTCGTGCCCATCGGTGTTCCCTTCACCCCTCCCCGGCCCGCGAGGCCGCCTGAAAACCCCTTCGCCCTTTTCTAGCCGGTTGAAATGCATTCTATATAGCAGGCACGACAAAAAAAAAAAAAACAAAACAAAAAAAAAAACCAACACAGCTGGAATTTTTAACCCATTAAGGGCGTTTTAAGAGCTCAGCATCAGATTTACAGGACGCTTGTGAGCCAAGAGAACGGAGCGCCTTAGTGCTGGGAGACGGAGGCCCCAGTGGGTCAGGCCAACATTCAAGGTATTAGTATCAAATGCTCCAAACGCACCAGCACTAAGGTTTCCATCAAGGATTCCCCCTTACTAATTATTCCCGTAAAATTACCCGCTTCCGCTAAAGCGCTGTGGGTTCAAAATTCACATAATCAAGGAAACCTTATGCAGTCCTAAAACAAAAATGCAAAAAAAAAAAACCACACCCTACTGAGGAACAAAACAAAGCAAAGTGTACCTTACTTCACTTCAACTGTATTTTTATTTTTGTCAAGACTGGAAAAAAAAAAAAAATAGTAAATCCTGAAGGCTGCACTGCTCAAATCCAAATTAAGCCCAAGACTCCAGCAGCATTTTCAGCGCAATCAGTGAAGTGCGTTTCCTAGTTTGTCAGAGCAGCGCTTCCGCAAACAGATTAAAGCACGTTTGGCCGGTGGGCCTCCCCAAACCACCTGAATTTGCAAGCCACGCGTTACAAGCCACCACTCGAGGGAAGCGCCTCCCCGCTCTTTGTGAAGAGAACGAATGGCTCCAATTTCATTACGTTTCTTCTTCCGCAGCCTAAGCTGAGGATGCCATGTAAATGGGTCACGCGGCCGCAAAACGCGGCGGTTGATTTTCTCCAATCAAAGGGAAAAGAAACAAACCAGTAGGATCTTACTTCTATTAATTTTTTTTTTTTTTTGGAAGGAAGAGGTTTACAGCAGTTAATGTATCATGAAGGTTAAAAAAAAAAAAAATCGTTTTCATAAAATACAAGAGCAACCAATTTCACCATCGAGTAAAAGTAAAAACTGGGATTCTTTTTAAATTAGTCCAGAGTGGCATATAGGAACTTAGTAGTTTGCTGCTGTACTGACACTATGACAAATCAAAGTGTAGGGTTTTGCTTTTTTAAATCCAATGCTTGTGGATCAAGTTCTGGAAATGTTCCAATTCTAAGGCAGGGATCTGTTGTGTTTTTCTACCATGAGTTTTGCTCCTTGGGTTGGATGCTGGAGGGGCGAGGCACGTTTTGCCGGACCCAGGTCGACTACCTAGTAGTCATCGAGGTCAAAAAATTCGTCGTCTCCTCCTTGGTATTCCATTCCCTGGAAGTCCACTCGGTACCGCAAGATACCTGGTAAAAACAACAGGGTTTAGCTTCTTCAAAACGCAAAGAGCTAGAAAGGCGTTTTAAGCAGTTCACTGAGCCCCGGCTCTGCGCGTCAAGCGGTTTCTCAATTAACATTTTCGGAAGCTGAGTTAGCACTTGTATGGCAAGTCAGGCTCCAACTGGCAGCGGACGTGCAGCCCGAGTGAAAACGCCACATCCCTGTTACCGCCTGAGGTCACTTATTGCCAAAAGAAATACCTACCTGCCCAGCACAGACCAGGCTTCTTCCGGAAAAGCTGGTCTAGGAGGACCCCCATCTCCAAAAAAAAATAAAATACCGGTACCAGATCACCTGTCCTAGCACAACCGCTCAGAGGGAGGCCTATCAGTTAAATTCAGAGGGCGCCTGGCACCGAAGTACCTTTTACAATGGTGTAAAAGCAGGATTTAACGGCTGTCTTCCCGGCCTCTTCCCACCCCAAACACCGACCGGGGTTTTCTGGGAAACCTTCATCCCTGGAAACGTTTACTGAGGTGAGGGGTATTCAAGGAGTTATTTCCTTTCAAGTCTGCAGGGACTGGAGCAAAGAGTACCCCACCACGCAAAAAGGCTGGCTCTGGCAGGACAGGAGGGACTCCTGGAATTACAAACCCTGAAAACTTAGAAACCCGTTGCTCCTTATGTGGCAAAACAATTCAAAGCTCGTTTCCTTCTGACTGGCGTTCTTCAGCCCCTAGAAATGCTTCTTTACGATACACTCATCTCTGGTTTACGTCCATCGACCTGAACACAGCAAGCGGCAACACTCGGTTTATCAGCAAACAAGCAACAGCTTTGTCCCGGAGTCCCTGCTCCGGGGAGGACAAGGGGCACGGCAGGCGTTTTTGCGCTACCCCGCTAGTGATTTTTGTCAGACTGAAACACGCGAGCTATCGGCACCTCTGCCAGACTTCGCTGAAACTGCTCAGTGAGCTCCAGAGGGGGACTGAAGGCTTTCCAAAGCCTCATTTCTCCCTGGAGTTGGGCTAAAAATACTTTTCTTCCGCAAAGAAGCGGAAGACCAGGGGGCAAAGTACAGGGAAGCTCCGAGAGATGAGTAACAGACATCCAGCTGCTTCAGAAACCAGGCTGGCGTTTGTCATGCACCACTTCCACGCAGCAGGGCATGCTCTGCCCCAAAACACCACCAGCGCAGGGACGGAGCGAAGCAGCTCAGGGCCCTTCTGGAATTCAGCTGGAAGGAAGGACAGCCCACCCTCTGAGCGCTCTGAAGGACAAAGGGATCTGAGGAACACAGCCCGAAAGCCACGGCCGCCCAACACGCAGCATCACCTTGCTGAATCTGGAACGAATTCACCTGGAGACCCCTGCTGAACACGATAGTTTCTTAAACGGGTATTGTGACTAATAGGAGCAAGATTAATCTGTGGAGCTTTCCGCTTGTGTTGGCACCAGATTATCAATTCATCCATTAAAAAAAAAAAAGAAAAAAAAAAGAGAGACAAACATATTTTTCTCTTGCACTTTACCTCCAATTCCTCCAAATCCTTTCACAAATTGGGATCCTTCCTGTGATTTGTCTGTCACAATTTCCAATGTTGCTCCAAATTTCTTGTAGTTGTTTGCAAACCACTCCAGCAGGGGCATACTTTCTATCAGTTCGTGTTCCTGGCCAGTCTACGGCGACATTTGAGGGAGGGGGGAAAAAGAAAAACCAAAAGTTACGGTCATTGCATGTTAGGTATTGAGAAAATTCATATCAAAAGCTGTCTTTAGCTTAACCACCGGCTTTCTAGTCCCAAGCCGGACACCAGCCTCCCTGCTCCGCAGCCCGACACCCTCGCCAGGGCCCAGGCGGTTGGCGTTCCTGACACATCTGTGTCAGGCAAGCGCTGGCACAAGCAAAAGGCTCCTGGTGCTAAGAAATTCAATACTGACAGGCCTTGCTTTGGGCCTCCATACTAGAGAAGTTGGTGCAGAAGGGGAAAGGCCTCGTTTATTCCTCTGCTCAACCGTCACCTCATGCTACGCTCGTTAAGTTTTCCGTATTTCTTTGGATTTACTTTACAAACAGTCCATCGCCACTCATCTAACTGTTTACTCTAGGAAAATACAGAGGCAAAAAGTATAGTTTTCCCAAGTAGGAGGTCAAGCGATGATTGGCACAGAAACGCTACCTCATTGCGGATAACGTTACAAACCTTCCGCGCGCAGAAGGAATTAGCCATTACCCCACCAGGAGGGAACGCAGCTGGAAACGGCTACCCTGGCAGTCCTCACGCCAGCCAGAGGTGACCACCCTTTTTGCAAGGGACAGGCTTTTTTTGCCCACCTTAATCTGCAAAATAATACAGCTCCCCTGGCCCGCCAGGGTCTTTCGGCCTGTACAGGCAAGAAAGTCCCAGGCAGCGAATGACAGATCCACGTTTCAAATACACTGAGAAGCAAGCGCTCCCTTGCGCTGAAATCCACGTAATAGTTTCTAGCCTCGCAGTTGGTTTGTATTGACCAAATCGGTGCACAGTAAGCAGGGAGTAACGTGCGGGACCTCAGCCTGTGTGTTGCACGGTGGCTACCAAACCCTTTCAGTGGACAAGCTGGAAGAGGGGAGGTTTAGATTAGATCTGAGGCAGAAGTTTTTCACACTGAAGGTGGTGAGCCCCTGGCCCAGGTTGCCCAGAGAAGCTGTGGCTGCCCCATCCCTGGAGGGGTTCAAGGCCAGGTTGGCCGGGGCTTGGAGCACCCTGGGCTGGTGGGAGGTGTCCCTGCCCAGGGCAGGGGGGTGGCACTGGCTGGGCTTTAAGGTCCCTTCCAGCACAAACCGTTCTACGATTCTCCGGATGGTCTGGTGGTGGTCAAAGGCCCCATATTGCCTGTCACTTCAATTCATTCACACAATCTTGGAGGTGGTAGCAGGAAAGATGGGAGAAAAGCGAGTCTAGAATCCAAGGATTACAGTGAAGGTGAACAGGAAGAGCCACAGGTGACTGTCTTGAAGTCTCATTTGAGTGCCAAAAGGTCATCACGGCTCTCGTGCTTGCAATAATCTAAGCTCAGACATTCAGAATGCTGCACCAGTACACTGGGAATAAACCTGCGAGCCCCAAAGCTGAAATACCTCTTTATCTGTGAAGTGGGATTTATCCTTCTCTTGCTCTGGTGTCAAATACAGGATCTTCTCCTCTGCAACGGGAGAGAAAAATATTATTACATTGAATAAGACGACCAGATGTAGGTTCAAGACAGCAAGAGACTGACAATTACAGCACAGAGGGTTTGACGGTTGACTCTGCCGTCTCTTTCTAGCTGAAGCTCTACGGGAAACCAAACAGGGCACACCAGTAGAGAGTAAGCGTAGTGCCAAAACCCCAGAAAGGCAGAGGTCCTGCTGTAGGCATGTGGTTTGGCTACAGTCAATAAGCATTGTGTTTTTGGCCAGAGGGGCCAAGTCAGTCTCCTCTCTATAATGCACTGGTGTCACATTTACACTTCCACAACTGAAAGGCCGGTTTCGTACTAGCTCTGTGACAAACTGCCACGCCAGCACTGCGATTCTCCACAGTGGAAGCTTGCTCATTTCAGACTCTCCCCCCCGGCCCCGAGTAGCTGGAAAGCTGCAAGTTAGTGCCCTGCCTACACAACATTCCCTTGACCAAGTCCTTCAGGATCTACTTAGGGAATTCCTCCAGCGTGATCTATCCAAGTGAGATGGCTTAGGTGTTAAACCCTCACGGACCTTTAAGTGTCACAGAAGCGCTACCTACCCTCCGTGCCTTGGCAGTGCAGAACGTATCTCATTATATCCAGATTTTCATAGACTATCAGGATCTCTACTGCTCCCATTTCCAAAGCTTTTAATGTATCTTCAACGCCAAAACAGTACTTCCCCGTGTCCTGACTGATTTCGTCGAAGTATCGTCCTGCAGCCAGGATACAAAGAGACAGATTGTCATGAACACCGATCACGCACCTGGATTTTTAACAATCCTGATCTGAATGCAAGAAACTGGAAAAGGAGATTGCAATGCTGCTGAAGGAAGCAAGGGATACGGTAACATGTCAAAGCATGTAATTGAGGACATTCATCGGCAGGAAGTCTGCTCTAACTGTCAGGAATTTGGAGGGAATGGGAATGGAGGAAACTTCAGTCCCTGTCAGGAATCTCACTCCACTGAAAGGCTTACCTTGGCAGTGAAACAATCAGTTGGACTAACCCACCAACAAGCACTATTTAACTTCACTCTTTGCAGTGTCCGGTAGCTACTCATGCCCTCTTGTAGGCATGCCCTCAAATCAGCAACGTGTGTCTGCTGACAGTCAAACAAGGGATCGTTTCTACTGCCAGCTTAACACAAAACTAACCTTAACTCTCTTCTTGATGAAGGTGGAACCAATCTGAGAAGACATTTTTTCCCCTCCCTCCCAAACGTCACCGGAAGGCTTCAAACCAAGGCGATCTCTAATGAAAAGATTATCAGAAGACACAAGAAGCTGGGGGGGGGGGGGGGGGAATCAACAAAAATCCCCACTCCTTAAAGTCTCCTTAAGTCCTGCAGCATTTGAGGCGGCGTCCAAGTAACAGAAAGAATCACTCCAAGTCATGCTCTGCCCAACTTCAAAAGCATCGCAGGGCCGAGGCAGCACCCAAAGGCATCAGCACATGCAGTCAAGCACATTTGGCTCGGGAGAAGGCCAAGCATGTAGCGACATACCTATTAGTTTCTTCTCTTGAATGAATTTCACATTGGAGAGGACCTCAGTTGACAACTCGATTGCTTGATTGAATCCATTTTCTCCTCCATACGAAATGTCAACTAGTTTGAGCACTTTGGATTGCAACCGCTAAACAAGAAGAAAGCGGAGACATGAGAAAGAGTCTATTAGGCAGCACTGCCACAAGACTACTTCACAACGCCACGAGAATAAGTACCTGGTAAGAGTCAGAGCATTAATCTATTTTGCTTCACTTGCAAGCAGAGGTTCTGAGCCAGAGGGACCTCTGAATGCTTAATATTGAAGCCCAGTTTTCAGGCAACAGGGACACAGAGATTAGGTTTAGTGGAGTTTAATTGCAATAAAGCTTCTGCTTTAGCTTTGGGAACACAAAGAATGTGAACGCCAGTTCCAAACCAGGGAGGACAGGTTTCTTATTAGCACTGTTATTGAGAAAGGGAGATCTCACCTCCTTGCAGGAGGTATTAGAAAAGGGAGACCTCTTTAGGATACATCAGCTTTTTAGTTTTGATCAAATTGCTTAAGACACCAAGGTTACATTCCTCCCCAGATGCATCTTGTACCAGAGCTACCACCAATATCACCATGTTACTACTGACAGCTTAAATATTTGGGCTTTGCTCAGAAAAGGTCACTCACCTGATCAAACATGTCGGATTGACTTAATTCAGTTTTGAAGTCAGCTGATCCAGCTAAAACGAGACCAGCCACGTTCACCTTGTCGCCAGAAATGAACAGTTGCACAGCCGTCTCCGCTACCTTCCTTACGTAGTTGTGTCGTTTTTCCATTCGCAAACGAGCAAAACGCAAGGCAGACTGACCTCCTCTACCTTTACGAAAGAAGAGATGCGAGGGTAACAATTTGGAAGTAATTTCATTTCGGGGAGGTTATTAGTACACGGTCCCAACTGGGCCCTGAATAACTGAAGCCAAGGGCAGATGCAGCCTTTGGAATTAGTTTGCCACGAGCAGAGCCAGGGGCACTCACTGGAACAGCAAGTGAATAAAGAGGGTTCATTCACAACGAGAGATTCTTCTCCACGTATTCCACAGAGGGAAATATGTTGTTTGTGGTTGTTGGATTTTTTTTTCCTATACAGACTCACAACTCTCTATAGAAATCTTGAACATCTGTGCACATTTTCTATGTCCTGTACCTTCGTTAAAAGCCATTTCCTTTGTTACGCTGCCTCACACACTTCTCTGGCTGATGCAATGCACCCCAGCAGTCCCGGCTGCACAGGCTTACTGGGGGAGACGTTTCTATTTCATTTCGTCCCATCCTAATCTACAGAGAAGGACGGCAAAGCGGGAGCAGCTAACAGACAGCCTGCTGAATCCATCAGTGGCTCACTACAGCACAGCATCGTGTAACGGAACCACAACTCCGCTCGCTCCGTCGGGCTTCGGTGCTTCTCGCAAGGAACAGCTTCTTGCTTTTCACCGTGGTTTGCATGCGACACCATCAGACACAAACTTTACAGGCACTACCAAGTGCCATTACTACTTGCGCTAGTAATATTTAATTAAGACTGTCCCAAAACCAAGGAAAGGATCACACGCACCAAGAAATAAGAAGCGTCACTTTAAGAATATCAACCGCCTATTACAGTGATTCATTAATTTTGACAGAAGGCTCAGACTAGAGGCTTTGCTGTCAGATTTCAGGGGAGCAAAGACTTGAGCAGAGCTGAACACCTACAGGCCAAGTCCCCTGCTTCTACCCTCACATCCCACCCCGCGATATCCCGCGGCAGTCTAGGGAGAGACCAGTGCGTTACCGTGCTTCTTTGGAAGATCCACAGTGAATTTGTGCAGGACTTCTCTTGTGTTTCCTTGAAGAGTTCCAAAGAGTGCACCGCTACCATCTATTACAATAAAGCCAAACTTGCTGTCGTCGGAAAGCAGCGCTGTAAGAGCCTGGAACAGGAAACGGTGTTGTCAGCAGTAAGCACCAGTTTATTAAGGACCTTGGTTCAGAAAGGCTACCAGAAACAACACACCGCAATAAATTTAACTCCACGGGTGGTCGCTGCTATTTTTTTTTTTTCCCCCCACAAAAAAAACCTAGAGGAAGAGCAGCAGATTCAGGAGTTGAGACTATTCCAGATTATTATCTCACGCAATGCTGCCAAGAGCAGAAAGAAAACTGATGTTTAAGCTTGATAACTATTTTCACAGCACTACCAGTTCATCGCATGATGTCACGGGCAGGTGTAATACCAAAACCCTAAGGACCAGCTCTGGAAAGTATTAATTGAAACGGATCACACCTCTACGAGGCTGCATCACCTCTTCGGTTGGCAAAACTGGAAAAGTGATTTTTCCCAAGCATTCCAGCCAGGAAAGCAGAACTTGCTTAGTTCACTGACCGGGCCATTCGTCAGTTGAGTTTTATGCTGCAAAGCACCAGTACAGACCAGCTTTCAACTCGCCAACTACCACAAAGGCTGGTTTGCCGCACCTGCTGACTTCCAGGAGTCCCAAAGGTAGGATGATGAAATCTACAGTGGTTACGACAAATTCAGCCTTACACGGCAGAATTAAATTACAGCAGCAATAATTATCCCGTGCGTAACTGGCTATAGAGAAGACAGCCACAATATTTGCTGGAAAATGAAGTTATCCTTCAATTTTCTTCCCTTTAAAGAAGGCAGATAAATTTACCCTGTAAGGATTGTTGACTAACAACTAAAGCACTGCTTGGTATCAAGGCTTTTGACTTACTTTTGTCCAGTTCCCTGCCCGGCCCTGGTTTTGGTGGTGTGGGACATCCACAAGCACCCAAACTCCACACTCTTTTTCCAAGAAAATCCATCAGCTACTGTTCCCTCGAGGGCAGCCTGAGCACATAGGCCCATTCGGCACACACGCTTCTGTTCACTTATAGGCGCCCAATAAATGTAATAGCAAGAATCCCCTTTCTGGCTGGCAAAAACACATCAGCAGGATGGAGAACTTGTCAAATTCCTGACTGTTTTAAGTCACCAGTTTAATACTGAAAGAGCGATGGTGTTGGTGTACTGCACAGGACTTAACTGCCTGCACGCCTGCCAGCTTGATTATCGGGCTGGATGGAACGAATAGAAACCATCAGTCATCTTTATCCAAAATCCACACCACCAAGTCTACAGCTTTCAAGCTTAAAAGAAACAGACACTAAGGTTTAATGGAATCTACTGGCCAAAATAAATATTCTGTATTAATTCCTCAGCAGTGGGATGAATGAGAGGAGGAAGTGGCATATTACATTGCAATCTATTTCACTGGGGCAGAGCCAAGCAAATCGTGTGACTGGAATGAGTGCCCCAGCCAAGGTATCAAAATAAGTCATTGTAAATCCTACCCTTCAGACACACATGAGGGTTCATATCCCTCTTGGGAAGTTCCTTCGGTTTCACACAGGCAATAAAATATCTAGAGGAAATCTTATCAGATACTCTTGCCAGGCAGCAGATGACTACAGCTCCGATGTTCCTGATTCCCTCTTATTTTAATAAAGTATCCCATGATCAGTGATTCCCCCAGTTTCGCCTTCGCTAATTCCATGTCAGCGACTCCACTGTTTGACCTATCAAGCACAAAGAAGGGACTATTGCATTTATTCTGTTCCTTCAGCCTGGGCCAAGTTTCCTCTTTGCAGCTTCACCTAAAGGTGAAGATCACGTCCCTTTCTGGCTCCTCGACATGCCCTCACTTTCATAGGGAATTTGTTGATGTACCGAGCCCAATGTCCTATCTGTTGAGTTCTTGTTGCGCACTGGGGGGGAACCACTGGGTTAAAAGCATGGCTCTACAACCAAATGAGACATACACAAGTCGAGACTTCAGTGTAACATCATCTCAAGACAGCATACAGTAGGCTTTTACAGGTAGATGTGATTCGGCAGTGCAAACAATACCAAATAAAACAACTGCGTACTCAAAAGGCACAGGAGAGCTAAGAGCCCATGAAGAAAGGTGCCATTAGTAATCACAAGTGGTAACAATTACCACAAATTCCCCTCAAGTTATTGCCACTCTCTTGCCGAGCAACGCTACACACCAGCAAGAGTGTATTTACAGCTGCCTCCTGGGAACAGCCCACTGGGTAGCAGCTACTTTTTTTTTTTTTATTGAATCAATGCCCTGAGGCTGTAGCTGCAGCCAAGACCAAATTAATCCCTTTCCTGATAGGGCAGAAGGCAACCTACCACTGTCCACCCACTGCCAAGAACTGCAGGGACAAATATCTCCCTTGGCTTTGCACCCCTGGCTCTCGCCCGAGTTCTCTTATTTACCTCCTGCTTTCAATTGCCGGTGGACATACGGGCTCAGCAGAACTCGAGAGCTGTACCTGTGCGCAGTTTTGTATTCCTGCTAGGTCAAAGATGTACTGGGATTTCATCCTTGGTGGGGAGACAGAATAATAGGGACGTACCTCACCTGTGCAACAAGCACACCTTTCCTTCCTGTACTCCTACCCTTTGAAACCCAACCATGGATCAGACCCCCAAAACCCCAAGCAAACAAGAGCTACATCACTGAAAGGCCTGTCACGCCCATGTCACACAGGTTTGATCACAGGCAATTACGTCTCCATCCACACATTTATCCTGGTGAACGCCATAGACACGAAAGGCAGTCAGTCATCTACTACAAACATTGAGACCTCGGCAACTGCCAACCCAGCCAAAACAGACTTAAACGCAATAAACTGACGTCATGGAGTCAAGACTACTGTAATCCACATTACTTTAAATATGCCTCAAACCGTTCGTTTAACTAAGATAAGTAGATGTTGGATAAAAGTAATCCCACTTTACCCCAGATAGATTAGACACACGCCAGCTCTCCATCAAGGGTCTCAGTTAACACATCTGATATCAAGACTGGCAACACTAATATTATCATTACTTTAAGGCCTGGCTTGGAGTAAGATCTATGGGCCTCTGAGGTTAAGAAAAAAACCAACAACTTGCCTCCAGTTAGAGAGAAAAGCTTATGTCGGTGGGTTACGCAAACTCAGCAGTTACTAGCTGGGCCATAAATTCAGCTGTAGTAGGAGCTGGACAATATCTCAACTCCTTTTAGCAAATATCACACATTTCTGAATACTGGCCAGTCACAAGCCATCCAGTGGCTTCACCAGCAGGATGTCTTAATTAAAGCCTGCTGTTCTACAGACCACGGACCCAAGCACACCAAGGACTGTTCCAGTGAGCCTAACAAAGCAGCCTGACTGACTACTACAAGACCAGCAGGCAAGAGGAGACTTCTTACCTCCGTGTGGAATTTGTTGTCACACAAATACAACGACGTATTGATTGGTTTGAAAGGTTCGAAGTCAATGTTGACTTTCTTCTCTTTTCCTTCTTCTGTCACAATTGTTCCACAGTAAACAACCAGACCATTTGGAGGTACTACAAAGGACACAAGGTAATTTTAGATCACCAGGAAATATTGCAAGCTGTACCCATCCAAAACTAACTCCTAGGCCTTGACAGTAGAGGCAGAGTTGAAACTGAAGTTCCCAAGTTTTTTTACTTTCCATTTCCACCCCCCCCCCCCATTCCCTCCCGTATCTCTACAATGGAAAACAAAGTAATTTAGTGCACCTATATTGAACAGCTTGGAGTGGGAAGCTAAAAGGTAACGCTGATGGAAAGACTTGCAACAAAGCCGCAAGAACGTGTGTACCTGTCCGTTAAACCCATCAGCTTGCAAGCTCAGAGAATCCAGGAAAAAGCCGAGCATGCCTGTGAAGCTTTCCTAGTTCTTATACAGTGATTTATAGACCGAGCACCTCAATGAAGGCCACTGGCCAGCGTAAAGACAGTAATGACGAACTCTTTTCTAGTACTCATTTTCGTTGGGTCTATTTCCTCCCAAAACGGTGGCAGCTGCATAGTGGCATGCAGAAGGCATACACAAGCTTCTGCTTGATGGAAAAACCACTAGTTTAACACGAATGAACTATTATGGAACAGCTCTTAAGGCTGGCCAAGTTTAGAAGGGTCAGCACCGCTAAGGACAGAATCACGAGCCCGTTTATTAAAGGCAAGGACCATCTTACTATTCTAGTCCCAAGGTCTACCCCTGAAGCAGCCATCCGTGGGCAACATACCTGGAACATCAGTGCAAAACAGCAGCACAGGCCAACAGATTTGATTAGCGGAAAACTGCATAACGCAGGAACTTAAGGCTGCTTCCATGTAAGGGAAGTTTGCCAGCACCCATAGAAGCTAGGAGTTACCTTTGTTATAGAGTTTCAGTCTTTGCTGTACAGATGTAATGGCTCCCAGTACTGAAAGGCGATTCACTCGAGACTTAATGTTGGAGGCAGTGCCAAACTCATCCGCTAACATTTTTGCCACTCGCGAAATCTGGTCTTTGGGGGGAATGATCAACGATATCATGCTGGTACCATTGCTGAGAAAGGAAAAACAGAGGGGTTGTGAGCAGCCACCAGGCCAAGCAGCAAGTGTATTTACACCATATTCCACGCGCGCAGCTGTCTCTCCTCCCTCCCCTCGAGGATGTTGTTGGTGTAATTCCCCTTCCGCTGCACAATAATGGAGAGAAAAGAGAACAAAACAGGCTCTTCAGAGGATTTGACTCCATAACCAAGCGTTCAGGTTAGCCACTACCAAGCAGGTCCTCCAAAAGCTGCTTGTCTAACCTGGGATACTCCTCTGGAAAAAAAGAGCATACGTACAGGCTAAGGGCTGCAAGCTAAAGGCGTGTAGGCAGTCCCTGGCAGAGATTATTTAAAACAATGCAGCCACATACTTTAAGGACATTTTTAAGCCCATTCCATTTGTTCTCAGACAGCTGGAGCGCTAACCAGCCCAAGTGCTGTTTTAACACTTTGTTCTCCTCAGATTAAGGCAGAAAACCGAACTGGAAGGATCCTTTTGCAGCAGTTAGTCTTTTCTACTTTCCCGCTAGCACTTTGCTTTATAGACAAGCTCACCAACTCTGGCAGCTGCTTTAAATAAAGCACGCTTAAGTACATGACTGATAGCTCAGAAGCGCCAACCCCAGTCACCGAGTCAAGAGATAAGACCCCACAAATCACAGAACTGGCTTAAGTTAAGTGAAAAGTTGGATATTCGTTTCTCCTATGGCTTTGGGGTGGATCCTGCAGAGGTCTTAATCCCCAAAGCAGCCTCATGGTTCAAATCCATCCAAAGCCAAAATGAAAACTGGGGAAGTTCCTGTCTGCCTTCCAGCAGGTACCTCGCATTTGCCATGGAGTTTCCCAGATGTCCGAAGTGCTGCTTCTGCATTGTCTCAAATTTAACCCAGACCTCATACTTCACATTAGAGTAATGGCATAAAAATCAAATACCTCATCGTGTCCTCTAGCCCTCCCAAGGGCAAGCCAGCTAAGCTCTGCAAAAACACCTTTACTCAGGATTCTGAGTCAAATCACCAAAACAAAATGCTTTTCAGCCATAAAAAAAAATAATAGAGGTTTTGCACATTTACACTTCTTACGGCAGGACGAGGCTAACACGGTACCTGCCTGCTGCTGTTTCAGATTGTCATGCACTAGCGTCCTGCCTGAAGTGTTTGGGCTACAGAGACAGCAGGGAAGTGCTTTAAAAAGCATCACTTCATTAGCCTCTTTACAAGAGTTGCACAGCCCTCTTCCAAAGATCTTCAATTCAGGCCAAGTTGAAACGGATGCTGGTAGGTCAAATAACTCCCTGACCTTAAAGGCAACTAATTGGTTTTAATATCCAAGATCTCCATACACACTAATCAAGAAAGTCGCAACGAGACGCTTGCACGCATTATTCCCAGAAGGAGCTTTGAGCCATGCTGACAGCTATCAGACTTCCAGGTCACCCCAGCCAAGAATACTCCATATACCACTCAATTAAAGCAGTTAGCTACCCCAGCGAACGGCACAAGCCTTAGGGGAGATATAATGGCCTATCATTCCCAGCAGGCTCCTTTGAGCAAGAGGCTGGTCAGAATGAAAGCAGCTCTTCCCGACTTTTCTGAAAGTAGCACTCTTGAGGCAAGCTCACGCAGTTCGTTTCTTCCTCTGAAAGAAGAATTTCTCAGCCTTCCCACAGATTAGAAAGCTCTGCACATCACGCCTGGCTTGCTGCACGAGCTAAGGGCATCCCCGTGCGGCACGCGGGAGATGGAACCGTTGGTCACTCCATGGCTCTCCTGCTAGGAAGAGGTTTCCTGTACTGAGGATTAGAGGGGAAAGAAAGAGAAGACAGTGAACTAGGTGAGAAGGTGGCAACAGCACGGAGAAAGACTGGGTGTGCCCTCCCAAGACCAATTCTTCAGTAAAAAAGCACTCGTAGAGGTACATTTCATTTTTAATGCAAGCCACCCCTCAAATCCCAGCCCCCGGCCTCGTGTTATGTTCCACCGCCCCAGAAACACTGGCATTAGCAGAGCCACTGCCCAGAGCGCAGCTCTGCGCCCTGCGAGCTGGCTGGAGTGTACCGAACCCACATCTCACAGAGGCCACTATAACCGGTGATTATTTATATTACACACAGCGTCTTATCTATAAGACGGAGTCACGTGTGTCAGTCAAATCACTGCTCCTTAGCAACACCCTGCCCAAAGCGCCCTACCCGAGGTAACACAGCAGACTTCACAAGCCCTCTTGATTTATTACTGCAAAGAAAAAAAAGGAAAAGGGGCTCTTAGACGATGCATGCTCCCTCATTTAAGTCTCAAACTAGTTTAAAACAGCACACTACTGTGCTTGGTCCAACCCTTCAGCAAATTCCAGCCTGGATTTATATCCAAAAGCACCTTCCATTACCAACATCAAGTGCATTTCTTGGGTTTGACGTGCTTTCGCCACTATTTACCCAGCCAAAGCTATTTCAGGCACTAACCGATTCCAGCAGAATCCAGCAAAACAGCAGGCAAGCAGCTTGACGTGGGAGCAGCGGCAGCACCTCACGGCACCCCAGGCTGCCAGAGCCTGGAGCACAGGGAGCCAGCCGGCTTGTCACCCTGCATCCCCGGGCACCCAAACAGCCCAAGGGGGCAGCCCTGCCGGCATGCTGCTGCTGCCGCCTGCTGGGTACAGCTGATCCACCCAACTAGGAGTTCGTTAGGCAGCCAGCTAATTGAAGGTAACAGTCAGCATCCCCTGCTCATCTCCCTCTTCCTTAAACACACACGTGGTCAGGATCTGCTCGCTAAATCAAGACAGGTTGAGACCAGCAAGACACCAGCTCAAGCAGATCTGCACACCAGTGACCAGGATGGCTGCAGAACTTCCTCACACATCACTAACACCATTTTCTCCTACCACAGAAGAGCGGTTTTCCCCTCTCTAAGCAAGCTTGTACCTGTATGTGACCTTTCTGCAGGATGGCAAGGTCTAAAAAAAAAAAAAACCAACCAAAAAAACCCCACACAACTGGCTGCATCTGCTCAATTCACCACAATGAGAAAAAAAAAACGTAGCAAAGAGTTTCTAAGAAAGCTGCCATTCAAAAACACTTAGGAAAAAAATAGGTTATTCTGCATAGTGATACGATTTGCAGCTTTCCTATCGGTCTTTGCAGCCACTGTGCCTGAAGAAGACGACAGGTATTTCTGCAAAAATCCCATTCCTCCTCCTCCGCTGGCAGATGAGCTGCCGCTGGGTTCTAGAGTACATTTACTCTGGGAGCGAGGAAGGGGAAATGATGCTGGCTACGGCCTCCAGAAAGGGACCTTCCCAAACAGCAGGCTGAAACCCAACAGGCTCTGCCGCGCGTGAAGCACATGGGACATTTGCTGCCTGGCAGGCCACTGCCAGCCACGAATCCCGCAGCGAGCACACTGCCAGACAGAACTTCATTAGGGAACTGTTACAGTGAACAATTAAACAATCAATCTAGATTAAAGGCAGTGCTCACACTGGCAGCTCGGGATCGAACACGCAATGAGCTGGTTCTTCCCTGTATCATCCCCAGGAAGGACGGACCCGAAACACTCCAGATGATACGCTGCTCAGCAGCATCCCGATTTCAAAATGCTGCCTTTTAAGAGTTTCGGTGCACCCAGGACAAATTATACCAGATCAGCTGGAAGCTAATGCTTTCAGACTGAACTGAGCCAGGAAGTTTTAAGCGGCTGGAGACAGTTGCCGTCCCTATTCTGGGCTAAGGAGTGCCTGCACAGCAGCCAAATAGCTGCCGTTGTAATGCAAGCGCGTGCATCAAGACCCAAAATGCTCGGAGAGGTCTTGCTTTGTAAGAAACCGGCATCCCATGCTCGGAGAGGTTTGCTTTGTAAGAAACCGGCATCCCAGACCGCAGGACAGCACAACGTGTGCCACTGCACAAGGAACTGGCAAGGAGAAAACAATTAAAAGCATCAAGGGCAGGTGTCCACACGCTACAAAGAAACAAGGGGGCAATTAAGTGCCAACCTCTAGAAAGGTAGAAACACTTCAGTGTCTGGGTACTATGGTTACTACTCACGCTGTGCCAGCCCTGCCAGTAATTGGCAATTAGCTCAGATTTAGCGTGGCCTGGAAGGTACCAGCATTAGGCATCTCTAGGATAGATGATGATGATGGTCGAGGCCCTGACTTTGCTCCTAAACCACTGCAAGTGGGCTCCAACCTTGCTCCTACAACCCGCCAGAGAGCTGTTTGGGGGAAAGGAGGAAGCAAAAACAAGCACGTTTTGCTCTCTTGAGACAGCAAGTTCTTTAGAAAATTGAGATTTGTGGATAGGACAGCCTCTTCTAGTCTTAAAACTTCGATGTTACTATGGTTTGAATTTCAGACAACCATACCACAAAACAAACAGCCTTCCCAGTCGCAGGCAGGCTTAAGAGCAAATGTTAACAAGCTCTCACAGCGAGTGGCAGTGTGTGCTGTGCCAAATCACTGCGAATCTAGCCCTGAAAAGCTGAAGGACGTTTTGCCACTATTCCTGCAAGCAGGTACTACGGCACCCAAGCATCGTTTTCCCTGCAAGATCTTCCTGCACTGCCTAAGAGATATCGTCCCACAGCACCTCACCGTGCCTTAAAACAGCTGTGGCATTGCAGACCACGAATGGTACCCCTGGAGTCTATTTAGAAGAAGAGCAAGGATTTCACATAAGACACTTACACCAGCTGGATCACTGTGTCGAGTCCCAAGCCACGTTTGGCACCAGGCGCGGTGCCCACTGTGTACACATTTTATGGTTCAGCATGAGGAAGCCACCACAACAGAAGGCAAGTGCACAAAGCGAGCAGTGTATCACATTTGAAATAAGCTGCCAAGTATATCCCGTGGATGGGTTTCATTACAGCTGACAGTTGAGCCTCCTGTCCTGGGTGGCCATCTTCATCTACAGGAATTCGGTTTCTACCCTTTTGCCCGTCAGAAGGAACAGCTGAGCAGATCCTTAGACCTTCAGCTTTCAGCTGAAACTAGAAACTGCTCTAGTGGTTTTCTAAAAGACTCCTACCATCTTACACAGCGTTACGACAGTAAGATGACTGCCTGCACGGCCGCATACCCACACAGAGTGCCAAACGCAGCAAGCACCACTGCAGGGTGGCTACCCTCGGCTTGACAGACAAGAGCAATCCCAACCAGAAGTCTGAGGAGGAACAGTCACTCAACCTGTCTCCTGGAATTTGGGATATGCGCTGGCAAGGGAGAGCATTAATTTAACAGACACGCTATAGAAATAGCAGCTACTGGCCTATCCTGTGGTATCAGAGGAGACTGGACAGACGGCAGCTGAGCTGTAGTTGTTCCACAATGAAACATTTTACACTGACAGCACACTGTGTAACGTGGAGATACAGAGGCGAGGAAGGTCAGCCATTCTCTATGACTCAAAATGAGCTTATTTTTACAGGGCACTAGCTTCATGACGTCTTCCTTTGCCCAAGAACCAAGGGCAGCACGAGGCCTATACGTGACTGCCAGAGACTGGCGGGAGCGTGGAGCAAACAGTTTTCAGATAATCTGACTGTAACCACATACCACAGCTTTCTATGAACGTACAGGAAGCTTTCTACAAAATAACTGTTACCACAAACTGCTTCAAGCAATGTTACCTTCCCAAGGTAACATCTGTCGGTCTCGGATGGAGACTCCATTCAAGAGGACCACGGATTACTGGGTGCCCATCACACGTACTGAGGAGCCCAAGCTGCTGGGACAGACAAGACTACCGGAGTTATACGATGGCTAGACCAGTTCCATCGCTAACACATCCACAGCCAGCTGCAAGACAGATGCCAGCAACACCTATGTAATCCAAGGCAGAGCTTCACCAGGCACGGACCACAGGTCCAAGAGAAGAACACTACTTCCGAACAAATACCCACATAGTCTTTCACTGAAGCATCACGTGCCTGTAGCGCTAAGTTGAGAGCACAGTCCACAGAAGCAGGGATCTAAGTAGAGATTATTTAATGTTTTTTTTTTTCCATCCTGTATCTGATCAGAGATGTTGAGTGAAGCGCTATAAGAAGTGAGCGTCCTTTGGTATAGGCAAGTACAGAATTGCTGGTTTGGATTCTCTTACAAAACACAGGCCATTAGACACTCCCTATTCATACAAGCCCTGTATGCAACAGCGATGACCTTGCTGTAGGGAAGTTCTATCCACATGCTCTTACAACTTATGAGTTATGGCTGTGAAGTACACAAACAAGTCACAGCTGTGCCCTTTAAAGACTTAATGTCTTTTAATAAGACAAAGCCTTCATCAAATAGGAAGTGGCTTAAATCCACTTGAGATGCCAAAATTAAAGAGACAACAGCAGATGCAAAAGCTACGTAACTTTTCCTGGAAATCCTGTCAGCCTGCTAGGAAAGAGCAGAGACAATCTTAAGAGCCTAGGATCCCTTCAGTGCTTCAGAGGCAACGTCATCTGGAAGCTTACCCAAAGACTGCATTGCCTGTACGCAAGAACGTCAGCTGAATGCTTTGCAACAAACACAGCCAGCACGCCTCGATCTAATTGCTGCTTGAGAAACAACAGCTTTTTTTGTGACGTCTCCATCAGAAATAAATGAAATCGCACTCCCTGTTCAGATGACGGGCTCAAAGCACTGCTCGAGCAGGAGAGAAGTGCTGCACCAATACCTAGACAGAGGACACAACACCAGTTAGCTCACAACAGGACCTACCACTAGCTCCTTTGAAGTAAAATTGAGCTGAAAGTCATGCTGTTGGCAGTACTTTTTACAGCATCATTTCAGCAAGAACCTCACAACCCCTACCTCAGAGGCATTCTGCATTTCACCACAGCATACACCAGAACTCTGGATTGTCTCCTAAAAAGCAACATCAATACGTGTTGTTCCTCAAATGTTTCCAGGTCACCCAAAGAAGGGTACGAAGAGAAGGAAGAGACCAGTTCACAAGCAAAAGTAAGGCAGAGATGACCTCTCTGGATCCAGTGCCACCTCAGAAGCACAGAAAATGCAGAAGAAGGGGGCAGGGTGGATAGGAGGGGACGATCGCAGAGCCAGGAGGCCAAGTCGTTCTTTCCTCAAGAGTACTTTTCAGCATAAGCATTAATTGGAGAAAGCGAGCCCCCCTTCCCCAGTCCAAGAAACACTCCAGGATAGCTAATTCCCCCTCAGCCTTTGAATGCCACCTCTGCCCCAGACAAAGGAAAATCACTTAGCTGCACAGCATGAGGCCATGCAGCTATTGCCACCACGGCTCACACAATGCCAAGCTCTCTCGAGCTGTAGTTCTGTCCCAGAGCCCTAGACAGGAATCTTCTATCGCATCTGCCAGCATTACAGGAAGATGATACACAAAAAGCACTCCGTGTAACCAGAAGCAGCTTGAACACAGACATTAAGACTGTCCTGAAAAGGTATTCTGCCCTCTTACTACTAACCCACTGACCTTCTCCAAGAGGAAAAGCCCCCAGATGCCAAGCAAGGTTTCCGAGGGCGAGCTAGGGAGCAAAGCACCAAGCCGGCACCCACCCTGGAAAAGAGAAGCGAGCCTGCTTTCCCCAGCGCACCCCCTGCTTCGGCAGCAAGGGAAAGCTTCCCACAGGGAGGCAGCAGATGGCTGCTGCAGCAGAGGAGCAGAAGCAAGACTAGCGTCTCACCAAGGGTCAGGCAAGGCAGTGCTTGCCCCCCCTCAGCAGTCACTGGCCTGCTGCCAGGATCTGCCTCCTGAGCTCAGCATGCCTCCCTCCCCAGGGACAGAAAGGAGGTGAAAGAAGAATCAGGTCACAGACCTCTATTTCTCCACATCGCAGAGAATTTGGCCAGGTATCACGTGTCCGAAGGCTGCACAGGTAGCAGGTGAGCCTTTGCCCATCGGTCCACCATGCGCTACCTGCACAGAGGTACACATAAGCAGCTCCACACTCCAACCTTCCTCCTATCCCTAACTGGAGCCAGCTCTGACATTGTGGCCGCTGCTCGGGCAACCACCAGCACTCAGATCCCAAGTCAGTTCTCGAGCTCCAGGAGCAGATCCCAACTTCATCCCATACTGCTGAAGAGCACTGATATCGCACACCCCACGGGGAAGGTGAATCAATGCCACTCTGAAACCCTTGGATCAAAGGCAACACATCACAAAACATAATTGTGCAGGCGTGTTTTGAATTGGCTGCATCTGACCTCATGCAGAAAGCCCGGATGCCCAATTACTGGTAAGTGGAACAGACATTTCTGCACTTCAGACATTCGTGACTCACTGGGAGGCTTGGTTTTGCCACAGCTCCCCTGCGCTCCCTCCTCCCTCTCCAATTATTAATGCTTCAAGTTTAAAAGACTTGTTGCATTATGCTAATGGGCCAGTTGGGTACAAGATGTACACTGAGGGACTGAAGCAACAAATCCAGATTTGCTTGTTAAGATGTTAATGCCTCAGAGCTACATGGGAACAGGGAGCTAAACGGGGGGTGGGAGGGGAAGGGGGGAAATTCCAGTTGCCACAAAGCCAAAGAAGTCTGTCCTCTTTTGACGTGCTCATTCCCATCTTCTACCACGTCATTAGTCTTCAGCAGGCAGGGGCTCATTCATTAGCTCTATGTGAATGACGATCTGCGTATGAATCACACTGTTCACTAATGATTCAGGCAGTTGTAAAAGAGGGTATCGGGCTGCCCGATTACCAAAGGCTATAAACACTTACTAGAGTTTTTGTCTGACACATAACCATTCTGCCAGATCGGGTCATTTTCTGCCACTTGCTAGCATGCACTCTCAGAACAGCACTCCCTAATTGTTGCTATAATTCAAAAGGAACAGGTAGAGCCGGCAGATGAGAAAGCCCAGAAAATATTTTAAGACAATTAAGACACATGGAACCAGCAGGGTGTCAACAACCCTTTGGACATCCTCCCCTGTTCCGGCTGCCTTCTCACCTGGCACAGGGCAGCTTTCTCAGACCACCCACCCTCCACGCCACAGCAACACAAGCTCTCAAGAGACACCACCTTAGTCCCGAGAGGTCTGATCAGCCCCGCTCACATGAAATCCACATCCAGCTTCCAACCCCAGCGCTACGGAGACCAGCCGCCTGAAGAGACTCAGAGAGTCGAAGCAGGGAAACAGCGGGTAGTACATCCTATGTGACTACCTGCCACACGGCCCTCGGGTATCACTTCTGCCCTGCGCTATTTCTATTTTGGCCTCCCTGCAAATGTCTCCCTCTCCTCACACTACCAGAAGCAAAAGGCAGTATTAATATCATAGCCTTCACCTCTGTAACAGAAACGTGACCTCCTTTAGAAGCTACCCTTAAGACAAGCACAACTTCGAGGAAGCAATTCAGCTTAGGTAAGAACTTAAATCTTAACCTCTTCCCTAAACACTCCACGCTTTAATGACGGATCATAAAGCTAAAGCAGGAAACTCACTGGCAGTAAAGATAAATTCCACGTGCCACCTCGCAGACGCTACTCTTCCACTCCTTGCCCCACTCATCTGTCTCATGTTCCCCACAGAGAAAGAAAACAGCCATTTACCCCAAGGCTTGCCCAGCCCAGAGTCCGGCAGAAGCAAAAGCCTTTTAGGAAAGGTAGGTGCACGGGAGACATCAGCTTGCTGTGGAGAGATCCTCAAGGCTATCCCATGACTGGCACTAGCATGAAATATCAGCACTGCAACCTAATTCACACAGCACAAGTTGGAAATCCAAGTAGTACCTTGCCACAGCACTGCCCTTCACAGATCGACCAGCCCACCCAGGCCCGGTTCAAGGTCCCCATCGTTCTCCATGTCCTAAGGTGAAAGCTTCAGCTCTGCAGAAACAGATCCTGTATCAATGGTTAACTGTTTCCCAGAGCCCAAACCTGAGGCACAGTCACAACGACAAACAGATCTCAATAAAGAAGGTAGGGAAAGAGATCTGCTGCCAGCCTGGGAGCAGGGGAGGGAGCCTCTGAACCGACACATCTCTGGCAGCGTGGCCAGAAACCAGTCACAGCAATGAAGGACTACACCAAATCCTCCTCCTGACGTATGACATCACTTAGAGACAAGATAGTTACGCCGGTACTTGCCTAGACATGGTGGCGTTGTTACACTCACGTAAGATAACAGTACACCACTATATATGGTGTAATGTATCTTAAATGCATTTATGGTACAGTAGAGGAATTCACACCGGCACTAAGACTCAACAATTCCAGCACACCCAACTAATCAACAGTTACTCCAGCACAGTTGCAACTTCACTACAGCACCCGCTACCAGGAGAACAAGCCATCTCCAGTCAAGTGCTGCAGATGCTCCCAGGAGTGACCGAGTATTCGCACTGCCTAATTCAAGAGAGAAATACAGCTCACCAGTGCAGCACAATGTAACCCCGGCATCACCAGCTTCCCAGCACTTTGTTCAAAAGCAATCAGGAACACGGCAAACCCGTACAGGACATCTACTTGCAACTAACCCCAGTTATTCCCTAAATGCATCCCAGCAGCTAGCACTGCTGCAGCATTCACAGCTGCAGTGTTAACCCACAAGAAGGTGGGCTCTCAGGTCACTTTTGGAAAGGCCCACCCCGCTAACAGTAGGACACGCCAAGGCTGCCTCGGACAACCTGGTGCTTTTGGAGAACAAACAAGTCTCAGCCTTGCCAACCTGTCTGGTCACAAAAGTGGCATCATCCCAGGACACCCCAGAACAAGGTGCGGAGATGCGCAGCCCACCACCCACCTTCACCCAAGCAGCCTCCTGCCCCTGTCCCACAAGGCTGGGAAACAGCAGCAGCATGAGGCTAATTCCAAAGTTGGGCCCTTCCACCGGGATCAGCAAAGCTCCAGATGGACTGCAGGAGAACCCAGCTGCAAATGATGCTTCCTGCAACACAAGCCGGGTAAATCATTTATGCCTAAGCAACAGGTCAGCTTTTCCAGCCTCAAGGAGAACTAGTACGTGTTTCACTTTGCAGGAACTCCCATGCACCTTCAGGCCTCTCTCCTTCCTGGTGACTTTTTATTTGCCTCACGTTTGTTTTCTCCCACATAGCAGATGGAAGTCTCAACTTCAGAATCCAAACCCTAGAGGAAATTGCATCACTCTGCTTTCTCATGGCTCTGGAGACACCAAGACCTCCCCTTCTCTGCCATTTCTCCATTCCCCTGCCTTGATACATTTCTTCCAGTTAGAACCAGAATCAGTTCAGAGTTAGTTTCTGCGTTTTGCCTGAGCCGAGCTGTTTGCAGGAAGAAAGCCCTCACTTCTAAGACTTTGAGAAGTTTTCCAAACGTGATTCAGATGGGATATCTCAGGCCTAAGCCTGCAAGGAGACTGCTACTTGTTGCTGATACTTGACTTTGCCAAGCATTTACAGCTTAGATTAGCAGAGAAAAAACTGACCGTAGCTCTGCAAACTATTCAGAACTGCAAAGACCAAAGGAACAAAGAGTGATTGTCAGTTTAACACTGACACTGGAAAACTGCATGAAGCAACAGCAGAAAGGCCCCGAGTGAAAGGATAAGGGAAAAAACATAGCAGCTAATGACACTTCTCCTTGAGCTGCTGCAACATCCACATGCAAAGACATTGCTGCAACTTCTGGGGGGCACAGTCTTTCACCAAGGCTCCGTTTTGCAAAAACTAACTGTGGACTGAAAGCAGAATCCCTTTGTAGGGGAGAAGCAGAGACGAAAATCTGAGCACTCCAAGCTACCAGAGATGAATGACAAGGCTAGACTTCTCACGAGGGCTTAACTTGCTTATCACCAGCCTTTTACCCTCATCATCTTCTGGCTAGAAAGGTTAATTGCCTGTAGCACAAAACTCAGGCCCCATTTGCTCTCACTCCTAATAGACTGGAGGTACCAGCTGCTCCCCCACCCTCCCCTTCTCACCAAATCAGAACGATCAGCTCATTAACTTTGTACAGCATCAGACAGTTTGCAACCCAACTTTGGAAGAGCTAGGAGTAGATAACAGACATTTCTGGTTTACGAAGCAAGATACAGACAAAAGCTCCTTCTGCTCTCTGCCAGCAGAGATAGGGTTTTTCGGGGTGGGTTTGGAGGTTTTAAAAGTTATTTTTCATTGCTCTGATTCGCCAGATTCCTGCTACCCAGAGA
Organism: Larus michahellis; assembly: GCF_964199755.1. Lineage (NCBI taxonomy): Eukaryota > Metazoa > Chordata > Aves > Charadriiformes > Laridae > Larus > Larus michahellis. Next base: position 3,379,079 of record NC_133906.1, on the reverse strand, counting down.
TCAGCAAGAATGGCAGCTTTCCTAAGCAGGGCTGGAAAAATAACACAGGACATTCTTGCTAGGATGTTACCTTAAAGTTTGAGAAGCAGTCTTACCCTCGCTGGCCTCTAGCTGATCAGCTGCTGGTAAAGCTGAAGCTCTAATCTTCTCCCTTGGTTTTCTGACCAAATACTGCCACTTACCTCATCTATCCCAGACACGATAAAAGCATTTCCTTGCTCTCACGCTCACTTAACATTTTGATAACATTCTGCAGATTTCATTGAGATTTTCCCAAAATAGCTGGGTAACAGGAGAGGTGCCCCAACTGCCACGTGTGAATTGAATGTCTAGCTCCAGTTTCCTCCATTTCCCATCCCTTTGATCCACGGCAGGAACAACCAGCACATGAAACTGGGACACTGCTGCTGGGTCACTATTAGGAGTACATGAGTAAGGGAAGGTGGAGACGCTGAGGAGTCCCTGGCCCTCCACATCACCCTATTTGAAGGCTTTGCCCCCTAACCCACCCCAGAACAGGTCTTCCTACTTCTCAGGAAGAGGAAGCGACTCTCCCAAAGGCCAGAAAAGCCTGTTTCACTGCCTCACACCTCTTGTGACGGGGAGGATAACACTTCTGGTGGCAAAAGCCGCAGCATCTCTTCCCCTTACTGGGCCCAGACAGAGTAGGATAATTTTAGCTAGAACTCCCTGGAAGCACAACGCGCATTTACACGTAACCAGCATAACCTTGCTTACAGCAAGGATTGCTAGCATCAGCAGCCTTCGTCAGGTGGCGGTTTAGCAGCTAGCACACATATTAAATTAAGGAACAGCAGTATCACGACATCTAGGAGATATGCTAGATCCAGAGGGCTCAGCTAAACCTCCTACATGCATTTTCTTGCACTGGCAGCACCTCTACCACAAAGCAGAGATGTGCCAGGGGCTACAGTTGGGGAAGAGGGAAGATACCTGGGCTGTGGCCCCAAGAGCCTGTTACCCCTAAGAGCCACCCGCTCCAAGCCACCCCTTTGGCCTCACCTCTCCCAGGAACTCTCCAATACCAGCTTTAATCTTGTTCTCGGCAACGTTCGCCTATTCCAGACAACAGGAGAGCTGCTGCTAAAGGTAGACATGCTTATGCTACCGCATTTTGCATCAGGGAGAGCCAAAACGCTAACTGTACATTTCCAAAGCGCAGCCTAGCCTCCCTCAGCGCTGTTACAGGGACTGATAGCCATTTTCACAAGCTGCAGCGGATGCCTGTAGCTCCCCAGGCCCTTTCAGCTGCACGGCAGAAATCGTTTACACGCTCCCATGCTTGCTGAGACCTCCCCGCGAGTACAACACATGTTGTCAGCACTGTGCAAAGGCACAGCTGAATGATCTGCTTTGGCAGTCAAAGTCCACTCTGTTGCGGGGAAGGAAAAGCCTGGCTCCATACCCCCTTTTCGCACACCCCCATCCCTTGCACAGCTACATCGTAAATCAGGTAAAAAAAAAAACTAGGGAGACCTGTGGCTTGGGTTCTCCTCCTCTTTCCCCTCCTGCCTGGGTTAGTTTTCAGCTGAGTGATTCCCCTGGCCTACTCTACACACAAGATCAAACGCTAGCACTACGGAAAGAACAAGACCGTGTCTCAGCTTACGCGAGCTGTCCAAAGGCAACCTACCTTTTGGGGGGCCACAGGACGATGCCAGCGGTGCCCCAGTTAGACTAACACCAGTTCAGATGAGCCTATGGAAACTGAAGCCACAGGGATGGCTAAGGAGCTACCCTTCATTTTTATTTTATTGCGTGGTATACTGAGACGCACACTTTCTCTGCTATTTTACGGCTCCAGTACCTGTAGTTCTTACAATTACTCACGCCCGACTGGCTTCCTAGCCCATGCAACAAGCCACTGCTGAGTTACCCACAGAAAACAGGCACCACGCCACCTTTGGCGCGGGGCAGCCTGTAAGAACATCCAGCAACTTTACTTCTGGTGGGAAAAAATAAATCAAAGTGTAAGGATGATATAAGCGGGATTAGAGACTTTAAATTTAACGCTATCCCAAACTTTGGAAGAGCTTGCTTTCGGGGAAATTGAGCCAAGCACTTCCACTGGGAGGTGAAGGGGTGAGAGAGATCAAGTAAGCGTCAGTAAGAAAAGTAATCAAGTAACCGCTGCCTGGGCCCCTGCCTCCCTGCCCTTACCCTTCTGCCTTCCCAGAGCCCGCCGCTCCCCTGGGAGGAGCCCGAGCCTGCGCTGGGGACAGAGGAGCCGTCTACTCCGGCTGGAATCCGCCGTTCCCCGGTGCCAGCTGGCGGGGGGGGGCGGCCAGGGGGGCACGGCGAGGCCGGACGCGGCGTGGAGCTGGTCAGCAGCGGGGCCGAGGCTGGGACGGACACCTGTGACACCCCCGCGGGGGCAGCCGGAGGGAACTCATCGGCTTAGAGGGGGGGTGTGTGTGGGGGAAAACGGCCGACGAGCGGCCGGGAACGCGGTGGCAGCGCTGGCCTTTTCCCCTGCGGGAAACACGGTCACGCTTCCCCTCTCCCACCGAGCCTTCCCCGCCGGGGAGGCCCCCCCCGGCCCCCAGGCCCCAGCCCCTGCGCGGCCACGGGGACCCGGCCGCTTCACCACGCGGCGAGACAAAAGGGCACCGGGGCCCGGGAAGGGGAGGCCGGCGTCTCGCCTTCCCCGCGCCCCCGCGGCCGGCCGGCACCCCCCCTGCCTCCGGTTCCCGCTCCGGTCCCCGCTCCGGCCAGGACACCCCCACCCCACCCCCCCTAGCCCCGCTCCCGGGGGCGGCCGCTGCCCCGAGGCGCCGGCGCAGGCCCCCGCCGCTCACCCTCGGGCCGCCTCCAGGCTCTTGATGAGCTTCTTGATCTTCCAGATCTCCACGTTGCGGTCGGCAGCGCTGGGATCGTCCGCCATCTTCTCCCTCCTCCTCCTCCTCCTCCTCCTGCTGCGGCGGCGGCTGCGGCCTGCGGCGGGCCGGCGGCATACAGACAGCGGTTAGACCCCGGCCCGGGCGCGGCCCCGCCGCCCGCCCCCCCGCCGCGCCCGCCCTCACCTCAGGCCCGCTCCCCCCCGGCGGCGCGCGGCTGGCGGCGGCGCTGACGTCGGACACCGGCTGCTCGCGCTCCCCCTCTCCGCGCTGCATGTGTTGCAATCGGCTCACATGGGGGCCCGTGACATCACTTCCGGGGGACCGGGGCGGGGCGGAGGGAGCCGCCGGCCGGGAGCGGGGCGCCTCGCCATAGGCCGCCCGCCCGCCCGCGCCCGCCCCCCGCCCGCGCCGCCATTGGCTGGCGGCTCCGCGCGGGGCACTGTGGGGCGCGTAGTCCGGCGGCCGCCCCGGGCCGGGCCGCGAAGCTTGTGCGGGGCGGGGCGCAACAGCGGCTCTCGCGAGAGCGGGGACGGCCGCGCTTAAAGGGACCGCGCCCGGCGGGAGCGGCCTGGCCCGCGGCAGGGTCCCCGCGGCGGCACTCCGGACCCCGGCCCACCCTCATACCGACCGATCGCTGCCGGGCTGGGGCCTGCACCGGCGCCCCGCTTGAGGCCTGTGCCACTCCCCGGGCCTGCCCAGCCGATGTCACCCCGCGGCCTGCACCACTGCCAGGCGGCCCCGCAGCTGTCGGCATCGCCCTCCGGGACGCCCGTGTTACACCCCGTGCCACCCTCGGTGCCCTCAGCCCGCCTGGACGGGGAGCGGAGTGTGTCCCCTCCTCCCTGGGCCAACCACCCCCCCCCCGCCCCAGCAGCACCCAGCATTTTGGGGAGTTTGGGGCATGTGGTTTTGGGGGGGCTGTGGCCAGCCCCGCACGGACTGGGGGCTTCTCTCCCTCGCGCCGTGCCCAGCCAAAGCCCACAGCCTGCACTCTGGGAACACCTGGTCCCTCCTGGCCCACGCTCACCAACATTTGGAGGAAGGCAAGGCTCAGGGGAAGGAGATGGAGGGACGTGGGAAACATTTTACGGAGCCGCGGGGTCATCTCGCGTTTCTCTTTTTCCCTGGAAATGTCACCTTTCTGCTGTCCTTAGTGGTGCCGGGGACGGGAGCCACATGCGGTGCCCACAGAGGTCTCGGCCGAGCTCAGCTGCGCGCTCGGGGTGCTGCTGGGAAGGCACCGGTGAAATGGTGGATGTCCAGAGCAGGGCAGCGAGACCGGCCAGGGATTTGGCTGAGAGTGTGGAAACGGCACCCAGGGAGCCCCAGGGTGGTGGTGGCTGGTGGGGGGGACGGTGCTCTCGCAGCCCTGTTCTGGAAGGGGAAGATAAGCACGGGGCTGGCTGGCGTCCCCGGGCGGGGGGTGAGGGCCTCCCTGCCCCACGGTACGGCCACAGCCCTGCTTGGCCCAGGGCATCCTGCAGAAACTCCCCGACGGGTCCCCGATGAGTTGGGGGCTTATGCCAGCACCCTCCCCACCCCCCCCGGGGGAGCAGGGTGTCCTGTGTGCCCCCACAGCGCCCGCGGGCTGGGGCATCTCTTATTAATGCTTTATTTGAGGTGACTCGTCCTGGCAGTCCCCGGCTCTTGGAGAGGTCTCGGTGACGAACCGACCAGCCCACCCCCGTGTCACCGCGCTGGCCAGGACAGCGGGGCCGTGGGGAGCCAACCCACACCCCCAAGAACCACATCTAAATGTATCCGCAGCCTCGGTGCCTGGCTTTGCAAACCCACAACCCACCTTTTTTGCCCCAAAGACGCCGGGCAGTGGGTTTGGGAGTGCCAGGGCCCTGCCGGTTCTGCCTCGCGGACAGCCCCAAATGGGGCCGGCTGGAAGCGCAGTGATGAAATGGCGCCGGAGCCATTTACTTGCTGCTTTTATGAAGTGGTAGCAGAGAGGCTGCTTTCCTGCTGCCCCTCCAGAGCTGATGCTCTCCCGGTGGTGCTGAGCAGGCACCGACAGCTGGATGCTGGGGGAGGGTCATGGCCGTGGTGTCCCTCCAGCCCCAGTCTGCCTCCCCGGGACATCCCAGCTCTGCGTCTGCCATCGCTCTGGTCACCACCCCTGCCCTGCCTGGCCTCTGTGCTGCGCCATGCCGTACCGTGGGGGGACGGCGAGCACTGCCATAGCCCGAGCCCGCTGCAGCCTCCTCTCTCCCCGACGCTACCCCGTGGCTCTCCGGACCAATGTGGGCCCCTGGCAGAGCAGCACCGAAGCCCTGCCGGGAGCTAGGGACAGCACGGTCCCCTGCCAGGACAGGGACCAGTCTGGGACTCAGCCTGGAGCTGGGTTTTTCTATCGACAGGGTCACGCTGGGGATTTCTGAACCACCTGCTTGGGTTTAAAGTCCTGTTTCTCTTCTGGGGCTGAGCAACTATCGATTTCAGCCCTTACAGGTATTTTTTTCCACGTGCATCTGGTCCCACACAGCCCTTTATAATCCTCCTTGGAACAGGAGGATTATGCCTGGCTTTAGGAGATGATCTGCTGAGATGGATGTTTATGTGCCTGATATGACAAGGGAGGTGTACGCAGACGAGCGGGTGGACAACAGCTTACCCCGTGCTTCCCTGGCATTCCGGCTCTTCCAACTCCACCCAGGGACTCGGCTGCTGAGCATCCCAGTTACCACCTCCCAGCCCCACGCACCTGCTTTGCCGTGGCACACTCTGCTTCCCAACGCCACGGAGGCTGCCATGGGGTGCCTCCGCGGCCCAGCAGCACCCGTCCCCAGCAGCCAGCACAGCTCCGCGGGAGCCAGGTGGGAGCCGGCAGCAGCCACGGGGGCAGAGCTACTGAATTAGGAAAAACTTTTCCACTAAACCGCTGTGCTATTTAGAGGGGCGTTTTACAAAGCAGCTGTGCCTTCTGGCAGTCGCTGTCTGGTGGAGAAGGGGAAGAGACTCCATCTCGCTTTCCTCCTGCGATCCTCGAGGAAGCCAAGCATCCCCTGCCCGGATAGGGGACACGGCAGGTCCCTGTCCTCATCAGGCATGGCCTCCAGAGACGGCACGCTGCGGCTGTCCTGAGCCGGGGGAAAATGCTTTTAGGAAAGGAAAAGAAGGCAAAGGGGAGATAGCGCGCACGGGATTGAAATCTCAGCCTTCCCTCCTCTCCTGGTTTGAGCGACGCAGGACTAATTCCTCTTCTAATGCTTGGGAAAACTGCACTTTTAGAAGACTCTAGTGTCAGAATTTGTGAAAATATTTACTTTCTAGCCAGCTCTGGGGTGCGGGTTTCAAGGTCTCGGTGTTTTCGAGCTCCCCAGGTGCAGGGACGAGGAGGAGTGAGACCCGGGCACTTGACCCAAGCTGCCAACAGGGTTATTTCATACCAGGAACCACACACTCAGTAGAAATTGGAAAGTTTGCTGAGGAGCTCCCTCCCTCCCTCCCTCCCTCCCTGGCTGCCATCCTGAGCACTCCTCGCCCCGGTGCCGGAGCCCTGAGCCCTTCCCTTCCTCCCGCAGCCGCAGCGCTCGCAGGGTCCCACCTTGGCTGTCCCTGCGGGGAGTGCACGGCTCCTGCTGGTGGGATGGGCTGGGCATAGTCCTTGTCTATTTTATATTGGTACGGGGACCAGTACTGGTTCTGTGGTGTTATTGATGGGAATTATCTAGCCTTATCCTATTAAATCTGTTTATATTTCAACCCTGGTCTTTCCTTGTTTTTCCCCAATTCCCCCTTCCTGGGTGGGGAGGGGTCATCAATCAATAACTGTCTAAACGACAATAAATTGCTGTGGGTTTCTCAAGCCACAGCACCTCCCCTGTTATGGTCAGGCAGGAGCCGAGGCTGGAATCCGCTCTCCCCGTCCCGTTTGCGTTACCGAACGCCGTTATTCCAAGGCAGCCAGGCCTGCAGAGCCCGAGGAGGCTGTGCCTTGCTCTGACCCGCTCCCCCCGCAGAGGACACGCGAGGGGACGCTCGCAGGTGGAAACACGCAGCACGAACATCGCTGGGTCACCTTTTTCCCCCCAAAGAACACGTGCCAAACTTTTCTTAATTACCGTCATACACAGACCAGGGATTTATCCCGGAGCTGCAGCGCTGCTGGGGCTAACGGCTTCCCGAGATGAGTATCGGCCTACGTGGAAAATGGCAGTGGGCAACGGACCCCAAACACCCTTTCTCCAGTGCTGACATCCCTTCCCAGCGGCCGGACGGCACCAGTTACTCCTCAGGACAGGAGTCGCTCCTTCTCACGAGAGGGAACAGCCCAGTTATTGCATCTCCTGCCTTCCCAGCGCTTTTTCCGCAGCAAGAACCTGTTCTCAGCACAACACACATCACCCGATTTCACCTTTCCCTCCCCCATTCAATAATTTAGCCTATCAAGGAGGAGCTAAGAACAGCGCATTAAAAAATAAAAGAAACACCTACGAAAGATGCATTTAAACTGTGACAGGGAAAATAATTCATCGAAGAAGTAAAGGCCAACCCTGATCAATGATTCAGGACCCCCGAGGCCGCGAGATGATGATCCATTGCCTTCGCCCCGACGGCGCTACAAGCCCAGCAGGGCGGGAAGAGCGTGCGAGTGGCGGCAGTTCTGTCCCGGGCTGCCCCCGGCTCCGCCACGGGAACATCTGGCTGCGCTTTCAGGCGGGAAAAGCTGCCACGGAGGATGGTTTTTAACCTGTTTCGCTTAAGGATGTTTCCTTTCAGCACCTGAAAGACCCAACTCGCTTTGCTGTAGAATTGCTCTTTTTCAGACCGTCGTTTTACACAGGGGATGACTTCTGACAGCGAGGGAAATTCAGGACAGAAGTCACCCGCGATCGAGTTTTGTAAAGCAGGTTATCGTCAGGAGACGCGCAGCCAAGTGCCCCCTGCCGTTACCAAACCCGCCTATGGGACAGGAGCAGGGCCACGCTGCGACAGAACGGAGGCCGTAGTTTCACACACGAGACCCGCACGGTTGTGTACCTCCATGGCACAAACAGCCCCGGGGAGCAGCAGTTGATGGGAACGCGCACATCCCCAGCCACGCGTCCCTCAAAGCTTGCAGGGAACCGCGCTGCTCGCGCGATCTGAGCGTGCCTCTGCCTGCCTGCCTGCCGCGAATCAGAGCCCTGCCGCTTAAAACAACCCAACAAAACAGGGCCCGGACCCACGCACGATGAATGTGCAACCACTCGGAGACTTGTGGAAGACCTACGCTCACGGAAAAGCCCCCCAAGGCTGCCTGCACCATACTCTGTGAGCCTCCCCCATCAACAGCCCCAGCAGGTCGGACCCCTAGACCCCACCGCCTCCCTCCGTGGAAGCCAAGCACTGAATTTTGGGTTGGAACTCCTCAGTCCTCCTGAAGCCAGGCAGCTCAACGCCCTGAATTGCTGTGAAGATCCACCCCCCAACCCCGGCCCTGCAGACCTGCGCCCCCCACCATGGCACACCAAGCGCGCTGCAGGCTGGGCACCAAAGGCATTGCCTCTCATCTCCTCCTGCGGCTGCACCAGAACTGCATTAGGGAAGCCATTAATAAAGAACACGCTCTTAGCTTTGAGGAAAGGAGAGTATGCTTCAAGCTCCATCGCCCTTTACAGTTAGATCACTCGCTACTCTCTTTAAAGAGGGTCTTTTCTCCCCCTCCGTCCACCTCATTCACTCTAAAGCAGAATCTGCTTCCAGTCTGTCTCGGCTAGGACTGCTGGGGAGAGCTGTGTCCGAGGCAGTCTTGGTCCCTTCCAGTCACCAACTTCAAGGAAAAGGAAAGGAAAGTTCAAAGGATGAAGACTTGCTGCCTTCCCTCGTAGCTTCTCTTATTTCAGAGGCTGTCTAGACTGCCAGACAAAAGGAATCCATTCCTCCCTCCTACATCTCTGAGCTGTCAGGACAAGGCAGCTGTAAAGTTCGCTTTTTCTTTCCCGCTGACTACACACACAGAGTAACAGAGGGGAAAAAAGGAGAAACAGATAAATATATTGTGGCAGGGAGACCACACCGCCTTGGAAGACTCAGTTGCTAGAAGCAGCAGTGGGCAACCGCGCCTCTGAGCCTTCAGCCCGTTTGAGAGGCTGAGCCCGAGCACCAAGTGCCTGAAGGTGAAGTCCCACTGCTCCTGCGGATCACAGATGCCCCCTGAGAGCAGCAGAGAGACTCTCAGAAGGGACGGACCCTAATCTCACACCCCATTCCTCCTTTTTCCATGTGAACAAAGCACGAGTTCCACAAAGCTGCTGCCACTACAGCTGGCTGACTGTTCCCCTGCAGGAGCTCTCTCCCAGGCAGGTAACGCGCTCGCGTTCTCCATCAAAGGCCAGGATACCAAGAACTCCGAGTTGGACACTTTTCTGCTTTTATTTTAAAAAAAATCCAGAATGGATCCAGTAACAGTTTTATTATCAAGGAAATTGTTTTACCATAAGCAGAGAACAGACAGAGGATGGAGCAGAAGGCTCAGACAAGCAAAGTATTTAACTGCCACGTAGCCTCTTTTGTAAGAAATAACGTTACAGCTAAATTTGCAGTAACCCCTCTCCTTGAGAACGCGGGTACTAACCTAGCTGCAGACCTGAACGTTCTCTAGCAACGTAACCAGCCTTCTCATTGCGCTTCACAGGCCTCGTCACCTGCTCCCAAGTACTCAGATCCACAAGGAGGGTCCGTACAGGTGTTATTCTTCTCCCAGTTCCAGCAGGACTTCCATCTCCACCCTTCCATTTAGTGACATGGTTTCCAAACTTTGCTATCAGATTTAGTACACCATTGTGTCAAGTATCAGAGAGAAATGATCAGCAAGTCCCCAGGTGCCTCAGTTGAATACCACAGGGCCAAACACTTCAGAACTTCATCTGGCATGAATTAACTTTCATCAAGTGACAATTTATCTAGCAGACACATCACTAAGTTTATACATTAAAGAATTTTATATATAGAATACTGCAAAAACACAGTAAGTCTGAATTCTGCCCATTGCTGCTCAGGAAGGTCCCCTCTCTCCCAAGCGTCAAGAAATCGACCTCTTCTTCATACTCTAGTCATGGCGAGACAGAGACTTCTTATTGCTTCTCTTCCTTCTGATCCCCTGGGCTTCCAGAACCCTCTCGCTCAGAGGCCATCTGTGAAAGAGTTGGTTTATTATTTGTAGCAACACCACCACGCTGCTTTCTCCCGGATGTGTTTTTTTTTTTTTTCCTAGCTTGCTGCTTTGGTTAGTTCTAGACTGAAGAAACCCTTCCTCCAGTGAAAAGGGTCATTGTCTAGTGGAGAGTGGAAGCCACCCTCATCTCTGCATGACTGCTATAGGAAGGAGGAAGTTATCTTCCCGTTATTTACGCTTTCCCAGTGGATGCAACAAGCTTACACCGCAGCGCTGGACGTTTCCAGTTTGATATCAGAAAAGCACCTTTCCATAGTAAGGAGAGCTTAGCACCACACCAAGGTGACCCGGGCAGAGCGCGCCACTTCCATCCTGGGAGACTCCCCCCCCAACAGCTGAAGCACACGCTGCCAGGCGCCAATGGGTGGGCCTTTCTCTGGGAAGGAGACGGAGAGGAAAACCCCGATGGCCCTACCACTGTAATTTTAGTCACGCTGAACAGCAAGCCTGCTATACGATCATCCTTAAAGTCAGTCCAGGCGCTACTTTCGGCACTCTGCACACCTAGGGGAAAGCCTTGTCTGTGCTCTTCTTAGTGCTCCTTATTAAGTATCCAGTACCTGTACAGAAACACAACGCACCGCCCGGGAAGCGGGCTACCCACAGCAGGATGGCCAAGAGTTCGGGCCTTCAACTCTACGCGGCTTTCCACAGCAAGAGTCACTCAGAGGGAGCTGCACCGAGACTCAGCGCCACCTCCAAGCACAGCTCTCGCCCTAAACATTCGGTGTCCCCACTCACCCCTCCCCAACCCGGGGCCGTAACATGGAAATGACCGTGAACCTACCTTCTTGTATGCCATTTCGAAGAGCTTCAGGGAAGCCTGCTGCAGGCTGGTTGCCGCCTGCCTGATGTTTTCTCCCGTTTCACTATCTTTACGAGCCAGAAGTTCCCTCATTTTAGCAATTTCTTCCTTCAATTTGTTGCACTGCAAATAAGTCACAAACAAACATGAAGAAATCCCGCATTTGGTTCGCTGAGAATCTTGTTCCTGTCATTTCACCCACCTATTGGCTGCAGCAAAACTGGTTTTTGCCAGAAGCTGCAAAGTTCAGTCTCAAAGCAAGCCATACGGGACCAGGGCTGTGTTCCGCTCCCAACGGGCACCTGTCCACTTCACTAAACATGCCACAGTTGGCATTAATCGCTCCCCTTGTTTGCCATCTCAGCAGAGGCGCCGAGGACAGAAAGCCCTGCAGAGACTGAACAGCCCGCCAAGGATGAGAGCTGCTCTCCCTGGCACACCTCACCGGCGAGTCAGTCACCCCGGGAACCAGGGTAAAAAGGGGGCGGAGGGAAAAAAAAAAAGCTGGTTTTCAACTATATTTAAGGCATGTCAGAAAGCCAACAACTAAGGCTGTTCACCGCCCTGTTTAATCCCTTTGTTGCACGTGGGAGAAGGAGCGGAGAGGCAAATAAAAGCAATGCGGTCTCATCCCAGCCCCTGTAGCCATCTGTCAAACGCTCCGCGCAGTCTGGCGTTTCTCTGTCAGACTGGCACGCTGCTGGAGAGGCAGGCCTGGAGAAGCGAGGTTACCGGGGGACAGCTGCGCCGGCAGCGCTTGCTCAGCAGCGTTCCCAGTCAAAACGTGGGCAGAGTTCTCATTCAGGTAGGGGGAAGGGGATGGATGCCTTCTCTGTCAGGCCACCATCTCCGCCCAGACAGCACAGGGCTTCTTCCAAGCTCTGCTACCCACTTCCCCTCGGTATTCCCCAAAAAACGTTACAGGGAACAGGGATTTAGGCTCCGTGCTCCTGAGAGATAAAACTCCAGTGATCATAATCCCAGACACAGCCAATATCCATCCTAGAAGAGAGGAGCTGGGCTGAAAAACAGCATTTGAACTGATCAGAGGCTACTTACCAATGAACTATAATCTTGTTCCCTCGAACGCCTCACAGAGGCCCTAGGAGCCCTTTTATTCTGCTTCCGAGAGTTGTTAACTTGAAGACCGTGCAATCTGTTTTAAATTTGGCTTTTGAAATTCATAACGCAAAAATTAAACTGTCCCTTAGAACGCTATGAGAAAGCACTCTCTTGCTACTAAATATCCACTTCACTCCAAAGATAGAAGAAAAACTGGAGTTAAGTGGATACAGTAATTTTTGTTGCCTCTGAGTTCTTGGGTGCTGCGTTTGTACTAGGGAGGCTGCTGAGACCGCACAGCGGCTTTGCCTTTATCCTTCTGCTAATACACTGGTAGGCTCTGCTCGTAATCTCTAGCTTTTGAGCAAACCCTCCTCTCACACAGGCCACAGAACAGTTCTTATCAAATGACGGCAAGGACAAGTCAAGGACGTAATTCACGCAGAAACCTCTCATTAACAGCTTCTCAGGCTCTCAGATCTTCAGTGACACTGAACTCGCACTTTGAAATAGGATATTTGCTATTATCTAAACCATGTTCTTCTAAGCATGTCCTTACATCCTCCCATCAGCCCCATCCATCCCACTCATCAAGTGCAAAAACCAGAAGAGTTGATGACTGTGCCACCCTTCCACAGCACGGAAATACACCCAGAGTCGGTGCCACTGGCCAGAGCCAGCTGAGTTCAGTGAGAATCTGAGCCAAGATACAGTAAGGAATCTCACCTCCTGTACTGGTGCAGGACCAGAAACTACCTACCTCATCTGCGGGCAGCTGATCCTTGAACTCCTCCATCTTCGACTCTGTGTCATGGATGATGCCTTCGGCCATGTTTACAGCTTCCACACGTTCCTGGGTAAGAGAGCTCGTAAGTGCCTACTGCATACACTGGCAATACGAGTCATGTACATATGAACACGCAGCTGACGTGTCTTTCCTCGAACTGCTGAATCCCACTCTAGCTCCCACCCAGGGTCTTCCTTCATGGCAAGGCAGGAAGAAGAAATGCAAGCAAACCATTTCCAGATGCACTCCGGCACCAGAAAGCCCAAAGAGGCAGCCTGCACGAGGTAGCCCTCATGCTTTCACACGTAGCAAATCCCACTTCCCTGGAAGCAGAAGCAACTCGCACAGCACTACTGCTGACACACTGAAAGAGCCAGCAACTGCAGAGACAGGACAGCTCTCTCTGCTCCTCGGGAAAGCAACGGAACTTTCGGAAAATATTCTTAAGGTTCTTCAGCAACAAGGACATCAGAGACAACTAGAGTGCTGGGTTGCTTTACTCATGTCTCCTCCTTACAAATGCTTGCAGCATCCCAAGAGTGGAAAACCCCCACTGTGCTAGGTAAGAAACACCAGTTCCTAACGTTACTGTCGCAAAGACAAGCAACGGGGGACAGGGTAGGCTGGAAGTACAGAGGAGCAGTACTCCTTCCGAGATATGATTCGGTCCCAGTGTCAACATGAACTATTTCCCCAGCAGGAGGCTCTGGGACACTCAGCCCCCTCCCATCTGGAAGAAGAGTCTACCTGGATAAGGGTGCGACAGTACTCTCAGGAGGCTGACCACTTACAGTGGAAAGCTGATGAAAAATAATTTTGTTTCTACACGATGCCCTCACTCTTTGTGGGATGTCAAAGTTCACAGCAGGCTGCTGAGTCCAGCAGAGTTTATGCACTCACGATACTTTCATGGCAGTAAAACCGTGATCAGAAAGGTGTAATGAGGGAGTTTTGACAATTATAGTTATGCGTCAAGTAAAGAGAAGCGTTAGTTAATAAAGCAACGTAATCACCTTCCTCTGACAGGCCACTGGACAGAGATGAGTCCCACTTCAGGACTGTGACAGGGAAGAACTTATTCAGGGATTTAAGTCACAAAGTCAAAGTAAGGTAACAGGAAAGAGTTTTCAGTGCAGCCTCTCCAAATGGAAGGCACCACCTATGCTTCAAGGCACTGACGCAATTATTTAAACACTGGGACTTTCAGACCAAGGTCTTTAAAGGTTCTCCATGTAACCTAAAAATGCTAATAAGCCAGTGTTTTGTGGCTTTAGAGCTTCTGAGGCAAGGCGATGCTGCTTCACATGAATTTATTCCAAGCGTTTTCTCCTCTAGTCCCCTTCTGATCCTTCAGTACTGAGGGTAAGTGTCACAGCACTGCCTGAACACCTGAGATTGCGTTCTTCTAGTCTGTAGAAACCTAAGTGGATAAATTCAGTGTGCCAGTTTCAGCAATCGCTAACTATATGCTGGTGCCATATCTAGAGTAGGCCTTCACTGTGCCTGCTTAAAAATCAATGCTCTATATTTAGTAGCATAATTCATTAGTACTACCCTCATTAAACCAATTAGCTCCAACCATTAACCCTAGGTTCAGTCACTCATCCGTGGCGAGTGTCAGTCTTTTCTTGACAAAGTCAGTGAGGCTTGCAAACACCTCCTGATGGCTTCACCTGCGCTGAGGGCAAATACTGGGCTCAGAATACAGCATTCAAGATGCCCCAGTGAGATTTTAAGCACTATGGAAAGCAACTTCCCACTCACGAAGGAAGAGGGCGAGGCGCAGCTTTGCTTCACAGGTTCTATAAATTAAGCTTTAAAATAAACTCATAGAAAGAAACTTAATATCCCATACTGGCCCCATTTAAATGGAACATCACTGTGAGAACCCAGCTGTAGTAGGCTAGCTTCAAATAAACAGCCAAGATAACAGGCAGGTGGTCAGTCAAGAGATCGATGACAAAAAGCAAACTAGAATTGCCAAGCTCAAAGCTTTTTTGCCATGAGTATTAGGCAGGCACGTTTGCTTACTGCTGCCTCCATGTCCCGGTAATTCAGGGAGGAATTAAAATGCTAGTCCCACAGGGCAAATAACCCAACCCAAACCCAAGATCCACGTGCCTCTGCGTACACCTTCTTGCAAGTCTGGAGCGTAAATTGAATGTAAGGAAGCAAGCAGACAGTCGGGTAACTGCAGAAGCAAACAGCTGAAGACTGTACAGACCAGAACCTACAGCTCCTCCAAAGGCGGACACAGAACGGTAATAACCGGCAGGTATGCTACTAGCTGGAAGATACCATAACGATCACATTACCTTTCTTCGCCTGTCTTCCTCTGCATATTTCTCTGCATTCTTCACCATGTTCTCAATTTCATCTTTGCTAAGGCCACCAGAAGACTGGATAACAACTGCATTAGAGAAGAAGCATTAATAAAGAACGTGCTCTCATCTTGGAGATGAGACTATTACTTCCCAAACCCCCTCAACGGCAGCAGCCTCGCTCAGGGACTCGGCACCTGTGAAGACCCCGTGGGCAGTACAAAGACAGCCAGTCTTTGAAGAGGCAGTGATGCTGCTGGCAAGATAAAAGCCTGACACCTTAGATCTATGAAGTCCCCAGCTCTGCCAGACACTTCCTGTCCTCTGATCTGCGAGTCACTTTGACCATTCTCCAGTTACTCCTCCTGGAAAGTCAGTGTGCGTACGAAGCCCCCAAACCAAAAGGGCATTCTATCAGGTTAAAACAACTTAAAAAAAAAAAAACAAAACCAAAAAAAACCCCCACCAGCAGAAAACCAACCAAAACCAAAAAATCCAAACAAAAGGAATTGCTTTACTGGGATGCAGAGATTCCTGTCACTGCTGGAAAGCAGCCCAGGCTGGTAGCAGGATAAGACAACATTCTCCACCCAGCTCCTCACACTGCCCTTAGTAAGTGAAGACAGCATGATCCTGGGGGTAGGCTCTTAAAGGTGTCTCCCCCTCTTTTTTTTTTTTGTCCATTAGTGGCAAAAAGGATAGTCTGGACTTAAGGTAGTTTCTGCAGTAAAGCATGATTTCATTGCGAAGGAGAGGACCAACACCCAGGATGTCACAAAGTCCAAAAAAAGGGTATACTACAATCCTCATTAGAAATAAGTTTTCTACGTAACATTTCTCAATGGTACAAAACCCTGAACAGAGACACACAGACGTGTCCTTTGGATACGGATGTGGGACAGGCAGTTCAGCTTTGTGATTAGGACCATGCCTGCATACAGGTAGGCAGCTAAAAAATTCTGGTTGCCTATTATCAGGAGGTGGCTATTCAGAGGTAGGAGGCAGCCACAGATTGAAAATCTAGAAGGAAATCAAAGTAACAAGCAGTGTGGGTTTGGTAGCAAATTTCTGCCAAAAGCCAAGCAGCAGGATTAAGAAAAGCATATACCTTCAAGCCGCCAATACAGAGTTAATATTTTTCTTAACTGGACATGCCATTGATTGCTCAAGTGGTTGTCTCCAAGAAATAAGTGAAGGGCAGTATAAAGATTTCCCAGTTAGAGGCACCTGAGAGATCTATTTTCTATCAGGGGAATCTACAAATGCTTCAAATTAATTTAGAAAATGTCAACCGTGTCGTTAATTACTCCAGACCAGCGGGTCTAATACTTCATTGCACTACAGAGCAAAATATACTGACAGCTTGAAGTCCCCAAGCCTCCTGCCATTTACAGACATTTCCAGCCTAAATGGATGGAAATTAGCAAGGTGGTTAGGCAAAAGACCTGATGCTTCAAAATACTTAAATTTCAAGACCTTTGTAATGAAGTAATTAGAAACAAAGCAGGGTCTCAGCACAGGGCTGATCCGTTCAGCTGTAATTGACATGCCTCGAATTCAACAGAGATCTTCCTAATTCGATTTCTCCATTAAAAGCTGGCACCTTCACGCAGGCAGCCTCAGACAGCAATCTCTTCGTGTGTTAGCAGGGAGCACTCCCAAAGGAACTGCGTGCCAGGAGCACAGCTCAAGAATAACTCATACAAGGTGCTGGATTCTCAAACCCCAACATCTGTCCTTTCAGGGTAACGTAGGGCAGAATGTCGCTGCTCCACAACATCTGTGAGCCCTCAGTTAGCCAACCTGTACGTCCAACACCTCTCCGGGGACTGAAGCACAGCTGATACATACATGAAACCCCAAGGAACAGTGGCACTCTGCTCAAACGTTGCTACAGCCATCGCAGCAGAGCGCAAGATGAAGAAGGGACTGTCATACAGCGCAAAACGGCTTGGAATGTAGTAAAACCCTGCCAGTGAGGACCTTCTTGACCTTGCTATAGGAGGTGCTTCATCTCTGCCTGATGTGCAAGGCGAGAGCATCCATTGTTGGCAACCTCGGTCAGCAGGCTAACAGAGTGCTATGTGTTTACAGAGGCTTTAGTTCCTTAAAAGGAAGCTACAGGCCAGTTGTCGCTTCCCCCTTTCCCTATTTCGTTTTGCAGTAACCCTTTGCCCTCCTTTCCAGAGGCTAAGATGACTTCAACTGCATTTATGCCGCACTGGCAACAGATTGCTTGTGTCATCCTGAATCCTAATCAAGCGACATGCATCATGGTCCCCACCCCTGGACTGCAGGATGCCCATCAGGGCAGCACTCCAATACCTTTGGAGTCACCGTGTCACCCTCAGTGCCCAGCATGCTATGGGAGCATCATTGCTCCACACTTCTCCTCCTCATCCCTGGGCAGTATCCCAGAGCACTTACTCTGCTGTTCGCGTCCAGTGCCTTTATCCTTGGCTGACACGTGAACGATACCATTAGCATCAATGTCAAAAGTGACCTCAATCTGGGGCACTCCACGCGGCGCCGGAGGAATCCCAACCTGAGAACGAGAAGTGCTTAGCCATTAGACAGGAGTTCAGGGTACGACGCTCCAGTGTTGGGCATGTTATCTTGGTGATCCATCAGTTGAATCAACTATCAACTAACTCTCAGAGACAAGTTCTCTAAACTGTCTGTTGGCATTATGTGGTGAATTAGCACTATCTAGATTTAACAGGCCACAGATTTCTACTCAGAATAAGCGCACCAAAAGCACAAGAGGTAGCCCCCAAGTTTGGTTTGGAAGTGACACGGGTTCTGCTATATTGCTAAACTCTTCCCCTTCAGGACGTGGCAGGGTACTCTCTTTCCTCAGTTCTGGACATGACTTGACTTCACTGACTACCTCAAGGCTACCATATTAAAAGCGAGTGACCGTCAGTCCAGCTTCCTTCAAAACAACAAAAGGCAAAGCCCTTCTTTTCTGGATGGTGCTTCCTAGCAACAGGAAGTTTGGGCAAACAGGTAAAACAGTGCCAAACTTTGCCAACACTGACCAAACCACTTCTGCACAGGGAGCTGGCTAGGCAGCCATACACCGCACGCGTGAATCCCTGGAGCATATCTGTTCCACAGGCATTCACAGCAAAGCAGTATCATGCTAGAAATGGGTTTCTCTAGGAACTGCAGGTATCATGGAGCCTGCTCCAAGCGTTGTCTTTGCCACACCAGAGGAAAAGGCCCACATTCAGGTTATGTGCTGCGCGGGCCTGGTACTACAGAGCTCTTTTTGCTCTCTGTGCCCAGAAGTGGAGATGGCCCTTCTGGGTGATCAAGCCCTAACGCTGTAGCAGCCCCCGCACCATGTAAGACTGCTTTGAAACTTTTGAGCTCCATCTCAAATGCTAGTTCCACCCCTGCCACTGAAAGGCAGTCCCAGAATCAGGCCGTGCCTTTAGAGACTGCTTTTTTACCACAAATAGGGTCAGATGTCTTCCGTAAGAGGACTCCCCCCAACACTGCCTTCAGAGGTCAACTGAAACGGAGAAGGCTTTGAACTTCTCAAAGAAGGTCAAGTCTAAGGTCATGAATACTGAGTAGCCAACGTACCAATGTGAACTGGCCAAGAAGTTTGTTGTCACTAGCCATCTCTCTCTCCCCCTGGCACACTTTAATCTCCACTTGAGTCTGCCCATCAGCAGCTGTAGAAAACACCTGTGCAAAAGGAACAGAAAGTTACTGGATAGGTAGCAAATTGCAACACACGAAAGGATGCAGTTACGTGCTGACTAAACGACATGGAAAGGGATAAAGAGAAGGTACTCTGAAGAGATACAAGAATAATTAAATGCTTGTTGTTCCCCTGTTCCTCTGACAAAACACCAAGGCACCAAGACTAGCAACAGCCAAGGGCACTGGCATCTTGTCTTATATGCACTTGAGCACGTGAAAACTGTCAATGCCATGTCAGCAGCAGACTGCAGTGGCAGCCAGCCACATTTCCTCCTGAAGCAGCAGGGCTCCTGATGCAACCCCACGCCCCAGAGAGAACAAGTGTTATCAGTCAGAGCACACACTAGCAGATGCAGACAAGGCAAAGTGAAAGAAAGGATCACACCCAAGTCTACTTTAGGGCCCTACAACACAGGGGGGAAAAAAAAAAACCCAAAAACCTCCTTCCGAGGTATGCAGACCAAGAATGGTGGTCTCAAAGGGGTGTGGTGCTCAGTTACAGAAGGTCTCCACACAATTCCTCTTCAGAATGATGTGTTGACAGTTACATCATGGCACACACACTGTGGTCGTGACCAGGCCACAAACATCCTGGGGTATCTTGGCACACATTAACGCAACTTACCTCCCCTCTTGGGCACACTAGTAATCAATAGAGAGACACAATGGCTGACACTAAATCTGATTTCTAAGATGCTTCTCCTTGCCAGATGCGGAAGAAACAAGACTATCTACTGGGATGCTTTGGGTAGGCTTCACTGGGCATTTTGAGACCACCACAAAAGACACCCCCCATCTATAGTCAATTTGTACCTGGCTCTTCTTAGTTGGTATGGTAGTATTCCTGTTGATGAGCTTTGTGAAGACACCTCCCAGTGTCTCAATCCCCAAGGAGAGGGGAGTTACATCCAGCAGCAGCACATCAGTAACATCGCCAGCTAACACGCCGCCTTGAATAGCTGCGCCAATAGCAACGGCTTCGTCAGGATTAACTGCTTTGCTAGGAGCACGGCCAAACAAATCCTGTACAGTCTGCTGCACCTGAATGGAGAGAAAGCACAGCTTGTACGCAGACTGAACCACCACTGCCCAGTGCTGTGGCCACAAGAACATGCCAGCCTTGGCTCAAGGTCTGTATCTTTATCCTCCTGCTGCCATATAATCCTGCGGCACGACAGAAATACTAAACTTCAGGCTTGTGACTGCTGCCTAATTCCCCATCTTCCATGCACCCTGTTAAACGCACTCGTTTCAGTCTAGGCAACCTCTTCTCTGGAGACTTTCTTGCAATCATGTTTGCCAGCTGGAAGTCAACCTACATCAGTCCTTTCACGTAGCCCAGTGATATTCAGAAGGCATCACTCCATGCTTATCAAGCAGGAGTCAAGGACTGCTCCCCGGGACCTTGTGCAAGCCAGCACCGGGCAGAAAACAGCTGTCAAGGACGGTACAGTTGTGGAAGCAGAGTGCAGGGAAGGTAAAAAAAATCCAGAGCAGGACAGTTCATCTTGCTTGTGTGTAATAAAGGAGAGAAAAAATAAAAAAGGAAGTTGTATGACGTACAGCATTTTCAAACTCTTTATTTAATGCGCTGTTTCACCCAGAGCGGTAGATTTGCTATGTCAGCAGGCAGCCTGTGCTGTGTTACTAGTTTTTCACTGCTCTGCCCTTTTGGAAGGATGCGCTCATGATTGCAACAGATTTATTGCTGAAGTATCCAGATGGGAACGCAACAAGGTCTCTGCACCAGAGCACAGGCTGTCTGCTCTGCTCCTCTGCCTTACAAGAAAAGGGTGTGGGACTTCCTTGCCGCTCGCAGCTCCCTGAGCACACCCGTTAGGCACACATCAGCACAGGTGAGTGTGATGTGCCGAGAAAACTGCGCTGTAAGCAAATGTTCAACTCCTCTGCATTTATGCCAAGAGATATCTGCCCGGAGTGTTCACTAGAGGAAGACACTTTACGTATGAGCATATAATTAAGTGCAAGCCTTTCCCTCTGGAGGCATGTTTTACAGTCCAAAAGCAACATTACTTCTAACCACCCACTGTACGTTTCCAGAAGCACTGTTCACGTGACCGCCCCACAGAAGGCACGTTCTCTCCTAACATGGGGAAAATGAACACAACAACGCACACAAGAGCGGGCTCTGCGCTGTGCGCAACATTTAGGCACTGATCTTGGCCCAGAGCTGTAACTACAAGCACTCAGGAAAGCATTCTATAAGCTCAAACCCACAGATGCTGGGGGTTGTAAATAGGGCGTAAAAAAAAGTACAAATAATCATTAAAAAAAAAATATTTAAGTACTGCCTCCCACCCCCAAAGGATACATAACAGTTCAGAAAGGGCTTCCCCACTTCTAGAAGTGTTTTTCATCATTTTATACATGGCTAATCACACCGTTTTTCCTTTACCCAGCTGGAACAGCAGGAACTTTGGGAAGGTATAACACAGTTACCCCACTTGAGCTTTGGCCAAAGCAGTAGCTTCTGTTTATCTTGTTGCTCTGGTTCCCCTGCCTGGGTGACCTTCTGCACACACTAATATCATCTCCAACCACCAGGCACATTTAACACTTAGGGAAGAAAAAAAACCCCACCCCCAAACCCCAAATCAATCCCAAGCAGGGCCACATCCACACCTGAGAAACCTAGAAAGGACCTGCAAAACACAAATCTTAATAGCAAACAAATAGTCCAAGCTTGATGGATCCCCATGGAATGAGATTTTGATGATCTCTGTAGAAAAGGACAAGCTGTACCCTTGAAGGGAGCATGTACGTACACGTTCAGCTCTGACTTCAGGGGAGCTAAGCAGTAGTCTGCATCGCTACGAACATGAACAGTAAATCACCAGCAGACAGTACCTTATCTGCAAGACTCTGCATGTCAGCAGAGCAAGCTTTTAAGTTACCTGTTGGTGCTCATCACCACATAACACAAGGGCCAGGTATTAGGTAACAAGCGTTTGGAACAGCCAGTTAAATATGCTTGACAACACCCAGCCTCACACAGGTAGCTGAATACAGGCAACCAGCAGGTAACGGACCCGTTCTGTTTGTTCAGTGTCTTCACAGCTAGCTGTGCTCTACACGGGGGAAGAAATCCACCAGAAGGCAAGGATTCCTGATATGTAAAGCGCAACTCAGCTAGAGCCCCCAGATCCTAGCTGAGCTAATTAAACAGGATGACAGTGTCTCTTGCCACTGCTTTCATGTGACTACTCTGCTCTGGGGGTCCTTCAACTGCTGGAGCTTTGAAGTTACCAGATTCCCAACTTTTCTGTTACAGATCACCCTTAACGGTCAGTAAGCACTGGCTAGCTGTGCCAGCTTTGCCCATAACAGAGACATATCTCATACCTTTGGCATTCTGGTCATGCCACCGACGAGGATGACTTCACCAATGTCACTCTTGCTGACTTCAGCATCCTGCATGGCTTTCTGGCATGGCGCTACTGTCCTTTTGATCAGATCAGCTACAATGCCCTCAAACTGCGAGCGACTCAGCTTCATGTTCAAGTGCTTTGGTCCAGAGGCATCCATAGTAAGGTATGGCAAATTAATATCAGTCTGCAGCACAGAAACAGACATGGAGTGAAAAACAGGAAGGGGAAATAAGGCAGCTCCATACAGGTTTTAGATCAAGTTACAGGTTCTGTTCTGCCTGTACTGAAACATTTCCACGCCTGCTCACTCCGAAGCCCAGTCTTGAAGTGACAGCAGGCACACTTTTATGTCTGGCATTTCAGACAAGAGATATTATTTTATTACGTACCTCATGGTTACAACTGTTAAGTTCCCATTTTAATACTGTGTTATTTTATGGTCTTTTATTAAGAGTAACAATTTCTTTTCCATCATAGCCAGGAGGTAAGAGGCAAAACATTAGAAGTGACAACCTTAATCCTCTTCCTTTTGCACAACACAACAGAAAGATGATCTTCGGAGTCCCGAAAGATTTTGCCAAACGACTAACGTTTCATACACAGTAAGCGACTTGAAGGAATAACTCACGACTGTTTTCTAAATGCAAACAACTCATGCTTGACAGCCAGTCCACCGCCATTTAACACAAAGTTCATCAGTGCCAGGGACTATAATCCCCACTTTTCATGGCTGTTTGTGAACGATCTTACAAATTCGCATGCTAGATTTTTAAAGCAAATCTTATACTGAAACCATCTTGTTCAAGTGCTGAGTCATGCTGACATCAAAAGACATTACAAATCAAAGCAATTAAAAACATTAATGCTTTAAGCTCTGGAGATTAAGTTTACACAAGAACTAAACACACATTACTGACTACAGGTGTGCACCCACTTTATAAATAGCATGGTCAAAAATATTAAGGGTAAACAGGGCCAAAAGCAAGTTGTTTTCTCTTCACTGCTGAAGAGTTAAGGAATTCAGTTTTTCCTGGTATGAACAGACGGCATTTGCCAACTCTTGAGCTAGTAAAACAGAGCCTGCTATGTCTCTGGCAGAACTATGCATCCATTGTGACTGGCCTAAACTCCTTGCTATGAGCTCCCCACTGGCCAACAAAAAGACCACCATCAAAAAAAAAAAAGAAAAAATGTTTATTCAGAACCTAGAAACTGGCAGAGACCCCATTTCAATTACTATATAATTGACCTTAATTTCACTTAGGCAAGACTATTACACTCCCAACTTGCTGCTCCTCCAGCTCCTTATTCAGTAGTGAATAAAAGACATGCTTGAATGCATTAATATACAAAGTGGATGGAAAAAAAAATGGGCAACACATACTCCCATTTTCCTAGGCAACTCTTCTATAGGCAAATAAGTAAAGATTCTTTATAGAAATTATTTATTATTAGACAAATTAGCTGTTTCAATGGAATGAATAGACTGAGGTTTTGGAACTGCTTGCACAAAGCCGCTAGTGCTTCCAGTAACCCAGCAGTACTAGCTGCAGCTGAATTCCCCGATGCCCAGCATACTTCTGAAATACATAGGAAGTTGGGAACACGATCACATTCCCTGAAAGATCGGAAAACATGGTGCCAGAAGAAAGGCAAAACCCAGCACCCACTAACATTCTCAGCTTCCAACAACTAAATGTGCTCCTTAAGTCTACCCTGCTAAAGGGCCTTCTGTTAAAGTGATGCTGTTTGGTTACACAGAAGCTTGTTCTGCCACCACAAGAAAAAAGCAGCAATTTCATACAGTTTTATAAACACAAATAATACAAACCCCAGTGTATCAAAATGTTTTACTGGAGTGCTTTGAACCCAGCCACCTACCTGCACAGATGACGAAAGCTCACACTTTGCCTTCTCTGATGCTTCTCTCACTCTCTGAAGGGCCATGTTGTCTTTCATCAGGTCAACACCCGTCTAAGTGACAAACAATATGGGTTAACAGACTCAGCTTTTGCACAGGAGTCACAGAAACCTTTTCTTCATTGCAGTTCACCTTCCTATCACTCTTGACTGTAAAGTTTTTTGTAGACAAACTACGAAAGACAGCCCGATATGTGCATTTCTGCTGATGTCTCTCACTTCTAGCAAACATATTTAGCATTTCAGAAACATCCGTTAGCCCTCTCCGTTCTGGAAGTGATTATGCAGTAAGCTTTTCCAAGCTTTATTCTCTAACTGCTGCATCATAGAATACAAAGGCAAGACTGAATTAGCAAAGGAGCTGGAAGTACACTGTAGTTTCCTACAGCCAGCCAGGCAACCCTGTATTATATGCATCTGTGCTGACACACTCAACTGGACCACAGATTTTTAGTATTAAAAGTAACCAGACTACGTATGGGATAGTCTGCTATACTAGAGGAAAAAAAAGACAGAAGTCCTGGTATCTTATGTCTTCCAGGGAAGGAGTATTTCACCTCAAGAAAACAAGCATAAGAATTAGAAGCCAGGCTAACAGGTGTCTAATACTCTAACAAATTTCAACTGTGCCACAGATTACAAACCAAGTCCCAGTAATTTAAGAAAATTCCCGTTATTTTATAGAAGCTAAGTGAGGTTAGAAACAGTGTAACACAAAATTGAATTCTGACGAGATACCTTACCTCTCTCTTGAACTCTTTAACAATATGCTGTAGCAAAGCCTGGTCGAAATCTTCTCCACCCAAGAAAGTGTCACCATTGGTGGACTTCACCTCAAAGACTCCCTTCTGGATTTCCAAAATGGAAATATCGAAAGTGCCACCACCCAAATCATAGACTGCAATACTACAGGAACAGATAGAGAAAAAAATTACTTTCTAGACAAAGTTGTGTGGCTTAAAAATCATTCTCCTCAAGAAACAAAGTGTGTAGAATTCATGTTGCTGTCCACACAAGTTAAAAGCCTCTCTAAAGAGAGCAATAAACAAATTACACAGCATATACATTCCTTAAGCACTCTGAGTCTACGTGGAAGTGTTCTCTGAAAGATGTGCTGCACGATGCCTAACCTTGCTCGTTATTTCAGAGAGGGCAGTACCTCCTTCTTCCAAAAAAAGGACACACTCATATCCAAGGACAGGGACACCAGAACCATTATGAAACATATTTTTCAAAATGTGAGGCTTTCAAAGCACTATAAGAAATACAAAATCCGTAACAAACCCCCTGCATTTATATAACCATCCTCGACAGTGGCAGAAGGCTGAATGCAGTCAGGGAAGAAGATGCAAGCTGTGGACACCAGGCACCAAACCTCAGCGTTAACTCTTGTGCTACGCTTCAGCACCAACGGTGACAGCCTCTCATCCAGTTGTCCTTAGCCACACCTATCACTGCTACCAGCAGGTCGGCTAATTAAATTGACACTCAGCTTCAATAATTAAGTTGTAGCTGCAAGTTAGGAACTCACTCTCTTTAAAAAGTATGGTTGGCATAGAACAGAGGTGACATTACAGAGCACCGACTCACAGCTGCGAGTCTACTTTGGCAAAATTCCAAACAATGATTTTAAAAAACAGAAAGCAGAAGATGCATTTACTCAGAAAATTACAGCACGCTTATTTAAGAGAGGGTCGGTGTTATGAATAGGCACTTACACTTTGTCTTCAGACTTGTCCAGGCCATAAGCAAGCGCAGCTGCTGTCGGTTCATTAATCACCCTCAGAACATTCAAGCCAGCAATCTGCCCAGCATCTTTTGTAGCCTGAGGAAAAAAAAAGGGGAAGAGCGCTGAGTACTGAGAGAAACTAAATGCAATGTATAAGTCTGAAAATCTTACAGCTTGGTGAGTACCTGTCTCTGAGAATCATTGAAGTAAGCAGGGACTGTGATCACAGCATTCTTTGCTGAATGTCCCAGGTAATTTTCTGGAGAAAAAGGGAGACAAAACAGAAAGTTAGCCTTATAAGAACATCAAGCTATTTTTATGTAGTTTGAAATCATTTTCCTGAATAGACAGAAGACAAGCTTGCTGCCCAAGCGCTTGCTGCTTTCTGTGAAGAGGCTGAGGGAGCTGTGCAGAAATCAAGTCCTTCCACAAAACACGGAATAGCCTCTAGATTTCTGACAGAGCAGCAAAGCACCTCCGCAATTCAACCAGTGACTGGATGCCACTAGTGAGAGAGAATTCATCTGAGAGCTCAACTTGCCTTTTTAGTGCGAGACTGAAGTTGTTTTCCATTTCTTTGGAGTGTTCAACACGTGATACACTTAAAACTTACTCGTTTTCATTCTATTTATAGAGTCTGCTGTTGGTAACATTTATAGAGTACAAATAATGTACATATGTTAACTTTGTAAGTATTCGAGACAGCAGGTCAGGAAAAATATGCATTACACCCTAATGGAAGGTCACAAACTTCTCTCAAAAAAGAGAAGGATGTCATCAAACAGAGATTCAGACCTGCTAAAAGCTAAAAATGCGTTCTCACTGCATCATGCGCAGAGGCAGGATTTATGCTTATCCATTAGCCCTGCACAGACCTTACACACTGCATTATTCTGTATCACTTGCAAAGCCAGATTATTCCACAGCTGAATTTATGTTGCTTCCAGGCCAAAAGCTCACAGACCTACAGGAAGCAAACCCCTGCTTAAGGCAGAGGAACACCACCCTCAGACACAGATTCATGCCATCCAGACGCTCACGTAGCACGTAGTCATATTTTATTCTTGGGCGAAGCTTTAGCAAGTGTCTAGGACCTAACACTGGAAAAAAATAATCTTTGGATGAAGCTTCACTAACAACCTTTAGTCCTACCCTCCAAACACTCATCACTGGATGCAGAATGTTTACCAAACAAAGCTGGGGAAGGCAGCTACTGACTATTATCTCCAGTTTTCCCAGAAACCACATTAGGAATTGAAAAGGAGAAAAAATAAAAATCTCCAGTCCAATGGCTACTTTCCTCTAGTGAAGACGTAAAGCCACCACTGGCTAAGAAGCTATTCATTCAGCCCAAAAATTGGGTCCCTTTGAACACTCCCTTTCTTGCTACATATCTAGCAGGTGAATAAAAGAAAAGCCACTCAAAACCCTGGCTGCCACAGCCTGGGCTCAGCTGCAGCCAGGGAGGCACAAGGACTGCAGCTTACAAGGAAGAGGAGCTCCCCCTTCTGAGTGAGTGTGTATTCAATTCGGTATGATTTAAAAAAAAAGCACTAGTATCTTGCCAAAGATCCGAGATTGAAGTAGGCACTGATCTTCCTTGAGGCTTCCTAACAGCCCATCGCTGTACCCTTCCATGATCTACCCCATATACAAGGATTCTGTCTGCTATACAAGGATTCCCATACCAAAAAGGTACCTTTATAGCTGCTGCACTTCCATTCGCCATGACCCAACACCAAGGTCACACTTGTGCTCACACACGGCAAAGACCAAACTGTACCAACCTGCAGTTTCTTTCATCTTCATTAGTACAAAGGCACCAATCTGGCTTGGAGAATAGAGTTTCCCATGAGCCTCTACCCAGGCGTCACCGTTGGAGGCACGGACAATTTTAAATGGAACGTTCTTACTGAAAAACAGAAGAATTCCACACTCAGTTTCCGTATCAGCATACTGCACAAAACCTCTACAATTAGTATTAGCGGACGAACATGTGCAAGTTCTAAAGAATACTGAACTTTATAACAGCAGCCTCAGATCCAGGGAATCCCAGAAGTACCAATATACTACTACTGCTTTTAATCATACATCACAAGTTTTAGGTACGATCATACAGCTTTGATTGTAAACACCCTCCAGAACGAGAAAAGTCTTCATTGCTAGATGCTGACCATTCTGCACAGCATTAGCAAGGCTTTTTTCCTCTTTGCTGAAAACCTGAAGATCATCAGCAACATCGCAAAATACAGCTTGGCCCTCAGCATATAAGCAATGAAACTTTGAGACACAAGGGCATAACTACTTCACCCAAAAATACAGCATGTCATGTCATGCAGTACTATATTTTATGCATTCCTGCTGGTACTGGAATTGCTCTCCACTCTCACTTACATATCCTTCTTGACTTCAGAGTCATCAAAGCGCCGCCCGATGAGACGCTTGGTAGCGTAGAAGGTGTTGTGTGGGTTAGTTACTGCCTGCCGCTTTGCTGGCATTCCAACCAAGCGTTCGCCGTCGGCCGTGAATGCAACAACCGAAGGTGTTGTCCTGGCACCTTCAGAGTTTTCCAGCACCTATGTATAAAATGTAACAGGATGCCATCAAAAAACATTGATGAAGAACACTAATTTGGACATTCAACTTCTAATAATGTTACTGCAAACTGGTATTCATTTTTTACTTACTTTTGCTTGCTTTCCTTCCATAACTGCCACACAGGAGTTTGTTGTACCCAAATCAATTCCAATAACGGCACCTTTAATTGCTTCTGAGCTGTAAAGCACAGTGTGGGAAAAATAAAATTACTGCTAAAGGAAAAAACCTAGCTCAATAGCAAAAGGCTTTCTATCCTGAAAATACGATATGATTTTGTTTCCAACAGATGTTGAAGCAATATGCACTGTATTTATTCTGACCTAAGGTGTTCTCTGACTCTTATACAGGAATTTAACCTTCTGCCTCTATATTCGATCAGATCACTTATAACTAAACCTCCACTTGTTTATTTAAACATATAAAACGCTATTCTTCACCAGAATAATCTGTACTACATATATTCTCCACATCCCTTAAGATTTTGACATAAAATAAAATCGTAACTAATTCTGTCCCTACACACATGAAGTTTCCTGGACTTGATTTGGGTTATTTTTCATGTACAAACATGTTTGAAAACATCCACCTGGAGTCAAAATGCTAATAATAAATTGTATTAGTTTATTTACCAATGCTTAGCATGAAGAAAAGAATACACAAAACCAAGAAATTACTAAACCCACGTGCAGGGTTCTCTGCGCCAGAGCCAATGATAACCATCTTTTTGATCCTGATGAGCAACAAATTAATTTAATTCTGAAAAATGGGAGTGGTTTTTACGTAAAACAAATTTGACTCTCCTCCTCCTTTCTAGGAAGTCTGTATTACTCTCTTCAAGGCTACAGAGAACTCCTGAATCATAATTTTGCCTTACAAAGACATGTTCTGGGATGAAGAAAGCACGCCGGCGGCAGAGCAGGACCATGTTTATTACCAGGCTATGGCCTTTTTACTCCCCAAGATACTAAGTCACCCTAACTCCAGTGCAAATAACATAAAGCAGTGACCTTGGAAGTTTGCAACCGCTCGGTTTCTCTCTACTAACCAGAACCGGGCAGCTTTCCTAACACAAACAGATTTCCCATTCTGTGTCCTGAATCAGCATCAGCCACAAAACATCTGACCAAGTTACACAACTAACTGCTACTCTTTTCCCATTATCTTTGCAACAAGAAAAGCAAGCAATTAAAATGCATGAGCTGCTTGAAATAAAGTTTATCTGTAGTGAAACAGAGCCATGCATCATTCTTATTTCATGTCAGTGTAAAACAACTTGTTCCACCATTTTTTTTAATTTTTTTTTTTTTAAAAATCAAACAAATCTCAACAATCCACATTGTGTGGATGCTGCTGATGGTAAGAGGATGGGGAAAGAACAATTTTTCCCTTGGAAGAAAAAAAAAAAACAACAACAAGTAAAGAGATGAAGACACAGCCTTAGAAAAGTGACACACATAGCTGCTATTTTTGTGTTGCTCGTTTTGCTCTGTTATTTCATCTCTGATTCCAATAATTAGTTCTGGTATCAGCAGGAGAGTAAATACAAATATCAAATGGCCAAACATGAAAAAACAAGGAAATACTTACGCATATTTTCTGCTGGATGCTGCTCTGAGAACATTTTGACTGAGGCCATTCCAGAAAGTCTATAAAATAAAGACATTGCAATGAAAAGTTAGTTTTAAACATTATGTGACCTTTACACGAAGACTTTCAAAGGTAGACAACACCGCAACGCAGCCTACTACAATGTTTTATTTTTAAAAACTTACGTGCAAACTAAGGAAGAGTTTAAGAAAGATACAGACTGCCATAAAAAAACAATTCATGGAATCACAGAAGGGTTTGGGTTGGGAGGGGCCTTAAAGATCACCCAGTTCCAGCCCCCCTGCCCTGGGCAGGGACACCTCCCACCAGACCAGGTTGCTCAACGCCCCATCCAGCCTGGCAATTACTACACTTACTCATCTGACTGATTTGTGTTCCCAGAACTGAACTATTTCCCTCATACAAAATAGCCTACGAATATGCTACCAGGCAAAAGACATTTCAGTAAATTAACTTTGAACCTTCAGCTTTCCATGAACAGCAGCAGATAAACATTAACTCCTTTCTCAAAGCTTTATGCGTGGTCAGCGGCAAATGATCTACTACATCTCCGAAGAATCTACAGTTGAGATTTTGCAGCAATTCCTTCCTAACTTTGACCATAACTTTGCACGTGCGAATCAGTATCTTAGTGAACTCTGAAAGTATTATCCCCTTTTCTGTTCTGAAAATGAGTTTTTAACAAAACGCCTTCATAAATGGGAACCGAGACATGAATATTTTCCTAATTCCTCAATACGATCGGCCTTGCCGCACTCCAGGAGCTGCCATTTCCACACGGGGGGCGAGGAACTGAGCAACCTGACCATAAACCTCCCCCAAAACAGACACAAGCGCGCACCCGCGCTCCCCCCTGCTCCCCAACCGGCGGCTACACTGCCATGAACACCTTTCTTCACAAAATCTCCGTACTTGAGGCAGCCCAGCGGGCCGGCGGCACAGGCCCGCCCCCGTAGACCCCCACTCTCCCCCCATATCCTCTCCCAGACTTCCCCTGTCCCTTCAGGGCCGCTGACCTCTAGACCTTCCCTAAGACTCAGGTCTCCCCAATCCCGTCAGAGCTACAGACCCCCGGGCCTCCCCCACGCCCGCAGGGCCGCCGACCCCTGGGCCTCCCCCATCCCCTGAGATCCCTCCCCATCCCCTCAGGGCCGCCGACCCCCAGGCCGCCCCGTCCCCCCAGGCCTACTCGCTCCCCTCAGAGCCGCCGACCGCCAGGCCCTCCCCATCCCCTCAAGGCCTCCCCCGTTCCCTCAGCACCGCCAACCCCTTGGCCTCCCCCGTTACCCCGGGCCTACTCGATCCCCTCAGCGCCGCCGACCCCCCGGGCCTCACCTGGGCCGGGCCGGGCGGCGCGGGGGCGGGCGCGGCGCGCGGCAGCAGGCGCGGGAGGCGCGCGGCGGCGCGGAGCATGGCGGGGCGGCGGCGGGACCGGGGCGGCGGCGGGACGAGGGGGCGCGCGCTGCCGCGGCTCTTCTGGAAACCTCCACCCACGTGCGCCGCGGGGGGGGGAGATCACGCCGCAGGACCCCCGTCGCGGGCTGTCCCGACGACCGCCTGATCGTTCCGCTCGCTTTCGGCGCTCCGCTGGGGTACCGACACGCGGGGCACGGCTGCGCGCTGCCTTTCGGAGACGGCGAGAGAGCCCGCCGCCGCGGCTGGGGCTGACTGAGGCGAGACACGGGCGCCGAAGTGTCCCGGTGCGCACCGGCACGGCGAGGACAGCCCGGGTCCTGCGGGCGGCCGCGCACTCAAGGTCGGACAGGATAAAGCGCAGGGCGATTGCAGTGGCCTTGCGTCAGGCCGGGCGGAGCGCATGCGCACTTGGCTCCAGGGCGCCGCATGCGCTGCTGGCCCTGCCTCCGGCGCATGCGCAGGAGGAGGCTGCGCAGGCCGGGTGATGCGCATGCGCGCTGAGGGGCCGGGGCCGTGCGCGGCCACAGCTGCGGCCTCCGCCTCCGGCTGAAACGGTCCCCGGAGCGCGGGACAAGGCCTAGGCCAGTGGCGGGCAGTGCCGGGGCTGCAGCCGAGCCGGGCCTTCTGCTTCGGCTGAAACGAGTCCCGGGGACGCGGAACGCCGGGTAGGGCCCACCCCGAGGCCTTCACCTGCAGGCGGGGGAGAGCCCGGGCCCGACAAGCGGGGCTTGGGTCTGTCAGTGCAAGAGCGCTGGAGGCACAGCCACATCCGAGGCTGTATGAGCTTGGCACGTAACAGGCCTCTGACTGCCGCCTGTCCTCCTTCCTTCCTCAGTCCTGTCAGCCTTAGTCTCTGACTGCCACATGTCTCCATTTCTTCCCCAATCCTGCCAATTTTATACCTTTTTCCCCAAAGGCACGTTCAGCTAAATGCCTCTGACAACAGAAAGCGTGGAGCCCGGTGCTGATGCTCCGCCAACAGGCGCTCCGGGCTTCACAGAAGGCTGGTTTCTAGTTTGTCAGGGAGTGCTGCGTTGCACATGGAAGCCCATCGTTTCACTTCCCGCTGGGTCTCCAGAGGAGGCGGTGTGGGCCGTGGTGGCCTTTCACCGCCAGCACCGTGGATGTGGAACCTGCTCCTGGAGAAGCACAGGGCAGGGTATGGCCCCATCTCCTCCTTGCTGGGTTCCTTCTTTAGGGCCAGGAACCATCGCTGGGGCCCGCTAAATCCCAGCCAACATAACTGAGCCAGGATTAGCTAACACCCATGATTGACAACTGTTGGGATCGTTTCTGCATGGCTCACAAAAGCCTTACCTCATCCCTCAGGCATCTTTGCTTCTGTAAATACCTAGTCCTGGGACGGGGCACCTCTGATCCAGCAAGGCAGGAGGGTACATACCAGTGCCACCCTCTCCTGTCACCAGAAAGGGGCAGCAGCCAGCCGTGCTAGTGCTGCTTTCGGGCTGTGCCTGTGAATCATAAACCCGGGAGAATGACAGCTTAATTCACATCACTGACAGCTCCCAAGTACTGGCAAGGCTGCAATTAAAACACTAACGCACCGAGAAGCGGCTCTCCGGGAGCTCTGTCTGCACCACTCGTCCCCGCTCTCCTTTCGTCTCCGAGGCAAGAACGGCAAGCTGTCTCACCCCGTGGCAAGCAAGCCCTTTGCTCAGGACAGGAGCCCCTCACACAGCTACCGACAACGCAACAGGCAAATCTGTTTCAGCAGTCTCTGCAGTGGTGGTAAAAACGAGAGAAAGAGGAAATCCTCCTGCTCGGAAGGTCACAAAATCCCCTCACTGGCTCCTTGTGAGAAGACAGATGTGACCCGCAGCAGCCTTGGGCACAGCACCTTGGGGTCCGGCTGACTTTAGGTGTCTGTTCCCGGGTGTTCGCCTTCCAGGCACAGCAAACCCCAGGCAGCGAGGGCCCTCGGAATCCCTCGGTGAAAGGCCAAAGTTCAGTCTCCACTCCTGAAATGTGAGATGCTCACCTTCTGCTCACTAAGAACCACAGCTTTGGGCTTCAAATAGCCCTTAGTTGTTGCCCTCAGCTGCACCACTTGCAGTGTCCTTTGCACCATCTGCTCTCCCCCCTTTTCCCGCACATGTTGATCCCTCAGAAGGGATCTGCCTTGTGTTCTCCTCTCCCTAAATCGTGCTACGCAGCCCATAGCGCTGGCACAACGCATGGCCGTACCCCTTGGAGCTGGCTTCAAGTGTCCGGCAGGGTGCTCTGCGTCAGGCAGGATCGGCCCCTGAGCCTGCACTTCCCTGCCCTTGAGCTTTCCTAGGGAAAGGGGAAAAACTGGCAGGGAGAGGACTGCAGGGCAAGGTGATGCGATTCCTGTCGGACAGTCTGCAGCGAGGACCAGGCACCAGCTGCCTACAACACAACAACAGAGAAACGGTGAGAAGGAGCTGCCCTGTGGGGACCCAATTAATTTCCTTCCTGTTAACCGTTGCCAGACGCGAGGCTGCTTTGAAGAACCACAGCGGCTGGTCTCGCAGCGGGGCAGCCCTTTGGCAGCTGCAAACGCAGGGCTCCACGTGGATGTCGTGTCCCTGCTCCCACAGAGATCGGCAGCGGAGCATTTGCTAGACTCCCGTAGGAGCAGAGCGGGGCCGTAACTCCTTTCCTACAAAGCCTCAAGACACTTGGCTGCATTTGGCAGCTCCGTAGGCATCTGTCTCAGAAGGATGTGACTGTAAATGGCAAAAACACGAGGAGGTTACACGCGGTTTTCAGTGGAAGAAGCACATCAGAGGCATCTGCCAGTGTAGAGGCAGGCCGGGGCTGCCAGCGGCATGACAAGGCCCGCGGGGAGCTCTGCATTAGCTTCTCCACCTTCATTATTTCCCAGCTGTGGGGATTTGAGGGCAGTGCCTGCTCTCTGGCTCCTAGATGCTTTGGAGTTACCCTGAGCGATGACGGTATATCTTCTGGTGACCCGGTGTGAAAAGGCTCATTGAAAAGGCTCATCGAAGCAGCCACCAAAATAGCTGCCCTTCAGTCACTTTCCCGCTCACCAAAATGGAGTTGAGAAGAAAAAGCAGTGATGGATCAAACGCAGCGTGGCGTCAGTCTGCACCCTGAGTCAGGGTGAATCACAAACCAAGTCCCGCCACGCTCGGTGCTCAGGAGGAGAAAGTCGTGTTTGAATTCGGGGTTATCCCCAAATGCTTAGTGAAGGGCTGGCTGGGGGAAAGGCAGGCTGCGGCGTATAGAAGCAATGAGAAGAGGGCAGCAGGGCAAAAATTAGCCCTGCCATTTGCAGGGGTGGGAGGGATGCAGGCATTTCTCTTTGGCTTGGGTATTTAATAGTTTGTATGCTCCAGCATCCTAACGAACCACCAGGCTTCCCTGGTTTCACCCCCATGATTCCAGTGGCACTGGCAACAAGCAGCAGCCTGTAGAGCATCACAAAATAAATCAGAAAGCAACACAGAAGCAACAAACCAGAGACAAGACAGTTGTGAAGGCTGCCTGCGTGTCTGCCAGCAGCTCACCAGACCTCCTTCCTACAGTGCATGTGGCAGAGACCTGTCACTCAGCCGAGGATGCAGGTGACCGGAGGGAGCAGCAAACCGCATCTCACCCCTACACAAGTGCAGCTGCCATAATAAGGATCTGAGATGCCTCCAGGAACCATAATAATGAGGGCAATTAGTGCGTTAGAATTGAAAACTTCCAAATGCTGTACTCTGCAGATTTTTTTTTTACCCTGCTCTGAAGCGGCTGAGGTACAAAGAGAGAGTAGTTTCGGGAAGGATGCTGCGGCTCTGAAGGCTGGTCTCAGCCCTGCCGAGAGGACAGGCTGGCTTGAAGGTCACCCGTAGCCAAGCTGTGGTGGTGGGAAGGGCGGTGGAGCTCAGCCAGCCGACCTCGTGGGCAGGGGAAGGCCCTGGGGACCCCTCCGTTAAGGATTCACATTGTACGTGCCTTGGCACAAGTCTCCCCTCGGCCCTTTGCTGAGCAGGGCTGGATTCATCCTCCCCCCTGCTGGCTCACGGTTGGGTTTTCCAGCACACGCCAGTCCTCTGCTCTGGCCCGGTGTCTCGGAACGGGCTCATCTGCTCTCCCACATATCCCCCAGCATCCCAGCGTGACCCAAATGTGTTTTCCCCGTCTCTGTGTCCCTAATTTCTCCCTCATTAAATGGCTTTGGAAAGATCATTCCCCTTGTGACACGCATGCCTCTGCTGGCGTGAATCTCTCCCTCACTGCTAGCCTCCTGTCCTCCCCAGCCTCTCCGCTCCTTTTGCCCTCTACTATTTGCAGAGCCACCAAATTTACAGCCATGGCAACTGAGAGTGCTCCGTACTCCCTCCTCCAGGCCATCACGAGCATGTGTGACCATACTATTCCCTCCGAGCCAGTTCCTCACAGCGCCTGTTGCCCGCTGTCCTTTTACCCCTTCTGGTTTAACCTGCTCTCTGGATTTGTACCCACCAGCCGAGAACCATTGCTTCCCATTCCCGATGCAGCTCGGAGGACGCAAAGCTCCCCAGCCAGCACATGAGTCCCGAGGCAGCATCTTTGTCTTTTCAGAAAAAGTACAGCTTTTTATTCTGAAAACAATATAAATCACTCCATTGATACGTACTTGCTATTTCCTTTGTTATTTCCTAAATACGTGTCCTTTCCTTTTTTTAGCTACGGTGCCGTGAACCTCGTGCAGCTCCTGTGTGCAAACACGCTTTGCTTTGTGCTGACTGAATATGGAGCCAGGAGAGAAAGACCCTTCCCTGCCTGGCAGGAGCTGTGCCAGCAAGATCCTGTTGGATCAGCCGCTGCCAAGACGCCTGGCCCAGGTGGAGCCTGCAATTTATTTAATACGTACAGTTACAACAATTTCATTTTGAAATCAGCCTCATGAGACAGGTGGGAAACAAAAAGGGTAACATTTGGAGGAGAAAAAAAAAAATCCTGATTTGGGCTCAGGCAGAAGAAAAGCTCCTTCTCTGCTACCTTGGCAATAAGACAACGAAGGGGGAAAACATAAAATCATTCACGTGCCTGACTCCCTCCTTTCCAGTAGCACCAACATATATTTTCAAGAGCTTCAATGCAGGTTTTTACTGCAGAAAATAAACAATGAGTTGTGTTCCCCCAAGCAGCAGCAGGAGAACGCATCCCGACTGCCCGCAGCCTCAGCTCCTCACCTCCTGCTGAGCCTTCCCCGCTCAGGCAAACCTCCCCATCGCCCCCGGGTACGGACGTGCTTGGCACAAGTCAACTCCTTCATTGCTGAAGGACACATCTGAGACCTCCACGTCTTGATGTCCAGGAGTTCCCGCAGCCCCTGCTTACCTGGGAGCGGGGGCTGCTCGGCTAGGGGGCTGCGAGTCACACGGGGACCCGAGTTGCCGAGGGCTCTCTGCCCCTTTGCTTTTCACCGGGCTGGCTTCCCCCAGCTCACTTCCCCAAGCCAATTCCCTGCACAGACAACAGCGACGCAGGGTGGGCACAAGCAGCCGGGCCAGGCAGGGAGATGGCTTAAATTGATTTAAGTAGCACTGCAGCCAATTACAAACCCCAAGTCTTCGCACATGTTTTTCTCCTGCAGGAGAAGCCAAAACCCCTGGGTGTAATTAGCAACACGCTGCGTGGCTGAGGGGCCAGCTCAGATGACTCTGCTCTGAACTGCCGCTCGCGGGTCACGTCCCTTCCTTCAGAAGGAGACGGCTGCAGTGAGGATGCAGGGAACGTGCTGCCCGGCTGGATCAGGTACGTCTGCACACGGCTGCCCTGCTGCAAAGCAGGCGGCACGGGGGGAGCCTGATGCACCCCTGTGTCCCGCCTGTGACCCATCGACCAGATCCGGGAGCAGCCTGAGGTCGGTGGGGCAAGCGGGCATCACACCTTGGCCCCCAGCAGCGATGTCCCTGCGCTGCTGTCCCCGCGGCGGGGGTCCCAGCCCTGCTGCAGTGACCGCTCTGTGGGCGCACGTCCAGGAACCTGGGGACAAGACAGACACCCCCACAGCCTGTGGGAGCCCTGACCATGCTGGGACAGCGAAGGAGGGGATGTCCGTGTCCTCCTGTGCCCCAGGCATGCTGGGGAAGCCCTGGGCTGGGATTTCTCCCGCTCTCGGCAGTAACCCGAGAGCTCCAGGGCCCTGAGACAGCCCCCCAACAGCACTACCTATCAAAAGGTACCAGCAACTGCTCTTTGGGCCATTTTTTTTTTTTTTTGTAAGCAAATGAGGAAACGAGACACGCAAATCACAATTCACTCAAACTCATGTGGTAGATCAGGGATAAATTCTGACCTGGGGTGTTTTCTCTTTGGATCATGTCACTCGTTTTTCAGTCCATCAGCCCTGCCTGTTTTCAAGCGTCTCAAATGCTCTCCTGACCCAGAATGAGGGAAACCAGCTGTACCCCAGGCTCATGTGCTTTCTGCTTCGGTCCTTTCTCGGCGACGTGAGCTCCACACTTAACCGCATCCCACATTTTGGTCTCCTCGAGACCAAAACTCTTCACTCCTCGAAGCCGCGAACCTGCATCCCTGGGTGAGAAAGATCAGAAAAGGACAGGGGTGGGGAAAAATACGAGCCATGAGCTCAACACCAAGCGTCTTATTTCCATGGAGGCATCTCAGATTCTTCCTGTCCCCGTCGTTTTTGTAGGGAGGGCATCGTTTAGCACATTGATTCAAATGACCTCCACCATTAATCTTTGCAAGGCTGGTGGTTTTTTTTCTCTTTTTCCTCCAAGAGAGCAGGCAATTTTAGCCACAGCATCATTCTGGAGGGAGGGAGAGGAACGTGGACAGCTTTGAAGATACCCGACTCAAAGACCTAGTTATTCTGCCTGTTTTTCCCTCACCAACTTCAGCAGCAAGAACACATAAATTGTGTGTCATAGCTGCCTTTTCATCTGTCCCGGGAGTTATAGACTGCACACATAAGACAATTCATGTTCCTCTGCATAATGAGGTGAGTTTTATAAATCATAAATCTTCACTTAATATGCAGGTGGTGTTTGCTGCCAGGTTTAGGAAAACTGATGCAGTTGCCAAGTTCATGAATGTCATAAATCATTCATGCTAAGGTAGTCTGCAATTGCTCAGTCCTTTGAGACAGACCAATTTCAAGGTGGTTGTTTAACACACAAACGCGATCTTCATTGATTGTTTATACAAATATATATTTTCATTAAGTTTTTCCCTCTCCATTTTTTTTTTTATTCTTCTTTAGGTGCCAAGAGCAATGCCCTGAACAGTCCCCGCTAGTGGCTTCTTTCCAGTTTCAAAATTCCATCAGAAATCTATTACCAAATGCATAAAACCCCATGGATTTGTAATAGAAAGAGCCTTCTAAAGCTCAGAAAACACAACCTGGATGTCTCAATAAATCCCGACGCATGTGATTAAAAAAAAAAAAAAAAAAAGCAGAGCTAGAGAGCGTGCCTCGATTCTTCACGGGGTCGTTTCGGACATACGGTATTTTCTGCAAAATTGCCATTAATTAAAGGTGCGCTGATCCCAGCAGGGTTTGCAGCTCTGCTCGAACGGTAGCTGCTGTGTGCAGAAGAGCAGGTAATGCACCCCCGGTGGGAAATACCCCGGGTGCTTCTGGATTTAGCTTAGCCTACACATACCGGAGCTTGCTGGGTGCTCTGCAACCCCCTGGGAGGTGCAAGATTCAGTGGGAAGTCTCATGGGAAAGCAGCTTTCCCATGAGATGTGCAGTTTTTAGTGGGATGGAAAATTAGAGCTGGGTAAATCCAACAAATACCTGGGAAGAGACACCCCTCCTCCAAGTACCAGCCCCCAGGGGCTGAGCACGGACAAACCCGCTCGGGGGCTGCGGGGAGGTTGGGTTCTCCAGGAGATGCTCCTCCTGGTCTCACGTCTCCCAACCCCAAATGTCCCCAGGAGCTCTCAGCTCATGGTCTTTGTGCCTCATCTTCCTCTCTCACCACCTCCTGGGCTTTGCGTTTCGCTTTCTGGTTTCGTACGACCGCGTTATTTCAAGGCCGCTCTTACAAGGCGAAAGCTCTGTCCCATCTTGAAGTGTTTAGGGTCATCGAGGGAAGGCTGTCACCTCCCCTGCGGAAGCAGGACCTTGGATTAGCAAAGCCTTTCACTTCCCACCTGATTTACATCTTGGAGAGATCCAAAAATAAAAACAATAAATAAGGCACAGTGCTACTGGACAGAGTAGTAAATCAAAAAATGTTTAGGCTCAGAGTCACCCGGCACTTGAGAGGGGCTGTTATCGAACACCACATTAATTTTGAGTGGATCTAAGAAAACTGCGTAGGTGGAAAAAGGCAGAAAATTTTGACTGCTGTTCCTATCTTCCATCATCCTTTGCCGGTGTAATTAACTCATCACAAATAATTCAGGCACTGAGTTCTCTCTCTCTTCCCCCCCGCCCCGATCAGCCAACAAGTGCTGAAGTTTCTCAAGTTTATTCCTTGTTCCGAACTACTCACCAAATAATTTTTGCTAATAACTCCCCAGGCGCAGGCTGTTCCTCAGCATCTCGTTCTAAGCGTGTGCCAGCCAGAATTTGAGAATTGAGCCCGACTGGTCAGTTTAGGTCAGACGTGGAGGTCTCCTCCCTTGATTTAAAGAGCATGAAACCTAGAAAAGGCTTTTAGGGAGAAGGTGGCTTAAAATTTGCCTTGCCACAAATCTGTCACTGGATTCGGCTCCCAGCCTGCCCTGAGATATCCCCAGTTTCAGTGTTGTTCTTCATGGTGCTCCTCCGATCTCGTGGTTCTCGGCAGAGGAGGGGATTGGTAAAAACGCCCTGTTTTTATTAAGGCTGCTGCCTGCAAAGCAATTCGCTGGGATATTAATGAAATCTCAGCCCCGGGCGCCGGTGCTGCCAAAGGGAGCCCACCCCTCCATTTCTGCAGTTCCAAGGTTGCAACCTCCTCGCTGCGAGGTGCCCTTCAGAGAAGCATCTTTCTAATGGTAATGGCAGCTGACGCTTCCCACTAATTCAGAGCGGAGATAAAACTTAGGTGAATCTCAAGAGCCTCGGGACCTTCATGGCCGTAAGTCCCTCCTCCAGGCATATTTATGTTCTCGGGACTGATTAAGGTGGGGTTGAGCCGTACCTTGCGTTCCTTGACGTTCTTTCCACCATCGAGCCCGTGCTGGCTTTGTGCTCTCTGTGTGAGCAAGCGAGCATGGAGGTGGGGTAGTGCCGCTGTGCTCCTAACCAACGACATTCAACACCGGTGAACGTAGCCTAAAAAAAGAAGAGAAAATGTTGATTATTCCCTGGGAGCTCTGAATTCCTGGGCAAGAACCATCGCAACCCTGTCCTGTGAAGGGCAAGGCCTCCCAGGAGTGGTAATCGGGGATCTGGGGATCAGAGAGCTGAGGGCCCACCAGGAATTATTAGCGGTGAAACCTTGCAAGCAAAAATTCCAGGTCGCCAAAATGCAGCAATGGCAAAATACGGAATTATCGGAGTTATTCCCACCCTGCTGGTGAAGGGAAGGAGCTGGTTCCTTCCAGGAGCTGGGAGGGATGGTGTCTCTAAGGATGCAGAGGGGAGATGCAAAATTCAAACCTGCCTTTAATTGTTCCTCCAGGTCATAAACTCGAGAGTTGTCGCAGACGTTTCTGTGCAAAACGCCGCTGCTGGTTGCGTTCTCCTCACGCGGGGCGAGCCCTGGGGCCAGGCTGGGGGAACGGGGGCAACAAAAAAAAAGACAGCTAGAGCTATAAAAGTGGGGGAAGAGGGGGAAGGAAGAAATTCAGACGGAAACAGGGAAGAGCAGAGCTGGAGGGCTGTAGCAGCGGTCCTGCTGCCGAGGCGGGATGCGGGCAGGGACGGCAAACAGGCTGGGGCTACCAGCGCCGTGGGCGAGACCCATCATTGATTGATAGGAAACCATACTTTTCCTTAACATTTTGAGTTAAATAGGGGAAATTTTTCCATAGCCTGCACAGTCGTGCACAGCCAGAGAGGGAAACGGGGCATCCCGGCCGATCCGGGCGGCTCCAAGGAGGGGGCTGCCGGCCGGAGGGATGGAGGTACCGGGTCCCAGGGACATCCCTGGCAACCAGGCCGCCATGGGGACCCATCAGCCAACACGCAGCAGCGCTTTCTCCTTTCCCTCTCGTCCCTTTTGTGCACATCCCACTTCTTCAAAGCCCCCGACCGCCCCAGCTAGCTTTTCCCCCTCCCCGCTCCTTTCTCCCAAAAGTGTGACATTATCACCGTCCGCAGAACTGCCAAACAAGCGGCTCGCCTTTGCGTTTCCCTGCGGGGCTGCTCTTCAATTAAAAGCTCTTCTTGATGTCTTAACTTTCACCTCCGCTAATTGAGGTTCTCTTTTTCCAGCCTCCTCCCCCTTTTTAATGAGAGGCCGAAACGCCGGTGAAGGCAGCTTTGCAACGGGCAGCGCTAGTGACGGCGCGGTGCGAAGCCCAGGGGCACGTTTGGAGGACGAAGGCTGCCAAAGCCGGGCTCCTCGTGGCTCGGCCAAGCGTCACCGAGCCCGGGAGCAAAAGCCAGCGGAAAAAAATATAGGATCCAGGCCACGTATACGACAATCCTGCCCTTGGTACATGCTCCCGGGCTCCATCAGTCAGCGCTTCGGCAGCTAACGACACCGTGAGGCTTCTCCCATCCCTGTTTAATGCAGGGCAGGGACACAGCGATGGGATGGAGGAGTCAGGCACAGCCGGGTTTGCTGCTTGGCCTCGCGCCTGCCACCCGCATCTCCCCTCCTGGACCGCCATCGCAGCACTACCACCCCCAAATATTGTAAAACCATGAGCTGTGTTGAACATAGCGAGGGGGGAAGAGAAAAATAAAAAAAAATTAACAAAAACCCACGTCCTGTACATCCTCTTTCACTTGCCTGCTAATTTATGAACAGGTAAGCCTCTCCCCTGCCAAGCTTTTCTCCACATAAAAAAAAAAAAAGGGGAGGGTTAGAAACGCTTCGTAAAAAATATTGAGCACTTCACAAATTTTGAAAGTCCTTCTCGAGCAGGGACGGGGATAATTTGCTGTGAATTACGCCTCTTTTTTAAAAAAAAAAAAAAACAGGGCATGTGTGCAAGCAAAGCAACTGCACACCTTTGTTTATTTTACATCCAGCCTCGGCTACGTTCAGCAGTCCCTGATTATGTACGCTCAGACGTTTTTAAAAGCTGCTCATTTGTGAAAACCAATCTTCTTATAAAATAATGAATTGGAAGCTTTCATGGGAATTAACCGCTCGCTGCTGGGAACCGGCGGGAGGATAACGAAGATATCACAGGGGCTTGCAGGCGGGCTCCCTCCCCGTGCCTCACCCGGGGCTGGTCCTTGCTGGTGGCCCTGGGTTGCTGGAGATGCACCGACCGCATGCTCCAGACTGTGTCCGGTGCTGGGATCCCCAGTTCAAGGACAGGGAACTGCTGGAGAGAGTCCGGTGGAGGCTACGGAGATGATAAGGAAAGGCTGAGAGCCCTGGGGCTGTTCAGCTGGAGAAGAGCAGACCGAGAGGGGATCTCATCGATGCTCAGCAATAGCTAAAGGGCGGGTGGCAAGAGGACGGGGCCAGACTCTTCTTAGTGGTGCCGGGCAACAGGACAAGGGGCAATGGGCACAAACTGGAACACGGGAAATTCCATCTCAACACGAGGA
The DNA here is from genome assembly GCF_964199755.1 of Larus michahellis. Lineage (NCBI taxonomy): Eukaryota > Metazoa > Chordata > Aves > Charadriiformes > Laridae > Larus > Larus michahellis. The sequence continues at coordinate 3,336,081 of NC_133906.1, read as the reverse complement.
AAAACCTCTTTGCTTTGAGGGTGCCAGAGCCCTGGAAGAGGCTGCCCAGAGAGGTGGTGGAGTCTCCTTCTCTGGAGATACTCAAACCCCACCTGGATGGGTTCCTGTGCCACCTGCTCTGGGTGACCCTGCTCTGGCAGGGGGTTGGACGGGGTGATCTCCAGAGGTCCCTTCCAACCCCAACCATTCTGCGTCTGGGATGGACGGAAGCTTTTGGGGCTCATTGCAAAGGGTTCCCTTGCACCAGCGCTGATCCCTGCTGCAGACGCGTCCCCTCGGTGCATCGTCCTGCTGCAGAAGGTCCCCGGTTCCTCCGCAGGGCTGCCGCGCTCGCCGAGCTGCTCAAGTCCAGGTGTCCTTGAAATGCTGCTAAAGGGACAAATGTCTGCAAAATCGCTCATCTCTTGCCGACCTGACCATTTTATTCCTTTCTTCATACAGCGAGCCTCGCAGCTTGTAAAGGCTAAAACCATCCTCTCCAGCTCTCCAGCAGTTTTCAACCTGAAACGCTGCGTTGAAATACTCTCATGACTTCAGGTGTAGATTTCATTTCTGGCCTTGGAACAGTTTAAGACTTTTCTGATGTTATGTGCTCGGTTGTCTTTAAAAATCGTTTCTTGGCAGCGTACAATCGCCTTACAAAGTCACGATGCGGGGTTTGGGAGGAGGGAGCAGGAGCCGGAGCAGAAGGGCCGCTCGGAGCCCGGGAAGCCCTTCCCAAAGCCTGGCAGATGGGCAAAGCAGGCGCTTTGAGGAGGGGAGAGCGGCGCGAGCTCCGGGCTGGAGGCGAGTGAAGCGAGGACAGCAGGAAGCGGGGGCAGAGCGCAGGAGCCAGAGCCAGGAGCCGGGTTTCCCAGCCCGGAGGGTGCTCGCCACACGGGACCACTCACGCCCCGATGCAAAGCCCCGGGCAAGCGGGACGGGGGAGACTCACAGGCGGCACCTGGCTCATCTACAGGCACCGGGGTAGAAACACGCAGCTAAAGCTTTGGGATAAATTCAGGAGGAGGCGTACGTACCTTTTTGTGGACAATAATTTTGACTAAGAGACAGAAAATCAGTTTTATAGGGGATTTTAGCAGGATGTCTGCCAGCATGAATAAACACCGAGCGCTCCCGCCTGGCTCCGAGGACAGGCTGGGAATGGGGCTGCGGGGCAGAGCCAGCCTCAACGGGCTCAGCGTGTGCCCGGGACCCCACGTCCACCACCCCCTGCTCCACGGGGGCTCGAAGCTTTGCCAGCACCAGAGCTACTGAGAAAAAAAACAAAGATGTTTTACCCTTTACAGATCATCTAATGCTCTAATGAGATTCCTTAAAAACACAAACGAGCCACCTGATACGGCAGGATGAAAGCCTATCTCCATGGCAGTGATTTTCCTGAAGACGCTTTTCATCTTTTACCGCTGGAAGCTTCGACGTAAAAATTTATCACATGCCCTTCCCCTAATAAAGTGTGATGGTTTTACTGTATTTTTTATATAAATGTACATTTAGTTTTGAATTATACCAAGAGGCAGGCGCTAGCTTTGGTTGCCTCTGCGACACACGGCGTAAATCACGGCTCCCTAGCAACTTCCCAGGACCACGGTCTTCTGCCTAAGGGTAAAAGTAACTTCTCTTGACTTCAGTGAAAGTTTCTGGTATCCTGCGGTGAGAGAATAGGCCCCCAGAGACTCATTTGCTGTTGATTAAAAGCAAGACACTAATAGCACCGGGCACCGTGGTACAGCGAACACTGTGCCACCTCCCACCCACGCCGCTGCATCGACTCGAAGCCTGGCCCTGCTGCTCCCGGGAGCCCAAAACTCTCAGAAACGCATGAAAATGCTGACGCCAAAACTGCTTGTTTTTGTGGTTACGCCCTCAAGCGGTGCCCGGTGCCACCCCGGTGCTCCCAGCCGCCCCATGCTGGGCTGACCCCCTATGTCTGCCCATCCTCACCCAGCCCCTGCCTCCCCGGGGACATCCCACCGCCCCCAGGTGACTTCCGAAAAGGTCCTGGGCTTGCCCTACGGCCGCAGCCTTGGTGTGCTCAGCAGCCGGGCAAGGCGTGGAGAGACGGGGACAAGAGTTTACGGGGTCACCACCTCCCATTGCCCGTAGCGAGGAGCACCAGCCTGGCTTTCCATTTCTTGGCCAGCGTGTCCTGGCTGGGGCTTGGTGGTGGTGGGGGGTGTGTTCAGCAGAGCCCCCCAAGCCCGTGGCTGGTGCATCAGCCGCTGGAGCGGCCGCATTTGATCCGATTGAGCATAACAAGCAGCGCGGGACCTGGGGAGATGCGCCATCAGCACGATTAGCCACGTTCCCCGGGGAAAGGGCTACGCCGGGGAGATGGGGAAGATGACTGGTGATGGAGGAGCAGCAGATGGTCTCTCTCAAGGAGAACGCCGGGACAGTAATTACAAGAGACAAGAGGGGAGCTGCTGGCTCGCTTGCAAGAATTTGTCCAAGCAATCACGGGAAGCACGAGCCTCTCCGGCGAGCAGGGAAGGGAGCGCGACGGGGGATGAAGACTTTTGCCCGGAGGCTGCCAGCGCCCGGCCAGAGCCCACCCACCTTTCCAAGGGGGCACGGACTCTCCCTCCTCTTCGCTCCGTGCCTGCGACTCCCTCTTCACCACGATAATTATGATTTAATACGCTTTAAGCTCGGCTTGGCTTTCTCCTGCTCTGCGTTGTCCAAAGGGGATCCCAACCGCCGGGCTGCTTGTCCCAGCTGCCCCCCAACAGGTTGGGGATCAAGAAGTGACTTTGCTTCTTGCTGCTTGTGTGGGACAAGCTGTGCCAGGAAGGACAGGCTGTGGCCTGGGAGCATCGCTTCCCAGGAAAGAAAAAAAAAAAAAAAAAAAAGAAAAGAGAGAGCAAAGCTCACAGCTTGCAAGTGTTTTCCATCCTCTTTAGCTCAGCTGTGATTTTACGCCTTATTGCCCCTCTACCCCGTGCCCTCATTTTTCTACTCTACCATGACTCTTTATTCCCCTTGGAGTAGCTCCCTGCCAGCCAAAGCACGGAAAAGGTTAGAGAGGAGTTTAATTAGCGCTCCTCCGCCCCTCTCCCTCCCTGCCTGCTCCCCTGCGCCCGCTGGTGTCCCCGCAGCAGGCCTGGACGAGCAGGGGACGCGAAAACGGAGCGGGGAAGGGGGGCTGTGCCATCCCAGGGGGCTTCTACCGCGAGGGATCCCCCCGCCGTGTGAACCCCTCGATGTTGTAGCTCTGCAATGCAGCCTGAGCAGTAGCTGAGACCTGCAGGTGACGAGGAAATCAGGGCTAATTAGAACCGCTAATTAGATCTCTGCTGAAACGCCGCCTCTGCTCTGCGTCCCGAGATGGGTCCCTCCTGCTCCGAGGGCTCCTTCTGCTCCTGCCACCCCATCGGCGGCGCGTGTGCTACACACACAGAAGCCAAAAAGAAATTTAAAAAAAAAATAAAAAAAAAAAATCACTTTTGACAAGACTGAAGTATTTCGCATCACGCTGCTGCTGACTTGGGCAGAGCTGCAGCCCCAGCTCCGCCGAGGGCATGGAGCCAGGAACATCCAAGGGAGATCTACAGTGCTTCCCATTTCTTGAGAAGTTATTTCCCCATAATCATTCCCATTATTCCACTCAGCCTGCGGGGAAGGAGCTGCCCGGGACGGCTCCGCACACCCTGGAGAGAGCTCAGCCACCTGTGTCTCCAGCGCCAGCCCAAGTGGGGCCAGCAGCGGCCGGGGACATCCGCCTGCCGGGACACCCCCACCTCGGGGATCTGCGAGGAGCAGAGCTGGGATTTTCCTCCTGCGGGCTCTGCCAGAGGACTCCGCAGTGTGTCTGCCCAGCCCCAAGACCAAAACCCTTCCTGGAGAGCCCTGTCCTCCTCTGTGGTGGAGGAACAGCAGCGCACAGCTCAGAGGGACATTCCGGGGGACGCCGGGGACAGCCAGCTCCTGGCCCTGAGGAGCCGGCAGCGCCACCTCGAGCATTCCTCATCACAGAATGGCTTGGGTTGGAAGGGACCTTAAAGCCCAGCCAGTGCCACCCCCTGCCCTGGGCAGGGACACCTCCCACCAGCCCAGGTTGCTCCAAGCCCCGTCCAACCTGGCCTTGAACCCCTCCAGGGATGGGGCAGCCACAGCTTCTCTGGGCAACCTGGGCCAGGGGCTCACCGCCCTCACAGCAAACAATTTCTGCCTCAGATCTCATCTAAATCTCCCCTCTTTCAGTTTAAAACTGTTCCCCCTCGTCCTATGGCTCCCCTCCCTGATCCAGAGTCCCCAGAGAGCTGCAGTGGAGGAGCCGAGCTCCAACACTGCCCACCCCCTTCCCGGCAGCAGCAAACCCTTTGGTCGGCTCAGCCCCTCCCGGAAGGGCACTCAGCACCCGTATCCATCACCTCCAGGAGGGAGAGGACGACCTTAGAGCTCCTTAGAGCTGGGGTTTAAGATTAAAAGCCCCCCAGGACAGCAAAACGCGGACCCGCTGCCAGGAGCATCGGTACTTTGGAGTTTGTGGGAAGGAGGACAGCCAGAGCAGAGCCACACGGACATTTCGGTTTCGGTGCCGCCAGCGTTCACCGTGCAGGATGCGGCATTGACCAAGGCAAACGTACCCTTGGGTCAATACCGTTTGCTATTTATACCAGCAGACCTTATTAGGAGTGCCAGATCAGGCTATAAGGCCCTGATTTACTGGAGCACTTAAGCCTGTGCCTAACTTTAAGTACACAAGCAGATCCATTGACTTCGGCGGTTTACGGTTCGACATTTGTAAGTAACTTGCTGAACAAGGACCTACATTATTCATCCGAAACCCCGGGTAATGCATTCTTAGGAAATAACCGTAGCAAACTCTACAAATCCCTGCTGGAAGGACATCCTAAAGCCCTGGCTAGATAGGGAGATTAGCTGGGATTGCTTTGTAAACAGCGCGCATACAGACAGAGATATTTTTTATTTTTTTATTTATTTATTTATTTTTTTAAAAAATCAGGCATTGCAAAATTCAGACTTGCAGCCGGCCCGGCTCTGCCTCCCGGCTGGGTCTCGGGAGAGGGGACACGGCAGCGCCCCGAAGCTTCATAGCGCAGACCACAACGGGGGGACGGAGGATGCAATTAAGCAAATTCATTTAAGTGCAAACGCGGCTACCTCAGACCCCAGCCACTTGGGCAACAGCAGCCATAGCTGCGGCCAGTTCAGCTCCTGTTACCGCCACACCGAGGTGACATAAAGCCACGTAGAGGTAAGACATTGGCATAAAACACTACGAGCAGAGGAAGCAGGCATCTCCCCACTTCAGGGACCCCCCCCTGGAGCAGCAGAACCACCCCCCCCACCCCACCAAGGTGCAGACCCACGGTACCTGCAGGAGATGAGCCGAGCCAGCCCGCTGATAGCCCCGGCCACAGCACAGGGCTCGCCAGGTCGCAGCGATGGAGCAGAGCCAAGGACACGCCAGGGACCATGCCCACAGGACAGGGCTGGCGAGGCCCACGGCAAAGCCACCCCACAGCTCTGGCAAGGACCAAGGGGCTCAGCTGAAATGCATCTCCCAAGCCAAGGGGGGAGGTCCCCAACGAGGCGGCTCCCACCTGCCCCAGCAGCAGGAGCCCTGGGCACAGCTGTGCCACGTCAGGACCCCAATCCCAGACTGGCAGGGATTGGAAGGGCCCTCTGGAGATCATCTCCTCCAACCCCCTGCCAGAGCAGGGTCACCCAGAGCAGGTGGCACAGGAACGCCTCCAGGCGGGGTTGGAATGTCTCCAGAGACGGAGACTCCACCACCTCTCTGGGCAGCCTGTGCCAGGGCTCTGCCACCCTCACAGGAAAGAAGTTCCTCCTCGTGTTGAGATGGAACTTCCTATGGTCAAGTTTGTGCCCGTTACCTCTTGTCCTGTCCCTGGGCACCATGGAAAAGAGCCCGGCCCCAGCCTCCTGACACCCACCCTTGAAGTATTGATAAGTGTTGATGAGATCACCCCTCAGCCGTCTTTTTTCCAGACTGAAGAGACCCAAATCCCTCAGTCTTTCTTCATCAGAGAGGTGTTCCAGTCCCCTCAGCATCTTGGTAGCCCTTTGCTGTCCCCTCTCCAGCAGTTCCCTGTCCTTCTTGAACCGGGGAGCCCAGAACTGGACCCAGCACTCCAGCTGTGGCCTCCCCAGGGCAGAGGAGAGGGGGAGGATGACCTCCCTCCACCTGCTGGCCACATTCTTCTTGATGCCCCCCAGGATGCCATTGGCCTTCTTGGCCACGAGGGCACATGGCTGGCTCATGGTCACCCTGTTGTCCGCCAGGACTCCCAGGTCTCTTCCCACCAAGCTGCTCTCCAGCAGGTCACCCCCAACCTGTCCTGGTGCGGGGGGTTATTCCTCCCCAGGTGCAGCACCCTCCACTTGCTCAGAGCCTTCCCGGCACTTTTACAGTGTGCTTTAACCCCCCCCTCTTTCCTCATCCAGAGGAATTTCCTCCAGGAGAGGTTTTGGATGGCTGGGAGGGAAAGCAGCGATGGTGCGGATGCATCCCGCTGGCCACGCTGCTCCGTTTTGAGGGGACCGGAGCAGGGGACCTCTCTTTGCAAGGGACCTGGAGAGGCAGCCACCAAATCGGCGCTTGCCCACGCAATGTTTTCTGTTACTGCGGCTGCAATTATCCCCTGCAAGCCGTCAGGAGCAACCCGCGCGGCATTCGCGGGGAAAAAGCGCCGCGCACGCTTTGCTGCCGGCGGCCAGAAGACGGCTGGCAAAATGAGCTAAAACGGCATGGGTTTGAGCCATTTCATAAAATGTAATAGAGAATTACGTCCCCGTTGTGCCATTCTACCAGATAGTCGGGGAAAAAAAAAAAAGAAAAAAAAAAAAAAAAAAGACCCAACGAAAAACCAGCCCCAGAAATCCGTTGAAAGGATCTCATTCCGCATTCAGCTGATGAGCAACCGGAGAAATCCTTGCCGCATCCGAGCGCGTTTGGTGGTGCCCCGTGAGATGCGGTGTTATCCTTTTTTTTTTTTTTTTTTTTAACAGCTTTTCCATGCGTCGTGCCACGTGGGTGACCACCTCTAGGTGCGCGGACGGGGGTCCCTGTGCATGTCCCTGCCCTGCGCCCCGTGCCGGAACGCGGGAGCGGGAGGAAGACCGGGCTCTCCTCATCTTCCTCACCGTGCTGCTGCTGGTGAGATTCGAGCAAGGAAGAACCAAACGTTATGGATCCCTCAACCGCTGTTATTTGTCCCCGTGTGCATTGCTGGTATTTTGCATTAAAATATATGTTGTTAAATTTATGCCTTAATATATATATATGTGTAACATGGCTGAGTTACGGTTGCTGTGGGAACTATAACTTTCTTTTTTCCAAGAGGCTGTTATATGTCTTATTATGTTGTATCATCTGGAGGTTGGCTGGAAACAAGATTGCTGCTGTTAATCCTTCAGCGGGGAGGGCTGATTAAACCCAGCCGTCCCCTCCTCGGGCCCGTAGCTGCACGCAGGGTCTGTATCACCCGCGCGGGGGACAGCCCTCCTAACACCGGCCCTAATTAGACTTCTCGTTTGGGGCAGAGGGGCCAGACCCGGGCGCAAAGCATCAATGTGAGGTGGTTTTTCCTTGCCTTACCCGGGCGGCGTGAGGGTGGCTGGGGGACAAGTCCAGCCCCGCGCGGGTTGGGGACCAGCCCCGCTGCTGCTCCCACCTCTCCCGTCCTCGCCGCAGGGACAAACAGGGCCAAGCTCCTGCTTCCCCCCGCCCCCGGCGGCCAGGGCTTGGGCAGGATTGGGGCTGGGTCCCATCCCTGCCAGCCTGAGCCTCTCCATGAGGAGAATCCGGAGAAGGGCAGATCCCAAATCCTCTGGGATACAACCCCATGAAACCGCCCGACCCCCATCCCTGCCATCAGCGGGACGTGCCCAAGCCCCACGCCGTGGGGTTTCGCTCCCGGGGCGAGAAGCCTGTCCACAGCCCCCTTCCGTACCCGCCCCCAGCACGGCTCCGCAGCATCCGAACCCTCCTGCCTCGCCGGGATGCTCGGGGAGCACCTTCATCCCCCCACCCCCACCCCTGCAGAGACGAGGCAGCACCTGGGGGACAGCGGGACGCTGCTGGGACCCCCATCCCACCGAACCCCGCTGAAAGCAGGATGCGTTCCCCAAACCCTGGCGCTGGGCCCTCCCAGCGCCTTGGCGGGGGTTTGTTTGTGGTTTTGGCCGCTGTGAGTCACCCACCGAGGTGGCTGATTAAAGGCTTTAATGGGCCATGGAGCGGGTTGATTTGCTGGGAGGCTGCCGTAAAAAGATGGGAAGGCTGCTTAGCGCCTCGGTCACCGGAGGTATAAACAAAGGATGGATTTTGCTAGCACATGTCCACTCTCCTCGTAATGAAACACAAATTGCTCGCCGAGAAACTGCTCCGGGATATAGATGTTTGTGAGAGGCTAAATGGGCCTCTTACCGTTTAAATATTTATTCCTTTTTCCTCCTGCTTATTTTTTTTTTTTAATTTGCAGAAGGCACCCGTGCATAAAATCTTCGATGCACAATATTTAAAGGGACGGGAAGTAACTCCTAGGTGGTACATGCTGCCCTGGCTGGTGTCAGAGCTGCGTCTCCGGCGGCGCATTTGGGCGCGTTGGGACCCCGTGGGGATGAAACCCCCGGCGCCGAGAGGCAGCGCCGACTCCAACCCCCAGCGGAGATGCGAGCGGCGGCCCCCAAATGGCACGTGGTGGGGGACACCCAGCGGCGCTGGAGGGATCCTTCGGCAGGCTGACGTGCCCCCAAGCTGGGTTGAGAGCTGCCAGCCCCCAAACCCCACCTTTAAGCTGGGTTTGGGGCTCCGGGAAGCCTGGCGACGCGAGAGGCTTTTCCTTTAGAGCATCAATCCCAGGCGGGCTCAGCCCCGCTGCCCGCGGGTGTTCCAGCCCAGAGCCACCCCATCACATCTCCCCGTGGAGGGCAACGTCCACGTCCCCCACGCCGAGGTGTTCTCCAGAGCATCGTGGCCTCACATCGCTCTCCTGCCGGGGAGGAGTTTTGCCAGATATAAATAATCCTCCAACTGAGGCTGCAGGAAGGAGTTATTTACAGAGGAGGGATGAATCCCGCTGCAGGGTGACGTTCCCCGCATGACTAATGGCTTTGGTAGCACTATTTTTGAGTCTGTCCCCACTGGGAGGAGGTCGAGAGGCAGGAGATGGGATGGGGACAGGGCGGTTTTGGGATGTCCTTGACCCTGAGCCCCCAGGAACGGGCTGGCGAGAGCGTAGGAGGAAAATGGAGAGGAGCAGAGGCTTCCCTTGGGCTTTGTCCGTCCTGGTTCAGATTCCTCCCAGGTGACTTCTCAGCTTTCCCGCCGTCACTCAGCCTTCAAGAGCAGAGATTTCCTGATGAAATTAAAAGGAAAACTGGTATATTTGCTGCTTCGAGCCAGGGCCTCATTAAAGCTCACAGCAAAATCCCCGCTCACGGGTGGGGTGAGGTTTTCTCCCCATCTCGTTACAGGGCGGTAGCGCAAAATTAACCCAGCATAAACCCAAACCCAGAAGGTTGGATGAAGGTGTTGAAAGGTGAAGCCACATCCTCCCTGCCTGCCCTGGTTGCACACAAACAGCCTGGCCCTACCTGGGCAAGCCCTGCTTTGCTCCTGCCCGCACGTCCCTCCTGCCCACACATCCCTCCTGCCTGCACATCCCTCCCTGCGCATCCCTCCTGCCTGCACATCCCTCCCGCCCGCACATCCCTCCTGCCTGCACATCCCTCCCTGCGCATCCCTCCTGCCTGCACATCCCTCCCTGCCTGCACATCCCTCCTGCCTGCACATCCCTCCCTGCACATCCCTCCTGCCCGCACATCCCTCCTGCCTGCACATCCCTCCCTGCGCATCCCTCCTGCCTGCACATCCCTCCCTGCCTGCACATCCCTCCTGCCTGCACATCCCTCCTGCCCGCATGTCTCTCCTGCCCGCACATCCCTCCCTGCACATCCCTCCTGCCTGCACATCCCTCCCTGCACATCCCTCCTGCCCGCACATCCCTCCTGCCCGCACATCCCTCCTGCCCGCACATCCCTCCTGCCTGCACATCCCTCCCTGCGCATCCCTCCTGCCTGCACATCCCTCCCTGCCTGCACATCCCTCCTGCCTGCACATCCCTCCCTGCACATCCCTCCTGCCCGCACATCCCTCCTGCCTGCACATCCCTCCCTGCGCATCCCTCCTGCCTGCACATCCCTCCCTGCCTGCACATCCCTCCTGCCTGCACATCCCTCCTGCCCGCATGTCTCTCCTGCCCGCACATCCCTCCCTGCACATCCCTCCTGCCTGCACATCCCTCCCTGCACATCCCTCCTGCCCGCACATCCCTCCTGCCCGCACATCCCTCCTGCCTGCACATCCCTCCCTGCGCATCCCTCCCTGCCCGCACATCCCTCCCTGCCTGCACATCCCTCCTGCCTGCACATCCCTCCTGCCCGCACATCCCTCCTGCCTGCACATCCCTCCCTGCCTGCACATCCCTCCCTGCGCATCCCTCCTGCCCGCACATCCCTCCTGCCCGCACATCCCTCCCTGAACATCCCTCCTGCCTGCACATCCCTCCCTGCGCATCCCTCCTGCCTGCACATCCCTCCTGCCTGCGCATCCCTCCCTGCCTGCGCATCCCTCCTGCCCGCACATCCCTCCTGCCTGCACATCCCTCCCTGCCTGCACATCCCTCCTGCCCGCATGTCCCTCCTGCCTGCACATCCCTCCCTGCACATCCCTCCTGCCCGCACATCCCTCCCTGCCTGCACATCCCTCCTGCCTGCACATCCCTCCCTGCCTGCACATCCCTCCCGCCCGCACATCCCTCCTGCCTGCACATCCCTCCCTGAACATCCCTCCTGCCCGCACATCCCTCCTGCCTGCACATCCCTCCCTGCCTGCACATCCCTCCTGCCCGCATGTCCCTCCTGCCTGCACATCCCTCCCTGCACATCCCTCCTGCCCGCACATCCCTCCCTGCCTGCACATCCCTCCTGCCTGCACATCCCTCCCTGCCTGCACATCCCTCCCTGCCTGCACATCCCTCCTGCCCGCACATCCCTCCCTGAACATCCCTCCTGCCTGCACATCCCTCCCTGCGCATCCCTCCTGCCTGCACATTCCTCCTGCCTGCACATCCCTCCTGCCTGCACATCCCTCCCTGCGCATCCCTCCTGCCTGCACATCCCTCCTGCCTGCACATCCCTCCCTGCGCATCCCTCCTGCCTGCACATCCCTCCTGCCTGCACATCCCTCCCTGCGCATCCCTCCTGCCTGCACATCCCTCCTGCCTGCACATCCCTCCCTGCGCATCCCTCCTGCCTGCACATCCCTCCTGCCTGCACATCCCTCCCTCCCCGCTCGGCCACGAAACGCGGGGCAGGCAGCACGTGAGGTTGATGGAAAAGTACTGCAGTGAAATGACAGAGATCTCCCTTCCACAATACTGATATTTTAAAGTTATTTATGTACTAAATGTACCAGGGTTGCTATTGTCTCCACAGCTCCATTTATTGTAAGGCGTGCGGCATGAATTTATCATCGAGGGCTTCGTGCTGGGGAGGGCTGCCTGCGTGGCCCCGGCGCCGCGGGAAGGAGCGGTTGTGGCCGGCTCTGCCATTCCCGGTGACCTTCCCACCTCCCCAGCGCTGGCCGGCCCTGGGCCAGGCGCTTACTGGTGCTTCCACCAGGGCAAGTGCGGAAATCAAGGTTTGCTCTATAATTCGCTTTTCACCCGTAGTAAAAGGCAAGTGGAGGTTGAGAGGAGAGGCAAGGGAGCGGGGTGGCAGGGATGGGACGGTGACAATAGGGCTGTGTCTGGGTGATGCTCCCACTTCCATCCTGGCCCCGGCACGGGAACAGGGTTGGGAGGACACCAAGGACGGCACCTGAAAGCAGGGACGTGGCGTGCTGCCTTTCCCTCCCCGTGACTCGGTTTCCCCGTCTGCAGAATGGGGTGGCTGAGGTCCCTCGGGTGGCCGCACTGTTTGGCGGCCCCGTGGCAAAGGCACCTGGCCAGCCCTGTGCTGGGAGCCACCCTGCCCCAGCACTCGTCCCAGCTCCGCTTTCTTTGGCACTACGCGTCGATCCCCCTCAAACAGCTGCATTTCCAGGAGCCCTGGCTGTTGGCGCTCGGCAGGACATCTCTCTGCCTCGCAGTTTACCTTCTGCTCTTCGGACGAGTGTATTCCTGCCCTTGGACGGCTGTTTGGGTGGCAGGTCCCCGCCAGCCCGCCATGCCTCCGCGGCCCCATCCCCGCCTCCGGGCTTTTTCCCGGTGACTGGCTGGCCTGGGGATTCGCACCATTTGGTCTGATGCCACTCGCCTCTACCGATCCCTTGCCTTTTCTTCTGCCTGTTCCACATTATTAGTCCTTTTCTTCTTCTCCTTCCATGTTGTTTATTACAATTTGCTTTTCTGACGTTCTGTTGGGTTTTATTTGTCTTGGCATCGCATCGTCGGGGATTTCACTCACATCATTTCAGCCCGGGTTTGCACTGACATCATTATGTTTCTTCTTTCCCTCCTGCTCGATTTTTCTTTGGAGCCGGCGCTCTTCCAGTGTTCGCCGGCACGCCTCGGGGACGGTGCTCTTTGGCCTTATTCCGGAGAGTTTGCCTGCCGCGGCATGCAATCGCTCACAAGCACACGCTTGGCCTCGGGCAAGCTCAGGCAGAGCCTGTTTTAGCATTTCTGGGCTGAGCCGAGGAAACATTCCCGAGTCTGTAAGAGGAGCGGCTTCAGGGGCCGAGTCCCGGCTGGGAGCAGGAGACTTGCCCTGTACCAGCCCCTGCGGAGTCAGCCCCTTCTCTCTGCCCCACGTCCCTGCCACCAACGCCGAGGTAATGGTGCCCATCTGCTCTGGCATCCGAGGAGGTAAAGGGCTCTCATAGAATGGTTTGGGTGGGAAGGGACGTTAAAGCCCAGCCAGTGCCACCCCCTGCCCTGGGCAGGGACACCTCCCACCAGCCCAGGGTGCTCCAAGCCCCGTCCAACCTGGCCTTGAACCCCTCCAGGGATGGGGCAGCCACAGCTTCTCTGGGCAACCTGGGCCAGGGGCTCACCACCCTCACAGCAAACAATTTCTGCCTCAGATCTCAGCTAAATCTCCCCTCTTTCAGCTTAAGGCCATTCCCCCTCATCCCATGGCTCCCCCCCTTGATCCAGAGTCCCTCCCCAGCTTTTCTGGAGCCCCTGTAGGGACTGGAAGGGGCTCCAAGGTCTCCCCGGAGCCTTCTCTTCTCCAGGCTGAACCCCCCCAGCTCTCTCAGCCTGTCCCCACAGCAGAGGGGCTCCAGCCCTCCCAGCATCTCCGGGGCCTCCTCTGGCTCCACTCCAACAGATCCATGTCCTCCTTATGTTGGAGGGCTCCAGAGCTGGACACAATACTCCAGGTGGGGTCTCCCGAGAGCAGAGCAGAGGGGGAGAATCGCCTCCTTCTCCCACTATTATTGAAGTTCACTGCCACGAGACAGGAACAATTGCTGTCATCACAAAGGAAAGATCCAAATTCCCACACGATACTTCTTTGGCTTCAAGCCCAGCTGGTTGGGGTGCCCCACACAAGCAGGGGTCACCGGTGATCCCCCCCAAGCCTGGGGCACCCACCCCTTCCACAGCCGTGGTGGTTCACGTGCTGTGATCATCTGGTGCCACCTGGCTGCTCGCCTCTGGGTAGGTACCAGGAGTGGCGAGAGGAGGAGGATGGGTGGGCAGGGATGCCACCTGAAGGCTCCAGGGTGTCTGTCCTTCTGGTCCTCACCTCCTGCATGTGCTTAAGAAGCCCAATGTGCTCCACGGCATCAAGTCCTTCCTCGCTAATGTTAATATCCAGCCCTGGAAAACCACCAGAATTATACATAGCACAAATTGTTTGGGCAGGGACACACAGGGATGTGACAAACCGGAGCGGGAAGGAGATACCAGCAGTAATGCAGGTATCGGGTCAGTGCTCGAGTAGGCAAAAGCGCATAGGTTCCCCAAATCCCTGCCTGGTGCATCGTGTGCTCAATTAACAGTTGTCATTCATGGACTATTTCCCTTGGTGGTGACCTGCTGGGGACGGACGGAGAGGCTGAGCACGGCCTGGGACGTACCAGCCATCGCGTAAAGCCTGGGGACAGCCTGAGGTGAGGGGAAGAGGGACCTTCGCAGCAAGAGCACAAACTCCTGGTGCCACCACCCGAGGCGCAGCCCCGCAGGAGGCTCCCAAAGCAGCAGCAAGACTCCCCCTGTCAAATCACCCCAGTGCACGTGAATTGATGGGGGGTGAAGAGGGGGCTTGCTGTGGCCACTTGTTATGGTTTGAGAAACCCAACAACAATTTTTGTCGTTCAGACAATTCTCTCACCCAATGACCCCTCCCCACCCAGGAAGGGGGAATTGGGGAAAAAACATGGAAACACCAGGGTTGAAATATAAACAGATTTGATAGGATAAGGCTAGATAATTCCCATCAATAACACCACAGAACCAGTACTGGTCCCCGTACCAATATAAAATAGACAAGGACTATGCCCAGCCCATCCCACCAGCAGGAGCCGTGCACTCCCCGCAGGGACAGCCAAGGTGGGACCTTGCGAGCGCTGCGGCTGCGGGAGGAAGGGAAGGGCTCAGGGCTCCGGCACCGGGGCGAGGAGTGCTCAGGATGGCAGCCAGGGAGGGAGGGAGGGAGGGAGGGAGCTCCTCAGCAAACTTTCCAATTTCTACCGAATGTGCGGTTCCTGGTATGAAATAACCCTGTTGGCAGCTTGGGTCAAGTGCCCGGGTCTCGCTCCTCCTCGTCCCCGCACCTGGGGAGCTCGAAAACACCGAGACCTTGAAACCCACGCACCAGAGCTGGCTAGAAAGTAAATATTTTCACAAATTCTGACACTAGAGTCTTCTAAAAGTGCGGTTTTCCCAAGCATTAGAAGAGGAATTAGTCCTGTGTCGCTCAAACCAGGACACCACTGCTGTCTGCAGGGAAGGACCGTGGTCACGTATCCCTGTGCCGGGCTTTGCTCCGTGGCCAGGCACCCACTGGCTGGGAGCAGGCTGAGCCCTGGCGTGGTGCTGGTTGTGGTGTCGTGCCCAACTTGGGGCTGTGTCCAGGGGTGGAGGCTCTCAAGAAGGAGAGCTCCACCACCACGCTGTGTAATCCCGGCTGACGAGCCAGCCGGAGCCTCCCGCAAGCCTGCCAAACAGAGCTGGGAGCCTCCTCCTACCCCAGATCCCGGCACTTCTGAGCTGGAGATGCCAGATTTTACCCTCAGTCGGAAAAAAAGAAAAAAGGAGAGGGAGGATGCATAGAGGGAGCCGACAGGAAAAACACGATCAGACATCCCGAATAGCAGAAAAAGCTACAGCGTGGCATGTCTGAGCAGAACAGCATGTCGGTGCTAGCAGCCCGGGTGCTTCAGCTCCCGGTAAGGAGGAGAGGGATCTCGGCACAGCGGCTAACGCGGGAACGGCAAGTCCCGACTTCGTCAAGTACATCTGAGATCCACATTTAGACTCTCTGGGAAATGCTGGCTGAAAGGAAGCTGGCACGAAATTTCCATTTGCAGTCGCAGGGGTTTTGGGGAAATCGATCTCTTTAGAGCCCTTTGGAAACCTCGGCCTGATGGCTTTAAATATTTACTCTCCTCCTGCACACCAGGTCCCAAATTACAGGGTAAATACATTCTCCCAGGCAGCCAATTGGTACGGATGCCGTAAACCTCCAAAACAGCCCGTGCAGGTACTGATGAAAGAACAATCCTTAATAAGATTGTGATTTGCAATTGGGAAACTGTGAGAAGCTTTTGAATTGGGGAGGGGCGGGGGGGGGAAAAACCAAACCCAGAAATAATTCTTGTGACTCCAGGGCGTTGATGTCCTTCACGCGGTGGGCTGGCCATGAGAGCAGGACAAGGAAAGCCCACGCCTCAGCCAGCTGCGCCCACCGCCTCCCGCTGCGGGGATCAGCTGCAGAAACACCCGCCTGGGATCGTCTCCTGGTGCTTCTGGGCTTTTGGATGACTCGGACAGGGAAACTGGAAGGCAGAGATAATGCTCGTCCTGCTGTGTAGCTAATGACGTTGCCATCTCGGAGGCTTTAAAGTGGCCGGAGTGAGCATTAGGAGTCTTTGGGATCCATCATTTTTTCTCTTAAGCGTAACAGCAGGTTACATCTATTTTTCCCCTTTTCAAGATGCCTCTGATGTCCCTGCCTGCCTCAGAGGGAGCCCTTAATCAAACCCTAAAAATTCAACAAGACTCTTCAAAGGAAGCTTTTCTCACTTCGTTATGGCCTTTCCCAAAGAGACCAACCCCTTTGCCCGATCCCTCACTCCACCAGCGCGGGGAGCGCGGGCAGGACAGGAGCCTGCTCTGCTCTCCAGGCCACCAGAACCCATCATGATTGCTGCCATCTCCTTCACCTACACCAAGAGCCCAAACGCCACCGCTCATCGCAGCCCAGAGCCACCAGCAGCCCCAAGAGCCAGATGCCAAAGGTGCTGTCTCTCATGGGCAAGAGGCACAGGAGGCGTCAGCGACCTACAGACCCGTGGCTGATGGCAAAAATCTTGTACTCCAGCTACAGCACGTTGGACGAGGCTGTCAGGAGGGTATCTGGATGGAAATGCCTAAAGGTGACCTGCGAGGAAAGCCTGGAGACTGAGCAGAGCACAGAAAGAAGGTGTCCAGCACCTACCTGCGCTGGCCGGGCTGCCGAGGAGGTGGCACTGGGATGTCTCAGTCTCCCAGCCAGACTGCTGTAGGTCTGTCAGTGAAGAACCCATCTGCACGTGTTTCAGAGGCACCTGATGATAGTGGAGGGTCTGAGCATCCTTATTCTTCCAGTCCAGAGAGGTCCTGAGAACAGCTAGAAGACACCTCAGTGGCTCATGAGAGATGTCCTGCTGAAGTCCTGTTAACGTCCCATCCCGTCCTCTGCAAGTCCCATCCCACCAGAGAGCTCCAGAGGATCCCTGCTGCTGCCCTGCACCGTGGCAGAGACTCAGACCAACCCGGGGGTCTCCAACTTTAAGACCAGTCTGAAATCAGCGGCAAAAGAGCTGCGGGACACTCAGCAAGGAGTGCAACATCGCGCCTGGTCAGCGAGACTATGGGTTAACCCCTGGGTGAGGAGGAGGAGGATGCTGCGGGTTCACTGGTGTCTCCTGCACCGAGCAGCCGAAGGCAGCACCTCGGAGTAAGGGGTTTGTGTTGGCTGGATCAGCCCCTGCAGCCCATCTCAGCTGTCGGCAGGACATCCCAAACCAGAAATGAGGTCATTTGAGCAAGAACATGCAGATGCGAAAGGGAGACAAATTCTGGAGCGACTTCATCGATCATCTCAGGAGAGCTGACACGTGCGCTGGGGTCCCTCCTGGCAGGGAGAGGACTGTGCCGGGACTGCTCCCTAGACAAACGGGGCTGACTGGTGAGCACTGGGCATTGTCCTGAGCACAAGAGGGCATGACCTAACGGAGGTGATGCTGTGACGAGCACCAAGTCCTCCTCCATAGGGGAAAAACCCCAGCAGAACACCCTGCCCAGGCTCAGGGCAGCGGCAGGACTCAGCCGGGACTCCGTAGTGCCCACTGAGCGCTACTCGGACTGAGACCCACCGCTGGAAAGTAAAGGCGACAAATCTCACCTGGTGCTTGCCGGGCTGAAGGTTGGCTCCGCGTGAAGCCAGCAGGCAGGGTCTTGCTTCGGGTGTCCCTCGCCGTGGGGTCTGGAGCCTGGCTGCAGCCTCGAGGGCTGCCCACCCCGAGGTGCATGAGGATTGCTGCAGAGCGTGGAGAAAACGCACAGATTTTTCTTATTTTTTTTTGTTTGTTTTAAAAGAAAAAAGAGATGGATGGTTTTCTGAAGGAGGTCTGGACTGGATTCAGCTGTTTGTTTAGCCAGGCCAACACCGCATCGACTGCCGCCTGAGCAAACAGCCTGCTTAATATGTCCCCAGGGGAAAGGGCTGAAACGTCCCGAAGGCTCAGCCCAGCATTTTACCAAAATTTTTATTCCCAGTCGTTAAAACATGCTGCTGGGCAGGCCGTAGCAGGTGGTCAGCAAGGTTCTCAATAACCAAGCTGCTCCATACAACAGCAAGCTCTTCCAACTCGCCCCCCTGCTCCGGGTGCCTCCCCAGGGCCATCACCAGCCTGACCGCAGGATGGATACCCCACTTCTGCAGCCACCCGGGGCCACAGACAGCTGGTGGGACAGGGAGGGACGCAGCCACCAATGGAGGTGGCCCGCGGACCAGTGACTGCTTTGCAGAGTCAAGGTTTAAACCTAAACGAGTGCTGGGTCTCATTCGCGAGCTGTGAGCCCCAGGGAGGCTGCACTGCCAGGCCTTCCTCCTTAATTTGAGGTGGTAGCAACAGTTCGTGGATTTTTTCCCCTCCAACGCCAACCGAGATTTTCACGTTGAGACACACAAAGGTTCATTGCTCCTTCCCGGACCATAATTGCCAGGAGATGCACACGGAGAGCACCAAACCCACTGCGCCTTTAGGGTTTGACCCGTTTGCCTGAAGGTCCCGCAGACGTGGAGGTGGGTGGCCCTGGGTCATCCCAGGGTGCGTGTCCAACACCGCTCCAACACCCTGAGCTACCAGAAGCATGAAATCCACAGCAAAACCATTGCTGATGCTGCTGTCAACTTCCACAAGCATCTCCAACACTTTTGAAAGCCAGAAAACAAGGAACAACCAGAACATAACACATACAGCCAGAATATAACACACCTTCTGGTAAATACGGTGGGATTTAGGCTCAGTTGTACAAAATCCAGAACCGTATGAGTGCCTGACAGCTATCGCGGTCACTGAGACCCCCTGAAGAAACCAGCTGGGAAACTCACTGCCTCTGTTTCAAAGTTGGCTTCTTGATTAAAAAAAAAAAAAAAAGAAAAAAAAAAAGAAAAAAGGAAGAAACATTAAAAGAAACCCCCAACAGTAAAGCCCCAGCCTCGTTCAGCCTGGCTCTTTCCCCAGCACTACAAGCGGGGCAGCAAAAGAAGGCGACGTGGAACCGGAGCGGCGCCGGAGCCCTGCCCGTCCCCAGAACCACCTCGGCCATCGCTGCCCTTCCCGCGGCTCCGGCTGCCGCCTGCCTCCCAGCCAGCACTAACCTCGATTTTAAGGCTGAGACCCCAAACGAGGGGACAAGGCAAAAGCCACATCGGCAAAGAAGATAGAGACACGAGGGATGGGTTCAAGCATTTACAGAGATCTCACCCAGCTCGGACCCACCTTTGCGGAGCGATCGGCACGCGCATCTACAGGGATTTCCCAGCCACATGCGGCAATTTGGGGATGGCAGCAGAGTCCCAGCTTCCCATGGGCTGGCACCGCGCCTTTGCCACAGCACAGGGACAGGACACCGTGCTGGGCAGCCCCCGCACCGGGCGCCTCCAGCAAAAGCAGAGCAAGTTTTCACGCACCGAGGATGAGAGCGAGCCCCGCTCTCCAGTCAGAGCCCTGGGGTCCGGAGAGCCAGGAAAAAAAATATAACGGGCTTATCAAAGACTAATTAGGGACAATCCGAGCTCCTCTATAGTCAATAAAGTTTTGCTACTAGCTGTTATGAGGGCTAGATTCTACCCAAGGAGATTTCCTGTTAAAAAACAGCTTAATTAAAGCAGGTAAAAAGTCCTTGTAGGGCTCCCTACTCCCACCCCAGCAGCCCAGGCAGTCAGGTTACGAACACGCCGCCTCACGGACCTGAAACGGGAACCGAGGGGAGATAAAAAGGGGCAGAGAGAGCCCAGGGGCTCCGCTTACATGTGGGAGCGGGGAGACGGTTCCTTCACGCCGAGCTAGAAACACCAGAACACAACATCATCCCCAACCCACATCACTCCATCCTGCCCTCCCGCAGCGTCCCCCACCCAGAAAAGCCCTTACCAGCTCCTGTCCTCGCCCTCCTCAAGTCCTCAACCACCTGGCCTCCCCCAGCAGCCCTTCATTTCTTTAATTGACTTTGTTTTTTTTTTCCCTGCGGGTATTTTCAGCACCTGCTGGACCCGGGTTGTTCGCTTTCGGGTGGAAGCAGGCAGCCCTGCTCTCGTCTGTCGCGGTAGACGCGAGCCGAAGCCAGCAGGGTCCAGGCCAGCTCTCTTCAAGCTGGGCAATAGCTCTATCAAGCTGGAATAAGGGAGCCAAATTCAAAAAAAGCTCCTTTTATCCTTGCCCTGCCGCAGACCGGAGGGTTTGGATGTGCCAAGAGCTCCGCTTGTGCTGCGGTTCCGCCCCCGCCAGCAGCAGCCCCAGGGTTTCGGGCTTGTGGGGTGCAAACTTGCCCCGTCGCTGAGCGGTTGAGTCCTCCTCTCCGTCTGGACCAGAAAAAACCCTGCTTTGCCTCCAGCTTGGGAAAGCATGAACTCCCAAGGCTTACATCGGCACGGGGCAGGGGGGGCGTTGCCACAAAGCTCCAGTTGGGATGTTTGGATTCAGGATTTGGAGGACATCTTTTGCATTAATCAAATAAATGCATCGAGTGAGGCGATTTTTCCATTTAAATGTCTGAGGCAGACGCTAGCTAAATGATCGGCATGATGGGAGCAGCATGGTCTGGGCGTAGAGGGCACGGGAAGCGGTGGCGAGACTCCCGGGCTGCGAGCCGGCTGCTCGGTCCCTGTGCCAGGCCACCCGCCGAGGACGGAGCCTCGATTAAGTCCCGATAAATCCATGTAGGAAAAGGTAATTCTTCAAACTCGCTGCTGGGACTGAAGGGTAGGAAGGGCGCTCTTCTTTGCAAGACCTCGAAATCCACCGTCCAACGTGTAGCCATCCCTTACAAAGAGCCCGAAATAATTGCTCCAGCTCTAACTTTTCACGCAAACCAAGAGGTTTTTCGGCACTCGCTTTCCCTTGTTTGCTTTCAGAGGGGAGCCTTTCCCGGTGCTATAAGGTTAAGCCGCTGGGACTTAACGCTCCTGAATGCAATGAATAAGGGGAATAAGGGTGGCCCGAACTGGTGGCTGAGCTGCTTATTGCGTGAGTGGCAACCAGATACGGCGGGCAGAGGCGCGAGAGCCAGGCTTAGGGTGATAAAATAGTTCATTTGGGATAAGCATCCAGCAGGACGGGGGTTCGGCTAATCCTCCCCTGCCCTCGCTGCTCCTGCAAGGAGGAGCAGGAACGTGGCGAGAGCGGGATTTCTTGTAGCGGTGTGGGGTCTTTCCAGGAAATACTCAGAAAATACAGTTTCCGAAGCAGATCTGGGAGCTTGGGGAGACTTGAAAATACAAAATAGTTGCTGGAAAGGAATCTGAAAAGGATAGCTCCTCTTTCTGCGTGGCGTTACACTTTACTTCTCCTGATGGAGAGTTCAAGAGCCAGCTCTTTTTCCTCTTTTCAATTAACTCCAGTGACTACATACTTTTGAGAAAGGCTTCCATTAGTCACAGTTGCTTTCCTCCTCATCCTTCATGCCTTTCAGCTACAAGACCAGGCTAACTGGTACCCGTATAAAACAGATTTCATGATGACAAGTATTTCCCTAAGTTCAGCTATGATCTGAACGTCGTTACGTCTGCATAGCGTTACCTCTTTCCGAGAAGTCACCATGAGTGCAAATGCAGAAAATAATGATTTGGGACAGACACCTAATATCAAACAAATCCTCGCGCCGACTCCTGCCATCTCCGGTTGACAGTGAAGAGCACCAGGCCATGAAGGAGCACCGTCAACAAGATGATCCCTTCCAATTATCTGGAACTTGAAAGGTCTGGCAGAGGGTATCCGCACACTGGGAAACTCCGGTCTCCCCCAAAATAGCATCAGCCGTCTCTGCACCCCTTCTGATGTCGAAGCTGCCCCAGCCGTGGGCTGCTCTTGGCATGAGGACCCGAGCAGGTTTCTCATCAAGGCTTGTATTTTAAAGGTTTCCATAGTTGCTTCCTGGGGAAGACTGTGTTTCAGTGTAAAGCCTGTACGATGGGCAACAAATCCACCTTCTGCGACCGCAGGGGTCAACCTTTCCCCTTTCCCAGGCATGAAAAACTCATGGTGAAAGGGAACGCTAAGAACGGGCAGCTCAGCAGCTGGAAACGAGGGAGGAAAAGCACCGGGAACACCTGACGAGCCAGCGCTTGGCAAAAGCCGGCCGAGCAGCTCTGCTCCAATGAGTTATCATTTGCCCTTGGTCTGAAAAGCGAGCAATGTATTTTTCCTTTCCCGGCTCGCTCGCCCACGTGGGGAAATGCAGGCACGGAGACGAGCAGGCAGAAGAGCACCCGTGCCAAAGTGGGTGCCCGGGCTGCGGTGCCCGCGAGCCGTTCCAGCTGCGTGCTCTGTGGCGGAGCGAGCTGCCCGGAGCTGGCACTGTTTGCAAACAGGAGGATCTGTTGGCTCCCCGTGTGGCGCAGGCTGTTCCCCCTTCCCCGCTTGTTTCGCTGGCACCTCAGCCCGCGGTCCTGGCGTGACACCCTGGTGGGCACGCTGCCACCTCGGCAGATGGGCGTCGTTGCGGAGCTACGGGAGGAAGAGAGCGCATGTCAATTGTCGGTGTGTTAGAGGGAGGATTTATGTGCAGGAATGATAAAACAGCAGCTCACGCAGTGCCCCGACCTCTCTGGTGAAGGAGCTGAGCCGCTGAATGCCCAGGCGGGATGAACGTTGTGAAGCCACCATCAGCTCCCCGTGCCACCATGGGGCAGTTGGGGGCATGGCAGGGACTGGGAGCCAACTGGGAGCACAGGTACTACTGTGCATCTCCGTGCTCCTGGCGCTCTGCTAGAGAAATCACTGCACGGAATCATGGAATCACAGAACGGTTTGGGTTGGAAGGGACCTTAAAGCCCAGCCGGTGCCACCCCCTGCCCTGGGCAGGGACACCTCCCACCAGCCCAGGTTGCTCCAAGCCCCGTCCAACCTGGCCTTGAACCCCTCCAGGGATGGGGCAGCCACAGCTTCTCTGGGCAACCTGGGCCAGGGGGTCACCACCCTCACAGCAAACAATTTCTGCCTCAGATCTCAGCTAAATCTCCCCTCTTCCAGTGTAAAACCGTTTCACCTCGTCCCATGGCTCCCCTCCCTGATCCAGAGTCCCTCCCCAGCTTTCCTGGAGCCCCTGTAGGGACTGGAAGGGGCTCCAAGGTCTCCCCGGAGCCTTCTCTTCCCCAGGCTGAACCCCCCCAAGTCTGTCCTCCCAGCAGAGGGGCTCCAGCCCCCCCAGCATCTCTGGGGCCTCCTCTGGCTCCACTCCAACAGCTCCATGTCCTTGCCATGCTGAGGACTCCAAAGCTGGACACAGCACTGCAGAGGGGTCTCCCCAGAGTGGAGCAGAGGGAGAGAATCACCTCCCTCAATCTTGAAGCCCTGTAGCTCTTTCCTGAGATCCCAGTCCTCCCCCGGAAAGAGCCACGGGCACTGCCATGGCTTCCACGTCAAGGGAATACGAGCATCATTCTCTGCTCCAGCAGAGCTTTTCATCGATGGCTACAGCCCATCCCGATGCTGTGCAGAACACGTTCAGCATTGGCCTCTTCCATTAGTGCAGCTGTAGCAGCTGGATCTGAGGAGTGACCTCAAAATAACAAAAGGGACATGCTGTGAAGTTCCTATATGAAACAACAATAAAAAAACCCAACTTTATTGCTGTTACTAAAAGGACTAACAGCAGCACTTTGTTCAAGCTGAGTTTTAAGGCCAGGGTTTTAAAGCGTGCCCAGCGGGATACGTGCCAGTAGTGCATGGCATCGCAGCTCCGTGAGGCTCCTCTGAAAATACCCTCCCCAAATTCTTAGGAACTGCCCGCCGTTTTGACTCCTTCTGCATTTTTTATGTCACTCGATTCGTGCAATGAAAAAAAAAAATTGATTTCGGGTCCCTTTGTGCCAACGTATTACTCCTGCAGATGTAGAACCATCGTATTCCAATGGAAAGGGTTAAATAGATTTTGAGACTCCATGAGCAAACAATATCGGCCACCTAACCTTTGAAGTGCTACTTGCCACCGCTCTCTGCTCACATTTTCTGCCCATTTAAGTGTGTTGTTAGGTACCTGGCCATATCTACACGGCAAGTAAAGATCTGATGACAAGGCATGCCAGGTCCCTGTGCTTGCTGAGCTACGCTAGCAGAATACCACCGGCAGGGAAGAGGAGCGCAGAGGCTTCGCTGAGCATTATCGCATCGGATGGAAACTCTTCCGAGTACCCTGGAGACGCGCTGTCCTTGCCAGAGCACTGCAAAGTCCGCGTGGCCACATCTTTGCTGCGGTTGCTTCCTTGCAAGCTAATTTTTGTCTCCGCTGCGGAGACGCCCCCTGGTCCACCGGCTTGACGTGCCATCGCTCCTGCCCAAGGGTTTCTGCAAACGCCGCTGCTTATCCGTCATCCTGCGCAATTTTTGCTGGAGAAAGCGCCTTCCCTTCTCCAGGGAATTGGCCCCAAGTTATTTGCAACTGGTTTTTTGTTTCCTAAACCACATGCTCTTCTCCTTCAAGTGCTTTTTCATGTTTTTGAATGAAAGCCCGTGCAGCACCTCAAGCAGCGTGGCCATGACCGGCTCCCCATTTGTAAGCAAATAAAACTGGGCTTGAGCCTGAACGTCCCTTGTCCGCTCAGCGGTGTGCATATGCGTGAATGGATGTAATACTGTTTTTTTATTGTGGTTTTTTTTTTTTTTTTCCAGGCTGGTTTTTAGTCTTGTGGTATACCAAGGACTTGTGGCCAGATCTTCAGCAGCTCAGCGGGGAGCTCAGGAGGAGAAGGAAAGGGGTAGGGGCAGAGGCAGGCAAATTTTCCCCTGCAGGTCACGCTGTTTGGAACCACAAATTCCACCCCACTTCTTTGGTCCTCTCCTGCACAAACAGGACAAGCTCACCGAAGGGCTGGGGTGAGTCTTAAGAGAAAAACAAAACCTGGGAGAACTGGTGAGGAAAGCAAGCCATGCACAGAGGTGCTCCCGGCAACCTCAGATCCAGCCTTGTATGAGCAGAACAAGACCCATTTTCCACTTTGTACCAAAGCTCTGTGCAGTACAGGAGATAAAATAGGATAATAAAAATGTGCCCTGGTTTTCATTTTTGCAGTGAGGATAAGCAAGGTGAGAAGATCGTACCGTGCAGAGGGCACGGAGAAAAGCTGACTCTTAATCCCAGAATCATAGAATGGTTTGGGTTGGAAGGGACCTTAAAGATCATCCAGTTCCAACCCCCCTGCCCTGGGCAGGGACACCTCCCACCAGCCCAGGTTGCTCCAAGCCCCGTCCAACCTGGCCTTGAACCCCTCCAGGGATGACTCTGCACGATTCAGAGTTCAGCTTTGCTTCTGCGCTTCAACTTTGCTTACGTTTTCACCTTCCAATTTTTGTGCATTGTCACACCAGGGAACGGAGGGGCAGATGCAGTTCAAAAGCCAGAACACCTCCCAGAAGTTACACATGACTCTAAGTCTTTTTTCTTAGTGTCACAATAGCTTAGAGTTCAACTCGCGCCAAGGAGCCAGCATTAAGGTCGTCCATCAGCCAGGAAAGCCCTGCAAAGGTAGCAAAGCACATGAGAACAAGGAGCTGGAAAGAGTCTTGTGTTGAGGTGGATGTAACCAAGGACCTTCTGAAACCAAGGTGCTACATCAAAACGTCCCTGAAGTGGTCCTGTCGTGCCCACAGAAAATGAACATGCCCTGTGGCTACTACACACTCTCAACACCGAAGACCCAATATACCATGACCCTCAAACAGTATAACCAGGGGATTTCCACATCTTCTAGGAAACCATCAGCACCTATTCCGTTAACGCAATTCTTGCTGACGGCTCTTAAAAACAGACCCAGCGTTATCTTGCTTTTTAAGACACAATTACCCCAATCATCCCTTCAGTAACACCTAGGTGGGCAAGAGCTGAGGAGCTCACCCCGGTATTTGCTTCTGGACACTGCACTGAACCGACCCCTCTGCCATTTTGGTTTCGTTCCTCTGACCCACCGGCAAAGGAGACCCGTTCTGTGCAGCCTCAGTGCTCGGGCATTTGGCTGAAGGGGCTTGCAGGCTCTCTACAGCTTTATGTGTCCTCACGGAAAGCTTGAGAAGATGAACGGATCTTTTCTCTTGCAAGTGCTTATTAAAAATGTGGAATGCATGATGATGGCCTGCCAACTGTCCAATTACTATTTCTGCCCACGACATGGAGGGATGGTGAGACCGTCTCCCAGCCAGGCACGGTGCAAATCGAAGAAGCACAAATTCTCTTATTTCTGCGGGGTCGGAGCTTCTGGCCGAGGGCTAGCGGTGCTGGATGGACTTGTTCTCCTCCAGCACGAGTAACTGGCACGAGGGATTGTCATCACTCAGAAGCTGCATAAATGAGCAAATTTAGATTGGAAAAGGAAGGGGAAGCCTGTTAGGTCTTGAATATAGATATCATAGTATCTTGGTAGATACTATGTGAGTTTTAGCTGCTTTTCCTTAATGAAGAAGCTGTACCCGAGCCAGGGAGGAGCCCTGCCGTGCCCTCTGCTTGTGCATGGAGGGTAGCTGGGTTTTCGTAATTTGTTTCTGCCCTAGGGATTCTCCATTTCTTTGGCCAGGTGGGTTTGGAATATCTCCAGAGAAGGAGGCTCCACAGCCTTTCTGGGCAGCCTCTTCCAGTGCTCTGGCACCCTCAAAGCAAAGAGGTTTTTCCTCATGTTGAGATGGAATTTCTCATGGTCCAATTTGTGCCCGTTGCCCCTTGTCCTGTTGCCCGGCACCACTGAGAAGAGTCTGGCCCCGTCCTCTTGCCACCCGCCCTTTAGCTCTTGCTGAGCATCGATGAGATCCCCTCTCGGTCTGCTCTTCTCCAGGCTGAACA
The DNA here is from genome assembly GCF_964199755.1 of Larus michahellis. Classification (NCBI taxonomy): domain Eukaryota; kingdom Metazoa; phylum Chordata; class Aves; order Charadriiformes; family Laridae; genus Larus; species Larus michahellis. The sequence continues at coordinate 3,309,319 of NC_133906.1, read as the reverse complement.
GCCCCAGGGCTCTCAGCCTTTTCTCTTCTGAGAGGTGCTCCAGTCCCTTGATCATCTTAAGCCCCAATACACATCCCACCAAAGGCCTGTTGGCATTTTGAGATGGGAGGAGTTCAGTACATTTCCTACCACCACCGCTACCAACAGACAGTTATTTCCAATCAGCAGAAGATCCACAAGCAGGTCAAGCTCAGACCATCTCTCAGATGGGGCTGGCTGGGGAGCAGGAGCTGTGGAACACAGGCATCAGGAGAGCAGAGCTTTCCTCCCGCCAAACACTACTGAGTAAACCCAAGACTTTGCTCGGCTCTAAGGAAGCAGAAAAAACAAGCTGTGATGTGCCTAGCCTTGACTTTCACCCATGACGGGTAGGAGCAAGAGCCAGCACAGATGCTGTGGTCGCCTCAGGTCCATCCTTGGGCCAACAGAGCTGTTTGAATGGGACACAACAGGGCTGCGAAGGGGGTTGGAGGAGCTGTGGCTTGGGGCTGGTGTTTCTCGGCTGTTTTCCCAAGCCAATGGCAACACAGCAAGGCTGTCCTTTCCTCTGTCAGTTCCTACCCATTGCAGCTGCATCATGTCAACCCAACAAGAAAGAGCCCCTTACCCAAGGGCTCTGGGCTTGGGCTCTGGTCATCCCCAAGGGAGGCTGCAGCCCAAAGCGCTGGAGGTGGTCTGGCTTTAAACTCTGCATGGAGACCGTCACAGTGTCACCACGGATGGGAACGTTCCACGCACCATCATCTCAACTGGAGATGGCCAGGAATCGCTGGGGGATGCACGTCTGATTTTCAGTTGAACGTCGCCCAGGATGGCCCATCAGCCTCTCTCTCTATTTGGCCATGTGTGCCCCAAAGTTTCAGGCACTTTTCCCAGGTCTGCTAACGGTTCTTGGCAAAGAGCTGGCTCCCGCCGCCGGCTGGCTGCAGTTTTTTACATCTGCAGATTTCTGCTTTTACAGCTTCGCAGACATCGCACCGTGCTGCGCTTGTATCAATTCTGGAGGTAGTCATTAGTCGCAGTTGCCTGGGGAAGGCTGCTGAGCTCAGCGCTATTAGATTTATTACGTGGTCAATCTCATAACACAAGCTCTAAACTCACATGCCTTAACTTGGGTCCTCCATTTGTCAGACTGTTAAATCTATGCAGAGATCACGGTCCTCCGTAACAGCGCAGTCAGTCCTGCTGGGGGGCCAGGGATGGATGGAGCAACCCCTTCACCTGCAGTCCCTTCTTCAGCCAAAATCCTCCTCCTCAACAGTCCTGGAAACTTTTTTTTGGCTGGCAAGTAGGCATTAAGGTCCTCACGTGGGAATAATCCTGCAGTAGTGGAGCCTGCGAGATGAAGGAGTTGCCAAGCAGTGAAAGCTGCGGGGTAGACCTGAGAGCTCAGATGCATCGGTGCTTACATGGGGAAGATGCATGGCAAGAAGGAAGAAGCCTGTCAATAAAGGCTTTTGCTATTAAATATTCTCATTTCTCTTTGCATTGTTTGGGCCTGAACCCCTTTGTGTCTCTGCCAGGCTCCTATTCGGGGCTTTTTGCTCTTGCACGGCGATGGCGAATCCCTCACTGAACGCCCCAGAGAAACGCAGGCCTCTGCCCCGGCCAGCTCAGTGTTGCCAAGCATCTTCGGTAATCAGCCACACCAGCTTCCGGAGTTCTAGGCCTTGTCTGATTTTGAACATATTTTAGCTTGAAATATACTTATTTTGGCTTTAATAATTTTTGAAAAAAAATATTTAAGAAACTTTCGCTATAACTACACTTTCTCTAGGGTCAGGTGACTCGTGCAGCTTGTCCGAGCTGTGGAGTGGTCAGACATCTGTTGTCTATCCTGTCCTTTTGGATTTATTTTAGTTATATTATTACTGACTTCTTTTAGCTTAAGTTTTGCTTAGCTTTGTGCAATTGCATGATTTTCCCCTCCATTAAAGAACTCATATTATACAGAGAGAAGTTCAAACAAACCTTAATAATCGTGGCACAACCAAGCGCATACACCAATGGGAGCGGGGAGAGGGTAACATATAAACAAGCATGAGCTAGAAATGTATAAAAATAACCCTGAATGAACCCAAAACCAAAGGGGGACGGCTCCCGCTGTGCTCCTCCAGGCAAAGCCTGTGGGAATCCGACGGCTCACTGTGACACGGGGTTGGAAGGGGGAGAATTAACACCGGGGAAGGGATGGAGACGTGGGACTGGGGCTCCGTTATCCTTTTCTGCTGCTTTGTACCTTCAAAGCAGAAGAGACATCACTGCTGATAAAGCAGCTCGGCGAGGGACAGTTTGTGGTGCGCTTCGCTTAATCATTTTGAGTTCTTTGAGCTGAAAATTAAGAGAAAAATGACCAAACCCCCTTAGTTTGGGACACACCCCCCCCCCCCCACCCAGCTGGGTCTGGTTTTGGTTTCTAATGAAACTCACGCTCTTGGATGGGAGTGAGAGGGCACATTTTAACTGGGGAGGGAGCAGGAAGTCCTTTCCAGGCTGGTTGCCGGTGAGGAGGAATTTTGTTCCTGCTGGAAGGGAGCAGCGTGACGAAGCCGTGAGCAGCCGAGGAGAGGCAGAGGCATTCGCAGTGCCCCCCCCGGCACGCTCCTTTATCCTGACAGCTGGAAATGGCCTCAGTTTAAACAAGGTTAGCTTTTTTTTTTTTTTTTGGTCCTAAGGAGCATAAACCTCTGTGACGATGGTGCCATCTGTCCCCATGAGTATGTAGGCAGTGATGCCTATCCCTCCCCACGGTGGCTTTGGGCGGAGGGGGAGAGTCTGTCACAAAAGTGCGCGGTGACGGCAGACCTGACTGGGTAAGAAATATTCCCAGATAAGAAGGGCGAAATATTCCCAGATAGGATCTCGCCAGGGCAGAGTGAGATGAGTATCGCCGGCATACAAGGACTGCAGGAAGAGCTGCCACATCCCCGGAGGGTGCTTTCCGTCGGGGCCGGGACACAGCCACCGTGGAGGTGCCGTCGGAGCCCTGGCTTTGCGCGTGTGCTGCGGGAAGAGGCCCTGCTACGTCGGATGGAGGCGTGTCTCGAAAAGGGAAAAGGGGGGAAAAAAAAGGGAAAAGAAAAAAAAATGGAAAAGGGGAGAAAAAAAAACAAATGGGAAAGGGGAAAAAAAAAGGAAAAGGAAAAAGGGGGAAGAAGGGAAAAGGGAAAAGAGAAAAGGAAAAAGGGGAAAAGGAAAAGGGAAAAAGGGAAAAAGGAGAAGGGAAAATAAAATAAGATAAAATATAAAATAAGAAAAGAAAAGAAAAGAAAAGAAGAAAAGAAAAGAAAAGGAAAGAAAAGGAAAGAAAAGGAAAGAAAAGGAAAGAAAAGGAAAGGAAAGGAAAGGAAAGGAAAGGAAAGGAAAGGAAAGGAAAGGAAAGGAAAGGAAAGAAAAGAAAAGAAAAGAAAAGAAAAGAAAAGAAAAGAAAAGAAAAGAAAAGAAAAGAAAAGAAAAGAAAAGAAAAGAAAAGAAAAGAAAAGAAAAGAAAAGAAAAGAAAAGAAAAGAAAGAAGAGAAAAACGAAACAGAAGGCCCAGCAAAGCAAGATTAGCTGATGAGCATCTGTCTCCCCCTGATACCCACCTAAAGCCACAGCTGGAGGATGCGCCACGGTGAGCAGCGTCTGCCCGGGCCCGGGAGCCATGGGGCGCTCGGCCCCCTCGAGACTCGCTCTCTACGGGCTGGGAGTTTGCAGGCAGACACACAGACCCGCACCGCTGTCCCGTGCAGTCCAGGTCAGGAAGGGCTTTGGGAAGTAGGTCTTCAGAGGGGCTTTGCGACGCCTCAACCTGGCCCCTGGCTGGGCGATGCTGCCGTGCTCCGAGGAGCGGCGCTCAAAAAATGGCATCCCATGAGCCAAAACCCCCTGCATGAGAGAAACTCATTTAGTTCAAATCTAGAAAACTAGATTTACCTCCTGGCTACAAAGGCTCAGGCACCAACTCCTCCTCCCAAGGCTTGCGTGAAAACCCAAGGGGACAAGAGTGCCTTTGGCGAGAGATTGCCTGAAATGCGCGGAGGGTTGGGTTTTTTTTTTTAATTAAAACCACGACTTTTTAATTCTAAACTAAACATCCAGAGTCTCCTTCCACCTGACGAATGGCAGGTGCTGCGTCTTACTCCACCGGCTTGGCTTTTCATGTAAATATTTCCCACGGAGGGCAGTCTTGGGTTACGAAGACTAAATGGTTTTGATGCGCGTGTGTCTTCCTGCTCCTGGACAAGCCCCACCCAGGATGCCCCAAGTCACTGGTGGTGATGGGAGCTGTGGGACTGGAAAATTCCCCACACCTCCTCATCCCGGTGCTCCCAACAGAGGACGCTGCCGGGATCTCCCACCCCGCGAAACGATAACGCAGAGCATCCCGAAGGCAATTACAGCCTGGAGATAACACGTAATTTGCAATGTCGCTGTAAATTGACAGCTTCGTGTGCAACAAGATAACACCTTGTGCTAATGAACGTGCGATTTGTAAGCCGGTGGGTCCAACAGCGTTTTTAACGTGCCACAAGAGCCCGCGTCAGGGCAGATGAGGGACGCGCTTTACCTGGGGCTGATCTCGCGGCATGTCTGCCCGCGCCGCAGCAGGAACCGCTGGGGCTGTGGGTTATCACCGTTGGTGGGAGAGACAGTTTGGCATTGAATTGACTGTATCTGATAAGTTTAAGTCAATCTCTGAATTTCTAATTAGGGGATTAGGCGGAAAAAGGATTTCCTTGCAGAACACTTAATCGTTGTTTTGCTAATTGTCAAGGATCAGGAGTAAGGACCTGCCGTTGCATATTAGTAGCAGCATTAGATGCTAGTGCGGCTGGTTTAACAAGGACGTTATCACTCTCTTAAAATAATTGACGTGAACAAGCCCCAATATTTTAATTTTTTTCATGAAATGCAATGCTCCGTTTCCCTAGGTTTTGTTTTCAAAATCGGAAACATTTTCCTAATTTCTGAAACGCAATATAGCAACAGCACAATTTCCTCCAACACAAAAGCTGGATCTCTTCCGAGTCGTTCAACTTCCAAAAGTTTGAAATCTCCAGTTTAAAAAAAAATAAAATATATATATATAAAAATTCCGTCTGAGCACTTCTAACGTGAGAGTAGCACAATTGTACTTAGCCTGCCACTGGGGATTGCTCAGTGCAGTGGCTTGATTCATGGGGGAAATGAACTTGTTTAAAAGTAACCGTTTTTAATAGAAACGTTCTGCTGACTGTTCTCCTTGCACGTTTAGCTGGAGTCTGTTTCGGCACAACATCAGGTCCTGGAGGCTGGGATGAGCTCCGTGCTCCGCGCCCGCCGAGCGCATCCTGCCCCCAGCCTGCTACAGCAACAGGTACCAAGAAGTCTACTGTAATTGTGGTGTTTGGGTTTTTTTTTAAAAAAAACAAAACTATTTAAACTCTTGAAAACTTCCGAAGTCAGCACTTGAAGAAACACGAAATGCAATAAATTAATGAGAAACAGAGAATGAATCATTAAAATTGCATCACTGCGACGTGTTCCTCATCGCGTCTCCCTTAATGTTCCCACAGTCGGAACAATTGATTAAGAAAAACACCGCAGTACCCTAAAAATTGGAAACAGTTAAGAAGAAACAGGATTAGCAAAGTCTTACAGGAAAGGTCAATTATTTCTCCCGATTTATTGCTAACCTGACATCTGTAAACAAATCACTAGAGGAACTCCCCGAAGACTACACTCTGTCCAACAAGACATCCTAATTAATGAGGATGCGTTATGCAAACACAAACAGAAGCAAGGAGAGATAATATCGAAACCGAACCTTAAAAAGATACAGTGGAAACGGTTACCCAGGAGGTTGCAGGAGATCAATAAATGAGAAGAAGGTTCAGAAGAGCCAGAATTCGCCACGGCGTAAGAGGCGAACAATCTTTATTATCTTTGCGGTTATCGGAGCTAAGGTGGCAAAATGACTTAAATGAGTTCAGAGAGGGCTTAGCGAGACTGGCTTAAAAATGAGAGGGCTGCGATGGTCCATTGTGCTTCGTGGCAGCCGAGGCCTCAGCCAGTGCTTTTGGGCGCCCTGCCCGCCTGGCTTTGGATGCTCTTGGACTTAGTGAGCATCCCGTTGACCTTCAGCATCTCTGAAGGCCAAGTCATCGTGCTTGGAGAGTGCTCCAAGGAGGTGCTCGATCCCGCCGCTGTTCCAGCTGAGTTCCCAGACCCAAGGGTCGTGTTTTTCTCCTCTCTGGCTGCTGGCTGGCGGCCATGCCTCGAGAGCCGCATCCTCTCCACCGGCCAAATCCCCCGGCAGCCGGGCATGGCGCCTGCCCCAGAGCCCTCCGCCAGCAAGGCTGGATTGTGGCAGCTAGTATTAAAGATTCCTCTTCATCAGCATCCCGACGATTAAATATGTATAGAGGCATCTGAGATCTAATTTATTTCTTTTGTGCTGTAATTTCCTTTTCTCGTCGACTTTTTTTAAGCTGCTTATAATTAAGACCTTCAGACAGAGCTCAGCATGGCTGGAAACCAGCCATGGTGGTGTTATACCCGACCCGCTTAAAGTGCATCCCCCTCCCCCTCTGCTAGTCAACCAAGAGATTCTTCTTTATTAATTCCAGTAATTATTTGATTTCCTTCTTTCTTAATGAACGGTGTGACACTGCATTGAGTCACTGGTGTGCAACTTGCTGTTTTTTTTTCCCCTCCCTTTGGAAAGTTTTCAAAATATTTATAAATTTTAAAAGGAGCGGAGAAAGAAAGAAAAAATAAAGTTGCATTGTGTTTATTTGGCTAGCGCTCCCCTTTCTCTTTCTCATCCGCAGGAGCTGTAATTCGGTCTATTGTCCCGGCTGCCACGGGGCTGCCTTCGGCAGGCGGATGGCTGCCCAGTGTCCCCTCTCCTCTCTGCTCATCCCTCCGTGCCGAGCGGCGCTGATGGGATGCAGCCGAGCCTGGGGTGCTATAGTGGGGTAAGGGAGCCCGCCTGAGGGTAAGGGGCACCACCCCAAGGATCAGAGACCCATGGGCCCACTGACCCACGCTTTGGGGGTCTTCTTTAAAGGGAATGATTGTGATTGAGTTGCTGTGGGAAGTGCTTTGAGGTCTTTGGGAGACATGAGTCCAACCCGACGCACAAACATCCCAGAGGAGCTGCTGGAAATTCCCGTAGCAGAGAATGGCAATTTTCCTCCACAGGGTCCCTCTGCTCCCCTCCCAGCCCCTCGCTACCCCAAAACACCAGGGAGGAGCAGTCTTCTCCTCTTGCCTGACATAGTCAGATGTGAACGTCCAAGAAAGCCTTAGGAGGTACAGAAATGCCCAGAAAACCTCCGAATCCTGACACTGGTGGGTCCTGTGGGACTTCTGCTGTAGCCTCATGGTTAAGAGGTGCTGGTTCACCCCACGTCCCCGGAACAGTGCTTCACCCAGGACGTGAGCTCAGCCAGGAGGAATCCACAGGAAGGATTTCAAGAGCTGTCAACTACATGGCGGGTACATGCGGGTGCTGAGCTGTGGGAGGAGACGGCACCAAACACCCTTCGCAAGGCACCAGGCTCACCCAAAAAGTGACCAGCCGGCTGGATGCTGCAGTTGCAGATGAGAGGTGGTGAACTTTCTGGTCTTGTCAGTCCAGAAAGTCAAGAGAAGAGCAAGGATGGCAGGTGCCAACTGCCAGGCACAGTGCCAGGAGAGATGAGACTCTCCAAGAAGCACTTGGAGGTGAACGAATGCCCGGCGGATTCAAAGCAGACTTACCAGGGGACTGCTCCAAGGCAGAGCAGTCTTGGAGGGACGTGTCTTTGGCAAGATGCAGCACGTTCCTGGGGACCGGGAATGGATCGGATGGTCCGATCCAGCGCTTCCCAGGTGACATGAGAGGCTCTCTGGGTACCTGGAGTGGTCCTGAACCCTCAACCCTCAAATGCAAACCCCAAAGCTCAGGTCTTCAGCGGGGCTGAGGGCATGCAGAGAGGGTCGTGTTGGGGCAGCATGACCCAAACATTCAATGAAGCCCCCCCCAGCATGCTCTCAGCCCGCGGCTTCTTAGAAAGAGGTTTTCCATCTCCATCCCTACCTAAGACAAGCAGTGAGAAGCTATTCCCGTTTCCCCGTGCTCAGAGCTGGGAGCCAAAGGGGCAGACCAACACAGCAGCTGGCTGCTGACAGCCCCAGGATACCTTCAACCCCAGCATCCTCCACCTCCCGGCTCTTCCCCGGGCTGAGTTGGGCTTCTGGGCTCCCGCCCAGCGCGGTGCCTCCGGCTCCCTCCACAGCGGCTCCTGCAAAATCTGCCGGCAGAAGCATCGCTCCCTCCTACAGCCGCGGTGTGTTCTGCGGCGAGGAGTGACTCTCCCTCCAGATGGCTGTAAAGGTTAACAAGGAATTTATTCAGAGCTACATACAAATCAGATTGTCTTTTTTTTTTTTTTTTCCCCCCCGAGAGGGAACAAAAACAACCACATAATTTCAAGCCCACACAGGCAGCGCAGCCTTCCAAGGTGGTGCAGTTGCTATAGACGACCGCAGGCAGCCGAGCTGTCACGCTGCGCCCCGCGGCATCGCGGGGACCCGCCGTGAGTCAGGGGATGGGGGTGAGCCACGCTTCCGTCCCCCCCCGTGCCGCCCCCTGCTTGGCACCCAGCTCCAGCCTGGCTCCTCGCCTCCCTCCCGGGATGTTCCGGGGAGAGGGATGAGCTGGCTGCTCAGCCTGTCTTCCTACGGTGATAGGAAGAGCTGCTCTTCTCGAGGGTGGTGTCCAGCCCCATCTGGACATGGCCAGCAGAGACAGATGGCCCAACGTGGCACCTGATTAACTGGATGAGGTGGGTTCCTCTGCAGGGTGCCAAAAAATAGAAGAACTGGAGGTTTGGGGCAGAATTTGAGATCTGACGGTGGTTTTGCCATCCAGAGTGGACACTCCACTTGGGGCTGCTCTGCCCCCATTGCTCTGCTCCACCTCCCCCAGCCACCTTTCCTCCCCATCACATGGGGACCCCACAGCTCATGGCCAACTCATCATCCTGCCCGCAAAACCTTGCCCATGGCCAGCCAGGGGGCTGATCCTCGGGGTGCTCCCACCACCCCACTAGCCGGTGGCTTGCACATCAGCTCTTAGGGACCAGGACTACCAAACATCTTCGATTTAGCCTGGGGATCACTCAGCACATCTCTGGGCTCCAAGTAGAAAGGGGTAGATGCAGAGATACATGAATTTTTGTTGCCCTTCGAGGCTGACACTAACAGAGCACCGGGTCTGTGATGCCGCAGAGATCCGGAGCAGATGGGGACTGCCGTGAATACGGAAAGAAGGGAGATGTTCCTGTGTGAAAGCTCCAGGAGAAACACCACACGAGCTACAAGAACCACCCGTCTTGACAACCCAACAACACAAACGGCAGCGACGGTGCTGGGAACCCCCAAGGAGTGGTTTGCACCGAGACCTGGCTGCAGGCAGCTCGTCGGCGAAGACGAGCAGCCTGTCTCGGTGCCGGATCTCCCTGGGCAATTGTTCTACAGCAGCTCTCGGGGAAGGCACAGCCCTCGGTGGCATCAGGACTAACCTGGGCTTTCCCAGCGGGGATGGACGGTCTGCATTTCGCGTAGCGATCTCCCAGGTCCCCGAGGGCTTGGGACATGAATTACAGATACAGATGGAGTCATTTTACCAGCCTGATAAGTGTCTCCCAAAAACTTTAATAAAATATATTTTTAGACATTTCAGATAGAATTGGGGTCAGACGCGGGAATGGCACCAAGGACGTTGCTAGCCATGTCAAAAAACGTTGCACTCGAATGAGACCAACACAGTAATAAAGCATCGTGGGACATGTTGGCAGGTGTCAATCATTTCCTACTGCTTCCCTCCCAGCACACACAACACTAAGGGTTGGCCAGATGTACGAAACTTCCCAATTTTTTGTCCAGGGTGACTCTGCTGGCCCAGCTGTCCGGGCAGTGACGTGCCCCTCATCATTTTACATGCACGGAAATGCGGAGGGCATAGAGGGCTGGATTTAGCGGTCAGGAAGAGGAATAACATTTCTTCCTCCCCTCCCGGAGAAAAGGTGATTTGTCATCAGGTTCCCAGTGACTCCTCTGGGCTTAGAGTGGGGATAAAGGTGAGCAGAGAGGTTTGATTTCAGTTGGCAGAAGGAAAACACACACCCTCAGCTCTGCGGGGGGCTCGAAGCATCATCTGACATTTTTAAAGAGAAGTACTTCTGGGCGGATTGAATCCTGCCGTTCTTGCCACACAGCCTTATTGGTCAAATAAAGCCGATGCCTGGGCTATCTCGCTGGAAGGTGCTTCTCTGTCCCTCCCTTGTGGATGCCAGTATAAGAAACGGATGGGTTCATCCCGCCCTGGACACAACTGCTCTGCAACGGTAAGCCTTGTGAGTTCAAGGCAAACCCTCAAAATACCCAATATATTCACCTGGAATTTTTCTAAGCTCTTTAACACAACCTGGACCACATGTTTTTGTGTCGTCACTGGCCTGCTAAGTCTCACAGATGAACAGGAAAGAGCAGAAGGAAGAGCTAAAGGAGAAGCTATAGTTAGCTATTATCAATAATAAGAAGAAGCAGAGCACATGCCACATTAGGAATTAGAAAATGTGTTCCTCGGCTGTACATTCGCAACATGTGTGTCGTCTTTTTTAGCATTGATGTGCTGCAGCAGAATCCAAAATCTGGCACTGTGGGTTTTTTCCCCCCAAGCCTGTCCTGTTACCCAAATTGCTTTGGCTTAAAACATTAGTTCCCTTGGGCGTCTGTTATTCGCAGACCTCGGGATGCCAACTGAACAGCTTCCAGGAGCTCTGATGTCTCTCTTTTTATTTTATTTTTTTTAATACTGTGAATCACTTTATTCCATCCACCTTCTGGAACAATTCCCTGGAGAGTATCGATTCTGCCGAGCATCTGCTCATGCAGGAAAACCATGGCCATTCCTCCACTGGAAGTTTTCACTCCTTAAGGTCATTAAAAGCCCTTCAATCCCATTTCCCGATAAATCTCGGGGGCAATGTATCAAAACCAGTTGTCCCCGCAGATATCTGTTGCTTGGATTGCCTGGAGACCACCCCCACTGCTCCCAGATGCTCGATGCCCACTGGGACCGCAAGCAGCCACAGGGGCCCTTCTCCCCCGTCCCCTTCCACGGGTCATGGTTTTCCCATGGGTTTCCCCAAAATTTCTCCTAGACCCTACATGGAGGCTCACTGGAACAGGAGAGAAGGGGAGTGGAGAGTGAAATGACAGCTTTTGTTGATGCTCCCAAATTATTTAGGGTATTAAGGACAAGGACTGACCGTGAGGAATTGCAGGAGGACTTTGTGATGAGTGACTGGCCAAGAATATGACAGGAGGAATTCAGCGTGGATAAATAGCAGGGCACGTGGGAGAAACCATTCCCAACTTGAGAAGTAAAATGATGGGCTCGGAGCTGACTATTCACTCTCAGGAACAAGATCTCGGGGTTATAATCGATAGTTCTCCGAAAACATCAGCTTGTTGCTCAGCAGAGATAAAAAAAAAAAAAATAATAAAAGAAAATAAAAGCATCTTGAACGTTAGGGATTACTCAGAGAAGAACAGAGAGCAAAACAGAAAAAAAATCACGCCGTTGCTGTATAAATCCCCTGTGCACCTACACGTTGAACACCGCGCAGGTGAAAAAGGGATGCCACAGAGCTGGGAAAGCTTCAAAGAAGTGTGGGAAGGGCGATTAAATGCGCTGGATGGCTTTTGTGCAGGGAACGAGCACGCGGGTGGGAAGCTTAAAGGCTGGAGCTTCCACTCATGATGACAAGCCTTTCCCACCCGCGGGGAGCCAGCCGGTGGCCACGGCTCAGCCCCTGACTCAACGGCTCCTCGTCAGAGGGTCATTCAAGCCCACGCAGGTCCTTCCTCTGGGTCGGTGTTTCTGCCGCCCCCTCCTCTTGCCGTGGAGGAGCTGATGGCCACCACGCACGGCACCCTGCTCCATGGGTGCCACGCGTCCCCCCCGTGCTGGGCAGGCAGCGTGGGCACCGGGGAAGAGGAATTGGAGCGGCTTGGCAAAAGAGCAAGGGAGAGATGCCAAAAAAAATATAAAATAAAAATAAAGGAGGAAGATCTTCACCTTCTGTTCTTGTAATTCTTCTGCGCTAGCAAATCTGGTGGGAGGAGGAAAAGGAAAAAAGGCAGAAAATCCAGCCCACCGATGGAGGCAGGATTATTGCGCTGGAAAGGAAAAAAAAAAAAAAAAGCAAGAGAGTTTGGAACTAAACCCATCCGCCACCTTGTGACACGCTCAAGTCCAAATTCCGCTTCCCAGACCTAACTCTTGGGTATGCCGCACACTGGGGGAATTTTTCATCTTTATAAAGGGAGGGGATGAGACCAAACACCTTCTGACATTTGGGATCAGAGCAAGGGGCAGCTGAAAAGAGAGGGAGAGATGTGGAAAGACAGGAGGACGAGAGCAAGGAAACACTCGTGCAAAGACAACACTTGTGCAAGGCGGCACTAAGGAGGAGAGGGACACGTAGGATGCACTCTGGGGTCTTGTCACCGGCCAGGGTGGCACAGGTGAGGAGCATCTCCTGCATCCTTGCCACTCGGGACACCAAGTCTGCCCGGTTCAAGGCCAGGTTGGACGGGGCTTGGAGCAGCCTGGGCTGGTGGGAGGTGTCCCTGCCCAGGGCAGGGGGTGGCACTGGCTGGGCTTTAAGGTCCCTTCCAACGCAAACCATTCTGTGATTCTACCATTCTCCTAACAGTTATCTGCAACTGTCTGGCTCCGTTGAGTGATGTTGTCTCCGCTCTTACACCTGGAGGACCAGCATGCTTTTTGCAGACAGGCTCTGATGTCTAAATACAGCCACTTCCGACTATTTCTGCATTATCAGTGAACACAGGTTCCTTTTGCAAAGGGAGAAAAAACGTTCAGCCTGAACATGTATATAAGCAAACAGCTCAAAACCAGCATTTTGGCAGGATTCAGTTTATCTGCTGCTGGCAGGTGGCGTGTTGCCGTCAGGAAGGATGGCAGGGGAGTGGAAACTGGAGGCCTCCGCCGAGTCAGGCTCCCCTTTCCCTGGGTGCGACGCGACCAACAAGACCATCCTCACCTCGACAGCTTGGGCATAAACAGAGAAAGCAGGTCTTGGAGGGGAAAAAAGGAGATGGACACAGGAGTGGAGAGACATGCCCAAGAACGTGTACATTGTAAGGACATTTAAGGACACTGTAGAGAGGTTGTTGCTGGTCTCTTCTCACAGGTGGTTAACAGTAGAACAAGAGGAAACGGCTTCAAGCTGCAACAGGGTAGGTTTAGGCTGGACATTAGGAAACAATTCTTCACCAAAAGAGTGGTCAGACACTGGAATAGGCTGCCCAGGGAGGTGGTGGAGTCACCATCCCTGAATGTGTTTAGGAGTCGTTTAGACGTGGTGTTGGGGGATAAGGGGTAGGGGAGAACTTTGTAGAGTGGGGCTGATGGTTGGACTCGATGATCCCAAGGGTCTTTTCCAACCTGAATGATTCTATGAACATACACTGATGAGTGGTGCGGACAGTCCCAGCCTTTCCTGGCCTTTGAATGATGCACCCCCTGAGGTCCTCCTTTCCAAACTCAGGGACTCCACAGGGTCCTCCCGACAAGGACAGAACAATCCTGGTAGGGAACAGTGGATGATATTTGCAGCTCTTGAGGACTCGGTGTAATGTATATCTTCATTTGGTATGCACGGTTTAGCGGGGGATATTTATTGCTGGGGCGACTGTCTGCTCCCCGATGGAGCTCGTGCCTTCACGGGGCAGCCGCCGCCGCCGTGCGTGGCAGGAGGACGAGGGCTGCTCACTCTGCCCTTCACAGGGGCATCTTCATCCATTCCCATTATTTCTTCCTTGGGTCTCTTCTGGCATCCCCAGTGCCGCTGAGGAGGAATCGCAGCTCACAAGAAATTATGAGGAAGTCACTTCGTCCCCGTATAAATTATTAATTTTAATCACATGAAGGAATAATAGACTCCACCGCACACTAGCCTTCGCCCATCAGACAGAGTGTCCTTGCAGACGCAATGACTAGACTCACCCTCCTTGGAGATATTTGCAGGATTTTGTCTTGTTCTGGAGCAGGGAAGGAATTTCCGCCCGCTGTTGGATATTTCTAACTTTCTATCAAAAAAAGTGTCTTGTGCTCGGAGTGAATTATTTACCCTCGGTGTCTACCTGCCAAAATCCTGCCCTGAAATCAAGGAAACCGCCTTTAGGAGAAGACGCTACTCGTTGCGTGGAAGCCTGCGAGAAAGCCTTTAAATTTTGCTTCGCTGTTTCAGATTGGTGCAGACGTCAGCTTTAGAGAGGAAACGACCGAGCACAATCTGGCATCGTCTCAGCCGATGGTCCTGCTCCGTGGGTGCCACCTGTGCACCCCGCGTTGCAATAACACGCTCCTGGGGCGAAGCTGTGGATGAGCCGTCCTCGAGCTGAAGATCATGGAAGCGCGATGCAAGCCGGTGTGTTGATGAAGGCAGAGTGCCTTGCGGCGGTACACTCGCTCAGGTTGGTTCAGGCGTATCCCCCAAACTGAAATCAGGCGGCTAAAACCACCCAGAGCCCGTAAAAAGCCTCCGCTGTCCGCATCCCTAGAGCAAGCTTGGATACCAGCTCACGATCCTCCCAGCTTGCTTCCAGCGAGGGGCCAACGCATATTTACGGCTTTAATCAAATTGGCGAGGTTAGCTCTCTCCGGTCCTTGCCCGGAGCGCGGGAGGAGGGAGGAAGCACGAGCCTGCTCAGCGTGACCGTGCCGAAAGCAAAACCCAGATGTCCTCTTCTGAGCCATCACGCCCCACAGCCACGCTTCCCACCGCTGCTTCTCCCGCCCGTGCAGCAGGCAGGGACCCAGGACCAACTTCTCTCCCTCTTGTTTTGCAAAGCGCCTTCAGTTGCCGAGGTCGCAAAGGGTCCCTTTACAGAACCATTTCAATTTGCTCTTCCGTTTCTCCATACATCAATTTTATATATTTTTTTTTTTTTGTTTCTCTGTGGTTTCACAGGGATGTATATGGGATTATGAATAAGGCATTGTGAGCTGAACTGAATGTGTTATTTAATGAACTGTATGAAATATTAAACCATGCCTGACATGAAGCATGGTGAATTCTGTAAGAAATAATATATTACACTTGGGGAGGACTGAAGATAATCAAATGTAATGAATGAATTTACAATCAGGACACACAGAGCTTAGAGAAGTTAAGTTTTGTTCATCGTGAGCCTGAATTATATGTGACGACCGTTCAAGGCAGGTTCTTCCACCGCATGTTTTCTCCTGTTGTGAATGACATTATTGTATTTTTCCATTTAACATAAATCTATTTTTCGGAAGGCTGCTTCCACCCGAATGGCATTGGCAGATCCCATTAATCATGGTGCTCTCAATCACTCAGAATTATTTAGAGCCTCTTTTGTGTGTCTCTGGCTCTTTCCCCATTTCTGATTAATCTTAAACTAAACCAACTAAATAAATAAAACTGCAAGGACCCAAAAAGCATCCCTGTAAAGATCTTATTTAAGTGAGACACATCTTGACAGCTTAGGAGCTGATCCCGTGCAGGTTGTGAAATTTCTGCTCCCAGAGATTTCAGGAGGAGGACAGAAGCTTTTTGGTCCAAAGCAGGAGGCTCCGCTTGGAACGGAGCTGAAGTCTTGACCTCAGCGGGGCTCAGCCTTCTCCATTTTGGGATCTTTTCCGTCGGGCACAGCCCATCCCATTTGGTCCTGAGCCTATTTCGCGCCTATAAGAGATGTCTGATGGGCCATGGTGGCCATCTGCCGCAGGGTGGCTTGTGCCATCCACGTGCCACGGCCAACTGCAAGGACGGGGCATGGAGATGGGTCTACTTTTGGGCTCGACTCTGGGTTTCCACGCCACGGCTGGATGCCAAACTGAGCCAGCCTCCTCAAGAAATGCGAGAGAATACCGCTGCTCTGGCACTTCTACACCTCTCTGTTTCCCAGGTGACAATTGCTATAGCGATGCCACCCCCTGCCACCTCCGAGGAGCCCCGGCAACGCCAGCCCTCCAGGTGCTTCTCCAGCAAAAACCCAGTCCATCTCCAGCCAGACACTTGCGTGTGCAAAGGTGCCGCTGTTCCTACAGCCAGAGGAGCGACGGTGAAAAGGAGACGGGTTCTAAAGACGGTAGATTTAGCCGCAATTATGGGCCGTGCACCAAGGACACTGCAGGCAGAGCCAGACTCCGACCTGCTACCTCCTGGCAGAGACGTACCTGGAGTTGAAGAGAATTGGAAATAGTTGCTTAATCCCCAGTGTCGTGGCCAGGGTATGCTGCAGTCAGGGAGATGAATATAACATTCGCGTGTTAGAGAAAGTCTTTCCTTGACGGCACTCCCAGGACGCTTGACGAAGCATGCCGACGGCGTATATCCATCCGTTAGCCCGAGTCCTGCATCTTCATGTTAGTTAGCGAGATATTTTTGTTGCTGTTCTTCACAAGCGTATTTGGGGCTTAGAAATATCATATACGTGAGTCACGGGCGTCACAGACACCAAGGCCTCCCTTCTGTGTGAGTTACACGGCACCCCAGCGCACTGCCGTACGTGAGGGTGCTGTGTGCCGGCCAAGGAGCCGCCTCAGCCTCAGCGAAGGACAGAGAGTTGATTATGTGCTTGCCAATTTTGGGGTGTTAGGGCTAAAACAAAGATAAGGTGTCGGGCAAAACCACAAAACCAGCTTTAAATGCGCCTCGTGGGGCCGATCTCTGAGGAAGGGCGGCTGCTCTGCCTCCTCTCCCAGGGTGCGACGTCCCTTCGCTGTTGGGCTGCCTTTGGCTCTCGCTAATAAACTAATTGATTCAGCTTGGCTATCCGGAGTTCTGAGTAATTTCAATATTGAACCTCGTCTGTAATTAATTCAGTCAATACAGTCAACACAAACCGTGGGGATTGCAGGGACGCCGACGCCGGGCGGCTCGAGCACCCCGTGCCTGGGCTGAGCACGGAGCCGGGGACACTGTGCACGGGTCCCAGGAGGGGAAAACACCCCGAGAAAACTTGGCTGGGACACCAGGGACTCCTTTCTACCCAAAAAAACCCCCACAGGACCCCAAGGGATCCAGCACGGATCCAGCAGCCGGCTTCATCTGCGATACCCATGCAGGCCAGGCTGAACAACGAGCGCATGCTTCATTTGGAGCAGTGATTTTAGAGTTTGGAGGCGAAATAATTTAAAACACAAGAGCTTAATAGCCCTGAAATCAGGGCAAAAGGCAAGAGCTCTTGTGGGGACACCCAGCCGTACCCAATTGCCGGCTGCGGGGAATTGTCCCAGGCTGCCTGCCGCCGGAGCACGAGGCCACCCCGGGCATCCAGGAAGGCAGGAGAGGAGCCGAACGAGTGCCTGCTGCGTCTGGAATATAACACCTGAGAAACGAGACGGGTTTTCTGCAGCCTCGTGAAATGCTGGGTGACAGGGGCTGCGCAGTGACAACATTGCGCGTTGTTTAGAGCAGCCCGGCGAGGAAGCCGCGGAGGAGGAAGGACTTTTTGTGCCGGGAGACATAAAGGCTGCTAATAAATAATAGAGGGCAGCGTTATTACTTTTTTATCTTACGAAGTCAGACCAGCTTATGAAGCCTGGGCTGGAGCAGAATGCTAATCGGTGAGACTTGGCAAGATGAAGCTACCGCTCCTGACCCACACAAAAGTTAACTCGAGCCGAAAGGAGAGGTGCCTCCCTTCCCCAGAGCCCGGCTCTCCACAAGTGACGCTGCTCCTACCCCCAGAGCACGCCTCCTCCCAGTCCCTTCCCCAATTATTGCTCCTCTGATCAATACCAAGGGCACAAGGTGAGCTTCAAGACGCTGGGGACCGCTGGCTGGGGCTGAGCGCGGCACACGTGCTGAACGAGACGTGGCCCTTGTCCTGCAGCGTGAAACCATAGTATCATAGAATGTGTTGTGTTGGAAGGGACCTCTAAAGGCCATCTAGTCCAACCCCCTGCAGTGAGCAGGGACATCTTCAACTAGATCAGGTTGCTCAGAGCCTCATCCAGCCTGGCCTTGGATGTCTCCAGGGATGGGGCCTCCACCCCCTCTCTGGGCAACCTGGGCCAGTGTCTCACCACCCTCAGTGGAAAGAACTTCTTCCTCATGTCTGATCTAACCCTGCCCTGCTCTAGGTTAAACCATTGCCCCTCGTCCTGTCGCTACCTGCCCTTGCCAACAGCCCCTCCACAGCTTTCCTGGAGCTCCTTTAGGGACTGGAAGGGGCTCTAATTTCTCCCCGGAGCCTTCTCTTCTCCAGGCTGAACCCCCCCAACTCTCTCAGCCTGTCCTCACAGCAGAGGGGCTCCAACCACCCGGGGAACGGTCAGCAGCCGGGCACCGGGAATCCATCTGCCCTTTATTTAGCCATGATACTTTTTGCCCTCCGTACCAAACAGGAGAGACGGTTTCTGGAGGCCGAGGATGGTGCCCATCGTGGCTGGAGGGGGTGATGCCTGGGCTCACGCAGGCAACACAGAGCCTTGCGCTTTCTGCATGCCATGCTGGGGAGCTGAGACTCCTGAAATCTCCGGCAAGTGAAAGGCACTCCAGCAATTAACGCTTCTTTAGCTTTCCTTGTCTTAGAGGAGTGAACAGGTCAAGAGAGCAGCTGTGAGGAAAGGCAGCGCAGCTCAGCAGGAAGGGGCAAGCAAGGCTGGGAAGCAGAAAGAAAGCAAACAACGAGCTGTTTGGCATGAGAATGTTTCAAAGTTTGATTTTCCCAAGGTGAAATAGCAGCTCGCTTGCGAAAACCTCCCGATTACTTCATCGATCACGTGCAAAGCTGTGGGTTACAGCCGTTACTGTGCCCGGCACTGTAACATCGGGGGCTCAGGGGTGTTTCGCTCCAAGTGTGGGTAGCAGGACAACAGCAAATTGGACAGCAAATACATTTTGATTTCAATGCTGCTGTGATTTTTCATCTCTCAGACTCCTGTGCAGGATGCGGCCCTCTAGCTCACATGCCTTCCATCACACAGGCTGATTTCAGATAATTCCCCAAGACTTGTTTTTGATAAACTGCTATTTAAGTGTGCTATTTACAGATGGTAGAAGGCACTATATTAAGAATCTGCGGAGAGCAAAATATTCTGTTTATTTGCGAGAGGAGGCACATCTGATCCTTGGCAGTGTCACTTTCGCCACCGTGCCGGCACTGGCTGCGGGGACGGTCCTTTCACAGCAGGACCATCCTCGCTCTACACGCTCAGAGACGCGGCACCAGCTATTTTCCTGGCAGCATCTCCCCGCCGGTGCAAACAGAAGCTGCGGGTGATGCTGGCAGGGGCAAAAGAGTGTATGGGCTCGTAGTGTCATCGCAGCTAGCCCAGGGGACCGGTACCTACAGCGGTGGCCTCGTGGTCCCATCTGTGGCGGCCCATCAGGCCCTTTCCCGGCCCCTCACGTGCCCGAGGGATGCCCCAGGCTCCCCGCGCTGATGCTCTCCGCTTTCCGCCTTGGGACGTGGACGGATGTCGGCTGCAGGGAGGCTTGTCTGCCTGCCCAGAGAGATTGCAGGGGGAGTATCGAAGCGCTGTCATCCTCTGAATGATTTTGCCTCCTTCCTTTGTAAGCAGGGCACCCATAAGCTGGCAGGACTATTTTTCTAATTATTAGATTTTACTGGAAATCGATAAGCAAATAAGACGATTTCTTTGGTCCTCCGTAGCTCTTCTTGCAGGTACTGCAAAACCTACCCTGAGACTCTTCCGGCATCGTGATGGACGGCCCGTGTCTGACCCTGCTCAGGGCCGTTTGCTGCCAGGTGGGGTTGGATTAAGCCATGAGTACGAGATGGGGTTAACCATGACGTGAAGATGAAGCCCAAGGTAATTACCCACTACGTTCTTGCAGGAATTTGGGATACTGGATTCCCTACAAGCCCTGCCGCCTCCTCAGGAGGTCTCGCGCGCATCTCTCGCTCTGAGCACCGCCTGAATTGCCTCTTAATTTCAGCCCTGTCAACACGAGAGCTAAATGAAGAGCCATTTTCTATGTGAAGGAGTGCTAGAAGAGAGAGGCAGGCCCTTCTCAGCGTGCGGCACCGGGCAGCTCATTAGCGGGTCCAGCAGCCATGGCAGCTCTGCCGGCAAACTGGGGCACCCGCGGGCTACCGCCCTGTGCTGCCGGCGTGTCCCGGCACCTCTCGGCACACAGCGGTGCCGAGCCGGGGAGAGGAGATGAAGGGCAAGTCCCACTCCTCCAGCAGGATTGTTTTCCGAAGTGTTAGGCTTCCTGGAGATCGATAAATACATAAGATCATTCTTCATCTTACTGTAAAGAATAGCCATTCTCCACAAATTCTCAATATATATTTGGAAAAAAATAATAACAATAAGAAAAAAAAAACCCGTCTTGAAAGTCTAGCTTCTCTCTTTGCTGAGGCAGTGGAAGAAAACAGCGGAATAGAAGTAATTAGGGAAGAAGGCAAGCCATGTGCCGCGCTCAGCACGGCGAAGCCCACGCGAAGGCGCTCGCCCCGCTGGCGGGGTCCCTTGGGGCTTGCTCCCGCTCGTTCCGGCTACCTGGGGAGTGCCAAGTCCTTGGATGAGGAACACGGTTTACAAAGAGACCTTGTGAAGAAGCCAAAAGAAGAAGGAAAAAAAAAAAAAAAAAGGGCTGGGCTGATTTAAACAAACCTGGAGTGAATAAATTAGTGGGGGAGCGGAAAAGAGTGGATGGAATTACACGGGAGCGTTACATAAAAGCAGCTGACGTCTCGCTCTTGCAATTAATTCAAATTGGGCTGAGCCTGGGCTTTGGGGAAGAATAACTGGTGGGCGGTAGTGAAGGCGAAGAATAAGCAGTCGTATACCGAGCTGGAGGGTGGCATGTAGCCGTGGTCCCTATTAGGGCTGGGTTTAACCAACAGGCTCGTTCAGGACCTGTAGGAATCTACTGGTGAAAGTCCCTGGTTTGGGGTGGGCTGGAGAAATAGAGAGGGGGCACAGGCAGAGCAGGAACACAGAGAGGGAGGCATGCCTGCACCTCTCTGCTGGCTCCTTGGCTTACACGCAGAGTTTTCTCCTTTTTTCCTAAATCTGGAGCAGGGGCTGCCTAAGGGTGACCTAAAGATTTGGCTGGCAGGGACACAAGGACCCGGAGCTGGAAGGGACCTCCTGGGCCACCGACCCCATGCCCTGCTCTTGCAGCCCTGACATCCCACAGGCATCATCTGTGTCAGTGGCTCGGCTCCTCCTGCTGGAAAGCGGTCCAGCGAGCCATGGCTTTCCTGGCCAGGGCCGTGCTCACGGCTGCCGGCGATGCATATGGGGCTCCAGGACACGGGAACAGGGAGGTGACCCTCAACTGCACCTCCTAGAACCTAGAAAAGGGGGACGGGGCAGTGATCGCCTGTGAGAGGCCATTGCATGTGGCAGCTCGGAGCCAAGCGCAGCGATGAAACCCACCTCGGGCAAAATACCAGCGAGCCCTCCTCAACCTCTGAGCGCTAACGCCCATCATGGCAGTGCCACTCCTCATCTCCGGGGCTTAGGAAAGGAGCTCAAGGGCAGAGCAGCGTCCTCCCGCCCGCGATAGCATCCCTTTGGGTCTCAGGAGGGGCTCCTCGTCTCCCACAGCCCCTCGGGGTTTGCCATCATGCTGCTGGGCTTCCCCCCGGCGACTGCCTGCTCTTCTAACGGCGCCTGATCGGCCCGCAGGAGGCAGCTCCCACCCATGTCAAACCTAATGCCGCTAATCCTCTGTTCAACCCGCCCCACGTGTCCTCTTTAATCCCCATCTCCAGCCCTTCAAGTGCTCTAACCTTTCCGATGGCTTCTGCTCCACAGAGCACACCCGGGCACACGACCTGCCCCTTCCTGGGAGCTGGGGATGGAAACAGGCAGGAGATAATTCTGACACCTGAGAAGCTTTGTGCGGGGACGGCCAAATTGGGGGCGAACCCAAAGCTTGGGAGCAAGAGTCCCACGGACTCAGCTGGAGCCCAGCTCTGAATTCAGGACGGCGCTCCTGCGGTCTAACGCGTTGAAGCAATCTTCTGCAGTCTTTATATTTGATAATCTCAGATCCGTGGGAGTCTCTACTTCATAATCCATATATCTTGTGACCCTCTGGAAGCTTGACAACTATTTCATGCTCGGATGGCTCCTTGCTCATCTTCGTCCGTGCAAGAAGAGCGTGTCCTGACGGGCGCAGGAGTAGCTTGTATTTCCATCAGGCTGAGACAGTGATTAAATGCCCTCAGCCAAGCACAAGGCAACTTCAACTGGGTTTGTTCTTTGGGGACTGGGAGGACTGGGAAGGAGGCCAGAGAAAGCGGCAGAAGACCCTGGCTGGGCAGGGGCTGGAAAACGATGCTTCGAGGGAGGTTTGGCACCTCCAGTAAATCTCACCGGAGTCTGTTGGAAAACTGAGCCTGTCTGAAAACCAGGGCTACCCCCTGCCCTGGCGGGCGGCCCCGGCTGTCCCCTGGGGTCCCCTGGGCTAGCGGGGTGCCTCCTGGGTGGCCACGCCACAGCGTGGGGTCTCCGAGCCTCTCATGTCCCTCCTCAACCTGCCATGCCCCGAAGGGGGAACCAGGATGGGGAAACAGAGGCACCGCTGGCCCCAGTTCCTCTTCTTGACCTGTTCTTGGTACGGCGGTGGGACATGGAGCTTCCCATGGCTCAGCCCCTGCTCCCGGCAGTGGAATCAGTCAGAATCCCAGTGTTACGCCGTGCGGGAGCAGCGTCTCTCCCCGGCCTCAGTGCAGGGGCTTGGAGAGGTGCCCAGGCAAGATGGTTTAGGAGCAAAGATGGGTTTTGCTCTGCGACTACAAAGCTCCCGACCGCAAATAAAACCTGCTAATAGAAAAACGGTACAAAGGGAGCCGGGCTCTTGGGGCCAGGCTGGAAGTGAGAGCAGTAAATCGGAGCATAAAGCGGTTGCCGTAGCTGCTGGTCAGCCCGTATTTCACCATTTCGAGTCGCAGTAAAGAGGAAAACGTTTTCTTCACGGTTTCATGCTACCGTCGCTAAGCCTTGCATATGTAAAGAGCGAGCGTCTTGTACATCCTCATGGGCTTTCCAGTCAATTGAATGCTTTTAATACGCTCCCTTCCCTGTTGCCCTTGCTCGAGATGCTAATGCACGCGCTTCCCTGTGCTCGGGAGTCAGGCACGCTGCCACTGGGATGTCTGCTCCGGCCTCCGACACCCATCGAACGCAACGGAAATTAAGCATTTAGAGGGAAATTATGGCTCTGCCCCCCCTCCTTACTTCTGATTTCCTAATATTAACCTGGGTGTTTCTCCTCCGGGGACTCTTGGTGCCCCAAGATGTCTGTATCGGACGCATACCCCATGAGGAGAGGCGGGCGTTCTGCAGGACACCAGCCACCGGGGTGCCGAGAAACCTCAGCACGTCGTTCGGAAAACAGCCGGGAACACGTCGGTTGCGCACAGCGCTCTGCAAACATGACCGGGGCGGTCAGCAGCGCAGGACCGGGAGATAAAAAATAGATCATATTTCAATATTTTCACAATTTTCGAGCCAGCCCCTTGAACGCCAGGGAAAAGACTCAGTGTTTCTGAACCCTGTCCCTCTCCATGCTGCACTTTACAAACATTGATAAGCCTCCCGGCGCTCCCCAGACACGCGCATTATCCCTTTTGTAGCTCCCGCAGATTAAGACCGAGCGATAAGTGCTTTTCCAGGGGCTATATCCAGGACGGTTGGCACAGCTGCTGCCGTAAGAGGTCAGGATTTCCTGCGCACTTCCCAACTCCACCTTCCTGCAGCACTTCCCAGCTCTACCCACACAGCCCCGTTTCTGCGCCCAGACCGGGGGTCACCCCCAGCGCAGCAGCGGGGAGTCAAGCCAGGGGACGTGCCACAGGAGGACGACAGCAACCCCCCCCAGCAGGAAAAACTCATTTTCCCACTAGCTGCACTCGGTGGCAATGGCCCACGCTTGGACTCGTGGGAGCAGACACCGACACGTCCCAAATTCTGTCGCTGCAATCCCAAACCCCGCGGCCACCCGCGCACCGGCTCTGGGTGCGCTCGCAAAGGCAACCAAAAGAGGGGAACGCCACTAATATACTCGTACAGGAATTAGAGGAGAGACTTGGCCACCGGCCATGCCGTAATACGGAAGATCTTGTTGCTACCTGTTTTTTTTCTTTTCCGTGTCAAACCCCCGGCTAGCGGCGGCAGGCCTGATTAGCTCCGAAATGGCAGCAGCAAGCCCCCGTGAGCGTGCGGCCGCTTGCTGGCCTCCAGCCCTGGCTTTGCGGCTGCGAGGCTCTAATGAGGACATCAGCGACGCTCTTTATTAAAACAAATGGTCGAAGGCAGCGTGCTGCTGCCCAGCCCGCGCTGCGCTTGCTGGCGGGAGAAGGAGGACCCCGAGTCCCGGCAGAGAGCGGTGTGGGTGCTGTCATGGGGGCTCTCTGTCGGCAACCATCCTCGCGAAGATGCAGGGTTGCTCTGCAGATCAATCCTTCCCTTCCTCCCCTTTCATGCCACCTACCAGCCCTGCTCTTAAATTCTCTTGACTTTGGTATTTCACCTAATTTCCTTGCACTTATGAGAATAACGGGGGGAAGTTTAGTCTGAGGTGCCCTCTGAGGGCTCACAGGTTCTTGGGTATCTACAAGCAGCTAGAATCTCTTCCTGTAGAGATATCTGACATTATCGCGGTGTTGGAGATGGAGACTCCATAACACTTCCTGTTCCTCCTTCTCTCCATCCACCTCTTCTATCCAGACCTTCCCAGCTTCCTTCCAAACCTCCATCTGGACCTTCCCAACCTCCATCCAGACCTTCCCAACCTTCATCCAACCCTTCCCAACCTCCATCCAGACCTTCCCACCCTTCATCTAGACCTTCCCACCCTCCATCTAGACCTTCCCGACCTTCCTAACCTTCATCCAACCCCTCCCAACCTCCATCAAGGCCGTCCCAACCTCCATCTAGACCTTCCCAACCTCCTTCCCAGACCTTGCCAACCTCCTTTCCCGGAGCCCAAAGTTTGTCCAAGGGCTTCGGTGGTGTTGACCATTGGCCTTGGAGGAGCTGTTTCCCTGGGAAAACGAAGCATCACGTTGGTTTCATACCTATGTCTAGTAGAACTATGAAATATGAGAAAAGATTTAGATTTATCAGTCCAGACAGATTGGCCTCTTTTGCTGTGCCTATAAAAGCTCTGAATGATGCCATCCATCAACAGGCGGACAGCATCGGCTCTGACTGGGGACCAGGCAATTTTGCGTGGCTGGGGCCAAGTGCCAATTCCTTAAGTAATCCCAGGTTTCATTAAAGAGGCAGCCAGAGGAGGGCATAGCTTTGAATTTTTTTTTTTTTTTTTTTTTTTTTTAAGTCAGCTACAGGACACTTACAAATTACTGTGGAATTGATGGTGGGTGACTCGTTAAAATTAATTATAGCCATAATTAGGAATATTCAGGAAGAAAACCAGAGGAAAAATGGTCCATGGAAGGATATTTTCTATAGTCATATTTTAAAATGAAGCAAAAATTTGCAGCTGCTTTATTAATTTAAATAATAAGATATGGCTTTTCCTTGCATAGCTTCGGAGGGTTTCTAATGGAGAGAGGCTGTTAGATGAGGCATTTCAGAGGAAATCAAATAGCCTCATAAATAAATGAGTTTTCTTTTTTCAGGGCATAACTGTATTCATTCTTACAATATTCAGAGAGCATCACATTACAGGGGGAAAAGAGTCAGGAGGAGCCTCTAGACTGCTCCTGCATCCAAAGGACAAACTCCTTCCCCGAGCTGCCGGCTCCGTGACGGGAGCCCATCCTGCCTGCGCCTGCGGTGGGGCAGCTCCGTGCAAATCTGCGCCTTGCTCTGGTCCTTCGCGCCTGTGGCTGCTCCTCACCCTCCCGCAGCATCCCCCGCCTCCCGTTACCCTGAGCAGAGACCTCCAGCAGTGCCGTACGCCCACTCCAGTGCAAACCGGTGGCAAACCAACGCCACCGCCAGGCCAAAAGAGCCACGGATCACGGGTCCTTCAGAGAGGGGGCAAGGCAAAAAGCAGTTCCCCAGGTCCCAGCATCCCCACCTGCAGGTTACCGGGAATTAGGAGAACAACATCACTACTGCATCCCACTCGCCCCGGTGATGGGGTGGCTGCCACGGGTGACAAATATCATAGGGGCTGTGTAGGACTGGGCACAACGTGTCCCCCAGCTCTTGCTGGTGGACCCAGCCCTGGCTAGACCAGGGGGCCAGCAGATGCCCCAGTAGCCAGGTCCTCATTGCTGGCCCCGCCAGCCAAACCCCTGCCTGTCACCGAGCATCCCACTGCACGTCCCACTGCTCTGCAGGCTCGTAGGTGGCTGCACAGCTCGGCCTTTGGATTAACGGCCGCGCTAATTGGGAGAGGGAGCACTGCAGCACCCAGCTCCGGGTAACGCTGCGGCCGCCAGCGGCTTCAGCATGAGTCACTCTGCTCTAACTTTGAAATGCTCTGGGGTGAGGAGGACGCGGGCAGCCTGTTTCAACACAGCTGATGTCCTTTATGTCCAGACGCTGACTGGTACCAAAAGGCATCACGCACGCTCACGGCATGGCACGGCGGGGTCGACGCTCGCGGTACAGACGGGGTAAAATGGGTGCGAACACACGATCACGGGGTCCAGCGCAACCTTCCCATAGCGGGGGTCAATCTCACACCTGCTAATGGCAGCCCCAGCAGAGCGGGGGTCCGGATTCACCCTTTGCTCGATTGTCTTCTGCACCAAGCCACGAAGATCATCTCACTGCTTAAACTGGTTTATGGGTCCTCTGTACCAGTGAGGTGCCACAAACACCTTCCCTGTGAGCACCTACACAGCAAAGCCATCGCTAGGCAAGCAGTGTCTCTCGTGGTTATTCACTGACCATCCCGTCCCCACTAAATTTGGATCATGGAGACACAAGCAGGAAAATTAGACCTTTGAGGCGTTTTGAAAGCACTAGAGCTGCAATAAATACAAAAGGCGGGTCGGACTCCCGAGGGATCTTCCTTTAACTAACCACCGTCTCGGTCCAAGACACACAAAGCTCATATGATCCTTTCCAAAGGTTCAGCAGGTTTGGGACCCCGACACCAAGAAACCAGGTAATGGCTGAGGACCCGGAGGTTTACGCACAAGCCAGAGATAACCGCAGCACTACTATCGTTTGGGTTTGCGGGATGTACCTTGTTGATGAGTCCAAGACACGCTCCAGGGAACGGTGTGAGTCCCTGCAAGGCTGCTCCAAATTTCCTCCATTGGGACACCAATCTCTGGGGAAAAAAAAAACAAAGAAAGAAACAAACAAACCAAAATTAAATCAGCACAGTGAATCGTGTGGAGAAAACAAGGGTGCACGCCAGCATTCGTCCCTTTTCCAGTTGCCTGTCCAGCATCTGTGAGTGCTCCTCCCTGCCGGCCCCATGGCGACAGAGGCTTCTGCCTACCGCTGACTGCAAACTGCTGGAAAAATCCGTACCAAGAAATCGCTCTCCCAAATTTCCTCGGGGACACGCAGCTTTTCGGCAGCGCTGCACCGTAGGGCCTTGGGAGCCAAGAGCCCTCCACTCAGGGATGCTGCTGCCCGGGGATGTGCGTGTGGCACAGGTCCGTTAGCCCGGGGATAAAGCTTTTGGGGATGCCGCGTGTGAAGGAAAGCCCGAGCTGTGCTCCTGCACATCCCAGCACGGCTCTGGATTCTCCCCACACTGCTGCACTGAGCTGGGACAGGTCTCTGCCCCCCGCGCCCCATTGCTCCCCATGCGCCCACTGCTGCCCCGAGCGCCCAAGGAGAATTACGGACACAAAGAGAGCAAACTACAGCTTCCAGGAGGCACTTCCTGGGGGATGCGCACCAAAAAGTCAAGGAGTTTTAGCTTTATTTGGGTTTTTCACTGGTGGATTTTCAACAGAAAGAGCCTGCTTTTCTATTCCGCACCAAGCGGGTGCATTCCTCCACTCAACAGCCCAATTTCCTCCCAAAAAAGAAATTCATTAGGAAACTTTCAAGCCGATCTCAACCGTGGCAGCTAGTTGAAATTGCTTAAATCCTCTCCAGAAAACCTTCTTACAACACATCCATCTCCAGCTCCCTTTGCATCCCCCTGGTAACTGATTCGAACTCATAATGACCTATGAGCCGCCTGCCTGCTTAGTCCGGCTCCGGCGCTCCCCGTACCTGTCACGGCAGAAATATATTCTCACAAATTTATTTCCAGGCAGTATTTCTGCAGCGAGGTTATTTCTCTCAGCCACCCTCCTTTCAGGCAATAATTGCAGGAGAATTTGCAAAGCTGCAAAAACCTTGCCCCGTTTATTGCTCTTCCCGTGCGAAGCAGACGGGTGTAGGAAAAGGAGGGATTTGAGCAGAGCATCCGCGGCTACGGGGGGCGTCGGGTGATGCGCCGGACCCATCAGGACACAGAAAAGCAGTGGGAGATCCAGCATGGCCATGAGGACGAGGAGACGTAACCGGCCACGCTCAAACCGTCGTCCCCGAAGGACCGCGCGGTGGCTCATTAGCCACGGAAGAAAGGGCTAATTTTAGATTGGGTGGCAATTAATAAGCATTGTATTATCCTTCCCGTGCTAAAGCAGGCTGTCAAAATCTTTGGGTAAAACAGCAGTTAAATGAGGGGCTGACGGAGAGTTACAATAAGGAAAGACAATGGCATCATTATATTGGGATTTATCTTCCCGCGACAGGATTGTCCTCATTATTCAGGAGCGGTGTACCCAAAAGCCACTAATAAGCCTCCCGCCCAGGATGGAGATAAATCCCAAACCTTTCGAAGACTTTTGAATGGAAATGCTCTGCGGCATTCAAAGGGCCCTTTGATCTCGGCGCGTGTATCGCTCCTGCCAGCACCGCTGGTCCTGCCGGAGGTTAAACGGGCTTTGGGGACTTCACGCTCCAGGCCAGCTGGGACCAAGGTCTTGCTGGGACAAGGGGACCAGGCTCCAACATCGGATGGATGTTTGGATCAGCCTGAGAAGGAGCTGGGGAGCACCACCTGCATGGGACCCGGGTTGTCATGGCTGAGGCAAGGAACCGGGATCATCTCCTTGCGACGTGGAGGCTCTCGGTTCGGGGCAGAACAAGGCTGTTTTGGCAAACCGTCTGCTAAAACGCAACGACGACGAAAATTGAAGGAATTCGAGCAGGGGGAGAGAAGTTTGTAGGACGGTGACAAACTTGCCGGTGTGCCCCTGTCCTCCCCAGAGAGCTGAGGGCGGCGGGAGGCCGGGGACGGCAGCTCAGCTCTTCAATGTTTTGTACCATAATTAAATCGCATCGACCGAAAAAAACCCAAAACTCCTTCCCATTCATCGTGCAGAAAAATCTATGCTTCAAAAAGAAGTAGGACGCTTCCTTTTTTAACGTTATAAAATAATAGGGTAAGTATTATATTCAATCCATAGATGGGAGGCGCCGCGTTGTGTTTACAGCTATGTTTTCCCCTTCAGCCTGCTCCAAAAAAAAAAAAAAAAAAAAAAAAAAATCCCAATAAAAGCCTTAGGTGTTGATATAGATTCGGAAAAGCAAATCAGTTTAGCTGTCAGCAGCAAGGTGGAAAACACGAGTTTTTCTTCCCGCATTTAAAAGGGCTCAGGGGGTGCAAGCAGCGCCGGGCTCGCTCCTGCCTTGCAGCTGAAGCTGCTGGAGCCCCCCACCCCAGCACCATCCCGCTTTTCTACCTGCTCACGCGGGCTGGGATACAACTGGGAAGCTCTTCCCAGCAGAAACCCAACTCCTTCCATGGCCCCAAAGGTGCCCAATCCCAACGCCAAGGCGCAGCCGGTTTCACCCATGTAGGTCTGGTGCCCGTCGGAGCAAAGCTGGAGGAGGAGGAAGCCCATAAGTGTCTTTTTTTTGGTGGTAGAAAAATGACAAAAGACTTTTCAACAGGGGGAAAAGGAGAACTTGTAAGACGCGCACGTCCTGCCCTGATACCGGGAAGGCAAACCCAGAGGACACGCAGGGTGGGAAAGGCCAACAAATCTCTCCCATCTAGGGGAGGTTGGTGTAGTTTTTAATAAGACAAAAATTGCGTTTACCGAGGGCTTCAAGATGACTGCCGCGAGGGACCCGCAGGAGGCACGCGGGCGAGGCGGGGGAGAGGAATTGGAGGCTGGTATCGACGAGACTGTTTTCGCTGACGGAGCCTTTGTGGAGAGCAGCGCTGCCCACGCGGCCCAATGCTAATGAAGGCATTTCTCCTGCGGTACCTGCACTAGGGCATTTTTCTGGGCTTTGCGAGTCCAAAGAGCAGCAGATTTGAGGACAATCCCCCCCCCTCCCCAACCAGTATCCCTGCTTCTTCCTCCCGCGGCAAACCGCCATGGCAAACCGTGAGCATCACGCTGCGAGCGCTGGACCCCCCACGTCAACTAACAGACATCTCACAGCTCCTCTGGGCTCAGCATCGCCTCGCTTCACATTTATCCGGTAACGAAACCCCGTGGTTAATTTATCCGACTGCCTCGGGATCTTCCCCGGAGCAGCGCAGGAACCTGCAGCATCCAACCCCAGCCCCTGCATCCCGCTGCCGGGTCCCCTGAGCCACACAACACGGCGCTCTCTCCTCCAGACTGTTTATCTTAACAAAACCATTTAATCTTTGCCCCTTTCTGTTTCACCATTCAGGATGGAAAACCTTTTAAATAAATATTTAACGACGCCTATTGGGTGCTGGGGATGATAACGGGGCCAGTAGGCACGCGGAGCCACGTACCCACAGATAAAACCTGCAGCAAAATGAGGTCTCTTGTTTTATTGTTCCCGATATTA
Source organism: Larus michahellis (assembly GCF_964199755.1). Lineage (NCBI taxonomy): Eukaryota > Metazoa > Chordata > Aves > Charadriiformes > Laridae > Larus > Larus michahellis. The sequence goes on along the minus strand of NC_133906.1, from coordinate 3,278,529 downwards.
TAAAGATTGACTCTGCTATTAGAGCTTCCTGGAGGATTTCTCATGGATAAAAATCTCCAACCAGCAGAATTTAATCAGTTAGTGACGAAAAATAAATTTCAGGTGGTGGCAGCTTTTAAATAGGTGTAACTTTCTTCCTGAAAACATGGTAGCTGCTTTTCTAATAAACTATCCTGCAGACATGACCCACTCAAACACGCATGACATGCACCAAGCGTGGCGTTCCCCCTTACCGGCCCAGAGGGGTTGCGAGTGCTCTGGTCCGTCACCCCATTCCCTACGGAGAAGCCAAAGCAGACCTCAGCAAAGTGGTTCAGCCCAGGGACAGCAGAGTAAATTAACAAGGAACTAATTAACCGTAGTATGGCACTCTGCAGGCTTGAGGTAGGGCACGCTTGGACAAGAGAAAAGCCTTATTTGCGGGTAAAAGAAGAAATTTTTCACTCTGAGGGTGGGGAGGCAGTGGAATGTGTTGCCCAGAGAAGCTGTGGCTGCTCCATCTCTGGAGGGGTTCAAGGCCAGCTTGGACGGGGCTTGGAGCAGCCTGGGCTGGTGGGAGGTGTCCCTGCCCAGGGCAGGGGGTGGCACTGGCTGGGCTTTAAGGTCCCTTCCAACCCAAACCATTCTATGAAAACCACTAGGGCTGGTTTTTCTTGGGGAGTGGGTTTGGTCCATCCTCAGCTCTGGGATTTGGTGGGGGCACAGCCCCTCGCCTCCCCCCGCCGCCGGAGAGAGGTTTCGTGCTTGGTACGATTGGAAAAGCAGAACCCCAGAAACCAACATCGGGAAGGGAAGGAGGAGAGCTAAAACCACGCAGAGGAGAAGATTGAGGCTGGCGGAGCGAGCGGCCCCGGCCGTGCCAGATGCTCCTGCGGGCCGGGAAGCGTTTTCACTGCTGGCCTCCGAACACAGTATCTCTGAGCTGACGGCCCTGGCAGCCTCCCCCCCAAGGAGGAGAGATCCATCTGCACCCCGGCCGGAGCGAGGAGTCCTGCGGCGCCCGATGAGCCCTGCGAGCGTGGGGGGCTCTGCCCTCGGGGGGGATGAGGGGCTCCCCTCCTCCTGTCTTTCTCCACTCCATCCCTGGCTTGGCCAAGTGAAGTTCAGCTATTACACAGTGTCAGGAGATGAATTACATGAAATTATAATTACATTACCCTTGCCTGCTCTGGGCAAAATGCAAAAGGTCATCTTCCCTCCCCTCGCTGCCTGATCTTTAATATGTTAGGCCACTTATAGACACTGCCATGACATTTACAATAGGTCCGGAGAGAGATGCTGCACAGGCACTTACGCGTTTTTCCTCTTCCGAGGGAATCGGTTTGGCCGGGGACAGCCAGAGCCGTGCTGAGCCCCTGTGCTTTCAGAGCTGGGGTTTGCCGGGGGGCCGGGCGCTCGGCACCCCCCTGGCAGGGTGAGGCCAGAGGGTTTCCCCATTTCCTGACCCAGAGGGGACTGGGGACAGTCACCCCAGCACAGGGCAGCTTGATGACGAGACATCTCTCAGCCTGGAAACTGCTACGGCTTCAGGAGCGGCAGTGCCTGGGGTGGGTGTGCAGCGCTGCCGGTGACCCCCGTTTGCAGCACAGAGAGCCCAGAAGGGCGCAGAACACGGGGTGCGTGGGGCTGTGCACCCCAGGGACCTCGGCGGGGGCTTTCACCGCTCCTCCACCCTCCCAAGACGTATCGCTGAGGACAACCGCACCGTTGAAAGGCTTTAGGTACCTCTCAAAGACACACATGAGCTGGCACTAAAGGTTGGTGACTTGCGTCTTGACACGAGACGCAGCCCCGACCACCCGAGGCAGGTCTTGCAGCCAGCGCCGAGCACACGCTGCCGCACGGCCTCCGGCCAGCGTCGGAGGTTACTTCAGGCATCGCTGTCTGACCCAAACTCACAGCAACAACCACAGAATGGTTTGGGTTGGAAGGGATCTTGAAGACCATCCAGTGCCACCCCCTGCCCTGGGCAGGGACACCTCCCACCAGCCCAGGTTGCTCCAAGCCCCATCCAGCCTGGCCTTGAACCCCTCCAGGGATGGGGCAGCCACAGCTTCTCTGGGCAGCATGTTCCACTGCTTCCCCACCCTCACAGCAAAGAATTTCTTCCTAACGTCTAATCTAACCAAGACAAGACACGGACACCACGGGTCTGGGCGTAAAGGCCACCCCACGCCGCAGCGCAGGGCTGGGGTCCCTCGGGGCGGGGAGACGCAGCTCCCGGAGGCGCAGCCCACTCCTGTAAGGTGAGAAGCCAATTTCCTGCTTTTCACAGCAATTTTCTTCAACTCCAATGGCTACAAGCTGCTCTGCTGATTGTAAATAAATACAAGGGGAGCTTGGCCCAAAATAGAAAGCAGAGAAAACCTCCCTAGCTCAATAAACTATAATAAGCACTTGCAGGCAGAGAAACCGTAATTTGCAGGGCCAGCTCTCCCCGCGGGATGCAGGCTGGGCCGGGCTCCGGCTGTTTTCCCTTCATCGCGGTCCATCACGGATGGGAAAAGGGGGACCGATCCCAAAGCGGCTCTCCCGGACCCATCCTGCTCCTCACCCCGGCGATGCTGGGGCTGGAGGCTGGTCCCTTCCCCGGGGCTGGGTGGGGGGAAAGGGCTGAGCCCTGCCGCGTCCCCGGGGGTCTGTTCCGCCACGCGTGTCCCTGCCCAAAGCCGAGGGCACGGCCGATTTACAGCTCCCTGCAGCAGAGACACTCGCTCACGGCGCAGCCCTTGCGGAGGGCTCAGTCACGGCTGTTTCTTCAGGCGTCATAAAAATAAACAAATCCAGGCAAAACGAGTGCCCGCACGCACATCCCTTCTCCTTCCCCGCACCCTGCCGTGCCCTCTAAGGCCAGGGCTCTCCTCCACCTCCTCCCCATGGAGGAGCCCCCTCACTCCCTGCCCCTCCGCCGGGACGCACCGGTGAGCGGGTCACCGTCCCCCACAGCTCCCGTGCCCCCCAGGCAGCTCTGCCCTGGGGCGGAGAGGGACAGCAGGACACTGCCAGCACGGTTTGTTTACCCCATCACTGACGCTGCACCAAGAGGTTTAGGGACCCATCTCCTGGCACAGCGAGCATCTCCGCGGTGGCTGTCACCCCGGGAAGGGCTCCGGCTTGCCAGGCACTGGGTCCTCTCTCCCTCTGGTGCCTAAAGCATCTCTTGGAGGTGCACGGCTTTCCACACATGGAGGATCCCACGGGAGGTTAAGGGTACAGGCAGGGATTTTCCAAAGCAGCCGACAGATTTACACGACACACTGTTTTAAAAGCGAATGGGATGGTGGGGGTGATAAGCCACGGGGACAAGCCACCGAGAGACGGTGGGATTCACCATCTATCTATTTTCCACCAAATCCCAGTGTCCTCGTCAGCCGGAACGTACTTTAGCCAAGCACGTGTTGAGCTACTGGTCCTTCCTGGGTGAAATCTATGAATCTCCGAAAAACCAGCAGCAACCAAATGGCTTCCGAGTCTCGGGAAAGGGTCTGCGGATCCAGTTCCTGCTTTGTCGCTGTCTTTTGCCTGTCTGCAAACGGCCGCTTCCCCTTCCAAATGGATGGGGCTCTTTTATGGGGCCTCTTAAAAAGCTTGGGAATGCTAAAGGAGCTCTGCCAGCCCGGTCCCAGCGACCCTTGGCTAACGGCCCTCCAGCTCCCGGACGCATGAGCCGTCTCGCCGCGGGGGTGCCGAGCTGAAGGTAGGATGCTCGTGTGGGTCAGCGCAAACTGCCGGGGCACAGAGCAGCTCTCCTTCTCATGGGAGACGCACTCGGGCACAAAGCTGAGCCAGGCAGGAGGGGGACACCCCTCCGAGGGGTGGCCTTTCCCCCCTGCCACCCCTTGCCAGGGCCGTGCCGGGCAGGGGTGCCAGGGGATGGTAGGGGTAGCAGTCTTGGGGGCTAAACCAAAACCCTTTGGTGGGGAGATATGTTCTCAGCTTGAGCGTCATGGTTTCTCTAATGGTTTCAACTAATGTCATGGTTTCTCATGTAATGGGGGATGGGGACTGCATGGAAGAAGGTGTCCTCTGCTGAGCACATGCCCTCCCTGCACAGACATTTACTCTGCGGCTGCCTAAAGACCCGGAAAGCCGAGGCGCATGACTCCCATGGATGAGGACAGCTGATGCCCTCCGAAGATCCCTACCTAGAAGACATTTTTTGTGGCTTGGAGATGCTTCCCAGCTTCAGGGTGCTGGGGGCTTGACACGGGCAGTGCCACTCACCCAGCAGTAAGAGGCGGGGAGCACGGGCAGCCTCCCTGGCAGCCCTGGGCACACACCGCCTTTGCGACGACCTCGCTCCTCAGGAAGGAGATGGTCCCAAGGGGACTCCAGGCCCTGAGAGGTCAGCCAGCACCGCCAGACCCACGGGATGTCTCCCAGGGCTGCCACCAGCAGGGAGGCATCACTCGGGTATCCCCGCCCCACCACAGGCTCTGGAGCGACAAATGTAGGCCAGCCAGCCACTCGCCGCTCACAGGCAGTCGCGGGGGTGACCCACGGGGATGAAGATCCACCATGATGCTCCATGCATGGCTTCACGAGGGCACCGTGCCACCACGATGCCCCGCACGTGGTTTCACGACAGCATCTCGCTGGCTTCCCCCTACTTTCGGTGCTCATCGCATTCAGAGGAAATAATATCCTTTTGGTCTTCTGTGGCTCTCTGTGGTCCTGCCATGCTCCCGAGAGGTTTTGTGGCCCCACTAGCTCAGGGCCAGCGAGGCCACTGTCCTCTCTGGCCACCTCCATCGCTGGCAGCACTGTGCTACAGCCCAGCACCATATTTTTAAGCGTTCCTTTGAGCTCGTGGTTTGCTATTGTTGCTCTCCTTTAATAACCTGTAATAGGTTTTCCTCCTCTAAGAGAAGACCTTAGTAGCAGCGGTTTGCCACCGTATCAACGGTATCGGGTGTTCTCCTCTGCTGTAGGTACACTGAGATAAAGATTTCAGAGTCCTTTGAGCTACGATGTAGACCCTTCCACAACAGTAAATGGCGATATTTCCATTCAGTCATGTATTTATGTCTTCCCATTGAGGTCAATAATGGAGTATCCCTTGAGCTGGGAAAAATGATGAGTGATGTCTAGCAATTACAGAGACCGTAAGGCAACAGTGAATCTGATTTTGGCATTAAAAGTCACGACGAGCACCTCTGTTGCCTATTTTATTTGCTGGTTTGGACGGCAAGGTCCACCGCTGTGCAAGGAACAGATGTCTGTACACAGGGCACGTTTTGGGGTTGTCGGAATCTAAAGCAATTAACCGCTTTTGCCTCTATCAGTTTTCTGGCGTCGCGCCTGACCTTGCATACGATTCATCTTCCTCATTCGTGTTAGATGTTTGCAAGTCATCTTGCTTTGAGCAATGTAGGCTGCAGTGGGGATTGAAATGTCTGATATTACCAGCCTTCCCCTCTTCCTCACCACGGAGCCAGCCGGAGCACTTCCAGCAAGCGTGGTTTATAGCTGCACATTGCAAACGAGCAGTAAGAGCGCACTCTGAAGATGAATTGCACAAAACAACTCTCCAATGAGGTGCATTTTGCATTTCAAACGCCATCACTCCAAATGCCCAGCTGTCTTTGCCAGAGGAGTCGATGGAAAAAAAAAAAAAAAGTTTTCGTTCCCATTTCATACAAATACCCTTGTTTGCATTTCTGGTTTAGAAATGCTTTTCCGCAGCGGTAAGACCTTAGCGCCCCGACTTTCCGAATTCAGGGTGGAGGAAGCCGGCAAGAGCTCCGGCAGATCTGCAGACAATGAGGCTTAAAAGCCAGGCCTCTCGATTCCTGCCACTTGCTTGGAGAACTGCGTTAATACCCTGAGATTTTGGTAAATAATAGCACGAGGCTTTACGTCTAAAGCCATCGCATGTTTTCAGCTTTTTGTGGTGTTTTTCATACTTCCCCCTAAAAGTCATAGGAGATGCGACAGCGCTTTCGGAGTGATGCAGAATCACAGAAAATAGGGCTGGAACGGACCTCAAGCGTTGGCCCTGCCTCAAGGTAGGGTTAGCTCTGTATTATTCCCGAGAGATGTTCCTCCAAACACTTCTAAGGATAGAAAACCCCATAGCCTCCTCAGGCAAAACATCCCGGTGCTTAATTGTCCTTACTGTTACAAGGTTAGAAATCTCCTTCTCTGCAATTGGAGCACTAATTCCCGTCTTGAACCTCTGCAGATTGAACAGAGAATATTCCATCACTTAGATCGTTAGGGAAAATACCGACTCCTATTAGATGAAGGACGGATTCCTGCAGAAAGTCACTCAATCCATCCTTCTGGTTGACAGCAAATCATTGACTTCTCTTGTCTGGTTTCCAACCATGTTTTGCACCTCTCCCACGGTAGTTTTATGGAGACCTGCTTCCCAACCTTGTTAAAAGGAATATCATGTGAAAAACGGCAGAATCCTAGCAAAGCCAAGACGTCTGACATCTCTGGCTTCTTGTCAATCCAAAATATTTAGTCTCATCACTCAGGGAAATCAGATTGGCTTGACAAACATGTTTTTTTTCTTTTGAGAGGGATTCTCTTCTTTCTTTTTTTTTTGGTACTTAGAAATGATATTTTTCTGGGAACTTAATTTAAATCAGTTGGATTAAAATGCTAGTAATTCCCCATACCTCCTCCTTTTACCACTCTGTAAGTACACATTTTACCTTTGCCTCTGCCAATATCCTGGAGCGTTGTAACATCCCTGAGATGGCTTCTGTCAGTTCTCTGACTAACTGCGAACTGGCTTTGGTCCACTTGAAAATACTTTTCTTCTCTGCAGCTGATCGTTATTACCCTTTATAAAGCCTGCTGATGGCACGGCATTTCGCACCCTGAGCCGCCTGGTTTCATCCCTGCCTGCTCATGCCACCCGACATGCCATCGGGAATGTGGCCTGGGTTTTAGTCCTTGCAGCCTTTCCTCCTCTCCCAAAGGCCAGTGATGAGCTAGAGATGACCTGAGGACAGCCCCTGCTCCATTTCCCATCCTTCTCTTTCCAAAGGTTGGGTGGGTCTCCCTGTTTGCCCAAAAAAGGCTTGTTTCACCTTAAGTCACACAGATCAACAGCCTCAGAATATGTGACCATATTTACTAATCACTCATAGTTTTCAGTAGGTCATAGACTCGTAGAATCTTCATGGTTGGAAAGGACCTTTGAGATCATCAAGTCCAACCATACACAAACAAAAAAAGCCCTTACAATCTCTGCCCCTAGAGCATGCCCTGAAGTGCCAAATCTAGATGTTTCTTAAACACCTCTAGGGATGGTGACTCAACCCCCTCCCTGGGCAGGCTGTTCCGGTGCCTGACCACTCTTTCAGTAAAGTAGTTCTTCCTAATATCTGATCTAAACCTCCCCTGCCGCAGCTTCAGACCATTTCCTCTGGTCCTGTCATTATTCACCTGGGAGAAGAGACCAACACCCACCTCTCTACACCCTCCTTTCAGGGAGTTGTAGAGGGCAATGAGGTCTCCCCTCAGCCTCCTCTTCTCCAAACTAAACGTGCCCAGCTCCCTCAGCCTCTCCTCATATGACTTGGGCCTCTCCTCATATGACCTCCCACATCCCCTTATTCTCTAGCGCTTGCAGCAAGGACACGCATCCTTAATGCATATACCAAAACCATCTCCCTTCTCCTCTGTTTCTTCTTCCAAGATGAGTTGCTCCCTGTTCTGACACCATCCCAGGCAAAAGAATTACATGGCCTCAGTCATGGGCAACCCAACCGTGGTATTAAAGAGCTTTCCTGGAGATATCTTTGTCTGTATTTGTTTGGCTGGTCTTTCAAAGTCTCTGCAGAAGTGGACTGGCATCACTTCACCAGTCCCGTGGGTGAAAAGCTAAACCACCATGTGAAAAAACAGCCAAATCATAGAATCACAGAATGGTTTGTGCTGGAAGGGACCTTGAAGATCATCTAGTTCCACCCCCTGCCCTGGGCAGGGACACCTCCCACCAGCCCAGGTTGCTCCAAGCCCCGGCCAACCTGGCCTTGAACCCCTCCAGGGATGGGGCAGCCACAGCTTCTCTGGGCAACCTGGGCCAGGGGATCACCGCCCTCACAGCAAACAATTTCTGCCTCAGATCTCATCTAAATCTCCCCTCTTCCAGTTTTAAATCATTCCCCCTCATCCCATGGCTCCCCTCCTTGGTCCAGAGTCCCTCCCCAGCTTTCCTGGAGCCCCTTTAGGGACTGGAAGGGGCTGGAAGATCTCCCCGGAGCCTTCTCTTCTCCAGGCTGAACCCCCCCAGCTCTCGCAGCCTGTCCTCACAGCAGAGGGGCTCCAGCCCTCCCAGCAGCTCCGGGGCCTCCTCTGGACCCGTTCTAACAGCTCCTTGTCCTTCTTGATCTGAGGACTCCAGAGCTGGAGGCAGCACAGGGATTTTAGTTGTAACCTCCTCCTTCACTCCTTACCCAGGCAAGAAAACAGAAAAAGACGGAAAAGCGCAGGACACATTTGCAGCTTAGTTGCTGTGGTCTTTCTTCCACCCAGCCAGCCAAACCAACAAATCACTGTCAGATATATCTTCTTCCAGTGGCTGGTCACATTGACACGCGCAGAAGATATTAATTCCAAGCGGCTCCTCATCCATTTCAGTCAGGAGAGATCAAATACAGCGTTTGCTACGGGAGGTTCGCGCCTGTGACAGGCTTTTGCTGGCTGAGTTAAGAATAGGTGCTCGCAGGGCGGAGGGAGAGAAGGAAGAACAGCTGAAATCCGGGGGCTTTGTGCAGCTGCACGTGAAATCCAGCACAAGCTACCGCCGAAGCACACTGTACCAGGGGACGCGGACAGCTGGGACGTAGCACCGGGATCGTATATTACAGCTGGCAACATTACAAACAACTAAAGGACAATTGTCCTGACATTTTTTTATGGCACATATAGTTCTTTTTAATAAGCGTTTCTTTCATAATTGCGTCTGTTCCTCAAAGGATTTACTGCGGATTAGGAATCCCATGCGAACACAGGGAAGCAAACTGTGATTAATTATGCTCAACTTGCTCAAGGTGTGCTGTGGGTAGACACAGAGAGGCTAAAGATGAAAAAAAAACCTGGAAAACAAAGCGACTGGCCTGGTTTTTTTCCAGCGATGAAGCTCCGAGTAGGGAGAAATCCTTCAAAACTGTGGTCTTCCCAGGCAGTTCGGATGACCGGTGTGGTCTCCCACCCCACAGCGTCCAAATGCATTTTGGTTTGAATGGACCGGCCCAGTTCAGCCTGATGAAAACCCAGCATTAGAGTGCTTTACTAGAGCTGGGTTTAGACTGGGGGGACGTGGAAAGGAGAGAGGTGGGAAAGCAGGACTGACTGCCAAGAGGTAACCCGTAAAGATGGTCCCGCCACGTATTGGTGATTGTCACCGATAGTCCCTGGAAGCCAGGTGGTCATAGAATCACAGTTAGGGTTGGAAGGGACCTTAAAGATCATCCAGTTCCACCCCCCTGCCCTGGGCAGGGACACCTCCCACTAGATCACGTTGCTCAGAGCCCCGTCCAGCCTGGCCTTAAAAACTTCCAGGGATGGGGCCTCCACTAGCTCTCTGGGCAACCTGGGCCAGTGTCTCACCACCCTCATGGTGAAGAGCTTCTTCCCAACGTCCAATCTGAATCGTCCCATCTCTAGTTTTAATCCATTCCCTCTAGTCCTACCATTACCCAACATCCTAAAAAGTCCCTCCCCAGCTCTCTTGTAGGCCCCCTTAAGATACTGGTAGGACACTCTAAGGTCTCCTTGGAGCCTTCTTTTCTCCAGACTGAACAGCCCCAACTCCCTCAGTCTGTCCTCATAGGAGAGGTGCTCCAGCCCTCTGATCGTCCTCGTGGCCCTTCTCTGGACACGTTCCAGCATGTCCATATCTTTCTTGTAGTAGGGGCTCCAGAATTGGACGCAGTACCCCAGGTGGGGTCTCACGAGAGTGGAGTAGAGGGGGAGAATCACCTCTCTCGACCTGCTGGCCACACTGGGGACAGTGACATGTCCCTCCTTGGCAAGTCCCAAAAGAGAGTGGGAGAAAGGAGCACGATGAGGCTCCTCTAAGCTCCGCTGCTTCTCTGTTCCACAGGACCCATGGCCACAGGAGGACGAGGTCACGCTTGGCCAAGTCTCTCCCCAGCAGCCCCCGCAGAGAGCAGCTGGCAGAATAGGCGCAGTTCGTTAGCGGCACAATCCCCGCGTGCACCTCTGCTAGCTAATCAATAAACCATTTTTCTACTCAACCGAGAGCCATTTGTCACCGACATGATGAAAAATACCCTGCTCATCAGGAGACAGTGCCCCCAATCACCAACAAACGGTTGGAGCAGACCAGGATTTCTGAGGCCCCATCCATGGTGGCCTCATCCTTCTCCTCCCAGGCAGCACCCACTTCTCTCCCTCTCCTTCCTGAATTACCAGAAATAGATACCACAGGAATATTTTATCAGAAAACAGGGGGGATCCCTCATCTCAATGCCCCTTACCTTCAAGCTTAGCTGGGAGGTGGCCCCTCCACAGACAGCTTGGTCTTAGGAGCTATGAACCATTGTGCTATTACCACCACGTTGAGAAGAAGCTATGAACCATTGCGCAATTGCCACCACGTTGAGGTCCATAGAAGCTTAGAGATACCTTCAGCCCATGCTGCAGAGTCCCCTTAGGTGGGCTGGGAACCCACCTGTGTCCCCAGCAGCCCAGCCAAGATCAGGATGCTTGCGTGCAGATGGTAATACCCTAATTACAACTTCATGGTCATTAGTTGAGGAGCACAGGCAGAAGATCTCTGCTCTTTGGGGAGAGGGCTGCTAGTCCTCATGGCTTCCTTCTCTTGCAAAAGTGGCACAGCTCTTCCAAAGCTGCTCCGATTTTGTTTTTCGAGCACTGCCTCTGTCTGCTTCTCAGTCATCTGCTGAGGCCGCTTTCCATGTTCCTGAGTGTCATCTGTCCTGAGAGGAACGTTCCACCCCGCATGGTGTATGATAAAACAGCTCACAGGAAGCAATGAAAGGGTTAAAGACGGACTCGGAGTTTGAAAACTATTTGATCTGAGTAAGAACGTTATTTGAGAATGGGGAATTTCTCCCTCTAATAAATATATATGGGAAGGAAAAACTGCTGCCAGTAGAATTACTCATAATGTTATAAATGAAAATGGAGTTGGAGATGCTGGGGTTTTTTGTGCAGTAAGAAAGACTTTTAGACCATTAAGCTAGAGACATTCATTACTTTCTTCTCATACACACGGCGCAAAACAAGGTTTCTTAGATCTGAATGCTCAAGGAGGCTACACAGCGGTTTGTTCGCAAGTTATGAAGGACACGGCTTTAAATTAAATGAAAAGCAAGAGAAAGATGAAAATATATAGAGACCCTCCCTCCCTGGCTGTTGCGTTTCACATGAGATACTTTGGCGGTGCTCAACTGGGGCACGCTTGCAGGGGATGCTGAACTGCCTCTCCGTCTCAGTGTACAGCTGGAAGCGGATGCCCAGATGGTACCCAAGTAATCAAAAAATACGACGAGCGCAACTGCAATTATTACTAATAAAGAACAACAATGCTTAATGGTAACTAGACGCTGGTTGCCCCACCGATTTTTCAAGCACGGAGAACCAGCGCTCACCACTGCGAAGAACCCAGGCACATCAGCAGGTACTCGAGAAGGTGAAAAAGGCAAAAATACAAGTGAGAAAACCAGGGGGAAACACATTTACCCCCCGGAAAGGTGGCGCTGGCGTGGGCATGGCCACCCGGCGCACTGCGGGGCTGGAGGCAGCAGTACGTGTCCCGCTGGGAGGATGGAGGACTGGATGCTGTTTTCAAGATGTGTCAGCCGGGCACTAAATTCCGGTATAAAAAAAAAAAAAAAAAAAAAAAAAGAAATGAAAGAGCAAGGCAAACAGTTTAAATGAACCCAAGAGGCACATCCGAGTTACAGAGCAGGGAAGAGGACAGTCATTCCGGAGACCACGCGCTGAAAACATTAAGCAATAAAAATAACGTAAAAACTCCCCGGTTTCCTTGTAGCACCGAGTGCCAGCGAGAGCAGGGAGGAGCCGGCTGCCGGGTACGTGCGCGGGTGCCGCTGAGCCAAAATGTTCTGTATCACGCTCCCATACAGTAACATTCACAGGGGGAATAGAATTGATGTTTACTGCTGGCAGTCGTACTTAACGAAAAGTGGGATCAGTCCGTGAGAGGGACGATGGCGGAGATGCCATCTATCATTTGAGGCTGGGGGGTGGCGCTGAGCATCGGTGAGGCCCCGCTGACAAGCACGGTGGCCTCCCAGAGCTCCCACCCTGCCCTGGAGAGCCGGCTTTCCCGGAGGCTTTGGTGACGAAGGGCATCGGCGAGGCAGGAGGGAGCTGGGACAACCACCGCTTCTGGGAATTGGTGGGGGGCGGGGGCTAAAGGAGCTGGCTGGGACCTGCCTGGGCCACCCACAAGCACCCGAGAAGGTTAGCAAGTCTCTGCCAGGTGGCCCGTGGCAGCCCGGTGGGCCGTGCAATTATACGCTCAAGGCAGAGAAAGAGGAGATAGGATAAAGCCTAAGTAGGAGCAGTCCAATCTCCTCTGAAGCATTTCCCCGAATTAATGCTTTTTGAACGTGACCGCATCATTTAGAAAAGCATCCAACCTTAATTTTAAAATCACCGGTGAAGGAGAATCCATCACGAGCCTCGGCAAATTGTTCCGATTGCTGATCACCCGTCCTGTTACCCTGGATTTGTCTAGCTTCACCTTTCAACCATCAGATCTTTGCATGCTAAATTGAAAAGCCCTCTGTCAACAATTTGCATCCTTTAACCTTCCCCTGGAGAGCTGCAGTCACTGCAGCGCGAGGAGTTTGCTCTAACCTTGAAACTGCCTCTGAAATTACGGCACGAAGAAACTCAGCAAGAGAAGTTAAGAGGGGCAAGCAGGAGATCCGTGGTCTTAATGAAAAGACAAATACTAAAAATTGACGTGGAAAAAGGCTTTCTGAAAGAAACCTTCCCTTGCACAAGACCGGGGACCTCATCAGCCCAAAGCCTGAGGATACAGTGCGGACACCAACAATTCTTGGCCGTGGTGCAGAGCGGTCCAGGTGCCTGCCGGAGAAGATGTCCTTCCTTTCCACTCCAAAACCCTGTGGAAGGCATCAGGAAACCATCAGGTTTCTGAAAGGTTGGAAACAAGACGTGGTCCAAAAGCCCTGATGGAGGTGGTGACCCTGCCCGTGACACCCCGATGCCACAAGCCCAAGCTAGTCTGCAGGAGAGGATCTTGCTGGCCCCCCTCCACTCGCTGATGGCAGAAAGTGTCCCTTTCCACTTGAAGGAGGTTTTATGGGGCTTTCCCTCCCAGGAACTGGAGATGGCACCAGAAGAAGTTGCAGTCTGCATCCACCTTGCCCCGCTGCTGAGGCGTCGAGCTTTTGGCTGCGTGGTTGGTGGCGCAGCAGGCTCCCAGGGCTGGCCGGTGGCCGTGGGGACGTGCGCCCAGCCACATCCCGGTGGAACGAGACTTGCAGTGCACGGTACAGCTGCTGCAGGGGGGTTGTTGGCTGTTTTCTCATGGTGTGCGGCATCGCCCGCTGCACATCTCGGCCAAAACTGGCTTCTTTGGTGCAACACCCTGGGCTGGATCCGGTGGGGAGGGATGAGGTGGTCTTGGGGTTTCACTGGTGGCTCCCCTGGCTCCATGCCCGGGTGAGCTGTTGCACGACAAAGTGACTCACTGTAGTCCCCATCCTTCCTTGCTTCCACCTCAGCAGTGCCAGGAATTTATTTCAAAGGAAGCTGCTGGGCTGTTTTCTGGGTTTTCTGCTTACCCTGAGTCATCTCCCCCCGGGTGGCCACTCCTGCTGCACAGGCCTGCGTGGCAGGGTGTGCTTTTTGGGGATGGTTCCTCTTGTTTGCCATCAGCTCCTTGTTTCCATGACGATGACTAACTAACGGGGCGGCTGACATCATGGGAAGACCCGGCGACAGCATCCGCCAGCATGTTACAGGTGTTTCCTCTCTCTGTGGCGAGCGAGATGCTGGTTTGGGGGCGAGCATCACCCACACGGCAGGGATACGGCGGGCGCCGTCCTGCTTCCATGATGAGGCTGGTCTTGGAGATGATCCCAAACTACGGGAGTTCGGTACCTTTGCAGGTTGGTGGAAAGGTCCCAGACCCAACCCCCTGCCATCCGGGTAACGCAAGAGCCGCACGAGTATCGTGACCGTATTGCAATCATTCACCCAGCGCCTTTCAGAGCACCCGGACTGCAGAACGGAGGCAGAGAGCACGGCAGGATGAAACCAAACACATCAACACATGCATCTGTTGGACCAAGAGGGATTAGATGTAACAGGAAAAGCAAAATGATCCTTTTTGAAGCCAGGATGAAGCCATGGTTGGGGCAGGCCTTGCGGCACGCATCCAGCACGCTTGTGCCTGGGCAGCCCCGAGACCCCAAATACCTGCCCCGGAGCCTGGCTGGGGCTGAGAGCAGATCTCAGGTGAATCAGTCAGGTAACACCCAGGAGGGGATGGCTTCCCTTTCAAAATACCTTTTTTTTTTGGTGGGGAATGAGATCTGACATTCTGAATTCAAGGACAGAGAGCTCGGCGCCTGACTGCAGTGATTTAGGCTGAAAGCAGTTAGATCTGGGGGCCATCACAGGGGTCACGAGCACCCTCAGTGCTCTGTGGCCTCTAGGGGGATGTCTGGAGTGTCCTATAAGGAGCGAAGGGGACTAGTGAAAGGCTTGGCCGTGGATTGCAACCGTCATCTGCGGTGAGAGTCAGCGCAGAGAGCTGAGCTGGGGTTAGCACTGCATGACTAAAGGGCCCCGGGGGGATGCTTGGGGCCAAACGCCGTCGTTTAACCTCCAATCGCAAGTTTCCAGGCCTCCCTTCTCCCTGTTTTGCTGTCAGTGCCCGATGAAATTGCTCACCCTGGTGCCATCCCGTCCTTGCAATCTCCCACCCTGTGCTGATCCCCGCACGGAGCTCCCCGCGCCTGGTACCCCGCTCCCCACAGACCCCCCCCCCCCCACCTCCCCTTTGCCAGCAGTTTTGGAATACGCTCTCCGCGCACGTGCCAGGGCAGGCGTTGGCCTCAGGCAGCAATGTTTTGAAGATGGTACAAGACTTGAGGCACCAATTTGGTGAAGCTGCCATCAGCTGCGAGGCCCTGCCACCGGGGCTTGCAGAGATGCTCCCCCCCAGGACACCCCGAACGCCTTGGGAGCCTGCGCGTTGCTTTCTGCCAAGGCTTACATCTCAGGAGAGCTTAGGGACATCCCCAGGGGAGGTGGTTTTGGGGACCAGCAGCACACGCCGTGCTTGAGGACATATTTCAGCTGCTGCTCTTCCTTGCGGGGGGCTGGGGGGGCAGGATGCCGCTGTGGGATGCGCAGGGACCCTAATGCAATGTGCCAGGGAGGCACAGACGGAGGCGGAAACAACGTGTGGTGGGCTGTCATCCAGCTGGGGACCAGGGTGAAATCCAGGCCGTGTGCTAGGAAGGAGGTTTCACAGCGTAAATCCTTTGGGGTTGCTGCTGGAGCCATGGGCTGGCGAAGCTCAGCCACGGGCTGAACTCTGCGGCGAGCGGCCGGTTCAGCTGCTGCACTGGGAAAGGCCAATTTTGCTGTGGAAAAGAGCTTAATGCCAGACGTCGAGTGACAATGAGTGACACCGAGGGGGACAAGGCTACCTGAGCAGCCTGGTGCCACAGACCCGAGGCTCTGCCCGCATCCCGCAGCACCTCCCGCCGGGCGGGCAGGAGGAGATGCTCTGCTCGGGGTACGGCCAGCTGCTTTACTCCAGCTTTTCCAAAGCTGCCCGCAGGCAAGGGGATGACTGTGCGGGACGGCACCCAGTGAACCCTGCTTTCTAGGGGTGCAAGGCTCATTCCCCGGCTGGCACGCTCCGCAGTCACCCTTTGGGAGACTCCCGCCATGCCACGGCCGCAGTTTATGCTACACTGAGTCATTGCCAACTTAGTTGTTAATTCGTATGAGGGCCGATGTGAACACCGGCGTGATATTTTCCGGGATGATTTCAGACTGTTTACCGCTGCCGTGTTGCCATGGCGATTAATGCAGTGCCGCTCGATGCGATAGTCCTATTAAACACCTACACGCGGGGCTGTTTCCAGCGGGGACGAGGTCCCCGAGCCCTTGGGAGCCTTAGCCCGGCTCCCCCTGCCCGTTCCATGGCTTCTCCCGGCGCCCCGCGCTCGCCCACATCCCCTCCTGCCCATCCCCTGCCCCGGGGAAAGGACCACGGTGACCGCTGGAGGGGCTGCTTCTATTTTGCCATGCAGCGACTTGACATCCCCAGGGAATTTCCCAAAAAATTCCTGGAGCACAGAGGGGTCGGCGGGATGGAGAACGCAAGGGCAGAGCTGACCCCGCGTGCCAGTCCTCGCAGCCACGGGCTCGCACGATGGGTGCATGGAGGCGACGTACCCACAAACCTCGGGCCAGCAGCGAGCATCACCTTCAAGCCGCGCTTTAAGAATCCAGCTGGATGCTCTTAAACACCTTTCTATAACCTCGGCGCGGCCGTGGCACAGCGTAACCCCCTGTGTGCAAGCCCTCGCTGGGGCGATGCTCCCCGGGCCAGGCAGCACTCCCGCCGTGACCCCACCACGCTTGTACGACATGAAGTACCTCGCTGTGTCATACACGCAACATCTTTCAGGATGGCTTTCCTCCTGGCAGCCCTGATTCAGTATTTATGAGGCCGACGCCGCTCTCAGTCCCTGCTCCTGCTGCTGGGTGTTTCCTGGGGCACGCGGAGGCAGGAGGGGAACGCGTGTCGGATCCTGGGCGGGATCGCCCCTGGTACAAGCCTGTGGGCATTTGTCAGCAAGAAATGACACGGTTTCTGTGCAAGCCACAGGAGAAATAGCTGGGGAGCCCAAGGTAGCTCCTCGTCTTCCTTTCCCAGCCTGAACACGTGGAGCCACCAGCCCCTGGGGTGAGCAGTTTTGCAGGACTCACAGGAGCAGCCCGGGGAAACTATCCCTGTGGGGGGTCACCTGCCCACAGCGTGGTTTTTCCTGCGAGAGGAAAAGAGCCGGGAAGAGAAAAACATAATTTTCCCCAGAAAAGCAGATTCTCTGCAAGCATTCACTGAGCGAGCGCAGAGGGCATCACCCCCTGCTCCCCTCAATGACTCCTTGTTGCAAGCAGAGCACCCCATAGCCCTGGCCACGTGCTGCAGAGATACCCGCGCTGCAGCGCAGGAGCTCCAGAAGATACTTTTTGCCCAACTTCTGGGACAGCTTCTGCAAGATGGGTCTCTCGTAGGATGCTGGACCACGAGAGTGGTCCACTACAGGCTACAGCACCTTTTGGGACCACACCAAGGGAGCTGCTCCTCTTCGTTCTGCAGCCTGGGCTTGCTCCTACCTAGGCAAACCATGAACGTCCCAATCTACACACCATAAAGAGCGGATTTTTACAGCAGACATGAAACCCATCTGTACGGCACCCTGCTGATGTTGGATGGCCAAGCCCTACCATCCTGGAGGGACAGCAAAGGCCACCTCCTCTGCCTGCCCTGGCCAAGCCCTTGCAAGATGAGACCTTCATCAGAGGATGAGCTCCTTCCTCCAGGCCAAGCCCTGGCGTGGGGCAGCGGGCACTCTGCCCGGCATGGCTGGCCAGGGGCACAGCCCACCCCAGGGCAGGGACGACCTCTGGCAAAACCCTCAGCCTCATGAATATTAATCTGCATCCCAAGGAGGCATCTATTTCATCTCCAACTATTGTGTTTTTCTGACATATTTATGAGTCCTCTGTCTCATTAATCTGGTGAGTATTCATAAGACTTTCCTTTCATGCTAGAATAGCTAAGGGCAAAAGCCTCTATTTATCTGTTCGGTGCCAAGGAACCTTTCTCAAGAGTCAACTGGATGAAAGGTTTTTCACCTTTTAAAATCCTTAATAGAGTTTTCCCAGCAATATGTCTTATGCGTTTTAGGAAAAAGGCAACTTCCTCTTTATGGCACGCCTCAGGTTCACTTCTTTTATTACCTTGACAAGATAACATTCGCCTCCTCTCTCAACGCCTGCCTTTCTTTCCCCAGCCCACATCACCCTCACACGGCGTTCCAGCTGAATAGTGATCTGTCATGGCAACAGCCTTATGGCAGAGTCTTTAAAATAAAAAATAAAAAAAAATAAATCAAAACAAATCACGCCACAAAAAGTGGACTAAGTGGCTTTGCGCTCAAATCGCCTTCGATAGGATTAACCTGCGTGCTCTGCCCTCAGTGGGCACCTTCCTGACCTCCTGTGGGCTGGGACCCACCGTGCTCTGCCAAAGCCAAGGCTTTACAAAGCGGTTTGGGGCTCATTTTGGGTGGCAAACACTGCTCCACGCGTGCGGAGAAGCATTACCATCATAGAGTCATCATAGAACGTGTTGGGTTGGAAGGGACCTCTAAAGGCCATCTAGTCCAACCCCCTGCAGTCAGCAGGGACATCTTCAACTAGATCAGGTTGCTCAGAGCCTCATCCAGCCTGGCCTTGGATGTCTCCAGGGATGGGGCCTCCACCCCCTCTCTGGGCAACCTGGGCCAGTGTCTCACCACCCTCAGTGGAAAGAACTTCATCCTAATGTCTGATCTAACCCTGCCCTGCTCTAGTTTAAACCATTGCCCCTCGTCCTATCGCTACATGCCCTTGCCAACAGCCCCTCCCCAGCTTTCCTGGAGCCCCTTTAGGGACTGGAAGGGGCTCTAAGGTCTCCCCGGAGCCTTCTCTTCTCCAAGCTGAACACCCCCAACTCTCTTATTACCGACAGCCTTCCTGCAGGAGCTGGACATGGACAGAGTCATCGAATCATAGAATTGCCTAGGTTGGAAGGGACCTTTCAGATCATCTAGTCCAACCACGGATGGCGACCACTGGCAGGTCCCTGTCTGCAGGCACCGGGCGATGCCTGTTTTATTGATGGAAACAGCCCTCCCATTTATAACTCTTCATGCCAGGCTGGCCAAGTGCTCGTTTCCAGGGCTCTATAAATAATAATAACTGCTGAGGTCTGGGCTGATTCCCCACGTGAGGCTCCTTTCCATTAGAGCACTCTCTAGTAATTGCTTTTCATTTACTTTTTTTTTTTTCAGGGGTCTTCTTAGCGTTGTATCTAAATCAATATTGTAATTAAAACAAAAATATTTCAGAAAAGCCACAGAGCAGTAAAAACAGGGAAGCAATTACAGGAAACCTTCAAGCATCAGCACGGAAAAGGAAATAAAAGAATAAAAAGCTTTCAACCCCCCATTTGGAACATTTACAAAAACATTTCGGTGCAGCAAATGGCCTTTTAGAGCATTCCCTTCTGGTTCGGCCATGGAGTTGGTATTTCGTGCTATTTCGGCGTACACCGGACTGAGGCGCATCAGGATTATTTCCCCCGGGTTTCTGCCCTCGCTTTCTCCCTCCGAGCGCGTGTCCGTGCACACGCGTGCCCGTGCATGCAGATTTGGGCTCAGACCTTCTTTTGGCAAAGATTTGAACCAAGCCCAGCCACTTTCCTCGCGTCGTTTGCCTCATTTGCCTCGTTACCCCCCACCTCAGCCCTTGGCCCAGACCCAGGAGCCAACGCCAGCCGTCCCGCCGTGGCTTTACTGCCACCGTCTCCTTGCAGTGTGCTTGCACGCCGGCTTCGCAGACGGCCTCAATTAGAGCCACGACATCGTGTTTCCCCTCCTGACACGCTGCAACTGCCCAAATAAAGGAAAGTGCCGCTCGGTGAAGCCCTACCCAATTATCCGATCAAGCAAAGAGAGAGGGAGCAAATGCGCAGGAAACAGATGGGGCCGGTGATGGCTTGAGAAGTCAATCTGTTTGTCTACTAATTATTTAATGTAGGAGACAATTTCAATACTTAACCCCCTTGATCCCGGGAGTTGCTTTGCTGTTAAGTATGGGAGGCAGGCGACGCGTTTCTCATTAGCATTTAGCACCGGGAGCTCTGGATTAGCCAGCATTGAAGTTTTGAATAAAAAATGAACAGGAGTCAGACAGCTTATTCATCATCCAGGAGGAAGATGTCAAGTTTGGATATCCCGGCCATTATCATAATTGCCAGCGATATCCATCCCTAAATGCACATCCAGCAGCATCAGTCTCCCCTCGCCTCTGCCCGAGCGGTTGGCTCTGCCCACCCGCCCTTTCTCCTTGCCAAGGTCCCACGCTCTTTTGGGAAAGACCTAGTGCTGGGTCCAGCTTTGGTGCACAGGTGTTGCTGGCCATGGGGAGGACCATGACATGTCCCGCGCCACACGTGGATGCTCACAGATGACATGTGCACGAACAGGCATGGATATAAAGGGGCCACCCGCTCCACGCGTGATGTTCTCCAGCACGTCTGATAGAGTCATAGAATCGCCTAGATTGGAAAGGACCTTTCAGATCATTGAGTCCAACCATCAACCTCACACTGACAAAACCCATCACTAAACCATATCTCTAAGCACTATGTCTAACCATCTTTCAAATACCTCCAGGGATGGCGACTCAACAACTTGCCTGGGCAGCCTGTTCCAACGCTTAATAACCCTTTCAGCATTAAAAAAAAAATTCCTAATATCCATCTTAAACCTCCCCTGGCGCAACAGGAGACCGTTTCCTCTTGTCACATCGCCTGTTCCTTGGGAGAAGACATGGAGTCCCCCGGCTACCCGCTCCTTTCAGGGAGTTGTAGAGAGCGAGAAGGTCTCCCCTCAGCCTCCTTTTCTCCAGGCTGAACACCCCCAGCTCCCTCAGCCGCTCCCCACAGGACTTGTGCTCCAGACCCCTCACCAGCTCCGTTGCCCTTCTCTGGACCCGCTCCAGCACCTCAATGTCTTTCCTGGAGTGAGGAGCCCAAAACTGGACACAGCGCTCGAGGTGATGATCCCACTCGAAGTGAACAGAGGTCTTCGGTTAAGCGATAGAGCACGGTCTGAGACCAAGCGATAAGCAGGGCGCGCGATTAATTAAAGCTGGTCTGTGTAAAGGACACGAGCAAGGTGCGATAGCTCTGGAGCAAAGCAGCGGTGGCTGGAAAGGGGGTGTCCCAGCAGCTCTGCCCTCCTCCTGCCGCCAGCTTTCTGTGCTGTCGCCACTCCAGAGTAAACGTTACACGGGCTCTAATGGCATCTGAAGGGCAGGATCAGGACATGAGCCTTTGGAGATTCACAGGCCCCTCCTTTCCCCCGCCAGCACTAAGAAGAAACGGGAGGTTTAAATAAAACATGAAAAAAGGTTGGGAGCGAGCACACTGGCCCACTCGCTTTGCAAGGTGCTAATCCGACACTGACGTTAACGACCCAGCCCCCAGCTGACGAGTCGAGAGGGACCGTGGGCACCTCTGCTCCCCTGGTGCCCTGCCACCCAGGGTTCATCCCAGACCAGAGCTGCTCCAGGCAGTGTCCAGGGCCATGTTCTGCTGTGGGACCACCGATCCTTGTACGCTGACATCCCTGCAACCCGCCACGCTGCTCCCCTTGTCTTCAGCCAGGCGCCTAGGCTGCTTCTTGCGCCATCCAGCCCCTTCCTCTGCTCCCTCTCCTTCTCCCAGGGCTCTCTCCCCATCCACCATCCCCTCTAATAGGTACCGGTTTGGCCACGCACCCTTTCCCAGTGGCTCGCACCAGTCTCCGAGCAGGCGAGCTCAAGCAGCATCCTTCCCCGCCGGGAGCTCAGCCGCCGCGTGGAAGGGGCTGCTTTTACGATGCCCCATAATTTTCGAGTGGCCCAGCATTAACTCTTCCCCTTAGCTTTATAGCTGCAGGGTCATGTAAATCTCCGGTATGTTATTTATCATCCCGCCCGTGTTTCCCTGCCTACGGGGAGGGCTTCACAGGCGGGCACCTGCGACAGCAACGGGCTGTGCTGAACGCGGTTACGGGATGGGATGGACCCCGACACCCCGTTTGCATCCAGGGGAGAGGCTGGAAACCTCTGGGTTTCCACCAGCACTGGAAATGGGGTTTGCTGGGAGGCCAGGGCAGGCACAGAGGCAATTCCGGGCAATTCTCCCCCAATTTGCTCGCCCTTGCTAGGCAGACCTGCCGGCGATGCCACTAAAGCACCGTGGGTTCCGGGATCCTGGGTGAAATCCCAGGACCTGGAGGCAGGTGATGGCCAAATCGCACCTTGCGTTGAAACGAAAAATGTTTCACCTACGTATACAGGTGTCTGTTGCTCGAACGGCCTGCAAAATTCACATCTCCCCCGTGTCGAGGTGAGTGGTAACGTGTCAAAACCCAGCATCGCCCCCGCCGTGCACAGCGGAGCCAGCCGCCAGCGTCACCCCCTGCCGAGAGCCGAGAGGGCTCCCACGTCTCCCTGGGTTTGGAGGGACAGACTGGGCTCCCATTTGGCAGCATGTATGAAACCGTCGCCTCCCTTCTCCTCCGTTTTATTAAATTCAGCATGTGGGTTTTATGAGAAAAGATAATTACAGAAGAAAAGGTCACTGTTATCTTTGCTCCGTTGTTAGGGGTCACCCGAGCTGTTTATTGCATCGCATCTCGGCTGATCAAAACCCAGGCGGCTCGGGGATGCCACGAGCACACGAAAAACATTCGGGCTGTCCTTGAGCAAACGCTGCCTGGGACTCTGCTTACACATTTCACAAGTATTTTAGCCCTACAACTCCCAAAGCCCGTAAAGCCAACGTCCTGCCAGCCTGGGCACGTTTGCTAACCGGAGGGGTGAGACCCTCCCGACCGCTCTTAGCCAGCGCCCACCAGCAGGATGCCGCGGAGGGATGCTGCAAAGAGGATTTTTTTTGGCTCCTTTTGTTCTAACTTTAGCAGGTCGAGGAAAAAGAGAAGCTCATTTCTCTGATTTATGGCTCCTTGCTGGAGAGGAAGGTTAGCGCAGGAGCCGAGGCCTCGGGTGCCTTGTTCTGCCATGGGCTCTGTCAGCGAGGGCGCCTAAGCTCGATGGGTCCAAGGCAGCGAAGAGACGCGATAAACCCCCCCACACACAGAGAAGCCGTCTGGCTCGTGTCAAGCCCTGGCTCCCCCCTGGAGCCCACAGGGGTGGCAGCCCCCCGGGTGGGCTCTGTCCCAGCAGCAGGGCAGGTTCACAGGGGGCTGTGTCCCCCGACAGTGCACAGATCTCCTGCCACCACTGCACTGCAACGTCGTCTGTCCGCCAGCAGCGCAGGAACGGGCGAGTCCCTCCTCACCCCCATCACCCCGTGTGCCGGCCCCACGTCCACCCCATGGTCACAGCTCCCCGTCTCCCAGGGCAGCGGAAGGGGAAGACCATTCCCAGCACAAGCTGGGAGCGCTTTTGGGAGGTAAGTGCTCACGCAACAAGGCAAACAGGGAATGCTGCAAGAGATCAGGAGCCCGCTGCATCACCCCGAGACAGCAGACAGCATCCGGGGGCGAAACAGGGTACCACGCTCAGGGGATGAAGGCAGAGATGCCAAGAGCCAGTCCTCATCCCAGGAGTGTTGGCAGCACCCAAATCCCAAAGCTGGGCTGAGAGCTCCCTCCTGCCGTGCCCTTCAAGGCTCCCCTGGGCTCCAGCTGGCCCTGGGGATGCCGCTTGACAGCAACATTTGCTGATTTTCCGGAAAAGGGTGGGTTTCTACACAGGAACAAGGCTGAGGGGTCAGCGACCGCTGCAGGGGAAGGGAGGGAGGGAAGGGCTGCGGATCTCCCCTGGTCCTGGCGGCGCCTCTCACCCCCTGCTCGCCCTCCCTCGGCCACACGCTCTCTGTTCTGGTTGTCCCCAGCCCTACAGATGTCCCCGCCACAGCGGTAAGGAGGTGCCCCAAGCACCGTGGAGATGCAGGACGGTGTCCTACAGCCACCTCTCCGGGGGGATACCCTCCCTTCATTGGCATCTTTTGGGTCAGTTTTGGGCTCCCGGGGAGTACCAAGCAACCTCAGCCTCCACCCACCAGCAAAACACCTCCGGAGAGGGCACGTTTTGAGCATCTTTCCTGCCTCTCCCGCGGCACCTGGCCCCGATGTAAGTGACGCAGCAAGGAGCAGCTTGTTCTTTTCTGCCCAGGCTTTTCTCTCGCCGCCCGGTGGCTGGGGATTCATGCCAGGACCCAGCTTTCCTCTCTCCCCCTCCCTGGCTCTGGTTGTTCCTCTCTTCAGCCACTCGAGAGAGGGCTGCAGCCAAATCCTGACGGCTGGCTGGTGTAGGGGAGGCTCTTTCCTCTCCTCCCCCCCCGCCCCCGTACGCTCCCTTTTCTCCTCTGAACCGGCGGCGCAGGCTTCAGGCAGGTGAAAATTGATTTGCAATGAACTGGTGCCCTGCCAACGCCTGACTCATCCATTCACTCCGCATACATCCCCCCCCCCCAGCGCTCATAAACCACCGCGCCGCCGAGCGGGGAGGGAGCGCTGCGAGGGAGCGCAGACATTCGGGAGTTTTAAGAGGGCTGGAGAAAACACTGACACAAACCCGAGGCGCGCAGCAGGATTGATGAGGAGTCGCAGCACGCGGCAGACAGTACCAAGGATTTACGCAGCAGAAGGCGGGCAGCGAAAGGTGAAAATTGGGAACCAAAACCCACCGAGTGGGAGAAGATGGCGAGAGCGCGGCTGGGGAGGGCAAAGCGCTCAAGTGATCCGCACCGAGAAGCCCGGTGGATGGGAAGATGGAAAGCTACAGCCCCGGGAGCCCGCACACAGCTCGTGCTCCAGCTGCGTCTCCTCGTTAACCCAGGATCGCACCCTGCGTGCTGTGCGCGCCAGACACGCCGCCAGGCTGGGAACGGCGGGTCCGGAGGGGTCTCACTCACACCAGCCAGTCCCTGGCCCGTGGATGGGACACCGATTTGCCTCCCAGGGCAAGGAATTGCCTAGGGCTAGAGCTGCCATTAATGGGCACCAACCTTCGGACCCCCCAGCTCCTCCCACTGTGGGCTGCAATGGCTCATCATCCCCCACACCCCCCGCTGCCTTTCCCAGCACCCAGGATTTGACAGCACCATTTTATTGTCACTGATGGATGCGGGATGGCTGGAGCTCACCGTGCCGCATCCCTGAGTTTAGCCCAATGCTCCTGCCTGGCGTGTGCCCACCCACCAGCTGGGACCCCCGAGGGGCGGTGGGGAGCAGTCGTCCTCCAGAGCCACCCTCGCACCCTGGCTGAGCTCAAGCTCGGGCAGGGATTCTCCAAATTGAGGAAATTGGGCTCAAAGCACCCTCAGAGCCAGCACAGGGGTGCAAGACCCGCCGGGGATTTATACTAGGAGCGTCCCTTGGCTCGTGGGGGTAGGAAGTGGCTCAGCTGGAGCCCAGAAGCTGGAGGGGCTGAGCCCCGGGGGTGGGACGGAGAACGATGCTCTGGAGGGAGGCGAGAGATGGGAACCAAATAACCCATCAGGGCGCAACTCCTCCAGCCCGCTCGGAGGACGGAGCGGCCCCCGGCCCCGCTCCCCGGCCCTCCATCAACGCAGAGCAGCTATATTTCACACGAATCTTAGCTAATTAAAGTCAAGCAAAAAAAAAAAAAAAAATCTGACTCCGTATAGTTAATATACCCACAGTGCTCCGCAAAAAAAAAAAAAGGAAAAAAAAAAAGCAGTCCCTCAACAGGCCTGTTCCAAATAATAATTCAAGTTCTTTAGAAAGCAGGTCAGCAGCACTGAGTAATAAGTTCATTATAATCTAATAAAGTTCATTAGTCCTTGAAAAGTCTAAAATGCAAAAGCAATATTACCGACAAAATCGCCCTCTGGCGGGATCATTTCTGGGTGGGGAAAAGTAAAAAAAAAAAAAAAAAAAAAGAAAGGATTTGAGATAAAAGGAAATAAAAATAGGCAGCAAGAATTTGAAATAGGAGAAGACGCTGCTGGGAGAATTGGAAACACCTAAAGTACAGCCAAAGATACAGCCAAAGAGCTGCTTCTCGCCCGCCATGAAAGTGCCGGCCCTCACACGTGAAAGAGAAAAGCGGCTGGTAACAGGGGGACAGTCGGGATGGCAGCTCGCCTGTACGCGGCTGCACAGCCACCGCTCTGCGGAGAAAGGGGAGCCAAAGAAAAATCCCCGCACGAGTGATAATAAAAGCCCTTAATTCAATGTCAGTGGGATCCGGGTTTGAAGGGGAATAATAAAAAAAAAAAAAAAAAAAAAAAAAAAGGAGGAGGCAACGCGTGATTCAGCTCCCAGCCGCTCGGGGACATCTGTATTCAGGTCCCCTGCGCGCACATATTGCTCCTGCAAAGTCAACAAGAGGAAAGAAGGAAAGCAAATAAATACCGGGGAGCCTCCTGGCTTTGCCCATCGGAGCAGCAATAACCTTGTCCGCCTGCATCCACTGGCATGGGGTATGCATGGAAAAAAAAAAAAAACCAAACCAAAACATCGTCGGATGTGCGCTTTTGCGGGATGGGAGCCGCGGTTGCGGCAGCTTTGGGGCAGCAACGGCCGGTCCCAGGCGCGGGAGAGGTTGTGAGCGTCGCGGGGTGGCACCCGAATTCAGCTGCTGAATAAGCGTTCCTCCCTGCCCTGCTTTTGCTGGATCCAAATTAAGTCAGGAACAGGGAATGGGCTGCGAGGCTGATTTCTTACCCGGCCGGGAAGCGGCTCCCGGGGGGGCAGGGGTCCGGGGATGCAGCCGGCAAGGTCACCCAGAGGGGTAGCCAACCACCTGCAGGAATCAATCCCCACTAACGAGCGCCGGGGCCGGCACACAAATCGGAGGGCCGGGAGGAGGTGTCCTTTACTGCAGGTTTGGTGGTTGATCCACCGGGATTTTCGCACTCGGCAGGAAAAATTACTCTTCCGTCCAATTTTTGACATTTCGGCAAAGGCAGCAAATCAGCGGTGCCCGGCGGCTTTGGCAGCCAACCTGGGGAACGATGCTGTTCCCCCAGGATGGAGAGAGGGGACGGAGGGCAGAGCCCTGTCCCGGCGGACAGCCACCCCCAGGGACCCCCAGGCTTTGGGTGTCCTGGTTCCCAAATGCTCCTTGCGCCTCCCAGGGTGGCCGGAGCCCTGGGGGGGGGACCCCAGTGCCGCTGCCCCTCCACAGGGAGCGGGAAGGGGGTCTCCGGGGAGCAGGAGGATGGGTCGGAGCAGGCAGCCACTGCTGCTCCCTCCCTCCCCTGCTCCGCTCTTTGTCCTCGGGGAAACGGGCTCAGACACCGAGAAGAAGAACAGCAGCAATTTCTCCAGCACATATTGACTAATTTTTTTTCCTCTTTCCGCCCCCAAAAAGACAGTTATTGCCATCCTTAACGCCTTCTAGACAGCGGCCGAACGAGGTTATAAAAGCTCACTTTGCTTAAAAGGAACAGGGGTAAGGGGGTGGCGTTAAAACAAACCCTTCACTCGAGACTTCACGTTTCGAGTCTTTAAACTTTTTTTTTTTTCCCCCTTCTTTTTGTACATTTTCAGTGAAAGGCCAACACATTATAAAAAAAATAAATAAAAAATAATTTTTTGTGGTTGCGGACAGTTTTTCACTGGAGGCTTAACTCAGCCCACGGATTTGTCCCTCCCCACAGCCGCGGGACACAAGGTGGTCCCCAGCCCCCGGGACAAGCCAAGAGGCTGCGACTGCACCAGCGAGCCCCAGACCCGCAGGCGCTTCCACAGCCCTGCCATCAGGGAAATAAAAATAACCCCTCTACGGCAGCAGCACCGTGACCCACAGCCGCCTCCCGGGCGGGACGGGGCACTGCGAGGCGAAGGGCAGGGAGCTTCCCAGCTGCGGTCAAGTTTTGGGCCAAAACAGTCAGTTTGAGCCTTTATAAATAATAATAAATAAAAAAAAAATCAATACGTGACACCTGGAATTATTGAAGGGTTCACCTGCGCACAAACAGAGCCTCGTGCAGCGTTGCCGCCCACCAGGGATTCCGAGGCGCTCGGAAAAGGTTCGGCTTTTACAGGTAGCGCTCGGCGTCGAGAGGTGATTTATAGCCGGCACGCGGGAGGGAAAACTCTTTCCCACATACAGCCCCGTTTGCCGCGCAGCTGTAATTATATATTACGCCAAACTACCCTTGCTACACGCTGAAGGGCAGAGGAAACGAAAAGCCGTACCGCGTTTTTCTGACACTGCCCGCCTCTCGCGTTGCCCCGATGCCGCGTCAGCCCCACGTGCCGCGGCAGCCACACCGCGCTGGGAAGCCCAAGCACCCTTAGACATCAAATGGACCCACGAGAGGTGACGTGTCCCAGTTTGCTTTGGATCACGCCGCACTGATTAGATAAAGCACGTGGCCGCGCAGGTACGCCTGTGTTCTTGCGGGCAGAGAAGATGGTGACGCAGGAGACAGCCCCACCTCAGATCCTTGCTGGAGCCCTGGGCTCAAGGAGATGAGCAGGGAGGAATGTCCTCAGGCCAGCTCTGGAGCCTCGTGTTCCAGCACTTGCTTATCGCAGAATGGTTTGGGTTGGAAGGGACCTTGAAGATCATCTAGTTCCACCCCCTGCCCTGGGCAGGGACACCTCCCACCAGACCAGGGTGCTCCAAGCCCCGGCCAACCTGGCCTCGAACCCCTCCAGGGATGGGGCAGCCACAGCTTCTCTGGGCAACCTGGGCCAGGGGCTCACCACCCTCACAGCAAACAATTTCTTCCTAATATTCAATCTAAATCTCTCCTCTTTCAGTTTAAAACCGTTCCCCCTCGTCCCGTGGCTCCCCTCCCTGATCCAAAGTCCTTCCCCAGCTTTCCCGGAGCCCCTTTAGGGACTGGAAGGTCTCCCTGGAGCCTTCTCTTCTCCAGGCTGACAACACACTGTGGTGAGTTTTGCAGGAAGAACTACACATTCCCTTGCAAACCCAGCTGCAGCACTGGGTTTAGCGGTGTGTCCCCCCCAAGGCTGGCAGGACCCACAGAGGAACGCTCTGCACCACTTGTTTCCTGGGTCCACCTTCAGGTTTCGGCATCACAACTGCAGAAACACCGACTCCCTGGTGGAGCTGCAGTGAGACACTCCAGGATATCACCACCAGCCATCCCCAGCGAGCAACACTTCAGAGGCCACGCTTCTGTCGGGGCCACTTTGTGCTCGCTGGAGGCGGCGTTGGTGATGCTCGGCGCTGAGGACGCAGCGTCAGGCTCGTTCCTCACCCCGGGGTAATTTGTCTCCATCAGCCGCAGAGGAGAAAAATAAAGATCTGAAGGAAGAACGCCACAATCTATTCAAACTACAGGAGAACATATCGGGAAAGAGCTTGAGGTAATGACCTTAAAGATTGATTCTCTTAACCAACGTTGTGATGGGCTGCAAATTAAAGCTAGAGGGATGGGGAAAAGGCTGCAATTATCAGGATATTGGGAAGCTGAGAGAAAATACGAAGTGCCGGAGAAAAACTTCATTGTAATTAGAGATAGCGTTTCAGTTTCTGATTTCAGTGACGCTATATAAGTTCAAAATAATTCCAGAAGAAAAAGTTGTATTTCCTCAGAGGCACCCCAGCGTCCCTGGCTGGCTCACAGGTGACTTCAGGACGCAAGGGGGAAAGGAGAACGCATTTCTTGGGTGTCTGCTAGAGTCTAGGTACAACACCAGCAGCTGGAAAAATTCAGAGCTAAACAGTTTTCGGGTAGAAATTAGCGATTCGTCAAAAGTGGGAAGTTCCATGGTGGTTTTTGATCGAGTTCAGCTGGAAACAGGCAGCGTTGGGGCTGCCCTTGGAACAGATTCCCCGGGCTCCAACGGTCCGTAGGGCCAGGGCAGAACTTCATGCCTCTCCAGGGAGAGAAATAGGACGTTTTCCCACATCAGAACAAATCTAAAATCCAGAAGGGGGAAAAAAAAAAAAAAAAAGGCAGCCCGGAGGGCACAGATGCCTCCAGACACATCTGCTCTCCGAGCAGCTCCCCATAGGAAGCACGTCTGACAGCACCTACGCATGACACAACCCTTTGACAAGTGATGCAAAACCCAGCTTAAAATTGCTCAGCAAATGATGTTAAGGGGCAAACACAGCCTATTCCAACCCAAATATAGCTCCAGCCTGTACAAATCACCTCGAGTTAAAAAGAGAAGGATATCTAAAGGTCCGGGAGCGGGATCTGAGGAGGAGGGGATGGGAGATGCAGGCTCAGCGTGAAATCCTCCCGCCTTTGAAGGCAACAGGAGTTTAGTCTTTGACTTCAGCAGGGTGAGGGTTTCGCAGGTGTCTATAAACAGATCTGAAGCATCTCGGCAGAGGAGCCTGAGCGGCGCAGCCTGTGTCCCGGTTTCACCCCAGGGAGCCGGGCAGTGGCGTTTGAGGCCAGCAGGCAGGAGCTGGACCCGCGTCTGAGCCGGCCGAAGCAGCTCATACACCCACCCCCGCTGCAGTGCAAGGCTCCATCACTGCCCACGACCAGTTTGGGCCATTCCTGGCTTTTGGCCATGACCAAGGGTCCTATTTATGGTGTGGGTTTTCCATCTCTGTTTAACGGCAAGGATCCCCCAGCTGTGTCACAGCCAGGGATGCCACACAGGCAGCAAACCCACGTGGAGGGCAGCACCCTGCTCCGGGAGGGGAACCAGCCCCCAGAGATGCTCAGCCAGGAGATAAAGACGGACTAAGGATAGAGCTGAGGGACTAAACACTTTCAGATTTGACTGCAGGTAGAATCACAGAATGGTTTGGGTGGGAAGGGACCTTAAAGCCCAGCCAGTGCCACCCCCTGCCCTGGGCAGGGACACCTCCCACCAGCCCAGGGTGCTCCAAGCCCCGGCCAACCTGCCCTTGAACCCCTCCAGGGATGGGGCAGCCACAGCTTCTCTGGGCAACCTGGGCCAGGGGCTCACCGCCCTCACAGCAAACAATTTCTGCCTCACATCTCATCTCAATCTCCCCTCTTCCAGTGTAAAACCGTTTCCCCTCGTCCCATGGCTCCCCTCCCTGATCCAGAGTCCCTGCCCAGCTTTCCTGGAGCCCCTTTAGGGCCTGGAAGGGGCTCCAAGGTCTCCCCGGAGCCTTCTCTTCTCCAGGCTGAACCCCCCCAGCTCTCTCAGCCTGTCCCCACAGCAGAGGTGCCCCCATGGACAGCACATCCCCAGGGCCATGAGTAGGTGCAGGTAGTGCTGGGGGGAGGCAGTGCCTCGTACGGGCTGCCCGACCACGCTTGGAGACAGCTGTTTCCAAGCCCAGGATGAGATGTTTCCTACCTAAAGCAAGAGGTTTCTTTAAACCAGGCTTTTTGAGGAAGCACCCACTCCAATTTTTGCATCGATCCTTCAAAGTGGAGAGGTTTGGCCAAGTTCGCCTTAGGCTCATTTTCTTGTCCAGTAATAACAGGTAGGCGCGCAGAAGTGGATTTCCACGTGACGTTCCGGGATTGGCAGAAACCCTTGTGCATTTAGAGCGGCAAAAAGTGCTTCCAGCTTGTGTCTCGAAGAGAACTGGCACAAGCCCTGCGACGAAAGTACCTCCAGCTGGTGCGAGGCGAGTCCGTGCCAGGAGGGCTCGCGCGTCTACGCTACCTTGTCTAGCACGGGCCAGGCTCGCACTGCGAATGGGACAGATGTGGCACGTCACATTAGATTTATGCAAAGCTAAACCACTCCTAACGTCCCCGCGCGAGCGGTGATGTGCGACGAGACTGCGTGGAGGGCTCCCCGCGATGGGAACTACCCCAGAAACGGTCCCCGCTGCTGCCTGCTCCAAGGTTAGCGCGGCGACAGGGTGCGAGAGCATTTAAATCCCATATCCAGGAGGTGCTGCTTTCCTGGAGCTGTTTCGTTTCCCAGCGCTGTGGATGCCTCTCCCAGCCCCTTGGCTGACAGAATCTTTTCCCGAGGCAGTTCCCAGGCACCGCGCGTACTTGCGCGGGTATTTCTGTCCCCGAAACCTTGCCAATAGCAAGGGAGTTAAAACAATGATCCAATCTTTCTATGGCTCCGCGATTCTGGATGGTGGAAGAACAGACATTTACTGCTTGGATTGATAATTCGAGATGAAAGGGGAAAAAAAAAAAAATAACCTCACAATACCAAAATACGGGGCTATATTCCAGTTTCTGCAGAGATCCTGTGCAGACAGTAAGCAGCAACGGCTCCAGCTTCAGGCTCCCGAGATCCGGTTCTGCCGACGACCGCCTGGGGCAAAGGCTGCATTTCACAGGTAGCATTGCCAACCTTGAGGAGCAGCGCTTCATACCTCTAAGAGCCGTCAAGGAGACACTGCTCTTTCCGGGGGGGGCTCCAGGTCTCCTTACGTAGTTTATTTGCAGTTTAAAGCCAGTCTGAAGGGTGAAAGCAGCAGCTTTTCTAGCACGTTTGTTGCTGGGATTGACCTTGCCTCTTGGTGGGCAGCGGCGACTCCGCTGGGAGGTGGTGGCGGTGGAGCAGGCAGGTCCAACAGGACTACTCCGGGCTATTATCGGAGCTCTGCTGAGGAATTTCAAGCAGGTGCCACTTGCCAAGCCTGAACGCGAAGGACAGAAAGGGGAGGGAGATAAGAGGTGGTCCCAGCACGGGGTAGTTTGGACAGGGACCCTGCCCCAGCCTTGTTCCCAGGACAAGGGGCACGTCAAGGTCCTGGCTTGCAGCAAGATCAAGAGCATTCTGTCTGGGCAGCGAGTCTCTCCTCGTAGAGCACCGTATAAAATAGTCTCTCGCTTTATAACTCCTGGCACACAGGCAACACTTGCCCTCAGATCCCCTTTTAAATTCCTCACACTCTTCGATTTTCCACTCTCCCATGTTCAGGGCCAAAATTGACTTCATGCATTATAACCCTCCGGTTTATGCTACTGAGGAGCACCTTTTCCAGCTCACTGATCCACCTGGCTGGATTTGTTTAAAATATTTCTTTTGATCTGGGGTTTTCAAAGAGTAACGCAAGCTTTTCAAATGCTGACACCGGTTCAAGACCAATAGACTCTACTGTGATATTCATAGTCAACAGGTTGTTCTAGAGATGGTTCCTGCAATGAAAAGCCGGGCTTTGCTGACACTGGGTAACTGGACACCTGGTTGTTGGCACGCCAGTTGTCCGCCCTTGGTGCAGGACCTCAATGCTTCCCACTCCCTGCACATCACGACACGGCTCCGTGCTGGTTTCATGGATGGTCACACAGGGGTGCAGGGAGATGGATGAGGGCGGTGAGCCCCTGGCCCAGGTTGCCCAGAGAAGCTGTGGCTGCCCCATCCCTGGAGGGGTTCAAGGGCAGGTTGGACGGGGCTTGGAGCAACCTGGGCTGGTGGGAGGTGTCCCTGCTCAGGGCAGGGGGTGGCACCGGCTGGGCTTTAAGGTCCCTTCCAATTCTACAAACCAGCTGGCCGAAGGCTGCTGACAAGGTTGGGCTGAGGGTAGGTGTCCCAGCTTGCCATATGTTGTGCTGACCACCAGATCCCAGGGTCTGTATCACACCTCCATCCCCAACCTCGGTTTATCGCCCCGTGCATTCCAGTTTGCACTCAACGTTTTACAGGATTGAAAACAGTTAAGAAAAACAGCGAGCGCTGAAAGAAGGAGCGAGTGTGGGAGTTTGATTTGAAGTCAGGAACGGTGTCAGCATTCACGACTCTGCTGTAATTGCAGAACAACATCGCCTCTCTGAAGAGCAAACGCCAGCAGTGCTCCGGCCCCCATCCAGCCACGTGCTGCCCGAAGGGCTCCTGTGCTTTGTGAGCCAGACCACCGAGCCCAGCGGGCTTCGCTGTGCCGGGGAGGCTTCCCGTGGCACACACACATGGGGTGCGGATCTTCCAGGGGTGCGGAGCATCCCAGTGGCACGAGCCCTGGCAGCTCCCTCACCCACCGCAAGCTTTGCACGCCGGCAAGCATCACATCAGTGGTTGACACCATCCCAT
Organism: Larus michahellis; assembly: GCF_964199755.1. Classification (NCBI taxonomy): domain Eukaryota; kingdom Metazoa; phylum Chordata; class Aves; order Charadriiformes; family Laridae; genus Larus; species Larus michahellis. Next base: position 3,244,810 of record NC_133906.1, on the reverse strand, counting down.
CAAACCGAGGAGCTAAAAATCAGTCTGCTGGCCTGAGTGACACCTACAAAGACATTACTCGTCTCTGCAAAAATCTCCGGAATACGAGGCTGAGCCAGCCCATCACCAACCAACCCCTGGACTTCTCTGCAGCGGCTCCAGCTGTTTCTGAGCAGCTTCCCCCACAGCCCAGGAGACATTCACACAGACACTGACCCGCGGAGCCGACATCTCAGCGGCACTCCTCGTGTGGGATGGACGCTGGCTGCAAGGCTGGCTCGAGCAGCGACGGAGGCAACGAAGGCTGGCAACCACGCCGCCGGTCCAACAGCCCCCGCGCTGCGTGGGATAGAGCAAAGAGCATCCGTTTCTCAGCCAGGGTTCCCGCTCCAAATCGATTCCCGAACAAGCCAAATGCCAGGCTCCAGCCTGGTATTTTGGCAAGTACTTACAGCTTCCATGCAATCACTGGCTCCCTCCTCTCCCACCTCTCTGCAGCACAGCCCAGAGAGCCCCTCTCGCTTGCTGTAGGGAACCTTCAACCCAGGCCTGACCTACTCATGGCCATCCAGGGCAACGCCAAGATGGCTAGCACAGCTCCGGACCTCAGGAGCCCTTGGGACCTTAGAAACCACCCGTGACGCTTGGATCCAACATGCACGGGGACAGCAAGCACATCACTGGGTCCGTCTGATGGACTAAAGCCCCAGTGGGATGGAAGCACCAGAGGAGCACACTACATCGGCTGGGACAACCGAATACCCGGGCCACCACATCCAGACACCGCTCAGAGGGGCGGTGTTGGCTTAGCCATGGCTGTGGGTTTGGCTTTGGAGGCACGGACGGCTTCTCCAGGACTCCCCCCATGTGGGTGGGCACAGTGCAGGTGCCCACACCAGGGATGCAGCCCGGCTCTGGCAGAGAGGTTAATTAACCAGGCAGCTCTGGAGTTTGTCTATTGACTGGCTTTAATCCCCACCAGACACAACAAAATCTCCTGCCCGGCCCCGACAGAGCTGGTCCATAGTCTCCTGCTCCAGTTAATCCAATCACCCTTCGCTGATATAGAGAATGGGAGAATCATCGTGGTGCTATGAGAAAGGTGTTAGAGACATCTCGGCTACTAGAAAGGGCAGGATGGAGTATTTGGAGGGATGCAGCACAGTCTGGTTTGTGCTCACCCCAGCACCGTCCCCTCTGCAGGACACTGACCCCACCGCTTCGTGGAGGAGCTTCCTATGCCACGTCCAGCCCTTCACCCCGACTTCAGCCCCTTGTGGAGTCCAGCCAAGAGATCCTGTCATCTCCTAATGGTTGGCTCAGCATAAGCGCTTTCGATAACACAATACGACGGGGGAACAGGAGGCAGATTCATCCTCCGCGCCGGTGCCAACGTGATAACAACCAGCCTGCAGCGTGGTGACAGGGCTGCCAATCCCACCCTGCCTCCCTCCGCCTGGCAGCCGCTGCCTCGGCAAGCGCCGGGCTCGAGCTACGCGCGCTGGCGCATGAAGACGGATTTCATCAGCAACCAGGAGCTGGAGCTCAATTACCCCCCTCCAATTCTGCACAGGTACCTTTTGCAGCACTGAGAAATTGAGATAAGGTTAAGGGGACGCAGGGCGCCGGTGCTGGCCCTGGTTGTACCCGCGCCACCTTCTGAACACGGCGGGAGAAGGGAAGGACCAGATTAGCAGCTGTGAATGTATAGCGTGAGTGCAATGAACCTGCTCGTGTCAGGCTTGGCACTTCGGGAGGGTATTAGAAGATAATCATTTCACTTGGCATCGTCTGGAGGCGAGCAGGGCCAGGCTTCTGCAAAGTCTGCGCAAATACGAGCGCTAGAGGCAGGACTTACGAAAACACACGTTTGACATAGGGGCCAGACCCCCTCCAATTTTTCAAGACACCCCTAAAATCTCTCCAGACCCCCAGCCCACGGTCTGCAGGTGCGTGAGCAATCACCTGGCACGCCAAGCAATGGAAATCCGCCCTCCTGCTGCTTCCTCCGTCAGACCCGCGTGAGCCAGGGCTGCCCGTTCCCTGCAGCAGAGCCCTGCTCCATCCCCAACCTCCCCCTTCTTCGCCACCGCCTGGGCTTTAGGGCTGCCCCCAAACGCATTTTCCCTATCCTACGCCCCCCGTTATTGAAATATCTGCCTGCCCACCTCCGGCTGCGGCAGAGGACGCCGAGGCGGTGCCAGCCTGTCGATACAGAGCCCGGCTCCTTATTTATGTGCGCTCACTCCTCTGCCTCCTCGGACACCGCCTGCATCCTAACGCCACAGCCGGGGACACGGACCTCCTCCGAGCCGCAGGGGCAAACGCCCTCACACCACAGGCCGGCAGGTTTGCTGCTAAATATGATTTTTTTTTTTTTTTTTTTTTAACAATTGCAACACACCAAGATGAGGAGCCGGGACATGCCACAGGTCTAGGGGGAGAGGACCCGGCGAGCAGAAATCGGTGCCCATCTAGGGCAGAGGTACCAGCAGGCAGCCGGGATCTCCAGCCCTTCGCCCGCAAGAGCCGTGGGAAGGACAGAGAAAATAGCTGCCGGCCTCCCTCGGGCAGAAGCACCCAGCAGCGCACTTAGATTTTCCCCGGCCACCTTTCATTCCGACTTCGCTTCACTCTCTCTCATTGAAAAAGTGATTTGCAGCTTCAAGCAGATATTTGAAGCAAGCCGAGTGCTGTTCTCAATGGGGAAAAAAGAAAAAAAAAAAAAGAAATCTCAAAGCCTTCTCCTCTGGAAAAAGGACAGGTTTGCTTTTGTTAGGTTGGAATCGCACTTTGGACTCGCTTCTGTGTCATGTTTTATGTTTTTCCAAGCACTGCATAGGATTAGCTAGTTAATTAATACTTAGTATTATCCTCACAGATGGAGAGAGCTTCTAAGAACTTAAGGTAAAATATTTTAGCAATACAGATTTGTGCCAACCTAAATTTATATTCCTAAGCATAATGAGATTAGTAACAGGAAAAAAAAAAAAAACACAAAATGAGAGTCATAAAATACAGATACTGGTCTTTTTACCTTTAGGAGTCCCATTCTCGCCCCTACACAGCGAGAAGAGGTTTAAGCTCCTTTCATTTTTAATCAAAGCAGAGATCACCAGCCAGGCCGCAGGGACCTTGCGGGAGCTGTGGCACGGCAAGCGGGTGTGCAAGGGATGGGTGCCCCACTGCCATGCTCCGCAGAGGGGACAGGGACGAGGTATAACCAGCCCAAACCACGGCAGCAGGGGTCCAACCGCGCACATCTCCCACTCCCCACCTCCATCTGCCATGGCCCATCCCCACGCGGGGCCGGAGAGGGGCGAGCTGAGTGAGTGACGCCCAGTGCCGTCATCCACTCGTTAGCCAGAGGGTAGCCATAGGACGAGGGGGAACGGCTTAAAACTGAAAGGGGGGAGATTTAGCTGAGATGTGAGGCAGAAATTGTTTGCTGTGAGGGCGGTGAGCCCCTGGCCCAGGTTGCCCAGAGAAGCTGTGGCTGCCCCGTCCCTGGAGGGGTTCAAGGCCAGGTTGGCCGGGGCTTGGAGCAACCTGGGCTGGTGGGAGGTGTCCCTGCCCAGGGCAGGGGGTGGCACTGGCTGGGCTTTAAGGTCCCTTCCAACCCAAACCATTCTGTGATCCAGCTACTCCGCCTGCTGCCAACCTGCAAGATTTGGGGTCCCTTGTGCCACTGTCCCCCAAGCCAGTCGCTTCCCAACAGCTACCAAAAGGGCTCAGCACAGCAAGGGCACCCCACGGAGGAGCGCAAGATAAAAACCATCTCATCCACGGCTCTTTTACACCTCCAGACCTGAAGATTTTAGAAAATTTTCCTGCTCTAAGTCAGAAAGGAAAAAAAAATAATAAAATAATAATCACTAAAAGGAATCCAGACGAGGTCACTAAACATTTTATTTCGAAGCGCTTCTTTTCACGCCAACCTTTTCAGCTACTTTCAATAGAAGTTTCAGCTAAACTGTTTTGACAGAGATTTTTTGAAGGTTGCCTCAGGATGAAAAATTCAGTTTTGTACTGAAAAATGTAAAAATAAGGTATAAATTCAATTCTGGATCTAGCTCAGGTTGGCTTTGCCTTTTTTTTGGGGGTGGGGGTGGGGGGAGGCTGCACAGCTCCATCCAGCCTCAGCTTTTCCATGCTTCCAGGGACCTCTGGAGATCATCCAGTCCCACCCCCTGCCAGAGCAGGGTCACCCAGAGCAGGTGGCACAGGAACGCCTCCAGGCGGGTTTGGAATGTCTCCAGAGACGGAGACTCCACCACCTCTGTGGGCAGCCTGTGCCAGGGCTCTGCCACCCTCACAGCAAAGAAGTTCCTCCTCATGTTGAGATGGAACTTCCTATGGTCAAGTTTGTGCCCGTTACCTCTTGTCCTGTCCCTGGGCACCACTGAAAAGAGCCTGGCCCCATCCTCCTGACACCCCCCCTTGAAGTATTGATAAGTGTTGATAAGGTCCCCCCTCAGCCGTCTTTTTTCCAGACTGAAGAGACCCAAATCCCTCAGCCTTTCTTCACAAGAGAGGTGTTCCAGTCCCCTCAGTATCTTGGTAGCCCTTTGCTGTCCCCTCTCCAGCAGTTCCCTGTCCTTCTTGAACCGGGGAGCCCAGAACTGGACACAGCGCTCCAGGTGTGTCAACATCCCCTTCGATTTTTATCTTCCCCAGAGCCGCATCCCATCCATCTGGGGGTGGGGACATGGTGTCAGTGCCACAGCCCTCAGGCTGCCAGGGCTGTTTGCTCCCCAGGAATTTCATTTATGGGGAGCTGGGTCTGGTGTGATTTAGGGGGTCAGAGCTAAAAGCTGGTGTGGGTGGAAGGAGAGCTGCGCGTCTCCCATTGCCATGGCCAGCTCCAAGGACAACGTGCCAGTGTCTCACCTGGAATTAGGGCAGCCGAGTTTGCATCGCTCCTGCTGCTGCTGTTAATATGGGAAACAGCAATTGGTGGCAGGCTGGTAAGAGGCAAAACCCCAAATTTTCTGGGGACTTGCCCGGATAATTAGGAATAACTAAGCAAGGGCAACAAAAGGCCTCCTTGCTGGAGCACTGCTCTCCAGCCTGGGATGAGAGCAGCCCTGGAGCAGCCCATGGAAGGGCTCCCTCTGCCTAATCTTCTGCTCCTGTTACATGGGAGGATGAGGAGCATCCCTAGGGCAGCCTGCAGGTCCCAGTTTTTCCGCAGGGTAAAGACAGCAGCTTTCCTTCTGCTCCTGCTCCCACCTCGGCCAGGGGACAACGATGCTGCTCCCCGCTGAGGACAGCCCGGCCAGGTAGACATGGCCTTCCCCCGGGTGTTCCCAGCAAAGCCTGGCCGCTCCTTTGATTCTGGTCAAGAGAAGATGATCCTTTGAGCAGAAGCTCCCCACAGCCCTTCCCAGCTGCGCAGGATTATCATCTCAGTTACGCCTTAAAATAGACCAGAGCATTTGCCTCGCTCGCTTTGTGTGGAGACAGCGATAATTAGAACAAAGAGGAGCCTGAACTTTGCGGCGACGGGAACTTCAGTGGGGAGAGATCGCATTGGCAGGAAAATCAATCCACTGCAAAAAGGGAAAAGAAAAAAATCAAGCCACCAGGCCGGAGCCGCTTCAACAAGGCTAACAGCGTGTTCAGCTGAATTAGGGGCCCCCAATTAGACAGCTCGGATTAAGCAAAGACTGGCAGAAGATCTGCCTGGGGTGGGGAAAAAAATAAATCTGACCTAAATAAGACATTTTCAAAGATGAGATCAGCGTGGAGAACAGAGCAGTCCGGAGCAACACATCCATCCTCAGCTGGGTTCGGGTCCCAGGAGGGTCCCGTCCTGCTCTCGCTGGCCACAGCGGCGCTGGTCCCAGTGGGAGGGGGGCTGGGCTTGCGGGGGGGGGGGGGGGGGGAGGGGGGCACAGCCACCAGATGAGACACCCCAGAAGGAGTTAACACACCACAGGCGGCAGGAATATTAATTCAGGCCTATCGTTTGTAATCTTGAGGATTCAATTTTAGAAATTACAGCTCACCAGGAATTACTCACAGAACCTGGAAACAACAGGCTGAAAGGAAGGAGAACGGCGCTCCTGCCAGCCCCCTCTCAAAACCAGCAGGACACAGGAGCCAGCCTGGGGGGGGAGCAGGGCCACCCACCCCACCCCCCCACGGCCAACCACCACCTGGACCAGGAGCAGCACCCCCGGACAGGCTGGGAAACCCCGGCCATGCAGAGAGCACTGACGCAAAGCGCTGAAGAGGCCATGGAGGAGCTCCCAGCGGTGTGGGGACACAGCCGTCAGCCCTGCTCGCCCCACGGCTGGGGGTCTCTGCTGCACCCTGCAGCATGCTACACCAGTGCTGCCTCCAGGTCTGGGGCCACTGACAGCAGAAGGACATGGAGCTGTCGGAGCGGGGCCGGAGGAGGCCCCGGAGATGCTGGGAGGGCTGGAGCCCCTCTGCTGTGGGGACAGGCTGAGAGAGCTGGGGGGGTTCAGCCTGGAGAAGAGAAGGCTCCGGGGAGACCTTGGAGCCCCTTCCAGGCCCTAAAGGGGCTCCAGGAAAGCTGGGGAGGGACTCTGGATCAGGGAGGGGAGCCATGGGATGAGGGGGAAGGGTTTTAAACTGGAAGAGGGGAGATTTAGATGAGATGTGAGGCAGAAATTGTTTGCTGTGAGGGCGGTGAGCCCCTGGCCCAGGTTGCCCAGAGAAGCTGTGGCTGCCCCATCCCTGGAGGGGTTCAAGGCCAGGTTGGACAGGGCTTGGAGCAACCTGGGCTGGTGGGAGGTGTCCCTGCCCGGGGCAGGGGGTGGAACTAGATGATCTTCAAGGTCCCTTCCAACCCAAACCATTCTGTGATCCTATGATTGTATCCTTCTCCCGCAGAGCAAAGGTTACACCTGAAGCCCGGCTGAGACAGGCACAGCATCCCCAAACCCCCGCCGCAGACACAGCGAATCACTACAGGGCACTTTGTGGTTCGGAGTCCACGATGGGTCTTTTTCTGTTTCCGAGCACCACTTGTCCCCACTGCACAGCCTGATCTCCCTCTGAGCCTCAAATCCTTCTGCCCACACGTGGGAGGCAGGGGCTTTGAGAAATCAGCAGCAGTGAGCAGTTAGCTGGGAAACAAGAGTGCCGAGGCACCGTGATTTAAGAGAAAGCCATGTGGGCATCTCTCCTGCCACACCGCAGAGCTCCAGTAGCTCCGGCACGAGCCTCTTCAGGGCCTGGAGATGCCAGAGGTGCAAAGGGTGTGGAGCAGACCCAGGGCTGGTGGCAGGCAGCAGCATCCCTGCTGCCCGCAGCCTCTGCCGGGGCAGGCGGCGCAGCACAGCTCGGCACCGGGCAACACGGCTTGACCAGCACCCACAAGCTGGGAGCAGGGTTCTGCAAGAGAAAAGTCTCTGCGTGTCAAGCCAGGGGGTTCACAGGGGGGCAGGGATGTGTTTATACCCCCCCCCTCTTGTCCATCTCACAGTGGGGTGTTGCTGTACATCCCCCAACACCCTGGTCTCTGCCGGGCACGGAGACCAACCCGGCGCTGCCACCTCTGTATCCTGATGGTGACCTTTGGGAAGAGAGGCTGGATGGGCTCCCGGATGGTCACCCAGGAGGGGGCCGTGGCTAGGACGGGCAGCATTGTCCCCAGGGACCCCGCGTCGCTTCCAGCCCCGCTCCTGCAGCTGCAGCGCAGATTGGTAACACGCCTGCGGGGCCCAGAAACGGAAAGCTCCAAGTGCTATATTTAGCCTCTTGCTTACGGAAATACATCGTTTGGTTTCATAATGGATTTTGGAGACTATTAAATTCATCCCGGGTGTTCAGAGAGGACAGAAGCCACCCCAGCCCACCTCGCCCCACACCGGCTCTACCTTTCCTCCTGCCTTTGGCATCCTCAGGAGATTACACGGCTTTATCGAACAACCTTGCTCCGACCCAGCCGCCCAATTCCAAGGTGGCGGTGGCCGCACACGACACCCACTTCAACAAATAATTATGCTTTCCCTGAATATTACCTCCACCCTTGCTGGGAGCCTGGACACCCCCCCGGCTCAGCAGCCCCCCACCTCCAAACGAGAACCGCAAACCCCCTCAGCGCCGCTGGCTGCCTGCCGCGCTCCCGATCTGAAATTCAATTAAAGCGAACATTATTTTGCTGTCACCCAGTCAGAAAGCATTACAGCACATGGCACATCGGATGCGGTTGGAGGCAAAACAATTGCCGTGGAGAGGGAGGGTCTCCCTGGGCACTCGCTCTAAATGACACCCCTTTACCGTAGCTTTCCAGTTAGCATTTAGCTTAAACCCAGAGCATTTATTTAAATAACGGGCTAAATGGCACTGCTTAGCCTCTGAGGCCTCCAGAAGTTCACCAGAAGGTAAAGCCTCATGATTCAGAGAAGCTGATGGGAAGAGGAGACCCAGCTGGTGGCTGGTACCAGCCCAGGACCCCCCGCCGACGCTCAGCCCCCGGCTCCCCAGAGCGGGGCACAGCCCGGAGGGACCCCACAGAGGCTGGACCAGCACCCACCACCCCCCCACCAAAACGCAGCCCCGCTTCACACTCTAATTTCTGCAAAAACGGTACGTTTAATTTGAAAGGGCATAATTCTTAATTTATGTGTTGTCATGAACAAAGACAGCGAAAGTAGGTCATTTCATTATCTGCTGCCTGAGTATTTTGCCAAGGAGCCAAGACATAAAGCTAAACAAAATCATCACCCAAGGTTTGGGATTCGTTTGTGGGTAAAAAAAAAAATATTATGGTTATTTTTCTACTTGCTTGATTTGCACATCTTGGATTGCAGAGCATATTTAGTTTGGCTTTATAGCATGCATTTATTGTGACTGTCATATTCGATAATGCTGCCTATAGTCAAAGAGCAATCTTTCATGGATACAGTGTCTCCATTTATAATTCAATATCACAGCTTCGAGAACTCGTACAATAAGTCAGCCAGCAACAAAAAAAAAAGCCTAAAATGGCTCTATGCAAATAAACATGTCAGCGCATGAATGAACACCTTCCAAGAAAGGGACTGCCAGCTCCCCTCCTCACTTCGTACCTCACAGCCAGCTGGAGGATGCAAGGGATAGAGGAGCTCAACCTGGGGGAGCTGTGCCCGAGTCCTGCCAGCCTCCATCAGGATTCTGGGAGACGCTGCCAGGGCAGGGATAACAGCTCAAGCAGGACAGAGACCCCAACATCTGCTCTGTACCTCTGTGAGGGAGCCTTCCCTTCCAGGCTCACCACATCACGCCACCACAACCGGTGCCTCACCAGCTCTCAGCAGCACCCAGCAGGACATGGCCACCTCGAGACCCCACCAAGACTCAGCTTTTCGTTAATAAACAGAGGAAGGTGCCCCACCACACACAGTCTTGGGACAGACACAGCTGTACCTGGAAAAGCAGCAATAACTCCATGAGAGCCACCTGAGCGCTACTGCACCACCTAGGACCTCCCAGCCCTCAGGCAGCAGCCCCACTGAAGCCCAAACACCCACCCAACAAAGGCCATACTGCTGTCCTACCTGTGCCCAGTCCTGTCCTCTGCTGTCCTGGCATACTGAGTGGTCTCCTGGGGCACTGCAGACACGTGCTGTGGGTGATCATCTCCAGTCCCATCTCCCACATGGTTTTAAACTGCTGTTGTAGCCTTACTTTCAGCTGTTCCTGATGTTATTTCACTGTGTTTGGGACTATTAAGGAAGCTGTTGTCACCACCACTCCGCTCAGCCCTACAGGATGGTGGCTGGGGCAGTGAGGACACTGGTAGGGCCACCCCCATAGTGCAGCCCAGCCCCTACTGCTCCCCAGGAGCTCACTCAGACTGAGGTGGGAAGAGCTGGAGCTTATATAGAGCTGGGGGTCCCAGGTGGGGCTCATCAGGGCAATGAAGACCAGTAATGAAAGCAGGGCCTGGCACCTCTTCCCTGGTCAGAATGGTTCCCTTGCTGGAAGTGGAGGTGGGGCTCTTGGTTCTGGTTTTTGGGAGGTGTAGGGAATTTGGCTGGAGCTCCTGTAGTCACAGCTGCTGGTCTCAGCTCCTCTTGGTGTACCTGGGGAAGGTGTACCAGCCTGGTCCCCTGGTTCTCCTGCCAAGGTATGGCGTGGCTGTGCCAAGGGTCACCAGGGCAGCCTTTCTCTGAGCCTGGTAGAGCACCACGCCGATGGGCAGAAGCAGAGAGCAGGCCCAAGTGTAGCCAAGGTGGGATCGGGATGTGGTGGAGCTGGAGTCTGGAGGTGTGCCCAGCTTTCCCTACTGAGATGCGGTTCTGCTACGTGCCCTCAGCCCTCGCTGGCAGCCTTGCCTCTGCAAGGGGCAACCTCCTCTTTCCCACTGTGCATGAAACTCCATCCCCACCCCAAGCAGAGCTGGCTCTGGAGCCAGGTGCCCCAGGGAGATGGCTGTGCTCTCCTTCTGGGCTGTAGCTGACCATGAAACTTGATAACATATAACCTTTAAAAGCCTCAGAGGAAGAGGAAAGGCAAAAAGCAGCTTCTGTACCCACCTCCAAGCCAACTTTGTGATTATTTGGTGCTGCATTCATGTAACACTGAGCTGATGACCTTTGTGTGCTTTCCTAGGGCAGTGTGGTTTTGGGAGTGAGCATCCCATGGGGATAATGTTACCAAGGGGCAACGTTTTCAAACTGGAAGAGGGGAGATTGAGATGAGATCTGAGGAAGAAATTCTTGGCTGTGAGGGCGGTGAGCCCCTGGCCCAGGTTGCCCAGAGAAGCTGTGGCTGCCCCATCCCTGGAGGGGTTCAAGGCCAGGTTGGATGGGGCTTGGAGCACCCTGGGCTGGTGGGAGGTGTCCCTGCCCAGGGCAGGGGGTGGCACTGGCTGGGCTTTAAGGTCCCTTCCAACCCAAACCATTCTGTGACTCTGTGATGGAGAGGACCCCAGGGACTCCCCCAACCATGGGGGGTGAATCTCAGGTGGCACCACCACCCTGAGAGCACAGACCTGGCCCAGCTGCTTGGGAGTGAGACCTTCCCTGTCCCTGTGCTCAGATTGGAGCTTGGCTTTAAAGCAGCCCTTGTGGGGCGGGCAGGGGGGCGGGCTTCACCTTTGATTAATTTTAGGAGTGGGAAAACGCCTCCAGTCCCTGTGTGCGGTGCCGGAGGAGTGACAGAGCCCTGGGCTAAACTGGGGCTCACGAGACATTTAGCACCTACAGGTGGTGCTAAGGATGGGAAGCTCCTCTGCCCGGTTCTGTTGTGGCAGAGGAGAGCTCTTCCCCTTCCTCCACCTGCGTGGGCTTCTGTGGCCATCACCAGGTGCACACGTGGCCAGTGGTTTCATGGTGATGGCTCCCCAGGCTGCTACTGGGATCCCTGGCACTGCAGAGGTCAACGAATCAGCCGACCCCACCGGACCCTCTGCACGTCCAATTAATTTGCGTCACTTAGAGAAGTGAAAATTAAACTCCGCACCCAGGCAATGGAGCTGGCAGCTGCTCGGCCTCTGGCAAAGGGCTGCCCTGGGGAAGTGCCTTGCAGATGGGGAGGGAGGGAGGGTTTGCCAGGAGAGCCCCACCTGGCTCAGGAACCCTCGGCATGTCCTTGAGACCAAAGCTGCACCATTGGCTCCAGCGTCCACCGCTCCCATTGTGCCTCCGGAGCGTGGCGTGCTCCAGCAGCCTGTGGCAGATTGTTTGCAATCACTCAGCAAAGGCGGCGGGGGGGGGGCTTAACATATTGAATAATTTCAGCTCCCAAGCACAACTGGGGAAACGATGACGTTCTCAGACAACAAGCAGCTCGACTCTTTGAGGACACCGGGAATTACTGCTGTAGCCTGATGCGAGGCAGCCGCCCAGCCATCCCCTCCCATCGCCAAGGGCCAATTTCTGCTGCACCTTCGGGTTTTTCCTTCTCCTGCCCTTGTTCCTTCATCTGTTGTCGTTGGTTCAAAGGTCCCCGTCAACTTTGAAGCCCCGGGCAGCCAGCACCACATCGTTAATCCCCAGTTCTAGGAGCTCTCTGAGCAGGCACGGCGGGACCCACCTCGTCCCAAGGAGCCCCAGAGAAAATCTGTGCCTTCCACTCGGTCCTCATTAGACCCGCATTTCCCCTGAGAGTGGGGTTGGAGGAGGTTTCCTAGACCTTCCCTCAAGTCCAATGGTTGGCAGAGGACAGCCAGACATCCTTTCTAAGCCAGGGTGACGATCTGGCAGAGCAGAAGACCTGATCGCACAGAGCCCCGAAGGATAACCTGCAGTCATTCTGCCTCCCGTAAGAGAGGAATTTCATTTCCAGAGGGCTGGATCCTGAATGGTGCCGAGCACTTGTTTTTTTTTCTTTTTTTATAGTAGATATGGCCCGATCTATAGACATTAAATAAGAATGAGCAGTTTTCCTTTTGCCTGCTGATGTATAAAACGGGTTTGTGTGAGGATTAGGGAGCGGAGGTGGGAAACATCTTTATCTGCTAATGATCCTGTGAATTATACATGTTTAGTATTCATGCATCTGAAGAAGAGGCAAACATAGCCGTTTTCTGTTGAATGACCTTTACCAGCAGCCAATACATTTACATTTAATTTAGAATTACAATTATTAGGTCAACTTGGGAGCAAGTGGAACTTACATTTATTGAGAAGAGAGAAAAACCGGTGTTCCCGCCTCCATCCAGCAAAACGCCGGCTTTCTCTTAAGTAAACCACTCCGACGTGACGTCTAGCAGGGAGCCAAGCAGCATCCCCGAGGCAACGCGAGCAGCGTCGCTCGTGTGTGTCGGCTGGATGAAGTCTGGGGATGGTGGGTTTGATCCAACGTCCATGGAAACGTGGCACGGGCTTTGGTGAGTATCCATCCAGGGGCTTCCATTGCCCACTGCTGCACATGGGATGAAGCCAGAGGCAGGACCGGATGGCCGAGGGGGAACATCTCCGTTTGGATAGCGAGGTTACAGCCTTGGCTTTGGGCTGTCCTTCTGCAGCAAAACATCTGCGTCTCTGCCTGATTAGGCAGGGATTTTGCTGGGGCTCCCATGCGTGGCAGGAGCATCACCCGCACTGAGGGGTTGGGGTTGTCACCCTTTGGAGGAGGTGTCCCTGGACGGAGGGGGACCCAGCAGGACCGAGGGCATGATGCTGTCCCTGCCCCAGCTTTTGCCATGCCCTTGATACCAGTCTGGGTGCTTCCCAAGGTCAGTTCCCTTGGGGATGGGACCCTCCTCCATCGGGAAAAGCTGGCTTGCTTGGCTCCTTGGCTCTCCTCCTACCAAAATGCGGGCGGTGAATCACCAACCCATCACCCAGGGTTGAGCGAGCAGCAGAGAATGGGGCTGAAGCGGTCGGGGGTGTAATCTGGGGGCGGGGGTGGATTCTCTTCTTTCTCGTATGCAGACTTGTTCACCCCTGTGTCTCCAACCCACACTCTCCTCCAGCAGCTTCCGGCTCAGACCCCCTGGTTGAGGTTCCTCCTCCTTGCCTTCATCCCTCTGCCAGCCCAGACAGGGTCCCTGGCACCACCTGCTGCAGGCTGTGCGAGCCCTGTCGGTCAGCTGAGAAAGTAGCTCCTAAGGGGCTAAATCTGAGCCCTGGGGACCAAACTTTGGCCAAAGCCAGACTGCGACGGGAGCAAGTGCCCAACTGCGACCTGGAGCGGATCCTGTGCCTGCTGTGTGCTGGCCCCACAGATCCCAGGAGGATGGAGACCTTGGGGAAAACAGCATATGGTCCCTAAACCGTGTCTGCCTGTCCTTTCTATGGGTGCCCCGTTTGCAATCACCCTCTTCTCCAGCCCAGGTCCCATCCTCCCTCCTACGAACGCCCTGAGAGATGAGGCAGGACCTGTCCCACCACAGCACAGGAGACTTCAGGCTGGGTTAAATACCCCAGGAGACCTCAGGTTGGATTAAATACCCCAGGAGACTTCAGGCTGGGTTAAATACTCTGTCCCGTACCGATTAAAGGGGACCGACGGTACCAACCTGCACCAGCGGCGCCCATGAGAGAGCCAACAGGAGGGGACTCGAGTCACAGCCTCCGAGAGGCAGAGCCGCAGGGAGAGCTGGAGCAGGCGATGCTCCTTGGGGAAAAGGGTAACACAGACAAATCACCCCAGTTATGACCCACAGCACGGAGATAATTAAGCCGGGAGCTGTGGGAAAAAGGATGGCAGCCTGGCAGGGCGATTCGGGGATGCAGGCAGAGGCCTCCAGCCTGGGTGCATCCCCCTGCCTGGGGGGGAAGCCTTCATCCCCCCCACCTCTCTGCCACCTTTGCGCATGTGGCCAGAGCTTGTCCCAGGAATTCCTTTGTGGGTGGATCACCTGCTTTGGGACAAGGCTGTGTCACCCCTGCTCTGCAGGAGGCAGCGGGGCTCCTGGCTTGGCACGGATGAAATTATTGGGGTCTTCCTGTCCCCCCGCCCCATCCCTCCTTGATAACCCTTTCTGTGCACCTGCTCCCACTCACGGCTGCAGACAAGTTCCCCCTGAGGAACTTGATCAGGGTAATGCCCTGAAGGGTTCGGAGCTGCCTGGAATAATTTATGAACGCTGCATCTTGACCAGGTTATTGCAATGATTCCTGTGTGCACCGAGCCATCGCGGCTGGCGATGGTTTTTGGTGGAGCAGGGGGTGTTTGGGGAGGGTTGGGGCTGGTGGCGGCATCACCGTGTCACGGCAGCCAGCTTCACGCACCGCAAAACTGGTGGGCTGTCCTTAAAATCAATGGGGGGGCTGCTCGGTGCTCCCGGGGGGGCAGGGGGGCAGCGAGCTCCGGGGAGGAGCAGCTCCAGCCAAGGGGTTTCCTGGAACGCGGGGGAAAAGGAGCGAACAAGCTACGCGAGGCAATAACGTGGCACCCTCTGACTCCAAATTAGTAGGTGGGAAGAATTACATTGCAGCCGATATTTAACGCGCACGCAAAAGGCACAAAGCCCGTGCCCACCGCAGCCCGGGGAGACAAAAAAACCCCCGGCAGATTAGCAGCCCCCTCATGCCATAAAGCTAAAGAATCATCTCTCGTATGTATTTCGAAGCCCTGTAACGTGGCAGCAGAGTATGTCGCACCATTGCTCAGTAATCACAGAGCGCTGCGCGCATTAACAAGCAATTTCTCGTTAAAGTTCTCGTGTGTGCCATGGATGGGAGCGCAGGAGCATCCCCCGGGCTCCCTCGCCTCCCTCGGCTCCAGCTGCTCAGATGGCTGCTGCCGTACTGCTCCACTCCGTTCCGGCGCGTACCGACGTTTAGGGGTTTTTCCGAGCTCCTTCACCTCCAGCTCTGCAGATGTTTGTGGAGCTCAACAGGCTGCAAGGAAACATCCAGCTCCTGCGAGGCTGGGATCCCCTGCAACCGGCAGGGAAATGGGGGCTGTCCCCAAATGCTGTCCCAGTGCAGGCTTGCGAGAGAAGCGTCACCACTCTGCTACATCCCCAGAGCCCCCGGTGTCCCATGGCCAGCATCCCTGCTCCGGGATGGTGAAACGCCCTCCTGTGTAGCTGCCATCCCTGTAGCCACGCAGCCGGCATGGGGGTACGCAGGCACACAGCTGGGCTGTGCACTGGCCATGGCCGGCTTCTGCCTCGTGGGCATCGAGGGCAGGTGAGATGTTCCATAATGTCCCCATTCCTGGGAGGACCTTGTGAGGGCTGGGGTAGGGATGCCCTGGGTATGATAGCCTGGAGAAGAGAAGGCTTCAGGGAGACCTTGGAGACCCTTCCAGTCCCTGAAAGGGGCTCCAGGAAAGCTGGGGAGGGACTCTGGATCAGGGAGGGGAGCCATGGGACGAGGGGAAACGGTTTTAAACTGGAAGAGGGGAGATTGAGATGAGATCTGAGGCAGAAATTGTTTGCTGTGAGGGTGGTGAGCCCCTGGCCCAGGTTGCCCAGAGAAGCTGTGGCTGCCCCGTCCCTGGAGGGGTTCAAGGCCAGGTTGGACGGGGCTTGGAGCAACCTGGGCTGGTGGGAGGTGTCCCTGCCCAGGGCAGGGGGTGGCACTGGCTGGGCTTTAAGGTCCCTTCCAACCCAAACCATTCTATGATGGATGAGGGATGGGTATGATGAAGATGGGGTAGGATGCCGGCCCCACAAACCCCATGATCCCATGTGCGTGCCAAGACACACGGTGATGACCCCGGTGAGAGAGCTGGGCATGCGGCAAGGCCAGGGTGGGCAACCAGAGCGGGTACCACAACCACATGTGTGCCCCCGGAGCTGGAAGTGGTGGCGAGGGGCTCTAAGTCACATCATGGTAAACAATATGAATTTTTATTATCTCTCTATATATTTATATTTGTTTCTATATATAATCTATGGATTATATAGAAATACAATCTTTCTTTCGTATAGAAATACATGTATAAAATACTCTATTTTTCAATGAGTTTCTGAGCTGATCTGTCTTAGTCCTTCTTGTCATTTACAGGGGGGAACATAGTGATTTCTTTTCACCCCAAGCCCCTTTAGAGGAACACAGAGGGGCTCCCGGCAGCCCCGGAGAGGTGCGGAGGCGTGTGTTGGGGTCTCAGCGCAGGTGCTACTGCCATGGTTGAACACCACTGGCGTACCTCGGCCGGAGACCGTGGGGGGAGACAAAAATCTCAGCCCGCCTGTATTGATTTCCCTTGACATGAGCAGCTTTTCACCCTTCCTGACATCCTCCACGCGGGTCCCCCGTCCCCAACGGTGCCTGTCGGGGTTGTGCCAGTGGTGGGGCAACAGCCCTCAGAGCACCCCGGCATTGCCGCAGGGTGGGGGCCGGGGGCTGAGGGAGGGTCTTAGCTTGCTGCAAGAGGTTCTGCCTCTCCGCGTTCGCGCTAAAATCCTCTTTTGTTGATTGGAGGGGAAACACAAGCCCCAGATGTTCCTGGTTTGGGGAATTTCCCCTGATTCCCATGGCACCTGCAGTGAAATCCTGGCGATTTGCTTGACGACATCTTTATCAAACGTATCAAACGTATCCCTGGGGAGAGCGGCTCTCCAGGTAGGAATAGGCAGGGTTGGGAGGATGCCTGCAGGCGGACGGGGATGCTGAAGCCACGGCGGCGAGCACATCCCTGCCTGCCCTGCCTGCCCTGCCTGCCCGTGGCTCCCGCTGCCTGTGGGCCACGTCCCTCCCAGGGCCCATCAAACACTGGAGTAAGGCTGTGATGGGGCAAAACAGCATTTTATGTAGATATGTACACATGTATATGTGTATAAATATATAAATGTGTGCCCACCCGGCACGGGGAAGGGGCCAGGGGCCTCTGTGGATGCTGCGTCAGTGGTGGGCAGCCGGAGGGGTGATGGGCCGGGGGGCTGCAGCCTTGAGCCGTTCCCGCATGTTTGAGCCCGTCACGGAATCCTGACCGAGCCTCTCATGAGAAGTTCCCAATGAGGAGTCGGGTGAGCGTCTCATTTGGGAGAGCAGCTTTTTAGAGCCAAATAAGTTATTTTTACAGTTTCCTTGGTTCTCAGCACAGCTTTGCACGGGGAGTGTGCCTCCACTCGGAGCATCCTCGCAGAGCGGCAGAGTCTTGGGCTTGTGGTGTCCTCCACTAATCGGGAGGAGATGAAGGCAGGATGGGGTGCTCCGTCGCAGCTCGCACTCCTCGGCGGTGTCCTGGATAGAGCCGCCAGCACCGTGTAGCTGGTGCCTGGCTGTGCCGTTGAATATCCTGCTGGGATGCATTGCCGGAGAGGGATGGCAGCTGCTTGGGCGCTGGTGCTCGGGTGCAATGTGCCCTCCCGAGCCTGGCACACCGCTGCGAGCCCTCCTCGCATGAACACTGAAGCCGTTCCCAAGGTCCTGTTCATGGAAGGCACAGGATGCCCCAGGACGCTGCTCCTGGCTGCTCTTCCTCACCCTTCCTCCTCCTCTGCTGCAGTCAGGTTTTGCCCTTTTTTGTCCCTGCCCTTTTCCCAAGCGTGGAGCCCGTAGAAGATGGAAGCCAGGAGGCGTTGGAAGTGACGTGCAGCAAAGTTGCTTATCCCCACCCCGGTCCCTCAGCGCAGTGCCACCCACGGTCATCCCAATCAGCCGGCGAGCGGGGAGCACGCACCGCTCGCGCCAAGGGGCTGTGAGGAGCTGTACAGGGCTCCCCTGAGGGTCCCAGGGACCTCCCCCCGCCACCCCCAGGCCAGCCCTCTGCCGTGCTCCCGGCCCACCTGGCGTGGGGCCGGCACCTTTCATCTGGGCTCTTTCATTCCCGGCTCAGCGGGAGCAGCCAAACCTGCGCCGGAGCTGATTGAAAGCCACATCAGAGCGAGGGATGGGGAGCTGGAAGCAGCTCACCGCTATTTCATCATCCGGCCTGACAAAGGCACGCTCGCTTAAATCCATTGCTGGAATTCTATTTTCAAGCCCGTCGCAGGGCTGAAAAGGTTATTGAAGCTGTTTGGATGCAGTCCCGCGGGGGAATTTAGCTGAAGAGCTACTTTCTCTAAGCCGGCACCTTCATCTCCCGGGCTCTGTGATCAGATCAGCCACACGGCTTAGACAAAGTTCATCCCATTGCTGCCTCATAGGATGGCCAAACCGAGCGCCGGCGGCTCCGGTCCCCACGCAGGGCTCTCCTCCGTGGCTGTTCCCACCACGTGCAACCAGTTCCACCCGGGAAGCCTTGGCAGCTTCGCAGAGGCAGGCTCTCGCCATCAAACTAAGCCTTGCTCTCATTTATACAGGTCTAAATTCAGAGCCTTTTTGGATTTTGGCCCGGCGTTAAAAGCCGTAAGCACAGCTCTGAAACGTTCACCTTCTTGGAGAAGACGATTTCTCCAGGCGAATGCCCAACAGCCTCCTGCAAAGCACATCAAAGCTGGCTTCAGCCTATTACTGACCAACCACCCCGTGCCTGGGTCACCCATCGCCACCCGGGCACGAGGCCGTTGTTGGATGCAAAGCTCTCCTGCTGCAGGGAGCTGGTGGTTTCCACTAAAATTCTTGAGAAAGGAATTGCTGGGAGTTTATCAGGGAGCGAGGACACGTTGTGGGAGGAGAGGTCTGGACAAGACAAGAGGAGAGGGAATGCCAGCCTGGAGATCAGGGTTGGGCCCCCTGGCTGGTGAGAGGCTCTTCTCCTGATGAGAGGAGAGCAGGAACACCTCTGTCTTACGAATAACCTCCCAACGTGTTTAAGAAATGGCAAAATATCACATAATCCATAGACTGACCCAGACGTAGCAGGGCCCCAACGAAAGGCTGATTATCACCTTGGCTCGCCGACCGTGCTGATTCCTCCCCTCGAGGAGGTACAGAGCTGGCAGGAAGCCACAAAGGAGTCTGAAACCTCTTGCAGAGTTCATCACCGGTGGTGGGAAGAAGCCCAACACCCACAAGGGACTCTGGATCCACCTGCAAGTGCGAGGACATCTAAACACCCGCTGAAGTCCCACTCCAAGCAGCCCGTGCCAGAGGTGGTCCCCACAGAGGGTGACATGCTGGTGGGTCTCTGCCTGTCGGGGAAAGTCCTTGTGTCCCTGGGGACAAACCATGGACCAGGAGCTGGTGGCTCCGCTGCCACCGTGCATCACGCGCAGCTGTGAGGATTGAGCCTCCTGCCATGGCCGTGTCCACGTTCAGCATCTTCTGGCCTTCTCCTCCCACCCAGGCATGGGTCCTGCCAGCAGAACCCGTCTCCTTCTCTGTGGCAGGGACAGAGAGAGCAGGTCAATAGCACAGATCTATTTAAAAGCATTTAAAGCCCAAGCAAAGCCCCAAACTATCCATTTCCTTAAACAGGCTGGTTGGAAGACCTCCAGCTGGGCCATTAGCTCAGGTAAGTTCTCCACCATCCAGCCATGTCGCCTTTCTGCCTCGTAAAAAGAAATACATTAAAAATATGTATTTACTCCTGAAATTGGCTTCAGCGGGGCTGAGCATCCCTGGAGTGATGAGTTTCACTTCACACACCCAGCCTCTTTGCGTGAGAATAGCTTAGTTTAAATTAAGAAAATAAAGCCCAGCAGGTTTATTAACCCTTGCGTAGCACGGGGCGCCCGATGCTGGCAGCTGAGGAAATACCCTTGTGCGTATTAAATCCCGGGCTTGGCGGCGACGATGCCCCCAAAGAGATCTTCAAGGGCTGCGTGTTCTCCTACCTCGAAGGATTTCTTCGGGTCGCGGAGACAAAAACAGCCAAGCTGAGAAATGCTGAGAGGGTGGATGGTGGGGGGCAGGATCCATCCCTCCACGCACGTTGCTCTGCCCGCGTGCCGCGGGGGCTGGCCGGGAAGGATGCAGGGCAGCGAGCATCACTTTGGTACCCGGGTTTCGCACTGCTCAGCGGAGCAGGGGGTATTGATTGCTGCCCGGGCTGCCACGTGGCGCCAATCGTTAGTCTCTGAGCGCTTCTCAAACAAGCCATCTATTTTCCCAGCTCCCTTGCCGTGCACCCGAGGTCTTTTCGTCTCTGTTTTGCAAGCGGGGAATTGAGGCAAGGCGGTTCAGGGAGAAAGCGGCGGCTGGTTTCACACGCCCCATTGGAGCTGGCTGAGGATGTAGCACTCGCCGGCACTTTCGGGTGCTCAAAGCGGAGCTCTGGGTATAGCCGTACCTGCACGCCGGGCTCCGGGCTCAGTTTCACCCCGTAGCACAGGCAGCGCTGGGGCTTTGCCAAAAGCCATGGAGGCAGGATGCAGCCCCGGGAGCCGGCAGTATCTCACTGAGCCAGCAAAATAAATCAGCTCCCGAATTGGCCTTGAAACAGCAACGCTCTCATGGGGGTGACACAGGGGTGGTGGCTTTGCCGTGACCCTCCGGGGCTGGAGGAGGTTTGCGGCTGAGGGCTGCGATGTGGCTGTGCTCTTTGCTGCTCACGCCGCCGCCATCCCTCCTCCTCCTGGGTGGCTCCTGCTGGGGTCACCCCTGAAGCAGGGCCCTTCGCCCTCACCCTGCCGAGGACCTGGGGGCCGGGGGAGCATCGCCTGCAGCATCTCCCCATTGCTCGGGGCACCAGGAGCAGCATTCAGGATGCATCATGAGCGAGAAAAACTGTAGCTCCGAGTCCAACATGCAGAGTGTGTGTGTGCATGCGTGTGTGTGCACACATGTGTGTGCACGCACTTGAGAACCACAGAACCATAGAACCATAGAATGTGTTGGGTTGGAAGGGACCTCTGAAGGCCATCTAGCCCAACCCCCTGCAGTGAGCAGGGACATCTTCAACTAGATCAGGTTGCTCAGAGCCTCATCCAGCCTGGCCTTGGATGTCTCCAGGGATGGGGCCTCCACCACCTCTCTGGGCAACCTGGGCCAGTGTCTCACCACCCTCAGTGGAAAGAACTTCTTCCTAATGTCTGATCTAACCCTGCCCTGCTCTAGTTTAAACCATTGCCCCTCGTCCTATCGCTACCTGCCCTTGCAAACAGCCCCTCCCCAGCTTTCCTGGAGCCCCTTCAGGGACTGGAAGGGGCTCTAATTTCTCCCCGGAGCCTTCTCTTCTCCAGGCTGAACAGAGTTGGGGCAACTCTCTCAGCCTGTCCTCCCAGCAGAGGGGCTCCAGCCCTTGGATCATCTTTGTGGCCTCCTCTGGCCCCGCTCCAACAGGTCCATGTCCTTCTTGTGCTGAGGGCTCCAGAGCTGGACACAGCACTCCAGGTGGGGTCTCAGGAGAGGAGAGCAAAGCGTGAGAATCCCCCTCTGGATCTGCTGGCCACGGTTCTTTCGATGCAGCCCGGGATGCGATTGGCCTTCTGGGCTGCAAGCACACATTGTTGGCTCATGCCCAGCTTGACCATGCACGGAGAAGCTTTGGCCTCTCCCACTGCCGTTGCTTTCACACTCCCTGAAGCTCTGCAAGGTCCCCGCATCACCCAGCGTCAGGTTTTGCCTGGGACAGACCCCCCTCTGGCTGCAACACGGTGGGTACGAGGCTTTTTGGTGCTCCTTGCTCCCAGTTGTGCACTGGGATGGGGACTGGTGCAGAAGAGGCAATTTCCCCGAGCCTGGTGTCATTTCAGCACATTTGAAACAAGCGGCAGAAATCTTCCAGGGAGCCCGGGAAGCATAAGAGATGCTCGTCGGCTCAGCAAGACTGAGATCTGATAAAGGTGAGGGATCAGACCGATAAACCCCCCAGTTAACTAGCTAAAAAGATACGATTAGTAACTGATTGCGCGCGGGCAGAAAGCCCGGCGTAGAAAAGAAATAATCTTCTTATGATGTGAGCGTAAACACCCTTTCAGGCTTCCTGAAAGCAGCTGGAGATTCAAAGGAGAGTCACTCCGGCGGGGCTTATTTTGGCTTGACGCCTTAACGAGGCAGAGAGATGTCTTCTCCAGAGGGGTGGCCGCGGAGCCCGGCCCAGGGTCCCCTCCTGCCCTGCCCTGGCTCCTGCCCCTCCGTGCCCTCGGCAGAGGAACAGGCAAGAGCCTGTTCCCAATGAAACGATAAACCCGGGAGCAGCAGTGACTCATGCGCTGGGGATGACTCATGAAATCGTACTGAGCCGCAGCTTTTCTTGGCTTGGGGACAGAGGTAAAGGCCATGAAGGAGCTCGTGGCCCTTCCCAGTGTCACACCCCGGGGCAGCCTTTCCCAGTCCAGGCACCAATTCAGCCCTCTCCCAGCAGGGATGCCCAAACTTGAGCTTTGCCTTGTTTTACCGGTTATGAGACAACCCTTTTTCATGGAAAAAATACTTTTTAAAGGGTGGAGGTAATATGGTCAAAGATGTCAGGGATGCGTGCATGGCGTCTCCTCGGCCACCGAAGCGGACATCCTGCCCGCAGCATCCCCCTTTCTCTGGCAGAGATGCTGGAAGGGAGACAATTTAAGGGGAGGAAACACAAGCGGTTAAACACTCCTCTCCTCTGGATTGAACGGCGGAGGCTACGGAGCAGATTTTGGCTGCTGGTGGAAATGCAACGGGAGACAGAACAAGAGCGAACATCCCAGACCCCAGGCGGCGGGGGGGATCCGAGGGCTGCAGAGATCAGCTCCGTCACCTCGGAGCCTGTCCCCATCCCCTCTGCGCGGTGACATGGCCAGAGCCCCCAGCGCCGGCTCGGAGGGACGGGGGGTGAAAGGGACCCTCCGCTTCAGCATCACCCTCCAGTTCAGCCCCTGCCTGGGCCATCAAAGCCATCGCTGGGGCCCTCTGCGGCCCAGCCCCAGCCCGGATGGGCAGGGATGGAGATACGGACATTTTCCGAGTTTGCAGCAGATTTTTCCAACCCTTTCCCAGAAGAGACTTCACCACCATTTCAACAATATCATTTACAACCAAGAAACTCTTCACCTTGCCTTTGGGCATGAATTTTTCCTCCTGCTTACATTAGCCCACCGAGCTCCCAAGGTTATTTCACGGCATCCCTTGGTGGCACTGCGAATAATTTGCATCCAAGGCCGCGGTGCGCTGCCACGACGAGGGCAGGCTTCACGCGGGCTTCTCCTCCTCTTTCCTCTGCTTTTGATGGATCATCTTCTTGCTATGTGGAGACTGGGGATGAGTTCCTGATGGGTCACAGGGGTTAGTCTGGGGAGGACCGTGATGAAGCGATTGAGGAGCTTCCCGGCTGGAGGAAGCTGCAGCTGCGCTGAGGAATAACTGGGGAATAAGGAGAGCATCCGCTTGTTTAGAAAAGGTATTAAAATCTTTTGCCCTGCACTTAGTCTGAGAGCTGCACAGTGGATTAAGTAAAGACATTTACACCTTTCATTTAATAAGGGCATATCTGAGCATCTGACTCCTCTTCATTATTAAATTCAGGGCTCGTTGTAGAAGGTAAAAATGGAAAAATAATTTTTCTCTTGTTTTAGTATCTATTTTCTTTCCTCCTGGGTACCTCATCCTGCCCCGATATCAGGGGTTGCGTGGTATGGGAGCAGTGGTATGGGAGCAACTTCTTCCACTGCCACCAAAGGACCATAACACAGGAGACCCCTCTTCTGCAAAAGGCAAATTTCTAATCTTGCCACAAAGTTAACCACAAAATCACCCATTTCCCCCAAAAGCCTGTGAAATCTTGTGAAAGGGAAGCCAAGCTTGTTCAGAAAGGGCTCCCATCGCCGGTCCCGTCCCCAAGGCAGGTCCTGGGGTGATGCCAGGAGGGGTTTGCAGACCCCAGCCAGTGGGGACGGCTCTCCCCCACCACCCTTACCCCAAAACCGCCCCGTCTCTTCCCGTGGCTGCCCTCTGAGCTCTTGGCTGGAAGCGGCTCCCCTTGGGACACCCAGAGCCGCAGCCCAATTTGGCGAGACATGGCCCGGCAGCTCAGCCAACGTTCCCAGCCACCCATCGGGGCTCGTGCCACCGTCCCCTCCTGTGCGGCGGCGTGAAAAGCGCTGGGCCAGCGTTGCTATTCAGCACCGGCTATTTATATCCCGAGAGGGAGATGAGGACCAGCCGCGCAGCTGAGCCAACCCAGGCGAGCGGGGGATATTTTTAAGCCTGGGTATTGAAAAGGTTGGTAATGAACCCACGGCTTGGCTCAGCAGCAGCTGTGCCTGCTCCCCAGCCACTGTCCGGGGGGGCTGAGCCGGGTCTCTGTCCTGCCCTGGGGGGGATGCTCCATGGGACGTGTGTTTGTGTCCCGGGCTGTGAGCGGGGAGGTCGGGGCGCAGCGAGACGAGCTGGCATGGCCCCGGTGGCTGCAAACCTGCTGCTGGGCTCTCCCTGCCGGCCAGCCCGGCTTCAGCCTCGCGACAGCCCGAGATATTACAGTCAGGGCCATTACAGCCCACTTTTAATTGTATACAAGTTATCAGGTGCCATTTGGGCAAACGAAGTGCGATGTCCGAGACCTTTGGCCAACGGTCCAGCACTTCTGCGGTGGAAAAATCTCCCATCACAGCAGCCCCCGGCTGGTCCCACCACCTGCTTGTGTCCTCCTGTGTGGCCATGGTGCCCCATGCCCTCTCCTGGTCGGGTCCCTGGGTTATGCTGGTGCCATTGGAGCTGACCCGGCCAGGATGAGCATCGCATGTCCCTGGGACCTGTGCTGCTGCTGACGCCCCCCAGCACACGGGGAATTTGCCGTGCAGATGTTCCCACTGCCATCCCGATCCCAGCAGCATCCCCTGGTCAGGCAGCTCGTCCTCTGCACAGACGGAGGGGGATTAACACACACCACGCTCTGTTGGGCCCCTCGCCTGCCGGGGACGAGTCAATGCTGTGCTCAGCTCCGCTGCCCTCTCTCCATTATACACCAAAGCCCTCGTGCTGATGAAAGGGCCATCAAAGCCCCAGTCATGCTCCCCGGGCATGGCCGGGCTGTGCCTGGTGTCCCCATAGGACCCTCACCCAGGACCCCCCTGCAGCAGGCAGACGGGGTCCCTGCCTCTCCCCGAGCCCGGCACCATGAGTGCCAGCATCGCCCTTTCCCTCCTGCTCCTCCGTACCCACTGCCAGGCATCCCAGTGGGTCCCAGGTCCCGAATCCCCGGGGCTGCACACGGAGACTTGTCCGGACCCTTTTTGGGGTTCCCAGGCAATGGGGGATGAGCCCCGAGTGGTGCAGGGAGAATCCCATGGTCCAAAGGGTCCCCAAAGCAGGAGGGAGAGAGGTGGGAGATGGGGGTGCTGGGGGCACCGCTGTGCCGGGGGTCCCGGAGCTGAGCCCGGGGGTGCACCCAGCACCCCCCAGGGAGGGTCCCCGCAGCATGCCCCTGCTCAGGGATGCCGTGGGGGTTTTATAGGGGAGTTATGGGGGATTTATAGGGGAGTTATGGGGGGTTTATGGGGAAATTTGAAATGTCCCTTCTGGTCGTCCTCCCCTGCAGCCTGGCCGGCTCCAGTCGTCCCCAGGTGGCCGTGTCCCTGCCGGGGCAGGAGGAGCTGCCCCCGGGGCTGGCAGGGAGCTGGCTCGGTGCATACATGGCATTTTCTGCTCTAAGGGGACACTTGCAGCCATGCAAAGAGGCGGCAGCTCCGTGAGGAACGCATCAGCAAGTGGGAATCAATGAAAACAATGGGAGCAATTTGGGGAGGAAAATACTGAGTCATTTTCAGCCCGAGTTTGGGAAAAGAAAGTTTCCCTGAATGCTAAACCAAATCAAAAGTTCCAGGTTCCCCTTTTTTTTTTCATTTTTCTCCTGAGAAAACGAAGTCTCCAGCTCAAATCTGAGCTTTTGCCTAATTTCACTGGAAATTAGCAGGACCATAAAGCAATTAACGGCTGAGTTTGCAGGCTGAGGA
Source organism: Larus michahellis (assembly GCF_964199755.1). NCBI lineage: Eukaryota > Metazoa > Chordata > Aves > Charadriiformes > Laridae > Larus > Larus michahellis. The sequence goes on along the minus strand of NC_133906.1, from coordinate 3,218,769 downwards.
TGGGCCCTCGTCTGGAGCAGGGGGTGTACGGGTGCAGGAGCCGGCCCTGGGTCCTGCTGGCCGAGCCCCTGGGCCAGGATGACTTTGAGAACCACTACCCGCCTTGGGGACAGCCCGTGGCCGTGGCCGTGCCGGCTGCTTCCCAAAGAGCCCCGCGACGCCCTGGCTGAGGATCCATCACCTGCGAAGGGGAGGGAAGGGGATGCTGAGTGCCCGCGAGTCTGAATCCGTCCCTTGTGCTTAGGGAACCCCCCGGATGAGAGGAGTGGGACAAGGAGCTGCACCTTACACATGCCAGACCTCGGGCATTTCATCTCCCCTTCCCTTCCCACACCCGTGGTCACGTCTTTATCCTCTCCGGGGCTAACCCAGCTGGCATTACAACTAAGTAAAAATCTCCTGCTGATCCCAGCTGGCAGGTTGGACCCTGGGCAGGGTCCCAAACCAGGAACTCCATTTGGGGATGGTCACCTTTACCCCTCCCAACAAGACATGCGAGGTGCTGGCAGACCAACATGGGGATCCACCAAAGCAGAGCCTTTCCCCCCAGCCAGACACTTTGTAATCTATATGATTTATTTTCGTTTTCCCAACTGTTTTCTCCAAAGCCAGGTGGGTTTGAGCCTCTGGGCCAGGGAAGAGCCGGGGCCGGGGGCTGCGGCGGCTCTTCTCTCTCCATTAGCTCTCTTATTGAGTTGTCTCTCGCACCCATCACGGCAGCGAAATCCGCTACAGGCGTATTAAGGATTCTCCATGCAAAACTGATAAGCTGAAGCCTCATTATTATCCTGCAAAGTGATTATCTTTCCTTGATGAAGTCTCGTATTTGCCCAATTTCAGATGGAAACCTTCCCCTTTTCAATTTGAGACTAATTCATTTCTTGACTCCTGGTTACAGTGCAAGATATCACAAACACTCCCAGCCTCGGCTGGCTCTGATTTATATCGTTAAGAATCATTTACTTGCAATTAAAATGAGCCTTCAGGGCTTTTGCAAACAAGCTGGATTAGCTAACAGTAAAACATTTGCTTTTTGTAAACAGCGACTTTGGGCGACGAAACCGTCTGGGAGGGGAACGAACCAGCTGGAGCTGCCCCGGGGCTAAGGGCAGAGGAGAACCAGGAGGGACATTTCAAATTTCACCATAAATCCCCTATAAAACCCCCACGGCATCCCTGAGCAGGGGCATGCTGCGGGGACCCTCCCTGGGGGGTGCTGGGTGCACCCCCAGGCTCAGCTCCGGGACCCCCGGCACAGCGGTGCCCCCAGCACCCCCATCTCCCACCTCTCTCCCTCCTGCTTTGGGGACCCTTTGGACCATGGGATTCTCCCTGCACCACTCGGGGCTCATCCCCCATTGCCTGGGAACCCCAAAAAGGGTCTGGACAAGTCTCCATGCACAGCCCCGGGGATTCGGGACCTGCACGCTGCAGCACAGGCCTCCGGTGGAGATGTCACCTAGCAGCGTATCCTTCATAATTAAGATAATTAACAATAGGATCATGTAATTGGCAAACCCTCCTGCTCTTGGCTCCTCTTTTACAGCTGCTCCAGGCCCTGAGCAACAAGAGGACAAACCCATCCCGTACACATTAACAGATCATTCCAACAACCCTCTTAAAACATTAACTTGGCCAAACCTTGTGTGTTTAGAAGGAAAATACCCCAAATGGCGGCATGGAGACCCAGCACCCTGGGCATGTCAGAGAACTCATGAGGAGGAGCAGAGTCGGGTTAGGAGAGATGCGGGGCAGCTGGGTACCCAAAAGGGCTTGGCATCAGCTGGTAGAGGGACGTCGGAGCTCAACCGCTTGGAGAGCAACCAAGAAGAGTGTAAATATAACAAACCCCATGTTTGGCTCTTTGCAAAAGGCTCCAGCCATGCTTAAAACCGGAGATAAACCACAGCAGGATGCATTTGTGGGGTGAGATGTCTCCATTTTGGTAAAAGCCGGAGAGATTTCATGGTGTGCCCAGCAGCCATGGTGGCAAGTGGAGGGGCAGGGGGTCGCCCCCAGGGGTCAGGGCAGCTTTCGGGGGGCTCAGGCAGGAGGCAGGGCTCCTCTGGCACTTTGAAATCCTCTGCTTAGCTGTCTGGGTTTGATTCAGGAAGAAATGGGAGTTTCCGAAAGAAACCGTGATCAGCCTGGGCTGCTCCGGCCTTGTGTAGGTGGGGGTATGAAGGTCGGGGGGGGTTACACGGGTGCCGGCAGCAATAAAATAATAAAAGTCTGGATGCTCCATCCCTGCCTGTCTTTGTAGAGTAGCCGAGGGATTTAAATCATTGCTAATTTTCAAATGGTGTATTGGGGAGGGGGCTGGGGCGTGGTTTTGTCAGTTTTTAGGAAAATGAATGTACTCAAATTGAATGTAAAACTGACTTCAGTTTTAGGAAATTGGTTGGCACTTCCCCGCCCACGGCCCGGCAGGGTGGACAGTCATGGGAGGGGGAGGACGCTGCTGCTGCCGGGGGTCCCTGCCCTACAACTAGTGCCCCAAGCTCTTAAAAGTAGACGTAACTCTTCAGGTGAAGCAGCCTGCAGTTCTTCATGTTTTTAAGGGGAGATTTCCCCGTCTTGGGAATGGGAAGGGGCAGGGGAGGGCTGGGCTGGCTGCCCCTGGCTCTGCAAACCGCTCCTGGGGGGATTTTTCAGCCCGGCTGGGTTTGAGCTTTGAACGAGGGGTTTCTCCCAGGCCTGTGCCCAGCGCGCATCTATCGAACGCCTTAAACAGCAGAAAGGGCACTTGCCTTCAATACTGAAGGGCAAAACTCACACGTGCCACAATCAAATCACCTGCACGCTTAATTTACAAAAGCAATTACGCTTATTCTCTCCCTGGGCTGCCGAAGCCGGGACAAGCGATGGGTGCTTTTCTACTGTTGTGCACCCAGAAGAGCTTTGCTACCTCTAACTGCACCGCTTCCCCTTTTTATTTGTCAGCTCAGGTTGCTTTTTGCACGCAGGTTGTACTCTCCGGGCTTTGCCAGGCTGATCGGCCCCCGGCCTCAGCCACGCGGGAGGACGCAGTCCCTCGCCAGCCCCTCCGGAGCAGCCCCGGCAGCCGCTGGAGCCTGGCCACGGAGCAGAGGGTGGGCAGCCGTGTTCAGCTCCAGGGATGGGCTCTGCCGGCTGGAAGAAATGCATCTCCACGGGAAGCACAGAGACCTCCCCAGCCTGGGGCTGCTGGTCTGCCCATGGTGAGATAAAATCCAGATAATGCATCTTTTCAAGCGGCTGCCCAGCAGCAGGTGGAGGTTATCCCCACGGTGTGAAGGTTATCCCCACGGTGTGAAGGTTATCCCCACGGTGTGAAGGTTATCCCCAGGTGCTGCTCACCCACAGCTGATGTTCACCACATCACATTTAAAATGTGATTAGGGACCAAAAGCAGCTGCCCCTTGTTGAGGTGGAGGAGACGGCAGAGCTGGTGGTGTCCCCACGTCGTCCCTAGCTGGTGGCTATGGTGAGAAACCCCCTGTGCTTGCTCGCCTACCAATGGCTCAGAGCAGGAGCACCCAGCCCACAGTAAAGACACGGAGTGGGGTGACTTACACTCCCAGGCAAACAGAGCACGTACTTTGCTTGCCCGGCCCTAACACCCTGCCCCCAGGCAGCAAAGTGGTGCCATATCAAGGGAGATGGATGCCATAGCCATGTTCCTGCCTGTCCTTCCTCCATGCTGGGGTGTTGCGAGGTCTCCTTGCCCTGCACAGCTCAGCCTGCTGCGACCAGGACAGGACAAGGGGTAACGGGCACAAACTTGGCCACTTGTTCCATCTCAACATGAGGAGGAACTTCTTTCTTGTGAGGGTGGCAGAGCCCTGGCACAGGCTGCCCAGAGAGGTGGTGGAGTCTCCGTCTCTGGAGACATTCCAAACCCACCTGGAGGCGTTCCTGTGCCACCTGCTGTGGGTGACCCAGCTCTGGCAGGGGGTTGGACTGGGTGATCTCCAGAGGTCCCTTCCAACCCCTGCCATCCTGTGATTCTGTGAGCATGCGCTGGCAGAAGGTGGATGGGATGGAAGAGGGTGGGATGGGTGCAAGGGGAGCAGAACGAGCCAGTGGGGTTTGCCTGAGCTGCAGCTGAGCACATCTGGCTAAGCCATTACCTCTCCTTTTGAAGCCTCTCTGTTTGGTGCTCTGGTAACAGGACAGAAACCTCACAACCTGTGTCAAAGGCGTTTATGTCTGCTCTAATTAAGAAGCCTGAGGATGCTGCAGAGCTGCTGTGAGCATGTCAAGTGCCGTCCTCCCTCCAGGCTGCCAAGCTGGAAGGAAACCCAGCAGAAAAGAGCTGTCCTGAAGGAAAAATAAATCACTTTCTGGCCACTGCCATGAGAGTGACCCAGGCGAGCCTGCAGGCGAAGCAGCTCCTCTGCAGGCGAGGCGGCCGTGCCCCATCTGCTTTGCGGTGCCGGGGGCGGCAGGATTGGGGCTGTTTGAGGGGGATGCAGGTTTGGGTGAGCAGAGGCGCTCGGTGACGTGGGTTCCTGCATCTTTTTGCTCAGAGAGCAAAAAAGCCACCGTTGTGGCTTTTCATGGCGTTGGTTTGTGGCTTATTGTACCTCTCGGGGCACCGCTGATGTAGCTTAGGAGCAGCTTCCCAAAGGCAAAGAAAGCCCGTTTTGGGGAGGAGGGGACACGATGCCCTGAACCATGATGGCTCCCAGGGTGTTGGCGATGGATATTGGTGTGGAGCTGGGCTCTGTGGCTGCGGTACCTGACAAAGTGACCTGCTGCCTGCAGGCCCTCTTGTGCATCCCCACACCTCTGTCCGTCCATCAGTGCAAGCAGCTAGTTTTACAACAGATTTATCTTTTTTTTGTTAATCTAACATTAAAAAAAAACAACACAAAAGTTGATGAGAAAGCCCTGGCAGGCTGATGCACAGGGCTCCTGCGGGCGTGCACCCATGGTTGTGTCTCTTCTCCACCTGCAGGAGAGAGGGGAGAGTCCCAGGTCAGGGGCAGACAGCTGCCTGCACAGGTGGCCACTTGCCCTCTGGCTTGTGCCAGCCCACCAGCCTCGCAGAGTCGTGAACAATTGCAGGTTTTATGCAGCATTTTATGTTCTTTTTATTGAAATCTGGACTTAGTCTGATGTAAAGGATGTGGTGTCAGGCGAAAGCCGTCTGTGGTGTGGATGCCCCTGGGAGGGCTGAGGGAGCAATCGAGGGTCTCTACCCCCTATAACAGAGGGGCTGAAGGTCTCTAGATCTGCGGCTGCAATTGGAGCTCTGTTCTCACTGAGCAGAGATTTTGTGGCCACGAGGTCCACAATTTGGCAGCACTTGGAAAAGGTCCTTCTTTTGCTCACAGCCCCCTCCCTGATGGTTTTGGTTGCAGGGACACCTCCCACCAGACCAGGTTGCTCGAAGCCCTGTCCAACCTGCCCTTGAACCCCTCCAGGGATGGGGCAGCCACAGCTTCTCTGGGCAACCTGGGCCAGGGGCTCACCACCCTCACAGCAAACAATTTCTGCCTCAGATCTCATCTAAATCTCCCCTCTTCCAGTTTAAAACCGTTTCCCCTCATCCTGTGGCTCCCCTCCCTGATCCAGAGTCCCTCCCCAGCTTTCCTGGAGCCCCTTTAGGGACTGGAAGGGGCTCCAAGGTCTCCCCGGAGCCTTCTCTTCTCCAGGCTGAACCCCCCCAACTCTCTCAACATGTCTTCGTAGCAGAGGGCCTCCAGCCTATTTTAGGTTAAAAACTACTGTGACGCTTTAGAAGCCTATATTTAATTGCCTGATTTTTTTTTTCTTGATATTTAAAAAACCCAAAAAATCAAAAACCATCCTGCAACTTGGGATATTTTAAGACATTTTTCAAAGCATTAAAATGGCCAGAAAGGAGAAATGGCTGTGTGGAAAGAGAAGAGGGACAGATCTCTGGTGGTCGGTGGTGGCTCTTGCCCTGGTTACCTGGGAGGTGGGGGTGGAGGGGCTCTCGCCCATCCTGAGTCCCCTTGATTCCCTTTAGAGGAGCAACTTGGGCTCATACAGACACTTCCCAATAGCAAGGTGAACACACTGTCTCTTTTGAGATGGTTTTTGCCTCACTTTTGAGCAATGAGCTGAGGTCACTGCTCAAAAGGTAGCTCTTGCCTCCTGAAGACCTTTGAGCAGGACACTAATTCCCTCTAGTTATCAGCCACGGCTTCCTCTGATTATATGCGGTATTTATTTGGTGACTGGATAGTATGAACCTATAGAGTTATTAATTATGACCTTAATCTGATCATTGCTTTGTTCCATTTTTAATTAGCTTAGTAAAACTGAAGTCATTTAACTTGGTAATATACTTGCTTAAGTGCACAGCTGAATGCATATCCTTTTTATATCCATCAGAAGCACTCGGGACTGGCTCTCTCCATCAAACTGCAACCTGGGACATGAACTCTGAGCAAACCTCAAGTAATATGAACTTTACAAGCAGGCTGCTCCGCTCCAAAGTGGCTGAGTAGTCCCCTGTACCTCTGCTATAGCTGGCGGCAGGAGCCAGGGTGCGCATAAAATGCCCTGGTGTCAGGCAGCGGGGGAGAAAACGGGGATGTGAAGCCCAGCGACCATGCAGTCAAGAATCTGCCTTTTTCTGATCAGCACAAGGGAGCGTTTCATCCAGGCATGAGGTTTAGAAGAGCACAAACCCAGGTGTTTTAGTGGGCACCGCATCGCCGCTCCTGAACGGAGGGAGCTCCGTCTGTGCACGCTCTCGTGCCGATGGGTCAGCGGAGACTCGCAAGCAGATGGATGGTCTGGAGTTCTCCGCTCTCAACAGTTTTAGTGATGCTCACGGGAAGCTTTTATCCCCAGTATCTTGGAAGGAAAACGAAGCTGCTAGCAGAGGGCATGGGGCTGGGCAGTCTTGACTGCATCCCGGACCTGCTGGCATTAAGACATCCCCACCACACAGGCCAGCTGGGCAGCAGGGCTCAGATTTTGTAGCCTTTGAGGCTGACATCTGATGACTCATTTATGGTCCGAGGACTCAGATTTCCCTAATCTGGGATCTCGCTGCACTCCCAGCTCTCCTGGGTTACACGGGGCAAATAATTTCCTTGGTTTCCCCACCTGTAAGGAAGGGATAACAGCGCGGGCGGCCACTGACGGGCCCTTGGAGAGCCGTGGATTTGAAGTGGAACCCCACTGGAAGGGGTTTACAATTGCTTTTCCCAGCTTCTCTACTTTTAGACGTGCACAGGGTTTCGGATGGCTTCTGTAAATGTAAGGATATACTGCGGGGCTCTGCGTGCCCTAAAAAGCTGCACTGCTGCTTCTCTGCATCGCAAAGTACCTGTTGCACCATCCCCCAGGGCCGCATCCGTGCCCAGTGGTAACTGCTACACTGATACAGCTATGGTGGTCTGGAGGAGGTGCTGGGGGCGAACGCGTGGCATGGATGAGGTTTTTAAACAGAGTAGTAGCACAAAAAAGTGGCAGTAGTTTGACAAAAGGTCGCGTTTTGCCCTTTTTCTCCCCTCCTGATTGCATTTGGTGCCAGCCCTTGCATGAGCGCTCGTGCCAGTGGAGCTGGGGCAGCAGATGATTGCGGCAAACCGAGACCAGAGCCTGCGCAGATTTACCAAAATCACGTTGCAACCACACCTTACGTAGGCAGAGGCATGGGGATCATTAGGCACAAGAGTGCTAATGAAACAGAGCCACTTCCCCGCCATGTTTTCTACTTTCTCCCACTTCATTGCTTAATTCACGGCAGGGCAGTTCCACATCCATCCTCTCGGGATTGAATTTGAGCAGAACTGTATTTAATCACCTGTCTCATTAATCCCTAACATTCTGTGTGCAGACCTCGCTAACGGAGCTGTGCAGGAAGGCAGTGGTGGGGTGGGAAGGAATTAAACAGCCTTATCCTAACAGAAAGCCAAACCACCAGTTTCTCAGCTGCCAAATGCTGTAACTCTACTGGTTTTACTGGAGGACGTGGCTTGAAATCTCCTGAGTGCCCGAGCACCATGCTGTGAAAGAAAGATGGATGCTGCGGAGCCGGAGCAGGGCAATGCCCCCCAGGGACAGGGCAACGCTTGTCTCAGAACTAGACCAAAAGTTATGGCATGGTTGTCCCTAACCCCTGAGACCACCTCCAAGTTATCTGGGGTGAGTGTTCCCTTTGGATTGCACCTTTTTCCCTGGAAAATGCGGGTGGCAGGACCAGTGCTACAGGGCAAGGGGTGGCCCCCGTGTTTGCTGGCCCCGGGGCTGCAGTGGGGAAGGATGCGGCTGCAGAGGATTGCCATGGTTACAGGCGCTTTCCTCATCGTCCTTGTGGTTAGTAACCGCTGCTCAGGGCCATGCACCACAAAGCAGCCGAGGAAAAGGCGCTGGGATTTCCGACCCCTCCTGATGTCCGTGTTCCCCTGGGCAGGGAAGACAGTCTGCTCCCCAGGAGGGAGAAGGGGACCCCTTCTTCTGGCCTAAACTAGACAAGTGAAGGTACTTCACTTGGCTTCAAACCATCCCTCCACGCCATTCTCCCCATGCCACTGCCTGTCCGTGAGCACTAGGCAAAAGCAGTGGGGAACTCGGTAAGGGAGAGAGACTCTGCACAGCCATAATTATTAATTTATGCTCAGAAGCCATGCAAAACCCTTCCAGCCCCTGTCTAGCAGTCACATGCTGCTTGCTGTCTTTCCCTCCTCTGGTCTCTCATCTTTACTCTCCCTTTCATCTCTTCTTGTTGCTCCTCATGTCATGTGTCAACTTGGATTATGGTCCTCACTTCACCGAGCAGAGACCCATGATGCCTGCTCCCTATGCCGGGCCCTTGGCAAGTGGCAGCTCTTCCAAAACACAGCGGCGGGGGGGGGGGGGAATCCAAAAGGCAAGTTTAGGCAGACAGTCCTCCTCTGGAGGAACTCCCACAGGTTTCCTCCTAAAAGCTGTTAAATCTCCAAAGCATCCCTTTGACACAACATCTGTGGGTCTACAAAACCTGTCCTTTCTCCCTGATCTGCCTGTACTTAAGGAACCACCCACCCCACCTAATTGGGGATAATTAACACCCAGGCATGAAAAAAGCAACAGTTGGCACACCTCAGGGTTGTGATAATTTGGGTTTGACCGTGTCCCCGTGTGAACTGGCTCTGCTTTGGGCTGCTTGCACCCTGCTTTGGGGCACTATTCCTTGTTCCTCGCTCCCCGTCTAGATCCCATTTCTCTCGGGCACCGTGAGAGCAGTGGGTGATGGGGACCGACGCGCTCTGCTCCAGCAGGACAAATGGGGTTGGTTTTCTTTTCTTTTTTCCCCCCCAGCATTTCAGCTATAAATAATTGAGCATTTTAAAACTCCATTTCTGCCACAAGACCCTGGAGGAAAGGGTCTGGATCTGATATACAGATATATTTCTAAGCGGCGAGAGATTGATTTGTGCTGCTCCTGCTCAGTTGGCACCCGCAGTCGGTCACCTCGGAAAGGCTCAGCCTGCTCCTGTGAAGAGGAAAAATCGCCGGCTCCCGAGCAGCCCCACTGCAATACTTGTGCTTGGGGACACAGCAGTGTCCCAAGCCCTGCCAGCGGCACCTGGGACATTTGCTCCTCCGGACAGGGCGCAGCATCAAACCATCTGCCCAGGGCATCCCACAGCAGAGCAAAGCAAGCGCCAAAGCCAGGGCAGCTCGGAGCTCTCTGCAGGGACATGCCTGTGGGAACAGGCCATGTCCCCCGGGGTGGGCCCGGAGCAAACCTCCCCCACCGTTCAGGGAGTTTCTGTACCTTATGCGGCTGGTTTCCAGGGAGGAATAACAGCTCAGAGCCTCAAGGCCTTGTAACTGGCTCTTCCTGCTATTGCTTTCTGAAAATAACAATAGTGGGAGGTTTATGTTCCTTCTTTTTTTTTTTTTTTCTCTTAATTCACTTTTTTCAGCGATGTTACGATTGCTGAAGTGGAGCTTTCCCTGATGTGATGTCAGGGTAAACCACATGGCAAAATTACAGCCAGCCGAATTAGCGCTGTGTTTTCTGCTGCTCTCCAGCATTTGTGACAACTATTAGCTTTCCAGTGACAATTATTAGCTTTCCAGTGCTGAAGCAAGTTGAGTGCAATCCTTCCGCCAGCTCCCACCTCTCCAGTTCTCTCCATGCTCTGGATGGCACCAAGACCCGTCTCAAAGTGCAGTGCCAGCTCTGGGGGTGATTTGAAGTGCCTGACTTGTGCCTGCAGTGTCCCCCCCGCAGCAATGCCACCTACGGGCATCGCCAACAAGCCGGTGAGCAGAAATATGCTAAAGCTGCCAATACTTTTCTGGAAAGATGCAGAAATAAGCAAGTACCTTTATATACACTATCTCCTTCTTTTTTTAATCTATACACAGAAGATGGGTGAGACCCTTTCTTTTGGGGAAGCTGCACAGACAGCCCTTTGGCACCTTACGCCCCGCGAGCCGAATTCAGGCAAGTCCATCCACTCTGCCCATGCTTTAAAGCCATGTAACTAACCCAAGGTAGCTCCTCATCCCAAAACTAGAATTTTTGTGGATTTGCTTAATCCATTGGACAAAGTGGGTTGAGATAAGCAGGGCAAGGACGGGAGAAGAAGCATCTATGTTCTCGAATGAGAAAGCCAAGGCAAGGATACTGCTCTTCATAGAATCATAGAATGGTTTGGGTTGGAAGGGACCTTAAAGCCCATCCAGTGCCACCCCCTGCCCTGGGCAGGGACACCTCCCTCCAGACCAGGTTGCTCAAAGCCCCGTCCAGCCTGCTCCTGTCCTTGGCAACCGCACACAGGCTGGATGGATCCAGACGGATGGGTGAGACCTGAGCTTCGCGTTTCTACCTCTGTGCCAAGCGTGCAGAAACATTTCCTATGCAGCGACCAACCAAGCTTCTGGAGAGCTGGGAACGATCACTCAGAGGCGTGGGAAAGCCCCACATGTATCCCGGAGGAGACACCGCTGAACCCAGCAGGATGCTTCGTAAGTCAGTGGTACCTTTTCCTCCTTCGCATAAGAAAGAGCAGAGATCAGCAGAAAAAACTGCTGGGTGTGATGCTCATCCTCTTGCTACAATACCACAGGAGGTGGGAAGCCCTACTAATTTTTTGCCTGGTTAAAAGGGAACCTGGTAAAAGGATTTATTCAAGTCCTGTTAGATAAATACTGCCCCATTCTTCCTCCTCCCCGGGGTACAGACAGGCAGCATGGCCACTTGCCCACAAGGACAAGCTCAAAAATGGGGAGGAAATGTGATTTTTCCCTGATGACTTTCCTCCCAGTAATCTTAGCTGCTATTTGTAACGGCAGCAGATACCGCATCCTCAGACAAAAATCTGCTTTTCAAGTGATGATGGCCCTTTTTATAATAAACGCTGCCAACTCCCAGAAGTGATAGCTCACAAACAATCAACGAGAGGACAACAGGAATGCTCTTTGAGATGCTGTGCGGAATAGATCATCCACTGTACAGCAACAAATCAAATTTAGGGAGAAAGAATTTGAAAACAAATTACCTGCGAGATATTTCAAGCTGACAGCAATTTGGAGCAACTTAGGTCTGTCTGGTAAGAACTGTATTCCTTTTATTTCCCTGTCAATAGCAGCTACCTTATGAGATTGGTTTCTCGTTGATAATTCTCTTGTCTGGAACAGAAACTCCTGAGTACACTTAAGTTGATAACTCTCTCTTTGATCACATTTCGGTAGCAATGCTTTTCACCTTGACGACAGGATTTCTCCCCTCGGATGAAGTTTCGATGCCTAAAAAGCCACGTGGGCGTGGGACATCCAGCCTCAGGGCCTTCTGGTGCGTGGTCCTGGGCTTGGACTCAGGGCTGCGAACGGCAGGGATACGAGCACTAACTCGCTCTGCCTCAGTTTCCCTGCTACTACAGCAAGTATAAAACCTGCTCGTATGTATTTCTCCCTTCACAGGAGTGGGATAATTAATGCCTGCTAGTAATACCTTCCCCTTGGAAATGCTGAAACGTGAAAGATTACGGGTGCTCCTCCATGCCAGCCCGCAGGGTGAGAGGTGAGGGCGTCACCTCTTTGTGTGCCTGGAGGAGCGATGTGGAGCTTAGCACGGCATGTGCGAGTTAGCAGGAGGTGAGGGGGAAGGGAATATCAGATATGGTGCCACCACAGGCTCAATGTCCACTCGCAGCCCTGCCCTGGCTCCGGGTTCACGTGGCAGGTGGAGCTCAAGTGCAGCGCGGCCAAGAGAGACGCTGGGGTGGAGGTGGAAGTGGGGAGGGATCCCATGGGCACACGGGGGGTCTGCATTGCTCCAGCGTCCCATTGACATCGCACTGAGTGCTCGCCTCGCGCAGAATGTGGTGCCGGATGTGTTAATTGCGGAGGCAGGTCATTAACATCCATCCATCAGAGAAGATGTGGTGGGCAGGAATGTGCTGGGGGTAGAAGGGAATGCAGCAGTGCCGACATGCCCCGAGCAGGAAAGACATAAAAAGAGTGTGCTAGTCTGTAATTTGCCTGCAATTTCTGCTCGGGAAGCAATGCAATTTTACGACTAGCCATGGCAGTGCCCCTGTATCTCTTCCAGAAAGTGGCAGATAAAAATAGGTTGGAATTGCACTGAGAAAAAGAGAATTTTGACATTCCTTTAAAAACTCTTTGCGGCCAAGTGCTCCCAGCCTATTTTGGCTGCGTACTTAGTAAGAGGGATGCTAGCTGTGGCTGACAGTAGTTTCGGTTGCCATCGGTTTAGCACAAGCCAAGCCCTGCTCATCGGCAGAAATAAGTCTCTGCCGAGGGACATCAGCCAAGCAGAGCAATTCGACTACTTTAATCTTTTGAAATAGAAATGAGGGGATTTGTGCCGGTTTAGCAAAGCCCTAGCTCCCCTCGGGGGTCGCGGCAGCCTTGAGGCAGGAGGAAGCTTTCCACGTTGGTTTCTCAGTTGTCCTCCTTGGTGCTTGGGACCAGCGTTTGCCTTGCCGGAGCCTCGTGAGACACTGCTGAGCTTCCAGAGAGTGTGAAAAAAGGGAGTTTGGTGCTCCAGGTGTAGGGTCAGGTGCTGTCAGCATGGGATTTGTTTTCTCCTCTGGCTTCTGCTCTGTGTCTAGCATTTGGGAATAACTTACTCATCAGGAGGGAGGAAAGCCTTGATCCAGTGGTGGTTTAAATTTGTAGCTTAAGTTCTGGTCCTTCAACACCCGAAATTAAAATCACCCAGTACTTGTTTTGCACTGCATCCCCCCTGGATAAAGAAAGCAATCTTCGATGCCTATTTATTCAAGTGGTGCCTTAGAAACTACAGTCTTATTGTCTGTTCTCCATGGATATGAAATACTCAGTGACGTAACAGAGGCTCCATTTAAAATTAAGAATTTTTTTTCCCCAGTGCCCTGGGCTAAGCTTTCCTTCCCTGCACAGTCCCACCTCTCTGGGAACCACATTTCAAGCTGCTCTACGCCCTTAGTCTTCACAGCATTTTAGGATCTTTCCAGATGGAAAGTGCCATAGAAATGTAAAACCTTATTAATTAAAGGCTGAAATAGATGCAGTGTGTGGAGGTCAGTGACTCATGCAGTAGGATTCTCAGGCTTCTGCTATGCATTGCCTCAGGGCGCTTTTTTGAATGTTCCTTTCTCTGGGGCTATGACAGTTTATTACACAAAGGCTGTGTGAACCGGAGGTGAATGCAAACTACTCCGGCTAGGCTGTTCCTCAGTTGGCAAAGCAGCAACCAGTGAACTAGTTTCATCTGAGCTTTTTGGGACAGCATAATTTCTCCTCATGAGGGTTTCTGCCCGTTTTGTTCAGGATATCTGTGCTGTAGCGTGTGTGCGTGGGGGGATGCTGCTCGGTGCCGGCAGCCCCTGTGCTCCTGGCTGTGCTGGTGTTACGGATCGCTTTTGGTTTTCCCTTTCCAGAGGCCCCAGGAGCACTTGGAGGTGGAGGAAGAGACAATGTTTCGGTTAGGATCCAGTGGCTTTCCTGACCATGAACCAAGGCATGTTGCTAGTAGACAGTTTTTCTTGGAGGGGGTGGGCAGTGATGGTGAGCACAGCAGCCCTGGGGCAGCAAGCACTGGTGGCTGTAACCCTGGCCCTGGTAAATCCGTTCTTCTCCTGACTGAGGGTCATCTAATCAAGGCGGGTGTTTTAGCTATTCTGCTGCGATGTACAGCCTAGGTGGTGCAGCTGCAGTCCCACCAAAAGCAAGCGTTTCTACCCTGCTAACTGCAGTCCTGAGGTATGCACGGCCCCGGGACGTTGGGATTTGCTTCCTGGCTGTGTGGACTTTGACTCCTAACTGGATCTTGGGAGATGGCCTTAATTCTTGATGTATCTGAGCCCTGAAGAGGGATGGTGGTGCCTCCCAGCTGTGCAGGAAGGCTGAGACCAATACTGGGGAACCCACAGGACTTAATGCCATAGCATGTGTGAGATGAAATTTGTGCCAGACCCTCAATTTTGTCACTTTGCTGGCTTCATCAGAGCCCCCAGTCCTCAGGGAATGCTGCGTTTTGGGGTAACCCCCGTCGTGAAGCTCCCCCAGCTGCAAGGTCCCTACCTTGCTCCTAACCGAGCGGGGACGGGTACCTCTGCAGAGACAGTGGAGGTGACAAGGCTGCACCGTCACTGCTCCTCTGCAGTCAGCGCAGCTGGTGGCACAGCACGGCTGCCCTGGGGCTGTCCTCGCTGCACAGCGTGAAGTCAGCTTGCAGAGAGCCTCAGCCCGCTGGTATTTGGACCCTGAGTTTCTTTTATCATATTTTTAGTTTTTCCTCTTTCTATTGGTTGACCACTGCCCGATCAGCCTCTACTGCAGCAACTTCTGCCAGTCAGTACACCGCTCTACATCATCTCCTCTTTCCTCATTCCTTTTATTTCTTTCATTCCCTCTTAAGTCCCCTGTTAGCATCTCCTGCCCCAACAGCCCTGTCTTTGCACCCCTCACTTCTTTCAACACTCACTCCTCACAAATAACAAAACAAAACCACGCTTTTAAAAAAAAAAAAAACAAACACAAAGACCAAACACACCTTTTGAAACAAGCACGAAGGGATGCACAGAGCAACCACTTCATTTCAGCAATGTTGTGATAGAAATAGAAAATCCAGTTCCAGCTGAAGCATATAATTTAGACCCTGTGTATACTGGGACTGGCAGGCAGCGTCGTTACACTGGGTGCTGCATAAACAAGACCCCCTTGGCACACAAACCTACCCCGGGATTTCACAGCGACAGGGCGGCTTTCCTGCTGTGATGACGCCCATACGGGTGTCTTGGGGTGGCACTCGTCGGGGACTGCCCTTGTGCACACCTCTGACTAACGCGGACACGCTGCCAGCAGCGCGCAATCGCCAGCCACGGCCTTCTTTTACTTGCTACACCTCAAATTGCCCTAACAGAGGCGAGACTGAAAGCGTTTGTTTATTTTATGCACTTAACAACCTACCCACAGTATTGCTGCGGCGGCCTCTCCTCCCCGCCTGTCCTCTCCCCTGGCTTACGTTTCTTTTTCACCGAGCAAAAAGGGGCGAGAGAAACATTTAAAAAAAAACCCAGGAAAATGGGATTACAAAACCACAAACACTGTTAAAAGGGAGATTTGGGGTCAAGCAGAAAACTTCTAACTCATTTCAGAAAATGGATTAGATTTCAAGCTGCCGGCACAGCCTGATGCTGTCTTAATGACATTTACTGGATGGGAAGTGTTAGCTATTGTTCCTGGGTGCCTGTCTAAACAACACCCTGCATTTTAGTCTCGTTGACAGAGCCTGCCACCATGTTCCAGAGAGAGCTGTTAATTAAGAGACAAAGCCCAATCTCAACCTAGCTGGCTCTATTTTTACATAATTTTATTTTTTGTTTGCTGAGTCTTTTAACTCGCTCCACAAACCAGCAGAGCTGCCAGCTGATCTACTTTCTCCTTCGCTTTTCAGTGGCGCAGTGCAGAACGTGTGATTCTCCACAACTCCAGGCCTTCCACCTTTGAGTTTGTAGTTTTAAAAGGGACTTTTTTTAAAGTCTGACATTTTGTCCTGAAAGGATGTGAGACGTGCAGAACCGCCGAATGTGGAAGCCACCACAGGAGGCCAAGACATGATATTAAAAGGAGTAATGAAAGAAAGCAAGCTATTGAAGTGTAAACTCAATTTTACTGAGAGTATGCTACAGATCAGAAATGAGTAGTTTGAATCCCTGGTGCAACTGACACCAAAATATTAATGGTTTGGTACAAGCAGGAAATACAAAGAGCTTAAAAAAAATCTGTTTGCTCTGTGTTTCCAGAGGAGCGCCTGTTTGTTAAGGCACTGAAGACCCTGTATTATTTTAATAATGTGTATCTCAGGCAGTATCATAATTACAGATCTCTCTTTCTTTCAATTAATTTTACTCACTGACAAGGTTGGAGTCTTGATCCCTATCTTCTTTCTGGACAGTAAAACAACGGTACTCCATTTATTTCCTTGTCTTGGATCCCTTTCTTGGATTAAACCTGCAGGAAGGAAAAATGCAATCTAAATCGCTGCAGGACGCCGCCTGTCTTCCTGCAGGAAAAGCCTGTAGGAGTACATCAAAAATAGGAAACACGGCCTTGCTAATGCCATTGAACCAGGACCCGCAGGAAAGTCACAGTCCTGAACCACGGCCTTCGCCGTGGCACTGAGCTGGGGGCTGGCCCCCTCGGGAATCTGCATGGGCTGCCCATCTCCCTCAGCTAAATTATGTACCTTGAATGAACCTACCTCCCTGGTAGGTTGCCCAGTCTCTCTATATTTTGCTTAGTATTGTCCTGGTTTAAGGATGCAGTGAGTAGATTCAGGTACCTCAGAAGTGCTGGCAAATGAGTCATGAAACGTATTAAATTTATTCAATTGTTTTTACAATCCAATACAAGTGTAAGTTCTGCAGAGACATTTGTATTAAAACCCATCTCAAAACACACCACAAAAAATCCCTGAGTAATTTGTCGTAGGATAAAAATGGTCACACTCACACAAGAGGCTCACTCAGACTTTTCAAGGAAACCTTTGAAACAAACTACCACTTAAAGACGAGTCTCCCCATCTGCAAACCTGCCTCTCTGGATTGAGGTTGGGTCCCTAAAACCTCCCTTTCTTCAGAGAGGGGCTCTGGTGGCCCTGCTCATACCTCAGGGATTTCCCATGTCCCTTCTTCCCTGCGTTCTGGTTATTCATAGAATCACAGAATCCCAGACTGGAAGGGACCTCAAGGATCATCTGGTCCAACCTTTCTTGGAAAAAGCATGGTCTAGACAAAATGGCCCAGCCCCCTGCCCAGCTGAATCGTAAAACTGTCCAACGCTGGGGAAGACACCACCTCCCTGGGGAGATTATTCCAATGGCTGATTGTTCTCATTGGGAAAAATTTTCCTCTTATGTCCAATTGGAATCTTCCCAAAAATGACTTGTACCCGTTACCCCTCATCTTTTACCCCTCATCTTTTCCGTGTGACTCCTTGTAAAAAGGGAATCTCCATCTTCTCTGTAGCCACCCTTTAAATGCTAGAATGTGGTGATAAGGTCTCCCCTAAGCCTTCTTTTCTCGAGGCTGAACAAACCTAATTCTCTCAGCCTTTCCTCATACGACAGGCTTCCCAGTGTTTGGATCATCTTGGTGGCCTTTCTCTGGACCCTCTCCAGTCTGTAGTCTCATAGCAGGGACCAAAACTGAACACAGTGCTCCAGGTGCGGCCTGACAAGCACCGAGTAGAGTGGAATAATGACTTCTTTGTCTCCGCTGGTGATGCCCTTGTTGATGCAGCCCAGCATCCCGTTGGCTTTCTTTGCTGCAGCAGACCACAGTTCACTCATACTGAGGTAGTTGTTCACCAGGACACCCAGGTCTCTTTCCACAAAGCTTCTCCCCAGCTGGGTAGATCCCAGCCTGTGCTGTACTCCTGGATTATATTTTCCCTGGTGCAAGACCTTACACTTGTCCTTGTTGAACTCCATAAGGCTCTTGTAAATCCACACTTCCAGCCTATCCAGGTCTTCCTGCAGGGTGGCTCTCCCTCCAAAAGCATCCACTAGAGACATGTGCATGGAAACAAGACTTTTCCTAAAAGCAACACTTTTCAAGAAGGTTTATATGCTTCAGGTTTTCAAAACAAAACACCGGTTTACAAAATCCAAGAGAAACCCAGCTGTAACTTTTCCTCCATCTCCTTCAATTCTGTGATTCTGTGTGATTCAAAACCCAGCATCTGTCACCCCCCCACTTCTGCACAGACCTTTCATGTCCTGCGCTACCTCAGGTAGATGAAGCCAGGTTATAGAATCATGGAATCGTCAAGGTTGGGAGGGACCTTTCGGATCATTGAGTCCAACCATCAACCCAGCACTGCCAAACCCACCACTAAACCATGTCCCACCAAGTCTACCCATCTTTTAAATACCTTCAGGCATGGCAATTCAACTGCTTCCCTGGGCAGCCTGTTCCAATGCTTGATAACCCTTTCAGTGAAGAAATTTCTCCTAATATGCAATCTAAACTTCCCCTGGCACAACTTGATGCCATTTCCTCTTGTCCTATTGCCTGTTCCTTGGGTGAAGAGACCAACCCTGTTGGAGCAGGGCCAGAGGAGTCCCCGGAGATGCTGGGAGGGCTGGAGCCCCTCTGCTGTGGGGACAGGCTGAGAGAGCTGGGGGGGTTCAGCCTGGAGAAGAGAAGGCTCCGGGGAGACCTTGGAGCCCCTTCCAGTCCCTAAAGGGGCTCCAGGAAAGCTGGGGAGGGACTCTGGATCAGGGAGGGGAGCCACAGGATGAGGGGGAGCGGTTTTAAACTGGAAGAGGGGAGATTTAGCTGAGATCTGAGGAAGAAATTGTTTGCTGTGAGGGTGGTGAGCCCCTGGCCCAGGTTGCCCAGAGAAGCTGTGGCTGCCCCATCCCTGGAGGGGTTCAAGGCCAGGTTGGATGGGGCTTGGAGCAACCTGGGCTGGTGGGAGGTGTCCCTGCCCGGGGCAGGGGGTGGCACTGGGTGGTCCTTAAGGTCCCTTCCAACCCAAACCGTTCTATGATTCTATGACCCCCCCTGGCTGCCCCCTCCTTTCAGGGAGTTGTAGAGAGCGAGAAGGTCTCCCCTCAGCCTCCTCTTCTCCAGGCTGAACACCCCCAGCTCCCTCAGCCGCTCCTCACCAGACTTGTGCTCCAGACCCCTCACCAGCTCCACTGCCCTTCTCTGGAGCCGCTCCAGAATCTCACCATTCCTAACATTTTTTTTTGATTCTACCCCAAAAGCCCCGGTGTTCCCCCCGCCCTGGGGGGCCGGAGCTGAGGGCGGGGGCGCTCAGGGGACCCCGTGAGGGCCCGGCCTCACCTGCGGGCGGCGGCGGGCCGGGGGCGGCGCGGCGGGCGGTGCCGGGAAGAGCGGCCGGGCCGGGCCGGGGCGCGCGGGGCGGGGAGGCGCCCGGAAGAGCCGGTTTCCTCAGCGGGACGGGAGCGGCGCCGGGAGGGAGGAGAGACAAAGCGGCCGGGGGCCGGAGCGGAGCGAGAGGAGGCGGTGAGGCGATCCCCTTGCTTCCCGGTAAAGTTGTGGAGGGGTTTTCGGCTGCGGCCGCGCCGCCCCGTTTCTCCGAGTTGGAAAGTTTTGGGCGGTGAGGCGGGCTGGGCCCTGCCGGCCGCCCGTTCTCTGTGAGGGGAGCGGAGCGCGGCCCGGCCCGGCTGAGAGGAGCGGGCCGCGCCGCCGCCCGTGGGGCGTGGGCCCGGGCCTTGGGTTGGTCGCGCTGCGAGGCCGCGCTGGGCCAGGCCGGTGTGGGGAGGTGGCGGCCGGGGCGGGGGCGGTGGGGGGGCGCGGTGTGTTTTGGGTCGATGAGAGTTGGTTTTTTTTTTTCGGTGGGAAAAGCGGCGGAGGAGCCCGGTTGCTGGAGAAGTTTGTGGTGGCGCCGGGGGCTGTGGGGAGAGGCTCCTCCCCGCCCAACCGGGGCCGCTCCCCGGCGGTGGGCCCGGGCAGGGCTGCCCGCCCGGCCGCACGGAGCCGGGCTCGGCCCTGGGGTGGGCCGGCTCCTCCTTTCGGCCCCCCCCGCCCCTCGGATCTTCTCCCGTCTTCCCTCTCGCCCCAGTCGGTGGTTTCGGTACGCAAACCAGCCTCTCTTCTCTGGGAACAGCCCCCTCGCCTTGGCTCTTGCCACGTTTTTCGACACCCACCTCTAATCTGCTCGTACGCAGTAAGGCTTCTCCTTCGCTGGCAAGAAGTTTCGTGCTACTTTTTTTTTTACAGCCGAAAAGTAGGGAGAGCACCTCAACTCTCAGCCGCCGGTTTATGCGCGACCCTCGTCCCTGTGGTCACGGGTGGCTGGGCAGCGTGTATCAGCTGGTTTTTATTCACTGCTCACTCCACTTCAAACCTTGTGAAATCTTTCAGCCTGAAAGCTTGCAGGAAAGTGTGCGGCGCGCTTATGTTGAGCGAAGAATTGGCTGTGGTCAAGGGACGCTTCCCGGCCCGCCTGCCCTGCCCAGGAGGCGACGGCTGTCTGCTGGCGAGGGCCATCGATCGCTCACTCGCCCAGCCTGGGGTATGAGCCTCCATCACCCTGTCCTCATTCCAGCTCTCGAGTTATGACTCAAGGCATGTCTGGGTTATCTGTATTGAACTAGTCTGGGAGCTCTTTGCTGCCCTTCCCCCTCTTCCCCCCCCCCCCCCCTTTTTTTTTTTTCCTTTGTCTTTTGTTTTTTGAGATGGGGGTTGTGTGAAAGGTATTCTCGGCACTTGAGTTATTTATTTCCTGCATTTCACGCACAACGCTCCCCCCTCCCCCCCCAACTATGAGTGGGGAAGCGGGGGGAGGTGGGAGAGGCTCTGTTAGCTGCACACTTGTGCTAATGCACGTCCTCAGTCCTGCTGGCTGCACCGGCCTTCGGGTACTTTCAATCCCAGGTAAAGGCTGTGGTGTGGTTTGTTTTGGTTTTGTTTTTTCAGCTCCTGGGTTGGTTTGTAGGCAGGTTTGTGTTTAAATGGAGGTGAAAGCCCGGTTTACTTTACTGTGCGGTCTTTTAGGTACCCTGTGGTCTGTCTTGGGGTGCTAAGGCCACATTAAGTGTTTAGTAGGACTTGTTTCTTCCTGCTGAATTGAAACTTTTTGTTTAAAAAGGGCATAATTTTATGTTGGGTCACTAACTGTTTTTTATTTACTGAGAAACAGTTTTTAAAATATCAAGGAGATGTTTTTTTGACTTTTCTCAGGAGAAACAGACAAAGGTTTACTAGTTTTTGTTTTTAAAATGCTTTGCCCTAACCTTTTCCATAATAAACAACATGCCTCCAGTCTTTGCCTTTTTTTTTTTTTTTTTCAGCCAGCTCTAATAATAGGCCTCTGCATCAGAGATTAAAAGTTTATGCAAGGTGGCAGGGGGGAGCGCAGCAGGCAGGGATTAGAAATCCCATGCCCAAACCGATGATTTAAAATACCAAATAAAATCCCAACATAAATATTTACCTCACAATAAATTTTCAAGCTTTGTGAAGCGTCAGCATTTCTATGCTGACATATGTAATGGCAGATGTTAATGTGCAGCTTCTTCATAGGGCTTCTATTGGTCTGATAAAGTTACTTTTTATTACATCTTTCAAGTAATTTGTGGGTTGGTTTTTTTTTTTCAGCAGCATGAATATCTTCCTTTTGCAGCTGTAAGATCAAGAAACTGGTCTTGCAAAGGAATCCACATTAGTAGAAATGTTTGAGCTGGAAATACACTTTAGTGGGACTTCAGCCCTGCCTTGAAATTGTATCTGCTGTTACTATTTGATTTCTCAATTACCTTTCTCATGCAGAGAATTAGTTTAGCTCACAAAAATTTGTAGCGGCAAAACCAGTCCACTCATCGTCAGCGGATAGTAAGGCTACTCTAGAGTGAGTACCTCCGTGGCCATGATATTTCTGTTAAAGGACTTGCTGTATTCAGTTTTACTGGCATCTCTTGGCTTTGCTGGACATCAAGGAAACGTGATGAGTAAGAGAGGATTGAGTGTTGTTTTGCGAGGACAGTGCCATATTGAGACAGTCATCCAACATGGTGATGAATGCCTGTTGTTATTTTCTACTGTTGTGCTGCCTTAACTGGAAATCACTCAAATTCTTGTGCTGTGGAACTTTAATGTATATAACCTTGAGGTTTTGGATCCTTTGCCACTCTGGGAATTCACCCTAATTTAGTTTTATAGCTAATCTGGAATAGCTCTTTTCAGTGAGTTTATAGCTTGCGCGTTGGTTAAACAGAGCTGCAGCTTTAGAGAAAGTGCAGATGTTTGATAATTACTACTTTTAACTTCATACTATTTTAATCCAGCATATGAGGCTTAAAATAGAGCCTACACGCAAAACCGTATACCAGCACCCTTACTGGAGGAGCTACGCTGGAAAGACGAGCATTGAGAGTGACCTGCTGTGCCTCAAAGCAGAGCTGGGTGCAAATAGATTTGTTGAGGTAAAGGAATCGCAGGAGGAATGCAGTCACTGCAACTGTAAGTGGGATCTTTCTCCTTGAATGCCTGAGACTCGTTATCTTCCAGTCAGGGTGAGAATGGGTGTTAACTCTGGTTTCTGGTGTGCAGTGGGTTGGTATAGGCCCTTGTATTGGCAAATCTGATACTTAAATATGATTCATAGTTCCTCTTTGACTTTTTTTTTTATTTAAAGAGACAGCTACCTTTTCTCTAAACACGGTTACATATTTTTGTTTGTTAGTCCTAGATGTACTACAGAAAACATCAGCTAGTCTTTGACATGTGTTTATAAATAGCTCTGGTGGAATCAGAGAGGAGTAACCTTTTTTTCCCTGTGCTTTATAAAGTGATAGAAACTATTAAATACACAGATCTAAACTAATGCAGTTTGCAAAGGGAAATTCTTCCCCAGTCTATTGACTTTCCCTTCTGTTACAATTTTTCTAACTTGCAAAAGACATCTACTTGATTAATCATTTAGACTCATGAGAATTTCTTTTGAAAGGCTTTAAGTTCAGGCATCTATGGATGGAAAAAGCAAATTTGAGGCCAGCTATAGTTTAAGGGGTAACAGTTACCAAGGTAGAGAGTGGAGCAGTGCTGAGAGCATGAGACCAAGCTGGGTGCCAGTCGGTTCCCCAGTAGATCTGTTTTAATACACTGACTGACACAGGGAGGGAGGAGTGTTGATGTTACAATCTAAGAGTGAGTTAAACTCCCGTGGTGTTTCCAGGGCACCGAGGGCGTTGAGAGCAAATAAGCTAAGGAGCTAGCGGCAGTGTGGCAGGTAGGATTTCGCTGTTGATAACACGAGATACAACTTAAGCTCATGGTGTGCCTTTTTGCCAAACAACATGTGGTTTTCTAAGCTGCCTGTGTGCTGTTCTAGAACAGACATGTGTACGACCGTATATACTTCAGAAGAATTTCTGTGTGGAGCTGATGTCAGGGAGCAAATGAGCTGTTAGAAGAGGCTGTAGGCCCATGAGTGTACCTTGTTCTGGAGTAGCCTTCAACAGCTACTCTAAGAAAGAGACTGAAACTAGTGAGCTTGTGGATAGCTGACGAAGGATCAGGAGAAAAAGTTTTGCTTTGGTTTTTTTTTTATTTTTTAATTTTTCTTCTCCTGGAGATTAACTGAAGGAAATGAGGAGAGAGCATAGGCCAGACGCTTCTGTCCTTGCTGTTATTCAGCAAAAGATCAGAGAGCATTTAGGTAAATACTAAATATGCTTATTTTCAGTTAATAAGAAGTCAATCAGAATTACTGCTGTCAGGATGATGTGGCCTTGATGGCATGCATGATTTTTTTCCCCCCTTCCACCATGTTTCCCAGTCCCCCAAGGGTTCAGAGGATTTTCATTCACTGCATTTTCCTGGGTACTTTTATAGGCTCTAAGGAGGGGATTCTTCTTTCCATCTTTTTTTCTGGACGATAAAAGTACAGCCCAGAAGATTCACTTAAATGGTCTGCTCAAGGGCTGAGCTAGTGATGTAGCTTTACATAGCCAAAAGGGTCAGTTTAATTTTTCATGTAAACAAGGCTGAGCTGTTTGCCCATAAAACGGTGTTTAACCTGTGTAACACTGAGCAGGTCAGTATTCATCTTTGCAAAGTGCTCTTGAGATCTTTAGCTGAAGCCGTAGATGGGTAAATGTTTTTTTTTTTAATTGACTAGAATAACAAATTCAGAAACGACGTTGTTGAATAGCAGAGGACAGACTGGTGGTATGCTAAGTGAGAAGCAAGAAGGTGCAAGTGGGTGTTTCTCTGTGTACAGCAACTAATCAAGATGTACAAGCTGCCTGTTTTTTTACCTACTTTCTTGCAAGTATGTCCTTGTAACGTGTACTTGTAAAACTCATTTCCTTCAGCATGACTTAAAGACCTAGCAAGTGGTGTTGCTCAAGATTTTGGGTAATTCCTGCTGGACTGTGGGCACGTATGCAAGTGACAAGTGCCATATAAACTTCACATGCAACTTACCAGAAAGTTAATTTCAACCAGTACCTGATGTCCAGGTGTTTCAGAGTCTAAGCATCTTAAATTATGTACTCATTTAGAGGATGGGAAGTCACAACAAAGAACTGGAGGCCATGAGCAGGGGACTTGATGTGATGTGATTAATGTAGCTGAGAGGTCCCAGCCTGGCGTCCTGTCTCCATGACCCCTGTCGTCAGGTTTTTGTTGTACTGGTCCCAATGACTTTTTATGAGTCTAGCTCTTGTCTGAGGCCCTAAATTACAAGCCATTTGCCTGGCCTTGGCCAAGCTGGCTGTTAACACCACCAGAAGGAGGGAATAAGACAGGAACTCCAGGGGTCATTCCCATTCCCACTGCTTGTCACACTGAGCAGTATCCTCTGTCTCCTTTGTTGCCTTTGAGGAGTGACGTATGCTTTTGGGCGGTGTCTGGTGTCCTCCTCTGGTTCCCTGATTGTAATTTTTGACCCTTGCCACCTTTATTTTTATTGACCCCCACAATCATTTGGCTTCCCTTCCCTGTATTCTTCCCCCACCTTTTTCTTGCGTGGGGACAGTGTATAAAGCTGTTCCTAAATGCGGAAGCAACAGGCAAGCAATAAAACAAGCAATAAATGAGAAAAGGGCAGACAAGTAGCATTGCTTCCCCGAGGTGCTGTGCCAGGCTCCTGCAGCGTAGGAGCTTACTGAGCCAGGAGTCTGAGCCTGGTCTGACTTCTGTGCTGCAGACTGGGCCAGAGGCGCCGGTGGCCAGTGCCCAGCGCTGGTGGCAGCACTGCTTGGCTTTGGATGCTGGCGGGCTTGTCTGCAGGTGCAGACCGTCTGTCCCTTCCTTCTATTCAATGGGCTCAGTTCAATGACTTAATTCCTTTTAAATTTAGAAGCCTGCTTGAGAATTGAAAGGCTTCACACAAGGTACAAGTAAAATGAAAGACCCAATGTATTTTTTTGAGAGGGTAAAAAGCAAGGAACTGGTTTGGCTGCATGAGAAGCTCTGGAGTGGTTTAAATTTCTGTACAGAGTATGGCTTTGTAGTTACTGCCACTTCCACTTTTTGGAAGATGTGTTTAATTACAAACCACTGCCGTTACAGCTGGAAACTCATTTCCTAACTAACATTAAACAATGCATCCTGAAAGCAGAGATGTGTGGAAGGCTTTTAGGAGAGTGAGCATATCCCTCCCTCAAATATCCCATATTTGTTACTCCACTGCGCTTCTGCTGCTGGTGGAGTCCTCAACTCAATCACAACACTCTTATTTTGTACTGCCACAGTGAAGAGTGCAATACAAGAGTGTGGGTGGGTTTTTTCCCCTGTCCTAGCTGGGGTTAGGGGGGGGGAAATAATGACATAAGATGCAAAAAAAAAAAAAAAAAAAAAAAAAAAGGCTAGAAGGTTTATTTGTAGCAAGCCAGAATGATGCAAGTTAGTTGTGCAGGGTTAAGAGCTTATAACCTCAAGAAAAAAGAAATTAATTTGTGGTCTGTATGCATCAATACTTTAGCATCAGGTGTTTTAAGCTGTTTTACTTAGTTTGCAGGAATTGGTTAAGACAATTTGATTATGTTTAACAGAATATTATCACAGGCCTAGGGAAAAGTCAATGGTTATCGGTGAAAGACGCAGTGTTCAGCAGAACCAGAGGCAAAGTGCTGGTGCAGAGCCAATTGAACAGGATTTCTTAGCTCATCTGTTTTTGTTCGGTAGCTTTGTCTTGTTTCCTGTTCCTGGGGGTGAGGAGAAGGGGTAGAGAGAGAAAATGTGTCTTTAATCAAATATAAGTTGGTTTCCAGTCAGTAAATGGCTGTGTTACTAGGTTAAAATATTTATTTTTTTTTTTCCAGCAAGACCAGCCAAGCAATGACTCCTTCCTCTCAAACCTTCCGGTTCCTTCCTGTTGCTTTTATGAAATGTGGGTGCGTCAGTGACTATTTTTTTTGTTTGAACAAGAGTTGCTTTAATTGGTCATCCATACGCGAAGGCAGTGACTCGAAAGGATTCCTGTCCAGGCGGATGGTTGTTAGCTCTGATTCTCGCACGCCACTGTGAAGCCTTAGCGAGCGTGTACTTGACAGAAGGTGGTTATGGCTTTGTAGGTAACTCTGGGAAGCATCCAAAAATTAATCGCACTGGTGTGTTTTTATTATTACTTGCTTTGCTCTTCTGGAGAAGCTGCAAAGTTCTCCTCAGTCAGTGCCTTATGTGTTCTCAGTGTCTGCAACCTTGTTGACAGTTTGTGGGTAGAGGAGATGGTGTGTGTTAGAGCATCCTACCTTACATCTTCTTCCAGATAATTGCAGTCATTTCGAAGGTGCTTAACTCATCCAAACAACACTTGTGTGTTACATTTTATGTTCGCTCTTCTTCCTGGGGTTTGTTTTTGTGGGATTTTTCCCCCCCCCCCCCCCCCCCCTTCTTAACTCACAGCATGTGTTGGTGGAGCTGCAAGTTGAGAGTTGTCTGGGGGCGTGCAGTGATGTTGCAATTCTTCTTCCAGTGAAACTAATTCATTGTTTATAGCTAAGAGATGTTGTTGAAGGTTGCCGTGAGCATAAAGTGAAATTCTCGGCCTTATCACTTGTGGGCTTTGTTATTTCTTTTTTTCTTGAAAAAATAATTGCTTTGTAATTTTTAGATAAGACAGTGTTCCTGAATCAAAGTGAAGGGCTGAAAAAAGAATTCTAAACAACTTTTCCTAGAAACTTTGGAAAACATTTTACTTTGAAGAATCTTTACGCTCATGTTCTCCTTTTTTTCGGTGGCTGCTCTTCTTTCAGTAGCTTTTGCAAATGCTGAAAACTGTGGAAAACTCTTTTCACTCTTGTAACGCTATGAATTTTTGTTACATAGTCTTTAGTTGCTAATATGCTGGGCATGCAATTGAGAGAATATGGTATTCAGTCTCTGTTAATACAAGACTGTCCGTATTCTCCATGTTTAAGCAAATTGTCTCTTATCAAACCTCTAATTATAGGAGTCTCATTTTTTCAAAACATGCGTGTCAGCTCAAACGGCTCCAGTATTTGTATACTTCTGACTCTTTTAAAATTGTTAATGAAGGTCTAGATTTAGAAGATGTGGTCGGCTAAAAGCACTGAAGGGTATTGCATAACAACATCAATTTAGGAAGGAAAATGCGGTTTGAGTAGGGTCAGATTCTGGTTATTTCTGACTCTATAGCTTAAATGGCACTTTTTATTGCAGATTGAGCGCTGAAGAAGATCAGAACAAAAATACCCAGGTTTTCTTTTCCTTTTATTGCCAGCCATCAATGTTTTTTTGCAAGCTAAGCAAGAATTTTGCAGCAGTGGCAAATTCTTGTGCCAACTGATAAAGTGGGCTAATCTATTATAAATTTTTTCTTATTTGTGGAATACTTGCGGCAAAAATTAATTCGTTAAAAGGTTGCCCCTTCTTGTGTTCATTGCTAGCTTCAGGTTGGTGATTGGAACCTGTGCTGGTGTAGCTTGGGGTTCAAAAAGAGTTGTGCTCTAGCCGCAGCCTAGTTGTTATATCTTCACTGACTGTGTGTCCCTAGGGTCTGAAACGCGTACTGTGGTTCTGAGAGTGACGGTAAGCTGTTCTTCCATTCTTTCCTAGTGATTTTAGGGAAGCTTTATACAGTTTTCTGCTTCAAGGGTGGGGAATAGACGCTGTGAGGCCGGAAGGGTTCTCAGTTGAATTAAAGTGCTCCAGCAGATAGACAGGTTTCACCTGGGATCTACTCTCTCTCCAAGCTGAGTCCTCTTGGTCTGTTGGAAAGTGCTGTTTATATAGGCTTAAATGTGAGAAATGTGGCTGAGAGGGGGCTGGGGTTTGGGAGTTTGAAGTTACCATGCTTCAGGGATAAGTTAGTTGGAAGTTGTTGCTTTCTGCTTAAAATGCAAGTATGTTGCCCTTCTGCAGGGCCAGAATGTTGCAGTCTTGACCCAAAGACCAGAGAGCTAAAATACAGCAGTTGGAAAAACCTGGTGATTACTGGTCTGAAGTTGGAAGTTACCTTTCCTGGTGTTAGTGTTGCTGGTGTTCAGCATAAAATGCACCACCATTATTATGCAGATAAATGAGAGGATTTATTATTAATAGTAATAGCTTACTGCTTAGTGGCACATCCTCTTCCTTTCCCAAATTCAAGGTTTTGCAGCTAGAATGTTAAAATTAATCTTACTTGTATCTGAGTCTCTTTTTTTTTGTGTGGCTTTTTTTTTTTTTTAAGCAGTGTCTTGATATTCCATCAGTTTTCTTTATGCAGTTAGAATCCTGCTTGAGTTTTGAAAACTGTGCAGAAATAAATTGGATGCTTGTTAGGACATACCGGGATATCCATCTGGACAGTTAAACGGGTATAAGCATGAGTTTGGTTCTTGCGTTCTTTTAGGATGTCATCCATGGACTGGAGCCTTAATGTGACATAAATAAGCCACTAATTGCCCGTGCTTGCTGTGATTTGGCTTGCCGTGCACCTCCTTTCTAGCTCCTTTGAGGCAAAACAATCCTGGCAAAAATAAAATGATCAGAGCTTAACATGTACATAACTGAATGCAAGAGACTGTTGTTAGCGCTGGCGTCTCCAAAACAGGGTTTATTTGTGGTTGTGAAATCACTGCTGTGGTCCCGGGAACACCCCGATGAAGCTGCTTGTGCAGAGCATGCCTTCCATCCTCCTAATGGCAGCTAGACCAAAAGGAAGGCATGAAAACCTGTTGATACAGAGTGCATTCCTGCTTTGGGAATGAAAATAAGTTACTTGAATCCACGGTACTACAGCGGTTGGGAAGCTGTTAGGAAACAGCACGTACTCCTTTGACAAGTGTGTTGCATCTTAATCTGGTGACATGCCCCATGCCTGCTTTTGTGTGACAGTGCATGGAATAGGGTGGGCTGTGCTTCCAGAGGGGAAAAGGTGTCGGGCTCTGTGTGGCATGCTGCTGGCTCTGGTAACCAGGCAGTAGGCAGGAGATAACACCCATGTAGAAGAGCAAACGGAGTTATAAACTTCATCAATTTTTGTAGGGACACCAAATTAGGTTGCATCTCTTAACTCAGTAGCAAGGTCTAAAGACTTACTAAACAAATGGAGTAGTAGAGAAGCATTTGTTTGTTACTGGCTGTGCAAGGCTTTCTGATGAGTGGTTTCAGATGCTGCTCTATAGGCCTCCTCCACAAGAGCAACAAAGAATAAAAACCATGAAAACAGATTATGAGAGCTGGATCTGGAATGGTACTGGTGAGAAATAGGCCTATCTGAACCGGAATTTCTTCTTTTTACTTGGCTGGTTACTACAGTCTGTGGAAAAAATGTGTAGCAAAGTTGAATACACTGAAATGACAGAAATGTTTTGATAATGAAAGAATATAGTGGACGCAACATCTGAGTTTGTATTCATATTTCAGATGGTGAAATTGTAATAGTAAGGATTTCTATGGAGGTAGTATGTTCACGGCATTTATGGTGGAGGAGAGATTTGGTAGCTAAGCAGACAAAATTTAAGGTTGAAGGCTATGTTAGAAGAGGATGTCTATCTGTTTTTAGTTGTGTATATTTGGTGTTAAATAAAAATAGCTTAAATCAAACCTGATTAAATCCTCCTTGAAAAGCATCGCGTATACCAAATATCCTTGAGTAGCAGCTCTTCAGCCGCTGAGAGGAGCGGTGCTTTATTTGTGGAAGGGGGAAGACATGTTCATTTCCCCTGAGGCTGTGAGGGGGGAAAAAGGAAAGAATGAAACATCTTTCTTTTTTTCTGGGTACTCTTAGCTGTGTGGAAAACAGTTCTGAACTGTCAGTGGGGCATGATGAAACCCCTGCATGTGAGCTGGGTTTAATATGAAGTGCACCTTTTTCAAACCAAAAAGGTTCATAAGTTTTGTCTTAACAGTGTATGTTAGATACCCAGTTCCCACAGATCTTTATCTGCTCTGTCTTGTCCTCCACCTTCAGCAGCGGTAAGGGATCCCTGCTGGTTATCACATGGGTTAGGTACTTGGGTAACAAACTAAACAAAACGAGAAGGATTCCCTTGGGAACATGGAAGCTGGTTCACTTTCTGTCTGGAAGATGAAGCTGGGTCATTGTGTCATGAATCCCACCGTGTTCTGTGCTGGTGACTTGGGTGATGGCATAAAGGCTATTCTCATTACATTGCACAGAATATCCAAAGCCAGCCTGCAAGCATGGTAGAGGACAGGATTATCATTCAAAATGACTGTGACTATGTAAAGAAATAGGAGAGAAAGAAATAAGCTGCAAAATAATGCAATCAAGTACATATTACTGTGCCTGGGCACAGTCAGCTGCATAAAATGAGGAACAGCTAGGTGGGCAGCAAAAAGGGCATTAAAATGGAGAATGTCCTCCCAGGTATAAAATGTTCCTGTACCGTACTCTTTTGTTAGGTTTTTTGGGTAATGTAATGCTTGAGTTCGGCATGCGGTCTGTTGTGCTTGGCCCAGGTGAGCCCCCCTGCTGTGCAAGTGAGACCACTGTTTGAATACCCTCTTCCCTAAGAAAAAGCAGAAGAGAACGGTGAGTGTAGTTAAAAGCTTTTTAGAAAGCAGGCTGTCAGGATAGTTAAAATTTGAAGACTGTTAGAAGATGGCATGTAAAAGACTCTTCAGGTAGCACAAGGTGGTGGGACTTAAGTTGCAGCACAGGAGAAGGGCAGTTAGATCTTCCACTGAGTAACCAAGGGAGACTTGCCCTGGTGCAGGGGCAGGGAGGCTGCAGGATCTCCTGGTACAGAGCAGGTTGAACGTTTTAGCTCAGTGGTGCCTGAGATACAGCCGGCACTGCCTTTGGCTGCGTGTGGGAGTGCAACCTGGAAAAACAGGACCATGAGCGCTAGGCCTTTCCGTGATTCTGTTGGTGTGCAGAGCTCACTGTTGAAATAGTGCTCCTTCATGGGCTTTTTGAAAAGCCTCGCTTGCCTTCAGGACACTTCTGCAAAGAAGCCACGGAGCTGCATTCCTATGCTTGCCAAAGTCTAGAAATTATTTGCATGCCAGTATTCTGGAAGTAGGTATCTGAAGTTATTCTTAAAACCTTGAATTACCAGTTTTTGAAAACACTACGACCTTTAATTGTGGCTTTTGGAAAGAGCCCTGTACGCATATCACCCTCAGTGTGTTGGCGGCAGCCAGTTCATTCCATGTGGGATGTAAACGCAGCCCCAGCAGTTCAGTGTGTCCTTCTGCTCAGGGCTGTGCCCTCGCCTCTCCTGAGCAGGGCTGGGACCTGCCTTGGGGTGCAATTCAGTGGCAGAGCTCATCTCGGTCCTGTCCTCTTCCCTGTGTGGTATCACCTCCTCTTTCAGCACAAGGTAATTTTTGTAGTTATTGGCTTATTCTGAGGCCGTTTTAGCCCCCTGAAGTGGCTCGCTGCAGGTGTGGGCCAGTGTGGGTGCCCATTGGAGGCAGGCTTGTGGCACGGAAGGGAGCAGTAGGACTGCAGCAGCGTTCGCTTGAAGTAGTGTGAAGCAGAACGGAAACCTGTTCCTAAGCTTTAGCACTTGATGAGGTCTTGATTCTTTCTGGAAAGCAGGGGCAGGTTGGCCTGGGATGGCTCTGCCTGCAGAGCTGCTCGTTGCAGGAACAGGAGCTCTGAAAGCGGCCTCGTTAAACTCTCATTCTTTCCTCTGCCCTCATGTCCTAGCAAGTGCACTACAGCCCATTAAGATATAATTGCATTACTCTTGAACCATCTACGACAATAATGGGTGCCATCATGACCAGTGTAATAACCTGAAGGGTTTACAGTTAACATGCTGGGCTGTGAGCGTGGTTTAAGGTTGGGGCTTCGTGTGTCTGAGCATTAGATGTACCGGGAGCTGTTCCTGCTCTCTGCAGCTTGATGCTGTTTTCAGTGGCACCTGATTCAACTCAGCTGTGACATCCAACTTTGCCCCATGTTTCCACTTGAAGGGCTTTGCCAACAGTGCCAGCTGACGTAGCCATCTCCTCTTGCCATCGCCGGTTCCGCTCGCAGTGGTATCTGTGGTGGCACGGTGAACCAGATGGGGATCTCAGCCCACCCTGCAAAAATGGATTTCTCTCCCTCCAGCCAAATCAGTTCTTCCCCATCTGGTTAATCGCTCAGCCGTGGGGAAGGCTGTGCCAGTACAGAGGGGGTGTGATGTGAAGATGGGAATGAGTTCCTAGGAGGGTGTGGGAGGAGGAACATTGGTTTTTAAGCAGCTTTTCTACTGCTTATGAAACCACAGGCTGGGCACCACAACTCCTTGTGTGGTGGTGTCTTTCTATATATTCCAGCACTTTGGATTCAGTGATGCTTGCTCTCTTATGCTGCTTTGTCCTTGAAATTCCTATTTTGAGTGTGTGCGCTGCTGCATGGTAGGTCTGTGGTGTGGAGAACCTGTTTCCATATCGGCTGGGGCATCCCAGCTGGCTGAAACCAGCGCTAGGCTGGCCTGCGGTTGGGTCCATCTTCCAGAGGATGTCCTCTTTCTTTATGAGATGCCGCAGTTATTGCAGGCGTCGTGGGAATCCTTGTGTGCTCTCGAAGAGCCAACAATTAAGCACTCTGCTGCAATATCCTCTGACGTGGTTTACTACCTCTTACTATATTTGAATTCAGTGAGGCAAGAGCTTGAGCAGACACAGGGACAGGAGAGGTTCCAGAGAATCAGAGGGATCTCGTGTCAGGAGTGCAGCCCTGTCAGTTGTCCTTTTATCCCCTAAACCCACACCATTCACGCAGGCGTTTGTAAGCTGTAGCCTCTCCCTGTATTCTTCACAAGTGTTTAATCAAATAAACATATTTACTACAGTGCACAATTGATATCCAAGTCATTGATGAAGCAGTGTATTTGATATCAACCTATACTTTTTAGATAAATTTCAATAAAGTTCATAGTAAGTGGTTTTACGGACCATTACTTTTGGCCAGTTCGTGAGCTATGGTAGTAATGTGTTTTCAGATGACTTGACTTCATTATTCTACTAATACAATTAATGTGTCTTCTCCTGGTTACCTCGTCCTGCACTTTGTTTCTGCAAGAGGCAATAACAGCATTAAATATATAGAAGCAGCTTTTACCTAGAAGCCTAATGGGCTTTACAGAGCCCTCGGTGTGTTTCTCAGAATCCATAAAGGCTTTCAGCATACTTTTCTTGGCTTCTTACGTAGGAAGCATTCACGCTGAGCTAATCAGGAGGGAATAAAACAGTGAAATTCCTTGTTGAGGGTAGGATGTTACTTAATGGGGCTGAAGGGCTTTTCATGGCTTGGCCTTTGCCAGCGTCTGGGCTGTGGCACAAGCCAGTGCAAAGCTGGACCAGCAAAAAAAAAAAAAAAAAGGTGGGGGGGTGATTAGGAGAGAAGGATAGTTAGTGATTTCACAGGACTTAGTGATAAGGAAGAGGGTAGATTTAGATTAGGTATTAGGAAGAAATTTTTCACCCTGAAGGTGGTGAGCCCCTGGCCCAGGTTGCCCAGAGAAGCTGTGGCTGCCCCATCAAGGGGGTTCAAGGCCAGGTTGGACGGGGCTTGGAGCAACCTGGGCTGGTGGGAGGTGTCCCAGCCCAGGGCAGGGGGTGGCACTGGCTGGGCTTTAAGGTCCCTTCCAATCTAAACCATTCTATGGTAAGTGTTAGAGGTAAGGTGAGGAAGAGGAGGTGGCCGTCCTCCACCCTTCTGCAGCCAGCTCACTGGGGGTCTCAAGCTGCAAGCTGGTGTGCCTTCTGCTGCAGGAGCTGGGACCCTTCATCCCCACCTTCGAGCTTTTTAAATTTAAACTGTCAGAAATGTTATGCATGCTACCATGGATCCATCTTGGGTTGGTTTGGTGTTTTTTTTTTTTTTTTTTAAGCTTTTCAGCTTTTTAAGTTCTCTTGCTCTCAGTGTGGGCACTTGGAGTGTGGGCGTAAGTGGAAAGCTGAATGCAGGTTAGGTGACCGTTCCTGCTTCGCACCTTGCAAAGCTGTACTTCAGTGTATGACGGCGTGTAGGCTTTTCAGGGCAAAGACGTGTTTTCAGCAGTGTAGTGAGTACTTAATCTATTGTATCGTGTCTATAGTGTGGGAAAGCCTAGGTCACGTCTCGGGCTCAGCCTGCCATGAAGGTGCTGTTGGCTGAAGCCAGGTGATATTAGTGAAGCCCCGGGTTCCTTATGCCCTCTCAGGCTGAGCTGCTCGAGAGCCCCAGAGGTTTTATTCTTCAATGGCAAACAAGCAGCCACGTCTCTGCTGTTTCTGTATGTTTAACTGTCAGCGTCGGTATAAAACGGTTAGTTGTTGGTACGTGTTATAAACATGGTTGGTTACCAAAATTAGTGCCTTGCCTCCTGCTTCTTAAAAATAATGGGACGTTGTACTCGTCTGGCAGCTCGGGGACATCTGGTGCTGTCAGAGCAATCTGTCTGCTGAGATGCTATGCAGGCAATGCCCTGTCCAGAGCAAGATTTAAAAATATCAGCTAATAAGCTTTTAAAACCACTTCAACAGTAGCTGCTTAGGAAAAGAGATGGAAGTAGACTTTGGAAATGTGTTTCTCTTCCTGACTTTTTTAAAAATATGAAGCTACAACCGTCGGTTTAGTCTAATCTTGAATTGTGACGACAACCCAAAGCAGGAAGAGCTGGAATCTATTAAGTCTAAAGTGGTATGAACTAGTTTTATGGACCTGCAAATACTTTAAATCTATTTTTTCCTGAAATTATGGTTCTGGTTATTCCTTTGTGCAGTACAGCATCACAGTGTTCATTATTTTTATTTTTTTTAGACTACTGGTTTCAGAAGCAGAACTATTTTAGTAGTTTCACTAAACTTTTCCCATAACCATATTTGCTGTTCCATTGGGATGTCGATATAAAACTGTAACGGGAAGGAGCGGCTCAGTGACAGCTTTAACAGATCTCTTCATGCAAATCTGCTGTTTCCCTCCTATGTAAATGTTAAGGGGAAGTGTAGTAGATATGTAAGCTGTTAAATGTGAACCAACTGGATTTTCTGGCTTTATAAAGCTTATATTCACTATTTTACCTTTGTACTTACAAAAGGTGAATTGGATGAGCGGGTAGGTTGAATCAGTTGAGTTAGAACCTGGCTCCTCGTTTGACAAAGCATTTGGGGTAGTGCCTCATGGAGAAAACGGGCAGCTTTCTGGTGCTGTTGAAGTCAAGGAGTCCCTTTCTGCTCCCCCAAGACCTTAGACTGTGTCTCAAAGCCGGGCTGGGGACACCAGCCAGCCAGCCCTGGAGGCAGGCAGCAGAAATTGGGAAGAGGTTCTTTGCTTCGCCTCCAGCTTTCTGGGTAAAGTGCTCGCATTACCTGTAAGTCCCTTTTTCAGTGCTTGGGGACCACTGATGAGTAGAGCAAAGACTGCCTATCTTGTCATTCCTCTGATAAAATATTGTGGCTTTTGAATAGGTTTTGGTGTGGTTTTGTTTGTTTTTATTTTCTGAACCAAAACATAAAGGTAATGTCTGTATATTGTCATAACAAGCATCTTTTTGAACTGTCACCAGTTGAATCAAACCTGATGCTTCCGGAGACAATATTAACCTTAACTTACACCAAATGGATCTGTTGTGTGTTTAATAGCTTGCATTTGAATTTATTTTTAAAATACATTGCAACAGCATTAATAATTAACAAAAATGTATTCATGTAGCTCTTTTCCTTCTTCTAGAAATGACTGCTGTTACTGCAGGCAACGTTAACTTCAAATGGGACCCCAAAAGCTTGGAGATAAGAACACTGGCAGTTGAAAGACTACTTGAGCCTCTTGTTACACAGGTAGGAGAGAAAAAAAAGGGGAGGGGGCAAAAAAACTTTCATAAGGATGATTACATGTTTTGATGTATTATTTCAATGAAGTAACTATTAAAGCTTAAACTCCAGAAGTAAAAACACTATAAAACTGAAGACGGAAAAAAAGTGTACAAGTAATTTCTTTGCTCAGTTTTATCGTTATTGGGCATGAGTCTAGAGAGACTCTGCTTCTTCAGCACCTGATAAGACACGGTATTTCACTTAGAAGTGCAGAAATGCATGTTAGTAACTAATGCTCTGCTGCTGCTGTGCTGTTTCGTGCCTGGATTTTGGGTGGTATGCTGCTTATTTGCTGAGTCTTAAAAAAAGCTATGCCATGAATCATGTAGAAACTGGTATTCGGGAACGACAAAAATCCCTTGCAATGAAGCCCTTAGTGCTTGCCAGAAGTAGGGTCTCGCAGGTTTTTTCTTTGAGATGACTTGTGTTTCGAGTTCCCTTTGGAAGGAGGTTCAGGTAGAGGGTGAAGTGTGTGGTGGGGGATGTTTGCAACACGTCTATGACAATCTTGTGTAGTATGTGGATTGCTGACCCTTCCTAACTGAGTTCCACTGAAGTATGCTTTTATGGCATTTGTTGCTGATTCAGTATATCTTTTACAAGATATGCATACTTTCTTTTAATTTCTGCCTACGCTTTATGCTGGCTTTGTGAATAAAAGCTTATTTCACATGGTATGTGTTGCCCAGTGAAATGCACTGAAGAATATAGGAAAGCCAGAGTAAGTCCTCTAAATGTGGGCTGTCTTGGGCATTTTGGAGATTCTTGGAAGAGACTTTGTCAGAGGTCTGGAGGAAAAGGTGCACTGCGGACAGTTAACTCATCTTCTTTAGCATTGTTTTTCTGAAATATGAAATACGCAACTCCTGCTAAGCATGAACTTCAACAATCAAATTCTCCTTTCATTATTAACATCCCTTTAATCACCAGGCTGCTGTCTCTGAAGCAACCCGCCTTTTGTTCCCAACAGATGTCCACGTGGGCAGTTGGATGATCTACTATTTAGGTTTTTAACTGGAGTTACTGATGGATTAAGAGAATTTCCTTAGGAGAAATTGTCCTAATTTGGTAAACTTAACTGAGCAAACTTGTTTCTAGGACCTTTTTGTCCAAGTTGAGTGCCTATAACTTATTTGTCAAGTAGCACAATAGGCTGTACTGGCAGTCCCAAATTTTGTGAATGATGTGACTGGCAAAATACAGAGAGGAAAGCAGAGTAAGTTGCCTTGTTACAAATTGTTCTTTATGAGGCTGCCCAATA
Source organism: Larus michahellis (assembly GCF_964199755.1). Classification (NCBI taxonomy): domain Eukaryota; kingdom Metazoa; phylum Chordata; class Aves; order Charadriiformes; family Laridae; genus Larus; species Larus michahellis. Next base: position 3,181,344 of record NC_133906.1, on the reverse strand, counting down.
CAAACGCTCCCCATTAATCGTCAGCGCTATTCCCAACTGATGGCTTTCCCTCTCTGAATCAACCTACTGAGAAAATGGATTCAGCTCTGAGGACCTTTATGTCAGCAGCCCTTGGGCTTCCCAGAGTAGGAATATTTTTAGTGATGTAATTTGATGTCCCCATGAAGTAGCTTTGTATGTATTTTCCTAGACTTAACAAAAAGGAAAGGGGGGGTGGGGAAAAAAGGCAAATGGAAAAGCACGCGTGGGTTTTATCACATCTGTCTGTGTTTGATTGAAGGGGATGGATCCTGATCCTGAGCTAAGAGAGTACCTGGTGGTCATCTGCCCGCTGGTGACCAGCCCCTAGCAGGTTTTCATTCTGAAACATAAAACTTGGGTTGTGAGAGCTCAGTTTTGGTTGTTTTAGAGAAACCCACCTCGAGTACTGCGTTCAGTTTTGGGCCCCTCGCTACAAGAGGGACATTGAGGTGTTGGAGCATGTCCAGAGAAGGGCTACAAAGCTGGTGAGGGGTCTGGAGGACAAACCTTATGAAGAACGACTGAGGGAGCTGGGGTTGTTTAGCCTGGAGAAGAGGAGGCTGAGGGGAGACCTTATTACCCTCTACAACTACCTGAAAGGAGGTTGTAGAGAGATGGGGGCTGACCTCTTCTCCCTGGTGACAAGTGATAGGACAAGGGGAAACGGGTTCAAGTTACGTCAGGGGAGGTTTAGATTAGATATTAGGAGACATTTTTTCACTGAAAGGGTTATTAAACATTGGAATAGGCTGCCCAGGGAGGTGGTGGATTCACCATCCCTGGAGGTGTTTAAAAAAGGGGTAGATGGGGCACTTAGGGACGTGGTTTAGAAGTGGCTCTTGTCAGGGTAGGCTAAAGGTTGGACTCGATGATCTTAAAGGTCCCTTCCAACCTCAACGATTCTATGATTCTATGATAATGAGCTCTAGGAAGTCTTGCTCTGCATTTAGGCCATTGGCTGTAGTACTGTTTTGGACTGAAAAGATACTGTGTTACTAGATTTCGGTAGATAATGGCTTCAACCTTATTTGGGGTCTTTTATGCCTGGAGAGCTGTCCCAAACTAATTATCCTCAACTTGGTTTCTTTTTATGTTACGCCAAATAGCTCTGGCCTGTTACTGAGATTGCGATTTATCAAAAATACAAGTAGATCTCAATTCTTAAAATCAAATTTTCAGGTCTGCTGCTGATAAGAAAAATCTCTAAGCAGTTCAGCTGAATTTATAATGCTCATCAAGAAGCATGGTAATGTTTAAAGAGACGTGAAAAACACTTGTTAGTGAGTTTAACCTTTGGAGCTGGCAATGGTGCAGGTATTAGCGCTATGCTGTTTAGAAAAAAATACACATGGCCTTGCTGTCAAACGGATAAACTTCTAATTTTTTTTCATGTTTTTTTTTTCCCCCCCTCCATCTGTGCCTTTAGGTAACAACCCTGGTTAACACTAGCAACAAGGGCCCCTCTAATAAAAAGCGAGGGCGTTCTAAAAAGGCCCATGTTCTGGCTGCTTCAGTTGAACAAGCAACAGAGAATTTCCTGGAGAAAGGAGACAAAATTGCGAAAGAGAGCCAGTTCCTTAAAGAGGAGCTGGTGGCGGCTGTGGAAGATGTTCGTAAGCAAGGTAAGAGCTGTGTAGCTGGTAGCTTCTAAAACCACGGTTTTTCAGAGGAAGCAGAACCGTTCCTGTTGCCCTTCTCCCTTTTGCTGCTGTTTCTAATGATTCTGTGCCTCTCCACTTGCGTAGATTCTCGGTTTGTCTTGCTGGCTTCCTTGAGGAATGAGGTGAAGTGGGCAGATCTGGAAATTGGGTGTCCCAAGTAGCGACTGAGAAGAGAAGCAAAAAGGCTGATCCTTTGAAGAGCATTTAAAAGTCAGTTTAGGCTAAAAAGTAAACTTCCCCTGGAAGTAATGGAGCTATGGCTCAAATATGTCAATAACTTCTCCAATATTTGAATGTATACAAAACAGCATTGTAGGAGGAAGAGCTGAGCGTTGACTTGACAGAGCCGGGTGTCTCAAATATGCGAAATGTAAATAGGAACAAACAGAATGCGAGGACCTTGATTAACTATTCCAGGCTTCCTCCTCCACATCTAGTGTTGATTTTTATCATTTTCTTTTTTACTTTCTTGGAGAAGACCTGCAAGAAAAGCCTATGGAGCTGGCTTACTCTAAAATATGCACTAGTAAATATTGTTGCTCATAAATCATTTATCATTCTTCCAGTCATGAGCCTTTTCTATGCTTCAGTGAAACCCAGTCAACTGGTATTAATGGTGGCGGCTGCTGCAAAAAAAAAAAAGGGAAAACTCATTAGCATTAATTACTTGTTTGTAGCTGAAGTTGCATAGTGATGAAGTATTAGTTGAAAACGGTTCTAAGTTCTGGATGAGCCTGGTTGACGGACCAAGGAAAGATCAACATAAGAAGGCTGCAGTATAAGGGGCTAATTGAGTTGGCTTAATTTAACAACAACAAACAGCAGCAAGAGACACCCCTTTGTCTTGAAGCCTTTAATTCTTGGTGCTTGCTTGATTGCTGCTCAGGATCGCAAGTCAGAGCTCAGCTGTGAGTACCTTCAAATGACTCTTGGAGATATTGGTGAGCGAGGGAGCTGTACCCAGTCCTCGGGATTGGGAAGTTCCATTAGCTGAATTTGTAGGGAAGCTGGTGGGAAGGAGAGACTGCTATAAAAACCTTCAGTTTGACCCTTTCACTTGTTTCTTGGTCCCTGCTTGATTTTGAGACTCCTTGATGCCAAAACCTCCCTGCTCTGTTGATCCTTGACAGAAAAGGTGGAGTTCATAGCTGAGAGGTGCTGGAGTGAAATAACTTCCCACCTTAATGTCATCTCACATCTTCCTCCCTTTTTACTGCTTGCAGCTTGCCTGAAATCTGGTGCACGGAGAAGATAATCTGTTTTCTGAACCTGGGTGGGTGATGATTAGACTTGAGTGATTGGCCTGAATGGTGCCCGCTGCTGTTTGTGGGGATGCAGTCGCAGCGGGGCTGGGGCTGCTGGGGCAGCACAGCCAGGGATAAAAGCCTGTGCCCGTCATCACGCCAGCGTTCAGGCAGGTTTAGCAGAGCAGCGCTTCGTAAGGAAATTAAAAAGCAAACAAACCTTTGAGGAAATTAGAAGCAAATGGTGAAAAATGAGATGCAACAGAGGGAAGGCTTATTGCTGCCAATGCCCTGGGGAGGACTGCAGTTCTCAGTAGTGCTAATAGCAGCAAGGAGATAAGAAACTCTTGACATACGTGTTTATATACAGTCCGTGCGCTTCAGAAGTGCTTCCAGTATTGTGGTGGACCAGTTGAATTTTTGAACTGGAGAAATGAGGGGAGCGTAATGCAAAGCCTGTGCGTGTGCTTTCTCTGCCTTGTGCGATGGGGGGCAAAAGGGGAGAGGGGATCTGGGTGTCGCGGTCAGCAGTGGGGTGATTGCGAACTGGCAGCATCTGTGTCTGATGGCAGCAGTGGGGTTATGGATGTATAGCACAATTTGTCTTCAGCAGAAGACAGGAAAATAGAATTAATAATGCCTCTATTTAGATAGGGAGTGGTTTAGTTACCATAATAAAAAAAGATGAATGAATGTAGACAGAGGTTATGAAGATGATTAGGACAATAGATAACTTGTCTCATCAGAGAAAATTAAAATATTTTTTTTTAGCCTAGCAAGAAGAAGATTGAGAGGGTACATGATTTTAGTGAGCACGCTTGTTCATAAAATCCCATTTGTTGGGGGTAAAAACAAAGAAGTGAAAAGAGCTATTTAGAATGAATGATAGTGTGGCTACATACTAAATCAATATAAGTGGATCTTCAAAGTCCTCCTGATTTTTACAGTGGAAGAATAAATTACAGCTTGCTTTAAATATTAAACAAGTTCATGAAATATCCTAAACTATGATTCTTGGCCCTTTAAAGCTTTGGGATTTTGACTTCTAAAGTAGTGAAACTTCTTAAAATAAAACTTTGATTGGAATAGTGGAGATCAAGAACCAAAGTGTTTTTCAGAATGGATCCTGCTGCGGTTATAGAAAAGACTTAGTACTGGAAAACATCTGACATGAATGTCTTGGATTTCAGCATCCTCACAGTGTTTATTACCTTAATTTCTGCCTTTGGAATTTTGCTGGGTAATAGAAGGGACAATATTGGTCTTGCCCAGTCTTACTCCTCTCACTGTGAGCTCTTTGTAGGGTCTTCCCTTCTTACAAAGCATTGCAGACTGACAGCTGTTCTGGTCCTGGTGCGGGGCGTTTTGGAACTGAACCGGTTTCTTGCCCTGGTGTGTGGCACTGGGACAAGTTGCAAACTCTGGGGCCGAGAAGGACATTTTTTGGGTTAGGCTGGCTGACCGGGCTATTCCTGTTTTCCTGGAGTTCTGAGGACCGTAGTTCACTGCCTCTGTATATCTGTATGCTAGCGTGAGGATCCAGGGAATTAGCTATGCTCTTACTGTTGTGTTTCTTCCTATGGTAATTTTACATAAAAGATCAAAAATTAAAGCTTAAAATTAAAAAGCTTAAGCCTGTGCATAGGGTTTGAAGTAAGAGAATGGATGAATGGTCTTGGGAATCCTGTGGCCTTTGATAAGGTTCATGGTTGTAAATGCAGGGGAGTGGACCTACTAATTCAGCATGGTGTCCTTCCACCCTGTGTTCCTGAGTGAAGCTTTCTCCAAAACCAAACAGGGGGGCAAATTATGAGAGTGTAAAGTTTTTTCAACTCTACTTCACACAGCATGCATGGCTTAAGGATTTCCAAGGAACAGGAGGAGGCCAGTTGTGGAATAACTTGAAGTTAAACGCTGAATTCTTCTTGGAAAACTCAGCTTTACAATTCTGTTGTGACCAGTTAGCTTAATTTCTTGGAAGGGTGCAAAGAGTTCTCGGCTGTTTTCCTGCAAGAAAAATGTTTTAGGAGCGTACCACTTGTATTAGAAGTAATCCTCCAGCCAAGAACTGGAGATCTTTGAAAAGCCATAACTGAATGGAGCTCTAAGACGGTTCTTGGCAAACTGTAGGAGGAGTGTTGTAGGCAGTATATGGATTTAATTGAACACAAGATTAAGGAATTAACAGAAGCTTTTGTTGGCATAAGTATTAACACCCATGTTAATAAGGCAAAAGGAGATACGGGGCCTTGTCCTTTATAGTAGAAAGCAATGTCAGCCTGTTGTGACACTCATGGTGGACATTGAAGATGGTATTTGTGGTAGGATGGGACTTCAGTATCCAGAATAGTAAAGTCTTGAAGCTCTGATTCCATGCTTGCCTTCATTTGATGGGGAATAGGCAGCCTCTAGGGAACTGTGATACGCTCTTACGAGCAGGCAGGGAGATGGCCTGGTGGCATTCCTTGTATTTCTAATACTGCCGGCAAAGCAGCCTGGAGACAGGCTTTGAACTGGAAGGGTACGAGGTGACGTGTGAGCACGAATTTCTAGCTCGGAAGGGAAGCATCAGTGCCTGTGTGTGTCCACGGTCTTCCTTGCCTTGCCTGTCTCCTCCACCGCTTTCCTGTTCTCTCTGTTTGTATGAAGCAAGCCCTCTCTGTCGTGGTCATCATGTACCGCGCTGCTGAGGAGGATTAATAGTGCTGTCTGAAAGTGCTGTCAGACCCTGTGGGCATGGTGGGAATGAGACTAGAAAATGGTAATTTTTCTTTTGACGGACGAAAATCTTACTATTTCTGAAATGGGCTTTGTTCCATTAGATTTAATTGAATTCTTAGTGCTTTATTGACAAGATCATAGTATGGCTACCATTGCCTCTTCTTTTCTCAACTCTTTTTTATTATCTTTCCCTTGTAATATCTGGTGAAAATCTAAGGTTATATTGGAAAAACAGATTACTCATAAGAATTCGTACCAGCTGTATAATCTGAGTCTCAAAGTCTGACTCTTCTGCAGTATATATTTCTTTTAACTCTTGAAATCCTGCTTTCAAACTTGCAGTGTTACCTCTGGCTCAAATTTGAAAATGAGAAGATTACGCTGGATCCAATTTGAACTGCTAATGTGCACACGTAATGCCGTAACTGCATACTTAGGCCAGGGCAGAGCTCCCTCTTACCCGTTGAATCTAGCTAAAATAACTACCCCGTGTTGCTTTTTCTTTGTAAGAGTAGTCTGGAAGGAAGGAAGGAATAGCATTTTATTTCAGGACTGGCTTGTAAGGTTGCAATTTGAGATGGGTAGGGGATAATTTTGGGTTGTAACCTTGTTAGCAATTTCTGAGATTCAGATGGGGCGAGTGGCCACCTCTCTAAGTTGTTTTAAGTAGGAAATAAATGAAAACAGCATTCTTCTCTTGGGAGTTGGAAGTGTGGGAGTTCTATATAAAAAGTAAATAAAGGAGGAAATATTTGTAGTGAATTTTGGTTCTGGCATATATCCTTAAATCCTGAGATTGTTAATAGATTTCATACTTGCGCTGGTGACATCAATTTCACTATTATTAGCCTCTTCCAGAAGGAATAAAGAAAAGGTCATGTCAGCTATGTAGGGCTTTTACAATCTCATGGCTGGTTGCAGTTTTTCAGCAGTGGAGATGCATCATCTTTCACCCATCTGGAAATCTGGAGGCTCTTAACACTTGTTAAAATAATGAGTTGTGTTCCTCAAAAAGTTGGGTAAGCTTTAGATTGATATTTATAGCTGGTCTGTGCTTGGGCAGAAGCTTTTTTCATGTGTCACAATACTGAAGTAGCATTTTATTTTTTTTTTTTCCTTAAAATGTTGTATGCCACTCTTAGTCGTAATATTTAAGATGATGGAAGGGTGTTACATAGGAGGGAGCATTTGAACAAAATTGAGTATCTTGATGTAGTTGCTTGGACAGGCTGGCAGCTGTGTTTGGGCTGTATTTAGCTATGAAGGTGTAGAGCACTTGGCTGCTAGAAACTCTTCCAGGGCAAGATATTCAGTGCTTGATGATAAGTAAGTGGATGGTTAACCCCAGGCTCTCCAGTTGTAGGTATTTTTAAGTAGTTTAAAAAAAAAAAAAAGTAAATAGTTAAAATAAAACTGAAACACTTCCTGCACTGGGGATACGCTGCGCTGATGGTCTGGCTGTTGGAGCAGACGAGCTGTTGGCAGGACGATGCCACCGCATCGTCTGGAGATTGCGGTGCAAATCTTGCCCAGCCCCATTTGGTAGCGGGCTCGATGGGAGTCACTGTCGGTTTTCACTTTGTGAAGCACTATTTGAGGTTCGGTTCTTCTCATCTGAGATGTGCTATTTTTGTTTCGGCATTTGGCCATATGGAGACATTTTCATCCAGGTTTGAGAAGCCTCCATCACAGCAGTTAGTTACAACGCTGTTCTGCTTTCTGGTCATCTCCAGCTGCCCACAAATCTTTGGCCTTGAGTACCTGGCATCTTTCACCAAACGCTTCTGAAATGTGAAGAGATCCAAGAAAAATAATGTGGATTCCAAAACTTGCTGCTGTGTAGGAATTGTGGTACTTGAAACAAAATGCTGCCCCAGAAAGGGCGGGGAGAAATCCAAAATTTACTCCTCTTGACTATACGCAGACATTACTTTTATGCTTTCCGAATGCCTTCTGGAGGAATTTCTCTAGCTGTGTAGAGTGGCCTTTGCTTTTCATAGTTAACCAATTGCATTGTTACCATCTGAAACCCAAATTCTTTCCTCCTGCACCAGATGCAGACCCACAGGCTATGAAACGTTGAAGCGTTTTACGAAGCGGTGCCTTGCTTTGAATGCAAACCAGGGCGCATCCAGCCAGGTCATCGCTCCGAGTTGTTTACAGTCCCATGAGCTGTGGCGTTTCCCTGAGTGTTTACAGTACTTTCTGCTGCTCTCTGCTTAACTCCTACACGCACACAAATCAAAGCTTTTGCTTAAGCTTTGAAAGCATTGTAGTTTGTGAAATAACTGCGGTCCCGCATGTAATAGCGGAGGCATGCTGAATTTGCCTCTCCAGAGGATTCTGGCATGTTAAAACACCCGTGCAACTGGAAATAAGGACTAAAGTGTTATTTCACGGCCCTTCCTGCCTGCACAAGCCCCTCTACCCTGATACCCTGTGGTGACCATACTTGGAGGTAGCTACATGCAATCTTAATTGTTGGCTCTATTTAAACGAATTCATTTTGTTTTCAAGACTTAAACTGGCCTGCGCAGGAACCCTTACAGCCCCTTAAGAAATGCGGTGTGATGTTAAAGTGGGACCATCTTCTCCCCTGTGCAGGTGACTTGATGAAGAGCGCTTCGGGGGAGTTTGCAGATGACCCCTGCTCCTCCGTGAAACGCGGGAACATGGTGCGAGCGGCGCGCGCCCTCCTCTCTGCCGTTACCCGGCTCCTGATTTTGGCTGACATGGCAGATGTCTACAAGCTGCTTGTTCAACTCAAAGTCGTAAGTGTGGTTCTTTGCTGGGATTGGCTTTGCCGTGCCTGGCACGCCAGGCGTGCTCCGTCAGGCGGCTTTGTCTCGTGCGTGTGTGCTGACCCCAGTGTGTGCGCTGTCGGCAGCTGGCTTCTGGAGCAGGGAGGTTTTTAAGGTTTTTCCTCTGAGCGAAACGTGCGCAATGGATGTTTGTCACTTGTTTTTAAACTCATTGTCAGTAGCTTTTGACACCATGTTGCACTTTATTCTGAACTTTTAGTGTTGAAACTAGACGCACTAAGGTCTGCAACTGCAGGTTGTAACCAGCTTTTTTCATCTTAAGGAAACAGTAATTTGGCTTTCTTATTACCAGTACTCCCTTGTAGCTACTAGGGATGAGTAGCTTTGGTAGACTAAATAAAATGAATGTGGAATATTTGAGGAAGCCTTTTCTTCCCACGAGCAAGAGGGTGGGTGGTTGGTTTGTACAGAATCTGAAATGAAATGAGATTCGCTACCGGGACCGCTTTTACAACAGGGCTTTGAGGACTCTCCTTGTGTCCTTCGGCCATTGCCGCACCTCTGCCGGGCAGAGCTCTGCCAGGGCAGGGCCTCCGACGGCCCTGGGCTCCTTCACGCGCTTTCAAACATGTGTACTTGGCTGTCCCAGGTAGCTGGTGACTCTGAAGAAGTAGCTAAGCCTTCAGTACTATTAGCCTTTGAAGCATCTCTCTCCAAAAAATAAAAAGGGGCAGAGGAAGATTGCTTTCTCTGTCTGCTGTGAAGTACGTTCTGAATCACTTCCTGAACTGTGGACTATATTACTTGGAAAAATATGTCTTTTAGGTGGAAGAAGGTATCTTGAAACTAAGAAATGCTGGCACGGAGCAGGATTTGGGTATCCAGTACAAAGCCCTCAAACCAGAAGTGGACAAGCTTAACATAATGGCAGCCAAAAGGCAACAGGTACAGTGACAGCAGCTCTTTCTTCTGTATATTATTTCTTTTTCTTTTTTCAAAATTAGAAAATAAGGTAGCCTTGCTGCTCTTGAACAGTTCCCATTGATGCTAATACTGCTTTCTTAATTTTTTCTTTTTTTTTTTTTTTACTTTATTGCTGAGTACTTGCACTCCAGTGTGTTTAGGAAATTTGAGCTTGCCTGGTAAGCAGAAAGTCTGCTCTGCTGTAGTGTACTGCTTCTGACGGAATTTGTTCTAGCAGCGTTTGTTTATGTTAATGCTGTAGTACCTTAATGAACTGCTGCTTCCCGAGACTCGCACTGCCCGTTTTGAAGCACGCAGGTGTGGGTAAGGAAGGAGAATTGAGATGTGACTGGATGCCTGGTGCACTGACCGCTAGACCCCTCTGCCTTTGTGGTTCGCGCAGACAGACTGAACCTGTCCATTTAAACAGGGAGCGAAAGTCATGGCTGGGCCTGGAATTACGGCTCTTTCCAAGAATATGAGTGGCAGTGCTGGTGCGTCCTGCAGTGACATGCCCATTTGAGAAGGGATTTACAATCCTGTCTGTTATGCATGTGTTCTGTGTTTAGATAGCTTGTGCTTAACCTTAAATTGTATGTAAAATTTGTTTTGCTCAACAGCACTGCTGTGACTCATTCTCGTGTAGGTAAGTTTTCAAAAGAAAGCAGAGGTGTGGGCAGTCCCGTTTATCACAAATAGTGTAATTCTTGTAGAGCATTTTTTGTTTGTTTGTTCTGCTGATATGTACAAACCAAAACTGCTTGTGCACCTCTGACACTGCTTGGGGTTTTTTTTTTTTTTTTTTTTTTTTGCACGGATTCATCTTTGAAAAGAAACTGGATATAGCCTAAAATGGATTGCCAGTTGGTTATGTATCTAAAATCTGATTGCAGTAAATGGGAGTAGGGTTGTGATGGCAATGCAATAAACGTTCTTAAACTGCGTTGTGATGGATTGTTCCGCACTATGGGAAGTGGCTGTACTAAATCTGTAAGCCTGCTTGGAGTGCCCTCCCTGCTTCACGTGTATCTTGCAGAGGTCGCTTATTACCCATTCATTTTGAAGAGCCTGTCAGATTATTTTTTTTTCCTCCTTTTCTCAGTAAGGCAGTCCTCTTCTTCATTTTCATCACCTCTTTGTTAGATTTAAGAGGTAACGTTAAAATTATGATACTGCTAATAACTGTGTTCGTTCTTCCTTTTATAAACTTGCTGCTTGTGCTGGACACAGAAGCTTTATCTAATCGTGGTGCTTCTATTCCAAAACAGAGGTGATGGTGCTTTAGAGAACTGCAGTGGCAAGCGTTTGGGAAAAGACGGATGGACTCGCTTGCTAATCTTAAATTAGTGGTAATTACAGTCATTGGATTAATTTCGTCTCATTGGAGAAGAGCAACAAGTTGAATGAGATGATACACTTGTTCTTCTAAAATTAAGTATCTAAGTCTCTTGAGGATAGTAAACTCCATCTTCTAGGTATGATTAAAGAAAACACTCTGGTTGTGAGTCTTGGAGTTTAAATTAAAGAAGATCTTGCTCTTCCTGTGCAAGACAGTATTGCAAGGGAAGCCTCTTGTTCATTTGATCGTTAAAAATTAGCTTGATTCTTAAGTTACATAAAAATGTAAGGTATTCTGGTTTGAGGATTTAGGTTTCTTTGTGTTTTTTTTTTTTTTTTTTTTAGATGTGTTGGACACTGGAAGGAGTGGGAAGAAACATGTGTGTCCTCCTGATTTACGGGTGTCACCAGCTTTCAAAATGCTGCTCCTCTGCTGTGGAGAGGAGGAAAAATCCAACCTCAGATTTTGAATCGCAGAGTTGTGATTTGCCCAACAATACTTATTTTTTTTTTTTTGTCTTTATGAAGCTGTTGTGTTTTGAAATTAGTTGAGCCCTTAAGAATAGGGATGTTCAATCAGGAGATAATTAGATCTGAGCATACCGGGCCAAGAACCTGCCTGTCTTTGAAGACGCAGCGAGACAGTGTATGGATGTTAAATGTGGGGAATGTTCTCAAATGCTTTTTTTTTTTTTTCCCCTTTAATTTTCCTAATAGGAATTGAAAGATGTGGGTCACCGTGATCAAATGGCTGCGGCCAGAGGAATTCTGCAGAAGAATGTTCCCATTCTTTATACGGCATCCCAGGCCTGTCTGCAGCACCCTGATGTAGCCGCTTACAAAGCCAACAGGGACTTGATCTACAAACAGCTTCAGCAGGCGGTCACGGGCATCTCGAATGCAGCTCAAGCAACCGCATCAGATGATGCTGCCCAGCAGCAGGGTGGAGGTGGAGAGCTGGCTTATGCTCTGAACAACTTTGATGTAAGTTTTGAATGCTTTACACTTAAAAAAAAAAAAAAAAAAAAAAAAAAAAAGGTGGTAACTCTAGCTCTTGTGTTCGTTCACCTGGTTTACTAGCAACAGCCTGCTTTTATTTATATTGCCCGAAAGATCATTTTCTACTGAAATACAGCAGCTCCCAGGTAAAGTAGGCTTTCATTTTTAAAAAAGTCTTTTTCCAAACTAGGATTGATGGAATATAGAAAGTTATATATGCAGTTCTTGGTGATTGAAGGCTGTCAAGTTAAACTAGCTCAGAAATAGCAGTTAGCCTACTGCTACATTAGATGTAAGCCCTTGGTTTATTTGAAATTGATTATCTCATAATATATTTATGTAATGTATTCTTGTAGGTGACACAAATGACTTATTGAAAGTGAATAATGTATTTGGAATTGCCCAAATTACCTGTTGAGAGAAACATGAAGTGGGAAGTTTAATGGGATCTTTGGTGGGGAATGAAGTCATTTCACACTGATGTGTTGTGCTGATCTTTCGTTCGCTTTATCTTGCATGCAGTAAGTTACTGAGGATAGCCATGCGTTTTCACTGAGAGCACCTTCCTTTTGAAGCCAGTATTCTGTGCCTGCCACTGATTCAGCCTCTGAATTTTAAACACCTTGGCACTAACTTTATTTAATATTGCAAAGCCATCACTCAAGAGGTGTTTAATACTTTTGGTTTTGCCAGATAGTGCTCACCACCTCCTTTTTGCTCTTACCAATTTTGTTCCTCCCCTGCGTTACTCCTTCTGCCGTGTTTCTTTTACCAGGATAAAGTACTGCTTGAGTTCTCCCTGTGCTCAGTGTGAAGCCTTTCTAGGTGATCTCCTGGGTAACAAGAGGATGGCATGGTTTTCTTGATCATTGTGACTCTGATTTCAGTTTTAAGTCTGCTTTTCTTAAATTCCATCAGCTGTACGTTGAGATACGTAAGTCTGCAGAGTGTGCCTCAGGTTGGCACCCAAGGGACTGCAGGTTCGAGCAGGTGCCTGTGGCAGGGGAAGGCAGGTCCTGTGGCAGCACCCAGTGTTAAGGGCTGACTAGGGTACGTAGAATTGAAGAAGCAATTCCGTTCGGGTTCATGGATTGGCTAATCTAGCTCAATCCATTTAATGTGATTTCTGATATATGGCCATATTTTACTGTATGAACTCTCTAATATATATATGGCCAGAGACTTTTTTTGAGCGTTGCCATTCACGTGGAGCTTTTGAACTTCTAGTTCTGCTTTGTGAGGCTCACTAATAGCAGTCGGGCTTGTTCAGCAGGCCAGCTTCAATGCGCCGTGTGTGCCGTAGCTTTGTCATCTCATTCCTGCCAAGGGAGAGTGACAAAACAAATGTGTTCAGGTCCTTGGCAGATGTTATCACCGCACTTCATTTCCTGCTAAGGTTTGAGTATTACTGCGCTCTTGTAATACAGGCTTTGCACACGCACGCCCCCAAATATTCCAGTGGCTTTACTGTGAGGGTAAAATTAAACGGCTACCGGAAGATAACAAGATAATCACTTTCTCTGAGGGTGCAGTTATGGCATCCTACCATTGTATTATCTGCAGGGCTAAAAGTTTGAGGGGAAAATGAGGAGCGTGTTGGAGAACACGGGCCATGTTCTAATCCCACAGCAAAGGCTGCGTGGTTACTCTGTAGGGACATGAAATGTGCTGGCTGGCGGGAGAAGCAATGGCGGGGACTTTGATGTTGTAGTTAGCTGCATACAAACTCATTGTGAAAGCACACGTTTCAAAAAACTTTGGGGCCTCTTTTATAAAGAGTTACAGCAACATCCTCCCCTCCCACCCCTGTAGTGGGAAGAAAACCACCCAAACCCTAAAGAAACCACCAAACCTTGAAATGGCCACATCATTTTTCCTTAATAAATTGCAAACCTGTTTAAAGAAACCACCTGAAAGTACTCACAAGGTGATAAACACTACACCACTTTTTCCTGGTGAACTTCTGTGGGTGGTGGTATTGGCCCCTTGAGAAGCAGGTACATCAGGATTGCTGTTTCAGCCTTAAGTCTCTCGGTACGAGCGGTGCTTGCTAATACTCCATCAAGAGAAACCTGTGATAGTTTTCTGCCAGAGAGAAATGGATTTCTGTGCTCTTTGAAACATTCGTGTTGATGTTTCACTTTGAGAATTTGTGAGTGCTGTTGTTTTTACCTGCATAATGGTGAAGAGAAGAAAGGCTGGATAAACTAGGACAACAGAGCACTATAGGGCTAATTTTGGGCATTTGTTTTCCTTGGTTTTTTTCTTCATGGTGGGATAACTATAGCTGACAAGTCAACTAGCGAAGGCGTGTCCGGATTGACATGTAGTTAAGAAGAGTTCTGTACTTTGAACCTTATTTGTGCTGGCACGTTTGATTTTTGCCATTCATGTAACGAGGCTTCGTGTGGCCAAGTTTTGTTTAGCTGTTAAAGCCGCACAAGAAATGACTAGCAATGTAATCTGCTGGGGAACCTTTTAGTAATTTTACGAAACTACTCATGAAAATCCTCCTCAATGCCAAAATTACGTGTTGTTTGCCTTTCATGGCTGATCAGGGGTTTGCTGTAAACATTGGTAGTCTTGATGACTTAACAGTAACTAACTGCTTGGTCTGATTACTAATTTCTAAAACCTTGATTTTACTAGAAACAAATTATTGTGGATCCATCGACCTTCAGTGAAGAACGTTTTAGGCCTTCCCTGGAAGAGCGCCTGGAGAGCATCATTAGCGGAGCAGCGCTGATGGCTGATTCATCCTGCACACGTGATGACCGACGGGAACGTATAGTTGCCGAGTGTAATGCGGTGCGACAGGCCTTGCAGGATCTACTTTCCGAATACATGGGGAATGTGAGTATCTTCTCGTCTGCTTGCTTAGTTTGTGTGGTTTTTAACTCCATGTGATTATCTAAAATGTGGAACCGAAGCTGTGTGTCTCCAAGTTGGTTTGTTCTGTTCCCGAACAGAATTTGAACAGTAACCAGTAGTCCCTGAAAGGCTTGTCAGGAGCATCAGATACACTTAAATCATCAATGATACTTATCTTAAAACTGATCTCTAATCTTCCAAGCAGCTATTATCATCATAAAGTGTTAACCCTTCGGCACTGTTTTTATTGTGTGACTGTTAGTATTGGTTTGTATAGAAATTCGGTAGAATTAGTCTGGTTTTCCGCCTCAGCTTCTGTAAGGTAACTTGGCTTCTGGAAAAAGTAGTATTTCTTCCCTTCGGTTGAAGCTTGGGAAGTTTAACTGTGTCATCTTTTTAGCTAAAAGACATAGATTCTCAGAATCAAGTTAATTAGTGTTGCTGTTGAGTTTGTGTAGAGGTGATGTACCAAGTCAAATATTTCATAAGAAATTCTGAGAACAGTTTGCTATCAATATTGGACTCTGAGCACTCTTTCCAGCGTTCAGGCATTTAATGTGCACACAGTATTGAAAGCCTGAGACTGTTCCTACGGTTGAGTAAGTGTTGTGTCATGGGGAGAGTTTCTGCGTTTGAAGGCATCGTGATACAATATTGGACCTCCCTCCCTCTCCGTTGCCTCTTTGTTCTTATCCCAGCAGGTCTTAATCTGGATGGCTCTTGCTGTGTTGGGATATAAGGTCAGGATATCATTTAGATTTAGACTACGTCTAGTCTTTAAACTTAAATACTGTTAAAGTTGATTTCAGACCTAAAGCAGAAATGGCAACAACTTAAGCAAACTACATGGCTTGTAGCACTGTGGCAAGTAAAACTGGCTGAAGAAATCTTAATGGGATGAGGCAAAGTCATATTTATGCTTTTGAGCACATTTGAGGTGAAACGTGGTTCAGAGAGACCTTTTTGAGACAGATCTTCCTTGTTTAGGAAGATCACTGTGTTATGTACCTTACCTTCAAATCTTTTGGCAAAAACTACTTCAGCATAGCGTGAAACTGGTCCACAGGCTCCCGCGTGGGGCTCAGGGTGGTATAATTTGGAGAACAGATGCAGCGTGCGGTAGAGAGAAAGTAAAACAAGGATTTCTGTTTACTGAAGACAAGGACAAAGTAATTGAATAAAACTGAAAGCCAAGTCTTATATAGCCTGCAGGCTGAGCTAGGTACTTCATGTAGTCTGTCTTAATTGCTCGTGAAAGTAGCTTGCGCTCAGCATTGACATTATAGAGAAGTTAAGACTGCAGCTGGGAAGCAAGGCGCGAAGTTGTGCCACTTAGAATTCCTTTCAGAGCAGGGTGTTTTATTAGTATATGGTGCATCTGTAATATCCCTCTAACAAATGTGCTGCCGCATTGAATGGTGCCCTATCGGCATGTTTCGGAATAAAACATCCACCACGTGCTAATTAAAAATGTGGAAGAGGTAAATGCTCGGTCTTGCACGTACGAGTTGGTGGCATTTCTCCCATCGAAAGTTGGTCGCTACCTGTGTAAGACTGCCGAGCTTTGAGTTCCTCTGGCAGAAATGCCTATCCTCCTCCTCAGCCGCGTCCTGTTGTCTCTGATATGCAAGTTAAAGTAATCACGCTGAGATGGAAAGAATGTATTCCCTCTGTTATCTCTTTCAACACATTGTGAATTTAGTGGAGCATACTGAATTTTTTAAAGTCACTGCTACGTTATGATTGTAGACAGTGTAGTTGGGGAAATGAGATTAGAAATTCAGTGAAATGGAGTGGAAAAAGCAATTGATAAATTATGGTGAAAATGTGGGATGGTGTGTAAAAATCCATACTGAGGGGAGAAAAAACCCCCTCAATGGTTAAGCTGAAGAATGAATAATAGTTGGGGATCTAAACAGTGAAAAAGGCTTGCTACATCTACAGGAAGAGTGGGGATGTGCTGACTTACAGAAGTGGTAGAGGAAATGTCATATCATGTATATGTATGATATACCCACAGCTACCGTACCCAGCCATCTCCTGGCGTGCTTTCCTCCAGGCTCCCTTTGAAGAAGGAAATGAATTGGGCATTAAATCTGTTAATTGCACAGCACTTGCAGTGCATGATAGATGCTATCTGAGTGCTAGAATGAGAGCTCTTTATTGGCCAAGTGCAAAAATTCGGAGAGGAGATTGGATGAGGAATACACTGGAAAGGTTGAAGCACAGGAATCTCTGAGGAATACACTGGAAAGGTTGAAGCACAGGAATCTCTTGAGGCAGATTCCCTTTTAGTTTTAAATGCCTTCTGGTTTAGTGACTGCCTCTAACTTTTGGGGTGGTTTTTTTTGGTTTGTGTTTTTTTGTTTTGTTGTTTTGTTTTTTCAGCTCTCTGGCAATAAAAAGGCTGCTTCCTAGATAGTTTGTAACTCAAAGTTTAGTGTTTTGGACCCACAGTTTAATTGGCCCTGTGGGCTTGTCCCCGAGGGTCTGTCAGTCTGCGAGTGTTGCAGGCTGCGTTACTATGTGTAGCACAAGTTTCTATCTGAATAACAGTTCTCGGTAATAAACTGAATTGTAGGATCTCTTGACCCCTGCTGCATCTGCTGGCACGGTGATGAAGCCTGTGATTGTGGCCCTAAAAGAAGCGCAAGGTTTACTTCTTCAATAGTTTGTTACAGAAGTTTGTATCCCCTTTTCTTAGACTGGTGTGTGTTTTATTTCCTTTTCCATCTAGCACACCTGTCTTGCCATTTTCAAGAGTAGTCCAACTTGGTCAGACTGAATTTTGTACATCGAGGCCGGTACCCTGTCTTGACAGCGGTCAGGAGTGGATCCTACAAGAGAGAGGACAGTAACCAGGGAGGGGTGTAGTTTTGTTTACCCAAAGTATCCCGAAGTGCTGGCAGTCTGCAGCTCAGATACTTCCAGAGCTAGGACTTCTCCTGCTTACACAGGTGCTGTGCATAGAAACATCTCCTCCTGTTTGGAAGCAGAATGGCCTTCTGCCTGTTCTGTTGGATGTTTCCCTCCATCGCATTTAGGAAGAGACCCTGAGCAGTTATTCCTTGCTCATCCTTTTCTATGCTACTTATGTTGTTTGAGACATATAACGTAGGAGACTTCGGTCTTATCTTCCCTGGAATGAAGTGTCCTCATTTTATTAG
The DNA here is from genome assembly GCF_964199755.1 of Larus michahellis. Classification (NCBI taxonomy): domain Eukaryota; kingdom Metazoa; phylum Chordata; class Aves; order Charadriiformes; family Laridae; genus Larus; species Larus michahellis. The sequence continues at coordinate 3,163,597 of NC_133906.1, read as the reverse complement.
GCTCTTGCCGTAAACAAGATATCCAACACCAGCTCTCGGCTTTGGCCATGCCCTCATTACCAAGCAGCGTGCTGGATTAGGATGGCATTTGTAGAGTGAGTTAGAGCTCAATGCTCGTGCTCTGCATTTCACAGAAGTTTGCATCAGCTGAACTGAGCCTGGTCCTGGGGAGTGGGTACTAGTTGGCGTTTGGTGTGGTAGCGGCTGTCTCCTTGTTTCGATTCACTCGGAGAATCCAGCTCGTGTGGCCCAAGAGGGCTCTGAGATGAGAATCGCTGTGTGCGAAGCGTCAGCAAGATGGGTGTCAAGAGTGTGCTTCTGATCTGAGCCAGGATGCTGGTGTAGACACATTCCACCGTCTCCTCCTGCGCCTCGTCTGGATCTTCGGATTCCCTTTGAGATCTGGGGACCAGGACTGTGCCTGCCATTCAGGATTCAGGCAGTGTCATGTTATCTTCTGGTTTCGCTCTGTAGTCCTGTACTAACAGGGCCTGACACTTGATTTTCTTTCTGATAGCTGCTGAGCACCAAGGGTGTATCTCGATGAAACAGCTACCGTCAACATTTAGCTTCTGAGTCACGGTGGTAGGAGTCCGTTTCTGTGAATGTTAAGTTAGATGGTCTTTCCCTTGTACATCGCTTATTACCTATGTCCACTGCATGTTGTCTGCCATTTTATTACCCAACCTCTTGTGGCTTATAAACCACATTCCTGAAAATGCCAGCTGTTCATCCCTTAATGTTAGCATCTGATTCTTTTAGCTTTTTCCCCTTGTCTTCCACTTTGCCTAGGGAGAGCTGGGTACCATTATGGCTTTTGCTCACTTCTCACAATTCCAACAGAAAATAGTTTTCCTCTTTAAACTTGCGTTGCAGATCCCTCCTGGATTGAAATAGCAAACATGAGCTCTCTATGTGCATTTGATTTTTATTACTTGGAATAAGCTTGATTCTTACTGCTAATGCTGAATGGCACAGCGAGAATGGGAAGGCCTAAAAAAAATCATTATTGATTCTGTCTAGCACTGTAAAAGCAGAGTAGTCCAAGGTCTTGGATCTGGGATCATCTGCCTGGAATGCAATAAATTGACCACATCAGACATAGAACCATAGAATGTGCTGGATTGGAAGGGACCTCTGAAGGCCATCTAGTCCAACCCCCCTGCAGTCAGCAGGGACATCTTCAACTAGATCAGGTTGCTCAGAGCCTCATCCAGCCTGGCCTTGGATGTCTCCAGGGATGGGGCCCCCACCCCCTCTCTGGGCAACCTGGGCCAGTGTCTCACCACCCTCAGTGGAAAGAACTTCATCCTAATGTCTGATCTAACCCTGCCCTGCTCTAGTTTAAACCATTGCCCCTCGGCCTGTCGCTACATGCCCTTGCCAACAGCTCCTCCCCAGCTTTCCTGTAGGCCCCCTTTAGGGCCTGGAAGGGGCTCCAAGGTCTCCCCGGAGCCTTCTCTTCTCCAGGCTGAACCCCCCCCAGCTCTCTCAGCCTGTCCTCACAGCAGAGGGGCTCCAGCCCTTGGATCATCTTTGTGGCCTCCTCTGGCCCCGCTCCAAGAGGTCCATGTCCTTCTTGTGCTGAGGGCTCCAGAGCTGGACACAGCACTCCAGGTGGGGTCTTAGGAGATCAGAGCGGGAGAATCCCCTCTCTGGATCTGCTGGCCAAGGTAAAGCTAAGTTTGGCAAGATCCAGATCTTTGTGTGATCTGTTGCAGTCGGGCATTCCTGGCGTGTATTTCATTAATTAAATGAAAAAATCTCAAAGCATGTTTGAGTTTAGTTGGCCATCGACACTAGACTTAGGCAGGGCAAGAGGACAGAACAAAGCATGTGCTGGAGCGATGGTCAAGACTAATAGTACAGCAATGAAGAAGTTAGTAAGAAAGCTGGGATCCTGCGTGCAGCGATGTAACAAAACACAACAGAAACAGTCTTTTGTATCTAACTCCATAATCTTGCGTGGTTAAGCATTGCCTGGTTGCGGTTTGCTCCAAATAAAAAAATATGAAGCAGTATATTTTTTTTTTTTTACGCTACTACCAATTTATCCCAGTGTTGGGGATAAATTTGCACGAGCAGCTGGTATGATACTTCTCCCGACGTAGAGAACAGGTACAATTCTTGTCAATGTCTCTGCTTTTCTGTGCTGTACTAATGAACTCTGCTTCAAATTTTTATGTGTAGTTTTTATTGCAGTTATGTTATCTAAACTACCTAAATTGAATGCGTAGAAAAAAGAATAGCGGGGCTGACAGAGCTGAAATATTTCTCAGAAGCTGGTGTGCAGAACGGAGAGGGAAGAATGTGTCTACAGACACAAAAATCCACAAACTGTAAGTCGTGACAGGGTACGTGCTCTGTGCTGTACCTCTCCACGAGTGGTTTTTAGTGCAGAACTTGAGCAGCTCGCCTTGATTTTTAGCTGCTGTGTTAAACATCATAAACATAAGAGGTTGTGGTTTCTAAGGTTGGGGTTTAGTGGGTTAGAAAGTGCAGGGCATCCGCTGGAAACTTAACCAGAAATTTCCAGTCTGCTCTCAGTTTGACAACGTTGGACTTGCAGAAGACATCCGTTATCCCATTGACGCGTGAGACTGGAAATGAAAACTTCCTTACGCTTTTGACAGTCCATTTTTATTGCTTGATGCGAGTGCCCTGAGGGATGGGGACGGTTGGGCTTCTTTCCATGAGTGCTGTCGTAGAGCCGTTCAGCAGCACGATCAGAGGTGTCCGGTTCTATTTCGTATGCACAGAAATGAGCAGAGAGCTCTCTCTTTAAGTCTGTTCTGTACCCCATCAATTTCTAATGCATATAGCTACCCTTTCCTGCACACACCAGTAACTTGGACATGTACTAGCATAAACTTTGTCAGAAATTCTAGTTTGGCTAGTGCGGGATGCGAACCCGGAGCCCCATTGTGTACAACATGCTCTTGTACAATAAAATCCCTTGTTACTACATTTGGAAACGATAAATCATGTTACATAAAGTAGCTTGACAGGTCCTATTTCAATGGGAATTTTAATGCTTTCATATTAACATTCTGACTGTGTCCTTGGCTGTCTGGATTGCATTAGAGGTGCTTGGCAGCAAATGGAGAAAAACCATTGGGGGCTGGTTTCAGAGCAGGCATTCCAGGCACAGATGATTTCAACTGATTTTTTTATTTTTTTATTTTTTTCCCCGAGTTCTCATCTTCTCTTTGGCCTCAAGTGGTTGGGTACCATGGCTGGGTTGGTTGGGGGTGGGGGGGTTATATTTCTTCTAGGGTTAGATTTTAATCTACTTTACAGTTGTGCAGCACCCACTTGAAGGTAAGCGAGGTGCTCGAACCCCAGGTCGCTGCGCTACGCTGCCGAGTAGGAACTCTTGCGTGCGGGCCAGTGTGGTTTGGCTCTCGGGATATCTGAAGTAGGTCTCGACGCTCCTGGTTTCAGACTTGGTGGTCTCATAACTTGCTAAATGCTTGGTTTGCACCCTGTTTCTGTGTTTAGCGCGCTTATGGAAATGTACTACTCCAAATAAGTACTGTTTGCTCCATCTTCATTGCACTATTCTGCTTTTCGTCCCTAAGCTCCTTTGAGCACCTCTGATGCTTGAAAATGAATGGGCAAGAAAGTGCCTCGCTTATCTACTCAGTATCTCTTGGGAGAAATAATTTTGTCTTCAGAACTACCAGCAAAGGGTATTTCTACTCCTGACACATTTGCCATTTACAGAACGGAGATGCGTTTTCATTATGAATTTGCCTATTAATAGTGTTGATATCCACAGCTTTATATTCCCATCAAGGATCCAAGCTTGGAAAGGAATGCGTGTGAGTTTTCAGATGACTGTAAAACTTTATTTACAGCAAGCATCTATATATTTGAAAGGGCTCTTGCATAGCCCTTCTAATGAAAGCAACTGTTTCTGTGGAAATAGACGTGAATTAAAATGGCAGACTGATCCATATTTATGATAAAGCTGCTGATAAAAATTCTGCCTTGAGATAATCTACACTTTCTTTTTTAATATTGTTTCTGTCAGTTTAAGATGCTTGAATGCTAACGTGATGGACGTGGTTTGAAAGCCTGGATGGATTTTCCTGTCATGGACTCTGCCGCTCAGTAAAGAGAGCGGTGCTGTTACGCTGGGCACTGATTTCCATAGACGTTATCAGTTTGACAAAGATGCTGCTTTTAAAAACAAAACCATTCTGAAGAGATACAGTTTTTAAGTTTAACGTTTACAGGCTGACAGAGAGTAAATAATTCAGCATACTTGGAGTGAAGCCTGATGAAGATGATAAGAATTTCACGCTGCATCAGTCAGGCATTTTCGGGCCACAGAGAAGAGCTTCCAGGCTGCTCACCCAGCGTCATCCTGGTTTGGGACTTGGCGTGGGGTATGACTTCAGAAGATGTTGTGGGAACGTTTGATTTTTAGGTGGTAATATAAGGGCCTGTGGAAATAAAGGGCAGCCAGCTCACGCAAAGCTTTATCAACCTTGTGAGCTTTGGCTTTTAAAGCTCTTCAGAGCTCCCTGTCATTCCAGTGGTTACTCTGAGCTCATCCTGATGCGTGTAGGGAACGGCTGGCTTAGGGATCCCAAGCTGCTGGGATGAGGGTGCTGAGCCTCAGAGGGGAGGGAGGGCGGCACTTCTGGTCTCCAGTTGTTTGACGTGGCTGGTGGTAAAGGTCAGCGCAGCCAGCCTCTGCTGAGGCTACCAATTCGTTTTTGCGAGTGGCACAACTTGAGAGTCCCAAATACTTGTTCAGGCCCAGGGCAGCGCTTGTGCTACGCAGTGAGAATGCGTTTCTTAAAGAAGCGTACGGCTGCCTTAATGCCTCCTTAAAGGATCACAACAAAGCCCAACGCTCACACCTGAAATCCAGTTCCAGCACAAGCTTAGCAGGCTATTGAAATCTTAAATCATTGCTCTTCTCCACCCACTACCTTCAGCCTTTGCCGCTTGTTTGGTGCAAAATTGCTGGTAATGACTCTTAAATTGGGTAGATTTGACAGTAGCTGGGACTTAGTCTAAACTGTCTTGTACGGCAGTCCTCAGCCTTGCAGTCTCTCCACGCTTTTCAGCATTTTTGTTGTAGGCTCTTAATGTAAAAGAAGGTTGCTGCCCTCACTTACGGTGCTTACTCCGTTCGTCTGCGCAGCAGAATCGAAGTCTAAACTTGAGAATGGAGTTCTGTCAATACCTTGTGTGGCGGTGAAGGCTTCCGTCCTCCCCCACCCCTTTAGGTTTGTACTGATGAAACATCTCTTTTCCCTTTCTTCTTTGGCATATATCTATCTCCAGTGTTAACACATATCTTGTATCTTCTAATATTACCATATAAATCCAGACCTTTCTTCATCTAATGTTGATCAAGTAACATTTAAGATTGGTGGCAGGAAGACCTGAAATAAGGTGTGTGCGCGTGTTTGTGATATGGCGGTTGGCATTCAGCAGCAATTTTACTTTTGAGCTGTAAACCACTTTACATAAATATGCTATAATGCTATGCGTGGATTCTGCTTTAAAATTCTGTGGTTTATTACGTAATTCATTTGAATTCTACCGTTTTGTAGGAAAATATTTGAACTCTCTCTGCCTACATAAGATTAAATTTATAGTCACCCCTAATGAAGCTCCGTTTGGTGATAGTTGAGCACTCTCTGAAAGCCAAAATCGAGGGGTATAGATGGAACAGAGCATGGAAGTTTGCGCAGTGACTACTGATCTGTGGATAAACAGCCTTTTAGCCTCCAGCAGGATCATGCTCTCAGTGTGCAGAAGTATTACACAGACAACTGGGCTTTTGGATTTCTCTTGTTGGAGGAAAGGGATGATGGAATTATTACAAAATTGGAATACTACAGTTCTTGCATTACAACAAAATACTTCCATTTGAAGTCCTGGACTTCCCCGTTCTTTAGCCTTGATCTAACACAAACTCTATTTAAGTTCCTGCCTTTCTGCAAGATGGGATTCAGGAGATAATGAAGTGAGAGAATGAGGGCAGTCGCTGTCTGTGTACATACGTGGCCCTGTTATTGTGTGGTACCGCTTACATCCTCTCCAGTTCCCTGGTCTTATGCAAAACCTCTTGTCCTCCGCTTCTTTTTTTCGCTTTTCAATATCTCTTCACCTTTTTTCACCTTCACAAGCAGTGAAGGTCTTGATGGGAACCCAGAAATTCTATTCTGGATATGGCGTTTAATATCTAGACGGTGTTCTTTGCTTAACCTGGTTTATGCTGTGTAAAAAAAAAAAAAAACCTCAAAAAAAAAAACCAACCCAAAAAAAAAAACCCCTGATGTTCGGTAATGCTCATAATGTGTCCTGGAACTTTAGACCTACTTTGTCCCAGAAAGTCAACTGAATCAATACAGAATAATTAGCGTTTGTGGCTTATCCAAGTAGTGGCAGCACTCTTGAATGTAAATAGAGGCGGAAGAGTGACTTAATCCTCCTCATGTCTGGGGAAAGGATGCGGGCTATGCTGTATCTTGGAAAGCTGTCGAAATAGAGGAGAAAAACTTTGGCTTCCTTCTGGTCTGCAGAGGGACGTGTTTCTTCAGCAGGAGGGACAGGAGTTAAAAGCAAATGGGCAGAGGAGAAACAGAGCAGAGACAACTTGCATACGCCGGGGTTAAAAATTCTTCTGCTCAAACCTATTTGAAAAGACTTCCTGGCTTCGGAGACTGTATACTCAAAAATGATTCTTGCCGAATTCGCATTCTAAAAGAGTGGCTCCTTTACAGTAACAGCAACAAACCTAGAGGCTCTCAGGCCAAGAACTTCCTTGCAAAGGTGTGCGAAAAGATGCATTTTCCTCAGCGCCAATTGAAAAAAGCCTTTCCTTGGCATCAGGCCATAAGAGGAAAATCTGGGCACTTGCAAAATTAGCAGTAGTCAGGGAGAAGGCAGTGGCATGGTCCTGAGCTTACTTTCACAAGTAACTGTGCCTTTCCTAAATTGTGTGTATTTTTCTTTAATGTCTGTAGGCTTTGGATTGAATGCAAATGTTGCGTGATGTGCAGCCGTTCGTGGATTATTGACTCATACTACATACATGTTAACCTCCGACTGTCAAGAAAAGAGGCTTTTGCCATTCGTTGGGTGCTGCCATATGTGGCCAGAAACAAAAAAATAAAGAATTGCTTCTCGGCTCAGAATCTCTTCTGTATGCCTGAGGTGCTGTCATCTGTGGCTTACTGAATATGTAACTTGAATTGACATTATCAGTTACTTTATGAAACCTGCGGAAAAAAACGTGGAAAGTGAAGCCTGGTAGCTCTTTGGAAAAAAAGATGGGGGGAAGAAAAAAAAAAAAGGGCTTTGAAAACAGAAGGTTCTTGGTTGAGAAACCGTTTAACTCTGTAGGTATGGTGTCTTGAGAGCTGAGTGTCTCCGTGGAGCAAAGGAGGCGTGGGTGATGGAGCAACTGGAGCAAGGTGCACTGGAGTAACTGGAGGGAGATGAGGCACAGGTCTGTAGCTACAAATGGGTTGGTCCTGGTGGCCACAGGGCAATGGGCTGGCTCTGCTGGGTGGTCAGGCAGCAGGCGGGGTGTCTCCTTGGGGGGTCTCTGGCCACCCAGCCCTCTCTTCTTGCCTGCTCCGCGCTTTCCTTCTAGCGTGCCTTTCATCTGCTGCGTTTTAGGGAATCTGGTTTGATCCCATACTTAAAAGATGGACACATTAAGAAAAATAAATGAATGTACTTTTTATTGCCTCTGTGTTAAGTGGATTGAATTTTGGACTAAGGTTCGACCTACAAGTGAGGCAGGCACCTTTTTGTGTGCTTGGGTTGGTTTTGGGGGGGGGGGGGGGTGTGTTTTGGGTTTTGGCTTGTGTTTGTTGTTTTGTTTTTTGTTTTTGTGGGTTTTTGTTGTGGTTTGTTTTTTTCTTTAATAATAGCAGATCAAGTTCTGTCCGTGCAGTGTGAGGCTGCGCATAGTAAATGCCCTGGCTCCACCACGCTGCCCCTGTCTTCAACTATTCAAGGCTTCAGATAATTCTGATACTGTTAAATTTTTTTTTTTATGTGGTCTTGAGGTATGAATGTGGTTGCATAATTTCTCTCAAGAAGTAAAAGAAATACACACAGAAATATTAAGGAATGCTGGAGATCCTGAACTATCTTCTTCGAGGCACCCCTCACTATATACTTGAGACTTATCTATATTTTGAAGTTTCTTTTCCTTCCTGATACCAGCTTGTGACTTTTTGTATTGACAGGTTTCAGGTTCATTCCAGATGTTAATTAGCGACATTGGTATACGACGCTTTTAAAAAAAACAAAAATCCTGTTTCCTGAGTAGGAAGATAACCCTGGGACTTCTGTAGCGCGCACAGTCTGTCCCATATCTGGTGTTGGAAGGTCTTGGTGGGTGTTTCAAGCTTCCCAGCAGTTGAATTACAGCAGTGAATGTTAGTGCTGGCCCAAGTCATGCACCTCCATTTACGTGTTGTCCCCAGGTTTTTTTCACCTAATACCGTGCATTGCTTTTAAGTATGCATTAATTTCATTCAAAGCATCTTAACTAAACCCCAGTAATTGATTCTACTTGTGTAGGGGTTGAGCAACTGGCTACATTATATTGCCCAGGTGCCTGCTGTGTCGGTGACTTCAATTTAATCTCGTTTTTTTCCAAGGGTTCCTGTGTGTGTCTTCCCCACCTCACCAGTCGGCTTCTTGAACTGTGTAGGGAAATATTTGTAATGCGGGGCTTGCTTGCTCTTCCCTGCTATGTCTTTGAACCTCTCCTTTGAGGACTGTCTTTATTGAGTCATTTTGGGGGAAGAAGGTGACACGAGAGCTCTGATGTCAAGTACAGAATCAGACTGCAGCCATAGCATTTGATACCGTTCCCCTTAAATGCCAAATTGTGAATTCCCTTAGAGGCAGAATGAGTTTTTGGGCACCTCTCCAGGAGTCAAAGAATCCCAATTCTAGAGGTCGCTGGACTGAAAGAAGCCAAGAAAACGAGAAGTTAATGCAGAAATAACTGAAAAGTTTAAAAAAGAAAGAAGTTGAAAGCCCTTCTGTCTCGCACCTGAGCATTGACCCCTTTGGAGCTAATGGCCTACAAGATGGTTGTGTTTCTTCCTGTGGAATCTTTTAATTGAGGAAGGCAGGGTCTTCTCAAACTTCAGAGTTTATGTTCCTGCGTTGTGGGACCTGGTTTGAAGCAGGCTTAGCTCTTTTGTAGCTGCGGGTGAGACTGCTGCCCGGGCTCGCCTGGCTATGGCTCATCTCCCACCCCTGCTGTCACACACCCCTTGTCACCCCCAAGGGCTGCTCCTGTCCGTGCAGATGCCGTGGGACTCTACTGGGGGAGCTGCGACTTGAATGAATGAGGAGATCCGATGAGGAATATTTGTGTAGAGAAAAAGGTGGTAATTAAGCAGCAAATCTTCGTGTCCTGATACTCCCCCGTATGCTTTCATGAAGACTTAGTCACAGAGAATGTAAAACTGGCTCTTTGGTGACAGGTGCTGAAATCTCCAAACTGCCTCTAAATTTTTATCCTCAATCAGTTTTGCAGTGCTGTAGAAACATCCCACCCCCCCACACCCAAAAAAAAAAAAAAATCACGGATACTCTCAACTGGAGTTTAGGAAGTGTTTTTGGAAGAGCAGGACTATATCAAGTACTCGGGGATACTCCCAGTATCTCCTGGGAGTTTTCCTGGTGTCATTTCCAGTAGATGGATTAATTTATTTTATGCATTTTGTAAACTTGGGCTGACTTTGGTTATATTACCCGCTTCTGGAGCAGTGCCTATGTAAAGGGAAGGGTGCTTTCAGTACTAGGCTGCCGTGAAGTGTATAGTCAGTTAAAGCTTATTTCTTGGTGTAAAACTGAATTTAACCAGCTGGGTTATTCAGATCACTGTCAGCTTAAGTACATTCAATTTCCCTGGTTTTCTGTGCCAGATTGTACAGTTCTGTACATTAATTCTGTTTGTTTTGAGTAGCTGCTGCTTTATCATCTACCTACTGCTAATTTAAGTCATGTCTAATGATTTCTTTGCAAGTAGAGGCTGATACAATAAAGATGTGAAAGACCTCTGCATCCCATAGCGCTCTGCTTTGCTTTGCTTACTTTTTCTGAAACGCTTCCCGTAGGTGATGCCACCTTCCCGCTCCACCTCAGATCTGCTGACTGTTCCTAAATGGTTTATTTCCTTTGACATTCGTTTTCTTTTGAAGAAGGGCAGCCACTTTGTATGTGTCAGGCTTGTGCCGGAATTTTAAATACTTTAATGCATTCTCATTATCTGCAAGGGTGGCTGGCTAATTAGCTTAGTAAATAATGGCTTGTAGTGTCTCTGGGAGGGATGACGTTAGGCATGCCACGTTTTCAGTGTCTTTTGAATCCGGCAGGGTTCCTGGGTGAGTCACTTGCTGTAGGTAGATGGAGGTGACGGCAATAAGGTTGCCGGCTTTATTTAACTGCCACCGCTGGGGCCAACCTCATGGCCAACAAGGGCGTTCTTCTTCCAAGCAATTGTGTCTTCTCTGGAGGCAAGCGAAGCCACTGACGCGCACGTGTTGGGAGGGAGAGGAGATACTTCTGCTTTTTGGTGCTGGGAAATCTAGAAGTGCTCGCTCGCTAGTCCCTCGACAGTTAGTCAGCTTTCGATGCTATTTCCAGTTTTTTTTTAATGCCTTTTGCTTCCTGTCGAAGGCAACTTCATATCTAGGGGGTTTTCTGTTGCTATATTGCAGGTTAAGGCTGTTGAATCCCTTCCTACAGGAAATACTTAAAACCTGTCGCAAACTAAAGCTATTTATATTTCTAATAATGAATAAAGGATACATTAATTCTAGCTTTGAATGTCTTATGGCTGTACTGGTAGGATTGTTTTATTATCTGTTTCTCTGAGATGTCTTGCCAGGAGTTAGGTGGCTTTATTCCCAGATTTATAATGCATTCTCTTCCTCTTGGAAAGGGCATATGCTGTCTTGGCTCACTCTTTTTAATTTGAGTTTTGCAGGGGTCTGTGTTGTTCCAATTTTAGGTGTTCTATTTCTAAAGCCTTTCACATGCATGTAAAATATGATAAAAACTAAAATATTTCAAGGCTCTTACAATTACTGCGGGTGTAAACTTCAGCCTGCTTTTCATTTTTTCTGGATGTATCTATTAGTTCATGTAATTTGCGAAGGGAAAACTTGAGATATTCTTTAGATAAGGTTACTAATTAACATCAAAATGAAAAATCATGCCTGTGAAGGCGGCTCCGCAGTAGCGGATTACTCACCAGCCCCAGCAGCTGCCTCGTGGCTCCTGCAGAAGCGTTTTGTCCCTCTGATTTGGTATTCTGAGACGTTAGCCCATCCATTCTCCTACTCCCATCTACCCAGCCATACCCAAAGTGAGATGAATTGACCTGTAGCCAAGCTTAACTAGTCGTCATTCAACAAAATCGCTCGTGAGGAAACAGCTGTAAGTATTGACAAAATATTGTGCTGCCCTCCTTGAGCTCCTGGGCTGTCATTTGTGAGCAGCCTGGATTGGGCCTCACCTGCTCGCACAGCAATCGGGGGTGATCCAGCATCGTTTTCACCTACATGCTGCGTGAAGAAACACCGTAGGTTTAAAACAGAGCTTTTGCCAGCAATTCTGGTGTGTCTCTAGGGCCTGCGTAGACCCACACTGTAAGACTGTGGGGGCTGGTTGTTGCAGCATGATGCCGATGTGCTGCTTTTCCACTGCGTTCCAGAGTTTTCTAATGTTCTCTGCCGGGTTGGGTGGGAGCTGGGCTTGGGGCTCTGGTCCAGCATGGCCCAGGAGGAGCCCCCTGCTCCAGAGGCACCACCGACCGTGGCAGAGCAGCCTGGACCTGGGCTGCTGGAGTGCTGAGCCCCGGCACCATCACGCACCCTGCCTGCTCGCGGTGGGGAGGGAAGGACACAAGCTGGCAAGCTCCTAAAGAAGTAAGATGCCGAACCCACTATAAAATAACCTCTTTACATCTGGAATTGTGTAAAACAAAGCCAAGACACTCTTCTGCCTCCCATCTGCTGGTGAGGCGTGAACTGCCAACCCCTGGAGGTCTCTGGGGAGGAAGCGTGCTGCTCTCCGGGGGAGACCTGGCAAACCTAACCGGGTAACAAGTTAGAGTCCGTCACCCTGGCTCTTGGAGCTCAACTGGAAAACATGTTCAAGGGAACAAGAAACATAAACCTCTTACATTTTGCAAAATATTTCAGGTATGTTGCTTTTGTTAACGCTGAGTCCAGTTTTGGCTCTTAGAGTCCGAACTTTGCCCCAGCATCATGATTTAATGGAAACCAGGAAAACTCAGTTCAATGAAAACTCAGTTTTAGCATATGATGTATTATTGCCAATTTCACTTTTCTTCTGAGCTCTGGAGAAAAAGATGCATGTTATTGCAGGATGATTTTCTTGGCACCCTGGCACTCTTCCCACCATTGCTTATCTGTACGAGTAGATATTTTTGCCTCAGTGGTGGAAATGTGTTGCAGAGGTATAGAACCTGTGTGCTCTATATCATAAAACTTCCGCTGTTCACTTGTCTAGATATATAAGAATAAGCCTTAAGAGATCACTGGTAGCTCCATTACCTGGCAGCGGCACAAAAGTAGTACAAAATGTTTGAGAATCTGTCGTTTTCCAGACCAGACAGATAGTTCTCTTCATCCCTTCCCTTCCTCCCCTGCAACACAGGTGAAAAGAGCAGTAAAAAATAAATAAACTACCTCGTGCTGTTGCAATACCACTTTTTTTTCCCTTAAGAAATAATCAATTGACAGCGCTAGACAGTAATTTTAAAGGACTTGCTCAGTTACTGTTGCCTGTGAAGATATTTGAATGAAATTGCTAGTTACCCCTGCAGCTGGAGCTCGAGGGGGGGGGGATGGATGGATGGATGGATGTACAAGTTAGCGCGTAACTGGATTCTGCATGGGCCGGGGTTGAAATTTATCACTTCATATGGTCGAGATTCGATTGTCCTTAAGATGTGAACTGCTTACAAACCAGCCCCAGCTCCTGCTAACCAGCCCCTGCATTTTCCACTGCTCCCAGCAAGCCCTTGAGTGGGAATTCTGGGGTAAGTTACAGGGATTAGGAGTGGGTTTTAGCCTGGAGCAGTCCTGAAGATTTTGGTCAGCTGCCATGGAAGTTAAAAGATGTTATGAAATTTGGAAGAAGGCTAACCTGTGCGTTCTCTTGACATTCTTTTTTTTGTCAGGGAACAGACTCTGCAAGAGTGAAGTTATAACGTATAGCTCTCATACGGGGAAAGCAAGACTTTTGGAGGTTTTTTTTTTTAATATTAATGAAGATACTGTAAATATGTTACTAATTTGAAATACCTGTTTCAAAGGCAGTGAAATGCTTTTGAAAACGCACTGGTAAAACAGGCCTTTCCTGATTATAACTGCATTACATAAAAAAAGAAATAACCAAACCAGGTGTCAAAATAGAAATTGAGCTGTGTGATGGCCTTGGTCGAAGTTGTTTTGATAATCACAAAGAAATCCTTTTTTCTGAGCAGAATGGTGTGGTTTTGTGGTTGGTTGTTCTTGTGGGGTTTTTTTTTTGCTTTTTTTTCTTTTCTGGCTCGGATCTCTGAAACCTGTTCTTGTTCTTTATCGTATTTGGCACCTTGTGTCTGTGAGCGGTCTGCGTCAAGGACGTGGACTCGTCATTTAGTCCTAATTCTTTCAGTAGTTTGAAACATTTGTGTGAGCAAATGTAGGAAACAGGATACAGTAATTATTCAAAACCACCCCCACCCTAGATTAAAGTCAGTAATATTTTTAGCTTAGTTTACCCATTTAAATTGATTTGTGGCAACTGAGCAACACTTCGACTAGCTGGAGGTTTAGGCAACCAGGAAAGGCCCGAAGTGCAGGACGGATGATCTGCTGCTGGTAATGGGAAAAAGCTCGGCAGGCGGCAGTTGGAAGTAGTAGGCACCTAATTTTAACAGATATAGGTTTAGTGTAAGATGATATGGTGAGAGTCGATGTACTTTTATATAGATAAAGATAACGTGAAGTTATTGGTTAACATAATAACAGAGGATTCTGGTACTAAGGTATAATCTCTGCTCTTGAAGCTGTCTCTGTGCAGAGATTCCCATCTGCAGAGGCCGAAACCTCTCTGGAAACTGAATTTTTAGAAGGTTTTTCTGCCCTCCATAGGTAAACTTACACGTTAGTCATTGGGGTGAGGTTTAATTTTAAATATTGCTTTAGGTTAGTACCCCAGGATCACTGGTTGCATATATTTTGTATTGTTTCAGGTGGATTTACTGTGTCACATCTCTGTTACACTTTCTTTTATTCATTGCATATGTGTGCATAATCAATTTTTTAGAGGAATGAGGTGGTTGCGTTGTCTTGTTATTTATGTAACCTCACCTTTTTGGAGTGGTTTCCTTGTATTTCATTGTTCAGAGGGTGTCTGATGGTCAGTAAGTAGAGACGCAAGTGTTTTTCCTTTCTGTTACGGCACAGGTTGAAGCCAGAGGGGTTGCAGTGAACACAATGTGCTGCAACGTCGCTGGCTTCGCGTAAACAACTGAAACTGTTTTTTAAAGCTGATGATCACTTACTCATTTGCCTGATGAAGATCATTATTCTTGAATAAATGGACAGTAACAGTAGGTGTCAGAAAGTTCCTGTTTTGATGATGCAGCTTTACCGTGGTATGTTGGAATGATGGAGTGCCCGCTAAGAGGCAGCAAGCAGCCTGCAGCCTGGTAGCATCAGCTCATTTGAATGTAGTATAAAACTTTTTCATGTGTCTCTGGACACTCTCATTGGCATGCTTTGTCAAGTTAATTGTTGTCCATAGACAGTTGTAGATATGAAGGGGTAATATCCCTGGAATTTATCTGCGTGGTGCACTGGAGTCGTTCTCCACTTTGTCAGTGCTTCCATTTGTCCGCCGTGTTTTACGGCGTGCTGTCAGCCGGCCGTTAGTCACGGGGAGATCCTGGAGTAGACCTGAGCTGCCTTAGAGGAGGGTGCTGAGCTCTTCCACGTCCCAGGTCTCCGTCTGCCGTTACTGCAAGTGGTTTTTGCACAAGAACCTTGCCGTGTGTCAGGTAGCGTTTGCTGTGCCAGTCCCTGCTGGTAAGTGCATCTCATGGCAGCAAGAGCTTTGATTTCGTTCCATAAACACTTCTCAGATTTGGAACAAAGCGGTGCATTTTCTCCAAGTTTCAAATTTGTCATCTCCAAGTTTCAAATTTGTCAATAAATACCTACATGGCCGACAAATCCAAAACTTGGAGTGGAAGAGGCATTGCAACTTGTTCCGCAGTTCCCAGCTGAAGGTATATTGAAGTTGCACGCGTGGTCTGTAAATATCTGAAGTGCCTTAGTCCTGATTTCACTGTTACATTATGTTACGCGGTGGGCTATGTGGGTGTTTCATTATTTTAACTATGTGCAGCAGATGTCCCTCATCCAAAGGCCTGACATATTTTAGCTGGTCTAGAGACCTGTTTTCCGCTAACAGGCAGAGCTGATACCCCGCAAAAGCTCGTTACACGTGGGACGTGGAGCACGCTACTTTGTACATCCTTTACTGAATTACAGACATCTCCTAAAAGTTAACTGTCACTATAGACTATAGCAACTTGTCAAGGTACCTGGTATTTTTGTTTCACTCAGGAGTGTAGTTGTCGTGTTAGAGATTTAGTACCTGCCAAAGCCTACTGTATTTTTTTTCTGTAGTTCAACCTAATCAAACGTCTGACCTTAGCCTTTCTTGAAGTTGCTGGTGTCTTAGGAATTTAGGACTGGATGCTAATTGCAGGCAAAATGCATCTGTCATGTAGTCAAAGCTCTCTTATTTCCGAGTTCCACAGCTGCCGCGGTGCTAATAGAGGTCCCAGAGCTAAACCGGTCGTCCGTAGAGAAGAATATAAACCAGAGATGGCTTTTTCTTCCTGCCTGCCCTGTGGCTGTTAAATCCTTGAAGGCCTGAACCCTGAAGATATGCACTTGATACCTTCAAGTATCAGCTTCCAGCCGTCACTAGGAGTTACCAGCCTGGGCTGCCGGTGCTGCGGGTCTGCTGCTCCCTCGACTGCTGAGCTGGGGGGTCTGCCCTGCCTGTGAACAGCCACGCAGCTATTCCCATCTTCAGGACCATCCGGAAAGATCGAGGAGGAATTCCTTAACCTTTAAAAATTATTCAACTGGAATTTCAGGCATGGAGTTTAACCCTAAGTCTCGGTAGGCCTTGGCACAGCAGATGTTGCTCTTTGGTTGGGGATGGCTTGCTTCAGGGCTAGAGTCGATCAATGAGGAGCTCTGTGTCCTTACTGAAGTGTGTTGTCTTATCCTGAGGACAGCATAGATGATGCTTTAATATCTCTTGCTCTTTAAATGAGAGGTATGTGGTTAGACCCGGGGGCTCGCAGAATGGCTTGCTCTCTTGTTTTCTCATCTTAATTTGTCCCTGACTCGCATCCTTCGCTAGGTGCGTGCTGAGGATCTTCACTGCGTGACTCCCTTCTGGGTCAGGCAGTCAGCTTGGGTAGCTCAAATTTGACTTACTCAAAGCAGAGATTGTTAACAAAGGTTGTGAAATTGTGTGTTCTCCCCTTGTTAACTCCTGTGTGGTGCCTTGAGAGATGGAAACTCGCTTGTTGTCTGTGTCCCCGTCCCCTCTCCCATGTTCTCACTGCTAACAGATTGTGTCATTATTAGCTTTACTAAGAGCTCTATTAATTTTACACTTTGTTCTTCTCTGAAAGATTAAAAACTTAAGGGGGTATCAGGGTTGAAGCAATCTATTTGAGGGCAGAAATTGATGGTCCCAGCCAACAGCACATGGCTTTTGAGGCAGAGGTTCTGGATATGTGATGGATTATTTAGGAGTTAGTTAAAGGGAAGAGAGAGCAAATGCATCCTAATAAGAATATTGCGGTAGGGTTGAGCTGGATTCGCATTAACACTCTTCTCAATATTTTTAGCTCTTTGCAAACATAGAAGTAAAGCTACTTTTTGCAATAAGCTTTTCTGCAGTATTTTGTACACTTCGTAAAAGATATTTCAAGACTTTTTGCAGCTATACGGTTGAGAAGAATCTTGGAAGGACCTTTCTACTTGAAATGCGTTTCCTGTATCTAGTGCTGTCTTTAGTCTCATGCGGTCTTGCAAAACCCGTTCTACTTATTAAATATGCAGTAAAGCTCTTCTGTTTGGTAGAAGATTGTATGTTTGAACAGCAGAAGTCCTCATTGCTCCTGTATTTTAAGATTAAAAATTCAGCTGCAACGCTACCTTCAGATTCAGAGCCATTAGAATGGATTTTTCAGATTTATTCTCCTGATTATAACACAGAAAATTAATTGCTTTTGACTGTAAAGAATTATGACCCATTCATTATTTAAGCACCTTCTCGATGGATGAAGCTTTTGCACTGACTTCGAGACTTTTCACTGAAATAAGGCTGCTTTTTTTTTTTTTTAAACTGGTATAGAGCGTGATGCACCTGCGTCAGACAGCGGAAGCACTGCACGCTCGTTAGGGGTGAGGACTGGTGGGAAAGAAAACCAGCGCTTTCTCTGGGTCTGGTTTGCTCGAGTATTCAACGTACAGGTAGCAGAGCCTGCTGGGAGAAAACAGGGGTAAATTACTCGAACAGCACTTAAAATAAAGACTCTGGTTTTTTTTTTTTTAAAAAAAGATGATTTATTAGTTTCTTAAAACGTCCTGGTGGTAGAGAATACCCCTTTGGTTTTGCTGGTGTGTGTATTGGAAGTGTTTGGGTTACAAACCGGGGAGGGGACGCTGTGTTTCACTCCAGCTATATTCCCCTCTGCTCACCGTTCAGCTCCCCGCTGCAGCTTCTCATGCTGCCGATTCAGAAGGTCTCAAATGATTTTTGGGGATATCTTAAGTCTTTGGTCTTGTCCTTTTAGCAGACTAAGAAAGAAGAAAAAAGTGATATTTCTTAAATCTTGTTGATTAAAACCAGCGGAAGCACCACGATAACGTTTTGGTTACCTCTAAGCTCAGAAACATTTGCTGAATGCCCTTAGTAGCCAAACCTCTGTAATTGTTCATCACAGAAATAAATGTGACACTTTGTGAACGAGGCATTTGTAGTAATTCTGGGTGTTACATGGGGTAACTCCCAGAGCACATGGTTCTTGATGTCAAATATGACAGAGCTTTAATTCATTACAGTACAATTGTGTTCCTAGTATCTTAACAGGAATGAAACTGTTGATTAGGTCGCGATGATTTCATAAAGCTTTTTCCCATAAGGACAGATTACAGGAAATACTGACATCAGGGATTTATCCTGGACGAGCACTGAATTCTGTTCCCGAGCCTGGGCACTCACCGGAGGAGGGAGTCGGCGCTTTCCCAGATGCGCTGCAGTTTTCAGTTCGTTTGCGCAGTCCTCTCCGGTCAGATTCTTCAGTCTCAATTTTTTTGCAGTTGTCTTAACACAGCCTACATCTAAAAGTGAGTTCCTAGTGATGTTGACGTTTCCTTCTAACTAATTGCATTTAAAGGTTTTGCACAGTACGCTCAGAATACAGTGGGGTTTTTTTCCTCTTATATATCTTACCTTTCCTTGTGAAAACAACTGGTTTTGCATTTGAGGGAGATGCGTTTTATCTTAAAATTAGTCTCTTTGAGAATTTAAGAAAATAGATTTATCATGTGCCGCTTTGAAGCGTTAGAAGGATTTGAGAGGCAGTTAGCCAACTGACATTTAAAACCCTTGAGAACTTGTTCCAGCCAAACCTCTTGCAAAAAAAGTAAATGCAGCTAAGGCTTAGTTACTCAAAAGATTGTAGCTGGCAGTTCAGCGCCTGTAATCATCTTGGAACATCCTGAAACGTGTTCTTTTCTTTAGCTGTTGTATCAAGGCTTTTGGGTTGTGTTCGTGAACCTGTCACTTCTCTAAATCAGAAATCTTTCTCGTGTTATTGAAGCACCCTGACTTTGAACGTTACGTTCATTGCAGTAGCCCATACAAAGAACACTTTTTGTGCAGGGACTGTATTTCTGACACTTTCTAGATGGCTGTAATCTGGAGCTGGAGTGATGTCTTGCTAGTTTGACGTCTCTAAATGATACGGATCGTTTGTCCTTGCTAAATTCTTGGCAAGGTGGTCCTGTTGGAAGCGCCAGGCTCCTGCCTGGCACCATGACCAACGGTTGGTCTACCAGGGGACCCAAGAGGAAGACCCAGGGTTGGAGCCAGGACTCGGCAGCCCAGCAGCCAGCATCTGCCGGGCCGTGCCACAGCTCGCACCGGCCGCTGGAGGGGATGCTCCTGCCTGTGGTGCTTCTCATGCAGGTTCTCACGGGGCTTCAGTCTCAAGGGCCTTTGCTTTGGCTTTCGCCCTCTCATCTTGCTTATACAAAGAATTTTTGCTAGTCAAGAGACATCTTTTTTGAGAAGAACCCGTGCAGACCAGCTCATTTATTGTAGTGAAACTAGCAAGTGCTGTATTTGATATGATTATGGCAAATGGACCGGCCCAAACCTGACCTCTCTGCTTTGGGTAGTGCTGGTGCGCTCTTGAGCTGCAGAGGATGTAGACTGGTCTTTATGTATTATGAAAGGATGAGCTTTTGACACCTCTGTTTGAAAAGGGAGGAAGAAAGAGGCAAATTCAGTTTTACAGTATACACAATTTTAATAACAAAATTTTTCTGTACACTGCACTTTGTTTTACTCCATTACTTACACCCCCTCCCACCAGAAAGTGGCTCTTTAAACATAATTTAAATACAATGCATCTAAGACTCCTTTTTAATCTCTGGTCACTAAGCTGGTAGAATAGTTCACTCACTAATGTTTTCGTGATGGTAAAAAGAAAAATGGGGTGGATTTTGTTTGGTTCTTTTTCCTTTTCTTTTTTCTTTCTTTTTTTTTCCCCCTTTTTTTTTTTTTTTTTTTTTAAACAAAGGAGTGGCTGAAGGTGCAGCTTTTCATTGCTTAGCCCAGAGGCGCACAAGCTGTGCGGTGGTTTGCCCTGTCTGAGGCTTGATGATATCCATCAAAGCTTCTGTTTACCTTTCCCCAGATACCTCTCAAAAGGTTTTTATACAAGATGTGAAATGCTGAATTTCCAGATGACTCTGAAATGAGCTTTAAGCATCCTGCTGGCGTGATGGCTCTCAAAGCAAAGCCTGGCACCAGTTCTAGCGTACGGGGCTCTGCGACGGAGGGAGGAGCTGCTGCTGGGCAACTGCCTTGGATTTCTGTTGTCTCCTTGTTCCTTTATTTGGGGGAGGAGAAATACTGTATCCCTCTCTGAACTTCTAATTTTTATGGAAAACTTCATAAGAAAGATGAAATTCAGCTTCTGGGTAGACTTCATAGGTCTGAACAGATGGGTTTTGATAGCTACGCAGATCACAGAATGAAATCAACTTTATTTTCATTAAAGTAGCACAGAAATTAACTTAAACACATTAAAAAAATAAGTGTGCAGTGCAGAATTCTAGTTTAAAGCCACTGGATATTTCTGATTTTACATATTAGCAACTGTCTTCTAAGGGGGGTAATGGGACGTAAGCTCAGATGCGTAGATTTGCATGCAGGCTAGGCTTATCGCTGAAAAATCAGATAATTTCTGCTTGGGGAAAAGCAAACAAAAACAAACATTGATACAGCGGCATTAATTATGTTTCCATCTGATAGGAAATGGGAGCTCTGTGCAGAGGAACACTTCAGGCGGAGGCTAAACGCTAACCCATTTTACTCTTTATCGAGTAATTCTTAGTTGTGTGCATTTAAAAGATGATCTAATGCAGAGCGACTAATGAGAGGAGAACTGAAAGCATTAATTCAGACCTGTTCCAGTATGATGACTCAAAAATTGAACTTGTGCGGCTGGGTTTGCGTTTCACTGAGGTGAAGGTGGGGAGGAGGAGAGGCTGGCTGGAGATCAGTGAGCCTGGAGATCTTTGGATGGGACCAGGGTCTTGAGAGCAGGAGAATCACAGAATCACAGGATGGTTTGGGTTGGAAGGGACCTTAAAGCCCGCCCAGTGGCACCCCCTGCCCTGGGCAGGGACATCTCCCACCAGCCCAGGTTGCTCCAAGCCCCGTCCAACTTGGCCTTGAACCCCTCCAGGGATGGGGCAGCCACAGCTTCTCTGGGCAACCTGGGCCAGGGGCTCACCGCCCTCACAGCAAACAATTTCTGCCTCAGATCTCATCTCAATCTCCCCTCTTTCCGTTTAAAATCGTTCCCCCTCATCCCATGGCTCCCCTCCCTGATCCAGAGTCCCTGCCCAGCTTTCCTGGAGCCCCTGTAGGGCCTGGAAGGGGCTCCAAGGTCTCCCCGGAGCCTTCTCTTTTCCAGGCTGAAATTTCATTTCTAAAAGGCCCTGAACACTTGCATGAGGCTGTGCCTGGAGGTGGTGAAGCACCTATAATGCCACTTAATGCTTGTAGAAACTGAGGCCATGCAATGGAGGTGGTATTTGGGGAGAGCAACTTTACAACCTCCTGTCCTTAGCCAGCGCCCACACTGAAATGCGATGAATTTAACCCAAATCCCCGTGGTTCTTGTTCCATGTACAAAATAAATCGGACACTGCTGAGTAACACAATTATTACAGTACCCTTCTTGCCTGGAAGAGTTATAAGCAATTGAGAATGGAAGACAGTAACCTAAAAAAAAAAAATAAAAAATAATAAACCAAAAATTAACAGCCTCTGGTTGTGTCCTTGTATAGAGCGATGGCTTTGCCTGCTGTTTGCTGTCCCTCCTAAGGGGATTCAAGTTGACTTCACCGCTAGTGTTTGACATTCTGCGAGTTTTATGATACCTGTTACCCTAAATGTAATGTTTGCAGAATTGCTTTGCTTACGCCTGGAACCTGGCAACAAATGGTTTTGGAAATGGCAGACATAAACTATGGCATTTGGGAGATTGGCTGCCTGTTAGCGTGTAGCGGAGTCAAAGTAAAAATCGAACAGTGCTGTGCCAGGCTGTGTCTGCTGGCCTCCCGCAAGCCAAGGCAGCGCTGCAGGACCGGGGGAACTGGGGATACTGGTGGGGGAGAGAAGTTGGGTGCCTGGGTGCGTTTGCTTTGAGAGACACTGGAGCACTGCTTGGAAAATTGGTACGAGTGGCTGGGGTGGAGAAGAGGATTAAATCCAGCATGGCTGGAACGGCTGTCTCTACTCTTCTTGGGCATAATTACAAGCTAATAAAGATGGAGTGGGCTTGTGCGCAGAGCTGGGGCGTTGGGAAAGCACCTCCTTGGGAGGAACCTCAGTGCTTCCGTCAAGCAGCCACTTCTCATTACCATGTGGAAGACTGACGTGGTGCCTTTTGAGCTGTCTGACAGCGAGGGTTTCCACGGGGCGTGGAGGAGAAAGGTGGAATTCCTTCTTGCAAATGCAGCTGAGGACACCAGAGTTCAGCATTGACATCTGATGGTTGATGGTAGTGTAGCAAGATTACTTGGCTGCCGGTATGATGAATGAGTTCGGTTATAACTTTGTCTCTGCTGGTACCCTACAGCCGTGCGTGAAAATCATTCCTAAGAGTAGTTTGCTTTCCAGTTCCCCCCAGTGCAGCCCATCGTGTAAGTTAGCACGAGGTAAGGGGCAGGATGCTGCTGAGACAGCGATGCTCGTCGCCTTGCCCAGAGAAAAGCCTGGACGTCAGGGAGGAGCTGGGAGCTCTTACTCCTGGTAAGGAATGAAGCGAGTCTTTCTACAGGCAGCTAAATACCCTTGGACACCAATACATTCTTGGATTTATCAGCTTAGGTCTGGCCGTCTGGCTCCTGTGGCATTTAATCATACAGAATATTTGCTCTTTGTCCACCTGCCCTGCAGGATTTATTGTATTCGGTTAAAAGCAGTAATTGATTTCCTAGAATAGGTGTAAATCGGCTCATCGTAGTATAAACAGTTACGAGGGTTCAAAGGTAGCTCTATGGAAAGCCATTAGGCTTCACCAAATCTCTTCCGTTAAAGTACAGAGTCACAGGAAGTAAACAAAATATTTGTTTTATAATCAGGGCACTGTATGTAAAAGTAAAATGATGCAAATTAATATCTTCAAAACCAGTAATTGAAAAATCTTTATGTAAAATCTTAACAGAAGTCACACTTAGCTTGCTATAATTGCCTTGGACGAATTCATTTCACAATAAAACATCAAACTGTTGTATAATTGCACCCTAAATACCTCACTAAGTGGTAATACAGATATATAAAAGCAGAGTGAAATAGCAAACAGATTTTTATGCAGTGATTTTTCTGTTTAAAAAGTTGGCGGAAGAGTTTAGTACAACACAATTAGCATACTGTAATTACTGATTTGTTCAAGGTATGTCGACACTGTGAGGAATTTCTTTTCTTCGACGGTGTGTGCTGGTAATTGTTTAACACTGCAGCATTGGACAACACATTTTGTTTAGTTATACATACATGTATATATATATATATAAAAAAACCTTCCATCCCTCTGGTCCTTTTAGCTTTGGTTAGAACGTTTACAATATTTGAGCAGTTGACTTAAAAATAATGTAATCCTTTGCAAACCCCCTCCACCCCCCGCCCCCGTGGCATCTGAGTACCACCAGCGCTGCATAGATCTGCAAATATTTACATATAATTTCATAATATAGTATAAATAGCAATATGGTGCTTCTGGCGAAAGAAATCAAATTACTCCTTAAAAATGAGGTGCGTGTGTGTGTATATATGTTTCTATATGATCTTTTTTAAACCGGCACGCTAGATTCTGTCCCGTATCAAGTAAGAAACGAAACATTTTTCAGTGAACTATTCTATGAACTAATTATATTTTCCTAACTTATCAGAGGGTACGTTTTGGGGTTTGCTTTTATTTTTTTATTTTCTTTTAAAGTGATAATTACCTTGAATTTTGGAAGAGGAGGACAAGTGAGAGCTTATATTACAGGGGCTAATTCTGTCTCCAGAGGAACCAGTGGAGTTAGTGCATGAAAATAGCTTCCAGGCGAGAGGAAGCCTCAGCTAGGGGGGGCAGCGGGGGGACAAAGAGAGGCTTCTTCCTTCCTTCCCTCTCCTCCTTAACCTCCCGGTTGATATTTACTTTTAATTAAGAAAAACTTGCATTAAGTGTATTTACACATGAAAAGGTGTTGAAATGCCGTTTGTTCGTAGCCGTGAGTAATTAGCCTGAATTCATGAAAAAGCATCATCAAGCCAAACCAGAGAGCCGATAAGAATTGAATGCACTTAATATTTAGAATCGATCCCGTCGCACTGAGCTTTCCGAAATAAGCTGCGCTGCCTACTTTGTAAGCGCCTGGAGAGTCGTCCTGCTGATTTGTGACCGTCCTGCTAATTTGTGACCGTGTGAACCGCTCCTGTCTCTATCTGTTGGGAGCTTTAGCAAGGTCCGGTTAAGCAAGCCAAACTATGAATGCAGATAGGAAAACCGTATTTAAAATAAACTCACTGGTCCCCAATGCACTGAAAAAATCCCCACCTGGACCTTCGTTGCTGGGGTTTGTTTTTTTTGTTTCCCCACCCCCCCTTTTTTTTTTCTTTTTTTTTTTTTTTTTTTTTTTTTTAACTGGAGTGAGATTATCAGAGGAGGAAAATCATCCTCCCCGGCTGCTTTTAAAGTGCAGGGAGCCAGCTGGAGCGTTTGGGATCCTCCAGCTGCAGTGGAACAAACGGAGCGTACGTCCCCCCGCGCATCCCTGCCCAGATCTCCAGTATCCTTCCCCTCCGACTCTTCTCGTTAGAAAAAGTAGAATATGGAGACTCAGGTATAAACGTTTTACACACAGCCATATAATTACAGAACATGAAACATTTTACATAGTTTGAGGTGAGCATCTTTTTAGACTTTTAAACATTAGGAGTGCAAGTTTAATGTAATCATTGCTTCTTTAACACTGAAAATATTATGGATCTATTTTTTAAAAAACTTAAAAATAAAAAATACTGCACCACTCCATAAACAATGTTTCCATTAAGTAGCTTGGAAAATTAGGCTTTATGTCAACATTTGTAAAAATTAGAATCTGATGTAGGTCCCCTACGATTTTAAAATAGGTTACTTATCTGGTTTAATTTTTGATGGCATGTAGGTATTATACTTCACATTCTTTATACGGCAGCTGCTGACACTTGCACTGTCCGTAGCCGTTGATGATGATGAAGGGTCCTTCGTGGGTGGGTTCGTACTCGTTATAGGGTCCTTGGTCTGACATATTTGCCATATGCAGCCGGGTTTGGGATCGGAGCTGCCTGTGGTTTTGAATCATTGAGCACTGCCTAATTCTTCTTAATGTGGGAGGGCAGCACTTCCTGGAGATGAACACTATAAAAATGATAAAAAAGAAAGAAAACAATAAAGCCATTGTTCCTGTAATTACCCTCTGAGTGAAGATGGCATTGTTTGGCTCGGGGAAATGTTCTTCGGTGGTAACGACCATGCCTGCCGTAGTTGGAATCTCTTTGTCTCCCATATGGAAATGAGAAGAGCTTATTCTTTTCGTGGACTCGGTGGTGGGATCTGCGTACGTCGTCGTAGCCGCGGGCGTAACAACAGTCGATAAATTCCAGCAAAGCTGAAAACCATACACGGCATCCAGAATATCCTCTCCCTGGGTGTGGTCGGGGCTGTGGCAGAGGATGGAGTGCTCCCACCGACCTTGGAAGCCACTCAACCATGTGGCCAAGGCGCAGATCTTTGGGCTGCATTCCCACAGATTGCCGGAGAGGCCCACGGTGGTGAGGGACCTCAGCGAGCTTAGGATCTTGGAATCCAGAGTGGTGAGCTTGTTGTTATCCATTAGGAGGGTTTTAAGGTTAGGCATAGTTTCAAAGACTGTTAGGTCGATGGCTTTGATTTCGTTTCCAGTCAAATCCAGCTTTTCTAAGGTGCCCCAGGTCCACTCCATCCCACACGTCAAGTTGCTAATTTTGTTCCACTGCAAGAAGAGCGTGTGCAGGCTGCTCAGCCGGAGGAAGTGAGCAAAATTAATCTTTGTCAGCTGGTTGTGCTCTAGGTGAAGCTCCCTCAGCTTGATTAATCCCGCAAATCCGTTGCGAGCCAAACTTCGCAAGCGGTTTGTGCTCAAATCCAGGAACTCCAGGCTACGACAGTCCCAGAACAGGCGGACCGGGATGGTCCGCAGGGAGTTGGATCGCAAGTGCAAGGTCTGTAGCTTGCGAAGGCCGTAGAAGAGCTCAGGGTGCAGAGAGGATAACTGATTAAAAGAGAGGTCCAAATTCTGCAGGTTAAGCAGCTGGCTAAAAGTTGTGTTTGGCAAATGAAAGATTTTGTTGGAACTTAAGACTAATTCCTTAAGTTTATACAGTCCTTGAAAAGAATCTTCTCTGACTGTTGCAATTTGATTATGATCTAAGTGAAGCCAAGTAAGTTGACTGAAGCTTGCAAATTGATCCCTTTCAAGTTCAGAAATAGAATTGTGCCTCAGTGACAAACCTAGCGAGCCCTTTTCAGTGGTGTTTGGCACTGAGTGAAACCCCTGAGAGTCACAGTAAAAGAGCAGCTTCTCACAGCGACATTTTGGTGGACAAGCCATGCCCAAGGCAGGCAGCATTTTTAAAACCATACTCATTGCATATAGTGCTGCCAGCATACGAGCCCCTAATGGCCACTTGAAATGTAAGCCTGCAGAATATAATTTAGGAAAACAACAAGATAGGATAGCCTTATCAGTATACTTTGAACATCACGACGGAAGATTTCACTGCAGATAACATTGCCATGCATTTCCGACAAGCTAATTCTAAACGCAAGGAACAACTTAACTACGAAACACAGAATACTTGGATATTACACTTAGGCTGAGTCTTTAGCTCGATTACAGAGGATTACAGTGTCACGATCGGAAAACGTTTGGGTTTTTTGTTTTTTTTTTTATATAAGGTTCAGTGCAGAACAAATTGCTATAGCACCTAACTGCTCCTTTAAAGCATAGCCGGTCATTCATTATACAAGGTATAGAGAAACGCAGCAACTTACCCATTCTTTTGAGTACATTGGAGGGTGCATTCAGTCGTAGTTTTAGACTCAACGCCGTGAGTCTGTAAAAAGGCTCTAATGTACGATAGCCTTTGAATAATTTACTGGGGTTAGCGTCCTTTGATATTAGTGCAAAATTGAATCCACGATGCTCTCTTGGAATATTCCTTTTGAAATCGCTGGCTTGATCTCCTCTGACAGGTCTGCAATTTTTAAATCAACGCTTAATACAAGTTTCCGTCCTCGGTGGCTGCTCAGCTGTTTAATTGAAGCTCACGTTTTCTTTTTCCGCAGCTGTGGCTTCCTTTCGTCCTAACTTGTTGATGGCAGATGGGTGGCTTATTGCTGAGAGAAGCTCCTGTAGTAGCATGAGTGCATTTACTGAAAAGCTTTTCAGGGAAGCGGTACAAGAATGGGTTTGCTTATGCGCCGCGACCACACAGGGCTGTATATAGACTGACGTCACCTGGTGACGTTCCTTTTGTTTGGGTTTTCCAGAAGCTTTGCTGTTTTAAAGCATTGTGGTGCATACTGTGATCGTGTTAAAGACCACTGATAGAGTGGGGGGGGGGGGGGGGGCTTGGGGGTGGGCGGTTGGTGAAAAATCAATGGTAGGAGTCCTTCATCCCCGCGATAGAAGGAATCGGAAAGACTTGCACCACCCCGCTCCCCCCTCCTGCATCTGTGCTGGCTGAATTCCGCTGGCGTTAAAAGCAGCGCAGAGCTGCGGTTGGAAGTGCCTTAGTGCTGGCTGCTGCCAGCCTGCCGTTAAATATCGCTGCATTAAGGGAACTTTTAGATACAAAATATACACGGTTCGAATAGAGGATGCTGGCGAGCACCAGCTTTTCGCAGGGGTGAGAGGGATTTGGCAGCTGAAAGCCCTCGCCTAACAACCGCGGTCCCTGCAGAAGCGGGCAGGGGAGAGACGGGGCGTTGAGACGAAGGTGGTGTGTCAAAGTCCAGCACCCAGCCCGGGAGCAACCGGCGGGAGCGGGCAGCTCGGGCGATGAGAAATTTCTGGAAAAAGCAAAAGCTTGCGCTACGGCACAGGAAAAATTTAATTGGGATCCAGCTTGACAGCGCGCAGTTATGAAACTAGAAAAATCTATTCCCCCTCCCCTTCCCCAAACGGTGGCTTTTGTACTTGCTTTTTCCTGGAGGCTGGAGTGCAGGGGAGGAAGATGGGAGTGTGGCATTTACCGTCGGGGCTTGGAGCACTTTGAGAGCTTCCTTGTGGTCCCCCATTACATTCCTGTGCCATATGCCCCCCGGGAAAGGGGGGACGTTACTTCCGTCAGCATCTCGCTGTGGGATAGGTCCGGAACAGTTATCTCTTGGGGTTCAGAGACGCAGAAATGAGCGTTTGCGGAAAGGGTGACCCTGCAAAGCTGTCCGTGCTGTCACAGCCAAGCCGGTCCCTGGCCGCACAGCGTGGAGGAGGCAAATGTGCTGTCATGGCTGCTTGTTTTAAAAGTTCATTGCCCTTTTATCTGGAGCAAACTCTCCTCTGGGACAGCTGGTACTGAAAGGTAAATGAACAGATCTGATTTAAATTTTTTTCTGGGTTTAGTTAGGATTTTTGCCTGCGTGTGCAGGAAAGCCTTCAGAGCAGCTGCTCTGGCCTTGACTGAATGTGGATGAGGCAGGGGGGTGCTAGTTCCCTGCTCCAAGCGACTTGGATAAGCTTTTTTATTTTCACCTTGAGATACAAAGCAATAACGTAGTAGAAAGCACTTGAAAATGTTCACTCTGTGGCAGCGAGGTGTCACTTACAACCTCAAGGCATGGGATGAGCTGAGAATAAGAAACTTCCCGTGCTGATGGAAGAAAACGATGAATTGTGTCAAAAGAAGATTTTAAGATAAAACAGCCGTTTACCTTTGTTATTAAGCTTGGTTCCTTAGCGATACCTATTTAAACTGAGACTTGCGATTTTCTACATGCTTCTCCCTTCCCTGTCCCGTGGCGTAACCGTAAGACCGACGGCGGTACCTCTTTCGGCGGTGGGCTGCCCTGTCCAGAGCAGGCTGAAGGGAAGCGCTGAGTGGAAAGTAAAGGGGTGAGGAAGATGAACTCTTTACAAAGAAAACCTCAAACCCACCCAAAAAAAAGAAAGCAAAACAAGACGACCCACCCCCAAACCCATCAGCAAAGTAACTATCTTTAATGATGAAGTGAATTAGGAAATGTTAGATAAACTTCTTAAATTGCTCTGCCATAGCAAGTGTTCTCACATTTGCTCTGGAGTGAAAGAAATATGCGCAAAGAAATTATGTAAACCTATTCAGCCTGGAGAAGAGAAGGCTTCGGGGAGACCTTAGGGCAGCCTTCCAGTCCCTAAAGGGGCTCCAGGAAAGCTGGGCAGGGACTCTGGATCAGGGAGGGGAGCCATGGGATGAGGGGGAACGATTTTAAACGGAAAGAGGGGAGATTGAGATGAGATCTGAGGCAGAAATTGTTTGCTGTGAGGGTGGTGAGCCCCTGGCCCAGGTTGCCCAGAGAAGCTGTGGCTGCCCCATCCCTGGAGGGGTTCAAGGCCAAGTTGGACGGGGCTTGGAGCAACCTGGGCTGGTGGGAGGTGTCCCAGCCCAGGGCAGGGGGTGCCACTGGCTGGGCTTTAAGGTCCCTTCCAACCCAAACCATTCTGTGATTTAAAGAGTTTCTTCCCATTTAATGTTCGCTGTACGAAGAGGAGAGAGCTGAAATCCAGCCGTAGCTGTCTGATGGACCCGTGGTACCTGTGGTTGTGCTTCCCAGAGCAGCTCAGCTGGCGCGCGATCCTCATTTGGGGTGTTGATGTGAATTTTAATAACATTTAAATACGATAACATAACATTTAAAAACAACATTCCAAAGGGTGTAATTAATAAAATGACAATGGCTATAAGGTCAAATGTTACCCCTCTCCTGTGCTGCCTCTTTTCGCTGTTACCAGGAGGCTGAAATTAGGTATCTTTTGGAAACGTTTTGCTTTTTTGCATCCGTATCTGTTGGTAGGTTCCTCCCACATTAAGATTGTATAATTTGGCACAGAGTTAAGAGTTAATGTTCAAACACGGTAAGTTTCTTCCTCTCTGAAGCTCTCCGTTCTTTGGCCCGTAACCAAACAAGGGCTATTTAGCACCTTGCCAGTGAGTTTCCTGTTTGGGAAACTGTTAACGCGAACTTTATGGGCGCTTTTCTTAGTGAAACATGTTTTTATGTGCGCTTGTCGTGAAGTAACAGATATTACCGAAAGCATACATCTGATTCTCTTAAGCCTGGAACTCTCCAGTAATATTCACATTGTTCCTTGGGAGCTGCCTGGGGTGTGGAGGTGTAATAGGCTGGGAATAAACCCCAGCTGCCCGCAAAACTCTTGCAATTGTGTTTCTCCCGAGACTTCAAACTCGCTCGCATGCCGAGGAGAACCACGTACGAGTGCCATCTGGGGACTCCTGCCAGAGCAGGCGCTTCCAAGTAACGGCCCGAATCGTCACGTGTGACAGGGTGAGGAAAGATGGCATGTCTGCCTCGGGGATGAGCTTGCTAGGACCAAATAACCCTCTTGGGGGCTCCTCCCTTACCCCGCTCCTCCGGCAGCAAAAGAGCTGGTTTTCCTGCTAAACCTCCACGCTGGAAAAGTAGAATTGCACCCTGAGGCTAGCGTTGTCATTTAGTTAGGCTGACATCTTGTGGAAGCCTTCCTAGTGGATTAAGAACAACAAATAAGCTGATTTTACTTGATGTCGATGTAGGCTGCGTGACTTCCTCATGCCGTGGGCTCGGAGGCTGGCAAGCCCTGCGGTCACAGGCTCCGGGGTTTGCAGCCACGCGCATGACACCGGGCGAGCAGAGAGCTCGCCCTCCTGCCTGAAGAAATGAGCACGTTAATTTTTGGCTGGACGTTAGCACCTCTGGGATCCTGGGAATATCTGCTGCTTTTTTGCTAAACGATAGCCTCTGTGTTGTGTCAGTAGGGCTGTGAGGCGGCGGAGATGAGCCCAGACGTATGGCTGTAGCGTTACCGTGTGCGTCCGGTCACTCGGATGCGCTGCGGTGGGGCTGCGTTAGCAGCGAGCCCGAGAAGCGGACACAGGAGAAAAAGGTGCATGCAAGGCGATGCATCGTCGACAGACATCCCCAGCTCTTCAGGCGAGCTGCAGACGTCCTTCGGGATGGGACAGGGCACCATGGGTTGGGTGGCGTTTGTCTTCCTGGGAGCAAAGGACACACGTGTGCTGGGGTGACTGTCAGCTCGCTGTCTGGCAGCTCTCTGCTCCTGGCGCTGGTCGCACATCGGAACTCCTCTTTGTCCCAGGGTGAGCGCAGGAGCCAGCCCTCCCCTCCCTGTGGGCACCCAGGGGGCGTCAGGCTGGCAGTGGGGAGGGACGTCAGGGTGGGAGCAGCACGGCCCAGCGAGCTGCGCGGGAGGGACAGTGGTGGCGACTTTATCCTGAGCCAGGCTCTTGCCATGCAGCCCCCGTGCTTTGGTGAGCTGCGGGCTCGCCATGGGAGACTCCTTCCTACAAGAGAGCAGCGCGTGGTCCTGCTTCCTCCACCATCGCACCTCAGATGTGGAAACACCGCTGAAATTCATGCGTGGCGTACTTGGCTGCTTACCCTTCCTGGTCTTGAATCAGCACCATTATACCTGGAATTCGTTTGCAGCCCTTGTATCATGGTAATAGAGGGGTACGGGCGCTTATCCTTTGCAGACGTGTAATTAGGCTAGGTGTCAAGGCAAAAATGAAGCATGTGACAAAGTGAATCTGAGCACTAAATCTCCTGCCTCCCCGTGAAGCCTGGCTGAGCGGCGGCACGCTGGTGTACAGCTGCCTCTGCCACCACCTGCCCAGAGGAGGGTATGCCAAACACTCATTTTTCACTTATTAAATCACCATCATTAACCACGATGCTGCCTGTCGTACAAACAGCTCGGAAGCCGATTCACAGATTACCTGAAGCAGAAACCTCTCTGCAAACCATCTTTTTTTTTAGGTAATTGCGTGCTGGGCGGCAGGCAGGGCGGTGTGGCGCTGGGTCACACAGCGGTGCCACGTCTGGCTCACATCTGGGGAGGAGGGATGCTGGGCTCTGCCGGGGTGGGTGCCGGGCAGGAGGCACCATTTCTCTCCGTAGCTCTGTGTGCTTAGTTTAACCTAAACTGATGCTGAACCGTTGGGATTAACAATGCAAGTTTTTGATAGTTGGCTCTAGTTGTAATACACGCGCTGCTGACCCTGCATTCGTGCACCGCCAAACCGTGCTCTCTTCCCCTTGTGAATCAGCTGGGGTTAGGTTTTAACATCAACAGCTGTAGGAAAAACTTGGTTCAGTTGTTTGGGGTTTTTTTGTTTGAATTCAGATGGCAGCCCTACAAAGGGGACGCTTTGTGACAGAGATGGCGATTCCGCTTTTGCCTCCCTGTACACAAATCCCCTTTCTTTTGCTTTCAGTGATTAAACCCAGAGCCTAGCGGGGATCGCCGTGGGAGCTGGGACGGCGAGGATGTGGCGGTGACTGCTTGAATCGCTTTCCAAGCCGGGTAGCGATGATGGTGGAAGAGCAGAGATTACAGAGGGTGGGGGGAACGAGCAATTTTTAACACCAATTCTACCCTCTCTGATAAAGATCTGATTTGATTTAAAGTAAATTTGCACTGTGGCTAAATTTATTATCCCTGATACTGGACAGAGCTGTGATATCATACTGCAAAATGATTGACACGGTCGACATGACCCTATTAAATCTGCTGAATCTGATACCTGCTTCCTGACGGCAGAGCTTCCGATTCCCTCAGCAGAGTTTTGTGCTGATTATTTAAAAATCCTACTAATAATCTGAACATTCACACTTCGCTGTTGTGAGTCCTCCTGATCCCGTGCATAAGAGAACGCATGTGTTGTGCTGCCGGGTCGGTAGTTGGCTTCTCAGTGAAAGTTTTGACTAGAAACAAGGATAATTTTTTTTAATAGTGAGCGTAATTGGTTACTGGAATAAATTACCCAGAGGTGGTAAACTCTCACTTGGAGCCTTAAAAACACAATATATTACTTTAGAGAGAGAGAGAGAGAGACTAGCCCAAGCAGGACTTGTTCAGCTGTAGGGTAGAGCTGATGGGTAGGATCTCTGGGGCTTGGGCGTGTGGGAGCCTGGGCAAAATGACTCTTGTGGTCAAGAACGATCTTCAGTGACTTTACGTGCCCTGGAGGGTTCGGGCAGTCACAGGCTGTACTGCTCTTCGTGTGCCCCAGAGACCGCTGTCCCCATTTGGATCTAACTGGGCGTAATTGATCCCACGGTTAGCGGTTTATGTTTCATTTTATGCAAAAAAAAAAAAAAAAAACAAGTCAAGAAACTTCAGATGGGCGAAACTTGACATCCTTGTCTCTGGGCCAAGGCCTTTGCTTGGGATTGGCTGTGATGATTTAAGATGTTAACGACGACAGGGTCCTTCCCTGTAGCTGCAGAGGTGCTGGTCTTCATCGTGTTCACCCCGTCCTGCCCCGCTGCACCAGCCCTAACGAAGGAGCCGAGTTAGCAGCTATATGCCCTAAACCGTTAAATCACCGCAGCTCAATTAGCAAAGCATTTTACGTTGCAGCCTTCAGAAGGAAATTCTGTTAATACTTTTGACGAGCTTCTGTGCTAAAAGTTTTGAACGCCAACAAGGTGGAAATAAACTGGAGCTGCCTTGCTAAAATCTAACGGGTTTAGATTCTACAGCTCTGTCTGTGCTAACATGGCGTGTAGCTTAATAGGATTGGATCAACCCCACGCAATTAGTGTCGCTTAGGCTCTAATGTATGCGTTGCCTGCTTTTCAGGGCATTGTACGTAGGCCTGGCTGTGCTCTGGTCTCGTGAACTGGAATGTCCATTAGTGGAAACCATCTCTTGGGTTTCCTCTCCTCCAGAAGGCATCTGGTCCTCGCGCGCCCAGGCTCTTCGGGGCGGTGAAGCCAGGGCCAGCAAAGTGGAAGCGATGGGTGGACTCGCTTCAAAAGCGTGCTCCTGCGTCGCCTTAAAATGGTGATGTAGGGGCACCCAGGGAGAAGTAAAATGGCACTTCTTGGAATAGCTGAATGTTTGGCTTTCTACATAATAGATGAGTATATATCTTAGATCCAAAGACATTCCCGGAAAAAAACACCCACATGTACGGGGGGGTGCCACGGGTTCGGTAAAATGGTCACGGCGCAATAGGTAAAGCGATGGGAAAGCATCGGGAAGCGCAAGCAGCTGCAATTGCAGGTTTGTGTCTCGGAGCAGGCTTTTAGTTTGTGCGGTGAAGTTGTCAGGTGTCCGATTTTTTGGGGGTGAATCGCCTGGGGGTGCAGGCAGCACCCACTGCCACCAGCGCGCCCCGAGCTGCCGCCTGGGACAGAGCCATCGCGCTCAATGGGACTCTCCAGCGTGACCGTGTCTCGGTTTTCCTGTCCGCCGAGCATAGGAACAGCAAACTAACTGCTCAATAAATGAGTAGCTTTAATTTTCACTTTGTTTGGAGACTTCAGCTTTGATTTTTTTGAGGGTGGAGTGAAGAACGGGACAACGTTGGGTCTGCTGAAGGCTGTGACTTCGTCACAACGAGCTCCCGGTTTTAATTTCGGTCACTTTTCAGTTACCTTTTGTGATGAGAATCAAATTACTCGATCAGGGAGGTGACGAATCTTCAATAATTCATTAAACTTAATGACTTTACAACATCCTAATTTTCCCCCTCCCGGATTCTGTTTAATTTTTATTTCTGCTGGAGAGTGGGCTCCGTGTTTTAGATTAAAGGCTGCTCATCCAGGTATTTCAAACCAGCCTGTCACCTGGAGAATTGAGAACTGGAATACCCTCATTTTAGTGCTGCTAAATGGTTTTTCTTCTCAACAGGATAATTATATTGATCGGGGCTTTAGCACTTCAGAAATTGGATTGTGGTTGCATAAAGTGTGTTTCAAAACTCTTAATATAAGCTATATTATACCGGAAAAAAACCCCTCCCAGCAAACCCGGACCGCCACTGTTGTTCTTACCCTCCCAATCGGATACAAATTTGGGTATTTTTGACCCAGCGTCTGCCTAAAAAGCGCGAAGCTGCCACTGCCGCTTGGCCCCTTGCCCTCCCGTTAACAGCAGGGCTCACGCGAAACTCGCTGTATCGAACCTTGGCGAAATCCAGCTCTCGGCGGGTGGGCCTGGATACTTCACTTGAAATGTTGGATTTCATCCCCGGCAAGCGTTTTACGAGGATTTTACCATTAAAAAGAATTGATTTTTGGCTTTTGCCTGGCTGCTGCAGGGCAGCCCTGTGTGCTAGCTGGGTGGGGAGGTGTGCGAGGGAGCACTGTCACATCGGAGGCACAGTCCTCCGGGCTTCTAGTGCGCATAATCACTTTTTTTTTTTTTTTTTAAAAAAAAAAAAAGCAGCTAAGAATGTTCTTGAAATGAATTAATACTGGTTTACTGGTTTGCCTTTGAGACCCTGAATACCTGTTTACCCCTTTGTCTCTTGTTTTTCAGGCTGGGCGCAAAGAAAGAAGTGATGCGCTGAACTCTGCCATTGATAAAATGACCAAAAAGACCAGAGACTTGCGTAGGCAGGTAAGCGATATCTAAAGCCGATGCTTGTTGAGACAAACGAGTGCAATTCTGCACGTTTGCCCTCTTGGGAATGTGTTATCTGTGGATTTGTTTCTAGTGGGCGGTGGGCTTGTTGCTCGTGTTTAGTGAATTAAAAGCTAGAAGTTTCGCAGGAAAGCATGGGGTGGAAACGTAATCCCCTCTTAACTGTCTAATAAAGATGTTGGATTCTTAATCATCCTCATGGCAAGAGAGATTTTTTTGTCTTAAAAAAACAACCTCCCATTTTATAGGTTTTGGACATAACCAGGGATGTTTTATAATTCTGACGGTTTTCATCTCAGCCTGTTTTCTTTGAGGACTGTATTTACGTAACGTCAGTCTCTCGTCCCTTTGGTTTTTAAAGCAATATAGTCCCCTCTTCACGTAAATGTGGATAGGGATCACGTTTGCTGAAGAATGTTTTTATTCCAGTAGAAAAATAAAAAAAGTGAAATCAGCATGTTGTTTAATCAGCTGAGGGAAAGCAGCAAATTTACTCAGGCAAAACCAATATGAACTGCTAAATCAATATTTGTGGCCAAACTGGAGGCTTGCTCCTGTATAACTAATCCAGTTTTTTAAGGAGATTTAATTTAAATTGAAGCAAAAAGTGTAGAGACAAGACTTAGTGCAGGGAAAGCCTTGGTCACACAAAGGAAAAAGGATCAACGACAAAAGTACTTTAAGCTTTTACGTATTAATACAGTAAAAGGAAAACAGCAGTGGAACACTACTGGAAAATAACTCATTCTTCTGTTTTTATTTTAGCTCCGCAAAGCTGTTATGGACCATGTATCCGACTCTTTTCTGGAAACAAATGTTCCGCTTTTAGTATTGATTGAAGCTGCCAAGAATGGGAACGAAAAAGAAGTTAAAGAATATGCCCAGGTTTTCCGCGAACATGCCAACAAATTGATTGAGGTAAGATGGCACAAATTAAAATGAAATTATCACTGATTAAATTAAGGCAAGACTAGGCAAAACACATTTTTCAATTCTGTTGAAACAAATAGCGAGTTCTGTAATAAATTTGCTTTTAAAATTTTCTTTGAATTAATTTAAGTACAATTTAATTTAATGTTTAAACACTCAAACGTGTAAGCTTATCAAAAAGCGGCAGCTACTGTTACGTAGCCCGTGTAATTTTAGATATTATACAGTGTTGAGTATATTATGCTGTTACCTTTACTCGATTTGTTAATTGGAGATGGCGATATGGAGTAAGGGCGACTGTGGCGCGGCTGTACCCACGTACCGTTCGATCCGTTGTTTGGAGCCTGGAGGGTTTTTCTTTTCAGTAAAATCCCAGTGAATATAAACAGGCCTTTTATAGGAAGGCTTTTAGAATGAGAACCTGCTTGTGTGTGCGTGTAAAGAGCGAACAACAAACAAAAAACTCGCGATAACAAAACCAGTCCCTGCCACCTTTTCCCAATAAAAACCCAAAGCCTCTCCAACTGGTGTTGCTGAAGACTAAAGCTGATCTGTGGGAAGGTGATCTTAAATGGGACCCACCTGGCTTAACTGAAATGCGTTAAAAGTCATTAGTCCGGTATTAAATTTAAGTTCTCCAACAGGTAACGTATTTACAAAGAGCAACCTAAGTTCATACCCTGTATTCCTGGATACGTCTCATAAACCCTGTCCTCTTGCCGTTGTTTTTGCATGAGAATGTCGTGCCTTGTTGATGCTAAATGGCAAGAACAAACCTCTCCGGGTATCGTTGAAGAAAAGTGCCGCTAGGAATGAACTTCAGAAACTCCTCCTGCATGCTCTGGGCTGCTCTGAGGCATCGGCCGGCTCCTGTGGTGCCCTCAGCAGCTGCCCGGGCACAGCCAGCTCCCGGTTAATGTAATTTTGCTCTTAGTACCACGGTGTTTGGTCCCTCAGTCCTCGTGTCTCCTAGGCTCACGGGGAATGCTTTCACACCGCTTGGCAGATTTAAATTACTTAAGAATAAGACTTATCAAACATCAGTAAAAGCAGTTTCTCACTCTTGCTCGGTCTATTTTTCTCACTTTTTTTAAAGCCTCTGGGACTCTGAGCGGGGTGAGTCTGGGTTGCATCGAGCTAGTCCAGCTCTTCGGAGTTGCTGTCTCAGCAATGAAAGTCTTTAATTATTCTTCACTTTTGGCCTGCCGCTTTTTGGTGTAAATACCATCGTCATATAGTTTCAAAGTGATTTTATCCTAAATTTTAAGTAATTCAACGTTGTTTGATAAAACAGCAGGCAGAAGGTGTTGCTGCTGTGCCCTGCCTCAGCAGCAGGATGCAGCCGTTCCACGTGCAGTGTTGGGAACACTTTGAGGCGGGTTTTCTCTAACACCTCCCTTCCTGGTGCAAGCCTAATTTATCTAGAAAATTCTTTTTAGGGCTTGTTTACAGGAGAAGTTGCCTGGCATAACAATAGCAGTGCCTTCCCTGCCGTAGTTCTGCCGCCTCGTCAGTGGGTGCGTGGTGTCCACACATGGAGTTTATCGGCCTAATTACCAAGGAGTAATTGCGCTGCTCCGTCTATGAGCTTCTCTCCCACCCTTGCTAGGTGAGCCCGTACTCCCTGCTCCTTCGGAATACGTGTGGATCCGAAAGCATCGGGTGCCTGTCCTCACTGGCGTGGGAGAGCGGTTTTTACTGACCTCACCTTGTGTGCGAAATGCCAAGCTGCAAATGAGTTTTACAGAACCTCTGTTCAGCCAGCCAGTCTGTCTTTCAAGTAAGACTGTTCCCCGGAAAGTATGCATTAAACAATATTTCTGACTGGCATCAAAAGGTTCTGCTAAAATGATATGCTGCTGCAACAACTTTTTGAAGGCTTGCTTATTGCTTTTGCTGTCTAAAATGTAACTATAGCGATAGAGTAGCATGATCCAGATGGCTTATAAACCTCTTCCAGGAACGTAGATGGATTAATATATAGGTTTAGGTTCGACAGAGGGGGAATAGTATTCCTGCAGGGCCCTTGTCTTGAGGGATAGCGAGCCGCTGTGGAGTCGTACGCCATGTCAAATTTACGGTGAAGGAAGACGAGTCGCGGTGGGTTGCACTTACAATGTCTCGGTGCGTCTCTGCCAGAATGGAGAAGGATGTTTGCGAGTTCCCATATGATTCTGCTCTCGGGCAGAAAACTCGACTGCAGGTATCTGGCAAAACAATAAAAGTTTGTTTAAGAGCGGAACAGAAGATGTTCCACCTGGGGAGATGAGAAGTGATTGCTTCTACCTGCTTTCAGCGGAAGATAAGTGTGCCGGGGAGTTTATCCTAACTACCCTCAGAAATGCCGCTGAGTGACTCGAGACATCAAATGTGACAAAACAGCTGCAGTGCAGAATGGAGCTGTGTTGTGTATCACGCCGTGATTGACAGGCTCCCGTGTTTGAGACGGAGAAGAGAACGCGTCCTTTCCTTTCAAGCTAAGCCATGGGAAGAAACGCACAGAAGAGACCCGCTCTGCACGAGGCAACTCGGAAGATCCCCGTCTGAATTAGTGCGAGGTTTTACACCTTGGATTTAGTACCCCGGGTCCTGTGACCTGGAGGAGTCAGTGCTGCTCTCCTGGGGAACCAGCCCCTAGAGGGGACTGGGATAAATAAATATATTTTA
This sequence comes from Larus michahellis, assembly GCF_964199755.1. Lineage (NCBI taxonomy): Eukaryota > Metazoa > Chordata > Aves > Charadriiformes > Laridae > Larus > Larus michahellis. Next base: position 3,124,412 of record NC_133906.1, on the reverse strand, counting down.
TTTTGGTTTTTTGGACACTAAACTATTGCAGGTGTTGGCTAGACGGGAGGAGTGGTGCTGCTGGTTCTGCCCTGGGTTAGCTTGGGGAGTTCTCGCTCCTGCAGCTCGGAGGTGTTTATGGGCCCTCCAGGAAGCTGTAAAGGGATGCAAGAACAGGATTTGGCTAAGTTTATCTCGAAACGTTCCCTTCTTGGCAGCAGAGCACTGTCTGCTTTCTGGTTCCTAAAGTCCAGGCGGCCAAATTTGACCAAAAGGTGCCATAACCACAAAAATCTGATTTGCCCGCTGGGTCTGCACCTTCTAGAGAAACCACACCAAAGCCGTGTCCCGTGGGGCTTCCATCTAAAGTGTTTCTCGTGTAATAGAATACTAACCCCCTTATCCTGCCTTCTGAAAACCGAGAAACAGTGAAACAGTGAAAGGAGACATGTCTCCGTTGAATAATAGGTTTCAAAGATAGCTTTCAAAATTGCTCTCTACTAGCAGCCCATTAACTACCTCGCGCTCTGCCTGCGTTTTGTTAAGGGAGTTTAATCCAGGAATTGAGAAGCCAATTTAAATGTAGCAGCGCACGAGAAGGACAGAAGAGCCAGCATTTCGGGAACCAGCGCAAGAGAAAGTTAAATTCAGTTGCGAACTATGAAAATCTTCCTGATTTACTGATTGCAAAGCACATATTTAGGTTCCAGTGGTTTTTACGATGCTGGATAAAGTAGCCTTGGCTCTCCAATCTGTTAACTTGGCTCTTGAGGAAAGGCAGCTTGGCATTGGCATCCTTACCTTTAACGTTCCTCCCTGGAAACTGGGCTGTCCTGCGACTCCCTGCTCGTTTCTCAACGATGTCACTTAGCACCACGCTGACTTTTTGTTCCTCCCGCTCTTTGAAGTTTGCTTGTGCACAAACTGCCTTTGTACCGCTCCCTGCAGTCCCTGCAGTGGCACTTCTGGCTATTCTCCGATAAGTGAAAAAAGCCAGAAACGGTATAAAAAGAAACGTTTTGCTTTAGAAGAATAAAACTTAGGTTGGCTGTTTGTCGCTGTTTTATTCTATGTGGTCGTCATGGAAAAGTTTTTCAGAAATTAGGTGGCTGAAAGGTAGGTGAGGGCAGAGTCCAGGTAAAAGCTTACAATAGCTGTTGGCTTGCTGAGGAATATTTTGGGAAGGACGAGTTTGTAAGTTCTTAAAAAAGGTGAATAATCCTGTCTTATAGGAGCGAATCCAGTACCCCTGTGTCAAATGTTTTTCTCAAATTTTATTTTTTACGTTTCTTCTTGGAGAAACTTTGCTAAGACCGGGGAGGCAAAAGCTCCCAATGATACTTCATAAGCATCGGTGTTTTTCTAATTGCTTTAATTTATCTGAAAAGGCCTCTCTGTGCCTTTTTTTAATGCACTGGGCTGTATCTCACATATGGAGAGATGATTTTCTCATCTTCACTGAAAACCCATGAACAGATGCAGCCTGCAAATTTATTTGCTTGGAAGGAATCACATTTGGGCACTTGCAGCTCCGTAAGCTCTCTGTAGCCTCTCGCGCTGACATTTTCCCCTGCTGCTGCCCCGACTCTGTTGCCTGATGTCCTGGAGTCATTCTTCAGAGCTCACGTTAAATATAGCGCTCTCCAGAAGCCCAGAGCCTTGCACACTTGCAGTGTTTTTATTGCAATTTATCCTGATTTGGCCATACTTGCAGCCTGTACGTTCTTCAGAGAGCCTAACAGCTGCAGGTTTCTAACACGTGAAAAGCTTTAAAAAAAAATAATGGAGTGAGTAAAACACCTTGGGCTTAAAATAATAGCTAGCTTTTTGGACTTCAGACAGAGCAAAGGTTTTGAAAAACTGAGGCTGACCTGTCCTCTGGTCGTGAGCTGTAGCTTACCTGGGCATAGCTGGTCATCTTTGTGAGAAAGGTATGCACTTGGTCTTTTTGCATGATATGGTTTGAGAAACCCACAACGATTTATTGTCATTTAGACAATTATTCTCTCACCCGATGACCCCTCCCCACCCAGGAAGGGGAATTGGGGAAAAACGTGGAAACACCAGGGTTGAAATATAAACAGATTTAATAGGATAAGGCTAGATAATTCCCATCAATAACACCACAGAACCAGTACTGGTCCCCGTACCAATATAAAATAGACAAGGACTATGCCCAGCCCAGCCCACCAGCAGGAGCCGTGCACTCCCCGCAGAGACAGCCAAGGTGGGACCCTGCGAGCGCTGCGGCTGTGGGAGGAAGGGCTCAGGGCTCCGGCACCGGGGCGAGGAGTGCTCAGGATGGCAGCCAGCAAGGGGGAGAGAGAGAGAGAGAGAGAGAGAGAGAGAGAGAGAGAGAGAGAGAGAGAGAGAGAGAGAGCTCCTCAGCAAACTTTCCAATTTCTACCGAATGTGCCGTTCCTGGTATGAAATAACCCTGTTGGCAGCTTGGGTCAAGTGCCCGGGTCTCGCTGCTCCTTGTCCCCGCACCTGGGGAGCTCGGAAACACCGAGACCTTGAAACCCGCACCCCAGAGCTGGCTAGAATGTAAATATTTTCACAAATTCGGACACTAGAGTCTTCTAGCAGTGCAGTTTTCCCAAGCATTAGAAGAGGAATTAGTCCTGCGTCGCTCAGACCAGGATGGTGCATCTTCTATATTTATTAAAAACGAAGCATGGAATCGATGTATCCAGCAGATCTAGGAATAAATCTGGCCTCACAAGTTTATACACCTACCATCTTTGGAGGTGGGAGTGGACGGGCTTTGCTCATTCTTAAAAATTCTTTTTTCTTGTTTGCCATCAAGGGGATCTCTCTCAGGACTGAAAGACAAAGATGACGCATCTTGGGTGAGGAGCGCACAGACAAGCGTAGGACTTGACACCCAAATGAAATATTGACTTGGAATGTTTTTCTGAGTCTTTGGGTATATTCATCTCTCAAAACTCAGCATTTTCCAGGCGAGGGTCGTTATCAGTCACTGTGGCATCTCAGCACCTGTTTTCCTAATTTATGGGGGCGGGAGGGGGAATCTGGAAACACAAGTTTGTCCTTTGCTTGCTTTTATTTTGAAGGTAATTGTGTGTTACAGGAGAAATGGCCTTGCGCTATGGTCTGGAGAAGAGAGGCAGAGTCAGTCCAGCTCGGGACTAATTTCCCGTTTTAAGATGGAGAGCGATATGTCTCTTCCAAAGAACGAGCACGTTTTCTGTAATTTGTCCATAGATAACCTTGGCAGCAATTTAAAACAAATGTCTTTAGTAAACGACCAGTATAACTCTAATGTGCCCTCTAAAGTGTGACACTCTTCAAGAACCGATGCACTTTCCTTGTAAGTTCATTTTATTAGTCAACTAATTCATAAATAAATTAAATTCTACTTGTAGAACATGATTTCCTTACATTTATAATCAGTAAAGTAGGAGAGCCTCAGCAGGAAAAAAAAGTTCCTCCATTTCCCAGCAAACTGGATATACAAATTTAATACATCATACATAAGTAAAGGCAAGTGACCTTTCAATAGGATAACTTTTGTTCTTGTAAGGGTTTTTTTTGAGGCCAATCTTCTAATGTTACACCGAATTATGCGTGCAAGGGTCTGTAGAATGCTGGTAGAGATGAAAAATCCTGTTGGAAGAGGAATAAGAGACGTCAGGATAATCTCGCCGTCCAGATTTCGTTGTGGGAGCGCCCCCGGGAGAAGCAAAGCAACCAGCAGTCCCACAGGGCCACTGGTGGGAGAGATGGAGTGATTGAAGATGAATTTGAACCCTCCCATATCTGGGCAGCGATGGGGGTGTTTGGAGACGTTCTTCTGTTTGAAAACCCTCCTGCCTAGCTGCTGCTACGTGGAGGAGGGGCTCCTCTGCCGTCCCTTTTCCATGGGGTGGTCCTTATGTTGGGTGGCTGTTGGGAACGCGGGGCTTGGTCTTTGAACGCTTGGGCGTAGGAGTTGGAGCTGAACGAGGTTAGGGTTTGGAAAACTCCGTTAATGTCCTTTTACCCCACTAGAAACAGCCCTGTATTTGCTCCGTTCCTTTCTCCTTTGGAAAGATAGAAGCATTTGGGGAAGGAGAATTCCATAAAAGAGATCAGGAAATAAAAGCCCAGTTGAGTACGGGCGCTGTTGACTCGATGCCCTCAGAGGCAGGTAAACAGCAATAGACTCCTGGCCTATTTTATTTTCCAGATATTTGAGTCTTCATCCCAACAGCATTTTTAAGTAACTTTTTTGGGTACGGCTTTTATAGATGTGGCATAAAAAGTTTTAATTCTTGATATATGACTAAAAGCCTCACTCCATGTCTGGGTTTTTATCATCTTAGTCATTAGCAATATTGGAATATTAATCATGTAGTGTCACCCAGGAGTTGCCTGAAGTCTGTAGAGCTCATTCCTCTTACTGTTTTGTTGCCTTCGTCAAGAGCATAATGTACTTAAAATTACCATTAAACTTCCCATGAACAGTTGTCTGAATCGTCAAAAACCCGTTTAAACGGCTAATAATAGGCACGGAATTGGAAGCCTTTAGTGGGATCATAACGCAGCACACTCTGAGTGATAAGCAAAATGAGATAGAACAGAATTACGATTTCCACTTTGATAAACATAAGAGGCTTGTTTGGATAAGGATAATTATTCAGGTACTATCCACATATCACTCCTAGAAACCCTTTTATTTTAAAGAACAACATTTGTGTTGCTAAGAAGCGTCAAAGATGAGGATTCGCTTTGAAAGATTTAGCTTAAGATCGGATCTCCATTCCGTACCGGCGGTGTGATTTCTGTCGTGGTAGCTCCGATCGACTTGTGTAACTAATGTGTTTTGTGCTTATAACAACATTTTAGCACTTTCGCTTGTTTGTCTGGGGAAGGAATAGTTCCCCTGCCAATAGTTACATCTGCTGCCACAGCTGCATCTCCGAGGGGCACGCTGCCCACGTAGCACACTGCTGCGCCTTCACCAGCTCCGTGCGCTCAGGTCTACGGCCAGGCTGGGCTCCCGGTCTGGGAGTGAAGGTATTCCAGCGCTGCTAGCACTTAAATCCCTGTGGGTACGTTTTGTGCTGGAGATGTATTAGCACCCTGCAAACACCTCTCCCCCCTCTTTGATTGAAAAGCCTGGCGGCAAGAGAGACGAGCGCTCTCCCGTCTGCGCTCGCTCAGTAAACGGAGCCCAGTTCGGTTTGTCGTGAGGCACAAACTCTGGATTCGCCCAGCTGCGTGAAAAATTTCCCTGCTTTATGAAACCTTGGCAGCACGTGGGGTTGGGTTGTGTTGGAGAAAGACGTTTCCTCTGGGTACGGAAGGAGTTCGCCAGCGCTGAGCGGAGCTTTCGCGGGACGGCTAAGCCTAGATTGGCACCAGGGAGCCGGAGACAGCTCGGTTAGGTTGAGAGCCAAATGCAAACTAGAGTTTTAGACACGCAGACAGTACTTGAAAGGTGCAAGTTTTGAGATTTGGTCCCAAAAGAAAGGTGGTTACCCATGAAAATATTTAGCAATTGCCTCAGTATTACAGGGAGCAGAAAATACACAATATATTGTCTCTGATCCCCTTCCTCTTTCAATCAGTTGCCAGCCTGGCGAAACAAAAAACCTCCAAACCCCCATTTCTCGTTGTCTAAAACTTTGGAATCAGAAACGAAAACGTTTTGCTTGCCGATTTCCTTCCATCTAGCTGAAATTTCCCCTCCACGTGTTTATAACCGGACTTGAAATTAAAGTCGCTCTCCTCTTCTGCGTGAGGTTGCAGAGCTCTGGAAATAGCAGTTACCTCAATTTTAGTCCATCATTCCCCTCGGTGCCTTACGTCTGGAGTTTTTTCTGCGTGCGGCTTGTTTTATTTAAAGACTTTTACTATTTTAAGTTAATACATTGGGATTCTGTTGCCCACAACAATCTCTTGCAGGGTACCTTCTGTGGAGCCGCAGCCGCTTGCAACTACTTAAGTCATATAAAATCACGGAGCAGCTGACAGCATGACTCCTGGTAACCTGCTCCGGAGTCCCTATGGATTTGAACCGAAATCTTCCTGCCATCCGCACTAAAGAAGCGACGCTGTTTTGCGTAATTCATAATTAGCTATGCCTCTGCGAAACTCGGGAGTTTGGAGGATTATAGCTATGATGCAGACTTCTCCCTCCTGCGGTACCTGGTAGGGCTGGGCGTTAAAATGCTCACGTTTATCTTGAGTATTGAGCGTAGTGGACGAGTGAATTAATAAATGAGTGGACTTACTGAATGATAAAAGCCTTTTTTTTAAGAGGGGTGGAAATCGCATAATTGACACATCTCTTCTGAGAGTCCTCCGTTGCTACTTAGTTTTGCCAGAATGGTCGTTTCTGCAGATAAATTAATTTCATGGGCTTTGACCATCATGAAGTGAATCTGGACTGTTTTCTTAATAAGGGGGGAGGAAGAAATTAGATATGCCGTATTTGAATTTGGTGAGAATATCAGCTACGCTGCTCTGTAACGGATCCTCAAGAGGAGAACGTTGAATGGCTGCCTCTCCATTCTTTTTTTTTTTTTTTTCCCCCTTTAAAATGAGTGATTTTAAGCTGTTTAAAGGTGGGAATTTGCATTCCCAGAGAAATTGTAAGATGAAAAGCAAAAATTAGAACAAGAAGCTGAGGATTTGACATTTAATCAGAAATTAAAATACCTGGAACGCCTTTGAAAAGCTTTGTTTCCCTGTTGTTGAAATTCCCAAAGTATCTGTGTGTAAATGGGTATGGTTTTGCAATTTTTTGCTAAGGGTTTGTGGATGGCGGTTACGAGAGGATGCTGGCTAACGTTAGACTGAAAAGTTACGTTTTTCAATTGTGAGCCCGTCTGAAAACTCTTACTTCTGCAGTGCTATTTTTACAGCTGCAGTTTGAAATCAGAGGCGTCACTCAGAATTCAATTAGCGTATCTTTGTCTCCTGCGTGGCCGTATATAATCCCTATTTAGAACAATGCTGTGTGGCAGAGGCAGCTCTGACAATTTTAAATTATGCAACAATAAACACATTAGAGGGCCTTCTCCGCATTATAGCGCTGCTGGGGGATTGCGTCCTGCACCCCTTTCGGAGGGCTTTGCCGCCTTGAGTTCCTGAAAGAGCTCTCCTAAAAACACGACCTGTAAAACAAGGAGGAGAAACTTGGTCTTGCCTCTCTGCAGTCAGTCCAACTGCACGAAGCAAAGACTTAAATACAAACTTTCAATGGCAGCCTTTGAAATCCTTGGAAAAAGAAGATGTATTAAGTCAAACATTATAGTTCCTTTTTTTCTCTTGCGGGGTTTGGTTTTTTTTTTTCCGGTCTTTTATTGAAAAAGCAATTTGTCAATCCTCTAATAAACAGCTCCATGTAAAGTAACCTCTCTCCCTGAGCTGGGATGTCAGCGCCAAGAGAAAGTTTAACAAGAACGGAGCTGCGGCGGCATTGCTCGGTTATTTTGAACGGTGTAATTTAAGAAGCTTGACCCCAAGCTCGTGTAGGTGAGGCTGCTGTAGTCTTTGAATTGCTGGAAGACATGGCTCCTTAGGCATTACCTGAACAAATTTCAAATTGCAAAAAATAAAAATAAAAAATAAAAAATGTATTTCAGGTGAAAAAGGTAAAAACTGCATATTGTCAGAGAAGGCAGTTGTCTGCAACAGCTGCCAACACAAACACAGGCTGCCAAATTGTCACTAACGGGGGAAAGAACTGCTTCAGAAATGTCAAGATTTTTTCATGATTTAAAATTGGTAAATTCTGAAGAATCAAAATAACTAGAATTTGAGATGGAATCACTCCGTGACAGATGGTACAATGTGTTTTTTTTATATATTGGAATTCTACCTTCCTGCTAATAACGTCTTCCCGATCGACCCTGCGCGCTGAGCTGGTGCCCACCTCTAGAGGGAACCAGTTAAGTTGTGCCTCCTCCAAAGGCATCCTCTCATCTCGCAGGACACTGATGCCATCGTTAATTACCAGTCGGATTTGAGTTTCGAGAACTGATCAGTACGTGAACCCCACCTTCCAGATGAGTTGGTCCGGCTTTGAGTCTCATTGGCACCGGTTCGTTAGCTCAGTTTGTAGAAATGGTTGTGTCTTTGCCCATCTCGTTAATGCTCGGTTCAAGGCCAGGTTGGAGCAACCTGGGCTGGTGGGAGGTGTCCCTGCCCAGGGCAGGGGGTGGCACTGGCTGGGCTTTAAGGTCCCTTCCAGCCCAAACCGTTCTATGATTTCTCACTGGGCGTAAATGTAAGCTCATTAATCTAAACATCAGCAGCTGCTTTGGGTCCATCCTGCCTTTTGGGATGAGGAAGCCGGCTCTGGGAGACGGCTGTACGCTCTGTGAGCTGAGACAACCTTGATGGTGCATCAAAAAATGCTTTTCAGTTGGTCTGTCAGTGCCGCGAGAGGTCTCTGATCCACGTCAGTCCCGCTTCTCTGTCTGCCTGCCTTCCCTATGTATTTTTAACTTTTTTCAAGAGATTGCTCGTTATGGCTGATTACATTATTTGCAACTTTTTTGTCTCCTTTGATGCCTGTGCCAGTGGTGCTTATGTAAAGGGACTTGATGATATTGAATGGTGAGAATGAACAAATGCAGCGGGAATTCAATTGCTATTTTGCTCTCAAGCACAAGTGTTCTTTCTAAATCAAGTCTGACCACTTACTCTGTCAGTCAGCCACCTTGTTGGAGACACAGAGAAACTATTTCATTTACATTTAAGGGCAATTCTTGTTTGCCTGAAGTACTTCATTTTATTTGAAAGTTTTAGAATTGTGTAAGATTTCCAAGTGCCCTGCGTGCTTTAACACAAATTTGGCAGGAGCTGATCTTGATCTCGGCTGCAAAATCCTATGTATCGTGTGTGCCTGTCAAATAACTGGCCAGCGGTGCCCTGTCCTCGCTAAAGATGGGGAGTTTGAAGTTATTTATCAAATATCACACCGGGGTTATTGATGATGGGTGCTTTCAGATACTTTTAAAATTAAATTTCTTAATCATACCACCATCCACATACATGCAACTTTAGAATTCGTGCTACAGACCACCTGATAATTAATGACAATTTAAAATACCTCATTGTAGTGTCGTTTACACCTCGATTAATCTAGTTGAAATAGCTCTTCTTAAATTTCAGATTTTAAGAGGCTTGTGAGTGTTTTCCAATAGTTTGGCAGTGCTTCCCGCGGGTGCCGTAAATCCTGGATTGCTCTGAATTTAGGGCCATGTCCTGCAGCGCTCCAGAAGTCATCTCCGCTGCTGCCGCGTCCCCGCTCTGCTCTGATGTGCACCAAATTTGTGAAGTTTGTGTGCTAATCTGGCAGAGAAACTAATCCACCACGGCGCATAGCTTTCTTTTGGACGAGGACGCTGAAATGAAGTGTTGAGATTTGGAGACGCCGCGGTAGGATGGGATGTGGCAGCCAACAGTTGGATTGTCGTAAACTGCCAAAGCCCCTCAGTCAGGGGAGCACACACGCTTCTTTCATAAAGGTTGGCAGTCCCGGTCGGGCAATTTCTAAAGAAGAATTGCCATCAGTGAGGTATTCAGAAGAAAAATGACTGTTCAAAAATGACTGTGCAAAAAAGCAAAATTTCATCGTACCATGGCGGGGACACTCAATTATAAACTTCTTTGCCTCTCTGTATTCAGACAGAGCGGGGTTTCTGTGCGCTTGATTCATCACACTTGGCTTGAGAGAGAGCACAACATCTCCAGATATCGGAGAGGCTGATTTTGTAGTGCTTCAATGTCGCTTTTATTCAGCCCCTACTCAATAGAGCTTTGTGTTCTTCTCGCTCCTAGAGATTGGAACTGCTGCTGCGGAGGCAGGAACGACGTGAAAATATGGACCATAAAAAAGATTGGCAAACTGGTGTTTCTCAAAAATATGACCTGTGCTTAAAACAACAGCAAAATCTTTATTTGACTTTTAAATCATGGCATCTTATTGTCTTTTGATTTTATTTTTTTTTCTTGAGCCTCTAAACAAAAGCGTAATATACTACAGCTCGCTGTGAACGAGGGATTTAAGACATGGCAAATCTACAGGAAAAAAACCCAACCCTGTCTTCAAACTAAAATCCCTTTTTGACGGGGCGTTATCGAGAGTACAGCTGTTGGGTGGTAGTGCCGAGCAGAGAGGAGCTGTGCTGGAGGCTGCAGCGAATGTGGTAAGAGAAAGGAGGGAGAAAAGAGCCTTGAAAACCCGGGTGCGAGCTGCACCACCTTGCAATGAGATGAAGGCTTACCGCAGCTCCACCTCTTAACTCGTAGGTCTTGTCTACGAAGCCTAGTGAAAAAGAAAGTCGAGGAGCAAGACACTAATATTCCAGAAAGCTGGCAGAGTTTTTCCTGTCTTGTTGATGCTGCATAGTCGTTCTTTCAACTTCAGTTTGTTTTCACCCAAATATATGCCGTTGCATCTGTCTACTTGGTCGTTCAGTGTTGGAAACAGACCTCTCGTCTTGACGGCACCTGGGTTTTTGTCCTCTGTAACTTGATTTGGAGCTGGAGGGAGGAAGAGGCTGGGTGCTTCGCAATGGGAACTTGCTTTTTGGTCCCAAAGTTAATAATGGGGTTGATGAAAAACACCATTTGGTGCATTGGCATGTGGTTGACGGTCTGTGGGACAGTAATGTATTCTGCGTGGGAACATCTGTCGTAAGGGAAGGGCTTGGGGAGGGGGAAAAGCACACGATGGAGCTGCAGATACTACTTCAAAGTGACTCGTATACGAATGCACGGGATAATTAAAGGCAGAATGGAATTTCCCCAGCTTATAGAGAAAAGTGCATGGAGCGATCTGGTTCAGTGGTGTTACTGAGCAGCTGCTGGCTCCTGATGGTGCTTTTAGAGCGCGTTTACTGAGGGGTTTTGCAGGTTGCTCTGTCTCCAAAAGGACAGTACTCGGTGTTCGTCTCAGTTCACTTCGTGCTATTTTTACAGCTGTCTGTGTTCAAATGGCTCAGAATAACATGCTTGTCATTCACCTGTCAACTAAGAAATGTAACTCACTTCAGACTTCCTTCCCCTGAGAGTAGCTCCGATATGAGGAATATCTTCAATTACCCAAAATTTCTGTGCTGTCCCCTTCCTGCGTGCTCTTGAAAGGCAGGTGTTTACCAAAGGTCCTCTGTTCCAAGGTGACCTAGTTAAGGATGCTGCTGTGCAGCAGGTCCTGGTTTTGGAGTAAAGTTTTAGCATCACGAGACGCTATTTGAATTTTGGAGAATTGTGTCGGGATCTTCAAGATCACCTGTACTGGCAGATGTTTTTATTCAATAAATCGTGGCACAAACGGAGGGCTGGATGAAGAGCTTTCACTAGATAGAAGTACACGGAGTAGTTTAAGGCCATGCATTCGAATACCTGTACCTTGTCGCAGAGGTGCGCTCCGTGCGACGCCAGCAAAACACCTCGAGCTTCGCAACACCACTGCACCGCTTGTGTAGGTGAAGGGCTTGATGAGGCTCCCAGTTCTTTTGTGTTGACACACAGTAGGATGTAGAAACGTTTCAAGAAAAACGGAGCATCCCTACGCTTCTGGACATGAGAAGACTTAATCCTCGGATGCGTGGGAGCTGGATTGGTTTTTTAATTGTGTGATTGCTGCTGTCTCACTCAAGTGGGAATGGGCTTTTAGCTGTAACTTCAAGTGCTGCACGTGTTACTGGAGAGAACTTAACCGAATTGGGATCTTACAATGTCTTGTTTGAATGACTGTGGTTTTAGGATCTGATGAGTTACGATTTTATGGCTAGAGAAGGAACAGACGTCATTAGAGGTTTCAAAATTGGTTAGAAGTGAACGAGTGCGGATGCTTTGTATTTCATGATGGGTTACCGGTCACTGTTGGGGGCAGGTAAAATGTTTCCTACAGAAGAAAATGAAACCCAATTCTAACAGTTGTGTTGTGTTTTCTCCCGCCTCTGACACAGGTTGCCAACTTGGCCTGTTCCATCTCCAACAACGAAGAAGGCGTGAAATTGGTTCGCATGTCAGCCAGCCAGCTTGAAGCCCTGTGTCCCCAGGTAATGAAGAGCGTAAGAACATAAGACATACCCTAATGAGTTGGGCAACTGCTCCTGCTTAGCGCATGTTCTGGCCTCTTAGTGTCCGTCTACGGACTGGCTGCAGAACTTGGCTTTTTCCTTCATATCTGTAGAGAACGAAATGCAGCGTAAGCATCAAGACTTAGAAACTTTAAAATACATCACAAAGGAATTAGCGATACAATTGAGTCTTTTTTCCATAATAGCTCAAATTTCATTTGGCCAGGGTATTGTAATAACCTGCGAGACAGTAAACTGGCGAAGCTTCAGTGCTTTTACTGGGCACGTTCGTGTTGCAGGAAGATGTCTTGTGAAGACGCTACCGCTGCTCCTGTGCACGCTGTAAGATGAATTACAGATATATTATTTTTTGCCTGAGTAGAATATAAATATGCCCCAAAAAATCTTCTCGATAGAATGGGATCAGAGGAAGCCGGCTACGCCTGAAGAGTTTGAACCTGGCTGAGACTACCTTTTAATTAATAACTTTTTAATGGAAAAAAGGAAATTAAGTTTATATAAGCACTAGACTATCTTCTTCCATTTTGACAGCCCTGATGTTTTAAATGTCAACAAGCAGATACTTGGATGAACCCCCGAAGACTACAACGCACTCTCAATTCTTGTAATTTGCATTTTTTTTAAAGCAACAGGAAATTCAGATCTAAACTGTACAAATAAGCTGTTGTTGGTGACGAGGAGCTAATGGGAAGTATTTACTCAAAAAGTCATTCAAACAGTATTTTATGAAAATAAGGCGTATTGTCTCAGGATTATTTGGAATTTGTTCAGATTTTCCCATATCGAATAGTCCCTTTAAAACCAGTTGAAAGGAAGAGAGAGGGGGGAATTTTGAGGGACTAGGTAAGATAGTGTGAAGAGCAGGACTATTTTACTTTTTGCATTACTTTTAAGTGACAGTGCTATTAAATAGGTGAAGGTAGACACCACAACATAAAACATTAAATACTTTTTATGAGGCCTTTTGTCATCCTGGGGCGATTTCTGTGGTCCTCGCTCCCAGCTCAGGTGCGGGGGCCGGTGCCTCGGCTGCGTTGGCCGCCCAGCTCTCTGCCTCCCACCTCTGGGGCAAGACGTGTCTATGGCTCCTTAAAACCAAAGGCCAAGTTTTACAGTTGGAACCAAGGACGTGGAAGAAAAAGCTTTTAAAAATACATCTTCTCTGGTATAAGGGCTTGCTCTTTCCTAAAGCAGCCGACTAGGCTGGACGTATTTTATTTTATTTTTGTTATCTCCAAGAATATGGGTGTCTAATGCATGTTGTTCCAAACAAATGGTGATGTTTTTTGAAAATAATCGTCTTAAGAAAGTTAGGTTTTCTTTGAATCTGAATGTTTCTGGTAGTTGTCCAAGTCTGTGGGGGTGTTTTTCTTTCCCCTTCCCATTGCTGCAACTGTGTGTATTTCAAACTCTTCTATCTTTGTTTTTCCAACAGCTGCCTATTTAAATAAATCTCCTCCTTTATAAAATAAACACCATGATAGTCAACACAAAAAATTAAGCGATAGTCAGTCGTCACCAAACTGTAGTCACGTCTGCTGAAGTGCAGTTGTTAACCTTTAACTTGAGGGATTGTGGATAATACGTTTAAGAGGCATTGGAAGCTTTGATTAGCTATAAATGGGCGAGGGCTCAAACTGATGGATTTTGGCTTGGCAAAGGGCACGTATCGGAACTTCCAAGTTCTGATGCTCTCCTGCGCGCTTTTGCCTTAATTTCGGGGTCGTCACCGAGAGATTAGTCAATGACACTTCAGGTGTTCATCGCACTTGAAAGAGTGCTTTTATATTGCGTTACATGTTGTCTGGTTGATTCTTTAATGCTCGAAGAGTATTTAAACGTGTCGTGAATCCCGAGAGATAATCGGGGCACCTGTCTATGCTGTTTTACAAGCGGCATCTCCGCTTTCTCCTGACAACACAGAAGTTTGTCTCATGCCAGTCTCAGTGATGCGGCACGCTGCCATCCTCCTTAACTGCCTTACTGAACGCTCCCCAGACTTTGATTACTCTGTATAATCTCTAAATGCTTCTCGATAAAAAGGGCAGCATAGTGGGCTTTCGTTTCCTTTTTTAGACGATTACCTGTTGACTTCGCAATTCCTGGTGGGAATCCTTGAATCATTTTAGGTGGCTGTGCTGAACAAAAGTGTGAGATAGGCATATAACACAGATTTAATCCAATGTTATCTGCCTTTTTCTTGTTTTTTTTTGCTTAGATGGTATTTTTCCAGGAAGATGCTGGATTCGGAATGAGTCAAGTCAATCAGTAATTACAATAGTCTCTGAAACTCAAGTGAATATATCAATATCACACAGAAATATGATGTATGAAATTTAATTCGAGGTATTGCTGTGGTTGAAAGGATGAAACTGAAATTTAATGCACTTGAGTAAGTCCCCAGGTAACCTCTTAAATAGCTTAGCTGAGTAGTGGCCATTCTGGGAGTAGGGAACTCCTGGTTAAAGAATGATTTCTGCAGAAATCAATCTGTAGAGTTAATTATAAAAGCTGTATCTCAAATAGAGCAGTTACTCGATCTGTTGCCAGAACTAGCCTTTTTGAGCCGGCAGCAGGAGTAAGGAACATGCAACACTTCAAACTGCTTAGGGAAAACTTGGAAGTTTTCTTGGTACGGACAAGAACTCATTCATTGACAATGTCACCTGCGGGTTCGGACGTTCTCGGGTTTGAAATTTAATTCTTTGCGGAAAATTTTTCATTTGTAAAGTCTCTACGAAAGCAAGCAGTTAAATTTGTTTAGTGTGGCTGTGTTACTGCAAATCATCTCTTCCTCGAGAGTAACATCATCCTTCCTGGTTGTGAGTCCCCGGCCAATTAACGCAGAAATTAATGCAAAGTTGAAGACTTAATGTGATATTTAGAGCTCCCTTTTGAACAGGAGGAACTGTTTGGAAGAGCTGTGCATGCTCTGAAGGAGCCAGCTGGGTGACTTGGGCCAGGCTGGGTTTGCAGGGAAGAAATAAGGCAGCGGTAGGGGGTCACTGGTGTTTTTTTGCACGACACCTTGACTTACAAGCCGGCCTGAATTCTGTTTTCGAGGACGTGCGTTGCTGAAACTCTGTATATTGAAGTGAAACAACTTTGTCCAGCATCTGCAGTCCTGCAGCTTCATGCCTTGCTAGGTGGCGGGGGAAACAGGCCTGTCTGTAGTGGGTTAAGGTGAAGGGACAGAAGCCCTCCATCGCTCCAGTTACATGTTTTTAAAAAAAAGAAAAATGCTTAAGATGTCTTTCGTAGTGGGAATGGACAAGTATACTGCTGTGAAATGCTTGGAATGGTTGCCTGTGCTTCCATGTGCCTAGCAGAGCGCTGGGGGAAGTTTTCTTTGCTGCCTTGCTAAACACAGAGCTTGCCAATGGTAAATTAGTGAAAGATTTTGTTTATCTCGACTTGAAAACCTGGATCCTTGCTCGTAACTCTGGCTTCTGAGTTCTGTTTCCAAGAAGTACTTGCTTTGGGAGCCTGCAAAAGCTGTTTTGTAACAGCGTTTTGCATTAAAGATGTCTGAGAAGAGAGCTTAACCATAGGAGTGTTTCTGATCGTACAAGCTGTAGGTGTTTGGAAAGCACCAGTGACAATGCCCCGGTACAGCTCTTGAAAGGAGAGAGTGTTGCTCCAGCCCTTTGATGTGACAGTCTGCTGTCACTTGCAGCTGCTTTTACCAGCTCTATGTTGACTTTCTCATTCTTTGACTCCTCCATGAAGTTCCTCTATAGACTTCTAAGGAAATTGCAGTCAGGCTGGGAGTTTTAGAAAATAATTATGGATTAGAATTTCCATCAGGTTGGGTGTTTGCTTCTGCCAGCGAAAGCCGGAGCACGTCGATTGCTCTTGAGACCGATCATCTTCTGGGAAGCGGACCTGCATCTCCCTGGTGTGCACACGCAGGACCTGGTCTCCCATGCGTAAGGAGGTGCCGGTTGCCTTCCTCCTCTGCTGCCGCAATAGCTCATCCTCCTTGGAAGGCCTGGGAGGGCACCAGGCAGTGTCTCTGCCTGTCCCTTCCATGCTCCCTCCACACCTACCTTAGCACAGGCGGCGTGTTCGGCACAGCTCATCGGCCCCTGCACAGTCAAGTGAGTGTTGCCCGTTAAACAGGCTCCAGATAATTCTGGGATTAAATTACACTTTTAATAAAAATAAATTGGCCCTTCTCATATTAACTTCGTGTTTTAATAATTGCTGTTCCACGTCCTTACATTCCAATTTCGAAACGCTTCAAAAGCCATTTGCTGCTTATAGATTTCTGATGAGGCAGATGGTTACATATGCTGCTCACACCTACTGACACAGAGAGACAAAATACCACAGCATAAGGAATCCCATGTAGGGGTTCCAAATAGCACAAAAACTTCTGCTTAAAAGTTGCAGCGTCTCAGAGAAACAAAAACCACCCTCCAGTCCGCCCCCTCGAATCACCCAAACCCAAACGTGAGAGGCAGACTTTCTCTCCTCAGGTCCCCAGTTTCTGCCAGTTCCCTGGTGGCAGTTGGAGAAGGAGATAACTTCATTTTTTCCTACAGTAAAGACTTAATATCGAACAATTGTCCCCTTTTTTTCTTCACTTTGAAAGACTTGACAGATTTTTTGGATGTACTAACTAGCAGATCTCTCTCCAGACTGTTTAATTACAGGTGCTTGAAATATTTTATTGGCATTGAGTAGAAATGCTTACATAAAAATAAGCTTAACCCTTGGGTTGCAGTTTTGTATCGTGTAGGCGTGCCGTGAAGAAGGGCCAGCACAAGACAGGAGTTGGCCATCAAAGGAACAATATTAGAAACTCAAGCAGTTACTGATGCATTCAAAAGAAGCAAACATAAGAGAAAGGGATTCGATTCTGTAGAGGGAGGTATGTCAGCAAGGACCCTATGTTTTCATCGCAGGCGCAGAATGATCTGTGGAGTGCAGTAGCAGAGCAGCTTCCAGAAAAGCCACAGAGTCCCCGAAACCCCCAAAGCTTCAGCAACTTGAGTCAGGGAAACGCAAAATGAAGCATTTTACGAACCGTTCACAAATGGACACCAAAACAAAGGGCACCAGAATCCTTGCAGCTTTTACATTGACTGGTACTATAATACCAGTCATCAGCTACAAATGAAAATGTTTTTTCCGTATACGAGGAAGTCGATAGCGTTAATTATCTATACACAATATGCAAATAGTAAATACTGTGACAGCAGTATGTGCAAAACTGGCAAAGGTCATGTTATTCCAGTAGAAGTGTGTGGATCTGTGGGTCATCCTAGCGCTGCAACAACGGGAGTAAATACCTCTGCCGAGGTGCCCGCGGTCGCTCTGTGCCTAACTTGCAGGAAGGGAAAGTGCTCAAAGTGCCTTTCATACATTGGAACAAAGTATCGGAAATCAAAGCAAACTTCTCCTCCTCCTTTTGGTGCATCAGCCTCCCTACACTTGCTGGTCACTGCCATTACAGCCAGAGAAAGTGCAAAACAATCTTCTCTCTGTTTCGCTTCCAGGCATTTCGGCTCATCCGAGGCTGCCGAGTGCTTTTTGCTGTATTGAAGTGTGTGGGGGGGTTGGCGCATGTAGACAGGCGGACGCAAACCTGGGGTTGGATGTAACTGGAAGCGACTTAAATGTCCTGCTTATGAACGCTTTTTTCCACTCGGAGCAAAGTACAATTAGGAGCAGGGAGAGAGACATGAGTAGGGTGAACGCTGGAGGTAACTGACATCTGGCGTGTGTAAAATTAAATTATGAGCAGCTTCTTACAAACTGCCAGTAAGCAAGCTATGCTTTCGTTAATACAGAAAAATACAGGTGTTAAAATCCACCTGAGCAAGGGGAGTCCTGGTTGGGCTCAGCTGGTGCGGCGGCTTTGGTGGTAAGGTCGTGAATTCGTTTGTTGGCCGTTTGGAAAGCTGTGAGCTGAGAATCGCGCTTTTGCTTCTACCTTACGACTCGCCCTCCGTGGCACGGCAGCGCTCTGAGGCAGCAAGAAGATAGAGCAGAGGAGAGGCACTGCATCGTGCGATCACCAGTTTTGGCAGGTTCGATAAGAGACTTCTTCCATTCAGCCTTTGCTCCAAAGGGCAAAGCTGGGATCACTGCTTCTGCCCTCAGTCGCTCTCGCGTCTTCTTCCAAAAGCAAACTTGCTCCTGCTGTCTGCTCCACGAGCTCCCTTTTGCCCACTCCGGAGTAAAACTGATTTTTGCATCCCAGCTGGGGCTTGGTTTGTGCGTGTCCCTTTTTTCTCTGCCCCTGAGATATGATAGCCGATGGGTGGGTGTTATTAGCTTTTTTTATTTTTGCAAATGCCAAATATCCTGGATTTGAAGGCCATGGAGCTACTTTCCAACTCATCGCCCAAATGCTACAAGAAAGCCGGTAAACCAAGATCTTTATTTAAAACCAAGTGAGTTATTTAGGAACAGCAGATATTTTGCTTGTAAAGAAAAGGTGCGTATTGAGGAGAGGGGAGAGGGCTGGGTGTTTGTTTTAAAGCTTTTGAAACTCGAAAAGCTCCTCCTTGTTGTAAAAACTCTTCTTTGTTGTGGCACAGTAGCATCCTAAAACTGATACGAGAGTAAGGAGCAAAGTTAAAGCGGCTGCAGAAAGAAGAGTCTCCTGTAAAGAGCAGAAAGTCCCTACCAAAAAGACTGAGGCAGGTAGGGATTGCAATGCCCAATAAATAGGTGACAGTTTTCTTCTCCCAGGTGCTGTTTCTTCCTTTGGCCCTGCCAGCCAAGCGTTCAAAACTGTTCTTTGTTGGAACACCACCGTGTATAAGACCTTTCTTCTGGTGCCTGTCAGTCTTTTGGATGGGAGGCTGTAAGGCGAGGCTTGAAGCCATCCTAAATTAAGCCTAAAAAAATTAATTCTGGGTGAGCCAGTGGCTTTAATTTACCCACGAGTATATCTAAGGTTAAGATGTTCTCGGTCCTGGAATAGCTGTGCTTTTTAAGAGAGCTTCTGCGGTCTTGTAACCCAGGGTGCTTTACCCAGAAGCGCTTCAGGGAACCTGGGAGAATCCTGCCCTGCAAAGGTATAAAGATGTAAATTCAGGCTGATGTCTTTAGTTTTGACAGGGAAAATTAAAAAAGAAAAAAAGAGAAAAGAAAAAGAAAAGAAAAAGAAAAGAAGAGAAGAGAAAAGAAAAAGAAAAAGAAAAAGAAAAAGAAAAAGAAAAAGAAAAAGAAAAAGAAAAAGAAAAAGCAGGTTCTTCCCAAGGAAGACGTGAGGATTTGAGGTAGAGATTGAGACATCAGTGGAGAGTCTTTTGCCTCCCCAGCCTCCCCGATCTCGCAGGTGTTGCCAAGCCCTGGCTGGTGCTGCGGGAAGCTGGGAGGCAGAGCAGAGCGACTCCAAGGAACCCGCTGGAACCACGTTATGGAGCGTAGCGCTGTCTGACTTGAACATTGCAATTACTACATGAAACAAAGCACCGATAAAAATAGTGTGTTTTCTTGCCATGCTTCATTTCCTTCTGGATAGTCTCAAAAATGTCCCTGTTTGAGTCTTTTCTTTGTACGACTCCAGTGAGTCATTGTGATCACAGTGCTCTGGCAGCGTTTTGAAAAAACTCTGAAAGACAGAATATTTCTCTGAATTTGCCAAATGTTTTACATGGAAGCCGCTACATTTCAGGTAGTCTGGCCATGTGCTTCCTATTTTTTTAACTATATATATATATATATATATATATATAGCTCCTTCCTGTAAGAGTTACTCATATTTTAAATTAATTGCCCGATGCTTCATGGTTTTTGGAGAAGCCATAGTGTACTTTGATCAGTCCCTTCCCCCCCCACTCCCCAAGTGTTCATTTTTAGATTATAAAGGAATCATATTCCTGCTACATACACAGACTATTTCAGATCCAGCATCCCTGTCCTTTTCCCATGTCTGTCTCAGCATCTGTTGGAAGATAAATCCCTCCGTGCTGGATCCAGGCGCCATGTAAGAGCGTATTGACTCCGAGAGAGAATTTGCAGGGGTTTGTCGGTAGTCCCTGGGCTGTTGCCCCAAGGAGGCATGGCCAGGGTAACTCGCCCACGTAAATGCCAAGCTCGACGTACTTGGCAGAGCAAAGCGTCTCATCACCCCCGCTGAAAGGGAATGTTGGAACCACTTTGCACGTGGAGATCGAGGATGTGCTACAGAAAAGGCCTGTTGAGCTGCATCTGCTGTCTTCAATTTCTTCCTGGGCGCACGCGCACCCGCGCGGGTTTCCTAAGCTGTAGTTTTGTCTTTATTTCCACGGTGACACTCAGTAGCCTTTGATCTGCCCGCCAGGTTGTCCTCGTCTCGGGCGCCGCTGGCTGCTTTCCAAATGCAAGACACGTCTGCTTGTGAGGGACACCTTACCCGCTAGTTGCGCTTGGCCACTTTTTTAAAATACGTGTGTCGTGGCCGTGCGTTTTTTACTGAAAAAAGGAAGGGTTTTTTTTTTTTTGGACAAGCTGCCTGTTTGGAGGACGATGGTGCGGGTTGTGCCTCCCTGCGTTTGGATGTGGTGGTGACGCACCGTTTGAGTTTCTTGAGCCCTGTATCTATGACAGCTCTTCCATTAGGTGTGAAGAGCTGCTTAACGTGGGCATCTGGGGTTGGACGTGTGCTGTTGACAAAGATTAATTGTTCCGACAGCTGCTGCTGTCCAGACATACATCACGCAGGTACACAGGCCATATGTTCCTTCCACGTTAACACTGACCTGGCTCAGTGCGTAGAGGGTGGGTTTGTATCTGATATTAGCCAAGGTGGCGAGAAGAGAGCAGGAGAAAATGACCTGACCCTCGGTATCACCATCTTCTCTATCTCCGTAGTTACAGTTACTATCAGGATAAAAGCTGGGAGCAGATTTCTGGAGCGTTGTCTGTTTTACTCTTTTTATTGCCAGGACACCAGTTATTTGGATTCGCCTTCATAAAACTTTGGATATCTAGATTTTGATTGATAGGTGGATAATTTATTACATCAATCAGATGGGCAAGAAATGCTGTCGCCTAGACTAAAGCAGCAGGGCTCTGGAGCAGAGGAGAGGCTCCCCTTTGTAAAAACTCTGTCTCTGTTTGTTTTTAAAATTTTAAACGTCATTTTCTTGGGTGTTGCGAGGTGTTTATGGGGGCTTTCAGGGCTCGAGAACCGTGATCTTACCAGAGGCTGGCAGAGCAGCGTGCAGCGTGGCCGGCGGCAGGTCTCTCTCCGAAGGGACGCCCTGATTATTTCAGCCGCCTGCGCAGGAGGTGAGACCTCGGGGTCTGGTTTGAGGAAGGGGCAGCAGCAGAGGACCCCGTGCTCTTCACAAAGGTCGGGGGCACCGGCCTTACTGCCAGGGTTCGAAGGCGGGTTCCATCCCTGCAGGTCTCCCGAACAGATTGCCGCTCGTGCCAAATATTTTTTCCCATTTGTCTGTGTTATCCAACCTCTCGAGCTCCTTTTGATTTGTGACCCAGACTCGCAGCCTCCATCTCCAGAGGCGGGATGGGAGCGTGGAGAGCTTTTCTGCGGATTTTCCTCGCTCGCTGCTAATTTCTAGCCTCCCTCGGGTGAATCAGCCTCCTTCTCCTGCCTGATTCATTCACTGCCATCGTGATGTGTTTGACATCACCATCATTCCTACGTTTAGTGAGTTATATATTTTTTTTAATGCTTTGTGACACTTTTAAATGGAGCAGGCAGAGAAAGTAGATTTTGGAAAACCAGGAACATCTGGTGTTTGCGTGTTTTGTTCGGCAACTTTGTGAAATTAATACGGTCCTGAAGTAGAGAAGAAAAATGACACATTGAACTTATAAGTTAATTCGCTCTAGCTTTCGGGTGCTTGGAAATAAAGCTAAGATAGTCATGTTGGTCTGATGCGATGGTTTCTCACGCCTGGCGTGTTTCCAGGTCATTCTCCTGGAGCACCGTGGAGCAAGAACAGGAGCAGGCTTTCGAGGTTGCTTTCTTCCCACACACACAGAGACTTTTTTGGTCATTTAACCCACCAGTTAGTTGGCACAGCATAAGCTTTATTGCCCAGCGGTGTAATGTTTGTTCTGTTTAGAAAAACAAAGGTCTGGAGCAAATTGCAGTCTCGGGGTTTGAAGAAAATTAGTAGGGGGGTGTTCAGGAGGAGCATCTCCTGTGTCCTCTCCTGTTCCCTGGCTAATCTGATGTTCTCTGCAGGTACTATAGCAATTACTGGCAAGGGACCAAGTACAGCTCTAAGGAAAAGAAAATAAATGCAAAATTTATCTTTAATTTTGTGTTTGCATGTTGTTTCTACTTCGGGCTGTGTAAGCTTCATCCTTTTCTGACCTTTTTTTCTCAAGTTCTGGCGAGTAGCTTAGGAAATGCAGCCTCCGGTGTACGAAGTGTCATCCTGTCTGAAATATTTAACAGCGCAACCTGCGCTCAGAAAGCAACACCTTTTTAACGTGAGCTGTTGAAGGAAGGTGAAGCCAGCTCGCGTGAACGCTTGCCAAGTGTGCTCGCGTGTAATAACTGACCACAAGAAGTGTGGAAGCGGGTGTGAGTTGGATGCGAGAGCAACAAAATAAACTGTTGTGTTTAGACGTCAAGTTCCTGAAAACTGATTAAACTTGCTTTGTTTGCTGGGGAGTCCGTCGGATAAACATATGGAAGCTAATTGTTTCGTTAAGGGTGTGTTTTAAAAATTCAGAGGTGTTTTGCAGGTCATTAATGCTGCGCTGGCTCTGGCTGCGAAACCCCAAAGCAAGCTGGCTCAAGAAAACATGGATCTCTTCAAAGAGCAGTGGGAGAAGCAAGTCCGCGTGCTGACGGATGCCGTGGATGACATCACTTCCATCGATGACTTCCTGGCTGTATCAGGTAATCAGGGGTTTGATCTCGGAAAGAATCATTTTCGTAACTGAGCTGATTCCTGGAAACGGGTGGTTTCGACACGTGTTTTGGAGTCTTCTCGGCTGTTTGGAAGGAGCGGTGTCGGTACGCATCACCTGGCAGGCGTCATCTTCTGCCGAGCTCGGTGTGAAAACAGAGCAGGAGATCTTGGCACAAGGAAAGGTATTTTTATAGTGTGAAAACGGTGATAGTTTAGTTCGGCAGGTACTCTAGAAACCTGTCATTGCACTTGCAGCGTGTGCAGGAATACATGTATATATTTATGTGTCAGTAGACAGATCGGCTTAAACATAGCGAAAGACACTTCCCGTCTCGAGATGGCGAATTGCTAGCTGAACTACCGATGAGTTGCCATCTAGCTGCTGGAGACGAACCTCACCCCTAACGTCGGGGGAAATAGAGTATGTTTATGTTCAAGTTATGAACTATCAAATAAGACGATCCCTCAATTCATAAAATCATAGAATCAGAGAATGGTTCGGGTTAGAAGGGACCTTAAAGACCATCTGGTTCCAAGCCCCTGCCATGGGGGGGGACACCTCCCACTAGACTCTTCTTCTGTAAACAAATATGAATATCAAACCACGGTCGTACGAGTTAATTAAAATAAAACTCGTCCTGTAGAAGATGTTCTGTGAATGTTTTTGACCGTGTCAGCTTTAGTGAAGCTTCTAAAGTTTTTAAACAAGATTAGATAATTATAATAGATTAATAATTCCGTTTGGCAAAGTGCTGGCCAAAATAATCTGTTTTATCAG
Organism: Larus michahellis; assembly: GCF_964199755.1. Taxonomy (NCBI): domain Eukaryota; kingdom Metazoa; phylum Chordata; class Aves; order Charadriiformes; family Laridae; genus Larus; species Larus michahellis. Next base: position 3,100,746 of record NC_133906.1, on the reverse strand, counting down.
CATCATTGGTAAAGACCCTTTATTGGCTGCTGTGAGCTAGAAATAAGGGGGGCATTTTTATTCCCACATCCCCTAATTCTGCTCGGATCAGAGGACAGGGTGATGTAACGGGGTGAATTGTGTCTGCAGTAGCGCTCGCGAGTTGCCACTACAGACTGAGGGTCTGATTTTCCTGGTGCAAACGGGGCTGGGCATCGCGAGTGACCTAAAAACTCTGGCTGTAAAGAGAGATTTCCCAGGGAGACGTGTGGCATCAGAAGTACCGGGTGAACATACCTAGGAAAAGTAAACAAAAACTCGGCAGGCCTGAATTCAAAGACCATCTTTTTTTTAAACGCTAAAAAAAAAAGAAAGAAAGGCCAAAAAAACCCCAAGTAATGTTTCTGCGGTGACTCACCTGTATTATACGTGTCGTATTGTGGTTCCCTGGGTTCTGAGTAAAAATTTTCTTCGCAATGAGTAAGCATAAACTTACTGGGCAACTGAACGTCCTAGTCCTTTGCGTCGGTCTGCGTGCTCATCGCTGCAGCGGTAGCTGAAATTGCACAGCTGCGAGGAGCCTATTTCTGGGGAAACATATTTAGGGGGAATTGTCTGCTGAAGTTCACGGCTCCACTTGGAGTTTGCCCACAAGCGTACGAAACATTTTAAAAGAGAAGAAGCTGTCAGTCTGCGAGAACGGCAAGTCTGTATGTACCCCCCTCGCTGGACTTCACTGGCAGGTGTGGCTCCAGATGGGTCCAACGACTGGAACGGGGTGGTCTCCGTCCTCCTGTAGGTCATTCGAGGAGATGCAGACTGCGCTTTTGAGGGTTCTTGAGAGTTCTGCTTTTGAACTCTCAAGAGTTCCAAGGGCTTGGCAATAAGCAGGGAGCGCTGCTTTTCCGACTCGGGAGAGAGCTCACCTCGAGAGTGCGCTTGCCACCCAAAATGATGCCATGGAAATGCGGTAGTTTGAGACTACTTCAGATGCTCGAGTGCCTTCAGCAATTATTTGTAGGTGCCGCGTTATCAAAGAGATGTTAGGAAAATATTTATCGCTTTAAATATTCTTTGTTTGAACTTTGATGAATGTTTTCCATATAAATGCCACAACTCCGATGCGTCTGCTGAAAGTCTAAACTTCTCTTTGGATAAAATCGTGACAAGCGTGATTTATACCAGGTTCCGTTTGGGGTTATTAGGACGTCTGTGCATGGTAGGGTTTTATCAGATACTAACTGGGATGTGAGCGGAATGAAAAAGTGTCTGATGGGTCTGTGTGTGTGTGTGTAATAGCACATTCCCACAATGTGTTGTGTTGAAGTGTATCCTCTATTGTTCAGCCTACACTACAGAATTATGCGCAAGTAAAAGCTTGGTGAAAGAGCTGTTGGGTTTAGATAATAGCAGAATATCACGCAAGAATAAGGATGCTTAAAACCTGCAGATAAGCTTGCAGGTTACATTTTACGGAGGGCATAGCATGAGAAGGCCCCTGCTGAGCTCGGACAACGGCCTGGCGATGGCTAATTGTCAGTGCCTGGGAGATTAATAAGGGAGGAGTTGGCTGAAGATCTTCCCTACACTCTCCGAACTATGAGTGATTTGCAGCTCAGGGAGCTCCAGCGTCAGAGGTGTTATCTACCGAACAGTCCTTGACAGGGTTTTCTCGTTTAAGCTTGTGTTAGTTGCTCTTCCAACCATTACAAACCACTGGCACCTCCATCATCCTGTGCAAAATTCACGGCTTAACGGTGCTCTGTGTGAAGAACCTCCAGGGTCGCCTGTTTTCTTCGTTTGATGCCCCTAGTTGTAGTAGAAGACGGTGAAGAGGTTTTTTCCCTACTCGCTTTCTTGGTGCTGTTTGTAAATGTACAGACTTGTGTCATACGCTTAGTCAGGCATCTCTTTCTTGACTGCTGAGTCTTTGCCTGCTTCATTATTCCTCATTTCAAAGCTCTTCTGTCCCTTCTGTAATTCTTACCCCTCTTGGCAGCGCCTTCCCTGAGCACTCTGGGGGTGTTTGTGTGCCCACTATCTCTGTTCTTTAGAGCAGTTGCTGATAGCACCGTGTAATTGTCAAATTCAATGTTCTCAAATTACCTGGATCTCCTTTGAAATCCTCTAAAAAAAACATTCCATTTGCTGCCTTCTGTTCCTCTGCCGCTGACAGAGGTTTACGCCAGAGACTGCCCATCACACCGGAGCTTTTTCGTCTTAAGAGCCTCTGGATGAATATTGCGTGGGCCCGATGATTGTCCTCCTTCATTACAAGATGAATACTGTATTTACAAGTGTATGAACACTCAAATATTTTTTCATAACCGTGTCTACCGGCACTGCGGCTTGACCGGGATCCTCCGGTGTCCCTTTATCAAGAGAGGGGCCAGCATGGAAGTTGTTCTAAGACCTTCCACAGGGGACACGGCACGTTATATTTTCGCATCTGTGACTTTATCTCCTGACTTGTGGTTAGGTCTTGATCTCCTGTAGCCCCCAGACTCTCCGCAGACTTCTCAGGCTGTTTGGAAAAGGATTTCTTAACCCCTTTAATGGGAAGGTGGGTGGAGCTGGAAGGTGTTTGGTGGGGGTGGGCTGAGGATCGACAGTCGTGGGGGACTTTTCATTCTGTTAGCTTTTCACACTTTTATGTATGTCCTTGTTTGTTCTAAAAATTATTTTTATTGGAAAAATGTCTTTCCTCTTACCTTCTTACCTTGTTGCCAGACCACACCGTATTTTCCCTATGGTTATTTTGGTAGGACAAGATCCCTTTCACAGAATCATGGAATCGTAGGGTTGGAAGGGACCTCTGGAGATCACCCCGTCCAACCCCCTGCCAGAGCAGGGTCACCCAGAGCAGGTGGCACAGGAACGCCTCCAGGAGGGGTTGGAATGTCTCCAGAGACGGAGACTCCACCACCTCTCTGGGCAGCCTGTGCCAGGGCTCTGCCACCCTCACAGCAAAGAAGTTCCTCCTCATGTTGACATGGAACTTCCTATGGTCAAGTTTGTGCCCGTTACCTCTTGTCCTGTCCCCGGGCACCACTGAAAAGAGCCTGGCCCCATCCTCCTGACACCCACCCTTGAAGTATTGATAAGTGTTGATAAGGTCCCCCCTCAGCCGTCTTTTTTCCAGACTGAAGAGACCCAAATCCCTCAGTCTTTCTTCATCAGAGAGGTGTTCCAGTCCCCTCAGCATCTTGGTAGCCCTTTGCTGTCCCCTCTCCGGCAGTTCCCTATTGCCTGTGCCGTTGCCTGTGTTATATTCTAGGTTATATTCTGTTGCTGTGAGCTTTTTCTCCAGCTGAGCAGCAGGCAGGCTCTTAGCTTTGATGCAGGACGGCGTTACCGCGTCCCCGAAGGTGCTGGTGGTGAACCCGTGCGTCAGCGTTTCTTGGGCTCTGCCCCCCCGGCCTCAGCAGATGGCATTTTGTGCCAGACGCTTGTGGTCCATATGCCTGTAGGACAGGTAGCAGTGCATGGATGTACAAAGCACACAGAACAGTGTCAAATCTTATTTGTTACCGTCCGACCGGAGAGGATAACCAGAGCGGATGCACCTGACAGTCCCGTACATCCCCGTGGCCCCTTGCAGACTGCCCCGGGCAGGGGGGGGTTATCTTTCCCTAAAAGTGTCTTCCCGGCCACTTCACATCTGCAAAAGACATCAAATGATCAGCAGGCATTTCGATATTCATCTTCATTTTGTCCGTGCCTTTTATTAAAGTTGCTATAATCCAAAGAGGCTTTTAAATGGTCTGTGGCTTAATTTATTCGTTGAGGAATTCAAGCAATAAACAGTCTGTGTTTTGGCCTGATGCCGATGCTTTTTCTTTTTACTCTTGCAGCTTGCAGGGGTGTCTGTCTCTTGCTTTAAATACCGAAACTCTGCGTGCTCCTCGCCGAAGCTCTTGTACCTTGGCTGCCTGCTCACTGACTTGTCAAATCACTAATGAACCTGCGCTTCTCTCTCTTAGGGCCAAATTCTGCCCTCAGCTGAACTTGTTCAGGCTGAGCTGCTGCAGAGGTATTTCACAACTGTATTTTTTTTTGTCCAGGTCGCTTACAGAAGTCTCGCAATACTGCACCTGGCTCACTTAATTTTCTGTAAATTAAGCGTAACTCTTCCAGCAGCAATCCTTTCAGCCAGTTTATACAAACCCTCTATCAGTCAACTCTGTGGGCTTCTCGTCTCTCCAAACTCCCGCAAAATGGCTCTTTTACTACCTGCGTAGGGAATAAAAGCCACTTCAGTGGCACGGGTTGGCAGCGTGGCGTGATTAAGTCAATGGTAAGTGACACTGGAAACTATTTTAAGGGACAGAGCAGAAATGTTTCCAAGTTGGTTTCTTACCAAGCAGCCCAAATGCTGGTGTCGGATGGCGATGTCAAAGAGGTCTCTGTCAGAGTTTCAAGACTTTTTGGGTAGGTTTCCCCAAAGGAGGATCCCAATCTCTTTAGAAATCTCTTAGGGGTTTTTTGCTCATTTTGGGCTTCTTGGGCTTGATAAATGGGGGAAAATGTCTCTCTATAAAAAAGACAACGTATATTCTAAAAGTAAATTACAAACAGAGGTCTTGGCTTTATTTTTTATGTTTTTTTAAAGAGGCAATGAGTACTCTGTCGCTGGAACGCTTTCTGCAGAAATCGCCGCTTGTGTGTCTTAAATTTGAACGGAGAACTGAGAGTTTAATGTTCTCAGCTGGTATGTGTGTGGTTGTAGGAAAACGCAATGTAGGAAGCTAGAACCGCGCAACAGGTGCCACGGTGTGTTCGAGCGGTGAGTGGCTGAGGTGTGGCGCTGGGGAGGGTGCTCATCGCCCCGCGCACGTGGAAGGATGGGGGAGTGGCCTGCAGGTATTTGGAATAAGGGCTTTGGCCGTTCCACGGGAGGAACATGGAAAGAAACGCGTTAGGGGAGAATTCAGCTGAACTCAGCTTTTCTGTTTGGTAAAATTGAATACAAATGGGGGTAAGAAGTGCGGCTGTCAGTAGGTGAATGGACTGATGGGGTTTTTTGGCACCTGGTTGGGAAGGTCAGCTGTTTGCTGGTCATAGCAAGCTTAAAAATTAATGCTTTACAGCATCTCGCTGGAGGTTTTATAGAGCAGGTCACAAACCGAGAAATTGCAATGCTGATGACTGCAACAGAAAAGAAGATATTACCGTCTAAATCCTCCTTTTTTTACCACCAGAGAACCATATTTTAGAAGATGTAAACAAATGTGTCATTGCTCTCCAAGAAAAAGATGTTGATGGCTTAGACCGCACAGCTGGTGCAATCCGGGGACGTGCTGCTAGAGTCATTCATGTTGTCACTTCGGAAATGGATAACTACGAACCCGGAGTCTACACTGAGAAGGTGTTGGAAGCGACGAAGCTACTGTCCAACACAGGTAAGAGTCGGTTACTCCCAAGATCCCTGAATTCATATTGCTTACAAGCACACGGGCAACCGGATACTGATGTACCCGTGAAATCTATTAAAGACTCCATTTACATACTATAATGAAAATTAGTGGGAGTTATTTGCAGAGCGGTTGCAAAATGAGAAATGTAATTTTGCCGTGTTGACTGGCTTAAAACCCCGCAGTGCACAAGGTCTCCCTGAATGTGCCGGCTGTCGCTGCCTGAGCCGTAGAAACCTGAACGCAGCGGGGAACGAGCCCCAGACAGTGAGTCGGGGCTTGAAAGTTCTCCTGATCCTCTTGCAGTATCCCACCAGGCTCGGTTGGTGCTCAGGATCCGGAAAGAAGATTTCTGCCGCATTGGCCCAGTAGAGTAAACAATCATTTAGGGTAAATTTTGCAAAATATCTTTATAACTACTAAAGAAACATTGTAGGTTGTAGTCACCCACCCCTAAACGATAAATTAGGGTGTTTGCTGTGCACTAGCTGGCAACATCCATATAGGGTAAGGAATGATTCTGCTTGCCTCAATGCGTGCTGTGCCGACTATTAGTTGTTGTTTTTGCTTTAATTACAACTTTGGTGAAGAACCAAGGGTGACACTGAAGAAACACGCAGACTGTAAATGGTTCTGTGATGTTCTTCCTGGGCTGCAGTGAGTCACGGCAGCGCAACCCGCCTTCTTCCAGTGCCGCCTTCAACTTGGGCTCTGTCGTGGTCATACTATTTTTATCCACAAAAATGATGTACATCTACAGGGAATGTTAAACAAATGCTTAATATTTTATCCCATAGGTTCTAACTGCTTCCCCAGGTGTTTTCTCCCACTAGGAGGGCGAGATAAGCTTTTCACTGTCTAAGGGGAAAAAACCCAAATAGCAGTAGAGTAAGCAGAAATTGAAGGGAACGTGAGACTTGAGCTACAGCATTGGTGTCCTTCGATAACAAACGCTTTGAATTTAAATGGAACCGCTGCAGAGTTTCCAGTGATAGTTAACAACGAGGTACGCACACAGAAAATGACTCTGGGGTGGGGACTGACTGTTACTTTGTGCTCCCCGCTCAGTTATGCCGCGGTTTACTGAGCAAGTCGAAGCCGCTGTGGAAGCACTGAGTTCAGACCCTGCTCAGCCAATGGATGAAAACGAATTTATCGATGCTTCGCGACTGGTGTATGACGGAATACGAGATATCAGGAAAGCCGTACTGATGATCCGGGTGAGCATATCTTACTTCAACGGCTTTCTGGTTTGCCGCTCGCGTTCCCCCACCTCTACTGAACTGGCGTGCATCACTTTTATTGAGAGCAGCCAGCGGAAGATTTTCGTTCAGCTCATATTAACAGCCTGCGTCTTAAAAACCGCTAATCGCTCTGTGGAGTACTTCAGAAGTACGTTTTGATTCAAATTCATTAAACAGATCTGAGCATCAATGATAGCCAGAGTTGTGCTGCTAAATACCCTTCACGCATCTTTTGTGATATCATGTTAATGCCTTGCTTGTTAATGTGCTAAAATCAGTGACCTTTGCTTTAACAACGGCGAGTGGGTTCTTAACTATAGATGCTTTTTGAGGGTTTGAGAGCTTGGAAATAAAACCTGATGGCTCTTTATTAAGTAAATTTTGAGAATTAACGCTGGTTAGTCAAAAACGGGTTTAGATGAGTTCAGTCTGTAGTTCCTAGAGCACGTAATTCGTTAATTGGCCAACCTCGGTAAACAAGCACCAGTTCATAGAGGCTCGGTCTCTGCTGTGCTTGCGTGTTTCAGGTGAGCGTGACGTGGAAGTCCCCATTTCTGGTAGGTCAGGGAGGGCGAGTGTGGTAGGAGGCGTGCAGGGAAGACGCAGAAGGGCTCCTGCAGTTGATTGAAGGGATGCAGAAAAGAAAGTTCTGGTTGAGGGTGACCTATGGGCACATTTCTTGAATCTCAGTGTGATAAAAATGGGCAGGAGCCAGACACTGCAAAAACAAATGTAGGGGGGTTATTCCTTTTTTTCTTTTTCCCTTGTACCCCTCCGACTCGAACACAAACGCCTTGCGGAGAAACTGTCCTCATCTCTCAGAATGGTAACCACGGCGGAGGCATCGTGGTGCTAAGTAAATGAGGACGTACAGCCCCAGAATACATGAGATTAGAGTAACCATTGCAATGGCATCTTCCATGTTTGCTGCTTAACGCAAAGAATCCGATGGAAAATCAGAGGAAAAGCTGACAACCACGTATGTGCTTTCCATATAATTTTTTTCGAACTTAAGCTCGGGATTTACAGATGCCCGGCGTTAGATAAAGATATCAGGGCTTTCCTGCTATGCAGACAAACTAATTTGATTCACCCCCCGCTAAAGTCCTTGTTATTCAGGACATGAAAGCCTGACTGCCAATTCCACGTCGTCAGTAATTAGCCGAGCTGGCGATGCCAGGAATCCTGACGTTTCCCCTTGCGCCGCGTCTCTGATGTCAGGGTGCCACGGCTTTATTGCAGCTGCCAGTAGCTAACGGCGGCTCCCTGGTGACACATCAGTGACCTATAAAAAAGTTAAAATGGCAGTGTTTGTTGTCCAAAGGGCTGTGAGGTGTAGGATGTATTTAGGAGAAGAGAGCCATCCAAATGGAGATACCAGGCCACCACTTCTCCAGGGCATTGAGGAACACACGTTCGCAGGGAGATGCTGCTAAGCTGGGCCGGGACAAACCAGCTGATTCGCGTGAAGCTTTGTCCGGTGGCACTTGTTCTTTACAGGAACCAGAAGGAAAAATCACTCAAACACCTAATTTTTGTATTTTTTTTTTTTTTTTTTTTTTACGCAGTGGATATTTTCAAACCTAAAATCATACTCTATCTGTAGGTTATTGAAGGCAAGCTCTCTCCTCCCCGATCCCCAGGCAATCTCTCACCGCCCCCAGAGGAGGTTTTGCCCTTGATGACCAGCTGAAAGGCAGAACGGCGCTTTGTGTGCCTGAGCTTGTTTGGCCTTTGCGATGGATGGGCAGAGGAGGGGGCTTGAGAATCACAAACAGTTTCTAAAGATGCAGCAGAAGGGTTTTCTGTATTTTTTTTTTTTTTTTAATTTCTTAAATGTTGATACACTGAGCTACTTACCCGCGGACGTTGTTATGCTGATTTTGTGGATATACTCTGTTCTCTATTGTGGAGTCTCCTTCTCTGGAGATGTTCCAAACCTGCCTGGATGCGTTCCTGTCCAACCTGCTCTGGCTGACCCTGCTCTGGACGAGATGATCTCCAGAGGTCCCTTCCAGCCCCTGCCATTCTGTGATTCTCCAAGGCATGGAGAGGAGGAGAGGGTGGCTGAAATACCCTAAGTCTTAATTGTCAGCATACTCACCTTTGCTTTTTGGCAGCTATTTTGCATTTCCATCTTTATTTTAGATGTCTGTATGGAAAACAAGTTCGTAAAATTCAAATCATCGGAAGGAAATCCGAAGAGCAGGGGGCTTTATTTGCATCTTATCTGTTAATCACAATTTATTGCGTTTATCGGTGAAGTTCTTTGTTGATCCAGCTCTGCCAAATAGTCATGAAGTGCCACTCTAGGCAAAGATGTAGTATTTTGACAAACATGCTGTTTAAACTTGATAAGTTTTATAAAAAGTTTGCCAGCTATAGACTGGCAGTAGCAAAAATAAATCCTAGGCAAGCAGGAACTAGGTCAGATGTGTTTAGCCTACAGCATAAAATCTGGCCCTTACTAGCTAAAAATTTTCAGCTTTTCCTGGGGGATAAGAATAAATTTCGATATATTTTATCTGTTGTTAATTTAGTCCATGCTTTGATTCATAATTGTGCTAAAGATGATGTCTGTGGTTTTGAACCAGGCCTTAAAGCGGTGTGTAATTTTAGCTTCAGAATCTCAAGTGAAGCTTTTGCATGTAACCGAGTTGCAAAAATACTGTCCGTTTTGCAAAAAAAACTTTTTATCTGTGTTTCAAATCCCGGGTGCGTTAGTGTCCTGACAAATAGGAGCTGTTTAGTTACTGGCATGTAATTCTGGAGATCCCTGGGGATCCCCGTGAGCAGTCGGGCCTAGCTGGGTACAGGCCCTGCGTTTACCTTTCTGTTGAAAACATTGAATAATTTTTACATTCATTTACTCCCATTCCCCCTGCTTGGAAACCAATATTCTTGTTGACTTTTGGAGCCGTGGAATCTGTTGTTTGACTCTGGCTGAATGACTCTTTCCTCAGACTCCTGAAGAGCTGGACGATTCCGACTTTGAGACCGAGGATTTTGATGTGCGGAGCAGAACAAGTATTCAGACTGAAGATGATCAGCTCATCGCTGGACAAAGTGCGAGGGTAAGGAAGAAATAAAATTATAAAACTGTGACACGCCTTCAAGAAACAGTTACACTTTCTTTGAAAATGCAGGTTACGTTTTTTGGGGGGGGGGGTGGTGGTGGTGAAAATGTTGGCTCAGAAAACTGGCATTCTTGATTTCCATTTTTCTTCTGAAAAGGAGGTTAAGTGAAATGCAGCACGTGTTGGTCTGATGGACGTGAGAAACGTCTGTGTTTTATTTTGGATGTTCTCAAAGATCAAAATCCTTTTAATACCGCTGAACTTTGACGTTGTAAGCGCTGCCATTTAGCTAGGGGAGCTTCTGCAGAGCGATACGGCGCGAGTCATGCCATTGCGCTAACCTTATTTTCAACAGGCAAATACTAAGTTGATGGGCAAGAAATTATTACAGAATTTCTTCTCACGCACGTGTTGGTGTGTGGTTGGCCACTGTGCATTTAAGCAAGACAATGTTGAGAGGAGCCCAAAAAGGAAATCATTTAAACTACCCGCATTTCCCGTGACTGTTAAAAATGAAAGCATTGATAGGCAATGTATAATCATTAATAGGTGAAAACTTAAAATCAGTACGTTGAAGGAAAAGCAGGCCTTACCCATTGTTTTTATTTGACACGTCCCCCTCTGGATCGATAGCAATTTACACTCTTGGGAAACTGCCACGAAAGATTTTTTGTGAAGGCTCTTCTAGCCTGAAACCAGGCAAGAAGTAGCTAGGCCTTATTTATCAAACTTCTGCCGCATCGGCTTTGGAATTACGCTAACCGAGAGTATTTTTTATGCTCTCCTTCCTCGTGCAGTCGCTCTCTCTATTCCTGTATCCCTCGCCCTCCTTTTATTTAAATGCAGACGTTTCTAATTTACCTTTTAGCACAGTTGCTGCCAGGGGCTTTTTTGTACCGAAGACTCCTTTTCACCTGCTCCCGGAGGCATGAATGCTCCAGTATTTATGAAGGCAAGGGCATTGAGTCTCAGACAGGCTGTAAAGCTACTCGAATAGATTTTATTCAGGAGTAAGCACGTACTTTTTATTTCCTCTTACTCTTGCCTCAGTATGCATGTTTCAAAATAGTCCATCTAGCTTTTTGCAGGAAAAAGCCTCGTATTTCTTGTGTGTGCTGCAGCACTGAGAGCCACCCCAGTGGAACTTTCCTTTTAAAACTCTTAAGTTTTGTAGAAAAGGCAAGTCCCTCCTTTTCACGCAGTTTTTTCTTTGATGGTTGCTAATACCTGGCAAACTTGTTCGGTTTCTAAGAATTTTATCTCGCCCGTGTTTGGGATGTCAGCTTGTCTTTCTGGGCACGCTTTCTTAACAAAGAGCATAAACTTTGGTTCGGAATAGAAGGAGATGGTTCCGTAAGGCCTCTAGGTAGAGGATGGCTATTAAAGTTTTATCTCTCATCTGCATGACTTAAATTGATTTATTAGTGAAATGGCCCAAAAAGCCTTCCACAAGCGGCGGCGTACGGCGATGTGAGAGAACTCTCTCTTTCAGGCTATCATGGCCCAGCTCCCTCAAGAGCAAAAAGCTAAGATTGCCGAGCAAGTCGCAAGCTTCCAGGAAGAAAAGAGTAAATTGGATGCTGAAGTATCGAAATGGGATGACAGCGGTAATGATATAATTGTTCTGGCCAAACAAATGTGTATGATTATGATGGAAATGACAGACTTCACCAGGTGAGTCTTTTTAATTTGCGCACACACCAACTTCTCCCAGAACTGGCTGGGATGCCAGTCTTTCAATGAAATATTTTTGCAAGTACTCTTAAGAGTCTTACTTATAATTTCCTTTAAATGTTACCCCATTAAAGTCTGCGTATTAACTCGGGAGATGCATTACTATGCAGTGACGGGGTGGTAATAACTGTTTAAATTGATCTATAGATGCACAGCAGTTATTGCCTGTCTTGCTTTCTTTCTTTCTTAAGGGTGATTTTTGTTCCGAGGAAAATATATATATATGTGTGTGTGTGTATATATATATATACTTGCTCAGTTCCTTACAACATTAAATTCTATGGGCTTCTTGATATTGCTGTACTGCAGAAATAGTTCCTAGTACAGTTATTTGCCAAAGAAAGAGAGAGGTTTTGATGCCTTTTGAAATTAATTTACCAGATTTTATACAACACCATTTTTAAAACTTGATATTGCGTTCCAGGAAAATTGCGAATCTGTCTTCTAAAATGTTCTCTCTTATCATCATTAGGTTGCTTAAAACAGTAAAATTTAAGCAGTTTTCATTCTTAGATGTAACCTAAATATGGGGAGGGGCTGGAAGGGGGAAACTGTCCTGAAAATGAAGGCGCCTATTTCTGTGCAACCTTATTCCCGCAGTTTGGCTGGGGAATCGCTTCCAGCGCGATATGGAACAGGATGAGAAAAGCGATATATAGTTCACTCTCCCGGTTTTCTGGTGCTAGGGGGTAGACTCGGTTCTGTTTTGCAGAGGTAAAGGTCCACTGAAAAATACGTCGGATGTGATTAGTGCGGCCAAGAAGATTGCAGAGGCTGGGTCAAGGATGGACAAGCTGGGACGGACTATTGCTGACCATGTAAGTCACAACTCATTTTCATAAGCCTCCAGCACAGATGAGCCATAGGAGATCTTTCAGTACTGCAGACATGATGAACAGAATAAAATGTGTTTAGTTTGGAGGTTTTGGGGTTTTTTTTAACCCATTTTCCAGATTTGCTGCTGGAAAATTCTAGCCTTTTCTTTCTAGCTGCTCTCCTGCCACCCAGAGCCACGTAAGCGGCTAAATATGTCCAGCAGTAACACCAGCAGCTCCTTGGCTTAAATCAAGCACCTACCATTTTAAGGTAGCAACATGCCAACACTGCTTCATGTCACAGCGTATCTAGGCCAGTTTCTCTAACCGAACAGGACTGAAACTGAATTCGTGGCGCTTCTGTCGTGCTCGGAATATGCCCAATACTCTCCAAAGCGATGACGAGCCTGCATAGGCAACACCGTAATTATTGCACGTGGCCTGTTGCACAACCTTTAATATTATTTTTGAGGCAGCTTTTTAATATCAACAATTTTCAAGTGCCTCAGAGGCTGAGTGATGAGATTGTCAATGCTCTCTAGTATTTTTTTTCGTTGGCTGGTCAACGTTGATGAAGACTTTGAGCAAGGCACGTAGTGACCCGAGTGTTTCTACCCTGTCCCGGGCTGTCGTGCATGTTGGTGGGCTATACACCATGTGCAAATACAAAGGTATTTGAAAAGAATTCGGTAGGATTGAAGGACTATGTGCCAGCTTGGGCTTTTATGCAATGCATCTGCCCATCCTGAGCCACTTCACAAACTGGGCTGGGCCAAGCAGAAGCGCCTTTGGTCTCGGTGCACACCCAAATTGTGGAGAACCATCAGCATTAGTAATAATATTCTGCCTTCAAGAAGGACCCTGAAATGCCGGTAGGTTAAGTCTGAGATCATGGACTAAACTTTCTTTGTACAGCTGGCGCGTGCTTTCCACTCCTTCCCCGAATCTCCATCCGTAGCACGAGGTTTCAAATGAAACCGCGTCACTTTGGGAGTAAATCTTCATAATGCAGATCCCGCTTTGAATGTTGCATCCAGAGGACGTTGTCTTCACCCTGATTTATTAATGATGCGGTGAGAAGTGTTCGATGGGGAGATAAAGTTGAAAAGTGCTTTTTAAAAGGGGTCTCCTTGCTGTAGCGTTTTGACAGCCGTATTTCTGGAAGAATCAGGTGCGCTGCTGCCGTAGGTAAATGAAGCAAGGAGCGGTTTGTGTTATAGATCTCAGGGGATCTTGGGCTGAAGGTTTACAATGCTTTTTTTTTTTTTTTTCCTTTAATTCACATGTTTTATGCAAACTCGCTATACGGTTCTCTGCACTGAGCCATTTCAAAATAGAGAAGAAAACTAAATGGCTCCTTTTAGTAGAAGTAAGGTTCTTAAAAATGTAAAAGATTAAGCACATATTTGAAGATAAATATGAGCGGGACTGTACAGTTAGTCATTTTGACACGAATATAGCTTTTTTTTTTTCCCCGGCTCCGTACTCTGCTAATACTTTCAGCTTGCATATCTCATTAGATATGCTTACACACTCTTTAGAAACTTGTAGTGATCTGTTACTGCGGAACGATGTGACAGTTACAGAGGAGGTACCGCGCGGCCATTTCAGCCCAGCACTAATGCCTTCCTCTGCCTCATAGGGGATTTTAACAAATGGATGGGCTTTTACGTCCCGTTCGCCGCCTGGCACTGGGTGAATCATGACCCCTCGCGTTAGTGTGTCAGGAACTCCTAACTCCTACCGTCAGGCACTTTTACAGCACGTTTCCTTTGAAACCATAAAAGCTATTAGCCCAGGTATTTCACATCCGTCGAAAAGTGTCAAGCCATCCGCCGGCAGGTTTTCCCAAAGGCGTTCCGTCTTTTCGCTCAACTGCTTGTTTTGAATGGGGGAATATGAAGAAGTTACGAGTACGACACGAACGAAAATGATTTGCGGCAAGACAATGATTCTCCGTATTATTATTTTTTATTTTTTTTTTTCAATGTTGAATTACTTACAAAGCAAAAGGAAAAATCTGTTGCTTTTTCTTTTTTTGGTGGGAGGTTGAAGTTGCATCGTTAAATGGAAAGGAGCTGGGGGCAAGGGCAGAAAAGCTCTCGGGCCGGCTCTTGCCGTCGGACTGGTCCATAGGCTGGCGAGCTGGTCCGGGGACGCACCACGGGGACGGGCTGGTGGCTGTGCTGGGTGACATGCGCTGCCACACGCCTGCCCTGCCGCAGGAACGCCTGCTTTCGGCTTCTCTAACCGACCGGTGCCGAGCCCGGCTGCTACACGGGGCTGGCCGGGGGCTTTTCATTGTGAATTGCTGTCACATCAGCATTCATACCCCAAACTGGAGATACAGCGGGAGGAAGAAAAGTCTGGGCGGTTGCTGGCTGCCACCTACCAGGCGTGTGGGGATGGGGGTTGTGCGCTTGTCTTAGTCAGCACGGACTCCGCGAGCTCTTCTGGCTCTCCCTGCCCCTTCTCTTTGCCAAAAGGGAGGAAAAGGTGATTCTGCTGCTCCGCGGGGTGGTAGCAAGGGGATGCGTGTGCATGTTTGCTCTGCCCGGGACGGATCCTGCATGTGACTCGGAGCAGCCAGTTTAGCTCTTGTCAACGATCCCCACTGAGCCTGTGGCAGCGTCCCGTTCGGGGGGCTTTTGGGGAGGCGGGGGTGTCCCCCAGCACACATTGGTTTCTGCCTACGATGCAGCTATCTGCTGTGACCGGCTGGTGGGAATCCTCCCAAGCTAGCACTGCAGGCGGGGTTTTTGTCTCTGTGGCTGTTGTAGGTTGGTACAATAATGTAATCTTTCTTAATCAGTGTTGAAACTGTTGCCTTTTGGGGTTTTTTGGTTTTTATCTGAGTGTTCCTGCGTAGGAAAGGACAGGGATCACACAGGCATCTGCAGTGCCTTTTGTGGATGTTCTTTTTTATCTTGTGTCATATCTCTATTTAAACTTCGTCTCTCTTTGAGCTGAATCCTCTATTCTCCTTGTAGAAACAGCGCACGCAGTATAGGATGAGGTTTTCCAGCTCACGTCACATTGATATATACAACCGAATAATATTTCCTATTCCACTGCTTCCCCCACGAACGTTTTGCTGCCTCCTTCAGCCATCGGTAAACATGCGGCACCCGCTTTCCTTGAGACTGTCTCTCCTTAAATGCTTTCCATAAACTCACAACGCATAAAGTACCTTGAATTGTTCGGCGGTCCTTCTGACGTGCAGTATTTGTGCATTTGTCAACATTCAATTCAATCTGCCGCTGCGCCGCTTGTTCGCTTTGTTAGATGAGCTGTTTGGGAGATGGAGAGCATTTTCCAAAATGGTAATTTCAGCTTTTCATTAGCTCCTTGGCCGACGCTATTTGTGGACTTTCTCTAAAACATCTTGTACCGCTGACTAATATTGATTAGCTTAAAAAATTAACCTGCGAGCTTCGCTGCTTCGTTGTTCACGGTTTTCACTTCACTGATGGGAAGCAACGCGCCTACGTAAGAGTTGCAGGTACTTTGGGTGTTTCATTACCTTCCTTGGGGCTAAGAAGGTGAATTCTGTTCGTTTATGGACACAGCGGGTCAGATGCCCATAAAGCCACCCAAACGCGTGTGTGTGTTGCCCTAGATCCCAGCATCCCGCCATGCAGAGGCATCTCTGTATGCAACACGTAACACAGCTGGTTTCTCTCTGCTGTGACGAAATACCACGTTGGCTTAAAAACCCACCTTGTTCTGGCCCTGGAAAAAGCACGTGTATTTATTTAGCTGCACCCACCTTCCTTTCAGAGTTCAGTGTCTGTTACGGCAGCTCTGTCGGTGTTGTGGGAAGCAAACGCTCGGTGTGAGCGTGACCCCCTGTTTGCACATCACTGCTTGTGGCCGCGCTCTCCTTCTCGGCCTTTTATAGACAGGGAAACGTTGGTTCCTGCTTCCGTCTTGTACAGCTCGAGCTGTAGCTCAGGAGAGAAGGTCTGACGTGAGAACTGGGACTCAGACCCTGCTGCTGACGCCCAAGCGGGGATTTTTGCCCTGCTCCGAGAGGAGAGGCTGCGCGGCTGCAAGCAATAACCCTGGGCTTGAGCGAAGCATTAAGTAGTAAATTGGTGCCACTTCTAAGGTTATTCTTCCAAGCGTACCGTGTCCATTCGGAGTCTTCATTTGACGGTCTGTTGTACGGGATCGGGGTTAGCGGCTGAAAGGGGATTTTGCTGTGCAGAGGGGTGAGCAGAGAGCTCTCGCAGACCGCGTGGGCCTGGGAACCTCAGCCGGCTCTGGGCGGGGGGAAGAGCTGGGGTGCTGGGGGAAGGGAAGCGAATGCTGCTCACAGCAGGGCTCTTCTCTCCTTGTCATGTCTAAACGGGAAATCACTGCGTCCGCTCAGCGTTTCTCTGGGGCTTTTGGTGCCCCACAGCGCGGCTGTCGGGGCAGACCTGCAGCTAACGCGGTGTCTGGAGGGGAGCAGCGGAGGGTGGCGTGCCCTGCTTGCCGCCATGCTGAGCTGTGGGGCAGGGAAAAGCATTTGGGTTAGCGTGTGTGTGCGCGCGCGCATATGGGGTGCCAGAAAACCTGCATTTAGTGACCAGAATTGTGTGCCAAGCCCCTGGATGCTGGAGATTTACGAGTTCCTGGATGGGGTGCAGCAGTCCAGGAAGGATGGAGATCGCTGCAGGGTCTGCCTTTAGTCCTGTCCCTGGTTCACGCCAGTTGAATTCCTTCTTGATCGGCTGGGACGGTGCTGGACGTGAAATAATGCCGGGTGCAATGTTGCCTGCCTTAGAGCAGACAAACGGAAGAATCGTTGTGAGTCTGATACTGGTTTTGTCCAGGAGACCTGTGAGTGCTCGGAGGGAAGATGAGGAGATGATGCACAAAGTGGCCATTTCAGAGGAGGAAAGAGCAGGGGAGCTCGCAGCGCAGTACAGCGACTCACGCTTGCTCTGGGGCTCAGGTCAGGGTTTAAGCAACGCTGTGTTGGACACAACGCAGTGTAGAGCACGTGGAAGCTGAAGCTACAGGTGTTCTGGGTGTGCACGTAACGCCCGTTCTACACTTCCTGCTTGGGTCAGGAGCGTGCCTGCTGTCAGCGTGGTGTCCTCACCGGCA
Organism: Larus michahellis; assembly: GCF_964199755.1. Classification (NCBI taxonomy): domain Eukaryota; kingdom Metazoa; phylum Chordata; class Aves; order Charadriiformes; family Laridae; genus Larus; species Larus michahellis. The sequence continues at coordinate 3,083,386 of NC_133906.1, read as the reverse complement.
GGCACCAGAACTGAATCACAGAATGGTTTGGGTTGGAACGGGCCTTTAAAGCCCAGCCAGTGCCACCCCCTGCCCTGGGCAGGGACACCTCCCACCAGCCCAGGTTGCTCCAAGCCCCGTCCAACCTGGCCTTGAACCCCTCCAGGGATGGGGCAGCCACAGCTTCTCTGGGCAACCTGGGCCAGGGGCTCACCGCCCTCACAGCAAACAATTTCTGCCTCACATCTCATCTAAATCTCCCCTCTTCCAGTTTAAACCCCTTCCCCCTCGTCCCATGGCTCCCCTCCCTGATCCAGAGTCCCTCCCCAGCTTTCCTGGAGCCCCTTTAGGGACTGGAAGGGGCTCCAAGGTCTCCCTGGAGCCTTCTCTTCCCCAGGCTGAACCCCCCCAGCTCTCTCAGCCTGTCCCCACAGCAGAGGGGCTCCAGCCCTCCCAGCATCTCCGGGGCCTCCTCTGGCCCCGCTCCGACAGCTCCGTGTCCTGATGAACATGTTGGACCATAGTATCCCCCGCATCCCTATTGCAGTAGCTTCTGCCATCATGAATATATCCAGACTCGTTAAAAAAATCTGTTGTCTTGGGCACAGCTTGCAGCACTGCCCACGACGTCTGCGCTTCCCGAGTACCTGCCCCCACCCGAGATGTTTGTTGCCCCCCCGCTGGGGTTCAGGCATCCGTAGGTGCCCGGCTCGTGCTGCCCGCACAGGGCAGGAGCGTGGCACGCGTGCCCTGGGCTTGATTCATCCGCAGCACAAGAGTCCGGTGGGCAAAGGGTGTGTGGAGTCCGGTGCGTGCCAGCTGCTTTGTTCACTGGTCTGCCTACAGCCCGAGCGTGTCGGCAGATCTGAGCTGGCCCGGTACTCTTTGGAGACGTGCTGCTGGCCACCATCCTCGCTGCTGGTTTTAAAGATTCTGCAGGACTGACCTGGGTAGTAAAAGGCTTCCCGTAGCCTTTCTGTCTTAGGCTTGCAGATCCCGATTTGGACTGTGGCTGCCCCTCAGCGGGGCTCCTCTTGTTTTGAAATCCAGCGTGAGACCGGCTCGTTAATCGTCTCGCCGCTCGGCCCTGCGACGCCAGGGACGGCCCTTCGGCTCTCTCCAAGGAAACAGCTCTCTCAACTGCGCCGCGGTCGCCGGAACCTACGTGGTCTTTCAATTGCAAAGCTGAAGAAGTCACTTTTATCTTACGGATGAGTGCTTCAGCAAGCACTTTAGAAATTTTATTTCATGCCTGGTGAGGAATCTAGTTTCCACACTGCTAAGAAATGGGAGCAGAAGTCAGGAAAATATCTACTTTGCTGGATATAATTGAGTAACTGTCGGGTTTATCATTTCCGAGCTTAAAATACTTAAGATTGGGAATAGAGACTGGATTTGGTAACATCTGTTAGTTGGACCTTGACACCTTGGATGTCAAATCGTTGCTGCTGTGGCCTGTGCAGTGTTCAGGAAGGACCTTTTATGGTTAACAAATCTGCTCTGGGAAGGTTAGGTAGCCTTCCTCCTCCTCCTCTTCCTCCTCGCATGGAGCTCCAGGGCAGCCATGCAGCTGAAACGAGCCCTGGTGATTGTGTCCAGTGGCTGCCCCTGTGCTCCGACAGCCCGTGTTTATCGCTTCTGGTTTTTTATACATCTTTAGTGATGCCCGCGTATCGCTCAGTTGTCTTTAGTGATGCCCACGTATCGCTCGGTTGTCTTTCGCGCACCAAAGCTCGACAGAAAGGGGAACGATCCCTGCAGCCCCTTCACCAGCAGGGAGCGGAGTTGTCTGGTTTCTCCCTGAACGATTTCTGGTCCCGTTTTCCTGATTGCGAAGTAAAACCTCACCTTTGTTTTTTTGCAGTGCCCCGACTCTGCGTGCAAGCAGGACCTCCTGGCCTACCTGCAGCGCATCGCGCTCTACTGCCATCAGCTCAACATCTGCAGCAAAGTGAAGGCCGAAGTGCAGAACCTGGGAGGGGAACTGGTTGTGTCCGGGGTACGTATGAACTAGGACGCGTCCGGTTCGTGTGGGTTTTCTTCCAGGGGGAACAATTATTCCAAGCTATTCTAAGCTTTTATGCTAAACATTACGGACAAAATACAGACAAGAGGTTTTGGAGCATTAGGAAGACGTTCTTCACCGTGAGGGTGGTGAGACACTGGCCCAGGTTGCCCAGAGAGGGGGTGGAGGCCCCATCCCTGGAAGTTTTTAAGGCCAGGCTGGACGGGGCTCTGAGCAACCTGATCTGGTGGGAGGTGTCCCTGCCCAGGGCAGGGGGGTGGAACTGGATGATCTTTAAGGTCCCTTCCAACCCAAACCGTTCTGTGATTTTATGATTCAGTCAAAGTTTTAAGGTTTGCAAAGTTTATTATCCCGCCTGCGCTGCCTGGTAAGTTCTTGGAGGAAACGCTTACTGTTTGAAAGGGGGGAAATAAAACTTCACTTTTCCTTCCTCATCAGTGTTTGTAAACAGATTCACTTTGTCTTTGCGTCATCTGCTGCGTTTCCAGACTGTTTTTCGCTCTTAGTGAGGTCAAATCACTTTAATCAGCAGAGCTAAACCTACCCCGTGTCTCTGCACAGCCCTGGTACACGCTGGGGTCCAGCGGTGCTCCGGAGATGTTAATATTTCAACGTCGCTGTGCCTGGAAGAGGCTTTCTTTCCCTGAAGAGCGCAGGGATTTTTAGTGGCTGCTGTGTTTTATGAGAGCTGAAAGCTGCCGTGGGCCAGCCTGCTTCCTTATTCCAGCCATTACTTAGCAAATAATTTTTTCACTGTAGTTCACGAAATTCTTCCTCCTCAGAGGAATCTGGGTGACGGATATCTGGGGGGAGGTAAGCGGAGCTAAATTCTTAATTTCTTCTGGCATGTTCTTCCTCGCCCCGGACAGGTGCCTTTGATCACTGGGGCTTTTGCCCATCCATGTCGTGACTGAGGCGGGAGGTTGAAGAAGGGACGGAAATGGCCGATAGTTCAGTTTGGCTGAGTCCTTAAAAGCGAATGGAAAAAACCTCACCGCCTTCTGCCACTTAGGTATTTTGAGTTCTTAAACTGATCAGCGCATCTTTTTCCCCGCAAACAAGCTGGAACTGAGTGCCTGGGGACAGCGGTACCCGCGGGAGGTCTGCAGAGGCGGTGCTGGCCACGGACCGCGCTCAGCACCTTGGCAGGGAGTCGGGCACCTCTGCGGCCCCTCCCGCCGCTGCCCGTCCCAGCTGCTGGGACTCCTGGCACGGCCGAGACGGGACGGAATGGGATGGAACGGGACGGAGGTGCTGCTGGGCCTCTGCGCTGCACGCCGGCTGGCCTCTTAGCTGGAAGGCTGAAGGCATCGCGCTCTCAAGGAAGTAGATGTGTCACCATTCCGCGATGCGATAACACGTACTTGCAGGGTTCTACTGCAGTTACCCGGCGTCTTCGGGATGCACGTACCCTTCTGCCCTGGATGAGCTCCGTGAACAGCCACCCGTACTCTAATCCCCCGGTTTTATCTGTTCGCCGCGACTCTGCCCACTAGGGCCGAATATCGCCAGCAGCAGCGTTAAACTTCTGTCAGATTGTCAGACGAGGAACCTCTGCCAGTCCAGGGACTGCGCCTGCCTAAAAGTAAAATTCTTCTCGCTGTTAACACCCCGCCCCCTGCCCGGAGCGCAGAATCGGTGCGAAAGCGGAGCTCTGAACCAGGGCAGCAAGACCCTGCGCCCTCAGCAATCTGGCAATTCATTTAGAAAAGTGCCTCCTTGCTTTCGTTGCGTTTGGTACGATTCTTCCTGCTGCGAAGATCCATGGAAACAGTCAAAGGTTTCCCAGCGCGATGACTGGGGGGGAGGAAAGCTGACACGCTGGTTTGCCGGAGTGCGCGGGTCCCATGGGCCGTCGTGGTACTGAAAACACAGAGGGATGGAAGGGAAGGTACCGGCACCGTATGAAAAGCAGCGCCCCCCGCTCAGCTTGGCTGGCTGCTAGACAAGCAACGGCTCCAGGGTTTTCCCCAAAACCTTCCTCAGGTGCCTACGGCAGAGGAACTGAGGTGCGCGGGGGCAGGCGAGCTCCTGCGTAAGCTGAGCAGAGGGTGCAGAGAGCCCAGAGCAGAACCTGCCCCGCGCCCTCTGGCCCCCGCAAGCCGGAGGGACTGCTCCGGCACCCGGAGAAGTGGGCTGCCACCGAGGTCACCTCGCCGGTCCCCCCCTCTCTCTTCCACCCTGCCCTGGTTTTGGCTCTTCATCTCTGCCACGCACCGAAGCTTTGGGAAATGCTTCTTTTTGACTCATTTCAATGCTCTTGTAAACGAGGAACCACCTGGGAAAGCGCTCCAGGCCTGCCTGAAGACGCAGTTGTGCTCCTTCCTCTCCAGTACAACTTAATATTCCAGGGTGACTTAAATTTTTATTATTGGTGATTAAGCTATTAGTACAGCTTTATTAATTTCGTTAGAGAATAAGCTACTGTTTAGTCACAAAAGCAAACAGCAGAATACAAACCTGTCTGATTGCCGCGGGTACGGAAAGGGCAGAGATCACGGGCAAACGCTGCGCTTCGGTTTCGGGGGCACGAGTCGGGTTTTTGCCGCGTAGTGTCCGAAGAAAAACACCACCTCCAATCTGGAACCTCAGATTTCAAAAGCAAACCCAGAACGATCAATTTTCGTGTGCTTTTACATCCCAGGACTATCACGTGTTCTGGAATTTCTGTGTTTGTGTGGTTTTCATAGAATCCTAGAACGTGTTGGGTTGGAAGGGACCTCTAAAGGCCATCTAGCCCAACCCCCTGCAGTGAGCAGGGACATCTTCAACTAGATCAGGTTGCTCAGAGCCTCATCCAGCCTGGCCTTGGATGTCTCCAGGGATGGGGCCTCCACCCCCTCTCTGGGCAACCTGGGCCAGTGTCTCACCCCCCTCAGTGGAAAGAACTTCTTCCTCATGTCTGATCTCACCCTGCCCTGCTCTAGTTTAAAACCACTGTTTTTACGGCAAATAACCCTTGTGCGTTCCCGTTTGGCAGGTGGACAGTGCCATGTCTCTTATCCAAGCAGCCAAGAACCTGATGAATGCGGTGGTGCAGACCGTCAAGGCCTCCTACGTGGCCTCCACCAAGTACCAGAAGTCCCAGGGCATGGCTTCCCTCAACCTTCCCGCCGTCTCCTGGAAGATGAAGGCTCCGGAGAAGAAACCCCTGGTCAAGAGGGAGAAACAGGACGAAACCCAAACGAAAATCAAGAGGGCGTCCCAGAAGAAACACGTTAACCCGGTGCAGGCTCTCAGTGAATTCAAGGCGATGGAGAGTATTTAAAGAGAGGTCTCTGTCTCGGTTGTTTTTCTCTTTAGCCACTACTGCTCCTTCCAGAACTCTACTTTTAATATTCTAAGGATTTTTTTTTTTTTTCCAAAAGTTTACTATTCCTCAAAATGTATTTACTTAATATAATTTTGATAACTTTGTTTAGATCACACGGGGAAATACTCAAATTTCTAAGTCCTATCAATAGAGCTTCAGCCTGCGGAAGCGTGTTAATTTAGGTTGCTTTTAGAATACAGGGGTGTCTTTCTAGCGGAAAATTATTTTGTATAATCTTGCTTTAAATAAAACGTTCTGTAACCAAAGAGGATTTGACAGTACCACTAACGGTTAACACTAACAGCTGAATCATGCTACTCGGAGACGGCAGTTTCTCGTTGTGATCAAGAGAGGAAAATTAGATCTTTTCACTCAAAAGAAAATTAATTAAAGCATTGTATGTATCAGTGTATCCCTGCTGCTGGGTGGAGAAGGGAACAAGCTCTGTACGCTCAAAGGAGCAGGAAAATCCTGCAGGCAACAGCGGGACCACAACTGGGAAACATCCGGAAAGACGATGTGCCCTTGCCTGGGTTTTGCTGGGGGTGCTCTGGAGATGTGGGGGGTGCTGGGGGGTGCTGGGGCGCTGCTGTGAGCGAGCTGTTTGCCTGACAGGGTGTTTCCATGCGTGCCCCGTGTACGGGACATCCCGGGCAGGGGACAGCCGGTACATGGAACAGCCGGTGTACGGAACACCCGGTGCACTGGACACCCGGTGTACGGGACAGCCGGTGGGTGGAACACCCCGCGCACTGGACACCCAGCGCATGGACGGCCCGGTGCCCGGGACACCCGGTGCCCAGAGCACCCGCAGGTTACCTTCCCGCCGGCCTTTCCGGAGGAGCACCCGGAGCAAATCCAATCCAACACACAATCACGGAGGCGGCCGATTACTTCTGTATGTCACCGGACGGGAATTTTAATGCCTGGTTACAAATTACTAATGTATTTTGCTGCGGGAAACTAATAAAGTTGCTTTTACCAGCTGGTGTATTGTGGTGCTGCTCCCCCCCCGCCCCCCCCCACCATTCAGATGCAAATGTCCTTTGTGCTCGTTGCTCCCAATTGCTCCGCAGCCGCCTGGGGCTCCCAGAGGCGCCCAGCGAACAGTGTTTGCTCAGGCTGCGATTTAGACTGTACGTTATTTGTGATAACTACGGCTACAAGGTATAATTTCGGCGTCTTAGTTAAATTTTATGAATTTCGGTGGGTTTTACGCTTAGCGGGGAAGTCCAGCGTCGGAGAAGCGGCGCTTGGGCAGGTCCCGGGCGCGTCTGCGGTGCCTGGAAAAGCTCCCATTAAAACGGGAAGCGGCCCCTTCTTACTTCATGTGTTGAACCGCAGCTAAATTTTAGAGCCGATCCTTGGCAGCGTTACGTTATAATTTCATTTCTTTTCCTCAGCTTGTAATTCGCTTATATCAAGGTTATTGCTGTCATGTTACCAAAATGCTGATCAGAATTAAGCTAAGTAGTTCATGAGATGGGGTTTTTTTGCCGAATTTATTCTGTTTTTCAAGCATTTTGGCCTCTGGAGTAGAGATACTGAAGTGCTGCGTTTTGTGCTGGTTTTCCTACACCTTTAAGGTCTGACCAGGCTGGAGCCGCCGCCGGGCTCCTTCCACTGACGTGCGGGGGTTAATGACGTGGATAAGGTCTTGTTTTATATATAATTATTAACTGGTTTTATACAACATGATTTATTTTCTTTCTCGGTATTAATATAATCGACTTAAAGGCTGCACTCCCCGGGCTGCTCAGCAGCTCTTCAAAATACAGACGTTACCCCCCCCCCGAATGCGATCTGTTCATAGGCTTTAAAAACCAGCCCATCTATTGAGACGCGCAGCCAAATTTATGTGTATTTGGCTTTTAAATAAATGCTCGTTTTAAATAAATTTATGCTACAAACTTTGAGCATCGAGTCGGCAACAAATGAGACTCTGGTCGCGGGGGGGGCGGGCGCTGGTTTGGGAGGAGGGCGGGGGGGGCACCACGGGGATGGGCGGCCAAAAGCCCCAACTCGCCCGTCTCCAGGAATTGCTCCTTGCGGAATCGCGCTGGGGTCTCTGGGGGAGAGGCGCAGGGAGATAAATCATTAACAGCTGTAATTTGTTTAATTGCTTTCTTTAGGAAGGCGAAGCCCCATCTCCCCACAGCAGAGGGAGGGTTTCGTGACATTAAATCCAATTCTCGGTTCCCGCACGGCAGGGTGACCTGCCGGGGACGTGGCTGTCGGTGTGACTGGCCGGGGACGCGGCTATCGGTGTGACTGGCTGGGGACGCAGCTATCGGTCCTGGTGCTGGTGGTGCCGGCTGGGATGAGCCCTGGCCGCGCACAGCGGCAGCGGGTGATCATAGGATCATTCGGGTTGGAAAGGACCCTTGGGATCATCGAGTCCAACCATCGACCCCACTCTACAGAGTTCTCCCCTACCCCATATCCCCCAACACCACGTCTAAACGGCTCCTAAACACATTCGGGGATGGTGACTCCGCCACCTCCCCGGGCAGCCTATTCCAGTGTCTGACCACTCTTTTGGTGAAGAATTGTTTCCTAATGTCCAGCCTAAACCTCCCCTGCTGCAGCTTGAACCCATTCCCTCTTGTTCTATCGCTATGGCCGACCACAGATGGGCTCTGAAACGCGGAGCGATTCTGCGTCCCCTCGTGATGACCGGGCTCCCCTGGCTCCAACGGAGGGTGGCTGCTGCAAGGACCTTTGACTTGCAGACGTCGGGGCGGCCGCTGCTCTGTGACTGTGTGCAACCATCGCAGGTAAGCGCCAAGTTGGGATGTCGGTGCCAACCCAGGACTGCGGCAGCGCAGAAGGAGCCCGGCACCGGCCCCGGCTCGTGATGCTCATTCCGCGCCCCTGCGAGCGGGTGGGACGCTGCTCTGAAACAACCGTCACCAGGCTGAGCCCAGTGCGTCGTGTCGCGTGATGCCAGCCTTCATCAAACCCCCTGCGTGAAAGCGGCAGCGACCAGAAAGCAGCGGGGGCTGCGCTGCGCAGCGAGGGGGGGGTCCGGACGCCAGCGAAGCTCTAACTTTATTAGAGAACCAATTGAAAAGAATTACAGTAATTAGCACTTGATGTAATTAAGCGCAGGGAAGGGCTCGCGCAGTCGGTCTCTGCTGCGGCTGCTGGAGGGGACCCACTCTGCCGGTGGGGGGGGGGGGGAGGCAGCGCGGCCACGTCAGGCTGTAAAAGCCACGCGGGTACGAGGTGGGGGAGCTTCGGCCGCGCTCCCCAATGGCGGGCGATGAGCGGAGCCTCTCCCTGCCCCCCCCAGCTCAGCACTGTCCCCGCTCCACGGGAGAAGGAATCACCGGGCTCCGGGGACGGAGGGGACCCGCGGTGGCTTTGGGCAGGGACGGGCTTTGAGACCTCCCTGCTCGTTGCCGTGGGTGGGAGCCGGGCATGGCCACCCCTGCTCGAAACACACCGAAATATTCATTGAACAGGAAGGATTTGGGGTTTTGTTGGGGTTTTTTTTGCACTGCTGCGGGATGGCAGCGCCCGGCGAGGCCGTGCCCGAGCCCAGCCCTCCTGACCTGGCTGCGCAGGGACGCTCGCGGCGGGGGGGGGGGGTACGAACACGCATTGTCTTCTGAAGCGTATGAGTGAAACCAGGCGCAATCCCCAGGGGATGGTCTTAGTCCAAATTTCAAGTGCTCGTACTTCGGCGGTGGCTCAAGCCACGTTGAAGTTATGCTGCTTTAATTGTGTGCGAAGGCTTCGCGCCAACGTTTAACGAACGCCTTTTTCCACCCGGTTCTCTCCCTTCGCCCAGACCAGCTCTGCCACCGCTCAGCTCCGAGACCGGCCCCGCGGGCTGGGGGGGGTGTCCCGGCTGCTGGGGGCGTCCCGCTGGGTGCGGGGAGGGGAGCGAAGCACCCAAAGCTGCGTTTTCCAACAGCCGAAAGGGCAGCAGCAAGCGCAAGCAGAGGCGGCCAAACCCCAAACATGTGCTAATGCGGGAGGGCAGAGCGGGTGGTGGGGGGCGTGTGGGTTCAAAACCCCCAACAAATGGGTGGGGAAGGAAAAAAAAAAAAACAAAACATCGAAGGGCATCAGCTGCTCCAGCGCCGAAGGCTCAGCCCTTCCCTGCGCTGCGGATTTTGGAGGCTGGCGAGCATCCCAGGCCGATCCTCTGCTCTGAGCCCCCTTGCCACGTGCCGGGATTTGGGTTTGGGGGAGCTCAGGGAGGCGCGTGGTCTGGGGAGCTCTGCCCGGGGACTCCGTCTGCCCCGGGACGCTCCGGTCGCTGCCTGCTCCGAGCCATCCCAGTGCCGAGTCCCGGCAGCGTGGGGAGGTGGCCGTGCCACCCCAATGCAGGAGTTCGGGTCGGCAGGACGTGAGTCACCGCAGTGGGACGCACCCACAACGCCCTGTGCCTCCGCTCCAGCCCGTCCCCGTCCCCGTCCCATCCTCAGCCACCGAGGGACGGGCGGCCGGATGGGCAGCAGCCCTGTCATTACCCCGGGCTGCAGCCCAGCAGCGCTGTTTTGGGAACAAGCCTGTCATTAGCGGGGACACCAGCCTGGGATGGCCTTTACGGACGGGCCCGGTGCTCGCCTGCGCGGCTCTGTCGCCCTTTGGGGACACGTGGGTGGCATCAGCAAACCTGCTGCAGCACCGGGCCCACACACGCCAGCCCCGTGGTGGGGGACCGGGACCAGGACCGCCCAGCACCAGAGGGAATTGTGGCTGTTTTCCCTCCCCAGGGCCGCGGGGGGAACCCACCGTTGGCGCCCTGCGGGGCGGCCGAGCTGGGGCCAGCGCAGGCGTCACAGCCCCCGCAGCGAACGAGCTGCTGCCCAGAAACTTCGCGTTTTCAAGACTTTCAGGGTTACAGAGCGGGGTTTTGACTTTGGGGGTTGAACAGGGAGGGTTGGTCCAGCCGGGTCACAGCTGCGGCTGCTGCCGCTGCTGGTTTTCTCCCTGCTCAGTCCTAAAATCGGGGTTAAACCCGCCGCAGCTCGAGAAATCCAGCTGTGAAAGAGCGGGGGTGGGGGGGGGGGGGGGCGTCCAGCCTTCACGCAGAAACGCCGCCTCCCCAGCTCACCCCGGCCATTGCATCAGAGAAAGAGAGAGACATATAATTTTTTGGTTTTTTTTTTTTTAACCCTACAAAGCAAAACCCTGGCAGGAGGGGCTGGGAAACGCATTTCAGGGAGGGGAAAAAAAAAAAAAAAAAAAGAAAAAAAAAAAGGAAAAGAAAAATCATTTTTAATCCTAGCAAACAGCCTGACTCGAAACCCTAAAAGAGAAGGACAAAAAAAAAAAAATAAAAAAAAATCAATATTTATCATTAGCCCAGCTACTTAACGGTGACAACTGACACGCCGTAAACAGTAGCCAGAAATATTTTAGCATCCAGAAGGGCTAACGGCACCGCAAGGGCCCCATCGATCGCCTGCCGGCCGCGCTGGCGCGGGGAGGGGCCTGTGCGGCTACCGGGGCACAGATCAGGCGGCCCCGCGTGTGGCTGCGCGGGCACGGCCCCGGCGCTGGCAGAGCCCCACGCGGCCGCCCCGGCTCAGGGCTGGGGGACGCTGCGGGACCGGCCCGGCTTCTTTTCTTCATTTATTTTTCTGCACTTGCGTTGCCAACGTGGGGCTGCAGCCCCCGGGCCCCATTCAGCCGGCGGCAGAAGCGGTGACGGAAATACCTGTTGTTGCCAGAGAGCAATTTTGAGAGGGAACACAGGAATTATAAGCAATGGCCTCCTCGCCGCCCCGGGAGCGGGGTGTGATCCCTCGGCTGGTGCAGGGACGGCCGCGGCCTCGCTCGGCGGCCAAACGCTTTCAGCCCGGCGCTGGGACACGCCGACGACGGCTCTGCCTTCCCCTCTCCTTGTGCCGCTGAGCAAACCCCGCGGAGAAAGAGCCCCTCGAAAAGTCACCCTCGAAGAGGGGGCGGCGGGAAAACCGCTGGAAGCTGCCCGAGCCGGCGGCCGGCACCCGGCTGCCACTGAGTGTCAGAGCCGTAGGAAAACCTCCACCGCGGGAGGGAGGGAGCGAGCCACGAGTGACCCCCACGGCCCCGTTTTTGCAGACCCCAAGCCCAGCGGGGTCGGCCTCTGCTGCCGCCTGCCCCAAGGACACGGGGCGTGGGGGCTCCCCCCCGCAGGGGAACGGCACCCGCACCAGCGGCCGGGGCTGGTCCCCACGCAGGACACTGGTCACCCCGGCTGCGTGGGCCCAGAGAAGATAAAAGCCTGGTGTGAAGGGGGTCTCCCCGCACACGTGGCAGCAGGAGAGGACAGCAGGGGGGAGCTCAGCTCTTCCTCTCCTCTTGCACCAGTGGCCACCGCCCGGCCTTTGACGCCTCGCCTGAGGAAGGCCGACATCGGGAAGACCGAATCAGCCCCATGAAGAGAGGGCAGAGCATCTTCCCCAACGGACCATCCAGCGTGAGGAGGACCCCAACGGGGGTTCATGGGGACAGGGACCTGAGCCTAGAGGGAAAAGAGCAGAAGCTGCACCTGGAAGAGGTGTGTGACGGGAGATGCCCAGCCCAGCACGGAAAGGAGAGCGTGCCTTACATCATGGATGAAAAATCCGCGGCTGGCCAGCCTCAGTCCCTAGGTCATCGTCTGGGAAGCCACCTCCAAGAGCAGGAAGAAGGCATGCAAGTCTCAATGGTCTGCTGCAGGACAAAGCGTGCTTCACCAGCCCGTTAGCCGCCGCGACGGCAGGAGCGGTTCCATGGCTGCACCACCCCAGGGCTTAGACAGATGTTTTGACCCCCAGGCCACTGGGACGTGGGTGGCCTCCAAGCAGGGAGGGGCTGCAGGAGAGCTGCCACGGCGGAGCTACATGACCTACACAGCGGGTGGAGCTGGCCTTCTCGGAGGCGGCCACGGCCGAGGGACAGTCCTGCTCTGAGCGAAGGCTGGATTAGAGACCTCCAGAGAGCTCCTCCAAGCAACGTTTCAAGGAAGCAACGCTCAGTCTTCCCGTACAAGCACAGAACGATCCCAAGGCCAACGGTGCTGTCTGCGTGCCCAGATCCATTACACAGCAGCAAATAAAAGATCACAGATGCCGCGGGTCACCGCCAGGCCAGAACAACGGCACATCAGAGCTGCGGCAACAAACGCTCCTCTGTGGGCAGCAGAGCTGCCTGACCGGGACAGTCCCACCGCCCTCAGCCCTGCCCACCCCAAACGAACCCGCAGACGGACTGAGAACACTCAGAAGGAACCATGGTTGGAGGCAACACAAGCTGAGACTCTGCCTCGCTGTCCCTCTACGGTACATACCTCTGTTTTTCCAGCAGTGCCCCACGCAAAAGAAAACGTGCCCCCAAACGCGTCTGGTTTAGTAACGAAGCTGTTGGCGGGATCTCATTCAGCCCAGCAGTTTATTCAAAAGTGCATTTACATCGGTGCCATCAAAACTCACCCTTGGGCATTGAATTGATCTGGAACTGAACTGGATCTACAGCTAGTTTCACCTCAATTCCTGGATGATGGTATTTACAGAGCCAAGGAGTTCCTTGAAATAGCCGTCTTTGTCACCTTCCCTCTGCTCCTCCGCCGCCAGCTCCTCGTACTCGCTGCGCAGGAGGCTGAGGGTGGTGCTGAGGGCCTGGTCCCCCCGGTAGCGCTCCTTGCAGAAGGCCATCAGCACACCAACCGTCTTGAGGACCTTCTCCCGAGTGTCGTGCTCCGGCATGGCCAGCAGGTTGGAAACAACCACGCACCAGTCCTGCTCCACCACCGCCGGGACCAGCTTGACTTGCCGGTACTGCTGGATTTTCTCTTCCATTTGATCTCCGTGCTGCGAGTCCTCAAGCAGCATCTGTGGGAAGTGGTGGGACATGGATTAATATCCCTATCGGGAGAGCAACCGCTTCCAGGTGACACATCGCGGGAGAGTAGGATGCACATCCCGTAACATCTGCCTTGGAAGGTGACTTGCAATGGAAAACCAAGGCGAGGTTGTGTCCTGGTTCCCCATTGCCCATGCACAAAGTTGGCCACAGCGGCCAATCCTGGAGAACTCTTGGTGAGCGGGAGGTTCGGTATCACACGGCCCCAAAAGGGGGACAAAGTTCAGCAGAAGACCTGTAAAATCTGTTCCTTTGGGCTGCCGCACAGGCTCCTTCGGCACCTAACAAACATCACCGCTTGGCTTCACGCTGCTCTACGGAAGAGACGGAGATCTCGGTCTCCTCCGGCCACTGCCAGACCTTCCCCTCCCAGCCTGCTCCAGAAAACCCCCGATACTGGAACTCTGCGGAGACGGTGCCGAGAGCAGAAAGGCGCCGCGGGGACCGGGACGGGCAGAGCCACCATCTCTCTTCTCTTCCCAGCCAGAGACCTGCCCCGAGCAGCGCCAGCGCCAGGGGGAGGAAGGGAAACCTGTCACCACCCCGACGCCTTTCAGGCCTTGGCTGGTGGAGTGGCTCTGCTCCCCAACGGAGCGCTCCTCCCGGCTTGGCTGGTGGCCCCCTGGGATAAATACTGTGGCCGTGCTTCACTAATTAGTTCTGAGTCGGCTGCTTGCCTCCACGAGGGCTTCTGCACAGGCGGAGAGCAGAAACCCAGCCCTGGGGAAGGGCGAGGGCGGGCAGCGTGCCCAGGAGCTGCCATGAGAAGCGATGGGACAACCCCATCCCCGGGGGGCACCTGGGTCCCCGAGGGCGCCCGTGACATTTTCTCTGACCTGTTCATCAGCTTTGCAGTGGACTCCTGCCGTCCCCCGGGAAGCTCCTGCAGGGAGCTTGGTCGTGCTCTTTTATCCCACTGATTTACGGGACACGGTGGGGACAAGGCGGGACAACGCCAAGGAGACCTCCCCTCTCCCGGTCCCCCAAGAGAGCTGTCTGCTACACCCCCGCTGGTCACACACGATTTGGGGTGAAAAGGGAAAAAAAGACGGCAAAAAAAAAGCCATTTGGAGCCCCAGCAGTCTGTGCTTCAGAGCAGAGAGGTGTCGATGTAGTTTCTGATTTTCAAACCAACCTATCTGAACGTCACCCAAATCCGTCACCCCCGCTCGGCCCAGCCCTGCATCCCGCCGGGCACCGAGGGCTCTCCCGAATCCTCCACGACGGGGCTGGGATCGCTACGCAGCAGGAGCCACGGGGAACGGTTCGGGGCAGGGTGCCCACGTGGGCTGCCTTTGCGGGCGAGCAGACGGACGGGAGCACTGCGCCTTCCAACCAGCACCTGATAAAATTTCAGACCCGCTAAAAATAATTTGCACCTTTACAAAGTCTCCTGGAAAACAGCTGTTTCAAAACGCAGACGTTGCTCCGCGGTGCCTGAAACCCAAGTATTACAGCAGCAATAATCTGCGGGGCAAATTGGCTATAAACTGAGTGAAAGTGGATTTAATTTCCGTTCTCTGGAGTAAGAGAAACGCAGTGACTAAACAACAGGCGACGGCAAGGAAAGACGGGTTTTAAACTGACATTTACAGCAGTAATCCAAGGTATTTGAAAATAAACCACTTAACGGCGTGGGCTTGGTTCCAGCGAGGACTCTGCAGGCAAGGAAGGGCCTCTCCAGCAGGGCACAGCAGCGGCAGCTGGTCCCCAGCACTCGGCTGGTGGCCAGACACGGCAGCCGAGCTCGCCGCAGCCCAGCGCCTTTATTCCCTGCTCCCGTCCTTGCCATTTTGTTATTTAAACACCGTCGTGTGGAAACGGTGGTAGCGGTTTAATGAAAAATAAAGTTTTAAGCTCTCTCTGGGCTCTCCCAGGTGCTCGTCCCCGGCAGCAGCAGCCCACGGGCTGGAGGGAATTCATCCCAACAGCACAGACCAGCACCGACGCTGGATCGGCCCCTGCTCGCCCTCGTCCTGCGAGGATGCTCGACGACCTCTCTCCACCTTCCTCCCCTTTGGCTTGGCGAGGGGATGAAAGTGGAAAGAACCCGGCCAGGTCACGTCCCCTCCCTCCCAGCTCCTCACCTTCTCCATGATGAGGTCGTAGAGGAGTGTCACCACACGGACGTAGAGGGTCTCCATCCCCTTCTGCCTGAAGAGGCTCCTGAGGACCTGGAGGCCGCCCAGCTTGAGGAACTGCTGCTGGGCGTAAGGGAAGTGTCTCAGCATGGAGGACAGGGCGAAGAGAGCCTGGTGGGGAAAGAGGTCCATCAGCATGGTGGCCATGGCCGCCACTTCTCTTTGTGGCATCCCAGGGGGCCAAGAGCAGTGCTCCAACCGTTCTTGTGTGGAGCTCCCCAGCATATGCATTCAAGCCTCTCCTCGCCAAGGGGCATCTCCAAGACCCCTCATCCTCTGATCCCAACCCTCCCCGGTGCTGTGAGGCTGCCCCAACTTGGGTGACTTCCACCCAAACTCCCACCCGGACTGTCACCACGCTCACTAGAACTATAACGCAGAGGGACCTGTGGCCATCACCTGAACAGACCCAACGCCATCGCTTCTCCTCACAGTTCCCACCCACTGGTCCTTGGTACACAGCCTGGCTACGGGCTAAGGATGGGGCAAAGAAGGGTCCAGCACGACTCAGCAGAGCCCGATCCCCTTGAGATGATTCGGACACCTGGGGAACATCCTCTCCCTTGCACCCACGCGGCTGGAGGACAAGACCATGCCGTTTCCCAGGACACAGCCCCAAAACAGGGTCTGCCATGGCGCAGCACCAGGCACCGCCAGCGAGAGACACCAGCATGCCTGCCCTTGCCTCCTGGGCCTCGAGCGTCACGGGGTTAACAACGAGGAGGCAATTAGGGGCCAACCACTGAATTTTACACTTGTCTACTTTGGATGACGGCGGTTTGCAGAGGAGACGGGCTGACGCCGCCCGGGGCAGGGCTGCTGCCCGAGCGGGGACCGGGATGCTCATCTGGGTGCCTGCCAGCGAGCCGAGCCGGCTCCTCCGTGCACTGGGGTGGACCACGCACCCCCCGCTCTCCCTGGACAGATCCGAGCCGACAGCCACGTCTTCCCCAGTCCCATTTGTTTCTATTTTCCATTTTCCAAATTGCCGCCGGTGAATCGGAGGACGTTTCCATCTCCTTTTTTAACCATAGGCCAAAGGACGGGGGAGGGAAGAAATGCACTTTTGGCCTCGCTGCCGTCAATCGCTGCGAGCGCCGGGGTGGAAAACCCACCGGAGCGGGAGTCGTGGGCTGCTGCCCTGCGTGGGAATGGGCTGGGGCACCAACTTATCCTTGGCCTGGAGAGATGGGAGACCACAAGCAGCACGGGAACTGGAAATTAAAAGCCTCTGTCCTCCTGGCAAAGGGGGTTCAACCCTCGGAGGCTCCCGTAAGGCCATGCCTGCCAGCAGACAGTACTGAGCTCATCCCTCTTGCTCTTCCCCAGGGGCTGCCAGCAGGAAGTGTTCAGGCTGGCTGGAAAGAAGCGTCCTGCACCCACCACTCAGGGGTTCAAGCGATGCTGGTGAAGGCCTCTGCATGCCCAGCCGTCCCTTCCCACCCCAAAACAAGCTCCGGATCGAGCTACGGACACTCCCAGGAGGAATTTCTGAGCACGGAGCATCCTGTGGTGCACCTCTCCAGCCAGGATGTCCTCCCACCCATGGCCAACAGCAAACGGGTTGCCGTCTTTCAGCCGCTGGACGATTCTTACCATGGACTAAAGGGGAAGGTGTTTGTGGGAGCTTGCTAAAACCCTGGCAGGCCATTGTTGCTCACGTAACAGCAGCTGCACTAAAGACGAATGAAAGAGCTGGTGGTTCCCTCGCCCCACCGAACCTCCTCTCGCAGGAGGTCACCGTGTTAAACGGTGGCGCCGGGTTTTCGGGAGCAGCCAGATAATTTTACGGCCCGTAAACAGAGGTGGCACCACACGCTAAAGCGAGGGTAATGAGATCTCATGCTCCAGGGAGTACGGTGAGGACGGAGGGAGGAAGGGAGGGAGCGAGGAAGCCCCCGCCCCGACGGACAGCGCTGCACATTTGGCTGGGGGCTCTCGGCGCTACTCGGCTTGCTCCAAAGCCACCGCCAAAGGCAGGACACGGGGCCAGCTCCAGCAATTAGCTCCTTCCAAACGTCAGCTCCCATGTTTGTTAGCCTCCGATCGTCACGCCTGCCACGGGGACCCCCGCCTTTCCTCCCAGAGGAGCCGCAGCACCGAGGCCTGTCCCCCGCGAGGCTGGCAGAGCTGCCGTGCGTGTTGCTGCTGGCAGTAGGGCGAGACCCGCAGTGTCGGGGTTGCCGGGGGGGTGTCCAGCACCCTGGGGTGCACTGGAGCCCACCCAGCGTGGGGAGCAGCACAGGGTGCCACTCTCAAGATGTCAGCGATGCCCCAAAGAGCGCTTATATCGAGTTCAGCGTGAAGCTGCCTTTACCCAGAGGTGCTCCCCGGCCCGCTCACCTTCTTCTTGACAGCCAGGGGTTGTTCTGTGGCCAGAATGACCAGGAGCTTCTGCAGCGCGCCGCCCTCGATTGCTTCTATCTGGACTTTGGGGTTGCTGCAGGGACAAAAGCAAAAGGCAGGTCACCAACAGAGCGGGGCACAGCAGGGTGGGACGGACCCCGGGTCCGTCCGGGGCAGCACCCCACAGCGGACACCACCGAGGGTCGATCCAGCTGATCCCAGAGCAAAACTCCCCCCCAGCTCCCACCACTTGTGGCTGGCCATTACGGAGGGGCTGGGAGCCCTGTATGGCCACCCCAAACATGGCACATGACCGATGCACCCTGAAGCGATGGCAACAGGGCTGGGGAAGGGCACGCCAAGCCGTCCACATCACCCCACCACGTGCCCACGTCCTACCCCTCTTCCCCCGGCAAGGAGCCCTCCCCCGTGTTTCCCTCGTAGGTATTAATCCTCTGGCTTTGCATCGCATCTGTTCCTTAACAGCCTTTTATTTCGACTCTCACTTCCCCCCCTCGCCTGCTCCACACTTTCTGTTGATTTGCTCTTTTTGTTAATATAACTTTCTGCTAATTTGTTAAATTCGTTTATTTAAACGCTCCTGTGCCGCAGCTCACCTGGAGGAAGGCCCTGCTTGTCCCCAAAGCCTCTGAATCGCAAATTACACCTGGTCTCCCCACCCACGCGCCTCTCGCATCGAGCACTTTCCTCCAAGCGCTACAAATGGCTAAATGCATCCCTCTGCGCGCAAGAACCAGGCTAAAATTTCAGGTCAGGATGTGAAGAGCTGCCCCAGGTGCAGGCAGATGAAGCCAAGCCTTGCCTTCCACCCGCGTTGCCCCCAGGTACCAGCTGCCTGGGCAGGGGCACCTCGGCCACGCAGACGCTTTGCAAACCCACTGCCAGCACATCTTTGAAGGTGGCGGAGAGGTTAGATGCTACAGGCTCCCTCTTGGGCAGGGCTTTCGCAGTCGGAGCACAACGCACCGGCTGTCTACATCCCTGATCCCTGGTCTCTCGCGCTCCGAGGAAGAGCTCCAGCACTTCAGCCTTTGCTCGACTTTGAAGCAGCAATTGCGCTGCAGCCAGACGAAGGTCACACATCCCTGCTACAGCAAAAACACCCACAGCTCTTACCGCTACCAGAAAGCTGCTGGAGCAGCCTGTGCCAAGCAACCTCCAAGAAATAAGACAGACAGAGGCAGACAGGGTCATAAGAAAACAAAAACAGAAGACAAATGGACTTGGGCAGGGAGCAGCTTTGAATTAAACCCATGGCTCCAAGAAATACAGCAAAACACTACGCTCATCTATGTCAACCAAGGTGCCGGGCAATCTCTCCAACCCTCCCAGCTCCATCCAGGCTTTGCTTCTCGCACCGTTAGGAGTCATCCAGGGCTCAGAGGCAGCAGGTCTGGTGTGCGGGTTCCCGACTACGATTACCAGGCTGACATCAAGGCAGGAAAAGGGGGGTTTGTTGAAAGCCACCTTTGACTGCTCCTTCCTCACCCACTCGCTGTGGCAGGCACCCAGGCAGAGCCATGGTGCAGGCATCCTGCCGAGGAGGGGGACATCTGTGACCTTCCCACACAGGGAGGAGAAAGAACAAACCCAGGGGCTTCAGCATCCTCCTGCAGAAGAGATTTTTGCGGCGTGGTCCACACATGCGCCTGCAGACCCCCGTGTGCCGGCGCTGCGGCAGCCCCAGCATCCCTGGGAGCAAACAGGCTCCTGGTAATGCCTGGGTCCAGGTGGGACCCAATGCATGTACCGAGATGTATTTGTTCCCCACCCTCACCATGTCAACAGGCACAGCAGAGTCTCCTCCTGCAGCAACACGATGTTATTTTCCACCTCAACGTGGTAGGAAATGACCCGTATGGCCAACCCCCTCTTCCCGCAGAGCAGCGATGGCATCTCTGATGGCCTGGGCTTTCATTTTGAAGAGTCGGGAGTCAATGCAGGCAAACAGCATCAGCCCCAAAACCTTCAGCTGCCTCTGGCAACCCCTGGACGCAAGGCAATTCCCTCCCGGATGACAACCACCGCTCTCACCTCCATCCATACCCACAGTCACACAGACAGCAGTGGCCCCTCCAGCATGGGGACAGCCCAGGGACGGTGCTGCAGCCCCGCAGCACCACGGCACCCTGTCCAGCCTCAGCAACTTCTCCCAGGGCAAATACGGGAAGAGTACAATGGTGGGATGGAGACAAACAGCTCCCAGAACAGCCAGGGGTCAGCTGAAGGCCTGTCTAACATACCCCAGCAGGTGGAAATGTGCTAAGCGTGGCCCTCGCCTCAAGAGATCCAGAGGTACGTAACAGCTGCCCTTTGGAAGTGAATGAATCCTGCATCTCCTTTCGGTCCAGATGGATTTATAAGTCAGGCTTGTGGTTAGACTCCTCTGGGAGTCCAGAGACACAATACCCAGAAAGCAGCAAGGAAACGCAGCAGTGAGAAGCAATACACGTCCCAAAGTCACTGAAGGTGCCCTCGGCAGCAAGTTGGGCGCAGCCGGTGCTCGAGCTGGGATGGCTGAGCACGGCCGTGCCCACCACAACAGCACAAAACCTTCTCCTGCAGAGGCTGGGCAGCAGGAGCAGAGCCGGTGGGGCTGTGATCAGAGCCCTGCACATCTCCGAAACCCACCCGGCCGCTACAGGTGATGGGCAGACGCAGCCCCCCGCTGCTGAGACAAGCTCTGCTGCAAACCAGGCAGGAGCGGGAAGAAGAGGTTTTTTTCCAGCTCTGTTTTTCCAGCGATGGCAGCTGTGGTCTCTGCCTTTGTCTGCGTAACGTTGGGTTGGGCTTGTTTCTGCTTCGAGCTTTTCTGGGGGAAGGCACGGCGCGCAGGTTCGGCTCTGCCTGGCACATCATCAACCACGCCGTCAGGCACGTTTTCAATGCTGGGGCTCCATTGAATGGCGCGAACGAGAGGCAAAGAAACCACGGCCGCATTTGCAGACCCCAAGGAGGAGCTGGCAACTCTGACACTCAGAAAATACAACTTTTGATCCAAAACCCCAACCAAATTTCACACGCAAGTCACCCTGGGCAAGGGAGACCAGAGTAAGTGCAGAAAGAGCTTGCAGGCAGGCACTTGCCTGAGCGTAGCTGCACTGAAAGGACTCCTACACTGAGACCTCTTAGTGCCATTCCAGGAAAATGTGAAGTTTGGGATATCCAAGCTCTTTTGTCACATCTATCTAAAATAAATAATAAGAACTCTTACAGCAAGGGACACAACTGAAAAATTGGTATGCCTTTTAGTGCTTGGCTGGTCACCTGGAGGATTAGATCTAATTAAAACCTCTGAACCATGGAGTTTTTTGCCAAGGAGCACCTCTAGAGGTTAGGAAGCCTTCCTGGATGGTAGGCGTGCTGCTCACTTGTCAACGTTTCTGTTGCTTAATGTCTCTACTATCAATAGTCCAGGCTTCACGCTAACAAAAAAGCCAGTTTGAGGGTTTGGAAAACTCAGCACAGATCCGTACAAATTACACTGTCAAGCCCAGGGAAAAGCAGGGCCTGAACAAAATAAATACAATGAGACAGACAGCGGAGCGCTCGCGTGGGAAACTCAACCTGTGCTAATCTGCTACTGGATAAGGGGATGGTGGCACCAGCAAGGACATTCACCGAAATGAAACTCTGAGGCTGGGACAGAGACAGCCGATGACAACACCCCGTGATGCTACCTACAGTGATGGCAGAGATTTGGGTGCGCTCAACAGATGAGATTAACCAGCTTCAAACCCGGGTGAGGAACAGCCGCGAGGCTACGGGGACTCGACACAAGCGCCGTGCTCAGGTTCAAGCAGGTTTCCAAAGGAGGCCCCTGTGTGCTAAACACAGCCCCGGTTCATCCTGGCAGGACCCACCCTGACTGCGGGGCCACACCGCATCCCCTCCAGATGCGACCCTCACCACCCATCTGAGGTTCTTGTGCCTCCAAGCTCCATCACATCCATCTCTCTCTCATCCTGTTCCTGAAGAGTAGAAAGCAAGGGTCATCATAATTGATCCATGCAAGAAACTGCCTGGGTGCAGGGACAGGCTGTGGTTAACAGGTATGCTGCTGGTGGTCATGCTGGATGAGACGCACTGAGCAGGGATGAAGAGTTTGGGGAGACTGGCCAGAATCCCTACTGCCTGCAGGTGCTCACGCTGACATCTCTGAGAAGCTCCTGACAAAGCTCTGTCCCTCACAAGGTGGGTTTTGTTCTTGGGCAGAAGTTCTCAAACTTCTTGAGACATGGGCCATCCGCCCCAGACCACGAGAGGACCTCTGAACAGCTCTGAGCATGGGCCACCAGACCCTCTCGATACACATCCTGGAGACAATACCCTCTTTCATAGAATCCTAGAATGTGTTGGGTTGGAAGGGACCTCTAAAGGCCATCTAGTCCAACCCCCCTGCAGCGAGCAGGGACATCTTCAACTAGATCAGGTTACTCAGAGCCTCATCCAGCCTGGCCTTGAACATCTCCAGGGATGGGGCCTCCACCCCCTCTCTGGGCAACCTGGGCCAGCGTCTCACCACCCTCAGTGGAAAGAACTTCTTCCTAATGTCTCATCTAAACCTGCCCTGCTCTAGTTTCCCAGGGTGTAGTCTACAGTCTGCTCTCTGCGCTTTCAAACCCCAACCCAGGCTGATCCTCCACCCAACTCAAGACGTCCCCGCTGCCTGCAGACATCCCTGCTTCTCCCCAGCCCTCCCAGGGACCTCCGTAGACGGGGTCACCCAGCAGTGACGGGGCTGCCACCCACACCCTCAGGAGCACACCGCCGCAATTAAGAGGCGCCCTTTTGATCACAAGACAAACAACATTTATGTTTCCCACTGCTGCCTCCTCCCGAAGCTCCTGGAGTTGTGACTTTGCCGAGCACAAATTTAATGTGCCATTTCATCATGTTTCCCTCTCGGTGGCTGCGGGAGGGTGACCGTGCCCTTCGGCAGCCAGGGGAAAAAACAAAAGCAGGGGAGGGAAAGCCACCAGAAAACCTCCATCTGAGCCTGCCTGCTGCAGCTCGCAACGGCAGAAGGAAACACTCCATTTTCTGCCAGTTTATATTTCACTGCGTTGGAGTTACAACTTCCCACGAGGGGCCAGAAATTATTACAGTCAAGGCTTGTTTGCCAGAGCACCGCAAGCCTCAACAGCGCACAGAGAGGAGCAAAAGGAACAAAAACAAGGGCTGACGCGCTGTGATCAGCGCTATCGGAGTAAAACTGAAATGAAGTCGCCGCAGCGCCTCGGTGACCGGTGACAGGTCCTGCCTTGGGCGGGTGGTGAAGGCAGAGATGGGATTCAGCATCTTCCACCGGCTGCTGGGTCAGGATATTTATCACAGAATGGTTCGGGTTGGAAGGGACCTTAAAGCCCAGCCAGTGCCACCCCCCTGCCCTGGGCAGGGACACCTCCCACCAGACCAGGTTGCTCCAAGCCCCGTCCAACCTGCCCTTGAACCCCTCCAGGGATGGGGCAGCCACAGCTTCTCTGGGCAACCTGGGCCAGGGGCTCACCACCCTCACAGCAAACAATTTCTGCCTCACATCTCATCTCAATCTCCCCTCTTCCAGTTTAAACCCCTTCCCCCTCGTCCCATGGCTCCCCTCCCTGATCCAGAGTCCCTCCCCAGCTTTCCTGGAGCCCCTTTAGGGCCTGGAAGGGGCTCCAAGGTCTCCCTGGAGCCTTCTCTTCTCCAGGCTGAACCCCCCCAGCTCTCTCAGCCTGTCCCCACAGCAGAGGGGCTCCAGCCCTCCCAGCATCTCCGGGGCCTCCTCTGGCTCCGCTCCAACAGTTCCGTGTCCTTCTGCTGTTGGTGCCCCAGAGCTGGAGGCAGCCCTGCAGGGGGGTCTCACGGAGCGGAGCAGAGGGGCAGAATCCCCCCCCTCGCCCTGCTGCCCACGCTGCTGGGGATGCAGCCTGGGATACAGTTTGCTCCCTTCTTTTTTCCTTCCATTAAAGCTCTTTGTGGAAGCAGCAAGACCTTAGCACACGGATGACCATCCGGAAGATCTACCAACACGATGGATGCTTCCTGGAGGAGACGCAGCCTCACCAGCTGGGATCAGAGCCCTCCAAACAGCTTCTCCATGCGCTGTAGCGTTGGGCTGTTAGGGATCCGCTTGCGGGACGCCTGCCGTTTCTCCACGGACATTCTTTCGGGCACGGTAAGGAGCAGCACCTGCACAGGGGATGCGGCTGTTGCTCCTGAAAATCCAGCACGGGCTTCTCTGCCATTCTGACTGGCAAACTCATGACATGGAAGCAGCTCCCCTTTTGCTGAAGAAGGGATTTTTTTTTAAGAGCACTGTCCGTGAAGGGACACCCTTACCTGTTCCTCCTGGGATGACCCCAAGCACACGTGCATGAAATTTCGGAGAGACTTTTCAAAGTTTTGCCAGACTGCACAGGCGAGGGGCGTGGGAAGACTGAAAAGCAGCAACACAGCCCTGAGGCAACAGCGGCTCTTGAGTTAGACGGGAACTTGCAAAATTAGATTTAAATTAAAAAAAAAAAAAAAAAAAAAAAAAAAAGGGGGGAAAGCCAAGCGGTGTGAAGGGACGTGGGGCCTCAGAAGCACAGAGCAGGGCAGGCAGGCAAACGCCTTTGTCTCTCCTGCTCTGGCAGGGACACACAGAGAATATTTATTTCGTGGCCTGCTTGTTGTACAAACCGCATGAGACGCTAGAAAAAAAGAGCGTCACCTCCTTACTCTGAGCATCCTGCTAAAGCCAAGCAGAGAAAGAACCAAAAGGAGGTGTGAATGGGGGAGTGCGTGAATGGGGGAGTGCGAGGGAGGGGATGCTCCTGCCTGGCAGGGCAGGGTGCTGAGCACAGCCCTTCTCCTGCCCCGGCGGTGGTGTCCCACTGCGGCGGTGGCCGCACGCCCACTCTGGTGGCCACCGGCTGCTGGGCATCCTCCCCAGGGCACGGGGAGGTAAGTCTGGAGCTCGTGCTTGGATGAAAGCCCGGCGTGACGGTGAAAAGGCATGATAATCACCGGGCTTAATGGACAGGACTTAATGGGTCTCTTCTCTCCTCAGAGCCAGCGCGGTCTGCGATGCCGCATGGGAAATCAAAGCCGGGATCAAAGTCTTTAAGTCTGCGAAACAGCCTAAAAAATTTAGTGTAGTCTATTTAGCTTGTGCTATAACCTGAGGATCAGAAACAGGCAGCAAGGCAGCACGGCTTACCTCCCCCTCCTCCTCCATCCATCCCCCTTCCCCAGTTTTCACTCGAAAATCTGTTAACGAAGAAAACGAGAGCGCACCGATGTTTTGCTCAAAGGAGAACGAGGCGGCTGGGAACTGAAATGCGGCTACGATGGCATCACCCTGAAACACAGCTCTCGGAGCCCTGCCTGCCTTCTCGTGCCTCTCAGGCCGTCACACCCAGGTAAGAACTGGAAAGGCAACGGAAAAGGTTGTTTCTGCGAGTCCTGGAAACCAAAAGCAACGCAAGCAGGGTCACACGTGAAAAGGGCAATGACTTCTTCAGAGGCCTCTGTATTTGGAGGATTTCTGACAGCTCTTGTAAGTATATTCACATTAAAATCACCTGACAAGCAACAGAGAGATGAAACTAATCATTACGATGTCAATGTTTAAAGGTTTGACTGGAATTCAGTAATTCCAGCCCGAACTATAGCCGTGAATCTGAGATTCTACATAAGGGCAGAAAAAAGAGAGGCAGGATGATCAGCAGCTCATTAATACTTGTACGATTGAATTTTAGATTGCAGGTTTAAGAAAAAACAAAAAAATGAAAAAAGCATCAAAATAGTCCAAGTGAGAAGTGACACATGCAGAAAACACGCTTTCCGACCGCATTCAAAGCACTGGCATGAACCATCCCCATTGGAAACGGCCGCGGAGCCGCTGCAGCAAGCCCAGCCGGCTCCGATCCACGACTTCCCAGGTGATACATCTCCTTCCCAACTTTGCTCTCCAGAGGAGGATAACTGGGACAACTCAATGCGAACAATTCGCAGCGCCCCCCGCCCCCTGAAACAAGCACCCTGGCTCTGCCGTGGGACGCCAGCAAATGACGCTTAAGCGCAGGGTTGGGGAATCTCTTACAAAAATACTTATTTAACGGAGGCTTTCCATTATTGCAGCGTCTCACGCGACTGAAAAGGAGACGGGACATTTGCACGCACGATATGAGATAAAGAGGGTAATGATAAGATAACCCCGACCCCAAACAGGACGCCTGCAACTATTCGGAGTTAGGGATGAAGCGCACACACCCCCAAAGCCCCCACCGAGGTCCGCATGCAGCAAAACCGGCCTAGAAAAGCCTCTTCTCTGAGCATCAGCTCAAACCTGAGTTTATCACAGACAAAGGCCTTCAGAGCCACGACTTAAGGAGATTAAAAACCACCCAGAAAAATGGAGCCCTAAGTAGTTGTGCCGATCAAAATACAGCGAAGAAGAAAGTGGGGGGCGAGGGGGGAAAACCTGACAAAAGGAAAAACTAGGTTTCAATAGGCAACACAATACCACAATTTCGTATGAAAGATGTGAAGCATAAAAGAGGTGTTAGATGTTCAAAAGCCCAGAATATAGGAGAGACATTAAAAAAAAAAAAAAAAAAAAAGCCCCGAGAAGATGAAAATCTCCACTTCAATGCAATGCTGCCTTCTCACTTTCTGCCAAGCCAGGCACTCATGGCACTAGCGGGGGAGCAGCCGCGTCCCTGCGAGAGCAACGCGTCTCAACGTGACATAATGGATTACACAGACGCAAGTATGGGTTTTAATGAGCAATTAGGTTATTGAGTATTTGTTGCTAAGAGGAGAATAGAACTGCAGAGAATAAGTCGGAGCCGAGTACGTGATCCCGCGATTTTGATGGGCTAATGCGATACTTAAACCGGGGGAGCGTGAGTCACCCCGGAGAGGCAGAAACAGCGTGGAGGACTGCCTGGGAAAAGCTGGGGAACCTTGGCTCGCTATCGACCGTGTATTCACATCCCAGGCACCACCAAGAGATAGTGGAGTTTCTTATGAGCCCTACAACATCCCCGCTGGAAGCGGGACGGCTATAACGTCCCGTTACGGACAAGCCCTGAGTTCCCTGGGGACACAGTGACATCGGGTTTAACTGGGGAAACCTCTCAGATAGGCGATGTGAGTGGGAATTACCTGACGTGAGTTTCTGGCCCTTTGCAGTCACAACGATTTCGAGCTGGAAGAGCAGAGCAGAGCTACTTCTCGCGACGTGCGAGGGTCGAGAGCCATCGAGAGCCCCGCGGGGAGGGGACCCGGCTCGCCGAAGCCCAGAGAGGGCAAGGCTGAGGCGGCTAATATTTCGTAACAGGGGAAAAAAAAATAATAAAATCAGATGAGCTGCAGGGCTGTAATGTAGCATAACAGATGGATAATTAGATTTATATGAAAAGCTGTAAAAGTAAGTAATTAAATAAAAATACAGAATAGCGAATCTGCCGCCCGCAGCCAGACAGCTCGCAGGGGTGCAGGAAGCCCCTGCAGCCGGGACCCAGCGTCCCAGACACAGGGGAGCCAGCGGCACCCCTGTCCCAGCCACCGGGGACTCGTTTGGGTCAACCGAAATGAGTTGTCACCCAAAGCACGACCGCTCCGGAGAGGAGCGATGGGAACAGTGGGAGCAAGTCGAGTTGCAGTGAAACCCCCTCTTCCTCCTCACCTCTCCGGAGAGCAGAGTAGAAGAGCGAATACCAGCTCTGGACAATAAAATCTTAGGTGCCGTAAGAAAATCGACCACGCCAGATTGTCCGGCTGAACGCACACAAACAACAAACCGAAAGGTGGTATTTATATCCGTAGGAAAAAAGGTACCGTGAAAACGAGCCGGAGATTGCACAGAGGGTAACAGAAAGCGAGCCCAGGCAGGAGTTCCACTGTCCCGGCACGTGTGAGGCTCCCCAGGACACCCCCAGAGCCCCTCTCTTCCCCTGACCCTTGTCTTTGCTATCTCTGAGCTTTATTTTGGTGCCAGTACATGTCCCCCAGCTACGTGTCCGTCAGTGCTGATGGCCGGGTGACTCCCTGCTCTGCTTTGGAGGGGGCTGTTGTCCACGCGAAGCTCCCACCGACGCCGGGGCAAGTGGAGGGGTGCAGCTCTCAAGAGCCTCAGATACCAGCTCAGCTTTCACGAGTTTAATCGAAAACCCGCAAACCATTTTATGATGAAAAAGCAAAGGTTTTTGGATTCTCGGGGCTATCGCCGTCAGCCTGCCAGCGCAGAGCCGGAGGAGCCTGCAGAGGAAAGGGTCCGGAGCAGCCCCATCAAGGCTAGCCCATCTCCTCCGTTCTCCTGACGGTGAGGGATGGGCCCGTGCAGTCCACTCCGGAGGTTTGTCAGCCCGCTGTGATTTAGGGGCTGGACTGGGTGACTCATGCTCCGTCTGCAACCATCAAGGGAACTGCCTGAGCTCCCTCCAAGCACAACGTGTCGAATGACTGATCCTTCCAGGCAGGTACGAGACTGTGCTCCACGGTGCATGGAGAAGGACATCACGGGAACTCCTCCAGCGCTCCATCATCCAAACCGATGCTTTATCTTGAGGCGTAAATCAACCTTAAGGCTGTATGTGCCATGCTTACAAAACACTCCCTATGCAATTCTGAAAGCCTGTTATTTTACCGTAGGTCAAACGCGTATCAGTGCCTAAGGATGGGGTCTGTTTCATTGGAGGCTGCGTTAATAAAAAGTGAGCGATTCCCTCCGAGCGCAAGCAGAACCCATTTATTTCCTTGCCATTTTGGCCACAGCCCACAAAAACGGCGTTGATTTCTTTTCAAAAAATCACAACGCAGCGAGGAACAAGAACAATATTGCAGGATTAATACCACGTCCTTGAGCTCATCCAGCGTTTTTCATCCCAGAGACTTCAAAGCGCCCCCTCGATTTATAGACAGGGAAAGCGAAGCGCTCCCAGGAGCGTCGGCTGGGCTCCTGCCGCCCCGCTCCTCCCCTTCCTCACACTCCTTTTCTCTGTGAGCCTCCAGCCTCCTGGCTCCGAAACCGAACTGGCCTGGGATGGCGGCAAACGCAGGAGCACCCGAGGCCTTACCCAGCTCTTTGCTGCTGTAGGACCCCTGGACGAGCCCCTTCTGCGACAGCGACTCGCAGCGGGGCAGCTTTGCACGGAAGCATCCCTGCCAGGTCTGCCATCCATGGCGCACTGAGCGTCATTCCAGGCATGCAAAGTTACCCAGATATTCCGACAAAACCTATTCACACGCCTTAGGTAACGTGAAAACACTGCAAAAAGCTGTCTGAAAGCACCCCAAGAAAGGAAGCCGTAGTGCTAACCGCCGGGCTCCTAACACTGCGGCTTATATTCTCCCGTGGCAATGAGTGTCCGTAGAACTAATATCTTGAAAGACATTAAAAGGCGGCCCGAGGCTAAGACCTTTGATTGTTATTCGCTTTATTTGTTTGCTTGCTCATTTAGGCTGATTTTTCTTTAAGACAAGTGCTAATAAGAAAGCCTTTGCCTGGCGTGTCCCTGTTGGGAACGCCAGCGGAGCGCAGGCACTCTCCAGCTCTTCTTCCACCAGCCCCAAAGCGAAGTGTGAGAACAGGCACTTCGCTTCCCTCCCTTCCAGCAGCATCTTCGCGATGCTCTGTCCTATTTTAACCCTGCCATCTGTTTCGCAACTCTCTGCGTTCCTCCCGTAACCGAGGAAGGCAGCGCGTTACATCAAGCAAATCTTTCTATCCTCTCCCACCCGTTTTGCTTACGGACGTGCCCCGGAGCACCCCCGGGCGCCACCACGCAAGGTATTGCTCTTAAACCACCGCTCACCGCTTACCAGCCTCCTCTCAAAGCACCGCACTCCTCTACAGGCAAGGGAAGATGCTGGATCACAGGGAGAATCACACCCACTGCAATGTCATGTTTTAAACTCCGGCTGTTCCCATTCCCAGCGGGTTTAGCAGTGCTATTAGAATCATTTTAGACTAGAAAAGGAGATTTGTTTCACTGAGTCATGATTCAAAAAACGAGACTTCGCTCCATTTACAAAAGCAAATCACCACCTCGCAAATGCCAAGCGCAGATTTCAGCTCCAAAAGCGAAGCCCGGGGAACGTTTCCAGCCAGAGAGAGAATGGAAAAGCTGCATCTGCAAAAGCTGGGAAACCTTTTTTTTTTTTTTTTTTAATTTATCCGGTTTTCCTAAATGGAAAGCATGACCTGTGGAACACCAGAAATCTAACTCGTTCTGCATCGAGGGGCTCAATCACGCATTGATAGAGGGGAGAGTGACAGCCCGAGCGCCACCACGGGACCAGGGACCGACGATCCAAGCCAGTTCCCGGGTGGGAAGCCCTCAAGGAAAACTTGGGAGCCACAGAAAGCACCAGCCATTCTTTCTGCTTTCTGATTCATCCCTACTCAAACACCCACATGCCACGGCAGAGGAGGCTGGAACTGCTACATTTAGGATGACATTTAAAAATCAAGGTTGTGCCGCTGATGGTCATTAAAAATCCAACAGCATTTTTCAGAAACAAGTGGGTACTCGCATCGGTGTCCCTGCCAAATATCAGCACAGCAGTCATTTTTCTAGCAGCTTCAGTTAGACGCTAAAGGAAAATTGCACCCACCTATAATTACTGTTATTACTGTTGTTGTTGTTGTTTAAAACATTCACTATTATACCTTTATATTTTCTAAATACAAAATAAGACGGAAACATTTCCCCAAACCTCTCTAAGTGTCATATTCATCTCACGTAACGTTAGATACCTAAAATTAAGACACCCAGCTCAGACGAGCTGCCTGGGCTCCCTCAGTAACGTGTTCCAACCTGCGCTCTGCACCCCCCGGGAGACCCAACCCCCGTCTCTGTATTTCCACGGGACTTGCCCGGGCTAATCCAAAAAGGCAAGTCTATGGTCCAAGGCTTTAGAGTCGCTCTAAAGGGGGCTACATCTATTTCGGAAAGTGTCGGAGGAATTCACGGTCACCGGCCACGAGCAGAAATGATGATTTGCCCCATGGGAGATGGGGGTGTTCTTTGACTCCTGTCTTACGACGGGATGATTTGCCTTTTGGAGGCGTCTCTCTCCCCTGGTTGGAGATGGAGCCTGGGTAGTTGGCTCAGGTGGACACTCGTAAAGGAAGACTGAAGCTAGGTGACGTGGACCCCATCTTCAGAGAGAGGGCGAAGGAAATGCCTGAATCAAGCTGTCAAAGAGTTAAAATGACCAAGCGAGCTAATAAAACACATTACTAATGCAACAACTTAATGTGCCTACCCGAGGCACAAAGCCACAGCAGGTACCACAGCCAAACGGGATGCTCAGAAAGGGCTGGAGCAAGGAGAGGAAGCACGTTCAGAAGGGAAGGTTTTGCATAAAAGACGCAGCAGAGTAAGATAATTATGCAAGGAGAGGGGAATTTCAGCAGCGTGTCCCACATCACCGACGGACAGAGAGAACGCATTCCTCGACAAAGAAAGCCGACATGCCAATTAAGTTTTAACGACCCTAAAGGCAAAGAGAATCTGCTGCGGTGGTGGAGGGAGCCAACAGACAGACTTAGCCTGGCAATGAAATGGTTAGGAAAAGCCAGAAAGATCTTGAGATGAACACTGTTTTTGTAATGAGGAACGGTGATAGGGGCATCAGAGGTAGGTTCTTCGAGGCAGGAGATAAGGGCTTAACCACCAGGGCAGAAGAAAACTGGGAGAGCAGAGAGCGGCTGCGGAAGATGAGATGCCTGGATTCAGAAACAGCTCGAAGGCGAAGGGTGAAGGAGGAAGCGGAGTTCAATTTATTCAACGCTCTGGAACTGTGGAAAGACATACGCTCCGCAAACGTTAGTTGTGATGATCACTTCCCACTGCTAGACTCCGTTAAGAGAGGACGGGAAGGTGACACAACCAGAAGTTCACACATGTGCTGCGAAGGCGCAGGAGGAGAGCAGACTTGCCAGTAATTGCCGGGACGCAAAACCCCAGTCGATGGCAGCCTAGTAAACAAATCTGGGTCTGCGGTTCCCATCTGCTTTGTACCGCGGAGGGAGGGAAGCCACTGCCCAGGGGGTCTGCTGAGGCCACGGGGCATGCTGCCGGGTGGTCTGCCTGCCCCGGGCTGCCGTGTTTGCCTTCAGAAGCTGTAGATGCTCTGAAGCATCACTTCAGAAACCAATGGTCCTAAACCGATGCTTCCTCCCCAGACGGACATTTGTGAACCCACGCAGGACACCCTACGCTGAGCTGGTGTGGATTATCTCCTTGCCAACGTCCATCAGCTCAGCACACAACAATCAGACTGATTTTGGGCCGTTTACACAAAGGAGGTTGCCCCGGCCTCCAGCTGAGCACACAAACCCTACGAGATGAGAAGCTATGCGCTAATGACTAATGACACGGGTGCATCATCCTCCCATGGCCATCCCCTGGAGTGTGAAACGCTGGCCTCCTTCCCAAGCAGAGCTGCTATTACCTCCCACAGACAATATCCACGACTGATTTGTGACGATGAGGTCAGCAGCCACAAACGTCCTGCCTTCTCCTCTCCTTACTCACATCCTTCCCTCTCTGCTCCGCCCAGCAGCAAGGACACCAGCTTGCCACCGCTCCAAGGAGGACCAGCACAGCTCATCATCCTCCCCCACCGCGTGGGCCGGCTCTTTGCCTCACCCCAGAGCTGACGGTATCGACTGGTACCAGCACAGCAAGGTGAGACCTTCCCCAGGCTGGGCAATGCAGAGTCCAGGTCAACAGGTCGCGTGGGTGACGTGACCCATCCGAGCAGCTGTCTGGAAACCATCACCCCATGGAGAATCAGTCATCCCATTAACCCTACCTCCTTCCCGCTCCGCTTCTGCCTAGTGCGCAACAGCAAGGAAAAAAAACTCTCAGTTTGATCTCAATTGACCAATTTGCAATTCGGCAATGGACATCATCTCTTCTCCCCCAGGAGGGCCCACTGGACAGCACGAACTGGAAACAAACCGATTATCATGTTGGGAAATAGGATTTGGACAGGCTTTGTTTAAGTCCATCTCAAAGAACAATGAGGTTTAGTCCAAATTCTCTCTCTTTTGTGTGCCTTCTCTGTAAATTCCCCAAATGCAGCACGAATCTTCCAGCCTGCTCGCCACGGGATGAATCTGGGCAGGTTCCCGGGGCTCAAATACTCATCCATGTTTATGTCCTTCACGCTGCGCCGTGACAGCACGTGTCGCATAAAGCCTTGGACAATCTGGGTCCACATATTTATGGCAATGGACCTCCGTGTTTGACAACCCAAATCCGGGGACCTACAGCCGACTGCGGACACATTACTCGCTCTTGAAATGTAGGCCACAAAGCTACTTTAGTTCTGCTTTCGCTTGTAAATCAGGGGCTTACATATGTAATTGGCCTAACCGTAAGAGCAAACAACAGCAGTGGTAGCACAGTGCCAGCAATTATTCATGCCTATAATAAACGCCTGTAAAACTGAAAGCCAAGCCTTTAGAAATCTGGCTCCTCACCGCACACATGAAAAAAAAACCCAAAAACTCGTTTGCGGGGCTTGGCCAGTGGAGTTTTTCATTTCGGGGGAGAGACTGAAGGGGGGTACAGATTTTTTTTTTTTTTAATTTTTTTGTTTTTTTCATTCTATAAAAACACCGCTGGTGCCTACGTTTAGGTCACAGATGATTCTGGCTACATTTCAGAGTTTTGGAATAAACCCAGTGACAGGCACGGAGGACAACTCTGCCCTGCGTATTAACAGAGTAGCTCTTCGGGAAGAAGCGCAGCTGATCCCCATCCCTCAGGATGCGGGAAACAAGAGTAAATTGTTTACAGACAGCCCTTCTTCCCTGCCTCTGCTGAGCCAGCAGCCAGCCTGCCGACGAGCTGTCATCCCTGGAGGTGACGTACAACCCCTGGCCCTACCGCTTCTGGGCAAACGACCACGCGGCGTTAGTCCGTGCGAGAGCAGAGATGCTGACCCGGTGTCTCGGACAGGTCCGACCAGTTAAGGATGGCATCCGTGCCCATAAATCGCTCCTTCGGGTCAAGGCGCAAACAGCACGCTGCCTCTCTGTGCCCTCTTCAACCAACCGCGGCTACGGCTCACGGCGCCCGGGCAACGCAGCCGCCCTAGGACTCGCAGGATGAAAGGTGTGATGAGATCATTCTTTTTGCTCCACGCATTCCTCACCCGCAACATCAGAGCAACCCCTATAAAACTCTTCTAGCACGTTGCTGCAAATCAACACGGTCTTCCTTGATGGCAAAGACCCCGCTGGCAACAGAAGTCACAGAGTCACAGAATCTTCATGGTTGGAAAGGACCCTTAAAGTCCGCCCACTGGGTGGTTCTCACAAGCCCAGCAGACAAGCACCCTGCTCAGATACTATCAATTTTAGTCTTTGAATTGCTTTAACAATTAGCAGAGTTGAAAGGGAGCAAACGGAGTGAGGATGGGGTGACTGTCTGGGAGCAGACCCGCAGCCTGATGTGCTGGAAGGCACCACACAGATGTGGGCGACCACCAGCACCCCTTCACACAGCAAACGGGCACGTCACCACACCGCTGGCACAGAACTCACCCCACGCCCTAAAAAGCAATGCATCAAGTCTTCTCCTTGGTCCCTGCTGAGTGAAACACGCCGTCACCTCTCACAAGATCCTACAGATGCCCTTCCACACACACACACCTTCTACACACCTGATGAGGGGACTGGAACGCCTCTCTGATGAAGAAAGGCTGAGGGATTTGGGTCTCTTCAGTCTGGAAAAAAGACGGCTGAGGGGGGACCTTATCAACACTTATCAATACTTCAAGGGTGGGTGTCAGGAGGATGGGGCCAGGCTCTTTTCAGTGGTGCCCGGGGACAGGACAAGAGGTAACGGGCACAAACTTGACCATAGGAAGTTCCATCTCAACATGAGGAGGAACTTCTTTGCTGTGAGGGTGGCAGAGCCCTGGCACAGGCTGCCCAGAGAGGTGGTGGAGTCTCCGTCTCTGGAGACATTCCAAACCCGCCTGGAGGCGTTCCTGTGCCACCTGCTCTGGGTGACCCTGCTCTGGCAGGGGGTTGGACTGGATGATCTCCAGAGGTCCCTTCCAACCCCTGCCATCCTGTGATTCTGTGACCTCCTCATGTACACACACTGGCCAAGGGCTCCAGGGTCCGTGGTCCAGCAGCTTCGCTGGCCCCACGCTCCTCCAGCATCACGTCAGCCCTTTGCTTCCTCGGTGCTCACTGGGTAGCAGATTTCTCCCATTCCAGCAACAACCTGGACCTTCAACGTGC
This sequence comes from Larus michahellis, assembly GCF_964199755.1. Lineage (NCBI taxonomy): Eukaryota > Metazoa > Chordata > Aves > Charadriiformes > Laridae > Larus > Larus michahellis. The sequence continues at coordinate 3,048,467 of NC_133906.1, read as the reverse complement.
TTTGGACCCCCCAAGGTTAGAAGGTCTGAGGTACTGACAGACTTCCTTACCCACGAATCAACCGTTTTATATTCTCCTTTGGCATTGCTGGTTTTTTTTCCTCCTGCTTTAAGTGGTGGCTGAGCATGACCGGGAAGAGCTCTGTAAGGACTGCTGTCCCTCTTCAGAAATATTCTGTAACTACCAAGTTTTAGTACCTTCTGAAGGAAACTGCATTCATCACAGTTCAGAAGGGACCTTTTGGCCTAATCCCCACTAGAAAAACCGCCAAGCTGATCCTCCCATCTCACAATTAACAGTGACAGAGACTTCACCATACCGGGCAATGCGGTGCTGCTATGACAACAGGAACGGGAGACTCGTTAAGGGACTCATCGAGAGGGATAACGAGCAATCACAGCTCACAGAGAAGGCAGAAATCAATGAGAGCTGTTGATATCGCAACATTTTGCCGGATTGGGCCAGGTATTCGGTGAGCTTTGAAAGGTTGACTCGCATCGTCAGGGTAGGATCGCCGCGAGTACAACTTCTGAGGACAGGCAGATTCCTGGGGAGTAGAGAATGAATATTCATGAAGGAACTCAGTTTGGGAAAGGAAATGAATCAAGTGTGACAAATGCCGCCTATTAGGAAAAGAGGGTGGCGTCTATTTTTAGTGGAGTTAAGCAAACATTAAAGCTCACTCTCTAAGAACTCCAAATAATGCCACTCCTTGGCTCTGCCTCTCCACCACCAGATAAGAATTTAGCAGCACGTTGCCACCAGCCAAAACCCGCTCGCCTGAACAGAAGTTTTCCCATTTAGCCCCCGTATGTGTTTTATAAAAATAAAAAGTTTTAATCTCTAATCTGCATAGGAAGATGTGACGGTTTCCACCAGGATTTATTTTTTTTCCCCCCTCTCCAGAATCATAAGGCTTGAAGGAACCTTTTTAAGACGGAAGAAAACGCTGCATTCAAATCTCCTAAAAGAGCACTCACGCGGAGCTGTAATCACTTCAGATGCACGGAATTATCAGGAGGAGAAAATTCATCTCACTTAGAATCAAGACCCAATTTGATGCAGAAAGGAAGAGGCTTGGTTTGCCGCCGTGCCAAGCACTCAGACTTTTCACCGAAGTCAAAGAAGCTACAGCTGCTCCGAGCCATTGAAAATCATGCCCAGAATCTCCAGCGAAACTTGTTTGCAGAGATGGCAGCAGGCTGATAAGGATGTTGACTATTCCAAACAGGCCCACGTTATTTTATATTTTTAGAGATACTTAGCCTGCCTATTATTATTATTAAGCAGAGGTGGAGTATTTACTGCCTCCTTCTCGGAAATCTGTAAAAATGCTGCCTTTCAGCAGACTCCTCTTCTCTTCTGGTGAGCATTAAAGAGTTTCCTTCTCTCACATTTCATGCCCACAACTTGTCCAATTAAATAAGACAAAAGAGAGAGAATATTGCCTGATAAAAATAACACGATCCCCACAAAGCTATTTGAGCGGCCTTGATCCCATAACCTAAGGTGCTGCCAAGCCGTTGATTCAGACCAGAAGGTTCGGAAAGCTCTTTCCAGGGTCGTCCTAGCAGTGAGCGTTTAGAAAAGCCCTGGGCAAGGGGAGAACACGACCCAGGGATGAAGGACCCTTGCAGCAAGGCTTTTCAAGTCAAAATGCCCCATTTCTTACCAACTCCTCCACCTGCAACACCAGGTGGCTTCTGGCACCTCTCCTGTAGAGCTTCAAACATGCTCTTAAAGATGGCTTACAAAGAAGCAGCTCTGAAATCAGACACGTCAAGTATTTATTATCGCTATCTGCCTGCGGCACCGATCAGGCTGGGTGAAAATGAAGAGCAGAAAGACGCGGTTTTTCCCCGAGCAGCCAAACCTGGGAAATCTGTTGGCCGTGCACGCAGGCGCCGTCCATCTCACCTGGGACTCTGGGATCAGAGGTGGTGTCTCCTCCTGAGGTTCCTTCCCTGGCCTCTCCCTCCTAATCGCGTGCCCCCACCACTTCCTCGGCTTTCAGGTTACGAGCTTCCCTGTCATCTAGAGGGGAAGATGCCCACCATTAATGAAGTGCGGCTCATTAATGGGTGCACTGGGGCAACCTTCATCCCCAGCACAGCACGTGTGGCTGGGTCCCCACCAGGACAACAGCCAGCACGCGGAGCTCACCGTACATCACCTCCTTGGCGCATCACAGTGTCATTTGTCAGGAAAGTTGGGCCCGTTGTCCTTTAGAGAGCACATCTCCGTCCCTCCTTGCGCCGGCCCTCAGCAACTGTTGCCATGGTTATTACATTTGAGTGCTTTTCATCAAGAAGATGCTGCAACTGCCGAATTGTCTCTTGCAAGAGTTATTTAGGAATAACTAGTTAGTAAGTAGGAATAACGGGTTCAGACTGCCCACAGAAGCCAGCGATCCCAATTATTTTCGCTTTGATCCTGCCTTCTTTCTGGTCTCTGCCAGGTTCGGGTTTAAAGTGGGGGTTAGAGATAAGCAGAAGAGAAGGAACGTTTCCTGAAGGGAAACGCACTCGGCTCTGCCAGGAGATTAAAGGTCTCTCTTCGTACAAAGCCTCTGCTTTTCAATCAATCATAAATAGGCTGTAACAAGGCACAGCAATCAACCAGGAAACATATATCCTCACCTGTCGGGTTCACGGGGAGAAATGAGATGTATTTTCCAGCTCCATCACGTTAATTATTAATCAAGATATTACGGGCAAAGCCCAAAACCCGTTCATCAGTCAAGGGGAGTGACCGACGTCCCAGCGCTCTCCTCCTGCAAGGCACGGGCTGTGCCCGGCCCGCCGGGCGAGAGCGGTTCTCATGGCAGGAGCCAGCCCACGGCCCTGCCGGGGGTGCCGGCATTTCTCCTCGAGAGGCGGCCGCGTTTCAGACCCACTTTCAGCATCACAAAGTGAACGAATAAAGCCTGCTCCAGAAAGCCAAGGCCGTTTTGTTTAGCTCTCATTTAAAGCTCTGAAGAGTGACTGGGTAATGATGGAGCTGGTTTCCCCCTGCAGATCGGGTCCCACAGCGCAGTCCGTTAGGCTTTTAATGACATAAATGCCTTTTTCTGCTCTGTGTTATCCCTGGCACGGGGTTTGGGTAGGGAGGTGCATACCGCAAGACCTGAAGAACAGCTAAGCTAAAGGAGAGGCACGTGGAGTCTGCTGCAGCCTGAGCATCCACCGGCACCAGCGTTTCCCAAATCCCAGCCCCTTGCAGCGGAGGGAGCTGCCCATGGCACTGGGACCCTCAGAGGGTTTTTGGACCCATGGAGGGATCCAGAAGATGGAAGACAACCTCAACTTCACTCACAGGAATGAACCCAGGGGCTAGAAACATGTATTAGATGTAAGCCAAACACATCTCACAGCTGGAGCCAAAAAGCCACTCAGCAGAGCCGCAGTACTGGGTTTTCAAAGGGTGTCTGCCCAGTAGCAACTGGTAGGGAGACCTGAGCTGGCTCAGGCACCGAAACTGGAGCCACCAGCCTGGTGCAACGCCTGCTTCCCCGAGGTCGAGTTCACCTCCTTCTCCTGGCAAGGCAACACACGGCCGGTGGAGAGCTGCAGCGCCCGACGGTCAGGCCAGCGCATCGCTCGGCGAGCACCCACGGATGATGAGCTCTTTCTTGCAAACAGACTGTACTTCCCTACGGCCACAGGCTGAAGACAAAGAACTGAATTTGGATGACGTGAGACCCAGAGAGGTCGCGATGCAGCCTTTCCCCAGTTACCAAAAGAGACAGAAGACGACTTCACTTATTCTAGCTGAAGTAGCTGGATTTAAAGAAATTAAATTTGTCGGTTCATTAGTGTGTAACCTAAGAATGAAAAATGCATTTCTAATTCCTGATCCGCTAATCCACAATCCGCTGATCTGCAATCCCCAGAGTCCCCAGGGAAAGAACAGAAAATCCACAGCAGCCTTACACTATTTCTCTAAGATTTCCTGGCCAGGTCCTGCAGAAACAGCTCACGCTATGGAGCTTTCCTCCCTTTGCAAAACACACCTTGGCAAACACGCTGCCGTGCTAGGGGGTACCAGGGATAATAAAAACCAAATTGCACTTGTCAGAATAAGCGAACAATGGGCGTTTTGTGAGGTGCCGGGCATGATGCTTTCTGTGTTTGCTGGGCTTCCCATTGATCTGCAGAATCAGATCATTTGCAGCAGCCTTCCTACTCGTTAGGACAATTAGCGAGGTCTGAGTCGCGTTCTTAACGCAGAAGCGCTGCGACTGCACTGCAGGATGGCGTGTTGGCGCCTGCGAAAAGACTGTCCTGGCTGGACCTAAGGGATGTGTCCCTCGGTACCTTCTTCCCAGCTGACGTCCACCCGTGGAAGCTGCTCCTCATCCGTTTTGCCCCGGGAAGATCGGTCCATTGTATCCCCGCTCTCAGGGTATGGCAAGGGTGCGGGGGGCGCAGACCTGCCAAGCACACTCACAGTCAGTTTGCACACTTTAACCCATGATCTCCACGGGCAACATCAACTTTCTACACCAAAGCCTTCTTTAAATTATTTTGGACCTCTCTGCCTCATTCAGCCGAGGTGGAAGCAGCCACAATCCTCTCTGGTAAGGGTGCCCCACGCCAGCACAACCCCGTGCACAGAGGGAAGATCAGCGGTGAGCGCTGAGCTGTGGGGTGGGAAATTAGGCCAAATCCCGGGGATGCCACCATTGCACTTAACCACCCCCTTCGTACCCTCTCCAGACAGATGTGCTGACACACCTCCATCACTGATCTGGTTTTGACTTTGCAAAGCACCTCAGCCTTTGCTGGCTGCTTCTCCCCAACTCCAGAGCTGCTCAGAACTTGCTGCCCGTGCAAGCACGGTCATGGTCTGAGCTGCACGGCCAGCTTGCAGGGGGAGGACTCACTCCCAGAACACGATGGAGAAATCTTTCTGCAACACCTTTTCTTTCTCCTTCCCGGCAGATATGTTAGAAATGCTGTAAAGGTCTGTAGCTACAGACTCCAGAAACAGCCACTAACGCCAAAGCCGGCGCAGGTACCACCACCTGGTCTTTCTCCCTTTCGAGAGGCAGATCCACCCTTCACATCTCAGAAGGGTGTGAAACCACAGCCCCTGAGGGAATTGCTCAGGTCGCATGTGGAGCAGGGGCCCAGAGCAGAGCCTGAACTTGCCGCCCCCCCGCATCGCTTCCAACACCTCCACATCCCCGTTTCCCAAGCTTTTTGGAGCACGCCTCAAAACGTTCCCCTCCTCCCAGCTCTGCTCTCCATCGCAGCAGTCACACAAGAGCCATCGTGCACAGCTGCGGGAAGCTCGAGGCCAGAAATAGCAGCTCATTACTAAAGCACGTCATCACACGCCAAGGACCCCGATACGCCCTTCGCTCCCCTCCCCGTCACCCCGACCCGCACCCCGCTTCCACCGCTCCGCCAGCCCGTCCTCCCCGGTCCCACCTGGAAGGGGACAACCCAGGGCTGGCTCTACCAAATGACATCCGTATTTCTCCCGCTGAGCTCCTCAGCCCGTGCTCGTGGAGATTCACGCCGGCTGAATTGATCTCCAGACGCAGACGGGGTAGGACCAAGTCCTGACTCCATTCCACTCTTGAAGGTTTCAATTAATCATAAAGCCAATTCCATTTTGGGCTCCATCTGTCTTTATTCCTTCAGGGACTAATAACGCCTCACCGTGTGTTTTCACACACTAGTTGAACTGAAATTAAGACAGATTTCAATATGAAGTGCCCGAGAAGAAAACGCGTTTTTTAAAAAGAAAATCTCAGAGTTGTTACCATTCTCAGCTTGGAAAAAAGATCTTAAGTAAAAGCAGCGGGGTATTAATTTGCAAAACAACTCGGCTCACTGCAAGTCATGCAAACACACTAAAATCATATTTATGGGTTTTTATGACAGAGTATGTATGGAAATGTAACACAATCTGCTTCCCAAGGGAGGCGAGGAACACGCAGAGGGAGATCAGGAACGCTCCTGCGTGCGGCCGCCGAGCAAAGGGATTCCGGCAGCTGACACCCTGCCGCACCAGGCATGGACCAGAATCAGAAACCCTTTTCAACCCTCTCCGTTGCACTGACAGAAATAGACAAAGAACCCAAGAACCCTTGTGGTTCATCACGTACGGCAGGTTTTAGCTGCTTAAGGCTTAGGGAAACCTCATTTGCATGTTACTGTACTGTTACCACCCCGGGTTTTTTCTTCCCACCTCTGCAAAATCCAGTCACCGGGGCTTTCCGACCAGCCAGGCCTACACGCCGGCTTTAATAAGTCAATTCCTAAGTTGACCTGGTGGTTTATACAGAGCAACAGCCCTAATTATTGATCTTGGCAGACGGAGCTAAGTATTAACGACCTGTCCCTCGAAACAGCCACGGCAGAGCCGTGCCCATCGTCTCCCGGCTGTCGATCCAGCGGCACCAATGCGTTCCCTCACTCCTCACCCAGGCAAAGATGCGGCCCCAACTTGGGTGACAGCCCAGACTGACGCAGGTGGGGATGCTCAAAGCACGGGCCAGCTCCAGGATGATTAAGAGAAGAGAAGAGGTACGGCTGGGCAACAGGGGAGAATCATGGAGAAAGAGTTGTGAACGTGGAGAGCAGCAGAGCGACAGGACACTCACCGTGACCCACGTATCACCTGGGCTCCAGCTGACCCCATCTGACTGCCGGAAGAGTCCTGTCTCTTTCCCATTCCCTATATTCAGGGCATTTAGAAAAGAAAAAAAAAAAAAAAAAAAAGGACAGACACTCTGGAAAGGATGGTTGCAAGAAATTATACGATGCACTCCACGTTAAATTCATAAGAGACAAAACCAGAGAGAATCTGTGAGAACCGAAGTGCGCTGGAGGGACAGCTAGACGCTTCTGATGGAAGCGAAGACGCAATCCTTTGATGGTTGCCTTCTGGAACTGGCTGCAGTACCTTGGAAACTCATTAAATGCAGCAGAAAGGACAAGTGACGTACATCTATTGATGCTTTGAGCAGCAAATTAGTTTTCAAATCTATTCAGGTCTCACACAGTGGCGTCAAGGGGCTAAGACTTGGTGGCGAGCAGCTGCGATAGCGTTTCTCCAACTTGCGTGATGACTCCAAGCCACCCCACGGGGAGGGGGCTGCCCACCAGTCCAGCTCCCCGGAGACAACTCGTGGCCAGACAGTTGCCCTGACCGGCAGGGCTCAGAGATCTGTGTGGCTTCAGACAGCCAAGCCAGTGAGCCTTCCCCTTCCAAAACACGCCAGGCGGCTCCAAGGGCCTCTGACAGACATCTGCTTTAAAGCAGAAAGAGGATCATCTAAAATAAAGAGAGATCAAAATCCGGCTCACAAGACGACACAGAATGTCAGCACCTGAGGGAAGAGCAAGTAGTCAACAGTGATGATGAGTTTCTTCAGAAAGAGCTTATTTCCAGTAAGCTGTTTTCTCCCTCTGCAGAGCATCACCCCGTTCAAACACCTGGCGAGCCTTGAAGGGGCTGAGGTTGGCAGCAATCTGGTGGAAGACCTGAGCAACTGTCTTCAGGGATGAATAATCAACTGTTTCAACGAATCTTAAAAGCACGCGAACAGACAGATGAGGAAAAACTTATCAAAACGCTGTACCAGGAGAACAGGTAGGCTGGAAGACGCCAACCTGAGAACAAGGTCAGTTGCTGGGACTTGATCCCTCTTCAACCAGGACAACCCAGGGCCAATCTTAGACGCCGTGAAAGCCTGCGGCTGCTGGCTTGTGTTATTTTGCCTCCTATGCAAGCTCTGAGACCAGCAGCTCTGCCTTCCTCTCGGCGGCACAAGGGGAAGAGCAGCGGAACAACGGAGGGACAGTGAGTAAATGTGGCTAAATCCAGAAGACAGCTCATGAGAGCTACGGGCCACCCCCCAAGACCCCTCCCAAAAGCCCAATTCTGCCACTACCAGTCACACCACAAACCTGGCTGGATCTGCCTTCGCATGCTCGCGGCATACAGCCTGCCAGCAATTAAATCCAACAAAAGCCGCAATCAGCAAAGGGGTAGGAGGGTGCACGCAGCAGGACCCACAAAGGGAGAGATGGGGATCTGGACCCTCCTATACAAGCTCAGACAATAGCCCGTAATCGTAATCGCTGGGTCAGTTCTGTCCACCCCAAACCCTGCTGGGAGCAGGTACGTAACTGAGGCTGGATCCTGCATTTCCTGCTCTCATTGTTCCTCTTCTTCCCATCCCTCACTGCTTTGTTCTGTTCAATGCACGTTTTCAACCTCCCTTCGGAAACACATTAACAACAGGCTGCCACAGCCTCCCGTACGCCCCGATTAAAGAGCAGACGCAGGTGCCTCTTCTTTGTGGAGCGTTTCGCACCTATTACTTGGAGGGAATGCGGAGAACACGGGAAAGCCACAGCAGGTCAGGGAAATAACGTAGGCGTTGGGTAGGAAAATCTTTGAAGCTTGTGAAGCCATTAGCCGCGCGCGCAGGCTGTAGTGAAAAGGATAAACAGAGAACATGGATGATGAATAAATAGTGGCTGAAGAGACAGAGGAATACATGTTGCGTCCAGCGACGAAACCAGGTCTACGCTGAGAAACAGCAAGTGTGGGCTGGTTTTTTTTTGTTGCAGAAAGCCATTAGGTAACCAGTCCGAATGCATATTTTAAATGGAAACCACGACAATAACTCAAATGCTTTAGCGGAGAGCATTTACTAAATGAGAAGAGACAGAAACAATGCGTTTTATATAACGCATGACCTGGCTGCAATGAGTTTTTCCTGCAGGTTGTGTCACCAACTTCCCTGCTGAAGAGAGGGAGCCGCCGAGCGTCGTCGGAGCAGCTTCCCGGTGCTCTGGAGCCCTGCCACGTCCCCGGGCAGCAGCGGCTATCCCGTGGGGCTGTGTTTGCAGGACAGGCCACCTCAGAGCAAGCAGCCAGACCAGCAAGACCCTGCACGGCTCTGGGCGCGCTCACCTCCCCGCGAAGGACGCACCAGGAAGAGACCACCTGCATCGTCAAGGCCGAGCCCTGTGATAAGCGATAAAATACACCGGTGCTGGGGGGGAACCGTCGGTTTACTCGCTGCTGAAGTGCGACGTGAGGCCAAACGCTCCGATTTCAGCAATCTGCATCCTCGTTGCTTAACCTCTTCGTCCTCCCCTCCAGCGCCACCGGCCCAACCCAGACCCCGTGGATGGGGTAATTCACTCCAGAATTCTCACACTTGACAGGAGCAACAACATCCTCAGCCTAAAACCGGTCCCACAGGGTGAAGCCGAGATGTCCATCCCACCTGTCAACTCTCCAGCAGTTGCAGGCACCTGGAGAAAATACACCTGGCAGGGGACGAGCACCCGACCTGGCCCTGCCCAGGGCAGGGGGTGGAACCAGATGACATTTAAGGCCCCCTCCAACCCGAACCATTCCATGATTCTATGATTCCAGGCACCGGCGTTTTCCCAGCATTTAAATTACCAAAGCATTTATGAAAACAAAACCAGGAGCAAAGCTCGGATTCTAGATTTTTCTCCCAGGATCTGCTCTCTCTGTCTTGCTGAGAGCACAAGGATGGCAGTTTACTATTTAATTGTTAATTACACTTTCTTGTTAGATTTCGGACGCTGAAAAATGTTTAGGGATTTATTCTTCTGTGTAATTAACCATAATGATGAAACACAGTTTTCTACCGCACTGCAGTTTTGTTAAGGTTATTCATAATGGGGAAAGGCTAAATAGGTTGAGTTCATTATTGTTACAGGAAAAAAAAAAAAATGAGGTGACCCAATCAAATTAATTTGAAATTAAGTGCAGCGAGGCCGATAACTCCACACAAGTCAGGAGTTCAAATAAAAATAGAAGAGACAATCTACAAAAGCAAGAAATTACAAGCGGGCAGGGAGTCGAGCCGGAATTACCGCAATTCGGGGGTGGCAAACACACGGCGTTGGCAAACGGGGCCACTGAAAAAACACGGTGAGAACGGATAAAGAGATGGGCAAAGACTGTAGGACGCAAAAGGAGAAGCTGGAGAAGGAAGGGACGAACATGAAGATGGATTTGAAATAAATGGGTAGCGACAGTGCTTGTTAAGCTAACTAGATTTATTTCTCTGCCCAGAAATTCTTATGTCCTTACAAGACAGCATCGAAGCAAGGTCTTTAATTTTACTTTTCCCGGGTTTATTGCTTGGGCCTTAATGTTATTTAACAGCAGTGAGTGTCAACCAGTCTCATTGCGAAGCTGGACTTAATTCAAAATCGTTAAATCCGGTGGAAGCGTTTTCTTCCCGACAGAGACATCCCGGTGCCTCTCTGACGAAACATGGAAGTCGTGCACCCTAGGGGAATGGACACCACGGAAATACCGACGGCTAGAGCAGGGACGGGGAGACAGCATTCCCTCCTCCCAAAGAAAAGAAGCTGAGAAAGCAGGACGGAACCCAGCCGGATATCACGATGCTGAGCACTACTCGGCCACCCCGGCACAGCCCTGCGTGGGGAGGCAGCGGAGCCATCGCTCTGGGCTCTCCTTTTAGGCTTACCTGGAAAAGCAGATACGTGTTTTAGGCCTCTCTTTGCTTTGCCAAAACGGTGGTAGCTTGAAACAAGCCTCAGAGCTGGGTAAGATGCATAATGGTGATCGGGATATTCGTGATGTACATCGTCACGGTTTAAGGGGTTTAATCTCATGGGAAATGGTTAAGACAAGCGATACCCCGACGTGAGCCACCTCTAGGAAACTCTCGAGTGCTGCTACAAGGTGATGCTTGTGACGAGTTTCCTCTCAAGTCTTTACCAAATCCTGCACCGTTTGTTTGATCACTCGGCCAGCGATAAAGAGCGTGATCCCAGTAGCGCTGGGCTTGTTGGAAGAGGCTCTGCTGGGGACCATCCTGCTGGGACGCACCATCAGTGAGATCCTGTCCCCGGCCACACAGTCTGAAGAGCACTTGGGTTTTTAACCGACGGGCCAAGACGCCACAAATGTCTCAATGCAGCTGCACAAGCGACTTTGGCCATGCCGAAATCGCACCTTTTGCACCTTCTGCCCCCTCCCCACAAAACGCAAATGGCTTCTCTTCACCTTGAAGGTCCGGCGGCTTAGCTCCTCTCCGTCCTCACCTCTAATTCACCCCTAAGCGTACGGGGAGCATTTGGGATAAAGCCTCAAGAATGCATTCGACATAAATCATTATTCCCCTTCTAAACGGATTACAAAAATCCTTTTATTACAAAATATTAAAATGTTCCAATTATTGGTGTGGAAAAACGTTTCCTGGAGGTAAAGTTTTTAAAAATTGAGGTTTTAATCACAAGCGTAATCCTTGCTGGCTAACACTTCCAGTCTTGTGAAACATCTCGATGCAAACTGCGCAGAGGCCTGGCTGCGCGACGAACAAAGGAAGATGCTGCCTGTAAATAGCTCAGAGGACATCAGAAGACGCTTCCCTCATCAGCAATCTTTCTTAGCTTAATATAGCTCCTCTTTGCATAAAACATTGACATTTTTGCAATGTTTGGACCCAATGGTGCGAATGCTGATTGTCATCCGAAGATACTAGAGTGTACCTTCAAAAATATGCAAGAACATTTTACAGACAGTAGTTTTACTTGCCTCCAAAATGCTGTATCTTAATATTTCATACTTATATATATTTAAATGTTAGTACCACCGGATAAATGCTAACATGCTTTTATGCTAATGCAATCACTGAAAATCCAGATAATGTTGTGTATTGGCATATACTGTTAGTGAATTATGGATACCTAAATGTACAATCCCACATGCCTAGCAATTATTTTTGTTAGTGCATTTAACTTTTATTTGCAATCAGAGCACTTGAGGATTGTTCAAATGAAGTTTACTTTTGCAAAGTGCTGAACAGAAAACATTTTGTTAAAGGTTTAAAAACAGCAAGACCGCGATGAGGTTTTCCAGTGGCAATAAGGGCACCGCTCGGAAAACTCTACCAGATGGAACGATGTTTGATTTCATCAGAGACTCAGCGATTAAAAGCCAAATACTTAAAAGGAAGGATATATAAGAGAAACAAGAGATGAAATCTTGATTTACTTTTTTTCTGTACCAGGTCACCCTCTTCCACGGCAGAGGCTCACAGATGGAGGCAGAGGCCGGGAGGCCAGTGTCCGTGCAGGCAGCACCCTGGCAGACAGACCCTGGGACCCTTTGCCCTGAGGACCGAACCCTCCTGTGCTAAGGCTGCTTTTCAAGTCTAGTTTAAACCAAATAAATAGGAATGATACCAGGAGGGAGAAATCCTGAGCTGCCCCTGCCGTGCCCTCTCTTTCTCCTCCTCCTGCCTCTGCTGATCCAACATCTTGGCCAGGCACCGGGCCCGTTGGCTCAAGATGCTGATCCACTGGAAAACCCTTTCATCCCAAATTGGGTTTCCGAGCCAGGTCCCAGCCAGACCGCGCGCAGGCAAGACCTGGGTGATGCAGCTGGTTCTTCCATCCTTTACCTGCTTCGCTACCTGATCACAGTTAAGCACAACGTGAATCTGGGGAAGATCCGCGTATTTTTAAGAGTTGAAAAGTTCTGGACGCGACCCAAGCACGGCTGAGACGGCTCAGCGTCCAGCTTTTTTCTCCTGCATAAAACAACTTGCCTACGGACGCCGCCGAACTCCCTCTTCCAGATTCAGCTGCGCTGGGAGTTAATGACCTCCCGGGCTGAGGAGCTGCTGTGATCGTGCCCCGATTTCCTTCTGGGAAGGTTTGCCAGGCTTGAAACCGCTGGCCTGAGCCAACCTGGCTGAAGAGACCTGGGAGGTGGCCACAGAGCCATTTGGTGAGCAGCAGACCATCGCCTCTTGCTCAGGCACGGCTCAGCATCCAAGGCAGGATCCGACACCAGCCCCAGGCACGCAAGTACGGATCGGATCACGCCCCTACAGCCCAGGGAGCTGTGGCACCTCTGGGCACTTCCTGGAAAATCCTACCACCTAACTAGGAACAACCATGAGCGAAGGAAATAAACAACAACCCCTCCGAAAAACAAAAGACATCAGGAAAATGTTTAGCGTGAAGTAATTGAAATGCCCCCGGCAGTTTAAATGGAGCACGGAGTAAGCTGAGAAGAATGTACGAACAAACAAATTAAGCAGATAGCACAGGGCAGACGAGCTGGCGTGTAGGTGTCTATTGAGAAAGCTTAAGCACAGCAAGGGGAAAAAAAAAAGCAAACCCAAAAACCAGGCGTAATATTCCTCACATTTTGGAACCGAGCTCTCAGACAATACATCATCCAAACCACTCAAAATTACCATCTGTCAGAATGTCCTTTAAAGAAAAAAGGTCTAAAAGTTTCCAAAGTAGTATTTTAATATTGTCATATTAGAAAAGAGATTGTTTCTGTCCAACGAAAGGCATTTGCAATTAAGTGAGGAACCCCACACAAAAGCATTAGTTTCGTGGTCACTGCCATATGCTCGTATCACGAGACAATGAGTTTCTTGAGTCTGGATCATGCCATGTTAGCTAAATCAGGAAAGAAGCCATTTAATACCCCCCATCACTTTGTAAGTTACCTGCAAACGTTTCCAGAACCTCTGCATGATTTTCTCTTTATGAAACGTATAACTAACTTCTACCCGCTATTAAAGAACCTAAGGAAACAATTACAATATCGGTTCAAACATTAAGACGCGCCAGAATACGAAGAGCGGGTGGGTTTTTCTGATGTGAAAGAGTGTATTTTATTGCGATCGGTAAGTCAAGCTCTGTTTCAGGCCACAAACTGGATCCTTTCCCAGTGTAAATCTGGCTACCCGCTGCTGTCCACGAGGCCGTATTACTTCACACATGCTGAGGACTAACAAGATTGCAAAAGAAATGCAGATTTGTAGACTATATTAGACTACGTGATAAATAATTTATAATGGTGGAGAAGGTGACCGTATTTTTAGGCATAGAAATATGCAGCTATAACAGTCCTGACCGTCAATGTTCACTCTGCACTCCTCACCTTGAAGTTTGGGTCCAGTCCATCCCATGCATTTCTAAAGCCTCCGCACCTGTGAATGTGCAAAGCACCGCCCAGCCCCAAATCCCATAAACCCCAAACCTGTAAAGGGCACCAATAAAACCCACTGAGCCGACGGGGTACCACCCGCAGCACTACACGCTACGCCCTATCACGAGGACAACCGGGCTCCTCTGGGCAACTGCCACCGTCCCATGAACCATAAACATCCTTCGGACCAGTCTCTTCTTGGTTCAGCCTGTTCCTGTGCCGAATCGACACCCCTTTGGCGTCAGAGGCATACATCCACGGGGCTAAACGCCCCCCTCCAAAGATCACAGGTGTTGCTATATTTCTGAAATCAGCATTTTGCTATCCTAAAGCAGCCTAGAAGAAAGGAACAGGAGGGAGAAAGGTTCTCCTCGAGGCGCTCGTAAGCGCGCCATCCTCCAGATCTTCCCCCAGAGAGGGCTGCCAAAGGGAGGGGAGGCAGGATTATTCCCCTCGGACCTTGTGAAAACAAGGAGCCCAGGGAAATCAAGAAACAATCACAGCTTCCTCACTGAATTACTCCTGGCTGAGTCTAACAAGCAGGATGAGGACACACTGAGGAGAAGACCAGGGCAAGCGGTGCCGCAAGGAAAGAGCTAGGCAGGGGAGAAGCCAAATTGGTGTGTCGCAAGAAGAGAGAAGCTCTCAGCTCCTGCTATCAGAAACAAATCAAGAGAGATGAAGAGAAGCACAGAGCCCATTTCCCGAGGTTGCCACCCTCCCGCCCGAGGTGGGAGGGAGCTCACCTGGACAGCGCGGCTCCCAGGACGAAGGCAGCGTGCTCCTTCAGCGCGGCCTCCGTGCTGTTCAGCCCGTCGATCAGAAGCTGGAGACCCCCCATGGAGAGGAAGTCCTTCGCGTTGTCCACCTGGGAGAGAGCAGGTCCCCATCAGTACAAAAACCCCAGCCAGATTCCACTCACCCCTTCGAGAATGCCGTGCTTCAGAAAGCACAGCGTCTCTTCCCTCCCAGTCTAACCAGCGCCGAGTTTTAAAAGCAATTAAAAATTAAGAGGGAACGAGTGTGGCTTGAATTCTGTACAATGCTGTCTGTGAGCAGTGGATGTCATGGTTGCAGAAGCAGAGTCTACTGATAGGTGGCTGTTATCACATGCAGAAGGCATTGCTGAAAACTCAAATACTTTGATTAGCTATCAGAACTATTCTGGACACATGTTTCGGTAATTCCGGTGATGTCAAAAATTCAGTAGATCTGATGATGTCAAAAAAAAAAACCCCAGTTCTTCGCTCTCTCACCTGAGCAGGCTGTTTACTGGAAACCCAGGGAATTGTATGTTTTGCAGATGCACTTAATGAATTGATGCCCTAACGTAGCACCAGGAGTTCGGAACGTTTAAGAGCCTGTTGGCAGCGTCGGTACACAGGCAGCATCTCACCTCTGCTGGCAGCGAGGCGCGTGGGCGGCACTGGGTGTTTTTCACAACTACCATCAAGAGCTTCAACACGGCCGGGGAAAGAAAAAGCCAGCCCCGCTCGGAAGAGTCAGCCAGAGCAATGATTTTTCTAAAGCAGACGATATTGGACTAACTGCCAGCAGGGAAAGTTTAAACGTTAGCAGGGATTCATCAGCCTTTGACTTTAACCAGACTTGGGGCCAACCAGGCACAAATCACAGTGGGCGTCTGTTCTCGGAGAGGAGATTAGACAGGGGCTCAGAGTGGCCCGCAAACAAAACGTAGAGACACAGCACAAAGTGCTTCCAGTACAAAATTCGGTCCAAAGTCAAATCAATACATTTCGGTTTTCAAGGATTTTTTTTTTTTTTTTTCCAGTTTAAAGGGGAACCTGATGAACGCTCAGAATTGCGTTTGCAAAAAGAATCGGGTTTAGAATTTCAACGTTTCTCCTCCCAGAAAGCCAGGGAGACAACAGCATGTGTTAGTAGATGGAAATAGAACCTGAAAATTAATTATCAGCCGGGCAAACCGACCTCCCCGGCTTCAGCGAGCAGACAGCACCGATGGGGTGGGAGAGGACAAACACCGTGAGACACGCAGGGGACGTCGGGCTCAGGCACCGCGCTCCAGCTTGAACGTTCTTTTAGTCAACAGTGACTTCATGCTCAGTGTTATTTTTATCTCAACGGTGTGCCTTCACCAATATCGGCCATAAATCAGATATTTTAGGTAGCCAGGAGAATGAAGAAGCTACTTAGCTTTGTGTCCTACGGGTATGTCTTTACCACAGCAGGACCCGGGCAGCTACAGCCCGTCTCTTCTCCCCAACAATACCCACCACTTGCTGTCCCACCGCAAAGGCAGCGGCAGAGAGCCGATCCCTGCAGGTCTGGCTGGGGCTGATTCAGGATTTGCAGCAGCTTTTGTATCCTTTCAGATCCTGTTCTTTTAACTGTCCCTATAAACTGGACCCGTCAGACCTCTTGCTTTTCTGCAGGCCCATCTTTGGCTACAAAGAAACCTACGCAGCAACCCAATTTCAGCTACCAGCGGGTCCCTTTATGGCTCAGCCTCTGTAAAAACTCCGAGGCTGTTTTAACGCTGGAATTGGACGCTGACTTCTGCTGAAGAGGGAGCGCACAGAGAGGCAGAAAGTTTGCATCCCGCATCAGTCGTGGTAAAACCAACTGTCGCCGTATCCTCACCAGCACCGGAGTCCTTTGGGCCAGCCCCAGCGCCAGCGAGACGCCTCAGCCGCAGAATACAAAGTGTGCTGTACAGCTTGTTTTGAAGAATGTATTTGTTTGGTTTTTTTTTTTTTAAACTGGAGTCTGTTGTGAGAGCTCCTTCCCTCAACTCACCGCTTTCAAACCAACAAACCCCCCCCAAACTCAACAACTTGAAGGTATTAACCTCTCTGGGGAGCGGCGGCAGCTCGTGCCTTGCTTCAGCCCACCGAAAACAGCACGGCAGAAAGGCAAAGATCAAAAACGCTCTCGAGTAAAGTACACAGGGAAGGCGGGCGAGGAGAGGGACGGGAGAAGAGCAAATATGACAGCAGTTATTCGGGGAGAGGCTTTGAATCGGAGGAGAAAGAAAGCGGGGAGGGGAGGCGAGAGAGAAGATGTTGGAAAACGAAAGCGGGGAAGCAGCAGCATGTCAACGGCACACAACGGAGAGGAAATTAGCAACGAGAAACGGTGTGGCATGTCAGAGGAGGGAAGAGAGGAAGATAAGGAGAGTAAATAATTGAGAGTAAGAGCCTGCAACGCACAAGAACGGGGCTTGGCTGCGCGCACTGCTGTGCAAGCACCGTGAATTCTGTTTATAAATGAGTTATGCTCTGGCCTCTTCACATTTGCATTTGGTTTTTATGCGTTACAGATAACCCGGCAAGCCAAGCCTTCCTGCTCCTTCTCCAAGATGGGCTCCCAAACATGCCAAGTTGAATCCTGACTGACGAGAAGCAAACCAGAGCTGGCAACCAAAAGCTGAGCAAACACAGAGCCCTTGGGCTGACTCTTCAAGAGCAGGAGAGAGCATCTCTCCCCCGGCTCGGCACCGGCCGCGGCTTCCCCTCCGCTCGCTCCCTCGCAGGCACGCTCGCCGCTCCATGTCCCAGCGCTGCGGGATGCCCGTGAGCACGCCGCGGAGCAGAGAGCATCCTTTGCTTGCAAACCCCGCAGGGCACGGCATTTTCCACTCAACAGGGCGTTTTGTGCCCCCGAGGAAGCAGCGGGACGGCCGGGAGCAGAACGATTATCGAAAGCCATGGCACGTTACCATTCAGATGGAGGTGGGGGGGAAGAGGGAGCAGCAGAGCCGTCACCGGTCCCACAGGTGGGTGCGTGCTGCCCTGGGCCACCCACACCTCCAAGGACCCCTGTCCTCCAGCGGCACGGCCGTGGCTCACCGCAGAGGACTCCTGACAAGTTCAGCCCTTCCAGGGTTATGCGGCACAAGCGCGTTTGGCTGCTATTCAGTAATTACATTAAGCCAGCGCTGCTAAAGTCAGTACCAAGCAGAGATAATGCTCTGGACGCATTCAACTGGCTGGAAGAAGAAAGAGGAGGAAAAGCCATGCTGGCTTAGAGA
Source organism: Larus michahellis (assembly GCF_964199755.1). NCBI lineage: Eukaryota > Metazoa > Chordata > Aves > Charadriiformes > Laridae > Larus > Larus michahellis. The sequence continues at coordinate 3,030,454 of NC_133906.1, read as the reverse complement.
CAAGTCATATTTCTTATCAGCTTCCTGCCTGATGAGAAGGTGCTGCCCAGCCATCTGCCCCGACAGCGCGGGCACAGAGCAACGTTGTGATCGATGCACAAAGGAGCCCTCTGTGCTCCCTGCCAGCCCCCCTGCCATCTCCCCCTTTCTGACCCCTTTGATGCTGGATGTGGTTCCCTTTGATGCTCCAGTCCCCGCGCAGGGAGTGGGGACGGCTTCCCCGCTCCTCTCGCCTTTCTGAAACTGTTTGCCCCATCCCGTGCCGCAAGCGGGCAGGGTTTTATGTTGGACTAGTCCAGACTGTTACGCTGGAATCCAAAGCATCCCAGGGTGTTTGGGGGTTGCTTTTTAGGATGCTGGCCTGGTGCTCTGGCACCCTTAACCGGACACAATTAGCCCTGAGTATAAATACGAAGCTCTTTGGGCACCCGTTCTTCACACTTATTCTCTGAGTCAGACAGATGCCGTCAGTGAAACAAAAGCATTGAGAACAAACAGCAAGGAAGCCTCTGCATGAGTATGACAGAGATTTAACACGGAAATTTGAGACAAAGAGCCCTGGAAATAACGCTTCTATTAGCTGGTGCACAGACTCCCTCCCTCAGCAGCACATTCCTTCAGCCACCTTCCCCCAAAACACCACGTTTGGTTTTAAGAAGTGCCGTTCCAGTGAAAGGTCTTGCACTGGCATCTCCCAAGGGTTGTCCCATTCACCCTCTGAAATGATAAAGGCACCGGGAGCGACACGGGAAACTCTCCCAGCCTGCTCGAGTCTCTCTGGGGAGGGAGAAGCCCAGTCCTTTCCCAGCAGGCAGAACGCCGCCTCGACGCCCACCCCAAGCCGCTGCAGCCCGGGAAGCACCAAGCCCGGGGGAGGAGAGCGACGTGCCCAGAGCCTGCAACCAACGGGAGGCAAAAACGTGCGAGCTGAGCAAGAGAGATCCAGAGGTGGGGGCGGGGGGGGGGGGAAAGTGGGAGCATAAACCCGAGGAAGCGAGATTTCAGGAAATACATTCCACCTCACACGGAGCCGATCAGCACGGCTCAGCTGATGCTCAGCAACTCGCCATTCGCCTGAGCCTCTTCAGCCCTTTCTGCCACCGACCCAGCCGTGAGAGAGGCGCTACACGCCATTTCTTACCCACGCCAAGACAAAAATACAGCTTTTTGGGTGGCTGTTGTCTTCCCTGATACGATGACATTCTCTGCGAACTGGTGTAAGGGGACCTACCTGCAACGACTGATGCTTTCCACGGAAGAAGCGAGAAAATAATAATTTTTTTAGCAGCCATCACTATACTTACTAAACCGGCAGACAAAACCCCATTTCGTAACATTTAGCATATAAAAGAAGAAAAAGAGAGGGGCAAGGAAAAAAAGCCTGAGAACAGACAACAAATCAGGCAATACTAGCCCTTAGGAAACTGCTTGCTACTGGTACGAGAGATGATTTATTCAAACCTGGATATAAAATAAGCCTGCAGTAGCCCTCTGCTGTCTGTTATTGTCCCAGGATTATGATAATTAAGCAATTTGTATTACCTGATAGCGATAAGAAAAATAAACCCACGTTTATGACACCGTATCCCTTGGATTTTACACGGTAGTTACTAATGCATTTTGGTTACCTGGTGAACATAATATTCAAGATCATAAAGCGCCGCTACTTTTTCATCCAGCGTGGAGGCAGAGCTGTTGAATTTGCTGATTAATTTAACCATAATTTCATAATCTGTTTCCATCTTCACGTTCAGCTTTTCAAACTCCTCCTTCAGCTGCTCTATGGGCCGGAACTTCTTCCTCACCTCTTCCTCGTGAGCCTTGAAAGCAGAAGGAGGAAAACAGATATAAAGGCCGGTGATAAAGAGAGTCAAGAAAGATGTAGAAAGAAACCCCAGCCCCAGGTTTACAAGGGGAACGTGGCTGTCTATGCAAACGATTTACCGCTGTGCATCACAGATAGGAGGGCAGCGCTGCAGGGTCCTCCTGAGAAGGCCAGGAACGCCGTTATCTGTAAGATACCCACCTTGGGTACCAGGAAGCACTCCCCGAGGAGCTGAGCCTGTACCTAAGGGCTTTGTCCACCATTTCTACGTCCTACATACTTTCCAAAACACCGTCAAGCCCAGAGGCAGGCACACGGAGAACAGCACTCCGTTTGCCTACAACTCGATGTTCTCAAGACCTGATTGTAAAAAGCCTTTAGGAACCTCCCCGAGTCTCACAGCTGACCCTGCTTGGAGCCGGAGACCTCCAGAGGTCCCGTCCAGCCTGAACTGCCCAGTGACTCCATGCCGGTGGCATCAAGGAGATCTCTTCAGATGTGTATGAAGACGCATTCCAACCATTTAACGCGTTTCAGGATGGCTTTGTTGGGGAAACATATGCAGTTGCTGGCGGGGACAGAAGCTGTCAGAAAGCGAAGCGGGGGACGGGCTGCGAGGTGGGGGCAGCCGGAGTGCCGTGCCATGGGGCTCGGCCAGGGCATACCTCGTCACGCAGCGCGGCTCGTCTCCCTCGTACAACAGCACCCCAAGGGCTGCGATGAACCAAGAGCTGCGGAAAGGCACGCGGTGAGAAGGAAAAGGTTCTGCCAGAGATCTACGAGAGCTCCAGAGCTTGGCAGGGACCGATTCTCCAGCATCGGCACCGGTGACACTGGGGCAGGCGGGGACAGAGCCTGCTGCTGCAGGGGACAGAGGAAGCAGAGAGCCCAGACTGAAGACGGGCTGCCCCGAGAGCAGGAGAAAGCGAGAAAGCCCCTTTTGAAAGGGATTCTGTCACAAATGAAAATATCAAACTGTGTTTTTATAGAGGAGCGACCCCCAGCTAGAGGGTTTGCAGGCGCAGTGCTCCCCCCGCACGCACCGCCCCGCTCCCCCACGCGTGAACAGAAGCCGAGGGCTCCAGCCATCAGAGAACAGCAACAACAAAAAAAAAAGAGCGATGGAAGTAAAGCGTTATCGATCTAACGGCAGCCGTACAATCGGCGCTAATGACTCCTGGCCTAATTACTACAGGTAGCACATGGCAACACAGAACACCATCTCCACCCCAACCGCCCGGAATTGCTTTTGCAGGAGCACAGACGGGAGCGGGCTCACTGTAACTCAATTTACTTTGACACAGTTACTTCAAGGATGAATTTGCTCCCTGCAGGAGCGATTTCAAATGGAGTACTTTAGGTCCATTAGATGTAGCTGGTTTTAGCCCAGTTGCTGGGACAATAGCTATTCTAACGGGGTTTTTTTTTAAAATACAGCTTATTTTCACATATTAGTATCGCTAATTTCTGCATTTAAATGACACTCATTTCAAAAAGTCCCGCCAGCAGTAACACTGGCTGCTACATAACCTTATGGAAACCAAAATAATGCCCTGGTGCAAGACGGGGGAAAAGGACTTTCTGCGACTCCAAGACTTTCTAGCTTTGACTCCTACCTCGGTTTTCCTTTGACTGTGACAGCGTCAAAGCAGCAGGAGGAGTCAGGGCTTAAGGAAATGCTGCTGAGTGTAAGAGAGGAAAAAGGCTGTGTTACACCTGATGAGTCACATCTCATCCCACCAGCGTCACGCCAGCGGCTGGGGACCAGCTCCAAGCCTGGAGAGGGCTGAAAGTAGCACTTACATTCTCTTTTACTTTGGATTGTGGCCTATTTGTAACTACATTGGAAAATGAGAGCTTATATAAGGAAACGTCAACCTATCTTTCACCGTGGCCATTTGGGTTTTACTACCCAGGGTGTGAGATCAGAAACCTAAAGCAAGGAGGAGAGCGAGTAGCAAAGTAACTTCCTTTACAAATACCACCACGCTGCAATCCAGTCCAGTTTGGGCATCTGCACACATTTTTGTGAACCAAGCGGCAGCTGAATAAATAAATCAAAACAATGGATAAAAATCCAACCAAACAACAGAAAGGACATCAGCCCGCGGGTTCACACAAGTGTTTGCAAGTAACTTTTTTGCATTATTAACTCCGGTCTAATCACATCAGCATCAGAAAGCTTAGGGGAGCAGCATCACGCCGGAGAGCTTGGACCATACGTGCTTTGGGTTCACGGGAAAGATCCCATAGCTTGACTTTAGCATTGGTACGCCAAGAACGGCAGGAAGAAATTTGGTGTCTGGACGGCTCAGGTGGACGGTCACGTGGACACCGTGCGCCTGGTTTGCCAGTTGAGGTCTCGCTCACTTGAGGAAGGACCAGGAAGCAGCAGCACCCGATGGCTGATCTGTCACTAAACTGCTGATCCCAGCCCGCTCCGCCACTGCGGCCCCTCTCCCCCTGCCAGCCCACGGGGTAATTTTTACCGAGAAACACCCTGAACTGTGAGAATATACTTAAGTACTTATTAGCAGCTTGCAACACAAGGCCTTTAAGGCTGAAATTAATAAAATGGACCTATTCTTACAGGAAACCCAGGATTAGTACAAAAAAGGGTGAGAGCTTCCCAGGGAACTCTACCACTAACAGCCTAGCAAAGGTATTTTAGGTCCACGTTCACCAGAAGACTCTGCACAGGATTTTCCCGAGCGATTACTTTAACCACCATATTTCTGAGACGTGCAACGTAGGGCGTTAGCATGCGCGTACTGTGCATCGCTTCGGAAACAGGGAATCGTTTCCTTACCTTTCTTTCTGCCTTCTCGCTTTCCTTCATTTTAGCCAACGCTTTTTTGAGCTCTTGGGACGTGAATGAATTTGAGTCAACATCCACCTTGCCCAGCCTTGCAGAGGAAACAAAAGAGTTTACGAGTGAACAGTTGTATCTATAATATTTTCATTGTGATATACTAGCGACCGACAATGTCAGGAGGAAAGGGCTAAATTTCCAGGCGTCTCACTTAAAACACACAACAAACCTCCGCATGCTAGAAAAGATGCGTCCAAGTGCTGTATTTTGTGTGCGGTTTGCAGACAGCTCACCCTGACAATCAAAAACGGCTCTGTAATCTGCACACCGACCCAAAATCTCAAGTCCTAATGCAGTAAACACAGCTGATTAATTTATGCCTCTGAACTTCACGTAGCAATACAGAAAAGCAGGGAACGTTTCAGAGGAAAAACAAAACAGCACCGCTGCGCCGCTAGATCATTGCTAAGGACTTGCAAGCTTTAGCTGGAGGTTTACAGCTGAAGTTGTGATGACCGTCGTACACAAAGTTAGGGCAAGGGTAAATCCCACCAGAAATTACACAGAAATGCTAAAAAACATGTTGCGTTGCTCTCTGCGCCCATCTCGTTGCTTCAGAGAGCGTTTATCTGGGCCACAAACGATGTTGCACAGAAAAAAGGAAAGCCAACTGTTGAGGCGTGACGGAGCTAAAGAGCCTCCGAAGCGGAGTGACTGGGGCAGCGAGGGAAGCAGTGGCGAACCCCACGCTCGTCAGGGAAGAAAATTCCCCGTAGTAACTAAACCTGCCTTTGTTAGGAGGGCGCCAAGAGGAAAGTCAGCACCTTTTAAAACAAATTAAAAAACATGGGTGCAGGGGAAGCCGTGTGATCTAAGGAGAACGCGGACAATAGCTGACGTGCCAGCGAATGCTGCACGCCTGCCGACCGCACCGAGTTACAAACAGTGCTGTCTGGCTCAGGTCAGCACAAACCGAGCCCCTCACAACGGCTCTGACGGTTCAAGCTCAGAAAGCAGGTTCGGAGAGACGGCTGCAGACATCGCAAAGGAATAAACGTCACTCGAAGAAGCCACGTGGCAAATTTAGTGTCAGTGTCACGGCACAAGACGCCATGAAGGTGCCTCTGCATCCACACTCAGGGCACTGCTGCTGCCGTCCCGAAGGGATCACAAAGGACGGGGCTCTGCCTTCAGCACTGCTGAACTCTTAAACCAGCAATGAAGTCTCAGGAAGAGACAGCAATTGTGTGCACCAGGGAACCCGGCCTTTAATAAAAGGCACGAAACTCGCAGCCCGCCCACCCCTGATGCTTTGCATCACTGTACCTTTTTCTTCTTCTCTCTTCTCTCGTGTCACTTTTTCCATTTTCGCTATCTGGGAGCTTGGCTTCTCTCTCTCCCGTCTGCAGATTTAATCGTACGTGTGACCCTGCAGGAACGGCCTGACCTGCAAACAAAGGTTGGGTTACTTTAGACACGCGCATTATTTCAGCTTTGCGCAGGAAGGGCGAGCTGAAGGCGCACGTTCCTACCCGAGAGAAAGAGACACAAAAGCTGTTCACCATGCGGGATGAGGGAGCGGGCCATCTGCCCCCCACCACTGTCCCCCTCCACCAACGTCCCTTTGATCCAAGTGACACTTTAACCTCGCGGAGATGCCACCCTGACCCACCAAACCTGTCCCCGGGCTGGCTCCGTGCCACCGGGGAGGAGGGAGCCCAAGCCCAGCAGAGCACCAGCTCCCTCCCGGGCCAACTTCTAAAAGAGCACTAAAACTCCACATCAGGAGGAGATGTGGAGACTCTCGGAGAAAGGGGAATTGGTTGCTGATGGGGGTAGAGAGCATAAAACACAGCTGCCAAAATGAAATCAAAGCACACCGCAGAGTGCAGCCAGGTACGCTGAATATCAAGTGTACCCAGACGAGGCTGTGTTGGTTTGGAAATATTGTATTAAAAGGAATATATGATCACTGCGCTCTGCCAACAAAAATACACAGAATACATTAAGCTTTGCTTTTAAATGCAGAGAAGATGGGAAATTCAGGGTGTTTTTTCTTGGTCACAATTCGCCACGAACACGTCACGACGGCCAGCTGTCACACTGGGATGGAGGGACGGCAATATTTAGTTGCTTCTTCTTGATGTCGCTTCCTCTTCTTTCAATGCAAGAAATCCGCCTGCTTAGGAGAGCGGGGAGAGAGAGATCTCAGCCGCACACCGACGGACAGACAGACAGACACACAGCTGCTCACGTTCCTCTTGCTCGATGAGGTTTCCCTATTCAGCCTTTCCTTTATCTGTTTCCTTTTACCTAAAGGGACGCCTCGATAAAATAACGCAGCAGGCAGGAGACAGGTAGCATCTCCCACCAAAGGGAAGCGAAGACAAGGATAATTATTTCGTACAATAAATACAGGCACTCAAAGACAAAATGCTGTAGTCTAGGGAACGACCGCATTGATCCCCCCCTCTTCAAGACCAAAGAGACATTTCACTGATCAAAGGACCCAGTGCTTCCTACATAAGACTGGGATGTTTGTCACAATTCAGACAAAAACATTTCAAAGCCTGAAGCCATCCGGCAGGTATAAATGCATTTAGAAAAAAAAACAAAACAAAACAAAAAAAAAAAAAAAACAAAAAAAAACACCAAAAAAACCCCAAAAAAAACAGAAAAAAAAAACCCAGGAAAATCCATTTTGGAGGATTTCCTATTAAATCAGGGTGCATTTCTGACAGCTCCTCCTTCTCCCCACCGTATCCTGTCCGTAGGAAGTTGCGTTGGTCGGATACATGAGGGGACAGACCTTATCATCTTAAACTATGCATGGACAGGCTGGATATGCCTCCTCCGTACTTGGAACACTTTCCATCGACAGGCCCAACCCTTCTTCTGCTCCTTTCCTTGTGATATGCGGGAGCTTTCACCTATACGTCTGTCTAGAAGAGCGTCTTCCCCCTTGGAAAAGGTGAGCTTTGCAGAAATTCCCTGCGATAGCCAAGCTTTCCCCCTCGCCGGCGATGCAGGCAACGCAGCCGGGACGTCAAAAAGGAGTTTGTAGGATCTCCGAGAAAAGGACAACATCGCATCTCCTCTGCCCGTTTCAGGAGACACCGAGGCAGGGAGCTGCCAGCGAGGAAAAAAAAAAAAAAAAAAAAAAATTATAAAATGGCATTACGTGCTGAACATACGGGGTGCATAAGGACATCTTCCTCCTCCGCAGGCACGACCAGCGCTTCGGGGAGAAAGCGAGGGGACACTCGCACTGGGACAGCCCAGGTTGCAACCACAGCACTCGCTGAAGCAGCTCCTGAATTGTCACATGGAGCCAGAAATAAATGTCCCTGTTAGAAGAGTACAGTATATTCTGGCTGTCGTGCTCCCGGTACATCTGGCCACATTAGTTCCCGCGGTTGCCAGGGGAGAGGAACGCGGCTGATGGGCTTTGCTTAAAAGAAACAGCAAAAGGGAAAGCGAGGGAGCAGCCTCCAGAAGGGCTGAGCGACTCCCGTGCGACCAGTCCTCCCAGTTTCTATTTTCAGTGAGCCGTAAATAAAAGAAAACGTAAACCCCGGCGCCCGCGAGCTCACAAACCCGGCACAACCGAATTAAGGAGGTTGCCATCAGAGAAGACACAAACCTTTCCTGCTTCTGCTTCTTCCGCACCGTCCTAAGTGAGATTTGACCCAGACCATCCAAACCCCAGGGCAGAAATCTCAGCTCTGATGTATTTAAGCGGCTTCCATTGCTACAGGGATTTCTTCTTGCCCCTGTGCACAGCAGCGGAGATTCACGCCACAGCAGGACAAACATCCTGCTTAATTAAATAAACCAAGACAAACGTCTCTGTTTTCAGCAAAAAGATTGGTGTAGCCGCTTAAAACATGCCAGAGGTTCGAGACAGGATGAACTCTTCAGTCTTGTTTAAGTTTGGGGTATTTTGAAGTATTATTTATAAAGAGTGTTTCAAGGGTGGGCTGACTTGAATAATGTGATTAAAATTGCCGATTTACAACGAGCAAGCTGGAAATCCTGAATTTTAATGTTTCAATATGTAGCTTCCAGACACTTCCCTTAAAAATAGTTGAGTCTCTCTGATTCCTATATAATTTGACTGGGAGCACGCACCGGAGCGATACACATGTAAGCAATTACACAGCTTCACGTGCTGCTGATACAGAATCACACTCTTAATAGCTTTCCCCCCCCCCAGAGGAATTAATTTTTTTTTACTTATTGTTTGTATTAAGTCCCATTTAGGAACTGAAACTCAATTAAAAAAAAACACGAAAACAAGTTTATACTGACCTTTTTTCTCCTTGACACCTTAGATAAATAAACGACGTCTATCCAAACTGCGTATCCGTGTTACCGAATGAAGCTGAACGGTCTCGCTTCCCAGAGACCTCCCAATCCTACAGCCGCTAGATCCCACCCTGTCCTGCTCCCTCGCTCTTTATAGGGAAAAAAGAGTTTCCATTCTAATTAATTTCCCACCTCCGAATCATCTACCCAGACTGGGTGGCAGCTTGGAGGTCCAAGGGAGCAGAAACAGCTGGGAAAACCCCTCCGTGAACCTGCAGAAAAGGCTGTAGCTGCCGGAGGAGGAAGCCGGCAAACTCCTTCCCCCACAACCGGCTTTGGACGCTTTGCCACTTAAAAACCAGCCCGGGCTTGGAATTTTTTAAACCACAATCGACACAGAGTTGAACACCCATTACTGCATCAGCTTGGCTTGGTGGATCGAGGAGGAAGCCATGGGGTCTAAGCAGAGCGCCCAGCGTCCCTGACGGGGACGTGCCGCCCGCCTGCCCTGCAGTGGCTCAGCCAGAAAGATAGCGTCCACCAGGTGAAATACTGGCAGAGGCTAACAAACGCTTGCCGCCGCATGGATGACAAGGTATTTCTTGGGAATAAACATCAAAGAGCAAAGCGACAGTGTTTATTTTCCACGGAGAAGACACTGATCCTGTGGCAATGAGCTGCTAGGACGGCGTTATTCCCATTTTTGATTTAATCTCTTTATCATCGCAGAAGCACAAACGCTTTCTGACTTAGACCGCTCTCCGGACAAACCGTCCTGGGTGCTGCCACGCGCATCCGCAGCCGAAAAACACCTGGGCTTGTGGAGGTCCTTCCAGTGCACGAGCATTCAGCTAATTTGGATGTGTTCTGTCCGTCCTGAAAGCTGCTCAAAGTGACGCAGAGGAAGAATTTAATTTATAGCCCTCTTCTTTTAATCTTGGTCAGCCAGAGTTTTTCAGACATCTGTTTATTTCTTCTTATAATATATTAGGCGGAGTAACAGCACCAGAGTCGGCTTCAAGGCAGCAGCTCACTTGCAGGGGTTCTGCTGACATTTATAAACTGATCCTATTTCTCTCTTGTGTTTTATGTTATCAGCTAAACCTGTCGACTTAAATTATTGCCTTGAAACCAAATCACAGTTATCTATTATTCTGTTATGTGTACGTTTACTGAAGCTCTACACCTATATCAAGCTTTGCAGAGGCCGAAAGCAAGCCGACAAATAAACAAACAACTAGAAACCAGAACATGCTTCCACCACGCTCGGCAACTAAGGCAAGAACGAGGCGCATTATATACAGGATAACTAAAAGCAGAGGGCTGCTGTGCTGAAGATGCATCACGTCGTAATATCCAAGTAACCCCATCTCTCCTTCTCTAGACCAACCAAATGACCACCCGTGTTTCCTCACTAAAGAAAAAAGGTCTCATCCTCTTCAGCGGCTCCTTCCCAGTACGTCATTCCATTTAGCGCTGGCCACAGGTGGTTTTGCATCTCAAGGCTGAGCCCCAGCTCACCACGCAGCAACAGGCATCAAAAATACCTGGGGAAGCTTTGCATCATACACAGACACGTAAATCTCACACTGGGATCCTGCAATAACTCACTACGCTCCTGGCAGCGGCTTCCTCGTCCCCTCCCTTGAGCCTCCAAGCTGCCACCCACCGACCTACCCAGCAAGAGAAGCTCAAGAAGGACGTGAGATTCTCCCCCTCTAGAAACACCTTCTGGCACCACGTTGTCCCCCATGGCAGGGAAGTGTTCCCTTGGAAAGGCTTTTCCAAGCGGGGAAAAAAAGGGTGATCCAGCTCAGCGAGGCAGATCCCCTGGTTTCTCCCCAAGTGAGAGTCCTCATTTGCCATCGCAAAAATAAATATAAACCTATTAACGGTGTGAAAACAAGCCACAGTTATGAGTCAGTAACCGGCTCCGCAGTTCTCAGAAATCACCTTGGTATCTGAGAGAGCGTCAGATAGCATCTACAGTTCTTTACTCTTTGTTTTCTCTCGGCGCAGGGGAGCGAGGGGAAAAGGGACTTTATTTCTAATACAGGCAACAAAGGAATCCGTGAATCAATACGTGAATGTTCCCAGCAAAACAAACTGGCAGCGCTGCGATATTAAAAATAATAAGGCTGCACAACACTGACAGAGCATCTGCAAAAAGTTATCTGATGGCACTGTACCTACTCCTTTAATAAAATAATGATTAAAAAAACAAACAAAAAAACAACAAACCCAAAAGGAGACAAATCCCAGGAAGCAGCAGAGCTCCCCTCTGCCGCATCGCTGGCATTGCCGGCTCCCGGAGCCGCCACTGCCACGGGTGGGTAAATGGGAGAGGCTGGGGCATGCCGCGCTGCCATGCACAGGGGCACGCAGCCACCCCGGCACTCGCTGACGCTGCCCGCCCCCGCCGCCGGACAGGATGTCACAGGAGCACGGTGCTCCGGCCGCACGAAGACGGCGCCTGTTTCTCACGCCAAACGCGGGGCTCGGAGGAAAACCGATGAAGCAGCCCCGGTCTGATGGGGCTCGGTGCGTGCTCTGACTCCGGACTCTCCGGTTAGCGCTGTCAAGCGAGGAAGCAGCAGAGCCTGCCTTCTTTTTATTATTTTTTTTTTTCTATAAGGGTGAGTCATACCACTCCTTGGATTGCTTGTTATTTCAAAACAGAACATTTTTACATACAAAAGGAAGGGAAGATGTGTATAAGACACGGGTCAAGAGGAGATGGATTACTGGTGGGAAGAGGAAGCCCAGAGCGAGCCTGAATCTCATTTTGCTACTTCCTGCCCCTTTTTCACTTATCTACAGCCTTTTGTATTAGTTCGCTTTCTGGCACTCGCAGCCTCTCCCAATTAAGTGCCACCGGAAAAGGTCATTAATATGCTATACATCACCTCATCCAGATAGCTGGCGGAGAGGTTTAACAGCATCGGACCTGGAAACTTCCCCCAGAAGCCGCCCCAGCATCCCCCGGCGTTTCCCAGCGTAGCTCGCCTGCAGCGCAGGCGGCGAGACAGCTCTGACACCTGCGTCCACCATTTCAAGCAGGAACCCCTACGACGTCAGACAAAATGCTTTGCACAAAGCCACTTCACCTGCAGCGCTCGTTTCCATCAGGTCTGTGCTTCTGCTGGGAAACCGCCGCCGCCTGTTGAGCGCGGCGCATCCTTTGAGAAGCACCACCCTGGGCACCGCCTCTGGTCTCTCAGGTCCACACCATCAGCAACAGCAGGGGCTCTAATTACCTACTGTAATTAATTACAGAGAAAACTCTTTTATAATCAGCATGTTCTTAAACTGTTGCTTAAGCATGTGCTGGCAGCATCTGCAGGGGACGGGATGCTGGATGAACCCCTGCCGTGACCCACCATGCCAGTTCTCCCAGGGGCTGCCGGCCGCGCTGCCTCTGCCTGCAGATCCAAAGCCCTGGTGGCGGCAGGCTGGTTTTACCACCGTTATTTTGTCTTATCACTGCACCCTGCTGCGTGCAAAGGACCAACAAGGATAAAGAGACGTCCCCCTCTTCCCGGGGATTACGGAGGAAACCATGAGAGGGGAGTTTTGTCCTTACAGCACGAGCAAACAACTCAAACTGCTGTTTTCTCCTGCCTCCCAGAGCACGCAGACAAACACTGAGCCGGCAGGGCCTGATCCCCAAGCCACGGGTATTTAACTCTCGGCAGCAACCCACACCAACGTCCTCCAGAAACGCCTGAACGTGATGAATTGCTGAGAGCCTGAACAAACAGTTACAAAAAACTTAAAAAAATTCAAGGCTGTTTCAGGCAAAAGACACTTGAGTTGGTTAGGTCACCTGATAAACCTTTTATATAATGCTCCAAGCAATGCTAATAAACATACTGCAATTCCATCACTCAAAATGGTGATGTCTAAAACACGACATCTTCACCAACACCGCTTTCGCACCACGCTGCAGCGGAGCGGGGACAGAAGCCACCTTGAAATGCTTTCAGGCTCGCCAAGGGCAAACCCATTCCCAGTTCAGTGCCCAGCGCCGCTGCTGGCAGCAAAGCCATCCCCGGGAAAACCCCAAAATCGCAGCACCGCTACCCCCCCAACACAAAATGCCACCATCCCTGCTCTGGCCTGGCGTCCTTAAGTCTCAAAGAAGCAGTGCTGCTTTCTGCTGGACTTGAACCCTAACTCAAACAGGGTGCAGAGAAAGGGCCATTTCCATTCCAGTTTCTCATTCAGCAAGAGAGAAGCTACTTACTGGTGCTCGCTGGGCTACTGCTTTCCCGTGGCTAATGCCACAGAGGTCACTGTGTGGACTCAGGGTGCTAAGGGCTCCGCGAAACCAGGGTTGCAGGGAGACACGTGCCCACAGTAAACCTTGGGAGAACTTCCTTTGATTTTTAATGCCAACCGCTTGCTTGCTGCAGCAATGACCATGTCTTTAAACAGCATCCATCAGCCCTACAGCTCAAAACATTTCTTCACCCGAAAAGGGTTTTAGAGCCGCTCTTTTGTCCTAGTGCTGAGAGGTCTTCTCTGTAATTTGTTTCCCTCAGCAGATATAATGAAAACGTCTTTTAAAATGACTCCAGAATCAAATCCCTCCTTCCGTGATTCGATCTGCAGCTAGCAGAGAACAAAGCGTCGCAAGGAAGGGGCTTTCCAGTAAGTAATACTTGGTTAGACATGTGAAAGCATCAGTTAAATTTGGACACTCAGCTGGATGACCACTTACAAATGCCATTTTAAACCGATCCAGCGCTCTCCCACGGCACCGGTATTTACGTTCTCTCCATTGATCAGCAAGCGCCGGGGGCCCTGAGCCCAGTTATTCAAACTGGTGGCACCCCGCGAGCACCAGGCTCCGGCTCCTAACGCCTCTTGCCAAATCCACCCGCTGCCTACGCTTGGCTTCGCCTCCGGCTCCGGCAGCGGGAGAGCAGAAGGGGAGGGAGAGGCAGGCAAACCCGGCGGCGAGGATCGACGGACTCCGGTTGAGGCTGTCAGATCGGGTCCATTTAACTCACGCCCACCATCGCCGGGGGCCAAAGAGATTATTCTGCGCGTAGCCCAGCCTCGTGCAGGGGCGTGCAGACAGCAAAGCTCCCCAAAAACCCATCAAACAACCCCCGAGGACGAGAGCACGTACCTCCCACCAGGTGTCGGCCGCTTTCCGGGATGCTCTGAGATAGTAAGCAATGGAAGCGAAGGCGGATGCTAGTGAGGTGCCTGGGGAGGAAGGCTCTTCGGGAAGGAGCGACGGGAGAGGACATATGGTGCCTCTCTGATGGGAGTCGCTGCTTTAGCATCTGTTGATGTATCTTCCGCTGCTGCCAATATAGAAAAGCTTCATATGGCGAAGAGCTCCTCGCAACAAGTGCTTCTGCCCTTCCACCTCCCTCTCCGCAAAGGCTTCTCCCTCACTTGCACCGCAACGGTGGGAAGTACACCAGGGGAAAAAAAAAAAAAGAAAAAAAAAAAAAATAGGGGGGAAGGAGGAGGAAGGGTTGCCCTTTTGTAAAATTGGCAAAAACACGTGTTTTCACTTTATAAGCAAACGCTTATCTCCAGTTTCAAGCCAGTCATTTCTGATGCATTACCACCCAGCCTCGGTTACAGCGTGATGCATGTGCTTAGGGATTCAATACGAAGCACTTAATTCATTTTCTCTTTTGATATCGGGCTCGATTCTGTGAACTGCAGCAGTTTAGAGAGTTTAATCCCACAAAGGTCTGGGCAGCAGCAGAAAAGCGGAGAATTGATGGCGTCCGGCCCCAGTACGATTATTTCAGCTATCCAACGGCACGCTGGGCGGCACAGACACAGAGCGACCTTTGTCTCACCATGTCGCCAAGTCAACATCTGAGAGAAACGTTATTTACAAAAGCCTGGTTTAATCCCTCTCCAGCTCACCAAGTTATTTATCCCCAAGCCTTAAGTACTTCATAATGTCACTACAACCTATTAAATAATTGTCATCCCACGGGTGTATTTGTTATACTAGAAAGCCCACCTGGGACACGAAGGCTTATCTACGTTCAGAGAAGATCAATGCAGAACGTAGGCAGAGAAGGACGAGGGGGATGACCAGGAGAATTAAGAACCTGACAGAATGAACTGAGGATGATGTTCATCCTGCCAAATTTTAGGCATCTAATACCTTTTTGAGCCAGGCACAATTGCCTTCTTTACTATGACAGAGATTAGCACCTCCAGAACATCATCAACCACCTCCAGAACATCATCAACCACAGCTGTCTTCCACATCCGTCACCCTCAGAGAGCCTCTGTTCCTCTCTCCAGTAACCGTTTTGATGGCCACCACAGATGGACGTAAAGGCAGAGAAAACCACGCCCAGAGAACCCAGCAACATGGAGGCATGGAAAGGACACAACTGCTCTCTAGGGAGGGATAATCCATCAGGACCAACACCAGAGGGAAAACCAGGAGGTTTAAACTGGCCACAGTTAATCCACAGTTGGTAATGAGGAGCTGAAGCCCAAGATCGTGCTACAGGAGGAAAAAGGGGCAAAAAAGAACCTATTTTCAGGGGGAAGGCTAGGAAGCTTGAGAAGGGGTCTTCACAACCCAGTCTCAGCGATCTCTGTTCCTGTCCTCAGCTTCTGCGTTTATGACTCAGTCAAGGCCGATACTGAAAAGATAAGACATGTTCAACAGCGGAAGACCAAACTCCCTTTCTCCAGCTACCACTGGGAGCGTTTCAGGACATGCAGTGCTGCTGGCAAGGTGTGCGGCTTATGGCCTCATATTGCGTCTCTACTCCATGCGTGTCGGCTGGCTCATCGCACGCTTTCACACCAGCGGTCGCAGCAACATCCCGGCACCAACGTTCCCGAGCCCAGAGCATCCCCCAGAGCCAAGAGGGCCCGGGTCCGCAGACGGTTGGACAACATTCCCCCGCTTCAACGCTGAAAGGTGCCTGATCCCAACCGCCCGGCTGCGAGACTAGCAGAACGTATTGGATAAACTCGTCCGCCAGCTACGCTGCCAAGCTATAGTGAGAACGAATTTGAATAATAAAAGCTGGAATAGGAAGATGCCTTGGAGAGAGCGTTGGTATAGTGCTTTCCTAAGCTTCAATTTAAAGCCTCCTTTCTATAGCTAATGCAGTCGTAGGGAACATTAGCCTAATTTTTGTCAAGAGAACTTGTCAACACTGCAGTATTTAAGATAGACGCTAAGGACTTGTTTTATCTTGCAGATAGATCACTGAGAAAGAAAGTAGTTGTGCCACGCTTGGTTCACAGGAAAATAAATCGACGTTCTCCCCGAGCCTAATGAGGGGATGCTGTTTTATAACACCGTGTGCGCGAGCAGCCTCGCGGTTCATCAGCGCACACACTGCAGCTGAGTTCAGATCCACATTCACCATGGGGTTAGATCAAGGAATCCATGCTGGAGATGGGCCATCACTGGAGATGGGCACCCAGGGACACAGAGAGAGAGAGAGGAGGGACACATTTCCCTTCCAGAGATATCGGGTAAAACGTTCGACCCAACTCCTGAAGGGTTGGGTCCTTCTACTGATGGCACTCACCAGTCGAGCCGCAACCAGTGGACTACGATTTCAGGGCTAAGGGGAGAAAAGGGGTGGTAGAAGCAGAGAATCGGTTTTGCCTCCCCCGGGGTTCAAGCAGGAGGTCAAAATCGATCTTGCCTAGCCTGATTTTCAGAGATGCTTCATGGGCAAGTCAGCAGAAAGCGAAAAAAAAACCAAAACAAAAAAACCAAACAAAAACCACAAAAAGAGAGGCTGTACCCTGCATCTTCGGGGAAAAAAAAAAAAAATGTTTGCACAATCCCGCTCCCATCATACACTACTTTAAAGCATTACAACACTCCCAGGAGCCTGGGTGCGTTAATGCTGGCATGGTTTCACACTTCCCACATGCCAGCCTCAAGAGCTGCGGCTGCAACAAGTCCGGGGTAACCACGCTGGCGCCCGTGGCATAAAGGCTACTCTGAGACTTGCAGCTCGCTCGGTGCGAAGTTGAAAATGCCCTTTTATTTGCAGTTGTCACTTGGAAGCAACAGCAGAATAACCTTGGTTTTGGAATAAAAATCAGCTTGTGGAGGAAGTCTGTGGGAGCGCGACCCCCGGGCTGCAGACTCGTGGGCAGGAGCGTGGCTCTGCTCCGCTCAGGATTCTGCGCTCGCAGAAGAACTAAATCATTACAACGGCCAGAAATGTCCCTCGGGAAGGAAATCCTCTCAAAGATAAATCAATAACTCAGTGTAATTTTAGCATGCAGCCAGGAGAATTTACATTGCCAGGAAGGCTGAGAGCTCTGCCACGGAGACAGAGCCACAGCATCATCAAACGGCCCTGCAGCGGTCCCCTGCGCAAGAGCTCAGGATCTGCGTATTTACTGCAACACCAGGAGCCTGGGCTCCACCGTGCCGGGACCTCTATGGACCCAAAACGAAACGGCAGCAAGCAGGGATGTGGGACGGCAAAAATCCCTTGCGACAAACCTACCTTTCCCCGGCTCTGTCCCAGCTGCCCTCCTCCTCCGCAGCGTGGCTGCTCTCCGCAGTCGTGGCAAATGCGCCCGCATCTTACAGGGTAAAGCCGTGCAATTAAAAAACAATGAATTAAAACAGGTAGAGGAGTCCGGGGCGGGTGGGGGGGAGTGCTACAGCCACAGCCTTCCCCCCCGGCCAGGGTTACATGGGTTCCCACCAGCCAAAGCACCCGCAAAATAAGGCGAGACAGTGATATGCTGCAGCACACAATGTGATTAATGACACTGCAATTTACGTAATTATATTAATGCAAAGTACACTTGGACCAATAAGTTCAAGGAAACTAATGACACTTTACAGCACTCTTCAGCACTGAGCAGTAACTCTAGCAAAAATAAAATAAAAAAAAAAAGGACCCTAATTATTCAGTAGTTCCTCTCCTCCCAGATTCTCAGGGTCAGCTTGGAGGAGAAGGTGGCCTGAATTATATTTTCGTTTCCAGAACATCAACAGAATTGCTAACTAAGTTCCAGCGGCAAGGTCAAAGCCTGCCCGTAGTTATGCATGCCATCCCCCTCCCGCTTGCCGGCTCCAGCAAACGATGGCAGCGCTGGACCCAGGAAGATCTCAGGCTGCCCGTGTCCTCTACAAGCGTGTCGAAAACATCCACGCTCTGTGCTGCTCCTCCAGAGACACGGTACCGAGCGCCTCTGCCATCTTTTCGCTCTGATCCCCAGGACGGATGGATAAACTACAGCAACTTTTTTCTTTAGAAGCTAAAAAACTGGCCTCCATGAAGCACAGTGTGTTTTACGTGCCTAGGAGTTGAACCTCACTGAAGAGAAGCCTGACAAGCAAGCATCCCAATCCCGCTGGCAGCGATTTGCTGTATACCCAGACCACCTACGTATTGTGTATCGTCACAACCAACGCGCGCGGCAGACGTGGAGCCTGTGCTGCCAATGCACAGAGGGCTCGGAACGAGCCCACCACCCGGCTTCACAAGAGCTTGAGGCACGTGGAAACCCTCCTTGCGCAGAAAACTTCTGTTGCTGCTCTTGCTCCTTCGTGCTTTCAGGACTTGCCACGTGCACATACACACACACACACACGCGTGGTCCTCTCTCCTCTTCGGCAGGCACCTGGAGTGATGGATGCATTTTGGAGGACCCGTGCTGGCCACCGTCGTGTCACTCCTCACAGCCTCCTTTGGTCCCAACAAGCTCTCAGATGTGCCCACGTTCCACCACGCTGCAAGGGCCTATATCCGCAAATCCAACTTTACAGGAGCTACAGACGTGGCCTGTGTTTTCATATTATTTCATCGAGACTCGGACTTTGCACCTCTGAAATGCCAAGGCCTGTTAGCAGAGCTGATCCAAGAAGCAACATCAGAGCTCATGCCAGCACCGATCCAAAGAGCGGAAGATGCATTATGGCCACCCCAGACAAAACCAGGACAACCTCTTAAGCTCCTACGATGCAGAACACAAAGGTGCCTGAGAAGCCAGGGCAGAACAACTCTGCAAAGGCTACACAAAAGAGGAGACCTCACAAGCATACCTCCGCATCCTATAGAAAACCAAAATCAAAACCACCGTTAAATGAATGGTCACACGTTCCGAGTCTCAGGACTGCACTCGTGGGTACAAGCCGGCAAAACTGTCCTGGTAGCTTCCAGGCTCAGCAGCAGCATCCTGCAAGAGGGGACACGCAAAAAGCCAACTCCACGATGATCAGGAAGACACATACGAAGCAATCCGTCACGTGGCAAACCGCGCGCACCCAGATGTCCTGCAACACAATTAGAAATCAATAGCAAGACGCAAAAACCCTCAACCACACAGTAAAATATAAAGAACACTTGTAATATTGATTTTAAAAGTGCCTCAGAGAAGAGAGTTGCGAAGGAGCCTGAGAAAGTAAAGCAAAATGCCGGAATTGAAAGCTTTTTTTTTTTTCTTCCTCAAAAAGACATTAATAATGGATTTTCAATGCAAGAAGAAAAACTGAAACCCACACCAGATTCTCCTGGTAATAACAGCTTTCTGCAAAGCCCAACTATTAATGTAACAGGGACGTCCATCAATCAAGCACACAGAAAGTACTTTGAGAGCTAAAAAAGGAGCAAGCAAACATCTGCTTTTGGCAACTTAAATTTTGCCCTTAAGCACCAGGAACACAATAAATTATCAGAAGGTTGAGCTTGAACTCATTTTCTTCCATGCTGGAGAGCTGAACGCTGAGCTCGGGGGTAAAGGGACACAAACGTGCCGCCGCTGTGATTTGTGTTTGACAAAAAAAACGGGAGAAATGGACACAATTTCATTTGTAGACTGAGGAACACTTGAAAAACGCCAGCGCCGTTCTCAGCACCAACAAGGCAGCGGGGCTCCCGACAGCAAACAAGTGGCACCACCCGCAGAGAAGTGACCGTGAACCATCCTTTGAGCCTGCGGCTTTCGCAACCACCTTTTTGTCATTAAGGAAGGTCTTGTGAACCCTTCTCCACCTTCAGCCACCCTCAGCCTGTCCAAGACCGTCCACACGCTGGAGCGGTACCAGCGTGGGATGACAAGACATGCAAACGTGCTCCGAGATGGCAGTCGCGTCCCTCCTCGCTACCGCTCTCCTCTTCCCGTTGCCGCACACTCCCTGCGGGAAGCTGCGGAGATTAATGCAGATCTTCGGTGCCTGCGTTTCTTTCTCAGTGCTCTCACCAAGCCAACACTTCACATTTTGGGTCCCTCCAGCCTGACTGGGGTGCTAGCGGCAAACCTGAGAAAAGCTGGATTTACACCAAAAAACCCCGCCGCCAAAGAAAGTAATTGGGGTGGCCCCTATGCTTCCGCTTTTTTTAAACACAGTAGGTCAAAAGAAGTGCTGGAGATAATGAACAGAAGTTACTGATTCAACCAGAAGAAGCTGCAGGCATCGTTGCAACTAAGTCTTAATAAATTCTGAAGAGTGACACTATAAAATGCCACTATGGAAGCCTGTATTTATTGTCTCCCCATGCTTTCTATATCCAAGGTGCCGTGTCACGCTTAATAACAGTTTTTCTCCCCAGCTGCCAGTGTTGCAAATCCTGCCTGACACCTGACAAGCTCACGGTTGGGGTTCACCCCCCCCACACCTCAAATACACACATCTCCACCCGACATGAAGCTTTGGTGGCATGAAGAGGGATAAATGATTAAACCAGTACTGCCCAGGCGACGCACGGGAGAGTACAGACGGTCTCCTCGTCTCTCAGGTGTGCTGGCTCCACGGGGCTCACGGCGATGCAGCGGGAGGGTATTTTTGTCCCTCCGGCGCTGATGGAAGCGATGCAGACAAGAGTCAGCCATTGCAGGAAGGTACTTTCATGCACGGCCACGTTTCAGAGCAGAAGAACGTCAAGAAAACCAAGCATCACTGCTGCCCGGTCCCTAGGAACACTGCTGGGCTGAACCACAGCCTGCAACAGCAGAGCAGCCCCACCAGCGACATTCTGCCCAGTGTCGCAGCAAGCTCTGCGTGAGGCATCAGGAGGTCCTCATGGAGAACCACAGAGAACCAAGAGGTCCTTCAGTTCCTCATGCCAGAAGTGCAGGAAATCTCCCCTTCCAGGGCTCCCAGCTCAGCTATGACTGCACAGTGCACTTCAGTTGACCCCGAATCTTGCTTTTAGACCGTGGATACAATCTTTCTGGAGCTTTTCCGAGTGTCTGGTCTTAGGAATACTACACAATAGGCAAAACTTCAAGAAAATCACCTTTGCACTCAGTTTGTACGTGGGTTGTGCGGATGGATGCTTGACAAGTATAAAGATGCTATCATCCCGCCCTGCCTGCATCTTCTGCACTGCAGAGGGGACAAAAGAAATCGCATGAACCACCTCTAGTTCACTTCAGGGGAAAAAAAAAAAAAAAAAACAAACACCAAAACCTAACAAAAATACCACAGACAAATCAGCGTATCAAGTAGAGCAGAGAGCAAACAGGAAAAAGAGCCAGCGTAGGTGGTTTGACCTAACCTGAGGATCTTTGTTGGAGTGACTGAAGGAGAGCGTATACATTTCCTTCTCATAAAGCAGCTGCATTAACACCACTGGCCGACACAGCTTCATTTGGAAGCTCTTCCTCCTCTCCTGCTTGCCAGCAAGACCGGGCTTTCCCCGCAGGCGGCAGGGTGAGGTACAAGCTCTCCTCCATCACCAGCCTCGCTCTGCTCCTCCGTCAGGACATGTCCTTTCCACTTCAGGATGTAATGCAAAGGTTTGGAGAGCACCTGAAGAGATCGAAGTGGGTGTAAAGATGATAAAGCAGGTCTCAGGTGAAAAGGCTCTTGGCTTATCTTCCAACAAAGGCTCTGGTCCCGTGGGGCACCTTCATTCCAGCCTCTGGCTCCTGGCTCCAGCCCTGCTGGGCCCTGCAGCTCCCTAGCACCTGGTCTCAGACACCACTTTCTGCTACCTCTCTTCAGAGAGAGATCTCCAGTAACTCTTCCCATGTTTGCTCCGTTCAGGTTTCAGCTGGTGTTAGCAAGGGGGACAGTCAGCATCACCAATAGGATTTGCATCTCTCTGTGAAGCCCACCATGAGACCCTCTGCCATACAGCACCACAGATCAGTCAAAGTTGGAAGGCATCTCTGGAGATCACCCCGTCCAAGCCCTGCTCAAGCAAGGTCACCTCGAGCAGGTTGTCTTGTCCACGACTGCGTCCAGTTGGGTTTTGAACGTCTCCTAGGATGGAGACTCCGCAACCACCCTGATGGAGCTGACCTGCTCCAGTGCTCAATCAATACAGTAAAATGGATTTTCCTGTGTTTAAACGGTTTCTTCTGTTTCTGCTTGTGGTGTCGAGGTCCCTCTGAAGGCGCAGCTCCCACTCCTCCCAGCTTCCTATCATATAGTCTGTAAACACCTTCACAATACCCGGAAAAACCTTCACAATTTGCCACCTCGTTACAGCTCTAGTGAATCAAGATAGAGAGAGGCCTAATCATTTTTGCATGTTATCGAGTGCAGAACAGTGAGATAACTGTAATTAGTAGCACCCTGGTTAGCAGGTTAAATGATAGTATAATTAATGAAGAACAATCGGGCTTTGTTTCAAATACAAAAAGCAACAGATTACATCAAAATGCAAATGCATCTTAAAATACAGTCTTGATGATAACGTAAAGGTGCTTTCAGAAACGCCGCCAGACAGAAAAGGAAAGGTTTCGCTTGGGCTGAATGACAAATCCTAAAAATAAAACCTGGTCCAGGGGTAAAATGTAAATTGTTGATTAGATCTATTTACTCACACCCTGCAGTGACGGGAGAGACAGGCAGCTTAATGTTTCCTCTTTTACTTTGCAGGATCACAGGCACATTCCTGTTAGTGCCATTGCCGCTTGCAAGGTCTTTGCAACCCTGGGAGATCTCCAGCAGAAGAACAGAAGAAATACCAAGTGACAGACTGCATACATTAATTCAGGATGCAGAAAACATCCTGTTGCAAGCGAACGACCCAAGCAAAACTTCCTGCCGTCTCAAGGAGCAGGCAGAAAAAAAATCAAGAGAGAGGAAAGAATCTCGGGACTGAAGAAAGAGCTTTTGAATCTGAAATGTTATCCTTAATTAGAATTTCCAACGCCACCACACTTTCTCCTTCCAAGATGTAAACACATAATAAAAAATTAAACTGGAATATAGCGTTGTAAGGGTTCTTGCAATAAATGGGAATTAGTTCTACAAAACATCAGGACAGACCCAAGGAGATTACATTTCTTTCCCAAGCTTATGCTGGTAAAGCAGAGCTGGAAAACCAGAGACATATATTTATTTTTTAACTCAGAAGTTTCCTTGAGATGTTAAAGGAAGCTGTTTGGGTAAAGTGGGGACGTTTGTTTCAATGTGCTGGATGATTTGTCTGATCCCCAGCATCCACGATGGTGCTTTGGGGGGAATTCAATGCTTTCGCGGCCATGAAGCAACCCCCGGGGTTTCATGGGGATGGAGGTCGGACCTGCGGCTAAGCAAGGGCGCGTTGCAATGCTGGGAAGGCTCGTCCCACAAAACATCATCCTGCATTTGAAGTGTAAGGGAGTTGCTCTGATTATATTCGGTCAAACCTTCGGAACCATTGAAGTGACTCTGGAATCCAAGTCACGCTGTTGAAAAAAACACTTTCCCGTAACACCTGATAAAAATGTTGGAGCCAAGGTCGTGGTCTGCCTTGCTTGCTCTGGAAGGAAGAGGGAAGATACCCAGACTGGAAATCCGAGATAACCAAGGCTATATGCACTCCCAAAATGTTTTCCAGAAGGGAAAACATTTTTCTTCCAAAGCACTGTTACAAGCTTGAAATAACTGTGCGGACTGCTAGATAAAGACAGAGATAAAAATAGGCCCGTTATTAAATACTACTTCTTTAACAAGGTTCATCCTTCTAAACAGCCACGTGAAGGTTATTAATGTTATTACAGAAAATATCGCATGCTTGCACAGAAAACCATAGCAAGATATTCCTCATCGCCCGGCACACATTTAACCATCTCTTAGCAGCTCGCACGCTCGCAGCATCCCTGGTTTGGCAGAAAGAAGATAAAAAGAGAAGCATGGGAGATCCCCTCTCGGGGAAAGAGTCTCCTATTTCAAAGCACTTTTTGCCCTCCAAACAATGTAAATTTAACCGTGTGAACGATTCCACACTGCTTATGCTGACTGCTATGCAGCCGATACATACTTAATCTCTTCACTAACGCTACGCTTACATTATAACACCACCAGTGAGAGCACCATTAAAGCTAAGTTTGAAAATATTTTGGCAAACGCAGCCTAACTTCCTCCTGTTGTACAAAAAGAGCTGCTTGACTCTCAAACACCTCTGTCGCCTGGTTTATAGCCATTTCGGTGACCATGCGACCCGCCTTCTGGACGCGGGGAAGGCTGTGGACGTTGTCTGTCTGGACTTTGGTAAGGCCTTTGACACCGTCCCCCACAGCATTCTCCAGGAGAAGCTGGAGAATCATGGCATAGACAAGTGTACTCTTCGCTGGGTTAAAAACTGGCTGGATGGCCGTGCCCACAGAGTTGGGATTAATGGGGTGAAATCCTCTTGGCGGCTGGTCACCAGTGGTGTCCCTCAGGGCTCAGTTTTGTTTAATATCTTTATCAATGATGTGGATGAGGGGATTGAGTGCACCCTCAGTAAGTTCGCAGACGACACCAAACCAGGTGGGAGTGTTGATCTGCTTGAGGGTAGGAAGGCTCTACAGAGGGCCCTGGACAGGCTGGATCGATGGGCCAAGGCCAACTGTAGGAGGTTTAATAAGGCCAAGTGCCGGGTCCTGCATTTTGGTCACAACAACCCCAAGCAACGCTACAGGCTTGGGGAAAAGTGGCTGGAAAGCTGCCCGGCAGAAAAGGACCTGGGGGTGCTGGTGGACGGCCAGCTTGACATGAGCCAGCAGTGTGCCCAGGTGGCCAAGAAGGCCAACAGCATCCTGGCTTGTATCAGGAATAGCGTGGCCAGCAGGGGCAGGGAAGTGATGGTGCCTCTGTACTCGGCACTGTTGAGGCCTCACCTCAAGTGCTGTGTTCAGTTCTGGGCCCCCCTGTACAAGAGGGACACTGAAGGGCTGGAGCGCGTCCAGAGGAGAGCTACCAGGCTGGTGAGGGGTCTGGAGACCAGGGCATATGAGGAGAGGCTGAGGGAGCTGGGCATGTTTAGCTTGGAGAAGAGGAGGCTGAGGGGAGACCTCATTGCCCTCTACAACTCCCTGAAAGGAGGGTGGAGAGAGGTGGGTGTTGGCCTCTTCTCCCAGGTGAACAATGACAGGACCAGAGGAAATGGTCTGAAGCTGCGGCAGGGGAGGTTTAGATCAGATATTAGGAAGAATTACTTCACTGAAAGAGTGGTCGGGCACCGGAACAGCCTGCCCAGGGAGGGGTTTGAGTCACCATCCCTAGAGGTGTTTAAGAAACATCTGGATTTGGCACTTCAGGGCACGCTGTAGTGGCAGAGACTGTAGGGTTTTTTGTGAGCGTGTGGTTGGACTTGATGATCTCAAAGGTCCCTCCTTTCCAACCATGAAGATTCTATGAGTCTATGATTTTATAACTAACCTGTAAAACACTGTGGGGCATGGAGTCATACAATACATCGTTACATCCTTGTTTTGGTTATGCCTCACATCCAAGCCCATGGCTCTGTGTTAGAGAAGCTGCAAACTTTTATCTCGGCTGCTCAGAAGCGCAATTAGTTTTTAGCAGTACATGCATCACCGCAGAAGACTCTGTACAACCAGCTCGTTTAACGAAACCAGTAACACCACAGCCAGGAAGGGACAAGCATTCATCCTGATTCACCGAAAGCCCGTCTCAGCCCGGCTTCACTCCTAAACCGAGCAATCCAAGTAGTAAATTTAGAGTTTTTTCTCCCTGACTCCAGTGCTGCCAGGATACCGGCAGTTCTTGAAATGACAGAAGACAACAGAAGTTTTAGCTGTGTTTGAGGGGGAACAAGAAATCGCCTCTCAGTTCATTTCACAAATACTGAACCTCCTGGACACGCTGGGAAAACAACAGTGGCAAAACTTCCCAAGACACGGAGAAGCTGATAGGAAACACGGGGAAACAGCCCTGTGAGCCAGCCCGGTACCTGGCCACGCTGAACGTGCCGCGCTGAGCCCACTGCTCCGAGCCATGTGCGCTGGGGCTGGGCACACCACCAACCCCTGCCATTACGCTTAATTAAAACCTGCAAGTGAAGCGTACTGACACACAACAGTCCATTGCTGCCCAGTTCCCAGGAATGATTTGGTACCAGGAGTGATGCAGTCCTAAGGTCTCACATTATTTAAATTTAATTATATAGATAGATATATAGACACTGCATTTACAAGACGCTACAAAATCTATAATCAAAACTACATTACTACAGTTGTCAAATTAGAGAAGCAGAGTGGGTTTTTTTTTTTTTTTTTTTTTTTTTTTTTTACAATGTAGGAGTATTTTTTTAGATTTTTTTTCCAATTTTTTTTAACATGCGCGTTCCGTTACTGACCTATAAAGTTGTGTTATTTGCTACAGTTTCCCATTTCTTAGCGTGAACGACAAAGGTTCTGCAGTTCTGTCCTCTCCTGGAAAAGGTCAGCTTTGTGCCCAAGGACCCAGCCCAGTAACATTCCTGGTGGTTTCACGAGTGTCTCAACTATACGGGTCCAAAGCCACCGACACCTCGTGGGGACGGTAGCAGTGGCTCCGGGCAGCTCACCGTGCAGAGGACGGCCAGCCCAGGCCTGCCTCGCAGCCAGGACGCCGTCCTGCTCACCGCGCAGTGCTGGGCTGCCCTTGTCTGCACAGTGAAGAGACTGCTTGACAAGGAGCAGGTGTGCAGCCCCTGTGGGCACCCTCTGCATTCCCAGCTCAGAGAACCCGCTGGCAAAGAAAATCCAAGCGGATAATGCAGAGTATGGCTGGAGACAGGTAACAGCACTGCCCTCGTCTGCACAGCTGAGCTGGAAAGACTCACACAGACAGTATCTCCATGTCCCAAACCTGGCATCCTTCAAACATTCCCTACTCAGAGGTTTCAGGCACCTTCTGTCTGCAAGCTCTCCGAGCATCTCCCAGGCAGTCCCAATCCTGCCCTCTGACAGCACCAGACAGGGACACACGGTTATCCCTCTTACGCACATCAGGAGAATTTACTGTTTTACGCGTCTGCCCCACGCCAGAGCCAGAAGCAGCACAGGGAGCTTCAGCCCTGGCACTTTTGCCAGAGAAGACCTTCAGTGTACAGAAGAATTGAGCACGAGCCAGCGTTAGGGAAACCCTCCACCCCATAATGCCAAGGTGTGAAGTCAAGGAAAGCCCACGAGGATGGGGAAACCAAGGGAGGAGAGAGGAAGCATGCGGTAATAAAAAGGAGAACAGGCACGAGATACATTTAAGATATCAAAAGCCTCGTATGCGAGAGGTCAGATGGAAAACAAGCAGAGGGAGTGTTGCCAGCGGCCATAACTCTGCCTCCAAGCTCTGAACATTTGCAACCGCTCTCGAGCCTGCCTGGGCTTTCCTACCTGCTGTACTCACCCTGCAGCTCTCCCTGCTGCAGGCCAGAGAAGATTGTAACAACGCCACAGTCAAGATTTCTCCCCTCTGCACATCAGTAACAAGTTATTTTATATTAAAAAAAATAAAATGGAAAAGAAGCATTTCATCTGGTGCAAATAAGGTTTTTAAAATCCTATTTGCTTCCCTCTTCATGTGAACCTGTGCTGATCTGCTGAGGTTCCCATTTCCCGGATTACACATGTCCAGCTTTGCAAAAACGAGCATACCCTGGTGCTTTAACACCGTGTTTCACAGCCCTCTCTTGCCCGTGCTGACATAAATATTTCAGAGACCTGCGTTTGAGTTAGGTCTAGGTCACCCAGAAGCCAATGGCTTGGACGGATTCATTAATTCAGCAAAGCAATTAGCAGGACTCGGCACAGCTCAGGACATCCCGCTGAACGGCAGGAGCAAGATGCCCACCGTCGAGGTGTAAGGAAATCCTCGCCAGCCACCACATCACCCACGCGGGCTGGGGACAGCCCCTGGCATGGGAGTCCTGAGCCAAAGGGATCCCTCCTGCCATTACCTTCTCCTCCCAGCTTTACAAACCTCTCCTCAGCTTAGAGCGGTGGCTGCCTCATTCGGCCCCTGAAGCCTCTTGAAAAACAAAGACTGGCAACGAAACTGGATGGAGTCATTCCCGGTCCCGAGTCCTGTTCTCTCCAAAACCACAGCAAGTCCTTCAAAGCAGCTTCTGAAATGAGCTCCCCGACGTGAATGCTTTCTTTGAGAGCTGTTTCCATACCTGTACAACCTTGTTTGTGCAGCAAATGAGACAGGGGAGGACCTGACACAAGTATGAACGGCAAAAGACAGCTACCGCCAGAGAAAGCAGCCCGCGGACCTGCGGAAGCTGCAGCCACGGATATTTAAATGCTAAGTAACGTATCATCAGCTTCCCGCTGAACAGAAGATGGTTTCATCATTGCAGAAGCAGCAACAACAGCATGCTCACATCAACTTCGCTCTGGCAGTTTGATCAACAGAGGCAGTCATGGCTTCTTATTTTTTAACTGCAATATAATTAGGCACTTAGGAAAATGACTCTGAACAGTACAAATGCCACAGAGTAACTGCAGGTATCAGCACACAGCTCTGCGAGCCCGAAGTTTAACCACAGCTAAAGGTACTGGCCAGCTGAGCTCCTTTAAGACACGCTCTGCCCGGCTAGATACGGAGACAGGCTATCCAAACCTGAGATAGACCCAACAACGCAACATTTCAGTCGCCAATGCAAGATTTTGCTCCATTTCTCCAGTCCGCAGGGAGCTGCTCTGGACCAAAGGAAGCCTTTCTGTGCCCCAGTGCTGGCTCCTCTCAAATGGAAAGCGTACAGAGTAGATTGTAAATATTTTGATATTTTGGGCAGATGAGGTTCTTGCTTGGTCCATCTGGATTTGGAAACTGGACACGTTAATTCCCAATTTCAAACTGTCAGCTGAGAAACCTGCCAGCGAGTTTCTGCCACATCAGGGAGCAGCAAAGTGCTGCTGCCACGGAGGTGGACACAGCCCATCTACAGAGGCACCGTGCAGCCCGGGCTCCCCACAGCTCTGCTCGCTGCTAAGGAGAAGGTGATTAACCCCCTTTTATTTTCCCAGTTAAACCCTTGCCTCTCATATCCTTTTCCTTAGTCTTCACAGCAGCGTTTTCCCCAGAGGAGCTACTTCTGACCCTAATGCAGGGTGGAAAATCTGCTGGTCAGTGATGCGACTAGATGGTCAGAGCAATCTGAGTTTCAATAATCATCAGGAATGCTAAACAGACAGAGGGAAACAAGGTGCCCAAATAACAAAAGGAGGTAATTCCTGAGAAATGAAGCATTCGTGTGCTCCAGGATGTTGCATGGCAGATTTGAGGTCACCTACAGCCGTGGAAGAAATGCTTTTCTATACAGAACCCCGAAGAAAACTGTCAACTTGATACAGAAGACCATCAATGCCATCCAATCCTTCCATTCATCTCTGTCATCACAGAGACTAAGGAATCAGTATTTGGTTGCCATAACCAACAGGCAAAGATCACCTTGAGAAGTGGTGGGGCGTTTCTGTGCACTGACAGACTCGCCTCCCTGCACTTGGAAGAGCTTAATGTAAGCAGCAACAAAAGTGAATCACAAGCCAGCTCTGCTGTGTTTCTCCAGAGAGCTTCCAACTCACGAGGGTACTATCACCTGGTGAAAGTGCATTCAGAAAGGAAAGCAAGACCAGAGGAAGCACAACTTCAAAAAAAAATACCTGCGTGTGTGGAGGAAGAGATCCCTGGCCACGAGAAGTGATCTGATCACGGGCGTGAACATCCATTCAGAGGACGTCGTAATCCTGCTTGTTAAAACCCAAGTCGCCTGCAAGTTCCTACGGATGCCAACTAAGAACAGGATGAAAAGTCCCACAGACTTCTTCATTGTTTCCTCCAATGGCAGCAAAAAAAGTAAAATAATGGAGGTGCTAGAAGTCTTTCCAAGGCACGTGTATCCTTTCTGTCTAACCCAGCCGTGGCTGGTGCATTATTTAGTGCCGAGTGAGAAAAAAGCAACGTCTAACGAAGTGTTAAAGGACTTTGTGAAGTTTCACCAACCTTTCCACAGCCCGTCAGCTTCCCAGCTGGCTGGCAGAAGAGACAACTGATCCCCTTGCTTCCAGATTACAGGCGGCAGAGCTCTTAGGGTAACTGTCTCTCTCTGTTTGCATCCAGCTACCTCCAGCAGCTTGAAGCGTGCTCGAAGTGCAAGAAAGCACTTGATCAAAATCCAGCTCACACTGTAGGCAGCGAGTGAAGAACCACACAAAGCAGCGTTACACAGACAATACCGACTGAATTTGGTGGCGGGATTTGACAGGTTACATGTCGATGACACTGCTGCAGTCTCGGTGGAAAAAAGCAGTTTGATGCAATTAGCAACAGGGAACCAGAAAAAACAGTAGAATAAAATTGGAAATACATGTATAAAAGATGAGCAACTGCGGGACTGGACAGAAGCATAAATATCCTGTGTTGAGCTCAGGAAAGGAACAAGATGAAACAGGAGTGCGACAGCAGGAAACGCAACTCTGAGGTCCCTTCCACTATTCAAACTGAAGATCCAGATTTCAAATAAAAACATTTGCTTCCTCAGGAGAGACTGGCCCCATTTGCTGCAGGGATACAACAGAAGACGGCACAGGGCCATCCCGGAGAGGAGGGTGGCAGAAAGCAAACTTGTGAGCATCGCGCTGTGGTTCACTTCGGCCTGTGCTGAGCACAGCCCAGCCAGGGCTCTGCTCGGCTGTGAACGAGTGAAACCACGGCAGAAAACATCGGAAGATGCAGCAGCTCCGGATTAGACACGCTGCCATCACGTGTGCCTCTGTTAAAGGCCAGAAAGGCACATCCCTCATGAGGCCACGCTGGCCGCTTCCCTCGTCCTGCGGGTCGACAAACCGCAGCACGGACCCGTGCTAGCAAAGGAGAAACCCTGGAGGTCAGAGGCAGCAGGGATGGGCTCGTGGAGGCAGCAGGTTCCCCAGCCTTGCCTCGGGTAATACGCACGCGAAAACTGCGAGTCACAGTCCACACACAGGACGTGGCTTCAGAGAAACCCACAGGAGACAAAAACCCAGGCTGGCAGGGAGAGACTAAGGAAAACTCATTTTTCTGACATGTTTCTACCCAAATCCGCACGCACACCTGAAACGAGGATCTGTAGCGACCAGACGATGAGGCAGGCCACCATTTAAGCCTTTTACGAGAGTAATTGAAATTCTTCTCCTACAGCACGCTGTGAATGCTGACAAGCTCCCCACTTCCACAAGCTCTTCGCTGCACATGCCCAACGTGGAATTGCTACAAAAATGAAGTGGAACAAGAAACCCGAGCAACGGAGAAGGTGCTTCTGAACAAAACCGGCAACGACGTTTATAATGACTGCAAGTATATACATATTCTGCTTCAACGAGGGTGGTGGGGATCTGCCAGCCTGAATACTAAGCAGGGACACCACACGCTTTCCATACATAATGGTACAAAAATGGAATATAAGTATATACTGCAGCTTTGTGAAATTTAGGGGCTTTTGCTAGACTTTTATGTTACACAAAGATTTACATTTGGAAAAGTCATTCTGCTATATCTGGCAGAAATTTCGAGACAAATGGATCCTATATTTATTCATTCAATGATAACACTAAGCACAGGATAAAGCTCTTTTAAATTCAGAGCACTTTATAAAAATTAATTACTACTTAGTTCACCCTTCCGAGGTGGGAAGGTATTACACCTGCATATACATGAGGACATTGAAGCACAAGTGGATTAAATACCTTGTCCAAGACCCCAGAGGCAGGCTTACTGATCATCCTAATTGCTGAAATATGTGTGCGCACATGCACCTGTGCGTGTGTTTAAACGGGCTTATCCTCTCCGGAGCCTTTCCCAGCACACGGGATTTTGCAGCGAAGCCAGCCTGCTCGGTTGGTGTTTTCTCACCATACCTGTCCCATACACGTCTAATAAAAGACGTCAACCCCAAAAAAAGGGAAGAGATTCTTTTTTTCGTGGGATGTGCGGATAGGGATAAAAGCTGGATTTCAAACAGCCAAGGAACAGAAAACCCATTGTTAAAAAGCTGTGTAGTGTTACACTGACGATCCTTAATCATATTGCCACTGAGCGGCATCTCACCAGCCCACATTGGAGCACAGCAGACCTGGGATACCGCGTGCCAACAAATGTTCTAAAATCTGTCCCTTGACAAGCGTACAAAGAGAGAAAGGGCTTCTGAGCTAGTGACAGAGACACATCCCCACCTGCGATGGGACTGGCAGCCCACTCGACCTGCTCCAGTGAACTGAAAGCACTTTAGCAACCGCTCCCATGGCCAGCTGGTTCGGCGATGGCCTCCTGTCCCTGTACTGGGTCACCGGGTCCCTACCTCTCGCTCCGAACACCAGCAAAGAATACATTGTCATGGGAACAAACAGGTATTTTTGAGTTGCTGCACGGCTTCTGTCGGTGCTGTTTCAGAGGGATGCTATAATTAGTCATCAACACGTTACCTGGACGGAGGGTTTGCCACTGATGTGTTGGGTAAAACACTTCCAGGTCTTCAGGATCACCATCATCTTCTGTTATCGGCTCTCTCCCGCTGTCATCTTTTATGTCGCTCTCTTCTATTTTTGTAAGGGCAAATTCCTTTCGGATAGAAGAGATTCAGCTCATTAGCAATTGCATCTGGGTAATTTAGTATCGGCTGAGAATACAAAATTTTTTCCCTCGCCAGCAGATTTTTTTTTTTTTTTTTTTGACATCCGAGATTCTTTCCACATGGTTAAATTTAGATTTAGAGTATATTAAAGGTTAAACATGCATAACTAGCATGACATTTGTGCTGAACAAAGCAACGCGGCTTATTTCCTATTCCAGTGCAGGCTGCAGGTTTAAAACAAGCTTTCGCGGAGCCTCACCTATATTAGACTCAGAGCCAGGAGCCCCGACTATCATTAGGGTTGTGTAATGTTGTAAGACCCCATTTTCCCTTGCCTAAAAATATGTCAAACTTTTAACTTTTTCAGCAGAAATTTTCCACACGAGTGGAACGCCTCAAGCATTGTTTGTTCGTGTTTTGGTTTTTTTGTTTTTTTGTTTTTTTTTTTCCTTAAAAGCACTTGTTTGAGGCTTGGAGAAGATTTCAGCTAAAATAGTTCAGCTATTTCCAAAATAGGACACAGGGAAAACACACTGAACTGCCCACGCAATAAAAACGCGAGCATCCTTTTCTTTACCCATTCCCGGTGTCCTCCAAATCTTTTAAAACAATGAGGCAGTGATTTAATCGCCACCTACATCGCAAGTGCAGCACGCCAACGGTAGAGGTGTGGTAGATCAGCCAGCACGAGCGGTAAGGCATTACGCAAAGGAAAAAATGAGGATGAAAAGCAGGGGGAAAAAAAAAAAAAATAATAAAAAATCCTTGCTGCGAGGGAAACCTCGCTGTTCACTGGAAAGTCTCCCTAGGGAACTGGTGGGAGTCGTGTAAAACTGCCGCGGGTAAAATTATTGAGAGCGCGTAGTGAGTAACGACCTCGTACTATCTCAGACCAGGCTATTAACTGGTTGGGAAGCGGGTATTTGCTGGTCTGGTTTTCACGGGAACAGATAAGCTGGTCCAGGCTAATCGTCCAGGCAGCTCAGTTTCTGTTGCAGGGAACATTATCCGTTGCTGGTATCTCCATGAACGCCACCACTGAATAATTTCAAATAACCAGCCTATAGGGAAAGATTATTCCTAATTGCTGGCAATTAGAATAAGAGTTACAGCTCACTTCATGAAGTGTTTTGATATTAATCCTTAGAACGTTTTCACAGGGAAAAAAAAAAAAAAGTCAATTAAGAGGTTAACTGGAAATTTTAGTCCGCGTTCTGCCTTCACTTCTTCCACTTCTTGGAAGAAATGTGTGCACATTTTCAGGCAGGATCTGGGTGCTTTGCATATAAATATCCATTATCCAGCCTAGGAGAGTGTTTCTGAGCAAGAGAAATGTCAGCCCGAGCAAAACACATACAATTAGCAACGACAGCGGGAACGCACAAAGATGGTTGACAAACCTATAGAATGTTTTTATTTTATCTGTCAAAAGGGATTGAAATTTCGTAAACGCGTGGGAAAATAGACCTTAACTCCTACTTTCGCTTAGCACATCAGAGGCTTAGAAATTGTTAAAATTATGACAAATGGTTAAAGCTCAGTAACACTCACAAACATAAAAGGCCAGGTTCTGCAGATGAAAATCAATGTTAACATTTTCTGAGCCACGACTCAACAGGACTAAAATAAATGAGTCAGAGCAGTTATTACTTAGCTTATTTATGCTGTTATATTATTATCCAAGAGGGACTTAACAATACAGGCTATTGTAAATTTACCAACAGGCCTCCGAGTGTTGTATCTGTTGAAACACATAATGGAGATAGCTGATGTTTACTGGCTCTGCTTAAGAGAAGCGCCGTGGTCTAAACCTTCGGTAAGGATAAAAGGATGTGACATGGTTCATTTAAACGTTACTCCCACTGCTTGGCCCGCAACTGCTTTGCAATACCCCATTTTCACTAGTATTTCCAGCAAAAATGGGCAACAATGCACAAGCCGTCCTTCATTTAGGTAGAAATTAGGCAGAATCCTTTTCGGTTTGTTTTCATCATCAAAAATGCAGAAAGAAAGATGTTTTCTAAAGAACAATGGAAATTTCCTCAAAGGCAAAAAGCCTCCTGGCTTTATCAGTCTGAAATCAGCTGCAATAAGCTGAAAAGCCTCATCAGGGAGGGTCTGAGACAATCTGCAGTCTGTTTGCAGTAAAGGAGGGACGTGGCCACCACGGAGCCGTTGTAGAGGGAGCGCAGGAAAAGGCAACGGGAGAGTTAGCCACCCACTGCGCGAACCCTGTCTGAACCCCAGTGTCAGGCCTCCTGCCAATTCGGGCAGGTATCACTGGGTGCCTGTCCTGGTGCTTGCTCTCCAGCTGAGACAACTGTGCTCTGTTCTCCAGCCTCCTCCCCTCCCTCCCTGAAACAAAGACATCGTTACCTGACCCCAGGTGGGCCCAAGGCACTGGCTGACGGCACTTACACTATCATCTGTCCCTTGTATTTGCTCTGGGTAATAGCACAGCTCCCAAACAGCTGCATCACACAACCAACAGACCAGCAAGCTAAAATGCAAAAGCAGGAGCGAGTGTCCAGGGACATGGTGGGGGGGGCAGCACTCCCCTACGCCAGCGTCGTTGTGATTTTAAGCCACAGCATTAATTAAACCAAAAAATCACCACTGCACTGCTACAGAGCCTGTCTCAAGCAAGCTCCTCAAGGAAACTTTCCAGATCTGCTAATCTAGAGGGGTCTGGCACCTGGGGCTCAGCAGCAGAATCCAGAACTGGGGTAGTTTTGCGCACCTGTGCAAGCCCAAAGGGGCAGACAGAGTCCACCCACCTCAACTGCAGCTTCAGAATAACACTGCAAGTAGCAAAATCCGTGCCCATGGGATGCAAGGACCTGACTCACTTGCGGTGACTCAACAGAGGCACAGCTAGGAAACTAATCAAGGACACCTCTTCCCCTCTTCTTGCCACTAGACTGCATAATTAGCTTTGCCTCTTGCTACCAGGGGGAACGTGTGACAACTCCAAATAGAAAAAGTGACACCTAGCAAACACAAGAGCTGCCCGCGTTGCACCGTTCCCATTGCAAACCCTCCAGGTCAAGAATATTCTGGATTTCCTGGGGTGAGGCAAGCAGTCTCAAGAAAGAAGCCCTTCTGAAATGTTGCTATTGAAGACCCCCTGTGGAGAAGAGGTGATTCACCAACCGCTGCTGCGTTCTACTCGGCCCTACAGAGGGATCAGGTAAGGCTGTCACCCCATCGGAGACTCTGGTGGCTGGACAGCCCTCTCAAGTGTGGCTCTCGGCCAGAGCAGTCGACACTTACGGGAACTCTGTCGCTTAGGCTTGACCGGGAAAACACCACAGAAACCACCAAGACCAGCAGGTTGACTTTGGCAGCGGTGGAGAGGAGACCAGTCCAGTGAGACATTGCCACCAGCCTGAAATGCAAAGGAAAACAAAACCAACAATATTTTATTCCATACTTTCACAGGTTTCAGCATCCTTTAAGCAACATTTTGCAACGCAGCATGGCTTCAGGGGTGCAACACTGCAGGACAAAGAACACCACTAAGTGCTGGCGCACCGGTCTCACCAGGGGCAGCCGCTTGCAAGGGGTGCCGATTTTACTGCTAATGGAGCTTACGACAGGTAACGACTAAGTACCTTACGTGGACCCCGCAGGGGCTTATGTGTCTCCTGGAAAAGATGAAGAGACCTGTAAGTCTTGTTTAAAATCACTGTGTTACTGCCACGGATGACAGTGAAAAGGAAAGCTAAACATTAGTGCAATCCTGTGAATGCCTTTTATGCATGTGCCTCATTTTAAACACAGAAGTAGCTACATTAATTTAAATTAAACAAAACTACCAGTTGTCAAAGGATCAGGAGTTTATCTAAATCCATATGTAGGCTTTGCTTGAGGAAAACAACATTTTGCAGAGGTGAACAAGGTTTACGTGGTGGTTCTTACAGCGCAAGGCTCTCCCTCGATGCTCAGAGCGCTGGCTCTGCCCGCGCTTGCAGCAGACCATAAAGCAGTCCCCACGGCAAACACTTGCCCTGACCAACCACAGACCACTGACGGAACTAGGGGGGGAGGTGGGGGGGAAGAAAGGTCCTGCTCTTGTGGCTGCTAGCCCCCTTGGTACGGAGCTTGTATCCCCACCACTATGTGTGTAACCACACTCGCACACACGCGTGGCCCCACTGCTTCGCAACACCAGGCTTTAAATCCACCTACGGCGCTCAGCTCGCTGCTTCTCCTGCTGGGGTAGGGAACGGAGCAGCCTGCCAGCACACAGGCTGGAGAAGTATTTCCTTTGATTGGCTCTAAATTTACACGCTGCTAAATTAAACTAAATGAGGTCTTTTGAAAGAAGATGGGACTGATTAGTTCCGTTCAAACACTCCTTCATTACTCATCCCTCCATCAAGTCTGCTCCTACTCCTATCCAGGTTTTAAAGAATTTCCTCCCATACATGCAGTCCTAAATATCTTTCTTTCTGTCTTTGTTGTCCATCAGGATGGCACATCATGCCGCAGGTTTTTTTCCTTCCTTGAAGCAACCATCTTCTGTTCCACAAAGCAGAAAATATGCTCACGGCCTCCTGCCACCAGAGGACCTCTGCCCCCAAAAGACTTTAGGGACACGGAGGGAGTCTTCTCCTTCCACCCCTTTACTGCTATCTTGCCTCCCCACTCCGTTACGGTTCTTCTTCCTCTTCCTGCTTGGTTTTCGCTTTAGCCAAAAAAAAAGAAAATAAAAGGCAAAATACTAGATCACACTGGTCAGTGGTGGATGTCTAGGAAAGAGCAGCCAAGCAGGGAGCACAAACAGTAATACATCCGAGGCATGTATGCAGCTTCCAGAAACTCCTGACCCAGGTGCTTCCCGAACAGCAGCCTCTATCTTTGAGCTCAAAGCCAGATCAATGGGATTTTTGGTTTTGCCATTAATTGCTTTTGGAGCAGATCTGGACTTCAGACACCCACAGCATCCCTCAGTAATGAGTTCCTCTGCTTAATTCACACCATGCATGAAAGTATCACTTGGCATGTCTGACCTGGTGCTTGATATCCTCCTCCGATGTCTCCCCTTTTCTAAAGGGTCAGAGAACCACCTCAAGGACCCACAAGCCCTTATTAAACTACAATCAGAGCAGAAGAAAAGTTCTCCCTTTTCAGAAGATAGGCAAAGACCTGTGGCCAAAGCCTTCACCTCTCACTTGGGGCAAGGCCAAGGGCAACCGGGCTACAACCAACACCCAAGTTCCTGAGCTGGAAAACCCAGAGCAGAATTCATGGCCCCAAACTCCACCTGCTCCCAAAAGAACTACATGTCCTTCTGGCCGATGGCAGAGTCGGGACCTCCATCTCAGACTGACCACGACACACAGTTCCCCCTTAAACTCATCTCAGAAGAAAACTGCTGCTTATTACATAGGAAACAGGGGTTTTGGGGTTTGGGGGGTTTTTTCAGTTATAAAACAAGCAGCAAAACTGGGATAATGAAAAATAGATGTATCTCTAAAACTTCACCTGCAAGCCTGGAAATAAAAAGAGAAAAGAAGAAAAAGAAATTCAACAAAGCAGCGGCTGAAAGAAAACGCGCACTCCCATAAAAATAGAGCTCACGTGTACCGAGAAGGCTGGTAGCAAATGACAGTACAGCCTCTTTAAAGCCTACCACCTCATGCCTGCCTGGAAGATGACATCTGCACAACAATTAGCAGTTTGCTTAGGTCCCAGGTAGGCAGGAGGAGCTAACATTTGAAACACGGGGGTTTGAAGCTCCTGGAGAGAAGCCTGCACAGGCTGACATCTCATTACAAGACAGACATACGCAGAGGGTGTGAGCGGGCTTCCAAACCGAATGTTATGTGGAAACAATGCATTTTTAGAAACGACCCTTGCAGCTTGCAAAGCAGAAAGGGTGGTAACTGCGACTCCACCTGCATGGGGAGTATTTGCTCTGATTTAAGGACATCATTTTGGGACCCAGCAGCACCCATGTACAGCTGCAGCAGTCAGCGCCAGAACGGCTACAGGAAGACCACAAATTCCCCTCGTGCAGAGTGGGGTGGGTTTGGTTTTTTTCCCCCCCAATAATTCTCTTTTGTCAAAGAAAATCAGGTACTAGGGAAAAAGCAAAGGGTCAGCTCCAAAGAAGCCTCCGTTCCTCGCAGCAGTCCTCCCGTCAGAGCAGGCAATGTTCTCGACTTCGCAGTGCTGGGAGGTTCTGCTCCACAGCTCCAGAAAAACCTGTCCGCACCGGCAGCTGCAGAAACAATAGCATTGCCATTATGTTCTCTATTAGCAGGGACATTTTTACTGATTTTACTAGCTGCGCATCACTAAGTGCTGCACAGCCCTGTGAAGGCAGTTGCCGTAGTCATAGGTGACAGTTCAAAGCCAGTCAGTAAGAGGAACATATTTCATTAATGCCTTTGGCTGCTGGGAACGCACCGCTCTTTCAAGTCCTAACTCAAAGCCCACACTGCGTATACTGTGCCACTCCAATAAATCCATCTGAAACCTCATCTGAATTCTGATCCGCTGCTCCAGGAGAGCACGCGGACATCCCAGGAAGCTCCCCAGCCCCCTCGCCAGGCTCTGGCTTTATGGACAATGGGAAGCAATAACAATAAGCTAATCCTTGTTCTCATCTAGAGATGGAGGGAGCAGTATGGGAATTTTAGTCTTGCAAAACTGTCAGCAAATTTACTAGTTCAGGCCGGGTATCTGCCCAGCCACCCGTCGTCGGGATGGCCAGTGGTAACGAAAGCACCGACAGCACATTGTGTGTCTACGAGCACAAACAATTCACAGAGGTCCCCTTGCGGAGTGTAGAGCAGCAGCGGAGAACAATCAAACGATGAAAGACATCGAGGAACACAGCCCAGGCACCTTTCAGCTGAACCGATGACACAAAGACCTCCAAGCACTTAGAGCCTCTTAGGCTGAAACCAAAGTTTGATGGGCAATAACAGTTAAGGAAACTGTTTTAAAGATAGACGTGTAAATTGAGATGTCTGATTGAAGAGATGTGCTCAGGACACATGCTACAATCAGTGTCAAGTCAAGATGCCCATTCAAACACAATGTCATTTTAATGACGCTGGTATCTATGGCCGAGACCAGCATGACGTGCTAAGTGATGTGCAGTGCAACAGAGAAAGAGAAGGAAATTTAGCTGACCTGACCTGAAATTTTCTTCCTCTGAGCAATAGGGTCCCCAGGTCTGTAATGAGCACCCGTTTTTGCTGACTTGCTACTGAAGAGCAGTGCAGCGTCAGTCAGACACCTTGGGAATGTCCTGTGGCTGGCAGTCCCTCCTCTTCCGATGGCTGCGCAGCTACACCGACAGGAGAAAGAGGAGTTTTAATCTGAAATTCAGTCTGTGCCTAAGAGAGGAAACAGCTGGTGGACAAACAGAGGATTACTAGGAGGCCACAGGACACTCTGCCCTTCCCCGTTCATTACAGTCACGTCTGCGCAACCCTCTGCTTTCAAACAGTTGAGCAGGACCAACCTGCAAATACAATCCTCCTCTCTTCTTCCCAGGGGCACAGAAACACAAAGGCTCCTGTTAAGTACAAACCAAGCTAAAAGAAGCCAGCCTGGAAATACTCATGTTTTGGTGGACACAGGCCCAGGTGACCATGTGTCTGCTTAGCAGGTCTCAATCCTGAAGACGTGCCTCCGCTCTCCCTGTCCTGACAGTACATGGACGTTGCACCGTGGCTTCTGGCATGAATTTCTTGGATTTCCTCTGCATATTGGAGCCATGAGAAGACAACTTACCCGTACTAAAAACCCAATGGCTCTCGTAAGAGAGAGCACGTGTAATGTTTGCCTGGAGATGGTTACCTGCAGCACGTTATAATGTGGAGGATCCAGCAGAAAGATGCAAGCCGACAGCAAGATGCTGCGAGAACCACAAAGAGCTACCAAACGTTGCCAAATCTGAGCATTCTCTACTGCCTTCATCAAGAAGAGGACTTGTGAGTCTCTGACACCACTTTTCCCCCCTTAAAAGCCATCTTTGTCATCTTTTCATGCTTTTTCTTCCCTGAGATGAGGCCTAGCAATTAATTGCGCTTGCCCTAAGTGCAGTGGCCAGGTGAGCTGCTGTAGCTCTGCACGGCTGATCGACAGGCACCCAGGACGCACCAGTGACCTGCTGCTCCGTGTGTCTCCCTGTGCTCCCTCCTGCCACGGACGGGTCCTGATCAGCGACACTTCCAAAAGCAGACAGGAGTGAATTTTCCTCTTCATTAAAGCCAATATTAAAACTACAAAGATGCTGGAAGAGACCTGAATACACTTGACTGATCAAAGAACTAGATCTGAATAAAAATTAATAATAAAAACAGAATAAAATAATAATAATGAACCTATCTATCACCTTATGCAAAGCAGAAGAGCCCTGAACGGCAACACCAAACACAATGAGGAGCTTCCTTCAGGGACGCATGGAATGCTCCTGATGGAGCCCCAGTTTCTGTGTCCTCGATTGTCCCAGGACAAACCCGGCAGGAACAGGCTTCTCTGGGAACGGATGCACCACACTGGGCTGGTGCGGGCTGTGCGCAGCTTTGTTCGAGGTTCGACGTTGTAACCGCTTCTGCCACACTCGGGATGCTCTCACAGCTCTGCTCCTCCTGGCGTCCTGCCGTTGGGAAAGCACGCTCGTCCCTCCAGCGAGTATCCCCAGCTCCAAACAGGAGCCCACTGGCCTGAGAGCCCCCAAGCCCTGCCAGAAGGTCTCACCTGAGCACAGAGGCCTACATGCATGGGTGAAAGACAGGACAGCGAGTATCACTTATTTGCAAACACCTTCACACTACCAAGATTTCAGCACAGCAGAGAGTGCACAGCTGCAATACAGACCGCCCTGTTGACGCTGCTTATGAAATCGCTTAAAGAACTTTTATTCTTCTTGCTTGCTCCTCATCGTTTACTCCTACCCGGACTCTGCTCTGGCGTGTTAAAAACACTCCTACACAAGGGAAAAGTTGTGGGAACACCTTGCCGTATTTGGCTGCCCACAGAGAACCCACGCAGCAAAGAGGCCACGCTTTTAGGTTTACAGGAATAAATCGCAGCTCGAGCCCTGCTGGTTAGGCACAGCCTGCCACCAAGGAGCAGGTCCTGCTGAACTGGGACCAGTGCACGGGGAGAAATTTTGACACAGGGCAGTGGGAGATGGGGAGGGAGAAGGATAACCACAGCAGAAACACGAGATTTACAGAGCCTGGCATCTACCATGGCATCTTTTATAACTGCCACTAACAAATAATAATAATAAATATTAGTAACTCCTACAGGCTACCTGCTTAGCCATCAGCTAACAGCAGCCCCTCTAAAGGCAGCTCGGCTACGATACCACCTAACGTTGGTCTTTCCTACAAGCGCTGCCGGGTGCCAACACAAGCGAGAGCAAAGCTCGGATGTCTCCAGCGACAGGAGATGGCACAGCAGCACCTGGGCACGGCGAGGGCAGCTCTTGGCACCCGGCGGCTCTGCTGGCACCAGCCACAGCTCCACACAGGCCAGAGAAGTGGGTTGGTGCCGGTCATTTACGAATAAAGCCAGCATCGCCCCTTCTACCTGACCACAGCAACTCCGACCCTGTTGTTTATCCAAATAACTTTGTGCAGTTTAACATGAAACATCATTTAGTCTATCAATTAAATTCACTTAATTAATTCCTTCAGAAAGCGGTGTTCACAGAAAACGCTGCTCTCCAGAGGGCAAGAGCACAGCTTTGTACTTCGGCGGTTTGAAGTCTGAGTAAGGCTGCCATCGTCCTCTCCGCCCGCTCATTAGCAGCGATGGCAGAGGAGGACACTCTCCACCGCCGCTCAGCAAGCGCCCCGATGGCGAGGGCTGCGGCCAGCGTGTCTCCAGTGTTCCTTGGACCCTCCATGCCAGAGAGCCCCAGGTCCAGGATGCCCCAGGACGAAGCACGCAAAACCAGAGCGTGCCTCAGAGATCAGAGGACTGAATTTAACATTTATTATGTATAAATAATGAAGCCATCTGAATTTCCGACAGCTGTTCTCGCAGGGCTCCGCGACTGCCTGCACACACACACACGACACCCTCGCTCCGCAGAGCTTCGGGGCTAGCGAGCACATTCAAGTCCATAGCCGAGCGCAGGGGCTTATTTGCACCAATTTAGGACTTGCCCGGAGATGAGAGATGCGCGGGGACCTCCAGGACAAACCTCTTTCTGAAAGCTGCCGCGCTGCCTGACCTCAACCACACAAAAACAGCTCTTCCCTCCCTCATCGCCTCCACATCGCCCCAAACCCCAGCTGAAATCGCCTCTCCTCCTGCCCATACCTGTTCCCTTCTCCTGCTCCTTGCTGCAATTTCCCATGCGCAGCACATAAAAAGGATGATATTCCCCCCCCGCCAATATCTATCATTTCCATCAGCGTATTTTTTTTACCCCCTCTGTCTTCCTCAGCTTGGAGGATCTAACAGGAACGAAAGCGGCCACGGGATTAGCCAGGGTAAGGGACACCCTGACATCCCACTGCAGTTGGGCTAACAAAGAACCAAAGATTTAATTGGTGTACTCTGGAAACAGCCTCTCTGGAACCAGCTTTTTGCATTTTCCAAGTTATTGCTGTTCACTCGTGGCTCTCACATCAAATAACAACCTCCTTCCCCTGTCAGGTGCCGGCCTCCCTATAAAAAGACTCAATTAAGAGGTTAAAAAACCATGCAAAATTCAGGCTCAGTGTTGTAGAAATTTGACACTGATGTATCAGGCACACAACTCTCATGGCAGCACCCACGCCGCCTGCCACGCCACAAGCATCTTTCCCCTGCGTCGATATCTCAGCCTGCACCTGCCAAGACCCTTGCTGCGGGCTCTGGCTCAGCCCGGAGTTTTCCTGTCGGGATTGCCATCTCTCCCGAGCCGAGGGCACCCGCTGCCACAGCCCTGCAGAGCACCCGGCACAGAGGTGCCCCGACAGCAAGCAAGCAAAGGGCTTCTCCAACAGCCCCATCAATCTGCCAGAAAGAGTGAGCTGTGAAGTTTATGAAAAATGGATTTCTTCACCTCTTTACAGTGCACCAGGCAGCGGTGACAGCTCTTACTCAGCGTGACAACCCACGGGTACAGGTCACAGCAGGGAACAGCATGGCACACGGGCAGCAAATGTGTGGCTCGCCCGCCGCGTGCTCTGGCTGTGCGGGCAGGATTAATGTGGCACCGCAACCCATGGGATTAATTGCGCAGGATGTCTGGCGGGATGCCCAGCTCAGGACCTGCCTTGCAAGCAAACCGGGCTCCCCCCACGCTTCCAGTTTCGTGGCAAGTTCCCAGCTGAAAAGCTACTGGGATCCACCAAACCCACCCAGGAACTGCAAGGTTGGCCACCGGCACCAAAATCCAGAATAAAGGCCCAAGAAGACAATCTCAAACCTTCCCCGAAGGGATATAAGGAGCTCTCTGGGAATGAACATAGCCACTGCCAAGCAGGTTGCCTC
The DNA here is from genome assembly GCF_964199755.1 of Larus michahellis. Taxonomy (NCBI): domain Eukaryota; kingdom Metazoa; phylum Chordata; class Aves; order Charadriiformes; family Laridae; genus Larus; species Larus michahellis. The sequence goes on along the minus strand of NC_133906.1, from coordinate 2,986,293 downwards.
GGGACTGCTCCTGGCTTTGCCCCAACTCTCTGCATGAACCCAGGGAAGTCGCTCCCCACGCTGGGGCTCAGTTGCTCCACTCCTAACACAGACACAATGGTTACAAACACGGGAATCGCAGGGCTCCTTCCACTAAGGTGTGCAGTAATATCTTCACATGCTTGGATGAAAGGCATTGTTCAAGTTTGCTTATTTTTTTCACTGCTTTAGTACTTTTAAAGTGGCCTCAGAGGATGCCTTTCATAAGCAATTAAAAAAGCTCTGGGACAGTAACGAATATGAAGAAAGAATAGAGAGACTACCACTACAATCATCTAAAAGCGACTCTCACCATGATTTCCATTTCTCTACCCAGGCATTTCCCACCAAGATTAAAAAGCCCGTCTTGCTCCCCGAGCATAAGAGCCTCCCCAGTTCAAAACCAAAGCAGAACAGCCAGCCAGCAGCATTCCTTCAGCAGCTTTTTTCCCAAGGAAATCTGAAACAGCAAAGAGCCCCAAAGGCTGCAAATGCAGAAGTAGATGCACAGACACGGCAAGCTGAAAGAGAACATAATTCCATCCCTTTCTTGTTCTTCATTATCTGCCAGTTTGACTTTGGGGAAGGGTTTTTTGCCTTTCAGCTTGTGAGACGGTTACAGACTGACACGTGCTTACACTGCACCTAGGATCACAATGCTCCAGCCTTTGTTGCTCCTTGGACACTGTTTTAAGCTTGATAAAAATCAGGGAAGAAGCAAGGAAACCGCCTGCACACAAAGCACCATCAAATGCAAGGAGTCCACAGTTGAAAAATTCTCTCATCTCTTGTCAGATGGAGCTATTTTAGATACTACTTGTAGCAATGTATGGAAAAAACAGTTTGAAATGTGACAGTGCAGCAGGCTTTTAATTAAACAATCTCTCAGGCATTGCAGAATCTCTCCAGCCAAGCGCAGGCGCTGGACATTGCACGTCCACTTCCTCAGGGGTTGAAGCAGGCCCGAGTCCTTCAGCAGAGGAGAAGGTTTCACAGGCCCCTCTGGAGGCCCAACTGCCGTTATTAAATGGCCCAGATCACCCGCACAGGCTGTGACCTGCCTGCTGTCGTCCTGTCTTTTGCCTCATCAGCCTCCGCTAAGCAGAACTTTGATCCCCCAAGTGACTCCCGGTTCAGAGACCTTCTTTCCTTTTGCTGCCTAGACATGAAGGATGCCGAGATGGAGTTCCTGAGCATCTCGGCTTCAGACGGGCAGACTTTGATGTTGCACAGAGCGTCCGTCTCTGCGATTCGTCTGGTCTCTTCAAACAGCAGCAGAACCACAGCTTGTGATCTGTGCAAAAGAGCGTTTTCCTTGGGGAAGAAAAGTCATGCTGGCGCTCATCTCCACCTTGTCATGGCAGAACAGGCTATATTGGTGCTTCAAAGAGCTCCTCAACCTTAAATCCTTATGACACTGTGATAAATCAGGGAACCTGCCTCTGTACGTCTCACGAATCCCAGCAGAGGTTATGAAACAGCATTTCTGTAAATGCCTTAGCCACTACAGGACCCTGGGCGTGTTATCAGTTGCATTGGTCACCACACCCAAGGGCTGCAAGGTCCACGTGGCTCCTCTCCGCAGGGAAGGCTCGTGCAACCGCTTCACTACGCAACTTTGAACTGCAAGTCTGGGCCTTATAGGTGTGCACAATGAAGGGTCACAGAGAGAGACTCAGAGAAGTAGCAAACCTTCCAAGCGGTAGGACTGCTCCCAGCCCACAGGTCCCTCCTGAGCCCCGTCGCTGTGCTCACTGCTCTTCAGAGCCGTGGGGTTCAAGCAGAAGCAGTACCTTAGCTCGTCCCGCTGCCCCTCAGCCACAGCGGCCCAAAACCTAGACTGAGGAAGGAGGAAAACAGAGGTGCGACCAGAAGTGAGTGGTTTTCCTTTGTGATTTTCTCTTCCCAGGGACAACGACTGTGTTCGTAACCTCAGCACCCTTCAGTCCAAAAGAAAAGACGCACTGTTTCTCATCTTGAGCTTGGACCAAGGGCAGGAGACCCAGCCACTTAAAAGGAACATCCTTTTCTTAGAGGATACCTATAAAAAGCCATTTCATGGACTGGCATATCTCAGTAGCTGAGCAGCACCAGTCCCTGAATGGTCCTTTCTTTGGCAATCCTGGCTGTCACTGCATCTGCTGCCTCTGCAAACACCACACAACGCACCCAAGCAGCGAGAAGCAGCCGCCAAAGGAGTGATTTTCAGCTTCCTCTCCATCCTGGTGGTGCCACAGCCTCATCTTGCCACACGAGGCAGGGAGGTGGCAAGTCCGTCACAGGACTGCCAGGCCCCATTTCCAAGGAGGGGGCTTCTCCAATAAGGACCACAGACTTCAGCTGTCCCCTGCTGCAAGCAGATTTTAGCACATGATGGCCACACTATTCTGCAAAGCTTCTACAGCAGCTGCCATTTAAATAAAGGTGCCACGCGTACCAAGGCTGTTCCAATGACAGCCTGCACAGCGACTTCCAGTGACCGCAGACATCACACATCGAGACAAGTTTTGGCACCGACCCCAATCCAGGGACTGAGAAATCTCAGTGCACCCAGAACCAGGCAGGGACGGTTACTCACATGTAGAAGGGTTTGCAGCATCAGGGTCAAGCCACATATTTTTTCCGAGGCAAGGACCCTGTCATTTATGCATTAAATAGCACATTAATTCTGTTACTCAGGAAGAAATAATAATTACAGTGGCCGCCAGTCTCCAGCTCTTTTCACTCTGTACTTAAAGAAAGAGCAAAAAAAAAAAAAAAGGACCAAAGCAAACACCGCTTCCACAAAAAAATCTCTGAACTGGCTTTTAGTTGCTGGACAAAGGAGGACCAGCTGATGAACGGCTTTCCTTATTGTCCTGTCTAATTTCTATTTCATAACAGCAACCAGGCACTGCAGGCAAAGCACTTCAGGAGGCAAAGCATCGCTCGGGTGGCTGAGCAGACCTGACCTTCAGCCTCCTGCCTCATCACAGTGCTCCAGGTGTGCCACGACTGCCCAGAAACGTGCTGCCTGTGGTGCTTTCTTCTTTAATCATAGGGTAAGGAGCGCCAAGCCAGCCCGGGCATCTGGCGGGCTCTATGCGGCTAAGTGCTTTCGAACGGCGCTGGAGGAACCAGCACACGTCGGTGGGTCCGTCCAAACGCACGGCTATGAGATGCTCTCTCACAAACATATTTCTAGCGCACATAACTCTCCTTCTAATCAAGCAGTCAGTTCTGTTTCGGTGGAGATTTACAGAGAGGTTTTTTTTCCCCCTCTTGGAAGCAATAATAGATGGACAGCAGGAAAGAGAAGAAATTAATGAACACAGTAATTATTCCCAAAGTTGCAAATAAGAGCGATTCCTCACCCTGAGACAACTCTGGAAAACAAGATTAAAATGCTTAGGGGACATATTCTCGAAAATGCAGGTAATAGAATAGATAAAATGTATTTACAGTATCTCACAGGGGACGTGTACTTTTTATTCTGCTGAGGAATGTAATATTCCACTCCTCATTACAGAGTTAAAAGGGTGCCCTAAAAAAAAGGCAACTTAACAAAGCATCTTTAATGGCAACTGGGTCCGGTTCCAGAAAAGCAAGCTCTCCTCTTCTGCCCCGCACACGAGAGACACAACGAGAGACACAACAAGCGTCTGCAGGGACCCCCAGCACATAAGCAACATTAATAATCTATGCAAATAGCACAATTTAACAACTGGCAAAAAGGAGGCTGGAATGGGAGGTGGGCTAAAACCACGCTCCCTCCGTTGACACTTTCTAAGAGGAGGAGGAGGGCAGGCTTGCCTTCCCCAACTTCCCCGGTGCCCGCAAAGCCACGGCTGCCAGCTAACAGACTGCGCCTGAAGTACCCGCCAGCAGAAACAATTTGTCATGTGTCAGATCAAATAAACTCTTTTGAGACCACTGTACTCCCTGAAGCAGACGGCTGCCAAACTCCAAAGGAGAAATCCAAGAAACCTAGCTGGCTGGTGTCAGACCTAAGCGCTTACAAAGACCAGCACACTTTTCATTTTTAAAACACATCAGTACAATGCAATCTGTTCCTGTGCAGCACACCCATACACGGCAGCCATCAACAATATCCATTATTAAAAAGAATTTGGTGTTTAAATTATTGCTCTGGGCTGAAGCTCCTCGTAGTCCAGAAACTTCACGTTCCTCATCTAGCGGCGCAGCATCTCGCTCATCCTAGGGAGGCATTAAGAAGGCTAATGTTTGTCAAAGAGCCTTGGCGTGGTAACGTGCTGCGATGGATTATCATCCGTCTGAGCAAGTGCTCCTCCTCTCCCAGCCAGCCTCATGCTCTCTCACTAGAAGCAAATTACCCAAAAGCTGAGCTACAGATTACTTTTCTTTTTCTTTCGAATAGTCCTAGAGCCTTTTTTTTGGTTCATTCCCGAGCACTGTCACAGCCCATGCCCTGGGCTCACGTCATCCCAGACGTTGTGTTTAGGCCCCTCCTGGGTCCCCCGTTTGCTGTATGGTCCTGCAAGAACCATTCAGGCCTGGACTCCTCAGTGCTGGCTCTGCAGCGGGGCACATCATTCTCTCTCTGTTTCCCACTGGGCAGGAAAACAAGCCCCTAAACCTGCTCTGGGCACATCTACAAGATTTAATCATGCCAGTCTGTACTGTGGGGAACACCTATCACTCACCTGCTCCTGCAAACACCAGGCTCAAGCGCTTACTGGTCTGCAGAGAGGGCAAATCCCTCAGCCCAGGGCTCAGCCGCTGGCTCCAGATGTTCCAGATGCCAGCGTGCTTCACCTGGGGTCAGCCACCTGAGCACCACCACAGCCAGGAAAACCGCTCCTTCCACAGAAGATGAATAATGGCCCCTGAAAAATTTGTTTGCAAGAGGCCTGAGATTCCTGGATGGGAAGCTTGACTCGCCCACAGAGGAGGTTAGCTTATCGGAAAGCCAGAGCAAATGGGAGAAAGGCAGGAGATCCAAAGGAAGGCCAAGAGAAGCAGATGTTGCCTCAAGTCACCAAAAAGCAGCTGCCTGCCCCAAAACCCAGCAACAGAGCCTTGAGGGACACTACACATCAACAAAAAGAAGTGAGAAAAGGGAAAACCTGGCAGCTGAAAGCAAGGAACAAGGGAAGAACAAGGCAGCAGGCACAGGGCATTCCCCTTGGTATTGGTAGTACCAGCACAAACCTCAGCTGCGTGGGATTTTTTTTCCAGAATTTATTTAAAGAGCATCTGATGCTTCATGACCAGTTATATTTAGACACCATTTTATCTGTATCAGGACTCCTCTCCAGCCACAGGGACTGGCATCAAGCACAGGACACCGTCTTGCCAGCCTTACTTGGACAGGATTGTTGTTTCCTACGAGCATCTCATCCCGAGCAGAAAACACTATCAGCCAGTACATGCACCAGGAGAGCTGTAAAGTATTCGTGGCGCTGCTTTCCAGCACGGAGCAAAACACAGGCTGTTACTGCAACGCAGGAAGTGTTAAACCGAGATCTCATGGAGGAGGAGGTTAGCAGACACAAGTCTGTCATTTACAGCGATGCTTTCCAGGCACTTACAGCTGCAGAGAGGCAAGTCAAGAGCCAGGTTCCCACAGCTTCTCCCAGGCTTTACACACTCCAATTTCCACCCAACAGCTCTTTGGACAGTGACCCACGCCAGGTCAGCTGGCGGTGAGCACAGCCAGCACCATGCCCAGCCAGCCCTCGCCCCCAGGCACCCCGCTGCCCCCGCCTGGGATCCATTTGCAGTCAGGTTAAGCAGGCAAAGCTTTAGGCATCAACCCAGGACACGGCTTGAACTCTCCGAATGGAGGGCGGGGGGTCCTCCTGAAAAATTTACCTTTTTTTCAGCTCTCTGCCTTGGAGAGATTTCAGAAAGAAATCAAAGGGCTGTAGTGCTGCGGGAGTCCAGGGTACCCGCACTGATTTCCTTATCAAATTCTGGTTACGTTTCTCAACAACGGAAAATTTCCCAAACACCAAGAGAGAACAAAACCCACGCTAGCCACCAGAAACCAGCCAGAACTCACTGATGCTCCAGCCACCAATCTCACTCTGCTCCTCCAGCCATGCTCGGCACAAACCCATATAAAGGAGGCCATTTACATCATCACCGATGAATTTCTTTACCCCTAGAAAACTTGTAAAAGTGCCACACTTATGAGTGCCATTACGATTTCCAACAGCTTCCCGCTGCTGTTGAACAGACTTTCCAAGCTTCTCCGCATACATTTTGTACTTGATTACCCCACGCTTGCTGGAAGAAAAGGAACGAAACGCACTCAAGAGCCACTTGCTTATTCTTGATTTGGGTACAACAATGCCAGATGCAACAACATTTTTACCTCCCTGCAACCTCTCTGCACCGGGACTGGCACACGTCACAACCAGCCACCGCAAACAGGCATTTCCCACCAAAGGAACGAGAACCTCATAGCCAGCCTTCGGTTTTGTAACCCCAATGAGGACCCATCTCTACAAGCCAAAATGCAATAAGCCACAACGCAATATTCAAAACTAAGTCCAGAGCTTGCAGCAGAACTTAGATCACCCAAGGCTCCTGCCGGAAATTCTCCGTAGCGTAACAGTTTATTTTCTGGGCAGGAAGAGATCAGGAAAATTAAGTAAGTCGGTGTAAGAAGAAAAAACTCGCCCTAAAGTGAGTAACTGCACTAAAGCAGCAGCCGTGAGCAGGCCGAGTACATTTTCAAGGCTATACTTTTTCAATTCCACAGTCTTGGAAAAGAAAATGGAGTGGCTTTGTTCTGTATGCATATTGTCCACCATTTGTTATTGTCTGTCTATTGATGCTTACATGAAAAACAAAATTTAATTAAACGCCACAGTACTGCATAGCCTGCCTTTGAAATATGCCCGCATTAGTGGATCATTACAGTAAATGAAATACAGCTTCATATCATATTTTTCAAATAACGTCCTAAAACATTTACAAATTAAATAATACTCTTGCAGAGAGAAATTAAGAGACACAGCGTTTAGCAAGGGCAAAGAGATGTTTACAGATGAAATCTGAAATGAGACATGGAGGCAATGAGGCAGAGAGGTGCCAGAGGGCTCTTCTAGACCTTGTCGAGACGGTTCTCCACGTACCAGAAACTAGACGAAGAAAGAGTGCGCCAGTGCCAGGTGAGCAGAAGGGGCAGCGTCCCCAAACCTCCAAGGATGTCAGCATGAGCTCATTCGGGGTCTGGGGTGCGCTGACACAGTCTGCCACGCCAGCGAGGTGCCTGCACTCCTCCGCGTGCAGGAAAGCTCAATGCACTTGAGCACCCTTTGCGTCCTTTGGAAACCTGGCCAGAGCCGCACCAGTCATAGGAAGCATACCCTTGCAACCGACCCAGAAAATCTGGACTCTTGTCCAGATTGTGGTGCTCTTGTGGCAGGAGGAGAAACATAGTGCTAATATTGACAGGGAGGAGAAAAACAAAGGAAGCTTTGGGTTTCTCAGGGTAAGTAAAAGCACAAGCAGGTTAGTGAGTCAGCGTCAGTCGTAGCAGCCATGCCTGACGTTGAACAAAGCAAAGCAGCATGTTAAAAAGCAAGTGAATGTTACATGAGCCTTACAGCTCAGGCTTCAAGAGATCCAAGATTTGTCTTTTCCTCAATAGCACCTGGGGTGATGCCAAGTGTTCTTTGACAAATTATTTACTCCAAGAAATCATTTTCCCTAAACAAGTGTAGCCCATTACCGCATCCTTCTTCATGTGAGCCTGGAAAAGGCTGTGCCCTGCAGCTCTTACGGTCCCATCTCCATGGTGATGCACCAATGGAGGTACCAACTCCAGCAAGAAGGCAAACCTCCCCCCCAAAAAAGAAGGCTGAAGATGGCAGAGCTCTCATCGGTGTGAGCCCCGGAGAAAAGTGGGCTGCATGAGCAGCGCTGGAAGGCAGGGCTTTTGCGAGAAGCAGAGCGCGCTGGCCTACAAGCAGGCTGGAAATGAAGAAGAAAACCTTGCAAGGGCACCTCCAGATCCATTTTACAGGAAGATGGAAAAAGATTCACAGCTGCTGCCCATGCCAGGGACCAGCAACTGACAGCAGAATTCCCGTAGGTCCTGCTGAGTTCTCATCAGCATGTGAATCTATTATTTAGAGGAAAAACGTTCAGCCTGGCATATAATCATTGAAAGCTGTCAACTTCCAGCCTATGCAGGGTTTCCTCTGCAGAAAGGATTCTTCCCTGTGTATCAGGGACTTCTCACCAACTGCACGTCACAAAAATCAAAACAAATACCTGCGGCAAGGGGCATCGCGTTATGCATCGCCTTATCGGTCCTACAAATAATGAGCACTGGGACCCCAAGACACTACACAGCAAATGTAAGGTTGCGCAAAAGCCACCAGAATATAGAAAATGCAGGCCAGGATCCTTCCTAAGGAAAAATACTGCGGCAGAGGGGCATTTGGAGTGACATAACAGAGCTGGCACACAGAGCATCCTTTCTGCACTGGGGAAGAAGACTCCGACAAGGCTGTGCGGGTCCAAGCTGCCGAAGGCAAAGCAAGCGCAGCAGCCCTGCACCAGCAAGGGGCCGACTCCTAACTGCTGACATGCCCTCCTCACCTCCCACGCCAAAGCATCCCACATCAAAACCTCCATCGGGATCAACAATTCACGCCCACTCACCCGCACACCTCCACACCTGCTCTCCCATCAGCGGACAGCGTGAAAGCTGCCCAGCAGCGCTCAGGGCACATTCAGGCTGGCTTTGTGCTTTCCAGGCTGTCTTAGGGAGGCTTTGCCACTTAAAAGCAGCACAACCGGCTTGGTAAAAGATGAAGATTGCTGAGCCTCCCGCAGCCTTTCCGAGGTGAGAGCAATCTGTGCGCACTGTAATCAGGCAGCAGGAGCACGCCAAAACCAGGGCGGCTAGACTGCAGTGCAAGGTTAAAAATGACCGGGCTATATTCACAGGTATTTCAAGAAACGTGCTCATCGACATCTCGCCAGCACTCTTCTCCACCTCTGAACATACCAAGAATGAGGTTTGAACATTTAAAACAGACCAGACTGCTACTCCCAGTTTGCTGAAGGAAATAAAGGGAATGGGATGTCCAATAAAGAGGAGGGGGCACAGCCCAGACACCTCTGAAAGTGCCCTGCTTCTGCAGTTCAAGGTTAAACATCTCCTTTGCACTAATTTCCAAGTCTGTCTCTCTCAAAAGCCGCGCCAGGTAATTAGAATCATTATAACTATTATTAGACCATAATATTATTATAGCATTTTTGCTACACTTGACATCTGTTGGCTGATAGATTTAACTGGTACATAAGAAATAATTGCGCATAGATTTCTTGCAAATGAGCACCAACACGGAAGACATTAAAGTGTTCTGCGTTGAAAAAGTTAATTTTATGGAAGCATGCTTGAAATAAAAATTCTAAAATTAACAGTTAAACCTTTAAAAATTCTCATTAAAGAAACTATTTGGGCTTAAAGTAGGCAGCTGTTAAAAAAATCCCAACTTTTCTTCAGATGCTTAAAGACACATACCTGGCGCGGTATCTCCTTCAGATCAACATATGCATCTTCTTCCCACCTATTCCAGTGACCCAACGGTTTCTAAATCATCCTTCCACCTTCCTTTACCTCTCCCTGCTGCAGGCTTTTGAATTATTTGGGCAAAGAGTCTGACTGTGCAGAGAACCAGTATAATCAGGACTCTTACAACCTGCTCACTGAAAATCCTATAGAATTATCAGCAAACGCACATCTGGAATAAAATACAGCTTCTTGCATCCCATGAAGCCCAAAGGGCTTTGCAAACTGGACTCAGGATTTATCCACCACCGAGATTCAGCCGTAATCCAGAAGGGAACACAACCTTTCTACCAGTATTTAACTACAGCACGCAGCCCCTCAGAGAGAAGTAAGGAAGAATACAACAGAAGCCACAGGAATGCTTTAAGGAGGCTGAATTTTCTTGCCTGGAACTGAAATTTGGTCAGGGCAACCACTATCAGCCGTGGACCAACAAAGGAGAACAAACAGGGCACAGCTTCTCTGTTCCATTGATGGTGTCCTTGAAGCACAGCCTGAGCAAACAGCTGTGGCCGGGTACCTCAAGTTACCAGCCTTGAGAGGTGGAAGAGATAAAAACCACAGAGGAAACCTGTGTTGCCCTTGAATTCAGCGGGGCCCAAATTTCACCCCACAGTTATACCGATGTGCAAAGAAAGGTGGCATAGTGGCCAGAAGTGCACTTTGGAAAAGGATCAACCTCTTAAAATTCAAAAAACTGAACACAGCAGCTCAGTACTTACAGAACTCGGAGGCAGTCAGAGCTGCTCCTGCTTGGACAGTGACGTTTTCTCCAGTTAAATGTATTTCAGTTCAAGCAACTCCTCTTCCTTAAGCTTAGTTCGCGCTGAGAAGGTGACTGGCGGAGCTCTGGTGGAACGAGGTATCCTGCAACTGCTCCCACAACGACACACTATTTGGGGATAAAAATGAGTGTAATTAATTTTTCCAGAGCAAGTAATTTTTTTTTCCCAGAACAGAGCAATCACACGAGGAAGTTCAAATTGCTTGAGCAGAAATATATATTTTTCCTACCTTAGTCACATACAGACAAGCCTAACTCTCACTGAGGGCAGAGCGACAGAGAAACAAAGGGGAACAGGACACTACAGGCACAAATTCCCCCCATCCATACCCCTCTGTGACCAAAGCAAAGACACCTGGGGAGCTCTTGGTGCAAAGCAGGGCTGAGCGACCAGAGGACTGCCTCTGAGCAATGCTAATCCTAGCGAGCACCAGCGAGAAGCTCCAGTTAAATGAGGTTCATGAAAGCTTTTGGAAATCACCCGAGTCTTCAGAAATGGGGCACAAATCCCCCTCTACAGAGATCTGTGTGATACACCTCCGAGCAGCACAACAGCGTTAAAGCGAGGCTTTTTACTCCATCCATCTGACACTCTCAGGCAAACCAGAGGAACTCGGACCAGGCGAGCTCACCTTAACAAGGCACAGCACTCATCACTAACCAAGAAAAAGAAAAAACCAAAGCGACTCCCCCCCATGCACACTTTAGGGGTAGCTATCAACGATTCCCTGTCACAATGGGAGAAAACCTCACATATAGGCCCCTGGAGCTCAGTCCAGGTCTGCTTCTATTCATCCTTTTCATTAATGGCTCAAACGATGAAAGAGAAAGTACTTTTATAAAACCTGAAAGGATGCCCAACAGTTAAGAGCTAGAAACACTCTGGAGGTCGTGATCAGAATTGATAAAATGAAGACAAGTTCCAAAAAAACCCCACGAATCAATAAAAAGAAAAGCAAGGAAAGCAATGCAAAGAACCGCACTTGGAAACAGCAAAAAACAAGAACACAAATACAGCACGAGGGAAAGCTCTCTGGACAGAGGTAACACCAAAGAAAGCCAGGGACTGGATGAAAAATGTGACGTGTGTCAGCATCGTGACATCACAGCTCCAGCAACAAAGAGCTAAACATCTTTCTGGGATTTAAGAACATAAAATTCCTAATTCTGGGCTGGAAGGCCATGCTCAGTGATGCCCCTAAGAAAATCGCAGATGAACCGGAGGGTCTGGGCAACAAGCAGAGCAGTCAGCAGCGTAAAACGTGCAGCCTTGTAGCAGCTGTTGAAGGGTTTCTCCATCCCTGCTTCCCTCCAGGGTCATTATCAGCTCTCGGTCGGCACTAAACAGCTGTTTACAAGAAGGTCTCCCCATTCTCTGAAGGCAAGAGACACAGCAGCCCGCTTCAGTCATTGCACAGGTGAGTTAGATGAGGTATCAGGCTGAGACCGGGATTTCATCAAGTCCCAGAGGGAACTTGCCCCTGGTCCAGCTCTGCACTAACATCCACCTCTGTCCAGTCTGGAGCTGAGTATCTCTCACCTGGCCTCAGGACAGGGGCACAGACAAGGAGGCTTTTCCCTGCATTTCATTTAGCATCCTCCATCTGGCCACTCCTACACCGCTACAGCAGTGCTATCTTAGAGCTAAATTAACAGCCTTCTCTTCCCCAAAATACAATAGAGCTCCTCATCCTGCTGAAAGGGCACCCACACAGCAACGCAGAACAAGCACAGCCGTAACCGTTTCAATTCACGTCTTCATTACCTTTCATAAACGAAGCTCTTCAGCTCAACTTGCCACCAAGCTACTTTGGTGGTGAAGACAGCCTTCCCACACGCTGCAGGGCGAGGGATGGTGACCTTGGCTGCCGGTGGGGCTGGACAAGGCTCCCCTCCTACCCCCAAACAGCCCCACTGACCCCTGCGACGGGCCGTAGCCCATAAGGGTCACCACTCAGCTATGTGGGCAAGCCCTCCCTACCCCAGACAGAATAATTTGAGGCAATGATTGCTGAAAGCAATTGAAATCATTGAAACAAGGTGTTTCAAATGGGTGAGAGCAGCTGTGCCCACGCAGCTGATGCCATACACACACAGCTGCACTAAACCTCGACTGAAGGCTGTGCGAGAAATCCAGCAAGGGGGCAAGATCTACAAATTTTATGCAAAAGCAGGGCTTAACTTCCAGGAACATTTAAGATTTCCCAGTCACTCGAGAGGACTTTTTTTTTTTTTTTTTTTTTTTTGAGTCAGAGCTTTAGGAGCAAGCTGCCTCGTGAACCGCAGCCAGAAGAGCTTTGACAAAGCCTTCGTTAGCACGCGCCGTCTCCTTTCACAGGGCTGTTTCCCAGAAGATCCCCAGTGTTGTGTCATTTTTCACTTCAGGTGCTAAGAATATCTGCGTGTTAATAAAAAATAATAACTAGCTTTATGGGGAACTTATCAACAAAGCACTCGACAAATCTTAATTAAAGCTGATTCACCTACTTCATGAGTGCAAGTTAAACGCGATTTCTCAGAGGGGAAAGCTGAGTGGTAAGAGAGCTGAGGTGGGTTATAAAAGCCACAGAGGGAGTCAGTAGCAGAGAGGATTAGCACGTAGAAAGGCTGACTAATTATCCCTAAATTTATCCCAATAATCCACTGCCTTGCAAATTCTCAGGGTTTAGCCACTGTGATTTTAACCCCACCTGCCCAGTTTGACAACACCTGTATTTAAGTAGCCTTCCATTTCCTTGCCAGGTAAGAGCAGAGAGAGGGTCTGGGGGTGCTGGAGAGTTTTTCAGGTGTTTTATACTCAGGCTAAACAATTTCTCAACTGTAAAAAAGGAGAAGGTGGTGGTAGCACCTTCTTGTGTTGCTTTAGGGGACGGTGTAGCGGATTTAAGGGCTAGTCTTACAACTCGTTAGGAATATCCTGTTTTCAGCTTCTTTCTTTAAAAAGAACACATCTGTATCCCTTCAAATGCAGTAAATAAGTGGTCACACAGATGGCAGACCCCAGGAACCTGCAGACACTGCTCTCACCTGTTAGCTGCGCTTCTCATTAAAGTTTCTGGGGCAGTATTTTGGATGCTTCCACCATAGAAATGCCTTGGAGGCTGCGGAAAAATACCAACACGGTCCAGGCGGGTCATTTTAAGGTAGGGTTGAGGGAAAGAAAAGAGAGGGGAAAAAAAAGAAGTCCATCCCTTAATAATGCTACTCCCAGAGCACAAATGAATTCTAAAGGATGACAGAGGGCAGAAACACTGCGGTAGCGCATGCAGTAAATGACAGGGTGTGTCACTGGCTTCTAACACAGCAGAGACTTATCTGCACTTAAAAGGTTTCCTACCACGGCTGTAGGCTGGAGCAGCCTCTTCGCGCAGACAGCTCTACCAACAGAAATGCCTGTGCAGATGATACTGCTTCGGGAAGCAAATTAAACAGTATCAGTGAAGTCACACTTTCTGCCTCTCAGCCATATTTGTACTAGGTTAGTTCTATCAGCAAAACACTGTTAAAATAAATAACTCGCCCCTAAGAAATTGTGTCTACAGAACTTGTTAGGGTAAACCTAGGCCATCTTGAGAGGCGGGTAGTGTTGATTATTTGTCAAAGATTACTTCTAATGCGAGTGTTAGTCAACCACTGAAGTTAAACATTTTAAGGCACTATTCCAAATAGTGTTTATACACAAAATCCCATTTGCTCAGTTTTCACTCCCTGGCTTTGTGCAACATGTAATTTCACTAGTTCTCTGGCAAGAGAGCCATATGCAAGCTTATACCAAAATAATTAAACCGTTTTAAAATTCAGGCCTCATGTTACCGACTGCATAGCCTGAAGAAAAATCCATTTTAACGTCCCAGAGCTACGCCAAAGGTACCAGAACACTTTTAGTCCACAACTGCCCAGGTGCAAAGGGGCCTGAGGTGACCCAGCCTGTCCTCATGCTCAAGGCCGAACACAAACTGCTCTCATTTTGTTGAATTTGTATTTCAAACCTTTCAGTATAAGGGGTCCTGCCCTGCCCAGGGGTCCTGCCCCACACTTTATGGGTCAGTGCCCACCACAGGGCCCTGATTTTCAGTCACTTCTGGAACACGACAGCCCAGGCAACTGCCCTGACTTCCCAGCCCTGCCCGGGGCAGGCCGAACCCCCCGGGTTCTCCACAAACGCCCTCACTCCACCCCAGCACCGGCTCCCGGGGCCCTGCGCCCTCAGAGCCTGAGCCGGGCCCCCTCAGTGCGAAAGCAGGGCGGCGGGCAGCACCCCCACCCCCCCCATCCGCCCCGGCAAGGCCTCACCGCCGGCTCCCCTCGAACGAGGGCGCCGGCAGGACACGCTCCGGCGTCCCGGCGCGGCCGAGCCCGTGTGCGGCCCCGACCCCAGCAACAGCCCGTGCCGGGGGTGTCATGGCGGCGCCCCCCGCCGCAGCCCTCACTCACCGCTCCGCACTGCGCACGCTCCGCTCGGGCCCCGCCCCCCCCGTGAGGCACCGCCCGGCAGCCGGCGGGGCCGGGCCCCGTCCCCGGACGGGCAGGAGGGAGCGGGGCCCCGCGGAGACCTCCTCGCTGCGGGCAAACGGCCTGTTCCGGGGAGCCGACAGCAGCCCCGCCGAGGCGGTGCCAGGCCCTGAAGAAATTAGTCACTCTGAGAGACGGACGGACTGACCGACCACCATTATGTGTGCTTGCAGCCCAGAAGGCCAGTCGCATCCCGGGCCGCATCAAAAGAACCGTGGCCAGCAGCTCCAGAGAGGGGATTCTCCCTCTCTGCTCTCCTCTCCTGAGGCCCCACCTGGAGTGCTGTGTCCAGCTCTGGAGCCCTCAGCACAAGAAGGACATGGAGCTGTTGGAGCGGGGCCAGAGGAGGCCCCGGAGATGCTGGGAGGGCTGGAGCCCCTCTGCTGTGGGGACAGGCTGAGAGAGTTGGGGTTGTTCAGCCTGGAGAAGAGAAGGCTCCGGGGAGACCTTAGAGCCCCTTCCAGTCCCTGAAGAACTGGAAGTCCCTGAAGGAGCTCCAGGAAAGCTGGGGAGGGGCTGTTTGCAAGGGCAGGTAGTGACAGGCCGAGGGGCAATGGTTTAAACTAGAGCAGGGCAGGGTTAGATCAGACATTAGGAAGAAGTTCTTTCCACTGAGGGTGGTGAGACACTGGCCCAGGTTGCCCAGAGAGGTGGTGGAGGCCCCATCCCTGGAGACATCCAAGGCCAGGCTGGATGAGGCTCTGAGCAACCTGATCTAGTTGAAGATGTCCCTGCTCACTGCAGGGGGTTGGGCTAGATGGCCTTTAGAGGTCCTTTCCAACCCAACACATTCTATGGTTCTATGGTTCTGTGATTCTATGACCAATAATGGACTGACCGACAATGGAGTGACCAACTGACAGACTGACAATGAACTAGCTGACTGACCAATGCACTGACTGACTGACAGACTGACTGACCGACCAACAGTCAATAGCTTTCCCAAATATCTGCTTTCTTTCACGGTGGCCTTGCACCACAGCTTGTCTGGGTGCAGACTCAGAGCACTGGGCCCTGCAGAGCCACCGGTCCCGGCTGCCTCTGGGGTGGCACCAGGAGGGGCATGGGGACAGGCTCGAGCCCCTGGACACGAGTGAGGCAGTGCCTGGTCCCGTCGGCCTTCCCTGCTCCAGCCTCCACCTGTGTGCTGGGGCATCCCGAGCTTCCCCCCAGGCGGGTGGTGGGGAAGGAGGAGGAGGTGACATTTGCAAAGTTCATGAGATGTAGTTGGCCTTACACATCACATCTTCCCTGCCGTCAGCTGCTTCAGCACCCCCTTTATTTTTCACACCTTTTGAGGGAGGTGGTGAAGTCTCAGGTAAATACAAGGGTGTTAATTCACAGCCTTGGCACCTAAAGTCCCCTGGACCGTGCTGAAGAGGAGGTGACAAAGCCGGACTGGAAGGCGCAGGGACTGCAGGGCTGCTTCAGGCGTGAGCCTGCGGGTCCCTTCTGCCTTGTTACCTCACAGCGCCATGCTGATTAAAATCGAGTGCCAAAGCATTTCCCACCCCTCTCCTGGCTGGTCACTGAGTGATAGCATTGCAGAAATGACAGAAAAAACACAGCCACGAGCTGTGCGACCCTCATCCCCAGCAAGGGCTCCACGAGGCAATGGCCAAAAACACCCTGCCAGCCCAAAAATTAAACCTGCAATGTTTAATTATCCAGCAAAGGATGCTCAGCGACAGCAAGTGATGCTCAGCGACAGCAAGTGACAACTGGCAGGATGGCATGGTGTGAGGGGACTCGGTGGGAAGCTGCATGCCTGCTCTGTCCCCTGGGCCAGCGTCCCCACCACTCCGCTCGCCCCCGCGCCAGCTTTGCTGCCGGCACCCACCAAGATCCTGGAGGCAGGAGATTGATTGTAAGCAAGTCCTAGCTTTCATTTCCAGTAACTGAGATGTTTTCAGTCTTTCCAGGTTGGATATAAGCACCTCAAAATCGGAATCCAGAAGCAAAACCCACAAAGCCCATCAGGAGCCCTCCACAGATTTTGGGGGTTTAATGGTATGATTTTTCAGGCAACTGTGTGATTTCTAGCAAGACGTAACTCCTGGCCTATGGAAGCGCTACCGTACTCCAGCCTCTTCCTTCTCTTCCCTTTGTGGCTCTGGGCCCTCTCAGCTCCTGGAGCAGTGTTGCCACCAGCTCAGGATGGGGCTTAACCATCCACCTCTGCCCAAACCCCGCCGTGATTTCGCCAGTGGAGCAGGCGAGCTGGATCCAGCTCTTCCCCTTGTTTCTGGCAGGTGGAACAGCACTACAAGGATGATCAGCCATCTCTCCGGAGCCACGGTGAGCCCTCTCTTTCAGGCACAGCAGGAGCAGCAACAAAACCCCTCCATGCGCCAAACCTAGAGCCAGCAGCCGGGCACAGGGAAGAGGAGCTTCTCCCCAGCCACAGCCTAATGGCGGCGTGCCAGCATCCCGGCCTCACCGTCCTGTGACGGCCCCAGGCCGTTTTGGAATCCTTGCTGAGATGCTTGGTCCATCGCACTGCTGCATCCCCGGGCGATACCAGCCTAATCCCGCTGTCTGAAACTGCTCGCACATCAAAGAGATCAGAAAACATGCTCTGCATGCATTATCTTTTGCATTTCAAGTTCTTCTGTTTGATCTGGTGGGGTGGAGGTGTTTTTTTTGTTTTTTTTTCCAAAGGTATCGGAGAAGATGGGTGCAGAGAGTAATTTAGGGCTGGGAGTAATTTTTCATCAATGTACTTAAAGACAATCACAGCACTAGGAGGGAGGCCTAATTGTGGGGTTGTGTAATTAGTTTTTATGTCACTGCAATTATTCTGTTGGCTACATATAAAGAACATGGCAAAATGCAGCACTTAATTTTAAATCAAGACTTGATTCTCTTTTAGTAGGTAATTGATGTTGATCACATCACTTAGTAGTGACTATAAAATGTGCTATTTAGATTGTAAAAGGATGGAGAAAAGGACTAAGCAGATAGGTAATTGATGGATCGCAGGCTGCATTGGTGGGAGGCAGCATTAATCCATCAGACTTCAGTTGTCTTTGTTTCCAGCCACTTCTGGGCATCGTTAGTGGCCCAGAGCGTTAATGAGCGCAGAGCCGCTGATCCCCGCGGCATCGTGTGCTGCAGCGAACGGCCGCTCTGCCCCCGGACAGCAGCATCAACAGATGAGTTTAAACACAAGGAATCAATTGCATTAAGTACAAATATCTTCTTTTAAGGGCAAGCTCTGCTCAAAGCGGCTCAGCTTTGAGCATAGGGTGGGATTTGGGCATGATCTCCCTGGGCAGAGCATCCTGCTGGATCCTGCCCACTCCCCGGCAGAGACCACCGGGCACTGCTGCCCATCTCCCACAGGCTGCCTGCAAGCCCAGAGCCACTGGCATCCCCAAATACCTGCTGTGGGGACCTCAGTCTTCCCTTATCAATAGCCCTCAGCTGTTCAAAAGAGGACATCAGAAAAGCTGAGGCTGCAGAAATGGGTTATTCCCTGCAAAACAGCACTGACAGCTTCTCAGTCGACAGCTTCACAAGTTTAACAGTGAACTAGGCAAGGGGCCAGAAGAGGTGGACCAGTCCTACCCCTAAGCAGCAGTGAAAGAGCAGGGAGAGCTTTGTCCCCCTCAGGCAGGATGATCCAAAACTTGCCCTTGCTCAGCACAAGCCCAGATCAATAGCTTGACACCACACTGGCACAATAACGTTGATAAAACTCTTCCTTGCCTTTGTGACTGGCCCTAACAATTTGATTTCAAGGAATATCTGCTGCTTCCCAGGCAGGAGCTGGAGGTGAGATGGTGCAATTGCTGCAGAGGTGGTTCCAAGGTGATTCTTGGGCCATCAGAAATTCAGATTTTCCCTCTCTTGTGCCCGGGACCACCACGTGCTCGGCTGGGCCCACCTCCCCTCCTTGGGATCCTCCTCAGGGCCATTCCACTTCTCCAACAGCTCAGCCGTGGCAACGTGTTCATGGGGCTCCTGTGCCAGGTTGCTGTTACCAGGAGGGTTTGATTACCATTTTCCCCCAGGAGGATGCCAGGGGAGGAGAAGCCACTTTGGCAGCCAGGGGAGCCTTTTCCAGGGCACCCCAGGTGAGCATGGGTTTGCTCCCATCCCTGGGGCAGAGGACGATGAGGGACGAAAGGCATATTTTGCCCGGATAATAAGCAAACTCCACAGGCTGCAAGAGACTCATTAGGTCGAGTTTCCAGGCAGCGGGTCCAGGCTTTGCACTGCACGCTTGCACCAAAATAGACGGAGTTGCGACCAGACAGTCACCAGGAAGGGGACTGTTGTCTGAAATGTCTTTCCTCTCTGACCTTTCCTCCCTTCCTTCCACTCAGCCTTTTGTGTTGTGCTATAGCTCCAAAAAATTAGATGAAATTCAGGCTCCAGCGGGTATAAATGTTTAACAAGCTGCAGCTCCAGCACCGTGCTGCATCACCTCCCAGCCTGCCCCGTCACTGCCAGAGAGCTGGCGGCGGCCGCTTCCCACGCTGAGATGATGCAACCCATCTTTACAACTCAGGAAGCGAGTCACGACCCAGTCTGAGTTCAGAGCAGATGATTTTTGCAGTGCAGAGGCATCCAGAGAGGACAGAAGTGAACCCCAGGCTTGAAGACGGTGTGGCATCACAGCTGCAGGGTTACTCTTCTTGCTTTTAAAAATGCTTTTTCCTCACCCATTTTGCATTCTGGGACCTGGGGGAATTTACGGGACCAGTTCTGCCACGTCAGCATCAGCCTCCCTGAATTGCCGTGAGGATCAGACGGGTCCCACTTGCAGCCCCTCACCACCACCAGCCCAAATGCTACTTCATTCACCACTCAAAAATAAATAAATAAATAAAATTACTCATCTGAGGGCTTTTGCCGTCAATCCCTGGGAGGCTCTGGAGCAGTAAACGTGATGTGATGAGCTGAGGGGCCATCCCTGCGCGGGGAGGCTCTGCCAGCAGGGCCGGGGGCTGAAGTGCGAGGGTTTCCAGGTGATCTGCTGCCCACATGGCACCAGCGCAGCTCAGCATCCCCAGTGGGTGTCAGTCCCTGACGACTCCTGTGTCTCTGGAAGCCATCCGCAGGACAGCTCGGCCCTCGTAGGAGCTCAGCGGCTTCAGCCAGAGGAGCGAAGGCAGGCTCTGCCTTATTTCAAGAGCCCGGCAATGCCAGATGACTCCAGCATTTCATTACGGGTTATTAACGACGCTGTTCATCACAGCCAAGTGGTTTGCCACACATAGGCTTCCCACCGGGCTTCCCTCGCTCCCGTTTGATATCGGGTTTCGATTAAATTAGATAAGGTGGCAACGGTGATCAATTCAAAGCTGCTTTCCTAGGGAGCCATGTACAAATGATTTAGAAGCGGAGAGGAAAATAAAGCCCATAGCAAGAGCAGAGGGACCTGGGGGTGCATAACTGCTGTGAAGGGAACATCGAGTTTTTAGTGCCACCAGCTTGGCTGTGACTGGGATGGGATTGTGCAGGCTACAGGGTCCCCCGGGAACCTTTCTAGAAGCAGTCACCTCTACTGACCTGAGCAGGAGCCTTTCCAGGTGCCCAAGGAAGGATTTAGGTAAGAATAAAGTTATCAGTGTGGGGTGCCGGAAGGGGGACGGGGCAGCTCCATCCCTAGCCTCCTCCCCAGGGACACGGGGCCCTAGGCACAGATTTGCAGTCCCGGTTATGCCCTGGCAGAGCGGCCCGGGATGAGCCAGGCTCCCTTGGCCCGCGGGCAGACAGCCCATCCCAGGGCTGATGGTTTGGGATCCTTGGAAAGCTCCTGGGAAGCTCCCATCCCTGCCACTCCGGCTGCTGACTGCATTTGACTCCACTGCATTTGCAGCATCCCCCCACCACAGCACACACAGGTTTGGGAGCAAGCACAGGGACAATTAATAAAAGACTTCCCATAAGGTGGAAACAAGGAGACCATAAATCTCAGCAGTGTCGCACGCTTAAAGGAGAGGGGATGGTTATGAGCTGTTATTCCCTGCAAAAATGGGCTTTAAATCACCATCCATCACCAATGCCCTGCGTGGGATGCTCTGAAGTTGTCCAGCAAGGCCTTTGCAACTCCTTCCCACCACGGCACGAGTGAGTGAGCCCGATGCTCATTACCTGGAGATATTTATTGCTCGTCAGCACCCGCATTCTGCTGCTGCTCACGGTACCTGTAAGAAAACAGCCCTGTAAAACACCAACAAGATCAAATGTGCTTTTTTTTTTTTTAAGGATCTCAGATCCGTATCCCTGTAATGACCAAGCTGCAGCCTTTGAGAAAACAGCTGGGCACATCTGCAGCAGGGGTCACAAGATGACAGGGCACGGGGTGCTCCGCAGTGAGGACCCACCACCCCATCCATCCCGGCAGCGCAGCTGGGGAAATGAAGATGTTATCGAGCAGCCGCGTGGCGCAGTAATTGAAAGCCTTTTTGCTGCTGGAAACCCTCGGGGCTGCCAGTCTTTCGGCTCAGCTGCCGCTTACCGACACTTTTTCATTTCCTCTCTGGTTTGCCTAAACTTTCCATTGGATTCCTCATCCATCTGAGCTGCAATGATAAATATGGAAATAAAGAGGCATTTACAGCCCCTCTCCTGGGTTGGGTTTATATACAAACAAGCCGGGCTCGCAGCAGCCTCCTCTCAGCAGCCTCTGGCCCAGGAGCGGCAGGGTGAAGATTTTGGGGAAATTGGGTGGCAAAGAGCAGCGGGTGCTGCCAGTTGCATCTCCAAGGTCACAGTGGGGAGAAAACGTCGGCAAAAGGCAAGGCCACAGGGATTTCGATACAGAAGTAGAAGGGGAAAAAGCAACAGCTGAAGAACTGAAAGTGTGAAGTATGAAGAAAGGATTTAATTTTCACAAAATCTCTTAATCCATTAATCACAGGGAGACTTCTATAGAGAAACCTCCCTCTCGCTTAATACCATCTCAAGATGGTCCAAGATGGTAATAACTCTTTGGCGGGGGAGTAGGAGGAGCGAGGTGGGAGAGGTTGAAGTCCAACCCCCTGCCAGAGCAGGGTCACCCAGAGCAGGTGGCACAGGAACGCCTCCAGGTGGGTTTGGAATGTCTCCAGAGACAGAGACTCCCCCACCTCTCTGGGTAGCCTGTGCCAGGGCTCTGCCACCCTCACAGCAAAGAAGTTCCTCCTCATGTTGAGATGGAACTTCTTATGGTCAAGTTTGTGCCCGTTACCCCTTGTCCTGTCACTGTGCACCACTGAAAAGAGCCTGGCCCCATCCTCCTGACACCCCCCCTTGAAGTATTGATAAGTGTTGATAAGGTTCCCCCTCAGCCGTCTTTTTTCCAGACTGAAGAGACCCAAATCCCTCAGTCTTTCTTCATCAGAGAGGTGTTCCAGTCCCCTCAGCATCTTGGTAGCCCTTTGCTGTCCCCTCTCCAGCAGTTCCCTGTCCTTCTAGAACAGGGGAGCCCAGAACTGGACTTCCCTTCCCCTCCACCACCATGCCCTTCCTCTCCATTCGCACTGCCGCGGCCTTCCATCCCTTGCCCCCACAGAGCTGGAGGGCATGAAAATCATCCTGGACACAGAGGGAATCACTGGCAGGACAGGAGCTGAGCCGCCAGCCCCACACCATGGGGTAGGCCGCCCTGCACACCTTCGGGATGCCATCTGAGAAGGCTCTGACCTGGGCTCTGGCCCCAGAAAGCCATTGGGATTCTCTGCAGCACCTTTCTGCTGGGCGCCGGGGTGGTCACCAGCCTGGGAACCCTCTGGCTAACGGATGGGTTTGTTGCAGGGGCATCGAGGCTGCGGACGCGGCAGCTTGCGCCACCAGATTCAGAGCTGCCCAGAACAAGCCCTTGCCCTGGGGGTCCCGAGCTGCTGCCTACAAGCAGCATCACCCTGGGCACACCAAGCAAGGGGTCCCTGCTGCCTGACGGGGGCCTGGTTTGGGCAGGACGCCCTTTCCTGGCCTGTTTCTTGGCTGGACGATGGCCTGATCCATCCCCTGATCCTCACCTAGTGCTTGTCTCAGGCTTAACCCATTCTGCTTTAATCCCACGTGCTTTACCAGCAACGGCCAGCTTCGTCTCCGGACATCGCAACAGAGCGGCCGAGGCCTCCTTTTCCACTCCCCCCACCCCATGATGGTCCCGCAGACCTCAGGCTCTCCTGTCATCCGGCGGCTAAACATAATATCTACAAACCCATCTGCCTTCCTGAAGCTGTTACCTGCCTTTCTCAGGGGAGAAAA
This sequence comes from Larus michahellis, assembly GCF_964199755.1. Classification (NCBI taxonomy): domain Eukaryota; kingdom Metazoa; phylum Chordata; class Aves; order Charadriiformes; family Laridae; genus Larus; species Larus michahellis. The sequence continues at coordinate 2,963,212 of NC_133906.1, read as the reverse complement.
ATAAGAAAGATTAGTATGCGGCTTCTTCCTCGAGAAATCAATGCGATCTCAACTCGCTGTGAAGTTCCCTGACTGTTAGAGATGCTGCACTGGTAAAAACTAATCCTCAGAGGAGAAAGAGTAGGGGGAAAAAAAGAAAGAAAAATAAATTCCGGTGACTAGACAAGGCTAAAATGTTGCGGTGGGCTAAACTCCTGCTAGTGAGGGAGCTTGTTTGGAAGTTCCAGAGCAGAGAGGGCTGCGGAGTGGATTCAGTCCAGCTGTTTATCACCCAGCTCAGAATCAGCTGTAATTGTTAATTCTAATTAAAGCTGTTGGGAAAAAAAAAAAAAAAAAAAAAAACACACAACGTAATCAAGAGTTTCCTTTCAAAAAAAGAACATTTCAGCTAAATTAAAAATTTTGGGTCCAGAAAAAAAAAAAAAGGGGGGGGAATGTTGAAAATTTTGAAACAGCCCATTTCAGCATTTTCAAGATGAAAAGGGATATATTTTTGCTGTGAAATGCATCATCAATCCCAATGTATTTTATCTTACAGTCTGAAGAGCAGAAATAGTTTTCAAATCAAAGCAAAAAATGATATTTTTAGGCTTTCTCTTTAAAAAAGCCTAGCTGGGGGTTTCTGTCCTAATTAAGAATGATTTTTTCCCTTTTTTTTTTTTAGATGGGATAAGCTGTTTCTAGTTAGCTCTACTCTAAAATGCTGGGCTGGTGCTTTTCTTGGTGTGTCCACTCCTCCGTACCCACTGCCCGACCCCAGGACGCGCGGGCCGTGCTGACACCTCCCTGCTCCCGCTGCCAGCGCTGCTAAAATCCCCTGGGGCTTTACAAAACCTCACAGAATTAAACCAGCCCCAGCAAAACAGCGCTCGGTAACTGGGGTTTATTATCATAGCATGATTTAGAGTAATTAGAGATCCAGAACAGCCCACTTGCACGCTCGGATTGGTGCCATGCGAGCACACCTCCACGTACTTAATCCTGTACCTGGCCACTTGCCCCACAGAGCTTTTTCCTTGCCAAAGAGGGAGCTGGTGGACCACCAAAAGGAGGGATGTCTGCTTTGGTTCGCCTTGCCGCACGCGGAAATTCCTAAGATTCAGCCCCGGTGGAGGGGCTGGGGGAGAGGAGGGAGTTGTGATGCCCACACTCGGGGGCAAGGCGGCTACTTTACCACTGGTACATTCCCAACCGAGACAAGACCCTGCGGCTCCGTGCCACGAGATCTGCCACAGATCCCAGAGGTGGCTCGTGTCCCTCGGGATCCCCCTCCACGGGATTAGCAGATCACATTTGTCACACTGAGAAAGTGGCTTAGGATCTGTGAGGTGAAGGGCACTGAGTAACAGAGGTTGCAGTTTGCACTCAGTCTCCTGGATGGGAGCACTGGAGGAGGGAGGGAAGAGAAAAACAGGTGTTGAATAGGAGCTGGGAGGGGAAGGGGACAGCAGGGACAGGGACTCGGCCAGGGAGGAGCTCAGTAGAGGACAGGGGAAGGGAGCAGAGCTCCAGGGCTCTGCCAGAGAAAAAAGGGAAAAAGAAATTGCTCTGCAGCAGTTTCAGCCGAGAACAGAGGGGACCCGCACAGGCTGCCCGAGCACATTTTGAGCAACAAAAAGAGCCAGGCTCTGGCAGCAAGATGAAGCCCAGGCAGGGCTGGAGCGAGCCGGGGAGAGGAGCTGCAGGCAGGGATGCTCCTGCCCAACCAGATGCTGAGTGGCACCGCACTTGGTGCCAGTCCAGCCACCCCTCCAGCAAGCTGGTTTGGGTTTATATAACCTTTTTTGATTATTCTTTCCTCTGGGCTAAGGGAGGCTGCTCTCTAGCTCCGCAGTGAACAGCCTGACCAGCATTTCCCTGTGCTGCCCAGAGGGATGCATCCAGCTACAGCCTCAGAGACGGCTCAGCAACAGATCTTGCCCCGCTGCCATCCCCGGGGGAGCTGTCACGCCAGGAGACAGCATGGCCACCGATCTATCCAGACAGGCAAACGCTATGCCCTGGTGGGAGGCTGCAGGGCCCTTGGCTGGGCAAGGAGATGCAGTTAGACCATGGCTGCTTCTTGCAGGGAGCAACTGGTGGCTGAAGCCTAGAGCACCCACTCACATGCAGGAACAGCACGCCTCGCATTACAGAATCACAGGATGGTTTGGGTTGGAAGGGAACTTCAAACTCATCCAGTACTATCCCCCTGCCCTGGGCAGGGACGCCTCCCACCAGACCAGGTTGCTCCAAGCCCCGTCCAATCTGGCCTTGGACACCTCCGTGGAAGGGGCAGCCACAGCTTCTCTGGGCAACCTGGGCCAGGGCCTCACCACCCTCATTAACCCAGACCCACCTCTTCATCTCCTGATGCGGCCACTGAATATCACAGCAGGACTGCTCTCTCCCACTGGGGCCCAGTAAGGTCCCCAAAGGAGCAGGGCTACCATAGAGATTAACCGGCTTTATACTCACTCTCTTGTGATGATGGGCCCAGCAGGGAGCAGGAAGGACCAGCTGCTCCCTAAGGGCAGGGGAGCTAAGATGACCCCAGCAGAGATCTCATCCTCATCAGCAGGCAGAGTCCCACCAGGCCTGAGCACAACCAGGTGCTGGTTACAGGGTCCACCAGCAGTGCCAGGCACAGCTTGTGGTGACCCAGGTCCAGAACCCACCCAGGTGCAAGGAGAGAGGAGCCAAGGACAAGGTCAGAGGCATGACCACAACATGAGTCCAACATTCATCTGGAAAATAGGTCCACAGAGACAGCTACAACATACATCTGAGGGTCCTCCCAGGAGCCAAGGGGTCCATCCAGAGGCAGGTTGGAGCCAAGCCCTCCTGCAGCATCACTCATGACAGGAGTGAAGTTCTGGTGCTGAGCTTAAATGGGGCTGCTGAGCTGTGGGCGTAGGGGTGTCAGGTGAGGCTGGTCAGGGCCATTAGGGGCCGGTGGTCCCTTGGGGCTGATCCAAGCTGCATATAACCCTCAGCAAACAGAAACTGCCCAGCCAGGGAGCATGGCTTGGTAGCCTGACCTGGGCAAATTGTTGCCTGCTTTGATGGTGGCAACAAGGGCTGAAGGGGAGCACAGTCCCCTGTGAGCCAAGGCCGTTGCTGGTGCTCATGCCTGGGGTGATGGGGCAGTGTGTGGGGCTGGCGCTTCCTCAGCAGTGGGGCCAAGCTGAGCCGTGGCCGTTGGCTGTGGGTCATGCCGTGGGTGGGCAGGCTGCATCCCCGCGAGGTAGCAGGGGGATAACACACTGCGCTGGGGATTTATGCCCCTAAATCGAAATAAACATTTTTTTAAAAAAAACCCCACATATCTAAGAAGAGCGATTTTTCTCTTTTTAGCATGATTTTAGAACCATAAATATTGAAAGACTTACCATCGCTCTCCCAAATCATTCTCAGGCAGTTCCAAATTTGACAGTGCTTTGCCACAAAAGGAGCCGGGTGCGTTTCGCTCATGATTTGCCCTTGGCTCCCTTCAGCCACATCTTAAACTACTTCAGCGCTCGGTCTGATTAGCAGCGTCTCCTCGGGGGCAGAGGCGGCCCTGGAAGAGCCGGAGGTGTTGCAGGTCAAGATTAAAGCGCTCTGCATGCCATTAACTGTCAAAACTATAACTAGCTTAAATCGGTGCAATTAGATGGCTCACAGGTTACAGGAGTAACGGCGGCGGCAGCTTTTCATTCCGCGCGCTGCGCGCTTCGAGCACAGCCTTGACATTAAAGGGCCGTGATTAAAAGCAAGTGTCGGGGGCTGAGACCTGGCGGAGGAGCTCAGCAGGCAGGGTTAAGTCCACAGCTTCTTCTGGGGTTGGACGCCCCAGGGCCTGGGGAAGATCTCCAAGCCTTAGCAGAGCCGGCTCGGCTTTTAGGTCTGTGATGCCATCTTGTGATGTGGCTGGGAAGTGGAAATGGCAGGGTCCCCTCTGGAGTCCCCTCTGGGTGAACCATGTGGCTCTTGTTCAGATGGATGGGAGGCCCAGAACCACCCCAGTTTAACAAGCCAGGAGGTAAGAGAAAATGTATCGTTTTCTAATAGAAAACTCCCTATTCTTGCTTTGGAAGAGTGGAAATGCTTCATTCAGTTAATATTTCTCTCTCTAGTTCAATTCTCTGGCTAAGAAAGCGATTTCTTCTAGGCTGAGGAATCTGACTTGCGTCTCTCCTTGGATGCTGATGGCTAATTTTCCTTCCCAGCATGGAAGGACGCGGGGAAACCTGTGTCGTGAGCTGCTGTGGCGGAAGGACCTCTGGTTCAAAGCGCCGTGCCCAAACAGTAAAGGTACTTTTCTTCCCAGACCGAAGCTGGAGAGTTCAGCAGGATCAACTTTGCTGTAAGCATCCACACTGACCTCAATGCTGAGATGCACGGGCAGGGCCGTGGAGAGCCAGCGCAGGAAACACAGGATCTGTGAAGCTGGAAAAAATGAAATCAAGCGCCAGCTACTGGGAACCGGAGCGCAGGTGAGCTGGCTCTCTGCTTACCCTGGACACCACGCTTTAGGCACACAAGGTAGGAAGAGCCAGCTCAGAAATGGCTGTGGACTGCCAACAGCAAAAAGCCTGCCCTGAAACAAGCAGACTGGAGGTGTGTAGTCCTGCCAAGTCCCTCGCTCCACCTTCCCCAGCCTCCGTCAGACACCTTGACACCGGCCTGTTGCTCTGTATATCGGTGGCCAGGCACAGTGGTATAGCTATAACATCTCTCACTTGCGATCCAGTCACAGGAAGTTTTTCATCGGGGCTTTGTGCCCCAGTGAGACATGCCAATGCCTTTGGGGAAAGGCTGGGATCCCTCCTCCATGCTTCTCCCGCAGCTTAGGCTCTCAGAGCTCCCGGATGCCAAGCTGTCTCTTGCCTCAGGCAATCATCTGCTCCACCTCTGTCTTCTTCAAATGCTTCTCAGTCAAGGTGGGCGGCTATTCTTCCCGGACGTGGGGATGCTCATGCAGGTCATGATGCATGGGGTGCTCCTCCCCAGCGCAGCCAGCCCCTGCCCCGTCCCAGGACGCGCTGGGCTGCTTCTGCCCAGGATGCCCACGGCTGCCTGTGGGGAGAGGGGCTGGTGCTGAGCGGTGGAAACCGTCGGGTGCTTTCCCAGGCAGTGACGAAGGACGACAGTCTCCTGGCTACGCTCCAGCGCAGGAGGTCCAGGGCTGGTGAAAAGCTGCTAGGGTGGAGGACAGGGCACTTTGTGATTTTGGTACTGGAGGTCTCGCTGCCCGTGGCTGAGGGCAGGCGCCCATGGACGGGGATGGTTGGTGAGCTCTGCTGAGACCCGGAGCAGGCTGCCTAAGCGACAGCTCCGTTTTGGAAGCTGTATAACTCATTAGCGCAGCACGGGGCCCAAATTAGTATGCCTTGCCTCTTATAATAAGGCATTTTCAGCAGGACCAGGGAGATACTTCAAAAGCTTTCCGAACGCCAAATACCAGACCCCAGAGACTCTTGGTGCCAGGGCCAGCCTCTCGCTTCACAGCATAGATTTCCCTGCGCTCCTGGGCAGCTTTCCCCGCCAGTAATTTGATTTGGAGCATTGGTTTTATCTCAAAGGAATGTTTGCACGTTATTTGTGAACTTTGGATAAAAGGTGTCCCACCAGGCGAAACACAACAGCTCTGCCCCGGGTGTCAAGTAAAGCCCTCTTTTGCCACGGCTTCCTGGTGAGTGTGTGTCCTCATTTGTGCAACACAGGACTAATTCCTCTTCAAATGCTTGGGAAAACTGCACTGCTAGAAGACTCTAGTGTCGGAATTTGTGAAAATATTTACTTTCTAGCCAGCTCTGGGGTGCAGGTTTCAAGGTCTCAGTGTTTCCGAGCTCCCCAGGTGCGGGGACGAGGAGCAGCGAGACCCGGGCACTTGACCCAAGCTGCCAACAGGGTTATTTCATACCAGGAACGGCACATTCGGTAGAAATTGGAAAGTTTGCTGAGGAGCTCTCATGTTCTCTCTCTCTCTCTCCCTCTCTCTCTCTCTCTCTCTCTCTCCCCCCTCCTTGCTGGCTGCCATCCTGAGCACTCCTCGCTCCGGTGCCGGAGCCCTGAGCCCTTCCCTTCCTCCCGCAGCCGCAGCGCTCGCAGGGTCCCACCTTGGCTGTCCCTGCGGGGAGTGCACGGCTCCTGCTGGTGGGATGGGCTGGGCATAGTCCTTGTACTGGTTCTTTAGTGTTATTGATGTGAATTGTCTAGCCTTATCCTATTAAATCTGTTTATATTTCAACCCCTGTGTTTCCTTGTTTTTTCCCAGTTCCCTTTCCTGGGTGGGGAGGGGTCATTGGGTGAGAGAATAATTGTCTAAACGAGAACAAATCGTTGTGGGTTTCTCAAACCATGACAGTGTGCTCTCTGCATCCACTGCATCCCTCCGAGGGGAAGAGAAAAGGGTCTGAAACGGGCTGAGCCCAGCAATGCCGTGCTTGGCGTCAGTGCTGCAGCAGCCTGGCCCGTCTGTGGTGGTCTTCCCTCTCTCCCAGGCCGGCGACGATGCCAGGAAACATCATCACGTTGTTCTTTGATCCCTGCTTGGCCTGTTGGTCATCTTAGCTTGGTGGAAGCTAAATACATCCTCCGTTTCTCCCGCCAGTGCAGTGCAGGGGGCTGAAGGGAGCGAGGCGCTTTGTTTCAAGCCAGATTAGGGATACAAGTTACCACAAAACAAAAGCACAGCCAGCCTTCAGCAGAGCTCCTCTCATCTAGACACAGCCTCCCTTGAACCCAACGCAGTCTGTGTTCAAAGCAATGCAACAGGCTCCAGAAGCCTGTTTAACCCCTGGCGGGTAAACGCTCAGTTACAGAATAAAGGAGGGCTCACATCTGAGAGATTTCGCTCCCATAAATTAGCAGGCTGGGTTAAATCAGGACACAAAGGAGCGTCTGCTGGCACAGGGCGTCCGCTCGAGGGACTTGCAGTAGTGTGGAGCTGTAATGCTTCGAACAGCTGCATGCTATAGCCTAGGATGGGACACACCGGGGTGTAACGAACATCTGGAGCTGTGGTCCTTTACTGGTTTATTGTTATCCTCAGCTCCGAAACCTCCAGTGCCCAGGGACTCGCTGCTGGCCCCGTGCCGCCTGCTCTTCCCCATCCCTGCGGCGGCAGGATGGGTACCGTGATCCTTCTGTACCTGCCGTGGCTCAACAGCATCTGACAGACTCAGTCCCCAGAGCAAAAGAAAGAGCAATGCTGGGGGAAAGGGGAAGAAAATCCAGTAAAGCGCTGACGGAAAAGTTCTGCCAAGGCGCTGTGTCAGTCAGTCGCGTTTCCCTCGGCCATCGCTGCTGCACGTGCCGTACAGAGCAGCTTTGGGGCATCAGCTGGGCTCAGCTGAAAAGCACTTTTATAACCCAAATTGTCGGTCACAGCTGGGAACTGGAGATGGTAACACACCGTATTTGTCCCTACAAGCACTGCATTATGAGGTACAAGCTAGTATTTGCCACCAGCATTTGTTCTGATGCCGGGCAGAGGAGACGAAGGCAGACCCATGCCGTTTTCATAGGATCACAGAATGGTTTGGGTGGGAAGGGACCTTAAAGGCCACCCAGTGCCACCCCCCTGCCCTGGGCAGGGACACCTCCCACCAGCCCAGGTTGCTCCAAGCCCCGTCCAACCTGCCCTTGAACCCCTCCAGGGATGGGGCAGCCACAGCTTCTCTGGGCAACCTGGGCCAGGGGCTCACCGCCCTCACAGCAAACAATTTCTGCCTCAGATCTCATCTCAATCTCCCCTCTTCCAGTTTAAACCCCTTCCCCCTCGTCCCATGGCTCCCCTCCCTGATCCAGAGTCCCTGCCCAGCTTTCCTGGAGTCCCTGTAGGGACTGGAAGGGACTCTAAGGTCTCCCCGGAGCCTTCTCTTCTCCTGGATGAAGGCTTTCGGTGCCTGTTCGTCTCCTTCACGACATTACCCAGTTTAATTTCACGCATCCCACCCGCAGAAGCCCGCCCGGGCCCGCAGGCACCGCCCTGACCGGATCCGATCCGGGCCGGGCCGGGCCCGCCCCGCGGGGGGGGGGTCGAGGGGAGCGGGGCGGTGCCTGCGGAACCACCCGGGCGGCGCGGTGGGACTCGGCCTCTCTCCGCGCCCGCCGCCGTGAGGCACAGCGGCGGAGCTTGGACGGGGCGGCCGCCATGAGGTGAGGTGGGAGCGCAGGGACTCCCCTTCTCCCCGGCCGCCATGAGGCGAGGTGGGGGCGCAGGGACTCCTCCCGCCGCCATGAGGCGAGGTGGGGGCGCCGGGGCTTCCCCTTTCCGGCCGCCATGAGGTGAGGTAGGGGCGCCGGGACCGCCTTCTCCCGCCGCCGTGAGCTGGGGGCGCCGGGACCGCCCTTCCCTGTCCGCCGTGAGGCGTGGTGGGAGCGCCGGGGCTCCCCTTTTCCCCGGCCGCCACGAGGCGAGGTGGGAGCGTAAGGATTCCCCTTTTCCCCGGCCGCCATGAGGCGAGGTGGGGGCTCCCGGGCTCCCCCTTCCCGGCCGCCGTGAGGCGAGGCGGGCGTGCAGGGACTCCCCTTCTTCCCGGCCGCCATGAGGTGAGGGGCAACGGGGCGGGAGGCCTGTGGTGCCTCACCCTGCCCGGGCGCTCTGGGGAAAAAAAAAAAAAAAAAAAGCCACGTGAAATACTCCCTCTTTTTTTTTTTTTTTTTCTTGTTATTAATGGCTGGAACGCGGCCGTGCCCGTCGGCCCACGCTGGCTGATAACCTGCGAGGCCCTGGGACTGGAGGGTAATTTGTTCAGGCTGTGCCGTTTAGAAGTAATTTTTCAGCCTATTATTCGGTTTGATTTTTTTTTTTTCCCCGCTTTCCACAAGCCAGATCCCAGCTGTTTAGCGCTATTAATACAGATTTAATTAATTGAATATTTTAAGTGATGTTTCTCTTGTGCTCTCTTTAGGGCTTCCAGCTGGTGTGCGGCTGAGGCGCGTGTGAGGGGGATGGCTGTAACGCGGAGCTCTGGGGTGGCAAAGAGCTGTCTGGGAGACACAGCCCTCGGGTAACAGCTCCTCAACGGTGGCCTTCATCGATGGAAACCCCCGAGTCTTGCCATAGCATGACCTGTGCCTGTGGAGAGGAGATGTGAGGGAATAACCTGTGTGTGAGGCACGGGGAGAGATCGGGAGCCTTTCGAGCTACGAGGGTGAGCTCTCTCCACAAGTCAGCTAGGGGAGATGGGCAAGAAGACTGCTCCTTCTGCCATTTTGAGTAAATAAATAGCCTCTGCTGGCTTGTGAATGGGCTGTTGTGCCAGCCTGTGGTGCTCTGGAGTGGAAATAACCCCTTGGTTTATCTAGAGAAGCACGTAGTGCTCCCTGCTGCTGGGGGAGATGTTAGAAGCAAGGCCCGCATCACGAGGGGGATGTACTTTAGGGCCTCTACATCCTTTAAAACCCTCAATTTTGAGTTCTTTTCTGCCCAGCGGTAGTCAGCTACCCGTCGCTGCGCAGTGCCTGTGATAGTGTTATGCTGCTGGGAGAGAAACGCGCTGCTGAGTGGCTCCTGGCACCGCCGGTGCTGTCCTGGCATTCGGCGGTGGCAGGGTTTGGCAGCGCTCTGCATGCTTGAGAGTGGAGTAACTCCTGCTCCGTGGGGTTAATCCTAGATGGGATGCAGACAGCGCACTGTCAGAAAATTAAAAAAAAAAAAATCTGTCACATGTTTTATTTAATATTGCATCTTTTGTGTAAAATGGAGGTCAGCTAATTAACTGGTCAGTGTTAAGAGTTGAACTTGGGGTCTTCAGATACACTCCTGTTAACTGTCTTTGAATCTTTTTTAATGTCTTTAATTAATGGTTTGCATGTTTTGCTGCAGGAGGGGGCTTGGTGGGGCAGCGGTAGCTGTCAGAAGAAAAGGAGTAAGCTGTTGGTGCCGCTTTGTAGGCCGCCATTTGAAACAGATTGAGAAGATGGAAACTTACACAGTTTAAGTGGGATTGCTGGAGAACTACTTGTTTTCAGGATCTGGATGCAGTAACTTTTGAAACATCAAAGATGGTTACGGGCAAGGTATAACACGAATTAGATACACAATTTGTTAATGCCCTCTCACTGCTTGTTTAAAATGATATCTTTATTAAACTTATTTATTTTTAAACTTGCTCATTTTGGTTTTCATTATATCATGAGGCTGTGGGGTACAGCAGGATGTGAAAGCTGCCCTGAATTCTTGTCGGTGGGAGGCTGGAGAGGCAGGAAGGCGGCAGTGTGTGCCTGGCACCCCTCCTGCCGCACACACGCTCTCCTCCAGAGCCTCCGCTGCGTGGTCAGGTTTTTAACAAGGCTTCCTTTCTGCACGCACTCTGAAGGAGATGTTTAAAGTTTTCCATAAAGGAATTAAGGTCTGTAATACCTATTTCTGCTGCGCACGCAGCCAGTACCAGTTCACAAGGTATCCGTCCCATGCTCCGGTTCCTGACTTGAAAGAAGTTTCTTGTTATCTCCCTTCTCTGGGCCTGAGGGGAGGTGAAGCCCACAAGAGATGGAGGAGTTGGGAAGTGCTGCCGAATACTTAAAATACATTGAAACTGCTGGGGAGGGGGAAGGTGCCCATCATGGATTCGGACAAAAATGTTTAAACTCAAAATGCAAATGCAGTTGTCAGAGCAAAGGAGCTCTCGCCAAGATGCCTGACCCATTTGGATTCAATGCGGTCTTCTGGGGAGCCCCAGGTTTGTGAAATAACCCAAACTTGGGAGTTTTTTAGGCTAAAACTTCTGGTTTTGGTTTTTTAAAAAACGGTTCAATGGCCCTCAGTCACGTTACATGACGGTTATCCTGCCTTAGATGCTGCTGCAGTGCCATCTACATAGGCTTTGAACTGCTGGCTGCAGGGGTGCAACAGCATCAACCTATTTAGGTTGCTACTGGCTGCAGTTTATATAAATGTGAGGCTTTTGATAAAAACAGTGGCACGCATCAGGTTAGTTCCCAAATTGTTAATGGTTTATGTCAGGCAGGTGCTTCTGTCATGCAGAATATCAATGAATTAACTACAGTGCTGAATTCTATCAGGGCTCTCTTAATTTTTAAATGTCCCTGATGCTGCTTGCTTACCTGTTAGCCCTTCTGCCCTCTGAGTATCGCTGAGCTTTGAATACGCATTTGTTATACTCTATACAGAAATATTTGTCAAAGTATTGAACGACAGCAAGAAAGAGGTTTTTCTTAGTTGAAATTTATGGCATACATAAATAACGTTACTGGTTCTGTATGAGCAAGTTCTACCTGCAAAACTAATGCTGGGGTTTCCTGCGGGTTAACGTTGTGCCCAGCGATGTCCCTCTTCCCCAGCTGGGCAGCGAGGGGTGCCCGACGGCCAGTGGACTTCCAGGAAACACACTCGCTGCCTCGGGGCCGCTCTGCTTCCTGCTGCTGTGCCAGGTATTTCTGAAATTGGCAAAAAATGAGGAATACACACCGTCAGCCACTTAAAGCATGGGCAACAAATACACGCTGACTGGCTTATTTCCTTGAAAAACTCTTTCTGCGGCAAAGCTCTCAGGGCTGAACCCAAGACTTGGAGGCCTGGTTGTGCTGTAGCAAAAAAGGTAGAAGAAAAGGTGGGAGGAAGTCTGCTGGCAGCGGTGGTTATCCCATCGGAGCGCTTGGGAGCGGCCGCAGAGCTCTTGAGGCCCCGCAGCTCTCTGGCAGCTGGAGGGGTACCGCTTTTTCTCCCCTCGCAAATCCACCAGGCTTTGTGCACCTACCGGAGAAGAAAAAACATAGGAATGTCATAAAAATTGTCAGAACCTGAGAGGAAAAGGGAGCAAGGCCCTCTCTTCTACCCAGGGAAACGCGAACGTGATTTATGGCTCTGTTTATTAGCACCGTACGCTTTGCAATCTCCATGTGACTTCTACTGGGCAAAAGTGGCTGGATTGCTTTATGTTCCATCAAGGCGCTTTGCTCTACTTTTGCTGCTCTGCAGTACCGGAGCAGACGCAGAAGTGTTGTTAACTTAGATTTATGTGTTTGCTTTCGAGCGCTTAATTGTTTTTTATCCTGAGCTTGTTAAGAGAGCTGCATTTCTTGTGATTGTTCTCTGAGCACTTCATATTATTTCAACACGTATTTTGTACCAGTCCGTTGTTTTTTTTTTTTCCAAATACCTTCTGTGTTATTGTTTCATTGTGCTCTCCAGCCACATATAGAGAAGAAAAATCAGCCCACGATGAATTCAAAAGGCAGGTTTTTTCCTTTTTCCCTGGAGACGGCCTCCTCGCCTTTGTAAAGCTGCCGAACACAGCAGCTCCCACATCGACGGAGAGGCTGAGTCCTTAGCCCCAAATCAAATTGGAAAGACATCGAGTGTGAAAGAATTTTAAATGATAAATATAACTTGCCTGATTCTACAAGTACTATTTTCGTCATAAAAATCAACAAATTTAAGGAGAGCACAGGAAGGGTGAACTTTCCTCATACCAGCGCCAGGTGGCAATATTGGCTCAGATGAGAAGAAAAGCCTTGCACAGGAGCTGTAGGCTTTTTTTGCCAGAATCTTCTAATGAACCTAACAGGCATCGAGAGCCCATTGTCTTAAATTTTATTTTAGAGATGGTAACATCTCCATCCTGCTGAGGAGAGCAGTCCTTGGCCTGAGTGGACAGAGCATGGCCGTGCCCGTTGCCTGGCCTAGGCCGCTGCAGGGACTACGAGTGCCTGCCTGATTACAAAGGTAACGAGGCATTGGGGTCAGAAGAGCCAAGTGGCCGTGACGAATAATTATTATCTTGGGCAAATACGTGCAAAAATGCCTGGGTAGTGTCACCTGTTCGTCCCTTTCCAGTCATGGAAGGCAGGAGAGGGAGTGCTAAGGGGAGCCATGAGGGGGGCCCTGGCTCTCTCTGAGGAGGGTTTGCCTCCGCCGGCGCTGGGGACGCGTTTCTTCCTGGTGTTACCAGGGGTTCAGAGGACAGCGACCCCAGGACTGTCCCTTCGGTTGTCACCCGCGGTGGCGTCCGGGGACAGCGGGACTGTGCGGGAGGGCGGCGCTGAGGGCGGCTGCCAACCCGTGGCCCCCCGACCTGCCCGCGCTGTTCCCTCAGCGCGAGCCGTGGGGCGGGGCCAGGCGGGCGCCACGCCACGCCCCCCCCCTCCAGCGCCTTCCCATCGTCCACGGCGGGAGCGCGCGGACAATGAGCGGCGGGCGGGCGGCGGGCCGGCGGCCGTGGGGTTCTCGCGAGAGCAGGGTGAGCGCCCCCCCCCCCCCCCCCACTTCTCGCGAGACCCGGCGCGGCAGCCCCGCCTCCTCCTCCCTCTCTTCCCCCCTCCCCTCCTCCTCCTCTCCCCGGGCCACATCCCCACACGGAGGGCGGGGAACGGGCGGCCGGCGCCGAGCCGAGCGGAGCGGCGGCGAACGGGAACGGCACGGAGCGGCCGCCGCCGGGCACGTGAGCGGGCGGGCAGCGGGCGGGCGCGCTCTCGCGAGCCTCTTCCCTCAGCCCCCCCCTCCCCCGTCCCTCCCCTCTGCCCCCCCCCCCGCCGCCGGGGCTGCAGCCAACGCTGAGGCGACGCCGCCGCCGCGCTCCCTTCCTTCCCGCCGGCCCGCAGGTAGGAGTGGCGCTGCGCCCGCCCCCGGCCCGCCGCCATGTTAGGAACCGGCGGCGGAGGCCGCTGCTCCGTGAGGGGATTGGGGGGGGGGGCGCCCGTTAGGAACGGTGCGGGGGGGAACGGGCCTGGCGCATGCGGGAGCGGCGGGCCCGGCCGGTGCCACGGGCCGCCCGCAGCGCCAACCGGCGCCCCCGCCCGCCGCCCGACGGTACTGCGGCCCGGGCCGGCCCGAACAAAGCCCCGCGGCCCGGCCGGCCTCCCCCGCCATGCCGGGCAGCGGCGGGCCGGGGGTCTGCTCCTCGCTGAGGGCGGGGAGAGGGGTCTCCGCTCGGCTGCTCGGTGTTTGAACACGTTAAACGTGTTTTCAGGGGTGACCCCGGCGAAACCCACGGTTCGCCCGCTGGCTGGAACTTTACCGGAGCGCCCTAGTGGCGCTTCTGGTGCCCGCTGGGCCCTCAGGGCCGGCATCTTTCCTCCCCAGCCCCCAAAAACGGCCGCTCGGAAGCCGAACAGCATGTCAGCAACGTGCGTGCCTTGCCCACGTCTCTGAAGGCCCTTAGTCTCAAAAACTGCTGGGTTTGACGCTTATCTGGCATTAAGAATTAATGAATCGAGCATTAAGAGTGCTGACAGTAGAAGCATCCGTTTGACTCCTCTTTCTACTCAGTTTCACTTTCATATAATTTAACCTGTCGTTACAAATCGTGCTGCAGGGATTTAAACCCCCCCTCCTCCTGGGGTGGCCTAATAACGTTTTTTTTATGTACGTATTTTGTTTCCAGAGTCAAAAGTGATGAGATATAAAGTTCACCTATGCTGAAAATAAGCAAAAGTTTAAAAAGAACTTTCTGGGAACCTGGAGAACTGCTTTGCTCTAATAAATGTAACATTTATGCTGTAGAAAGAAAGCTGAAATACCCTTCTTGTAAAGGTGCAGCTTTTTTCCTTTCCACAAAGCATACCTTTGGGGAAAAAAAAAATCTAATACTGTTTTAAACAATTGAATAGTCTTTATTCCTTTTACTCAGCTTTAAATTCCTCGAGTTTTTTGAACTATTGATGGAGTAAGCAGTCCTGACTTCCTAGAGTAAGATAAGTAGGGAGCAACTCTTGTTGAGAATATGAGTCTCTTAAAAGCAGTCTGTGTAGTTTTAGTGCCTCAGAAGAGGAAAAGGGAACGTTTTCTGATACTTCTTTATAAAGAATCTATTGATCAGTGGTTTAATCTTCCTGAAATTTGAAACGTGTTAATACACTGGAAACGTTAATATATTAAAATTAGTTTTTTCAAAATGTAGTGAATCATATATTAACATTTTTAACGTATTACCGATAAATTAGTGGAGTTCTGTGTTGAATTTTATCAAAAACCACACAAAATGATTCGTTACTGAATTACATGGAATAATTAAATTTGAGTGAGGTTGCTGGCACTTGATCCTTCTGCATGTGTTTGCTCAGGGGTAACCCAATATCTGTACTTTCACGTTGTGCACTAGGTAAGGAGATGAAATGTAAGAAACAAATTCAAGAGTTCTGATTGCTTCCTAAGGATTCTGGTGAGGCTGGCAATGTCACAAGCCTTTTTTGTTTGCTTTAGAGAAGCTATCTGAAGTTACTGTCTATTGAAAACTTGAGTTTCCAGTGTTTTGCACGTGTCTAGTTGTTAAGTACATGCCAGGGCTAAATGATGGGAAGAATAACCAAGAGAAATTCTTAAATGCATCCTTAAAAATATGAATATCCATGTTCCTAAAGTTAAAAACTAAAAACCGATTAAAGAGGAGGGAAGAAGAGTCAGTCCTTGAGGCTCCAAACTAAATTTAAGGATCCATTGTATTATGATCCATACAACTGAAATACGGTTGCCATCTGGTTTATTCAGGACTACACTTAAATTAATTTGGTGGGAAATAAAGTAAATATTGTCTGTTGCTCTTCTCTGTGACTCGCACAGGTCTCTGCTGAGAGTTCTGTTGAATGCGAAGATATTTTGTAATCTAATACTTGACAGTGTTCTGGGTAGCTCAGCAAATCTGGGGGAGAAGCTGTTGTAAGCAAAGCTGCAAAGAAATTATTTCCATTTGGTTTATTTGTTAATTTATGAGTGTATTTTTGTGGCCTCTATGCTGCTTGCATTCTTCCTCAGTGCTTCAAGTCAGCAAGTCTTGAAAACAAAAGCAAATACCTCACAATATTTCTGAACTAATTTAGTTTGCAAGTGTTTAAGTACCATATTATGTAGTCATAACTTAAACAAGAGAGTTTTTATTTTGAGCACTAAAACAGTCAGTCCCTTGATTCGTCTCTGCCACTAGACTACATCTCTACAACCTCATGCAAGATTTCAGCTGGGAAAGAATGCGATTTTATCCCAGCTCTGGAAATGCCTGGAGGCAAACTTACATTCACTGATTAGTCAGAACGCTTTTTAATCACTTACCAGATCAGAATACAGAAGTGTTCTGTTTATTTCTTTTTTTAAAAAAAAAAAAAGTGAAATTAGTTCTCTGTTACGCTGATTAACTCTCTGATATGGTCTGTCTTTGGATCACTTTATATGTAACCTGTTTATTTAAAAAAAAAATAATTGTGGTATTTTCTGTGATTTTTATATTTTTTTTGGTCAAAGTTTTGGTGCCCATGAGACTATTTATCTCCAAAACTGACGTGAATGAATAGTGATTGTCTCCTTGCTTTGCCAAGCGCATGAACATAATGGTCGTTATTACTGGAGCTTCCAGGCTAAGATCCTGTATCATTCCGCAGTGACACTGTTTTTAGCAGACCCCTTCTGTTGAACCAAGTCTTCATGGCTTCATGAAGCTTTTCGTAGGTGCTGGAACCTGCACACATCCATCTTAATGTGGAGTTGCAGCTCTGAAGGTAGTGACAAAGAGTGGACTTACAAGTAGTAGGAAGGAGTGCATGGAAGCCGTAGACGTAATCATGACAGCCATTATTCTGTATGTTCCTGGCCATTTCTATTATCCCTTTCTAAAAATAAACATTTTTTTGCCTCCTTTACTCTTTCTGTACTCTTCCTCGGCCCCTTTTTTCACTTCTGTTGTTTCTGTAAAGGAATAAATGCACTTTTTTTCCATGCACTTCTTACAAAAAGAGGGATGCTTGAATTTATTAAATTATGTAATGAGTGGAAATAGGAAGTTGGGTTCTTTTACAGTGCTCTTTTCTGCATTCAAATGTTGAAAATTATATAAGTTCTTCAAGAGTCTTAACTGCTCAACTAGTCGTTTTAGTTTCCCATTTATAAATAAGTCTTTTTCATATGTAATACTTCTCTGTTCTGAAGCAATCTTCTGTTACAGTAACTTCAGATCTCAGATTATTATGTGCTCCTCTGATCAAGCAAGTCACTGAGATGAAGCTAAACGTAATCCTAAGAAATGAAACTCTTCCAGTTGTTCTGCGAGGCCTGAAACAGATTGTCTAATCTGCGCACAAAAAAAGCGCATGCATCCAGTGTGCCAGGTGCTGCTTGAATTTTTGAGGTGACGACCTTTGAAGATTGGTTGAACAAGATGAGTTGTTTTCTTGCATGTGAAACAGCAATATTAAATAACCGCTGTGAAAGAACCGAAGTGTACCTGAACTGGGTGATAATCTGCATTTTTCCTCTTTCTAAGGCTGCTAGACAATTCCTCCTTTGCTTTTGGAAAGACAGTGGCCTTTTCTGTATTGTCTGAGTTAAAGTAATCTGGTAGACTTACATCCATTGTACTCAGTTATTCAGCAGCTAGATAACATCTGCTTCTAATTCCCTTGCAAGTTCTTGTTTTTATTACCATTATTTCTCAGAGCAACACGGGGAGACGCCCGTCTAAATTTGTCACTTGGACTTCCAGATCTCTTCTGTCAATGACCTTTTTTGCCATGATGCGCTGGAGGCAGTTTTGTCAAGAAGCATGTGAGTTCTTCCATAGGGGAATAGATTGCTGCACTGAGTGTAACACGTAAAGGAGGAGAAGAAAAATCTGTAGTTTTTTATCTAAAAAGCAGGGGTTGTGGGTGTGAAACTTCTTAGAGACTTTTTTTTTCCTCCAGGGGTGTGCTGTATTCAAGAGCTTTGTGCCGTTACAAATTGAGGGTGTATTTTTCAGCTTGCAAATTACTTCATGTATTTATAATTGAGTTTACTTGATTACATTCAATATGTTCTGAATAATTTTGTTTTTGAAGTGAAAGTGAAACTGACTAGAAAGTGAAAACAGTTATTTTTCATTTTTGAGACTTTTCTATAAATAGTGGAAGAGGAATGGGTACAAGATGAGTTGTCCTAAGAATGAGATTAATATTAAAGCTATAATATATATACTCAGGTGAAAAAAAAACCAAACCTAAAACTAAGTGGTAGAAGAAATAGGGAGCTAGGGAACTACTTTCAGCCTACTGGAGTGCCATAAAAGGTGGTAATCTGAGGTTATTGTGCTTACCACAATCAGTGTATCCGAAGAATTCACTTAATTAATCTTTTCAGGAACAAAACTAATATTTATGTGGAGCAAGAGTTGTATAAGCTTTATTGAAAAGAGTTAATCAGTTTTACACGAAAAGAAAACCCTTGTATAGTGTATGCAAGTCAGCCTTATTTTGGCCTTTATTTGGTAGCAGTGTATTCGGTAGGATTCAAATTTCTTATTTTTGTTGTCTGCCTTTACAGAAGTCTCTTTTGCAACTTCTAGATATAAAGTGTTTTTTCATTGTCCCCATTTGTCTGGAAATCTATTTGACTTTCAACTTATTTCAAGGTTGCTTTATATTATATATTTTCAAATCCTAATATGGCCAAATTTCTGTTCACAGATCTTAAAAATGTATATCTGAAAGCCTGTCTGTTCCCAGTATAGGTGAAATTACACGAAGAGCAATTAGCTTAACACTTTCAACTCTACTAAATCATGTCTGGATCTTTAGACAGCTTTGTTCAGTCACACTCATCTTGTTGCGGTGACTCAGTTGATGGCACACGCGCTTAAAAGCTGGCACTGGTCTGTGGGAACCTGTCTCTAATCAGATACTGACACGAAATCTTTCAGAAGTGTTCAACACAAGAAATGCGATCTTAGAATCACATATTAAACCTGACCATGTGGAAGTTAAACATTCTTTGGTACGGTTTTTAGAGCTCTTCCCCCACCTTGTTTTGTTGTTGTCTTCATCCGATCTTAAAAGAAGGGGGATGGTTAGGAGTAGAGCACAGCAGCAATTGCAAGATGATGGTGATGTGATAAATAGTGATTTTTGACGATGTCTCAGAAACCTAGTTTTTGTTTAGTAACTCCACTCGAATACCTAATCAGGTGTAGGGCAGTTTACTGCCTAGCACACCAACCGCCAGCGTTATATTCTGTCTTCATCGTATGATTGTCTTACTCTCCCACTTCATGCTTTTTCATACGATTGTTCCTCTTTGTTTCTTTGTCTCGTTTTTTCTCCCCATCTTTCCTGGTTTTATTTTTCTCTTTGCGCACAGTATGGTTATGCAAAACCTCCCTGTGTGTGTGGGGTCGAAGCATGGCCTGCAGTCCGGTTCTCTGCAGCCCAGGTCCCTGCCAGTCTGGGAATTGTTGGGTTTTGTTCTCCGCTAATCTCTCCAGAGCAGCGGACAATGAACAGCCAATTGAAAACTGTGACAAGAGGATTACTGAGCATCTGTTCAGAGAGAAAGGGTATGTTTGAAGAGTGGAGAACTTTCCTGATTTAGTGAAAACTTGAATAGTGCAGGTCCTTGCATTAACAGCAGGACGCACAGTGCCTTTCCTGACCACATGGTTGTCTGCTGAACCGCTGCTGGGGTCAGGTTTGTAAAACCCCCTGGAATATCTGATTTTATGAAGAACCTAGTAAGTTCAGCTTCAAATTGTTCGGTAAGTGTGGGAATGAAGTAGAAGGAAATGTTTATGTAAAAGTGGAAGGAGTAAGGATTAAATGGTAAAACTGTCATAGAGTATTTTGAAGATTACTGAATGTGTATAAGATAAAACATGGTACTCAAGTGAGTATTAGTGTTTCTCTCGTGTTTGAACTTGAAAGAGTCTTGATTTTTACAGTACAGTTCGTAAATGCTTTCTATTCAGGTGTTCTTTAGTGTGGCCAGCTTGTCCTCAGTATCTCACTCAATTTGCCGCGTCTGCTCTCCCTATATCCTTGTTTTACTGTTTTCGTCTAAAGCTTTCTGCAGCGCTTTTCTGTCGTCTTCTACTTTTAAACTTATTTTTCATCCCCATGTTTCTCAATCTCTTATTCTTAACCAAATGTTACACAATTAAGCTTACTTTGAAGTAACTCCAATATATGTGGATCTGAAAAGCACAGCTGAAATATGAGTTTAGATGTACTGATAACAGAATACGTAGCAAACTGTATAAAGCAGTTACTTTTCAAAGATGGAGCTGTGTGGGTTTTGTGTGCTTTATGTATCTCTCATAGAATCTATTATTTTTCTACATAAATACATAATTTTGTAACACGCTGCTACCGAGAAAGAAAACCCAAGTGCTTTTCAACTTAAAGTAGAAGAAACTTTATGTGCTATTGAAACAGGGCTCTGGATTGAGTAGGCAGTTGGGGTAGAGACATGCTCATAACCTTGGTCTTTTTTCTTCTGTTCCCAGTACAAGAGAAATTGCCTTCTGCAGAATCCATCTCTTCAAGGAAAAGTCCTTGCTTTCATTTTGTCCTTTCCATTTCTCCCCAAACGTACCTGTTCTGTTAGAAGCTGATTTCATTTGGAGCTATGCAATTTATGCCTGTTTCTTTTTTTTCAAGTGATTATGTGTTTTATGCACATCTGAGTGGCAGTGCTGGAGAAGCAAAACTGCGCTGCAGAGATTTGGAAGGGCTTTAGCGCATTGTGGATCCAAGAACAACGTATTCCTGGTGGAATGTTTTCATGTGTGTTGAATCGCTTTAAATTTTGTGTATCTGTCCCAAGGCTGAAAGAGTATGGGGAGAAGTATTACAGTTTATTTCTGCTCTGCAGTAAAATAAGAAATTTATGGAATTTGTCCATTGCACCATAAAATACGCTGTGGATATTGATACACTGTTTGGTGAAAACTTCAGGTGAATGCAGTTGAACCAACTGTTTAAATATGAGGTTAGTATTTTCATGGAACACAGGGCAGATCTTTAACTACCACATATGGTCATGGTGTCAGAGTGTCAGACCTGAACGAAGGAAGAAGCCGTTTGCTGGTAAGAGACAGGGACAGCGCTGTCCTGCAGGGCTGGCTGGGGTGCCGTGCCATCTCCTGACTCACCTAGTGGCTCTTTCTGCAGGGCTAGGGTTTTCCTTGGGTCTCCCATCCCACTACAAGCCTGACCTTGTTTAGCTTGAGGTCTGCCAGTACAGGCCCATGTCACGGCTGCAATATAACACAGTAAAGAATCACTTCGAAGTGCTATTACCTGTAAAACTGCAATTTGAGCAAGAGGTCTTGTTTACTTCCTGCAAAATTTAAAACTTATTTTTCTTGTTCACATCTGTCTTCACATCGGTAATTTGAATTTTACTGCAAAAAGATTGACTGTTATGTTTGGTCTTATTTACCAGATCTTATAGCAGAAACTTTTTGCCCAAACTTCAGTTACTTTTAACTTCCTTTCGTCCTATTCTGTGGTGGTATAGGTTTCATTTTCAAATATGTATCGTATGCCAAAATCATCTTGGATTCTATGGGCTTAAGTTTTTTGTGGTCTTCTCATGGACGCTGTACAGTAATGTAGGGTATAAACAAAACCATTAACCAGAGATCAAGGCTTATATGCTAGTAAACTTTAGATGCTTTCAGACATCCCAAACTTCTGAAATTCACTTGTCTTCGGTATGAAAGTAGCTTTTTGTAGAAGAGTAGTATGTATAGGAAACACGACTGTATTTTTATCTGAAATGATATATGTAGGTTCTGGGTACCTCTTGAATCTGTTAAGTTATGTAATAAAAGCCTTGTAAGATTGAGATCTTTAATGTTTTTAGATCAACATGATGCATAAGTTTAAAACAGCATCTGTTTAAAGGGATTTATGACTAAAACTGCTTGTTTTTCTACAGAATTGTCTGGTGTTTCTCAGCTTGAAGAAGATCTGCAGTCATTATTGATCCTCTTTCTTGGCGTTACCATTTTTGAAGTGAAGTTTGCCTAGCTTTCTAGTGTGAGCTCTCTTTTCAAACATCTTAAAAACAAAACAAAAAAAAAAGAATTTTTTTTTGATCCATAAAGTAGACAAGCTCTAGTTCTACAATGTCCAAGTCATTCCAGCAGTCATCTCTGAGTAGGGATTCACAAGGTCATGGGCGTGACCTCTCTGCAGGAATAGGCCTTCTTGCTGCTGCTACCCAGTCTTTAAATATGCCAGCATCTCTTGGAAGGATGAACCAGGGTACTGCACGCCTTGCTAGCTTAATGAATCTTGGAATGAGTTCTTCATTGAACCAACAAGGATCTCATAGTGCACTGTCTTCTGGTAGTACCTCTTCCCATAATTTGCAGTCTATATTTAACATTGGAAGTAGAGGTCCGCTCCCTTTGTCTTCTCAGCACCGTGGAGATGCAGACCAGGCCACTAACATTTTGGCCAGCTTTGGTCTGTCTGCTAGAGACTTAGATGAACTGAGTCGCTATCCCGAGGACAAGATTACTCCTGAAAACTTGCCTCAGATCCTTCTACAACTTAAAAGGAGGAGAGCTGAAGAAGGTTATGGTAGAGATGGCAGATCATCCACACGGGAACCACCGTACAGAGTACCTAGGGATGATTGGGAAGAAAAAAGGCATTTTAGAAGAGATAGCTTTGATGATCGTGGTCCTAGTCTCAACCCAGTGGTTGACTATGACCATGGAAGTCGTTCTCAAGAATCTGGTTATTATGACAGAATGGATTATGAAGATGACAGATTAAGAGATGGAGAAAGGTGTAGGGATGAATCTTTTTATGGTGAGACTTCGCATAACTATCATAAATTTGACAGTGAGTATGACAGAATGGGTCGTGGTCCTGGTCCCGAGAGATCTCTCTTTGAGAAAAAGAGAGGTGCTCCTCCAAATAGCAATATTGAAGACTTCCATGGATTCTTACCGAAGGGTTATCCCCATCTGTGCTCTATATGTGATATGCCAGTTCATTCTAATAAGGTGAGTTATGCACCAGATACTTCTATTTTCCTTTACGTTGTAGTATCTGTTCTGTTTTTACCTATTTCTTGTAATTATTTCTATAGCCTGGTTGCTTTTGAAATGATCTGAAAGTTGGTTTGAGAGTGAAAAAGGCACTTGGTTTATTTGCAAGGTAATTGTTAACAAACACTGTAAACCAGGGCTTTACATTAATGTATTTTGTTTGCCCCGATTGCTTAACTTCAAGTCAAACAGCTATCATCTACTGGGATATCTTATTTATATTTTACATCTACATGTTCTCTTAACCACAAACATCTGGCATTCAAGCAGTTTTGGGGTGGGTTTTTTTTTTTTTTGTTGGTTTGGGGTTTTTTTGCAGTGTATCTACTGTGCTATTCGGGAAGCTAGTTTCAGCTCTCCTCCACATCTGTCTTGATTGCTGATTTATATGTAGTTAAGATGCATTCTTGCACAGTTCCGCTTTTTCCCTGTCCAAAGGGAAAGAGTTAATGTAGAGCCCTGGCACTTATTTGCAAAAGTAAAAACTACGTTTTAGATTAGCTCATTCTTGCCTTTTTAATTTCACTTTAACACTCTGTCTCATACTATGGCTGAAATTTGTCGTCATTTTTCTCCTTTTTCACAACTTTCTTAGACACTTCAGACTCACTTTTTATTGTCACATGTTGCATCTATCCCTGTAGACTCTCCGAGCAATCAGTCTGCTGTTGCAGTATCCCGCTCTGCGTTCCTCGTAGTGTTCTTTACTTGGCTCGCCAGTAGAGTGGATCTTCGGGTGTGTTCGGTTATGCTGAGACTTCCCTCTTAGTTTATTCATGAGAGTTCAACTCTCTGCAAAGGTAGCAGGTTACTCAAAAAGGCCTTTTTATTCGGACATTATTTCCAGAGCCTTCTCACTTTCAGCTTTTCCAATTTTACTCATCTTGCTGATTTTCAGTATACTAGGCAATTTAATTGGCTAATGCAGTGCCCCTCTTGTCACAATTAGTGGCTAATTAGCTCAAAGGCCTTCAATTGAAAATATAATACATGCTATTACTGTAAAATTGATGCAATGTGGAATTGCTGTTACTAACCATTTCTTTACAGTTACCTCTCAAAGTGCTGCTTCTGTACATCTAATCTTACTGAAACACGAGAATTATTCTGTCCCTGCAAGGAACTGATCAAACCGGTTCTAGAGCACGCGCTGTACGACTCCAGCTGATCTGACAGTTTATGAACTTGTGTTGCTTTAATTACTTTCTATATAAAAAAATGATCACAGTAATCCGGGTTTCTTGTCTCCTATATTTGATGTTTATTTTCATAAAAGGTTTTAAGTGTTGCCAGTTTAGATGCCATGCTCAGTTCTGTAAAAGGACTTCATTTGGTTAGATTGAAAACATAAACTTCTGAGGCCCTTGAAGATGGCAACCAGTAATCCTGTAAGTAGGGGTCTTTTTAGCACTTTATTTTAAAGCTTCATGCTTCTTAGTTTGCTTTGGTATGAAGATCTATTGAAAGGATATCCAATGTGAAATATCTTTCCAGGTATGAGAAATACAAAATTCTTTTGACAGCATAACTTAAATGGCTGACTTCTTCTGTAACATGTAAAACCATCTTTTTTTTTAGGAATATGCTTTGATTAAACTGCTAGTACACCATAAAATATTTGAGATTGGATCATCTGTTTCTTGTGACCCAAGTTTGGGCTTCGTTTCTAATTTCAGAAATCATGTCACTGCAAGAATTTTTCTCTTTCTCTCCTTTTTTCCTCTGCCTTGCATACCTAACAGTTACAGAATTCCTTATTTTGTGTCTCCCACAAAATTGAATCAAGTAGAACTTAACTTTTAACGTAATCTGATCTGAACCAAAATTTATGGAAAGCAGAAAGGGAATGCTTTTCTTAGCTGGGACAATGTAAACTTACTACTGCAGTATCAAATTCTCATTTTCCCCATCTCCAAATAAAAATATCATAGACTTTTTTTAAGAGCATATGATAAAACACTGTGTATTTTAAGGCTGAGCAGGGGGCTAAACACCCCTAGTGGAAGTTAAGCTGGCAGGCTAGTCCTCTGTTTTTTCTTTTTTAGCCAAGTTATTAATTGCTTCTTTAATTTGCTGTGTATATATTTTAAGACTCAGTTTGTTTTCTCTCTAATTGTGAAGTAAATGGTGCCCCAGTTCCCTTAGACATTTTGTCAATCCTGATCCCTTTATCAAGGAATGAGTTGTTGGATGAGGAGGGGTTATTTTCCCTGCCAAAGAAAAAGGCTGATGCCACATGAGCAGATGAATGTGGAGGTTAAACACTTCAAACAGTGATAAATCTCAAAGGAAAAACACGGCCGTGTCCCTAATAGAGGGCTATCTAAAATTAGGTCCTTAAATTTGCCCTAATTTTCTGAAGAACAGCGCGTCCTCTTGCTTGCATCAGTTGAGGCAAAAGGTAATCTGAGTTTTAAGAAACTCCCTTCAGATTTTCTCTATCTTAACTTCGGGTGTTCATGTTAATTCGTGTCTGTAAATATCTAGTGCCCTGAAACAGCAGGGAGTGGTGCTCAGGCTGGGTAGAGGCAGGGAGTCAAGGGAAGTCCAGATTAAGAATTTTATTAAATACAAAAAGTTAATAATGTAGATGAGCCATTGTTCTGAAAACTTTCCCTGGGGAAAAAACTCCTAAGTTATATATCAGATCTCCCTTTTTTGCCAATTTAAAAGCATTTGAAGTATAATGAGAATTATATCTCCCAAACTTTGGCTCCAGATTGCAGATAATGTCTATTTCAGTTTATAATAATTTTAAATTGCATGTTAAGACAGCTTCAAAGCATGGTGTATCTAGCAGAATCAGCCACCATGGCTTTACAGATTGTACACCCAAATTTAGAGGGTTTTTAGTCTTTAAGTCTGTTGTCTGTAGTATAGCACTAAAACTTGTTAGCAAGTTTTAAATTGAAGAAGCTTTGGTTTTAAGTATTGAATGTTTTGTAGGTAGATAGGCTTGCTTGGGTGTTTTTTTCATCCTAATTGCTAGTGTGTTACTAATTTATAGTTGCAGTGCCTATATCTTGTGCTGAGAGCACCACTTTTTCATGTTCTTGATAAAATGAGTGAAGGTTTCATTTTACTCCATGTCATATTCTGTGTATCATGGAGTAATGTTGCAGTGTAGTCTAACGACAGTACTTTATGGGAGACTTTAAATCCAGGTTTTTCTCCTTTGTGGAAAGTGCACTGTAGGCATCTAGCATGTGGAAAGGCTACAGTAAGCCCCTGGAGTGTCTTATTGTATCCAGAAGGGTGGCTGTAGTGTGGCTGAAACTGAAAATCAGGAAAGATGAGGGATTAGGAAAAAATCATTTGTGGGTGGTGAGCAGGAACACACGTGTAAGAAGAGACAGATAAAACCGTCAGCCTATGCAGCACACATGTTCACAGCTGAAAATGTAGCTGAGAGGAGGAAACCTTCAGTTGTTAAACTGTCCCCTAAAGATCTATATTTACTCTCCCCGTCATTTCTCTGAGAACCTAAAGCTGAGTTGCCCCATGTCTCTCTGCTGATGCCTTTGCTTACTGAAGAGCAGCAGAGGGGAAATTAGACTGTGGCTCACAGGTGTGCAGCAGTGAAACTTAAGTTCTGTCACTTCACAAATGCAAATATAGCGCAAAGTAGTGCTGTTACTTGTAAGAACGTAAGTGTATGGAGATCAGGCACTCTATACTTCAATAAAGGAGTCCCCATGCCTTCTCCCCTCTTGAAATAAAAAACTCCCTTCATAATCAACAAAATCTGCAGAGAAAAAAGTAGAAAGCCCACATTCCTTGCCAGTGCTAAAGCCAGAACCAGAAGGAATTTTACCTGGCTGATCTGGTTTCCATTATTCCTCCTTTGTACCATCTTGATTGAGATCTTCTTTTTATTTCTTGATTATTCCCTGCAAATGGACGTATATTTTTAAATGTCAGCTGTATAGTAGTTTGTCCTAGCTATGCACTTTCATTGCTTTTAGTCTTTCCTTTCTGAATTCCTTGCGATTTCTTGGCCTCTTTATGGTTCTAAAAACTTGAGCGTTTAGTTCACCTTAATCTTTAAAAGTCTGAGGAATGAAGCAGAGAGTGGAGGAAATTCTAAAATTAATGAAGGAAAAAAAATATCTCGGCATCCAGTTCTAAAATGCAATTGCAATGCTGCAGCAGTTATCCCCTGGTAAGCTTTGCACCTCTGAGGCAGGATCAAGCCCGTAGATTGCAAGATATTTTTCATCAGCCACCTTTTCACCCAGGTTAGGCGTTAAGAGGTAGGTCCAATTTCAGTGTCTTTAAAGCACTACGAAAAGAGAGTTTTGTTATCTATGTATGTATCTTCGATACTTCAACTTAGAAGAGAAGATACTGCGCTATGCTACATTATTTTGTTAAAAATGGTTTGCCGTACGCGGGTGTTAATTTTTAATTATTTACTTTGCTGCAGGAGTGGAACCATCATATCAATGGAGCGACTCACAGCCGACGTTGTCAGCTGCTGCTTGAAATGTATGAATTTGGAGTACAGTAAACATTCTTGTGGTGTGAGGGCATGTACAAATGAAGAGTGGTCAATTACATTGCACAAAGCAGGTCTAGAAAACATGCGGTGCCTTGTAGGGAATAAAAACATGTGACTTAAAAGAGAATCTTCAGGACAAAAAAGGGATCTCGGTTCATAACTTGAATCCTACTGATGTATGTGTAACATTTTAAAGAGCTGGACCTTGAAAGTTGAGAATCTGTTGCAATTTATTTACTAGTCGCTTGCACCAACTTCTAAATTTCTGTTGTAAAACAAACTGTGCAATTTGTATTATAAATTGGCAGCCATGTTACATATAGTGTAGGAAGCTTCTCATTAATAATGGCACTTCCAGCCTGTCGATAGATACAGCTCGTGTCTCTAGTGGACAATGTTACCATGTGTTTTACCTGTGTAACATGTGACGGTAATGCTGCTTGGATGAACATTATTACATAGGTAGAGGAGATTGTATTGTCTTACCTTTTCTATTTTTCTTTCTTTTAAGATACCCAGAATGGAATCCTGACAGTGATTCAGGACATGGAATGTAAGTAGTAATGAATTTTAAAGGATTTGTAATTTTTACTTGAAGCAGAGGACATTCTTAATGTTTTAAGTGAAACAACAGACCTGCTTTTCTTCAAACGGATACCTCCCTTTGTTTTTTGCTAGCTGGAGAGCAGCAGTAAAAGTAGCTGATTCCTCTTTATATGTTCTGCAGAAATTAGGAATTTTTTTTAAGAATTAAAGCTTTCACAGTTTTTTGTTCGTTTGTTTAAAAGAAAGGTGTGCTTTCCTGTTCTTTCTAGGGGTGATCCCTTTATGTTGCAGCAATCCACAAACCCTGCACCAGGAATTCTGGGACCACCACCACCTCCATTCCACCTTGGAGGACCTCCAGTTGGGCCAAGAGGTAACGTCAACAGGCACCTACTTTTACAAGACTGAAGTTCATGATTTTATTTCTTGTTTTAATTTGTTATCAGTGTTTTAGAATAACAAAACAAAACACTTTTCTGCGTAGTGGAACTGAAATACTTTAGTCGCTCCCTGGCCAAAGACTGGTACCCAGATCCCACCCTTTTACCTTTCTACCATCTGCTCACTACCAACCACATTATTACGGCTGTTTTTTTAATTATGTTTAATCTACACATGTTCTGGACTTGTATTTTTTTCCTGTCTATAAGTTTGGGTTTTTTATCTGTCTTCTGATTAGCTACACGTCAGTGGGGTTGTTTGGGCTTTTTTTAGTGACACTTTCAAGCATTCAGTGTCCTAAGTGTTTTTCCCCCTTAATTTCAAATTAATTTGACAAATAGATTTGAATATAAACTGAGAAACGGGAAGACAGATGATGCAAGCGTGTTCTTCACAGGAAGGCAGGCTAAGAATCAGGTTCTTGCCTGAAGTTGTTACTTCCTACCTTTTAAATAGTTTGAATGACTAAAAGGCAAAACTACTTAATTTACCTAGGTATCCTGACAGAGTATGAGGATTTCAGACACTTTAAAGGAATTTTTAGATGATGGGTGCATTAATACTTAACTTCATTGAAATACTGAGCAAAAAGCGGTTTTCAGGTGTTTCCTAGTAAAATGGGCATTATGATAGAATTGGTGTGTTTTAGAACCAAAACTAGGCGTCTTTTTCTGCATCTAAAAACCCCAGTTGTAAAAAGTGTATCTTAGTTAAAGAGATCTCACATGTGTACGGAGATGTTTTGCAGTGGCAAATCTTACTCTAAAACAAGAGATTTTTTTTTTCAATGGGCTTTACTTATTCTCTGCTATTTCTGCCCATAAGTAAATGCAGCTCTTTTTCCAATGTTAAACTGAAAAGAATGATCAGAAAGGGGAGGACCTCAAGTTACAAGAGCTCTGAAACAAACGAACAGCTTTTTCAGTTTTTAAAACTTGACATCATTCTGGTTTAGTATTACAAATGCGTTATATCTCTTAAGAACTTGGGAAGAGACATGTTAATACCGGTTGAACTAAGCTTGCTCGTTCTTTTAATTTCTTAAAGGAGCTGGAAATGGAAATATGCAGGGACCGAGACACATGCAAAAGGGCAGAGTGGTTAGTATTAAATATTTGTTACTTTTCTTTTTAAAACCCCCCACAAATTTATGTTACTTGCTTTTTGTTTGCTTTCATAAGATTATTTTTTTTTTAATGAATGAATGGATTGTCTTTAAAAGTGGAATCTTAGGATTTATTTGTGTGGAAATACTGAAGCTTTGGAATAAGGTTGGGATTTCATTGTGCCAGGTACTCTACAAAATATTTATTCCAAAACTGCACAGACCCTATTTAAACGTTCTCTTGCAATGAAGCTGTGGGACATGAACATACAGAAGGGCAACTTCGGCTGGGCAGGCATCTTCCTCTGGGAATCCCTGGAGGTTCTATGCCTTTTCTATATGCGTCTTGGTTTGGTTACTACCAAAGATTAAAAAAAATTTAAAAAAAAATGATAAAAGTAGAGCAGAGCCTTGGCAGACTGTTCTTTTTAGGTTAGCTGATACGCATTTTTATTTCATGTTATGTATGGTTGCATTGTCTTCTACAGGAAACAAGCAGAGTTGTTCACATCATGGATTTCCAGAGGGGAAAGAACTTGAGATATCAGCTGCTTCAGCTTGTTGAACCGTTTGGAATAATTACAAATCACCTGATTCTCAACAAAATCAATGAGGTAAGATAAGGCCCTTTAGTACCACTGTTGGCACTGCTTGGTGTCTGCAGTACACTTAATTTTTATAAAAGGGCTTGCTCAGCTACCAAGCAAGATGACCCACGTGTCACCAAGGTCACATGTGCGAAAGGAAGAGTGACTAGTTTCTTTCCAGAAATGCTGTAGTACTGCATTTTAACTTAAATATTGTTTAAAAAAAATCCCTCTTGTTGGGTGTTCATAGCTTTCTCAAAAGTACACTATGCCTGCAAATTCTAATATTGTTCTAATAAAATAAAATAAATAAATTGTTCTAATATTCTCTTAAAACTTATTTGGTCTTAGTTTGCATTATACAGTGTGTCATATTTTGAGTGTGGAAAAAGCCAGTACCATAGAAGAGAAAAAACAGGAAGCAATTGAATGTTCTGAATCCAAATCTAGGTGGAATGTAAACACACCAAATAGTTCTGTTTGTGCACCTAAATAAAGTATGTGAAATTCGTGCCAAGTTCTGTGGGTCAGTTAATGTCGTAACCAAAAAGCAATTTTCATTTTTGATGCAGCTATTTTTGCAGGAAAACAAGGAAGAACTTGAGATTTTTAAAGAAAAATTCTAATTTTTGAAGGAGTAGCACTTAATTTGTTTTGATATGATTTCAGGCATTTATCGAAATGTCGACCACTGAAGATGCCCAGGCTGCAGTGGAATACTATTCAACAACACCTGCGCTGGTGTTTGGTAAACCGGTCAGAGTCCACTTGTCACAGAAATACAAAAGAATAAAGGTAAAAACACTTCTGCTTTTTTAACGTTGCCTTATTTTCGTCTGGGGCAGTCAGTGTTATGAGGCTGTTGCATTTAAGTTATTCTTAATTTATGTACTTCTCAGCTGTATCAAGTTAATCAAGCGACATTCATCCATGTATATTTTTATGCACTTAAATTTCATTCCCTTTTAATTTTAGAAACCCGAGGGTAAACCTGACCAAAAAACTGAGCCACCAAAACCAGAACTTGGTCGTGTGATTCACCTCAGCAATTTACCACATTCGGGATACTCTGACAACGCAGTTCTCAAGCTGGCTGAACCGTATGGAAAAATTAAGAACTACATACTCATGAGAATGAAAAGCCAGGTAACACAGGGAGATACGTGTGCGAAGATCTGAAACTAAGGTTTTTAATGGTGAAGAAACGATGTGCCTTTAATTGGTGCATGTGTAGACTTTCTGCACTAGCATAGATATGGAAATGACTAGGGCACTATGTAGGTGGTGGTTTGCTCTCTCGCTTACTCACAAATGTTGCTGTAATGTGAGCTGCTTTAAAAAAAAAAAACAGGCCTCAGCTGTGAAGAAGGTATATTTAGCAAGGAGGCTTAATTTTTTTGTTATGCAGATTTCTAGGAGTCTTGGAACTGTTATTTAAGGCTGAAAAAGCATTATCTAGGAAACATTAACAAATATATTCCACTGTTAACACATTTCTTTAATTTACCCTTTATTTTTCATTCTTTAATCCTAAACAAAAGCAGTCCTGTGGCTCTCTAAAAAAAAAAAAAAAATAAATGTTTGAAGATAGTGCATTGCACGTGTATAGTAAAATGCTTTGGATGTGCATGATTTCTATAAATATGCGGGACCTTAAAGTACATAGTTCCCTTTTCTTTTTTTCAGCTTTGCTGTCCCAGTTTGTTGCTCCCTTGTTAAATAGGAAATTCCAGCACTTTCTCAAAGAGCTGAGTGCCTGAATCCCCTAATGCCACACTTGTGGAATGAAAAGTTACTAGAATCTATTGTATGACCCCTAGGAAGTCCTCCCTGACCTTATTTCACTGGAAGAACAAAATCCCTTGTGGTCTAAACTGGATGCAGAAACAGCTTTCTTCTATCTGCCAAAGATACTCTAGCCCAGATGTGTTTTTAAAAACTTGTTCAGCAAAGTTAGAGCGTCGTAGGCTTTTGTTTCTTGGAGGAACACCTCACAAAGCGCAGGGCCTATAACCAGCACCCACTGCCTTTCTGTTTCAGGCTTCTCTCAAAAAAAATACAAATAAAATACTGGTGTAGTTGCTTAGCTACCCTAGAAGTCCCGGATACTAAAGCACCAAATAAATGAGTTTCATTGTCCAGAAGCTTTTTATTTGGAATAATATTTTAATTTATGGTGAGCTTTTTTGCCGATTATTTAAATGCCTGTTGTTTCATTTCAGACCTTTCTATGGGACATACTAACTGAATTGAAAAGCTGGGGTGTATAGAGCGCGTTGGTAAATTTTAAAATGTGAGGCAAGTTTGGAGAGGATGGGTATAGCTGAATCTCAAAATTTTGTTTCAGCATTTGGAAATGTTGTGGTTTAAGTTGAATAGCTTTGCCTGCAGAAGTGTTGTGTATTTCATAGTGGGTTTTAATGTGTGTTTTAATCTTTTCAGGCTTTCATTGAGATGGAGACCAGAGAAGATGCTTTAGCTATGGTCGAGCATTGTGCCAACAAAGCGCTTTGGTTCCAAGGCAGGTGTGTGAAAGTGGATTTATCTGAAAAATACAAGAAACTGGTGTTAAGGGTAAGTAGTCGGTTTTTAGGGGTTTTTTTAATTGTAAGGTGTAAAATGAAGTAGAGACAGGTATCACTGAGAATCCAGTGCTGCTTGTAAAATGTAAGGATTTGCTTTAGTGATTTCTGGCTACTTAAGTGCAGTTACTAAGCATGAGTATGGTGTTGGTGAGGCCTAGAACAAAGTAAGAGGATTTTCCTTTCAGATTAAACAAACCCCAAACAACTACTAGAATTTCGATTTTAGACTAATTGGTGTAGATTTTGATGAAAATTTCTCCATTTAGAATGTTCTGTAATGTGGGTTCTCTTTTTTTTTTTTTTCTCACCCTCCTCTGAAAATGATCAGAGAGTAAAACCAAGCTGGGTGGCAGAACTATGTCGTCGTACACTGCATGCCTAATTCCTGACTCTTGGTTGGGTTCTCCTTTTAGCTGTACTCCTGTGTACAGGGCAAAGACAAAATATCACTAGGGACTGCTTTTTAAACTACGAAGTATTGCAACAGAATGCGTTTCCTGTGTTGGATGACATCCTTTAATCCCTGGTGGGGAAACTACATAGATAGACTTAACCTTAAATTCTCATTTTTAAGAATAAGATTTGTCAAAACTGATGACGTAACTGCAGCTTTGCATGTGCAGCTCATATCAAGGAGGGAAGAGTTGGCTGATAGCTGTTTGTTTGGGCTTTTTTTGACAAAACACCAGGCCAGTACTCCTAAAAAGCAGAAGAAATCTGAACAGTCAAGCTATCTCTCAAAAACATACGTTTTCTATTGCAGAGTATGAAGAAATCTTACTATTGCACATGATCATGCACCAAAAATGAACGCTTTGTGGCAAATTCAAATACTTAACCAATGCATTGAATAGTTTTCCATGTTACTACCATAAATGTGGAATTTCCTGTTGAGTAACTCCTAAATAAATGAAGTGTTCTGAGTCTTCAAAAGCTTTCCATGTAGCCCGCTACTAATGATAGGGAGAAGAGTGTAGATTGAGACTGATTTGTGCCGTTGCCTGTACCATGCTGTAGCAGCTCATAAACAAAAGAGGAATTGTATATGATTTTTCTGGAGCAGGATAATCCTATTTGGTTTATATTGAATAACTGGTAATTACTGTGAATAAAGACATGGGATTTCTAGGTTGGTAATGTCCCGTCTAACATAATAGTTTATTAACTGGTTGGAAAGTGGGCATGGAAAAAAAGAGTACCTGTGGATTAGCGTAATTGGAAGCACTTGGCTAGATTGTGCTGTCTGGTCTGAGTTAATGCTGCAAAGGTTGCATAAATAATGCTCTACTGTGGCTTAATTTTTTTTTTTAAATTTTATTTTAGATTCCAAACAAAGGAGTTGAACTGCTGAAGAAGGATAAAACTAGGTAATTTCCTATTGCTAAAGCATAATGTTGTTTAAAAGAAATACAAAAATACCTTATCCAGTGTACAGGAATTATCCAAAAGAAGTCAGGCGAGCTCTGAGATCAAATTGGTGTTCGTTGTGCCCTGAGATCAACTGTTTCTAATATGCTACCTTCCCTCTTCCTCTGATGATGGAGACTTCACAGCCTCTTTGGGCTCCTCAGGAAATCTTTTCCAGTCCTTAATTAGTCTTGCCTTCCTGCAATTAAAACCCACGAGCAGTTGTCCTGTCCTGTAGGGACAGCTCATCCTTGCAGCAGCCTTTTGTGTATTTTAAGAATGGTATCCTTCAAGGTTTCCTTCGACCTTCCCTTTCCTGAACTAAAACACAATCTTTTTCAGGCTTGTCTAGAAAAATATAACCTACCTTTTGGTTTTATTAGTCGTTTCTGGGGTCTCTTCAGGTTTACAACCAGGTATTCTTTGCTCTTTACAGAAAGAGAACATACTCTCCAGACAGCAAAGATTCTCCAAGTGATAAGAAGTCTAAACCAGATGCTACTCAGAAACCTGAAAGTGGCAGTGTAGAAGATAAAGCGAAAGAGGAGAAACAAGATGATGCTGCTGAGCCATCAGGCGCTAAAAGTGGTGAGCAGGCAGACCAAGACGAGCCCAGTTTACTCCTGGAATCTGAAGATGAGCTGCTAGTGGATGAGGAGGAAGCAGCAGCACTGTTAGAAAGCGGCAGCTCGGCAGGAGATGATGCAGATGTTGCCAATTTAGCCGATGTGACTACTGAAGAGAAAAAAGACACAACTGATGAAGTGACCATAAAAACCGAGGGGAATGTTGTGGCCAATCCAGCAACAAAGAAAAAGCTTAAAAAGGTAATTGTATAGTGAGGTACCCAAGTGTGGAAAACCCGGGCTAACTTAAATAGCACCCCACAGTACATCCTATTTCAGATCCTGTTCTTTAAAACACGTGCATGGCACACCTGTCTGAAGAGAAACAGGCATTAAAGCTCCTGGGAGAAAATGGGAAGATTCCATTGGATGCAACTTGCAAATGGAATCGGTTATAAATCACACTCTGTTTTGACAGAACCCGTTAACCTTCTACCCATGTTGCTTCCTGGAGTTTTAATTGCCTTTCTCTTCACTCCCTTTTTGATTAATACTGAGCAGCCAGGAACCGCTTTCTCACGAGCAATTTCTCGTGAGACTGGCTGTAGTTACTCCTTTGAGCGCAGAGCAGTGATAGTCAAAAAATTATTTATTTGGGACTTGATGGTAATCTAGCCTTGCACAAAATTGTATGTACATCTGTAGTTTACACTTAGCCAGAAAAGTAGGCAAGTCCGTTTGCGGTTAGCCAAGGCCCATTTCCAATTGGAGGGGGAAAAATAAAAAATTAGTTTGAAGGTGTCTTCAGTGATAGGCTACTTGCTGTGAATTTCCTTTCTCCCACCAGATGATCCCACACTCTCGTGGTTTTTTATGTCCCACCAGCTGCTTATTAAATCGTAATTGGTGATGTGGAGTTTTAGTAACTTTATTGACTTGGAATGTTGGCTTGCAAAAAAGTAAGGCGCGTTCCGTAATGAAGGAAGTGTACATGGTTTTCAGATAGAAGGATTTCTATCAGGAGGCTAGTTATGTGGTGTTGGGATTAATACTGCCAATGCAAACGGCAGGGATTGGTTTTTATTACGTCCGTATCAGTTATGATAAACTGCCTCAAAACCCAAACTTGCTCCCTCGAAGACCTACATCCTTAGAGCACAGATGCAAAGCTAACGCTATTTCAGTGCTACTCACAATTGCGGTTAATCACGTGGAATGCTGATGTCTCCATTCAGCGGGAATGTTTCCCAAAAAATCAGAATTTGGACAGATTCACTGGCTTTTAATGAAGCTGGATTTTGGGAGACCTCCACAGTTTTGGTAGTTGGTGGTTTTTGGGTGGTCTCTTGTTTGTTTTTCTAATGCAGAATCTCTAAGCTTTCCACTGACTGAAAGATAGTTCTTTAATTTTTTTTTTGATTAACTTTCATACACTTAGTGGGCATAGAATTGTTCTGGTAAGGTTTTACCTTTTGTGCAGGCATGAATTTGAGGATCTTGTGGGACTGTCTCGAATAGAAGCACAACTTGGGCATTCCAAAATTACTTCCACTTAAAATACTTGTATTAGAAGGGCTTTCAAAGTAAGAATAAAGCAAAAAGATACTGAAGTTCTTAAGTTGAAGATCACATGTTGATATGATAAAACAGTGGACCCTCATGATGCAAAAAAAGATAATATATATTCTGAAATTGAACGCTTGATTCTGGGACAGCAGAGTACATTTATAAAGAGCTTGTTGCACTTTTGCATGCTTGAGTAACGTTTTGAATGAGCAAAGTAGGTCTTGAAGGAAGAATTTTTCCAGGGAATTTGGAGACGATATTTCTCCTCTGAAACTTAAGACAGTTTGAGGGAAACATTTAAGAATAAGCTGACATAAGTAAATCGTTTTCTCAACAGCGATACGTGGGTGGCTTTCCGCGGAGCATGGAAGGTTTTGTCACTCTAGATGAGGTTGGTGATGAAGAAGACTCGGATCATCAAAAACTCCGCAAGTCAGGTTTGGCAGTAAAATCTGCTGCCAAAAACGATGATAGTTTGGCAGAAATCAAAGTAGACAAGATTGAGGAGCCAGAGCAGGAAAATGAAACATTAGAAAATGGAACCAAAACCGAAGATAATTTGAAGGCTGAAACTGTAGAAGCTTCTGATACCGCAACAGCACAGGATACTGAGAAAAATGCCCATGAAAATACGGACACCCAGGATGAGCAGGAAGCAAAGAGTGTCCAAGAGAAATCTCTTGTTCCCGATGAGTTTAGGATTGGGCCATACCAGCCAAACGTTCCTGTTGGTAAGGCTGTTTCCGTTTCTTTGCAAATCTGTCTCTCTGCATTGCAGTAGCATTTCTCATTCCATTTGACTTTAATTTCTGGCAACACATTGCCGCTGAGCCTTTCATTTTAGGGCTTCCTGCTCTCCTCCCCTTCTTCACTCCTCCCCTAACCCTATAGTATTTTCTTTCTTTTTCCCCTTATTTTCATACAGTTCTCCATAACACTTTCCTTAGGCAGAAATTAAATCGGAAGAGGTATATTTTAGCAACACCAATTAATAGCACAAATCACAATAGTGGTAATAGTTTAGATTCATACTAAATACTCAGAAACTGATCCCAGAACATTGTTAGTTCTTTTGAAGGAACCAATAAAATGGACCCTTAATCTGAAAGGTTGATTTTAAATTTAAAAAAAGAAAAGCCTGCACATACTTAGCTATTACTAGGCCCCGGCTTGACTAGACTAAAACAAGGGCTTTTAAAGATAAAGCAGCTTTTAATGTAAAGTGAATTATGGTTTTAAGATTTAGCTGAAATGACATATGACATTAAAAGAAATGATGTAGAGTAGATCTCTTAGTTTATTTTGTGGTGTTTACTTCTCTAGGTGTGAATTATGTGGTACCCAAAACAGGGTTTTATTGCAAATTGTGTTCCCTGTTCTACACAAATGAAGATGTTGCAAAAAAGACCCATTGCAGCAGCCTTCCTCATTATCAAAAGTTGAAGGTAAGGCAAAAACTTGTTCATTTTAAATGGCGTGATTCTTTCCTGGGGAATAGAGCTGAATGAGACTGGATTGAGGAGGAAAAAAAAAAAAAAGCCTTCAGGTAGTGGAAATTGGCTTATTCTATAACTTAAGCTAGACCTCTCCAAAACATCATCTTGTGAAAATAATATGCAGAATACACGTTTTTAAGATGGCCTCCAGCATTATTTTTCTTGGTAAATTTGAATTAAAGAGAGTGTTCGGATTGGAGTAAAGGCCAGGCTTAGAAGTAGTGGTGCAGAGTAAATACAGATGACTCAAATCCCTTACAGTTGCCCCTTTGAGAGTGTTTTTTAACCAGTCAACAGAGCTTAAGCTCAATTTTTTTATATAATTTTTTTTTAAATTTCCATATTTGCAACTTCTGATTTTGTGAGCATGTTTTACAATTTCTAATTGGCTTAGGTATCACATGATTGCATGGCATGAATGATAACGCTGCTGCTGTATCTTTGTGTACTGTGAGCTGCTTTTAAATACCACCTCCAAAAAAGGGAAATCCTAAACAACATTCTAATAATAACGCAGTGTTCACATAAATTGATTTCATACCAGTTGATTGTTGAGCTGGAAACAAACCTCGGGGGTTCCGTAGAAAAGAAGGTGGCACCTCTGACTCAAAACGTTTGCTTTCTCCCTTGCAGTAATAGGGAACCCTAAACAAATACAGGGCCCTGGAAGGCAGATGGCACAAATAAATGTCACAAAGCAAACAACACTGTCAAGGAGTAGATCAGAAAATCAATTCCCATGCAGAATCTTTGTAGTAAGATAAACCCACCTCATCCATCACCCATAGCTTTTTTTTTTTCCTTTTTTTTCCATTGAGGTACCTGATTATGGGACTTTAAAGACTTGATGTAAAAGGGGAGGTGGGGAAAATAGTCCCAGTTCATTAATTTTATCACTTGCTTAAATGAAACATGGTTGGATTTGCTTTTCCATGGCACAGATGACTAGCGAGCTGCTCTTGAAAGACTCTTGTAAGACTGATGTGGTTTTAGAATCGGGGAAGGAAAGGGGGGAGAATGCAGCTTTTGTTTCACAATGCCAAGGCACTTCTCTAGCTGGGAGTCTCTCTCACTTTGAGAGCAATGAGTAAATAAATAGATGATTTGCTGTTACTACCAAATGTCATCAAAATGATAACAAAATTCCTCAAACTTCCAAAAGACCCCTTCTCTAGGGAGGGGAGATGGTTTGTCCCTAGTTCTATAGGTGGCGAATTCTGATCAGGTAAGTGGCACGGTTGCTGTCACAAGTCCATGACAAAATGGACAGTAATTCCCTTGGCTTGCCGGCCTGTCAGGAAGGTGCTAACAGCACGGCCAGGGAAATGCTCTCAGGGGCCACCATTTGGTCTTTACTGGTGGCAAGCTGTGTGTTCGGTGACACGACGATAACGTGGTGCTTCAGAGGAGCTCCGCTTCGGTATACAGAGAAGTGCCGGTCTTGTTAGTTATCACCTTTGCAGTTACTATTCACAGATTTTACGAGTTGCAAATTGGATTTATGTTTCTGTTATTGATGAGAAACTTTAAATATATCCAAAATGTGATTGCTTTCTTTTAACAGAAAATTCTGGATAAAATGGCAGAAGACCACAGGCAAAAGAAAGAAGCTTAAAAGGAAGGAAGGATGTAAGGAAAACAGTGGCTTCGTTTTTAATGTTAATCTTTTTTAAAAGCAGTACAAGTAGTAGATGGAAATACTGTATTCTTTTTTGTTGTAGTGAAATACAGTAGGCATTATAGGTCTGTTCATGTGTTAAATGTTGTAGCAAAAAGCATATGCAGTTAAGTTAATGACGAACACTTGTTCTTAATGTGAGAATGGCAACAAGTTTTTTGTTTTGACACTTCAAGCTATTAAAGAAAAAATCTTGCACCCTTGTGGAAAGCTCATCTATGGGAAGAAAACTTCATTTAAGTGAAACTTACTATTTTCAAGCTTCAGAAATTGTCTTTCAATTCCACTCTCAATAAAAAATGAAAAGTAACACTGTATTTTTATTTTATCTAGAACATTCCGTATTTCAGTCTGAGCCTAGCAGATATTTAATTTGGAGTGTAGGGATGTCATTGCATTTCACTTTTGAAAAAGTCTTTAAATGTAAGTTGCATTTTTAAATGTTGAATTGCAGTTTCTTTTAATGTCATTGCTGTTATATAGCAAATAGGAAAATTAGTGGCTAGTCAGCTTTACAACTTTGTGATTTTTTTTTTTCCTAAGCTCTTGATAGACTTTCCTATTCAGCTATTCCGTGTATTTTTAGTGAAAAGTAAATGCCCATTCTCCTCTGACCAGTATTATTTCCTTGAGCTCTTCCTGCTTTTACTTGAATCTTGTAGCTGTCGTACATCTCTAGTATATTCAAAAGCAGCATTTGAGTCCTGAAATGTAAAAAGGTATCTTTATATTCTCCACATGTAATTTTTCATACCTGCATTTTAAAACTGTTTTTGTTAAAATCTGGTTTCGTCAAGAATCTCTAGAACTGTGCTCTTAAATGTACCTGCACATGTGATACGTGAACAGGAATTTGCATGTGTAACCTGTGTTTATCTGTAGTTTTTGTTATTTACTGCTTATTTGTGAATTCAGGTTACTAAAGTGATTTACCAATAAACAAAGCTAGGCAACAGTAATTTGTTATAGATGTTTGGCATGTTAACCAATGTGTCTACTGAACTCTTTACTCCTGTGTTCATGATACCACACTGAAACTCTAGCTCTCTTTAAAATTTGCATGCTTTAACACCTGTGATTTAGCAGCTTTACTGCATAACTTTTCTTTCTCTTTCCTAAAACCTCGTTTGTTTCCAAACAAATTAAAATATCACTGGTTAAAACACTGGTAGGTATATCCTGCTGACAGTTTTATTTCTTGAGTTTTATGGTATTTTTGTCAAAGCTGACATTCAAGCCATATCACGTTCCTGGGAGTAAAAATGACGAGGGACAGTGCTTCCAACCTGAGCCTCCTGGCCATCAGGGCGGCTTCAGTGCTAAGATGGATTGTCAAATGTAGGAGGCTGAATCTTGATGAAGTTAATTTACTTAAGCAAATACACCTAGCAGACACAAGATGGGGTGGTTTGTGGAAGCGAAGTCTCGCTAACTTGTCTTTCCAGTTGTAACTTTCTGCTGTTTCATCCTCACAAAAAGGGGAGGTGTGCAATCCCTTTTGTGCAAGAATTAACTCTTGACTTCAACCGTCTCCTGCTGTGATGGTAGCAGTTTCTCTGGGGACTCTCTGTAGAGCGTGGGGAAATGCTAATAAGCAGCTAATGGTGCAGATTTTATTTAAATAGTATATCCAAATCATAAAATCTTATCATGCAGTGACTCATTCTCGCAATTTTACCAAGATAAGTTACACGGTGCTCATTAGTATGCAAAATTTTGTTTGTATGAAACCAATTAAATGTAATGCAGTGATACAGTCTTAAAACTACCCCACAGCTTTCCTAGGTCCCTGAAACAAAGCGCAAACGACAGCAGCCCTGCCCTCGCTTCTATTTTGACTAAGTCACAAGGATGTACTTGGACCTCCACTCGCTTATGCTGATGTCTGTCATTCATCTGTCTCTAAAGGGCTGCTCAGTTCATCAGCCAAGCGGAGACCTGACTTCAGAGCAGCCATTGAGTGTTTGGGGTCATCCCCCTGCTCTCTAAAGGTGGGAGATAAGTATTTTGGAGATCTCCACCTCCCCAGGCACTTCAACAGTTTGCTTACAACATGCAGTTAAGATTAATGTGTTAAAATACTGTAACTCTGTATGTTTCATTTTAAAAGTAGCCTTTTCATAGATATTAGCTGTGGTGATCTTGCCCCTAGTATCCTCAGCCCCTCGGAAATGCCGCCCTGTGTAACTGCCAGAGATTGAACTGTAGGAGCACGTCACGTCATCTTTAGTGTCTAAACATAAAGAATTCCCAGGCGTGAAGTAATTGTGGCATAGTCCAACATCAGAGTCAGAAAATCCCTTGCTCCCATCAACTCTCATTCTCTGGTATTGGCAGTTACATGCCTAATGCAAGTACTTTGACAACCCTGATAAACTGTGTGAAATCTACACCTGTACATGTGCAACAGCATGCTTTCATATGTCGGAAAATAAGTCAAACCTAATCTTGCTTCTGCAAAATGTCTTCTCTTTCCACACAAAGGACGGGGAGAGAATACGTGCCTCATGCTAATTTCTGATGAAAAGAAGGCATCAGAATACCGTGATCTTGAGGACAGAGGCCAGGCACACGCTTTGCTGGCAGATCGATATGTGGTCTTGCCATGGGCTGCCGCTTTTTTTGGAGATAATTGTATCTGCACTGTACAGGGGAAATCATGCAGAGCATGAGATGGGAGCGTGCAATGTTAGACAGGCTCTGTGATTTAGATGCCAGCTTTCATACATGAAGTAACCTAGAGGCTGTTGCCTCTTCGCCGTGTGTGTAGTTCAGCAGAGGTGCAATGAAGCCCTGGCCTCGCCGAGCACCCTGGGAAGAAATGAGATGAGAAAGCTAACGTGTCACGTAGGGTTTATTAAAAAAAAATTGGAAATATTTGTGGAAATAAGAGCAGAGCAGGTTTGATTTTTGAAGGATGTAGGGGGTATTTTACACTTGTGTTTGGCTAGAAGGTAAGCAATCAGTGAGCGTACGACAGGCCATAGGGAAAGCTCTTAGGCTCTGGAAACAAGTTAGTGATGGTGACTAATAAAATCAACATAAACAGCTTGCTTCCAGGGAGAACGTATCCCTGGAAAATCTGTGAAAACCCAGACTTTCTGTTGAGTTGGTTACCCCTTACTAAAATTTAGGAGGAAGGAAGTAAAGGGCTGAGCAGAGAAATGTTAATTAAATTGTTATCCTCAGATAGCCCCCTTCCTGCCTACACCCAGCCCACGCGAGCCTTCCGATAGCTCAGGAGCTGGTGTAACGGGAGAGCTGAGCTGAGCAAGGCGCTCTGCACGCTGCTCCTCCCTCGCTGTCCTGGAGCCTGAAAAAAACTTGGTTTTGGTAACTCTACAACCACTAATGGCTTTCAGGGTTCTCAAAGGTTACTCATTTCTGTGCAACTTCAGTAACGCACACTGGGGGTTTTCTAGTCGCACATAGAAACATTTTTTTGCCATACCTTTCCCAACGCGCTGTTGGGGCAGATTTAATTCTTTTTTTTGTGGTGGTTCACTCACAACGTCCTTCCTACTGAGGCAGGTGTTGAGCGGAAGCGGTTGTGCGACGACGCTGCGTTTTGACTCCGGATCCACTCAGATTGTGTTCGTCACAATGGCTTGGATGGAACAAAGGGCTCTTGGCTCTGTCAGCGTCTAGTTTCTTTGCTTTTTAGGAGACTGCAAAGCTCAGAGGACTCGAAAAGCCTGTACCTCGATAGAGTGTTTCGGAGGATGGGTTTGCGCAGCGTGGCTCTGATCTTTGCACAAGTTTAAGCAGGTATCATCAGAAGGAGAGGCTATTTTCCACCTTATCTTTAAGAAAAAGTGGGGGGAGAATCAAAAGAGAGAATAAAAAATTTCTTTTTCACTTCGTTATACAGATAGGGTTGAAGTCTGGGCACGTAATGTAGGTCCTAGAAAAGAGCATTCATTATCTCATCGTTCCTAATATAGAGCCTTAAAAATGCACGAGTCTAGTGGAGAAATATTTGTTTGTAAACAGGCATATTTTTTAAAATTATTGAATGTCCTTTCCCTCAGCAAAGCCCAGGGCTCAGTGCTTTCTCTAGGTCGCCTGGTGCCCCGGGAGGGCAGCAGGGCGGCACCTTTCCCCCTGTGGGAACGCTCCCGGGGCCTCTTCCCCTCCCGGAGGGGCTGGGTCGCACAGGGCTGCGGGGCCGCTGCCGGCGAGGCAGGAGGGTGGCCGGCGGCTACCTCGTTGTTAGCACCACTGGCCGGCCCCGCCGCCGCCACAAGATGGCGGCTCACAAGTCCCTCACAAGATGGACTACGCTTCCCGGCGTGCCCCGCGCCGCCGCGCGAAATGGCGGCCGGGCGGGACTACGTCTCCCGGCATGCTTCGCGCCGCCCGCCCGCCAGCGTTGCCTGCCGCTGCCGCTTCCGGGGATGGGGGGGGCGGTGTCTATGAGGTCACGCAGGTAGCGGAAGTGATTTCACATCCGGCGGCGCTGCGGTGCAGGGAGGGGAGCGGGGCGGCGGGCGCGGAGAGGAGCCGGGAAGCGAGCGGGGGACGAGGCGGCGGAGCGGCAGCAGCAGCAGCTCGGGGAGCCGGCGTGCGCACCCGCGGGCCTTCCCTCTGCGCGCAGGTGAGGCGGCCGCGGCGGCCGCGCAGCCCCGGGGCCGCCGCTGCCGAGGGAGGGGGGAGGGGGGCGGGCGGAGGGAGCCGCCCCCTCCCCTGAGGCGGCGCCGGGCGGCGGCCGGCCCCCCCCTTTCCTCCCGTTCCCCCCCCTCCCCCCCCGTGGTGGCGGCGGGGCCTGCGCGGCGGCGTCTTCATTGTCTCCGGCTCCATCCGGGTCCTGCGGAGGAGGGGGGGCGGCGCGGGGCCTGCCGGGACGGAACCCCCGCCGCGGGGGCGAACAAAGCGGCGGGGGGGGGGAAAGGCCGCGGCCGCCCGCTGGGCCCCGCAGGCGGCGGGGCCGGGAGCCCAGCTCGGCCCCGGGGGGTTCATCTACCCCCTGGAGCAGGGAGGTGGGGGGAGAGGCCGCCCCGCCTGCCTGGCGGCCATGGCGGGCCGGGCCCCGCTGAGGCGGAGCGGCTCAGTCGCTGGTACCGAGAAAAGGGGTTTGGGGACAAACCTGCCCCCTCCGAGAGGCTTCGTGTCCCCTCGCTGCTTTTCCCCACCGATTTTTGTTTTCCAGCCTCGGCCGTTTGCGAGTAAACTCCGGTGCGACGCTTTGAAGTGTTTCTATCAGATAG
Organism: Larus michahellis; assembly: GCF_964199755.1. Lineage (NCBI taxonomy): Eukaryota > Metazoa > Chordata > Aves > Charadriiformes > Laridae > Larus > Larus michahellis. The sequence goes on along the minus strand of NC_133906.1, from coordinate 2,918,791 downwards.
CGTTGGCACCCCCGCATGAATTTGATTAAGAAATCTACCTATTATGCGGAGGGTAATCATTTGACTTGATAACTGCCACTTGCTAATCTAATGAGATAACAAGGAACTCGGCCAGCGCCCCTGACTCACAAGAGTAATCACTAGTTAATAAACAAACGACACCATTTTTTGCAGAAGTTCAGAGCACTCCCTGCTGCCCCAAAACAGCTTTGCTTAAACCTCAGCTGCTTCTAAAATCCCCGTGTGCTGTGTTGCTTTTGGATGCTTTCAGCAAATACTGTAATTTTTTTCCTCCTTTTTTTTAACTTTTAATCAAGGATAAGGACCTGCGATTTGCCGTATGGAAGTAGGCCCGTTGACCTTATCTTCCGAAGTAGGTGTGAGATAATCTTCCTTTGTGATTGAAGGTTTAAATGCAAAATCGTCAATCACGAAGCTTTGCATTTTAATGCTGGCTGGTGTAGGGCTCTGCATTGCTGTAAATGCAGTAAAATCCAGAGAAACGGGTAAATTAGTGGACCTTAATGATGTTCTGGGATAACGAGTTACACACTTCATACAGCAAACGGTTTGAGTTAATTAAAAGTCCTGTTGTTACAGGGTTTTTAATTTCTGACATTGTTCCTAAGATAAAAATCCTGGGGTTTAGTGTCTTTCCTTATGCACTTACACTGTTCTTCCTGCACCGCCCCCCACCCCCTGCCAAAATCCCGTAATAATTTGGGGCTGGATCTCCAATCATATCACTGTGGCAGAATTCTCCATATTTTCTGTTCCTTAGCGCTACTAATGTTATATTCCCTCTTCTAGTGTAAGGAGCTTTGAAATCCTCAGCTTTCCACCTACTCCCAGCTGGAAAATGTATTTTTATTCATGCCCGTAGTGTAGCCTGTCACTCCGGCTTGTTTTCTGCAGCGGCTCTCTTAGATTGTGACTTTATGCAAGACTAAAGTGGCATTTGGCTCTCTTCCTCGGAATTGCCTGTAGCTCATGACTAAAAAGCCTGTATCTAACACCGGTGAGACAAGACTAATCTTGTCCTCGCAAATGAGCACGGAAAGCCAACTGGTTTGTGTCTTGCAACGGTGAGATGGAAAGCTCCCTCTGCAGTATATTTTATTACAAGTTGCAGAAAATGAAATTACAAGGAATGCTGTGAGTAAGGGACTGGCCTGGGGCTTCCTAACTGTTCGTGCAGGGTGGTAAGTGTTTGCTGACATGTTTTCCTGTGGGAAAATGTTAGCGGACCTGGGGCTTCATCAGATAAACTTCAGACGTTGTTCAGGTTGAGCCTCGGATCTTTCTTGAAGATAATCACCCGCATGGTCCTTGGGCAGTCACGAAAAAAGTTGTTCCAGTCCAAAAGTGAAATACTGAACTTCCCTCCCTCCTAAAGCAAATAGCTTGTGTTCTATGGCAACATGTAAGAAATTGGAAAACTAGCTCCTAACTCAACAAATTAACATTTCAAGCGTTTACACAAACACGTAGGGGTGTTTGAGTTTATTGTTTTTACCTTTATTGACTTGTCTGGGTGCAGTCGTCTTTGTACAGAAGTCGCCTGGAACTTGGCCCGAGTACGTTACGCTGCTAATGCAAAGTTCCTCACCAATAATATAAATTTCTGGGGTACAGAAAGCTCAGGGGAATATTAATATCAAGATTCACTCCATACAAAAAAAAAAAGGTAAAACCGCTTGCCAGTTAAAAAAAAAAATAAAGAAAAAATTAGGTTTTTTAGACTCTGAAGTCTTTTATTTCTTTTAGTCTATCCTGTTTGTTAGCTCGTGAACAGCTGAAGTTGCTTAAAGCAATTTCAAGCTTGAATTGGGGTGTTAAATGCAATGTCTTTTCCTGTTTTATGTTAAATGCTGCCAGGAATCCTTTGCAAGTTTGTTTTGAAAGAACATCAAAAAGAACCTGTTTTCTCTTGCTAGAATACCCGGGTTCTGGTCTCATTTGTTGTACTTCCTAGGGAGCTAAAGTGACTTCCGTACTTGGGTTTGCCTTTGATTTAAAAACCTTGAATAGAGCAAACCGGGCAAGTTTTTTTTCCTTCTTTGTTCTTTTCTTAATTGATCATTTGGATGTGACGAGCCTTTGACCTGGTATTATCAAGAATACATTTTGAACGAAAACGTGCATTAATTCCATAGATAATAGGACCAACTGAAATACAAAGAGAAAATGTGAGCTGGTACGTGATAAGCCCTTGTGCTCTAATAACAATGGAGGCTGTATTTTGATACCATCTTCTCTGAATAAGTCATTTTTTTCACATGCAGGCAACGAGCTAAAACATCGATTCGAGAATAAAACACAAATATTTTCACCCAGGGCTGCATCATTTCCTTGTGAATTTTTAGCACTAGAAAAACATTAAAGTTGGATTATTTTTTTTGAGCTCATTGCCTCACATGTGCTTTGTATACTGTTTAAAAAAAAAAAATTAACGCCAGCAGTATTAGTACATAAAATACTCGGTTTTTCCAATATTGATATCTGTACTTAAGCAAGGTATAGGAAAAAGAGTAGCATTGTCTCATTTAATTTGCAACACAAATAAGATTTTCAATTAGAACCTGGGCTCTGAGCAGACTTGGGTCTCTGGACTCAAGAGTTACAGGCTTGCGAGCCGGCCGGACAGGCTGCCATACCATTCTTAGGACAGGGATTCAGATGAAATTTAGGTTTTGTCCTGCTTTTTATTGTGGTTAGGTGGAGCAAAACCCGCTTGCCAACTGTGCCTTCATTCCTTGAGCTCAGGACGTCGCGATATCACGTATCACGGACAGGCAGAAATGTTGAGCTCTCTCCAGATGTGACTCAATCCATATTAATGAAGTGGGATGAGAGGCAAGCACGTACTGTCTTCCAGTGCCTTCAGATGTTTGTCTTTACCTGAAGCTTCTTAATCAGTGGGCTTTTGCTAATGAGGTAGCTGTTAGAACTGTTGTGCCAAATTGGCTCTGTGAGTAATGGGTGCGGAAGGGTTTCTGCCTCTCTTGTGAGGTTTCTCAGCGGTGAAATGGCTGTGAAAGCTGGTTCATGTGATCACGTAGAACATCCCGTAACTGAATTTGAGTAGGCTGAAAGTCGCACTGAAGTTTCCCCTGCCGTGGGTATCCTTGGAAATTCCCCTGAGGTGTTGCCCGTGGGCTCTGGGCAGTTTGTTTCTGGGAGAGCTGGTCGAGACTCAGGTGGGAACTTGAAAAGCATTCTGGAAAACGAATTTTCCTTTTGTTTCTTGAACGTTGCCTTAAATACTTTCCTACTGGCAAGCACACATGCTTTCTGTTTTTTCCTGCTGCTTTTCATTGGCCTCGGCGCTTGGCATTTGGCGAGGTTTAATTTGGGAAATTAACTTGTCACTCTGATCTGGATGCAATGGAAACGACGGTTCTGATACTTTTTTGACTTGCTGGGATTAGCAGAGCTCCTCTGCTACAACCCCGGTCAGGCTACTTGGAGCCTCCAGGTGCAGCCGTCCCTTGGGCCGGGCTTATGCAGAAGCAGGGTGATGAGCAAATCTGCACATCTTTAATTACCGCCTGTCTTAATTGCAGACTTTGAATCAGAGGCGCAGCCATGAAAGATCCAAGTCGCAGCAGTACTAGCCCAAGCATCATCAGTGAAGATGTGATTATAAATGGTCACTCTCATGAAGATGACAATCCCTTTGCGGAGTACATGTGGATGGAAAACGAAGAGGAATTTAACAGGCAGGCAAGTCATTTCCCTCTTTAAATGTCTTGTGGTGCGCTTTGCCATTTTCTAGCTGGAGGGAGGGGCGCTGTGGCTTAACAACTGGGGTGCAAGACTGGGAATCCTTTGGAGACAGGGTTTTAGAGGGGCTTGCTAGAATAATCCTGGGGAACAGACAGATCTTGGTGTCTCTTGGCAATAAATACTTGGTTTCTGTAATCTTGCTGGAAAATATGGGAAGTGTGGCATGTTCTAGTGCATCCATTAATTCCCTACTTCTGCGGGAAGGGGAAAAAAAACCCCATAGTTGACAGACTTTATGTGGCACTTTGGAAGGGATGGGGCTTGCCAGGCTGCGGAGGTTTCACGTGTGCAGACATGCCGTCTGTTCTGAGCTGGATACGTCCGGGTGCATTCCTGCATCGTCAACAGGGCTGGTGTTCCCAAGGGAGTTGGTGGACAGAGCTGTTGGGTGACAGTCCTGTTTGTTGCTTAATATTAAAGTGTCTCACGGCTGGCCTTCACAACCAGGTTTGGACGGAAGCCTTCATTTCGTCTTTCACCTTGCATCTGGACGCAGTTTTCTCTCCTGTGGAGGCTGGGAACAGCCTACCGCGTTCCACCGCCCCTTTCTTAATCAAAACTTGATCTTTGTACTCCAGTAGCCGCTTTCTCTGCACTCCAGCGCAGGACGGCTGTGCTGAAGTCTGAGCTTCTGAAACAGGATATGGCTGCTGCTCTCTCTCTAGGGTGCCGGCAGGGCACAAAGCTAATCTGGAATTCAGGTTGCTCGCAAAAATCTAAATTCTCTTGTGCATATGCCGGGATGGTCTCAGTGTTGTTTCCTGTTTGGTGGGTTTTTCCTCCTGGCGACTGTACTGTGGTTCGCGTACGGGATGTGTAGTTCCTGGGGAGGGAGCTGGGAGTTGTGCTGTAAATAAACTATTTTTCAGGTACAGACTCCGTTTTTGGAGAAGAGGAACGGTGGCAGCATGAGGGGAGAGTGGTCTTAGGCAGGCACACACCGTGCAGCAACCTGGTCGCCTGCCGCTGCAGGCACCCGAGCAAGTTAAACTTGGGTTGGAAAATACAAACAGGCAATATTAATGTCAAGACATTTGGGGAATTAGACATTATTTAGTACTTCTGGAGCTGCCATTGGAGGCACGCGTAGGTGTGCAACCATGTAACACAAAACCCGGAGCCCGGCAACCCCTGCTGTAATCATGGCTCGTGGCCACGTGCCCGCGGCTGCCTTGTACCCGCGCGCAGGACGGAGGCGGTGCCTCGCAAGGAGGATTGATTGGAGGCCACTGTCCTTGCTGGAGCGCTTTACTGGGGAAATCACAAAGCTGGTGTTTCGCGCGGGGTTTTGAGTTGTCTGGACAGTGGCTTAGAGCGTATGGTGATGGGTCCCCGTTCCCCAAAGCTGTGCATCTTGAGCACCGAGGGAGCTGGTGAGTGTGTTTGCCCCAAGGGGCACCCAGGGGACCTCTGATTTTACAGGAATCCTGAACTCTGCCGTGAAATCTTTTGATTTGGTGTTTGTGGTATGTAACTGAATTTCCACTTCAGGATCGAGTATGTATTTGATTTCAGAGTGAAGGTTAGATAGGAAAACTCGTTTGAGCTTCCACTGAGTGAACTTTTAAATCTGTCCTGAATAATTTTCCACTCCCTTGTGCCTGGCAAGTCATTCACACCAGCTTCTATTTCCCGGCTTTCCACTCTTAAATACTGTGATGCAGGACATGGAAAATTTGTCGGGATGAACTCCCTCCAAAGCTTATTTACTGAACAACCAAGCCCAACTTTCCTTTAATCTCTGCAGTGTGTGTCAGTTCTGTGTCAGTTCTGTATCAGTTGATTTGTTCCGCTTATGGCGCGGCAGGTCAGCGTTCTTGACAGCCCCTGAGATCATGGGGAGTTCCGTAGGAGAACTGCGTTGGGTGAACGCGTAATCTACAGCTGAGGAGATGCTGCTCGTTCCAAGTGACAGGCAGTGGTTATTTTTTTTTCCCAAAAATCTTGCAGGATGCTTTCCAAGGGAGTGTGCCTGGCTGCCTGCGTTGTCCCTGGTTCCTCTCCTCATACTTGCAGTGAGTTCAGTCCAGACTAGTTGGTACAACCAAAACTTTCGCTCGGAGCCAGCATTTTCCTTCTCCTTGAGCTCCTAACAAGCTGCAGACGAAAACATCTAGGGCTGGGGGGGTTCTCCCGCCCTTCCCTTTTAGCTGCAGCCCGAGTTTCTGGGACAAAACACTTTTCTACGTTAAAAAAAATCCACGCTGCTTGCCTTCCTGCAGCACAGGTGTGGTTTTCGGCTAGAAACGCTGTTGCGCAGGTAGAAAGCAGGGCCAGCAAGGTGCACAAAACCTTGGAATGAAGACACAAGCTCTCCCTAAGTTTGTTGATGAAGCTGTTTCCTCTCGTTGTATAGATCGAAGAGGAGTTGTGGGAAGAAGAATTTATTGAGCGCTGTTTCCAGGAGATGCTGGAAGAAGAGGAGGAGCACGAATGGTTTATTCCAGCCCGTGATCTCCCACAAACAATGGATCAAATCCAGGACCAGTTCAATGATCTTGTTATCAGTGACAGCTCATCACTGGAGGATCTGGTGGTAAATTCAGTTTCTCGTCATATTTCTAAAGCTTGACGTCTCTCCTTTTCCAAGGCTGACTTTCGTTGCTGCTAATGGCAAGAGAAAATGCTTTACATGTAGGCCAGAGACTCTTAAACCATGCCTGGCTGTGGTGGGGGGGAAACGTGGAGCGGTTGGGGAAGGGATGATTCCTTGAGTGACGTGACCTATTCCGTGGTTTTCTTCATAACCACACGGTGCCTCTCCTAGCCCATGGCAAAAATTCAAGTGGCTTTGGGTGTGCGTTCTGTGTTATAAAAGAAAGGCGGCGAGCGGAGCGCGCTGGCCCTGTGAGGTGCCGTTCGTTGACAGGACGGCAAAAGTTTAATTTGGCATCTGTCAGCAGTTTTGTTGGGCAGGAACGAGCCGCGTCCTCAGCTCTGGTTTGGATCGTGCGAACCGTAGCAGATCTATGTAGAAATTGTAAAGGTGAGGGAAGCAGCAAATCTATGATTATTTCCCTGTTTCTTGCTGTGCGACTCCTGTCCAGAGCTTAACTAAAAGGGAAGGGCAGCGTGTAAGTATTTTCCCTAATAAAACACAGAGTTACTGATAAGCTTAAGCAGTCTTTTGGTCACTTGGAAGCTTAAGCAGCTGCAGGCAGCAGTTTTGGACTCAATTAAGAACATAAAAGCCTAATCCTCCGTTTCTTTGAGAGAAAGAGCTCATTCTGGACGTGCTGGCTGCCCACCGGTAACTGCAGGACAGGGTAGAGCAGCACCTTGGGCGGGGGGGGACGGGGCAGGCCCAGAAATGGTAAAAATCGATACAGTGTTCGTAGACGTTAAATTCACAGAAGCGGCTTAAGTTCCTGCAACAAATCTCTTCTCGCTTAAAGAAGCGAGATCTGAAAACCTCGTGGCACGTTCTAAGAGCTCGGCTCCGGAAAAAGCTATTTTGGCCTTAATCGAAGTCGCCGCATTTGATGCGTGCCGGGGTGTGGGGCGTGGGGGGGCGTTCTTAGTCCCTGAGCCCTTAACCTGAGCGAAACGTCCGGGTGGTGCTGAGGAAGGATGGACGATTCGGGTACTAGCACAGAGGAGCGGCCTTTTCTAGGGATTATAAAGACTTCTGGTGTGTGCAAAACCCCGTACGCTTTGCCTGGCTGTTAACTCTAAAGCCCTAAACTCTTCCTAGAATTGTGTTCAGCTGGAAGATGGAAGATGAAAATGATGATTCAACTGGACTTCTGTTTTTCCCTTCCTCAGGTCAAGAGTAACCTGAATCCAAACGCAAAGGAGTTTGTTCCCGGGGTGAAGTACTTAAATATTTGAGTAGACTGGGCCCTCTCTTGGTGGATGTAGCACAATTTCCACACTGTGAAGCCAGTATTAGAAGATTTAATTGTAAAAGCTCTCTCTTCTTGTCACTGTGTTACACTTATGCATTGCCAAAGTTTTGTTAGTCTTGCATGCTCAATAAAAGTGCTGAGACTGTTATTAAGTAAATCTGTCAAAAGTTTAATGGAACCATAATTGGGCCCTGGCTCTCTGGGAAGGAGAGGGTGAGGTAAGAAGCACCAGTCAAGTTGAGACAAAGTACCACGTTTATAAAACCTTCTGCAGACTCTTGTCTTTTTAAACAGGACTTGGAATTTGCTATGGATGGTCTGTTTTTAACTAAAGGTGTGTGAACTGGCGCTAGTTTGCACCTGATAATGCCTTAACTTAAAAAAAAAAAAAAAATAAAAATGAAAGCGAGGAGATCTGATTGTTATGCAGATTAGCTAACTTTCCTTTGAAGTATCAGTATTGTTACTAACGCTAATTTTTTTCCCCTTAAAAAAAAAAAAACAAACCAACAAAACCAACAAAAAACCAAACACAACTTCATGCTCCTTTTAAAAACGACGTGAGCTTTAACAGAAATTTTACAGACCTGTCCAGAGTCGTAGATCTCAGCTACCCAACTAACAACCCAGCGATCGGAAGGAAGAAAATGCCCTGTGCTTTGCGGTGTGTTATCATGTTAGAAACGTTTCGCTTCCGGAATGACGTTAAAGGAGACGGGAGTTTTCATCCCAAGTTTCTTCCAAGAACCCCGGATACATAGCGCTGCCTATGTAACTTTAAGCGTACGACTTTATTATAGCTGGATTTAACCAAGGAAAAACCCCTAGCATTAGTGATTTGAGTGGTGCTTTTCCCTTGCTTTGTTTAATCATCACTACACGATAGTCTACAGCACAACGACTTTTCGTTGGGTTTTTTTTTGTTTTGTTTTGTTTTTGTTTTTTTTTCTTTTAATAAAGCTAGAACAGTTTTGGCTTCTTAAACTTCATATTCGGGTAGGTTAAGCTGCCATACGTGTTCAGTGTGAATAGTGTTTAAGTTGAAAATATTGTAAAAAAATTATATTTTTTCAAAAATATTTAAAAAAATAAATAATAGTAGAACTGATGGTGGTGGCCGTCTCGTGAATACGCGTCTCCCAGGGAAGCTGGCTCGGCAGCCTGCGGGGGACGGGGATGACGCTCTGGATACGGGGCCCTTAAGGCTGTTTGGGAGACGACAGCCCGAAATCCTCATGTGAGGTTGGACTCGGCTCTTTCCTCCCGCTTTCCGCGCTGGCCTGGGCATATTTTCCTCCCTTCTCACTGCCGCTAATCCCACGTCGGTCCTCGTTAACAGCTGATGGCATTAGATCAAGCCCTGCCTAGCGTGTGCCCTTGGCACGGTGCTGGTGGAGCTGGGCTGCTCCGGGTCCCGGGAGCGCTGCCAGAGGCTCCTGTACGAGTCTGATCCGCTCTCGCTTCAATTAATCGGCCTCTGATTAAAGCGAATGGAAACACTTGGGAAACGATGCAGCGCTTCAGGAGGGGGAAGAGCAAGACGAAACCTCTGTGCAGGTGTTGGCCTCCAGCGAAACCACAGGGTCTTGCTCCGGGCGAAGGAACCTCTGGGAGGAGGTTGCTCAGACCATCTCGTTTTGCTGGTGTTCTGCGAAATGCTAATTGCAATTAACCCCCCCCCGCCCTCACCTGGGGTCTGCTGCCCTTCCTAGAAACAGCAAAACCATCCTGGCGCTTCCACTGACTTGGAAATAGTTTGGACTCCGGCATCTAAAGGCAGAAGGTCAGGAAAGAACAGGCTACCGTCCCCCGGCTTATTTTTAGCCGGGGGTGGGAGTTTCTCCGGAGAGCCCCGGCACGGCTGGCAGCGCCTGCTCGTTGGTGTCGGAGCCCGGGTGCAATTAGCTGGGGCTGATTGGCGACTGGGTCGTGGAACAGCCAGCCCTGCCGCCGGTCCCGTGCTTTGGTTTTTTCCCCGCCGTATCGCAGCGCTACGGCGGGGGCAGATTCACTGCGGGGGGGAGGGAACTCCCCCGTGGTCTCTGCTGGGACGGAGCCGTCGTTCTCCCTCCCAGCCCGTGCCTTCGGGCTCTGACGGCAGCACAGCGGCGTTTCGGCTGCTGGACCGCCCCGGCACAGCGGCGGGGATCCCTCGTCCTCTTGCTCCTGCCCCAGCGAGGTGGGCGAGAAGCCGGGAGGGGACCCGGCCGACCGAAAGGGTGTTGGGCACCCTGGGACGTGGGGGTCGGCAGCAGGACTGGGGCAGCGGAGGCAGAGAGGGGGCTCTTTGCTCAGAGCCCGGCTGGGCATCGCTGAGCTTGTGGGAGGTGGCGAGCGATGGCGTTCGCATCACTTGGGGATTTTGGGTGGTTATTTTTTTTCCCCCCTCTTCACTTCCTGAACTCTCTTTGTCCCGACACGCTGGATTTCTCCCTTCTGTGCTCCTGCCCGGGCCGGGGAGCGAGAGCGTGGCCGTGCCACCACGACAGTGGGGACACACTGTGACAGGGTCACGCGATGCTGGCTTCAACTTTGGCATTTTGGTGCTGAACAAAAAAGCCCAGAAACGGGCTTCGCTGTCACCAACGAGGCCACCGGCTGCCTGGAAACCCACCGGCTCCGTGAGTCTGGGGTGTCCGGGATGGAGCCGGCTCTCCGGTGCTCCCGAAAGCAGGACGGGTTTGCCAGGGGCTTGTCCTGGCCCACCTCTCTGGGGGCCCCGGGGCTGGGTGAAACCCGGCATGTCTCCGCGCTGGGCGGCCTGGGATGGAGCGTGGAAAACTGCCAGAGCCTTCGCAGCGCCGGAGGGACGAGGGAGCGCCGCAGGATGCGGCAAAGACACTCGGTAGGGCAAGTGAGCTTGAATTTTGCATTTTATTTTTAATGGATGATCTGAAATTAGGCATCCTAACGCCGGGCTGGAGACTGTACCCCGCACAGAGCCCCCGCTTCAGCCGCCGGGTAGCCCTGCCCAAGCCGAGGGCACGGGGTGAAAACTCTGGGGGCTCTGGCTGGCTCCGATGGTGGCTAATGAGCTTCAGCAAGTGGCTAATGAGCTTCAGCAAGGGCTGAAGGAGTCTTGACCAGCTAAAGCTTGAGGTGGAGCAATGACGGGGGGGGGGTGGTCCCCGGGCAGGCACCCCAGGAGCTGGGGATGTCCCCAAAAGGCAACTCCGAGTTTCCCTACCCGGTGTCGGGACACCACCAGACGCCTTCGCCTTTGGGCTTGTCGGCCGCCAGCAAACCCCAGCGGCACCCGCCGGAGCTCGGCTCGGCTTCCCCGGCGCCGGGGCACGAGCCCTCCCTTGGCTCAGATCTTCGTGCACACGGAGAGCCCGTCCGCGGTGCCCTCTGTGGCCACCGCCGCCGTGCCGTCGTCCCTCGCCCGGGCCTTAAACCCGGTGAAGACGGGGCAGATGGGCACGCGCTTCAGCCACCGGCTCCTCCTCACCGCCCGCATCCCGAAGGGGAAGTCGTAGCTCCTCAGGCTGGCGCTGGCCGCGCTGTCCGAGTGTGCGCCCGCCTTCCACTGCACCAGCCCGCGCTCCTCTGCCGTCCCTGCCGCAGAGACACCCCGTCCCCTGCCTGTCCCCAGCCCAACACCACCCCCCTCGCCCCGTCATCCCCGCCGGCAGCTCTAAAGCGGCATAAATCTGCCTCCAAAACCCCCAGCCTCCTCCCCACCGGCTCCGTGTGATGGATTACCCGGGATGGTGTTGTCCAGGACGAAGGCGATGGTCCCCCCGACGAACATCTCCGTCGTCAGCAGCACCGTCAGTATCTGGTCCAGCTCGGGGACACCTGCGAGAGCGCGGGGACTGAGCCGGGGCGCGCTGCGATAAGCCGGATTCGCTTAATTAATCGTTGCTTACCCGGGGTGGGCAAGCTCCGGCGAGATCTGCCCACCTCTCTCCCTAAACGCTCCGAATCGGGGCTTTTGGTGGCGGGCGGGTACCTGTGTTAATGGCCTTGGGGTGGGAATCCAGGTAGTTCGGCAGCGTCAGCCCGAAAAACATGGCGAAGCCCAGCACGAAGAGGTTGCGGGAGGAGTTCATGTCGACGAACTGCAGGTTGGAGAGGCCGACGGCCGTGATCATGCCTGCCAGCAGAGACGGTGGCCGGGTTGCGGGCAGGCTGGGACGCCCACAGAGGCAGCCAAGGGCCTTCAAACCCAGCCCCAACCCCTCACAACGCCCCCCCGGCCCCGCATCCCTCGGGGGCTGATGGTGGCGGGGCCTGATGTGCCGAGGTTACCGAATAAGGTGCAGAACATGCCGCCGAGGATGGGGTCGGGCAGGGAGGCGAAGAGCGCCGTGAACTTGCCGATGGTCCCCAAGATGAGCATGATGCCGGCCCCGTACTGGATCACCCTCCTGCTCCCCACCTGCACGGAGAGACGGGGTGATGGCATCCATCCATCCATCCATCCATCCATCCATCCATCCATCCATCCATCCCTCCATCCATCCCCCCCCAGCGATGAGCCGGGACCCCTCCCCTGCCCCGGTACCTTGGTGATGCCCAGGACGCCGATGTTGGGGCTGGAGGAGGTGGAGCCGTTGCCGGTTCCCAGCAGCCCCGCGATGATGCAGGAGACGCCTTCGGTGAAAATGCCCCTGGGGAACAACCGGAGCGGCTGGTCCCCGACACCCTGGGGATGCCACGGCGCGGGCAGGGGACCGGCAGGGCCAGCTGGACGTACCTGTTAATGGCGTGCACGGGGGGCGGGGGGGCTCCGGCCAGCCGGGCGCAGGAGTAGTAGTCCCCGATGGACTCGATGATGCCCGCCAGCGTGGCGCTGAACATGCCCAGCACGGCCGCCGAGGTCACCGTGGGCAGACCCCACTGGCCTGCCCGGGGGGGACAGAGCAGGGTGTCAGGGTGGGGAGAACCCCGGGACCCGGCCGCCCCCGGTGCTCACGGTGACGTTTTGGGACCCTGAGGGGCTCCCCAGCCCCGGTGATGCTGCGCCAGGTCCCTGCACCCCCCCACGGCGAAGGGGCCGGGGGGGACCTGCACGCCGCAGGGCTGCCAGGCACTCACAGGGGTAGGGGACGCGGAACCAGGGTGCCACGGAGAGGATCTCCCCCCGGGCGTCCGTCCGGGCCTTGTAGCCGTACTCCTCGGGCTGGCTGGGGAAGACGCCGGTGCGCGTCAGCACGTAGCAGAGCAGCCACACCACCATGATGGCCATGATGATCTGCGGAGCCGGAGACGCACCCCCACATCGCTTGCAAACCCACACGTGGAGAAAGGGGGGATTTTGGGGACACCCCCACCCCCCCATAGCCCCCTCACCCCCTCCCCAGCCAGGACCCATGAGCTCTTGGTCAATCCCTACCGGGAACAACTTGAAGATCTGGACGCGGAGCAGGACAAAGCCTCTGCCCCGCCGGTAGCCGGGCAGGCAAATGGTGATGTTCCGCAGGTACTGGGCAAACAGGATGATCAGGAAGATGGTCCTGGGTCGGGGTGGGAGAGGGAAAGATGAGGTCCCTCACGCCCTCATGCTGCTGGCTCCATGGGGAGCCTTGTCCCCCCGTCCCCGTGCCGTACAGCGCGGCGATGCCCCAGTGGGAGCCGGCCCGCTCGCCGGCCGCCTGGAAGACGGAGAGGCCGATGAGGGAGACGGTGGGGGTGACAGTCAGCGGCCCGATGTAGCTGAGCAGCGCCCCGGGGAGCCCCAGCAGCCCGATGGCCACCTCCACCAGGCTGGACACCACGATGGCCCCCTGGATCTGCAGAGCATGGAGGAAGGGAGGAGGGGGGAGAAACAGGAGGGGGAAGGAGGGGGGGTGTCAGCACCCCGCCGGGGATTTTGGGGTCCCGCGGGGATGGCGGCGGGTTGTACCTCTCGCATGCGGGGCTGCCAGATGTGGGAGGTGTTGAGCGGCAGCGTCCAGTTGCCGTAGATCTGCTCTGGGGATGGAGGGGGGTGAGGTGGTCCCTGGGGTGGGGTGGGGTGGGGGGAGCACCTGGAGACCCCCCCCGGCACCCCCGAAGGTCCTCACCTTCAGGTGGGCATCGCCACTTCTCCAGGGCTAGGATGGACTTGGCGGGGATGAGGAAGGCCAGCGCGCTCGCCTGGAAGAGGGGCAGCCTGGGGGGGGGACGAGAGGGGACGCCTGCGCCCGCGGCCTGGGGACGGGCAGGGGGGGCCATCCCCGCTGGGGCCGCGGCTCTACCTGATGCCCACGGTGGTCTGGATGAGGGTGGTGATGCCGACGCAGGTGAAGATGGTGCCGATGAGGTAGCTGACGGTGAGCTGGTCCTTGCCCACGCACAGGCTCTCGGCCAGCAGGAAGGGGACGGCGATGGTGCCGCTGAAGCAGGTCAGGTAGTGCTGGGGGGCGATGCGGTGGGCAGGGGAGAGGGGGGGGGGGCTCAGCAGGAATAGGGTGCTGTGGGGTGCCCCACACGGCAGGGAGGGGGGGGGTCTCGGGCTCCGCCGATGGGGGTACCCCCCTTCCAGGCCGTACCTGGAAGCCGAGGAGGATGCAGAGGTACCAGGGGGGCACATCCTCGATCCTGTAGAGCATGTCCACCTCCCGCCGGGGGGGCCCGGTGGCCGCCCCGGGGTCCTGGCGGGCAGGGGGGCGCAGCTCAGCCCCGGCTCACCCCAGGGGGCTGGGGCTGGGGGGAGGGGGGGGCGGGACACACCCCACACCGTCCCCACGGGTGGCACAGACCGCCCCATGGGACCCCCTGCCCCCTCAGGGATGGGGGGAGGTCCCGGCCAGCCCGTCTCCATCCGGTGGTGGGTCACAGAAGGACGTGGGGTGGGTGATGTGTCCCGGTACTCACCCTGCCCACCGCCGGCAGCTCCTTCCCCGGGGGATGCGGGGGCCCGACGGGGGCAAGAGTCGAGTTCCCGTTCTGGCAGCGAGGGCGAGGCGGGAGCCGGGTCAGTGTTGTCCCCGGTATCCCATAGGGATGGGGCTGGGCTCTGCCCCGGGGACACGAGGGCCACCGCTCGGCACGTGTGGCCAGTCAGTCCCACCCAGCACCTGCCCCGAAACCAGCCGGTCCCCACGCGATGGCTTGTCCCCAGGGGAGGTTGGAGGGGGATCCCCGCTGGCCGCTGGGTGCCCGGAACATCCCACAGGATGTCACAGGAAGGATGTCACAGCCAGTCCCAACTGCAGCATCTTGGCGTGTCCCCTTGGTCCCGGGCTTCATCGCAGTCCCCAGGCTCACCCCATCCTTTGCCAGCCCCGGCTGGGCATCACGGCCCCGAGCTGGCCGTCCTTTGGGGTTGGTACCCTTGGCCACCCGCCTCCCTCCCCGCTGCCCTGGGATACGGCTGAGGAGGGGACGGGGATGGGGATGGGGACAGGGTTGGGGGCTGCCTTCACCTGGGGCTGAGCCAGGTCTCCCGAGCGGGTCCCCATCCTCCGGCGATGCGGCCCCGGCACCGATGTCACCGCACGGGGGGTTTTATGGCCGTGGGAAGGACTTTAGTCACCACCCGGGCCGGGCCGCGGTGCGGGGTGGCAGGCTGGAAGGCGGCCATTGGCTGCCGGTTGTGAAACCGGGGAGCGCTGCCTTGGGGACGGATCAGCTATTAACTCCTTTAATTAGGGCTGGCACCGCTGGCGGGACCGGGGCGCTCCCGCCGCCAGCGCCGCGTTGGTAAAACATTAGAGCCAGAGGGTTACAGAGTAATTCCCGGCGGGCAGGGGGTCCGGCGGCGCCGGGCACCGGCTGCCACCAGCATCGCCCCGGCACGGCCGCGCTGGGCGTCGAGGGACGGTCGTGATGGCGGTGACGGGTGACGCTGGGAAGGCGCCCACCTTGCGGCACGTGTCGGCTCTCGCTGGGGACGAAGTCGGCTCCGAAGGTCGCTGGGGCATTAAGCATTAACTGCGCCGGGGCTACAGCTCGTTCTGCAGCGCCTTGGGCGGGGACGGCCCCCCGGCCTTGCCGCCGGCGCAGGGCCCCTTGTCCCCGTGGCAGAGCAGCTCCCGCAGCGCGGCCGGGCCCCGCCGGTGAGCCCCGTAGATCTGCGCCTCCCCCTGCTCGCCCACGTAGCCGTGGCACATCTTGGACAGCCTGCAAGGAGCCGGAGAGGGTCACGCAGTGTCCCCCTGCCACGGCGGCGAGGGGACGGTGCCCGGCATCCCCCGACACTGCCGACATCCCCCGACTTACCTGCCCGGCCAGGGCCCCCCTGTCACCATCACGGTCATGGGCTCCTGCCTCGGCAGCCCCGGCCCCGCCAGCCGCTTCTCCCCGTCCAGCTCCTGCACACCGTAGCTGCGGGGAGAGGCAGGGGTTGGGGACACCCCTGTCCCTGGGGACACCTCCATCCCTTGGGACACCCCCATCCCTTGGGACATCCCCCATCCCTGGGGACATCCCCCATCCCTCAGGATGCTTCCATCCCTGGGGACATCTCCGTCCCTCAGGAAAACCCTCCATCCCTGGAGACACCCCTGCCCCTGGGGACACCCCCAGTCTTTGGGGACACCTTCATCCCTGGGGATGCCTGCCTCCCTGGAGACACCTCCATCCCTTGGGACACCTCCATCCCTTGGAACACCCCCATCCCTGTGGACACCTCCATCCTTTGGAACACCTCCATCCATGGGGACACCTCCATCCCTCAGGACACTCCTATCCCTGTGGACACCTCCATCCCTTGGAACACCCCATCCATGGGGACGCCCCCCATCCCTGGGGACACCTTCATCCATGCAGACACCTCCATCCCTCGGGACGCGCCCAGTCTGTGGGGACATCTCCCTCCCTGGGGTTGCCTCCCCCCACCTGGGGACATTTCCACCCCTTGGGACATCCCCATCCATGGGGCCACCTCCATCTGTCGGGACAACCCCATCCCTGGTGACACCCCCGTCCCCGGGGACACCCCACTCACCTCTCCCAGCCCTGCGAGCAGCTCCTCTCCAGCACCTCCACGTAGTCAGACTCGCTCAGCGCCTTCCTGCCCACCTTCCCCTCCGCCCTGCGCAGCTGCTCCTCGATCTGGGGGGGGGGGCGAAGGAGGCAGAAACCAGCTGGTGAGGGTGACAGCCCCCCCCTGTGACCCTCATCCCAAGCAGGAATGGGGTCCGCACCCCCTTCCTTGCAGCCCCGACACTTTTGCATGGGGTGGTGGCTCCACGCAAGGGGGCTCGCTGGCTCCAAAGGGCTTTTTTGGGGTGCCGGCCGGGGGGGGCAGCCATCAGTGGGGTGCGCCAGGGGAGCCGGCAGTATCTCCCCAAGCCAGAGCATCCCCACGAGGGCTCTCACCCCCGTTTTCGGGGTGCAGCCTCCCCGATCCCCACCTGGAAGGCGATGGCGTGGCAGGCGTCGCAGCGCAGGGACTCGGGCATGTGGGGTGAGAGCCGCTCCTCGGGGCTGAGCTGGGGCGCGGAGATGGAGCGGGTGGAGGGTTCCCCGCACATGTCCTGGGCCCCCGTCCCTGCCAGCAGGCTCAGGGCCAGCCACACCGCCAGCACCGGCTGCATCCTGCCACGATGCCGAAAGCGCCAGGGCGGAGGCACGGGGCGGCTATAAACCCCCCTGGGCCGGCCAGCGAGCGCTGATGCGCGGCCGACGCACCTGCATCCGGCTGAGGCGGCCACGTCCATCCCCGGGGCCTCGGGGCGGGGAGGTGTGGGGTGTCCCCGAGCGACTGTTCCCTCCGCGGGAGGTTTTTGGTGTAATTCAGTCCTGTAACGCCCAACCCCTTCTCCCGGATCCAAATCCTCCCCGGGATGGCGTGGACCCTCCTGGGCTGGGGTGGGGTTTTGGGGCTCAGGGCTGGGGTTTGGGGTTCAGGGATGGAGCTCGCGGCTGGGATTTGGGGTTCAGGGCTGAGGTTCAGGGCTGGAGTTTAGGGTTCAGGGCTGGGGGCTCCGGGATGAGGTTTCAGGTTCGGGAATGGGGTTTGGGGTTCAAGAAATGGGGACTCCGGGCTCAGGACTGGGGTTCAAGGGCTGGGTTTTGGGGCTCAGGGCTGGGGTTTAAGGATCACAGAGTCGACCACAGAGTCCCCCTCCTGCCCCTGGAGACCAGGGGTTCATCCAGTGGGCGCTCCAGGACAGACAGACGGACTACAGCCCCTCGCATCCCTCCCTTTACAGACTACACAAAGATGGGATGAATATGCAGGATTTAATGCCGTCTCAGCATTTTACCACTATTTTAGGGCGTCCGTGCCGCAGCTGTGGCTGCGGGGGGCTGGCGGTGGCTGGGCCATCGTTCCCCTGTGCCATCCAGCCCGGGTCGCCTTTGGGACGGGACCAGCAGTACGGGAGAAAGGGGAGGCCGCACATCTGATCCCCTCGCTGACCGGGGCCTGTGACTCAGCCGCCCCTGGGGCTGGCAGGTGCTCACAGCAGAAAATACTCTTTTTCTCCCCATTCCCATGAGGAGCCGGTGAGGTCCAGCCGATGCCCGTTGCCCCTCGGCACTTCACCAGCTCAGCCGCGGGCAGGGGGGGTCTCTCCTGTGCTGGGGTGACGCTGACTTTGGGGTTAAAGCCTGGCTGCTTGGGAAGGGACATGCCATGCGGGTACGTCCCTGGCTGAGGACCGTCACATCCGGAGCAGCGGTTCCTTCTCGGGCCCGGCAGGGCTGGTGCGGGCAGGGGGCTGGCCGGGACTGGGACTGGCCCGCATCCCCGTGGGGATGTAGTACATGCTCTCCAGGTACCCGCAGTCAGGACCCCCGGCAGCGGGTGGCCCCTCACCCTTGGGAGCAGGGCTGAAGGTCCCGGAGAAGACGGGGTTTTCGGCAGCCGGCAGGTCGGGGTGTGCCGGGGAGGGGGCTGCAGGCGGTGGGGCTGCTGGGAGCCCCGGGAAGCTGCCGTAGGGCACATAGGGTGGAGCGTAGACCCCTGGGGCCATGACCAGGGGGTTGAAAGGAGCCTGGTAGAGCCCGGCGTGCGATGCCACCGGTGGGATGAGCACCTCCAGGTACTGCCCTGTCTCGGGGTCGTAGAGCGTTTTCAGCTGGGGCTGCCGTGGAGGCTCCATGTAGTAGCATTTCCCGTTGCCGGGGTCGACGAGCATCCTCCGGTGCGCGGGCTGGTGGGGCGCAAAGGGCTTGGTGGGGCTCGGTGTGCTCTTACTGCTCGGCGAGGCACCGTCAGTCCTCCTGAGGAAATGGGGAGCGTCCTCGAGGCGAGGCTGGGGCTGGGCTGGGGGCAGCGGTGCTGGGGGCAGTGGCACTGGGTGCTCCGCAGTAGCCGGGCCCTCAGGGGGTCGGAGCAGGGGGTGCTCGGGGCTGGGTTTGCTCCAGGGTGCTTCCCCACTGGCTGTGGGGGACACGCCGGTCCCCAGGGGAGCACTACCTGGGTTGGGAGCCAATGGGAATCCAAAGGATGAGCTGGCCATGTTGGAAGCTGATGGGTGTCCAAGGGAAGTGGGGACGGGGTTGGTGACCAAGGGGGATCCAAAGGATGAGCTGGCTGGGTTGGGGACCAAGGGGATCCCAAGTGATGAGTTGGTCAGGTTAGGGACCAAGGGTGTCCCAAAGGATGCGCTGGATGGATTGGGGATCAAGGAGGTCCCAAAGGATACACTGGATGGATTAGGGATGAAGGGGGTCCCAAAGGACGCGCTGGCTGCGTTAGGGACCAAGGGGGTCCCAAAAGATGCGCCGCACAGGTTGGGGACCAAGGGGGTCCCAAAGGATGCGCTGGTTTGATAGGGAATCAAGGGGGTCCCAAAAGACTTGTTGGTGGGGTTGGAGATCAAGGGGGCCCCAAATGATGTGCTGGCCAGGCTGGAGGCTGATGGGTAGCCAAAAGATGAGTTGGTCATATTGGGGACCGTGGGGATCCCAAAGGAAGCACTGGCAGGCTTGGGGACTGAGGGGGTTCCAAAAGATGTGCTGGCCGGGTTGGGGACCAAGGGGGTTCCAAAGGATGTGCTGGCCGGGTTGGGGACCAAGGGGGTCCCAAAGGACCCACTGGCTGGGTTGGGGACCAAGGGGGCCCCAAAGGATGTGCTGGCCGGGTTGGGGACCAAGGGGGCCCCAAAGGATGTACTAGCCAGGTTGGGGACCAAGGGGGTCCCAAAGGACCCACTGGCTGGGTTGGGGACCAAGGGGGCCCCAAAGGATGTACTAGCCAGGTTGGCGACCAAGGGGGTCCCAAAGGACGCGCTGACTGGGTTGGGGACCATGGGGGTTCCAAAGGATGTGCTGGCCGGGGTGGGGACCAAAGGGGTCCCAAAGGATGTACTAGCCAGGTCGGGGACCAAGGGGGTCCCAAAGGACCCGCTGACTGGGTTGGGGAGCACGGGGGTTCCAAAGGACCTGCTGGCTGGGTTAGGTACCAATGGGGTCCCAAAGGATGTGCTGGCTGGATTGGGGATTAAGGGGGTCCCAAAGGATGCACTGACCAGCTTGGGGACCATGGGGGTCCCAAAGGACCCACTGGCTGGATTGGGGACGGAGGGCAGCTTTGGCATTGGAGAGGATTTGGGGGCTTTCACAGGAATTGCTAAGTAGTTGGAGTTCTCCGCCAGGGAAGCAGGAAGGTATGGCTCAGTGGCGACTGGCCACTTCGGTAAATACTCCCAGGCCTCCCTCTGCTCCGGCAGCCGGCCTGAGGGACTTTCACTGGCCTCCCCGGCTCGAAATGGGGTGGTGGGACCAGTGCTGACTGCAGAGCTGCTGCTCCTCCCTGCCGACACCTGCTCACTTGTGGGTGGCTTTGGTGCGCTTCTCTCCGACAGTTTCTCAGGCTGTGGGTTCACGCTGCTGCCAGCGAGAGGTCCAGCACGGGGGTCCCCACCGTCACTGTTGCCATGCTGCTGCACTGTTGACGTGGGCCCCTCGGTGGCACAGAGCCCTCTGGTGCCACCGTGGCCATGTCCATCCTTTCCCTCCGTGGGACTTGGTGGTGGTGGCGGGAGGAGAACTGTCTTCTCCGTCCGCAGCACGGTGCTGCTCTGAGCCAGGGAGACCTCCGCAGCTGCTGCCGGGGACCGCCGTCCCACCAGGACATGGAGATGGGACTCCACATGTGGCACCCCCTCGGCTGTTGGCACCCGCGGTGGCACCCGGAGCTCGCTCCTCTCCCGGCGTGGAGGGGATGCCGGTGGCTCCTCTGAAGCAGCCACTTCCTTCCGCGTGGCCTGGACCCTTGTGATTTGCACGGGGGAGCCTTGGGCAGGCGAAGGCTGGCCACTGGCAAGCTTTGCGGCAACCTCGGCGTGTGCCGGGGCTGGCTCTTGGCCAGCAGCTGCCAGCACTTCCCTGTCCCCTGGCTCAGTTGCCGTCTCCCGTCGGCGGACCGAGGTGCAGTGGATGACGAGCGGAGCGGCCAGCGGCGGCTCCCCACCACTGGCCGGTGCCGTGGTGCCATGGGCTGCGCCGGCAGTCCCGAAGCAGAGGCTGTAGCTGCTCTTCACCAGCTTGCGCACGTCCCGGGGCTGGGGGATGCGCCCCTTCCCATTATCTTTCAGCTTGGGGGGGCTGCCTGGAGGGGACCCCCGGGCCAGGGTGCCGGGGTTGGGCGGCTGGCGGGGCACTGCTGGTGGCTTCTCCTCCTGCTGGCTCTGTGGCACCAGCCTCACCTCCCGCGCCCGAGAGGTGAAGAGGCGTCGGGGCGGCGTGGCGGGAAGTGCCAGGCTGTCGTTCTCGAAGGGAAAGGTTTGGGGGTGGCTAGGGCGGATGGCTCGCTGCCTCAAGCTGGGCCACGGCTTCGGCCCTCTCTCAAATCTGGGGGCAACATCCAGCGTCTTCCCCGCGTCCGGTTGGGCTTCAAACAAGGCACGCGCTCGCTGGTAGCGGATCCTTTCTGTCGCCGGTTCCTCGGTGGTGCTCGGCAGCCGGTGGCCCTCCAACACCTCCTGGTACTTCATCCTCTCGTTGAGTTCATTGAAAGTCGTTTTCAGCTTGCAGACGCTCTCCCTCGTCGCCTCGCTCAGCACCACTCCCTTGGTAGGATGGGTGGTGGTGGTGGCCCCCACAGCCACCGGCATCCCGCCGCCCCGCAGGTCCTCGGCTGAGAAGCTGCAGTCCGAGCGGGAAAGCGAGCTGGACTTGCCCTCCAGGCCATCCCCCAGCAGGTCGGTGCCAGCGGAGGACGGCCCGGAGGAGGTCGAGCTGCCCCGCAGCCCCTTCTGCTCCATCTTGATCCTCTGCTCGTACTGCATTTTCTTGGCGAGGACGTTTTTCACCAGGCAAGAGGCCGCCCTGGTCCTGCCGGCATCAGTGTCCAGGGAGGCAGTCTTCATGAACTGCTTGTAGTTGAGCCTGAAGTCCTCTCCAATGGCCCTCCCCTTGCTGGGAGGCTCCTTCCTGGCAGGGGGCAGGGGTTGGGGGGCTGGGCTGTCACCCCAGGGGCTGAAACCTGCCTCCTTCCTCTCCTTCCTCTTCAGCAGGATCTGGCGCTTAGGGACGGTCCTCTTCTTGCCGTGGCCCTTCCTGGCCTCCCCGCTCTCCAGCTCCACATCCACACACTCAAACTGCTCCTTTCCCAGCAAGCCCAGCAGCTCCCCGTCCACGCCAGCGGGGAAGGGCCAGCCCATCCTGCCATGGAGGGCTGCCACTGCAACCCGGGACTCACCGCCGGCCACTGGCCACCGCCGCGGCCGCCCGCCGTCCTCTGACAGTGAGTTGGAGAGGCTGGAGGAGGTGTGGGAGCTGCACATGTCGAGGCGGGCGCCGGGGGGACCGGAGAGGCTGCGGAAAGCCCTGGCTGTCAGTGCCCGCACCTCACCATCTGCCTCGTCCGAATCGCTGGGCGCCCCGCTGAGCATCCCCCCGGGCTGCCGGGGCAGACCCAGCTCCCCGCTGGCGGTGGTGGCGGTGGTGGCAGGCAGCCGGTCCCCGCCGAGGGGACCCATCCTGCCCCCCTGCCCCGGCGCCGGGCTATTCTTAGCCGCAATGGACAGCTGAGCCTGCCGCGGGCGGGCGAGGGGGCCGGGCAGTGGGGGGATGCCAGGGGCCCCTGCTGGAGCCCAGCGCCCCGTGGCAGCCCCTTCGGCACAGCCGCCATGCCGCCCTGTGTCCTGGGGGGGTGTCCCCTCCTCGTCCAGAAACTCCAGGCAGTCCTTGAAGGTCTCTGTCCCCTCCGAGCACAGGGCAGAGTGGTAGGAGGAGACGGAGGAGCCCGACATGCTCTTGGTGAGGTCGTCACAGGGGAGGCTGGGGAGGTGGCCCTCCTCCTCCGATGCGGACCGCCGGCCGTCCCCACCGCTGCGGGGACCCTCGCCGTCAGTGCTGGGCAGTTCAGCGTGGGACAGCAGGACGGGGTCCCTCATCCCGCGGGGCATCATGGCAGGGATGACCCCGGGGGATGCCAGCTGGTGCCGGGGGACCCTCCTCGGTGCTGGGGAAGCTCTGCTGGGGACGTTGGCGACTCGACCTTCTGGCTCCCTCGCCGTCACGGCGGCTGGACCCAGCGGCGGGATGGAGCAGCCCCTCGATCACATGGACGTCTGCGAGCGCCAGCCCGGGGGAGGCGATGCCAAGCGCATTGCAGGGATGTCACTGCCGCCCCCAGCCTTGGGGGTCTGCTGGGGGGATGCCAGCACTGTCCCCTGCCCCCTCACCCCGCTCTGCAGCTCCCCAAACCCACAGGCGAGGTGGCAGGGTGTCCCCACACCCCACGGGGGTACCTGGGCCATGCCCCCCACTGCAGCGGGCTGGTCTACCCTGGGGCTGGGGTCCCCTCCGGGGACATCCCATCCATAGCATGGAGGGCATGGCAGAGCCCCAGGGTGCCGCTCTGTCCCTGCCACAGCTCCTTTCCTGGCGCCTCTGCCTGCCTCGCTGTGGGGACAGCGTGTCCCCATCCTGGGGGCTTCCCCAAAAACCACCCTGCCCCAAGCAGCAGCTCCCCTAAAACGAATTGCAAGCAGCCAGGAGCAAACTGGGCACCGAGCATCTCCAGGACTCACAAGAGCCAAACGCTGGACGGCTACTATTTGCCTTTTTCCGGGGGACCCAAAGCAAGCAGCCGGGACACCTGGCATAACGCGAGGGTCTCCGCAGTTGCAAGCCCTGACCGCCGCCGGCAGAGCTCAGCCCCGGCTTTCAGGGGGATTTTTGTAGTGAAGCAGCGGTAGCAGGTGCTGCCCAGCGCTGCCAGCCTGGGAGCAACCCGATGCCCAAGTCGCCTGGGTTCATGCAGGGTCTAAATTTAAACCTTGGCAAGGAAAAGGAGGAGAGGAAAGCTTCCCTGATAGCTGCCCTGGCGCTTAACCCTTCGCTGCTGAGCAGGGCTACGCTTGCAGGTGGCATTTGTGGCCACGGGGAGCAGAGGAGACCTGCCGTGGGCAGCACTTGTGACAATGCGTGTGTGTGATTTCAAATCCCCAAATCCCTACACCCCGGCTTTGCAGGGAGCCGGTGGGATGCAGCTGCCAGCGGAGGAGCTCGCGGTGCTGCCTGAATAACACGATGAACCCCAAAACCTTGGGCTGCTGTTTGGGTGCTGCAATCAGCCAATGGCCCCCAGGCGAAGGGTCCGGCTCTCAGCCTGGGGCTGCCAAGTGTCCCCGAGCCCCCCGGACCCGGTTCCCCGCAGCATGGGCTCGCAGCACAGCAGCCCGGCGGGCGCCTGCTGAGTCACTGCTGGCTCTAGCCCCAGCTGGGAGCTGGGGACGTGCATGCAGCCCCTGCCAGCTGCCGGGTTTACAGTGCTGGGGGTACGTACAGACCCACAACGGGCATGGGGATGCAGTTCCCCCAGGGCCGAGATGGCTCCTCAGTCCCCAGCCAGTCTAGATCCCAGAGAGATGCTGTTTTGTTCCCTCTCCTTCGCCAAGGCTTGTGCCCGGTGTCCCAGGGCCACTGGTAGTCAGTGGAAAAGGGAGGTTGGTCCAGCCTGGCGTCACTGGTGTCCTGCTGAGCCTCCCCGGCGTGCCTTGCTGATGCCTTCGGTGCATCTGGGGTGCCGCCACTGAGGGTGAAGAGGAAGGGCACAAGGGGAACACGGGCTGCGGGAGCTGGTGAAGCGCTGGATAAAGTGAAATAATCAGCCCAGTGGGAGGATCACAGCAGCTCTCCCTGGGCACAAAGGGAAAGGTCTTTGTGCTGCTGCCTGCAGGTCCTGCTCTCCCAGCAGCGGGTGCGAGGCAGGTTCAGGGCAATGACTTGTATAACCGCTTTAAACCCTTCCTCTGCCTCTTCTCCAGCACTCGCGCTAGGCACAGCTCTTGCTGCTGCTGCTCCTTTCACTCCGACACCCGGGCCCTGCCAAAACCGAAACGGCCAGTGTCAAAGCTGCAACAAGCGGTACGGCAATACCGGAGGCTGCGAGGGTGGCTGGAAAGTACCGCTGCACGCCCAGCCATTCATCTGCTTCCCCGTCACCCGCCCTCAGTGCTGCGGGAGACGGGATGGCCCTCTACGCCCTCTGCTCCATAGGGCCAGCTGGATGGAAAAGCGTGGCCGGGTTGCAGCAAGGACTGCCGGCTTGGTTGGTTTCTTCCAGCATCCCCGAAGCTGCCACGAACAACCTGTCTGGGTGCGTTGTTGAAGCAGAGAGGGAACGGGCTGGGCAGAACCTGTCTCACCGCCCCGGCTGCAGCCCGGGGCTGTCAGTAACCTGCCGGGCAAGAGCCAGGCTCCAGCGCCGGCATCTCCTCCTCCGGGTCCCTGCCTGCATCCCCCCCGCTCCTCGCTGTGGCTGGTGATTCCTACGCAGGAGAGAGACAGCAGGGCACGGCGGAGATCCTGGAGGTCTTCCTACCAACCAAAACACAACCATTGCAGGTGAAGAGGCTGTAAACCTGGAGCGCCCGCAGCACAGATCAGGGGGTGGGGGCAGCAGCCTGGCTAGGCACAAGCACGTTACAAAACAACGGGCGGACTGAGGCTGAGCCAGACTTGCTAATTACACACTGATTTATGTTTAAGCCAGCACGATACTGCCTGTAGACCTACCACTGCATTTGCTCATTAACTTCGGTTTCGTGCCAGCTCCGTGTGCGCTCGCCTCAACGCTGGCGAGCCTGAGAGGGTGGCAGCAAGGAGGAAGACGATGTCTGCCAGCGGCTGCCGAAAGCCGAACACACCTCTCCCGCTTTGGAGCTACTTTGCACAACTCCAGAGGAGCAGGAGACACCGGCCCAGCCTGGCAGAGGCTTTCAAAGCCACCTCTGGGGGCTCGGAAGGGACCTGGGCATCCCACACACGCCGGCAGCTCCGACAAGTGTGAAGGACTTTGGGGTTGGCTATGTGAGCCCGGGGCTGGTACAAGGGGCTCGTCTGGGCCAAATCTGTGAGGGGATCCACCTCCAAGTCCCTGCGAGGACTTCACGCTGCCGCCCTCCCCACCGCACCGACCCTGCGGCCTGGGAGGAGGCACGACCTCGACACCCCGGTCTGCTGAGATGGCGGGTTCATGGGGTTCAAGGGATTCAAGGACCTCGGCCTGGCCCCCGGGGGAACGGGAGGGATCCCGCCGTTCTTATTTTGGGGTCAGGACTTGCAGGGCCCAGCCCCGTTGCCAGAGCCCCCCCGGCCCGGGCCGGCTCAGTGCGGGGCGGCCGCCGCCATCTCCCGCAGCCCCGCGGAAAATGGCGGCCGCCGCCGCGCCGGCCCCGTCTCCTGGCAACGCCCGGCTTAAAGGGGCCGCGGCCCGTGACGCCTCCTGCTTCAAAGGCCGGCTTTTACCACGGGATAAAAAAGTCAAGCCTTTCATTTAAAAGAAAAAAAATAAATAAATTAACATACACGACCCCGTCTGCAAGTCCCTGGTACTCCCCCAGCAGCAGCTCCACGCCGACCCGGCCTGTGCCTGGAACAGCCTTTATCAATTTAGAGGTCCAAGAAACAATTAGAAGTCGATCGCATTTTGACAAGCAACCTGTGGTTAATGACAGCAATGCACTTCAAAAGCCATGGGCATGAGAGAACAGTTTTCCTTTTTCCCCCTTATTGAGTACAATGCCAGTGCTTGTGCAAAAATAAGAACTCGTGTTGACCACTGCAGACATTTTTGGGCTAAATGCCCTTCCTCACAGCACCCTCAGGCAGATGGTCATCAACAGCCTCGGCTGTGATTATCAACAAAGAACGTCTTACTGCTTTTTTGAAACATTTTCACTTTCCAGTCTCATCTTCTGCTCCATCCCGGCCTCTTTCCTACTGAAAGACTTAAAATTATTGTGCTCCTCCCAGGTGGCCTCCCACCTCCATGGAACAAAGCTCAACCACTTTAGTGTATTCCAGATACGTTCCAGAATCATAGTCATAGAATCATAGAATGGTTTGGGTTGGAAGGGACCTTAAAGCCCAGCCAGTGCCACCCCCTGCCCCTGGGCAGGGACACCTCCCACCAGCCCAGGTTGCTCCAAGCCCCGTCCAACCTGGCCTTGAACCCCTCCAGGGATGGGGCAGCCACAGCTTCTCTGGGCAACCTGGGCCAGGGGCTCACCGCCCTCACAGCAAACAATTTCTGCCTCACATCTCATCTAAATCTCCCCTCTTTCAGTGTAAAACCGTTTCCCCTCGTCCCATGGCTCCCCTCCCTGATCCAGAGTCCCTCCCCAGCTTTCCTGGAGCCCCTTTAGGGCCTGGAAGGGGCTCCAAGGTCTCCCCGGAGCCTTCTCTTCTGCAGGCTGAACCCCCCCAGCTCTCTCAGCCTGTCCTCACAGCAGAGGGCCTCCAGCCCTCCCAGCATCTCTATGGCCTCCTCTGGCCCCGCTCCGACAGCTCCATGTCCTTCCCATGCTGAGGACTCCAAAGCTGGACGCAGTACTCCAGGTGGGACCTCAGGAGAGTGGAGTAGAGGGGCAGAATCACCTCCTCTTCCTGCAGCTCCCAGCTTCACTTGGTGCCCGACCTCCCACCACTCTAATAGAGGGGACAGGGACACCAAGGTGACGTTGCCCAGCACCTACGGTCCCAGTTACCCGCTCTCAGCACCAGCCGTGGTGCACCCACACCAACGGGACACCGTTGGCATTTCACTGGCATTTCACAAACTTTTGAGGTTTAAGCCAAGGCCATCATAGCGAGTTTTAGGAATGGGGGCAACACCCAAGGGATGTCCGGTTTTAACTTCCATGGCAGAGAGGCTACACTGAGCCCCCGCATCAGGGAGGGAGGGCAGAAGCCTGCACCTCCGGTGCCTGCATTCCTCGGAGATGTCCCTTGGAAGAACAGTTCATTCCCCGTGGGGTACACACCCGCGGCACCCCACCAGAGAAACTGGCTCAGGAGGTTAAAGATGCTCAACTGGAGCACTAACACTCTGTCCTCTGCTGCCGACGAGCATAAGCCATCCTCAACCCTGGTTTTGTGAAGGAGGATGAAGAAAAAAAGAGGACGCTACCACAGGGATCTTTTTCCTTGCAATAGTAATCTCTACAGTGAAACATTCATAACTGCTCAACAGAGTAAAAATATGCTACATCAAAACTGTACCAGAAAAAGCAGGACCTCTGTAACAGCTGGAGAAGACTTTGCAGATAAAAATCAGAATTAAACAGCCAGCTTAAAAATATGCCACTGAAAACATACGAGGAAATAAAGAGAGTTGTCCTTTCTCTACAGTCTGGCAGACTTGGTGCCACTCACAGACTCCCATCTTCTCCTTCGACGTTGCCGATGGCATCTCAGCGTGTTGTCTCCCCGAGGAACAGTGCGGGCACGGCCCTGCAGCCAGACAAGCGTGGGGTGAGCTCCCTTTGCCTGTACGGAGAGCTGGGAGCCCGCTCGAGCGCTCCCCTGAGGCAGGTGCTCGACTCTTTTGAATTAAGCATCGCACAGTACGCTCCAACAGGAAACGCACCGCCTTCCGTCTAAATTCTCCTTCCAAACCACTGTAGAGGCGAGGACAGCCGCTTGGAATCTGCATGAGAAGGCGAGTGCACTTAATACTGAGAACTACGCCGCTCGCATGATCGAGTGCATCGCAGGTCCATATAAAATACAGAAAGCTAAGACATTCGTCTGCTCTCCTGGGAAGTACATACTGTTTGGATGGCAGACAAACTACCGACGAAGACAGGTTCCAAACTAACAGCGTTTCCCAGGGAATTAATTTACAAAGTGCCACTGGTCCTTGGAACCAAATATAGTGTACAGAATATATTACAGCAACACTGGCTCTACGGCTTGTGTTGGCCCATCTCTGCACTATATGCAGAAGGAATCCAATGTTCAGACTCTTCACAATAGACTCCTTCCCTTTTTTATACATAGGAAAATAAAAACATAAGCTAAACCAGCAATAAATAAAACTACAGAACGCGCGTGTCCTGGTCAGCGCCCTTTGTGCATTCCAATCAGACTGGAGAGCTTCTCACAGTGCTCAAGTTTCAGCGATTCCGCCTTCTGTTTTAACCGCTCGTCTCTGTATAGCTTGGCCAAATTTGACAAATCAGACTCTGAAAGATGAAAAAAAATACATATATTAGGATGAAGCCGTCCGCCTGCTTTAAATAACTGCTTCCCGTTGCTCTGTTATCCTTGTGGCATGCTTTTTTTTTTTTAATTCACCTCGTTCCAGTGAAAATGGGCATGTTAATAACTTTCTTTAAAGAGAGGGCATTCTCTTTAACCAGGCTAGCTACTTAAGAAAACAGTATTTTATATATATTTTATATATATATAAAATATTTATATATATTTATATATATTTTATATATAAATGCTTGAAAACTCAGTTATAATAACCCTTTCTATTAGTGCACTAGTAAGACAATAACCAAAACAAAAAATAAGTTTACTGTCTGCAAAGAAAACACAAACTATAGAAGTGTAGCTTAGAAGTCACGTAACACTAAAAATTCTGTTAATGATCTAAAGAGTAGCCGATTGCTGTAAAATATAGGTATATCGTTAAACTAACCATGCATAAAAAGGGACTAGTAGGAGACCACTTGGTTTGCCACACAGCACCTGCTTTAGGTGACACCGCTATTCACATTTGAACCGCATCTCGTCCCTCCTGCACCGATCCTCACCGGCGGGTCACCAGGCGCAGACTGGCTCGGAGTGGGGGGTTACCCCACACCTACCAGTGGCATTTCGCTGACAAGCCTCATGACTCCTTTTCCTCTGGCTGCCCCGGGGCTGTGTCAGCTGCCTGCAGCCTCCTAAACTGAGCAGGAATTACCAGACGTACATCCCTGCCCACGTAACCCAAAAACGCAGCTCTTTTGGCACATCCACTCCGCAAGGGCCCAGAGCACCCGTCCAAATATATACTTTAATGGGTTATTTCCACGCTGCACTTCTCAGAATTCAAACTGTCTGGCAAGAGGTTTGCCCAGAAGGCATTACAAATCCTTTTAATTTTATTTTATTTTTTTGGTATTGATTACAGGAAGGTGAACAGCTCGCCG
The DNA here is from genome assembly GCF_964199755.1 of Larus michahellis. Lineage (NCBI taxonomy): Eukaryota > Metazoa > Chordata > Aves > Charadriiformes > Laridae > Larus > Larus michahellis. The sequence goes on along the minus strand of NC_133906.1, from coordinate 2,888,889 downwards.
AGGGACGTGTCTGAAAGGCCTCTGTGCCCTTCCATTAACAATACAATCTCGAATGTACTTTGCATATTTTGTCCCCTTCTTCTCAAAAGCAACATAAAAGTGAAATAATCCCATTGTTTAAGTTATTTCCCCCCAGTAATTCAGAGAAGTTTCTTTTGCTGATTAGGTAAGGAAGTCTTAATATAGCTTTCTCCCTGGAGAATAATTTAGACTGAGGATTAGATGCACCTAAGAGAATAGCAGTAATTTGTTTCTGAAAAGGTCAAAAATTCCCTAAGCACAGGCTACCTGATGACACACAGTTTTTCAAAGAGCTTTTATACACCCTACAAGTCCTTCCTTTTACAAAATCATTCAGAGAGGAACGAACTTCAATAGGTCCTTTCATGCCTTACGTCCTCCGTCCCTGTCCCACTGAAATTTAAAGCCCTTTAACCCTCCACCTATTTATTGAAAAGCTTTACAAACTGACAGCCACGAACATTTTATTTCGGATCAGGAATCAATTTTTGATGTTTTATAACTAAAATGCCACGCAAGTACTGCTGGGCACACAGCCCCGACACGCCTTCAGCAAAACTAGACTCGGGTAATTGTCTCCGAGTCCAGAGTCCCTGGAGTTGTGCAGTGAAGAATTGTAGTTTACGCTTCTCCAATGGGGCAAAATTACGCAAATGCTTGCACTTCTGACAGCATTCATTCTGTCACCTCTGTTTCTTGTCTTTTTCAATCTTGTACACAGAGTTGTTCCTTTGCACTTTTTAAGGAAGTCCTAAAACACCGAATTCCAGCTCCACATCCATATTTACTCTGTTTTCAGTTGCCTCTCTGTAATTTTCTACAACTCGGAGCTCTTTGCAGTCTTAACTTTACAGTTGTGCTATCACAGCTGAACAATCCCCTGCAAAAACCTGGCACGTGCTTTTTGTACTTAATTGTATCAAAAACTTCAGAAGACCAAAACCCACAGCGTACGCAACTTTTAGACGCTCTTCTGCTGTGAGGGGAGGAACACTGTCTAGTGCAGCAGCATGAAAGTGACTGCCTGATAAATCAGTTACTTTTACAGTTTTCCTTAAGGTAGTCGGACACCAGGTAAGACTTGTCAGGTCATAAAATCAAGGACTTTAAAAATCAACCTGTTCCTATGTAACTAATCTATGTCCATTGTGCTGGTGCTAAAGAGAAATGCACCCTCAGTAAACAAAACAAATGCGCTATTAATAGGCATTCAACTGACACAAAAAAAAGCTGATTACACTAAATTAAACACTTAAACAAGAATTAACGGACCAAAGTTATGAAGCAAGAGCTGACCAAGAACTGTCTCGACATCTCCAGAGAACTCTTCCCCAGCACTCCATCTTGTATTCACAGTTTATTTTTACAAACGTGGCTGTGCTAAAGTTAGCAGAGTCTCAGCTGTGCTCATTACCTGCTCGCTGGCCTAGATGGTAATCATTCTGAAAATGTTTTTTTTTAATTACAGTGGTCTCCTCAGGCTACTGCTAATTGTGGACCTTGTAAATATATTTGCAGATGTGTGACTAATGAAGTCTCTAAGTGTAAAAAGCTGCAGAGGAGCATCGTTTTGCAGGCGTTAGTTGGCATTCGATGCTGGATCATCTCCCCCTCTCCGACTACCCTCTCTGTAAGCCTTGCAAACCCTGCTGCCCGTTTTGGGGCACGGCACTCCTGCGTGAGAGAGACAAGATGGCGACTTTCAGTTGCACAAGGTCAATTAAAAGGATTTTTCTGTAAGAACTAAATTCTCTCTATAGCAAGCCTACACACGAAGCCTACATTTACGGTTATTAACAGCCACGTTATACCTAGAGGCTGCTACCGCCAGCCACAGATGCTCAAAGATCACAAGTCAAACACAGCAGAAACTAAGGGACTGTTTGGGATTTTTACAGTCTTATATTATGGGTTCTTTGCTTTTCTAACTTCAGAGCCTACCTCTGTGCATTTCTCTTCAAAAGCAAGATTGGTAACTTTTACGTAAAATAAAACAAAACAACCCTTCCCATCAAAAACCTGTAAATAGTTTGGAGTCAGCAACACTCATGTTACCTCTAGCCCAGGATTAAACAAGTCTTGTTTAGACAAAGTGTATGCTTCCATAACGATGCAATTGGTAAAGAAACTGTAAACAAGTGCAAAGTCAGTTTTTAGTAGTGTGCCGAGGACTGCAGCAATTTAGAAAGCCCTACTAGTGTGTGAAAGCAGCTTGCCGGCTATTAAACATTGACACAGAGACAACTTCTTCCAGTTTCCTTTACGCACAGCAGTAGTTTGTGTTTACGCATTTAAAGGTGATGAGTTCTTTAGCTGAAAAAAAAAAAAATCAGTCACGACATCCCCACTTCAGTTAGTCCTTGTAACTTGATTTCTGTACACTATATTGTCCAGATTCTGTACGATACTGTGCAGATTATTCTGTACAGTTACAAAAGAAGCAGGGATTTGCTCTATTTAAAATGAACTAGAAGAGTAATAATTAACAAATAACACATTACGAGGTTAAAATACACGCCTTTATAGGTGCCACTGATTGACTTAGGATTGACATGAGAATAATCATTTTGAATGCTCACATTTTTGTGTTCTCCCTTTCTGCATTCCATTCTTGTTTTTAAAAGGCAATCTTGACTATGGTGAAAAACATGATCTCAAACTCATCTAAAGATAGGAAATGCAAATAAGCGCACAAAACAAGTACAGGAGTACGCTCTTTGATAACTGATACCAGTAACACAGTCCACTGCAAGGTTACCAAAAGCACCTAAGTAGGCCAAAACTTCTGATGAAGTTTTGAAGAAGTTAAATGATGTTCTCATGGAGCCAGTCAAAGCAAAATCATTTTGCTCCAGCAAAGGAAATGTGTAATAGGTGACGTCTCAAGATCTTTTCTAGCCCTAACAATCTGTCAGAGCCAGACAAATGGGGTGGATTATACGTTTAAAACATCATCGCTAAGAGTTATTCAAGCATAAAAAACTGAGTGGAAAAAAACGTCTCAAACGGCGAAACCTACTTTCCGCTTGTCTCTCAGAATCACCTAAAATTAATTTTGACAGACCCTCAAGAATAGCAAACACAGTGCTAAGAGCAGATGTGAGAAATACCAGTGCGAGGTTCGAGATCTTATAAGCATCAGAAAATGAGGCTAAAACCGGCAGTGCTTTGTGAAGCGTAGCCACCATACAACTACTGATGGGTTGTAGGCACACACTTGCAACAAAAATAACTTACTTTGCTGTTTCTCCTTCCAGCAGCTGGTCTGAATATAGTCTATGTAATCTTTTTCAACCGTTTTCTCTAGCTCTTGAAGTTCCGCTCCTTGATAATTCTTTTCAAAGTTTTTATCAACATAGTAAGGCACCTGCAAATTCTCCGTTTCTCTACTAATAACATGGCCTATGGACCTGTGAAAACATCATGGAGAAAATGGATTTCTTTTTAGCAGTTCAAATATAAAGAAATCAAGAGATGTTGCTTCATATTAGTATTTCCAGAGGACAATATTTACAACTTATTTACAGTTACTTTCTGCAGGACTATAGCTCCCTCAGCCATCCAATTAGGAAATTACAAGTCTCAGGCACAGCAAGCTGTGCACTACAAACAGAATTCACACGCACCTCCCCTCGCCCAAAACCCATAGGAAAGCATCTAATATTTGGAGAGATCTACAAAGAACTGACTCGGAGCTGACACTGTTCCTTCCAAATACTGGGTTTGTTCTCAACAGCTCAGTCAAGACAACTACCAAAATGTAAGAGCAAAGTTTATCTGTGAGCGGAAGCTCCACATGCTTTCTTCTGCTTGCTGGTAACTTCTGGCAAGTTAGGTCCAGAAATCCATAGGAATTCATGAAAAATATAGAAATTATAGGAAAGGCATACAGCCCTCATATTGCTTAGGGCATAATGCAATTGGATCTGGACTTTCCCGATTTCTGGACCCTTTAGTGGAAATAAAAATTAGCAGGGGAGCGTCTTGTTATACTTTCCTTTAGGGTTTTATAATCATCAGTAAGCGAAGTGGGGCATGGAATACCCCGCAGAATATCCTGTAGGTAGACTTAGCCACTCTGACACAGCCCCTGGATTAAACTATACCCTTATACTGAACTTCCTTATTTGAGCAAAGACACCCAGGCGTTTTTCCAAATCACTGCCCAGAGAAAGGGGCAGGCAGCCAAAACACAAAGGTTACGCGCTACTCAATGGAATCCAGTTTGTGCCTTCTGTTTCCTGGACTCTCTTCTTTCTCTCTCACTATGTCTCAGAGATGTATGCTCGCTTTAGATAAACCATTTCGTTTAGTTTTCAGGCTGTTTGTTTTTTCAAGGATATGATTTAGAGAAACAGCATAACTGTGTATGAGGTTTGGGCCTGACTATCTCAAATCAACAGTAGAAGGGGAGATAGCGAAGACAAGCAGGAGAGATTAGCTGCTCTGGCAGCAGTGTGGGAGGTTTCACATGGGACTGACAGATAGCAAAAACACCCTGAAAAAAACCCCAAAATCCAAACCAAAAAACAACCACCCTCTTGTTCTCATGCTAGCTCTACACACTGACATCTTGTGGTAACAAACGATAAAGGCTGTTGGGCTACTATGACAGTATATGGGCCTAAAGCTGAGTAGTTTTGCTGCTAGAAGGGAGCAAGGGAAGTCTTTGGAGCACTCTGCTACTGCTGCATGCAGCAGGCTCTCCAAAACCTGCTGACTCCCACTCCTATCCCAGTAAGAGCCAGTGAAGGTGACTGAACTGGTCAGCTCTTTCCCACGAGAGCTTCCTTCCTCCCAACACTGGATGCCGAGAGGGGCAAGTAGATTTTCTTCTGTCCTGTAAACTCAGATGCCAGCAGGTTCTGCTTCCAGAGCTGACCAGTTCAGGTTGCCCTCTGCAAGCCCGGGGTCCTGGTTCTTTACAAACGTTAAACCACGGCACTTCAAGGCTTTAATGATCCGTGGAGCTTGACAATTCTTCCAGAGGAATTCAGGCTCCAGAGCAGATTTGGATCTATATTGTGAAACAGCAGGCTTCATTTCTTAATTGCTTTACGGGGACCCTCAGCAGTCGTCCACAGCTCCCTGGGGGCTGGGCAGATGAGAGGCGGCTCGGCGGTGTAGCTGAGCTACTCCCACATTCCTGCTACTGTAGCGCTGTGCGAAAACATTTCACACCAGTTGAGAAGCGTTCTGGCTCGGCGCCTCGGTTTGTTCAGCACACAGCACAATAAAGCTCACCATAGTTAACTTCACAGCGATAACGCTTAGGAGAACTCGTCAACGGAGACTGTTGGTATTTCCTTATTTACAAATTGATAACACTTTCTAGAAAGAGGAGAAAAGAACACTGACATGCATTTTGCTATCAAGTCCGACTTCCGTCTACCTCCTTATCACAAACACTGAGGACCTGAAAAATGTGTTTTTAAATAACTTACGATTTGTAGAATAGGCTGTAGGGTGGGTTTGTGGCCATCAGTTGAGTTACTACCGACACTATTATTATTATGAAAATGGGCATCAACTGAATAAATGCAGAATATGAATTCTGAAACGAACAAGAAGAATTAGCAGTCAAGAAAAGATATAGATGGCAAAGGATGCATCTGTTCACAGAAACACGGCTATCTATCCAGATCAACAATGTATTAAATGTAAACTGAAAGGAAAAAAAGAGGAAGTACTTTCAAATTTTGAGAGGGATAACATCTTAACTTCAAAATATTAGCAATAATCTCAGGAAAGTCTTTAAACCCATTTTCTTTCAATTATATTTTCATGAGTTTTCTTTCATCTACAGCTTCCTTCACAAGGCTGCACCCGTCAGTCACCAGCTGACAACCCAAACTGAAGGAAGACACTGCAATTCCCATTTGTGCCTACAGCTTTCTGTGCATCTTCTGAAGCTTGCTACGTGCCTTCTGAAAATCTCAATCTCTGTTCAAAGACTGGATAAAATGGCTGAAAAGGAAAGGGTTAAGAGACTGTATGCAGTGTGACTTGGGACAGGATGCAAGCACTTGGGTTTTTTGTTTGAATGAATTTAGTAGAACAAAAGAGTGGGTAAAAAATATCAAAAGACCAGAGTTCTGACAGCCACAGAGAAAACACAGATCTGTACTTCTGCTCTTCATCTGATTTTTAAACCACCCTTCTAAAATGCCTTTTCTCATCAGGAGCAAAATATAATATGCAGCTATTTAGATTTTGCTCACTGCCCTGGGATAGCAGCAAGAATACCTGACGCAGCAGTAGGTGGGATTCATTTGCCCCAGCTTAGCTGTCTATAGGCTGTATCAGGTTTTCCAGAGCCTGACTGCAAGAGATTCACAGGGAAAAATTAATCCTCCTTGGAGAAGGATCTCAGTAGGTTAACAGACTGCCTCCAGAGGAAGATTTTTCCAAGGCAGATGGCACGTGTGTATGTGCGCTAGTAACAAATGACACCTTGTGTCTCACCCAGAGGTTTCAGTTGGTAGAAAACTATCCCAGACCTATCCTGCCCCAGGCTGGAAAAAGCCTGTGCAGCACCTGGGCAGAAACTGTGAGCTAATTTACAGAAGGCTTAAATATGCCACGAGGACAAGCCAGTACTTCCGTATCTGTTATCAGTCCACATTTGGACTAATTGTTGTTGGATTACAAAACCATCAGAGCTTGCAAAAAGCAAGCACTAGCAAAACACTCGATGACAGAAGCTCCAGGGCCTGTAATCCTATTGATACAATGTATTTTTAATGTAGTGATTAATAACAAACAATGTAGTTACTTTTGAAAACATCCATTTTGGCTGCAGCACTTGAGGATAAACACTTAAGCATTTAAGGATGGGAAAGTCTGTCCTGGCTTCAGATGCATAAGTGGCCCCCGCACCCTGGTGAAATATTTAAGCCCAAGAGATGCCTCCTCCTGGCTACCTGTGGCCTGTTTTCTTCCTCCTCCTGCTCCTGCGTCCATGGTCTTTCATGTCGGTGCCTCCGTGGATAATAGTGTGCATCTCTGGCTACATTTGAGAACATATGGATATTTCCTGTTAAGAGAAACCAAGAGAGAGTCACCATTTTCATCCAGTTGCTGGTATTCACCTGTATTTCTCAGAGTTTCTAGTTGATTATCTGCACGTTGTGAACGAGAGTTGGGAGACCTCAGATTACAAAGTGCAAACACACCTCAGATTTAAACGTCAAAATAATATGCCGTTCCAAAAAGCCTACCAGAGAAATCGTAAAGTATGCCCCAAGTCCTTCTTAATTTAAATCAAACTGCAGAAACATGCCAAAACTTTTATTGTTGTATCTCATATTTTAATATTGTTTTTGTCACATTCACTTGCAAGGCCATAGCTTGTGTTGCATCCCCAGGCGCTACGCAGGAAAATTAATCTGCCTCACCAGACTCAGGCCATGAATTATGGCTTCCCATAATTACTGAATATGGTCTTCTACGCTCATTTCTACTTCCTCTTCCTTCAAGCTAATAATAGTTTCCCTTAATGATTTTACAATAAGGAAAAAGACTTAAAAAATGAGTTAAAAAAAAAAGAGTACAATTCAGGATTTCCTTTCTTGCACACTGAATGTAGTTGATTTATTTTAAAAAATTCTAAAATGAGGAAAGAATTGCATATGTTGTTTCGATTTGAAGCTTCAACCCTGATTTTATCGCCATATGAATATCTTAATAATCGCTGTGCTCTCTCTATTGAAATTGAGAATGTCTTTGTATTAAGAGAATTGAAATTTGTGGCCTTATCATGACAACAGAAATGCAAATCTATTTTTAAGCCCTGTGAAAGATGCCACGTTATTTTACATTGTTGGACTGTCCTTTCTCCAAATTTCCCAAAGAATTCTACAAGAAACCTGGGCGGAAGTGACCTTCGGTATTGTGTCAAAACGTCTGTTTCACTGCTTGTTCAAACATTTTTCCAAGGTTCTAGACATGTTTGTAGTCAGAGCTCCAACAGAGAGCCAAACAAGGCCCGCGGGAAGAACGGATGTTTCTTTCTTGAAAAAGAAAGTTTGTTTCTATTATTCAACACTGCCCAGACAATATTTTACCAAGCTGTGAAAAAACAGAAGCACGTGCGGGAAGAGAAGAATGGATTTTGCGGGGTGCCTAGAAAAAAGTTTTCCCAAATCCTATGTTTCTCAAAGAATTTCTGCCAGCAGTTTCTTTGCTTCCATTGTGCATTTATTTTATGAGAAGGAAGTTCAACTTGTAGCCTCTACCCATTATAACTGTAACACTATGACAAGTGCAGAGTCTCCTTTTAGACCTATGAGATTTAACATTTTAACTTTTAATATTTTTCCACTGAATTTCCATAGAGGAAAAATGCACAGTAAAAAAACACAACAAAACCATAAACCTGCCCACAACAGCTGTAGAAATGAGTTTACCCTAAGTGAACGAGTACTCCAAGTTTACCCTAATGAGTTTAATCTTATTCAGATTTCCAGAAAGCCTGGTGACAGCAAGGCGTCACAAAACAAAACCCAGCACAATGCTGCAGCTTCGCACAAACTTCAGCTCAGGCACACAGGTCCTACTTAACATTAAGACACTTTAAAAAACATCGTCTTTATATCAACTATTTGCTCACCCTCTTACTAGTAATTCTCTCCCTAAGTAGAAATTGTGTAGACTTTGCCTACTTGGAAAACTACTGAACTGTCAATTTTCCATGTTTTAAAACTCACTTTTAGATTTGGAAAACGTACATAAATTCAGACCCAAACACTTTTTTGGCGAGGAAACTATTGTTTACCACCAACGCCTATTACTATGAAATTATCTTTTTATTTTTTTCTTCTTTGCCACTTCGACAAAAATTCCCATTTACTTCTTCATGCCACTCTACCTGTTAAATTTGCCATGCCCAGCACTCAAATTCCTCCCCCGGCTCCTCAATTTCTTGTCCCCAACTCCAAGCACCCCTGCCGCCCACAGCAACATCGCAGTCATGTTCCACGAGGGCAACGTTTCACTGGTGGCTGAGGCAAAAGGCACACGCAGGTGCAACTTCTTGCAAAGTCAGAAACGGAAAACTTGCAAACGCCGTGTGCCACGCTGAGTTTGGCTCCCTTTGCACATCTACCGATGGCATTTTGAAAACAATTTGAGGTCCCCTGAGCTGCAAGATGCTACCACAGAGAATAAGGTTACAGGGAGCTCGTAAGTAACTACATGGATCTGTGAATTTAGGCTGTAATTGGTGTGTATGTTGCTTTATACCATGCCTCGGAGGTGAGAAAGTTTACAAGAGTGCTAAAGCAATTCGCTAGATACTGCCAGGAAGACTCCTGAGCTCACCATACCTTTCAGATTTATTTTGATCCAAACCCGTATTCCACCAATCTTGCATATCTTTCTATTTTTTCTACAAATACAAAAGCCAAGGCTGGACTGAGACATGCACCGAGCTTCTACAGGTAGGGATCTGCTGTTCTGTTACTAGATATTGCATACCCAGTAACAGCCAGCCTTTCCTGGCAGGCATCAATTTCTAAGCTAAGACGTTTTAATTTCTTTACAGCGTGCAAGCTGCTGTGAGCCGAACGAACTCCCATGTTTTCCTAGTTAGAGGGGCACTGAGACCACAACGCCAGGAGCTGCTGCCACGGTGCACTGGAACACAGTAAGGTAGAATCATAGTATCATAGAATCACAGAATTGTCCAGGTTGGAAGGGACCTTTCAGATCATGGAGTCCAACCACCAACATAACATTGGCAAAAAAAACCCAACTCACCCATGTCCCTCAGCACCACGTCTACCCATCTTTTAAAAACCTCCAGGGATGGTGCCTCAACCACTTCCCTAGGCAGCCTGTTCCGATGTTGGATAACCCGTTCGGTGTAGAAATTTTTCCTAATATCCAATCTAAACCTCCCCTGGGACAGCTTGAGGCCATTTCCTCTCATCCTATTGCTTGTTACTTGGGAGAAGAGACTCACCCCCACCTCTCTACATCCTCCTTTCAGGGAGCTGTAGAGAGCGAGAAGGTCTCCCCTCAGCCTCCTTTTCTCCAGGCTGAACACCCCCAGCTCTCTCAGCCGCTCCTCACCAGACTTGTGCTCCAGACCCCTCACCAGCTCCGTTGCCCTTCTCTGGACCCGCTCCAGAATCTCAGTGTCTTTCCTGTAGTGAGGGGCCCAAAACTGGACACAGTACATCATCGTCAGCAAAGATGCCTCTGATACCTTCTCATTCACCCCTTATTTTACCTCCCATAACATTGATGGGTTAAGACAAAGGAGCGAAAAAAAGCAAAATCAAAAAGAAGGCTCTTTAGCTACAGCCAGTATTAAAACGTTGCCTTCCCAAGAATCAAACAGCTTAACCCCCTGCCAGACTAAAATGTTCTTACCCCTGACAAGTACTGTCAGAAATTTTCAAGAGAGGCTGGGAGGTTAGGAACTTCTCCCAGCAGCAACAACCATTACCCCACTGGCAGCTCTCTCTTCCAGGCGCATTTCTGGACAGCAAAGCTGGGCTCTGACAACATTTTTTGGGGAACAGAGTTGCTAAAATCTGTAGTTTAAACCATGCATTAAGGGAGCTTTTCCAGGCATAAAAAGCTAGGAAGGGAGAAAAGAGTAAAAGCAAAAAAGTTTTTCCTCTTTTCAGAAGTATAATCAACTCCCTGAGCAGTACCAAGAGAAGCTGAACTTCCTTTATGGTCTAGTGTCAGTGCATTGCATTTCAAAAACAGCGCAGACAGATACTGACCTGTAGGAAAGTGCCCACCAAAAAACACATTGAATATTTCTTCTGGTGTAATGTCTGCTTCAAATTCTGTGTAGTAATTATAGTGCCTGGCCTGGCCAGTGCTGACATGCTCTTGGTCGCTTCCGAATTCATCGTATCGTAGTCGTTTTTCAGGGTTGCTCAGAACTGCAAAAGCATTGCTTATTGCTGGAGAGTGAATTAAAAGAAGCGTTACACAGGCATATACCACGCAGTATTTCCAGATCTCAGACTTTTATAAGCAGAGTAGCAAAATAGCCCAAACAGGCATAGAAAATCTGTGCTTGATCAAAGACTGAGTTACTTTCGAAAGAACTGCCTTTGTAAAAAAAGCATTACAACACTGTCATTACCTGTGATGGAACCTGTTTCCTGCTATCACTGATACCAGGAGAAAGACAAAAGTGTTAATGTATATGGAAAGAGCCGAAATATTTGTAAAACTGAGGCGAGAGAGACCATTTCAGTCAAGAGATTGAGTGAGACTGCAACATTTTATCAGATCAAACTAAGTGCTGACATAGAAATACACCTCCATATACAGTTGATACAAAGTTAATAACGGCAGACACTAATTAAAATGCAGAACGAGATTCCGAGTTTTTCTGTCAGCAGAGATGCTTGTGAAGCTGTAGAGCATATCTATTTCACACTTTATGTCAAACCACCCAGAAGTGCTTGTTTGGTTCATCTTCTTCCTTGATCTTCCTCAGAACACGGCTGTAAACAAGTTCATAGAGAAATACAACCATAACACAAAAAAATGAAGAAAAGACCTTCAAAACCTCCTTAGTCTAATAGACTATGAATGACTATCTTTCTTTCCTCGCGCTGCCTTACAGTGCTCTTGCAGACAGCTGCAACAGAGCACAGAAAAGGCAAAAAGATGTAAGAGTTTAGATGCTAACATAGTTGATACAGGTTTAGATTGCAATGCTACTGAAAAGACAGTGAATACTGGACTCAAATTTAATATGCTTGCATTTATATATATATATTATTTTATTTATGACACAGAAGTTATTGGTTACACAACACCACACTCTCCTGCATGGCCAGTATTATTTCCTTGCATCATTCTGAACCTTTAGCAGTACATAGGAATGAGATCTGGGATACGTTTCCCTTTCCTCCTAACAGAAATCTGTATTCTGGAGATTAAAAGGCAAATCTTGCCGAGCGGCTATGGGATTTTGTGCAGATGCGCATATCTGTCTATAAAAACGACCAGCTATACAGGCCTGTGTAATGCCTTTATTTATATAAGGTGCAGAACTGTAAGCCTGAGGCAGCCTGTCCCTGTTTTACTCTTGCTGTACGGCTTTGGAAAGCAGGCCAGCCCCCTTTCCCCTCACCTTTAAAAGCCTCTGTTGCCCCGGGAGCGCGGTTCTTGTCAGGGTGAAATTTCAGGGCCAGTTTGCGATAGGCTTTCTTCAGCTCCTCCTCGCCGGCGTCCCTTTCCACCCCCAGAATCTCATAGTAGTTCCGACACCTCTTTATTCTGGAAGGGCAAAACAGGGTTAGCTTCACCGGCCTGTCCCCCACAGACACCGCCACGGAGACTTGATGTCCCCCTTGCTGCCTGTCACCAGCCTTCGATGCTCCCTCAGGAGCTCCATGGGCCCTTCATGCTCCCTCAAGGGCTCCATGGGCCCCGCTGCTCCCTCAGGCGCTCCTGCTGCCCCCTCAGGAGCTCTATGGGCCCCGCTGCTCCCTCAGGCGCTCCTGCAGCCCCCTCAGGAGCTCCATAGGCCCTCGAAGCTCCCTCAGCGCCTCCTGCTGCTCCCTCAGGGGCTCCATAAGCCCCCGCTGCTCCCTCAGGGGCTCCCCCGGCCCGCCGGAGCCCCCCCCGCCCCCGCGGCCTCTCTCACCGCCTCACGCCGTCCAGCTGCTCCGCCGTGTAGGTCATGGCGGCGGCGGCGGCGGCGGCCCCCGGGGCAGCCCCCCCCGCCCCCTCACCGCCCGCCGCCCCGCATCGCCCGCTCCACCATGTCGCGCCGCGCGGGGGCTTGTGGGTAGGGGAGTCCCCCCGCGAGGACTACAGTGCCCAGCGGGCGCCGCGCTTGTGACGACATAGTGAAGAGGGATGACGTCACAGGCAGCTTCCTGAGGGGAGCGGGTGACGGGGAGGTGGCGGGAGCACCGCGGTGCTCCCGCCACCTCCCCGTCACCCGCTCCCCTCAGGAAGCTGCCCGTGTGTGGGGACTGCCACAGCCCAGTGTCCTGCCTCCAGCTCTGGGGCACCAACAGCAGGAGGACGCGGAGCTGTTGGAGCGGGGCCAGAGGAGGCCCCGGAGATGCTGGGAGGGCTGGAGCCCCTCTGCTGTGGGGACAGGCTGAGAGAGCTGGGGGGGTTCAGCCTGGAGAAGAGAAGGCTCCGGGGAGACCTTCCAGCCCCTTCCAGGCCCTAAAGGGGCTCCAGGAAAGCTGGGGAGGGACTCTGGATCAGGGAGGGGAGCCATGGGACGAGGGGGAATGGCTTTAAACTGGAAGAGGGGAGATTTAGAGGAGATGTGAGGCAGAAATTGTTTGCTGTGAGGGTGGTGAGCCCCTGGCCCAGGTTGCCCAGAGAAGCTGTGGCTGCCCCATCCCTGGAGGGGTTCAAGGGCAGGTTGGCCGGGGCTTGGAGCAACCTGGGCTGGTGGGAGGTGTCCCTGCCCAGGGCAGGGGGTTGGAACGAGATGAGCTTTAAGGTGCCTTCCAACCCAAACCATTCTATGACATCGCCCTCTCGGCGCTGCAGGGTCCTTCCTGGCAGCGCTGGTGGCTTGGCGGGGCCATGGGAGATGGTCTTGAGTCGTTGTGTTGAGACTGAGAGGAGCCCGGAGGAATGCCAGCTCCACACCTTCTGATCAGCCTTTGGTTGGAAACCCCTCACGCGCTTGTCCTGCAGCTCCTTCCATGCATTGCTTCCCCTCATCCCACGTGCCAATTAAAGCTGTGCTAATGAGCTGTGCGAGTGGAGTCGTGGTGTGAGAGAGCTGGTGTCTTCCACCAGCCTGCTTTGTAGGAGCACAGCAGCTTGGAGAAGACTTCTCCTTTCATGTGAGCAGCAGCGACTGGAAGTTAGGGGCTGCATCACTTCTATTGTTTACTTCTTATTCATTGTTTCTTTTGAACAAGGTCAAAGTTGGAAGTTTGCTTTTGGATGTGGATCAGTTTTAGGGCGGAGCAGGCTTGGGTTATTTGTCAAGACCCTCAAGAGTCTGTGGGAAGAAGGAGTGCACAGGATGGAAAATTAAGCATGGGGACACCTTTCAGAGGCTGTTGTGGAGGGGAGGTTAGTTAAAGCCTGACAGTTACTGAAGTGTCTGATACCACAGGTGCTTACCTGTGCCTTTGTGGTGTCTTCCTGGGGCTAAACCCCTACTTGTGAGGCTCCATTCACCAAGTCACAGGTCTCAGATCTGGAGCAGTCTGGATCCACCTACCTAAGAATCACCTGGGATCTTGTGCTTGAGCAAGCTCACCAGTCTGGTGGAGGCTGGGCAAGCGGGGTGATGTCATTTTACTTTCCAGGAATTTTACCAGAACGGCTTCATTTCTTTAAAAAATACCCCATCAAACTACCTGGTGTGTACGTGAAAGACAGAAATTGTGTTGGGATCTTAGCAGGAGTTGTGCAAGCGTTGCATTTATTTTGCTGAATGCTTAATTGCCAGCTGCAAAGCACAGCTACTTCTAGCACTGCGCGTTCCAGTAAACATCTCTTATCCATCCTATTAAATTAAATCAAGCTAAATTATTATGTTTCATCAAACTGTGCAGGGGATTGTGTGCAGTGCTACCTATTTTGAGTGCTTGGCTAGATCTTTTTTTCCTTAACTTCGCAGTTTACCTTCAGGGTTGATGGACGTCGATGCTCACGTTAGGAGAAGGCGGTATCTCGGCGTACTGCTGCTGGGTGGACGAGGTGCTCTGGAGGTCTGTGTTGACTCTGGAGCTGGCGAAGCTTGCCGGCAGGAGTCATGGTGAAGATGGGCAGAGGTAAATATAGTTGCAGAATTAGTGATTTAGTACATTATGCTGCCGAATAAAGCAGTTGAGACCTCCAGAAATACCCAACAGCGCATCATTTCTCTTATGGTCGTGTGGAAGTTGGGTATGACAGAATCACAGACTGGCAGGGGTTGGAAGGGACCTCTGGGAAACATCTAGTCCAACCCCCTGCCAAAGCAGGGTCACGCAGAGCAGGTTGGACAGGAACACATCCAGGCGGGTTTGGAATGTCTCCAGAGCAGGAGACTCCACGCCCTCTCTGGGCAGCCTGTGCCAGGGCTCTGCCACCCTCACAGGAAAGAAGCTTTTCCTCATGTTGGGATGGAATTTCCCGTGTTCCAGTTTGTGCCCGTTGCCCCTTGTCCTGTCCCTGGGCACCACCGAAAAGAGTCTGGCCCTGTTCTCTTGACACCCACCCCTTAGATATTGATAAGTATGGATAAGTATTGACATCTCCATCATCCTTTGTCACTCGGCTTATAAGGATCTATTTTGCTGTAGGCGGTAGAAGTGGCTGGCAGCTGGGGCTGAGCTGGCTCGGGTTGTGAACCAGCTGGCTCCTAACATGAGCTGATGCACCGTGGAGTCTAACAGAGGACTGTTCTCCTTATTGTGGCCACTCAAGGGTGCACTGGTGGCTCTTGGTGCTGCCGTAAGGTGGGTGCTCTGTCTGGACTGGGAGGGGCATCTGCTTTTCTGGTCTATTGGAAAGCTCTGGCAAAGCGGTGGTACAGAAGATGGATACTCTGCCAGAAAAACTGGGCTGCCGCACTTCCGAAGCTAAAGTAGCTCAGCATTTTTCTTGTGGCCACTCCTTTTTTGCACTCAGATAAAACCCTGTCTATGCAGAGACCTTGTTCTTTACACTTGAGTCTTCTGTGAGCGTGTTGGACCTGTGGGAAGATAGCCGTCTGCCTGCCTGAAGCTCAGTTATTAATAATGAAGTATTTACGATGGCAATTTGCATTTCAGCAGCACCTTTAATTCATGGATCTCCAAATGCTTTACAGACGTTGATTAACATAGCCTCACAACAACCCTGTGAGGTAGGTGGATATGGTCATCCCCACCGCTGCGGGGACAATGAGGACACCGAGGATAAGGGACTTGGAGCAATGGTGCTGGGATTTGACCTAGCACTTGGCCATTTGCGTCCCATGAGGCCGTCAGCTTCAGACCGTGCTCTTCTAATGCAGGGGTTTGACTCAGTGTGGCGCTGTACTGATTAACGAGCCTGTACGTGGCTCGCGCAGACTATAAAGGCCATTAATCCAAGGCAGCAGTTTATTAGCGAAGTAGATGGTTCCTCGGTGCTTCTTGCTGCTGGAATAATCTGAGGCTTTGAAGGCATATAAAAAATAGAGTTAGATATCAACCATTGAGCATGGCAGGCTGTAACTGGAGAAAGCCCTTAGGCCCCAGGCGAGGAAGCTATGTGGGATGCTACTGTAAATGTATTGATCAGAAAGGACGTAATAATTTATATATAAAGTCCACCCTCGCTCTTCCCCAAGGTTGAAAAAAAGAACCTAGGTAGTCACTGCTGATTGTCACGAGTCAGCTTCAAGCTCCGGGTCCTTGGCTTCATAGCACCTGCAAAAGGAAGAAAACATGGTGCATCAGCAGCAGCCTCTTTGGGCTGGCAGAAGAAGTTAAGCAACTAACTTCAACCAGTCCCAGTGCTAGTTTAGCTTTAAAACAGCTTAAAATGATGTGAAGTACTGGTGTGGGAGGGATCTGAGAGTACTGATGGGAATGTGCTCCGATATCACCTACGGAGCAGGGGTGTGGTGAACTTGGACTAGAGGGGAGACCTCGACTTCACAAAGGTTGGCTTATTGACCTCTTCGTTTAGTGACAAACCACTCCAGCTCTGCTGGCTGGCCCTGGCTGATGGCACCTGTATACATGAGGTAGACGTGATGCCTTGAGCTCAGGCAGGTTTGATAAACCTGAGATGGGCATCCAAACTTTTCACCAGGCTCACAGGAACCAGTTTGGACCTCTGGGAGTTTGATGGCAGCTGGTTTTTATTATCTTTCTGAAGGAATAAGGATCAAAGGCATGCTCTTATCCAGCAAGATAAGTAATCCCCAGCTAACTCTAAAAGGTGAGGCTTAAAAGGGAAACCTTTTCTGATGGTGGGTAAATCATGCTGTTGTTCATGTTGATGTTCTTCATGGAGATCAGAGTGATGCTGTTATCCTTCTGGCTTGTGCCTGCTGAGCAGCTGTCAAGAAGAGAAGGCCGTATTAACTACTCTGGAAAAGGAGATAAGGGAGTTTCTTTGCACACAACTGGAGGCTAACAGGCAGGGCTGCCAGCTGGCTGGGACCAGGGATGACCAGCCCTTGGAGCTGCTGTCCTGGTTCAGGCCCATCCTTAGTGCCCATGCCCGGTCTCAACACAGGTTGGGAGGTCTCTGGGGAAAGGAGAAGTGCATTTAAATGGTTTGCCCGACAGGAATCACCGTTGTCACCTGCATTGCTATTGTGGGCAGAACCAAGGAGCAGTTTGGATCTCGTTCCCAGTGACTGAATTACCTTCTAGCCCTGCAGAACTGGGACAAAAGGAAACATTACCGTGTCCCTCTGTCCTATGCCCATCAGTTTATTTGTCGTACGAAAGGAGCCCTGGATATTTTTACATCCCATGCCGCTGCTCGTGTATTGCCAGCGCCGCTCTAAAGAGTGAGAGTTACCAGTGTTAGGAAGGTGGAATTCCCCTTTCTCCCTACCCTGAGGGCTGGGATATGCATTTAGTGCCAATGGAGACTGGATGACTTTGGGGATTAGGGTGCCTCGGGGCACAGTGCTCTGCTCTGACATGTCCTGCCTTGGTGGCTGGAGATCACTCAGATCACGATCACTAAGGGTTTTTGTGAACCATTCACGGTGATGCAAATTTGGCACCTAAATACTTAGGGACTTTGCTCCCTGTGTCCTTTCCCTCTTTCCAAACTGGGGTTTATTACTTTGGTAGGAAACTGTCAGATGGAAAAATAGGAGCAACGTGTTTTGGTCCCTTCCGGCTCTTGTTTTATGCTGCTTTCCCACGTGCAGCCTCTCTTCTTGGGTAGCAGTGATGGACCATGGGCTTCAGATGGACCATCTAGATGGAATGCATCCAGATGCATTCAGATGGACCTTGGTGCTTCTCTTCTGAAGGTCTCTGGATTGGGGCCCCCTTATCCTGCTCTTGCTAGATAACAGTAGTAGGTATTACGGGAGATATTTTTGGGCACCTGATCTCACCTCACTGAGGCTGCTTTGAGATCCAGAAACCTCAAGTCTGTATCTAGGCAAAGAAAGACAAGCAAACTGCTTTTGGAAGGTGGTGCGTCTTCACAGATGTCACTGCAGCGTTGAAACGAGGCCCCTAAATATTGAACTTCAACCTTTGCCTCCATCAGGCAGAGGATGAGGTGCTATCAGTGCTCATTTTGTTTGTTTACCTGTCTCAAATGTGTCTTGAAATGCTTCCTTCCACCTGAAATAACCAAAGCAGCCTCTTTTCCTTGCTAAAATTAGTTCTGGAATAAGCAATTTCAATAGGATGTGAATAGCGTGAGCAGCCTTACCTCTCCGATACCATGGAGGTCCCTGGCTTCTGTTTGTCTGCAGGGAGAAAGGCAGTTGGTGATGTAGAGGTGAGAAAACATCACAGCCAAGCAATAAGTCAGCTATATTCAGAATTGCGTTGTACAGGGTTACAAATGAAATCCAAACGAGATTAGAGACACCGCGAGGGATACTCGAGAGCTGATGAGAGAAAATTCTTCAACTAGTGTGACGTAGGGGCAGGACTGGATGCTTTGCTGTCTCTAGTCACGAACATCCTTCGGTCTTTTGGCAGGTACCGGCTTGCTGTAGAGCAGCCTTGCCCTCTAGCGGGCACTGTCTAGCGGGAAATGGGATTCCTGAGGAAGAGGAGTGTCGAAGTCCATGACTTTTGCTGGAAGAGCTGCCCAGCTCTGGAAATCTGCACATTTAACTTTGGAGTGTTTCCTTGTGTGGGAGGGTCTGGGCTGGGGCTCTAAAGAGGTGGTCACACTACATTCCTAACTGCGGAATCTGCGCTCCAGCTTGGCTTCCAAACCTCCCCACCGCGTAAGCTCTTTAAAAGCATCTTTTAGGAATTGCTAAATCCACGTGGAAGTGGATGACTTTTTCATTAGGGAAAGACAGATTGCCCCAAGGAAAATACCTTCTGAGTCCTTTGAGCGGTTACACTTGAACCTCAGGCTGACCACGCTGACCAGAATGATCACGACCACTATCAGGATAACTATGAAGCTGATGACACCTGGGGATGGAGGAAAGAACTGTCTGTGATTGATATAACATCGTGCCTGTCCTCGGCTTCTGGGGTAGCGGAGAGACTTTGACTGTCATCAAAACTTGGTTAGGAAATCAATATTTTCATTAAAATGAGCATAATAGTCAGAGAAGTAAGAAGTCACTGGAGCGAATGGCTTATCTTCCTGAGTTTTAGCCTCTGAGGGCTTCTAATGAATAAATACTTAATTGGTAAGTCAGCGCCAGGAGGGCAGAAGTCAGCTGATTACACTGGGGATTGACTGAAGTCAATATGTCCCTACTACAGTTGGTAAATCTTATCCTAAAGGTGTATAAACTCAGATAAATACGTAATATAACAGGGAGAGACAAGCTAAAGACTGTGAATGATGTTCTCTGTCTCATAAACCAGTGGCTGAGTGTGGATTTGATTCTGACATCTGGCATCAATAAATCAAATTATTCTTTGCAGGGGAGCCTTGTCCTGTAAGACTGCTTCAGGATTTCTCCTGGCTTCCCATGGAGGATATAAGGAAACGATACTTACAGAATTAACACTTGACTTTTAAAAATGCTTCTGAAGTAACACTTTTTCCTATAACGTGATAGAAATGAGCAAATTGGGTTTTTTTGCTTGTCTTCACGGAGAAGGGGGCCAGTATAGCCCAAGGCAGAGTGTGTCTCAAATCTGCCCCGTGCCTATCTTCAAATCTATTGCCAGGTTAAGGTACGGCATCTCTTGCTCCATCCTTCCGCAGTCTGATGGATGCGGAGGACTTGGCTGCTTGCTGCCAAGCAGGGTGAGCTCTTCAGGGGAAGGCAGTAAGGCAGGGTGGGAATGAAGTCCCAACAGGTTTGCAGGGAAAAAAAAAAGCCTGTCTAATCTTCCAGGCGGGTAGTGTATTTATTCTAGACATTATCAGCGAAACAGAGGCATAGCACAGGATCATTTGTGCCCAGGTCTTGTCCTAACATGGAGCTGGGGCAAACACTGGTGCTGGGAACGAGATCCCAAGCTCAGACATAGCTGTGATGGACTTCCAAATTGTCCGTCCCTTGTGTACTGGGCATGGCTGGGAGTATTTCTAGGTGCTTTATTGCCTGCTGGTGACAAGTCTTTTTCTCAAGGGTTTTTCCTCGATCCTGAAAACTCCAGGATCAGGCATGCTGAAGAAGAAAACTGTGGAGCCATCTCCAGGGAAGTGCCTTTGAAGCTGGGTGTCCAAAATAGACCCCCCCTCCTCTCCCCAGGTTGCACAAGACCTTACCAAAAGCTGCCACCGTCAGCGGTGATTTATCATCTGTCGGAGTGGGCGCAGGCAAATAGCCAGAGGACTCCAGCGTTGGGGTGGCTGGTTTTGAGGTGCCTATAAGAGGGGAAAAAGGTAGCTTTTATATAAAAGTCTTTCTTCCGAGGTTGGGAGGATGATTTCTAGCAATGCTAGAGGACCTAACTCGCACTCACCAGCCCCATCAACGTTAACAGCAAAGTGTCCAAGACCTATGTGTGAATCAGATTGCCTTGGCGTGACCCCTTTTATTGACAATCTGAGAACACCCACAGGGTTTTCTGCAGGGACCTAGTGAGGAAGCTGAGCGGGGCAGGTGAAGGACTGATCAGGCAGCAGGGGGGGGCTTGTCCTGCCTCCCACAGCCTTTTGCCATAATGGCACCTTCCCTGCTGTGACTCACAACCTCCGTTCCCAGGCTCAACAGATTGCCCCAAAGTGCTGCTTCTGTGGAGCTTTAGAGGCTTTTCAAGGGCTAGATAGCATGGCCAGCATCCCTCGCGTATTTGTTAGCCCTTCACAACGCTGCCTTGAAGATAGCAGTGTGATGGCCTTGCTGTTGGCTGTGAAAAGGGCTATAAAATACCTAGTGGTAATCATCTCTCTGAGAGAGAAAGGAGAAAGCACCTGGAGCTGCTGATGTTGTGGTACTCTCGCTTCTCCTGGGCTCTTGACCTGCACAGAGAAATGCAGAATGTGAGTCTTGTCCTTGAGTGGCATCTAATAACCAAAAGAATTAATGGGCGTGCTGGAGGGGAGAAGGGATTCCCAGTAATGCTGGTCATATCTGGGAAAACATGGAACTCATACTTGGGCTAAAACCTTCCCACTAAACACACTTTAATACTATTTTCCATGTCCAAATAGAAGCTCAGGGAACCAAAATTCATATACCCTTGTATAAACTCTGCAGTCTCAGATGCAGTTTTTTGGGCAGATACAACAATTGGATACTGGAGGAGTGAACCGGGAAGGTTATAGATTTGCTATTGCCCATGAACATCGAGACTTTAGAAAGAAGCTGCTTAGGGGAAGAAATTCTGCAGATTATGGGTGTGGATTGACTGGTCAGCTTGTCCTTGGAATTAGTGGATATGCTGTCTTGGGTTAGCTAGAAGTAATTACGCAAGTGTGAGTTGGGCTAACTTGTACACCATATGCAGTCTAGCTGTGGCAGCGCAGAGGTTTGTTCGAGCGAGGACTCCAGTTCTCAGTGGGATGAACTGGCTTGTACGAAGCTCTTGGGTTTGTGACAGCTGCTGCCAATGCCTGTGCAAGCAAATTTAACGCTGGCCTGCGTGTTTCATTTGTACAGAGAAAAAACCCTTTGTTGCCCCCCTGGGTGTGTGTTGAACCACCAGATTATTTGCTTTGACCTTAATGAAGAGCTACAGACCCTGTCAGGAGGCTAAAAAATGATACTTTAGAGCTTCTGCAGATCATCTGCAGGTTGAGTAGGATCTTTCCTCCTCTCCCATCCCCACCTTCCCAACAGCAGCATTGGCCAAAAGCACGTGCTGCCTGGAGGAGGGTGAAACAGCTCCTGGCACTCTGCGGTGGACCGCAGGGCGTGCAGCTGAAACTGGGGTTCCTGTCTTGCGGAAAACATCACTGTTTCAGAATGTAATTTTGCCAAAAGCCAGAAGAAAAAAGGGTAATGTATGAAATAACACATCTGACTGGTTCAGAAGCGGATAACCACACGTAGCAGAAGAGTCTGGAGAAGCAGGGACTACTGCTGTGTGATTTTTTCCAGCAGTCATCATCAAACCCTTTGTTTCGTTCTGAAATTGTCCTTCTAGCCACAGGCGGCAGGCAGAAGCCGTGGTTTGCTGAGCCTGGCACAGATACCCCGTCCCTCGGCGATGTTGGGTCTCACACAACAGGAAACCTGGCTTTTGGAAGCATCAGCAACATTTCTATAGCCAAAGATATATGGAGTTTTTCAGATATAAAGCAGGGTTATAATTAATAGCGATCTGCTCTGATGCAAAGGGCTGTTGGCTTCGCTGGGCACAGGCATGCTGGTTGGACATCTGTGCAGGCAGAGCTGACCACGGGTTTTTAACCTTGCCTGCATTAGAGAAGATATGAGAGGTGCTGGGAGAGGCAGAGCAGTTTCTCTTGACCCTTGCAGATTTTTGAGGCTGAGTCTTTAATGGGGAATCAGCTCGGTTGTCAGATTTTCAGTCTTCCCACCCGCTTGGATTCTGCCCTCATTCTGAGAAAACTCTTACTGAATTCTCTAATTTTTACTTACAAGCTGGGCTTAGCAAACTGTCAAAAGCAAAATGATTTTTTTTTTTTAAAGGATGTTAAAAGGGCTCCCTTTTCCCATGCATCGATCAGTCTTTCAACTGTTCAGGTTCATCCCAGGCAGAGGATAAGTGCATTTGGTCTTGTGTTTTATCACTGCTTGTAGGGATACCAGACGTGATTTTTGAGTGTTACTCATGGCTTAACCCCAAGATAAAGACTTAGATAACCCGCACCATGTGAACCAAGTAAGCTAATTGCCATGAAATTATCTTAAACTTATTCTTACTCTATTAAAGGATAAAATACCTTGAGGTGACGAAGCTGCTGTGCTTCTGCTTCCACTAGACTTTTCATCTGGGTAAAGAAAACATGGGAAAGGACAATTAACTCTTGAAGCTGCTCCTAATGGTGCTATGGAGAGCTGTTGGGTTTCCATGGGGTAAAAAACTTTGTTTGGGTGAGGCTTCCCCTCCAAACAAACGTCAAGATGTGCAGCTAGCAAGCTGTGCAGTCCATGTAGAGAGAGTACGTGAGGGCTGAGCTTGGGAGATGTCAGCTGGGGAGGCTGGGGTGCCCGTAGCTCCTCCACAAAACATCATCTGGTGAAGCGCCACCTGGGTTTTCTCTGCAGCTGCCACAACCGGTTCATGGTTGTGTCCAGCCCTGTGCTTTTGGGGAGCTGCGATGAGCTGCTCTTTTAGCAAAAACTCAATGAGATCCAAAACTCGCTCCTGCTGAATAAGTAGCGTGGTGTGGACCAGCCCAGTCTTTCTGATGCCCCCAGTTTTGCTTGGATAAGGTCCTACCCGAGCAATAATTTGAGTTTTCTATACTTACCTCGCATGGTCAACGCTAGCGGCGTTGTAGCAAGGGAAGAGGATTTGGCTGTAGTACTTTGACCCAGAGTGATGAGATTCAAGTGGGTTGGTGTCGTTGATTCTGCTGCAGGCTCTGTAGAGGAAGCGTAGCATTACTTCAATGGGCAGAGAAGAACCTAATGAGGTTCAACAAAAGCAAGTGCAAGATCCTCCACCTGGGGAGGAAGAATGCTAAGCACCAGTATAGGTTAGGGGTGGACCTGCTGGGAAGTATTTCTGAGGAGAAGGATCTGGGGGTCCTGGTAGACAGTAAATTATCCATGAGCCAATGATGTGCCCTTGTTGCCAAAAAGGCCAATGGAATCCTGGGCTGCACAGGGAAGAGTGTGGCCAGTAGGTCGAAGGAGGTCATTCTCCCCCTCTACTCTGCACTGCTGAGGCCACAACTGGAATACTGCATCCAGTTTTGGGCTCCCCAGTTCAAGAGGGACAGGGAACTACTGGAGCAGGTCCAGCATAGGGCAACTAAGATGATTGAGGGACTGGAGCATCTCCCTCATGAGGAAAGGCTGAAAGAGCTGGGACTCTTTAGCCTGGAGAAGAGAAGGCTGAGGGGAGACCTTTTTATGGCATATAAGTATCTAAAGGGTGGGTTGAAGGAGGATGGTGCCAGACTCTTTTCATTGGTTCCCAGTGACAGGACGAGGGGCAACGGGCACAAGTTAGACCATAGGAAGTTCCATTCAAATACACGGAAAAACTTCTTTACAGTGAGGGTGACAGAGCACTGGAACAGGCTGCCCAGAGAGGGTGTGGAGTCCCCTTCTCTGGAGATTTTCAAGACCCGCCTGGACGCAGTCCTGAGGGATGTGCTTTAGGCAATCCTGCTCTAGCAGGGGAGTTGGACTAGATGATCTCTAGAGGTCCCTTCCAACTCTGAAGTTTCTGTGATTCTGTGATTCTGTGATTCTGTGATTCAAGGAGCTCTGCTCACCACCAGCTCTGCCCAGAGACAGCTTGGAGGAGGGCATGGCTATTGCAAAGGGTCCTCACACTCCTTGGGAGTCATGGATAATTGGCTAGGGAAAGCACAGGCATGAGTAGACAAGGAAATAGCCTTCGTCCTGCTCAGAGTCAGGGAGCTCTTGTACTTCAGCATTAGCTTTTGCTTTTTTAAGTGTACGGAGGTGCTGAGTCGGCAGAGCTCAGGAGGCACATGGAGAAAGTCTGCTTTTTGCCACCGCTTTTTTCCTGCTTTAAAAATGAAAGTATTTTTACCACTGGACGCTGTCACTGGCCAGAGCTGCCTGGCACCTACGTGTTTATTTGCTTGCTATCTGAAATGCTAACTTTTACGTTTCATTTCACCGAGAGCCTCTAAGCACAACGAATTCAGTTCATGCAGTCGTCTGGGGGCTCTGTCATCTTCCTCAACCTGCTGCTCAAAGCTGCACGGCAAGAACATGATCCGGAGCAAGATGGGGGGGTAAAAAGCTTTCAATACGCCCTCTGTAAGGAAGAGTGCCTCACCAGTTTGGAATTTATAGCCAAGTTCCTCGTCTAGACTTCTCTTGGCTTCGCAATAAAAAGGAGAAAAGAGTGAAAATGATTTTAAGGTTGTGTGGGTTTTTTTTTTTACCTTTTATCCAAATGCTCCACCAAAATATTTGAATTTAGAAATAAATTTCTTTTTTTTTTCCATAAGGCATGGAAGCAGAATCTGAGATCTTTTTGAGATCATTTTTCCTTTATGTTTTTGGGGTCCCTTTGGAAGGGTAGCTATGCTTAGGGAGATATTTTTTCCCCAAACTTAGCAGGAAGAGATTTGTCTCCAGAGATCCAGGTGGGCTGCCAGATGTCGATCTGGAGGTGGAGAGATCTCTTCTTGTGTGTTTGGTTTTGGTGTATTTTTCAGACTGAAACACATAACTCTCTGCTAACACCTCCCAGGGCTTCTGTGCGACCACGTACGCGTGGTGGTGTCCCGAAGCTGGTTTCAGCAGGAGGGGAGAACAGAAAAAAGAGAATAACGTAAGGGGATTCCTCAGAGGTTCGTATCCCTTTTAAATATTTTTCTGTCCTTATGAGTGATTGCTGTTACCGTGAAGGTAGGTAAGAAAGCAAAACCCCCAAGAAGAATAACTGAATTAGAGCTAAGGCAGTGTTCATCCCTGTGCTGACACTTTGTACAGTTTAGGACAAGCTTCTTCATGCTTCCCGTTTTCCTCTTGGAGAAATGGGGAACATGTTGCATGGGAAGTGCTGAGGGTGTGCAAAGCACTGGAAGTTTTTAATTAAAAAAAAAAAAAAGGGGGTCAGGTTTGTCAAGAGAGCAGTATTGAACTGTAATGCTTGGAATCTGTTAGAACAATGACTTCGTTGCTGTTCCTTCCTCCAGGACACTCGGAGCCAGGGCCAGTGCTGGCGTGCGAGGCACCGTGCGTGCTCATACTGCGGTCTGAGCACGGGGAGCGGCTACGCAGAGCAGGTGATGCCAGGTGGGATGATGAAGAAACATGGACACCACCCAGCCTGGCTCCTTGCCCGGGCAGTCGCATCCTTTGTGCGCACAAGGGGTTTTCCCTATTCAATTTTGCAATTTTTCCCTGTTCTTACTCTCGCCTGTGCCTTGATCTGGGGTGAGCTGGCTGGATCAGAAGCCCTTACGCCACAAATTTCCTTCTTCCCCATTGTTCTCATCTAATCTGCTGCTGTACAGCCCCATTTATGGCTGGATGACCCAGCTGGACTGAAGGCCAGACCAGTTACAAGCCAGGATGCCCTGAACTGCACTTTTAGGTCTTTAGATGATGGTTTAGTGGTGTTTTTTGTCAGTGTTAGGTTGATGGTTGGACTCGATGATCTTAAAAGTCCCTTCCAACCTAGGCAATTCTATGATTCTATTCTATGAGCGTTACCTGAGGTATGGTTCTTCACTTCAGGGCTGTGTGTTGTTGACCGGGATTGATCTGTAACACAAGCAGAGAGACATGGAGATGACATCTCCTACACATGCTCCTTGTTGGTGGGATCCCCCCAGGGAGGGTTGAAGGATGGGCTGGAAAGGGACCGTTATAGCCAATAAGAGATGAAAGGGTGACGGGGGCAAGAGACGCTAAGGAGGGAGTTTGTCACTGGTGTGGCTGTAGGGACCTGTGGGCAAAGGGACCTTGGCTCTGAAGATCCGTGGAGGAGAGCATGTGAACTGCTCGGAAACATCTGGGGGAAATGGGGAGCAGAGATGAGACAGGATCCCTCTCCTTTCACTAGGCTTCCTGGAATTGCTGTCTTTCAGGCAAAAAGGGGAGCCCCTGGAGACCTGGGGGTGAATGATGGCAGGTGGGGCAGGCAGATGTGGGCAACACGGGGTCCTGGGAGAAGGTGCTTCAGCGGGTGGCAGTTCTGAATCTGGTTCCCATTTGTGCCCTCTCCATTTGCATCCCCGCATGGGCATATGCATCCACATCCCAATAGGCATCCAAAGCAGATCACAACCCAGGAGATACCTGTCACAGCGTGGACGGAGGAGTTTGTGGAGGCTGTAGTACCTGAAAAGAAAGAAGAAGAGTATTAGCGGTGCTAATCTGTGACTGTCACTAAGGCATTGGTGTTCTTGCCGGTTGTCTGGTTTGGCTTTTCCTCACCTGCTGTAGGAATGGCTTTGAAATACATGACTTCCCCAAAGAAGCAGTAGCAAACACTTGAGTGCAAAAGTATCGGGTTCTGAGTAAATTAGTACTGGAGTTTATTCGTCCAGGATAAATGCCTTCCTCTGCAGATGGAACCCAACCCTTCAGGGAACCATCTTCCTCTGCTACAGGGAAAATGCAAGGCCGTAGAAATCCGCGGGGTCGTTCCCTCCCTGTGAGCTGTTTGCCCCCAGCTCAATCTGGGCCGAGAAAGGCTGTTTGACATACTCTGGAGCTGTTTAAAGAGTTAAAACACATATTTGAACGCTTTATTCCCTTGAGACCTTAATGAGTGGATGGATGAGGTTTGTAAAGGCTTCCAGGACCCGATGGGACTGTTTTTCCTTCCTTTCTCCTACCTCTGATCCTCTGTCCTGTGTATTTGTGTCCTGGGAAGCTGGCTGAAGGCTTGTGGCCGTGTGACCGTGGACGCAGCAAGGGGGCTGCAGCCCTGGGACTGACTGGGAGCTGCCTTCCCCGGTGGTGGTGGGTAGACCTGTAGGTCCATGCAAGGCTTTGCTCTCCCAGGACTGTAAGTGTTGCACCGAGTCCCTCCTTTCTCAACTGAAAGCTGGTTTTGTTTGGGTTTTTTTTGGGTTTTATTGTGGATTTATGACAAAGCATCCCTACACCAATCCCCCATCTTGCCTACTCTCAGGATCCCTGGTGTTTTTCTTAAAGGCCCAGCTCTCCTGGATTCCTATGGTTAGATGAGACGCCAACTGAAAATGCTGACATTTAAAATGAGAAAAAGAAACGTCCAGTTCCCATACTTGGGGACAAGAACTGGAAAATGTAAATGCACTTTAAAAGCAGCTCAAATCAAACCCAAGTGATTTAACTTTGAAAAGATGACTGACTTTGAGTACGCTATTTTTGAAATGCACATCCTAATTGGTATTTTTAAATGCTTATTACCGGTGATCCTGGTGCTGCCTGTAGTTAAGATTCATGAAAGAAGCTACATTACAGTTACAGAAACCATCTGAATCTGATCCCACCGGTGATTTGTCTCACTAGAGTCCCAGGAGAGCTACAAGTTTTGGACAAAAAGATACTGCAGGAAGGGTTGAATCCTTCCAGCTCGCTGTCGCCGTAGTGCCCGTAGCCCCATTGCGGCGGTGGTCAGCCGTGCGGTGCAGTGCCTTTGTGCACCTGGTGGGGTGGCAGGAGGGGACACCCAGCAAAGCAGTGCCAACCGTGGCAGAGCAGGGCTTGTGTGCCCCTTTCCAGCCCAAATCTATCCTCCCTGTACACGAGAGTCATCTCACCTGCTGCTCTGCATCTCTTGTGAGCCAGCCTGCAAGAGAGCTCGGCTCCTGCCTCGCTTTCTCTCCAAAGAATCACAGAATGGTTTGGGTTGGAAGGGACCTTAAAGATCATCTTGTTCCAGTGAAGAAGACCAGGCACTTCTAAAACCCTCTTGCTCTGACCTGTTTCAGATGTCTACCTCATTTCAGATTTCAGATTTCTACCTTACTCCAGCTGGGTCTGGAGGAGCCGCAGCCTGCAACATCCCATTTCTTACCAGCGGCCATAGAGGCGATGTAGGCGATGAACTTCGTGGCAGGTACCTACGCTGTAGGTGTCTGAAAGAGGTCGGATGAGTGCCCTGACAGTGGTGTGCATCTGGAACGAGATCTTTAGTGTCCAGGGTGATGTGAGTTACCGGGGCTTGGCTCAGAGCCCACTCCTCAGGACTGGCTGGGAGTAGCAAGCTCCTAATTGATCTCATTTTTTTTCTCATGTAATGGTGTTGGAGCCATAATTGTTTTTTTGTCTGAGGCTTTATGACAATGATCCCAGCCAAACAGGAACCAAAACAGTGCGTAAATCACGGTGAATGCACAATAAAACTCTTTCCAGATAGGATTTGGCTGTGAAAATCAGACCTGACTTTTCAGATCTTTTCCCTGCTTTTCTCTTCTTAACGTACTGGGTGGCAGGCTGGCAAAACTCTCATGTTTAGTCCATGAAAGAGGAGACATGATCAAACCTTCAATTACACAGAGAGGAAGGGACTAATTTGTTTTCTAAATCCATTGGGAACGGGACCAGAAAACAAGGGCTTTTAACTGCAGCAAGGAAAAGGGAGGCTGGGCAATAGGAAACTGCCTTAACACAAGGACAGTGAGTTGTTAGGAGTGATTGTGTAGGAGAATTACGGGATATCCTTCTCCGCAGGTTTTGAAGAGCAGGTTAAATGAGCATCAGTCTGGTAAAATAGAGAGGATTATGGACAGATGTGACGTCACTTACTAAATAAACTAATGTAATGGAAAAAAAGTTATTTTGGGCACACGGTTGCCCTTCTTTAAGAGGTAGAGAAGCTTTTTTGGGGGGAAGGGGAATGTCCCCCTTTGCAGCCCTGTCTCCTGGGGCGCTGTGGGGCACTGCCTGCCCCCGGGGCACAGCCGACTCCACGGAGAACGTGCGGCGACTCGGGCAGTTTCCATTGATTCCAAGAGTTTGCCAAGTTTTTCCTTTGTCGCTGGGCTTCCTCTCCTTTAACAGCTTTGCAACACAATTTCTAGATGCTGTGGTACTCTGTATACATTCAGCACAAAAAATAATGTGCCGAGATCATCACAGGGGCCAACATCCTCTAGCAGCTGCCAAACTCAAGCAGCTCCTCTTTCTCCAAATTTCCCTTGCAGAAGCCGTTGTGTTGTTCCTCCGTGGGGAGAAGTAGCTGCTTGTAACACATTTTCTTTCTTAAATTATCACAGGCGCTCGTTAGTGTACATGGCACGTGAAAGCGTCAAGAGTCGCTACAGAAAGGGCTATTGTCTACACTTAGTCTTTGCCAAAGGACAAAGGGAATAGAGGTGCTGAGCTGGCCGTTTATTCTGGCATTTTCAGTGCAGCTGAGCGGCAACCTGAGCGCTTGAACAGAGCCTTGAGGAAGCTGAGGACAAGGGAGATGATGTTGCCCTGTAGTGCCACCCCTGGTGGGACCACCCCTTGGGCTGTCTCCAGCATCCCTGGCGCTAGGGCAAGAGGAGGAGGGTCGCTCTCAACGCTTTCTTCCACCACAGCTTTGCTGAAGGTCACACCACGGCACTGGCTCATGGGGAGTTCTCCGTTTGCAAAATTAAACCTTGGGGTTATTGTAAAGAAGATGAATAAGCAGGTTTTTTTCCAGTGCCTGGAATTCACCTGGCCGAGTAGATGCTCGCCCTGGTCTAACGCGTTTGATCTTTGCCGTGGAGAAGTGGCCAGTCTTGCTGCGAAGAGGCCAAGGGATGGAGATCCCCTTTCGGCACTTTGCTCTGGAATAAATGGCCCTGGCTTCTCTAAACACAACCGTGCGTTATTTCAAAGCGGAGCAGGTCTGGCTCTGACTTCTGGCCGCTGCTGCTTGTTATGCCTTCCCTGCCAACTCAAATAATCAAAAGCCCTGTTACATTAGGTGTTTTCTTTTGGCGAAGGTGCTTTAGCATCCTGGTTGAATTCCACCAGAGGGAGACGGACGTGGTCAAAGTGGGAAGAGACCCAAGTCACGCCATGGAGCCGGGCAGCAGGATGGGTACGAACAAAGAAGAGCCACGCGTCCCGGCTCCCTGCGGACATTCCTGGGGGACTCTCATGCAAACGGTGCTGGAAACCGTTTCCTCCTGGTGCCGCTGCCAGCGCAGCCCTGCTCCCCTCTGCAGAGCGCCCGGGCTATATAAACAGCTAATGATAATAGTTAGGACGCAGCCAGCACAGCTGTAATTGCAATAAACATCAAAGCCGCTCAAATGACTCGCCATTGAGCGTAAGCACTGCCGCGATATTTGTTGCATGTTTGGGGGCAAGTGATTCATAGCTGGATTGTGCGGTTCTAGGTGGAGACGGGGAGCTTGCTGGGGGATTTACGATGGGAAATATGGCTTTCTGCTCTTGCTGTGATGGGGAACTCCTCATTACCCACCGGAGCCACAGGGCTGCAGAGGAGCACGGCGGAGCTGCAGGTGCATTTCAGCCCTGACTCAGCTCTTGCTGCTTTTTGGTTAATTTTTCCAGAGGATGAACAGGGGAATTTAGGATTTCTGTTACTTGAAGTAGTTCTGTGAGGTTAGATGTGAGTGTTAGACTGAGAGCAGAGGGGTCTTTCCATGGAGCCTTCTCTTGCGGTAGCTGGGATGTTCCCGGAGCCAGCAGCTCACCCTGCTCACCCCTCAGCACAAAAAGAGAATGACGTAAACCAAAAGAAAGATTAATTTTAGGTATTTCTGCCTTGGTGTTATTTTTAGCACTCGTAGACATTTAAAGCGTGGTTTCTCCAGATGCTGACCAAAGACAGGCACTGACATTTAAAAAACCCCCAATCTTTACATTGGAGCCTCCACAGAGCAGCACTGCTGTAGCTGAGACCTGGAACAGCTGATGGAGACACCTCGGCAGGGTTTGGATGAGGCTCAAGAAGAGCTCGTGTTGTCCAGCCTGTATTCACAGAGGGACGGAGTCACAGGGGAGGATCGCTGGCACCAGCATGAAGGCACAGGGACTGGTCCTGTCCGCTCAGAACTGGTGATGGAGAGGGACCGTCTATCCCCAATGACGCGTAACCCTGGACTTCTCCTCCCCTGGGGGGAGAAGTGGCAGTGCACGCTTGCAGCCCAGAAAGCCAACTGCATCCTGGGCTGCATCAAAAGAAGCATGGCCAGCAGGTTGAGGGAGGTGATTCTACCTCTCTACTCTGCTCTGGTGAGACCCCACCTGGAGTGCTGTGTCCAGCTTTGGAGTCCTCAGCACAAGAAGGACATGGACCTGTTGGAACTGGGCCAGAGGAGGCCCCGGAGATGCTGGGAGGGCTGGAGCCCCTCTGCTGGGAGGACAGGCTGAGAGAGCTGGGGGGGTTCAGCCTGGAGAAGAGAAGGCTCCAGGGAGACCTTGGAGCCCCTTCCAGTCCCTGAAAGGGGCTCCAGGAAAGCTGGGCAGGGACTCTGGATCAGGGAGGGGAGCCATGGGACGAGGGGGAAGGGGTTTAAACTGGAAGAGGGGAGATTTAGATGAGATCTGAGGCAGAAATTGTTTGCTGTGAGGGTGGTGAGCCCCTGGCCCAGGTTGCCCAGAGAAGCTGTGGCTGCCCCGTCCCTGGAGGGGTTCAAGGCCAGGTTGGACGGGGCTTGGAGCAACCTGGTCTGGTGGGAGGTGTCCCTGCCCAGGGCAGGGGGTGGCACTGGCTGGGCTTTAAGGTCCCTTCCAACCCAAACCATTCTATGATTCTATGATTCTATGTCCTACCTGTCCCCAGGTGGCAGGGAGCTGCAGAGCCCATGTGGCATTGTCCAGCCTCGCTGATGTACCAACCTCAGCATCACCCTCTGCTTGCCGGTTGCGTAAAACAAACGCTTTCAGAAAAGAGATCTAGCCACCTAAAATTAGACTTTTCAGTTCATATCTTGGCCCTTCCGTTAAAATGACAAAAATATGCCGACCGTTTCATGCAAGTGCAGCTGTTTCCTGGGCGAAGCGCAGCAGCTGCCGAAGCAACGGAGAGCAACAACACACAATTCTTAGGACTTTCACGCGGAAGAAAAAACGGCTGTATTAAGAAACTTGGAAAGGAGAGAGCTCTGCAAAAGCCTGGGCCCTATTTTATTAAGTGCCTAAGAAAGGTTGCCTCTGCCTTGAGGGTCTCACAGCAGAAGAGGTAAGGTGGAAATTGCGGTGGAGAGAAAGGAAAAGCGTTGTTACGCAGGCTGGATAACTGACAGCCTAAATCAGGTCCCACATCCACAGAGGTACTTAAGCATCTAATTCCCAAATGACAACGGGGGGGGGGTTGGCAGCTCGCTGCCAAGTGGTTCTGAATTGTAATGACTTGGCCAAAGTGTTACGGAAAATTTAGAGAGGCAGGAATTAAACCCGGATCTCGTCAGCAATTAAAAAGAACCTTAGCCTTCCTCTGCCCCTCCTCAAGGGCTGCGCCCGGCTCTGGGCATCCCTTGAGCATCACGCTCTGTGCTTCTCTCTGGTGAGCAGTGCTGGAAGCAGACCATAGCGGAAGAGAATTAAAAACCACTTGAATGTAAGAAAACAAGCCGTGAGACAAACAATGCGGGGAAACCGCGTGCACGGAGCGGGCTCTGCCACATCGCCCTGCGTGCTGAGGGCTTGGTATCTCCACCGAACGTGGTTGCTCTTGGAAGAGCAAAGCAGCGTGGCTTTTCTCCTGCCTGCACTGCCACTGTTCCGAGGTGTCTGGGGAGTAAACATCACTCTGCTGCGCTGCCACCCTCCCAGCCACTTACTGGTTCCAGTTTCCTCCGTCACCTGCTTGTTTTAGAGCTCTGTGTTTGCTCCTGGTCTCCGTAGCGCTGGTGATGTGGGTCTTGCCCTTCCCCTGGCTATGCTGCTCCTGGGATTTGACCATGGGTCTGGGAGTTTGGAGGAGGAAATCGCTCCATGCCCAGTTCAAAGGAAAGATGGGGAGACCAGTTATCCAGGTTTGATGGGAGACGGAGCCCAACGTGGGCTTTTTGCCTACCCACAGATTTTTTTTAAACAATATTCATAGAATCACAGAATGGTTTGGGGTGGAAAGGACTTTAAAGAACATCTCTTTCCAACCCCCTGCCCTGGGCAGGGACACCTCCCACCAGCCCAGGTTGCTCCAAGCCCCATCCAACCTGGTCTTGAACCCCTCCAGGGATGGGGCAGCCACAGCTTCTCTGGGCAACCTGGGCCAGGGTCTAATATTATTCATCAGCAGGTCTCAAAGCACTTTACAGAGGAGAGGGGTGGTGTTAGCTCTGCTTTGTTTTCTGCAGATGAAGAAACTGAGGCACGGAGGAAGCATCCCGAGTTGCAGGCTAGTTTGGCAGTGCTACTTTTACACCTTGATGAGGCTCCCAGCCAAGGTCCTGCTCTTGTCCAGGCCACCTCGCAGGTGGTCCTCATTAATTGGTATGATTTTCTTCCAAATGTTGTGTGCTCCAGCTGCTGTATTTGCTTTAAGGCTGCACCTCCAGACAGGTGTCCACAAAGCCTGGGACAGCACAGGCGTTACCATGTCCTGCAGCATCACAACCAACCTGGTGGGTCGGCCATTGGTCCCTACCAGGCACATCTCGCTTCCACCGAGTTCATGGGGGCTCCTTGCTACCGTTTCCAAGTTTATTCACAAATTTATTAGTCTTTACAGTTATTCCAAGATTCCCCAGGTTTATTTGGGCGTTGCTGGTAGCAGCCGGGCTGTGCGGTGTTCATGAACCACCATGCAGAAACGTGATCTGCTGGGATCGGTTCAGCTCCCACCTTGTGATTGAGGTGTGTGAGGAGCTGGTGAAACAGGAGTTTCTCATAATTCCTTTCTTTCCACTTTCTTTGCTTAAGTCTCCTGGCTTGCGCCCCGGGGAAGCGGCTGAAGGACACCCCTGCCTGGATGCGGTCGGTTCCGCGTGTCGGTGCTGGGGAGGCACCGTGCGGCTGCTGCCTTGGAGTGTCGGAGAAGCAGCAGCTAAAGACCAGGTAAAGCATCTTGGCCTGACGAGCTTCGTCTGAGTCCAGATTTTAGGTGAGTGACCCCCTATCAGCTAGGCTTTATTCACAGATTTCAAAGCACTTTATGGAAGAGGTAAATTTTATTATCCCTATTTCATATCCGGGGACAGCGAGGCACGGGAGCATTCTGTGGCTGTGATAAGTGGCAGACGCAAAGCCCAGCGGTCCTGTGTCCCCATCTGGTGCATCGTCAGCTGGGACATGCTTCTCCCTGATTTCTAATTGCACTAATTGCAGTGCGATTCCAAGATTTTGAGCAACTCCAGAGTCACTTCTAGCTAGTGTCTGAGAGGACCTTATTGAATCACGTGTCTGGAGCTGCTCGCCCAGAGCTGTGCTGCCCTCGGGACCATGTTGGGTCTGCAGTTGTGCCTGCCGATGGTGGGAAAGGTAGGGGAGACCCACCTCGGGTCCCCTCCCTTGCCCAAAACTGGTGATGGCTGTCCCCAGTGGCTGTTCCCAGTGGCAGAAGGGTTTGCCTGGGGTGCTCCGGAGGGTGGACCGACATGCTCCACATCTCTGTGGACCCCTTTTCCACATTGCTGCAACAAACAGCTCCACTTGAGCTTTCTTTGCCTCCTCTTCACGTGGGGTGGCCAGCCCAAGCTTTATCTTTACTCCTGTACTATGATGTCCCTGTCCCATCACTGTGTCCTGGATCCCTCGATCTCAGGGAACTGGGTCCCAAGCCAGTGGTTTCTCACCAGAAAGGGGTTAGAAGATTCTTCCTAACCTGTGAAACCCAACTGCTTGTAAGGCAGTGCCATTTAACTGCATCCCTGGTGTTTCATCAGGTTTGTAGGAAGTTTCATCAGGTACTGGCACTAGGGGCAAAGTCTCCTTGAAACTTTTATATCTGCAAATGCTGCTGCTGCCAGAGTTACTAGAGGGGACTTTGCTCCTTTCTGCTGTGCTGGGATGATTCAGCTGAAAGGTAAAACCAGCCCCCCCCAGCTCATAAGTCTACAAAAAAGACTGAATGGGAGGTTCCTCCTGGTTGTGGTGGTTGGGTCATGCTGAGTGGGCTCCTTTGGGCAGTGGAGTAATGAGACCTTCTCACCAAGGCTTGGCAGCGGTGCCTTTTGCTGGTGCTATGCAAGACACAGATCTCCCTTTTCCAGCCTCGGGCATAAGCCCATGCCTTGGCTTTCCCAGCAGGAACATTCCCGGTGTTGGCTTACCAGTACCGTCACCTTCAAGGACACCTGTTGTTGACTCACCTATTGTAAATGGGACATAATTCCTGGAAACCGTCTCTGGCCACTTCGGTCAGATTTGCAGAGTCATCTGCGGGGTTTCGTGTTACTAGAAGGGAGCAGTTTGTTTTGTGAACAAACATTTCTGCTCACCACCTCCTGCTTTCTCTTCCTTCTTCACCAGGTGAGGGTTGACCTGGCGTCTCCTTTGGCCTAGGATGCACTGGATGTCCCAGTTTAAGGATGCAGGTACCGGGTCTGGAAGGTCTCCTGGTAGCTCAATGTCTGTCCTCTCGCTGCACCCCATGTTTGTGATCATATCAAAAACATATAGTGACATATTTATAAGTTTTCAATGCTTCTCGTGGCATTATCCGTCCACTGGCTGTGGCGCAGATAAGGAGGGCCGTGGATGGAGTGACAGTGGGAAAACCCTGCTGGGTTCTCATCAGCTTCGAGAAGGAATTTTTCAGTGGAAATGTTTTGTCTGGAAAATGCCCGCCCATTGTAATGGAAACGGTTCATAGGAAGAGGTCTGTTTGGACAAAATTTCTGTTAAGTGTTTCTGGGGGAGGAAAAACAGGTTGGAAATGTTCCAAACCTTCCCACTCTGGTGGTTTCAAAATAACAGTATTTGAACCTCCCTTTAGAAAAAAAACGGAGAGAGCTTAGAAATTTAAATTAAAAAATAATAAATTCATTAATAAATTAATGAACTTGCACAAAGTAAAAAAAACAAAAAACAAAAAACAACAAAACAACCTATGTGGGAACAGGCAGGTATTAGTTTCCAGCCAAAGAAAATTCTGTCTCTCCTGCAAGGTTATTTCCACCTCCGCAGGTGCCGGGAGATGTCTGAGCGTTTCTGTCTTGGGCAGAAGCTTTTCCTCAGCCAAGTTTTATACCACTTTAGTGACTTTCCTATAAAAAGTTTACTGAGAGCGGTCCCGGCCCCGTGATTTTAAGCAGGCTGCAGGGGATAAATACGACGCGCTCGGGACCAAAGGACGGAGCGTGGCATCCCTTCCATCTGCTGCCGGGTCCCTCCCGGAGATGACTCCCAGGGGCTGGATCTGGGTGTG
The DNA here is from genome assembly GCF_964199755.1 of Larus michahellis. Lineage (NCBI taxonomy): Eukaryota > Metazoa > Chordata > Aves > Charadriiformes > Laridae > Larus > Larus michahellis. The sequence goes on along the minus strand of NC_133906.1, from coordinate 2,851,987 downwards.
CAGCCGAGCCAGGGAAGGTGCCATGCAGCCGAGCCAGGGAAGGTGCCATGCAGCCCCCGTGGCATTCGTACCCCGTGCGAACCACAGCAAGTAGTTTTAAGGGGAAAACCAGCGTTCTGGCCAGGCGTTAAGGAGCATCGCCCTATGGCCAAGGGTCTCAAAGCCCCTTGCCTGACACCAGGCACAATTCGCCCCTCTGCTGAAGCCAGCAGGATCGCCGCTAACAAAGAGAGAACTTTTCCAATCCATCTTCTCTTACTTCCCAGAATTACACGGCTACCAACTGAGCTGGTTTCTATATTCTCCGCCTTTTAAAAATCCTGTTATTACCAGCCCAGTGGCTCTGACCCACGGGCAACTTCTGTATTTCAACGACAAACGCTTTGGATTGGAGACACGTTATTTTTAGGTGGTTGTCTATTAGAAGCGGCGGTGATGTTGCAGTCTATATTCCTTTGACGGCTTTTCGGCTCCTCACTCCTACGGCTGTCAGCAACCCAAGAGGTGCCCGACCAAGCAGGAAAAAACAACCTGTCACCCTTCAGAGCAGGAGTCTGGTCCCTTCAGCCCACACCGATGTGGGAAAGAGGAGTTAAAGCAGAATTATCACAAAGGAGCAGAACGGCTACAATAGGGACAAGAATCATTTAGGTTGGAAAAGACCTTTAAAACGATAGAGTCCAGCTGTAAACCTAACACTGCCAAGTCCACCACTAAACCACGTCCCTCAGCATGTTCTGCACGAGTCTTGCCCATGCTCTTTGTATTTATAGCGACGAGAGGAAAAGATTAAAACCAGCCAAAGAAAAAAATACCTCTGAGGAAAATAATGTCCTGTCCACTTAAATGTTCTACCTTTACGCTTATTTGACAAAAGTCACTACAAACTGCCTCAGCACCGCAGCCCTCACCACAAACACTCCTTTTGTTAACGAGGAAACAAGTTCTTTTATTCCAGCGCCATCAAATAAACCCTGTAAACCTGGTACGGCTGCATTTTTTCCCGCAACGTGACTCCTGCCACCCCTGATTTTAAAGGCTGAGCTTTCCCATGGCAGCTACTGGACGTTTGAACCCCCTGGTACCCCAAATCCCCTGCCTTGGTGCTGCTTCTCCCTCCCCGGGGTGCGAGCGGAGCATCTCACCTCGGAACAGCACGCAGCCGCAGAGCCAGAGGAGCGGATGGATGGACGGAGCCAGCATCTTCTCGGTGGCTTGTGGCTCTGCAGCCCCGCGGAGGCTCTGGCCATCCCGGGAGGGGACGAGAGGGCGAGGAGCGATTTGCCTGCCCGGGCTGACTCTCGCAGAGCTTCCTGTTAAAGAATAGAAGGAAACGGGCTGAATCCACTGGGGAACTGTGTTTTTTAGCCCATTATGGTCGGAGAGGATGTGAGACATCACTTACCGACGGCAAAGGAAACCTCGCCATCAGTTTGTTGGGGGGATTCGGCTCTCACAGAGGAGGGGGAGCGGTGGCACGGTGGACCTGCCTTGCTTTGGGCCTTTTTTTTGGGCTTCTTTATGGCGCGTGGGTTTTTTGGGGAGATGCTACGTTTGTGATGAAGGTGTGCACCCCAGGTCCAATCCCCACAGCATCAATCCTGAGGGCGGCAGGCGGCGTTGGTCCTTCCTGGGCGAGGAGCTGCTGGAGGAGCCCGTCCTCCCCTCCCACCTGAGAGGGGGTTTCTTAACACCTCCGGGAGGGATGTGGAAATATTTCCTCCTCCTGGGGCCGGGGTAACCCAGCAGCTGGTGCTGCCCTGTCCCCCACGCCTCCCTGTGCAGCTCCAGAGAGGGCACCGGGACGTGCTGGCTTTGGCACACTGTTTTTCAGGGGGCAGCAGCATCCTTCCCCGCAGGACATGCAGCCCACGGCAGGCTTTCACTCACCCCAACCCCGGTTCCTTGACAAGGGCAGGAACTGGAAAAATGGGCCAGTTCTGCCCCCAGTCCAGCCCAAAGGGTTCGGGGTGGCCGGTTTCTTGGCCCCGACCTTGTGACGCACTTGTCTGTGCACATCCTGTCCGTCTGTCTGTCCCTTGCTGGCATCTTTTGAACTTAGGAGGTAACAAGTTGCCCTGTGTTGGATGCGACTGGATGTTTGTGGAGGGAAAGGAAGGGTCTTAGCATCCCCACGTGGGAAAGGCTCCTGTGGCCTCCCATCTCGGAGGGTTCGAGATGCAAATTCATGGGATTGTGGCATTGTCACCCCCTCTGGGAGCCTGGCCTGATCCGCGTGCCAGACACGGTAACACCGTGCTGGGGTGGTGTGAACCTGCAGGAGCTCAACCGGGACCCCAGAGGAAAGCTTGCGGTCCAGCCCAGCCTCTCGTCACAGCCCCGTCCCCGTGTCCTGGCTCGGCTGAGGGCGGCGGAGCTGCTCCTTCCCTGCATGGAGCGTGTCTTACACCCCCGGCAAGATCCTTGCTTTCCACGGCCAGGAGGCAGCAGCAGGAACAGAGGGAGTGATGTCCCGGGCGCTGCGCAGCTCCTTACGTTTTGGTGGGTCTCCTCAAACACCTCTGAAACCCCGAGGAAACCGTCAGGCCGAAAGCTGCCCCCACCAACCAGCAGCCCCTTCAGCTTTACAAAACCTCGGTGAGCAGCAGCCTCCCCCCCCCGTTTTTCCTCTCCCTTGCACAGATGTGATGCTCAGAGATTACGCCGTAGATTAAGGTTTTACCAAATCCTGAAACGAGTGCAAATTCCCAGAAGCTCTAATGTGCGGCCAAATCTCTTCTGGACACTCAGCTGGATGGGGGAAGAGGCATTTCCCACCCCGTCCTCCCCATGTGTGGGAAAGACGGAGCCCAAATACTCACCCCAGCTCATCTGCTGAGAGCCTCCAGGTAAAAGCAATGCTGTTTTGGGATGGAAAGATGGAGAGATGTGTTTCCTAACGGCTTTGCAGACATAAAGCTCTGGAGGATCCATCTTTTCTCTGCGATGTGCTCGGGGTCACCCCAGCTGGCAGAGGGTCCGACGGCCCGGCATCCCTGGACCAGGGGGATGGTACCGGCCTGCGCGCGGGGGAAAATGCTGCCACACTCGAGGGCATCCCTGCGAGCGCGAGGGGAGGGATGTGTGAGCACTGACCTGGCTCCTGCCCGCGACCCACAGCGGGTCCCAGGGTCCAGAGCTTCAAAACATCTTCAGCGTGACCCCACGGCGCTGCTGGTGGATGGTCCTCCCGCAGCAGTGGGATCCCCCTGGCAGAGAACATCAGCCCTTGGGCTGCATCATCTCATGGGGCGAGGGTCTTCCCAGCCCCTGGATACGCTTTGCCAGGCTGTGCAAAGAGCTCACCTGCAGAAGAAGAGTGATTTTTTTTCTTTTCTTTCGTTTTTTGGTTTTTTTTTTACACCCATTTCTTAACCGCATTAAATTTAAACGCCGGGTGGGTGGAAGGAGGGAAGTTTCCTGCCGTTGGGCGGCCGGGGGTTGCGTGCGTGCAGCCGAAGGGGCGGTAGGTGCTTTCTCCCCGAACAAAAGGGCGCTTGTCTTGCAGCGGGGCGAGAGGAAAGGTTTTTTTTCCGGCGAGGGTGCGTGTCAGCGAGGGAGGGGGTGGTGGCGGCGGTGATGTGGCACCGGGCGAGGTAAGGGAGCACCTCTCCTGTTCGCCAGGATGAGCAGGCGCTTCCTCCTCGGCCCCGGGGAATCCCGGGGGGGTGTGGGGCCGAGGTGTGACGTGGCAGCCTGCGAGGTGAGTCGGGCTGCACCTACGCCGGAGAACCATCCCACAGGTTCTTCTGCTGGTCCTGCCCTCAGCCTCGCCGCTGGAGAGGATGATTCCCACGCGGCAGGGACGCCCAGGTACCCCCGCAGGGCTGGGGAGGGCTCTGCCTCCCACCTCTTCCCTCTCCCCGGCTCCCACCCGTGCTGGCTCCAGTGGGATTTTTGCGGTTGCGGTGAGGGATGCCTCGGGGGGGGGTGTTTTGATGGGGTTGGGTCTCCCAGGGAGATCCCCGGGGGGTTTGGTCTTGGGTTAGCACCGTGGGGCTGGGGGCCAAGAGGGGAGGGTGGAGGGCTCCCCACCAGGGAGCAAGGGGTAGCGAGGAGGGAAGAGCCCCATGCTGAAGCTGTCCGGGACGCGGGGGTGCAGGGCATCACCTTCCCGGCTGAAGGTATCTGGGCACAATCCTACAACCCCAGATACAACCACCAAAATCTAACCCGTCCCACGAGCCCGAGGGAGGGAGCACTTACGGGACTGTCCCATTCCCCGGCAGACACAAGCGCAGGCAGGAGCTGCCGAGTAGAGGGCAGGAGGTGAGGACACCGGGTGGCCTCTGCTCGGTGGTCACCCCTTTCCACCACGTGTTCTCTGTCCCAGGTCAGCCTGCTCAGCCATGAACGCCTCTGCCCCCGGCAGCCAGCTGAGACAGCCCGAGCCCCAGGATGCCGCCGCCTTCACCCCCGTCTCCATTGTCCGGAGCATGACAAAGAAATCCGATGCCCTGCCCATGATCTCAGTGATCGTTGTCATCTTCGTCCTCTTGGCTGTCTTCATCATCCTCGTGGTGCACTACGGCCCTCAGCTCCGCACTGTCCAGATCACCCTCTATCACGAGCCCATGCCGCAGGACCTGGACAATGGGGTGCACCTCACGGACTGGAAGAAGCTGGGCTCCCAGAAGAAGCCACCTGCCCAGCCATGCCAGCAGGAGCCGGGTGGCATGGACGCGGCCAGGGTGAGCTGCCAGTGCTCCTGCAGGCATCACCTTCCCTGCGGGAGCGCTGAGCCCAACATCATTGAGATCACCTACCTGTGACAAGGCTGTGGGCCACCCGGGCAGGACTCAAGGGACCACGTCCCACTGGAAAAATAGTGACTGGGACGTTAGCTTAGCCTGAGACTCACCAGTTCCCGCACGCCGAGGTTTTAGCTCCCCAGGATTGTGTCTCTAGGCTCAGGTAGGAGGTTGAGTGTCACTGCGGTGATGCACCATCAGCCCCCAAAAGCCCAGCCGGGGGGTGCCACTAACCCCAGGCAAGAGCTGGGTCCCCAGCCCAGGCTCTGGGGCTGGGTCAGCCTGCGTGGGACAACGTTAGCACCTCTTCTGGTTTTTCTTGCCCTCGATTTACCTGTCCTACGCTGCCTGGGAGTGCCCAGGAGAGCTGCCTCGGTTCTTGCTCCAGCTGGGGAGCACTGGGCGTACGCTCGGCCCCTTGGCAGGAGCTGGAAGTTGCATCATCTGGAATCGCTTTCCAGATTAAAGGTGTTTCCACATGCGTGGTGTCCTCATTGTGCCCTTTATATGGCACAGGAGAGCCCCCAGCCCCTCTTCTCCTCCACGCCGCAGCCCCGTTCCCTCCATCATAGGGCTGAAACACTGTCCTCTCCCTGTCAGCCCCGGAAAGGAGGCAAACAGCCGGAGGAGAGGAGGCAGCACCTCAACCTTGGTGTTTCAGCGGTGGAGCCACCAGCAGAGGACAACGCGTCTGGTCTCACCGTGGAGGTGGGTGAGAGAAGAGAGGTGACACGGCAGAGGCAGGAGAGGTGATAACGGCACATCGCCCCCTCCTTGCTGTTGGATGAACATCTCAAGGTGTTGGCACCAGTGGAGAAACACGTACGTCTCTGGGCAGAGCCTGCAACATCTCTGTGCATGATGACAAGGATGGGGAGACCTGAGGTCCTCTTCATTGTGGTCGTCTTTGTTGTCCCCAGCAGCATCTGCTGTCCCTGTGCCAAGGGATGCTCTGCCCGGGGACCTGGGCACTTGGATGGTTTCAGCATTGGAAGCAGCAGGGCACGTCCCAGCTGAGGAGGGAGCGACGGTGGGGTCGGCGTAGCCAGCAATGTTGGGATTGACGTTGATGTGGCTCGGTCACCATGGGCAGAAGCTTGTTGAGGTGGCACAGAGGGAGCAGATGGAGGGGTGAAACTTCATCTGAAATTCCTTGGTGGTAGCAGACCACGGTGACCTGCTCAGCCCTGGGAGTCTTTCTGATGGTGCTGGGCATCGCTTTGGACAAGAAATTGGTCTCAGTTTCTCCTGGATCAGTGGAAGCTGGACATCAAAGCCTGTCTTCAGTGTGTGGGCTCGGAGGACAGTCCCTGGGGAGGGAGCGCAGCCTCTGGGATCACCCTCAAGGTTTGATTTTGCTGAATAGTCACAGGAGTCAAAATATGGTTCCTGCCTCTCCCCATCCCAAAACAGACAAGCCAGATCCGTGTCCGTCCTAAACCACATCCATGGCACAGACGCCCCTGTGCACTGCTGGACAAGAAACGGGATGTTTTACCTGTTCCTCCAGCTGCTGGAGGTATTTCTGACACGGCAGATGCTCCAGCATCCTTCCTCTCGCTTATTTCCAGCTTCTTTTCTCACTCACTTTAAAGCTAAGTAGTGGTTGGACTTGCTGGAAAATTTTAGTCTTTACAATAAACGTAATTTATATGACTTTTTTGGGGGGGTTGTTTTCCCTTTTGTTTTCCAGAGGTGATAGTGCATTATCAGCTTTCCCACGCCTGCGTTAGAGGAGATAAGGTCTGTCACTGCAATTGAAAACCACTGAGAGTCCCGTTGCCCTTTGCGCGTCTGCGTTGGGCTGATTTTCCATAGACTCATAGAATGCGTCGGGTCGGAAGGGACCTTTGAAGGTCACCTAGTCCAACCCCCCTGCAGCAAGCAGGGGCATCTTTAACTAGATCAGATTTTTATATGTCCCGAATTAACAAGGACCACCTGAAGAGCTAACCACCTTCCAGGGACACCTCTTTAAATGACGGATGTAAGTTGTGATAACCCAGGTGTCACCCACGCCGAGGATGAGGGCTTGCTCTGGGAGCTTAAGAGAAGCCCTTAGGACCATCACCCGGTACCCAGGTACCCACCGTGGTACCCAGGCTGGCTGCTCCGCGTCTCGGGGACACCGGCTGGGCACTGAGGTGGTGTCACCCATCCTCGGTGAACCGGCGGAGGCGTCACCCAACTTCCGTGGTTGTGTCGTTTTGGGTCAGGGAGCAGCTTGGTCCCATTCGAAGCCTTCAGTCGGAGAAACGGGGGCCTTCGTGGCAGCACCCGCTGAAGGCCAACCGCAGCAGGGAAACATCGTGTTTGCAAAGAAAAGATTAAAAACTTCCAAATATTAATAAAGAGGAAGATAAAATGGGTGGTTATTACTAAAAATCATTGATTTGCAGCTGCTGGGGAACTCGTAAAGGTCTGGTTTGTGTCCCAGCGTGCTGTGGCCTAGATCTATCACTTCTACAGAGGAGCAGCTGGGGAAACCCCCCTGTTGCCAAAAGCTTTGCCGTCGTTCAGGTATTTCAGATTGTCAAACTAAAAGCAAATATAACTGGCAGTGAACGGTGGTGCCGATGGGGCTCCAGCGTCCCCTCCCTTGGTCCCGTGCTCTGATCCTTCCGGCCCGGTCCAGTAGCGACCCTTCCTCCTGTAAGACCTTTTCCGGAAAGATCAAGTATTGAAGTCCTTGCCTTTAGAGATTTTTTTTTTTTCCCCATGTATTTCATTTGCAAACAGACATTGAGATATAACATTTTGAAATACAGGAAAAAAATTTAGACTCGTAACAACAAACCGGATCCTATCAGCAAGCGACAACCTTTTGCCAGCTTTCTCCTCCGGGAGGACACCAAGGCTTATATCCCAGCTCTGCTTCTCGCCGCTTTCTCCTACACAATGAAATGCCATTTTTACAGATTCTCCTCTTTTATATTTGGCCAACTCCACCGCTATCCGCTTATAGGATTGCTCTTTGTAGCACAAGGCTTTATAAAATACATTAAGGTTCTCGAGCGGCGGAGGCTCTGCATGCAAATTATCATAACGTCATTATTCTCTATTCAAACACTGAGCTTGTTCCAATTTATTTCCCTTATAACTTTCTTCCCCTCCTTAACAATAATCTTTTTATGAACGCGGAGCAACAATAACTCTCCTTATCACACCCTCTGCACGGGGGAGGCTCCTGGAGCACAGCAAGCAGGAGCTGATGGAGACTTTACAGTCGGTCGCCTTTCTGGAAGCCAGATTTGTGCCTTAGGGATCTTTTTAAAAGCTGCTGCATCACCTCTTAACCCTGCCCCGGTTAGGGGTTGCCTGCACCTCCTTTGATTTCCCTGCTAATTAGGGCGCTCACCTGCTGGGGGGGGGGGCGGGGAGAGGGGACAGCTACGCAACCCCTGCACGGACACAGAGGGTTTTAGCGGGGGTTTTGCGGGTGGGGATGGGGGAAGCTTTGCTTTATGATGTTGCAGCGTTGCCTAAAATTGCGCAAAAACTGAGGGGTGCAGCCAGAGCATCGGCTGAGGAGGGAGGGATGGAGGGATGGAGGGAGGAAGGAAGAGGCTGCAGCATCACCCGGTGCCTCCTTGCGGGGCCGGGAGCCACCTGAGCCCCGCTGGAACCTCTGCCTTGGGGCGAGGGTGGGCAGAGACTGCCCCCCCCCGGCCGGCGGTTCGTTGCTCGCCCGCGGGCTCGGTGGCTCTCTGCCCGCCGGGCCGGGCCAGCGCGGGGCAGCAGTGGGCTCTTGCGGCGGAGGCGGGGGCTGCAGGGGGGGCGGGCAGCGGGCCGGGACGGCGACTTCTGCCTCCCTCCGCCCTCGGTGAGGGTGCACTTGCGGTGAGTTCGCGTCCGGAGGGATGCGCCTGGTGTCGGGCTCCCCGGCGCCGGGAAGGCGCTGTTGGAGGAGGGTCCGTACGGGAATGGTGCGGCCGGGAGCGGGGGAGGGATCACCCCCCTGTACTGGGCACTATGAGGCCCCACCTCAAATACTGTGTCCAGTTTTGGGCCCCTCACCACAAAAAAGACACTGAGGGGCTGGAGCGTGTCCAGAGAAGGGCAACGGAGCTGGTGAGGGGTCTGGAGCACAAGTCTGGTGAGGAGCGGCTGAGGGAGCTGGGGGTGTTCAGCCTGGAGAAGAGGAGGCTGAGGGGAGACCTTCTCGCTCTCTACAGCTCCCTGAAAGGAGGGGGTAGCCAGGGAGGGTCCATCTCTTCTCCCAAGGAACAGGCGATGGGACAAGAGGAAACGGCCTCAAGTTGCACCAGGGGAGGTTTAGGGTGGATATTAGGAGAAATTCCTACACCAAAACGGTTATCAAACATCGGAACAGGCTGCCCAGGGCAGCGGTGGAGTCGCCATCCCTGGAGGTATTTAAAAGACATGTAGACGTGGTGCTGAGGGACACGGGTTAGTGGTGGTCTTGTCAGTGTTAGGTTGGTGGTTGGACTCCATGATCTGAAAGGTCCCTTCCAACCTAAACAGTTCTATGATTCGAAGTCTTCACTGTGATGTCAGGTGAGGTCCTGAGCAACCAGCCCAAAAGGGACCTGATCGGGGTGGGCGGCTGGACCAGGTGGCACCTGAAGGTCACTTTCAGCCAGTGTCAGCTTCTGATTTTACAGAGAAGATGGGCAGAGGGAGAGGCAGAGCCCCCTGAGAGAAGGTCCATCCACCTCCTGCAGATTTGTGCGCTCGCTGTTTGGTGTGAGAGGCTGAATCATTCCCTTCCTCCTGAGAAAGGTGCCCCCAGAGCCCCCCCAGGCAGGGAGCTGAGCATGGGGCAGCTCCTGGGCCACCTCGCCCATCCGCACCCAGCTCCTAAACCATCTAATGCACAGAGAGAGATTGAGAAAACATACTTTCTTTCTGCTGAAAAGGGAGTGAAGCCTCTAGAGAAGCAAAGCCTGTCTTTGAAGGGCTGAGAATTGGGATAGTTGAGGGGGAAAAAAAGCGTGATCCCTGGTGTAAGGGCCCCAGCTGGTGAGAAGCAGCCATGCTTTTGCTTGCTCCGTCTATGTTCGCAGCCGTCCTCCTGCTGAGGATGGCGCTCTGCGGTCCGGAGCCGAGCCTGGAAGAGAGCGTCCCACCATGGGATGCATCCTGCTGTCTACGGCCTCTGTGTCCTGCCCCCCAGACACCATCTCCCACCGCACGGAGCAGCTGCAGAGCAGAGATGAGACCAAATCCTGCCTCCCTGAACGGGCCCACAGGGTCTGGGGAGCCCTGAGCACCCTAATGAGGCCAAATCTTGGCGCGTCTTTAGTCATGCTCATTTTGTACTCTTCTCCTTTGGATGTTGTTTTTCATTATCAGATTTGGGGGGGGAAAAAAAAAAAAAGGAAGAAAGAAAATTCTCTTCCCTTCTCATTTTTATGTTGCCCGATGCACCCTGCTGGCGACGCGCAGCACAGCTCGTGCTTCCCGGCTCGCACCAAGCCACCCCAAAATGTCCAAACAAAGTCTGAAGACCTCCAGCTGCGCAGCGGAGCTCGAAATAACGTGGTTGGGCTGCTCGCGGCGAGCGCGTGGTGCCTCGAGTACAGTTCTGCGCCCCTGGGAGGTTGGGGCGTCCCCTGTGTCTTCCTCCGGAGCCGGGAGAGCAGCTGAGCTTCAGAGGAGCCAGATTTTCGCACCACTAAATAGCATTTACATCTGCTTCGGGCACTGATGGCATCAGGCAGAAGCTGATGAATGCTACCGCAATAATTGAGTGTAACTGATGCTCTTTCTGAGCTTTAAATGATAGGTTTTAGGTGCAGCTGGGGGGGATATTGTATGTTCATAGGCACAACGTTGTCTGTGAAGGTCTTGGAGCACCTACGCGTTGGAAACCTGCCTGCGTGTGCGCAGGAAAAGGGAGGATCCGCGTTCGGTTTTTAGCACCCCATCTTATTTCACTGCGCCTGCTTCTGGCAGGTCTCGGCTCCACCCCGTTTTTCTTTTCTCTTTTCTTTGCGAGCATTGCCTTGCGTCTTCCACCGAGACGCAGCCGGCGGGGTCTGCAGCTCAGCAATGCTTTCGTTGCGTCCTGCAGCCGTCCTCCCTGCGGACTGCTGATGTCCTGATGGCTCGGGGCCACGGGTCTGGTCTATAGGGATTCATTCCTGAAGCATCAATAGTAATTAACGCGTTGGCTCCTCCAGCTCCACTTCTCCTGGGCATCTGACACCGGTATCCGCACAGCCGGAGTGGGGACAGCCCAGCTGGTGGTGGGGGACGGTGCTAGGAGGGGGTCACAGCCCTCGTCTCGGTGACTGTGGCTTCTCCCAGCGCCGGGATTGTCACATCAGCCTGTCCCTACGGCAGCTGAGCAAACTGCTGCTCCAAATCCCATCTGCCTCCCTGCCTTTGGGGAGAAAAAGGAGGGGTTTGGGGCTGCAGCAGCCTAAAGGGGCTTCATCCCTCCGGCTGGTGGGGTGGGGGCTGCACTGAGTGGGGACCAGCACACGGGGGTGTTGGTGTCGGGGGAATATATCTCCTGGTGCATCAGCGCTGGGCTAAATGTGGGACACTTGGTGAGGTTGGCTTGTTCCGCAGAAGGCCCGGGAGGCGATGGGGAGAAGGATTCGTCTTGCGGGGCTCTTTGGGGAACCCCCCGCAGTTCTCCGGCATAAGATTTATTTCCTTTCCTTGGTGTTATTTCAGTGCGGTTCTTCTGTTCCTCTCCATCCCCGAGAAAGGAAGGCATAAAAAAAGGGAGGTGGCGGGATGAGACACCCCCCCCCAGAAGGAAACAGCCTTCCCACCACCCCCCCGCCCCAAAGCAGGGCCCGGGCTGGGAGACATCCGCTTCTCTGTCCGCAGCTCGGCGGGCAGCCGGCGAGCGGGAGAGCATCCCTCCGGGAGAGCCCGCGGGATGCCTTCGCTCAGCTGAGGAGGAAGCGAGAGCACAAAGCGGGGAAATGACTTGGCAAAGGTCACCTGGAGCTGGGGCCGAGCCCAGGAATAGCACCGGGTCTCCTGCGTCGTCCCTTCCTCCCGCTGTGCTGAGTGGTGGCACTGACCCACCTGGGGTGAAAGGGCTGGTCGGCACGGGGGTGGTTCTGCTTTTGCCATTCGTTGTGGCTTTAAAATTTATGATAATCAAGAAAAAAGATGAGAGCAGGGATGCTGGCGATGGAGACCCTCAACTGGGAAAAGCAGAGCTGCGAGGGGAGCAGGGAGGGATGGGAATAGGAGGCGGGTACGGGGGTATCAAGGCTGGAAAAGCAGCAGGAGAGGGACAAGCTGGGGATGGGACACTAATGGCAGGCACAGGGCTGCTGGAAGCTGCCTGGTAGACGTGGGGAGCAAGACAAAGAGGATGTGGGTGGTGGGACTCAAACCCCACCATGAGGATGCTCTGCTCTCTGTAACGGCCAGGGAAACTTCTGCAGTGACTGTCCATTGAGGACACCTCAATCACCTCGAGACCCGAATTACAGCCCAGCTTGGGGTAAGCGGGCTCCCTAGCCTGCTTAGGAGGGATACACGAAACACCTTCATGCTAGTGCAGGGCTGGCCAGGGGGTGGGCGGTACGGCTGTGCCAGGGTGGGGGCTCCGGATAAGGTGTTGAAATAAGGCAAAGAAGGGATTTGGTGGTGCAAAATCAGCGCTGGGTGAGGAGTGACCCTGGGGGTACCAAAGCAGAGCCAAGTTGGGGATAGAGCACGTGCCAAGGCCGGGGGAGCTGGCCAGGACAGACGGACGTAGGGGACGGGGAGAGGCCAGACAGGACACAGCTCGCATCTGCCAGAGGCTCCTTTCTTCCCGTGTGCCCACCCGGCCCGTGTTTGACGTGGCAGCTCTCCCAGTGACTCATTAGGTCACCGTGGTGTGTCCAGATGAAAGTGATGCAATGACATAATCAAAAGCCATATGTTGGAAAAGGTGGCATGGGCGCGTTGCCCTTTAAAACTGACGACAAAAGGCAGAGCGAGGAGCAGGGATTTAGACAAAATGAAAATAAATTGAAGAAAGTCAGGAATCGGACAGCGTGGGGAACAAGTCTTTGGGATAACGCAAGAGCAGGAGTCCATCATCGCTGGTCCTTGCAGACGTCTTCCTGAAGCAACGCCCGAGGCTTTGCAGATGGGTTGGGGACTGTCTGCAGGGATTGTGCCGTCTGTAAAAACGCGTTTTGCAGGTGACAGCAGGCAGCGGTGGTGGTGGTCCCTGCAGGTTGGAAACCCAGGGCCCTTCCACACCCCCACGAGCCCCCACCCCGCCCAGGCATTGTACCAGCCCGGTCCTCCCTTTTCCTGTAGGTGGGGTTTCCATAGGAAACACGGCTGGTCCACCTCCCGGCCCTGACCCAGCCGGACGGACGCTGCTCCCCGGCTGAAGCTGCGGTAGTGACGGTCCCCTCTGCTCTGGGCTGAGCGTTTCAGCCCGGGGAGCAGCTGGCTCTCCCGGCTGTCCCCTGGCGATGGCGGGGTGGGGGACAACAGCCGGACTCACTCGCCATTTCTCCTTCTTTCCAACTGGTGGCTGGCCCCTATGGGACTTGGGCATGGGAAAGGATGCCGAGGACTTGCAATCGCCGTAAGGACCATTGGGGGATGCGGCGGCGGGCGGGCAAGCCCGTGGTGGCGTGCCGGGGCAGTGGGGCGGTGGGCTTCGCCAGCAGCATGCTGCTGCTGAGCCGCTCCGCTCTCCATCTCCCCACCTTGTGGTGGTACCTCTTCCTCTCTGCCGATGCCCAGGAGGTGGCCACGTTCACGGTGCAGTACCGGGTGTTCGAAGAAGTGCCGCCGGGAACGGTGATAGGGATGCTGGCCGAGCACGTCGAGGGTGGCGAGAGCGGCGAAGCAGCGGATGCCTTCCAGCTGATGGAGACCCCCGGGAGGTTCCCACTGCATGTGGGGAGCGGGGACGGGGTGCTCAGCACGGCCGGGCGGGTGGACAGGGAGCAGCTGTGCCGGCACAGCGATCCCTGCTGGGTCTCGTTTGACGTGTTGGCTGCCCGAAACCTGGCTCTTATTCATGTGGAAGTTCAAGTGCTGGACATCAATGACAATGCGCCGCGGTTCCCCACGCCCGAGCTGGAGCTAGAGATGTCGGAGAGCGCATCCCTGCGGACGCGGATCCCGCTGGACCGAGCCCTGGATGCCGATGCCGGCCCCAACGCCCGCTGCTCCTACGCCCTCTCCCCCAGCGAGCACTTTGCCCTGGAGGTCGTCTCCAGCTCTGATGGGACGAGGCACGCAGAGCTCGTTGTGGTTAAAGAAGTGGACCGTGAGCTGCACTCCTCCTTCGACCTTGTGCTGACAGCCACTGACCATGGGGAGCCACCAAAATCAGGTACCGCTTTAATTAAAGTCATCGTCCTTGACTCCAATGATAACAGCCCCGTCTTTGCAGAGAGCTCTTTGACGGTTGAGGTTTGGGAGGATGCTCTGCCCGGGACCCTCCTTGTGACAGTCACGGCCACTGACCCCGACCAGGGTCCCAATGGGGAGATCGAGTACAGCCTGAGCAAGCACGCGCCCCCAGAGGTGCTGAGCACTTTTGGCATCGATGCCCGCACGGGCAGCATCATCCTGAAGCACCCGCTGGACTATGAGGAAACCCACTCCTACGAGCTGGATGTGCAAGCCCGGGACCTGGGCGCCAACCCCATCCCAGCACACTGCAAGATCCTGGTCAAAGTCCTGGATGTCAACGACAACGCTCCCGATGTCCATGTCACCTGGGCCGCACGGGTGCCCGTCCTCTCCGAAGCCCTCCCCAAAGACAGTTTCGTGGCTCTGGTGACGGCCAGCGACCCTGATTCGGGGAGCAATGGGCAAGTGCATTGCTCCCTCAGTCAAGGGTATGAGCACTTCAGGCTGAAGAGGACCAACAGCCACAGCTACGTGCTGATGACCAACGCCACGCTGGACAGGGAGCTGCGTGCCGAGTACAACCTGACGTTGGTGGTGCGGGACCAGGGTGACCTTTCCTTGGCGGTGCTGAAGCATCTCACTATCTGCATCAGCGACGTCAATGACAATGCCCCCTCCTTCGAGAAGGCCACCTATGAGGTTGCTGTTGCTGAGAACAGCAAAGCACCTGCCTTCTTGCTCACCGTCCGTGCCACCGACCCTGACCTGGGTTTCAATGGGAAAATCATCTACAGCATCTCGGACTCCTCTGCTTCAGGTCTGGTCTCAATCGACCCCACCACTGGGGATGTTTTTGCCCTCCAAGCTTTTGATTATGAGCAGGTGAAGAGTCTGGAGTTCCTGGTGACCGCGGAGGATGGTGGTCACCCCAAGCTGGCGTCCAACGCCTCCATCAGGCTGGCTGTGCTGGACCAGAACGACAACGCACCCGCCATCACCACGCCAGCGCTGGTGGGAGGCGCAGCCACACTCTCCATCCTGGTCAATGTGGAGACTGGGTGCTTCTGGGTGGTGCCTGGGAATGGGAGCACCCAAGGGACTGCAGCGGTGACCAATGCAACACTCGTGTCATGTGCCAGCACTCCCTTCCTCTTCACCATCGCGGCCAGGGATGTGGACTCTGGCATCAACGGGGCTCTCCGGTATGATCTGGTGGGTGGGGATGATGTTGGGCTCTTCATCCTGGACCCTCTCTTGGGGCAGGTCTTCCTCAACGCCAGCAACGCCAGCAGCCTCGCCGGCAGCGAGCGGGAGCTGGTGGTGCGGGTGAGCGATGAGGGGGACATCCCCCTGCACACCCTGGCCCGGGTCCGCTTAGTTTTCCGGCATCACGGGGCGTTCTCCAAAATCTCAGCCCAGGATCCTGGGTGGCTGAGCCCGGCCGTGGTGGTCGTTATCTGCCTGGCCGCTCTCCTGGGTGGGTGCCTTCTCCTTTTGGCTTTAACCCTGTCTTTGCGTAAGAAAGAGAAGAAGGACAGCATGGCCTACAACTGCAGGGAGGCAGAGGATGCCCGCAGGCAGCAGCAGCTCAAGAAGCCCCACAGGCAGATCCAGAAGACGGACATCCACCTTGTCCCGCTGCTCCGGGGCCGTCCCCGGGAGGCTGAGCCCCCCCGTCCCTGCCAGGAGGATCTGCCCAGCACAGCTACCCCCGCGGCGGGTGGCTGCCCACAGGCTCCCCTTCACCTCACCCCCACTCTCTACAGGACCCTGAGAAATCAGAGGACCCAAAAGGACTCAGACGAGCAGCAGGGGACCTTCACCCTGCCCATCCTGCAGCGCCAGCCCCACAGACCAAAAAATCCGGCGAAAGAGGCTGTGAGCCCCCTGGATGCACCACTGCACTGCAAGAGCTTGGTGAAGCCACCAGAGGGGCCCATGGGAGAGCCCCCACTGCCACCCAACCAGCCCGTGGGTGCTGGGGGACCTGGGCAGCCCCAGCCCCACCAGCACATCCTCAGGAGCCTGGTCCGGCTGTCGCTGGTGGCACTGGCGGAACAGAGCCCCACGGGGGAGTTCGCGATGGAGTCACCCCCGGTGCAGGTAGGAGATGCTCTGCGTGTTGTTGGAGGTGTGGGCACCCCTCTCACTTCCCCCCAATGCCTTCCTTGCCCGGGCCTTGCACACCGCGGGGTGGTGGGAACGTGCAACCTGATGGTCTTTGCTTGGTCTCTTCTCCCAGCCCTGGGCAGAGGTGCCCCAGCAGCAGGGGTTGGGTAGGATGAACGGCCACCACACCACGGCCAGGGTCTCCCCACACCCACCAGGACACCCTGGGAGCTGGGGGTGGAGGATGGCTGTCACGGGGAGAAGGGGACAATCCTGTGCTCGCTTCCCCAGGGGAGGGGGCAGGCAGGGAACGGTGGGCAGAGATGGGGCAGGTGGGCTGCCCGGCTGCTTGTTTCCACCCCCCCCGGCGTGGGGATGCTGAACCATCTGCAGGAGGAGGAAACGCTATAAAAAGGCCGGGGGGGTTCGGAGGGGACGTCCTGGCAGGAAGCAGCTTGAGTGGCGACCCGCCGGGGCTCAACAGGCTTTTCCTGCCTTACAGCAAATCTCCCAGCTGCTCTCCCTGCTGCACCAGGGCCAGTTCCAGCCCAAAACAAACCACAGGGGAAACAAGTACACGGCCAAGAACGGCAGCAGGTAAGGCTGGCTCTCAGCCCTTCCCTTCCCCACGCCCCGTTGCCCCGCGTCTCTGCTGCCTCTGCTTCAGCCCCACTGGCCCAAGAGCCTCCAAGGGCAGGAGACACCAGGGCAGCAGACACCCAAGGCAAGACCTCGTCGCCGGTTTTGCTGACCTGAGTTGGGGAGGTAGGTCCTCCCTTCAGGGGCTGGCTGTGCTCCTCTGGTCCTGGCTCCCCACTGGTATCCAGCAACCTCCTAGGGCTGCTCTTTGCCTCCTTCCTGGAGGTCCTTTGGCAGCTCCTTCCATACTCGCCTGAGCTCCTCCATGGCCACGAACCATCTGCCTGTCCTCGCTAGGGGAACACCGATGTGTTCAAGCGTGACGGGAAGGTGCGCTCATGAGCACAGAGGGTCCCAGCTTTGGAGGCAGCAGCAGCACAAGAGTGCGTTTTCCCACGGCTCCGGGTACCTGCTTAGAGGTGCTGTTGCCTGTTGACATGAGTTTAGGGCATCTGTCCCTGGGCCAAGAGGGAGATGCTGCTAGCAGGGATGGGAAGGACTGAGACATCCCAGCTCTGAGCTGAAGGTGTTCCCAGAGACAAACTTTATGGTGTTCCCATTAAATTATGCTATTGACATCTCTGGATGAACGCTCCTGAGGATGCCAGGGCTTCATCACTTCTTCGTCATGTCCTCCCTGTCCCGACCTGCCCAGGCCATGGGCAGACACAGCTTTCCACCTTTCTCATCACCATCTCCACCTGGTGAGGACGGAGAGGGAGGGAGAGCCGCCCTGGGGCTGCAGGGGCAGGGCTGGCCTGGGCTGCTTCTCGCCTGGTCCTGCACGAGGGAAGCTCCTCCAAATTCACGGGGAAGAGCCAGCAGCTCCCTGTTTGCGCAGGATCTCCCCACAGAAGGATAAAAACAGACAATGCCCACATCCCACCTCTGGGAAAAAGACAACCACCTTCAAAGTAATCGTCGGGGCAGGGTCGTGCTGAGAGTTAAGTGTGACCTGGGTGTTTTGGCCCCCTCGCAGGGCTGCGGGGCTGGACACTGACTGCCTGAGCACGAAGGACAGCGGGCACGGCGAGAGCGAGGCGGAGGACCGCGATTCGGAGAGTGGGTTTGAGCTTTCCGTGCCGCAGCTGGTGGGAGAGGAGCTGGAGACCCTCCTGGAGCCGCAGGCAGGTGAGGTGGCCTCGCTACCGGGAGCACGCTGGGGCTGGTGGGGGGGGTCCAGCCGTGGGATCTCCTCAAGTAACACACTGAGCCCATTCAGAAGAGAGAACTGGCTGGTCTGCAGCAAGCCAGGGGACATCTCGTCTCCTAGGGTGGCTCTGACAGTGGCAGATACTTGGGACAGTGTGTGTGGACCATCCTACGCTGCTGGTACCAGGCAGTTTACAGCAAAGGGACTTGCTGAGCTTCATGTTGGATTTTTTCATGTGTTTAATCGCGCTTGGTAGATCTTTCCTCCCATGGATGCGTCTTCTGTTGTTGAGTTGATTTGTAAGGTAGACCTCTGTTGGGGTGAAGTCCAGTTTAACTATGCACCACGTGAACCGCGTCCCATGCTGACCTGAGCCCCTTCGTTTCATGGTCTCCAGAGTGAGAAAGGTGAAGCGTTGTCCTAGTCACGCCTCTTAAAATGTTATATACCCTTTGAACCCCATCAGGCTCCTATTTGCTACCAGGCTGAACCAGTCCTGTCTCATCTCCTGTGGCCAACCTGTTACTAATTTTAGTTTTTAATCTTCACTGAGATGCGGTGACCAGAATTGTGCGCAGTGTTTAGGATACATTTACGCTGGTGGTATAAGGAGGTCTTCTGCTTTGTTCTTCATTCCTGTCCTGCCCAAGCTCCACGCTGAGCTCTGTTACCAAACTGTCCATGGTGACTCCCAAATCCCTCCTCTGCGTGATGGGAGAGTCATCAATACATGACAATCCCCGTGACAATTATCCAACAGCGGATGACACAGAAATCCACCGGCCACTTTTTGCTCATGGCACTCGGTATCATTAGGTCCTTCAGCAACCCTCCCCCCTCCGCTTTTATGTTGTTGGGTGTTTTAGTGGAGTCAACACCAACATCCACCTCTCCATGTCATTTATCACTGGGACTCCACTAATGACCTCCCTTTGCAGGGAAGATTATTTATTCCTACCCTCGCTTTCCAGCTTTTAACACATACCAGTCCCTAACAGAACCTGGCTGCTAATTCAGGGGCAGCTCAGGTCCCCTGGGAGCCTGGCTGGTGCTCTTCTGAGAGCTTGGGTGTCCTCGGTCAACCAGGACCCCTTCACCCACCTCTTCCAAAGACGCCAACACATTTGCAAAATGCAATTCCCCACCTTGCAAATGTCACGTCCGTTCTTGTCCGAGTGGCAGGTACTCGGCTCTCCCTCTGCTGAGTCTCACATATGATGGTTTCTGTGAATCTGCCTGCTCTAGGTTCACCTTCATGTGCTTAAAAACTTACGTCACAATTTCTGCCTTCCCTTCCTCTGATACCGTATTCATTTGAAGCAGTAGTTAACGAACAGCAGTTAATAAACCAAGCAATTTCATATCTGAGTTCCTCTAGCACTCCGGGGTGAATACCATCTGGGCCTGACATTTTCTACATGTTCCTTTTATTGATTTGTTCTACAAAATCTCTTCTACTGGCATTTCAATTTGAAAGAGTTGGGCTGACTCACGTCCTGTAGCAGAAATTTCATTGTGGAGCCTCCGCGCTCCTCCGCAGCAAGAGGAACTCATTGAGGTTTGCGGCTGCGGTGGTTTTCATTCCAGAGCTGGGCGTTTTCTGTCCTCTTGCTCAGACGGAGAACCACGCTGCTTCTCTCCGTTTGCCTTCCTGCCCTTTTATTCTAGTCAGGAGCAAGCGAAAGAAAGGTTGGGTGAAACAAGAGCTGGAAGTTCCCTCAGATTTAAAGGTCCTGCAGCCAAGAGCAGGGAGCAAAGAGGCTGCCCAGCTCCATCCCATGCGCGCACTGACATGCACTGGTCCCAGTAAAGGGACTGGTGGACCTGCTCAGTAGATCTGTCTGGATGCAGTCGTGCCCCGACAGGTAGCCTGCTAGAAAATCTGTGTTATGGCCAGCCATATCCGTGAAGGGCCGCCTCCCATACGTCGTGGATTTGATAGGAAAAAAACCAACCCACCCTTTTACCAAATTAGTGGAATTTCACAGCAAACGCCAGTGGCGCGTGCTGAGGCCATGCCAGTGTGGCTTCCGGCCCACGCAGCAGTGCTGGCCATGACAAAAGAGGCTGCCCTGCCTCAGTGGTGAAAAAACAACCTTAACCGTGAGCCCAGACCTTCCCAAAGAGGCAACGGAGCGCAGACGACGGAGCTGCCGGGCTCCTTCCTCCTCTCCCAAACACAAACAGAGAAGCGGACTTGCATCCGGAGAGAGGGAGGGAGGAAGGAAGCATTGCTTGGGCTCAGGAGTATCGTAACAGCTGGCTGAGGCCGTCTGGCTCTTTGTGCTATTCGCAGCGGGGGGTGTGTGTGTGTGTGTGGGGGGAAACAGCAGGAAAATCTGTCCCAGCCACAATCGGGGTTGTTTATGCTCTAAGCATCGAGCCAGGGGCTGAACTCTCCGCGCTCAGCACCGTCTATTAACACCTATTCCCCCACCAGCGAAACAAGAGTGTTCGCAGCAGCAGATGAGAGGTATAACTTTATTCATTATAAAAATAATAAAAAAAACCAACCCACCAAGGCCAAACACCATTAAAATAAGGCAGTAAAGAGTTATCGGTCAAATTAAACATACCTAATTACAAGGTTTCATGGTCACAGGACCATCAGCCTACAGCGTCTCGGTTCTCCCCGCAGCGAGCGGACTGCTGCTGTGCTCTGCTCCATAGCCGAAGCGTCAAAATATTCAGGGAATGCTTCTCGCAGCCCGAGGAGCAGACAACTGTGAATGTTTTAGAGCAAAAATGTGGGATTTCAGCACGCTTGGGAGATCTCATAAAGAACAGTCACCGCGACGGAAAGAAAATACTGAGATTGCAGAAAGAAATCCTGGAAGTTAAGCAACACAAGAGAATTTTGGGGCTTCAGCTGCAACAAAATCGAAGCGATGTACTTGCCCTTTTCTCCCCACTAGGTTTGAATCCCAACCCTCACCCCCATCCCACCCCAGGACAGAGTTGTTTTTCAGAGAAAAAGGACTAATTACTTAGCTGGCTGAGGAAGGAGACTTGTCTCAGTGATTGAGGGCCCCTGCCAGTGACTGAGGACCACGTGTCCCAGGCGGTGGCAGGGTATCGATTACCTTCTGGAAGCAGCATTAAGTGCATGAGTATGGGGACCCTCCTCTGGGAGGGCACTTTATAAGTCAGAGCCACAAAATCATTATAATAACACCAGCTCTTGCTATCTGGTTGGGACTGCCGGGGTTTTTGGTGTTTTGTTACCAGACGCCAGCGATTTGTTTTGCTGCCCTCCGACTCAACGGCGTTTCACGAGCCGGCGGTCGCCTCCAACCTCCCGGTGGTTCCGGGTTATGCTGTGGAAACGCAGCGACGCGGGGCTGGACGGCGGCGTCTGTGCATCCCATCACGGAGCCTTGTTTACCAACTGCAAAGCTCTACTTTAAAAAACAAGAACCCCCGTTTCCTTTCCTGCCGTCTGATGAGGAAGCTATTCCAGGCTCACCCTGCTATGGGGTCCTTCCTTTCATTTCCAGTTTATGTCTATTCATGGACAGTTATAATCACTTCTTCTTTTGCCAATGCTATTTTAAGCATAAAGATTTCCTTTGTCGGTGCTTATCCCATCAAAATAATGACAGGTTGCAGCCGGATCCCCAGTGAGCGCTTGCTTCCTTAGGCTAAGCAACCCCTACCTCTTGGGGCGTCCGTCATCTAAGCCTGGACCCGCTCCTGTTCCCACCTCAGTAGTTCCCTCTGCACTTCTGTCTTTTCAGATCCTCTTCCCTACAGAGGGATCATCAGATTTGTACGTAACGTTCCCAACCAGGTCTCGCCAGACCTAGTGACAATGCCACGGCTATGTCTTCGTGCCAACAGGGAATAGCTTGACCAGCACATTGTCTGATTTCATTTGCCCGTTTCGGGGCAGAATCGCATTACTGGTACATTAACGAGCCCGCAGCCACCACCCACACCAGGCTCCCGCTGCTCCTCATCTGTTTCTCTAATTGATGAACTTTACAGCTCAATTTTTTTTGTTACTAGTCTTCTACCATCCAGCTGTGCATTTTATAATCCAGAATTTAATTCCGCTTCTGTTATTATTGCTTTTGTAATAACCCGTTTCTTCGCGGACTCAATATGCCTGCTTAGCAGCAAATTCCCACCTGAGAGTGACCCTTAAGGGAAGTCCACTAGTGACCTTCTTTCTGTCCGATACTTCCCCCTCGAAAGCTTTCCATTGTCATCTCCCCTTTAGTCAGTCCTAACCCCTCGCTTGCCCCGGCTTTGCTCACAATTTAGTGAAGCGCCACTTGAGGCTGCAATAAATGAGAAAGCAAAGCGATCGTAATGGTTATTATATTAAAAAAAAACAAAACCCAACAACCCAACACAAAACCTCCAGTAGCTTTAAGCCGGTTCTAGTTTGTTTGGTTTTTTTCAAGCTGCTGTTTACAATCAGTCCTCTCACAGTTGATTTCAGGAAGTCTCCTCATCTCTCAGTATTTTTTTTGTCTTTTGTGCTTTTTTTTTTTTTTTTTTTTTCCCTCTCGTCCACTCCACGTCTCACCAACAGTTCTTGTTTTCGCTCCCTGCAGAGCTGGCCCTCAAGAGGCTGACGGCTGCTGACCCGGCCTGGGTGGCTCGGCTCTCCTTGCCGCTCACCAGTAGTTACAAGGACAACGTCTTCTCCCCCGACTCTCCGCATTCACCTCAGGATGAGGAAGCTGCGAGGCAGGAGAAACCAAGGACCTTTGAAACATTCGGCAAAGGTGCTGGGTCTGACTCGAACGCCGCTGGGACGAGACTGGCCAGCACTTTCCTTTCAGAAATGAGCACCCTCTTTGAAATGATTTTGTCCCAGAAGGTCCAAGTCCACAACGAAACAGGCTCGGGGCTTCTGCGGCAGCTGTCGGCGCGTGGGAAGAGCCTTGGACTGGAAGACGGTGCTCCTGTTCTGTAGGCAGCTTGGTGGCTGTGATAAGGAGAGAAGAGTCAGACAGAGCTTCTTTCCGCTTTCGGGGTGCACACGTGTGCTTTAACAGGGTCATTGTATCATCCACACCTAGACTGATCACGACAGGCATTTTTCTTCCTTTGCTTCGCCCCATCAAACTTCTCCACGACTGATGTCACCTTGTTTAGTTCCCTTCTACCTGCCTGTTCTTGCCTTCCCAGCTTTCCTCCTCTCCCACCCTCATCCTTCACCTTACCGTCGCACTCCAGTTGCACAACAGCAGGAGGGTCCCTTCCTCCCAGGGCAGGCCGATCGGGGTGGGGGGGGATGTTGTTAAATTAACCACAAGCACAACACAGTCGAGCTACACCCACGTGATTGTAGACTGTGCACCACGGATGATAAAATATTACAGTCATGGACTCTGCAACATGCTGCAGAGTCAGGCTCCAGGATCTCAGTCCTTATTTAAATAAAATTGATTTTTTTTCTAACACTACCGTCTCGGGAACAAGGTGCACTACAGGTGACATGATGATCTGTCTGCAGAGAGCCTGAAAAGGCAACTCAGAAAGGGATATCTGCCTCTTGTCTCCCGCCGATCCTTTCAGCTTTCGTGGTTCTACCACTGCGAACTTGGCATTTTGTAAAACGCCCCAAAACCAGCGCTTCTGCTCTGGCATCTCTGCTACGGCTGCACTAGGTGCCCACAATTTCCTTCTCCAGGCTCTCTTTTGAGGCCATTGGATTTTGGAGCGTAGTCCTTGCCCAGAAGCAGACAACAGATGGCTGGAGTCTGCCAAAGGTAACCTGGGAAAAGGGAAGCACGAAAACACTGTTCTGAAATATTCAGTCATGAGCTTCACCCATACTAGGGGTTTTCACTTTGATCTGCGTGTATGTGAGCTGTAAGACAGTTTTAGGGTAATAGCACGTGTAGGAAAGCTAAGATACGGATATTGGTAACAAAGGAAGGTGGTGTAACCGTGGGGATTTGCGCTCGCAGAGAATGGAAAGACAACAGTGGCGTAACCACCTGGAGCGCAGTTGTAGGCTTACGCAGCGGTGCACGCATGGCAGGTAAGTGCTTCTGGATGGTGTACACACAGGGCTCTCTTCTGTACCATAGTTTGCGCCTTGCAACTACGACAGAAGACACCAGAAGAAATGTGGGGCACGCTGGCAAAGCGGCCGTGTGGGCGGGTGGGGAACCACGCTATGGGAGTGAGGGTCAGCCACCACCTCTGCTGCCAGCAACGCACAACATCCTTGCTTGTGACTACATAAGCGAGGCTGAGAAGCGACTACCAGCCTCCCCTCCGGCACAGCGCAAGGCCAGCAGCGCTTTATACACACGGCTTTCATTCCTTCACCATCTTTACCTTAAAAATACTGCGCTGACTTCTCCACAGACACCGCAGTTCACAACGCAGGTTTCTCCAAAGCTAACTTGCTGTCATGCCAGGTGTCTCTGGGTGATATTTTTTAATTTCCTCTTTACTGTTGAGTTAAAAAAGGACAGGCAGCACCACCCGGCAGCCATGATCCTGGAGCATCTCAAGGGTGTCTTACCTGTGTTCCTTTTCCATGCACCTAGAGGTGTCAGTGCCCTGCTTTTAGTGCGTGCACACACAAGCCCCAGCAGCAGACAATCATACAGATAATTTCAAGCAGAGTAAATGAGAAAGTTATCCCTTCCTGTTGCTCTTGGGACCAAAGGGCAAAAGCAAGAGAGTAAGATTTCCCCCGGCAGACTCTTTAATATTCAAAATACCCACTGTTGCATTTGGAGTTTCTGAAGTGCTTTGCAGATGACCCCATCGCTGACAATAAACTACGCTGATGGGTTTGCCCCAGCCTGCTTACACTGCCGTTCTGCTAATAGAAATGCCCTGCTGTTTTGTTTCACAAACAAAACCGCCTCTTGCACCAAAACAATGACAGTGAGCCAAATTCTAACTGAGATGCAGCTGTGCAAACCACGAGGGAGGCATATCTGTGACTGCGAGGAGATGCAGCCCTACGGGATTCCTCTGCATCTTGAGAACACACACAGAGGACAAACACGCGGCACAACCTCCCGTCTTGCTCTGGAAAGTTACTTTGATGTGCCTGTCAAAGGACAAAACTTTACACAAAAATACATTATAATAAGAAGACTAAAAAGGAGACAAATTCCTCTCTCGGTTCAATTTTCTGATTCTGCAAACTGCTTTCAACCCCCCCCAGCCCTTACCCCCGTCCTGTCCTGACCAATGCGTAAGCACACTGCGGATTATCACAGAATAGGAAATCCACCCGAGGAATTTCCTGCTAATTGTATCCTGCTTGATAAAGGAAACGGGCTAAGAAAATTTGGTCTGAGAGCAGAAGGAGAGACCAGACTAGAAGAACAATCGGACGTGTTGAGCACTGGCTGTGCCCCTCCCTGGCTGAATGGAGCCCACAGCAAGTTCAGGATGGGGCCGTTGGCTTTTGTTTTTCAGAGCCTGATCTACACAAAGCACCAGAGCACCACGGCTACAGGAAGCTGGACAGTTTGTACAGATGCCCTTGAACCAGTTTAAACTGGTGTGGACAAATGTCTTTTTCCGGATTCAGCTGCCCCAGTGGAAGAAATTACCGTACCAGCTGCTTGCGGCTGTCTGCCTGACGGTGGTTACTGCCCGCTGGGAGCATTCCTTATCCACTTCAGTGAAAATGAGCTCGCGTGCTTAGCAAACACGTACAATATAAATTTTGAAGCAAACCTTGCTCATTGTGCCTCACAGGGGTGTTCCCACGGGAGCAGCTCACTGCCAGAGCTGGAGGAATAATAACTGGGGACAAAGGACGCTGACAATGGTGCAGGATGGCTGAGGACAGCCGTTAGCGTCACCAGTCCAGCTGGATCCATAAGCCATATCCCACAAAAACCTGTGTCCCAATAACGAGAATTCACTCTCCTGCTTGCACAGGTTTGAAAGCAGATTAAACTGCCACGATGGCAATGTAGAGACAAGCCCAGATTGTGCTGGTAGCAGAGCCACTGTGGGCACCGCTAGCCTTGAAGTGAGATCAAATCGCCTCAGAGGGCGCAGGCCAGGCCCATCGCAGAGTCAGCTGCCAGCATCACCATACGGTGGCTTGCAAAATTCACTGGGGGACCATGTGCAAGATGTGGAGGGCTACTGGGATTATAGCCCCAAATCACAGCACCATGGGTGGCGTGGTGGGAGTCTGTATGTAGCTCTATGCAGAAGTGCAGGAGCCTAAAAACGTCCTTGTATTGGAAGGCAGAGGGCCAGACGACGTGGTGGCGTAAGAGATATCACAAGGTTTATTCTCAAAGCCCTGGTATTTATAAATGGCTCCTGTTCCATCAACAGAAAGCTTTCTCTCTGCACTCACTGCTAGCCTGCTTCCAGCTCCACACAGCCTAAGGAGGGCTGCCTTCCCTTCTGCCTGCGTGTGTCACTTACCGACTGCTCTAAAAACAGCAGTGGTGGGGCTCCAAGCACTGCAGCTCCAGTGACGTTGCCCCGTTTCCGAGGGCACGGCTCCATCCTGCACCGCCGAGCATCATCATGTGGAGTCCGTCTGCGCTCCAAGAGTGGGGCAGGGCGGAGGCAGATTGTCTTGGCTGGGTGGCGTGGAGTCCCGCAGGCACACGCTCAATAGTCCAGAAACAGGGGCTAGAGGAAGAGGCTCTTATTCCGGAAGGGAAGGGATGCTTTGTTTGCACATCTGAAAGTACATTAAAACATGATATTAATGACACGTCGTACTATGGGAATGGCTTCTCCACTTCAGCTCAACTGGAAATAGCTGGTAAGAAGTAGAAAGAACTGAAAAGTAAAAGTGTTCCCTTCCCTTCAGTAAAAAGGACTCCTTTTTGCCATGGCCCTGCGCTACCCTTCTTCTGGCAATATGGGCCTGGCTTTCACGGGGTCACTACACGATGCAGTCCCGCACACCCTCTTCCCCCGCTGCCCGCGGTACCTTCCACCTCCTCTTCTAACACTCGCAGTCTCTCCCGGGCGTTCCCGTTCCCCGCAGCAGCTGACTGTCGGTAGTGCTTCATCGCTTCTGCCAGGTTCTGCTGCACTCCAAGGCCCTTCTCATAGCAAACGCCCACATGATACCTGCTTTGGGCATCCTAGCCACAGGAGAAAGCACGGCAATCAGCCCCGCACAACGGAGAAGTGACGACAGCACATGAAAGGAGAACAGAGAGTCTTTAACACCTTCTTTAAAGTTTACTGCTCTATCTTTGGTCACCTTCTTTGAAGTTTACTCCTCCATCTCTCAGACCACATCTTCAGTAATTGAGTCCCTTCTCCGAGCACACCGAAGCAGAATTTCTTACCAGCTATCCCTGACTCTGCTCTTTCCTATCGTTTCGCAATTAAATTCACTGATTTCCCTTGGACATCCAGGTCTGTGTCATGGGAACAAAGAATTGGCTGTCTCTGGAGAACATCCCGATTGTCTCAGGGGTCAGAGCTAAGAGGACTCGGGCAGCCTTGACTGCACCCACATCCTGATCACACCCAAACCCTGAGCACACCCTGTGGACTGCCCTAACGCACACGTCTTGTGAAAATATAACAAATGCCAGAGAGGTATTTGCTGCCAAAGGTTGGAAGATTCCCCTTGGCAGCATCAGGCCTTCAACACCACAGTGCACCGCTATCTTGCTCAGCCCCACCTAATTATATTCCAGAAGAAACCTCAAGCGGCAGAAATGAAATCAAGCAAGTAAGTGCCAGAGAAAAAGCACCTGAACTACTCAGACATAACTACCTGCTGGGCACGAACTAGAAAGCAGAGGATGTCACTGCAGATGGGTCTGTGAAGCCAAATCCAAACCTGTGATACGTTTCCATGTCGGCTGTGGACTTCACCTTTGAGATCCAATAGGAGACAAAGAGCGTCACACATAGCAAGGAAGCAAGATGATGGTCCTGAAGACATTGAAAAGACAGCAGGGGCTAGTGGTCACCCAGGCCTTTTCCAGCAAAAAAGCCAGCAACATAACTTGAAGAGGATGACTGCCAGAAACAGAATCTAAACAAGGCTTTGCAAAAAAAGAAAATAAGAGGAAAAAAAGGAAAAAAAAAAAAAGGAAGTAAGTAGCAAGTTTTAATAAAGCCATGAGAACAGAACATATTGCAAGCGTTGCTGTCTGGGATGGAGCTGGTAGAGGAAAGCGAAGAACTCAATGAGTGGGTGCTTTGCAAAATGTTGCAAGTCTCGGTTTATGACAGCAATAAACTTCTTTAGAGAAGAGATAAACATGTTGAAGGATTGGCACTTCAGATGTGACAAGAGACAGGGTTAAAGAAGTATGAAGTATTCCACTAGCCATCTCTTATATGATGAACGCCTCAAAGACAAGACCGCGAGGAGAAGAGATCCCCAAATTAGCATGGCATAAGTGACTGCGATATTCTTTGAAATCTGAAGGTCAAACTCGGTTCTCCGACAACACTTTTTAATGCGGTCTTTATATTCCGTGGTTGCACGCAGAAAATAAGGGAGGATAAAAAGTGGTAACCAAAGTAAAACAGTTCTCTGAAGCGTTGTTGTATTTGGAAGAACACTCGTCTGAGTTCCCCCCTTGGCTCTAGCACAGAGCAACAACCTGAGAGAAACACTGAACCCACAACTTATTGTGCCTCTTTTCCCTTTTTTGGAGTCGTAGCTAAATGGTGCCATCCTTGCTTCACCCACGTCCAGTAAACATAAATTCATACTCCAGAATAACGGGAAAAGAACGTACTCACAGAGCCCTTCTCCCAGCAGAATGCGTGGGGTTCCATCCCAGGGAGCCGAGGCACAAGCCTGCCGCCAAGGATGAGGCTGGGGCATTTCCACAGCCAGCATCCATCAGGAAGCAGAGATGGGGAAAGATGATTGGGTTCCGAGAACAGTCATGGCTGCGATTAAAACACGCAAAACACCAATCTACTGAGGTGTACCCCTGGGACCTGCAGCTACCTGCTAGATTTTTCTGTTGTTAAGGGCTCACTAGGCATTCAGTAAATGAAAATCGTCTATTTCATGAGATAATTCATTGTTATACTGTGCAGCATACGCCTCTGACATCAGGCTGGAAGAAAGGAGTCAATGATGCAGCTTATGAGAGATCTTTAGCTGATTTGGAATGAAATACTGTATCGTGATGTCTGAGCTGCTGTGGCTAGTCAGGTCTAGTCCCACCAGTGATCTGACAGTGTCTGCATTCTTAAAAGTGTGTGAAAACTGGAGTGGCAAAGTTTGCAAGTATTGTAATGTCATTCGGCGTGATCAAACTTACTGTAAAGAATTAATTGGAGAAGATCTCACAAGATCAAGAGTGGGCAACACAATCACGGAGGAAACTTAGTGTTGACAAATGCAAAATAGTGTCTCTAGAAAGAAATTTGTGAGTCACTGTGATAGTTCCCTGAAGCCATCAAGTCACTGCTCAGTGGCATGCAAAAGGGCAGACAACATCAGGAATTATTGGACGGGAAAACAGAACAAAGCAGAGGATCTCATTATGTCAGATCCCTGGCACACCTCCATCCTGAATCCACTTTTAGTCCAAGCATCTTAAAATGGTCAAAGAAGAATTAGAAAAATAGAGAGAAGGCTGACAAGCAAAACGGAACAGCTTAACTACATGGAGAGACAAACTAAACTAGCGCTCTGCAGCCTGCAAAAGAAATGACTCAGAGAGGACACACTAAAGGGCGACCGAATCACAAGTATTAGCCAGAAGAAGAGGGAATAGCTATTCATTATTTTCCATTATACAAAAGCTGTGGGGACTGAAGTTAAAATGAACAAGTTCTTCAGAAAAAACCAGCTATTACAACACCGTGAGAGCTGAAAATGAGCGAACAATGTCGCAGCGCTGTAAAGAAACAGAACTGTGGGATGCAGAAACCTGGCTGCAAGACGTGGCATGTCATACTTCAACTGCTCTAAGTGCTGGTAAGGGTTGAGGAGCAGTACTATGCCAAGATTGTGGCACTGCCCTTCAAAAAAATAAGCCTGGGTCACTTGGAGAAAGTTCAACAGCAAGCCAGAAAATTGTTGGTGATCTAGACCACGCGATGCGTCAGAACGAACTCAAACGACGGGGGAAGGCTGAACGGAGATTCAAGTATTTAAGTACGTTACAGGTCCCTGCAAAGAAACAGAAATAACTTTTCATCCTCTCTACAGAAGGGAAGAAATAGCGGGGCAATTTTGAAGAAGAGATTCAAGATAGACGCAACAAACTTCTCAAAATGATACAGTAGTGAAAGAGTTTGACTGAAGAGGGTGTAGATGCTCCATAATGGAAACCTGTAAAATTATGCCAGATGAATATAAACACCGGTGCTAGAAGAACTACTCCAACCCAATAGGGATATTTCTATATTCATGTTTTGTAGGGTCTGTGTCCCAGGGCCTGTTTCGTCTCCAAGATGCACCAAGGCTCCACTCTCTCCTTTCAGACAGCGTGATAAAGTCCCAACACTCACTCCCATCTCCAAGAAGCCCTAAAATCTGCCACCTATAACCTGCAATGATCCCAAACTGAGAACAATCGTAGCTTACAAAGGCAGTACTTACACCGTTCTTCGCTGCCAGCAGCAGGTACTTCAGACCTCTCTTTTCCTTGGGTTGCAGCCCCCTCATGTAGAACACCCCAAGATAAGCCTGTGCCTGCAACAAAACCACATAGTACAAATCAGCCTGGATTTTCCCCCTTAATTACTCCAGTTCTTTTACTGATTTTGCGAGTTGATCAAATGCTGGGGTTACTGAGGCAAGACGGGTGTGCTAAATACCCTGCTTGCTCAGAGCCTGACTGAGAGAAGGAGGGTCTGTCCTAGGAAAAATGAGTCTGACATGGTAAACATGAAAAGTCACATTTCATCGATAGAACTCCACTATACGTGCAGTAACATAGAATCCTAGAATGTGTTGTGTTGAAAGGGACCTCTAAAGGCCGTCTAGTCCAACCCCCTGCAGTGAGCAGGGACATCTTCAACTAGATCAGGTTGCTCAGAGCCTCATCCAGCCTGGCCTTGGATGTCTCCAGGGATGGGGCCTCCACCCCCTCTCTGGGCAACCTGGGCCAGTGTCTCACCACCCTCAGTGTAAAGAACTTCATCCTAATGTCTGATCTAACCCTGCCCTGCTCTAGTTTAAACCATTGCCCCTCGGCCTGTCGCTACCTGCCCTTGCAAACAGCCCCTCCCCCGCTTTCTTATAGGCCCCCTTCAGGTACATCACCATGCTAACACCGTAAGACCCAGAATATCTTTTCAAACTGCACGGTGGAAGTCAGAGCCAGAGAATGGCTCCTACCCGTGAGCTGTCCCTAAGATACAGCAGATGCACTTCCTGGAACAGCGTGCTACATGAGATACAGTCAGACTGCCAGGACGACTGCCATTCGCAACACAAGATGGCACATGCCTAAACGCATCTCCTAAAGAGTGGGAAAGGAGGGCAGGGTACACAGATCCATGCGGATGAATCATCTTGAAAAGTCACAGATACAAAATGAGGATCTGTTCTTACTTCAAGCAACTCATGGAAGTTCCTCCAGCAAAGTAAGCTGTACTCTCGGAACTGAGAGGAGATGAAACACAGAGCTGTTTTCAACTGTAGGTCAGTTCTCCTAAGCCAATGGTCTAATCTAGGTGTCTAATCTAGGAGCTGCATTAAAAAGCCCAACAGCAAAACAGACAACCACCACAGTGAGTACCTAGTTGCTTCCCATGTGCAGGCAGAGCAGTCTCCCATACACTCTCAGGAGTATAAATACGTAGGAAGCATTTTGCCTCTGGTCCCACAGATGCAGCTTTCTAGGATGTCTTGTGGTTCAAATCCTTTAGACAGTGTTCTCTGCTGGCTCTCTCCGATGAACCCCCATGCTGCGGACACTAACCTCTGTAATCCCGGCCGTAGCTGCTTGCTCCAGCAGAGTCACTGCTTTCTGATGCCTGTCCCATTCATTTTCAGGTCTGTGGCACAAGAGGTATCGAGCGTAGCGGTACTGTGCCATGGGGTGACGGCTGCTGGCCGCGTGGTAGTAATAAAAAGCTGCCTGGAAAAACAGAAACACACTTGTGTGATTCAGGCAATACATGCCCTCAAACATGACATGACTCCCCTCTGGCCGGGACAAGCTTAACCTCTCTGTCTAGATCTATCATAAGCTGCACACGCTTACCCCAGCAGCTCTCCCGCGCCTCCCCGCTGAAGAACACGAGAGTCTTTAAGCGAGACAGTGGACTGCGACTATACGAGAGCCCTCTAACCACCCTGCCTTCTCTAGTCAAAACTCCCCGTGTTGAAGGGGGTGGCGCTGGGCCAACGACACCAAAGCTTACTCTGTGCCAACGGGGATCTGCACAATTACTCCAAACAAGCCGCCTTTGCAGATCTTTCCAGCTCCAGAAGATGCTGACTACGGCCAGCGCGCGCTAGGTGGCAGGCTGTAGCTAAGGTACCCAAACTGGACGGCTCGAGATGTAAAGAAGCCCTCGGATGTGCAACGGTGTTTTAAATACAGTAACATGACAGGTTTCTCCTTGGTACCCTCCCGGGTGCCTGTGGCACAGCCTGTGTACCTACGAGAAGACCTCGGCAGCTATGAGAAAGGGGATTTCAGGAGCACCTCTCTGGGGGGATCTAGGACACTGAAGCCAGCACTGCAGACCCGCAGCTTATATTATTTCCAGCATTTTCTAACGAGACTTCAGACTGTCACACCCATGCATAAGGAGAAAAGCGTCCGCGCGCCCAACAAAGACCACTCTCCTGGTCTGTGCCGCACATATGCAACCCTACAAGCCGTGGATACCTTTTCCAAGTCTTTTTCCGTGCCTCTGCCATGCTCGTAACACAGACCCACGTTGAACTGGGCTTTGCTGTAGCCTCGATCCGCTGCCAGTTTAAAGCAGGTATAGGCTACCCTGTAATGGCCCGCTCTCATACTTTCAATCCCTGAGAAGAAAACAAGGTAAAAACAGGGGAAAAGAAAATGGACAGAATGTAGCCTGAAACGCAGCAACCTCCCCCCCCGCCCTGCTCCTGGGCCTTCTCTGGCCCATATGCCAAGTGCTCTGGTCCACTTCTGGCTGGCTCACCAACCCGCAGTCCACAGGAGCCAAGTTTCCTTAGGAAAAATGGCAACGCTGCATTTTAGGAATTTTTCTAGTCTCCTTGCAAAGAAGGATCA
Organism: Larus michahellis; assembly: GCF_964199755.1. Taxonomy (NCBI): domain Eukaryota; kingdom Metazoa; phylum Chordata; class Aves; order Charadriiformes; family Laridae; genus Larus; species Larus michahellis. The sequence goes on along the minus strand of NC_133906.1, from coordinate 2,818,892 downwards.
CGGGCTAACACAACGTATGGTTCGCACAGAAGCGGCTCGCTTTTTTAGTGCCGCAACTAGTGGTGTATATAGGGCAGGGATTTTTTTCTTAGATCATTGCATCTTCTTTCAGCTCTTCTTAGAGTTGCAATTCTGCAACTGCTTTTTCAGCTTGCCAGGAAGACTGAGATCTCAGACAATGAAAAAGGATACAAGGATATGACAGCTCGTGTCGCAAAAAAAGACAGAGATGGCTTAATTTCCAACTACAGATGTCAGGACAACAGTGCAGGCTTCAACCAAGCCTGGATTTAAATACGCTGATATAAATCAGGTGGCAGGATGGGACAAAGGGCAATAAATCTCTTAAAGCACAGTCGAAATTGCTGAAAGGAGGCTTCAGCTTGGGTATACGCCATCTCTGCCTTCACACAAGACCTGCAACGATTTGGAGGTCCTCCAAAAAGAGAAAAGTGTGGTTTAAGGACAAAACAAATCCAAGTCCACATTACCGAGGATATTCAATGCAATGGAAATGTCAATCCGGAAAATCTGCTGCAACTGGAAAGCAGCTTCCTCTAAACGTCCTCGCTGAGCTGGGTCACCCTGAGGAGTTAAAGAAGAAAGCTATTAAGACAACAAAAAACATACCAAACCTATAGGAGATTATTTCTTGGAAACTGAGCAGTGAGACACATTTGTACTGTACTGTAGTTATCAAGAGGATGATGTAATCTGGTGTCATGCATCCACAAAAAAATCTCCCTGTCCTACACAGCCATCTAGCTAGGGAAGCTGTATGGATATTGCTCGCCTCCTCCCTGGCCAGGGAGCTTGGTGTAGCCTCTCGGACACCATCAGACCTTTCAGAATTTAGCAAATACCTGATACCACTCACAATTCCCTTTTCACAAGGAAAATTAGCCCTTGTTCACCCTCTCACATCATGTCAGCAGCACAAACAGTCTCTGCCAAACATGCACTGACGTATTTGTACACACTTTACACAGTCCCAGCTGAGCCCACACCATGAGCTTACTGAACGCTGCAAACTCCTAATAAAATCCTGCACGGCAGACAATGCCTTTTCTTTCTCAGTAACGAACAGTATTTTTTACTTTACCACAGCTCTGGGAGGTGGGAGGCGGATTAGCCTGGCCTGCAGCTTTAGCTTCCCAGCTTGCGTACAAACGCAGTGCCATCGAGCGGCAGCAGTACACACTGCACACCACCGGAGATGCCACCGCGCTCCGGGAAGTCACGCAGCAAAAATGCCCCTTGCCACCCAACAGCTTTACTGCTCAGCCAGCACTCAGAGCTGCTCACCAGAGGACAAGACATGGATCAACTCCTCTCCTCTCCCGAGAACCTCCTGAGACCTGTCCCACTGCCTACGAACGAGCCAGAGACTCTTCCTATGGGCCCTGCAGAAAGCAGCGTCTCCCAGGACGGGGAGCTCGACGCTCATCCCCCCAGCAGATCAAGCCAATGTCTTTCTGGAGGTCACTTCCATGTCAAAGAGAGGATCCCGCTCTGTTAAATACTGAATTTACTCTGTTCAAACCGTCCTTGAGCAATTGCTCAGCTGACTGATTTTTAAAATGGGGAATTGTCCGCACCTATGACTGTGAACTGCAAGGAATTAGCAGGTTTAATCGCAACAAGAACAATAACAAAATTCACAGCCTTGCAACTCTCAAGCTGAGGCACCCTTTTCAGGCCCAAAGCGTCTTCCGCTCCATAACAGACAAAAGCCAGTCCTGACGTCCAGCTGTAGGAGGAATGACATCCCCTTCTCCAGTCATGGGTTGTCTGGTAAAAACCAAAATAGCACCAGCATGTAATCACCTAGTGAAAGACTGCATCCAAATGCAAACGTGAGAACAGACTGGTGCTACTGGACAGGGTTTGATTTTTTTTTTTTTTTCCATTTTCTTCCAGTTCTTCTCTACCAGCACCACTGTTAAACAGACACCTTAAAGGATGGGGATGCCAATTTGTAGTTCCTGGAACTTTGCTCTGGCTAAAGGATAGGGCAGCATATCACATCTCTCCTTCTCCTGGCCTCCAGCCACTCAGGGCAGAAAAGAGTCTTGTGTGTGAGCAGATCGCTCAGGCTGGGCTTGGGACCGCATTGAGATGTCCTCCTGTAGGAATGGGTCCTCAGGCGCAGACGGAGGGTGTGAAAAAGGAAAGCTCACCTTTGGAGTGCAGAGAACTGTCCCCAGGCTGGAGCTCTCAGAGGTGCGGAACTGCCCTACATTAAAAAAAGAACAAAAAAATGAAGTTGAAGCAATGCTGTATCTTCACCTCTTCCTCTTCTTCCCATCCTCTCTACTCCACAGCTCTCTCCTAGAGGACTGGTCACCTGCCCAGCCAGGGACATTAAGAGCAGAAGGGATGTTGACCAGCCTGACCTTCGTAAAAGCGACAAAATGACACGTGAATACAGTCCTGTAAGGTGCAGCTGGCTAACGCGCCTCCTCCAGAAAGGCCCCCAGTCTTGATGTGAAGACACGAAACGGTAGAGAATCTCCCTCTTCTTCTGAAAGTTTGTCTCAACAACTTGTAATCGCCGCTTTAAACCTCTGGGCTTCATTTCAAATTAAAATACATCTGGTTTCTGCTCGCAGACACTGGCTCTTCTAGGCCTTTTTTCCTCTTTACTAAAAAGCCCATTCTCCTTTTGAAAGTCCTGATACGACTAATCAACCCCTCTTGATTCTTGTCTGTGATTCTAAACAGACCGCGCTGTTCATGTCTTTCAACTGAAGTACTTTTCTGCCCGAGTTGATTAATTTTCTGACTTTTTGCCACTATTCCTGAATTTTCAACATTGTTATTGAAGCGCGGACCCTCTCAGCAGTGTCACAGGAAGGGTAAAATTGCCTCCTTATTCAAATTTGTAACTGCCTCATTTGCATGTACCAGAATTGTGCTCCTGTTCCCATTGCCCAGGGCATCACACCAAGATCTCATGCTTAGGTGCGTGCCTCCCTAGCTCCTTTTCCAGGTAGTTTCTTTCCAGGATACAGTTCTGCCGCTGCAAGGGGATGATCAGACGTGCTATTCTGGCTGCATCGGATGCAAGCTTAGGTTATCACCCCAACGTGCCCCCCTTGCTCATCGCTGCCCTCTTAGATACGCTGGCACAGCCACGTGCTCAGCCACTTTCAATCAGAATTATCTAACGAAAACATCACAGCAAAGGCTAAGCCACCTCGCTCTTAGCAGAATTGTGCTGGAAGTGATTACACAGGCATTTACTCCAGCTACTCCAAGAAGACGGTGACCTCCAGCAAAGAGGACGAACAGGAGAGGGCTGACGGAGGCCAATTATTTTTAACCTGAATCGCCACAAGCGGCTGGATCCCACTGGACACCCAACACCAGGTGCTGAAGCCCGGACCACTTCAAGCCAGTGCTTCTAACCCAAGAAGTAGCTGTGTCCCCCCGTTCCCCTCCCAAGCTGCGTGGCTGCAGAGCAAGGAGATAATATGAGTGAAAAATCAGGTTTTTTGGGTGCCCAGTTCCCTGATTCCTGGCACTATACAGCTACACCAGCACTTGTGTTGGCACAGCGGCGGAAACGAGTGTGCAACAGGCGGAATTGCTTCTTGCAGTGCCTGCACCGTCCTACAACGCACGCGGAGCCCTGGCCGATGTTCCAGCGGCAGCCTCATTATTCCCAGATAAACAATTCCCCTCTGGCTGTATTAAAATGTATTTTATCTGAACAAGCCCCACTCACCCAACAAGCAAGATCGCCATGGCAAACACAATTTCTATTCATCATTCCATCAAAAGTAATACAATCTGCGAATTTATTAGTTGTGCTTTACATTTATTTTCAGATCAGGCATAAAATTATCGGATCTTTCTCACTGTAAGACTCTATCTTAGAGTTCAGGTATCTCCCTCATGATGTAATTTATTTTTTTGCCGTACATACAACAACAAATCTCATTGAAAAAAACGTCTGTATTAAAAATTCTCCCAACTAGTTGTTTAAACAACATTAGTACGCTCACGCTTTCAGGAAACTTTACATTTGGCAGAGACATCTACTCCTAAATCAGCGATTCGTCATTTACTGAGAAAACATGCTGTAATTTGGACAAACTACTACCCCACGAAAAATAAACAGAAATTAATTCTGAATTTTATCAGGCTGCAAAACTGTCGCCTGCCTCTCTCCCACTGGAAACCTGTCTTCACCCAAATCCCTGCAATCTCCCTAGATTAGAGTTACCGCTCCCGAAGAGCATAAGGTCACCTGGAAGGAAAAAAGAGGGATGCACCGATCCCGACACCCAGCCCCGTCTCCTGAAGGACTAGATTAATGAATTCTCTCGGAACTCACCTTTGAGGCTGGGCAAGCCTCAAACCAAATCTCTTCACGGCTGTCCTGACTTTGAAGACTCGCCGGTTTCAGAGCAGATGCCTCAGCACCAGGCACACAATCTAAACACATCACCTAGGCTCCTTCAGCAGTAAATGGAGAAATAAAAGCACCCCCGGGCAGCAAAGAATCCCATCCCAATTCAGAAGAACGAGACGACCAGCCTAGATTAACCTTCAACCTGATGTTAGTTCATACAAGTGCACCCCAATTGTTTGTTTCTTACTTCCCAAAGAATGGTCAAGCTTCAGCAGAACTCCATAGGAAACTAGGCTTTGAACAAATTCATCGCTATATTGAAGACACAAAACCACGTTAAATTATTCTTGAGGTTGTGTGTTCAACGCACGCAAAAGCTGGGAACACCACGGTTGCAATTTTCTGTGCAACTTCATTTCTACTTCTCCAAACACGTGCTACGATGTAACGTGACTATTCATCCTTTATTCCATGCAATCTTGCAGCTTTCAGTGTACTGGATGCCCAACGCTCAGATATTCAGCAGCTAATAAATATTTTGTATTTTCCCACTGTTCATCCTGTACTAATCAAATGTTGCTCAAAGCTAGCTCCAAACAAGGAATTAATAATCTTCTCATAGACAGTCTAGATTGCTCATCCCAAAACATCCAAAAGCTTCACAAGAATGAATTCACAACAAGAGCTGGACAAAATCCAGGATTTCTGCCTCATGGAAAATTTTAGTGTTTCCAATTGGTTTCATTGTGCTTTGAAATGAAAACACGCTTTCGAAATGTCTGTAATCTCCGAATTGAAATAACGAATTTTACAGTTCTGCCAGGGGTAAAATACAACTCCCCAGGGCAGCATTCAGCTGCTATAACACTGAGACTGGCTGTAATCACCCGCTCGTTCAATATGTGCCTTTAACTTTCGGCAAAAAAAGCTTCGAGCGAAGCACGAATTGCATGAAAAAAATAAGATGCGATCGTGCAGCTGAAGACTTGCTGATAGTAATATCCAGAATGCTATTTATAGCAACTTTTAAATGAATTTCCTCAAGTTTTTTTGTGTGGTTTTTTTTTTTTTTTTTTTTTTTTACAAACACACTAAAAGTAATAGATTCTATCATATTGTGTTATGTTAAATCTGGAACGGCTCATCTGCAAAGCTGGGATGTTTGGATCCATCGCAAAGATCTTTGCAACTTGAGGTAACGAAGCAGCTGACAGCAATAGCAGATTGTCACTGTACACCGAGACCAGCACAAGCAAATCTGGAAATTAACTGAAACTGAAAGAAAGGGTGAGGACACGGAATTCTCTCTATAAAGTCCTTTGCCATTGCTGGCAGCAGCAAACCGGAGAAGTGAAAGGTACATTCTGCTCCGCTCTGAGTTCTGGAGGTCTGTTCTCTAATGGCAAGACTTTGCTACCAGATTCCCCTGCATCATCTGCCAGGCGTCTGTCCTTCCCTTCCTTCTGCTCTCCCCAGCTTCTTGCTGCATTCTGGTTTAGTGAGACTCATTGCCTTTCGGTAGCTAAACACCAGAAAAAAAAAGATAAAATCCTAAATCTTAGGCAGCTTTTTCTGTAGGAAGTAAAACATACTCTGTGAGAAAGGTATCGCCAAGCTTCCTGTTTTCCACAGAAAGATTCACAGGACTTCTCACGTTACAAAAGTACGCATTTTTTCAGAGCCCTCAGTGAAAATTCCTGAATCTCTTCACCCTGACTTTTCTCAATAAATTCCCACAAAATGGCTGTAGAGCATAATGTAAGAATGTAACCTGAGGACTTACGTGTTGAGCAAAATCAAATTATTTCTGACATATATTATCTCTGACAACTGAGAGTTGCAGATGCTTGGGCAGAAAGTGTAAGGAATAAGGATTATAAAGTCACGCTTTTCCTGACAGAACTTTCCAGCAATCAGCTGTTCTGTGATCTTCTGAGCAGGAGGTTTTGGCTGGACCAATTAAGTTTAATTTCAATGTGCAGTTTTTCCTAATCACTTCTTGGAACCCATTTATAGTTCTGGCCCGCAGCAACGAGTTCCACGATTTACCTGTGCACTGGCCAAACTTGTACTGCCTTTGGCCTTTTTGCAAACCCGTTACCTGACCAATTCTGTGCTGCTTATTATATGTGTATTATGAAAAATATTGTCCCTATCCACCTTCCCTCAACACTTTTAGTTTCACAGGGCATTAGCACACCCGCTGCCACTTCTTTTCTTAAGCTGAAGAGTCATTCTCTATTTGTATGCAATTGTCTCCTTGTCCTCCTTTTCTATGCCATTTTTGTTACAGTTTTTATGCCAGAGTGTCTTTTCCTTAAGAGTTCAAGATGTGGCTGCGTCGTAGACTTACACAAACCTACGATACTGTCTTGTCCTCAGTTCCTTCCTTTACAATAATTAACATTTAATTGGCCTCACTGCTGCTCAGCACTGACTTAACCTTATCAAAAACATACCCACGGTGACTTCAAATGTTCCCTCTGCAATATAACTATTAATTTGACACTCCTCATTCTGTATGTGTATTTACAGTTACAATCCCCTGCGTATAGTAATTTAACCTGCCTTGGGATTACCCTGGTTTTAGTTCTGGTGTAATCTTTTGCTGTGACTTTCACATTTAACTGTCCTGAATAATTTTGTACCATTTGCTTCTTCTGTCACCCGACTCGTCACCTCTTTTTTCCAAATCACCGCTGACTGTACTGAACAGAACAGGTTTCAACAAAGGACTTAGGGGAATCCACCAGCAAATGCTCTCCAGTGTGAAAACTATTTCTTGTACTTTAAGGAGTTACTAGCCCAAGAGTAGCCCCTCTGTCTTCCCTCACATCAGCTTTATTTCTCCAGACAGCTTTGTTTTAGGTTCTGGCTGAAAGATTTTCTGAAAGCTAAAAGCTGGATAATCTTCCTCCACCAGCCTGTTGACTTCTCCAAAGAACTCTTAATAGATTTACAACTCTCTTAAATCTCTGCAATGGAGCAAGCTGGCCTGAGAAATGGCTTCCTAAATCCTTCCAAGACCTTTGATTCTTTGATATAGCACAATCATCCAGGTATCTAACATCTCTATTCTAGAACACAGTTTCTATCAACTTAGAATTACCTTTTTTGCAGTTCTGTGGCTCAAACTACCCCTCCCCTATCCCCCCCCCGCCTTTTTAAAAGCCAGTGTCCAATTTGTCAGTGTTCATCCTTCTGGTCATACAGTGGATGTGAGCACTGGAACACATATCATCATTAGAGGCTTGGCAATTTCATAGCTTCTGAAGAACATCTGAACAAAGAGCACGTGGCCTTACGACTTGCCACTGTTCAATTTATCAAGTTTGCCTAAAAGCTCTTCCTATTGACTCTCAGTTTGGAAACTGTTTGTCAGACACACGTTCACTCCCCGAATGTTCAGCAGTGCCAACTGAAGGCATCGCTGTCTCCACTTATTCCCCACCACTTCTCCCAGAGGTCCATGTCCAGTAATCTGCCAGCCAGGCAGTGTGTTCTAGTGCTTGTTAATATGCTCCAGGCAAAAGCAGATGGGTTAAACAGTCTAATTGGCAGTTTAGGTAAATTAACCTGGCTGTTTTCCTGGAGCTAATTAGGAGACATGGAAACAAAATGCTCCATTTGCCAACTGATGGGAATGGTAACCTCTGGCAGGAGATGGGTTTGATAAGCAGTGATGGGCAGTAGCTTAAATCAGCACAGAAGAAAGCCAAAAATCTGGAAGAAAGCAAAGAGGGGAAACCCCTCTGACTTCTTCTGAAACACCTTACATCATCTCATCAACATTTGTGGGCTGGCTTTTTTATGTGCCTCTTCTACACCAGGATCATATGCTGTCCCCCCTTCTACCTGCTCCAGCAGGCTTCCTACTTCTAACAGTTTTCCTGAAGCCATTATTAGTGTTTATACATCTAGTGAGCAGCCCTATTGGAGGCCTCATCTGATCTTCCTTGATACGACTTTAAATTTACCGTGTTAAGTCATGCTTTCCTGGAAGAGACTTCAATTTTTTTGAAGTATATCTTCCTATTTTTACAAACCTCATTTTAATGAGAATGTCTTTGATACCTCCTTCCACTGTCTTATCTACAGCGTAAGCGGTTGGAAATACATCCTCACCTTCCTGGAAGAAAATAATTCCTTTAGTTTCACACCAGGTACACAAGTCTCCCGGATCACTGGTACACTATTCACCTGAATCCTGCTGACTGCACATATCTGTCCACAATAAAAGAACAGAAACTGGATACTGTAATTACGTCGCTAAAGCAGACCAGTATTGGTAAAGCCCATGTCACCTGCACAGTTACAGTGCAGGCTCCTCCTTGCCTTCAGGAGCTTTTTCCTCCTGTCTCTGGACTCCTGACTGATCTCTCTGAAGTTCTGTCTTTCCACTCTAACCTACCTCCTCAAGCGTCAATAAATACAATTCTTGGCTCCGAGCTTTGCCTTGGGGAACCTCAGACTGAGAAGTCCTCCTGCCACAAGTATCCTGCCCTGCGGCACATAACACATACCCACTTCTGCCCAGGGCTGGCTCTCTCCTTGCCCTGAGGGGATACCTGAGGATGAGTTCTCTGATACGACCTCTGGACTTGCTTCCTGCTGGAAGTGGGACCCCAGCTGCGCACTGGGACAGCTGGTTGAGGCTTCAGTCACCCCTGAAATATAGAGCACAAAAGAGTTCCCGTTAGCCATGCAGTGTCTGCTTTAGGAGACACCACCATACCGTATATCTACCCAGCGTCCTTCTGCTCTGACCACAAAGCCAAGCAGGAGGAAAGTTCAGGGAGCAGAGTCCAGAATGGAAAACAAAGGTATGGGCATGTGGGATGCAAAGTGGGATTGCACCGAATTGTTAAGAAACGAGATTCCCCTGACAGATACCAGCCCTCACTCTCCCCAGAGAGCTTGAAAGCTGCTTGTCGACTTCTCACAACAGCTCTATTCCAGACTTAGTTAACATATCACGTGGCAGAAATCCTGTCCGACAGCCGGGCCCTCCCGCAACCCCTTCTCACAAGCCAGAGCTGCTAACCTGTCTGCTGAGAGGGCAATGAAGAGAGCCAGAGAGACCTGTGCTCTCTCCTGGCGTCCGGCAGCGATCTCAGCCACGAGACCTGTCTGACCAGCTGCAGAAGCAGCGCACCGAGCGCTCCCTGAAGAAAAAACAGACATAAGTCTCAGACAACAGCCCCGTTCCCTCTTTCTGTCACGCTTCCATGTGGCCGCATGTCCACAGCTCCATTTTGGGGAGCTTTCCCACCACGGGGCGTCTCGCAGCGCCCACAGCTCCCATCCCCTTTCACCCCCCCCCCCCCCAAAAGGTCTTCTGGTGACACCCCTCACGGGCAGGGCCACCAGGCTGCTCCTCACCCAGGTGACTGCCTCCAGCACCGAGTAGCGGGGCACGAGGCCGGGCAGGGGCTGCTGCCTTCCTCCTCCTTGTCCATTCTGAGAACCCGGCGCTCTAAAACGACCAGAAAACACCGACACCGTGAAGCCAGAAATCAGCCCTCAGACACCGCCCCCCCCCCCCAACCCCATTCCCCCTTCAAGCAGTGCCCTGAGGGCAGCGCGTCCCCCCCGGCTCTCGCTGCGGACCGGGCCGCACTCACCGCTCCGGGCTGGGCCCGCGGCTGTCGTTCGGCGGGGTGGCGGGGCCGGCGGCGCAGGCGGGGCGGGCGGGGGGCGGCCAGCAGCGGCCCAGGCCGCGGCCCAGCAGCAGCCGCCACATCCCGCCCGCCGCACCGTAGAGAGGGCGCGTTGCCCGGCGACGGCGGCCTGGGCCATAGAGAAGGGGGAGAGGCCGAGGGAGCGGCGGGTCCCGACGGGCTTTCCGCGGGACGGCGGCGGCGGCACCAACACCGGGCGAGGGGGAGAGGGGAGCCCGCACGGGCAAAGCGCCGGGGGGCGGCTTCGGGCGGCCCCAGCCCCTGAGGCGAGGGGGGATAGAGCGGCGCCATACCATAGAGAGGAGCTAGAGCGGCGCCCGGCGGAGCGCGGGAAGGGCCGGGCTGTGGGGCTGAGGGGGCCCCACCAGGCCCCGGGGTCCCCTTGTGGGTCAGGGTCCCCTGTGGGCCCAGCGGGTGCCGAGGGGCTTCCCTGAAGGCCCGGAGGGGGGTCCCCTGTAGGTCTGGGTGTCCCGGGGAGGGTCCGTGGCGATGCCCTGCAACTCGGGGGGGATGAATCCCCCCGGGAAAGCACAAGCAGGTGGGGGTAGGCGGTTGTGCTGCTTGTCTGGGGATTTTGTGAGGGTCCCTGAGCCCAGAGATGAGCCCTGGGGATGAGGGCTTACAGCGTAGGGACCAAATTAGTGGTGGGAAGTGCTGAAATGTACCCGAGCTTGCGATTACCTAATAAACCTAATAAATGGTGCCTTTTCCTGAGTCGGAATGACCTGCAACAGCAGTGCGGGTGGACATTTGAGTGCCCTGCAATGGGTTAGACAGGAAAAAATAGCATACCGCTATTTGCATAGTACTGCAAAGTACTTTACTTACAACAAAAAAAAGTAATTTCAGGTGTGATCGCAAACTCAGCCGGTTCATCTTCCTGTAACCAGTGATGGGATTAATTATACTTGGGAAATGGGTATATATGCGAAACATTTGTGAATGGAAATGTGTAAGAAACGCGTTAAGATGCGGTTACAGTTTGGGTTGTGTGTGAACCTGCATCCGCGCCTTGTCGGGAGTCAGCGCGGTGGTGTGATTGATGGTGCTCGCAGAGGCCCTGCCTTGGCTTGTGTCTGCTGTACGCCTGTGTGTTTGTTTCAACCGTGTTGCAACAGGAGATGGCAGAGTTCCCAACCGAAAGCGTGGCATGCCAGTGTGAGAAAAAGATATGCTTTATATTCTTCTTACCCTAGTGACTTCCTTCAGAAGTATGAGTATTGCTGCCCTGTTCTCGTTCCAGCTGAACAGCGTACTTTGGTGTTTATTTCTTCGTTCCATAGACACAGAAATTCTTGGTCATTCTGACAGTTTGTCTCCTTTTCCAGAATATGGTTTTCTGTTTGCTGGTAATTCCTGTTATGAACTCGTAGTTCTTGTTCAGTATTATCCGTGTTTTATGCTTGGCTGGCGGCAAGTTTAGCTCCAAGTGTGGCTTTCCAGGAGATATGTAATCGCTCTCTTTCATCAGCTTAAACGCTTGCTTTAAACTACCGAATTTTTTCTGGTTTTCCATAGCTTTTATTTTTTTGTAGTGTCATCTGGGACACAAATCCTTTATCCTTTTCACCCCAGATTTGGCTTAATACCTTAATTACGAAGCCATTTAGTTGTCTGTTTTAGTAAATGTGTCTGTAATTGTCTCGTGTTAGTAGACTGGTGTTTCCTCAGCTACTACAGTTTGTTTTGGGATGAAAATTACATGGAAAATAGAAAGATCAGCATCTCCACTCTATAATCTTGCCTTAATTTTCTCGCTCATCAAGTTGATATCAGTAATTAATGCTCAAAAAACTTAAACTGCATTTGTTGGTATTGGTTCACCCAAGATCTCATTGGGTAATCGCTCTATTTTTAATGCCGTTAGTCCTAGTTTCCTTTCAAGTCCCCAGCCATTTGGTGTGCGAGACTCTCTGTCTTTTCTGCAACTGGCAAGTCAACAGCAGAGCTAAATTCATTTGATTCATATCGTGGGGATACCACAGGAGCTGAACAATGTCCGTTGTGCCATTGCTGTGTGTTTGTGTCTTTTCCTCTAGAGAAGGAAAATGAAGATGAGACAGGAGGGGGATCTGAGAGACGAGGAAGGGGACCGTCTGAAGCAAGAACAAAGCTGAGATAGCGAAGATCGGAGATGTGGGCTGGCATGGAGTAACGCGGCTGAAGGAGTAAATGTCGCAGAGAGAAGTGACTCGAGCTATGCAGGCGGGAGGACAGTGTGTTCTGCTTCTTGTGTCTTCCCAGCTCAGCTAGTTCGCGTCCTTGCAGCTTGCAGTCTGAGAGCGGAAAGGACGTTGAGAAGGAAGAGGCGATAAGCCATGAGGAATTGCTGCAAGTGCAGGGTGTCTTCCTCCAGCTTTTCTGACTGTTGGTGGTGGGATTTTGTTCCATGCACCCAAGGGTGCTGAGGGAAGTGACCGTTGTTGCAGGGCCACTTTGAAAGGTCACAGTAATGCAGAGAGGATTCTGATGACTGAAAAAGGGCAAACATCACACACGTTCAAGAAGGGTAAGAAGAAGGGTTGGGCAACTCTAAAACACTCTATTTAGCCTGGGTCTCTGGGAGGCGATGGCACACCTTCTCCCGGAAACTTTGTTTTAACCACGTGGAGGACGAGAAGGTGGTTGGGAACAGCCAGCGTGGACGGGACACGGGCAATCATGCCTGACCAACCTGATTGCCTTCTGCCATGGGACTGGCTCAGAGAACAAGGGGAGAGCAGCGGGTGTTGTTTACCTGGACTTTAGCAAGGCTTTTAACATGGTATCCCATACTGTCATCTTACCAAACTGGTGAGGAATGGATCGGGTAAATGAACTACGAATGGGATGGAAAATGAAAAAAGATGACGGTGATCAGTGGGCCAGCACACAGAGCATACAAGAAGCAGCTGAGAAAACTCTGTTATCACACAATAATTTTAGGAAAATAAATACTTTGTTCCTTAGGGAAATAAATACTGTGTTCCTTAGGAAATATATCTATTTTGGTGGAAAGAGGAAATCAGACTGGTTGTAGAAAGCAAGTTGAAAACAAACATTGACGTTTTTGGAGGTTATATACCTTCTGAAATCTTTAAAAAATCTTGTAATTGAAAGCACTCTTCCATTCACTGGTTTAAGCACTCATTAATGCCAGTCCCCCGTTAAAGTCCAGACAAAAATCAGCGTATCTCCGAGTTCTTGATTATTTCTTTGGGGCACATTTGCCACTGGAACTATATTCCCTGGGTGCTGGAGCCGTTTCCTCTTGTCTCATAGTTGTCTTCTGATAAGTTAGATTTCCATCTGCATTTTTCTACATCTTGAGCAGAGTAACTTAGTGAAACATGTAAGCTTTGGTACACAACAGGGCGGTTTTTTTTTCCTAAAGCCAGAAATTTATGGCTAAAAAATCCCACCGTGTGACTTTGACCAAGTATACTTGAAACGCTGTAATTACAGATGATCCAGTTTCACAGCTCAGAGACAAAGAAAAGGTGTTTGGTTTACTTTATTAGATTTCTTATAATATGTTCATACACAAACAAATGTGCATATACACACTCTGTCAATACTGCCAGCTGCAATTTATTAAGTTTTATAAATTTTTTCCACTAGGTCGCTGTATTGTTAAACAGACATTGAATGCAGGATCAATGCTGGAGATGGGAAGGCTAAATTTCAAAGTAAACAATCTCATCTTTCTCTTAGTAAATTTGTAAGGGGCATTTTTGAGGAAGCCTTAATTAATCACAGGCCTAAAAACTTCTCTTAACGCGGTTGTATTTTTCTAACAAGAAAAATAAGAAAGGGAAGGTGTTTGGGCATAAGCTGTAGCTCATGCTGCCGTTTCGCTCTTCCCTGACTGCTGCAAAGCCCCTCAGTCTGTCATTGTAATCCAGAGCTGGAACTGGGAGCGCGTTTTTGGGGATATATCTCGTTGCTTTGTGATGAACTCGGAGGCCCTGGGAGAATCTCCTGGTGTTGACAGCCCCTGACAGTAAATGTCACATGAATTCGGAGGGAGCTCAGAGCCTTCTGGTGACTGCTATGAGAAGAGACATGATGACAGAAAACCTGATTGATGAGCCATGCCACAAGTAGAAGGAGCGCTGTGTGGTGATTGCCTATAATTGAATGGTCCGCGGAAGTTATTTCTGGGTTTCCTATGAACGGTGACATAGACTCCAGAAGTGTTTTCACAGGGGAGGCCTGCAGATTTTAACCCTGGTACTCGGCAACTCCCCGTTAACGCGGCGTTAACGGACTTTAAAACTGAACGGGCTGTTGCAGCTTCGTGCCTGGTGTAACAGTTAAGCAAATGACAACCGGAGACGGTCAGTCATGCAATTACCTTTAGAAATGCTCCTTTGACAGTTTTGCCTCCTCTTTTTAGTGCCTTCTCCTCGTGGCTGGGCTCTGTGATCTGACAACGCGGGGACGCTGATTATGAAGGTTCTTCCCGCCGCTGACGATGCGCTCCTCTGACATGGCTTTGTGGCAGCCATGTCAAGCTCAGCGGTGACGCTCCTGGCATTAAGCGGGAATGTGAGACGTTGGAGCCCACTCACCCAGCAAAGCATCTGCTGGCACTGACCAATTAAATTGGCTTCTCTCTCATTAAAAGCCTTGTGCAGGCTCTGGTATGTCACAGATCTTTAAAATCTCCATTATGAATTCCACTTTCTTCTGGGTATTTTTAGCTTATACTTGAAGAACTGATTATTGTCTCTTGCACTTAAACATATCAATTTCGGCTCCACAGACATCTCCTCTGGGCCATATTCAAAGACCTGAGCTGACTTGAACTGCTGAATCCGTAGGGAGGATTTCAGCACAGCTCTAGGCCCTTGGACATTGGAGCCATGCAAGGAGGAACAGGGAGAGAGACTCAAGCCCTCCCCCCTTCCCTTCGGTAAGTCAGGAGCACATCCCTTACAGATTTACTTGGTTGTGCCAATTTAATGTGATTTCTTCTGAGGGCCAGGAACCACTCAAGGAAGGCTGACAGGTTTTATCAACAGAATGGAAACTGAAGTGATAAGGTGAGAGTTATTGACCTGATAACTAACAAACAGAAAACTTCAGCGTCCCTCAAGCTAAATATTGCACTCAGCAGGTAAGTAAAAGATGGCAACAGCTGTGGTCTTGTCACCGAGTGAGAGTGTGTTTTAGCGTAGAGGAGCAGGAGGTGAACTGTGAAAACAAACACGTTCAGTTTGCCACAGACTATTTCCCTCTATTACTTTTAATGAGAGCTAAACTCCAAAATGCACAATGGGACAATAATATCTTAGATGGAAGGAACTCTTCGTCCAGCTCCTACATTCTAGGCGCCCGGTTGCAATTAAAATGATTGCTTGCGTATTATTAATAGCTCGCCAGTAGCTTAAGGCTGTTACCAGGTATGGGACCAATTGGTACCAGCCCCTGCCCAACCGAATGAAAAGCAGTGCTGTCCGTGAGGGAGCTGAGTTAACAACCCGAACCCACAATGCTCAAAGCAGTTTGAAAAATGAGAGAGATGTAAAAAGGTGAGAGGGGCTGTTGTAAAAATGCACCACCCTAGAGGCTGGCAAGCAACATGGCTGGATTGCCGTAGTCAGATGTTAGTAAATGCCGCCTAAGTGCTTTTTTATTTATTTTAATTCTGAAATCGTAGCGTGGGGAGGGCAGATGGGAAAGGAAGTGGAGACTGTAATGAATTATGATTTAGAAGTAATGGATGCAGAAAGTACTGCAAGTACAGCAGTCTTTTTGTTCCTCCTTTTTCCCCTTATGTTTTTTCCTGAAAAAAATGCTGGCATTGCGTATGAAAGCTAGCCGTCGCGATTCTCACACATCCCTTGAAATTCTTGTCTGACAGAATATGAAGGCTTTGGCAGCTGAACAAAAAGGCACGCGACAGAGCTCTTGTACGATGTCCGTCTCCCCTTTCTGGCAGCTGGCCTGCTCAGTACAGTTGGGGAAGACAAACGGCAAGTGATCGCTTCCTATTCAACTTCTGCCCGCTAACTTTGTTTTTCAGATGGAAGCAGTTTTGTACTCCTTACCATGTTTGTCATTCTGCCGTGTATCTTTTCTTTTAACTGTTAGAGTGTCTTTTTTTTTTTTTTTTTTTTTTTTTGAGGTGAGGCTACCAGAACCGCACTTGGTATTCGAGAAGCAGACGCACCATGAATTCATACAGTGGCAAAGTCCGACTTTCTTCTCTTAAGAATTCTGGACTTTTGTTTTTCTTTTTTTTTAGCTGCTATTGAGCAATGAGGAGATACATTCCTGTAACCAGCGATTATCCTGTCAAGATGCATTTCTGAAATTGTGCAAACTAGTTCAGAGCCTGTCGCTCTGCGTGTAAAGTTAGTGTTGCTTTTCGTGGATAGCCAGACTATAGCTGTCGGGGCTGAAATTTATCTTCCACTTTATCGTGAGGCTGCTCAGCGTCATGAGATCTGTAAGATTTTGTAGTAAATATTATCCTAATTAATTTAGTTTTTATCAGAAATCTTCACTATTCCACCTAATTTCCAGCTCACTTCTGAACACCTTCATCCCCATGGGACTCCACTGATGCGCATCTTCCAAAGTGAAAACTCATCCTTTAGTCTTATCTTCTTTTTCCGATATTAAACTATTATTTAACTCTGGGGGGTCCTTACCTGTAGTCCCCGGCTGTTTAGTTTATTTAAGAGCCTTTGATGAGACCGTCAGTGTCTGAGGTTTCTGGAAGATTGGTGTGAGGTAGAAATACGGGGAAAATTTCTCAGCTGGATCTCTGTTATTTACATGCTTTTGAGTCCTTCAAAGAATTCCAGCAGATTTAGGAGGCTCAGATTCCTTTTACAAAAGTCATGTTTACTTTTTCTTAATGTGTTACTTTTATTTATGTAGTTGCTAATTTTGTTCTTTACTAGAGCTTCAGCCAAGGTGACCAGTATGGACGTTAGCTCTGTGGTTTCTTGAATTGCCGCTGGATTTATGTTTAAAAACTGATTTCTTATGAGTTACCTTCCAGTCCTTTGATAATTGCAGCAATGTTCGGCTAAAGGTTACATGCTAAGCTCAGATGATTCATTTTCAACATTCCGTAAAAGTCTTGTGTGAATATCGTCTGCGCCCAGTGATATGTTGTTACTCATTTTGCCTGGTTTGTAATCTACTCTTAACAACCTTAAATTAAGACAAGCCTTCCGTGAATGCCTTATAAACAAGTTGCTGGTTTCAGAGTTTCTCCGAGATTCTCCAGGGGAACAGAGATTTTGAAAGAAAGCGGTTGGGATTTTTTTGCGATGGCATTATCTTTTCTGAGTGCTTCTTTCATATCTGTAGAGCTCACTGGCTCTTGCAAGCTTCTTGCGCTTGATGCGTTCAAGAAGGATTTATTACATTTTTTTAAATTTCTTTAGCAAACTGCTCCTAAACTCTTTCTTCAGTCTATCTTATTGGGCTTTTACATTTAGTCTGCCAGAATTTATGTTCTTTTTAGTTTTCCTTTTTCAGACACAACTTCAGCTTTTTGCAGGATACCTTTTAACTTCCAACAGCCTCCCTGATCCTGCTGTTTTATGATGCTAGCTTTTTGTTTTTCTCTCAAGTCTTTTTTTGACAGGTTATGTGTATTTGCTTTGAGCCTCCAATATAGAATCCTAAAATAGTCTACCTGCCATCTGAAAACATTTTACCTTTCTGGCTGCCACTCTGAGCGTTTTTTTTAAACAAGTTTCCTCATTTTTGAATTCCCTTTCTCTGGAATCAAGCACAAGTGCTGCATTTGCCAATGTTTCTTCATTTCAGAGTATGGAGTCATGAATTAGATAAAAGGATTAAGGGTTTTGGCCTAGCCCGGTCTCTAGGAAGGCTAGAAATACCAGCCATTAACATTTCACTAATGTTAATTTCACTAATTTCATTAACTGAGAAACAGGGGAGGAAGTGTCTTGCCAGAGCTGGAGATGGTGGGAATTCCTGTCCTGGAACATCAGCTTCTTTCTCTAACCTACAGTAGATAAAATGACAGGTAATTGGGAAAAAAAAAAGCAATCTGGGCTGATTTGTCACCACATCACTGAAGTTTGGTACGAACTAGCTTGAGTGGTTTTGGGCAGAAGCCATCTACGCTGTGCTGGTGGGAACCAGAGCGAGACAGCAGAGTCATGCTGACCACATCCAGTTCTCACATTAGTGGACACAGGACTGGTCCGGTATACCAAGAAGTCTGGAAGGACAGCGTGTGAATGCAAGTAGTTCTTCACTGCGACAGTGCTAGAGAATGAAAGCTTAGACTGATTTCTGAGGCCAATGGTGTGAGGTTCAACAAGGCCAAGTGCCGGGTCCTGCACTTGGGTCACACCAACCCCATGGACGCTACAGGCTGGGGGCAGAGCGGCTGGAGAGCTGCCTGGTGGAAAAGGACCTGGGGGTGTTGGTCGACAGCCGGCTGAATATGAGCCAGCAGTGTGCCCAGGTGGCCAAGGAGGCCAACAGCATCCTGGCTTGTATCAGTCCCAGCAGGACTGGGGTGGTGATTGTCCCCCTGTACTGGGCACTATGATGCCCCATCTCAGATACTGTGTCCAGTGGCCCCTCACTACAGGAAAGATACTGAGGTGCTGGAGCGTGTCCAGAGAAGGGCAACGGAGCTGGTGAGGGGTCTGGAGCACAAGTCCTGTGAGGAGCGGCTGAGGGAGCTGGGGGTGTTCAGCCTGGAGAAAAGGAGGCTGAGGGGAGACCTTCTCGCTCTCTACAGCTCCCTGAAAGGAGAGTGTAGCCAAGGGGGGTCGGTCTCTTCTCCCAAGGAACAGGTGATGGGACAGGAGAAAACGCCCAGGGGAGGTTTAGGATGGATATTAGGAGAAATTTCTACACCAAAAGGGTTATCAAGCATTGGAACAGGCTGCCCATGGAAGTGGTGGAATCACCATCCCTAGAGGTTTTTAAAAGACATGTAGACGTGGTGCTGAGGGACATGGGTTAGTGGTGGACTTGGCAGTGTTGGGTTGATGGTAGGACTCCATGATCTGAAAGGTCCCTTCCAACCTAGAAAATTCTATGATTCTGTGACTTCGGTTTACATATAACAAAATCTTGGATAAGATCTGAGCACAAAAGGACTAGGACTGCAGATGGCAGAGGCTGGTTTGCTAGCTGACTCTTTCCAGGTCTCTCCAGTTCCAGACTGTAAGTAGTAGCTGCTTACTGACGGCTCTGAAGGTGCTCTGAAGCTGGTGTGGGTAAGCGGTCTTTGCCAAGCAGGTGCCGCACTTCGACGTGTGAGTAAAGCTTGCTTATCAGTGAAAAACGTTTGCTCTGAGGTTGAAAGGCAGCACCGCTCAGCCACTGCAAAATAGACTTCAAGCCAGGGTGAACCAAACAACGCCAGCTACAGCGCGACTGCTGACTGGCACGGACTGCTTAGCAACAGCGAGAGTGAGATGGATACAGATGAATTGACTGTTTTCTGAGCAAGCTGGGTAGGAACAGAAGTAATTAGCTGCTCGCTGATGAAAAGGCATGCTTAATTATTAGTATAATTATAGATATAATAGACCAGGAATTATTCAGTAAAAGTAAGAAAGCCAATATGTTACAAAGAAGGTAATCAGAATGGAAGAGAAAATGACAGCAGTGTGGATTCCTGAGAAGAAACGTAAAGAATTAAGATGATAAATCTGGTATCTTTTGGGTTTCCACTCTCTGACATATCAACTCGATTTAACAGTGGTGTAAGGGTATACAGAGCTAACGAGGTCCGTGGTTGGTATTATTTCTGGTTTTATATGATGTTGATTTAACTGATTGTATGCCAGTGAAGTTGAGCTGTATTTTCATAAATCTCAGAACCTGCATAACTTCGCAAGGGTCTTTTGTTCTCCTTCCAGCCGTACGACAGCACAACCATTTAATTTGATGGATCCTGTGGTGAGCCGAGCTGTAGCTGGTTCTAATTGATATTGGTAATTGATTATAATTATTTGATAAGGCAGCACCGCTTTCCCTTGGCACCCCGAATAAGTAGTTGTGAGCAAGAAGCAGTCATGTCAGACAGTGCCCTGCCTCGCCGCTGCATCTCAAACTATTTTCCATGCCCAGTGCGGGGATGGCTGGAGATAACAGGCTGAACTGCACTAACGGAAACGTTAGGAATGCGTTGTTAATGTAGGATGTATAATCACCAAAATGGGTAATCTGGGGAAGATTTTAAGTACATCTCTTCCGATTTCAGGATGGACAAAGGTAGCGGCTGGTCCTGCCTTTGTGCCAGGGCACGGACTGGATGCTAATGGCAGCAGCAGTGATTTGGTGTCTTCTAGAAGAATCTGGAACTGAGAGGCCCAAGATGTCTAGATTTTTTTCTAAAATTGTAACAGTTTCTAAAATTATGCCAGTGGAGTGGGAGACGGGCACCAGCAGCTCTAATCTAGGTTCTCTGAGGCTGAGAGTAGTGGTGCCAAATGATTACAAACCCTTTTGCCCATTGCGCTGGTTAGAAAGGAAAATCAAGATGCAAAGATTTTATTGAATTACTATTTGAGGACTAATTATTAAAATGGCTTTTGATTAATGAGTTGCGAGTCAAGCTGGTTTGGCAAATAGCGTTTTGATAAGGTATTTGTAAGACAGATGGTCTTAAGATGGTAAGATGAACGTAAAACACTGTAACCTTAATGATGATGTTAATGCAGAAATGATGTAAATGTGCATGAGCAATTACTGTATGAAGTCACTGGGGTACATCAGGACAAATTGAGTACAGACAAACCCTAATCAGCATCAGCTGAGTACAGAATCGTTAAAAAGTGAAGCTGGAAGAAATCTCAGCTGATCATCTAGTCCATCTCCCTTCTTCCACAACAGAACCAGATCTGCTTATGACATTCTTGGCATATGCAGAACCGTTGTTTCTCTTCCGCTTTGTAGCAGACTTTTCCCTGCTGCAGGACTGTTACTGCACTGATCCGGACTCTGTCAGGACTGTCACTGCGTCTCTCCATGGTCTTCGCTCTTTTGAACATCTCTTGTTCTCAGTCTCTTGATTCAGGTCATGTTTTCCAGACCTCTCGCCATTAGTGTTGTTCTCGCGGCTTAGCCTGGCAGCCTTTCCTGAGGAGCGGTACCCAAGACGGGATGTGCTTCTTCACTGAGGAGTTACTGAGTACAGCAAAAGGACCTGCAAGATGTCTTTAGGTAATAATTCTGTTAATATACCTGTGTAGCATTTTCTCCTTCCTCAGGGCAATAACTCCTGTTCAGCTTGTGATCTATCAGAACCTTCAGATCTTTCTTTTTTATTTTTTTTCCACACTGCTTTCTGCCCAGCTGATGTCTATCCTGTATTTGTGCACTTTGCTCCCGCCTAAGTTAAAACGCTCCACTTTTTACAATTGAGATGACTCCTATATTTATAGACAACTTGTCCAAGTTGTCAAAAGTTTTTAATACTGCTATCCCCCATGAATTTGTAGCTACTCTTCACAGATTTAATCTTGGCAGATTTAATAAACACACAGTCCATTCCTTCATCCAGGCTATCAATAAAATATTGAATGGAACTTATGAACAGCTGAGTAACCATTCAATTTGTCCTTTAAATTTCACAGCGAACCCTTGGAAAGTACTCTCAGACTATGGATTCCAACCAGATTTTGTCGCGACTTCAGGCAGGGCATTCCTGCACTCGTGAATGTCGTGTTGGACAATGTCAGGAGCCTCAGTGACACTGAGGTGTGTGGCATCTGCTGCTTCTTCCCTATCCACAAAGTCTCATCCATCAGAGAGGGAAATTAGATTGACTCAGCTTGTTTTGTTCATGAGGAGTTCAGGTGGACAAGTACTCATCCCCTTATTAGTTTCTATGCGCTTAGAAGTCATTCGGGTTATTCCGGTGTTTTTCTTTTCTGGGAGGTTAAATCTTTTGGTTGTTCTGTTTGACTTGTAGACGATGACCGCTAGTGGTTCCAGTTGTTTGAAAGTGTAAGAACTTTGGGGACAGTCTGTGAAGGCACCAGATACAAACCTCTCACCAAGAGAAACCCAGTGCCAAATGCGAAATTCCTGCGATAAAGCACAGAGACACAAAAGGTTCTCAAGAGAGCGGTGGAAGGAATGTTTTCACAGAAAGAAATTATTTTATTTCGGTCTGAGAAATTGTGATGCAAATCAGCTTAATTTAAAAAAGAAATTTCAAGCTAGCTTGAGAGAATTCTGAACAGTTTGAACTACAAGTCTGAACAGTCTTGTAGAAATATGGTCAGGGTCATGTAAAAGAAGAAGCTGGGAAACCTTAATTTTGGTCTGCACTGACTTCTTTGCCTATAATAGATTGGTAGTGAACATCTAAGAAAACAGAAATAGAGATTAGACTAAATTTCATAACCTTTTAACCCAGAAAGCCTGGATCTCCTCAGTAAAGTGTTTTCTGAACTCTAATATATGCTCACTGTTGACATGGGCTTATTCACAGAGCAGAATGACCTTTGCACAGCTCAACGAGAAGTGCGTGTGTGGTAAGTTTTAGTATCTCCTGTTCAACGCGCCCACGTGACTGTAAGTTTGATCTTACCAAAACAAGGTGTTATACTTCGTCTTGTAGCACTTCTGCGGGAGTGTTTGATACTGTGCATGTAAGAAGAGTATGTATATTTATATGAACACTCCAGGATAGGAGTCAAGGAAGAAAGAATATGCATTGCATTGGTATGAATGACTTGCTGTTTTTCAGAAACTTTGATTTTGCCTGAATTCAGTATTCTAAAGGGCAAAAAAAAAAATACCACCCAGCAAACTCTTATCTATGCTGTGCGTTAAAAAGCCTTTGGGTCAGTACCATTTCCACTGTGCATTTTGTTGTGTAGAATTATCATCACGGTTGTGCCTTGAACTGTTTGGGAGATGGAACTGCTGATAGAGGAGGGAAATCAAAAGTGTCATCAGACTCCCAGAATAGAGGCCAATCATAGAATGGTTTAGATTGGAAGGGACCTTAAAGATCGTGCAGTGCCACCCCCTGCCCTGGGCAGGGACACTTCCCACCAGCCCAGGTTGCTCCAAGGCCCGGCCAACCTGGCCTTGAACCCCTCCAGGGATGGGGCAGCCACAGCTTCTCTGGGCAACCTGGGCCAGGGGCTCACCGCCCTCACAGCAAACAATTTCTGCCTCAGATCTCATCGAAATCTCCCCTCTTCCAGTTTAAAACATTGCCCCTCATCCTATTATTACGCTCGCTGATTGAGAGTCCCTCCTCATCCTTCCTGTAGGCCTGCTTTAGGGACTGGAAGGGGCTGGAAGGTCTCCCCAGAGCCTTCTCTTCTCCAGGCTGAACAACCCCTATTACGGCTCTTTCTTCTTTCATCCCTTTTTTCATCATCATCTGCAATATAGATCCCCGGCTACTCCTGGTCCTTTAGGCTTAAGGAGCTGTAGAAGTACTCCAGAAGTCATTCGTGTATGGAAAAGCATTCCTGCTTTCTGGTATCCTTTGGATTTGCGTCTACCCTCCACAGGCGGATACTCACTCCAAAGTTGGAAATGTTCGTGGTGATGAAGTGGAGACACGTGTGAACGTACTGAGGACAGGGGTGCAAACGATGCGGTACAGGTTTTATAACACAGAGGTGAGTCATTTCTTAACGGCGAGGACTTTTGAGTGTTAACTCTAGGTGACTTCCACTCCAAGGCAGCTGTTAACATATGACTTTGAATTGGTTTGGGGAAGGGGGGGAAAGAGAGATTAAAATTGCATAAGTAGATAAATTTTAAAGAGACAGAAATAATAATGACATTACAATTGGCTGAAAGAACCGAGCTCCAGTAACAATGGAACATTTTAAAAAATAAATGGGTAGCTCGGAAAGGGTGTAGGGAGACATGCTGCTTGGAGATCACAGAGGCACCTAAGCTTGACAGTTTCTATGACTGCATGGAACAGAGAAACACAGCCAAGCCCCTGCTCTCTCCCAGCATATTATACCGCGCAGCGATCAGGTTTAGTAACACATTGCTGAGAAAAAGACTCCCACTATTTAGTATTCATTATAGATGGCATTTTTCAGATTGCAGCGCAGCAGTGTAAACAAGCCGCACTGGAGGAAGAGCGGAGAGCTGCATTTATCTGAGCTCTGATTTATTTCTTGTTAATATTCACTAGCTACACAAACCTGTGGTAGCACCAATTTTAGGAAGGGAAAGTAACTCTCAAACCGCCACCATTTTCCGGCGTTCTTGCAGGAAGCCAACACAACAGGAGGCAAAACACAATTCCTGCGGCAGGACAGGCGTGTGGCTCCCTTGTGAGGCTGAAACATCTGGTAGATTTGTCTCCGTGAGTCGTCGTGGATCTGCAGGCCTGCCTGGGTTCTGCCAGCTGCCTGCTTTCTATTCCGTTTACGTTGCATTTTGTAAACCTTGTCAGCGCGAGGAGGGGGCCTGTCCCCACGGACAGGGTGCTGCTGCACTGAGACACCTACGTCTGTGAGCAGAAAGCTGCCGGACTCAGTAGCCTTGGCACCCTGAGGTTGACCAACCGCTGTGACGTCCAGGTGTGGGATGACACCAGACAGCGACACAGCGACCAGAGGGGTGTCCTACCTGCATGTTTGCCCTTGCAGAGGAAGGTGCGTGGCCCACGCTGCATCCCATGGGGACTGGCCCTTTCTTTTTTGGCGTGAGATCGCTTCTTCCAGGTGAGCCGGGTGCCAGCTACCCAGAAAAGCAACGCAGCTTTTCCATCAGCCATGAATCATTAATTCCTGTGAGCCGCAAGGGTACTGAGCACTGCAGTAGAGGTGGGAGCCGTGGTATAGGGAAATGCACACGGGCTTTCACCCCCAGCTCCCCACGGCCTCCCCAGAGCCTGCCTAGCGGAAGAGTGATCCAGCACCCTGAAGAAATGCCACGTATGACAGCTCTGCTCCATGCGCACCGCCTGTGGAAGTATAGAGAGCCTGTAATAACGGAGAATCTTTCCGGCTCCCCTCTCTGATCGAGTGAGTTCACGTCATTCTGCTGACACAGGTGCATTCCTGCTTTTGAATGTGAATCCTTCTTTGGGAGTTGCTTCTCCCACATTCCCGGGTCTTTTACCCAGCCCTGATACAGCCTCCTCGCAGGCTTTTTTGCAAGCTTGGTGCCAGCCTCACCCAGCATCCAGGTCCCTGCTCCCTGCAGTGCCGTGGCAGAGTCCTCTCCATCCTTCTCCTTCCAGCTGGAGATGTTAGATGTCCTTTTTCTTCCAAAGCCTCCCTTCTTTGAAAACACCTTGGTGGATACCTATCCTTTTTTTTTTCAGAAAGATTCGTGACAGTGTATCTTAAAATTATTTGATTTTCCCCCACAACTACCTCACAATAATACCTAACTTAAAAATGGGACCTATTCAAAAGTGCTGAAGCTTCTTAAAAGGAAATTAAAAGCAGCTGCTATAAGGATGCAGAAGATGAGAAACTAGATAATAACACCCTATCTGAAGCTCAGAGCAATATATCACTAAGTGAAATAATTCTACAAGGGACCAAAAAGGCAATATTCTAACAGCAGAGTGGGAGAGAGTATTCAAAATCAGGGATTTCTGAGCAAATAAAGAAACTATTTAAAAAAAAAAAAAAAAAAGCATTAACTGTGAGGCTAAACCTGTAGGGCAGGCAAGGAAAAATTTTAAGGTGCAAACTCACTAAAGGAATAATAAAAATACTAGTAAAAATATTTTTAAAATTGCCAAGATCAGGTACTTTTCCAGAGGTTTGGTCAACAGATGACCGGTCTCTCAAAGGATTACTGTAAGAGAGACAAACTGCTGTTGAAAAGTAAACCGAAGCTTTGTGTTCCTGATGGTTGAGGTAGGTTATTCCCCCATGAGAGCCAAACTTATGGGGACAAGTGTAAGGAAGTGTCTAAAATTAAATGACAATAAAATGCATTTTAGTACTAATTGATAAGATGAAGAGTCAGAAATTGCCAAGACCATATGGTAATCACTCAAGAGCTCTGGAGGAAAACAAATATGCAATTACGGAGCTACGATAGTGTGTAACCCGTCACTTAAATCAGCCTCCCTGCAGGAGGGGTGGAAGATGGTAAATGTGACAACAGTCCTTGAGCAGGTCCCCAGGAGCGAAGTGGAGAACAGCAGACCGTCGCACTGGAGTCTGTACCGAGCAAGTGAGTAGAAATTATAAGGGAAAAAAAGAAGATTAAATGGATAAAATCCAACATACTAGGGAAAGTTTTTCTAGTGAGGAGCCGTGTCACAAATTTGTTAGAGCTCTTGAAAGCGTCCTGAAGATGCAACTAAGATGACCTAGTCATAACAACGTGAGAAATGCTCTGGTGGGTCAGACCCGTGGTCCATCTGTCTGCACTGTCCACCAGTTAGTATGACCGTGTCCACATGTTAGTATGACCATGATTTTATAAGTCTCACTCGTATCCCTCTCGCTGCCTTCTCTCCGAACTGAGAAGCCGCTTTAGTGTCTCTTCCAAAGCAGCAACCAGAAATCAGTTTAATCTGGTTGATGGTTCTTTACAAAACTTGTAATTGAGCTGTAAAATCCTTTGCCGTAAGATGTTATGGATGCTCAAAGTTTACTTGTGCTCGGGGGGTAACAGGAAAAGTTAATGGAGAGAAGTTAAAGTGTAACCTGTTAAACAGTAAAACCAAGGATTGTGACTCAAAAAGTCCCAAGACACATATTGTTGGAGAAAAGAGTAATATTCCAAGAAAGCACCGCTGCATGCCTGGTATGTTCTTAAACTCCTTCCCCAGGCATCTGTATTGAAAACCAGATGCTGCAGTAGAGGAACCTTCGATCTGACCCAGTGCAGCCTTTCTTGTGCTTTGTTATGTTCTGTCAGAAGAAAATGAAACATAGATATGAATGTAAACACTTCTGATGGTAACACTGAACACTGAACAGGGAACGCCGAACTCATCTCCCCACTATGCAAGCAAACAATGAATTTTTATTTGAATGCTAATGAAGATCTCACCACGATGCTGCGAGGTCTCATCTAGCGATATAAAGAGAAAAGCTACACGGTGGAAATGAAGAAAGGACCTTTATAAAGGGATGAAAATGTATTGCGAATATTGATGTCATTAACCACTCACAGGTCAAAATTACACTTGAAGCTACCGATGTCATTTGAAGTAGGTAAACAAGTATTAAGAGGAAAGTTTTCTTACAATTAGTGCATCTGGCATGATCTGAAAAGGAGAAATTTGTATTTCTTGTGTCCTTTTAACTCCAAATTATCCAGGGTTTGCAGTCAAAAAGCAGATCTTTCTATGGCCGTCTAATCTATTCTAGATCTTTTGGTTTTTGGATCGGAGCTGAGGCAAGCTTCTTTTACCAATTTGTGCTGCAGTCTACTAAAAGAGCTGTTCCTTGCCAGGAGAATATTACATACAGTTCTGAGAGAAATGAACAGAGTCAGCTTGTTTGAGAGCTAACTGATGCTTACTCACAACGCTGATAAGCCTGACATTTACTGAGAAGTGCCACAATTCTCAGTCCAATGAGAAATCCCAAGAGGATGTTGTTTTTTCTTTCAGTGATGCTTCACATTCTATTGACTCAGGATAAGCTGGTGTCTTCTAAACCATCTTACGCAAAAAAAAAAAAATAAAATCATAATGTGGAGCCCAACTCCTCCGCTTGAATTATGTACAGATGTACTAGCCTTCCTTGGCACATTTGTTAATGATCGTGGTATGTTTAATGATGCTCTACAAGTTGTCACTGCCTTATGTGTCATATTTCATTCCTGTAGTGTAGTAAAAGCACTTATGCAAGAGTTCTGGGGGCCTTGATTGCAATTACAAAAATTATACTTGGGATAATGCCACTTAGCGCATCAAAGCCAACGCGTGTAGCGAAATACTTGTTTGTGGTATTAGGCAGTGCTCTGGCTGCTGGGGTAGCCTTTGCGTCTGGGGCTGGGCTGTGGCTTTCTGTGGCATCCACAGTATCTGGCCACGCAGGATTCTTCTGGAATAGGCCCTGCCTGAGAAAAGGCCGTCAGAAGGCTTTTAAGTGTTCAAGTAGATTATGTCAAGCAGTTCCCTTTTGATCATTATTATGAAGATACGTTCAAATAATTCTGAAATATTAGTGATGCAGAATTTTCATTACAGGCACTGTGATAATTAGCTCCTACCGTGTCATACTCCTTATCTTGGAATTCCATTATTCTGCTTTTAATTATCATTTTGACCAACTTTCAATGTATAAAGCTGTTTCTCTGGCTCATCTTATATCCTTTTAAAGCAGACAAGAAACCCAAATAGCGGCTAAGAATTTTCTGACAAAATTGTTTTTCAGGGAAAAAAAATTTTCTTATTTATCAAAACTTGAACTTTTCACAGGAACATATGTTCCAGATGTCAAGAGTTGCAAAATCCATCACTTCAGGTGGTAGTTTGTTCCCAAATTTAATCATCACTGCTGTTAAAAAATGTGTGTTTCATTTCTGGTTTGAATCACTTTCATTTTTCAGCCCTTAGTCTTTCTTCTGTCTCTGCTAGATTAAAAAGTGTTGGTTGATATTTTCCCCTTGTGAAAGTATTTATCGAATGGCCCCACAATTGAGCTGTTTAAGTTTCCCGGTTACGTGTTCTTCTCTCCTCATATACTTTTTATGGCTCTTTTCTGCCCCCAATCTAATCTTTCAACAGCTTTAAATGTGAACATCGGAATTAGATATACTAGTGGTTTCAACGAGGCTGTACCCAGAGGTTGAACGGATTCCTTATTTCTAATCACTTCTCCCATTTTATCGTGCTTTTACCTTGAGCGTTTGTGGTGAGCTCCCTGCCCATTAAAACCTTCTAAGTCGTAACCATTGCACTCCAAGATAGAGTTTTCTGTTCTGTGAGAGCAGCCCATATTCTCTGCTGGCTCATTGACTGCCTCTTCTTGAACTCACTCCTCTTGTACCTTGCATAATATTAAGCAGAGAGCAGCCTCTCTTCTTGGGTGTTCAGGATCTAATAATTCTGAAAAGCAGTCAGACTGTGTTTCTCTGAATTGGTTCTCTAACCTTTTTTTTTTTTTTTTTCCCCCCTTCGTGCCGTTATATCGATTTATTTATGAATAATAGAGGTCCCCATGTTTAGTATTTCACCTCTCAACATTAAGCACTCAGTCTTCTTTCTCTGGTGACTGATGGCATAACTCTAGTCATATATTTACATTCTTACTGCCACTTTCAGTGTGTGGTCTTTTCCAGTAAGAATTTCAGTCTGACTAGATTCCTGAATACATTTTCTTTGATACAAAAAGAATTCTTTCACTTCTGTACTGTATGCTCTCTTTTCTGTAGGTTCTGGCCACACGTTATGGTATACTGTTGGTTTTGTCACTGGGGTTTACTACTTTCTGCTGTGTCAAGATGTGATTTTATTACCTGTGTTTTACTTGATCCAGCTTTTTTTTTTCTAATTAAAAAAAAAAAAAAGCTTTTATGTACATGCATTTGTAGTTTTTAGTTTGGGGAGCACCTTTGTTTAGATGCTTACTCCAACGTCATTTTGATATAATAAAATTTCCCCTATGAGCTGATCCTGTCCCTGTACTAAGCTTTTTCTCTGAAGTAGCTGGATACACGGAGTATTTTTGTTTTACCAACCCTTAGCAATCTGTTTGCCTTAGCTCGTGACAGATTTCCCCCAGCTCCCACTTAATTAAACACATCATATATGTTTTCCTTGTGAAAAGTCTGATTTCACTTTTGACTTTTGATGGAGACCGTCACCTCCGGATAGCGTCTCCTTCCCCTCTGCCTAATTGGAGTTGTGTGTATAACTGGAAGGATTTCAGAGAAACTGTCAACAGTACCCTGGGGCTAAATCTTCCAGCCAGCAGTCTGACTTTGCCTTCCAGGATCCTTCGCTTGCTTTTCACTTTAAAATTTGTGACATGCGGTAGGACCTCATGCTCCTCCCCAGCACCTCCTAGCATCCACCTCGGTGTCTCATAAAAGACCCCTTCATGTTCTGCCTACAAGTCAGCAAATCTCTGTCGTCGTATGCCCGGCTGCTGGTATGCTCCTGCTATTTAAATTCCCATCAGCACAGCAGACCAAAAGTTCTCAACTGAAAATGTACCTTCAGATACAGCCTTCCTGGAGTTGTCAGCTTGCTTTTCCTCAGCTGGAAAGCAGCTTCCTGCTATGTTAATACCAGGCTGTGTTACGCTATTCTGTGCTATGCTAAACTATCCGTTAGGAGAGGAGAGCAAGCAGTCTGAGCTCAGCCGAGTCCCTCGTGCCCTTTTACACTGGCTTTCTGCCTTATATTTTATATATATATTTATATTTTGTGCCTCCAGATTAGAAGCTCTGGCCTCAAACCGCTTCGAGTACGTGCTGTGAGAGCCATGTGGGCAATGAAGACAGTCGCTGAAGCAATTACTGAAGAATTAGTGACTACCCTGGAAGCTTTTGGAAGGCAGGTAAGATCATTGAGCACTACAGAAAGGCAAACACAGTTGTTTTGTTGGGTTTTTTTTTTTTTGAAAAAGAGAAATCAGGGAATTAGAGACCCGTCTTCCGAGAAATAAGTCTGAAAAAAAATATTACACGATCAATTTAAAGCAAATAGAAGATAAAAAAGAAAAAAAAAAAGACGTAGATTTCCCAAGAATAAATCATGCCATCTTACTGTAATTCCCTTCTTTGAGAAAATAATGTCTAGTAGATGAAGAGGAGGCAGCAGATGGGACATATTTTGCTTTAGGAAAGCTTTTGAAACTGTTCCACATGATTCTCTCAGAAGCAGACTAAAGAAATATGCTCCATATCAGTGTGCCCAGTATTTCTGGCTGGGCGAGACACTTACCTTGTTTCTGTATAAGGGAGAGACCATATGTTGCAGCCCTTTCTCTGATGCATAACTGTATTGTGCGAACGTACAAAAGCCAGTGCTTCCTGGGGCAGTGAGATTTATTGCATATGTGCAGACAGATTCACATACTGCCACGATCAGAGGCACTAAGTGGGCTCCCAGCAAAGATGGCCCGCGGTGTACTCAAAATAGTCCATCCGGCGGGCAGCCCTTCTCCCTGCGGACTCTGGTCTGGACGCAGAAAGGAATAAGAGAGACCACAGCCAAATTCCTTGTCCTGGCAGGCCCTGTGCGGTTCGTAGCTCGAGGTTCGTCATTTAGAAGGTATGCGATATTCCTGCAATGTGGGTGGCAATGGTGCACTGTCAGACTGGGAGGTTATTTTGACCGGAGTCCTGCTGGCGTATGTCCTGGGCCCAGTTCTATTCAGTTTTTTAATTAATGACCTATATGATTTAACAAAGAACTCGCTCATAAAATTTGTGGATAAACCAGGATGCGCTTTTGAAGGTCAGGATCAGACTTCTAATGATCTTGGGGAAACTGGAGAAAATGATCCAGAAACCCACGGTACGAAATAAAAAGAAACGCAAAATGTGCCACATTTATGAAAGAGGAAACAAATAGGAAAATATAAGAAAAGGTATAACTGACTGCCTGAAGCATGCCAGGAAAAGACCCGGGAATTAGAGGAAATAAAAAATTAAACATGAGTGGGCAATCACGAAAGTCTCATACTGGGAGGTGTTAATGAAACGTATTATTAAAACACGGGAGGAAGTCTCATTTTCTGCAGTGCTGTTGAGGGCTTTGCTGGACTTTTCGGTCTTTGTGAATGGTGTGGGTACTGACGACAGAGGAACGAGTAGGAAAGAAATTTCGAAAGTGGAATCACAGCGTTATAAATTGTCACGGTACCAGGCAAGCAGATTCTCAGCCATTGGTGAGGTAGTTTTTACAAGAGAGATAAGCCATATAAATCAACGTGCAACTAAATTGCAAACTAGGTTTTAACATTCAAAAGCAATGAGGTATTTTTATAGCTGACAGTTGTGGAAACTCACCAAATACGCAACAGCGCATGGTTTGAGATCGCAACTCCCCTTCAAAAGAAATAAGAAAACTCTTGTAATTTAGAAAAATGGAAGGAACTGAAATCAATAACATTGAGGAAGGAAATAGCAAAGAATGGTCTCAGCAATTAAAGTCCCAGCTAAGCAGGCCCCATGAAAAATGGGCAACCAGATCAATAAAAAATGTAGAAATATATCTATACAAATGCTGCAACTCTGAAGCCTAAAAGAGGTGAACTAGAATGTCTGATTTTAGAGGAAGTTATTGACATAATAAATGCCTCAGAAACTTGGCAGAAGGGTAGGAAACTGTAATAATAGGGAACAAATTATAGAGGAAGGCTGGAAAGGGGTACATTAGTGGTGAAGCAGTGGAGAGTATGAGGAATTGTCCCTAAATGAAGTTTCAGCAGAGGACATTTTGGAACGAATCAATAAAATGAGCAGTAAGAAAGCACCGAGATAAGATGATACTCAATCAAGAGTTCTGAAAGACCTCAAACACTAGATTAAGAGAAAGCTAAATGTAGCATGAAGAGTGTCATTTAAGTTGACCACACTGCAAGAAGGATGGAAAGTGGCAAATGTGTCTTCAGCCTTGAGAAAAAGGACTCCAGGACAAATGTGGAATACCACATGTCAGTAAATCTCACTTCCAAACTGAATAAGTGGGTAAAAACTACAATAATAAAGAAGAGAACCAGTAGACAATTTCATAAATGTGATTTATTTGGAAAAAGTCATTACGGTTCTTGCAGAGGGAGACCATGTCTCATAAATCTGTTTGAACTCTTTGAAGATGTCAACAAGCTTGTAGGTAAGGCTGATCTAGTTGATAAAGTGTGTACGGACTTCCAAACAAATGTCAATAAGTCTTCCTGCAAAGACTCTTAAAGTAGTTAAGCTGAGATAATAAGATGTCCTCTTGTAAGTAAATAAGGTGGAGACAAAATGGGACAAAAAGTGGGAGAAAAGATCAGTTTTCCCAGTGAAAGGAGCTCTACAGCTTAGTCATGCAACTGTTTGATTTAGGAGCTGTGCTTTTCAATATCCTTATAAACGGTTTGGAAAGGGGGGCGAATACTGCAATGACGAGGTTTGTGGGTGACACAAAATTAGCTGAGATCGTCAAATCTGACCCTGAGAAGAGAGGCAGATGGTTCTCATGGCAGTGAGTGACTGTGTCAGAAATGGCATGTCAAAGTCAATGCTAATAAATGCAAAGTAGTTTGTCCGAGACTATACATATTCAATTATATACTATATTTATTCAATTATGGGTTGAACATTACGTTATTATCACTCAGAAATAGAGTTGCTGCAGGATAACTCTGCGAAAACATTGGTGCAGTGACCACAGCAATGAAAAATTCGAACTGAACGAGAGAAATTTTTAGAAAAGGAAAAAAGGAAAAGAGAAACACGATTATGTGATTATGTCACGGTATAAATGTTTGGCAAACCCACGTATTGATTAATATGTGCAGTTCTGTTCATCCTGTCTCATAAAGAATAAAATAGAACTAAAAAGGATGGGTGGGAGTTATTTAGCTCAGAGGTTTAGGCACCTAAATTTAGCTTTCTACCGGTAGGTGTCAATCTATGAGGTAGATATCTAAACTCCAACACTGAATTGAAGCTTTTTAATCTGAATTCCACCCACAAAAACTGGATGAGGACAGAATGGTTTTCACGTCAGAACAGAGGAAATGGGCATGGGACAGAGATCTTGAGATCCCCTAGCAAGCTGGGGGAAAACGGAGGAGGGGATGGCTATTCTTTTTAAGAATAGGAGAAGCTAAGGATAGCCCAGGAAATTATTAGGCATCAGGTCTAAACCAGAAAGTCATACATTCTCATATAACGTATAATTAAATTGTAGAACTTATTGCCAGAGTCTGTTGTGTAGGTCAAAAGTATAAATGAATTAAGAATTTCTGGAAGGCTGATGGGAAGTCAGTGTCCTGCCAAAAAGAATTACGAAAGCCCATTCAGCTGTCAAAAGCCAGGTAGAGGTACATGGGAAGGACTCCGAGGCAGCTAAGTAGGACAATAAAGGTAATTTCTAGGCCAGAACAGAGATCGTGAGTGACAAACTGCTGTGCACCCCGCCGATAGTTGTTCTTGTGGTCAGTAGGACACCATGAAGGGAGAACCGCTGCCGGGATCTCAGGCGTAGGAATTGTGGTAGACTCCAACGCAGACTTTGGGGAAAGAAGGGGGAAAGGCAGGGAGAGAAATCCTGTGCAGAAATTATAGAAAACGAGTGAGACTGATGACAGCCATAAAACAATAGTTGTTAGCATGGGTAATATCCAGAAGATGGGAACAAGAAGCGGTGTTCGGAGCTCATGATCTTCAGCACCTCAGAGTTGACTGGCTGAAGAAAATCCTGGAAGCCACGAGCAGTCGAGCTGTTCCCAGGGCTTGCGGCTGGTTATGCTGCTGCCTGGGGCTTCAAATGGAGGTACTACGACTCACTTGCTAAATCTAGTCTTCGCTAAAGCAATGCGTGGTTCTTGAAGACTTAAATTGCCAACAATCACATTCAGCTCAGGTCCAAACTCCCTGCAGGACCAGCGGTATTTCAGTCATTACCAAAGTTGCAGGTGGGATCCAGAAGGCACCCAATAATGACCCAAACGGAGTCAGTTTGGGTGGATTGTCTCAGAGGAATAACTAACAAGACATGCAGGGCTGTGGAGAGCAAGGCTGGAGAACATCTCCAGCTCTCCGATACGGGAGAGGACTGAATTATGAATGTGACTACCACTGCAGATAAGTTTAGTTTAGTATAAAGCTGTGTATAGTGGTCCCAAACTTTCCTCTTTCAATCCTGCTTTCATTTTCCATTTTGTTTGGGTGTATTTTCAGCCTTCGTTTTGTGCTTTAGAAAAAGGCTTGTTTCTGTTTTGAGTTACTCCGCCGGCTGGCTGTCCCCAGGGGATTTCCCCCTGTCTCTTAAATGGTTGCAGGTATTTTCTGTGTGCGCAGGCAACGGTGAATTTGGCTCCGCAGACTTCAGAAGGACTCGGAGTACTCTGCAAAGCAGTATTGCTCATGTGCAGGGTGCAAACTCGGGGAATGATGATTTAATTAGGTCGGTAGCACTACTTAAAAGCGAACTTGGAATCTAATGCGGCTGGCTTTAAAACACACTTCAGTATTACATAAGAAGCCCATAATAACATCAGAAGTGAGGGTAAATTCGGTGGCGATTTTTACACCCTTTATTGTAAAGCGTGCCGAGCTGCGACATGGTGAAATCCATTAGTACTTTGGGGGTTATTTTTGTTTTTTAAATTCAGGAACTACTCATTAGTCCTCTTCCAGAACAGCCCAGGGCCCTTATGTCCATGAGCCTGGTAGAAGCACGCTGCAGCTTCCCGCTCCTACAGGAAATTCCTGCTTTATTAAGCACCTCAACCAAAGGCCATGACTACAAGTACGGTTCTTCTAGGGCCAGCATGAGACTTAAGCAGTGGGCACCGGCTTCTGTCCACCGTCTCTTTTGATCATGATTGTCACCGTTTGAGGAACCCACAGCAGTTTATTGTCGTTTAGACAATTATTCTTTCACCCAATGACCCCTCCCCACCTGCGAAGGCGGAACTGGGGGGAAAAAAGGAAACTGGAGGGTCGAAATATAAACAGATTTGATAGAATAAGACTAGATAATTCGCATTAATAACACTAAAGAACCAGTACTGGTCCCCGTACCAATATAAAATAGACAAGGACTATGCCCAGCCCATCCCACCAGCAGGAGCCGTGCACTCCCCGCAGGGACAGCCAACGTGGGACCCTGCGAGCGTTGCGGCTGCGGGAGGAAGGGAAGGGCTCAGGGCTCCGGCACCGGGGCGAGGAGTGCTCAGGATGGCAGCCAGGGAGGGAGGGAGGGAGCTCCTCAGCAAACTTTCCAATTTCTACTGAATGTGCCGTTCCTGGTATGAAATAACCCTGTTGGCAGCTTGGGTCAAGTGCCCGGGTCTTGCTCCTCCTCGTCCCCGCACCTGGGGAGCTCGAAAACACCGAGACCTTGAAACCCACGCACCAGAGCTGGCTGGAAAGTAAATATTTTCACAAATTTGGACACTAGAGTCTTCTAGCAGTGCAGTTTTCCCAAGGATTAGAAGAGATCTTACCGGAAAGTAAAATTTCTGAAAGAGAAATTAGTTTTGTGTCGCTCAAACCAGGTCAACGATGAGGCTGCCCAGGAACCCGGGGCAGAGAACGGGGCTGCCTGAAAAACACTTTTCCCAAAACAGGGCTGTTCTTACCTGGGACCCACCTTGATCCACTTTCATATGTAGCCCCGACACAGTTGTAGTGTCACAGCCGTGGGGCTGTCACAGGCGCTTCTTAGGCTGGCACGGCCTCTGAAAGGAAAAGATTTGTAATTACACGCAAAAAGAGAGAGTGCTCTGAGTAATCTCAGAGATTTGGTATGCATATGTATGTTCTTCAGTCTCTGGATAGGGATGATCTGCTTTACATGAGTACTTGTCACCATGGCAGGACTTTGAGCTTACCGCCTGATGCTCCGTTTGAATTCTGTGACCGCAGGACTGTTCCTCGCGTTTCTGACCTAGAAAATATTTACTTTTTTTTCTTTTTTTTTTCTTTTTTTTTTCTTTTTTTTTTTTTTTCTTTTTTTTTTTTTTTAATAAATCAGAACTGCTGTCCCTGGAAAAGTTTAATAAGGTATTTTGGTGCCTGTCAGGGAGTTGGTAATGGAAATCAGGGTCAAAATGGTAGCGTGGTTCTGGACTTAATTAGAGAGGCTGCTTTTTTGGGGAGAAGTCATTTAAAAGAGTTGGACGCTGGGGAATTTTCTGCCTTGAGTTAAGAAGAAAACAGCTTTAAAACTTGTTTCTCTGTTTCCTAGAAAATGAGTTTTCTACACGGTTTTGGAACGTTCAGCCAAACGCCTCTGTTTTTCCATGATGTATTTCACAACATATTTGTTACGTCCAGACATAGAATGTTAGAATTAATCAAAACTGAAATATTTATGGAGAAAGCCATTTCACGTCCATCTCTGTCATGAGACTGGCTGCTCTGATAGGGATTAGAGGTTGTTACACTAATGACTTAGACTTTTGTCTCATTGCCAGAGCAGTTTCCCAATTTAGAACCTTTTCTCCTGATTAATATTTGTATTCCTCCCACAATTCCTCTTCTTATAGGAACTCGTACTGGGAATTATTCCAGACCTACATAATGTGTCTGAAATCTTTTTATCCCTCTGTTTGCTGATCAGTGGAAAGGATTTTAATGCCAGGTTAGGTAATCGAGATAAATCCTAACTTCATCTAACTTTATCCCTCGACCATGTCTTGGATATTCTAGAAACATTTTTTGTGATCCATAAATAAATTCACATAGGATTTTGATTAATCTTTTTTTTTTTTTTGCTCTTCTTTTTTTTTCCGGTGGAGCCTCATTACATTAAATGGGAGATCAAAGAGAGTGTATTACAACTTCCACTATGCACTAGCTTGTTTAGTGCGACACTTTTTTTTGGGGGGTTGAAAACATCAGTAAGTTCCAAAGACAAAGTTTGGTGCGCAGCTGGGCGTGTATAATGTATTTTGGTATTATCCTGAAGCAAAAATGACTTCTAGTAGCCGATAATGCTTTCTAGCCCCGTTCAGTCGTTTGAATTAGCATACATAGTGGTGCAAAGTGTGCACTGATTTAATTCTCTTCACTTCTAACTGCAACTTGTGACAAGGAAGAGGGACTCAAGCTTGTTTAAGTCGGTCTCTCGCTGGCATTTGAAGCCAGCCAAGGCGCGGATGCCTGTGCGCTCTGGGAGAGGTAGGGCTCCTGAGAGCCACATCGCAGCGCCGCGCTCCTGAGTGCTGCTCCCTGAGCTTCTCTGTGCCCATCTGGGACGTTGCGTGGCCACAAGCCAGCCACTTCTTACGCACAGTCACCGGCAGAAGTAGACATCTAAGGAAAAAGCTTCACAAAAAGCTACATCCTGGTTAGAAAGCTATCTGACCTTGCACATGGTAAGGGAGCTGGGCTTGCGCCCGCATCTCTTTATCCTTTTGCATTTGATTGTCTTAACTCCAGCAGGTTTCAAGCTAGCCT
Source organism: Larus michahellis (assembly GCF_964199755.1). NCBI lineage: Eukaryota > Metazoa > Chordata > Aves > Charadriiformes > Laridae > Larus > Larus michahellis. Next base: position 2,780,858 of record NC_133906.1, on the reverse strand, counting down.
TCTGCTTCAAAGTTTTCTTACCAAGAGGAAAACTTTGGTCTGAGTGACTGCTGAGTGACAGCTCTGTACCTCAGAGCTATCAGGTTAAATCATAGAATCACAGAGTGGTTTGGGTTGGAAGGGACCTTAAAGCCCAGCCAGTGCCACCCCCTGCCCTGGGCAGGGACACCTCCCACCAGCCCAGGTTGCTCCAAGCCCCGGCCAACCTGGCCTTGAACCCCTCCAGGGATGGGGCAGCCACAGCTTCTCTGGGCAACCTGGGCCGGGGGCTCACCCCCCTCACAGTAAATGAGCCTGGGAAAGATGGTGGCTCCAGTTCATTAGGAGAACTGGACTCCGTGTTACCCTTGACTGTCCTAACAATAGACGGGATGGAAAAAACCCCTCCCTTGCTTTGACCCAGAGTTGCTCTTTCCTCTGATGGTTCATTGATTCCCTTTGCTTCCCTTCTCATTTAATAGATTTTTATAAGTTGGGCATTTACAGATCTGCTGCTATTAACATTCAACGTTAGTGGACCCGAGAGCTTCTCTGCCAACTATGCTGGAGCTTCTGAGCCTGCTGATTTAAAAATGTTCATTGTTGATAGATTCTAACATCTCTCACAGTTACTAATAGACTGGAAAGTATTTCATCATCTTCAAGCAATGAAAGCAAATCATCCTTCTTTCCAAATACCGAATAAAAGTCTGTTTGAACACTTCTGCGTTTTCTGCATAATCCTTCACAATTCTCCTGTCTGCACCGAGCAGTGACCCCGTACTGTTGCTAGGATTTCTTTTGCAAACACAACTTTCTTGCGCTAAGCTCTGTCAGCCATGGATTTTATTCTGAGGTTTCTTTGTTTCGTGCTTCTGTTCATGTAGGTCAGGAGTTTTCCTGGCTATTGATTTACAACTAGTTATATGCAGTACTAGTGTCTGACATTTCTGTCTTTGTTTTTCTTTGCTGATATCACTACCAAGCTTTAACCACGCGAGTCAATTGTTTTAAGACTTCCTGTTGAGTGTCTGACTCAGGTCTGATATTTTTCACGTTTTTCAAAGTGTCAGGTAAAATGGCAAAAGGATTAGGAAAAAGATATCATTTTTCCAGTGTTTTAAATGCATACATATATCTTTGTAATATATGTTTAATATGGAATATATATAATATATATAAAAATAAAACCCCCAACACTAATGCCATATAGTCTACTTTTGACAAGCTGGCTTCTTAATATTTAAATTCAGGGCTTGAAATTTAGGAAAGGAATAACCCCGGTGAAAGAAAGATGTGCATTTTTTTCTTTGGTTTTCTTTGAAATCTGACATGTTCCGAGTCTCTCACCATGTCAGTCTACGTATGTTCAGCTGAGACTTGCCAGCGTTCAGCTCTGTATTCCATGTATTCCGCAGAGACCTTCTCCAACAACAAGCACCGCTTCTGGCTTCAGGCATGAGCAGGATTTTACCTGTGGCGCACAGAAGAGCCGGTACGTGCCGGCAGACCTCAGAAGCAAGGCAGGTGGAAGGACTTAGAAGGTAAGCAGGTGTAAGGTGGGAAGAGAAGTAAAAATAGCTGGCCAGGCACAGGTGGGGCCAGGGAAAGTCTACAGGATAGAGGTGGGAAGATCGGTGCTTGTCCAAGTTTGTTGGACTGGAGCCCAGCACTGTGCGGTGCCTCCTGTGCAGGGCTGGCAGCAAATATGTGAAACCACCAGCACAGCATGTGCGTTCAGACTCAGTCTACTTAAGGCCTTTATAAAGGATGACAACATAGGATCACAGAATGGTTTGGGTTGGAAGGGACCTTAAAGCCTGGGCAGGGACACCTCCCACCAGCCCAGGTTGCTCCAAGCCCCGTCCAACCTGGCCTTGAACCCCTCCAGGGATGGGGCAGCCACAGCTTCTCTGGGCAACCTGGGCCAGGGGCTCACCACCCTCACACAAACAATTTCTGCCTCAGATCTCATCTCAATCTCCCCTCTTGCCGTGGAAAACCCTTCCCCCTCGTCCCATGGCTCCCCTCCCTGATCCAGAGTCCCTCCTCAGCTTTCCTGGAGCCCCTTTAGGGACTGGCAGGGGCTGGAAGGTCTCCCCGGAGCCTTCTCTTCTCCAGGCTGAACAACCTCAACTCTCTCAGCCTGTCCTCAAGGATCTTACCATTACCTCATTATTTGTAGATACCAGGGCACAGAAGGGGATGAGGAGAGCAGAATGCTGTCGTCTTCAGCAGCAGTGTCTGGGGAAGAGCTCTGTCCCGGCAGGACTACCTGTACTCCATCTGGAGAGGCATCTCGATACCACATCGGCGGAGCTGGAGGTAAGGCAAGCAGTAAAAGGGGGCTTACAGATGCAGCCTGATCACTGCAGTTCAGGTGGCAAATCCGCCCTCTCTTTTAAAAGCTATTCATGCTTCCCAGGCTCTCGTACCCCAGACTCATCACCGTATGTCAGAGATCCTCGTTCCTTTATCAAAGCCGTTATCTCTTGTTCACGCCAGCCTCCTCACGGCACGATGCCGTCCCTGGATGGAGTACATGGGCAGGTCAACATGCAGAATACATACATGCAGAGAGACATGTATGCAGCTGCTCCTATGTGGGCTAACAAAGCCCTGCCATCGTGCTGTATTCTCTCCCTCTGTTTGCTTGTGTTTGCTTTGGACTGTGAATTTCGGTGACCACAGGCTATTAACTGACAATCCAGAAAATTAGCTAGGAAAAGAATATATATTTATCCTCTGCTGCAAAGTTTTTCCCATCGCACACACTACAGGTCACAAGATGTGAGCAGAGAGAGTCTGTGGCCCTTTGATTTGCCTGAGTAGGATGAGCTTTGTGTTCTTTGTACCTTAAAGCCCAGTGGCTTTCTTCTCTCATAACTACAGTTACGGCACGTCCAATCTGAAGGGCTTTTCCTTAGTGAATCTTTCTCTTGTACTCGCACCGCTGTATCTCTTCATTTTCATTATGAGCAGATGGAGCATGAGTCCCAGGCCTTTCCTTTCCATCCTTCCTGCCAAGAGATCTCTGGTGCCTAGGCATCTTTTGAGGACACTTAATCTTGCGCTACTTTTCTTCCAGTGATTTTGATGAATTTTATCCATGTACATGAAATTATTTTGTGAGTGACACTTTCCGTTAAGAAAATTATGTTGAAAGTTGGGTTTAGTAACCTGATTCCAGCGAAATCATTTCATGCTCCTTTTTTTTTTTTTTCAAATTTGAACTTCATTATTATTTTTCTGTAATCCACTTTTAATTGTAAGTACCCAGCATTCTGCTAGTTCGCGCGGCACCAAATGACACAAGGTTGCTCTGGAGTGCTCCAGCGAGCGTCTTCTGGGGAATATTGAAATTCCATGGAAACTACATGAGGACCATTATCTGAAACAGCCTCTTCAGGCAAACCATATGGGGTGAAATATTCTGCACTGCTTCGATAATCCGAGCACAGATACGTTCACTGGTAACTCTGCAGTAAGCATCACTCATTTGCTTTGTCTGTGCGGTATTAATGAGCCATTTCAATAGACAGCAGGTTTCGTCTATATTTGCTGCATATTCATGTTGCTTCCTTCGAGTCCTTACGAAACTCTTTCCACTGGATTAACTAGAAAGTCTCAGTTATTCCGTCAAGTGCTGGGGTACCAAAGACATGGACCATCCTGCCCTTTCCAGTTTTGGCTAATATTTGGAAGAGAGACAGTTGTTCTGGGCGGCGCTGCCTTTGCTGAGCCTTCCTCCAGTGCTGCTGCTTCCAGCACTGTTTGCTGGAACCGGCTGCTTCTTTCTGGGCACGTAAAACCTCCTTATTGCTTTCTGGTTCACCTGTCATACAGGGGTTGTGGTTGTTAGCAAGCAATGGAGCCTTAAGACACTCTTTGCAGACGGGCACACACTATTAAGGTGGAGGAGTGAGAACATGCAAAACCCAGAACAGGGAGCACAGAGGGAAGAGTCGTACGTTTTGACTAGGCTGATTTGTGCTGTGCCCGTAAGCATCTCTCTGTGATGCTGTCGTGATACGGCCAGGGGAGCTGAAACGCCCCAGACGTTGGTCTGGGTACCTACAGAGCCTCCCCGTGCATGAATATGGCATTTTCCACGGGGCAGAAAAATTAAAAAATAAAAATAAAAACCATACACAAGTTTTGAAAACCGTCGTGCACACAGGAGCCTCTGGGGGGGCACTGAAAGCCAAACACAGGGCTCTAGTTAGTACTGCAAGCCACGCGGAAGGCTTCAGGGGGCACCAGAAGTCACTTCAAATTTAAGAAATACTTTAAATTACTTCCTTTTCTCTTTGTCAGCATTCAGAAACACAATCCTTCCTTAATCTTAGTGCCTGGTTCTGGTAGCTACGCGGAGCTTAACCTGGACAGCAGCTTAAAAAAAAATAAACAAATTGAATAGTAAGGTTACTTACAGGTCTTCCTACGGAAAGACACACCGCAGATCTTGAACTAACCACTTCCCAAGCAGGGGAACTTACATATTTAAACAGAACCACGAGGCTAATTAAAAGAGACTGGAGGTTGCCAGCACCAAACTAGATTGGCTGAGGTGCTGGTAGGTTTGGAGGGGGGAAGAATTGTTTGGTTTTTGTTTTTTTTTTTAATTTCAACCTTTTTTTTTAAAGCTACATCTGTTTCACCAAAAAAGAGGAGAAAGCGAGCACATGATTTATCCAGCAGGATGGAGCCAGCGGTGCTGTGGCTCGGGGGAGGCGAGGGGCAGCAGCCGAGGGCTGGAGGTGGAACCCCATCCTGGAGCCGAGTCTGTTGCGGTGATTGTGCCGGGGCTGCTGAGTGCTGCTGTGCCTCTGGGGCTGGCGGAAGAGCTACAGGTGAGGGGTGTTTTTCCTTCTTTTTTTTTTTTTTTTTTTTTTTTTGGAACAATCTTTTGAAGGGAAAGAGCACAGACTAACGAATAGCACAGACGTCTGTAAGTCTGTCCCGCACCCTTTCAAGTCCTTGTATATGTTGTTAGAAGCAAGTTTTATTGTATCGCCTTTTCTGTAAAAAATGAAACGATAGCATCGCGCTGTCTCGCCTCCGAGGCCTTGCTGGCCGGCCTCTTTGCTCACATCAATCGATGCCCTGCCCCGAGTTCCCACTATCCCTCCGGAGCAGGTACATCATCAGGTGCTGTGCTGATCATTTTCTTTCTGTCTCTGGAAACTGCAATAATTTTAAGTATCTCCCCTTGGAGCTGGAGCAGCTTCTCTGTTCCCAGGGGCAGACGTCCCTCTGCCTTGGCGCAGGCTCTTCCCCAGGGCTGCCGGGATGGAGGGCACCCCCGAAAGGCTTTTGCATCCTGTGCTGCGATGTCAGACACGCTCTCCCTGCCTGAGGCTCTTTGGTCCCCTCACCTTTTTCTCTGGGGTTTGTCTTTAGGCGCTGCGGAGCTGCCTGGTCTCCGCAGCATGCTTGAGACGTGCTGGTGCAGAGCGTGGCGGGCTGCGGTGACAGGGTTTCAGGGGGCTGCGAAGAGATCGCTGCTGTGTTACTCTGCCAGCTTAACTCAGGAGATGGGGTTTCGTTCCTCGGCGTGTGATTGCTTGGTTCCCCAGGAAGGTCTGTGGGCATCTTTGGATTGCAGGGGTATGTGGCAGAGAGGAGGGCGGATGAGCAGACGTGGGGATGCCTGTGTCACCGGGAGCACTTGCACCAGGAGCATCAGCCCCTGCCCCAAAAAGGGCTGTGGGTCCGGTTCCCGAGATGGGAATGGAGCCACCACGGGCAGCATTGGGCTGGAGTGGGAGAGCTCCTGCTTGCTGGGGCTGAACCTGGAGCACCCGGTGCCCATCTCCTGTGCTGGTGAGCGGAGACCCCACAGAGGGTGGCTGGAAGGGGGGAGCCTGTGGGCACAAGGGTGCTGATAGCTGGCGAGGATCCCTGTGTGAGGGCTTGAGATGTGCTGCTGCTGGCCCTTGCATGAAAATCCCCCCTCAAGGGTGACTTCTGGAAGAAAAGGAGAGATAAAAAGTCTGTGCCTGTTCCTCTCCTGGTATGGGGGTGATCTGGGGTCCCTGCACACATGCCCCATGGGTCTGGGGCAGGGTGCATGGTGGGCCCGTAGCTCTGCACAGGGTACAAGAGACGTGCCATCAGATGGGACATGGTACATGCTGTTCCCCATCAGGGAAGGTATTTGGGGAAGCTGCTGGGATTTTGGGCTCTTCCCCGGCAGTGAGCCAGTTCCCAAATAGCATTTGTTAGGTTGGAGTTTGCAGGGCAGGAGACTGACCTGGGGTGATGGAGAGACCTGTGTTGGTCTGATTGTACCCTCATTTACTCACAAGGAGCTTTTCTTTCAGCAGAGGTGACGCTGTTTTTCTGCAACAAAGGGTCAGAAGTCCCTGGTGAGGAGCACAGCCCGGACGATATGGGGAGCACAGGAGGATGCGGGCACAGGAGAAGATGTCAGATAAGTGGTGAGTGACCAAAGCTAAAGCCCAAGGAGGCTTTGGGGCCTGTGGTGGGTGGGTTGAGCCTGGAAGGTCCAGGCAGGGCAACCTGGAGGGGATCCCTTAGTGCTAGCCAGAGGCACGGTGATCTGCAAGGCCCCCCATGAGCTGGTGGTGGTGGTGGGCTGTTTTCAGGGCTTCACAGTCAAAGCACAGAGTGCTGCGCTGCGGAGGCAGGAACTGGACCATGCTCTCCCCGTGGGAAAGGCTGATGGGGGTCGAACAAGCAGGAGCACAGTTAAATGTGAGCTGAGGAGTTTGTTTCCCAGTCGCTGTTTGAGAGGAACATCCAGAGGGCCTACACAGGGGGGCTGCCCTCCAGGGGGTCAGCGGCTGAGCTGAGGCTGTTTGGAGCGGGTGGTAGTTGGCTTCTGGACTGAGACCATCTTCACGGTGCTGGGCTTGCCTGTGGTCATGTCTCGTAGGGCTGGCTGGGACGAAAGCAGCTGGCTCGGCCTTCCCTTGTCAGATGCTCTTCATTGTAGATAAAAGCTTTTTCTGATCATTCTAGTTCCCCTGGCTGGCAAGGGTTTTATAAATGGCAAAGGCTGCCTCTGTGGGTCAGCCCTTGGGGAAGTCTTTCTCATCCATCTACCCCAGGAGTGGGTTGGCAAACCATATTTCCTTTCCTAAATGCGCTGGCAAGAACAAGCATCTCTGTGCTTGAACTACAACCCGCTCGAGGTGGCAGTTGTGCTCCTGTGGCTGCCCTGTGCTTCTGGATGAGCTTTGGGAGAGCTTTTGCCTTGCCCAGTTGTGGCTGAAGCTGTAGCTCCTGCTGTGTGTGCAGAAGTGAAGCCCTGGGCTTGGCTGGGGGCTGCTGGAGCAAGGGGGCACAAATCCAGTGCGTGCGTCTGCACGCTTGCCCCTGCCTGGGTGGAAACAGGGGTTTGAGTCCTATTTTTTGTTGAGGAAAAGCAGCTGGAGTTTCTGTTCCTGCTGTTTTCTTTGTTTTCTTTTCCTAGGTGCACATAGCTAAGAATAAGTGCTATTTCACCTCTTGCCCGCCTTCCGCCAACTGCTTGGGGCCAACATTTTAGGCTTCAGCTTGAGCTGCGAAGAGTAAGTGACGTTATTTTCCAGGGACCTTATTTGAAGGAGCAGCAGCCGGATTTTGCCTTCCTTTACTCCTTAAGGAGCTGCCGCGGAAGGAAAGGGCCTGCGTTTGCCAGTTCCCCGCAGCCCTCGCTGGGGAGGCGCGCCACAAGAAGTGCTGAGCAGGAACGAAGCATGCCGGCATCACGCTGGGTTAGTTTTCCTCTTGGAAATAAAACGCGGAGCAAGCCACAGCTGAGACAAGGTGACTTTTGGTTTATTCAGTGCGTTGTTTGCTTAATCCCCGGTAACAGGGCTCTGGAGCAGACCTTGCCCTGCTCCTCATCCTCAGCTTGTCCCACAGCTCCTGCGTCAGAAGGAGCTTGTTGCTGTGCTGGTGGAGCTAAAAGGCGGCAGCCAACAGCCGTGGCAGTCTTGCTGCAGCGGCTCTTATTTCCTTGCGGTGAGTAAGTGCCAGAAGGGGCTGTTTCTCTGCCTTCGTGGATGCTCCCTTCAGCCCAGCTTGCTCTTTACTCCGCTTCAGCCAAGGGCCCAGCAAACACAGCTCCCGCTGCTGAAGTCCTTGTTCCGATATGCGTCATAAACGTTGCCGTTAAACGAAGGGTACGAAGTGTTTATGCGGGGCCGGGGGCGGGGAGAGTAGGGCACCCGGAAAGACAAGGGCACCCCAAGTGAACTGGAAGTTGAACAGCGATGGCTGCGGAGGCTGAGCCGTGTGAGGGCAGAACACTTGAGGGGCTTTTTTGCGCCCAGACTATTTACATAGGTCTGGGGAGCAAAGTCTGGCAGCATCGGCCGCTCCACTGGGGCCGTGCCCACCTCTGCACTAAAGTCTCGTCTTGTTACTCTTTAAGAGAAGTCTCCAAAAAGATTTCCTTCACAGGGTGAGTGCGGAGGTGGGCGGCGGGGGGAGGCCCCACCGGAGAAGTTGCCGGAGTGGGGCAAGGCCCATTCAGAGGGGCCGAGGCAGGGGGTGATGGTGGCTCCTAGACCTCACCCTGCAGCCCAAATGAGTTGTGTGGGGATAAAAATACCGCTCAGGGCCTCTGCCTCCACACAACCCAGCTTCAGCAGCGATCGCTGCTCTTAAGAGCCCTGGGTGCTGGAGCGGAGTGGGTTAACGGACTGAGTCTGCTTCCCAAAAGGGAATCCCTGTGCAGTTTTTGGGGTTGTTTGGAGTTGGTACAGAAGCAGGCTAACTGCAGCCTGACTCACGGGCAGGACACTGCTCTCCTCGGGGAGCTGGCAACGGGGCAGAAGCACCAAGGCTGTGTCCCTCCAGGATGCTGCTACCAACTAACGCAGCTGAGGCTGAAACACGTCTCTTCTTTCTACCCAATAAGTCTGTTCAGGCTGAATCGCCACTTTGCTCTTGGGAAGAGCTCAAATACAAAACTGCGGGAACGTATTTATGTCTCCTAGTACCTAAATCTCTCAAAGAGGCAGCTGCTGCTTTACCTGCCTCCTCAGGGACAGGCAGCCAGCGCCGGCTGGGAATGCCAGCCAGGCAGGACCACGGAAGCTTCTTCCCCAGGCAGGGATACTGGAGAGAGGGCTGCTTATCCTCTCTGTGGGGCTGCGTGCGTGTCCAGCCTGTCTGGATGGAGTTCTGCCATTGTTTGCCCGGTGTAGGCTGTGCTACGGCTGTGTAGGATGTGAAAACAGCTTCATTGCCCCCATCCTGCCTCTATTCCTCGGGCACCCAGCCCTTGTTCCAGACTGCTCTCAGGAGTGAAGCAAGGAGTGTGTCTCCCATTGCCCAGGCACTGCTGGGAAAAGGCCGTCTGAGGGGCACCAGCAATGCTTCCCGGCTAATAACTGCAGGGAAACCAAAGCAATACAAATAACCTGGCTTTGGCTGCCAAAAACCAGGTAAAGCAAAAAAGCGAAAAGCTGCGATGGAGATTTTGGGGAGTCTTCCCCTCCTCCTCTGCTCTTACACCCAAACAGGGGCTTGCCTCGGGCTCCGATCCTGCAAGGAACCTGCCCTGGCTGGGGGAGGCAGCCCCAGAAAGCAGCATAAGGGATGACTTTTAGGGAGTTTTATTTGTTCTTTGCTTGCCACTTTCGCTGACCTCCGGTGCTGGGCTCTGCAGTGAGGGTGAGATCCGTACCAGGCAGGATGGGGGCTCCAGGGGGGCCTGGCAGAGAAGGCCACCTCCACAGCAGATGGCCGGAGCCACCAGCCACGCAGCGCTGACACCCGAGATGATGATTTTTAACACGACTGTGTGATTCACTTCGCTGACACCATCTTCCCTCGCCGCAGAGCAAAACCCTTCACACCAGAGCAAGCCTCATGCGCCGTCCCCGGGGTGAGTCCTGGTTCCCCTCCCCTGGAGCAGGTCCAGCTCTCACCCTGCCCTTCTGCTTCAGGCCAACTCCTTGGCAAATGGCTTACAAAGATAACGTCCCTGCGTCCTGTCCCCATGCAGGTGGCTGTGAGACCGTGGGTTCTGCCCTTGCCTCGCTGCTCCGTGATGGGACTGATAGTCCTGAGGGCTCCTGGGAGCACCAAAGCACAAGGATTTCCAGGGGCAAGGGGCACCAAAAAGCAGATTAACAGCTCTGCGGCACCCTGAAAGGCACACCAAGGAGTTGAGGGCACCAGAAAAGAAATAGAGTGGCTTCAGGGGTACCCAAAACCACCCCGAGGGGCATGGTTGGAGCAGAAGGACAAACAGAGCAGCGCTGGTTTCCCTTCTCGCCTCTCCAGCTAGCTGGGGAACCGCAAAAGCAAACCAAGAGGTTTGCGGAATCAGAGGGATGTGGGGCACTGAAAAGCAAAGGGAGGGATTTGAGGGGCTCTGGTGGCACCAAAACCCATATGTAAGAATGTTGGGGAGCACCGTAATAGAACAGAAACCTCTGGGAACGAGGGAGGGGCACTAAAACCAAATGAATAACACATGTAAGAGACTTGGTTCTTCTTTTTTCAGCAGGAGGCCTATATCTGTCCTTTCGCCTCCGTGCGCTGGCATCCAGGTTTCAGATGAATTTCACGGTGCGTGAGCATCCCGAGAGAATTTCCTTCTTGTTCGCGCTACGGAAGAGAAACGCTCCCGTTTTCCACTCGGATCCTACAATGGCTTGTCAGTGACAAAACATTCCCAAATCCTCTCATTTATCAAATGGCCAATCCTGTTAACAGCTTAAGAAACATAATTACCTGCAATCTCTTCTGCTATTCATTTTATGCCTACACTTCCCTCTCTCTGGCAGCTTACCAGCCGGCAAGTCAAGAGCTGAAGCACGGCTGCAGCCACGGAGCGCTTCGGCAATGCAATTTCCTCTAATCACCTGCAGGATGATCGCGGGAGTTTTGCCTCCCTGCTTGTAGCAGCAAGAAGCAGGTGAAGGAGGGAGGCGCAGGGCCGAAATCACCGTCTTGACACGCCACCGGTTGTGCGTTAGGTTTCCAAGCCATAGCTGGGTTTTTAAGCGCTGTTCCGTCCGCCTGGTGGGGAACATCATCGATGAGGATCGGCTTTTGGGGCACGAGAAATCGCAGAGTTGCTTGTCTGGGAGAGGCAGACGGGCTCCGAGGGAAGCGGCAAGAGAAGCCGGTGCGGGCTTGGGTGCTGGCGACGGCCGCGAGAGCTTCATCAGCAAGAAAGCGGGGCCTGAAACATCGGCGAGGTGGGGAACTAACGGGGAAATCGGCATCAGCTGGAGACCGCGTGAGCTCCTGGTTATTGCGTTGCTAAAACAGGCTCGGTTTATCTCACTTCGCAGTGCGTCTGCCACTGGTGAGAGGCTGCGGGTTGGCTCATTCGGGTCAAATCTCAGGGAGGATTTAGAGGAGCAACGTTTGCAGGCTGGAGATCTACTGGCTTCCTAAATGTCGCTTGCGTACGGGACGGCTTGAGCCGGAGAAACCCCTCGGATCACCGCAGCTTCCCCTACAGCTTTGGGACCAGAAAATTCCCAGGTCTGTCCCTACCCGTGCCGGCTGCTGGGGAAGCTGCCTTTTGTGCCTTAAAGTCTTGTACTCGTCTGACATTACCATTGTCCGTTTAACTGGCCAAGACGTGCTTCTCTCTGCTCTCTCTGTTTAGCCCTGCCTTCAGTCCTGAAGGATTTCTCTTATGCCTACTCTACTCCTCTTTTCAACTCTATCAGCTATTTCGGATCCTTAGCGTTTTGGATAAATGATATAGATTTCTTCTGATGCTTTCATATGTTATTTTTAAGCAGTTTGTTATGCCGCTTGCCAACATTTTACCCTTGCGGTTCTTTGAGTTTTTGTATTAAAAATCCCTATGAACAAACTGTATACAAACCAGAAGGGCTCTTTTTTTTTAAAGTCAGACATCATCTTAAGGGATTTGGGGCTTTTTGATCCTGCTAAGATAATGAATTCAAGTATATTTTGGTCACTATTATAGAATAACCCTTTCTTAATAGCGATTTGAACCTCAGGTGCTGAATTTGGCCAGAACTGCCTGCAGAACTGCTTTTCCCATTGAAAATCGTTTAATTCACTTCTCAAAATTCAATCCCTTAGAAGTGACTGAATTTCGGCATGGCTCAAATTCCACCCGGACCCAGGCACCAAAGAGCTTGGGTGGCCCTGGGCCACCTGCCTGGAGCCGTGTGCTGCTTGGGAACAGCAAGGAGTCGGCTGAGAAACTACCCGCGCCTTGTCTAACAAGGTATAATGTATACGTAGGGAAATTAAGAACTGCAAATGAATATACTGTACCTAAGGAAAGTGAGATCTGCACCAATAAAAAAAAAAAAAAAAAAAGTAGGACAGCTGTGCTTTTCTACAAGAACTTGCTATTTCTTTTATGACATTTATTTCAAACCATGCAAACCCTTCAGAGCAGCTCTAATGCCCGGTGGAGTTCTCCAACCTAAATGTCTCCTCGTCGGTGTAAGAAACAAAGATAATGTAATTTGAATGCTGGATGCAGCAACGTAGGCTGATTCTCCCCGCTCCAAATGGGAAGGATGGCTCCAAACAGACTCACCATAACAGCCTGAAAAGCAGACGTCTCATTTATGAGGAAATGGCCAATATCTCAGCTTCCCCCACCCCGCCCCCTGCCCCCAATTTGTTTCTTCCTGGAAAGCAAAAAAAAAAAAACAACCCAAAACAGCTGCATAAAGACACTGCTATTTCAAAGCGAAATTTTTAAAACGTTTCTGATTTGCAAATGGCATTGCAGCATTTTCATGAGAATAAAACGCTACTATGATGCTGCGTTTAAATATTTCATTCCAGCTCCCCGAACAAACTTAAAATCTTATTGTAAGTCGCTTTGACATAAAAGTACGCTTCTCTGTGGTGCCCGTAGCTTAGACATCTCGGGCTTCAAGCGCAGCTGCGGGAGCCCTCTCTTCTCGTGGCTGATCAAAGGCAAAGCCATGCTGCCACCCGCGAGCCGTCGCTCGTCCCCGGCACCCACGGCCCAGGAGAAAAAAAATAGATCGCGAACGTCCCGAGTGCTCCTTCCCTCGGGGCGATGCTGCCGTCGTAACCCTGCTGTGGAAAAGTTGAGCCTGTTTAGCAAACAAAAATAGTTTGGTTCAAATCGTGCCGAAACAAAGCATCAGCCAGCACCGGCCGCTCCATTCAGTGGTTTGCCGTGCAGCCTTTGGGGAGGAAAATGCTGAAAAAAAGGATTTCGGGGGAACATACATCTTGTGCGGAGAAAATGTTTCAGGAGAAATTTTCCAAAACCTCCCTGCAATTCCCATGCGCTGCCGTTCCCCAGCACGCAACGCGTGCGTTGCCCTCGGATTTGGAGGATGGCTTATGTCTGCGTGTGACTCTGCTGTGACGACCACCAGGACGTACGTGGGGGCTGCAGGGGGGAAAACATTGTAGTTAATTCCACATGTATTCCTGATGTGGGAGCAAGGAGCCGTTGTTCCCCTCCTAGAGGCTTGAGCACATCTTTTTTGGGGGGGCTGCTGGCCCTCCTCTTCCTCAGTGTGGGCATTTAACCCCAAAATACCCATTGCCACCCTGCTTGCTTTGCCTGTCCCTTTACCTTGGCTCTTTGCCGTTGAAACTGGTCCATCGCGTCCCATTGTTGCAACTGAAATGGCAATGTTGGCCGTGCACCGGGACTCCCAGGTGCTTGTGCTTATTCCCTTGCTCCTTGTGGTTATGTGCCATGCTGGTTCTGATGGGGTCAAGATCCTCAGTGCCACCGGGGTGGCAGCTCTCCCAGGGTCTCTGAGGACCTCTTTTGGGACTTGGAGCATCCTGACTCCACCACCCAAGCAGGTGAGCCCGCGCCTCTGCTCGATGAGACGTCTGGATATTTCTTGTGCTGGGTCTGCCCTTGTTATCACCCTGATCAGTGACGTTGGGTGTGGGGCTGAGCCTGCAGAAGCCCAAGTCATGGCTGTGGGTGTCCCGGAGCAGGACACGTTATAGGACGTGTTCTAGGACACATGATGGGAGAAGACAGGGCTACTTGCTGTCTCACCATACGGCTCCACCCAGCCACCAAACAGCCTTACGGAGGCTCATGTAAGCACTCGCATGTTTTGCATCTCCATCGTTCTCGCTGAGCGGCTTTGACGGCTCTGGATGCGTGCAAGGGAGGCCCCCTCCAGCACACAAGGAGGGCACAAGCAAGTGGAAGTCAGGGCTTATGTTTCCCGCTGATAAATGTATTAGTCTTTAAAGCGGAATTTAAACTACAACCCTTTTTCAGGCACCTCGGCGCTCCGTTATTTCGCAGGCCTTGTAAGGGAATGTGATTTTGCCTTTTAACTGGAGTGTATCTTATGCTAAGCAGTGAGATTAAGCGTAGGGATCCAAAAGAAGTTGCTGAATGGCAGAATTGCCTTTATAAATAACATTAATAATTTATCCGATCCAGGGGTTTTTTGGGTAAATGAAATACCTGCCTCTGTATAAAGCCCACTGAATAGGAACACATCTCTGCTTTTATGAGGCTTGGATTAAAGAAGGGAAATGCTAAGGGGCTTATCTTCGCTTCAATTTGCAGCCCTTCCGGCTAATGGCAAACTCATTTAAGAAGCTCCTGTGTTTGTGCCAACTCTGCCTTTATTCTCGGTGCCGGAGCTTGGCTGCATTTCTCACCGCAGCGCTGGAGAGAGCGGAGAGGAAGCAGTTTGTTTTTCTTGACCTCAGATTACCAGACAAAAGCTAGCGAGAATAATTTTCCTTGGAGTCCTCCCTATTACGGGTTGCTTAAAGCCTCTGCACGGCAGCTGCAGAGAAGCTGGTGGCGCGGGGACCCCGCGTGTGGCAGAGGACGGGGTGGTGGCTGAACGGGGATGAGTCGAAAGAGTATCTGTCATCTCTCTTCTGGGACGCCCGCGTCCTCCTGCACGGACAGTCGCGAAATGGCAAAACTCATCCTCCCCAAAGCCCGTGAGCTGTCACTTCTCGGCTCTTCTTTTATGCCGGCGAAAATCAATTGCTTCAAAGTTCACTGAAGGTGAAGGCAACATTTGCTTTCCATTCAGAGCTAAGCGGGCCATCTTCGAGAGCAAACGCTCTCAAAAGGGAGAATAGCAAAAATCAGCAGAAAAATTCTCTGAATAATTTGGGCTAGGAAAGGAAAAAAGCAATTTGCTCCCAGTTATTCCACAGACAAAAGTATGAATAAAAAAATCATGAGCTATTTACCCTGCCTGGACTGTTTGCATGAGTTTTATGCTCTTCCAGTTTTGCTTCACCACCCCCCAAAGACCTTATCACTGGATCCTCAGGGCACTTAAAGAAATCGTGCTGCCTGGGTTTCTTTTTTTTTTTTTTTGCGTGCTGGATCAGCAGGGACCAAAAGCAGAGAAAACAAAAGGAGTCCTAAATCTGAACCATGCTGATGCTCGCCTGCGCGTTGACCTGGATCAGAACCAACCATACCAGCGCAGAAATTTTATCCAAAATAGTATTACAGGCTCGGGTGCTCTGCATTCAGATAGCAAGGCTGTGGCAAAGGCACGGCGGGTACTGACAATCTGCTTTAGAAAAACCTGATATGTGTCGTTAGCTATTCTGTTGTAAAAGCAGTTTATGTTACCCACAGCTGCTGCTTTCGGTGGCCCAGCCAGGCGGCTGGCACTGCGCAAGGTGCCAAAAACCAGGCTGCTGCCACGGGGAGAGGAAAAAGAAAGGAGGAGGATGACCTCGTACGCTTTATCAAAAACCACCAAAAAGTCAGGAGATTTGGGGATTACGCCGTGTAATTACATTACCTGAAGACAAAAAGTTGACTGAGGAGTTCCTGTTTTATGTTGCCAGCGCTTTTCAGCCATTAGTAACACATAACTTCTCATTGTCTTTTCCCGAGGCACAGATGGGCTAATTTTCAGCTACCTGATAATTACACATTGTTTGAAACTGTATCAAAAGCTTCTGTTCCTGCGTTCCTCCAGCAGCCACTCTTACAGCTCACAAACTCCCTTGACTGGGGCTGGCAAGGGTCCCCATCCATCAGTCCGTCCATCCGTCTGCCCATCCGGAGGGCCGGGAGCGGAGCGGCAAAGCCTCCACGCTCGCACGAGGGTTTCATAGGCTCCTTGTACAGATTTGCACCATTTCCAAGCTGGGTGGAGCAACTGAAGCTCCACCAAAAGCCTCTTCTCAGCTTGATGCCAGTATCCAAGGTGAACATGGGATAATGCTGCATCAAAATGTTTCTACTTAAATATGCACGGGGATGCTGATGTCATGGGGAAATTAGGGATAAACCAACAGGAGATGCTAGAAATTACCATAACAAAGGTTTAATCTCAATTTTCCTTGGGCAAGGAGCCATCTTTGGGCAAAGTTGTGGACTGCCAAATTGGAGAAAGGCAGCCCATCAGCTGCATGGAGAGGAAGGTTGACAGCCCCTGCTCTAGAGCCGTGGTAGAGGCTGGAGAAACCTCCTTCTCCCTTGATCCCTCCTCTTCAGGACTGCTTACTCTGCCAGTTGAGCTCTGATTGTTTTTAGAGGGCGTTTTCTCAGCTGCTTCAAGACCGTCCGGTGGGAAAATGCAAAGGGCTTCTCTTGTGTTTTCTGCTTCCCCATCATCAAGTACGTCTATTGCCTTATCAAAGAAGGAAATTAAATTGGGTTGACATGACTGGTTCTTGACAAACCCATGTTCTTTGATTTTACTCATCATTTTACATCTTACAAGTTGCTCGTTTAAAGCTTTCTTCCAGCCTCTTTCAGGGAATTGAGATTAAGATGATTATTCAATTTTTTAAACTTTTTTTTTAAAGTATCTTCTTTAAAGAGAGGTGATTCTCTCATCTCCAGGGACCTCTACGCTTTCATAAATTTTGAAGATAACCACCAAGGGTTCAATGTTCGTGGGTGCATTTCATCAGATCCTCTCATGTTGAATACATTTGACATACCCAAATGGCTTTAAACTTCTTTCCTTAAGCTGGTCTTCTCCACAGTTCCCCTCAATGCCTGTTTCATTAAGTTTCACTCACAATTAACCTTTTTATAAAGACTTGAAACAAGGGAGATGGGGCAAATCCCTGCTTTGGAAGCTCAGTCCATTCTCCTTCCCCAGACGCGTACATCCCTACGCATCTTGCCATTCACATTTTATGTCTAATTTATTTGCAGACCCTTGCTGGTTGCCTCCAAAACCTTGTGCGTGCAGACTTAGCCGCTTTCGCGCTGTGAACCTGTATTATTCTTCTATTCTCCCCTGAGGCACATGCCCACTTCGACTTTCCATACGGTTTCTTTCCAGCTTCCAGACCCTGCTGCCGCCGTAATGCCATCTAATTATGCTTCTTATCTGCTTTCGCCGGGGAGCAGTTTGCTGTTGTGCACCATCTTTGGTCTCTTCTGGGAACTGCCAGTTCTCATACGTTTCCTTACCACGTATTTCCATCCGAGAGAGCTTCTCCAACGCTTCCCTGATCTCTGTCAGATGCTCATTATTTCGTTATTTCTATTCTTCTGCCTTACTGTGCTGGTGGGAAGAGACACTCAGGTTATACATAGCTTCTTCTGTTCCCAAATCTCTTGGGATATAAGTTAAGGACTAGCCTGATAACGCTGCAAAACTGAAGGAGGGGTGATCACTGAAAGCTCCTAAAATCCCCTGTTTCCCCATCCCCACCCCCAAGTGGGTCTGACTGGGCATCGCTGCAAAGAAGGTGTCGCTTGGAGAAAAAGATCAAGAATTGGCCAATTGGTGCCAGAATTGGCCATTTGGTCCGTGTTGGATGGTACGTGGTAAGCAGGGCTCTGTGGCAGGAACCCCCCTCAGACCCAGGCATCTCCTGGAATCGTTTCTGATGTTCTCCATGCATGTGGGGATGGGATGATAAACAATCTCTGCTCATGCCTTGGCTCTTCAGGGGATGTCCATATCCTCGGCTCGTGAGGACCAAAGCGTTACCCACCTCCGTAGCTCTATTTCTGGACACATTTGGCTGGACCCTCCAGTTGGACGTTTGACATTTACCAAGCTGGCCTAAAAGTCTTCTCATTTCTCCTGTGGCCACTTGGAGTCAAGTGCCACTGGAGAAGCGGATCCTGCAGGGAAGAATTTCAGGCGCCCTCAGGGGCGTTTGGATCCTAGACATTTCTGAGTGCAGTTTTGTTTCAGGTTTTACAAGTGCTCTTCCGCTCGCTTGCTTGCCTCGAGTAATGAAGCAGCGAGATAAAAGACAAGGCCACGGAAGGTTGTTAAAAAATTACTTGCAAATTAATGTGAGGACAAGGTGTATGAGTTAATATCGTATAAAGACCCTTGAAATCGGCATACATGCGTGCACCCTCCGAGCACTGACATTCGCAGGCAGAACTACACTGGTAAACCGAGCCCAAGGGGCTTGATTAACAGGAAATTTTCAGAATGCCAATTAGAGCAAAGTTTACCGAACAAATTGTTTGCACTTGTACCCTAGAACCATCATGAATTTTAATTCAGCATGGATTTAAGTGGCTGAAACAATAATTAAAGATACATGAACACCTCATGTTTGGGAGACTCCTCCTCTGCTGCGCTGTAGTTTTGGGTGGGGAAAGGGGTGAAGAGCCCATTTGGGCAGGGTCTGCTCTTCCTTGGGAGGACATGGGGGGCAGGAGGCTTTTCCCCATGAAGATATAAGCAGTTTTCCAAGACTTTGTGAAGTGTTTAGTCTTTGATTTCTTTTTTTCTCTGTTTTTTTTTTTAATTCTTCATTAATGGGATCTGACAAAGAACGATCCTCGGGGTGTTTTCTCAATAAATGCTGGCCTGTCTTTCCCTGCCTTCCACTTTACGGTGGCTGTGAGATGTTAGATCAGCTCCTTGGGTCCCCCAAGTCTGGAGCCTTGCCCCACCCCCTCCCTGCTGCCCAGGAGGGGACACGGGGATCCCCTCCCTCCCTATCCCTGCTCCTCTTCGGCCCATCCCAGGTTTGGATGTTGGGGGAAAAGCCTTACATCCCCCCATAATGCAGGGAGCATCTTTGCTGGAGGAGAAATCAGTGCTACCGTGTGGCACCAGCGAAAAGTCACAATGGAGCAGCACGATGTATATGTATGCCTTCATTTGAATTCTTCTCTCCCTTGCCTCGTGCTGGTAAATAAGTTACACGTATTTTTAGAAGAAGTTATTTTCTGTCACTGCACTTTTAAATGTCAAGCTCCTGCAGAAGAGGCTTCAGGATGGTTTAAGGTCAGCCAGGCATCAAGGAAGGAATGGGCAGGTGGGGAAGAAAAGCTGCCGTCGGGCTGCGGTCCAGCCAAACCCAGGGCTAAATGATGGGCAAGGATAAGCATCCCACGTGGAGGCAGCACTCAGGGGCATTGCCCTCCCTGTGCTTCAGCAATTGCCCTCAGTTATGGAATAACTACAGACTGACCAAAAAACCCAGTGGCCGAAAATGGTCTGGCCCATTAGTTCAGAAGTACTGATGAATAATGCATACATCCAAAGGTCGCTTTACAAATGATTAATTAACCTCAAGAGAGGTTAGCCTCATTGGCAACACCCGTCGTCCTAAACAGCTTAATCATGTCTACACGAGCATGTCTGCACGAGGGCTGCCTTCACTGTTTGAAACACAATTATTTGCGAAAAGTATTGAGGAATCCTGGAGCAAGGGCTGGACACCCGCACGGCTCACCGCGGGGATGGGCAAACACGAGCTCCCCAGGTGCGGGGATGAGGAGCAGTGAGACCCGGGCACTTGACCCAAGCTGCCAACAGGGTTATTTCATACCAGGAACGGCACATTCGGTAGAAATTGGAAAGTTTGCTGAGGAGCTCTCTCTCTCTCTCTCTCTCTCTCTCCCCCCCTTGCTGGCTGCCATCCTGAGCACTCCTCGCCCCGGTGCCGGAGCCCTGAGCCCTTCCCTTCCTCCCGCAGCCGCAGCGCTCGCAGGGTCCCACCTTGGCTGTCCCTGCGGGGAGTGCACGGCTCCTGCTGGTGGGATGGGCTGGGCATAGTCCTTGTCTATTTTATATTGGTACGGGGACCAGTACTGGTTCTGTGGTGTTATTCATGGGAATTATCTAGCCTTATCCTATTGAATCTGTTTATATTTCAACCCTTCTTGTTCCTTGTGGGTGGGGAGGGGTCATTGGGTGAGAGAATAATTGTTGGAATGACAATAAATTGTTGTGGGTTCCTCAACCCATGGCACTCACCCACATGCCAGGTGTCGTGTTTGGGGCCGGACTGGCCACTGAAACGAATGACAGATGCTACCTGACCTCTCAGACAGGAGAGCGTCTCCCTGCGGGGAGAGAGAGAGAAAGACAGTTAGGAGTTTAAAAGAAAACTAAACTACTGTAATGAAAATATTAATAAAATAAAAAGGAAATAATGACATGCAATATATACAAAACCGTATCGAGCTCCCAGGATGACGATCACGTCGCCAGCAGGCACTAGACTCAGTGATGGATGGGAACTGGATTCCACAGCTGGATTCAGGAACGCATGGATCAGGATCAAAGGCAGATGAACAGAGAGAGTCCTCCTTGGATGCCAGCCATTGAAGGAAGAGGCTGACCCTTGGATCCCTCAGCTTTTACACTGAGCGTGATGCCGATGGGATGGAACACCCCCTTGGCCAGGTTGGGGTCACCCCTGTGACTGCGACCCCTCTACGCTTCCGACCCTCCAAGGGGGCACACAATGAACTGAGCTGACCTTGGATGTTACAGCAATAATTATAAGCAAGAGCCTCTCTGTCTACCATCCCTTGGCATAAATCTGAAACAATCCGGTCTTACCACTCAGGGAGTGGACACCATCAGAAAAAACACATCGTTAATTTCAGAGAGTTCAGTTCGTTAGAAGAGGCTTAGCTGAAAACTAAAATTACTGAACAGAAAGTTGGTTGTTTTACCTCAAAACCAGGGCACCAGGGTACGGCTGGAAAGGGGCAGAAATGGCACCTTTGCTGTGGGAAACAGTTCAGGCCTTTGTTTCCCATTTTGAGGCAGGAGCGGAGAGAGCTGACCCAGACGGAGAGAACGGTTCCCGCTGCAGATAATGGCTGCTGCGCTCGGTGGGGACGTCGCCTGGGTAAATGGGCCTCGATCCCAAGGGCTTTCTGCATTTGTCACCAGCCAGTGGTTATCTGTGGCTATTAATAAAGTGCTCCTAAAAACCACTTCCACCCTCTGGAGTAATTTCTGGCTGATACCTGGGTGCCCCCAGCGAGAAGCATCTGCTTGAGCTTGTGCATCTTCAGCTGCTGGGGCCCTGGGGTGGTCCCCAACTCCAGGGAGAGCTTAACCACCCCCTGCCCCCTGGTTCAAGCTTCAAGAGAACCCCAAACTCCATGCAGGGTCACTTTTTAGTCTTAAAAGATCGTATTTTAGTTGTGTGTTTTGTTTTTTTTTATTATTTTGGCAGAGGCATGACTGACTGAGGGCTGGCCCCCATCAACACCTCTCACAGGACCAACATCAGTGCATGGAAACCTTGTCTGCATCAGAAGAAGGTCGGTGTTCTTCCAGCTCCTTCTTCCTCCTGCCCACTCTTTCCCCTCCAGAAACAAGCAGGACACAGACCTCACCAGGGTCTTCTCGTACAAAGAACAATTTCCCCTCTCCCCTGATGAAGCTCCTACATTTTACACAGCTAAATTGGTTTCTTACCTTTTTTTAATACGTAAAGTGTCAAAGGCAGCACGGATTCACCCCATGTCCTGACACGCCTGAGGTTTCTGAAGCATTTCAGCTCAATTTCAGCATTTCCAACAGCAGAAGGATCCCTCTCAGCAGAGAAAGAGAGAATCTGGAGGGAAAAACCAAAACCACACGTCCTAAGCAGTTGTTTTTTGCTTTGCCTAACCGGAGCAAACCCCAGAAGGGCACAGAAAGGTCTGAAGTACAATGTTGGTGGGGTGTAAAGCCCAAAATGGGGTTCAGTGACCCATACAAACATCTGGCTGGCCTGGATGCTTTTGGGGGAGAACCTCTAGGTGCTGAGGGTCGCCGTGCTCACGGGTTCAACCCAGAAATTATGGGGAGTCCATGCACAGCTTGGTGCCACCGCTAAGCTGATGGGCCACCAAGTTCTTCCCACCTGCCTGCTCATCTCCCACGTCTCCCAGCTGCCATGTCCTCGTAAAAATCACCGGGAACCTGCTGGAAACGGGAGCAGCAAGGTGATGGAGACAGGGGAGCAGCACCCGCCGTGTCTGCTCTGCCTGGTGCTTCTGCAGCTCAGGCATCTCCTGGGGCTACAGCTTTAATACACATGTTTATGCATTTTTATGGTTTTTTTAGAAGCATGAAAATGATTTACAGCATTTCATATTACATTTTTTTTTAATCTTCTAAAATTAAAATCAAAACAAATCTTTTCCTTGCTTTGCCCAATTCTAAGGCACCTCTTTTGTTCAGCTCTTGCGGAAAAATATGGATGGAAGAAACTCCTAAAATCCCCAACCACAGGAAACAAAATTAGTATTTTTCCAAGTTAAGTACTATAACAGAGTGAACATACATGTTTAATTTGAAAATGTTGATTCCAAATGGATTTTTCTTTTAAAAAAAAAACCAACCAAACTTCCCCCAAGCAAGTCAATATTTGTAATCAAATTGAAATTTCCTCCGGGAATTATTTATTTTCATGAGGTCTAATTTTTGCAGGGGAAAATTCTATGCAAGGAGGTTTTAAGTCGCTTTAAACCAGCTTTAGGAGTCTGGGCGATGGGAGGGGGCTGGGAAATCCCATTCAGGCTGCATCCCACTTGCCTTTGATGAGGGTGATAACTGATGAAAGAGTTTAAATTGACTCTTTCCTCTTTGAAGAGGGTGAAGAGTGAGCAGAAAGGAAGGAGAGAAACCAGAAAGGAGGAGGCATCCAACACCAATTCCTCTCCTCCTCTGTTACATTTCTTGAAAACACAGCGGCACGGCATGGGATTCACCTCTGGCAACGTTAGACATCAAAGGGAGACATCAGAGCTGGCTATTTTTGGTTTGCCACGCAGACAGAGGGGACACGCAGCACTTTGGGGCGGTGTGTCGCTCACCTGCCCTTACCGCGGGATGAGATGAGTTGTGCCGTTGACTTCATCTGCCTCGACCAGGCAAGGAGCTGATGGTGACAGGTCCATGTCTACCGTAGCCTGATGAATCCCACCTGTGATGCCTGACCTGCTGTTGATTTACTGATGGAGCGGGAGCATGCCTGGGGGTTCTGCAGCCCCTCCGGGGGTAACGCAGCACGGGCCCCAAGGAGGAACAGGCACCTTATGCTGCTCTTGGTGCATTAACAGGGCTCCAACCCACCTCTCGAGAAGAGGACACGTGGGTCTTCCAGCACCTATAAGGAAGCCCTTCAGAGAAAATTATGATACCTCAACCTAAAGAGGATTTTCTTACAGAATTCGTGTCCATTTTAGAGCAACAGTTGGGGTTAATGATGTGCATAATTTACATTATTATGCCTTTTATTTTTGTATTATGATAAATCACCTCCCTTCACATTTCTTTTTATTACAATGCGCTGGGAACACAATATAGTGGTAGGAAAACAGCAATATAGAGCTGCATTGTCAGGCTCAAACACAGAACCAGCACACCCATGCTACGAGCATTCACGGATGCACAGCACTGTGTCAGATTATTAGCTCCAAGGCAACTGCCAACATGCGGTTTTATTGGAAATGAAAACAAGGTAATTCAAGATTTATTTTCTCTCTAAGAAAGTGCCAGGAGGCAGGAGCCAGCCCCCAGCATCTCCTGTAAAACACCCGACACAGGGTAACTTGCTGGTCCTCAACTGGGACTGGGAAAAGCCTGGAGTGGGTATTTTTGAGCGACCTCTTCCAAAGGAGGAGGATTTTCCTCCTTGTGCCCATACTGTCCCCTAAAGGGAGTGATGGAGATCAACTGACTCTGGTTTCCCTCTACCCAGAGGGAGATAAATGCACCCCGGGCTGTGGGAACCCCGGGCTGAGATACCCCACTCCTGGGGGATCTCAGGTGGCTTCCCATCACACATCCTCGAAGCTTCAGAAACGTACCCCGATTACTTTCCAACACACAGTATTCGTTGCTTTCAGAATATTGCTGCCTTAGCCCCTTTCCTAATGGATTAGGGTAAACTGTTCACCATATAAAAAAACTTATTAACATATTTATTACACACCGATTTTGTTGCTCAGCCTTAATGCAGTCTGTGCCTGGGCACTGGTACAGGGCCTTGCTGAAAACATTTAGGAACCGGGAGGAAAATTATTGGGATAATTGGAGTGATTAATTTAGAGTTGTTGAAGACCATTTAAAAAACTGCCCTAAATGTGTTCCAAAAAGCCGCTTTCATTAAAAAAGCAACCAAAAAAAAAAATGCACCTTGTTTAGATGAAAGGTGAAAGAAGCGGTAAAAACAAATAAAGCAACCTATATAATAAATGGGATAAAAGCAAGCTGACAGCAACAATCGTCCGTCAGAAAGCAAGAGATGCAAACAATGCCCGACAATAACCCGTGTTGCGAAGGGAGCCTTAATGGAGATGGAGAGGCGGCTCCCAGTCCAGGTGTCTGGGTTGGCAACCGTGTTGGCGTTCCCACAAAGAGGGAACGCGGCAGGGCTGCTCCGGAGCGGTCTGTGGCGCTAATTTTAAGTAGAGGCTTGCTGTCGTCTTTTGGACAATACTGAACTGTTCATGAAATATGTCTGCCTCCCCTCAAATACTTTTCTTTTTTTAAAAAAAAAAATAATCTGAAAACGGAAGCTTGGAAACCTAACTCTTCAGAAGAAAATGCAAACCCACTCCTGTTCTTAGCTTCTGATAAATCTTTTTTAGCTCTATTATCGCTCTGAAGGACACAGAAAGAAGATCTTGTAGGGTTTTCCTGTCTTCCGGAGGAGTGACACCACTGGCAGGACCCAAAAATGACGTGTTCAGAATACTCAGGTTGGACTTGCTGTCCATGGACAGTCGGAGTGGAACAATTCCGGCATCTCCCAGGGCAGGAGATACGCACCACGCACGAGCATCACAGGTGCAGGGAGGCATCCATGCACCGATGCTGAAACCTCCTAACGCCGATCCCTCGTCCAGGTGCCCAGGAGCTTTGACCACCCTACGTGCACAGATCAGCTGGGTTCCACGGGACAGATTGCTGCTGCCAGCTGAGAGGTCTGTGCACAAAATGGGGTTTTCCTGCTCGGTTCAGGGAGTTTTGCTCCATCTGATGCTTGGATCCAGGTTCTCCAGCCTGGAAGCCAGAGGTGCTGGAAAATGCTCCATATCAGACCTCAGAGGTGGTGTCTTAGGATCTTCTGTTCGCCAGCCTTGGGGCAGAGAGGTGGTTAAGATCCACCACCCCCATAGACCCAGGCACTCAGGAAGCCTTTGGCCGCTGCTGGTGTTGGCACAGAATCCGAAAAGACATTTACTTCCAGGAGCAGATGCAAACACAGGGAACTGCCAATTGGCCAAAATCAAATAAAACGTGACCTCTGATGAACTGGAGCCTTAATACTTTCAAACAACCCTGCACTCAATATCGGCAGTGTAATAGTTTACCTTCGAGACATGCGGGCTGAAGGAGAAACGAGACCTGAAGCTGCCGGAGATGTTTCATTACCATCACTTCTATTATTGATAACAAGCCAGCAAAACCCCGCGAGGCCCCTGAGCCGGGCTCTAGGAGAGCCTGCCTGCACCTTTTCCCCGAGGAAAAGCACAAAACCTGAGAGCTGAACCTCTGCAATTACAGAAAACGCAGAATGAGACAGAATAGAAATATTCACCCCGGGCAGGTAGGTCCATCCTTTCAGGTTTGTTTTCAATCCTGCAAACCCTCAGCCACTCCCTGGGTAACCACGTACCCACGCAGCCCCTGGCAAAAGCCCCTTTCTTTCCTTTGAAGTGGGGCAGAGACCCTCAGGGGACAAACCCTATGCTAGAAATAGCGAGAAACCTTTTGGGGGAAAAGAAGAATGTATCTGAGTTTGATTGTAATGAAAAAAATGGAAGCTTATCTGCAATACACAACCCCTCCCAATCAAATTAATACCCCAGACCAGAGTGCTGTCCAGAAGTAGTGTAAATATCTCAGCAACTCATTACCTTGTTGCCTGGATCACACCAAACTTTTTGGAACCAGCGTGAAGAACAGGCAAATACATTAAAAATTTGATTTCTTTTATTTTGCTGCAGCTGTCCCTAACTTCGGTCCCTTTTCTATTAAACTTTGGCTTGAGTAGATTCAATTTTTGCCTTTACCTTGTGGGTTTTTTTTCCCAGCAAGTTGTTTCTTACATTTTTAAGATATGTCCCTCTTATTGCCCTCGAGTGTCCTGGAGTCCCCAAGGTGGAAGACCCAGCTGCAGCTCTGGGTATGGGTCTATAAACCTCTTTCTGCCTCTACCCCAGGATAAAACAGGCTGGTGCCAGCAATTACAGACAGGTAGCTTCTCCCGGGCTACACCTGCACCCCAGACCTGTGGTTGTGGGGTGTTTCAGGTTACACTGGGCTAAACAGCTCCTTCTGCCGAAATCCGAGCCTCTGGGGACAGCTCTTCTTGCCGCGAGGTTTTATCCAGAGCTGCTGCAGAAGCTGCAGTTCCCCATCCTGAAAAGTCCCTCATTTGGGTGCTTCAAAAAACCAGCATGGTCAAGCAAATGGGAAGCACAGCTGGGGGCTGTTTGGGCTGTACTTTTCATTTCCCAAAAATCTGAAGGCGGGGGAACTGACAGTCTATGACAGTCACTACTGCCATACCCCTTACAAACCTTTCACTGACTCGCTTCTCAAGGCATTTAGACATTTGTAACCTGCTGCTTAAGAGGAACAGAGACACCATATGAGATTGGCCGTGGCAGTAGCACGCGCGGAGCCATATGCTCTACCAGGAGAGGAGAATACGGCGATTAGCAAAGGGGCTGACCCCAGGCAGACATGTCTGGGGCCATGGCCGAGGCTGCCAGAGATGTGTGTCCTGCTCCCACCGCTGCAGAGCAGGGCTCTGCGCAGCCCTTCTCATGCCCAAGAGCCAGCAATGCCCTCGCCGCCTTTGGTGGAAGGAAGTGGAATTCCTGCACGGCCCATCCTTTGTGCACGGGGCACTCCAAATCCTATTCCAGCTGCGTGGAAGGACCAGCCTTCTCCCTGGCCCATGAAAAAAATAAGCCACTTCTTTGCAGCCTTGTAGCAGCAGCACTGCTGCACCAGCGCTGGGCAACGGTACGCAGGGCACATGCCCCCATGCATCCCCAAAATGCCACGATGTCCCCAAAACACACAGCCAGGGCCAGGTGAAAATACATGTCCCTGCTTGCAATAAAACTCCTTGACTGCGATAAAACCATTTAATGGCCAAGAATCATTTTCTGCACGGTATATCAGTCAGTTAAGTTGTCATATAGGCAGGGCCAGGAGTTGGTTTAGGATGTTGCAGCCCAGTACAGTTTTTTCCCCCCAGCTGCTAAGGAGGTTGGGGAAATCCTTTGCCCCCTTCGCTGCTTCTCCAGCAATTATGGCTATGTCCGTGGGTCTGTGCTGTGAGCTGCACCACTGGCACAGCTGGAGTTAACGTTGACTTCGGAAAGCAGGAAGAAGGACCGCATTCATATGTATATATGCATGCATATAAAAATACGTATTTTTAAACCCAGGAAATTCTCGTCGCCTCCCTGGGGCGCAGCTCCCCGCTGCTGCTGGGCGGGATGCAGGATGCAGTGCGAGGACAGGGGCTGGGAAAGTGGCAGGGCCGGGGCTCGCAGCCAAGGGAAACACCCGCAGCAGCCCCCTGCAGCTCACAGGGACGGGTTTTTGCAACACTCCGGCTCCTCGTATCCACCTCCAGCCTGCGGGATAAACCCCCCTCTGTGCATATAACTAGTTGCTGGCAGCCTGCCCTCCTGGAGATGATGGCCACCGAGATGCTCGGCCCAGGGGTCTCGCTCCGTGCTGCCATGTCAAGCCCTGCCCCGGTGTGGCTGCTCGGCAATACAGCAGCCGAGGGCTGCCATCACAAAAGGAGCCAGTCATCGTCCCCCTGTCCTCGGCACTGGTGAGGCCCCACCTCAAATACTGTGTCCAGGTTTGGGCCCCTCACCAAAAAAAGACACTGAGGGGCTGGAGAGTGTCCAGAGAAGGGCAATGGAGCTGGTGAGGGGTCTGGAGCACAAGTCCTGTGAGGAGCGGCTGAGGGAGCCGGGGGTGTTCAGCCTGGAGAAGAGGAGGCTGAGGGGAGACCTTCTCGCTCTCTACAGCTCCCTGAAAGGAGGGGGTAGCCAAGGGGGGTCGGTCTCTTCTCCCAAGGAACAGGCGATGGGACAAGAGGAAACAGCCTCCAGTTGCACCAGGGGAGGTTTAGACTGGATATTAGGAAAAATTTTTACACTGAAAGGTTATTAAGCATTCGAACAGGCTGCCCGGGGAAGTTGTTGAGTCGCCATCCCTGGAGGTTTTTAAAAGATGGGTAGACATAGTACTTAGAGATATGGTTTAGTGATGGTTTTTGTCAGTGTGAGGTTGATGGTTGGACTCCATGACCTGTAAGGTCTCTTCCAACCTAGGCGATTCTATTATTCTATGCCTGTTCTCCTGGGCATGCAAGAGCCCGTGGGGGAGCTACACAGCACCTTGCTGCTTTTTTCTGATCAGGTTTTAGCTGAGGAGCTGAAGGGACCCATGCAGGAGCCACCCAACGG
Organism: Larus michahellis; assembly: GCF_964199755.1. Classification (NCBI taxonomy): domain Eukaryota; kingdom Metazoa; phylum Chordata; class Aves; order Charadriiformes; family Laridae; genus Larus; species Larus michahellis. The sequence continues at coordinate 2,752,267 of NC_133906.1, read as the reverse complement.
CACCACAGGAGACACGCAGCAGGAGGCATGCATGTCCTGCACCCACCTCCTCACACTTACCTTAGCGCCCCGCAGTCCCCAGTGAGCTGAGCACCTCTCCGGTGCCTGGAGAAGGGAAACATGACAGCATCTCCCCAAACCCTGGCATCACCCCTCTCTGCGCCCAGCAGGAGGGCAGCAGCAGCACAGGCTGGGGCAGCATGGCTCCTCCAGCTGCCTCTTGCCAACAGGTCCCAGCTCCTGCAGCCCCCTCAAATCCAGATGCATGGAAAAACCTGCGAGATGACAGAGAGCTCTCTCACTCCTGCCATAATTAGTCCCTTTGGAATTCAATTAACAAGCTCCCCGCTGCAGCTATCAAGCCATCATCAGTTAGGCAAACAGGCAGACAAGCCAGGCCAGGTCCTTGTGAGTACAATAGAAATATTTCAGCACATCCAAGGGGAGCCTGTCCTTCCACACCCTCTGCAACTTACTTTAAAGTGTTGCCCCGCAGGTGGGAATTTAAGGGCTCTGCTGGTGACCAGAAGCACCTGTGCTCCCCCTGCTCACCCTTCCCAGCTGGAGAACATCTACCCTGGCCAAGCAGTGCCAGGGAAAAGCATTGTCCCCGGCATGACCAGACCAAGGCTGACCTGGGTCTGGCAGGGTTGGTGCCGTGCAAGGTGTGAACGAGCTATCAGCTCTGCTGTCCCTCCGTTCTAGCGTGGTGCCAGGCACGTAGGCAGGGCATCGTGTGCGATCCGAGTGGCATTGCCTTGCTGCTCTCCGGGGTGTGACACGCACTGGTGCTGGTGAATAACAACCATCGCTGCAGGGGCTAGATAGCTTCTTATTTTTGTGGGTGTCTGGATTCTTCTAGAAGCTTGGCCAGGCTGGAAATAGAGAAGCTGGTGTTTTCTGAGCTGTTCTCCTGGGCTTCTGGAAATGGGAAGAGCTCAATTCAGCCCACTTATTTTCAAATACCAGTGGAGCAGGGTTAGAAATAGGGCTTTAGCTTGGGGAAGACCTAATACTCATCTCCCTCCCGGGGTGAGTTTGGGGCCAGGGAAGTGGGATGCTCAACGCCTGGAGGGATGCTGGACACAGCCTTTCCTGGGCCTTCTAGAAGAGCAATGGGATGTGACACCCTGCGCTACCGGTGGCCGAGGAACAGGTTCTCGCACAAAGGTCTGTGAACCTCCTCTGCACCACCAAAAGCACTGCACTGCCTTTAGAGCTTCATGTGTGTCATATGTTGAAAGGAGAAGCTGCAAAAACCAACAACAGTTCTTACAAATGCCTGGGAGATGGGTTTAATGAGTTCCCATCCCAGCCGTCACCACTCCTTGGGGATACGAGATGAAGAGCACGCAGCACTGCATGGTTTCTTACTGAACACCCGGTCGGTGCCATCCCAATGTGTCCCCAGCCAGGCTTGGTTAAAGGGCAGCGGTCCCTCGTTGCTAACTCATCCCTTCCATCCACCGGGGACCCGGCAGCCCTGCCTAGACGTGGGGGCAAGCAGATGGTGCAGCCACAGCTCGGGGCTTCAGCCCAGGGCGCAGGTGACAAAATACACCCTCTCCTGGCTTCAGTGCAGGAAAACGCATTCGCCTGCTGGGAAAGAAATTTCAACTCAGCGAACGCTATTCAAAATGAAAGCCATTATGGCAAAGAAGGAGGGAAGGAGGGAAAGAAGGAAAGAAAGAAGGAAAGAAGGAAAGAAAGAGAAAGAAAGAGAGAAAGGAAGAAAGAAAGAAAGAAAGGAGGAAAGATCTCTAATGTTTGTACCGCATCAAAATGAATGACGTCATGTGTCCAGACCACCTTGGAAAGCAGTGAGTTGCCAAAAGATGGTGAATGTCTTCAATATTAAGTGCAAAGGACCAGAAGGAAGATGGTAAAACCTACAGAAACTTTCCAGCTAGTGCTTCTGTTTATGCATTTTTCTTTGAGGAGCTTCCTCTGCTTTGATTGAAAGGCGCTCATAACACCGGGGACCTGACAACGGTGCTGGTGCCCACTTGAGAGCAATGCATGGATGTTACCATCCCATCTGCACTTTGGGCGGGTCTTCTCCTGGCCCAGCAGTGTGTGCCGAAGCTTTGACTTCAGCACCTGCATCCCTGCTCCTTTCTCTCCATCACTCACCCAGCATGAACTGGGAGCTGGGCATGGGCTTGGGCTCACCTATAACCTCCCAGTGGTTGTAGCCAAGATCCTGCTGGCTCCGTACAACCTGAATTACTGAATCTCACGCAATTCCTGTGGGCAGCAGGAGAGGAGCACGCTGTGCTCCCGGCTTACAGCTCCCTGCGGTGCCCTTGCACAGCGGTGGCATTGCCCTGGGGGATGTTTGATGTCCCTCCACCTATTCCCACCGTCGCTTGGTGTTACGGGGCAGGACACTGTTGTGCAAAGCCCTGACGAAGTACAGGACAGCTGGCAGTGCCAAAAGCCACAGGTTCCAGGGTATGGATGCCAGCGTACCCCAGCGGGCGTTAATTCCTTCCGTAGCAGCGCAGAGGCCCTTCCAGACCAGTTCACTGCCAAGTTTGGCTGAGATTGAAAAAGCTTAAATAACACGTGCTACTTTTGGTAGTTTGACTCCAACCAGTCACATTGGAAGCTGTCATGGGAAAGTCTGATCTCGCTTGGGCAGAAACAAAGCAGCAGCAGCAAAATGCTCCTTCAAACCCAAATCTGCATTCTAACAAAGTCCTGCCAAAAATTTATCATCCCTTTCCTATGGCAAAGCCTCCCCAGCCTGGCCAAATGAGAGAAGTGGTGTGCTAGAAGCAAGGAGAAGCTCGAGGAAGGCTCGAGGGAGTTACTTCTTAAAGATGCTCTTTTGGAACCCAAATCACCTGGATTTTACTTTCGTTGGCTCACATTTTGCTGTAGAAATGGAATTCATCATTTGATAGAATCACAGAATGGTTCGGGTTGGACGGGACCTTAAAGCTCATCCAGTGCCACCCCCTGCCCTGGGCAGGGACACCTCCCACCAGCCCAGGTTGCTCCAAGCCCCGTCCAACCTGGCCTTGAACCCCTCCAGGGGTGGGGCAGCCACAGCTTCTCTGGGCAACCTGGGCCAGTGGGCTACCAAGATGCTGAGGGGACTGGAACACCTCTCTTGTGAAGAAAGGCTGAGGGATTTGGGTCTCTTCAGTCTGGAAAAAAGACGGCTGAGGGGGGATCTTATCAACATTTATCAATACTTCAAGGGTGGGTGTCAGGAGGACGGGGCCAGGCTCTTTTCAGTGGTTCCCGGGGACAGGACAAGAGGTAACGGGCACAAACTTGACCATAGGAAGTTCCATCTCAACATGAGGAGGAACTTCTTGCTGTGAGGGTGGCAGAGCCCTGGCACAGGCTGCCCAGAGAGGTGGTGGAGGAGTCTCTGTCTCTGGAGGCGTTCCAACCCTGCCTGGAGGCGTTCCTGTGCCACCTGCTGTGGGTGACCCTGCTCTGGCAGGGGGTTGGACTGGATGATCTCCAGAGGTCCCTTCCAACCCCTGCCATCCTGTGATTCTGTGATTCAGTGTCTCACCACCCTCAGAATGAAAAATTTCTTCCTGATTCCCCCTGATAAACATCAGTTCTCTTTGTATTGCTTCAAGATTTCTAATAAAATTAGGGTCACAGTGACCCCGCCACTATTTTGGTGATATTCTGCTTGAGTCGTGGTGAATTAACTGAGAGCAATCCCCTGAATGTCCACAATAACCCTTAATCTCACAAATCACAAATCAAACCTTCCATGTCACCTTCTATCTGCTGTGACCCAACAAACTAAAATGTCTCAAAACTATTTTTCTGGAATAACAAGAAAAATAAACTTCTGCATCAAAGGCAAACCCCAGGCTCACAAGATGCTTTTGGAAACACATCTTTTTTTCCCCCCCAGCTTATAAAAAAATATCGTATGTTTGATGAAGCAAAGGAGGGTAGTTTATAGCGTAGACCCAGCCTAAGCCATAGGGGGACAGTGGGACACCCGAGCTGGTGTCACGGGGGTTGATGATGCACCACAGCCCCATTTTTCACTCTCTTCGCAATACCACTGCCGCACCAGCTTTATTCTGTCATTCTTTTAAAATATTTAGTGATTTTTTTTTCTCCACAAATTTAGAAGCAAGTTGGCTGATCTTGCAGATGAAAACTAGCTTAAAAATTAATTTAAAGCTTTTAAAATTTAATAATTATTTCAGTTAATTAAGGTTGCAGCTTAACATTTTTTAAACTGTTAACAATTTGGTAGCTGCTACTCAGTTGCTGTTGAATAGAGAATGATGGGGACCAAGAGCTGCAAAAATGTCGTCTCCATTGTTTCGCAGAGCAGGCTTTTGGGCTCTTCTGCATCATCTGCATTATTATTGACAGCATTGCTGCACCTATCAAAAAATGGATCTATAACATCGTAATTTCGCTAGAATTTCTTTTGTTCCAGATAATTTAAAATGCTTCCTTGTTGTCCATAACACATTTGGATATGGATTTTTTTTTTAATGGATACTTTTACTTCTCACATCCATTGTTCTTTATTTCATAGCATCTGATTTTTAATCACAACCATTATCTTCCTCCCTTTCCTGATTTGTTACTTATTATCTATAGCTCGGCTCGCTCTTCTTGCTTCCTTTTTTTTTTGCCAGGATTTGTTGTGATCTTTTCTTTGTGATCATCATAAATACGCCTGTCAAGAAGGTACCGAAACAAAAGGCATTTATTTCTGTGAGAATTTGAGGAATTTCTGTTTGCCAATGAATCAGTGGAGAGAGCTATAAAAAAGCACTGCATTTGTGAGAATTGGCCAGCAGATTTTGCTAAGGGCTTCTGCATCCAAATGGGATGGTTAATCCCTGGGACCTCTCTTGTAGATGCAGAGGCTGTCAGCAGGAGATGCTGTGCACCCTGGCCTGGTCTCAGCACTAAAAATCACCTTTGTTTCCTAGACCACCATCTACAGTGGTTATAAATTCATAAATCTGAATATATGTTATCCTGCAGAGATGGATGCAGCACAAGGTGACCCCACATCTCCCTGCCTTGAGCATCCCCCGCAACAGACCACAGTGAAAATGCTGTGGAGTGTGCAGAAGAGGGGCTTAAACTTAGAGTGTCGACCTGCTTGAGGGTAGAAAGGGTTTTCAGAGGGATCTGCACAGGCTGGATCGATGGGCCGAGGTCAATGGTTTGAGGTTCAACAAGGCCAAGTGCCGGGTCCTGCACTTGGGTCACACCAACCCCATGGACGCTACAGGCTGGGGGCAGAGCGGCTGGAGAGCTGCCTGGTGGAAAAGGACCTGGGGGTGCTGGTCAACAGCCGGCTGAATATGAGCCAGCAGTGTGCCCAGGTGGCCAAGGAGGCCAACAGCATCCTGGCTTGTATCAGTCCCAGCAGGACTGGGGCGGTGATTGTCCCCCTGTACTGGGCACTATGAGGCCCCATCTCAAATACTGTGACCTGTTTTGGGGCCCTCACCACAAAAAAGACACTGAGGTGCTGGAGCGTGTCCAGAGAAGGGCAACGGAGCTGGTGAGGGGTCTGGAGCACAAGTCCTGTGAGGAGCGGCTGAGGGAGCTGGGCGTGTTCAGCCTGGAGAAAAGGAGGCTGAGGGGAGACCTTCTCGCTCTCTACAGCTCCCTGAAAGGAGGGGGTAGCCAGGGGCGGTCCGTCTCTTCTCCCAAGGAACAGGCAATGGGACAAGAGGAAATGGCCTCAAGTTGCTCCAGCGGAGGTTTAGGATAGATATTAGGAGAAATTTCTACACCAAAAGGGTTATCAAGCATTGGAACAGGCTGCCCATGGAGGTGGTGGAATCACCATCCCTGGAGGTATTTAAAAGACATGTAGACGTGGTGCTGAGGGACATGGGTTAGTGGTGGACTTGGCAGTGTTGGGTTGATGGTTGGACTCGATGACCTGAAAGGTCCCTTCCAACCTAGGCGATTCTATGATTCTGTGATTCTATGCCCAGAAGGACACACCAGAAACTTTGCTCTGGTGCTGTGTGAGCCTGGCTGCCACCGTCCAGATCTACCCTGACACGCTACCAGCCCAGCTTTGCCATCATCGACTGCGGCACAAACCACGGCCGCTCCCCGCGCTGGAGGGCTGCTCTCCTCTGCTGTTTGATTCGTTTACATTGATTTTAGAATAATGACTTTTCATGAAATAAATTTCGATGAGGAAAATAAATTATTTTCCCATTTGGGCGCAGGCAGGCAGGCAGCTGCTGCGCCGGGTGCACGCTCCCCAGCCCTCTCGGCGTTGATTCCTCATTACAAGCACATCGTTGGTGGGGCTCGGGCGGTGCACAAATTTCCATTCAAATGCGAAGTATTCAAAACTTTATGTATTTTACTTTTCATGCAGAAAATCTGCCTATTTCCACTCAGCACAAGAGGAACTTTTGTTGGGTTGTTTAACCTTGAACAAACGATGGTTTAACCATTTTCAGGACAGTAGAATGAAAAATTACACCGCCGATGTTATGCACCGCTGCTCCGTGGCCGATGGTTTAAACCTGAACGTGGCAGAACTGCAGTCCGTAAGCAAAATATATATTTTTTTTTTTTTCCCAGTGCTGCAGTGGAAATGTGCTTTGAGTCCCGGTTCGTTTTAGAAATGTGCTTTGAAGCAGTGCCCTGTTGTTTTCTTTTTCCTGCCTGTGTTTGATGACCTGCCAGCCTTCAGCTGGCACCGAGCACGGCTCCGCAAGGGATCAGATGGGAAGCCGTCGTGTGGCCCTTGTCCCAGAGATGCTGCCTTCCTCCGTGGGTGCAATTACACCGATGCTCGTCTGCTCGTAGGACTGCAGCTTTCCTAGAGCATGAGATGGATTTTAAAAATAGTTTTCCTCAAAGGCTCTTCAAGAAATTCAACCACCATCCTGGTTATCTCCTTACAATAATGAAAGGTGAGCATGACGTACGGTGGGGAATACCCTTAGAGAAGCAGCTGGATGTCTCCTATGATATGGAAGATCTTATGTTTCAACCTGAAATCCCATCTCCTGTATTAAAGACAGACTCTCAATTTCCAGTCTGGACTAGATACGCAGAAACGTGTGCTTGTAGACCCTCCCTCATTCCCCTCCAAGCCCAAATTAGAGTTTGGCCCAGGTCATCCATTCCAGGAGCTTCCTGATGAATTCCTACATGAAGCTTAAAAACCAGAAATAACATCAAGAAAAGCAAACCATCTCCCTGGGGAGGTGTTGTAAGGCCAATGGGGCCCAAACCATATCCCTGTATCTCCCAGCAGATGCTGTCCCTTGGGTTGGTCAGTTATCCTGCAGCCCATCCAAACCTTACAACAACACCCTGTGGGGAAGACATCTAGCTATGCAGAATATGAAGAAAACATTTTCTTCTTGCCCATTTCAAATGTCTTGATCCATGGTTTGATACCCCTAGTTTTTGTGCTGCGGGGAGCTGTGAAAAATCACTCCCGTGCCCCTCCTCACCGCACAGCCCTTCACTCACACTTCTTCCAGGATAGAGAGTCCCAGTCCATATAATCGTTCCACTTCCAAAGCCATTCCCCGACCCTTGTCTTTCCCACTTCTCTCTGCATCCTTTCCAGTTTCTAGGGTTTTTTTCTGTCCTTTTTTTTTTTTCCCCCTCCAGCGGACGGAACAGATTTGCAAACAGTATTTAAGTAGCAGCTGAATTATTGATCTGCGCAATGACAAATTGATCTCTTCTGTTTAACACTTTCCCCCTAAAAATTTCCACACTCAATTTACTTTCTAGGCTATCACAGATCACTGAGGCGATGTTTTCGTAACACTACCTGCAACGTGGGTATGCAAGGAAAAAGTTGTCTTTCCTGAGCAGTAATAGCTCATTTAAGGCTTATGACTAGTTCAAGTACAGAGGGATGCTTTCACCCTTGCACATGATTTTGCACATCTTGCTACTGAATTTCACACTCATTTTACTGTCCGGTTGCTCAGTATGGAGGGACCTTGCCATAGCTTTTCACCATCATCTCTGAATATTGAAATGTTGTCAGCAGCTTCATCCCCTACATGTTTTCCTTTCTTTCTCCAGGTCAACTCCCGATCGGCAGATGATGCTCCACCGCAGGTCCCTCGGCACTTTTATTCCACTGCAAAATCTAATTTATTCCTAATTTGTGTTTCGTGTTGTTATGCAGTTATTAGACAGAGGAAGACTTTCTCTTTTACACTATAGTGGTTTAATTTCTTTAAGAGCCTCTGATGAAGGTAATTTTCCAAAGCTTCTGCCGAATGCAGCTCCTGCTCTGCAAGCTCACCGGCTCTACAAAGGACTTCCCTCTGCAAAACCTGCACCAACTCTTCTCCACTATTTCGTATTTATTCTTGTGCCTACTGACGTCTTTGTTATGTTTTCCTGACTGTTTGCCCAGCACAGAGATCAGCTGGGCAGTCCCCTGGATTGCTGCTGTGGGCCTTTTAAATATCGTTGCATTTACCACCTTCAGCTCCTATGGTACCACGTTTACCTTACACAGTCCCTTGCGCAGCACCGCTAAACGGCTGCTTCATATGAGGCATCCTTTGGCCTCTGGGCTGAACGCCATCTGCTTCTTTTGATACTCTTAATTTCCCCAGTTTGCTCCCCAACCTCTTCCAACAACGGCTGGTTTCGGGATGGGTCCTCCACGGTGGGAAGAGCCCCGAGGATCTCCACAGCTACTGAAGGGTTTGAGAAAAAGGGTCTATTATTAGACTTTTACACCTTAGAAAGCTGCTCATCAAGAAAAGGGTTTGTCTCCTTTGTCATAGTTTTACGCTTAATTTGTCATCTTGCACTCTTTTTTTTATTTTTCTCACTTGAACATGACTTCTGCTTTTTGAAGGATACTATTTTACCTCTGACAGGCTCCTTTAGTCGGTTCTTTAATGAGAACAGCTAATTTTTTGCCCTTTTAAAGTCTCTTTTGATAATTGTATAGATTTGCTCTCATCATCTAATAGAAGCTCTTTAAAAAATATCTATGTCCCCTGGAAAAATTTTACCCTTTTGGCGGCTGCTTTTAATTTCTTTTTAACAAGCCTCTCCACTTTAATGCGGATACCCTTTTTGAAACGAAGTGGCAATGAACTTTTCAGTTTTATTTTTAAATTTCTACAATGTTACTGAGTGTAAGTCCGTTGCAGACACTTTTACAGAGGGACTCTTCAATAATAACATTTTAAATTAGCCCCGTGGCCTACTCAGGATTAGATCTAGCGCTGCTTCTACTAGCTGTCCTTAGAAGGAGTTATCTTCTATGTTGTCTCCAGACATCTATCCATTTCTCTGTGGGACTATTTGAAGTCCCCCCAGTACTGGGCTGGTTTCCACCCCCTCGGCCCCCTCCATCTTCCTGGTGGTTAAGAGTCATCTGGTGGTAGGCTGCGTGATGAGGTACCCTCAACCTTTTGCATTGGTGTTGAATTTAAACCCACAGGGGGCCTATTATTTTCTAACTTTTATTGTTCATTGTCTTATTCTGCAGTAATTAATATCCAGCACACTCCTCCACTTGCCCCACTGATGCTTTCTCTCCTGGTCTGGTGTGCCTGTTATACCAATGCTCTGATGGTTTGGGGTCTGTGGGCACCGTGAAGGTCACCCTGTCCCCCCAGTTTTCACAGAAAACTCATGGGCTGGGATAAAACCTCAGTAGTGTCTCCCACTGACCTTCTTTGCTGGACGAATGAGACATCCAGGATACCCCTTTCCCAAAATAAAGGTCTGGGAGAGTTGCCCATTTCAGTTGGAGCTGTTGCTCCTAAAGACGGGCATGTCCATGATCCTAAAGCTTTACCTGGATTCATATGTGATGCCAAATAAATATATATGAGAAAACAATATAAAAATCATACATTTCACTGTAGCAATGGAAAACTTATGTTATTAATTACAAAGTTTAAAAGAGGGCTGCCAACCCCCCAACAAACATCACAGCTCTTCCTAAGGAAGAAGGCTACTTTCACACTGGTGGTGTTTCACTGCAATTCCTGAAGATGTGCCCCAGCCCTGAGAACCTTTCAGGTTGCAGACCTCCCCCCAGCGTGCCCTGGACCACGGCTTGGATATCTGGCCCTTCTGTCTGATCCCAAATGGTAGGACATGTGCCTGGCTGAGTTCTGGACACCTTTCTCCCCAAGGCATATACCAGGGCAAGATTCAGACAGTCTCCCATGCTCGTTAAGCTGACCCCATCACTTTCTTTCCAAGCCCTCCCATCTCTGCATCCCCCATCTGAGTACCCAGCTGCGCTGGTCCTGTCCCACCATCCATTCTCCCATGACACGGTGGTCACCTGTGTGTGAAGGTCCTCCTGACCACCACCTCCGTCCCGTCTTCCTGACCCTTGCGTAACCTGGGAGCTCTTGGGGGCAGACAGACATTGATCCCTCCACTCCTGGCACGTCCAGTGTGTAAGAAAACCCAAGTGTGTTCAGACCTGCCTGTTTTCCCGACTCCCTCCTTTGCATTTCCAAGACGAATCTCTCCCTTCCCTAGTTTGCAGCAGGATGGGAGTGGGGGAAGGTGGCAGGGAGCTAGTTAAGCCATCCCGTACTTTGCCTCCACCTCTGGCTGGTACCAAGCCCCCTGCTGGTATTAACGGTGCAATGAAGCCTTACCATCAGTAGAACTGCTGGCCTCTGGTTCCATCACACACCAGCTTTCCAGACAGCAGCGCTGCAAAGGGCAGTGGGGAAATCGATGGATCCCTGCCCACCTTTGCCTTCGGACTGCGTTTCCTTGAAGCACAGCGAAGAGGAGCCGGGAACCAGGGGGGGAAGGTGGGGAGACAGGAGGGGATGCAGAGCGCAGGAGGGCGGTGTTGGGGGTAGATGTGGTTCCTGCTGCTGGCCCTGCTGATCCTGGTAGCCAGCAAAACCCTGATGGGGAGCTCAGCTGTTGGAAACCAGCCCAGGTGCACAGGCACGGACCCGGAGAGCTGCTCCCATGGGTGACTCCTGCAGAGCTGTCTCCCATAGACACCATCCCATCACACAGAGGGGAGAAGCAGGGAGCAGAGGGAGTCTGGGAGGACCAGGCACTACCACAACCTCTCCTGAAACAACTGCTATGGGATACCTAAATGCTCTGAGGCGGTCTCACCTCTCTTTAGAACGTCTATGAAGTTGTCCTGGTGGTGGCCCAGGTCTCCTCTCCTCCAGCCATGGGTTTTGGGCTAGGACCTCTTTTCTGGCAACCTGGACTCATGCAGATGCCTGCATGCTGCTCCTCTCCTGCAGACCCTGAGCAGTGATGTGTCCCCCCAGGTCTCCCACATCTCCCTTGCCACCTGGGGCTGAGCCCTGCAGGGGAGCAACACATCCCAGCCTGTAGCTTTTGCTGGGACCTGGCTCCAGCGCCTCATCCCACCACGTTGCACCGGGCAGCTCAAGAGCCTGAGCCTGTTTGCAGGCTGGACCCTCTCACCAGACCGACTTTGTATTTTTTGTGGAAATAAGTATTATTCCAAATAAGTGAGACAACGTTAAAAAGCAATTAAAGAACTCAGGTTGTTCCTGAGTAGAAAAAGTAATTTAGAACTGTCCAAACATGTTTTTGACGTTTTCTAAATTAAAAAACAAACCTCTCCACTTCTCAGTTCAAGACATTTAAACCAGGGCTGCTATTTTAAAGGAGCATTTAAAAAAAAAAAACCAAAACGAAAAAAGCCACTTTGTAAAGGATGTTAAGTGTTTTTCAGGTTTCTTTTTGGGTTGCAACTTGTCATACTCCATGACCAGAAATATTGCCTGCAGAGGCTTCTCTGACCCCTCACATCCCACCTGCCGTAGAGGAGCCAGGAATGTGTGACGACAGGCGGGAAGGTTGTGAAAATCCAGAGAAATTCCCTCTCCCACATTTTAGGCTGAAAGCAGGATTGTTTCCAAGTCTCCTCATTTCCGTTGAGCTTTTAAATCGCAGCGAAAAACTGCCAGGAGCATTCAATAAGGGAGGAGAGGAGGAAAGGGGAAATCCAGCAGCAAAAACTGGGTGGCGCAGGCAAATGCGCGTCTCCGAGGATGGCCAGCAAGGATCCACCATCTACCCTGGATAGTTCTGCCTCAAAACACTTCTAAAGCAAGTCTGCTCTCCATTAGGACACTGGGGAAAGCCTTGTTCATGCCAAAATAATGTGTCCCGGCAGGGTCTGAAGGAGATACACTTAGCTTTAGACCGAAAAGCAGTGCTGGCAGGGCCGGTTTTGCCAATATATCCTGGGAGCAGCGCGGCCGGCATCAAGGGGAGCTGAGCGGCTGCACAGGCTCTGCTGATTTCTCATGTTTTCTACTTGTTTTCTGTGATCTCTCAGCAAACTGGTAGCAAAGCGCGCTGCCCCATTTCTAAAAAAAAAGAAAAACCCCAAACCCCTGCAAATCCTCAACATCAGCCCTAAAGAAACCCAGCCTGGCAAGGACCAGCAGGTTTCCCTCCAGGTGAGGGTGGGCAACATTTCCCAGGCTTTCCAATTTCCCCCTTTAAAATACACAGCCTGCTTATTAATTTGCAGCTGCCACGGTTTCATTTCTTCCCCGTTCATGCCTGGAGCATCGCTTCTCTTCCTCTGCATCCTGTTGGACGCCGTACCTGGCTGTTGCTGTGCGGTGACGTCCTTGTCTGGTTGTACAGCTACAGCTACAGCCGCCTGTTTGCTTGTCTCTGTGCAATCTCCTCCTGGAGGCTCCGGAGGATTCTGTTTGCACTGCACGGGCTCAGACCCTGGGCTTTAGGGATAAGCCAGATTTTCTTCTGATTAAAGACTTCTGAAAGATTAAAGATACACAGCCAGGGCCCAAGTCAAAGCTGCAAAGCAAAGATCATTCTGCACCTTTTCCATGTGCAATTTGATTATCATTTTTTTTTTTCAGTCTGTTCTCCTGCATCAACATGAGCCGTCAGCGCGCACTAGCAGCCCAGAAAGGGCTAGCACCAGAAAGCCAATCGTATCCTGGGCTGCATCAGGAGAAGCGTGGCCAGCAGGTCAGAGGTGGTGATTCTCCCCCTCTATTCCACTCTTGTGAGATCCCACCTGGAGTACTGCGTCCAATTCTGGAGCCCCTACTACAAGAAAGATATGGACGTACTGGAACGTGTCCAGAGAAGGGCCATGAGGATGATCAGAGGGCTGGAGCACCTCTCCTATGAGGACAGACTGAGGGAGTTTGGGCTGTTCAGTCTGGAGAAAAGAAGGCTCCAAGAAGACCTTATAGTGTCCTACCAGTATCTTAAGGGGGCCTACAAGAGAGCTGGGGAGGGACTTTTTAGGATGTTGGGTAATGGTAGGACTAGAGGGAATGGATTAAAACTAGAGATGGGATGATTCAGACCGGACGTTAGGAAGAAGTTCTTCACCATGAGGGTGGTGAGACACTGGCCCAGGTTGCCCAGAGAGCTGGTGGAGGCCCCATCCCTGGAAGTTTTTAAGGCCAGGCTGGACGGGGCTCTGAGCAACGTGATCTAGTGGGAGGTGTCCCTGCCCATGGCAGAGGGTTGGAACTGGATGATCTTTAAGGTCCCTTCCAACCCTAACAATTCTATGATTCCGTGATTTTTAAACCCATAAATTGGAAAAGACAATCATCCATCACAGAGCATCATAGTGCCCCTGCTCCAGAGCAGGGCTGGAAATGGAGAGCCACAATCCAGTCAGTCCCTATTCCCAAGGGTTTTGCTCCCACCCCAGTGTCCTGGCACAGCCAGTCCAGCTCTGGATGGGTCTCCCACTCTGCACCAGCCCAGGCTCCAGCTTCTGTTCTGCCTTTGTTCTGCACCGCTTTCTCTTTTCCTCCCATTCCCAGTATTTGTCTCCATCCCACACATACAAACTTCCCCATCCTCCTCCACGTCCTCTTCTTCAGCCTGGATGACAGCAAAGACCCCTCCATCTCCTAAAAAAAAGAGGTGCCCCTGAGGCCATGGGCAAAACACGCTCTTCTCATGCAGCAGAGGTAGTTACGTGGCCAGGCTAGTTGGACAAACAGGTCAAGGGCAGGGGACAAATCATCCTCCGCTGCCTGCTTTGTGGTGTTGTGTGGCCTTGCCTGAATAGCCAGGAGCCACCTGAGCAACATCAGCCTGTCCCCAGCTCTAAAAGCAGTCCAGACAGGCATCCAGCTCTGTCCCACCAGGTGCATTGGGACGTACCTGTGGGAGCTTCTGGTGGCATTGTGTGGCCGTGTCTCATCCTGCCCTGCTGCCACCACGCTCATCAGATGGTCCCAGGGAGCGAGCAGCTGCCTCCAGCCCTGAGAAAAATCGACCCGATTTCCTCTGTGTGGAGACCATCCCCAAAAGGCTTTTGGAGCAAAAAGGGCCAGTTTTGTTTGACTATATATTAGGATACTTTCTTTTCTTCTGCAATGAAGATAGCTCGAAGCGACCAATTCAAACAGAGTAGAAATAAAAAGAGTTATGAGTAGAAATAAAAAGGTTTTATGAACAGCTTCCCCACCCATCACGTCCTTGCTGGCTGGTCCTTCCTTCCGAGACCTGGTTTCAGCTGACAATAACTCAGAGAGCTGCAGCGGCCCTGGGCTGTTTGTCCATCCATCACCCCCTGTTCTGCAGCCTCCTGGAAGGGGCTGTGGGCTCCCAGCTCAGCTTTTCCTCGCCTCCTCCTCCTGCACCCAGGAGGCTGGTCCAGGTCCAGGCTGCCTTCTCCCGAGGGAAGGAGCAAGGATGCCGGCTCCCTTCAGAGGCATCTGCCCGACTCCGACACTTTTATTAGAGAAACCTGACACACACACAGGCGCCGGGAGCGCACGCAGATCAAACAGATGCTGTCTGTCACAGAGCTTAAAGCCTAATTACAGAAGATTACAGAAACTATTTATAAATATTTATATCCATTTAAATATATTTATAAACGTATCAGGATTGGATAAAAGTGTATATTGTTATTTTAGCTTAAGACATAACCAAGTATCATTTATACAATGCTCATACAGGAATCATATATTTGTATTAAGCTTCTTTTTGATTAACATGGACAGCCGCTGTTAACATTTGAATTGCTGTTAATACAAAGTAGGTTGGCACCGATGAGCTGAGAAGAATGGGTGGGTAGATACCGAGAAGTCTGTAGTCAACAGAGCAAGGATACTACGGAGTAAAAAACTCTTCCCCTTCTTAAGCAGAAATCCTCCTGACTCACCAAGAAGGGTGCTGGAAATATATAGCTCGGTTATGTATCTTCTTTCATCATTAATCTGCTGATTTATTGTGGCAGCAGACTGCCTGCCTTGCCCCATCATTCATTTGCATCGTGCCTGCAGGCACCTGGGGCAGCAGCCGCCTCCCACGGCACAGCTCCCCGGCGCTGCTTATCTCGCTCGGGTCCTCTACACGTGCAGCAGCTCTCTGCAAGCCTAGCACCTAAATCACGATTTCACATCACCCAGAGGTTGTGCAACCTCACAACTTGCTGCTTTTGCAGCTCACTTTGGACCCTACGGAGCAACACTCTCCCCTGGGCACCTCCTGATGCGTGGCAGAGTTGTACTTTCCACTGCACAGCGGCTTCGTTCCTTCATCCAATGCTTGGGAAAGGCTCCAGCAGAGGCATTTGGAAAGTCACCTGTGATTTCTTCCTTTCTTTTTGTTTGGTTTTCTAAAACAAAGGACTTGTGTGCTATTCAGTGGCCTGCCAGGCATTTTGAGTTGATAGGACAGCCAAAGCCACAGCTGAGAGGGACAGACGTCCCCACATCAGCACATTCCCAGGAACTGTGTGAAAGTCAGGAGACGGGATGGGAGATGAATCCTTCTTTGTATTTTTGGAAGCACAGCAGGAAAGACTCAAGCCTTACCCATAGCATTCAGCAGCAGCTCGCTAATCAGGAGGACGTGGGCTGGTGAGCCACCAACCTGCATGGAGGTCTGGACTGGCCCCACGCCGCCCAGCAGACATCTCTGGGTGGTTGGAGGCACACTGGAGGGCACTGGGGGTAAGGGATGGAGGTGCAGGGGAAGCACTGAGGTGGTGGGCAGTGGTGGCAGACAAGATAAACTTAGGAAGCACTGGAGCAAAAAGTGGGGAGCCCAGCAAGATGCTCCCCATGTGAGCTGCTCCCATGGCCGGACCTTGGGGTATCTGCAGCCCATCCCCATCCAGAGGAGCGTTCACCTGGGCTGTGCCAAGCACTGAGCAGAAGAGATGCTGCCTGTCTGTCCCTGCCCATGGCCTCCATCACTGGTGTGCTACCGTGGAGTGGACAAGCCAGCCCACCCCTGCATCCTTCCAACTCCCCCAGGAGAAGACAAAGCAGGAAACTCGCTTCGTGCTCCCGGCGGGGTGGTTTTGAGCAGGACAATCCCTTTGGTCAGGCATCAAATACCAGCATGCGAGCCATCTGCTTCTTTGACTAAAACACCCAGAGAAAAGCTGCTGGATTGGAAAAAGGATATTAATCTGAAAAGCATACAACAAAGCAACTGCAGGGTGTTTCCCCCCCGAGCCAGAGCGAGCGAGGGAAAGCTGATTACCATGACACACAGGAGCCCTGATCTAATATTCCACTTCAAGATTTGCAAATAATGTGCCCATTAACATTCATTAGCTCTTTAAATAATACCTGCCAGACCTTCCAGGCAAGGAGGAAAGGCCCCTGCGCCCAGAAATCAATCACATAACAGCCTCTAATTGTGCATTTTCCACATCTACGCAAAGTTTCAATAAAAACAAGCCAGGACAGAATAGCAAAGCCGAAGCTGTCATTGCTGTGTACAGAGCCGCGCAGAGACACCCTTTCTGCTCCCGGCTGCAGCACGAGGATCTTTGCTAATTAGCGGGCTTCTCTCCGACAGCTCGCCCGAGTTCAACGGGCGCTGGGGGAGGCTCTCTGCAGGAATGTGTCAAGCCAGCCTTTCACCACCCAAAATAGCTTCTGTCCTCTAGCTCGTCAGGGCAGCCCGCAGAGATAAGTGCCACAGAAAGAAAAAGGCTGGTGTCACGCCCATCATGCCCCAGGAGATGAGACTCGCTTGAGCTTTGGGAATCCCACGTGAATACCCAGATATGGAAAGGTTTGAGGGGGCCTCCTGCAGCCCCCAGATGAAGTAACACCTGGAGAGAGGTGGAAAACTACTGGTTTGATATCAAGGCACGGCCACGGAGCCGTGATGCTACCTACAAACCTCGTTGCTGTCTATTTATCACCTGGACTTTCTGCCCTCCCACCCCGCCTTCAGAAAGGGCAGATCCTCTGCTGAAGGCAAAAGGGGGATCAGGGCAAGGGAACCCACCACTCTTTAGTCATATTGGTCTTGGGTGCCCAAATGAACTAGCACCTTCCCAACACCCTTGATAAATTAAGTTTCCTAGCTGTTAACTGCTAAACTGCTGCACCGAAAACTGACCAGCTGAGAGTGTCTGTGTTCAGTCTGCCAGGGAGACCTCGTTGTCCTGTCACCACTGTGACCACGTCCCAGGCAGACCAGAGAGATGAGAGTGAGAGGGTCCACCAGCGTGAACACAAAGGCCATGGGCACTGGTAAAACCACAGTGCTACTTCTGTTCTTGGGCTGTGTCTGTGCTGTGCAGAGGACTCCCAAACAAAAAGCATGGGAACAAGTCCTTGCAGAATTACAAGTCATGGGAAAGAAGGACTGAAGATCCCTTCATCATTCCCAGATGCATCCAGATGATGAAGATCATAAGGCAGTCAACCAAGGTTTATGTGAAAGTTTCTAGGTGTAGAGAAGCAACGCCACTATCATCTTCTCTTCAGCTGATTTCTGATGGACATAGTTTGTTGTGTCACCTACTTGACTACCAGCATGAGCCGGCTCCATCTTCTCTACAGCTCCATCATGGCTTTGAGGCTGTGCTGAGCTGTTTGGACACATTAAGTCTAAAAGAAATCAACCTGCCAAGGAGTGAATAGCTTCTCAGCAAGATAAAAGGTATGGTCTAAGCTTTGGGTGCAGCAGTTCTGATCAAAACGCTGAACAGGGCCAGCGCTATGGTAGACACCGTGGCTTTCTGGGTTAGTCGTTATCATTACCCAACTTCATCACACTGAATCACGCTGCTAGCACTCAGTAAGCAACTGTTAGGCAGTGTAAACCTCAAATTGGCTGTCCATACAAGCACACTCTGGATCTTGTCTGGTGTATTTTAGTGCTTTAAAAAAAAGAGCAACAAGACCAGATAAGTAAGTCCCTTTGCAGAAGGCCACCAGCAAGCCTGGAGGCATCAGAGCCTCTGTAGCACATCTTCATGCTCCTTAGAAAATGGCTCTATGCTGTCGCAGATGTTACAGTCAAAACAAAAACACTGTTTGGGAAAGGCACACTTTCCTTGTAAGAAACTGTGTGGCAGGGAGACAACTGCTTACAGTTGCATTTAATCAGCCCAAAATGAGTTTGAGTAGTTAACAGGCAAGCTAATTAGAGTGACTTGTCTGGTCCAACTAGCCAGGTCAAGGAAGGGCAGCGAAAGAAGGGTGATAGGTACTGCAAAGGGTCCGGACATCTGCTGGGTTAGTGAAAACTGTGTTTCCCAAACAAGAATATTCTTGAGCAGTGAGAGGACTGAAGGAATTCCTTCAAAGTGTGAAGGTGAAATACAGAGAGAAATGGGGGACAAACACTTTTTTAATGTGCAAACAACAGTGGAATGGAGAAGCGCACAGGAAAAAGAAATAGTTTTGCGTAAGTACCTCTTCTCTGTAGGTATTGCAAAGAAATGCAAGAGCAAAATGAGTTTATGAGCATACTTAAAGGGCAGTGATCTGATGAAGAAGAGAAATACAGAATTAATGTTCTCTCCTGAATTTCTTCAGAAATTTACCAAGCAAGATTTTGCCAGGTTGATCCACATCGCTGGAAAAAAGTCAAGAAAAGGGAAATTTCCAGTCACAAAATGGAACAGAGGATGTTGTTACCACCACACTGACATGCAAAGCAGAGTGTGGCCACCACTGCTCATGTAGAAAAGGAGGATCATCATTACGCTAGTTCTTCCCCAACCCTAGCCTCAGCTCTTCTCCCATTGAGCCTACGTCCCCCGCAGCTTACGGGTAACATTTCTCACCTCAGACCTGCTCTACATTATTGCTAAAAGCGCCCACTAATCCTCCCTGCTATCTCCCACCAGCTCCTATCTAATTTATCCTACCAGCTACCACAAACTTATTTAATCTAAAGCTCCTGTAAAAAAAGAAAAAAAATAAATCTGTTTTATGCTATGTACTCTCCATTCCCTCATCCAAGACCTGTGTGAACATGGATAAAATCACTATTTAATAGTGCTGGTCAAGCCCTGCTGCTTGTTCAGAAACCTTGTTTCCAGCCTGTTTGGATCAGCTATTAAAAGTTTGTATAAAACTTGTGAACACGTTCCTGTAGCGTGCGAGGGAAGGATTAAAGCGTCTGGCGCACAGGAACAGCCCGAGCGCCGTCTGCATCAATCTTATACCTGAGGATTGAGCACTGCGTGTGAGAAAATACGGAGATAGGGATTCATCCAACAAGATGTTGGGGTCTCCATTAGAGGGGTCTCCTGTGCCCAGTTGTACTTGGAGGATGGAGATGAAGCCAAAGGCGCTGGGGACATGGCCCAGCTCTTTCTAAAGCAGGGGGCGGAGATGGGTTGGGTAGGGATCCCTGGGTGCACCCACCTCTTTCAGCTGCCAAGGAGACCAGGGCAACATCATCACAAGGTGAGCTGGTGCCCAACAGGCTTGGTCATCCTGCAGGTGCTTCCTGGGTGCAGGAGCACGTGGTGTGACCCAGGCAAGGTAAGTCACAGAGAACAGACACTGGCTCAAGACATCCCTACGGCAGCTCTCTAGAGGTGGGAAAAGCTCGGCCTGGATAAGTTTCAGGAAAGTTAAATTTATCCTAGAACAACTTGAGCAGTTTTCAGCTCTTTTCCCCCCACAGCTTGGTGGTGGGTTTTTTTTATTATTCCTTTTGCACTACATTGAATCACCAGCCTCTAATTATTGCCTGCAGTTATAAACGCACACTTCTCCCTGGAAGAAGTCCATTATTTTATACCTAAAACTGAGGGCAGTTAGCAGGTGCTTGGGTAGTGTGAATACTTGTAATATATTACTAAAACAAGCTCTCGTCCCCCCTCTTTGAAATAGCTAAGGCTGCTTTCTGTAACACTGCTTTTTGAGAGTTTTTGTGATCCCAAGCAGATAGCAACCCCTAGTCCGAAGGGCATCAGACGAGGCAATTTAATGGGCCTTTCTAGCACTAAAATCGGGGAGTCAAGGAGAATTTCTGTGCAGCGCGTAGCCATAGCTGAAGTCTCTTTTGCGGCCGTTTAAAGCAGGAGCGGAAGAGCAGAGACGTAAGGGACCCCTTTCAGATTTCACAATTACCTCGTATCAATTGAGCTTGGTCCCCAGGGAGCATCTACTAAGGCTGGAAGCTCAAGGCCCAGAGGCAGAAGGACTTCAGACAAAAGCCAGTTCCCAGAGTGTCCTTACTACACCTTTAAAACCCTCAGTACCTATCACATTTAAAAGCTAGAACATGGACCGGATTAAACCATCTGCAACAAATCACCCTGATATAATTTCAGTATTAAAAAGTCTTTGTGCTACAGTTGTCCATAAATAAAGAGTTATTTTGAAACCAAAGCCATCATCGTGGCTTTCCTTGATTAAATCCTTATAACATCTAAAGAGCCCTACTCCATTTTAAAGCTTCATTTTTGACAAAACAGCATTTTCCTAGGGAAAATATATTTTAAAAACTACCTGGCTCTAATATTTGATAACTCATAACAGTGCAGGAAGACAAAATGTTTATATTAATTTCTCATATATATAACCTATTAAATATAAGCAATATAATATTAAACTAAACTATAATTAATATTATAATATTATTAACATGAGGAACAATATCCAGAGCAGCATGGGATATTCATGAAGCAGTAAACAGGCTTGTTTACTGCACTGAGTTTCCCATTAACTATCACTAACACTGTTGCTACTGAAATAGCCAAATAGCTAAAAACAGCCTTTTCCAACGTGATTTTCTCCACGCAGGGCCCGGGATCGTCTGCTGGCTTTGCGCTTGGAGACCAAAGTGATGGGACTTGTGGGCTCACCATGGTCCATGAGCTGGTTTTAGCTCATTTGGGCTGCAATCCCCGTCCATCAGCGGCTACTGCCTGTCTTGTTTCAACTTAGCTCTGCAAAACACTACGTGAGGATGCAGCAAACCTCAGTGGTAACCGCACAACAAGCAACTTTATACATTAATTGAGGTTGGGTTGCATTTTTTTGGTGCAGCTTACACACATTAGCAGTGACAAGAAAGCCGTCTGCATTAAGAGGAGATATAAAAGTAACACCAAGCACCCTGGGAAGGGGCATTTGCAGCCGCCCTGAGCTCCTCCTGGTGATGGCTTGAGATGCCATCAACCCATTTGACACCCAGACCCGTTTTCTGCTCCAGGAGGACCAGTGCCACCAGGCTCAGGAACAGCAGAAGGGTGAGCATAACTCGAGACAAATACCAGCAAGGTTTTTATGACTGTGTTATTAATGATGCTTTTCCGTATTAATTCAGAGTCTTAGTATTATTGTAACTGGGATAATAACTGTTATATTTTGATTAGACTGCAATTAGACAAACAATAAATCCATAGCTCCACGAAACAGGTGTTCCTGTTTTTCCCTGTAATGACGACGTGGGTCTAAGAGGCAGGTGAGGGAGGGCGAAGGGGCAGAGGCAGCTCCTGGCTCCCTGCCATCAGCAGCATCCCCGCAAGCAAGGAGAGAATCATCGGGGGACCTTGTTACAGCTTTGAAATGGAGATCTCCGGCCGGTTCCGATGTCTGAACACGCCAGGGAAGGATGTTTGAAGGCAGCTCAGGATGGCCTCCCAGTTAGCAGGTCACCCAGTCTGCGCCTTCCACAAATCATTATTGGTCAGTGCCTCAATTAACAGACATCCCAGGATAACTTGTAGCCGTACAATTAACCAGAGGTCAGAGATGGCTGGAGCTGTCTTGCCCAAACTGGTAGGACACATCTCCTTTTATATTCCCAGAAACACAGAGCAGCCAAAATACAGAATACAATTTGTTCCCTTCCTTGGAAGCGCCACGAGAAGACTTGCCCCAGGTGGGCATCTCCTAATTTTTACCCACCTGATCGCTTTCCGATAAGCAAGTGCCAGCTTTGCCAAGAGGAGGCATTACCCATAAGAGACCAACTACAGCACGCATGCTGTGCTCAGACTCCTCTCCCTGGAGCACACAGCATCCCAAAGAAAGCTGGGGGTGGGGAGGAGCAGCGAGGGGTAGCAGCCATCAATCCATCTGGTAACGCCTCCAATTGCATTCAAGGCGAGCATCCCATTAACTTTGTGTCTCTGAAATCCTATTTAGGGAACCGGCTCGTAAGATGTGGAGTAACAACAATGTGACTTTCATATCACTTTGAGAGAAAAAGTACTTGAATGCACTCCTGGTTTATCTTGAGAAACCAGTCATTGCAACTGCAAGCCAGAGCTGGAGAACTCGCTTTCATGCTGGTTCCAATTGATAAGCCCCAAACCGAGCTTGATAGTTGTGTCTTGTTTACCCAAGTGACAAGACAACTCTTTGTGTCCAAATACTTCTCTGAAAGCACATACCTTAGCTAAAGCCTTGCAAGGGACTTCAGTTTTTAAGGCTCTCCTTGATTCACAAGGAAAGGAGCTGCTGCTGTGCAGGGAGCAATACCGATGCGAAGAACAATCTGCGAACATGAAGCCTGGCAGCAATCACATCCTCAGTGTGCCTGGTTTTATCTGTTAATAGTTGTTGCCTGCTCAGCACGCATGTTGTTCTCGTAATAAACCTGCTTCCATGCAAAGCCGCTGCTCGCCTCGACCCGGCAGTCGTGCTGTGAACAAGATGTACCATCACGATGGGGCCAAGAAGTCCTGGCCCTGACGGGTTACCCCATAAGGGCCCCAAGCCAGGAGGAAAGCCCTGGAGAGAGGCAACCCTCCAGTCCTGTCTGCCCACCCTGATTTTAGGTGCTTTATTAAGCACTGCTTGCAAGCTTGCTGCTAAATAGCTCATCCAGGGAACAACAGACTGCCTGGAGGCAGAGGATGTGGTTGTTGCCCTCAGGCAAGGATGGGATTTGCCCGTGCCCCGGATGAGTGCTCTGATATCAGGGTTATTTCAGAAAGTGGGGAGGGAAGAGATGGGAAGATTCTCCAGCTGTGGTTTGAGAGCAGACAGCAGCTGCTGGGCCTTGCATGGAGTGTTACTGTATGTGTGTTTCGCAAGGCTTGTGGTCTCACTGGGGAGAAACCATGGCCTTAAGAGCACTTTGATAGAAGCTGGCTGCACAGCCCAGAGTCATAGAACGGTTTGGGTCAGAAGGGACCTTAAAGCCCAGCCAGTGCCACCCCCTGCCCCTGGGCAGGGACACCTCCCACCAGCCCAGGGTGCTCCAAGCCCCGTCCAACCTGCCCTTGAACCCCTCCAGGGATGGGGCAGCCACAGCTTCTCTGGGCAACCTGGGCCAGGGGCTCACCGCCCTCACAGCAAACAATTTCTGCCTCAGATCTCATCTAAATCTCCCCTCTTTCAGCTTGAAGTCATTACCCATTGTCCTATCGCTATACGCCCTTGTAAAAAGTCCCTCTCCAGCTTTCTTGTAGGCCCCAAGTCCTGGTCCCCCTTCCAGAGGGAGCCTGATGCGAGACAGGGCTCGCAGGCACAGACAGTCTCCTGCAGACAGCACTAAGCCCGTATGGTGCTGGTGAGGGCTCTGCACTCTTCCAGAAGTCATCTGCCCCACCAGCAGATACAGTTTGCTCTGTCAGCACAACTGTAGGATGACTTGGGTTAGCTGATTTAATTCATTATGCTTCATCATTTTTAACAACTAGAGTTAAAGTTATCATTTTACATGTTGCAAGCATGATCAGGTGGCTTGTGTTTTGTTTGCTGTAACTTCTTGTTTTCTTTGTTAATTCTATTTTGCCTAATAAAGTGCTTTAATTTACTCTAATTTCCATATTGTACTGTAGCTAAAGAGCAGAGATAAAGAGAGCTACAAGAAACTTTGAATAGATAATTGGTTAATTAAAACAACTTAACTGGTATGTGGTTTATAACATATTGTTCTCACAGAAGCAACAATATGGTGAACTGCTCTGGATAGGTAATTCCAAGTTCCAGCTGCCTTTTATAAGTGTATACTATAAAAGAGCTGGTAATTATAAAATTCAGATAATTAGGCTCCCTTTCTCAAAAAGATTTCAACTGCTTTGTATTAAATCCTTATCCAGTCTTATCCCCCTGTCTGCTAAATACAATTTCTAGTTGTCATGGGAATTTACACAACCGCACATCCACCTACCCTCTGCTACCACCAGGACCTGTATGAAGCATCTTGGGTGGAGAAGGCGCATTCACAGCTGTCTCCCCCTCCTGAAAGGAGTTTGGATCAGGTGGGATACCATGGAGGAAGGGCAAATCACTGCTGAGCCCACTGCAGGGCAGAAGGTGCTGGAGAGGACAGGGTGGGAGGTATCAGGGTTGGGCTGGTGGAGCTGGGAACCTGCAACCCCAGCAGTGTCAGAGAGCCCACGGTCTCAGAGGGACAGGGATCAAAGAGCCAGGCCCAGGAGAAAGTGGAAAGGGAAGATCTCCTGGGACAAGAAGTGGCTGTGCAGTTTGCTGCAACCCTGGAATTGACGAGTCACTTGCCTAAACCAAGTCTGGAAGCAAGGATCTGCCTGCAATGACATCCTGAGCTGGGGAAGAGCTGTTAATAGGCCTTTTTAATGTTTTCTTCTGTCTGATCAGCTTGCTTTTGATCACGTTCAGTGTATTTTCTGTCTAATGTTTAGGTTGAGTCTTCTTTGGGCCCTAGCAATAAGGTGGAGGTCTGGGCAGATCCACCTCAAAGCTCTGGGCAACTCGGGGTCTGTGGCCAGGCAGCTTGGGGTGGGCAGAAGTGCTCCTGTTTGCTGAGGCTCTCTAGACAGCAGTGCTTTTGGGTCACTTTACTAAGCCTCTGGCAGCGGCCTCCCAGAAGATTTGGTCTGGCAGGCACTGAGAACATCCCTCTCACTTGGTTTCAACAGGAGAAAAGCAGCCCATATAGAAAGAGTGGGTTTGAGCTGGAGATTAAGGCACTGAAATTTAGCTTCCTGATGTGTCTGTGTCCCCTGTGCATCCAACCGTGGTCATTTTAACAGCAGCTGGGACACCTAGCTCTCATGTCCTAAATTTAAATTTAAATCAAAGCCCACCTGCAATGGAAGAGTGGGTGGGATTCACGTCTCCATCCAGACAGCAAGACTGGGCATTAGACAAGTGCTCTCTGGAGGAAGCAAAATGAAACCAAAAGCACCACTCAAACAAATGGAAAAAAAAAAAAAAAGAGAGAAATAACAGGGAACTCTGGTTTGGTTCTCGGTTCCAGGTGATTTAAGTAATTGGAAAATCATAGTTGTGAAACAACTCTTTGCAGAGCATCATAATCAGCCGCACGACGCAGCAGGGCCTAAGTGCGGCAGAATGGCTCTAAAGACCCCTTGAGCAATGTGCTTTTCTTGGGGGAAGACGTGTCATTTTGAGATGGCATCTCTAGGAACAGCAGCTCCTTCAGAAAAATATAAAGTCTTCAGGACCATAAAGATGCAGTGATTCATGTAATACTTATTAAGAGGCTTTAGCCAGCTTGCTGACAGACACTGTCATTCCAAGGTCTGGCTGCTGCCAGAATACAAACTGTAAATAACATGCAATTTTTTCCAGGGTGCAAAGAAAACTCTGAGCACATGGAAGATCATCACCTCCAGTCTGGGAGGCCTGATACAGGATAAACACTCCGGACTTTGGGAAGGGAGACGATTGCTCGCACGCCACACAAATGACACCTACATAAGGGCTGCGTCTTCCCGAGCGATGCATTCGGATCACGCATACTCCCCTCCACATTATTAAGTTTGACTCAGTGCTTTGAATTCTGCTCTGAGCAATCCATAATCTCCAACCAAATAATCATAAAGGCCCTGCTGGCCTTAAAACATATGTCTCTGACAATAGCAATAAACCTATTTATTACTATTGTGACCACTGAAGAAAAGACCATGCAACGTGAGCATCACATCATCCAGATTTACTCGCAAAGCAAGCCATACCCAGCATTTACTAAATGGATGAGGTAAAGTATTACTCTTAAGATCTACTGATCGTGTATGTGGGCATTTAAATATGAGAGACAGTTAGTACTATGAAGACTGGGAGAGGGGAAAAAAAGACATAAAATGAGATTAAGGGAGAAGGATATAAACTACTATAAAAATAACTCAATGAAGAGGGCACTGAGCTCAAGTCCGCGCATCCACAAGCCTCCCACCACTGTAAACCCAGGGCTACGTTAGGATCCAGTCAAAAAGCCCAAGGAAGGGAAAAATCTTTCCTAGGTAGATACACGTTTGGACAAAATGCCCCAGACAGTGTAATATGGACCAGGGCACCTATTCCACAGCTTTAGGACCAGCAAGTGTCTGCTATCTCTGGTGCTCACTAGAGCAAAGCAACTACTGCCCTAGAGGTTCTGAAGCAATAAATGTATTGACGGAATAATGATAACAAGTTTGCAGTAGAAAATTGCCTATATTCAGGCAATGTCATGCTATAACTCTGCAACAATAACGGGCAGTCTCAAAAATAGGAAAAGAAACAGATTTGGAGAGATTTTCAGCTTTTAAAGTGAATTAAACAAAATGGAAATCACTAGCAGTACATGCACTAAAACAGAATTGCCCAAAAAAAAAAATAGAGGAACAACGTGGGCTCCACTGGGGTATCTTTACATATTTAAGAACACAAACGTCTGCAGGACCAAACAAGCTTTATGGCCTTAGCTTCTCTCCACTGATACATAAAAATCAAGAGACTTGCAAAAATAGAGTTAATTCACCATCGCATATGCAGAGAGAATAGCTACAATAAAAAAAGAATGTGCTCCTTGGCTACTATTTATTTTTCAAATGTTCCCACTAAAATCCTGGGTACAATAGGAACAGAAGTGCAAGAGGACATTTCAGACTTTTATGGATAAAAAAGAAAAAAGTGAATCATAGGAGAGGGAGAGCAGAGGAAATGAAAGAGATGGCATTCCCCCATGAAAAAAAAATATATATAATCAGGCTAAACTAAGAAAGATTTTGTGGCGTTACAGATTATAACACCAGTTTTAGGAGCTTTCCCCCTTCTACCCAGATTATCTCTGGAGCTCGTAATATGCCTGCAGCTGGAATAGGCTCTCGTGGAGGCTCTCAGAGCAGCGGACGTCAGTGAATATTAGTTGACTGGAAGCACTCAAATCCCATTTTCCCCCCTCAACCCATTGTCCCTCACTTCGTGGGGAAGACAAACACACTGACATACAAAAATATAGTGAATCCTTAAATCAGGGATAGTTCTGACAAACAGAATAAGACACCTGACTCTGTACTTAAAAATATCTATTTGTTGGCTAGCAACTGGCCTTTACTATACATATATGATTTCATTTGCTCGCGTCCTTCCATAAAAAAAGTTTGTTCTGCCTGAAATACTTCCTGGGAGCTTATCAAGGGTAATAATATTGATGTGGTACAATGTGAGTGGGTCTCATAGACTTCAGGCCCTACCTATTGCCACCAACGGCAGGAGGAGACGGCTTAGATTTTAAGAGGAAGAGACGGGGAGCCTCTGGCAGCAGCAGAAATGAAGCACAGAAGGGAGGGTACAGCCACATCTACAACAGCATATTTGGGATGTTAAGAGTGACTCTTCAGCATCAAAGCTGTCCTACTTCCAGAGTCTTATCGTATTTGCCAAAGCACGATTCAGGGAAGAGGACTTCAGTGCAAATCACATTCCACTGGAAGGCTTGGTAATAAATAAATTACATCCCACTTCTAGAAACAATTTCCCATGATCAATAATGAATAAAAAAAAAGTCAGGTCCAAAGAAGTGTTGTGACAGTGCGACACACAAGTGAGTGACAGCAAGGATTTTGCTTCAGTAGCAAAATCAGCGCCTGATAAAACATCGCATTTCCCTAGGACTCGAAGGGTACTGCAAAAACAGAGGGGAAAACTCAACACCCCCAACAAGGGCCCTGCAGCACAGCCCGAAGACAGATCAGATTTTGAAGAAAAAGGCATCTCCTGGGCTCAGAGTTGCTACACGGCACAGACAAAGCATTGCATTAGCACACGGCGCAAGGATGGGGGGGCGTAAACTGGTGGCACTGAGGACCAAGGCAGCTTCGTCTTTGCACAAAGGCTGCTGAGGTGAGGGTGATGCACATTTTCATGCAAGTTCATGAACATGCTCCCTAGTAGTCTCTGGCAGCAGGTGTGGGACTACCGATCATCAGGTGCAGCACTTGGGGGTGAAACCAGAGATGGGGTCTCTGCCACAGAACAGCAGCAGATCTTCTAGTACCCTGGTCCTTCACCATCTCAACCACCTTCTGACGTGCAACCCATTCTGCTGTCCGCATTCCGGGGACATGCTGAGGTTTAATTGCCAATTGCTAAAGACATTTTCAGCTTGCAGCTTATGCACAGCTAAATTTCAGCTCTTCCATCTGTCTTTAGAGATCCCAATACAGCAACCAATAATACTCATTCCCTGAAAGCGCTAAGGAGAACAGGTGCAACAGGACACAGCAGTCCAAAAAGCTTCTGTGAAGCACTCACTCTGAATAAAAGGTTTGTATCGTGGGGAGGAACTGCTCCAATTCATGTCCGAATAGCCTGTCTATAAACTATTAGGAGGTCCAAAAAGGTGCCTGTACCTCTCAGGAGACATTAAGGAGACCTCTCCTGCTGGGGCTGAACTGCGTCTTCTCCAGAAAAAGCCCTTTGGTATTCTGAGGGCAATCCTGGGTCTTGCTTAGACACACCAAACCTCATTTTGACCAGTAGGAACACAGAGCTCAGTTGCTGGACCAGCCACATTCGTGAGCCAAGACCTTGCTGTCCTCCTTGTCTCTGAGCCCTCTCATGCTGCCAGGGCTCAAGTAACCACAGGATCCATAAAGTTATTGTGGGCTGTCACCTAATGTAGAGTGTACCATGTCCAACTCTAGACCAGACATCGTCTTCACAGATAGAAACAAAGTCACAGAAGCAAATATTATTTTTTTTGTGACCAGAGTTTACAGTTTCAATGACTCATCTACAAGCAGAAGAATAAAGTGCAAATCCATCCAGCCGAGTATTTACTTAAAAGCCCTGTAAGAAGCCATTTCACATAAATAAGAACACTTACGCACCAACTATCTGAGAAAAACAACAAATTTTTATAAAAAAAAGGCACAAAGAAAAGGAGCATAATTTGGAACTGTTTCAGGAATAGTTGACATGATGCCAAAACCCCACAATCCCACAACTTAAAGAGGAGCTGTGCTGCTTTAACACTGCTTTTCCTGATGACTTCTGCAGCAGAGATGCCTCAGCGCGGGGAGGACCTGGGAGAAGGGCACATGCCCATTAGCCTTCACCCCCAGCCTGCACCCACAGGCCAGCTTCAGCTCCCAGCCTTCCTGATAAACCCAGTCCTGATCAAAACTTGAAAAGGAAGCTTCCTGAGTTCACAGCGAGCTTCACTTTCCCACTCACAAGCGGTGAGTCAGACGGCTTTGCGGAGCAGCACTGTGCTGAAGATCAAGAAGGAAATGAAGATGGGATGATGAACAGGCAGCAACCAGCTGTTCCTCTCCCAAAATGGAGCAATAAGCTTTTTCAAGTCCCTCTCTCTAGTTTCTTAGTTAAACAGACCAT
This sequence comes from Larus michahellis, assembly GCF_964199755.1. Classification (NCBI taxonomy): domain Eukaryota; kingdom Metazoa; phylum Chordata; class Aves; order Charadriiformes; family Laridae; genus Larus; species Larus michahellis. The sequence continues at coordinate 2,722,499 of NC_133906.1, read as the reverse complement.
GACACCATCTGAGTCATGCTGCCTCCCTCTAAGGACACCGTGACTGCAGGTTGGGGCTGTCAGACATCAGCATGGGTCCCACCAGCATGATACGCTCCAGGTTCCCCTTCAGTGGTCGCTCCCAGCACTTCTTCAGGACAGGCAGCACCCAAACCCACACCACCACCCTATCCCAGACAACTCTGTACATCCTCCACCAGCCCTCCTCCTCCAAGGAGATGGTGAGAAACTGCCACTTTGTGATGCGAGGGGTTGGGCGTGCAGTTACTTGGTGCATCTAAATAGGGGATACAAGGAGATTTATTTAGTATGCCATGCTTAGGCTATATATAATTCTCTGGTCTTCGGGATCAGAAAGAATTACTATTTCCACCACTTGATGTGTAACTTGGGTGGGTTTGTTTTTTCCCGCCCCCCCCTCCCCCCGCCTTCTGAAGCATCAGCAAGCAGCCACGGGTAAAGGTGGATTTGGCATGGGAGGATGCAACTTGCTCCCATGCCCAGGATTAACCTGATCACCAGGTTTGGGATGAAGAAGGAAGTTTTCCTTAAGTCAAGGACCATAGGGATGCCTTTATATTTTTCACCTTCTTCTACAAGATGGCATTACTCTAACAAAGGCCACCTGGGCATTTTTATTGGGCGAATACCCTGTTGCTGCAGAAGCCAACGACAGCGACAACATTCAGTCTCTCCGGCTTTCTACCTCTGGCAAATACTTTGTGTAGTATTTGGTATTTTAGACTTGGAGTTAAGTATATTAAAGTATGCCGGAGGATTATCTGTGGCTTTTGAAGCTCCAGGATGTTCATCTGAACCCCTGGAGATTTAATTTCTCTTTCGGAGTTGCCTGGGCTCACAGTGGCCCTGTGTAGTCCTCCGTCCTCCTGTTTCACCAGCTACGCCGCACCACACACGCCTGGGAGAGGCACCCAAGAAAATGACTCCAGTGGTTATCCTTATTGACTTACGATCCTTTACCACGGACACTCAGAAAAGCCTGCTGAGTGGCCATAATATACTATTTTAATAATGTTATATTCCCAATTAATTATTAGCTGTATCTTTTACCGGCTACCCTGCTATTTTATGTAGGTTCAGTGTTCAACAAAATAAATTTAGCACTTTCGTTCTGCTCTCAGTTTCAGCTCAGTGTTCCCTTCTCCCCAACCTCTGAAGCTTTCTCAGTATTTCACATTATCACCATACATATTATTAAGCCACAAGTTCCCCAGGAGTTTCTCCAAAACACTTGGAAGCCCGGTTGCACAGCATCTCTAGTTTAAATGCATTTGACTCAATAATACAATTTAATAACCACCATAGTTACAGTTTAGAATGAAAAATATCTCATTAGCTCTGTAAACTTCCAATATGCTGTCCTTTTTTTTTTTTTAATTACCAAGCAGAAATATTTTTGGGACATATTTGACTATTCAGTAACACCACTATCAATTTTATCATGCCCACTCAGTAGTGGGCTTTATACCAGCATTAGATTCCTTTTAATTCCTAATATCAGATTTCTTTTAGTCCTAACACATTTTTATTTTCTTCTTTTGTTCTTTCCCTTTCTAACCACATGCTTTCAAATAATATAATAGCTCAGCTTAAAAGGTAATGCCCAGATAATTGGTGTTATGTTAATTATTGTCTCTTCCCTTCATTGTATATGCGCGTGCATATATGTGTGTGCTCTAACAGCCACTGCCTGTCACCCACGCTTAAAGAAACATCTTTACCTATCACATGTAATGATATTAGGTGTGTACATATATCATTCATATACATTTACTGTCAAGACGCTGGCAGCCATCCAGCTGCCAACCTTATCAATATAAGCAGAGAAACTGGAGAGGGGGCAGCCGGTGATTTCAGGGCAGACGTTGCCTCACAGGCCAAGTTATTATTCCTTTTTGACAGGATAGGGGCTGGGCTTCTGCGTTACCCTAACATGCAAACCAGTACGTATGTACTAATTTATTTTGCACAGCAGAATCGTGGGTCTTTAGTATCTAATTAAACATGCAAGAAAAAACACTCTGGGAGCAAGAAAGTTCCTCTAGGTCCTATTTCCCCACCAGTTTTACTCAGCACTAATGTTGTCATGAGAAAGCAATGCAGCATCTCCTCACCCCAGGCCGTGCCCATTCCTCCCCCAGCAAAAATGAGGGAAACCACTACTATCCTCTGTGGCAATGTGGGGTCTGGATCACCACCAGGCTGGTACCCACCTGTCCCCATCATCCTTTTGCTGGTGTCACCCTGATGCATCCCTCCCAACCATGCCCCCAAGGGGTAACCTTCAGCTTACCAGGGGAAGAACACACAGTGACCAGGGGCTGCTCTCCACCAGGGCCAGAAAAAGAAAAGCTGCTTTCAGACCAAGCAGCTCTTAGGGGCAAGGACAGCTTTTAAAGGCTGCAGATGCGTCACAGCTGAGGGCACTCAAGGTATCAGCCTCATCAGCTCCTCCCCAGAATTTGGGCTCTATCAGCAGCCACCTGGTTCATCCCAGCGTCTGCTGGTCCTGGCATGCAAGAGCATCTTCTGGGGTGGATATGCTGGCTGCTCTACGTTCATCCAAGCACGCTGAGGCACTGATTTCGTAAACGCTGACTTTATTTGGATGAGCTCCCTGCCATGATGCTCTCCGTCCTGCCCAGCTGCACTACCCTCCCATACCTGTTCCCATGGTGGGGATGGAGGAGCGCAGCGCAGGGAGCCGTGCTGCTGGTCAGAGGGGGGTGGAGGCAGGAGCAGAGATGTTTGTAGGTAGACCAGGCAGTCGCCTGGCAGGATGGGAGCCCAGACAAGCTGCAAGAGCTGTGTTGGAAGCTCAGCCAGACCAGAGAGCTGCTCTCCCCCTCCCCAGTGCCTCCCCCCACCTCTCTCTCTGCACTCCCTTCCCTGCCCTCCGGTTCTACGGCTATAATCAAATCATAACTTTTATTAAATTTGAGATTACTTTTTAATGGAATCAATTTCCTGCGCGGTGCTTTTCGCTTCTGCCCCGCGGCTTAGCCACGCTCTGCACTTTTGTGGTTTTACTCTGGCTTTTATCTCTGCTGCTGCCCTAATGAGGAACGCCGGCTGCGTAGGTGAGCAGCCACGACCCTGTCCTACATCATTTGCTGCTGGGACAATGCTCGTGCCTTTGACCAGTGTCACCAGTGCAGACATCCCTGCTGAGGAGCACTGCAGGGGCAGGAGGATTTGTCCGACCTTGCAGCGTTGGATGGCATGAGCACCTCTGGGTTCTAGAAATTTTCCCCTGGAGGGAAGGGAGCCCTCACCTTTCCCCTTGGCTTTGTTGATGCATTGGAAACCCTAGATGATAGAGTCATAGAATGGTTTGGGTTGGAAGGGACCTTAAAGATCATCTAGTTCCACCCCCCTGCCCTGGGCAGGGACACCTCCCACCAGCCCAGGTTGCTCCAAGCCCCGTCCAACCTGGCCTTGAACCCCTCCAGGGATGGGGCAGCCACAGCTTCTCTGGGCAACCTGGGCCAGGGGCTCACCGCCCTCAGAGTGAAAAATTTCTTCCTGATGTCTAATCTAAATCTCCCCTCTTCCAATTTGAAGCCATTACCTGTCGTCCTATTGCTATCCAGTTGCTCTGAAGCTCCTGGAACTCAGACAGGTTGAAGGCACCTGGCAGGGTCTCCCATCCTCTTTGTCGTGCCCTGATGGAAGTCAGAAATTTAAGCCAACCCACGCACGGTGCTTGGCCAGGCTCTGTGAGGATGCATACTCTGGGGCAGCCACATGGGCAGGCTCTCTCCATGTTACCAAGCAAACCACATGGATGCCACCACACACGGCCACTCAAGCACAGCCTTCCCAGCCTTCATGGTTTTTCAGTTTCTTAATAACCATATTGCCCAAAATGGCTTCAACTTTGCAGTTTTATGTAACTTTCCACTCGTCTTCCCCGCCTCCCCTTCTGCTTATTCTTTTCTCTTTCTTCCTACAACACCTACAGACTGTATTATATCCTCTGATGCAAAAGGCCCATTCTGCTTTCACGTGTAACCGCATAATGACAACAAGAAAAATAACAGTGACAGTTTTTATTTGGTCCTCCTCCTGCTGATGTTCTTGAAAAGGAATTTAAGATCCTAACTTCAGATCTCAAACACGAATGTTCTGGGTCCCTCAGATTTCTTGGTTAGAAACTGTGTTTTCTAAATCCTTATTTAGGGAACAGCAGGTCAGGCTGCCTCCTGGTTCTTTCAAGACCTGACTCTAGTCCAGGCGTCTTTCTCACAAAAACTTTCTCCCAATTTGTAATACCTGAGTTTTGAAAAGATGGATTTTGTTCTGGTCTACTGGCATGCGCAGCTTGGGCTCGTGGGCATTGAGCTGTCTATTATGTCGTTTCATTGAATTTCTTTGGGAATTTAAATTTAATTCCTCCAAAACAAATAAAAGGGGCATTATCTGGAGTTCTTTGTTTTCAGCGGAAGCCGGAGCAGGAGGTACTGAGCCCAGTGATGCACAGAGGCGCCTGAGGCCGTATTGGCCCCAGCATTTCCCAACCTGCTGTCTGCCCAGCTCAGCACCAACAGGGAGCAGTCAAGGCGTATCATGGGGTACAGACCGCACTGGTGGTTAATTATTCAAGACAACCACCAAAAAAATTCTCTAACCTGACCTTTTGCTTCCATCAGCCTCTTTGGTGTTCATGCCTCGCCATGAGCATCCCAAATATTTGTCCTGAACACAATGTCTTGCTGCTATGTTCACACCACCAAGTACCTGCTCTCATGGAATCACAGAATGGTTTGGGTTGGAAGGGACCTTAAAGCCCAGCCAGTGCCACCCCCTGCCCTGGGCAGGGACACCTCCCACCAGCCCAGGTTGCTCCAAGCCTCGTCCAACCTGGCCTTGAACCCCTCCAGGGATGGGGCAGCCACAGCTTCTCTGGGCAACCTGTTCCAACCTGTTACTCTCCTCCTGGACAAGTAAAGCTGAGATCCTCTGATTTGGTCAGTAAGAAACAATATAAGCTTTTTTCTCCAAGCCTGGCACTCTCTTTAAGTTTAAGAAAGAGCACGAGCACCTATTGATTCAGGTTTTGGTGTGTCTGCTCTTGCTCTCTCCCTGAATGCACTAAAATATCTTCCATGGCTGATCATCCACGCAGCCAGAAGCAGGTACTCTGTAATTAACACATCTCTATAAGCATTCACAGCTTTTAACTACGTCCAAAACAGTATCAAATGCCACTTTTCATTCAGAATTTGAAGGAGATTTTATATTGTTTACATCCTTCCTAAGATGGGAATCCAGAGCTCTTTCTCCCAACTGGAGAAATATCTCACGCCGTGACAACAAGATGAGAAGCTCTAAGTCTGTAGTTATTCAGGTAACTTTCTTCTTTCTCCTTCTTTCAGAGTCTTATTTTATTTTTCAGCCAAGTCCATTCTCTGTGTATCTGTGCCTGTGAACAAAAGGATGTTATTCTTTGAGATTCGTTTGAAATGCTCTTCCATGGTCATTTATGAAAGCGTAAAAATAGATTCAGTCCTGAAGCATGAGACGCGTCACCAAAAGCCATATATATAAGAATAGATATTTGTGTGTGTTTGTGTGTGTGTAGTCTTTTAAGGACTACATTCCCTTTTTTGGCTATGCACGTGGGGTTTATTCCTGCAAAGGGCGAAGTTTTTTCCAGTCTCACACAAATCACCAGGACCGAGGGAAAGGCAGTTCTGCCGTAACTCTGCCTGTAATTAATAAATCATCTAAAGAGCAGAGAGTAACAGGTCCACTTTGAGGTCCAACAGGAGACTTCCAAGTATAGAAGTCCTTAAAAAATTTTAAAAAAAGGTCCGTTTTGGTGTCCGCTATCAGCTCCTATATTTCTGTTGCTAGAATCTATGAGGAAGCTGAAGTTTTTTGTAAATATGATCCCTCCTGCTGGTTTAGCAGGTAAGATGTGGGAGCCGGGTACAGCTCCACTCTCACTGAGCTCAGGGGTGGACACATCCCCTTTCGCGAGCATGGGGAAGGATGGGTTACATGGTGTTGCCACGGCTTTTTCCATGCTCTGTCAGAGCAGCCAGGCCAGGGAAAGCAGCATTTCAAATACCGATTTTCTGGCTGTTTTTTAAGCCCCAGGTTGCAATAAGTAATTAGCTCTCTCTCTGTCGCACTCCTCAATCAAGCAAGTAAATGCTGGCTGCTTCCATCCAGTTTTATTAAGTAAAATTCAATCAGAGGATGATTTCCCACAAACCCAGTGTTGTTGTTATATGGATGGACGTCCACCTTGGTGACCTGTGCAACCTTTTCCACTGCCCTAGTCTTTTCCTGACATCTCATGCCTGCCTCCCTGCCTGCCAATATCTGGATGACAAATATCTTTCCTGCCCTACACCTAGGCTTGTTCAGAAGTGTACATTTCATTACCTAAGACACTGGGGCTACTTCTCCCCAGTGTTATTTTCCCAGAGCTGGTGGCTCCTGTTTTCAGCTGTGCTTGTCACCGTCTGCCCCCCGACTTCTCCCACTTCTGCTGGGACGTGACTGGCACAGCCGGCCCAGCTCCTTCCAGACTGGGATGTGCTTGGGAAGGTGGTGGGCACCCTTCTGCACCCTCACTGCTGTCCCAAGGCACGTGGTGACCTGGTGAATGTCTCACCAAGAAGCCTCTGGGCTGCTTATTTCCCACCGAACAAAGAATGCAAATGCCGTCCCTTAGTCTCTGAGGGAAGCACATTTTTCAGCGACACTTTCAAGAGGACAGCCTGTCCTTCCTCTAAAGCTATCATAGCGTAACACCCCAATCTGCAGACAAACATTATGCAAATGTCTCTTTTACGGCCATAGTCAGAAATGTGTCTTTTCTTGTGCTTCATTAGGACATTGGCATAAAACATCATTGAAGCCTCTGAGAGTTGCATCTTTTCCATCAGAGAGACAAGATTGTTTCCCAGTTTATGGCTGTTTTCATTTCTGTAGTTTTTAGAAGCCTGGTCTTGCTCCTTGCTGCTCAGAAGACCCCACTGGTGGCCCAGATCTCCACATCCAAGGATTTTCCAGGCTGCTCTGTCTCCTTCCCAACTGTTCATGAGCCATCCACACCTCCAGTGAAGCTGCATCTGGAAGAGAAGAAAGGAAAAATAATTGCAAAGACTGAATGGAGTCAACCCCAGGTTGGTCCTGGGTATCACACCACCTTCAGGCCCTTACTTTTATGCCCATGGTGGTCCCAGCTCACTTCTCCTTGGCTGGTCTGGGCTCTGCTCTCAGCTTGCTCCAGGAGTCAAAGTTGCAGGGATGAGAATGATGTTCCCAACATCTGTTGGTCTGCTCAGGAGACACCACAACCCCTGGGAAAGTGTTCATCTATTTCAAACAATAAATGCACATAGTGCACTCCATGTAGCAATAAAAAATGTAAAGTTTTCTTAGAAATGAAGCTGCCCTGCCAAAAGTCCTTGAATTTTGGTCTAACGACCCTTGTATCCTGCTGTGTATTGCCATTTTCCATAGGCACTCCCAGGATGTGGATTTTTATGTGCCTTTCCCAGTTGTTCATTGCTTAGGGACATGCTGTTGTATGGTGTTTCTGCACATGTCCTGTGGCCACTGCCATTTTCCGTGTGGATTTCCCAGAGCTCTGCTCCAGCCCTGCCTACCGTTGAGCTATTCCTCCCAGTCTGCCCAGTCTAGACCAGTCACAGCTGTATGTGCTGCGTCCCCATACTGCTCCGCTCTTTACTGTGCTGATCTCATAGCTCCAGCTCATGAGAACTCTTCCATGAACCTTCGTCCAAGTGATTTGCACCCCCAACCCACCACTGAGCAGAAGGGTGAGGACTTTCTGGCATGGAGGGTCTCACTCAAAAGGAGTATGGCACCTCTCATCCTATTTTACTCTCTTTGTGAGTAATTCCCTCCTATTCCAGTACAGGGAAGAAGAATAGCAGCAACAGTAAATTGACTTTTCAGTGGTTTGTAAGGAGAACTTGCCAATTCCTCTTCCCGTGCCTGAAAACCTCTAAACCTCTCCTCTCTACTCACTGTGTGGATCTTCTCATACGTTAACTGACCCAAACACCTAGGCTGCCCCTAGCGGCATCCCTGAGCTGCTCAGACCAAAGGACCATGCTTGGGCAGGGGAGCCTCGCGGCACACTCCCAGGATGACAGGAACGGGCATCGCAGAGCAGATCCCACCATGGGTTGAGTTGCATGTTCCAGATAATGCTTCTCCATCTCCTGATGTGAAGTACCTGTAATGCCATTTCCTTGAAAAAGCAGAGGAAATATATAAGTAAATAGAGTGCCTATATAGTCATCCATAAATAAATATAGTGCTTACTTGGAAGAAAGCACTGGAGGAATACTAAAAGTGAGTTGTTTGGTTTGATGAAGTACAGTGCGTACCTGACTTCATTACTCCGTCAGAATATATAGCGCTGGAAGGCATTTTGATAATTATTTGTGTCATTTATTTATTTATTTATTTATTTATTCTCACTTTAAACAAGACTAGGTGTGCTACGTGTTTTCTAGAGAAATACTCACAATACGGTATTTGTGTGGGAAGCTGCGGCAGTTTTCTAATTGTTTGTGAAATGAAAATAGTCAGAGGAACCTGGGATTTTTTTTTTAATCCTGAAAATGAACATTGGTAATCGCTGTTCTACTGAGAAGCATCTTAACACATTCCTGCAAACTCTGCTGAAAACAAACGCAGGAAAATTCACCCTCGAAAATATTTTGCAAAAAATAATGAATGAACTTGAACACGCTAAATCAATTTTTTTTTGCATCCTTGGCAGCAAGCGCCTTACTCACATTTCTATTAAGCTCTGGAAAGGCTGTTTTGTGTCAAGAAAGAAAAAGTCAGCCCCTTGGATTTTCTTTAACAGATGCTAGCCTTCGGATGAAAAGCCCAGATAGTAGCAAGCCCTCGCTAAACTAGTGGTTTTCAAAGGGCTCCTTCTGTACAAATTTGGTAATTAAATATTTGTGAAAAAACCCAACCCGAAACCCTAAAAACAGATGTAGGCCAAAAATCTAGTTGAAAATGGGTGATCTTAGCAGCTCATGGGTTTTTAACAGCCAGCTTGCCCCGGAGGTGACCGAGCCATGGCCCTGCAGTGATTTCTCTGTGGACCATGTGAGCCCAGCACGTGGGGAGCACTTCCCCACGGCTCCGGCTTGCAAAGCCATTTCCAACGTGGAGTGTAGCAGAGGCTGTCGGATGGCTATGGAAATTAGCAGTATTGGCTCAGGCTTCCTTGCCCACAGATCCTGGATCAGCAGAGGATATCTGTACAGGGAATTAGGGCTAATACAGCTTCTGAATCAAAGCCACATGTCGGCAGCAGGATTGCATTTCCCAGGTGTCAAGAGAGGTGAGGGGGCAGCGTGGGATGTGGCTGGAGCTGCCAGGCATGTCTGCGCCTTTTATTTTTAAAATACTCATTGTTTTCTTTTATATTTTGGCTAGTGGAAGCCATGTTTTTGAGGCAGGATAGAGCAGGGGTGATGCATCGGCCAGCAGCGCCAGGGTCTGTGTGAGTGAGCGTGCTGGGGAAGCACCAAAAGCTTTTGATGCTCAGGTTCGTCATGGGTAACACATCCATGGTGGGACACAGGAACCTGGTGAGGCCGTAGAATCATAGAATTGTCCAGGCTAGAAGGGACCTTTCAGATCATCGAGTCCGACCATCAACCTAACATTGACCAAAAACATCACTAAAACGTATCTCTAAGCACTCTGTCTACCCATCTTTTAAAAACCTCCAGGGATGGTGCCTCAACCACTTCCCTGGGCAGCCTGTTCCAAGTGCAAAGCTCCCAAAGCCCACAGGAGGCTGCAGATGGGTCCCCCCAGGAGCCGCGGGTGCGCTCACCGCAGCAGTCAGTCTCAGAACATCACTCATGGCTGGGGTACCCCTGCTGGGGTACCAGCACCCCCAGACTCAGTGCCGTCAGCCATCAGTAGGGCCATCAGCTCCTACGTGCATCCAGGCTGGTGCACTGCAGGGCGGCAGGGTCCACACCAGCGTGGTGGCAGTGGGTCTGGCTCCTCCGGCTGCGCTGCTGTGGGGCTCGAGGGCACGCTGGTATTGCCTGTCAGGGAGATTGGTGGGATCGGAGCTGCCAAACTTCCCCAGTCATTTACAAAGCGCTGTTTGCCCACCCCGGCTCGGCGGTGACGAATGGAGTTATTATATCTGCACAATCTTATCCTGCCCCCCAGCAAAACTCAGTGGTGAATTGAATGTTGCTGGGGAAGGCTAGTGGAGCGTACGGCGCGGTGATCACATTTGTCTTGCAAGGAGAGGAAGAATGGAGGGCTGCAATAAGCAGCATTAAATAGCCAAGCCGGCTGGATTACAGCTCGGCAGCTCCCTGCCCGCTGCGGTCTTCCGGCGCGTTTCCATTGCCTTCCCATCGGCTTGGGCATCCCGGAGACTGGGAGCGGTCCCCGGGGCTCTCCCCTCACCTTCTCTCACACCCCTCGTGCATCGCAGGTGGGAAAATCGGCCTGGGTGCTCGCGGTCTGCAGCAGAGTCACCCCGTCTCGCAGGAAGGACTCTCTCCTGGTTGGGTTGACCAGAGGACACTGTGCACAGGCTTTTCTCTGGCCACCCCACCACCTTCCTGCTTTGGGAGCATTGTCTCCACAGGAAAGACAAGGTGTACGGGCACCTGGTAGAAATGACCTTTCCTGCATGCATAACGTAGCACTCGGTCACATGCTGACCAGATGGGGCTAATTAGTGAGTATTAATTAGTTAATACTACTAAAGCACTTGGAACCTATGAATCATCACTTGCTGAACCATTACACCCACTATTCCCTCTGCAACTGTACTCCGGACGGACATTTCTGGGGCAGAGGAGTCACCTCCAGTTAGCACGAGGGTACAAGACTGAAGAAGGGCTTTCAGAAACTAGTCTGGGCCCCCAAAATATAGTTCCATGAGCTCCCGTGTGCCTCCAGCTTCTGTGTGGATGGTCCACGCCGTGGTGTGCGTGGCGGTACAGGTGATGCACAGGTCGGGACTGTGGCTGAGTGTGTTTATGGGCAGAGGAATGTTAATTAAAGTCGTGATTACTTTGCCAGTGGAGCAATCAGCCAGAGGCACTGACCCCCCTATAGGTGTGCACACTTGCGTGCACCAGCGCGCAATGCTGTGCACACTGGGGACAGGTCCATGCTGGTGCCAAGATGGTAATGAAGTGTGTGGGACTGTTTTGGGGAGGATGGGTGCTAGAGGACATATTGTAGAGGAACGTGGACTCTCATGCATGTCCTCTGCGTGCATCCAAGCCTGCAGACACCTCGAGAGAGCAGCGGGGTCGGCTCAGGGGTATGGCTGCTGGTACAGCACCCTCAATCGGGGCACGCACCCATGCGGAGAGTGGTGGCAGGGGCCCATCATGATTTGTGGCTCCCGGGGGCTGCATATGGGGGGGCTGCACCTCCTCCCCCTCCCTGGCGTGACTGTGGGAACCGCCGGCCTCCCCATCCGTCCGCCTGTCCGTCCGTGCGTCCGCGGGGGCGGTGAGCAGCGGCAGCCCGGGTCGCGGGCCGGTGCAATGCTCCGCGGGGCAAAGCTCGGGGCTCCATCGAGTCCCGGCGGAGGGACAGTGTGGGAAGAACTGCTGGGAAAGTCACAGCCGCCGCGTCCCCCCACCCCTGGAGCCGGCAGTGGAGCAGCAGCTAAAGCACAAACCCCCCGGGAATACCGCAGCGGGGTTTAACTCTCTGCATGCTGCATGATGCTGGGGTTGGCGGTGCAAGGACGTGCCTCTGTGCCTGCCCCTTCCCCAGCAAGGGACACCGCTGCCACCCCTCCTGCCCACGGGAGCATCCTTGCAGCGATACCGCCGGCATCAGCGCGGTCCATGCATAAAAACCTCTGCGCGATGGGCACGGCAAGTCCCGGGGAGGGGTGGGAGAGGCCCTCGCTATCGCGTTGAGGGATCAGAGGCTGGAAAATGAACAAGGCAGTTTCTCATCATGTAAAACCACCACAGGCCCCTGTTCCTCTCCCGGCGGTGCAGAGGCGGTGCAGACTGACAGCCCTGCCAAGGCACTGTCACAGATTTCCTATGCAGCATTAGAAGAGCGGGGAGAGATCTCGGAGAATTTGCATTAAAAATGGTCACGTTGGCATTTGCTTCTTGCTGAACATTTCTTCTCTTCAAAGAACCACACATTTTCTCAGGAAAAAGGAGAGTAAGGAGCAGACTGTCCCAGGTATCAGGCTGATGCTTTTGTCCCGAGCAATTTTCATCTTAAGAATAAAGGAACTGCATAAAGGAAAATACTGCTGAGCACACTTGGTTTGCAATTTTCCAGCCTTTAAAGGCTGGTCCCATCACTTTCCTCCCAGTGCGGCTTGTTCTCTGGCCCCTGAGGACACTGTTTCCTTGCCAGATACTAATTTTCAAACCTCAGCTCTTTCAGCCTGTTCCAATAAACATCACAAGAATGTTTCTAAATAGGGAATGTGCTTTTTTTTTTTTTTTGTTCTCCTTAAGCCTTAAGACGGAGGGAAAGATTTTGAGAAAAGTTAAAAAAAGTGTTATCGGGCAACGAGGCAGTGTTTGGCCAGGCGGTGGAAGTTTGGAGAGGTGACGAAGGGTTAAACCTATTGAGGCTGTGTAGGTGACACTGGCTGGGGCTGTAAAGCCAAGGATTGTTGTCTTGGTTGTGGGGGTGAAATCTGAGGGCTGCCCACTCGTGTGTGGGCAGGGTGGTGGGTACCGTGCTCCTCTGCACCCGCTTCAGCTGGCTCTTTGCAAGGATGGGCGTGGGATGGGGATGCGTAAGCTCGGCTCCGAAAATGAGTGTCATGCTCAGGTTGTTTCAGGCTGGTATCAGTCAGTCTGAAGTCATGTCTCCTGGTGGTCCTTTCCTTCATTCCAACATCCCTGGTAAGCCACGACTGAGCCAAGGCAGTGGCTTTAGACACTGGGAGCAGGCGACCCTCTGCGGCTGCATGAAGGATGCAGGCTGCTTCTGCTAAGCTGCCAGTCTTATTAGTGACTATTTTAATTAAGTGGAAGCTTATAAATGGCTCTGTAAACAAAGAAGCTGCTGGAAAGCTCGCTGTCTCCCAGCTGCACCGTGCTGGGCACCTTTGGGTTTGGTGGGGTGACCATTGGTGGCGTCACCTGCCGCGTCAGCGATGGCCCAGCTTCATCAGCCACATCCCAGCGGCTCGAGGACGTCCCGCCGGCAGACTGGGGAGCAGTGCGGATGCTATGGCAGCTCCGCGGGCGAGAAAGCTGCCAAAAGGATCCACTACACCATTCAGTGTGCGAACCCAAAATGAAAACAGAAACAAAAAAACCTTGAGCGGAAGATGCTGCAAGAGCGTAGCCCTTTATCTTCTCAACGAGGTGGCTGGGAGGTGCATGAGGAGACTGGGACGTGTGTTGGTTGCAACGTGTAAGTGCCCTGACGTCTGTGAGTCAAAGACGGACAAATGAATTGTGCAAGATTGGTGCTTTTCTGGGTGACGCGCTTTAGCCAGGTATAAATTCCCAGCTCATTTCCAGGATGAGGAAATTCGGGTTTTGCTATCTGATCTGATGAGATTTCCTGGCTTGAAGTCTGTCCTCTGAATCCCTAGAAATGATGGGAAGGGAGAAGTGCTAATCTGCAGATAACGCCGGCATGGAGGGTTATGATACCCTGCCAAATTTCCTGCAACGCCGCGTGTAACACAGCGAATGATTTAATGTGCTCGCATACCTAATGGACACGCAGGTACCCATAGGCTGTCTTAATAAAATAATATGAATTTAATGCAAAAAAAGAAAAGAGATGTGGACATTTTGATCATTAATACATCTGTCCATTCCAGCAGATTCCAGCGCCTGGAAAATGTTTCTGCTCCTAACTTCCCCATCACAATATTGAACCTCATTTAACATGGGGTTTTCTTTTTTTTTTGTTATTTTTTTCTGGCCATCCTCTATTTGCAGTTTTAGTCAGCCAGCGCTTGCCACGCGTAGAGGCATCCCTTAAACTCCCTTTCCTGGATGTAATTTCTTAGAATTTTTGTGAAATCCATCTGCGTGGATCCCAGCGCATACAAATCCAATGACACTATTATAATCACGCTTAAACGCTGCAGCAGCCCGCTACCATTTAAGCTAATAGCTCCCAGCAGGCAAAGGTTGTTATCCTTTATGGACCAGCCCTCTGGGGAGCCGCGTGGAACAGCTTGTAACAACGGGTTATGCATTTGGAAGTTGCCAAACTTCACTTACTGCCTCGCAGGGCCCTGGGATTTGGTGATTTTAATTTCAATTTTTTTTTTAAATCTTTTTTTTTTTTTTTTTCTTCTCTAGTTGCACGGCAAAGGTTTCTGAGCCTCAGCGTGCTTGTGTAATGCGGACCTTTTACTTAGTAATTGCTTTCTAAAATTCCCTGGATTATTGGTAGCCACCTGTGTGTGCATCTGGAAGTGCGTGTGCTGGGGGGAAAAAAAAAAAAAAAAGAGATCTTTGATTTTTTTTTTCTATCAGGCAACAAGCAGAGGAGTGAACCTGAGGGACCTCCAGCCCCCGCCATGAGTCTGATAAATCCTGGCAAGTCCTGGGGATGAGCACGTGGACCTCCAGGCGGGGAGGTCTGAGGCAAAAACATTGGGAAATGCCAAAGGTTTGCTAACACGTTTGCAAATGGAGATGCTTTTGTTTAAAAGAGTTGATATTTATTAGACGTGCCAGTAGAATAAAAACAAGCACAGATGGAGAATAAATCTTCCTGAACAGCCAGTGCAGTACTCCTTGATCATTCAATAAACATCATATTTTAGCACCTTTAGTCCTTCCCAGGCAGCTCCGTACCTGTTACAAGAGGGGCTCACTGCAGATAAGATTAGTTGCCAGCTCCTGTTCAGCCACTGCCTTTTCCATTTGCTTTTAATTTTTTCAGGCTGCCTTCTCTGACACTGAGATTTTTCCACATCGGTCTCTGCTAAAAGGGCAAGCTTGTAACTAGCGGAGGTACTTTGAATGAAATGAAAATATTTCTTTCTATCATCAGAAGCCTTGTCCATGAATACCTTGGAGGCTGTCAGAAGCAGATATTTCAGGTTTCATTTATCGCATACAAAAGCTGTTTGGTGCGGCGAATGGTGCAGGTTTAAAGCCAGCAGATTCAAACGCGGGTGGTGTGTTGGTTGCTCATTTGTGAAGCCCTGAGCATATCTGGGCACGTCACTTGAACGGCTTGGGTGGAGGTATCTTACCACCTTGCCTTATACGTCCTGGACACCCAGAGGCTGCACTTTGACTACTTCTGCTTGAAGAAAAGCTCTGGCAGCCACAGCTGGAGGCCCACAGGCTCTGCTGAGGATTTGAAATCTGGCTGTGGCTCAGTATAGGAGCCCAGCTGCTGAAGTCTACCTTTACCCCATCTCTTTCCAGAGCTGAGGGTGAAAAGGAAAGAAAATAGGATATTTTAACCCAAATCCTTCCTGTCTACAGACTAATGCAGGACAGAGAAGAAGAAATCTAAGCATTTCACCTCTAAAAACAAATCTTGAAGCCATGAATTTCATTCGTGTTTAGTTTTACTGACGGGAGCGTACAAGGAGCCCTGCAAAGCCACCAAGCTCCCACAGGAGTCAGGAGAAGCATCAGAAAACCTGTTCCCTTCACTGAACAAACTTGTCCTCTTTCAAACCCCCATCCTGCTCTGCTTTTGTGTGGGAAAGCAAGGACTGGCCATGCCGCAGGTGCTGCTGTCACCTCCCT
Organism: Larus michahellis; assembly: GCF_964199755.1. Taxonomy (NCBI): domain Eukaryota; kingdom Metazoa; phylum Chordata; class Aves; order Charadriiformes; family Laridae; genus Larus; species Larus michahellis. The sequence goes on along the minus strand of NC_133906.1, from coordinate 2,706,744 downwards.
GGATGCTTAAAGGGTCCCTTTCTTGAGGACCTCAAGGAGCAGAGGGCTCTGGGTTCAGCTGCTCGCAACAGCTAGAGGACTGCTACAGTGATGAGTGCCTGAGATGGACATGTTTGGGTCCACGGCAGTCAAAGGCAGAACCCCTCGCAGTCGACTGGCAGCATCCACCCTTACTCAAGCAGAGATTTGTGTGTTGGAGGAGGGACGCAGCTCCAAGCTCATGCATTCTTCATGAGCGCCGACACTTAAGTGGCCTCCAGACGCAGACTTGGTAAGAAGGAGTTACACTAACCCTTCAGAGAACAAAGGCGGGCGATAACAGTGAAATTTCTGAGCACTGGAAGCAAATTGCTCGCCCCCACCGTGGCTCTGGGCTGCCTCAGCTATTCCAGGAGTAGCTGATCTCCAGCGAGGATGGCTGGTCCCCACGAACTCGTTCCCATGCTCCCTGCTGAATGGCTGTCACTTAACAAGGATTAGAGCTCTTGAAGTGACTACATAGAAAAACACAGCTTTAAAAAAAAATAATAGAACGTAGGTTGCAAATCGATCACCGGCAAGGTGGGGCACATCCCAATTAGGGTGTTTTGCAAAGCTTTAACGCAGCCCCTGTGCGCGTCAAGCCACACCGCGGGCTCTGCTCATAAACATGCGCTGTTTCTGTGAGACGCAGCCTGACCCTCTGCTGGGTGTGGGGATGAATGGCGTACACTTAACGAACCATTTCTCAAGATCTCACTTTAGCTTTATTGTTTGGTATGGTCTCTTGTCTTATATGCTGCTCGCTGTACAAATCTTCTTCTGGGGACAGAATTATTCATCTCCTTGGCCTAGATAACATTAACGGGACGCAAACTAATGGACTGATTTTTCACAACACTCTCTGAGATGAATGAGCTTCTTAATCCTCATTTTATCAGTGAAGAGTTGAAGCATAGAGCATTTAAGGTCCAAAGATTCCTCTATATATGGTTGTGCAATCTGAGACTCCGAGGACCTGCTTTAGGTGGTGCTTAGTATTCGATGGACGGATTACTTAGCATTAGATGAGCTAATTCCCCCACTTGCAGTAGCAGCTGTGGGATGTGAGATCTTCAGCCGTGCAGCCAGAGCATCTCAGAAGAGCCCACAGATGGTGCCAGCGGCTTCTCCATGAGCTCTGGACATCACTGCCACCTTCCCCATCAACGGCTAGGAAAGAGCCCACCTCTGAGATCAGGAGAGGATGGAAGAGCAGAATACTCCCTAATTATCAATTGCAATTGCTACTGGTTGGTTGTTGTGTCCCTCTGCCCCAGGATCCACGTACATTGGGCTGCTCCAACCCCAGCAACGGATCTCCGTTGCTCAGTGAAGGACATCTAGCTGTGGACCTGTGTTTGTCACAGAAATGGGAAAATGTTCATCATAGGAAGAGGAGGACAGCGCTGGTAGCTTCTTACACCGTGGCATGGATTTTGTTGCACAGCAGTAAGGTGCCTGCTTGGTCCTGGAACGAGGTGGATGTAGATCCAGAAATGTTACCATGTTCCTGGGTGGTGTTTAATGGTCGGTGTGTGAATTTCCCCCGGGGACCAGTGAGGTTTTGGTGTGTGATGGGGTTATAGACCACCTCTCACAACAGCTGGCTGTCCACTGTGTGCCCTGGCAGATCTTCTTCCAAAAAACCAATGGTGATCTACAGAATGCTGGACCTGGACCTGCTGAACCAGGGCTTCTGTCCCCCACAATTGGCTCTGTTTGCTCCTCTGCTTATCTGGAGATCCCTGGGGCAGTGAAAACTCTCCCAGGGGTCCTTTCCCCCTAAGAGACACTTACCAAGGTACTGCTATTCTTCTGGTCCTAGTGCCTCTTCTACACCTGACCTAATGCATTGGTCACCTGCACCTTGCCATCTGCCTGCCCCCAAGGTTGGCTCTCTTTGCCCCCAAATTTCTACTCCAAGAACCATGGCTCCAAACCTCTACTGGCCTTAGTTTTCTAAGGCCACAGGCTCCTCTTCTACATGCGCACACATACTTTCTCTTTTTATCCAACCCAGTTCTGGATTTCAGTCTCCTAAACCACGGGTGAACTTTCCTTTTGCAATGAGCTGCTTCTCCCAACAGCTACAGTCACAGGCGAGTAGTGTGAGAGACTCCAGGAGACGAATTAGACCAGGATAAAATGTTTGTCTCCCCATTGTACACCACAGCTCCCTGAATTAGCCTGGGAGGCAGGGAAGTGTTTTCAAAAGAGCCCACACTTCAGTCCCCTTGCTTCATCTCTTCTCCAAACACTTGGTTTGCCCTCTCCTCTGCGACCAGTCTGTACACACACGGACCTATTTCTTCATCAGTGCCTTGTCATATCATGCTCTACAAACTAACCGTATTCACTTCTGTGCCCACCTAAACTCTGTTTCTTTGTTTTCACCAAATGCCCTTCATTCTTGGATGCTCTGGAAAGGGAAATAGTGCATAATGCTTATCTATGTAACCCCATGCTTTGCATGTCATCCTTCTTTCCCTTGCTCCTACTGTTTTCCCTTTTGCGAGTAGTCTGCGAGCCGACCTCGTGTTTTCTCTGAAGTGTCTTCCAGGATCTTAGAAGGTTTTTCCTCCCTCCCTGGGAAATTACATCTAATTCAGTGCCCATCCATGCATGCAAAAATTTAAATAATAAATCACGTCTCCCTGCCAGCAAACACCCATGCACACAAATGCAAAGCCCCACTTCTTTCTGGCAAAGTGGGGCTCTGTCTCATTTTGAGGCAGCCTTACTATTATTTTTGTGAAATTACTGGGAATTGCGGACCACGGGTGCTTCCCACCTGGCTGCACAACCCCCTCACCCGCCTTCCCTGCTTGTTTTCAGAAGGAAATGATTGCTTTGGGGTACTCAAAATGACAGGGAGGGGGAGAAGGGAAGCTCAGAGGAGCCTTTATGGGGTGAGGGCTGAAGGGAAGGCACCGTGAAGAAGTGGGAAGAGAGAACAAAATCTGGGGTACGGGAAGCTTAATGAGTTGGTGTTGCCCCACGTGCACAGAGCCAGTGTGCTAAATTCTCTTCTACAGCAACGTAAAAGGTTTTTATCCTTTAACTAACACAGTGGTGAGAGGTTTATTCAAGTAGAAAATTTTTAATTGCATTCTCTTGTAGTCAAATATTAATGGAAGGACCTTGTACAAATAAAAGTGAATAATGCAACAGCTTAGCTGACAACATTGTTTCACATTCATTGCAGATTGTGAACCTTCATTAAAATGGATTATTTTTGCTTTGGAGATTTAACCAGCAACATGACTTTCCCCTCTCACTGGCCCTGTTATGCCTGAGCCCGCAGAGAGCTCGGTCCAGGGAGGAGCTTGCAAAATTAATTCCAAAATAAGAGGCTGAAACTTCCAGGACGTGAATTCTTCTCATCCCCTCGGCTCGGAGGAGAGCTCAGCATGGAAATCATTAGGCAGCGAGTTTAAGCAGACCCCTACTACAGAGAAGGACTCGGAGGAGATGGGCACGGCAAAGCGCGTGGGAAGCGCAGGGAAGAATAGAGGCGGTGACCTGCTGTAAAGAAAGCTGAGCTCATCCCCAAAACAAAGGGACCAGAGGGTGGCCTTTGCTTTAGGTCAACGGCTCTACCAGTGGGGTGGATCAACTGGTCTACATACGGCACAGAGATACCAGCAAAATGAACTTTGAAGAGAGCGATGGGCTGGAGCTGGCTTCAAGCCACGGTGAGCACAAGGAGGACAATGATGGGTCAGTGGTGGTTTCACCTCCCCAAACCACCTCAGATCATCTCAGAATCCTGAGCAGGGTCGCATGGGAACATGCTGACGTTCCCCTGCAGATGCGCTGACCAAGATGCTGTTGGCTACCCTCCGCCTTGCTTGTAGATATTTCAAAGCATCCTTAGGGCGGGATCATCAGCCCCGTGCCCTGTTCCCCACAGAGGAACAGGGTCTTCCCCACTTCCATCTCTCCAGGCTGCCTTGCTCCTGATTTCCTGAAGCTTCGGTGCCTCCATGCATGCAATGGCTGTGCTCCCCATGTAGTCTTGTGTCTCATCCCCAAGCCTGGCTCCATGGATGTCACTGCTGAATGAGCCCAGGCAGCTCCAGCAAGGAGACTGAAGCCCATCTGCAGGAGGCGATCCAGGAAATGCAGCAGCTGTTTAAAACCACTTCAGTATTTTGGTCCAAGTGATGGGAGCAGTCTCACGAGGAGAGCACATAGCAGGAGGAGGAGTGCACCTCCCATGCCCCAAAGCATCACTTTTCTCCCCAGAAATGCACAGGTCAAGCCACAGGGAGGCAACACAAGTGCTCAGGGCTGGCAAACAATGTCCATGGGGTTAGGATTACAGCGTTTCGCTGTTTGTGGTCACAAATGAGCTCAAACCAATTTTCAGAACAACTTCTCAATCACTATCTCCATATTGCTTGGATGGAAAGTTAAAGCTGTTTCAGAGCGTTCACTGTGAATCTCTCCAGCTGCACATTTTCATTCTGCCTAACCCAGGATTAATTGGGTTTGTAGTTGCAGCTGTGGGAAAGCTCTGATGTCCTCCACTGCAGTTTTACTCTCAAGTTTCTTCGCAACTCTAATTCCTTGCTTACATTCTGGGCAGCAATTCCTTGTTATTTTTAGTCCTAAAACATTACAAATATAGAGGCAACAAGACACCTACAGAAGTTGTCCCTGTGCAAAATTATGAATGATTCAAAAGTGCTGTCGCAATATCCAGCCTCTCCTTTTCTAAAAAGCTTTGTAATATTAACAGTATGGGGTTGGTTTGCTCCTGAGTGGTGCAAAACACCTGGGAGAAATTAATTGTTGAACCCTGAATTTACCCCCAGTGAATTGGAGAGAAAAGCACTGGGATTGGGGTACGATAAGGAAAACTCATCCTATACTCTGCGCCCTGCTTCCAAAGGCTCCTGCCTCAGTTTCCCCCCAGCCAACGCTCTGGGGCTTGGGCAAGTAGAAACGTTTGCACCAAAGGAGCCCTGCATCTTCTGATGCTCAGCACAGCAGCTTTAAAGGATTGGATCAATTAATTTTGCTGCCGGTGGTTCATAACGGAGGTGTTCAGCTTCCCGTGTGCATCCAAGTCAGTGCGAGGACACTCGCTGTAGCTGTTGCACTGAGGAACCTCTGAAGAGCTGTTCGGTGACTGCGGGATTTATATTTGTACAATGGCCTCGCTGTAGAGTTAGACGAGCTACTGACATGGCAGTACTTATAGTCTATAAAACAGCAATTATGCTTGTTATTAGATCATCCCATTTACAGCCTGAATCCTTTGCCTATGGTGCATGCAAAGCAACCCGGTGACTCTCCGAATGCTGGGCTAATCTGTACTAATCCATTATGTAAATCACCAGGAAAATAACCAGAGACAAATGTTAAATGTCTGAGAAACACCCGGCCCTCCTTAACGAAATTTGACCCACAAAAATTATGGTTTGGTCTGCAGCTTGCTGGGAGGACCGTGCGCGGGAAGAACATCTGCACTTTACAATTTGTAGATGCAGTTTGAACCCCTGGGGCTCCTCAGTCTTTTTGTGGGGATGCTACCGCCAAATTAGTTGCAGTACATACAGCAAAGTGTGCCTGGACTCTTTGAAACAGGACCCCTGTCCCCAGACAAGGTCATTTTGAAGCAGCTGTGGTCACCCAGGGGCCACGTTCTATGCATTGAGTCCTTCCAAAATGTGGTCTCTGTGACCAAAACCCTAGGGAAATCTCAGGGAGAATAAGATTCGACTGCTAGTGTTGTAGGTCACGAGAGAGTGCATGTATTTTTCTCACGTAAAGCCACTCATGACACCTCAGGGTAGCAGCACCAAGCGGAGGCAGTGAGGAGAACCTGAAAGGCAAGCAGAGCACACAGGGGGTGGGGGTGAGACACCCGACTGCAGGAAGAGAGGGGCTGGTGGTCCGTGCTGGAGGGTCGCACCTCACAGAATCACAGAATCACAGACTGCCAGGGGCTGGAAGGCACCTCTGGAGATCATCCAGTCCAACCCCCTGCCAGAGCAGGGTCACCCACAGCAGGTGGCACAGGAACGCCTCCAGGCGGGTTTGGAATGTCTCCAGAGACGGAGACTCCACCACCTCTCTGGGCAGCCTGTGCCAGGGCTCTGCCACCCTCACAGGGAAGAAGTTCCTCCTCCTCTGCATCCATCCTGCCCCTGGACACAGCACATCTGGTTCAGGTGTCTCTAAAGGTGACCAGGTGACTCTGAGGGTATCACTAAAGGGGTCTACCCACACTGCCTGGCTACTGCTCCTTGCTGCAGCTCTTAATAGGAGTACAGATATTCCTTAAGGATCCTTTATTACGAATTCCTCATTATTCTTCATCCCAGATTTTACAGACGTTGAAGAGATAACTCCTGGAGGACCCTCTCTTCTCTGCCATGAGGTCTGGCTACGATCCACAAAGATATGGAGTGTCCTTTGGTTTTATGAATCCTTCTCCTGTTGCAGCAGGGGGAAGCAAAGCCACAAGGGGATGCCAGATAGATTCTCGACTCTGCCTGGATTTCTGCTCCTCGAGAGAGAATCTGGGCTGTGGCAATGAATATTTTAAAATGTGGGGCTTAGGAATCTCAATGGCAACATGTTTTAGCAGCACGCTTCAAAGCAAATACAGATATGGCTGTGTGTCTGTGCTCTTAACTGTCTATCGGCATTTCCAAGCTCTGCTCGCAGAGCTGCTAGACTTTGCATGATCTGCAAGATTTAGATGGGCTCTTCCTCCCCCCTCACCATCTTTTTATTCAAATAAACCTTAGGATAATTACATGCAAAAATCCTGTGCTCCTGCAATGTTGATATTGCACATTTAGAAACCATTGCAGAGGGGATGCATGTAGGCAGAGCCATAAGGACGGTGGCAGCTGGCTGCCAGGCTGGCACGTAGCGATTCGCCGCCAGTCACAGTGGAGCCGCAATGGGTCCAGACGCTTCCCACAGTCTCGCACTTCGCTCGAGCACCAAATTTGCCTCCGTGCTTGAGGTACCCGCCTGTGCTTAGCCCCTCCATGCAGCTCAGAGTGGAGGTGCCTGCGCGGGGCTCAGCGGGGGTTGTTTTAAGCAAACCCGTTTGACTTTGCCCCAGAGCACATGAGAAGAGCTCAGGCAGCCAGCGGCAGGGGCGATGCTCAGGACCAAGCCACCTGTGCTGTGCCACCAGCCCTAAGTGTCTGGGTGGGGTGGTGGGCTCCGAGCCCTGCTGCAGGGCTCGCCAGCCCACCTCTGCTCTCAGGTGGGCTGTCCCCTGGCTTTGATAGCTGGCATTACCCAAATGGAATTGTCTAGAGCCTGATAAAAAAGTCCCTCGCACCTGTCATGTTTGCTTGGAGGCAGACAAACAAGAGGCCATGCCTCCTGAAGGTGTAGCTGAGACCAGGGCATCTCTGACAGCTCCAGACCCACTTGTGAGACCACCTGCATGCATCCCTGGACCACTGCTGGCCGTCAGGAGAGCCTGGACCCCCTGCTCACAGTGGGGACACTGACATTCAGGTTGCTGTGAGCACCCATCACAGGCTGGGAACCAACGGTGATAAGAACGTCTTTGCTAAGCTGCCCCATGTCCACTCCTCCTCATCCTCATGCCACCATCCCTCTGCAGCCCAGAGTGCTGGTTGCTGAGCGGGGTGCTCTGGGGGTGCGATGTGGAAGGAGACAGATGGGCAAGATCACCTTCATCCCCACTTTCAGCTCCACAAAAGGTGGTTTGGGAGAAATACATCCAGGCTGAACTTCGGGGAGGAAGCAGGGGAAGGATGCGATGGGTTGGAGAGAAGAGCCCCAGGGGGTAGGCAGGGGAGCGACTCGCAAAAACACGGAACATTTTCATAGGGAAGAGTGGCTCCGCTATTTACGCCGCTCATCAAAAAAGCAACGGAGACGTGGGAAACCTGCTGTGCCATAGAAGTGGTAATGGGCCAGCCTCCAGTCCCTACCTCCAGCTCTCCTGCTGGGCTGAGGCTGCTTCCCTTCTGCACAGCCAAGGGTATGTTGCTGTCATCGTATCTGGGTTTGATTTTGCCAGTAAAAGTAACTTTCATGCCAGACGGGACTCCTGTGATTATTTATTTAATTTTTTATTTCTTTTCGCTTTGGCCAAATTTTCAAATAGTTCTCTTAAAAAAAAAATAAATAAAAAAGAAGGGAACAAAATGTGAAGATCTCTTAGAAATAATGCTGGAGGCTTCGTAGTTCTGCACAAAACAGGTTTACTTCAAAAAAAAAAAAACAACCCACCAAACAAACAAGAAATTTAGAACTCAGTTTTAAAAACTGTACATGGTTTCTTGCAGAACCCTGAAATTTTGCGCCCAAATAATTTTTTTTTTTTTGAAAAATGAGACCTGTAACTTCTTTTTTTTTTTTTTTTTTCTGGCAAAAAACCCAAAAGATCAAAAGGAAATTGTGACAAATTATCCTCTAAAATTCCTGGAAATAAGCATTTGCCATTTGCTGACTAGTTCTGTATTATCTTCCAGCAGGAAAACAGGCAGATTTTCCTAGGACATCTGCATGGATCTAGCTCCTCATGACTTGCAGCCAATCCAGGTTGTCCTGTCCGTGGGTGATGAAATCCTTAGGAAGCTCCCAAAAATGACATTCAGACCAAGACAGTTGCTCTGTGCAGCTGCACTGACATCTCCTCAACTCCCTTCCCTTCACTGGGATTTTTTCCTGAGGGACTGGCTTTGCTTTGTTTTCTTTCTTGCGCCTTAACAAAAAGCATGCGAAATTACTTCAGAAAAAAAAAGAAACCAACAACGAAAACACAAACAAATGCTACCTGGAGTGTTTTGATAGCAAAATGAACGCAGGTGTGATTTTTTGGGTATCTTGAAGACTTCCTCTTCCGCAAATAACCCATAGGTAGGGGACGGAGGAAGGAATGAGCAGAAAGTGAGATGGGTTGTGGGGCACATCGTTCCCACTGCAATGACTGGAGCTGGTTGGTGCCTGTAGCCTTCTCCTACCCCATTTCCCTCACTCCACTCCCTGTGGAGCAGGAATTTGCATTATTTGCACCACTATTTTGGTGCCCACAGCACCACTGCCAGGTGCAGGCTGGAAACCCAGCGGTGCCATCCTGCTCATCCCTGCCCTTCTCTACACCGAACTCTCAACAGCTGCTCCCAGAAGCTGGATGGCACCTTATAGCGCCTCATTCTGTATTAATCTCTTTGTTTATAGCAAAGCTATACTGACGGAGAAATCACACTGTGAAGGTGCACTTGGAATGCAAGCTCTTGGGCTCATCCCAAGCACAAATTCAGGCTGGGCAGAGAATGGATTGAGAACAGCTCCAAGGAAAAGGACTTGGGGGTGTTGGTGGATGAGAAGCTCCACATGAGCCAGCAACATGCGCTGGCAGCCCAGAAAGCCCCCACAGCCTGGACTGCATCCCCATCAGCGTGGGCAGCAGGGCAAGGGGGGGGATTCTGCCCCTCGGCCCCGCTCCGTGAGACCCCCCCTGCAGTGCTGCCTCCAGCTCTGGGACACCAACAGCAGAAGGACACGGAGCTGTTGGAGTTGGGCTGGAGGAGGCCACGGAGATGCTGGGAGGGCTGGAGCCCCTCTGCTGTGGGGACAGGCTGAGAGAGCTGGGGGGGTCAGCCTGGAGAAGAGAAGGCTCCAGGGAGACCTTCCAGCCCCTTCCAGTCCCTAAAGGGGCTCCAGGAAAGCTGGGCAGGGACTCAGGATCAGGGAGGGGAGCCATGGGACGAGGGGGAACGGTTTTAAACTGGAAGAGGGGAGATTTAGAGGAGATGTGAGGCAGAAATTGTTTGCTGTGAGGGTGGTGAGCCCCTGGCCCAGGTTGCCCAGAGAAGCTGTGGCTGCCCCATCCCTGGAGGGGTTCAAGGCCAGGTTGGCCGGGGCTTGGAGCAACCTGGGCTGGTGGGAGGTGTCCCTGCCCAGGGCAGGGGGTGGCACTGGCTGGGCTTTAAGATCCCTTCCAACCCAAACCATTCTGTGATGCTGTGATTCTATGGTTCTGATTCTATGACACAGTTGTGGGAGGAAGAGGTGGGTCAAACATGGGGGAAACTGAGAAAGGGGCTGTGGGGGCGGATTTGCCAAGCATGGGTTCAGCGTGATAGTCAGCCAGGAGCTCACGCTTGGTGCTCGAGGCTCCTGCTAACAGCTCTGGGTACCTCTGCTCCATGCACAGAGCAAGGTCTGCAGTGGGAGCCCGGGCTGTGGCCATACACTGTCCCGATGCCTTTAGATAACCCTTCCTGATGCCGACAAACCGAATGTGGGTTTTGGACGTTGCCCTTTGATCAGTGCTTTAAAAAGTGTCTGTGCACACATATATAATTATTATGATCACTTTGCAGGTGTTCTGGGACAAATTTAAGAGTTTCATCCTACCTGCTTGTGACTTTCCTGAAGTCCTGCGGGTGGCTACATGTTTGTTGCTGTTCAATTAGCTATAAGGAGATAAGACAGGTATCACTAACGTTTATCCGGAGTAGAAGAAAACAGCAATTTGCATAAATTAATTAAGAGACTGACCTCCTTCCCCAGTACTCCTCAGAGAGCAAGCGAAAAACCCCCAGTTTATTAAGTCAATACTGAGTTTGACACCTGAATCAAGCTTTACCCAAATCAAACGACAAAATTAATCCACAGCAAAATGCACCATAAGTCCCTTCACTTCAGTCATTTATTTTTTAAGCTATCCCAGCAATTTATTTTTAAACATATCAGTACGTTATGTTCCGTGACATTTCACATCTACAAAAACACCATATGTATTGGCAAGTGATTACTCATTGAAAGTGCCATATCATGGATGCAAGTATATCTGGCAGCCTGGGTTTTCCCCACCTCTTTTGGGTCTATGCCCTTATTGTTTCATGGACGCTTTCTTATCGGGCGGATTGGCCAAGGGTCTGTTTCATCCCATGCTAAAGACGTATTTGAAGTTTCCGTGGACATTGCGAGGCCACACCATCGTTCGGTGAGGGCTGTGGGCACGCTCTGCTAAAATTCAGAGCTGCGCTTTGTTGCTGGAGAAGTCACTGGAAGGCGATGCTGTCCCACGTGGCCCCAACATGCAAACAGCAGGTCCTCTCCGACCATATCCCTGCCGTACTTTCCGTAGTGTGATTACAGCTACTCGGCCAAGCACGGCTTCGCTGCGTCAATGGCTTTAGCGCGGCTTGAAGACGCTGTTCACTGTAACTTTAGCGCTTATTTCAGAGCCATCCCTCGATGCTCACAACCCACAGGCAGTAACTTTAATAACAGAGCTGCAAACCTCCACCACGAGCTGTCTCATGGCTGAGTTGACAAGAGCAAATTGGTCTGAAATATCCAGGTTGTAGGGAGACAGAAAGCAAGACGCTTTATTACTAGCGGGGGCTGCCTAGCTGCGTGTGGGATTACCGGAGCTGGGCTAAGTTTCTTCTACACCGAGATCTCCTTCCTCTTTGGGAAGCTGCTGTGATCCATTTTTCTCTCTGCAAATCATTTATCCGAGTAAAAGCCTAAGGCAAATTATCCCAAAGATAAAGCTGGAAACGGTCGCGGAATTCGCTCCCCCCCCCCAGACTGGGAATTGTCTGTGCAAGAAATGTCCTCGCGTACTGCACACCTTGGGCACCTTCCCATTGATATCGCTGGCCCAGCTGTTGAAAGGGAATAGCAGAAAGCAGAAGTAAGGCACTGCTTAGCAGATCATCATGAATAATAGACAGTGTGAAAAAATGAATCCAGGTGCTTGAAGACAGAGTATAAACCATAATTAAAACCTACCAGTGCTGCTATGACAGATGGTACAATATGTACCCTGAAAATTGTCCATGAACATTTATTTAATGTCTGAGAACACTAACTGCTAGCAGGCTGTGGTGCTATTACTGGATCACCACTTTATCGGTGACATCCAGGAAGAAATTCTCTGGATTGCCTCATGATTCCCATAAAACCCACGGACCATCATGTAATCTGCTGCAAGGAAGACCAAGTTCATCGCTGGTATACCGACGTGGATGCAAATAGAATACCCAAGGCAACATACTTTGCAAAGATATTAAAAGTTAGCGTGTAAACCTGTCCGGAAAAATCACAATAAAGTGTTTTGTTTTGTTGTAGGAACATGTTCTGGTATTTTGAAGTGGGATTTGCAGTCCTGGAGCGGGACAGCGTGTTCTGCAGCACCAACATGAAAAGGTTGCTTAACCTGTTCCTTGTTGCAGCTTTAAAAAGGCAGCACAAGAATAACTTCTGCACGTCCATCATTCTGCCTTTGTGCAGACTACAGCAGGAACCGAATTCTTCTGCTTTCCCACTAATATTGCTTCTGCTTTCAGAATTCATTTTTTTTTGTGGCGTGTATTTCTCTCCCTCTTCCGTTTCTGCCACCCTGCTTACACCTTTTATGTTATTTTTCCCGGCTTTGGTGAGTCAGAGCAGCTCTGTGGCTCGTGGGTAGCAATGCCGAGCGTCGGACGGTCCCCGGGGAGCGCCCAGGCTCTGCTTCGACGGCAGACGGAGAAGCCTCTTGTGCGGGGCCAGCTCTGCAGAGCAGTGCTCTGCAAATGTTCCTGCTATTTGTAATCAGCCGTGGTTGTCACACTTTGATATTTGTTCTTTATAAGCACTCCTGCAGAGCTTGCCAACAGGAATGTTTTCTACACAAAGATGCAGCAGCATGTGTTTCAGACATGAATTTTGAACTTATGAGTATTCACACTGGAAACCTGAGGAGTCTGATGTGATTAAGAAGCAGATCCACATCACACGGCTTGTTTGCAGTCAAAACAGTTCCAATTCTGCGTTATGAAAATCATTAAGCCCGAGCGTGGTCGGCCAGCAACTCCTGGCAAGGGCGTGTGTCCCCATACCCAAATTCACACCAAACAGGGCCAGTCGAGCAGGCAGCGCGATGCGTGGAGCAGAAAGTTATTCAGCACAGTGAGGTGAGGTTAATAAAAGCCCAGACCAAGGAGGGGAAGGCTTTAAAGTCTCTGCCTGCAGAAGAGATGATCGCAGCACTGTGGGATGCTGTGCCTGGAGGAAATGCTGGGAAAAGCCCCACGAGGTGGTGATGGCTGCCCGTAATCATGCTTGGGTTTGCAAGTAGGATGGAGATTTCTTGTCATAGCCCACTCTGGCAGCTCTCATCTAAGCTCCCTGACCAGCCCCGGCCCCCAGGGTGACCCTCCTCAGAGCTTTTCTCAGCGTGTCTTGGCTATGCTACAGTAAAGGCACCATTATCTCTGAACATCTGGGTGTGGAAGCCCTCAAAGCAGAAAAAAATACACCATGCTGTGAATAAACAGTGGAGAGAAAGAGAAGCAATGTTCAGCAGCACAGCACTGGCTGAGCCAACATGGAAAATGACCCCGCTGTGCCAGTACTGTTCAGGTGGGAAAAGAAATGTGGTCCCTCTCCCAGTCACTTTGATCAGCTGGCAACATCTAGGTGTTTTGACTGAGAAAGGTGTCCTTGTGAAGAATACAAAACCCAGCCAATATCTGCAAGAAGGGTCAACCAAGAGGAATAAGGAGCTCCTCCACGCCCGCTGCCCTGTGCCAGGCAGTGCCACAGCCGCACAACTGGCTGGGCTTTGCTCTGCGATTCTTCCAGGGAGCTCTGCCAAGAGGACACATGGTGGTTCTTATCAATACTGCTGAAAACGATCCAGGTGAAATGTTGACCGAGGAGACCACACCAGTACCTTTGTGTCTGTAACTTACAAGGGGGAAACTAACCGTGGCAGAACCTTGATGGCAGCTAAAGCTGTTGGAGGTGCCTGGGAAGTCCCTGGTCAGTGAGGCTGGTGTGTCCTCTGCATCCCCTGGCAGACCCAGGCTACAGCCAGGTGGTAGATCCTGTGGATCCACAGTTTTTTGGGACCACGGGCCAGCACCAGGATAGGATCCCCTGGACGGTTCAGCGATGCTAATGCATGTTCCGGTGCCTGATGTCCAAAATCAGTCTAGGCTGAATTGTCCCAGGTGCTCTTTTCTCTGCCCGTTCCCTGCCTATAGGTGCCTGCAGGGTGTGTGTACTGTCTGCTACTGTGCCGTGCTTGCAGCTCACTGACAACTCTGGCACGGGATGCTTCGGAGACGGAGCGAGGGCGATGGATTGCCAGGGGAAGCGTATCGGTACTCAGCCTCTGTTCCCCCTGCGCGGATGCATGGGGACCAGAGCAAGGAATTAATCTGGAGACTCCTATTAGTGAGCAGCAGTTTAGGAAGCTGCACCATTCTCCTTGTCGCAGATCGCAGCTCCCAGCTGAGACACAGCTGCTGTGCAGGTGCTGCTTCTCCGCCCCGTTCCACTGCAAGGCACCAGTGGCAAAGGGTGAAATAAGAGCTCTGTCTCAGCGAGATGCCTGGCTCAGCTCGGCGCTGGCACTTGGCAGCTGTAGGGGTGGTTTTGAGGACCTGCTGCCTCACAGCTGCACATCCTTGGCACTGAGCAGAGGGGTCCTATCTTGGCCACGATGTCTGGCCACCTTTGGCACATGCAGAGCCTGCAGCCGCGTGGGAGACATCACCGGGCACGTGGGGCTTGTCACCAAGTCAGCACATGGGGTCCTGGGACCATCTTCATAGTTTTCTGTCTCATTATTCTTACGTTGGCCACAATGAATGATGGGCTCTTTAGACCCTGCCCGTGAGTCCTTACAACCTCTCCAGCCCCAGACCGACCACAGAGGGAGCTCAGGGCATCCCAGACAGGTAAGGGCTGCTGCAGTTGGCGAGCTGGCCGCGCATTGGCCCACGCAAACCAGACATCTCTTCATGCACATCCCCGCTCCGCATCAGTCTGCTGCTCACTCATAAGCTTTAGAAATGCTGAGATGGACACAGAGGACAAATCATGGGCCGTCAAGTCGTTATTTCTCTTCTCTTGACTACTCAACAAATGCTGCCTTCTGTTGTCTACCACCCATGCAAGACCCGTGAAGCTCCAGAGACCTAAGCATCAGCACTCATCTCATCTGCTCAGCTACGGTAGCTACAAGACAGGTTGACTGTCTGCAGAGCTGTAGGGACAGAGTTTTGGAAACAGCATCACAGACTCTCAGCCAGCTTAATTCTGCATTTCAGCTCCTGGAAATACCTATAGGAAGGGAAATGTGTGGGAAAACCTGACAGAGTTGCTGTGTTTGGTTGCTGGCACATACTTCTAATTAATTTCTTCACTGCTCTACCAAAGCAAAGCTCCTGTCCAGGATCAGTGCTGCTTTCTGCTCAAACTGCTCAGACCTGGGATGCATGCCATGCTTTCGCTTGGTCTGAGGACGCCAGCAACACCAGCGCCACTGACCTGGAGCTGCCAGCGGGGATCTGAAGGCACGCCCGGCTCTGCACTGGGAACAGCCAAGCCTGCATGCCGCGTTCTGGGCCAAACGATCCGGGAGCAAGCAGCATAGATGTGAAGGCTGCAGGACGACCTGTCCCCTCGCAGGTGAGAGTGGAGCCAGCTGCGGGCTGATGGTCTGTCTCAGATGCCAGCCCTTGCAGGAGTGATCTGAGGGAGGATCAGACACCACGCATCTTTTGCGCTGATGATCGGTCCAAGAGTAACGGGGTCAGTGCTGCCCCTCATAGCAAATGCACAGGCTGGGTTGTGAGAGCGGGCGTGGGAACAGCTTGCGACAGTCTGTTTTCCCCAGCTCGGAGGTGAAGTGGTAGCTGGCTGTTAGGAAACCCACTTCATTGAAGAACAAACTGATTGCGGAACAGCTTGCTTGACCCAAACCCACAGAGACACCCACAGTCTCGCCGTGCGTTTGTGGCTTCCCCCCAGCCACCACACTGGGAAAGCAGGGTCAGCCTGGCCTCTTCGCTGTGCAGAGGGAGCTGGCAGAAGACCTTCCCTCCAGTTCAAATGTAGCCCCTGTCATTTGGACTTCTGCACGTCCAGTTATGACAAAGACACCGAGGAAGCCACCCAGACCGGAACAAAGCTGCATGAAGCACATCTCAGCATCATCATGAGCAAAAGCCTCATCCTACTCCAGGAACAGTTGCAGTCGCTGTGTAGGAGGTACCAGTTGCTGAGAAACCACCTCCTCACCACGTAGTCTGCAAATGAGAGTTATTCTGAGATACTTTATCTAACGGTCTTCATCGTACAAGTGACTACTTACTAGAAAAAGTGACTGTACTGGATACAAAGCCTCTTGCTGCCCCGGCTGTTACTTCTTTTCCTGATAGAGGAACTCCATGGCTGGAGCTCTGCAATCAAAAACAATTTTTCCTTCTCCATCTTGCTTTTCTTGCTTCTTCAAGTTAGTGGAGTGTCTGTGTGTTTTCAATGGCGTTGCCCAGAGAAAAAGGCAACCCATTTTTCCCCATCGGCTTTGCAGTGTATAGGAGCCAGCCCTGGAGTGAGGTATCACCTCAGCTTCCCCCCAGCTGGGACTACGGGAACGTATGGAGAGGGTAAAGCTGAAGTTTTGTTCTCCACATGCTAATGCTTCATTTCGCCTGCTCCTTCACGAAGGCAACAAGGCAAAGCAAATGAGCCTTGATAGCCTTACCCAAATGAGTTATCAACTTGGCAGTTTATACCCCGTTCCCCTTCATGGGTAGCTGCTTTCCTCAGAGGGAAGGATGAGAAGTCTTGATTCGTGCAGGCAGACAACGCTAGATGAAACATCAGATCATGGTGACACAGACAGGACTCTCCTGGCCTTCTCTCCCACAGCCTCCCATAGCCATGTCTTGCTCCATGAGGGAAAACTGCTTGCATGCCATGCCAAGACACCCATTTAGTCATAGCACTGAGGTGGATCTGCCCAGGCATTTTCCCTTCCCTAAAGGGAGGTAAAAGAACATTTAAACTACCAAACCTGGCTTTTGGACATCTGCAATAACTAGCTATTTCAACAGAAAAGATTCAAAATGACTGGGCAAGACAGAATAGAAATTAAATAGGGTTGGCATATAACCACCCCCTGCCCACAGATAAGTAGTTGCTTCAGCTAACACTGACCAGTCCCTTCCCCGTGTCTGGTGTTTGCAGACCAGAAACACGACTCTGGTCTGATCCAAACTCTTTCCAGCCATGCATAACAAGGTCAGGGACCTGTTGGAGCAGGTCCAGAGGAGGGCCTGGAGATGCTGGGAGGGCTGGAGCTCCTCTGCTGTGAGGACAGGCTGAGAGAGTTGAGGTTGTTCAGCCTGGAGAAGAGAAGGCTCCGGGGAGACCTTCCAGCCCCTTCCAGTCCCTAAAGGGGCTCCAGGAAAGCTGGGCAGGGACTCTGGATCAGGGAGGGGAGCCATGGGATGAGGGGGAATGGTTTTAAACTGGAAGAGGGGAGATGTAGATGAGATCTGAGGCAGAAATTGTTTGCTGTGAGGGTGGTGAGCCCCTGGCCCAGGTTGCCCAGAGAAGCTGTGGCTGCCCCATCCCTGGAGGGGTTCAAGGCCAGGTTGGACGGGGCTTGGAGCAACCTGGGCTGGTGGGAGGTGTCCCTGCCCAGGGCAGGGGGCGGGACTGCGTGGGCTTTAAGGTCCCTTCCAACCCAAACCATTCTCTGATTCTGTGATTCTATGCTCCCCACTCTCGTGATGTCCTGCCCCAGGCCATATCCCACAAACACCTTTTCCTGAGCAGACCTGCTCCCTCCCCAGGGACAGGCGTGTTCTCCCCTCCTCCCTGCACACTCGGCTGATGAGCTGTCTCGAGGCACATGGCATGGGCTGCGCAGGCAGACCCTGCCTGGTAGCCACGGCTTAAGGGCACGAGTGGGCTGCTGCTGGTGCAGAGCCTCCAGCGTGCATCCTACACAGGCTGGTCCCATTCGGATAGGATTGGAGCTGAAGGGATGCACTGGAAGCATTGCAGAAAGATTAAGCAGCTAAATCTAGTTAGCTGGTTACACACTGAGGGCTGGCAATACTGTAACTCTGCCAGGATCACGGCAGATTTAGGGTAATGAAAGAAAGGGGGTCTGAGCAGCATATTGCTTCTCAGCGTGCATTTTGTAAGGGCTGCTCTTGTCCTCCTTATGATGGGGAAAAGGAGGAGTCTCTCCTGCCACAAATTGAGGTCTCTCCCCTGCAAACTCTTTGTGGGTCTATAGATACCCACACCTCAGACACACCAGCTTTGCAGTCTCAGCCAAGGACTGTGCACGCTGGCAAAGTCAGAGTGATGGAGTACTGCTGCCCCGTGCCCACGGGGTGTCCATGTGTCAGGCACCGGTGGGAGCGGATTGCTTCTCAGCAGGAAGACAAACTTGTAAAGACCGAGCGGTGCATCCCGCTGTGCAGGCAGAGGGGTCAAGGCGGGGAGCCTGGCCCTGCCAATTTGCCTGCAGCCTGCCAAAATCTCCAAAAGCACGAGCAGGAACAGAGCCCTACGGGTCTTGGGGGCTATGGAACAATTCTGACTCCAACACAGAGTGACTCCTGGGTTCAAAACCTGAGTCTGGATTAAAAGCCTGAATTGAAGACTGCCTTTGGGGCTGACCAGGCTTCGCAGACATCAATGCCTAGGTTATAACATCCATCCATCCATCCATCCACCCCCGCATCCATCCACCCCCGCACCCATCCATCCATCCATCCATCCATCCATCCTTCCATCTCCGCAACCTTTCTCCTGTTTCTCCTCCTCTTGTTCTCTCCCTCCTTTATGCGCTTTCCTCTTCTCCTCCCCTCTCCGTGTTTCCCTTCCCCAGCCCGGGCTGCAGCAGTAGCGGCAGCAGAAGTGAGGTGGAATCAGCCGCCCGAATCGCAGAGCAGCAGGGAGCTGACACATCAATCACAGCTCTGCTGTTGGAATTAATGAGAGCGCCACAGGTTCGGGCTGTCACTCACTACCCTCACTTTGCTGCTTCCATATGGCTGCCAGCCGACAGCCTCACGCTTCCCAATCTCTGCCAATTACAGCCTCAGCACTCCCAACCTCCT
The DNA here is from genome assembly GCF_964199755.1 of Larus michahellis. Taxonomy (NCBI): domain Eukaryota; kingdom Metazoa; phylum Chordata; class Aves; order Charadriiformes; family Laridae; genus Larus; species Larus michahellis. The sequence continues at coordinate 2,687,830 of NC_133906.1, read as the reverse complement.
CCTATTAGGCTCACAGCTTCATTATTCTAATTAAGCCAAACAAGCTGAGCCCTCCCTTTTTCACTGTTGATGCATGTCCCTTGCATGCACCAGAAGTACACTGCAGCAAACCCCCTTGTTGGGGCACCTTTGGAGAAAAAAAGCAGCTTAGCATGGGGCATCGGGATGTCTTCCATCCTGATCACTTCTCTGGCCCTCGATCCATTAGTGGGGCAGTGGGGGGAAATGCCCCCCTTGGGCAGCAAATCTCAAAGGGGTCCTTTCTTGTCAGAGTAATTGCAGGCAAGGCTGGCTGATCTCAGCCTCCAAAACTAATTAGTCAGGGGATCCTTCAAAGCCAGATTGCATTTCCACCTTTTTTTATTTTTTATTTTTTTCGGGTCTGCCTTCTGCCCCAAAGAGATGGGAAGCAGCACCATGTGGGTAGAAGCCCATTGGGAAGGAAGGAAAGATCCTCTCTCCTGGCCTGCCGAAGGGAGCCGTGCATTGGAGGGGTTTGCACTCCCCTGGGGCACAGCCGTGTAGCCGTATCCCTATGTTAACTCCCCCAGTTTTACTGTGCCTCCCCTTGCCCTCTTGCTGGCTGGTAGTGACTTGATGCTCTGGGCAACAAGTGGCCACGACTCCAAAGGAGGGTCTGAGCAGAAACCTCAGCATCGATGGGGAGGTGGAGCAGAGCATGCCATGCTGATAACTAATGCATTTTATAAAAGCTGGGGGTTTCTCTGCCCTTAAATTGCATTGCTTGACGCACAATGAGTGGGTTAATCCATCTTGCAGGGATGGTGGGCTGCAGGGAGGGCAGGCAGCCCCCCTGAAGACAGGGGGGACACAAGTCCTTGCACTATGGCACAATACCCCACTCCTTCACCAGCACCTCCTCCTCCGTGTCTGGGCTGCACAGCCACACGCGGACATTCCCAGGATTGTCTGAGCCGAAAATGAGGGCAGTTTGTCTGCTGGAAAGGGTGACAGAGAGGATGCACTCCACAGCCCGTGGGTGTAATGGGCCATAAGCAATCCCGTATCGCTGATCTGGCCAAATTGGGGCAGCAACAGGACTTCGCAGGTCTGACTCTACCTGTGCTGGGGCTCTGGCTACTGCAGAGATGTTGGTGGACCCATCTCTGGATGCATCCCCGCCCTGGCCCAGGGAGGTCTTGGGTTTGAGGCACAGGCAGTGACAATGAGCTGGTCCCCGCTGGGAGGGGAAGGGCTCCTCTGCGGATGTCTCGCTGGTGCCGCAGCCCCACTCTCCTGCAGCTGGCACTTGGGATTTGCTGACCTTTGAATCCCTTAAATCGGTTGCTCTCAGCGTTATTCCGACCAGCGCAGCCAAGAGATGCAGCTGCTGGGCGGGTGCCAAAGCAGAGCCTGGGCTCCAGCCGAGGTAGGGAAATGCCTCCTGCTGCTTGTGCTCAGGGGTGGAGAAACAGCAGGGATATTTCTCCATCTCTCCTCCCCCTTCGAGCTCCCTGACACGGAGCAGCTTTCAGGAAAGCCTTTGTAAACAAGGCGATGCTGTCTGCCTTAAGACAGGGTTTGCTTCCCCTCCCCGCCTCCCCCCAAATTTTGATGTACATTTCTCAAAAAGCTTGATCTCTAATTTAATTTCCTATTTTCTAAACAGCTGTGATTTTTTCATAACTTCCCCAGTGTCTCTTCTCCCACCACAGCCAGAAGTAGCAGCAGAAGGCTTCCTAGGCATATTGGGAATGGTTCGTGTCATTAAAATCCAGAGTATTTGAGAAAAATTTAAAAAACCCCAAACAAACTACTTGCTTTCAAGTTCTCTCAGATGCCTCTGCTGACTGCTCTGAGCTCAAGCTCGGTCCCACACTCCTGGTTCCACCAGCACCCTACAGCCCAGCTCTTCCCCATCCCCTGCTGTGTGCCACCACTACAGGTTCACCCCTGCACATGCCCCGTCCCTGCCTGCCCAGCTCCTCTCCCTGCCTGACACCAAGGGCACCCAGGTGCCATGTCCCTGGTGGAGCACAGGGCACCATGGGGTTGCAGATGGGACCTGAAACATCACCTGTGGAAGAGCCGATGACCCCTCAGTGGTCCGACTGCCACCGTCCTCTGCCAGGCCGGCAGGTAGAGGGGGATGTAAGCAGCAGAGACATGTTGGCTATGACACTGTTAGCATTTTCCCAATGAGTTATTACCAGGTTAAAGGGTTGTGATAGTGCCAATATCCAAAGCTGGGTTATTGTGTTATTAATGTGCGGCTGTCGCTGGCTATTAGCACTGTGATCAATCCCCAGTGACAGGGGCTGCTTAGCCTGTCACACTTTGTTTTATCTTCCATTCTTAGACTTTTACTAACTCACAAATTGCTAATCCAATCTCCTATAACCCAGTTAGGGGAGGACACTGTCTCTGTGCTGCTCAGACGCAGGAGCTGGGGCCCTGGGAGAGGATGGGCAGGTGGCAGGGTAGGCACGCGTTTCTCAGGGGTGAGAGAGGTGCATGTTGGCTGCAAGAAATATAACCATGCTCCTGTCCCCGTCTCTTCAAGGAAATTCTCCCTAGAGCGCTGGCTAAACCGGTTGCATGAAGCCATCTTGATGGCGTTCTTCAGGAGAACACCTTTCCTCAGCCTTTGGTACTGACCTCCAGCCCACTTCCACATCCTTGTCACCCCATGAAAACCCTGAGGGTGTCATCTCCACCTCCACATGGCGCGCCCCCATGCCATGAGGACAGCATTGCAATCTGTCGAAATGCCTCCACCGGGCGTCTCAGAAGCCTCAAGAGCTTGGGCACTCCACCACCCTAGAGCCTTCAGTGGGCAGAAATGCCTTTAAATCTTCACTCCCAAGGATGAATCTGCACTTTGGAAAACCCATCAGAAAGAGTTGGCAGCTTCTCTTTGACCTCAAGCTTGTTTCATTGCCCATTTATTGGAAATGTTGCATTTCTCTGAGTCACTCCGTTTCTGATCATTGACTACTGCAATATCTTCTCGTAGGAGAACTCAAGGCAAGCTGAGAAGGGGGTCTGCTGCATTTCTGCTCCAACCGTCAAACATGGAGGCCATGCTGCCTTAATACGGGTGCCACAAACTGCCCAGAAAACCTGCTCAAAATGCACCACAGCCCTCAATCCTTAGCTTGAGGTAGAGTCCTGAGGAGTTTGGGTTATAAAATGCGTTTCTCCCATTCTGCCCATGGCAGTAGCTGAAGGTGGAAAGAAGACTGACAAAGCTGGTGGAGATGCTCCATTAGGGACGCTTGGGGCTGTATGGGGAGTGTGGGATAGGGCTGGTGTGGCTGGCCTGGGGGTAAATGTACAGGGTAAGTGAGGGTGGGCTGAGGTGAGGGTGTTCAGGAGTTGGGGATGGGGTGGATGAGGTTGGAATAATGCTGTTGGAATAGTGATCTGCATAGTGCAGCGGGGAAGGTGTTTCCCAAGAGCCCTGTTCCCAGCCCCGGGAACGCGTGTCGTTCCTGCACACGTTGTTCGGGCTGATGAGCCAGTGATTTTGCTGCAGTTGCTACACGCACACACACACTGAGGAACTGCTTTTTGCTTCCTGGCCAAGACAGTTTTGTAACATCTCTGCATGCCGCAGCAGCTTCTCTGCGATGGGTGAACCGAATTCGCATGTGCACAGCCTGAAAGTCCGCAATAGTGCCCTGAGGCTTGCAAAAGGCATCCTATCAATAAATGATAATGATTCCCGAGTAAGAAAGCCTGCTAGGAAGTTCACGAGTCCCCGCACAGTAGGCAGAGCTCCCAGAGGATGTGCAGGGGAAGGATCCGGCCGTGCTGAGCGTCGGGGCTCTGGTGCTTGGTCTGGCGGCTGGTGTCTCGGCAGGCAGGAAAGCAAAGCGGGTGGGGGAAGGCTTTTCCTACAGGGCATGACCTCCCTCTGCGCAAACAGAGGTGTTTGACGGGAGCACAGAATTCTGACAGGAGGGCGGGAGGATGCCCTGTTGAGATCTAATCCATGGTGAGCTTGTCAGCAGGACCAGTGACACTCGTGGCCTTTTCTCCGGTACCTTCAGTCCCCTCCTCAGTTTGTGACTCCTATTTTTAGATTTTCATATCTCAACAAGACCCTATGAAATAACTTCAGATGTTACCAGAGGCGGGCCTGGACCTCCATCCCCTTGCAAGAGCTGGACATGGACAATGGGACATGTTCCCAGAGCCCTGCAGCATTTCAAGGTCTTTGTCGTGTTGGAGAATCATTCTTAGCACTGATGACCCCTCTGTGTGTGTGTGTGTGTGTCAACACGTGATGTGGAAGCACCAGACCATGGTGCTGCTGAGCATATTGTAGCCGATTATTAGGAAACAACACTACAAAAGCACTAGAAGACCATTCAGGCCAGTTAGATACCACCATCAGGAGGAACAGGACTGCTTGGGTCTTGGTATAACACGCATTAGGAAAACAAAATAACAGGTGCATTCAATTCAAACTCCCTGAGTAATAAATATGTCAAAACGGTTATAAATATTCCAGGGAGCAAAAATTACAGCACGAGGTTTCCACAGTTTTTCACAGATGCTTGGTACAACCGGGCAGGTAATGCTTTGTTTCTTTTTTTGTTTCTTTTTTTTTTTTTTCTGAATATCATGATGCTATTAAAACTGAGAATTTCACACGGCAGACCAAAATCATCACGAACATGTCTCTTCATCAAGTGCGTTCATCCACTAGGCAATGCCTCTGCTGAGCCTAATATAATCTGTACTTTGGGAACCACATTTACTTGTTTTCTAATACCTGGGCAGGCTATCCAGCCAGACTTCAGGCACATTGGAGAATTACCCTTTTTTCCCAAGCCAATGCACATATTGCACAAGTCCTTGGCTGCAGTCATGGTGTTAAAAAAGAGAAAAAAACAAAGAAATTGGAAAAACAAAGTTTAATGAAAAACAAAACAACCCTGGGCTTTCTCTGTTGGAAAGGGAAAAAATAGCCCTGTTGGGGGAGAGATTCACAGGACCGGGCTGACTCAATGGCAAACCAGGTGTTGGTTTAGATGTGGCTTCATCCTGCTCAGGGATGGGGCTTTGTCCTCTGCCTTCATAGCTGGAGATTCCAGCAACTGCTTATTTTAGAGAAAGATGATAACCAACATTCGCTCCCGCTGGGCTGTGCAAGGAAGCACCGTTAATAATCCAACTAGTGAGTATCTTTCCCCTGCAAAACTCTGATTGCAAAGATTAAGTGTCTGACCAAAAAAAAAGAGGTGACAGTTCCCACCGTGCTGCGCAGCACCGGTGCCCTCCATAGCTGAGGACATCGTGCCTGGAGACCTTCCTCTCCCTGGGGTGCTCGTGGTACTCAGGGGAAGGATGAGCACACCTGGAGCTGTGCCTGGTGCCGGGAAGGGATAATAGAAAGTCTTTTTTTTTTTTCCTCCACCAGGTTCTGCAAGGTCTATTTAGAAAAACAGCTTATATGTCAGCCCCGGTGTCACACTGGGTGTGACAGGGCCAGCACCGCACTTCAGTCAACAAAAAGGGCTAAGCATAGTTCAAGCACTCCCTGTTCCTGCGAGCTTTTAGATCAGCTTAAACTGTTTAAGCAGCTGCACCGCAGTTTAAGATTAAGCTGGTCTTTTGAGCAATCTAAGCAGTTTAAAATACTCTGAAGGCTTAACATTACAGCCAGTTTAAGTTGCTGTAGGGGCTTAAAGCAGTGATGTGCAGCCAGTATCTTAACAGGGTTTTCCACAAAATATGTCTTTATAGCCTGTGATAAGCCCTATGGATCAGGGTCTGTGTGTTTGCATAGGGCACGCTCATCTGCCTGCCTTGCAGGGCTTTCTTCCTGACCTTGCACGTTGCTGCTCAGATGCGTGTTCCTGCCTCCTCGCTCGGACCTCTGTGTCAGCGCCAGCTGGGGAACGCTCTTGCTTTATCTTGCAGCGTCCTCTTCCTCTCCGAGACACACCAGATGCACCAGAAGGACTTGCTTCTTCAAACCCACAACCAAGGAAAGGGGGGAAAAAAAACCAGCTCGGTTTGACAAGCTCCAGAAGCCCTTTGTCTTAATGCGGCATCCAAACCTGGTGAAGGAAGGAGAAGAGACCTCCTGCATGCACACAGCCTGATGCAGCCGGGGTCGAACGGGAGCCTTCGGAGCAGCCCAACAGAAGGGACAACTCTCTGCAAGCCTGGTTTTGTGGGACCTTTAAACTAGGAGCCCTTGGGAAGCTGTAAGACTGCCCTTCAAGGACCGCAGAGGCTAAAGGAGGCTTATGTTGTTTTAACTCTGTCTTATGACATGCTACAGTCTTAAAGCATTTAAGTCCTTATGTGACACTAAGGGTTTAAGGTCTTACACAGATTTAAAAGTGGCTTAAATGCTCTCTCACCTTTCACGCGGGACACAGAGCACTCCTGGCGCAAGCCAGAGGGATGGTAGAGCATCGCTCGCACAGCGAGGGCTTTGCTTCAGCAGTGCCACCCGGGAGGGTCCCCGCAGGAGCAGCCCTGGGGGTCTTGCTCCCTCCTTGTGGGTAGCAGCAGCATGGGAGCAAAATGGCACCTCCAGCTCCTTAAAGCCTTTTACCTAAAGGCAACATGATGAACTCTGAACTTGAAGTGCCCACGTTCGAGGGAGGTCATCCTCCCCTTCTACTCTGCCCTGATGAGGCCACATCTGGAGCACTATGTCCAGTTCTGGGCTCCCCGGTTCAAGAAGGACAGGGAACTGCTGGAGAGGGGACAGCAAAGGGCTATCAAGATGCTGAGGGGACTGGAACACCTCTCTTGTGAAGAAAGGCTGAGGGATTTGGGTCTTTTTAGTCTGGAAAAAAGACAACTGAGGGGGGATCTTATCAACGCTTATCAGTACTTCAAGGGTGGGTGTCAGGAGGATGGGGCCAGGCTCTTTTCAGTGGTGCCCAGCGACAGGACAAGAGGTAACGGGCACAAACTTGACCATAGGAAGTTCCATGTCAACGTGAGGAGGAACTTCTTTGCTGTGAGGGTGGCAGAGCCCTGGCACAGGCTGCCCAGAGAGGTGGGGGAGTCTCCGTCTCTGGAGACATTCCAAACCCGCCTGGACGCGTTCCTGTGCCACCTGCTCTGGGTGACCCTGCTCTGGCAGGGGGTTGGACTGGATGATCTCCAGAGGTCCCTTCCAACCTGACTATTCTGTGACTCTCTGAAGAGATGAGGATGGTGGTCTCACCTGGGGGACCTGCACCTCACTGCCACCAGTGATGGAGAGAATCACTTGAGGTTTTCTTGATCCCATGCATCCCCAGGGGTTCCTCTACCCCATCCCTGGCAGGATCACTGCTGGACTACCCAGTTATTGCTGACAATAACCTGTCTCTAATGTTTCTCGGGTGGTCGATTGCTTCCCCACAGAGATGCCTACCGCACAGATGCAGGTTTGGTTTATGAGATGCTGTGCTTGGCACTGTCCATGCTCAGACAGGAGGGAAACAGTTCTCAGAAAGTTTTTACCAAGTGTTACCAAATTCTGGTGGGATGGATGCATCCTATCCATTGGGAAGGGGATCCAGGGCTCAGGAGCCCACCATCACCTGGTTGTACTTGCATTGTCCTACCCGAGGCTGGTACTGCTGGCTGCGGAAAAGGCTTGGTGGGTGGTATTTGTGTGACCTGCCTGTCACCATACAGCAGCTAACCCCATGGTGGTGTGGGATCCCATAACCACTCAGGGAGACAGACAGATGTTTCCAGAGTGCTTTCTCTCCGCTGCGCTGGAGGTGTCGAAGGCAAGCCTGGCGAAATCACTCTCTGGGGTCCTCTAAATCTCACCTTTGATTATGGAGACAGCCCAGATAACTGTGATCTCTATAGATGAGCATGAGCCTCTGTGCTTATTTTGCTATGGATCAGACACTCAAATACACTAGGTTTACCTCCTTCTGTCCCACCTTGGTTCTCAAATGGAGATCCCAGCTAAACTGGAAAACCACCTCCCAGGATTGCATCCAAAAAGTGTTGTTCCGTATCCTTCTCTTTGGAAAACCAAACCACCCCCTGAAAGCGATCAGTCATGGCTTTAGAAACCCGGTGTTGGGGAAGGTTTTACCTGCTGTCCAGTCCCTGTTCAGGTCATGACAGGAGCAGGAATTGTCTCTGTCAGTGGGGATGCATGGGCAGTGCAAGCTCCAATGCCAAGCTGGAAGCCAATGCCAGCATCATGCTCCGGGCTCTGCACTGTCTCACCAGACATCAGAGGTGACAGGTGTCGGCTTCAATACAGCAGCCGGTGAGCTGATTCCTGGCCACGCGATCTCGGGAGGAACCACAAGTGAGGGTGTTAGTGCCCAAGCTGGATGATCTACCTGCAGCTCAGGGACTTCTTGCACCCTGTGAAGTCTGCTGCAATTTTTCTTTCATTGATGTACAACCCTCTCCAGACCCTCCTAAGGGGCTGCATTAACGTTGTGAGGCCGCTTCAGGATGCGGCATCTTATAAAGATGGATTAATGCAACCGATAACATTGCGCCCACTAAGATCTCTAAGCTTGAACATCTTCAAGTAGCATGAGGAGCAGTGGGACCCGAGAAGTTGCTTTTGTTTAGGTGACATATATTTGTTCCCATGCACTGCTGCGGCTGCTTGGCACAGGCTGGTGGCATGAGGATTACTCACTGGTTTGGTTCCTCCTCTCTTAAAAAGCCAGATGAGAAGCTCAGGCTAAGATGCAAATTGGCTCCTTCATGTGCCTGGGTCCAAAGCTTGATGATAACCATCAGAGAGCCTCCACAGTTTCCACCTCACATCCTTTCAGCAAAGCACACGAAGTGGCAAGTCTGTTGCGTTTAGTATAAATGAGTCAATCCTGTAGCCGTCACGTGCTTGGCCTCGGTGTCTTGCGCGGGTTAGACCCATGACAGTTTGGCAAGCTCAGATGAACGGTTGCCAGCACTCCTGCACGCCTCTGTGCCCAAGCCCTTGCAGCAATCATGCCTTGCTCACGATAGCTGAACCACGACCCCCAGGACTCGTGCATGAGCTGTATTTGTGTGACAGCAGGCAGGGCTGTTACTGCTGCTCCTCTCTCTCGGACTTCGTGGGCAGATGCTCATGCCAGGAGCTGATGTCTGCCCCACACTGACAGCCCAGTGGGGGCCCGGAGGAGCGACCACATGCTGGGACACCATCAGACATCTTCTGCCCACATCTTCTGCCCATTCTGTGGCCTTCCCAGAATATCTGTGTCTACCCTTGGCATGTCCGCCATTGGCATGTCCACCCGATGCTTTCAGACAGTTAATGACGTTCATGTACCCACTTGCCAGTCACTGTATGGAGCATCTGGGTTTGCAAGAGCTCCCTGCATCATAACGTTGGTCTTGAAGGACCGCAGGCACTGGAACCAGCTATGTGGGACATGGGCATGGGGCATCGCAGCCCGGACAGCCCTCCGAGTGGAGACTCCACTGGCAAAAACACCCGTGCATCTCTCCAGTGCCTGTTTGAGGGTGGGATAGCCATTGCAGAGGATGGATGTCGCTTTGCTTCAGTTTGCACTGTTCTGAATGCTGCAATCTTTCCAAATGCAGCGGGTAAGTTTGTTCATTTTGCATTCCCGTGTCCTTCCTACTAAAAGAGAAGCGACCAGGATACAAAAACAGAGCAGCTGTAAAACAAAATTGCTTAAAATGCATTCCCAAGCCCCCCTTTTCCAGATGAGATCAGAGAAACTGGGGCTTGCAAATTCACACCTGCCAAAAGCGTTGTTTGCAGGTGAGGCAGGTGGACACCTCTGGCAAACGCCACGTCGTATTTTTTGTCTGCACGTCTATTTATCCTGCATATGGAATTTGAGCAGGGAGCTCTTGACCCAGCCAGCCCAGCTGTGCTATCACAGTCCTGAGAGGGATGGCTGAGTCAGGTCCAGATTGGTTAGAGCTGCCTTTAAATTAATTGAACTGTGAGGTGCATGCCCATGGTACACGGAGGACATCATACTCATATAGACTCACTTATATATTTTGCATTTTTCATGCTGGGATTCTGTTGCCGATGTCACTATCCAAAACACTACACTTGAAAACTCCCATAATATAAACCATTCTTTGTTATCTGAGTGAAAGGCTGCATTTCAGGTCAAAAAAAAGTGTGTCTAATAACCATCATTTTCCCTTCACTCACAAAATTTGGCCAATTGAAATGAGCAGCTTTTCTGCCTTGGGCAGCGGCAGAGGCTGCACAGGAACATTAGGAGCCCCTGGCTCCCTTAAAATTTCTGCAAACCAGATTGCTCGGTCAGGTGCCTCACAGTGGATGGAGTTTGGGCTCCTGTGATTTAAATTCTTGTACCTTTAGCAGGTCTAGCTGGACCCAGTGGATTTTCAGGACAGGAGACTGCTTTCCATGATGTTTCTCAGCAGGGCCACCTACGTACCACTTGCACCTCTGAAACCTCCCTTGGTGGGGCAGAGGGGTGTCCCTGAGTGGTGTCAGACACCGTGGTGGGTGGCAAACCCTGCTTAACAAAGAGACTTTAGTTGTATTTGAGTTCTTTAAAATATTCCCCCCTGTTCTGTTATGTTAACACCAATTTAAACAAAGTGCTCAAGAAATACTTGGAAAAACAATATATCTGTTAAAGATTTTGCTCCAACCACTATCAGCAGTGGGCAGAGAAAACTCATTATCCACTCCCTAATGAGCTACCCAGCAAGACAAGGAAACCTGAGACTAATAAGACACCAAAACTGAGCAGAAGGAAACACTCCAATTTTCAAAGAGCAAAAAATTGGAAGGACTCAACAGAACAGGCACAGAAGGGCTTCATGTGATCAGCTCTACAAAACTTTCCCCTGCTTTCCAGGCATCTCACCGTACACCGCGTCTCACCAACAGCTGCCACGGGCCCAGCTTCTCCCTCTCTTTCCAAGCTGGAGATGTGGACCTGGAGGTCTGGGACAGGAGTAGGGGGTAGATTGGATTGTGTGGTTTCCCGAGCTACTTCCAGCCTGTTTTATGTCATTTCTGTGATGTAACTGCCACAAATGAGCTACCTGGGACCCAACTCTGGTGCATAGAGGTGCTCTGAGACCAGCTGTCCCCGTGCTCTCACTGGGGAGGAGAGCAAGATGGACGGTGCTGCATGGGGGTCTCCACTAAATCACAATGATCCTGGTGAGACGCTTTTCCAAGTGCCTGTGTTTTTCCGTAGATGTTTCACCCCAGACACTGCTTGCTGCACAGAGGTAGCTTTAGGGACCAACTGGAGCTTGAGGGAGCTGCAGGAGGATTCAGCCCCGACACATCTCTGGGGTTTGCCTGGTAGGCACAGAGCCATGCTAGAGACTTTGCTGGACTTTTCTCCCACTCTGTTCTGCTCTGCATCCTTCCTGATACCTCCAGCCCCCATTTCACACCCCTCACCCAGCCCCACTCCTCTTTCCCCTCTCGTGAACCCCAGCCGGCACCGGGGACCTGCTCTGCAGGCAGGATTCACCGAGAAGAGTTTCCCTCACTGGAGAGGTTTACCTCTGCAGTTCTAAAGGCAGAAATACATACAGGCGCATGTGTAAACGCAGAGTTTGTGTGTGTCTGTGGGAGATCTCTTTGCTGGGTATCCCAGCATTCAGTGCCTGCCTCTGGACCAGAGGCACAGCCCAGCTCCCGTATCCTCTTCCTCAGAGATGATTCACGCAAATATGCTACAACATTTTTCAGGTGAAAGCTGCGTGTTATTCCGTTTGCCGCTACGCTTGCTGCTAGCTGTAAACACATAAAGTGCAGCAGTTGGCTGTGGGAAGTTCTGTTGTTTTCCTGCTTACAAGCAGCTTTGCCCCCAAAGCTTTTCACTTTCTCGTGTGTCTACCCAACTGTCACCACTGCGTGTCCAGTCACAGCCTTCCCGTGTGCTGGACAAGAGAGACCTTGTCAGAGGAAGAGGATGCTGCTTGGACGTACAGCGGCTCTAATGATGCCTTAGTCACCCACTGAGGCTCAGCTTCACCCTCAGCACAGAAGGACCCCATGCAGCTGCACTTCACCTCCTAGCTGCTCTCTGACCCAGCGGGAGGTGATTTTCTGGGTTCCCAACCCACTCACTGCACAGCCTCCCTCCATTCAGCATTCACCTTGAGGACAGGCAGGGCCAAGAGATGTAAAACGCTGGTTTAACCCATCCCTGCTTGTTTTGCGGTGCTGAGGCTTTATGCCCATCCTGCTTGCAGGGCTGAAAATTATGCTGAGGAGCACAGGGGTGCAGGATGAGGCTTGTGCCTGCAGCCAAACGCAGCAGAGACCCTTCTGGGTGGATGCCTTGTGTGACGGGGACCTGGTCATCACAGGGCAACTATTGTGGCAAAGAGACACAGATAAAGAAAGGGGCTTGCAGAATGAGGGAGCTGCCTTGTCTAGGTGGGTGTTGAACATATATTGGGGTACCCCCAGCAGCCACAGCTCCCTCACATCCCTGCTTTCCCTCAGCCCCTGCCACTGGGTTTCACCCCTTTGGAAACCCAAGGACAAGGAGAGCTGATGCTTCCCAGCATGGAGATGAAATGCAGCCAAGATGCACACCTTGGACCGCAGGTGTCTCCCAGACCCATGGCACTTGGTCCAGCCGTATCCCACAGGAGAGCAGCCGCTTTATATGTTTAGCTCTGTTAGACTGAGGAGGGCAGGTGGGGGATGCTGCCACTCTCTGTATGCTTCGACTTCTCGAAAACACGTCAGCTCTCACGTACCTGGACGGACACTTTCATGCCCTGGCTGCAGGCGTGAGGCTTCTCCATATGCCTGCAGGCGCTGGCACCCATCACACCACTCACAGACACAGGTCAGTGTTCAGCTACAAAACGCAGAAATGATGAAGTGTGAAGAAGCCGAGCTCCAGCCTGTCCCTCTGTGACGATGCCCAGTGCTGTGCTTGCGGTATTGGCAGATTTTCCACCACTGACAATGAAAGGAATATCTATTACTTTTTTTTTTTTTTTTAATGTAAACACATGCGCTTGAGCATCCTTTGGCCAGACAGAGCACAGGCATGGCTGTGACACCCCCTGGCCTCCACACAGACGTATGTAGATGTACAGCCGTGCACTCTGCAGGGTGTGCAGAAGCGTGGGAGGGCACATACACGGAGGGTAATGCCCAGCTGTGCCCCTGCGTACACAGGTATGTGTGTGCAGGCATATATGTGCACGCACCCACAGGCACACGTGCACCTACACGGATGCGTATGCACACACACAGTGCACACATATAGGTCGGTCTCTTCTCCCAAGGAACAGGCGATAGGACAAGAGGAAACGGCCTCAAGTTGCACCACGGGAGGTTTAGGATGGAAATTAGGAAAAATTTCTTTACTGAGTGGGTCACCAAGTATTTAAAAGGTATTTAAAAGATGGGTAGACATAGTGTTTAGAGATATAGTTTAGAGTAGTGACGGTGTTTGTCAGAGTTAGGTTGATGGTTGGACTAGATGATCTGAAAGGTCCCCTCCAACCTAGGCAGTTCTATGATTCCATGTGTGCATGTGCACGTGTGTGAGTGCATCTGTGCGTATATTTGCATGCATATGTGTGTTGCATGTGCATGTTTGTATATAGAATCATAGAATTGTCTAGGCTGGAAGGGACCTTTAAGATCATCAAGTCCAACCATCAGCCTAACACTGACAAAAACACCACTACCCCATGTCCCTCAGCACCACGACTGCCCGGCTTTTAAATACCCCCAGGGATGGTGATTCAGCCACTGCCCTGGGCAGCCTGTTCCAGCGCTCGACAACCCTTTCGGTGTAAAAAATTTTCCTAATATCCATCCTAAACCTCCCCTGGTGCAACTTGAGGCCATTTCCTCTTGTCCTATCACCTATTCCTTGGGAGAAGAGGCCGATCCCCATCTCCCTACAACCTCTTTTCAGGTAGTTGTAGACAGCATACAGACAAGCACACGCATGCGTTTACACACACACACTCACATGCATAGATGCACACACACACACACATGTGCACACACACAGGCTCCCCCATGGGCAGTTCTGCTCTTCTTCATGCCTGGCTCCAACCATGACCCTTCTGTGTGCCGGCAGCCACCGCCACCCCATGAGCACAGTCGCTCCCAGACGCCCCTGGGAGGAAATCCACCCTCCTCCACCCACCACCAGGATGCGGGGTCGCCCATCCCATTCCATCCCATCCCGGCCATGGCTGCTGGCCCTGCTGCGTGCCCAACCTGTGCCAGGTCTGCCGTGAGACGAGCTTTCCCATGCTTTTGCTCTGGGTTTTCTCACTGTTTCCGCTGCCCCGCTGGATGCGGTTGCCATGGCAATGTGTGAGCCGGGGGACATGGACCACCTGGCAGCCCCCCTGCGGAGGATAACGCTCCCCAACTCCTTCCCCTCCTGGCTGAAGGAGAAGCCCGCAGGGTTTCACACAGCTGCAACACCTTGCACTTTCGTCACTCAGCTATTTCACATTCGGACTCCAGCCTGCTGCAAATTAGGCTGCAAATCTGCGACTGCCAAGCAAAAATGCAGGGTGAGCTAAGGATGGTCATTTTTGCTTCCCAGAAATGTTATTGAGATATTATCTGACAACACTGAAAAAAAAAAAAAACCCAAACCCGTGCAAGTTGCGCATTAAACGTGTTTCTGAACCCATTATATAATTGCTCTTCATCATTAAGAAGGATCAAAGTTAGCCTGAACCATTTGAAAATGTGTCTGGAGACGTAGCCCATAAGCTCTGTCTCATAACAGACATTTAATAGTTAGGTGATTAATATGAAAGTGCTTCTTCCTTCAAATATCAATATTAACTTGAACTTTGCCTTAAGTAGGCTTGAGCCTATATTTGAAAAAGTATATTGGTTAATGCGTTAAATAAAAATCAGTCATTTCATACTGTAATCTTTCTGCTATAATCTTTTCCTTTGACTCCTTTTCATTTCGGTCCCACAAGTAATGATTCAAGACCATTTTTCTGCACACGAACATACAAAGAAAACTGTAAGTCACCCGCAGCCAGCGAAGCTGAATTTCCAATTCTTGCGGTAACAGAGCAAACAGTGGGCTAAAAAACACATAGGCTGAAGTAGCTTGACAAGAATGATTAACAGAGCTGGTTCATCAACAAATTCATGTGGATCCAAATGAAGACTGCAAATATTTCATAAGAAGAGAAAGGGCTAAATGAATCGGATAAAGTGTTTGCCGTGACTTGCTTGGCTGCCTGTAACTGCAAAGCTGCCTTTCTGTGGCCCAACGTGCCTTTTTTTGTTTCCTTTTCCTTTCAGCAGAACTGCCAGCATCCCAAGGATGCTAGCTGTGTGTTGCTGATTGCTTGGTGTGATATTTTTCCCTGTACCAGTGGGCTGTTATTAATGAACTGCCAAACCCAGAAAAAAAAAAAAATAATGGAGCCGAGTGTATCTGCATAGCTAAACAGCTTCTTTTAATTTGCTGTAGGTCTACAGGTTCCTCGGCTTATTTGTGAGAACAAACTTCAAGATCCTTGCTCTCCAACTTGAGCCGTGGCCAAGAAAAGGAGACGCCGCAGCAGACAATCAGGGTGAAACACAGCAAATGGAGGTTATAAGAAAGTTTTGCCCATTTCAAGCGAATTATTGAAGTGGGCAAAATTAATCCCTCCTGCACCTGGCCCGGCTCTGGAGGGATGGCCGCAGGGCTGGATTCAGGCCTGGGTGGCTGCGGGGAGCGTTTGCGGAGGCGGGGGGTTTCTGCAGGAGGGAGGAAAGGCAGCCGGAGCGCAGGGCTGGCACCTCGCAGGCGTCGTGGAACCCCGGGGGGCAGCTCGGAAGCATTTTGCAGGAGAACAGAGATTGCATTTCCAGAATAAACGCTGCAAGGGATAAACACCGCGGCCCCTATTCCGCTGGTGGGGAAGGACAGGGTGGGTGATGTAGCCTCTCAGGACCATTTTAGGAGATTATCCAGCCTGCCGAACTGCATATCAGCTTAATTCAGGAAGGAAGCGGGGTGCTCCGCTTTAATGATCTGAGTGGAAAGAAGAAGATAATGTTTTTCCACTTCCCTGGACGCTTCCACAGCAAAGCAAGGAGGAGAACAGCTGGGGAAGGGACACCTCTGAGTGTCCCCCCGCTGCTGCACCCGGGGATCCTGGTCTCAGCAGGGGGGCAAGGTCAGCCCCATTCTACCCCATTTGATACAGGGCAACAGATACACGTCCTTCCTCCAAATTTCCTCCAATTCAGTACATCGGGTACTAAGATGGTTGGTCACATTTGCTCAAGTGCATGGTAGCTTCTTCCTACAGGGGCTTGGGGAGGCAGGAGGGCAGCCACAGGCGAGGGCAGACCAGATGACACCTTGCTGGGGTCATGCTTTGCCCAACGGGTTGTCACAGAGCACTCAGAAGCCCAGAAGCCCCAGATCCCAGAACAGCTGAGGTTGGAAGGCACTTGTAGAGATCATCTAGTCCAACCACTGCACAAGCAGAGTCACCAAGAGCAGGTTCCCCAGGGCCACGTCCAGGTGGGTTTTGAATATGTCCAAGGATGGAGACTTCATAATGTCTTGGGGCAACCTGTGAACTCCAAGTGTTCAACCACCCTCACAGTAACAAAATGTCTTCTTACATTCAGACAAAATTTCCTGTACTTCAATTCGCGCCTGTTGCCTCTTGTCCTTGTCACTGGGCACCGCTTCAAACATTTACTGAACACCACGAGGCTCCCATCAGCCCATTTCTCAAGCCTGTGGAGGTCCCTCTGAAGGGCAGCACACACATTGGGTGTATCAACTGCTCCTCTCAGTTTTGTATCATCTGCAAGTTTGTTGAGGGTGCCTCTGTCCCATCTTCCAGGTGAATGCAGTTGACCCCATCATCCAGCTCCACCACTCCTGCCTTTGAGCGAGCAGCAGGATCCCCACAGCAATAGGCAGGGCTGAGACTCAAATTTCTCTTGGGGGATCAAAGCACCTCACTGTCTGTGCTGGACTGGGCAGGAGGAGGTGAGAAATGACTTCCAGCCTACGAGAGGAAAGATGCTGCCTCATTTATATGGAGCGCACACTAGAGATAGCCCTCTCCCCCGAGTGGAGCAGAGGGGCAGAATGCCCCCCCCTCACCCTGCTGCCCACACTCCTGGGGATGCAGCCCAGGACACGGGGGCTTTCTGGGCTGCCAATGCACATTGCTGGCTCGCGTTGAGCTTCTCACCCACCAACACCCCCAAGTCCTTCTCCTCAGGGCTGCTCTCAATCTGTTCTTCGCCATTCCTTGCAGCTTCTGCTCGCATCCACTGCAACTACTCTTCCTAGCCACGAATGGAACAGTTCACATACTAAGGAGACGGTGAATATATTGGAGAAGTTTTCTGCCTGCATGAAGCCTACAGCATGGCTTCAAATGGTGGGTGCCCAGTGGGGCTGGAGCTGGTGTGATCCCTTTCAAAGAAGTTATGATGTTTATCCAGGTTTACTAGATTAAAGAATACAAGGAGCAGCTGCCTTAAGCTTGAAGCTGCTGAGTATTGTGCAGCCTGGCATGTACAAGGGCTGTGATTCCAACAGGTCCAGGGCATTTTGGGACAAAACCAGACAGGCTGGGTGTAAACCAGTCTGGTGACAATGTTACTGGGCACGTGGGATCCCCAGAGCATGAGAAATCACACGGCTGAAATGTAAAGGCAGAAGATGCAAATCCATTGCCAGAGGAGCATGAGATGGGAGTCAAATGAATGACTCCCATGCCTGGAGAAGAAACTCAACAGGTCTCGGTACCCCCTCCTTAAGAAGGGCTCAGCACATGTAATGGCTGGGTTGAGCCCTCGTATCTCTCATAGGGTCCAACGTGGACAGAGCTGGTCCTGGGAGAGGACCTGAACTCGTCATGCGAATGGTCCTGGATGAACACAAGATGGTACAGGAGTCCGGAGAGCTTCCCCAGAGAGGGACTTCTGCACCCAGGATGTGTCAAGACATGCCAGAAGAATCCTCCCAGCCCAGCCTGGAGTCCAGGCATTGAATCTATGGGGACACAAAAGACTGTCTGGAGGACGAGAGGATGTGCCCTGGGTGCTGTTTGTCTGGCACATTGCTACTGCAAGTGCGAGTGCAGTAATTGAACCGTGTCAATAATACACCAACAGAGCATTTCCACCAGAAAATGGCATTTAAATGGCATTTTGTTGTAATAAAGAATTTCCATGGGAATACATTGATTTCAAGGAAATTTAATTTTGAAAAAAAGAGAAGACATTTTGTAAGCTTTGAAAGCTCAAGCACCTCTACTGCAGTAAATACATCATTTGTTACTCTAAGATTGACTTTATTTCTCAGCTTATTCAACATCATGTAGTTAAGTAATTTGATTGAAGTAGTTAGCTAATATTCAGACTTGACTTTTGGCAGCTATTTCCAATATGGAGGGAATTTGCAAGAGAGCCAGGTATTTTTGGTGAAATTCATTTATATGTAAAGACGTTGCTGTAAACGACACTTTCCTTGAGATGAGTACTGGTGTGGCAGGAGATGCCAATGCCACCAGACTTCCCAAGCCTCTTCCCCCAGCCAACACGCTGCCCAAAAATCTCGGTCTTTGCTTTCTCTGAACAGAAGGCTGCAAAGTGTTGCTTTGGCCGCCCTTGGCTTTCTGGTCATTGCTTCTGAGTGTTTCTGTTGTGCCTCCCCACCCTCAGACGGGCAGGCCCATAGACCTCTCTAACAAAGCAACAGCTGTTTAGCCCTTTCATGCACATAGCTCAGCTCTTAATTAGTCTCACACGTGGCCCTTGCTTTGGGCAATAGCTCCTGTTGGTTGCGTAAGAGAAATAAATTCTTTCCCTGCTCGCACTGACTGAAGGATGGCAGCAACGCCCAGCTTTTGCAGTGCTCTCCCTTGCCGCTAACAGAGCAAAAGGGTCCTCAAGCCTCTGCCTGCTTCAGTCTGCAGCCTCCAACGCGCTCCCAGCTGTGTGGGTCTGGCCACTGGCAGGGGATGGATCAAACCTTCCTCCTCCTTTGGCAAAATCAGCCTGACACAAGCACAGCTGGGAGGACAACCTGCATAGCTGCTGTCCTCCTGGGAGCTCACCAGAGTCTTTTAGGAAGATATAAATACGGCACAGCTGTGCATAAACACATTGGCAAGGTGTTTGGTCCACCCGAGGTGAAGACAGGCCCGCGCGGTTCTGAAAGTCTCATCCACAGAAAGCAGACAAAGACTCTGGCTTTTAAACTGCCTGAGTCCCGCTAGACCATGAGAAAGGGCAGCCAACATATCTTGGTCATCAGGATTAGAATAAGGGGATTACTGCACCTGCTAAAGTCTCTCTGAACTTCAAAGGCTCATGGCACATCATATTTTTAAACATGTCCCAGAGTAATTAAGCAAAGCAACTTTAAAAGAAAGGCATTTTGTCAGTCTGAGGAGCTCCCTTGGGGACTTCCTTGCTGTGGAGAAGGTTAGCCTGATTACGGCAGGAAGACAGGCATTTTACAAGCTCCTCACTGGAGCCATGTCCTATCTGTGACACCGCCTGCCAGAGCCAGGCTCCGAGTCCTGGAAAAGCCCCCGCAGCAGCTGATGAACCCACCATCCTTGACAGGAGAATAAGGCTCCTCTAGCACCTTGGTGCCTGCTCCTGCAAAGGGCCTTATGGCAGCTCTCCATCCACTGTGGGGGCGAGGAAGGGGGCCAGGATTCATGCAGGTTGATGGATGGATGCTGCTGGAGCCCAGCCCTGCTAAGTCTTGCAGACATCCATGATGTGTCTCTGCATGGAGCAAGTGGATACGAGCAGCATTGCTCTGCTGAGAGGGGCAGGAGCGGTCACTTGTGATGGACACGTGTCACAAAAACCCCGGAGATCAGGACGGGCTCCCCATCCCTTGTGATCCTGTCCCTGGTGCTGGGCCAGGAAGGGTGGCACCAGCAGGACCTCTCTGAGACCTGCTGCCCAGCAAGAGTCCTCAGGCCTCTCCAGTCTAGCACTGAGATTCAGTCCCAGGCTGAGAAAATAGCTTTTCTGGATGATTTCTGATTTCGAGCCCAGCTTCAGCAGTGCATCAGGTAGAAGCGGCATCCTGCTGAGCTTTCTGTGACTCACTGTGCCACCCACTTCTCGAGGAAAGGGAATGTTAGGTCTTTAACAAGCGAGCCGAGCACTGGAAATTGCTTGTGGAGTATTGATTGGTGTCCAGACTGCGGGGAGAAGGGATTTTCAGTCATTATTTGGAAGACGCTAGGGCCGTGAGACTGATCTTAAAACGGAACAGAAATAGAAATTATTCCTCTTGTTTTGTTTGGGGGTTTTATTTCCTTTGCATTGAATTCTTGGTTAACATTTACAGGAGCGAAACCTGGATGCCGCTGCAGAGGGGGAGGTATGAAAAATCAGAGCAGCAGCACTACACCAGGAGCACGTGGCCAGGGAAAGGGTTGGGGAGCAGAAAGACCAGTAAGTTTGGGCTTTTTTATCCCATGCGGTCCAAATGACATGTGTGGGTGCAATGAGTTAAGCGGTTTCTTCTTCTTACCCTAGACCCAGTAAGTGCAGACTGGTGCAACTGGTAGCCTAGGGATCAAGCGATCCCTCCCTTCCTCCCTCCCACAGGAATGAGTCACAGAGAGCTTGTGTCCAGCTCCCCAGCATCTCGCAGCTCCTACCCGACTACTCGGCTCGCTTCAATTAGGCAAGAAAAATGTGTGGAAAGGAAAGGAGCTGTGTGCAATTTCCAGCAGCTGTTAACTTCTTTGCTCTGCTCCCGAGATGGTTGAATTTGAATCGATCTGGTGGTGGAGCCCACGCTAAAGCCTGCACATCTTCACTTAATGCTTTACACAACCTTTTGGCCAAACCCCAAAGGCTGAGGACCACTGCCCACGTGAGTTATGGTGGGGACTGTCAGGGTCAGAGGAGGGAGGTGAGGACTCAGCAGTGGCAGCTCCTGGACAAGTGTCCCAGGAGGAAACATTTCCACCTCCTGTTGGCAGAGGTGAGCATTTCCAACCGAGCATTTCCACCTCTGCCTGGTCATTTTGCTTGCAACATACCATTTTTTCCAAGATCTGTTTCTGATTTCCACCAGCAGCCTGCTCAGGTATTGACTGGCAGCTGGCATTTTATCCCAGAGGTTATGCTTTGCGTGACTAAGTGGGGAAACACAGGGACACAGAACCTCGTCAGAGGCCCCTGGCCTTGAGGAGAGACACAAATCAGCCACAAGCGTCAGGAAATTTCCAATCCCATAGCCAGCAGAGTTTCCTTATAATCCGAATTAGGAAGCTTAGGCAGAGCCGGACAGCTTTGCTCTTCCTCCAAGCCTTTCCCCCCATAACCATCCTGCAGGGTTTCAGGGTCCATCCAGAGCTCCCCAGCTCTGTGGCATCACCTGGGTCAGCTCGAACACCCATGGAGGCTGTTAGCAGTGATGGGTTGCACGTACCCCTGGGGCCCCAGAGCAGCTTTGCTGCTGCAGTTCCCATTCGTTCACAGCATCCTCAGGATGCCTGAGCTCCCCGAAGCTCCTTGAGTCCTGGCCTGCAGGTCCCACACCTCAGCTTGTGTTGCTCAATGTTTGTCTCCAAACATCCCGTTCACCATCCTGCAGGAGTGACTCGGGTTGACTGGCCCTCATGGCTCTTCACACATCTCACTGAGCCTCCATCTAAAGATGCCAATTCCCAAAAGCACCACGGCAACGTGATTTCTCTTTTTCAGCGCTGCCACGCAGATTTGTTGCTCCCGCCTTGGGGCAGGTGTATTTCGAGCCTCACCTGTGCTGCAGTTCACAGCGCCCTGCCTGCACGGAGGAGACACAGCCTTGGTGGTCCTGGCATTTCTGCAGCACCCAAGCTCTCTTCCCGAGGGGCAGCCAGGCATTTTGGCTGCCTGCCAGCCAGGAGAGGGTCCCTGGGACGAACGGAGAGATGAGGAACCTGCCCGAGGCAGGCTGTGCATACTCCTCCCTCCCTGAGCCACGCTGCTTATCACCCTGCCATGGCAGCCTTCAATGCAATATCGATAACTCTTTACTATCAAAAAAATAAACACAGTATAAATGCACCAATTCCTCCCCTGCACGTGCACACACACCAACTCACACTCACCCACACGATCGATCTCTGTTTAATTAAATACTGGCAATGACTATCACGTGGGGACAATTCTGCTGACTTGGGCACTTTGGGATTTTTATGCATCTATTTCTGCTTTGCTTTTCCATTAACTTATTTTTCCCTTTGTAATAAGGGGTTGTCAGTGTAATTTATACAGCAGTGCAGGAGGCACGGGCAGCCCGGGGAGCCATTCACAGCTTGCCAGGGATAAACACAATTACACATTTTTAAATGTCAGACTTCAGGAGAAGAAATGAAAAAGGTAAACTATATAAATCTCGGAGAGAGAGCTGCTCTCTCTTTGAAGAGCAGCTTCCCAGCCAAGCTACCATGCCCCCGCATCCCTGGCACAGGCAAGTCCTTCCGCATCTCTGGGATGCGGTAGCACAAAGGAAGGGCCACAAGAAATACATAGGAAGTGACAGTAGCACTTGTGTTTCTCATATTGCTGTTGAGGTTTTTTGGGTTTTTTTTGGTTTTTTTTGTTTGTTTTTTTTTTAAAACCCTGAAAACGCATCATGCCCTGGCATGTGTTCCCACAACCTGTCCCCTCCTCACCCACTGCAGGCCAGCTTGCGCAGGGGAGAGCCTGCGCTGCTCCCTACTCATTTCACAGTCAGCTGCTTTGATCTCATATGTGATTAAAAGAGGATAGTTCAGATGGATTAAATGAGAGCCACTTACATAATCTGTTTAAAATTCCAGTAGCACACATTCAGAGAAGAGGAGAAGGAACAGCCACCAACTCCCCCTCGTTTTGCAAGCAGGGTGGGAGCTTCACTGCTGCTTCCCCACTCCTGGGGGGCTTGGGGCAGTGTAGGAAACCACCTGCAGGTGACAGTAACCTTGCCACTGTGAACAATAATAGGTGCCTGCTAGAATGAGAGAGGAAAGTTGGGGGTGGAGAGAGGAGGCTTATAATGCCCAGGCCCTACTAATGAGCAGCTGTTTGAGCTCTGTAAAAGCTGATGGTGAAGGTCTGGTATTTTCAGAGGGTGTGGGTTGTTGTGGTTTAGGGTGCTTCCAGGTGGTAGTTGACCAGGGTAGGTCTCTTGCCTGAAGTCTGGGGTAGGAGCAGGGGGTAAGCCTTGGGTGGGAGGAGGTAGTGGGTGAGTAGGGTCTCCTTATCTAGCTTCTCTTAGGTTTGTAATATAGAAGAAGGAATGGGGAGGGTAGGGGTGAGGAAGGACCTCAAAAGACTGACAACCAAAAGGATGGGGTCTGAAAGTCTTTGGAGAGTGCTTGTAGGAGAGAAACTGGAATTTCTTGGTACCTGCGTACCAGATGAAGTGTGCCTGCCCCACCATTATGGAAGCTTGGAGGGCTTAGGCTGTAGAGGAAGGCAGTACAGCTGGTGGGCTTGTAGGGTCCCAGAAAGATGCTATTTGGTCATATAGGTACTCTTCCTGCTGAACGGGGATGATCCTGCAGCAATACAAGGTAAGGAGGTGGAAAGGGAGCATCTCTTGATTCAGGGAGAGGGAGGGAACCTTGAGGACACAGCAAGTTGGATGGCTCATTTCAACACTTGGATGGCACTGCTGATGGAAAGCTACCAAAACAGGCACAGCTACTGTTGAAATATTGGTGTGTGGTTATGGAAGTGAGGACTATTTCAAGGCATGGTGGGGCTGGAGGGGTGGGGGAAGGTAGGAGAGCATATCTGGGGCTGGCAGCAATAACTGGTAAAGCCAATGCATAGTGGACCTGGAGTGAACAGGGAGGAACTCAGCCCCTGCAGGAGTGTGCTACTGCCCTTGGACCCCATGGACAGACACTGATGTAGCAAACACAGAGTAGCCCATTGGCCAGCAGCTGTAAGATGGAGGTGTGAGCAGGGAGTCTTGGGTATGGGTATTAGTATAGAGAGATGGGATCTGAGGTCCTTTCTATTAAGGCCACTGTAGAAAACCAGGTGCAGCTCTTGGCAGAAGGGAGGAAAAGCCTTGCAGTAGGCTTGGAGGCATGGTGCTGTGCAGAAGTGTTTGCAGTGAAAAGCTGGTCTGGAGAATAGAGTAGATGGCAAATTAATAGGTGAGGTGGCTTTTTGGCCTTTCTAGAGGCTGTGAAACCTTTTTATAGGAATGCTGCTAGGAGTATCAAAAAGGATGAACTTGTATCTATTTGAACTTGAAGGACGCTGCTGTGTTAGACTGTATTGGCCTCAGGAGCATAAAGGCCTGATCTCTAACCTGGCTTTGGAGAACAGGATGCCAAAGGCATTTCAACTGCTGCTGTTACATCCCTGTAATATTAATCTGGGTTGCAATTTCCAGAATAGTGTTTCCATGCTAAGGTCATGCCAATGAGTTGCTCAGAGCCTGCGTAGCATCCAGGTATTTCAAAGTATAAGGGCCATGAAGGAATTAACAGGGCATCCCCCACTAGCTGGCTGTAAACTATTAGTTTGGCTTTGTGAAAGGGCAGGGAGATGAAATAGGACTGCAGCACCATTAAACACTGAACTCAGCTTGTTTACTAAGTGATAAAGGGTTCAACATAGCTGTTGATGTTGTCAAACTTCAATCTAAATGCTAGTTATGCATAGAACAGCTCATGCTTGGACAAAGGGAGCTGTGAATGACACCCAGCCCAGTTGCAGGTACTACTGAGAAACTGCACCAAGGGTGAGAGAACATTGTCTTCACTGAAGGTGGTGACAGGGCTCTCCAGGGAGTGGAAGAGCCTATCTGAGGTTGTGTGAGGCAAGGCTGTAAGGGATGGAACTTCTTACAGAAGAACTGCAAAGAGTTTTCCTGTAACAGAGACTGGTATGATAACTAGGCTCTGGTGTAGACTTTAAAAACAGCCTCCAAAGGTGTTTAAAGTGGCATGGAAAGTCTAGCTGTTCTTGTTCCAGGTGGATTGTTTACAAGCCTTGATAAATGACCTAGCAGATGTTTGTCTTCCTTTCAGGGTAGCAGGAGGTTTAAGGTGTTGCTTGCATAGCAATGGGAATTTGGCTGGGGATGAGGCTGATAAAAAAAGAGACCTCTACCATCAGACAGCACAAAAATCCTCCCTAGAGAGGCTTTGAGGTTCAAGAGCAGGGAGGACTGGTGGAGGTAATTCTTCCTACGCTATCTGAAGACCATAGTGTTTTGTATAGACCAGCTTGTCAGCTGGGGGACCAGCGGCATCCATGGCGGCACTGAGCTGGTGGTGGTCACTGCTTGGTGAGATCTGACTGGCTTTCAAAGCATGAAAGTTAGATCACATCTGCTAGGGTAGCATCTGCATCTGATGCCCTTCACCAGTGGTGTTTGAGTGCAGGTGAAAGTAGAGGTCCTCACTGCTTGGTAACTTCGGGGAAGACACAGCAGTGTTGATACAGTGTTTTTGATTATTTTAGGATGTTTTGATGTAGTTGATTCTAGAACTGAGATATAGTCACTGGAGGAGCCCACTGCGGGTACATGTGCAATGGAAACTGCTTCACCAGTCTGGTGACGGGTGAAATGGAAGGTGTTGTGGAGCCCAGTGCAGTGTCTTGGCTGCTCTTGGTACTGAAGGTGGTATGGTTCTCTGCCTGTACTAATGGGGTCCCGTGCTTCCAGCTCTGGGACTGAGCCCAGGAAAGGGAAGATGCCAAGGTGGGCTTTACCTACAGTTGGCTTTACCTACAGTTAGATGTAGGCAGTAGAAGATATAGGAGTGAGGGTGTACCAGTTGCCTTTGAAGGATTATATATTGGAGGCAAAGGGCCGTTCTGGAGGGGATGCTGCCCCTTAATCAGAGGTGCTGTGGGGTGATGTGGAGGAGGACTCGGGGTGGAGACTGGTTTGGGTTTGTCTCCATGGGATGGCTCAACTTCCTATCCCTAATGGACAGCCTCCTGTAGTAGATCAGACCAACTTTCAGAGGTGAAGGTGGTGAGAGGGGGGAGACAGCTCACAGAGGTCACAGATCAGAGGGGAGGTATTTGAATGGGGTTAGGGGGCACCTGGGGTCCCTGAAAACTACACTGAAGAGCTGCAGACTGCAGTGAACTGCTGTGGGTGCTTCCAACCCTCTTACTGTTGCAGAATCTCTTTCCTCTGACATAACCTGATGGTGCCCCTTGAGCCTAGACACCAAGAGGCTAAAACCAGTGAACATACGAGACCAGCACAAGATTTTTCTGAAGTGGTATAAAGAGTGCAAGCTGGACCAGTGGCTCTTGGAGAAAACAGAGTTGGTCATCACCAAGAGTAAAAAAAAAAAAAAGAAATTATTTGTCTTTTGGCCATTCAGCATTGACTGAACAGCCAGCTATGCGCTCCTGAATGCCTCTCCAGGTACAAGCACCTCTTGAGCTGGATGCTTTTTGTGAGTCTGCTGTTCACCCTGTGAACACGAGTCTGCTGTTCAGCCTCCAGAGAAAACTCCCCAGTCATTAAGTTTAGGACCCTGCTAGTGAAGAAGAAAGCGATGTAGGATCACAGCAAAGAGCAGTGTCATTAATGAACAAACAAAGCAGCAACTATGACCAGAGAAAACAAAATGCTGGTCCCAGACAGCTGAGGTTTTGAGACAAAGAGTTTACTCGAGTAGGAAGCAAGGAGTCTGTTTACAGAGCTAATGCATGGATGAAAGGGAGAAAATGAAACTAGAGCTTTTTGTGCTATTGTTTGAGGAAAAAGACAAGGAAACAATGCTGGCAGAAATGAAGTTTGAAACAAACAGCTGGTACTACAGTTGTCATAGCTGGACATAAAGCAAATGAGACTGCAGAGATGTTTGAAATTTGGCTTTCTAGTTGAAAACTGGCATCTATGCGAACACAGAAGGTTTCACAGTCACTTGGTCAATCCATTGAACTTGACTCTAGCTAAAATAAGCAAAGGCACAGCTAGCCTGTGAAAATTCTCTGAAAAATCAAGATCAGCCGAGCTGTCCAGGCAAGGATTAAAAACCCTGGGTCCCCAAGGCCAAGCAAGTGCATGTGGCCCAGGCAGTGGGTGGTGGGTTGGAAACAAGGATATTATCTACTGGGTGCAGGGGAAGGAGAAAGCTCACAGAGAAGATAAACACACAGCCTGTGTGGTGGAACAGAGGGACCTGGGAAGGGAAAAATCTCAAGTTCTATTGGCTCAGCAGCCCCAGCAAGTGGAGGAGCTGTGGTGAATCTTCCCGAAAAGCTGTCTGCTATGCGATGCTGCACCTGACTTTCTGAAGGTCAGCCATGGGACTTCACACCAGGATAAACCTCAGGGCTGCTCATTCCCTTTGAGGGTGCTGTTGATTTGGGTTTGCCAGGTGGTTTCACTGGATGGAGTTGCTTTACCTTTCTCTTTTACCAGTAGCATAGCAAAAAGCACTCTTGCTCAAGCGACTGGCCAATTGTCTTGGGCTGACAGAAAGCAAAACTAGCCTGGCATCTCCTTTAGACCGAAGGAAACAATCAGTTACTCCAAGAAAGATATTCCTCCATTTATCTCCTCTGTAGCTGTCAAACATGTTTAACTTCCTGTATTCTTTGTCATCTGAAATCCCAAGAAAACACGAATTGCATCCTGGTTGTTGGGGATTTCTCCTCTTCCAGCTCCTGTGTTTCAGTTAAAATGACAGAAGATATAGTTCTATTTAAAAGGTGCTTGTTGTTCCGTGACTGATGCGACTCCAGAATCATGAGCAGCAATATTAGTCTGAGAAAAGTAATCAATAGCTGAGATCATACCAAAATACATTCTGCATTCAATCGGCAAGCACAAACTGTCCTTTCAGAGCCACAGGGATTTCGCTGCTTATCCCCACCAGGAGAGGCAGGGAATAACTTTTTCTAAAATACATTCTGAGGGCAACTCAGACCTCACCACTTAAAACCAATAAATGCCTCTGGTTTGATCAGGAAAGGCCTCTTTTTGCTTGAATGTGCTGCACCTCTGAAGAGAGCCAAAAGAGTTGTGTCTGCAGATTCCCTTCAGGTCTTTTATGGAAATCTTACATGTGCGTACAACTGATCTCTGCCCCAGAGGCCTTCAGATGTCCTCTGGAAGCTGTGCCCGCTTGTGTACCTGCCAGGTTGATTGACTTCTCGGGGCAAGCACTCCATCCTCACATCCCGGTGCTCGCCTCTGCAATGTTGTGCTGTAGTTGCTTGGCTGCTTCCTCGTGGTGCTTTCCAAGGGTTTATGGCAGCTTCACCTGTGAACCCAAAGTTAATGTGCATAGCTCTGCAGCTCCAGCTGTTTCTTGGCATGCTGAGTCCCTGTGTCTCAGTGGTCTTCTGTATTCTTTCAGCTGCCTGGTCCTGGATTTTTGGACATTTTCACTGTGCCTATCTCAAGAGCTGGCAGACTGAGGAACGGTCTCAAGCTGATTAGCTTTCCCTGTCTGTTTCTTGCATGTCCTTTTTCCTTTATGGCCACCAGGTCCTCAAGGTCTGCTGGAAGGCAACAGATGTTTGCTGAAATGGACTTCAGGTCCTGCTTGTACTGCCATCATTCAGCATTTGTTTAGGAGCTAGTGCATCCTAATACTCTGCAAGCACAGTAAAGAATATTTCACTTATCCCATTGGATAGTGTCATCTTAATAGAAAAAAACAATTCTTTTCAGACTTATTCTGGGCTCTAATCCTGTGCTTCAATATGTCTGCAGCCCCTTCTGGCCTTTTTTACCAGCCAGTTTAATGAGCATCCTCTACAGGGCAGCATCCAGGTCACTAATGAAAAATTGAATAATATTGGACAGATGTGCTTTGGAAAAGCCTCCTTGATGTCTTTCATTCTGACAATGAGTAATTCACTGTTCCTCTGCAAACCCAAGTTTCCAGCAAGTGTTACGCTGGCGTTGTACTAAATTCTTCCTAAATATTTCTTTCACATGTGTATATTTGCTTGCAAGAGTTTATTGAAAGATGATCAGAACCCACACTAAAATTGGTATACAAGGTATCATCTGCTGGTACTGCTTACCTTGCTGCTTTTAACAGCTGTGGTAATCAGTAAAAATGAGATACAAAGACTTAAATGTGGAAAAAGTCCATAGTAGACTCTTTTGCCTGAATAGCATCTGCATCAAACAGTTGGAAAAATGAGTATAACTTTGAAAAGAGGTAATTCCTACAGAATGCCTCATTTTATTTGACCAAGAAATCTCAAGAGACCTCTCCTAAGAAGCCTTCAAATATCTGTACTGGGCATTTACTAGTTATACATCCTCTCAGCTCTCACACCAAAGTAATTTTCTTTTCTCCAAATTTCATCTTAATGGTGGTTTATAGCATATGTTCACAGCGTTATTCATTAGCTCTGGGTAAATAAACCTAAAAATGAGGAGAAAACCTACAATAAATATGAACAGCAAAAGACTCGTTCAAGAAAGATTTGAAGAGAAGTGAAGCAGGAGATTTTTTTTCTACTTTGGCCATTAGTGTGTTGTTTGGAAATCACTCAGCCATTCTTGTTTACTTTTACTGACAGGAATTATGTGATTACAGCACATTACTATCCCAATTTATGGCAGAAAGGCTAGCTGGAGGACACTTAGGTGGGGATTATGATCAGAAAGTTGGCTGTACTTTTGAAAGATAAGATGATGCCTGAGCATGGTGCATGATGAGAGCTGAGCCATGGTGCAGTGCAGCAAGAGGGTCCTCGCACGTGTGGCCTCTTTCCTTGGGTGCCCACACAACAACATGCGAGCAGAGGTGGATCATCTGTGAGTCTGGCAGAGCAGGAAGGAGCCAGGTAACCAAAGTCATTGTATGCAGGCAAGTGAATCCCAACCCAGCGCCAAGCAGACTGTGCAAAGGCAGCAGCCAGAGCCATAACTGGATTTGTTGTGGTCGGAGATAATCTGAAGACAGCTCTGGAGCAATTCAGGGCTGACAAAATGAGGTGCATTGCATCAAACCCAGAGCCAGATAAGACTCTCCCAAGCACCGGTATGATGAATTCAAAATGTGGTGCAGTTGATACAAAAGGCTAATGTGGTACCCGGCAGAAAATAAAGGGTGCAACAGATAGAATCATAGGATGGTTTGGGTTGGAAGGGACCTTAAAGCCCAGCCAGTGCCACCCCCCTGCCCTGGGCAGGGACACCTCCCACCAGACCAGGTTGCTCCAAGCCCCGTCCAACCTGGCCTTGAACCCCTCCAGGGATGGGGCAGCCACAGCTTCTCTGGGCAACCTGGGCCAGGGGCTCACCACCCTCACAGCAAACAATTTCTGCCTCAGATCTCATCTAAATCTCCCCTCTTCCAGTTTAAAGCCATTCCCCCTCGTCCCATGGCTCCCCTCCCTGATCTAGAGTCCCTCCCCAGTTTGCCTGGAGCCCCTTTAGGGACTGGAAGGTCTCCCCGGAGCTTTCTCTTCTCCCGGACGAACCCCCCCAGCTCTCACAGCAGAGGGGCTCCAGCCCTCTGATTGTCTTTGGTCCTGGTGTCCTTCCATCCTTCTGTTATTGCTTTTGATAAGGAGACTAAGTTGTGGTTTGAGCCAAACTAGGACGGACTGCAAGGGCTTTCTGTGGAGGAATTCTGAAAGCAGGAAACAGTGGACCGTGATTTGGAAAATTTCTCATGCAAAGCCGTGAGCTTGCAATTGCGAAGGCTGTGTGCCAAACGCTGCGGGAGGAGCAGGGAGGGAAGAATTGGGCAGACCTGAGTTTCCTCCTGCAGAAAGGCCTGACTGCAGTTTACATTGGAGAAGTGATTAAGCTTTAAGTATGAAGTGAAGCGCAAATGTACACGGGAGATGGGCAGCAGACGCAACAGTACAAAGCATGAGCCGCTGCAGTGGGAATCTTATGTTATCTTTCAGCAGTGCCTTTCTCTGGAGTTGGTCATTATTCGCGTCCCATTTTTGGAGCATGAGGGAGAAAAAGGGCTTGCTTAGATTATCTTCTAAGGATAAACATTTAAAACGTAGCAGCACTTTGGACTGACCTGTGCTTGTGTGTACATGTTTCCTAAGTTTTTTTTTCCCATGTGCAACAAAGTGGTGTGGATTTTCCCTGTAATGTAGCCGAGCGCCCAAACTGGGAGACGGAGCTCTGCCCTCCTGAGATTATTAGCCCAGCTTTTCAGTTTATGCAGCTGCAAGTGGGGCTAGGCCTTGAACATTGGCGATAGCACTTCCTAATTGTGCATTGTTCTCAAGAAATAACCTTTTCTGTTCACTTTTTCACACGTGGGAATTCAAATTACCCTCAAAGAGCTTCTTCCAATTTTCTTATCCTTCAGAGTTTCCCAGGTCTGGGATCAGAACAGGCAATGAGTGAAATTGCTTGCAAATAGCTCATTTCTCAATAATTAAACCCATTGTTCTGTAACAATGCTGTAGATTTTTCTAAGATATTATTATTTTTAGAAGATTACTTGCAAACATATAATTTGATGTCTCCTATTTAAAAGCACATCAGGAGATCCTGTCAGAGATTTATTGTGGAAGAAAGAGTGGGGGAGGTGGGTTATCGCTGGAATACCATCCACTGTCTCAACAGAATTAACATGTAGAAAGATGCAAAGTTAGAACACTAATTTGCAGTATGTATTCCCAGGGGTTAAAAACATCCCTGCAAAGAGCAGCTGCAAGGTGGGATTTCAGAAATCGTTCAGCCTTGGCAGAGGCAATCCCTTGGGCACCTGCAGCAGCACAACCCTCGCCTCTTGCAAAGCGATGGGGTGGGTTCTTCTGCTCTTGCTGTAAAATCCCCCAAGGAAGGTGTTGAAGCCATGCCTTTTTTTCCTAGCAAATTTTATTTTTGATGCCCACGTGGTGAAGACAAGGCACCTTTTTCTGATTGCAGTGTAAGGAGTGGCTCTCAGCCATGAGAACTAAGACACCGAGGTGGGAAGTTGAAGGCATAAAAGCAGAAAGAGTTGGGGGCCTGATGGACACATAGCCAGTGTAGTAAGTGTTAGAAAAGGGTGCTGTATTTCAGCCAAGAAATTCTTGGGTTCTGTGGAAGTCCAGGGAAATAGTAAAGGTTTTGTAAGTAATAATTTGAATTTAATCTCTCCTGAGTTCTAAGGCTTTTTTTTTTCTTAGTTAAATTACTTCACAACGTAAGGAGGTGGTAAAATCTCGTGTATCTATAGGTGTAAGATTTGTGACAAAAGAAATTGTTGATACTTGAAGAAGGTTTTATAATGACATTAGGAAGCTGATAGGTGTTCTGATTATCTCCCTGGGCTAATACCGGAAGAAAACTTTATTCACAGAATGAAACAATGTCGTATTTCTGTGGCTGGATGAGGAGCTAACAAAAGTCTAGAAGTAAAATTCACATTTCTAGTGTAGTAAATCAGTGTAGTAACTTAGCTTGGGAAGTCTGGTATCTCTCTTATTTGCCTCTAATTTGAGATTAACGCATCTTTCTAAAACCTTCCACTTTCCTGCAACCAGCAGCTCTTGTGACAAGGTAGGGGTTTGTAGGGCTCGGTTTTGACAGACAGTGAATTGTATCATTAAAATTGTCTTCTCAACATTTCTGAATATATGCTACCTTTTTGAAAACAAACAAACCCCTCAAATGTAGACTTTAACTGAACAGTTATGGAGGTGTTTGTGAAGGAGTCTCTGCAAGTCTCTGGTCAAATCAACTGCTTGGAGAAGGACTACTGCTCCTGCCAGATCAGGTCATGGTGTTGTCCAGCCAAGTCTTGGAAACTTCTGGAGGGAGTCCCCACTGCCTCTCTGAGGAGGCTGCTCAGGAGCCCACCACCTTCCTGGGGGCTGGGCTTGTCTAAGGTCCAGCCTGAGCCTCCAATGATGCTACGTGTGGCTGTTGTAATATCATCTGACACCACTGAGAAGAATGTCTCCATCTTCCTGCCTCTCCTTCAGGTAGGTGAAGGCTACAACTAGATAATCCCTTGGCCTACTCTTGGCCAGCCTGAACTGGCCTGTCTCCCCCAGCCTTTCCTCATAGTCCATAAGTCACAAACCCCAATCATCTTAGTAGCCCCTGCTGGCTCATCTGTGCTTTTCCCATGTCACTCTTGAGCTTGGGGGCCTAAAACTGGATGTGTCACCAAGGGGTGGCCTCCTCAGCACTGACCAGAGGGGATGGCGCCTACTTGCAGCCCAGGGTGAGGTTTGCATGATTCAGGATGAGAGTGTGCTGGAGGCTTGTTTGCCCTGGCAGCCTGTCAGTTCCCAGCCTGGACTGATGCCAGGTGTGATGACGACCCACATGCATAATTTTGCACTTCTTGTAGAACTCTGTGGAGTTTCTGTTGGCCCCATCCTCGAGCTTCTCAAGGTCCCTCTGGATTGGGGCTCTACTGCTTGCTGTGCCAATCATCCTCTCTAATTTAGTACTGTCCACAAATTTGCTGAGGGTGCGCTCTGTCTCATCACCCAGGTAGCTGATGAAGATATTGAACAATATCAGCCCCAGTATTGACCCCTGAGGCACTCTGCTTATTACTGGCTGCCAACCAGATGTTGAGCCATTGATTACCATGCTTTGAGCCTAGCGGCCCAGCCAATTTTCAAGCCATCTAATAGTCCTTTCATCCAGCCTGTACTTCCTCAGCTTCCAAATGAGAATGCTGAGGGAGACAGCGTCAAAAGCTTGATCAACCTGGCTGTGTTGAATTAAGGCCAAGTCTGAGGTTATTAACTGAAACGGCAGACATGCCTACACAACCAAATGAAGGAGTGATTGCAGTGTCTGCCGCTGTAACCATGCTGGCTCTAGGGCACAGTAACAATAGCATTAACATGGGTATTAGCTCCTGCTAACAAGCAGAGTAAAAGCTCCTGAGGAATTGCACTTACGAGGGCTGCTTTATAGCAGAAACTGAAGTCCACGCTCCTGCGTCTCCGCTGCTCCTGTTGCCTGTGCCAGTTTAGTGGAGTGAGGATGGGCACGCCGGCACACGCAGCAGCAGCCGTATTTGCTTTTGCTGCATAATCACACCTAATAATTTTGTGCTGACAGAGCTGACTTCTCAGGGGCACAACGAAGCAATTAAAAACTGTATTTGAAATCATTAGATGAAGACAAACCTTGCACCTAATGCTGCTGCAAGGCCTTTAGATGGCTGAGCAAATAACTGGGGGGGGATGAAGAATTCAGATGGGGAAAGTGAGGCCTTTTGGTATTTATCCACTTGTTTGCGATTTGCAAGTTCACATACATTATGGATGCTGTCCCCCTATTCAGATGGACTAGTGCTGCCAGATATATTATAAAGATTTATGGTGATAAACAAAGAAGAAAACATTTAATTGACCCAAAATGACTATTGCTGTTGGTGTCAAATATATGAGAACAAAGCCGGTCAACTTGAATCACAAATCCTTAGCTGGTAGAGATGTTTTAGTAAAGACCTGAGACAGCTGCGCAGTGCAATTTCTCTCACTAATGATTCTTAAATTAAGAAATTAACCCCCTTCCACAAGCATTTGGATTGTGCTGGAGTGGGAGACAGTAACAAAAATTGGACTGGAGTCCATGGTAATAGCAACCATGGACGCTGCCAACAATACTTATAATTTTTGAGCCCCAGTGTTTGCAGAAATGAGGCACTCGAGACTGCCAGTTGTGGCCCTTGTAAGGGAAGGGACAGTCCCCGAAGGCATTGGTGAGCCCTACAGCACTTGTGCTGCAACGTGTTTGTCAGGAGTGTCGGTCTTGTCCAGAGGTTACACCTTGTATTAGCATTGAGCTTAAAGCCACTCTCTTTTCAATAGAGCCTGAACACCTTCTGTCATCAAGTAAGACCAAATCTCCGCATTGCTGGCACACCTCGCTGTGCAAATTTCATCTGGATCAGCTGATGGAGCCAGCAGACATATCGCAGGCCTCGTACCAGCTTCAAGGTTTAATGCTGGCTTTTCGGCATCAGTGGAGTGCCACAGCCAGAGGAGACCTGACCAACCTGTAACCTGTCCGCATTTTTTTTTTTTTTTTTGTCAAGCCATCAAAACCTCTTGAATGAATTTGGACTTGTAGAGTGAGTCCAAGTCAGCTCAGCTGTCTGTCTGTATCATACAGCTGCAATGTTCTTCGGCTGGTATGAGGGTCCCCAGCGCCGGGTTTGCTATATTGTGGAATGATGACCTCGCTGAGCAGTTTGCGATACGCAGCCTACTGCAAATGAATGGAGCTTCTGTTTGGGAGGCATCAAAGCGGCAGCAGGGCTGGGACGCGATTGCTTCGTGGACGAGGGGCCCTGTGCAGCCACGCGTCTGTTCCCCCTTGCACAAAAAATTCATGCTGCGTGCTGGGAGTTGTGGGAGGCGTGAAGGGATTTCTTCAGCTCTCTCCTGAGTGCGTCCATTCCTTGTGGCTTCACGGGCCAAGGCGCACTGAGCTTTGGGCAGACTTGGTCACTGAACCCTGTGATTCAAGTAATTGCTACTAGTCATGTCACAGTCTCATTGAGTGTTGTCATTGCCTTTGATTTGACTACCTTTTGAACGTGAGCCTGAGATCAGTGAGGTCAAGATGTTGCAATATGACAGGAAACTTCAAAGCTCTCAGAGAATCTGTAAATGCTGATGGGTCTTGGGCTGTGTCCTCAGACTGCCTGCAAAACTGCTTCCTTTTTTACCATTTCATTTTCGTGTTCTTTCTACAGGCACTCTGAAATGGGTGATGCCTGGAGATGTTTTCTTTAGCTTTTGCTAGATGTTCATCTCCCATCAACAAGAAATGTCTGATGTGTTTATTTTTCTATGTGTGATCTTGTAATAGATTGCTTTTAGGCCTTTGAAGGAAAAGTCATTGAATTTCTTAAGAGTTCATGCTCCTTCCTCCCGTCCTCCTGCAAGATCTTTGTTTCTATCTTCTGCAGTGATCTGCAGATTGGCGTAATTTCTTTCCTCCGTGCCTTTTCCAAGAATTCTCACTTATTCACCAACGTTAACAGTTCTGTAGTACTCCGAGACATTCAGAAAGAGCAGAAGTTCCCTAAACACAAAACCTTTGATATTTCCAGCCATTTCCTTATTTCTATCTAGGTCAACACCTGTTTGGGGCATAATGCTCAGTGCCTGGTGAGCTGCCTTTCTGGTCACCCCATGCAACCATTTCAGTTCTCCCGCAGTCCAGCGTATCTGCTGTGTCAGACGTGACTGAGATGTCAAAATGTATTAATTGCCTTGAAAAAGCTTCCACAGAGCTTTGATTCCATGAATGTACAGATTTTCTTGTTTTCTGTGATTTTCTTTAACGTCATAGTGGTTACGGTGCCTTGTGCTAAGATGAGTTTAGTTAGCTTTGGAGTCTTGGATCTATCCTTCACCGTAGTATTAAGATTGAACTATTGCCACCGAGTAATGCTCACAGAGGCACCTTCCTACAGTCCATATTGCATGCAGGTATCATTTGAAACACTGAAAGGTGCTGACTGATTATACTCTCATTTTCACTAGGGACTGCTGGCTCATTGCCTCTCCCTATGAACATGCCTCTGCTCTGCATGTGTGAGCTTTCCTCAGGTTAATGATGAAGTCAAACTGATTAGTTCTCTCAAAGTGGCTCATGAAAATATTGGAGGATGGGGTCCTTCAGAGGTGCCTGGCAAATGGTAATAGTGGCTCTGCTACATACTCAGAGACTGCTCTTCCATGTGATCCTGATAAACTTGTTGGTGAGGATATTTGGTGCTTTGCATCCTCGTGGCTTTTCTTTCCTGGGAGCCCAGGATGGACCTGAATTTCCCTTTGTAGCCTGATGGAAACAGTAGCCTTAAGGGTTTTCTTAGACTTGGAAAAACTTACACTGCTTCCCCGCTAGCAGTTTTTCTGTGGAGTGCTTCTTGCTGCATCTGCAGACTGGTCTTGAAGGAGATGGTCCTACATTGGTCCCACATTTTCCCATGTCTACAAGACCTGTCACCAGACACACCAGCATCACCCATGTGGCAATTCCATTGGCAGCCTTTTGGCTTTCTGCCCCTTTACTTTCCAGGATCATTCGATCTCTTTCTGGAGCTATGCTTAGGTTTTCCTGTTCCTGAGAATTTTTTGATCAGCCTTCAGGTTATACGCCACAATTGTCAATCTAGACCACCCAACCACGCGTGTTTCTTCAAAACTTCAATCTCTTTTCAGTCTGGAGAGGTGAGCCTGTTTTGATTGACTGAGGCTCCTCTTGATGTAGATCCCTTCAGTCAGCAATGAAGGTCTGCTTTGCCTGCCTGCATTTTATCATCTTTTTTTTTTTTTTTAAATTCTGGATAGGAATGATATGTTGTCTTAAATCCTTGCTGACTGCTTAAAATTCTCCCACATCTTTGGAGTCTTTAATTATTCCCCTTCAGGAACGGGTTTAAATTGACTGACTTCCTTTAAGGCTGTGATTTCACATGTAATGGCAGTACTGCTTAAATTATTATAGGCTGGCTCCCTCCCTCGTGCAGGCGACTGACCTGGGAAAAGCAGCACTTCAAAATCAATCTTTTCTCCTCCAGCTGGGTTTAATCTGATGGGCTACCTTGCCCTGGTAGGATGTGGCAGGGCAGGGGTGCTGGAGCATCCTCCTGCAGCGGAGGTGCCAGTTTACGGTGGCATGAAGCGTGGGTGGTATTTTGGGTCTTAGTTTTGTCTCAAGCTCCCTTCACCAAGGGGATTGCTGATGTTCATTAGCAGCTAATTGGTGCTGGCGAGCTGTGACTTTTACCCCACAGTTTCACAGCTACTCTGGCGGCAGCAGCTGATGCTTAATTGCTAAGTCTGAGTGAAGCTGTGGGTTCACAGAGATTGCCCGAGTTCTGTTATCTGCCTTTGCTTGACAATTACATGTAGTTTTGATTAGTAAAATTTTGATGGGTTTTACTGTTCTGTTTCTTTGATGTTTTGAGAAAGCTTTAGCTGCACTGCTGAGCCGCTCCTGTAAAGCGTGCCAGAGCATTATTTAGGCACGGGAAAATGGAAACTGCACTTGGACTAACACTGCTCAGCAAGGCCATTTGCAAACCAGATTTTTGTTCCCGATGGTTGCCATCTGAGGCAGAAATTACGGCTGACATATTTTGCCCAAGAACTAGTTTTAATTTGTTGGTTTGTCTGATTGGATCAAATTTGACCACCAAATGGTACACTTTTGACTTCCTGATCTATTTGCATGTGGACCTTTGTGGGTAAATGGGGAAAATAGAGCGAGGTCGTTGCTGTCTGCTTGCTAGTTAGTGTAGCTCAAAAGTAAGTGGGAGGAGCAGACTTGTGTTTTTCCACACTCCATTTTCGAGCCGGTAGCTCTCCCCATCCCAGTGCCTAAGAGGCTATTCAGCCAGTTTAACAGACACAAAACTGCTGTGCGAGGATCCGGCAACTCATATCCAGGACCTCTGATCATGTGAAAATGTATTTTTTTTTTTTTTTTTAGGACGTTATGAGATTGGCAAGTTCAAGACCATAGTCTTGTGGCCTTACACCTTACATTATTCTCCAGTCTGAAACAAGCCCAGGTGTTAATTCTCCCGGCTTCACCTCTGGGTCCAAGCACTCCTGTTTAGGTAATTGCTGTAAATGAGCCAAAGTCTCTGCCGAGCTCTGGCTGAATCATCTCTGTCTCAAAGTAGCCCTGAAATGGCAAACCCAGCATTTCAGCTGGTTGCCTCTTCTAATGCTAAGCCGTACCACATTGGTTGAGACGATATATATTGTTCTTCCCCCCTAGAAGAGACGTGCCTGCCATGAGACAGGAGGGTACATCAGATGCTGCAGAGCTAAAGGCAATTAAACGTCTCCAGATACAAGACGTGTGGCTGACCCCTCCTCCCTGCTCATTTCCCTCTCTCCTAGGGTGACAACAGTTGGACAGTTGTCCCTTGTCTGTGGGGGACTCTGCAAGTCCCCCAGCATGGTGCTGAGGGCACAGGTGCCAGCTTGCACAGCGCTGTAATGCTGCCCTGTTTTATTCTCAGTTCCTCTCCTGGTACTTCCTAGCGTTTCATTTGTTTGTTGGGTTGTTTTTGGGTTTTTTTATGACTGTGCACTGAACTGATATTTTCAAAGAGCTTGCTATCACAGCCCCAGAACAGTAATGTTCCTCTGGGGTGATGGTTAGCCCCCAGAGCCTTGGTGGGTGGAAAGTTCAACTCCCTGCATGCATTGCCTTCCCCTTGATATTTCTGGTTCTTCTATCTTATTTCCTAGATTTACAGTGTACCGAGCTGAAGCTCTGTCTCTCTTCCCTGCATTCTCTTCAAAGAGGAACGTTTAGTCTAAACATTTGCCTCTTCCATATTGTCACCTTTTGTCCTATCCTCTAGGTGAGGATGCTGAGGTCCTGTAACTTCATTCTCTTCTTCCATGCCTCCCAGCTTTTTCCCCACTGTCTCTTCAAGTGCCACTTGCTGTGGCTTCTCTTGGTTTGGCTGAAATTTGTCCCTCAGCGCCTGAATCACCTGTCCTGAGGATAACTGATGCTGTAGACCCCTGGCACCTTACTCTCTTTGTGCTGATGTGGGGCAGATGTCCACTCTGCCTTGCCTTGGCACCCAGTCTACCAGCTCCTCTGTGGGGCTGGACAATCCTGCTGGATGTCTGAGCCCTGGCTGAGCTGTCTGTGCTCCGTGATGCTGGGTTTCCCTGCAGCACCCAGGGCTGGCTGATTTCAACGGTCAAGCAAATGTGGATGGGATGGTGGGAGCCATTGGCTTCAGAGCCCGCAGCTATGAAGACACTGGGGATCTTTGTGCTCACTTTGATTTTTTAATGAGGAATTCCCTGGTTGCTACATTATCCTAAACTTCATGATTTTTTTTTTTTCCTGCACTCTCAGCACCTTTGTGCAAGGCCAGGACTCGCACAGGCAGCTTCTCCTCTGCCAACTTTCATAACATAAGCCTTGGGACTAGCTTAGCCCAGCTTCTTAAATCTAAAGCTTTGCTTTATTTCATGTTAAATTTGTGAACTCCAGCTGCCAGGCAATAAACTTTTTGAACTAGACTAGGGATTTTCTCCATGACTTGCAACTTCTGTAAGCTTCTCGCTACACCATTTATGGCCAAAACCATTACAAAACTGACTGAAGCTAAGACCTGGGAGAAGACTGAATTCTCTTGAGCAAATGCTGCTTGAGATTAGCAAAGTTCAAAGGATCTAGCTTTAAAGTGTCCCACAAGTTGCACTACAAGTAAAGGTAGACTATGTTTTAGAGAAAAACAATGAATGAGTTGCAAGGCTTTCACATCCACAGCTCTTTCTGTAGCCAGATGTCTGCTTCCCTTGCTGCTCTGCCCATCGGTGCTCCCCTTGCTTGGGAAAGCAGTTCTGACCCACTCTTCATTTTATGCCCATGGCTGTTCTGCTTTACAGAAACCTGTGTCTGATTCTTCCCCACACTCCTACTATCTCACAATGTGTTTCTGACAGTGCGCTTGTCCAGGGGACTTCACATACACTAAATAACTGGAGAGGAAATGGGGGCAGGCCAGTCATTGTCCCTACTGCTCTCCAAATCCAGATCAGGTGCAGAGCTGGGATTCAGCCACATGTGCCACAGGGTTGGAGAAGGCCATAAGAATCAAAGCGGGGTTCAGGATGGGTCCTCAGGTGAGGGTTGAGGAAAACAACTTTTAAAAAAAACCAAAAAACCCTCAACATCTTCTTGACCTTGTTTTACCCTTGAAGGTACCACACTACTGGTTAGCCTGTGATACTTGGATGCCAAAAATTGTCCTGGTCCGAGAGAAGGAGTCCTCACTCAGAGTTTTGGACAGGAATCTGGTACTTAATGGAGAGATAAGGTACACCGGTGTGCCCTCTCAGAGCAGCTCCTCCACCTTCCTCAGGCCCGGACCAGACCTGTAAGGAGGGAACTCATCAAGCCAAGAAAGGAAGAATAACGTTGCTGAGACAGGTCTGATTCCCCTCTCCCTTCAGGGGCAGAGGGTATTATTTGTAGAATACATTAATAAATCCTTTCTCCAGTGCCAGCAACTTCCACTGGCAACCAGTTTGCTTAAGGGCTAACCTGGCAGAAGATCCCAAAGATGTGAATGCTCATGAATACTGGTAAGATCTTCACCCTGAGGAAATAACGTGTTTCCTTTCCAGACGAGGCTGAGGAATCTAATTGCACTGGTCTTCCTAATTGAAATGAAAAATGCTGCCGTATCAGCCTATTGAAAGCATTGCAAGCTTATGTCTTATTAATTTACTGCGGGAGCTGTACCCTGAAATGTGAATAAAGATCTGAATAAGATTATTTGAGGTAATTCACAGGTTTTGATTTAAAATATTTTTACCTTTTTGTTTAAATTTGTTGTTGCTGGGCAGGATGACAGTTTGAAGATGATACCTCATTTTAGATTTTACAGATCCTGTGAGTGTGAAAATGAATGAAACCTAAGAGTGTAATGTTACATATTATTCAATTATTATCTTTCAGCTGGGTCCAGAGAGCTTCTCTAACACTAAATCTGAGGTGGAGAAGCAGGAGGTAGCGCACAGACTTTGAGAAACCACAGAGAGAAATTCTAGCAAGGAAACTACTGACCCTGCAAAGGATAGAGTTTCTCAAGCATTAAATGGTGTAAGCCCCAGGGCCTGATCTAGGGTTTACAAAGTAAATGCAGTTTCCGTTGACTTCAGTGTGCGTTTGGCCCTCGAGCTTGCTGCTGAGGAAGAGCCTGGTGGAGTCATGCATGCTTTTCTCCATACACAGCAAAGCAGCAACATGATCAACCCATCAGGAGAAGGCCTTGCTTTCCAGCAGGGTATGAAATGCATGGAGTCAACCTCCGTGCCCGTTGGTACTGGATGCATGCGGTTGCCCCTGGTCATTGCTGGGGGGGCCTTGTCAGAACAGAGACTGGTTTGCGGCTTCATGCTTCAAGATCACAGAATCATAGAATGGTTTAGGTTGAAAGGGACCTTAGAGATCATCTAATTCCACCTGCCCACCATGGGCAGGGACACCTCCCACCAGACCAGGTTCCTCCAAGCCCCGTCCAACCTGGCCTTGAACCCCTCCAGGGATGGGGCGGCCACAGCTTCTCTGGGCAACCTGGGCCAGGGGCTCACCACCCTCAGAGAGAAAAATGTCTTCCTGATATCTCACCTAAATCTACCCTCTTTCAGTTTGAAGCCATTATCCCTCATCCTATCACTACATGCCCTTGTAAAAAGTCCCTCTTCAGCCTCAGAAACATCAGCTGCAGCAGCGGCTTAGGGAGGAGAGTAGCACATGTGCAGAGTGGTAAGTTTAGGTTTTGGGAGGGGGACGTCGGTTTTTTTTTAATTATTTTTTTTTCCCCTAAGTGCGACTATTTTTTGTTCAAAATCATACTTTGCCTTAAGGAGGCTGTTTGTCACTGGGTATCCCTGATGCCGCTCCCCAAGGACCCAGAACCGCAGGCAGCGGAGATGAATCAGGTCTGCCAGGATAATTGTGGCAGATAAGAGAGAATTGAAGCCTCCAGCCCAGTCTGAGAGAGAGAAGGCTGCCGAGGAAAGAGAAGCTAGCTCACAGCGCTGGGACATGCGGTGCGCAGCCAGCCTGGAGAGCAAGAACCAGCACGCCCAGTCTGCATCAGGGAGGCTCCTTCCATACGCCAGCCGCTCGCATACCTGAGCTGACAGCACTTGCTTTCCAATGTCAGGACAGAGGAAGAAAACGAGAGCTGGCTGGAACATGGACTCCGCAGCGAGAGCTCAGAAGCAGCGTGAAAACCATCAGGAAAGTAAGAGGGGAGGGAAAAAAACATTACCTGTAGCTCCCAGTGTGACTGAGCGGGTCTTTGTGCCTTTAATAGTTTCTCCATCAATCTGCCAGAGCCGCGCTTTGTTGCGCGGAGCTGCCTCAGCTGGGTGGCTATTGCTGGGTCACCTTTTGCAAAGGATTTGTGTCAACATAAGCTGTCGTTATAGGGTCACAGTGGAAGTGTGGAAAGCAGCAGTATGTTGCTGGGTGTTTGTTCTTTTTTTTCCTTTCCCCAGCGTTTGTTGCCAGATACTGACTGCCATGCCACCACCGCAGCGATGCTGTCTCTTAGGCCGGTTATCATGGTAAAACTTTACAAATGCGTGGATCTGCTGCTTTTTGTCTGGGCTAAGGTGAAGGACGTGCTGTTGTTGCCTTTTGTATTGTGCAGCAGGCACCCAGCCGAGCAGCAGGCAGGGGCTGCCCCAGGTTTTGGACTCAGGCAACCCTTTTCTTTGCAGCTTTGTAGCCTGGCACAGAAGCCC
Source organism: Larus michahellis (assembly GCF_964199755.1). Classification (NCBI taxonomy): domain Eukaryota; kingdom Metazoa; phylum Chordata; class Aves; order Charadriiformes; family Laridae; genus Larus; species Larus michahellis. The sequence goes on along the minus strand of NC_133906.1, from coordinate 2,644,713 downwards.
ATTTGGGCTTAATTGCTAAATTACAATGATTCAATTCAAAATTGCTGCCTCTGTGCCCAGCAGGTGTGGGAGCTTCACATACAGACCCTTCCCAGTGGGAAGCAGGGGCATGCACCCCATCCCCTGCCCTTCCCCAACTGGATGTGACTGTCACTCTGCATGTGCTTCACGCTGTGTCTTCTACCTCTCTGCCTTCAGCCCTGGCTGGTGCTATGGTAGAATCATAGAATGGTTTAGGTTGGGAAGGACCTTGAAGATCACCTAGTCCAACCCCCCCTGCCCTGGGGACACCTCCCACCAGACCAGGTTGCTCCAAGCCCCGTCCAACCTGGCCTTGAACCCCTCCAGGGATGGGGCAGCCACAGCTTCTCTGGGCAACCTGGGCCAGGGGCTCACCACCCTCACAGCAAACAATTTCTGCCTCACATCTCATCTCAATCTCCCCTCTTCCAGTTTAAAACCATTCCCCCTTGTCCCATGGCTCCCCTCCCTGATCCAGAGTCCCTCCCCAGCTTTCCTGGAGCCCCTTTAGGGACTGGAAGGGGCTGGAAGTTCTCCCCGGAGCCTTCTCTTCTCCAGACTGAACCCCCCCAGCTCTCTCAGCCTGTCTTCATGGGAGAGGTGGTCCAGAACGACTCGATGCAGCCCATGGCTCCATCTGCGCTCCCCACCAAGCAGTCCTGCTGAACTGCCCTTGGCTGTGCTGGCTTCTGAAAGCAGTTGTGCCCAGCGAGCACCCTTGGGTTCAATGCTGTGCACCTAAATATTGCTGTGGCAGCAGCTGCCCCAGGGCAGGGGAGGTGGGGAGGTCTGTTTCCCGCTGTGGGTGGAAGTTCCCCCTTAGCAGGACCCCACATTCTTGTCCTACCCTCTCCTCGCAGGGGAAGTGGAAGGATTGTAAGGTACCTCAAAGAGGAGCTGAGTGACCTGAGGTTTAAGAAAAGATCATGCACTGGCACAAAAATAAAAGAGTTAGGGAAGTTCTGGCCCTGTTTTTCTTCACGTTTCACCTAGATACAAATGGTCGCTGTGCCTTAAGAGGGAGAGGCAATAAAGGCATTCCTCCTCAGAAGGCTGACCTGCAGCCCCTTCTCTGGCGATGCTTCCTAATGCAGAGGTTTCCTGAGAGCAAAGTCTTGCTTGGGCATGAAGTGCAAGCCCGGAAAACATGAATGGCAAAACCTGAGGCTGCAGGAGAAGGAGGGGGGCAGCTGGGTGAAGTGCTGTGCTGCTCTGCAAGGTCCCCGGCTTCCCGTGATCCCATCGCCTGAGGATGGAGGGAGTGCGGGATGCGGGGGGGACGGTCAGCAGCCTGACCAAGGTGGACCAGGTGCCTGGAAGAAGGGGTGGTGAGTGTGTGGGGATGGGATGTGGATGTGGGACAGAGTCAGCAGCACTGGCAGCTGGAGAGGCTTCCCGACAGGAGTACTGGATACCACAGCACTCAGCTATTTCCCGGTGCCCTTCTGTGCTCTCGCCACCTGGCTCTGATGCACAGCAGCTGTGGTACAACCCCTTTACAGCTGTTTGCCTACGACCTGCTCATCACCACTGTGCTCCCCTCCCTGCCCCTGCTGCTGTGCCACTGCGAAATAGCTCTCTCGGTGGTGATGTGTGCCCATCTCCTCCGCCGTGCGGCTTTGCCCATAGCTGCTGATGCTTTTCAGGCAAAAATAACTGCTCCGAGGAAGCCTGGCTCTGCTGCCGGTGCCTTGCTGTTGCTTCAGATGATGAACGATGGGGTCCGGTGGTGGCGTGATGCAAGGCAGAAAATGTTAATCCCCAGGTGAGCATCCAAGACGAAGTCATCGTGCTCAGAGATCTGATGCAAACCCACTGCAAAGAGGAAAAAAGCTGAGACCCTGCGAGCATCTGAGGATAAAGCTCAAGCACCGGGTGCCCAGGCTATGTCTAGAGGAGTATGGAGACATCAAGCATGGTGTACCCAGTGGGCAAGAACAGGCTAGCGGAGAAGCTTGTGCAATAACTGGGAGATTAAAGAGCACTCTGGTGCCCAGCATGCAGTTAACCCATCCATGTCTTTAAAGCAAATTTAAACCAGCAGTGTGTTTCTAGTCTGCGTAAGCAATTAGCATCACATGGCCATGGTGATTTTCATCTGGCACCTGCATCCCAAAGCCAATTTAGCATGAAAATGCTCAGTGTGTAAATACAACGAGAATAGCCTCTTAGCTCTCGGGCTCTCTGTCCTTGACGTGACATTCAGTATTTACAAAGGTTGGGTTTTTTACACCACAGCAGGGAACCACACAAATTTCTCCGGAATCAAAGTATGCTGACTATTTTGATGCCCAAAATGACCGCTTCTGCTCTGCTAATATTGGACAAATATTGACTCGTGGCCACTACGAGTCCATTTCTTCACTGATGAATGCTCAAGGCTACTTGGATAAACAAATGATTTCTCATAAATATTCTTATTTTAACACATCCCTAGAATAACAATGCGTGCTGTATATATTCTCCTTATGCTTTTTGTTCTGTTTACAGGTTGAGGTGACATTGTGTGGCACTTCGTTAGCATGGAAAAGGAGTGTCCCATTGTGGAGGGTCACTTGTCCAGGGCAGAGTTCAGCTGTACGATTCTTGGTCTCTGCTTGATGAGCAATAGGAAAAAACAAAACAGAATTACTACTCTTGCATGAGGGAAGGGACGAGCATGCAGCACAGTCCTGTCCGTGCATTGTTTACTGTGACTGCTAGATCATTAATCTAACGCCTGATAATACTGGTGGCCACAACCCAGATGCTGCAGGTGATTAGTACCTGGACTGCTCCCAAAAATACGCTCTTCTATTAGTGAGGATGGCTGCTTGTTGCTCAGCCCATGACATCTCCCTCAGCTCCAGGAGCTCTGCTTGCTGCCTGTACACCCCTGGCCAAGGACCAAGGAGTGACTGTCACATGCGACTATTGTGTGGCAGTCCCGCTTTTCCTGCTGATGTGGGACATGCCAGGAGCTCCCTAGAAGCAGAGGTGACAGGGGAAAAGGCAGGAAAACAGGATCCTGGTTTCCAAACACTGCTCCTTGAGATGAAACCTAAACTGGTCTTTGCATGCCCACACCTTGGGTTAAGACGGACCTTACCAGTTTCATTTGTTAAGCCTGGCAGCAAGGCTTCCTGCTGCCCGCTTCTGCTTCCCACTGTTGAAACGGCAATGTAGCTCACGGTTGGTCGGCTTTGGAGCAAATGGCTGGCCTTAAAGCAAAGTTACTAAGCACCTGGGGACATCTCCTGCTCCTCCTGATGACAGCAGGACCATTACCTTCATTCTGCTGCAATCAGTTACTCCACTTCAAAGTGGCTGGGAACATCAGCATCCTGCGTTGGCATTGCTTTACAGGCACTTTGCATTGATATGAATGGCTCCACAATGGTGAACTGATATGTAGGTGAGGATGTTAAAATTATTTAGTGTAAGCTAGTAAAAGCAGAGCTACCGGAGAATGAACTCTTCCAGAATAGCTCTTCCAGAATAGCTCCCTGCATGAACATTCAGGTCCAGAATAAAGAGGCGCTTCATTCTGGAATAATCACTCTAATTATTTTCAATGACTCCTTTCTCAAATTTTGCCAAGTGCCTAAAAATTGTGCATGTCCCTGTCACCCCGATGAGATCATACACTGTTTCACAAAACTCAGAGTAGATGAAGTTACTGACTCCCCCAGGCAGCCTGCTTATTTTTTAATCCATTTACAGTGTTTTGATTCCATGGTGATAAGGACTTTATAAATGCTAATTGATAAATGAGATAGAGTTTATATTGGCTCATACAGGGCAGAAATAGTCAAATGCATACAAAATTGCTATTATTTAAAAAACTCGACAAGACTTTCCATTCCGAAGTTGACGTGGTGAATAAACTTGGGGAAAATACGTCCTTCGACGTGTCATCAGAGAATGCTGTGAGCATCTGGGTTCGCAGGCTCACGCCGGCCAGGCGAGGGTGGAAGGCGGGAGAGCCACCGAGGAATCGAGAAACAGCTGTCAGATGTCTCATAGTTAGTATGGGCAGCATCGCACGCTTTAATCTTTCTTTCTCCTGTCTTTCATCCTTTCCCCTGCGAAGATCAAGCCAGCCCAGCAGCCATCCAGGCACGAGCCTGGGAAGGGGACACACTCTGGTTCAACCCATCGTGTAGACAAGCTGCCTTTGAAGGAGGTGTCTGGGGCTTTGGCTTCAGTCGCTCCAAGGTGCTGCTTTTGCTGCAGTAAGACGAACATGATTCTGGGAGTTTCAAACTATTTTTACTTCTCTGCTGTTTGTTTTTTTTTTTTTTCCTTAAACACATTGCCTGCTTTAATTCCTGCTAAGTTCATAGGCACCCTAGAAATAAGCCAGCCTGCTTGCCAGAGGTGTGCGCTGCTCCTGAAGGAAATGGATGGCTTATATTGCCGGCTCACCAGAAACCATGTTTATAGTTAGGAAATTATGCAAAATTGAAACCAACTATTGCAGGCTTGCTCAGTGCTTCCACGGAAGAGCTTGCAAAGTTCACCAAACAAATTTGCCAAATGAAAAAAAAAAAAGGCGTTTTCTCTGTCATACCTGGAGGCTCTGGCTCCGTGATTTACAGGTTTTTTTTCTCCAAATCTCTCTAGCCAGAAACACTGACCAGAGATTGCAATCACCTGATCCTTGCTCAGCGAGGAGTGTGATCGCTGTGACCCAGGATGGGTGGCATTGCAGAGCACCGGCATTGCACGGATGCTCCCAGCACCAGAGCCCCCCATCCCCAGGAAGAACCAGCATCGGTACCCCAGGGAGCCTGGAAGGCGGGCAGCCTGCAGAGCCTTTATAAGGCTTCCTTCCTTTTCCCTTTTATTGTCTAGCCAAGCCTAGCTGTCTCTTAAACCCATGTGAACAAAGACTCCCTGATGCTGGAGCGTGTCAGCAGAAGTATACATCAGTCCATTTTTTCCTATCTGTGGGGAATGCAGTGCTCTCTGCCTTGTTTTCTCTCTCGTTCTGGTCCTGCACTAGGCGACAGACATTGGTAATTAATTGCCTTGGTCGCTTTTTAGCTGCAGTCTCTTGCTGGAGCCACAGCATAAAAAATAGAAGTTAAATTCATGTCTTAGTCCCGCCGTACAATTCCCTTTCTCTGCAAGATACGGTCTGAGCACAACGTGCGTAGCAGCCTCCAGACGTCGGGCTGGGGAGCCAGAATGGCGCTGCTGCTATTTTTGCCAACTGCTGACATTAGTCACACTAAAAAGGAAAGGCTACCTCTCACCTCACTGCAAAATCTAGCTGGATGCTCAGCACCCAGAGCTGACGCAGCTTCCCCCAGGAGGGTGCTCCCTGCCTTTGGCTGGGGGTAGCAGGGGGTCTCACCATGGCACAGACCAGGGTGTTCACCCTAAAAAAAGCCACTTTCCTGCCCAGTGGGTGTGGGTCTGCACTTCCTCGATGCTCCACTTGCCCCACTGGAAAAAAGGGATTGATGGCAGCCCCGCGGTGAGGACACAGCTTCGCCTATGGGGCCGTGCAGAGCAGCAGCCTGGGCATCGAATCATAGAATTGTTTAGGTTGGGAAAGATCTTTAAGATCATCGAATACAACCGTTAACCCAGGACTGCCAAGTTACGACTAACCCATATCCCTCAGCACCACGTCTGCCCGTCTTTTAAATACCTCCAGGGATGGCGATTCAACCACTTCCCTGGGCAGCCTGTTCCAATGTTTGATTGAATTTTTCCTAATATCCATCCTAAACCTCCCCTGGTGCAACTTGAGGCTGTTTCCTCTTGTCCCATCACTTGTTCCTTGGGAGAAGAGACTGACACCCCCTGGCTACCCCCTCCTTTCAGGGAGCTGTAGAGAGCGAGAAGGTCTCCCCTCAGCCTCCTTTTCTCCAGGCTGAACACCCCCAGCTCCCTCAGCCGCTCCTCACAGGACTTGTGCTCGTGGCATGGCACACTGAGGGTCAATGTTGAGACCACCAGACAAGAAGATGGACAAAAGACCTTATATTTCCAAAAATTAGGGAACCAAACCCAAAAGTTTCACCTCCCAGTGAGTCCCTGAAGATTTAGTCTACAGCGAAGTGTGTTGCAGACATTTTATACATTAGTGCAAGCATGGTAATAAAACATATTATATGAGTTACAGGACACAATAATAAATAACCTCTAGTGATCTATCCATCTAAAAGACCCCATCAGGATTTATTAAAACTTCTGTTAATCATTTATACTTGCCTTTCTGTACCTAAAAGACTGCAAGAAGGATGCTTCGAACAAAACGCCGTCATGAAAAGCCACGTCAGGAAGACAGTTTATTACCGGCCCTGTAGTCACTGGCAGCAAAAGATACACGTACATTTTAGTGGGCATGAGTTTGCTGCAAAGAGTTTTCTGCAGCGTCCGTGTTGGTCGGGAGAGAGAAGCAGCTCCCATCCACGTGCAGGGAGGGTGTCGCACTGCAAACCCACTGCAAACGCAGCCCACCTCCTGCCTGCAGACGTGACGTCCCCAGGCACCTGCTGGTGCTCCAGCGGCTGCATCAGAAACAGCAGAACTGGTCATCTTCACCTTGTTTGTTTATAGAAATTGCTAAAATTACTGCTGTTAATAGGATCTGGGGAAGAGCCACACACAGCAATTATCCAGGCTTGCTGCAATTGACTGAAGTTGTCCAAAAATCACTAAGACAAAGAAAATCTCCCCCTGCCATTAATCCTCTTGTAGTCTAGACAAGATCTCACAAAATATATTCCCATGACCATGTGGCTCTGCACCGTCACTCAAAGACGGAATAATTGTAAACAGTCCGTCAAATTCAAGATTATACCCCTTCTGTCCTTTTCAGAGGTCTTTGTGCTGTTTGCATTGCTGAAAGTAAAGACGTGCCAGGAGAAAAAAAATCAGCTGGGAACAGACTTTGGCCTGGAGTCCTTCTAGTGGCACCTGAAAGGTGTGGTTTGAAGTCTCCAGGCAAGCATTTCTTCTTGAATAAAGCTATGGACTTCGCTACCTGCAGACTGAGCACGTCAGTAGACATTTGCTCACTCCAAAATGTGGGGAGAAAAAAAAAACCCCAAAACCAGAACCAGCAGAATTTCACTAGCACTATCAGCTGTGTAATAAAACATATTTGATCAAGAGTTATTCTTTGGCCAGTTCTCTACACAAATAACAAACTGGGAATGGGAGACTGATGCAGCTACCAAGAAACTTCTTCATGGTGTCTACCAAAATGAGCTGCCAAAGCCTGGCAAAGACGGCTCAGACCAAGTAAATGCACTTTCTCAGCAAAAAGTGCCAGCCCGTATGTTTTGCCTGGAAAGCAGGCATCAGGTAGATGATTGGTCAATCTGGCTCAAGACCACTCTTCAGCAAAAAGAGGTTGAAACTCAAGTTGAAGACAGCCATAAAACAAAGCCTTATACTTATGAAGGGCATGAAATATTAAGAAATAGAATCATAGAATCATAGAATTGTTAGGGTTGGAAGGGACCTTAAAGATCATCTAGTTCCAACCCCCTGCCATGGGCAGGGACACCTCCCACTAGATGAGGTTGCTCAGAGCTCCATCCAGCCTGGCCTTAAAAACTTCCAGGGATGGGGCCTCCACCACGTCTCTGGGCAACCTGTTCCAGTGTCTCACCACCCTCATGGTGAAGAACTTCTTCCTAACATCCAGTCTGAATAAGTGTTAGCCTGGAAAAGGAAATACCAAATGCCCTTTCTGGCAGGAGTTTTTGTCATGACATAACTGAAGATCTCTCAGAAACATCAAATTATGAAATATTTGTTTTGATATGATGTCCAAAGCAATATTAGAGGAAAATCAGATCCTCCGCTGATTTTCTCTCTTGCCATCCCAGGTGGAGAGCAGCAGGCATTGCCAGTATTGATTTATCAGGAAGGACCTCAGATGTACTTGAGAGTTTGCTTGGCAAAGATTTTTTTCCTCTGGTTTTGACATAATATGCACTCAAGTACAAGCAATCTGCCTTAAGTAGAGGTCTAGCAGCTCTCCTACACTGGCAAAAGCTGGGTTTTGCAAGTATCTGCTGGTAATCAGAGCTGATGGCTTGTAGGTGAAAACAGGTGCTGTTCTGCAATACCCATGGGATCCACCTGTGCCCACAGCATTCCATGGAGGTTCAATCCAATCACAAATGCCACATAAGGGCTCCTTCATCCCCAGGGCTGCTGGGTATGGAAGTTCATTGAATGAACAGCTGTGCCCCACTGCATGGTGGGTGGCGTGTCCTTTGTGATCATTGTGAGTCCCACCAGGATGTGTGAGGCAGCAAAAAAATACATGGTGTTGTTTATATAGGTCTTGCTGTGAACAGGAGACCCTCACTCCATGACTCAGACCAGGGCTGCGACCGTGAACAGGAGAGTATTGGTGGGGCTGCATCCAGCGAGGCGCCCCGTGGCGTGAGGAGACCTCTTGCAGCCACCACAGACCAGAAAGAGCTGGATGCAGGGGTGGTGGTGTCCCTTCTTGGTTCAGTCTGCATGGAGGTACCAGCCACATTGGAGGGACCATGCTGCTTCTTACAGGGAGCGCAGCCAGTGCCTCCTTGGGATGGAGGACCCTGTGATGTCTTCCCAAGTGCCCAGGTGTCTCCATCACCATTGGAGCAGAGAAAGGCTGATATCTGCCTGATGTGGAGGCCCAGATTTGCAGCCAAACCCACATGGAAACCCAACCTTTGAGCTCTCATGATTCTTATCCCAAACAACTTTGTAGTAGCTACTGCCCTCTCTTAGGAAACTGATGACCTCTGCGTATGAGAGCTCTTTGCTTTTCCCTTCCCTTTCCTATGGGAACTGCCTTCTTCCCTGGGGTGAGTGGGCTGCTGCAGCTGGCCAGATGTGCAGGTGTGTGCTGTTTCTCTGCAGCTCATGCCTGCCCCTGTACATCCCAGGGTTTTCTTGGCGTGGCGCTGCATCGCAAATCTGCATTAGGAGCATGGCATTAGTGCTGCAGCTCTGTGGGAAGTGCGAGTGCTCCAATTCCCCCAGCGATTAGTGGGTGACAGTTCTGATAAATCAACTGTTTTATCATAAACATGTGCACTCAGCATTAACTCTACACGCGCCCAGCTCTGGGTGAAGAGATTATTACTCACCAGGAAAGAGACAGCCTACAACGGGGAGATCCTCAGCTAATCCCTCTGGGGAGCTGCCACGTCCCTGCCCTGGCTCATGCATGTGCACACACATGTCTGCCTGGCCATATGACGACACCGACATGTATATACAACGTAACATGCGTGTGCCCGCATACACCCCCGTACATGGAAGAGACACACACATCCACGCAAGCTTTGAGTATCGCCAGGCACCCCATGTGTCCATGCAGATACACACAGTGGTGCCTGGGCAAGGGACTAATCCCAGCTCTTCCCCTCTGCATTTCCAATTGTGTGGTCCTTAGGGTTGCTGTGCTACTTGCCAGCCCCTCCGAGCAGCCAACTGAGAGGGCAGCAAGTGCGCAGCAGCCCCAACACAGACCCATCTGCATGTTTGTGCTTGGTGTCTTCTTCATGACACCATCCCTGGGAGCAGTGGGTGTGATTTTCTTCTGCAAGGCCAGGTGGACAGTGTGCATTCTGGCCAGCCCTTCTTGGTTTCCAACCTCTCTATCTGCCTGCACCCAACTTGTAGGACTGACCATCAACCAGCATTTTTCAGAGTCACAGCTGCATGCTGGACCTTGCCAAATGGGAAAACCCAATCCCTTGCAGCTGGGAGCAAAGCTGAGGGCAGGGAGCAAGCACTGGCCTTTACTTGCTCTGCTTCTCCATGTCAGGACAGGATGACTTGGGACACATGGTAGTGCAGAGCAAGAGGAGTGCCAGTGGGCCAATGCTGAAGTGAGCTTTGGTGGTCCCAAAGCTGTGATCCTCCTGAGCTGCCATCGCTGCTGGGGACACTTCTATGTCTCACCATTGGGGCTGCGGGGCACAGCTTTGCTGCAGCCAGGGCAGTTCAGGATACTCAACCCAGGCTTGGGCCAGGAATGAAGAGTGATGGAGAAAGGGGCACCAAGGCATTGGGCTGCAGCAGAGCCTGAAGACAAACAGGAGCTTCAGATAATGCGTGCAGGGAGCTGCAGTACCCAGGTACAGTTACCCAGGAGCCTCAAGGCTGAGGGCCACTGTGGGCATCTCCCCTGACCTCCCTGCACACAACCTCACGTGTCTGGGGGCAGGGGACCACTGCCACCCCATGGGGGAACGAAAGTGTCAGCCCAGAGGCTCATAAATCACGTCTCTCTGTGCATTGTGGCAACTCCTCATTTAGTGTATGTATGTATTTGTGTATTCCTTCTGACATTTTTATTATTATGAGATAGTTCCCCTGAAGGGGGATGAATAATGAAAATGCAGCCTTTGGATGTAGGAAAGTAGGGAGGCAGAGAGTAACTGCTCTGCCTAAAGACACCTCGCTGCCATGCACACCCCCTCCCCACACACTGCTGTTCCCAGTGCCGGCTCCTGAAACCTCCCTACCCAGAGCCAGCACCACATCCACCCTCCCCTCCCACCACGAAGCGCCAGCGCATCATTTCTGCCCTTCCCTTGCCATCCCTTCAGTGAGCTTTGGTGTCTCTTCTCCCACCTCCGGACCCTGCTACCAGCACCTCTTCCAGAAAGGTGCCCATGGACATTCGGTCTCCTCTGCTGATCCTCCTACCGGAGCACCTGATGTTGTGTTGAGGACATGGGATTGGGGCAAGGGGACTGTTTTTCAGGCTGCTGGAGGTGATGTTTGCCAAGGGGGTGTTTTTGAGGGCAAGGAGTGGAGGTGTGATGTGACATCCCACAAAGGTATCCTGTGAGGGTTGCTGGGAAGCCTTGGAAAGCTGCAAGCACGTGAGAGCAGCGTGGCTGTGGTAGGGGTAGGATGGGCTCTGCTGGGGCAGAGACTGGGGTGTAGTGTGAGTGAGGGGTGTAGCTGCCCCACATTGGCTGCTGTCAGGGGAATCTCCCCCAGGCATTGTGGATGGGAGCACTGATGCCACGGGCTGGATTTGGAGACCAGCAAAAATCAACAGTATCGGTTTCCGTGGCAACCCTGCCACGGAGCTGGAAGTGAACGCCATGGCCTCCATCACTGCAGACGTGTGGGAAGGCCCTGCTTGGGTGACGGTTTCCAGAGAAAATGATGTCCCCATCATTGCGTGGCGCTGGACGAGAGGCTGGAGGCTTGTAGGCTGAAGCTGGCTGGAGGGGACATGGGGCTGGAACCATCCTTCCCATCCCATCTGCCAAACCTGTAGCCCTGAGCCCCCCGCAGGGGGGGGTGCTGCTCCCTTTACTGGAGCTCCCTTTTCCCCACCGAGCACCCCAGGAGAAAATGACTTGCAGGGGAATTGGAAGCCTGGGGACCTTCCCAGGGTAGCTGGTATGGATGGAAGGGTGTGCTGCAAAATCCTGCGGCCACAGAGATCAATAGCACAACATAAAGCCATTTATATCACTATAAAGGGAGCATACAGACTGGAATTAGTTACACTAAAATGTCTGTTGTGGAGTATTAATTGGGTTACTAAATATGTCACTCTGAATGTATTTCATAGGCAGCATAAATTTCTGTATTAATAAGGAGCATTTCTGTTCCTCTCTGTGGCTGCCCATCACGACGTGAGCTCTGCCGGCACAGGGCTCCCCTCACCTGGTGTTTTGTGCCATGTTTGGTGCCACGTTCCTGGCAAAGCTGCACCGTGCTTGCAGGAAGGTGTCCCAAGGAAAACAACCTCCATCCTCACATGGGGTGCAGAGGCACAGCTCAGCCCCGAGGCCAGGAATGGTGGTAGGTCAGGACCTGTCCTTCTCCATGGTGGGAGTGGGGGAAGAAGGTCTTGGGGTGATAAAAAAGGGGGCTGAGCAAGCCAGGTCCCCTAAGCAGGGAAAAGCAAGGATGCACAAGGGATGTAGAGGGGCTTTGGGATTTCCCCATGGGACTCTGTGGCCACGCAGTGGGGGACACAGCCCGGGATGTTATGCCTTGCCTGCACGTGCGGGGTACACCGGTGCAGGGTTGTGGTCCTCGAGCAGCTTGTTTGGGCTCTGGGATGCTGGATTGGGCCCTTCAGGGGCATTGGCTGGAGGTCAAAGTATCACTTATGATCCAGCCGCCCATGTAGACGCGGTTACACAAGCGTGGGGTGTAGTCCTGCACAGTTCTTCTTCTGTAGCTCTTGCTTTGCTCTGTTTGTCCCATTTCAGCGCTGCTCCCCCTTTCCCTTATATGTTTGCTGCTTTCAAACGCTCCTTTAAACAGAGAAACTCAGCTTTCTGGTTGCTTCAGATTATTTTTGGTTCTTGCAGTGAAGAAGTTAAAAAAAAAAAAATAAAATAAAAAAAATGTAAGCCTTCCCAGAAATGTGAGCTTCTGCCTCCATGCTGCCCAAGGGGCTCCTGCCGGCACTCGCACTGGCAGTTGGAGAGTGGAATCTCATCTGTAAGTCACCCTGCCCGTGGCTGTTGTGGGGTGGCCACAGAAGGGAAGCAATCCTGGTTTTACATGAAATATTTAACTGTATCTAAGTTACAGCTGGCATACATCCACTGCAAACAAACATCCGTGGAAGATCTGAATTGTCAGTAAATGCCTATGAAATGCCTATGAAAAGAAGGGAGAAAAACACAGCTTTCAACATTAAAAATATCACTGCAACTTGCTCCTTTTAGTTTAAAGAGTCTCTCAGGGCAAGTCTTTGACCCTGTAGCCCTGTTTCTCGGAGCCATTTTGGACAAGCATATATTGAAAGGGCAGTTATTGAATTGGTGATGCTTAATTTTGATATTTTTTTTTTTTTTGGTGAGGCAAACGAAGAGAGAAGCAAATAGACATGAGGAAAGAAAAGGGCACAGAGAAAAAAGGTAAAAATATCATTTCCCGTATATTTTGGCTTAGTTGCTGAAAAATGTCAAGCCTACAACCTGCTCTTGTTTCAGATTTGAGAGAAAAGCTTTGGCAGAGGGCTGGCAGCAGCCACCGAGTTTACCATGGGATCCAAGCCAGAAACTTCTTAGGGAGGCAAATGAGATGGCAGGAGGAAGCACAGGAGATAACGTGTGGATGAAGAGGTGCACACAACGTGGGGCTGGCAATGGGGACTCCAGGTTCACAACGCTTACCTTGTGCCAAGTCGATCACCCCAGTAAAGGAAGGGATGTCACTGGGACACCGGTCTTGACCCAGTGGCTGGACTGTTCCCCATCCAGAAGTCCCTTCTCCCAAGCCATGTGCATGTCTATATAGAGGATTCCTCCTTCTTTTGCTCCAATGCTAGTGACTCACACAGAGATCGAGAAGGAAAAAAAAAAGTATTCCTAAACATTGTTATTTTGGGTTCATGAAAAACAGATTGTTCACTAGGTAACAAGAGAACAACTTGCCAGACACACGTAGAGGTCACGACGACTGTGATTCATCTTACTAATCTAGCAGGTATCTAGAGCCATTTTAAATGTCTTTATGCTTGGCAGTGATTCACATCAACTGCTCCCAAGCACCTTTCCAAAAATGCAAGGTTTCTTCGCTCCTCTGTGATTGTGAGAGTTGTTCACACAAGGTAAGGAGAAAGCAGTCGAGCACTTGCCAGATAACCGTGTGCCTCACCTGAAGACAAAAGGATTCAGACAAATCTGTATTTAGTATCTGCAGCATTCAGGTAGTGAAATATGAACACATTGCCTCCCTGTACATGTGCATGCCGCAGAGCTCCATGATGGATGTCCTATTTGCATCTGAGTGACTACCTTTCAACTTCAACATCTCTGCAGCCTTCATGCATCGCTGGACCAGAAGCTTCTCCAGGAGGCTTCTCCAGGAGGCATCTCCAGAATGAGACCCCAGAAGAGTTGCAAAGCTTCTTCTTTAAATGCTCTGACCACCTACATGCAGGTCTTCATCTCTGGGGTGGTGGAGGACATTGGGAGAAAGCCAGAGAGATGCTCAAGGAGCCTACAGGAACCTGAAGCTGGATGAGGACAGGATAAAATGAGATCCTCTAGAGAGGGACCGGTGTGCTGTTTTAATCTGGGAACTTAGATTCAGACTACAGCCAGTGGGAGTGGGTAGACGGGACACGGGTGGGAGATCAGTTAGTCCACAGGCTACAGAGCAGGGAGAGAGTGAAGGGAGGCAGGTGAGACTATGTAGGCTGCTTGGAGAGGTGGAGAAAAGACCATTATATCCCTTTCCACATCACATGTGGTGCTTGCAGGAGTGGAGGAACAGGAGAAGGCTCCCCAGATACCACCACCTTCCTTGGCGTTACCAACATGTCCCATGTCGCAGGTTATTGCCTCAGCATAGAAGCAGTGAAGTGCCTGTGGGACCATCTTTGGGACCATACACTCCCATGACTTCCCCTGGTGTGCACTTGAGGTTGAAAGGGTGCAGGGTAATTTCATCATTCGCTTCTTCACACAGGGAGAGGGTGCCTGGCCTCCTCCCATCCTCCTGTCTCCAGCAGATGATAAAGAGATCCTTTGGAGAGAAGGTCCACCAACAGATCAGGTGCTGAAAACAGAGGTTGGATGGGGTCTTGGTAGGCAGGGTCTTTTGCAGCTACGAGGTGTATGCAAGAGAAGGGAAAGGGAGATGGTTGGCAGGATTAAATGTCCTGCTCCGTGCCTGTCCAGGGAGCTTCTTTCAACAGAAAGGCACATAAGCGTTCTGGTAAAGTCTTGGAGAGCTTCACTATGCCAGCCAAGTCTCTGCCAGCTCAGTAGGCTGAGATTTAGTCTTCTCTATTGTCAAGACTGCGTTTGGGACAGATACGACTTAAATAGGGACATCTGATTTTAGTCAAAGAAATTGCACCCTTTCTGATATTTTATTATTAAGGAAACCAATACAGGTTAAATACACAGAAAAAAAAATGAACCAGTCCTTTCAAACTGTCTTTATCTGGAAAAACATGGGTGCCCATTTCCATTTGTATTCCAGGGAAGAGATCTTCAGCTTGAGCTTTAATGTCAACACATTGAATTAAAGGGTTTTTCATTAGTTACAAGGAAGGTGAAAATCATCTGCTGAAATGTGATTTGCAGCAGTAAGCTGCAGGGAGATGATTGTGCCGTCTCACGCAACAGGTTTCTGCTCTTTGAGTGTAAACAGGCAGGTCCTGACACAGGAGATGGAGAGCTCGGAGCCAGGCCTGGCTTGAGCAGATGTAGCAGGTGGGAGGGCTTTCAGGTCTCCATCTCCATCATCTCCATCCCTCAATTTCTGTCCCTACGAAAAATGGAGTGTGGGAGTGTTCCATATTCTTGGATTCAGAGCTTGGCCATGCCTTGAGGCTGGGGACCAGATATTTCAACGTGACTTTGGAGTCAGGAAGCAGCTGGATATTATCCCAGGGACAGGCCCCAGGGGCTAGCTGGATCCAGGATACATTGCTTATCATGTATCCCACGCCATGCACATGGGGTGCCAGAGGGTTGAGGAGATGCACGACCAGAGCAAGTTGCTTTTTGGTGTTCGTTTTTTGTTTTTTGGACAGGCCTTTGAAGACCTCAGCCAGCCAGAGCAGGTTTAGGCAGTCGGGGTGAGCTGAGATGGAGCTGAAGTTCAAGGACCAGCGTGTAGCCGATGGTTTTCCTCCCCCGCTGCAGCAGAAGTAGGGCTCTTTGCAGCATTGAACCTGGGAGGAGGCACAGCACGGGCTGAGGATGCAGGGATGCGTGCATACGTTCAGCAAGGAAAACCACGTGTATGCAGCCGCATACACTCTATTTACACAATTTTACTAGGGTGTTTTTATTTTTTATTACACTATAAAACAAGAATAAGTGATCAGAAACAAAAGAATTTGGTTATCAGCTGCCAAAAACAAGACAGAGAGAGAGGCATTGCAATAAATTGCACAGTACATAAAAAAATTCCAGCGTATTAACAAAAAAGCTGCGGAGCAGACAACAGGTAATGATAAAGCTGAGTGTAATTACTGAAGAAAAAAATTCTTTTAGAATACTGGGATATTCTCAGTTGAGAAACATTGCTGATCTACAGTTTAGTGGGCTGGATGAAATAATATCCGCATTAAAGTGAGGAAAAGCAGAAGCAAGCCTGGATCTGGCAACAAATCCTACCCAGGTCACGTTTAGGAAGAGAGAGTACCAAGGCCTTTGTTTTCCATCAGATCGCTCCGCATTTTTACCATACCCTCTGAATACGCGGCTGACACCTCGTCCGGCCCAATTAAAGTGACACACTAAATCTCTGCAAATAGGCTGCCTGCTGCAGCCCTTCTCCACAATCCCAGCGTACCAAGTAATAAGTTCCTTCTTTTTTTTTCTGACACAGGCTATGAACCCGCGTCTATACGCCGGAGACACAAATTCTCAAAGCCTAAATGCAAAACTCCGTGGGCTGCTCGGCTTAGCGCTTTGTTAACAAAACCCAGATGAAAACTCTCTCAGATTGTCCCTTTTATCAATTTTCCCAGCCGATACGAGATGTGGAGGCTGACATCGAAACAATGTGCTAGTTAGAGGATTCAGAGCGCATTGACCAAGTCATTTTAGTTAATCAATTACCCATTCCATGGTCCTAATAGCTCTTTAGATCTCATTCCGCTTAGCGAAACTGCGAACTCAAGTGCTCAACCATACAATTTATTAATGAAAATTCGCTTTATAGTAATTTTAGAAATTATGGAATGGAAAATAAAGATGATTAACAGTGCCTGCAAAGATTCAACAAGATGCATATAAGGTTTTAGAACTTCATTGTGAATCAGTAAATCTAATCGATGAATAAATGTTATACCAGAATTAATATTAACATAGTGGTAACTTATTCTTATTATTGCATAACCTATTTTTGAGGGGTAATTTTTATATCAGCATGAGCTGTTGGTCTTTAATCTTTCATTAATTTCATTCATAGCCTTTTATTAATTTGCCAATCAAGCTTTATGTTTGAATTAAAAGCTCTGGGACTTGGATGTGTCAAGTCAACCAAACGATTTCAAAATCAGGATTTAGGAATTTAGACAGTTAGTCAATTACTGCAAACACTAAGTTCATTCACTACTGCCTTCTCCTCATCGTGATACTCATGGTCACACCCTTCTCCTCATCACTTTTGCTCCTTCTGCAGCCTTCATTTTTTCAAAGAATAGGTGCACCATTAAAAAAAAAAACAACTCTTCTCCAGAACAGAATATGGACTGTGAAATGAGGGACTGTTTTGCATTGCATGTGTTCTCCAAGTCACGTCAAATTTGTAGCGTAGCTCTAATTGGTGCAGTTCTTAATTATCAAGGTATCTCTTTGCCAGTTTGTCTTGCAGAAACACGGAGGAAGGACGCGAAGCCCTGCTCAACTGTCTCGCCTTTGCTTTTTCCTCTACCACCATCCGTCACCAGCACTTGTGCGCCTTCCCTGGCCCTGGCCCCGGACCCAGCCACCCAGCCCCCGCACTGCGGGACACGCACCCAGGGGGCTCAGGGCTGCCAACTGCAACGGCACTGCTGCCTTCCTGCAACCCGGACCTCTTCTCTGCACACCAACCTGGACACAGCTATATTTGTCATGTTTATAAGTACAAGGCAGTGTTAAGACTATGTGTGGGACAAGGAAGAGGAAGATAGAGTTATCACACCAGGAAGGGATGCATATGGGCATAGCCGGGTCACTCCTATCTGCATTCGGGGGTTTCAAGCCCATGCATCTTTGTAATGTGCTACTTGTAATGCTACTATCTAGTGACCTTAATGCCCAGCTACTGCCTTGTGGATATGAATATCATGAATATCAAAGTTACTGCAGTGTTTACATTGAGTTAGGAAATTGATCCCATCCCACCCACAGGCACTAGCTTGTTTTCCAAGGTACACATCCTTGTTATTAGTAATTTATAGGCAGCATTTGATATTGCAGACAGGGTGGGGCAAGGAGCAGTGGCAGGAATTGCTGTCAGCGTGGTAAGATGCATTTGTAACTGGGGGGGGGCTTAGGATGCTGATACCTGGTCAACTCATATCACGTAGGACCAAAATGATACTCTCCTCTTGCACGCAGCCTTGTCTTTCTTGCACTGGTTATAGCAATTCTGCAGAGTTAAAAAAACCAAAAAAAAAAAAAAGTCAAAAAAAGCTCAAGCTGCAAACAGACACCACCAAAAAACCATTCATTTTCTGTTGAAGGCCAGCTGTGAAATGGCACTCTTAGATCCGGGCAACCAGCAGCCTCAAACGCCTTGTTCAGTCATAGGTGAGACAGCAAACGGCTGCTTTGAAATAGAAGACATCTCAAGCAGGAGTGAGGGCCACTGACGCAGCAGAGTCGGAGGCACAGGAGCCCAACAGTGAGGAAACATTGTTGAGCCTCTCCCCATCCTAACAGGGCTGCAAGCTGCCATGTAGCTCAGGTACAACCCGTGTGGTTCAACCCCATGCCACCCAGCAAGTGAAACAGTTAACAAAACCCAAAGCTACTCAGCGTAGACCCAAGTGCTGCAATGATTCCTAAAGAGGCAGGGAGCCCAGGAGAGGGTCAGGGACTTGGGGTGGGGAGGAGTAGGCATTGAGATGGGGCTGAAAGAGATTGAGCAGCCTCAATTTTCCTTCTATAAATGATGAGTTCGGCATTGGACCCTGAGAAGCCCACGTATATTCCCGGTCCAGAGTCTGCCGAGCACCTGCTCGAATTCAGCTGGGCTTTGTCCTCCACCTAAATCCCATCAGTCCCTTGTCTCCTAAGGTGGAAGCTTCCAGAAGAAGAAGGAGCAGGAGACATTCCTCTGGAGTTACACTGACATTTTAGCATCCCTGTGTGCCTATGATGACCTGAGTCAAGACAAATTGAAGCTTCAAAATTCCCCTTCTTTTACAAAACCCTGTTGGAGGGGTGAGAGGAGCTGGTGGTTCCCAGCCCCATGAGATGGAGGCACAGACATGACCAGTTTGCAGGTGCCTCTGCTCTGCATATGTGGAGCCAGTGCCGTGGCATTCTCCCACTTTCATCTTTGGGGTGTACGTGTTGCAGTTCTGGCAGTAGCCTGAGGGTAAATTGTTCTGGAAAGTTTGAGCAAAGCAGGTTCAACTGCTTCAAAGTAGGAAGCGGATGACAAAAATACATAATTGCCTTCTTAAGAAAATAAAACGCAACTTTTTTTGGCAGATTGGCAAGTATACACTTCCTACGCACTTTCCCTTCTACCCAAAACATGATTCCAGCCTTATTTTTATTTCAGGAACTGTGAGTTATGAAAGGGCTCTCCCCTCCCTTTTCCTCTGCCTTTTTCTCTCTCCCTCTAGCTCCTTCTCTCCCTCCCCATTCCTAACCAGTATTGTGTTAGTTTATAACCTTCACATGCAAACCTTGTTCTAATTTACTTTATACACACGTTGCAGGGCCCGCAGGACAAGGATTGGTTTGCTGCTGCTGTGGCTTTATGAATAAATCCTTTTACAAAACAAAATCCCCCTGCAGTGCCACAGCTGGGTGATATGTTTCACTAAATCCCAGCACCCCTTGTCCTGTACTTTTCCAGGTGCGAGGTGCTTGTGTGTTCCCGGAGCCAAGAGCAAGCTGCCGCATCCCCTTGGCAGCCCCCCAGCCCATGGGATGCCCCTTCGTCTGGCTCTCCGCACACCCCGGGGCACTGGTACCCACTCGTGCCGGCACACTGGGGAGCTCCATGGGTCTGCAGTGGGTCAGGCTGCTCACCCTTGCATGGGTGATTCCAAATCCCCTTCCTTCCGAGAGGGGTGATGCTAGCCGTGAAGCTGTGCTTGCTGTCAGCTGACATGTGGCCTTTGTAGACATCCTCTGGTTAAGCCGGCTCGGGGGAAGAAGCAGCTGTTGGCTAGAGCTGCTGCCTTTACACAAATGCCAACCTGTTATGGTTTGGGCAACCCGCAGAAATTTATTGTTGTTTAGACAATTATTCTCACACCCGATGACCCCTCCCCACCCTTGAAGGGGAATCTGGGAAAAACAAGGAAACCTGAGGGTTGAAATATAAACAGATTTAATAGAATAAGACTAGATAATTCGCATTAATAACACTAAAGAACCAGTACTGGTCCCCGTACCAATATAAAATAGACAAGGACTATGCCCAGCCCATCCCACCAGCAGGAGCCGTGCACTCCCCGCAGGGACAGCCAAGGTGGGACCCTGCGAGCGCTGCGGCTGCGGGAGGAAGGGAAGGGCTCAGGGCTCTGGCACCGGGGCGAGGAGTGCTCAGGATGGCAGCCAGCAAGGGGGAGAGAGAGAGAGAGAGAGAGAGAGCTCCTCAGCAAACTTTCCAATTTCTACTGAATGTGCCGTTCCTGGTATGAAATAACCCTGTTGGCAGCTTGGGTCAAGTGCCCGGGTCTCGCTGCTCCTCGTCCCTGCACCTGGGGAGCTCGAAAACACTGAGACCTTGAGACCCACGCACCAGAGCTGGCTACAGAGTAAATATTTACACAAATTCAGACATTAGAATCTTCTAAAAGTGCAATAGAAGAGAAATTAGTTCTCTATCACTCAAACCAGGACACAACCAGTGCTGACAAACCAAGTCCATTCAGGGAGGCAGCACGCACCAACACCAGAAGGCTTCCCTGCCTCTTGCCTGCTGGTCCCCACAGGTTTGGTTATAGATGTGTGCAGGCAGCAGCAGCATCACTGCTCTCTCCTTGACAAGCCTTGATCCTTGCTGACCAACAGATGCAAAGGGCAGCCCAAGGAGCTCTGAAGCCAGAAGGAGAACCCCCCTCTCCCCAGGGGCAATGCCTGAGGGCTCACCTCAACCCGCAAAGCAGGGGAGGGAGGTGGGATGGTTTTATGGGCGTTTGCAGAGTACTCACTGCTTCAAGGAAGAGCTGTGGGACCGAGATGTAAAGCCATATGTGGAGTGATGTACAGGTAAAGGCTGATTCTGATTGACTTCACTCCTTGGCTGCATCGGCTACAGTTCATGCCAATGCACTGGCAAGGCTGAGAGCCAGCATAAAAGATTTGGATGGTGGAGATACGTGTCCCTCAGAGCTTCTGGCATCAGGAGAGGTGAGAAGAAAACGTTTGGGCACTCTCCGTCATGCAAAAGGCACTTGACCCCACAACCCTCCTCCATTTAAGTGCCCCACACATGACTGTGACGATGTGAAGCTCCAGTTAAACTGGTTCAAAAGTGAGTTGAGAGCTGCAGGCAGAGCATGGGAAGTACTGAGAACTTCCCACAGCTCCCCTTTGGGATCCTGGCACTGGGCAGGAGGCGCTGACTAAATACCAAGTATGGGGACTAATGATGCACCTGGGTACGATGGGTGAAATGCCATGGGAACATCAGCCACACATCCCATCCCCACCTCCAGGCATGCTGGGTAGTGCTTGTGTCCTGCATGACCCCTGTGGACTTTTTGTAATGTGAAGACTAACTTGTCTTTCCTGCTATTCCAAATAAGAGATCAAACTGCCCCAAACCAAAGCCTTCCAGGACAAGTAATGCAAGGAAGAAAACAGCTGTACATTTAACTCCCTGTTGCAGGAGAGAGACAGTCAGGGGACTAATTTTTAATCTCCCTCCCTCTGTCCCATCACTAATCTGCGGTGGTGGCTCTCTCGCTCGACTCTCACCCCCTTTGGCCACCCTCAGGCACCTCATATTGCTGAGGTGCAGGGAGCCCTGCTCCAAAAAGCAACAGACAGCGTGTCCCCCACCGTGCCAGGTAGTTTGCTGGCTCTTGTCTCTCCTCGCCAGCCGCCCATTGGGAGCCCCCCAGGTGCTCACTGGGCAGCAGCTGCCGTCAGAGGGCATGGTCCTGGGCTGCGGGGGGCTCGGGGCATGGAGCCCAGCTGTGCCGAAAGCTGTGACAGCTGCTGCTGGTCCCAGGTGACGGGAGAGTTGATGGCGCTTGTAGTAGGTGACCTGCAGACAGTAAGGTGGGATGCAGCTCTGAAGGAGCCTATGGAGAAGCAGCACGAGTGCGACCAGCCCTAACACCCCCAGGGGCTTGTCCTCCTGCCTGAGCTGGGCAGCGATGTCCAGCATGATGGTGCAGAGAACATGACTCCTAGCGTTGTGCTGAGCTCCTGCCTGTGCCCCTCGCTCTGGAGCTGTTTCCACCTCTGCTACAACCAGCACTGTGCCACAGCTGTCACGGTATCTGTCTCTGTAGCATCTCATCCCTGGCTCTAGCCCCTCAAGACAGCTGCGGTCTTGGCAGAAAGAGAAGTCACTGGAGACCACTCATGGTGCCTGTGACTCCCTGGGTGGTGAGAGGGTCCCAGTCCTGGGCTTTGGCAGAGGAGGTCGTGATGCTGGCATCCAGCATGGAGCATTTTGGAGACTGGGGACCCACTCTCCCAGGGGTGGACCCCCACTAGTGGCCAGATTCTTCCCAGGCTTCCCATCCCTACACCAGAGCTATGTGTGCATTTAAGATCGACAAAGGTCCAGGGAGCAGGGATGGGACTGCAGGTGGCTGTGCTCCCTCCTTAGTCCCCTCCAGAAGGGGGTCCCTGCTAATTGTTCCCCTTCCAGTAGGACAAGGGAGAAATACCTCCTCCTGAAGGACTGGGCAGCTGCTTGGAGAATTAAATCCCCTTCCTAGAAGCTGAGCCTGGCCACATGCACCCAACCCACCTCCCCCAAGCTCGCAGCGCAGCGCAAGCTTCCCAAGCCCACAGCCCATCCATCTCCTGGCATGCTCATCTCCGCAGTGCCTCTGGCAGAGTGGTAAGCTCCTGAATATTTTATGTGGTTATTAGTCGACAACATAATCTATCTGAGGGGAAGTCAGAACTGCTGACCGAGGCGTACGGCGCAGCAGCGGGGAATGCTGACTCCCGCAGCACCCTGCCCCGTCCTCGCAGCATCACCCGGTGTGGTGGAGGTGGTACCCGCTGCTGCGGGCTGGTGGCTTGCCCTCTCATGTGCCACACGCCCACAGCCAAGTGTGGGCACATGCTGCACTTACAGGCAGCCAGATTGAATGCCTCCTTGTTTGAAGGGCTCGTGTATACATCCCTTCCCCCTCTAATTTGTCACATATGGTGCAGGCATGGTATGTCCATGTGTCTTGGCGCAGGGGCATATGCTCTGTACACAGCAGTACCATGATTAGTAGTAACACATTAGCCACAAATACGCTGGTGATGCATGCAAGTGGAATGTCTGTACCAGCACCTACAAACACGAATGTGAGCATGCAGAAACTATGCACCCAGACCTCTCCTTCACGTGCAGCCCCTCCAAGTTTTGCGAGCCTGTAGCCACCTGCACCCTGGCTGCAGGCAAGCACTTGCATGCGTGGTGGAGGATTGCTGGCCTGCCTTTTGCAGGGTGTAAAATTCAATACTCATTGCAGCTGAAGAAATGTCTTCAGGTGCAAAAGGTTGCCGAGCTCAGGAATACATAAGGGCAGAGCTGTGCCGACAGTCACTGGGCAAGCAGTCTGGGAGACTAGGGTTGAGACTGGCAGGATGGTGCAGAGGCTGCACACACATTGACTGCACATCCTTGTGCTGTGGGGCTGCACAAACCCAGGGAGAAGCAACAGCAATGCGTGGAGAAGGGCTGGCAGAGAGAGAGCTGAGCCATCTCTTCCATGTGCCTGCCATCCAAGGGAGATGATTTTCAACGCAAACAGGTAGCAGTTGTGGAAGACCTAAGACCAAGATGAAAGTCTGGCCATGAATAAAACATAGGGGAGGGTGAGAGGAAAATACCTGAGGAACTCTGCCCTTTTCAAATCTTGGTCCCTAGTGAGTGACTTGAAATGAACTCTCAGCTTCTGGTATACACCAGGCTGCTGCTGAGCTTCTTGTTCCCATTTGCTCCCCTGCACTGGCACCAGTGTTCATGCAGGGAGTTGCGTCATGGTTTTTTGCTGTATCTTCCAGCCAGATCAGCTTCCCAGCCTGGTTTCTTGCATGGCCGCGGATTTGCCTGCTGCAGTCAGAGGGCCCTGCTGGGGATGGCAGATGGGTGGCAGCAGCACCCAGTAGCTCATCACAACCAGGAGCCAGGCTGAGGTGGGAGAGGCAGGAAGGGTTAGCAGTCTGGAGGGCTGCAGCAATCCCTCCCGGTGGGATGCAAGTGCTTGTAGAGACAGACAGAGCTGCTGGAGCGGGGCACAGCTCTCGCCTGCCTGTTGGGAAGCAGAGACACCTGGCAGTGCTGCCAGCCCCGGGATGCTGCAGAGCATCCCAGCCGAGGCCCAGCCTGTGCTGCTGCCACTGCTGAGCCACCCGGCGCTGCCGAGGAAGACTGTGCCGAGCGGGTTCATCTTTATGTAAATCACATTCACTTCAGCTGGCTTCCAGGATAATCAGTATTAAAGGGAAACTATTTTCTAGTTCATTAGAGGGAAAGCTGCGTCCCTGCGGCTGCTGCTGTCGGCACCTCCTTCTCCTTCCAGGAGAAATGATCTCCACGAGCACCAAACACAGAGACATTCACACTCCAAATGTCAGGTGGGGGAAGGGGAAGAAGAAAGGTCTGTGGTTCCAAGGGCAGCTCTTCCTCCTCCTCCTCCTCCTCTGTCCTCCAGGAGGGTTTGAGTGAACTGTGGTCCTTCCCCTTGGGCTCCTCCTCACCAGCCCTCATCCCCATAGGCCCTGAGGTCCTTCCTTCCATTCCTTGCTATGGTACCTCCTGGTCCTGATGACCCCTTGTTCTCACCTTATCCCCGAGCTCCCTGCTGCTGGTAGCATCCCTGAGAGACCGGGTCTCCCTGTGCACAAGGACATTGGTGGTTGTGCCAATGCCTTTGCCTGAGCTGCTCCCCCTCAGCAGGAAGCTCTGAAGTCTGGCTGGACTCTCCATCTCCTAGACAAAAAGCAGGTCCTTCTTGTATGGGTCATGCATTCCCTGATCCCCCATGGTGCAGTGACCTCCCCAGCAGCAACTTTACCCCATTTCTTCCTTGGGTTTTCCTTACTCACAACATCCCTGTGCTCGTCTCATAGCTTCTTTTCTTTCTTTCTTCCTTTTCTTCCTTTTCTTTTTTCTTTTCTTTCTTTTCTTTTCTTTCTTTCTTTTCTTTCTTTCTTTTCTTTCTTTCTTTTCTTTCTTTCTTTTCTTTCTTTCTTTTCTTTCTTTCTTTCTCAGATGTACCAGCACAGACTCAGCAGGCAGTGGTGTTTTGAGATTGGTAGAGGATGTCCCCTTACTAATAGACCTTGGTGTTGACATCTTCCCACTGCTCCAGAACAAGGCTCTGTGTTTGCCTGAAACCACGGGCTGTCAAATTCATAGAGCCTCAATATTAATCCAGCTCTCGAGAAACACCTAGATGATGCTAGAAGGAGTGATGCCAGCCTGACAATCCAAGCAGCAAAGCTTTTTACTTGCCAGGTCTCTGGGAAGCTGTCTTCAGCCCTGCCCAGGCAGGCAGCCCCCAGACGCTGGGTGCTCCTAGTGCTTGGGCTCTCTGCTAGGCTTCTTGCTTTGGAAATAATTCACTCTGGCTCCCAGAAAGACTTCCCTGTGCAGAAAAAGACATGCTATGAGAGGGCCTCAGCATTGTCCATGTTCTTTGGGATTTCAGAAAGAGCCACGGTATCTTTCCACTTACCCATGACAACTGGGAGTCACTGGTGGAGTGGACTGCTAGTAACCCCAAGACATTTTTACCCTGGAGGTGGTGAGACAGGTGGATTTGGGGCTAAAAATGGATCATAGAGGCCATTCAGACCAAGTTCCAGCAGAGGAGGGTAAAAAACCCTCACTCAAGTAACCCTTCAGGTAAGCATCTTCTTGACAAACAACTTGACAAACAACACCATGGAAAGAGCCCAAGACCACCCCCAAGATGGAGGTGAATCAGGAGAATCCTGATGCAAGAGGATATCCAGCTCCCCCTACCTATGACTGATCCCAAAACTGTGATTGCCATGTATAGGGACAACATGCATAGGAGCTCCTGGCAGGGCAGGGAGACTGAGCTAGGATCCTTTTCCTCAAGGTTTTGCTCAGCTGGGGACCTGGGGATTCAATCAGGAGGGGGCAGGCTGTGCTTTCACTTGATGGTGGATGGGGTCAGGGTTTGCATGCGCAGGGCAAAGTACAGGGAGGTGTCAGAGCTGCACACCTCCAAGGTGATGATGCTGAATGTCCTAAAGATGATAGCGCCAGCACTTTGGAAAATGGCTGGGCTTTGCATACTCTCCCTCCTGCCTGCAGAGCCTGGGAAGTGGCCGTGGGGTGCTGGCCCTGCAGCTGCAGCACACACCTCTGTCTCTCCACCTGCATTCCCACACACTCCCCAAGCATCTGCTGGCCCTGCTCTGTGCCAGACATCCTGCGGTGCGTCCTTTCCGCCCCATTTTGTGCCTCCTCTCCTTGCCAGTCCCTCATCCTCAAAGAAGCCAGACCTGGGTGACTCAGACATCACACTGGCATGCATCAGCATCCAAGCTTATCAACGGCAGACAGGGCAGTGACAGGAGGACACTAATGCAGAGTTATTAGTGGCCTCTATGAGGAAGGCTTCAGTGCATATCCATTAGGAGCAGCTGCCCTGACAGCGGCTTCTGCCTGACGCAGGGGAGGGGCAGAGACACGCTAAAGGCACTGAGGGATTTGGTGTCCCTCTGGTAAGAAGGGGCAAGAAGGAGCCTGTGCTGGGGCATGGGGCAGAGGAACGAGCTGGATGTGAGTGGTGCACTCTCGTCAGACAGTAATGACTGCATGCACCAGGCATGGCTTTTCCTACCTTGCTTTGCAAGAAGGGGTCCCGGAGATGTTGTCTCCAGGAAGGTGGAGTTCCAGAAGAAAAATGGTAAAAGTAAGACTGGAAAAAACTGGAATTCATGTCCTGGCAGGAAAGAAGACAATTTTGTGGAAAGAAGTGCAAAAAAACCCCAGCCTTGGTAGCTCCTTCTTGGCAGCTCCGAGCATGCAAATGCACTGGCCAGTCCCTCCCATGGAGCCAGAGAGCCAGTGTGAACTCTCCAGTCTTGCAGAAGGATGCCAAGTCTTGGCCTTTCAGAGCTGTTCTCTTCTCTGGCTCGTAGCCGTGGCTGGGGGATTGCTCTGAGGAGAGGCCAAGACTGACAGATGATCCCCTAATCAGCTGTATAAGCAGAGCCCAAAGTCCCTGTTCCCACCTCCACCAGCTAATTGCTTTTGTTACCAGCCCAACGGGGCAGAACCGTTTTTTGTGCTACGGTGCCCTTTTTAAGCATTCACACTGTGTTTCCCAGATAGACTGTGCAGATGTTGATGAGCTCTGATGAGCTGTTTATCCATCCTCCCAGGCACCAGGCCTGATCTCTCGGCACGCAGCAGAAGGCAGCTTGGAGAAAGCTCCTGCGCAAGGCGGCGAGCCCGTTTGAATTTATACCCTTGGTTCATGCTCTCATGAAGAAAACCCTACTGTCGATCAAGAAGAAAGCTTTTTTTTTAGGTTGCTCCCATCCTCAGACAAAGCTCAAAGGTGTTTTGGGACCTGTGATCTCGGGCAGGGGCAGTGTGTGTGTGGAAAGACGAGACAAACCCGCTGCAGTCTGAGCCCATGGTGGAAGCTGGCACGACACTGCTGATGCTGGCGGCATGGCTATCACCTGCAGGCTGGTTGCCTAGACAATCTGTGAATGAATGGGGAGACAAAATCACCTCTAGGGTGGGATTCTTCTGACCTACCCTAGACACTACTACAGCAAGAGACAAAAATGCTCAGGCCCATGCGGGATGCTCAGCTTGTGGGCCAGGCTTGCATCCACGTTCTTCACAAAAAAGGGACTGAGGTCTGCTCCAGGGAAGCACTCATGGCATTCTGTCTCCTGTGCTCCCCACCTTCGTCCCTCAGAAGCAGCCAACAGTTGCTTTGGTGACAAGCAGCATGGGCCAGGTATGAGAAAGCTTCTTTTAAGTCTGCTGCAGCAGCATCTCCTGCCCTGAGTGATGGAGGGGCAGAAAGGAGTGGGGGTACACAGTGAGTTCGGTGGCAACCTGACCTGAAGGGGCAGAGCAGTTCTGCAAATAAGGCCAGCATAAATGCAAAATTACCTCTGTATGGACCCCCAAACAGGTCCAGAAGAAAAGAGGAACTTGGAAGATGGGAAGAAGGAGCAGTCTGAAACCCCTTATCAGTCAGAGCTGAAATTCCCTGCAAATGTGATAAACAGCTGGAGAAGATCAAAAACAGAGGTCGGCCAAAAGAGGTTAAAAAGTAGCTTCCACACTGACAGCAGTGGGGCTTGAAGTACTTGATGGTTTAACACTCTTTGGTTAACTCGGGAAGAGGAGAATAATTTTGAAGTCCTATTGAAAAAATCTGAGGAGTGCTACACTCGACATGAAAATGATGCATATGAGAGAGAGCTTCTTAACTGGAGCGTAT
Organism: Larus michahellis; assembly: GCF_964199755.1. Lineage (NCBI taxonomy): Eukaryota > Metazoa > Chordata > Aves > Charadriiformes > Laridae > Larus > Larus michahellis. Next base: position 2,616,413 of record NC_133906.1, on the reverse strand, counting down.
GAAACAAGGTGAAACCGTAGAGGAATTTGCAGCTCCTCAAGGTCTGAAGAGCCCATTTTGCAATTATTGGTGCTGAAGCTTCGGTAAGAGACTGAAATCTGATTGTGATCTGGAACAAAGATTTTAGACAGAGATGACAGGGAGGCCCTAAGTTAACCCTCTGCCAAGCAATTGGAGTTTGCTAATTCAAGAAAACCACTCAGTCTGGCCTGAAGGTTATAGAGGACTGGCGTGGCTTTGGCACGGTGGGCATGGCAGAGAATTCAAAGTGGCACAAGAGCAGGAGTGAGACAGAAATGCACGCAGAGCCGGTACTGGAGACCAGCAGAAACACCACGCAGCGATGCACAAAACAGGGCTGTGCCCGGAATACAGAAAAGGTACAAGACCTCGGTACATTTCCTCGCTTGGCAAATGTTTGCTTGCACCAGGAGACAGTGCCTGGCCCTGTCAGCCTAGAGAGAAGAGGTGACAGAAGCACATGAGTTCACAGTAATTTGTAGGAGCAAAGGGCAGCACTGCTGTGGATGACGAGACCATCCATCTGAAAGCACAGGGGATAATAAATATGTGTAAGTTGGATCCTCAAATGAGGCTGGTGCCAAGGTTAAGGTTATCTGTAAGCAATAGGCAGCTCTCCAGCCTACCCAAACCTCTGTCTGGTGGCACACAGCAGCACGTGTCTACTTTCTCCATCTATGCCTGTCCTTCTGGACCAGCCAAACCCATGCCCTCTGCTATGGGAGAAGCTGCTGCAAAGCCCTCTGCTCTGCCCTTGAGTGACGGCTGCCCAGCAATCTCCAGTACAGCTTAATTTGATAACAACCCTGAGCCAGTTTAAATACTTCAATCATGCCACCTCTTAATCATCTTCTCTCAGAACAAAATAATCCCACTTTGGTTAATCTCTTCTCCTGTGGAAATCCTGTCACTCCTTTATTGTCTAAATGACTTTACACTGTGCTCTCTCCAATGCAAAAATATCTCCCTTCACATAAATTGACAAAAAGAGGACATTACTCCCAGTGTGGTCTAAATAACTTCATGGCACTACGTTTGTAACCCCGGTGGGCATCTTGTGAAGGGTCGACACCTCTACGGCACCCATGAAATCCTGGGCAATATTGCTTTATCCAGCTGTCTGCATGCGTGCCTTCATTGATGCTCACCCCTAGCCTGGTGCAAGGACACCTCCTGCCTCACCTGCATCCTTGGTGTCCAACCTGCGTGTGCAAACTGTGGCATGGGGGGAGCCAACTGCGATGTAGATGGTTGCAAATAATTTAGGAAGCTGTTTGTTTGTTGGTTTTGGGGTATTTTTGTTTGTTTTTTTTCTGGAGATGCTGGGTGTGCAGACATGTGGGGTTTGACCAGACAGAATAGACTGAGGGCAGGAGACGAGCCGTGTCTGCGTAAGAGGACAGGACTTCGCAGGTGTGAAGAAAGAGAGGACTTCAAAGGGTGCTGCAGGCTGCAGTAAAATCACACGTTGCACGGAAAGCTCCCCAAAAGGGACCAGCAAGTCCTGGTTCTTCCTGCTCTGACCCACAGAATGCTCTGCACAGCCAACACCATCACTTGGACAGCTGCTGTCAGGAGAAATTGAGGCAGAAAATTTCAAATCGAGGCATCTGCCGAAGATTGTCAGGATGCCCTGGCTGCGCTTAATAAATTTTTTCTGCAACTGTGACAGCGAGAAATGTAATTACAAATAAATAAATAATAATAATAAAAAAAAAAGATGAGATTTTTACACATTCACTTTGTCACCAGGATGCAGGGTTTGAGGAAGAGCAGCAAATGCCTCACCAAAAATTTGCAAGAGCTGGTAGAAGTAGTGCTTCATCAAAATCTGGAAAAGGTTTTTGCCTGGAGAAGGGATATGATGTATCCACCCATAGGAAATCTGTTACTGTTAAGCCTGTACCAACTTTGCAAAAACAAAATATTCCTCCCAAATCTTTGTTTTTTAGGAAATTTTAAAAGGTAGTGAAACGGTGGTAGCTGTTTTACTCCCACACAAGCAATAAAGAGAGAAAGGAGTTTTTCTTCCCAGCTCCTGGTTGTTTGTTGCATTATGTGTCACAATCCCTCATGCCTAAAATGAACCAAATACAACGTGTCCAAGTTTAATGTAATTTGCGGAGGAACTAAAGAAAGAGATGCTGATATTTAGGTGTGAAATATTGTCCCCAGCAGCATGAGGTTGCGATTGAGAAGCACTCAGGCCCCAGGACCCGTGGCGCAGCTGATGACTCCCATCATAACACCCCGTGCAGGCTGGACAATTCTTTTCCCCAGCCGCTGTCTTGTAGTTATCATTACCAGACAGGGTTTTGTTCCGCCGGTGCAATGAGGCCAAGCTTGAGCTCAAATAATGAATAGGTACCTTTTAGTTGAGTTCATTGATTTGGGAGAGACAGCATTTCATAGCCCTGATTGATCTCTTGAATAACCATAGGCACTGCAAGCTGGGCAGAGATGCTTTGACTCTGTGTCTGCTTTGAGATTTATTTTCCCGACACGCTGAAGTGTGACTGAATTGTGTACACTGGCTCACATCACATCGCGGGTGTCTCAGCCGGCTTCATACAGACCCTCAAGAGTCACGAAGCAGAAACCGTGCATTTACCAAGTTAAACACACGACCTTGTACGGCGGGGTTTTTCTGGTAGGGTGGGGGATGGGTCTCCCTGGGTACCACCGCCATGAGCGATGGGTTCCCACTCTTCTGGCCAGGGGGTTCTCCAGCAAGTATGCATTCGGAATGAGTGGAGATCAATTAAAATATCACATGAGTAATAGCCTGATCCTAATGATGATGGGGCTGTCAGACCTGGGCAACTCAATCTTAGCAAAGCCTGGAGGGCTCCAGGAGGGAGCAGTGGTGCGGGCTGAGTTGAGCACGGAGCAGAGGCTGTCCGGCAGGCTGTCGGGAGGCAGGAGGATGATTTCTCCTCCCTGCTTGGGGCTGGTGGCTCCTGGCTGGTGTCCTGCTGGGCCACCAGTGCTGTTGGCCACATTGGCTGAGCGTGCTTCCCCAACAGCTGAGCGGTGCCCAGCAAAGGGATTGATGTGAGGGCAGAATGTCCTCCATCACTGTTTTCGTCTATTTATTTCTCTGCTTTAAAATAAATATTTGATAACTTTTCTGGGATTAAGCCCTCTGATCAGGGCCCTGATGATTTATTTATACGCACACTTATTCTGTTGCGGCACTCTGCCGCAGGAGATGGAGATGTCCTGATGGCTGAGGCACCAGCACAATCACGGATGTCTTATCTGGGGGCACTGGCGTGACAGCTGGTGGCTCCCATGCAGTCCCTGCACCACTAAATTACCTCTGCTCTTATGCCTGCAGCTCCTGAGAAGACAAGAAGAGCAGCTGGGCAAGGGGCGATGGGGCAATTGCTGCTCCTGCTCTGCCTGAGAAGACGCGTCTTGCTGGAGCCCTTGGTCTCTGAATCTCCACTTTCAGTAACAAGGAGCGAAAAGAAACCCAGAGAGACAAATTGTTTAAAAAAGAAGCAGGTAGAGGGAGGAAAATGATGATAATTTGCTAAAGAGATAGGACATGTTGAAGACAGATTCTTTAAGTGAGATGTGCTCACAGAGGGTGACCTGCGCTTTTGCCTCCTGCAATCCAGATGACCGACAGACACTGGTTTTGAAAAGCTGCCTTGTCAGGCCGGCTGGGATTCATTGCCGGGTATCTGAGTGCGGGATGCCTTGAAAGGATGAGTCCTCGTTCGGAGTTGATTTAGGTCGCCGCACTACGCTGTGGAAATGAACACAGCTGTGGCCCTCTCTTCTGAGTCAAAGGAGACTCATCCGTATGCACAGGCCACTTGAGGACTCCTAGACAAGATTATAAAGGCAGGTTACCAGAGCCCTGACAAATGTTAAGGTTGTCGGGATCAGACATGAAGAGAAGTCCTCTGATTGCAGCCAAGGCAGAGCCACACAAAAGGCTGCGCCGGCGATGAAGATTAGGAAGGGCAAACAAATTTTCATGAAGTGCAGAATTACCTATTGGAAAGAGCCATTTCGAGAAATGTCAGGTTCCCACACATGTAAGGACTGTAAATCAGGACTGTACTGCTTTTGAAAAAAAACCCTGTGCTAGCTGACCCGTAAGACATGGGCTGGATGCAAAGTGCTTTGGTTAAGCTGCCTGGCCCATGCCCCGCAGGCAGGCAGGTGGGAGGAAGACAGCGATCCCTCTGCCCTCCGTGTCTCTGAAACGATGAAAAACTACAGCATGGTCCTTGTTAATGCCTCCTTGCACGGAACAGTAGCCATGCCTCTCATTCGGACTCCGAGCTTCCCAGGGTCCCGGCTGGAGCTGCTGCCCTGCTGCCATAGAGCCGGGTCAGGAGTTTGGTTTCCCTGAGCTGAGCCCAGGTGATGCACCCATGTTTGGCAGCAGGTTCCAGGGGTCTGGGGTGAGCTGAGCCCAGGTGATGCACCCACGTCTGGCAGCAGGTTCCAGGGGTCTGGGGTGCTGCTGATGCCACAAAATGCAGTGGGATCACCCCCAAAACGGTGGGAGCAGCCATTTTGCACAGCTGGCCAGGTGCAAAAGGGTGGGGGCCGGAGGACGTCCCAGCTCAGCTGCTGCCAGCACAAGGCGTCTCGGCTCATGGCATTGCCGGCAGGGATCTGGCAGCACCCGGAGGCTTCTGCTCCCCGCCATGGGGAGATGACAGGGCGGTTTCTGCCCACCCCAGGGGCACCGTCCACCCCTTCGCACCCACCAGACAGAGCCCCATGGGCAGCAGCATGGGGCCAAGCTGGTTTGTCTGGGCTGGTTCACCCCTGGTGTCCCATTGGGGGGCTGCCGGCTCGTTGGTCCTCGTGCTGGAGCAGCAGACGGTGCCAGCTCTTCCACCCCTTGCCCTGCTCCCTTCCCTCCTGGCTGACTTGAGAGCACTCACTGGGGGCCTGTGTTCATTTATTCCTCTCATTTGCGATTCAGCCTCTGTGTGAGAGCATGGAGAAGCTTTACTGATGCTCTGAGCCGAATAACGAGCTCTCGGCGTTTTGTTCGGCGCTGGCAGGTAGGCGGCAGGGCCTTGGAGGGTGCTTGCAAAGAGCAGCACCCTGGGTGCAGTGAGGCTTTGTAGCAGCTCCATTGGGATTTTGGGTTCAAATGAAGCCATTTTCACTCCCTCACATTATCACAGACAGGAGAGGGCATCTGCAAAGCCCAGGGATGGGCAGGAGTGCCCGTCCTCCTGCAGCTGCAGCCTCCCAAAAATGTGGCTGAGCTGCTGCCCTGGCCTAGAGCATGCTTCACCCCAGCACTGGGTCCAAGGTGGCATTTTTATCCGATGGTTTTGGGAGGCATGGGGTGTCTGAACAGCTCATTGAAAGAGAACATCAGCATGGGCAAATATTTTTCCCAAGATGGGCAGCGGTGGGTGGCCATGCAGGAGCATCTCTGCAGAGGTGGGTGCCACTTGGGCAAGCAGTGTCCATCGGGGAAGGAGGGACCAGCCCTCCGGGACAGACAGACGGCTCCTGGCCATCAGCAGCCCAGCCCTCCAGCACAGCAAGCAGGAGAGGAAAGGTAGATTGAGGGCGGCTCTGATCACGTGCCCTCAAGGGAACTAATTTATCCTGAATTTCCGCCTTTTGTTCAATTTGTGAATACACCCTGATTTCTTTGGTACGTGAATGTGTTTGCGTGATACTTTGGATGAACACATTTCAGCCTCCCCCCTCCGCGTTCGCTGCCTGCTCCCTTCCAGCACCCGCTATTTGCTATTCATGCCCTCTCATCGGGTGCCTTTCACAGTGATTTCGAGAGGGGAAGGATGACTAATGCATGCCAAGCAGTAGGTAACACATTTGGAGCCCAGTTTCTGACCTATAATCCTTGACGATGAAGCAGATGAAATACTCGGGGTGGCAAAACTCTCCATGCAAGCCTTGCATTTCTCTGGCTCCTGCAAATTGTCAGTCAAAAAACCCAAGGTGGTCTCACAAGCCGCAGCGAAGAAAACTGGTCTGCAGGTCCACTTTGGGACTTTTTTGGGGTTTGGTAAGGAGTTTTTACAGCCAAACAGTCTAACAATGGGCTAACGGCATGGCTGTAATGGAAAATACGGCTGTATGCTACAGTATGTACGAGGGACACATCAGACTCTTTAGAGCTAATGATAAAAAAAAATAATACGAGTGAAATAGCCCTTGCCTCTGTGCCAGATTGCCTTTGTGTTGTACATAGCGGCTGCAGAAAGTGGCTACATAACGGCGTAATTGCCCTGTTGTAACTTTTAGCCTCTTATTACTTTGGTTGTGCGATCACATGGGGTTTTGTCACGGCGATGTCTGAAAGGATATATAGGGAGGCTCTTTCTGCAGTTCTGGGCAGCAGCAAATTTCTATTGTCCTCAATTGGACACATACCCGTGAAGAACAGATTTCATCCTACCCAAACGTACAACACTTAGTTTTTGAATACAGAACAGGCTTCTGACCTTGTACAATAAAAGCGGCTTGTGATTAATGTTAGTTAATGGCACATCCACTAACAAATCTAGCATTATGTACGGGTTATTTCATGTGTCTTGTGCCCTCACTGGAGAATAATACAGATGCTTCAAAGTTCCTGTGATACGAACTCTCTAAAATCGTGCTTGAATTTAAGTTAGAAATGAAATAAAATAAGTAATGGTCATTTTCTCTGGCTGGTCTTCATTACTGCACATTTTTTCTTCGGCTGAAACCGAGGAATCTGTTTTTATTGGGCCGCATCCATAAAAAGCTGCACATTCAGAAAATGACTGATGTTGATGTTATTAAGGGGACTGAAGCCAAGGGCTGTTGTGAGTAAAGCCTTTCTTGTCAAAATGGTCTGCTCAACAGGTACAGTTAAAGTGGTGGAGCCAGGAGAGCTCCCATATCTTCGTCTGCTGGGGTTGGGCTTGGAGAGGGTCTTGGGTAGGGAAGACAGATGATTTGAAATGGTGAGGTCTTGCATTCACCGCCTTAAACTGCCCCGCTCTTGGGAACATCTATAAACCCAGGATCTTCTGAGGCTGCCCGGGAGGCTTTGGCCAGCCAGCTCTTGCTGCTTGAAGGGTAAAATATCACCACAAGCAAAAAAAAAAAAAAATCTCCAAAAAGCTAGCACATCTGTTAAAACAATTGTGTCCTAATCTGGAAACAGAGAATAAATAATCAATTAATGATATTTCAATTGAATTTTATAATTGATTATTGCATGGTATGGCTGCAGTTTGCGAGTGTTTGGGTAACGACAACATATGTCTTTAATATTTTTAATTTAAATTATTACTGAAATGCACTCTCAGATCTGACTGTACTTCAGCATGTTTCTATATCATATTTCTTTTTCCTCGGAGAAACAGTTATCATAATCATCAGTGCCATCATCATTTTTGCAATTGGAAACTATTTTAGACAGGGAAGATAATTTTCCAGAGGAGTGGGTGCCCCACAGGAATAAGCCAGGACAGTACATGTCTGCTACTTCAGTGTACATAATGATAAGTAGAATACATTCACAAAACATTTGGGAGACATTTCAATTTAGGTAAAAAAAAATTAGGAATTATTTTTGTATATATTATTGTTATCGTTATTATTACAAATAGACAGAAAATTCAAAACATCTGGAATCTGAAGTATCTCTGCTGCAACATCATAGCAACAAAGCTCCACTAATGTTGTGAAGCTCAGCAGAAGACTATATAGGAGACGAAGATTTTATTTTAAAATGAAACTGATTTCTCTCACATGTATTCTCTTGTGCCCATATCTTCACAAATTCCAGGACATATGTACCCACGTAATCGATCCATATTACTTGCTGTGACACAAGAGACATTAGAGATGCTGGCAGTGAAATCCCCTTCCTTCTACCTTCTTCTTAGGATTGGACATGTGCTGATTTTTGGGCGAGCCTTTGGTACCCTTTGTGTGCTAACAGCAACAGTGATCTTTTGTGCTTACATCCTATGCCACCTCCGTGAGTCACTGGACTCAGTGCTGATGTATTCCTCGACTTTTGCCTGCCTACCTGGGTATCTTATGGCTCCAGTCCTTGTCTTTATTTTCCTGTTCTTGTTTCTTCAATGGCTTCTGCTTGGCCCTTGTTTTAATCTGGCTTGTCTCTAAGGCTGACCCTTTTTTCCAGTGAAGTGCATGGAGATGTGCTGTGGTCTTGGCGATCTGCTCATATGGGGACCATTGCCTCTGCCATTCCCATGTCCCTCATCTGCCATTCCTTCTGGTCCTTCCACACCCCAGCACTTCCACTCAAACGCCACACATGCCAGCCTCCACATTTCCTACTAAAGTCTTTATGCCTTGATACATGCTTCTGGTGGGATGCCCATCAGACCCATGGGATTTCCCAGGGCTTTATGACTAGTTGACAAGACAGACCAGGGAACAGACATAAAGGACTGGGGAACCTGGGGTCTCTGATAACCCTGGTCATCCAAGTGATCCAGAACCTTCTTGGATTTCCTGCTGCATTTTGGGAAATGGCTGCCATGCTAAATCTCTCATTTCTGCAGGCAGGCACAGCTGGTTGGCTGGTTGACCTAGTACGTACACCGATTATTATTGTTACAATAAAAAGAAGTGGCATCTAAAGTCAGCTGTGAGGTCTTGGGGCAGACACGGTGATAATGGCTTCTGAGTGCCAGAGAAGAGGTAAAGTGGTTATAAATTGAAGGAGATTACGTTTAGGGAATAGTAAGGTTTGGAAGTGGGTCACCGAGATGCACAGACTGAGCATACTTTCTGGCATCCCTGTTGGGAATCCATCTAATGACGTGTTCCTGTTAATTCTTCAGTTGTGCATCCTCACAGCCTGGCTCATCCTCAGGCGCTCCAGCCCAGATGGACCTGCCACAGCTGCCTCTCACTCACTGTTCCCCAGGACACCTGGAGCCAGAGCGTACACGTGTGTGGCGTGACAGGACGAAAGGCAGCTCTGTTTATTACCTTCCGCAAAGCTGCCACCTCCTCTGCATTAGTTGGACCAGCAACGGTGGCCTTGGAAAGGAGACGGAAGAAGTGATTTCATGCACTGGTTGTGTGTCCTAGATAGCGGCTTGCTGGGAGGGGAGCTGAGGAGAAAGAAAGCAGCTGGAAAAGTCTTGAAAACTGCTTGTTTCCCTTTCAATTTTTTTTTGTCAGTGTTTTGGATTGCAGTGCAAGGTTGCATGAGTTCGTGCTGGGACCACAGGCATGGCCGCAGTCATGCCCTCTCGTTTAACCCGGGGCTGAGTCACAGTGCTGGGATAAACAAATTAACAACTGCAGTATTTCCCAGTGAAGGCTATCTCCATCAGCAGTTGGCAAGCCCATAGTGGTGCTGGCTGTCTTTTCATGTTGCGTTTCCACACATAAGTCATGAACTTATTGGGGCAAGGAGGAGATGCACTGACACTGAGGACCAACTCAGTGCAGTAGGAGAGTTTTTAATCCACAATTTATATCTACGTCCAGATGGGAAGCAGTAATGGTGCGAGAAAATGACCGTTTACACAGATTAAGTTGTGAACCAGTTTGTTAGGTGGGATACAAACAGGTCATCTGCCTTTTATGAATGCAAGACACAGTGCACAGTTCTCGCAACCAAGACCATCATCCGTATGTGGAGATTTGGGAGCGTTTCAGCAAAACCAGTGGCGCAGAAGGGGCTTAGGAATCCAGATAAGCAGGACACCAGTCCAATTTATAATTAATGTGGATGCATGTGACACTTGTGTATTTTGAAGGGCTATTAGGTAGGATGGAAAAGCGATATAAAGTGTAGGGAGAGCATTACTGAATATTGTATCAAATTCTGTCATCCACACTTTTATCATGGATTAAAAAAAATTAGAGAGAGCTCAGAAAAGACCTGCAAGAATGACAAAAGGTCTGAAAAACCTGCTGTGTGATGATAGGCTTAAGGACTTCAATCTATTTAGCTCATCAGACAGCAAGTTGAGAGGTGACTTGATCATGGTGTCTAAGTACTTCCAGGGAGGAGATTTCTGATAGCAGAGGGTCCTTTAATCCAGCAGACAAAGACAAGACTCAGTGGCTGACAGGTGGAGCTGAAGTAAGAAAAATTCAAATTGGAATTAAGACACAAATGTTTCACAGGAAAGGTAATTAACTTCTGAAACTGCTCACCTAGGGATGTGCTGAATCCATCTTTAAATGACAATTGAAGAGATTTGCTCTCATCTAAACACAAGTTATAGGCTCAACAGCGTTCATCCACGTGGAAGTGGAGGGAAATACCCTCCATTGTGCCTACGCGCATTGCCCTGCTTGCTCAGACTTGGTCAGTTGCCTGATCTCATGGTGAGGACGTGCCTTGAACTCGGGCAACACATCCTTCCCCTCCTGGGGAGCACTGCACCAGACGGTATGAGGATGGGGACTTCCTTCCCTGGGGACATTCAGGGGGTGCTCGTGGGTTTCCTTTCAGAGTCAGGTGTCCATCATACAGAGTTCCTCCAGTCTGGAAACTTGGACTGCCAGACTACATGCAGCAGTTTATACCCCTTATTTTCGTTGCAATGTTCTTTACTTCAGTCTTCCACCTCACCTTGGTTTTAGATAATGTTGGTTTTAGCATCACAGTTATTTGACCTCTCCTCTGACTCGATCACTGAACTCATCATGATATTGTCTCCTGCTGCCAAGGCGTGCATCTTCAAACTGAAATTGTCTCAGATGCTTGTCATTAGAAGAAAACTCTTCAGAAAAAACTAATCTCAGAGGATCTCCAGTTGCATTGGCAATAAAATCACAAAAAGCCATTGTCCTGACAGGTGTCAGGGCCCTGACTGCACCAAAAGGCCTTAATGGCCCTTATCAACCACACCTGGGCTTATCACCTTATCACCCACACCTTGTCCATGGCTCAGGAGTCCTATTTAAAAGCAGCCATGGGCCTTCTTTCTTTCCCTGAGCTATGTTGCAGGTATGGCTCTACTGCAACTCTTCTGGCCCCACCTCCTGGATGGACCTTGGACCTCAGTCCTGGCTGGCTCTACTTGCTTCTGCACCTGTGGATGGACCCCGGCACCAGCCTGTTTCTGAGTATGCCTGGGACTGCTTTTGAACCCTGCTGCCTGCAGCTGGCTCTACCTGCTGTGTTCAGATGCTGTGGGACTATACCTGCTGGTGAGGATACTGCCAGTGCTGGGGTTACCCTCAACTCCTGGCTCCCCTTCCCTTAAGGAGTAGCTGGCCCTTGCTGATCCCTGATAGTAGGAACCTCCCTAGTAAGCAAGACAGAGGCAGGAAAACTTATTTTCGAAGAGCAGGTTGCATAGTCTTGAAGGTACACCTGCAGAGCAGTGCTGTTCCTGTTGCAGTTGTAAATTAGTCCCCTAAGATTGTCAGTGGTCAACACACATCATGAGGTGTTGAACAGTGTGTATAGTGCTTCCTAATAGATGGCAAAGCTCAGTTTAATGGCTGCTTATTGCTGAATAACACACACAAAGAGAAAAATCTCCTTTGGCAGGAGACTTCTGGAAGCTTACTGGCTGTAAAGCTGAGAATGCCTGTGCTTGTGATGCCACAGTTATGGTCTAACTGGTGAACGTGTCAGCAGAAATAAGAGCTTTTGGGACACCTTCCTAGGTGCAAGCAGAATGCCCACATCATCCACTGACCCATGTCATCAATTGGAAACACTTGGGTCTTGATGGTCATGTCTATGTTGTATTTGGGTCCTGAAGGCTGATGGCACCAGCAGCATGCCAAACGTTTCAGAGGGTTCAGGGCTGTGTTCCTCCACCGTCGCTGGGCAGTGCTTGCATTGTGCTTTTTGGTCATGCCTTATCTCCCATCTACAGCTCCCTAAGCAGTGCTGCAGGGCACAGCGAGGAGCTGCTCGATTATTGAGCAACTTGGCAGCTTCCTAATTTCTCTCCTGACCCAGTCCCAAGGGAGAGCAGGGCTGCTCTGCTTGCTCTGGTATCTGATGCCCTGGGAGGGCAGAAACATGACCCAGCACCAAACAGATGCTTGTCCCCATTCTTCAAACCAGAGCATTTCAAAGCAGGGAGAAAAGACAAGGAAACAGGAGAAAATTTGGCGTCCTATGAACCTGCTGGTGGAGCCAGACCCCAGGAACCACTGCCTGCTTGGCCATCAGGAAGGCAGCATGCAGGCAGCGTGTGGGACCACTCATGTGGGAGACAGTTGTGGCTGAAGATGGATATTATTGCTAGTGCACGACAGCTTTTTGGGCAGATATCTTTTTTTCTGTTTTAGTGGAAAAAATGGAATATTTTGAGTGAAACCAGGAAAAATCTTGAGGCAAACTGATTTTTTTTTTTGTTGAATGAAATGAAAGCTCCCCAGCTGAATTGTTCACGCACCCACCAGCCCCACAGGCTCTGCTCAGAGCAAATCCTCAGCTGCCTTTGGTAGGAAGAGGGTTTCAGGCAGCTCTTACTCCAGTGAGTTACTCCCCAAGGTGAAAACAACAACAAATTTCCTCCAGAGCAAGGGTGGCCCAACTGTTTTAGCTAAGAGAAAATATTACTGTAGAGGTGTCTGGAGGGATCACACTCTTGCGCAGAATAATTTATTGAACCTGCAATAGAGATTTGGTGCAACAGATATAAACCTGACTATATGCTGAATAACTACTGGGTATGTAGAGGGTTGTGCTGGGAGGTGCAACCAAGAAACCTGTAAAAACTATGCCTTTCAGGGTGGTTGCTGCTGCTTCTAGGACAACGCAATAGCCTTGGCTGGTTTGTACTTGGGGGAAGGGTAGATGCATCGGTCCAGGAGGCTGTGTGTGGCCCATAACATCATTAAAGTCATACATGCACTAGTAAAGATTTGAGTGCTAGGAGCCAATGAAAAGGAAAAAGAAAAAGAACAAAAAAACACCCCAGCAGCAGATCAGCTTCATTCTGACACTCTAAATGAAAAGCCAAATGAAGTCTAGAAATTCATTCATCCACATCACTCATGTTAAGCCTTAAAATGTTGATACGAGCCAATGAAAATCATTAAAGAAGTGACAGCTAGGTTCTCTAGAGAAGAAAGAGTCAGGGTAGTAGATACAGGATATGCTTTAGCAAGAAAAATTTGATGAGCTAGCCTCTAAGTTAGTGATTTCTGTGACTTCATCTGCACATTAAAAATGTAAGTGAATGCCATTTGGTGTTAGCTCTGCTCCTAAGATATTAGATGGAGTCAATTCACAGTTCTTCAGTGGATAATACTTTTTGTTTTTAGCAAAGGGTGTTCAAACAGAATGGAAAATTAAAGCAATTTTTCTGACAGCAATGCATAAATGTTGACCATGAAACGGAAAAGCAAAAAACAAAACAAAAAGCAAGTACATATCTAACCAAGTGCGTCCTGTATTAGGCAGCAGTGATTTCATTACTGCTTTCATTTGAATAAAGGCAGAAGATGATGTGCCCTTTCTGTAATGGAAATGCTCTTCAAGTCCAAACTATCCATGGTCATTACAATCTGAAGAGGATTGCTTAGGAAATAGCTATGTGGAGTCAGATGCATGTCTGGGGCACAGTGCTGCTCATTCCACAGCTGGATGCATTTTACCTAAGTGTGTGGGGCTGGATGCAGATGGGTCCTGCTTTCCCATAAATATCCGTGTCTATGGGTATGTTGTTCTGCTGTGGAGTGTCTTAGACCTTTGCTGGCTTGTGCAACAGTTCAGTGGTGTGGTCTGAGCAGAGTGCCCCTTCAGTCCTACTTGCCAGACTTTCTGGAAGTTTTTTTAAGAACTTAAAAAGCTCAGGAGAAACTAAAACTCTGACTTAGAGGAAAGGCTGTACTTGGGATAACAGGTAGCAGCATTGCTGTCGTCCCCTCTTGTCCCAGCTCCCTGCACGCCTAACGCAGGAGCAGCTGAGGTGTGGCTGCTGAAACCCATGTTTGTCTCTAGTAGGTCTCTGTGAGGTTTTTCCTTCCCCTTTGAGCCGGGGTCAAGGGCTTCCCCACATCTGCCTTCATCCTTCCCCCAGCTGCACAGGAGCCGGCACTAAGGAGAGCTGGGCTACTCTGGCCCATGGTACGATGAGGTCTCTTGTGCTGGCACTGTCCCAGCAGGATGCCCTACACCAGTACCATCCCGCCCTGCTCTCTGGCTGCCTGGGATGTACTTTTTCCCCAAAGGACCTAAGGTTTTGTATGCACACATCTCTGCAAGGGGACAAGAACCTTCCAAACTTTCTCATGCAACTTTGCACCATTTTACAGCAGCTCAACCGAGTACTGGGCATGTCTTTCTCCTGGAGATGTCCCCATCTCAGTGACCAGCCATGTCCCACGGGTCTCCTGGGGGTACCGTTGATGGGATCCTGACTTACTCCCACTCCAGCTGTGCCCCTGCCCTGAAGTAAGCAGAACAGGTACGGGCAGCAAGAGCTCATGGGAGAGGTTAGGAGGGTCTGGGAAAAAAGAGACGCAGAGTGGCCAAGGTTAGGCGTGCTGTCTGTCATGGTGCCACTAGATGTCCTTATGAGAAAGGGCTTGGTGCTGCCCATGGCCAGGTAACCGCAGAGACAAAGCTGGGACTGGAGCTGGGTTCACCTCTCCCACTTCCCAGCAGTTTGGTTCTTTCACAGCCAGATTAGCCGTGGGCAGCAATTCCTGGCTGCAGGGACAAGCTGCAAGGGAGCCATGGGGAGGGCAGAGAGGGGTATCCTGGCAATCGCGTGGGGATGCTCACAGCTGGTGCTGAGTCAGTCCTTGACCCTCCTTATAAACTCCAAGTGTTAAGAAAATAAAAGGCTGTGCTGTACAGCTCTGAGAAGAGCTGTGTGGGAGGACGAGCCGCTGTGCAGCCCTGTGCATGGAGGGCTCTCACTTGGCTCAGATCCTCTTTGCAGACCTCCTTGAAGCTGGCCTGGAGCATCTGAAACATGGGAATCACTGGCCAGTGGTCCTGACTGAGCCCAAACCGCATGTGCTTCGGCGCCTAGGAGTTGCACCAAATCTTCATTTAGCCTTCGCTGTAGTGGCCTTTGGGGTCCTGGCGCAGGGAGCCACCCCTTCCTGTGATGCCAGCCCTGTCACTCTGCTCTGCCGCCAGTGTCACTGACCATGCTGGCAGCGCCGAGGGAGACCTGTGCCGAGCAGGCCAGCGCCATGCTCCCCCTCCTGCCAGCTTCCTCCGTGCTGGCAGTGTGCTGGGAGAAGGACTGAGAAGCAGAAGGTGAAACTCTGCAGTGAGGAGATTAGAGCTCTTGTGTTGTTTTTTCTTTCTCTTTTTTTTTTTTTTTTCCTTTCAAAGGAATGACTTCGTATTTTTGGAAATAATAGCTGCACCGAAAATCCTGGTACAAACTCTTCCAGACTCCAGCCTCACTTATCACGAGCTGTGCGAGGGGCCCTGTTGGGAATGCAGAATTTTAACTCTTCACTGCCTGCTTGCCTTTCACGCTTTTAGTAACTGACCCTCTCACCCCAAAGTAGTCTAGGTGGCTCCAATTAACACTGGGTTATGCCTGGAGTCAAGGGCAAACCTCAGGAGGAAAGGTGAGTTGGATGCCTTGGGAAACTGGACTCAGCCTGGTGCAAAGATGCTGGAGACTAAAGTTGGTGGTGCTGAGCAGCCATGTCTTAGCTGTGCTCAAGGTGGAACTGATACACAGCCTGCGGCCTGGCAACCAGTAGGTGCATCTTTGATAAAGAAAGTTGCCCAAAATAGGAAGAATGGAAATAAATAATTTCTGTGGCTTGGTTTATGGGTTAACTTCCTCATCCATGTACAGATCTCAATAGGCTTTTGATGTCTTTTGATAGTCAGGAGTAGTGGTGGTGGGGTGGTTTGGGAAGAGATGCTAAATTCAAAGTGGTGGAGCAGTAATGATGTAAAGGAGGGGAGTTAGCAGCTCACTAATTGCATTTGCAGATAAATCCTAATTGGGAGAAGATGCAAACTCCGGGGTGAAGTGAAACACAAAGGAACCAGGAGAGACTGGAGCTGTGGGTAGGAAGCGACAATGCAAACCAGCCCTGATGAATACAGTTCCTGTATTGTGGGGAAAATAACCCCGAAGCCAAATTCAATGGCAGTGAAACACCTGGAGAGCAATAGCCTTGGGCAGAAAGCACTCAGCCTACCAGGTAGGAGTTTGTAGTTGCTGCTATTGTGAGTTCCAGACCCAGAGGAATTGCATGGAGGGGGCAGGAAGAGGCCCTTATTGCTTGTCTGAATCCCAAGAAGGATGCGGTTCAGATAACACATTCAGTGCTGGGTCCCAGGGAGCCTGAGAAACTCAACGGAAAGCAATGGACCCAGCAAAAAGAGGAGGGTGGGACTTGTGCAGGGACTGCCCAGTCCTGGGCATGGCATGAGGGGTGCAAACTGAGAAAGAAAAAGGAAGATCTGGAGGGAGTAAGTAGGACAGGACCTCAGGGGCGACAGACCAGGAGGCTGGAGGAAGGGAGAGCAGAGGAAATGCCTCACAGCAGACATTGTGCTTTGCTATTTTTAGGTAATCCTTGCAGCCGCGTCGTGCTGTGCAGTGGTCACACAAAGAAGCGGGGTGGGTTTGGAGAGCAGCCCTCGGAGCCTGCTCCTGCCATGACTCTGCCAAGGGATGGGGAGTGTGGGAGCACCAGCATGCAGATTCCATGCTGCTCAGCCTCAAGTCTCCCTGCTTCTTGAGACAGTGGGACCTTGCTGAGGGACATGGCTAGGCTGCGAGGGACACAGCTTACAGCAAAAGAAGGGGGGCAACAGCCTGATGGCACAGGGGACAGCCTGATATTGTTAACTCAAGCTCTGTCAATGCCATAACCTCCAGCACTGTCACCCTGGCATGGGTTGTGTTGGCTTGGGGAGAGGCCACCGACTTCATCGCTGCCCAGGATGTGGAGTCAGGTGGCTGGCCCGCTCCCGAGCTGTTGTCTAGGCTCCTGTGTTTTTCATGTGTTTAGACCCACCGGGTGAAAATCTGGTATTGCCTTCTGCTTCCCACTGAGCTTGTGCCATGAGTGGAGCACTCTTTGGAAGTGCCCCTGCGCTGGTCCACCCAAACTTGTCCTCCTGGGACTCCTTGTCGCCACTGCTCTGACATGTTGTCTTAACACCCTGCCTTCCAAAGGGCCAAGAGAGAAATGTTCTGTGCGTATCATGTTTCTTGGTGAAGAAGGTGGTGAGCACAAGGATGCTCAGCAGCTCTGACCTTGCTGACATGTGGCACGAGATCAGCCATCTCTATTTCCCACTGTGGCCCCATCACACCCAGGGGGATGGATCCGCTATCCAGGTCTGACAGGGCAATGCATATGTATCGAGCTGGGACATCAGATTTTGTGCAGTGCTGGAAGAGCAGATTTCCTATTTATACGGGGTAAATGGCTAAGGAAGAGAGGTGTGCTGCCTGTCAGCTCATTATAGCAGAAGCACCAGCCTGTGTTTCAGGAGCCCTCAGCTCCCTCTTCTCCTCCTGTAATTGTGAAATCCGTTTGCCAGCAGTCCTCCTGGGATGAAGCTGCAGGGATAGCAAGGGCTTAACATGCGGTAATGTGCTTGCTGAAACCGCTCCCCTCCCGAGGCTGCACCATGTACTTTAGCCTGCCATTATCCGAATCCTTGGTCGGCCGGAGTTAACAGCAATCGTAGTTCAAGTCTTGCTGCAGAAATAAATGGGATCCCAAGGGGCTTCTCATGACAGAGCCCTCCAGGTCATGAGCTGCCCCAAGCAGACTAGGACAGCGGGTGGAGAAGTCTCCCATGCCTACATGGGGAAGAGCTCCCTCAGGCCTGCCCCGGGCAGCCTGGGCACTGTGCAATGCAGGAGCTGCGGTGCGGACTCCGAATGCAGCAGAGAAATGCTGTACCAGTCCCACAAAACCCAGACAAACTGGCTGGAGAGAGAGGGGTGGGCGGATATGTTTAGTGAGAGGTTACGAGATTGCTAGACCCTGTAAGCCAATGTATTTAGAAAGGGATTAGCAGCAATAAGGACACATCAAGAAACAAGTGGCAAGCATGGACCAGACCGATGGGTGGCCCTGGAGAGATGCTGCCCTGCAGGTCTCCTGTTTTCTGCCCAGTGGTAACTGCTGGAGCCCAAGTTCCTGTGAGGCAGCATGTTCTGGGGGTCCATCAGTGCGAAAAGTGCTGCTAGCTCCAAACACCAAGCTGGGGCACAAGTGGTGAGGATGGGTCCCCTTCTATCCCAGGACCCTGCTTGCTATGCAGGATTTGCAGCTGGCTGCAGCCACCGCTAGACCCTTGGTGAGCTCCAGTCGTACAGACAGGTCCCTGGGACCTTTCAACTAAGTCCAAGTGGGGTTTCCCTCTCCCACCTTATTTGCCCCTACACTGGATCTCTCTACTTAGCATGTGAAGAGCTGTGTATTTGAGGACAGGTCTCACCTGGCTTGGAGCATGAATCAGCTGGGGTTTGTCCCCAGGGTCTTTGTTTGTACTGTGCCATGTGTAAGGGCTATGTGCATCTGCACAAGCCTTGGGGCTCATGTGACAGACTCATGCCTCAACCAGGACCCCTTCTTTCACCAAGCAGCTCCTCATATGAACGGAAATAAGGAGCACTGTTTCATCTCCTTTTCCCTCTTTTTTTTTTTTTTAACCTGCTGGGGATTCAGTGACATACTCTGCATCTGCTGTGCTGTGTTGGAGGAGGCCTCAGTTTTCTTCAGAGCTTATGTCAGGAGCTCTAGCACCCACACCAAGCTTTCTGAGGATTTTGTCATTTGCAGCCACAGTAGCTTGAAACGAGTGTTGGAGTTATAAGCGCCCTGTGCTGCTGGTGAGTCCCGATGCAATCTTAAAGCTAGCTGAGCTCTGGTGAACAGCCCACGTCCCGCAGTCAAAATAATTCAGACTCTGCAACTCGAAGCACAGAGCAATTCACAGGGTAACCCACTTGTAGGGCAAAGGATGAAGTGCTACATCCTGAATATGAGCAGTGAAATTACCAGTGCCACCTCTGTCAATGCCACTGAATCCCTCTGAAATGAATTCTTGAGAAGAAATGAGCCTGTTATACGCAGAGATTTGCTGAACACCGTGGATTTGCCTTTCCTAGCTATGTGCAGGGGCAACACAGGCTGACCTTGCTCCGAGGTCAAATTATATCAGTGTGGGTTCAGCAGCAAGTGCTTGCGCTCTCCACTTACAAAACATGGGCCAAGTCCGTTCCTGAGGACACTGCAGGAGGTTACAGCAAGTCCACTTTGCTTTCTGCAGGGGAAAAGCTAATCAGTCCCACCGTGCCTCCAGAAGGCATGGGTGTTAATGCACGCGGGTAGGAAGATGCTGCCCACGGAAAAGGCAGCTGGGATCAGGGCCAAGGTGACTGCCTGAGTGTGGAAGAGCTCTTCGGTCAGCCTGGAAGCTGGGTGGGAGAAGACAGCCGCCCTTCACACCTGCAGCACAAGACCAAGAGGGTTTTCCATGGGGTCACCTCTCCGACAATGTCTCTTTCCATCCGTCCATCCTGGGGAGCAGTTGGTCTCCACCCACCGCCCACCACAGAGGGGAGCAGAAGGGGGTTTGCCCTTTGCATCGCGCCCACCCAGAGTGGTCTGGCCTTTGGGGAGGCCCAGAGCAGCCTGTTGGGAGGCAGGCAGCTCCAAAGTGCCGGCAACGGGACATGCATGCCCTGCATGGGGCTTTGGGAGGCTCAGCTGCAAGGGGACATCCCTAAACCCCTTGGGAAGATTAGTTTTCTGTCTGAAAGAGGTGTCAAGCCAGCCCCGTCATGGTCTGATAATGTCTGTATTGAAGTAGTCAAAGAAAAAGCTATGTTTCTGTCTTCTGGAGGGTTTCTTCCCTTGAGAAGAGAACATGAGGTACAACACATACCACAGGATCCGGACATTTCACGCCTGCTGTTTCCTGGCTGCTCTTCTGCCTGGTGCCAGTGTCCCTGTGTGGCTTGTTTCCCAGTGACATTTTTTAGCTGTGTTTTAGGGAAGCTGGTCAGGCATGAACGGCCTTGGGGTCCCATACTTTGTGCGTTAGGATCTCCCAGGAGGACCTGGCAGAAGGTAACCTGTTGTGCACCCCTTGCATTGCATGGCCCTCGGTGCGTGCTGTGCTCAAGGGAGGTGGTGGTCTCCTCTACAGCGGGGACAGATGGGGGGGGGGGTTGCCCCAAATCCTGCCACCTTGGGGACTGCAAGGAGGAGCAAGGAACAGGCTTCTCCCTTCAGGTTTGAAGTAGGAACCCAATGTCCCCATGTTGGCTGTGAGCAGAGCAGGACAGGATGTCCCACCTCTGAGGACACGGTGGCCAAGGGGAGGGCTGAGCAGGAAGACTTTTTGCCTCCCTGCTGCCAGAGTCTGCGGCTTTGGGGGCTCTCTGCTTACAAAGTGAAGCCTTCCCCTTGATATTCAAATAAAACACAACTTTTGAGTTTAGAAATCCCTCAGAAGGGGCAAGGGGGGATGGATGGAAGACATCGAGGGAGACCCACTCTAAAGCATCTCTCCAAGCTGTCGTGCTCTCTCCGTACTTGTGCCGGGAGCTGAGAGGCAGGGAGCTCAGCAAAATCTTCAGATCTTGCTGGTTCTGGGGAAGGGAGCACACAGTAACAATTTGGTCAGATTCCCCACTGCTGGGAGTGCTCTTAGATGTTATGATTTCTTAATATACTCCCTACACGTGAACACACCAGGTGTTGGAATTTCATAAATTTGCATCTTCGCAATAGCTGCTTGATTCCCCAAGAGGATCAAAGCTGATCTTTTCTGGAGAGGCAGCCTGTCTATTCAAAGCATTTTCATGTGACAACTTAAAATGGGCTCTGTGACAGTGCTGTAGATCCGCAGTGGCCACCACCCAGAAACCTGTGCTGCTGTTTGCACTGCTTTGAATATTCTTCACAATTGTGTGGTCCAGGGCTTCCTCCTCTGCTGGCTACCTATGTGCGTGCCCCCAGTGCCAAGTGACCTGGAGAGAGGCATGAGCACACCAGCACTTGAAAGGGAAACCTTTTAGCTGGCTCTTTATTCATAGAACTTTTCACCCCAGACTCTCAAAATTTATTAGAAAAGACATTTTTCTCAGGTGAATAAAAATATTTCAATGCCTTAATGAGAACATTAAACTCAGTTTCACCTTCTTTGACTGGTGCCATGAGGTCTTATAGTAGAACAAACATCTTTTGTCCAATTACTGGGAAGAAAAAAAGACCCAGCTCTTTCCCCGACAGGATCTGTATTACCTTGTTCTTGAAATTCCCTTCATTGTTCGTCATGTCAAGCAGGGATACCTTATTGTTGATGGAGCAGTTCCCAGCTCTCAGTCTGTGTACCTGGGACAATCCTTTATGTCGCAGGTTGTACACCATCCTTCTGGTGGATGACTAAGAGTAAGCTCAGAAATAGAGGATTCCCAGCTTTCGGTAATAAAACATTACTATTTCCATCTATGGCTTGTACAGTTCTGAGGAGAGGTCTCATCTACCCACATAGCTTCCAGATACTGCCTCCATACCCTCTACCTACCCTTGTGATTTCAGTCAGCACTGACTTTAAGTCACTCAGAAGGTTCTCAAGGTCAGTGAGCACAAAGCAGCACCGAACACAACGTTGTATGGACTAAGGGCTTCACTGAGAGAAGTGCACCTGAAAAACAAAAGGGTGTGTACGTGGATTTCTGCTCTGGTCTTTATTTCAGGTGGCTGTTGGTCAGTTGTGGCTAGGACTGGTCTATTGGCATCCCTCTCCCTTCAACTGGTCACAGTGGGATGTGTTCCCTTCCCCCACACCTGTAGCTTCTTCTGCCTTTGGTATGACCCTTCTCCATAGGAATCACCCTCTGGGGTGATGGTTCTCTCCCACTGTCTTCCAGTTTACCCTGGAAGACACCAGGGTGTCTGTCTCTGCACCTTCCATGCAGCCTGCTGAGTCCGTGTGCCTGGGCACCCTGAGAGCAGAAGCCAGGGGATAACTTGCCAATTAACATTTCATAATTGAAGATCACATAACAAACACTTCTCCTCAGACTAGCTGGAAGTTATGGCTGTGATCAGAAGTTAAGGGCAGCCCAAATGCAAACGTGAGCAGAAGTGTGTCATCATGCCTGCATGCCACCAGGCTAGGGGATGTGATGTTTAGGTAACTCTTCGGTTTCCCAGATAGGCTCAGCTTGAGCAAAAGTAGCAGTGGTGAAGGCGCTGGAAAACTGAAGAGTAATTCATAACCTAGTTATGTTTACTCTGCACATCTCTGTTTCTCTGCTTTTCTTAGGGTGGTGTTTCCAGGTGGAGGAATAGATGGTCTTGGCTGGGTCTGCACCTGTGCTGTTTTTTTCTCGGATAAGTAGCTCTCCAGGAATATGGGAATCCCAGTCTGCCTGGGAGACTCACTTTCCAGAGATGTCGGAAACAGCATCTACCAGATGTGACGATGCTAGAGACAAAACCATCTGGGTAAGTGGAAGCCTGTAGAGACAGAGGCACTTTGCAGGGTCCAAAAATGGCAGTGTTGGGGGCTTTGCTGAGCTGCCTTGCTGACTGAGAATCAGCCGCTGTTTCCAGAGGACCTCTAAATGCTGGTTTGCTTTGGCAAGAATATCTGCAGAGCTGTTACTGACAGCCGCTTGGCCAATCTCCCCAGGGACTTCATCCTACTCGGGGTCAGTGCAGCTTTCTCTCTCCGAGCTGTGATGTTGGAGCCCATCTAGCAAAGCCGGCGCTCTGTGGGAGCTGTGCGTGGGCTGCAACCGCGGGTTGTTCACGGGAGATGTGTTAGAAACCAGCTGAAGGGCAAAAAGCCCTTTGCTGGGGAGGGGGTCGAGCACACTGGGACCAAAACTGCCTGGTGGAGAGGAGGGCTCCTGCTTGCGACTCTCCCCACTGCCACAGTGGGTGTTTGCTGGTCGCTCCTCGCCTCTCCCATGGCCTGTCTCCAGAGGAGTTCGTGAAGGATTGATAGCACTGGGTGCCTTTCCAAGACCAAAGCCCCATCACTCAGAAGCTGTTAGACATCCTCCGGTGTGACACTCTGCTCTCTGGCACTGACCGGGGCAGCCTGCTGACTGCAAATCTGCTGGGCCCACGGGCAAATTATCCGCACATCAGCACATTTAAGAGAATTAATTTCCCTGCGGGAGCAAGGAAGAAAGTATCTTCCAAATCCGAGTCCAGCTCAGAGTGGCTGTTATGAAACGTGGTGACAATCTCCCCTGTGCCACGCAGGGAGGGCAGCATCTCGCCTGGATCTGCAGACAAGCCAGCAGGCAGGGAAGTCACAACAAGCAATGGAAAAAGAGACCCTGGTAGATGGCTTTTAAAGTTAGTTACAGAGGACTGGAAGCCCTGAGGGTGTTTGAGCTTCCCCTCTGCAATCAGTGCAGGGACACAGAAGCGCTGCAGAGGAGCAGCAATGGGGAGAATGGGCTCACAGGTGCATGGATGAGGAGGGAAGTATTTTTAATAAATCTGATATAATCTAATTAGTGGCATCTGACTGAAGAACAAATGCCTCGCTGCTAAGGAGGAATTAAAATTTAACGCCATAGACCTGCTAGCCTTTGTGCTGGCCTAAAACAATATGCAGGGTTTAGGACAGAGAACACAGTAACAGAAAGGGAAGGAAGGCACATGAACATAAATACAAAATGGAATAAAATGTAATGTGGCTTTACCAGAAGAAGATCAAGGGAGATAAACCCGCTGACTCTTTTTGGGAAGATAACGTATTTATTTCTTTATTTTTAAAATGGGAGGAAAGTGCAATAGATTTCATCTACCTGAATTTCAGCACAGCACATGACATGGCACTGTACAAAAGCTGTGCCTCTGGAGAAGATGAGCTCGCTCAGGTGAAAAGGACACCAGGAAGGTGTTCTGGGCAGTCACCAGTCCCTGCTCCCCTGCTCCACGGTTTGACTGTGAGAGCGGATTCAGTGCAGCACAAGAAACCAGAAATTAGAGGAACAGACCTATTGCTTCTGCAGGCAGCTCTGGGAAGGATAGCCCAAGAGGTGTCATCCCTCCTCCCCCAGTGTGGCAGAGCCCCAGCTGATGGGATGGGGGAGGCAGACTGGGGAAATGCACTTCCCACCAGCCGTGCTCCTGCTCCCTGCCAGCTCAGGTGAGGAGCGGGTTGTCTCTCCGTGGCCAGAGCCCCTGTGGGTGCTTCTCCCGCTCCTCCTGCCTCCCTGAGGGTGGGTGACGATGGGGTGGTGGGGATGCTCAGCAGCAGGCAGCAAACCAGCCCCATCCTTTTTCTTCAAGGAAGCCCATAGAGACCAACCGAGAAATGCCATGAAAGCCACTTTCAAGGGGCGAAGAAACCGCCTGAAGAGGAGAGCAGCACCTGCTCCCACCTCCCTGCAGCGAGGCAGGGAACATCAGGCAGGAGCCCCGTCCCTGCCCACGAGCTGTTCCCCCCCAGTGCCGTCCCCAGGCTGCCTCAGCCCCAGGCACTCTTTGCTCATACTTGCGTCTGAATGCACATTTCTCCAGCTCACGGAGTCAGCTGGGGCTGGACCAGAGATGGAAAGTGTTTTCTGTGTGCAGAAATGGAAAGGAAATGAATGCTGCTTCTCCTCTCGAGTCTGAGATGGGGGAATGATTTGCTGGGGATTTGTAATAGTAGTGTTTTTTTCTTAAAAACAATCTGCCTGAATAGGCTTTCTGTGGAAAGAAAAGGGAAAGACTCTGAAAGAAGAAAGTATGGTTATGTCCTAATAGGATAATTTGTTAGTAGGGACAGAAAAATTAAAAATAAAGGGAAAAGAAAAAGAAAAAAAAACAAGGTTGCTTGGCAGCCAGGAACTGCTCTTGCTATTGTGGGGCCACATAGCTACCAGGGCAGGAATTTATCGCACACTAGTATCCCTAGTATCTCTGAAGAGCAAGTCCTGGGTCAGTGTTGAAGAAACCTGGGAACGGATCCCTCCGCAGATATCCTCCTGAATGAGAGCCCATCTCTGATATGTACTCTGTAAACATTTATGCAAGCCCACCTGCTCCAATCCTTCCTGGACAAGCCCTGGGCTTTTGCCAGGATGCTGATGGCACTGCGGGTCTCGGGAGCCAAATTTGCTTCCCGTCGTTGCACTCTGTGCCCTGCAACACTGTTGATTTTCTCACAGTCTGAGTGAGCTTTAGATCCAGATGAGTTCAGGGTCAGAAAAATCAGGGTGCCACCCCCTTGACTGCAAACATCTCTGGTTTTGATGACAACTGAGCACCTCGTGTGCCTGTGTTTCCCTGGATTATTTCTTCTTACCCAGGGCTGGGAGCACGAGCCATTACAGGTAGCAGCCTGACTCCGGGAGCAAATAGGACTCCAAAAGCTGCTCTGCCAACATGCTGGGACACCGTTCTGAGGGGTTTTCTTCCAGAAATGACACCTGCATGGAGCAGGGATCAGAGGAGTCACGGGGGGAAGCTGCTGAAACAGGAGGTGTGGAACCGAGAGGACAG
The DNA here is from genome assembly GCF_964199755.1 of Larus michahellis. Taxonomy (NCBI): domain Eukaryota; kingdom Metazoa; phylum Chordata; class Aves; order Charadriiformes; family Laridae; genus Larus; species Larus michahellis. The sequence goes on along the minus strand of NC_133906.1, from coordinate 2,591,003 downwards.
CAGGCACGGCGCTGGTGACAAAACTCAGGCAGTTGCCTCCCCATCACTGGCAGGACTCTACGAGGTTTGGTGTGATCAATGTCCTCAAAATGGGCATTTCTGACAGCTGTCACCTGTGTCGTGTTTTGATTTCCTATTTGCTGAGTTGGGAACAGGTTGCAGGTTACAACTCAAAGGCCGCTTGCATGAGCTTCACTGAGCTGCAACCACAGAAGATGTCCTACTGTCCTCCTCCCCCATGAGGGAGGAGGGACACTGCTCTGGCCATGCGATAAGGTGCTGTCATTGCTGACCTGGTGAAAAGACAAACCTTGCTTTGCCTGTTACCCATGCAAACATCGTCTGCCTGGCTCTCCAGAACACACCAAGAGGCACAAGGGAGGAACGGGGCTGGAAGGAGCACGAGATTTCCCCTTTCTGGAGCAGCGAGCTGTGAGCCTGGCTCAGCCATCTGCAGGGGAGTAACCTTCAGCTTTGTGTCACAGGTCTGGCAAGATGCTGTAACGAACAAGCCACAAAGGCAATTAATTGCTAACAGCCAGCCTTGACTGCCTAGCAGTGGGGTTGTGGGCAGGAAGCTGAGCAAAGGCTCTGCAGGTGGCTGGTCTCGCTGGAATCCCCTCACTTCCCCCGAGTGAGGGGGGATTTTTGCAGGAGCCCATTGAGGGCTTGGGGTCTTGGCACCAACAAAACCCCCCTTGATGGCATGGGACTGCCTGGGAACATGCCTATCCCTCTTCTGCACCACTGCCGTGTCAGGTCACCATAAGGACAGTAGAGGCGTTTTGGGGAAGGAGCACCAACCGGCAGGAGCTGCAAGTGGCAACATGGTCTGGTAGCATGAGAAAGACATTGCACTGTTTCCCATCCTGCATCCTTGTTGGATAAACTCACCAGCTGCGTTTGATGAGACACTGTTACTCATCTTCTGGCTAGCAGCAGGATTTCCAGGGACGCTGACTCACTCCTGGAGCGACCGGATCACAGCAAACCCCCGGATGCTCCCATGATGCCTGTTGTCCCAGGAGCTCCCCACCACTAACAGGTGCCGTTCCTCTTCCCCAGAGGCAGCCTCAGCAGTTTCATTTCCCTTACAGATACCACAATTGGCTTTCACTTGTGTCTTTGGCCCTGAGCTTTCTGCCTCTCATCTCATGAGATCCCCTGTAAACTCTGGCTGGTTTAAAAGACCTTTCTGCTCAGTTGGAATTTGTTGACCTTCACCCACGTTTCCAGAAAGGTATGTCCCAGACCAGAGCTGATGCAAGTCAAGCTTATCATAGAAACCTTGGGGTTCAGCTTCAGGGAGAAGGAGCTTGGGGGCTTACCCTTGCTCTGACTCTGTGCAAAAATCTCTCTGGAAGAAGGAATGCACACCCACATGTCATGTTTTCTCCTGGAGGCAGGATGACTGGCGTTCTGGGCTTTGGCCAGTCTGCTCTGAGTGTGCTGAGAGCTGTTGGCCTGGCATTGCTTGGGCCATCGACAGACGGTGGGTGAAGAGACATGTCTGTGTGCAGGTGGTAGAAATCTCCCAAGACAGAGAGGTGGTACCCGCGGCCAGGAGAGATGCTCAGCAGGAGCAGAAATTGAGCTCAGCCTGGCAGGGCACTGCTCAGAAATGGTGTCCTCCCACACAAGGACCCTTTTCCCTGCAGCTAGGACTGAGCCAGAGGGTAGGTTTGATCTCTTTGCTCTCAGAGCGTTTGTTGTGCCCTTCTGGGCATGAAGGAGCCCTTGCAAAGTGGGTGACTGTTTCCTCTGGGGCTGTCCCACCTGTGCAGGTGGCAGGATGCCTGGGGAGGTTCCCAAAGCCTGCAGGTCCCAGGGATTTCAGGGAGAGCTGAGGTGGGAACCCAACACTGGGGAAAGCCCCCGTGTTGGCTGTGAGCAGCCCAGGTCAGGAGGACACAGTGGATAAAGGCAGAGTGAAGGCCTTTTTGTTTCCCTGCTGCAGCTTCTGGGGTGCTCTGCTTAAAAACTGATGCTTCCCCCTTGATATGCAATTGAAACTCAGCTTTTGACTTTAGCAGTCCCTCGGGTATGGCAGATTTCCTCAAATGCCGTGGGGCTGGCCGGGCAGCGGAGCAGCTGGTGGGGTGAGCCATCCAGGACGTTACGGAGCAGATCGCAGCATGTATGCTGGGAGAGCTGCTCTGCTGACAGACACAGCAGCTCCTCTGAGGTTTCATGGAGCTGTGAGGTCATATCTCTCACTTTCCAGCAAAGGAACACAGGTTTGCATCCCTCTCTGTACTAGTAAGACTTTAGGGCCCTGGGGAAGACCAGGATTAGCTGAAGCACCTGCTTTTTCAAGAGGGGCCATTGGTTTTTTTTCCTGGTCACTTGAGGCTAGGGCAGAGTTGGTTTCTCTGAGGAAGGTCTCCTGTTCTACTGCTCTTAAAAAATGAATTGTCCCTTATCTGAGCAGTCCCGGGAGAGCACGCATGGGAAAGCTCATTGCCTGGGTGCTTCCTTTTTGTCCCGTGCGATGCTTGGAGGAAGCCTGTGGGCTGTGGAAGCTTTCTGTAGGGAGCGAATCTTTGCCTGGCTCTGGTGGCCAGGGTGGAGAAGATGTGCGCAGGGATGCTGCCAAGGGTGGAGGTACTTTGCAGTCAGGAGCTGCCATCTCCTTTCTCCCACGTCAAAAGCAAAAATGACCAGTCCCTCCACCTCATTCCTAATGCAGGAAAAGCCTCTCCGATATTAATAAGAATCTAATTATACATTTATTGTTCCATGAATTAATTACATAGCAAGTAGAGTTACCTTTTACACAGCCATTAAACTTCAGGAAGGCCTCTTTATACCACTCCATGGATAATTTAATTAGCATACTAATGTCTTATTAGCTATAAACCCAAAGCTGGTTTAGAATCACTTAAATTAAAACTCAAAAGCCTTCAGCCACCCTGTAACCCCTCTGCCTGAACGGTGGGCAGAGGACGGGAGCGTGAGCAAGCGATGGGCTTTGCCTCGCGACGAGAAGAGCCTGTGGCTGCTCCTGGGCAGATTCCCCATCTGGTGCCGGCGGGAGGCAGCGCTGCCTGCCCCTGCCAGCACAGCATCCACGGGGCTGAGATTGCGGGCGAGGAGTCCCTCAGCTCGCCTCCATATTCTCATTTTATTTCCTCTTAGCTATCATCGGTATTTGCATTAATTGGGCTAGTCTGGAAGAGCTGTGATAATCCATTATGGATGGACAATTTCAAATGCAGGGATTAAAGCCACAGAAGGGAAAGCAGGAGCTGGGGTGGGAGTGTCTGTGACACTTGAGGATGTCCCATCCCCAGACCAGTGCTCCCTGGGGGTGCAGGGTTGGTGCCACCTTCTCCTTAGGCTTTCAGCAAAGAAAATGCCAGAGCCGATGACACGGACAGATCCTGAAGCATCCACCCAAGGCAAGCAGGAGCAGAGGGCACTTGTCCCACCGTGCTCCCAGTGCAGCGTGTCCCCTTGGCCCCTGGTGTCCCCTCTGTCCCTCACCTCCTGGCAGCATCAGGACTCTCCCTTGCAGCACTGCAACTTCAATATTGCAGCTGCGCTGAGATTTGTGCGTGGAGCCAGGATTATGTTGCTGTGTTTTACATGATCCCAAACGTCCCGCTCATGCTGGGGTCAGGACTGCCACTTCTGTACATTCTTAAATATTGCGGTTTATGTGTTAAACCCTTTTTAAAATGACCCCTTCTGCCATTCGATTCATGAGTGTAACTTTTTTTCCCCAGATCTTCTTAGCTAATAAATAGCTTAATTTGGAGGTTTGAAAATTGACTCAGAGGCAGAGTTTAACTAAATCGAAGAGCAAGACTACTGCTTGAATGTAATAATCTGAAAATAATTGATTAATTTGCATGATCCTTCGTAATTGCTTCAATTTACACCCAAGAGGCCACTGTCATCAATAGATGAATAAGACATAATTTTTAAAGTCCCAATAACGCATGGAATAGAATTTAAAAAATTCACTCATTCTGAAGCGTGGGGCAGGCTCCTGCGCACAATCAGCTCAGCGACACTTCCAGCACATTGCGGGGAGAGCGCTCATTGTTAGAGAAATCGTGCTGTAATTTAATTCACTTGTTAAGAATGTAATTATGTTCATCATCCTTGGGAAAGAAGAGGATCAAATCCTATCACAGTGATGCTAACCTTTAGACAGAGAGATTTCAACAAAATGAGGAAGCCGGCCGACAGCATCAAGAGTCAAAAGTAAAGAGATTAAAATTCTAAAATTTGGCATGGATGCTCTTTGAGGAGTGACATAGCAAAACAGCTACCTTCTGCAAGGTACTTAACCACATGCTCAACTTTAATTGCCATTAATGAGATTTCAGCATATGCTTAGCTATACCAGGACCTGGCAATACCACAGGGGCTCAAAGTGCCTGCATGGGTCTGATCAGTGAGCGCGGGAGGAAGGCAGGAGCGCAGGCAGGTAAATGGCAGGGTTCAGGAAGGTGTTTGGGCCACACAATGGTCCTTCAAAAAATGGAAATCCAACCTTCATGAGGTCAATAAACAGGGGCAGAAAATACAGCATGAAAGAGGGGAAACAGGAAGTCAGCAAGAAATAGCCAGACTTGGTAGGAATGAAAACAAACAATAGATAATTCAAGTCTGCCAGGAACAGGAAAGCCTGCAAAGGAATGAGACGGGTCTGCTGGCTCCCCAGGAGTTAAAGGGAACAATTAAGGAAGATGAGGACACAGCTGAGAAGTGAAATGATTTCATTTCATAAGTTCTCACCTCGGGGGATGTTGGGAGAAATCTGCTCTTGACTTGCTCTTTTCTGGTAATAAAGGTGAGTTGCTATTAAGGATTAAGGTATCAAATGAAGAGGCGCTGGTGCAAATAGGTAATTTAAAAAATATTAAGTCACTGGGTCTAGATGGGACATTCAGGGGTTTTGAAGAAACCTAATAATACAGTGGCTGAGCTGCTGGGTGAGCTGCAGCAGTATTCATCTCGCTGCCAAAGCAAGTGCGGGATCAGAGGGCTGGAGGGCAGCAGCAATTTCTGTGCCTGTATTTTGTAAAGAAACACTGAGAAATACAGAAGCTGGCTGCCTGGTGAGCATTCTGTCACTACAGGAGACATGGGCGAAGTGGTCAGTGCATGCAGGACCGTAAAGCTCCTGCTGGCTGCGATCTGTCCTCGTGATGCAGAGGGTACGTGGGCACGGGGGGATCCATCTCACCTTGGATTGCTCTTCGTTAACTCCTTTTACCCTATCTTGGTCCCTTTCCAGTTGCAGGACTTCAGGATCATGGAGATCAGGTGGCAGCAGCTTAGGAGATGTTTCGGTTCTGCACCTTCTGCCTGGCACTCCTTTAGAGAGTTCCCCAGAGGAGAAGGACGACTAGCTAAAGTGGAAATATAGAAAACATATTGAGGCAGAAAAATTATTCAGATTTAAGGCTGCCTGCTCAACCCTTTGTGCACACATATTATGGCACAGTACATGGTATGATTCAATTCCCCCCAAGTTTGCTTACTAAAAAAGAGCTTGCTGTGCCTTCAAATAACATTTCCTTCCACCCTAAGACAGGCATCTAAGAAAGGTGGGGTGGGGCCAGGCTAGGCGACACTCAGAGGTCCCTTCTAGCCTGAATTACCCCATGACCATAGGAGTCTTCCTCCAAAGGTCCCTGGCTGCAGAGGAAGCCCAGATGTGCAGACACGCAGCCAGCTAGCAAGATGATTGATTGCAAAGACATTCCAGATGATTGCTTTCCCCTTGGACCATCGCCTTTTCCCAGCTTGTGACAATTCACCACGGCGGCGCTGCCACCATCCTAACCCTGGACCTAGGGGTACAGACACTGGAGGAGTTAGAAGAAAGTTTGTTTGGCAACAAGCCGTCTCTAAACAACTTACTTTAGAGGTGCTGCACATTTCCCTGAGGCATTTGATGCCAGAGACAGTTTTCTGGCTTAGAGGGATCCCTCGGCTGAGGCATCCCAGCGGTGCCTGTGCTCCGTTTTAGTCAATGACTTTCATGAGACGCACCCAGAGTGAAAACTCTCTGCCCAAACATGAAACCGTGTTAGAAAATCACAGCACTGAAAAAAAGGATATTTTATAAATCCTGGGCATCCTTTCCCCCCAGCTGTCCTTTGCACTACTGTGGCATTTAAAGTTAAGTTTTACAGCCTGAGGGCATTACAGTTATCTCCAGCAGTGTGCTAAGGCACGGAAATGCAAACATGGTGCTTGGGAAACCCTAACCGTGATTTGTGGTGATGATATGCCATAGAGGCATGACTGGGGCTGGAGCACTGCGGTGACTTTTTAAAATCCATGTTCAGCGACACTGATATTTAGAGGCGTGATAAATTTGTCTTATGCTTTTCTCCTTGCTAAGGCAGGGAAGGGGTACGCCGCTTGGGAGTTGTTAAGTCTCTTTGCTGCAAGGACTTCTGCCTTAGGTCTGCTGCCTATTCTGTACACGAAGAGAAAAGCTGGCTTGCTGCTGCACCTGCCTCCATTTCTTTTACGTGTTGCAGCCACGAAGCATAAAAAAATTAAAAATCAAGAGGAAAACAAACAGTATTTGTGACTACATATTAGGGTCAGTGGTAGTAAAAGCCGGTCTTCAGAAAAAATCATCCGGGATGATTCCAAGATCTTTCAAAGCATTGAAATGCCTCTAGGTGTTTTTCACCATTCCTGTATTTTCCTTGTTAAATGTGTAGTTTATATTATTTCTATCTTAGTGCTTTACTGGGGACCATAAATACCTGATGAAAAGCACTTGCAGACTACCTGGGATGCTCTGAAAAGCGTGTGAGCCGTAATAGTCCACAGGAACATCTGCATCCTGACAGTCTGTGAGTTAATTTGGGTAGAGCTGCATCCATGTAGTGCTTCCAATTTAATTTCCATGTTTTTCCAAGGAAGAAGAAAAATGTCTTATGTTTCCTGGGTGACTGGAGGAAGGTTTTGCTGTGCCAGGCATCTCTAATCTCCCCGTGCAAGATTTCCTCAGTGGCAGACAGAGAGCAGCAGTCTGACTAGACACGGAAAAGTGGATAAGGTCTGGAAATGAAGCTTTATAGAGGAGTGGGGTTTCATCACGTTCTGCCAAAAATATCAGCTCTCCTTCGATAGAAATAACATGATCTATGATTGTGAGAGCAATTGATGGGCTCGGGGGTCTCGGTGAGCTCAGCCCTGCTCCTGCACAGCCACAAATACGCAACATCCCCAGATCCCTCTCCACTTCCACAGAGCCACAAATCTCTGCCCTTCCCTCCTGGAGAAGCCCCAGCCACTCTGTGTTGTCGGCACGCCCGTGCCTTTCGCAAGAGCTCAATTAGCGTTAGCGGGCGGTTGGCTGCCATGTGGAGGGCAGCCTTGCGGAGGCACGGAGCTGCGAGCTGGAGCCGTCAACGGCGCAGAGGGCACCGTCGCTGTGACAGGAGCTGGGTGCCAAGGAGGAAGGAGCAGGTGGCGCGAGCGGCGACGCAGAGTGAGGTGCTGTGAATCTCCAGCAATCAGCACCCACCCGGCACCGGCATAAACTGACGGAGCTCAGGACCTGCCTGTCAATACATGCAAACGATGTAGATGGCAGTGACATCCAGTGTGCGGCTGCTTCGAGAAATTCAAATTGGATTGCCAAACTTTTCACCCTTGCAGGAGTTCTACCAGCTTACAGCTGCCCCCTCCACAGCAGGAAGCTGCTTCCATTTAGAGCCGAATGAAGAGTGGAAGGGGAAAAAAAAAAAAAAGGCATGAATATTAATTTGAATTCAGCTGAATTTCAATTAGACCGTGTTCAATCTCCACAAATATTTGAGCAGTGCTATTGCAAATATGGTGAAAAAGCAAATCTGTAACTTTAACACACAAATATTCACAAAAGATAAGTTCTGGACTGCGTGCTCACAATTCACGTCATCTTGACTTGAATTCTATAGTCATGTGCTATTGTTTCCATGCCCTGGTTGGGTGATGCAAAAGGAGACAGAAAACGAAACAAATACGCCGATTTAATGTAGCTTGTTAGGTGTGGGTGAGAGCATTAAGTCATGACATGAGTTCTGGCATGTGCAAGCCGGGATGCCGAGGCCGGTGAGCCCTGGTCCTGATGTGGTGAGCTACTGCCTCTTTCCTGAGCGTGTATCAGGCTGCCAACCCAAAGGGGGCAAGGTCACAGGGCAGAGATGGGACAGAACCGACAGCAATGGAACTCATGGGTGGCACTGCCAGGGATGGGGAGGAACCAGCAACGAAAAAAGACACGTGGGAGCATTGGGTCATTCAGAGCGAGAAATACCCAACTTGCTGTACGTCCCCACCACTGAGTGTGTCAGTATCCTTGATTTTAGGTCACATAGCATCAAGATACGGAGGTCCGGGTGATTTTTCTCTACACTGCTGCTGTGTACATTGGTTGCACATCCCCATGGCAAATAGCTTGCGTGAAACCAAAAGTGGGCTAAGCACAAGCAACCAGAGGAAGGTTTACCTGACTTTGTGAGGAACATAGTTATATCAGGACGTAGGGATGGAGAAATGCTATCCCCCAAGCAAGATTAGCATTCCCAAGTGGAGGGTGCATCACTAACAGGAACCTCACCTTTGTCACAGGTGGTTTGGAGGTCTCACACTGCACAGCTGTTAAAAGTTTGGAAGGATTTCAGAAGAAAAAGGGGGAAATGAGGAAGGCCTGGAGTCTATTGCTGCACATTACCAGGGCCTTGGTGGTGGAGAGGTGTGGAAAGGGAAAAGCCACCCGAGGACTGAATATGTGAATGTTACAGTGGTGGACGGAACTCATCAGCAGTACAAAGGGCTTAAGTGAAGAATGACAGTATGAAGGATGATGAGTATGAAGTTGAGGAAGGGAAGATGGAGAGGAGCTGACGACCCACCAGCAGCACTGATTTGTTTGGCACCGTAGGCTGCCACAGCCAAACAGGAGGTAGGCAAACAATAAATTGTATAAATCTGCAATAAAAGGGATTCTGTGGCTCTCAGGTGCTCCACCTAGTCCAGTGCTCTTCCCTGATGCTGATTACACTCAGTTGGCACACAAGTCTTGGAGCACCCAGGGGCCAGGGCAGTAGGATTTACCTGCCAGCCAGGAAAGCCCTTTCCCTGGGGATTTGACCGTGGCACTCCCTACAGAGTGGGGAACAGGTTTTCCCTAACTTTAGAGGTCTATGCTGTACCCTGCTCGACTTCTGAGGCTATTTTTAGGGGAGGCTGGAGAGAAATGGGCTCTTCACAGCACGGCTAGTTCGTTTTGTCCTAAGGTTGATATTTCAAATGCGTCAGATGAGTTGCACCCTACGTTTCAATGTCTTTTCATCAGCTGTAAAAGGAGACCAGATGAGTAGCTCAAGTGTAAACATCTCTAATGTAAAAATTTCCACTTAGAAATCCCCCTCTGTGTCCTTCACCTACCTCTTTTTCCTGTGAATAACTGCTTTTTCTGTACGCTGGCCAAGCCTTTCGGGTGAGTGATATTCAAACAACAGGCAGCTGCCCTGCTGCTCCTGTTGAGTCCCATTGTGAAGCTGGTGAACTGATTGATTGTTTGGTTTCTTGAGAACCTGATGTTGTTTCTGCCTTTTCGCCGAGTGGCTGAAATGTTTAAGCAGGCAAAAGGAACAATAGCAACAGAAAATAGAGAGGGGAGAATTGTGAGAAATTAAGTCTATACAATGAATGATTAATAGTGCATTTCCTGAGACACGTTGTGAACAATAAGCATCGGTGCTGGGATCTGTGGAGATTGGTGATGCTTTTACTGACTCCTTTAATAAATTAAATAACGGGTAGGGGGGATCCCTTTCATGGCACATTGAACGTGGGGCCCTGATGCACAAGTGCTGCCTGGGGGACCCAGTGCAGGGTCTCAAGATGCCCGTTAAAAGCCCAGGCTCACAGAGGCAGCCTTCATGTGGTAACGGGGTGCCTGAAAAGCGATGTGTTTTGTGCAAAGGGCTTCACACTTCCAAGCGTGTGGAGGACAACTGGTTGTCCTGGTCCTGCAACTTTATGCCTACGAATGGCACATCTCCTTGCATCCTCCTCCCTCCTCTTCTTCCTTTCCTTTTTCACCAGCGGTTGGGGTGGATTCTGTCACTTCTGTCACATGGTCTGACGCTGCCCATGGAATTCATTTCCATTCTCCCGGTAGACTCAAAAAATTTGCAATAAGTCAAAGAAATTAAATTTTAAGCTCACTATTGAAGGATAATGAATCTGAAATATGTGATCTTTTGTAAAATTATATTCTTTCAAATGCTTAGATTCGGGGAACGCTATCTCATAAGGGAAGTACACAAGAAACTGCAATCAAAATGACCTATACAAAACATAAAGAAGAGTTAATAGGATTGCTCTGAATTCTAAAGGGGGTGGTGCAGAACAGCAGAAGTGGGCCTTGCAGTGGGGCATTTATAATCTCCAATTCCATTAACAAATTTTAATATAGTCTTTGAGGGTAGAAAGCAGTCGTTAATAAAACTTTAAATTAAAGCATGCTAGCTGTCGGATTAGATCATTAAAATTGCAGGGTGCTGGCGGCTGACTGGCTCTGCAGAAGAGACAGCGTTGCTAAACCTACATTGTCGAGACCATGAAATAATTCCAAAGCAAACAGGAAAAAGGAATAAAACAATTTTATATGTGTGAATTATGGTTCTATATCATGTTTAATGAAGAGAAAAATGTAATCATATTTCATCAACTCTCAGTGTAATCGGTGTTTCTGAACACTGGGGACTAGACACAGAGGGAGAAGCGTACGCACGGTGCGTCAGCAGCCAGTCGCGCAGATGGACAGCAGGACAAGTGCAGCTTTTAGATCGGTGAAGATCATTGCCCTGGGTCAGGGCAAGAGGTCCAAGGGTAAGACTGGGTCTGAAATCTTCTAGAGAAGCCACATCTCTCCATGAGTGAGTTTCCTTAACAGAAAAGCAGTTTTGATTTCTAGAAATGGTTGTTGCCTGGGGATCTGGGCAGCTGCAGGATGAGCACGCTTCTCTTGGCAATACTTTCTCAAAAGATTTAGGAATGAGCCTCTCAGTGGGTCCTGGAGAACAGAATTGATAGCAGAGTGTGCAATAATACTTGAGGCTGCACAGCAAATTTCTTTGAGGGCAGAGATATTTCTATAGGAAACCTTTTGCTCCTATTTATATTTTGCATCTCATGCAAGAACAAAGAGAACTGGGCCGGTTCTTCTGTGCCTGACACTGAAAAAAAACCATCAAAAGATGTGACTAAAGCTATCAAGGGTGCCTGAGAACCCAAGGGTTCCTGGCTGACTGGTGTTCCCTGTCATATCCCTCCTAAAGGCTGTCTCTCCAGATGAGGGGACACTGATAGAGCTTCCTCACCTCTGCTGGTGGTGCTGGAGGTAAGGGCTTGGGGCAAACGAAGGTACAGCCAGCACTGCCGGGAGCACATCTGCCTGTCTGTTTGTCCCAGCACCACCCCCACCACCTTTAGATTCAAATTTGACTGGGGGTAAGAAGTAGACTTTGGCTGATATCAAGCCCGGGGTTCCACCTAGATATCAAAAGACTTTCCAGTTGTTCAGGATCTTCCTCACTATTTCACAGCTGGAGAAACAGACAAACCACAGGGCAGAGCATGGACATACTCTGGATGTGGACACACACGAGTCTTCATGAGCAGTACAGCTCAAGCAAACCAGCTCTGTCCCTCCATCGCCAGCCTCAAGAAATAAGAAATGAAGAAAGAAGAGATGAAATTACTCCCATTAAGTAATTTAGGTGTGTCATAGTAACTAGCACCAGCGCTCGTGGGAGACACCGTGGTTTTCATCCGTTGGGACAGGCACAGGGAGTGGAAAAGCAGCTCTGGATGGGTGACAACCAGTGACATTTTGAGGGATGGAGCTACAGAATTACTCCAGGTTTGTGGAAGTCAGGAGCCAAGGAAAAGCAGGTTCAGGTTCACAGAGACAGCGAACACCGAATCCATTCCTTGAACGTAGCTCCTAGCTCTTCATATGAATTGCTTGTGAACACATTTGCCTTTCTATGAATTATTCATTCTCTTAAATGATTGGGCAGATGATTTATGCGAACGCTTCTTGGCCTATTGGGAGATCTTTGCTTGTACAAACAGCCATGCTGGATGTGTCCGATTGGTGCACATGCAGGCTTACATGAACATTTGTGACATTTTCCCTTCCTTCAAGCTTTTAAGTAAACAAAGTGTGCTCGTATGAAAGTCTAACTGGTGTCAGTGTGAATCTGTGCATGTATGAAAAATGAATACTTCTATTTAGTCCATGCAAAACATTCTTTTGATGTTGAACCTCACTGGTGAGCGTTTTCTTCACACGCAATCTTCTTTCTTCTTGAAATAGACTTTTAGACAGAAAGTGAGTTTTGCTTATTTTACTCCGACGGGTTATTTCTAATTGTGTCTCTCTGGGGGGAAAAAAAAAGAAGAAAGGAAGGAATTAAACACTGCATACAGGAGAGACAAACACAGGGGAGCTGAATGCTACCTCAGCATCCTGAAGAGAAATGAGCGCTTCGGATTTCGGCGGTGAGCAGGACTGGCAGCGGTCTCTCCTCCGGAGATGGGGCGGCAAAGGTGGCCTCTCATGGTGCATCCTTTCAGTGCTCTACAGCACACGCTTTTATCTGTTCCTCTGAGTTTTTGTCTATAGACCTAGCTTCTGTAGCACACTTATGTTCGAATAATTCTGGTCTTTATAAAAAGTATATATATTTTTTTTTCCCCTCTTTGCCTTATGTGCAGGAGAAGAGTAAAGATTACTTTTGTGGTGTTTTTCAGCTGCATTCTCCCACGTTGCATTAGATTTGAACTTGGAAGCGGATTGATACAGCTTTTCTGCTGAGGCCAGACGGGCTACAGCTCTGCTTTGGGTGACAAATACAGAAGAGAGTTTGAGCTGCGCTCTCTGAGCCTGAAGACCCCTCATTTTAGGTGCAGTGACCAGCAAGTGTCTTCTGCCGTGGCTTAACCTTGGACACCCATCAAAGAGTCCTGGGCTCATCACCACGAGGGCAGTGAAACGGTGCTGGGACCAACCAAATATCTGCAAAGCCCGGTGTTGTGCCTGAAACAGTGGCCAGCAACACGCACAACAGCAAAGCGTGTGAAAACCAGCACGGAGCGCTGCTGTCACAGCAGCATCTGGCAGTTCATGGAGCATCGTCAGCTGCTGGTTGCAGCCTGACTGTTGTGTCTACGCCACTGACAGACCCGTACGCCTTGAACATACCACACGTCTTTTGACATGCATGAATCCCTTTGTGGAAAAAATGCTTCCAAGTCATCATTTTAAATCTGCTTCCAAATACTTTCATTTCTTATTGTAATCCCAGAAAGGGTGAGTTATCCACTCCAATTTTTTTTCTCCAAAACACTTGGGATGGACTTCTGTGGTCTATCCAAGCTAAATAACCTTGGTCTGTTCCATTTCTCAGCATCAGGAACAACACGGGGTCAGCCTTTTCACTTGTTGTTTTATTTTTCCTACTGTGCCCTTTAGGGGAGAGGCAGGGTCAGACATGCAGTCAGTATTCAAAGTAAAGATGGACTGTGGATCTCCATGCTGGTTATGATGACAATTCCTGTATGATTATCTCTCTCTCTTGCAATGCCTAACATCCTCCTTGCTTTTTGACCAGGCACAGGTCTGAGCAGCTTTCCCAGGGCACCTTCCACAGTGCTCTATGAATTCTTTGATGAACGGTGGTAGCTAATTCAAGAGGTAATCATTGTCTGTTTAAACTTGGTTGCCATTCTGGACTTTTTTTTTCCACCTTCACTGACATTACCTTACATTTATTTACACTGAATTTCATCTTCTGTTTTATTGTCAGTAAGTCAGTCTCGGAAGATCCTCTAGAGCTTTTCACTGTCAGTGTTAGATTTCATGATCCTGAATAATTTTGTCGCATAGGCAAACACTGTCACTTCATTATTCACCACTTTTCCAGATCATTGATGAGTGTCACACAGTACAGATCCCAAGACAGGCCTCTGAGGGAGCCGGTGACTCGTCTTTGGCCAACACGAACACCAATCGGTTATCCTTCCCTTGGTTACATGCTTTTAACCACTTAGAAATCTGTGGAGGGGCTTCCTCTTATACTCCGTAATATCATAATGTCTCCAAGTGCTTTTTGTCAAAGACCTTGAATGTAACTTTTGGAAAATGCAATTTAACTATGGCAGCCAGCTAATCCTTGCCTGGACCTGTGTTGACACCTTCAAAGAAATCTAATAGATTTATGAGATATAACTTCCCCTGGAGAAGCCATGTTGACTCTTCCCCAATATATCCAGATCTACCTAGCCTGCTGTTAATTCTGTTGTATATTACATTTTCTTCTGATTTGCCTGTCATAGAAAGCACACTTACTTGTCTTCAGTTCCTTATGCCCTTTTTAAAGAAAAATGATGTCATATTTTCTGCCTCCCACACCACTTAGTGCCATCTCGGAGGAGAGTGGAGGAAAGCTGGAATACGGAGTGATATTTTATCTTGCGGCCTCAAGAGAAATGAGAGCTACCTCAGCAGCCCCTCAATCAGGTTATGCAAGTGAATCAGTGCAATTTGCCAAACCCCAAGTTAGCACCTGCATAGGCACAGATTTACACCTTTACATTCATCTGAGCAGGTCAAGAGGCAGCAAGGGTGAGGACAGGATTTGTTCTGATCAGCTTAAAGGGACCAGTCCACATCTGTGCTTGGGAACAGCTGTAAGAGAAGTGCATTGGCACTGCCTGTCTCAAACTTGACGGTTTGCCCTGATCAAGACAAGTCTATTGCTGAGATGCCAGGCACATACATGGTCATGCAGAGGGTCTCACTACTTAACAAACAGGATATATGAAGAACTGTGCCCAAGAAGCTGCAGGAGGTCCTTAAAGGTTTCTTCTTTTACCCATAACGTGCCACTATGGTTTTTGTTATCAGCATCCCAACATGTCTTCCCCATCTTCCCAACAGCATAGCATAAGAATGATCATGGTGGTCCAGTCCACCTTCTATTCTGAAGTCCCGTCTTTAGTAATTGTCATACTCTGGTACTTGTGTCAGGAGAACGTCTTCTCTCTCTCAACAGGTTCAATGTCAGAGATCTTTAGTCTAAGACGTAGTGCTCTGGATTTCTGGCCTAGCTAACAGGAGGGTTACGTAGATGCTCATTAGCCTCTAGGCTGCCCTGTGTGCCCCCAGGTATGCTACAGAAGATAGCTCCTGAAGCACATCCTGGGCTGGCTTCTGATACACCTCATGCACAACTTGAAACACTTATTTGAGTAAGATTTTGAAGGCTTTGGTACAAGGTACGTGAGATCTGGCCTGATCCTTGCAACCTGCCTCTGCATTTGTCCTGAGGTTCTGGATTGAACATACCATGCCACAGAAGACTTCGATCACCCCTTCTTTGAAGCAGGAAGGCTGGGACTGTTTGGCCTCTGGACCTGCACTGGTGGAGACAGCACTGGTGTGATCTTGGGAGAAAGGGGGAACCTCCTAAAAGTACCCCCTTCGCAGATCCCTGCCGCATCTGCATCAGGTTTGACAGCCGCAGTACCAGCTCCCTGGCTCCAGCCATAATGAACTTCTCCCTCACTATTTACCCATCATAAACTTACTTTCAGATCATCCTTATGACATTGTTCAGCTTTTTCATCTGCTTCTGTCTGTATCAGTTGCTATACTCTTTACATAATCCCTTTCAGCAAAACCAATGGTCTCAGCTGAGCTGACCCATTAGCAGATCAAGGTTAATTACTTGTGGTTTCTTTTCCAAAGCCACCAGTCTCTAAGTAATGTTGAGTTAAAGTGTACATCAGTAGTGACCGATGGAGCTTGCTTTTGGTGCCAGCTCCCCAGTCTCACTCCAGATCTGCTTTCCCTCTGCTGCCTGTTCCAAGCTCCTGATCTTTTCCTTTTTCTCAAGCTCTGGGGAAACCCATGTTTTCCCCTCTCTTTTTTTTTTTTTTTTTTTTTTTTTTCAGCCTTGGATACCTTCCGTGGTGTTACCCCCTCTTTACTATGATAGCCACAAGGCTCATCTGCAGCTTCCTATGGGTATCCATCCACCACCCAGGCACTGCTGGATACACAGGGAGGAGGCACATCCCCTTGGCATCCCCAAACCACCTCCTGCTCCAGCAAGTGGGTCATGAAACCAGGCAGGTACCGCTTACTCAGAAAGCCGTGGCCAAACCACGCCTGGCAGAAAAGACTGGGAAAAGAAGCTGTTATATTAGTTTCTTATCCCTGCCTGATTTTCCCTAAACAATGAGGCTGGTGCTTTAAGCACTATTTTTTCCTGGCACTGTATTGCTTTATTGTATCTGTATTAAGATTTCTGCCCAGCTGCTGCCCCCACACAGAGCACCTCAGACACGAGAATAAAGATTTGCCAGCAGCAGGCTCTTCCCGCAACAAAGCACAGCGTGTTTTTGCAGCCGGGATGAGAGGCTGCTGGGAGTGTGCAAGTGACTGTCATTGTTTGTTTTGTAATCCTGGGTCACTGCAAGTAGTTTCTAAATTGATTTGTCCCCATGCAAGCATCATTGCCCAATTCAGAAAAACCCCATTCTCCTCTGTGCCTCTTATCCAAGTGTAACTCTCTACCAGGCAAAAAGACGAATTCTATAATCTTTGTCAAGCCTCTTTTTCCTCTGGGTTACACAGTTTGGGATCTGTTTTGAGAAATGGAGAGTGCTCGTATATCAAGGGGAAAAGTGGCCTGCCTTTAGCATGCCTATCTTGGCTGTAGCTGACTTAGATATTCTCCTGTGCTGGTTTGATTTTAACTGCTACATTAATAAATCAGCAACAGCAGCCCTGTTGGGGAGGAATGCTGATCATCCCCAATATGTGCCCAGGGACACTGGCTTCTGGTCCTAACCACCCAGCTGTCCCAGGAGGCTGCGAGATGCCACGTTTTCCCTTTCCTCAGCTGATGCTGAAGACATTGAGCTGGCAGGACCGACCGCCAATCTGCCCCCGCTCCGGCTATACACTGGCTCGAGCATCCAGGGCTTCAAGTTATTACAACTCCTGAGGCAGACTCTGAATGTAAAATAGGTGCCACAGCTCCTTCTTGGAATAAAATAGATAAAAAATCGATGCATTTGAAAGAGAAATAAAAAATAATGTCTGGTAGCGCTAATATTCCTCCATGCGAGACTGCAAGTGCTGAGCCTCTCACGGCAACCTTGATTAAGAAAAACATCATACTTTAGGGGGAGATTGAAGATCTAGAAAATACATCTAAAAAGGTGACCTCTGGGTGATAAGCATAATTACTGATGCTCCCATGGAGCTTTATGTATGTGACTTAAAGCAGAAAAATAAGGACCTGGCGTGGGATCATAAATTCAAATCTAATCCGAGAAGTAACAAAGCTTCTCGGACGCGGGTAGAAGGTGTGAATCTGCGTTAGCTCAGGTGTCACGCTGGCTGCGGTCCTCTGTTGAAAGAGCTACTTGGTGAGTTTTTCCCACTGATTTCAGTGGAAACAAGATCAATTGTCTCTTTGGGTTCCTGTGTGGGAATGAGATTATGTTGAATATTAATTTGGCTTGCAATGGGCCCTGACTGTAATTTTCTATCAGCAAAGGAGAATTCATGTATTTCCATAAATTCAGATACTTCCATCTATTCATTCCACATATTCATAGACATTATCTCAATTCCCAGCTCTAGTTCAAACAAAAGTTGGTTCCTTTTACAAATAAATTATTTTTCACTGTTGATGATATTTCTAATTTTTGTAGGCAAATTTATACATTTGAACAAAGGAGACAAAAAGTATCTTTGATGTAGCAAAGCCTTTCTGAGAGCCGTACATGAAATAAAAGAGAAAAAGATAGTCTGGAAAATTTAAGGAACGGATGGGAATGATTCCAAGTTACCTTGTACTTAATTGAAGTTCTCGGAAATGTTCTTTTCTTGTTTTCTATATTGGAGCTGTTCCTTGAAGTACGTATGAATGCCTCTTCAAACTGGCATTTAATCTGTGACTGCATATATTTTTTTTTCACTTGTAGAAATGGAAGGGGTCTTTATGGAATTTCTTATTCTTTAGCATCTCCTCACCTTGGTCCCTAATTTTTGGTGCGTGTTGCCGGGAGATATGATAGCACCGTCCGTATTGCTCAGAACAGGATTTTCCCCAGTTTCTGCTGCTGAAAATCCCCCTTGTGTGGCGGTGATTTCTGTTATAGGGTGACAGCCTCGGCCGGTACCAGTCTGCCTTGCTTCACTGCTCTCAAATTATCCCACGTGAGGATTTCCTCAGACACCTTCACCTCAACAGAACTATTGTCCAGTAAAAAAGAGATTTGGCTGTTTTCCCAGGATTTTTGGATATTCCACAACTTGGAGGGGGCGGCCGCTGAACGGTGGGCACAGATCTGGAAACCCAAAATATGTTCGCATAGAATTGGTGCTTTTTGGCCCCTCCGTGCTCCAGCAGGGTGCACTGAGGCACACACACCCCTCTGCCTCCAGCCTACACCCCCCCGGCTGAGGCTGCAGATCAACATGCAGATTAACCCACAGAGGTAGGGTTTGACTTTTTTTTATTATTATTTTTGCAGAGCTCATAGACCAAAAACTTGGGTGACTCTGAATGCTTTAAGGTGCCCATGCGTTACCCAGAGTGGCAGCTTTCTTTCACTGGGACTTGTGGAGGCGCAGTCCTGGAGCGAGACAGAAGAAGTGTCCTGGCAATGTTATGAAGGTTTTTATTCCCTGAAAGCCATTTGGCCACCTCTGCTCTCTGAAGGAAGGGCAGCACCCAGGTTACGTGCAGCACATATGACCGAAGCTCCCAAAGGCGAGCCTTGCTGCAAGATGCTTCTGCCAGCCTGGCTACAGTCCCTGCTTGACGTAGGAAAAGTCACGCTGGTTGAAATACGCTCTTTAAAACTCATCCCTAAGGCACTCGGCACCCCCAGCAGTCACTCTGCTGCCCCGTGCCCTGCTGGAACATCCTCGTCTCCCTCACAGACCTTCTCCTCCCCAGCAGCATCCGAGTCAGCAGGAGCCCTGCTTCGAACCATGTTGCAATTTATTAATGACAAACATGCTCGCCGTTCCAGCATGCAGGCATAGCGTCTCGGTCTTCAATTATTGCCTGCATTTGATTTCTCAGATTAAACTGCTTGAATCAGGGGTGCGCCTGACCTGTATGGAGCCACTCGTTCTGCCCGTAGTATACTAATCATAGTAGTAGAAGTAATAATACTAATGACAATGTTGTCATGGGTGGGATATTAAAATCCACTAGTGCCACAGCTCCCGGAGGAATCTTAAAAGGCACTATAATTAAGTCACAACAGACTACAGACCTGCTGCGAATGAGAGGTGCGAGAAGAAAAGACACAGACAGTATGACTTCAGTACGGGCACGCAAATAGCCAAGGTTTACAAAACTTCTGTGCAAAATGGAATAGCAGGAGGCGACCTGGAATTTCTTAAGACTTGTGGGAAAACATAATGGGCAAAGAAGCTGTGTAAGCTAAAGGTATGGCCATGGGTGTGCAGCACGAAGAAAGGACCTTCTGCAAAAGTATCTCAGGGAAAAGAAAACCATTGCAGGATAACAGGAAGGGGTGTGAAATCAATATCAGCCCAAAGTCATTGGGGTACTTCATACCAAGGGAAGGGAAGGGAAGAAGGGAAAGGAAGGGGGAAAAAAATGGGTGACTAGGAAAAGACTAAGTTCTTTAAAAAAAGCATTCTTCATAAGCAGTATACAAATGAATGCGTGAAAAATTAAATTTGTATAAAGAAGGGGTGTGAGTAGCAGGGAAGAGAATTAGCAGTGATTTATTGCCACACTGGCAATTCCCCAGGGAAAGATACGTGCAATGGAGAAGAATAAAACACTGGAAAAAGTCAAGTGTGGGTATTAAAATGTATATAGAGAAAGAAACATGATTTTGCCAACTCTCATAAGTTAGTATGACCTTAGCCACTAGTAAAATAACAGCACAGATAGAAAAAAACCTATATCTCCACACAGCTAAGAGATAATGGAGCAAGAAGCAATAAACAATATAATTTAAAAAGAGAAATCTCTGCAGAGTGACTGCCTTTGAAAATGACAATTAAAATTGATGATTTGATCAAAATGTGCCTAATACTTCTACACAGGAATAATGTTATTTACAGGCAGTCCTCCAGAATTCAGTATAACTTTCTGTGCAGCTGGGAAGATGTTTGCATCTATAAATGTTTTTGGGATCAGAGCACTTGTGGGTAATGGGAACGCAGCTCCCGGGATGCGAAACGTGAGTCCGGAGCCCCAGCATCAGTTTGCGGGGCCATGATGGGCTGCGCCAGTTGGGAGAGAGAGAGGAGCTCACCTATTTAGATTCCCTGGGAGATGCCCAAAAGAGAAGAAAAAATTACAACCATCTGTGAGCATCTAAATAGTGTAAACAGGGGAAAGTGAGGGGGGAATGTTTTGTATGGCAGTGGGAGGTGGAATTTGCACTACCGTGATGGGAAACATAAAAAAACCTGCGTACCAGCGGGGAAAGGTACATTTGAGAGAGTATCAAAAGCTCCCCCCAGCATCTGGGGTAGGCTGCATAGGGCCACGCTAGCGCTGCAGCCTGGAGACACTGAAAACTCGGTTAAACAAATCATTAGAAAACATTGAGCGGGATTCATTAGAAAATATGGAGCGGGATACGGTCTTATTCTTGCAAAGCGAACGGCTGTGAGAACCTAATTAGTTATTTCAATCAGGCTCCCCGGAGTCAGTCATGTCTGGATTTGCCTTTCTGACTCTGCAACCAGTTTCTTCCCGGATTTCAGGTTGGCTGGGCAAGCTCGGTGGCGGGGGGAGCCCCGGGGAGCTGCGGCAGCCCCCGGCACACGGAGGGTGTTGGGCAACAGTGCTAGCGAGCCTTAACAGAAAAGAGTAATGAGTAAAGAGGGAAAAATGGAGACGACAGCAGCGGCGTGAAAAGGAAGGGAGGGAGAGAAGCTTTTGAAGGAATAAAGGATAGCTAGCTGCAGATACCTACAGCTTCTCCAGGCTGTGTGCGGTCCCTTTTCCAGCCTCTGTCATCCATGCAGGTGCCCGTGCTCCTATGGGTCACCCCGGGCTTGGGCACCTCACCTGCTCTTATTCCTGGGTGATTCTATGATTCTATACGGGTAGACGTTGCGCTGAGGGACATGGTTTAGTGGTGGTTTTGGCAGTGTTAGGTTAACGGTTGAACTTTATGGTCTTCAAGGTCCCTTCTAACCTAGACGATTCTATGATCTTATGATTCCATTTCCAGTTGTGTGCATGCAGAAAGGATGGAAAATCACAACTTGTCTGTGCTCAGGTATTCCCTGAGCTGTCTGCCACGAGTTACACAAGGCCCTGAACTGCTCTGGTTTGTGTCACAGGGTCAGGCTTGGCACCTGCAGACAATCAGAGCCCAAATGAGCCCAGGAGTCTTTCTCCCCGCTCCCCACAGGGAACACGTCCTGGGGCAATGAGATCCTGAGCCAGAAACTGCTGGACAGTCACAGATCCAACGGTGAAACTCGTTTCCCTTTGCAACTGAAGCAATTGTGCATTTTTTTGAGTCTTATTTCATTCACTTATCTGCCTGGGACACGTGCCTGGGTATTGTAAAATCAACTCCAGAAGACACGCAGGCACACGATCACGTTCCTGTTGTGTGTGATACGGAGCGTGTAACGCAGGTATGGTTTTATGCCAGGTTCATGCTGCCTGTGGGAGGACAGGTGATATGTGACCTGGCACAAAGCCTGGTGGTACAAAGTTTGCACATCAATACTTTCTGGCTGGTATGAGCCAGCTTTTTGAGTTTATACTGACATGATACTTACCATCGTGTGGGCATGACTATGTTGATCCAACAGACCCAGTGCCTGAGTTACTGTTGAAGTGTGGCTATAAGGAACCAAAGCCTGGAAAACGCTTGGTAGGATGGCAGCTCTGCTAATGGTTTTACTCCTCCAGCTTCAGGCTGGGCATCTTGCTGGCCAGGAGTTGACAAGGTTTCTGCAAGTCAAACCAGTCCTGGTGCTTCCACAGAAAATACAACTGGGGAAAATGCCTGGATATTGTGTAGCAAAATCTTCTGGGCCATCTTTATCCATATGGCAAGGGAGGCATGGGCCAGGAGAAAGTCTTTAGCAGGGCGGTAGCATCCCGTCTCTGAGCTGGAGGAAGCATCCCACCATACAGATGCTACGTGTCCGACTGCAGCCATCACAGTTTCAGTAGCGTGGCACTGTCCCCATCCAAGAAAATACAGAGCCAGGATTGTCTTTCTACAGGGAAAAGCCGGACTTTGACACCAGGGCAGCCTTAGGAAGGTGCTGGATCACAGATATTAAGTGATCCAGCTCCAACTTCAGCTGTGGCTTTGTAGATTGACTTGTCCATGTGAAATGTTGTTTGCGCAGCCCTCAGCAGGGCCGCTGGAGGGAAAGCAGAGGGCAGGACAGCCCGGAGACACCTCAGCCTGGCTGGAGACCTGGCTGTGCCTGCACCGGCCGCGGGAGAAGCCGTGTGTCCTCCGTGTTTGCTCACAGAGAGGTAGGAAGGCAACCGGCTGGCTTTGCTCGGGCGGCTTGATTACCGTATTGATTAGCTCTGCCGCCGTGCCCGCGATGAGGGAGCGAGCGGCAACAATTCATTCCTGTGTACAGCGGGCAGGAGGGCTGCGAGAGGGGTGGGAGGGTGAGGCCGGGGAAACCAGCGGCACGGGCAACTGCCGAAGGACAGCCGTGGGCCAGCCTTGCTCACGGGGCCTCCATGAGCCCCTGGGTTTTCATGCAAAACAAGTGTCTGTACCGGCACAGCCTTTAAATCTCTTCCCAGAGTGTTACATCAGGAGCAGTTTGTAACGTGATGATGATATGACCGTGAGCAAGGCACAGGCAGTTTTAAGTCCACGGCTGTTGAGCACCTGGTGAGGTTTTCTGAGCTGTTTGGGCTGTGCTGAGCTCTCCCCACGTGGTGGGCAAGTTCCACTCCGTGGGCGGTTTGGGTTGTCCTGAGGCTCTGGGGGCTCTGGGGGCTCTGGGGATGGTGGATTTGCAGCTCTTGGTTGTGCTGCAGGACAGTCCCAGCAGCAGCAGGCTCTGCCTGAGCCCTCCTGTCCTCTCCAATGCTTCTAGCATGGGCTCTGTCTTCACCCATCCAAAAAGGGCCAACAGACCTAGGCACACTTTTCCTAATACAACTTAGCAAAATAAGGCAAAACAAGGAAGAAGGTGGAAAAAAAAACCAAAACACCTGTCACAAGCAGAGCACCATCTTTTCTGAGGCTACCAGGATTTTTCCTGGCTTTTTGCTCTGGGGGAAGCAGCCACGAGCAATGGTGGGGAGCCCCAGGCGTGTGTCCCCACGAGCATACAATGGCAAAGGGGTCTGTGGACACGTGGAGGATTTCACGCTGTGTCCTGTGTCTGGGCACAGCCAGGGTAGTTTTGCAGAGGTGGGTGCAAATGCTCCTCTTGCCCAGGCCACGAGGCTGGGGCTGGCTGGGGTCCCAGGGAACGGAAAGCCGCACAGGGGAGTACTGGGTCTGGAGCCACTCTCCATAGATGGATTTCTTTTCTTAAATTATGCTTTAATTTCCTCTCCTTCTGGTACCAATGCCTATGTTTTAATGAGCTCGCTCCCCTAGCATATCAAACAAGCCTGATCCCTGGTGCTCCCTGTTTGCAATTCCCAGTGGCTTCTAACCAAGAATTGTGCTGTTTAATTTTGCCAGTCTTCTAGTTTACATTGAAGCATTAAAAAAAAAACATAGGCGAAAGGACCATATTTCTCCCGGCCTATTGATAGAGCGTGATAGGTATTAAATTCTATAATTCTTTCACTGGCCTTTAAGCAGCCTTGGTGTTAATATTTAATGATGAAAGATGCTGGTAATCAGCCCTGTATCCCAAGTGTCTGAATGCTTTATGATCTTGCCTTTGGGAGCCTAATTGTGAACCCAGCCTGCCAGAGCTTCCCACCCCAACTTAATAAACTTTGCCATTCCTGCCCAGCACATCATCTGTCTCCAGGCAGGATCCAGCGCAGAGATGATCAGGTAGCACGAGGAGGAAGGACGGAGAAGAGCATGGTAATAAGGGTGAGCGTGGAGGCTGCTGAGAGACGCACGTGTGTGAAGGAGGCAGCGTGCCCTGCCGCCGCAGGGAAAGCAGAGCCCAGCGAGGGGCAGCGACTGTTGATTTGGCACTGCTTTGGGGATCGCTCTAACTCCAGCCTTGCGGCACAGATGTCCGCGGGCTACACTGCAGCCCAGCCCAGACACAGCAGACAAGAGCGCATTGACCATGTCCTCCCCAGAACAGCCAGGTAGCATGGGCTCTGAGCCTGGGGTCTGCATATGCCAGACCCTGCTGGTCTGACCTTGATGGTGGGATGCCTTCCTTCACCCTCCTGCCCGATGGTGGTGTCTCTTCCATCTCCCAGTCAGCCTAAGCCCCTCCACCAACACCCATCTGCCCGGATAAAGCCGGGCACTTGGTTCTGGACTCGCAGCTCCATCTCCAGCCGGTTTCCAGAGCATCGTGGGGTGTGCTGGCTGACGTGGAGGTCTGCCACAGCACAGGTAGTGCTGCTGAGGGTGATGCTTCACTGGGTTGGAATGGCCTCAGGCAAAGTCAGCAGAGCCCTGTACTGGAGGAGAACTGCTGTTAGTTGCTAATAGTACTTAGCACTTACACATTGCAGAGACATTTGTGTTCAAAGCCATGTACAAACATGATCTCATTAACTGCTGGCATGGGAGCAAGCGCTGTCATTCGAAGCCAGCTGTTGGGAAACTGAGGCAGGCACACAACTGTGCAGCTGAGGTGACAGAAGTAGACATCACCCATCTGCTGTGGCCGTGTAGGTTGCGCTCCTCCTGCCTCCCTGGTGCAGGGTTGCAGCCTCTGGCACTTCTGATGCCAGCACTGGGCTGGCTGGTCCTTGACCCTACTGATAACCATTACAGTGGGAGCCCTTCCCGTACCACCGTGAGCACTGTTGTAGAGATGTATTTCACCTGTAGATATTTTATTCCAATTTAGGAGATGCAATAAGCTTTCTCCATAAGGCATAAAACTTATTTTGCTTTATATTTGTCTGCCTAGGGTTTATGCTTGCATAATGAGATGAGTAAGTAACCTTGCAAGCTGATTGTGTTATATAGCCACATATAACCATTGGCGGAGGCTGGGAGCAAGTCTTCCCTCCTGAGCACGACCCTGAGGAAAGCTTATCAGGGAGGCCAAGGAGAAAAGTGGTCCTAGACCAAGAAAACATGAAATTCGTTAGTGTGGGGGACTCACATGCAGCAGCTGCAGGCACACATTGTCCAACAGGAGTTTCACAAGGGCCAGGAAGTGCCAGCAGGAGGGAGGTAGAGTCTCTCCTCTCCAGCTCACCCAGGTCACTCAATATATCTAATTCACCTTCTTGCAGTGTTTGTTAATCTCGCATCCTCCTTGAGACAGCTGCAGCAGAGTCCCTGCTCTGACAGGCAGTGTTTTATTACTGGAAGAAGAGGTGGGAGTGTATGCTTTTCGTTGCCTGGTGTAAAGAGGTACCAGGCTTCCTGGGCAAGGAGCAAAGAAGTCATCTTTATGCTTACGGAATGCTCAGAGTTGCTTCAATCACTTGCTCCGCTCCAGCCCCTGGTGAGAAGGGTTCAGCTTCTCAGGGCAAGGACTTGCAGGACTTGGCATCTGGGTCCTTGCCGCAGCTTCATTCAATGCAGGTTATCCTGGTTTTGGCTGAGATAGACTTAATTTTCTTTCTAGTGGTTGCTGTGTTTTCAGATTTTGTATGAAAGGAATGTCAATATTGCGTATTGTTTTAGTTGTTGCTAAGTAATGTTTATACTAGTCAAGGACTTTTTTCAGCTCCCCATAGAAGCACAGACAGAACAATAGAATGGCCAAAGGAATATTCTGTACCATTGATGTCATGCTCAGTATATAAGTGGGGGTTGCCTGGGATCTCTGCTAGGGTCGGGACGGGCAACCAGTTCACCAGGTAGTGAGAGTGACTTGTGTCTCATGTATTCTTTTACGATGATTATTATTGTTATTTTCCTTTTCCATTACTGTTCTATTAAACTGTCTTTATCTCAACCCACGAGTTGGTTTTCTTTTTCCTTTCCCCTCCTTTTCTCCCTCTTCTCCCTACCCTTCTTGGGGGAGAGGGGGAGTGAGTGAGAGGCTGCATGGTCCTAGTTGCTGGCTGGGGTTAAACCACAACACAGGTCGTATGAGCCACAGCCCAAGCAGAGATCTTTTATGGGTGGGCAACTGACATTGAGTGATGCTCATTCACTGCAGTGTCCTCAGGTTTGAGCTCCCACCAGTTTTGAGCACCTGCAGGGGCCAGAAGAACTATTTAGAAGTGCTGGAAACCCACCAAATTCCTCCCCAGGCATCCAGGTTGGAATAAAAGGGTGGAAGAAATGTCGTGTCACAGAACCAGCTCCTGGGAGAGTGAGTCCTGCTGCCCCTGCAGCTGGAGACGAGCTCCTGTCTGCTGCTGCGGTTGTGACTGGCACGGGCAGGCAGCTCCCACCTCGTGCTTCAAAGCAGAATGAGAAATGGGAAAGGCAGTGATGTGCTGGGAGAGCACCAAGCCGGAGGCTGAGAGAGGCAGATAAGGCTTCCCGGTGGCAGGCGGCGGGTGCTGATGTGCGGGCAGAGCTGCCTGTCTGCCTGCGAGGTGTCACGGCTGGTGCGGAGAGCAGAAGGCTGGGATGCGGCACAGCCTGCTCTCGCTCCCCGGCCAGGGCTTGGCACAGTCCGGCCCTGCAGAGCCAAACCTCCCTCCGTCCCACCTCTATCAATCAGCCCTGGTGCCTCTCAGCTGGAACCATCTGAAGCCTCATCCTTGGCCTTTGGGTGCCCTCAGGGGATGTCTACTCCATCAGGGTCCTGCATAGCTGTTACCCAGCCACCACCTCCCACAGGTGCATAGCTCTTACCCAGCCCTTGGCACCTCCCTACAACCACCACACAACTAAAACATGCCCTCCCCTTTCTTTTGTCCATCTGCACTTGTCCCCAGCACTCCCACCGTTGTCCCCAGCACCCTGTTACTTAGCATTCGATGTTCCGTACATTCTTCTCTGAAACCAGGAGTTTCCCCAGTGCTGCCTTGACCAGGAGTCAAGCCTTAACAAGCACATTGTAAAAAAAGAAATCCAAACAACAAGGAAGGGATCAAATGTTGCTTGGAATCTTTGACTTCTCCCTGCTCTTTCAGACTCGAAATATCAAAGGCAAAATAAGATTTTCAGTGTATCAGAGAGCGGTGCAGGAAGGCACACTGTAAACAACCTAATGAGTTTAGTGCCAGTGAGAATAGTCCCCACTATTACATCTCTCTTCCCAAAATGAGAGAATCCTTCTGATACAATTTACTGACATCATTAGCAGGGCTTCCTGCACTGCTGCGGAGTCTTCCCCCGCCACTGCTTCGTATTTTAAGCTTGCAGGCTTCAAATGTTATTGTTTTAATCTTTACATAGCAAGAACATTTTAGAATTGGGAACTAGGTTTGTCTGGGGGGTTGCCTTGAAGTGCTCATATTCACCTAAAGGGATGTAGACTCTGAAGTATAACAATGACAAATTAACTTTCACCGCTAGCAGCCATTTCGAGAAAATCATCCGCTTCTGGGTTTGTTTTTTTTTTTTTATTTTCTTGTTGCAAACTGCTTGCTCTACTTCCTAAGGGGTAGCTGAGCAGCTCCAGCCATTTTGGGCAATGCCGAAGTGATCCAGCAACCTTTAGCTGAGAGACTGATCTAATACAAAATTGAAAATGTAGAGGTTTGAATTTTGTGTCTGGAAATACAAAATTTCTGCATCAAATTCAGTGGGTGTTTGCATTCTTAAATACAGCTGAGTTCTTCATACTGCAAGCTGACCCTGCTGCAGAGCACCCAGTTTGGAGTAACAGCTGCAGGACTGGAGAATCAAGTGGTGTTAGGATGCTTTGGAGTCCATCGTTAAGTCTATTTTCTATGGCGGCGCAGGATCTTAATGTGCCTAACAGAATATGTAATGAATATCTGGAGTAATGCATGAGTAATCCAGTTTGCACTTCAATACGCTGCTGGCCTGTGTAGTGCCACTACTATAAAGACTGCTGGAAAAGCTGCTCCTGAAACTGTTGTAGAATCACAAAATTATTTAGTCTGAAAGAGACCTCAAGAAGTCTCCAATCCAGCCCTCTGCTCAAAGCAGGGACAGCTTCAAAACCAAGTGTCCTTGTTTGAGCAACACAGGACTAATTTCTCTTTCAGTAATTTTATTTTTCAGTAAAGTCTCTTATAATGCTCGGGAAAACTGCACTTTTAGAAGACTCTAGTGTCTGAATTTGTGAAAACATTTACTTTCTAGCCAGCTCTGGGGTGCGGGTTTCAAGGTCTCGGTGTTTCCGAGCTCCCCAGGTGCGGGGACGAGGAGCACCGAGACCCGGGCACTTGACCCAAGCTGCCAACAGGGTTATTTCATACCAGGAACGGCACATTCGGTAGAAATTGGAAAGTTTGCTGAGGAGCTCTCTCTCTCTCTCTCTCTCTCCCCCCCTTGCTGGCTGCCATCCTGAGCACTCCTCGCCCCGGTGCCGGAGCCCTGAGCCCTTCCCTTCCTCCCTCAGCTGCAGCACTCACAGGGTCCCACCTTGGCTGTCCCTGCGGGGAGTGCACGGCTCCTGCTGGTGGGATGGGCTGGGCATAGTCCTTGTCTATTTTATATTGGTACGGGGACCAGTACTGGTTCTTTGGTGTTATTAATGTTAATTAATAATGCTTATAGTCTAATTCTATTAAATCTGTTTATATTTCAACCCTCAGGTTTTCTTGTTTTTTTCCCAATTCCCCTTCCTGTGTGGGGAGGTGTCATTGGGTGAGAGAATAATTGTCTGAACAACAATAAATTGTTGTGGGTTCCTCAAACCATGACACCAAGTCAGATTGCTCAGGGTATTGCCCTGTCGGATTTTGAACATCTGCAAGGATGAAGATTGCTCCACTTCTTTCGACCATTGGTCTAGTGCTTGACCTGCCTTACAGGGAAGAACCTTTTCCTCGTGTTTGGCTGGGATTTCCCTTGCAACTTGTGCCTGTTGCCTCTTGGACTTTGGTGTGGTCCTCCAAAAGAGATTCCTCCATCTTCTCCATAACCCCCTGGAGATTTCAGCGATGCTGTAGGATTGCATCTTGTTTCTGCTACTGCCTCCTGAGTTGCAGCAAGATTTGTTGGGGTTGCTGCTTTAGCTGGCAAATAGCAGAATAATTAAAGAGGAACTTTACGGATAAATAATCTTCCATCTTCCTTTACCATGCTGGAGGAATCCCAAAATGTAACACCAAGCAGATGGGAGGATTGTCCCCTTATGAAACCACACAGGTTTCCTCGTTGCCTTAATGGAGAGAGAATGTCTCTGCAGATTCAATTCTCAGCTGTTGGGATTTCCCACTCCAGACCCACCTCTGGACCTGCCCCTGCAGGAACCTGCCTCGCTGCTGGCTGCAGATGGAGCCTTTGGATGTCTAACCCTGCATGGGGCTGGCACTCCTTACAGTCCTCATCCTCCTGCTGGCACAACACATACACTCACTGCATACTCACCCTCCCTAGCTTTGCATTTATATTTAACTTAGGAACAGCTAACTCAGATTGAGCTGTTTCTTTTCCAGACAAACTTGTCAGACCTTATTTGTATGCCTCTCTTGTCCTTCTTTAGAGCCTCTACCTTTTGCTTTCCTGAATCGTAATTAAAAAGCTACATCTGTCCTACAGACGCTGGGAGCAATTTCCATGTCCAAGGCAAACCACAGACACATTTCAGATTCCTGCTAGTGCAGGACTCGTGCACACACATCCACCCCCATCTGTCCAAACACTGGTTTCCGCTCAGTCAACCATCTCAGTTCTTTGTCCATCCAGAAGCTGTGGGATGTTCTGGCAGGTGAAAGTATTGATGATGGGTGAACCATAAGTCCAAAGGTACTGTCTAGATGGTAGGGAATGCACCATCCCTTGGGGACTGTGGAGATCACCCTCAGTGGTTTCCATGGCAAATCATCAGATCAGTGCTAGGTCTTCCTGAAGAGAGCTAATAGCCCAGTATTTATTGATGACCTGGCAGAGAGTGTACAGTCTTTACAGATAAGAATTAAAGAGGATATAAAATTCAGCAGAAAGACAAATGTCACCAAGGCAGCATCAATCACTCGGTAGCCTAAATTTGTTCCAAAAGTCTGGCTTTTGGTACAATGAAATGGAGATCCATGCATCTCTGAACAAAGATATAGACATGAGTTGGGACGGTTGTGCAGAGCATGGATTAGAAAAGCGTGGTGGGATCAGGTGGAAGCCTTCTGAACTTGAAGTCCCTGAAGAGGAGATTGACAAAGGGCAACACACACTGGCTTCACAGCCATATGGGACTGTGCATTGTTTTAATAAGAGTACCGGTGGGCTCAATGTCCAGTTCCAGGGTCACACCGGATGAAAACATGGAAAGAATCCAAGAAAGAGTTATAAAATTTAGTGAAACTGAAAAAAAAACCCTAAAGATTTTGTTTTATAATGAAAGGTTTAATGAAAAGCACTTGGAATAGTTACTTGACACAAGTCTGGAAGTACCCAGCAGAAGAGAATATATTTGAGACCAGAGAGCACTTTAATCTAGCGATCAAAGATGTAACAAGATCTGGTGGCTGGAAGCTGAAATTAGACAAATTCAACCTGAAAAGAAGTAGCATTCCAACAGTGAAGGGAATTAGCCATTAAGCAACGTACGGAGGAGATTCTTTCTCACTTGGAGGTTTTTTACTTGAAATTGGATGTCTTTTTAAAAGATCTGCCCTAACTCAGCCAGAAATTATAGGTTTGACACAGGAATCACTTGGTAAAACTATCTGGCTTGGTGATGAAAGAGGACAGACTAGCCTTTCTGGCCTCAACATCAATAAACCATGACATCCTGTCGTAGAGACATTTGCTCTTCTTGATCTACATGACTTCAAAAGCTACATGGACTTGTCTAGTTTCACTTGAGTTACCTTGAGTTATTTACAGATTACTCCACTGCATGCAATACCTCTGCATCGAGTTCTTCAATTCCATGTACGTGTGTGTGATCTGGACACATCTCCTGCTTCTCACTGGCCATCTCTGCTCCAGGATTTCACCTTCTTGCTTGCCTCTCTGGCACAAAATCAAAGGAGAGTCAATCCAGTTCCCCAGCCAGATCCCCCTTCTTCAAGGAGAGTTGGCACGAGGAGAGGCAACCATCCAAAGTCGTGACTGTGCTGAGCATGGCTGCATTCATTGCACGCTCCCAGAAGGACCGTTGAGCATCCAGATCTTTGGGAAGCAGCAGCAGGACAGAGATGAGTGTGCTGGCCCGCGTAGCTTGGGATTGGGGCTATGCATCCTGCTTTGGCTGATTTGGGGTTCAGAGTCAGTGCTGGTAGGAGACTGGATCACTGCCAGGAGGAGTGGGACAAACCCACTCCTGCACAGAGGTGACTCAGTCCTGACGCGGTGGGAGCCTGCATTCTTGTCCTTGGCATGGTCCAGAAGATCGGGCACAAGCTTTGCTTACCTTCCTGTTTTCAATATTGGTTATATTTTGATTTGCATAATCCGGTACAGTAAACAATACAGTCAGATGAGACTAAACGAGGGGTGAAAAGAGGAAAATGCAAACATATTTACCTAGTCTGATGAGCAGCACACTGATCGGACATAAGCTGCCACCTGAACTCCTGAAAGGCACAGCTTGGTGCTCGGTGTGAAAGCTGGGAAGTGAAAAGTGGGGGAAGAGAATGGATGTGGTGTGGGAGAAAAACAAAATCACTTTCTCGGGGATGAGGGATGCCGTATCTTCCCAGCTTGAAAGGGTCATCTGTCCTGGTAATGCCTCCTGGGCTGCTCATGCGTACGGTCACTGTGGGATGAGGAATACCCGACCGCCGTGCAGCTGCAGGAAGGCTGCTCCACTGCTCCTTGATACTGCCTGGTGGCATTCCCTTCTCCAGCAGAAGCCGACCACAGATGGTGTGAGCTGCAGGGAGGGTGTGGATATGGGATGGGGGAGGTCAGAGAGGCTTGAACCCTCAAAGCAACCTGGTCAGGTACTTCACCAGCACCCCCACATCCCTCCCCTCTTTTCCTCCTTCCCCTGCTCAAGAAGGTGCTCCAAGCACATCCAGGCAACTGTGTTGGGAAGAGAAATTACTCTCTGAAATGAAGGCTGAAACAACGCATGTTTGCAAGCAGGCAGCGTGTTTGAAAGAAAAGGCACAGGTTGCTGCTCTGTTGTTGGAATGCCAGGTCACATTTTTTAAAGGGATTTTGAGAGTAAATTTATTTTAATTAAATGGCTTTAAGCAAAACAAAGCACCATGTTTCATTTCAGATTTAATGTCACATTTCCTTCCACCCCAAATCTATTCTTTGAGGTTTTGTGTCAGAAAGAGACCTGAAAAAAAAGACTGGCTTTAGCCAATGGGGTACATTTTCTTTTGTCTTGGCTTAGTAAGCAAACTTAAGGAAAAAAAAAAAAAGAGATGACTGCACAAAGCCCTTTCCCACAACTGAAGCTCCTGACATGTGCCAGGCAGGAGGCGCAGACGTCGCGCCAGCCCCACGCTTTCAGCGGGGACTCGATTGTTTGCAGGCGCTCCTCGTACCTCCCTCGCACAGGTAATAAGAGCCCTGGCAGAAGGCAACCTGCTGCCGGCTACTGAAGTGCATAATAAGGTGTACGTTTTATAAGGGAGACGGTTTTAATGGGGTTTAGTGGATCTAAGAGTCTCCACTGTGTCATAAATTCCTGAGACAAGCTTTTGGTGTCATATTGCTTCTTGTTATAATGAAGGGGATTTGAATAGGATGTAATGTAGTTGGGAGCTAAGATATGGCAGCAATTTATCACGAGAATCTGCTGCAGCGCTCAGGAAAATGAAAGCTTTTTTAGATATAGATACAGATGGATTGGAAATGGACTTGCTTCTCACACAGGAGGCTCCTTTATCACCAATAATATCAGGACAAATACTGCTTTGCACTTGGCACTGTCTCTAATTGCATTAACATATCAGTTGCGAGTGGTAATGCTCCTAGCCAGAAACTCATCACCAATAGAGCCTCTGGCATACGAAGAAGGGTGCCAGCTGCTTGTAGGTGTGAATATTGTCATAAATGGGATTTCATAAGCAGAAGTAAAAGATCCACTCATATCTCCTTCTACAGTAAATGAAGCAGCTCCTTGCTTTGCAGCTCCTTGCTTTACAGCTCCTTGCTCCCCATCCCTAGCTGTGAGGGTGCACCCGGGTGCGGACAGAGGAGGTAAGGCAAACCTTCAGGGGAATAAAGGAAAGGTTTGCCCCGCAGGGTAAAGCTCTCATATGAGTTCTCAGAGATTGTGGGTTTTTTTATATTGATCAGTTATCCTCCTGCAGTGGGACAATGTGTCTCTAATCTTGGCAAAATAAAGAATATAGGGTACTGGGGAAAAGTCAGGGAAAGAACCTAAAAAGAGCCTTAAAATAAAGTACAGAGCAAAGTATGGTACTATTGCTCTCTCAGCCATGTTACCTTCCCTGCCTAGGGTGGCTGGAAGGGATCTGCACAAGGAAATGCTTACAGCAAATGGAGAAAGACCACCTAATGTCCTCACCGCTCCGGGCAGCAGGTGCCTGGCCTTGCCTTCAGCCGGGTCTTTTGCAGGACACATTATATGAGCTGACCAGTGCAGTGATGGACAGTTGGACGGTGCTGCAATACCTGTCCAACATGGGACAACCCTACAGCTCAACCCCACTGCTGTGCTCTTGCAGGGACTCCGTGGGGCTCATAGTGTCATAACCCAAAGAAAACGGGGCACGGCTCCAGCCCAGCTAGGCCCACTTGAGGGACACCATGCACAGCAGGGGGCAGAGCCAACAGCTGGAGCCAGCCCTGGGAAGGGATGCCTGGGGAAGTGGTGCAACCCATCAGCAGTGCTCTACCACCCATTTGCAGGCAGCACGCCTCTTCCAGACCCAGGAGCACCCCTACTCCTGCAGGGAAAAATAAGTTTCTACAGCTGGCATAGCATGAGTGGCATGGACCTTGGGGCACTAATAGGCTTTAATTGCCCAACTGGCCCCACCTGGGCTCCCCACCCACATGTCCAGCAGCTCCATTCAAATTCAAGCCTGAGCCTCTAATCCTGGTCTCATCTCTTTTGGGGATGTTTCTGTTCCTAGTCTTGATGGCTCTTCTTGGCTGAACTCTGGGACCTAACTTTTCACTTCATCTTCCCTAGGGCTACTGATGGCCCTGTCTTTATCACCAGCCTGATCCCATTCAGTTATTGTGGGATGTGCTGGTCTCTGGATGCTGCCCTGCCACTGGCTTCCCCATTGCTCAGGAACAGCTCTGTTCTTGCTGCTCCTTTACGGTAAGGGCCATCTCCGAGGTGATCAGGGAAGCTCCTGCATCACACGGAGAGCCCGAGCAGAGGACTGGTGAGTGTCTTCCAGCTCCTTCAGGAGGAAGGCTGGGGGTATCCTGAATG
This sequence comes from Larus michahellis, assembly GCF_964199755.1. Classification (NCBI taxonomy): domain Eukaryota; kingdom Metazoa; phylum Chordata; class Aves; order Charadriiformes; family Laridae; genus Larus; species Larus michahellis. Next base: position 2,556,409 of record NC_133906.1, on the reverse strand, counting down.
GGGCAATGAGACAGTGGAGGCAGGTAGAACTGTGCCTCCAGAGGAGGTCTTCTCCCCAGTATTCTTGCCTTTAGCCCCTGCTTGAGTCGTGCAGCGCATTACCTAGCATGCAGGACTGATGTGTGTGACTAAAAAAACCCCACAGGGATGTCTGGAGCTTATGGGTGCACTGTTTTTTCTGACTGATAAGCCTACAGGGAGACATCAGTGACTTCCCAGGAGAAGCAGTCCATCACCTGGAATGTATTCTTCCTGCCCATGCCTCTGACCTTCATTTGCCTAATGTTTTTTCTTTCTTTGAATGTAAGTCTGCAACATGAGAGCTGGGAATATGGCACTGGGTGACCGTGATGGGTGAGGGAAACTTCTGGGCATACTTTATCACCTGGTTTCAGGGCTCTCTGCAGCTTTCTGGCAGTATCTGCAGGCGTTGCTGTAGCTGTGAATAGGACTTCATCATAATGCAGGAAGGGCCATCTTGCTGTATAGAAACAGTCTGCAGAGGAGAGCCCAGACCTTCAAGGATAAGCTTGGCCTGTGCCTCAGAAAAAGGATATAACCTCAAGCTTTGTGCATGTTGGGGGCTGAACCCTGGAAGCACAGTGTGGCAAAAACCAGTCCTGTAGGTGCCTGTTGTGCACCTGTCCGAGCTTGTGGGGATCCTGCCTGTGCTGATCACAGACCCTGCAAATGAGAGGTCCGTGCACTGCTGGGGGTCTCACCAGTGCTTTCACACAGGGGAAAATGGTTCTAACTTTCTGGAAAAAAGATTTCCCTAGCACAAACCCGTAACCAGTACTCATTTCTCTTGTACCTGCCCTCGTTTCAGGTTAAATATGACTGACTTTCTCCCAGTTTTTGCAGGTATAAGAAAGTTACCTTCAGTATTTGGGTGGTGTTCCTGGTGGGAGGGGGAAGGACCCAGATATGTTCTTTTGTTGCCTGAGGGGCTTCTTAAGTGTCAGCCACTCAGGGATGTAAATGTTGCATACATCAAGTTATTCAGAATCTGTCTCATCCTCTTTTGATCTCATATTTGTGTCTTTTTCTGGGCTCTGGATCTGTTTATGCACCCCACCCCCTTCACTTCTTTCTTCCTTTCTCCTTATAACTCTAATCATCCCTTTTAGCTTCTAAAGATAGGACAATGTTGTGATAAGGAAAAAGTAATTTTGCAGCTTGACCTAAAAATGGGCATGTTTGGATTCAGTCAATTCTTGGAATGCAGCTTCAGAATTAGGCACAACTTCCAAAAGTCCAAATCTGGACTTTTCTTGTGCTGTGCAGAGGGCTAGGTAACCCTTGAGACGGTCGGTTCCTGTCCCTCCCTTGCCACGAACGCTTGGCATGGGGACTTTGTCTGAGTCTGGGAGCAAATAGGAGGGGTGGGGTGAAGGTCTGATATGCTTATGTTGGCTTTGATGGCTTTAAGGAGCGTCATGGCAACAGTGTTAGCTGGATAATATTGCACACAGGATTATAGTGCAGGCATAGGAGACAGTGCTTTAAACACATAAAATATCCCCTCTCTATTAGCCTGCTTTCCCCTCTGGGTGGGGACTGCTATATTTCAGGATCAGTAGAGCCATGGGAAAGGTCAGAGGACCTATATTTGGTGCTCTAGCTCAGCCTATTTCTAGCACAAGGTTTGACTTGTGGACACAGCCGTCAAGCCCATTGGAAAGGAGAGGGGCACTGCTGTGTGGGTCCTGAGCTCCCAGCCAGCAGGACGAAGAGTGGGGAGTCAAAGCAAACCAGCTCCCTGGGATTTGTCCTGCAAACCAAGAGCTGCATGTGAGGGGACATGTGCAGGTGACAGAAGCGTGGCATGGTTTTTTGCCTTGCTCACAATCTGAGGGTAGATCTCTGGGAGTCGGGGGGAAGCTCTGGTGAGTGGCAGGATGGGTAAATGCTGAAGAGCCCCTCCAACAACTGTCGATTACTCCAGTAGTCTCTGTGGGAGTCTTGCTCCATTCTTGCAGACCAAATCCATGAGGAGGGGCAGCTTCAGAGCTCCTGCACCTCACAGCTGCCTTTTGGAGGCGAGGCCAGGCACTGGAGAAGAACATCATGGGGTGGGGAAGGCAATCTTGCAGGGCTAGGGATGAGGACGCCACTTCCTTCTGCTCTGGGTCCTCCTTCCCAGGCACAGCAAGAGAGATGAGCCAGCTGGGTGCAGGTCTGCATGCAAGGTAGCTGCCCAAGGTCAGCACCTTTCTGGTCCAGCTTCGTGGTAGCAGTGGGCTGCCTGCCCACAGCTCCTGGTAGGGGCAGAGCCCAGATGACTTAAGCCGCCCTTGGGCAGCGCATTCATCTCCCAGAGTCATCTTGTTCTCTCTCCCCAGCACGGTCCTGTGCCAAGCCATGGTCGCAATGTCCAGGTCTTCCTTTCTTTCTCATTGTGCTTGTGCATTGTCCTTGCTGTTATGGCTCGTGTGGCCGTGGCGCTCAGAGCAGACCTGCAGATTGGTTCTGGCCTCTTGTCCCAAGGGAAGCTGCTTGGCCTTCTGTCATGGTTTTGGCCAGATTGGCCAATCAGAATGACAGATGGCCCTCCCCACCTCTCTCCTCAGAGAGGAGAGGAAGAGTTAAGGAGATTTATGAGTTTAGAAAAAGAACTAAACTGCTTTAATGAAAATAATAATAAATAAGGAAATAAGAAATAATAATAAAATAAAATTTAAAAAAAATTATACAATGTATACAAAACTGCATCCAGCTCCCAGGATGATGATTGTGCCACCAGCAGACACAGGGAAAGTCCCAGACTGGAGTCAGCGAGGGACAGGAGCTGAATTCTGGAACTAGAGTCAGGAATGCCCGGATCGGGACCAAAGGCAGATGAACAGAAAGGGTCCTCCTCAAACATCGACCATTGAAGAAAGATAAAAACGAGCCAGAGCAGACTTGCCCCTCTAATCCCTTAGCTTTTATGCTGACCATGATGCATATGGGATGGAATACCCTGTTGGTCAGTTTTGGGTCACCTGTCCCATCTGCTTCTCCCTGTAGGTGGGACCCCTCTACGCTTCTCCGCTTCCGACCCTCTAAGAAGGCAAACAGCGAAGTTAGCTGACCTTGGTTGTTATAGCAATAAGTCTAAGCAAGAGCCTCTCTGCATACCATTCCTTGGTATAATCAGGTCTTATCACTCTGAGAGTGAACAGTTTCTGAACAATACGCTGTTAATTTCAGACTTTAGTCAGTTAGAAGAGGCCCAGCTAAAAAGTAAAATTACAAATCAGAAAATTGGTTCTGTTTTACCTCAAACCGGGACACCTTCAGACTGGTCCTCCCTCCTGCGCTGGCACCTCTGACAGGTGAAAATCCCCTTTGCTGCTCTTGCCTCTCCCCTGGACAACAGGGTTTGGACACTTTCTGTGGGCTGGCGTGACACTTGGTGTGCTACTGCCTGTGAAATTCAGTCAGCACCAATAGCGTTAGGAGCACTAGGGCTGGCCTCGGCACTGAACTGTGCTGCTAGAGCAGGTCTATTGTTTGGACAGAATACTTTGCAATTTGTTTTCTGATCTAGCACCAAAAGGGTCCTTGTACATTTTCCCCTACCTCTGACTGCACTGTTACACCATGGCACTTGCATTGGATCTCCCACCTGCGCAGCCATGAACTCAGTGAAGCCAATGCTGTAGAAGTAAAAAGGCAACTTCAGGCAGATCTCTCTCAGCCTGATGATGCTAGGCTGGAATAAATGCACAATGAGGCTGCACCGACTGGTACATCAGCACTGAACATGTCAAAAGGCAGTGGAAGACCAATGTGATGCTCCCACCTTCCCCTAGAATAAGGCAGTTCTTCCAGTGGGGAGAAGAGCGGGGGGAGGTGGCATAAAAGAGCCAAAACCAAATCCGTCCTGGGCCACAGTGTCTGTGCAGGCAGCCTCTGCTGCTCCAACAACTTCCCAGTTTGCCCTTATGTTTTAGGGTCCTGTTGTTTGTCCTTGTTCCCTGTTAGCCCATCCTGACCTCTAGAAGTTTCCTCCAGATGAAGGTTGCTCCAGTTGCTCTGGAGAAAGCAGCAATTTCAATTCTTTTCCAAACTAAGCAGAGAGCAGCAGCAAGGAGGAGGGAAGAGTTGGATTTCCTCCCTGGGGCCCAGACGGAGCCTTTAGGCAAAGATATAACACACAATACCCATAGTGAAGTGTGAATAAACAAAATGAACAGCTCTGCTGTTCATTAAGGCCATGTAGGTGTTGGCTTATACAGAAAAGTCAACCTACTATTGCTGTGGGGAGCTGTTAACTTGAATAACAGTGACCTGTTATAAGTGAAGTGGTACTATGTGGGCCTGAAAGGATGAATGTTAGCTATTGTAATTGCAACTGCAGTAATGAGGAGCTTGGGAGTGGGGCTGATAAGCAGCTAGATAGTAGACTAATGAGCAGGATGGCTATAGTCTGTCAAAGGACTAGCTAAGGTATCTGCAGGACCCCTATGGTATTGTATGTGAAGGAAGTGTGGACCAGGAAACAGCCAAATATAGCATTTAAAAGATGTATAGGATGAACTGAGCACTTAATGCTGATAATAATTGGCGCTTGAGGGTGTGCTTAGTGTATGAATAAAGTAATTAACCAATTAAAAATGCACAAGAGACACATGATAGAAAATGATAACCAACAGGAAAATGATTGATGCCCTGTACAGGGAGCTGGAACATTCAATGTATGTTATTAGGAGAGATGCCTGGGCTCTTCAGATACCGGCACGTGTAGACCCACTGGGTGCTCTTTGATCACTGGTCTAGAGTGTTGTACTTGCCACCTGCTGTGCTGCCTGTGTGATAAATTGCCTGGAATTAATTCAACCCCCCTGTTTGCAAGAAGCAGACTCTGGAAAATGTGTGGTATCCACATTGGCTGGCTTTGAAATGACCAAGCATGTGGCAGGGCCCTGGGGGGCATCTGCTTTCCAGAGGGAGGTGATGCCTGAAAGGAGAAGCGGCCGGCACCGTGTGGCACATCTAGAAGTCCCCAGATGAGCAGAAGGGGGATTAATCTGGTGAAGTACAATTGAATTCTTTGCTAGTTTCTTTTTTAAGACCCCAGAAAATATCAGTAACAAAGATGACGATTTCAAAATAAGGCATTGAAAGCTAGTGAATGCAACAGCGAAGGTGATCTGCACCATTTAAATTCACATGCCTTCCGGATGAGCACTGTGACAAAGTTTTTTATGGTACGGTCATAATTTTCTTTCTTCTCTTGATCCAACATGCTGGGAACACCGCTGCTGTAGTGTGAGGGTAAGGGCTGTTGAATCATAGAATGCGTTGGGTTGTAAGGGACCTTTAAAGGTCATCTAGGACCCTTCATTTGTTGCAAAACCCAAGTGTTTTGCACTTGGGGGAAGCGTTAGGGAAGAGGTCAAGTTATTATGGGAAGGGAAAGATTTAAGTCACTGGACGCTGCCCTGGAGAACCACATGTTATTCCCGCCTCTGCTACAGCACTCCCATCTGATGGCTAGCAAGTCCTGTACGCCAGATATTCTACTGGTGATTTCCAACGTGTTCCCCATTTCCTGGCATCTGGCTAGAGACCCTACTACTGGAATTGCTTAAGGCAGAGCAGTTGTGCCACAACTGAAATCAGTAGGAAACTTACTCTGAACATACAAGCCATCCTTGTAATAACTTTGCTGAAAAAAGTGAAAAAAAAAAACCAAACCACAAAAACCAAAAGAGGGACCAGGTGTCTCAGACTAAGTATCTTAAACTAATGGATCTATTTAATCTTCATAAACCCCTTCACAGTGCAGAATCTTGTGCAAATGAATTCTTGAATGCCTGTGAAGCACTCAGATACAGGAATGATGAGTTTCATAGGAAAGCAGATGGGGACATTAATATTTCTGTGCTTGTTGCACGACTAGGACAGTGGGCAGTAAATAAGGTAGTAAGCTGCATACTGAAAAACAAGGAGAAAACAAAATGTGAGGCAGGTGCTCACTCAGGAAGTGCCATTCGTGCGAAGGCAGCCTCACCTGGAGATGTTGATTTGATAACCTCACTGCAGTTTGCATGTGGGGTTTGCTCCAGACTTAGGGGGTTTATTTGCCTTGATGACCAGCAGCCCCACCCTTGTTGGTCCCATGCTACATCCCTGCCACAGAGCTTGTAGACCAGGGACAAGCGTCATATCCCTGTGAGGCATCAGTGGGAGTGGAGGCTGGGATTGTGGGGGTAGGGTAACCACGGATCACCAGCTGATGAATGCCTTGCCAGGCTGGAGCCACCATCACCTGCTTTGGAGCAAAGGTGACTTTTGAGGTGACTCAGTGGAGGAGAGAGGGGCTGTGAGTTCTCGAGAAACCTTGGGCCAGAGAGAATCGTGAAACCACTTTCCAGTTCTGTGTGAGAGTTGCAGGGCAAACTAAAAACTTGACCTCTGATGATTTCAGCTTGCCAACGAGGAGCGTTGCAAGTCTTCAGCATCTCGCCTGGTCTGCTGCAATCCAGCCAGGGATTCCCCTGCCTAGACAGCCAGGGCTCCTCTGCTTGGAGAAACGTAAGCTCCTGACCTGAGGGTTGAGCAGATGGGTCTGTCATGTCGCTGCTGCCGAAGCACAGTGGCAATGGCTGAGGTACCATGCCTACTTCACACAAACACTGTCTCCAGGGGCGTAGAATAAAAGTACATGTGCTGCACCGCTTCAGTAAACTGCGGAGTTTAGCCAGGAGTCCAAATTCTGCTTTTTCCTCACATCCCATAGCCTATTTTAAATGTCTTGGTATATACAATAAATGTATTGTATGTGTTATGATGCAATAATACATAGGTGTATCCTTTCTACAAGGTCTTTCATAGGCCTAATCAACAGCAGGGCCCAATATCTGTTTCTCTTGGAACATGAGCCTCTTTTGGTTTTGTGGTTGTGTTTGTGGTTTTTTTTTGTTTTGGTGGAGTTTTTTTTTGGAACTGCTAGAGCTGAGCAGCAGACGTTGTATCCCAGGAGGGCAACGGTTAGCATGCAAACAGAGAGCCTTCCCCTGAATCCCCACCAACCTGCCTGGAGAGCAAGTAATAGCCAAGCTGTGATTCCCTCCATGTCTGCATCCACAGGGGAATCAGTGAAACCATCCATCTTCTGATTTTGTTTCTTATCCTTTTTACTCTACTGTCTTGGCCTGCCCGTCATCTTACTGTATCTCCTTTCATCTTTCTTTTTCTCTTTACCTTCTTTCACCATGGAGATGGCCAAATTATTGACTCAAGGCTGTTTATCTGAATGTTTCAACCCCTTGAGTCTTCTCAGAATATGACTTGAAGTATTGAATCATTTTTATGAGTTTATTTCTAATGGGTTATTAATCAGTTTCCCTCTGCACAGCGGAGCCTGAAGGGTGACCTCAGACCATGTGGAACAGCAAAGGACTCAGTTAAAGGGCACTCCACCTTGGGGTATGACATACCAGCTTAAAGAATGGGATTCTTCTTGCCTGCATGATTAAATGCTGTAAGTACATCTGCTGCTACTGAAAACACACTTCCTTACTCTGTCATTGAATGAGTTTGGTCCCTTGAATAAATGAGCCTAAGCTCTGGACTTGAAATCCACAGCTTATGAGCATGCTGCAGATATTAGTCACATTGTTTAATGCAATACTGGAAAGCTCTTAGATGCTACAGTGACAAGCACAGTGTGAGCACTTGTACAAACTAGAACAAAAAAGCTTCTTCCTGCAAGCAGTCATGAGCAGGCTTAATGTAATTCGGTTTCTAGCAGAGAGGAAGTCTGCCCGACCCACTCATTTTCTCTCTCTCTCTCTCTCTCTATTGAATGAGTTTGATATCTGTGTTATTGAAGAAAAGTCAAGTCAAAGAGAAGAGGTTTGCATTTACGTCCTGATTCAGAAAATCGCTTGAGAACATACTTAACTCCAAACCTATCGTTACAGTTGAGCATTTGCACAAGTGCTTTGTTTTACAGGCATCGAGGCCCAGATCCAAGAAAAAAAAAAGTCTTAGGTACTTGAAGTGGGACTGGGAGAAAACTTGCACATCCGACACAAAATAAGGTCTTTCTCGAAATCCCGTTCAAGTTGCCCCAACCAGGAAGATACCTCTACCAAGTTCAGCTGATGCTAAAATTTCTCTTTTTGCCCTACCAAAGCTCCTCAATGCTGCAGAGCTGAGCACCCTGGGCCGGTGCTGCAGGGATGCAGGCAGCAGGGCACCCTTTGGGTCCCCTTGGGGGCCTGCCCAGGGCATCAGCAGCCCCACAGGACATTCCCTTGGTGGCAAGGGATGAAGGTAGGTGTTGTGTCTGGAGGACAGTGGGGTGTGCTGCCAGGGGAGATGGGATTCTCCTTGGCATGCCTGCCGGTGAGTGCAGGACAAGGGCAGAGGGACAGTGCTCTGGGGCATCCACTGCAGTTACAGGCTATGGCTTCATAATGAGTCATGTCGTATGATTATATGAGATAATACAATTGCACTGTTAACATTAAGAATAGCCATAAACGTTCTTGCAAAGGATAATGAGGTCTGAAAGACTTTGAAGCCTCTTGTGGGCACCCTGGGGTGGAGTGCTCCACTGCCCCTGCTGTCTCCTTGCACAGGCTTCCCCTGACTTGGGGTCAGCTACTCTGTGGCCCAACAGGCATGGTAGCCACATTCTCATGCTCACAGGGAGCTGTTTGGGTAGCAGAAACTGAGCCTTCCCGCTTAAACCAACACACATCCACGCTCCTTTCCCATTTGCTGTCCCTTGTGTGGGGCGTTCAGCTTGGTTCAGCCCAAAGATGGGGCACAGAAGGGACACATGCAAAGGTGAGCCTTGTTTTGTGTGTCCTGAGGCACCTCCCTGTCTGGTAGGGCTGTGGAGCACCCAGCCCTCCTGCCCTTGCTCCTCTGCCGCCATCCATGAGGGGGTCCCAGATGCTGAGCATCTCCCACTGCGGCTGCATCCCACCCACATACAGAGAGCGTCCAAGTGGTTCCCACGGGGGCCAGCTCTGTGAGGAGGAACAGATTAAAAATCTCCATTGTGAAAAATGTCAATATTTACATTCTCTAAGTTAAGTTGTTCTTTTTACGACTTTCTTCCATAAGTGCCTGTTATACTGTTTTGAAAAGACACGGACCTAAGAGCAACACAACCAGGAACTGACAGAATTAATAAAAGAGAGGCTGGGACTTATGAAAATAAGATGATATTAACAAGATAATTATCTCTCATCAAATTAGTCCAGAGGGAGCCGAGCCAAGCTCCACTCAGTAGCCTGGAAGGAAAGGAACTGGCAGGGGAAGCTATTTGTATAACAACAATAGAAACACTCTGCCCTTCTCTAGGAAAGGGCTCAGAGCAGTGAGACACCACTGTGATAAGCACTTTATAAATGCAGATAGAGAGAACCTTTTGTCTGAGGAGCTCGGAGCGGTTTCCACTGAAGAACGGTGGCTCCGCAGCCTGCTGCGGGAGGCTGGGACCTGGGGAAGGACCTCGGCTCCCCAAGGGGGCTGCAGCACGAGGGCTTCACCGCTCAGCAGTGCAGCCCATCCACCCTCACCCATTTTTTCCCCATGCTATTGTCTCTCTCTTCTCCTTCCTTGTATCTTCCCCCCCCCCCCGCCCCGCTCTTCTGAGGCCCACAGAATTTGTTTTCCATCCTGTGCCTAGCTGGATTTAACCTGGATTTAGCCTCACTGGAGATCTCGCCTTGATGTAATCTCACTTTTTTTTATCTTCCCCCTTTTAACAAAACAAAACGGCTTTGTATAAAAACCTGTGCTGACACACCCCGTCTGATCACGACGGAGCTGAGCGCGCTGTGGGCGATGCTGGGATAAGCTCTGCGGGTAAATATGGCCGCGGGAGCGTGTCCTGATGCACTGGCTCTCTGTGTGCTTCTCTGCCTCCCTGGCAGCACTGCCAATCCCAGACTACAAGGCAAGGGGGAGATCTCAGGAGACAGTTCAGAGAGTTTTCTATTCCTGCATCTGAGTATTTCCCAGTATTGGACTCTAAATCCAGCCCTCTCCTGGGGGAAAACCCTACGCAGAGCATCCTCCTCTCACCATCAAACAAGATCTGTGAGAGTTCATAAAGCATGCGTTTTTTCCCTGTGCTTTCTCAGACTTTCAAAACAAAGGCATGTGTTTGTAATTACGCTGCTGTGCTATATTCTAGGCATTTTAAATAGATTCATTTTCATTCTTCGGCGCTGTTTATGTGGTAGCAGTTTCCCTCTAAATGTAAAGCACCTCAAGGTTTTTGGTGTACTCCATTTCATAACCTACCTCAAAGCAACTGACTTTTTCTGCTCCCCTAGATGGCAACTTAAGACAAGTATTTATCCATCTGAGAGCGGCGTGTCTCAGGGAACACTCGCTGGGCAGAAAGGCGTGGGAGTTGGAGCAGAGGATGGACTGAATTTTGATTAACGCAATATGATGCTGTTGTGAACCAGACAAATGCCAGGTTGGGCCATGTTGTGGGTGAGCCTTCTGCAAGGATTTCTCATTGCTCCCCTCCTAAAAGGGAAGGTTAAGTCTCTGCCTGTTTTGCTTCGCTAAAAATGTCATGGAGCCACAAACCCAATTAGTCCCTTTGCTGTGTCTAAACAGGGACTGGAAAATGCTTCTGAGCTCCAGACCTGGGCTGTGCTCCTGCTCTGCATCTCTGAGAGGTTTCTGGCACCCCACCTTGGCTCCTGCAGGTAATGGGAGGTGTTTGGACCAAGGGCTTGGATGTTCCACTTGGGAGCCAGAGGACAGGGTCCCATGCCATGTCCCATCAGGTTTTCCAGATGCTTCTCTGCTGGCAAAACCTCCCTTTGCTCTGCCCACCATTTCCTCTGCTCATCCTTGTCCTGCTGTTGCCTGCCCTTCCCTGAGCTGGTGAGCATCCCAGTGCATGGGTGAGTTGCGGGGCCCCACCTTCTGAGTCGATACCCCCAAAGGTCTTGGAGGTGCAGCCAGTCTTTCTAGGTAGGCCGTGGGCTTACAGAGCAACAGCCTTGAGGCAGCAAACTCTGGCTAAATGCTTGAAGTGCTGAGGTTTGTGTAGGTCCTCACAGGAAGGCTGGGCCAGAGGGATCTGCATACCCGCTGAGCAGCAGAAGAGGGTGACAGACTGTGGGCAGCCACCTCCGTGGGGATGCACAGGCATCACAGGGGGGACAGTGCTGTGTTGCTGTCCCGCGAGACATTATACAGATACAGAAAGAAGTCCCAGCTCCAAAGATGTCACTCACCAGGTGCCTAGCACTTACCACGCTGGCTTGGAGAGGCCACCTCGACGTGGGGGACTCGGTGGCTGTGCCACCAGCTCTTGTGACTTCAACTGCTGGTGCCAGATGGCTACTCCTTCTCTGCTTGCCCTGGCTGAGCACATGTCATAGCATCCTTTGCTGCGGAGTGCTGGCCCTAGTAAATAAATGTATGTTGTGGAGCAAATGAATGAGTGAGTGAGTGAATGAAGACTTTTGGCTTCTTCTGGCTATGGAGAAAGCCGCGCTCTCCCCATGCGCCAGGCTGCTGAGGTCTGCCAAGTGCAAAACCATCTGAAAAAAAAAAAGGGAAAACGACTCAGTGAGCTAGAAAATGCCTGGGCTGTTGTGTGAAATTCCTCTGCACCAGCCCTGTCACTCCTCCTCAGCCTTGCACCCAGCTCTGCCTTTGATGAGCATCTCTCGTATTAATTAAAGGTGACAGGGTGCCGGGAAAACAATAGGGTGGGTCTCCTTGAGTCGCACCCCAGCCACCTCTGTGGTCTCAGCTGTCCCTTTGCTCCGTCTCCTGGCGAGCCGCCAGACACTTGCCACCAAGATCACAGAAGGGGCAAGAGGCAAAATGTTTGGTGCCACTTCCAATTAGTAAATTATTTTATCTTCTGGTTCCTGGCTCTAAATCTGTTATGGCGGCTGTAAAATGCCTCCCTTGGCTGACTAGATGGATGCACAGGATATTTTTTTAATTTGAAGGAGGAAAAGAACCCCATCCTGTTTCTAACCCAAAGTGTCCTCATATCTGTTCCCTGTGCGATCTCTAGCCCCCAGCTCTGCCGGAGCGCAGGCAGCAGAGAGCACTGGGAAACCTACCTGCCGAGGCACGGTTTCTGTGTTAGTGTTACAGTGTGGGTAATGATCCCCTGCGATAAAAACTGCCTGCTGGCTCCCCACGGAGAAATCCGACCTGACGTGGGGAGCCAGCCTCCCGCACCGGGGGAGCCCCCCCAGAGCACCGGGCTGCGGGAGACGAGTCCCAGCTCTCTCCTCGGGGCAGCGTCAGCCTGTCACCCTGCATGGGTTGTGCATGTCCTGATGGGATGAGGGGCTCAGCCCCATGGCACTATTGGCTTGGACCTCCCCTTCGGACCCCTGGGCAGCACCCATCCCACTCCTCAGAAGGAGAGAGGAGAAGCAGAGGAATTGTGACGACTAAAGTGGTTGTTTGCAATCAGAGGCTTTGAAGCGTGGGGCTGTGGACTGAGATGGGAGATGGATGCTGTGGGATGGGGCAGGAAGCGGAACTGGACCCAGCGTTTGAGCTGCAGTCTGCCTGAGGAGCTGCAGGTGGGTTTGGCCCCCTCTTGCCCCTCATGTTAGCCCCCCCCCCCCACCCCGTTATTGCAAACTCTACTCTGGCACCTTGACCCTGCAAATGTCTCGAGCTGAGCCCCCTTGCCTCCTCAAAATCTTCATTTCCCAGCCAGCAAGGCCGCCAGTGCTCAAGGACCATAAGCCATGCCCAGCTCCAGGAGCACGAAGTGCCTGCCTTGGTGCAAACCTCAACTTGCCTGGAGAGTAAATGGCTGAGAAAGGGTGCCGGAGGGAAGGATTCTATGATTCTGTGATTGAGACTATTGGCTATTTTTTAAAGAAAATAAGTTGCTGAAGGTCTCAGTGCACATCCCGGGTACATGCCAGAGACATGGCACCTTGGAGAGGCTGCTGAGACCCTGCCACGCACCCAGAAGCAAGAGTGCTCATGGGAGCTGTGCAGAGGAACCAGCTTCTCTGGAGCAGAGACAAGACTCTGCTCAGAACCTTAAATGCATTTAAATGAGTGGCAAAGATAAAAGAATGCAGATAAGAAATAGGAACTCATATATGACAGTAACACAATCTTCATAGCTGCAGTAGACGAGCAGGAAAAATAGCCATATTCAAACACCCAGTATATTATCTTGAAAAACAAGAAGTAATTAGCCCGTCAGGAGATAACTCTCACTTTCCTTGCCTCAGTTTAGGCGCTCGGTTGCAAAGGAAGTTTGGGTCACCTGCAAATGGCATCTCCACACAAAATGAGGCCTGGTGCATTACGAATGCTGTTGTGCTGTTGGGACCGCTTTCTCTTTAATTACTAATGTAAAATTGCGTTAATCTGTATGAGGCAAGGTGGTATTATTAGCACAAACTATTTAACACTAAAGAAGGCAAACATACATCTGTTGATAGTCTGCAGACAAACTGGCTACCTTAATATGGCCTAATTTTGCATTACTGGGTCTTCTCACCACCAGTGTTTGCTCGTCATCTTCTTCCCTGTCAACAGGACTAGAGCCAAGGAGGCTCTACATTCCCTTTGAGTCTCGGGTTTCTTTCTGAGCTCCTAGCTGTGTTGATCAAAGATATTTCTAGCATTGTTTTCTGCTATCTACGAGGCCGCGCCCTAAACGAGTCGGGGTTAGAGCACTATCCTATCTGCACCTCCATCTCTCATTAGGAAGCCTGCTCGTGGGAATGGGAGAAGAGCTGCACTGAATATGCACGAGGGAGCATCCCCTCTCTTGGCTTTGACACAGGCTGGTACGGGAAAGTGCTGAGGAAGGGTTTATCAACCGGGCAAGCCAACGGTTATGGCTTCCCTGATTATACCCTCCAGCAGCGACAAGCAAGCTTCTGTTTAAAGGCTTCCCAAGCCAGAGATTGCATCTGTTCCTTTGTTTTCGATTCCCTGATGTATCTGTGTGCTGTTAATTTATGTAACCACTTTCTGGGCTCACCTATGCAGGACCATGAGGTCCCGTAAGCCCCAGTGCCACGCATCAGCGGCGTTCTGGGGACTGCAGAATAGGTTTTTGCATGTGTTAGTCCTGCTGCTCCATCATTTCATTTGATGTCCCTAGTTCTTCCTCAATACTTAACAGGTAAAACGCATTCCCGAGTCATCTTCCACCTCACTTTTAGACAGTTCTCATTTGCTCAGCTTCTTCCCTGCAAAGGCCGTTTCATGTCCCTGATCGCTGCCATCTTTCTCCTCTGCGCTGCTTCTGCTGCTGAGAAGTGCTTTGGAGATCAGAGGGCCAAGACTGCAAGGACTGCTTGGGACGTGAGTGCTGCATGGATTTACTCCGTGGCAGAGGAATGCTTTTTTAATCACCCAGACCCAGGAATACAACCTTGGCTCGACCTCTGCTGCTGCCTAACCTGCTGAAGGAACTCGCTCCACTGTTCCTTTGAGGCCAAATAATAAGGAGCACAACGACCTGCTGTTAGTCATTTCTTCTTCTAGATCCAACAGTGGAGGCCTGGGGAGTGGTTTGGGAGGTCCTGTACCCAACCCTGTGGCCCATCCCGTTGGGAACAACACGCAACAGTGAGATGAAAAGCATCACAGTATATAAGGAGGCAAAGCACAATCCTGCCAGTGCGCACAGTCATTGTGCTCCACTGTCTCCTAATGTTTGACTTTGAAATGCTAATGTTCTTTTAAAGTAGGTAATTTTCGCTTAACTTCTATCTACGGGACTCAAAGAAGGTGTTTATTACAATCCTGTCTGTCCTGGGGCACAGGTAATGAATTACAGAGTCTTTCCCTGACCAAAAATCCAGCCTGGCTCCTCCGCATTAAAGCTGTTCCCAGCCTTAGTGGGAGCAGGGATGGCTGAGATTCGTGCAGTGCATGACCTGGGGAGGTGTCAGGTGCAGCTCCCACATCGTCACTTCTCCCCAGGACCCTCCCCCACACCATGAACATCCCCAACATCTGGGCACATCTGGACCACTGAGTGCTGGCAGGGGAAAGAGGGCTGTCTGCCCTACCCTGAGCATTGCGGTGGCTGCCAATGCCCCAACACAGAGGAGGAGCAGAACCAGTCAAAGGATGGGAGCCCACCATGACCTGCAGCCTGGGAGCTTTCGCTGGGCTGTACCTCCTGCAAGCAAACAGCCGTGCCACCAACCCCAGGAGCCATAAAGCCATGGTTGTTTCTTTTCACTTTGTCGCAAAAACTGGATTTGCGTGCTGTACGGCTTGGGAAACCTGGCAGAGTGGGGTCGGCTCAGCCCTGCCCGCCCACTGGCGTGAGCTGCTTGGTTTCCATACAACCGCCACTGCTGCTGCATGGATTCTCTGCCATGCCCTGCACGCCAAAGCAGACCCGTCCACGTGCGCAGCAAGCAGCATCCATCAAAGCATCCCCAGAGTGGCTTGCACAAGCCCAGGTAATATTTTTAACTGGCGTACTAAAAGCCAGCTCTCCGTGAGTGGCACGCACTGGCCTCATCTGAATATTTTTTTTCCTGGGGGTGTTGGGCATGCCAGGAATGTGTCAGAGCCAGGCCTCTGAGCACGACGGGTAATGTTTGTCCGTAAGCATCTGGAGTCAATCTGTCTAGTAGCTGCTCAGCAAGGCACTTAGTCACCCGGAGAGGGCTTGAAAAGGAGCTTCGGTAGCCGGGGTGGAGTGCGGCTCCGTTGGGCTTGGTTGGCTGGGGAGGCAACAGCGAGGCTTGGGACATGCAAAGAGCCAGCTGCAGGCTCGCCGGCAGTGTGGGGGATCAAAAAGAGAGGGAAAATGAGATTTGTAAAGACGGTGTCCTGTGAGCACCCTGCTTTGAAGGGCCACTCCCAAACCTACAAGAGGAGTGATGAAAGCCGGTCTGCGCAGGGGAGCCCAGCAGCAGTCTCCGCAGCGGGGATGAAGGCTTGGGGAAGGCAGACGCTGACGGGTTTTTGATGGGAGCCAAGGTTTTGCACACCCAGTCCAGCCGTACACAGCAAATCCCGCGGTGTTTCCCACCCCACGCATTGCGAGGCTCGGAGGGGCAGCGCAGGAGAGAAGCGCAGGGGCTGGGGCCGCCCTCCCCTCCCTGAAGCAGAGCCGATCACGGGCAGCGCAAGGAGAGCTTTCTAGATGACTTGGCATGCTGTCCTGTTAATAATAGAAAGCGGGGCTGCCTGGATTCTGTGTTCTGGTGTGAATTATGCGCACAAAATACAATTTGCTTTGCTAATGGTTTTTTGCCGTTTTGGTGCTGGGGAACTTTTCAGAAATCATTACCATGCGCTCGGCTCTTTATATTTTTCTCTCTCTTCTCAGGCAATTTGTCAGAAGGGATTTTTTGACAATTTCACTGAACCATGCTTGAGAGCAGGTTAACCCCTCAAGAGCTTAGCACATTTTCCTCTCCTTACATTGGCTCAGACTGGTTTGTTACTATTGCCTTTGTTAGGGGCAGTGGGGAGCTGGATGGATAGGTGGATGAATAGGTAGCTATCTATTCATAGGGCTCCATGTTCAAAATCCTCTTTGACATCCCCCGCACATCCAAATTCTCAGTTGCCAGATAATGAGAGTCTCTCCATTCCTCAGGGACACCTAAACAACAGGATAATTGCAGTGATACTGTTAGGGATGTCTCCAGAAGCACTGAACCGTGGAGCATCCCTGAGCTAGGTACGCATTGCCAGCATTTCCCAAGCAGGGGCTGGGCTCTTGAGCACCAGTTACCCCCAGCTCCCTGGGGAGGTTGTCCACGGCCGCATGGAGGAGCAAAGCTCCCCGGTTCTCCTCCCCAAGATATTTTTAGGAGATGTTGGAAAGCCAGGGTGGAAATGGCCCTTCAGACAGCTGAAATGGAAAAGGCTTTCGGGTTATCCTAGCCACTCTGTTTTTCCTAACAGCCTTTTATCCTTTTGGACCCTACAGCTGCTGGATGACTCCCATTGCTGGGACGCAGACTTGCAAAACTTGACTCAACCTCTGTCCTACAGCCTCAGACACATTCAGGGGCTTCACTGCTCCATGCAGGAGCAAGCTGCTCCCCTTGGCAATATATGGGCCACTTCATGATTCTTAAGATCTGATGGGTATGGAGGTGACTGGTGAGGGAAAGGGCTCCTGCAAGCATTCAGGAGCCTAGCCAGTCCATCCATGGGATGTTGTATCTGTTCTTTGGAGAGCCCAGGGAATGCTGGTATCCTCTGTGTCACAGGTGATTCTCCGTCATGGAGGGAAGTGAGGATTTCATTTGTATTACTGTGCCTGATAAGAAGGTGTCTATCTTAACAAACTCTTCTGTCACCCATTGCATGCTGCTGAGGATGCTCTTTCAGAGCTGCAGCATGTGCTGGGGGTCCTGCAGCCATGCCACTGTCGTTCTAGAAGAAGTTGGCTTGTGCCACCACCTCCTCTTGTTTACTGAGAGTGTGTTGCAGGGAAACATGTTAGAAATCTTCCTGGGGCACTGTCCTACATCTGCAGGAGCTGTGTTCAAACATGAAGTCCCTTCGAGCACACATGGACACTATATACCCTGCCAAGTTTATTTGCATCCATACAACCGTTGTCAAATTTTGCAAGCTAAGCAGCAGGGCTTGGACAGGTTTTGAATGACAAGAGAACATCCCTGGGAGGATGTGGATCCTGGAACGGGCAGTGGTCTGCAATGAGGACACATCCAGCCTCAGAGCTGCTACATCTTTGATTGTGCTATTTCTAGGCGATGGTACGCCTTACCTGAGCAGGGCTACTAGCCACTGCGCAGTGACCAGAGGTGGGTTGGCAGTTTCCCTCCTGCTGCGTGAAATTCCCCTACTGTGCTAGCTGCCTGTAGCATCCCTTTTACTCCTTAAGGCTGTTGCAGAGCCTCTGCAGAAAGAGCTGCCATGCCCTGCCTCGCTCCTCCTGTGCCAGTCTTTGAAGAGCTCCTCCAAGATGAAAGCAATCTTTTGTTATTACTCATTATTCAGATTATTTCTGTCACCTAGTAAGCTTATTTTCAAATAAGAAACGAATGAGGTTAGTCTGGATATTGATTGCCGAAGTCTTCCCGTTGAGCGGTGTTTATCATCTCCAGTGGGTGCTGCCAGGCACAAGGTCTATTAATTGTTTCAGTGATTTCTGCGCTGCTGGGAGCTGGACTGAGATGTGCTGGTGAATGTGTGTTCAACAACTGGGTCTGCTGCACGGTGAAACACTGGTGTTTGTCCTTGCCGGTCCTTGAAGCCCTCTGTCCTGCATGGCTCCTCGTGTGTAATTGCTAATGGATCCACCTCAGCCACCACCTCCATGGTGGGTTAATTGCCTGGATTTCTGCTGAGCTGAATACGCTCCACTTACCTGAAGATGCTACGTATTTATTTTGCAATATCTTTTTCCTATTACCTATTATTGTATCAAGTGTCCTTCTCATTTGTGTACTCCATAATCTCAATATTGTTGGAGATTTAGCCCTTGAAAGCCCCTCTGGTACCTCAGAAGCTGTGCCAAGGCCAGGCATATCTAAGGAAGAGCCTGCTGGACTGTAGTGTGATAGTGAGGTACCTGATATAAGGTCAGATAAGACTGTCATCAGTATCACAGCATCTGCAGCTCCTTCGGCTACCTCTATCCTGCCCTGCCATCTCACTGGTTTCCTATTACAAATTAATCAGTTACACTCTCTGTGATCACAGCTACATTTATGAAAACCATCCCACAACACATGAATTTCAATCTGTAGCCCTATCAGAGCAGTTTTTCTGATGTTTCTAAGGACATGAAGCTGGGCGGTTAAATGAGCTGGGAAGCCTATCACTTCATGAAAGCATCTAAATATCTGTAATGTCACTTCGCTAAAGCATCACTTTCTGAAGTGAACTAAATCTCTGCGATGTCAGCTCTTGGAGGACAAATTCTGTGTTTCTTCTTCGTCTTTCATGAACTAATTTCTTAGAGATGGTTGATGCTTCTTTTTGATCATTTGCTGTGGCCTGTTGAACCTACCACCCTTGTGTGTGATCCATCTGATGAAATGCCAACAGCTTTGTGCAGTTCATGAGCCCCGATGGGCTGAGCTGTCACAAATGGCCTTTGGGAGGTCAGGGACTTGCCTCCTCCACGGAGCACTTAGCGCCCTAGCAAGGTGAGCATCAGTTAGGGCACCCAGTTTGTTGAAAGATTCCCCCAGATCAATCAATCGATCAATTCAAAGGTTTCAAACATGCAGTTAAAGGCCAACACTCTCTTCAAATCCTAAGTGAAATAAGCTGGATTGAATCTTTGGAAAATCACCCAGGCTAAAGGAATTTATGAAGCTGGTGAGCACCATGGTGTGGCTCATAATGCCAAAAATCTTGATTTTTTTTATTTAAACTTGGAAAGGCAAAATAATTTTAAATGTGCTAAGCATCTAAATTAATCTGAAGAAATTCAAAGATCTACCTCTGCTGTTTCTGGAGCCAGAGCACTACAGTTGTCTGTAGCCCATAACTGAACCCTCAAGAAAGAAGTGGTGGAGGTTGCTGTCAAAGCCATCAGTACTTACTGCAGGTATCTCTGGAGGACACAAAGCACCACAACATACTCCAGGCTGGCTTCAAACAAAAAGCAATCTTCTGACCCATTTTCACATCCTTTTGGGTCACTCCGTCTCTGGATTATGCCACCACAACAGAAGTGTTGTGCGTGGGAGAAGGATACAAAGGTTCTGCTTTTTTCCTGCAAAACACATATCTCCTTGTTCACACTGCAAAGCCATACTTGTGGTTGCATCCTCAGTCTGCAGAACAGTTTCCACAGCTTACTGCAAAGCTGAGGTGATGCTCATATCCCTGGAAACTAGATTGCATATATTCCTTAGCATGTATCATTGGTACACAGGGTTAAGAGATCCTCTTTGTCTGCAGCTTTTATTTTACCAGCTCTTTAGCTGATGTTAATGATGGTACCTCTGCCTCTACCTGCTCGGGTTCCTCCTTGTTCTTTCCTAGCTGTCTTCTCAACCCGCTTCTTTTAAACATGTGTTTATCTCCTATGTCACTTAACTTTGAGCACCAAGTGTGTTGCTGGGCATCTCTCATTGCTCCTCCTTTAAATCTGCTGCTCCTTGTGCCTGCTCCTCCTACCTACCCTGGGTCTACATTAACTCGAATGTCACCAGAGCAAGCACCTGAGAGAGGAGCACTTTCTGTCCGCCCATCCTTCTCCCTCTCCGAAGCCCTTTTCCTTTCACCTGCTGGAAGCTCCTCCAGCCCTGGCTCTCCGAGGTGGCTGTGAGTGGCAGCCCACTGCCCTCTGCCAAGCAGCTACTTTCATCCGTGCTGACCCTCCGCAAACAAGCTGCCGAGTTTCACAGTCCGGTGTTTGTCACTTAACATCTTGATTACTGTCACTTCTGCGATCTTGAGAGTTGCTCCTAGCCACATCCCACTCCGTTTGGTTTCTGTTGCATGCTTCACGACCTGTGCGTACAGAGATACATCAGTGACCACGGGGAAGGCCCTATGGACTCAGAGCAAAGGTTTCTGTGGACAGGCAGTGGCCAGGAGTGGGCGATTAGGGAAGAATGTGAGAAATTGGGGTTGTCCTTCCTCTGGCCATCTCAGCCCAGCTGCTCCAGGTTTCCCACACTGATGGCTAATCCAGAGAACCGTGTTTGATAGCTGTGGGCAGAGCTGCCCTCCCTGGATTTCTGAACGCATCCGATGGCAATGAGTTTCTCAATGTGATAACGCACCATAGGAGAAGGTACTTCCTTTTGTTTGTTTTAAACGATTTGCAGGATAATTTCATTTTGTTCGTACATAATGAGAAGTCGTGAATAATCACTCAGTAATCACTTTCCCTGTGCTAGTCATGGCTTTACAAAACTCTAATCATATCCCTCTTTAGTCATCTCTCTTCAAGGCCAGAGCTCTTATTATTTAGTGTCCTTACCAGAAACCTTCTATTCTAACTGGGGATGATGCCCTCTTTGTTCCCTCACCCCCTGATGCTCCTACAGCTGCTGCACTCCCAGAGTGCACCCACCCACAGTGCTTCTCCCATTTCACCCCAGTCATAGCCCCATCAGCCACCCCGAGATGTTGTAGGTCCAGCTGGGCTCTGTTCTGGGGTGAACACCTCATTTGCCTTGTTGGGAGAGTCAGAGCAGAGTCCAGGGTGTTCACCCCCGGCTTGTGTCTGGCTGCTGGGAGGGACCTGTGCCTGTGCAGAGCTGCAGAGCTTGATCCCAGAAGTGGATTCTCAGGAGGAACATGAGGACAGAGCAGGTCATGGTATGTCCCCAGGCGCTGTCAGCAATGACATACCCATTGGCAATGGCATTGCCTTCACAGCCACTTCTGATGGGAGAATTTTGTCCCCCCTTTACCCAAATACCAGCAACTCCCATAGCTGGATGAGGAGGCACAGGAGGGCATCTCACTGGTCATTCTTGGGAGTCTCCAAACCAGGCACTGCTGGAGGAGTTGGAGAAGAGGAGGAGGACTAACAGCCCCTCCATCCACTGTGGCGTGTGGTCCCCACACACGGAGGGGATGGGGAAACCTGGAGCCAGCTGCCTGCTGCTCCAGCAGGAGTGGAGAGCTGCCCCGTGGCTATGACCAGCACATGCAGACAGGCAGAACAATGGCTTAGAAACATGCCTTAAGTGGTTAATAAAAGACCATTTGCTACACTGAAAGGGACCACTGTATCTCGCCTTGGGGGAAATCTCTTTCCCTCTTCTACGGGGCAGATGCTTGCCCTGGTGACATTCCCCTGCGGAGGGATGGCACAGCAGGGTTGGCACAGCCTGCAGGAGGGAACAAGTCTGTGCATGGAGAGTACTGCAGGAATTGCAACTTTCACACCAAGGAAAGTTTGCTGGGAATATTCATAGTGGCTCCAGTTGTATTGCCAGGGCCATGGTGTTTTTGCAAAGCAACCTCACGGCCATCGGAGGGGGAGCAGGACTGGAGGGGATGCTGACGGGAAGGTGGTATTGTGTGTGCGTGGGAGAGAGAGGCACTTGTGCGGGAGAGAGGCGTTTCTGTGATGCGGAGATCTGTGTGGGTGGGAGGGGAAGTGCTTATGTTGCCTGTGTGGGAGCAGGAATGGCTCATATCCCCTGTTTGTGTGCAGCGGAGGCTCTCCCGGGCCATAGCAGGGGAGGGTTTGGGGAGCTGGTAAGGACTCGGTGGATCGGAGGCACAAGGGCACCAGTGGTGGGGCAGGAGGGTTTGGCAGCGCTGTGGGGAGAAGGTATCTTTGGGGGTGAAGGGATGTGTGAGTGGGCATGAGAGAAGGGGAGGGTGATGCCCAGGACATGGTCTAGGGGGTTCAAATCCAGCCAGGAGCACAAAGCATCCATGCAAGTCCACAGGAGAGAGGGAGGGGGCAGCAGGCAGCTGCCCTCAGGGCTCAGCCGAAAAGGGGCACTTCAGTGCTAAAGTTTGGGGACACGTAGCATTAAGGTCAGGATTTAAAGGGGACATCAGGGCTGCGATGAAGGGGTCCTTACAGCACAGCTGAGTGGTGGGATGTTTGGATAGCCCCCTGTGCAACCACCCTCTTGTAACCAGAGGAGTGCCATAGCAGAAAGGCTCAGTGCTGGCGACGGGGTTTTTTTGGCAATGGTAAGTGTCCCCACCAGTTTTGAGGAGCCTGGGATATCCAGAAACATGGGCTGAGCCGGGATTGTTTGTCTGCCAGCCCATCGCAGCAGTGGCTGGAGGCTATCAATGCAGAATCAATAGTGAGCTGCAAAGCCCCGAGCCGACTGTGGGGAATTTCTGGTACTTCTCCTTATGTGGGAGAACAGCTAGGACTGGGTTTTGGCTTGGATTCTTTTTTTTTTTTTTTTATTTAATTGATTTCCTTTGTTAGCTTGGCCGGTAACCGCTAATGGGATGATCATTGTTGGGTTCTGTTGGGTAAGGGAAAGAAAATGATAGGACTTGTTCGAACGTTGTGTCCTCGGCTTGCTCTCATGGTGGAAAGGCAAAAATATAAAGGTCAGACAGCCTCTGGATCCATCTGTCTTGTGTGGAGCCTCTTCCCGCTGCCAGGCAGGCTCCTGCCACTCCCGGGCTCTGTCATCTGTGCTGTCCCAAGTGTGCCACTGTCCCCACAACGGGCTGAGACATTGTCTTCAGGGGAGCTGAGAACGGTCCCTTCCCTTCACCAAGCATTAAATCAGAATAAAGGCTGGAGCCAGCATAGGGGGTTGAAGCCAGGATTGCTGTGCTGTGGCAGCTATAGCTGGTACTAGAGGGGACTGGATGCCACCCCATCAGCCACCTCCTGCGAGCAGAGACGTCCTGCAGGGATTTGGGACGCTCTTATCTCTGAACCCCGCCACAGGCGGACAGGCTGCTCCACACAATGATAAAGGCTGTCCACATCAGGTTGAGTAATAGGTGTAAATGCACCCTGTTTTCCCTGTCTCCCAGCCCAGGACAGGATTTTAGCCCACCCTCTCCCCAGCACGGCGAGCCCTGCGTGGTGAATGCAAACCTCTGATCAAATATTCCCTCCTTCTCCCCACCGTGAAAGTCTAAAGTGCACCGTCAGTCAACAGACGACTGAAATTTCGTTTTCATCAACCGACAGGCCAGCGCAGACGAGACCTCAAATGTTAGTCAAAAGCAAACACCAAAGGGCAAAGTCGGAGCTGGGTGGATTTGTTTGCTGAGCCTGGCGACTGAAGTCTCCCCAGGAGATTTTGGGCTCGGGGATGCTGCAGAAGGTGAGATGCTGCCCAGCAGGAGGGTCCCGGTGCTGTGCAAATGCCAGCAAGGGAAGGAAACATAACACAGAGCCCAAGGAAGGGAAGTGGATGCTGGAGAAAAGGGCAAAATTCACCATTTTTTGGCAGCAGAGGCTGGGAGCCTGCAAGCAGCGGGGTCAAGCTCCGCCGCTGAGGTCCCAGGAGGTGCTGGGAATCTGGGATGCTGCCCCTTTAAAACGTGGGGAAAAAAGACGCAAATGAGGAGCCGGCCGAAAATTAGTAGAGCAGAAAACTCCAAATGATGCAGAGCTAATTCCTTAAGTGTCAGACTGGCTGCCAGACCCTCCGCTTCTCAGCCCTCTGGCCCCGCAGCACCCCCGGGGCAAGTGTAGGGAGAACCCGGGGCCACTCGCCAACCCCCCTGGGGACCCCAGCAGCCCCCCGGGTGGATAGATGCCACATGCATGGGCTTCTTTCCCTGGCTGCAGCCCCCGGCAGCCCCCTGGCATCACCCCCGCCCAGGCGAAAGGGCAGGGGAAGTTTTTTAATATACTTTTATTGGTCTGTAAATTTCTTTTCTTTCCCCACTGGCTTGGATCGATGTTTGCAGTTTACTGAAGTCCCAGGCACACAGATTAAATCCTCTCCCTCTATTACACTAGATGGGCTTTTATTCTCCCTCTGATCACTAGGAAATAAACACAGTGAGAGCGAGCGGGAGAAGGGGGGAGGCGGGAGGAGGGGTGGGGGCTAACCAATTTCAAACCTGTTTATTCCCTACCAGCCTCGGAGCTCGCCGTCATTAAACAAGTCACTTTTAGCCTGCAAGCTGCTGTATCCCCTTTCCTCCGCTCCTCCTGCCTTCCCCTTTCCCCTTTTTCCCTCCCTCCCTCCTCTTCCCTTCCCCTCTTCTCTTTCCCCTTCCCCCATTATTTTTAGAAGAACAATAATAATTAGGCAGAGCAGCCTCTAACACAATTGTTTCAGCCTGAACAGGCAATTAGGACAGGCAGAGTGAGGCTAATGAACGGTGCATTGGTTCCCCCCCTCCAAGTCTTGCCGCCTGGCCCCCTCCGTCCGCTCCCCGCGTCCCCGCAGACGTGTGGATCCGCTCACGAGCTGCCTCTTCTAACACGGGCAGGAGCCGGCAGGCAGCGCGGCCCCCCCAAGGCCACGGCCAGCCCAGCCGTGATGAGCTGGGGAAGAAACGCGGGGGGGAACGACACAACACAGACGACACGAGCGCATGAAGCGAAGGGTGATGAATGGGAGCTGGGAGCTGTGGGCAGGGGGATGGGGACGGAGATGGGCTGCAGCCGAGCTGCCAAGCTGCGACTTTGGCAAAGGGACATGTCTACGGAATAAGAGTGACAGGCCATGCGCAGCCCCAGGCCCTCTCATGTGCAGGGGAGCGAAGGAAGGAGCCGGGCATCTCCCTGGGGCTCAGCGTGGGCTGGGAGCAGGAGCTCCTGGGTCCCCTGTGCAGAGGGGAGGGCAGGAGCAAGGACCCGGGTGTTACCCCATCACGGGCAGGGATGCAGTGTGGGGCCAGGGAAGAAGGGAAAGGCTGGATTGCGCGCTGCATGTAGCACAGCATACAGTCCCCCTGATTCTGGCATCGGTCACGGTCCCCCTGATGCTGGCATCGGCCACGGGAACTGGTGACCCTGTGCAAGGATGACCCTGTAGCGACTGTTCCCAGAGACACAGTGCGGTACCCGGGGCCAAGCAGCTGCACTGAAATATTCATGCCAACCTCGCTTTGAAGACAGCATGATTTCTTGGAAACTTGCTGCGCGGCTTAAATGGAGCTGTCTGCTCTGCACGGCTGCCTGGGCATGATGGGAGCAAGCGGGGTCCCGCAGGGCCGATGAGACGCCAGGAAGCAGGAGGAGTGTCCACTCTTGATGTGTGATGTTCACACCCTTGAGAAGGATGTGGAATATGGCCTAGGTAGATGGTGTCCCAGAGGGACAGGGGACAGGCCTTCGGGGTGGCCATGCTGCCATGGGGACAGTGCAATGCCATCATTCCATCGTGGATGATGCCCCAGGAGCAGCTGGGGCCAAGTTAGGATATGC
Source organism: Larus michahellis (assembly GCF_964199755.1). NCBI lineage: Eukaryota > Metazoa > Chordata > Aves > Charadriiformes > Laridae > Larus > Larus michahellis. Next base: position 2,530,662 of record NC_133906.1, on the reverse strand, counting down.
CCAGAGCTGATGAGATGATGATGCTTGGTGTTGGTGCTGCGATGACAGGGAAGACAGTGCCAGGGACATAGGTGCCACGGTGACAGGGTAGGAGGTGATGGAGAGGGAGGTGGCAGGTAATGTGGAGGTGTTTGCGGCAGACTTCACTGGCAGGTGATGCCGGAGGTGTTGATGCTGTGGCTCCAGAGCGAGAGACGGTGGTGTGGGCTTCCAGGGCACAGTTACATGGCTGAGGAGCTGCCTTCTGCGCTGTGCTCAGGAGGTTTGGATGCCAGCCCAGTGCTTAGCCCATCTACTCGTACAGGGTGTCAAGAGACGCTCCTGGCACAGAGCTGACGCTTGTCTCTGGTGTTCCCCCAGCTCTGTAGCCTGATCTCAGCATGGTGCTGCAGACATGGGCATGCAGTGGGCAAGGGAACATTGGGGACTCTGGGTGCTCTTGTGGATCTCCTGTGATCTGCTGGCCCTGGATTGCCTCGAACGCAAACAGCCCTAGTTTTACTCAGGCGATGGGACTTTTTGGCCCCCAGATGCTCAGCACGCAAAGGTGGTGTAACATACAATGGCAGCCCAAGCAGGAAAACAGAAAACCCACCTTTCCGCCTAGTCAGAAGAGCCTGAAAGCGGTCTATATACATCCTCCTGTTCTGCAGCCCACCATAATGTATCGCAAATCCCAATGTAATTTGCTGTCCCTCAGGCCGCTCGGTATTACTGCTTTCCAAATGTCTCTCTCCCAGTCTCCATGGTGTTAAATTATATTTCCCCAGCTGGATTACTTTGCATTTGTTCAGAATGAATTTCATTTGGCTATTTCCTTCCTATGCCTGACCCTTCTTTCCCAGTGCATTATCTTTTAGCTCTTTGTCCTCACCAGGATTTGCAGCACCTTCCCATTTCATATCCTCTGCAAATTTAATTAACATGCTCTTTACCCTCCCTCTTTCAGATCAAATGAAGATGTTAAAGGAGAGCAGACCTGGCACAGATCTAACCACTAACCACTAACAACAATACAAGTACCTTGCACTTAAATTATGCACTTTCCATCAGAAGATTTCAAGGGCCTTTGCTGAACTGGGTAAGTATAATTATTAAAGCTGGGAACTCCGCTACACTGGGGAATTTAATATTTGAGGTCTGCCTGAGGGCATATGTCTTGTTGACTGTTGTGTTGCTGTAGACTTTGACAGTGCTGGGATAGATGTCCCTGCGATGTTGTGCCTGTCACACCGGTCTGGACCCATGGACACAGAGGTCCCCAGCTGGGGGACTCCCCAGCTGGAAATGCGGGGTTCAGGAGAAGCAAAGGAGTGACCTGGCAGCTGGCTCAAAAGTATCTTCTGGTTTGATTCCATCAAATGAATCAGTGACACGCTGAAATTTTGCCGAATTAGGAAAAACTCACAGGAGGCTACAGTCATTGTCGGCAGTCATGCAATGGGGAAACAGAGGCACAGAGGGAACGGTTGGTCTCAGGAAGCCGGGCTGTTATCCACCTGCCTGTGGGCAGCTGAAAGAGGAATATCCAGGGCTCCACTGCCTTCGCCTCCCTTGGGCTGGGAGGAATCCCCCTGGGGCAGGGCTGGGTGCTGAGGACGTGTGAATCCCACCTTGTCTTCCCCTAACTACAGACGGGGGGCTTGCTGGTTCTTCCCATGGGGACAGCAAGGGGCCAGCCCCACACACGACCTTCTCTCAATCCTGCTTTGGCTTCATCTTAATAGCGACACGCAACTGTGTGGCAACTTGAGCTGGGTGTAAAAGGGGTTTGTAGGACACAGTTACCAAGTTCTTTACAAGGGAATGGCCTTTTTTTCCCCCCTACTTTCCAACATTTAACAACTAAATGTTCTCATCTTGTTAGTGTTACCTTGATGATGAATAATGTATAGGGCTCCTGCTCTGTGTGATACTGTATTCTTAAATCTCTGTTGCATTATGTGGCTGCACATGCAAGCACACAATCCTACTATAAAATTTTCTGACGCGACCTCCTCCAGCTAAAGAAAGATGCGTCAGGAGCATCCTGGTGGGTGTGCGCCCTGGAAAGGGGTTTTACTGTACTCACTGCTCAAACTTCCTCACCTTTGTGTTGCATGAGGCGGTATAAATTGTCCTCAGACCAAAGCAACTAAGCGTCCAGGTTGCCGAAAGCAAAACCCCACGGATACCGCTTAGGTGCGGTGGAGAACGCAGCAGCGTGGAGAACCCAGCATCTTTGCAGAACTTCTTCCTAAGACTGGACAGCTTGCCCAGGGCTGGAAAAACCTGCAGGTTGCTCTTGGAAGATGCTTGCATGGCCTTTCCTTCGCTTGCCTGGAAGTTGTGCTTTCCTGGTAATGCCCACAGTCTCCCAAGGTCTGATGCCGCCCCAGGCTCCTGCCTTGCAGGGGAAATTCTGTTATTCCGTGGCTGTGCGGCGCCTGAGCCAGGCATTAGCCCTTCTGGTATTTTTCTCTCCTGATAAGTCGGCTCATATCCTTGATTTTCACAGCAATATTTCAGAGCGGCTAAGCAGGAATTCAACTGCTGTTTGTAACTTAAGGAAAATAAACCTCAATGCCATTTAAGGAGAATATTGATATGGCACTGAACAGGGGTGAAGGGACCGTGAAATCCCAGCTGGAAATTGGTAGCGTCTTCCTAGCACTGGAGCAGTGAGCTCCCAAGCTGCCTCCTCCTAAGAGAAGTGGGATTAAGAAACCAAATTTCTCTCTTGATAAGCCATCATTCATCCAGGAAAGACGTGAGCTGACACTGTCTGCTGGGAGCTGAATTTTGCAACCTTGGTAGCCCTCTGGCCTGGCTTTTTAGGTCAGATCTGCCCTGGGTAGTACCTGTGGCACTGGGTTCCATGCCTTAACACTGCTAATTAACAACTTAACCATTAACTAGCGAATAATATTCCCATTTCTCATTTCTAAATGAGTTTTCTTCCTCTACCATGATAAAGAGTTGGGACCCCCTTCCTATTTTCTCTGCCTCTGCTTAAGCCAAATTTTCAGCCCACGTTGTCAGTGGCACCCGGGCTTTCGCTCAAGAGCCATGGCAATGAATCAAAGAGTTCCTGATGAGAGCGAGTCCCCCCAATTTTCCACCCAATATGCACCTTGCACGCATTTCCAGCACAATCAATTTTCTCCGCATTTGCAATATCCATCCTCATCTGCGCGGAGCACGGAGCAGGCTGGCGAGGGCCACTCTGGGATGCGTGCTGCGCTGGAGATGGAAGATAGCGTGTACGCCTGCACATCAAAGTCAGGATTTCTTCCCTTTCTTGCTGTTCTCTGCACAATTTATTATCAGAGAGTTGTGCCAATCTCCTGCGTGTGGCCTGTGCTCGTACACACGCATTCAGCCCCGCTGTCAGTGAGCTGAGAAAGTTACTGCTGCTGGGTTTGATTAATTCAATCCAGGTAAGTCATCTTGGCTGCGAATTGTCCCCTTCTCAGTGCCAAATCTGCCTTGGCCAGGATGCCACACCTCGGGAGCAGCAGCATCCAGGTCCTCCCAAAGCTGGAGGCTGGGAAATGCTTGGCTGGTTGTGGGAAATGCCTGCTGCCGTGGGGAGGGTCTGCCTCCGAGATGAGGGGGAGGGGAAATTGGAAATGAGGGGGCTTGGAGGAATGAGGCGGGGAGGAGGAAAAAGGTCTGGCAGCTGTGTGGTGGGAGCAGCCACTTGTCGGGCAAAAAGTGGGCAACTTCAGCTCTGTACAAATCTCTCAAATTCTCAGTGCCGTGAATTTCATTTTGTCCTGTTGAATTATTAATCTAGCAATAAAACTACCCCCCCCCCTTCCCTGTGCCTCAAAGCCCCAGTCAGGCTCTCACGTGGCTTTTATCTCCCGCAGCATCGTGAAGGAGCCTGAGCGCAGGCGGGGAACAGAGGTGATGTGACGGTCCCAGGGGAGAGGAAGGGAAGCTGGATGCATTCATTTCCCTGAGCTGGTGGCTTCTGGTGTCCTGCACCCCTGGAAAACATGCAGCAGCTCAGTGACAGCTTGGTCCTGGAAGAGCTGGCATGTCCCGGCAGTGAGGATGCAGCCATGCCTTGGAGCTGGAGGCTCCTGAATGCCTTTGCTTGGCCCACAGAGTAGCCCCTGGAGCAGCTCTGCTGGGGCAGGAGAGGGGCCCGTACATTGTGGTTTGAGTGTGGATGAGCTCAGACAGAGGGACAGAGTGAGGAGACACCTGCAGGACCACCAAATGACAGAGCAAACCAGCGGGACAGCCCCATGTGGAGGGCAGGGAGCCTCTGATGCATAGAGGGTCCTGGATTCGCAGGTGCCTCCACCCGGCCTGGGGCTTTCCTCCTTCATCCCAAGATCAGGTGGATCTGGGATGGGCACACACAACACGCAAGGGCAGTGTTGTGCAGCTTCCCGAATGCCCTGGGAATGATGAGCCCTCCTTCTCCAGGAGCTGCAGAGCCCCATGATGCCAAGTTCTTCATCCCTGCTAGTGACCCTGAGTATGCTGGGCTTTCTGCCCATCCCCAACCTGCTCCTGTCCTGGTGGCTCACTGGGGTGTCCCTCCTGAGGCAGGAGGAAGATCTCAGCCCTTGAGTTTTATGGGGAGAAAATTACCCTCTAAGCCTAGACAGGTACCTGAAAGCATTCGGGTCACCCAGGCTGTTGTCAGATTCTCCTTCTTGCATCCTTGCATCCTACTCTAGTTACCACCAAGGTGGACTTCCCTACCAAGATGGACTACCACCAAGATATTGCCCCCTCTGAGCACAGCGGGTCCAGCCTGAGTGCAGAGGCAGCAGCAGCCCCACAGAAGAGCAAGAAGACAGAGCTGCCTCTCTGGAGGTGGTAGAGACCTTCTCAAGCCTGGAAGAAAGTGCTTTTGCCAGAACCTGCTCTGCAAGTCTGTTTGAGAAAAGCAGAGCAAAATAATGTCCAGGATGGTGCCGAGTGTGCTGGGTGGAGGTGGCACAGCTCTGCCTCCCATAGAGAAAAGTAAGCAATATCTGGATTTTCCCTGCATGGTGCCACTGCTCTGTGGAGAGCTTAGAGGGGATGCCGTGGCAACATGTATGAAGCTTGAGCGGAGGAAGCATCTTTGTGTAAAAAAGAAGATGGGAATTTTTATGGTTGTGGATGGGGAATTATGCATGGGGAGACCAGAATATGGGTTACAGCAGCGTTTAGAGTGAGCTGCCATAAAGAAAGGAAAATACTGTAAAAGGTAATGCCCAGGAGCAGCATGGCTAGACATTAGTACACAAATGTTATTAGAGAGAATACTGCTTTCATGCAGAATAGCCTAGGAATGCTAACAAGGGGCTGGGTGAAGTCTCCTCCGTAAGGTTATGTAGCTTACAAGATTTTTATTTTTTTAGTTCAAGAGAACCACAACACAAAGTCTGGCTGGTTTTAAACCAATATGACAGATTTGTCTGAAAGACCGTGAGTAAGGAGAAACCGCTGAAGCCAGGGTCAATAACCAAGAGCCCTCAGTGGGGCCGGCTGACATGGGCTGCCACAACCTTGCTGAATGGCCATTTTTTGTGGCAGCGTTGTGGTAGGACCTGGCATATGGAGGGGCAGGGGAGAAGGGCTGCTGGCACCAGGGAATCGCCAGACCAGCCTTCCTCACTCCTTCCTTGTGGAGGCTGCAGCCTGAGAGCTCTCCGCGGGATCTCAGCTTGCCATTTTAAATGTTGGGGTTCCTCTGACCTTCCTCCTCAAGGACGTGATCTGCAGTGCATGCTAGCACCCCACTTATTTCACACCCCATCAGGGAACCGGTGCTGGATCTTGTTGGGCATTTGCTGAGCAAGAGTCTCAGTATGTGCTGCCTTTTCTTCTCCCTGTCTCCAGGTGGTTGGGTGTCCTGCTCTCAGCCTCTCTCTGCCTGCTGACATCTCAGCAACACTGAGTTTTGCACCACCTTCCACTCACTTACCCCGACTCACCAACATGTCACTTACACCACCATCCATGTCACCTCTGATTCTGGCCCATAATGCGCAGTGTGTCACCTCAGCAGAGGATTAACCACAGCGAGCTTTAGAGCCAGCCAAGCAGAAAGCAAAGCATATGTCATCTCTCCTTATGTTTACAGGAGAGAACATCACCTGGCGTCACCAGAGACAAGGGTACGTGTTGAGTGATCTCCTCCTTGGGAACCAGCGCCCGACTGTACTGCAGCTCCATCAGCCCAAGGACGTCACCCCAGCAGTCCTCCATGCAGGTCACTGCTGGTGGAGCCCGTGTACCAGCTGCACCCGCAGTTGGGAGCTCACCTGAGCAGAACTACATCCATTTCCATCATCTTGGGACTCAGAAGGGGAAAATACGTTTCTTCAGGGTACCGCTAGCATAAAAACACCTGAAAGAGGAGCCCAGCCTGACCTATCTGGTCCTAAGGAGACTTAATTGCAGAGCAGTTTGCTGCAAACTTTCCACAAAATGCTTATCTCCTTTGCTGTGTCACCATGCGTTTGGCACTCCTTTTCATCACAATCTCTTTCTTTAATGTCTGTATCTTTCAGAACTGCTTTTCCTGCAGTGTTTTTGCTCTTGTATTTCACACCTCTGGACAGCTCTGGTTGAGATCCTTCAGCACTGCTCCTTCTTGAGCCCTAGGAGAGCCGCTGTCCTATTCATTTGGCCCAGAAAGCCATTGTGGATCAGCAGGGAAATGCATTTATCCTCATCTTTTTTAAGATCTTCACATTCCTGTTGCATATCATACCCTGGCTGGCTTTTGTCTCAGTCACAAGAATACACAGTACCTGAGGGCTCATCTCTCTCTACTCAGCTTTTAAAGCATTGTACTTGTCTCATCACCGGCTCATGTCTGCAGGAGCTAGCGCGTCAGTGTAATGTGTTACTACCTGCCACGGTGCCTGTTAGTTATCTGCTCCTTCTTCAGCGTCTGCCGTCCTCCCCACCTCATGCAGTGATAGGCTCTGGGAGAGGGAGCAGTGGAGGAACCTCCTCCTAGAGACCAGTTGCCTGAGGGCTGTTTTAATATCCCAGTGGAGCGAGCTGTTCCGCTTTCATTTCTGTCATGGCAAGGGTAAGGCATCTTACAGGGGACCTCACTGGCAGCTTGGTGACAGGGGTGTGCTTGCATCCCATGAAGGATCTGCACATGTCCACGTGGACGTGGTCTCCTGGGTCAGAAGCAGGCATGGTGGCCATCTCCTCAGCACAGCAGCACCCTCCCTGCTGCAAGCAGTGCTGCTCATCGTGTGCCAGTGATCACCTGCAGCTGCCAGTGCTGGGGAGAAATGAGCCTGTGTCTGATTTTTCACCATTCCCAGGCGCTCTCATGCCTGCGTGATGGGCCTTTCACCTTTCCTACGCTCCTACAAGACCCCATGGTGGGTATCCAGTCAGACGTCAGAGACAGGCCAAGGGATGCTGAACCACATCAGGACCTGTAAATCCTCTATCTGCATGTTAGGAACATTGAATCCGAATTTGAACCTTTCTATCACATACATGTGCCGGTAGTGCCACTGCCTGAATGATGGAGGCTGGATGTAGCTGAGGACTTTGGTACCAAAACCAGCCAGAGCTGCTGGCCTCCCTAGTTTGCACTAAGAGAGGGTAAAGGTGTCTGAGAAAGCACACTGGGGAGTGTTTCTGTCCGCACGTCTTATCCATACCTCTTACCTTAGTCTTACGCATATGTGTGCCTGCTCACCCCGCGACTTCGGCACGTGCGATGCCTTAGGCGTATGCATGCGTACTCCTCCATTTGTGTGGCTGTTATGCCTGCTCTTTGCTTTAGGTGGGAATATGAGGGTCTCTGGGCTTGTAGGAGGTGTCACGGGCTGGGCAGCGGGCGGGAGGGGGTGAGCTCATGCATGCAGCCCCGTGCAAAGAGCCTGACACACCTGTAATGAGGGTGATTGAAGGCTGAGTGCAGGATGATACAGAACAATATAAGTAAGTGGTTTTAGTGTCAGCAATCTTCAAACTTGCTGTCAAAGGGAACATTTAAACGATTTTCCTGCTACTCCAACGCATTCAGGTTATATTTATACCCAGAGAAAACTGGTGCTATAAATGTCAGGTTTGGAGAAGGGCTGGCTGCATCCATCAGAGGAGGAATTAGAAAGTAAGGAGGAATGATGTATCATTGCCAGCTGACAGACTTGTCTGGAAAGAAAATCCCTGGGTCCTGACCCATGCCATGGTATGCCCCAGGCTGGGGTGTCTGCCCTGAGACCCCGTGTTTGCACAGTAGAGCAGGCGGGGCCCCAAGATGGCCAGAGATTTGAGGGGGAAGTGCCTGAAGCATTTAAAAGCCAGCTTTTAGCAGAACTCAAGAGAACTATAAAAAATGGTGAGAATTCTGTTTTGCTAGAGTGAGAATAAAAATAAAAAAGATCGTAAAGAAGCCTTGCCCTGCCCACCATCCAGGGGGGCTTCATGCTTTCTTCTAGGCTTATTCTCAGTCTAGCAGCTTTCAGTGGTTTCCAGCCACCACTCCATGGTGTCCCCTGGGTCTCTTGTCCATGTCTCCAGCCCAGCTAGGCATCTGCTCCCTGCTCTTCTCAGCAGCCAAGCTGTGTATCGGGTCCCTCGCCTGCTGGACCACTGCCCTTGGCCTGGCACTGCGCTTTGGAAAACCCTGATGGTCCTGCTGCCATCCCTGCAGCTGGAGGGTGGGCTTGGTCTTTCTCTGTCCAAGGGGATTGGCTTCTCTGGTTGGGTCTCTGCTAAAAGTGCTTAACTGGGCTCCCAGCCCCAGCACTGCCCAGGCTGTCAGGTTTTCCAAAGTACCAGTGGTCAGTAACAGCCCCCCCACACCTAAATTATCCCCTCTCAGGAATTGCCTGTGGAGTGGTAGGGTTCCTCCCTTCTCCAAGACATCTCCGTCAGCTACAAGCACCCTCTGTCAGAGCTGATTGCCTGTTCCCCAGTGTGGGGGAAGGTGAGAGACACACACTGGGGATTCTATCAGAAAGGAAGCCTACCAGTGTGCAGCTGTTGGGAGGGTGGAGATGGAGGACTCAGCCTCTCTTATCTCTCCAGGGATGTCCTGGCACCTGCTTTCGGGGGAGTCAGACCAAGCAGAGTGGTGCAATGTGTGAAGGTGTGAGGGGAGGTGAGATCCACACGGGGAATTTCAAAAGCTTTATGCAGTTCCTGGGATGTCTGCAGATAGCCAGAACTTTCAGAAAGTTGTTTAGGATCTCTCAGGTAGTGAGGGATGATTCTCTGTCCTGGAGCTCTGCCAGAGCAGAGCTATTGGGAAGGTGGACGTCCTCCTTGCAGGTCAGAGTTTGGAGACCCCTCTGTGGGAAAGGAGAGTTGGATGCTTTTGGACTAAGGGCCTTTTCCCAATTCTGACATCTGTTTGACAATTTTGTTCATGCCTAGGCTCTACAACAAAGCCAACAAACTGCAATTTCACTGCACCTGGAGCATGGAGAAGACCTTTTGGTGGTACATACGTTGCAGTGTAACAGCATCTAGGAAGTTGGACAGTTCAGATTTTGCTGTTGACGTTAAGACGGCTTGGTAAGATGGCACATCTGATGTCAGTGCCCGACTGTGGGCCAAGGGCGCTGCTGCTGACAGAGCCCTGATCCAGTGCAAACTCGCTCTGATGGTTCAGCTGTTCAAAGCATTCGGTGGAATTTGCTTTTTCCTAGCAAACTTCCTGCCATATCCTGTCTTGCCTGCCCTTTTACAGCCAACGTGTAGCCAGGGTGAAGTTGGAATAAATAGCACGTTGTTTGCTATTGCAAATTTAACAGAAATATGATCATGTATTCAAACATAATCCAGGTCAAATTGGCACTGGCAGGTGAACCAGCAGCGCACAGCTCCTGCTAAATGGAAGGACTCATTGAAATTCAGTTAATTGCTGGGCAAAAAACAAGAAATAAACAAGGGAGAAAAATTGACATTCCCAAGAACCTTTCATATATCAGCGGGAAATCATTCCTAGTTCAGTTAACGGGTCATGTTGACAAGTCTAAGAGCAAGAAAAGGTCAGCACTGCAGGGTGTGTAGGAGGGCAGGAGGGGATTCCAGTGGCAGATGCAACGGGAGCTCATCTCTGCCCTGAAACCTCCTCCAGCTTTGCTTCCCCCCGCAACCATCTCTCCATCGAGCATGTGCTGACACTTTTGCCTCCTGCCTCCAAGCCATCTGCCCTTACAAAATGCTCTGGGAACGGAGCCCATGCACACCGCCGCCAAATCCCACATTTTGTAAAGGCAAAACACAGGCCTGGGTCAAACTGTACCACTGCAAGACCCTCACCTTCATTGTGCACCACGTGGACCACCAGACTCGTTCTTGCCTTGCTGCCAGGAGGCCTTCAGAGGAGTCACCGCTGCCCACCCTGCACGTGTCCTGGGCATCTTAGATGGATGTACTGCCTGCATCCAGTCCATGCACCACTGCCAAAATGGTAACAGTCCCTCTTCTATCACAACAGCAGCACTGACGAGCTCCCCCAACCAACCCCTTGCTGCTCGTCACAGCTTCACCCTATGAAGAGAGTGTAGCTGAAGTGCACGCAGATAAATGCTGAATTTGGATGATCAGTTTGAAAATAAAGGAGGTGAAAAGGTGACTTGATCAGTCTGCAATAGCTTGCTGGGCAATAAAACTCTGATTATTGGTCTAGGAACCAAAGCAGAAAGAGATCCAGAGCCAGAAGTAGTACATTGGCAAATTCAGAATAGATGTAGAGGTCTAGAGGGCAACTAACCACCATGCGCCAGGGCTGTGGCGATTTCCATTTACTGGCATCTTAACTTTTTTTTCCTCAGAAAGAAATGTGGTTCAGTTCAAACAAAATTTGTTTTAGGGAAGTGGCAACACCAGAATGTCCTATCAGGCTGTCAGTGCTCTGAGTGCATAAAGGCAGCGTGGGCAGCAACACGTGCCTTCGGGCCTTCTCTAGATGGACCGATCATCTCTCTGCATTGACCTGGGGTAAAAAAAAATAAAATAAAATAAAAAAATCATTCGAAACCCAGTTATTTTAGTGACTGTTCCCCATAAACCTGCTGGCACTACTGGCTGGCAGCTGAGGTAAGCGGGGAGAAGGGACAGAAGGGGGAGGACTATTTAAGCAGTTCCTGATGAATGACACTGGTAGGTGCTGGGTCCTGTGTCTTGTGCAGCTGGAAATGGTCATTTTCTTGGCAGACGTGGTTTGGGGATGATGCATATCCTCACGCTTCATCAGCACAAGACGTTTTTGGGATCTCCCTTCTTTGGTGCTGCTGAGCCGGACACAGGACAGGCTGGGTGACACCAGAGGGCTGTTGTCACAATGCCTGTCTCCAACAGAGCCCAGAGTAGATGCCAGGGAAGAGGAAAAAGGACCAGGCAAGCACACACAATGTTCCCCTCTAATAACCCGCCTCCTCCCACAATCTGTAGCTCAGGGACTTCCTGGGCACCATTACTGTGTTGTTAGTAGCCCTCTGTGGACTTCTTTTCCATCCCAGCTGCCCTTGAACCTGTGGGAATTTATAATCTACCCGTGTTCTCTGCACACTTTGCACTTCCCCTTCACAGGTTGAAATGAACGTGCAGCAGGGAAGTCAGGAAAGCCAGACGCTTCTTTTCTGATGCACCATGGAAATCAGAGATGTGACTGAGAAAGGCAAAGGAGTCATGGAGCCTGGGAACATTTACATGGCATCAGATAGTGGAGGCAGCAAAAGGTGGAGAAGACGGGTTGAAATAAGACCCTGGAGCCTCTCGCCTGGATTCAGTGTCTGTCAGGGTCAGGTTTCTGCAGTAAAAAGCAGAGAAAATTATCGCTGCCCCTTCAGGACAAGCTCAGGAGGAACCACAGCTCTGTGGTGGGGAGGAGAAGCGTCACCACCTCCCATCTCCAGCTCAGTCACTGCTCTCCAGCCACAGCCCAGGCAGAGGGATGCTCCAAGTCGTATGGCCCACACCCCTGCCACAGCTCTACACAGCAATGTTTCTGTGTGTTTGGGCCTCCTGTGGTTGACTTTCAGGTGTTCCTGGCAACCCCAACCACTCCACTAGCATAAGAAGTTGCGGGACATCACCCCATCCTACACCATGGGAGGCACAAGCTCCACAGGAGCACTGCAGTGCTCTGGGTTAACCCACATCAACACCTAGTTTCCTCCAAACTGGGAAGAGAAGCTCAGCCCACGTCCATGCCCACTGCCCAGCTCCCAGGTAGCTGCATGAGAGGATCAGGACCCCACAGGGTCTTCTCTTTTCACCGCTGCAGCTTTATCCCATTCACTGGGCTTTTGCCTTCCCACTGCTGCAGACAACTGGGGCACTTCCAGCTGCTACCAGGCAGTCCAGGTCTTCCAGACCTAAGTGCAGGGATACTGTGGAGATTAGTGCTTTCTTCTGACCTGAGCAGCTCACCAAGTCTTATTTTTGTTAGGGAGAGAATGGATTAGAAAGTCATATTTCTTGGTTGCAATCCTATTCCAAAAAAACGCTCTGAATCGCATGTCCCTAAGCAGAGGGGACTTGCCTCGAGCTTTTTTCCCAGCCGATACACCTGGCACCTCTACCCTTCCCACTGCTTTTTGCACCCGCAGGTACATGCGTGTGATAGTGCACGTATGTGCGTGGAATCACCCTCCCTTCCCCTAGGGCTTGCACTGGGAGAAGTCTTCCCACACCATGGCTCAGCCCAGTGCTGGTGGGACTGTTGTTTCAGGCTCTGCACAGGCATCTGATTCTTACCCATGTCCAACCTGAATAAGAAACGCTGGTCATGCCTCTGGGATCAGTGAGGTGTCTCCCACCCTTTCTTCAGCTTCCCAGAGCCTTCTGGATTCAGTTGCTTTCTCTTGTCCATCTTCCTTGCCAGTCACTCAGTCTTTTCTCCTACCTCCTTTCCCTTACAGCAGCCGAAACATCAGAGGAGCAAAACTGGGGCAGCAGAGCACTGTCCCTGCCCTCCAGACACCTCTCTGCTCCCTCTCCATCCCTCTCCATCCACCACCACCATTCTCCACGCATATTTCCCAAGTTTACCTACAAGCATACTGAGCATGTGGGTCAGCTCAGGTCTTCACCAGTAAGATGATTTGTGGAAGCGCCTAAATTTCCAGTCATTTACTCTATCCAAAGGGGAGATACTGGGCTGGAAAAATTAGGAAATTAGAATGTCTTCTCAGCCGCAGACCAAACCACAGCATTGTTGGAATTGCAAACCATCAGATGGGACATGCCTGCAATGCATTTTCTTAGGCAGGGGGTAGCAGCTCCCAGGATTGTCCCACAAAACCTTTCCTGGCCTGCCCATATTGCTGCTCCCTTGGGACTGCAGGCTGGGACCCACAGCTTCAGGGACACCATGGCAAAGATGACGAGGTGAGGAGCTCAAAACACTTCTACGTCTCATGCTGTGGAGTGCAGCTCCTTTGTTTTTTGGTTTTTGTTTTTTTTTTTTTTGGTTAGTACAATTGTTAGTCTGTGGGAAGGAGCATTTTCTTTTCCAGACATCTCCCCTGCTGTGCAGTTGACTCTGTGATGTATTGGTGGCCACTTAGGAGAGGACACTCCTAGATGTTTCACTAATGAGACAAGGCAGAAAGATGAACTAATGGCTTCACACAGCAGCTCGCATGACAAAAGTCCTGGTGGTCCCAGTCATCCGCCAGAAAACCCTGGGTCCAGAGCAACTGCCACGGTGAGACTGGGCATCACAAAGAGAATCTCTAAGGACACTGTGGAGACATGGGACCATATGAAGCAGACCTGTCCACTCAGATTTTGCTGGAACTCTTGTTGCAGAATGCAAATGTGGCAGTATTGCCCCAGAAGTTGTGAAAACCAGGGAGTTTTCTCCCATCCCTACCCTGCAGAGTCCAGTAAACCTTGCCAGCTGGTCTGGGAAATCTCATTTTCTAACCGCCTGACAATCAGGAGTGCCCTGGTGCAGGGTGGGGAACACGGAGTCTGCAAAGCGTGGTGGTTTCATTTCTGAATCTCATAAATCTCCTGTTGGGTTCCAAAGCAGGTGTGAAATACAGGATGCTCCTCATGTGTCCTGGAGCTGGGCAGGATTTACTCGACACGAGGCTCTGGATGCACATTCCTTATCTCACCGACAAGATTTATAGCGGCCCTGAGATTTATTCTGCTTGTAAAATTCTGTTAAATGTAGGGATGAGTTGTGCAATGACTATTGTTTGGGAATGTATTGTGTCTGCTGGCAGAAAAATGGTCATGTCTCTACCCGATTTCACACAACTGCCAGGTGCACTGGGACGGCGGCGAAGATGCACAGGGAGGGATGCAAGGAGCCAGATGATGCCGCCAGCAGTGGCGGTGAGGCAGCTGTGGGCTGCACCATCATCCCACCCCGGTCCCGCTAAAGAGGGACACATGGGCAAGGAGCGGGGAGCAAGCAAGGGAAGATGCTGGGGAAAGCATCTCTTTGACCATGGAGAGAGCGAGGGGCTCGCAATGAACCCAGTCCCACAGCGAGTGAGCTCAATTCTGCAGCACAGTGCCCGCTCGGGGCAGGCTAGGGGTGAGGACATCCATTGCAGGACAGGGGCAGATTGCCAGTGGAAATAGCTTCCTGGAGGACAGGCTGCAGGCACCCGGTTCCCCAGGCTGGGCTCATTAGCTGGCAGCCTCAGTGCTGGCTGGGGGAGGTGGTGCTGGGTCTCCTGGCAGAAAGGCTCTTTTGATGGAAACGAAAATTTTCGCTTTTGAAAAACCTGGAGTCGGGGAACGAGCCTGAGGGTTACCATGGAAACCCATCGCTGAGCCGCGCTGCAGCAGGAGACACAGCCACAGTGTCTCTGGGTCTGCGGTAGCGAAGCCGATGCGAGCACGAGCCAACAGCAGTGCTCCTCAGAGACACCCCGGGTGCCCGCGGCCATCACCAGCCACATCCCTGGACCCTGCACGAAGGCAGCCATGCGTCTCACCAGGACTGGGGAGGTGGAAAAAGTGATCAGCTGCCGGGATGGATTTGCTTTGTGATGATGGGAATGGGCTGAGAGTCAGGACACGGCCATGCTCATCAGACCACGGGCCACCAGCCCGGTGCGTAAACAAATCACACTGAACAGCAACAGCGAGCTGCACGCCGCAGCCTCGCTGCAGATTGGCTCTGAGTTATATCTCGAGGAAGATCAATAGAACAAATTATACCGGCAGAACAATGTGAGAGAGCCCTGAAAACCCCAATTACTGAAAGCCTAATTAATATGTTTTTAAACAAACATTATGGCAATACTTCAAACAATATTAACACGGCCACAAAAGTTTCACAAGGGTGGCAAAGCAATTCTGTAGCCCATGGCAATAGGGTGGGAAGGAACCCAAAACAAGAGCGAGAATGGAAAACAATTGCTTCAGTACAGCCACAGCTGGGGAAAAGCAAGTGCTCTTTCCAACACACAGCGCAGGGACTCCCATATGCTACCCCAACACCCCGCAGGGCTGCAGATCAATAGTCCAGTAGAAAAACAGAGTCAGAGAACATGGAATGGAGAAGAAAAAAAAAAATTAAATACATTGCACCAACTCCCTCAGTCCTTCTAGGAAGAATGTAACCAGACAAAGGGATGTGAAGCCCAACCTTCCCAAAAGGAAACTGACCCGGAAACCTGACCCCCGAACAAAACAGCATCCTTGAAAAAACAATGACACTTAAATACACCATTGATTGCCAACAAGTCCAAGACAGGAAACCATGTACCCTAGCTCAGACATAGCGGAGATGCTGACATGCAGCCCTGCACACCTCCAGGATCTCATCCTCGCCTGGCCAGCTGGACACATCCCCGGAGCAGCAGTGAGGTGCCGGGCTGCGGGCAGCTGGAAGAGCCTCTGCGTGAGCGACTGCAGCAGTGAACGGTCCTGCAGCAGACAATATAATCCATTAAAGTCCAATTGCATCCCTCCCTGAGAACAAACTAACAACCACATCTATAGCCTACAGATGTTCAATTACAGAGGGAGGTGTTCGCCTGTTTCAGAGATTACAAAAAAAAAAAAAAAAAAAAATTGCTGCGTGAAGGAACTGGTGGAAAATCATCTGACAGCACTGAACCCGTGCACCGATCCACCAGGCATGGGATAAAAATAAACAGCATGCAAACGGGCCCTGGGGCTGGCGGGAGGAGCAGGACCCCAGCCTGGCATGCTGCGCCAACACCGGCCACTGCCCGCCCTGCAGAAGCATCGCTGGCCCCCCACGATGAAGGGCTGCTGCGTGCCAGCGGGGCCATGTCATCGCTACATGAACGAGCACTGACCAGAAACCTGGAGCAGCGCGTCTTCCACGGGGTGCTGGAGAAAACGGGCATTCAGTGTGGCTCTTGGAAATCTTCCGAGCTTTATGATGGAGTGAGATCTCAGCCTGTACCACACAGCCTGCTCCTCAGGGTGCTTCTGGCTGGCAGTGCAAGGAAGGGCTAGGTCAGAAAGAAGGCAGGGGTTCAGTGTAATCCTCCCCAAAAAGTCTACTGCAGAAAGCATTCAGCAGTGCAATTTGATGTCCTGTGCTGTATAGGCAGAGAAACGTGGAGGGTACTGTATTAATATGGGTAGAAAACCACCACCACAATCCTGGCCCGTGCAGCCTAACCCTGCTTTGTGGAAGAACAGTTGCATGGCATGCAGGCAACCAGAGCAAAAACCCACGCAGGAGCAGGAGAGCTACGTGAAGCTGGACACACACCCCCCCATACACTTGCGAGGAGCTTTCAGTGCAACTGTTTCACATCGGCAAAAAACCCAGTTCACCAAAACTGAGCCCATAGGTGGATACACACAGGATTCTCGTAGACGCTGCTCAGGAAATTTTCACAGGAGGATGCAGGAATGGTTAAAGCAGCTCAGACCAGAGGCCCACCTAGCCCAGGTGCTTTGTGGAGGGTATAAACCGAGGTCAGTATGATTTCCCCTGACCCTTCTGGCTCCTGCCATGTGTTGCACAGACAATTCCCAAGATGGTCATTGTGTTTTGTGCTTAATCTGACTTGGCAAGTTTTTCTCCCAAGAATTTCTGTAAAAGCTGTTAGCGCGGACATGCGTTTTTCAGATTGAGGGTGGATACTGTCGTTGGGAAAGGAGGATCCTGGAAGAATACCATGTTGGTGGCCTGGGCTATCAGCTGAAACATGGAGATGGCATTTCAACTCCTGTTGGGGATTGTCTGTCCCTCTCTAACCCAGCAAGGGCTTATTTATCTCTACAAAACAGAATCACAGCAGTAGGAGGGTCTGCAAGAGGGACTTCACAGCCCTGTGACTGGGTACTGGGTCAGATGGGCCACAAACTTAACTCTTCCATGGCCTGGAGGACTGACCTGGCTCCTGAACTATTTGGGGTATGTCACTTCTTTTGGAACCATTTTGAAAGAATCTGTTTTCATTCCGATGCTGGATAGTGGCTGGGTTTTTGGAAGGTGAATGTTTTTTTATGCAATAAAATTGTTATTCCTGCTATTCCTTCCTAATAATTGCTATTCCTTCATAACCCGGGAGGCAGCCTGGCTCTTTCACGAGCCCACCAGAAAGCAATAGCTTTCTTCTAGCTTACCAGAGGGGATGGTTGTAGGCAGCTCTGGTGGGGATAAAAACCCATCAGCCCACAGGCATGTCCCACCATCACCGCTGGGAGCCTGGAGGTGCTGCTGCAGCTGGAGGTTTTGGTTCCCTGCTCCTCCTGTCCTTCCCCTGCCTGGGGGTGCGCAATGGGGGCTTGCGCCGCTGTTCTTCTGGCAGTTTGGTCCTTTGGATGAAGCCAACCCAGTGCTACACCCAGAGATTATTTTTAGTCAAGCTAACACGCTGTGTTCTGGTTTTCCTTGTGCTGGGGATCTTCCTTTTTCCTCTGCTCATGTCTGTGTGCAGAGCCTGGATGAGAAGGCTCACGGGAGGGATGCTGCAGCCAGCCCCTGTCCTGCAGCCTGCCCTAAGCCTCCAGACTGCTTTGATCACCTGGGGGCCCTGTGCAAACAGTGTCAATGTTGCAGACAACTCTGGCTTTTGGCTCCCCTTCCCTCTTGATGGTCCTGGCCTGGTGCATGGGACTACACAAACCCCAGAAATCTCATTTTTGGGTCACCTCCTCAGTGGAGACCAAGGCTAAACTCCCACATTTAACCAGCTACCAGCCGCAGGCACCTGCCCTCTCCCGAACCTTGGTACAGCTTCTACTTGCTCCTGAATCTGTCCATCCCTCCCAGACATGGGGTCACCAACCCACCCTTCCTCCGGCGCTGTAAACGGCAGCAGTGCGGGCAGCCCTAGGAGGAGGCAGCCCCAGGCAGGCGGGGGGAGGGCATCGTACACCTTGTGCGTGAGAGGCTCGTGCGTGTCCAATACAGAGGAGCCGTCAGGCGGTTAATTAGACCCAGCACTGTGCTCCTGCTGAAGTCTATTAGCAGGGTTTTAGCCGACTGCTCCCTGTTTGGGATAACTGATGTGAGCAGGATGGGAGAGAGGCAGCAGGAAGCCCCGGAAAGGAGGATTTGTGCTCTGGCTGGTGTGGGGGAGTGAAATCACATGCTGTTCCTTGCCGGGGTTTCTCAGCAGCAGAGTGTCTTATTCATCTCCTTCCCTCATGTTCATGGAGTGACGTCCCAGGCAAAGCAGGAAGCAGCTGTGGCCTGGATTACCTGGTCCAATTCAGTGCCCTGATAAAGCCCAGCTCCTTTGCAGCCCTCGGGGAGAAGGAAGGAAGCAGCACAATAGCCAAGGGCCAGAGGAAGGGTCCATGCAGGAAGACACCCCTCCCTCCTTCCTATCCCTCGCCTTGCGTCTTGGGACGCCTGCTGAGCAGCCCCTTCCCTTGGACACCGGTGGCGCTGGTGGAGGGGGATGTGTCTTGGCACGGGGCTGTGAACCATACTGCTACTTGTTTCCCTGCGCTCCAGATGCCTGCAGGAATCAAGCCCTGGAAGCACAGGTGAGCAGCTCGCCCTCGAGGCACCCCGAGCAGATGCCATTCCACAAGCAGTCAAAGGACAGGGAGCTGATCGTGCAGGAAGGACCTTTGCAGGGGGCCAGGAGCAGACACAAACAGCAAGTGCTGCTGGTGCCCTGGATGGGGCTATATGTGGTGTGGGAAAATGTCGAGCAGATCATGACAGCCACCCCGTTTGTCCTGCTCAGCCCGCAAAGGGTGACTGAGGAGGAAGAACAAGGCACAGTGAGGTGCTCCAGCACTGCAGGGCATGTCCCTCTCCCACAGTCAGGATGCTGGTCTACCCCATAGAGCCTGCTTGCAGCCTGGCAGAGCACACCCAGACCGAAGCCATGGATGGCACTTCAGACCCCACCTTCCTGTCGTGGTCCCATCCCAGGCACCTCTTTCACGTGTTCCTCTCTATCTCATCCTCCCTCTTTGTTTCTCCTGCTCCTCCCTCGCATGCTCTCACTCACGCAGATCCGCAAGGCTCCCTCTCTGCTGCTGAACTGCCTCCAGGGGCCTCTCCCTCTGCTTTGCTGAGAATATTACTTTTTGAATTTTCTCTTAAACAATGGCAAACCCTCCCGAGAAAATGCAGTACTCCAGGCAGGGAGACTGTTCACCTCCACGCAGCTTTCCTCGTGCGGGCTCTACCCTCCCTTCCCCTCAAACCCCCTAGGTGTTGCAGAGGTGGAAATCCAGATGCTGCGCTTGCCTGCGTAGCTCCCAATAAAGAGTATCAAACAGGAACGAAACACAAAAGCCACCTGGGGAAAAATAAAAGCTCCCAACGCATTGCTGGGAGGGCCAAGAGTGGAACAACCGCCTGCCGGAACATGACGAGGAAGGAAGGGGGAAGCAGGAGGATTCACCTGCTCGGTGTCTGCACAAGCGTGCAGCGGGAAGCAATGAATCAGTAGGTGCTCTCCTGCACATCAGTGTGAACAGGGCCCTGCCCTGGCCTGCCCCTGCCTCGGGACACAGATGCAGGCTGCGGTGGAGCAGTGCTGCTGCTGCTGCCTGTGGGAATCTCCAATTGCTTCCTGAAGCGCGCTCAGATAAATGGCGCCATGGGAATATACAGCAGGAACCCGAGGACAAGCTCAGCGCAGCTCTCAAAGGCTTGGCTTTCCTGGGATCATTGCTGGAGGACTCAGAGGACATGTCATTATCCACTGTAGAAAGCTAGTAGATATTTGCTGGGATTTGTCCATACGTTCAGCCCGGTCAGATTCACTTTCCCCTGGGACGGTTCTGGCACGACTGTTGTTTCCTGTTTGGAGCCAGAGCAGAGGACGGGCCAGGGGCACGTGCAGAGCATCTCAGCCACCCACCCCTGCCTCCACCCCGGAGCCTTTGCTGGGGTGCGGCGGTGGTGCCAGCTGACCTTCCAGACCAATCACGCCCTGACAGCGTTTATAATCTGAGATACTGAATGTTTACATCCGTTTTTTTTTCCTGCAGCATGTGTAAAAAGCACCCTAAACTGGAGCCTGTGGTACAAGCTTTTGCAATGAGGCATCCTACACTACAGGCTCTTCACCACCAGCCCATCACAGCAGAGGACACGTTCATCCCAGGACATCTGCCCCTGCTCTCAACTTCCTCCACCCCAGTGCCACCCCCAGCCCTTTCCTAACCCACCACCCTGCCCCCCACCATCACCTACCCTCTCTTTGTTCCTGGATGGACCAGCTGTTTCTCCTTCTCTCTCCCAGAACATCCCCCACAGCAGTTGCTTGCTCTGACATCCGAGAGTTATTTAATGTATGTTTTGCTTCTTGTAAATGCAATTTGGTGGCTGGAAACGGGAAGGAAACCATGTGAGCGGCAACCTCCCCATGGACCTCTGGCAAGCATTCAGCCCCTTCCCTGGTGCTCGAGGGACCTCGTCAGTGAGCGAGGCAGCTTGTTGCTGGAAGCATCCCTGCCTTACAAGAGTTAATGCCGGGTGTGGAGTCCCCGTTCCCCCACCCTGAGGGCATTCCCTGTTAATCAGCCATGCCGCTGCCTGGGCAGCACTGCTGTGGAGTGGGTCCCCTCCGGCTGCAGCCACCCCACGCCTGGCATCTCATCACCCCGCTGTCCCACGGCACTCAGGGTTTGGAAGGGGAAGTGGGATGAGGACCAAGAGCATCACTTTTCCCAAACCAACAGCCCTGAACTTACAGGCAGATTAATTTAGCATGAACAAAATGCTATTGCAACACGAATGCCCTGCAGCTATAGGGACTAGGCATTTCTCAAGCTTCTTGGTTTTTTTTGTTTTGTGGTTTGTTTTTTTTTTTCCAGAGAGGATATTAGCCAAAGCGGAGCTGCCATCAGCTTGGGGGTGCCACCGTGCCAAGGGGCACACGGGTCAGCGGGAGAGCTGGGGCTGCTTGGGCGGCACAGGGGCTGAGGGAGGCAGAAAGCAGCGGAGGGTCACTCAGAGAGCCTGGGAGAGGGTCTGCAGGCTGTCCCTGGTGAGAGAAGAGCATGGAAATAAAAGGCAGGCAGGCAAGTGATGCTGCCAATAGCTATTACTGCATCTTGTAGTCCGAACACAGGGCAGAGAGGAACGCAATCCCCAGCTGATCTGGCCTGATCCGGTCTGAGCAAGCAGGAGGAGAAGGAAGGGTGTAGGCTCTGCCCCAGGGTACGTGCCACAGTTTCACCCTGCCACTGGGCATACTTCAGCCCTGGGTTGTTTCTGGGTGGTTGTACAGCTGCATGCAATAGTCGCTTTCTTCAGTAAAATAGTCAGCTCACAAAGCAGTTCAATGCAGACTTTGCACTTGGTGCAAGCAAAGGATATGACAGCCAAGTAAATAGCACTGCGAAACAACTGCACAGGGCTTCCAAAGCGGCGTCCAAGTGGGTTCACACCAGGGTTTCACGGTCTGGAAACAGGGCTGACTCAATGTGCTCAACTACAGTTTGCTGAGACACGCAAACCATAAGCAGCTATAAAGATTCCCTGAAGGTCCAGGCATATGAGGAAGGCCAATTCTCCAGCTCACAGCCAGCACACGGCTGTCAGGAAGGAGACGCAGGGATCAAGGTGGAGGGTGCTCTCAAAACATCACCCTAGGAGGGGGCAAAACATCTGCTCAGCAGCGAGAGATTATTAGGAAAGGAGTTGAGAACATCACTGCTGCTTCAGCAGACCAGGAGCTGTAGATGCTTTCCCACCCTCCTCCTCCGTCCCACGGAGGTGGGACCTGTGAATGGTTTGTCCTGGCAAAGGCACCAAAGGAGCCTAAACCGACCATGGGGAGGGAGGACACCAGAGAGGACGAGCGTGAGAAAGGGACTGGGAACAGCTATTGAGAGCGCCGGGCCCAGTATGCTGGACAGGCAGCAGCCTGAGCATACCAATTTATCCAGTGCATAATTAAAACCTGGAACTCACTACCCTGAGAGGTGGCGGGGGCCAAAACCATAAACAGAAAATCTCTGAAAAGAGATTAGACAAAGCTGCAGCACTGGACATGATGATCTGGGTGCAACTTTCCAGCTCCAAAAGCTCCTAAAACTCTGTTTGTGAGATTCTGGGGGAGGGCTGAGAGGAGGAGGACCTCTCTAAACCTCTGTTGTTTCTTACACCCTTCCCCTCTACATCCTCTAACGTCCGACTGGAGGCTGACCGCCAGGCTACACGAACCTTTGACCCGAGCCGGCATGGCCACTTTATGCTCTTGTGATCTTGATGCACTTCTCTGTTCTCACGCCTGCTCTATGCGAGAGCAGCTCTCTCGTGGGAGCTTTCCCCTCCAGCCTGCCAGCACGCCCTGCCTGCTCCACGCACTCGGCGCTGGGAGCGAGGATTGCATCAGCCCCAGCATGAGGAGCGCTGGGCTGAGCATCGCTGCTGCAGCCAGGGCAGCGCCACCAGCAACGGCTCTGCGCAAGAGGCTGGGTCCCTCCCAGGCATCCTGCTTGGTCACACACACAGCTACAGCCACGAAGGGATCATCTCTCTTCTTAAAAATGAGAATTCAAACGCAGCGAAAAATGCTGGAAGAGTCACAAACTGCTGGGGTTTGCCAGACCGGCCCGAGGGAGAGGAGAGGGCTGTTTTCTGTGAGTAGAGTTACACCCTTCCCAGTCCCCCATTTATAATTTTGGGGTTCAATCTGCAGGGAAGATATCTGCAAGCCTTCCCAAAAGCCAGATAGATACCATGAAGGAGCTGGAAACCTTTTCAAAGTGATGAAGACAGACTAGTTTTTGCAAGACATGGATGAGATTATATTTTTCTGACTCAAATTACAGGTTAAACTCCTGAAAGCTGAGAGGTGGTGCCCCTCTTGGAGACAGTCAACTGCGTCAGGGCATCCTCCTCCAGCAGGTCCAAGCTGAGCATGGGGATGCTGCCTCTCACCGATGTGCCAAGTCCTTGGCCAGTCCTGGTCATGCTATGTACCATTTTAGATCTTTGCTCTAAAAGTCTGACTTCTGGGAAATAATTGCTGCTTGCCTGCTTGCCTTTCCCATGCCACGCGTGGAGTTCTCCACCCCATTCAACCCTTCAAAGCTGGCTCCTCTTTTAATTTATAAAGCGGCAAACAAAAGTTGTGTATTTTGCTTTGCATTTCTTTCATGACAGCTCTCATCACTGCCTTTATTTTCCTGCCACCACTGTGGATCAAGGTGATCTTTTTGCTGGAAGCAGGTGGTGTAACTCCAAGGTCCCTTCCTTGTGCTCTGCATATACAGGCGAGACAGTTCTGTCTCCCATGCACATTACTTTCCACTGAAGTCGAATGTCATCAGATCATTTTCTGGCCCAGGCACTCAGTCCCACGACAACATTTGGCAGCTCCTCACAGTCAGATTTTGTTTGCCTGCCCAAATTAATTTTATGCCGTCGGTGAGTTCTGCAGCCTCGCTGCTCCCTGCCTCCCCGGACCTTTTATGCCTATACTAAGCGCCGCAGCCGATCTCCTCATTTGACTTCATGGGCCAACTCCCTCCCACCTATGAAAACCACTGATTTTTTCGTACCCTTTTTTCCTATTTTTCAGCCAGGAGAATTACCCATGAAAGGAATTTCCTTTTTGACCCGTAACAAGTTAATCTCTCTATAAGTCTCCGATGAGGGACATTGCCCAAAAGCATTTTGAAAATCCTACCAGATTATATTGACCAGATCACCCCTGTGAACATATTGATCCCTTCAGTGAACATTAATGGATTTCTGATGCGTGATTTCCTTCCACAGAAACTGAAGCAACTTTCTCCTATCATATCCTATTTATTAATTTACCCAATACCTCTATTCTTTGTTACAATTTCTACCTATTTGTTTGACACAGAAGTCTGACCTACTGCTCTCTACGACTCTACATCCCATTTAATACTTTAAAAAAAACCCACATAAAAACCCCAGTGACACATTTGATACCTTCCCTTACTTTGCTACAGAGACCATTTTAAGCTATAGGTTATGAATACAGTTAGTAGATGGGAAATGTCATCTTTTCCTTCTGTACAATTTTTGGGTGAATCTCCCTGGTTCTGGCAATTAGTTCCTATTCATGCTGCCAATTTGTTCTAAACTCTCTCTTCTAATGGCACTTCCATTTGAATCAATTCCTTTGATTTTCTAGTATCAACCTGGAGTGTTACCTGAGGCTAAGCCAGCCTTGGGGAACCGAGGAGTCCCGTTTTCTCCCTCTTTCCCCTTTCTCTTTAATTTCCTTTCTGACTCCCTAGCTGAGTTTCTCCCTCTCCCTTTTCCCTGAGTCTGGCTCTCTCTCCTGCCAGCCCTGGTATCTTCTCCGAATTTATAGCCTGACTGTGTTCTCAATTAGCATGTTCCTTCTAGCTTTTATGGCTTCCAAGTCACAACATTTTCAAGACTGTGGCAACATATTATAGACTGTACACGTAAAATAGGTATTAACTGCATCTATATCTTCCTAGACTCATAATTTCCATCTTCTGTTGAGCTCTCCAAAGACTACACAAGACTTGGAGGCAGACATGACTTTAGACAGTGCTCTCTAAATTACCTTCCCTGGTGCATCTTGGGGAACAAAAGACCTTCCTGCCATTCACCTCCTACCCCCACGCCTCTTGTGCGACTGTACTGAGTTGCAAATAAATGCAGATGCCCTTCTGACATCTTCCCTGCTGCTCGCCTCCTCCTCCAGCTCCTCAAGAGCAGTGCAAGGCTGCAGAGCCCTGGTTAGATCTGCTCCTCTCCCCAGGACATCCCTCACTGCTCTCCTCCAGGATAAGGTGAGTGTGATGGGAAGCCGATGGATGAGCTTTCGGGATGCCTCTTTAATAAGAGCAGGATGGAGTGAAGAACCAGTTTGTGGATGGAGACAGAACAGCTGCCTGTTGAGCTGGTATGAAAAGTCCGTGAGCAATGGATTGCTCTCAGTGAGGGGCTCCACGCTGGGGGATCTGCAGGCTCTATGTGTGGGCCTCCAGGAAACTCTTGCAAAATCTCCCAGCAGTGTACTGACTGGTGACTTGCAATGTCTCCAGGCATGTTCCCCAGGCTGGACACCATCAGCACCTTTATCTGGGCTGCCGAGCTTCTGTGGAGAGAAGAAAGGATGGTTTAGATTGGAAAGACATCCCTGTGGCTCTCCTGGCTCCCCCCATGAGGGAGTTTGATCCAGAACAGCATCAGCAGATACTGAACTTTGGATTTCCCCTCAGCCTTTGTCGGGAGTCTCTTCTAAACTATCTGCCTGCTAAGGGCTGATTTGTCAGTGCAGCTTTTCTCCTGCTACGTCTCCTTCTCTCTCATTGCCCAACTTTATTAGTTCATGAAATGAAGCTGAACATCCCTTAGGAAAAGACTGTAAACTCTGCCTGACTCACTAACTTCCTCCGCTGTAAACTGGGGTTGCAAGACCTAGCGAGTGTGTGGCTTGATGGGCCATTTCAAGACTAAAGAGATAAAAGCCTGGTAAGATAAAGGAGAGTTCTTTGCTGCGGTGGAGAAAGAGTTGCATGTGAGACCGCGTTCATATCTGATGTGAGTCTGGAGCTTCTCTGAGACCCTGTTTGTGACCCCAGACTTAGAATCATAGAACCATAGGGTTGGAAGGGGTTGCATAGACTTGCATAGACTTGCAACACATGCAGGATTTAAAGACCTTGCTTTGCTGTCTGAGCAGAGATGCAGTACAGCAGTAGCTTGGCCATGCTCTTTGCAGTCCTCTCCTGATGGTGCAATCCACATGAGGACAGATGGCTCAAGCAGTCCAGTGACCAAGAGAAATCCATTCTCTCTACAAACTCAACTTAAACCCAAACACGAGAAAATTCAGAAATCGTGAACCATTGAAAAGACAAAGCCACACGCACACCCGATTAATTCACAGGTCGTAAATAAAATTAGAAGGCCATTCAACCTGGAAGTGTTCAAGGCCAGGCTGGATGTGGCTTTGAGCAACCTGGTCGGGTGGGAGGTGTCCCTGCCCAGGGCAATGGGGCTGGAACAAAATGATCTTTAAGGTCCCTTCCAACCCAAACCATTCTATGATTCTATGATCTACGTGATACAGAGAAAGCCTTAAACATGAGCAGCAAGCAGCGAGGACATTACAGAAATGGCAGTGAAGCTTTCGGGAGGAGCACGACGTGCACTTTGGCAAGGTGGATGACAGGATCACTACATTGAAGCTAGTGGCTTTTATTAAACTGTTTGGACAACAGGAATGTAAGTGAATGTCTTTTGGTGTTAGTTCTGCTCCCAAGGCATTTGAAAGAATAATAGCACTGATCTTGGAGGGATTTCAAGAAGCTGAAATTAGAATGAATGCTGTTTTTAATTTGGACTAACGAGCTTAAAGAGCAAAATGAAAGACTCCAAGCAATTTTGCAGAGTCAAGACACTTAACACTAAACTGAGGAACATCAGAATCTGATCTTTGCAAGTGTTTTCCATCTTATACACAGAAACAGCAAACAAGACGGAGTGTCTGATTCAGATTAAATGGTTAATTATTGCTGCTATTGTTGAACTCTGACAGTGTAGCAAATCAGTGATGTACGAGAGAGAAATAAAGCCAGCCTTGCTCTGAACAGCCTGCAAAGCAAGGGAGAATACAGAGAGCACCAGAGACTCACAGCATTGCAAGCATATTTATTAGTGTCATCTCACTTCCCCTGAGATTGACAGAAGATGGGGATCTTTAGCATGGGCTTGACTGGAATGAGACGATAGCCTGAGGGCCAAGCACTGGATGAGTGTTAATAAAAAAAATAATGCAAGAAATACCCAGATTTATTGGGATGGTCACCTGCTCCACAAAACTCACTCCAAATCTGTCTGTGGTACATAAACCCTGAGGGATTTGCCGGATGGTGACATTGTCTCATTCTGAGCAGTCACGCTGGTATTAAGTTAAAATTAAAATACCTATTGCCTCGCAACAACAGACTTCAAGGTTTGTTTGGAGAGCATCTGGCCATATTATCTAAAAAAAATGTGCAATTACAATTGCGGCAAGGTCTCTGCAGCGAGGTGCAAAAAAAAGAAAATAAATGTTCCCAGCTGTGTCAGAAAGTCTGCTTATGAGAAAGCCCTTGCACCAGCTCCCTATTTCTTGAGAATCAGGTCTTTGCAGCTGCTGCTCGAACTGCCTTGCACAATGGTAAAAAAAAGAGGTCTGTGAGGATTGGGTACAATGCTTCCCGTGATCGGGACCTCAGGTGGCTGAGCAGTACTTACAAGATTTGCCTTCACAGAATCGGCTTGTCATTCAGCCGGACATCGCTGTGCGGTGGCTGAGCAGTTTTCTGGTGTCGTTAACTGACGCGCGCAGGGACAGAGCGTGGTGACACACAGGCACGGTCCAGCTTAGGTAGTGAGAACAACCCTGCAGGGCTGCGTCCCTGAACCCAGCAAGCATGAACGCGAGCAGGAAGCTGCCGGCTGCATGAAACCAATCTGAGTGGCTAGCCAACCCCACCTGGAAGAAGCTTTTCTTCTTCCTCGCCTCGTCCTGATACCACACACCTTGTTGTTCATCTGGTTCTGTGGCTGCTCGCTCTTGATTTTGCATGAGATCATGCACACGTGCACACAGGTGAACGCGGACAGTTCTTCCATCCTGCGTGCTCTCTGACCATCACAAACTCCACTTACATGGTATAACTGCCAGCAGGCCTCTTTTAGGGGGTTCATCCCCTTGGAAAATGGTTGCATACTGTTCTAGTTGATGCTGTCCAGGGGGAAATTTAATTGTTCTTTCCATGGAGCCTGAGCTAAGTTTGGCAGGAACACCCAACACTTCCAACCAGGGCTCGATAGTGCCTCTTACCACCTTTCAATGGAGGTTTCTAGTTCAATTTGTTGCGAGGAAAATCTTGTGCCTCATTAACATGAACCTCAGTGTTTCTGGTGGAAACCAACATGCAAGGTGTTTTCTAGTTTGCCAGGATAGTGGTGCAAGATGCACTTCCAGATGTTGGAGAGAGCTCAGAGGAGCCCCTTCTCACATCCAAAAGGTTGTGCTGGTCTAGGCTCCTTAGGATGACACAAGTTGACCAGACCCATGCCTTGCCAGCTTGAGAACCACTGCCTAGATCAGCAGGTGCCCTCCTCTGAGCTGCCCTCTCAGACCTTGTCTCTTGGTTCATCTGTTGCCCCTAATGACTTGCCACGACGTACTAATCCCCAGTAAGTCCCTGTCTTAAACTGTGCACCCTGAAACAGCAACACTTGCAGCACCAGGATGGAGAGAGGCAGAGTCCCTGACACTGAGATTTGTTCCGGTGCAGTTGGGAAAAGCCACAACCTCCCTTGGTAAAAGCAAGGGACCTGCCAGGGCTCAACACTGCTCCCAGCTCTTGGACAACATAAGCAAGGAGCAAGGCCCTCCCTTCTAGCCTGCCCCACTCTGTCCCCACATCTGGCCACTGTCCCTCTCTGCCCCGAGGAATCCCCCAGCTGACCTCTTTGACACAATGGGGAGGAGGCACATCCTGATTTCTTATGATATAACAAGGCCTAAAGTGCGGCTGAAAATCACTTGCTTTCCTCCAGGCTCCATCCACATCCCTTCTAGAGCTTTCTCCCTCGTCCTTCCCTGCTTCCTGAACCCAATGACTCTGGTTCTCTCTTCCAAACACTTACCAGTAACCAGAAGTGCCTGGGCACAGAGGAGCAGAGGAAGGGATGTGCATGGAACCACAGGCAGAAACCTGCACTTCCCACCTTAGAGGGTGGCAGCAGCAGAGATCAGGCTGCAGCTCGGAGTGGGAACCATGCCTGCTTCAGCATGGGATGCAAAGGCCTCTCCCTCTGCTCTGACATCCCTTTTCTCCTCGCTTCCAAGCCCTCCTCCAGCCAGGAGCATGCACAGTGGGCTGCAACCTCCCTCCTGCTCTCATCCCGCCAGGAGAGAACATCCAGGTGAGGATGGGACGCCGGGCAGGATCTGCCGGGCTCTCAGGGCCAGCAGGGCGGGGAGGCTTGAAACAATCCAATTTAGCAGGCGCTGCTCACAGGGACATGAATAATGGGAAGCTGATGCTAAACTGGAGCCATAATTTTCATACCAGTGCAAACAGATCCAAATTGTGATAAAAGGTTTTCATCTGCGGAGGCTTGGAGAGGCCCCTGTGCTCTGATTTACTGCGCCTCTTAATGTCGCATCTGACAGCACTTTGCAAACAAAATGTTCTGGCCATAAACTAGCAGGAGAGTGAGTTAGTGAGGCTGGGGGAGGGGCGATGAAAGGAGAGGGTGGGAGAGGGGAGAAGGGGATGCCGTTATTGCACTGTTGCTCGGGCATCACTGCAGTGTTTGTTGATTTACCGGCGAGGGCAGCAGAAGAGCCTGTCAGAAGAGACCAAGGGAAGAGGCAAAGGGAAGACGAGACTAAAGGCAGGGAGGCACCCAGATTTGTGAAACTCCACAGAAATCACCCAGCTCCTCCTGCCAATCTCCATGGGACCTGCATGTCCAAATGCAAATCTGGACTCTTCTCATCCCTGAGGGCAGCCCGGGCATATTAGTGCCACCTCCTGCTCTTCCAAGTCAACAGAGACCCCGGAGCAGGGGATCTGGCTGCTTCAGCTGTGAGGATTCATGGCTTGGCAGGGACACACATCAGCCATGGCTGCTTTGCCTGCCTTCCTCTTCCACCTCCTTTGTGCCTACAGCTGTCCCACCCTCTGCTCCTGCCACTTTACCCTTCTTCTGCCAGGGAGTCTGACCCCAAGCTGAGACCAGAGAATCCCACATCTCCAGGGAAAAGACCTCCAGACCAAGAGAGAGCAAGTGAGAGAGATCACAGAGTCCACCAGGAGAGGTGTATGTCATGCCTGCTGCCTGGGAAGGGCTGTCTTCTGCCATGACCTCCCCTTTCTGCCCCAGACGTGGCCAGCTGAGAAGCCCGATGCTGGGAGAAAGCTGGTGTCAGCAAGTGTGAGACACTTCAGGTCCTGGGCTGGAGTCTGGCAGGGGTGCTGGGTTAATTGGGAATACAAGTAAAGAAGCAGGAGCTGCAGGCTGATGGATCACAGCCCCCAGGCGTCTGAGCACGCAGGCTGCTACGTTTTGCACCAGTGGAAGCTTTCTCAGCCTGCTTGGCTTCATTCCCAGATATAATGAGCTGCAGTAATTGAGCCCGGAGGTCAAAAATGTGCGGAACACTGTTGCCAGAGTGTAGAGGGCACTGTCTTCTGTGCAGGAAAGGCTTGGTGAAGGTGATGTCTTGTCTCCATGGATATTTGGATGGTGAGCAGCATGGATGGTGCTGAAATGACTACTGGGAACTGTAGTGACAGGCAAACTGGCCAGGCCCAGAGTCAATGTGGAGGGTGATGCACAGCTTTGTCCACAACGCTGCCTGGGCAGGCACCACATCAGAGCAGTGCCAGGAGGACGCCGGCATTCAGCCTGTGGCTCCAATGTGCTTGCAGGAGCTGTGGCACCTGGCTGGCAGGCAGCCTGGGTGGCAGGGGTGGCAGGCAGCCCATGCGTATTATTTCTGTATCCCCTTTTCTCCCTGTCAGCTCAAGGGTAAGATGGGATATCATCCAGCTTTTGTTGTGTACAATGCCGGGCTAGAGCTCTGCTGGTCACGCTCGGCTTCCCCCGTCAGCAGAGAAGAGTAGGCGACAGTTTATCCGACCTACCTGAGGACAAGGGATTTGTACACTCAACAAGACTGAGTAGGTGCCCGATGGAGCCAAGCCCATGCTAAAATTCAATCAGATGAGTCCTTTGATCCTGGATAATGCCTTTTTTTCTCCCCAAACCAGGTTCAGGATGCTCTTCCTTTACCACTCCATCACCTTTCCCTTTCTCTCTGGCCTGGGCATAACCTCCTGCCTTGTGCGCATCATCACTTTTTTAAAACATCCAGATGTTGCCAGTTTATAGTTAGTTCAGAGCTGAGGTTTCTGAGGGGGTCCGTGGTCCAGACCCCTGAGATACCAGAAAACCTGCAGCACTAGGTTGCTCACTCACTTAGCAAGTAACCTATCCAGCAACGCTCTGACTAAGCACTGACACATTTGTCATCCGAGCTGCCTCTTGTCCCCTGGGAAAAGTAAATGACATTATTGTAATCCAGGCGGTTAATATCAGGCCCTCCTGCCTCCTGTCCCCCGCATGTGCAATGACCACTTCAGCGCTGAAGGCAGATGAGCATGTTCTTAATGACATTCCCAGCAGTGCATCCTCACTCCGGAGAGGACTAATCCCTGTAGCCATTCATAATGTGGCTGAAAGCAAGCAGACTGGGATTTGCTTCCCCATTTTTATGTGTCAGGCCCTGCTCATGCTGAAGAAGCATCAAGCGCAGCAGGGAAGGAAAACTGAATGAAAATACCCCAGGCCTTGGGTGCCTCTGCCTGGGGCATACCCCTCTCTCCCTCATGGTGCAGAATAATCAGCGCCAGCAAAACACTTCTCCATGTCAGACTTTGTCCCCTCTTCTCTGCAGCACAGCTGTGCTCACAGAAGCTGTGTCCCTCCATGCCTGCGTCTGCCCTCACCTTCTCAATTTTCAGGCAGAATCTCTCCTACCCTTCTTGGTGAATTTTCCTCATCTCTACCAATGGGCTGAGATGTTCCCAAACTCCTCATGATTCCTGCTCCGGCCATGATCCCAAGCTCCTCAGCTTTTCTTATCTGAACGGCTGAAGGTATCTGACCTGGCTGAAGACTTTGTATGGGTCTGGAAAGCCCCTTACAAAAGGAAAAGTTTATTTTTGGGGAGATACCTACTGTTGTCCCAATGAGGCTGTCCATGAGTTGTGATGTTTGTTGTCATCAGCTGAAGGCTGCTGATGTTGCAGCCTTTTTCTTAGTCTCCATTTGGTCTCCACTTGATCTGTCTCAACATGCATTGCCCTGGAGTGAGACATGGGAATTTCCATGATGTTGGAAATGGTCCTGGAGAATATCCATAACACAAAGGAAAGCTAGACAATGTTCTGTAGGGGAAAAAGGACACCAAAGCCAGGGTCCTGGAGCAGAGAGGAGCGGCCGTAACTGAGATCTAGGCACAGCCACACCCATAGTGACTTGGAAACCAAACCCAAGGTTGAAATACATAGTCTTCCTCCACAGAGACAGCGGGCAAATAGCGCTGCAAATGGGCACTGCACAGAGCACACCCCATCCCTGGCCAAGCGGAAGAAATCACGGTGTGAAACCCTGATGCATGGCTGGGTATAAAGCTCACCAGATATCATGTACTCTACTGCCTGCATCCAAACGTGTTCTTTTATTTGGTCCAGGTGATGAAGGAATGATGGGCTCATATGCTGAGATTTTTTTACCTTTCTTTCCACCTGTTTGTCTCTAGCAAGGGACTCTGGGTGGGAGACAGGAGTCCTCAGACAAAGATATCTGCTCTGGGTTTAGGTGGACCTCTACCTTCTGACAGACGCAGCGCTGTGTGACTGAGCTGACAGCTAGACCACCCTGGAAAGCAAAGGACCTCTGAGGTATGGTTTGCTCGAAAAAGCAGGTGTTCATAAGGCCAGAGATTTTGTCATCTGCTGGGGCAAGGAAAGGCACATGCTGGGCCTTCAAGGCAGGCCCATCAGCGGGTGCACGAGAGCTGATGGTGCTGGTAGACACACTTGTACAGCTCACACTGAGCTCACATCCTCCCCACCTAGGGACCAGTCTGCTTTGGCTGTTGTCAAAGCAACGGCAGCTGTTCTGCAGTTTCTCCTGGCAATAAAGTTTTGCAATGAACCTCAACGACAGTTACACGTACTCCCAGCCCAGGTGCTTTCATGATATCTCCTTCTCGTGGTACTGTACAAAAGAGCCAGCACACATAGTGGCATAAAGCATGTTTTGAATTGCCCCCAGTGAGAAATCGTGGCAGAGATCATCAGGCCAGTAAAAACAACCCCGTTCACCAGTTAATTCCCCCTATAAACCACACCACAATAAGACAGGGCAGATCATACTCTATTGCCAGCTGTGCTTCCCACCTGCAAGCAGTTTGAAACTGTGAGAAGTCAGAGGCGATGGGATCCATACCTTGGAGTCAGGTCTAAGCACTGAGTTTAATTTCACTGATGAGGATATGGCAAGTGCTTGATGTGGGGATTTGTTTGTGTACAGGTCACTGGGACAGATAAAGTGGAAGGTCCCCATCACACTAGCATCCTACAGCATTGCTAGAGATGGGAGTTAAATGTCCTGTCCTCCTGCCACCACTGCTTTTGCTCCTTAGGTGCCACCCTGGGTGCTCAACATTTCTCAGGTAACAAGGGGACCCCTCATGACACTGGTTGCATCTGGCCCTGTGCAAATAGCCTTTCTGAATACCTTCACACTGTAACATTTATAACAGATGTGGACATGGACACCTCACACACACACACAAAAAACTAATCCTGAAGCCCCAGGTGGGAAAAACAGACAGTCTTGCAAAGTCTTTGGGGTTGTGCTTATCAAATCCAAGCATACACAGCAGAGGTCTGGGGTGATGGGCTCTCCATTTCCCCCAGTCTGCTGTTGGTGTCCCCTGGGCATGGTGGACCAGGCAGCTTGGAGCAGTGCTAACAGCTTTGCTGTAAGAAAAAGGGCAAATGTCTACAGGGAGCAAAACAAGCACTAGCTCGATTTTGCGGTAAAGCAGTGGTTCAAGGAGGTTAAATTGGGACAGCTGCCTTCTCTCGGGGTCCTGTTCTTTCCTAGAGCTTCTGCCACTCCTTCCAGCCCCCGTGCCCCTGGGGTGCTGGTAAAACTGCTGGCTCAGAACTAAACCCCACACTGGTGGGCAGCTTTAAGAAAGATGGCAAAGAGGCAATTCTGCCATCGGGAGCACTCAGCCCTGGCCAGCACAGAGGCTCAATAGGACAAATCCCCCACATGTGGTTGCTCTGCATCCAAGGGAATTCCTAATCCACCTGCTCCTTGGAGCTGCTGGCCTGAGAGGGCTTAATGCTCCCGGCACGGAGAGCCCTGGAGCCCTGCCATCCGCCTCCCACAGTCTAGTGCCATTGCAGCACCGAGTCCTTCCTGAGCAGCACAATAGCTCTCCACAATAGTTCTTCCTCTGCCCCTCTGAGGACAGGGCTGCAATCTTTCTAATGAGTTTTCTCAAAATGAATTTTCCAGGTTTTTACCACAATTGCTCCCCTCGCCCCCTCCTTCCCTCTTTCCAGCTGCCTGACTCCAGCACTCCCCAGCTCACCCAGCACCGAGGCTGTTTCTCTCTTCAGTCACAGTTTAATTATATGAACTGCTTTTTTTTCCCCCTCCTTTTGGTTGCTATTTGGTGTGTGAATTCAATGTTCATAATGTACCCTGGGAACCCCGGCTCTGCGTGTGCTCCGCTGGGTCCCAGCACTGCTGATTAGAAAGGGATCCTTTATCCGTGCCGGAGAGGCTGGCGTGTCAAAGCAGCCCAAACTTTACCATTCACATCTCCCCCTTTTCTGAAATGCCTGTGGGTCCCCGCCACACTCGGAGTCTCTTTGAAAACCCTTACAATTCAAATAGCCAGACTGATGCTTTCATCGCTGGGGTCATGGCTCCTACCAAGAGTTATTAGTGTTCCTTTCTCTATTCTTTAAAGCTCTTTCATATAACGCTCTGTCTGTTTGTATTTAGAAAGGATTTTGTATAGATTTGCCACTGGTGCGGCTCTTTCTGTGTGGAGCTTTCTCTGGGCTGGGGCTGACGGTGCCCTTTGCTCTCCCCCTGGCTGGAGGGACCGCTGCCTGCTGCGGGCATCCTCCCCGAGGGGCTGTGGGACCAGTGCTCCTCTGGTGACTGTGCTCTGCCAGGGGATCTGTAAGCAGCACTGGTTTTGCACGATGCCACATGTCCATGAGGATGTGACAGGGCTCCTCCCAGAGACAGCAAGCCAAATGGGCACTGATACCGGCAGCTACAAGGCACGGCCTCTGCAGGCGGACTTCTGTGCTGGAGGCGGTTCCATTCCCATTTAACTATTGGGGTTTTTGAGATTTGTAAGCACAGCTGCATTCTCCTGTCCACATCAGCCTGTCTCCCAAAGGGCTGAGTATCCCTGCACCACCAGAGCTTTTCCCACCCTGCCCAGAGTCCCCCTGCTTCTGACAGCCACATCCCACTTGGAAACCTGCTCCTGCTGCCTGTTCCCTCCTCATTTCTGCAGTCAGAAGCAGATTCGTGTTCTCCTTTCTCCACATCTCAGCCAACAACCAGTTTTCCCCAGAAAGAGGGAGCTGGCAGCCCTCGGGATCCTGCAGTAGGAACAAGGCATCTGGTAGATTCAGGGACCAGTGGGACCGTCCAGCTTTGCTGCGCTTCTCCGTGACCCTCTCATTTCCTTTCCCAGTCTTGACTGCTACCCTTGCAGCCTGCATCTCCTCTTCAGGCTGTTGTCTGGCCTCATCTCCAGCCTCCAGACAAAGTTGTGCCATATCCCCAGGCAGGGATCCCTTTCCTTGCAGATGCCTGATAGCGTGAACAAGCGGTTGGTTTATGGCCCAAAGCATGCAGGCTTATCTCCTGGCTAAGCCAAATGTGCGATCCTGTCCAAGGGTGGCCACCAGGGACCTCATCTAACCCATTTACAGATCTAACCCTCTTCTGATCCCTTCTAAATCTACATCCTTAGGCATGCCTTGTGGCCATGAGTCCCTCCAGCTAAGCTTTTGCTGTACACATGAAACCGTTTCCTTTTATTGGTTTTAATTATGTTGCCTTCTGGTTTAATGGTCTGGCACTTTCTTTTTCACTCTGAGAAAAGGCGAGCAGGCAGACAGTCTGTTCATGTCATGATACCTGCAATGGACAGGTACCTTGAGCCACTTCCCCACTCATCATCTCTTCCCCAGACAAAGTGATCCCAGCCCTTTCCAGTTCCCTGCACGCCAAGTCCCTGAAGTGCGACACTTCCATCACCCTGACGTTGGCTGCTTCCTGGCATGCTTGCTTCCATGTAACATGACAAATAGGAACATCTAGCTGTTTCTTACAATTTGCCTGGAAGAAAGCAACCTGTGAGCTTCACTGGAGCCTGTGATCAGTTGCAACTCAAGGACCATGCCTGTGACAGCTTTTGCCCAACCTCCAACACGAAGACAGATCCACAGCATCTACCATCCCATTTTTTCTGCATCCTGGCATGGTTGGTGGGTCCCTGATCAAAGAGGCTGCGAGTGGAGGAGGACGTCCATGGTAAACCATGGCCATGGGACATGAATTCACAGTGGTGCTCACCTCCTTTCTCAGACGCATGCTCCTTCTCTTGCTGGTGTGTATATTTACACTCAGGTCATTCTCCTTGTGCTTCTACAGGCCTGGCTTGCCTTAATTATTCATGTCTTATGCAAGGTCACTGTTGCCCTTTTCCCCTACGTTATTAGCTAAGGCTTTGTGCCACAGCTGCTACATTGTGCCACTAGACAAAGTCTTTCAGATCTTCCCCAGCAAGTGAGAAAACATTTAGCCTTGGGAAGGCAAGGCAGTGCCTCTGGAATAAGGGACACGTGGGATGAGAGCGGGTGAGAGCAGGACATCTATTAGCTAAAAGCCCTGCAGGAAAATCAATTCACTGCTGCTGAGTTCCCCTCTGCAGGTGCTGATATTGTGCTGTGGTTCCTGGAAAAAGACACTGCCCTGCCTGATGCAGTGTGGGCGTGGGTATGGGTGTGAGTGTGCAAAGGAAGGAGTGTGCTCAGACGCCTGGGCAGAGTTCATCTCACCTGGCTTTAGATGTCTGTAGTGTACATCTCACCAACTGGGTCACTCATTTCTGTTTCATTTGCACTCACTGCAGAGAAAAATAAACTGCCAGACAAGATATGTCTAACCTACTCTGGCACACACCCCAAAACTGCTGCAAGAGGAGCTCAGGGTGATAAACTCAGGCACAGATGCCTACCCCTGGTCAGATTAGACTGACCCTGCACCTAGTTTCATCTTTCCAGGAAGCATTTTGCAGGGAGGCCCAGTGACAAAAAGAAGAGGCTGTACAAACACCGTGTCTGAGGAAGGTGGGAGCTCTGATACCTAAATGAAGAGGAAGCAAATAGCTGAAGCATATGAAAAAATGTAGGAGGGCTGGAAGGAGTTCAAGCTCTGTCTAGAGGCTTTCTAGGAGACACAGGGAGATGCCCTACAGCTTCAAAGAGGTCAAAGCCAATTGCCTGGAAGTAGAAGCTTGGCTGAGGGCTCAGATGTTCAGGCATAGTTTCAAGTGCAGCCTCAAACTGCCCAACCGTGGCTGGCAAAGAGGGTTGAGGAGCTGACCCCCAACATGTCTCACTGGAACCACAAGGCTTTGTGGAAACAGAAAGAAGCCAACATGCCCTGGCCTCCCTAGCACTTGCTAAGAGATGAGGGGCTCAGAGAAGTGCCTTGTGCAGAACCCCGAGGGCTGGAAAAGTGCAGGCAACCATCCAGCACAGCCCACATGCAGAGCCCAGTGAAGGCATGGCAAGTCCTGTTCTTCCTACTCTCTCTGCATCCCACAGGAGCACAAAGTCAGGATGCCCTGGCATGGCTGTAGGGCACCCCCTTCTCTTCCCACTGCTGCTACCGTCCCCATGAAATAGTGGCTCAGGTCCATGTTGCAGTTCAAATGGAGAGGCGGGGAGATGAACCAGAAGGGAAGATGAACTAGGCAGCAAGATGAACCAGGCACAGGGATGAACCAGGCAAGGGGATGATTCTAGGCTGAGCAGCCAAGCCCTTCTGATGCTGCAGAAGTTCCCCTGGAATGACTTATCCAGAGCTGGCACCGATCCTTGCATGCTGCCTGGGACCAGATGACTGTGTTGGTCAGGACCCAACAGAGGTCCAGGTGAGGAGGTTCAGCAGGACTTCCACCTGCGTTAGCTGGGGACCTGAGGAGCACGGCACAGTGGCACAGCCAGATCTCAGCAAGGAGTCCAGGGTAACATGCTGTGAACCACAGCCAGGACAGCAGCCAAAGTCAATGCAGAAGAGTAGGCCCGTGGTGAGACTGCAGGACGTGCTGCAGAGCTCGAGCTTGGTGATGCAAAGGAGAGGCTGACTTCCATGGGGCTGCACACACGAATGTGTCTCACGTACAGCATGGAGCAGGGGCTGCTCATTTGATTAATGGCCCTTTTGGACAGTTAGAGAAATTGTTAGACTCGGCTAGTGAAACAAAAGAGATTGGCAATCATGTGAAAAATAAGGACAAGGGTTCAGTGAAATCCTGGCACTGTGAAATGAATGTTATTAATTCAAAGCGAGCCAGGCCAGAGTGTCACAAACATCAAGGCCAGGCATTGCCCTGCTCAGGAAATGGGCAGGTGCTGAGCGCAGAGAGCAAAGACTGGTAATGTGGGCAGC
The DNA here is from genome assembly GCF_964199755.1 of Larus michahellis. Classification (NCBI taxonomy): domain Eukaryota; kingdom Metazoa; phylum Chordata; class Aves; order Charadriiformes; family Laridae; genus Larus; species Larus michahellis. The sequence continues at coordinate 2,492,021 of NC_133906.1, read as the reverse complement.
GGCCCCACTGTCTTCCCATAGATCTGGGCAGCTGAACAACACGGGTGGGAGCTTGGCCACAGCACGCATCGGTGTCCCTGGGAAGCGCCCGGGAGCCGCAGCCGGCAGCTGATGGGTAACGATGATGAGAGCGGACGTGTGAGAAGCGCTGAGGGCTGGGATGCAGAGTGCGGGGATGCTTGGGCAGGGCGGCGGTGAGGCAGAGCATGCGGTAAAACAGCACCCTCAGTGCTGCAGGGAAGGAGTGGTGAGATGGGGGAGAGCTAGGAATGGCCCCAAATTTCATAATGGCTAATTCAACGTATGGGCAATGGGAGCAACTGGGTGGCAGGTGATCGCTCTTGCCGTGAGCAAACTGTCCCACCTCCAGGCACTGCAGCACCGGTGACACCCAGCAGGGACACGCGCGGGCAGCAGGGTCAGGCTGGGAGCCAAGAGCTGTAGCAGCAGTATTAGCTGCTGCTGTGTTTGTAGGCTGAGAGCAGGTCCAGGTTCCCGTCTGGTCACAAAATGATTCAGTTTCACGAGAACTGAAAGAAAAGCCCAAAGCAAAAAAACCATCCAGGGACAAATAGTAGTTGTCAGCATTTTGAAAATGAAAAGGAAGCCAGAGACAGCCACTTCCCAGAGTGCCTGATGATATCCTTCTCTGAGGTTTGCAAGAGCAACAGGCCTGAGGGAGCATGGGCAGCTCCCGAGTGGGGTGATATGGTCCCTGCTGGACCTCTGTGGGACTTCCCAAAATGCCTCCTTGGATATTAAAATCCCCTGTGGCAGCCAGTCACTTTTCAGCCCTGCCCACGAGGTTATCCAAAGTCTTCACGGGGCAGACCCCACTGCAGACGTGCACAGACCTAATTTCCATCCACGCATGGCTGATTACAAGCCAAAAGAGCTCCTCAGCTGATGCCCCGTTGCTGCCAGCTCCTTTGCAAGAACCAGGGAGGACCCAGTGAGCTGCATGGTGTGATGTCTGAAGGACACCTGGGGACAGCTTCATCCCGCCAGTGAGGAACTTTGGTGTCCTGACCAAGGGAAGCTGGGTTTGCAGCCTGTGACGTAAAGCAAAGAACAGGTTTGAAGGGAAAAGAAACACTCTGGCCTCCAAATTATGGGGGAGTTGAGGCAGAAAGGCACCTTTTGGTGTCCCTCTAAATGCACGTGTCTTTTTGAATGTTTTTTGGACTTGAGATTGTCAGCTTCTACAGGAAGATGGGCAAATTGCTTGGCCTGGGGAGTTTCTGGTGGCTCTGGAGGTTCTGGAAAGCGGAGCAAGAGTGAGAGTTCAGTTTGCAGAAGCAAGCCAACCTGGATTTAACACATCACAGCTCCACACACCGTCCTTCACCACTCGTGACCCAGAGTGCTTGTGACCCCAAATGGCTCGCTCCTGTCATCTCAGAGCTGTGGGGGGCTATGCCTCCAACATAAACATTTCAGCAGCTGCTGACAGCTAATATTTAAAAAATCAAGTGTTTAGATTGATGAGATGAATAAGGCCAAAGCACTTCCAAGTAAGATACTCTAAAGTCATTTGTGCCACTTCTGAGACCTGGGACCACCCCAGCAAAACCAAGATACGTGGGAGTTGTGTGGAGTGCAACAGGCAAAGGTGTCTGTGAAACTGAAATTCTGGGCTGATGGGAAGGAGCAGAGAAAAGTGAGTCTGGAGCACCTTAAAATCTCAGACCTAAATCACAGGCAACTCTACAGATACAGGGTTTCTGTGCTGGCATCAGCTTAAGTGATTTGGAGGACTTTGTGTTCAGAGTTTGACAGATTGTCATGTGGAGACTTTATCTAAAATAGCTCATGGAAGCACATTTGTGCTAATTGCAATCACAAGACCTGAAGTAAGGACTGTAGGTACTCCTCTCTTGTTCTTGCCAGTGACCATACTTTGCAATTCTTCAAGTGGACCATGGGTTTTAGCAATATCTGCCAAAGCAGAATGAGCAAAAACCTCTGGAGCTTGTGAGAGCATGCTGGGAGCCTCCTGGCACGGAGGACCAGGTAGTGGCATGGAGCCAGAGGGAGCCCTTTGCACTGTACCTCGCCGAGGCATGGCTGTTGCCTCCTGGCAGGATTGCTATTTCCAGCCATTGGGCTGCAAGGCTCCTCAGCTGCAGTTCGTAAGCCAGGGGACTTAGATGTCACAGATAGACTTTGACAGTCATCCCAGAGGAGTTTTCTTTCCAAAATTTGTCTTCAGGACCTGAGCTGAGAAATCTGTTTTCTCTCCTGGGAGCTGGTTGCTGCCATGGGATCCTTCCTATGAATCATGGTGCTGGTCCAAATGGGTCTATGGTTGAAGGAGCTTGCTCTTGTTGTTAAGGAGGGTCCTTTCTTCCCCAGCCCCACAGACACAGCCATTTTACCCTGCTGTCCTTGAAACTTTAGTGAAACTGTGCCCTTTGGACAGGCAGCAAATAGCTGCAATATCAAGCCATAGGGCTATATGTTTTGGTTGATCATAATTCATTAACGAAAACCAGAGAGACGTGGGCACACGGAAAAAGTTATACGAGCAGGCAGTTGCCTGTTGCCACTTGACTGAGGTTAGCATCACAGTTAAGCTACTGGTTTTATAATAACCTCATTGGGGATTTTCGATGGGAGGAGCGCCTTGCTGGTACACAAATACTGACACATTATGCCGGCAACACCCCTTGCACTGATGAAGCTATCCCAGGGAAGCAGCCGTTTATACCTACGACAGGAAAACCAAACCAAGCGAGCCAACCCACCCAGACCACAGAATGCGCAGCTCTGCCCAGGAATTGCTTCTGCAGGAGGGGCTTCGTGTGATCCCACACCGTCCCCTCTGCCAGCAGCACTCCTGCCTGCAGATGCCTGCAGGGTTTAGCTGCATGAAGAGCAATGCCAGATCTCAGCTGACAACCTGCAGCATCGTAATTTAACATTCAGGAGAAACACCTTTAGTTTGACAAACCCTGCTCCTGGTGCTTGCTTGTACACTGGGCAATTGCACCAGCTGCAAAGATCCCCGAGAGCCAGGGCTGTGCACAGGCGTGCCTGGATGGCGGGGACAAGACCTGCTGACACCAGCTGCTCGTTCAGCTGCATGAAAGCCCTGGTTGTTACTTGGAGTTGTCAATGGGGAGCATGAAGAAGTCAGCAGGAGGAAGCTGGAGACTGCAAACTTGGACAGCCAGTTTTTGAAAGTTGAGAAATGGGAAGTGACAAAAGCTGGGCTCCATTTGTCCAGGGAGGAGATGTTCTTGGCACTAACGGTCCCCTCAGCATTTCTCACAGCTGCAGTTCAGTGCTGGAGGCCCTGCCCTGGAGCTGATGCCACTGCGGCACAGGCAGAATCAGAGAATCCCTTTTTTCCTTCCAGCAGATTTGCTTCTGCAGCCGGTGAGGCACAGCACGTGTGTGTGTAGTAGGAGATCCAGGCATCGCTCGCAGGGAAAGGCAGAACTAGACTGATGACTGTAACAGGTTACATGCTGCTCCAACACGTTTTACCAACCAGGTTGCAGAGGAGTTTCGTGTCTTTAGCCCAGAGCGCATGGTTTAGCCCCAGCACATGGTTGCAAATGCTAGAGGCAACCAAGTCATCTGGAGAAACTCCAGAGATGATCAAGAGGCTGTGTGGGATCTGGACAGAGAGACTGAATTTTCCACCGCTGTCCTGCCCCTCCAGTCACCCTTACTGGTACATACTGGCCCATACCATGCCTCCACCTTCTGTATTTAAGCATGATAGCAGCAAGGAGGAGGAGAAATGGAGGAGAATCCATGTGGGATAGTGGGACACCAGCCCAGTCATGGAGATGTGCTCATGGACCAGGGAGCTCCCCACCAGTAGCCTCCACTTTGGAGCTCTCCGTGATTCTGGGCTTCAGGAGCCAGGGTCTGGTCCAGTTACATGGTATTTCCAAGTTTTTTAGGAATAGTTGGCAAATTCTTAGTGTCTGAAGAGCACATATTAGTGACAGGTGTCCAAAATTCAGGCTCTGGGGAAGCTCCATGAACTCCTTTGACTCTTTCATTCCCTAGTTCAAAGATGTGCAATGTTTCCAGCGCTTCAGGCTGCTTTGGGAACTAACCAAAAATTCCTAGGCTACACCTCATTATATACAATATAATCTGCATCTGAGTTTTGTTGCTAGATAAATGTGGTCTGGCAAGAGGACACAGTTGTTTATAGACCGGAGCTGGTAAGAATAGATCTTTGCAAACACAGAGAAACTTTCTGTGCAGGGTGAAGGGGCTGTCAGGGTGGAAATGTAGCTTCCTGAACCTCTGAAAACAAATGTTTGCTCTTCATTTTCCCCTTGGGTCTGCACAGTGTGGAAAGAGGGTCAGGCAAAGGCGTCCCTTCTTTGGTCACATTCCCATAGGAAGCATCTGCTACTAAACATATGTTGCTGAAAAAATCCCCCATATATACAAACACAGTCTTTTAGTTTGTTTCTGGTTCACAGGCACTTCTGTCAATTCGGGACAGGGTTCTCTGAAGCTGGTAGATGACCTGTCGGTTGTAGCATGCATAGCAATCTCAGAGTCAAACCTGCTGGGACCTGGGCGCAGCATCAGTGGAATCTCTCCATGGATCCATCAGTTGAAGGTCAGGAGCAAGCTCAGACCAGCTGTAGAAGAGCTGGTGTCTATCCCAGCTGTGTCGGCTTCCCAGGAAAATAGAGCAAGAGAGTGCAGGGAGAAGGGTGAGGGAAATGGAGGAACAGGGGCTGGCATGGTGCAAGCGTGATGGAAGACAGGGGGCTTTCTGAGGGTCTCCAGTCTGAAGTGCATCTTCTGGGCAAAGGGCTTATTATAGCTGCTGCTGCTGCAGACATTTGATGCCCTTATTCAACACTGGGACCTACGAGAGATGGGAACATGTCTTCTACACAGAGCTTGGGCATGAGCCTAGAGGGATGTGATTTTGCACCCCCAGTGTCTATGGCATGGTGCCTCATGGTGTCAGGTAACTTGTGTTTGGGAAGAGACCTAGGCCTGCTGTCTCATTCCTGTCCTTGTGGCGGGACACTCAGTCTGGGCACAGTGGTAGTGTGAGCACCACCTCCAATCACGTGGGATCCTTCAGAATCAAGGTCATGCCACGTCATATGGGGCACATCTGTTATCTTCTCACCCACCCATCACCACCACTATACTGCCTCGTACCAAACCCAAATAGCTGCTTGGGAGTGATTTCCATTCCATCCTGGATGACAGTGCCGGTGGCTCCAGTGCCGATCCTCTCCCACAAAATGCCCACCACCTCTGCCTCTCACTGCTGTACCCACTTGCATTTCAGGGGACCCTTTCCTGATAAAGAGATTAGGAATTTAAAATAATTTTGCTTGTCCTGATTCAGCAGAGAGCCCAGCTTAGTGGAGAGGGGTTTCTAGTTGTTGCTAATAGAAAAGAAAAATTTCCCTTTTCTTAAGCAAAGAAAATCAAGAGCTGGATTAGGAAATAAGGAAAGTGCAATGTTCAGACATGGTAATTCCAGAGATGCTGGTCCCCACAACTCTTTTCCCACCTCTTCAGAGGAAAGCTTTGAGCCCCACAGCAAGGCACAGCACAAGCCTCCCGGGGCATTAATGGGACCTGAGAAAGGCAGAGGGATGGGGAAGCAACAGAAGGTGCTGTAACTCCTCCTGTGTGGACCCGCAGAGTGTGGGACCCTCCCTCCTTGTCCCTGGCAGCAGGGTGACCTGCACAACCCAAAAGGCTCTCTTTCCTAAACAGCGAAAAGGCTCTGAGCCAACCCCTCCCTGCTCCTCTCAGGAGGCTTTTCCACAGCCACCCCGATCTTCTGATGTCTTCAGCAGTTTTTCCAATTTCTACTCAAAATATATTCATGAATAGTTTATCCCATTTGCTCTTGTGCCAGCACTTGCCTATAGTTTAAATAATAAGCTGCCGTGCTGATGTTTACCCTTCCCTCCCTTTCTTTCTCCCCAAAATATTTATAGAGAGCTATCGTATGTTTTTCAGTGATCATTTTTCTGAGTTAAAGATTAGGGGCAGTCCCATGGCTTATACATGAGTTGAGCCAGGAGAAGTCTCCTGCAGGGCCAGCAGCTCGGGTGAACGTGTGCACTAAGCAGCCTGAGATGCACGAGGAGGAAAGCATCCCACAATGGAAGTGGCTCAACAGCCTCATGAGATGCCAACACAAAGGGGCAGAACAGTGTTACCCACTTTTAAAGAGAAGAATCCTGTGGGCACAGTGCATCCCTGAAACGGTTTCCAGCAGGTGGGAGGCTTGGAGGGGGGTTCAGGCCAGGAGTCTCAGCAGGAAGGGAGGGTAATTTTGTGGTTGTTCCATGTCATGTGCTGCACAAATTGCCCTTGGTTCCTCCTTGCTTGTGTTTCCTGTTTCAGTATACTGCTAACAGTCTCTCTTCTCCAAGCTCTGCAGATGTCCTGGCTGAGCTTTCCTCAGAAGGGATCCATCTGGCTGCTGTCCTTGCAATTGTCCATGCTTTCTCTTTCCTGGATGTCCATCCATTCTTTTTTTTTTTTTTAAATTTCTTCTCCCTGGGTGTTGAAATCAGAGGCAGAGATGATGTCGGTCCTTTCAGCCTTACTCTGGTGTCATCTGATGACTGATTCTGTCCAACATGCCAAGCTGCTTGGACCAAGCCTTCTGGTGCCCTCTGAAACCTCTAGCACAAAAACATGTCTGCAAATACATGATCTTTGCACGCAATAGCACTAACTGGCACCATCACCTCCGTGGCACTTGTGCTGACCTAGACTCTGAACTGCCCAGCTCCCCTGTATGGAGATCCTGCTACCTGCACCGTGAGTGGTGGGGAACCACGTCTGGACAAGAGGCTCCATCCTGGGAAGGTTTAGACGTTTACTTGCGGTGGGTGTGTGGGCATCATGGTTCCCTTGCCCAGACTGCATTTCCAATAATTCCCTTCTTCTAGACCACATCAGTTCTCGTGCCCACGGGAGTCTTTCACTGGGCTGAAGAGGTGGCTGACCAGAAAGAGGAAAAAACAGGATCTGGAGAAAAGACGACTTGAGACCTGACCTGAGCAATAGGCCAGGCTTTAGAATAGATTTTAAAGGAAATTATAATTAAAAGCATGGAAGTAAATAGAAAACGGGATTAAATACCACATGGATTTACCAAAGGTATACTGTGGCAGGTTGGCTTGATAGCTTTCTTTAAGAAGGTGTCTGCTTTCCCAGACAAAAGGATTGAAGTAGATCTCATCTCCCTGAACCTCAGTAAAGCAGTTGATGTAATGCACATGAGAAATTATTAATTAAACTGGTGAAGATGGGGATTAATGGAGAAATGATAAGGAACAGGGGTAAGATGGGAAATGGCTGGAGGGGAGGCAGCAATGGATAGTGTTAAAACAGCAAGCACTAAGCTGCAGGCAGGCTACTAATGGAGTTTCTCAAATATCCATTTGGGGTCTGATTTTGCTTAATATTTCCACTAATGATCTTTGCACAAAAGGTAGGAGACTGCTGATAAAACCTGCTGATGATTCAAAGGAGGAAGCCAATGCATGGCAGCAGTGGAATATCAAACAGAAGCGATTGGGTGACCTTAAAGACTGGAGTGAGAGACCTGGAATGAAATTCAATAGTACAAATGTGAGGTCAGGTACTTAGGAACTGATGCAGGAAGTTCAGCTGTAGCTGGAAGTAAATGAAAAGCACAGGGAGCTTGCTGGGGGAGTCAGTCACCTAAAGGCCATAAACTGCCAATTTTGCTCAGCAGTGAAAAAAGGCATGTGTGAGCCATGCTGAAATATTTCCTGGAGAGAGAAACCCATCAGCGCCGCAAACTATGCATTAGTGAGGCTTCATCAGGAAGAGTCTTGCCAGTCCTGCTCACTCCGAGACTCCCAATGTGGCCTCCCTCTCCATCTTTGGAAGGATTTGGCCTGTCTACCTACCAGGATGGCTCAGAGGGCAGCCTACTCCCCAGAAATGCTCCAGGGAAGGTGATGGAGAAGAATCCTTTGCGCTAATGGGTAATGTTGGCACAAAGGAAAATAGGCTTGAACAAGTCACAGGTCCTCTGGGGCTGTTCTGCAATAACCTGCTAGCAGCAGGGGGAGGTGGGGGGACAAGAAAAGTCACAGCAAAGTGTATTGGACGGTTTGTGCGATGGGCAACACACTGTGGTATAAATGCAGGAAGGGGTCTCGGACCCCACAGCTCTGCTGACCCCCACGATATCTCCAGCCCTGTGACCATGTAGAGCTCCATGAATGAGCCAGCTGGTATAATGCTGTTGCCGTCCCATATAACTGCACTTTTCCCTGCCTGCTGTTACAGGGTGCTGTTTGGCACCAAAGCAGGTGAAAAGGACATCTATGAAAATATGTCACCTGCCACGCAATTGGCTTCTTCTCCCAAACCTGACATGATGAGCCACTACGTGACGTGGTGGCCCAGTCATCTCCTCCATGGCTACTCATTGAGAGCAGGCACGTCTTGGCTTTTACTGATGGGTGATAGAACACCAGTGGAGCCGTGCAGGTGTGAAGCCCAGCTGCCACCCATCCCCGCTGAAAACCCCACTTCCCTGTGCCAAGCCGCAGTGACGCCTCCCTTCAAGATGTCATTTCTTTTGCCCTCCCCAAAGGCCATGGGGCCCTGCAGCTGGTGAGAGCGGTACATGCCGCTGCTGACACTCTGTGTTCCTGCCACGACGTGACCTGATGAGGCTGACGTGGCACTTCTCCATCTGACCTGACAGCTCAGGAAATTCAGTCGGGCTGGCAGGACTCACACGCCACTCGCCGAGCACAGCGGGTCCCTGGCACCGGCGCCAGCTGTTTCTGCTTCCACTTCATCACTCCTCTTGGACCAGCTCTTCAGCACTGGCAGCAGCAGCAGCTCCTTGACTCGAGACCTCGCGGACGTCAGCTCTTGGAGAAAGCCTGTGCATCTGTGTCAGGCCGGTGACTGACAGGGATTGCCAGGCATCCTGCAGTGACATGGCACCACTGCGGCACAGCAAAACGGCTGCCGGGGCGGGATGCGAGCCTAGCTGTGGGATGCCTGGAGAGGAAGCTCTGCTGGGAGAGGGCTCCAGGTGCTTACAGCTCTTGGGGTGCCTGGGTCTGCAAAGCCCAGCCCAGAGAGGATGGGGAGCCCCATGGCAGGTTGGCTGGAGGAACGACCCCTTTTCCAGGGCAGAAGATGGCTGCTAATGCTGCTGCCTCCAGCTGAACTCTTGGAGAAAAGCCACGAGGCAACCGTCATCCCCCCGCCTCCTAGAAGGGTCTCTCACCCGTCTTCTGAAGCATATTTACTCTATGTTTTAGGGATGAAAACACAGCCCCACGCCTCTACTTGTGAGCAGAGAGTGAACCCAAACTGCCACCATCCCTCTTCAAAGCAAAGCACTGTGGACTGCCCGGGTTCTGCTCATGGGAGCAGCCAGAGCAGGCTCTTGGCAGAGAGAAGTGTTTTCAAAACTGCCTGGGCATCTAGTTTGGTCTTGAGAGACACACATCAGCCGGAAGAGGAGCCCCAGATACCTGCTGAGACTCATCCAGTCCAGGCTGTCCACATGAGCTTCCAGCTCCCAGCTCAGCCATGGCAACCATCACCCTGTGGCACAGGGCTGTCTTAGCCAGTGCACCCACCAGGGGTGCAGCATCCGCGCTCAGCCTGCACCCCAAACCGCCTGCCAACGGGCATCTCCCAGCAGCTTGCCCTGCGAGCCACCACCTCTGCTTCCCATGCCGCTTGCGCTGGGGAGAGTTTGGGAATGGGGGAGGGTTGAGGGGTGCTTCTGTCCCCTGGTGCTGAGGGCACGCAGCATCCTTGTTCACTCCTGCAGCCCTCCCCTGGCACCCACCGCCCTGCATCCTCTGCAGGGTGACCCGGCTGCTGCTGCAGGTGCAGTGCTCACTCCTGACACATCAGCGATTCCTCCATGGTATTGCTGTTATGATGATCTCCAGAAACCTGATTTGAGATCCTCGAAGCCTAGCTGGGAAGTCAATCCCACACAATATTGGCTTCATTACTTGCTATATATTCCCAAGTACACGAGAAGAAACAGTCATTCAGCGGCTAAGCAATTCTCTGCCACCTTGACGTGCCTGTAAGTGCTAGAGAAGCAGGTTTGCAGCTGGGGTGAAAGGATGTGCCCTGAGAGCATGCAAGATCTGGGAGCGAGTCCTTTATAGCCTTTACAGCCCATCCTGCAGAGAGGAATGTTTTTCCACAGTGTTAAATATTGATTCATGGGTTAGGAGGCACTGAAACGATGTCTAGCTGCCTGTACCAGGGTAGGGAAGGGCTGCCTGACGTGAGGCACGGCTGGTGACGCAGGTACCTGCCAGCACCCAGGTGGACTGATGTGACACCTGCTTGTCATCACTGTGTGTGCTCACTCCCGCAGATGGGGACATTTGTTCCTTGGGGTCAAGTGAACCGTGAGTCAGCCCAGAGCAGCGTTTGCCTGTTTCTTTTGTCCTCCCGCCTTCCACTCTGCATCTGCCAGTAGAAATATGAATCTTTGCCTGGTTAGATGGCTGCTTTTCTCCTCTCTATAATTAGATCTTCTCATTGTCCGTTTGGTGTTTGTGCGACCATATCTGAGGTTGGCTTCTGCTGTCAGGCAACCACAGGGCATTCCAGTCCAAGTGCTGCTGATTTCTGCTTTTATCCACCCCCAAAAAAAAAAAAAAAAAAAAAAAAAAAGAATAAATACACTGACATGCCAGTCCTGGCACTGGTTCACGCCGCAGCCAGACGCCTGTGGCTCAGCCCTGCTTGGGAGGAGCGCTGGGAGGGGATGAAGCCAAGCTGCCCTCGTGCCGCCCAAGCCAATTCTGCTCACGGTTGTGGGAATTAGAGATGCTGTGTGTTGCGTGGGGTTGTGCATGGGATAAAGTCTTTGCCCTTAGCCTCTCGGTGCCTGTGCTCATCCCTCTCCCATTTCCCTTCCCAGGGTATGCTCTGGGAAAGGGAGCTGGTGTTTCTTCAGCTTCACGAGCATGGCAGGAGATTCTCAAGTGCGTTGACGGCCAGTAATGAAATTACAACGGCTCATGTGGGAGACAGGCTCCCGCCTGGCTTCTGACCAGGATCCTGGCTGCTGCAGGGTGAATGATGCCGTCACCGGCACGGGGCAGGGCAATGCAGGCAGCGGCCAGCAGTGATCAGCAGGCAGGGAAGCACGGTGCTCCTGGCCTGCCTTCCGTATGCAGTCTTGGCTCCCTTTTAGGCAGGGTCTGCATTTTACAGCTGCTGGCAATTTAGATGAAAAGTCTCATCGCTGCAGTCAAAACGCGTTGGCTAAATACCATGCAACTTTGAGTAAAAAAAACCCACCAAAACAACAAAGCCATGTAATGCTTTGGTCGACGGATAGAAAACCTGGGGAGCCTGGAGACAGAGAGACATAGGAGCTGGAGAGATGGCGATATTTAGTGCTCTGGACCCAGGAGTTCTTGTGGGGATGGCTGAGCCCAGAGAGGAGTGAAGAGAAGAGCTAGTGGGTGGCAAGGTGTCTCAACCCCAGGGAACAGTCCTGATGGGGAAGGCAGGGATCCTCCGCACCGGGGGAATGGACATTGCAAATACGAGGGGCTGACACGCACATCAAAGTTTGCGGCATGGGGAAGGGCAGCTGCGTCGCAGGGAGAGACCTAAAACCATCCTGAGCGAACAACAGGGGAGAGGATCCCCAGCTGCTGCCGAGGAGACTCCATTTTGCTCATTTCTAACTATCTGGACACACAATTTGTGCTTTGGCAGCTCCAGCTCATGATAATATTTTTTTTTCTCCTAACTTGATTTTGCTCTCAAATGAACTGACACAGAAGTTCATCGGTCTTACAAGACCAGAGTCGTCCTAGAGAGGCAGCACTGGGGTGACATTCCTGCTTTGGGGCAGGTTGCGGGTGTGTAAAGGGTGAAGAATTTATCGGCAGTGCTGGTGAAAATCTGACAGACCTGAGGTGCTCTGAGCAAAACATTCCTTGCTCAACAAATCAGCATTTCATGATGTGTCCCGAAAAGGGATGTTTGTTTTGATTGGATTATTTCAGAGACACTTTAACAGCACAGCGTGCAATGTCCACGCGGTGACGCAGAGCTGCTGCACCCACGGGATGATACCGTGGGTGCACCCAAAACACCGTGGGCAGAGTTGGCACCTCCCAACACAGCATCCTGTGGGAGGTGGGATGGTGGAGCCCCGTAACTGCTTCCCCTCTCCTGACCCGGTCACTGCTACAGCCCCAAATGCCTCCAGCACAGAGGAGGGGTCCCATCATCTTGCTTGGAACACACAGTGCTAAATGGCTCTCTCAAAAACTTTGGGTTTTTATCTTTTTTGATGGTTTTGCCCAAATCAAAAAATGGAATAAAATGTGTCTATTCCTACCTTATTTTATTTTAATAGGATTAATGATTCTGGTGCTATCAAAATGTCTGTTTCAACATTTCCAGGCTGAGGAATTTCTCTCTTTGTTCAAAATGACATTTAGGAACAAATTTAATTTAAGTGTTCTTTCTACTTCTGTTTGAAAAAGTCCAAATTGCAGTGACGTATCTTGGCTTTGTTGACACCGAACTGTTGGACTGATCCAAAAGGAATGCTTCCAGAACTTCATTTCTAGAAAAAATTCAGACTTTGATGGGCCTGTTTCATTTGCAAATGAAGGAGGAAAAAAAAAAAAAGTCACATCCTCAGCATTTCCTGTAAGAATACAGCTCCTTTCCTTCCCCCTGTGGTCTCGGAGGCTGCATGGAGCGGAGGGGAGATGCTGTTTCCTCAGTGTAACCAGCTGCTTCCCGCCTGGGGGTACATTTGCAGCTGGGGATGTTGGTGAGGAGCCCCGTGAGTGGTGAGGAGGGTGGTGGGGATGCAGGTGCAGGCAACTTTAGGGCAGAGCTGAGAGGTTGGGGTACTCCCAGGACCCCCCCAGCACCATGGGACCTCCCGGTCTGATCCAAGTTGCTTTTCAGTAGAAGCCACCCCTGGCAGATGCCACCCATCCTTCTCCCAGCCGACTCTTCGGTAAGGCCCCGTTCCTACAAGCTCGGTCACCAGTGTACCAGTTATTACCGTGTTTCAAGGGATGGGGAGCTTTCACCCCCCCACACCCTCCCCCTGGCTAGCCTCTGGAGTTCTTCAGAGGGATTTGCAGCCACTGGGATCTTGTGCCATAGAGTGGACTTCAACTGGTGATGGATTAAGCCTAATATATTTACTGTTGCAGGTCAGTCTCGGCACTTTTCTCCTGCTCTTTAAGTGATGTTTGCTTATCAGCTTACTCCATTTATCATGGGTTAGATGGTGTGTGCTAGCAACTCCAGGTCTTGCCTGCAGAGTACAGTTGATTAGGAGAGATTTCCTCTCAAAGTCTGGGGCTGCCCTCCCAGCTCGGGGAGGGATGGCCCTTTGCTGGGCTGTAATTAATAAACCAGCAAGCTACGGACCCTGCATTGTGCCCGTCGCTCCCCTGCCTGCTGGCGAGAGCTGTGAGGAGGAAAAGGTGTTATTTTTTTGGGGTGGCATGGGGGAGAGTCTGACATCCTCCTTCAACAAGGGGGCAACTTCCAGCAAGTCACCTAACAAGAAGCACCACAAAGAGCAGGCAGCAAAAGTGCTGGGAGATCTGCTGGGATGGGACGTGACTGTCCTGGAGACAGGGAGGACAGTGACTGCCTTCAGCCTGCCGGAGACAGGGAGGAAAGACAGAGTGAACTAACGCTGCCAGAGAGGTTAAAGGGAATAAGATGGTTTTTACAAATATACCAGGGGAGTCCTAAATACTGGAGAGAAAGTAGGAGCCATTAATAAATTAAGAAGAAGATTAAATTAATGATGACTCTCAAATGGCTGAACTGCTGCACAGCCTTCTAAAATCTGCCTTTAAACAAAAAAAAAAAAAAAAAAAAAAGAAAAGCTAAAGAGCATCTACAGACAATAAGAAAACAAAGAAAGCCTTGTCAAATTGTCTAATATAATTCTTGAGCAAAGGCAGGGTGAACCTGTATCGGCTCAGCAGGGCTGGGGGCATGCAGCAGGGAACGGGGTGGGACTGAGCTTATGAAATAAAGCAGGGACCGACAATAGAGTTGTTTAAGTTACAGAGAAGCAGGAAATTACCAGAGGATTTGGAAAAAGGAAGTACACCAGCCTTCATGAAAAGACAGTGATCCCAGCAGCGATAACTTTACGGCTCCATCTTCAACCCAACAATAGAGCCCATAGCTAGGGAGACTTCTGGAAAACAACAAAATTGCAGCAGTGCCCAGTGGGGCCGGGAGGGCAGAGGGGGACAGCAGGCACAGGACCCACAGCATTTTTGCCCTCATGACTTACCCCTGGCACTCCTGCCCTCTCCCCACCCAGGCTTTTGTGCCAGCGATCAGAGGGCTGGTGCTAAAACACACCCCTGGTAGTTGGGGAGATGTGTTTTCTGCTTTCAGGCCCTCTCCCTGGCAGCCAGAGGAAGGTCTTAATCAGATAGCAAGGTAGAAACAGCCATGGTAGGTACATCTGTTGGATGACTGTGACAGAAACATTGAATTCTAGGTCATCTGGACAAAATGCCTTATTGCACAGGAATGGGAGAAGAGTCCCCAAAGCCCTGACCGAGACGGGGAGGACAGGTTCGTGCTCCTTGACCTACAGTCTTGGTCTCTGCAGGATCAGGCAAGCCTCACCAGATCAGTCACACATCCTCACCGTCATGAGATCTTTCTCCACAAGTATGAGAAACATGGCTGGGTTTAGCCTGGAGCAGAGATTTTGGCCCAAACTTTGCAGCGAGAGGACTCAGGAGCAGTGAGTACTTATGAAAGCAGAGCCCTGGGTTTGCCCAGAAGCAGCTCTCCAGTGCCCGGTCCTTGGCTAGAGATGGAGCAGATGCCGGAGCGCACAGAGGGGCTGTGCCAGAGAAGGGATGCTGTGGCGCGACAGGCACCAGCATGGAGACCTGTGCGATCACAGCTATGCCGCATGCCTCCTCTCCCTGTCCTGGTGCTGTCGGCTTGGGCAGCTCTTTTCTGCAACATTCATCAAGGAACAAGCGATAAGAAGGGTCTGATGGGGGCGCTGAGGACTGCCCATCGCATGGGAGGGTCTTGGGCTCGGAGCAGCATTTGCAAAGGAGGCTTCTACAGGCAGAGGGGATAGCCATGAGCAAACAGTGCCTGGCATGCAAGGTGCCCCCAGGCATCCTTAGGGACCCCACAGGGACACGAGGTGCCCTGGTGCAGCAGTTGTGCCACATGCACCAGGGCTGCCAGGCGTCGTGGTGGCCCCGGCAGCCCCTGCCTGCAGCTCGTATGCCTGGGCACAGCTGGAAGCACTGCTGTCCCAAGGAGATACAGACACAATAGAGAGACACAGGGAAAATGATGAAGGGGCTGAAGGATGGGATTTAGGAGGCAGATTAAATGAACTAAATCTGTCTAGCTTTGCCGATCAATCATGCAGGCAGGAGCCGGATAACTGTCTCTGAGTGCCTGAAGGGTGCAAACACTGAGGGAGAAGGAAATTACTTAGGGGACTTCAGGGTGTCAGAGGGGGAAAAGGAATGCCAGAGCTGCTGACTCAACTCTTCCTGCTGTTCGTGATGGGTCTTCAGGGCCAGGGAATGGGACTGTGCCCCAGCCACAGCATGCCTTGGCTGCAAGAGAAGCTTCTGGCCCATGGTCAAGGAGGTCTGCAGAAATCGTATATGGGATGAGAGGAGGATGATGGAGCAAGGAGAACATGGTGGGATAATGGGGCCGTGCAAGCAGAGCAGCGGGGTGAGGAAGGTGGGATGGGACTGCTAAGCAGCTGCAAAGACTGCATTTTCTGTTGCGTCTGTGTTGTTACAGACCTTTGACAACATGGCTCCATGGGATGCTGCCATCATGCCTGCATGGAGTTTGTCCAAGTCAGCTGTCTGTCCTGGAGATCTCTGGACAGGAGCTGTAGTGGGAGAGCCTCATAGAGCCCAGCACAGGGGAAGCTGGTCCTCTGCACAGCAGTTAATACACAGTCCCTGGCCATACCCTCTTCAAATGCTACAGGGATGAAGCTCACCCAAGTCTTCATCATCACGGAGAGACCTTGGCCCAGTTGGTGCTGGGGAGGGATGGATTTGGGTGCCCTCCCAGCAGAGAAGAGCCACCACTCCTCCCCAGTGCCATTCATAAGGCACACCTCCCAGCGCTGTGGACCGAACCTGCTGCCCTCCATGCTGCCTTCCCCAGCTGCAGAGCAGGCAGCAGCGCTGGGTGCGGGATGGATCATTTTAACTTAGCCCGCCCCATGCCAGCCTCCCCTCATCAGCCCAGCCTGCTGGTTTATTAGGGCCTCTGGCGGAGCTCTGCCTCGTTCAGGCTCTTTATCCGTTTTCATTTTCTACGCACACCTCTGGGGCACTGTGCAGATATAAAATAATCAAAATGACAGTCCCCAGATAAAGGCCACTTTTGCAAGGAATACACCAAGTTCTCACGTAAAAGCGTACAAATGGCGGTTTATTTTCTATCTCAGCACCTTTTGGGTCTTGCAAAGCACTGAATACCTTGTGAGTCCAAAGAAAAATATCCTGGTCAGCTCTTTCACACCCGTGAAACATGGTGCAGTGCATAAAGTTCAGAGCCAGGAGTGAATAACAGCGACTTTCATTAACTGTCAAGTGAAACCAGAGGCAGGCTGAAGTGCTAATTCCAGTTGGGACCCGTTCAATAGCAAATTAACCTGCCAGTGATCTCCCAGTAGGCTACTGAACAGAGCAGAAGGAATAATTTGAAACTAGGTTTGTAGAGGTAGGTAATATCTTTTTTATTAGATCAGCAGATAATTTGTAGCCAGATATTTATTCAATGAGCCTCTGTGTGCGTGAGTGGCCGTCTGCCTCTCCTTCTCCCCCTCACATCTGAACAAACAACGAAGATCTTTTCAGATCTTGCCGTGAACCGTTCGCACATAGGCAAAATCTGAGCGGGAGGTCCGTGATGGACCTCGCGCATCGGGAGACAGGGCCGGCGACCAGCAATGGGAAAGGACCCGAAAGCACTTTTGGTGCCGACGCTGAAGCTGGTTTCTGCAAACCCTTGCTCGCTGCACCCATAGGAGGGGAGGGAGTGCAACGCAGGTTGAGGAAGGCCACAGGAATATCTGTTAGGGGTTTTGAGTTTTTCCCCTCCATCGCTGGCGTGGAGAGACAGGGCTGGCCGGCAATGAGCGGCGCCGGAGGAGCATTACGTCACCGGTGCAGAGCCGCGTTGGCTGTGCAGCGCCCGAGGAGGAGGATGCTGTCTCCTGGCAACCCCCGCGCCTGTCACATACATCAGCATCAGCAGCGGATGCAATGCAGGACTGCTCGCCTCTTGCAGCACCCCTCCGCCAAGAGGGGAGCTCGCTGCCGTAAACCAAGGGTCCTGCGGCTTTGCTGGGTGCTAACGAGGTCTCCTGTCTAATGTGGCTTCCTGGCTGCAACTCGGCTCCCCACCACCCCTTGGAATGGGCTTTTCTGACACTGCGGGCAAGAGTAAAGGCAGCTCTGGGGCTGGGCAGTGACAAGGCTTCCCAGCCAGCAACAGGAGCAAGCGCAGTGTCAGAAATCAGACTCTAGATAGAATGGCTCACTCCCGAAAGTGAGTACCGCACTGGGCCCAGATGCCGAAACGCTGTGATGCCCCAGCTGATGTGTTTAAGGCACCCATCTTTGCTGTCCACACACAGCATAGAGGGGGCTGCAGTGGCATTGAGGGTCTTTCCCACAATACCAGCTCCGATTTTCTCCATGCTGGGAGGCAGGGACAAGGATGCAGAGAACTGCCAGCTGCAGCCAGCACCGGGTCTTGCAGGTACCCTCTTCCTCCAGGGTCAGGGGAGGGCAGCAACTGAGCAGATACCATCTCCACGCAGAGCTGCCATCAGTCTGGGCCGATCGATTCCTCTGGGTGCTTGAGGCACGGAAGCCACTGCCAGCCCATTTCACTTATCTGAGTCCTCCAGCACTCCAGACTTTCACTTTCTGGCCCCCAAAAGGAGGGAGATGAGGCAAAATATTTGTGCCTTCTCTGCTGGGGGATGCAGGTTATGTCTTCATCCATCCTCTCCCTTTAGCCAAAGGTGCCTTCCAGAGCGTCCCTCCATGCTGTGCCTTCTTCCCCTGCCTCAGACCAGATCCACCAGCAGCTCTGCTCGGGGCCGTACCCTTGCTCCGATCTCTCCCATGTGGGGTTGGCGAGTGCAGGGCTGTGCAGGCGGAGGCACCCCGGCAGGAGCAGCACAGACGCTGGGATAAGAGGCAATAAAGGCTGTGAATCGGCCTGGGGCTGTCAGCCAGGGCCTCTTCTGGCAACTGGCAAGCTGCCCTCAGTCTCACAGATGAGTCCTACAGCACCAGCCTATTCAGGGACTTCTACTACTAGCCTGGAAAGGGAATGGGGATGAGGCACAAGATGAGTGCTTTCCCTGCCGGAGAATGCATGCTGGGATGGACTGGAGGAGAAGCAAAGGGATGGGGAAGCGGGAGTAAGGCACGAGCATCCAAGGGGATCTGCTCCCTCTCAAAGGAGATGTCAGCTCCTGAACTGCTTCGAGCCAAGGGCTTAATTTGCAACCTATTCAGCAGCATCCACACCAGTGGGGGGACCGGAGGCACTCAGCATCCCCAGGCTGCTCCTGGCAGCTGGGAAAATCCCCAGTGCCTGGCAGCCGGGGCAGCGATGGAGACAGAGCGGGAGAGTTTGGAGGGCTGGTGACTGAGCATCCACCAGCTCCTGGAAAAAAGCCACAGTGGCCCCACACTTCCTGACCACTCCATGCCCAGGGGCTCCCACAGCAGCAGGGGAGATGAGACGGAAGGGAGGAAAGCTGCATGGAGGGGAGATGGAGGGAGAGGAGGAGAGGGAGAGTGGGGGAGGGTGGGAGAGGGAACGCCTGATGAAGAGTACGGGAATGGGAGGCAGACAGAAAAACTAATCGAGGATGATTGAGGGAGAGAAGGAGGATGAGTGAAAGATTGAGACAGAGTGATAAAGAATATGTCAGACGGACAGGAAAACTAATAAAGAATAATAACCGCCCCAGCTGAATGCAGCACACGCACCTGCCTGTGGCTGTGTGTATGAGCCCAGGCAGCGTGCCCCCCCAGCCCTGTGCCCAGGGAGGACACAGAAGGACATGCTCTGTGGCTGGCCACATGCACGGCCCACCCCCCCAGGACATATGGTCACACATATAGCATCTCTGCCGGCGCAGGCTTGCCCGCACACAAAGCCCTATTGGTAGCCCCACAGAGTGCTCTCAGCTGCGGGGGGAGGAGGGTGGCACATGTACACAAATCTGCCAGTAGCCACTGCCCACACACTGGCGCTGCTCACTACCTCCTGGAATGTGCTGTATGCAGAGTACCATGTACCCCCACGGTACCCAGGTTGCTGTGGGCATCCCTTCATCACAGGATAGGGGAAGGATGAGGGTGCTTGGAGAAAGGTTTGCCCTCTCAAAGCGGTGCCTGGGTTAGTGGGCAAGACCCAGCTGCACAGCCCAGGGTGCAGGACCCCACAAAGCCTGTCCTACCTTGCTGAACAGTCTTTCCTTCAGCAGATCTACACATGCCACCTGGTCTCTGCCCATCTCTTCAGCAGCTACATACACTGGCTGGTCCTGGCATTGCTCCTCTGTTTCTTTTACAACCTGAGATGCTGAAAGAGCATGGGCATGCCCTTTCTGTTCCTCCCTTTTCATAGCCAGCCTCCCTGTGCTTCCCTCCATCCCAGCCCTTGCCTGGCTACCCTTCCTGCCCCAGGGATGCTATGGGCCAAGGGGAGAGAGCTGCTCTGGCTACCCCTCCCTTTGCACAGTGCCAGGCTACAGAGCTGTCCCAAAAAGGGCTGCATGCCATATTTGCTGGAGGGGCAGGCACAGCCTCCCACTCCTTTGCTGTCTCCACTGAGCCTTGCAGGATGCTAGTTTAAACGGGAGCTGACAGGGTAAGTGGAGGATTCCTCCCGGAGCAATGTCTACCCTGCATCGATATCCCCCTGCCGCCACTGACCTCTGGCCCTGGAAAACTCCCAGAGAGTGTCCAGCTCCAGACAAGGGAGGAGCTGATTAACTGAGCCCAGCTCTGGAGTGTGTGGGAGCTCTGTTGCCTCTCGTTTGGCTGGGGGTGGTGGGATGCTGATGTCAAACCGGCTGAGAAAAGTCCGGTTCCACAGGATAGGAATGAGGAAGGGCAAACCTCAGGCTGGTCAGGCTCTGGATGGTGACTCATTGTAGGTCACGAGGACTGGGGACAGGCTGACACCTCTCTCCAGGCACGAGGCAGGCTTGGGGGTCCTCAGGGGCTGGGTGCTGGGCAGACCTTGAGGAAGAGGATGGGAGGACAAACACAAGGGATGAAGAGAGACAGGAGGGAGAAAGCCGAACGAAACAGCCCATGATTTCAGTGTGAGAACTGTGGTATTTGGTGTTTCCTGGTACCTCCCAGGCAGGGTGAGGATCTCACGGAGCAAGTGCTCAGCTTTGCCAGGAGTGGGGAAAAAAAGCTCCCAGGAGGCTCAGCTGTGGCTGTTTTTATTTCACGTGTGTGACCCATTTGGGATCTCACCATGTCCCAAAGGCTGTTTGACAGGACACATCTGCGAAGGGTTCAAGCGTTGCCTGCGGTGTGCTGCTGCGCTCAGCCGTTGCTGGTGGCTGTGCTGTTGGAGCATATGCCAGCATCGCATCGGGCTGGAGGCGGAGCCCTGGCACAGCAAGTGGGATTTTATCATCTCTTCATCTCCTGCAAATTTGAGTCATGAGCATAATTCAGCAGGTTTCAGGCTACGGAGAGCTACGCAAGGCAGGGGAAAACAGCCTCTCCTTTGTTTTTTGCTCTTTGGAAATGGCCAGTCCTTCCCTACCCGCCTTACCCCTAGCAGAAGCATTTTGGGGTGCAGGCAGTGTCGTCAGCATTTTGGATGAGCTTGTCCACATGGTGAGGGGGCTGTGCCGTGGCAGACCTACTTTGGCAGCCAGAGAGGCCCTGGGAAATGTGCCATCCTCTCCAGCAAGCTTGCAATGGGCTGGGATGAGCACAGCTTATCCCAGGAAAGGAATGCCGTGCCCTCGCAGCCGTGCTCAGAGGTGGCTTCTGGGCTGCGCGATATAAATAAGGCAGGGGGTGTGGTGCAGCTGGGCCTCCCACACAGGAGTGACGGGTCTGCTCGCAGTAAGCAAGCATGGCGTGTGGGAGCTGCTCAATCTGTATGCCGAGAGTGCACAGAGGAGTCTGACCTGCCAGGGCCGGAGGAGGAGAAGGTCCCCTGCAAAACTGGAGACAGCAGAAACAGCGGGCAGCACCAGGAGCAGAGCAGTGAGTGGGATGGGATGGAGAGCACGGGGAAGGCTTTAGTTGGAGATACAATAAAGTAAGGAAAGAAGGCTCCATCCTTCCCAGCACCTTCCCACTCCCCTCACTGCATCACCCTCCTGCCTCGTTGCTTCCCCTGGTCATCCCTTCCCTGCACACAAGCCTGACCCCTGGGCACGTCCAGCTGTGTCCAGCACCATCCCCACTGTCCTGCCCAGGCTTGGCACAATTACAGCCAGTCACTGCTGGCACACAGCCATTTGCTCTCTTCAAGGATTTCCTCCTGCTTCTGATTTTTGTTGCAGCAAGGCAGTACGTACGCAGGGGTAGGGGGAAGTGGTTTCTCGGAGCGGAGCGCACAAGATGCTCCGTCAGGGTGATGTGTTTAGTGTGTAGGCAAGGCAAATGACCTTTTTTACCCATTTCCTAATGACGGACACCCTCCATTTGCAAACCTCCACTGTGCTTGGGTAGAAAGCACTGAGCTTTGGGGGTAGCCAGAGTGGTTTACGAAGGATGTGCCACTGGGCTGCGATATAGCCATGCAGGCAACAAATTGTGAGTGAGCAGAGCAGCCTGCCCCAGTGGTTTCTCCACATCAGATCCATATATTCATAGGGAAACTGAGGCCTGACCCACTCCAGCTGACTCCACAGATGTTGTCCAAAAGCCACAAAAAATCCTGGGAGAGCCCATCATCTGCTGGACCAGTAATGAAGGACTATCCCAGGTCTGTGAGGTCTTTGGAAAAGCAATTTAAGTCACTCACTCCCTGCTACCTTTCTGAGTCTAGAAAGCAGCCTGCGCAGCCCTTTCCTCAGATCTGGAATTATTTCTTAGGGCTGGGAGACACAGCAGCAAGACATCCGTGAATTTCCCCTGCTGACTGCGAAGAGGCTCAAAGATCATCTCCAATGGGTGCGGACATGCTGCTGCAGCTCACTTCCATGATCTGGCCATGCAGCTGCCCGCAGACACCTTCTCCTGTGTGGTTGGAGACCCAGGAGCAGTTTCTGCAGCAGCATCCCTCCATCCTCTCCAAGGTGCAGCAGCCAGCAGAGGGTGGCTGGCACCACACTGCCCGGACACCACCCTGCCCAAGATCGCTTTGTGTGACAATCACTATCAACTTTGCCTAATTGCAGCCATCCTCCAGCTGACAGCTATCTTTGTACCATCTCCAAGGGCTCATCTCAGCTGTAGAGTTACCACCCCTGATGTCCAGGTTCAGCCTACATGTGCAGCATCCTGCTCCCAGCCAGTTGAGCTTCCCAGGCAGGGTAGCTGGTGGGGAAGGTGTCTGCTTGGGGTTGTGGTTGCGTGGGTTGGTAATCTGCCCACACCCCAGCATAAGCATGTTATAAATCACGTCAGTGTGGCAATGCCAGAGAAGCAAACATCTCTGGTCTGTGTTTGCATGGGACTGAGCATAACACCGCAGTGGTTTACCATGGGAGCCTCCATGTTATTGCAACACTAGCTAATCAACAGTAGGTGCTAATGGTCCTCTGGACCCTTCTCATGCTGCCCAGAAAGCAGAGCATTGCGGGGCTCCAGAGCACCCCAGCTTCCTGCAGCACTGGAGCCATGGCAAGGCTGCCGCACAGAGAGAACTGAGGAAGGGTTTTGTGTCCACCCTGACATTGCAAACCTCCATTTTAAAGCCTTCAGAAAAACTTCTCTCTCCAGAGTCAGATCCGGTAGTTTTGCAATTTGGGGCTGTTTCACAAGTGAAAGTGGGACTCAACAGAGTTCTGCAACAGAAGCTGGCTGTCCGTAATGAGATCAGGGTGGAGAGACAGGCTCAGGGAGCTAAGGTATCTGATGCAGCTCATCAGTTAATTTGGAGGAGCCCAGGACTGCGACTTTTAGAAAGCTGCCTTTCCTGAGGATTATGGGTGCTGAAATAGCTGGTGATTGGCACCCCGCTCGGGGTTGATGGACAGGCGCGGAGGGAAAGGCGAGCTCGGGGAGGAAAGGCAGGCGCGCTTCCCTCTCCGCTGGAGTAGAGCGTGGCTCCCATTTGTGCTAATCCCATTAGGTCTGTTTGCACTAAGCCCCCGCGAGTGCTCCCTTGTCGAGAAAGTCACTGCCTTTGTGTGGGCCAGGCTCAGCTCCACGATGGCCAAGAGCAGATGGGGAAGAGGAGCACGGTCCAACTGACCGTGCCTCCTTGTGTGATTAAATCATGGTGCAAGGCCATCCCAGCATGGGAGCTCGGAGGTTCACGGCAGGCTAAAGTGTGCTTGCAGCACTGCAGAGGGGCTGGGATCAGCTCAAGGAAGGGGTGGGAACAGCAATATGGGGTGAAAGCTGCTGGGGGCTGATCAGCTGGCTGTGGAGGAAACTGATAGACTCTCCCTGTCTTGGGTGATGCCAATTCCCTGCTAGCAGAGGGAGGAAAGCTCCTGCTCTTAGATTAGCTGCTGTTAGCGGCACCCCAGCCTTCTCTCTATCACTCTGCCCATGGGAATAAACTGAGCTACGTATTCTGCTGGGGCTTCAATTTGAGACCCCCCCGGAGAGGGGGCTGGTCTTGCTCTAAATCTCCTAATCCCCTTCGTCATACTGCCAGACAACCAGAGACACGGCGGCAAAATGCCTGGGGCTGGGCCCCCCTGCCTCCCCTGAGCTGCTTGCAAATCCCAGTCATCCTGCTGGCGATTACAGGGGCTTCTCCTGTAGCACAATATCCAATCTCCCCCAGAGGCCACCGCAGCATATGCGGGGCTGGGGTCCATGTCTGCCGCAAGCAGAGGCAACCCCGCTCATCCTATTAACATCAGTACATGGGAGGGATGAGCGGGGCAGGGGCGACCTCCCCACCACCCTAGAGCCAGCCGGGGAAGGATGGCTTTGCGGCTTCCCCATACCATGGTCCCGCTCCTCCTGCACGATGGGTTCTGTTCTTCAGAGTCTCACCGTGGGGTATGGTTACTGAAGCCCATCACCTCCCTCTCCATGGCCAGCCCTGCTCTTGTGGCTCTGCAGCTGCCTGTGGACATCATGGCATAGAACACATTCCCTGCCAGAAGAGACGGTGTCAGCTCTTAAACTGCTTTCAGCTCTTTTTGACCCTCTACCCCGAGCTGGCACAGCAGGAGCCCAGCGCCCTGCTCCCATGCCAGCAGTGCATCTGTGGCCACCATCACAGCACAAGTGGGCAGCAAAGGCTGTGCTGTCCCATCGCTCACCCAAGCAAGAAAGCTACCCTGGTGGGAACTCATTGTCTGGCCACTCCAGACGTCTCTGTGCAGAGCTCTACTGGCTCACTTAGTCCTCCCACCAGCTCTGCTTGGCCCAGGAACCATCTCAGGGTCCTTTTATTTCTTTAAAGATTCAGTGAAAATAGATCAGGCAGTTCTGAGATTTCCACTTGGTTCCCTGTTTCTGGCTTGCAGAAATGCCCATTACTCTAGAAGTGACGAACTGAGACAAGGAACCAAATAGGCACAGATCTTCTGTGGTTACTGACAACACTGCTTTTAACTTCATGACTGAGCAAATCCATGCTGGGAAAAAGCCTCAGGAGAGGTAACCTCCATGAGGAAAATGGTCCTGCTGCACCTGGTCACTCCTGATTAGAGCCAGACAGAGATCCCAAATCTTACCCATTTTACTGTGCAAGCACCGAAAATGAATCTGCCAGATCTGTGCAGGCAGCTGGACAGCTGAAGCTGCAAGGTTCAGCTCATGAGACACGAAAATTAAGTTTTCCATCAAAATGGATGTCCCTGGCCTGGCACATTCCCAGTTCCTGCTATAAGCCGAGGACCCTATTAAATCAGATGTACTTGAAAAACCCAGGTCAGAACAAAGCTTATGCAGCAAACGGTTCCTTGCCCAGCCCATCTCCCTTCACATGCTGTCCCCACCTGGCAGCCAGTCAGACCATAGTCCCTCTTTGCAGATGCCCCCACCCTAGGGGAGGTTGCCAAGGAGCAGGTAGGAGGAACAGCTTCCCATCTCTCCACCTTAGGCTAAGAATGATTCTTGTGGAGCCCCAGGCTGTGCAAACCTCCAAGGACCAGTGGACTCGACAGGGGCACCAAAGCCATGTCAGTTAATTCCATTTCGATTGCTCATGAGACCAGCCTGGTGGGACCATGAGACCAGCTGCACCTCCACTGGGCACTGAAACGCATCCCGAGGGCAGTACTGACTGGGAAACCTTGTGTCGAAACCCCAAGCCATTCTGGGCAGCCACAGCATCCTCACCAGCAGCATCCGCGAGGCCCCGTCCCACCCCAGTAGTCGATGTGTGCTGCCATGGAAACCAAACAGTTTCCAGACCAGCACATAGCTGTCTGGATGTGATGCTCAGGGCTGTGCCAGAGGACCAGGAAGGTTCACTGCACTGGGGTGGGGCAAGAGGAGGGCAGAGGGTGCCGAGGTGGGAGCACAGTGGAGCAGGGAAGGATAGGCAAGGAGGAACTGGAGGATCTGGGGGAGTCGGGGGGATGGGGCATGCTGGGGGGGCAGAGAAGGGTAGAGCAGAGGAGGGGAAGGAGGCACAAATGGGGGGCACAGGGGTTCTGCACAGACTGGGCTCACTGGGGAGGAGGAGGGAGCATGAGGAACAACTGTAGGTCATGGCACAAGGCCAGGCGTGTTCAGGAGGGACAGGGATGTCATGGGACTGTGTCTCTGCCTGGAACTGTCACCGTTTGGTGATCCCAGTTATCCCAGGGGCAGGTGAGTACTGACAGCTCTGTGTGGGTGCTACCTGCCCCCCCTGTGCCAGCTGTAGGACTCTGGAACCATCCTCAACATCTGGATCCTCTTTCCCTGGCATGAGCAGGCAGCAAGGCCGCTTGGTTCCCCGGGATCCCTGGAGATACATCCCTGCTGCCCAGCTGTTGTGTGCCTGCACAGAGGGGCAGCTGAGAGCCCCCCACCCCCTAACCTGTGAGGACATGATCCCTTGGCAATGGGGGGCATCAGTTCTCCTCTACATGGCCCAGAGGAGAGCCCAGGGAGAAGGGAATGGTAGAAAAGGAGTCTCTACAAAACCCCCACTGACGGGACAATGGTCTACATCTTCGCTTGGAAACTCTTCCTTCCCAGGGACACTTGCCGGTGTCTTCCGAGCTGAGGGTGAGTCTTGCCTTTGCCTGGTGCTAAGGCCGTGGCAAGCCCAGTGCCTGCAGCTCAGCAAAGACAGAGGTATGGTGTTGTGTGCGAGCCCAACACGGCCGAGACACATAGCACCCATACGTAACCCGACTAATGAGGGAAGCATCTCTACCCTGAGCTATTGATCTTGCCTAGCACAGTCCTGCACAAAGGCGAGCAGGAAAACACAACAGCCACAGCTGAGCAAGATCCCTGCAGCTGTGGTAGGAAGCAGCCACAAATGTGGCCTGGTTTGAAGTGGCCCGGCTGTTTCCAAAGGGTCTAAACTGCCTAAAAAAAAATCAACCATGCTTGGTAAAGGAGATGGTGAAATGGTGGGAAATGGCATCGGGTCTCCAAGGAGCAGTGATGGAGGTGGGAGGGAGTCTGGAGCTGGTTGGTGGGTCTTTCCCTGGTTTCCACCTTAGCTGGTGACAGGCACAAGTGCAGGCAGCTTTGCGGCTGAAGATGTCTTTTCACTGAAACATTTTGGTTTTAAATAAAGGAGACTGGTCAGCGTCAAACTGCTTTGTGAGGTTATCTTACTCCTACCTGTGCAGAAACATCCTTAAGCTGGAAAACAGGAGTGGGGAGACAAGAGCGGCCACGCCAGGGCTCCTTGCACCTGAAGGAGGGCAGCAGGAGCAGGTATCTCCCCACACCCACCAAGGCTCTTCACTGCCTCCATGTGCTTTCTTCCCTGAGAAAGCCCCAAGCAGCCCCCAAGGATGCGACACGTAAGAATTCGTTAGGCACAGGCACCCGGGTTTTCACACTTTTATTGTAAAGCTTTAGGAAGGGCTAATTACAATGGAGTTGGTCATCTGACAGCTCAGCAAACAAACAGAACAGGAGAGAACGGAAAGGGGATCACGACGGTGTCATGCTCACTGCTCTGAACAGAAAGAATTACAAGGGAATCAATTGTGCTCACAGCGCCCGGGGAAAACCAAGCCCAAGGCCCAAAGCCTTCCCCGCACAGGGAAATGCATCACACATTGAGAGCAATACAACCTTAGCAAGAGGCATTGCCTTAGACATAGGTCACCATCTGAAAAATAGTTGGGTACTTTACTCTGCCATAGGATTTCTCCTTTAGAAAAGCTACACCTGCATGTACATAAAACTGTACAAAAAACAAGGCATCACAAGCAAGGAAATGAAATCTCGTATAAATAGAACCAACACTGAAGAGCTACAAAGGGGTCACTTAGATCCTTCCCACGCAGCCCGCCTGCTCCCTGGCTTCCACCTTTGGTTTTACCCCTGGCTTGTCCTAGTGCAGTGTGAGATACAGTGAACCCCTCCGCAGAGGCATTGAACCCCCCTCCTCTTCCCTGTGCTTGTCTAGACTGGAGCCCGTGGGGAGCTTCCCCCTCCACGTGCACAGAGGCTTTATCCTTCTGGCTTATAATTGTGCAAATGAGCTTCTTTCCGACAGCACCTCTTCTTCGCCCTCCCCCAGGACTGATCCCCAGTGACACTGTCAACTTCACCCTGGGACAAATCCCCAGCACCCCCTTTCCCAGGACCAATGTCCAACGCCTTCTCCTCCCCAGGGACCCATCCCCGCTGCACCCCACAGAGCCTCCCACCCCTTGGCACCCCACCGAGGACCCAATCCCACTCTGTTCTTCCCCACAGACCCGCCCTCGCCCCCCCCCATGCTCCCCCTAGACACCCATACCCTCGCCACCCCCCAGAGACCCTCTCCCCACTGTGCTCCCCTCCAAAGACCCAGCCCCACCATCCCTCTGTGCACCCCCATGAGAATCATCCCCTCAACCCTCCCTCCCCATGGTACGCATCCCCAGCACCATCCCTCCCACCCTTTGGGGACCCCCACTGCACTCACCACCCCCCTTGCGCCACGCTCGCACTGAGAACATCGCCAGGTGCTCCAGGAGACAAGACAGCAACTCCAGCCTCAGGGCTTCGAGCTTCAGGGTTCCTCTGGTGACCCCCAGCAGAAGGTAGGGAGACCACCTGCAGGCGAGGGGCTGGGGGAAGCTGGTCTTGGACAAGCACCCCTCAGATGTAGCTACGTCGATCTCCCAGGGGGTCCCCAAGAGGGGCACTGGACACTGCCGCTGCCTGAGCCAAGGGGAGGCGTGAGCAGTCGAGTTGGCAGTGGAGTCAAAGATCCTGGCCAACGCGGCCAAATTGCACATTCTGCCCAGTTTGGCCCTGAAACTACAGAGCTACAATAAAAACAAGTTCAGGAGCGTGACCTGCTCAGGCAGCCAGGCCAGGGGAATGCGGGCCCTGCCGGGTGGCCACCACGGGCAAGGGTAGAGCAGGAATGCCCGGACGGGCGGGTGGACATCCACCAGGAGCATCATGCCTGCCTTGAGGGACCCCCAGCCGGTCGGTGGGGAGCAGCAGCAGGAGGCTGGGAGGAGGGTCCTGCCTCCTCCCAGTGGCACCCCGAGGTGCAGGGGCTGAGGACGATGCAGTGTGGTGTGGTGCCGCCTGGGGAAGGTGAGGAGCAGGGCTGGGGCACGAGGGAGCAGGCGCGAGCAGGCACCTTCTGCCACCCTTCCCTTATCACCCGGGCTCAGCTTGCACCACATCCCCTCAGGTCAACAGGGAGCTGGCTGCATCTTGCTACTGCCACCGAAGCAAAGGGAGAGGAGCTGCTCAGAGAGAGGGATGCTGGACGGGGGGAGGAGGCTGGGTAGGGGGTACCCCGGCGCACTGCACCCCAACAGGCACTACAGCTATGGCAGGGCAGTCTCTGACCCACAGTGGCTGGGGTGCCCTGTCCCTGCCGTGTTCCCGTGACAGTCGAGCCTGGCAGAGCCATCCGTGAGCCCCGCGGTGATGGACCACGTGGACCGAAGATGAACTGCGGGGGAAAGCGTCCTGCAGTTACCACTGGCCTCGCTCCCTAAGGAAGATCCCAGAGATGAAGACGATCGATGCGCGCGCGAGTACGGGAAGAACAATGGTGCAGCACAGTCTCTCCCTGCATCCTGGCGGGGGAGGACCAGGAAGGGCTACCCAGGAATGAGGCGTGAGTCCCCCGGACCCCTCCTGCCAGGGGTGCACATGGAGCCCCCCAAAACAGGATTGTGGCCCAGCTCCCAAGGGAGCAGAAAGGCTCAGGAAAGCACCCAGGCATCCCCTTCTGGGGAGTCCCTTAAGGGGCGAGGGGCCCCTCTCCCCACCGCATGGGCAGTGTTGCCCTGCATGGGTATCCTGCAAGGGAGCTGAGGATGCCGGGGCCACGGGGATCTGCTGGGGAGACCGGTTGACCTTTGACAATGGAAGAGAAAGCTGGATCCCGTGAAAGTGGCCCTGTGGCCTAAGGGCAGCGGGAGTCCAGTGGGCAGGGGCTCGGTGGCCCCTGGTGTGACCCTGAGACAAAGCTCCTCCTCACAAAGGCAATGGTGGCTTACAGGCGGACGGGATGGAGGTCGAAGGCATGGCACAGCCGGCCTCATGGGCATCCCCTGCCCCGGAGGAGGCACAAGGCGATGGGCTGAGACACCACAGCCGATGACGACCTCCCTGCCAGCAGAGTCGGAATGAGGGCTTCTCCGGACCCAGCCGGTCCCTTCACTGGGGGCTTCCCCATCCCTCCTCCACCCGCCGGGTGCAAGGCCACCACCAGGGAACCTCCCCCCGCAAAGCAGACCCCGCCTATGGCACCAGGCAGTCCCTAGGGACCCTGCAGCTTGTGGGCACAGTGACAACGTTCATAAAGAGATCCAGGCTGAAAAACAGCAAAGTCCCTACAGTCCGGCTAGGATGCTGCCCCTCTCCTCCAGCTCCCCAGCTGCTGTTTCAGGGACTGGTCACATCTCTATTTACAATATAGAACATGAGTGTGGGCCGGACGCTGCGCTCCTGCGGGCTCTTCCACGCAGCAAACCATTCAAAGCTGGAACTTGCTCCCTGTGGTTTGTTTGTTTTCTTTTTTTTTTTCCTCTTTTTTTTTGTGTTTTTTTTTCTTTTTGTTTAAATGTCTTTTGTTTCAAGGACAATAAAAAGTTTTGATCAGGCAGGACTTGAATGTCATTCCTAAGATTCGTATTTACAGGAGTCTACAGCAAAGAGACAGGCAGCTTGCTCCCCGTGCGCGGGGACACCCCTCGTCCTATGCCCCAGGAACTCCACCAGCTCTGCATGGACCTTTGGTACGTAAGCCCTTCTCCCCAGCCATGCCCTCCGCACCAGGAGCCTGCCCAGCCCTCCCCGGCGACACAGCAGTTCGGAGACATGCACCCGCAAGTGCTTGGAAATCGGGTTTCGGATGCTTTCATCCTTCCCACCCACCCCCGGCCCCAGGAAACAACAGATTAAAAAGACGCTCCTCTCATCCCTGCCTTGCCCTGCCCTGCTGTCCACCGAGCCCACTGCCTGGAGAATCAGCCGCTGGAGCGATAAAGCATTGAAGTTTAAAATGTTCCTCTGGACACTGGCCTCAGAAGTGTGTCTGCTCCCTGCCCCTCACGCCCAGCCTCACAGGTATATCTCCCTCTTGGTGGTCTGGGACGAGGGGGTGGTGGCTGGCTGGAAGTCCGAGGTCTGGGTGAGAGGAATTTCCTCCATGGGAGAGTCCTTGCAGGGCTCATGGCTACTATTGGAGAAGGCACTGTACGTGGGGAGCAGGCGAAGGTTGGCCATTTTGGTGCTGCGCTCTTCTGAGAGTCTGGGGCTGCCATTCCCGACTTGCTCTTGACTCCCTCTGTCTTGGTAAGGCACAAAAGTGGAGAGTTTGAGGGCGTTCTTGGGCCTGCGGCTGGGGGAGGACTGGCCGGGCATCCAGCAGGTATCGGAGTGGCCGAACTCTGTGCACTCCCGGGTACAGGTCCCAGTCATGGCTACATCGGGCAGAGGCCGGAGGTCTGCAGAGAAGCAAGCGAGAACATTGTTATGCACACCCGGGTATCACCGGCTTGGGATGTCAGGATGAAGCACAGGGAGAAGCAGCAGAGCCTGGACATCTCCATCCTACCCGCACCCTCCCACGGTGGGAGGGGACAGCTGGACCCATGGCCACCCAGGGAGATGGACCCACGGCCACTCAGGGATCCAAGGCAGAGCTGGGAGGGGAACCCAAGGCTCCTGGCAGCCGTTGCCTCCCGTCCAAGCTCACAGCCCCAGCTCCCCCTGGACAAGCATCTTCCCTGCAGCAGGTGCGTGCAGAGAAATGGGAGGCAGAGCACGGGGCAGAGCTCACTGAGCCTACCCCCTTTGGAGATGAGCATTGCACACAAGGGGCTCCACAGCCTGGATTTGCACAGCAGGAGACAGGCTGCCACGAGACTTGTCACCCCACAACTGTGGGCACCACCTGGACCCTGCTAGACTCCAGGAACTCCTTTGGTCCAGCACCTTTGGATGTCACTGTCAGCTTCACCATGCAGAGAGAGGGAACAGCCCTAAATGCAGCCAGGGTCTTCTCTGCCCTGAGGTACAACCATATTTCCTGGGCACCATCCTTAGGCAGCCCTGCCCTGCTCACCATCAGGCATGCCAGGCCACCTGCAAGCCTCCCTAAGCATCCATCGGCAGGAGCCCCAAGCCCAGCCAGAAGCCCTCAGACATCATCTGGTCTCCTGTGGAACCTGAAATCCCTGAACACAGCAAAAAACACATGGGCAAATCCATGTCTAATCCCAGAGAGGTTGGACATATCTGATACTCATGAGTCCCTGTCCCAGGAGCATCAAACACCTGCCCCTGAGAGCCAGGTATCTGAGGGCATCAATAGCTCCCTGCTCCCGGCACGGTCAGGAAATTCTGAGCACCAGCTACACCAGTCCCTGGTCTGGGGTCCTCACATACCAGCCACTGCCTACCCCAGACACTACAAGACCTTCTTGAGCCTTGGCCATGCATCCTTTATACATGGAGTACCTGCCACAAGTCTTCAGAGGCCGAAACTTGGTATTTCCACGCAGACATGAGTGTTTCTCTAAGAGCCATCCCAGACACAAGCCATTCCTTGACATCTACCGCAACTTGGGACACAACATAGCCCCCTGTCACTGCCCACTACCATAAGCACCTGCTGGCAGATCAAGCCTGGTGCTGATGCTGGGATGAAAGGGGAGGCTGCTCATGACCTTGAGACTGCTCTGACTTTCAGACATCTGTTCTGGTTCACGGAAGTCCTCTCCAATTCTCCACCCAGCAGCTCACTCACTGCATTGCTGACAAACAGCCCTGCAGGTGGAGGGAGATACTAAGGAGCTCTGGGGGACTTGAGACATATGGGGCTTTCACCAGCTCAGGGGAAGCCCCTTTCCAGCAGATACACGCTGGTATGCCTAATCCCCTCCTCTCGAAAAAGGACAGACCCGCTGGCATTCCCTCAGCCCTGGGAAGAAGCAAACCAGAGCCATTCACACTGTGCTGGGGACTCTGCCCTCATCAGCACATCCCACATGCCACCAGTTCAGAACTCTCAGACACAGGCATCCCCAAGTCACTCTGGCACAATTTTCACACACAGGCAACCCTGGGATGTGAGGAAGGTCTCTGCAGGAGAAGGCTCCATACAATGTCGGGAACGGTTGACAAGGGTCATAGAAGACAGCTAAAGAGACGGGCGTGGAAGAAGGGGCAAAGTGAGCAGTAAACCAGTGCGTGAGCATATCTTGCCCTGAAGCAACCCCCAGTGACTGTATCACAAATTCTCAGCTCAGCTTTGGGGGCTGAGGCACCCCAGTTTTTCCCCTCTGGTTCCTGTGGAGGCTCTTGCATCCATGCTGCTCCCCGTGCTGGGAGCCGCCTCCCGTGTCCCATCCCCTGGCACACAAGTAAGCTGTGATATCCTGGCAGAAGCCATAAGGACATACCTCAGTGCAGACCCCCTTCACAGCCTGCTCCGCTCAGGGGACTCTAATGAGGAGCAGAAAAAGGAC
This sequence comes from Larus michahellis, assembly GCF_964199755.1. NCBI lineage: Eukaryota > Metazoa > Chordata > Aves > Charadriiformes > Laridae > Larus > Larus michahellis. The sequence continues at coordinate 2,458,717 of NC_133906.1, read as the reverse complement.
GAGAGGTTCACATCATTGCACAGTCCCCATCCTCCACACCCACCCTTAGGATCCTTCTGGACCCTTCAGCCTCTGCCAGCCCTCCCCATAGCATTGCATCGAGCCCCACAGCATCCCTCTGGTACCCACTGCCTTCAGGAGTCCCTTGGCCTCTCCCGGCCCTGCTCCAGCCTCCTTGAGGCTGCTTGGCCACCACTGCCGATCTCTCACTAGTTTCTCCAGCCTTATCCTGGCCTCCCTGGAGCCCACTGGCCCTTGCAGGATTCACACGGGAACCTGAGGCAAAGCTTGAAGCCACCTGGCTTGTGGCACCCCAAGCCCCTGCGTGCAAAGGGACTGGGTCTGTGTGCCACATGGCAATGTGCACACACGCACATGGATACAGCCCAGTTGGATGCACGCTGACGTGCTCATGCACCACAGACGGGCACACTCAGATGAATTCGTGCGCAGGGGACAGCCATGCTCACGTTGCAGGGTTCAAAAGCAGGAGCATCACAAGGGACAAGATGCCCACACAGGCCAGCGTGAGGGCACAGCTTGCCTGAGCAGGTCTTTGGGGTCATTCTCAGGGCTGGCCACAGACCAACTGTCCTGTTTCCTGAGCATGGTGAGGGAAAGTTGCCTCATTTCTTTCTCCTAGCTACAGATAGAAAGCAAGATACAAAACCAGAGGCAAGACAGCTCAGTTTTCACCACTACTCTGTGCAAGTTAAAGCAGAGACCGGAGCCCATGTCCTAGTGATCCACCAGGTCTTCCTCTCAGGTCAACAGGATGCCCCAGTGGCCACTGGCCTTGTCATTTTAAGGTTGTGTTATGTTGTCTTTCACTTCTGTTCAAGAGGCAACATCGCTGTCTCTCTCTCTCATCTACTTTCCGGCCAGACAAACAGGAGGGCTCATCATCATTTCCACTTCCAGAAATGCCTTGGTGCTCTGCGCTCCCAGGTTGGGGAGTAGACAAGGGCCACCTCTTCTTGCTCTGGTGGAAGGTGCTTTGCGGAGGGTACTGGCGGGACCGAAATAAAAGCTACCTCTCCAGTGAACAAAGCTATGGTGATTTCCTCGTGCCAATGGCGGCTTAGAAATCGCAGGATCAAGCAGGAACGCTGTGTTCAGAGTCTTTTATTCTGCTTTTCCCATTGTCTGTTTCTGGCACTAAAGTCTTTTTCCAGCGTTGTCCCTTCGCTTGCAGTGAGATGCTGGCATGGGAGCTCTGCCACTAAAGGAGCGTATTATGTGCCATGAACACAACCCGCTCTGCTTTAAGAGCTCGGGAACGGGGCAGGGTGTAATTCCTGAATAGCTGTGATTTAGAGCAAACACGACCCTACAGCCTAATTCTCAGCACACGCTGGTGGTTCAGAGACTTCAATGTGCCTCCGCAGACAAGCAGAAATCTTCCTTTGAGGATAAACTTTGGTGGAAATTTTACCCACAAAATGCTGATTCTGGATGCCCTGCAGTGTGGTGAGGAGGCAGAGCCCAAACCTCACCTCGGGATCAAGGTGCCCACTTCACCTTACGAAGTGTACTCGGTGTGTCAGATCCCTCCCCCACCCCAGGAATGCAGTTTTGTGGCCCTGAACTCCTGAAATCTGACAAAGTTCCCAGGTGATGAAGAGTATGGTCATGCCTCTCCAGCATCTCATTCCTCCACAGCATCCTGGCCATGCAAAGTAAAATCTATGCCTGAGCAGCTGCCATGTTTTCCTGAGCTTTGCCCTCTTGCTGTGCTCCTTCAGAGGGCTGGCTGTTCCTGTTATCGGCATTTCCATGCCACAAGGCTGTACTTCACTGCCAGGAGGGTTGGGTGGTTGTTTGGACATTCACAGTCCTCACAGTCTTCTGGCTCCCCACTTTCTACAGCTTTGCATTTCTCTGGCATCCTCTTGTTAGCTGCCTCTGGGCTGCTCTGCCTCGGCACATTGCATAGGAATGAATCCAGGGTAGTAAAAGTCGCATCGCTTTGAACTCTTCAGATGAAAAGGGGGCACGGCTGGGGCTTTACACCAGGACGAACCCTGGGCCCTCCTTCTGGCTGGAGGAGGGGGAAGTTCTCTGGAGCCACGGCTCTATTCTGGATGCTGGCATGGTTGTTCTCGTCTCCTGACATCCAGGGCACCTCTGCTCTTTGTGAAGGAGACTGTGCCAGGCTGTCTCCTCTGGGAAGAGGCACATATTGGTGCCACTGCTAATTATTTCTCTCTATATATCCCCATGCAGGGCAGGAACACATCTTGTTGCAGCCACTTGCAAGGGCTCCTCTAATAGTATTATTGCTCTTGGTGGGGAATTTCAACAGTGCACTTAAGTACTGTTAGACAGGAGACAAAAGCAGGCTGCCTCATTCAGCACGCACTTCTGTCTCCTGCAGTAGATGTGCAGAGGTTCACTCGCCCACTACAAGCCAGGTAGCTTCAAGCAGAGGCCGAGAGCCAGCCTCAATCACTTTTTTTTTTTTTTTTTTTTTTGCCACCAGCTGCAACATCCGCAGTCTGGTTTGGTTCTCCTTGTCTTCCGTTCGCGTCAGACATCAGCACCGTATGCGTGGTGTACAGCGGTGGGCGAGCAGGGATGATGCAGCACAGGGGGCCAAACCTTGCGGGTGAGGGGATGTAGTGCAGACGCTCTGGGAGGGAGGACAGTGGGACTGTGGGGATGTGACACAGCAGAGCACGGCAGAGGACGCAGAGAAGCCCGGGAAGGGAGGAGGAGGGAAGCGCAGCATGCTAGGAGGGACTGGAGAGGTTCAGCACTATGGAGAAATGGGGAATATGAGAGTGTGGGGAGAGCAGCTTGGAGGCAAAGCAGGATGCTCTCCTGAAGCGTAAGATCAGAAAGACTCCTCTTCCCTATCTGGTGGCACGGGGCACATCGGCCACTAATTTCAACCAGCTACCCCTGTTCAGAGACAAAAGCACTGTACCTCTTTTAGCCTTGGTCAGGGGGTAGGAGGGTGGAGCACGCCCCACGCTGCAAAATGAGGGCTGGGGTGCAAGGCGCTTCTTTCAAAATGTCTGCCTTTCAGCCAGGGAAGGATGCAGTGTTTCCAGCACAGGCAGCTTTACCACCTCTGTTGCCCTGGTGTGGACACCTGAAAACATCCCTTCTCCCACACTGAGCCCTCAGGGCTCTGCAGATCACTCCTGGGACACCCTTTACAGTGGTGACCTCCCAATGACATCATATCCCAGGCGCACTGTTCTCCCTGCCTGTTCCTACAGCATCTGTGTGATGGGAACAGCCTCCCTGGCGCTGCTCTTTCCAATTGTTCCCTTCCTACAGCACTGCTCCTGAGAGCAGGCACCATTCCCCAACTCCACCATAGCTTACTGGTGCCATTCTCCTGCACCATCGCTCCCTCCAGGTACCACTCCCTGGAGTGCTCACACCTACAGGTACCGTCGTCTACAGCGCTGTTCCCTACAGGCACCATTCCCCTACCGCGGTACTGCTGACAGGTACCATTCTCTCCCATGCCACTCTTCTCTATAGGTACCACTCCCCTACAGCGCGACTACCTACAGGTATCGTTCCCCTACAGCGCTCTTCCCTACAGCTACTGTCCCCCATGGCGCGGTTACCGAAGGTACCACTCTCCCGTGGTGTTGTTCTCTACAGGTGCCGTTCCCCCGCAGCGCCGTTCTTGGGAAGCACCATTCCCCCACGGCGCTGCTGCCTACAGGTACTGGTCCCCCATGGTGCCACGTCCTCCAGGTGCCATGTTCTGTGCTGCTGCTCCCTCCAGGTATTGCCTCCCCCCGCTGCTTTCTTCCCTTCAGGCACCGCTGCTCTAATGGTGCCATTTCCTCCAGGTACCATGTTTTACAGCGCTGTTCCTTCCAGATACCACCCCCCTGTGGTGCTGCTTCCTCCAGGCACCACTGCTTCATGGTCTGCTCCCTCTTCACTACGCCCTAACAGTACAGCTATTTGGATGGTGTTACCCCAATATCCCATTTTCTTATACTGGCAGCCCCATTGCTTTGCTATTCTATTCTACTCTATTCTATTCTATTCTATTCTATTCTATTCTATTCTATTCTATTCTATTCTATTCTATTCTATTCTATTCTATTCTATTCTATTCTATTCTACTCTACTCTACTCTACTCTACTCTACACTTCACGTCTTTGCAACCTGGCAGTGCTAGGATGACTCCCTTGTACTATCCCACCCCTTAACTCACCCCTCTGTGCCTTTCCCCTACAGCAGCACGCTGGACCCAGTAGCCCGGAGGAGTTCCCCTACTTCGGCAGCAAGAGATGCTCAACAGCCCGTCCCCAGCTAGCCAGCTCAGCGTGGGCTTCCTTTGGTGTACAGGAGCTCGGTGGCTCCTTCCCAACATATCTTCCCCTCGCTTTTGGGAGAGGGGAGCTGTGCTGTAGGTGGCTGTGGAGCCGTGATCTCCTTTGCAAAGCCCAGAGACAAGGTCCCCCTTCGTGGTCCACAAATGAGGTGGGCACAACCAGTGTGTTATCCCCTGCAGGGAATGCCCACCCTCCAGACACAGGGGACCAGAGCGGGCAAGCTCACCTTCTGCAGCTCCTCAGTCCATCTCCTTTCTGGCCCCTGATTCCCCCATCACGTGTGGACGTGACCAGAGCCCTCTACCTCCAGAGCAGCACAAGCACAACACCAATTTCACTTTCCAGGCCTTGGGGAAGGCTGTTGGACTGCTGCCCATTTCCACAGCAATGCTCCAGAGATCAATGAGTACAGAAATATCGGAAGCTGAAAGCACAAGCAGAGAGCTCCCTGCAGTCCACGTTAGTCCCTATTTTTCCTAGACTGAGCTAACACCATCCCTACAACACCCAGGCAGACGGTTTGCAGGACCATTCCTAGCACTACAACACCCAGACAGACGGCTTCGGGGACCAATTCTAGCACTACAACACACAGACAGATGGCTTTCCAAACTTAACACCGTCACTACAGCACGCAGACAGATGGCTTCTGGTATCTGAGACCGACCCGACACTGCCCATAAAGGTGGTTACTGCAGTTCAACGCCACACCTACAGCTCTCAGGGCAATAATGAGCAACACCCGCTCTTACAATAAATACCGAGAAAGATCCTCAGACTCATGCCAGCACACAGATGGATTTCTCCTAGGCACCAAAGTCAAGAGATATAATGTGCACAGCCATTTCCTCCAGACCCTACAGCACTAAGCATCTCTCCCCTCATGCTAAACAATAGTATCTAAACACCAGTACAGACAGCTTGCTCCAAAGTTAATGGCCTGTCAGCCCCTAGATGCATGCGCGGATCAAACCATGGCCTCTGGAGTATATTACAACAGCACACACTAACTGCAGCACGGAAGCAAGTGACTTCCCAGATTCCGCCAAGGGTATCACAGCAGAACCAGCATGTAACTAATGTGGACAGATGCACCCACCAGCCTCACCGGCACAGGTAGCGCTAAACCACTTTGTCGGCAGCGAGGGCCTGAGCCCAGGCTCCCAGAGGACGTGTTCTTCCCTCGCTCGCCGTAGCTGGAGCTTGAGGGACCACCTCCCCGCTGCCGCTATGCCTGCAAACTGCAGGCGGCTGCACGACGGCGGCTGGCTGGGAAGCACAGGCATCCCACAGCCAGATCGCCACAGCAACGGGAGGTGATCCGATCTGTACCAGCAGCAGGAGCACCCAGATGGATGGCTCTGGACATTGACGGTGTTCCTGTAGGGACCAGGCAGGGCTCAGCGACAGACTATGGCACCCGCAGGACTCCCAAAAGCACCATCTGCCCCCCCCCACCCCGGCTTCGCTGCAATCCCTGTGAGACCCAGTGAAACAAATTCAATCCCGCTCTAACAGATTTTGTGCTTGTGGTGCCACTTACATGATCTCCCACCCTGGCACAGTGGGGCTTCAACCTTCGCTGGACTATAAAAAGCAGAATTATTACATTAAATTACTGAATAATTATGTTAAGTACTACCTTAATAGGATTACGGGGTTCAAAGGTCAGGAAATGCCAAAATTAGGATTGTCCGTGCTGTCTTAATGCACTTCGTGAAAAGTCTGCTTTGTGATGCAGACCAGAATTATGCTCTGGTGGAAATTATTTTCCCTGGGGTCCCTTTGTGCCACTGGGGAAGAGGACAGAGCCACCTGGGAGATATACCAGGCTTTTCAGGAATAATAGGCTTTGCCAATGAGACTCTACCCCACAGGCTGCAGAAATTGGGGAAGGTACAATGAAAGGCTCAAGAGACCACAGAAAATTACTTCTCTAAAGCATGGGGCTGGAGGAAAGGGGGGTTGCTTTACTATTGAGAAAACAACTAGCAATTTCCTTTCCTACTTCCTTCTGGAAGTTAAATATCTGGACAGATTTTAACTGCCACTTTTTTAAATATCTGTTAAGTGGCATATGTCCACTATGAAAAATTGTGTCCTTGCAGTTAAAGTTTGCCAAAACTTCAAGCAACTGAAAACTGTCAGGTAATGAGCATTACTGGGCAATCCTCTTCACCCACTTTGTATTAAACACAGAAACAAGTCTAGCTCTACAATGAAATCCTGTTTCCTGTAATATCCAAACACTGTCCTCTGGCCAACCAAGAACTTCTCGTGACACCTACAGACAGCAGATATTCAAAAAATAACCACCAGAAAGGACGAGGAGTCACACAATAACCAAACCAAACCGTGCAATAACCGAACCATCCTCCAAGTTGTGTGATTTTTTCCTGCAATATCCAGCCCAGGTGAGCAACTATTTCTCTAGTACCTTCAGGAGTGCACGAAGGTCTTGACAAGAAGTTGTGGGCAGCGGAGCAGCCACCTTTCTTCCTGCCCTGGCAAGGGGGAGGGGCAGGTAGGAGCACAGGGCTTTTCTGGCTTTTGAGTCCTCTCTTGCAAGGGCTAATGATGGTTATGTAAATTAGCAGAGGAACACCACCTGCTATCCCCAGGGGCTGTCAGCTCATGCATGCCTTGTATGCGCATTCCTGCTACGCAAATACCTACACAATTGCTCCTTCCACATTCCCACCTTGCCTTTGCTGATGCCTCCAGTGCATAGGATTTCTCCCAGCCCCTCCCATTGGGTCTCCCAGCCTGGGTCTGTGGGGCTGGCCTGTCCCCCTGTCCAGCCAGAGCTCCCCAGGGACACAGGGATGCATGGCCCAGAGCCTCCTGGCATGCCCCAGGTACTGGTATGCTGCCAGACGATGGGAGGGGGTGACCAGAAGGGGCTGGGCCACAAGGGCAGAAGCAGTGACACCCATGCCAGTGAGAGCTCTGGCTACCCACCGACCCAGCTACTGGGTTTCTACAGCTGAGGCGCCCTTGCCCAGCCCGCCGGTGCATTGCATTCTCCAGCTGGGGTCTACTGCGCCTGGGGGAATGGCAGGAGAGCTGAGGTTGTGGCCTTTGGGGCACCAGGTCCTGGGGAGCTCCTGGTCCATATTATTATGGGTTGCTGACACACTGTGGTCCTTTTACCCCACCTCCCTCCTCCCCTCCCAGAGCATCACTGAGACACATAGAATCATGGAATCATTGGGGTTGGAAGGGACCTTTGAGATCATCGAGTCCAACCATTAACCTAACACTGCCAAAACCACCACTAAACCATGTCCGTAAGCACCACGTCTGCCCGTATTTTAAATACCTCCAGGGATGGTAATTCAACCACTTCCCTGGGCAGCCTGTTCTGATGTTTGATAACCTTCCTGTGAAGAAATTTTTCCTAATATCTATCCTTAACCTACCTGGCACAACTTGAGGCCATTTCCTTTTGTTCTAATGCTTATCACTTTGGAGAAGAGACTCACCCCCATCTCGCTACAACCTCCTTTTCAGGTAGTTCGTGGCTTCTGTAGGGGACTGGAGACTTGTCCCATGGCTCCTGCAGGAGGATTGTGCCCTGCGCTCCTGCCACTGCTTGAGAGGCTGGTGATACAGGTCTGCTTGCAGTGAAGGCCTTGGGGCAGCAGCGAGGACATGTGCAGCAACCCACATGCCCCAGGTCACCCCACAGCTGCCAGGCACAGGATGTGTTAAAGCAGCAAAACGCTTCTTAGGGAAGGAACTTGAGCTTTACCTTGTGCCTGAGCCTTGGAAAGGCAGGGATCTGATCCTCTCTGACCCAGCCCCTCTGCTCAGGCACAGGGTTTGGGGGGAGCGCACGGAGGGGTCCCCTCCAGCCCACATCCCACACATGCTTCCAGGGGAATTGCAGCCCCCCATCTCTGAGGCTGGCCTCCACACCCTCCATCTTCTGCAGCCCACCGCTCCAGCCAGCCTCCCTCCAAGGGTTAATCTTCCTCTCTAGAGCTTCTCAAAGCTAATTAGAAAGAGCCTGGGCAAGTGTGGTGGCAGACACCGCTGCTGCACTTATCTCTCCACTTCCGGGGCTCTGTCCTTATCATTTAATTAAAGCTGCAGCCGTGCTTCCCTTCCTGGCAGCAGCTAATCAGGGAGGGCACTGGAGCTTGAGGCAGCCTTTGCCAGTTCGCCAGGGAAGAAGCAGGAGAAGGGCAGGGAACATGCCCCAGGAAGGACAATAAAAGGGAGAAGAAGATAAAGAAAGAGTCCCTTTGTGGTGGCAGCCGGGGGACTGGGAGGGCAGCGAGGGACCAAGCCTCAGCCTCAGTGCTAGTCTGCCAGCCACAGTGCTGTGCAAGGGGGAAGATGCAGGGCCCGCTCGGCTCTGGATGGACTTCTGCCATGTCAGCCTAGGAGTGAGCCAAGAAAGCTGCCTCCACCACAAGCTGGCTCCATCTCCCAGCAGGAACAGGACCCTGGACCCTCCGCTCCAACCCAAAGAAGCTCTCCCAGCAAGGCACACTGAGATGCACCCTGACACCAGAGCCCATGCATGCCACATGCCCCAGCAGCAGAGCAAGCCACACTCAATGCTCCCATAGGCAAGGAACAACCCGTGCCATGCAGTACCCAGCATCCCAAAGAAACGTGGGGACCCCCAGAGTGCTGGGGAAGGACCATGTCCAGGAGGGAGGCCACCAAGGAACAAGAGTCATGTCCATGAAGCAACAGGAGAGATGTCCAAGACGCAACAGGAGAGATGTTCAACAAGCAACAGCAACTGCAGTGAGCTCCTGCACCAGGTCTCTGAGGGAAAGCAAGGATGCATAAGCCCCAAGAAATGCTGTTGTTTGAAGTCCACACAATGGTGTGTGGGCGCAGCTACACAGGGATATGTGCTGGCATACATTCAATGAAAGACTCAGTCATTTTGGGGCAAACAACCCCCCACCGACAGCTTCCGTGCCAAATTCCACACCTCTCTTCCAAAGCATGGTTAGGCTAATGGGTCTTGAAAAGAAACTCATAACCAGTTTGTTAGCTGGGCTGAGACAGCATGTCATGTTCTCAAAAAACAGCTGGAACACCTCTGCTAAAACTTAAGAAAAAAAGAAAAAGAAATCATCCTGAGGGAAACCCAGCATGGAAAATTGAAGTTTTAGTGTTGGAAATCTGCTGAAGTGACAAGCAATCGAGAATAAGTCTGTATAATACAAAATGTCAAGCAGCCTAAGGCTGCACAGTCTATATAATGATCTTCATTGCAGGTTCCAAAAGCTGCTCTGAAGGCGCAGACTGGTTGAGATGTATGCGTGTTCTTGGCATGCTCTGAGTGGGAGGAACAGTGCAATTGTTTTCAGCCTTATGCCAACAATGTCCTGTCCTTGCACTGATCCTGCAAAGGGTGGTCTTCTCCCACCGTTGCTCACCTGCTAGCTCCTCGGTCGTCCTACTGTCCTAATCGTATGAGCAAGCATTAATGCGTGATATTTTGACTTTTTTTTTTAATTAGTTTTCAGCAAGACCAGTTTTCTCGCCTCACCTACAGGCTTGTGTCGGAGCGGGCAGTCATATGCGCAGCCTAGGAGTGCATTGCAAGGTGCGCCAGTTCATGTGCATGGGGACTCAGGAATACGGGTCCGGTTTTATGAGCACTCTCTGTGTTTCCTCCTTGGTGGCTGCCTTTCATTGTACGCTTGTATTAAAGCTCTTGTGTCAAGGAGAATGGACTGGCATACGCATGTCTGCCTTTGAACAAAACCATTGTTAAGCTCCATCAACAATTTAATAATCTTTCACTAGCAGGACAATGGATCGGGGGAAATTATTCTTGCAGGGGGGCCAGTAGCCACACAGCAAAGCGTTGTTCGAGGCCTTTGAAGTCACATAGGTGTTTAACTGACAAAAGAAATCACAACTTTATGAAAAGGGCTTGCCTCAACAAGGGGATTGGGAAACAAAGAAAACCAAGACCACTCGGAGAGAAGCAGAGCAGGGGAGAAGGAAGAGCCCTTGGAAGAGAGTCAAGCCAAACCCCAAGGAAACTGGGAGAGGAAATGACAGTATGGATTTGCATGCATACGCTTTGTTTTCTTTCCACAGATCTTTCCTGGGCTGTTTAAGAGTAAAGTGAGCACATTCACTTGTCATTTCAGCTTTTTTACAGTCTGTTCTGACTGTAGAAACATGCTGGTTGCCTGAAACATAACGCAGACATTGAGGAGGAAGAAGACAGATCCTTGCCAGAATTTGTGGTGAATATTTGAAGGATCAGGGAACGGGCACTAAATCCAGGACTGATGGTCTTGGGCTGCCCTGAGGAGGAAATGGCTGTCTGCTGGTGGAGAATGCACACATAGACCCGGACACCCCACCCAGGCACAGAGAACCAGATGCACATGAAATCCAACGTACAGCAGTTTTGTGAGCATTAGACCGGGGGGTATGGTCATGAAAATTTGGAGGAATGATCCAACAATCTGACACCAAATGAGGGTGCCTGACTGCTGATTGCTTGAAGATCAAGAGCAGCCCACGCAGGAGAGCCTGAACTGCTGAACTACCCAGCCCATTTCTCTGCAGTGAAGAGACATGCCATAAACCCAGCTGAAAATGCACGTTATTGACACCTCAAACACCCACAGACTCAGAGGCTGAAAATCTGCAGTGGAAGCTAAATGGGGAGAGATTTTTGTGGCTGGCACGTGGCAGAAGCAGCATATGCACTGGTCAAATCCTCCTGTGGTGCAGCCAAAAATACGTGCCAAGAAATCAACCCAGGTGGTTAACATTTCAGAATTGAACCTCTTGCCATCTTGCTGGCCTGATTCCCCACTGAGGCATTGAAAGGATTTGAAGTGCTGATGGCCATGGCTGGAGAGGAGTCACCTTCTCATGTAAAAGTAGGAGGTATCGATGCCAATGCGGCTTGCTAAAGGTGCAGCTCTGAGCAAACGGGAGGATATCTGTGTGCTGGATGCAAATGGTGAGGTTTGGGAATGGGGCAGACTGGTTATGGTTTGTTTGGGAAGACACAGGAAAAAAAAAACAGATCCTAGTGAATACTGCTCTGCCCTATATTTGTTATTAGGATGGCAGAAAGGCGTTCCTGTGGGAGAGTGGAAAAAAGAAGGATAATCGCTTCCGATAGGGAATATCAACCTCCAGCTACCCCTGGGTGCTGCAGTTTACAGACTGCTGGAGGTTAGATGCAATAAAGTTTGCACCACTCAAGGGAGACCTGCCAACAGCAGTCCTAAAGGCGCAGAATGAATAAAACATGCTTTAAAGAACAAGCGAGGATTAAACCTGCTGCCTAACATCCTGGCAGGACAACGGGGATACATCATCACCCTGCATTAGAGGCAGGTTGGCAAAGGGGATTTGCCAGCTCTGTCACCCCCAAAGCACAGCACAAGGGAACAGCAGGATGATCACGAGAAGATTTTGATTTCATGGTCCAACAGAGATGTATGAAAACTTCCAGAATCAATCCAAGGGCATAATTTTTACAGATAATTTTTCAAAGGGGAGAAGACGGTAATAGCAGGTCTGCTCCTTGTGCATAGTCCATAGCAATAGAAAATTTGTGTGTGGCATTGAGTAAAGCAGCAGTGTACCTGTTTGAAAGAGCAGCTCAGAACAGAACAGGTAGAGAGCTCAAAAGGACCTGTGATTTGAGAGGTCTCGAATCAGCAATTGACCCTCTGAAGGAAGCCATTAATCATCATTAAGGAGGTTTATGTCCCAACGGACCAAGAGGCACAACAACACCGGTCTCGTGTCCTATGATGTGGGTTAGCAAAGATAAAAAACAGGGCTTGGAGAATGAAAAATAAAATGCATGTGGACAGCAGGGTTTACCTGCAGCAGGGAACTGCCTGAACACCAGAAGGGTTCGGGATCCAGCTGCTGAGGGAAACTGATAGGGCGAACAATACCTTCGAAGCAGCATTGTTTTCAGGAAAAGGCAAGATATTTGCCTTCTCTCGCTGATTTATCTGCATCTCTGTGGGTGCCCCTTCCTGTGTGGCTAATAAGCGGTAAGATGCTAGACATGGAATACACAATTTCTTTTGCTTTTATTCATTTTCTTTCTCAATATAATAAGTCTTGCTTTTGTCAAGGTCCCTGTTGTCTGGGTAATTTCATCTAGAGATCCTCAAGGAACAGAGATCTCCATATCCCTCAAAGTTTAATATCTTGGTTTTAGCTGGCATATTTTCAAGCAATAACTTATACAGCTGAAGAAGAAAAAAAAAAGATTACTTATGTCTAATTGGCGTTATACTAATTACCAGCAAAATACATCAGGCAAATATCACATCTACTCACTCTCTGTCATTTTACATTCCCTACTCCATCTTCTCTTTCCTCGGCAGCTATAAAACAACACGACATGCTGTTCTGACACTTCCCTGAACAAAGATCGTATCCTAACCCTCTCCTCCTTTCTCTCGCTGCCTCCTTGTTTTTTCATTTCCAAGCAAGGTCGTTTTAAAGCAGACACAGACATATAACTGATTGAGAACTGATGGCTTTATGAACTTGTGCCCATTTACTCCAGCATCCTGTTCCTCTCTCCCTGATCCCTTCCCCAGCCTCTCCCAATGTTTCTTGTACAGACGGTTTATGTCTGTTTTACCTTTACCTTACCTTAAGAACGTTTTACCTTTTATATCTGAATGAGTATATGACTACAGATAGACTAAAACAGGGACACACATCCTCTCACACATGGGCCATCTGAGCCAATTTATTCCTGATGCACAACAGTTTTGCTGGTTTACCCTAAATGATTTTAAAAGTTAAATAAGTTAAACCTGATAATGCCCATCTTATGCTAAACTAAGGGTCCTGAATGTAAGTCTAAGCATCTCTGGGGCCCACCAAGAGCACTGTCCTCATCATGCAGCTCATTTTGAGGTTAGCCTGCTTTTGCCCAGTGCAGAGCACCTCTCTGACAGACAGAGCCCTGGCACAGTTTGGGGGTGAACACTGCGGAGGAACACTTCCCAATGGGCAGGAAGGATGAAGCAACCCCGACCGAAAGAATTTAGCCCAGTGGACATGAGCTGTGCTGGGGCAGTTGGCCTCAAAGCCCAAGAACAAGCTCTGGCTCTTTGTATTTAATGATACAACAGTGGGAAGAGCACCCATGTAGGACTCGGTATCCATCAGACTCTGGGCAGTCCCGTTCTTCCATCAGTGAGGTGCAGCCCTCTTTTCCCATGAGGAGCACAGCTGAAGCCCGTCACAGAGATTATCTGGGAATTCTGGTACCCAGTGCAAAGACAGAGCCCCTTCTCCATGCCCCTGTGGTCTCCAGTAACAACAAACACGGACAACTTGTCTCTGCATGCCTCTGAGACCTGTCTAGATGTGCCTGCCTGGGAAAATGGAGCCCGCCAGCTACAAAGCACATAATTTTCCACCATTTCTGCTTGTTGAAAGCCTGTCGTCCTGCTGAGAGAGAAGAGAGGGCTGAGGTGTTGGAAAGGGAGCCCAGGTCCAACCACACTGCCCGGGGAAGAAGGAGCTGACCACCATGTGACTTCTCTATACTGCTGTTATGTTGGCCCTGAGCAGACTGCATGGTTGCATCAGCTCACATGAAATGAGCCCTGGTTCCTGCAGGGGAACCTCAGCTCTCCGAAAGGAAAGGCACATGCAGGGGCTGATACGGTTAGATAACCTCTGAGTCAAAGCAGCCTATCGTTGGTATCTCTCGCCAGATGCCATGACTAATGTTAGATTTATGGAGTGTCCTCTCTGCAAGTAAAGCAAAGAGCTAGCGTTACAACCACTTAATGGAGGTGACTTCAAATCAGGATGGATGAGAGCTTGTGGGAAGGAGACAGGAGGAGAGATTCATTGATAGTGAGAGCACAAAGGATAAAATCCTGGGGAAGAGCGAACAACTGAGACTGACATTTGACCTGTCTCAATAGCAAAGCCCACATTGATTTCACTGAGGACAGGAATGAATCCCTTATCCTCTATCTCATGCCTACAAGAGGGATTTTCCACCTGAGGGATCTACACCTGACCAATCCTTCAAACTCAGGCACATGCTATTTTTATGAGAAAGAAAATGCAGTGTGAAGTCCTCAAGAAGCTCAAATAGGAGACTTCATAAGCTTCCCTAGCATTAAGTTTGAATCCCACACTAATGCAGGTCCTTTTACATGGGAAGAGGTACTGCCAAGCAGGAAGGTTTATAGAGACATTCAGGAGCATTCAGAGACAGATGAAGGGGAAATAACTGAGTTAGATCACACAGGAGCTGGAAATGGCATGTCAAATTACTTCAAAAGGAGCTTTCTAAGGAAGCAGGTCTTTGAAAACAACAAATAGTCTGGGACTGCTGAGGGATCCTAGTTGTCTGTTGCTTTTACACTGGGTTGCTTTTTCTGGCTTAGACGTATTCTAAACCTGAACGCCAACCTCACCCGGCTGCTCACTGTCCCTCTGCAAAATCCCTGCTTTCTGCAAGTTCAGCTCTTTGTGGAGCCACCGAGTAGTCAGGTTAGGAAAATTGCTCTGACTGAAGAGTAATATGGCAAAAAAAAATAGATCTAGCAAAGCTTCAGTCTTACCAGCTCGTCAATCCAGTTTGCCATGCAAGCAGACAAACAGCTGTGTTGGCACAACAGAGCACATGGCACAGGGACAGTGATGAGCAAACCAAGACAACAAGGAGGGGAGCTGCTGATTTTGGCACTCTTGCTAACAAAACACGGAGGGTGCTGGCTGTGGTTAACAGGTTCATCAACAGAAATGCTCATAACTCAGCTGCTGGCCCTTCCCCATGGATGTCACATGGGCCATCTGCAACTACTCCAGAGCACCTGTCCAAAGGCAGGACACTGGGTCTCAAGCCCTGTTCAAATGCATATTTTAAAGTGTTATAGGAAACCCAAAAGAAGAATCTGAAGGAGCTTCATCCAACCCCTCCTCATTCTGAGGAAGTGTCCTCTCTGGAGAGCAACATGGTACAAATGAAGAAGGAACCCCCCCTCTTGTTCCTCTGGAGGATCTAATTAGTGAACTTGAGTTGAACCCATGACTAGTTTGAGGATGACATAAACTACTCTTTGGAAAATAGACTTTATACCAAAGAAGGGGTGTTTAGATTTGGTCCTGATAAGAATAGCTGTGCATGACCATTTGCATGACCATTTGCATGGGCATTTGCATGGGCATTTGCATGGGCATTTGCAACCATTGCCAGGCAAAAACAAAAAACGAAAGTCCTGTGCGGACTGAGTGGCAGCAACCTATATCTCATCTTGTAGCCACCTTGTGAAGGTAATGAGTTCCCTGTTTTAATGCCACTAGGGCTGCAGGAGCACATGTCCTGCCAGGTGAGAGCTACAACCCAGCCCTGGGCTTGCTGAGATGAAATGGTGGTGGAAAGTGTGCCTGCCCTGGACTGGAGGAGGTACGTGACAATGCTTGGTCTCCCTAGTCTGGAAGACTGGGAAATCGTCCTTCCCCTGTGAGAGTAGAAGTCATCTTCCCTGCATAGGCTCATTTATAATTCTTAGATAAAAATTACATGCTTCCTCCTGTTTGCAGTTGGTTCCTATAAGTCTCGAAGTCTGCTGTGGAGCTGACAAAGCCTAGTGAACAGGGGAGAGTGATTCCAAAAAGCAAGGTGACTTTTGGGCTAATTCTCAGCACGTTTTCCAAGCCTGTGTTCTCTGCAGTATTGCCCAGTAAATCAGCAAATTTAGAGCAGGGTCACCTCCCTGAGGTGTGCACTCACAATAGTGCAGGGATAGGCTCGTGTTGGGTAGGGCTTCCAAATGGAAGAAAGAATAAAGATTAAGAAAAATGACAGGATTTTCTCCATCCAGTAAGTTCAGAGCAGGAAGAATGTGAAGGACATAAAAGAAGGGAGATGACATTCACTAATTTTCATCGTCTTGCCACAGACAGCAAGAGAGAATGGAAGATGTTACAGCCCAGACCAAAATCACAAGGAATAGCAGAAAATTCAAAAAATTCAAACTCGAATGCAGGAGGTACACATACAGCCATAGGGACCTATACATTCTCCAAGAGAAGGCACGTTCCAACCGAAATATGAAGCTTTTTATCTCTTGAGCATTAACTCAGAACAATTGTCCTGCCTAGATTTTTCATAATCACATAATGCAACTACAGTTCAGGGACAGAAAGGGTGAAAAAAGTCATCAGAATCCAACAGAGAAATTTGGGTCCTTCAAATAACTCCTTTAGAGATGCGCAGGATCTGCCAAGGATCTTTGGAGAACTTGAGGACAATCTTACATGTGCACTACCACATAATCCTGTGAGACAAGAAAGACACTGTCAAATAAATTATTAAAGCTATTTTGGACAACCTCTGAAGCAAGTAGCATCCTTCTTAGAAGGTCTTGAGAGGATTAAAGGCATTCTCTGTAGCTAGTGGCAATGTACTTGTTACTCAGCCTGGGGAAGAAAAAAGACCTGTACCCTGTTTACCCTGGGATCCTCGGTACCATTAAAGAAGGTGACCTGGTTGATGTGTCATGCCACAACAGCTCTGACCTAAATGGCTCTTTTGTAAAAGAGTTTACCCAGAAACGGGTACTGGAAAATAAGGAAAAGAAGAAATAGGGTGAGAACAAGTTTGAAATTACAGCTCAGACAGAAGTGGCATGTTGAAACCAATATGGTGTAATCCATGACTATTTGCAATCTGTCGGATGTTGTCCCTCGTGATAAGAATCTTTTCCCACTTCTCTCTTCAGTAGCGATTAGGAAAATCAGAAGCTGTCTTTGGGGATGAACCAACATTAAGTGAAGAAATAGAGAAGCTTGTGATTTCTTATGAAGAAATAGAGATGCATGTAGAGCTGAAGATCACTGAGAAACCCAGACATAATTCGTAGAGGTAGATGAGATGCAGAAGACGGTCACAGAGAGTACGCATAACCTTAATAAGAGCAGGATTTGGAAACTACTGGTAATGACAAAACATCTGCAATAAGTAATTCCAGCCCTGATGTCAATAGTCAGTGTTAAAACGGAAAGGGCTGCAAATAAGTTAAAAAAAATCCCACAATGTCTCAGCTAGAGAGGAGTCCAAGCACCAGTCAGACCCAAGCCAATGGTCCTCAGCTGGTCAGACGTGTGACCTGCTGGTTCAAGGAGGAGAGTGGTGCACAGTGCCAGAAAGAGACCATCTTCCTTTATTCCACACACAGCAGCACTTACCCTCTCCTACACCATACCTTCAGGTTTCTCCCACAAGGTGTGAGACCTTTCAGTAACAGAAGAGGTCTGTGTACCAGACATCCTATCTGGGCTCACTGGAGTTTGACCGGGAACGGCACAGAGCTAGCTCGAATCCCACATCCCAGACAGCAGCCCAGTCAGAAGCATTCCTCAGCACTCTACAACAAAGCAAAAATGCTGCAGGGTACAGTTGAAAAAAAAATCCCCAGACTGAACATGTGCCTGGAACACTTTCTGCAAGACAAAAGGGACATTTAAAGATAATGCAAAAAAGAAGAATAGGTTTTAAGATTTAGAGACTTCACTCTGCCAGAGGAGGAGGCAGAAAGTAATTTTTTTGTCCCATCTGCTGGCTGGAAGGAACTGAACAACAATAGCAGTGAGAACCTTAAAAAGAAGCTCATGACAAGACTGACACTAGGCAGAAGACAGGAGATAGTGGCTGCCCAGTGCTGCAAATCCATCTCAACAGCATGAGCAGTGAGAAGGAACCATTGGCCTGGCAGTCCTCTTCTGGGCCACCCGCCTTCTCAAGGTGCTGTGAAATTGCAGGGTGGACACGCAGCCCAGTCCTAGCCAGAAGCAGCTCTGTTTCATGCGATGGACACACAAGCCTGTCGTGAGACTATGAAGACAAAGACTAGCAGTCACATTATCTCTGTGCCTGGTGCTGCTATGGATGCCACTGAGTGCTGTGGGCTATCTTCTGGACACACCACACTGCTAAAAGGTTGTTGGCAAACTGGCAATCATGCAGAGAAAAAATGCTATGAAGGAATGGCAGACTTGAACTATAATCAGAAGTGTAGCGAAGGGGAGCAGGAGGAAAAAAGTCTCCCCAGGCTGCCTTTGCAAGGGTTGCCAAAAAGCAGCACATAGATCCAAGATGTGCCAGATGTTGCCGCTGCCCAGGAATGGGGCTGCAGGTCTGTGGTGGCGTCACGAGCAGATGGCAATGTCTGGGAGGAGCCCAAGGAAAGGTAGGAGGAAAGGAAGTGAGACCCAGCTGCCAAAACGTCTTGCCTTGGCTCACAGTAAGGAACTTGATTCGGTTTCTGAGTGTATCAAAGAGAACTTTAAATGTTGACTTGCTTGCATGTGATCTACAAGCACACATGAAGTGCGGTGTCTTCTAAGATTATAAAATTCAATGGAAAGAAATAGGAGCTAGAGCAGCATAAGCAGAATTTAAGTGTAGGCTTGTGAAACTGGGGGCAGAAAGGATCTACTACTGGAAGGGCTCACCAGGGATCTCACACACTTGCCACAATTTGCAATTTGCTATCAAAATGGGATCTTTCCAAAGGAGTGCTCCTTATCAGCCATGGTGAGATGCAGAAATCACAGTGTGAAATTTTATGGCCTGTGTCACACAGGGGTTAGACAAGCTGTTTCTTCTGGCTTTACAATGCATCAATCTAACAGCCTTTCTGGAAATAAAGAAAAATCTGGACTCAAAAGGGTTTTACTAAGTCCAGCAGCCAAAGCCTGGAAATGGTATCTCAGTTCATTTGGTCAAGCTGTTCTGAGGTGTACAGAGGAGATAGGAGACCACAAGAAAAAAGGCTGGTCTTGTCAGAAAAGCCTATGGCTACGAACCAGGCGAGAGGGTTTTACATCCAGCTCCGCCACAAAGTCCCAAAGTCATGCTGCTCGCTCCTCATACGTCAGCAGCTGCCCGGAGGTGGCCGATGCAGCCTTGGCTTCACCGTCCAAGAGCAGCTGGAGACCTGCCTCGTGGCTCAGGAGCACTGGGATCCTACAGCAGCTTCCTTCCGAAAAAGAGCAGACCTTTTCCTTCTGAAAAGAGCAGACCGAAGAGCTGCCAGCTCATCTGGGGGTCACACAAAGCTAGCAGACATCTCAGAAATGCAGATTATAATTTTCTATTTCATTCCCCACCTATGGTGGAATTTCTTCTCTGGAAGGGGAGCTGTGACGATAAACTCATTAACATCTGTGAAGTACAGATACAACTGCACTAAGTGCATTGCGAAAGCTCAGGAGATGATTGTTAATTACATATTCAGTGCGGGGTTTTAATGGCATGCATTAAAAATGGCATGGGGTCCTCACTTTAAATAATGGGGATAAAGCAGATTAAATATTTGCCCCTGTTCTGTGGGCTGAAGAATGCCATTCAGAAATACTTCATCCAATATATTGTCATCTCAGGTACCTTTGTACTACAGAGGGACAGAGTGAAGCAGCTGTAACGTTTCCTAAATTGAACATATTTGGTCCTGTAATCTTACTAAATTCTCTCCACCGTCAATGGAGAGAGACTGGCACTTTCATAATCCAAGCTCCGCGTGCATTATGGCAGGGCAGATCCTCTGCAGAGCAGAATCACTCCCAGGCTCCTTCCAACTAAAGCAAATCTGTGATACTGGGGGAGCAGATGTCGTTAGTGAAAGCAACGGGTGGCCAAGTGGGAGACTAAGCTCAGTTCCCAGCTCAGTGTACCCCACAGAAGCAGATAACAGCATGGCAAAATGTTGGGGAGGAAACAGTGGGCAGCTAGGTAAAATACCAGGGATGACAAATGCCTGGGATGACTGAAGAGCTGACACATCAGTGCCAAGATACTGGAGAAGTCTTCATCAGAAACGTCGTTAATTCCTCCTGAAAAGGACCTGGCTCAGCCCCTGCAATACAGTGTTTTACTGCAGTCTGCACTGTAAAAGGTGTCCAAAAAAGGAGGACACTGATATGTGTGTTAATCAAGTGAAGAACCATCTACAAAGAAAAGGCATGGATCTGTCTTCCAGTTGAAAAGCTATAAATAGCCTTGCATACTTGCTTATCAGATTGGTTCGGCTGCAGGGATAATCTCCTGCAGAAAGCAATGGAAGCCGTGTTATGTTGGATATTTATAACTAGATGAAAGCCTAGAAAATGCACAGTCGTGTCAGTCTTGCGCTCGTGCCGCGAGATAAGGTGCGCAGGATCCAATTAGTCTCTTCAGTTTAATATAAGGTCAAGAATGGCTTAGTCTTCCCAGCTCCACGAAAAAAACAAAATCTGATCTCTGAGGGGCTGGTGCTGCTTGAGCAGTTACAGAAGCCAAGACAAGGCCATGGTGAGACAGTCCCCCAAAAGGTCATGGTAGTCCCACATCACTAGATACTCTTTCCAAGGAAGCAAGACATGACCCTTCTCTGGACAAACAAGACAGAGAGGTCTTGTTTGCACCACAGAGCGGTTTGATGTGCCACGTCTCGGGCAGGCGGACCATGGGAAACACAGCTCTGATGAACTGATCTAACGCAACTCATCACCTCCAAATCACCTGGCCCAGTGCCAGGGTCCCCTAATAGTCTGCTTAACAGATCACAACCCTGACCTCAGCCCCTCAAGTTCATTGAACTGCCTTTGTCAGATTATCTGCAGAGCATGAGGACCAACTAGAGTTAATGCTAGTGAATTCCCCAGAGCCTTGGCCTGCTGTGGCCTCTGCACTGAACTGGGTTTATCCAGGTCAGGACAGCTGCTGAAGGCACCAGAGCCTGATTCCAAACCACTGCCACGTGAAAGGAGCCACGCCAGGACAGGCTGGGGGATGGCAAGCAGAACAGGGTTATGGCTGTCCCCTGGGAGCCTCTGCACATGTCTCTGTCACACGTGGATTTGTTAGTGGACAGGTCTGTGGTGATTTCTGTCCTCCTGGGCTGGGAATGTACACAGAGACTCTTGTGCAAAGGGAGGGAGCTGCCTCATTTATAGGAGAGGTTGGGTTTTGTGATGTTGTGGGCAGGGAGCCATGCCCAGGTGCTCTGTCCCTGTGAGAACCACTGCTCCAGGCAGTTTCAAGGTTTCTCCTAGCCTTCCTTGAGTCTGCTCATCCCCATCGGGCAGACAACAAACGTCCCAAGGACAACAGGATCCAACAAGCCCTCCGTCTCCTGCTGCAGACCCTCCAGGTCCTCCTCTTTCTCTCTCCTCTTTCTACTTTTAGCCCTGCTCCTCCCTCATCATCTCTGGGTTGCCTGTCACCTTCAGGGGCTCAAACTTTCCTCTTCCAGACCTGTCACCACCACTGCCCTGCTATAACCTTCAGCATAGCCATGCGGCATGTCCCTGCCCACATGTCCTTCAAGCCTCTTTTGCAGGCTGGTACTCAAGGGCACTTTGAGAAGTCCAGTACTGTTGTCCTGTGCCAGGACTCCAGGAATCTCTCCATACTGCTCTTCCCGGTTGACTGGCTGGTACTTCTGGGCAGAAAGTGATCTGTACGACTCTCCTAGACAGGAGTGTGCCTCGTATTACACGAGCAAGAAATGGATTTGGGAACCCTGCCAGACCTGGCACCGCCATGCTTTGCTTCAATGATTGTAGCGTAGCAAACCACAGCATTACTCCAGGAACTAATCTGGGAAGAAGGGAGAGATCTTCCACTAGACCTTTGAGACCACAAATTACCCTGGGCCCCATGTGCTCTTAATAGGGGGGACCCAGCAGGTTTGCAGCTCCCTAGATGAGCTGAACACACTCTTAGCCATTTCCCCACCACATACAGCCCTTTTCCAAAGTCCAGGATGCTCCCAGAAGTAGGAGGAGACTTCAGAAGAACCCTTTGCACCTCCTCTTTTTCCCTGTCAGAAGTTCCTTTGAACTTGCCAGCTCCACTACAACCTCCCCTCAGCACAAGAGCACAGAAGGCAGCAGATACAGGAAAGTAGATGTTATGTGCACAGCCAGAGCCAAGTCCAAGGAAGCAACTGAAGCTGGCCAGAGAAGATAGCTTGGGGAGTGGGCTCATTGAGGGTAGTCAGGCAGGCAGCACAGAGGCAGCACGAGGAGCAGAACTGGGACTGAAGCTGCGCCAGGGCAGGGGAAAGCCAGCTCTGCCGCAGTGAGATTGCGGACACCTCTGGTGGGGTTCTCAGGTAAAGGTGGACCCGAGCAAGAGGTGACCTAAAGGGCCAAATGAAGGCAGGACACATCGCTTTAGGGTTTGCCACCACCACGCTCTCTGATCCTCCGCTCCACGTATCTCCCCATCCCAGTTCGTGCCACTAAACCTGCACTCCCCCTCTGCTTGCTGGGAAACTCCCACAGCTCCAACACCCACCATAGCATGGAGAGCTACATCACACCCCAACCACCCCTACACCTCTGCCCTGCCAAGGGGACAGGCACCCATGGGACCACCTGACTGCGGCACACAAGTTCACCATGGGCTGGGCTACATCCCATTCTGTATGCTGCCTTTACTGCTATCTCAGACCATCCTGTTG
The DNA here is from genome assembly GCF_964199755.1 of Larus michahellis. Taxonomy (NCBI): domain Eukaryota; kingdom Metazoa; phylum Chordata; class Aves; order Charadriiformes; family Laridae; genus Larus; species Larus michahellis. The sequence goes on along the minus strand of NC_133906.1, from coordinate 2,435,936 downwards.
GGCCCCCTGTCTACATCATCCCAAACCCATCTGCCTCCTGCCAAACCCATCTGCTTCCTTGGCTCTTCCCACTCCCACATATCCTGGCTTCCCCCAAACCTCCTCCCCCTCATCCATCTCTCCCCTCCCCACCATGTCCTTGTTGCTCTCTTGCTTTGAACCTCAGCTCCTCTCCAGCCTCCCAGCCCCACCAGACTTGAGCGTGGCAAGCCTGTCCCAACTGAGTTCCTTGCCCCATCTCACCCACACCAGGGGAGGGTCGGCATTGAGGATGAAGAGCCTCAGGTGCAGGGTACTTGGGAGGGGGCAGCCACGCGTGCCGCGAGCACATACCATTCTCAGGGTGCTCCATCTCCCCGATGCTGCCATCAGGCGTGGTGCGTTCGTAGTGATCCTCAGGCAGGGCTAGTGGCCCAATGCGGGGCCCAGATGACGATTTGCTGCTTGGGGTCTCTGATTCCTCCAGCCCACTGTCGTAGTAGCTGTGCTGGGAGGGATCTTGCAGGTCCTGAGCCTGGCTGGCTGCAGAGAACGTCACTCGGCGATGAGGTAACTGGGAGAGAAGAGAAGAGAAAAGCTATTGCCACCCAGCAGACGAAGGCAAAGGGGGGTGGTCATCAAACCTGACCCCTAAACAGAGGCAGAGTGCTCCTGCCACTGCTCCCAACACCAGCAGGGTCCATCATCAGCCCCCTGCAGACAGCCTGACAGACACAGCACCAGGCTCCACCTTAGACAAGAGCAGCCCATCAGACACCACCCCATGCAGGGAGCACACTTTGCACAGTCCCTGTGCACCCCTGACCCCACAGCTCATGCCCCAGCCTCCTCTTCCACCCAGAGACAGCCCTGGGCAGATGCCCTCTCCATGACAGGTAGGCTCCAGAAAAATCTCCCATTAGCACAGCATCCTGAATCATGGGCCCCCACCCTTCACCTGGGGTCTCCACTTTGCACTCAAACCCTGCATGCACCTTTAGTGCTCTCAGAGACCCACCTGTCCAAGTCCACCTCACCTGAGAGTCCCTCTAATACCATCACTGCCTAGCACAGAGCTATGATGACATCATCTCTCACCTTCCAGCCTCTGACCTGACTCCATCTCTCATTCTAAGAGGTTCTTCATCAAGGGTCACCATCGTTTCTTTTGTCTGCTTGTTAAACATTTCAAAGACCTTACTTCACACTTTCTCTCCCCAGCTTTGCCTCATGCTTGGGAGGAGCTCCCTGCAAACAGCCATTAAGCTACATCGTTATCCTCCTTCAAATCCTTCCATAAAATCCTTCTTTGTTGTGATTACCAAGGAGTGGAAAGGGTAGTACAAGTTCATAGGGCAAGAGCAGGATGATGAGTGCAGTGAATGAAACACAAACACCACAAGAGAGAAAAAGACAAAATCACCCATAAATGTAGGAAGGAGCCTAAGAAAGGAGCTATTTGATGGCGATCTGAAGGCGATCAGGAGGGAGAGGAACCAACACACCATTTAGGCTGAATATTTTTTTTGCTGATGTCTTTACTACAACTGAGTGGCAATCAGGTGTCCCACACAGCTAGCACCAACGAGGAAGGGGAAGGAATTGAGACTAGCAGAGGGAAGGAACACACAGGGAGCATTTAGATGAGCTAGCTGCTTTTAGGTTGGTTGGACCTGATTAAATTCACCCCAGGTGCTTAGAGACCTGATTTAAGTAACTTCAGAGCTGTTAGGCCTTTTTTTTTTTTTGCTTCTTTTTTTTTTAATACTTTTTTTTTAAAGAATTTGTAGAGAATCAGGGAGCTTCCAGAAGACTGGAAGTGAGCTAAAATAGCGCCTGTCTATAAAGATGAGAAAAAAGAAGAGCTGGAGAATTATAAAACAGTTAGCTTAATTTCAGTTCCTGGAAAAATACTGAAACAGATAAAAGAACTCTTTGTAAGTACCTACAAGATAACAAGGAAATGAGTAACAGCCACTGTAGGTTTGTCACAAACAAACATGTCAAGCCATTGAACTTCTTCCTTTGAAAAGACATCAGGCCTTGTGGATGGAGGAGGAGCAATAAATGTTATATCTTGACTTTAGGAAGTTTTTTGACACTATTTTAGATGATATTCTCATAAGTAATGCAGGAAAACAGTGTAGGTGCAGCATAGTACTTCTATGCTAGGTAATATAGTGCAGTTCACTGCAGGGTGGATGCAAAGCATTTACAAAGTTGTATTTGGAAGGTAATTATTGAAGACAGGCCTTTTAGCTGGGACGATGTATCAAATGAAATTCTACGAGTTGTGTCCCAAGTCCATCGCTAGCCTGTATTTTCATTAACTGCTTGGATGAGAGATGTGGAATATATCTGTCACATTTGCACACTTGGGAAAAATAATCACTGCTCAAGCAGCAGGCTGGCTGAAGGATTGGGGGTTACAACAGATCTTGGGTTGACTATCCGTCAATGGTGTCAATCTCTCACCAAAAAATGCATCTAAATTGGGATGCGTAAACAGGCGCTTTGTCTTTAAGTCACACAAGGATCTGTTTGCTCTGCTCTGCTCAAGTAGGACTTCAGAGGCAGAACTGTGTCCAGGCAAAGGCAGCAGTCTTCAAGCTCATCAAAGCCTTCTGCAAAGAGAAAGATGCTTCTTTTGACCATGAACACACAAGAAATGGCATTCATCTGCAGCGAGGAAGACTGAGGTTAGCCATTTCGGAAAAAACACAGTGGTAGGTTTAGCCAAGTGCAATAGGTTGCCTAAGCAGATGGTGCAATCTTTGTCATGAAAGGATAGGCAAGCACCTCTTGGGAGGTCTTCATGCAAACTTCTGGAAGAGCTGGGGTCAAGGCAGTCCTGCCTGCAGCAGAATTGTGTGCAGGCCTCCAGAGGACATCTCCCAGCCCACTTTGTAGGCTGTGCAGCTGTGTAATGCCTGCAAAAGTCTTCACTGCATGGACTCCACTGTCCACCATGCCAGGCAATGCTGTCCTACAGCTTCGTCCTACACCCCTACTGCCTGCCTGAAACTGTTTTCCACCATCACCATGGCTCATCCCTAGCTCAAAGCTTCTGCTTTCACTCTGTGCTTATAAAACCCCAGACAAGCAACCAGGGCTCCTTGGGGTGCCAGCAATAATACAAACAAACAGCCTCAGAAACCCAGCCTGTGACAGCTAGTATCTCTCCCCTGAGTGGTCTCCTTCCAAATAGCATCACTTTTACCTAAAAAACACCTCCTTTAAATGTCAGAACCTGCCTGGCAGCCCTTGAAAGGGCTCGTCTCTTCGCTGCAGGGCAAAGACAATCCACACTCAAGCCCACTCACCACCAATCCCGCACGGCAGCGTGGCACCAATGGGGGTTAGTGTCCCCCTCGTACACTGCGCAGTCCCCACGATGCTGTGACCAATGCACTTCAAAAATAATAGTAGCTTGTGTCTGGCTGAAGCTCTCCACCCGGAGAGCCTTGCTCTGGAGTCAAGGAAAGACACTGAATCCATTTGTCTGGCAGTGACTTGCAGAAATTGGGTTTTGTTTGACCTTTCTCTGCTAGGTTAAAGAGCCTTTCAGCACGCAAGGTTTTCTACACAAGAAGTTGCTTGTACAGTGCAATCAAGGCACGCCTCAATGTCCTTTTTGAGGAGTTAAACAAACCGGGTTTCTTAAACCTGAACCTGCAAGCCAGGAAAGAAGTTTTGTGGCCCTCTTCTTTACTTGCTCCGGTTTTCCCCCACTCGGTTTTCCGGGATCAGAGGCAATCCCTGCAGGACTGCTGGTGCCATCTCACCAGGTCTTTCTACAGAGACCTGCTACTCCTCCTGCCTCTCAGGTTTTTTCATCTGAGGACTGCATTAGCCCTTTGGTGGGAGCACCACGAGCACTCACACTGAGCTACTCCTGCAGTGTGACCCTTAAATCCATTTTAAAGTCAGTGCTTTCCAGGATATAAACCAGCATTCCCTACTTCTCAATGTACAGCTTTGCATTTGGCTGTGTTAAAATGCGCTTTGTTTAAATAGGCCCAGTTTACGAAGCAATCTGGATTGCTCTGCATGACTGCTCTATCCTCATCATGATCTCCCACTCCACCAATCTCCGTGTCAGCTGCAAATTTTATCAGCGGTGATTTTGTATTTACTTCCAGATCGTTGATTACAACGTTGAATGGCAGCAGGCACAGTACTGCTGCCGAAGAGCTCCTCCAGGAGAACCTCCTTCCACAAGGACTCCCAACCAACGCCTGCTTTCCTTCACCAAGCTGTTGATAAACCAGATCTTCATCTATCTAACAATGCTTTACTTATAATGAGTAGTGTTGATTCAAAATAATAATAGTAATAACATAACGCATTATCAGCTCGGCATCTTCATCAAACTCCAAGCTGATCAGCCGCACGCTGTAATCTCACATCAACATAAAACCAGTTCTTCTGCTTCAGACCCGCAGGTATGCCTAGAGCAGGTCCTGTTTCTCCTGGTGGCCAAGAGCAGATGCCTAAGGAAAGGTTTAAGAGCTGGACCTGTCATGTAATGACACTGCCCAGTATCCTTTCCCTTCAAACTGCGTTGACTGACGTCAATGCTATTTCCATCATTGAGTTTCCTGCCTTAGCTATTAATCCAGTTGTTCCCTGGGGCTGGTGAGGACAGTGTGTGGTGCACACAGCATCCCCATCATCACTGTTCCGGCTGGTTCACGGCATCCCTGCCCTCCCACTCCTCCTGGCCCATCCTGGGGTCCCCAGCTCCATTGTCACTCCCAGAGCAGAGAGCTCCTACTTCAGACCTTTGAAGGCTCTTTGGTGCAAATTATTTTATTAGATTTTTTTCAAATATCACTGTTTCAAGGGGATGATATTTTGAATGTCTTTGCTGGTTATCAACACATTGGCAGGTACTGCATCCTACGTTGTTATGTCTCAGTCCAAATTACTAGAACTATTTGTTGAATACTTTTGCATTTTTCTACATAATTAACAATTTTGCAATCTCTGTTTGGAAATGACAATTACTGGATTCCACCTCTTCCTAGCACATTTTTTAAAGTATTCCTTATTGCGTTTAGCTTGTCAGAATTGATTTTCCCCCAATGTTTTTGGCTTTCCTTGTCAATTTTCTACACTCCATAACTACTCATTTCTACTAATTGCTACACACTCCCTCCCTTCCCCCCCTGCCCCCCCCCGCCCACCCAGTATTTATTGTTTTTCTATTTCTAACTGCTGTTTCCACTTTGCTGCTGTGCTAGAAATGGGATTTGGGGCAAAGCCGTCTATTTTCTTATCTGAGGAATTGTGGCTCTGAAAAAAAACTCCTTTCAAGGTTTTCCCCAGTGCTCGCTCTTATATTCCTGATGGGGAGACCTGCCCGTGCCAGCCTACACATCTGAGGAGCAAACGGAGTCCCCGTCCCCCACTTTCCGCAGGGAGCAGCAGCATCAGCAGCTGCCTCCAGCAACAGCGGATGCTCTGATGAAGACATTCATCCCCCAGTAAATCCTGCGGGTTTCTACTGTGCTGCAGATCAGTTTTGGGTTTTTTTCCTGAGCAAGGAATCATTTGCAGCTTATACATTTAATGACCCCCATCCTCTGTCAAGTGCTCTCATGCCTTTTTTGAGTCCACGCCTGCTTTTGGCCTCCGTGGCATCCTGCAGCAGTGAACTCTCTGCCCATGTGCTACGCGGAGCAGCGCTTCCCTTTGGCTTTACATCTGCTGCCTGGTAATTTTTCCTTGAACTTCTCCTACCTGCAGGGTTATGAGAAAACATGAGTAATTGCTCCTCGCTCTACCCCTTTCCAATTTCACAGATCTGTGCCGCATCCTGCTCCGCTAGGTTCTCTGCAAGCTGCAGCAGGCGGGTACGTGCAGCCTGTCCTCCTGCAGATGCCGGGCAGGTTGGGCCAGCTCTGCTGCCCTTCTCAGTGCCTGTCCCACCTCTGCCGCAGCCTTTCTACCACGGGGAAGCCAGGGTCACACCCACAGTGCCAGTTTTGGGGCTTATCTGACAGTAGCAGGGACTTGTTTTGATGACAAATTTTCTCAGGCTCTACCTGATAGCCTTCCCCAGCCTGCTTGCCCACCCCAAAAAGCCCCAACACCAGTCCCTGCCAAGGGCCTTCTCTGTCCTGATACCCTCTGCCATGAGGGTCCCCACCCAGGGATGCTGGAGGGGGACTAAAGGGACCCCCTCCCTCCTGCCTCTTCCCTTCATCGCAAACACCTCCAGCTCTCATCAGGACCTGCACCAAGCTGATTCTCCTTGCTAAACCCGGGGAAAACGAATTCAGCTGAAATGAGAGCAGTGCTACGAGGGAACAGGGCTGGGGGGTGTCACACCAGCTCCCCAAAATGCACAGCATCACCCCCTGCGCAGGCGGCATGGACCGAGTGGCAAGAGATGAAGCCCTGTCTAAGGGACCAGAAATTGCGCTGTTCACAAAGGAAACCTTAAAATCCGCCCCGGGCTCCCTTTTCCTGCCAACAGGAATGGTGCGGTGCAACATCCCCCACGGAGGCGAGCTGCCCTGCTCCTCCCCCCGAGCGCCGATTAACGCTGGAGTGGTGGAAATATCAAAATTGTTAACTACCTCACTGCTGATCCAAAAGCAGGATCCACGGCTAATGGGCTCATCTGGCAGCCTCCAATTGCTCCTGCGCCTCCCCACATGCCAGAAGCCTCAACGGCCTTTCAGCCAGCTGCCAAAGGAGCTTGCTTCCCCAACAGCCGCCACAATGCAGCAACTCACAGGGCTGAAAGCGAAAGGCAATGTCAGACCCAATGCCCAGAATATAAAAATAAGTGACAAGGGAGCCATTGTAGCACATGAGTTAGTCAACTTCAGATTAATTCATGAACCCCTCTCTTTTACAAACCAACCTGGAGCTATGCAACATCCCCGGTTACCAAAAAAAAATAATAAATAAGCCCAGGGACCATGCCCCAAGCTACACAGATCCAACTTTTCACGTATGGAGGCTTTGCTGCATGTGAGAATTATTTGATTTGCTAGTGTCATGTCTGGAGAGGAGCAGGGCTCCAGCTCTCCGCAACACGGGCTTCGGAGCAGGAGGCTGAGGGGAATATTATGCCTGTGGAAATCAGGGCAAGCTTCAAGGAAAGCTGGACCTGAATTGCCAAGAACCATCCGGGGAAACACTCCAGCTGTAGGAAACAGGACACAGGCTCAGCCTGGGCCACAAGCAGTCGACCATTTTACAGTCCGTCTGAACAACAGCATGTGCTTCTGCTAGTGTTTTGGGGTGAGAACAGAGTCAGAGCAGCTAGGTCTTCCCATCCTTTCCCGTGCTACCCCAGCAGCACACTGTGGAGCCGCTGCACTGACTTTTGGAGAAGAAACACCCCAAGAGCATCCCTCACTCCTCCTGCACTCACCCTCACGCCTGGGGCTGCCGTACCTCCATGTGGTGTGAAGAGCTCGAAACGCTACGTGGCACCAGGCAAAGCAGCGCAATGAAGGAGGGTGTTTGTATATGAGCAGCAAAGGCAAATGCTGCCCTGGCTTGGTGTCAGCCTCCTGGCACCTATGGTAACCTTCTGCTCTTCAAGGACTGCGCTCCTCCCTGCCCTCTGGTCCCCTTCGTTCATGGTCCGGGGATCCTGATCCCAGAGGTTCCTCCCTGCCCTGCCACAGCGTCTCCAGGTCCAGATTTTCAGAAGCACAAGGGCTAACTATCACATTGTAAAGTGGACCAAACCACGCCAGAGCCGCAGTTCTCAGCAGTACTGGATTACTCCCTTTTAGCACAACATGAAGGAATTGAGGAAAGAGATGGTGCAGAGCAAGGGAACAGGTCCTGGGGGTTCTGCCTGCTTTGGAAAAGGGAGGGATGGAGCAACCAGGCAGGACAACTGCCTTCCTGGAGCTCCAGCCAGCACGAACAAGGGAGGGAGATAGATGAACCCAGCTCTAAGCAAAGGTGTGGTCTACGCATGCCCGTGAGACCCTTCCTGCATTCAAAAAAAGATGTTCAGGCTTTCCAAAAGATTTGTCATTGAAGGCAGTGGCTCCAAAGGAGCACTGACAATTCTGGACAGGACTACTAGCAGACTTAAAAGCCCAGTTTTCTGATCTATCAGTCTGACGATCTGCTGGGGTAGCCTCCAATACAGCCACTGTGGTTGCACAAGGCACATTAGCATCAGGGCTGAACAGTTCTGGTCCATCTGATGTTCAGGAGGTCAGTTTGATGGCTGTGCTCTGCACCCAAATCCTTGTGACCATCCCCATCCCAGTGTCTGAAGTGAGGGATGGCCCCAACAATATTTTAGCTCTTTAACTCTTGACAAATGAAGCTACAGAAGGAATCCACAACTGGAGGAAAGACATACAGGAACCCATGCGAATCACACCTCCCAAAGCCAGGCATTATCTGAAAAGCAACTCTCCTGAGTGGCTGTTCGCATGGCTTCCATTACTGACAATTAGCAAGTGCTGACCTTGCAGTCAGAAGAGAGGTGCTACAAGTCCTGCAGAAATAATGATAGCAGAAAAGCCATCCTAAAATGGACATCAGATCCCAAGGCACTATTTAATGAATAAATCTGGGTAAAATGTGGGCTGACTCCACATAGGTGCCCTGAAGCTTCCTGAAATTTGCATGATGCTCAAAGAAGCTGCCAAAGCCCGGTGCCAACCTGCCTGGTCAGATCGAATTTATCTAACTCATAGCAAGATCTAATGCAATTAGAAACCCATTTAGACAGCCCCGGGACAGAGATTGCCTAACCTCTCAGCCTATCAGAGCTCTGAGCCCTTCAAGGATGTGCAATTTGGCTTTTCTTTGGTTGAAATGAAGACTGGAAAGGAAAATATGGAAATAAATCATCTAAAGAGTGAATCATAAAATCTAAAGGGGTCATAATCTTTATGGAATAATGTCTAAATTGGACTGACCGTGGTGTCCTGAAATGTCTATCACCTTCAAGCTGATAATAGAGCCATTTTGTAGATAGTTGGTACAGAGCGGAAATTGCTCGGGACACAGAAGGAGGTCTCACAATCATGTTAAAACCATCTGAAGATCCCGGGGAGAAAAAGGTTCTAGGACTGGGAGTAACACTTGAATAAAGCCCTCGAGGAATCCAACAGCTGTAGAGTGGGAAAATAATGCTGGGAAAATAATGAGCTAATCTGGCTCCCAGTCGCACCCAGTGGGGCTGACAGATAGCATTGAAAGCTCTGGGGAGAGCAGGGGGCTCCAAGCTGTAGGCTCGGGACTCTAAAAAAAAGCGAGATAACCAGGAATGCTTCAACAGAAGACTTTGCATGGAAAAAAATGTCAATTTGTTGAAATCAGATCATTTTTCAAGCGAGTTTCCTGCTTCAAAGTTGGGGCAGGGGGGATATCTTTGCTGACACGCAGAAATGAAAAAATGATGCTCTCGCAAAGGTAACTTTCCCTTCAGAGTTCAATCCAAGTATCAATTATGAAGATGAATTCAAAAAAGGTCGGTCAGAATCGTGTCCTTAGAAATTATTAGGGAAAATATCTATATTTATCCATCTATATCCATTCATTGACTTGAGCCAAAATAGAAAAAAACCTTGTCAATTCTTGCTGATTTCTTTTCAAATTGAAAATTTTCCTCTGATGGCAACCCTGTCTTCTAACCATCTCTATGTCCACAGGCAAAGGGCGGAAGCTTTTCCTGCTCGGTCAAGGAATTCTGTCTATTCTGTAAGTCTGTGCAACAACATGCTCTACACATCGTCAGAGCCCTCACTCTAGTGGTCTACAACCAACCTGTGCCTAATGATGAATGATCATATTGGGTAAGACAAGCCTTCATTTGGGGAGATCAAACAGGTAAGACAAGTCATATTGTAAGGCTTGTTAAGGCCACTTATCTTGCCTGCGCTGATCTGGCATCACCAATTCTACTGGCATGGGACCCTGGTATGGATGAGCTGAGGACGGCTTTCTTTTACCCTGTCCTCAAATCCTGGGGGAGCTGTCAAGTCCTTGGGCCAGACCTTGCAGATCGTGACTCAAGAAAAATTTTCCTGAACATTAAAGAATGTTTCTGAGCTCTCTTCTCTGGGCTAAGAGACATCCTGATAGCCCTTAATAAGCTGTGATCTACTTGAAATCCTTGGAAAAAAAAAACCCAAGCTCCTCCAGGCACTTCCAGGGCCTTGAATCACAATACCCCAAAAGGTCTTGCCCAGCCTGAATAATAACGAAGGGCTCTTCAAACATCTGAAATACTGATTTTGCTTTCTGCTGGGCTTGAGTGCTTTTGATGAAGAAGCAGAAAGATTAACAGATTAGTGTAAGAGGAACATCAGACATCACATTAGCAAGACATTTAGAGTGCGATCTCAGTCCGGAGCTCAGACAAGAAGTTCCCCCCCCAGCAGGGACGGGATATCTGTCAGAGTCTTCCTGGCAGCAGCTTTGCAGCTGCTCAAGAGCATCGGGGAGTTTGGAGCATGTGAAAACCAGGCCATGTGGGAGCTAAATAGCTCCAGGCTTTCAGGTTGCTCAGGCCTTTAGAGAAGTCTTGGAGGAGCAGAATCAGGGCACTCTGCTCCGACAGCTTCGCTAAGGAGCAGGATCAGTTCCAAGGGAGACGTGGTGATTTGCTGCCCTCCCAAATTGATGGCTCTAATGACAGCTTTGATGAAACCTGCCAAGACTGGTGGCTGCCCAGCCATGCCCTGTTTAGACAGCAGATCAGGAGGGGGTTATTTTGCAAGTGAAGAGGTGCTCAGAAGGATGTTTACCTCCCGGTGCAGGGGCATCTTTAGGGATCTTTGGGCAGGATCCACAGGGCATGGCTGTGAATGCCAAAATGGCTGTAAATGATGAGATAACACACAAGCTTTCTCCTGCCCTCCTAGCAGGTCACAAACCTACTCTCCCACACACTCTTTCCTGTGAGCATCTGAAGGACTGAGGCAGTAAACAGCTTACACCATGGGAACACATCAATGCAAAACAACTAGGAGATATTTTTAAGGGATGTTAGGGAGTTGTTTTCTTTGTCTGATCTCCTTTTCCTCTTGTGCTCTCAACCACAGGGTTGAGTCCGGAACCCCACTAGGAAAAGAAACCGCTGTTACTGGTGGGATACGGAAAGCAGGTCCTCAAGGGTGCAGATTGAGACCTGCAGAAAAGTCCAGAAAGTCAGAGAGAAAACAACGTCAACGGGGACCTACTTGAGGGAGACTGAGTGGGTCTGAGTCACGGGTGACTCTGGGTCCCAGAGGTGAAACCAAGACTGAGATTCATCCAGGTTGGACAGATGGATGTTGCAGCTAATATCAGAGGTGACAAGAAGAGGGGGATGGGACCATGATGCCAGAGGTGGCCTATGCCCCTGCAGCCGTGCTCCTCCTCACCCATGTTCAATCCTCCTCCGCCTTAGCCGAGCAGACTGTGTGCTTCCTGGGGCACTGAAGGAGCAAGGGACTGTGGGAAGAGTCCCTTTTGGAATAATCTCCATTGACCATCTTGGTTTCTCCCAAGAGCAGAGCTTGGGTTGTGCAACTGCATCTTGCAGGGCAGTATGTAGGAGCACAGCTCTCCCATGGACCTGGGCTGTGCCCAGGGTTTCATGGGCTCTCACACGACAGGTATGTGTGGCGATGGAGGGCGGAGGGGGAGGAAGGTGCTTTGGGCTTGGCACAGGGCTCAGCTCTAGGGGCAGCTTTCAAAAAAACATGCCGGCAAGAGAGAGATTTGGCAAGGTACCACAGGGGCTGAGTGTCCAAGACCCCATGAAGGGGACTTCCTGCTCTTTGCAACTCACCCCAGCACAGCTCCACATGAGTAAGCCTATGCCCAGCTGCGCGGCTCTTGCACACGATTGACAACAGGGGTCCGGGGTGGACATTAGCTCTGGGGACTCAGACACACAGCATCCACCTCTTCACTGCTGCCCCGCGCCCTCCTGGGGCTGCCCTTCCCACCAGGAGCTGACACAGTTCCCAGGCACAGAGCCACTCCGTGCTCCTTCACTCCACGCATCCTTTAGCCTTTGCTCTCCCCCGCAACACCCCACCCCATCCTGCCCTACATCACGCACCCTCTCATTACCCCAGCCTCCTCTCCACCCCGTCCCAGAACATCCCAGCTCTGGAGCACCCCACCCTCCACCCCCTTCAGCTGCATCCCACCCTTCATCCTTCATCCATAGCTGCTCTCTGGGCAGAGGGACCACAAAGTGCCCGGAGAACACTCCCCGTTGCGGCACCGCATTTTGCCCCAGGACTTGGGTGACTGTTTAAGGAGGCTGCAGGGCTGGGCCCCACTCCAGGCTGGTCTGAGCACAGGGAACAGCACTGCAGCTGAGAGCCCGGCCGAGCGGGCAGAGCAGTGCTGGGAATATCAATCAGCACGGCTTGGACCGGGCGGCTGCCCACACAGCCAGCGCTTTCATCGCACAGAGGATGCACAGCTCGGCTGTTGGAGCCAGCCGAGGATTCAGTCCTGCGCTGAGGAGGGCTCAGCATCCCTCTGTACCTGGGCCAGCAGACAGCCGGTCAGGAGAAACTGATGGGGAGGGGAAAGTGACAGGGAAGGGGGAGGTCACTGCCTGCGCAGAGCAGTGGTAGAGACCAGGAGAGAGGGATGGAGAGGAGGAGGTACAATTATGAAAGAAAAGAGGGTAGGATGGGGGGAAAAAAAGGAGAAGTCCCCCTGACCCAAGCTAGGGAAGCCCATGTTCACCACAGACCAACACTGGCTCCAAGGACATCAGGCAGGGGAGAGCCTGAGGGTCTGAGAGGTGAGAAGAAGAGGAGGGCAGGGAGGAATGAACAGCATCTGGCTCAGCAGGGTGGGAAGAGGGGAGCTGGCCAGAGCTGCGAGCCATCCAGGCGGCACAGCCTGACGTGAGGATCCCCAAGCAGGTAGCACAGGCTGGGCGAGCCTTCAAGGGAGCAAAAGACGAGATCCCAAGGGCTGGTGGGGCCAGGGACTGTCAGGCAGGAGAGACCTGACACTCTCCTTGATGAAGTAAGAGCCACTGCCTCCTTGCAGACATGCTGCTTACGGAGGAGTCACCTGCCCAAGGCTGCACGCTATGAACACCCCGCTGCCACCTCCCGCCACGCACAGGCTGAGTACACCCCACTGCCACTGCTCCACACAGCACGGCTTGCGTAAAGCCCTGTGCCACCTCTCCCTGTGGTACTGGCTGGGGACACCCTGTGCCTCCTGCCGCAGCACGTACCCCTCTGCCACCTCGTCGGGGGACGAGGGTTGTACCCCTCCCTGTGCCACCTCCTCCCAGAGGAGGTGCCCCCCCCGCATCACCTACCCCTGCCACACAGCCTGCACAAATCCCTCCATCACCCCCTGCCACAGAGACTCCCGTGCCACCCTTCCGTGGGGTGCAGGCTGTGAGCACCCCGCTGCCACCTCCCACACACGGAGCACCCCGCTGCCACCTCCCCCTGCAGCAGAGCCTGCGCACACCCATGCCCTCTCTGGCTGCACAGCCCAGGCTGTACCACGGTGTTGCTCTTCTCCCTTGGCTGAAGCTCTTCGTTTTGAGCCCCCACGGGGCTCTCCCAGTGCAGCCCTCCCCACCATAAACCCAAGTCACCCAGCACAGACATGCCAGGAGCCACCACACAATCCCACCTGGCTCGTGGGGCTTGCTCACCAATTCCCCAGAAGCCAGCACAGCGTACACCCCACTCCTCGCCCTCCCCTTGTCCTCCCCCAGCTCCCACCAGCACCCCATTGATGCTCACAAGCCGCTGGGCATTCCCAGTTGTTTTATAAAGCCCAGACAGTCTTCCCAGCACAGCTGGGGCTCAGCCCCCGGGACCTCATTGCCACGCTCCCGCATTCGGTCTCTGCATGCCAGAGCGAACTCGGAACCAAGCGCAACCAATCCCAGGAGCAGGATCTGATTTGCAGTGCCTGGGAACTGCTCCCAGCACAGTGTCTTCCTGAAAGTGGGGAAAAACAGGGCAGGTCCCCCATGAACCCTCAGCTCCATCTGCAGCTCGTTTCTGGATCCGTTTATCAGCTCATTCCATGTGAACGACCTTGAGAAAACCCACTGACCCAGGACAGTAGGAGACTTTCCCAGACATCTGCCAACACCTAAACCTGCAATTTATGGAGACTCTAAGCTAAATTCTAAAACAAGACAATTTCATTCTGTCCATTACAGTTACAAAATTAGTCTTCACCCCCCCCACAGAGAGTAATTAATACTGTGCCGTGCTCCTGAGCCTGCAGGCAGGTACAGGCGCCTCTGCTGAGCTCGCAGTAGCTCGCTGAAGTTAACACCACTCCAGCCAGCTTCTCAGATGGTAGGGGGCTGTAAGGACCTGGGGCAGACTGGGGTTTGTGCAGCTGGGAAAGGAGGTAGCATACACCACCCCCCCGCCCCCGGGTATAAAAAAGCCCCAAAGGGTGGAGCTTGGGAGACAGGTAAAAGAAAAAAGAGGGACGTTCCCCACGCCAGCATCTGAGAGGTTGCGTTCTCACCCCAGGTTCATCAAAGAGCTGCCGAGGACAAGGAAAGAAGAGAAACCTCTCTCAGAAAGTTCCCAAAGGGAAGCAGATGGTGAGGCTGAGCCAAGACCCCAGACTGCCCTGCCCAGCCCTGCAGGGACTAGTTATTTAGGTGGTTGCTGGTGTCTCCTTTCTTCCTCTGCAGCCATCGCATCTCCCCGCAGGTCCCAGCGCTGCCTGCCTAGGAGGCCCAGACACTTCCTGGACGGTTCAAGATAAAACCTTATGCTGTTAGCAAAACAAACTAGGAAGCTGTGAGAGCCAAGGCTGGCACAGGGCTGAAACCACCGAAGCCAGAACCACTGGTTTCCCCAGATGATCTAATCTCTCCCAGCGCCAGGGCTCCTCTTCTCCGGCAGCCTGGTGTGGCCGGTTGGAGTCCCCAGGGAAGAGGTGAAGCTGGTGTGACAGGCGCAGGGATGTCTGCCCCAGTTTGAAAGAAAAACCGTGAGAAAGATGAAGGGGTGGGCGGGGAGGGGGTCCCTGGGATGTGATGCTTGGCTGGAGGGATGGGAGTGTAGGATGGCCCCATCCAGGGCCTGGGGAAGGGGTGCTGTGCAGCTCCTGACTACCAGGACCCATCCTCTCTCCAACCCGCTGGAGGCAAGAGCCTGAGGAAACCCCACGGCATCAGCATCGCCCCCAACCTGCCCGCCAGGTGGGGTAGAGCCATCTTTATGGGTCGCGTGGCCGCCTGTCTCCACCGCCCTCCCGCAGCCCCACTGCCGCCAGCAAGCCTGCCTGGGAGGACCTCTCCTTTGCTGCAAGGGTGCCCATCGCATCCCGGGGTGGGGGGAGCACCTTGCTTCGGGTGCTTCCCCCTGGCGCTGCTGACGCACCCAGGCTCCATCTGCAACCATGTGCGTCCTCATTCCAGCACTGCGGCGGGCGAGAGGCAGGCGTCTTCCAGCCCTCGCCAGCAGGATTTGGGTCATGCTAGCCAGGTACCGCGTGGCAGGGATCTGCTCCTCCCTGTGCTGGCTTTGGGACATGGCTGGGTCTCAGAAGGATATGGGGATGAACCAGGAGAAGCTATGCAGGGGGACGTTAGGGTGGAAGAAAGCTGGTCTGTGG
The DNA here is from genome assembly GCF_964199755.1 of Larus michahellis. NCBI lineage: Eukaryota > Metazoa > Chordata > Aves > Charadriiformes > Laridae > Larus > Larus michahellis. Next base: position 2,420,381 of record NC_133906.1, on the reverse strand, counting down.
CACAGATGTACATGTGTGTGTACGTACATGCATGTGCTGTGGACCATGTGCTGGAGGAAGCTGTCTCCTTAGAGGGCCAAACAGTGACTGGAGATGGGAGATGTCAATCTGGGGAGGCAGCGGGGGGCTATACCATGAGGTCTCTGGACTTGCCACTCTGGGGCACGGTGGAGGACTTGTGGAGCCTGGGTGGTCCGGTGACTGAGGACATGGAAAATATGCCTGGGAAATTGCTGGGAGCAAGAGTATCTTCAGGGGGCAGTGGGGAAAATAAGGCACAACTGGTCAAAAATAGAAAACTTTATTGAAGTCAAATCCAACAGGGCAGCTGAGCTCAGCCCCACGGCAGGAGCCCAGCCTGCCGCTCACTGGGGTACAAAGAAGGGAGCAGGGGTCTCCATAGGGCACAGAGGGTACAGCACAGTGGGGGAGTGGGTGGTCCTCACCCACGGGGCCCCAGGAAGGAGGCAAAGCCACAGGCACTCGTCCCCCCTCTCCTTCCCTAGCTATTTAAGGATAGACCCGACAGGCGCCAAAGCAGAAATGTGATGCAAGTTAACTGGCCAGATAGCCTGAGGAAAGAGGGTCCTGCAAGCTCCGGGCTCATCCCACGACCTCCTGGGACAGCTCCAAGCTCCAGTGCACACCAGCGAGCAGCCCTTCCCAGTCCACAGCCAAGACCTACCTCCACCCTGCCCCGCACACAGCAGAAATCCCTGGTTAGACCAAGAGCAGTGACCCGACCGCAGCACGCAGCAGAGACCCGCAGTGCCCCATTCATCCAGCCCTGAGCACGAGACCCAGCCCCCGTCCCAGCACACAGCCGGACCCATGCCACCCTGGCCACCGGGATCCGCTCTCCTCCTCCGCAATGGCTGCAGCACGGCTCCCACAGAGCCGTAGCTCCGGGCCCTGATGCTCACACTAAGGGAAGCCCGGTTTTCACCGCGCTGGCTATGGCAGAGGGCCCAAGCCTGGGGGAAGCCTGAGCCTAAGCCTGGGAAAAAGGCAGAGCTTTGCTCCTCCACCCAGCCCCACCTGCCCGGGCAGCCACAGCGGGTGCAAAACTCCCTTTTTGGATGGCTTTGAGCAGGGATGGTGAAAGGTTCAGCCGCATTAGCAGAGCCGGGCTGGCAATAGCAAGGCTAGAGCCTTCCTCGCTGCTCCCCAGACAGGGGCAGGGCTAGAAAACGGCTGCCCAGAGCTGTGGCAGGAGTAGGACCAGTCTCCCCTCCCCACCAGTCAGCCCAAGCAGAGGGATGGATGGGAGGGTGGACATTGCCCTCTTCCCTGCTCTTAGAGCCAGTCCCCAAAGGGGACCAAGGCTGGTGGGATTCCCTCCCCAGAGCTCCACATGCAGAGGCACATGCACGCAGCGCCCTTCGCATTACCGTCACCCAAGCAGCGCCACCAGGACCCAGCCCCGGGTGCTCTGACAAGGGCTCCGACAGTCTTTGGCCTCCCCTCCACCGCCACCACCCCCATTCCCTCCCCACCCCATGACCAGGCTTCGTGGCTCGGCTCCGGGGTAGTCCTCCGCCAGCCCCCCAGGGCCACGCATGCAGGGCTGGGGGCCAGTCCATGCTCACTCCCACACCTCTGTCCAGATGGCTCCCCGGTGCAGGGGGGGGGCCGCTGCCGGCCTCAGGATGAGCTCTCCTACCTGCTTGTTGGTGTATTTCTGGGGATTGGTGCGGTAGCTGTAGTCCGAGTACTGCTCGGAGCCCGTCGAGTTGTTGTCCCCGGTGCCAACAAAGGTGTTGGTGGCCGGCAGGTCCTGCACCACTTGGTGCTTCTTGGAGGCAGAGGGCGACTGAGGCTGTAGCTGGATGGAGGGCAGTGGCGAGTTGGAGCGGTAGTGACGACCCAGGTCTGGGCTGCCCGGCGGGTAGTTGAGGGGCAGGTGGATGCGGGGGCTGTCACTGACAGAGTCATTCATGAGGTTGAACTTGAGCGATTTCTGCAGCCCCGTCTCCTCCTCATCCTCTGTGGGCTTGGGTGGCTTTGGGGACTTGCTCTTCTTCACCTTGCTCTTGCTCTTACCACTCTTGCTGGCCTGCTTGGGTGCATACAGGTCTTTGGTCTCCTTCTTGCCTGCCTGGTAGCCACTTTTGGCCTCCCGCTGCCGGCAGTAGCGCACCAGGACGACTAGCACGATGACCAGAGTGACAGCCACGATGCCAGCAATGACTCCAAAGAGGATGTTGCTTCGCTGCTTGCTACGCTCGTATTCAGGGTCTCCGGCGATGTCTATGTCGAGTGGTGTGTCCAGGCTGTGCCCCACCAGCGTGTCCAGCAGTGTGCGGTTGGCCAGCGTCTCGTTGACATAGAAGTGCACCAGCGCCGTGCCGTGCCGTGAGGGCTTGCCCTTGTCATTGACGCGCACTACCAAGCGGTGCAGGCCATGGTGCTTGCGCAGGATTTCCTTCTCCAGGGTGATGTCTCCACTGTGCGGGGAGATCTGGAAGAGCTCGAAGGGGTTGCCTCCTGTGATGCTGTAGGTCAGCTCTGCGTTGACACCAGAGTCAATGTCCTCCGCCTTGACCTTGCTCACCTGCTGGCCAGGGCTGGTGTGGGGCAGGATGTGTTTGTAGGTGGCATTGGAGGGTGAAGTGATGAAGGGGGCATTATCATTCTCATCCAAGACATTGATGGTCACCCCAACATAGGCAGACCTGGGAGGATCCCCGCCATCCACCGCCTTGAGTCGGAAAGTGTACGTGCTCTGCTGCTCCCGGTCAAAAGAGATGCTGGAGAGGATGGTGCCAGTACCATTCTGGATGACAAAATCTCCGTTGTCTTGCTCCACCGACAGCTGGATGCGGGCGTTTTCTCCTTTGTCAGCATCGATCACCGTCACCATGCCCACAGGGCTGAGGGGTGGCATGTTCTCCATCACTGAGAAGTTGTAGCCGCTCAGCATGAACTTGGGGTCGTTGTCATTCCTGTCCATGACGTTGATGGCCACAGATGCTGTGCCCTTGAGGCTGGGGCTGCCCTTGTCTGCTGCCACCACCAAGAACTCATAGCGCTCCCGTTGCTCTCGGTCCAACACTGCCTTCACCCGGATCTCCCCAGAGTCGGGGTCAATGGTGAAGGAGCCCTTGGAAGAGGGGTCCGTCACCAGGGAGTAAACCAGCTTGGCATTGGAGCCACTGTCAGCATCGGTGGCACTCACCTCCATCACCAGGTCATCAGGCTCGTTGTTCTCGGGGAATGCCACCTCAGTGAAACTCTGGCTGAAGACAGGCGCGTTGTCATTCACATCCATCACCTGCACCTTCAAAGAGTTGGTGCTGGAGAGGGGTGGGTTCCCCGAGTCCACCGCCACAATCTCAATGGTGTACTCCTTCACTGACTCGTAGTCTAGTGGTGTGGTGGTCTGTAGGAAGTATTTCTTCTTGCTGTCACTCCCCGTTTCACTAGCCTGACGCAGCTGGAACGGGACATCACCAGCCACCACGCAGGTCACCACAGCATTTTCACCCTCATCTCGGTCGGACACCTGCACCAGAGCCACTGCTGTCTCTACTGGCACGTCCTCCGAGATGTTCGCCATGCCGTCCTGATGAGTGACAAGCCCAATGCCCCGGATCTCTATGGAGGGCGCGTTGTCATTCATGTCCTTGATGGTGACCACGACCTGGGTGCGGGCACTCTTGGGGTTGGCCCCCTTGTCCTTGGCCATGACGGAGAACTTGAGGATGTTGACGTCCTCACGGTCAATGGGCCCCTGCACGGTGATGAGCCCCGTGGTGCGGTCCAGGCGCAGCAGCCGGCGCACCATGTCCGATGCTTGGTGGAAGGAGTAGTCGATTTCAGCGTTGGCACCCTGGTCTGAGTCGTTGGCTTTCACCTACGGGATAGAGGGAGAAACAGTGAGCAGGAGGGCAAGGTGTGAGCCCCTCTGCAAACCACATCACTGCCTGCCGCGGCCTTCTCTGGGGAAGGGGGGAAAAACCAGGATTTCCTCTTTTGGGGCCAAGGACTATGGGGCAAAGAGCCTGGAACCAGCAGAGCAGCTGGGAGTGGCCCTCCGGCAGGGAGGCTTTTCCTTGCTCTTCCAGCGAAACCGGCTGGGCCGGTCAGCCATGCTCCCCTCCTGGCCAGCTGCAGCACGCAGGGAATCCTCCAGGAACCCTTGCCAAGCTTTGCCGCCACAACCCAGGCAGCAGTGTGGAGGGACTGCTCTGGCTGCACCCGCTCCTCAAAACCCTCCCCAAAGAGGGGCTCGATCAACTACTGGCTGAGGTGAGGATGAGGAGGAGGGAAGGGATGATGTGCGGAGCCGCAGCAGCTCCATTCTGGCATTCAGGGATGCAGCCAAGCGGGGACCGAGGCTGCCTAAGCTCTGCACAGCATCAGCCATCCCTGCCCGCCCGCCAGGAGCTCTGCATTCGCATAAACCTGCCTCTATGCCTATTATTTGCTTTCTAAAGAAGATGAGGTTTGTCTAACATTTGCCTCCCTAATCGGCTCTCCAAGCTGCCTCTTCTCTGCACCATTTGCTGCTCCGCCGTTATCTTGCTCAGCAGATTTGGATGGAGAACGAAAGTTGTTAAATGTAAATTCCACCTTTTACCTCCACTCACAAAAAAAGCGGAAGTCATTTTCCCCCTGAAAGATAAAAGCTGAGCAATGGCAGCAGCGGCGGCATCTCAGCCCATTCTCCTCCTGGCCGTGCGGCTCCCTTATCTGCTTCCAACTTCCATTCTCTTAACAGTGAAAAATGAATTCTTAAAAAATTCACATCAGAATTAGCAAGCAGATGAGAGCTGGCCGCGCTCCGCTTATTAAGATGGCAGCTGCAGATAAACAGATGTCGGCTACTATCATCTCAATGCCCCCTCCAAGCCAAATCCACCGAGATCCATCCCCTCGGGCTCCCTTGGCCAGTTTGCGCCACTGCCAGAGATGGAGCAGAGCTGCTGGACTCCGCAGACAGCAAAGCACCCCCAGGGTCATGGGCAGCACCCCCCGGATGGGCAGCAGGGATGCTGCCTGCCCCCCACCTCCTGCGAGAGACGGAGTTTCCATGGAGTGGCCAAGGGAATGCAACTTATGAAAGGGTCTATGTATTGTCTGCGGGCAGCATTGAGGCCGGTCTGGCATGAAGTCAGGCTCCCCGTGGACCTCGGGTCCCAGCCCTCCCTGTAACCCAGCGCCAGGCTCCCGCACACCCGCCAGCGCTGCTGCTGCCCCACAGTCACGTCCCACAGCCCCCGCTACTGCTGCACCTTCCTGCCCATCCTTTCCAACCTCATTTTAGTGGATGTGGCATCCTAGGGACCTGCCCACCCGGTGGCCCTGGGTGACACTATGGGCTCTTACGGCTTGCTTCTAGACTCTCTCCTCCCCTGAAGCGCTGTGGCAGCAAGCAACCATATAAATGCTTCCCGAGCTGTCCCTGCTCCAGCCAGGCAGGAAAGAAGCCCCTGCACTCACCTGGAGGACAGAGTGTCCCACGGGGCTGTTTTCGGAGAGCTCGGCCTCATACAGAGCCTTCTCAAACTTGGGTGCGTTGTCGTTCATGTCCAGGATGGTGATGCGAAGCAGGGCGCTGCTCGCTCGTGGCGGGTTGCCTCCATCCTGCACCTTGATGGTCAGGTCATAGGAGTCCCACTGCTCCCGGTCCAGATTCCCCATGACAATCAGCTGTGGCTGCTTCTCATCCTGATCCTCCGCCACCTGCAGCCCAAAGAGCTCCTGGGCCTCAGGACCAGCCATCAGCTCATAGGAGGCAACACCGTTGGGGCCTGAGTCCCGGTCCATGGCCAGGGGGATAGGAAAGAGCGTCCCGATGTTGGTGTTTTCAGGGATGGACAGAGTGAGAACAGGTGAGGCAAAGTTGGGGGTGTTGTCATTGATATCGAGCACTTCTATCTGCCCCTCGAGCAGACGTGGGCTGCTGTTCAAGATCAGGTCAGTGATGGACACTTCAAACTCCAGGTAGCAGGGGTCTCCGGGCAGGAGGTGCTGGCAGTCACGCAAGCTCTCCCGGTCGATGGAGGTCTCTGTGGTGTAAATGTCCCCAGTCTTGCCATCCACGCGTAGGTATGGGGCCCCCACTTCCAGCTTGTAGAGATGTCCCACATCTGGGAAGCCGTAGTCGGAAGCCAGGCTCCCTATGAGGGTGTTGGGGGGTTGCTCCTCCTGTACTTTGTAGACCACACGCGTCCCAGAGACCAGGGCAGGGAGCTGGAAGAGGAGCCACAGGCCCAGGCAGGGTGCCAGGGGGTTCATCCTGCACTGTAGGGGAGCTGGAAGGAGACACAGACACCGGAGGTTAGGCAGCTCCAGGCCCTGGGGACCGCTCCGCCCCAGCCCGCTTCCCCGGCGTATCCTTTCGGGTGCATCCCCTGTGCCATGCAGGACTGCATGAGGTGCCAAAGCAGCCCCCACAAAGGGAAGGGACTTCAAGGGCTCGCCTGGCAGAGCTGGCCCCAGCCCTGGTCTCCTGGCAGCCTCCGCAAGCAAGTGCCCGGGAGGACCGGTCCCGGCTTGCAAAGTTCCTGCAACGCCCTGCTGGAATGAGCCACCCAGTCACTGAAACCTCAGCCCTGGCTTCCTGTCACTTGCAGGAAGCCACTCCTGCCACTGTCCACCCTCTTTGTCACCACGCAAACTGTAATTAGACCCAACGAGGCACACTAACAGGGTGGACTGCACGCAGCCTGCTGCCAGCAACACGATGGGAGCCGGCCAGGCTCCGAGACAGCTTCTCACCACAGAAACACAGGAGCATTGTGTGCCACGCACTACGGGGGCACTGCCTGCCACGCACGGCGGGGACACAGTGGCACTGCATGCGTCTGCCAGCCCTGCAGAAACAGGAGCACCAAAAGGAGGGCAGGGGCTCTGCCTGCTTTGCAGGGATGCGGGGCTGCCACCCATCCAGTGCTGCAGGGACATGGCGCACTGCAGGGATGCAGGGCTGCCTCCCATCCAGCGCTGCAGGGACACGGGGCACCGCAGGGACGCAGGGATGCCACCTGTCAGGCACTGCAGGGACATGGGGCACTGCGGGGCTGCAACCCATCCAGCACTGCAGGGACACAGGGCACTGAAGGGATGCAGGGCTGTCACCCAGCAGGCACTGCAGGGACATGGGGCACGGCAGGGACGCAGGGCTGCTGCCCATCCAGCACTGCAGGGACACGGGGCAGTGCCAGGATACAGAGCTACCTGCCATCCATCACTGCAGGGATTCAGGGCTCTGCCTGCAGTGCAGGAATACAGCCCATCCATCACTGCAGGGACCCAGGGCTCTGCCACAGCAGGGACAGAGCAGCACTGCCCTCCCTGCACTGCCAACACAGCAGCGCTGCCAGCCTCGCACTGTGAGATGCGAAGGCACCACCCATCTGGCACTGCAGGGATGCAGGAGCCCCGAGCATCATCCGTCCTGCACTGCACGCAGGGCACTGCCATCCACCTGTGCCCCTCGCAGAAAGAGGGGCGCTGCCCAGCCCTGTATTGGGGGAACGCAGACTCACTGCCCACCCTGCATGGCAGCGCAGATGTACCCCGCCGGGCAGAGCCCCCGCCTCCCCAAGGAGCAGCTGCACTGCACAGCCCCGGCACACTGCGATGGGAGGCACAGCATCTCCCCTCTGCTGCACAGTCACTAGGCAACCCCACACCCTGCGCCAGCAAATACTGTTCCCTTCCCTCACTGCAGACGCACTGTTCCTTCCCGCTGCCTCCCACTCCAGGCTGGGACACTGCACGCACGCACTGGGTGCCCACCCAGTGCCAGCGTCCACCCCACCCGCTGCAGAGGCAGTGCCAGCAGCACTGCCCCCCTGCATTGCAGAGACACACACTGCACATGCTGCACCGCAGGCACCCGGCCACTGGAAACCTCCTCCCAGTATGCACACACTGCAGAGGCAGTGCCAGGCGCATCGCCAGCCCCATTGAGACCATCCCCTTCTGCTCCCTGTCACCAAGACCCTGCCTGGTGCTGTGCTTGGCCACCAGATTTCCCGTTACCCACTTCCAGTTCTGGGAACACACCTTATTTCTCCGGCGGCCAGGCGCACCCACGCAGCATCTGCCGAGCCGTGAGGGTGAAGGGGAACAGCCCAGGTCACTGGCACTCAGGAAGCCCAGTGGCTGGATGCCCTAAAATTACCAGGCAGAAGCATCTGCCATGGCCCCACAGCAGCAGCAGCCCTCTCTTGCCAACACCATCGTTCCCTCTCTCCGTACTCTGCACCCAACCTGTGGGATGGGAGAGGGCTCCACCACCATCTGTGGTGCCCCATAGCAAATGCCTAATTCCTGGTTATCCCAGCATTGTACAGATCCTCAACAAGTGGAGCATCCTGCACTGTCCACCCTTGGTACTTCCCACAAGCCAGCAGCTCCCAGTCCCACCACCCCTCCCGCTTCTCCATGGCCAATTGCCTCATTGGTGGCATGGAGAGAAGAGCTCTCCCTCCGCAGGTGAAAATAATCTCTGTGCCTGGAGATGGAACTATGGTCCTGAAGCCTGGCTTGACTCCGCTTCCTTGTCCCGCAAGCAGCCTTCATCCGGAGAAGAGGTATTTCCACCTTGCCGAGGACATGCGTAACTGTCCAAACCGGCGCTGTGTGCAGATACCTCTGAGCTGTATGTCCCCAGGAGGAAGGGAAGAAACAAACAAGACTTATTCCATCCCACCAACGCATCTCTGCATCAATACAGGCAAAACACAGCCAGGCGTGAACACGCACACGCGTGTGTCCGCATATCCGTCTGTGCACCGTGTACGTGCACCTGCCCAGAGCACGACTGTGCGTCTGTAGGAAGAAGCGTACGTGTGCACGCATGTCCCTTAGCAGGGCATGCAGGCATGCCACACGTGTGGGCACTGCGAGGAGCACATCCCTGCCTGTGCCAAGACAGGCACCAGGACATAACTTTGCCTCCCTGCCCCAAGCGCACGTGTGTGTGCACCCAGCAACGCGTGTACATGCGCTGGTGGGGGGGAATGCGCGCATGCCCCTGTCGCCACTGGCTGTGCATGTGCATGATGTCACCCCCTGCGTGTGCCAGGACACGCGTGTGTCTGCCCGCAGCGGGCGAGTGCGCTCACACTGGACCCCCCCCAGCCCCGACACACATCCACCTGCTTTCACGGGGTGCCCGAACCCGCACTGAGCTTCGTCACCCTGTTGCCCTGCGGTCCCTTTGGAAATGGACAGGGAGCAGGGGGAGCCCCGGGAAGGTGCTCCCAGAGGATGCCCCAGACGGGAGAGGCACCCATGCCCGCCGCCCGTCTGTTTGCACAAGGCTGTTTGCACTGGGCTGGGCCATGACTGCCAATGACGTAGCGCCGTCCTGACTAAGCCTTGATGTGAGGTGGAAGATGGCAGGTAAAGGTGAAAGTCCCAATGCGGGGCGATGCCTCGCATGGCCCTGACTGAGCCGGGAGGGAGCTGGAAACGCCAGGAGCCCTGTGCCAGCCTGGAGGAGGGAGTCACCCAAGGGTGCCCAGCACCCATGCGTTCTGCTCCGATAAAGGGGCTGGAGCCTGAACCCAAGCCCCATTCCCACAGGTGAAGGAAACCTCCAAAGGAGGGAGGCTGGAGGAAGAGAGGGTCTGGGAAGCCGAGCGGGACCATCGCCCCATAAGGGATTGCCGGCGGGCACGAGGGGCCCCGGGTTCACGGGGGTGAGGAATCCTGCTTGGCGCCTAGGGGTGCGAATGACACAGCGCAGACGTGAGAGCCCAGAGCTGGGTGTGAGGAGGAGGAGGAGGAGGAGGATAAGGAGGAGGAGGAGGCGGCGGCGGTGGAAGCCTCCACCACTGGGGAAAAGCACGTCTGTGCAGGAGACAGAGGCTTCCCAGGGGCCAGTCCAAGGCATCGGGGCTATTTTCCCATGGGATCTAAGGATCATCCCACACTTTCTTCTCCGGTGCCAGGCACCTTTTTCCAACCTGCTGGCAGAGCACAGAGCGCTTAAAAATAAAAACCCCTCCCAAAACAACTATTCCTCCACACACACAATTCTCCCTACGGGGAGAGTGTGAGAGAGACTGAACCACATGAGAGAGGCGTTAGTCACGCTGCTTAATGCATGACTGGGAAGCTCTTGGAGGACAGTGGCATGCAAAATCCTACAGAATCTAGCCACCCCCACCCCCCAAAAAAAACCCCAACACCCAAATGAGAGAGGTTATAAAGCGCCGCGAATTTAAGCAACTGCTTGAACAAGCCTTTGCTCCCTGTGATTCCCACAGCCCCTTGGCCCCGTTCCACGGAAGGCAGCACCGCTCCGGGAATGGGCACCAAAGTCCACCCTCTTATTGCTCCCAACGGCTGATTGCGTGGCTTGGAGCCATGCTTACAAGTCTATCCAAACCCTGCACTGAGCACACAAGTACTAATCCCCCCCCCCGCCAGACGCCTCCCCCAAGCTCTGCTCTGACGCTGGGAGCTGGAGCAACATCCCAGCAAGCAGCAAATGCTAATCACAGCTCCACTCCGCGCAAGGGGCTGAGATCAAGGACCATATTGTCCAAAAAACGGCCACTGATGTTCAGTCCGGCATCAAAGGCACGGATGGGGCTGAATCCTGGGCATTTTATGGCATGTCCCACAGTTTCCTTCGGCTCTGGCTGCCACTGTGGCTGTGTGGCATTTATCGAGCCTGGGCCCAAACTCCCCGAGCCAGAGCACCCGACAAGGAGGAACCCCACTTGCTTGTGAAGAGCTTTACCCGCAAAATCATCCTCTAGGAGCTACATGGTGATGAGAAGAGGGTGAAGCCTGGGGCCCTCCCTTCTTCTCCACATCCTTTCCAACTCCGGCAGCCAGTGAGGCAGAGACCTGTCAGAGCCTCCCCAGGGCGGCAGCCCCCATCCTCCCACCCCGGGGGTCCCCCACAGCCCCTCTGGGATCCTGCAGGCTCCTGTCCCGCCCCTTGCCACTATCCCGCTCGCCATCCCGGCCTGGAGGAAGGTAAAAATGCCGCGGGCCTGAAACACCCAGCCAGGGCCGCAGGGAGCCGGCAGCAGCGAGAGCGGCTCTTCTCCAGGACCGCAGCCCGGAGGGGCTGGGGGGGAGCTTGGGGAGGGGGAATAAGGGACCCCCTACCTTGCAGGGTGCCGGGGAGAGCCGCGGCTCCCGGCCCCAACCCGCCCCCGCCGGCTGGGAGGGAGGATGGAGGCCGGGCTCCGCTGCCCGGCCCCCGGCTCCGGCAGCACCCGGCAGCGCCGGCTTCGGCCACCGGAGCTCCCCGGCGAGCCCCGGGGGGATGGACGAGGAGCCTGCCGCCTCCTCGCACACACACACAGACACAGACACATACACTGCACACACACACACACACAGGCACCCACGCACCCACCCGCGGAAAACAGACGGGAGCCGCTCTCCCGGCACCGGCTTCACACTCGCGTCCAGGCAGGGAAAGGGGCATTTTCTGAGACACAGGCACGCACCCTCCGCTGACACACGCACACACACCCCCTCTGTAACACACGCCGACACACACTCCCGGCACACACACGCAACCGGCACCTCGACACGCACGCCGCTCCTGTAACCCACAGCCCGCTGGCACACGCAGGGACAACCCCCGCCACGGACACGCAGGGGTGTTACACCTGCCAGACCCCCTTCACTCCTCTCCTCTCACGTACACACGCACACACACACACACAAACACACACACAGAGCCCGGCTCCGAGCCCCCAGCGCTCGCCCCGGCTCCCGGCTCACCCGCAACTTCCCCCGCTCCCACGCACCAGCGCACCCGGAGCCGCGCTCCCACCCCGGCTGCGCACACCCAGGGCTGGATGGGGGGACGGGCACCCACCCACCGCCACCCCACCCCCGACGGCGAAAAATCAAAAAAAACACCCTCACCCCAACACAGCCGCGCACCCACGGCCACCCCCCGCCATCCACCGCCAAAGCACGCAGCCCACCGCCACCCCCCACCGCCCACCCTGCCCCGCTCCGTTCCGCACAACAAGTGGCAGCGCCGGGCGGGACCGGTAACCGGCAACCGCCGCTGCCCGCGGAGCTCCGCGCCTCGCGGAGAAGAGCGGAGCTCGGCGGGGATGCTCGCCAGCGCCGCTCCCCGCCGCCGCCCGGCCCCGCGCTCCCGCACAGCGGCGGGTTCCCACCCGGGGCATCCCGCACCGCTCCGCAGCTCTCCGCGGCCGCGGGGCGGGGGCTCCCGGCCCTGCCGCAGCTCTTACTTGGATGCGGACGGCGTTGCGCTCCGTGCCGGCCCCTTGCGCGCTGATCCAGCGGCGTCTGCATCGCCTCCTCCCCGCCGGGACCGGGCTCCCCCCACCCCACCCCCCCGGCTCCTCTGGATCGTTATCCACGGATGAAAAGCAAATTTAAAAAAAAAAAAAATTAAAAAAGAAAAAGATAAAATAAAAAAGGGGGGGAGGGCAAAAATAAAAAGTCCCGTGGGAACCGCCCCCCCCCTCCCCCGGGCCGGGGCTGCGGCTCCTCCGGCGGAGCGGCGGCGGCAGGGCTGGCGGCAGCCCCGGTGGGCAGCTCCGTCCGTGCCCGCCTCCGTCCCTCGGTGTGTGTGAGGATGTGCAAGGGAAGCGCAGCGCAGGCACGGCCCCTTCCCACCCCCCCCCCCCCTCTTTTTCCCCGCTGCCTCCGCCTCTCGCCGCCACCACGGGGAGGTGGAGCTCCGGCTTCTTATCAGATCCCCAGCCCCAGCCGGGACGAACGGGCACCGGTAACCGGGCAGAGCCGCCCGCCCGGTTCCGGGCTGCGGGCACCGCGCTAAGCCCCATAGCGGTGGAGGGGGGGGGGGCTGTCCCCGCAGCCCCCCGGGACCCCCTCACTCCAGGGACCCTTTGCTCAAGTGTGGGACGGGTCTCCCCTTTTGCTCCCCTCCCAATGCTCTTATTCATTCATTCATTCGTTCATTCATTCATTTCTTTTTACACCTGGTAAAAAGAAATTTCTTCACGCCCCCCCAGCCCCTGCATGCGGAAAGGGGGCCTGCCCGGCAGCGCACCCCGCTGCGCTAAGGCGAGCACCCCTCCACGTGAGTGAGCCCACCGGGGGGTTCAGATCCCCCCACATCCAAGGAGGGCTCCTGGCAGGCTGCAAGCAATGGCTCTGGCAGCCCTGCCTGGGTGAGGTGTTGGGGACAGGAAAAGCAACTGTCACCTCCTGCCACACCTGGGTGAATCATGCTTTTATTGCAGAGTGTCAGGACTCGGGAGCAGAGAGCACCTATGAGCTCCCAAAAGCACCTGCAAGCTCCTGGCTTGCCCTTGCCGTGCTGTCACAAGCTCCGCCACCTCAGCTGGGTCCTCACTTGCCCTGTGGGACCTCGGATGGGCGAGCGCAAGTCCCAGGGGGACTGGGGACAGCGTGTTCCAGGGGTGTCCCTTCCCTGGGTGCCTTCACTAGCCCCTGTGTTCCTGCCAGGAGACCAGTGCTCCCTGCCAGCGGGCTGGATCTGCAGCCTGGCCTCGCCAAAGGCCTCAAACGCTCCCAGCTGGAGACGATGGGGTGGCTGTCAGCACCCCGTGAGGGGCCGGGCACCCCACAGGGGCCGCAGGACCCCTCCCCAAGCAGCACCCTCCTTCTCGGTGGGTTGCAGTGCGGATTTCTTGCCAGGATGCTGGAAAGTCCTTTCTGCTTCGCCGCCGCAGCGTGAGGATGGGAGCATTGCTTCCCGCTGAGCTACGCCAACCTGTTGCGCAGCTCCCTTCGCCGCACACATGCTCGGCTCGGCTGACATGACTGCACCATCTAGAGGCTGCGCTGGCCTGCTCGGAGCAGCCCTGGCTCCAGCTCACCCCAAATCCCCCCGTTTTTCCCCCACAAGAAAGGAGCTTAGCCCCTGGCAGGGCTTCCTCCTGCTGGGCAGGAGAAAGGGGCTGGAGAGTCATCCCCTCTGGGTGGAAAACCCTGCCCTCCTCCGAGGATTTCCTGAAGCGGAGCCATCTCTCCTGCTACAGAGGCGTCAGCTTCTCTGTGGCTGTGTGTTGGTTGGTTGTTTGGTTTGTTTTTTTTCTGGGTGTCAATTCTCATGAAGCCAATTTAGCAGAAGATGCGAAGCGAGAATCTGGGGAAGGTCAAAACCCACTGTGGAAGGGCAGGGAAAGGAGCTGTGGGGTTTTGTCAGGGTTTACCCTGCTGATATAGCGTGAGCTGGGGATCTGGACAGAGACAGTGGAATGAAACTCTCTGGGGACAAGATGAGATTTAATTTATCAGTCACTGGCAGCCCTCCTTGGAGGGCTGGAGAGCTGTAGCAAAGGGGAGAGCTGAGGAAGTGACCCTGCGGGTCCAAGGCTGGCTGTGGAGCGGTGAAGGCAAACTTAAGAGATCGCAGGAGACCAAAGGTTTCCATTTCGCAAGAGGCACAGGTAGTCGATAGACAGGCTGCGCAGGGAGCCGCCGGGGAAGTTGTCCGTGCAGGCACTTTACTGGATGCCACCTATTTGCTGGGGACCAGTGCCTGCCATCTGCAGCCTCTGCTCAGGCGTGTTTCTTAGAGATGGGTCCAGACTCTAAGATTGTGATGGGAAAAAGTGTCCCAGCCTCAGGACCCACCTCTTTCCAGCCCAACGGAGCTGCCGGGCAGGAGTAATTAGTCTGTCTCTACCTTCTTCCTCCGCCCGCTGCCTCTGAAAGTGGCCAGGCTCCTCCCCGAGCGCTCCTTGCCCTCTGACAGCAAGGAAAAGCCCGATGCTGGCATTGTCGCTCCCTGTCCTCCCTTTGCTTGGGCGTTATAATGTGAGTCACCGGTCCTCACCTTGCCTTCATCATTTCCCAAAAAACAAAGCCAGTCTAAGCTACGGGAAATGATCAAACTGCTGCTTTGGCCACTGAGTTATTTCATGAGACCTTCCGGGTCCTTCCCACCCACCTGCCCCAGTGCTGGCAGTGCCACCATCCCTGGAGATGCTGCTGGAGGCGCTGGCTGGCCCGGTGAAGCGGGTACCCGGTGCCGGGATGCTCCGGCGTCACACAGAGACAGCTGCTTCGTGGTGCCGGTGGGGCCCTGTCAGAAGAACAAAGCCTGCGAGGGAAGAGCATCCAGCTAAATCTCTGGGAAAGCGAGAAGAAAGGGAAACACGGAGAGCAAATGAACCTTACAAGAGAATAAATACCCCCTCCCCAACACACACACGCAGCAACCTGGCTGCCGTCTGCTGCAAGGAGTTCAAAGGCTCTTCTGTTCTCTCTCTCATCAGCTCTGGGCTCCGCAGGAGAAGCAGCAGCGCGGATTTGGGCAGCAAATGCTAATAACACAGATGTTCTGACAATTTGCTTGTTTCTACAATTAAAAACAAAAAGATCCTCAAAACCCAAATGCAAGGAAATGAGCACATTAAAGAACTTCTCCTCCGTGTGCCTACCGCTTAATGAAGGGCTGCAGGTTTGCCGTGGCGGGGGGGGGAAGGGGCTGGATCCGGAGCCCAATCCAGAGCGGGATGCTGCGGGAGAGTCACAGCCCTCGGACCGCACCGTGCCGGTGAGCTCAAGCTGGGAGACGCGCTGGCCACGGGCCGCAGGCAGCCAAGTCCCATGCCGGCATTCATGGAGGGGCCGGAAGGCTCGGATGGTCGCTGTCTGCCTGGCCTGTGGGATGCTTGCTGCCGAATTATTGGGAGATTGTTTTTATTACTGTTTTAACTCTTTTTTTAACCTTGTTTTTCTCTCGGCTGCACTTTCACTCACTCATTAATTTTGGTATTTTTCTCACGGTATATAACCCCTGTCACGGCTGCCATGGCAACAGGAGGGAATGTGCTCAGCGCTAAAATATCCTCTCAAAAATAACAAAAATAAGACAACAGAGGCAGCTTCTGTGGGCTGCTGCAAATGCAGATCTGGCCCGGCTTTGTGCTGACGGAGGATGAAAGATCCTGCAAGCCGGGGAAGCCCCTGAGCTCTAGTCCTCCCACAGTGCTCAGCCCAACCTCCCATCTCGGGGCCACACGAGCTCCACCATTGCCATGCTGGAAACTCCTCCTGGGATGGACCCCTGGGGCTGAGGACCACAGACCTCATCGTCCAGCCTCCAAAACTCATCCCTGGGGACTAGTTTCCCCAAAATACCACTGCAAAAGAGGAGGACACATGGATATGAGCTAGGAGAAGAGGGTGAAGGTACTGCTCATGGGGGTTTGCTGGTCTCTGGTGGGTTCTCGGTCCACATGTGGATCCGTGGGTGGAGAAACAAATGGTGATGTGACGTCCCTGAAATCAGGAGCTGCAGCCAGTGTGGTAACACGGATGGTGGGGGTTCTTACACAAACCTGTTGTCCTTTTCTGACAGGATTACCGGTCTGGTTGAGAAAGGCAATTGTGTTGATATAGTACACTCGGATCTCTCCGAGGCATTTGACTTACTTCCACCTGACATTTTGATTAAAACTTGCATTATAAGGAATTAACAGGGCACATATTAGATGGATTAAAAATGCTTCCCTGGCAGATCTCAGAGGTAGTTGCTAATGGGTAGATATCGGTAAGTAGCGCTATTTCTACCTACCTCCCCCCGGGGAACCCTGCTTCGTCCACCGCTATTAAACATTTTTATCAATGATGTAGATGAAGATACGAAATCTTTGCTGGTAAAGCTTGAAAATGACACCGAGAGCGATGAGATAGAAAGGAAGGAGGACGGTTTCATGCAGAATCAGCTGGTTAAATGGTCAGGGTGCATTTGAATACAGATAAACTCAGGAATATATCTGGAAATGAAGCTTGCATGTTAAGCCTGCAGGCTAGATCTGGGAAAGCAATGACTCTAGGCATGCCTATACAGGGTGGAGATATCAACACTGGCTTTTAACCAACAACCAAAGGAGCTCATTTGAAGCCCTCCCGGGAGCACCTGCCTCATCCAGCGATGCAGATTTGTCCCTGCAAGAGGAATTAGGGATCAGGGGGAACAAATACCCCAAAATGAACTTGGTGCGCCCTGTTGCGGGTGTCTGGAAGGGGAGAGCTGGTGAATGGCTCGCTGCTGGAGCACTGCACCTGGCACCCACACTTGGGGGGAAGGCAGGGAAATACCAGAGAGCTTGAAGGAGCACCACAGACACAACCACAATGTGGAAAGGCCTAATGATGTGATGCTCGTTAAATAGTATGTTGTCAGGTGATCAGAGGACCCGGCCGTGTCCTCCCACGTGGAAAAGGTAGTGGGGAACTGTTAAATCCCACAGAAAGGTGTAACAAGAGCAGGGTTGGAGTTGAAGAGAGGTAAATTCAGCCTTGAATTGAAAGCCAGTGTCCCACTGGTGAAAGCATTTGAAGGTTGGAAGAGCTTTTCTCAGGGAGATGATGGGCTCGCAGCATTGCTCAAGCTTTTGTAAAGAGATTAGATCTCTTTTTTAAAAAGAAACCATTTAATCCACCTTCTGGAAGCCACTCTGAAGCTGATGTGAGAATGGGCTGGCATGAGTGACCTCCCGTGGCCTCCCAGGGGTGAAATCGTCCACCTCATCCCTTCCCTTCACAGGCTGTTGGGAACAGATTGTCTGCAGTGCCCTGCAATTATTCAAGCAATGATTAATCGGTCTCTTGCTTCAGGGTTCAGGTGGACTTTTGCAGAGAACAGGAAGGTATCTCCACCCATCCTCTGTGGCACTGGACATTTCTTCAAGTAGAAACAGCAGAGCACCAAAACTGAAACCCTGCTGGCAAACTGAGCTTTGGTGCTCAAAGCCTGAGCTCATCTTGGGATTCAGACTTGAGAAGAGCTTCCCAGAGACTCTCAGACTATTGGAAGCCTGTGGGAATGCTCAGCTTCCCCAGGCTGGGAGCCACCCCCAAGGGGCAGCTCCTGCTGGTCCCAGAACAATGCCCATGCCAGGGACTTGGGCTGTGGTGGTCTCCATCCCATCCCCTGCCTCTGCCACTCTGTTTATTCCCCTACAGACTCCAATTCTTTCTCACGGGGATTAACACAAGGGGCTCCTGGGTAGGAATCAGTGATCTGTGGTATGCATGAGGTGTCTGGGGGTCCTCTGGCACCCTTCACTGCCTCTCCACCTCTAGACCCCTGGACCTGACAGGGTGCAGGTCTAGGAACAGTCATCTTCAGCCATGCTCTGGCCAGGACACTGGTGGGTTCATGTCCTGCTGGTGCAGGAGTGGCTGAGCTCGCCCAAAGGGAGGAGAGGCTGGAGAGGAGCAGGAAGAGGGAAGCTGTCTGGAAGCACAGCTTTGCAAGGAATCAGCTGAAGCTACCACATCCCTGCTGCTTTCTAAGCTGGCCTCACCTCCTCTGGGGGATCTGCTATTCATACTTCCTCCGCAAGGAGAATTACACCCATTTCCTGCTTTTATTAAGGTCCAACGGTCTCCTGCTTGTAAACCCACCTCCAGCCAGCCTCCAGCTGTTGCTGGGAGATGGTCCAGCCCTGGAGACAGTCTCTGCAAGCAGGCACCGGTGAAAGGAGGTTTCCACATCATCTGAAAAGGGGTTGTTGGCTGTCGGGGCAGCCGTGACCTCTCCCCACAAGATCCTGCCTTCTGGTTGCAGTCTAAGGGAGGTAGGAGGAAACTCGAGGCGGGAAGACCAGATCAGACCTGCCCTGCCCAGCGTGACTTACACGGGGGACGGGAGACACAACAGCAGGAAACTCATCTCACGCTCTGACTTGCCCACGGAGTCTGGGCTGGGCAGGAGAAGAGGTGCTCTGTGTGTGGAGAAAGAGAGAGGCTGGGCTCCCCTCACCCCTGCTCCTGGCAGGACAGACATGTCTCGGGGAGCCCTGGCCAGCTCTGCTGTCAAGCTCAGGGTTGCATCAGGGGCAGGCATCACTGCAGGGAAGGTGCTGGGTACCGACTGTGGGGCAGGGAACATGGTGGGGACAGAAAAACTATGCACATGGACACCAGAAGATGGAGAGCTCAGGGTCAGCATGGACTTAGCAGGACATGACAGGGACAGACTGAGAGGTGGGGGCCCAAGGCAAAGTTAGTAGATGGACACAGCACAGGAGAAGGGAGATGGAGGACAGGGACCTTAAGGTGCCATGAGCACCAGCAGGGTAGAAACAAGTTCCATGTGGACGCGGAGGGCAGGATCAGGCAGCCCTGGCACTGGGACATCATGGATGCGGGAGAACCAGGACTGGGAGTGGAGAAGCACTGAGGCCAAGCAGGCAGCATCTGGTGGGAGGTCAGTGTGCTGCACGTGGCCTCCCTGTACCACCAGGCAGGAGCAGAGGCAAAGTCTTGGGGCCAGCAAGGGGCTGGGGTGGGAGGTGACGGCAGCGGTGGACCTGCATGGCCTTTGCAGTCGCTGGGATGGAGGTTGGAGAGTTGTGTTTGCTCTGGTAGGATAATGTTATCCCTTTATCTCTGCTCTTTGTTTGCTCTGCAATATCCCAGAGCCAGCACTCTCCAGGGCAAAATCCAGAGACATTTCAGTGAGACTCCAAGGGGAATGCAGTGCTAAACAAGTGACAAACAAACTGGGTTCTGCTGAAAAAGTCTAACCGAGACCCTCTCACATGGGACATGGTTCCCAGCAGTGGGAGCCTTGCACGGCAAGACTGGCCACAATGGGCCTGAGCCAGTCCTATGCAGAAATAGCATATCCCTAAGGGAGAGAAAGAGCCTCAACTGGTCTACAGGTCTGGAGTGTGGGATCCTCGCGTCAGGATCTTCACATGGGGATGACGGATGTGCCAGGGTGCCTGGGCTGGTGTGGGGGATCAGCTGGACCTGGGATGCAGAGGGTGGCATACTGGGGGTGGGATGCATGTGGTTGAGCATCGCTATGCTCTGTACCGGGACCCACAATTTACACCCCCTACTTGTTCCCAGGTGCCAGGATGATGGAGGCATCGCTGACACAGAGCACACAGCATGTGCCTATCCTGCTTCCCCTTGTCCCTCAGCATCACCGCCCCAGGCTGACATCCAGCGTGGCCCTTCGCCCCTCGACAAACTACTTCCGTCCCCAAAGCCCGGGAGACCCCCTGTCCCATGCGGCAGCATGTCAGCCATGTCAGCTTGGTGCCACGGAGGTGGGTGTGCTCTCCCCACAAGCAGGGAGGCCAGGAAGGCAGAGGAGAAGTGGCAGGGCTGTGTGGACAGGGTGGCAAGATAACTTTGGGGCAGGCTTGTGAGGAGCTGGGAGCAAGATGTGTCCAGGGAGACTAGACTTTGCCCATCCTGGTAAACAAATAGCATCGATTGCTCCAAAGCAATAACTGACTCAGTCATCCGTTTCTCCTGCTAACAGACACAACCTGCAGGGCCCTGAACTTTTGTATATTTATTTTAGGACAAAAGCATTAAAGGGAAAATATCAAACAACAAATAATCTACATGCATACTGGATTCCCAGGCTTTCTCTACTCCCCAGGGCATGCTGGTAGGTACAGCCTGTGCTGGTGAGTTCCAGAACACATAAGCATGTCTGCTTGTCCCCAAGACCACACCAAGATTGTCTCTAGTCCCTCAATATCCACCATTCATCCAGGATCTCAAAGCAGAGCAACCCAGTCTAAGCAGTTTCCTCCAGGAGGTGAGTTTGTCTTCAGACTCGTTTGCTGCACAGGGACTTGCATTTATTTTTCCCTTCCAGATGGGCCCTGTGGGTCCTGGGGACTTGAGGATTTACGCAGCCCCTTATTGCACAGGGTGCCCTTTGAACATCTATAGCATCTCCACATAATCCTCTACAAAGGTCCTTTGTTGGTTGTCTTTCATGTCACACAATTGCCAGCATGCAGCCAGTTAGAAATGAGTTAGAAAAGCCCTGTGTTGGTGGGCTTCGTCTGAGGGGGTGAAGTTTCAGGTGGCTCCTTTGGCTTCAAGCCTGCTGAGGTCACCAAAGTCCCCAGCTTGGGGTAGCCCCAGGACCAGTGACCTGGTCCAGTGCTCACCGGCAGCCCAGTCACTGTCCCATCTGGAGCTCCAGCTTCAGCAGCAATCACTCATGCTTGCAAACAGCCTTATTTCATCTCCAGAGAAAACTCTTCAAAGCCACCCAAGCACTTTGATTTGGGAAAGGTTTTCATTCCTGTGAAGATAAGAAAAGCTCCCTTGGCACGGTGCAAAGGCCTCCAAGAGGCACCAAAGCCTGTGTGCGTGTGAGCCTGGCAAGCAAGGGGATGAGAGACCAAGGTAGGCAAACAAGTCCATGGCCACCGCCTGCAGTGTGCATCACTGGTGGCCTGCTGCAGGACAGGAGCTGGCCCTGCACTGCTGGAACTGGACCCTGCCAGGGCCAGCGATGATGTGGGGTGACCCAGAGATAGGCTGTCTCAGCCCCTGGGAAATGGAGTGGCCACCTCCAGGCACTTGGGTGATGTGCAGGCCCAGGTGATGGACACGTGTCTCCTTGCCAGGGTCTGGGAGGGAGGTGAGCAGCATGTCCAGCGTGGCCTCTCACAGGGATGATGGTGTGGTTGCCCAGATGCTGTACCTACCTCTCAGTTCCACTGCCCAAGGGCTTGTTTTGGAAGTGGGTGGAGTGTGCCTGCATTTTAGAGCTGTGAAATGACAAAGTGCAAGAGGGACAGATTGAAGGAATAGGCTGAGAGCGAGGTGTGAAAAGCCACGTGGGGACTGGAGAGGATAGGGACCCGGCCCATGGTCCTCGGGGAAGTCTTTCTCTAGGGAATGATGGGAACAGTCACCACCACAGAGGGGGGCGTTCTTCCTGTTACCCCTGCAGTGACCAGAGCCTTGCCCTGGCCCTCCAGCCCTGCCCTGGAGCTCAAAGCCTTTAGTCACAAGAGGCTTTGAGCTGCAGGATCTAGGGGCCAAGAAGAAAAAGCAATCTTGGTGTCCAGGTCTTCTCTGTAGCAAGAAGTAGAACTACTGTCCTTAGACAACTTGGAAGGGAGGTTTGGATAAAAAGATCCCATCCATCCAGCCGAGGTCCCTGGCAAAACCACCATGACCCAACCAACAGGGAGCAAGGAAAGCCTTTTGGAAATCAAGACATCCCAAACCTGAATATGAAGACGGCTCTGTGAGTTGGAGGGATGTCACAGGGAGCTGCAGCCTTTGGTAAGAGCTGGAGGCAAGTGAATTCATTGCTGCATGGCAAGAAATTTGGTCTCTGTCTGGTCTCGCCCACCCAGCAAATTCAATGGCGCTGTGCATGAGACGTGAAAGCAACGCAAGTGGAGCCAAGCGTGGGAAGTGCCACTGGGGTTAGAGAGGGCTGTGCGTGCCAGATACACGTTTTCAAGAAAAGGGGTAGATGAGCAGAGAAAGGAAAAACACTAGAGGGTGTTGGCCTGGCTCACAGCGAGACATTTTGAGTGAACCTGATCACATTACGTTTTGCTCACAAAATTAAGTCTCTTGGCCTGATTACAGCAGTGTCATTTGGACCTGGAGTGGGCTGAAGAGCCACACGCAAAGGGCATTGTGAAGCGGTGCTAGGGGCTGGTTGGCCCCTCATAAGTGGTGAGGAAGGTGAAGGGGGCAGCTGGTGTCAACGGGGTGCTCCGTGGTGGGAGGTGGCAGCACGGGGAGGGAGGATGCAAGGCACAGCCAGTGCACAGGCTGGTGAAATGCGAGTGGGAAGGGGACCCTGTGCTACTCTCCTGCTGCACGCATGGGCTGCCCTGTGGGTTCAGAGCCCGTCAGGCTGAAGCGGGGCTGGTCCCAAGTGAAAGTTGGGTTGTTGGCCCTTGTGCAAAACCCCCTCCACCTCAGTGCGGCCCCGCAGAGAGTTGTGATGGTGCAACTACAGAAGGCATAGGAGATACAGGGAGGACAGGGCAATTGTAACACCATCGCTCTGCTGTGTCAGCCCAGCAAGGTCACCAGCACGCAGATCCCCTGGTAACGTGCGTGGTGCTTATCACTTTCTGGTCCATCGAGTGCCTCATCGAGCACCAAGTGGCTCCTGAGCTGCCTGCAGTGGTAATTTTAACTGGGCTGAAGGGGCAGTTCCCAGTCTGGGCAACGTGTTCCTCTACCCTGCCCTTCTTTTGCTCTTTGTGACTCTATGCCTGCAGAATTAGTGTCCTGTGAGACACCAGACAGGCCCTGCTCAAAGGGGGTTCAGTTAAATCGGGGACACTGTTGAGTTTGAGGATTACATTGGTGGAGCAAGAGAGGGCAGGGTTAGCAACGAGTGAACTGGAGAGATGCTGGGAGTGATGGAAGGAGCACAGGAGAGCCTGGGAGACCTGTCCTACTTTTTCAACAGTTAAGAGAAGGGAGGGGGGGGGTCCCTCCTGATTTCTTGTCCTCAGGCCCCTTGGCATATGCTGTGGGAAGCTGCAGTGGGGATTTACAGACCAGCGTCCCTCCAGACCAGCCTGCGGTCTCTGTGGTGCCCCGTGCAAATGCTCTAGAGAAAGGTGCAGGAACACCCTGGGGCACAAGGCAGGCAGAGGAGGCCCTTGAGGGAGGCGCTTGCTCTTCTTTTTGCCAAGAAAAGCCCAGGGCAGAAACGTTCATCTGCCCCAGCTGCCTGTCTGTACACCCACCTCATAACAACGGGGGGCTCAGGGCGGCTGGTTTGGGGGCACAGTTGAGCTCCAAAGGACTGGAGCAGGCAAAAAGGTACTCTTTGAGCATCAGGACCTCTGCTGATGGGTCCCAAGGGCTTGAGGTTCCTTGCGGGGTGCTTTGTCACAAAAGGTTTTATAGAAAAGTCTTTCTCAGAGGTTTTCTTAGTTGTTTTTTTTTTTTTTTTTCAGTCTGAGTCAGGTATTTAAAGCCCCATGGACTTTTCCATGCCTCTCCACCTATTTCAGAAAGTGGGAGGGGAGGAAGTGATAAAACAGGTCCCGTAATACATTTTTGTTTTGCAATCCTATTGTTAGCACTGAAAAAATATAAACCAAAATGGCATCAATGGAAGGTAGCACACCCAATCCCTGCTGGTGAAACCAGCCCACTTGGAGACGCCCTGGCTGTTTGGTCATTTGGGTGTTTGGTTTATGTTCCTTGTATTTCAACCCGATTTTCTAAGAAAATGAGGTGACTTCAGCTCTTGGCTGATTCCACCAATGGGGGTGAGCTGTGCAGGATTTACCTTCCTTGAGGTGTCCCCAGAATCAGTGGCTGGATATGGGGAAGTGCAAAAAGTGTCCCAAAGGAGGAAAAGACATAACATGAGCAAATGGCAACCTCCTGCATGGCTGCCAGCATCTTCCCAGCACTATGGTACCCCTGCACCACGGTGCTGGCAGCAGGGGCCAATTCTCAGTCAGGGGCCGGACCCTGATGCGCAGACGTGCGGAAACACGGGGCATGAAGCTGCTTACTGCTCCCACAGCGTCTTTCTTGTCTGTGCATGAACAGCAGGTTCCCCTCTGTGCTTGAATGTGCTCCTTCCTCCCAGCAAACACTCCCTTGTTTGTGCAGAGCACCTGCACTGGGCGCAGCATCTTGGGGGAAATGAAGAGGGAAGGAAAACCCGCACACCCTAGGTTGTTCTGGGTCCGACCTGCAGCTAGCAGGCATGGGTGCCAAAAGCTTGGCAGAGTCTAAACCCCTCTGTCTGATAAGGGTCCTGCTGGCCCCGAAGCCCTGGCATCTGCTCACAGCTTCGGTGGCAGCTCTACCTGCTGCCAGCCCATCTATCATGGCCTCAACCTGTGCCTCCTGTTGCATGGGCACTACTTGTGTGTCCACAAGGGGACCAGACTTACGAATAACCTGGCCTAGAAAAGAGGAGCTGCTCGGGCGATGTGCGCTCGTTTGAAGTGGCTGGATACGGCAGCTCAGGAATCCCTGCTCTCCGAGATTTCTAATTACGCTTCTGCATAATTGTTTCAACCATTTCCTTGCGCTGAAGCAAAGCTTATTGGTTTGTAATCCCTAGCACACCCCGGGGCCTTCTTTAAAATGTAGGCCCAGCATTTACTGCCCCCGGTCCAATAGTTGGAGGATGTGAATTTGTGTGTTATTGCTAAGAGCTTAGTCACTTGGTTTTCAGCTCTTTGAGGACTCCAGATGTGTCATCCAGGCTTGTGGATTTGCTACCTTTTGTGCATTCCAGCACTGTGGCTTTGAATCCTCCATCTCTGCCTTTTGCTTCCCTGCCTGAGGAGGATGAGTTTGGGAACATGGCCCCCCGCTCCTGCACGAGGACTTCATTTCGGGATGTCCCCCTCTTTGGCCAGTTGGTCCTGCATCTCCACCACGTTTCCTCCATGCCCCCGTCCCCAGTAGGCTTCCCTCTGCGCACGTTGCATTGGCTGTGTGTGCTCTCAGTCATCTCTGCCTCACAATTTCCATCCCATGTTTTACCCACTGCATTTTCTCCTTCTTTCCGTTAGCTCTCTGGAGGTTAATATCTATTTTCTCAACAGCATTTGGCTCAAACAATCTCATGCATCTGCCAATAAGAGCAATAAAAACCTTCCCTGTTTCTCTTCCCAGTTGCCCCCAAAGCACTGCCAGGCAGGCTCGAGCCCCACTCCCATCACATTGCACGCTGGCACGTTCGGGTCTCTGCCTTTCCCACAGCTCTGTGGGCCAGGTTTGAGCCTCCTTCATCTCCATCCACCCCTCCTAGGAGATGTGTCGCAGTGAGAACTGTCCTTCCTTCAATCCCAGGCATGGCAGCTTTAATCCCCTGCCTCCCTGTCTCCGGGAACGCTTTGTGGGAGTCACAGCATTCCTCAGAGGCAGTATTGGAGGCAAAGTCATGAGCAGGGACTAAGGTTAAACCCGGCTCTGGCTGGTGAGAGACCCACAGGGGGAGGACAGCTTAAATGGGAACCTGTATGGGAAGGGAAAGGGCATGCCACCCTGCTCAGAGAGAGGGCTTAGGCTCATGCTGATGCTAGGGGATGCATAAATGACATGCCCTGTGTGGCCTTCCAGCTGAGGTAGGACAGCGAGGCTTGGGAATTGGGTGCACAGGGGTGCACAGGCACAGAACGTGGTATCAACCGGCATGGACAGTACTGGAACTTGAAGCTGATACCCCGGTAGGAACAACTCCTGCAGTTGCTGTTTCCTCCCACCTCCACCTGCAGCCTCCTCTCATTTCAGCCTGCCTGCCTCCTGCTCCACGTGCCCCTCTGCAGACACCATGCCCTGTGCCCAGGGGACTGCTCCCAGTAGGATTTTGCAATCTTTCCCCATGACTTTCTCATTTCCATAAGCCTTTGTGGAGGGATGGGAAGTGCTGAGCTTCAGGATGGCCTGCCAGCAGGCAGGAACCTGGGCAGGGTGGAGGCTGACCGTGTTCAGCACAGATTGCTTACAGACCAGCGTCTTCAGCCAGAGGAGAGAGACGTTGAGGACCTTCAGTGTCTTGCCATGATTTCTGCTGATGAGCACCTGGGGGCCTGGCCCCTCAGTCCAGGTCAGCGGTGAGCTGTTGAACACATGAGCTTCCTGCACCCTCCCAGACAGACAGAAGTTAGGAAAGCATTCCTGGCAGCACTCCTTGCCCTGTGGGGTCATGCCTGGGGAGACACCATATGCGATGGAATAACAGATACTGGGAACGTGTCTCTACGAAAGTCCCAATAAAGCTTGGGAATGTGGTGCCGAGAAGCCACCTGTGAAGCCCTGCACACTTGGGACCACTGGGAGCATAGTCAAGTGGCTTCTTCCACAAGCCTCAAATCCTGGTGCTACTGTCCACGTTGGGAAGAAGAGAAGTTACCTTGTGTTAGACCTGCTGCAGCTCCTGAGAAAACAGGAGGGACCAATTTTGGGTTCCAAGCAGCAGCAGATCTGATGGAGCAGCAGCACTAAGGGGAGATGTGTGCCACCAGCAACAGCAAGAGCTTCTCACTGCTACAAAGATGCTTCATCCTGCCTGATCTGGGGATCCAAGGCCCTGCTGGCCTCCTCTCAACAGCACCCTGCTGTCCAGCTGCCTCCTCACGGCAAACTCAGCCCTGCTCTATGCTGATCTCTCAAGCAGGAGGAGGGATCAGGCCAAGGCAGGTTCCGAGGGCTCCCAGGTTTGGCACCCCGATGGCCTCTCCCAGGTCCCCCCCATCCCTGGCCACCAGCCGCTGTGGGAACAGCAGGCTCCATCCCCGGCCTCTGCCCCAGCTACCTCCGTCCCTTTGCAGCTGTGAGCTGGATGGTGCTGCTGATGGATGCTTGGATGGGCTGAGCCACCTACCCAGGCTGGAGCTCCCAGTGCTCTCCTCCACAGACAAAGCCTCTTGAGTGTCTCCGAAGTTGCTGATTTCCCCAGAGGAGCCCTGAACACCCTGGCCAGGACACAGCCTTCCTTTGGTTGTGCATCTCCAGACAGGGTTCTCTTCTAAGAGACAAGGCCACTACCGGGTCTCTTGAGAGCTCCCAGGGCAGGACACACACGGCTGTGTTGTATGTTGCCCAGGCAGAGAAGTATAGCAGCAGCAGGCCTGCGCACAGTTATGCAGTAATATCCAAATCTGCTTACTGTCTGCCGCTGTGATTGAAGGAGTTTCTGTAATAATGTATTAGCTAAAGCTTCCAGATTATCCCAAAAACATCAGCTTTAACAAAGGGGTAATGCCTCTTTAATCCCCGCATGATCCCGGTTCCCAGTCTCTGCAGGACATTAATTCACGGCTAATACACAGACTCCAGGCAGGCTGCTAATGTGGGCTGCATCTGAGGCCAGGGCCAGCCGGCCCCACACTGCTCCTGCCTTGGCCAGGCCACCGCTTTGTTCTCCCAGTTCCCTGGGATCCCTGAGTTCTCCAGCTTGGCCCCAGTTTCTGAGCAGGGCTCCTGGCTTTGGCCAGCTGCGGTAGGTCTCAGGGCAATACAGGATGCTCCCCTCTTCCCTGTGCTGGGAGACAGGCAGGCTCCCAATGCTGGGTGTTGGACACTTGTTCCTCACCCCAACGTGTTCCTCACATACGTGTTCCTCACCCCCCAAGGTGGTATAATCGGCTGCAGCTGGTTTTGTTGCACTCGGCAACAAAGAGCTTCCTTGAGGCTTGCTGGCTGGAAATGGCACGGCCAGGGCTGACGGGGGTTGCGGGGTGAGCGTGGAAAGCTGCATCCCTTGCAAGCACCAAGACCTCAGGGGGGGCTTCAACCTGGCCCCATCCCTTTTGCCAGAGAAGATGTTGTCTGTCTGCTCCTGGGAACTGTTTTTTGGAAAAGGCCAGCGCAGGCTGTTGGAGGACAACAGGCTCCTGAGGGCCCAGCAAAAGCAGGGCTGCAGGTCCAAAACCCAGTGTGTGTGGAGATCATCCAGGAAACAAGACAGGACAGGAGATGGATGGACAAACCTAACAGCAGATGGGGACCACGAGATGCGTGTCCCCTTCAGCAGGGTCTCAAGAGCCAGTCTGCCCCACTGACAGGTTGTAAAACACCATGGAAAGTGCTGCTGTCATCCTGGGACCCGCTGAGCCTCCACTTCCGCACCATTACCAGCCCAGTCATGTACAGGATGAAAACAGTTCAAGGAGAGGTCCCTTGTGAAACAGCTTCTCAGCCTTCTCCTTGTACGCTCCATTCTTTTTCTCCTCTAGGCCCAACTCTGTGAATAGAAGAAAGGGCTATAACTGAAACTGATGATTGTGATGGTCCAAAATCTGCTTTATCAGACAAGATATTTTGCCCTGCAAAACTGTGGTCATCTGGTGGCAAAATCTGGTTGATTGCAGCAAACCCTTCAGAAAGTTTTTTTTGCCACAGCATAGAAAGCAATCCCCCTCCATCCTGATCTGCTAGGGATGTGCACATGGTGCCAGCTCTCTTGGTGGAAGGGCAAAAGAGGAACCATGAGATTTAGTAGGTATGAGCACTCTGAGTGGGGAATGCCCCTTCCACTGCCCATCCCTCTGTGAAGCTTGGGACAAGGCTGCAGCACAAGGCAGAAGGCAAAAGGCTGAGGAAAACCACCCCTACCATGGCAGCTAAGGCATCAGGGTTGGTGGCTGTCCAGCCACACATGTGTGGGATCCCTGGCCATGAAAACTTCATAGTGGTGCTTTCCATCCCACTAGTCATTCCCTCATATAACCAAACCCTGGAATCTGTGTCCACGGGCTGCTCCAGAAGCAGTTGAGAGACGAGAGACCTGTCTTGGAGCTACCTCAGAACGTCACAAATTGTCTTCCAGAGGTGTCCATCTCTCCCACAGCCTATAAAGGGACAGCTCAGAGCAGACTCAACGGGGAGGCAGTTTCAGCTGGGAGGGATGCGTCCTACCCCATCTGCTGAGGCCAGTAGCCATCTGGGTGAGGACCTGAGCACAGTTCAGCTGCAACCTTTGGGCAGGCTTTCTCAGTTTCCTCTTTTGATGTGTAAATCGGCAGCTACCTCAAAGAGCTTCGTGATGGCTGAATTCAGCAGCAGGTGCCTTTTTCAGATTTTTCCTTTCTCACCAATTACCTTTCTGGTATCCACGGTTACTGCATCATCCTCATTGGGAAGGTTTTCTCTGCCTGCTCTTCCATCACCCGGCACCTGTGAAGCATTGCTCCAGACCCAGTGCTGCAGACACCCAGCTGCAACAAGATCAGGAGGCTTGAGGGTCCCCAGGAAGAGGATCTTCCCAGGTTACCCATGATGTCTGACTGCCCTGAGATGCAGCCTGGCTTGCTAGGAACAGGCAGGCACCTGCCCTGACCATGCCTTCACTGTGTGCACATAGATACCAGTGTTGCTGAGGCACAGGCATTGGCTGAGCTCCTGAGGAAACATGCACATGGATCCATATGAAGGCTCCCACCCATGTGGGGATACTGTTTGGACATGCAGAGGCCAAATGCACTACAGTTTTGCAGGAATTTCGCCCTCAATTCTTCCTAGGCAACGTGAAGGCTCTTAGGTGGAGCCACATGCAAGCAGTGAGACTGTGCGACACCACCTTTGAACCTGGGTTCCTGGGGATGTAGGCACAAGCCAGGAGCTATCACTGGTCATACTGGGAGCCTGGTGGAGCCAGGACCTGAAACCAACCCTCCCACGGTGTCTGGACCTGCAGTGAGTCAAGTCACCTCCTGTCTGCTCTCTGCCACGCAGGCACTGGAGAGGCTGCTGCAACAGGTCCTTTTTAAGGTGGTTGCCCACACCTGGGCATTCCCCAGAGCTGTGTCACTGCAGGGAAGATACCCATGAGCTCGCACACACACACCCATGCGTGCACAGAGTATGTGCAAGCACATGTCTTATCATGGGGTAAGCGACAGAGGGTGCAGGGCAGCAAAACAGCCAGAGCATCCTCCTGTTCAGCTCTGGGAGATGTCTCCAAAGTTCGTTTTGGCATCTGCTTTCCCAGGCTCTGTTTTCTTCCCCAGCACTGAATTCCCACACAGTTCCCGCAGCCGGTACTCTTGTGAACGCCGGTTAATGCTCCCCCTGCCTCTGATCTGGGTTTCTAATGCCAGCACAAGGCGCTGCAGCAGCAAAGCTGGGCCGGTGCCAGCTTCTGAAAGTCTGGCTCTGACATACGGCACCCCAGCGCGCTTCCAGGGAATCAGCGCCCTCAGGTTGGGGGAGAGGGGATGGAGGGGGAGCAGCAAGTGTTGATCCAGGCAGTGGAGCCAGAGGTGTGACACCCGCGCAAGAAGGAGCCCAAGGCTGTCAGAGAGGCTGGACTCACCCTCCTCACCACGCTGCGGAGTGTGGGGCTTGCATGCAGCCTGGCCCTGCACCAGGATGGGGCACGCACTCCACGTGCAGTGCTCCTCATTCGGGTTTCCAGCAAGACTGACACTACGCCTGGCCCCGTGCCCCAGAGCTGCCTCCAGCAGGGTTCTCCCCCATGCCAGGGAATGCGTGATCCTTGCAGTGAGGACTTCACGTGCCAGGGAGGCTCCGTCAGCCTGCGGGGGTTTGGGAAAAGAGAGCTACCCCAACAGGTTGGATAGCATTTTCCTGCAGGGCACCGTTTCGCAGCTACAAGGTGTTTTCTCCCCAGACACGTGTGCAGGAGGTGCATGAGCAGGCAGGGAGGAGCAGGACAGGCAGGCAGGGAGCTTGGATACAGGCCTAGGAATACCAGGAGCCGAGCCAAGGGGCTGGCATGAGAAAAAGTGGGTCCAAACTGGACATGGACACATGGAGGCTGGAGAGAGAATGCAGCTCTTGCCTGACAAGAGATGGCATCTACCAGGGGTGCACTGAAATGCTTTCACACAGAACCTGAGCATGGCCTCGATGGTGGTGCCTGTGCTAAATGGGGATGGGTTTATGACCCTGGAAGTTGCCCTGTGCTTCTCACAACAGCTCATGACCATCTGGCTTGGGTGTCTCGCATTTCTAACCAAGCCATGCAGCTCCCCTTTGACATGGGGAGAGTCAACAGGACCTTTGGGCATGGGACCAGGGAGTGCCTGCAGGACCCAGGGCCTCGGGGGTTAGTGATGGGAGCTTTAGCACGTTTCAGCTCTGTGCCATCACTCCTGCCACGTAAGCAGCCTGCCACCCTAATTACAAATACTTTAACGACAAATAAACGCCACATGCCGCCCACAGCAAGAGGGAGTGGAAAGCTAAAAATACCCTCCCCTTACGGCTGCCAGCAAACCCCAGCGGGCCACCTGCTAGTGGAGAGCCAGAACCACCCCGAGCAGAGACAGGCACCCACCGCACGCTGAGGAATAGAAATGAGTCTTGCAGCGTGACCTGGTGCTGCCCGCGTGGGTTGCGCGGCCCTCGCAGCGGAGATGGGTGCTCAGGCAGCTCAGCCCAGCTGGCAGCTCCCCACACTGCCTCCAGACGCAGTGGGAGGTGCAGCTCCTGCGGAGACAGGCTTGGAAGACAGGCTTGGAAAATACCAGGGGGGTTATATCCTTCCCTGCCTTCTCCCCAGGGTGGCAGAGAGGAACCTCCAGGCCACAGGGGAAATGCCTCAGTGAGGGCGTTGGGGCTCATGGCAGAGGGGCTGGGGAGCTGGTGAGGACACTGCTCTAGTCGGGGGACATTGCTGGTGGCGTAGGGGCGTTGCACTGGAGGCTCCAGCAAAGGCATTAAGGGATACCAAGATGATGAGGGGACTGGAACACCTCTCTGATGAAGAAAGGCTGAGGGATTTGGGTCTCTTCCGTCTGGAAAAAAGACAACTGAGGGGGGACCTTATCAACACTTATAAATACTTAAAGGGCGGGTGTCAGGAGGACGGGGCCAGGCTCTTCTCAGTGGTTCCCAGTGACAGGACAAGAGGTAACGGGCACAAACTTGACCATAGGAAGTTCCATGTCAACGTGAGGAGGAACTTCTTTGCTGTGAGGGTGGCAGAGCCCTGGCCCAGGCTGCCCAGACAGGTGGTGGAGTCTCCATCTCTGGAGACATTCCAAACCCACCTGGAGGCGTTCCTGTGCCACCTGCTGTGGGTGACCCTGCTCTGGCAGGGGGTTGGACTAGATGATCTCCAGAGGTCCCTTCCATCCCTATGATTCTATGATTCTATGATTGCTGTAGGGCTGGAGGGGTGTTTGCTCTGTTGGTGTAGCCTGTTCTGCACTGGAGGCAGATAAACACAGCACCAGCAGTGATGGAGGTATAGGGATGAGGATGATGAGGAGATACCCCTGAGCCTGCAGCACCCTGGGCAATGTATCCCCAGTTCTAGATGGTGGAGGTGGTACCTTCCCAACAATGGCTGCAGGGAAGGATGTCAGCGACCTGTGGAGACCCATGAAGCAGGGAGGAGAGCATGGGGAGATATGGAAATGCATGGAGGTGCAGATCATAGAATAGAATCACAGAATCGTTTAGGTTGGAAAAGACCTTTGGGATCATCGAGTCCAACCATCAACCCCCCTTCACAAAGTTCTCCCCTGCACCATATCCCCTAACACATCTAAACGACTCAAACACATCCAGGGATGGTGACTCCATCACCTCCCTGGGCAGCCTATTCCAGTGTCTGACCACTTCTTCTGTGAAGAATTGTTTCCTAATGTCCAGTCTAAACCTACCCTGATGCAGCTTGAACCCATTCCCTCTTGTTCTATCACTAATCACCTGCAAGAAGAGACCAGCACCAACCTCTCTACAATGTCCTTTCAAGTAGTTGTAGAGAGTGATGAGGTCTCCCCTCAGCCTCCTCTTCCTCAAACTAAACAGTCCCAGCTCCTTCAATCGCTCCTCATAAGATTTATTCTCCAGGCCCTTCACCAGCTTCGTTGCCCTCCTCTGCACTCTCTCCAGCACCTCGAGATCTCTCTCATATTGAGGTGCCCAGAACTGGACACGATACTCAAGGTGTGGCCTCACCAGTGCTGAGTACAGATGGAGTGGGAACTGCTGGTTCCAGCCCTGTATGGCACTCCCATCCCCAGAAAGATCCTGCAAATCCCTCCCCGCCCTCCTCTGACCAGCACTCATCAAAGTG
This sequence comes from Larus michahellis, assembly GCF_964199755.1. Taxonomy (NCBI): domain Eukaryota; kingdom Metazoa; phylum Chordata; class Aves; order Charadriiformes; family Laridae; genus Larus; species Larus michahellis. Next base: position 2,387,179 of record NC_133906.1, on the reverse strand, counting down.
CCCATAAAGAGCAATGTTTGCTCCCAGCTTTAAAAGCTCCTGGGCTCTCAGGGATGGTCAACTCAGACTGCAATTCCTCTGATCTCTGGGTAGGCAGCACCTCGGGAGCTGTGGGAAGCACAGGGGCTGGGTAGCTGGAGCAGATCCCTTCAGCTCCCCTTGCTCAGGTAAACACCTGGGACCCCAGGGAACAGATCTGAAGGGGAGCAGTGGGCCACACGCTGCCTCTCATCCAACAAAATGGAAACAAGAGGTCCTGGAGGACACATCACAGTGTAAAGAGCATGAAACTAGAAAACATCTTCTCGCAGCTCCCTGCCTGCCTAGCTCTGGAGAGATCTGCCCACTCAGCCCGGCTGACGAGAGATGGAAAAGGAGCAAACCAGAAGAGCTTTGTCTCTGTTCCAACCCATTGGAGATTTGAAACTTGACAACAATGCAGGAGAGATTTTCACCCTATTGTTACAGATTACCAGTGCATGAAAACGCCTGCCGCACTTCGCACCGGGCCCACGGAGAAAACCTGCTCTGAGCTGAGAAAATGCAATCGAGCCCCAGCGAGCAGCGTTGTGTCCCATCAGCACCAGAAAGCCCACGGCTTCCTGCAGCAGCACCAGACCACCAGATGAGCAGGACCCAGAGCTCCTCGGAAAGCTGCTCAAGATGGCTTTGCTCAGGCTGCATTTCACTCCCCAAATGTGACCCCCTCTTCCCCCGTACATCCTCCGTGGATTCAGGATTTCGTGTGCTGCCACCTGCGTTTGTGAGACCCAGGGGCCCACGCAAGCTCACCCTGTCCTCCAGCAGGACAGGCAATTTGCCCAGGGGAAGTCGAGCCTGGAGGACCCCGCGTTTCCCACGGAAGAGGAATTTAGAGAAAACTGATGTAGCGACCCTCAGCCAGTGGCTGTCCTCCTTGAGACACAGGAAGCTATAGTTGAGCTGCATTGCAAAGATCTGAGTCATGCAGCCTTTCTTGCTGTCTCATGTCGAATATAATGGACGTTAAAAAAAAAAAAGAAAAAAAAAGCAAGGACTAGGTTTTCCTTTCTTTCACACAGCAGTGATGCTGAAGCGTGTGCTGGTGGCACGGTGGGGACCAGTCTGACTTCTTCTGCGGCAAGACCCAAACCAGTAAAGCCCGTAAGAGTCTCACCTTGCTGTCCGGCGGTTTTCTCACCTGCACAGAGTTTCCTCACCAGGTACAGAGGAGGCGAGATGCTTTCTGCCGGTATCTGCTCCGGAATCAGAGCACCCGCACATAATGGGTGCCACTTTACAGGTTATGAGCTGTTATTATGACATGTTTATTCAATCAATCAGTAGTTGAATAGCCAGGGTTAGGAAAGGCTCTGATTCACCACCTGGGTGGGCTAATTTGAGGGCAGTGTTTCCTGTCCCTGTTACCTGCTCCACCCTCTGCCTGCGCTGCCAGACCAGTTGCTTTGCTGGTGAAGCAGCCATTGAACCTCCACGGCAGAAGACAACCATCACAAACAAATCTCAGGTCTCCTGGGCACGCTGGGCAGTGATTTATGGCCATGCAGCACCTCAGCACAGGCAGCGGGGTCACCCCTGGGACCAAGGAGGGTACCCACCAGCCCAAGGCTGTCCCCTCCACTCGTGAGTCCGCGTCTGCTCCCTGAAACGCTCACGCTTGAGACTTCCCCAGAGGATGCAGAGACCAGCAAAAGTGCTGTTCATTGCTATGCCACATTTTCACCAGTGGTCTGGAAGTAAATCTAAAATCTTACTGCTAATATTTGCAGCTGACACACGAGCCTGGCAGAGCAGTAAATAGTGATGAAGAGACGGCAATCTTCAGCCCAGCACAGGCCGATCCAACCATCCTATTTAATACAACCAGCTGAGAGTTATAACTGGGGACAAGCAGTGCAGGCTGTTCCTGCCAAACTGAGGTTGGTGTTTTGAGAAGAAATATGCGGGAGCCATAGCAAGCGAGCATTAGCATCCCTGCAAAGACTGGGGAGAGGACAGCTGTGGTCCTGAGCAGAGGAGGGGACAGCAGCTACAGGTGGCTTATGGTGTGTGCTAAGAAACACTGAGCCTCAGCACCTGTCTGAGGTGTCGTGTGATGTTAGCAGCATTAGCTCTTGGCTTTCCCAAAGGTCACCGAGCTCCACACCAATGAACCCTCAGCCTGGGGAGGAGATACACAGAGAAAGACAAGGTAGATGTTCACAGGAGCACCTGCCCCGGCAGCACAGCCCTGGCCAAGTGGTATCCACAGTCTCACAACCTGCTGATGAGCCAGGCATGGCAGAGAAGGGGCACAGATCATGCCAAGAAGGTTGTGCGAGATGCAGTGCCCTCTAGCAGACCATGGATTTCCCTGTCAGCTCCCTGGCATCCTGGGCAGGAGGCTCCTGCACTCCCTGAGGCTGGAGCACCGGCCAGGCCCTGGCTGCCAAGATGGGTTTAAGTTCCCATGAAGTGGGACACAGTAAATGTGCTCTGAAGCACAAGAAAGGAATGGGAGCAACGCAGGGGGTATTGCTGTTTGATACAGCCCTAGGGGAAAAGGCTGCAGAAATATTCCCATCTGCAGGGAATGCCCATTTCCCTTGAGAACAAACAGTCTCGCTCCCTCCTTGTGCTGGCACTGGCCACAGGGATGCTGTGGAGCAGACAGCTCAGCCAGCAAGCTATCCATCTAGGAAGTGATACAGCAAAGGAAAAAAAGGAAAAAGGAGCATTTTTTTTCACCAAATCAACTCGTGTCTGCGTGGTGATGAGTTGGGGTAGCAGGACCATGCAGCTGGGGAGGGGGTGGCAGAGCAGCTCTTCCCCATCTGGTGCTCCGGCTGGCTCCGGCAGGGCTGCAGCCTGGTGTAAGTGCCTCTGGGAGGTGACCCTGTGTCCTGCAGTGCGCACGACCTGCATTGGCACCGATGCCAGCTCAGGGTCTCCCATGCCATATCCCCTCACTCTTGCCCCAGTGCCGCCCAGCACTTCTGTCACAGCCGTGAGGACTGCCAGGGGACGTCAGATCCAGGAACTAATGCAGGGTAAAAATAGCCCTTTCTTTTGCCATATATATCCATGTATTTTAACCTGGCTCGGTTCTGCGAGCTAGTTCCCTGCATGACTCCCAGACAAGCAGGCTGGCATGCTCTGGGGGCACACAACCAGGAGCAGGAGACCCCAACACAACGCTGTCCCGCCACGGCCCCAGTTGCCCCACTGCCCCAGTATGCCACCACTGCTGGTGGGATGAGCAAAGCTGGCAGTGGAGAGAGACCCCTTCAACACTGGGGGGACAAAAAATCATCAAGCCATTGTAGCCAAAGCAGGAATCCCCCTTGCAGTCAGTTGCTGGGTCTCCTCCAGCCAGCACTCTGTGATGGAGGCGAGCCACGTTCAGCCCAGGAGCACGTCCCCACGCTCACTTGCACACAGGTTTAAAGAGGGTGACAAACAGCCTCTGCTTTCTCACATTTGCCTTTGGGAGAGCAGGCGTGTGCACAGAGCCATGTAGGAGAGCTAAGCAGAGCGGGTGAACAGGGCTGGAGCAATTTGCATCTAACGCGCTGGAGCTCACCACAGCCTCCCGAGGCAGACTGCATCCCTGCGGCGAGCAGGGCTCCCACCTCACCCACTGCTCCTGCCTGGCACCCTTCCTTGCTTTTCCACCCTCCTTTCTGCCCTCTCCCGCTCCAGCCGGCTCCCAGGGCTGCATCCCTGCAAGAGCATCCTCCTCCCCGCACCCCAGCCCCCGGCTGGCCTCCTGCCGAGCCGCGGCAGCTCCCCACCCCACTACCAGTAAAGCGGAGAGTGCTGGGATCCCTGCCAGAGCCCCGTCTCCTGCACTTCAGCTTCCAGCTAAATGCCAGAAACGTGATCTCTAGAGCCTGCCGGGTTATGGGGAGGGATGTTTTCTCTTGCAACCCCATGCCACTGCCCACAGCTAGGGTGGTGGGGCGGCGCCAGTGGTCCCACTGCCATGAGCGCCTGGACGACCCCTCTCCCCCTGCCTGGGAACTTTCTGGTACACCAAAACCCACCAGAGACTGCTGAGTTTCAGCGCTGCTTGCAAGAAAACCCCTTGATGGGCACCAGCAGGTCAGGGATGCAGAGGCAGGCAGCTCACGCTTTAGAGGTGTTAGGGGGAACGGGGCAGGACCCTAAAAAGTCTGAAGAGAGCTGAGATCACACCCAAGCCAGGACAGTCTCTTGCTCCTTGTGTAACCCTTCTCTGGGCAAATTCATGGTGGCCATGCCCCTCCTTGGAAAATCACCAGCTGGACAAGTAACACTGAGGACATGGGCGATTTGGCTGGCTGCATGAGGCACAGGCAACACGGGGTGCTCAGGTCCCCACATCCCCACAGCTTCACAGTCCCACATCCCCACTGCCTGCCTACTGCCTCCCGGATCCAGTGTGGACCCAACGGGAAGCCAGATGCAGTATGGACCTGGGGACAGAGCACAGCGGCACCAGTGACTCCCACCACAGCACCCACACGCCCTGGGGCACCATGGGGACACCTGTGGGAGCTCCTGCCACTGGCATCTTCTTACTCAGCCAACAGACAAGAGGCAGTAGCACAAAACAGAGGACCAGTTGTCATCAGCCACGCTCTGGTGGGGAGCTCCATCAGGCTTTGTCATGGAAACCTTCACCGAAGGGGCTTCTCTTCCTCTCACAAACCTGACATACCCTGCTGTGACAAGAGTTTTTCTTTATTTTCCCTTTTTTTTTGCCCAAACCTGCACAAACCACCCCAAAGGCAAACCCTTCTGTGCCTCATGTGCTCCCACTGTCTGGGCAGTGCCGTGTTCTGCAGCTCAACAGGGTTTGACAAGCCTCCAGAGGTGTTTCGCTGTTGTCTCCTCCCAATCCTGCCACTGTCTGACACCAGCACACCCAAGAGCAAGGAAGTAGGACAACTGTTGCAGGTAGGCTGTGTGTATAGAATCATAGAATTGTCTAGGCTGGAAGGGACCTTTAAGATCATGGAGTCCAACCATTAACCTAACACTGCCAAAACTACCACTAACCCATGTCCCTCAGCACCACGACTGCCCGGCTTTTAAATACCCCCAGGGATGGTGATTCTACCACTGCCCTGGGCAGCCTGTTCCAATGCTTAATAACCCTTTCAGTGGATAAATTTTTCCCAATATCCATCCTAAACCTCCTCTGGTGCAACTTGAGGACATTTCCTCTTGTCCCATCGCCTGTTCCTTGGGAGAAGAGACTGACCCCCCTGGCGACCCCCTTCTTTCAGGAAGCTGTAGAGAGCGAGAAGGTCTCCCCTCAGCCTCCTCTTCTCCAGGCTGAAAACGCCCAGCTCCCTCAGCCGCTCCTCACAGGACTTGTGCTCCAGAACCCTCACCAGCTCTGTTGCCCTTCTCTGGACACGCTCCAGCACCTCAAGGTCTTTTTTGTGGTGAGGGGCCCAAAACTGGACACAGTATTCGAGGAACTGCTGGTGCTGCTGGTTTTGCAATGTGGTGCTCACACAGCAGTGGGATCCAGCATCACTGCCAAAAGCTGCATCTTCCTCTGCCTGATGAAGGACACAAAGTCCACATGAGCCCCAGTCAGCTCCCCACAGCACATGGCCCTTGATCCCCTTAGTTCATGGCCAGCAGAGCTGGAGCTGCCAGGGGTGACAGTGGCATTACCCAAACACTGAGGTGGCGTTGGCAGCACTCGCTGAGTCCCCAGAACACTCAGTCCCCAGCTCTGCTTGCGGGAGAGGACACATTACCTCCGACATGCTCGGCCACCCTGCTCTGCACGGCCACGCCAGGCGGGTCTGGGTTGTGGGATGCAGGGGCCCGAGTATTTTTATCCTCTGCATGTGTGCGTGAGTCACTCATTTGTCTCTCTTCAATATTAAACCATTCCAGCACAGCGCGAGCTCGGGGGGAGCGAGCAGCGGAAAAGGATTTAAAATAAAGCTCTCCTTACAGGCTGGAGGAGGGGAAAGGATGAAAACCATCTCTGCTTCCCCCAGCCCCCAGGCAGTAGACGTTTCCCCCAGCTCCTTAACTCACCCAACCCACACTCCTCTGCAGATCCTCTCCAGATCAACCCCGGACCTGCAAAACTCCTTTCTCCAGGCACGGCCGGTTCTCAGCAGAGCCCAGTCCCCTCCTGAAGAAGTGGCTGGGGATGATGGGCTGGCCCTTGGTGGGAGGGTCTGCCTTCGGGGTCCAAGTGTGACCATGCCCAAAGCAGCATTTACACCTTTTGTTTGGGAAGGAGAAATTTTTCCCAAGTGCAACTTCGCCCTCTGCAAAATGCCAGTGGTCGGGAGAGTCACGTCGAAGTGACACGTCGGCAATTTCTCACGTGTCTCCCAGTGTGTGTGCCTCCCCCTTGGCATGTAAAACTGTGTCTCTGCGAGTGCACCTGTGCGCTGGAGGTGGGCAGTCCTATTGCCAGCAGCGGAGGTAAGGTCAGCGCTGGCTCTGCCCGGCCAAACCTCCAAAGAGGCAAATCCTCCCTCCCCTCTAACAACCTGCACCAGGGGAAGAAATTTTTCCTTCCATCCAGGCACAAGCTGCTGAGGTGCAACTTCTGGCCACTTAGGCTACCATCTGCTGCCATGGAGATGTTCATCTCCAACATCTTTGCCACATCTCTTCAGATGGTTGCATGCTGCTGTTAGCTACCTCCTGTCCAGCTAAACCAGCCCAAATCCCACAGCCTCACCTCGTGTAACATGGGGCAAGGGCCAGTAAGAGCTTGTCACTCCCTCGCAGGGGGTTACCTGGGAGAGAAGAGGGTGGTGGGACCTGAGCAAAGAGCTTTGTGTCCATCTGAGATGGTGAAGACAGATGTGACTTTGGGATCTTGGTTGCAGGCAAGGAGCAGAGGTCTTGGGGATGCCCTGCTCCCTGCAGTCCCGCAAGCTCAGGTGATGCTGGCTTAGGACCATCAGCCGTCAGGAGCTGAATGGTGGGGGTCCCGCCGCCCCCTCCTTGCCCATCACAGCCTCTTGCCTGCCCGCAGCCGTGCCGCTGGTGGGGCTTCACTGGGAACGGAGCCAAGTCCTTCGTATCTGGATCAATTCAGTGATCTGGGCTGCAGCATAACTCAGCGAGCAGATATATATTGGCAGAGGATGAGGGTTGAGACATGGGAGACCAGAAGCTGTCCCTGGCACTGCCACCGCAGCACAGGGCTGCCTGCCGTTGCACCGAGTTACATGGAGCATCGCACCCAGCCAGAGACCCGGGGCCAAAGTCTCCAGCTGCCATTCCTTGTCTTTTCCAGCTTCTAACCTTGGGTAGGGTTTACAATTTTAGCTTCACTCCTGCACTGATAAGCTGGGGAAGAGCTGCCCACCCAGATACTGCTTCCAGCCCCGCTGAGCTCCTTGTGCTGGGCTCCAGCTGTGCCTACCCCAGAGCCGTGTTTTGGAGAAGGAGCTGGGGTCCTAGGGACAGATTGGGGAGCAAGGGACACGCAGGAGCACCTCAGCTCACTGGGAAACCAGGCAGAGAGAGTGCTTCGTGTTCCCAGCAGCCTTGATTGGCGGGAGGTGAGGATGGGATGCAGGCACCAGCTCTGCCCGCTGCAGCATCCTCGCTGTGGAGGGCTGTGTGGGGCCAGGAGATGCTGCACTGACACACAGCCTGGACCCCAGGTCTGCTGGTTTGTGATGCCAAGGTGGTCCCAGGGCCAGAAATTGCTGGCCAATGTGTCAGGGATGAGAGGTCCCCGTTGGGCATGGGGACTGGGGGACAGCTCGTGATGGTTTTTCACGTCTCCCTGCTCTCTGAGGGCTTCCTACACATTGCCTCCACTCTCTGTCTGCCACATGGGTTGCTGGGCTGAGGTTGTTGGGGAATGGAGTAACCCCACACCCCTTAGGACTTGTGGATGGGGAAGATGGGGTCAGGACAGCTTTGGGCTCAATACAGGGTGGGTTTGCATCCCACCGATGGGGCTAGGCAGAGTGTGTCTTCCGCAGCTCCCTGCATGGCCCTGATTCCTTGGACAAGGACCCACGACGGGTCCGTCAGCCCTCAGAGATGGGAGCATGTGTTTAGGGCATCTCCGGAGCCAGTCAAGGGACTGAGTCCTTTTGGCTCAGTGCACGCTTGCCATGTGGCACCAGTAAGCAACCCTGCATCCCCCCGGCACCCCCCACAACACCCCTAATCGCCCTAATCCTTTGAAACAAAGTATTAATCCCGCGGAGCTCAGGAAAGCGGAGCGGGGTTACTGCGCTGTGCTATGGCTAAACAGTGCTCTAATCCCAGAACAAACTGCTCTAATCCTGGCGCAAGGCTCCCTGCCCCCCGCCTGTCTGAGGATCTGTAAGCGATCTGCTCCTGGGGGTCAGGGATGCGGTGTGGGGCACCGATGGACCAGGGCCACCCTCCGCCGGTCACCCCAGGCTGCTGCATCCTGGGATGCTGTGGCCGGGAGGGAGGACGTGGGGGTGACAGGGTGTCCCCATGCAGCTGTGCGGATGCTCTGGCTGAGGGGAATGGGCTTGGGGACATCTGAGGTGACGCTGCTGGGGTGGTTGCTGAGGCAGCCGGGCACCAGAGCCCCTCCATGCCGGACAGCTCTTGGCAAGGACCGCGCTGGGCTCCTGCCCACCCCATCGATTGGCTTCAGCAATATTTAAAGCTCCCGTTTAATTTCCAAATGGAGAGGAGTGGTTTCCACTCGTCTGGCTGGCTGCGAGCATTTCCAGGTCTGCTGGGCTCCAGCACGTGTGCCTGCACCAGCACCCATGGGGAGGCGGGCAGGGAGGGGGGACAGAGTGCCCGCTGCAGGGTGACAGGGGTGTCAAGGTGCCCAAAACAAGATCCTTTGTGCTTTTGTGGCGCAGACGGCTGTGCTTTGCTGGGACAAGGCTGCTGGGAGCTGCGCAGGGCGTGAGCGATGCCGGGAGCTGCAGAGCCCGAGCTGGCCAAGCCACGCATGCCTGGCAGCCGGCCCGTGGGGCCATTTCAGTGCACAGGCGGACGGGGAGGGCTCTGCGAGCGGTAATTGCCTCCTTCTCCCCACCAGGCAGGAGGAAGATCATTCCTCTGGGACTTCGCGCCCTCCCCTGCCACTGCTTAGCTCATTTCTGCAGCGGGTCCTGGCCCTCCCACTGCCTCAGCTACACACACCCCCCTGCCCCACAGCAGCACCCATCACTTGGCGGCAGGTCCCTACACAGCCTGCAGAGACGTGGGTCACATCAGCTTTCCCAGAGCAAGGCAGCAGTGGGGCTTGCACCCCGTGTTACAAATCCCCAGTTCAGCATCCTCCCCAGTGAATGGTGTTACAGTCCCACGTCTCATCCCTACCAGTTTGCAGGAGAAGTTACTTTATCCAAACTGGGCAGCGGCAAGAACAGCTCCCCCTGGGAGCAGTGTCCACACCTTGGTCCATAATGTGCTCTGGCCAGCGAGATTCGGTGCCTGTTTGTATAAATCTGTTCCCCTAATAGCCTTTGAAGCCCGTGCATGCAGTTAAAATACTGGCTGAAATATTTATTGAGTCAATTTTCTACTAACATAAACTCTGTGCTTACTAAGTTAAAAAAATAAATATATAAATAAAAAAGAAATCACTCTCGTTTTCCGTGAATACCAGAAATATAAATGCAACAGCCAGTGCCAGGCAGGCTGGGCTGCCATCTGCCCCAGGGCTGCTGCAGCCAGCCCCACAGCCACCACCCCATCCCTTGGGCTCTGGGGAACAAAGGGGAGATGCTCCACACTTTTCCCCTGCCTCTGCCAGCTCCTGGCGCCCGCCGGTGCCTGTGGCCTCGATGGGCTGTGTGTGCTCTCCCCCGTCCCCGCTTTCTGCCTGGGTACATCTGCTCCTTGCACAAGGGAGCTTTGTTCGCTTCCCCCAGTGCTGGTTTAGCAGCTGCTTTGGACCTTTCCTTTGCAAATATCCAGGCCATGTGTCTGCAGCCTGCTCCTCCTGGGCTCGGCCCCTGGCAGGGCTGGTGGTCTCTGGGAGCTGGGCTACTTCAGCCAGAGCGGCTTTGCTGGGACTCCGCAGTGAGGAGCCTTTGTCTTCCTCACAGGGGGAGCAGGGAAGGCGGGGACAGGGCGGGGAGGGGGGGAAGATTTGCAATGAAAATGGAGTGGTTGCTATTTGAATATCCCCAGCAAAAGAGCCATTAGCGCTAATAACAGCTTTCAGCACAGTGCAGAGGGCACTTCCCATCCGCAGCCTCAGAGCACTTTGTGCCGAGCCATTTCCCCATCACGAGAGACGAGGAGCGCAGAAGCACCTCGCCCGGGAGCCCTGGCTGGTGCGGGGATGCCAAGGCTGCCCCTTCCACTGCCCTCCCAGAGCTGCCAGGGGCTGAAATGGGAGGGCACAGGGGCTGGGACCCAGTTCTCTGCCCCGTGGCCATGGCTCTGGGGCAGCCAGTGCTCCAGCACAGGTGGCATTTCACTTGTCCCCTCTACCGGGGACTTTCCGTCACCCCTTGAAGGTCTCTCAGGGACTCTGAGGTTGGAGATGGGTTGCAGAGTTCATCCTGCAAGGGCTTCTCCCAGCTCTTAGAGGTGACCTGGCCTCTGGACAGAGAGGGTGCAATGAGCTGAGCAGAAGGACACCTGCCAGCCCAGAGATACTAACAGAGCCTGGCAGGGCCAGGACCTCATCCCTCCCAGTGCCAAGGGACGCAAGGTGTAGGAGAGGGACAGGCAGGGAGCTGACGTGGTGTGAACTTCGCTCGCCACAGTGCAAACTGGGACAGGGGCTTGTGGGGAGATTTTTCCAGGCAAAAAGCACAGGTCTGAAGCTGAGATCTTCCTGTAGCGGAGCTGAGCTGAGAGCACTGCACCGAGAGGGGCCGGGGAGACAAGCTCCGACAGGCTCCAGTGATAAGCAGGAATTAGAAATGCATTAGAAGGCGCTTCAAAGCCCTCCAGATCGGAGCAGCACATCTGATGCCGCAAATGCTCGCTGCTGAAAGGCAGGGAAAGCAGGCAGTCACATGGGTGCTCCCAGCTCTGTGTCCCCAGGGTGACATGGGCTCACGGGCCTCCACGCTGCTGGCGGTACCAGGACTGCACGTCCACTCTGGTCCCTGGGTTCCCCGGTACAAGTGCCGCGTCCTGGGAAAGAGCCATGCTTGCCAGCACCCACGGGCACACTGAGGGTGCCAGGGGATCAGACCCACCTCTGCACCCAGCTCCCTGCAGGTCCCCATCCCTGGTATGGTTACTTGGATGCGGATCCAGTGTGGATGCTCCTGGTAAGTCATCCCTGGGTGCTGGGGGCAGATCAGCTCTGGGGGCTGCACCCAAAGTTTGTGACTTGAGGCTGCAGATAGGAGCAGGTCCGTTCTCCTGGGGATGTTGCTGTCAGGGCAGTGGGACCCTAATGGGGAGGTGACAGATGATGCTGCTGCCATGCTGCCCTGAGTGGCTGGTGCTGGCCCCTCTCCATACAAAGCTGGACTTGCTCATGGGGTTGGGTTTCTGTCTGACTTTCCGACATGTAGAGTGCGTAGAGAACAGCTCTGCCGGGCTTGACTCTCCAGCCCCACTCTTCCACCCAGATGTTGATGGACATTAATGCTCCTTGTTGCACTGTCCCTGGGAGAGGATGGGTTCAGCTGGGATGTGGCCCCTCTCCAGAGCAGACATCCCAGCTCTGTTTAGGAATCACACTCCCCCTCACTCCTCAGAGCAGGATGTTTACCTTGGGTCTATTTTATAAACCCTGCCAGGGAAGCAAATATGCCAGCTTTGAGTCCCACGGGGCGATGCAGAGGCCCAGGCACCATGGTGGGATCCCAGCCAAAGACGTTTCCACCGGAGAATCTCGCAGGGGGGAAAAGCCAGCCCTCGGGCCCCATCCTGCACAGGGCTGAGCCCTCCTTTATGTAAGGGGACCAAGGATGCTCAGCCCTGTGAAGCACAGAGCCCCAGCCCCGAGGGTGAAGGCAGGGTGCTGTGTTGGGGTGCAGAGGTTAACGCCAGGGTCCTGCTCCTCCCGCCAGCCCCGGGGCCCGTTTGCTGTTTATTTTTATCCTGCGCTTGATGGATCGGTGCATGGCTTCGATGTTGCCAGCTGATTTTCCACCAGTTCCATCACATAGCAATTTAAGGTTAGTCCTGCCTGCCAGAATGAGTCAAAAGCTTTTAAAAAGCCTATAAAACAGGCATCTATCTTGCCCTGGTTTTATTCTGCTTCTTTGTTTATTGCTGAGGTCACCGGATCGTGGCTCAGAGAGGAATCCAGGTCGCCAGTGGTGGTGACGTGGGGCGAGGGAGGTGCTCCCTGCCTGGCTCTTGGTGGAGCTGGGACACCTCTGCCTTTGCGTACGAGTCCACATGATGGCCGCTCACCTCTCGATGCAGGCAGCGCTGGGCTGCACGCCTAGGAACGGACCCCGCAGGACACACGACTGGAAGGGACCTGTGTTTTCTGAGAGCAGAGGCACTGAAAGGCTGTGAGCGCCAGGAAACTGCGGGAGCCAGGCCTAAAAATACTTCCTGGAGAGGAGGTTTCTCCTTGCTGCGATCAGTAGGTGATGGCGAGACCCAAGCAGTGGCTGAGAAAGATTCAAGGGAGCAGGAGGCTTATCCCCATCAGGGCAGGGGCTAATCTTGGGGGGCACCAGCTACAGGATGCTAGAGATGCTCTGCTTGTTAAATTTTGGGAGGCAGTGGGTCTTTTTTCCCCAAAATCACCCATATCTCTGCTATCAGATCAGATGGTGGTGGGCCCCCCTGCTAAGCAGCAGCTGGATGCCCCTCTGGACCACTGTTGGAAGCACTCCGGAGGACACAGGGCAGCACAGGGACACCCATTGTGCTTCACAGATGTTCAGGCAATAGCTTAGGATCAGAATGGCCAAAAAGCATCCCTTAATCCTCCTCCCAGCCCTCCCTCCTCCGGCTCCTGCAGTTGCCATGGAGAACGCCACAGAGCACTTCTCACACCCTGCCCTGGGTGAGACCCTCCTCCCAGACCTCTCTCTCTCCGTTTTCCCATTCCAGGTGTAAATCCTGCTGGTTTTCCCAGCACAGTACCACTGTGAAAGCCCTCAGACTTTTCCAGCCTGGCTTTCATCATCCTTTTCCTTTCCTCCTGGCTGGGACAGTCCTCATCTGTCCATGGGGACACCCAAACCTGTCACAGCCATTCCCACCCAGCCAGCACCCTCAGCCAGCTCTCCCTGCGCAGACACCCGCCTCACTGCTCCCACATCCCACCTCCTGCCAGGCTGGCACGTGTCCTTTCTGCTTTTCCCCTGGGATGGGGACCATGGTCCCTTGGGATAAGTGTCACCCTGGCACCGATGTGGCTACATGTCCCCAGTGCCAGCCCTGCGGGAAGGGAATGGCAGCTCCAAGACTGTGGTGGTGCAGAAAGCTCAGGCTATATATAAGTGCATAGTTATACGGGTGAGTGCACACACCCATCCGGGCAGCCAAGCGGGCAGAGGGGCTCAAGAGGCTGCTGCTCGCTGAGCTGCGTCCCGGCTCCTTCTGCTCACTCCCAGCCCCAGGCTGTGCCTGTGCCAAGCCAAGCTGGGGTTTTCAGTGAGTTATTTTTAAGACGGCTGATTTTGGGATGTGGCTGACAGCGAGGATCTGTGGGGCAATTTAAGGGACAGCAGAGAGCAGTTTGGAGAGGGGAAGGAGCAGGCGAATGGCCAAGATCTCTGATATTTCCAGGGGATCCCAACTCGCTTTGCAGTCAGAGGAGGGCAATAGGGAATGGGAGAGCACCCAGGCTACATCAGGAGGAGAGGACACATGCCCACACACCGCCTCTGCTCACCTCCAGTGAACCCCAGGCTGCAAAGGAGCTCTGGCTGTACTTTGCTTGGTGGTCCCTGGGGAGGATGCAGCTGAGTGGTGCCAGCAGCACGCTCAGCCCTGACGAGGAGGAGGAGGAGGAGATGCTCTCCAAGGTCTGCATGATGAATGTGGCTAGTAGCTTCCTAGGCTGGGGTGCCATGGGTGTTTAGGGGTGTGAGGTGGGAAAGTTGCTGTAACTCCCTCCTGGCCTCACAGGCCACAGAGCGGGTGATTTATGCCCTCATATTGTGCATGGACTCCTGAAATCCAGCCCAGTCCCAAGACGTTTGTCCCTCTGTGGCCACCAGTTTGGTCTCTCTGGGGGCCGTGCAGCACGGAGGTGCCCAAACTACCTGTGAATGAGCCAGTTCTTCCTTGCAATGCTGCACAGAACCCAGCCTGCCTCCTCCACCCCACATCCCAGCCTGCATTAGCTGCCCAGGATGTACTGGGATGGGAAGGCTGGTGGCAGAGTGAGCAGGGTATCCTAGAATCATAGAATGGTTTAGGTTGGAAGAAACCTTAAAGGCCACCTAGTTCCACCCCCCTGCCCTGGGCAGGGACACCTCTCACCAGCCCAGGTTGCTCCAAGCCCCGTCCAACCTGGCCTTGAACCCCTCCAGGGATGGGGCAGCCACAGCTTCTCTGGGCAACCTGGGCCAGGGGCTCACCACCCTCACAGCAAACAATTTCTGCCTCACATCTCATCTACATCTCTCCTCTTTCAGTGTAAAACTGTTCCCCCTCGTCCCATGGCTCCCCTCCCTGATCCAGAGTCCCTCCCCAGCTTTCCTGGAGCCCCTTTAGGGACTGGAAGGGGCTTGAAGGTCTCCCTGGAGCCTTCTCTTCTCCAGGCTGAACCCCCCCGGCTCTCTCAGCCTGTCCTCATAGCAGAGGGCCTCCAGCCCTCTCAGTATCTTCATGGCCTCCTTTGGATCCACTCCCAACAGGTCCATGTCCTTATCGCGCTGAGGACTCCAAAGGTGGACACAGTACTTCAGGTACTCTTATGAGAGCTGAGTAGAGGGGTAGAATCCCCTCCCTCTCCCTGCTGGCCACACTTCTTTTGATGCAGCTCAGGATGCAGTCGGCTTTCTGGGCTGCGAGCATCCTTTCATCTCCCTGGAAGGCTGCTGCTTGCTGCCTGCCGCCCACCTCAGGAGGGGCATTTTGTGGCTGGGATGGGATTGCCAGTAACTCCGGTAGCTGACAAATAGCTTTTGATAAAAGCTTTGCAGGAAGAGACATTATAACCTGCTGTTGCCCAGCTGCCTCCCTGGGGAAGCACCCGCCTGGGAGCAGCAGCCTGTGCAGGGAAGGGCCCTGGCGCAGCTGCGGTTGCCGGTGCCAGCTGTCTGCTGTCCCTGCATCAGTGCACCTTACCCCCCCCCCCCCAGCCTGAGCACCACTTAAACAGCCTCCAAATCATCCAAAGGTTATGTGCAGAATGCCTGCACGCCCCTCTCCACCCTCCCTCGAGTACACAAGTGGCCCCATGGGAAAGCCAGTGAGAAATCATCAGCCGTTAGTTGCTTGCAAAAGCAAACCTGCACAAGATTGCCTTCAAAAAGTGTTGCTCCAGAGCAGACCCTGCCCGCAAGGGGCTGGCAAGCTGGCTGATGTCCCAGGGCTCAGAGGTGAACCCTGGAGGACAATAGATGCTTTCTAAACCAGACCAGCATCAGAAACCAGGGCCTGGAGCTCAGGCTGTTTCCTTGTGTGATGGAAAGAGTGATCGACATATCTGCCCGTGCCCCAGGCCAAACTGCTGCCCTGGGAACATGCTTGACACCAGGATCAGAGAAGGGGAGGTCTGTGCTGGCTCCAGCAGCACTGGAATAAAGCTGGTCTGTGCCTGAGGGGTCCCCGTCCAGCTGCCCTACTGGTTTCCCCCCCAAGGATGCCTGGCTGCAGGCTGTGGGCCAACCTAAAGCTGCCATCCCCACCTCATGAGGTGTCTCAGCACCGTCCCTGGCACCCACCTGCACAGTTCTCCCTCCAAGGATGCAGATTTTACACCCTCTCCCTCCTGCTCCTCTCTGTGCAGCCAGCCGGTGGGACCTGGCTGCCCATCTCACCACAGATGGGCAGCTCCGGGCTCTGGAAATGCATGGGCACTGGGATGCTGGAGTGTCCAGTTTGGACCAACACCTCTGATTTGGATGATCAGTGGCCATCTGTCTACACGATGACCTTCAAGCCCATGCAGCTGCCTCCCCCTTGGCATACTGGGAAGAACAGGGTCTGTCCTGGGATCCTTTGGTTTGAGCTTTGTCACCTTTCCTTCTCCCTTTGTCACCATGAGCTGCAGGACCCCAAGGAGCGGCAAAGGGGATCAAGGATGGCTGTGGTCCATGGCTGTGGTCCAGCAAGCATTTATGGAAGACATGGAGGCTTGAACACCTTGAAGCAGGGTCTAGGAGCCTCCAGGGGAAGGAGTGTGGGGCTCCATCTGTGTCACCTCGTGTCCTCACAAGGGCTGACCCAACCTGCCAAGACGCCACCCTTAGAAGTGAGGATGGGGCTTCTATACCCAGCTCCATACCACCTCCAGCTGGCGATGCCAGGGATGCATCTCTGCTGCTGGAAGGTCCCTGTATACCCCACTAGGTGCCCACTACCCCCAGTCTCCCCCCTGTCCCCACTGCCCTGGGACCCCCCCACAGTTCAGGCAGCCCCAGCCTGGCCATGGGCTCCTCTGGAGGTGAGGCAGAGCTGGACTGGCAGGAAGCACCGGGAGCTGGTAATGACAACGTGTCCACCCATTTGTCTGTAATTAAAAGTTGTGTGTAGAGATTTCCTGTGACATGTCCCGTGAGTCCAGCTGCAGACACGGCGCCGCTGAAACCAGGAGATGCTAATGAGTGCTTCTGCATATTAAATACCTTGTTTACACTAAGACAACAGCCGGTGTAGCTGGGGGAGGGAGAAGAGGTGGCTGTAATCTTCACTCATACATTCTGCCCCGGCAGCTTGCTGCCTGCCAGCCCCTCAGGAAGCTGCTGAACCTGGGTTTGGCCAGGCTCTGGCTGTGGGGATGGTCCAGGGCTCTCAGCAATGGTGCTACCACCCTGTCCCAAGTCTTTCTGTGTTGGCTTCATCATCTCATCTCTACTGTGGTCATCCTCCATTTCTGCTGTGGTCTTCCTCTCTGCTGTGGGCCAGGGAGGGCAGGATGCTCTGCAGCACTCAAGTCTGCCCAAGAGTCCCCTGCACGGTGCTGAGGCTAGGGGACTCTGGGGTGGCAAGGGGGTCAGCTGCCCACCCTGCCCTAAGCTTATTGGTGTCCACTCTGCAACAGAGCTGGTCTCGACTGGTCCCTGGGCGTTGGGGTGCTGGAGGGAAGCAGTAAAGCAGAATCTCTACCCAGGAGAAGGATGCAGGATCAGGGCCACAGTGGGACTCACCATGCCCAAGACCTGGCCACAACGCTGTTCCCTACTGCCTATCACCTCCTGTTCACAAGAGATGCAGGAAAGGTGCACGGCCCTTCACTGCCCCATGTCCCAGGGCCAGAGAAACCGCTGCACCTTGGGCACAAGACAGGCAGGATCTCACCTTACCAAGAGCTGGCACTGGGATGCAGCTGGGGTGGGGGAATCGCTAGGACAACTGGCCCTTCCCCACCAGCTTGGGGCTGCAGGGTCTGTCCTGGTTAATGGTGGCCTTGGGCTGACGTGGAGACACAGCCCTTGTCCCCTTCCCACCCCGCTGCCCCTCGTTGCACTGCTGTGACAACAGGTACTCAATGGCCCCTTCACGGCCCCTTGTGTCCCTGCCCAACAACTGGCAAGGCAGGCACAAGGGAAACAGCTCCAGCCCTCGTGACCCCTGGGCTTGCCAGTCTGGAGGAAAGCTCTCAGCAGGGCAGGACACAGGCAGCTCCTTCCATCAGCAAGCAGAGAGCTGGACAACCCTGGAGGGAAACAGCTCCAAGAACATCAAACAGCCTCAGGACCGCAGTCCTGTCCCCAGTCTGACAAGGTCCCTGCCCAGGCTGTGGGTCACCCTTCCCCTGCTGCCACATCCCCTGCCAGCAGCCAGTCTCCATCCTGCACCCTGCAAGCTCCTGGACCCTGTGGCAGCCCAGCTACCAGGACATCTTGGGATGGAGGAGTCCTGGCTGCTCCCCCATTGCTGGAACACCCTCAGGGGACTGCTGAGTCCCCATTGCCCTGAAACTGCAGCTTCAGCTCTGCTGCTCATTTCTGCTGCCTTCAGGAGAGCATCTCGTTGCCCTGCTGCTGGGGCAACACGCACGCGGGCCTCGCATGTGCTGCTCGACATCCTTGCCCAGCATTATTCCAGATCCTCCTGCTAAACACATCCCGTGAGGCCAGGCTCGGCTGAATGATTGATGTGATCACTGACAGGTTGCCTGAGCTGGGCACTGTGGAAGTGTTTCTTCCTCCAGCTTCCTCCAGGGACAGGCGAGCACCAGCCTGAGAAGGGCTCCACTTTGCAAAGGCAGACCTGGTATCGAGGGAAAGCTGAGCCCAGGATCCTAGGGGACACACAACCCACCTCCCAGAGGCAGCAGCTGGACCAAAGCATCATTGATGTTGTCTTTTCCCCTTGTTCCCTGTAGTGCCTGGAGCAACTTCTTGGAGTGTGGTCCCCTGCCGCACATGCCTGAGCAAGCCAAGCAAGGGTAATGCCCACGAATGGGGCCACAGATGCCTCCAGTGGAGGAAAGATGGGAGGCAGATGCAAAAGCAGTAGGAACGTGGGGCTGTGTTAGCTCATGCCGGGCTGATGAGGAGTCAGGGCAATCAGGCAGTCCTCCACTGTGCAGAGGAAAAGGTGCATGACAGGATGACAGCAGCAGGTCTGCTCTGCTCCCAGTGCCTCTGAATCCCCAGACCTGCGCTATCCATACCTAAGCCCCTGCAGGAGCCTGCCCAGAGCCCCCGACCCCTTACCCCGCCAGCTGTGTCTGTACCTTGGGTGAGAAGGACCCTTGGAGACAGCAATGCACCAACGGGTGAGCTTGGAGGGGCTGGGTCAGAAAGGCTTGCTGATCCAGGGAGCATTCCTCATGTGTGCCCACAGGTGATGGATGATCTGCACATAGACCACACCACCCAGAGCCTGCTCAACCTGGCTCTGCACTCCAGCACACTGTCTCTTCCTACCCTCATAAAAAATTCCCTTTATCTACCTTTAGGGCACCACCACTTCTTCCCCAGTCAGTCTTACACCTTAGGTGAGAGAGGGATGTGTTTGCAACTGTCCCTGGTCCCCTCCAAGGTTTCCCCATCTTCTGCAGGGCTGCTTGGGCAGAGCTGTGCTGGGGCTGATCAGGGCTGCCTGGAGGGAGAAGCACTGGGAGCTGCTGTGGGGCAAATGGTTGGGTGTAGGACAGAGACAGGCTTAACCCCAATGCTCGTGGTCTTCAGATGCTGTGGTGCAGGGGGACATCTGTATCAAAGCTTTTTTGGTGAGCAGAGGTTTTCTGGGGTTCAAGAGAGTCCTGGGGAAGTGGGGTGAGTCTCTGGGACATGTCCCCTTCTCCTGGTCTCCTGTGTGCATGGCATGGGGCATGGTGACCTGCTGTGTTGGTCATGTAGGTGCCCCTGCTTGGAGGTGCATCGCTGCCTGGGTGATGGGTATCCCCCAACCTGGGTATGCCTGCCCACGCAAGTCCCCAGAGGCTGCAGCTCACATGCCACTACAAACAGGCTAGGTGCCACCAAATGCCAGGATCTGGTCCCTGCCCACGCTCACCGAAGTGCCTGGGTGATGCATTTCCCTGCCACCCACCCCCGTGATGGGTTGGGGGATAGCTGGAATGGAGCAGAAGATCTCAGGGCCACGGTGTGTGAGTATGTGGCCTTGCCCCCTTCTTGTGGGTTGCTCCATCCCACCTGCACCCCTGAGCCCTGCCTGCCCCTCCCACAGCTCCCCCCAGCCCATCCAGGCCTTGCTTTATACGGATTTGCCAATCGCAAGCGTTTTAAATGTTAATGACGACGTTTCAGATTTGTAGTGGAAACTAATTAAAATTGTTATTGTTAGCGGGTTTGAATTGCCCAGGTGTGAATCATTATCCTCATTAAAATAATCAGGGAGATGGGGATGTGACAGGAGAGCAGATGGATGAGAAACAGCCTGAGCCAGCAACCCGGGCGGCTGGGGAGCCCCGATGCCCATGGGGAGCAGGGGCAACCCTGCCCAGGGTGGCATGGTCCCTTGGGTCCAGTCAAGCCCAGCATCCCCTGAAAGGAGGATATCCCATGGAAGGTGCTCCACTCACAACCCTAGGGGCTGCAGGGTGCTGGAAGTGGGGTGCTGGGATTTGTCAGAGCAGGAGCATTGGCGAGGAGAAGCCGCAGGACAGGACGGGGTCATCACTGCATCAACCCCCCAGCATCCGTCCTGCTTCCCCCTGAGCCAGCCTGCAGCACTTCCTCACTGGGCTGCTCCATGTCCGCCCAGCATGGTGTGTGCCAGGAGAAGGGGACAGTCCCTGTTTCCCTGGATTCAATGGAGCAGCGGGTTCCAGACCCTGCCCAGTGCATCGGGAATGATGTCCTAGCACAGCCTGCCCCAGCCTCGGAAGACGAGTGGCAGCTGGAGGCTGTGGAGCCCTGCCTGCACCCCTGCCCCCACCCCTGCCCGCGGCTGCCAGAAGTGGGAAACACCATGGCGTAGCTCATCGGCCAGCCCTGCTGGAGCCAGCCGGGCTGTGAAGCGCCCGGGGCTGCTTCTGCCCTGGGTGGACCCGCATCGCCGCAGCTGGTCCGGCCCCTGCAGCCTGTCTGCAGGGAACAAGGGCCCCTTTCTGGCGGATGAATGGGCTCAGTGTGTGCGGCCCCCCGCGAGACCCTCCAGCCCCAGACTGGCCGTTGCTGGGCAGCAGAGCTGGGGTCAGGGGTACCCTGTGGGCATGGTGCGTCAGGGCAGCTATTCAGGGAAAGAGCATGGCCCTCCCAGTGCTCAAGGTCGCCTTTGTGCCATGCATCCCAGAGTAGGGGCTGCCCTGGGGACGGCGGTGACACCAAACGGAGGAATGATGGCACATGGCCAGCGCTGGGGCTCTTTACCCCCAGCCTCTCCCCCCTGCCGATGATTGTGTCCCATCCCTTGTCCCCTGAGGAGCCAGCTGTGTGGAGTGGCTAGATGCTCTTGATGGTCCCCTGCCACTGGCTACCAGGACTCCAGCCCAGAGAGGTGGCACTTGGAGCTATGGGGCAGCTGTTTTGCCAGGGCAGGATGGAGCCCATCCCTCAGGGCATTTGCCATGGATGACTGCGGGCATGTGCTGGCCAGGTGGCACTCAAGGCTAGCTTATCTGATGATGTTTTCATCTATTGACAAATCTATTATTGATGATACACTTTCCTGGACTTGGCAGAGCTCTGTCCATGCTCCAATCATATCCATCAAATAAATCTCAGCCGGGCTTTGCCATCGCTGCTGAATTAATTATCCTCAGATTGTTTTTTCATAAATATTTGACAAGCACTAACAATGCAAGGCGTGAAGCCCCCTGGTAATTCTATGTCTCCAAATTACCCTTAAAAGGTAGCTGTCACCTCCAACACTGCAGGGGGGAGGTGTAAAGGCTGGGACAGGACCTCGACTGAGGACTGGCTGCTCCCCCCTGGGCTTTAGGGATTCCACACAATTAGGTGCAAATGGGGCACAGCACTGAGACCCATCTAATTCATGTATCAAAGGCAGCCTGAAGCAATAAGGACAACAAACTGGTCCCAAATGGATGGATGAGCGTTGCAACGGACAAGGATCCTTCCTGCAAGGGTGCACTGCTGCCGTGGCTCTGCACAGAGGTGATGCTCAACCCTCTCTGCGATAGCACAGCCCTGGGACGTTCAGATGTTATTCAGCAGAAAGTCTTGGCACGACTTGGTGTCTTTGAGCTGTGATCAGGCACGGAATGGAGACCCTGAAATGTGTAACTCAGTACGGGGTGATCTGTGGGGGGTGTGTGCCTCTTCCCCCCAAGCCTCTCTTCACACTGATGCCTTTCAAACTGTCCCTGCCCTTTCTGGAGGCCCCACAAACTCTCTTCAGGGCACAGAGACAACCGCCTCCATGCCAGGCCGCTGAAAAAGCTGCGGGGCTCAGCCTTGGGGCTGAGATTCAGGCATCCAACCTGGTTGGAGGGCTTGCTGCAGGTTTTTGGGGATGGGCACCTGGGAGCAACCCTGTGCCAGGAGGCTGGCAGCCTGCCGAAGGAGGGCCAGGCTGTGTGCCCCAACACGTGCCCACCGTGTGCACCCACCTTCAGCAGTGGTTCTGAGGCACTGGGAGGGAGTTGGCACCCAAAAGTAGTCCCACAAATTGCCAGAGGCCAGAAGGCTGTCAGAACTGAAACAAAACCAGAGCAATAACTGGAGGCACTACAAATTCTGGCTAAAATTGATTATAGGAGCAAAGCTGGAAGCTTCCCAGAAAAGCTTGCGAAGCAGCCTGCAGTCAGGAGGGAAATCTTTGCTGGAGCAGAACCCACCATGAAGCAGCCCGAGCAGCCGGTCTGCAGATCTCCCTGCTGGGCCAGACTGAGGACGCAACCAGCAGCCAGGATGCTGTTGGCTCAGCAGTGTAGGACAGCAGATACCAAAAGAGTCATCAGAGACCTCTGAATAGCTCAAAGAAATGAGTAAGCACCAGGACTTCAGGAGCTAAAGTGAAAAATGGTCTCATAGTGTTGCGCTCTGGTCCAGGAGCAGTTGTCAGCCTCAGAGCAGAGGCTGGAGCACTCTTCTGGAAGGACCAGGTTGTCCCAACACAACAGCATCCTTCTTCCTCTCCCTTACTCACCTCACAGCCCAAATGCAGGCGCGGACCTACCCCTGCCAGAGGCTGTTCATACCTGGCAGAAGTCCTGGCATCTGCTTTGGGACAGGCATGAGCTGAGAAGGACACAGCTCAGAGCAAATGTCTGCAGGATAATGCTGCCTTCACTGGCAGGAGGAAGACCTCCGGGCGGACCCACGCACAATGCAAGGACTCTCAAGATAAACTGGAAACGGACCAAAGTACGGATGCTGAGCTAGGATGGGGCTGGCAAATTAAAATGAGAGAAAGGAGGCCAAAAGCACCCGAGAGATGCTGAGACTGGCGCGCAGGCTGGAGTCTTCTTTGTAGATATGTGCTGGGAGGGGACTTAAGACATGTGCTGGGGATGGGAGCATGAAGCCTGCACGTAGGGAATGGGGCCGGAATAGGGAAGGGTGACTCTAAGCTGGTTCTAGGAGTTATCAAACAATTAAAGATGTGATAAATTTAGTCTGTGGAACAGGAAATTGGCAATAATGCAGAAATGAAAGGAAGCAGTTGAGCTAACTGCTGGGCACTCTACAAAATTGGCTATAAAAAAGAAGGACTGCCATAAATATAAGGGCAGCCAGGAGAGGACATTGCTGGTAATAAAACCCCTGCTCCCCATGCGGGAAATGGGGAGACACAGAGCTGAAGCTATGAAGATATCAACCGTGGCTGTTCTCATTCGGGATGCACAGCTGAACAGCGATTAATGGAAGGCCAGAAGCAACACGTGTGCTGGGTTAGCTCGCCCCTGCTCTGAATTGATGGTATTAGACCAAGGTGCTTCAAAAACTAAAAAAAAACCAAAAAAATCCATCCCACCATGCTAAGGGTGCTGACCGGAGTGTTGGCCTGAGCTCCCATGGAAAGAGGTACCCGTGCACAAGCTGGGAAAGTGCCACTCTGGTGTTTGGACAGGCATCAGGATAAAGGGTGAGCTAATTGCCTTGGATTGCATTGCATCAAACGAGCACATAATAAATGCCAGGATTGGGGTCAGGCAAGTGCAGCCCATGGAAATTGCCTTTGAAGCTAGAGCCCCAGCGAGCAGCAGTCTGCAGGGAAGCTGTCGGCAGCAAACGCGGTGCTCTGCCACCGCTGGAGCCATTCGCCTCCTGTGCAAGCAAAAGCAACAACAGCTTCATGACAAAACCGAGCTAATGAATTGTTAAGATTGACTGGAGCTATTTTCAGCTGATCCAGGACAAAACATTCAGCAAAAATCCAGCTATAGGAGGGGAAAAAACCCAGCTGCTCTGTGTTCAAGAGGCAGGAAACAAGACTCTCATGGGACACAAGCACATGAAGGGCCCCTTGGGCTGGTGCCCGCGACCCCTGCTTTCCTTCTGCCTTTGTATGGAGATGGCTGGGGGGGATTTGCTCTGCTCTGCTGCTGCTAACCGCTGAGCCTGGGGGGTGGTTGGCTTTCCTGGGCTACCAATAGCTCCTCCAGGCTGGTGGCCATCCCTAGCAGGGCACAGCTAAGCATCCTCTGCAGCTCCGCATTTGCTGATGGCTGGGAGCTTGAGCCTGACCAAACTGTGCTCCACGGAGGAACTTCACAGCGAAGGACATGGCTTTGGTCACCATGGATGTCCTTGTGTCTTTCATTAAGGCGTGGTGACTTCTTCTGAGGATGTGACCCAAGCAAAAAAGCTGGTCTGGGGAAGTGCTTTGCCATGTCCACTGTAGAGAGGTGGTCTCTCTCACCACAGCCACTGGGCTGTCCTACAGCTGCCCCCCAAGCCCTAAACAAGGGTGATGTGGATGCAAATGTTGCATGTGCATGGCAGACGAGGATTCGGGGAGGGTGTCTGGGTAAACACAGGGAGTTCATGGGTCTCCAGACACACCGGCTCTGGGCAGATGCTGTAGCAGACCTGCTCACGACCCTGCATAGTGCACTTCTCGTTAATCCCCTGGACAGTGGCACGGGTGCCAGCCCGCACCCACTGCCTGTCTGTCCTGCTGCCCTGCAGCCATCCTTCAGCCCTTCCCTGACCTGCAGCACCCAGGCAGTGGGTCTGCTCACCTCTGTAACAAACGGAGCTTCTAAAGTTCCATGCCAGGCTTTGTTTCAACAGAAACGAAGTTGGCTTCAGGCACAGAGACCTCAGGAAGAGGCAGAACAAAGGACATACTATTTTATAAAGCCCCCCTATTCTGTCTGCTGTGGTCCTGTCTCAAAACTGTCACTTCTCCTGCACCAAGGCAGCCCCCCCTCAGCTCTCTGATGTCTCCTTGCCCCTCCAAGCAGCCCACAGCCCCTCTGTGCACAGGTTCCCCAAGGCTGAGCCATCCTGCCTCATCCCTTCCCTATACCCAGCCCACCCCCTCTGATCTGGGTGCTTAGCAGAGACCACGGGCTGCTGCAGGCTGGATGGTTGAAGAGGGGCTGATGTGACCCTGGCAGTGCCCAGACCTCCCACAGCATCTCTGCAGCCACCTGCACTGTGCCTTGCCCTGTGCTCCTCCATGAAACAACAGGATGAGCATGGACTACGGGGCAAAGCCCTGAGCACCCTTGGAGCAGCAGCTTACAAACTCCTGATGGTTGCAGGGCTCAGAAAGGGTGTTGATTTGGGGACCTCCCCAGGCCCCAACACCTCAACACAGCCCAGGGAGAGCCCCAACAATGGCAGAGTGATGTGGTCCTATAGGAGACACACGGCACGGTATGGTGCCTTTGCGGAAAATTGGTCCAAGGCTAAAAATACTCTCACCTTTCACTGCAGGCTCAGGCAGCAAAGCAACAGGCTTGTCATGTGGTAGCAGCCAGAGCTGGGAAGGGAATTTGTATCAGGCACTTACCATAGCGTGGTCCGCAGGAGAGTGGTGGGCACGTGCAAGCTGCTCTGCAGAGGTTCCCCAGGTGCAGGGGGGTGGCTGAGGCTAACGGAGCTACGGCAGAAAGTCTGCGGCGAAGAAGAGGGGATGGATGAGTCACCTCGTCTGCAGAGAGCTGGAGCTCACACTCACCCCATCTCCCACCACTAATTAATGCCAACACTAAATACAAACACATCCAAGTTACTCACTAATGGGACGTGGACAGGCTGAAATGCAGAGTCTTCACCAGCACTTGCTTTAAAAATGAAGCAAACTCCCACGTGGAAACCTCCAGCTCCACTTGAAGCTGCTAATTTATTCCCCTTCCTCTGCTCAGCCTCCAGACATACCCCAGTGTGTGTGATGAGCCCCAGCAGCCGGCTCCAGAGCTGCCCGTGCCCACCCTTAACTCCGCTGCGCACCATGAAAAACGCAGCCCTGATGCCAGGAGAGCATGGTTAGAAGGGGCAGGGAAAGAGCTGAAGACCTGTGATGGGATGCGGGGCAGAACGCAGGTCTAGGACACGGGGTTATCTGATGGAGAGGTACCTGGAGAAGGTCCATGGAAGACAGACTCCTGGCTAAACCATGCAGGATTTAACTGCCCTTTCTTGGCTCATGAACCCAGCCATGGCACCCACGGGGTTTTTTACGGAGCGCGGGTCTACGCTCTCGCAGCAGGGAGCCGGCTGGCCACGTTTCATTAATGCTCAGTGCTTAATGCAGCTGGTCGCCGTGACCCCTGCAGTCCGCAGGCGCTGGAAATCAATATCTTCTCACAAGGCACTGTATAATCTGTGTGATAACATGTGCGCTGCTGACTTACTGGAAAGACCATCCTGCTCTGCCAGGGTCAGCCTGGGACAGGGCAGCACAGACCATTTGCCCCCACTGTTCTCATGGGGCTGGGTATCAGCATTGGCCGGTGGTAATTGGTTATTTTGGGGGAGCGTTCCCCATAGTTTAATTTAAATAATGAGGCTGGATCCCGACTTTGAACTTGAATGGGGTCTGTGAAGCCCCGAGACCAGCATCCTGGGATGAGTGGAGGTGGCCGGCCACTGGCCACTGAGTAGAACCCTGGTGCCCTGGTGCAGGGGATGCCTGTGGACTGTGCTCCTGCTCTCCGACGGGGCTCTTCTTGCCATCTCCAGGCCAAGCTCTGCCTTGTGCAGAAGCAAAGAAGGAGAAAACTGCACTGCAGCATGGACCCAGCTGGCCCAAATGGAGCCACACTCAAGCCATGGGGCAACGAAGCCCAGCAATCTGCCCCACTGTGACTCTCTGCAATGGGGAACCCCCTCTTGCTGACTGTTCACTCGACCACCAAGGGCTCGAGAGAGATCCTGGTACCAGCGTCGCCGCCACAGGCTGCTGCTCTGGGTGCATGGGCAAGGACAGGGCGCCCCAAGATCCCTCTATCCCGGGGGGTCCAGCAAAGCCCCTACCAGTAACGTGGGGCCATGGGACAACAGGGAGCAGCGGGTGATGTGTCTGCCTTGCTGGTAGCCCCCACGCACCCCTCTATCAGCTGGGCCCAGCTGTCTGGGCACCTATGGGTAATCCATCTGCTGAACATGCTACAGGCCATTAGCTTTAACTAGAGGGAGTTGTGGGTAGAATCATTAAAGGAAAAGTTCACAACGCAATTAATAAAGCACCTCATTAGGTCTCCTTCCTATACAAGCATGCAGCTCCTGCTACCGGCTCTGGCAGGTCTGGTGCTCCTGCTCCCCATAAGGAGACAGTTATTTTCTTCTCAGGAGGCAGCTGATGGCTGGGAATGGCACAAGCAGGGTGCTGCTCTGGGACCGTGACTTGTGGCTAGATGGTATTTATCCCACTGCTGTCCTGCCCACGAGTCCTGCAGCCCTGGGCTACTGCAGGACAGCTCTCCATGCCCAGGGCAAACAGAGCGGGTAAGCATGATGAAAACCTACCATTGTGTGGTGGGGATGCAGAAGACATCTGCCCTGATGTGGGCACCGGCACCAGTAGTAGCCCCTGCCAATCACCTACCCTGCTTTGTCTGCGCGGTCCCACTTGCTGTGTGGGAACCAGCAGCATCTTCAGGGCTGCTGGCACTTTGATATTTTATTCCTGGGGCTTAATTACAACTAAAAATGGACTCTTTACCACCTCTGGCTCTCTTTGTGCTCCTCCAAACGCTCATGAGAGCCCTGCTGCCAGGCAGTGCCAGTGCACCAGGGCAAGGGGGTTCGCCACCCTCCAGGGGCCATAGGGTGTCCAAAGGGAGGCCAAGGGCTGCACTTAGGGATTTACCACCCAGAGCCTCCTATAGTGGCACACTGGGGTCTCCCATGTTGGTTCCTGCCTCTCCAGAGAGTTTGCAAGGGTGAGTCCAAGGTCCAGGCTGTCTCCTGGTTGTGCTTGACTGGAGGTGGTGGCCACGTGAAGGGCTGTGTTTGCCATCCTTGGCCACTGCCAGGCACGGGGATTGCTATCAGAGACAAATTTTGCATCACCTTTTCCAGGCTGCCTCTTGCAGCTACACAAGGTCCTTTTGCTTTCCTCTCCCAGCACCCACTGGAAGCTGCTGTGTGCTTTGAGTTCCTGGGACCCACTCCCAGAAGCGTCTGCACAGCAGCCTGGGGGGACACTTCTTGGATGCGCCATAGAAAGGAAAGTGCCAGAAGGTGTTGTCATTACTGACTGCTCTTTTTGCTGCCAGCGGATGTTTCATATCACTGGCTCTTTTTAGGTTTCCTTCATCCTATCCTCACCCTTGAAACTCTCCAAGGTCTTGCGACTCATTGGCACGGAGGGCACCCACCAGACCCGTCTCTGCTCGGAAGGTGGCAGGGGTCCATGCTATGTCCCATCAGTCAAACGCCAAGGCACACAGGTGTGTGTTGCAAGCACTCAGGTCCCAGCAGACATCCCATGTCAGGGCAAGTGTAGCGCTGCGGGGCTGAGGGCTTCAGAAGCAACCACTGGCTATGCAACCAGGCAAGAGGAGAGCAGAGGTCCTGGAAAACAGTGGCAACCCTGGACAGCAGAGCATCTCTGTGGGACCGAGGGCTCCTGGCTGGATTCAGCGCTGCCTGTCCTTGCAGACCGGCAGTACTTCAAGGCAAGAAGTGAACTGGACCCCATCGGAGCAGGGAAACATCCTGGGCAAGAGGGAGGCAGGCATGGAGGTGACCTTTTCTTGTACAGGGCTGGAGATGTAAAAAAGAAAGCTGTGATGCTACCGGTGATGGATCCCCGTGGGAAAGAGAAGCAGTAAATGCCTATTATTTGCATCTCCCTCCATCTGCAGGCTTAACAAGGGGCTTGTCCAGAGGAGAGAGAGGCAGGGCAGAGGGGAGGCAGGACTCAACGGACAGGCATGGAGACTGATGCTTTATCAGAGAAGGGATCATTGAGGATGGTAGTAGGGGCAGGGACCACTTCAAACCACTCATGGGGAGCCCTGGTGAGGGCAGGGAAGAGCCTCCAGGTCCCACTCCTGCCCTTTGAGATATATTATTTTGGGACAAGCTGTCACCCTCCTGTCCCACGAGATGCTGGAGTGTGTGGGTAGGGCTCAGAGGAGGTGGCAGCAGATTTCGCATCTGAATCAGACTCCTTCTCTGTCTAATCTCAGCCAGTACAAGTGGCTTAACCCATCGGACCAGTTCCAAATCCTCCTCTCCTCCTCCTGATCCCACCTAAGCCCCGAGTTTTCCCCCCTTGATAATCTCTGATTCACTGGGATCATGAGATTGCTCTGCCAACTGCACAAATCCAGACACTTTGCTGCTGCGCGGGGACCCAAATGGGAATGGATGCAAATGGTGAATCTTAACGATGTTTTCCTCCTCTCCACCACTGTCCCAGTCCTGCCGCTCCACTCCCACGAACCTGAGAGCCCAGCAGAGAGCCCAGCAAAGCAAAGACATGGCACTACAAGGGAGACATGCCCACATCCCATAAAACCCCCAGGCTCCCAAGGCAGAGCACAGGGCTCAGACATTCCTCTGAGGACCAGGATGGGATGCAGGGCCTCCTGGGCAGAGCTGGTCCTCACTGCTGTGTGTTAAGGGGATGGGGTACACATGGACACAGGCTGTGTGCAGGCTCCAGGACACCCCCAGCCGTGGGGTGCCCTGTCTGTGGGATGGGAAACACGGTCAGGCAGCTCCACCGAGCCCCAGCCCCAACACCAAGGGCAAGGGATGCTCTGCTCTGCTAGCCACATCCTTCAGGGGCTGTGCAACACCCTGTATTCATGGCATCTTGCTTCTGAGCAAGAGTACCTATGGCATACGGCTTCCGCAGTGGGGTGCCCTGACCCCAGCCAACACACTAGTCCCACTTCAGACCCCTTCTCTGCTCCTACCCAAGGGTTTACAAGACGGGACATGTCTTTGCACAAAAGCAGGTGACAGACTGGAAAGCCCCTGCCTAGCTCGTAACGTATCTGAGTCACGTCTTCCCTCTCTGGACACTTTGTCCAAGGGGAAAATCCTGACATCAGCAGTCGGGCTGCTTGCCTCGGTCCCCACGTGCCACGTGGGGAGCCAGCAGTGCCCCAAACACCCAGCCTGGCCACGGCAGCAGCACACATCCCCACACCACCCCTTCTTGTAGGGAAACATACTTGTTGTTGCCACTGTCCCCAGTTTTCCTCTATAAAATCTCCTCTAAGCTGTGAAATCCCTGCCTGCCAGGAATTAGTCTTAGCATTGCTATCTTGCAGCCATTTTGAAGACATTTCCTTCACATCCTTCTATTTGCCTTTTTTTTAAATCTTGGATTCCCTATAACATTTTTCACCCCCAGGAGTGAGCTCTGTGTGCTTTTTATCTTTGGAAATGTGGGCAAAGTGCCCCATAGCATCACATTTAAGGAGGGATGGAGGAATAAGTGATTGCTGTTGGAGCACAGTGGGCTTGGCTCTGATTTCACATAGGGGTTTTCTTCATCCCTCCTACAATAGCCTTATGTCTAATGATATTTGTCTAATTAGAAACATGCCCAATTGTTTTACACAGTAGGAAAATGGGCTGTTTGGCAATGCTGATGTATATCACAGTGATGAGGGGTATGCAGAGCCCTGAAATAGATGGGATTTAGATGAGAGAGAAAGATTATATTCAGGTGCTCTGTTCTGTCAGAGAGCCTTTGATTTGGTGGATTGTGTAGCATGAAAGGCCAGGCTTGTTACAGCCTTTGTGTGACTAAGAGTAAGATATTAAAGTTTGATGCACTGCTCTGGGAGACGCTACGTGATGGATAGAGGAGACTTGCTAGGCATTGTAGGAGCTGTGTAGGGCCTTTAGGATCTTTGGGGGCTGTTTGTTATGTATTTCCTTGCCTAATGGTTTGCGCGTGAGCAGAGTGCTAAGGTCGGAGTCCAGATTGCTTGTGTGACCTTGGCATATGATTTTCATAGGCAGGAACATTTGGTTCTGCGCAGTGAGCGGCTTCTCATGAATTGCATGCAGTGACCCTGGGTGTCAGCAAGCAACCTCAGTTATTTCATTTCTTACACTTTAGAAAGAGTTATGGCTTATATTACCAGGATGTTTTCTCTGCACAGAATTCTACAGCGGTGGGTGGGAAGGTTCCTTGGACGTCCCTGGTCCTCTCTTGGGACTATATCCAACACTAACACGAGCTCAGGCCATGGTTACACCTAGCTAATCCTTGAAAGTCTCCAAGGACAGAGACACCTTCAAATCTCCCAGTGAACTACTGTGTCTGGGGAGGACATGAAGCAGACCTGGACTGGGTTTGCAACAGCTCATCTCGCCTGGGAGCCCCCTGCCCATTTGGCACATCTCCCCTTCCTTTCCCCACAGATGGGACAGATGGAGTAGGACTGTGGCCAGCTGTGACAGGATCCCACTGTTGCGCATCCCCAAGTCCTTTGTCCTGTGGAGCCATGCACAGTTGTGAGCAGGGCACTGGTCCCCATGGAAAAGCCAGTGAGCCCATGATGTTGAAGACACCTGAGGCTTCCTGAATGATGGAACCTGGACAACTGTAAGTCAAACGTAGCCAGAGATGCCACTTCAGGCAAATTCTGGGGGCTCGGACCCTACTGGGCAGTGTGTCCTTCCCGGAACTGTCTCATTTGCATCCCTGGAGCATCCGGGCTTTGTTGTTGCAGGTAGGTGCTTGCATTTGGTTGTCAGTGCATGGGGCCAAGCCTCTTCCCCAGCCCCTTACCAGTGCAGGGCAGAGGGAATAGGTGTAGTTCAGCTGCTTTTGCTGGTGTTCCCACTGTGAGCATCACACCTGCATGGGGGAGTCTTTCCAACACCAAGCACCATGGCAGGTCAATACCAAGGATGCTCCAAGAACTGCAGGCTCCAGACCTAGAGCCAGCTGGGCTGTAGGGACGAAGCGATCAGTCCCGAGGACAGCTGGGCTGTGACACATTTCCTAGGACTAAGCCTTCCATTCTTGCTTTAACCTTTTCTGGTGACTTGTGGTGACTGTGTTAAACAATGATATGCCTGCAACATGACAGTGATTTGTTTAAAGAGCCCACACTTGTCCTTGTTAGCGCTCACTCGGTGCTCTGACAGTCCTGTCAAAAGCTTCTGCACATTTTTCAGTTCTCTCCCTCATTTGCTGCTGTCACCATTGGGAAATATCCAGACAACAGCAGCCCTGGTGGCATTTGAGCAGCTCAGGGGCCTTGGCTCGGCTGCATTGTCCCTGCTTGACATGCTGAGCAGTCACTGGTGAGCCCAGGCATGCACGTTTGCATCCTCAGCCCAGTGCAGACCACCTGGCTGCCCCACTGCCCGGGCCTGGCCCTGTGCAGCAACATCACCAATGAGCCTGTGGGTACCAAAGGGTTGCCCAGTGCTCTAGACCAGAGCACGACGCTGGTCCTGTGCTCTAGTGCCACCTCTCAGCCTAGACTTTGTGTGGCTGGATCCTGGGAATGGTCTGGGCAAGGACCGAGTGCTGGTTCCTGTCCAGCAGTAGGCATTTGCTGGAGCTGGTAGTTTGGGCATTTGACAGCTGTCCAAAAAAGAGGGTTTTCCAGCTAAAAAAGAAGGGCAAGGAGCTCAGGTCCCCCCTGTCCTCTCACCAGAAGATGACTGTGCAGAAAGGGGATGCTGCTGTCACCAGCTCTGGCTGCCAGGCTTCAGACTGAACGTAACCACTGTAGGCAGAGCATTAGGCATGCAGAGACTGGTCCTCTCTGGGGACGTGGCTGGGAGCGAGGTGCCTTTCAGAACATTTAAGAGCTAATGCTTCAGTGTCCAGGGAACTCCCACATGGATGAACCTCAGGGCTGAGCAGGGCACCAGAGAGAGTAGGTAGATTTATGCTGAGGTTTGGGTAAATTGTAGTGAGCTTGAAGGTTGTTTGACAGGGCTGGGAGCACGCGGCAGCAGACTCAGTATGCAAACGGAGCAGCCTGCTCCAAGAGCTAAGCCCTGCCTGAGAGTTTCTGGCCTGGACCATGCAGTTAACGTTGGGCAATTCAAGTAGTTCCTCTGCCGTAATGTCTGTGGATACCCCAGAGGAGGGAACAGGCAGGGAGGCGGTGGAAATTAAACTCAAGGACAGGTACCCATAACTATCTGCAACCCTGCGCTGGGCTAAGCAGTCCTTCACAACCCATGCAATCTCCTCCCCTCTGGTACGAGCAACATGTGGCTTCTTCATCTCAGCCTCCTTGCACACAGATATTCCCTGCACACTTCCTGGGGGGTGTCCTGGCCACTCTGCTCTCCCTGTGCACCAATAAGGGTGCATGGGTGCCATCTCCAACACCACTGTCTCGCCCAGGACCCAGCCATCCCACCCTGCCCCTTCTGCGATGCCTGCCTGCCCCAGCACATCAGATACTGGCCTGGATCCACTGAGCTGCAGGGAGATGACGAGCCCAGAGAAACCCATTTTCCAGAGATAATGTTATATTTTCAGAGTGTATGTAGACAAATACGGCCAAATGTTCCCCTCCCTGAAGCCATCAAAGCACCAATGACTCCGTAATATTTAATGGCTTGTTTTGCTCCCTAAATGATACAATGAAAAGGATTATTAATGTTAATAGCATTCTTATCATATTTTAATAGCATCATGTATAACCGAAATGTCATCTCAGCACATATTTCTCTTGCTCTCACCCAGGGCGCGGAGTAATCATACTCCAGAGATGCGGTGAAGGAAGAGACATTGGGCAACGGGGTGGAAATGGGGGCTGGGGCCCGAGGCTGAGCTGGACTCAGCGGGCTGGAGAGAAGGGATGCAAAACCACATGAAGAATCATTCCCTGCAGGTAGAGGAAGGAGGGGAAACTGAAGGGCCAAGAGGAGTGATGGGCAGGGGAAGGAAGCACAAGGCAGCTCCAGCCAGGCCCCAGAAATCCTGGGCACTGAAGGGGCCACTTGTATGGAAGGTGTGAAAATGGTACTGGCCCCCTGCAGCCACCAGGTCCAGTCGATCTGTCAGGCCAGGAAAGGGATGGGCACCCCAGACAAGGCAGGTCAGGCCATCACTCTCCCAGGAGCAGGGCAGGATCCCCCAGGACCTGCCAAACATGCTGCTACTGCCGCTTCTTTTCTTGACACATCGGACTCCATCAAGAGCAACTGTCAGTGATATACTCCAATTTTCAGCGTATCATTTCACAGTCCACTGAGCATTTTTCTTTTTTTTCTCCCCCTCGTCCAATCCATCTTATAGATTAGTTTAACTAGGCCTAAAACCCACATTTTTCATGTGGGGTTTGGTTTCCCTTGCATTCAGCCCTCGTGTCCTTGCCAGGCAGGGACTGTGGTGAGCGGAGGCTGAGTGCACAGGGGCCCCTTTGGGTAGAGCCAAGCTCAAGGACAATGACATTCAAAACCCTCCTGGACACGTTCCTGTGCAACCTGCTCTAGGTGAACCTGTTCTGGCAGGGAGGTTGGACTAGATGATCTCCAGAGGTCCCTTCCAACCCCTATCATTCTGTGGTTCTGTGATTCTGTGTCGTTTCATGTTCCCAATGTCATTGCATTTCCATAAGGGAACTGCAAAAAGAAGACCCAGAAAGGTTCAAGGAGCAGCCAAAAGCTGCTAAAGCTTCCGCAAAAGCTCTGCACCTGTAAGATCTTTGCATCTGTGAAAGCTAGCACAATGATACGTATGGGTATGGATCTTCCTCATTGTCCCACGGCCAAGTGTTTTGCACAGCCCGACCTCTGCGCTTGTCCATGTGCGGCATCCTGCCTTCACTGACACCTGTGCACCCACACTTACTCCTCATCCTCTCCTGCAGGCACATGGGCACTGCTTGTGTACAATCCCATATGCATCTGCCCTCAGGACCTGGGAACCTTCTCCACAGATGTGTGAGCACGCATGCACACACGTGCATGGACACCCCTCCCCAAGCCAGCTTGCTTTTGTGCTGTGAGATGAAAGGGGGCAGCTCGACTCTGACCTGCTCATATTTCACTAAAATGTTATTTTAACACTTAAAAGGGTAGAAAATACCATCGGCGGCTCTTCATTTATCAGATCGATGCACGGGGAGCAGGGCACGCATGCTCTCCACATTAATGAGCCCAGGAGCCGGCTGCAGCTTCCCAGCACTGCCCTGGCACTCAGGCTGCAGGGGTGCAGGGAATCAGGGATGGGGTGCTGGCACCCCAGAGGACAGATCCCCCTATTTTCGCCTTTATGGAAGGCTGTGGGTGCTCAGTGACTCCCATGGTGGCTGGGGGACCTGAGCAGGGAAGGGAGGGCAAACCCATCAGGAGGACAACGACGGTGGAGACCTGATGGAGGCCTGCAGCCTTCAGCCCACAGCAAATGCACCAGGAATGTGGAACAACAAGCACATCCTGGATTTCCCCTCCTGCCCCCAAGGTCACAGCTGATTGCTGGAGCCAGGGACTCATGCAGAGAGCTACTGCCTGGGATGGGGAGGTGTTGGATCTCCTTCCCAGCTGGGAAGGGTCCTACCAGCCAGCCTAGCCAGGGACAGCCCCATCAGGCTGCAGCTGGATTTATCTCCCAGCTGGGTTTCTCTTCTGGTGCAATATTGCAGCCACTTGACTTCTCTCAGTGCTGGAAGGACCTCAAGCTTGGTCCCTCTCTGCCCCAGAGCCGCTGTGGAAAGCAGCCTTCACTTCTCCTCACTTTCTGCCCTGCTCTGTGCGGCACCACCTCCCAATGTCCTGCACGATGCATGTGGAGGAAGGGCATACGTAGGGCTTGTCTTCCCACAGGACACGGTGATGCGATGGCTCCACTCACCAGTGGGATCCAGAAAGCTGCCATGTGGACACTGTTCTATAGAAAATGACAGTACAAGGCAGCACTCTCATCCAGACAGTCCCAAGGACAGAGACATTGGTACAGGGACAGTCATCCTACCCAGCAAAGCCACAGTCACAGCAGGAATTTTGCCCATATTGGAGCAATAAAATCTGCATCTCCACCGGGAAGTCTTTGCTCAAGAACTTGCCGGTACCTCTGTGTTGGCAAGGAGCTCTAACCATCCTCAAGGCTGAGGACAAAGGACAATTATAAAAATCAGGCGGTGTCAGGGGAACTACAGGGACCAGTGCTGGGTTTGCTTGTTTAACACCTTCGTTAATAATCTTGGCAGGGAGGGTAAACAGAAGAACCAACTGTGAGGGATTCACAGGTACTTTCCAGTGTGAAAGTAATATTTTGCTGGGGTTGAATTTTTCATAGCCCTCAGGGTATTGCAAAAATGGCTTTGAGTCCTAAAGGTCTCAGAATTTTAGGACAACGATTTTACTCCTTACTTTTTCTTCTCTGACTTAGAAGACATCACCAGAAGGCTTCCTGAAGGGTCCTCCAGGGCCATGGACACACGTAAAGGTCAGGCCTCCCCTGCACATGAGGATCAGCTCCTGTTGCCGACAGACTCCTCACACAAAGGGCTGCTCTGCAAACACCCAGATGGGCACATCCATGCTGAGCTTAACCTGCCTGAAACCAGACCTGCACCAGGGATGGGATTATCTCTGTGTTTGCAGCATCCCAGACCACCGAGCCCACACCTGATATGTGCTGTGAAACTACAAGAGGTGCCGTGTCCCGTCTGCTTTCATACAGCGAGTCATAAAATAAAGAAAAAACCTTTTACATGAGATCTCCCACAATGCTTTCAGTGGATGTTGGATATCGAAGCATCCCACGATGGAGCAAAGC
The DNA here is from genome assembly GCF_964199755.1 of Larus michahellis. Classification (NCBI taxonomy): domain Eukaryota; kingdom Metazoa; phylum Chordata; class Aves; order Charadriiformes; family Laridae; genus Larus; species Larus michahellis. Next base: position 2,350,642 of record NC_133906.1, on the reverse strand, counting down.
AAAATCACCCCCCGAACTGCTGGTTCACGCAACACGCACTATGACTAATGCCATATGAAATGTGTTCTCCCAGTTTAGCTGAAAAAATAATCAGAAAAAAAATCAGGAGTTTTGCAGAAAACTAGAGAAAATTATTTTAAAATGGAAACAAGAACAATATTACCAAGCAGTATTCATTGAAAAGAGTAAGACACACAGCTCTCCTAAATAACACATTCCTGAAATTTGCAGATGAAACTAAATTGGAGAAGAGATCAAAATACCAAAGAGGATAGAGGACACACGGAGCGGGTCCCGCTGAGACTGCAGGCAGTCGGAGGCAGAATGCGATCCACTTGGAAAAACACAGCCAGGCCATTTAGGAGAAAATGATCCGAATCACGGTCTGTCGCTGGGAGGGGGAGCCCTGTGGTGCAGTGAGGCTGAGCAAGACTTATCACCACAATTGAGGGGGGTCTTGCCACACCACTGTTTTCTTTTCTCACCTTCCATCCTATTTTTTCTGAGGATCAGAGTCTGGCTGGAAAATCTGTCTGCTGTTCGCAGAGTATTTTAAGGCAGGCTGGCTCCCCACAAGCCCTGGGGATGCTGCCACCCCAGGGGAGGGTGACAACTGCTTGCAGGAAGATAAGCAAGGATGAATGCCTAACCAGGAGCTTTATTAAGCACACACAGCCCAAAATACAGCTTCTATCCCAATGCCTTGGGCTCCCAGCACTGTGTCAGGGCTCTGGGTGCACATCAGCAGCCCCAGACACCCGGTCATGGCACCGGGCATATCCTTGATGCATCGATCCCAGTCTCCGAACTATGTACCCCGCTGCTGGACCATCCACCCATAGGCTGCTGCTCAGTCTTGGTCTCCCTCGAGAGGCTCTGGATGGCTTTTCTGCCCGCTCGGGCAGGGATTTCCCACAGCAAACCACCGTACCGGTCAGTAATGGGGGCTGAATGTGGTGGAGGCCTGGACAGGGCGACTGGAGGTCTCCTCAAACAGCAGCTCTGACATGATCCGTGTTATAGCTGCATCGCTCAGTCAGTGGGCATATGGCAAGCCATTCACTAAATAAAAAAATTAAATTACCCAAGACTATAAAACAGTCAATTTAGAGAGATATCCTGGCTGTAATAGGGCAATAACATTTCATTTACTGCTACAATGGCCATCTTACACAGGAACGGGTGTTTCGGGGGGGTGGCACGGGGCACCCCAAACACGTGTGTGTTTAGGAGGGGGGTGATGCTGCCACAGCTGGGGGGTGTCCCTAGGCTGGCCAGCTGGCAGCTCAACAGCTCACATCGATGAGCAAGGGCTGCTGTGGCAGTCCCTCCTCTCGGCCTCGCTGCTCTCAGGTTGCACGCTCACCGCGGGCACTCCAGCCTCCGCGACGTGGAGCATTAATGTCACATTAGCCTAATGGGCAGTTTTCTCATTTCCAGGTTCCACATCCTCATTTTCCAGGCACGGATAAGATGTTTGTGCCACAGACGGCGTCGCCTATCAGCATGAAATGCTGTTGCTCTCTCCTCTCCTTGTCGGAGTGTGGAAAACGGAAGAATACTTTGCAATCTGGTTATATGTAGCCCACACATCTTACATCCTCTACTGTTTTGTAGCTGCTGATTCTACTTATGAAAATGGGTTGAAACGTGGCCTAGATGGGAGGGATGGGAGGCCTTGGGGTCATTTGCACCCTCTTGTTTCTCCAGGAGCGTCATTCCTCCAGCATCCTGCCGCAGCATCCCTGCAGGAGCCACTTTTCTGGCGGTGTGGAGGTACCAAACACCAGACTTGAGCATTTAGCTATGAACTCCCTGGAGTGATGGACCAAAAAGCTGTTTAAAAAGAGACATGGAGAAGGGGACAATGCTCATCCCCGAGGCACCAAAACCAGCTAGGCAGGACAGAGAGGGAGAAGAGAGGAACTTAGGCCACCCTTTGATGCTGCAAAGTACTCAGCAGCCTTAATCGTCTCTCTTCAGCCCTTTTTTCCTTCAAACCAGGTCAACTCAGCAGTTCAGCTTGCAGCCCCGTTGTAGGGCTGCAGGAACCATGCACTGGTGCCGTGGGTGACCTGGGGAAGCCATGTTAACAGCAGGAGGGGAGCAGCACCCCTCGGGTGCAGACCCGGAGCACCCTTGCTGCCTGCGTGCCACCGTCTCTCCCTGATCCAGTTGGACCTGCTTGCCCTGCCTCGCTCCATAAGCCTGGCAGGGCAGGGTTGACGACTCACCATGTGTCCCCTTTGGACCCTTGGGCTGCTTGACTGCCTTCATGGCCTCCGGCTGCCCTGCTGTGAGGACGTGAGCCTCGGCGGGTGCCGGCAGAGCTGTGGGGGCATCCTCGGGCTCCTCTTCTCAGCTGCTTGTATTGCAGGGCGTGGGCAGGAGTTGGGGGCAGAGCCTCTCTAGCAACCTGTTTATAAGGCAAAGGATAAATAGAGGTGTCCTTCAGTACCCGTAAATGCAAGTGTAACCTAGGGCGGTTAGAGAAGATCCATCCCCACCCATGTCCTGCAATTCTGGCTCTTTCTGTCCTACGTGTGCTGGCTTTCCAGTGCGGTCTGCTGAGCAGGTGGCTTGGGGAGGGGACAGGAGAGACGTGCTGGTTCTGTAGTGCTCCGGGGATTAAGTTACCTTGGGGTAAGTGATTTGGAAACCGGCTGGCCTGGTCACACTGAATTGTTCAGAAGGGAGAAGAATTTTAAAACACAATAACTAACGATGCCACTTGACACCCCACCCCTCTGACTGATCTCATGGAGAAACGGCAGTTTTGGACAAAGGCAATGAAACGGTCATCTCTGACATCGTGTCTCCATGCTGCTGCCTTACTGCCCACAGCTGATGTGTACAAGCTCCAGAGCTTTCCAGGAGCCATGTGAGATGCTCCTGTCGGTTGTGGGGGCTCTGCTTGACAGGCTTAAGTGACATCGCGTTCAGGTCCGCATCCCATCAGGCTGATCACGCTTCACCTCCACTGGCTTTTCACTGTGATTTTTATATATTTTGAATTTTCCTTATAATGCCAGTTTTCTAACTTGCTTTACCCATCCTGCAGTCTCTCTTTACTTGAACACAACAAATATTTCAATGGTGACACAGGAGTGCTCATACTGTCTCTTCCCATGCACCCCCTTGCTTACGTTGGGCTGTGAAAATCCTTATGGAAAACATTTAGCAATTGCTGTAGCTCTCTTTCAAGCTGCCAGCATCTTCCCGTGGAATAGGCTATGGGATAGACTTTGCACACAAGTATTTTCTTGTCAACTAACTGACAGCAATAGCTGCTAACCGAGCTATCTTGTTGTCTCTTTCTGTACGCGAGAACTGGAAGACAGCGTTAATATTCCCTCTGCAGTGCATCCTTGTGATTTTTTTCCATATCGAAGAGCACTCTGGACACAGCACCTGTCCCCACATTAGATTTCCCCAAATGCTACTTAACTGGGACATTAAGACCAGCAAAGCCTGTTGCCCATCAGCGCACCGTGCTGCGGCACTCAGCTTTGCAGGGGTGAAGGCGTAGGTCAGTGGGTTGTTATTGCTGTAAACTATGAAGGATGGCGTGCGGCAGAGGAAGTCACAACATTTATCAGTTACAGTCTGCTTCGGAGAGAGAAACCCCAGCTTCTCTGAGGCTGGGTTTCATTCTTCTCAGACGCTGCTAGTGCTGCTGACCCATAGCCAATAACTGTTAGATTAGCTTCTCATCGTCCATGCAAGTCTCTCTTTTATCCTACAGCCCGTGTCCAAGCCCAGCTCCCGTTAACACCTGCACCTGGAGAGGAGCTGATTTAACACTTCACAGCCAGGGATATCCCTTATTTCCATCTTGTCCCAGGACACACTTCACTGCCCCATGGTTCCTCATTGGCACCACCCTATTCCTGCTATCCTGCTGGACTTCTATGCTGGATGCTCCCTAAAATTGCTCCCTCCTTCAGTTAAACGCAACCAGAGCTCATTTGTGGCAGTGCTGTAGCATGGGAAAGGCCAGGAGGGTCCTGTCCACCTTCACCCTGACTCTTATCCTTCCCCAAGAAGTGCATGGAGGAGGGCTGAGGGTCTGGTGCTGTGTCCCACACACAGCCTTCATCCTCTGGCTCCAGTCCGTGTGCTTGTGCTCTGGGGACCCTGCCCTTGCTGGTGGGGTACAGGGACATGCCTTATCTCAGGAATGCACCCAGACAGCTTTTGCTGCATGTCTTTGGATGGACACGTCTGTTAGCCTGGGGATGTCTGCGGGAGCGTTCCCTTTGCAAACTCTTCCAGGTGGCAGTTTGGGGCACTTCTGACTGCGGTCAAGCCCTAAGATGAAAGACTTTGGATCCTGACTCATTGCACCAGCTACGTAAACTTTGGCTTTCGAATTCACCCATCCTCTGGAGAAAGCTTTGGGTTGATTTGGGAGCAACTCCAGGCCTTTGCATGCTCCTTTGCATGGCAGATGAAGGGCTGGCGTTCCCTGCAGGGCCAGGCAGGTCCTTATCCTCCTGGGGGTGAGTTGTCTCAGGACTTGATGCGTAATCACCCGGTGCTCCCGCTACGCTGATGCCACCTGCAGTGGTTTTATCTGCCAAATATCCCCTGGAATTTCAGGTTTAATCTGCTGTAAACTCCTCGGCACGATTTGTCCCTTCAAAATAATGTCGTGTTTTGATGGGTTAGTGACAAGGACATTTAATCCTGCAAGATGATCCTTCCATTCATTTGACTGGTGTCCCTTTCATGTCAGAATCTTCGAGCCACTGAGTAAGACCTCAAATGCTGCTGTTAAATTGTCAGTCTGACGCCCTCTGAAACAGGCCCAACATGTTGCACTGGTGTTTTTCCCCAGGGGCTAATCGCATCCCTTCTCCCTCGCTCACGCATGCACAAGGGGTTGGGATTGTTATTTCTGATGAACTTCAAGGAGTCTCTTGCCAGAGAAATAACATTTCTGTTGGCTTATTTATTTATTGATCTGCTCCCTTCCAAAGTAAAGGGAGAAAAGAGAAAAGAAGAAAAGCCAGAAGAGAGGGAGATGTAGAAGTAGGAGGGGGTGGGAGGCCAGGGAGATGAGCACCAGCTCAATCGCAGCTGCCACGCTTTAATCAAAGATTTCTACAAAGGGACACCAAATCTTTTAAAATTTGTCCTTAGCCCTTTCCTCTGAAGCTCGCTCTACCCGCTGTTTGCAGCAGACCAGCCAAGCCACTGTGCCAAAGTGTCTGTCCCCAGAGGCCAAGTACCCTTCTGCCTAGTGATATAAACTTTTTAGCTACAAGCACTGCGACACAGAAACAGGCTTCCTGGGAGTGGGAGAAGTGGATGCCTTATTGCTCACGAGGCGTGGGGTAGGTGCTGCCCCGGGGGAACTGCAGCCGCTGGGTATGACAGCACAGCCAGCGATTGCACTCCCAGGATTGCTGACCAACCCAGGAGGAAATGAAGGAGCGCAGCCTTTCCTTAATTGCAAATGGATTTCAATCCACCCTCTGCGAAGGATCTGATTTCTCCTGGCAGCCTTAGGACCAAGCCATCTTCTCTTCCAGTAATGCTTCATGCTTTCCAAAGTGCAGGTCCCTCAGAGATCCCAGAACCCACTGGGGTGATAGGCAACCCCTTCCCAGAACCCCCTCCAAGCTCCTGGATTTCCTCCAACTTTTTCATTTGCTACCAAAGTCCTTGATGGCAAAAAGAGTCACTCCTTTCAATGCAGATTCAGAGCTCACAGCTTTCCGTCTCCCCCTCTCACTACCCTGCATGATGCCGCTATTGAATTTAGGATGCCAAAGATCTAGCCTGTGCCAGGGGCATCTCCAACAGATCCCACAAGCCAATGGGATCCTCTGACACTTGCCTTGCTCATGTTCCCATCATCTCCTGCCAGGTGGGACAATGATGACCACTCTGCTACATCAAGGGTTGGAGCAGTCTCTGAGGCATGTGTCCCAGCTCCCCTGTCCCAGGTCCCCCCAAGACTTGTGACCTCCCTAAGGGGCAATGCCCTCCCCATGGGGTGACAAGGGCAATCAGCCCCGCTTTTGGTGGCGAGTCGTGCACGGAAAGGCTGGCAGCGATCTCAGCAGGAGCTCTGCATCCCTGCCAGGCTGTCCTCCCTTTATCTCCAGCGAGCATCTATTGCTGCACTCCACAGACCAAGTGCCTTTGAGTGGAAGAGCTCCGATGTTTATTCATCCAGGGCAGACCCCAGATACCAACAGACTGATAACAAACACTACCGGCTGCTTGAAAAAGCAGATAGGATCTCAAAGATTGCTAGATTGCTGCACACACAAGGCATTAGCCACTACGTAATTCACTGCCTTCATGAATATGCAGCTCCATTGTGCAGCTCTGGCTAGGACAACGGGACATATTTTAATGCTGATCTCAACCCAGCCCCTGTCTGGAAAAAACCAGCCTGGGGGATAACCACAGAGAGTTGCACATCCATCCCACAGAAGAACTGACCCTGAGACCCAAGTGCCCATCATCACTACAGAACATGGGCCATGTCCCCCCCTGCTGCTCAGCTGGGACTGATGCCAGGGGTGTGCCACAGGATCGAGTGGCAGCTGGAGGGGACAGCGGTGGTGGCCACTGTGCCAGGATCCATCGGGAAAGGAATGAAGCAAGCTCTCACAAAGCTGGTCCTTTGCAGCAAGACTTCACCAGACTTTGCCGTGCATGAGCTGAATTTCTCCATGCCTGGGCTTTGGCTCAGGAGGGGTTTGCAGGGCAGGGGAAAACACCCCTGAAGTGTGGGTGAAGATTAGGATACAGCAGGTGCTGGAAGGGGGAGAGGACCCAAATTAAGCCCTGCACAGGGGCCAGTCCCAGAGGCAACAGCAGTCACCGATGCCCTCATGCACACCTCTGATGAGACACCTCTTGCCCTGCCACATTGGAGGCACCCACACCAGCATCAGTGCTCAGGGGATCCCATCCCACAGCCTGGGTCGGAGGCACTGGGGGCACTGCCGCGTGGGTGTCTCTGCCGTGAAACCTCACTGCCTGCATGGCCCCGAGCGCGGGCACGCCACGAGCCCTGCCGGAGGTGCCCGCCTCACCACTCTGCTGCTCGCCGGTGATTTGCACCACCGAGCCTATTGGCTGGGAGCTGGGAATGAAGTATTTGTGAAATTAATTAAGACAACAGAGGCCCGAAGAAAGGGAAAGTTAATTAGTCACGGCAATCAGTTAGATTTGATCCAAAAGAACAAACAAAGAGTTAGAAGCGTGTCACTGGCAGGCTGCTTCTCTGGAAAAGGGATTACGCGGAGATTTCCACCAAAGGGAATGGCTTTGTGCTGCTGCTCCTTATGTAATTGGGGATTTAGAAGCGGCACAAAGAGTCATTACCACAAAATTTCTTTGTCAGAGAAAAAAGTTGACATTTATGAAGCACAGGAGGGAGAAGCAAAACAAGACGGATCAATAGGCACGCACGTGGGAAGGGGCTTCCCTGTGTGATGGGGCCAGCTGCTGAGAGGGCGGTGGGGTGCTAATGATGGACACCCCAGCAAGAAGGAGGAGGAGGAGGAGGAGGAGGAGGAAGAGCAGCGGCAGGCAGATGAAGCAAGCTGTGCCGGCGCCAGAAGGAAACCACAGTGTGAAAGCCGGCAGCCAAGGTGTGAAAACAGGTGGGAGATGGCAAAGCCATGCTTGGCAGGGGGACAAGGGGGAGGCAGTAGGGGTGGCACCCGGGGACACTGGGCACAGCAGAGGCAGGGAAATAGGGTGACTTGCCCAGGAGAGATGGCAGCAGCGAATCCCAGGTTTTCTGCTTGAGCTCCCTCTGTTATCTCCGCTTTCTCCTCCACAGTTAACAACTTTAATTATTTACTCTGACTCTGGCAGCTCCATTTCCCTCCGAATGGGCACAAAGTTGCCTGCTTGTTGCTAAGGCTCCCCCCACCCCTGATCTGCTGTGCCAGTGCTGAGAGCAGCCCAGAGGTCCCCCGGGAGGCTCCAGGCACAGCATTCCACCATTGCCGTGGCACCTCTGCACTGCAGGGGATGGCAAGGCACTGTCCCAGAAAGGGGCAAGAGAAGACTTTAGTCTCCTGGGACTCCCATCAGAACAGCTCCTGCAGCTGGAAAGGGTGCCCACACGGGTGTCACAGATGGGGGGTGTCCCCAAATTGAGCAAGGCACAGACACGCACATGCTGAGCTGCTTCCCAGCCCTGCACTGACACCCAGCTGTGGTCCAGCATCCCCTGCCATGCCCAGGCGCTTGTCCAGGGCATCTGCGACACTCCACGCTCCGTCTGCTGTGCTTCACTCACCCATGGCTGAGGGCACTCATCCATAGCTGCTGGTCCCCAAAACAATTGCATCCCCCAGAACCTCCTGCTGGTCCCCAAAACCATTGCATCCCCCAGAACATCCTGCTGGTCCCCAGAATCACTGCATCCCCCAGAACCTCCTGCTGGTCCCCAAAACCATTTCACCCCCCAGAACCTCCTGCTGGTCCCCAAAACCATTGCCAACCTCCCCAGCCCAGCAGAGCCCTGAAAGTCTTTCTGCACGATGAGCACAGTGCTGCTGCACTGGGGACAGCAGGCTCAGAGGGATTGTCCCCTGGTGAGGAGATGACAGCAGAGTAGCCCCAAATTTAGCAGCATCGCAGCCTTTTGGGGAGGACTGGCTCATTCCTGGAAAGCCGTCCTACCCACCCACGCCTGAGGGGCTGCCAACACTTCCTCCGGGATGAAGGCAAGGCACCCAAAGCTGGGGACATGCTGCCTGTCACCTCCAGGGGCCTGGATCCAGCACCAGGGCTTAAGCCATTCCCATTACAGGCGCGAAGCTGTCGCCCACCTGCCAGCATTGATTTTACATCAGGAAGGCTCTGCCTGGAAATAAAAAATAAGTCAAACCCCACACCCAAGCTTAGCCGCGCTCTTTCCACTCCTTTAAATGGTCCCAGTGCTAGCAGGAGACCTGGTGAGCGCAGAGCAGCACCCAAGCCGTGGCGGGGATATGCCTGGGCTCCCCACAGAGATGCTGGTGATGCTGGGCACAGGACAGGTTGGGGTACCCCTGGCATCTCCCACAACCTGGGTGGGAGAAGATCCGGCGCACTGGCTCCCAGGGCACCCTGCCTCGCTGGTTTGATGGAGCAGGCTTTTTCCCGAGGATGTACAACAGGCACATATTTGGGCTGGCACCATGCAGATGGTGGACGGGGGCCCATCACTCACTGCTGGCTCGGTGGCCCTGTACCTATTTATCATTAAAATACCAATTCAGATATCACTTTCAATGAAGCGGGAGACCGAGGCAGGCTGAAGTCACCCCACACTCTCTGATGATCCCTCTGGACAGGTTGCAAAGTCAGAGCACAGTGTAGTCACTATTTAACGACCACCAGCCATGCAACGCAACCCATCCACCCCGTATTCTGTGTCCCCCAGGACACCCTATCCCATCCACCCAGAACACCTCCACCATATCCATGGAGACCTGTGCTCAAAACCCCTCTTCTGCAGGAAAAAATAACCTGCTGTCCCTTCCCAGACTCCCAACACTTCATTTCGGTCTCTGGCAAAATTTCCGGAAGTCGTTAGGGAAGCTGCTCATTAGTTTCTGAGTCAAAAGGCTTTTGACGCCGGCTCTGGAAGAGCAGGGGGTGTGCCACACGCTCTCCTCAGGTCCCTCTCGAGAATGCACTCAGTTTCTGCGCTTTGATATGCGCTCCCGTCTAGACGGCACCAAAATCAAAGGCTTGGAGGTTTGTGGACGTGGTGGAGGCTCGGTTGCATACAGCCGCCGGCCTCACTGCACCGTGCTCGGCTGCCACTGCGTCCCCACGCTCGCTGCCGGCTCTGGAGGGATGGTCCTGGATGCTCAGCACTGCTGGGAAAAGGCATGGCCGGAGACTTCTGCAGAGTTCTGCTGACCCGGAGAGACCCAGCCTGGTCTGGGGGGCATCTCTGGCACCTCTGGGACTCAACTGCATCCTATACCGGGGCCAGGAGGATGCTGACAGGGGTCTGTCTGTGCCTCGGCCAGCAATGCCCACCCCAGAGGTGTGTGCACAGAGGGGCATCCCTGAGCTGCCTGGCAGCCCGGCTGCTCCTGGCTTCATGCTTTTCCACAACGTCTTTTGGGAGACGATGGCTGTTTTTTAATTAATTGTGTTAAAAATAAAAAAAATTAAAAAAAAAACAGAAAAGAAAAAAAACAGCTTTTCCCACAGGGCAGCCCAGCCTGGCACTGGAGATGGTTTGGGGGGACTGGGCGGCGAGGCAAGGAGGGTGTCAAGCGGAGGGATGCGTCGTTCACGTGTGTGCCAGTGTCAGTGGCTTCACCGCTTCCCCAGGGAGCCCAGCGTGGCCACCGCTGCCGGCTGCCGGTGTGAAAAGCTGGCTGGAGGCTGGGGAGCGAGGACGGATCCTGTCAGTGGATCGCGGGAACATGATGACCTGTCAAATCTGCTCCTCACTCATTTGCTTAGTGACCGTGACCTGCAGCGGCAGCCGAACACAGGCCCGGCTATCACCCTGTTTGGAAAAGACTTGTTTTGTTTGCAGTCATCTGGCTCATGAAAAATGCAGCCGCCCGTTGCCTTGTACATGGAATTGGTTTTAGCTCTGTATTCTCAGGTTTGGTGCCAGGAGAAGAACAGATCCGTCCTCAGCCAGCTCCATGTGAAGGCACAGCGGGGTTAGGTCCCCCCAGCCGAGCCCCCTGCCCCATGGCCCATCCTCATGCCTCCACCCTGTCCCAGCCCTGCCAGTGCTGCTGGGGGACACGCAGGGGGACAAGCCTTGTGACTCATCCCATTTCCAGCGCCCTCCTGGGCAGGGGTGCAGTGCTGCTGGAGGAGCCCTCATAAATAACAGAAAAGGCACGGGAAGCACTTTCCAGAGCTGCGCCAGCCCTGTCACACAAGGACACGTGTGCGCACACAGTGCCACCCTGTGCTGCCCACTAGCCTGCCCTCCTCGGCCCCTGCACCCCGGGATTTTGGGAAAGGGATGGCTCCTGGTGGGATGCTGAATCCCCGGGAGGGTTTTCAGGCCATGCCCATGGCACGGGGCAGCACTGGCTGAAGGAGCCGAGGGCCGAGGCAAATAAAGGCAGTGTGTGGAGCACTTCAGCCTAGGGAGGACAAGGGTGGATTTGAAAAAGGAAAGGGAAAAAAAAAACAAACAAGCTGAAGAGGGTACAGGGGGAATCCAACAGTAACCACAGGCATCAGGAAGCTCACGGGGACGGAAGAAGGTGAGGACCGCCTCAGGGCAGCATCAGTGCTGGGAAGGCAAAGGCAGTCAGCTCTCTGTGCTGGGTCTGATCCAGAGCAGGCAACCAGCAGACAGGGGATGCTGACCCAAATGCCAACTGGGACCTGCTGGCAGCTAAATCCCTCTTGGCTGAGGAGCCTCAAGGAGCCGTAAAGCCCGCCTGGGCAGAGATGGAGCAAGTCTGTGTGCTGGTTTCATCCAGATCCGGTGCACAAGTGGATGTATCACACCAGTGAACAGCTTTTCTGGAGACTCTAGAGTGAGGACTGGGGAAAAAGGAGTCCCAGCATGATCCCAAGTGAGTGTGAGTGCACAGATAGAGCGAGTGCCCTGTCCTCATATGCAGAGCACTGGAAGAGGCTGCCCAGAGAGGTGGTGGAGTCTCCATCTCTGGAGACATTCCAGACCCACCTGGACGCGTTCCTGTGCAACCTGCTCTGGGTGACCCTGCTCTGGCAGGGGGGTTGGACTAGATGATCTCCAGACGTCCCTTCCAGCCCTATGATTCTATGGGTCTATGTGATGGCATGGTGTGTGTCTGGTCCTTCTCCTGGGGACATGGTCCTGGGGCTGGTGCCAGATATGCCATATTGGGTCCAAAACCAGGTAACTCTCCTAGATCAGCACATACCAGGGCTGGGAGCTCTGGGCATTGGCAGGACAGGCTGTTTCCCACTGATGGAGCCCCAAGGCATCCTTCAGGCCATTTCCAGACCTGGGTGGGGACTCATTGCTGGGGTCCACCAAGGCACAAGTGCCTTGGGATGGGATGGGATGGGATGGGATGGGATGGGATGGGAGGGGAGGGGAGGGGAGGGGAGGGGAGGGGATGGGATGGGAGAAAGCAGTGACCTGCTTGGTGCTTGGAGCAGAGAGGACAGCAGTGCCATGTGAGGTAGTCCCTATTCCCAGGTGCCCTGGGACTGTACAGCCCCGGTGCTGACCCATGGGGCAGACAAGTCAGTGCCACAGTCCCCAGGGCAAGGAGAGGCGATGCCTGCTCCTGCTTAGCTCACCTGGCGCAGGGGCAGCAGCTCCCACCTGGATGCACAGACACACGTGCCCATTGCCAGCACCTCTGGGCATCAATAAAATATCAGGCTCAGGAGAAGCAGCCACTGCCATGTGCAACACCACCTAGACGCTTTCAAATGTCTGGCTGAGAGAGCTGGGGTGGTTCAGCCTGGAGAAGAGAAGGCTCCAGGGAGACCTTCCAACCCCTTCCAGTCCCTAAAGGGCCTCCAGGAAAGCTGGGGAGGGACTCTGGATCAGGGAGGGGAGCCATGGGACGAGGGGGAAGGGTTTTAAACTGGAAGAGGGGAGATTGAGATGAGATGTGAGGCAGAAATTGTTTGCTGTGAGGGTGGTGAGCCCCTGGCCCAGGTTGCCCAGAGAAGCTGTGGCTGCCCCATCCCTGGAGGGGTTCAAGGCCAGGTTGGCCGGGGCTTGGAGCAACCTGGTGTGGTGGGATGTGTCCCTGCCCAGGGCATGGGGTGGCACTGGCTGGGCTTTAAGATCCCTTCCAACCCAAACCATTCTGTGATTCCATGATTCTAAATGCCTGGTGGGGAACAGCTGTGCAGGCACAACCCTCAGACACTGGGTTCAGGAGGTGGCACCAGCTGCCAGGTCTCTCTCCCTTGGTTTTGGGGTCATCCTACCTGCCAGACGCCATCAGCGCTGCAGGACAGACCCACACCATCCCGCGGCCAAAAGGCCCCAGTGTTGGTCAAGCCTCCTGGGACCAACCTTCCCAGGACTCAAGCATGCAGGCAGAAGCACCATTTCCCCTGGGGCATGGGCCATGCCATGGGACCGCAACCAGCCTACACCCAGTCCCAGCCGAGTGATGCACCTTTCCTCTCCCCCTGCTTTTGGCCGGCTGGCCCACACCAACGTGCAGGGGGCAGACCACCCACCAGTGGACAAAGGTGGGTGTGCTGGGAGATGAACAACCCACTCCCACTTCTTGAACGGTAGGGGAAGGACAGCATGAGAGTACTTAGAATCTAGTGTCCTACAAGCATCTCACATTTGTTGGTATCCAAAGGGGCTGTGGATTCATAAATCAATATACTCAATAAAAAAAAGTTTCATGCAGCATAAGGAGGCCTGTATCAGGCCGATCTTGGCAGATAAAGAGGAATTGATCTCTGAGCAAAAAAACAGTGGTTGCTTAGGTGCAAACGACCATGGTGTGGCTCAAATCGACCCCCACCACCACCCCGTGCTGAACATGCCTGCGGCATCGAGCGGACCAGTTCCACAAAGCAGAAAACAATTATGAGCTGAATCAGCTGGAAGAGCACATTTAATCTGAAAAATTTGAATCATAATTCCGAGCTGTGAAGAATACTTTACCAGCTACCCGAAGAGACAATCCCTCAATCAGGAGAGTAGAGGCCTGTTAAGAAAAGCGTGTGGCATTAGACAAAAGTGAAGCCAGCTGTAGAGAATGAAAGCAGCAATACACAGCAATCGGAGGGACGGGAAGCCGATCATTTCCAACCTAGCGAAGTGAACAAAACAACTGTGGGAGACAATGGGAAGTGGCGTTTGGACACCTGCGGCATCCCGCGCATCCAGCATCAGCCACAGCGCTGGGGTGTGGGATTCATCCGGGGGGGGCTCAGGGTACCCTGGGTGACATGAGGAGGCACTTTCTGCTGGCGGGGGGTGACAGAGGTAGAAGATATGGAGCAGAGAGGTTGGAAAGAGTTGGCTGTGGAGTCTTGCCATGCCATGCTGCTCCGTGAGTGGATGAGTAGCAGGGAGGTTTCAGGTGAGTGGAGGCAGGCTGGTGTCACGCTGGTGTTTGAAAAGGTCAGCCTGACATCCATCCTGGGCAGTGCCACGGAGCGGCTTGGACAGGGCTTGATTACAGAGGAGCCAGAGGAAGGTGGCAGAACCAGCGCCCGTCAACGTGGGTTCGTGGTGTGAGCTTGACGGGATCATTCTGGGGATGTGAGACAGTTTTGATGGCCAAAGGGAATGGCACAGACCTCTGACGTTACTCCTCCTTGTTTATGAGCCAGCACCCATCCTTCCCCCACCCCTCCATGTCCCCCAGACTCTGAGGCACAAGCCTGGCTCCTCTCTCGCCAAAGTGGGCATGGGGGCTTTGGGGAAAGCCCCCAGGCCATTGCAGCCACACTAGGAGATGCTGACATTCCTGATCTGAAGGGTGGATCCTGCCAGGGTCCGCAGCCTGCTCTCACACAGGGATGGCTACAGCAAGCTCAACATGGAGACCCATGGATCAAAACCCCGTGCTGGGGGCTGGAAGAGTGCGACCAGCAATGGATTTGGGCACAGGATGCCTGGCAAGAGAGGTCGGACAGTCAGATGGAGAAGAAAGGCTGGAGTCCCAGGCTCGGTGACCATACTGGGCTGCAGCACGCCAGGCTCAGCCCCATTTCCTGTGGGGCCGGCGGGCAGAGAACACCCGAGGTGGGGCAGGCAGTCCTCAAGTTCAAAGCAGCTCCTAAGCCGCTCAGCTAATGCTGATTTATCGCTGCCTGGAGCCACGGCACATCCCGCCCGTGCAGCATCACTGAGCCGCTCCGGCTCATCCCCATCTCTGCCTGTGAGGGGGGTCGGTCCCCTGCCCGCTGTGGGGATGGGCTTTCCCGCCTTCCTCCTCCTCCCGAGGCAGCTGGATTTCATCCTTGCAAATAGTATTAATAAATGCGCGGAGGGGCCGCTGGAATTGGCTGCAGCTGGATTGTGTCTCAAGGTCTGCTCTCCCTTGGCAGGCGAGGGGTTGCACGCAGACCTTGTGGACGGAGTCGCTCCAGCCTCATTAGCCGGACGGATGGAGCAGGGAGGGGAGGAGGAAGAGGAGGCGAGAGCAATGCGTGAATCAGAGCACTGAGACCTCGAAGGAACCTTATTTTATTCCGAGAGAGGCTGGGGCCGTGGGGCCGTGGCCTTGCGTGGATATTAAGGATGCAGGCACAGAGCCGGTGAGGGGAGCAAGGTTGCAAGCCGGGCAGGTGTTGACAAGCAAATGACAGCTCCTCCGGGAGCGCGTTTTGGGACAACCTGCACCGTGACCTGCAGTGGCTGCGTTGCAGGTCCCCCCCCTCCTCGTGCGTGACAGCAAGGGTGATGGCATCGGAGCGCCGTGGGCTTTTGCAGGGGCTGAAAAATTGATGAGAGCCTCTAATGTGTAAACCCCTCTGGCAGAGGAGGGACGGCGGAGCATTTAGCACGGGGAAAGACATCCCACCACTGCACCCACCCTGCCTGCAGAGGGGGATGCACCAATGGCACCGTGAGGAGCACGTGCGTGGGGAAAGGCACCAGCAAACGCACACCGGGGAGCATGGCAGGCACCATGTGCAAAGCCAGCCCCGGTGTTCATTGACAAACCCGGAGGCTCGCTGGCACGTGGGCACGCAGCGAGCAGCGTAGCAGCTCCAGGATGGGAGAGTGCATCCCAGAGCTCTGGTCCTTGGTGTGGTCTTCTTTTTTTTTCCTCCCTTCCCCTCATTTCTGTTCATAAAGGTCTGAGCTTAAGTAATGAGTTCTTTTTTTTTTTTTTCTTCTGCAGGAAGATACACAAGTGTGCCAATGTAAATTGCTCCATTTGGAGGGCTAATTGCACTAAAAGGCAGCCTGATCTGTGGTTTTTCTCTATTTTACATTAGCAGCTGAGCTGTCAGATCTGAAATGGAAACTCATTTTTAAGGCTTTGCATTTACAGTGGCTTCAACAATGAAAAATGTTCCCTGACAGTAATAGAAGGCAAACCTCATTAGAGAAACTTAAACCAAAGCGGCACAGTGCTAAAGCCCTCAGGCTGCTTCCAAGCATCTTAAGAGGGAACAAGAGCATTTTTCACATGACTCTCTCTGCCCGTGGAGTGCTCTGGCTCTTCTTGACTATTGCTGTGCCCGCAGGAGCAGTACATCTGACATGCACAGCGTTTCAACAGAGATGGCAAATGGCTTTTTCTCAGGGGCGCAGGCTGCCGAGGCGTTTCAGGGGTGGGGAGAACCCAGCTTGCTCGAAACGGCTGCCTCACCCACTCCTGCACTGGCATTTTTGGGGTGGTCAAATCCCCCCGAGGGCCATGATGGTGGCATAACGTGCAGCGTGGAACCCAGAAGCACAACCTACAGCTCTGTTACTAATCATTCCCATGCTGGCAGTTTCAGGCATGCCAACCACCAGCACAAACAAGAACCGGTGCTGGGAAAGGTGGTCAGCCCTCCCCACACCTGACTCCTTCCCTGCACCCCTTGGAAGCTTCCCCAGCCACCAGTTGAGCACGGGACAGCAGTGATCCACGGGGGATCTGCCCCTTGCTGCCCTCGCCCGTACACTGGGGCTTTCCGAGCATCTGCCCCCCAGCCTAACAAATTACCTTCAGATATGAAAAGCCTGTACATTGCAAATTCAAGGTAAGAATGGTTCGTCAAGGCACCTCTGCCAGTTTCGCCAGGGCCTTTTTGCATCTGCATTAATATCCAGCCAGTGATTTGCATGGTCATGAGCTATTTTTAACCTGGGAGCTCAGCTCATTCAGCAGAGAGCTCAGCCCGCTCTGGGGTCAGGGATCAGACCGTACTGTGCCATGCAGCCAGGGATGCAGAGGGTTTAAAGAGGAGAAGGCTCTTCGTAAGCACCAAGCTGCCAGGACAGCATGGGGAGCAATGGGAAATGCAGCACGGATGCAGAGGTCCCAAACCCCAGCCCACCAGGTGCTCGGCAAGGCTGCAAACTCTGGCCCCCGGCGCCTCCATGCTGCCTCCTGCTCTGCGTTCATCTCACACAGGCTCAAGCCTGACTCTGCCCAATACTTTCACCCTGGTTCAGTTGCCCCATATTTTCTGGACATCCAAGATAAGGTGCAGCTGGAATGTCATAGCCCCCTCGCAGTGTGGCACAGGGTCCCCAGGGCACGGCACAGCCACCCAGCCTGACTGTCATGGGTTTCAAAGCCCCAGCGACCGCACCAGGATTCAGGAGCAGGGAGTTTTCTGGGTTTTCTGGTAAAAGGCTCTGGCTTTTCATCCCTGGGGACAGCGCAGGCAGAGCTCCTGCCTGGAGAAGACACTTTCCTCTCCCTTTTCAGGACACAAATATGTTGGGGGAGCCTGGCAGCTAGAGAAAGGGCTCCAGTCTCTAAGGGTGTGAGGGCAAGAGAGGGTGTGAACATGTTTTCCCTGCCGGCATCCTTCCCTGCCAGCGTCCTTCCTTGCCCATCCCTCCCTTTGGACTTTCTTAGGACTTTTTAGACGGATCCCTTCAGCATCCCGGCTTCTGTATATCCCTTTCCTAAGGCATCTCCTAAGCTTTCCTACAACATCAGCAGTGGGTCAGCCCAAGGGTGATCTCATCACGTCCCCTCTGCCCACTCCCCTGCCAGTCCCCGTGCATGGGAAACCATTTCTGCCAGATGCAGCACGCTCAGCCTGAAATCCTCTTCCCTTCGCTGTGGCCTAAAGGTGACATTTTGGGGATAATGTGAGAAAAATCCATGCAGCCATTTTCCAGTTAAGTGAGGCTAAAAGCAAGACTCAGTGTCCCGGGGCTTGCGTTGCGCTGCCGGGGCTGAGCACCCATGGACGCTCCCCTGCGTGCTCTCACAGGGCGATGCTTTCGGCACGGAGCAGCCTTCCAGCAACAGTGCTCGGAAATTTATTTTCCCCATAGCTGTTTTCCCTTGGAAAAAAACACATTTTAATTTGCACTGCAAATTTTCTACAACGATTTCTCTCCGCTTTTTCTGAGGATTTTTACTGGAAACAATTTTGACCAGCCAAAATATTTCACTTATTTGGTTTCCAAAAATCTCCGGCTCTTTCAATTGCTTGATAAAAACCCTGACAAATGTAATCAGTCACAGTCATTCCCTGCAGAAATGTTTTCATTTGACCAAAAAAGAAGAGGAGAAAAGAACAAATATTCATAGCAAAAGACACTTGGCTTCTGAATCACACTGCCTCTCCATCCCAGACCGGAGGAGACTGTGCTTGGATACGGGCATCCCGTTCAGGGCATCACAGCCCCGGGGGCCGTGCAAGGACCTGTTTGAGTTGAACATGCCACGTGGCGGATCTGGAGCCCTGGTGGGGTCTCTGTCCCAGAGGCAGTGAGGGTATTTGGAGGGCATTGCCCTGGAGCAAGCAATGCTGAGGGAGGGCTGAGGTGCCCCGACATCCCAAAGGGGATGCATCCTGCTGCTGCTACGGGGTCCCTGTGCTGCTGGGACCTGTCACGGCCCCTGCATGCTTGCCGCACCCAGAGGAAGCTTGGCTTTCTGTCAGGCCTTAAAATAAACTTGCTTGGCACCTTGGGGAAAAAGGAGGTGATTTCAGTGACAGCGCTGCCTAAACATCTCTCCCCGTGCTGGCTGCTTGTGGCCTTTGCGAGGCTGCTTCTGCTCAAGATTTCACACTAAAGGAAGTGTTTGCTGAGGGCATCCGTAATGCTTTTTACCTCTCTTGTCCCCAGACACAGCTTGAGCTAAAAAGCAACCGCAAAAGCCACAGCCCATGGGCTGCGGGCATGGGAGGTTGCCTGGCCCAGGGGACCCTTCACTGTGCCTGGTGGCCACCACCGTGGCCTCTCCTGGGGTGCCCAGGGTGGGAGGTCTCCTCCCTACACTCACAGAAAAGCGATGGGAGATGAAGGCTGAGCCTTCACGGCCACCTCTCCCCTGCTCGTCCTGGCCATGGCAGGGTTAAGTGTACCCCGCACATCGTGCCATGCCACTGCATCTGCGCTCCCAGGATAGTCTGTTCTCTCCTCCACGCTGCCGGGGAGAGCAGGGAGACGTCTGCCTTCCCTCCCACTCCCTTATTACTCACCGGAGCCGATCTGGACTCCAGATGGGCCGGAACCAGTTTTCCTCACAGGAGGTTTGGGGGAAGGTGGCAGGGGGCCAGGAGCCCAGTCCAGTCCCCCATGGGACTGGTGCGCCCTGGGAACTCCCAGACCAGCTCCCTCGGCTCCATCCTCAGCTGCCAGGAGCTGGGGTGCTCCCTGGTCTCCAGAGTTTCTGGAGGGCAGTTGCAGAGGGTGGAGGAGGAGCAGTCCTGCTCAGGGAGAGTGGGGCGCAGGGCTGCCCACCCCACACGGCACCCACACACCTGGGGCTGGGCTCAGAGCAGGGGTCCAGGAGTAAGGTGGGGTGCAGCCACCTCTTGCCATTCTGGCTTTATTCAAATGGAGAATCTCTCCAGGCAGGCATCTTCTATGGGCGCCCAGCTCTTTCTGCTCCTATAAAAACTACAAAAACTCTGCTTTTGATATCAGGTGCTGTATCCTGGAGAGGTCTCCAGTCTCTCAGCATCTCAGGTCCCTTTCCTTTCCATCTTCCTTGCTCATGCGCCTGCTGCTATGACCATCCTCTGCTTCCCTGTGTCCACCCCACCGGCATCCCCACCACCACCCACTGGTGGCTTTCCAGGCTGGGCAGGAGCCCTCACCCTCTGTTTGAGCAGCCTCCTGCCAGGATGGACAAGAGGAGCTAAGAGGCACAGAAGTCTTGCCCAAGTCTGCCAGCACTGTGCCCATGGCAGGGAATTCTGAGTCAGCCTGGATGCAGCTGTGCCAAAGCAAACCAATGCCTTCCCAAAACCTGGGAGCCTGCAAGCTCTTCTGTGCATGGCGGGTATTTACAGTCAAAGCCCCATTCCCTGGCCCGGCCAAGACAGGACCTGGGGCTGTCTCCATTGCAGAGCCCTGACATGGCTTCTTCTTTTGGGCATTTCTACCCAAAGTGGCAGATTTAATAGACAACTAAGGATGGGGACTGGACTCATCCTTCCCCCTCTCGTAGTCCCCTCCATCCCTGCAGCAGAGAGCTCCAAGCCATCAGAGCATCCCAGAAGGGACTTCCCAAGGATGTCAGCCAAGATCATAGAATCATAGAATCGTTATGGTTGGAAGAGACCTTTAAGATCATCAAGTCAAACCTTTACCCTAGCCCTGGCAAGTTACCACTAAACCATGTCCCTCAGCACCACATCTACACGTCATTTAAACACCTCCAGGGATGGCAACTCAACAAAGCAATATATGCCCCATCTGCCTTTGTGCCTTTTTGATGCTCCTATATGCACACCCAGGCGACTGTGGCACATTGGAGAGGGCCTCACTGGTGCGGGCTTGGGGCTGACACCCCAACAGAGAGCTGCTGGACTCCAGGACCCAGGAAGGAAGGAGGTGAAGCTTCAACCATAGCTTGGATAAAGCCAAACCCAAGCACCAGGAGCTGTAAGACACTTGCAGGTGTGCCATCCTGAGCAAATGGCAGGCTCTGCCCCAGGCTGGGAGAAAATTCCCTCAGCCCACAACAATTACTAAGACCCTGGAACACATGACATCACTCCTGATGACTTATCTCCCCGCTCTCTGCCCTCTCCCCTGGGGATGCTGCTGTGTCCCTGGACTGGTTGCTATCTCTCCACGTAGGGCTCAACATGCTGGGCAGTGCTGGGTTTCCCAGTGCTTCTGGGGAGCTGAATTCTTGTGCAGGGACAGGGCCTGTCCTACCACAACAGACCACTGGGCACTGCCCTGAGGGAGGGTCCAGAAGGTGAGAAGCAGCCCCAGCAGCGTGCGTGCCTGTGTTGCAGCCTGCGTGCACGCCCGGGGGCCGGCAGCGCCTCGGCTCCCCCTGCAGCTCCCCAGATGGTCTGTGGGTGGTAATCTCGGCAGGTTGGTGGTGGCAACTTGATGAATGGGCTGTAGAATTTGGTGAGATAATTAAAGAACCTGACTCTCACAATGCACCTGATAACAAATGACGTGTCTCTTTTCCTTTTATGTTTTGCACGGTGAATTGTATTTCTAAAGATTAATGGATTTACCATTTCTATCTCAACAATGCTCCCATTCCCCACACCTCCCAGTTACTGTGAGGTGCATCCCCCTGCCTCCATCCCCAAGGTGTCTCAGCCAACGGCACAGCCCTACTTTGCAGAGACACGGGGAGGCTTCAGGGTCTGGCAGCTCTTGGCCTTGGCTCTGACTGGCCCCAGACCCGGGTTGCAGTGGAGAGGAACAGTGGAGAAACCGGAGGTCCTGCTGTCCATCCACAGGATATTTGTCCCTCTGGGAGCCAGGGCTGAGGGCTGCAAGTTGTTGCGTGGGCATGTTCCCAGCGTGGTAGCATCAGGCCGCTTATTGGGAAGTGAAGGAGACTGTGTACAGACCTGTTCGCCTCGCAGACGATGCCTGGATTTACCACAGTCAAGGGGTGGGAAGGATGGATGATTTGGGGGAGAACAGGGATGCTCTGAGCCATATGGACCGGGGGTGAAGAGCCTGGTTGGCTCTGCTGTGCATACCAGTTAGTGACAACAAAAATATGTGTCCAGTTGAGGTGTGAACGCAGGTTCAAGTTGCAGAAGTCCCTGCCTGGCATCCTGGGGGCCGAGAGGCCACTGTGACACCAGCTCCAGCCTGTGCTAGGCAGCTGCTCCAACCTATCTCTCCCTGGCTCATGCACAGGGCACTTTGCCCAGGAGACGGCACCCTCCTCTGTCCCGGCGGCTCCTTTCCATCTGGGTCAGACCTTCCCCGGTGAGAAATATTGGCAAGGAAGACACTTGGCGAGCCCAGCTCTGGCCATGGAGTAAGCACGGGGGATTCCCTGGGGCAAACAGCCACCCCCCATGCTTCTAGAGCCAGCGGGAGGCGTGAGATGCTCCAGCATGGTGGTGGCACTGGCTCGCCAAAGAGTGATCCTCCCAACACCGTCTGCACACACATCTGAGCAGCTCGAGATTGAACCGAGCCATCGAAGCATCTCCAAAATGTGCTTATATATTATATAGACATTTAAATTAGGTACCTGTGCAAATCAGCAGGTCATTAATCACCCACTCGTTTAATTGGTTTTCCTGCCAAATTGGTTACAGATAAATAATTAAAGTTAAAAAGTGGGTTTGGATGCATTCCTCTGGAAAGTCGGGTCAGCAGCTGGAAAGAAAATCTTTTAACTCCTCGGCTGGCACAGTCTGTCCCCAGTGGGCAGGGACCAGGGAGGGCGGTGGGGCCAGGGGTATCCAGCCAAGGGGCAGGGTGGTGGTGCCAGGGGTCCCTGCCCGTGCCAGCACAGAGCTCTTCTTTGTGTGCCATCCCCTGGAGAAGATTTTCCAGGGAGAAGGTGCTTGCCCGGGGGTGCGCCTCAGGAGTGAGGAGCTGCAGGCAGGCCAGGCGAGCATCCTGCTCCCGCGCGCTGCGAGTGTGGGTTTTTCAGTGCACTTGGCTGCTAATCATGCATAATAATCGCATTTGCAGAACACAAATGTCACTTGGCTGAGTGCTTTAATTTACTGCCCCGTAAACACACCCTGGGGATGCCTGGGCCCATAAAACATTGACAAGGGCCCTCGTTTCCCGGACATTGTCCCCCACAGACCCCTTTGTCGGAAGGCGTATCCACGGGCTGCATGCTGCCAGCTGGCCGAGGGTGGGCACCACCACAATGCAGCCCTGGCTCCTGGTGTGATGGGGAAAGAGATGGGTCAGCCTTTGCCCCCGAGCATGGCCACCCTGTGGTCCAGGCAGGGGCAGGAGTTGCTGAGTGGGATTATGCTGAGCCCCCATGTCTCAGGAGAGTGGACCCTGCCCTACATCTCTGCCCAGCCCTGGTGAGGTATATGTCCCCATCCCATCCCAATCCACAGGAACAAGCCTAGGCTCCCCAGGTGGAAACTATACACCTTTCCCCGTGTATGGGACGTGCACCACATATCTGGGGACACATCCTACTTGCAGGACAGTGTTTCCAGCCATCGTTCAGGCTGCATCAGCTCCTGCTCCTCCATCAGCAGGCGTTGCCCTGGCTCCCGCAGAGCCCAGGGGTTGCATGAGCAGGGGTCAACGCTGCCTTGATTTGATCCCAGGGGTCCAACCAGAACTTTCCAGCCAGCAGGAGCTGAGGGGGTCTTTGAGGATTTCTCAAGCTTCCCAGGGGGACAAGCTTCCCAGAACTTTTCCTCTCAGTGGAGGAGAGCTGGGCGTAGGAGCAACCCTGGGCTGAGCAGTCATTAGTTGATTCAGTGCAAATTAAATGGAAGGATAAACAGAGGCGGGTCAGCAGCAGAGGCTCTTATTTTGCAAGAACAAACTTTAACGAACTAAGAGGACTCAGGCCCAGCTAGTTGGACCTCTTCCCCCTCTTTTTTAAATACAGGCTCCGTATCTGCCATTCCCTGACGGTCCCCAAGGCCCCCGGCAGGTGCTGTATCCATGCAGCATGGGCTGCACTCCTGAGCCTGGGCAGAACCTGGGGCTCCTAGGAATCTCCCTTCTGGCTCCACCATGGTCCCATCCTTCTCCAAGGCAAGGAGCCATGGTCCCCCCAGACTCCTTATTTGCTCTGGGCCTTTTGCCAAGCATCAGTGTTCTCCAGACACTGCAGCTGATCACGGAATTCATTTCTTCTGCTCCTGCCAGGGAAGAGACAGACAGGGTGGGCTCTGCTAGTGCTGCTCGACCCTGGGCACTTGCCATCCAGGGCTTGTAGCCCAGTGGTCCCCTTCCCCTTGCTCCGTCTAGGACAATTTCAGCATCCTTTGTTGCTTTCTGATTGTCTCAGCCACTTTCCCTTGTTGTTCTTGTTAAAGGCAGATCTCAATAAGTAGTTCACTAACTCAGCCATTTGAGAATCATCATTAATTTAATATCCTTCCTCATTTATTAATGGGCCTACTTTGTCTTGACTCTCCAGTATTTCCTTTTCCCCTTGATATATTTGTAAAAGCCCTTCCTATTCCCCTTAGCCGCATGGCTACCACTAATGTTTGCTTTTCCTGCTGTCTTTAACATTTCTCTTCAACCTTAAATGACTCGGGCTCCTCCGGCTTCCATGCAGGGCTTTTCTTCTCTACACCAGAGCTGTCCTGCTGTGGGGCAGCCCCCGGGTCCCCCTGCCTGCAGCACACTCCTCTGGTAGCTCCAGGCTGGATCCTACGGGAGTTCCAGGACTTGTTCTTGTCCTGGCAGAGGGTCCTGATGGGGTTGGCAGGACAGGGTATCTGTTCATTGCGTTGTGAGAGCTTCCCAGGGAGACCATCCAAACTGGAATAGGGCAGGCATCTCTGAATCCCTCACCAGACGTCCATTGCCTCACCCTGCCCTGGTCCACACCGCACCCTCTGCAGCTCAGCCTCAGCTGGACCCCGGGGGTGGGTGGCTGACCACCCCCCTGCGTGACCCACGGCACTGTGTGAACCCGGTTTTGGCTTTTTGCAGCATTGCGGTGGGTCTGGTTGCCCCTTGCCATCATGCCTGTATCCAGCATTCATCCTTGCAGGCTGCATTCACTGGGTCCTGGCCATGGACTGGCCGGGGAGGACAGCAGCCAAGTCCAGTCCCCATCGTGCTGCTGCTTCCCTGCTCATTGCCTCAGCAGCTGCTGGAGATGAGGAGGTCCAGGTTTCAACGATGGGCAAGAGGACCCTGACGACTTGATCCTTCAAGCCCTGTGGGAGGAAAAGGTGTGGGAGCAAAGGGAGCAGGCAAAAAGTTACAGGCAGGTCTGCGGAGCCGGTGGGAGCCCAGAGTACATCCTAAGAGGAGGGTCGGCTCTGCTGTGCTGTTGCCAGGGTGATGGGAAGCAGAGGGTTGGGGATGTGTCTGTTTACATAAGAATTGTTGATTAATGAACATACAGGCGAGATAATGAACCAGGGGCCTGGAGGCGCCTGAGTTATCTCTCCATCACAAGGTCGGCAGTTTAGCGATTTGGCTGCAGAGCCTTCCTGGTGCACCTCACTCTTCACCCCAGCCTGCATGTCCTGAGAAAGCCAGGTCCAAGACAACGTGCAGTGGTGCAGGGACCCAAATCCGTGGGAAGAGAGAGACCCCATGTGATGGACTTCACCCACCCGTGCCCCTCCAGAGCCGCACAAAGGTGTCCAGGCAGTGACAACACTGGGATGCTCCTACTGGCAGATGCTGAGAGAATAAATCCATCCCAAGTTCCCTCCCAGCAACTCAGAAGAGCACAGGCCTCCCCAGTTGCCACCAGTGCTAATAGACCTACCTCGTTTTTAGGTGCATAGTGGGGCCCAGCCATCTCCCAGGTGCCCTGCATGGGTGTTGAGTAGACAGGCGAGAAGCCCAAGAAAACCCTCTACCCACCACCCTTCCAGGTCACCATCTCCCCTGGGTCTGGCAATGACATGGTCTGTGTCCTACCCACCACCTGTCCAGGTCACTCTCTCCCTCTGGGTCTGCCCAGGTCAAACCACATCCCATAACATGCCATGAGCAAGATGTGTCATCCTCTGCTCACTTGGACTGCTGAATCAGTTGGCCACACCACTGGTGTCTCCCAGATCACAGCCACCAGAAAGAACCCATGCGGAAGGGCTTCCCACAGAGGTCTGGTATTTGTTAGCTCCTCACAGGTGATTCTTGCACTCCCACCTTGATGACCACGTGCAGAGACAACCTGCATGGGGTTGCAGTTGGCAAGGATGTAGAAGCATCCCCTCCCTGGGCTGGAGGGAAGACAGGTGAGCTGGCTATAAAGTTCCTCATGCCCACAGCGACCTCCTCCAAAGTTGCCAGACTCCATGTGGGGAAGACTATGGATCCAGCAGCTTCCAAAGCCATGGAGAAGCCAAGCAACATCCCTAAAAGCTGTATGCTGGTAAGATGATACCACCGCTTTGCACAGAGCCCTGGCCCAGTGCAGCACAAGATCCCCTTCCCCGGGATCCCTTCATTGACCGATGCAGGCAGCAGGGAAGGAGAAGGTGGTAGTCTCCAGGATTTTCTGCCTGCCGTGCTCTCCCTGCTTGCAGCTCCAGGCAAGTTCCCATGTTCACCACCTCAGTCGTGTGGGGTTCCTGTGGTATGGAGGAGAGTTGGGGCACCTACCGCGGGTACATCACTTCTCACAGCACAGAGGTGAGTGTGCAGAAGTCACCTAACACCCAGGTTGGCATCACGGGTGTCTGGTGTCCCATGGGTGGTGCAGGTCCCAAGGACACATGGAAGCTCACTGGCAGAGCCTGCTATGGGGCAAACCTGCCAGCACAAAGCTCATGGCCAAGGGGCAACTGCCGACATCTGGGTGGAGGGTGAGGACTTGGGACAAGCTTGGGACACGTGCAGGTGGCACATGGCACACGGGACAGGAAAACAAGGAGGGCAGCACATCAGGGCATCAGGGGTGGCACTTTGTAAGCATTGCCAGTCCCCAAATTTCTATGCCAAATCTCGTTCCCTGCTGATGTATAAAAGCCCCAGTGCCCCGTATATCAGTGGAAAGACCCTGTCCTCTCAGAGCTGAAATATCTGTTGAAACCTGAAAAAATACTGTGTGTTCCCAAGCAGGAACCAGGGGCAGGAGAAGAGAGGGGACACTGAAGGGTGGAGAGGGTCTGGGAGCAGGGATGCTGTGCTGGGAAAAGAGGGCTGGGGTGGTGGGAAGGGATGCAGTAGGCAGCAGGCTGAGCAGAGTGAGCTGCAGAAGAGAAAGAGAAGGGCTGGTGGCAGAGCCCGAGCAGTGGATCCAGGAGCAGAACCACACGTGGGAGGTGCAGCCCTAAACGGGTACTGGGAGTTCGTCGCCCAGCCCCGGGTGCAGTGCTGGGGCGGTTTCCATGGCACTTTCCGTCTGCTGCTCTGCCTGCTCCGAAGGCTGTGATTAAGTGCAGGCAGACCCACAATTACTGTGGGGCGGCTGCTGGCAGGCACGCCAGCTCTGCGGGAGTGCTGGGGGCCCTGCCTCTCTGCACCTGCCTGCGTGCGGTGTGCCAAGGGGCATCTGAGCTGCTGCTGCTGTGATGCCTGTGCTGCCTGCACTGGCCCCAGGCAGGGCACGGATCAGAGTCCCCATGTCCCCAGGCAGGGAAGGGATCATGTCCCACGTGCCCCAGGCAAGGCAGGGTTCAGTGCCCCCATGTCCCCAGACAGAGCAGGCAGCAGCAACTCTCCTTGTCCCCACACAGGGCAGGGATCAGTGTCCCCATGACCCCAGGCAGGGCAGGGATCAGTGTTCCCATGTACCCAGGCATGACAGGGATCAGTGCCCCCTTGTCTCCAGGCAGGGCAGGGATCAGTGTTCCCATGTACCCAGGCATGACAGGGATCAGTGCCCCCTTGTCTCCAGGCAGGACCAGAATCTGTGCCCCCATGTGCCCAGGCAGGACAGGGATCAGTGTCCCCATGGCCCCAGGAAGGACAGGGATCAATATCCCCATTGACACCAGGTAGGGCAGGGCTCCATGGCCCCATCTCCACAACGGGGCAGGGATCATGCCCCACATATCCCCAGGCAGGACAGGGATCAGTGTCCCCATGTCCCTGGGCAGGACAGGGATCAGTGTCCCCATGGCTCCAGGAAGGACAGGAATCTGTGTCCCCATGTGCCCAAGCAGGATAAGGATCAATGTCCCCATGGCCCCAGGAAGGACAGGGATAAATATCCCCATTGCCACTAGGCAGGGCAGGGCTCCATGGCCCCGTCTTCACAGGCAGGACAGGGATCAGTGTCCCCATGTGCCCAGGCAGGAACAGGATCAGTGTCCCTGTGGCCTCAGGAAGGATGGGGATCAATATCCCCATTGCCACTAGGCAGTACAGGGATCCATGTCCCCAGGTCCCCAGGAAGGGCAGGGATCATGCCCCACATATCCCCAGGAAGGACAGGGATCAGTGTCCCCATGTTGCTGGGCAGGACAGGGATCAGTGTCCCCAGAGACCTGTGGCAGGGCAGGGAGATGACAGGGGTGTCCATCCCCTTGGGGACCCCTCCTTGCTCAACACCCACCGTCCCCCACGTCCCTCATCTTATTCTCCACATGTCCCATCCCTGTGGGGTGACGCCCTCTCTCCGTGACACCCAGGCGGGGTGCCAGTCCCCAAGGAAGGAGCACACAGGGGCATCCGCCCACGCAACTGGAGCAGAGTAAATGCTGTAACTTTGAACATGTCCGGAAATAATGACTTTAAAAATGTATCATTCTGCAAACTAATTAAGGCACGCGCCCGCATCCCCGGCAGCAGGGGAAGTGAACTGTGAGTAACTCTCCCAGACCTGGAAGCCCACTTGATCTTTACAAAATGTGCGCAGCGAGTGCTCCTGAATATTTAACCTCGTCAACTCCCCCGGGGCTGGGGAGGCGGTGGGAGGCACAGAGGGGATCCCGGAAAAGGGGACATGGGGACACTGGAGGAGGGGGAGGCCCTTTCTCCTCGCCCTCCTCCCCATGTGGGCACCTGAACATGGGTGGTTGTGCTGGGCTCCCTGACCCACAGCCATGCCTGTGTGGGGCAGGGTGGCTCCCAAGCCTGGGTGACACTTTGGTTTGGGCTGGGACATCCATCCCGAGCCTGTTCAGGTCCAGTTTTGGCAGCACTGGTGTGGGATTAAGCATGGGAATGCTGCTCCATCCCTGTCCATGCCTGTGCTGGGAGCCAGGGCTCTGCCAGATCCACCCCTGGGGACAGGGAGGGAGTCTCCGCGTCCCTGGGGGAAACGGCAACACCAGTGGCACTGCCATCCATCCAGGCAATCCTGTGTTGGAGCGTCTTCAATTCCCAACTGCAGGGCTGGCATTTGGCACTGCCTGTGGTACCTGTGTCCCGTGCTCTCCTTGTCCCACGGCAACCCCTGATGCCACATCCCGCGGTACCCCACAGTGCCCCACGGTCCCACGTGATGCCCCACGAGGTACCCTCCATGCCGGGCTGCCCTGCAGCGCTGCGCCCCACTGCTGTGCCGCATCGTGCCCGCTGCCCGGTGCCTGGTGTGTGCCAGTGCCTGGTGTCCCCGCAGAGCTGCGCCCGCAGCAAGGCTCTGCCGCCCGCATCCACCCTGCAGGGCTCATCCCCAGCAACGCACCCGCCCGTCATGAGATTAATTCTCGAGAAGGGGCTGTAATTACCTTCCATCTCCCCCTTCATAAATATGTAGAAATAAAAGCAGCGCACTCTGCCGAGCCCACCAACACTCGGCGGTGACCTTTCCGAAACAATATGTGCTGCGAGGCACATTCGCGCACCAGGCAAGCGTTGCCATGGCAAAGCGGGAGCACAGAAAACACACCGCAATTACGGGGGAAAAGCTCCCCGGCAGCACCGCGATGTTCACCGCGGAGCCACGTACCCGCCTTTATTGATACGGCCTTTTGCGCAGTGTAAATGTCGCCGAGGGTCTCACCTGCCTCGCGCCACCCGCTGGGTACCGTCACCTGTGGGGCCCGAGGAGGTGGGAGGTGGATGCTGAGGTGGGTGGTGGCCCTGTGAGGAAGCCTGTGAGGGAGCACAGCATCCTCATCCTGCCCAGCCAGGTCACCCGCAGCCCCTCTCCTGCATCACTCAGCTCCATCCCCATCCTTGCCCAGCCCACGGCTCCCCGTCAGCTCAGCTTTCTGTCCCCAGCTTCAGCTCAGGACAGTTATCATTTCTGGTCCCTTCTCCCTTCTCTCTGATGGGGACACTTGCTTTCTCCATACAGCTGTAGATATAGGAAGCATCCATACTCCTATTCCCCCATATAAACCCTAAACCCCTCCTTCCCACTCCCTCTCCCCTTTCCTCCATCCATCCCGGCTTTGCAAGGCATGCCAGCCCGCTCAGGTGCCAGCACTGAGGTCCCTGTCCCCTGTCCTGTCCCTGTCCCTGTCCCCTGCCTGCCACCTCCCCCGGGTGCCAGAGGGTTTTGAAAGGCAGGACGGCGAGCGCGGGGTCCCTGCTCATGGAGCGCGAGCAGGTGGCTGCCGGCACGGCGCAGCACAAAATCAATCGCCCGCGCTCGCTCCCGGAGACGGATTTATACAGAGAACAAAAGGTCTAAAAATGTGCCAGCGCTCCCAGCCTGCTGGGAAAGCTCTTCATGCACAGCGAGTGGAGATGCTCGCCGGGCCTCCGGAGCCGGCTCGGAGGTACACGTTGCAGCGTGCCCCCCCTCTCCTCCTGCCCCCCTCCCAGTGCCCTGCTGATGTGCAGCTGCGCCAGCCTGGCTTTCTGCCCCTGCACACCCACCCTGCTCAGGCTGGCATCTCCCCAGGGCACCTCTGCTTCCTTTGGGGCTGCTCCCATGGGTGCTTCAGGTCCCACTGACAGGCACAGGCTGGTGTCCCCCTGCCAGGGCTGGGGGGTGGCCAGAGTTGGCTGAGCTGACTCGGAGCAGGGGATTTCAAGGCTTCTCCCCCCAACAGTGCCTCTGCAGGGTTGGGATGCTCTGTAACACACACACCCCCCCGCCTCACCATGCAGGCAATTTCCTTTTCTCGCAAAATCCTGCTGCTGCAGCCCCAGGAGCAGCGCAGGCAGCGGTGGTGCTGCAGAACACCCGGCAGGGTAACGCAGCAGATGATTTGCAGAGACAGGCTGACCCCGGCCACATCCTTCCCTGCGCCCACCCATAGGGATGGGACACCACAGGGGCCATCGTCACCCCATCCCAGGGCTAACTGGAGCCGGAGCTGCTGCTGCCGTGGACTGTGCCGTGCCGCTGCTCTGCTCCGTGCCCCCAGGGACACCAGCCGATGTCTTGCCTCGGGCAGAACAGCTCCGGCGTGGCGCTGCGTCCTCAACATTATGCTCGACGCGCGGCTGGCAGGATCTTTTCAGATGCTTTTCCGTCATCCCGTAACATCTCCACCCTCTGCTGATCCAGCTGCTTATGGGGCACGCACCGAAGCATCACTTCTGGCCTTTTCAAAGAAGCCAAAGTTGAGAGCGCTGCCTGAACATGGGGGTCTGGGGCACCCCTGCCACCTGCATGGGGTACCAGGGATGTCACAGCATGTGCGGGCTGTGGGTCTGGGGGCATTGCTGTGTGTGCCCCTGTGTCCGCACATCACCGGGAAATGAAGTGACATGGGTTGCGGCTGCGTGTGCCACCGGCAGCGTGGCACAAGGCGAATGCCACCCTGTGTGTGTGTGAGTGTGCTGCAGGATTGCCGAGCGTTCCTATTAGCTATTTATTTAACCTTGTTTTGGAGGCGGGTGAATTCCCTTTGCAGTGATGCGAAGCTTTATTGCTGCCAACCCATAAATCAGGGAGTTTCACTCGTCTCAGATGCCAGAGGACTGCAATTAGCAGCTCTCCCGCTCCGTGCCTGACCCTGCGCAGGATGCCCTCCCTGCACCAGGGGGGGCATCAGGGCTGATAGCAGCCTCCTGCACCCCAGGGGAGGTTGGAAGGAGCTACTGGGAGACACCCCCCCAAAAATGCAGAGGCTTGCATTGGAGGGGTGAGGCTGGGAAGAACCCCTCGTTGCAGCACACCGGAGGGCTGGCAAAGCCAGGGCCAACCATGGGGCATGGGGTGGGGATGGGGCAGCCCCAAGTGCTCCCTGACCCAGTGCTGCCCCCAGGTATAGCAAATGCACCCCGAATAAATGGGGGGTGGTGTCTCCATTTGTATTTTCTGAGCCAAAATGGGAGCAGGGGAGATTTTCTCCCCTGTGAAGAGCATCACTGATGCTCTCAAGGTGGAGGAGGCTGGTTCGCATGTGTGCAGGCAGCACTGGCCCCCCAGAAAAGGCGAGGGTGTCCATCCCAGCGGAGCCTCTGGCAGGCAGGCGGGGAAGCAGGCTCCTGTTTGGCACCTGTATCTGCCAAATCCGGCTTCCCAGTGAGTCCAATTTTCCTTCTTGCTGAAGAGGGAGAAGGCGTTTCAGCAGAAACACCCCTGTTAGGGAGCTGGAGCGAAAGGGGAGCTTGGGAACACGGCTGGCCAGCCCTGAAGGTGCCTGCGACAAAGCAGAGCCAAAGCCACAACAAGCTGGAGCTCCCTGTCCCCACTATGTTGGCTTTCCAAAGCAAGAGGTGAGGCTCTCAAGGAGAGCACCCAGGCTCAGCAAAATCCCCCCCTGCGCCTTGGGGAGGGAAAATGTGGAGGATTTCCCACTGGGAGGACGCGGGTTCCCATCAGGCCTGCAGCAGGGATGCTGCCCAGCGCACGGTGGGGTGTGTGGAAGGCACATCCAGGGTCTGCCATATGGTCCATGCACTGCAGCATGGATGGTGCACCGCCCAGCAACTTCCTACCTCATCCCCGTGCTCAGAGTGGCAGTGCCAGGGCCACTCCTGGCAGCAAAACCTCCGCTTTGTGACACCCCAGGGACAAGGATTGCCGCTACCACACGGCACAGCCGGCAGCAAACTGGCCATGGCCGGGGCAGGGAGCAGTGTCTCTCTTGCCGCCTGGGGCTGCCCCCACGCTGCCTTCAGAGGGTGGCTCCGTTTCCAGCTCAGCAACCCGCAGCGAGCTCCCATTTTCCACTTTGTTAGCCTTGCTGCTGGAGCGGCAGCCGGCCGCACGGCTTCCCCAGCCGGCCAGCACGCAGCCGTGCATTTCCCAGCTCGCTGGGGAGCCCGGGGCCAATCACCACTGCCACGGGACGAGGGCAGCAGGGGACCATGGCACAGCGAGCCATGAGACGCAGAAGGGATGCTTATCTGCGCATACGGGCTCATCCAGCCAGGCATCACTCCAAGGACGAAGGAAACCTCTGGGTTGCACCGCGGTATCCTTTTCACCCTGTGCCAGGAGGCTGAGCAGCGCGGGAGGCAAGTAGCAAGGCCGGTGGGCTCAGTAGGAAGTAGTGTGGCTTGTCCCTGCCATGAGCCCTTCCCTGACACAGGGATGGGCGCAACAGGCTGAGCTCCATGCCCGCAAGGTGCTGAGCAGAGAGGGGGAGCAGGGGCTGGCGATCACGTCAGACTTCAAAGGGGAACGCGGCGTAAATATTTCACCAGGCCCTTGCGCAGAGCATAGAGGCAGCAGCAATTAGAGCTGGGCACGTCCACTCGGAGCAGAGAGGGGAAGGAGATCAAAGCCGCCCAGCGGGAGCCCGGCCAGGACCTCGTCCTGACCTGGGCACAGCCTGTGCCCTCCTTCGGCCCATCTGTCCCTGACCTGGCACTGTCTGCCCACAGCTGGGGACACCCAGGAGCTGCAGCTGGTATCCCCCAACCCCGCTGGGAGCTGCTGCGCAGCTGAGCACACACGGGTGGGCTGCTTGAAGCTGTCCCCTTGCATCACCCTGCTCCTCCTCCTGCCCTGCTTTGCGCCCACGCAGCCATCGTCCCAGCCCAGAGGGGTGGCAGGTCCCACAGGCACAGACAGGGTCACTGCAGCGTGTACCGGCCCCGAGCCCTGCAAATGGGGAGCTGTGGGGCAGAGGGTGGCGCAGGGAGCCGGGAGCTGCTGCGCTGGGAGAGGCAGCGCTGCCGCCTGCACTGCATTTCGTGCCCCCAAATTAAATGGAATAATTCATTTGCTTTGGCTTCAAAAAGGCGTTTGCTGGAAGTGCTGTGAAGCATGCCCGGGCCCTGCTGCCGTGCTGTTTCATGGCACGGCTGGCACAGACAGGAGGGGTGTCACCAGGAGACGGTCTCTCGGCCTTGGGACACTAAAGGACTGTCCCCAGGAGGGCAGTGGGGCTCAGTGGGGACGTGGGGCTGCCCCCCAATTCCCCGTCCCCAGGTCTGCCCAGGACAGAGGGACAAGGGGAGAGCACCCTGTGTGCCAGCAGCTTGTTCTGCCCATCCCCGTGACCACGAAAGGCTGGGAGGTGACACCAGCCATTACATTGGCTTCCATTTCGGTATTCCCAGTAACAATACAAAGCTCTTGGCTCCCTCATCTTCCTGGCCAGGAGGAGAAGGGTCAGGGTCCCAGCAGTGCTCTGAGCCGTGCCAAGCCACACTGCCACATGACGCTGCTGCATGACCCTACCAGCAAAAGGGCTGTGGCCAAGGTGTGAGGTCACCCTTGGTGGCACCCGTATCCTTGGTGGCACACTTGCCCAGCAGCCCTGGAGTGCACAAGCTCTCCCTGGCACCAGTGACACAGTGCCAACGGGGCTGCTGAGTGCCCTCAGTGCCACCACGCTCCCCCCCATCCCACTGCTCCTGTGGTTCTCCCGTGGGGGTCTCACGCAGTGAAGCCAGAAGGTGGGTGGTACAGGAGGAGCAGGGTGGGCAGAGGGTGCTGGGGGCAGTGGCAGGGCGATAGGGGCTGTGCATGCACACGTCTTTGTGTGGGCGGGTGTTTCCAGAGGTGCTGTGTGTGTGCGCACACTGGGGCTGTGCACGGCAGGGCTGTGTGTGTGCAAGGGGGCTGTATGTGCAGTAGGGCTGTGTGTACAGCACACACACAGTGGGGTCTGTGGCACCAGTTGGCCAGATAGCAGCGCCAGGGGACAGCAGAGCCCCGTGGGCAGGGGGGGCTGTGCTGGGGACCCTGATTTCTGAGCCCTCCCTTGCTCCCAGGGGTGGGTTACAGCAGCCCCCGCTAGCCGACTGCAACCCCTGAGCTCCAGCCCCCTCGGGTTTCGGCTCTCATTTAAAATATTCTCCAGCTCTAGTGATGCTGCCAAGATGGTCCGAGCAGAACTGGGCTCCCCACTGAGGCACCCAGCCCCTCCTGGGGCACCCACGCTCCCCAGCACCCATGCCACTGGGGCGTCCTGCTCAACGGGGATCACAACCTAGTGGAGGGAGGGTAGCACTCTGCAATATGCCGTGGTCCCAGAGCACAGGGAACTGGGACGAGTGTCCTCCCATGGAGGTGGGTACAGGAGCGGGGACCCCTGGCACCCTGCCCTACAGCACAAGGAGAGGATGCAGCCTCCAGAGAATTGTCCCGGGAGCAGAGACTTGAAGCCGGAGGCAGGTTTTTCATCACCAGCCTCGGCAGCACAAGCCGTGCCGAGCAATGGGGGTCCTGCACCCTCCCCCCTTGCCCCGAACAGGTTTCGCTCGCCGGCACAGCTGCCACGTCCAGATGTTGCTGGTATTGAGGGAGGCAGGCTGCTCAGCCCACAGCTGCTCCCTGCTTCGCTTGCAATTGCTTTGGAAATATTGTGTGTGCTCAGCTCTTTAGAGCTAATCTCCATCCTGCAGCCGGGGCTGGGGGAGCTGCCCACGCCTGCCCGGCCGGTGGGGAAGCTGGGGAAGGGGAGGGGGCCCCACCGGCAGCACCCTGCGTGGGGCAGGGCCGAGGCAGCCGCGATGCTGCAGCGAGAGGTGGGCTGGGTACCACCCCAGCGATTCCTTCCCGCTTGATTGGGGTCATTAATCCTGCACTCTCCGCCAACCTGACAGAGTCTGTAAGTGTCAGCGTGTGAGCGATCCGCTCGCTCGGCACCATCCATCAGGCCCCTGGCAAACGCCGCGCGACACCCCCTCCCTGATTTATCTGAGGCCAATGGAGTCATGAAAAACAGCTGGTAAATCCTTCCCCATCAGCTGGCTGATTATTAATGCAGCCAAGTGTGGAGGCAGCGAGCGATGTGGAGAGACGGGCCCGGCCAGTGATGGTGAAAGGGAGCATATGGCCCAGTCCGGCTGCCCCCACGGCGAGGAACCCGCCTGCTCCCTGCCACGGCCGCAGCCGAGTCCTGCCTGCCCCTTGTGCACGTCAACAGCAATGCACCGGCTGCAGAAGTGCCCCGTGCTCCTGCCTGCACCCACAACTCCAGTCTCGGGTGTGCGGGACACCCTCTGCCCCAGAATGCCCAGGCTGGGGGACTCAGCACCACCGGGAAGAGTAAAATGGGTAAAATGGCCCATGGATTGGGGGCAGCTGGCACAAAAGGGCGCCGGGGCTTTTCCAAGGTGAGGACAGGCACAGGACGCTTTGATGCGGGGGCAAGTGGTTGCCCAAAGGAAGGAGGGAGAAGCCAGCACCAGCGCTACAGGCAGTTGTGGAGCGGGACCAGGTGCTGAGTGAAGGCGCAGTGCCCCAGACGTGGCCCGGCGACACTGGCTGCAGCATGGGGACATGCACAGCCCCCGTGCACGGGTGCAGGATGCTCCGGTCCCTCCAGCCCTCGCAGCCCGTTGCATCCCCTTGCACTGCCCCACGGAGGCAGCACAGCCCGGGGGCACCCAAACCTGGTGGTCACCGGCATCATGGCCACCATGAAGATGCAGAACCTGCTGCCTGCACCCCTCACGGGGACCATATCCCCACGCACATCCCACCCCCTGCAAAAAAACATCCCTCAGGGCCAGGAAAGCCACTCGCCAGCTTTTACAGCCCCCAGACCCCTCTATTGCACCACGCACACCAGGGGCCCGGCATGCTTCTCGTGCCCTGCAAAGCTGCCGTGCCCTCTGCATTGACGTAACGGCTCGGGGAAAAAAAAAATAAAAATAAATGAATTGTGTGAGTGGGCTGGAAGGAAGCTAGAAGCAGCATTTTTGTGGTTGTGTGCCGAGCAGGTGCAGCTGACAATTAGCTATCTCTTCCCAGCCTCTTCATTTAGTTCCTCAAGGTTATTTTGAAAATTGAATATTCAATTAATGAAAGAGTGGCTTTCGGTGCTCCCTTCCCCGGGTGGAGGCACCCTCGGGGACAGCTCGGGGGGGGATTGAAGGAGGAAGAAGCACATCCTCCTCCTCATCTCGGCCTCCTCCCCTTCGCCCCCCTCCTCAGCAACGGTTCGAGCACTCTGAGCCCCAGATTTATGCTGAGAAGATGAAGCGGCAGAAGTCGTCGTGGTGGAAAGTAGGTGACGTTGAGTCACGTTTGAGCCTGTCGCGGAAGACGTCGTGCTCCCTTCACCGGTGAGCCTCCCCTCCGAAACCCAGCTGGCAAAAAGCCCCACACCCCGCCCATTCCCCCCACAGCATCACCCCAGCCCACCCAGTCCCCAAAGCCATGGGGCTGCATGGGAGGGAAGGGGGGCAGCTCCTCCCCTCCCTCCAGCACACCCTCTCTCCCGCCCTCCCTTGTCTGTTTTATTTTCTTTTCTGCGGCTTAAAATATCGTGCGACGGTGAGCCCAGATTGCTTGGAAACTGCTTCTCTGCTGTGTCTTGTTCCTCAGCGCCTTGCCAGTGCCCAGAGTAATGCTCTCCTCCACCAGCAAACACCCTTCCTGGCCAATATGCTCATGTGGGGTCACCTGGTGGCACCCTCACAGCCCACTGATGGAGTAGAAGGTCATGGAATCATAGAAGGGTTTGGGTTGGAAGGGACCTTAAAGCCCAGCCAGTGGCACCCCCTGCCCTGGGCAGGGACACCTCCCACCAGACCAGGTTGCTCCAAGCCCCGTCCAACTTGGCCTTGAACCCCTCCAGGGATGAGGCAGCCACAGCTTCTCTGGGCGACCTGGACCAAGGGCTTTGGTCCTTCATAGGAAAGAATCCCCACCATAGGATCCAGGAGTGCTGGCCCGATCCCACACCATTCCCAGCTTCCTTTATTTTAAATGATGAGCCCTGCACTGCTAGAAAGTCATCAGCATCATGCTCAGACCAGTGGTCCCCATTTTTGGTCCTTTTCATTGCTGGACTCAGAAAAACAGCCTCAAAGCCCAACTGGAGAGAGGGGACATGAGCTCTTCCACAGCCCAGGGTTTGCCAGAGGGGACTTTGAGTCACGGAGCCCAGTTCCCAGAGCCAGCTGCAGCCCAGAGGCAGCAAAGAGCCGGCATTTTCCCCAGGGAAGTGGCCACAGCAGATTGCCAAGGTGGCCGGAGCAGGTGGCGGCAGCGTGGGGACACCTTGCCGGGGTGATGGACGAGCGCTGGCTCAGACCTCTGCTTCCTCAGCTCTTCGTGGAGAAGGGATGATGGGAGAGAGCTGGGAGATTTATAACGAAATATCGCTTGGTGTGTGCTTGGTGGGTCCCAGAACTGCTGCGTGGACCCTTTGCAAGGTGCTCGGCAAGGGCAGGAGCCCTGGTCCCCT
Organism: Larus michahellis; assembly: GCF_964199755.1. NCBI lineage: Eukaryota > Metazoa > Chordata > Aves > Charadriiformes > Laridae > Larus > Larus michahellis. Next base: position 2,312,758 of record NC_133906.1, on the reverse strand, counting down.
CTTTGCTGACCTGCAGGTGCTCTCCTGCAAGGTGCCCTCCAGCAAAGTCCCCGTAGCTGTGTGACAGCTGGCCCTGGGGACCACGGATGGACCCATGCTGAGAGCTGCGTCCTCTCTGTGAGCTGAGCAGAGCTCACTATGGCAGCAGGACCGCTCCAACACAGCTTTCCCAGAGCCTCTCCGCTCATCCCAGTCCAGAACGCTCACTGGGAAAGAAGGATTTTGCTTGGGAGACGCTGCTGTACGTCCTGTCCTCTGCCTACCCCTTCTTCCACCCCAAAACCACACAGGGCCATAGCTCCGGGAGGGGACATTTTAGGCTACCAAGGGGCGTATTGCCTGGATTAGGGACGACGTGCGCTGCGGGGTCAACCTCCCAGCTCAGGGTTCATCCCGGAGCTCCTCTCCTCTCTCTCTTGTGTGTCCCCCCCCGCCTCCATTTCCCGTTCCCAAAGCCACACTTACATCTTCCTTATTATCCTCCTCCCCGCGCTATCTGGGTCACCCTCCCCTGCCATTACCCCAGATAATTGCGAGCTGAGCGGAGGCCACGGGCAGCAATCTGGCAGGCAGCACCTGCGTCGTCACCCCAGCACAGGGGAATGTACCGCCTCCGCGGACATCTCCTCTGCCTTTCTCACACCCTGCTCCTCGGGTCCCTCAAACCCACGCCGTTCCTCCACTCTTGGGAAAGACAGGCAAGCTGGCAGGGCTGCAGGCAGGGGAAGCCTGAATCGCTGGGCAAAATCACCCCGAAGGGGGCTGGGGTCGCCCCACTCGCACTGCCCCGTGCAGCGAGGCATATTCACTAAGTGAGGAAAAACCTTGGAAGATAGCTTTGGGGAACGGTCCTCACCGCAAAGCTCTGGTTTCTAGGCAAGAAATTGCTGCGCCCCAAGGCAGGAGGGCTCTCAGCCCAGCGCTGCCTGCATTGGTCTCACAGGCACGAACAGATTCAAGCCTCACCCAGAGAAAAAAAAAAAAATTAAATGGCACCATCTGGCACTGGGAGACCTCTTCCCCCTCCTGCCAGCGGGGACGGGGTAATCCGAGATGGGAACCAGGCCATGCTGCGGGACTGGGCCACCAGCCTGTGTACTGCGGTGGCCAGGCATCCCCCTGCCCACAGACTGGGTGGGCAGAGGGGAAGACCCCCACCATGGCCAAGGCAGGGTCTAGGGTCCCCAAAGGCCGGCATGGTCCCATCAGGTCCCAGCACATCCCAAGCGGCAGAGCTGGACATGGCTCCTCCCCGCAGGGACAAGGCCAAGCTTTTTTTATACATAATTATATCTCCGAAACTGGCCCAGCCTCCTCCCAAAGCTGGTTTTAGCTTGGAAACGTGGAAATATAGCTCCCGCATGGAAACTCAAGCTATCTGGGCTGCCCAGGGACCCCATCCCTCTCCCCTCTCCTGCCCAGCTGGAATGCTCCAAATCCTGGGCAAGGCAGGAGATGGAATATCCTGCATCCCAGCCTCTGTGAGCAGGGGACAGGGCAGGACGCTGGGATTTTGGTCCTTCCTCTAATGGTTTAGTAGAAATGAAGTTAAATAAAGGATGAGAGGAAAAGCATCGAGTCCCGGCTGGACTTTCCCCCATCAGGTGATGGTGGGTTCTGTGCAACGGGGCTGCTCTGCCCCAGATGCCCGCTGTGCCCCAGAGCTGCCTGCGTTTCCCCTGCCTGCGTCTCTCCTGCCTGCGTTTCCCTGGAGAAGCGGTGGGGAGGAGGCGCCTGCTCCCTGCGATGGCATCAGGGTGGCTGCCTCCGCAGGAATGCAAAACCATCAATTAGGAAATAACTGCCTCGCCTGTCCTTGTTAATCCCCTCCTCTCCGGGCTGTTATTTATTATTTATGGCGAAGGCGCCCCGGGATGCGCTATCAGAGGGACGCCTGACAGGCTCAATCTGTACCGTACAATTACATCCTCCTCGCCAGCTGGGGAAGCCCTTTCTCCGCTCTCACCGGCCCGCTTTATTCCACATCCCCTGCAGGACCAGAGCTGGGAGTACCAGACCCCCCCTTGCCCTACCATTGGTGACTGACCCCACCATCCTCATGGGTACAGGACACCCCCTTGGCCCCATATTGAGGATGTCCCCCCATGCAGGGCAGACGCGGGGGGACACCGGCCCCTTAGGTGCTGGGCATGGGCAGCTCACCCACCGTTCTCCTTTTGCCCCCCATCTCGGGCGTGACGCTTTGCGATGGGCACAACAGCATCCCAGAGTGAGCCACAGGATGAAGCTGCCCCACTCATCCCCTCTTGCCTGTCTGCCGGTGAGCACGGGAGGCAGCCAGCCTGGAGGGGGGGCCCAGGCGAGCTGCTGTGGAGGCATTAGCTGAGCCTGGGATTAACATTCACCAGAGAAAAAAATAACTCCATCCAAGCTGCGTCTGTTCTGGGGGCCTCGTGTGCGGCACGAATCGAAGCGCGAGCTCCCCTGGGAGCCCTGGGGATGTGTGTGCTGCAGCCGCGTCAGCTCTTTGCAAGGGCTGCTAATGTCTTGGCTAACAAGCTCCCAGCTGAATGTGTCCTACACACACCTGAGGATGGAGCCGGCCTCCTTTGCTTCCTCCCTGCCCTTCTTCCAGCTGCTCCCATCTTCTGCCAGTGCCATCACCTCCTCCAGCCACCCCATGTGGGGACCAGCGCTGGGCCGTGGGGTCTATGCGGGAATCACTTGGGGACATGCGGGCATGACAAGGAGGTGTGCAGGGGCTCGGAGGCTGGGCAGGCATCCTGGGGTGTTGCGTTGGCACTCAGGGATGTGGCAGGAGATTTGCAGGTTGGTATCTTATAGGGCCAGGTGGGGTTTGTGGGCTGCAGGGTCCATACTTGGAGTATCCTGGGGAGCTGCAATGGGGCTTGGGGGCTCATTGCTGAGCTTTGTGATGACCCCACACACACACACACAGTCCCCCATGGATGTAGGCAATGTGTGCCATCTACGCTGAAGTGCCGGGACAGCTCTGGCACTGGTGGCATGCAGAGAGGGCACTCAGGGGTACCCACACATACCTGCAGCAGGTGGGTGTCCCCAATGTACGCAGGGTCCCCGTGCCATGGGCTGGTGGTGCGTCACGAGGCAGTGTGTGGGATCAGCTGGATGCCCTGCACATACGTGTGTGTGCAGGTGTGTCTCCCCAACCCCTGGGAGACACCCCAGGGAGCTGCTAGCATCCCATGGCTTGGGAAATCCTGGGGGTACCAGGCACCTGCTGTAACCCTGTTCCCCAGAGGGGTTGTGGGGTGTCTGTTGGGGTTGCTTAGGGGGGTGTCTGGCACATTATTTGCCTCTCGGAGCTGTTAAGCTCCTGTTCATCTGCGGTTTTGCACTCCCAGCTTTGACCAACGGTGAGTTGTGCCTCCAGGAAAAGGCAGTGCCCCTGGAGCCCAGGCCATCTGCGTGGGCAAAGGCTGCGGCTCCAGCTGCAGTGGGCACCGCAGGCCAGCATTTTAATAACAGGCTGAGGACAAGAGGGATATAAATAGCCCCCAGTACTGCCTCCCACTCTCCAGTCTGTGGGGAAATGGCGCCTTGCCACCCCAGCCCAGGTGGTTATTTTTAGGCTGTCACCTCCTTGCTTCTCTCGGGGGTGGCTTTTATAAATAGCCGGTGCCTCTGAGCGGCTCCAGTGCCAGGCAAGGAGCTCAATGTGCCCGTGCCCAGCAGAGCTGGGAAAGACCCTGCCTCACCTGCCCAGCCATGCCTGCTCGCTGCCCTCAGCCCTGCCTCCTCTTCCTCTGGACATGGGCAGTAGGGATAGAGCCCAATCCCACCACCCAGCCCTTCCTGCCAGCCCCCGGGGCTCGGGCACAGCTTCCCCAACTCCCTGTGGTCACCTGGGTGCTTCAGATGCCGTCCCCCTACCTGGATCTTCTGGCTCCTGCCCCCGCATCCTCCTGGCTCCTGCCCCAACACCTTTCCCAGCCCCACTCCCTGTCCTCTGCTCCTGAGCTCCCCATCCCTGTGCTCCAGCTCCTTGCCAGGTCCAGTCCTTCCTCTATTGCAGCTTTGCCCCTTCCCCAGGGCCTGGAGCATCCTCAGGACCCCTTGATCTTCCTCCTTCTTTTGCTCTCCAATTTATTTTAGCAACCATACCTCCCCAGGCGCCCCTTGCCTGGCAGCTTCTCCCCAGCACCAGTTTGCCCAGTGCCGGCTCTCTGCAGCCGTAAGCGCTGCAGAGTGGCGGCCGCGGTGCCGTAATTAGCCAGGTACAGCAGGAACGCACTTGCAGCCTGACAGCTCTTCTGGAGTCGAATGGGAGCCAATTAATCTAATTAAAGCGGCCGCTGGCTCGTTATCCCTGCACAGTTCACAAGGCTATGAAGGCGCCCTGTCCTCGCTCTGTCCCTGCCCGCGAGCTGCTCGAGTGGGTGCATACGGATGGGCATGGAAAGCCACGGCTCCCTCTTTCCATGGATCCGAGGTGCTCGGGGCACTGCCTTGGGATGAATAAGGGGGCACAAGATCTGGGTGCCCCTGGAGGGGTGAGTCTGTCCCGCTCATCGGGCACCTGGATGTGCCAGAATGTGGCTAGGGTGCCAGTGATACCCGTGGGAGCAGGATGCAGGGGGATGCCTGCCGAGGATGCCATGGCTACGGGGTTTGTATGCCATGAGGCTGCAGTGCCAGCCATGTCACCAGCCCCGGCAGCCGTCGGTGGAGCCTGGCACCGCGCCACGTCCCGGCGAGGAAGGGTTTTGTTTGTCGGTGCCGGAGCAGGTCCTGCCGGGCGGCGCGGCAGCATCCTGCAAGCTAATTACGAGGCAGGCCGAGGAGGAGGTCTGTCTGCACAGGTGTCTGTCAGCGGGGCGCTGGCACTCACGCCACCTAATTAGACACCCTGCCAACCTTTAATGAGAACAAATGAGAGGCCAGGCAGTACGGGGCTGGGCCGTGGCATCCGGACCCTGTCCTGCATGCTGGCTCTGGCCAAGTCCCCTCGGAGAGCCGGTGGCCACTCGCATCTGGGCATGAGGGGGGGGCTGCAGTGGCTCAGCGCCCCATGTCAGGGAGCCCCGGCATCAGGGCAGTGCTTTCCCTGCCCCACCATGCCCCTGTGAAACATCCTGCATCCCACAGGGCACGGGGTACCACTCTCCTGGTAGCCCCTGAGCCATCCCCATCCCCTTTGCCCTTCACCAAGCCCTTTGGGGAGCTGGGTCTTGGGGCTTCATCATGGCAGGGGGGGTCCTGCCATATCTGCCATCTCCCCCATAGCTTGTCTCACTGCAAAGAGGGGAGCTTGGCACCAGGTGGATCTGCCTGCATAGGCTGAGCCTTCAGTTATGAGCCTCCAGTTATCAGCTCGGTAGCTGCCGGTGCTCCATGGGGCATCCCACGGCATGCAGAGTGCTGCCCCCCTGCCCTCATCCTGGCAGCACTGATCCAGCTGCACCGTGGGGCTCAAAAGCAACAAGCTGTCCTCGGGATCCCCACGTGGCTCTTCCATGGCTCCCTGTAATCTTAAAGGCAAATAAGCAGTGGTCCTCAACAGCACGTCCCTGCACCCTGAGCCTTGGGCACAGGCAGGGTCCCTTGTTGGCGCAGGGAGCTGGGTGGCTAGGGTGGCCAGGACAAGTTGGGAGCCTCAGGTATGCTCCAAAAAACCTCAGTGAGGCTTGAAGAGGGGCTGCAGGAGAAGACCTCGGGACACACATGCCTCCGGAGAGGGAAGTTTAGCCCAACAGCGGGACCTCAGGGGAGTCTGGAGGCTGCAACAGGGCTGAGCAAGCTGGGAACAAGGAGCAGGGTGATGGGCGAGGATGGTGCTGGTGGGAGACAGCGCTGAAGCCCCGGTTATAAACTCCTCTTGCAAGTAGATTTGCAGACCAGCAGGCGCTGGGACATTGTGACAGGCGTGTGTGCCCAGCCTGGGAAATGGGGAAGGGGGGTGGCGAGCCCCCACGCTGCACGCCGGCTCCACAGCAGCCCTATAAATAAACACAGCCCCACGCCACGGCACACGCCGGGATGCTGTGGGGAGGCAATTGTGCACGGCTCCCGGTGGGCAGCAGGGAGTAACGGGACAAGACCAAGCAGGGGGAAATGCCGTGTGGGTTTTAGGAAATGTCACCTGGCAAAGAAGCCATCAGGGAGGGCGGCAGGTCCCCCCCCCAGGAGCCGGGCACGGGCAGGGCTGGAGTGGCCCTGGAGCCCCCAGGAAAAAGGTGTCTGGAGTGACACAACGCCTGTGCAGTCTGGAGGGGAAGAAGTGCCATTAAGGGACGTGCACGCCTCCGCACCCCCACTGTACACACACACGCGTCTCCATCCCTGCGTGCAAACTGCCCTTTCCCCCCGCCACGTTCACCCCCTCATCTTGACATGCCCCACCCCCCCCACGCACACACGCACCTTCACTTCTCTGGTGTCCTATGCATGCATGCCTCCATCCCTCCTTCCGTACACGTCTTAGCCCCTGTGCACCCTTGCAGGCACGCGTCTCCCTCCTCCCCGTCTGCATCCCCACCAAAAATCACCCTCGCAGCACCCGGGGTTGGCATCCCGCATCTCCATGTCCCTGGGGGTGGATAAGGATGGCCACATCCATGCCACCACAACTCTGCCAGCCCGGCAGCTCCCGGCAGGCTGCCGTCACGCTGCGGCTTAGAGAGGTTTAAGGGAAAGGCGGGGGGGGGGGGGGGGGGGATGACGGACGTGCCAGGTCTCGGAGGCCGAGGCCAACCCCAGCAACGCCAGGCAGGGGGTAGTGGGATTTGCTGGAGTGCTGGGCAATTTCTCTGCTGCTCTGCTCCGTCCTCTCATTTTCGCGGCGGGGTCCGAGGGGTTGATGGGCAGGTTGGTGTCGCTGGCGCGGCTCCCCTCTGCTCTGCCGGTGATGCTCGCCCGCCTCCCAGTCCACCCAGCATGTGCCTGTTTTTTTGCAGGAGGAAGTGGACGCGGAGCTAAGGGGCTTTGTCGGGGATTTTTGCAAACCTTGGGGATGGGTAGGGGGCCACACAGCATCGCCAGCGGTCCCAGCTCCATCCAGACACAGCCCCGCTCGTCCTGTACCCCTGGCAAGCTGTGCCGTGGCCATGCCGGGCATCCCATGGCACTGGCCGCTGTGGGAAGGGGCAGAGGGAGTTGGTGGAGGAGGATGGAGGCAGGTGGGGACAGGGATGCTGCAGCCAGGCGGTTCCCCTCCAGCCGGCCATGGACCAGATGCTGGGGAGCCACACCAGCTGGCACTGCCAGCGGGGCAGAGGTGTGGGGCAAGCGGGGGTCCTGCAACCTCAGTGCCCCTCCAGCCCCCTTCCGGCGACGTCGGGCCCTGGCCTGCGGGGATGATGGAGCAGATGATGCTCTTGGTCTGAGGCGAAAGGCAGACCGGAGTTGCCATGGAGACCGGCTATGTCATTTTAAGGAGGCACGGAGGCATTCGCACCCATCCCTCTCGGATGAGCCCCAGCAATGGGAGGCAGGGGGAGCGGGGTTGGGGGGACACACCAGCATCCCCTTCAACCCCAGGGGGGTCTGCTGGTCCCCAGCAGTGCCACCCTATGCCGGAGCCAGCAGCCAGGCTGCAGGCAGGGCTGCCTGCCCAGGGCGTTCCGGGGTGGGGGGAGCGGAGCAAAGATCCCTCAGGGACATCTGTGAGCAACTGGGGCAGAGTTACTCTGTTGCCAGCCAGGCCTGGGCAGGCGATAGGGAACAGCCTGCAAGGAGCAGAGGTCAATACATGCCCCCCTTCCCACCCTCCATTTTCCTGAGATTGCCCCATGTGCTGGGGAGGGGCTGTGAGTGCCGACCGAGGGGCTGGGGTGAGGTTCTGGGTGAAAGCAGTCATATCCTGGCTTTCTGGATAATTTAAGCTTTAATTAAAATGAGGCTTTAAGTATTAGCAGCCCCCCCCCTCCACCACCACCACACATACACACACACACACACACACTGCTTCCCGGGAGCGGGAGCGCTGCTGCTCGGCCTCCCGGCGCCTGCGGGCAGCTCTGGTGCCTCTGCTGGAGTCCCCTCCGCATCGCCACAGCCCTACAGAGGCAGAAATTATAGGGCGGGGGGGGGGGGATTAAATATAGCAGCACCTCCAATGGGAAAAAGCAGCCCTAAATACGGAGGCAAATAAAGGGATGCAAAGATGCCTCCTCCATCCCCATTTTCCCATCCCGGGAGGATGTTTGGGCATGCTCTGGTGCCATGGGGCAGCAATGGGGCTGGGGGTCGCTGCATGTTTGCTGTAGGTCCCCTTGGCCTGCCATCCCCTGGCCCTTTGCGGGGTCCCCCCGCAGTGCTGGTACCCCCAGATCGAGCAGTTCCGGAGATGCTGCCGGCTCTCCCTGGGGCTGTCATGCTGCTCGGGGCTGTCGCGCTGCTCAGCGCTGTCACCGTTCAGACGGGACCGGATGAAAATCGGCATAGCTGCACCGGTAAGTCCATGGCCGGGAGGATGCCAGGTGCCGAGGTGGCTGCCAGTGCTGTGGGCCAGGTTGCCCAGGGCAAGGGTTTGTAGCAATGCTGGGGCGGGGGAGGACGGGACACGGCAGTGTGTGCTGCCTGCACAGGAGGCGGCCAAGCCTGCAAGCTGCAAACAGAAATGATGCCTTGACGGGGTTTGGGGAGAAAGGAGGGCGGCCGGCTCCGGCACGACTCAGAGAGAGGTGCTGGCACTGTCCTGGGGGTCACACAGGCTGGGCTCAGGGACACCCTCCCCTGGCAGATGCTTGCCCAGAGCAAGGGGATGTGGAGCTGGGGCGAGGGGCCATGCGCTGCGCACGGTGTGAGGTGTGTGCGCACGGTGTGAGGTTTGTACGCACGGAGTGTGCAGCGTGAGCCACCTGCTCCCGCCGGGCAGGTGCACGGTGAAGGTGTGCGGCCGCGCAGAGCACGTGGGAGACGTGGGCGCACCAAGCGTGCGAGGCTCGTGCCGTCGGGCACGGGGTGAGTGTCATCGGCCGTGCCGCGTGTGCAGTGTGAGCTGCGGGTGCAGCCCGCGCGTGCGACGTCGACGTGACATGCGGTGCGTACGCGGTGAGCTGCAAGTCTCTGTGCGGCAGCATGCAATGCGAGGTGAGTGAATGCAGTGCACACTCACTGCGGGTGGTGTGAGCGGTGCAGGGCATGGACTCGACGATCTGAAAGGTCCCTTTCAGGCGGTTCTATGGTTCTATGCGTGCATGCAGCGCACGCTCGCTGTGGGAGGTGTGAGCGGTGCAGTGTGGTACACACCACGTGAGGTGTGTGGATGCAGTGCACGCTCGCTATGGGAGGTGTGAGCGGTGCAGTGCAGTACACCACGTGAGGTGTGTGCAAGCAGTGCACGCTCACTGTGGGATGAGTGAGCGGTGCAGTGTAGGGCGATGCATGCATGCAGTGCACACACCACGGGAGATGTGAGCGGTGCAGTGTAGGGAGATGCATGCATGCAGCACACACTCACTATGGGAGGTGTGAGCCATGCAGTGCATGGACTACATGATCTGAAAGGTCCCTTCCAACCCAGGCAATTCTAGGATTCTATGCGTGCATCCAGTGCATGCTCACTATGGGAGATGTGAGCAGTGCAGTCCGGTACGCCATGCGAGGTGCTTGGATGCAGTGCACGCTCACTGCGGGAGGTGTGAGCGGTGCAGTGCAGGGAGATGCGTGCATGCGGTGCATGCTCCCTGTGGGATGTGAGAGCTGTGCAGTGCAGGGAGATGTGCGCATGCAGTGCACGCACACCATGGGAGGTGTGAGCAGTGCAGTGCAGGGAGATGCGTGGACGCAGTGCACACTCACTGCAGGAGGTGTGGGCGGTGCAGTGCAGGGAGATGCGTGGAAGTGGTACACAAACACCATGGGGGGTGTGAGCCGTGCAGTGCAGGGAGACGTGTGCATGCAGTGCACATTCTCTGTGGGAGGTGTGAGCGGTGCAGTGCAGTACGCCACGCGAGGTGTGTGGATGCATGAACTGGGCGAGAGGAGCGCGGCGTGCAGCTGCATGCCCAAGGCCAAGCGGCAGACCGTGGTGGCCAGGGATGCATGGAGCAGGATCGAAGTATTGGCACCCCAAGGATCCCAGGCTGGATCCAAACGGGCCCCAGCTGCTATAGGCATCTCCCAAAACCTTAGGGAGCTCTTCCCCCCAGCTGCCGGAGCCTGGCACACGCCCGCAGCCGCCTGGCCGGGCGGGAGCATCTCCTCCTGCCATGCCTGCCAAGACTCCCACTCTCGAGACTCTACGACAGGAGAAAAGGGAACAAAAATTCACGTTTTCACATTTAGCTTCCTTTGTACTCAGCTAATTAGCGCCTGAGTCTGGTGATGTCATTAAAGCAGCACTAAGTCTTTATTGGGGTAATTTAATTTTCCCTTTCATATCAGGATGATTTCCTTTGTTGGGGTAGGTGCTGGGGAGGGGGAAGGGCCCGTGCAGACAATTGCTATTGTCAGGATAAATAATTCCCCAGTGGATTGACAAGGGGGGGAGGTGGGCTGGGGGGGGGGCTGGGAGCTGTCACTCACCCAGGTGGCAGCAGGAGCCGGCCAGCCCGCGGGGAGTTGGGTGCCTTGGGGTGCCTCTCCCCATGCCGGGTGGGCTCCCCCCGGGCCAGCCAGGCACCTGCCTTGGCCCCTTTCCAACCGCCAGCACCACGGCAGCCTCTGCATTCCAGAGGCGAGTGGGTTAAAGTTGGCGGGGGTTGGGGGGGGGGGTGTGGATGTCTCCCGTATAGCTCCCCTGCTTCTCCCACCCCATCACCATCCCTGGTGCCGGGGAGAGGAGGGAAGCAGATTGTAGTGGGGTAAAAGGAGCATTTCAGAGCCACCGGAGACCCCGTGGGTAGTAACCCGCTGGAGACACACAGGACTCTGCGTGCAGCTGGGACGTGCAGGGGAGCAGGGACCTGCCGGGGCTGGCGTAGACCAGGAGGAACCCTTAGGGGTGAAGGTGACCCCAGCTTGGGTGGGGGGAGGGGGTCCCGAGTGGCATTCCTGCACTTGGAATGGTGGAACTGGGCTCAGCAAATATCCCCTGCTCTCCAGGCTCTGCGTGCCATAAGGTGATGCTTGAGCACTCACTGCCACGGCAAACTTGGCACAAGGAGGGGGTGGCCTCCATGGGGCAGCGTGCGAGACCCAGTGCTTGGGGTAAGAGAGGGGCAGGAGGCTGTTCAGAGTTGCAGCTCCCTGGGAGACCCACTCAAACAAGCCTCCAGCCCCTTTGCCAATCCTGTCTTCCCTTGTCCCACGCCTCCCCTCAGCCCCTTGGCTCACGCTGCCCCAGGAGGGATCCCAAACACGGCGTGAGAGGAGAAGGAGATGTCCCATGGGGTCAGAGCCCCTGAGGACAGGCTCTCTCAGTCCCCACCAAGCATCGCTGGCAGCAGGTCTCCATCCCACCCCTGCCCCACCATGCTCGTCATCTCCCAGCCCTCCAGAGCACGGGAGAAAAAGGTGGCATGTCCCCAGAAAGCAGCTGGGAGACGAGAGCTGTTGACGTGTGCCATCATTCAAGTCATGATGTCCTCGGGAGCTTGGGCACAACCCGTGGTAAGGCTCCAAAGGGGTGATGAGTGGCACCAGGCTGACCCTGGTGCAGGGGTGCACGTCTTGCCCAGGCAGAGCTGGTGGCCATGATGTCCTGGTCCAGCAGAGCATCACCAGGGTGGGAAGCAGTGGCTGGTGTGATCCCAAAGTCCCAATTCATCAGATTTAACTCTCCAGACACTTCCAGAGGAGCCATCCTTCCCCAAAAACAGGAAGGGATGTGCCTGGGAGGAGAGCACAACTGAAGGGAGCTATTTTCCACCCACCCCCGGGTCCATCACCAGAAGGAACCAGCCCTTCTGGAGCCCACCCTGCAAGTCCCACCTTCCCCAAGGCCCCCCAAGCACTGCTGCTGGCTTGGATGTGGACCAGGAGGAGGGGGAGACGGGCTGCAGAGGGGAACGTCACACCCAAAATGCAAACACCGGCTTGTTGGTAATTAGCAAATGTTTCAAGAGGAATGATGAGAAGCCAGTGACAGGCGGGCGGGTTTCTATTAAAAGCTGCCACGTGTGATCCTTCTCCAAGCCTGCCGGCCCCTCCTTACCTGGCGCAGGGGAAATCAGATGCAAACCTGACATTAATGCAGCGTTCTGGGGCAAGCTTTAATTGCAGCCGTGGCAGGACCTGTGGAGCCGGGGGGACAGCGGTGGGGCCCGGGCGGCAGGGTGACGGGCACCCTCACCTCCGCCGCCAGGAGAGGAGCCACCCGGTGCCTTTGGGTGCTCTTCTCCCCGCCATCCTCCTCCCCGACCTTCTCGCAGAGGGCGTTGAGTCACAAGGTGTGCTGAAGAGCGCACTCGGCACCCCGCGTGTCTCCACAAGCAGAGGCACTTGCTTAAATGTTAAGGGCTTGTTTGCATCCAGCGGAAGGGAAGCAGGAGCTGAGCCCCAGCTTGCCAATTGCTCCTCTGTGCCTTCCGGAGCCAAGGGGCCAAGCAAGTGCTCCTCCACGCAGGGAAGCATCCTCGAGTGATTCCTCCATGTGCTCAGCCCCCAAAATGCCTCTTTTCAGCCTCACGTGGCTTTTTTTTTCTGCCTTAATGACTTTCCAGAGCATCTCCTGTGTTACAGAAGGAGCATCCCAGACATTAGGGAAGGTGGAGGCCAGGGCAGTGTTTGCGAGGTGGCCCCAGGACTGATAAACAGTGGTGGGGTGGGTTCTTCTCATGAATCTGCAAACCAAGGAGGAGGAGGGCACACCGCACTGGAGCAGTAGGAGCTTGGTCCAGCAGCATCCAAAGCAGACATATGGTGGCCTTGGGCCAGGAAGTTGGAGATTGCCACAGAGCAGGTTCTGAGGATAGATCTGCTCAGCAATACATCTTGCAAGTGATGGGAGCCAGGAGAGTAACCTAGTTCTGGCTTTATGAGATTGGCTCCCCCAATCCCCACTCCCTGAGATGAAAGTGAGTAATTACTGTCTGACTCGGCAGAACGGTGAAGGAGATCAGCCAGAGGGGCCAAGCCCACTGGCGGTCGAGACCATCGCTTTGTGGGTTAGTGCGCATCTCCTGCCTCTGCTCAAGGTGTGAGCAGCAGTGCCCATGTCCCTTGCCATCATCTCAAGGTGAGGGCTCCCCTTGCTTCACAATTTCTTCTGGCCTCACCACCGTCACATCTCGATCCCAACCTTTCTGCTGTCCAACAGGTCTACCCACATACTAAGGAGCCAGCTCCATTGGCTGTAAACCCAAGAGCAGGAGCAGGGATGAACAGTGTGCTCATCTGCCTCTCGGCAGGGTCCTCTGGCAACTGATTTGCTGAGCGACAGCAAGGTTTTGCTTTTAACGAGGGCTGGTTGTGCTGAGCAGGGTTTTACTTGGCCTCCTGCTGCCCTGGGCTGGCTGAAGGACGTGGGTCTCTCTCAGATGAGCTCCAGACCTTCTGGAAGCGACGTGAGCTCTTCCTTAGAGTGTTCTCGGGGAGTTTCTAGCCGTCGTTCTGCCTGGATCTAGCACTGGGGACAGAGTTGCTCTAAAAAAGAAGTTGGATGAGAGGCTCCTTCCACCCAGTCCCCTCTGTCCTGGCTGTCCTTGGTTAGCTGGGACCTCCTATGATGCGGCTCAGGTGAAGGCAGTGTGGGAAGTGAGGGCTCTTCCTGCTTCGGGTCAATTCGGAGCAGCGGGATCCTTGCAGGTGAGATGTTGCAGAAAGGCAAAGAGGTGCCCGAGGACATCGGTGACACCTCTCCCCTGTCACTGCTGCAGGAGGGGACAACCCTCAAAGGTGCATGCAGCTGTCGCAATCCCACCACCACCAAGAAAACCCCAGAGCAAGGGTGCTTCAGGATGGCTGGGGACATCACAATTATTGGGTTATTACCCAAAATAGTCAGCTGGGGACAGCAGGTCTGGAGCAGAGGACTGTCCTAAGGCAATATCAGCTCTCCTTGCTGTCAGCGTCTGCTAGCTGGATCTACCCTGGACCTTCTCAGTGGTCTTCCAGGGTTGACAGGGTGCCCCCTTGTCCCCTGTGGGTGGTGACATCCTCTTTCCTTGCATCCAGCTCCTGGCTGCCCGGCAACTCTTCAGATGCCCTCGCACCCTCCATCTGCTGCTGTTAACCAGCTGTCCCCGTTGCCTTCACCACCGTCCTGAGCTTCAAGAGCTCATTTGTTTCATTAGCTGGTACCTGGGGAGGGGGTCTCTGTGCCACTGCTTTGTCCAGGATGCCTTGTCCCCGCTTTGGGGTGACCCTTGGGACTCCGTCCCTGCCTGTCCCCGCCGCTGCTGCCCAGGCTGCTGCACACACTTGGCAGCACCGTGTGGGTCTGTGACCTCCACACGGTGCCTGGTTGGGGTGATTTGTATCTTACAAACACTCTAGTCGTTGTTTAAGGGCTCTTCTTTGGACTACAAAAGCACAGGCAGCTGCCACACTTCTCTGCTCCTTAATGTATTGCCTGGCCTGTCTGTCTTCCCTCGAGGCTGAAAAAAACCCTCTGCCCAGGCAGCATCTCCAAGCTCTCCTCCTGCCCAGGGTCACGGCTCCTATCAAACAGGTTTGTGAGCTGCAGTGGTGTTCTCCGGTTTATTTCTGCAAGAAGAAAGACTCATTGCTTTGTTTTCCCATCTAGACCCTCCACACTCAGCCCTGTTTCATAGAATCATAGAATGTGTTGGGCTGGAAGGGACCCGCAAAGGCCACCTAGTCCAACCCCCCTGCAGTGAGCAGGGACATCTTCAACTAAATCAGGTTGCTCAGAGCTTCATCAAGCCTGGCCTTGAATGTCTCCAGGGGTGGGGTCACCACCACCTCTCTGGGCAACCTGAGAGGCAAACTGGCTTTGCCACCAGTTTTTAGTCCTGGGCATGTGCAGGGGTCCCCCCTGCTCCTGGCCAACAGCCACCCCATGGCTGTGAACCCCCCAAGCAGTGATGGTGGTGGTGCCAGAGGGGCCATCCTAGCTCTGCTACAGCGTGAGCCCGTGCCATGTGAGCTGGACCAGCAAGCCCAGGGCATCCACAAGTGTTGCCGCAGCCCAGGAGGTGCTGGGGTGGGTGACACCAGCGGCATGGAGGTGGCTGGGGAGAGGCTGAGCTGGCAGCGACACCGCTGGAAGAGGCAGAGGGAAACAAGGCGGGGGAATAGAGGAGGGGTCCTGCCATGAAGAAAAGGATGAGGAGGATGAGGAGGGGTCCCCAGTCCGCTGCTGTGCGGAAACGATGGAGCCCGCAACTCCTGCCCTGCCTCCCCCGCACCGTAGCTCACTGCAGAGGGGCCCTCGAGTGCGTGCAGGCGAGGAAAGGCAGGGAAGGGGGGGGCAGGGGGAGAGATCTTTTCATCTAAAAGGTTACATTTGTCCTACTTCCTCCCATCTCCAGCAATTAACTTGAAGGGAGACATCACTGCTAATTGAGCAGTGAAGATCAGGAGCAACAATTACGCCTTTTGACAAGAGACAGCACAAGAGGGACTGCTCTGAGGCTGAGAATGGTAGGGAACGGTTTCTATGGCAATATAACTTTCCTCTCTTCCTCTCCAGCCATAGAAATGATAAAAATGTAGATTTCTCCCTGATTAATGATTTAATGAAAATAAAGAAAATTCTTTAAAAAAAAAAAAAAGAAAAAGGAAAAAGGGAAAGGGGGGGGAGAAAAAATCGATAGGACGCAATGTTTAGCATGAGTCTGCAGCTGTGGGGAGAATCGATGTCCTTCTCTGGGCTGGACGCGGTGAAATCTATTACGGCAACGTGCCGAGGGCTCAAAGCGGCCCTGCCGTTTGGTAATTAGGCGGCAGGCTCACACGGGGGAAACGTGAGGGCTATATTCAGATCTCTGATCAAAGGAGCTGCCCATCAAAGAGCTCCTCGTTCTGGCTTCTCCAGCAAACCTTCGCGCTCGCTCCACGTCTCTCCTGCCTTCCTTTCTCCTGCCTGCCTTCCCCCAGCCTGCCGTGCTCCTCTCCAAAATCATTATTTTTAATTTTAATTATTCAGCCCGGGAATTCAGCCTGACCCCATGGCGGCCGGGAAGGAGCGGTTGCCAGCCCGGCAAATGGCGATGCCACGTTCGCTGGCAGCGAGATAAAGGGATGACCTGCCGCAGAGGTGGCCCTAAGCACAGTGGCAAGGGCTACCATGGCCAAGCAGTTGTCTCCCTGGGAGAGAAGCAAGGAGGAGGAGGAGGAGGAGGGTCAGGACTCATCCTGCCCCTGCGGAGCTGCCCCTTCCCTTGTGGAAAGACCTGGTGGGGAGCAGGTGGGGCACTCAGCAGCTCGGGGCTGCTCATAGCCCATAGCTGAAGACGACACGAGGGACGCATCCATCCGTATCCATCACCAGCAGCAGCTGGCCACTGTGCCACGCTGCCTGGCTGGAGGAGCCAGCAACAAAGTCTAGAGGGGCCAGCAAAGCTTTTCCCAAGCCTTCTCTTCCCCCTGCCTCGCTGACCGGGCACGAGCATCCTCTGTTTCGCAACACACTCCGCAGCCCATCTACTTCCTCCTCAAACAAGCAAGTTTTGGGTTGTTTTTTATTTTTTTTCCTTTAAGGTGATGCTGCTTCAAGGATGCAGGGAGGTGGGTGGGGTGCGCCCGGCCGCAGCTGCTCTGCTGACACAAGGGAAACGATGCAGTGGGTTCAGGCCAGCTCAAACCAAAAGGCAACGGCCTTCGGCGAGCAGAACTGGGGTCTGCAAAACACCCCAGGGCAGCGGGGAGACTTCTGCAGCCAGTCCCCTAAGCCCAGCCCAGGGTATGGTGTGCCTCCTGCCACGGGGACCATCCTGGGTACTCCCATCCCCCCTGGCTACCTCCATAGGGATGCGCCTTCCCCATGGCAGACTGTTCCCCCTGCGGCGGCAGCCCTACAGCTGCCCATCCTGACCATCCCTGCCCATTCCTGCCCCTCCCTGCCCATTCCTGCCCCACACCAGGAGCCAGCAGGGCCCCAGGACGCACATCTCCAGCCAGAGCTCTTTATAGGAGCAGAGCTTGGGCACATGGAAGGACTTTCCCACCTCCTCAGTTCCTATTTTATTTGCCAAACCGATGCATAAAACACACATAAACAAATCTAACGGCGAGAAATGGGTTGCTATCAAATCAACAAATTAATCTAATTATAGGGCTGATTAAATCGTATCAGATAAACCAGCGTCTCCTTCCCAGTGCTTGGCAGCCGCGTGGGGGAAGCAGGCAGCCCCGGCTCCCGCTGTGCTGTTGGGTCCATGGCATGGACAGGATGCGGACACCCCGGGGCCGGCGGCATATTGGCAGCCCCAGCATGGCAGGGGGGCACCGAGCCCCCTCTCCCCAGCCCCGGCGCGGGACGGCTGCGCTGCACATCTGAATGGCAAATGCGGATGCAAAGTACATGATTCCTCGGGATTAACGATGCCGCTCGAGCCCGCGAAATGTATGCGGGGAGCCGTCTTTGGAGCGAGATTGCTTAAACCTAAGCCTGCTTTACGGTATTTGAGGAACAATTTTATCAGTGCTGTTTGCAGAGCTTTGCCGGGGTCGTTTCCACCTCTCCGGGTGCCTGCATATGCCAGCACCCATGTGCAGGCGGGAAGGCACTTCTGCACCAGCACCCATGTGTCATACCCTGCCTGCTGGGAGAGAAAACGCATCCCGTCTGAAAGGCAAAAGCTCTTTATTGCCTGGTGACACCCGGCACGAGGGTTGTGGGTGCAAGACCGCTGGCAGGCTTCGCCCAGGAAGGTGGTGGGGTGGCTGCAGACCTTCGCTGGAGGGGCTGGTGGTGGCTCCGAGGCTTCACACGACGGACTGGTTCGCCGGTTCCACCAGAGCTTGAACTTCAGATCTTGCCCCTTGGGAGACTCTGGATGGGAAGGTGGAGAAAGCACCGGTGTGCCCGCCTAGGCCAGGACGTGTAGGCTCCCCACAAGCTCCTGCATCTCAGTGAAGAAGGCAAATCCTTTTAAAAGCGAGTGTTGGCTCTGGTTTCACCTGCCTCTGGAGGGTGGCAGAGGTTTCACTGCCGCTGGCAAGTTGTTTTCCTCTTTTCAGGGCATCATTTGCTCCCAGCCATGGGTTACATCAGGTCTTGATTCTCCTCCTCTTGCTCTTCTCTTAGCCGAGTTGCTCTTTTCCAGGAACAAAGGCATTGAGAAGTGATGTTTTGTCCCCTAATGGAAGATTATACCACAGTGCTGTCAACCTCAGCAGAAGACGAGACGAGCTGGAGAGCCCCAGCGTGGGGCGGAGCTCTCACCCCTCTCAGGGCTCCCAGCAGGTCCCACTTTGCCGCCGGCTCTGCTGATGCTCTTCTCCCTCACACCCCGCTTCAGGCCATCCTGGACAGCTTCTGGAGGCCAAGAAAATACACAACAGCAGGTAAATCGGAGTATCACCCACTTGTCAGAGCCAAGGGCAGGGTGCTATGGCCAAGACCAGGCACATCTCGCCATGACATGGGCAAGCGACACGTGGTACCGCGGCTGCAGGGCTGGGGGGGAGCGTCCCCCCCAGGAGCCAGCCGGAGGGAGAGGATTATCCAGTGGGAAGACTAAAGATACGGCTGTGACGGGCCCAGCTGGGTGGATCAGCCCGGCGGAGATGAGAGCAAAGCCTCCTTTCGTGTTCCAAGGCACCGCTCCGTGCCTGTCCCCAGCATGCCACGTCTTGGCAGCACCGCGAGGGCTGGGGTACCGGTGGGGAGCCACCGCGGTGGGCAGGGGGGGTTCAAAGCAATGCCGACCCAGGCAATGAGCTCAGCTTCAGACAGTCTCTCGCTACTATTTTTTTACAAATCAATCCTTAATCTGTCCTTTCCCCCTTGTAAAAACACGTAAATAACGCAAGCGGCGGCTCAGGGATACTCAGCTGCCAGGTCTTGCACCCCTGCCCAGAAATATTACTCGGGGGGCACATCACACAGCAGATTTCCCATGTTTTCGGCACAGGCGAGCGCTGCGGTGCCCTGGGCCATGCCAGGTGCCTGGGGGTGCTGAGGACAATCCCAGCGTATCCCTGGGGTGGGATTTAGGCTGTCGGTGGCAGGGTGGGCAGCGATGGGGGATGCTGAAGGTGATGCTGGGCTGGCAGCATCCCCCATCGCTGGGGAGGACAGCTCGGGTGGGGGGCACAAACCAGCCACCTAAACGTGCTCCCAGTGCCCCCCGCTGCTCCCAGTGCCCGCGCCCACCCGCTCTGGGAGTGTTTGCGTGCGCCCTTCTCCCTGTGTGCATGCATGTATGTGTCTACGCAGAGCCGCGTGCGTGCATGCATACACGTGTGTTTCTGCATGCACATGTGTGTGTACACGTGTGTCCGTGCCCGTGCGTGCCCACGTGAGGGTGGGGGTGCGCGGGGCTGCGCACAGGGGTGGGGGGGGAGCTCCGTGGAGAGGAGCCGTTTCCCAGCCTGCGCTGATGCAGTTTAGCAATCAGAATAACTTCGCTGATGAATATTTAAGCCCGAGCGCTGAATATTTAAAGCATTCAATTATTTTAATGGCTTCTAAGTGTGACAGCGGGAGGGGACGGGGGGGATGGCTGCCCCCCTGGTCCGGGCGGGCAGGCAGGGATGCTGTGGGCAGCCCCCTGCTCCGGATGGGTTTGGGAGGGAAGTGTGTTATCCCCAGCAGGGTGGTGGCATCTTTGTCATCCGGTGCCGGATTCCAGTGCAAACCCTGCTGGAGCTTGGGTGGGTGGGTGGGCAGAGCCCCAGCGGGCAGGAGGAGAGCGGTGCCCTGCCACCCTGGCAGCCTGCGCCCTGTCCTACTGCCCTAATTCTTGCCTGAGCAGCCTCGACGCGTGCCAGCGCCACGCAGTGCCAAACCCCTCCTCCCTGCCACCAGCCCTGCTCCCGAGCGGCGCCCGTCCCCGTGCCATCGTGCCACCATGGCAGTGGAAGCACCCCCACACCAGCACCGGGATGCTGTAGACATCCCCGGGGATGCGAGGATGCAATTGGGACGCCACAGCCACCCTCACCCCCAAAGTGCCCCCGAAGGCAGGTTGGCGGTGATGGGAGCGCAGTGTCCCCACCGCAGCATGCCCAGCCCCACGGCGGGGTGCTGCCCCCTGCAACCTGCCCCAGGCCCAGGGCAGGAGGGTGGCGGGGAGCAGAGAGGAGCAATTCCTCCGTGCGTGCTCCCGCGGCCATAAATATTCATATTCTTATACTAATTTTCCATGTACTTTTCTGTCACATCCAATTTTATTTTAATTTCCCTTTATAAACCTTCGCAGCTAATGCACTCTGTGCTCCCATGATTACCCCAATCAGCCGGCGCTTTAAACACAATCCCTGTAGGCAGCTCCTGTTGGAAGCTGTAGGATCACCGAGCATCCACGCAGGAGCTGGGCACACTCGGCAGAGCTCCTTTGCCACCCTGCGGTGGGCACAGCTCCCATGGTGGGTCCCACCCATGGTGGGCACCGTCTCCAGGCTGCGCTGGGCTTCCCGTGGTGGCCACACCAGAGGACACCTCCAGAGTCTTGTGTTTTTTGCAATAGACTTGGTCGTGTCCGTGTCCTGCAGCAAGTGTGTGGCATGTGCTTGTGTCTTGCATAGGGACACGGCTGTCCTGGTCACGGGTCGCCTGGGCAGGTGGTTTGGTAGATCCCACCTCCGGGCACCTTCCTGCGTGGCACCCAGCGGGCAGTGACGCCCTGCCTGTGGGCAAATCCTGGTTCCTGGAGCTCCTGGAGAAGAGGGGCAGAAGGTGTGCAGGGTCACTGTGCTGGTCTAGCCGGCATGCTAAGGCTGTGCCAGGGCTGTGCCATGCCGGATGCCTGGGCTCAACAGTGCCTTCCCTGCAGGGATGTGCCGTGCCGTGCCGTGCCGTGCCGTGCCATGCCATGCCATGCTCTGCCACACCAAGCATGTTTCCCAAGCTCAGTGATGCCATCCCTGCAGTGTCATGCTGTGCTGTGCAGCTTGGTCACGTTCAGCAGTGCCGTGCCATGCCACGCTGTGCCATGCTGTGCCAAGCAGGTTGACCAGGCTTGGCAGTGCCATGCCATGCCATGCCACGCTGTGCCATGCCATGGAGGCTGCTCATTTTCAGCAGTGCCATCCCTGCAGTGCTGTGCACTGCCAAGCTGTGCCATGCTGTGACAAGCAGGCTCAGTGATGCCATCCCTGCAGTGTCATATCATGCTGTGCACCCTGCTCAGGCTCAGCAGTGCCATTTCTGCAGCACTGTGCCATGCCACGCTGTGCCATGCTGTGCCGAGCAGGCTGGCCGTGCTCGGAGGTACCATACCTGCAGGGCTGTGCCATGTCATGCCACACTGTGCCATGCCATGCAGGCTGCTCATGTTCAGTGGTGCCATCCTTGCAGTGCTGTGCCATGCCGTGCCAAGCAGGCTGCCCAAGCTTGGCAGTGCCATACCTGCTGTGCTATGCCATGCCATGTTAGCTGCCCTGTGCCGTCTGTGTGTGTCAGTGCCAGGCCCCGTACTGGCGGGTGATGAAGCCGCTGTCTGTGCCGTGGCCCATCTGTTTGCCACACAACTCGGGCAGCCCTGGCCAGGTCCTGCTCATCACATCCTGCGTGCCACCAGCACCATGGCACGGCTCAGTGCCACCACACCGCTGCTCCCACAGCACTGCGGGGTTCCAGCAGCCCTGGAGGCACCAGCGTTGGCCAGGCAGTGCCAGCAGTTGTGCCGAGGCTGAGCCAGCACCAGGGTCACCAGGGATGCCATCAGTAATGAGAAAGGTGCTGGCTGCCTGCAGTGTGCCACCCTGCCCAAGGGGACGTGTCCCTGCCCTGGGTGCAAAGAGGTTGGCACTGTGTGTGCACAGGTGTCCGTGCATGTACCCACAGCTGCGTGTGTGCATAGGGGTGTTTGTGCCCGTGCACCACTCGGTCCCTCGCTGGGGACCCCGAGCCAGCCCGTGGCCTGAGCACACAGCAGGCATTGGACAGGACACAGCCCCAGAGGGACAGGACATTTCCCCACACCGGACAGGACATCTCCCCAGCAGGGCAGGACGTGTCCCCAGTGGGGCAAGATGTGTCCCCCGTGGAGCAGAACATACCCCAGTGGGGCAGGATGTGTCTCCAGCAGGACAGGATGTATCCCCAGTGGGGCAAGACATGTGTCCAGTGGGGAAGCATGTGTCCCCAGCAGGGCAGAATGTGTCCCCTGCAGGGCAGAACGTGTCTGCAGTGGGGCAGAACGTGTACCCCAGCAGGGCAGGACATGTCCTCAGCAGGGCAGGATGTGACACCAGTGGGGCACCATGTGTCCCCAGCAGGGCAGGATATGTCCATAGGGGGACAGGACATGTCCCCAGCATGGCAGGAGGTGTCCCCCACAGGGCAGGACCTGTCCCCATTGGGGCAGAACATGTCCCCCGCAGGGCAGAATATGACCCCACTGGGGCAGGATATGTCCATAGTGGGGCAGGACATGTCCCCAGCAAGGCAGAATGTGTCCCCATCAGGGCAGGACATGTCCCCAACAGGACAGGACATGTCCCCAATGGGACAGGCCACCTGCCCTTGCGCAGGAACGGCTCCAGAGTGGGGTCACACAGCAGCAGGCGATGGGAAGGGCCAGGGCTGCCGGGATGCAGAGCGCTGCTGGCAGAAGGAGGCAGCGCACGGATGATAATTATTTCCTCGCCATCCATGGGGACACGAATTAAAGCGGCTGGGGGGAACCCGTGCCCATCTCCTGCTGGGGGTCCCACGGAAATCCCCCCGCGGGCAGGGACGGGGCGGCTGCCGTGCTCCTGCCAGCCGTGGGAAGTCACTCAGGCTCCGCTCGCTCGCTTCTGAAGACCTCTTGATAAACATTTATAAACATTTGTAGTATTTTAAATTCCCCCTCAATAATTTATGAATAGTTATTTTATATACTTTAAAGAGGGTAATAATGTAAAATTTATAAGGCGGGAGCGCTCGGAGTGGCAGCGCGGCGTCGCGGGGCTGGGAGCGGGAGGCGCAGCCTTCCCCGCCTCTCCCCGCCGAGCACTGATTGAAACTTTAAAGGCTGCGGCAGCGGGGGAAAAACGGGGCGTCGCGGGGACGCGGAGGGGCACGTGAGCACGGGGGACACGGGGG
This sequence comes from Larus michahellis, assembly GCF_964199755.1. NCBI lineage: Eukaryota > Metazoa > Chordata > Aves > Charadriiformes > Laridae > Larus > Larus michahellis. The sequence goes on along the minus strand of NC_133906.1, from coordinate 2,289,765 downwards.
GACACGTCGGCCGGGTGGGGTGGCAGCGTCGAGGCTGGGCCCGAAGGTGGTGGAAGGAGGGAGGGATGGAAAGGAGAGAAATGCGGGGATGGAGGGGGCTGAGCGGTGGAGATGGAGAAGGAAGAAGGGGAGCGGGCGAGAGGGGCGAAAGGATGAGGAGAAGGAGGAAGGGAGGGAGGAGGGATGCGTGTGAGGGAGCGATAACCGCGGCGGGAGGCTGCGGGAGCGAGGGATGGGAGAAGGAGGGATGGAGGGAGCGGCGGGGAGGGGCGAGAAGCAGCTGGGAGCCAGAGATAAAGAGGGAGGAGAAGGGTGCCCAGCTCGGAGCGCGGGAAGGTGTCAGGCAGACGGACGGATGGATGGATGAGGGGGTGGACAGATGGATGGATGGGTGGATGGGGGATGAGCAGAGCGGGGAGAGGCGTCAGCAGGGGTGCGTGGGGGAGCGTGCCGGCGTGCCCAGATCCACAGCGTGCCCCCATGGTGGAGGGGGGGGGGGGGCACGAGCAAGGTTTGGGGTCCAGGGGTACGGGAAGGCGGGGAGAGGTGCCCGGAGCTGTGGGGATGGGGATGGGTGCGTTTGGGGGCTGTTGGTGTCTGGTCGTGCCCAGGAGGCGCCTCCGAGGGTGCACCAGGGTGTAAGGTACGTGGGCAGGGTGGGCTCACGTGCGGGGTGGCTGACACACACGGGGGGTGTGACGGTGCCAGGTGGGTGCGAGTGCGCACGCAGGCCGTCAGCGCCCTCCTGAGAGGTGGGGCGGGGGGGGTGTGTGCGTGTGTGTGTGCGAGGTGTGGATAAGTGTAGAAAGCGCGCAGGGCCGGAGGGTGTGCGCAGCGTGGGTGAGCAGGGAGGGAGTGCTGGTGCAGGGGGTGAAGATGGGCAGATTGGGAACGCTGGTGCAGGGGTGAGCGTGAGCAGGACGGGAATGCTCGTACTGGGGGTAAAACGGGCAGATTGGGAATGCTCGTGCAGAGACGAGTGCAAGCAGGGTGAAAGTGGTGGTGCAGGGGGTGAGGGTGAGCAGGGAGGGAGTGCTGGTGCAGGGGGTGAAGATGGGCAGATTGGGAACGCTGGTGCAGGGACGAGCGTGGGCAGGGCGGGAATGCTCGTACTGGGGGTAAAGATGGGCAGATTGGGAATGCTCGTGCAGGGGGTGAGTGTCAGCAGGGCGGGAGTGCTGGTGCAGGGGGTGAAGATGAGTAGATTGGGAATGCTGGTGCAGGGGTGAGCGTAAGCAGGGTGGGAGTGTTCATGATGGAGATAACTGTGAGCAGGGAGGGAGTGCTCCTGCAAGGGGTGAAGACGGGTAGATTGGGAACGCTGGTGCAGGGGTGAGCGTGAGCAGGGCGGGAATACTCGTACTGGGGGTAAAATGGGCAGACTGGGAGTGCTGGTGCAGGGGGTGAGTGTGAGCAGGGTGAGTGGTGGTGCAGAGACGAGTGCAAGCAGGGTGGAAGTGCTCGTTCAGGGGGTGACTGTGAGCAGGGCAGGAGTGCTGGTGCAGGGGGTAAAGATGGGCAGATTGGGAGTGCTGGGGCAGGGACGAGCGTGAGCAGGGCGGGAATGCTCGTACTGGGGGTAAAGACGGGCAGATTGGGAGTACTGGTGCAGGAACAAGTGTGAGCAGAGAGGGAGTGCTTGTGGTGGAGGTGAGCGTGAGCAGGGTGGGAGTGCTGGTGCAGGGGGTAAAGATGGGCAGGTTGGGAGTGCTGGGGCAGGGACGGGTGGGAGGAGGGTGGGAGTGTTTGTGCAGGAGGTGAAGATGGGCATATTGGGAGGGCTCAGGCGGGGATGAGTGTGAGCAGAGAGGGAGTGCTCGTTGCAGGAATGAGTGTGAGCAGGGCGAGAATGCTGGTGCAGGGGGTGAAGATGGGCAGATTGGGAGTACTGGTGCAGGGAGGGGTGAGTGTGCACGCCCTGCAAGTGCGCACGGGGCGGGAGTGCACGTGCGGAGCATTACTGCACGTGCACCTGAAGGCGAGGAGGCGAGTGTTTGCCACACAAAGGTGGCCCCCCCCGGCTTCCCTCAGGCTCCCAGGGGTCCCTGTGGCAGGACCCTCACACCAAGGCACCTCAGAGCCCTCAGGGACAGCCCTCCCCCAGCTCCCCGAGGGGATGGGGGGCAGCACCCCACGCTGGGCTCCTGGGGGCTGCCCTGAGCTCCCCGAGGACACGCGACGGGTGCCCCTTCCCACGCAGGGCATGCCAGCAGGGCCCGCCTCAGCTGGAGACACCGCCCCCCAAAATTACTGCCCAAATTACCAAGGCACCTTAAATGCCCAAGCGAAATCCGTCAGGAGCTGGCAGCCGCAGAGAGGGACCTGCCACAAAATGATAACATCTCCCCGTGCTATATATAGCGCTGCCTTTATATACATATACCGATAGATATTTATTTATGCCGCTTCAAGGAGGCTGGCAGGGAGAAAGGGGAACACCCAGGTAGGGCGTGTGTAGGACTGCAGGGGGGGGCGGGAAGGGGGCATGGCATGTGAGGTGGGAGCACAAGCACGGGGCACGAGCGCACGTGCCTGTGTGTGGGGGGTGTGTGATTGTGTGGGGTGTGAGTGTGCGGGGTGTGAGTCAGTGTGCCAGGGGTGCCTGTGTGTGCCGGGTGTGAGTGTGTGGGGTGTGAGTGAGTGTGTGGGGTGTGAGTGTGTGAGGGGTGTGAGTGTCCTGGGTGTGAGTGTGCAGGGTGTGAGTGAGTGTGAGGGGTGTGAGTGTGAGTGGGGTGTGAGTGAGCGTGGGCCATGAGTGAGTGTGCTGGGGGTGAGTGTATGTGCAGAGTATGAGTGTGCGCGGTGTGAGTGTGCAGGGTGTGAGTGTGAGTGGGGTGTGAGTGTGCGTGGGTGAGTGAGTGTGCAGGGGTGAGTGTGTGCACGGAGTATGAGTGTGCACGGTGTGAGTGTGCAGGGTGTGAGTGAGTGTGAGGGGTGTGAGTGTCCCAGGTGTGAGTGTGTAGGGTGTGAGTGTGAGTGGGGTGTGAGTTTGCGGGGGGTGAGTGTGTGTGCGGAGTATGAGTGTGCACGGTGCGAGTGTGCAGGGTGTGAGTGTGAGTGGGGTGTGAGTGAGTGTGAGGGGTGTGAGTGTGAGTGGGGTGTGAGTGTGCTGGGAGCGAGTGTGTGTGCGGAGTATGAGTGTGCATGGTGTGAGCGTGCAGGGTGTGAGTGTGAGTGGGGTGTGAGTGTGCTGGAGGTGAGTGTATGTGCGGAGTATGAGTGTGTGCGGGGGGTAAGTGAGTGTGTGGAGTATGAGTGTGCGCGGTGTGAGTGTGCAGGGTGTGAGTAAGTGTGAGGGGTGTGAGTGTCCCAGGTGTGAGTGTGTAGGGTGTGAGTGTGAGTGGGGTGTGAGTTTGCTGGTGGTGAGTGTGTGTGCGCAGTATGAGTGTGCAGGGTGTGAGTGTGCAGGGTGTGAGTGAGTGTGAGGGGTGTGAGTGTCCCAGGTGTGACTGTGAGGGGTGTGAGTGTGAGTGGGGTGTGAGTGTGCTGGTGGTGAGTGTGTGTGCGGAGTATGAGTGTGCACGGTGTGAGTGTGCAGGGTGTGAGTGAGTGTGAGGGGTGTGAGTGTCCCAGGTGTGACTGTGAGGGGTGTGAGTGTGAGTGGGGTGTGAGTGTGCTGGTGGTGAGTGTGTGTGCGGAGTATGAGTGTGCACGGAGTGAGTGTGCAGGGTGTGAGTGTAGGTGGGGTATGAGTGTGTGGGGTGTGAGTGAGCATGAGGGGTGTGCAAGGTGTGAGGGGTGTGAGTGTGCGGGGTGTGAGTGTGCAGGGTGTGAGTGAGTGTGCAGGGTATGACTGTGCTGGGGGCGAGTGTGTGCGCGGAGTATGAGCGCGCGGGGGGGTGAATGAGTGTGTCGGGTGTGAGCGTGTGCGCAGGGTGCGAGTTGTGCGGGGTGTGAGTGTGCCGGGTGTGAGTTTCAAGCGCTCGAGTGAGTGTGCCAGGGGCGAGTGTGTGCACAGGGTGTGAGTGTGTGTGCGGGGTGTGAGTGTGCGGGGTGTGAGTGTGCAGGGTGTGAGCCCTCGTGCGAGCTGGGCGAGCTAGCTGCATCCAGGGCGCGAGCGTGCAAAGCGGTGTTCGCACGCGTGCAAAGCACAAGCGGGCGCAGGGAGGCTCGGGGGCTCCGTGTCCCCAGCTGGGGCCAGCAATGCCACCAATGGGGACCCACCGGGACGCGGGGATGGGGGCACACGCAGCACCCGGGGTGCAAGGGGAGGAGGGAAAGGGACACCCCAGGCTCCCTGCAGCCCGGAATGGGGAAGGCGCCGGAGCACTGTCAGCAAAGGGAGAATTTCTTTATTTTGATGATAATTTCCCGGCGTTTGGGGCTGTCAGGTTCCTGGTTAGCAGCTTCCCCCCCTCTCCCGCCCCACCTCCGTGGAGCTGCTCCGCGTAGTTGACATCGCAATTGTTTTCTGAAGAGAACACGCGACTCTCTTCTTATGTATTCCCTTTCCCGGTGTTTGTATTTGCTTCAAAGTCTCCTCATCACCCTGTTTGGTGACAAAAACTCATGTCTGGAGATCAGGGTAATGTGTTGCTTTTCAAAGCCCGGGGAGGAGGGGGTTGGTAGACATGGGTTTGCTGCATTATTTACTTCCCCGCGGCGCCCTGCCTCCCCCGCAGCCCTGCCTGTCCCCCCCCACCATCCCATCTGGGTGCTGGGGCACCCACCCTACCAGCTGGGCCCCCCCCCAAGGTGCTTGGCATCCCACCCCGTGCTCTGGGGGGGTTGGGGGCACGCAGGCACAGCAGCACCCATGGAGATTGGGGGGGGGGCTGGGGGGCAGGGAGGACACCGGGGGTGTCCAGCTCAGCCAGGCAGGAGCCCCCCGGGTGAGATTTGGAGCAGAGCAGACACCCCGCAGCTTTGCAGATGGTGTCACAGTGTCACACAGCGTGGATAGCACGGTGTCGAGGTGTCCCTTTGCCTGGCACTGCCCCGTCCCTTGCCCATGTCCAAGCTGGTCTTGTGGGGGGGACAGCAGGGCAGTGGACTGCAATGGAGGGTCCCCATTGCACCTGCCATTGTCCCTGCGCCGGGGGTCTGCAAGCTGCCAGTGCCCCGTGGTCACCTTGACTGGTAGCCTGTCCCCTCCGGTGGCACCCCGGTGGATGTGACCCTGCAGCCGGCGGGGGAATGAAGGCAGGGTGCGGGGTGCGGGACATGCGGTGGTGCACGTCGCCCTGAGCTCAGCACCTTCGGAAAGCAGCCTGTGCGTGCACGCCGGGGTGCGCGGGGCTCCCTGTGCACACGCTGAGCACGACGAGGTGGGAATCGTGGCGCCCGCTCGCACGGGACGCGTGCTGGGGAATCGCCTTGGCAGGTGCGCTGGCACAGCCTCCCCCTCCTCGTGCGTGCCGGGCCACGAGCACAGGCAGTTCTCTATCTAATTGATCAATTAATTATCTCCGGCATTCAGCTGCATATTGGTTTTAGATGAAGGGATAGGCTAACAAGCGGATTAGGCGCGTGTGTCTTCAAGGGAGCGAGCGAGCCGGGATGTGGGAGGAAGGAAGAGAGATAGGAGATAGGCGAACACACAATATGGGCCCCTTGCTATTAAAAATGCTGGAGCTGGCACCAGGGACACAGCTGCAGTGACGTGGTGACACTGTGTGGAGGATGCTCTAGAAACAGTGATGCCGAGACAGAGGATGCTCCAGAAATGAGGGGCCAAAGCAGGAGGGGGATGCTCCAGAAATGCTGGTGCTGAGGAGGGAGGATGCTCTAGAAATGGTAAGACTGAGGCAGGGGGATGCTCCAGAAATGGTGATACGGAGGCAGGAGGGTGCTCCAGAAGTGATAGACTGAAGCAGGAGGATGGTCCAGAAATGGTGGGACCGAGCAGGATGATGCTCCAAAAATACTGGTGCTGAGGCAGTAGGGCACTCCAGAAATGGTGAGACCGAAGCAGTAGGATGCTCCAGAAATACTGGTGCTGAGGCAGGATGGTGGTCCAGAAATGGCTCTGTGGCAGGAGGATGATGCTGTGGCACGACAAGGATGCTCCAGAATCAGTTCTGAGTGCCCAGTGCCCACCATGGTCTGCAGCCCTGGCCTGGCTCATCCTTTCTCCATCCCCTTCTGCCCTGCCCAGGGTGGTTGGGACCAGTCCCACTGGTCCCCGTGGACCATGGGTCTGGGGAGGCAGCGTGTCCCTGGGCAGCGTGGCTGCATGTCCTGGAGCTGTTGTGTTTTCTAGCACGATCGTCTCCCCAAAACGTCTGGGGTCAGGAAAACCCAAGCAGCTTCCCATTGGCATTCAGGAGAAAGGATGGCATTGGTGTCAGACCCCCTCGCCCCGGACCTCCTCCAGCAGTGCCTGATGGTGGCGAGCCCCCAGGGATGGCCCGAGGAGGCGGCCGCGGGTGTCAGCCATCCCCGCTTGCTATGGGGGCTCATTAGCGCGACAGGCTGTCACTCAGGCTGCAGCCGGCCCTGGGGGCACACCTGGGGCTGGAGGGACTCCCGGCAGCGTAGGGTGGGTGGCAGAGCTTTGCACTCCTCCAGCAGGCAGGAGCATATTTCTGGAACATATTTCTGGAGCATCTTCCTGCCTCAGCACCAGTATTTTTGGAGCATCATCCTGCTCGGTCCCACCATTTCTGGAGCATCCTCCTGCTTCAGTCTAGCACTTCTGGAGCATCCTCCTGCCTCAGTATCACCATTTCTGGAGCATCCCCCTGCCTCCGTATCACCATTTCTGGAGCATCCCCCTCCTTTAGTCTTACCATTTCTAGAGCATCCTCCCTCCTCAGCACCAGCATTTCTGGAGCATCCCCCTCCTGCTTTGGCCCAGCATTTCTGGAGCATCCTCTGCCTTGACATCACTGTTTCTGGACCATCCTCTGCCTCAGTCTTACCATTTCTAGAGCATCCTCCCTGATCACCACTGAGCCTCCCCGGGCACCCAGGCGCAGTGTCACCCCCCCGGTTGCAGGGGGCTGCAGCCAGGCAGAGGGTGTGGGCAGGGGGAGGCAGCAGCGTTGGCCGCGGTCCCTGCCTGTCACCCCAAGACCACAGCCCCGGAGTGCCTTGTTCCCTGCCAATCTGTGTCAGGCGCCAATCCCCACCTGTCAGCGCGGGATATGACAGTCCATTAATGACCGTGGCGGAGCGGGATGGCTCCGCGCGCAGGGGAGGGATAATTGTTTGACTTTCTTTACTTCCCCTCCTGCTGTCACTTGCTCTTCGGAGCCCTGTCAACCCCGCGGCATCCTCCAGCCCTCTCGCACAGCACACACAGGCGCTGCACAGCTCGGCACACGCACACACGCACGGTGTCCTGCGAGCGCCAAGCCGTCGCACACGGGAGCTCGCGTACGTGTATGCACACGCGGTGTCCGCACACATCTCCCCGGGAGATACCTGCACATACACGTGTGCTGCAGCCTGTATCCCGCATGCGTGTTGCTGCACACACATGCACGACATATACGCGCACATCCTTTACTCTGGGGGCGTTCAGCGCTAAGAAACATACCCACATGCTCGAACACACGTGCACGCACACATGTGTGCATAGTCAGCCCTGGGAGATGTATGTACACGCACCCACAGCCCACCCTCAGTACCGAGGCACACAAACACACCCCTACAATGCTCCCACACTCGTCCCCTCCATCCTACACACATTTGCAGGCAGGGAGCACACACACGCCCTTGGGTACACGAGGTACTGGCATGTCCCAGTGTTTTTGCCAGCTGGGGACTCTGGCGTGTCCTAGCCGAGCTCCAGCCACCCCGCTCAGCCTGGCGCAGGCACAACTCTCCATGCCCCATGGAGCTCTGGCCCCAAAACCTGCCCAGGGTGGGGGGATCATGCCCCAAAACATGGACATTGCATGCCCTGAGAGTGCATAAGCGTGCACAGATATGTGCCCAGCCACCTCTGTGCGCCCAGGGCTGCATTCCCATCGTGTCCCACAGCATGGGAGGAGCAGGAGGGAGGCGAGCAGGGTTGGGAGAGGAGGAGGAGGAGGGAGATGAGGAAGAAGGGTGGCAATGCCAGCCGAGGTTGCGGTCACTGCGCAGCCAGGGGATGGGTTGGCTGCGCAGCCACAATGCCGCACAAGGATGGCTCATGTCGTCTGCCGGGGTCCCCAGGGCAGAAAGCATTTCCCTCGTTAGCCGGGATGCTCTTGCCGCTCTCGGGCTGCCTGCCCACTGCCCGCAGTCCTTCCTCCTCCCTGCTGCGCCCCGCCGCTTGCCTCGGCGTAATTAAAGATCCAACGACCTTTGCCGGCTGCTTGAGACGCTGGAACAAATGAAGGGTAAGCACCAGATTACAGCCCAGCTCGGCAGCCCCGCAAATCCCTTTAATGAGACATTTTGGCAGGGCCAGCGGGGTGCCCAGCTGCCGGGGTGGGCTGGTACCTGTGCCTGGCCGCGCTGGGGATGGAAGCGGGGACTGCACGGGGTTTCTCGGCCAGCCTGGTCATCGCCTGGGGACAATGGCGCCAATGGATCCCAGTCCTGACCCCATCCTTGTCCTGCTCCTGACCCTGGCTAGGCAATGGTCCTCAGGGCACTGACCCCACAGGCATCCTGGTAGCACATCCTCAGCGAAGGGGCCACCATGGCTCCAGCGCCCCCCACCTCCCCCTTAGCACCCACCTATGTCCAGTGGGAGCAGCACTGCAAGCGACAGTGGGGAGAGGGCTAACAGCACCAGGACCAGCCTCCCGTGGTGACACGGGGTCCCCGGCCACCGGGCTTGGGGACGGGCACAGCACGCCCAGCCCAGGGCTGCCAGGAGGTTTATCTATTCCGACTGTAATATCAAAAAATGAAAAAGCCCGAATGACTGATGGGGCCATAAGGACACAAATCAATAGTTGACACCACGAACGATGTCTCCGCTCATATTAGTGCCAAATTAAGCTGTTTACTCAAACTTTACCCGCACAAGAAGAAGCCGGGACCAGTGCAGGGAGCCGAAGATGGATGGCATGCTCAGGGGCCTGGAGGTGTGATTTTTCTTGCTGTGACAGACAGTTTGCAACAATGACGGCCTTCTCCTCGCCTTCTCCTCCTTGCCTTCGACTTTGGAAGGTAGAGACACGGCGAGGGGACTTGGAGAGCACCCAGGCAGCAGGACCCCATCCAGACACGCTGACTGCCAGGGCCTGGGGCTCACCCGAGCATCCTCCTGGCCAGAGAGAGCCCAATGGCCCTGTCCCACTCCTGGGAACACCTGAGATGATGGCAGGGGCCAAGGTGGTCCCGGGCTCCTCTGTGACATGTTGCAGGGACCAAGTGAATCAGGAAACAGGGTGACATCCCAGCTGGACTCCTTACCCAACCATACCGAGCTGACTGGGGTCCCCAGTCTATCTGCACTGTCCTAGCATGTCTGTGCCCCAGGGGTTATCTCCAGTGTCCCCAGGTCTTTCTGAAAGACAGCACTTATCCTTGGTGTCCCTGGGTGCCTCTAAATGGGGACATTTATCCCCTGTGTCCCTGGGTGCCCTCACCCTGGGGTATTTCTCTCCGGTGTCCCTGCCCCAGGCGTTGCTCTCCCGCATCTTTGTTCCGGGTCTTTATCTCCAGTGTCCATGGTGTGGTGTTAAGTGATTCCCTGCTCCCACCTTGCTCCACTATGTGACTCCTGCTCACCATGACCGAGAGCCTGCTGGCGACCACAGCACGCTCCGTCCGCCAGCCATTCAAGTCCCTCCCTGTGGCCGTGACATCTTCTCCACTCCACCCAGCTACTGAGTTGTTGTCCAAGTACACATTTCCATCAAAATTTGAAGGAAGACCAAAATGACCAGGGAATTCAGGACGAACTCAGCCAGTACAGAAACGAAAGTAGGGATGCACCGCAGGAGAGCAGCAATATTTTCCAACCTAGTAATTCCAACATGGGTTTCTCCAAATTGACCTTAACCTCTGGCTAGCAGAACAAAACCCAGCGGCCAGGGCATGCAGTACCCTGCACCCTCTTGGTGGTTAGCATCACCTGAGCCCCGGGATGCCGGCGTTTGGGATACGGGGTGGCAGCAATGTGGCACAGGGACCCGAGGATGGCAGAGCCAGTGATGCTCCCTCCTCCCGGAGCTGCGCAGGCGGAGAGAGGGCAGTGGGCAGAGGCGGGGGCCGGCAGCATCCACCTCATGCCTTTTAATAAAACATGAATTAGGTGCCAACGCGTATTAGATTCACTTCCCCGGTGACAGAAAATCAAAGGCTTCTCCCATCTTTTCTAGAGGCGCGTTCCTGATTGATCTGGAAGAAGCAGCTCAGTGCGAGGGAAGGAGTCTATACACACCGAAACAGCTCTTTAATTTCTTAATTTAATATCTGACACGTAAAGATTCTCATTAAGCCAGTCAATGAAGCCTGGAAATACAATTTTCGTGCAAACTGTCGCTATCATAACTTACACGAAACTTCAGATGGTGCCCTGTAAGCGGTGTGATTAAAACCATTCATCTTCCCTGTCAGTCGCCCGCTCCTGCACCCCCCTCAGCCGGCCCCCCGCCCCGTGATGCCCGTGCCCGCCGTGGCCGGCCGGGCTCGGCACTGCGTGGGGCTGGTAGATGCCGCTGCGGCGCTGGGCATCTGGATGATGCTCTACGTCTGCATCCCGGGTCGGATCCTGCAGGGACACAGGGGCAGAACTGCCCGGGCCCGGCAGGCGGGGGGGTCCGGACATCACGCTGGGCAGCCCCCCACCACGCACTGCCTCAGTAGTGGGTCCCCCAGCCCTGAAATTCCCCCCTGGCAGAACATGCACGGGAGGGAGAGCTTCCCAAAGACGCTAATTAGGCAAATTAATTCCTACAGAGTCGCAGCTCTTCTCTGCCTTAGAAGCAAAAAAAAAAAAAAAAAGCTACTTACTTCAGTGCTGATTAAATCCCAAATATCGAGACAAGGATTAGAGCTGAGACTATTCCTCCAGGGTGGTGCCCCCCACCATGCGGAGCAGGGCCGGGGCTGCTCCCAGCGAGCAACCGCCTGCCGTCATTCGGGCATGCCAAGGAAGGGGCTGGCAGGGGCGGAGGGGACATGAGCCATTGACCTCCTCGCACTGCCAGCACCAGGCAGAGCACGAGCTGGGCTCATTCCTCCTGCATGGGCTGAGGAAGAGGATGGTAACGCCGCGTGGGCACAGGGCACCATTGGGGCACAGGGAGTTAGGATGCTCTGCCATGGCAAAGCCTCGCTGAGCCTCAGGCTCCCTCTGAAACCACCCATGAGAGGCAGCCGGGCAGATGTCCCGCTCTTGATGGGGCCTGATGGTGGATTAAATGATTTCTCAGTCTTTTTTGCCTCTTTCCGCCCTTTGTCTCCCTCTCCCTGATCCACTCCCCCTGAGACTTTCAGCTCCAAGAAAACTCCAGGAATTTCCCAGCAGCTGGAAACTCAGTGCTGGACACCAGGCTGGGGAACAAAAGCCACCCCAGGGGACTCAGCAAACGCTGGCGGATCTGTCTCTGCAACGAGGCGGGGGTTGCACCGCACCTGGTTGGAGCAGGGGAATGTTTCCCTGGCAGCATTTGCCACCTAAATTTCTGGTGACCAACAGAGAAGAGACAGCGACAGGGGAGCAGAGAAAGAGATTCTGAGCATCACCAGCTGCCCGGCCCTCGGATTTCTGCGGCCAGCCTTGGTACAGCCCCATGTGGGGCACAGTGCCATGGCATCGCGCAGCCCCATCGCTGGTGGTGCTTATGGAGAGAGGGTATTAGACACTGTCCCCCCCCACACAAATCATGCAGCTGCACCCCACCTGCCTTCCCACTGGGGAGGGGGCACAGCACTACATTGAGGATGGGTCCCCCACGTACCCCAGCCGAGGTCCAGTGCTGTGCCCTGGCACCGAAGGACCATAGAATCACAGAATGGTTCGGGTGGGGAGGGACCTTAAAGCCCAGCCAGTGCCACCCCCTGCCCTGGGCAGGGACACCTCCCACCACACCAGGTTGCTCCAAGCCCCGTCCAACCTGGCCTTGAACCCCTCCAGGGATGGGGCAGCCACAGCTTCTCTGGGCAACCTGGGCCAGGGGCTCACCACCCTCACAGCAAACAATTTCTGCCTCAGATCTCATCTAAATCTCCCCTCTTCCAGTTTAAAACCCTTCCCCCTCATCCTATGGCTCCCCTCCCTGATCCAGAGTCCCTCCCCAGCTTTCCTGGAGGCCCTTTAGGGACTGGAAGGGGCTGGAAGGTCTCCCTGGAGCCTTCTCTTCTCCAGGCTGAACCCCCCCAGCTCTCTCAGCCTGTCCTCACAGCAGAGGAGTTCCATCCCTCCCAGCATCTCCGTGGCCTCTTCTGTCCCCGCTCCAATAGGTCCATGTCCTTCTTGTGCTGAGGATGCTCAGGTGAGGTAAAGACTGGGAAGAACATCCAGGATATTCTGGCATTGTGATGTGTGCAACTCCAGGGGGAGGAAGGCAGGTGGGTGGCCACCAGCAGGGACACCCAGCTCTGCCCCTGTCCCCTGGGCTGCCAGCTTGGATGACTTTGACTCCAACCTCTCGCTAGAGACCAAACCTGCCCTGAACGGCACAGACACCCACCTCAGCTCATCCATGCCATCTCCCATGGGTCCAGCAGCCAGGGCACCCCAACAGAGGGACCCCACAGCCCCGAGGGGACACCTTGTGGGTGACCCTGGGGAAGGGCTCTGGAGGACACGGCACCCAGTGCCTGCTTGTCACGCTGGCAGAGCAGCTTGCCTTGTCTTTCTTCTGCGTGTTATCTCGAGATGTCGGAGCTGCCAGCTCCTGCCAGCGCTCACGGAGCCTGACGTCGGTGCAGCTTGAAAGTGCGCGTGGCGTGTTTGATGTCAGGATTACCGGCTGGGTGTATTGTAAATGCTAAAATGAAATAAGAAGATTAGAGAAGAAAAGCGCCGCTCCGCAGCGTGCGCCTGCCGATTGCCTCCCGCTGGATCTTCTGCGGATGACGGGGGGCGCGGGGACCTAGCCCGGTGGCAATCACGCGGCGGAGGCAGCGGTACCACAGAAAGGGTTAAAAAGGGACCAAGCATCTTACCCCGGTGCTGAGATGGGGTGCGAGGCACGATGAAGCCCTTCCCAGCTTCCCCGGGGTGCTGGGCATCGCGATGCCCTGGCTCATGGAATTGTCACCGGCTGCTCCTGCCGCCTCCCAACCTGGGTCCTGGGGATCAGCGAGCAGCCCTACATAGCCCTACATCATCTCTGCCTTGCCCAGCCCTGGGGCAGAGCACAGTGGGGCAGTGGGGCAGCGTGGGGCTGGGTGGGTGCCTGCAGCCTCGCAGGGAGGCTGGCTGAGCTCTGCCTCCCTTCCCACCGTGCTGCATCCCTTCCCCAGGAACAGTGGCACGGCCGCCTCCCAGCCTTGGGAGCTGGCTTTTAAGTGGGAAAAGGCTTGAACCTTCTCGGAATATCACCCTATGTGGGTCCTTCCAAGGGAATCTGGGGGTCTCCAAAGGGCGGGTGGGTGCAGGATGTCTTTGCCCATCCAAGCCCAGACCCAGCACTGGGCATCTCCACACCTCTCCTGCACCCTCGCGCTCCCAACGCCAGCCTCGGCCAGGAAGGGAGTGAGGCCAGGAGGCCACAGCCCCATGGGCAAGGATGAGAGATGGACAGGACAGAGGAGGAGCTGGGGTCAGGTCATGCCGAGCTGCTCTCCATCTCCCATCGACAGCAGCGTGCCCCCGAGTACCTCTGCCAGCACTCCAGGACCCAGCCCCACGCACCCCAGCCTCTGCGCAGGCAGGAGGACAGGGGGCACCGAATTTCAGCAGCGGAGTGATTAGCCTTTATTTTCAGCTGCGCCCTTGGCCTCAGCCCGGCAGAGCTGTGGCTCGCCTTGCTGAGCCCCGCTGCCTGCGCTGGAGGAGGAGGAAGAGGAGGAAGAGGAGGGGGAAGCCACGCCATGCTCCCCACCGCACTTCTTGTCCTGGTCCTGCAGGATGCCAAACCAGGCACGGGCAGCAGTGTGTGGGATGCAGGGCTTAGCCTCGCACATGGCAGGATAAGTTGTCCCTGGAAGGACAAGTCTCAGGCTCTCAGCTCCTTCCAGTACGGCAGAGCACCCTCCCCATGAATCCCAGCTGCTGGTGACCCCCAGCCATCCAGGGGACAGCTTGTCCCCCCACGAATGATGCAGGACCTCCTACCACAGCAGCATCCTGTCCTCCCAGCACTGCACCCAGCATCCCGCGTCCAGCAGCCAGGCGCATCCCATGTGCCGAGGCATCCTCCAACCACTCCCGTGCTTGGCGCTGGCACCCAGCAGGTCCCCGGGTGTCCCGGCGTCCCTGGAGCCGCCAGGACAGCGGGAAACCCAGCACCAGCCGCCTCTGGGGCCTCTTCCCTTCCCAGCAGCAAGGAACAGCCAGCAGGCTGGCGGCTGGCCCCGTGCCGGAACCGCACGGGTACCTGCCTCCCCCCCCTTTTCTCTCGCATCTGTTCCCAATCAAAGCATCATTTCAATCCGTTCAGGAGAAGGTTTTTCTCCCCCTGCTACCAAATGCTATTGTTTTTCCCAGGCGCGGCAGCTCGGGAGCAGCAGCTCGGCACCTGCCCGCGCCAGCTCTGTTCAGACACGTGCGGGATGCGGGATGCGCCCGGCTGCTGGATGCGGGATGCTGGGTGCAGTCCTGGGAGGGTTGGGTGCTGCTGTGGTAGGAGGTCCCGCATCATTCGTGGGGGGACGAGCTGTCCCCTGGATGGCTGGGGGTCACCAGCAGCTGGGATTCATGGGGAGGGTGCTCTGCCGTACTGGAAGGAGCTGCGAGCCTGGGACTTATCCTGCCAGGGACAGGGACTTATCCTGCCATGTGTGAGGCTGAGCCCCACGTCCCACACACTGCTGCCCGTGCCCGGTTTGGCATCCTTCAGGACCAGCAAGCCCTGGCTCGGCTCCCGCCTGTGGAAAGCGGAGCTCATTTCACCCCCACGGCAAAGCACCAGGCTGCCGGGGGGAGGGGAGATTCAGCTGATACCCCCCCGAGAGAGGCGGCAGCTGGGGGATCGACCCCCTTTCCGAGGCTCAGAGGTTGACGTGGGCAGTGCTTGGACATCCACATGGGGCTGCCGAGTGGGTGGTGGAGACTCACCACAATGCCCACGCACGTCCCCCCATCATGCAGGCTTTGCTGCCAGCTCTGGGATCCCACCCCAGGCGGCTGCAGACCCCCCCCCTTGCCCCACCCAAACCACCCTGGAGGTGCCAGGGACTGCCGGGTCTGGCGCTCCCCCTTGCTAGATTCACCCCCACACATTGCCACGGGGCCTCTGTTGCTTCTGTGCAATTAATGAGCTTTAATTGCCTGTAAACACATCCCCAGCAGCGCCAGAGCTGCCATGGGAAGTCGCTGGAGTCGGGAAAAGGGAATGGGAAAAGGGGATCGTAGCAACTGTTGCTACGGCTGGATCAGCCATCCCCAAAAAGTGGCCGTGGCCCAGTAGTGCTGGCAGTATCACCCCAGACTGGCCACAACTCTGGGGGCAAAAGCCCCTGGGGGGACAAGGTCCATGTCCCCCAGCTCTCGGTGCCACCACCATTGCTGTGCCACGGCGCTGAGTCGCGTGGGGCAAGGGCATCCCACAGAAAGTCCCCGCTCTGGGACATGGATGTGTTTGGGGGATCCATGGAGGGGCTGCGATGGTGGGAGTGGGGGAGGCGGGGAGGGGTCCCTGCCATCCTCCTCCAGGTGCCCCCCGGGTGGGACGCGCTGGTGTCTCGGTGGCACTAATGAAGTTTGCAAAGGTCAGGGCTCCAGGTGTCAGCAGGCAGTTTCTGGAAATGCTATTTTCTAGCTCAGTGCCCTGTGACTCTCCCTGAGGCTTGGGCTTAAATAAAACAAACAGCGTGTTTTAATCACCCCCTGCACGCCACTCCCGGGGGTTTGCTCTCGGCACGGCTCCCTGCCCCCCGCCCACCACGGGCCACCCCCTCTGCCCACCCCCGTGGCACAGGACGGGATGGGCCACCCAAGGGTGTCCTGGGGGCTGTCCCTGGGGTGGCACCGCGGCATGGGGACTGATGTCACACCAATGCAGGAGTGGGATGCACTTCTGTCCTGAGCGGGCATGGCATCGGTGGCACATTGTGGGCTTGGCGCAGCACCTGTCCCCTGCTCACCGCTCAGCCAGAGATGGGAGAGGTCCCGAGGCGCCCATATGTGGCCACGCATGTGTGTGTATGCACTTATGCATATGTGTTCATGCATATAGGAACACGCGTGTGCAGGTGCAGGTGTGCGCGGGTCCATACTTCTTAGTGCAGGTGTGTGAGTGCACGTGCAAGCGTGGAATCGCATGTCTGTGTACACAGGGATGCACGCACACATGTGCACGTGTATGTGTGTGTATATGTGCACAGGTCTGTGTGCGTGTGCGTGCATGAGTGTGAGTGTTGGCGTGCCTCTGTGTGTAGAATCACAGAATGGTTTGGGTTGGAAGGGACCTTAAAGCCCAGCCAGTGCCACCCCCCTGCCCTGGGCAGGGACACCTCCCACCACACGAGGTTGCTCCAAGCCCCGTCCAACCTGGCCTTGAACCCCTCCAGGGATGGGGCAGCCACAGCTTCTCTGGGCAACCTGGGCCAGGGGCTCACCACCCTCACAGCAAACAATTTCTGCCTCAGATCTCATCTCAATCTCCCCTCTTCCAGTTTAAACCCCTTCCCCCTCGTCCCATGGCTCCCCTCCCTGATCCAGAGTCCCTCCCCAGCTTTCCTGGAGCCCCTTTAGGGACTGGAAGGCTGCTATAAGGTCTCCCTGGAGCCTTCTCTTCTCCAGGCTGAACCCCTCCAGCTCTCTCAGCCTGTCCTCACAGCAGAGGGGCTCCAGCCCTCCCAGCATCTCCAGGGCCCTTCGTGTGCATGTGTGCACGCGTGTACAGAAACCTCTGTGCCAAGGATGCAGGGGCGGACGTATGTGTGTACAAGGCTGCGTGTGTTTGCTTGTGTGTGCGCGCGCATCGCGCACACTATCTACGTGCTCAAGCGCACACGTGTGTGTGTGTGTGTGTGCGCGCGCGCGTGTGTGCACCACTTCCTCATCCCACGCGTTTGGAGCCAGTTCCATCGCTCAAGTCACGGGGAAGTTTTGCTGCAGCCGCAGCGAGGGCTGCGGGCGGGCGCGGGAGCAGCCGCAGCAGCACGCACCCGCGCCGCGGATAAGTTCCTGCCACAAACTTTTCTTTCCCTGCTAATTTTCTGATTAGCCCCTGTCTGATGCGGCGGCGGCGGCGCTCCGCGGAGCTTATTCCAAAGGCGGCGTAATCTTTCTAAGCAGCAAACAGGGGGCAGGGACGCCATTCAGCTGCCGGCAGACAGAGCCCTGCGTCGGGAGGTAATAACTCTTCAGGGACTCGCAGCCGAGCGGTGACAAGCCGCCAGGAGGGCTGTGGAAATCCTTTCTGCGGATGAGCCGAGAGGATTCTCCTGCTATCCCCTTAAAGCCTGCGTGTCACCTAGTCCAATAAAAGGCATTATCGGGAAAGGTGGCATTTTGTTCCGGCGTATCTCAGGCCTCCAGCCCAGCCCAGGCTCGGCTGGCTTTGCATGAGAACGGGAGGCTTAGGGCACGCTGGGTGCTGGGTGCTGCCTGCCAGGGATGCTGCTGGGTGAGGGGGGGGGCTGTACCCCACTCTCTGTGCCCCCCACCCCTGCAGCAGAGGGGTTGGGGAGCATGGCGGTGTCCGCTCTCCCTCCTGCGCCTCCACTGGCCTGCAGCCACCCCCCCTGCAGCACCCAGCCCTGCGCCCACTGGATGGGTACCTCCTGCCCCGGGGGGTGGCAGCAGCCCCTGGCACCGCGCTGGGCCTCAGCACACCCACCAGCTCTCCCCTCTGCCTTTGAGGGGGTGCCAGGCGGAGGGATGGGGAGTTTGGGGGGCTCAGAGCAGCTGAGTGGAACTGGCATCTTTGATGTGCCGATGACTCAGACCCATCCTCGTCCACATCAAACTGGGTAACCCCGGGGGTGTCCTGTCAGCCGTGGGGGTACCAGGCACCTGACGACCCCAGCCCAGCAAGGCTGTCCTGGGGGTACAGTGCCACAGGGAGAAGGATGGACCTCACAGTGCAGGAGGTCACCCTGGAGTGGCAGGTCTGTAGAAAGAGACCTGGGAGTCCTGGTGGACAACAGGATGACCATGAGCCAACAATGGGCCCTTGTGGCCAAAAAGGCCAATGGCACCCTGGGGTGCATCAAGAAGAATGTGGCCAGCAGGTGGAGGGAGGTCGTCCTCCCCCTCTGCTCTGCCCTGGGGAGGCCGCATCTGGAGTGCTGTGTCCAGTTCTGGGCTCCCCGGTTCAAGAAGACAGGGAACTGCTGGAGAGGGGACAGCAAAGGGCTACCAAGATGCTGAGGGGACTGGAACACCTCTCTGATGAAGAAAGGCTGAGGGATTTGGGTCTCTTCAGTCTGGAAAAAAGACAACTGAGGGGGGATCTTATCAATGCTTATCAATACTGAAAGGGTGGGTGTCAGGAGGACGGGGCCAGGCTCTTCTCAGTGGTGCCCAGTGACAGGATAAGAGGTAACGGGCATAAACTTGACCATAGGAAGCTCCATCTCAACATGAGGAGGAACTTCTTTGCTGTGAGGGTGGCAGAGCCCTGGCACAGGCTGCCCAGACAGGTGGTGGAGTCTCCGTCTCTGGAGACATTCCAAACCCGCCTGGACACGTTCCTGTGCCACCTGCTGTGGGTGACCCTGCTCTGCCGGGGGTTGGACTGGATGATCTCCAGAGGTCCCGTCCAACCCCTGTGATTCTGTGGTCCTGGCCATCCTGTGTCCCCTGGATCCTGCCTAGTCCTGCACACCCCAGGATCTGCCAGCCTGTGGCGTTGCCACCAGCTACCCCCCAGGGTCAGGGCATGTACCAGGGCATGACAACCAGGTGATGCCCACGCCTGGAGGGGACACCAGCCCTAACTCCCCCGGGCTAGCAGGGGGCTTCCCTACTGCCAACCGCACTGGCACAGCTGTGCAAAGCTCGGGCAGTGCGGGGGGGGCACCCGTGCCCGCTCTGACCAGCTAATTTACTGTGCTGCTGTGCACCGCGCTAGCCAATAACTTTGAAATGATGTGGAGATTTGCAGCCAAACCCTCTCATAAAGAGATTTAGGAGGGTGACGAAGATAATTAAACATCCTTCCCCGAGTATTGACTTGCAGCTGAAAGGGGGAAAAATAACTACATTTTTCACAGTCCTTTTAAATCATCCTGATGCCCGGCTGGGGCGCTGTGCGAACAAGCCCTGGCCTGGCAGCCGTGGGGCTGCGGGCACTGAAGCCCTATCTTCCAGGCTGGGAAAAGGGCGATGGGGCAGAGCCAGGGTTTGGGCGGATGGGGGCTGGCACAGGGTCCCGGGCTGGCAGCGGGTACCACGGGGAGGGAAGGACTCCCCAGCGCAGACAAGGTAGGGGTGACACGAGGCAGCTCTGAGCAGCTCTGAGCAGAAGGGTTAAGCTAAAAAGAGAAGCGTAATGTGGTGGGAGAGCTGGGGAAGGGGGAACACGAGGCTGCAGTACAGGGACGGTGGCGGGAAGCAAGTGGGGAGCAGGATGCAGCAAGGAGGCTGACGGAGACCCTTGGAGAAGAGAAGGCTCCGAGGAGACCTTATAGCAGCCTGCCAGTACCTAAAGGGGGCCTACAGGAAGGACAAGGAGGGACTCTTGATCAGGGAATGTAATGATAGGACACGGGGTAACGGCCTCAAACTGAAAGAGGGGAGATTTAGATTGGATATCAGGAAGAAATTCTTTACTGTAAGGCTGGTGAAGCACTGGAACACGTTGCCCAGGGAAGCTGTCAATGCCCCATCCCTGGAAGCGTTCAAGATCAGGCTGGATGAGGCTTTGAGCAACCTGGTCTGGTGGGAGGTGTCCCTGCCCAGGGCAGGGGGTGGCACTGGATGATCTTTAAGGTCCCTTCCAACCCAAACCATTCTGTGATTCAGTGAGATGGGAGCTTAAGGTGAAGCCTTTGAGGAGCATCAATCAAGAAGCATGCCGAAGCAGCTGCAATGTGTATGCACGTGCCTGCACGCACATACAGCGTGTTTACAATGCTCCATGTGTGCCTGCACATGTGTGTGCATGCACATGTATGTGCATCACAAGGGTGGGGGTGCCCAGCATCCATGGGCTGCCCTGGGCCCCTGGCTGATGCACTGCCAAGCCATGGGGTGCAAGTCACACCAGCTCTATGTGGTTCCACACATGTGATGCTCAGGTGGCCACATGTGCATGGCTGACACGCATGTCCAGATACATCATTGCTGTGTGTTCTCCATATCAGTGATGGCTTCTGTGCCACCAGTTGGGTGGAGGACTCATAGGTACCTGCTGGATGTCTGTGGGTGTAACAGGAGCCCCTGGGCAGGTCGCTGCCCCACAGCTGCATCCACACGGGCACTTGCCCCAGGTAACTCTGCATCATGCGTACTGTGGGCTGCCATTTCTGTACTGTGTCACGCAGAGGTGTGTCACTGCGCAGTGTCCATGTCCACACAGGTATGTGGGATGCACGTAGCTGGAGGAGCATCTTCATGGGGCAGGACCCTGACCTGGCACGACTCCAGTTGTAGGAGGGTGCTGAGGAGTGGCAGGGAGGTACACAGGTACTCAGGAGGTGTGAGGAGTCACATCACCCAAGGGACCTTCTGCCCCACCACCAATGGGGCAGACCTGCTGTGGGATCTTTCTCCTCAGTCTCTGCACCCCAGGGAGCCCCCCCGAATGCATTGTCCTCCACTGGGTTTCTTGAGGGCAGAGCTGAGGCCAAAACTCAAGGCAGGGGTGAGCAGGGAGCCCCCACACATCCATCTATGCCCCTGTTTGCTTTGCCAGCCCCTGGGAAGGTGCCTGGTAGCCTTCCCCCCATCCCACCTGTGTTTTGCCATCGGTGCCATCTGATTTTGCCAGCCTGGATGCTCTGAACCCCCCGCCCTGCCTTTGCCTGAGGGAGATGGTGCTGCCCCCTGCCCAGCTCCCTGGGAAATGGTGCCAGGGATGAGACCCTGCACAGGGGACAAGGAAGGGACACAGCAGGGCTGGACACCCTGGCTGTCCTGAGTCCCAGCCTCCAAGGGGAGCTGGAGGGGAGCAGTTCCCCCCAACACACAATTTTCCTTGATACCAGAAGCTCCCAAAGTGGCAGAAAAGAGTCTGTGCTAAAGCATACAGAAGCTCGTGGTCCCCAGGTGCAGGGTGACAATGATGTCCCTGCCCTGTCCCCTTCTCTGGGAGGGCTCAGGGTGGCTGAGGGGGCCACTGTGCATCGGCTCGGCTGTGCAGACCCTGCCGAGAGCAGGAAGGATGCAACGGCAGGGCAGGGTAGGAATAAGAAGGAGGAGCAAAGTTTCTGGGTCTTCATCCCATCCTCTGCTTAACGGCAAAATTTAAGGGGGGAGTTCCCTTCTCTGGGCTCCTTGGCACTGAGAGGAGCGTGTCCCCAGCACACCCACTGTGATGGGGACCTTTAACTGGGTCCAGTAATACTGAGTGTCCCGAGAGGCTGAAACGGAGGTGCAAATCACCCCAAACCCTCAGCTTTGAGCTGGCAAGACCTGGCTGTTCCTGGGGTGCCACAAAACAGCTCAGAGCAGCGGGGGACATCTCGCACAGGGAGGGGGGTGAAGGCACTGCCAACTCTACTCTGGGAGGGCATGTTGGGGAGCAGCCCCCACCTGCCTGGCACCAGGGTGGGGGACTCAGGTCAGAAACAGCCCCAGCCATCACCTCCACCTCCGTGGACGCACTGGTGGCATCGGCGTGGAGCAAGGGGGACACATCTCCTCCGCGGCTGGTGGCTGTAGGGGAGCTGTGGCTGACCCCTCCGCGGGCATGGCACTACTCCTCTGTTTGTCCCTCATCTTGTCCCTTTCCCTGGTTTCTCCCTGATGCTGGCCATGTCCCAGTCGCTGTGGTCCGTGGAGCACGCGTGACACCCAGTGGGCGAACACCAGACTGCACACGCCGGGCGAGTGGCACAGCCCAAAGTGGGGTCCCCGGGCACGGTGGCCCTGGCTTGGGGATGTCACTGTTATGGGGGACGTTGTCCTCCTGCGGGGCATGGTGTAGCACTGCCCCAGGGACTTGAAGCCGAGTTTTACCTTGGTTGGGTTGGATGGGTACATGGTTGGGGGGTCCCTGCAGCCCAGATGCTCTGGGGTCGCTCCAGGACTCCCAGTGTCCCTGCAGGCCCGGCACTCTGTGGTCTCACCAGGGCCCCTGTGAGTCCCTGGGGCAACCCTGGGGCTCTGGGCTCTCAGCGGGGCTCTGGGGTCTCACCAAGACCCTGGGGTCCCTGCAGCTCTGGAGCTTTGGGGTCTCATCGGGGCCCCAGGGGTCTCTGCAGCCCCAGGGCTCCGGGGTGTCACTCAGTCCCCTGGAGGTCCCTGCAGCCCCGGGACTCTGGGGCAGACCCTGAAGTCCAGGGACTCTTGGACCACACTTGTCATTCAAGGGTCCCTCCAGCCCCAGGGCTCTGGGCTCTCACTTGGGCTCTGGGGTCTCACCAAGACCCTGGGGTCCCTGTAGCTCTGGGGCTTTGGAGGTTTCCCTGGGATCCCAGGGGTCTCTGTAGCTCCAGGGCCCTGGGGTGTCACTTGGTCCCCTGCAGGTCCCTGCAGCTCTGGACTCTGGGGAAGTCCCTGAAATCCTGGGACCCTGGGACCACACTTGGCATCCAGGGGTCCCTCCAGCCCTGGGCCTCTGGCCTCTCACCTGGGCTCTGGGGTCTCACTAGGATGCTGGGGTTCCTGCAGCTCTGGGGCTTTGGGGTCTCATCAGGGCCCCAGGGCCTCCCACAGCCCCAGGGCTTAGATGTCACTGGGGCTCTGGGGTCCCAGGGGTCTCCTCAGCCCCAGGGCTCTGGGTTCTCACTCAGTCCCCTGTGGATCCCTGCAGCCCTGGGACTCTGGGGTAGTCCCTGAAGTCCTGGGACTCTGGGACCACGCTTGGCATCCAGGGGTCCCTGCAGGCCTGGGGCTTTGGGGTCTCCCAGGGCTCCAAGGGTCCCTGCAGCCATGCAGTATTTCATGCCTGCCCCACTCCTGGGTCAGGATCTCGCTTTTCCCTGGCTTTCCTGCTTCTCACTGTGTCCCTCAAAGGGGAGGCAGCCTAGACAGAGCTGGTGAGCTGATGTCTTTCAGGAGCTTAACACCTTCCGACTCCCATCCTGGAAGATCTTCACCTCCCAGCCACCACCTCCTAATGCTGTGTGGCTGGCTGTAAGCCTTCCTAACTTCTCCAGCTGGGTTTCTCCAGGCTAGGAAACTCTCAGCCCATCTCTACCTTTTCCTCCTAACTCTCTTGTTCATGCCCCAGCAGATAAACCCTAGTGGAACAAGGATCTGAGGGGAGCTGCCGCTGTGGTTCATATAAAGCCAAAGCACAACTGTTTTCCGTAGAAAAGAATATTTTCCATTTCCATTTGCAAAGCCTTTCAAAGCCAATTCTCAGAAGAGCAGGAGTGGTCAATGCAGAGGGGATTGGATGCTCTTCTCCAGCTCTGGAGAGGCTGGAGCTCATTCTGCTGAGGCATCCGAGCTTGTTAGTGGAGCCGTGAACACCCACACACAAAGCCCTGCAACCCCACTCCCAGCGTTCAACTCCCACATCCTGGCTCTAGAGTCTGTAAAGACACTTGGAAAGTTTAGAAGTTTGACCTGGAGACTGAAAAGAGAAGGAGGAAGGAGCAAGAAAGACCTTGTTTGGACACAGCCAGGATGGGAGCTGCACCCTCCTCACTGTACCCTCACCATGCCCTGGCCCCACCAGAGGGCCCTGCTCACAAAGTTGGTGGCCACAGTCCAGGCAGGGATCCCAGGGGCTGCTAGTGTGATGGTCTCTCATGTCATTCCCCACTGCCCATGCACAGTGACAGAGCGTGGTCAAGAGCAGGACCCTGCGTGCTCACAGCAGACGGACCCATCTCAGCAGTACCCTGGAAGAGCAGCCCAGGGATGGGACAACCTTGTGAAGAGCAATGCTGTCAGCTCATGCTGCATTTCTCACTTGGGAAGACAGACATGGAGCACAGCCATGCTGACAGCCCAGGGAGCGTAACCCCATGCGAGCCATTGGGCCACCACGAGCTGCTGGAGTCCCATGGCTAATGAAAGCCAGTGTCCAACTCAACCAGGTATGCCAAACTACCACCAGCTGCTGGATGCTGCGGGACAGTGGGGTTACACCACTAACCCCAGGGTGCAGGTTCATCCAGCCCCTGCAGCAGGGCCTGGAAGACACCATGCAATGGGGACACACCCAGAGCCCAGGCAGCTCCCTGCTAACAGATACTGGTGTAAGACCAGCCCATAAAGTCCATCTTCCTCAGGCGCAAGTCTTGCTAGGGTGTCAGCTCTAATGCCTCCAGAGAAGCATCCCTTATTTCCTCCCTCCCGTCTGCTGAGCTCCTGCCACTTCCTCTGCGGAGGATGGGAAGGGTGGGACTGTTGTACCTTAGGGACACCCCACAAGATGGTGTCACATTGCTCCTGAGATAGCCACTGCTTGGCTGAGAACTCAAGTCGGCTTCAGCCACGGGATGTTTTATATTCAATGCTCACAAAGAGAAGTGAAACAAGATGTGACGGAGGGAAGGCTGCGGTAACGTGTTGCTTTGTGTTTGCTACAGTCACCTTCATCTCTCTCTCCAGCCCTGCTGTGTCCCTTCCTTGTCCCCTGTGCAGGGTCTCATCCCTGGCACCATTTCCCAGGGAGCTGGGCAGGGGGCAGCACCATCTCCCTCGGGCAAAGGCAGGGCGGGGGGTTCAGAGCATCCAGGCTGGCAAAATCAGATGGCATCGATGGCAAAGCACAGGTGGGTGGGTGGGGGGCCACTGCCAGGCACCATCCCAGGGGCTGGCACAGCAAACAGGAGCATGGATGGATGTGTGGGGGCTCCCTGCTCACCCCCGCCTTGAGTTTTGGCCTCAGCTCTGCCCTCAAGAAACCCAGTGGAGGGCAATGCATGGGCGTTCTTCCTGGGGCAAATGGGTCATGGAAACCTATCTCATCTCAGCTGGTAGCTTGCAGGGGACATGTGATGGTGACCAGCAAGCTTTTGGGTGGCTGTGTTGTTGTCCAGCTTCAACAATGACCTCAAGGACCACCTTCAGAAAAGAAGAAAGCATTTTCTGTTCAAGATTCCAGCCTGACCCACTGACAGAGAAATGCTGCCATCCCTCAGGTGCAGAGACAAGTGTGCCCAGGCAGGGCTGGTTCCTGCTTCAAAGATGCTGGGCAGGCCGTCTGCTCCTTCCCACACAGCTGGTCCAAGCTCCTCCATCCCCAGGACTGCCGTGTCCTCCCTTCTTTCACTCCATGGGCATCCTTTGGAGCCACAAAGCCCCCAGACTCAGGTCCCACCTTCCCCCACGCACTCATGCGTGGGCTCTCCAGGCTATGTCCGGCTCTTGCAGGGGCTGGGATGACTGCACACGCTTGCACGTGGACACACAGGTGTGCACATGCTCACACACATGCTCCTGTGCAGCCCGATGCGCAGCAATGGTGTTAGACAGCCCTAGACCATAAATCCGTCCAGCTTTGCTTGCTCCCTGCTCTGCAGCCCCAAGGCCACTCCAAGGTCTTTCCTCTGCATTGTCCCCAATTTGGGATCTGCCACTCCCTGCCCACTGCGGCAGCTCTTTAACCAAGCGTGGCGCTTGGCAGCTCTGCCTGACTGGTAGATGGCCATGGCACCCAGAGCACAGCTCCACAACAAGCAATGCTGCATGGAGGAGCAGTTGCTCAGCCCACCATAGAATTATAGAATCATAGAATCATTCAGGTTGGAAAAGACCCTTGGGATCATCGAGTCCAACCATCAACCCCACTCTACAAAGTTCTCCCCTACACCATATCCCCCAACACCACATCTAAACGACTCCTGAACACATTCAGGGATGGTGACTCCACCACCTCCCTGGGCACAGTGTGGGCAACTGCAGGCAGCCTTCCTTCCCAGGCAAGACTTTATGAGTGGCTGCAGCTCTCCAGCTTTCTCCCTGTTCTCCCTTCCGTGAGTTTTTGCCCGTGCCTTGATGCCCAGCTGGCAACTGGTCTCAAATGGGGTGCCCCAGGGCCAGTACTGGGGCCATGTTCCCCATCCTCATCAGAAGGTCAGATGAGAAGACAACTGCACCCTTGTCTTGCAGGTGAGGCTAAACTAAGGGGAGTGCGTGTGCAACAAATAGCAGAGCCTTGGTCCAGGTGGACCCCAAGAAACTCAAAATTCAGGTCAACAGAAACCTTGTGGACACCAACAAGATGGGCAAGATAACCCCAGGTTTCACCCAGTCTGGGGACTGAGGGGTTAAGCAGGGTCCCAGTGAAAAGGACCAGGGACAAGGTCCCAGACAAGGTCCTGGACAAGAGGCTGAACAACTGGGGCAAGCTGCATCCTGGGCGACATGAGGTGGAGTGTGGCTAGCAGCCTGAGAGAATGGGTTGCACAGGACCAGAAAACCCCCAGCTGGATGCTGTGCCTGGACTGGCCCCCCAGTTCAGGGAGAGGTGGAGAAGGTGGAGAGGGACCAGGAGTTGCTGCTGGCAGGGCTGGGGCCTGAGAATACAAGAGGGGTGGATTGGGATCTATCAGCATCATGCAGCTACCTGGAGGGCAGATGCAAAGGGAACAGAGCCACGCTCTCTTGGTAGGGCATGAGATGTAACAAAGGACTTTAATTGCAGCTTCAGGTTGGACAGTAGGAATTATTATTTTTTTCCTGGGGAGGTGGTGCAGCTGTGGGACGTGCCATCAGGGAGGTACAGCAAGTTCGTCCTTCAAGACACAGCTGGGTAAAGCCATGGATGACATTACCCATCTGGTGGCATTTCTGTTCCAAGTGGGAGAGTGGGCTAGAGACCCCCAGGGGTCCCTTCCCACCAGCATCACCAGGATCCCGTGAGCCCAGTGAGGGCCAACCTCCCCACCTGCAAATTCTTTCCCTTTCCCACGCCAGGAGCCCACCCTGCAGACCCAGGACACCTTGACAGCCAAGGTCCTGTGCACTGGACCACGGCCCCATCCCAGGCGTGTCAGGACCCGCGCTGGCCCGCATCCTGCCGATGCTGAAGCCCATCTCTTCCGCCGGGCTGCTGGCAGGTGATCAGCTGATCCCGCCAGTGAGCTGGTGCTGCAAAGTCAGGCACAGAGATTGTTAGTGTGCCAGCGAGGGGAGAGCGGGGCCGGCAGGGCCGGGGGGCTCAGGGAGCCTGGGGCAGCTCTACCCTGAAAACCGAGCCACCTGCATGCTGCTACCTGCTGAATAATAGAGGAGCTACCAGCCAGCCAGAGAGAAATGTGATCCTGGTTAGCCAGCCAGAGAAGACATCTGAGCTCCCAGCAGCTGCGATAGCAACTGCAGGGAAAGAGCCTTTCTCCCTGCTGCTCTGTGCGGCGCAGCGTGGCCGGGGTGGCTGGAGGTCTCTTCCCATCCCGGTGTGCCTGGGCGGCTGGTGTCCGCTCCGGGGGCACGGGCTCAGGGCTCGGAGGATGATGTGAGCTGCAGGAGGCACCCAGCAAGGCAGAGCTCAAGGGCAGAGCCAGGTTTCCCAGGAGGTGAGGCAGAAGGAGCCTGCCTGCAGCCGGTGCCCGCATCCTGGGTCTGGCAGCTCAGCCCCATGTCCAGAGGAGGAGAGATGGTTTATATTCCAGATGACTCCGACTTCAGCTCCTTCAGGGATCAGTGCGAGAGCCTGGAGGGCTGGCACTGTCGGTATAACAAGGCTGGTGTGACCGTGTGGAGTCAGGGCCAGGAGGAAAGCTGCACCGTGCAGAAAATCAAGGTAAGCAGATGCCGGCGGCTGCAGGATCGCCAGCCCTTCCCTCCCCAGACTGCGTGCCCAGCTGCTCCCGAGGGTCCCTGGTGTGCTGGCCCATCCTGGGAGTGCACAGCACCCTTGTCCAGCCTACCTGGGGGTGTTTCTGCCCCAAATGGCGGGGCTGGCAGGGTTAGATCCCCAGAGGCGCTTCCCCAGCTGGCAAGCTTCTCTGCAGGCTCTCGCTGCCTGCCCCGTGGCTTTAGCCTCTCGACCTGCTGGGATGCCCGCTGCGGTGTCCTGCCATGCATGCACGCACACATGTGGGCTCACGTTGCGGCTGCCCGTGGTGCAGACACAGGCGGGAAGACCCTGGGATCAATTACATTATGGAGACGGCCTTGCCGGGAGCCCCTGGGTGTGAGACAGGCTGGCGGGACGCCTCCCTGCTGCCTCTCCCCTGGTCACACCATCCTGATCCTGGGGCACATCACCTCCCATCCTGCACTTGGTTGAGCATCCCAGAGAGTTTAAGACACCCCCCCATGTGCTGTCTCGCGTGGTTTGTTACTTGCCAGGGGCCAGACCTGGGATGCTACAGAGGTTCAACCATCCCTCAGGTTGTTACCCCTTGTTGCTCATCTACATGGCAGCAGTGACACTGCCAGGTGACCCTGAGTACATCAAGAGTGTTTACAGGGTGCTGGGGGCAAAGGGGATGGGAGCCAAGGGGGATGGGAGCCCTGTTACAGGGTAAGCCCTGCTTGAGA
The DNA here is from genome assembly GCF_964199755.1 of Larus michahellis. NCBI lineage: Eukaryota > Metazoa > Chordata > Aves > Charadriiformes > Laridae > Larus > Larus michahellis. The sequence goes on along the minus strand of NC_133906.1, from coordinate 2,261,261 downwards.
GCATCCTCAATGCTTGGTTCCATGGCTGGTGTCACAGGCAGGGCTGTGACTTTTCTGGCCACCATCAGGACTGCTGGTCAGGGATGGGATCCGCCTAAGCAAGTAGGGCCGGAGCATCTTGCCTACAGGACAGACAGCCTTTCACCTAGGAGTGCCAGGGAAGGGTCACTACGACCTGAAGAGCAGGGAAAGCATGGAGAAGTGGTGAGGAGGTGCCTGGGGTACAGTATGCTGGAGGAGGCTCTTGCACCACTCTCCTGAACACAGAGTAACTGGCAGCCCATCTTGGATGCCTGCACACCAGCATGTGCAGCTGTGGAGTGGAGCACACAGTCATTGCAATGCTGCCATGGATGAAGGCCCTTCAGGGTCAAGGTGAGGAGGAGGAGCAACGCTTTCTGCAGAGGTGTAGCTGCAATTCATGCCACCTTGCCACCATGATCTGGGGAAGAGCTTCTGGGGTAGGATCAGGGAGCACTTAAGTCAGTTGGGCATGCACAAGTCCACAGGTTTGGGCAGGATACACCAGGGGGAGCTGAAGGATCTGGCCAACGCCTCTTTGAAAAGTCCTGGTGACTGCAGGAGGTCCCCGATAGCTAGAGAGAGGCAAATATCACATCCATCTTCCTGAAGGTTAAGGATGCTCCAGGCCACTATGGGCTGCTGTGTCACCTCCATCCTTGGGAAGGTGATGGAGAACATCCTCCTGGAAGCCTTGTTCTGAAGGACAAGGGCAATGGTAACAGCAGCAGGGACCTACCAAGGGTAAATCATGCTTGACCAGCCTGACTGATAGGACTGGCTGTGTGGGTACAGGCAGAACAGTGAAAGCCCCAAACCTTGACTTCTGTAAAGCCTTTGACAGGGTTTCCTGTTGTCTCCTCATCACCACATTGGTGAGATCTGGACTGGAGAAGCGGATTATGAGGTGGGTGGAAAAACAGCTCACCACGAGGCTCATGGCATGGTGGTCAGCAGTGCAGAGTCCAGATGGTGGCCAGTTGCTGGGTCTCGCCCTGTTACTGGGATGATGGGATCGAGTGCCCTCTCAGCAGGCAGCACTGTGGAGAGCGTTTGCAGTGCTGGAGACAAGGCTGCTGCTCGGCGTGACCGGGACGGGCTGGAGAGATGGGCTGGCAGGAACCTCGTGAAGTCCAGCCAAGTTCAAACAAACACAGCCCAGCAGAGGGGATGCAGTTATATCCCCCTTTGCCACCATCACCAAGCCCCATAGAGAGGGGATCCCGGGAAGGTTCATGGGGGTCTGAGCACCATGGCCCAGCCAGGTTCATTGCAAGTAATACCTCCCTGGTGAGGCTTTTTCCTGCTCTGGAGAGTACCTGGGTACAGTGAAGGGGTTAGCACTGCCCAGAGACCCTTCCATAAATGTGGGATGGAGGATCCCACCCAGTCTGTGCAGGAGACCTGAGCTGCACAGGCTGGGGCTTGGGGGTCAGAAGAGCCCCAGTCTTTCCATTAATGCAGGCATAACCTGGAGAGTCCCTGAGCAGCTGGAGCTTGGGATTTTTTCCACCTGAATTCAGGTGGATGGTCTGGGTTTGGGCTCTGCACTTTCCCCGTCCCAGTTGACTACTTGCTGTGCCTGCTGAAGCTGTTGTGCAGCCTCTGTTCATTCATGGCTGAAGAGGGGTGGTGGACAGGTTTTAGTGGAGGATTTTATGACTGCAAGGCTGTGACGGTCCCACTGTGATGACTAGAGCTTCCATGAGTCCAGGAGGACCATGAGCTCCAACTGCATCTGGAGGTATCCTTCACCCTGCAGCATCAGCACCTCCAGACCCAGCTGGCAGGGGTGGCTGGGGGGGAGGAGCAGGAGGAGGCGGCTGGGTGCTCCCACATACTCCTCCACGGTGGCCCGGGGAGTGCAGCACATCTCCAAGCCTGTCCTGGGCACGAGTCCAACACACCAGGCAGAAAACATCACCCAGGCCAGCGGGGAAAGCTTGCCTGAGATTGATGGGACCTGCCATGTTCAGAGGGCCATCTCCAATTACACGGCCCTGCTGAACACCTCATCAAAGATGCAAGGCCTCTAACAAGGAGCGTATGACATCTCCTTCCTCCCAACATTGAGAGGAGCAGGGCGGCCGGCTTCATCAATAATGCATTCACTGGCGCGGTCGGGCAGCTCCACGGCTCCAGTTACAGCCGAGGCCCCACCAACCATCCCGGACTGGACCCTGCACCCGAGAGCATTGTGCCAGGGCAGGAACATCCCTTTGCTTGCCCTCCAGGAACATGGGGTGAGGGGACAGGGCTGGGTTTGGGGTACCCCAGCATCAGAGCCTGGACCACCCGCTGGCTCCATTTGAGGCCAGAGGGTCCTTCTGCCCCTGCTGCCCTCCTGCCTTTGCACTGCTGCGTGCTGACAGTGGGGCTGGTGGCTCTGCCTGGCCTGGCCTGAAGCAGATGCAGAGTATCCTCCATGGCACACGTCCACGTGTCTTTATAGCAGCACAGGGCCATGCCACCACACACAGAAACAGCCTGAAGTCCTTGTCCCCAGATGGGCACAGCTCTGTGCTCCGAGGGTGGGTGCTGCCCCCCTGCCCAACTGCCCATCTCCCCACAGACCCGCATCTCCTGCAAGGATGTCCCTGCTGAGACGCTCTATGATGTGCTGCACGACACCCGCTACCGCAAGAAATGGGACTCAAACATGATCGAGACCTACGACATCGGGCGCCTGACCGTTAATGCTGATGTGGGATACTACTCTTGTGAGCATCCCCCAGCCCCTGGGGACCACCAGGGCCCTCCTCTCTGACCCCCCAGCTGCATGCACGGATGTGGGGCCATGGTGGCAGTGGGTTGGGGTGTAACAAGGTCTGTCCACAGGGAAATGCCCAAGCCCCTTGAAGAACCGGGATTTCGTCACCCTACGCTCCTGGCTGCCCCTGGGTAATGACTACATGATCATCAATTACAGCGTCAAGCACCCGGTGAGCCCCCAGCCGGCCCCAGCCCTGGCAGGGGTGCTGGCCCCACGGGCCACCAAGCACAGGCAGGGCTGGTCAATGGCTTGGACAGGTTCTGAGGTGAATGACATCTCTCTGCAGAAATACCCACCCCGGAAGGATTTTGTGAGGGCCGTGTCCCTGCAGACAGGATACCTGATCAAGGCGAATGGTGATGGTGCCTGTGTCCTCTATTATCTCACCCAGGTGGACCCTCGTGGTGAGTGCCAGCAGGAGGGGAGGGTACAGCATGTCTCTTTGGGGATGGGTCCCATTGTACTCCCAGAGCTGACCCATCATGGCTTTCCATCACCCAGAGGTCCAGAGGGCACTGGGAAGTGGGGACAACCCAGGGAAGAAGGAGGTCCCCTCCCAGGGCACAGTGTGGGGCAGGTGCCATCAGCCCTGGTGGGGATCAGTCTAGCACGGGGCACAGTAGGCTCATGGTGCCTCCTCTGGGGCTGGCCCAGATTGACTGAGTGGTGGGGCTTTGGGTTTTTGCAGGGTCGCTGCCAAAATGGGTGGTGAACCGTGTCTCCCAGTTTGTGGCACCAAAGGTAAGCAGGGTGCGTGGCCGGTGGTGGGATGCACAGGCGTGAGGGATGAGCTGTCCCCGAGGTAGGGGCAGGATGGGTGCTGGGTGACCCAGGGCTCGCAGGGCATGCACCGGGCATGCTGCTGAGGCTGTGTGGTCCAAGCCAGACCTCCATCCCCTCCCAGCACCCCCAAAAAGCAAGCAATGAGGAAGCTGGGAGCTGTGCCCATGGGGTGGCTTCATCCCCACTGGGGACTTAGGGCACTGTGACAGGCTGGACCCACTCTGCCCACAGGCAATGAAGAAGATCTACAAGGCTGGGCTGAAGTACCCGGAATGGAAACGCAAACATGACCCCGGATACAAGCCCTGGGTGTACCCAGAGCAGAACACACTGCCCAGTGTCAGCCTCGCCGAGCTCTCAGTGCAACACGCCGACTCACTGGAGAACATCGACGAGACGGGGCTGACCGAGGACCACCTGAGCACCAGTGACCATGAGGCCTGAGCCCTTGCTGCAGCCCTCTTGCAGGGCAACCCCCTCATGATTGGGCTTGGCATATGGGGGGTTTGGGTGAGAATATGTCCCCCTGCACCCCAATAATCACATCTGCTCTCCATCTTCTTCATCATAGACTCCCCCTACACAGGCAGCAGGGTACTGTCCCATGGGAACCTACAGCACGGGTGCTAGAAAGAGGGAGGACAGGTACCCTGGTCCCCCTTGCACCCATGGGGGCCCATGGAGATGTCCCCATGGAGGAGGTAGAGCTAGCAGTGGGAGCGGGTGCCCCAAAGAGATGCTGGGCAGGGCAAGAGAGGGACAACCCTTCATGGGGTGGGTAGGAGCTTTCCTGGCACCAGTATATCCCTTTGCCACTGTAAGAGCTTCCCACTGTAAGAGGTATCCCGTAAAGGTCCAGCAGTGGGGGGTCTCTGGGACATCCTGACCAGGCTTTGTGGAAGAGCAGAGCTTGGACTGATCCTCTCTGGCCCAAGGTCTGGGTCTTCCAGACCCACAATCACACTGGCCCCCTTCCAGCCCACAAAGTCCCCCTCAAGGCTTTGTGTGACCCCGCACCCCCATCTCAGGGAGCCCTCCCAGGTCCTCTCCTGGTCATCAGGCTCACCTCTGCAGGTTGGCTCTAGCCCAGCTGGCTCTGGGGACCCCTTCCCTAGGTGGTGTTTGGTGGGGGGGGGGGGGCTTGTCCTTGCAGTGGGGTCTTGGGCAGCCTCTGTCCCCACTCTCTCGGTGTTTGCCGCTGCTGTGGTTTCCGGCACAACAATAAACGGGTTGGTGTGTGTGCGAGAGAGCTTTGGGCTGGCACGGGATGGCGAGGAAACTGGCACTGAGCCTACCCTGAGGTTGTCCAGGCGCTAGGTCCTGGGTGGGACAGGAGCGCAGCCTTCCCAGCACCCAGGGGTGACCCTCAGCAGGGAGCGAGGTAGCCAGCGGTGGAGCCGGAGAGGTGAATGCTGGTGTCCACACACCCACACGCATGCGGGTGAGCATCTGTAGGCACGGGGCAGCTTCCACCGGACAACGGGAAGTTAGTCTAGACAGACACCGCTGGGGGAATACGCTGACAAATGCTGGATTTTCCGTCCAAGTATTCGCCCCCACGCTCCAATGCTGCCTGCTGGGCTTCTGCCCCAGATGGGTTTTAGCTTGATCTGTGCAAGGCCAATGCAAACGGGGCCGTCTCCGCTGATGGTGCTGGGCTGCTCAGCTCCAGACCTGTCCTAGCAAGATAAAGACCAGGGGACATGGCCAGGACGTGGCAGCCGGTCTCACAGACAGAGCTCTGCCTTGACAGTGGTGGGAGACAACCCCCTGGCAGCACACAGGGCTTGCAGCCTGCCCAGACCCACTTGACACTGTGGCTTTCAGGGCCCCCCTGATCCTCCCAGCCTCATGCTCCCTGGTCACCCTGATCCCTTGCAGTGCCAACCCAAGCTGTGAGTGCTGCTGCCCTGTGCTTTCTTCCCTCACACCCTGCTCCTCTTCTCCCTAGTTTGTCCAGATGCCAACCCCAGCATCCCGGGTGCAGATGTTCACTGTCCCCCTTTAGCCACCCCGTTAGGTCTTGTATGTCCCCTGTGCTGCTCCAGGGGAACATCACGCACACGTGTCTCACTGCAGAGAGTTCTAAGGAGGGGAGAGGAGGTCCTGGCCATCAGGGCAGCCAGCTCCCACGGTTTGCAGCTGGGCTGGCTGCACAAGCAGAGCAGGGGCGAGAAGCCGCCTCTGCAGGGAAAATGCAGAAAATCCAAGGGCAGGAGATGTGCCTCGCAGTGGGCTTATAGCAAGGGGTGCAGTCCTCTCTGCCCTGTGCTACTCCCACCATGTCAGCAGCCGGAGGACACCCACAGGAGGGAAGATTTTACCCATGAAATACACATCCCAGCCCCAAATTGCCCCAATAACAATTTGCAATAACATGGTAGAGCTGGGCAGGGTACCGTGGCCAGAAAAAGGGGCAGAAACACTCCAGGGTGCTGCCCTGATGGGACAGAACCCACTGGCACCCCGAGCCCGCAGGATGCTAGGGTGAAGACTACCCTGCACAGCCTCGGTGCTGCGGGAAACAGCCTCAGCTCTTCTCATTTCCCGGATGTTTCTCTGCAGCAGCCGGGCTGCGGCTCTGCTGCAGGGCTATTTTTAGCCAGCCCTACGTAATTGTAAGGAGCTGCTGAGTGAGCACCGAGAGGCCAGCGGGGAGTCCCCGCTCCCCAGCCAGCCGCTGCCGGGGCGGGTGACATCTCAGCCCAGGAGGCTGCCCAAAACAGCCAGGGTGGCAGTGACATCGAGTGCATGGGGAGGACAAGGGCCACTGGGGTGGCAGAGACGCTGGTCCACATCCAGCACTGGGCTGTAGCAGAGCTCCTGGCCCCCAGCACCAGCCCAGCCAGGGGTGAGGCTGGGGAGGGGGGGCTGCCCCACACCCTGTGGGGTGCCAGGAGCCCCATCGCGGTGATTTCATACTGAATGTTGTGCCACTGCTGGGTTTCCTGTCTCACAAACAGGAAGGGGACCGTGCACCAGCATCCCCAGGCACCTAAGTGAGGGAGGGGGCAGGCAGGGTGTAGGAGGACCAGAGCCCTCCGGTGTCCCCGCTGGGATGCTGGGGGAACGGGTGACCCACAGCCCAGTGGGGTGACGGCCAGATACACTGGGGGCTGCAGCCCCGCACGAGAGCCCAGCTGGATGGCTTTTCCTGCCTGGCCCCGAGCAGAGAGGAGCCGCCCCACCATGCAGAGATTGGAAAGGAAACGGGAAGCTGCTGCTGGACGAGAGATTAGCCCGGAGGCAGTGACGTCAGCCAGACCCCCGATGGACGAGGGGCAGGGGGAGCATGGGATGGGCCCCCTTGTCCTGCCCACACACAGCTCCACAGCCCACTCCAGTACCCCTAGTGTCTGGGGGAGGATGTAACCCCATCCCTGGAATCTCACACTTTGCATCTCCTGAACTCATGGATAGGTCTTGGGCAGCTCTCACCCACACCGGGATCCTGAGCCCAGCAGGGAGCCCCCCAGCAGCCCATCTTATCTCACAGACTGGCCTTCAGCAGGGCTCTTGCATGGAGAGGTCCAGCAGGGTTCCAAGCCCAACAGACTCCATCTTCCCCCTCCCTACTCCTCCACCAAGCCCTCCCAAGGGCTCAGCTCTCTGCCGTACCCCAGCAAACCCTTTGGGCTCAGTCCCAACCCCACATTTCCAGTTGTTCAATGTGGCATTTGCCCTCTAGGCAGAAGCCCTGAGTGTCCCTCACCCTGTCCTGCTCCCAAGACATGCTCCCACCATCACCACACACATCCCCCAGCACATTCCAGCTCGGGTAGGGCTGAAGGTAGAGCAAAAGCTGCCCCAGGGTGCAGCAAAGCCTGATGGCTAGGAATGGATAGATAGATAGATAGATAGATAGATAGATAGATAGATAGATAGATAGAATCATGGAATATGTCAGGTTGGAAGGAACCTTTAAAGGCCACCTAGTCCAACCCCCCTGCAGTAAGCAGGGACATCTTCCACTAGATCAGGTTGCTCAGAGCCCCATCAAGCCTGGCCTTTAATGTGTCCAGGGATGGGCAACCTGGGCCAGTGTCTCACCACCCTCAGTGTAAAGAACTTCTTCCTAATGGCTAATCTAAACCCTGCCCTGCTCTAGTTTAAAACCATTGCCCCTCATCCTACCGCTACATGCCCTTGCCAACAGCCCCTCCCCAGCTTTCTTGTAAGCCCCCTTCAGGGACTGGAAGGGGCTCTAATGTCTCCCTGGAGCCTTCTCTTCTCCTGGCTGAACAACCCCAACTCTCTCAGCCTGTCCTCACAGCAGAGGGGCTCCAGTCCTTTGATCATCTTTGTGGCCCTCCTCTGGACCTGCTCTAACAGGTCCATGTCCTTCTTGTGCTGAGGGTTCCAGAGCTGGACACAGATAGATACATAGAAGAAAGGAGGGAGGGGAAGAGGGAGGAAGGGAGGGAAGATGGAGTGGATGGAGGGACAGAAAAATGAATGGAGGAATGGATGGATGGATGGATGGATGGATGGATGGATGGATGGATGGATGGATGGGCAGCTGAAGACGTGGACCCCGAGGGACAGTGTCATCATGGGTGCTGCCAAGAAAGTGGAAGGACCTCACAGGCCAATGTGCCAGAAGGATCCAGCCTTCACTTTGATCTTTGCTTCCTACAGCTCTTGTCAGCATTTTCAAGAAGTCCACTCCCCCAGCCCAAGGGGTGTTTTCTGATCCTGCCCATCTGCCTCCTCCAGGGAGCAGGCAAGACCTTCCTGCTGTGCGAACCTGTAGATATGCCAGGGCTCTCTGCCTCGGCTCAAGAAGGCTAGCATCTAAATATAGATTGCATCGGCAGGTTGGCAGACATCAAAGAAGTCAAGCGGAGGCATTGAAACCTGCACTGTAGAAAGTGGGCTGTTAGGAAGCCCTCAGGAAAAAAAACAGCGCAGCACACGTCACGGCTGCCAGTGCCCTGCCAGTGCCCCGGCATTCTGCTGTGCCCTACTACCCTCTGACACAGCCCCATGTCAGGTCTCTGGCTCCAGGGTGATCTCATGGCTGAGCGATGCCCTGGCTCAGGTTGTCCACCCGGCTAGGCTCTGGGAAGGGACATACCCCCTTGGGAACTGGGTGCTGGAGGCTCAGCAGAGGGGCTTGAGCAGGGGATTCCCCCCTGCCAGGGGAACCGAGCCCCACTCCTGGCTCTTAGGTGACTGTGGAGGGAGGAGGAAGGCAGAGGAGAAGGCTTTCTGCACCAAACTGGCCTGTCAGCAGCCATCAGGATGTGGGTTGTGGGGGCTGGGCCCGGCTCTTCGTCATGCCGGGCCACCAAATGGGACTGCAGCTTACCACTCTGTGGAAATCCCAGGGTATCCCTTCCACTCTCGGGCAATGTGTTCCTCTCCAGCAGCCCATCTCTGTCCTCCCAGCATGCAGGGAGGAGCACAGCTCCCAGAAGCAGGTTATGAGGGGTCTGTAGAGATGCTGCTGGGTGCCCAACGGCGGTGAGCCAGGATCTGGCCCCACAGAGGAGCGTACTTCACCAGTGCTGATGTCTCCAGCAAGGCGGGATGGAAATGCTGGCACGCCAGCTGCCACCAGCACTACCAGCTCCCTTTGCTCTGCCCCTCCAGCCGCTCACACTGCAGACCTCAGCAACCTTCCCATCAGCAGCGGTGTTTATATTTAGTCAAAAAGCTCCCTCTAAGAGGCAGAGACACCCAAGGGGATGGTACGGTCCACAGTGCAGGGCCAGAGCGTCCCTGCATACCCTGAGGGCCCCTGTATGCCCTTTCTCCACACCCTACCCACAGGGTGGTCCATGGGGCCGCCCCCGCTGTCCCCAGCCTCAAGGACTTGTCATCCCCCACTGGAGAAGCTGATGGGGAAGGGGGAGGAAAGCAAAAGCCGTGGTGGATTCATGCTGAGTTCTGCTTCTGCTTTGTAGGAGCAAGCCTGTGATAAGGAGAAGCTGCCTTTCCACACCTAGCTGTGCACACACAGACTTGTACAGGGTGGTCCTCCCACACCAGGGGCTCCTGCTGCTCCCAGCCACCGCCAGTGACTTTTGGGGGCATCACTGGGGGAGAGAAGGACCAGCCTGAGTTGGAGCAAGCGGGGGCCACAGGGAGCTGGACCCTCACAAGGCAGGGAGCAGTTATCAGTGGAGAAGGGCTGAAGGGTGTTGTGAGATATCAGCCTCGGACATCCTTTGTGTGCAAGGTTGGGTAACAGCGGAGCCGACCAACCGCCAGCCCCACTGGGGTTGTTTTGAAATATGTTGCATTAAAGGCAGCTGGGTCGGCCAGTAGTGAGAACACAGGTTCCTTGAAGGACACAAACCCTCCCAGTGTCCCCCTGGTACCACAGACCCCACTGCTGTCCAGCTCCCTCCACATCCCCCTCGTCATGGGGTACCAGCAGTGGGACAGGGTGCTGCATCCCCAGCATCCCTGCAGCACAGGGGAGGGTTTTGCATTCCCAGCATTTTACCCAACCAGCCCCAGTGCCAGCCCTCCTGAGTCCCTTCATCAGCATGAACATTTTATCCTGTTTTCTCCAATTTGGCAGCACCTTCCCAGCACCTGCTCCCTGCCCAGCCCCAGCCCATCATGGATATAGTGAATATCTCCTTTTGCCTGCAGCCAGAGCAGATAGAGCTGAATGCATCCGAGAACTTCAAAGATCTCCCTTGGCAGTGCAGCCTTGGGGTGTGGGTCTCAGGGAAGCCTGGTCCCCCCGTGGCAATGCAGGTCTGAGGGCTTGTGGTGGGGAACAAGACCCTTCCTGGCAAGGTGAGAGAAGGAACACGAGGGGGTGAATGGAGAGAGGGCGGGGAAGCCCCCGCAGGAGAGCAGAGCCTGGACGAGCGGTAGAACACAGGGCAGCCAGGCTAGGGGCCAAGTGCGGGACAGGGTCATGCCTGGGAAGGGGCAGGACGGGAGGGGAGGGTGGGACAGGGATGGGGACTGGAGGGTTGGCTTGGAGGAGGGACCGGCAGTAGGAGGCGCAGGCTGGGTGCTGCGAAGCCTGCCTGCACCCGCAGTAGTTCCTGTAAAGCTGCCTGCCTGTGCCCACAGGCTGAGCCCTGTGCCCGACAGGGACATCTTGGCATCACCCTGGAGCCCGGAGCTGGGCAGCCGTGGAGCCCGCAGCGTCACTGCCACCGTGCTGCTCCGCTGGAGCCAACCCCAGGGGGCTGCGGACCGTGCTGTGGGGCAAGAGGTGAGGGAGAACCCCGAAGGTGGCAAGGGATGGATGGGACAGACTTGGGGACAGGGGGGAAGGGCCAGCACTAGGGCAGTCCATGCCCACTTCCAGCCCACTGCACCGGCTGGTCTGCATGGGTTTGCAGGGACAGGGACGGTGTCTGCCTCCCTGTGAAGTGCCACTGACCACAGGCACAGCTGGAGTGCCCCAGAGAGCCGTGCCACAGCCCAATGCCTGGCACGGCCCTGATGCCCACTGCTTGGGCATGGGAAGGTCTTGGGAGACAGCTCCCTGCAAGAGGCTGCCTGCTGAAGCCCCAGGCAGGGCAGGCAGTGGGCAAAGCTGGCCACTGATCCCTTGGGGTGATACAGGCATGAGAAAGGGGGAAATTGCCCCATTTCAGCACCGGGATGTTGGGCAGAAGTGGGTACAGCCCTTTAACCCTGCGGCAGAGACACCCAACCCACAGGATATCACCTTCCACATCCCCCTGCCCAGCCCTTTGTGTAGGTCCTACATCAACAGGCAGCCTTCCAGCTGCAAAGTCCCCATACCCTGCTCCTCGTGCCCTGCTTCCCCAGCTTCTCCGCCAGCTCCTGCCACAAGTGTCCCTCCTCAATGCACACCAGTGCACAGACCCATGAGGATCCCCGCCTCGCGCACACGCATATGGGGTTGGGCGCACACCCCACACCCAGGCATGTGAGCAGAGAGCCCTGCTGTTCACGAGGGCTTGCTGGCAGCATCCCATCCCACATGCTCCCAGGGACACCACTGCCTCGGCTGGCACACCAGCCTGCCCACGCTTCCCCATGCCACCCCTGCCTGTGCATGCAGCAGTGGGGAGCAGGCAGATGCCCGCAGGCTAGTGCAGCAGGGAGCCTGGCCCGGCTGTCCCTCCGTCCCTCAGCGTGCTGGGACACGGCTCCTGTGGGAGGGGGCAGGGGATGCGTGGGAGCATGCAGGCAGCAGGAAGGAAGCCTGCGCTGAACAATAGAGGGAAATGGAGGAACTGGAAAAAGACCCAGTGGCAGCACAGTCAGCACAGATGGTTTAGTGCAGAGCAGCATGATTCATGGGAAAAAGGCCCTCAGCGCTCCGCAGAGAGCCCGCAGCTCGGTCCCAGGGCTGTGCCAGCAAATAATTTGGGGATGAGGGTCCCCAGCGGAGCGGGACCTGGTGGGTGGGCACCGTGCTGAGCACGAGCCCTGGGACGTGCTCCTCTGTCTCCAGCTGTGGGTGCTGGCAGCAGGGCGCGCGGGGGCCCATCCCGGTTGGGGGTGGGTGGGAGGCTGTCCCCCCTCTGCCTGCCCGTGAGTCATGCTGACCTCTCCCATGCCCTCGCCAGCAGCGAGAGAGAGAGATTATGGTCTGGCCCTTCCGGCTGCAGAGCCCTCCCCGAGCTGGCCAGCACAGGATCTCATCCCCTGGGAGGGGCCCAGCTGCTCCCCCCATTATCTGCCTTGGGCAGCCCCCTCCACCAGGACACCCTTCTGGCTGCGCCGGGTCTCGTCCTCCTCCCACCCAGCCCCACGCACAGCAGAGCCCAGGATGCCCCAACACCCAGCATCTGCCCGACCACCCACTCCCCCGTGAGCCCCCGGCTGCTCGGTTCCTGTCTGGACTCGGGTCACGGCCTCGCCGACAAAGCGGGGCCAGGATCGGCAGCTCCGGGGAGGGGCGGAGAGGCTTGGAGCTGAGGAACAACAGGATGCCGGCTTCTTGAGCTGGGAGGTGAGCGACTGCGAGGAGAGCAGCAAGCAAGGCGGGGGGATGTTCAGGAGAATCCCGCACTCCAGCCCACAGGATCTGTGCCCTTCACAGCAGTTGAACCCCCTTCTCCCTTCCTGCTTCCTCCTCACCCCCTTTCTCTCCTCCTTCCACAGATGATGGGCTGAGCATCCGTCCCAGAGGCACCCCAGGGCCATGAGCTCCCCGTGCGGTCCTGACTCTGATATTGCAGACTGGCTGGCCACCATCCACTTGGAGAGGTACCGGGATGTCTTCAGGCAGCATGGGTACCACGTCGCCAGAGACGCTGCCTTGCTGGACAGTGACCACCTGCAGCAGATTGGCATCACTGCCACCGGGCACCGCAAAAGGATTCTGAACTTGGCACAGCAGACACGGATGCTCAGTCAATCCCAGGGGGGACCCACAGCAGGAGACACCCATTTCCAAGCCACTGAGGTCCTGGATGCCCTCAAGGAGGGCAAGGATGCCATGAAAGCAGAGCCGGGAGAGGCTACTGACACCTTTGGGACACAGCAGCGTGTCGCTGCACCCGCCCAGGCATTGCCTCTAGAGAAGGACCCTGCTCCTCCCCTTGTGAAGCCAGTTCCCAAGCCGAGGACTATTTTCCCTCGTTCAAAGACGGAGCAAGGCTTGGTGCCCACACCATCAGCACGCACCACCGTGCCGGCACACAGCCTGGGCAGCGACAGGGCACCTGCAGCCTTTGTGGTACTGGAGGGGTTTGTGCCGGGAGAGAGCTCCACGGATTTGGAGAGCCCAGACCCCAGGCCAGCACTGCCACCTGGCCTGGGAGCAACTGTGGCCATGGGCATAGGAGCATCCCGGCTGGGAGCACGGGACAATGCTCGGGAGGAGACACGGTCTCCCCCAGCTCCGGACCATGGACAAGTCCTGGAAGCATCGGAGAAATACCCCACGTCTGCCCCATCTGTCCCACCACGGCTCAGCCACAGGGTCCCCGCAGCAGAGCCCAGCCCTGGAAGTGTGCCAGAGGGACACCCCACATCCAACCCTCCCTTGCCGACCGCAGCTGCCCCAGCCAAGAGAGATCCCTCGCCGTGTCCCAGAGCAGCCTCACAGCCAGCGTCAGGACAGAGCAGGCTGGAGATGGTGTCCAACGTCATCTATGAAGGACTCAAGTCCCCGTCAGCACCCACTGAGGACTCAGGAGGGGAACATGGTCCCCTGGGTCGGGCTCTCGCTCAGCCCCCAGCTCCGTCCCCGCAGGATCTGACCCAGCTGGACAACAAGCCTGAGTAAGCAGATACTTTCCCTTGCCCTGGGGAGCGGAGGGAGGGGTGCAGAGCAGCCAGAGCTGAGGATCCAGAGAGCCCCCACACCCGGGGCCCCATCCCCAGCCTCTCCCTCCCTGTCTCCGGGTGCTGACAAAGCCTCTTTCACCACCTTCCCTGTGCCTTCCCCGGGCTCTGCATGGAGCAGTTCTGCAGGGCAGCTGGGATGCCTCTGAGCTGACAGGGTGTCCCTGGGCCCCTGGCTGGCTTGCTCTGCTTGCGGCAGAAGCTGCTACCCCTCCTCAGCCCCCTCAGGTAACAGGGCTGGGGCTGCCTGACATGGTAAGAGGGTGGCTGAAGGCTTTGGGGCTGGCTCATGCTGTGAGAAAGACGTGAAAAGTTAGAGGGGGGTGAGCTGGGATGGGAAATGTCCAGGAGCCCCAGGAGAAACAGGCTGGTGGGTCCCAGGGTGGGGAGGAGAAGGGAGCAAGGAGAGCACTGGAGGAGGGAGGGGATGCTGCTCATCCCAGGGGGACAAATCCAGGCTCAGCCCTGGTCAGGCACAGCATCCAGCCTGTGTAAGCCAGATGGGAATACAAGGTGGAAAAAACTCACAGGCTCCCACCGCATCCCAGCGGCAGCCGCAGTAACCCCTCTCCTGTTTTCCAGCAGTCCCAGTTGGCCCAGTTGGTGCCTGCCCCCCATCCTGAAGAGACCCACCGGCAAGCCAGGTGAGAGCCCTCAGGCCACTGGTGCACAGTGGGGACCTCCTGGTGTCCCCAAAGAAGGGGGATGAGGGGGACATCCACACACTTTGCCTTTCCCTCCAGGTCCTGCCCCATGCTCCTGCCTCGCTCAGGGGCCAGGGTGGGCCAGGGTGGCCCCAGGCTAAGGCCACATGTATTTGGGCTGGGATCTCTGTTGTGCCAGACACCCTGGATGTTGGTGTGCACCATGGTGGGCTCGGTGGTGGGCACCTTGGCGGGTCCTCCCCCAGGGCTGGCAGCCCTGTCTGATTGCTGCCCCACAGCAAGCACTACTGACTGCCTTTCCCTCCCATGTCTCTGCCCACAGAGGTCGGTGAGCAGCCCATCAGCCCCTACAGTGAGACCATCTTTGGGCATGTAGCCCCACCCCGGGAGCAGAAGGTGAGAGGAGACTGTGGGGATGGTGGCTGTCCCCTACGATCACTCTGTCACACCAGCTGCTATGAAGTAGGGAGCTACAGCTGGTGAGACTGTGGTGCCCAGCAGTGCCTGTCTGAGCATCACTGCTGGGGTGGGGGGCACAGGCTGAGACCTCCACCCAGTGGGCCAGGCAGGTTGAGGAGGTCTGGGATGGGAGAGAGCAGAGGGGACAGGAGATGTGACCAATCTCTCCTCCCAGGGTGTGGGCATCTCCTCTGATCAGAGCTACGAGGCAGTGTCTGAGCTGGAGCTGGAGCGAGAAGCGTGCAGGTAGGCATCTCCTCCTCTGGGCTGAAGGGGCTGGGCTTGGGCTCTGGGGTTTGCATGCCAGAGGGACACCCCTAGGGACAGCCTGAGAGGCAGTGGGGGTTCTTCCCCCATTGTAGACCTGAGCAGGTGTGGTTGGGATCAGGTCAACCGTCTCAAGAAGAGACGATGGTCTTGTAGATGAGAAGGAACCAATGCTGTTGGGTGGCCCTCAAGGGGCAGTGCTTGTCAGTAGATGCTCTGGGTGCACAGATGGGGCAATGCTAACAGCACTGGGCACCTGCACACCGAGCAGAGCCTGGATTTGGCTGCTGGGAACAGGGAAACACCACGGGGGACAGGGATTGCTCAGAAATGGGCTGGCTCCGAGCTCCAGATGAAGGAATGTGTGATCTCCAAAGGCTCCAGCATCATCAGATCAGTATTTGCTTATCTGCCACACCATGGGGGGCAGCGAGGTTGTGAGGGGCACCTTTAAAATGTTTTTGAAATGTACTTTCCATAACTCCTGATAGCATCTCAGAAAGAGGAAGGAAAGCTCCTCTTCCCATTTCAGATGGGGAGGGTTCCTTTTCCTGTGTTGCTTAGAGAGGAGGAGGCAAGCTGCAGCTCTGTGTCCTTCAGTGTTGCCTGTGGCCATGCTGGCCAGTGCATCCCCATGTCCCTGCATTTCTGGCCCCAGCATTGGTCGGTCCAGCCCTTCTCCTGCTCTGGGTGGCGAGTCACTGCAGCATGGCCCGATCCAGTGTCACAGACAGCCAGACATTGCAGGCAGATGAGAGCCAACACAGGCTGTGCGTACGGAGCTGCAAATACCTGGGAACAGGAGTTCTGTAGCCAGAAATACCAAAATCTGCTGTGGAGACTCTGAACCAGCTGTTCAGAGCAGGGTTGGGTGCTGGCCTGTGGGTCACAGTCTCCATCCACCTGCTTCCAGGGAGCCGGGATACAGAGCATCCAAGGACATCAGCCAGGCATGTGCAGTCCTGGACTCACCAGGAACTTTGCATCCTGGGCTTGCTGGGAAGAGGCAGGATGAGACAGTCAGCAGGGTGTCAGAGGCAGTCATTCATAGGTTTTTTTTCCTCTCAGCCCGAGCACTAGCCTGGTGGGGAGTGTGGGAGGTTGAACAAGTGACAGAAAAGCCTTTGAAGACCTTTTGCATTGTGCTCATGGACCCCATTGTCCAGCTGCGTCAATACTTTCCTCCCCAGACCAGTCCCACCAGTCTGACCATGATCCCCCTGGAGCAGAGCTAAGGGTTCCTGCTGAGCTGCTGCCAGCCAGCACTGGATCCTGCCCCTGTCTCTCTGGGACCTCCCGATCCTCCCCTTCTACACTGGTGTTTCTCCAGTTCAGCCAGCTACTCGTCCTGCTGGCTGGCACCTGGCCACTGGGGATATTGTGAGCATCTTCTGCAGCCCACCAACCCACTCATTATGGGAAATACTTGCCAATCCCAAATGTCAGAGAGGCCCTCCCACCCCATTGGCACAATATCTTCCTCCTACCTGAGACACCCCCTCTCACCCTGTTCTCAGGGAGTTTCGTCTGGACCACACCGCTCTGTGTCTTGGGGTCTGGCAAATCACTGTCAGTGTTAGAGATGGGCAGAGCCACCTTGGCCAGCAATGAGATATCCTCAGCAAAGAGGAAGAGGAATACGAAATTCCTCTTAAAACTGGAAGTCCTTGAAACTGGAACCCTCTGAGATCCCAGCAGAGCCTGGAGCATATGGTGGGATTCGCCCACTCTGATGCTGAGCACCTTCATCCGAGCTGGTGATGCTCAGCCCCTCCACGTACTTGTGCAGAGGACAACATCTGCCCTACTTCAGACATCAGCCTCAGCAGGAGAGGTGGCAGAGCAGTGCCTGTGTCGCCCCACAGAGCTCAGGGGACTCAGTCAGACAGCAACTCATCAGGCATTGTCGTGGAGATGGTGGACCCTGCTCTGGTTTGCATAGAGACCCTCAATGAGATGATCCTCAGGCAGATGCCTACCTGGACAGCTTCTCCCCACACCTCAAGGCATCTTCCCTGCAGGAAAAGAAACACTGGGCATGGTGTGTGCTTGACAGCTTGTTCCTTATCTCCCTGCCTACCTCCAGGTCCCCACCAGCAGGTTGATTTTCTCGCCCATGATCCCCATTTGAAGCAACCAGATCCATCAGCAGCTCCTTGGTGCCCTCACCACCAGCAGATCCCTTTTTTTCATCACCCAGCTCTCCCACATGAGCAGTGACAGGTTGAGACTGCCCCAACTCAGTGCACCTCAGGCATCACCCTGCAGGCTCAGGTGACCTGGAAATACCCTCTCCTTGACCTGGGGACTCATTTGGCCCTGTGATAAATTGTCTTCACTGCCTGACACCAGCTGAAAAGGGAGATGACTTGGCCTTTGCAGACTTCCTGGTTGAGGGCTTCCTCACCAACTCTGTCCTCAAAGGCAGAACTGGCAGATAGCCTGGGTCCTGGCATGCTGAGAGACCCCACTTCAGCTGGGCTGTGAGCTTTGCTTCTCCCTGCCAGATGCTGCTTGTCCTCCAGCTCTTCATGGTTTCAGTGTCTATAAATCATGGCTCATGAGGGGCTGTCATGGATTTTTCCCCTTTTTCTCTTGCCTTGACCCATTCAGTGGGTCTGTCTCCCACTTGGCTCTGGCACCATAGGCTCACGTCCACCTAGGACCTACAGAATCCTCCAGCCACCTCACTGGCTGGCCAGTCCATCCTGAAGAAGCTAGACACCGGGCTGGGACTCCAGCCAGACAAACCACTCTGCCAAGGCTCTGTTGTGCTAATTAAATAGCAATTTTCATTGTGTTTTGAGCCTCCCAGCTGCCCACAGCTATTTCTCATCTTTCTTGCAGATACTGGAGCTAAACAGGCCTTTTTTCCTCTCCACCCACCTCCTCAGCCCCATACATCATCTCACTTCTCCGGAGCTGACCCCTAGCTTGGGTGGCTCCAGCCCAACATCCTCCCAGGCAAGCTTCAGGTCTTGCTTCTGTCCCACATGGTTCAGGGACATTTGATGTCTGATGGCTTCATAAGGTGCCTGTCCAGGGTCAAAGCACAGGTCCATGCAATGCCTTGGTTCCTGCAATGCGGCAGTGCTCAAATCAGGTGCTTGGAGCATTTATGATGTTTGGGGTCATTCTCCAAAAGCATTTGTAGCACATGGACATAAGCTTGAGGTGGTTTCTCATATTCAGTAGCCCCCAGGGCTTTTCTCCTCCATAAATTTCTCCATCTACGACATCCCATGGCAAGGAGTCCCTCAGGTCAGCCACTCCTTTCCCATGTGGTTCTGCACCCTGCTCCTGCTGAGTCCCCTGTCTGATGGTCCCCAGCTCCTGTGACTGAAGCAGAGGTGGCCAGAAGCCTCTCTGCCCTTCTCATGCTGCTCATGACTTCAGAAACTTCCCCCCATCACTCACTCTTTCCCCACTGGAGATCCCCAGCTTGCTCAGGTGCTCCTCAGACAGAAGCTATGACAGGCCTTGGGCCATCTTCATTGCCTTTCTTGGAGCCTTCCCTTCCTCCAGGTACTGGATTGCACAAGTGACCCAGTAGCACAGGAGATCTCCTGCTGGTGCTGGGGTGTCCCGGCTGCCAATGGCAGACATTGCCATGACTCTCTTTCTGCCCATCACCATTGCACCTGGGCAGTTCCCCTGTGAGCTCCTGGGACCGTCAGACATTTTCCAGCACATTTCCTTTTTGGGGAAAGATGAATGTCTGGCTGAGAGGGCTGAGGGGAAGGGGCAGGCTTAGCAGTTTATTTTTACAATTTCCTTTTATTGTTATGGCTGGATAGTCTCACCAGGCCTGGCTGCAGGTTTTAGCATGACTTCCCAAGAAAAGGAGATGGATGCAGGAGTTCCACCAGCCCATCTGTCTGTCCCTCCCAATCATTTTGCAAAATATTTCAGCTGGATGTGAGAGCGGGAGGGTGGGTGCTGTGGCAGGACCTTCTCAGTGTCGTGGACACTGGAGGGGTGGAGGGAGAAGGCAGGCTGAGACCTCCAGTGGGGAGGGAGCTGGCGTGGGTGCAGGGCAGGGAGAAGGATGTGGGCAGGGGGCCCGCCTGGCTTCGGTTGGCTGCCTGTGGTGTCAAGAGGGGAGGGACATGCGAGGGGTTTGAAGGTGTGTGGTGGTCAGTGTGGTGTTACCTAAGGTGGGGGTATTACCATTTTGCCAGCTACCCCCAGCCTCGCCATCACGTAGGACCAGCTGAGCCTCAGGCTGCTGGTGGCTACAGAGCTCATCAGCAATGAGCCCTTATCCCACCCTGCAAATGTCCACGTCACTGGGTACCCCAAGAGCTCAGGATAAGGCCAGGAGCAGTGCAAGACATCCTCGAATGGGATTGAGTTGACCAGGACCCCACAAGGTGAGCAGCCATGCTGATGCAGCCAGGCTTCCCCACGGCCCCATTTCTCACAGGACAAGCAGCGAATGCAGCAGCGAGGGGGGAAGGAGCGAGGACGAGGAGACCCGGTCCCGGCTCATCGACCGCATCATCCAGAACGACACGGAAGGGTACTCCACTGTGGAGGCACCAAGGGCCGAGGGTGCCCCATTCAGCCTGCCAGCCCATCTCTACCCAGACGAGGTCCTGGATGACCTCACCATCTCCCCTTACGCCAGCTTCACATCGCTCTCCGAGCCCCGACCCACCATGCTCAGCGGCTGGCTGGACAAACTCTCCCCACAGGGGTATGTGCCCACCCATGGACAGTCTCCATAGCTAAAGACCCCTTGGGCAAGACTGGTGAGGTGGGCACGCTGGTCACCATGCTACTGGGGCAGCCAGACCTCCTCCCCACAGGAGAAGGACCCTCTTGGGTGCCCTAGCTGTGCTGCAAGGGTGTCTGTGCAGCCGTCCTTGGGGGAAGTGGGGTCTATGAGCAGATATGGGGTCCACGGGGGGATCATCCCCTTGCCAACAGCCCTGTTTTTCTGCCATCCCAACAGGAACTATGTCTTCCAGAGGCGCTACGTCCGCTTCGATGGGAAGAACCTGATGTACTTCAGCAGCGAGAAGGTACAGAGGGACAGGATGCGGGCAGTGTGGGGAGGCTGCACCGTGCGGCTTAAGCAGGGTGCCTTGACACCACATGAGCTGTCATATGCCCTTTGCCTTCCTTAATCCTTCTGTAAGGAGCCAGCAATGCCTTACCATCACCAGGGTGGAGCAGCCATGGCCCCTGTGCTCGGTGGGCTCTGGGCACAGCTCCATGCCATAGGAAGCCCAGGGCAGCAAGAATCCCTCTGCCAACAGGGACCAGGCGAGAGGGGGTCCTGCTGGCTCACAAGCCCTAGGGCAGACTGCAAATGGAGCATCTTTGGGTCCCAGCTGCAGACCCATCCCTACCTGAATCCTCAGCTCCTGCCCGGCTGCTGGTGCCCCCCGGGCTGTGCTACGAGGCAGCACCCAGCCGAGCATCTGGGGGATGTGGAGGATGTGCAGCAGGGGGGAGATTTTCTCGCTGTGGGTGCAAGCACTGTGGGTCATGTGCGTGGGATGAGTCAACAGTCCCTTCCTGTCCTGTGTCCTCTCATCCTCTGCACAGCCCTATAAGGGCCTGCCACGGGGTGCTGGTGGCTTCCCCCACCACCTGGGGTGACAGGCACTGCTGCCCCAGTTCTGCAGCACAGCCAACCAGGCTGGTCCCACATCAGTGGCGCCCATGCAGAAACAGGTACCATGCATGGCCCCAGAGCAGCCACTATTGCAGAAGATTGCAAGCATCCCTCACCCCCGTGGTTATGGTGTCATCATGCCTGGCAAGCCGGTAGCCGGGTTATGGAGGTGCCCCTCAGGAGGAGCAAAGAGGGGGTAACTCCTCCTGGGGCTCATTCCAGGAGCCCTACCCCAAGGGAGTGATCCCACTGTCCGTCATCGAGATGGCTCGCTCCACCAAGGACAACAAGTTCCAGGTCTTCACCAGCCATCGGATCTTCGTCTTCCGTGCTGAGAATGAGGGTAAGTGAAAACCTGGGCCAACGCCCACCAGTCCCTGAGGAACCATCCCTGCCTCCCTCCTCCAAGCACAGCACCCCAGGGATAGCTTTCATCCCATCCCCAAAACCTCCGGCTGCAATGAGCAAGGGGACCTCTCCCCCTTCCATGCCTGCCGGGTGCTCTGCTACATGCCAGGGTTGTTGGGAAGGGCTCAGACCCACTCCCTCATGCCTGGTCCCCAGCCCAGAGGAACGAGTGGTGCTCCACGCTGCAGAAGAAGGTGACAGAGCAGCGCCTGGTGGGCTCTCGGCCGCGACCTGCAAACACCGCTCACTGCCAGAAGTCAGGAACCCTGGAACTGAAAGGCCAGAAGTCCAAGGTGTTCGCAGCCCTGAGCCTGCCTGAGATGTGGCTGTACAAGAGCGAGCAGGTTCGTGGCTGGACCAGGCTGGCAGAGAGGGCTGTGCCAATGGTGGGCAGGAGGGTGAGGGATGGAAGGACCTTGGCGAGGGTCGGTGTCAAAGGGAGAGCAGAGAGGAAAAGGACAGGCAGGAGAAAGGGAATGGTGGAGTGGGAAGCTGGAGAACCTGCACAGAGCAACTGCAATGGGAGCCTGGGCTTGGAGATGCAGGGACTGCCAGGACCGGGTCTCCTCACTACCACTCACTATCCCCTCCCAATCTCCTCATTATTACCAAATTATCTTAATCTCTGCCTGGCACTTAGGTCTTACTCCTATCAAAGAGTCCCAGTCCATCACAGGCCAGGTGGATCAATGACCAAAAAATCCCCACCAAACATACCTGCTGCAACATGGGCTTGCCCCATGGGAGTAGCAGGTCTCTGCCAGCTCATCACACCCTGCCCACTGCCCGTGGAAATCCCCGCCTCCTGCCTGCTAAATTTTTCTCAGCACTCTGTTTTTTTTTCCAGTCACCTCGTTTCTAGTTTGCCTGGTCTGCCCTAAGCAGTATCAAGCCTCGGTGTTCTTTGCTCAAGTCGATACTTGTTTCATGCGTGTGCCTGACTCACTGAGGACCCAAATTCCCAAAACAGAGGGATTTGAATGGCCGGGTTTGGGGACTGGGGGAGAAAACTTGCCTTGCATTTCATAACATACTTGCTGAATGTTTTATGTCAGCCCACATGGGATGGCTGAGAGATGAGGCAAGGTACCAGGTCTGACTGGTCCAAGCAGAGCAGTGATGGGAGTGGGGGTACCAGGCGCAGCTCCCTGGCTCCAGGCCCAGTATCACAGGCATGTCCAGGGTGGAGTGTCCACTGTGGCTGTGGTGCTGCAGAGCCAACACCAGCGTCACTCTGAATTGCAGTTCTTTAAAATGGGCATTGCCATCTGCGTGATTGAGATGCGCGGCTCCACCATCCGCGAAGCTAAGAACCGCAGCTTTGAGCTCATCACTCCCTTCAAAACATTCAGGTACCCTGCGTGCCCAGGTGGGACAAGGTTGGGGGAGCAGCCGGGCACTGGACACAGGTGCTGGAAGCTCCAGGCTCCTGAGTTTCAGTTGTGCTGGTGCTCGTAGCTTCGTGGCGGAGTCGGAGCGGGAGAAGCGGGAGTGGATGGAGGCACTGCAGGAGGCCATAGCCGAGATGCTCTACGACTACGAGGTGGCAGAGAAGATCTGGTCCAACAAAGCCAACAAACACTGTGCAGACTGCTGGGCTCAGAGTCCCGACTGGGCATCCATCAACTTGTGTGTGGTCATCTGCAAGCAGTGTGCAGGCCAGTACATCTTCCTGGGGGGCACGTGGGGCTCCCGGCGGGTGTGGGATGGACCTGCCTGGGCACGTAGGGTGCTGGCTGGGGTACAGGTGCCACTTGGGTGACGGCCCTTCAACAGGATCAAGGGGTGCTCACTCACCTGCTCTCCACAGGGCAGCACCGTAGCCTGGGCTCCAACATTTCCAAGGTGCAAAGTCTGAAGCTTGACACCAGCGTCTGGTCCAACGAAATTGTACAGGTAGAGGCACTCAGGGCAGGGCGCTGGGGTTGGCACGGCACGCTAAGGGGCCAGGCTGCTTCACCGGGCAGGGCAGCAGCCCCACAGTCTCCCCCAGGATGCAGGGATGCCAGCATCCAGCTGGTCCTGGTGCTCGCCATGACCAGGGGACTCTCCTGCAGCTCTTCATCATGCTGGGGAATGACCGAGCCAACCGGTTTTGGGCTGCTCGCCTCCCCACTGCTGAGGCGCTCTACCCGGATGCCAGTGCTGAGCAAAGACGAGACTTCATCTCCCGCAAATACCGAGAGGGTCGGTACCGCCTGCCCCACCCCCACTATGCCACTCAGGAGGACGTGCTCCAGGTAGGGACCACCTTGGGATGCAGACAGGATGCTGGGGTGTTGGGAACCACTCCAGAGTTCTGGGTCTGAGATGCCAACACCTCCTGCTTGGCTGCATGTGCCCGCACCCCTGTGCCAAGCAGTCCTGCTGTCTCGGGTGGGAGGTTGTGCCCTGCTTTGCCTGCCTTTGAGCACCTCTGACAGTGGGCTGGGGGGTCTCCATGAGCCAGGATGTGGTCCCTACAAGAGCCTGTCTTGTCCCAGGCACTGTGCACTGCTGTGGCAGGACCAGCCCTGCTCAAGACCGTGCTGAAGTTCTTCTCGTCCTCGGAGGCTGGGCTGGCAGCTGACCCTGCCGTCTGTGAGGTGGCCCCTGGGGCCGACCTTTGGTGGGGACCGGAGAGCAAAAGACCCAGGAACCATTCAGGTAATGAAGACCCTCAAGCCCCATATGGCTGTTATGGGGGGCGTCCTCCTTACCTCTGCCCTCGACTGCGTGCCCTGAGGCTGGGGACAGACATCAGGTGCTATGGGTCTCTGGGGGACCTGCCTGCCCCACTGCACCCCTCTTTTGGGATAGGCAAGACAGCGGGTTCCTCTGAAGCCCCTAAGAGGGAACCCCATGCCTGATGCATCCCCTTGCCTACACCTGCATGAGTGGGGTGTCCCTGCCTCCCAGTACCCACATTTTAGTGGGTCACTGCTTCTGTCCTACTCTCAGCACTGTTCCCCGCAGGTAGCCCCCACACACAGGAACTGGGTCCAGAGGGCGTCTACAATGAGATCACGCAGCCCGTGACACACAGCGGGTACCTGTACCGGTCCACAGCCCCCACCAAGCTTCCAGGTGCCAAGAAGAGCAAAGAGGGTAAGTGTGGGGAATGTGGGGGAACAGCCAGTGGGGTGCTCACCCCAGTGCCACTGACCCCCCCCAATCCCGCAGACTTCCAGCGCACCTGGTGCTCCCTGGAGAGAGCCCTGCTCTTCTTTGAGACAGAGAAATGCACTGAGCCCCTGGGCCACATCGAGAGTGGGGACCTCATCTCCCTGGGTGTGAGCAGAGCCCCGGCTGTCACCAGCCCCAGCCCCACTGAAAGGTACTCCCAGCCTCACCCCCACTGCTTGCCCAGAGAGCCCATGGGCACGCAGATGGCAGGGACGGGCGTCACACCCTGCTTGGTGCAATGGTCTGGTGGCTTTGGGTGCAGGTTCGGGGTAGGGGCTGCCCTGATGGACTAGTTCGTCCTCTGCAGGTTTCGCTTCACCCTCGAGCTCTTCCTCATTGGGGAAAAAGTGCAGCAGCTGGGAACCGAAGGACCAGAGACGCTGCAAGCCTGGGCCAGTGCCATCGGCAAGGTGAGCCAGCCCCAGCCCCAGCACCCTGTGCCACTGGTGGGTTCCTGGGGCCCATCCCTCCTTCTCCGTTGTAATTCCTCCCAGCTCCCCACCCTCTTCATCCTCTGTGTCAAGCACCCTCCTTCCCTTTCTAGGGACTCCCATTCTCCCCAGTGACCTGCCCCCATCCTCAAGGGTGTCCATGCTTGAGGGTTGAGCCGTGTCTTTACCCAGTTTGTCTCTTGCTCCATCCTGCAGTGGTTCACGCCCATGAGCTGTCATTGCCTGCTGGGCTACGAATTCCAGCGCGTGGGCCAGCTGCGCTACAAGTGCATGCTCAACCCTGAGCGGTGGCAGCAGGCCTTCTTCATCCTGCAGAAAGCCCACCTCTTCATCTGCCCTGCCGAGGACAACGGGGCTGAGGACAGCATCAACCTCCGGCGGCTGCAGGAGCTCAGTAAGTGCCATGTTACAGCCCAGGATGGACACCACACGGTGGGTAGCCATACACAGCTCTGACACCTCTACTTCTCACCCCAATGCAGGTCTGGTTCCCCCCACAGAGACCCCTGAGAAGAAGGAGCTGCTGGTCCTCGTGGAAATGGGAAGGTAAGTCATGGCTGCAGAATGTGCCAAGTGAGCTCAGCAGGCTGCCGGGGCAAAGGCACTCTTCCGTGGTTCAATGCTGATCCCAAACCCTCGGTGGGGATTGCTTCTGGGACAGCAGGGCTGTGGCCAAGGGGCCTACAGAGAGCACCCCAGAGTGGGGTCTCTCACCAGGGTAGGGTGTCTCTCGGCTCAGCCTGGCTATGCCCTGTCCCGAGCAAAGCTGTGCCTACAGGCAGGAGGGGGTAACCCATCCCCCCACCCCGACAACCTTCATTGCCTCTTCTCTGCCCTTGTCGTTCTCAGGACATTTTACCTGCAGGGCTTGTCACGGGCAGACTCAGCAGCATGGTACGCTGACATCCAGGCATCAGCGGGGGGCCGAGGTAATGCACTGAAGGACCAGCAGCTGAGCCGGGGGGACATCCCCATCATCGTGGACAGCTGCATCGCCTTCATCACACAGTACGGTGAGTCCAGTGTGGTGGCATCACTGCCGGAGCATCCTCCGGCACACACCGGGCAGAGGAGGGGTCCAGGCAGGAGGCACTGCTCTCGAGGCACCAGCCCCACTGGGAACTCTCTGGGCAGGATTGGGCCCCTGTGACCCTATGTCCCTGCCCCAGGGCTGCGGCACGAGGGGATTTACCGCAAGAATGGAGCCAAGTCCCGGATCAAGGTACTGATGGAGGAGTTTCGGCGGGATGCCCGCAATGTCAAGCTGCGCATCAATGACAACTTCATCGAGGACGTCACCGATGTGCTGAAGAGGTTCTTCCGCGAGCTTGAGGACCCCGTCTTCACCCTGGAGCTGCACCCACAGTGGAAGGAGGCTGCAGGTACCTCGTTCACCCAACGCCTGCTCCCACGCTGGGCTGCCTGCCAGGGACCCCCAGGGCTGGTGTCCCTCAGGAAGGCGTCCCGGTACCAGCCCTAGAGCCATGTCAGCTCTGTGTCCAGTGGACTCAGAAATGGTCCACGACTTGTTTTCCTCCCTCCAGAAATCTCCTCGAAGCCCCAGCGCCTGGAGAGGTACAAGGAGCTCATTCATCGCCTGCCTCGCCTCAACCACAAGACCCTGGCTGCGCTGATAGGGCACCTCTACCGGTCAGTGGGCCACCTCCCAGATGGGTCCTCTGGTCCAGCCAGGGTCCCCAGAGCCAGCCAGCAGCGTGAGGTCTCCCCACTGCCCAGGGAACACTGGCTTCCGTCCCTGTGAGCCAGGAAGAGCCCAGTGGCCACGCCCTGCCCCACCAGCCCCCCAGCAGAAATACATGGGGTGTGCTGCAGTATGCTACTCGGGGATACCTCAAAAGTTCCCAAAGGGAGATTGACAGGATGTTTGGGAGTGGGTGACACCCTCCTAAAGGATGTAATCTTCATGAGTGCCCAAAAAACAGGGAAAAAAACGTGTTCCTGTCCCCAACTCAGAGTATGAGGTGGGGCTGTTGTCTGGTTTGACGGCAGCTGGAAGTCCTCCAAACTGGAACTGCTCGGCTTGAAGAGGAGCTGGGGAAAAATGGGCTGGTTTTCAGGAAAGTTTTTATGAGGCAGAGGAGTGTGGCTGGGACTGAAGCCCCATCCAAAGAGGTCCCTCACCTCTGTCCTCCTTGGCCCAGGGTGCAGAAATGTGCAGACCTCAATCAGATGAGCACCAAGAACCTGTCGCTGCTCTTCGCACCCAGCCTTTTCCAGACTGATGGCAAAGGGGAGCACGAGGTCAAGGTGATGGAAGACCTCATTGACAACTATGTCAGCATCTTCAACGTAAGCTCCCTGCAGGGGCCTCGCCAGCCCCCTCCATGCTGAACCTATCCATCTCCCCTTGTATGCCCCCATACATCATCTGCTTGCATCCCTCCATCCTGGCCCTGTGTCCGCAAGCCATATCCCACTCCACATTGACTCCATGTGTCTCCCTTCTCACCCTGTGCACCTTTCCCCTGGCAGATTGACGAGGACCAGGTATCCCAGATGGATCTGGAGAACAGCCTGATCACCACCTGGAAGGACACCCAGGTACTAGGGATGTGCTTGCCAGCCCCCACCATGTCAGAGACCCCCGGGCTGGTGGTACTGGCTGGAGGATGGGGGCACTCCCATCTGCCTACCTTGTGTTCCTGCTGTCCTAGACCAGATATTTGGGGAAGGACCTTCCCTCACTTGTCTCCCCTATGCCCATCACCTTGAGGCTCCTGCCCAGGGGAGAAGCAGCCCCAGCTCCCTGGGACACCCTCACCAGCCCCTGGGGAGAGGGGATGTGCACAGTACCCATGCCAGCATGGCACCAATGCCTCCTACTCTTCCCCCAGCTCTCCCAAGCAGGGGACCTCATCATCGAGGTTTACCTGGAGCAGAAGCTGCCCGACTGCTGCGTCACCCTCAAGGTGAGTCTCAAAGGAGGGCCGTGCCAGAGGAAACAAGGAGGGATGCAGGCTCCTGGCGTAGCTTGTCCCTGGGAACCATCCTGCCACCACCCATGGCAGCTCCCCACGTGTCTGGCCCCAGGTTTCCCCCACGATGACAGCAGAGGAGCTCACCAACCAGGTGCTGGAGATGCGCAACGTGGCCGCTAGCCTGGACATCTGGCTGACCTTCGAGGTCCTGGAGAACGGGGAGCTGGGTGAGCATGGTAGGGATGGCACGGGGAGATGCTCTCGGCACAGCCGGACTGGTGAGGAGGAGGTGTGGGATACGGGGGTCAGCTTGCTGCCAGTGGCGGGGGGACAGGGACTGGCACAGTGGAGGAGATATGGTAATGACAGTGTCCCTGCCCCTCCAGAGCGGCCCCTGCACCCCAAGGAGAAGGTGCTGGAGCAGGCTTTGCAGTGGTGCAAGCTCCCAGAGCCCAGCGCTGCGTACCTGCTGGTGAGGAAGGTCCCCATCGGTGAGGGCAGCTGTCTCTTCACAGGTAAGGCAATCACAGAGGGTCCCAGCGCCTAGGGGTGTCCCCAGAGGGGGATAGCTCTGCCCCAGCTTCCTTTGGCCACCTCCCTGCAGCCATCAGGGGCACATCCCTGAGACCCACAGCCACCCTCACATGTCCTCAGACCTCCTGACCCCTGTCTCCTCCCACTGGGCAGGCACCAAGCGTGAGACCCCCAAGTGTGGGCTGCTGAAATGCCGTGAGGAGCCCCCCAAGCTGCTGGGGAACAAGTTTCAGGAGCGCTACTTCGTCATCCGGGACCGGAGGCTGCTGCTGCTCAAGGAGAAGAGGGTACTCAGGGGATGCTGTGGGGATAGACTGGCGCCCCAAGAGCAGAAGGAGAGACAGGGAGGGGGAGCCTAGTGATAGTGGTAGCACGGTGGTGACTGTCCTCCTGGCCCGGAGGCTGGCACCAAGCTGAGCTGACCCAATGGATCTCCTTCCCCAGAGTGCCAAGCCGGAGCGCGAGTGGCCCCTGGATGCAGCCAAGGTTTACATGGGTATTAGGAAGAAGCTGAAGCCACCAGCCCAGTAAGTGGGACCTTCCCTGGAAGTCGCCCTGGAGCATGCACCCCTTGGTCCCTGCCCCCAGCACCCTGCACGCAAACCCAGCTGCTGGGAGCATGCCAAGCTCCACCAGGACCCAAAGCCATGACAAGCCTGGGCCCGTGGGGCAAACTTATCCCTCCACCCCACTGCCCACGGACCCTGGGCTGTGCCTGAGCTTGGTGGTGCTGCCCCACAGCCCGTCTCTTCCTTTCCCAGGTGGGGTTTCACGCTGACCCTGGACAAGCAGCAGCTGTGAGTACCTGCCCCTGCCATCCTAGGGATGGGGGGATGTTGAGATCTGTCCCCAGTTTTAGTGGGAGTGGGACAGCCAAGGGCAGTGTGACAGGGCCCTGGGGCTCAAGACAGAGCTGGTGCCTGGCTGGGGCACTCAAGGGACAGAGTGGTGGGGCCAAATGCTCCCTGGCACAAGGTGGGGGCCAGGGTCCAGGGGCAATCCATCTCCATACCATGCACCCTTCCTACCTCCCCATCCACATCAGCACCCCTGGGAGATGCACCTTCCAAACACCCAGCACCAGGCTCCAGAGGGTTCCCAGCCCAGATGTGAGTGTCACCTCCATGGCTGTGCTGCCTGCCAGCCTTCACCCAACACTGCTCTGTGTCTCCACGCAGCCAACACTGGGTATTCCTGCACCCTGCACCAAGCTGGGCTCCCTGCCCCTGTCTCCCTGGCATCACTGGGTACCCGGGCACACCCACCCATCCTGCTGATCCTGTCCCCGTTTTCCTGACACTGCTGGTGCTGGGGCAGCAGCTGTGCACGTCACCTGCCCCCCAACATGGGGCTGAGATGTTCTTCTAAAGGCAGCAAGGGCAGCTGAGCCGAGGTGCCTCATAGGTGCCCAATGAGCTCTCGCCTTGCCCTGAAGCTACGATTTGGGCGTGCAAAGAGTTTCAGAGGTGCAGCCCAACTGGGTGTAGTTGTGCCTGACAGCCCCGGGCTCACAGGCAAGGTGACAAGGAGATGTGCACCCTGGGAGATGCGTCTTCCAAGCCCTGGCCCTGCTCCCTGGCAGCTTCTCAGCTGACTCCTCTGCAGGTACCTGGTGTGCTCGGGGCAGGCTGAGCTGTGGGACTGGACCACCAGCATCCTCAAGGCTCAGGTGGGTGCAGACTGGCTGGGATGGGATGGGACAGGGGCTGGCAGGGCAGCCTGGCATGACCCCCCCTCCCTGCCCTGTCCTTGTGCACAGCACGATGACCTGCGCCCTGTGATCATGCGCCGGCGCTCCTCCTCCGACCTCGCCAAGCAGAAGTTCGGCACCATGCCACTGGTCCCCTTGCACGGGGACAGCACCGACGCCACCATGCTCTCTGCCAACCAGACCCTGGTAAAGCCCCCGCAGCTACCCCTGCCTATGGGTGCTCCTGCACCCACCCAGGTCCATGCACCCATCCCGAGACCATGCGCCCACCCCTGGGCCCTGGAGGCGGGTGCATGCTGCCTGGCACCGATGGATGCTTTGGATGTGTGTCCCTGTGCTCGGCGGTGTGTGCGTGCTGCATGCTCTGCTTGTGTCTGTGCCACCTCTCTGTGCGTGCAGGGCCCTGTGAGGGCATGTGGGGTGCTGCACCCCACTGCCCGTCCTCTGCCTGCCGAGGCACCCGTGACCCTGCTCCGCACTATCCCGTGCTTACCTCTGCCCGTCTCCTCTGTTTCTAGCGCCGCCTGCACACACGAAGGACTTTGTCCATGTTCTTTGTAAGTACCCGCACACGTGGAGCGCGTCCGTTGCTGGCTTTGCACCGTGCCTCCTGGCTACGGCGGCAAGGGCTCACCTGCAGCATCCCACCTGCACTCAGAGACATGCCCGGGCCATCCTGCCCATGCCGTGTGGCAGAGGAGAGGGTGCCTATTGCTCTGTGTGTCCCATACCCGGGGATGGGGGACCCTGCATGGTCCCAGTGTGTGCAAGCAAGACCACAACAGTCCAGCCCAGCTCCCAGAGTCTCTCCTGCTGGGTGCACATTGCCCAGAGGGCATCCACATAAGAAACATGAGGAAGTAGGTTTGGGTCCTCCTCACCATCAGGTTATTTCCCTGGGGGCCACCTGGCTGGATGCCACCTCACCTGGCTTTGTGCTCTGTGTGGGCACCCACCTGCCCTCCCCACCCCAGACCGTCTCTGCCAAGGGATGCTGGGCTGGTGCCACAGCCTGGTGGCATGGACCATGCCTTGGCAGGAATCAAAACTCTCCCCGTCCATCAGCAATGGGGGAAAAAAGGGGAACAGGGACTAAGTCAAGAGACCTGTTGGAGGGTGGGTACCCTGCAGGCACCAGCCCCACATTGAGGGGGCAAGGCTACCCGGGCAGCACCCGAGTGTAGGGAGGGCAAGATGAGGGGGGATGGAGGGGTACAGCTGAGCAGTGCGGACCGTGTCCCTCACACTGACCCCCCCCCCCTTCCCCAGCCCATGAAGATGCACCAGGACTCCCTGGAGGAGCAGCAGGAGAAGGAGGTGGATGCCGATCCTGTCTACGAAGAGGTGGGCAACTTCCCCGAGCTGGCTGCACTGGAGCTGGGGCGAGGGCTGCTGGCAGACCTGTCGGCCGTGCCCCCTGTGGACAGGTCCAAGAAGCCAGCCCTGTTCCCAGAGCAGCCCCCGGACACAGCGCTGCGCTCCTCGCTGCCTGCCAGCCCGGCTCAGAGGGCGGCAGGTCCCTCCGTCCCCAAAGCCCTGTCCCTAGAAAGGGGCTTGAACCTGGAGAGCGACAAAGCTCCAGCCCAGGGGCTCAGACCCACCAAAACAGCCTCCCTGGAGAGGAACGTGGAGCCTTCTGTGGCACTGGGCAGAGACTGGGAGCAGGCAGCCACACCAGGGAGCAGTCCCAGCACGGAAACCTCCCTGGAGAACCCCAGGAAGAGGAGCATGCAGTCTCCCTCCCCCATCAACGACAAACTCATCCAGGAGCTCAGCAGCGTCATCCTCAGGAAGAACGAGGGCCAGCCACCGGGGCCGGGCCAGCCGGTGACATGACCTGGTGTGCCGAAGGGGCAGCCACCGACCTGGGGGTCAATTCGCACCCGGCGGCAGCGACAACAGGTACCCCACACTCCCGCATCATGGAGCCTGCACCCTCTTCCTCCTCCTCCTGACCCCAGTGCTGGGCTGGGAACCAGGACCAGCGGGGAGCAGGGGACTAGTCGGGGCTGGGATGCTGTGGGGCGGTACCCCCTGTCGGGAGGGCTGAGGATGCTGCCACACATTGCTCTTGCTCATAGGTGGCACATCTGTCATCAGGCCCAGTGCCAAGGGAAGAAACTAAAAGGGAGAATAAAAGCCTGTCCGCATGTTTTGGCAGCACCGCACGGTGTCAGGCAGGGGGGCATGTGGTGCCTTCCAGCCCAGGGGAACACAGCATGATGTCCCCTCCCCAGCACTGGGCCCGTGGGGCAGGGTCAGGACACCCAAGTCATCCCCCACTTCCATTCTTGCATCTACTGTGGCATATTTTAGCGGGGGGTCAACAGGAGCAGGGCTGGCCGTGTGTGCTCGGCGCATAGTCCTGGCGATGGAGGACGGTTCCTGCTCAGCTGGGGTATTTATACCTGTTCCTTCCACCAGTGGGGAGAAATAAAGTTTTATTTGTACTCTGGAGGGTTTGGTCACTGCAGGAGGAGTGGTGAGGGATGCGTGGGATGGCGGCAGCACCAGTGGCGTCAGAGGAACTGCAAAACTGGGGCAAAGCCCTAGTGAACCTCAGATCCAGGGCAGGATTTTCTGCCCACGTCTGCTGCCAGCCTGGGATGGCATGGCCCTTCATGCTGGGTACCAAACTGCAGGGTCCCCCCCTCCCAGGGGCAGGGGGACACAGCCCAGCACCCTCTAGCCCTGCCTACAGCTGGCTCTACTCACTGGACCTCAGGGGCAAGACTGTCTTCTCCGAGGCCCTCCCTGATGAGGTCTTGAGCCCTCCCGGGCAGCAGCTGACTGCATCCCGGACCCAGCCCCGAAAATCCTCGGAAACGTAGAAGTAGACGAAGGGATCAAAGCAGTTGTTGAAGGCACTGAGCACCAGGGCCACAGCATACCAGATGTAGGTGACGTTGTGGCACCCTTTGGCCTCCAGCATGTAGTGGATGAAGAGCAGCACGTTGCTGGGGGTGAAGCAGAGGATGAAGACCAGCAGGACCAAGGCCAGGACATGCACCAACCGCCCATAGCGTCTCCCTTTGGCCAGCAGCCGCACCAGGATGCAACTATAGGAGATGGTCATGAGCACAAACGGCAAGCCAAAGCCCACCCCCACCAGGGAGAGGAAATAGTAGGCGAGGAACATGTGCTTATCCTTCTCCAGGACATCATGGCACGTTGTGATGTTCAGGTTCGGGATATGACTTATCTGGGGGTGCAAAAGCAGAGGGCTCATGCCCAGCCCCACCACCAGCCAGACGCCCACACAGACACTCGCCTTGCCCCGTGTCCAACTGGCGCCCTTCCACAGGAATGGGTGCACCACAGAGATGTAGCGCTCCAGGCCGATACAGGTGAGGAACAGGATGGAGCTGTACATGTTCCCGTAGAAGAAGGCCATCATGGTGCGGCACAGGTAGTCCCCAAAGAGCCAGTGATTGCCCAAAAGGTGGTAGGAGATCTTGAAGGGCAGCAGGAGGACAAAGAGCAGGTCAGCACTGGCCAGGTTGAGCAGGAAAAGGGTGCTGGAACATCTCCTGAAGTTGGCCACCAGGACCCAGCAGGCCAGAGCATTGGCCGGCAGCCCCACGAGCAGGACCACAGAGTAGAGGGCAGGGAGGAGGCGGGTGGTGAGGGTGCTGTTGAGGAAAGTTTCTATGGAGGCGTTGGGACACTCATCTTCTTCTTGGGGAGTGAGGGGGATCAAGGCTCTCCCTTTGCTGCGCACTGCGGAGGACACAAGGCATCAGGCTCAGCTGAGACCCCCCTCCCACTGCCCCTTCCCACTCGGGACCACACAGGATCTGTCACCCCTCCCTGCAGACCCACCGGCAAATGCCGGAGTTTGCATCTCCCTGACCCATGGCAGGGGCAGCTCGAGACAAGGGAACCCTTAACATCCCACTGCCCCCGCCACCCAGACCTGTGCCACATCCTGTGCTGTCTGTGGTGGTCTGTGTCTCCTGGTGGTGCCAGACACGCACCCTGCCCACAGTCCAGATGGGTTCTGCTCCCACATGCCGCTACGGTGACACACGGCTCTGCCAATGTCCCTTTTCCTACTGAGCCCAGCACAATGGGTCCTCCACAACCCAACGGGATCAAAAGGGCACATAGGAAACCCACGCCAGGACAAGGTCAGGATATGGCCACCCATGCCAGGATGGGAGATGTTCTCCCACTGGAGCTTCTGTCTCCTCTTCCTCCTCCTGGCCAGCCCCCCAGCTCAGCCTCCCACCCCACTCAGGTCTGTGCACTCCTCCCCGTCTTCCTGTGGTCGGAGGCTTTTCACTGCGTGCTCAGAAAAAAAGTGAAGAACAGGAAGGTCCCGGGACACCAGACAAACAATTTCTGATCAAATCCCTTTTATGGCTTGCTCAGAAATCACAGTGGACTCCGCTCACCCGCACATCAACCCCGGCTCCAAAAGCTCCATCCAGGTGGTCCCCAGGACGTCCAGGCCCAGGGGACCCCAGCTACATCCAACAGTTTTCCCGCAACCTTTGTCACCTCTCCGCATCCAGATGACAGGGGAAACTCAGGTTGGGAGAGCAGTAACCTCATTTTTGCTGCCAAAAGGGGAAGGGGTGGCGGGGTTTCAGGTCCTCACTTAGCTTTTCAACATGGACACCCAGGGACGGCAGCAGAGCAATGCCCTGAGCTTTCACCGTGACACCCGGCTATCCCCTCCGAGTATCACGGGACACAATGTCGGGGTCCCCCAGCAAAGCCTCCCTGCCCTGCTCCATCAGACCCCAGCCCCACCAGTGCACTTACTTGGGGAGGATTGGGTGGCCGAGCCGAGCCAGGCACAGCCAAGCAGGAGGGTGATGCAGGCAGCAGCCGGCCGGGACATCTCCACAGGGTGGCCTCTGGGCAAGCTGGGTCTCCACAAATGCCACAGGCAGGACAGGCACCAGCCGCCTCCCCGCTGTCACCCTTCCTCTTTGTCCTCTACGTCACGCCCTCGTCCCCGTGGTCCAAGCGGCCAGACAGGAGGCGGGGAGCACGAGATGACCACCAGCTGTCACCGCCGCCAAGCACTCAGGGGACGTCACCAAGGCCGGGGTGGTTTCCAGCCACTGGCACGCAATGGGATGCTGAGGGGAGGAGGAAGCAGACGTAAGGCCGACGTCGAAAGACGGTCGTGAACCACAGGAGGCAGGTGGAGCTATACTTGTCCTAAGCGTGGGGCAGGAAGAAGGCTCCCAACTGGCTCCCAGCCCGGTGATGTGGGCCCCTGCCCCATTGCAGCATCCCAAGTCACAGGGCACCCCACCTGCCCAGCGCTGCCAGGACTGGACATCCCCAGGGACTGTCGCCTCAGTCAGGCTGACAAGCCAATGTCACCCTGTAGATGGGTCCCACTCTGCCGTCCCCTTCCTGTCACCCAAGTGGGTGCTGGGTGGCCCCCGATCCATTTTCCCAGCTCCCTGCT
The DNA here is from genome assembly GCF_964199755.1 of Larus michahellis. NCBI lineage: Eukaryota > Metazoa > Chordata > Aves > Charadriiformes > Laridae > Larus > Larus michahellis. The sequence goes on along the minus strand of NC_133906.1, from coordinate 2,225,782 downwards.
GCAGGAGAGGGGCTACGGAGGGGAATGACGGACCCGGTGACACAGCCCCAGCCTTGTGCATTGACATGCAGCTGGGGAAGCAGCTGACCCCAAAAATGTCAGAAAAAGAGCAAAATGGGGACAAAGGGGACAGCGGGGAGAGCCACAAGCTCTGCAGGATCCACAGCCAGAGAAAAAGCAGGACAGAGAGAGAAGTGGGAGCTGAAGGGGATGGGAGGGGGACAGAGGGACCAGGTGACAGATGGGGCAGGGGCTGGCTGGGGAGCCCTTGTGGTTCCAGGTGCCCCCCTCCAAGTGCCACCACTCAGCACTGCCCCCATGTCCCCATGGCAGGGTCCTGCCAGGCCAGGGGCTCTGCGTCCTCCACATGACATGAGACCCCATGTGTCCCTGTTCCTGGAGGCTGAGGCCCCACTGCCCCACGTGCCCCCACACCCCAGGATCAGTGCCCCAGCACCTCCCATCTCCCTGTGCCCCAGAACCAGTGCCCTGGCACCTTACGTGTCACCAAATCCCAGAGCCTGTCCTGTGTGTCCTCATGCACAAGGACTTGATCCCCAGTGTTCCTGGTGTCCCCATGCCCAAGCTCTCCCCATGTCCCCATGTCCCCTTGCCCAAGGACATGGGCTCCAGTGCTCCCCATCACCCCATCTCCCCATGTCCCTGTCTCCCTGTGTTCCCGTGTCCCCTTCTCCCTGTGTTCCCATGTTCCCATCTCCCCGTGTCCCGGTCCTCCTGTCTCCCCATCTCCCTGTCCCCCCATTTCCCCATGTCCTTGTCTCCTCAAGGTCCCGTCTCCCCAACTGTCCATGTCTCCATGTCTCCATCTCCCCACGTCCCCATGTCCCCCGTCCCCATCTCCCCATCTCCCCCTGTCCCTGTGTCCCTGTGTCCCTATCTCCCCATGTCCCCCTGCCCCCATGTCCTTGTGTCCCCGTGTCCCCATGTCCCCATCTCTCCCTATGTCCCCATCTCTCCCTATGTCCCCATCTCCCCAACTCACCTTGTCCCTGTGTCCCCCCATCCATATGTCCCTGTACGCCCATGTTCCCATGTCCCCATCTTCCCATGTCCCCTTGTCCATATATCCCTACATCCCCATGTCCCCCTCTCTCCCCATGTCCCCATCTCTCCCCATGTCCCCCATCTGTCCATCTCCCCTTGTCCCTCTGTCCCTCCTGTCCATATGTCCCCCTGTCCCTGTGTCCCCATGCCCCTGTGTCCCCATGCCCCTGTCTCCCCATACCCCCACATCCCCATCTCCCCTTGTCCCTGTGTCCTCCTGTCCATATGTCCCTGTGTCCCCATGTCCCTATGCATGCCTATGCTGCATGGAACATGTCCCCATGTTCCATGCAGCGCTACAGGATTGGGGCAGAGTGGCTTGAAAGCAGCCCAGCAGAAAAGGACCTGGGGGTGTTGGTTGACAGCCGGCTGAATATGAGCCAGCAGTGTGCCCAGGTGGCCAAGAAGGCCAACAGCATCCTAGCCTGTATCAGGAATAGTGTGGTGAGCCGGACTAGGGAAGTGATCATCCCCCTGTACTGGGCACTGGTGAGGCCCCACCTCGAGTACTGCGTTCAGTTTTGGGCCCCTCGCTACAAGAGGGACATTGAGGTGTTGGAGCGTGTCCAGAGAAGGGCTACAAAGCTGGTGAGGGGTCTGGAGGACAAACCTTATGAAGAACGACTGAGGGAGCTGGGGTTGTTTAGCCTGGAGAAGAGGAGGCTGAGGGGAGACCTTATCACCCTCTACAACTACCTGAAAGGAGGTTGTAGAGAGATGGGGGCTGACGTCTTCTCCCTGGTGACATGTGATAGGACGAGGGGAAACGGGTTCAAGTTACGTCAGGGGAGGTTTAGATTAGATATTAGGAGACATTTTTTCACTGAAAGGGTTATTAAACATTGGAATAGGCTGCCCAGGGAGGTGGTGGATTCACCATCTCTGGAGGTGTTTAAAAAAAGAGTAGATGGGGCACTGAGGGACATGGTTTAGAAGTGGCTCTTGTCAGGGTAGGCTAAAGGTTGGACTCGATGATCTTAAAGGTCCCTTCCAACCTCAACAATTCTATGATTCTGATTCTATTCTATGATTCTATGTCCCCATCTCCAAATGTCCCTGTGACCCCATGTCCCTATGTCCCCATCTCCAAATGTCCCTGTGACCCCATGTCCCCGTGTCCCCATCTCCAAATGTCCCTGTGACCCCATGTCCCCGTGTCCCCATACCCCAATGTCCTCCTGTCCCCATGCCCCCTTCTCCCTGTGTACCCATCTGCCCCGCCTCCCCGTGTCCCTGTGCCCCCATGTCCCCATGTCTCCATGTCCATATGGCCCCATGTCCTCGTGTCCCTGTGCCCCCGTCTCCTCATGTCCATATGTTCCCATGTCCCATATGTCCCCGTGTCCCCATGTCCCCATGTCCCCGTGTCCCCATACCCCAATGTCCCCTTGCCCCTATGCCCCCTTCTCCCTGTGTACCCATCTCTGCCACCTCCCCATGTCCCCGTGCCCCCGTGTCCCCATGCTCCATATGTCCCCGTGTCCTCGTATCCCTGTGCCCCCGTCTCCCCGTGTCCATATGTCCCCGTGCCCCATATGTACCCATGTCCATATGTCCCCATGTCCCGGTGTCCCCGTGCCCCCGTGTCCCCCCGTTCCCGTCCCCCCCGCGCTCCGGCGGCACTTGCCGCACTGACCACCAGGCGGCGCGCGGGGCGCGGCCGTGGGCGTGGCTTCTCTTGCGTAGTGGGCGGGGCTTCCTGACGCGGTGGGCGGGGCTTTGCCTGACGCCGGGCGTGTCTTGCCTGAGAGAGGGGGAGAGGCCGAGTGGGGGGCGGGGCTTGCCGAGGGCGTGTCCCCGGAGTGGGCGGGGCCGGGCCGGGCCCGGCAGTTCCGGGCTCCGCACACGCCGGGCGGCGGCGGTGGCCGCCGGATTGCGGGACCGGGAGCGGTGCCGGGGGGAGTGTAGCGATGCAGCCGCCGCCGCGTAAGGTGAGCGGGGGGGCCGGGGGGGGACAGCGGGAGCGGGGTCCCGGGCAGCGGGAGCGCGGGGTCCTCCGGCGGTGCCGGCGGAGCAGGGCCGGGTCTTGGAGCGGGGATCGGGGATCGGGAGTCGCCCCCGGCGGACCCGGAGCGGGGCTGGGGAAGCGGGGCCGCGGCTGGGCAGTGACCTGCAGTGGCACCCGGGGAGGGGGTCGCGGCGGAGAGCGGTACCGGGAACAGCGGGCGCCCCCCCGCATCGCGGTCCGGCCGGGGCCGCAGCGGAACCGGGCGCTGAACGGTGCCGTCCCGCAGGTGAAGCTCACCCAGGAGGTGCGGGTCCACCTCCTCGAGCAGCTCTCGGGCCTGCAGGGCAAGCAGCAGCGGGACGCCGAGCTGCTGGAGGACATCAGGTAGGGTCCCCATGCGTGTCCCCCATGTCGTGTGCGTGTGTGTCCCCCAGCTGAGACAGGCCAGCTCATCCCACACGTGGGACCGGGGCCAGCCTGCCAGGCACGGCTCACCTTGAGCCAGCTATGTTGAGGTCGTGGGCACCATCACCCGCCAAGGTGGACGGATGGGGACATCCCTGTGCAGGGTGACAGCAGGGGGGTGACAGCAGGGGTGGCCCATGCCTGTCCCCTTGCGTGGGTCCTCGCCTGCCTGGCACCCCGTCTCCCCGCAGGTCCTACAGCAAGCAGAGGGCGGCCATCGACCGGGAGTACGGGCAGGTAAGGAGGTGACACCAGTTTGAGGACTGATGGCCCAGGGAGCCACGAGACGATGGCCACGAGCACCGAGCCCCATCCTTCCCCGGCAGGGTGTTCCGGAGTGGGACACAGCCCCATGCAGGCCATGGGCAGCATTGGAAATTATTGGAGCAAAGCGGGTCTCGGCTGCTCCATGCTGGCCATGGAGGGCAGTGGCGGGTGGGCTCAGCATTTTCCCTGCTGGGGGGGGACCATCCACATTAGGGGACCCACTGGGGGGCTTTGCTGAGGACAGTGTGACCCAAACCTCGGGTGTTTTGGGGGCCCGGAGGGAAAATCTTGTGGGGGGGAGGAAAACGCTCGGCTCCGCTCTCTGCTGGGTCATTGCAGGGCTCTGCTTTTAAATGTCAGAGCCTGCTTTCGCTCCGTGAGATGTCCCCGCAGCTTCCCTTGGGGACACCCTGCAGCAGAGAGGCGTCCCCCGTCCTGCAGCCGGGCAGGGTGCCACCCTGCTCCCTCTTGGGGGGGCAAGAGGCTGGGGAGGGGACCGTCCCCCCAGGGTTGGGGTCTTGCTGTTCTTGGCTTTGCTGGGGGCTTCTCTACTCTGCCTCTGCAACCAGTGTCCCGCACTGGTGTCCCCTTCCCTGTCTGTCCCAAGGGGGGGTCCTCTCATAGTGGTGGTTGCTGCCCAAAAAGGTTTTCCCACAGGGAGGGTGATTGGGTCCCTGCTGACACCGAGCCACTGGGAGGCGGGGAGGATCCCCTGCTCTGGGGACCCCCATGGGGTGGCGAGCCAGGGTGGGGGAGCCCAGTTTCGTCCCCGCAGTGGGACGGTGGGTGCTGGGGTGGCCAGCAGGGCTGGGGAGGGCCGGTGATGGTGGGTCTGTCTGCAGGCGCTGCAGAGGCTGGCGAGCCAGTTCGTGAAGAGAGACTGGCAGCGGGGCCGCAGTGATGCCGGTGACTCGAGGTGGGCTGGGGACAGGGACACGGGGACGAGGGGCTGGGGATGGCAGTGCCCATCCATGGCTCTCGCAGCTGGGAAATGCCTAATCCCAACCAAGATTTGGGTGTCCTGGGGATGCAGCCCTGGGTGGGATGTCCCCAAGGATGTGGTACCCGACTCAGAGGGGACCGCAGGGGCTTGGGCGGGTGCTGGCTGTCCTGCTGGCATCCCCAAAAGCCGTCAGGGAGGCAAGAGAGGACCCTGCCCTGTCTTAACCCCCGCAGGAGTGCGGTGGCTGTCTGGAAGGGTGTCATCGAGGGGACCGCGCACGCCGGGCAGGTCCGTGTCACCGCCTCGGAGACCTACCGTGCCCTCGCCGCGGAGGCCGCCCGGACTACCCGCCTCTCCAAGGAGCGGATGCTCAAGAAGGTAGTGGGGCGAGGACATGTCCCCTGTGCCGGGGTGGTGGGGACAGCTGTCCTCCCATGGCTGACGCTCCCCGCAGGGCATCGAGCGGCTGCAGAAGGCACAGGCGGAACTGCTGGAGACGGTGAAGGAGCTGGACAAGGCGAAGAAGCAGTTCACCCACCTCCAGCGGAGCAGCGAGGTGGCCAAGGACAAGGCGGCCGATGTGGAGGCTCGGTGAGCAGAAGGGACTGTGGCAGGGGTGCTGCCGTGGCCACGTGGCGGTCTCACGTCACCCCCAACCTCCCCAGGCTCCGCAAGAGCGACCGGAGGATATTTCACACCAAGGCCAGCCTGCAAAAACTCAGCGCCAAGGTCAGCAGCGCGGGGGGCCGGCGGGATCCCCCAAGCACAGGGATGCAGGGGGACATGCTGGGGTGGCCCCCACTCTGTCACCAAACCCCGTTCTGCCCGTCCCCGCAGTTCTCGGCGCGGCTGGCTGAGCACTCGAGGCAGCTGGCCGGGGTGCAGAACGAGTACGGCTTCGCCCTGGTGTCTGCCACCGCCCACCTGGAGCATTACCGGCGGGTGGAGCTGCCCGCCGCCATCCAGGTAGGAGCTTCCCCTCCGCGTCCCCTCCCCAGGGGCCCACACGAAGCATCTCCCCAGTGCCACTGCCACGCAGAGGGTCACACCGGTGCAGGGACAGGGCTGGTACCCTGGGGGGTCAGGGATGCTCCGCAGGGGAATGCGGGCAGTGCTTGGCGGGGGGGGAGTTTCCCACCCATTTGCCCCCAGGGTGGGTTTCCCACCTGTTTTCCCACCCGTTTGCCCCTGGGGGGGTTTCCCACTCATTTTCCCCCAGGCGCTGGACGGTGACCTCTACGAGCGGCTGCGGGAGCACTTGTCGGTGGCCAGCCGGACGGAGGTGGAGACCTGCCGGGCCACGCGGGACTGGTTCCAGAGCGTTGCGGAGGCATCTGCACGGGTAACGGCAGCTCCCGTCCTGGGAGCCTTGGGGGGGGGGGGGGCGGCACAGGTGAGCCCCCCAGCCCCACACTGCTCCTCTGCTGCAGGTCTGCCGGGAGCAGGACCTCCTCCTCTTCCTGCAGGACCACCCCGCCTTCTCCCTGGCCCCCGAGCAGCACTTCCAGCTCGCCGGGGTGGAGGAGGTAGGTGGTGGTGGGGGACAACATTACGGCAGGGGGGTCCACACAGCCAGCCCCTTCTCAGCCACCCTGTCCTCACCCAGGTGTGCCTGCTGCCGCCGGGGGATGATGGGGCAAGCCTGGAGAAGGAGGCACGGCGCTGGGCCACGCGGGTGGCTCGGGACCACAAAAACAAGGCACACGGCGAGGAGGTGGGTGCTGTCCTTCCCCACAGAGCACCCCCCCAGTGCCCTGTTCCCCCCCTTCCCCCCAAATCCCACCACCCCACTGACCTGCGGGTGCCCACCCAGGTGCTGCAGTGGCTGGAGGCCAGGAGGCAGCAGGTCCCGGAGGCGGAGGCGGCCACTGTGGAGCGGCAGATGGAAGAAGCCAGGGAGAACATCCGGAAGGCGGAGGTGTGTTCACCCCACGCTTGGGGTGGCCTCGAGGTGTCACCCCCGGGGATGGTGACACAGGGAGGGGGCTTGCAGGGGATGCAGCGCTGGGGAAGCTCTGCCACTGTGGCACCCACGGTGGGGACCAGGGGTGATGGGGCTTGCTGGGCTGTCCCCCCAACCCCCTAAGTGTCCCCTTTAGACCTTGAGAATGTGTGTGCGTGTGTGTCCCCAGGTCAGCCGGGTGAAGGCAGAGGCACGGCTGGCGCTGCTGCGGGCGGCAGGGCTGGACGTGGATGCGTGGCTGGCGGGGGCCATGGTGGGGGCGGGCGAGGAGGCGCCCGCGGGGCTGGATCCGGCCGAGTTCGACGACTACGAGGACAGTGACGAACCAGATGAGGACAACGAGCCCGGTCCCACTGCCCGGACCTACCCCTACACCTGCCGGGTGATCTTTGGGTACCAGGTACGGCCATGGCTGCCTGTCCCTCGCCCTGCCTGCCCGGGGACAGCATCCCCAGCCCTTCCCTGCCACTTTGTCCCCTTGTCACCTACAGGGCTGCCAGGCGGACGAGCTGTCCATCGCGCAGGGTGAGGAGCTGGAGGTCATCGAGGATGGTGACGCAGAGGAGTGGGTGAAGGTAGGAGCAGGCTGAGCCCCCCCATTCGGTGCTGTAGGGAGGGACACATTTCAGAGGTCCCCAGGCTGTCCCTGCCACCGGGGCTGGGACAATCATGTGCTTTCTGTCCCTTCAGGCTCGGAACAAGGCGGGCCAGGTTGGCTACGTCCCTGAAAAGTACCTGCTGTCCCTGGGCGGTGAGCCGGGGGCTGGGGCTGGCCCCCCAGGACCCTCTGCCCTGCACCGCCAGCTTTCCAGCATCATGGCTGCGGAGCTGGTGCTGGAGCCTGGAGGTGGGTGCCGGGGTGTCACCTTCTCTGGGGACGGGGACAGATGCCTGGGGCTGGTGCCTGGGGGATGCTGAGCCCCTGCAGCAGCAGCAGCACCAGGTGGGTGTTGAGCCCCCCACCCCATCCTCCCCCCAGCCTGGCTGGTGCGAGCCCTGTACGACTACGAGGGGCAGAGCCCCGAGGAGCTGAGCTTCCCCGAGGGGGCCATCATCCGGGTGCTGCCCCGTGCCCCCGGTGAAGTGGACGATGGCTTCTGGATGGGCGACTTTGACGGCCGCATCGGCGTCTTTCCTTCCCTGGTGGTGGAGGAGCTCACCGGGGCCCGGGAGGCAGCGGGGCAGGTCGGTGGCAGGAGGGTCACCGCGTCCCCTCAGCGTGGGGCAACCCCCCACCATCTTGTGCCATGGGTGCTGGTGGGTGGGCGCCCTCCCTGCTGTTCCCACCCTTCTTGGCTCTGCCTTCACAGGAGCTGCCGTCGCCGTCCCCACCGCCCTTCTCCCCGCCTGGCCTTGTGCCCGGTGCCAGCCTGACCCCCAGCCCCTCTCCTGAAACGCCGCTGGGAGGTGAGTGCTGGGGTTAGGGGGGTGGAACTGGGAAGGGGGCTGGGGGGGAGGCAGGCGGAGAGCTGGGCTGAGCTGCCCGAGCCCTTCCAGGTTGCCGGCAGGATGGCGCGGGCAGCGGGCAGAGCTCTCCGGACCTGGCAGCCACCCGCCTCCGGCCAGTAAGTCCCATCACAGCGATGCTGGGCCCCACCCCAAACCCGCCCCCAGCCCTCCCTTAAATGGGGTGTGGGGGGGACGGTGCCACCCCTGTGCTTTGGAGGGGATAGGGAGGGGGGCAAGCAGCCTTGGCATGTTGGCATGGCATCTCCTCTCTCTGCAGCTCCGCGCCCCTCCCCCGCCACCCGGCAGAGCCCCCGAGCCCGACCCTGAGCTGCACTTCAGCTGACCGTGTGGGTGTCGTCCCCCCCCTCCGTCGTTCCCCGCTCCCCAAAAAACTCCTCCCGAGCGAGCTCCCGCAGGCTGCCATCCCTGCGGCAGGGGCTGGGGGTGACCCGCGCCCCAAGCTGGTCTTGCCAGGGGGGGCAGAGAGGTCTGCATCCTGCCCTGTGCTGCTTGCGGAGTGGTCCTGCATCCCTGTACAGCACGGGGCGGGGCGGGGGGGCATCCTGGCAGCCGGTGTGTCAGGGTGCCACGGCCGGGCCCCAGCTTTTGCCTCTGCCCCTTCTGCACCCCCAGTGCAGCCCTGGTTCCCCGGGGTGCGGGGGCTCAGCCCTGGCCCCCTGCCTTCCCCCCCCACCCTGGGCATCTCCCCGCAGGCAGGTGGGGGCTGTGCCCCAATAAAACCAGTTGCCTCTGCCCAGGGGTTCAGCAGCTTTAATGGTTTTTAGCTTGTCTATGTACAGTGCGGTTACACACCAAAGCTGGCCGCGGGCACCGTAGCTACCCGCTGGCCCGGACAGGGTCCCATCCTGCCCCCCCAGGACCGGGCTCCAGACCCTCGTGTGCTGGGATGGGACCGGAGGCTCCTCTCTCTGCCAGCGTCTCCTTGGGGACCCGCGGAGGGGGTCCCTCGCCGGTGCAGGATTTGTGCCTGTGACCGCTCTGCGTGGCAGGGGTGCCCAGGGCGGGGGGGCTGTGCTCTGCGGTGAACGTGCCGGGTGGGTTGGGGGGGTGCTGCCCCCCCTGCCCCGAGGGGGGGCTCGAGCCGCTGCCTCCATCCCTGCCCCTCTGATGCATCCTTCCCCCAGCGCCGGGGGGCTGCGGGGACCAGGTGGGCAGCAGGGACTGGGTGCTGTCCTGCCCCTGCCAGGCCCCAGGGTCCCCCGCGGGGTGGGGTTCTCTGGGGCAGGTGCGGTGGGTGGGAGTCAGGTACCTATTGCCAATGGGATGAGGTCTGGCGCCGAGTGCGGTTGTCTGTAACATCGGCGCGTCGCTCCGGCCATGCCAAGCGCGTAGCTGCTCGCCCGGGGCCGGCTGCCCCGCGGTCCCCCCCACTGCAGAGCCCCCAGCCCAGCATGGAGGCGGGGGGCCGCAACGCCTCCCATCCGTGCTCCAGCCAGGAGCGGAGAGGAGCTGCAGGGAGAGGGGCAGAATGGAGCTCATCCCCATGGCTGTGGAGTCCCCCACCGAGCCACAACCAGACTGTCCTGGACCCGTCTCTGCCCGGAGCTGGCATGGTTGCCCACTAGCATCATTGTTGAGCACATGGGCAAGAGGACCTGCCTCTGCAGGACCTGAAGCGTTGGGAACCGACCCTCCTGGAGAAGGGGTTCACCCTGTCTTCATCATCAGGCTGTCACCCACCGGGGCAGGGCCACTGCCATTGCCTTCCCACCCCACCCCGGACACGGCCCCAGGGGCTGGGGATGAGCACTCACGTCACACAGTTGCTCCTCGGTCCTGCACCGCCGCGCTGGGCTCCTGTGGGATGGAGGAGGGATGTGAATGTCAGCGCTCCTGCAGGAGCTGGGGTCTGGGGTGGAGAGGCCGGGTCTCTGTTGGCCACAGCAGTGACCCACGAGCCAGTGGGCAGAACCCCACTGAAGCTCCAGGAGGTGACTACAGCCCAAGTGCCATCTCTCTGCCCTTCCCCATCACCTGCAGGACACGTTGGGCAGCAGCTAACAACCCTCATGGTGGCCCCGGCTGGGATATAGGGGAGGAGGGAGAGTCCAAGTGGTGCCAGGGCTTGGTGACAAACATCCCAGTGAGGTCCCATCACCACTGCCCTGGGACCCCACCAAAGGAACACGCCAAAGCCTAGTGCAGCGTCTCAGGCACTGGGTGCAGGGTGCCTGGCACCGCAGAGGAGACAGACCAAGAGGAGAAAAATCACCGTGTCCCTGGGCTTGCTTTGCACATAATTGCTCCCTCAGTGATCAGAGGGACCGCAGTCATTGCCCAAGGCGTGCATGGTGGGCCATGGGAGGAAGGAGGACCTGTCTCCACCTCTCCAGGTCTCTGGAGAAGGGCTACAGCCCATTAGCTCTGTCCTGTGTGGCTGCCTTGGGCTGCCCTTCTCCATGAAGTGGATTAAACCTTCCAGCCCGGCCACCAGAAAGCAAAGAGAGGAACAAAAACCACAGCAAGTACCTGCTTTTTCCTTAGCTTATGTTCAGCTCGGCACCTTTCCCCTGGCTCTACCACGCTGACCGAGTCCTGCCCCAGCCCATCTCCCTGCCAAGGGCTGCTGGCACGGGCCGTGCGTGGCCCGTGGAGCTCTGGCAGAGCTAGCCCCAGGGAATGTCCCTGCCTTTGAAGCACACTGGGATTTTTACACAGATGCTTTGCTTCCTTTTCCTTCTAAGGGCTTTGCCACATGTGCCCTGATGCTGGTTCTGTGGGGTGAGCCGAGGCCAGCTCTTGGGGCTGCTCGATGGAGGCAGCCCCCTTCCATGAAAAATCGTGTTTCCCCTACTGCAGAGCCACGGGTGAGTGTGCGAGTGAATGACCATGGTGGGTGTCTGCTACCACCACCAACAGCATCATTTGCTCAGGGGCAGGGAGCAAATCCCCCAAATCGGGAGCCATCAATGCCCAAGCAAATGGTGTCCTCATCAGTGCTGCCCTGGAGATCTCTAGCACCTCCAGCAAGGTGGTCGGGTGGGAAGGTTGAGAGATAGCAGGGTGCTGGGAGCTCCAGCCAGGGTGGGCTGTCCTCCTCTCTGAGCACAGACAGCCCCTCTGGAGCAGGGAAGAACAACCAAGAAATGAATGACCAGTTGGCTTCACCAGTTCCTAGACTTCAAGGCAAGAAGGGCTCCTGGAGACATCTGTCCCTGCCTGTACGTTGCTGGCCATGTTCTGGCCCAACAGTTTTAGAGACACCAAGTGTTGTGCAGCAGCAGAGCTCCCCCAGGTCAAGAAAATGTGGTCCAAATAGATGTCTCCAAAGAGCCCAACCACAAAGGAAAACGCATCCCTTGCCCAAAGGGCAGCTGGCAGCAGGTCTGGAGCATCTCCCATGCAAGTCAAGCAGTGACACAGCTTTTCCCCTGTGGGGGAGGACTGTCGCGGTGGCTCTGCATGCCTCAGACATTAGAAAAGAGATGGGAAAATGCAATCAAAAAAAGGTGAGCAGAAACAGGGTGGGCAGGACAGGGCAGGTCCCCACGCCGCAATTAACCTGACGCAAGCCTCGGCTCGCCTGTCCCTGCTGCACAGCTCACACCACCATGCTTGGGCTGGTCGATCTTGTCGGCAGCGGGACTTGCGGTGCTGTGCTGCAACCCTTCAAGCCCTCCAGCCCAGGGGACCACATGGGGACAGGGAAGAGGAGGAACTTACCTGCTGCCCCTTGTCCTCCACTCCGGGCTGTTTTCTGCTGCTGTCGTCTCTTCCCAACTCATCCGCCTGTTCGTGCAGACTCAGGCTCCCGTGAATATCCGACACCTCATCTGCCGACCCCAGTCCGGTCTCCTCCAGGCAGATACTGCCTCCTTCCTGCACTAGCTCTCCCGGGATGCTGGGACTTGACCCTCCCAGCACCCGATGGCTCAGGAGCTTCCTCTGGCGGCTTGTGCTCCCTGGAGTGGTGCCAGCATCCTGCAGCGAGCCTGCCACGCCGGACCCCTTGCCTGCCCGCCTGCTGCTGCGAGTGCCAGAGCTGACTGGCGTGTTCGAGGCTGGGGTGGTGGAGCGGCTCTGCTCCCCACCCTTGCCACTCTGGGCACCCTTCTGGACGGCTCCGTTCTGCAGGCCACCCGTGGGGACAGTCCCATTACGTGCCCGCTCCCGCTGGAGCCGGTCGCTGCTGTGCTCCAGCTCCTCTGTGCTCGGCTCCCGGCTGCCGTCGGGCAGGGGACCATCCTGCTGCTCGTGGAAAGTGGGTTTCTTCCCGATGTGTGTGACACGAAACCTGGAAAGGGGGCAGGACAGATCAAAATCTTTTCCCTCTTCTCCCCCAGCTCTATTTCCAGCTTGCCTGCACCTCCAGCCTTGGGTCTCCTCTCTTTGTCATTGACTGGTGCTGATCTCCAGCCTTTTGAACCCATTCAACACCACCGACCCCGCCTCTAGCCATGCCCCCACTGACTTAACTCCATTTTCCCTTTCCTTTTTTGGCAAAACAAATAGAAAGAGAAGGATGAAAAGGTCAATCCAGATGTTGGCTGGTGCACAGCCAGCCTGTCCTCCCTGCCTCAAGATGGGTTGTAGCTCTTGGAAATCCTCCAAGATGCAACCTGGACAAACAAGAGCTTGTACAGGAATTCAGATGTTGATTCGGGAGGTGAAATGCAAACGGGCTGAGCCTGGTGAGGAAGGGATGGCCGTGCAGAGCTGCATGGACGTTGCGCCCAGCGACTGACTGCCATCAGGGGAACAAAAGCCAGCGTTGTCAGCAGACGGTGCACCATAAGTGAGGGCAGGGACAGGGTTTTGGCAGAGCAAGCTGTATTTGGGTTCAAGGACCAAAGGCAGGAGTTGTTTGGCTAATATCTACCAGACCATACCGTGCACCGTCCCCTGGAGCGATGGATGGTACCTGGGTGGTTCACCAAGGTTCCACCATGTAGCAGGTAACAGCTCAGAGCTCCAGGGTAGGCAGGAGAACAGCTGGAGAAGTTGGTCTGATGCCCACAAAGGGTGCATTTATAATCAGAGGTGATGCAATATTGCACCTGGGAAGAAGAGAGAAGTTAGCGCTCTACCATAACCTTGGGATTTTTGAGGGGTAACACGTAGGCAAAGCCTGAATTGCAAGTGAGCTGGTTGTGAGTAATGCTGTGATTCCTCTTTGTAAGCAATGCAAGCCACTGCTGGACCAGCAGATGGGAAATCTCTTCCACCATGAGCTGGTGTCCACCAGCCAAAGAATGATGATCCTGCCACAGAGTCCGTGACTCACCCAGCAACCGCTCTCCTTGCACTTGAGTCACACGCGGAGAACCTGCAGATGGCCCTGGCTCTGCTGAGGTTCAGCTGCGAGTCAGCATCAGGCCAAAATAGAGTTTCAGCAGCAAAGTTCAAGCACTGCTGGGGTTGAAAGAACAACCAAGACCCAAAGGTCTAGCACATGGCAGTATGGCCATTCTGAAGGAAGAAGCTGAGAAGAAAGGTCCAAAGGATAAGAATAGATGCCAGATGAGATGCCAGAGATGGAGACCACCACCAGATTGAGGACCAGGCAGCAGTCTGTGGACAGTACAGACCCCTCAGCACTGCAGTCAGAAATGCTGCTCATGATCGGAAGGGTCAAGAAGAGAAATGCTCCAGCTCCAGATGAGGTACCCATGGGACTGCTCGGGTCAGGCCAAGCAGCAGCAAATGTACCCTTTCAGGTCTATCCAGATATTTGGAGACAAGGCACCAGTGCTGTGATTCAGGAATACCGAAGAATGTACCAGTCCTGAAGAGGGACAGGGTGGAGGCACAAGTGGCAGGAACATTTCTTGGTAAAGCCATTGAGCAACGTCAGCCTGGAAGAGCCAGGAATGGATTCAAAGGAGCAGGCAGGGTTCAGACTGGAGGGGGCACAAGAGATAACGTAACCAGCCTCTGGATGGTGAGGGGAAAGGCAGGACAGCTTTGGCTGTCTGCCTAGTCAGCATCGCTGAGGAGTTTGATTCAGTAGGACATGACACACTGCGGCTGATCAGGCTAAGGACGGAGGGGCAGATGCTTTGGTGGATGAGCCTCTGCCACTGACAACTGGTTTAGGAAAAGCCCTAAGATAAATGGTAAATCATTCAATAATATGAAAGTACAGATCATATAACCCTGATTGCCTCAGAAGTATAGAATAATTTAGGTGGGAAAAGCCCTTGCGAGGGCTCCAGTCCAACCCTCTGCTCAAAACTAGGCCACCTCCCACCCTCAATCAGGTTGCCCAGGACCCCGTCCAGTCAGGTTTTGGAGATCTCCGAGGATGGAGACCCCTCCACTCCTCTGGGTCCTGTCCTGGGGCTGCACCATTCTCAGGGTGATAGTTTTTCCTTAAGTGTTATCTGGATTTCTCTTGCAACTTGTGGCCGTTGTGTCTTGTCCTTCCCTGTGCACCTCTGAGAAGACTCTAGCTCCATCTTCATTTAAACTGCCCCCACTCCTTTGAATATTTTTAGAGAGAAATTAATTCTTCCCCTTAGACTTCTCCAGGCCAAACAAACGCCATTCCCTCAGCAGCTCCTCACATGCTACCTGCCCCAGCCCCTGATGGTCTTGGTGGACCTCCACTAACCTCACTCCTTTCCACTCCTTCAGCGATAAGCCTGGGAATACCAGCTGGGGACCAGACCCAGTCAGTGAGCTGTAGGTAATTGGGAAGGGGGATGGACTCTCAACCACTGTGTCCAAAACAAAAACAATACCACAAAAAAAGGAACGAGACCTGAGGACTGCAATGGAAGAGCTGGGTTAAAGGAGCATTTCTGTGTAGGATCAGTCATGAAACGAGTTACTTCGTGCAATGAGGATATTCACAGTAAATAAGACACAGCAAGGGCAATCCCAGAAATGTCATCCAGGATCTGAAAGCGCAAAGGGGCCAGCTTGCAAACAAGAACCAGAAGTTGGAGGTAGTTTTGTACCTCATGGGCACATAGGCCCCTTAGCAGCTGGGCCTCACACCAAGGAGATTCAGGAAGCGGAAACTTTTAAAATATAACCTTGGAGAAATGTAATGACAGTGCCACGAAGAAGGCTGGTGTGATATGGGATATTAAGTATAAAGAGAGGAAACCAACATTTGAGGGAAAGTGCCTTTAGGAAAGAAGACCACCTTCTCCAGCATTCAGAGGTGAATGAGAGGAGACTGTGAAGAGCATGGCCAAAGGACACAGAGGAGTGGATGAAGCTGGGTACTGGCCAGGGAATGAGATTAGCCATGAGTATGCAGAGATCTGGCTTACCAAACACCACCCCTTAAACCAAGGACAGCTGACAAAGAGGAAGCTGTCGGTCTCCAGAAGATGTGATCTTAGCTGGGCTTCAGCATGGGGAGGTCTGGCATGTCTCTCCCCTTTACCAGCTGCCCGTCGAGCCCCCAGTTCACATCCCTACTGAGACTCCTAGCTCTGATGGTGAAAAAACCCACACCCCCTGATGCCCAGTCTGGATCTACATCACCATGAAAGGACTGTCTCTGCGGACCACAGCATGGAACTTCATCAAGGCTTAGGCCCTGAATGAGGACCTGCTGAGGATCTGAGCACAGCAGAGCTTTGTGTCTCACCAAGGTGGCCATCCAGGGAGCAGTAGTTGCCCCAGTCACCATGATGGTACAGAGCTGAGCCCTGGAAGACCTTGCTAAACGTCTTGCGTGTGCTTTCTGCTGGGGAATGGGGCAACCTGGGCAAGCCTGCAGATTGTATTAAAGGTTACTGACTACACAGACACCACAGACAGCTCAGGAAGTCCCTTGAGGTGAGACCAGGTGGGGACTGAAAGAGTATTTGTGGGAAGTATTGGGTACACTCCCCTATTCTTATATTCCTCCCATGGCATCTAATTACAGTCATCATTGGAGGCAACAACCTGGAGGAGCAGAGCCACTCTTTCATTCTGGAGGTGATGGCTGGTAACTTGCACCTGGGACCTGCCATCACCTCCTCCCCTTCCTGATGAGATCCCTAAAAGTGGGGTCACTGCCCCTGTTGTGCAGCAACAGCCCTGCTTGCACGTAGCTGGGACGTCAGGCTTTGAAAGGTTGTGTATTTGGGTCTTTGCCCAGCACTGAGTCAGCAGGACAAGCCAGGCTTGAGTCACCTTCCCAGAGAAGGAGGAGAGAAGCCACTAGTGCGTCACGGCCTGCCACATACCACAGGCATTTCCAGGTGCAGGAGGCACCTGGTTCCTTGGGAATTCCAGCTGCACAGCTACTACTGGGGCATCTAAACAGGAAAGAGCAAGAGGCCATCAGAGCAGATGGGCCATGTCTGGCAAGGCTCGTTTACGTACCTGCCCACTGAGAAGACGGTGGTCTCTCCAGGATGCATCCTGCCTTTTCCATCCTTGGACCGTCCTTGCCGATGCAGTGGGTGCCTCTTCCTCTTGCTGCAGTGGATGCAGGGGGCCTGCGTGGAGCCCAGATGCACCGTGTGGTGATGTGGTGGGCCCCCATCCTGGCTGTTACGATGAGGACAAAGGCTGCAATAGGAGAAGGACATGACAGGTCATGTTTTCTGGAGGATAACAAACTTGGTGCAGCCTCACTACAGCAAGCCCTGAGAAGCAGAAGCTCTGGAGGGGACCTCCTGTGAAGACAGGAATGAGGAAGGGCTATTCTCCTTGACAGTAGGGTGGCAGTCATCACAGGCCCTGGGGGACCAGGACTTCTTGTTGGGAAGATGCTCTATAACAAGCTGGAAAGGGGCTGGCTGCAGAGTCTGCAGACCAAGGTGATACCCAAAGGCTGCTTCTCCCTTACTCTGCAAGCATTGCGAGCTGGTATAGGCTTCTCTCACCTGGGCACTGGCACTGGGATGTCCCCTTCATTGTCCCCTAGCATCTCTTTGAGGGCTTCTGCATTTGCTAAAGACAGAGGAAAAAGGGAACGCATCAGCCAAAGTGGTCAGTAAGTCTTTGGGACAGCCTTAGGAAATGCTCACCTTCATTTTGGATGATACATCTCACAATCTTCTCTACAGTATCCTCGTTCAGCTCCTCCTCTTCATCTGAAAGGAGAAAAAGTGGCACTGAGGGCTGGGATTTGGACACTCAGCTCACCAGTCTCATCTCCAGGAGCAGCCATGTTAACAGAGATGTCAGAGAAGCCTTGTGTCCCCCATCGCAGTGGGAAGCTCCTGGGGAACACCAGATCCCTCGCCCTGGAAAAGAAATGTCTGAACCAGCAGCCATGTGTGCAGGGAGAGAGGGGTTGTGTTGCTCCTTCAGCACTGGGGAGCATCACATGAAACTTGTGGGAAGAAGGTTCGAAACAAGTTGAAGGCTCCTCATGGGGACAGTCCAGCCCTGGAGCCACTGGGTGCAGGATGCTACGGGTGCTAAAAGTCTCCAAGGGTAAATGGGACAAGTTCACAGAAAAGAAACATGCTGGGGCCTGTTAAATACAGAGAAACCATCTCTGATGGAGAAAGCCCCAGAGCTACACACTGTCAGAAGCTTAAAAGAGTATGCTGGGGAAACTTGGCTACTCGGTTGTGGTATTCGTCCCCAGCATTCATCTCAACCTGCTTCTGGCCACTGTTGGAGGTAGAAAGCTTGGCTGGTTGGACCTTCAGCCCAGTCTGCGATGTTATAAGTTCCTGGGAGCAGGTCAGAGTTGTGGTCTGGTAGGCAGCTGCCTCAAAGAGCATGGTAAGGAGCTTCTGCTGTGTTCCTGGAAGCCTACAGAGATGTTTCCCTGGGCCATGGCAACTCCAGCGGGCAAAACCAACCCTGGAAAGCTCAGACATTGTCTTCATGTCATGTGCAGACAAGTTATTGAAGCCAGAAGAGCATATCCAAGGATGTCTGGAAGCTCCCGTTGTATCTGTGGGCAAGCTGAGGAAGCCACATTTCCCTCCTGTGCACTAGAAGTGTCAGCGGGACATGCTGACACTCCTGAGCACTGACAGTGGCAGAGAGGAACCAGAGGAGTTGTGTAGAACCATTTGGCTATTTTAATGCAAGGAAGCAGCCAGAGGAACGTGTCTTCTCCATCTCAGCAGAGACTCATGAAAACACTAAATGACAGAGTCTGCTTGGACTGAGCTCTGGCTTGCACCCATGCTCAATGCTGCACTGACTTCCCAATCCTACTACCCAGGAGCTGCTTACGATGGCCTGAAGTGATGAAAAAACCCCTGAAGGTCCCTTCCCAGTGTGGGGCAGAGATCCCAAGGGAATATCCCTGCTTCTCTGGCCTGCATGAGCACACCAGGGACTAGAAGAGCACATGCCTGATAGCAAACACCATGCTGGCCCCATGCTGGACCTCCTAATGCCAAAGGGGCAGAAGGACAGCTCGTGCCATGGCTAGGGATGCTTTCCTTGTAGGGTGTGTGGGTTATAATTCAGGGTCTGGGGATTCGGCAGGTCCTGGCTGTTCATCAGAATTATCTTTCCGTGGTAACACCACTTTGGGAAGGGGCGTATGCTGGCTCCCACCTCCCTGGCACCACCAGCCTGTGGAGCTAGCAGATCAGAGGGCTCTCTGGGCCACACATTCCTGTTCCCTGGGGAACACCGCGCTGCTCTCACCACCCCATCCCTTTTTTCCAACCCACGGGCACGTGATGGGTAACCCTCCCACCCCTAGCCCACATCCCAGAAGCACGTTGAAGGAGCTTCAGCCCACACCAGCGAAAGGCAGCACCTGAGCCCCCACTGAGCCCCCATTGTCCCAGCACTCACTGGCTTGGAGCTCTGCCAGCACATCTTTGTTATCTGGGTCGAGCTCGTCCCGGAAAGTCCGGCACCGGTAACCCTTCTTCTTCAGGACATGGCAGATGAGGAAACCCACCAGCCCCATGATGAAGAAGACAAGGACGAGGAGAAAGACCATAGACAGGCTGTGCTGGGGGTCTGACTCCCCATCGTCGGTGCTGTTCTGGTCTGACATGCGGATCTAGGAGAAGGGGGAAGGTGGATCAGAGACCCCAGTGCTCACCCCCCTGCCAGGCTCCCCATGCCCATCCTTCTCCTCCTCTTCTTCCTGTCTCTCTTGGGCAAGAGCTGGCTCCTGGCTCAGGGTGGGCTGCCAAGGGCTCATCTCTCACCCCTCAAGGTCTGGCATGGCAGGGGGCCCCGCTGAGGAGAGCGCAGGTTGGAGGTGGCTCCGCGTGGTCTCCCAAGGACACCACTGCCCCGCACACACCCGGCAAGAGGCATCCCAAGGGCAGCGGTGCAGCAGCTGCATCCCCGCAGGCCCTCCCGGCCCCAGGCTGCGGCGCTCCCCCATCCCTTGCAGGCGGCTTCCCAAGGGCACCGGTCCCCTGGCCTCCCCCGAGGCTCTGCGACGGGCAGCATCACCCCGCTTGCCCTTGCGGGAGGATGAGCATCCTCACCGCGCTGCGCCAGCCCGCTCCCCTGACATCCCTCGCCACTCACGGCCGAGGGCCTCTGCCGGCAAAGGCAAAGGCAGGGCAGGCAGGGAGCCGTGGCAGCCAGGCTGGCGGAGGGCCGAGCCGGCCGGCAGCTCTCGCATCGTCCTCCCGCAGAACCGAGCTGGCTCACTCTGCCCCAGCTCCCCTGGGTTTATCCCCGTCTCCCTTCGCCGGGGGGGGGCTCAGCCGCCCGCCCGCGGAGCTCCGCTTCCCAGCGCAGGCAGGGTGTCCCCCGGTCATCCCCCGTCCCCGCTGCAGCGGCGGTACCTGGGCCTGCGGTCCTCCGCAGCGCTCTCCTCTTCACCTTCACCTGCCTCCTAGCAACCCCGCATCCCCGCGGCTGGGGACCGCGGCGAGCATCCTCCGGCCTCCCGGCTCCCGGCTCCCTTCCTTTCTTCCTTCCTTTCTTCCTTCCTCGGGAAGGAGCCAAGCTGCTTCTGGCTGCCGCAGCAGCCTGCTGCTGTCTGCCAGCGAGAGCACCCCCCTGTCCCGACCCCGGAAAAATCTCTCCGAAGCGGTTCCAGCGGATGAAGGTGCAGAGGGAAGCTCAGGGAAACGCCGGCAGCTGCAGCAGGGAGCAAATAGGAGCGCGACTCAAGGAAGCCGGCGCTGGCAAGCGGCTGCCCGCCCCGGGGTGAATAACCTCACCCGCACGCAAGCCAACCCCCATTTCCCCTGGCACCCTCCTTTCCAAAGCTCCCGGCGATTTTTAGAGCAGAGAGCCGTGGCGATGGGAAGGCAGGGGGGTGGAAGTGGGGCTCAGCAAGAGCAGGAGTGATCCCACACCGGCGGGCGTGGGGGGAGAGGGTTGCAGACACCCGCACTGTGATCATGGTACCGAGGAGACGGTGGAAAAGGAGCCCCAGGAGACCCCACAGACCAAAACCCTGCCCCAAGCCAGCTGCCTCTCCCTCCTTCTTAAGAAAGGGACAGCTAAGCTGATTGAAATCTCCAGTTGGGGGGGTCCCATGAGCTCCTCATCTCCACCACATCGTCCTCAGTCTGGGACGCTTCACCCAAATCTCCTTTACTACTACAAATTAGGCTTGCTCCTCTCAGTCCTTCACCCACCTGCCAGTTCTCTACCCAGACCTTGAAAAGCACGGGCAATCCTCAAAACCCCTCCCACCCCGGCTACTAAACTGACTGTCTGTCTATATGAATATTCATTTGTGGGAATTATCCCTCCCCACTCTGTGTTGCTGTGAGGCAACCTGCAGCTCCTCCAGGCTTTCAACTGCGCCACGATGAGGGCTCCTGTCCCTCTCCGCAAGTGACCAAGTGTCAACTCTCCCAGGAGCCCCCTCCACCACCGTGACTTCAGGAGGTCACCTCATCGTAGGTGCCACCCATCCATCTGCCATCCTGGCAGGGAGACGATGGACGAACTATGGCAAGAGAAGACCATGGGCAGCAAGATTTACTGCTCCTGCCATGCCTTGCTAAGGCTGCAGGAGATGCTGAACCAACAAGTTGCAACCTCACGCGAGTCTCTGCTGATCAAGACCTTAAATGCCGTTTATTTCTTGCGCTTAGTTCTTCGAAGCGGGGGACCTTGCAGCCCTGGGGAGATGCAGTCATGGTGACCTTATTCCCATTTCCCTCGTGCCCACGCACACTGTCCTGCACAATAAATCGCTTTTTCTCCTCCCGGGCGTTCCCACCCACTCAACGCGTTGCTGCACCCTACTATCCCTTCCAGCCTTCAGCCACGCTGGGCAAAACGAGCCCGGGTTGCTCAGCCCTTCCCGCTTCAAGAGAAGATTCCCATTTTCCTACAGCATCTGGTGTCAAAGCATTTCCACAACCTGGGGGGCGCAGGATGTGGGAGAGGAAGGACGGCGCAAGAGGTCACCTGGGGACAACTCCTGGCCCTGCGGTGGGGTGAACTGGGACGAGGAGGGGACACCGCTGCCATGAAGCTGCTTCCACCTGGCTCCGCAGCTGGGTTATCCCAGCTGGTCACGTTTCTCCTCCAACACTCCCCCCTGGGCGTTGTGTGTCCCCAGGTCTCCATCCTGCTTCTGCCACCCCGGCCACAGCATCCCTCCGGGCTGCTCCATCCTCATCCTGCGGACGGATCCTGTTAGCACTTTTACGGCCAGGCCTGAGCTGTGTGCCACGCAGCGCCTCGCAGGTGACCCAAAAAAGAGGCCACAGCTCCTCTCTGCCCTGAGATCCGCCAGCACGGCAGGCGTGGATCCATGCAGCATGGCTCTCCCTCCCAAACAGGCTGGCCACGTCCATCCTGGCCCATGGGGACAGACCCACACCACGTAGGGAGGTGCGGACACGGCTGCACGCTGGATGCTGATGGCATCTCCAGAGGCTGGGATGCCATCCGTCCTCTGTCCCCTCCTGACCCCATCCCAGCTCCTGTCCCCAACCCCAACCAGCCAAGGCAGCGCAAGCTGGGACGCAACGGCCAGAGCTCTGGCCCAGGCAGCTGCCTGCTTGCTGCCTGCCCCCTGCGCACACCATCACCATCCCCCTGCCCTTCCTCCCCATGTCACCCACTCACGGCTCCCTAACAGGTCCTGGAGAGACCTTGGAGGTTTTGGTCCCTCTCATGACATCGCCTGGAAGCCCTTAAATTTTAAGCCACCGAGCCAAGAGGTGGCCGGGGAGGGAGGGGATCGAGAAAGCCAGCAGAGGGTGGAGGGACAGCACCGTCGCCCATCGCCCTGAACCACAGCAGGCTCCGGTCCCAGCGTATCGCCACGTTACCTCTTGCCCGCTCTCTTCCCACGCCTCCTCCGGAGCCATTGCGACAGACGTGTCACCCCGCGAACAATGCGAACGCAGCCGCTCAGGGGATCGGCTGCCCCGGCCCCGCCGGTTGTCCAGGTGGTAGCTAAACGGGACAGCTTGCCCGGCCCTGGCAATTCCCCGGGCGGGCTCCTCCCGGGGTCTCCGCTATGATGCTCGGCCCGTAAACTGGCATCGTCCCTGCCAAAACGCCGCATCCCATCGTGTCAGACATCTCCCTAAAGCTTCAGCCCTCGCTTAAGTTTTTCAAACATCCCCAGAGAGCTAATGGCCTCTAAACCATAGGGTGTTTTTTTGCCCTCTGAGCACAAAGAACATCTAAAAATATCCCTCTCCGATACTTTCTTTGCACAGCTCCAAGACCCGGGAAGATGCCCGGAGCAGTGACTGGCTTCCAGAGAGCAAACGCAGCTGGAAAACCCTCCTCACAAGAGAACCCCTCTCAAGGCAAGGACATGTTTTTCCCCTCTTTGCTCCTTTTTCCCCGCCCTGGCCAGGATGCCGGTGGCCCCGGCCAGACGCTATCTGGTGGCAGCACCTTGCGGAGCGGCGGTGGGACGATCGTCACGCCGAGCGAGCAGCCCCCACCAAGACGTCAGCACACACCACGCGTTTGCTGCTACACCCTTGTTGTTCGGCACGTAAAATTCCATTTATTTAAGGCGGGAGGGCACTGGGCTCAAGGATCACGGCTCTGAGCGTCCCCAACCACAGCTGCGTCCTGCAGCGTCACGGCCAGAAGGTGCTGGTGTCCCCTGGAGCATCCTCACTCCATGCTCGGGAGCCGGCATCCCAAAGAGAAACACCTCCAGAGGGCACGAGGAGGGACGCAAAGGGAGCAGTGTCCCTACAGTAAGTGGCGGACCCAGCTGGAGAAAATCATTTAATAATCCTACAATTTAATGGTGCCTTGGGAAAAGCTCTCTCACCTGGTTGGCACCCTGGCACGGCATCCAAAATCCCATCCCGCCCCACCAGCCCCATCCCACGCGCACACGAAGCTGCACCTACGTAAAATTACCTGGCATAAAAAATCCCGGCACCGAGATGTCGGGGAACGTCCCGGCGTTGATCTGCTGTGGTCTCCATCCTCCGCCAGCTCTTGGAGAGCCTCGGGGGGGTTCTTTCCCTTCGCCTGCTCCTCTCCGACGCACCGCTCCATCGCAGGTGACGCGTGGCATCCTTCACCCCCAGCCTCCTGCCCCTGGGAAGGGGACAGGCAGGGGACCCGGGGGACCAAATCCTTGCCACGTGCCGATTCCGGCTAATTTGTTTTCCGAGCCTTTGGGCAAGTCTACCTGCTCCTTTCTTCCTTTCTTCGTCCCAGCCCACAGGGGACAGATTTTCTGTCGCTGGCCTCACCCGCAGCACTGTCCCGTCCCCGTCCCTCTCCGGCAGCTGGGTTTGTCCCCCGTTCCCCATGGCTGCTTTTTTCATCCCCGGCAATTTTCTGCCCAGCTTTTGTTCTCCGCCTGCCTGGCGGTGCCTCCCTGTCCCCGCTCCCTGCCAACCCCTGCACCCAGACAGGGGGGGACCTGGGAGGGGGCCTTGGCCGGGTGACAGCCACGGTCCCTGTCCCTCACAGCTTTGCGGGTGCTGCTCCCGGGAAGGGAGTCCCATCAAAGCACCCCATGGTGACCCCGTGCCCCATCTCCGGTGCCTTCGGCGGGTGGGCTGTGGCACAGGGAGTGCCCCCAAGCCTGCTCCCATCCCTGCCCCCCCACGCTCACTGCACCCCAATCCCACCAGCACCCAGAGGTGGGACGTGGGGCAGGGGGGGAACAAGGGCTGCACCCGCACGGTGGGGATGGGAGGTGGGGGGCAGCCGGGGTGGGGTAGCTGGGGGCAGCTGGGAGTCATTGCGGGCAAGCGGGGGTAACTGGGGAGCAGCTGGGTGTTACTGGGGGGAAATGGGGGTGTGGGTGAGGGGATCTGGGGGTGATTGAGGCAGCTGGGGATAACGGAGGGTGACTGGGAGGAAAGTGGGGGTAACTGGTGAGCAGCTGAGGGTGCCTGGGTGGCAGATATAGGGTAATGGGAGAGAATCCAGTGGGCAACTGGGATCAGCTGGAAGTGACTGGGGACAGCCGGAGGTGCCTGGGGGGCAGCTGGGGGTTACTGGGTTGTGACTCTAGGTCACTGGTGAGCAGCTGGGTGTGACTGGGAGCCAGCTATAGGGTTATATGAGAGAATCCAGCGGGTGACTGGGAGCCGCTGGAAGTAACTGGGGGCAGCTGGGAGTAACTGAGGGCAGCTGGGGGTGCCTGGAGGGCAGCAAGAGGTGACTGGAGTGCTACTTGAGGTAACTGGGGAGAAGCTGGGGGCAACTGGGGGGCACTGAGGGAGTGGGTGAGGGGATCTGGGGGTGATTGGAACAACTGGGGATAATAGACGGTGACTGGGAGGAAAGTAGGGGTAACTGGAGAGTAGCTGGGAGTGGCTGGGGGGCAGCTATAGGGTTATGGGAGAGAATCCAGCGGGCAACTGGGATCAGCTGGGAGTAACTGGGGGCAGCCAGGGGTACGACTCAAGGTAACTGGGGAGAAAGTAGAGGTGACTGGGGGCTGGTACAGGGTTATGGGAGATAATCGAGTGGGCAACTGGGAACACCTGGGAGTTACTGGGATCAACTGGAAGGAACTGGGGAGAGTTGGAGGTGCCTGGGGGGCAGCAAGGAGTGACTGGGGTGTGACTTGAGGTAACTGGGGAGAAGCTGGGGGTTGACTGGGGGCAGCTGGGGGTGCCTGGAGGGCAGCAAGCAGTAACTGGAGTGCGACTAGAGGTAACTGGGGAAAAGCTGGGGGTGACTGGGGGGTGCTGAGGGTGTGGGTGAGGGGATCTGGGGGTAACGAATGGTGACTGGGGAGAAAGTGGGAGTAACTGGTGAGCAGCTGGGGGTGCCTGGGGGGCAGCAAGGGGTGACTGGGGAGAAGCAGGAGGGTAACTGGGGGCATCTCCAGGGTTCCAGGAGGGAATCCAGTGGGCGACTGGGATCAGCTGGGAGTGACTGGGGGTGGCCGGGGCGGGCGGGAGGGCGGACGGTAGGACCGCGGGGACGCCGCGGCAGTGTTCGCCCCGCCCCCGGAGCCGTCCGCCGCTCGCCGTTGGCGGAGCGTGGCGCCGGCGGCGCCGTCGCGGCGTGATGACGTGAGCGGGCGCGAGTGGCGGCGGCGGCGGGGGGTGGCGGCGGTGGAGGAGGAGGCGTCTGCGCCATGGCGAAGACCGTGGCCTATTTCTACGACCCGGACGTGGGCAACTTCCACTATGGTGCGGGCGGCGGGGCCGGGGGGAAGCCGGGGCAGCGGTGGAAGGGTCGGGGGCCGGGCTGGCGGCTGGCCCCGGCTCGGGGTTGGGGGTACGGCCTACCTCGGCCCTGCCCCCGCCCCGGGGTGGCCTGGGATGGTCTCCTCACCGCGTCCCGGGGCCCAGCGGGCCTGGTAGGGGGTTGCTTGGCCAGTTCTCTTAGGGCCGGGGTGGCCGGGGGGTGGCTGGGTGGGGGAGGTGTGTGTGTGTCCCTCCCGGTGACTCCCGGTGTCGTTTCCCTTCCAGGAGCCGGGCACCCCATGAAGCCGCACCGCCTGGCGCTCACCCACAGCCTGGTCCTGCACTACGGGCTCTACAAGAAGATGATCGTAAGCGGTGCTTCTTCTCCACCTTTGGCCCCCCACCCACCCACCCACCCAGGCGTCGGGGGGAAGCGGGAGCTGCGGGGGGCTGCTTTGGGCTGACAGAGTGGGCATCGGAAGCTTTGACACACGTGAAAGGTGCTGGAGACCTGCGTGCTGTCCTGCTGGCTCTAGTTGCAGCCTCCATGTTAAGTCTTGTCCCATTTTAGTAGGTTCTTCACAGCTTTCTTGTGTCACTGTCTCTCCTTCAGCCCCACACTTGGCATGGCGGGTGACAGAGCTGTTGCAGACAGGACACTGTGAGGGGTTCTCGCCACCCCGAGCCCCCACTGTACCAGCCAGAGCTCATTTGAAAGGCGCCATCATTGGTTGTCGGTTTCTTGTTCAAACTTGTGTGTGCGGCACTGTGCCTGGAACTGCAGTGCTGCTGCTGGAGACCGTGTGTGAATTCTCTGTGTCTGTAGCTGCTCCTTAAGTGACTCCACAGCACCCAGTGACTGCTGTGAGACCGTGTAATTGTAGAATAGTAAAGCTGAAAAAAAACCCAACCCTCAGGAGGCTTGCTAATTCACCTTGATGCCTCAACAGGTTCACTAATCCCATCTCATACCTGAG
This sequence comes from Larus michahellis, assembly GCF_964199755.1. Lineage (NCBI taxonomy): Eukaryota > Metazoa > Chordata > Aves > Charadriiformes > Laridae > Larus > Larus michahellis. Next base: position 2,199,291 of record NC_133906.1, on the reverse strand, counting down.
CAGCGATTGTCCAGCCTGCTCAAGTCTTTGTTGCCCAGCCAGCTCAAGTAGTTTAGTCCAGTGCGTTACAGTTCTTACCATTAGAAAGATTTTTCTGTTCCTAAAATCTAGCCTGTGTAAGTCTGATAAAACATGATCAGCGTGTAGCAATAATGAAAAAGAAGACTTAAGTCGTCATCTTTCAAGAAATGAGCTAGTTTGGGGATAATGGAATATCACTACAAATGTGTGATACTTCTCTTTTGAGGCGTTTTATTTCACTTGGTGCGAGTAGGATTGCACCGTGCTCCTTTCCCTAGAATCCTTGTTCACTTTTCTGCCTGTTCTTGCAGCACAGGGGAAATTAAAAACTCTCAGGAGTACAGGGCACGTAACTTAATGCCTCACAATACAAGATCAAGGCAGGAATGGTAAAAGTCTTCTCCCATTCTGCCCCTTTCGAGATGGCATTTGCCCATTTGGACGTGCAGAACACACCACCTGCGACTGCTGATTGTTTTGGGGCAACTTGTTTAGTCTCCTGTTGGCTTATTCTGATTTTCAGTGGGGCTGGATTCCTTCTGAGCTGTTTTGGATCATTAAGTGCTTTAATTCCTGGGCTGACTGGTGCGGTTCCAGGACGTGCTGTCGATCTGGAGGCCGGGTGTAGCTGCTGCCTGTTGTCTCCCCAGCCTGTCATCTGTTTGATGTGCCCTGGGGGAGGGTCACTACCCAGAATATTATTCAAAACATAATAGGCTACAGCTCCAGGTGCCTCTGGTTTTATGTACAAATATGTATCTATTTATATGTGTACATATAGGGCATTTATGGCATCTTTTCATGGGAATTACCTCATTAAAAGAGGTGAAGAACGCTCTGTCACAGTCATTGGTGTGCATAGCTAGCAAACAGGGAGGGGAGGTGAAAAAAAGAGCGCAAAGCCGTCATGGCTCTGATCTGTGAGGGGTGTTGTGACTTTCCCCCGGCCTTCCTCTTTACGCTCGTGCATCCCACGCGCGTTCCTCGCCCTTCTGCAATCGGGCTCTGCAGACCAGCCACTTCCCCTGTTACTCATGAGCCTGAACTGGATGACCCCACAGGTTACTCAAAGGCGTCTGCTCTCAGGACGATTGTAGAACGTGATCCTAGATTGTTGCTTGCAGTTGTCGGTGATTGCAAGTAACCAGTAATCCAGTCAGGCTTATTTTGAGGCTGTGGAGAAGAAAACACAATCAACTTGTCTCAGGGATGTTTTCACATCTGCAGCGTGCTTTAGGGGTAAATCATGAGCCGTTGTGAAAGCAAGGCGATCGTGCAGAGCTGTCACCCAGAAACGTGCAAATTCCAGTCCCCCTCCAGCTAGACCAGGCAATTCTCCGGACTATGGTTTAGCTTCCCAGCTTCCCTCATCCCCACCATTAGATGTTAAACAAATCTATAACCAGCTTTCACTGTGCCCTCAAAAACCTGAGTAAATATTTAGTTGTTGTGATACCAAAAAAAGGACAGTGACCTGTCCTTAAAGGTCACTTCTCAAGCACTTGAGATCAGGCAATTTTAAAATGGAAGTTGCATCACTGTGAGCACAAAAGAGCAGTATTGGAGCAGTGGTTTTAATTCTGGCATGTTTACAGCCTCTTCTCCACTATATGGGCAGGACAAGGTGCAAAATTCTTGCAGGTGTGATAGCAAATATGCTTTTTGTTGTCCTGCTTTTTATTTTTTTAGGGCAAAGTCTGAACAGCCAAACCGATACGGGTTGGGGCAGAGGGAAAAGGTAAATCTCGGCTGCTTTTTACCTGCCTGTCCGTGCTGCACAACTTTGTCATTATCTCTAGCGCTGCACCAGTGCCTGGCATTTGGTGCGGGCTCAAGTTCAAGCTCTTCCACTACCAGCGTATCTGCTTTGGTGGTGAGAGGCTTGTGGGTTGAGTGAAAGCAAATAGAAAATAAGCCGCCCCAAAAACTAAAGCACGGTATCAGTTTTTAAAGGAAGGTGCTAAAATGGACCAGTGGAACAGTTCTTTGATGCAATATATAAAATTAATTTGGTATGTTAAAACACTAGAAAAGCTCTCCAGTGTAATTAATATAATTCCCTAGTAAAACTGCATCCAGCCACGGTGACCTGCTGTTGCATTTGCAGCGGTACATTCAGGGCACGTGGAATCTTTGCAGAATTTATCTTTCAGATTTTGACTGTAGATGTATGAACTTCTATGAGTAATGTCCCTAGAGTTGGGATTTTTTTCTTGCGGAAACAGCAAAAAGCCTGTTCTGACACAAGACTTCTAAATGTCAGATCCACACCTGCATGAGGCAGCAGCAGAGCTGTACGCTTTGCCACATTTTGAGTCTTGAGAGCCTTCTTTGGGGGTTATATTTTCCACGAGATGCCATCGTGAAGCTGAAAGCAGTGGAGGAGACTTCATCCTGAGCAGTGGGTGACTGGCAGAGTTTACGAGCAAATAAAAGCGGAGATTATGGTCAGTTGTGACTATAAAAGGTCCTGTTAACTTTGCGTTGTGGTTACATCGTTATCTACCCCCTCTGCCTCCTCCAAATAAAAGCCTGCTCTCCTGTCAAGGCAGGATCCCCTTTTTGCACCTTTCCCAGTTTATCTGTGGCTGCGGCGCAGGAGAACGCGGTGAACGAAGGCTCGGCGTTGCCGAAAGCAGGAGGGTTGTCCTCTTGCTCACCTTCCCTGCTCCTCTCCTGCGTCTTCCCACTGCCTTTCTTGTGCTGCCTCTGGAAGCCGCTGGATCCCTGTGTGAACTGACGCAACTCAATAACTCGGCAAAGCCAGGAGAGTTTTCTATGGAAGTTGTCAAAATGAGGCAGAGGGGGCTGAATGCCAGAGCTTGCTCTGGAAGCTGGGAGCAGGGTGAAGGGTGGAAGGAGACAAATTTCTTCTGCTAGCAGCTGAGTCAGTTGAAGCTTTTGGTCGTCTTTATTTTATTTCACCCCACCCCTTTCTGTTTTGAATCACACATCCCTAATTTATGTTGTCCAAGAGAGCCTCTGAATATCCTGCGAGAGCTGTTTCTTCTCTGTGATGGCTCTTTAGCATTGGTTTTGGTCTTGTTTTATTTAATCAGCCATCTGGATTCCTGGGAGGTACTGGTGCAGAGCCGTCCCGGGGAACAGGTCCTGCCTTCACCCTTAGCAGCTGCACTAATGGCTTGCAGTCTCCTCATCCTCCTTGTTTGAGTTGTCAGATGCAGCAGCCTCCAAGAAACACCCAACCCCACGCATCCATGTGGAAAACACCGTACCACATGCAGATCAATTAGGGAAAGGAGCCGACGTGTTTGTTAGGGTATATCGCGTCTCTGAAAATTAACGTTTCCTGCTTAGCCCAGGCACGTTGCCCTGGTAAATTTTCCCTTTGGAGACAAGCTCTCACTACTTTTCTCATGTTCCACTTTTTCTATAAAGTGCATGCTTTAATTAAGAGAAGTCGGGAACCACCAATAAGATATCTTACTGGTTTCAGTGCAGCTTTAATTTCCTCTTGCCAGGTATCTGGTGTTAATTTTTAACTTCCTGTATGTTGAGGTATGTGTGTTAAGTGCCAAACTGGCAAGCCTGTATCATCACAAGATCTTTCATTTGAATCCATCCAGTTCCCTGACCGTTTTTTGCCGGCTTTCCAAAGGAAACAAAGCTTATGCAACTCTTCCGTCTGTGAGCTTTCTCCAAACAACTTTTGAACCTGACAGCCCGTTACAGGCAAATCTGACAGAGGGACCGAAACCTCCCCTATATCAAGGTCTTAAAATTGTATGAACGCTGGTGAGTGATAAGGGAATAGTGCCCCCCAGTGAAGAAAAAGCTGTGGTTTGAACTGGGCTGTGTTATTCTGCTGGCTTGGCCAAGGAGCGGGGGTGTGCAGTGGGGGAAGGAAGGCATCAGAGAGTATGTAGCAAGAGCTGCGGTTATTACGAGAGGCAGGAGATAGGTTTATGGCCGAAAGAGAAAAATCGGTAGGAGAGCAGGCTTCCTGAAGCAACTGGTTGAATTTAAATGAACACGAATGTCAGGAAGCCGATGTATTGGACATTTTTTGCTATGCTTCGTGCAGGTCATTTGTCCATTAGCTTGAGATTTCTTACAGCCAAAGCAAACGCATGTTTGGATGGGGAATAAGTCTCGCCTTTCTCTCTTGAAGGTTTTCAAACCGTACCAGGCGTCGCAGCATGACATGTGCCGATTCCACTCCGAGGACTACATAGACTTCCTGCAGAGAGTGAGTCCCACCAACATGCAGGGATTCACCAAGAGCCTCAACGCCTTCAACGTGGGCGATGACTGGTGAGTGCTCTGTGCCTCTGGTGAACCCGCAACTGGACAGGGTGCTCCTGCGTTGCTCGTGTCCAGAGAGGTCTTTTAGAATGTCCCATTCCTTATTTGTTTTTAAGCAGAATGAGGAGCTTGTCCCTCCTGTGTATATTATTGAAACCTCCTTGATTCCTTTCCCTTCTCTTTAGATCTTGCAGTCTTCTTTTTAAGATCTATATTTAGTCTCTAAGCTTCTTGGGTTAGAGACTGTATCTCCACTTGTTCTTGCAGAGCTTCCAGTTCTTCTTGAACATGCTAACTATTTTTTTTAAATAATTGCCTGTCATTTGAGCTACTTTGATATGCGCGTGTTAAATTCAAGACAAGCTTTGAGAGCCTGACTTTCAGGTAGAACTAAGGAGATGTTCATGCTTCTGCACAGAACTACATGAGATCTTGTGGAGGTTATTCAATTCCAGCCTTTAATGCTCGCGAGAGATGAAACATGAAAGAAGAGCGTGGAAGGGCTCCGTGGGTGACTGAGGGAATAGCAATATGTCTTGTCTGGATGAGGATATAAGGGCTGTCAGAGAGTAAGATTGTTCTTCTGTATTCTGTGGAGGGGAAAGCTGTGCTGGCATGGGAGGAGTTACGTTAGCTGGAGAACAGTGTTATCCCAAGCAGGCATTAGTATAGCCTGGTTTTTAACATTTAGGCTGAGAATCAAAAGACTGTTCTGATGCTGCTCTGATGATCAGAAACCATCATCTTAGCAGAAATGAGAGGGGGGGAAAGAAAACCCCATGGTCTTCAAGACATTACATTCATGGACAAGCAGTTTGTGACGTGATGCCAGCAAGCTGGTGGCACAGGGGCTTCGTGTCCTGTGTTTCTGTGCTGTCCTGGTGCCAGCCCTCCCCTCTCCTGATGCAGTGTCATATCACGTCCTAGCTCTGGGCACATGTCAGCAGGGCTGTGGGACAGGCGCTGGCACACACTGTGAGCCGGGGAGCCTTTTCAGGACTAGCTTGGAAGCTCTGGTAATCATCGTCAAATTCTCTTGAGTTTTCCATTGTGTTTGCAGTCAGGTTGCTCGCCTGCTGGTTCTCAGTGAGTTATAAGCAGGGTCAGAGTGATCCCAAATTAACGCTTTCACAGAGAATGGGTTTTGATCTTGCTCAAGTGATGGCCCTGGACAGTTTTATTCCTGGCTTTGCTCTGGAGAAATGGGAAGGAATGAGAAGATGTTCTGTCTTTGAATCATGGTTTCTTTTTCAGCCCGGTGTTTCCAGGCCTCTTTGAATTTTGCTCTCGCTATACTGGGGCCTCCCTGCAGGGAGCAACGCAGCTGAACAACAAGGTAACTGAGCTGATGTGCTTTTCTTTGGAAACACAAGCATAAGCCAACTGATTTTCAATTTAAGGAGAACCTCATGGATTTTTCTTGTAAAACAACATAGCAGGCACTGCTGTGTTGCAGTATATATACTTAGTGCTGTAGGACTGTTAAGCTTGAGACCCCATTCCTATACTGTCAGAGGCAACCATTTTAATCCGGAGGGAGTCAGAGGATACTAAAGCTGCATGTACTAATGTCACAAAGTGCTCTCAGCGCTGTAGAACAAAGCTGGGGTCTTCAGTGAAACTGGCTGCTGGGAGAACTTGAGAGTGCTTCTGGGTGTCTGCTGTGGAAATGCACTAAATAAGACCATGCAGAAGGGCTGAAGAAAAGGGTCCCTCAGGAGGGTAGCAAAAAAACCTACGGAGTTTTGAGTCTTTTAGAGACCTGAGAAAAGTCTAATGAGTGTAAAGAACAAGTGCAGGAACAAACTGTATGTGCCAGGTGCTCTGCCTGCTGCTGGCTGGAGGGGGAGCAGCGGTTGTGGGAGATGATCTTTTCTGGTCTAACGGACCTAACAGTCCTAACAGGACTAATCCGGTATGGACATAACATAACCAAAACTGTTGTCTGGGCTACCTACCAAGATGGAGCTTTGGAAAGGCCTCCATGGGAGAAGGAAAAGCCAGAAAGGTGTTTGTGGACCACAGGGCTTGGCAGGTTGAAGTGGGTGCACTGGGGAAGTGAGTGCAAGGCTGTCGTTACCACATTGTCGCTTTAAACTAACTTATCTTTCCTTTTTTAGATCTGTGACATTGCAATAAACTGGGCAGGGGGCCTGCATCATGCCAAAAAGTTTGAGGTAATGAGGCAAATCTGCATACTCCTCTGTCTTTTTGAGGCCCAGGCTCTGTATTCATCCTGTTTTAATGCTGTTTGGTTTCCTGTGTTGCAGGCTTCTGGGTTCTGTTACGTCAATGACATAGTTATCGGCATCCTGGAGCTGCTCAAGTAAGGGCATGGGGCAAGTGCAGTACTGTCCTGGCTGGTGTGTGGTTTCCCTCTGCTGTTTTACTGTTCTCTCTCTCTGTTCTCCCTCCTCGTTTGACTTTCTAGAGCCCAGGAAGGCCAACAACTTGATTTTTGGCCTGGCTGCCTCTTTAGGCACAAGAAGGGAGGGCTTGAAAATTGGAATATCTGACTCCAGTTTTGTTGTGTGCAGCTTAAGTGATACAGAACAGTTCTGCCGTTCCATTTCTCCTTATCCGTCTGTGAAATACTCATTTCAGGGTCTCCTGAGTCTCAGCGTTTTTGCTACAGTGAGCCTGTTGTAGGTAAATGCAAATTATGGCTCACTGGAGGCAATTCAACGGCTTGAATCTTTCTTGATTTGCCTGAGTGGCTTAGGAGTAGGACTTGAGCAACGCATGGATGATCAAAGGACTTCGAGTAGAAAAGAGTTAGAGGGAATTTTTTTGAAGAAAATGAAAAATAAATTCAGAATGGGAGGACGAGTTACAGAAATACCTTCCGTTTCTTGGGTTAATCTGTGATTATTATTTTTTTGTATTCTCAAATGTCCTCCTTGTCACTGGATCTGAGACAAGATGTTATGGAATTAGGAAAAAAAAAAAAAAAAAGAAAAAAGATTCGGGGTTGGCCAGAGAATAGTTACGTGACTGGTGGCAAGCTTACTTGCTCTCGAAGTCACGTTTGCAGGACGTACTGGGGTTTATTGTACCTCCTTCCTCTCTGCCAGTCCTCCCTGCTCAACCTCATGTCTTCACTGTGTATCTCTGCACACCCGTTTTCTAGTCTCACCTGAGTGCCATATGCCATAGGCTTCAAATACAGCCTGGTTGCCCCCCATGGGAGATTATAATATGTCCCTATTCTTTTATTCCCTGTTTTCAGGAACCATTTCCGCAGCAGGTGGCTCATCCTTGAGCTTGCTTCCCACAATGGGAGAACTGTGGTGCCTCTGCTCTTAGAAGGTCCCTTTGTCCCTTTACCGGTGTGCAGGGGCTGTGTCCATGCATCCCGTTTTCCTCCTTGCTGCTGTTTTGTCTACGGGATGAATGATCTGGGCTGTCTTAAATGATTTGTGTCTCTGTTGAGATGTACTGGTCTGCTCATCAGCTTGGGTCAGCACCATCGACCAGTTTGATCACATCGCTGCAGGCACACTTAAGCCGTGGTTGCAAGGCAGATGGCACAAACTGCATGCACTTCCCCTTGTTTGGATGTTGTCTTGTTTTTTTTCAGGGCCCTCCCCAGTCCCCTAGGGTTTTGGCACGGATGCCAGATCCTCTGCTCTTTGGGGATTGACCAGATGCAATATTTCCTTATGAAAAGCCGGAGAAGTTCTCTCCATCCGAGCAGGCAGCTCTGGAGCTGGCAGGCAGGGATGGCAATGGGCTGTGTCTCCAGCACCCGACAGCACATCAGCTTTGACCATTACCCCAGTGCATTTACTTGGGGTGATCCTCCCTCCTTCGCCTTCTGTGTCTGTCACCCGGCAGGCTGCTTCTCCAGTAAATGTAGTCCAGCCGCTGTGTCCCAGCTGGCATGAGTGATCTGGGCTGTCTGTTGGGAGACTGGGGCAGGGTACTGGTCTGCTCATCAGCTTGGGTCAGCACCATCAACCAGTTTGGGACAGCTAGGACCATCAGGCCAGCTGGGACATAGCGCTGCCAGTACTCGGGCACATGGAGGAAGGAAGTGTTCCTGCCTCCTCCTTGGCTAGCTTACCTTTCATTTCCTGATATGATTAAAGATCTTTGGAACTCTTAAAGATTAACTAATGGCATGTTGTTTGTAGAGGAAACAAAACCCCACAACTTTCTAACCCCCAAGTGGTTAAAACGGGTTCTCTTCATCGTGGGCTTTCCAAGATATTTCCGGCCCCATGTGAAAGCCTTTTATTCTAATATCTCTTTCCAGGCACATCAGAAGAAAATGTTTTAGTGGTGGGGTGTGTTTGACTGTATACAGGTGTCACATATCTAAAGCTTGATATGCTTGGGGCGGGACAAGCGAGTTCTTTTGGCAAGAGGGCTCACAGGTAGATGACGGTGGTGGCTTTTAGACCTCTAGGGGGTACTGAGGCACGTGGGGAATAGTGAGGTTGGGTGTGGGGCAGACGCTAATGCTGGTTTTCCTTCTGTATTCAATAGATATCACCCACGTGTTCTGTACATTGATATTGATATCCATCACGGAGACGGCGTGCAGGAGGCTTTCTACTTGACAGACCGTGTCATGACCGTGTCATTTCATAAATATGGGAACTATTTCTTTCCTGGTACAGGTGTGTATTTTCCCTTACAGTGTGAACCTGGCCTCGCTCCAGAATCCTTTGAAGGCTCTGCTGGAGTATAAAAGTGTAAAATCACGAAATGAGAGCTGCAGGGAGAAGTGATGGAAGAAAGGGCATGGAAAAGCAATTAGAGAGGAACAGAAGTGTAGTTATTTGTAAGAAAAGGGATCCTAGGTAGATTAACAGACATCTCAACCCAGACCAGATCCGGCCTTTCCACGCCAGCTCTGAAGCCGCAGAGCTGTTGTGACTCTCCTGTCTTTCCCTGGCCAGGTGACATGTATGAAGTCGGCGCAGAGAGCGGCCGTTATTACTGTCTCAACGTGCCTCTGCGAGATGGCATTGACGACCAAAGTAAGTAGGTGTTCCCTGCCGCTTCCCCTTGCCCGGACACTTGCTGGTCCTTCTGCTCCAGAGCCGTGACTAATCTGCTTTTCTCTCTCCAAAGGTTACAAACACCTCTTCCAGCCAGTCATTAACCAGGTGGTAGATTACTATCAGCCCACCTGCATAGTGCTGCAGGTAAGAGCGAGCCTCCGTGTGCGTGTCCATCCCTTTCAGGGGCTGTAGGTTGGAGGGAGCTGCTATCGGTGTGTTACTTTCTCTTCCCAGGGGATGAGGGTTGGTGTGTCCTAGCCCGGCTGCTCTCTGTACCCTCTGGTGAATGAAGGTGGCCGAGGGGTGGGGGTGTCTGGAAAGCAGTGCCTCCGTAGTAAAAATTCGGTTTCTTCTTTTTCTGTTCCCCAGTGCGGTGCTGATTCTCTGGGTTGCGACCGCTTGGGTTGTTTTAACCTCAGTATAAGAGGACATGGGTAAGTACAGCGGGGCTGGGGCAGAGCAGTTAGCTGAAGGACTGTCCTTTAGTCTGAAGGGCTCTAATGAGTCCCCTGCTGGGAGGCTTGAGCTTTGACTTCAGCCTTCCAAGCAGCACCGGCAGTTTTTTGGGGTTTTGTTTAACTCTTTTGTGACAGGAGGGGGCCTCAGAATGAGGCATTGTACAAGGCGCTGCAGAGCGGTGGTTCACAGAGTAGCAGGTGGTTCAGGCTCCCTGGGTGGAAGCCCTGGGCTCCTGGTGTATCACACCAGCCATGGTGGCATTTGAGGGCACGGTGGCATTTTTTTGACACGTGAATGTGTGCTGCAGTTAACAGCTCTGACATTTTTTTTTTGTGTTTGGGGTTTCTAGGGAGTGCGTGGAGTACGTAAAGAGCTTCAACATCCCCTTGCTGGTACTGGGAGGAGGTGGTTACACAGTCCGCAATGTGGCACGATGCTGGTGAGTCTCTTCTCTGTCGAAGGTCACTAGTTAAGTGGTTTCTGTGCGCTTTCTCCCTGCATGCACCACGTAGCTTTCTCTGGACTGAGCTCATCTTATTCCATGTTTTCAGGACTTACGAAACATCATTGCTTGTAGATGAAGCAATTAGCGAAGAGCTCCCATACAGTGGTAAGCTGGAGTTCCGTTTTTTCCTCATTAGCGTAGCTAAAATATATGTTACATCAGCTGAAGAATTAACACTTCTATTCTGCGCTGACCAGAGATAAGACCAGGGCCAAAGTGACAGCACTTTCTGATCTTAGAGATGGCCCTAGTCGTCTCCTGCCACCCACTTGTAGACTTTGCTGGGCAGATGCACCCTTACTGTGTCCTGGATCCTTTAATTTGGATCATTTCCTATTCAGTGACCTGAGCGTTACTTTTGCTCACTCCGTCATTTCATATAATTCCTCGCGGTCGCAGGGCTGTACGTCACTCTGCTTTTTAAGGTCTGGTTGCTCCCAGCCTTGTGGGAGAGTGAGCTCTGCTTTTGTGCAGGGCAGCTGGTGGCTGGGCTGCCTTGTCTCTTCGCTGTAACTCTCTCACTTGTCCCATCACAGAGTACTTCGAGTATTTTGCTCCAGACTTCACCCTTCATCCTGACGTCAGTACGAGGATTGAAAATCAGAACTCCAGGCAGGTGAGTGCTTGCAGCCTTATTGCAATATCACAGCTGTGTTCATAGAATCACAGAATGGGTTGGGAAGGGACATTAAAGACTATCTAGTGCCACCCCATGCCCTGGGCAGGGACACCTCCCACCAGACCAGGTTGCTCCAAGCCCCGGCCAACCTGGCCTTGAACCCCTCCAGGGATGGGGCAGCCACAGCCTCTCTGGGCAACCTGGGCCAGGGGCTCACCACCCTCACAGCAAAGAATTTCTGCCTGAGATCTCATCTCAGTCTCCCCTCTTCCAGTGTAAAACCGTTCCCCCTCATCCCATGGCTCCCCTCCCTGCTCCAGAGTCCCTCCCCAGCTTTCCTGGAGCCCCTTTAGGGACTGGAAGGGGCTCAAAGGTCTCCCCAGGGCCTTCTCTTCTCCAGGCTGAACCCCCCCAGCTCTCTCAGCCTGTCCCCACAGCAGAGGGGCTCCAGCCCTCCCAGCATCTCCGGGGCCTCCTCTGCTCCCACTCCAACAGGTCCATGTTCTTCCAAACCCCTGTGGTTGATGCTCTGTCCTGTGAAACCAGGTAGAGCCCAGGCAAGGAATTCTTGCAGGGCAGAAAACTGACAAAAAACAAGCAGAACCTTTCCTCTGGGATGTCAGAAAATCTCATAGCATTTGAGAACCTTGCTGGGTCATCTTACTGTTTTCCGTGTGCTTGAGTATCAACCACTGAATTAACTCTCTCGCCTCCTCTGCACTGATAAAGAGTTTTTGGCACAAAATTGGTTCTCATGGCCATCACGTAGATGATACAGGCAGGTCGCAGCGCTAACAGCTATGGCTCTGTGTGGACTGCCAGATCTCACTCTGGTGATCCCTCTGTGTTTTTTTCTGTGTAGTACTTGGATCAGATCAGGCAGACGATATTTGAGAATCTGAAAATGCTGAACCACGCTCCCAGCGTGCAGATCCATGATGTCCCTTCTGACTTGCTCAGCTACGATCGCACAGATGAGCCTGATCCAGAGGAAAGAGGCTCTGAGGAAAACTACAGCAGGTACCAGATCTCCTCCTGGAGAAACGGGTTTCCCTTTCTGTCCCTACTGGGATGGGTGGATGATACACTGGAGCCTGTCTGGTTCCTACAACAGATACTAAGTCACTTTAGAGTCCCTGGTTTTATTCAGGGAGCCTCTCTCTAGAAATCTGTGGTCTCCTCACATAACATTTCGTGGGGTGTTTGGGTGCAGGGCGTCTCCTGACCTCCGACGGTGTGACCTAGGCATTCTTCTCTGGCCCCAGGGGTGCCAGGCCTCTCCTCGCTGATGGTGATTGTCTTTCCCCCAGGCCTGAAGCTGCCAACGAGTTTTATGACGGCGACCATGATAACGACAAAGAGAGTGACGTTGAGATCTGAGGGCTCTGTTGTGGGACTCTGGACTATGGGGGGCCCCGCGTTGGACGTTGGTGCTTGGCGCAGTTAACTGGGCCGCGTTGGAGCCAGTTAGCCCTCCCTTCGTATTTGATTGCCTGCGGTGGCAGCAGAAACACCGCCACTGCAGGCTTGTGCTACCTGGAGAGGCAGAGCGCGGTGAAATGTGTTCCTTACTTCCCACCATGTGTCACGGTTCCAGCTGTCACTGCTCTGGGAAATGGAAAAGCAACTAGCGGCTGAATCCATACTGTGTACTGGCTGGCAGCCGTGCCGCTGCCTTCAGAGCCTGACCCGTGCCGGTTCCTTCACCTCCCGTAACTCCCGTGCGGGCTTCTGCCGCCACAGTGGGAGCTGGAGCGGTTGTGCCTACGATCTCTGCCTCTCTTCAGCAGCAGCGCCCCGCTCTCCCCAGCCCTCCCAGTCGACTGTCCTCTAAAACCTGCCCTGAGAGTCGCTTCCTGATGTCCCTCCTAACCATCTGATGCTCCACAGCTCAAGGAAAACTGTTCGAGAAGACGAGGCCAGTTGTGGGATAGGGGTCGGGAGTGTCCCGGGAGCAGCTTGATGGAGCAGGACGGAAGAATGTACGCAGAGCTTACTCTGGTTTGTTCCCCTCCCGCTCAGCTTTGCGTTCCCAAACGAGTACTGCAACACGTTGCCGAGTCGGACCTAACTGCCCCTTTTTCTTTATTCTTCGAGAGGCTAAAATCACTGTGGAACAGAGGTTTGGCTGCCAAGGTCAGTACGTAGTGTGTCTTGCACCTCTAATGTAGCTTCCAGATGTGTTTTCCAAGGTCACACACGGCCTTTCTGTATGCTAGCGAGAGATTTGGGCTGCCCGCTCGGAGCAGCCGCCGTTCCCTTTTGACCGTGCCCAGGAGACGTCACTCTGCTCGCGGGTGAGGGAAGCTGCTTCCTCCAAGTCCCGTCTTTCTCGCCCTCACACAGCAGAGATTTCTCTCGGCCGTCACTCAAATCCCAGATTTCTGCTGCTCCTTTGCCGGAGTCGTCACCCTGGTACCTGTCGTGGTTTGGAGCGTGCCGCTTGGGGAGGCGGGGGGGGGGTGGTTCAGCCTCTGTCCGTACTGTTCTGTTTGTTTACTGATGTCTTTAAACATTAAATGAAGAGGCAGTATTTTTCTTACCAGACCTGTTGTTCGTCTGTTTAATGCTCGCACCCTTCTGGCTCCTGTCCTCCCAAGGGTTGAGAAGGTGCGTATCGTCCCTGGCAGGGTGGTGTCCGCCACCGTCTCACCTCTCGGAAGGAATGGAGGGGGCGCTCAGCTCCTCCAAGCGTACACTGGTGAGTTTTCAGCCTCAGCGCACCGTGAGGAAAGCGCCCCGAATTCCCTCACAAGAGGACAGCTGGGCTGGTGGATGTTCACGCTTACGCCTCCGAGGCCAGTAAAAGCCTTGCGGGAAGCTGTGGAGCTGATTCCAGAAACCTTCATGCAATTTTTCTAAATAATGTGGTTTCTTTGGGTTGCAGTTTCCATAAGAGTCTGCTCTTTGCAGTCGTGCTTTCCTAAAGCCTGTATTAGTGACTATTTTTCTTCATTTTTAGACCTGCTGCCGTCTCGCTCTTCGCTTGCCCTCCCCAGGTCCATGGCACTTGTCCTTTATCAAATAAGCTTGTAATGGACTGCCTGGGTTGACGTTCCTCATGTGGAAAACCAAGAGAGGTAGAAAAGAAACAGGTATCTCACCTGAGAAACGGGGACCAGAGGGAGGCACCGACCTGAGCAGCTCTGCTGATAGGTGATGTCTCTTCCCGTTGGGATGTTTTACACAACCGCCAGCCCAAGGCTTCGGCTTGGGGTGGGGAGGAGGTAAAGCTTGGCCAGAAGCGAGTACGGTTCACGTACCGACTACGGTTTACGTACCGACAGCGTAAGAACTAGACTGGGCGCAGAGAGGGATGACGGCGCAGCTCCTGCGTGAGGAAGGACTTGCTGAGAAGCTCCTCATGAGCCAGCAACGTGCCCTGGCAGCCCAGAGACACCCCCGCATCCTGGGCTGCATCCCCAGCAGCGTGGGCAGCAGGGTGAGGGGGGCAGGGGGGGATTCTGCCCCTCTGGTCCGCTCTGGGGAGACCCCCCTGCAGTCCTGCCTCCAGCTCTGGGGCACCAACAGCAGAAGGACACGGAGCTGTCGGAGCAGGGCCAGAGGAGGCCCCGGAGATGCTGGGAGGGCTGGAGCCCCTCTGCTGTGAGGACAGGCTGAGAGAGCTGGAGGGGTTCAGCCTGGAGAAGAGAAGGCTCCGGGGAGACCTTAGAGCAGCCTTCCAGTCCCTAAAGGGGCTCCAGGAAAGCTGGGGAGGGACTCTGGAGCAGGGAGGGGAGCCATGGGACAAGGGGGAACAGTTTTAAACTGGAAGAGGGGAGATTGAGATGAGATCTGAGGCAGAAATTGTTTGCTGTGAGGGCGGTGAGCCCCTGGCCCAGGTTGCCCAGAGAAGCTGTGGCTGCCCCATCCCTGGAGGGGTTCAAGGGCAGGTTGGACGGGGCTTGGAGCAACCTGGTCTGGTGGGAGGTGTCCCTGCCTGGGGCAGGGGGTGGCACTGGATGAGCTTTAAGGTCTCTTCCAGTCTATGATTCTGTCATTCTTACCTGGGGAGAGAGAACCGAGTGGGAAAGGGTTTGTAAGGTCTGTAAAACCACGAGGGTCGGGACATCATTTCTCCAAATATGTAGAAGTTAGAAGAGCATCAAATGGAACGAGTGGCCGGCTCAAAAGAAGGAGGATGCTTTGCATGCACCTAGTTGAGCAGTGCAAGATTTGCCGCCAGGTACTGTGAAGGTACTGAGATTTCCTGGGTTTCTAAGGTGATTTGTTTGGGTGTTTTGTGGGTGGGTGTGTTGTTTTGGTTTTTTTGTTGGTTTGGTTGTTTTTGGTTTTTTTAAATAGCTAGGGAACTAGTTCTGGCTCTAAAGACTTATTTATTTTCCTTATAGTTTTATCTTTGCACGGCAGCAAAAGCAAGAAAGCGCGCACTACCCTTCCTGTCTGGTATTTGCAGGGCTACTGGAGCTGCCTTAGACCAACTTTTATCCCTGGCATCGCCCGGTCATGGATGCCGGGTGCCAGGGTAAGGCCAGGATGAGCCTCACACCCCCTTGCACACCCACCTTGGTGCCCCAGAGGGGGATCCCTCCTCCTGGGTCGCCATCCCTACCCGACCCCAAGCCATTGCCAGGCTGCTCGCTAAAGTACTGCCTGGGCTGGCAACAACTGACCTTAAAAGGGGCCTGATCTAATTATCCAGCCTGATTTAATTATCCGTAGGAAGCGTTTGGGAGCACACCTCTGTACCCCAAGTTTTTCCGGAGCGGGGCTACGCTGCGCTGCAGTGATGGATGGCAACCGGGAGGGGGCAGACGAGGGTGAAACCGATTTTGGGTGCTAAAGCGTGGTTTTTCCTCTCTTGCTGTTTTCCCTTTGCTCCTCTGGTGCCCCCCCCTCCTGCCCCCGGAGTGGGGGCCGGGGGGATGCCCCGGGGATGCGCTCCTTGCCCTGGGTGAGGGGGCGAGGTGGGCGGTGCCGGGAGGGGCGGGGCCTCATGAATATTCATGTCCAGGCGTGACGTTGCCTGGGCGGGATCGTGTCGGCGCCGGCGGCGGTGAGCGCGGCGGGGCCGGGAGTGTTTCGGGAAGGGGCGCGGGGGCTTCCCTGTGCCCCGGGTTCGGGTTCCTCCATCTAGGGGGGCCCGGACGGGGGATCCCGGGGAGTCACCCGGGGGGGTCCCGGTGTCGTGGTTTCTGCGCCGGGGGGGGACGCGGGAAGGGACTCGCGGGGGTCTTGGTGCCCCGCAGCCGGTGTCGGGCTTCCTCCGCCTCGGGGAACATGTGGGGGACTCGGGGAGGTACTCGGGGCAGTCCCGGTGCCCCGGAGCCGGTGTCGGGGGTCCTCCACCGTGGGAGACCCGGAGCGGGGGTCTCGGTGTCGCGGTTCTTCCGCCGCTGGGGACCCGGAGAGGGACTCGGGGGGGGGGGGTCCTGGTGCCCCGGAGCCGGTGTCGCGGTTCCTCCGCCGCGGGGAACCTAGGGGGGACCCGGGGAGGGACTCAGGGGGCTCCTGGTGCCCCGGAGCCGATGTCGCGGTTTCTTCGCCGCGGGGGACCCGGAGGGGGGGTCCCGGGGGGGTCCCGGTGTCGCAGACTCCGTGGGGTCCCGGCCCGGTGGGCAGAACTGGGCGGCCCCTTCTCGCGCCTCCAGCTTTTAGAGGACCAAACAAGAACTTGGTGTTTTTGCACCCTAAATTATCACTGATCGCTATGAAAACATTTAATTGTACTATTTTAGTGGGGTTTATTTAGGTTGTGTTGCTGTTTGGGCGCTTGATGCAGGCACCCGGGGCTTGGCAAACGGCGGGGCCGCTTTTCGTTCCAAAAAAAAAAAAAAAAGTGTATTTCCATTCTTACCCTTAAATCTTACATTTTTGGAAGGGTCCAGAAACCCTGAGTTGCTGGGTCCGGGTTGTCACTTCACCCCGGGGTCCCCCGACTCTTTGCACATGAAAAGCCGGAGCAGGAGATGTTTGTGCTCCCATCACAGCACCCGGCTGAGGGATGGAGGGGGGAAATCCGCCCCTGTGAGCTCATAAAACACCCCAAAGTTGCAGGGAGCAAGTGTAGTCTGTGAAGTTGTGCTTGTGCGTTTTGATAATCAAGTTTATTTTCAGGGTTTGGTAGATGGACACCCCGAGTGTTGGGATCCAAAGACTTTCCAGGAGCTCCTGTGTCACGGAGAGGTCAAGCCGGGCTCACTGGGGAGCAGCAGCGTTCTAATGACAGGTCTGGTGTTTCTTTGTCCTTCTCACTGGCCCGGAGTTGCTGGGCTTTGGGAGTTAATGAGCTTGTTTTGAAGCTGCTGATTTTCCAGGCAGCGCTGGCCGATAAACCTTTGTCCCCTCCAAAGAGGGGAAAAATGTGAATGTCTTATCTTTTTCTTTAGCTTCTGGGTTTGGCCTGTTTGATTAGTGAGAAAATCTCTGTCTCTTGCAGGAGTTTTTGCTTTGCTGATGATAATGTCCACTCCTTCTCCTCCTTTCTCCTCCTTTGTATTATTATCATCCTCCCCTAAGTGTCCTGACCCCAGAACTCGGATGGCGTGTGCAGGATTTTGGGAGTGACGTGTCCTTTATCGATTCCAGACTGTGTGATTGAGCGTGTAAAATCTCTTTCCCAGTTCCTGATCCTGTTGGATGGGACAAAGGCTCATGGTTAGAGAGGAAACTTTCTCAACAGCGGGCAGAAACAAATGATGCTGCCTTGGTTTTCCTCTCACTCAGAGGCCTTTGATGTGGGCCAGGACTCCTACCTTGGCCCTTCCTGGCCCTGGCGTTGCCTTTTGTCGTCCTTTGTGTTGTCCTTCTTGTCCCTTTCATTGAGCTTGGACTGAAGGGAGACCCTTCATTCCTCCTCAGGGGTTCAGCTGGGGTATTTTGTGTTGGTTTAATTTGCTGTGCTCTGTTCTCAAAGCTTATTGTAACTCTTTGGATTTCTGTCGATAAATTTGGTACCATTTTATGGACGAAAATCAAGGAAATTACCAAGGATATATACACAGGAGTTAGAAGTCCAGGAAAGACTGTCCTTGCACGCTATTGTCAGCCTTCAGCATAGTGAAGGATGACAATATTTAATGTATGTTAAATATAAAAAACAAGGATGAACATATTCCTCCTGATCAGGGCTCCCTTCCCTGATCCAGAGTCCCTCCCCAGCTTTCCTGGAGCCCCTTTAGGGACTGGAAGGGGCTCCAAGGTCTCCCCGGAGCCTTCTCTTCTCCAGGCTGAACCCCCCCAGCTCTCTCAGCCTGTCCCCACAGCAGAGGGGCTCCAGCCCTCCCAGCATCTCCGGGGCCTCCTCTGGTCCCGCTCCAACAGCTCTGTGTCCTCCTTGTGCTGAGGACTCCAGAGCAGGACGCAGTACTCCAGGTGGGGTCTCACCAGGGCAGTGTAGAGGGGTAGAATCACCTCCGTTGACCTCCTGGCCGCACTTCTTTTGGTGCAGCCCAGGATGCGGGGTCGGGGCGTGGGGGGGCTTTCCAGGCTGTGAGTACACGTGGTACTTGTATTTGCACCACACTGGTGTAATCGCTCGTGTCGGAAATGGTGATCTGCTGGCTGAACTTGCTTATTGCACGAGTGTAGGCGTTTTAAAAACAGCGTGCTTTTCTTCAACAGCTGGAGATGAACCTGAGCAAGGAGAAGCAGCGGCCTCTGCAGGAGAAGGACGTGACCTTATTCACCCGAGTCCTTTGAATAAGTTGAAAGGAACGTACTACCTAGACAGTAAGTGTTAAATCTTACTGGCAATAATGTATCACACCACAACTCTTTATTTGGTTGCTTATTGAAGCCTTGCAGGCAGCTCTCAGGCAGTAATTAAGCCAACCTGAAACTGTAATAAAGATTCGTCTGTCCCTCGTTTCACCATTTGGCCAACTTCCACAGCTCGGATTTACAGCAACAGGGGGAACCATGGAGCTGTGCAGGTAGTGATGGCACCTTTTCTTTTAATGTAACTGTTTTCTTCTTTTCTGGTTGGGTCGCCATCCCTGGAGGTGATTAAAAGATGGGTGGATTTGGTGCTGAGGGACACGGTTTAGTGATAAGTTGCCGGTGCTATGTTAATGGTTGGACTTGATGATATTAAAGGTCTCTTCCAACCAAATCGATGCTCTGATTCTAATTTTCTGAAGGTCCCTGAAAATGCTTTTCATTATTCAGACTAAAGTTTTTACTATAAAGAAAACCTCGATGCGTTATGAACGTTTTGGATGTTTCTTGTTATGTTTAAAAACATCTCTTTGCGAGAGAGAAAACTAGTGGAGAGTCAGTACGTTGTATCCGAGGAGGTCTTAACATCCGAAAAAATAAACTCCAGTTTTGTGGGGTGACCCTATTTCCCAGATTCTGGGCTGGAGGCTTTCAAAAATTGCAGCGTTGCTTTCTGGTTATCACGGCTGGTTTGTCCCCTTTTATTGTTAAAGTGTCTTTGTTCCCTTAGGTTGTGAGGAAGGCTTGCGAGACTAATATTTTTAGGGCAAAGGAAGAGAAAATGAGTATCGTGCAGAGGATCGCCAGGGAAACCCTCGTGCAAAAGGTGGTGCTCACCTGAAGGCTTTATTGAAAGCTTGAAATTACTTGAAATCGGTCCCAAAATAAGTAAAAAAGTTAAAATTTATGTATTCCTTCCTTTACTGTATCTGTGCACGTACTCCCTTCATATTTCTACCACTGTGCTTAAATACACCAAGGGTGGAATCCAGCAAATTTGTGTGTAGAACAAACTCCGTTTAAATCTAGTTACTTGTGTGCTTCCTTGTAGAAGGATAAAGGGCTGTAGAGTTCACGACTTTCAGATGATGTTGATTTTTAACGTTTTGTGGCTTATGCTCTCCTTCTTCAAAGAAGTTGCCTCTCAGAAGAGGAAAGACGCTGTGCCAATCCGAAATAGCTGATAGCTGTGGTAGGGGAGACACTAGTCAAAAAGGAGAGGGTTGACTAGTACACAGTCTACTTGCTGCCCGTCTCTTGATGCTTTATTGCTTCTAGGGGAGATTCTGAGAAATGAGAGACCCCAAGTTATCTAAAAAGCAAGCTCCTTATTTAAAATAGCATAACATAGGGGATCAGACCAAATGGTTGATTACTTGGGTTGCCTGAGTGTCCAGCCCCGTGTCCTGCCTGCCATGGTGACCAAAAGCTGGGGTCAGAGGAAGCATGTGGGAAAGGGGAAGCGTCTATAGCAGTTCTCCCAGTGCTCTTCTGGCCTCCAAGCTCATGCTGCTCCAAGACTGTTGGATTCAGGAGCAGTTTCAATGTAGCTGGTAACCCTGAGTGGATTCGTTTTCCATAAACCTGCCTGGTCCTCTGTTGAAGCTGTATCATCTCTGAGTATCTGTGAGATCCTGGGCCAGAGAACCTCAGCTCTGCTGTCCCTCATATGAAGAGCATCCTCTTCTCGTTTGTTTTGAATCAGATTCCTGATCTTGCAGGATGGCCCCAGTCTTGTTTCAGTAGACGGTGGAGAGCAGAATCCTCCCCATCCTTTCCATCCCCCTACAATGCATCATTTTAAACCTCCTTCACTGTCTTTCTACTTGGAAAGATGAGCACAAGTCCTAGCTTGCTTGCTTTTCCTGCATGGACATGCCTTTCCATGTTTTCCTCACTCACGTTCTCTGAAATCTTGAGAAGTTACAATTGGGCATCTTTATGTAAACTCAACAACAAATACTTTGTTGTGAGACCTTTCCTTATTTGAAGGCAACCACTTGCAGGAATATTAATGCTTTGTTGCTTTGTCTTCTGCTGCAGACCTCGCTATTATAAGCTGGCTGATGAATGTGACGCCCAGATCATCCATTCATCATCTTGTACAGCGTATGAGAATGGACCTGACCCTGACTTCGGGTGCAAGCACCTTGACGTGAACCCTGAGCGGTGGAGAGGTAAGTCCTTTCACTGATTATGGCTTGGCTGAAACCATCCCTGTCAGTTCATGGTCTTGGAGCAAACCCTGTTACTTCATCCCTGTACTCAATGTTGGCCATCAGAGGAGCAACTGTTGGCCATCAGAGGAGCAACTGTTGGCCATCAGAGGAGCAACTGTTGGCCATCAGAGGAGCAACTGTTGGCCATCAGAGGAGCAACTGTTGGCCATCAGAGGAGCAACTGTTGGCCATCAGAGCTTCTTGCTTCCTCTCTCCGTGTTTTTCCCTTGAGTCGAGCTGTCTTCTAGTGTTTATGTTAGTGTTCAATGTGTGGGATGAGTATTGAGGCTGATCTTCACTACTTCATTTCGGGCATGTCTGCCATTGCTTGAGGCACAGTGGTTTCACCCATATGTGTTCGGGCAGGGAGTGCTGCCGGGATTCAGTGCTTTATATTGACAGCAGCTTCCAGAAGAAACCATTATCCCATGGTGTCCTCCCTAAGAGAAGGACCTGTCGGTCTTCAGGCAGAGGTTCTGCGGTAGCAGATAGGGAGGAGACAGGGTTTCTCCAGCAAGGGCAGAGCACAGCCCTGCAGTGAGTGGTGTGAGGCTTGTGGGATGTATTGGAGAAAGAAAAGGTGTTTACATTAGTGCTTTTCTTAATTGTATTTCCTTTTTTTTTTTTTTAGGTAACTTGGTTGATAAAACCAAAATGGAGAAAATTGAAGCCAGAGTGGTGGAACTGGAGAAAGAGTTTTGGCTGATGTGGTCGGGTAACTAATAGGTTTGGGGGGGATCAAACTAAAGCCTGTTCTACCTGGTGCTGGGCTACAAGTGCTGTCACTCACTTTGGCCTAATTGGTTATCAGCGACATGTTGTGCTTAATTTTCCTGACAGAGCGTGTGCTTACATCTTAATTAAAAAAAAAAACAACCTGAACAAACAGGTTGCAGCTGTCCCAGTGAGGAAAAACAAAGTTTGAGCTGTGGGCATGGGCCTCCCCTACCTCTTGAACTCACAGGCAGTCAGATAGTCCCCTGCGGTTTCTGTCTGGTAGGAGATGATGGAAGCTGGGATGGAGTGGAATTGGTAAAGGCTGTTCCCGTCACAGCGGTGAAGCAGCTGCCTCCAGAGTGTGCCCGGTCTCTGGTGAGTCCTTGCCAGCAAGAAAGGTGTCGCTGCCCTGTGTTTCAGTGTGAAGACGTGGTCTACTGGGAGGTGTCTCCTGCCCAGGGCAGGGGGTTGGAACTAGAGGATCTTTAAGGTCCCTTCCAACCCAAACCATTCTGTGATTCTATGTTGTCCTGGGTTGAGCGACACAGGACTGATTTCTCTCCTAATGCTGGGGAAAACTGCACTTTTAGAAGACTCTAGTGTCTGAATTTGTGAAAATATTCACTTTATAGCCAGCTAGGCTCTGTGGGATTCCAGGTCTCGGTGTTTTCGAGCCTTGCCAGGTGCAGGGATGAGGAGGAGCGAGGCCTGGGCATCTGACCCAGGTTGGCCAACTGTATTGTTTCATACCTTAAATGTCACATTTGATATAAATTAGAAAGTTTGCTGCGTAGTTCCTCTCTCCCTTGGTGGCAGGGGTCCAGAGAACTCCTTGCCCCAATGCCGGAGCCCTGAGCCCTTCCCTTCCTCCCGAAGCCGCAGTGCTCGCAGGGTCCCGCATTGGCTGTCCCTGTTGGGAGTGTACAGCTTCCTACTGATATAATTGGCTGAGTGTAATTCTTGTATATCTTATATTAGTATCAGGATTAATACTGGTTCTTTAGTATTATTGTTAATTATTTAGTTTTATCATATTAAATCTATTTGCATTTCAACCCTCATGTTTCCTTGCTTTCCCCGATTCCCCTTTCCGGGTGGGGAGGGGTCATCGAGTGAGAGAATAATTGTCTAAATGACAATAAATTGTTATGGGTTTTCTCAAACCGTAACATACGTGCGCTGGGAAACTTGGAGCCATCACTGTTGGCCCGGAGACAGACTGTTAAGAGTTTTTGCCCCTTGGATTAGGCAGAGGTATGAACCTTTGTCTCTGGTTGTGGGACTGGAGTATTGCACGAGGGATGGGTTGTTGAGGTTTTGAGAGGTTTTTTGGGAAAAGCAAGGAATTCCGCACCCCCCCATCCCTGTATATGCACATACTCCTTGTATGTCCCTGCTCAGCCCATATATTTTGTTGCCTCTTCAGCTGAACTCAAGACGGACTGCACGGAAGAGCTGCAAAAAGAAATGAAGAAGATGAAAAGGAACTTTGAGGAGGAACTACTTGATGCCCCTGGTGAGAAGGAGATGCTGGAGGTGGAGAAGCAGCAAATGACTGCGGAGAAGCAGGAGCTGGCAAGCAAAGTGTCCCGTCTGAGCGAGGAGGTCCCTCTCGGCCTGAGAAACGGGCTGACGAGTTGGGGATGGGGTACAGCAGGTCAGGCACCCTGTCCTCCTCAAAATGCTCTGTCCCTCTCTGTGAGGAGGTGACGTTGGAAGGAGGAGAAACAATAAGAGGCTCCCCTGGTCAGAGATTTGGGGGGTGCCCTCAGGAGGCTCTGAGCCACTTTTGCTTAAACAGGTAGAGGCTGAATGACACTGGTGCTGCTTCTGGCTGCTCCCTGCTTTCTTTTTCTCTTGGTGGTATCCGTAGACCCGAGGATCAGTCCACAGATCAGCCGAATCAGTCCACAGATGGCTAATTTCTCTCTAGCCCAAAAGCGGTCTCTGGGTTGGCTTTCTTTGAGGTGATTCTTGTCCTGCTCTTCTGCTCTGCGGGCAGCTCTGGTGTTTTGTTGTGCTCTGATGAGGTTTGAATCCCAGATTTAACATGCATAGGGTGGTCTGCCTTGAATCTTTCTTCCTGTACTTTGTCCAGCGTCCCCCTCGCACCCTTCTCTCAGCTCAGCGTCACCAACATCTGCCCTGGAGAGACCTGGCTTATGTGGGACTGACCCTAAAGCATCTTGGCTTTTCCCTGGCCACAGCGACTCCCCCCAGAAGTTGATAAGCTTATTCTCAGAGTTGCTTTTTTGTAGTAACAAAAGCGTGGGGGAGGAAAAAAGCAGAAACGTCATGAGTGTGGTTTTTGGGATGCCCAGTGGTAGCTGGTGTCCTTAGTTCAAGCAGTCTCCTGTTGCGGTGCCGAGTGCTGTGCTCCCCCTGGAGCCCGGGCAGGCTGTGCCTTCTTAGCTTTCCTGTCTGAAGAGTAAAGACCAAACAGTTAAGGGAATTTTTGGATTTGAATGTGGACATTTCTGCTCCTAAGTCCCTTGTCTGATAGAAAAGAAATGTGCACTCTTTGTTTTTTTGTTTGGGGTTGTTTTTTTTTGAAGTATTGAGTACTTTACCCCTGACAGAAATAGCAGAAAGCAAGATAAAGCTTTTTGCAGTTGTTCACACAAAACAAATGGTCTTGAAATCAAAGTTCAATAGAACTCCCTTTCTTGGTGACTACTTACTTTTGTAAGTAGCTCCTCTGGTGGAGAGGAGGAAGAAAATTGCCTCCATTATTGAGCCTTCTCCCTCTGGCTGCCTACTTTTGACAAGATGAGAAAGCACGGGTTGGAAGGAGGGAAACATTCAACTAATTTTGCTGCAGTTCTCAGGCTGCCTGGGACTGAGTAGTTGGTTGTGGCAGCTCCTGCTATGCCTCTGCCCCATCAGGAGGCAGGAGTGAGCCAACCAGGGGACATCTCTCCTTTCTGAGATCCTGGATACTGTGGGCAAGAGGTTTCACCTCACCAGGCTTGTACTGCCTGACGCCAGGGTTAGGTCAAGAGCTGAGAGAGGAGAGGAGAGCAGATGGTCAAAAGGGGTCATGCAGCACAAGAGAAGGCCTATCAGGGTCTACAAGATGTCAAACAACGAGGGCTACAGGCTGACCATGGTGTGGATGCACCACCGCAAGAGCACAGGCTCTGGTTGTCCTGCAGATCCACCGACTTTCTTCCCTTTTCCTCCTCACTGACACTAGGATGAGCAAATAGTGCAAGTGGAGAATTGGGGGTTTCTGTCTATCCTACACTGTGTGTCTCTACACACAGTTTGATGTTCAACCACTGACTTTTGGGGTTGGGAGCAGACTTTACTTCACTACTGTGCTTCCTGCTTGTAGCTGGCTTGCCAGCGCTCTTCTGAGGTCGTCTTGCTGCAGGAATGCTTTCCCTCTCATGGGTGGAGGACTTAAGCCCCCAAATGATCACACAGGTCACCTGTTGTGCTGCTGCCTTCTGGTCATTGGCAAGGGAAGTTGGCAGCATCTTGGGAAGGGAAGGGTGGGGATCTACGATAGGCCTGATCCTTTGGGACATACTTCAGAGTGGTACCCTCTTTGCCCTGGGCAACTGAACGTGAACTGACCACCAGCATGTTCTTGTTTCTACTTCAGATGGAGAGGCTGAAAGAAGAGCCTGAAGACACCAAGAAAGAAATGGCTTTGGGCTCTTCTTCCCTACCTGCAGCTTCACTTTCAGGCACTGCAAGGAACATCCCACCACCACACCCCATCCACTACCGGGCACTGTTTCTGGAGTCATCTCACCAGCTTCTCTGCTCCCAGGGTGTTCTAGCATCCCACCGCCTCCACCAGGTGCACCTCGACTGCTTCCATGAGGATCATCTACAAAGATTCTCAGCCAGACGTACAACTGTGAAGACCACATTGGACTAAGGTAGGACGTACATTTCAAAGGCCACCTTACACCTTGTTCTTTCACCCCAGCAAGCTCCTCTTCCCTTGTGTTTTATCTGTTCACGTCACCATGGCTGAGGGGTTTCATGGCCCTGTTTTCTGCACTCTGTAGAAAAGCCAGTTTTCTGTAGAAGGAGGAGGTTTCTTCTTTGCCTTTGCCTGCAGAGAGGGCAGGGCAGAGCACGCAGGGACCTGAAGTGCTTGGTCCTCCAGAAACTGTGCCGGAGGCCTGGCTTGCAGCGTGCTGGCATGTGTTTACCTCTGCCACCTTGGAAGGCTTTGATGAACTGTAAGGTCTTTGTTGACTTGAGGTGTCTCTCCTGTGTAAGCTGGTTTAATAAGCTGGTAGACCTTAGTAAGACCATGTGAAGACCTGGAGGCCCTTCCAGATGATGAGGTCCTCTTCAGCTATGAGGGGAGGGATGTCCTGGCTAAGCAATGCCTGCTTTTTGGTGTGACTCACAAGCAGCCTGCGAGGCAGAGCAGTTTCGGCTGTAGGCAGGGTTTTGTGGTGGTGGCAGGACATTGTGCGATGTGGTGGGCGGCTCACCACTCCACCCTCTGTGCCTTACATCTTCTTGAGTACGGACACTGGGCTTCATGCTTGCTTTCTGCACCGCCCCTCTTGCTTCTGCTTCGTTACCTGTCCCGACAGTGGTGGTAAGAGTAGGCAGCCTGGCAGAGATGTCTTCTTGGCACCTTGTACAGCCCATTACGGCTTTTCTCACTGGTTTTCTCTCCTCTCCTTCCTCCTGCGTTACCAGGTAGATGCTGGGGTTCTCATCTCCCATCTCAGAGAACTCTGTAACATCTCTCTCAAACATTTGTGGAGCTATTTCACAACTTTGCAGGACCCAGGGGCTCTGTGTGTGTGTGCGTGTGTGTATCGCCTGCCCCCACGCTCTCTGTTCTTCACTCCGCCTGAGGTCCAGGCCATGCCCTTTGGAGGGGACTTGCCCCTGCCCTGAGGACGGGGTTTGGGACAGTGTTATGTCCCAGCACTTAAGGCAAGCCCTGCAGTTCAGTAATAGAGGGGATGTATGAAAAGGAGGGCTTGAAAGGCAACGTACACAGACATTCCCACCCTCATCTTCCTTAAAAAGGGGGAAGGGGAGGAAAAATTCCATGCCTTTGTGCTTTTCTTCCTGCTCTGGGGAAGAGAACTGCACGTTCATCAGAGGAATCTGCTCTTCCAAAAGTGTATGGCTGTTGTTCGGTGCTTTGCCCCAGGGCCAGCCCGGGACCTGCCTCAGCGGTGGCCCCAGCTGCAGGGACAGCAAGATTTCTGTTTAAGGCCATTTTACGTTGCTTTTTTATCGGCAGCTCCTTGATCTGCTGCTGTGTGCTATCCCCAAACGTCCACTCAGAGCACTGGTACTGGAAGCATCTGCTTTGTGTTTCCCCTCTTCTCTTGATTTCTAAGTTGAAGGCTGTTTGTCTGAGCGTCCTCATTATTTTTCCTTAACTAATGGTCGTAGCTTGAGGTGTCCGTGGGACCCGGGAGCCTGGCAAATGTTTTCCACCTGGGACAGAAGTGAAGGAAAGCATGGAGGTGTTTCCTGCTGACCTGTGTTGCGGTTGCTGGAACCTGCAGGGGCTCAGGACAGGCCGGGCGTCACTCGCTGTTTCTGCAGCAGAGTCGGGTCAAGAACATCCCCATGGGGACCAGCAGCACCCCTTTTAGACAGGTCCCAGTTTGAGTCTCTGGGCAATTGAGGTCAGGGTGCGGAGCTGCTTTTGGACACCAGGTGGCAGCTGGATCTCTTGGTTTCTAGGGAGGCTTCGTGTCCCTGCTGCAGGCTGCGCTGCCAGCCCAGCTTCAGAGGCTGTGCCAGTGAAGTGCCAGTGCCGGGTGTGGGTTTTTGGGGGAGCAGAGCCCTGGCCATGCTGTGGGAGTGGTCTGGGAGTGCCGGTGCCGTGCAGCGCCCGCAGAGCCCCCTCAGAGGCAGGTTTCTGGCTGGACGATGCCCAGGCTGCAGAGGAGCAGAGGTTGCTCCTGCTGCACGTCCCGGCCTTCCCTGGGTGAGCTTCCGCACCAGCCCAGCAAATCCTCTGCCACCACCATTGTGGCCAGCTGGGCGAGCAGAGCTGTGGCCATGGTGGCACTGTCCTTTCTCAGCACTAACTCCTGCGGCAGGAGAGCCCTCTGGCCCAGAGCTTCCCTCCTTGGCAGCAATTCCTTTTCTTCTGTGTTTCCTGGGATGCTTTCCGTGCTGCCACCGTGCAGAGCTGAGCTGTGCCCTGGGGCAAGGCTGGCCCTGGCTGTGCTGGTGACAGGGGCCAGCCTGGGTGCTCCAGCCTCAGGTGCGCTGCTCCAGAGAACTCATTCAAGGGCACGCAAACATTTTCTGTATGGGGTTGTTTTCCACGTTAAACAGTCTGCGGATAAAGTTCCTTCCGCATTTGTCTGTATTATTTTCTGGTAGGTGTAATTTAGAGGGGCCGGAGGTGGTAATATTGAGAGAGCATAGAATGGTTTGGGTTGGAGGGACCTTCAAGGACCATCCACTCAAATCCCCCACCCTGGGCAGGGACACCTCCCACCAGACCAGGTTGCTCCAAGCCCCGTCCAACCTGACCTTGCACCCCTCCAGGGATGGGGCAGCCACAGCTTCCCTGGGCAACCTGGGCCAGGGGCTCACTGCCCTCACAGCAAACAATTTCCTTCTAATATCTCATCTAAACCAACCCTCTTTCAGTTTCAAGCCCTTGCCCCTCGTCCTGTCATGCCAGGCCCTGGTAAAAAGTCTCTCTCCGTCTTTCTTACAAGCTCCCTTTATCTATTGAAAGGTACAACAAGGTCTCCCTGGAGACTTCTCTTCTCCAGGCTGACCAACCCCAACTATCTCATCCTCTCTCCACAGCAGAGCTGTTGCAACCCCCGGACTATTTTGGTGGCCTCTTCTGGCCCCACTCTCACAGGTCCATGTCTGTCTTGTGCTGGTGACCCCAGGGCTGGATGCAGTTCTCCAGGGGGGTGTCACCAGGGCGATGCAGAGAGGGAGCATCCCCTCCCTCGACCTGCTGGCCGTGCTGCCGGTGATGCAGCCCAGGACATGGTTGGCATTTTGAGCTGAAAGCACACAGTGCCAGCTCGTGTGCCATCTGTCACCCACCAGTATCCCCCAGTCCTCCTCAGGGCTGCTCCCAACCCATTCATCCCCCAGTCTGTACTCGCACTGGGGATTGTCCTGACCCAGGAGCAGGACCTTGCACTTCATGAGGTTCATAGGGCCCACTCCTGCAGCCTGTCCAGGTCCCTCCGGATGGCATCTCTTCCCCTGACTGAATCGATGGCACCACTTGGCCAGTCTGCAGATGTGACCAAGGTGAGGGTGCACTCAATCCCACTGTCTTCTGTCACTGGTCGTCCTGATTTGAGCGACACAGCACCAATTTCTCTTCTAATGCTTGTGAAAACTGCACTTTTAGAACACTCTAGTGTCTGAATTTGTGAATATATCTACTTTATGGCCAGCTCTGGTGTGCAGGTTTCAAGGTCTCAGTACTTTGAAGTTAGCTGGGTGTGGGAATGAATCAGAAAGAATCACAGAATGCTCATGGTTGGAAGGACCTCTGGAGATCATCCAGTCCAACCCCCTGCCAGAGCAGGGTCACCCACAGCAGGTGGCACAGGAACGTGTCCAGGTGGGTTTGGAATGTCTCCAGAGACGGAGACTCCACCACCTCTCTGGGCAGCCTGTGCCAGGGCTCTGCCACCCTCACAGCAAAGAAGTTCCTCCTCATGTTGAGATGGAATTTCCCATGGTCAAAAGTTTGTGCCCGTTACCCCTTGTCCTGTCACTGGAAGGAGCAAGACCCGGGCACTTGACCCAAGCTGGACAATGGGATTATTTCATACCATGAATGTCACATTCGGTAGAAATTAAAAAGTTTGCTGAGGAGGTCTCTCTCTCTCTCCCTTGATGGCAGTGGTCGGTCCAGAGCACTCCTCGCCCTGGTGCCAGAGCCCTGAGCCCTTCCCTTCCTCCCGCAGCCGCAGCGCTCGCAGGGTCCCACATTGGCTGTCCCTGCGGGGAGTGCACGGCTCCTGCTGGGAGAACAGGCTGAGTATAATCCTTGTATATTTTATATTGGTATCGGGATCAATACTGGTTCTTTAATATTATTAACGTTAATTATTTAGTCTTATCCTATTAAATCCATTTTATACCGCAGTCCGCGGGTTTCCTTGTTTTTCCCCAATTCCCCTTCCCGGGTGGGGCGGGGTCATTGGGGGAGCGAATAATTGTCTAAACGACAATAAATTGTTGTGGGTTCCTCAAACCATAACACTGATAAAGATATTAAACAGTGTAGGTCTCAGTACGGACCCTTGAGGGACACCTCTCATTACTGCTTTCCATTTGGACACTGAGAGCCAGTGACTGTAACTCTTTGGATGCAGCCCGCCAGCCAATTTCTTATCCATCAAAGAAGATCCAAGAGCTTTGCCGGAAATCAGTGACTCCGTAGCTCCAGGCTGAGGATTTGAGGATCTGAAGGCCAGATTCAGAAAGGTATTTAGCTCCCAACACACAGAAACACAAGACACCATTGCGGACACGCAGCGTTGTACACCTGGCCTATGGGTCAGGGCCCCTGAACACCTTCTGTGGACTCAAACCAAAGCTTCTCCTGAGCGTGAAACTTTGGGGTTTTTTTTCTGAAAATACTGCCCGGGACTGTGGACTAGCTCACAAAATGTCTGTTACTGGTTAGCTGGGCCCTCCGGGTGCTCGCAAATGCATTTGAAGTTTCCCCACATGCTCTTCGTGTGTTCCAGGCTGCTGGGAGGCATCACTTTCTCTTGCTCACAGGGAAGGGATCACCAGCACAAGCGTCTCCTCTGGCAGTACCTCCCTCCTTTTTCCTTTTCCAGCCCGGTGTCCCTGGCTCCGTCACCTCTCTCTCTGGTGAGGCAGAGGCCTTTCAGGGTTCTGCAGCTGTAGCTTCTCTCTTCCTGGAGCATCTGTGCCTGTGGTGCCAACGTTGTCTGAGAAGGGGCAGTGACAGAAACTTCTCCCTTCTTACGTTGCTCAGGAACCTTCTTGGGAAAAGAAAAAAAAAAAAAAGGAAAGTCTGTCCACAACCCTGGGGGCTGCTAAACCCTGTTTCAAAAGCGTCTGCTGAGGAGAATGAATGGGGAGAGCTCACCAGGTGTCCTTCCATCATCGGGGAACGATTCGGATTCAAAAGGTCCTCTGGAGGTCTCAGGTTCACCCATCCTGCTCCAAGTAAGGCTAACCTGAAAGTTAGAGATTGCTCAGGGCCTTTTGCAGTCAAGTTTGAGTCTCTTCAAGGCCAGAAATTGTCCTTGCTCTCTAGACGTAACTGGGAGTCCTTTCTCTGGTGTTCAACCACCCTTGTGAAAATGTTTCAAGTCAGGATTTCCCTTGTTGGAGCTGGTGGCTGTTATCTCTTAACCCCCTCCCTGCTCTTCCTTCCTCGTTTCTGCTGGAGTGGCGTTGGGGAGCGCACACCAGCAGCATTAGTGGACTTTGACAAGGCTCTGGGAGCGGCGATGACGGGGAACTGAACCTTTGCTTGCTTTTGCGGAGGAGGCAGAACCTGTTTGGAGAGCTTTCTCCCTGTGTCTTGTGTTTCATCTCTGGAGAACACGTGGGGTGTCCGCTCCCTGGGTCGTGCCCGAGGAAAGGATCTTGAGTGTGTTCCCTAGAGTTTCTAGAAACTGAAGTCACTCCTCGTGGCATGTATGCAATCTATGAGTACAGGTACAGTGGTGGCTGCTCTGGGAGGTGTTTGTACGTCCCCGCTGTTTCCCACCCACGTGTATCAGAGTCTGGAGAGAAGAACCACAACCAGCTCAGCCCCTTTCCGCACAGCCGAAGCTGACCCGCCGAGCTCCCTGCTGTCCCCATGCCAGCCTTGCGTGTCTCCTGCCACACAGGGGGACGTGCCTGGAGTTTTTGCAGCCGTAATAGTAAAATCAAGCCTCCCTGGGTGTCCCATCCCGGCTGTTCCGCGCTCCGTCTGCACTCAGGCGTGCTGCTGCGGCAGGAGCATCACCGCAGAGCTCTGCTTCCAGGTCAGCTTCACCCTGATCCCACAAAAAGGACTGTTTCTTCCCCAGAAAAGGCCCTTAAAAGGGATTTTTGTAGTTAGTTATACAGCCAGTGGGACTTTTTGTGACCAGCTTTGTGGCATGTAAGTGCTGGTACCCCAGACCGCACAGCTGCGGGCTTCTGCAACCAATGTTTTCATCTCGCAGCAGGCGATGGGTGTTGCCTGTGTGCCTTGGACTGACCTTTCCTTACGCTTTAGGGCAAGCAGCACTTTTCCTACCATCCCAGTGCCACCCCCAGGGCACCCACCCGCTGCCCAGGCGCTGGTCCAGCTGCAGCAGACGTCCCGGTGCGGATGTTTTGCCAGGTGGAGGTGACGTTTCTGACAGAGGACGTGTAGAAAAGTCGGTGGGGACCAGATGGGGCTGTGACCCAGGGGTACCTCCTTAGGAATGAGGAGCTGCTGCTGTCCCCATCGGTGTTGGCACTGCCGGTGTGGCAGTCGGCTGCCGGCGCTGGTTTTTGGGGTGCTGCGGGTGATGTGTGAGCCCAGCTCCGGAGTGTAGCTCCTGCCTGTCCTGGGCTTTGCTGCTGCTGTGAGAAGCACTTGGCATGTTACTGGTGGGCTCTCTGCAGGTGTGTGGTGCTTACTGGGAGATACTGGGAGCCGGACTGGGCCTGTAGCGCCTGCGACGCGCATCCTTGGCTTTTGCACCTGGGGTGTCATCACTGGGCAGTGATTTTATTTGCAATTTGAGCTTTGAGAGGCCCCCGGGGTGAGCCCCAGGTTAGGGCCGGCGGTGCCCTAGGGGTGGGTTTTTTTTTTTTTGGCCTGGTGTGAATCTTGGGGCTTTTCTGGCTTTGAAAACTGGGGGTTTTCTTTGGGCCCCCTTTGCTGTGTGTTAATATTTCCAGGTCCCTTGCAGTGCTGTTTCCATCCGCCAGATGCGCGCAGTTGAGCCGCGTTGGCTCCGATCCCGGGAGTGAGGTCAGAGGATGGGGATTGGGAGAAGGGATCAGCTGCTCTCCTGACGAAGCGCTGACGCGGCCCTGCATCCTCCCCTGCATCCCCCCCCAATACCCCCCCCGCATCCCCCCCAACATCCCCCCCCTCCCCGTGACCTCCTTTTTCCAGACAAAGAAGGGAAGTGCCGGCTGCGTGCGCATCCTGCCCTGCGCCACTGGCAGCGCCCCCCCCGCCCCCTCCATCCTCCTTTTTCTGTGCCCCCCCCCGCCTCCGTCCCCGCTCTGAACCTGGAAAAAACAGCTCAGCTCCTATTTCAAGGAGCCTTTGTCCTCTCAGGCAGCTTGCTTGGGGAGATTTGTCTTTCTTTTTTCCCTGCCTGTCACAGGACCATAATTGGAAGGGGGTCTCCATCTGCTGCTAGGGAAAATGGCGGGGGGGGGGGGATGTCACAGGGAGAAATCACCTGCCCTGGCACACAAAAGCATGCCCCCCCACCCCCACCCCCCCCCGCGCTGGCATCACTAGCCTTTTGGGTGCTTAGTTATTAAGCAGTTTGAGAGCAGGAGCAGGGATTAGCAGTGTTTAGTGCCATTAAATGAAACGGGGACATCTGGAGCATTGTGCGTGCCCCTCTGCGCGTCCCTCTGTTGTGGGGCTCCCCACATCTCTCCAGTGCGCCCCATGCCTGCCCTGAGCTCTCAGCCATTGCTGTTGCGCTGGTGGAGTGTTCTTCTCTTCCTGCCCACCCACCCACCCCCAAAATCCCCTTCCCTGCTGACATGACAGGCTTTAGGTGGCTGCCCAGCAGTGCCAGCGCACCCCACTCCTGGGTTCCCCCACATCTCCGCCCATCTCCAGCACTCCTGCCCCATGGCACCATCATACCAGGCTGGGGCCCACCCCGATGTCTCTCTTTCCCAGCACTCCCAGTCTGACTCACCAAGGGTGTGCTGGGAAAACACCCGGCTTTTAGGAGCCCCAAAGCTAGGTTTTGCAATATTTTATTATTTTTTTTTTCGGGCCCCACATTGCTCATAGGATGAGGTGTGCTGGCACTTCATCTTTTGCTACCCCTTCCCCATGCGGCATCGTGGCAAAAAATGCCGGCTCCCCAGCACACCTGGGGTGCTGATCCCCCTGCCCTGGCAGCTGACTCCGACCTGCCGAGCTCCCTGCCATCCCCGTGCCAGCCTTGCGTGTCTCCTGCCACACAGGGGGACATGCCTGGAGTTTTTTGCAGTTGCAGGAATAAAATCAAGCCTCCCTTGGGTGTCCCATCTCGGCTGTCCCGCACCCAGGCGTGCTGCTGTGGCAGGCGCATCACCGTCGAGCTCCGGCTTCAGGTCACCCCGATCCCACAAAAAAAGACTGTTTCTCCCCCTAGAAAAGGCCCCTAAAAGGGATTTTTGTAGTTAGTTATGCAGTCAGTGGGACTTTTTGTGACCAGCTTTGTGGCATGTAAGCGCTGGTACCTCAGACCCGGCGCCTGCCAGGCTCTGTCCTTGCAGGCTGGATGGGTGCAGCTCTGATGCCAAAATGCGTGCTGGGCACCCTGCTTCTCACTGAGTTTAATCCTTCAGTGTTAGGGTATTACCTGCTGTCACCTATGTATGTAAGCACTTCCTCTCTCTCTGTCTTTTCCTTTCATTCGTTTTAAAACTCCTTGCTTTTCTTCCTCATCCTCCTTGGTGTTTAAGTTACTGCAAGGGGCTTGGGATCCTGGATCTGTTTGCGTTTTTCATCTCGTAGCCCAGTGATGCTTTTTGGTCCTTTTTGAACCGATACTGGGAAAACTTCCTGCGAGACTCACCTGGGAATTTAAACCTCAGATTCTGCTGGATTTGGCCCTGCGCTGACATACTCCTGGATCAAAAGTGGGATGCTCAGGGAGCAGCTTGCAAGGTCTCCTTGTGCTATTTTTTTTGCCTGTATCCTTTGGTCCCTGAACCTTTCCCAGGGACAGCATCTGGTCACCCTCATTCAGGTGGGTGCTGGTTCTCCCCCCCCCAAGTCCATCTTCAGCCCTTTTGTCCCATCCCTGGGCCTGGGTGTGTTCCCACGAGAGGTAACGCCAGGCTTCTGGCCCTCACCCTGCTGTGGAACTAAATACAAAGGAAATTTGATGGGTTTTCTCAAACCTGGAAAAATATATAAATGTGGAGGGCAGCGGTATTAGTTGTTGGGAGTTATATGTGTGAAACACGTTGGTTTTAGTGTCAAATACTATTCTTTTCCTAAGGATTGTGAATTTAACACAGC
Organism: Larus michahellis; assembly: GCF_964199755.1. NCBI lineage: Eukaryota > Metazoa > Chordata > Aves > Charadriiformes > Laridae > Larus > Larus michahellis. The sequence goes on along the minus strand of NC_133906.1, from coordinate 2,164,628 downwards.
GAGGAGAAGCGGAATATAAAAGGGGTGGTGGGGAGAGGCAACCAGGAGAGCACAGGAGGCAACGAGGCTGCTGAAGTTTTTTAAGCCGATATTTTGGCTATAACAACAATTTAAATGACCCAGTAAGTGCTGATTGGAGTCTCTTTTTCTGCTTGGAGTCTGTGGGGCTGGAGCAGGGCTAGAGAGCTGTTTGCCCCCCCCCAAGGCGGCCCATCCAGCGGCAGAGGGTGCTCGTGCACCATCGTGCAAATCCTTCTGCTCCCTCAGCCATCTTAGGCAGGGTGTTTTCCTTCCCTGCAGTCTCCATTTTATGTTTCTGACGCAGAAAAATAAAAAGGCCAGCAAAAAGAGGAGGGGGGGGGCGGGGGGAGGATGGGGGGAAAAGCAGGATGTGACGAGGCAAAGCTTGGCGGCGGCTTTCTCGGCGCCGGGGCAGGATGTGGGGCTGGGGAGGAGGGATGCTCTGAGCCCCGACTGGTACCCAGGGGGATGCAGAGGGAATCTCTGGGGAGGGGAGATGCCGGAATTGGGGAAAAAGGGGCGGGGGGGGGTGGCTGTAGAGAGAAGAGCTAGCATTTCAGATGAAATCCTGCTTGGAGCACCCCTGCCAGCCCCCCCCCTCCCCGAGGCTGGATGGTACCCCCCCTTCCCTCCATCCCTCGCTGTGGCAGGATGCTGGAAGCTGCTTTTTTTTAACCCCCATCTCTGTAGGAGGCTGAGCAGCCCCCACAGGGTGCCTGGAGGCAGGATGGAGCTGAGGTTTCTCTGCAGACCTGCTCTTCTCCGGGCTGCCCAGACAAGAGGGGACTTTCCTGTTTTCATTGTTCAGGACACTGAGATCTGTTCTTCCTCTTTGTGGGTTTTTTTTTGTGTGTGTGTTTTTTTTTTTTGTTCTCCCTTCCTGCCTGTGCACGTTGAGGGGGTGGCTTGTTGCCCCAGGGTCGTTTGCGACAAATCCTGGCAGCGGCACCTTTCCCAGCTGCGCGGAGAGCCCCAGGAGAGCTGCCAGCGTGTGATATTGAGTAACTGTTGTCAGCTTCTCTATTTGTAGTTACCATTTTTCTGTTATTCGTCACTGCATCCTTCGTGTTGTGCAGTGGAGCGCTTAGGGGCCAGCGGGCATTTCCCAATCCAGGAGATGAAGCAAGCCGGCAAACCAAACAGCTGGAGTTCTTTTCCAACAGTGAACTTCCTTGAACCAACCAAACAAGGATGCTGTGGGCTTGGAGATGGACTCACGCATCGATGGTCCGCTCCGGACCGCAGCCCATGTCTCCCATCCATGAAAGGCGGTTGGCAGGAGACAAGTTTTGTGAACCTCTGTAGGGCTCCTGGGCTTGTTTGGGGTTTTTTGCAGGCTGAGGAGTGCACCTTAAAGGTTTTCTTTGGTGGCATCTGTCGTTCCAATACCTGAGAACCAAATTGGTAGGTCCTCACCCTTATGGGTATGTGCACAGAGAGAGCAGCTGGCGTAAATGTAATGTAAACTTCAAACCAGCCCAAGCTGCCAGCTCCGAAACCTGCCGGAGGTGCAGATTAAATACTTCGCAATTTGGTCCAAGTCCATCGGCAAACTTGAACAAAACTCCCTAGGAAAGCTGACTTGTTTAACGTCTGTTCGGATGAGTCGGCACAAGCAGCTCAGCCCTCGGTGCCAGGGAGGTGGGGGGTATCCCTGCAGGAATGCTCAGTCACTCCTTGTTATAGAAACCTCTTCCTTCCACGTAGGTGAGTCCTGGTCACTCTTGTGCTTATCAAGTCCTAGGCCCAGTTTATTCTCAAGTTCTTCCATCCCCTTTTATTTCTTCCCTAGAAACATGATTTTTGCAGCTTAACGGAGCTTTTTGTTTTGCTTTTATCCAATGGCTCTGTGCTTTTTTTTTTTTATTCCGCTTCCCACAGCCAGGCACAAGGATGCTTCTCGGGAAGATAATAAACGTCATGAGAGCCGCTGTGGTTTTTGGGGGCAGTTAGCCGAGTATCTTTTCCCTTTAAATATCCTAAGCTAAAGTGCCCTTTGTCTGTGATCTTGCTATATGAGCTTGCGTGCCCGCATATACGAAAATAGGTCAGCGATTCTGTGGCGGCGGCAGCAGCCGTGCTGTCTGCTCGCTGGCCTCGGGCGGCAGCGGGGCTGAGGGAGGAGGAGGAGGAGGAGGAGCGGCACAGCCATAGGTCAGCTGCCGGGGAGCGATGCTCGTCCTCCCCTGCCTTGTTGCTGGGCAGCATTGGAGCTTTTGGGGACCGGCGAGCGGGGTGGAGGGGGCAGCACTACAGGCTTCCGCGGCCCCTTTGCCCAAGGTGTCGAAGGGTCAGCTGGTGAGGGGTGGGTTTCTGTGCTGCTTCTCCCCTTCCCCATGGTCGGGATGCAGCAGGAAGGGGCGTCTTGGCTTTCGTAGTCACCCTGGGATGGGTGCAGACCCCCCCTGCTTGGTCCAGCCTGCGGTGAAGCAGTGAGTTTGTAGGTATCCGAGCAGTGGGATGCCTCAGTCGTTCCTCTCCCGGTGTGGAGGCAGTTGGAGTCACAGGACGGGGTACAAACCCTTTCCGCGCTTCTCTGTGTGAGTCCTAGGAGTCTTGGTGGGGCTGTTCATGCCCCCGGAGAAGGGGGTGTCTGTGACAGCCTGACTGTGGTGCAACACAGAGGTGGGGGGCTGTTCACAAGGGTAAAGACAGTCTAGGGGCTGTGATGATGTTGGGCATTTTTCAGTCACTCTTCCTACACCAAACCTGCAGACGTGTCTCCCAAAACGCTTCCCCTCATGCCGCTCCACAAAGCTCGCACTGATGTCCGCGTGGATATTGTCAGGCCCAAAGTTGCTGCATTTATTTAAGGCAAAAGATGTCTTTAGCGAGGTCGTCTTTATGGGAGAGTCGCCTGTGTCCATATCTGTGAACACCAGGGAGAGCAGTGCTCTGATTTTTCCCTACCCCTATGAAAAGGTGGTTGTTGCCTGGAGCAGCCAGAGCTTTGGTACTTATTAGGAGAGCAGTTCTGGCCGGACGTTGCATGAAGAAAAGCTGCGTGGTTACCCAAGGGATAACTCCTTCAACAGCTCACAGCTTACCTGCCTTTGCTGTCCTCAGAAAAGAAAGACCAGGAGGGCAAGAGAAGAAAGAACCTCCAAAGAAAAAAGGGGAAGGAGCTGCACTTGCTGAGTTTGGACAATCTTCTGCCAGTAGGAGCAAGTCAAAAACTGCTTCTCTTTGGTGCTCATCAGGGGATTGTTCATAAAGCTTGACCCGCGTTTCTTCCTGGGCCTTGGCAGATCGTTTTTCTCCACTTGTCTTATGAAAAGATGAAGACTGCAGTCCTGGAGCTGGACGAGACTGTGCTGAGCACTAGCGCGGTGCAGGTGAGTTTCTGAGCCTGCTCTTTCGTGTAAGGGTGGGAGAGGCGCGTAGTCAGAGAGCTATTTGTACCCTGCATCTCTTGGGCTTCGCCCCAGTGCCGGTCCAGGCAGCTCCATCCCACTGGTTTGTGCACTTCTCTTGCAGAACTTGCTCAAGCTGCTGCCACAGGTGGTGAAGCTCAGAAAAACGAGTATGGCAGAGTATGAGCAGTTGGGGGTTCTGGTAAGTGATTTTTCCTCTATTCAGACAAACAGATCACATCAGCATCTTCCCCTAACAGAAAAATCGCGTTTTTCACTGTTTTGTTCCTTGCGTGATGCCCCACTCCGCCTCCCGCTTCATGCTCCTTGCAGCGTCTCTGTGTTTTCTCTGTCCAATGTTGCACAGAAGATGATGAGAGAGACACAGATTTATTCTCAGGACCCGGAGCTAGTGGTAAACATCAACTACAGCAGTAAAAGTTCCATTTTGGGGATGTTGGGAGGGGGAATAAATGGGAGAAAAGAGAGCAAAGGGAAAGGGAAAACTCCCCAGAGGCCACCTGGGATGAGAAACAGCAGGAGTCTCCCTGAATAAACACTTTCTCCAGTGCATTCCCTTAAATACTTTTCCTGCAGTAACTCTTTGGACACTTCAGGTCTTGCTCAGTCTCCCCATTGTCAAGTCCTTAGGCTGAGAGTGTGGATTGGAGCAGGCTTTGATTAGGTGCAGGTGTTGCAGCGCTCATTGCCCATTAAGCTTAGCGTTGCCCATCCTCGGGTGATGTTTAGTGGTTGCTTTAATAACCCTTGTCTTCTATTGTTGCCTGGTGAGGGCCCAGGTACCAGCTCTCAGATCAGAGCACAAAGCAAGGGCTGCAAAGGGCTACCAAGATGCTGAGGGGATGGAACACCTCTCTTATGAAGAAAGGCTGAGGGATTTGGGTCTCTTCCGTCTGGAAAAAAGGTGACTGAGGGGGGATCTTATCAATGCTTATCAATACTGAAAGGGTGGGTGTCAGGAGGATGGGGCCAGGCTCTTTTCAGTGGTGCCCAGCGACAGGACAAGGGGTAACAGGCACAAACTTTTGACCATGGGAAGTTCCATCTCAACATGAGGAGGAACTTCTTTGCTGTGAGGGTGGCAGAGCCCTGGCACAGGCTGCCCAGAGAGGTGGGGGAGTCTCCGTCTCTGGAGACATTCCAAACCCGCCTGGAGGCGTTCGTGTGCCACCTGCTGCGGGTGACCCTGCTCTGGCAGGGGGATTGGGCTAGAATCACAGAATAGTTTAGGTTGGAAAAGACCCTTGGGATCATCAAGTCCAACCATCAACCCCACTCTACAAAGTTGTCCCCTACACCATATCCCCTAATACCACGTCTAAACGACTCTTAAACACATTTGGGGATGGTGACTCCACCACCTCCCTGGGCAGCCTATTCCAGTGTCTGACCACTCTTTCTGTGAAGAATTTTTTCCTAATGTCCAGCCTAAACCTCCCCTGATGCAGCTTGAACCCATTCCCTCTTGTTCTATTGCTAATTACCTGTGAGAAGAGACCAGCACCAACCTCTCTACAATGCAACGTCCTCTCAAGTAGTCGTAGAGAGGTTGACTAGAGGGTCTCCAGAGGTCCCTTCCAACCCCAACCATTCTGTGATTCTGTGAAAAGGAAGATCAGCTCTCCCATCAGTGGTAATTAACTATTCTATTCTAATTGCTTCCCACTGCAACAACCCAGCACAATAGGCCTGGGCTGGGGGGTTGATTTGAGGGAGATAAGGGAGAGGCAGGTTACAGCAGTGAGGACTCATCGTCAGTCTTACCTCTGGTTTTGTGAGCCCTTACACACTTTTAAGGAAAATAAAACCAATAAAACCAAGAAGTCTCCTCTGCCTGGCCTGTCTGCTGCACACCCTGTCTTACGGTAGGGATTTATTTCTGTAGGATCCTTTTCTTCCTCGGCCTGCTTCCTGATGATGCTTTTTAGCATCCTTATGACCAATCAGTGACAAATTTAAATTCTGCACTTAATTTGTCAAAAAAAAAAAAAAAAAGAGGCTATAAATGTCTTTAACCTGCTTGGACAGCAGGAATTCTCTTTGGGCTGCTTAGTACTAACTTTATTACCTAAGTTTCCAAATAGTCTGACTCGGTTCCTACAGATAAGGCAGTTTTATCGTCATGCTTTGGTTTGGGGAGAGTCTAAGTGAGTAAATTTTGGACTTGGTGGATTTTTAAGATCCAAACAATATCTGTCCTTCTATCTGTGTTCTGGAAAATCTACGGTTCCTGTTCTTGTTCCCTGCAAACAAGCTTGTATAAAGTGCGTGGTTTGGGTTTACATCCCCCCCCCCGCCCCCAACACACACACATCCCTGTTTTGTTTTTTTTTTAAAGGCAAGAAAATAAATGAAGAGCTAAGAGCTCCCTATTTGTCTTCCCCAAGCACTTTGAGACGGTCTCAGCTGTCCTATTTTTGAGACATAGGAGAAATCTGATGTTTGAAATGCAAAAGCATCTGGTAAAACTCCAACAGGGTAAGTCATTTTCTCCTGCCACGTTTAATTCCAAAAAAATAAAAATTTGGCCGTGCAATGCCTGGAGGAAACTCCCATCAGGAATATTTTATTATTTTTTTTTTTCCCCCCTTTCTTCAGTGCAAGAAGTCTTCACATGGTCAGATCTAAAAAAGCCTCCTTTAGCAGACCGGTTAAGTTTTCACAAGCCCGTTTAGCCTTGCTGCGGGATAACGGGCAGGGAGAGAGCGAGGTGGGGAAGGGGAAGAGCAAGACCCCAGCTCTGATGAATCCTGCACCGAGGAGGACTCTCTAGGAGTTAAGACTGTGACCTCAAATGAGAGCTCTGCCACTTGTCAGAAACGGGGGAGTGGAAAATAAATCTGATCTTGTTACTACGCTGGAGCCTTCATAAAGTTTGAGAATCATAGGATTGCCTAGGTTGGAAGGGGCCTTTCGGATCATCTAGTCCAACCATCGACCTAAGACTGACAAAATCCATCAGGCAGGATGCCTATTTCTGTATTTTTTTTTTTACTATTATTGATCAGAGTACCATTTTTACAGTTAAGATGCACTCAGGGCTTAGAATGACCTTTTCCGGGAAGGATGATGATTCTGACATTGCTCAATCCGTTTCTGGAAGCATCTCCTCCTGTGCCCGGCTGCGTGTAACCTGTCTGGTATCTGCAACCTCAACTTAGTCTCCTTCCTTCTCCTCCTCAACTCCTGGGTAACCTTCGAAGCCCAGCCCTGGCCATGATAATGTACGCTCAGTCTGAGGTCTTCTAAAGAGGGGAGATGTAGATGAGATCTCGGGAAGAAATTCTTTGCTGTGAGGGCGATGAGTCCCTGGCCCAGGTTGCCCAGAGAAGCTGTGGCTGCCCCATCCCTGGAGGGGTTCAAGGCCAGGTTGGACGGGGCTTGGAGCAACCTGGGCTGGTGGGAGGTGTCCCTGCCCAGGGCAGGGGGTGGCACTGGATGATCTCTAAGGTCCCTTCCAACCCAAACCATTCTGTGATTCTGATTCTCCTTCCCGATAGCTTGCCCGAGGATGGGATCTGAAAGAAACTGTTCCAGAGACAGAACCTGCCTGTTCACAAAATCGTTCTGGTGGCTGTAACAGGTTGGGAAGCAGCACCAGTAATGAGCCATTGTTTGTCAATAACTGCCTGTATTCAGTTGTGTGAGAGTCCAAAAAGGAGATGGTCTCGCCTAACAAGCTGCTTCAGAGACGTGCCTGTGCTGCTGCAGGACCCTGTGACACAGACGTGCTCGGTGACGGTCCCACGAGACTCAGCAGATCGGTGCTCATCTTGGGCAGCATCTCTTCATCTCTGCTTAAACATCTTTCTGCGTTATCCTCCCGCTGATTCCTGTGCTTGTCACTGTGTTGGGCTCTGGCTCAGGTCAGCAGGAACCAAATGCTTGATAGCTCTGAAGTCTGGGAGACCGTAGGCAACGCTTTAATGCTTTCTGCGTTTAATCCTCCACATGGGAGCTGGTGACAGCAAAGAAAAAGATTGCTGCCTGCCACTCCTCTTGCCTGCATCCTGCACCTCCTCGCTTACCTGCAGAGGCAGCAGGCCTCTGGCACTAAGACTTAATTTAATTAGTTTTTTTTTTTCTTCGTAGAGTGGATCTGAGCATGGTACGGTGCGTGGGCTCAATCTCTGCAGCTAAAAAGAGGAAGTGACGTGGGGGTCTCTGGGGGGGGATTGCTCTAGGGCAGCCTGGGGACTCCGGAGTGGGTCTGGATAGAGCTAGAGAAATCAGCTCTCTGCAAGGTGAGGGCTTTTCCGTGGGCAGTTTGGGGAACTGGATAGTACCCTCTGGGTTTATTTCCCAGCTACCTGCACGTGGCTAGAAAATACACCCAGAGGATTTCCAGGACCTGGGAATACCTGCTGGCGAGGCTTCCCACGCCTTTTGTACCATCCTTTCTGACCAGTTTTTCTCATGACCAGCTCCGAGACACAAAGTCCTGGGATCAAAAGCGATCCCAGTGAAGGCGAGACGTTTGCTGTGCCTTGGGAAACAAGGCTTGGGATCTCGGCTGCTCTGAACAAAGACAGTTTTGGCTCGTTGCTGTGGCTGCAGAGCCTGAGGCTGCATCCCAAAGATGCCTTATTTGCGGCGTTACAGTGGAAGCCTTTTTCCTATTAGAGCTGCGGCCGCGTAGGGCGGCGAAGGAAAGAAACATGGATGAAATGAGCGGATGCGATGTGTGGAAGGAAGGATACCTATTGTTTTGTCCTGTGATAAAAGGCTGGTGGTGCTGAGTCAGTGTCCAGGGAGGAAGGAAAGCAGGAGGCAGCAGCAGGATGCGGGATGCAGATGTATCCGTCACCCGGAGAGAGGACGAAAGCTCTGCTGAATACCTGACTGCTGCCCCCGCACAACCCCGGTGCTCTTACCTGGTCTAATATTTACCTTTGGCTAATAAGCTGTTTTTTAACATAGAATAACATTTCCAGTGTAGCTCCATCCCTTGTCCCCGGCTGCTGGGCCCACCCCGCTGTGCTGCACTGGAGTTGGGCTTCACGGCGCCTTTGCACCTTTCTCTGGGGCTGTCAGCCTTTAACTGGCTTCAAATGACGGGTCCAAGGTCACTTTTTAATCTCGTTTTGGAGACTGGAGATTGCCGAAGCGTGCGGACTTTTTCTGTTGTGTCCCAGCCCTTACCAAAATACCAAAAATTTAAAAAAAAAAAAATAAAAAAAAAATGGAAAGCAGAGCCTTGGTGTGGTGCCTTGGTATGGCTCGGTTTGTGTTTGCACCCACCCCATCTGCCCGGGAAATGCCCATGAGGGTGTGTATGAGTGAGTTGTGCCCTTGGTCTGAGCACATCCAGGAGGAGAAAGGAGCATATTTCCCAGGAGATCCGCTGCCGAGGGAGCGCTGAGGCGTTGCCTGAACCAGTTGATTGTCAGTGCACGGGGGCAATTTGCCTGGATCTAAACAGGGGGTGAGCCACGCTTCTGGCAAAGGTCAAAAGGCATTTTTGGGGAGTACATCTGGAGTCCTGATGACAGTTGCGGAGTAGAAACTATGCTCCTGCTTAAAGCAAATATTTTAGGAATGTCCTTCTCTGTTTTTATGTTGGGGTTTTGGTGGTGTTTTGTTTTTTTTTTTTTTTAGTGTCTGCTGAGAACTTGAAGAAAAGCTTAAACATGACAAAAGGAGAGAGTCTGAATGTGCAGTGTAACATTCTGAACTTTCCAGCCAACACGGGTAAGAATGACAAATTTGTGGGGGGGGGAAAAAAAATGACAATATCCTTTTGCTTTTAGCAAGAGAAACGTTTCAAAGTGGATGTGAGCTGTGGCAGAAGGGATTCATGGATCTCAGCAAAGTTTGGAGAGGGATAGAGCCGAAGGGCCCATCACGTGGGAAGAGGCATTTCTGTCGTGGTGTGGACCGTGGGGTGTTCCTCTACAGCTGAGGAGGGGAGGGGGGCGCGGATCTTGGAGTGCTGCAGGGATGCTGTTTGCCATCAGCAGGGGATTTCTGTCATTCGGAGCCTCCTTGATGGCTTTGGACAAAGGGATTGCTGCTCTGGTCAGTTGTTGTCTAAAAGTGAGCTGCCTGACTGTGTTCCTCCAGATTCTGGGCTTCAGATTTAGATGAGATCTCAGGAAGAAATTCTTTCCTTGAGGGCGGTGAGCCCCTGGCCCAGGTTGCCCAGAGAAGCTGTGGCTGCCCCATCCCTGGAGGGGTTCAAGGCCAGGTTGGATGGGGCTTGGAGCAACCTGGGCTGGTGGGAGGTGTCCCTGCCCAGGGCAGGGGGTGGCACTGGATGATCTCTAAGGTCCCTTCCCACCCAAACCATTCCATGATTTTAAGACACAGTATGACGAGTTGCAAGTGACGTGCTCACGCATGGAGGGCCTCTCTGCAGAACTGGGTGTTTCCCTCACTGCCCAGATCTACAATGCTTCTTACTCCCCCTGTTCCAAAGAGGGACCTTAACTGCTTTTGTATGTTTCCCCCCCACCCCAGCCATCCTGTCGCCCCGAAGCAGCTGTTTCTCTTGTTCTGCAGGAAGCTGTCACGGAGAATCCAAAGCAGCGTGAAACAGATGATACACCGTGCAACGCTGGCGAAGGAGGAGGCAGAGAAGAAAGGCCAGGAGTGACAGGAGCAGGGAACAGCTGGTAGACACGGATGCAGGTACGAGATGCAATTGGGTGTTTGGGACAGCAGAAGTTTTGAACTGGATGCAAAGCCCTAATAATAACGTGTGTGGAGGGCTACAGGTGAAGAGAGAAATGCTCTGGAGCTGGATTCCCAAGGATGGAGGCTTGGGACAGCATGAGTGATGTTTCTTTCTGTTTCACTGAGGGGATAAGTCCTGAGAGCAGCAGTTTGCAGGTTTTCCTGGAGAGCTTTCAACATAAATGTTGGACAAGCCCCACTAAATCCATCTTCAGCGAAGTGCAAAGCCTCCTAAGGTGCAGAGAACTTTACCAAACCTGGGGGCCTTCTTGAGAGCCTTCTTTGCCTATATAAAAATGCAGCAATTTGCATGAAACACACAAAAGCCTTTTCAGCGGTGCAGTCCCGCGCTCCGTCTCCTCCCTTGTTTCCTTGGGAGGCCCGGTGGGTGCTAGAGTTCCCCCCGTCCCAAACCGTGATGCTGTGCTCTATTAGTGCGGGAGTCTGGCATTACGCTCCTCTCTTCCAACCACACACGCCTCAGATTTCTTTGCAAATGTGTTTCAAAAGGGGGGGTGGGAGGGGGAGAGACCATAAACAATCTTAGGAGCTTTTCCAGTGCTGTAGCCTGAACCTGGGAGTACCTAAACCAGTGGGACGGGCTCTGTGGGATAGCCTTGCCATGATTGCATGGACTTGGGTGCCTTATTCGTCACCCCGTCTGTGCCCTTACCTCTGAGTGCGTGCGTCCGATAGCAGGTGCTCCTGCACCACGGCTGCACTGCTCTCCGGGAGCAGAGTGGACCTGTCATCCCTCCCTTCGCCGGCTGAACAGCAAAACCGTGTTCCCATGTTGCTGTTGCCCGCTTCCCTTCCCAGCTCCATACGTGCTCAGGGCCAGGGGCGTAGATCTAACCCTGTCACTTTGTACTAAAAGCGCCATTTCCTTCCCCTTTTTGCAACATTAACTGCTACATTAGGATGTTCATGAGTTGAAGGTTGGAAGCCTCCTGACCTGTAGCTACTACAGGCGCAGACCTGAAAGCCCACGCAAGTGACAAAGTAACCTGTCTCAGCGGTTGTGGCTGGTTGGAATTCCACCTTCTGCTTAGCCCAGGAGGTTTAACGTGACTCTGCGAGTGCCCCCGCGCTGTCCCCACAGCGTGGGCTTTCTCCCTCAGCCTGCTCCCCGCTGCCGGCTGCATTCCTTGCTTCCAACATATGGATTCAATTACTGTCCCCCTTCTCCCTCTTGATTTCCTGCCTCGTTGGGTTTCCTGAAATGCATCCCCTCCTCCTGGCAGCTTCAACTCCCGCAGTGAGATGCTTTGCAAGCTCTCACATTCCTCCCTCTCTCCCTCCCTCCCTCCCTCCTGCCGCTTTGCTGCCTCTCACAAGGTGGTCCCAATCCAGAGCACGCACAGAGGACGCTGCAGCCCCGCGCTGTCGCTACAGCTGAGGCCAGGAACCTCAAGGGCTTGGCTTTCCCCAGCTTCACTAGCCAGCCCACTAAATGCATGTTCAGCGACTGGCAGGGCTGTGTCCCAGCTCCTCTTGACAGAGGTCCCCACCCTGCCACAGCATCATTCCTAGATCACGCTCCGGTTTTCAGCCAACTGCTTCATTTACAAGACTTCAGGCATTTTTCCTATTCCCTTCAGAGGCCGTGGGCTTTCTGAGCCTCTGCGCTTTGAAAAGGAGCATCAAACCGCTCTGTGTTTCTCCTGGGTGCTGTTTGGCTTCTTTCCCGGTCATCCACTCCTGCAGAAAAGCCGCATGCCCATGGCTTTGGCCTTTAAAAGCGTTTGAGGAGGAGGGGAGAGGGAGCCCCATCTTCTCCATCGGTGGTTCTCTCAGCCCCTGCCTGCTGCTCGGGGGGGCAGGTGCTGCAGCATTGTGGGGGCTGGAAATCTGAAGAAATCTGAGCAGCTTCAAGGGGCAGGGGGAGATGGAAACGGTTAAATCACGCAAACGAACAAGTTAATGATTTCCATCCCCTTGCTGGCATGTTTTAGTATTCGGAAGGGGGTCTGGCCAGCAGCTGTGCCAGCAATTGTAGCTCAAAAAGAGTATTTTCTTTCTGTGTCGGCTTTCATCCGTGGCCCCTTTGGATTCCCCTGACTCCCACAGATGCCAGAGTTTCCAGGGCTCCTGCTGCTGCGAGTCCCTCTGACTGTTTTCCCTCCTCTCCCCGGCGATGGAGTTAGATGATGGCGGGGGGGGATGAAGATGTTTGGTCCTTGCTTGCTTCCTGCCCCCATCCTTCCCCAAACAGAGGAGAGGCTTTTTCCCAGGATCCAAGCGATGCAGCAGCACTTACAAATGGAAGGGAAAGCTGCAGCTTCTGACCCTCTGAATCCGGGAACGTGGGGGAGCAACTTAGGGGACAGCTTGGGAGAAGATCCAACAAATAAATATCCGTTGCTGAGCAGGTTTGCAGTCAGCTTCAGATGCAAGAGCCTTATTATACAATTAGGTTTAAATATTGTTATATATATGGCTCATATATAGTTATATATTGTATAATAACCTGTATTATAATAAGCCTGTACACTGTGTGTCCAGGTTCTCTCACCTAAGGTCACTGAGCCCCAGCAACAGGCACACGGGAATGGGTTTTCCCTGTGGATGTTGTTTTAGTTTCCCCTCAAGGGATGGTGCTGGTTCTGTCCTGGACCACTTCCCCCACGAGGACCAGTAACTCCTCGGCGTCTCCTGAGTGCCAGAGCCCTGTATGTCCAGTACCCGGAGAGCCTTTTGTGGGATATCAGGCTTTCTGGTGCCTTCTGCTATTGCAAGAATGGTGGAAGCACGGAAAGGGAAGGAAAGGCCTGAACTTCTCAAATCAGGTGAAGTATGAAGGGTGTTTAGAAGTCTCTTGAGTCCACTAAAGCTGGAGGGGAATAAATGAAGCACAGAGGTGAGGCAGGGACCCCAACTCCCAATGTCCCAGCATCCTTCCCCAGCCTGCCGGTCCCGTTGTCTGGCTTGGGCTGAGTTCAGTCTGAAGTCCCCGTTGGGCCACTGCCCTGTCTCATACTCAGAGACCCTTCGCAGCAGCCCAGACCCTTCGCTTGGGCTTGGTACAAGCCGATGAGTGAGTGTAAGGAACTAGAAAGCTGTAATAGATGCCAGTGGCTTTCTGCTATCGCTCAAACCTGCCCTTAAAACTTTGAGAGCCCCTACAGGTGAATTTAGACCGGTTTGCTCCGAGAAAAGCACCTCTGCCAGCCAAAATCACAGTGATGGGCACTGTGTCCTTCCTAGGAGCCCCCTCAAGGCTCCAGCGACCTGTGGGGTGTATACCTGCACCCTCCATCCTTACAGCCTCCCTTTACTAGCCCAAAAGCCGGGGCTGGTAGCCATGTTTCATGCCCCAGTCATCCCCCCCAGCATGCTGCTGCTCTTCCTGCTCCTTTCAGCTGTGTTTTTGGGGTGCTGGGTGCCACCAGCTCTGCCCCGGCGTGGGCAATGTGGGTCAGCTTGGTGGGGGGGTTGCCGGCAGGTGGCAGCCTGTGCAGGCAGCACGGGCGGGCTCTCGCAGATGTTTAATGGGATTTTATAGCTCTGGGTTTCATCGGGAGCTGTTGTCACGGTAACGGAGATCTGCAGAGAGCCCCGTGCATTCGGTGTTAACCGCTTCGGCGCCGCGCCGATGGCCGAGGGAGGAGGCGCAGGGCAACGAGCAGCCCCGGGAGGCTTCTCTTAAAGGCTGTCACAGAATCACCGAATTGTTCGGGTTGGAAGGGACCTTAAAGATCACCTATTTCCAACCCCCCTGCCCTGGGCAGGGACACCTCCCACCAGACCAGGTTGCTCCAAGCCCCATCCAAGCTGGCCTTGAACCCCTCCAGGGATGGGGCAGCCACGGCTTCTCTGGGCAACCTGGGCCAGGGGCTCACCACCCTCACAGCAAAGAATTGCTTCCTCATCTCTCATCTAAATCTCCCCTCCTTCAGTTTGAAGCTGTTACCCCATGTCCTATCGTTACACTGTCGTTGAGCGATTTGTGCCCGGAGCTCGCAACCTCCACCTGGCTTTGCAGAGGCAGCAGGAATGGGCTGTTTTATTTAGGACTGGGGTTTTAATGGCCTTTTCAAAGCTGCTTCTGTGCTGTTGGAGCACAAAGCTGTGCCCCAGAGCAGTGCAGGGGGGGTTCCGTCCTCTGCCCGGGTATCCTGGCCCTTGCGTTTTCAAGCTTCCCACACAAACAAGAGGAGACAGCAAGTGAGGACGGGTGCAGGACTCCCAGGTTCCCACTGGGGAGGGGGGGGAATGTCTGACCGATGCCTTGTCCCAGTACATCTCATCCTACGCTGTGGCTTGGACACCTCCTCTGGGACTGTGGCTGGACAGGAGAGGGCACCGGAGCTGCACTGCCACTGGGATGGTGGCAGCACATGTGTCACGCCTGCACATGGCTCCCCGAGGGGTGACATCCCTGTTGCTAGGGAGGGTGAGGAACTGAGGCCAGGCTAATCTCCTTAGTGTCCTGAGCACCATCACGAGAGTGAAAGGGAGATTAGAGAGCAGGGTGGCATTAGCAGCCCAGGCCGCTCATTGGAGAGGAGCAAGGAGATAACTGAGCCAAGCAGAGACGGAGAAGACCCTGGGGGAGATCAGCAAGAGGAGCTGGAGGGGCCTCCATCAGCAGCAAATAGCCCAACAGCTGGGATCTCTGAGGAAGTGAAAGGCTTTAGACAACATGCCCCAAAATCCTGGCGGAGCCGACCCTACTCTCTCCTCCCCCAGGAGGAAGGTGTTGCCAGGCAGTCTGGATCCTAATCCATTCCCTGCCATCCAGAGCGGGGGAGGTGGATGCCTTCCCCCACCCCCTGTCATATCAGTGGGGCATGAAAACATTCCCTTGAAGGAATACAGAGGGGAGAGAAAACCACTGAGAGACATGGAGGAACAGGACGTGGGGTATTTATTGTCCCTTTCCACCATACAAGAGGCAAAAGATGCGATTTTCTGTAGCAGAGCAGGATGTGAGGCTGTTGCTCACAAAGCTTCCATGAAGGAGTCCAGATGCTGGGCTCCATTCCCTGTTCCTGCCACGTGGGTGTCACGGGGTCCTGTGTTTTCTTTGCAGGTGGCTAACAGGGCTGGAATGATGGATGTTTTACAGGAAGCTTTGTAGTCCAGCAGCCTGTCCTGACGGAGCAAGGGAGCGTGGCAGGGGAGGTGCTGCTCACCAGGTTGTGTCACCCCGCACTTCTTCCCGCAGGGAGCTCCAGGGCTGGTAAGGGAAGGAAAAAAAGGGTGCCTACTGTTACTACTTGGTGTTTGTTCCTTCCACTCAGCTGTCAAGGAAACCATGGCATGGTTTGCATACCCAGCTGGTATTGCTGCAGTTGCTGACCTGTTACGTCCTTTTAATCCATATCCAAAATAGCTTCCCCACCCCTCCATGAGAGCTGGCTTACATAGCACCTTCCCCTCTGCACTCCCGCCTGCCCTCGTTTGTTCTCCTGCCCAGTGATGATGACCAGGACGCCAGATTTTTTCTAAGAATCATAGGATAGTTTGGGTTGGAAGAGACTTTTAAAGGTCATCTAGTTCAACCCAACCCCCCTGCCCTGAGCAAGGACATCTTCAACTAGATCAGGTTGCTCAAAGCCTCGTCCAACCTGGCCTTGAATATTTCCAGGGCATCCACCACCTCTCTGGGTGACCTCTTCCAGTGTTTCACTGCCCTCATTGTAAAAAAAATGTCATCCTTATACCTAGTCTGAAACTATTCTCTTTTAGTTTAAAACCATTGCCCCTTGTCCCGTTGCAACAGGCCCTACTAAAAAAATCTTCTTCTGGGCTGAGGAAGCAGAATCGTAGCTTTTATATGCATAAGTTAACACAGGGCTGTTACACTCCTGCCCAAAGGCTCACAGAGATGGAAGGAGTCAATTAAGATATATGTGGGTACCCGCGGTGCCAGAAACTCCAGTAAAAGATAGTGAGAAGGGGCTTGCGCCATGCTAGAGGCAGAAGGAAGAGAGATCAAGAGGGTTTGGAAAAGGAGACAGCATAGCAGCAGGTTCAGAAATGACAGGGTTTGAGAACAGTGGGAAGGAAACGCTAGAGCAGCTGAAAGTGTTCCCTGTATGGGGGATCCTGGGGAGGGGGGATATGATGTGCCCAGGGTGGAAAAGAAAGCAGAGAAAAGCAGGACCCAAGGTGGGAGTGAGGAGCCATGGTGCTAGAAGTGGCCACAAGCCAGTGACCAGACCAGAAGAGTGGGGGAGGAAGATCTCTCAGCCAAGCATTTGGAAAAAGAAAACCGGAGTAGAGATGTAAAAGAGAGAATTCTACAACTTTTCAGTCTCAAGTATAGGAGGAGGAAGGTCAGGAGCAGCACAGAGAGAAAGCTCCAGCTCGGTTTCAGCAGCCTGCAATAGCAGTGGGGTCTTTGCTCATATTTTACATGCAGAAAGGGGCTGGGATTTAAAGTAATGGGCTGTTCTGCCTTTTGGCCTCAGCAGGGTCCAAGGCTAATGTGTGGTTAGTGTAGCCTTGCCACCCTGTCAGACCCTGCCCAGCTTGGTGTCTGCCTGGCAGACGTGTCTCTTGTGCTGTTGGACCTGCAGGGTCCCTGTAGTCCTCCACGGGTGATGGGGCCATGGCTGTGAGCGGCAGCAGCCCCAAACCTGTAGGTATGGGAGTACACAGTATCGGAGTACTGCATCCAGCTCTGGAGCCCCCAACAGCAGAAGGACACAGAGCTGTTGGAGCGGGGCCAGAGGAGGCCACAAAGATGCTCCGAGGGCTGGAGCCCGTCTGCTGTGAGGACAGGCGGAGAGAGCTGGGGGGGTTCAGCCTGGAGAAGAGAAGGCTCCAGGGAGACCTTATAGCAGCTTTCCAGTATCTGAAGGGGGCCTACAGGAAAGCTGGGGAGGGACTTGCTACAAGGGCATGTAGTGATAGGATGAGGGGTAACGGCTTCAAACTGAAAGAAGGGCGATTTAGATGAGATATCAGGAGGAAATTTTTCACTCTGAGGGTGGTGAGCCCATGGCCCAGGTTGCCCAGAGAAGCTGTGGCTGCCCCATCCCTGGAGGGGTTCAAGGCCAGGCTGGACGGGGCTTGGAGCAACCTGGTCTGGTGGGAGGTGTCCCTGCCCAGGGCAGGGGGGTGGAACTAGATGATTTTGAAGGTCCCTTCCAACCTAAATCATTCTATGATTCTACGTATAACCACAGCACCACGTGTGTTCCTGTATGCCGTCTCAGCTGTTGGCGACGGCTTGCCCTGTGTCCCATTGACATCTCCCCAACTTGGTTTCACCCCTCTGGCCCTTTCTCCAGAGGAACACCGTGTGCTCTGGTCACAGGAAGCTCTCCTGCTGTAATCGAAACCCCAGGGGGATGCTCGCTGCCTTCGCAGCCGTTTCAGACCCAGCTTCCCTTGGAGGGGGAGGATTTCCCTTTCCACACCTGCAAAAACAAGGGGCGCTGACTCACTGCCTACAGGGTGCGAGGGCCAGGAGGGCTCCCTTTATGGGGGTAGGAGCAGGGGGGGATCCCAGGCACGTGAGCCTGACCTCTGCCTCTCACCGAGGGATTTCCTTCCCTTGCTCTCTGGCTTTTCCCCTTTTTTTCCCCCCCTCTTTTCAGAAGGTGATTTCAGTACGGTGTCTGGCACGGTTTAACCCCGGTGGGCAGCTAAACACCACCAGCCCCTTAATGGCTGAACACCTGCCTGCCGATGGGAAGTGGTGAATGAATTCCTTATTTCGCTTTGCTTGCACACTCAGCTGTTGCTTTACCTATTAAACCTCCTTTATCTCAACCCTTACCCTTCCAATTCCGCCCCCCCATCCCACTGCGGGGGAGTCAGCAAGTGTAGGGCTGAGCTGCCCACTGGGGTTAACCCACGCCAGGTCCCAAGCCTGTACTGGTTTTGGCATTGCCACGTGGTGCCCTCAAAGCGTATTTTTATAGAGGATCCTGCCAGAGCTGATGCTTCTCTGAGTCATCCTCCCCATGAACTTCGTATCTGATGCTTTGTGGTCCCCAGGCGATCTCCCAGTGGGATGTATTGTCCTTCTCCATCGCCAGTTGTCAGGACGGTTCTCCATCCCCCGTCACAGCTGCCGAGGAAGACGGGAGCTCAGCGTGTGAGCCTTGTCAGCTCTGATCTCCGACTCCCGTCCTGCCCAGGCAGCTGTGTCTATTCAGCCACGAGCAGCTCTATCCCAAGACTGTAAAGAAATGGGAAAAGCCACCAGGCTTCTGCTTAACAGCTTAAAGGACCCGTTGTGGGGGAGCGAGGTCAGCGAAAGGGGAGTGCTGCAGCCAGCTTGTTGAGAAAGGCGTGCGGACCATGGTGGGGTACGCACACAATAGCTCAGTGTCCTCCTCCGCCCTGGCTCGGTGCTTGTCCTACCCTCAAAGCATCAACCGGATGATTCAGAATTGGGTTGTGGTTGAAGTGACTCAAGCCATGTCCTTTTCTGTCGCCTCGACGTCATGCATAATGCCATCTGCTCCCCACCACACGGCGAAGCGAAGGCAGAAAATCAATCACAAATCCATCACTGCTGGCCCAGGCATCCAAAGGGAAGAGAACAAGGGTTTAGCTGGATGCGAGGGGCCTTCATTTCTCAGGATGAAGCAGTGGTGCACGGGGCAGACAACCTGTCCCTCAGGCTGTTGCAGGGTTTGTGGGAGGGAGGAAGATGCTCATATTTAATCCAGGTGGTGCTAACACCAAATGGTTAGGTAGCAGTTTTTACTGATGGGTGCAATCCTGCCAAGGCAAAAATCTGTGTATCGTGGGCCGAAGGCAGCAATTTCCGAGTTTTCCTGAAATGTTTTGCCAGTCCTCTGTAATGCCACTGCAATCTCAAATAGGATCTGCTGGGGATGACCAAAAAAAATGTATCTTTAGACATGGGTTTCCAGCCCAGCTATCCCTCGGTCAAGCCATAAATACTCATTGCTCAAAACACCATTAATGGTCAGTAGCTCCATTGTCGTACTGTTGATGAAGATGGCTTGAGGAGCAAGTTGATGAAGCCCACCTGAATTTCCAAAGGGGTCTCTTGCAGTCTCTTCAGGGTCCCCTAAAGCAGCTAAGCTTTAGCTTTAGCATGACTAAACCCTCTATTTACCAGGCCAAAAGGGGGGAAACAAAATCCATCAGGAAGACCGTGAATAGTAGGAATATTTCTGGTAATATTTCAGTATAAAAAATAGACCAACTGTGAAGGGCTGCAGAAAGACCTCACCTGGGTGCTCGGTGGCTTATAGCATCTTGAAGTCTTGCCCTGCGCCTTTCCCTTTTCTCTCCGTGGGCAGGGGGCTGCTCTGAGCTGATCGCTGCCCGTTGGAGCGAAACACAGGGTGCGGCGGGTGTCTGTGGCAATGTCAGCCCAGTGCTGTGCAGGAGTTAAACTCCCAAATCCCCATTCGAGACCCAGGAATCCCTGGGAAAAGAAGGAGAGGAAGGAAAAGCAACCACAGCAGCGGCTTTTTTTGTCGCTTTTAAGCGTGTTGTGCTGCCTGCAGTTCTGGTTCCCCTGCTTGCAGAGGGACATCATAAGCTAGAGAAGGCACAGAGGGTGTCAGCAAGGATGACTGGGTAGAGCCGGGGCTGCTTAATCTAGAAAAGGGGCATGAAAGAGGCTTATGAAATTATAAACCAGAGATGTGTCTCTTCCGCGAGGGCTTGAATGAAGCTGGGGGGACGGAGGGGGACATGCTTAAATGCCAAGCTGTAATTTCACAGCCCTCCTCTTTACAGGATGTTGCAGATGCTTACAGTTTACACAGGTTAAAAAAAGCAACCGAATACATTTTTGGAAGACAAAGGTGGGAGGATGTGAGAAAATTGACTGGCTGAGAAAGATGAGAGAGTGTTAGTGGGGGTGGGAGGGAATATTTGGGACCTGCAAGGAGCGGAGGTGGAGGGAGGGAGGGAGGGAGCCGTCTGCAGGGTTCGTGCTGTGTTGGGAAGGGGTTTGGCCCCGGGGAAAGAAAGACAGGCTGCAGGAGGAGGAGGACGGCTCTGCCCCGGGGTAGCGAGAAGCTGCTGCTGTGGGTTGGGGCTCAGGAGAGGGGTCGGGGGATGTGGGAGAGCCCGGGGGGGAGAAGGGGCTGCTGGATGAGAAGAGGGTTTGCAGAGGAAGGAGGACAAGAAGTGCATTGAGTACAGGCTCCCGCTTTCTTTCAGCTCTCTCTAGCTCTGCTATGGTCCAGCTGGCAGCTGGGGGGGACATCTCTCATCCCACCCCCACCCCCTCCCCCCGCTCCTTTCTGCTGTAGCCCCGAGGGGATCAGTGCACAAAGCCTGGCAGCTCTGAATGCTCCCTGTGTTGTCTGTGCAAACCGAATGCTTCATCCCCACTCGCTGCCGGATGGAGATGGGAGAGCAGCTCTCGGGCAGCTCTGGTGCAACCCAGCAGCACTAACCTGAGACCACCCAGAGGGGCTGCCCCAGCAGCAGCACCCACACAAGGTCCATACACCAGGGTCCAGCACCGAAAATTGCCCACCCTGCAGAGGGGACATCTTGCCGGCAGATCTGGAAGGGAAGGGAGATGGTCGCTGCCTGGGTTTGGAGGCTGTTGGTTCCTTCCCGGCCAGGCTCTGTGTGTGATCTGCGTGCATCAGACCTGCTGCGCACAACAGAAGTGTTGTCCTGTCCGTCTCCCACACACAGCCCACGTTTCTCTTCCTTTTCTAGTTTGGGGGGGGCGAGGTGAGGGACAGACCCATAAGTGATGTCTCCTGCCCGCTGTGTCGCTGGTGAAGTGGACACCCCATGGGGCAGTGGCTGGGAAGCCGGGCAGGGAGAGGCAGATAAGGCAAGGAGAGGTGAGGGGTAGTTTCAGGGGTGCACCAGGGCATGGAGAGGGTGAGAGAGGGGTGCTGGGTTTCTGATAGTTATTTAACAGAGTCTCCAAAAGGCTTTTAAATCCCGCACAGAAGCCTATAGCTTGTCTCTGCACAGTTTCGTGTGTCTGGCCTTGGTGTTTGAGGAGCTAGGGTGACAGCACGAAAGCTTTTCAGTCCTGAAAGAGTTAATTTCTCATGCCTGCAGCGCCTGGGCAGTAATTCAGCTGCTGCTTTATATTCCCTCTTCCTTCTGCCGTCCCCTCCCAATCATAAAAAATACATCTTCCCAGGCACTGAAGGCAGGAGCTTGCGCAGGCAGCGCCGCGCGGCTGTGCTGGTGCCTGCCCCAGGGTAACCTGCCCACAGCTGTGCCAGTGCTCAAGCGGCCACGCTCGCCCCGTGCCCTCTTCCACCCAGTGCCCCGGTGCCAGTCGGTGCTCAGAGGCTGCTCTAATTTGAGCGTGGCGTCATGAGCTGGATGAGCTCAGGCTTTAAGTTATAAAGGGCTTCTTAAGGGTAGGTGCTGTCTGAGCCCCGTTACTGGGGCACCAGCACTCGGCTGTGTCTGGAAGGCACTGAAGGGCTTAAATGGATACAGCCAAAGCGCAGAGTGTGGGCGAACTTGGGGGACTGTAATCCCCTGCGAGAGCCTGGCACCATTGCTGTCTTCTCCCATGGGATGCCCAGGGGCCTCTTAAGGAGGTTATATCCTGAGGTGTGGAGTCCCATTTGGGTCGTGATGTTGCTCGTCAGGGAGCTACGCCTGCACTCTGGAGTTGGGGCAAAGACAGGCGGAAGCCTGAACCCTAAAAGTGGTGCATTTTTCAGCCATGGACCCCATGATGGGAACTTCTCCATTCCCTGGTGTCCTCAGGTCACAGGTAGCTCCTCGAGCCCAGAGGACCGCTGTCCCCAAGGAAGGTGATCTGTACCAGAGCTGGCCTGGAGGTGCTTCTCCCCCATGTTTTTAACAACACCTTGTTTTCAGAACCAAGCAGGACCCACAAAGCTGGGGAGAAGACAAGAGATGGACACATCCTTCAGGAAGCCATGGAGGTCATCAGCTACTCGAGCTAGACGTTGCGCCTGGACAAAGGCAGAAACTGCTGGACCTGTGAGAGCTTTCAGTAAGTAAAATGGTTTAATTACAGGATCTCTGTATGGCTATGAAGGGTAATTTATTATTCTTCTCACTCTTGGGGCTGTTTGTGCTAGTTTTGTGTCATTCTAGCTCTCCTGTACAATATTTGGTCTGTCTCTGTAGGCAACTGAAGGGTCAAAATCTTCAGCCAAGGGGAGGGACATGGTCTGCAGTTCCTGTGGTGGAGCAGACTGGGCAGAAAGGCCACAGCCCTTCCTACACATAGCTCAGTGTTGGGGTGCCAAAGCGGGGACCCCAGGTCTCATCTTGCAGGGTGCTGGCTCTTGGTGCAATAGTTCACAGTGGGAACGGCTCTGCCCCAGCTTGTGGCTTCCAGGCGTTAAGTTGTTTTCTCGTTCTAATTTAACATATTTGTAACGTTGGTGTAATGGAGCAATCCATAACAGCCCAGCATCATCTGGCACCGGCGCATAGCTTGGCTGCTGTCACAGCCCTGCAGGAGGAGGCAGGGTGATCCCAGCCCAGGTAGGAGCTGGGGGTACCAGGAGGGTGGAGAAGGAAATAGGGGGGCTGGGAATGCTCTCAGAGAGAAGGCAGGATGGCACCCTCCGATGGGGGAGAGCCACCCAAGAAGGGATGAGCCAGCACAGGCAGTACAGCAGTGTCTGGGGTCTTGCAGCATGGCTGGGGTCACCCAACACAAGGCAGGCTCTTTTCTGCAGGAGCCTGTGCCTGCCCGTGTGCTGCTGGGAGCACTGGTCCCTCCTGGGGTCATGCTGAGCCTTTGCAGCTTTTACTTTTAATGTACTTTTATGTTCAATAACAATACAATTCCATTTTTCATAGCATTTCGAGTGTTCCTGGGGCATGTTATCACATCACGGATTGGCAGTGCTGACAGAAAGCTGGGAGAGCCAAGAAGGGCTTGTGCCCCTGTGCCAGGTCAGCCCAGCAGCCCCGTGTGGCACGTGGCATGGCCACCGGTCCCCTCACAGCAGCGGCTGCACTCAGTGGGGCTCTTTGTGCGGGGCACGATGCCTGCTCCCTGCTTCAAATGTGCTTGATGTCTATTATCTCGCTCCCATCCCAGGTGCTCGGCTCCGGCATGCAAACCCAGCCGTGCATGAACCGGAGAGAATAACAGCGAGCAAGCGGCTGCAGATGGGCCCTTGGGAAGAGGTCGGTACGTGCTTGCGCGCGAGAGCTTTGTGCTTGAAAGAGAAAAACGCTGCTTGTAGGAGGGGAGAGGAGTTGTTCTTGTTTGGCCTCAGGCAGCTGGTCAGGCAGGATAGTCAGGCAGGATGGTGCTGGCGGTGGTCCAGGCACTCCCCACACACACACCTGGGTGACCAGGAGCCCACTACAAGTAAGGCTTATCATAGAAGGGTTTGGGTTGGAAGGGACCTTGAAGATCATCTTGTTCCAACCCCCCTGCCATGGGGGGTTGGAACCCACCTCCCGTTAGAACACCTCCCATTAGAATCATAGAATATGTCAGGTTGGAAGGGACCTCTAAAGGCCATCTAGTCCACCCCCCCTGCAGTGAGCAGGGACACCTTCAACTAGATCAGGTCGCTCAGAGCCTCATCCAGCCTGGCCTCGGATGTCTCCAGGGATGGGGCCTCCACCACCTCTCTGGGCAACCTGGGCCAGTGTCTCACCACCCTCAGTGTAAAGAACTTCTTCCTAATGGCTGATCTAACCCTGCCCTGCTCTAGTTTAAACCATTGCCCCTCGTCCTGTTGCTACATGCCCTTGCCAACAGCCCCTCCCCAGCTTTCCTGTAGGCCCCCTTCAGGGACTGGAAGGGGCTCTGAGGTCTCCCCAGAGCCTTCTCTTCTCCAGGCTGAACAACCCCATTAGACTAGGTTGACTCCTTCCCCTGCCACCCGCCGGCCCCTTGTCCCAGGGAAGGGATGAGGGAGTCAAAAAAGGGCAGGTAGGACAATTCAGGCATCAGTCCCTCTGCCTCATCAATACTGAGGGCATCACGGGGCTTCTTGCAGGGCTGGGAGCTGCGTTACCCTCGGTCAGGGTGGTGGTGGGCTCTGCACGCACACGGAGGAGTTGTCTTTGCGCAGCCAAATGCCCATAGCTGCTGCTTTTAGCATCCCCGGAAAGCTGCAAAATGAAAGAGAAATGGGGATACGTGAGTTGCACCCAAGCCAGCCTGGAGCCTTGCCTGAGAGCTTTTATTTTATGATAATGGTTCCTTTGATTTAAAGCCTTTTTTCATGGCTTCGCAGCTGTGGGCAAGTGACGCTCTGGTAGCATCGTGTTACCATGGCAGTTTTTATGCACAAAAGATGGAGAAATAAACTTTTTTTTTTTTTTTGTAAAAAAATGTGATCTTGAGTTTCTTTGCCTCCACATCGTAACTTTGGTGGTGGGGAGATGAACTTTGAGCCTTGTGGCACTGAGCGGGCACCTTGTCCAGGTTGGGAGGAGCTGCTGGGGAGCTGGAGCAGCATCACAGCTGCCTGCGGTGGGTTGGATGCTGCCACCACGTCCCAGGAGGAAGCTGCAAGTCCTGTTCCGTGCCGAGAAAATCCACATTGACAAACCTGGTCTGGTCCTTGGAAGCCCAGATGTGGAGTGGGCTCTGGGGATGCAGGCGTCCCCCTGCCCAAAAGTCACCCGAGCTGAAAGCCAGGCTGGTGGGAAGCTGGTGAGGACAGGAGCCACTGTCACCATCTAAATACTTGCCATGATGGATATTCCCCAAGGATAAAAGGGTAAGCAGAGCCCTGGTCACGCTGCTTCAGCTGCTCTTGTCCCCAAAAGTGTACATACCTATGTGGCAGGTCTGTGACAGCAGTGTCCCTTCTGGTGACCCCGAGGAGGGGTCCTCCTGCCCTTCCTCTCACGTGAGCAGCGCCAGCCCGGCCACCGGCTGAGTTTAGAGGTCGACCCGGCCAGAAATCGGCCAGGCTGCAGCTCCCTGCTGCTCTGCTGGGATGAAGGACACTTTCTCCCAGATGGCCACTTCAGAGGAACAAATGCTTCGCCACATGCTGGTGGCCCTGGCTTGGTCTGGGAAGAGTTTGTCCTTGTGACTGGTTCTGTGCATGGGGCTGGAGCTGAGGGTGAAAGGCTGCACCCTTCACACGTGGACAACCGAGCCCGGGCTGTGTTCCTCGTCCTACGGCCAAGCACACGTTGCAGCAGCTGTTTTGCTGCTGAAGTCCTGCTGGCATCTCATGGTAGGTGCCCCATGGAGCATCCAAATCCCTCCTCCCATTCCCCTTTACCCCCGGCCTGCAGTGGAGACCAGTCCCTGCTCCCCTCCTTGCCACCCTGAGCTTAGAAAGGTGGTGGTGGGACATCACCGAGGGCGTCCTCAAAATCCCTTGGAGCTGCTCCAGCCCCTCCTGCTGCAGCGAGCTGCCACCAGCATCTCCTCCTCATCCTCGGTCCTCCTCTGTGCCTTCCCTGTCTCCCCACAGACACAGTCTTGGGGGGATGTGCCCGTGAACCAGGCCTGTGTCCCAAAATGTCCCTGCCTCTTCCCCAGCCCCCTTTCTACTCTGAGGTGTCCCTGTTGCTGCGGTGGACACGAGATGGGACCAGCCAGCTGGAATTAGCTCCACAGGGCTTTCGGGAGCTGGTCCCTGCAGGCATGGACACAGGGGACTGCCGAGATAATTTAAAAATGAGGGCAGAGACCTGATTATTGTCCTAGTTTGTGTCAAACCTCAGCTCTTTTTTTTTTTTTTAGCAGCCTTTTGATGAGCTCGTCAATGACAAGTTGCTAATTGGGGAACCGGAGGCCCTGAATTGGGGTAGTGGGACAGGGAGCGGGGTCTCCTGGGGCACCAACATGGCTCAACGCACCCGCGTTGTCCTGCTAAAATGGGGAAAGAAGAGCTGTGATCAAATAATTGCCTAAACCTGGCACTGGGCCTGACCAGACCGACCGGGGGGATGGCGCAAAGCCAGGCTGGGGTGGCTTCAGAGAGGCCATGGGGCTGGTGCTGGGGTCGGGGGTGGGGACACCCCAACGCTCTGCAGGGACCAGCAGAGACGTCATGAGCTCCGGCGGGGAGAAGTGCCGCATCGCCCTGGGGTGCTGCGGCAGTGGGGGAGGATATCTGGTTTCTAGGGTGTTTTATTCTGGTTTTTCTGAGGCACCCACCAGCATCGTGTAGAGCAGCAGGCTCCAAATTTTTTTATTCCACACCGCCCCCCTGCCCCCAGCATATGTATTGATTTATAAATTACCTACATGTACTACTGGGCTAACGTGTTCATTGCAAGGCACAAATTAAACCAGAAATTAAAAAAGGATTGGGTAGAGATTTTAAAAAGTGCTATTTTTAAAGTATTTTTTAAAATTTATTAACAGTACAAAAAATATTTTCTTCCCACACTCCAGGGGTCTGTCTCTTACACCCCACTTTGGGGACCATGGGGTCGGAGGGAGCCAACCCGGCCCCTCCCCATCTGGCACCCAGGGGCCTCTCCCGTGTCCCCACTTCCCGCCCCCCCGGACGCTGCCCCACACAAAGCAGCTCTGTCTGCCTCTTCCTCTTCCTCTCCTCCCATCTGGCTGCTCTCCCTCCCTGGCGCCTGTCCCATCTCCCTCTGCAGAGCAAGGACCTTCCTTCCCTATTTATCTTGGGGGAGGGGGTCCAAACCCCCATTGCAGCTCACAGGACCCCCCGCCCCGGGCTGTGCCTAGGTCCGGAGGCGATGGGGAGGAGGATGGCAGGGTCCCCACCCCACTGGCCCTGACACCCTGACATCCTGGGGACCAGTTACGCAGCTGCCACCGGGGTGAGCGGTGGACGTTGCTCCCCAAAGCTCTCTGGAGCTGGGGTGGCATGACGGGGGGGCCCTTTCCCTCTGGCATGGCACGGCTTCACCAGCTGCTTTCCCTTCCCTGTGTCACAGGGCTGTGTCACTCGGGGTTCACCTGGGAGGGCTCCCCCCGAATCCCATGTGTGGGAGAGGAGGGGAGGTCCCTGGGATGTGCCTTTGCTCCCCGGGATGTGTATTTTTCTCCCCAGCCCCAAAGTGGTAGCAGCTTCCAGACTTTGGCCAGTGGGATGTGCCTGTCACCATGCCACCCACATCCCTGGCCCCTGCAGGGGGGGACATGCCCCAACACGGCCATCTCCAGTCCCCTTCCTGCTCCCAGAAGCTCTGGCCAAGGCCTGGGTGGTTTGGCTCAGCATTGATGCCCATTTATGTGGAAAGGGTGCCAAAATCCTCCTCCCCACACTGGGCATGGCCAGTTTCGGCATGTGCAGAAGGGAGATGTGCCAGGCAGGCAGTGCTGAGCACGGGCAGCCCTTGCACACTGCCAGAGGGACATTTTGGCTATGAGTGGGGTTTTTGACTTTATTTTTCAGATGGGGGGGTTCCCAAAATGCTGCCTCTGACCAAAGTCCCTGGGGGCTGGCTGATGGGGGCTGAGGGCATCCAGGAGGGATCCACAGCCCTGCCTGGCTGTGTGTCCCCAGGGACTCCCTGGGACTGGTTTTGTGGGGCCAGTACTGGGCTCCGGGGCAGTGGAGGGGTGTTCCTGACTGCAGAGGCAGCATCAGACCCAGGGACCAAGTGGGCTGGCTCCTCCACCAGCAGCTCGGTGACACTGACCCTAGCAGATCCCACCCACAGCATTGTAGGACCCCCAGCAAGTTCCAGCAGAGCATGTGGGCTCCCGGCGGCGGGGACAGCAGTGTCCCCTTGGAGCTGAGCCCCTCCAGCCACACCGTCGCCGGTCAGCAGTGGCTGCAGCATCTCCCCACTCCACCCAGTTTGCCTTTGTCCCGCCTGGCATCTTCTCTTTCCCCTCCCTGCCCTCCTTTCTCCCCGGCTTCATGACTTCAGGTTTTGGCTGTCACTGCCGCCGGCTCCCTGGGACCGAGCTCCTCTGGCACCCGGCCACCAGCACGGCCAGGGAGAGAGCTCTGCCCCGCGGGGAAGGACGGACGCACAGACAGAGCAGGCTCCAAGCAGCTCATGCCACTGCATGGCAGAGGCCACCGCGAGGTCACGCGGGCTGCAAAAGGGCAAAAATCCCACCACGTCCTGTTTTGCCTGGAGGGCGGCTGAGGGCTGGCCCTGCTCCTCTGCGTGATGGATGAGCTTTTGGCAGCCACCGAGCCCCGGCGGGAGCGGCAAAGGGCAGGCAGTGCCCTCCCTCCACCCTCTCCTTCACCTCAGTCACAAGGTTTCAGCCAGCAAAAGGCAAATTTTATTCCGTCTCCGCACGCTGGGCTTAAGCTGTTTTAAAAAAAATAAAAAATAATAAAATCCAAGTGTTGGGAAGTGGATTTATGGAGCAGGAAAGGATGCGGAGGATGGTGAAACATCTCTCATTCCCACCTGGGAATGTGAGGCTGTGAGAAGAGCCAGCTGGATCAGGGGGATATAAAATCCCAGGGGATGTTACGGCGAGGGGCTGGGGGGGGGGGCCGGGTGGCATCGGGCTGCGGGAAGGGCTTTCCCACCACACCACCCTGCTACGGACACCCGCTCTCCACGCCTGCCCCCTTTGTACCTGCTGCCCCAGCGAGTCCCTTTTAGACCTTTTCTACCCCGAGGTTTCGAAGTGCTTTTTGCCAGCCTTGGCTGCCCTCCCTGCTGATGTGTTTATGGGAGGAGAAGCATCCCCCCCACCCGACTGCCGCCAGCTCCCCGGGTTTCCTTCTGCTTGGGACCGGCTCAAAATCCAGCTGCAGGCTCTTGGCAGGGGAATGCACAAAGCCCCATTTAACCCCGCAGCTGCCAGTGTCTGTGTCAGACATCCAGAGCTCCTTAGGGGCCCCAAAGGAGTAGGCAAGAGGGAGCTGTGTGAAAACTCGAGTTTTTTGGTGATTTTTCCCCCCCACCCCCGACTCTTTGCTGGGTGAAGTCATGGCTGGAGGAGCTGCCTTGTGGGACTCGGCCCATGACCACAGCCTGATGCCGAGGAGCACGTCAGTGGGCAGGATGCCAGCTCCCCACCCAGCCCTCCCCAGGGCCCAGCGACCACGGGTCAGCGCCGCTCACAAATCCAGTGGAAAACTTGAGTTTGCTGAAGTCCCCTTTTTTTTTGTTGTCGTCGATGATGTTTTGCTTTGGTTTTCAAGGTCAGCTGGACAAAAAAAAGTGACTGCTGTGAACAAGGGCCCCACAAGCTGGTGATGTAGGGCTGTCCCTGCTAGCAGCATCCACAGGGTCCTTCCCCGCCCCCAGGAGCTGACAGTGAGTTGGGGACAATGCCCAGGGGAACAACGGGTGCTCCAGCCCTAGTGTGACCTGTTCCTGCACCACCAAGGGCTTCTAGCTCAGCTGCCTGTGGGGAAGCCCAGGGCCCCTCTGGTCCCATGCCACGGATGTATCTGGAAGGGTGACAAGGGACAGCAGGAGGGGGAGGAAGAGGCGTTGAGCTGCTCCCAATGACGGGGGGTAAGAAGGAGATGGAAGACGAGCAGGAGCAGAACGGAGCAGCAGCAGGAGGGCACCAGGGTGGAGGAGGATGCTCCTTCTGGCTGTTGAGGGATGTTTAGATCATCCCAGCACGGACCCTCACCCACCTGATACCCCCACCCGGACCCAAGGTCCCCCTCTGCTCACCGGTTGGGCCACCTCAAAGTTTGCTGGTGAATATACAGCACACCCCACACGCAGCTGGTTTGGGGTGGGATACAGCCACTCACCACCCCCAGCAGCCAGCACCAAGCACACAGGTCCCACCCCAGCCACGGAGGCCCTCACTCCCCGCCATGGCTGGAGGTGAAAGACGTCCCCCTCAGCCCCGCCAAACCTGCTCACTCACTCCCATCCCACATCCAGGATCGTCCCCTCCTTTCCAAGGTCAAGCCTCCCTTCCCAGGAGCAATGCTTCTAATTCCCAATGGCCACTCAGCCTGTGAGCGGCTGCTGGGGCTTGGTCTTGTCACCTTCTTTATGTCCCTTTTGTCAGGGCTATGACTCAGGCTCTGTTTGTGTTGGCCTCCCTTTTCACGTCACCTCAGCTCAGGAAGCTCTCCATCAGCTAACCATGCTGCAATGAACATGTTCCCATTCCCGCGCGTCCCAGTTAATTAGCACGGCTGACTGGGTTCCCTTCATCAGTGCTAATTGGCCAGGTTTGTATCTCTGCGCCTTTCCCTTCCTGGTGTTTGCAGTGTCCTTGGGTGATTTTAGTGCAACAGAGAGGAGAAATAAAATGAAACTAAATACACACCCTCACACTGCCTACATCCTTACACTGACACAAGCAGCTGGGGACATGGGGACACCGCGGTGCCAGGGAGGCTGTGGGCTCCTGAAGCCAGACCCACATCCCACAGCTCTGCAAAGCCTCTTTGGTTCTCTCCAGCAGTGGCCGTCACCTGGCCGGGGGACCCACAGGCCTGACTATCCCCTCTTCCTCCATCGGCAGCCCCCATCACCCTGCTCCAGGAGCCGGGTGGCGTCACTGGCAAAGGAGGCGGCGATGTCTGGTGCCCTGGGACGGTATCACCCAGGCTGGGGCGGGTGCTGGGGACAGCCTGTGGGTGGCAGCTGGATGTGCTCAGCCCTACTGCCTGTTAGTGGTGGGTCAATGTGATTGATCCCTACCATCACCCCCCCTGGAGCTGCCCCTAATGCCCTCCAGGTGCTTCAGCATGGGAGGGACGGTGGCCCCAGGGCAGAGGGCACAGTGTGACAGGGGCCCCCACAGCCCCAGACCCCTGCCCTGTCACTGCCCTGACCCTCATGCCCTCCCCTGTGCTCTGGGACCGCCTGCCCCAAAGGAGGATGCTGTGGTGGGGTCCCCCTCCCATGTGGGTGTGTGCATGTGCGCAGGCACGTGCACGTGTGTGTGTGACATCAGGGCTGTCCCCACGTGCACAGGGAGGGGAGAAGGTTTGGCTTTGTGGGGTGCAGGGAAATTTAGGGGGGGGGTGGGTGTCCCTATGAGAGGTGCACGTGCATGGGGATTTCCGGGGGTCTCTGTGGGAGCGCAGCAGGATTTGGGGGTCGGGGGGGTATCTTTGTGGGCTGGAGGGGGATATGGGGAGCGTCTGTCAGTCTGCGAGGGAGTTTCGGGGGGTCGTCTCTGTGCGGGACGGCAGTCTCAGCGGGGTGCTGGGGGCGGGGGGAGGCCACAGAACTGCAGCCTGGATGGAGACACTTCAGGGGGGTGATGGGAATGGGAGGGGGGGAGCCATGACCTGGGCTCCTGGAGCCTCCCGCATGCCCTTAATGAGGGGGACCAGACCCAGCCTTCCGTCCCCCAGGCTCTGTGTGTATGTGTCTGTCTGTCTGTCTCCTGGGGCTGCTCTGCCCCCGACCCCCACCCCCCCGCCCCTCACATCTGGACAGCAGTAGCTTATTTTTTCCTCTGCGGTTGCAACACCCCGATTCTGGGGACGTTTCTCCCCGGCCAGTGTCAGACCCCCACCCCCCCCCACCCCCCGCCCCGCAGGAAGAGAAGGGGGACCTCGTCCTGGCCAGGGGGGGCCAGGAACGGCACCTGACCCTCATGCCATAAAGCTGATCACCTTGAGGTCAGAGAAGGGAGACTCCTTGCTGGAGATGGGGAAGGGTAACTGGATGCCCCCAGAATTGAGGAAAGGTGACAGATCCTTGCCAATTATGGGGAAGGGTGATCTGATCCCCACTGGGGCTGGGGAAGTGACCAGATCCCTGCCAGTGACGGGGAAGAGTGATCTGATCCCCTCTGGGGCTGGGGAAGGGTGACCGGATGTCTGCCAGTGATGGGGAAGGGTTATCAGATCTCCACCGGGGCTGGGGAACCCACTGGGTTAACAGATCCCCCAAAATTAGGGATGGGTGACCAGATCCCTGCCAGTAATGGGGAAGGGCAACTGGATCCCTTCAGAGCTGTAGCTGTGGACACCGTGGTCTCCTTGGTGGGGTGTGCCACATTCTGCCCTGCCCTTCCCCAAAAATGCCAGCGTGGAGCATACCAGTGGCACCCACAGCCATGTCACCCTCAACCCAAAGGCCTGGGGGATGCAAGGACAGGGGTGTCCAAGCGCATCCGCGCTCTCGGAGCCAGGCTGGGGCTGAACCACCGCCCCGTCAGCCACCTCGGCACAGCGGCAGCATCAGGATGGACGGCCCCCATCTCTGCCCCCCTCTTCCCACTGGAAATAAATACCATTGATTCAGAAGAAACCATTTTATTATTTTTTTTTTCCCAAAGAAAAAAAAGCAATATAAATATTAGAGTATAAAACTTGCGTGTAACACATCGACATTGGTCTATATGGGTATAAGAAGGATATAAGCATATATATAATATATAAGTATAATTCAATATTAGACACATTGAAAGGGCAAACGTGTTTCATTTCACGTACACTCGGAGCACAGACCACATGGAAAGAGGATACAGAGAAAATTGAAAATACTGGTGTTCACAAGTTAGTTACCGAGATTAAAAATAACACGCCACTAAATACACGACACGCACTACGCTACCTCAGATTGCAGATTAAAAAGAAATATAAAGACTACGATTCAGCTACAGCATTTCTGGGGGGGGGGGGGGGGGGACAGGTGGCAGCTGCGGGGGACAGGGTGGGAACCGCTCCCAGCACAGCCAGCGCCGGAGGTGGCTGGATCCGGAAGAAACACGGCGGTTGCTCCTGCTGCCCTGGGTTTGGGGAGGGGGTGGCGGTGGGGTGACTGCTGCCATGCCGGAGCCTGGCTGAGAGGGCTGGATCTGCTCGGGTGAGTTATGTGTTAGTGATTAAAAAGGGGTAAAACAACACACACACCCCCTGGGAAACCCGGCGTGGCCCCTTCCTGGCCATCCCGCAGCCCCTCTCCTCCCTCTAGCTACACAAAGCCCCTCTCTGCCTTCCTGGGGGGGGCTCAGAGCTGCTTTGATATGGGAAGCCGGCCCGGTGCAAGGGTGATGGGCACATGGAGAAACTCTATTCCTTATCCTTTGATTCCCTCCTCGGGGTGGAAAGCCCAAAGCCAGCAGGAGCATCACCTGCCCCGGGCTGGCCTGGCGTGGTCCCACGCGACCCCTGTCCCTTGTTGCTCCGGATTGCCAGCTTTGCGGCACCACCCTGTACTCGCCCCCCAGTTCTCAGGTCCCTCCTCCAGATCTGGTCCCCAGGCGCCACCCAACCAACTGTCACTTACTCGGTTGCCAACTCTGCACCAAAGCCACGTGCTGGCAGCTCTGCGGATCTCACCCCTTTGGGCGAGACCCCAAACAACCCCCTTATTTGGGGTCTGCACCCCAAATAAGAAGCAATGAGTTTCCCTACCCCTGTTTGACCAATCCTACCACCCAACCCCCCCACCCCTCCCCAAGGCAGCCCCAGCACGGAGACTCGGGCAGCTGCCGGCACGTTCACACCATGCTGCGTGGGCATGCGAGGACTTCGGTGGGTCCGTGGAGCTAACTGCGCTAGTGCAGGTGTGAGGTGAAGGACGTGCATGCAGACACAGTGTGCAGAAACGTGAAGCATCCTCATCCCCCCCCAGTCCCCTCGGCGGGGACTCGGCCAGTTGGCTGCCTGAAAGGAGCCTGGCCGCAGGGGAGCGAGACTCTCTTAGCTTTAATTCCAGAAGAACATTGACTGTACACATAAATATTTACTGCAAGGAAGGGATGAGATGTGTCTGCTCTTCGGAGACCCCTAGAACCGCTGGGGCAGCTGCCGCACACCTCGGCACACTCCTCATTGAATTCCCTACCTCCCAGCTATCAGGAGGGTGTTGGTTTCTTTTGTTTTTGTCTCATATTTCAGGCCATTGGTGGTTGCATTTCTAAAAAAGAAAAATATTTAGGATGCAGCTTTGCCATATTCCCTTTGACTCATGCAATATAAACACTTACTTATTATTTTTTTTCCGGGTAACAGGTAAGCAGGAACTGAAGCACTCCCTACCAACTTCTCAGCAACAAATCCATCGCTAGCATTAACTCAGGGTGACTTTTACTAATGGAAAGTTTAAGAGCAAAGAACTGGAGCATGGGCTTTAAGCTAGGAGCTGCCTTTTCCTTTCCAAAAAAATATGATCGAAGGCCTATAAATTAAAAGATCCGCGTTAAAATTATTTACACTGGGCAAAGTCAAGCACAAGCTTTGTGCCTTTCTCAGACTATCTGGGAGCAAATCGGATCCAAAGATGTGGCAGAAGACCTTCCGCCCTTGCATATTCTAATACCCGAGGGATCGTATAAAATGTTAGCAATTATTCACAGGGCACTTGTTTGCGTTCGGTTTAGCTTACGGATTGGTTTTCATCATGAGACCTAACAGCAGCGAGACCCTGCTCCTAGCTCTGATGATGAGGAGATACATTCGCAGCAGCGTTTCCTACTTTTTGCATCAAAAAAAAAAAAATTGACATTCATCCTCCGGCCTGGGCTGTGATTTGGGGGGAGTGCTGGAGCCGGCTGCCCTGTAGCTCTAAGGTCTCCTTCTTCTTTTCTACTTCTTCTCCTTCTTCCCGGATTTCTTCTTGTTGCCTCCCGAGGAGCCGGCGCTCTTGGCATCGCGCTTGCCGGCAGCATTGGTGAGGGTGGCAGTGCTGCCCGGGATGTAGACGTTCTGCCGGTAATCGGGGACGTGCTGCAGGGTGAACTGGGGGCCGTAGCGGGCGCTCAGCCCCATGGTGCCCGTCCCGCCGCCCAGGGTCGAGTTGCCATCAGCAGCTTCTGTGGGGGATGCCGGAGGCAGGGGGGGCAAAAGAGAAGGGCAGATCGTTAGTGCCAGCCAGGGACCACCCCAAGCCCCAGCAGCCCCAAAAGGCTCCCACCGGGTGACAAACCCAGACCTTGGCGCCACCAACCTTTACTACCCTTCAGACCTGTCACTCCATGGGATGGCTACGACATGCATGCTGGGGAGCACGGCATCACTGGCACCGAAATTCCTTGTTTCCGTCTCACATCATTGCCAAAAGTTTGGGATTTGGGGCTGGAGGCTGGCTGGGGTAGGGCAACCTCTCCTCTGCCCTCAGCAGCCACGGGGCTGCCTGTCCCTCCCTGCCTGCCCAATGCTGGCTGCTCTGGTCCCCTCCCTGGCTGCTGCCTCTGCAGAAAAACACACACCCCCTCCGAAAGCAGCCCATTACAAACATATTGTACAGCCACAACCATTAGTAATGCATTAAGGGAAATCCAATATTTTAATTTTTTTTCCGCTGCATTTAAAACCCTGCCCCCAGTCTTTCTCCCGCCAGGTTTATCCAGGGAGCTGAGCACATGCGAGGAGAAAGAAAATCCCTCCCCTGCAATACCACAAAATGGCTCTAGGAAGCCGAGCACCAAGCGAATCAATGCCGAAGCGCACGTCTGATGATCCAGATCTGGGAGCAGGGGGAGGGGAAGGCAAATTCATTCCTGTTGCTGTGCAAAGCCCCAGCATGGCAAGAGCAAGCGCAGGGGCGGAGAAGGGCACAGGGATCCCCCCCCACCCTAGGGATCCCCCCCCACCCTGGGTTGCTGGGGCACTGCTGGGAGGTAGAGAGCAGATGGAGACCGGGGAGATGCGTGGAGGCAGGGGGAGAGATGAGCACGGGGGGGGGACGGCAGGGCACGAGCGACGCTGTTGCCATGAGCGGCGGAGCAATCTGCTCTGGCATGGCTGCCCCAGCACGGCTGAGGGTGGGATCCTTGCAGCGCCCTGCTGAGAAATAATTTGCTAAAACTCTGTCTCTGCATCGGATACTGTGGGTCCCATCTCAGCCTTTTCACTGCTTCATGTATGGGGCTATCGACACGCTCTCCTGGGAGGCTGGAGAAACCCAGTGAGGGCACCTGAAGGGCCCAAGGCAGAGTCCGGGGCTGTTACTCCCTCCTTTTTGAGGTGGAAAGACTGAGGGAATACAGAAAAGCAATGAGCAGAGAACGTGGGCTGATCCTCTCGTGTTTTTCCTCGCTCCAGACCAGAGCTGTGCACGCCTCCGTGTTGCCTTTGCTTTCCCCTGAGCAGATGGAGGTGGTTAAACCAGCCAGAAAGCTAGACAAAAAGCTGGGCCACATCCCACCAACCCCCTGAAATATTGCTGCATCCGCATCCCCTCGCAGAGGTCGGAAGCATGAAGCAACTGCAGTTTGAAAAGTTACAGCTGCTCTGCTGGAGGAGGAAAACACATAGCGAGTCTGAAAACAGGCAAGATATTGTGTAACGGGGACGGGGGGCGCACAGGAGAGTGTACAAACACAGCGAAACACTGGGAACTGCCGTTTCGCTTTCCACATTCGCCAGCAGAACTTTTCTACAGTCCCCATTAAATGGGTCTCAGACCCGGTGGGACTTTGAGGACCTTGGGTTGGAGGAAGGCTGGAGGAGACGTGTGTATACAGTTAGTGATATTTATCACTAAGCCTCGTTTGTCTCATCAGTAGCTTGTTACACTAACAACCAACTCAACCCCACATCTGTTGGGGTGTTATGGGATGGCTGGAGATGTGCTATCAGGCCAGGCTGCAGCCAGGGACCACCTCACAGGTGGACTATGACCTTTGGCAGCGGGGAAGATCTTTTTTCTGGGCTCCCCCAGCTGGATACAGCCCAGCTGGGGGCTTGGTGGGCTTGGGCACCTTCTCCTGTGGCCTCCCCACTGGGTGCCGCTGCCCTGCTTCCCTCCTGGACAATCCCAGCTGCACCAGGGCAGTGAGGAGGCTGGGGGCTCCCAGTGGCATCTGGGACAACCGGTCCCCATGAACTAGTTTGCAGTCACAGCACAGCTTTCACGGGGGAGAAAAAGCCGCCTGTGAAGTTCCCAGCCTGCCAGTTGGTCCAGGGTAGGAGCAAAGGGCTGTTTCTAGGTAACATTGACATTAAAGCTGAAAA
The DNA here is from genome assembly GCF_964199755.1 of Larus michahellis. Taxonomy (NCBI): domain Eukaryota; kingdom Metazoa; phylum Chordata; class Aves; order Charadriiformes; family Laridae; genus Larus; species Larus michahellis. The sequence continues at coordinate 2,127,904 of NC_133906.1, read as the reverse complement.
GAAGAGAGAACAGGGACAATAGAGGTTTATAAATGGGCACCGAGTTGCTCTTGCCAAGCAGGGAGGGCACTTCAGCTGCTGCTGCTGCTGGAAAGGTTACGCTCAGCCTTTACCAGCAGCCAGCCATTATCCCAAACAGTCCTGAGGAGGAAAATAAGAATTTGGACTTTGGCAAAAATAACCAGTGAGGGGCTCCATCGCCCTCATAAGCAGAGGGGAGGAGAGGCTTGAGGCAGCATGTGCTGCTGCAGCTGCTGGTGGGGCTTTCAGGAGAACCGAATATAGAACGACTGCCCCTGCCCCGTGGGGAGTGGAGCTGGGGAGAAGGACCTCCTCGGGCTGCCTGTCTGCTCTCCCGCCATCTCATGGCACCCCTTTAAATTCTCGCTGGAAGCCAGAGTATTTTAAGGACAGGATGTCTGCCCTTCAGTGTCTGGTGTCCTGGAGCATCTGCGCTCCTTGGTCTGTCTCAGCAGCTGCCTCTGCCCTTTTAGATGGCTCAAAACACTGGCTTTTCACGTTGTTCCCAGCTCTAAGGGAGGAAGATCCAGAGGAAGGGAGCCCGGGAAGGGAGGCAGAAGCCCTACAACAGGGTTGCAACCCTGGGGAGAAACCAGGTCGCCAGGCACTCTGGTGTGGGAGGGTGATTTAACCACTGGGCAAGTGATTTAACCCTCAGAGTGACTGGGTCGGCAGAGGGTTGGCGTGGCAGGGCCAGCTCTGCCTCTTGCTGAAGCGAAGGATAACCCCTGGCACAGGGTCAGGATGCGGGCAGGGCATCACTAGCCCCTTTTTGAGGTGGGGGCGGGGCATCCCTGGCTCATGGACCAGAACAGCAGCAGAGGAATTTCTGCCTCCCGGGTGGTCTCTGCTCGACGCAGACTTGAGCATGGGCTTGATGTCGTGTCGTGCAAGCCATCATCGACCACCCTGTGTGGGAGCAGCTCATGCTCAGAGGAGCGGGCGAACAAACGGCACAGTGCCATCACCTGTGTCATTGTGTCCCACCCACCACCTCGGAGCTCAAACTGAGTTCAGCAGGTGACAGTAAGAGATAAGGACCATTTAAATAACCAGGAAACATTACCCAACGATGGGCAGCACAAAGCTTAATGGGCAATTAGCACTGCCCCTCATCAAAGCCTGCTCCAATCAACACTATTAGCTTAATGAGTGAGAGAAAAAAGGGGGGGACAGGGAGCAGGGGAGACATGAAAAGACAGTGCTGGTGGACAAAGCTTGTGCTGTGTCCCCAGCCAGCGCAGCAAGGGACCAGCAGGGGCCAGAAAAGGATGGAGTGGATGGAGCCATCCTCTCCCTAGGGCTGCAGCAGGGAATGCCCTTATCTAGTGGATGGATCTGATTAAAATTAACCCCCTGGGCAGACTGAAGTCGTGGGAGAGGTTAGGACTGTTTGAGACTTGTGGATTGGGGGAGATTTGCTGCAATAGGGCCTGGGGCTACACGGAAGCCGGTGCTTAACCTGGAAGGGACCCGCTCAGCTCTCTGATCCTGGGGACTCTCAAGCAGCAGTCAGAAAAACAGCTTTATTTGCGAGTAAGGAAACCGGATCTGGAGGCACGGAGTGATGATAACCACATGCAGCCCCAGCGGCTATTTTTCCATAGTCGTTTTTCAGAGCAGAGACACTTTTTCGCATTGTTTCTTTCCCTTGAGTGTAAACAACTCCCTTGCCCAAGACCTTCGTCCCCTTCCCTGGCCACGGCAGCTGTGTCTCCAGCCTGCCTGGTGTCTGCAGAGCAGCAAAGTTCAGCTGCAGCAGCTTTCCAAGAAAGTAACAGCAAAGCCATCCCCTCCTCCCCCAGATTCCTTCTCTCCCAACAGCTCAAAGGAAACATCCTAAGCATTTTGCGCAGGGTTTTATGGCTGTGCTGTTGCTTCTATTTTTAAATCAAAGGGGAAAAGACTTGGAGGTATTTATAAACAAAAGCTGTATGAAAACCAGCCTCTTTATCCGTAGTGCTGCACAGAGTGACAGTTGCGCATATCTTTTATACAAAGCCATGGAGACCGTGGGTGCATGGGAACACGCCTCCTTGCTCACTGCTTCCGTATGGCATGGCCATAAACCTGAACAAACCAACTCAAAATGACCCCCAAAGCAAACCCTAGTGATTACAACTGCAAAGAGCCAGCAGCAGCCGGTGGGGCAAACCTTGGCGAGCCCGCAGCTTGGCGGAGGGACCAGCGTGAGCAGGGAGCACACGCCGGCATCTCTAGACATGAGGTTTGTTGGGGATACTGAGTCTGGCATTTACTGTATTCCTGACCGAGCCTCTAGCCATAAGCAAATCTTCCAGGCTTCCTACCTCCTCACCTTACAGCAAGTTGCCACATAGCAGATATTTCATTTACTGTGACCTTAAGGAACCAAGTAGTTTATAAAATATCGGCTCAAGACCAGCTTTTTTGTGGAACACAACCACATCGCGATCCAGATAACATTCTGTCATACACAGATAACATAGTTTGGGTGGAAGAAGTACCCATGCCTACAGTATGTCTGATGCCGATGACTATCTGGTATCTCCTCTGCCTTAATACTTCCCGATCCCTCTCCTCTGCCTGGTAACACAGAGGGCAGTGCTTTTCCACCAGCAACTGCTGAAGCACTTTTGAAGCCACCCCAAATAACCCATATACATAAGTCCCACCAGCATCTTATCTAATGGCATGCATCTGAGATGTCCACGCGAGAGCAAGTGCCATGGTTTTCCCACATGGAATGGAGACCAACCGTTTGCTGAAGCCAGGATCATGGCCTGGAGCATTTCCGTGTCAAACTGGTTGTTCGGCCAGGCTCCACCTTCCTCTCCATTCTGGGAGCTATGGGAAAAGAAAAGAAACAGCAAGTTACTGCAGCTCCATAAGGAGGAGTAGACATGTCAGGGAGCACGAGAAGCCAAGGCTGCGGGCTTGACTACTGGCAGAGAGGAGTTTGCAGGCTTTAAACCCTTCTATTAAATAACACTCAAGAATCAAAACACTTTCAGAGGTCTCCATCCCTCTCCAGGCTTTTGAAGAGTAACCACCAACACCAAAAGCACTTGAGGAGGGTTCAGCAGTGTTTTCAGCAACACCTACCTAACTCCTGCTGACTTCAGAGATAGCCAGTACCTCAACTCCTCAAAACCCCCCCTAGGTGCCTTCCCACCAAAATAATACCGCAAAAAAATGCTGGTCATAAAGTCCCAGAGCTGCACGCACCCTTGTACAACCAGGTCCTCTGTTCCTTTTGCAGACCATGTGAGGGGATGACCCTTTCAAGCAATTTCAGGTCACACATCTGGTCTGCAGCTTCATTTGGGAGACTGAGGGTGAGAAAACTCCACAGCGTGATGGGATTTGGGATCCCACAGAGCCAGTTGCCCAGCACCATGAAACCTGCTCTGAAAGGAGTCCAAGAGCAGCTGCCAGCTCTACAGACCTGTCAGCAAACAGTCCTGGGGAGGTCGAAGCAACGCTGAGAGAAGGGAGATGGGTGCCCACCTTTGTTCCCTGAGGCTGGATGATGGGGGGGCTGAGCACCACAGATCTGCCTGGGAAAACTCTGGGGATGCTCCCAGGCTTTGATTAAGGAGGATTTGTGACAGAGGTTACAATCAGCAGTCTGTGTACAGTCTAACAAGCCCCGCTTTCACATTTGCCAGGTGCCAGCTGTGCTTGGCCACCATTCACTGGTAACACTTCCTCTCCATGTCAGGGCTGTGCTCCCAGAGCCCCCCTAGCACCTCACTGCCTCCAGCAGAGACACCTAAACATCTCACCAGCTTCCTGGGTCCTCTTCTGCTCTGACCTTAAGTGACCACATCATTCAGACCACCGGTCTCTCTCAGCTGAGTGCTCTGCCCACTGGGATGCCAGGATCTGTCCCTTGGTTGTGCGCTGGCTCACTTGGGATGAGGGCTGCCCCGCTCTTGCAGCTGGGAGCTCTCCAGAAGTGAGATTTGGGGGTTTGAAAGCCCTTCCCCTTGGAGAAACCTGAGCCCGTTTCCCAGGCAAGTGTTCAAACCACCAGGCTGCAAGGCACAGAGGTAGCCTCCTCCTTTACCGTCATGAACCCAGCCGTTGCACCCAGGAGCTGCCAGACCCCAAAGCCCTGATCAGACAGGCTCAAGGAGCTGAGATCTGCCCCAGCTCCAGCATGGCAGCTCTATGCTCGAATGCTCAGCACCCCCTGTGCTGCAAATGCCAACGCAGGCACTGCCGCCGCCAACTCAACACCGCACGCTGGGCGGCAGATGGGCTCTTTACCACCACACCGAGCATCCTGCTGCCTGAGTGCTCCCAACAGTTGCACCCGCTGCAGCCCTCACACACAGGACAGGCTCAATATTTTGGAAATGGGACAGACCCACAGGCACATCCTCGGAGGTTGTTATCTACCACAGTGACCTTGTAGTGTGGGCAGCTGCATAAAAGCTCTACAAGGAGGGGAGCCCTGAATGCACAAGAGCCTTCCCCATCCTCCCTGTGCAAATGTCCTGCACACATGAAGAAAAACTGCACAGGATGGATGAGAGTGCCCGTGAGCTCTGATCAGACCCCACACAGCCCTGCTCAGCTTGGTATGGACACAGTGAGGGGTAATAGATGGGCAAACTCCCTCTGAAACACAAGATCTGTATGTAAGGGAGGCATGTGGGAGTGCCAAGACCACACTATCATCCTGTTCCTTCCCCTTCTGCATCGCCTGGCTGATCCATCCCCAGCCAGGCACAGGGCACTGCTCTCACACTGGTTTTTATCTATGGAAGATGCAAACAATCCCTAATGTAGCAGAGGCTGCCCCGGCATGACACTGCCAACAGCGCTGCTTCTGAAATACCTGCCGTCTGCTGCAACCCAGGGCATCCTGAAAACTATTTATATCCATCCTCCGCGACACGTGTGGTGGCACAGTTTCAAGAAGGCCAGAAGCGAGGCTTGCTCGCCTCGCAAACTGATTTCAGCACTTGCATGATGCTTGTGCCGAGACTCTGCAGAGGTGGGTACCGCTGCCCTGCGCTCGGTGTTGTGTCAGGGAGCTGTGTGCAGGCAGCGCAGGCAGTGCAGGCAGCGAGGACAGGGTGGGGACAGCCCTAGGGCTGCAGTGACCTGTTAATGTCACAGGCAGGGCTGGGAATAGAGCCCCGGGCTAGATCCAATAAAGGACTTAGGAACCTAAAACCCATTGCAAACCACAACCCATTCAGCCACCAGTTAACCCCAGCAGCTGCTGCCCCACCAGCTGCCCCCCCAGGCTGGCAACTGAGGTTCCCGGGTTTTTCAGGGTTGGAGAAAAGATGGCCAGGAACACCCCAGTGCCTCCCGAGCAGCTGCTCGTGGCTCTGAGGGCTGCCCCAGCATGCTGATGGGATCCGGGAATGGGGAAAGGGAAAGCACAAGCAAGTGCCAAATCCATTTCTTTCTTAAATTGTAATATTCCAGTGGTTTGAACTGTGTTTTGAAATCGGAGGCTCAGGTTCAACTCCCTCTTTGACGTGGCAGTGCCAGCGTCACATTTTCCACCTCCCAAGAGACTCTTTCCTCCCCTCCCACCTCTCCTTTGGGCAATGGGCTGCACTGGACAGAAGCTTCTCCTGCCTCCTGTCAAAGCTGGGCCTCCATGCCCTAGGACAGCGGGAACACATGGAAGGAAAGGCTCACCCTGCGGCCAGGACATTCACCTGGGAGGTAGTACCAGGACCCCCAACCTCACTGAGCTCCCTAACTAGGGGTCTTCACTCTCCACCTCAATGACCCTTGGCCCCATGGCTGCTTGCAGGCACAGACAGGAAAGCCAGCCACTACCGAGCACCAGACCTGCCCAGGGCTGAGTTGGACGGGGAGGAAAGAAGGGCCATGGTCAGTCCCTGCAGCCTGGGAGGGCATTGTGCAACACAGTCCAACCCCTCCAGAGCACGGCACAAGAGGAACGGCTGTACCAAGAAACATGTGGATCTTGTTCAGGTTTGAGCTCATGTTTTAGAGATGTGTGCTCCCAGGGAAGGGCGACCCCATGTCACCAGTGAGCAGAGAGAGATTCATCTCCAGAGGATGGGGAGATGGGCAGTTTTTCAAACCCTTTTCCTTTCTTCTTGTCTTAGAGAGGGAGTGAACACACATGAACTCACATGGTGGACATGGTGCTGGTGGACAAGAAGCTCAACATGAGCAGGCAATGTGCACTTGCAGCCCAGAAAGCCAACTGCATCCTGGGCTGCATCAAAAGCAGCATTGCCAACAGGTCGATGGAGGTGATTCTGTCCCTCTACTCCGCTCTGGTGATACCCCACCTGGAGTATTGCATCCAGCTCTGGAGTCCTCAGCATGGAAAGGACATGGACCTGTTGGAACGGGTCCAGCGGAAGGCCATGAAGATGATCAGAGGGCTGGAGCACCTATGCTATGAGGACAGGCTGAGAGAGTTGGAAGTGTTCATCCTGGAGAAGAGAAGGCTCCAGGAAGACCTCATAGCGGCCTTCCAGTACCTAAAGGGGGCCTACAGGAAGGAAGGGGAGGGACTCTTTATCAGGGAGTGTAATGATAGGATGAGGGATAACGGTTTCAAACTGAAGGAGGTGAGATTTAGATTAGATATTAGGAAGAAATTCTTTACTGTGAGGGTGGTGAGGCACTGGAACAGGTTGCCCAAGAAGGCTGTGGATGCCCCATGCCTGGAAGTGCTCAAGGCCAGGTTGGATGGGGCTTTGAGCAACCTGGTCTGGTGGTCAAGCAACCTGCTTGACAGGGGGGTTGGAACTACATGATCTTTAAGCTCCCTTCCAACACAAACCATTCTATGATTCTATGATTCTATGACTTCACCGGCACCCGCGTTACAGCTATACCCCAGTGTCAGGGGGACAGACAGACCCCTATATCCCCTTAATGCCCTGTGGGATCACAAAATCACAGACTGATTCAGACGGAGAGGCACATGAAGCACCCAGCCTAAAGAAGCTTGGAAGGTCTCTGGTCCAACACCCCATTCAAAACAGGGCCATGCTTTCAGATGTATCCAACTTTATATTAGAAGCTCAAGGCTCTGAGCAACCACATTTTAAGTATGAGACTTCTCCATCTCTCCGGCTTCCTGTTCCAGTGTTTGACCACCCTTGGGTGAAAAATGTTTCCTAACTTCTACTCCAAATTTATCTTGTTGCAACATGTGCCCATTGACCCTCGTCCTTTTACTGTGCACCTCTGAAGATGGCAATGAGACCCTTCTCCTAGCTCTCACATCTCCAAGATGAAGGAGCTCTCCCAGCCTCTCCTTGCCTGCCACAGGCTCCAGACCTCTCATCATTTTAGTGGCTCCCATTATGGCCATGTCTTTGTTGCAGTTGGAAGCCCATAACCGGGCACAGAGCTCCAGGTGTGGTCCCATTAACTGCCAAGTTGAGGGCAACCATGTATTCTTTTGACCTGCTGTCTACAATCTTATCAGTAAAACCCAGTATACAGTCAGTCTCCATCACGGCAAGGGTGTACTGGTGACTGGTGTTCAACCTGATGGCCCCCAGGTCCTTTTCTGCAAACCTGCTGCACCCAGTGTTCCCAAATTTTCCACGAACAGGCTCAAAGCTGTGTGCCTGCTCCCCATGATGCCACACATAAAAGCTAGTTTAGAAATGCCTTAGGGTTGCAAAAAACGCTATTGAGCTCACTTCTCCAAGCAGGAAATTCAAGTCCCTCAATTACTTGCAGTGCAATCATCCAGAATTCAAAGGCACAGAAAAAAAAAACAAGTGCTGTAATCTAAAAACACCCAAAAATAACTGCTCGCATTGGAAAAAAGGCACACAGCTGATGACCAGACCTGGCCGTCTTCCATAGCTATAGGATGGAATTGTGAATCAGAGCTGTGAATCACTGATTTACTAGCGAGCAGCCTGCCCTGCCCTTACTCCCCCTGCCTGGGGCGGGCAGACCTCGGAGCCCCCCCTTGCAGCACTGCTCCCCACTCAGCTGAAGCCTTGGGCGCTGCTGCGGGGAGGCTGCCCGGAACGGGAGGGCTGGTTCCTATGGAAATGATTCCAAGGACTTGCTGTTTTTAATACAAATGCCGTTGACTCAATAGGTTTTTTTCTAAAAACCCATCCCCCCCATAGGACACATTTTTTTTTTTCTCTCTGTTCAATTCTACTCCACACTTCAAAGCTCAGAAAAGAGCTGGCTTTCATTTTCGGGAATGTTTCCAGCACAGCTAGGACTGGAGGGAAGGAAGCAAACCCACGTTTGAGACAAACCCAGGGATGCAGCGTCTTAGGGGGGCTCAGGGCATGGTGGGCACGAAGCACAGGATGGGGGCTGTGCCAGCAGAGGCAGGTACAGCCAGCGCATGACCCGCAAATGTCTTCATTAAACCTGGCTACCTGGAAACCAGGGAATGCCAAAATGAAAGGCTTGTCCTGCAGCCTTGACGCAGCCCCACTCCATGCTGCATCGTGAGGCTGCCCCATTGTCAAGGGCTTCCACGAGCATCTGCCCAAGCTGCACAGGGTGGACCCGGGTGCTTTCCTCACCAGCTATTTTGTGGCACCTCTGGCCACCGCATCCCTTTTTAACTTCCCTTTCGAGCACAGAATTATTCATTTCCTTGCGGGGTTGCTATGGAGCTCGTCACTATGGCAGCCGAGGGCCCTGCAAACATTTATTTGCACAACTGCCCGGTGGATTCCTGAAAAATTGTTTTCCTCGCTCTGCAGCTGGAAACACAAGCCGTAGCAGCACCACAGCAAACTGGAGATTATTCGTGCCAGAGCAGCGCTGTCAAAGCCCCAGGGACTGGAGAGGACAGCCCAGCACCCCAGGGATGAGAACCCGACACCCCAGGGTTGCCTGGCAGGGCATCGGCAGCGCTTGGCCTGGGGATTTTCCTGGGATACCCTCAACATCCTCCCTTCTCTCTCATTTGGGGCTTTCTGGCTCCTACGGCCAGCAGAGCTCCTACCCCACAGCCCTGGCTGCTTCCAGGCTTCCCCACTCCGTGAAGGGGGATGTGGCTGGGGTTTGTTTCTCTTCCCAATCTCTTCCCCTTTCACTCCCGTTTGCTCCCCAGCTCTGGCTGCTGCTCCCACTCTCCCATCACCCCCACCCCAGCAGCCTGGCTGGGGCAGCATTCTGCCCTCCCCTCCCCACCCACCTCCCAGGACCAGGGGGTATCTTCAAGCCCATTCCTTCAGCCCCATTCCTGGGCAGCCCCTGGTCCCCCCAGGCTGCTCCCTGTGCCTAACCCCCCCTGCACTGCTGTTTCCAGTCTCGCAGCTTCCCCCAAGCCCTCCCCGCGCCCCCTGCCCACCATTTCCCTACACACAGCTCCAGACGGAGGCAGCAGCAGAAGTAAAAATCTCAGCCCACGCATTTCTCGGCTGGCAAAGTGACAAGCAAAAGGGAACAGATCTGTCCCTGCCGGTGCTGAGTCTCTGCCGTGCTCGAGGCGTGCTGGGGACACAACCCCATGGCTGGAGATGCAGCCCCAGGGCCAGTATACCTCTGCCCCACCACCCATGCCAGCTTCCCACAGCCCCCCACCCTCCCACCTCCCCCAGCCTCTGAAAAAATGGAACCGGCTCCAAAATATCCACAATTTCCTGCCTTTCTCCCTTCCTTAACAGACGATGCTGCTGGCCCTTCCCCCATGCTCCCTCAGCTCCACACATTCCCTGCCGCTTCTGTAATGCAATTGCAAGGGCTGGAGAGGACCTGGATGAGGCCCAGCTTTAAGATCATGATTTTGCAAAGATGGGATTGAAAATCGTTAGCGGGCAAACGGGGGGGAAGATTTGCAGCCTCCCAAAGCACCCGTGAGTCGTTACTTCCAGCCAGTGGAGCTGTTGGGATGCTGCTCTGCCATGGAGGCAGAACAATAAGCCACGATGTGTCTAAAAGGGGGACCAGGGGCAGTGTACCCCCTCCAGGGGATTCTTCCAGCCCTCCTGGATGAGGCAAAGCTGAGACGAGCATTATTTCGCCCAGCCCATCCTGCCGCCATCCATGCCCTAAATGCGCAAGGAAGGATATTTTGAGAAATTCTTTGGAAAGGTTATTGTGTCTATTTGGCCGATCCTTGCGCCTCTGCAGCCGGCCGTGGCATGTGCTCAGCTGCGCAGGAAGCAGATGGAGACAGGAAAATTAAACTAATACACGTAGCACCTGCTAAACTACCTAAAATAGCATTTCTATACATAACATTGTGATGGTGACACTACTGATATTCTGGGGGCTTTCCAGAATGAGAAGTGCGTCCCGTTGTTTGGATATTTCCCTTTTTCCATAAAAGACTCCCCAGCTTTTGTCCTGCCTGGCAGGATCCAGGTGGCTCAGACTTCAAGGGCCGTCACAAATGCAGATAAAGGGATTATTGGCCCAGAATGGTCAATAAGGGAAGGAAACATTCAGCTAAGAGGGCTGTGTGATGTAGAAAGAAGCCCAAATACTGAATCTGCTCAGATTTGGGCTGTTACTAGACAAAAGGGTGAACCCTGCAAGCAGGAGTGCTCACAGGCATCGTCCACACCATGGGGGACCAACTCTGTGGTCTCCTAGCTGTGGACGGAGAGGTGGGGTTGGGACCAGGACACATCACTACAAAACCTTCAGCTTCCAGTCCCAGGATCGGCTCAGCTCTGCAGGAAGTGGGGAACGAGAGCAGTTATCCAGGGACAACTCCTGTTCCCAGCATCAAAACAGCTCCTGCCTGTCCCACTGCCTCAAATCCACTCTAAAAATTGCACCAGGGGGTTGCAGCCCACGCTCAGAGCAAAGCCAGGCTCTGAGCAGCCCCGTAATACATTAAAGCAGCGTTTTCTCTGCAGCGTTTGATAGGAAACCCCAGTCATAGAATCATAGAATCATTTAGGTTGGAAAAGACCTTTAAGATCACCGAGTCCAACTGTAAACCTAACACCGACAGGTCCACCACTAAACCATGTCCCTCAGCACCTCGTCTACACTTCTTTTAAACACCTCCAGGGATGGTGACTCAACCACTTCCCTGGGCAGCCTGTTCCAATGCTTGACAACCCTGTCAGTAAAGAAATTTGTCCTCCTATCCAGTCTAAACCTCAGCTGGTGCAACTTGGGGCCGTTTCCTCTCATCCTATTGCCTGTTCCTTGGGAGAAGAGACCGACCCCCCCTGGCTACACCCTCCTTTCAGGGAGTTGTAGAGAGCAAGAAGGTCTCCCTTCAGCCTCCTTTTCTCCAGGCTGAACACCCCCAGCTCCCTCAGCTGCTTCTCATAAGGCTTGTGCTCCAGAGCCCTCACCAGCTCTGTTGCTCTTCTTTGGACATGCTCCAGCACCTCAAAGCCATGAGCCTCTGAGTCGTCGTCAAACTTTCCTGTTTCAAGACCCACCAGGGCAACACCAAACCTGGCAGACGTGACCCTCTGGTTCTTGCTGGGCTTCCATGGTTTCCTCCAAGGTGTTTTCTGAGCAAAAACCACAAAAACAGGCTGGGGACTGGCGTGGGCTGCGTCATTGGGCATAAACAACCACCTCAAATACTCCCCAGAAAGGCAATTTCTCTCCCAGGCTCCTCAGGACCTGACACAAGCTGGTGCTTTAAGCTCTGCAGCCCCAGAGGCTTTGTTGGGGGGAGGGGGCCGGAACTCTCCCTTCAGAGCAGAGCCCCTTTACTAGCACAACTCCTCCTTCGCTCAGGGGTCCACAGCCCACATTAAAGCACAGCAGCTCTCAACCTTAGGTGGGCGCAGTGTCACTTAGATTATGGCTGTTCCTGCAAAGTGATGACCCCAAAGGGATCTCCAGACGGTGCCGCAATTTTCCAGGCTGCCAGGCTCTGCTCACACCTTCCTGAGGCCCCAGGATGGCAGCTGAGAGCAGCTCCGTACTCTGCGTGCTGCAGAAGCCCTGGAGGAATCACTCAATACTCAAGCATCTGCACAGGCACATGAATGCAAACGAGAAGAAGCAGTAATTTTGGCCCAAAGACTGTTACCCTTCTTTTGATCCACCTGCAAAACATGTGGAAGCTGACCTGGCAAATACCACTGTTGGCTTCAACCTTTGAGTGCATTTGGGATGGAAACTTGAGGATTACAATTATTTCCTAAACTTTCCAGGGTGGCAGTTATTTCTACTGCTCCTCTTGCCCCTGTCAATGAGAAGCTGAGTCTGGGAACCCTGCACAGCCCAGAAGTGCTCCCAGGGCTCCTGGCCTTCCCCAGGAATCGTAGTGCCACCAGCTTCACTGCATGTCCCATGAGCTGCATGTTCTCCAGGTAACACTGTCCTGAAAACTGTCTCCTTTTCTCTTTTTCAACCTGTTTCCCCCATGCTGTCCATCCACTCATTCAACTACCCCTGGGTTCTGGAAGCTGTTGAGTGCTTTCAACCAGATCCGATGGCGAGGTGGAAGTTTCTGATATGCCACTCTTCCATCACTTGCATGAAAATCAACCGGGAAAGACCCTCATGATGTCTCCTGCTAGGGAAAGGCTCAGTTGCCAGCCATGCTAGGTCCGCAAGCTCATCTGTCACTGCTTGGCATCACACAGGTGGCTGGAAATTGCAAAAGCTGCTTGTTCTGCTGCTGGTTCAGAGCTGGACACAGCCTGGGATGCTGTGTGGGATGACAGTGGTGCTGGGGAGGGGCTCAGAGAAAACAGGAGGCTGGAGATGCTGTGGGGAATGGAGAAGAGGAGCATAGGGAGACCCTTGCTGCATGGTACGCAGGAAGGCAGCAAAAGCAGGTATTGTGGTGGGAAACACCAGGGACCTGGACAGGCTGGAGGACTGGGTCCACATGAACCTCATGAAGTTCAACAAGGCCAGCTGCAAGGTCCTGCACCTCAGCTGGGGCAATGTAGGATGAATGGATTGAAAGCAGCCCTGCAGAGAAGGACATGGGCATACCGGTGGACGAAAAATGGGGCATGAGCCAGCACTGTGCACTTGCAGTCCAGAAAGCCAGATGTATCCTGGGCTGCATCAGCAGCAACATGGCCAACAGGTCGAGGGACGTGATTCTCTCCCTTTACTCTGCTCTCCTGAGACCTGCCCTGGAGCACTGAGTCCAGCTCTGGGGTCCTCAGCACCAGACAGACATGGACCTGTGAGAGCGGGTTCAGAGGAGGCCACAGAAATGGTCAGAGGGCTGGAACAGCTTTGCTATGGAGAAAGGCATAGAAAGTTGAGGTTGTTCAGCCTGGAGAAGAGAAGGGTCTGGAGAAATCTTACCATACTTTTCAATATCTAAAGGGGTAAGGACAGAGAAGGACTTTCTACCAGGGCCAGTCATGACAGGACAAGGGGCAACAGTTTTAAACTGAAAAAGGGTAGGGTTAGGTTGGACATAAGGAAGAAATGTTCTACGATGAGGGTGGTGAGACACTGGAAGAAGTTGCCCAGAGAAACTGTAGAAGTGTTCAAGGTCTGGTTGGACGGGGCTTTGAGCAACCTTATCTAGTGCAGGATGTTCCTGCCTATAGCAGGGGAGGGGGGGTTAAGTGGATGATCTTTGAAAAGGTTCCTCCAACCCAAACTGTTCTGTGAGTCTATCAAAAGACGTCAGAAGAGTCAAGGTGGGGCATGAGTGGGACAGAGGGGTCACAGCCAGGGTGACCCATCCCTGCAACTCAGCAGTAGCTCTGGAGGCGGGGGAGAGGACTGCTGCAGGCTGCAGCTTGGCCGGCGCCTCTCCCCAGCATCTGCCGGTTTTCGCCACACTTTCAATGAATGAGTGAAGACAAGGTAAACCTGTTGGTGTTTACCCAGACATCTCCACTGCTGCATGTGTGCGTGTGCCTTAGAGCACTTGCTGCTGTACCCACTATAACATTACGCAAACTTGCAACGTAAATTCCTATGGCGTTACAACACTCGCAGACACCCCTGTGTCTGCTGGGTTAGCAAGCTGGGTTTTTTTTTAGGAAGGACGTGCTAAAGCCTGCATCTGTGACCAGTTGTCTTTCTGCTGTGTTTCCACCCCCTCACTGCGTAAACCCATGAATGTACATGTCTCTCTCTGCCTCTGTCCCCTGGCCCCAGCTGCTGCCTGCTCTGGGATGTCCCACACAGATACGTACATACAGTGTCCCCTTGGCGGGACCGTGTCCTGATACACTGGGGTATTGCTGTCACGTGGTTCCTCCTGACAACCCCAAACACACAGCAGAAGCCCCCCGAGCTCCAGCCACCCCTTGGAAGTACCTGCACACTCTGAACACTGAGAACACTAGATGATCTGAAAGGTCCCTTCCAAACTAGTCAATTCTATGATTCTATGAACACTCCTGAGAACATTTAAGGACTACCCTTGGAATACCTTTTTCCCCCTCCCCATCCCTTACTGCACACAGGCAGGCTGCCATGACTCCTGCAAGCCCAGGTCTTGGACCTCAGGCGTGAAAATAAAATAAAGAATGAAAATCCCTCCTTTCCTTCCGAGCTCTTCTGTGGGCACTGCTGCAGTCTCTCCACTGGCAGCCCCAAACCCCCCCTGCTGCACTCTCCTTCCTCCCTCCGCACAGCCTGGGGGAGGATGGCCAGGGTCAGCCAGGGCTGCCGTGATGCTGTTTAATGGGCGAATGAAGCGAACACCACTATTGGCTGTGTTCGGCCTCGGAGGGGGAGCCTGGCTTGTAACCAGTCGGAAACCAGTAACACGGGGAGATTAAGGATTAGTGAAAATAAATGGGGGGCGGGGTGTGAAATAGCACTCTATATCTTCTTTGCATGCTTTGCTCTTCCCTCCCCCAGAGCTACCAGGGATTCTCATGCTGCTCCCCACCTCCTTGTGAGTCCCCCACCACAGTCCCCAGGATGCCTCCTGCCTGGGATCTCCTCCTAGCCTACCCACGTGGCCGAAATTGTCCCCTCTCCTCCCACAAGCTACCCAGGACATACAGGCTCTTCCCATCCTGGGATGTCTCACCCTCCTGTGCCCACCTGTGAGCAACACAGAACCTTCCTCACTCCTCCAGGAGGGAAATCCTGACTTGAGCCGGGTGTTTTCCTGAATAAACCGTCACACAGAGATCAGAACAAAGAGCTGCCAGCCAGGCAAGTACCGTGAATGTGAAAGGCACAATCCCAGCCTATGCTCCTCTGTTGAATAGTGAAAAAGCAGCAAGATGGGTCCCTCGTACCAGTCCTAGCCCCTTCGTTCTCCCCCCTTACTCCACCCCTGCCAGGGAAACCCCATGGTGACAATCCCACAGGGATGTCCTGCAACGCTGCTGGACTGTGCGTTGGGCAATTCATCGCTGTAATCTCCACTACAGCCACTGATCTGATTTGTCTAGGAATGGCATCTGCTGCTCGGTATCATTCTGTATTCATTTAAATTTGCCCAGAGACAGCACAGGTGGGTTTTTTTTGGTTTGGTTTGGTTGTGGTTTTTTTTGAAAACAAAATACAAACATCATTAAATGAATTAATCTAACCTTCTGTTTCTCCCAAACAAGATTAGTCGAGAATCGCTCTACTCAAGTCTGACTCCCGACCACGTTTTTAAAGGATATTGTCTGAGCTCTTATTTCCTGAGCATGTGCACCAGAGCTCTCCTGTGTTTCAGAACAAAGAACAAATTCTCTTTGTTGTCCTGTAACAGCGCTCTGAGTGCAGCGATGTACAAGATCGAGAGATGGTCTCTGCCTTATTGAGCTTCCCCTTTTTTTTTTTCTGGTGCTCAGGGACACGTGGGATTTGTTTTGGTGGACAGGGCTACGCTGAGAAAAGACAGGATTGTTGCCTTCTCCAGCTCAACAAAGACAGCAAAGGGGAAATCACAACATGGGTTTAAGCCTGCTTTCTGGCTTCGGGTCTGTGCTGGACTCCCTCCGGGATCCATTCAAACCGTTAGTCTAAGCTGCCTTATCTTTATTGCTATTTAATTTGGGTCAGGCAAACGCAGTTAAGAACACATCCCTTCTTTTTCTTTTCAGCTAAGAGGTGGCCTGTGTTCCCAAGCACCAAGCAGGGCCCCGCGCTTTGGAGACCTCACAGTGCTGGAGCGGTTTGCCTGTCAGCAGGAGACACAGTTGAACATGAGCAAACATTGGAAAGAGTAACCACGGGCAGAGCTCAGGCAACTGTCCTTGCACCCTCTTTAATACCTGAACTAGCAATCAGCGCTCAGGGAATTCACACACCAGACATCAAAATGCTGGGGAGAGCACGGGAAGGGCACAATGGGGAGCAGACTGCTCTCCAGGATCTGTCTGTTTAATCACCAGAGAGATGTCAGGGCTGGGCAATGAACATATGACAGCACTTTCTATTTCCATCCTTTAGTGTTGTAACACAGGTTTAGAATAAAAACATCTCCCTTGATTTAACTTAAAACGGGACAAAAGAAACAGGAAAAAAAAAACCAAAGCAGGAAGAGCTGTTTCATTGCAAATGTGGAATCTGCTCACAGGTAGGGGGGGAAACCAGCGGGAATTAAAATCCACTGAGTTATCGCAGTACCAACCTGTACTCTGGCAAAGCCCCTTTCCAAACCCGGGGCCACCCTGGGCACCCCATGCTATGGGAACCCCTGCCACAACAGGCACTAACATGAGCTTTTCAGGTGGCTTTTTCAAGGACTACCACAGGAACCCAGGTCACGCAGACCCTCAGGAGCAACATCACAGCTTGTCCACCAGAACCAGCATGTGGTTCTACATCAGCTCCCCCCTGAATGAGTCTGAGGCCACCTTTTCTTCTCCTGCCCTGTCTCTTCCCACTCTACATGCTGCTGCTCCCACTTAGGCACTGGGAAGGGGCTGGAGCTTGTAAAGATCTTCAGGCAGAGGCTGGGGGCTGAGGTGAGCATCGCTGTCCCATGACCTGAGAAAAGGTCCCTGGCACTGAGTTAAGTAGGTCTGCAGTACATCAGCTCTGTGCTTTGAAGAGCTGCAGCATGATGCTAGAAGAAGGAGCAATAGAGCTTGCTCTGATGGGGCTCATTTACTCACTTCTTGTAGCAAAACTATTACAGCTGCTCTGGTGCACTTCTGTATTAACACGGCTTTCCAGCTAATTGTCATTTGAACTAGAGCGTAAACAGTTAGAAAGATTTTTCTTGATTAAAATGTTGTCAGTGATGGAGAATTCAACAGAGCTCCAGCAAAACTGTTCCAGCAATAGCCTTGTTGTTAAAGTCCATGGCTGTTTTCCAGTGGGAATGCGTTATACGTTTTACAACAAACCCTCGTTCCATTTTGCCTTTGTCAGCTAGAAGAGCCTATAACAAAGTTTAATTGTTACAACAACTTAGCTATAGTAGTCTCTTAATTTTCTGTTAAGCTAAATTATCGAGACAGACCCAGGGAAAGACTCAAGACACAACCTGCAGATGTTTAATTGCAAGCTCCGACACTGAAATCCAGGACCAGATGCTCCCTGTGGCACTGTTTAAACCTTCACAGGAGGTGGCCAAGTGGCCACCAGGAACAATAAAACACAGAGGGGTAAGCTTCTCTCTTTTCCACAGAGATAGGGTGCCTGACCCCGCCAGTCAAGGAAGGACAGCATCCGAATTTTCTCCTGATTGCTCCGAGGTACACCCCAAGAGACATGATCTTTTCACATACAAATTATCCCAGAGTCAGTTTCCTCATACACAATAACGTCTGGTTAGGGTATTCACGGAGGAAGGTGGACTCCCGGTTTAAGTCCTTTATTACCCTGACGGTACCAAGGAAGGTCACCCTCTGGAGACAACCCCTGCCCCTGCCTGTGAACCAGGAAAAAAAAAATGGGAGAGGCACACGGCGCCTGCTCAATGTTTCCTTGTTGACGCTTTCTCACTGTGTGCCAAGAAAAGCAAACTTTGTTTGGTTCAGGGCCAAGGGGGCGCACGGTCAAGAGAGGGGTGGTCACTTGGGAGGCAGGTCTCTGCTCTGCTGCCAGGGCATCTTGCTTTTTCGGTATCACATGTAAATTGGCAAAAATTCAGCCATGGTTTTAATAGCAAGACCAGACCTTAGGAGACCTCCTTCCTGTGAGGCTCCTGATTCATTGGGTTTAATTCCTTCTTCCTTAGCCTCCCTCTATCCCATTGCCCACCTCCAGCAGGAAGCGTGCAGAGGGCTCCTCACCTGGATGAACTAACGAATCACCCCGTGTTGGTGATGGCACTTCCCAAGGAATGCAAGAAAGGTTCCAAACTCCTCAACAAATGGAGTTGGATCTGGGGCTCCCAACCCTGATTCAGCCAGACCAGCCCTCAGGGGAAAGGACATACAGTGGCATTTCACGAGGTACCTGCTCCTGCCAAGTTAGATGTGGCTGCAACATATTTCTCTAGAGGGGCCTTTGGGGACCTGGGGCTCATCTACTCAACTTCTGGCTGCCACGGGGGCTTACACAGCAGTCTGGCACCACCAGAGCAGGTGATACACTTCAGCAGCACAGAGCTCGAGGTTGCATGGCTGGTAAAGGGACTCAAACAGTGATTTCCAGTGGCCTCCCTGCAGGGGGAGGAATCAAGATTTTGGACTCAGAATCTGGTCCAAATGCTCAAAATCTGCTTTAGAGAAGAAACCTTTCTCTGTGAAGCATGTTTGCCAGTCCTTTAACCATCTCACAACTTCACCTGGAGCTTGCCCCCCATTCCTGACTGTCTTTCTTGAGCTGTAGACACCAAAACCAGACACACCATTAGAAACAACAGCTGTCACATCACCATCATCATCATCAAATAGAGCTGACACAGAAACAGATGTATTTCAGACTCTTTGGCTGGACAATTCTACAAACGACAGGGAACACCCATCCTCAAGAACTGCCAGTCGTGGACTTTACAGCACTGAAAGTGGCACACAAAAGAAAGAAACCTTCCCTGGACACGAAAATAGAGAAAGATGCACTTACCCACTCGTTCCAGGTCTCTGGGTCTGAGAGAAGCGCCAGTCTGTGTTAGGCTGAGCTTGCTGCAGAGAAAATAGAAGAGTTTTAATACCTCCATTCTTGCCTTTGAAAATGAAAGCGAACTGATCCTGGATTATTTCAGTCTGGAATATCAGCGTGTTCCTTTCAAGTAAAGAAAATCAATTAGAACAAAAAGAAAGCTTCCCCCCCCTCCCCGCCTCTTTCCTGAGTATTTCTGAACCAGCATGAATACTGAAAAGCATGACAAAAACTATTCAGCGAATAATCTTCCAAAGCAGCTCAGGAAACCAGGCTGTGAAAGAAATGAAGCATGAAATAAACTGATAAGGGCATCAATTCAGCAGGAGCAATGGTACCAAAGTAATGAACTTGCAGGAGTGAGGGGGTGGGGGTGGCAGAGTTAATTGATACTGAGAAAGATGCTTTTAATGCCAGAAGGTAAAATGATAACAAACCTTCCTAATCTGTCCTTCTTCTGTCCTGAAAAAGGCCTGCCTGAGATCTTGATTTCACACATTGTTTTTGAATGACTTTTCCTAGATGCTGTGGCCCCGGACCACTACAATATTTTTCTGTCCACAGAGAAAAGAATAAACTTCCGACAGCAAAAGACAAAAAGCATTATTTGTTTAGGAGACACACTAAACTTCAGACACAGCAGCACACTTTGTAACTTCATTAGTAAGCCCCCGTATCGCTTTCTGCCCGTGTTATTTTACCATTAGACAATGGACAGTCTGTAAATGAGGAAGGACATGAAGCAGGCTTGTATATTCCTGTTTGAATCACGCCTTTGTGAAAGGCACTAAATAGCAGAACTGTTTTCTGTCTGGAAGGCACATACTTCCGAAAATCATAATCTCCTTAATTAACTCCAGAATGATAACACGCTACCTGGAAAGGACAACATTTCTCACAGTTACCTTAGGAATCCGCTGTTCATAGTCCATACAGTGGAACATCAATTTTATAGGATTATTCTGCTTGTACATGCAATTACTAAGGAAAAGTGAAGACGGGTACAGCTGACCTAGATTTTTATTTAGTAGATGTGATTTCACTAATTTCTCCACAGCTTTGATGATTCTCATGAAAGAATATATTAGCATAAATTACTCCCCTAAAATAGAGTCCCCACTGCTACCCATGCGGAATGCAAATTAAGCTGTTTAAATACTTGCCCTCCAGATTTCAGATACAAATTTTTGCACACGCTGACACACAATCCTGCACCTGATAAGCCCTTCCCAATCTATATTTTGAATTCCTGTTGTAATTACCACTTTCAAATTTAGGGCACGCATTTATGGCACAAAATTACTTTACTTTTTATGTCCCGAAGTTATAAAAGCTACAGCTAAATACAATCACCTACATCCATATTTAGACATCTGAATACAAGTGGCTGAAGTTTTCAAAGCACGCCGCTGCCTAGGTCTCTGCAAGCCCAAGGGCACATAAGGTCACAAGGATCTTTGCAAAAAACGTCACTACGTTCAGTGCTGAACACTGAATTTAGTCCCTCGCTGGAAACAGCCTAACTGAAAAACGATCTCTTGCCAGGACACAAACAGTAAATTTGGGGGAGTCAAGAAATGAGAAATTCCTACAATGCACCTCTAAAACAGAGCAAAAGCAACACCGACAAACTTTGCTTTCAGATAATCTCCTCCCACACCGTGATTCGTATGCCGTGCAGAATAAAGAGGTTAAACAGAATCAAGAAGTTAAGCACCCAAAAAAACATGTTCCTGACCATGCTAAGAATCACTTTAAAAAGAAAAGAGTACGAACGGGGCCAAAGGAAAACTCTCCACGTCTACAAACACACAGTCTTTGATTTCACAGTGATGCCCATCCCCTTCCCCCACCTCCATCAAACTGAGCCAAAGCTTTCACCTGCCACCTCCCAGGAGGTGACAGTGACACACATTCCCTGAAGCCACCTTCTTAGGTGGAAGGACAGCCAGAGAACAGTCACCTAGCCTGGATATTACGGACCGTTGCTCTTAGCAGACAGGACAGTAAGAAAGATCCATCTCTTACCCCATCGCAGGGACTCGCTAATGTGCTGGTCACCTGCTCATAGGCAGCCACGGTCTCCGCGGTGCTAGAATGGCTGAAAGGTTTTACAAAGAGGAAATCACTCTGGTCAGACATGGGTGAGAAACAAGAGGTGTAATTCTGTGCCTGGGAGGTCAAGCCCGCTCCTCCCACGTCCAGGTACTTGATGAAGCCATCTGGCTTCATCTGCCCGCGGAAATGGGAGGCAGGCTTGCGGCCAGTCCCTCGGCAGCAATCCACAAAGGTCCAGCTGGCAGTGCCAGCTTTGAGACACCGAGCAGCCACCACTGCAAACATCACACAGGACACGAGGGAAATGGACACCAGGGAGATGATGAGGTAAAGTGTTAGGTTGGTGTCCTTGGGAGAAGATTTGGGGAGGTCCAAGGACTTGGAGAAGTCCTGCACGCTGTTTTCCTCTGGGGAAATAACTAATACCACTGAGGCCGAAAGGGACGGTGTCCCATTGTCCCTCACTTCGACCACCAGCCTGTGGGGATCTTCTGACTCCCTGAGAGCCTGTGCAACCCTTATCTCTCCAGAGCGGCGTTCCACTTGGAAAGGCAAAGCCTCAGCATCCTCCTGCAGCTGGTAGGAGAGCCAGGCATTATGGCCACTATCAGCATCAACGGCTACAATTTTGGTGACCAGATAGCCAGGTTCTGCCAAGGCTGGGATGGTTTGGTGGAAGGCAGAGCCCTTGGGGACGGAAGGGTAGACAATAGTGGGGGCATTGTCGTTCTCATCCAGGACGAACACATGGACTACAGCAGTACTACTGAGCGCGGGAGACCCAGCATCCTTCACCTCTACGGGCACCTGGAACACTTTATCCTGCTCATAGTCCAGAGCTCTCACAGTGTAGATGGTGCCATTGTCCTGGTCTATGCGGAAGTAGGTTGATATGGGTACATCCTGCATCCCGTTGTGAAGGATGGAGTAAGAGAGCTTGGCGTTGCTACCCTCATCGGGATCAGATGCTGACACTGAAAAAACTGAAGTTCCAGGAAGAGCGTTTTCCTGAACGTGAGCTGTATCAAAAGGGCTGGAGAAATTTGGTGCATTATCATTCACATCAGCAATTCGGAGGTAAAAGGTTTTTTGCGTGGCCCTCTGTGGGGACCCTGAATCCACAGCCCTCACAGTGATGTTGTATCCACTGGTCTTCTCCCGATCAAGGGGACCACTCGTGACCAGCGAGAAATGCTCTTTAAAAGATGACACCAGTTTAAATGGGAGCTCTTTCGCTATCTGCAGACGGACTTGCCCGTTGTCACCAGAATCGCTGTCCTTCACACCAATGAGGGCAATCACAGTGCCTGGGGTTGCGTCCTCCAGCACTGGGCTGGAGAGAGAGGTCAGCACGATTTCTGGGCTGTTATCGTTGACATCGATTAATTCCACTCGCAGGTGACAGTGTCCTTCCATGGCTGGGGATCCCTTGTCCCTGGCTCGAACCGCAATCTCATAGGCACTGGATTCCTCATAATCCAGCAGGCCTTTGGTTCTGATCTCCCCTGTCCGGGGATCTAAGGAGAACAGGTTGGTGAATTTACCAGGTGCATTATTGCTAATTTTGAAAGAATATTCCACATCCCCGTTGGGACCTTCATCCAGGTCGGTGACATTCAACTTGGTGACCAGAGTGCCCACTGGCACGTTCTCCTCCAGATACACCATGGATATGGGTGGGTCACAGACAGGAGGGTTGTCATTTGCATCCAGGACATGGATGGTAACCTTGGCAGTGCCAGATTTCACTGGATTCCCTCCATCCAGGGCTGTCAGTGTTAGGTGGTGAACAGCCACTTTCTCTCTATCCAGTGCTTTTTCAAGTACAATCTCAGGCATTTTAACACCATCTCCTCTCACATTGATACTCAGGGCAAAATGCTCACTGGGGCTGAGCTCGTAGGTGGAGATGGAGTTGGAGCCCATATCCGGGTCTTCTGCTACCTCCAAGGGTAGCCGAGTCCCAGGGTTGGCTACCTCAGTGATCTCCAAGACCACCTCCGGCTTGGGGAACTGGGGCGCGTTGTCATTCACGTCGAGGACGTCCACCTCAACACGGTGGAGCTGGAGGGGATTCTCCATGACGAGCTGAAGGTGCAGGGAGCACGTGAGGCTCTGCCCACACAGTGCCTCCCGGTCCAGCCTGCTATCGAGGAGCAGCACACCTGCCGCCAGGTCCACCTGGAAGTGCCGCTGCCCACCCTCGCTCACCAGGCGCAAGTTGCGGGCGGCCAGGCTCCGCACGTCCACCCCCAAGTCCTTGGCCAGGTCGCCCACCGAGGAGCCCGGCTCTCGGTCCTCGGGCACGGAGTAACGGAGCTGGGCGCTGCTGGGAGCCGGCAGGCAGGAGAGGGCTGCGAGCAGCAGCGGGAGCTGCCATGGCAAACTCCGTCCCCGGAGCATCCCGTGCCGGGCGTGCGAGCGGAGCAGCGCGGAGCGGCGCGGAACGGCGGCGGCGGCGGCGGCTCCGCGCAGCCTCCCCCCGCCTCCCCGCCCTCGCTGCCGGCCCCGGGAGCCGCCGCCGCGCCGGAACCCCCGCGCCCCGGAGGGGGGTCCGAGCGGGTTGCGCAGGGAGGAAGCCGCCGCCGGAGCCCCCGGAGCCGGACAGGGAGGGATGGAGGGGGCGTGGGGGGTGTGGGGGGGGGCGATAGCAGCCCGGCCGTCTGAGCCGCTCCTCGGCACGCAAAGACACACAAAGTCGGCGAGCGGAGGGGATGGACCGAATGACAGTTTTACGTCTCTCCACAGCCCCCTCCTCCTCCTCCTCCTCCTTTTCCTTTCCCTCCTCCTACTCTCCCTCCTCCGCCGCCTTCCCCAAAATACGCACGGCGTAGCCCCCCCCTACACCCTCCCCCCGCCCCGCCGCGGCTACTCCGCCCCCGCAGCTCCGGGGGGGCGCCGGGGACTCCCGGCAGCGGGAACCCCCGCTCCGCTCCGCCCCGCCCGGCTGCTGGCAGCGGGTACCGGCGGGCACCCCCTCCCCGAAACCGGCGCGGGGGAGCCGCATCACGAGCCGCTCCGGCGCCGAGCCCCGCAGACGCTGGGGCTGGGGTCGGGGGGGGACACGCTCCCGAGCTCACCTCGCTGCACAGGGTGGGATCCGGCGGGTTGACACCGGCGGGACCCGCGGAGGGTTTCACAAACATGAACTCGCTGATGTCCGAGACCGGCGAAAAGCAGGAGCGGTAACGCGGGGCGGGGGGTGCCGTGGCCGTCACCTGGACGCCCATCACCGTGTCCCCTTGCTTAGGCTCATAGTGCAAGTGCCCAAAAATGTGGCTGGGAGGGGGCTGAAGCGTGTTCACGCTCTCCACGCAGCAGCCCTGGTTGGCAGGCGCAGAGCCCCGTCGGAGGCACCGGACACCCAGTGCTGCCAGTCCCACCAGCGAAACGGTGGAGATGAGCACTAGGGATACAATCAGATAAAGTGTAATCGAGGGTAAGCCCCCACCGTCGGTGGCCCGACCCTCGGAGCCCTGCAAGGCCTCTGGGCCCTTCTCCTCCACCAGCACAACCAGTGTGATGGCTGTGGAAAGCGGGGGCTCGCCAGCATCCCGGACCACCACCAGCAGTTCATGCGCAGAGGCATCCGTCTCCTGCAGGGCCCGTGTGATCCGGATCTCCCCAGAGCGCAGGGCCACGCTGAAAAGCCCTGGATCTGTGGCTTCCACGAGGTGGTAGGAGAGCCAGGCATTGCGCCCCGAGTCCGCATCTATTGCTACCACCTTGGTGATGAGCGCTGGAGGGACGGTGAGGGGGGAGATTCGGAACTGGGTAGCAGAGTCCTCCCCGGCCCTGGGGAAATGCACCCGTGGGGCATTGTCATTCTGGTCCACTATAAAAACATGAACCAGCGTCCTGTTCCTCAGGGCCGGGGAGCCACCATCAGAGACCTCCACGTGGAACTGGAGATAGGTGGTTTGCTCATAGTCAAAGGGGAGTTTGGCAGAGACCTGCCCACTTGTGGGATGTATGGAGAGGTAGCGAGTTGGATCCAGGCCTGGATCTGTCCCACCAGCTCGCAGGATGGAGTAGGAGAGACGGGAATTCTGCTCCGAGTCAGGGTCGGCAGCAGAGACCGTAACCAGCATGCTGCCCACCGGGTTGTTTTCTGCCACCAGCACTTCATAGGACACTTGGTCAAATTGGGGTGCGTTGTCATTGACATCTGCCAGGGCGATTGGCAAGACGGTGTGGCGAGAGAGTGGGGGACTGCCCAGGTCCGAGGCAGAGATGGTGACATTGTAGTAGGCAACATGCTCCCGGTCCAAACGGGTGCTGGTTAGCAGCGAGTACTGGTGCTCGTAGTCCTTACGCAACTGGAAGGGAAGATCTGGAGACACGTGACACTGGACCTTGCCCTGCTCACCAGAGTCCCTGTCTCTGACGTGTATCACGGCCACCACTGTGCCCGGGAGTGCATCCTCACTCAGGGAGCTGGAGAAGGAGGTAAGAATGACCTCGGGGGCGTTGTCATTCACATCAGTGATTTCCACTACCACACTGCAGTGCTCCTCCATGGTGGGCGATCCCATGTCCTTGGCTTCCACTTCAATCTCATATACTGTCGCCTCCTCAAAGTCCAGGTTGCCCTGGACGCGAATCTCCCCAGTTTGCTCATCGATGGCAAAGATCTGGCGTAAGGCAGCCGAGTTGTGGCTGCTGAGGGAGTAGCGGATGTCTCCGTTGGGACCTTCATCCACATCAGTGGCATTTAACTTCACCACGAGGGTGCCCAGCGGCGAGTTCTCCACCAAGCGGGCTCCATACGATGGTTTGTCAAAGACCGGGTGGTTGTCATTGGCATCCAGAACCTGAATAGTAATGCGTGTCTTGCTGGACTTGGGGGGAGACCCCCCATCTTCGGCAGTCAGGACGAGGTGGTGGAAAGCTCTGAGTTCCCGGTCCAGGGCCCTCTCCAGCACCAGCTCGGGGAACTTGCCGCCATCTGTGCGCGCCTTCACGTTAAGGTTGAAGTTCTCATTGGCACTCAGGTGATAGGTCTGCAAGGTGTTGGTGCCCACGTCGGGGTCCTGGGCAGGCTGGATAGGGAAGCGGGCACCCAGAGATGCCAGCTCATAGATGCGCAAGGAAACCTCCTCACTGGGGAACTCCGGGGGGTTGTCGTTGATATCCAGAATCTCCACCTCGATGCGGTAAAACTCCACTGGGTTCTCGATGGCAAGTTTCAGGTGGAGGAAGCAGCGGGGGTTCTGCCCGCAGAGCTGCTCACGGTCTATTCGCTCGCTGACCATTATAACGCCGGTGTTCACATTGACCGAGAAGTACTGGGAATCCGAATCGGACAGTACCTGCAGATTAGCTGCCGCCAGTTTCGCCACATCTGTGCCCAGGTCCTTCGCGATATTGCCCACGAAGGCGCCCCGGGTGAGCTCCTCCGGGATGCTGTACCGGATCTGAGCAGAGGAGCTGTGCAAGAACAAACAGAAAGAGAAGACAGGCGGCAGTCCCAGGCACCGGCCCGCCTTCCCTGCCCTCGGCATCCTTGCCGGGTGGCCGGCCGAGGGAGCGATGCCCTCCACGCTGCGGGGCCGCGCTCAGCGCTCGCCGCTCCCATTCATTGTTTGGGGCGGACGCCGTTCGATGCGGGGGGGCGGGGATGATGGAGGGGTGGCGGCGAGTCGGGGCGGGGGAGCGCCGGTGCTCCGCGCAGCCGCCTCGCCATTGGCTCCGAGCTCCCCGCCGCTCCTCCAATCGCCGAGCTCCTTTCCCAGGACAGCAACACCGGCGCCAATCGCGACACGCCGGCGGTTGCCGCCACAACCTGCCCGGACGCTTCCCCCGAGCGACAGCGGGGGCCCCCGCGCCCCCGGCGCCGCGGCGAGGGGACCGAGGGCTACCCCGGCGGGAAATGAGCCGTCCGGCCGCCCGGCCAGCCCCGCGCCGGCACCTCCTTCCCCCTGCCCCTAGGCTCTCACCTGGCCGGGGTCCCGCAGCGTACCGGTAGCGGAGAGGAAAGCCCCGGTTTCCCGCGGTAGGGTGGCGGGGGGCGGGCATGGCCGGAGGAAGGTGAAGTCGCTCCGGTCGGAGCCGGGGGAGAAGCAGGTGCTGTAGCACTGGGACTGGGAGTCGGTGGGTCGCAGGGTGACCTCCATGTACTTAAGGGTGCCGTCGGAGCTGAGCTGGAGCTTGGGGCTGGAGTGCTTGAAGAAGTCCCGGGAGGGCGACTCGCTGAGCCAGCAGCAGCAGCAGGGCGAGGTGGCAGCACGGCCTCTGCGCCGGAGGCACCGGGCGGCCAGGAGGGTGACAGTGGCAAGGGCCACGGTGCTAACGGCTGCCAGCGCAATGATCAGGTAGAGGGTCAGGTCCGGCTTCTCCTTGGCACCAGCCAGGAAATCCCGAGGCTTGTAGCTCTCCTCCAGGGCTGCCTCCTCCAGGGCCAAAGTGATGGTGACAGTGGTGGAGAGCGGTGGGTCACCATTGTCCGTCACCTGGACAATGAGCTGCTGCACTGCGGTGTCGGTGTCCTGGAGGGCACGTGCCGTCCGCACCTCCCCGGTGTACAGTGACATGTGGAACAAGGAGGGGTCGGTGGACTGTGGCAGCAGTCGATATGAGAGCCAGGCATTGTGCCCAGCATCTGCATCCACTGCTGTCACCTTGGTGACCAGGTAGCCTGGTGGGGCAGACAGCGGCACCCTCTGGGGTGCCAGCATGTCACTGTCGCTGGCAGGGTGCAGGATGGTGGGGGGGTGATCATTCTGGTCCAGCACAAAGATGTAGACAGTAACGTTGGCGTGGAGTGGGGGGGACCCCGAGTCCCGCACGGCCACAGAGACTGGCAGAACCTGCAGCAGCTCAAAGTCAAAGGTGCGCTGAGCGTAGAGGTTGCCATTGTCAGGGTTGATGTGGACGAAGGAAGAGGTGGGGGCACCCTGCACTTGGCCACTCTCTATGGAGTAAACAAGCCGGGAATTATCCCCGTCGTCAGGGTCTGAGGCAGAGACAGTGCACAGCAGGGAGCCAGGCAGGTTGTTCTCCATCAGGAAGGCATCGTAGGAAGGCTGCAAGAAGCGTGGGGGGTTGTCATTCACATCAGATATGTTAAGGAGCAGCGTGAGCGTTGTTGTGAAGGTGGGTGACCCACCATCCTGGGCAATCAGCTCCACTATGTACTGTGAGGTGGACTCTCGGTCCAGGCTCTCCCGGGTGACGAGGGAGAAGTGGTTCTGAAGGGACCTGATGGAAAAAGGCACATCGGGGGAGATCTCCAAGCTCACATCCCCATTGACCCCTGAGTCTCGGTCCCGTACATTAAAGAGCCCCACAACAGTCTCTGGTGGGGTGTCTTCTGGCACCGGGTTCAGCAGGGAGGTGAGCAGCACCTCCGGGGGGTTGTCATTGGCATCCTCCACTACCACCTGTAGCACACAGTGGCCCTCCATCTCTGGGACCCCACCATCATGGGCTCGCACATAGATCTCATAGAAAGGGGATTCCTCAAAGTCCAAGGCCCCACTCACCCGGACCTCGCCACTGTGGGGATCCAAGGCAAAGAGCCTTCGGACCAAGTCGGAGGTGTGAACCCCGAAGGAGTACTCTGTCTCCCCATTGGGGCCCTCGTCAGGGTCAGATGCATTGAGCCGGAGGAGCAGAGCCCCCATGGGCGTGTTTTCCGGGACTTGCACCTTGTATGTGGCACGGTCAAAGGTGGGTGCGTTGTCATTGACATCCAGGACCAGGACTGTTATCTGTGCCGTGCCCGAGCGGGCTGGGCTTCCCCCATCCATGGCCGTCAGCACCAGCTGCAGTTCTGGCTGCTCTTCCCTGTCCAGGGCACGCTCCAGCACCAGCTCTGGGAAGAGTTTGCCATCCTGCTGCTGCTTGACGTCCAGGGAGAAGTGGGAGTTGGGGCTCAGCCGGTAGGAACCCACAGCATTGGTGCCCACATCAGGGTCCTGTGCGCTCTCCAGGGGAAAGCGTGCAGCCACTGTGGCAGACTCAGCAATGCGCAGGGTGCGGTGAGCAGTGGGGAAGCTCGGGGAGTTGTCATTCAGGTCCAGGATCTCCACTTCCAGGCGGAAGAGCTGCAGGGGGTTCTCTGTCACCACCTGCACCGACAGCACGCAGCTGACAGCCGCTCCGCACAGACGCTCCCGGTCCAGCTGCTGGCTCACCACCAGCGCCCCGCTGTCCAGGCGCACGGCGAAGTGGCGCAGGCTCTCCTCCGAGCCCAGGCGCAGCCTGCGACCCGGCAGCTCCTCCACCTTCAAGCCCAGATCCCGGGCCACGTTCCCCACCACGGTTCCCACCTCTGACTCCTCAACCACCGAGTAGCGGATCTGCCCGGAGACCCAGCCCCAGCCGCAGAGTGAAAACAAACTCAGTACTTGCCATTTCCAGGCGGGTCGTTGGAGGCTGACGCTCTCCATGTCCGTGCGCGTGTGGCCCGGGACACAGCAGGTACTGAGGAGCTGAGAAAAAATCCCTGGGTCTCTCTTCCACGGCTTGGAAAACAGCTCCGGGGCTCCGGCAGGCTGCGGCTCCGGCTGTCAGCCTCCGAGCAGAGGGGGTGGGCTGGGGGAGGGGAACTGAATCACAGCCCCAGCGCGGAGGTGGAAGGAGGGGGGAGAAGCAGATTCCCCCCCCCGCTTCAGATCAGCGCCCAATTGGCCGAGAGCTCCGTCCCCTCTCGGCCAGCAGTGACTCCCTGGAGGTGCGGGAAGCAGGGGCCCGAGCTGGCATCAGTGGGGGCTGCCACCCCCAGCCTCCCCTCTGCCAGCCTGAGTCACTTGCTCCGACAGCTCGCTTCCCGTTCGCAGGGAAACTGCACGTCCTGGCAGCCTGGAAGCTAGGTACAAGCCCTCCCTGTGTGCTCCCCCTTCCACAATGGTGGCTTGTCATCGTGCCCACAGACAAAAGGCAGCTGTCATGAACGCAGGCCAAAGAACTTTTCATGCCCAATGAAAAGGTGTTTGTTAGAGCCCTGAGGTGCCAGGGGCTCTTCTCCCACCCCTTTTCTCTGCTCCCCACCCCCCCCCCCAGCTAATGCTTTGGCCACTGCCTGCACCCCATGATTGCCTCTGTAAGTGAGGCATCACTGCCACCAGTACCACTATCAGCCAGGAGACCTCACACCAAGACAGAGATGCCAGTCCCTGCGAGTTCCCCATGGGTGTTGGAGGCAGAAGGTGGGAAGGCAGAGTTGGGTGCACCATTCAAAGCTGGAACGCAATTGCTCCCCACACAAACCCGGCTGGATGCCCCTTCCTCACCCTGGGATAAGGAAGGGGCCAACGTTCACAGTACCCGAGTCACTGTAAATGCACAGAGCAAGCCAACAAGCCTAGCAGATCACCACCAGATCGCAACATCAAGTCAGGACATCAGACTGGGAAGGAGGCCCGAGCCTCCCACCTGGCAGATACACATACTGAAATTCTGTGGCAGAGACAGCTTTGTAGCCAACCAGTCTCCCAGAGGACAAAAGCAGGGGTCTCAGCCTTCCCAGGGGGGAGTGGAGCAGTCATTTCCCCCTCTCCCAGTCCTAGAGGATGGTGGCAAGCTGCAGGGTGTTAGCTCAGTTCACACACCTACAGAAGTCATGCCCTGGAGTCCTGTCCTCAGTGAACTCAAGGCCACCCTGACCTCCCTTGGGTGCATGCAGACACTGGGGGGCTGGGGTGGACAGCAGTGTGGCAGGCAGGGTAGCCAGCTCCTGCCTGGGACCCTGCCTGTCCCCACTACTAGGGCCCCAAGGGGACCTGGTGGAATAGGTGAGAGAGGCTGGGATGGTGACAGGGACACCATCCTTCTGGGTGAGGACAGAGGTGGTGGAGGTGCTGCCGTTGAGGGGCCTCCCTCACCTCTGCAGCCCCTCCCTGCCCATTCCAAGATGCCACGGGGCAGGACCACCCTGCTGCCAGGCAGGGAGAGATGGAGCAAAGAACATCGCAATTGGTGCAGACACCACCCTGGTCCCACCTATGGCCTGCTCCAGGGGAGGGGAGAAAGTATTCTTAAAGGCCCAAGGCAGCAAAATGCTGGACAACTGGATTGCCCAGCGTCCAGAAACCAATAGCTGCTTGCATTTACTCATTCCCCGAGGGCTTCCGACAATGCCACCAGCAGGAAGCTATTGCAGTAACCTTGACTCTGGGATGTGCCCTGTCCCATCCTGGGCAGGGCCCTGGACAACACAGCTGGGTGACAGACATTGCCATGGGCAGCACAGGATGCTGCACTCCTGGGAATGGGTTTGGTGCTGCTGCAGTGCCTCAGCATAAACCCCCTGTGAAGCCCACACAGTCTGGGAGAATCCACTCAGTGTCCTGAGGTGGCTCGGTCACCAAGGGGCTACTTCACATGTGAGATCCTGCTGTTCCTTGTGTCTGCCACAGCCTGGGATGGAGATGGTGGCAAGGCAGGAAGGGTATGGTGTGTCTAGGATGGAGAAGGAGATGTCCCCATTCCAGAGGGCTAGAGCTCTCCCTGTGGAAAGGCTCCAACTCAGACAACCCAGGGAGCTAAGGGATCACTGGAGATCCTGCAGGGTAGAATACCTCATGGCAGAACGCATCACCTGCTGCAGATAAGGCCAGCAGCATCCCTACTGCATCAGCTTGGGGGTCTGCCTGTTGCCCTGCAGAGCAAAGAGGTGTAAAGCCTTTGCAGGCTTGACATGGTCCATGGCATTGGGATGAATCTTCTCTGACCGCAAAGACTGAAAATCCAGGACCCAGAGCCAGGCCAGTTGATTTTTCACTACCAGTACCTTTCCAGTGTAGTACTGGGCAGTAGGGGGGAGTCATGTCTAGGGCTCAGGCTTACTGCCTGCCTTTTATCACCTCCTTCCGTCCCCACTCTCAAATCATTTACTGCCCCCACCCCTAGAGGCATCTTGCCAGGACACTTTGGTGGAGGGGACATCCTTGTCCCCAGCTGTAGCAAAACCCACACAATGCAGAGGAACACTTGCTCCTGCAGCTGCCGCAGCAGTTCCCACCTGCCACAAATCAGAAGTGCTGAGTCTGAGCAGACATGCAAGAGGGAAAAAAAAAAAAAATGCATAAAATAATTCTGGGAGATTTCTGCCTCTGCCTGTGATTCGACCACAGCGAGCAGGCAGCACACACAGCCCCACACCCACGCACAGCTTCCGCTGCACCTCACTTCCTTCTGCTCTGAGGAATCAGTCGCTCCTACTGACAGCCTCCCAGGAAGGGACACATTACCGACACCAACCTCCTTGGAAACCCATCAGATTCCCCCCACCACCACCTCTGCTGGATCCACTACGCAGGCTCGTCTCTGAAGATCAAAGTGTTCCTGTAATTGAAAGCTCTCAAATTAAGCTGCACAATTCCCACCAGGGAAGAAGCACAGAAGCTGCCTGCCATGCGCAAACGCCTTCCTAGCTGCAGTTTGTTCAGTCAGGACATTAGACATCACCTGGAGATAGCGCATATTACAAATTGTGTAGGGCTTGTAATAGGGTTGTTAAAATAACACCTGGGTGGAGGACTCACCATCCTGCTCAGAGCCACAGTCCAGCTCAGCGGATCCTGCAAGCAGCCGGGGGAGGCAATCTTCCCCCCTCAACCCTGAGGCGAACATCCTTGCAAAACTTCCATGGAAACAAAACCGGAACCACCACGGATCAAACATGAAGTGAGGCATGGACGGGAGGGACTGCTCTGTGGCTACAGTCTGTCAAATGGAGGAACCAGCATCGTCCTTCAGCTTTGCATGCCACACTGTGGGAAGCGATGCCTCAATGCTCCACTGGCAGCTGGTGGCTCCCAGCCCCACTTGCACCACCACCTCCCCAGCCTACACCAGGGCACGACGCAGAGAGGCTATGTTCCCCTCCCAGGGCCTGACGCCGCAGCTCTCCCCTCAGCTCTTATTTTGCAAAGAAAAGGAAATGCAATTAGCAGCAAACTTTCTGCCAAGGATTTGAAGGTGATTGCAAGCTGACCTCAGCCTCCGCTGGTAAACACAGAAGGCGTACCCAAAACTTCATCTGAAAGATGTATGTTCACTAATCTGGGTAAACTGACTCTCTTGACCCTGCTCACCACAATGCAAATGTCACTGACACTCAGGACGGCACATTTGACTTTGAAGATGATGTGTTCAGCTACAGCTAACCACTCTTTAGAGGCACGGCGTGACTGGATGTTCCCCCCAACCCCAATCCGCTACCATATGCATATGGCACAAGTGAACCATGGCTCTGCCTGGCACCAAGATATGCCAAGGAAGGAGCTACATTACCTCGGCAGGTGTGGGAAGCCGGCTGGCAGTGCCCACGATCTGGTGGTAC
Organism: Larus michahellis; assembly: GCF_964199755.1. NCBI lineage: Eukaryota > Metazoa > Chordata > Aves > Charadriiformes > Laridae > Larus > Larus michahellis. The sequence continues at coordinate 2,094,687 of NC_133906.1, read as the reverse complement.
AGCCCTGGCTCACCGTTCCTCATGGTGCTCTGGCGGCTCCCCAGGGGGCTGGAAGTGAAGGGCTTTTTACACAGGAGATCACTCTGGCGAGAGTCCGTGGTGAGATAGACCTGGTGGTAGAAGTTGGGTGGCGTGAGGCCGCCCCGCACAGCATCAATGTGGTGGAAAGGCCCCGGTGTCCTGTACAGGGTGCTCCTGGAGCTGTTGAACAGCTCCTTTGACTGCCTCCACTTGTAGCATTTGAAGATGCCCACTGACAACATGGTGATGAAGAAAGCTGCTGACACCAAAATCACAGCCAGGATGAGATAGAAAGTTACATGCTTCCTGGGATCATTGGCAGGTGCCACATCAGTGAGGTCAGTGAGTACCTCCTTGACCATCTCGGCCACAGAGATGGAGACAGTGGCACTGGAGGACAGCACAGGCTCCCCATGGTCTTTCAGCAGGATGACTAGTGTGTGCTGGGGAGCGTCATCCTCCCGGAGCTGGCGGGCCGTGAAGATCTCCCCACTGTGCAGACCAACTGAGAAGAGACTGGGGTCAGTGGCCTGCAACAGAGTATAGGAGATCCAGGCATTATACCCTGCATCTGCATCCACCGCCACCACCTTGGTGACCATGTGCCCAGCAGGACTGCCTGGTGCCACCACATCAGTATAGGTGGCGGTGGTGTTGGGGTGAGGGTACAGCACAGTTGGGGCATTGTCATTGAGGTCAGTGACAAACACGCTGACTGAGACATTAGTGGCCAGAGGCGGAGAGCCGCCATCCTGGACCTGCACCACCATGCTGAACTCCACCTGGTCCTCATGGTCCAGGGAGGTGAGCAGGTAGAGGGTGCCATTGTCCCGGTTGATGGAGAAGATGTGGCCTACAGTGGGGTCACCCTGCAAGAGGGTATAGGAAAGAAGAGCATTGCGCCCAAGGTCCGGGTCTGTGGCGCTCACGTTGAGGATGGGGATGCCAGGCATGTTGTTCTCCAGCACATAGACGTCATAGGAGTCCTGGGAAGATTTGGGCGCATTGTCGTTGACATCTGACACCTGTACCAGGATCTGTTTTACTGCAGACAAGGGTGGCGAGCCTGAGTCCCTGGCTGTGATAGTGATGTTATACTCCGATGCCTTTTCCCGGTCCAGAGCTGTTTTCGTTTTCAAGGTGTAATAATTTTTGAGGGAGGAGCTGAGCATAAAGGGGATCCCAGGGGAAATTAAGCAGTTCACCAGACCATTGTCATGGGAGTCCAAGTCCGTTACACTCAGCAGAGCTACGACTGTTCCTGGGGCTGCGTCTTCAGGCACGGGGCTGTACACAGAAGTCACTGTTACCTCTGGAGCATTGTCGTTCACATCCACAACTTCCACCAGCACTTTGCAATGAGCCACACCAGGAACGGCACCCTTGTCTTTAGCCTGTAAGTAAATCTCATACAGCTTCGTTTCCTCGTAGTCCAGCTGACCCTTGACCCTCAACTCCCCAGTGGCCGAGTCTAGAGCAAAGAGTTCTCGTACCTTGGCAGGTGTGTGGCTGCTGAAGGAATAGATGATGTCTCCATTGGGCCCATCATCCAGATCATACGCACTGATCCTAGCAACCAGGGTACCAGTGGCCGTGTTCTCCCTCACGCTTGCCTTGTAGGTGGACTGGTTGAAGACCGGGGCATTATCGTTGGCATCCACAACGTCAATGTGGATCTGCACGTGGGCCGACCGTGGCGGGCTGCCTCCATCCAACGCAGTCAAGACCAAGTGCAGCTCCCGTTGCTCCTCCCTGTCCAGCTCCTTCTCTAGCACCAACTCTGCATACTTGCTGCCATCCACCCTCGTCTGCACGTCGAGGGCAAAGTGCGGGTTCGCGCTGAGCTGGTAGGTCTGCAAAGAGTTAATCCCCACATCGGGGTCTTGCGCGCTCTCTAGCGGGAAGCGCGCTCCGGCCGCCACCGACTCGCTGATTTCCAGCCTCGCCTGGCTGCTGGGAAAAACCGGGTCGTTGTCATTGATGTCTTGGATCTCCACGGCGCCGCTGTACAGCTCCAGTGGGTTTTCCACCACGATCTCAAAGCTGAGGGAGCAGGGAGAGAGCGCTCCGCAGAGCTCCTCCCGGTCTATCCGCTCGCTCACCAGCAGCGCGCCGCTCGTCAGGTCCACTGCGAAGTACTTCTTGTTGCCGCCGGACACCACTCGCAACCGGCGCCCCGGCAGCCGCCCGAGGTCCAGCGCCAGGTCGCCTACCACGTTCCCCACCACAGAGCCTCTCCGCGCCTCCTCGGGAATCGCATAGCGAATCGCGGCGGAAACCCAGTCGGAAACGCTGAACAAAAGCAAGAGGCTCAGTACCTGCCCCGTCGTCACCCCGCGGCTCCTTACAGCAACGCCGTTCATCGCACAGGACGGCCGCGCTCCCCGCTTCGTCCCCCCGCCCCGGCTAGAAATCCTCAGCTCGCCCCTTCATGCCGCTGCCCAGCGCGCCCCGGGAAGCGGCGTCCGGCGGGGACACGGGCATTGCTGTGAGGGCTCCGCCGTGACTCACTCCCAGGCTCTCTCAGAGGCCGTCTGCGCCTCATCCCGGCTCCGAGCGGGGCCGGGCCGCCAGATCCCCCCCGCTCCATCATTGGCCGACAGCGGCACACAGAGTCCCGGTCAATAACTGCACGGAACGCAGGGCTGCCGGAGCCCCGCTGCGGGGCAGCCGCCTGCTGAGCGCCGGCGGGAGGGAGAGCGGCGGCCCCGGCGGAAGGCAGCGGGGCTTGAAGCCGTCTGACCCTGAAGGGAGAGCGCAGCCCTGCGAGAAACCCAGCTAATAGGGACAACCGGGCTGGGAGAGCGCTGGCAGCGTAGATCGGGCACGGGGACTGTGTGTGAGGGCAGGAAGGTGTAAGAGAGTTGGTGGAGAGGATGACGCCAAAAGGGGCTGTATAGAAAGCGGGGGGGCGGATCCCCCCAGGGAAAACCTCGTTGGAAAGAGGTAGTGGGAGCAAAAAGGAAAGGTGTGGTGCAGACGGGACGAGGGGTGGCGAAGGTCGGCCGGGGAACGCAGGGCACCGGGGAGAGATAGCCCCGGCACAATACTCCAGTTCCGAGTGTCCCTCGGGACCTTCAGGATGCCGGTCCGCCCACTCAAGTGCTTGGGCAGCCCCTTCTTGACATCCCACAGCTTTGCGACGTCGCCCCTCGATGTGCCACCAAAGCAGCGACGCCGGCAAAACGACGCGGATTTCGTGCTGCCGAGTTACGAGCAGCTCCTCGGGCCGTTGCACACGGTCACCCCGCGGGGGAGCTCCTGCTGCGGGGTTCCTGGGAGCATCGCTCCTCCCGCTCCCCACCGCCACCACTGTCCTAGCAGGTATCTTCCCCGACAAATCATAGAAGTCTCGGTTTAATACACCCTCCTGCTCTCGCCACGTTCCAGCTTACTCCCCGATACCTGTTTCCACCTGCCAGACGCAGGGAAATCACGGTCTGCGAGGTGCTGGTTCACCGCGGACAGGAGCGGTTCCTGTTCCCGTGCAGCAACAGCCCGGAGGGTCACGGGGCCGCGTAGACCACGGCACCGGCAGCCCCTGGGCGAGAAACAGCCAATTCCCGGGCTGCTTGCCTGCGTTTGGCGTTGTTGCTGTCAACAACAACCCGTGATACGTCGGGTTTTCCCACCTTTCGAGCGCCCATGCGGATAAAACTACCGCAATTTCGGCGTTCGTTGTCCATCACCCGCGCAACTGCTCAGCTGTCAGGGTGCAATGGGAAGGGACCAAGGGAGCTTGATAAGGGAGTGCGAGGAGCCCTGTGAAAACCCGGCCGTGGCTGAGAAACACAGCGTCCTGCGACACCAGGTGTCTTCCCACAGCCGAACCTGACAAGGAAGGGACAAAGATGTCTGGGAAAGAAAACGGACTGGAAATCAGCACCCAGGCGTTTATTCGCTCATCGAGAGAAACGATGAAAGTCTCCACGCCCTGCAGAACTGTCTCAGAAATGCTGTGGATGGTTATTTGTTACCCCACTGCTCATCGTGCCTGAGCGCGTTGTGGAACGGCTGCAAATCACCCGCACCAACGTGGGAGGCACGGCACACACCACAGCGATAAGGAACTAGATTCTGGCTACGTGTCCTCGCCCCCCACAGTCCTGCCAACTGCCGTGAGCACACGGGATCCACCCAAAAGGACAATATGAGAAGAGTCAACGATATAAAGCGGATCGGCACGGTCTTTCCTCTCTGCATATTCAGCTATTTCTTTTTCTACCGAATAATCGGTGCCGAAAGATATCAGCGCCACTTACCATTCTTATCACCAGCCCATAGAACGTGATAGAAGGATGGGCGTCGTGCCGATAAAATCCAACGTTAGTCATCTAACGCTGGATTTTAATAGAATTTAATTTTGGAGCAATTTAAAGACTGAGGAGGAAAACGATATGCTTTACGTACCGCAGCTGCATTATGCATGTAATTAGGAACTGTTATGCTTCTCTGTCCATTTTGGAGCGCTTCTGCAGCAGACCACGTCTGCAGGCTTACAGTGCTGACAGCAGATTTCTTTTCCCATAGGCCCTTACGCAACCAAATCCCAATTACCTTTCTCTCTTACATATAATCTGAAAAGAAGAAAATCCACAGCTCTCTCCGAGACAAATCTTTAGACAGTCTTCAGCCACTTATTTTCTTATTTTCTCTGAAATAAGCTCTGAATCTTTTTTCTAACCACTGCCCATTTGGTGTCTTTCCTAGACTCTGTTTACTGAGCAATTTCTCTAGCATGCATATCGCAATTCTGAAGAAGATTCTCTTTATATGAGTGCACACATGACCCGTATTCATATTCATTTGTCTGCTTAATCCCAGCTGTTGTAGGACGTCCAAGCAGCGGATAGCTACATACAGTGAAGAGATCTCAGAAAGGCATGGAAGACTGAAATTTTCCATCTTCCACATTTCTACTCATCTGCAGACATTACATCTCTTCCACTGTGACGGGAAGCCCGAATACTGAAAGTGATGCCTCGAAGCTCCTGAAAGCACCATTTGGAGGGAGAGGAGTGGAAACGAGCAACAGCTAAGGGAAAAGGTCCCTTTCCCCAGCACCAGCAATTCCTTTGGGGGCGGGTTCAAGCCAAACCCCATCCAGAGACGCTCACTCCAGTGCTATTCCCAACTCTGCCAGTGCTCCAGAGAAGCTTTGTTGGTCCAAAGCATTCTCTGCTTGGCTCCGTGCTTGGAGATACAGTGAGACACCAGCCCCGGCTCCCAGATGAAGAGGAAATGTTAGGTCAGGGGTGTACACAACATTTTCCTTTTGAGGGGTTCAGAGTATGAAAAGAAGCCAGGTGAAATAGAAAACAGAGGACTACAGAGTCGCTGTCCTCACTGAGTGAATAAGTCGGGATCGATCACATATTGTTACCACAGAAAGTGCTTAAATCTGGCAGACACAATAAATGAAGCAGTCACTGGGACAAGACAAAATGGTTGTCTCAGCCTCGGATCCCACGACCCTTTGCCTCCGTTCCACCCCATGTCCACTCCACCACTTCGGCTCAGTGAAAGTCGCACCTGGAGTATGACAGCAGTACTGACAACATACTCACAAGCGTCCTCGGTCCTCAAGGGACACAACCAACAAATCATGGATTAGACTGGGCACGTCAAAAGGAAGAGTCAAATCACAATACACATACCCACACTCACACACACGCACACCTCAACCTTGAGCTATTGAGCAGTGACCGTGAGGAGATGTTGAGCTCTCCGCCCAACCGCAGGAAAGGGGAAAAAGATACACACAAGTCCGCAGAGAGGGACCCCAGGACGAAAGCTCACCTGTGCCGAGCTCCGAGGGCTAGGAGGGCCCTTCCCGGAACGAGTGCCTGAGCCGGGTTCCCCAGCCAGGAGACAATCAGACCGCACTGCCGTCCCTGGTCTCAGAAATGTGAAGTCCTTCTGGCCCGACTCGGAGGCTAAACACACCTCGTAGGAGTAGGGCAAGGGCAGAGTACTGCTGCAATAGTTGTACGGAGCCTTCGAGCCCAGGCTGGAATAAAATTCCTTATCAGAAGTTATAAAAACAGGAGGGCCCCTTGACCGTCGGCATTTAAAGAACAATACCAAAATGACTGTGAAAACGAATAACAAGGACACAAGAGCGAGCGCAACTACAAGAATGAGATTTAGATCAGATGTCAGCTCGGACACGGCGTCGCTGTCGCTCAGCTCCGGCAGCGCCTCCTGCAAGCTCTCGGCCAGCACCACGTGCAGCGTGGCCGTGGCCGACAGCGCCGGCTGCCCGTGGTCCTTCACCACGGCCACCACACGCTGCTTCGCCGCGTCCCTCTCCGACACGGCCCGCGCCGTCCGCACCTCGCCGCTGTGCAGCCCCACGCGGAACAGCGACGGCTCCGACGCCTGCACCAGCTCGTACGACAGCCACGCGTTGCGCCCCGCGTCCGCGTCCACCGCCACCACCTTGCCCACCAGGTAGCCGGCCTCGGCCGAACGCGGCACCACCTCGAACGCCGCCGGCAACGACGACGCTCCCGACCCCGACGCTCCCGACCCCGACGCCGGCCAGAGCACCCGCGGCGCGTTGTCGTTGCGGTCCAGCACGAAGACGCGCACCGTGGCCGTGGAGCTCCGCGACGGCGCCCCGCCGTCCTGCGCCCGCACCGCCACCGCGAACTCGCGGCACTGCTCGTAGTCGAAGGAGCGCTGCGCGTACACCGCGCCGCTCCGCGCCTCCACCGACACGTAGGGCGCCGCGCTGCCGCCCGCCAGCCAGTAGCTCACGCGCCCGTTGGCGCCCGCGTCCGCGTCCCGCGCGCGCACGCGCACCACCGGCGCGCCCGCCGCGTTGTTCTCCGCCACGTAGGCGCTGTAGGCCGCCTCCTCGAACACCGGCGCGTTGTCGTTCACGTCCGACACCTCCAGCACCAGCGACGCGCGGCTCGACAGCGACGGGCTGCCCCGGTCCCTGGCCACCACCGTCACTCGGTGCTCGGACGCCTGCTCGCGGTCCAGCGCGCTCGCCGTCACCACCTTGTACGACCCCACCGACGACGACACCATCGACAGCGGCGCCTCGCCCGACAGCTCGCACCACACCTGACCGTTCTCCCCGGAGTCACGGTCCCGCACTTTCAACAGGGCCACCACCGTGCCGGCCGGCGCGTCCTCGGGCACCGGGCTCGACACCGACGTCACTGTGATTTCGGGCGCGTTGTCGTTCACGTCCAGCACCTCCACTTCCACTTCGCAGTGCGCCACCAGACCGCCCCCGTCCCTCGCTTCCACCACTAGCGTGTAGCCTCGCGTGTCCTCGAAGTCCAGCGCCTCCTGCAGCCTGATCGTCCCGCTCTCCGCCTCCACCACGAACTTCTGAAGCACCTTGGCCGGAGCTTCTTGGAAGCCGTAGGTGATGCGAGCGTTGGTGCCGGCGTCGGCGTCGGAGGCGGAGACGTTCAGCACCGTCGAGCCCGGCGGCGCGTCCTCGCGCAGGCTCACGCCGTACCGGTCCTGCGCGAACACGGGTGGGTTGTCGTTGGCGTCCGTGACGTTGATGCAGAGCTGGGCGGTGCCGCTGCGGGGCGGATCGCCGCCGTCCACCGCCGTCAGCACCAGACGCACGCTCTGCTCGCTCTCCCGGTCCAGCGCACGGCGCAGCACCAGCTCTGCGAACTTTCTGCCATCCTGCCTCTCCTTCACCTCCACCGCGAAGTACCCGTTAGCCTCCAGCTCGTAGCCCTGCAACGAGTTGCTGCCCACGTCTGCGTCCTCGGCGACGCCCAAGGCAAAGCGAGCGCCGGGAGAAGTGAACTCGTTGATCTCCAGCTGGAAATTGTCTCGCAAGAAGCGCGGCGCGTTGTCGTTGACGTCCTGGATGGCCACCTCGACGTGGAAAACGTTGAGCGGGTTCTGCACCAGCGCCTCGAAGCTGACGGAGCAGGACGCCGACTCGCCGCACATCTCCTCCCGGTCCAGCCTCTCGCTCACGTACAGGTTCCCGCTCTCCCCGCTCACCGTGAAGTATTGCTTCTCCGCGCTGAGCCGCAGCTTGCGTGCCGGCAGCTCCGCCGGGCTCAGCCCCAGGTCCCGCGCCAGCGGCCCCACCAGCGAGCCTCTGCCCAGCTCCTCGGGGATGGCGTACCGGATCCGCTCCGCCGCCGCCCGGCAGCACAACATCAGCAGCAAAGCGGGCAGGGGCACCGCTTGCACGACCGGTCGCCGCCACCTCTGACTCTGCCTCACAGCCATTGTCTCCAACCCACTCCGCCCTCCCTCCCTTCCAGCACCTCTCCCCAGCGAGAGCAGGGGCCGCCGGAGGGCAGAGTTCTCGGCGCTGCCTCGGACGCCGCTGCTCCCCTCGCCGCTTCTTGCTTCTGCTGCCGGTGCCGCTGCCGCTCTGGCCGGCGCCCTGAGAGCCAGCAGGCTGCGTGAGCAGGGCGCCGCGGCGGCTCCGGCTGCGGCTCCGGCACCAGCGCCGCTCCACGTCGGCCAACAGCGGCACCCGGAGGCGCCGCCACGACACCGCAGCCGGCCCATGCCTTGCGGCGCTTCGGTCTCCGCCCTCCGAGCCGCACTGTAGGCATCTGCCGGGAGTCGGCGCCATCGGCTACCGAAAAGCGCGATTCAGCTTTCAGTTTGGCGAGTTTTCTCATACTCGCGGAAAGGCGAGCCAAGCAGCTCCGTTCTGTAGTGGAAATGAAGAGTCTGGCTGGGGAACGTGTTATCGGGCGGTGGAGGAGCGCACAGACTTCGTATAGCAAAGCACAGGTGGGTGCAGGTAAGTACAGCAAATGTCTGACATATTCCAACAGCTTCTACTATTGCTGCGGGTTGTCTTTGACCAGTTCTTTAATTCCTACGAGCTCTGAGAAGCAGCAGCTACAAAGAACTTGACAGGAGAAGCTCTTGTAGAAACGAAGCACCAGACCCGCCCTTTTCCTTAAGGAGAGTCTTGATTACATCCTTTTTATTTTATACACCTAGAGTGATTGAGGCTCTGGGAGAACATGGCAAGCCCTATTCCCAACAACTTTATCAGTACATGCTCCCAGTTTTACAAATCACCGAGATCATCATGACTTCTTGCTCTAGAACTGGGAAGACACAGCATTTAAAGCATTTCTCCAAAATTGCTTCTTTCAGTGAACGGGGTAAGTAAATAGAAATAATAACATGAACGGGCAGCAAAAAAAAAGTATCCATGCTCCCAGGATACTTCAATTACCAGTGTGATATTCCAAGAATTGTAGAGAAGTGGTATACTGCTCCGTGGTGATGTTTGAGGTGTGCGTGACATGTCACCTACCTTTTCCGGGACACTCAGAGCCTTGCAGAAAAAAAGACGGCAAAAAAAGTCGCAAGAAGAAAATCAGAAGGGCAGCACTAAGGAAGGCAATTTACCCATGACACAAACACAGCGATGTGTACTTTGCACTGACAGTACAGAGAACATTCCAGCCATGGGGTGGTCTGAAAACCGAAAGGATCAAACCCTCTTGAGTGCAACTATGAAAGAGTACTTGATCCTCCCCAGTGCGATAACACCAGCTCTCAGCAACACGCAAAGAAAATCATAGAATGCAAGACTCTGCAAACAAACAAACAAACAAAAAAATCTTTGTTCAATCTTTGACCAGGGAGAAAGCAGGGCACATTTTGACCAGCTGAATCATTTGAAGTGCTACACAGCTCACAAGTTTGGAAACTACAGGTACAGCAGATTTTCCTAAAACTCTTATTGCTCCAAACACGACATAACTCCATGGATGACTAATATGTCCATTCACAGGGTCCTGGTGATAATTCCGTTCCCAATTATGCCACTCTCGACATTCCCTCAAAAGATACAAAGACAAGTACTGCAGGACTCAGTTTCTCCTTCACAAGCTTCTCCCACTGTAACAGTTATCAGCAAATGATCGCTTGGCCACAATGTCGCTGTGAGAACAGGCTTTTCTTCACCAACAAGAGCATCCTCACAAAGAATTAGCTGCACTCTACTTCAGATGAAAAAACACATACAAAAGGGTCACCTACCCGTCCTGAGCAGATATTTATGCAGAATCTCGCCCTTCCTCAACGTTTGTGATTGCATTACTGAGGTACTGCTTACACGCACTTCAAAGAATTAACGTTAAATCGAAACCCATTATTGTGTTGTAAGACAATAGTGGTAAATAAAGCAATAAACGACAGACTTATAGAAAAACCTTCCACTAAAAAGCCGTTCATGATAAAAATACCTCTATATGTCTAGTAGTCCAATCCTGTGAGTAATGCTCCCGAGAAATAAATGAACATTATACTGGCATTAGCCACATTAGGACATACTGTCGCCACACCCTCGGCTACACCGCTCCCTCTAACTACACTTCTATGTAAAATACAAGACGACGAACAGTAAAGCAGATGAAAAATGCCCATAGGACTGTAATGATCGCTCGGAGATTAACCCTCATTTGGCAGAAGAGGCCACAAGGTTGCTTCTCGTGGTCAGCAAGGTCATTCTTACAAAATCGTTCCGGGTGCAGTAAGAATCTAGATGTGCCTACCAGCTGGTAAGCAGCACAGAAGGAGAAAACAACCCTCCTAACGAGTAACACTATTCAGAATGCATCCTACTCTGTTCCTCATACTCCGTTTGCGTCGATTTTAAATACTTAACATCGAAAGATAAACACTGCTATACGAGGGATGAGGATAGGAAATGAGCTGTAAGACGACATAAAAACCAACAAATTCATAACCCTTCACAGCAAGAGTATCTTGACGTTTCTTAAGTGTCATGCCCTCTGTAAGCCAAAACTGCGAAAACACTCTCTACTTTCTAGAATTTCACCCATAGTTTGAAGGCCTAAGAAGAGGCTATAGTGTCTATAAGCACACCATTCAGTATGGAAACATCCAGTTCTTCAACTCCACTCCGTCTTTGGAAGAGTACAGCCGTGGCTCACTACCAAGGTGGTCAAACAGTGCTCACGTACACACATGTATTTTAGAATTTAAAATTTATCAACAAGTAATTTCACTCCTCTTCCACCTTCTTCCACAATTCGGAGCATGGAGCTCACTTTTGACCCAGCCAAGGAAAATCCTGCAAGCAACAAAGAATTCGCAAGAACGTCAGGAATGGTCTCCGGATTGAGGAAGTAACTCCAGCGTGGAAGACACACACGATATTCTGGTACATAAAATTGTCACTGCAGTCACTACTGGCTGAGGAACAAGCTGTGTGAGGAACTTTCACACATCAGACAAGTTTAAGACCCGCCCCAAATCTGGCACAGGCAGCTCTATGTTCATGTCCAATAATAGCTTACATTCAACCTAAATAATAGCTGTTAGATGAAAATTATGTGAAACAAGGGAAGAGTGATAAATAAATGAACAAAAGACAGACTTGAGAAAAGCTCCTCAGTTAACAGACAGTTCACAGTAAAAATCATTTTGAAATCGTTATAGTCCCATCTTATAAGAAAACCTACTCAGTAGTAGTTACTCAGGAGAAAGAGGCGCCAGTACAGAGCGAGTTGATGAACCGAAGCTTTGCCTTCCTTGTAACTAAACCTCATCGTACAGACAGGACAGAGAACACGGGTGGGAAAGGACAGAGAAGCGGGAGAGGGAGGCGTGGCAGAGCAAGCGTGGTGGGAGGAACTCACCGGGGGAGCGGCGGGGTCGGCGCGGCGGGCGCCGTCGGCGTCCTCGGCGAGCAGCGGCGCGGGCTCGTCGGGCGGCGGGCGCGCCGGGAGGGTGTCGCAGCAGCTGCCGCCCGAGAAGCGGAGCTGGCTCTTGCGCGAGTCGGCGGTGAGCGACACCTCGTGCGAGTAGGAGTGCAGGAAGGCGCGGACGCCGTCGATGCCCACGAAGTGCGAGGCCGGGACGCCGCGCAAGGCGCCGCTGCCCGCCGCCAGCAGCTGCGAGCGCCGCCAGCGCCGCAGGCGCAGCGCCAGCAGCAGCAGCAGGAAGGCGAGGAAGAGGCAGGACACGGCCGCCACGGCCAGCACCAGCCAGCGCGTCAGGCTGACGGACGGCTCGCCCGCCGCCGCCGCCGCCGCGCTGCCCAGCTCCGACAGCAGCTCGCCCACGCTCTCGGCCAGCACCACCGTCAGCGTGGCCGTGGCCGACAGCGCCGGACGCCCGTGGTCCTTCACCACCACCACCAGGCTCTGCCGCGCCGCGTCGCGGGACAGCGGCACCCGCGCCGTGCGCACCTCGCCGCTGTGCAGCCCCACGCGGAACAGCGCCGGCTCCGTCGCCTTCGCCAGCTCGTACGACAGCCACGCGTTCTGCCCCGCGTCCGCGTCCACCGCCACCACCTTGGCCACCAGCGCCCCGGGCTCCGCCGACCGAGGCGCCAGCTCCACGCCCGCCCAGCCCGCGCCCGACGCCGGCGGCGGGTACAGCACCTGCGGCGCGTTGTCGTTCTCGTCCACGATCACCAGGCGCACCGACACGTTGCTGCTCAGCGACGGCGCGCCGCCGTCCTCCGCCCGCACCCACAGCCCCACCTCGCGCACCTCCTCGTAGTCGAAGGAGCGCAGCGCGTACAGCGCGCCCGTCTCCGCGTGCACCGACACGTACGACGACAGCGGCGCGCCCCGCACGCGCCCCTCCCACAGCCGGTACCGCACGCGCGCGTTCTGACCCCAGTCCGCGTCCGCCGCCCGCACCGTCAGCACCAGCGCGCCCGCCGCGTTGTTCTCGGCCACCCGCGCGCTGTACCGCGCCTCCGCGAACACCGGCGCGTTGTCGTTCACGTCCAGCACCCGCAGCGACAGCACCGCGCTGCTCCACAGCGGCGGCGAACCGCCGTCCGACGCCCGCACCGTCACGTTGTACTCCGACACCGCCTCACGGTCCAGCACCTCGGCAGTCACCACGCGGTAGTAGTCCTCAAAGGTCTTCTCCAGACGGAACGGGAGGCTCTCGGCGATGCTGCACCGCACCTGGCCGTTGGGGCCCGAGTCGCGGTCCTGCACGTGCAGCAGGGCCACCACCGTCCCCGGCGGGGCGTCCTCAGAGATCTCGCTCAGTTGAGAAGTCACTGTCATTTCGGGTGCGTTGTCGTTCACGTCTATCACGGTGATGGCGACATTCACCGTGTCAAAAAGGCCCCCGCCGTCCCGTGCCTGCACTTCCAGTTCGTACGAGTCGCCTTCCTCGAAGTCCAGGCTATGCAACAGCATGATCGCTCCCGTCTCAGAGTCCACATGGAAAATCTTCGATGCTTTCTCTGTGACTTTCTTGAACGAGTATTTCACGTCGCCGTATATCCCTTCGTCGGCATCAATGGCCGTGACGGTGAGCAGGGCGGAGCCCACGGGCACGTCCTCCGCCACACGCACCGTGTATTCCGCCTGGCTGAACGCGGGCGCGTTGTCGTTGGCGTCCAGCACCGCCACGCGGATCCGCGCCGTGCCCGTCCGCGGCGGCTCGCCGCCATCGCTCGCCCTCAGCACCAGCTCGTGAAAGGCCGCCTCCTCCCGGTCCAGCGCTTTCGCCAGCACCAGCTCGGGACGCTGGTCCCCGCCGGGGCCAGCCTGCACGGACAGCGAGAAGTGCTCGTCACCGCTCAGCTCGTACCTCTGCAGGGAATTCCGTCCCACGTCCGGGTCGTGAGCTTCGGCCAGGGGAAACCGGGAACCCGGGGCTGTCATCTCGCTTATTCTCTCCTCCAGATCTCTTTCCTTGAAGCTGGGGGCGTTGTCGTTAATGTCCCTGATTTCCACTTCGATTCTATAAATCTGCATTTCACCTTTCACTATCACCTCACAGCGCAGCACGCATTGCTGCACACTCTCGCACAGCTGCTCTCTGTCTATCCTCTCCGCCGTCACTAAGTGTCCCGTCTTCCCGTGCAGGGCAAAATACTGCGTCCTACTTCTGTCTATGATGCGAACGCCGTGGTCGTGGAGCGCCGTCAGGTCCAGCGCCAGGTCCTTGGCCACGTCGCCCACGAACGAGCCCTTCGGCATCTCCTCGGGAACCGAGTAGCGCAGCTGACCCCACGCAGCCTCCCACGCCGCCACCAGGACGCACCACAGCAGGGCTCGATCCCAGCGTATCCTGAGACTCCCCGCCGCGAACATCTCCGCCGTGGCTCCTCACCGCCGCCGCCCGTCGTTCCTCCTCCCTATCCAGCTTCCGATCCAGCTCCGTTCCCGTCTCGCCGCTCCAGGATGCTGCCGCCGGACCCTCCACCTCGCTGCACCACGGCTCCACACCGCGCGGACGCTCGCAGACCAACAGACCGCCCCAGCCAGCCGGGGAGCGAGCGAGCCGGGCCGCAGCGGGCGGGGCTGCCTGCACAGCTCCAGCCTTCCTCTCCCTCCTCCTCGGTCAACAGCGGCGCCCGCAGCCTCCTCCCGGCACTGCAGCCACCCAGCGCTGCCCAGCGCTGCCCGCCGCCCTTTCCCACGGGCATTCGCGACGACGGGACACTCGACACGGACACAACGCTTCCCGGCCACCGCGGATCTCCTGCGATGCCTTTTCTACAGCCCATCTCTCCTTTCATCCTCGAGGAGACCACGACCAGCAGAAAGTAATAACACGCCTTCCGGTTTTGTGTTATTTCTACCGAATTCGAAACACTTTTTGTAACGGTGATATATTATATCCGTTAATCTTTCTGAATATGACGTGCAAAATACTGCTACCCTTATCTCATTAGCCCGAAATCACAATCTTCCCCACGAATTGCACAGCTTTTTTTTTTTTTTTTTTTCAAGTCGCTCTTGAATTTCTTCTCGCTGTCCCTTTCTGGAAATCAAAAGGGCGTCATACAGCTACAATAATTCCCCACATCCCGACCAATGGAACAAAGCAACAAGGAAGATCCTCCCTCAAAGGAAGAGCGGGGATTTCCAGCATTGCCTTTTCTCTAAGCCGTACCTTTCTTTAACGATGCATGTTATTTCTACCGCACAGGAAAAATGACTTGCTATTGGCGATAGATGGGAAGTAAAATATTGTTTCGTAATATGACCTGTAGATTATTACGAGTTTCATCCCATTCCTCCAAAATCACCGTCCCCTTCAGGAATTTTTGTAGCAGGCATGCTTGAATCACTCGAACGAGGACAGCAAAACATAACAGGCTCTTCTATACAAAACGTGATATAAACATCGACCACGCCGCGCGGAACCTGAGATATCAGGCTCAGCAACACCAGCGGGAGGCACTGTGATTTTTTTTTTACAGTAACCACGGTGTAACAGATTGATGCTTACTAGTAACGCATTCATCTAATTCTTGCATCTTTACTTTGGTAGGACACCTTTTCCACCAACTACTGTACGACGGCACAAGACCCTAAACTCTGCCCGGACCATTTGTAAAGGCGCAAATGGACTTCATTCAAGTGCCTAATTGCTCTCATTTTGAGTATTTCACTGTTGATTTACAGATGTTCCTAGGATGGGAAGAGCCCTCCCCTTGTAAACAGGCAGACACAACTCTTTGAACAAGTTGCTCATAGTTGTTCAGTCTAGCATTCCCCTCTCAAGGCGATCAACCAGGTCCACGCACCTCTACTTGGGAAAATGGGAGAGGAAAACAAGACAGGCTCTGAAATACTAAATGCGATTTTTTTCCCCCCCTTTAAGATCCCATTCTATATCTCAATTTGTTTATGAAAGGCAGATCAGGAAGGGTTAAAAGGGGGAACAACAAAAGGAAGAACAAAAATAAGCAGGAGACAGAAATAAATGCACAGGGAACTCGGAAAAATCATGCCTGGACAAAATTCATCCGTCCCATTCATGCTGCCATTTCTGCAGCAGCCTTCGCCAAAAACACGAGAGGGAACATATCTAAAAATGGGAGTATTCACAAGGTAGGAACAACATCCAAGTCCTCCATTCATGGAGGCACACCCACCTACAGCCATTTTAGGAAAAACTATTAGGAAGGAAAAATCCGTAACACCGAGCGTCCACCACATTTTCCCGATTCCGTCGTGCAGAACCCTTGATTTACTGCGTTCAGCGCTAATAAGTCATACGAGGGCTGTAGTCAAAACCTTTCCACCACCGAAGAACCAAGTGAAGCCGTTTCATTCCTGCGGTGAGTGGAAGGGGGATACCCCGTTCCTTCCTTCACGAAGACAAGGATAAGAACTCCCCAGATGTGCAACGTTAACCCGTCCCATTACTGCTACCATTTCCGCCATTTCTGCAGCAGCATGCCCCCAAAAGTAGGGCAACACGCTGCTTTCACTAGGAATGAAGAACCTGTCACATTTCATTCATGAAGCCAGATCCACGTTTTCTTTGGGAGTGCAATACCGAAAAAACATTAACCAACGGGTTTGTGTCTGGCCATCAAACAGGTCCAAGTACACGGTTTCAGGAAAAATTCGATCAGAAAGGAAACATGTTCAACTGCAAGTGCCAACCCCGAGTCTGTCACGCTGAAACGGCGGATCTCGTTCTACGCACTAAGAATTCGCCTTCACCCTTAATAACTCAGACGATTATATTCAGCGCAAGAGTTGGAGACAAAACCTCTCAGCTGAACCTCAACCCATGGCTAAAGATAAACTAAGGAGTGCAGCCGCTAACGACCTGCTCTCAATGGAATAGAGTTAGGACAATCTTTCATTTCTTCACGGACACAAGGACCAGCGCTCCCCATCCACAGCATATCCCATCCACTCCATCCAATACCAGGGGAAGAGGCACGGAGGTGCAGCACAGATCAAAGAAAACAGCGAGAGCGAGAGGGCTTACACACCTGCGGGGCGTCGGCGTCGGTGGGCGGCTCTCCCGCGCCGGCGCTGCTGCTCGGGCTCGGCTTCCCGCAGGGCTCCGCGCCGAGCAGCTCCTCCGCGGGCACGCTGGGCAGCGGCGGCGGCAGCCAAGCGCCCTCGGCCACGGCGCGGGCCGGCGCCACGCACAGGTTGTAGGAGTAGGGCAAGGTGCCCTCGCAGAAGTCGGCCGGGAAGGCGGCGCCGGGCACGGAGAAGCGCTGCGCGCCCAGGCAGCGCAGCACGGCGGGCGGCCCGGCCCGGCGCAGCCGCGCCAGCACGGCCAGCGCCACGCTCAGCAGGAAGAGGGCGGAGAGCAGCGCCAGCGCCAGCACCAGGTAGAACTGCAGCTCGGCCGGCGAGTCGGCGCCCGCCGCCCGCTCGCTCAGCTCCGGCAGCGCCTCCTGCAAGCTCTCGGCCAGCACCACGTGCAGCGTGGCCGTGGCCGACAGCGCCGGCTGCCCGTGGTCCTTCACCACGGCCACCACACGCTGCTTCGCCGCGTCCCTCTCCGACACGGCCCGCGCCGTCCGCACCTCGCCGCTGTGCAGCCCCACGCGGAACAGCGACGGCTCCGACGCCTGCACCAGCTCGTACGACAGCCACGCGTTGCGCCCCGCGTCCGCGTCCACCGCCACCACCTTGCCCACCAGGTAGCCGGCCTCGGCCGAACGCGGCACCACCTCGAACGCCGCCGGCAACGACGACGCTCCCGACCCCGACGCTCCCGCCGCCGGCGGCGGCCAGAGCACGCGCGGCGTGTTGTCGTTGCGGTCCAGCACGAAGACGCGCACCGTGGCCGTGGAGCTCCGCGACGGCGCCCCGCCGTCCTGCGCCCGCACCGCCACCGCGAACTCGCGGCACTGCTCGTAGTCGAAGGAGCGCTGCGCGTACACCGCGCCGCTCCGCGCCTCCACCGACACGTAGGGCGCCGCGCCCGCGCTGCCGCCCGCCAGCCAGTAGCTCACGCGCCCGTTGGCGCCCGCGCCCG
This sequence comes from Larus michahellis, assembly GCF_964199755.1. Taxonomy (NCBI): domain Eukaryota; kingdom Metazoa; phylum Chordata; class Aves; order Charadriiformes; family Laridae; genus Larus; species Larus michahellis. The sequence continues at coordinate 2,076,945 of NC_133906.1, read as the reverse complement.
CGTCCGCGTCCCGCGCGCGCACGCGCACCACCGGCGCGCCCGCCGCGTTGTTCTCCGCCACGTAGGCGCTGTAGGCCGCCTCCTCGAACACCGGCGCGTTGTCGTTCACGTCCGACACCTCCAGCACCAGCGACGCGCGGCTCGACAGCGACGGGCTGCCCCGGTCCCTGGCCACCACCGTCACTCGGTGCTCGGACGCCTGCTCGCGGTCCAGCGCGCTCGCCGTCACCACCTTGTACGACCCCACCGACGACGACACCATCGACAGCGGCGCCTCGCCCGACAGCTCGCACCACACCTGACCGTTCTCCCCGGAGTCACGGTCCCGCACTTTCAACAGGGCCACCACCGTGCCGGCCGGCGCGTCCTCGGGCACCGGGCTCGACACCGACGTCACTGTGATTTCGGGCGCGTTGTCGTTCACGTCCAGCACCTCCACTTCCACTTCGCAGTGCGCCACCAGACCGCCCCCGTCCCTCGCCTCCACCAGCAGCGTGTACCCTCGCGTGTCCTCGAAGTCCAGCGCCTCCTGCAGCCTGATCGTCCCGCTCTCCGCCTCCACCACGAACTTCTGAAGCACCTTGGCCGGCATTTTCCCGAAGCCGTAGGTGATGCGAGCGTTGGTGCCGGCGTCGGCGTCGGAGGCGGAGACGTTCATCACCGTCGAGCCCGGCGGCGCGTCCTCGCGCAGGCTCGCGCCGTACCAGTCCTGCGCGAACACGGGTGGGTTGTCGTTGGCGTCCGTGACGTTGATGCAGAGCTGGGCGGTGCCGCTGCGGGGCGGATCGCCGCCGTCCACCGCCGTCAGCACCAGACGCACGCTCTGCTCGCTCTCCCGGTCCAGCGCACGGCGCAGCACCAGCTCTGCGAACTTTCTGCCATCCTGCCTCTCCTTCACTTCCACCGCGAAGTATCCATTGGTCTCCAGCTCGTAGCCCTGCAACGAGTTGCTGCCCACGTCTGCGTCCTCGGCGACGCCCAAGGCAAAGCGAGCGCCGGGAGAAGTGAACTCGTTGATCTCCAGCTGGAAATTGTCTTGTAGGAAGTGCGGCGCGTTGTCGTTGACGTCCTGGATGGCCACCTCGACGTGGAAAACGTTGAGCGGGTTCTGCACCAGCGCCTCGAAGCTGACGGAGCAGGACGCCGACTCGCCGCACATCTCCTCCCGGTCCAGCCTCTCGCTCACGTACAGGTTCCCGCTCTCCCCGCTCACCGTGAAGTATTGCTTCTCCGCGCTGAGCCGCAGCTTGCGTGCCGGCAGCTCCGCCGGGCTCAGCCCCAGGTCCCGCGCCAGCGGCCCCACCAGCGAGCCTCTGCCCAGCTCCTCGGGGATGGCGTACCGGATCCGCTCCGCCGCCGCCCGGCAGCACAACATCAGCAGCAAAGCGGGCAGCAGCACCGCTCGCCCCACAGCTCGCTGCCTGCTCTGCCTCTGCCTCACCGCCATTCTCGCCAGAGCTCGCCGCGCTCCTCCCTCCTGCCGTTGCCGTGGCTCCGGCTCGGGCTGCGGCTGCGGCTCCAGCGCCTATCCGCGTCGGCCAACAGCGGCACCCGGAGGCGCCGCCACGACATCGCAGCCGGCCCATGCCCGTGCTCGCGGACGCCCGGACTTTTGGCCGCTGTTCAGTGGCTGTCCCCAGCTTTGGGGTCTCTCTTTTTTTAGAATCAGGAAGCACGGGGGCACTTGCTTGCTGGAACTCCAACGGCTATTTAAACTGAGATATGCTGTCAAGTACTTTTAGGTCGTCTCCTTGAAACACAAGGAATAGTTGGTAGTAAATAGTCATGGCAGAGCAATAAGAAAAGGAACTCAGCTACTCTTCAAATAATCACGAAGGATCTATCAAAGCAAGAAACGACGGCACAGCTTTATAGCACTCTTTCAGTTATTTTCAGTTCTGCTTTCCTGATATGGGATGACTACCAAGAAGGATGGATTCCCATTTCAGTAATCACTAAGTAATCAGAAACAGAATGAAGGAAAAAGTTAGGGCTGTTCTTTCATGATGGGCTGGCAAAGAGTTTCAATATTCACTGCATGTCTTCCTTTTGCTCATGGAAGTCTCTTGACAGTTTTGCCACTGTCGATTTGTATTTAAGGGAGAATAGTCATCCTGAGAAATGTGTCAACCTAGTGGTAATTTGTATAGCTCTATGTTAAGATAGCAGAACAACATCTAGTATTTTATTTCTGACTCAGCAGAGTTCCTTATTTTTTCTTTCCCCATACTTGAGAAGTGGAAAATGGGAAAGTGCAAAGCCTCATCAGGTCTTTCATAGAACCATAGAGTGGTTTGTGTTGGAAGGGATCTTTAAAGATGGTGAAGTCCACACCTCTGCCATGGTCAGGCACATCCTTCACTAGATCAGGTTGCTCAAAGCACCATTACACCTGTCCTTTGACCCTTTCAGTGCTGCTGCATCCACAACTTCTCTGGGCAACCTGTTCCACTGCCTCAACACTCTCATCATAAAACAGTTCTTCCCTTTGACCATTTGAAACCTACTCTCTTGCAGTTCAAAACCAATGCCCCTTGTCCTGTCAAAACACGCCATGGTGAAAGTCTTTCTCCATCTTTCTTTTAAACCTCCTTTATATATTAAAAAGCTATAATAAGGTCTCCCCAGAGCCTTCTGTTCTCCATGATGAAGAAGCTCAACTCCTTCAGAGCTCATTTGTCTTCTCTACAACCCATCACAACTGGCAGGTTTGCTTCTGACGCTCTCATAGTTGGCAAAAATATCTCCCACATATATGGGGTCATATGATCTCAGTCTTCTGAGAAATGACAACAGATTCAGTTTTAGCTTCTGCTTCTTTTCTCTCACACGTAATATTCTGTCTTACGTGCCTTTCATGACAGAAAAAATGGCACAGGCCTTGGCACCAGGCATGAAATCAAGCCATTGCTCAGACAAAACCACATTAACCCACCTATTTTCCTGGTTCCAAGACAGCCTCTCACCTTCCTTGCTCTACATTCACAAACTTTAGTTAATCCACAGACAGTATCCCATATTTTGCCTATGTGTCAGCCACAGGAAAAAGACCATTTCATTTCAGGGAAACACAAGTAAATGTTCTAAGGGGCATAAGGGATCTGCAACTCAGTTCAAGAATCGGTCTTAAGTATCATCTCGTAGACACCATCATGCACATGGGCACTTTCGAAGCTATGTGAATCTGCAGCCATTAATGCAATGTTTACATCTACGCCTAATAACTAGCATTGTCAGGAAATGCTGTACCAGACACGGTCATTAAATGAGCAACTGCCTCACGCATGCTTCAAATAACAAGCCCAAACCCAGAAATTCCTGTCAAAAATACCCTCCCATCCCCTACATTCACACCAATTTTAATATTGACAAAACGTCAGCAGTCATTTCACATCAGCAGGAAGCATGGATAACATCTGAAGATTGGTCGAGGCTGGGGAAACCTTTATACAACCAGGATAAAATTCCATATCACAGTCTTTCAAGGATATATACATGAAAAGATGACAGTTCATACAGCAGGTATTAGACACTGTGCCCGCCCCTGAAACGTGTTTGCACTTCCATGGTTACTGCTTGCAGACAAAATTCATCAGAGTGTTGTCATTCCCTTTCAGGAGTTTCTTAAAGGCAGCCTTAGTGTAAGTGACAGAGGCCTTGGCAGCAGGCGTGGAATTATACCACAGCCCAGCCCGATGGAGTGTGCAACCTCCTTTCTTCCTGTTTCAAGGACACTCTCTCACCAACGTGGCAAGGATTTCTCACCACAAGTATTCAACAAGCAAGAGCATTCCTTCCAGTGACACATTATCAGACACACATTTTAGGACACATTACCAAACACAGAGGGGCAAACCTTTACCACTTTGCAACAAGCAAGGCAAGAATTAAACCAGAATTCACAGGAAACCTCATGCAACAGGAAAGTAAACTGATGAACCCACAACTTAGCCAGCTGGAGTCCAAACTACTATGCGATATCCAGAAATAAGACACTTTGAGACCTATTTTCCATAGGCCAGGAAGAAACCCTGAGAACTGACAAAACACATGCCTTCCCTCCACCAGTACCTTCTCACACACAGCACCCCAGAGACTCTTCTCAAACCATTCAGAGCTTGCATGGTTGTTGATCTTCCTAATTTGCAGATGGACTCCACCCAAAGAACAGTTGCACAGACAACATCTCCTTACCATGGATAATATTTGACTTCTCAGCTTCTGTATGTAACAAGGAAGAGCATTGCTTACAGTAACCCTTTATGGAAACATGTCTGTGAAAGCTCTTTGCAGCTGTAAACATGAAAGACACCTACAGGACAGTCAGACAAATGTAACAGATGGCATCTTCCACACATTATCTCAAAAGGCAGCCCACCTTCAGCACATCAAAACAAGGAAGGCAAGAAGTCAACACCTGCAAAAAGGAAGGGTATTGGCCACAGCTGGCTCCTCCAAAGTTCCCCTTATGGATTTATCATAAGTACATCAATAAAATGTTAGTTAAAAATTGATGACAACATGCAAATACATAGGAAGCACATCCCAGGGCTCCCAATATCTCAGGCCAAACTTGCAAGGGAAGAAGACATTCAGATTGTGTTAAATTACAGCTAGGCACTGAACAGGGAAAGAGGAAACCATTCCTCTTTTGTCCTTCAACAGCACATTCTACTAATATTCATAAGTTCCCACGACTCTCTTCTCACTCTTGCATGGAGTTTTTGGCAAGAACATAGCCTCAAAGCTCCAACTGTCTAGAGGACTACACACAGATTTCAGATCTTTACATCTCTGAACTAAGAAGGAAAATAGATTTGTATGTTGACTACGCTTTAGAAAAAAAAAATCAAGGTTCTAAAAGTAAAAGAGGAGTTGTCCTCCAGGAGACACTGGGCCAGCAGACAGTGTGCAACACAGTAATGCCTTATAAAACACAAACCCCATATCTAAAGAAATTCAAGTCAAAAGTAACTCCGCTTTACCTGCCTCCCACACCAAATGTTAGCATAAGTAATGATCCACCGTGAATCAAGTAAACATTGCCAGTTTATTTCCTAATTGTCACCTATCACTACCCTCAAGTCCTCCACAAGGCTGCTCTCAATACAGCAGTCTGTATTGAAACGGGGGATTGCCCTGACACAGGTGCAGGACCTTACACTTGGCCTTCTTAAACTGCATTAGGGTTGAAGTTTACTTCTGGATGGCTTTCGTTCGCTCTAGTGAATCAATACTACCGCTCAACTTCGTGTTGTCTGTGAACTTGCTGTGGGATCACTCACTCCTACCATCTGTGTCATTGTCCTGGGATAACCGCAGCCAGCAGCTAAGACTGTACAGACTCTTGCTTACTCCCTACTTGGGATGGTGGAGAGAATCAGAAGGAGAAAAGTGAGAAAACTCTGAATGGTCTGAGATAAAGAGAATTCAATAAGTAAAGAAAATGTCGCGCACACAAGCCAAGCAAAATAAGGAGTCCTTTCACCACTTCCTATTGGCAGGCAGCTCTTCAGACATCTCCAGGAAAATAGGGCTCCATCACACATAATGGTTACTTGAGAAGACAAACGCCATAACTCCAAAAATCCCACCCTTCTCTCTTCTTCCACCAGTTCTATATACGGAGCACGACGTCACAAGGTATGGAATAGTCCTTTGGTCAGTCTGGGTCAGCTGTCCCGGCTGTATCCCCACCCAACTTCTTGTGCACTCCCAGCCTATTCGCTGGTGGGGGTGGCATGAGGAGCAGAAAATGCCTTGACTGCTTAGCACAACCAAGAACATCACTGTTATACCAACAGTATTTCCACCCCAAATCCAAAACATAGCACTATACCAGCTGCTAGCAAGAACGTCACATCCATCCCAGATCAAACCATGACACTCACTGAGGCAGATATTATTGAGGTATATTAAATAGCATTGGTCCCAGTATGGACCCTTGAAGAACACCCCATGTTACTGGAGCCCACCTGGACAGTGAGCCACTGACTATAACTCTTTCCTACATTAAATACTATAAGATATATACTGCCTACTACATTAAATTCTACTGGAACAGATAGAAACAGATCAGGTGCAATAATATATCTTAGCGCAAACATATTCATCCGAAGGAATTGAGACTGCATAGTACCACAACCATATACCCAACAGACTAACTATGACAGGCAGGGAAATGAACATCAGTTCTTCTATGCCCCCCCACAAACAGAGCTTCCCCAAGTCTTCTCTACATCCCTACACAACCTGCAGCTTTTCTTCTGACCGTCAGAATTGGCAAAAACATATCATGAGAGTGTAATGCACCAAGATCACACCAAAAAAAAAGGTACATTTGTCTGCTAACTAATATTCTGTGAAGAAATAGAAGGATTGTAAAGCACATGGATGATAAATGTCTGAACTAAAAGAGGAGCACTCATCCAACAGAGACTGGGGAAAATCTAACAATCAACTTCTGGGGAATTTCCTCCCCTCTTTTATCACACACACTGTTCCACAGAGATGGCACTTCTACTGACATCATGCTTTCATCCCCTCTCCCTAACACAACCAGAACACAAATATAACCTCACATCTCCTGCCTTCCACAAAAACAGAAGGATGAGCAAGAGGCACTAGCGCACAACATGTGGCTAAACGAAGATATGCCACTACTTCAAACTTAACCTACATACAGAGGAAACCAGGAGCTGAACAAAATCAGATCAGGAAGGCAAGGGACCATTAAAGATAAAGTCTTGCCAAACTCACTGGGAATTTTTCTCAGTCTTCACTGCTGGTGTTGAAAATCAATCCCCTGAGCACATGCAAATTACAGATGTTTCAAGCACTAGTGCAAACCTAAGGTCTTCCTCTGGACTGCATCGTACAAGGGTTCATTTTAAGAAATAGTAACCAGTTCTCATCAACTTTTGCTACTCTGTAGCCTGCTCATCTGCAGACAATTATGGAGGCGTAAATGCAAAGACTTATCATAGGCCTCTTTATCAAGGTAAGTCATCCTAGGCTTCTTTAGGTGGCTGAAGGCTTGACAAGGGAAGAAAATATTTGCTGCAAAACAACACCCACAGTTTCAAATTCAAAGGAAAAATGCAGCCATGGGGAAAATGAACCATGACCTTGCAGGACACAAAGGCCTGAAAGAAAGTGTAATTACTTCTATGATGAAATTACACATAGCTGTTTTCCAATGAAATACAGATGGATAAAGGAGCTTTCACGCAGGAATTATGACCCTTCTGCCCATGCATCATCATTCTACATGTCCTTTTATTGTGCAAATACTTTATGGTTTTTCAGGACAGGGAATCTCCGATCACCACATGAATGGCACAGGCCTCAGCAGCAGCCATGAAATCAAACCACTGCTCAGCCAAAAACACAGTGACACACCTATTTGCACGGCTCAGAGCCAGCCTCTCACCCTTCTTCCTCTGCATTCACAGCCTTTACTTGACCACAGATAGTATCCAATATTTTGACCAAATGTTAGCCACAGGCAAAAGAGCATTACATTCAGTGACACCTTCGGCAAACAGAGTCCATCAAAGCCTTTGTCTTGGCAGCTGAACAACTTCAAGGAATGAATGCACATTGCTCTCCCAGACCAACAACCACAAGAGCTCTTTTAAGGTTTTAAAGGTTACAAGACAAAATGAGGCCCAGATTTACAGCTGGACTATAAAAAAAAAAAAACATAATAAGAATAAGAATAAGAATAAGAATAATAGTAATAAAAACTACAACCGAAATTAAATAATATGGAGAATAAGGATCACAACAAGGATTTCAAATTATACCACAGCAAACTTTTTCACCTGACTTGTCTCAGCACAGACAGAACTTTTCACTCTGACCAAACATCTTCAATGTGAAAATGACCTTTGCAGACAGACACCGTTGAAGGAAAAGTTGCGCACACAACTTCTCCTTACAGACAACAAGGATCGCAACATGGACACATGCAAAGAGATTTCTCTGCTCATCATACTCATTTGAAGAAATGACAAATGTTCTTAAGGGCATAAGCAATATGCAGCTTCAATAGAGACCCAGCTGCCTAAGTGTCACCCCAAAGACGCCATCATCTGACTTCTGTGCGTTGGGCAACTTGCAAGACGGGTCACTCTCAAACCTTAATATAAAGTCGACATCAGTGCGCAATAACTGCCACTCATGGGAAACACCATGCAACAGGAAAGCAATCTGATGAACCCACAACTTGGCCAGCTGGAATATGAGTAGTGTGATATCCAAAAATGAGACACCTTCAGATTCATTTTACTTAGTCTAGCAACAAACCCTGATCTTCCAAATTTGGAAATACACTCCAATGAGAGAAAAGACACACAGACAACTTCTCTTTATCATGCATAGTATTTGACTTCTGTCCATGTGCATGTGACAAGCAAGAGCATTTCTTCCAGTGACATTTTTTAGAAAAACACATGTCTATGGAAGCCTTTCCCTTTACAGCTGTAAACATGAAAGCCACATACGGGACAGTCAGACAAATATAGCCGATGAGATCTTCCACACGTTGTCAGAGAGAATAGCCCAGCTGACACATGCAGAAAGGAAGAGATCACCACATACGCTTCCAGATTATGGAACTTACAGTAGGTACATAATTCAGGTATTTAGTAGAAAACGAATACAGTTTGTTCTTCATAAAGCTCCCTTTATGTCATTTCGCCTAACTACACAATTCAGATGTTAGTTAAGAATTCATGACACCCTGCAATGACACGGGAAAAACCTCCCAGGGCTCCCAATACAGCTGGAATAATATATGTGCTAGCAAAAATTCTTTGGGAAGATGCAATTGCATGACAACACACATGGACACTAAACAGGGAACACTGCAAATCTCTTGTGTCCTTCAACAGACCCTCACGAAGACTCCCAGGACTGTCATCTCCAACCATTCACAACTTGCATGGTGTCCTTTGACACTCATAACTTGAAAACGTGTAACATCAAAGGTCCAGTTGTCCAGACCATTTCTCTTCAACATGCACCAGAATCACCCGTGGACTTCACATCAATATCTTTACATCACTGTACTAAGAAGGAACGTATATTTGTCTACTCAACAGCCTTCCGGGAAGACACATGGTGGTTCTAAATGTAAATGAGGAGCTGTCCTCCAGAAAAGACGGAGTCAGTGAACATCTTCACAGGGCCAAGCCCCCTCCTTACGTCTCCTCCCGTACCTTGAATCTCTCCCCTCCCACCCTCCTGTGGCTCTTTCCATAGCATGTATCGTCAAGCCAAGACACATCTAGCTCTCTTTCAAAGAAGTCAAACTTAGAAGACAGGGAATCGGTGAAACACACCTCCCATTTCCTCCAGTATCCCTTCATATGCAACCACCCAAGGACCTTCACAAATAGTCACAACTTCTACGGTTGTCCTTCATCTTCAAATCAGGCAGACAGACATCAACAAGGGACCAGTTGTTGCCCAGTCCCTTCCTCCACCCGGTGCACAAAGATCAAAGCACTAACGAATACAAAGACATATCGTTGCCCACCCCGTTATCATGGAGAAACAAAAAGGCTGAGAACAGTGGAAACGACGAGCAGCTGAGTTATACAGGGAGCCATTAACAGTACCTTCCAAAACACTCTCATCCTACTCAAGCACAGGTGCTGTCGGGAAGATAGGCGACCCTGCTGATAACGAAAACTGCCTTTTGCTGATCATGCAATACATACTTTCAGAAGAGCTAATACCGACGCATGTCAGGGGACAAAAGGAGAAACGACCTGGTGCATAGTAAAAACACAAAGCTCCACTCCAGCTAACAGCAGCCCGACCTCTCCTGCCTCACACACCTACTCTAACGTGGAACAAAGAGACCACGTTCACCTCCCCAGAGAAAGAGGCACCACAACACAGCGAGTTGCGAGCTTTGCTTTCCTTGTAAATAAACCTCATCCTACAGACATGACAGAGAGCACGACTGGGAAGGACACAGAAGAGGGAGAGGGAGGCGTGGCAGAGCAAGCGTGGTGGGAGGAACTCACCGGGGGAGCGGCGGGGTCGGCGCGGCGGGCGCCGTCGGCGTCCTCGGCGAGCAGCGGCGCGGGCTCGTCGGGCGGCGGGCGCGCCGGGAGGGTGTCGCAGCAGCTGCCGCCCGAGAAGCGGAGCTGGCTCTTGCGCGAGTCGGCGGTGAGCGACACCTCGTGCGAGTAGGAGTGCAGGAAGGCGCGGACGCCGTCGATGCCCACGAAGTGCGAGGCCGGGACGCCGCGCAAGGCGCCGCTGCCCGCCGCCAGCAGCTGCGAGCGGCGCCAGCGCCGCAGGCGCAGCGCCAGCAGCAGCAGCAGGAAGGCGAGGAAGAGGCAGGACACGGCCGCCACGGCCAGCACCAGCCAGCGCGTCAGGCTGACGGACGGCTCGCCCGCCGCCGCCGCGCTGCCCAGCTCCGACAGCAGCTCGCCCACGCTCTCGGCCAGCACCACCGTCAGCGTGGCCGTGGCCGACAGCGCCGGACGCCCGTGGTCCTTCACCACCACCACCAGGCTCTGCCGCGCCGCGTCGCGGGACAGCGGCACCCGCGCCGTGCGCACCTCGCCGCTGTGCAGCCCCACGCGGAACAGCGCCGGCTCCGTCGCCTTCGCCAGCTCGTACGACAGCCACGCGTTCTGCCCCGCGTCCGCGTCCACCGCCACCACCTTGGCCACCAGCGCCCCGGGCTCCGCCGACCGCGGCGCCAGCTCCACGCCCGCCCAGCCCGCGCCCGACGCCGGCGGCGGGTACAGCACCTGCGGCGCGTTGTCGTTCTCGTCCACGATCACCAGGCGCACCGACACGTTGCTGCTCAGCGACGGCGCGCCGCCGTCCTCCGCCCGCACCCACAGCCCCACCTCGCGCACCTCCTCGTAGTCGAAGGAGCGCAGCGCGTACAGCGCGCCCGTCTCCGCGTGCACCGACACGTACGACGACAGCGGCGCGCCCCGCACGCGCCCCTCCCACAGCCGGTACCGCACGCGCGCGTTCTGACCCCAGTCCGCGTCCGCCGCCCGCACCGTCAGCACCAGCGCGCCCGCCGCGTTGTTCTCGGCCACCCGCGCGCTGTACCGCGCCTCCGCGAACACCGGCGCGTTGTCGTTCACGTCCAGCACCCGCAGCGACAGCACCGCGCTGCTCCACAGCGGCGGCGAACCGCCGTCCGACGCCCGCACCGTCACGTTGTACTCCGACACCGCCTCACGGTCCAGCTCCCGCGCCGTTACCACGCGGTAGTAGTCCTCAAAAGTCTTCTCCAGACGGAACGGGAGGCTCTCGGCGATGCTGCACCGCACCTGGCCGTTGGGGCCCGAGTCGCGGTCCTGCACGTGCAGCAGGGCCACCACCGTCCCCGGCGGGGAATCCTCAGAGATCTCATTCAGTGCAGACCTCACTGAGATCTTGGGCGCGTTGTCATTTACGTCTGTCACCATGATCGCGACTTTCGCTGTGTCGAAAAGCTCTCCTGCGTCATGTGCTTGCACTTCGAGTTCATGTGAGGAGATCTCCTCGAAGTCCAAATTGTCTTTAAGGCATAGTTCTCCTGTCCCAGAATTCAGGGAAAAAAGTTCCGATGCCCGGTCGGAAATTTTATGGAAACTGTATTTCACGTCGCCGTTCATCCCTTCGTCGGCGTCGATGGCCGTGACGGTGAGCAGGGCGGAGCCCACGGGCACGTCCTCCGCCACACGCACCGTGTACTCCGCCTGGCTGAACGCGGGCGCGTTGTCGTTGGCGTCCAGCACCGCCACGCGGATCCGTGCCGTGCCTGTCCGCGACGGCTCGCCGCCGTCGCTCGCCCTCAGCACCAGCTCGTGAAAGGCCGCCTCCTCCCGGTCCAGCGCCTTCGCCAGCACCAGCTCGGGACGCTGGTCCCCGCCGGGGCCCGCCTGCACGGACAGCGAGAAGTGCTCGTCACCGCTCAGCTCGTACCTCTGCAGGGAATTCCGTCCCACGTCCGGGTCCTGTGCGACCCGTAGGGGAAAACGCAACCCCGGGGCTGTCATCTCGCTCATTCTCAGTTCCGTTTCTTTCTCTCGGAAGCTGGGGGCGTTGTCGTTAATGTCCATGATTTCCACTTCGATTCTGTAAACCTTCATTTCTCCCTCTATTATCACCTCACAGCGCAGCAAGCATTTCTCCAGTAGCCGGCACAGCTGCTCTCTATCTATCCTCTCCACCGTCACTAAATGTCCCGTCTTCCCGTGCAGGGCGAAATACTGCGTCCCACCTTCGGAAACTAAGCGGACGCCGCGGTCTTGGAGCATCGGCAGGTCCAGCGCCAGGTCTTTGGCCACGTCGCCCACGAACGAGCCCTTCGGCATCTCCTCAGGAACGGAGTAGCGCAGCTGACCCCACGCCGACTCCCACGCTGCCATCATAACGCACCACAGCACGGCTCGCTCCTGCCGGACCCAGCGCCACCCCGCTGCAAACATCTCCGACGCGGCACAGCCGCCCGCCGTTCAGCCTGCCGATCCGGCTCCCTTCTCGGCTGGGGGCTCCTGGACGCTGCTACCGGACCCTCCGCCTCACTGCACCACGGCTCCGCACCGCACGGACGCTCCCAGACAGACCGCCAAGACAGACAACGAGCGAGGGAGCCGGGCCGCAGCGGGCGGGGCTGCCTGCATCGCTCCGGCCTTCCTCTCGCTCCTCCTCGGTCAACAGCGGCGCCCGCAGCCTCCTCCCGGCACTGCAGCCACCCAACACTGCCCAGCGCTGCCCGCCGCCGTTTCCCACGGGCAGTTCGCGGCGGCAGGACACTCGCCACGGACACATTGCTTCCCGGCCACCGGGGATCTTCTCCGATGCCTTTTCTCCAGCCGATCCATCTCTTCTTTGATCCTCGAGAAGATCACGACGAGAATGAAATAACACGGGTTCCGGTTTTATGTTATTTCTACCGCACTGGAAACGAGTTTTTGTAACTGTGGTATGTTATAACTATTACTTTTTCTTCAATTTTACGTGTAGAATATTACCAGCCTTATCCCATTAGTCCGACAGCACAATCCTCATCACGAATTCCACAGCTTTTTGTAGCAGTCATGCTTGAATAAGGATTTCATCACACTTTCTGCAGATCAAAAGGGCGTCATGCAGCCACATTAATTCCCCACATTCCGACCAATAGAACAAAGCAACAAGGAATATCCTCCCTCAAATGGAGACAGGGGATTCCCTGCAATGGCTTTTCTTTAAGCAGTTTTTTTTCTTTAATGATGCTTCATCATCCTTCCTTTTCATCGAGGTCATCACAATCAGGAGGGAGGCAGAATCATCCCGCGGGCGTGCTATTTCTACCGCACGAGTGTCAATATGTGTGAAGTAAATTAATTTTTCGTTATATGACCTGAAAAATGTTATGAGTCTTATCCCATGCGTCCGAAAGCACAATCTCCATCACGAATTTTTGTAGCAGTCATGCTTGAATGATTGGTACAAGGACAGCAAAAGAATAAACGGCTCTCAAAACAAAAACGTCACATTCATACCCTCCCCTAGACAGCTAGGTGTATCCGGCTAACCGAACTAACCCAAGCGGCAGGAACGGTCTCAGAAATCAGGGTTTATGAGATTGATGCTTATTAGTAAAGCATTGATCTAATTCTTGAATCTTCACGTTGGTAGGACACCTTTTCAACTGAATAGCGTAGGACAGCAGTAGACAAGTACAGCGTCCCACCCTAAACTATGCGGCCATTTGTAAACGTGCAAATGGACTTTATTCGAGTGCTTACTTGCTCTCATTTTGTGTATTTGTTCTCATTTAACATATGTCCTCAGGCTTAGTAGAGACCTCCCCTTGTAAACAGGCAGATACCACAACTGCTGCAAAATGTGGCTGAGAGACTGAATTCTGCGGTCCAGGAATCTGCTGTCAACATGATCACACAGGTCCAAGCACCTCTCTTTGGAAAAACAGGAGAGAAAAACAAGACGGGTTCTGACATGCTAAACGCGATTTATTTATTTATTTATTTATTTACATCTCGGTCTACATCTTCGCCTGTGTATGAAAGACAGATGAGAAATAACTGCATAAAGAACTCTGAAAAATCATACCTGGACAAAATTCATCCCTCCCACTCATGCTGCCATTTCTGCAGCAGCCTTCCTCCAAAGGATGAGAGGGCACACAGCGGAAGAGGGAGAACATTCGCGAGGGAGGAACAACCAGTAACTTCTCCATTCATGAAGCCACATGCACCTTTCCTTTGGGAAACAGCATTAACCACTGGCTTTGTAACCAGCTATCAACCAGGTCCAAGTACAGCCGCTTCAGAAAAAAAGTGAACGGCAAGGAAAAATCACCAAGCATCCACTACAGTTTTCCGTCCTGCAGAATCCTTAGTTTGACGCGGTCACCGTTAGTAACTCATACGAAAGTTGTCTAAACCTCTCAGATGAACCTGAACTTGAGACCACCGAGGAACAAAGAAGTGCCAATCCTTGATCCCTGATGTGAGTGGAAGGGGGATACCCCGTTCCTTCCCTCATGGAGACAAGGAGCAACGCTCCCCAGATACACAACGCGAACCTGTCCCACTACTGCTATCACTTCTGCAGCAGCAGCAATCTGTCTCTCTTCATACATGGAGACACACGCACGTTTCCTCTGGGAGTCCAATACCAAAAAAGCAGTAACCAATGGGTTTGTGTCTAGCTATCAACCGGATCCAACTACACCGTTACGGGAAAAATCAATCTGAAAGTAAACAGTTTCAAATACAAGAGTCAATTCCGAGTCTGTCATGCAGAAGCAGTGGATCTCATTCTACACAGTAAGGATTCGTATGACTTATTAAGTCATACGATTTTAGGCAGCACAAAAGTTGGAGACAAAAAGTCTCCCGTGAACCTGAACCGGTGACCACCCAGTTGCCGGACAGTTACACCGGTATTTTATTGCTTCACAGACACACGGACCAGCCCTTCCCAGCCATACCACCCACCGAAATCGCAGGGGAACAGGCACGGAAGTTCAGCACAAATCAAAGAAAAAAGCGAGAGCGAGAGGGCTTACACACCTGCGGGGCGTCGGTGGGCGGCTCTCCCGCGCCGGCGCTGCTGCTCGGGCTCGGCTTCCCGCAGGGCTCCGCGCCGAGCAGCTCCTCCGCGAGCACGCTGGGCAGCGGCGGCGGCAGCCAAGCGTCCTCGGCCACGGCGCGGGCCGGCGCCACGCACAGGTTGTAGGAGTAGGGCAAGGTGCCCTCGCAGAAGTCGGCCGGGAAGGCGGCGCCGGGCACGGAGAAGCGCTGCGCGCCCAGGCAGCGCAGCACGGCGGGCGGCCCGGCCCGGCGCAGCCGCGCCAGCACGGCCAGCGCCACGCTCAGCAGGAAGAGGGCGGAGAGCAGCGCCAGCGCCAGCACCAGGTAGAACTGCAGCTCGGCCGGCGAGTCGGCGCCCGCCGCCCGCTCGCTCAGCTCCGGCAGCGCCTCCTGCAAGCTCTCGGCCAGCACCACGTGCAGCGTGGCCGTGGCCGACAGCGCCGGCTGCCCGTGGTCCTTCACCACGGCCACCACACGCTGCTTCGCCGCGTCCCTCTCCGACACGGCCCGCGCCGTCCGCACCTCGCCGCTGTGCAGCCCCACGCGGAACAGCGACGGCTCCGACGCCTGCACCAGCTCGTACGACAGCCACGCGTTGCGCCCCGCGTCCGCGTCCACCGCCACCACCTTGCCCACCAGGTAGCCGGCCTCGGCCGAACGCGGCACCACCTCGAACGCCGCCGGCAACGCCACGGCGTCTCCCGCTGGCGGCCAGAGCACCCGCGGCGCGTTGTCGTTGCGGTCCAGCACGAAGACGCGCACCGTGGCCGTGGAGCTCCGCGACGGCGCCCCGCCGTCCTGCGCCCGCACCGCCACCGCGAACTCGCGGCACTGCTCGTAGTCGAAGGAGCGCTGCGCGTACACCGCGCCGCTCCGCGCCTCCACCGACACGTAGGGCGCCGCGCCCGCGCTGCCGCCCGCCAGCCAGTAGCTCACGCGCCCGTTGGCGCCCGCGTCCGCGTCCCGCGCGTGCACGCGCACCACCGGCGCGCCCGCCGCGTTGTTCTCCGCCACGTAGGCGCTGTAGGCCGCCTCCTCGAACACCGGCGCGTTGTCGTTCACGTCCGACACCTCCAGCACCAGCGACGCGCGGCTCGACAGCGACGGGCTGCCCCGGTCCCTGGCCACCACCGTCACTCGGTGCTCGGACGCCTGCTCGCGGTCCAGCGCGCTCGCCGTCACCACCTTGTACGACCCCACCGACGACGACACCATCGACAGCGGCGCCTCGCCCGACAGCTCGCACCACACCTGACCGTTCTCCCCGGAGTCCGCGTCGTTCACGTTCAGGAGGGCCACGACCGTGCCGGCCGGCGCGTCCTCGGGCACCGGGCTCGACACCGACAACACCGAGATTTCGGGCGCGTTGTCGTTCACGTCCAGCACCTCCACTTCCACCTTGCAGTGCGCCACCAGACCGCCCCCGTCCCTCGCCTCCACGGCCAGGCTGAACGCCCGCGTGTCCTCGAAGTCCAGCGCCTCCTGCAGCCTGATCGTCCCGCTCTCCGCCTCCACCACGAACTTCTGAAGCACCTTGGCCGGCATTTTCCCGAAGCCGTAGGTGATGCGAGCGTTGGTGCCGGCGTCGGCGTCGGAGGCGGAGACGTTCATCACCGTCGAGCCCGGCGGCGCGTCCTCGCGCAGGCTTGCGCGGTACCGGTCCTGTGCGAACACGGGTGCGTTGTCGTTGGCGTCCGTGACGTTGATGCAGAGCTGGGCGGTGCCGCTGCGGGGCGGATCGCCGCCGTCCACTGCCGTCAGCACCAGACGCAGGCTCTGCTCGCTCTCCCGGTCCAGCGCACGGCGCAGCACCAGCTCCACGAACTTGCTGCTGTCCTGGTTCTCCTTCACCTCCACCTCGAAGTACCCGTTGGTCTCCAGCTTGTAGCCCTGCAGTGAGTTGCTGCCCACGTCCGGGTCTTCTGCCATGCCCAAGTAGAACCGAGCTCCAGGAGAAGTGAACTCGTTGATCTCCAGCTGGAAATTGTCTTGTAGGAAGTGCGGCGCGTTGTCGTTGACGTCCTGGATGGCCACCTCGACGTGGAAAACGTTGAGCGGGTTCTGCACCAGCGCCTCGAAGCTGACGGAGCAGGACGCCGACTCGCCGCACATCTCCTCCCGGTCCAGCCTCTCGCTCACGTACAGGTTCCCGCTCTCCCCGCTCACCGTGAAGTATTTCAGCTGCCTGTTACCCGCAGACGCCACCCGCAGCTTGCGTGCCGGCAGCTCCGCCGGGCTCAGCCCCAGGTCCCGCGCCAGCGGCCCCACCAGCGAGCCTCTGCCCAGCTCCTCGGGGATGGCGTACCGGATCCGCTCCGCCGCCGCCCGGCAGCACAACACCAGCAGCAAAGCGGGCAGCAGCACCGCTCGCCCGACCGCTCGCCGCCGACTCTCACTCTGCCTCTGCCTCACCGCCATTCTGACCAGCGCTTGCCGCTCTTCTCTCTCCTGCCGTTGCCGTGGCTCCGGCTGCGGCTGCGGCTGCGGCTCCATCGCCCCTCCGCGTCGGCCAACAGCGGCACCCGGAGGCGCCGCCACGACACCGCAGCCGGCCCATTCCCGCTCTCACGGGGGCCCGATATTTTGGCCGCTGTTCAGTGGCTGCCCCCAGCTTTGGGGTCTTTTTTTTTTTTTTTTAGAATCAGGAAGCGTAGGGTCGCTTCCTTGCTGGAACTCCAAAGGCTTTTAAAACTAAGTTACGCTGTCAAGTACTTTTAGGTCATCTCATTGAGCCACAATGAATAGTCGGTAGTAAATAGGCACGGCAGAGCAATAAAAACAGCAACTCAGCTACTCTTCATAAGGAAGGATTGTTGTTTCAGTAATCAGTAAGCAATCAGAAACAGAATGAATCAGAATTTAGCGCTATGATTTCATGATGGGCTGGCAAAGGGTTTCCATCTTCACTGCATGTCTTCCTTTTGCTCATGGAAGTCTCTGACGTTTTTCCCACTGTCGATTTTCATTTTAGTGAGAAGAATAATCACCCTGAGAAAAGTATCACCGTAAAAGCAAGGTGTGTAGCTCTATCTTAAGACAGCAGAACAACATTTAGTATTTTATTTCTGATTCACCAAAAGTTCCTTTTTTTTTTTTTTTTTATTTGTGGTCTCCAGAATGAGAATTGGAAAATGGGAAAGTGCAAAGCCACGTCAAACCTTTCATAGAATGCTTTCTGTTCATTTGAAGATTATAGTGTCCACACCTCTACCATGGTCAGGCACATCCTTCACTAGATCAGGTTGCTCAAAGCACTGTTATACCTGTCCTTTGACACTTTCAGTGCTGATGCATCCACAACTTCTCCGGGCTCCCTGTTCCACTGCCTCAACACTCTCATCATAAACCAGTTCTTCCTTTTGACCAATTGAAATCTACCCTCTTGCACTTTAAAACCATTGCCCCTTCTCCTGTCACAACATGCCCTAGTAAAAATCTTTCTCCATCTCTTTTTTAAACCTTCTTTATATATTAAAAAGTTATAATAATGCCTCCCCATAGCCTTCTGTCATCTAACAAGATGACATCTAACAGATGACAAGCAGTCATCTAACAGAGAATGGGTCATCAAACTGGAATTCATTCATACAGTCCAAACTATGCGATATCCAGAAATAAGACACTTCGAGACCTATTTTCCATAGGCCAGGAAGAAACCCTGAGAACTGACAAAACACATGCCTTCCCTCCACCAGTACCTTCTCACACACAACACCCCAGAGACTCTTCTCAAACCATTCAGAGCTTCATGGTTGTTGATCTTCCTAAGTTGCAGATGGACTCCACCCAAAGAAAAGTTGCCATGGATAATATTTGACTTCTCAGCTTCTGTATGTGACAAGCGAGAGCATTGCTTACAGAAACACTTTATGGAAGCATGTCTGTGAAAGCTCTTTGCAGCTGTAAACATGAAAGATACCTACAGGACAAATGTAACAGATGGCATCTTCCACAC
Organism: Larus michahellis; assembly: GCF_964199755.1. Taxonomy (NCBI): domain Eukaryota; kingdom Metazoa; phylum Chordata; class Aves; order Charadriiformes; family Laridae; genus Larus; species Larus michahellis. The sequence continues at coordinate 2,057,910 of NC_133906.1, read as the reverse complement.
ATTATCTCAAAAGGCAGCCCACCTTGAGCCCACCAAAACAAGCAAGCAAAGACCTGGAAAACACCTGCAAAAAGGAAGGGATTACAACATAGTCTTCTACATTATGGCACTTAGAGCAGGCACATAATTAAGGTGTCTAGTAAGAAATGAGTACACAGTTGTCTCCTCCGATGTCCCCCTTATGGATTTGTCATAAGTACCTCAATAAAATGTTAGTTAAAAACTGATGACAACATGCAAACACACAGGAAGCACCTCCCAGAGCTCCTAATATCTCAGACCAAACATATGGGAAGAAGACATCTGCATTGCTCTTCTCCAACCCCACACAACTTCCATGGAGTTTTGGCAAGCACATGGCTTCAAATGTCCAACTTTCTAGACCATTTTTCCATAAACTGCACAAGCACCAGGACACAGACTTCACGTACATATCTTGACATCTCTGTACTAAGAAGGAAAATAGATTTGCGTGTTGACTGCACTTTAGAAAAGAAACATCAAGGTTCTAAAAGTAAAAGAACTCTCTCTCCTCCAGGAGACACTGGGTCAGTGAACAACGTGTAACACAGTAATGCATAATAAAACAGAAAGACCCACTCTAAAGAAACTCAAGTCAACAGTTAACTCCACTTTACCTGCCTCTCATGCCAACTATAACTCTGAGCAATAATGCCGCTGGAAATCAAGTGCACATTGCCAGCTCATGTCCTTTTTGTCACCTACCACTACCCTCAAGTCCTGCTCCACAAGGGTACTCTCAGTCCCCCAGTCTGTATTGAAACTGGGCATTGCCCTGACCCAGGTATAGGAGCTTGCACTTGGCCTTCTTCAACTTCATTATGTTCACATGGGCCCACTCTGCCAGCCTTCCAGGTCCCTCTGGATCGCTTCCCTTCCCTCCAGTGAATCAATGGTACCACTCAACTAGGTGTTGTCTGCAAACTTGCTGGGCAATCACTCACTCCTACCATCTATGTCATTGTTGTGGGTTAACCACAGCCAGCAGCTTAGACCGTACAGACTCTTGCTCACTCCCTGTTTGGGATGGTGGAGACAATCAGAAGGAGAAAAGTGAGAAAACTCATGGGCTGAGATAAAGACAGTTTAATAAGTAAAGAAAATGTCGCACACACAAGGCAAGCAACATAAGGGGTTCATTCACCACTTCCTATTGGCAGGCAGCTCTTCAGACATCTCCAGGAAAGTAGGGCTCCATCACACGTAATGTCTACTTGAGAAGACAAATGCCATAACTCCAAAAGTCCCACCCTTCTGTCTTCTTCCACCAGTTCTATATACGGAGCACGACGTCACAAGGTATGGAATAGTCCTTTGGTCAGTCTGGGTCAGCTGTCCTGGCTGTATCCCCACCCAACTTCTTGTGCACTCCCAGCCTATTCGCTGGTGGGGGTGGCATGAGGAGCAAAAAAAAGGCCTTGACTGCTTAGCACAACCAAGAACATCACTGTTTCACCAACACTATTTCCACCCCAAATCCAAAACATAGCACTACACCATCTGCTAGCAAGAACATCACATCCATCCCAGATGAAACCATGACACTCATTGAGGCAGATATTATTGAGATACATTAAATAGCATTGGTCCCAGTATGGACCCTTGAGGAACACACGATGTTACTGGTGCCCACCTCGACAGTGAGCCACTGACTATAGCTCTTTCCTACATTAAATACTATAAGATATATACTGTGTACTATATTAAATAGTATTGGAACAGAAAGGAACTGATCAGGTGCAATAATATCTCTTAGGCCAAACATATTCATCCGAAGGAATTGAGACTGCATAGTACCACAACCATATACCCAACAGACTAACTATGACAGGCAGGGAAATGACCATCAGTTCTTCTATGGTTCCCCCAACAACAGAGCTTCCCCAAGTCTTCTCTACAACCCTACACAACCTGCAGCTTTTCTTCTGACCGTCAGAATTGGCAAAAACATCTCATGAGAGAATAACGCACCAAGATCACACCAAAAAAAAAAAGTACATTTCTCTGCTAACTAATATTCTGTGAAGAAATAGAAGGATTGTAAAGCACATGGATGATAAATGTCTGAACTAAATAGGAGCACTCATCCAACAGAGACTGGGGAAAATCTAACAATCAACTTCTGGGGAACATCCTCTCATCCTTTATCACACGCACTGTTCCACAGAGATGGCACTTCTATTGACGTCATGCTTTCATCCCCTCTCCCTAACACAACCAGAACACAAATATAACCTCACATCTCCTGCCTTCCACAAAAAAGGAAGGCTAAGCAAGAGGCACTAACGCACAACATGTTGGCTAAACGAAGATATGCCACTACTTCAAACTTAACCTACATACAGGGGAAACCAGGAGCTGAACAAAATCAGATCAGGAAGGCAAGGGACCATTAAAGATAAAGTCTTGCCAAACTCACTGGCATTCTTTCTCAGTCTTCACTGCTGGTGTTGAAAATCAATCCCCTGAGCACCTGCAAATCACTGATGTTTCAAGCACAAGTGCAAACCTAAGGTCTTCCTCTGGACTGCATCGTACAAGAGTTCATTTTAAGAAAAAGTCAACAGCTCTCATCATTTTTTTCTTCTCTATGGCGTGCTCATCTGCAGACAGATATGAAGCCATAAGTGCAAAGACTTATCATAGGCCTCTTTCTCAAGGTAAGTCATCCTAGGCTTCTTCAGGTGGCTGAAGGCTTGACAAGGGAAGAAAATATTTGCTGCAAAACAACACTCACAGTTTCTTCCACACACTACCTACCAGATAGAAAGGCCCACCTTTATATCACCACAACGATCGAGGCAAGAAGTGAACACCTGCAGAAAGGAAAGGATAACAACATCCTCTTCTAGATTATGGCACTTATGGTAGGTACCTAATTCACATAATTGTAGGTAGAAAATACATGGTTGGCGCTTCCCAATCCTCCTATTATGGCACTTGTCGTAAGTTCATAATTCATTGCTAGTTGAGAATTGCAAACAACAGAACGACAACTTGCAAACACAAACAAAGAATCTCCCAGGGCTCCCAACGGACCTGGCATCACACGTCCTCTAGCCAAATTTCTTTGGGAAGATGAAACTCGCATTGCATGATACTATTGAATGGGGTAAGGAGTAAATATCTCTCTTGTGTCCTTCAAGAGCCCCTCATGCACAGCTCCCAGGACTCGCATCTCCAACCCTTCACAACTTGCATGGTGTTCTTTGACCCTTATAATTTGCAAGCACATGACATGAAAAGGCCAGTTGCCCCAACCATTTTTCTTCAACACTTACCACTATCATACCATAGATTACACACAGGTATCTTCACATCTCCATCCTAAGAAGGAAGATATATTTCTCCTTAACATTTTAAGGAAACATGTCTCTCTCTACAGCTGTAAACATGAAAGGCATGCACAAGACAGTCTGACAAATGTAACAGATGTGATCTCCCACACACTATCAGGCCCATCTTCAGATCATCACAACACGTAAGGCAAGAAGTGAACACCCACAGAAAGGAAAGGATCATAACATACACTTCTAGATTATGGCACTCAAAGAAGGCACCTAAATCACTTATTTAGAAGGTAGCAAATACACAGTTAGCTCTTCCCAAAGCTTCTGTTATGGAACTTGTCATAAGTACATAACTCATTGTTAGGTAAGTATTGACGACAACATGCAAAACCAGAGGAAGAACATCCCAGGGCTCCCAAGACAGCTGAAACCACATGTCCTCTAGCCAAATTTCTTTGGGAAGATGAAACTCACATTTTATGATACTACCACTGGACATTGAACGGTGAAGGGAACAAACATATCTCAAACCACTCTCATCTTCCGCCCTTCACAACTTGCATGGTGTTCTTTGACCCTTATAATTTGCAAGCACACGACATAAAAGAGCCAGGTGCCGCAAAACATTTCCATTTTCATGAGGAGCACTCCATGGACTTCAAATAGATACCTTCACATCTCCATACTAAGAAGGAAGATAGAATTGTCTGCTCATGACACTTCAGAGAAGAAATAGCAGGAGTCTAACAGTAAAAAGGGGAGCAGTCTTCCAGGAGAGGCTGGGTCAGCAAACATCTGCATCCCCTTCTTATGTCTTCCCCCACACATTGAATCTCTCCCCTCCCACTCTCATATGGTTCTTGACATAGCATCCTTGGTCCAGACAAGTCACAACCATAGGCTTTTCAATATATCAGCCTTAAAAGACAGTTAACCAGCAAAACACATCTCCATCGAGTAGATCTTCACACACAGCCATCCAGAGAATTTAGCAAATAGTCACAAATTCTATGATTCTTTTTAATGTTCATTAGATGCAGAGAGACTTCGACAAGGAACCAGTTGTATCCAGGCCCATTCTTCCACTCCGTGCACAAAGATCAAAGCTTGGGCTATTACAAAGACATTTCGTTGCCCACTACGTTATCATGGGGAAACAGAAAGGCTGAGAAGAGCAGAAAGGAGGAGCAGCTGAGTTATACACGGGACCATTAACAGTCCCTTACAAAACACACTCATCCTACTCAAGCACAGCTGCTATCGGGAAGATAGCTGACCCTGAAAATAACTAACATTTCCATTTGCTGATTATATATAGGTTCAGAAGAGCTAATACTGACACATGTCGGGACAAAATGAGAAACGACCTGGCACACGATAACAACACAAAGTTTCACTCCAAGGAAGCTCCAGCCAACAGCAGCCCCACCTCTGCTGCTTCACACACCTACTCTAACGCTGAACAACGAGACCACGTTCACCTCCCCGGAGAAAGAGGCACGACCAAACAGCGTGTTGCTGAAACGAAGCTTTGCCTTCCTTGTAACGAAACCTCATCCTACAGGAACTCACCGGGGGAGCGTCGGGGTCGGCGCGGCGGGCGCCGTCGGCGTCCTCGGCGAGCAGCGGCGCGGGCTCGTCGGGCGGCGGGCGCGCCGGGAGGGTGTCGCAGCAGCTGCCGCCCGAGAAGCGGAGCTGGCTCTTGCGCGAGTCGGCGGTGAGCGACACCTCGTGCGAGTAGGAGTGCAGGAAGGCGCGGACGCCGTCGATGCCCACGAAGTGCGAGGCCGGGACGCCGCGCAAGGCGCCGCTGCCCGCCGCCAGCAGCTGCGAGCGCCGCCAGCGCCGCAGGCGCAGCGCCAGCAGCAGCAGCAGGAAGGCGAGGAAGAGGCAGGACACGGCCGCCACGGCCAGCACCAGCCAGCGCGTCAGGCTGACGGACGGCTCGCCCGCCGCCGCCGCCGCTGCCGCGCTGCCCAGCTCCGACAGCAGCTCGCCCACGCTCTCGGCCAGCACCACCGTCAGCGTGGCCGTGGCCGACAGCGCCGGACGCCCGTGGTCCTTCACCACCACCACCAGGCTCTGCCGTGCCGCGTCGCGGGACAGCGGCACCCGCGCCGTGCGCACCTCGCCGCTGTGCAGCCCCACGCGGAACAGCGCCGGCTCCGTCGCCTTCGCCAGCTCGTACGACAGCCACGCATTCTGCCCCGCGTCCGCGTCCACCGCCACCACCTTGGCCACCAGCGCCCCGGGCTCCGCCGACCGCGGCGCCAGCTCCACGCCCGCCCAGTCCGCGCCCGACGCCGACGGCGGGTACAGCACCTGCGGCGCGTTGTCGTTCTCGTCCACGATCACCAGGCGCACCGACACGTTGCTGCTCAGCGACGGCGCGCCGCCGTCCTCCGCCCGCACCCACAGCCCCACCTCGCGCACCTCCTCGTAGTCGAAGGAGCGCAGCGCGTACAGCGCGCCCGTCTCCGCGTGCACCGACACGTACGACGACAGCGGCGCGCCCCGCACGCGCCCCTCCCACAGCCGGTACCGCACGCGCGCGTTCTGACCCCAGTCCGCGTCCGCCGCCCGCACCGTCAGCACCAGCGCGCCCGCCGCGTTGTTCTCGGCCACCCGCGCGCTGTACCGCGCCTCCGCGAACACCGGCGCGTTGTCGTTCACGTCCAGCACCCGCAGCGACAGCACCGCGCTGCTCCACAGCGGCGGCGAACCGCCGTCCGACGCCCGCACCGTCACGTTGTACTCCGACACCGCCTCACGGTCCAGCACCTCGGCAGTCACCACGCGGTAGTAGTCCTCAAAGGTCTTCTCCAGACGGAACGGGAGGCTCTCGGCGATGCTGCACCGCACCTGGCCGTTGGGGCCCGAGTCGCGGTCCCGCACGTGCATCAGGGCCACCACCGTCCCCGGCGGGGCGTCCTCAGAGATCTCGCTCAGCGCAGACCGCACCGACATCTCAGGCATATTGTCATTCACGTCTGTCACCGTGATTATGACTTTTGCAGTGTCAAAAAGGCCCCCACCGTCTCTTGCCTGTACCTCCAGTTCGTATGAATCGCCTTCCTCGAAGTCCAGGCTTCTTATCAGCGTGATCGCTCCCGTCTCTAAATCCAGATGGAAAATCTGGGATCCCACGTCCATCACTTTCTTCAACGAGTATTTCACGTCGCCGTATATCCCTTCGTCGGCGTCGGTGGCCGTGACGGTGAGCAGGGCGGAGCCCACGGGCACGTCCTCCGCCACACGCACCGTGTATTCCGCCTGGCTGAACGCGGGCGCGTTGTCGTTGGCGTCCAGCACCGCCACGCGGATCCGCGCCGTGCCCGTCCGCGACGGCTCGCCGCCGTCGCTCGCCCTCAGCACCAGCTCGTGAAAGGCCGCCTCCTCCCGGTCCAGCGCCTTCGCCAGCACCAGCTCGGGACGCTGGTCCCCGCCGGGGCCCGTCTGCACGGACAGCGAGAAGTGCTCGTCACCGCTCAGCTCGTACCTCTGCAGGGAATTCCGTCCCACGTCCGGGTCGTGAGCCTCGGACAGGGGAAACCGAGAGCCCGGGGCTGTCATCTCGCTCATTATCAACTCTGTTTCTTTCTCTCGGAAGCTGGGGGCGTTGTCGTTAATGTCCCTGATTTCCACTTCAATTCCATGAACCTTCATTTCTTCCTCTATTATCACCTCACAGCGCAGCACGCATTTCTCCAGTAGCCGGCACAGCTGCTCTCTGTCTATCCTCTCCACCGTCACTAAATGTCCCGACTTCCCGTGCAGAGCGAAATACTGCGTCTTACCTTCGGAAACTAGGCGGACGGCGCGGTCTTGGAGCATCGGCAGGTCCAGCGCCAGGTCCGTAGCTACGTCGCCCACGAACGAGCCCTTCGGCATCTCCTCGGGAACCGAGTAGCGCAGCTGACCCCACGCCACCTCCCACGCTGCCACCATGACGCAGCACATCAGGGCTCGAGCCCGCCGAACCCATTGCCTCCCCGCCGCAAACATCTCCGACGTGGCACCGCCAGCACCGTAAGAGCGCCGCCCGGCGTTCCGCCTCCTTTTCCGCCTGCCGATCGGACTCCGTTCCCGTCTCGCTGCTCCAGGATGCTGCCGCCGGACCCTCCACCTCGCTGCACCACGGCTCCGCACTACCCGGACGCTCCCAGACAGACAGCGAGCGAGGGAGCCTGGCTGCAGCGGGCGGGGCTGCCTGCACCGCTCCGGACTTCCTCTCCCTCCTCCTCGGTCAACAGCGGCGCCCGCAGCCTCCTCCCGGCACTGCAGCCACCCAGCGCTGCCCAGCGCTGCTCGCTGCCGTTTCCCACGGGCAGCTAGCGGCGGCGGGACACTCGACACGGACTCATCGCTTTCCGGTCACCGGGGATCTTCTCCGATGCCTTTTCTCCAGAGCATCTCTTCTTTCATCCTTGAGGAGAGCACGACGCGCAGAAACTAATAAAACGCCTTCCGGTTTTGTGTTTGTTTTGGTTTTGTTTTTTTTTCTACCGCACTGGAAACATGTTTTGTAACGGTGATATATCTGTTAATCTTTCTGAACATAACGTGCAAAATACTGCCATCCATATCCCATTAGTCCGAAATCACAATCTGCGTCATGAATTTTAAAGCTTTTTGTAGCAGTCCCGCTTGAATTACTCTTTTTTCACCCTTTCTCGAAATCAAAAGGGCGTCATACAGCTAGATTAATTCCCCACATCCCGACCAATTGAAAAAAGCAAGAAGGAAGATCCTCCCTCGAAGGAAGAGCGGGGATTTCCGGCATTGCCTTTTCTCTGTACCCTCCTTTTCTTTAACGATACATGTTATTTCTACCGCACAGGAAAAATGACTTGCTATTGGCGATATGTGGGAAGTAAAATATTGTTTCGTAATATGACTTGTAGATTATTACGAGTTTCATCCCATTCCTCCAAAATCACGGTCCCCCTCAGGAATCTTTGTAGCAGGCATGCTTGAATCACTTGAACGAGGACAGCAAAACATAACAGGCTCTTCTATACAAAACGTGATATAAACACCGACCACGCCGCGCGGAATCTGAGATATCAGGCTCAGCAACACCAGCGGGAGGCACTTTGGTTTTTTTCAGAAACCACGGTGTAACAGATTGATGCTTACTAGTAACGCATTCATCTAATTCTTGCATCTTTACTTTGGTAGGACACCTTTTCCACCAACTACTGTACGACGGCACAAGACCCTAAACTCTGCCCGGACCATTTGTAAAGGCGCAAATGGACTTCATTCAAGTGCCTAGTTGCTCTCATTTTGAGTATTTCACTGTCGATTTACATATGTTCTCAGGATGGGTAGAGCCCTCCCCTTGTAAACAGGCAGACACAACTCTTTCAACAAGTTGCTCGTAGTTGTTCAGTCTAGCATTCCCCTCTCAAGGCGATCAACCAGGTGCAAGCACCTCTCTTTGGGAAAAGGGGAGAGGAAAACAAGACAGGCTCTGAAATGCTAAATGCGAGGGTTTTTCTCCCTTGAGATCTCATTCTACACTTTCACTTGTATATGAAAGGCAGATCGGGACGGGTTACAACAACCAAAGGAATCAAAGGGAACCAAAGGGAACAACCAAAGGAAGAACAAAAAAAAAACCCAGGAGATATAAATGCACAGGGAACTCGGAAAAATCATGCCTGGACAAAATTCATCCCTCCCATTCCTGCTAAAATTTCTGCAGCAGCCTTACCCAAAAAGACGAGAGGGTACATATCTAAAAAAGGGGAGTATTCACGAGGTAGGAACAATCTCTAACTTCTCCATTCATGGAGCCACACCCACCTTTCCTATGTAAAATAGCATTAACCAGTGTGTTTGTATCCAGCTACAAACAAGCTCCAAGTACAGACGTTTCAGAAAAAGAGTTCAGGAAGGAAAAACTCTCTGACACCCAGCGCACACCACATTTTCCCGACTCCGTAATGCAGAATTCTTAATTCTTAACGGGTTCAGCCTTAATAAGTCATTCGACAGTTCTCGTCTAAACCTCGTGCCTCAACCTCTGACCACCGAAGAACCAAGAAGTGCCGCCACTTCATTCCTACTGTGAGTTGAAAGGGGATACCCCGTTCTTTCTTCCACGGAGACAAGGATAAGCAATCCCCAAACACGCAACGTTAACCCGTCCCATTACTGCTACCATTTCTGCAGCAGCATTTCCCCAAAACGTTGGGCGACACTCTCTGCTTTCTCTAGGGACAAAGAATCTGTCTCTTTTCCATTCGTAGACCTACACGCACGTCTCCTTTGGGAGTCCAATACCGAACAAACATTGATCAACACGTTTCTGTCCGTCTATCAACCAGATCCAAGTACACAGTTTCGGGAATTATCGATCAGAAAGGAAACATCTCCTACTGCAAGTATCAATCGCGAGTCTGCCATGCAGAATCAGCGGATCTCATTCTACACAATAAGCATTCGCGTTCACCCTTACTAACTCATATGATTAAAAGCACAGCTGAAACTCAAACTGTGAGCACCCATAAACCAAGGAGAGCACGGCTAACGGCCTGCTTCGAATTGAAAGGAGTTACCCCGATCTCTCATTTCTTCACAGACACACAGACCAGCACTCCCCATCAACACCATGTCCCATTCCCTCCACCCAGGCCCGGGGGAATAGGCACGGAGGTGCAGCACAGATGAATAAAACCAACGAGAGCGAGAGGGCTTACACACCTGCGGGGCGTCGGTGGGCGGCTCTCTCGCGCCGGCGCTGCTGCTCGGGCTCGGCTTCCCGCAGGGCTCCGCGCCGAGCAGCTCCTCCGCGGGCACGCTGGGCAGCGGTGGCGGCAGCCAAGCGCCCTCGGCCACGGCGCGGGCCGGCGCCACGCACAGGTTGTAGGAGTAGGGCAAGGTGCCCTCGCAGAAGTCGGCCGGGAAGGCGGCGCCGGGCACGGAGAAGCGCTGCGCGCCCAGGCAGCGCAGCACGGCGGGCGGCCCGGCCCGGCGCAGCCGCGCCAGCACGGCCAGCGCCACGCTCAGCAGGAAGAGGGCGGAGAGCAGCGCCAGCGCCAGCACCAGGTAGAACTGCAGCTCGGCCGGCGAGTCGGCGCCCGCCGCCCGCTCGCTCAGCTCCGGCAGCGCCTCCTGCAAGCTCTCGGCCAGCACCACGTGCAGCGTGGCCGTGGCCGACAGCGCCGGCTGCCCGTGGTCCTTCACCACGGCCACCACACGCTGCTTCGCCGCGTCCCTCTCCGACACGGCCCGCGCCGTCCGCACCTCGCCGCTGTGCAGCCCCACGCGGAACAGCGACGGCTCCGACGCCTGCACCAGCTCGTACGACAGCCACGCGTTGCGCCCCGCGTCCGCGTCCACCGCCACCACCTTGCCCACCAGGTAGCCGGCCTCGGCCGAACGCGGCACCACCTCGAACGCCGCCGGCAACGACGACGCTCCCGACCCCGACGCTCCCGACCCCGACGCTCCCGACCCCGACGCCGGCCAGAGCACCCGCGGCGCGTTGTCGTTGCGGTCCAGCACGAAGACGCGCACCGTGGCCGTGGAGCTCCGCGACGGCGCCCCGCCGTCCTGCGCCCGCACCGCCACCGCGAACTCGCGGCACTGCTCGTAGTCGAAGGAGCGCTGCGCGTACACCGCGCCGCTCCGCGCCTCCACCGACACGTAGGGCGCCGCGCCCGCGCTGCCGCCCGCCAGCCAGTAGCTCACGCGCCCGTTGGCGCCCGCGTCCGCGTCCCGCGCGCGCACGCGCACCACCGGCGCGCCCGCCGCGTTGTTCTCCGCCACGTAGGCGCTGTAGGCCGCCTCCTCGAACACCGGCGCGTTGTCGTTCACGTCCGACACCTCCAGCACCAGCGACGCGCGGCTCGACAGCGACGGGCTGCCCCGGTCCCTGGCCACCACCGTCACTCGGTGCTCGGACGCCTGCTCGCGGTCCAGCGCGCTCGCCGTCACCACCTTGTACGACCCCACCGACGACGACACCATCGACAGCGGCGCCTCGCCCGACAGCTCGCACCACACCTGACCGTTCTCCCCGGAGTCCGCGTCGTTCACGTTCAGGAGGGCCACGACCGTGCCGGCCGGCGCGTCCTCGGGCACCGGGCTCGACACCGACAACACCGTGATTTCGGGAGCGTTGTCGTTCACGTCCAGCACCTCCACTTCCACTTCGCAGTGCGCCACCAGACCGCCCCCGTCCCTCGCCTCCACGGCCAGGCTGAACGCCCGCGTGTCCTCGAAGTCCAGCGCCTCCTGCAGCCTGATCGTCCCGCTCTCCGCCTCCACCACGAACTTCTGAAGCACCTTGGCCGGCATTTTCCCGAAGCCATAGGTGATGCGAGCGTTGGTGCCGGCGTCGGCGTCGGAGGCGGAGACGTTCAGCACCGTCGAGCCCGGCGGCGCGTCCTCGCGCAGGCTTGTGCGGTACCGGTCCTGCGCGAACACGGGTGCGTTGTCGTTGGCGTCCGTGACGTTGATGCAGAGCTGGGCGGTGCCGCTGCGGGGCGGATCGCCGCCGTCCACCGCCGTCAGCACCAGACGCAGGCTCTGCTCGCTCTCCCGGTCCAGCGCACGGCGCAGCACCAGCTCCACGAACTTTCTGCCATCCTGCCTCTCCTTCACCTCCACCTCGAAGTACCCGTTGGTCTCCAGCTTGTAGCCCTGCAGTGAGTTGCTGCCCACGTCCGGGTCTTCTGCCATGCCCAAGTAGAACCGAGCTCCAGGAGAAGTGAACTCGTTGATCTCCAGCTGGAAATTGTCTTGTAGGAAGTGCGGCGCGTTGTCGTTGACGTCCTGGATGGCCACCTCGACGTGGAAAACGTTGAGCGGGTTCTGCACCAGCGCCTCGAAGCTGACGGAGCAGGACGCCGACTCGCCGCACATCTCCTCCCGGTCCAGCCTCTCGCTCACGTACAGGTTCCCGCTCTCCCCGCTCACCGTGAAGTATTTCAGCTGCCTGTTACCCGCAGACGCCACCCGCAGCTTGCGTGCCGGCAGCTCCGCCGGGCTCAGCCCCAGGTCCCGCGCCAGCGGCCCCACCAGCGAGCCTCTGCCCAGCTCCTCGGGGATGGCGTACCGGATCCGCTCCGCCGCCGCCCGGCAGCACAACACCAGCAGCAAAGCGGGCAGCAGCACCGCTCGCCCGACCGCTCGCCGCCGACTCTCACTCTGCCTCTGCCTCACCGCCATTCTGACCAGCGCTTGCCGCTCTTCTCTCTCCTGCCGTTGCCGTGGCTCCGGCTGCGGCTGCGGCTGCGGCTCCATCGCCCCTCCGCGTCGGCCAACAGCGGCACCCGGAGGCGCCGCCACGACACCGCAGCCGGCCCATTCCCGCTCTCACGGGGGCCCGATATTTTGGCCGCTGTTCAGTGGCTGCCCCCAGCTTTGGGGTCTTTTTTTTTTTTTTTTAGAATCAGGAAGCGTAGGGTCGCTTCCTTGCTGGAACTCCAAAGGCTTTTAAAACTAAGTTACGCTGTCAAGTACTTTTAGGTCATCTCATTGAGCCACAATGAATAGTCGGTAGTAAATAGGCACGGCAGAGCAATAAAAACAGCAACTCAGCTACTCTTCATAAGGAAGGATTGTTGTTTCAGTAATCAGTAAGCAATCAGAAACAGAATGAATCAGAATTTAGCGCTATGATTTCATGATGGGCTGGCAAAGGGTTTCCATCTTCACTGCATGTCTTCCTTTTGCTCATGGAAGTCTCTGACGTTTTTCCCACTGTCGATTTTCATTTTAGTGAGAAGAATAATCACCCTGAGAAAAGTATCACCGTAAAAGCAAGGTGTGTAGCTCTATCTTAAGACAGCAGAACAACATTTAGTATTTTATTTCTGATTCACCAAAAGTTCCTTTTTTTTTTTTTTTTTATTTGTGGTCTCCAGAATGAGAATTGGAAAATGGGAAAGTGCAAAGCCACGTCAAACCTTTCATAGAATGCTTTCTGTTCATTTGAAGATTATAGTGTCCACACCTCTACCATGGTCAGGCACATCCTTCACTAGATCAGGTTGCTCAAAGCACTGTTATACCTGTCCTTTGACACTTTCAGTGCTGATGCATCCACAACTTCTCCGGGCTCCCTGTTCCACTGCCTCAACACTCTCATCATAAACCAGTTCTTCCTTTTGACCAATTGAAATCTACCCTCTTGCACTTTAAAACCATTGCCCCTTCTCCTGTCACAACATGCCCTAGTAAAAATCTTTCTCCATCTCTTTTTTAAACCTTCTTTATATATTAAAAAGTTATAATAATGCCTCCCCATAGCCTTCTGTCATCTAACAAGATGACATCTAACAGATGACAAGCAGTCATCTAACAGAGAATGGGTCATCAAACTGGAATTCATTCATACAGTCCAAACTATGCGATATCCAGAAATAAGACACTTCGAGACCTATTTTCCATAGGCCAGGAAGAAACCCTGAGAACTGACAAAACACATGCCTTCCCTCCACCAGTACCTTCTCACACACAACACCCCAGAGACTCTTCTCAAACCATTCAGAGCTTCATGGTTGTTGATCTTCCTAAGTTGCAGATGGACTCCACCCAAAGAAAAGTTGCCATGGATAATATTTGACTTCTCAGCTTCTGTATGTGACAAGCGAGAGCATTGCTTACAGAAACACTTTATGGAAGCATGTCTGTGAAAGCTCTTTGCAGCTGTAAACATGAAAGATACCTACAGGACAAATGTAACAGATGGCATCTTCCACACATTATCTCAAAAGGCAGCCCACCTTGAGCCCACCAAAACAAGCAAGCAAAGACCTGGAAAACACCTGCAAAAAGGAAGGGATTACAACATAGTCTTCTACATTATGGCACTTAGAGCAGGCACATAATTAAGGTGTCTAGTAAGAAATGAGTACACAGTTGTCTCCTCCGATGTCCCCCTTATGGATTTGTCATAAGTACCTCAATAAAATGTTAGTTAAAAACTGATGACAACATGCAAACACACAGGAAGCACCTCCCAGAGCTCCTAATATCTCAGACCAAACATATGGGAAGAAGACATCTGCATTGCTCTTCTCCAACCCCACACAACTTCCATGGAGTTTTGGCAAGCACATGGCTTCAAATGTCCAACTTTCTAGACCATTTTTCCATAAACTGCACAAGCACCAGGACACAGACTTCACGTACATATCTTGACATCTCTGTACTAAGAAGGAAAATAGATTTGCGTGTTGACTGCACTTTAGAAAAGAAACATCAAGGTTCTAAAAGTAAAAGAACTCTCTCTCCTCCAGGAGACACTGGGTCAGTGAACAACGTGTAACACAGTAATGCATAATAAAACAGAAAGACCCACTCTAAAGAAACTCAAGTCAACAGTTAACTCCACTTTACCTGCCTCTCATACCAACTATAACTCTGAGCAATAATGCCGCTGGAAATCAAGTGCACATTGCCAGCTCATGTCCTTTTTGTCACCTACCACTACCCTCAAGTCCTGCTCCACAAGGGTACTCTCAGTCCCCCAGTCTGTATTGAAACTGGGCATTGCCCTGACCCAGGTATAGGAGCTTGCACTTGGCCTTCTTCAACTTCATTATGTTCACATGGGCCCACTCTGCCAGCCTTCCAGGTCCCTCTGGATCGCTTCCCTTCCCTCCAGTGAATCAATGGTACCACTCAACTAGGTGTTGTCTGCAAACTTGCTGGGCAATCACTCACTCCTACCATCTATGTCATTGTTGTGGGTTAACCACAGCCAGCAGCTTAGACCGTACAGACTCTTGCTCACTCCCTGTTTGGGATGGTGGAGACAATCAGAAGGAGAAAAGTGAGAAAACTCATGGGCTGAGATAAAGACAGTTTAATAAGTAAAGAAAATGTCGCACACACAAGGCAAGCAACATAAGGGGTTCATTCACCACTTCCTATTGGCAGGCAGCTCTTCAGACATCTCCAGGAAAGTAGGGCTCCATCACACGTAATGTCTACTTGAGAAGACAAATGCCATAACTCCAAAAGTCCCACCCTTCTGTCTTCTTCCACCAGTTCTATATACGGAGCACGACGTCACAAGGTATGGAATAGTCCTTTGGTCAGTCTGGGTCAGCTGTCCTGGCTGTATCCCCACCCAACTTCTTGTGCACTCCCAGCCTATTCGCTGGTGGGGGTGGCATGAGGAGCAAAAAAAAGGCCTTGACTGCTTAGCACAACCAAGAACATCACTGTTTCACCAACACTATTTCCACCCCAAATCCAAAACATAGCACTACACCATCTGCTAGCAAGAACATCACATCCATCCCAGATGAAACCATGACACTCATTGAGGCAGATATTATTGAGATACATTAAATAGCATTGGTCCCAGTATGGACCCTTGAGGAACACACGATGTTACTGGTGCCCACCTCGACAGTGAGCCACTGACTATAGCTCTTTCCTACATTAAATACTATAAGATATATACTGTGTACTATATTAAATAGTATTGGAACAGAAAGGAACTGATCAGGTGCAATAATATCTCTTAGGCCAAACATATTCATCCGAAGGAATTGAGACTGCATAGTACCACAACCATATACCCAACAGACTAACTATGACAGGCAGGGAAATGACCATCAGTTCTTCTATGGTTCCCCCAACAACAGAGCTTCCCCAAGTCTTCTCTACAACCCTACACAACCTGCAGCTTTTCTTCTGACCGTCAGAATTGGCAAAAACATCTCATGAGAGAATAACGCACCAAGATCACACCAAAAAAAAAAAGTACATTTCTCTGCTAACTAATATTCTGTGAAGAAATAGAAGGATTGTAAAGCACATGGATGATAAATGTCTGAACTAAATAGGAGCACTCATCCAACAGAGACTGGGGAAAATCTAACAATCAACTTCTGGGGAACATCCTCTCATCCTTTATCACACGCACTGTTCCACAGAGATGGCACTTCTATTGACGTCATGCTTTCATCCCCTCTCCCTAACACAACCAGAACACAAATATAACCTCACATCTCCTGCCTTCCACAAAAAAGGAAGGCTAAGCAAGAGGCACTAACGCACAACATGTTGGCTAAACGAAGATATGCCACTACTTCAAACTTAACCTACATACAGGGGAAACCAGGAGCTGAACAAAATCAGATCAGGAAGGCAAGGGACCATTAAAGATAAAGTCTTGCCAAACTCACTGGCATTCTTTCTCAGTCTTCACTGCTGGTGTTGAAAATCAATCCCCTGAGCACCTGCAAATCACTGATGTTTCAAGCACAAGTGCAAACCTAAGGTCTTCCTCTGGACTGCATCGTACAAGAGTTCATTTTAAGAAAAAGTCAACAGCTCTCATCATTTTTTTCTTCTCTATGGCGTGCTCATCTGCAGACAGATATGAAGCCATAAGTGCAAAGACTTATCATAGGCCTCTTTCTCAAGGTAAGTCATCCTAGGCTTCTTCAGGTGGCTGAAGGCTTGACAAGGGAAGAAAATATTTGCTGCAAAACAACACTCACAGTTTCTTCCACACACTACCTACCAGATAGAAAGGCCCACCTTTATATCACCACAACGATCGAGGCAAGAAGTGAACACCTGCAGAAAGGAAAGGATAACAACATCCTCTTCTAGATTATGGCACTTATGGTAGGTACCTAATTCACATAATTGTAGGTAGAAAATACATGGTTGGCGCTTCCCAATCCTCCTATTATGGCACTTGTCGTAAGTTCATAATTCATTGCTAGTTGAGAATTGCAAACAACAGAACGACAACTTGCAAACACAAACAAAGAATCTCCCAGGGCTCCCAACGGACCTGGCATCACACGTCCTCTAGCCAAATTTCTTTGGGAAGATGAAACTCGCATTGCATGATACTATTGAATGGGGTAAGGAGTAAATATCTCTCTTGTGTCCTTCAAGAGCCCCTCATGCACAGCTCCCAGGACTCGCATCTCCAACCCTTCACAACTTGCATGGTGTTCTTTGACCCTTATAATTTGCAAGCACATGACATGAAAAGGCCAGTTGCCCCAACCATTTTTCTTCAACACTTACCACTATCATACCATAGATTACACACAGGTATCTTCACATCTCCATCCTAAGAAGGAAGATATATTTCTCCTTAACATTTTAAGGAAACATGTCTCTCTCTACAGCTGTAAACATGAAAGGCATGCACAAGACAGTCTGACAAATGTAACAGATGTGATCTCCCACACACTATCAGGCCCATCTTCAGATCATCACAACACGTAAGGCAAGAAGTGAACACCCACAGAAAGGAAAGGATCATAACATACACTTCTAGATTATGGCACTCAAAGAAGGCACCTAAATCACTTATTTAGAAGGTAGCAAATACACAGTTAGCTCTTCCCAAAGCTTCTGTTATGGAACTTGTCATAAGTACATAACTCATTGTTAGGTAAGTATTGACGACAACATGCAAAACCAGAGGAAGAACATCCCAGGGCTCCCAAGACAGCTGAAACCACATGTCCTCTAGCCAAATTTCTTTGGGAAGATGAAACTCACATTTTATGATACTACCACTGGACATTGAACGGTGAAGGGAACAAACATATCTCAAACCACTCTCATCTTCCGCCCTTCACAACTTGCATGGTGTTCTTTGACCCTTATAATTTGCAAGCACACGACATAAAAGAGCCAGGTGCCGCAAAACATTTCCATTTTCATGAGGAGCACTCCATGGACTTCAAATAGATACCTTCACATCTCCATACTAAGAAGGAAGATAGAATTGTCTGCTCATGACACTTCAGAGAAGAAATAGCAGGAGTCTAACAGTAAAAAGGGGAGCAGTCTTCCAGGAGAGGCTGGGTCAGCAAACATCTGCATCCCCTTCTTATGTCTTCCCCCACACATTGAATCTCTCCCCTCCCACTCTCATATGGTTCTTGACATAGCATCCTTGGTCCAGACAAGTCACAACCATAGGCTTTTCAATATATCAGCCTTAAAAGACAGTTAACCAGCAAAACACATCTCCATCGAGTAGATCTTCACACACAGCCATCCAGAGAATTTAGCAAATAGTCACAAATTCTATGATTCTTTTTAATGTTCATTAGATGCAGAGAGACTTCGACAAGGAACCAGTTGTATCCAGGCCCATTCTTCCACTCCGTGCACAAAGATCAAAGCTTGGGCTATTACAAAGACATTTCGTTGCCCACTACGTTATCATGGGGAAACAGAAAGGCTGAGAAGAGCAGAAAGGAGGAGCAGCTGAGTTATACACGGGGCCATTAACAGTCCCTTCCAAAACACTCTCATCCTACTCAAGCACAATCCTACTACTTGCATGGAGTATTGGGCAAGCGCAAATCTTGGCCGCGACTTAGTATCTGTCCCCAGCTTTAGGGTCTCTTTTTTTTAGAATCAGGAAGCATGGGACACTTGATTGCTTCAACTCCTAAGGCTTTTAAAACTGAGATATGCTGTCAAGTACTTTTAGGCCATCTCCTTTGTGGAATAATTACTAAATTGGCCAAGAATACAAAAAATACAGCATTGTTCACACATTAAGGAAAGTCATAAAATCAAGAGGCTTCTGAGGTACAATACAGCCGCAGCTAGCACACGAAGTATGCAACATCTGTGATTCCCTGTACAAGGTTGTTTGCAAAACTACACGAGGGATGGAACGGAACACGCTTGTTCCGTGGCCTTCCCTTGTGACGAATAGCAGATATGGGGACGAGATGGTACTACGGAACTGATAAGCGGCCTACACGCTACCCGAGCCAACATTTCGTCAAATGTTGATGAAATGCTGTCCTTTTGTGCGAAGTTTGCTCACCACAATGTACCAAAACACACCTCCATCCCGGAGGCTATCCGCCCCCGAGGTGTGAACACTCCTCCTTGAATACATTAATCATAATAAAAGTACGTATGACTAAAGTCACTCAAACTCCACTTTGAAGATAAAAAAATAATATAAAAATAGCCCAAGAGAGAGGGGATGTCAGGGAAGACACCATCGCGAAGGATTCCACTGCTGATTTCCGGGATCAGTCGACGGGCTGAGCCTTTCTTCCCCCCATAGGGATGCCTTTGGGTAAGACTTCGATTACACCGAGCGCTTTCTCGGGGACTTAGAAATTTCTCTAGAGAATCTCTACCCTACATTTATAGCCAGGCTGTATCGTTTATAATTTTGTCGTGCGTTTGTATACTTAACAATATCTTTGTTTGCACGTGCTTTGCAGACAGTGTATTTATCACTGGCAATCCTAAAGAACCTGTATATCTGTTGTTTAAATAAACTGCACTGTTTCAGTAGCTAGTCGTTTCGCTTTCTCACTGAACGCGACCAAAACTTGAGAGAGGCCGTGCTAGTTCAGGAGCACGACTAGACTGAAGGTGCAGTCCACTATTAGTGTATCCAAATCGTAGTAGTTTAATACATATTAAACGCAATTGGACTGATAGTGCTGAATTGGGCATCACTCAGAATTTAAACCTAGCCGCTCCTAGCCTCCCACCTCGGTGAGGAGTGTTAGAACGCAAGGGGGTTTATCTTCTGCCAAAACCACTTGGCCCCGTTTCACGCAACATCCTTGAGTCGCAGTGAATAGTTCGAAGTAATTATTCATGGTAGAGCAAAACATATTCGTGTTGGAGTAATCATTTAATAATCAGAAACAGAATGAAGCAAAAATCATTGCAATCCTGTCATGCTGGACCTGCAAAGGGTTCCTGTCTTCCCTGTATTTCTTCCGGTTGCTCATGGAAGTCTTGGATGTTTGTCCCCCTGTTGATTTTTAGTTTATGGAGAAGAATAATCACACTGAGAAGTGTATCAGCCTAAAGATAAGATAGCAGAACATCATTTACTCTTTTGTTTGTGACTTACAGAAGATGCACCTTTTACGTCTCCATACTTGAGGGACTGACAAGTGCAAACCCTCATTGAGTCTTTCATAGAACCATAGAATGATTTGGATCAAAAGGGACTTTTAAAGACCATTTAGTCCAACATTTCTGCCACGTGCAGTGACATCCTTCATTAGATCACATTGCTCAAAGCCCCATACAACCTGACCTTGAAACCTTCCAATGATGGCACATCCACTACTTCTCTGGGAAGCCTCTTCCAATGCCTCACCTCCTTCACCATAAAACATTTCTTCCTTATGTCCAATCAAAATCTACCCTCTTACATTTTAAAACCATTGTGTCTTCTCCTGTCACAATAGGCCCTGATAAAAAGTCTCTCTCCATCTTTCTTAGAAGCCCCCTTCATATAATAAAACGGAGCCATAAAATGTCCCCAGAGCCTTCTGTTCTCCAGGCTGAAGAACCTCTACTCTCTCAGCCCTTCTACATAGCAAGCAGAAACTTTTTATGTCATTGTTGTGGTTTCACCCCAGCCTGCAGCTAAGACCACGCAGCCGCCTGCTCACTCCCAGGGCTGGATGGGGGAGAAAATCAGAAGAGTAAGAGGGAGAAAACTCATGGCTTGAGATAAACACAGTTTAAAAAGTAAAAGAAAAGGCACACACTCAAGCACACGAGCAAAGCTCCTGAAACACAAATTCATTCACCACTTCCCATTGGCAGGCAGGTGTTCAGCCCTCTCCAGGAAAGCAGGCCTCCATCAGGATTAATGGGAAGACAAACGGTGTAACTCCAAACATCCCCCCTTTCCTTCTTCTTCCCCCAGCTTTATATACTGCACATGATGTCACATGGTATGGAATAGCCCTTTGGTCAGTTTGGGTCAGCTGTTCCGGCTGTATCCCCTCACAATTTCTTGTACACTGCCAGCCTACTCACTGGCAGGGGTAGCATGAGGAGCAGAAAAGGCCTTGACTGCTTAGCTCAAACAAAAACGTCAGTGTTTTACCAACACTATTTCCAACCCTCATTCAAAACACAGCACTACAGCAGCTGCTAGCAGGAAAGTCAAGTCCATCCCAGATGAAACCACGACACTCATTCAGCAAAATATTATTGAGATACATTAAATAGTATTGGACACAGTACAGACCCTTGAGGAATACCACATGTTACCGGTTTCCTCTTGGACACTGAGCCACTGACTATAGCTCTTTTGATGCAGCCAGCCAGCAGATCCTTATCCATCTAACAGTCCACCTGTCCAACCCATATCTCTCCAACTCAGAGGCCACCATGCAATGGGACATGCGGTGGGGAACACCCTGCACGTGTTCCCCCACTGATCCCTACTCTGTTCATGGAAACCTTGGCTGGGCTGGGTTGCCACTCTGCATTTTGAAGACTGCAGTAGAAATGGCTTTGCTTTCTTTCCCTACAAACAAGTGTGCCTCTGGCAGCACAGGTATGCACACAACAGCTGCCCTTCTTACAGCTGTGACCCTTCAAGGTGGGCACAGGAAGTGCCCCTGCACTCAGACAATTAGAAGCAATCTGACCTTCCCCATTTCATCAGACACCCTGAGGAATGGCTCTAGCTCATGACAATCGAGGCAAGAGTTAAAAACAGACACAAATGAACAGAAAAGCTGTAATAATATTTCTTAGCCCAAACATATTGAGCACAAGGAACTGAAATGTCTGAACTAAAAGAGGAGCACTCATCCAACAGAGACTGGGGAAAATCTAACAATCAACTTCTGGGGAATTTCCTCCCCTCTTTTATCACACACACTGTTCCACAGAGATGGCACTTCTACTGACATCATGCTTTAATCCCCTCTCCCTAACACAACCAGAACACAAATATAACCTCACATCTCCTGCCTTCCACAAAAACAGAAGGATGAGCAAGAGGCACTAGCGCACAACACGTGGATAAATGAAGATATGCCACTACTTCAAACTTAACCTACATACAGAGGAAACCAGGAGCTGAACAAAATCAGATCAGGAAGGCAAGGAACCATTAAAGACAAAGTCTTGCAGAGAAGCTCACCGGGAAGTCTTCTCAGTCTTCACTGCTGGTGTTGAAATTCATCCCCCTGAGCACCTGCAAATCACTGATGTTTCAAGCACAAGTGCAAACCTAAGGTCTTCCTCTGGACTGCATCGTACAAGGGTTCATTTTAAGAAATAGTCATCAGTTCTCATCAACTTTTCTACTCTGTAGCCTGTTCATCTGCAGACAAATACAGAGTTGTAAACGGAAAGACTTATCATAGGCCTCTATCTCAAGGTAAGTCATCCTAGGTTTCTTCAGGTGGCTGAAGGCTTGACAAGGGAAGAAAATATTTGCTACAAAACAATACCCACAGTTTCAAATTCAAAAGAGGTATGCAGCCATGGGGAAAATGAACCATGACCTTGCAGGACACAAAGGCTTGAAAGAAAGTGTAATTACATCTATGATAAAATTCCACATAGTTGTTCTCCAAGGAAATATAGATGCATAAAGGAGCTTTCACGCAGGAATTATGACCCTTCTGCCCATGCATCATCATTCTACGTGTCCTTTTATTGTGCAAATACTTTATGGTTTTTCAGGACAGGGAATCTCCGATCACCACATGAATGGCACAGGCCTCAGCAGCAGCCATGAAATCAAACCACTGCTCAGCCAAATCCACAGTGACACACCTATTTGCATGGCTCAGAGCCAGCCTCTCACCCTCCTTCCTCTGCTTTCACAGCCTTTACTTGACCACAGACAGTATCCAATATTTTGTCCAAACAGCAGCCACAGGCAAAAGACCATTACATTCAGTGACACCTTAGGCAAACAGAGTCCATCAAAGTCCTTGTCTTGGCAGCTAAACAACTTCAAGGAATGAATGCACATTGCTCTCCCAGCCCAACAACCACAAGAGCTCCTTTAAGGTTTTAAAGGTTACAAGACAAAATGAGGCCCAGATTTACATCTAGACAATAACAATAATAATAGTAATAATAGTAATAATAGTAGTAGTAATAATAAAAGTAATAACAATAATAATAATAATACAACCCAAATTAAAAAATATGGAGAACAAGGATCACAACAAGGATTTCTAATTATACCACAGCAAACTTTTTCACCTGACCTGTCTCAGCGCAGACAGAACTTTTCACCCTGACCAAACATCTTCAATGTGAAAATGACCTTTGCAGACAGACACCATTGAAGAAAAAGTTGCGCACACAACTTCTCCTTACAGACAGCAAGGATCGCAACATGGACATATGCAAAGAGATTTCTCTGCTCATCATACTCATTTGAAAAAATGACAAGTGTTCTCAAGGGCATAAGTGATTTGTAACTTCAAGAGAGACCCAGTCACCTAAGTATCACCCCAAAGAGAGCATCATCTGACACAGCGCGTTGGGCAACTTGGAAGACAGGTCACTCTCAAACTTTAATATAAAATCGACATCAGTGCGCAATAACCACCACTCATGGGAAACATCATGCAACAGGAAAGCAAACTGATGAACCCACGACTTGGCCAGCTGGAATATGAGTAGTGTGATATCCAAAAATGAGACACCTTCAGATTCATTTTAGGTAGTCTAGTAACAAACCCTGATCTTCCAAATTTGGAAATACACTCCACTGAAAGAAAAGACACACAGACAACTTCTCTTTATCATGCATAGTATTTGACTTCTGTCCATGTGCATGTGACAAAAAGGAGCATTTCTTCCACTGACATTTTTTAAAAAAAAACATGTCTACGGAAGTCTTTCCCTTTACAGCCGTAAACATGAAAGCCACATACGGGACAGTCAGACAAATATAGCAGATGAGATCTTCCACACATTGTCAGAAAGAATAGCCCAGCTGACACATGCAGAAAGGAAGAGATCACAACATACTCTTCCAGATTATGGAACTTACAGTAGGTACATAATTCAGGTATTTAGTAGAAAACGAATACAGTTTGTTCTTCATAAAGCTCCCTTTATGACATTTCTCCTAACTACACAGTTCAGTTGTTAGTTAAGAATTGATGACACCCTGCAATGACACAGAAACACAGGAAAAACCACCCAGGGCTCCCAATACAGCTGGAATAATATATGTGCTAGCAAAAATTCTTTCAGAAGATGCAATTGCATGACAACACACATGGACACTAAACAGGGAACACTGCAAATCTCTTGTGTCCTTCAACAGACCCTCACGAAGACTCCCAGGACTGTCATCTCCAACCATTCACAACTTGCATGGTGTCCTTTGACACTCATAATTTGAAAGCATATAACATCAAAGGTCCAGTTGCCCAGACCAGTTCTCTTCAACACGCACCAGAATCACCCGTGGACTTCACATCAATATCTTTACGTCACTGTACTAAGACGGAACATATATTTGTCTACTCAACAGCCTTCCGGGAAGACACATGGTGGTTCTAAATGTAAATGAGGAGCTGTCCTCCAGAAAAGACGGAGTCAGTGAACATCTTCACAGGGCCAAGCCCCCTCCTTACGTCTCCTCCCGTACCTTGAATCTCTCCCCTCCCACCCTCCTGTGGCTCTTTCCATAGCATGTATCGTCAAGCCAAGACACATCTAGCTCTCTTTCAAAGAAGTCAAACTTAAAAGAAAGGGAATCAGCAAAATACATCTCCCATTTCCTCCAATATCCCTTCATATGCAACCACCCAAGGACCTTCACAAATAGTCACAACTTCTACGGTTGTCCTTCATCTTCAAATCAGGCAGACAGACATCGACAAGGGACCATTTGTTGCCCAGTCCCTTCCTCCACCCAGTGCACAAAGATCAAAGCACTAACGAATACAAAGACATATCGTTGCTCACCCCGTTATCATGGAGAAACAGAAAGGCTGAGAACAGTGCAAACGACGAGCAGCTGAGTTATACAGGGAGCCATTAACAGTCCCTTCCAAAACACTCTCATCCTACTCAAGCACAGGTGCTGTCGGGAAGATAGCGGACCCTGCTAATAACGAAAACTGCCTTTTACTGATCATGCAATACATCGGTTCAGAAGAGCTAATACTGACACATGTCAGGGGACAAAAGGAGAAACGAAGCTTTGCCTTTCTTGTAACGAAACCTCATCCTACAGACACGACAGAGAACACAGATGGGAAAGGACAGAGAAGCGGGAGAGGGAGGCGTGGCAGAGCAAGCGTGGTGGGAGGAACTCACCGGGGGAGCGGCGGGGTCGGCGCGGCGGGCGCCGTCGGCGTCCTCGGCGAGCAGCGGCGCGGGCTCGTCGGGCGGCGGGCGCGCCGGGAGGGTGTCGCAGCAGCTGCCGCCCGAGAAGCGGAGCTGGCTCTTGCGCGAGTCGGCGGTGAGCGACACCTCGTGCGAGTAGGAGTGCAGGAAGGCGCGGACGCCGTCGATGCCCACGAAGTGCGAGGCCGGGACGCCGCGCAAGGCGCCGCTGCCCGCCGCCAGCAGCTGCGAGCGGCGCCAGCGCCGCAGGCGCAGCGCCAGCAGCAGCAGCAGGAAGGCGAGGAAGAGGCAGGACACGGCCGCCACGGCCAGCACCAGCCAGCGCGTCAGGCTGACGGACGGCTCGCCCGCCGCCGCCGCCGCCGCGCTGCCCAGCTCCGACAGCAGCTCGCCCACGCTCTCGGCCAGCACCACCGTCAGCGTGGCCGTGGCCGACAGCGCCGGACGCCCGTGGTCCTTCACCACCACCACCAGGCTCTGCCGCGCCGCGTCGCGGGACAGCGGCACCCGCGCCGTGCGCACCTCGCCGCTGTGCACCCCCACGCGGAACAGCGCCGGCTCCGTCGCCTTCGCCAGCTCGTACGACAGCCACGCGTTCTGCCCCGCGTCCGCGTCCACCGCCACCACCTTGGCCACCAGCGCCCCGGGCTCCGCCGACCGCGGCGCCAGCTCCACGCCCGCCCAGCCCGCGCCCGACGCCGACGGCGGGTACAGCACCTGCGGCGCGTTGTCGTTCTCGTCCACGATCACCAGGCGCACCGACACGTTGCTGCTCAGCGACGGCGCGCCGCCGTCCTCCGCCCGCACCCACAGCCCCACCTCGCGCACCTCCTCGTAGTCGAAGGAGCGCAGCGCGTACAGCGCGCCCGTCTCCGCGTGCACCGACACGTACGACGACAGCGGCGCGCCCCGCACGCGCCCCTCCCACAGCCGGTACCGCACGCGCGCGTTCTGACCCCAGTCCGCGTCCGCCGCCCGCACCGTCAGCACCAGCGCGCCCGCCGCGTTGTTCTCGGCCACCCGCGCGCTGTACCGCGCCTCCGCGAACACCGGCGCGTTGTCGTTCACGTCCAGCACCCGCAGCGACAGCACCGCGCTGCTCCACAGCGGCGGCGAACCGCCGTCCGACGCCCGCACCGTCACGTTGTACTCTGACACCGCCTCACGGTCCAGCACCTCGGCAGTCACCACGCGGTAGTAGTCCTCAAATGTCTTCTCCAGAAGGAATGGGACGCTGCCTTCCAGCAAGCACGTCACGTCGCCGTTAGCTCCCGAGTCGCGGTCCTGCACGTGCAGCAGGGCCACCACCGTCCCCGGCGGGGCGTCCTCAGAGATCGCGTTTAGCGCCGACGACACTGTCATTTCGGGTGCGTTGTCGTTGACATCTGTCACTGTGATCGCCACTTTCGCAGTGTCATAAAGGCCCCCGCCGTCCCGTGCCTGCACCTCCAGTTCGTACGAGTCGCCTTCCTCGAAGTCCAGGCTCCGCAACAGCGTGATCGTTCCCGTCTCAGTATCCAGATGGAAAATCTCCGATGCCATATCCGTCACTTTCTTCAACGAGTATTTCATGTGACCGTTCATACCCTCGTCGGCATCGGTGGCCATGACGGTGAGCAGGGCGGAGCCCACGGGCACGTCCTCCGCCACACGCACCGTGTATTCCGCCTGGCTGAACGCCGGCGCGTTGTCGTTGGCGTCCAGCACCGCCACGCGGATCCGCGCCGTGCCCGTCCGCGGCGGCTCGCCGCCGTCGCTCGCCCTCAGCACCAGCTCGTGAAACGCCGCCTCCTCCCGGTCCAGCGCCTTCGCCAGCACCAGCTCGGGACGCTGGTCCCCGCCGGGGCCCGCCTGCACGGACAGCGAGAAGTGCTCGTCACCGCTCAGCTCGTACCTCTGCAGGGAATTCCGTCCCACGTCCGGGTCGTGAGCCTCGGACAGGGGAAACTGCCAGCCCGGAGCTGTCATCTCGTTAAGTCTAAGTTGCGTTTCTTTCTCTCGGAAGCTGGGGGCGTTGTCGTTAATGTCCCTGATTTCCACTTCGATTCCATGAACCTTCATTTCTCCCTCTATTATCACCTCACAGCGCAGCACGCATTTCTCCAGTAGCCGGCACAGCTGCTCTCTGTCTATCCTCTCCGCCGTCACTAAATGTCCCGTCTTCCCGTGCAGGGCAAAATACTGCGTCCTACCTTTGTCCAAGAGGTGGACGCCGCGGTCTTGGAGCGCTGGCAGCTTCAGCGCCAGGTCCTTGGCCACGTCGCCCACGAACGAGCCCTTCGGCATCTCCTCGGCAACCGAGTAGCGCAGTTGCCCCCACGCCGCCTCCCACGCCGCCATCAGGACGCACCACAGCAGGGCTCGAGCCCGCCGCCCGCAGTACCTCCCCGCCGCAAACATCGCCGCTGCAGCACCGCCGGCACCGCAACACCACCGCCCGCTATGTCGCCTCCCGATGGCTGATTATCCGGCTCCGTTCCCGTCTCGCCGCTCCAGGATGCTGCCGCCGGACCCTCCACCTCGCTGCACCACGGCTCCACACCGCGCGGACGCTCCCAGACCGATCGACCGCCCGAGCCAGCCTAGTGAGCGAGCCAGGGAGCCGGGCCGCAGCGGGCGGGGCTGCCTGCACCGCTCCGGCCTTCCTCTCGCTCCTCCTCGGTCAACAGCGGCGCCCGCAGCTTCCTCCCGGCACTGCAGCCACCCAGCCCTGACCAGCGCTGCCCGCCACCCTTTCCCACGGGCAGCACGCGCCGACGGGACACTCAACACGGACACATCGTTTCCCGGCCACCGCGGATCTCCTGCAAACCCTTTTCTTCAGCACATCTCTTCTGTTATCCTCGAGGAGACCACGACCAGCAGAAAGTAATAACAAGCCCTCCGGTTTTGTGTTATTTCTACTGCACGGGATACACGTTTTGTAACGGTGGTATATTATATCTATAAATCTTTCTGAATGTGACGTGCAAAATACTGCTACCCTTATCCCATTAGTCCGAAATCACGTTGTCTCCACCACGAATTACACAGCTTTTGTAGCAGTCGTAGTTGAATTTCTTCTCGCTCTCCCTTTCTGGAAATCGAAAGGGCGTCATACAGCTACAATAATTCCCCACATCCCGACCAATGGAACAAAGCAACAAGGAAGATCCTCCCTCAAAGGATGAGCGGGGATTTCCAGCATTGCCTTTTCTCTAAGCCGTACCTTTCTTTAACTATGCATGTTATCTTTACCGCACAGGAAAAATGACTTGCTAATGGCAATAGATAGGAAGTAAAATATTGTTTCGTAATATGACCTGTAGATTATTACCAGTTTCATCCCATTCCTCCAAAATCACCGTCCCCTTCAGGAATTTTTGTAGCAGGCATGCTTGAATCATTCAAACGAGGACAGCAAAACATAACAGGCTCTTCTATGCAAAACGTGATATAAACACCGACCACGCCGCGCAGAACCTGAGATATCAGGCTCATTAATACCAGCGGGAAGGACTTTGATTTTTTTCAGAAACCACGGGGTTTCTGATGCTTCTGATGCATAAGACTGGTCTTTATTAGTAACTCATTCATCCAATTCTCTAATCTTTACGTTGGTAGGACACCTTTTCCACCAACTACAGTAGGACAGCGGAAGACCCTAAGCTCCGCACGGACCATTTGTTAAGGTGCAAATGGACTTCATTCAAGTGCCTAATTGCTCTCATTTTAGTATTTCACTGTCGATTTATATATGTTCTCAGGATGGGTAGAGCCCTCCCCTTGTAAACAGGCAGACACAACTCTTTCAACAAGTGGCTTATAAGTTGCTCAGTCTAGCATTCCCCTCTCAAGGCGATCAACCAGGTCCAAACACCTCTCTTTGAGAAAAGAGGAGAGAAGATAGCCTCAGAAAAACTAAATGCGATTCTTTTTTTCTTTCAGATCCCATTCTATATATCAACTTGTGTATGAAAGGCACATTAGGAAGGTTAAAAAGGGGGAAAAACCAAAGGGTATGGAAGAACAAAAAAAGAAAAAGAGAGAGAAATAACAGCACAGGTAATTCGGAAAAATCATGCCTGGACAAAATTCATCCGTCTCGTTCATGCTACCATTTCTCCAGCAGCCTTCCCCAACAAGACGAGAGGGAACATATCTAAAAAACGTGAGTATTCACTAGGTAAGAACAACCTCTAACAACAACTCCATTCATGGAGCCCCACACACCTTTCTTTTGCAAAACAGCATTAACCAGGGGTTTTATATTCACCTATCAACCAGGTCCAAGTACAGCCGTTTCAGAAAAAAAATCAGGAAGGAAGAATTTGTAACACCCAGCGTCCACCACACTTTCCCGACTCCGTCATGCAGAATTCTTAATTCTTAACGGGTTCACCCTTAGTAAGTCATTCGACAGTTCTCGTCTAAACCTCTCGCCTGAACCTGTGACCACCGAAGAACCAAAAATTGCCGCCAGTAGATTCCCGCTGTGAGTGGAAGGGGGATACCCCGTTCTTCCACGGAGACAAAGATCAGCAATCCCCAGACACGCAACGTTAATGTGTCCTATTACTGCTGCCATTTCTGCAGCAGCATTCCCCAAAACGTTGTGCGACACACTCTGCTTTCTCTAGGGACGAAGAATATGTCTCTTCTCCATTCATGGACCTACACGCACGTTTCCTTTGGGAGTCCAATATTGAAAAACCATTAATCAACAGGTTTCTGTCCGTCTATCAACCAGATCCAAGTACACAGTTTCGGAATTATCGATCAGCAAGGAGACGCCTCAAACTGCATATTTCAAGCGAGAGTCTGTCACGAAGAATCAGCGGATCTCATTCTACACAGTAAGCATTCGCCTTCACCCTTACTGTCTCATACTCATAAGCAGCACAAGACTTGGAGACAAAACCTCTCAGCTGAAACTCAACCCGTGAGCACCCATAAACCAAGGAGAGCACGGCTAACGGCCTGCTTCGAATTGAAAGGAGTTACCCCGATCTCTCATTTCTTCACGGACACACAGACCAGCACTCCCCATCAACACCATGTCCCATTCCCTCCACCCAGGCCCGGGGGAATAGGCACGGAGGTTCAGCACAAATCAAAGAAAACAGCGAGAGCGAGAAGGCTTACAAACCTGCGGGGCGTCGGCGTCGGTGGGCGGCTCTCCAGCGCCGGCGCTGCTGCTCGGGCTCGGCTTCCCGCAGGGCTCCGCGCCGAGCAGCTCCTCCGCGGGCACGCTGGGCAGCGGCGGCGGCAGCCAAGCGCCCTCGGCCACGGCGCGGGCCGGCGCCACGCACAGGTTGTAGGAGTAGGGCAAGGTGCCCTCGCAGAAGTCGGCCGGGAAGGCGGCGCCGGGCACGGAGAAGCGCTGCGCGCCCAGGCAGCGCAGCACGGCGGGCGGCCCGGCCCGGCGCAGCCGCGCCAGCACGGCCAGCGCCACGCTCAGCAGGAAGAGGGCGGAGAGCAGCGCCAGCGCCAGCACTAGGTAGAACTGCAGCTCGGCCGGCGAGTCGGCGCCCGCCGCCCGCTCGCTCAGCTCCGGCAGCGCCTCCTGCAAGCTCTCGGCCAGCACCACGTGCAGCGTGGCCGTGGCCGACAGCGCCGGCTGCCCGTGGTCCTTCACCACGGCCACCACACGCTGCTTCGCCGCGTCCCTCTCCGACACGGCCCGCGCCGTCCGCACCTCGCCGCTGTGCAGCCCCACGCGGAACAGCGACGGCTCCGACGCCTGCACCAGCTCGTACGACAGCCACGCGTTGCGCCCCGCGTCCGCGTCCACCGCCACCACCTTGCCCACCAGGTAGCCGGCCTCGGCCGAACGCGGCACCACCTCGAACGCCGCCGGCAACGACGACGCTCCTGACCCCGACGCTCCCGCCGCCGGCCAGAGCACGCGCGGCGTGTTGTCGTTGCGGTCCAGCACGAAGACGCGCACCGTGGCCGTGGAGCTCCGCGACGGCGCCCCGCCGTCCTGCGCCCGCACCGCCACCGCGAACTCGCGGCACTGCTCGTAGTCGAAGGAGCGCTGCGCGTACACCGCGCCGCTCCGCGCCTCCACCGACACGTAGGGCGCCGCGCCCGCGCTGCCGCCCGCCAGCCAGTAGCTCACGCGCCCGTTGGCGCCCGCGTCCGCGTCCCGCGCGCGCACGCGCACCACCGGCGCGCCCGCCGCGTTGTTCTCCGCCACGTAGGCGCTGTAGGCCGCCTCCTCGAACACCGGCGCGTTGTCGTTCACGTCCGACACCTCCAGCACCAGCGACGCGCGGCTCGACAGCGACGGGCTGCCCCGGTCCCTGGCCACCACCGTCACTCGGTGCTCGGACGCCTGCTCGCGGTCCAGCGCGCTCGCCGTCAACACCTTGTACGACCCCACCGACGACGACACCATCGACAGCGGCGCCTCGCCCGACAGCTCGCACCACACCTGACCGTTCTCCCCGGAGTCACGGTCCCGCACTTTCAACAGGGCCACCACCGTGCCGGCCGGCGCGTCCTCGGGCACCGGGCTCGACACCGACAACACCGTGATTTCGGGAGCGTTGTCGTTCTCGTCGCTGATGTCGATCTGCAATTCGCAGTGAGCCGTGAGCCCGCCGCTGTCTCTCGCCTCCAGACCGAAGCTGTATTTACTCTTCTCCTCGAAATCCAGGGGCCCCGCCGTCCTCACCTCGCCGCTGTCGCTCTCGACACTGAACAAGGCGCGGACGCCGTCCGGGACGTTGCCGAAGGAGTAGGATACCCGCCCGTTGGACCCCGCGTCCGCATCCGTGGCTCGCACCCGCACTACCAGCGACCCGGACGGCACATTCTCCCGCACTCGCGCCTCGTACACGCTCTTGCTGAACACGGGCGCGTTGTCGTTGGCGTCCGTCACGTTCACGCGAACCTGGACAGTCCCCGATTTCACGGGGTCCCCGCCATCCACCGCCGTCAGCACCAGCTCAAAGGTGCTCTGCTTCTCCCGGTCCAGCTCTCTCTCCAGCACTAATTCCGGCTGCTTCTTTCCATCCGTGCCCTCTTTGATGGCAAGAGTGAAGGACGGGTTGGTAGTGAGCTGGTAAGTCAGTAATGAATTGCTGCCCACATCTGCGTCTCGGGCCATCTCCAGCGGAAAACGAGTACCAGGAGAAGTGAACTCTGCGATCTCGAGGTGGAGAGCAGCCTTGCTGAAGGTCGGCGCGTTGTCGTTGACGTCCTGGATGGCCACCTCGACGTGGAAAACGTTGAGCGGGTTCTGCACCAGCGCCTCGAAGCTGACGGAGCAGGACGCCGACTCGCCGCACATCTCCTCCCGGTCCAGCCTCTCGCTCACGTACAGGTTCCCGCTCTCCCCGCTCACCGTGAAGTATTGCTTCTCCGCGCTGAGCCGCAGCTTGCGTGCCGGCAGCTCCGCCGAGCTCAGCCCCAGGTCCCGCGCCAGCGGCCCCACCAGCGAGCCTCTGCCCAGCTCCTCGGGGATGGCGTACCGGATCCTCTCCGCCGCCGCCCGGCAGCACAACACCAGCAGCAAAGCGGGTAGCAGCACCGCTCGCCCGAACGCTCGCCGCCGCCTCTCACTCTGCCTCACGGCCATTGTCGCCAGAGCTTGCCGCGCTCCTCTCTCCTGCCGCGGCTTCTGCTGCGGCTGCGGCTCCAGCGCCGCTCCGAGTCGGCCAACAGCGGCACCCGGAGGCGCCGCCACGACACCGCAGCCTTTTTAGTGATTAGTGGCTGCCCCCAGCTTTGGGGTCTCTCTTTTGTTAGAATCAGGAAGCACGGGGGCACTTGCGTGATGGAACTCCAAAGGCTTTTAAAACTGCGATACGCTGTCAAGTACTTTCAGGTCATCTCCTCGAGCCACAATGAGTAGTCGGTAGTAACTACTCATGGCGGAGCAATAAAAAAAACAACTCGGCTGCTCTTCATAAAATCCAGAAGGATCTATAAGAGGAAGAAACGATGGCATAGCTTTTTAGCGCTCTTTCAGGTATCTTCGGTTCTGCTTTCTGACATGGGACGACTACCAAGAAGGAAGGATACCTGTTTCAGTAATCAATAAGTAATCAGGCACAGAATGAAGCAGAAGTTAGGGCTATTCTTTCATGATGGGCTGGCAAAGGGTTTCCATCTTCACTGCATGTCTTCCTTTTGCTCATGGAAGTCTCTGTCGATTTATATTTTAGTGAGACGAATAATCACTCTGAGAAATGTATCATCCTAAGACCAAGCTGTATATCTCTATATTAAGACAGCAGAACAACATTTACAGTTTTGTTTGTCATTCACAGAAGTTCCTTATTTTTTTAACCTCCATATTTGAGGGGCAGAAAACACGAACGTGCAAAGCCACGTCAAATCTTTCATAGAACCTTAGAATGGTTTGTGTTCCTTTAGAGATGATGCAGTCCACTTGTCTGCCATGGTCAGGCACATCCTTCACTAGATCAGGCTGCTCAAAGCACCATTACACCTGTCCTTTGACCCTTTCAGTGCTAGTGCATCCACAACTTCTCCGGGCAACCTGTTCCACTGCCTCAACACTCTCATCATAAAACAGTTGTTCCTTTTTGACCATTTGAAACCTACCCTCCTGCAGTTTAAAACCGTTGCCCCTCCTCCTATCACAACACACCCTGATAAAAATCTTTCTCCGTTTTTCTTTTAAGCCTCCTTTATATATTAGAAAGGAACAATAAGGTCTCCCCATAGCCTTCCGTTTTCCATGCTGAAGAACCTCAACTGCTTCTGAGCTAAATTGTCTTCTCTATAACCCTATGCAACTGGTAGGTTTACTTCTGACCCTCTCTTAATTGGCAAAAAACATCTCTTGAGAGGATAATACACTATGAGCACACAAAGAAGGGAGGTATATTTATTTGCTCACCAACATTCTGAGAAGAATAAGAAGGATTCTAAAGCGCATGAGTGATAATTGGTCAAAATAAAAAACAAGCTGTCATCTAACAAGGAATGGGTCAACAAACCTGAACTCATTCATACAGCAAGCTACCAGTGTGGCCCTAAGGACTTACTCTGGGTTATTTAGTGGGTGGTTTCTTTTTAAGAAACAATCGGCTCTCAGCAATTATATTCGACTCTGTGGCCTGCTCATCTCCCACGAACATGGAGCCAGATGTTTAAACAACATATTAAGAGGTCAGTCTTTTCAGAAAGGACAACAGATTCTCTTTTACCTTCTGCTTCATTTTCCTCACACATAATATTCTGTCTTAAGTGCCTTTCATGACAGGAAAACCAGGATCACAGAAACAATGGCACAGGCCTTGGCACCAGGCATGAAATCAAGCCATTGCTCAGACAAAACCACATTAACCCACCTATTTTCCTGGTTCCAAGACAGCCTCTCACCTTCCTTGCTCTACATTCACAGCCTTTAATAACTCCACAGACAATATCCCATATTTTGTCTATGTGTCAGACACAGGAAAAAAAGCATTTCATTTCAGGGAAACACAAGTAAATGTTCTAAGGGGCACAAGCGATCTGCAACTCAGTTCAAGAATCGGTCTTAAGTATCAGCTCGTAGACACCATCATGCACGTGGGCACTTTGGAAGCTATGTGACTCTGCAGCCATTAATGCAATGTTTACATCTACGCCTAATAACTAGCATTGTCAGGAAATGCTGTACCAGACATGGCAGGTCATTAAATGAGCAACTGCCTCACACATGCTTCAAATAACAATTCCAAAACCAGAAATTCCTGACAAAAATACCCTCCCATCCCCTACATTCACACCAATTTTAATATTGACAAAACATCAGCAGCCATTTCACATTAGCAGGAAGCATGGATAACATCTGAAGATTGGTCGAGTCTGGGGAAACCTTTAAACAACCAGGATAAAACTCCACATCACAGTCTTTCAAGGATATATACATGAAAAGATGACATTTCATACAGCAGGTATTAGACACTGTGCCCAACCCTGAAGCCTGTTTGAACTTCCATGGTTTCTGCTTGCAGACAAAATTCATCAGAGCGTTGTCATTCCCTTTCAGGAGTTTCTTAAAGGCAGCCTTAGTGTAAGTGACAGAGGCCTTGGCAGCAGGCGTGGAATTATAACACAGCCCAGCCCGATGGAGTGTACAACCCCCTTTCTTCCTGTTTCAAGGACACCCTCTCACCAATGTAGCATGGACTTCTCACCACATGCATACAACAGACTTCTCACCACGTGCATGCAACTGACTTCTCACCACGTGCATGCAACAAGCATAACATTTCTTCCAGTGACACATTATCAGACACACATTTTAGGACACATTACCAAACACAGAGGGGCAAACCTTTACCACTTTGCAACAAGAAAGGGCAAGAATGAAACCAGAATTCACAGGAAACCTCATGCAACAGGAAAGTAAACTGATGAACCCACAACTTCGCCAGCTGGAGTCCAAACTACTATGCGATATTCAGAAATAAGACACTTTGAGACCTATTTTCCACAGGCCAGGAAGAAACCCTGAGAACTGACAAAACACATGCCTTCCCTCCACCAGTACCTTCTCACACACAGCACCCCAGAGACTCTTCTCAAACCATTCAGAGCTTGCATGGTTGTTGATCTTCCTAATTTGCAGATGGACTCCACCCAAAGAACAGTTGCACAGACAACATCTCCTTACCATGGATAATATTTGACTTCTCAGCTTCTGTAAGTAACAAGGAAGAGTATGGTTCACAGTAACCCTTTATGGAAACATGTCTGTGAAAGCTCTTTGCAGCTGTAAACATGAAAGACACCCACAGGACAGTCAGACAAATGTAACAGATGGCACCTTCCACACATTATCTCGAAAGGCAGCCCACCTTCAGCACATCAAAACAAGGAAGGCAAGAAGTTAACACCTGCAAAAAGGAAAGAAGTACATAATAAAGGTATTTAGTGGGAAATGAATACACAGCTGTCTCCTCCAAAGTTACCCTCATGGATTTATCGTAAGTACCTCAATAAAATGTTAGTTAAAAATTTATAACAACATGCAAACACATAGGAAGCACCTCCCAGATCTCCCAATATCTCAAACCAAACTTATATAGGAAGAAGACATCTGCATTGTGTTAAATTACAGCTAGGCACTGAACAGGGAAAGAGCAAACCATCCCTCTTTTATCCTTCAACAGCACATCCTAGTACCTAGTAAGTTCACACTGAAAATAACGAAAACTTCCAGTTTCCGATAATGCAATATATTTGTTCAGAAGAGCTAATACTGACAGGTAAATCGGTGTTAAGTCAGCAGACAAAATGAGAAACGACCTGGCACATGATAGAAACACAAAGCTCTGATCTAACCAAACTCAAGACAACAGCTGCCCCACTTCTCCTGCCTCACACCTACTCTAACGCTGAACAACGAGACCACGTTCACCTCCCCAGAGAAAGAGGCACCACCACACAGCGAGTTGATCAACGAAGCTCTGCCTTCATTGTAACTAAACCTCATCGTACAGACACGACAGAGAACACGGGTGGGAAAGGACAGAGAAGAGGGAGAGGGAGGCGTGGCAGAGCAAGCGTGGTGGGAGGAACTCACCGGGGGAGCGGCGGGGTCGGCGCGGCGGGCGCCGTCGGCGTCCTCGGCGAGCAGCGGCGCGGGCTCGGCGGGCGGCGGGCGCGCCGGGAGGGTGTCGCAGCAGCTGCCGCCCGAGAAGCGGAGCTGGCTCTTGCGCGAGTCGGCGGTGAGCGACACCTCGTGCGAGTAGGAGTGCAGGAAGGCGCGGACGCCGTCGATGCCCACGAAGTGCGAGGCCGGGACGCCGCGCAAGGCGCCGCTGCCCGCCGCCAGCAGCTGTGAGCGGCGCCAGCGCCGCAGGCGCAGCGCCAGCAGCAGCAGCAGGAAGGCGAGGAAGAGGCAGGACACGGCCGCCACGGCCAGCACCAGCCAGCGCGTCAGGCTGACGGACGGCTCGCCCGCCGCCGCCGCCGCCGCGCTGCCCAGCTCCGACAGCAGCTCGCCCACGCTCTCGGCCAGCACCACCGTCAGCGTGGCCGTGGCCGACAGCGCCGGACGCCCGTGGTCCTTCACCACCACCACCAGGCTCTGCCGCGCCGCGTCGCGGGACAGCGGCACCCGCGCCGTGCGCACCTCGCCGCTGTGCAGCCCCACGCGGAACAGCGCCGGCTCCGTCGCCTTCGCCAGCTCGTACGACAGCCACGCGTTCTGCCCCGCGTCCGCGTCCACCGCCACCACCTTGGCCACCAGCGCCCCGGGCTCCGCCGACCGCGGCGCCAGCTCCACGCCCGCCCAGCCCGCGCCCGACGCCGGCGGCGGGTACAGCACCTGCGGCGCGTTGTCGTTCTCGTCCACGATCACCAGGCGCACCGACACATTGCTGCTCAGCGACGGCGCGCCGCCGTCCTCCGCCCGCACCCACAGCCCCACCTCGCGCACCTCCTCGTAGTCGAAGGAGCGCAGCGCGTACAGCGCGCCCGTCTCCGCGTGCACCGACACGTACGACGACAGCGGCGCGCCCCGCACGCGCCCCTCCCACAGCCGGTACCGCACGCGCGCGTTCTGACCCCAGTCCGCGTCCGCCGCCCGCACCGTCAGCACCAGCGCGCCCGCCGCGTTGTTCTCGGCCACCCGCGCGCTGTACCGCGCCTCCGCGAACACCGGCGCGTTGTCGTTCACGTCCAGCACCCGCAGCGACAGCACCGCGCTGCTCCACAGCGGCGGCGAACCGCCGTCCGACGCCCGCACCGTCACGTTGTACTCCGACACCGCCTCACGGTCCAGCTCCTCAGTAGTCACCACGCGGTAGTAATTTTTAAACAACTTCTCTAGACGGAACGGGAGGCTCTCGGCGATGCTGCACCGCACCTGGCCGTTGGGGCCCGAGTCGCGGTCCTGCACGTGCAGCAGGGCCACCACCGTCCCCGGCGAGGCGTCCTCAGAGATCGCGTTTAGCGCCGACGACACTGTCATTTCGGGTGCGTTGTCATTCACGTCTGTCACCGTGATTATGACTTTCGCTGTGTCGAAAAGTTCTCCTGCATCTCGTGCCTGCACCTGCAATTCATACAAGTCACCTTCCTCGAAGTCCAAGCTCCGCAACAGCGTAATCGCTCCCGTCTCAGAGTCCAGATGGAAATTC
Organism: Larus michahellis; assembly: GCF_964199755.1. Classification (NCBI taxonomy): domain Eukaryota; kingdom Metazoa; phylum Chordata; class Aves; order Charadriiformes; family Laridae; genus Larus; species Larus michahellis. Next base: position 2,019,416 of record NC_133906.1, on the reverse strand, counting down.
TTTGAGGCTTTCTCTGAGATTTTCTTCACCGAGAATTTCACGTGACAATTCATCCCTTCGTCGGCGTCGGTGGCCGTGACGGTGAGCAGGGCGGAGCCCACGGGCACGTCCTCCGCCACACGCACCGTGTACTCCGCCTGGCTGAACACAGGCGCGTTGTCGTTGGCGTCCAGCACCGCCACGCGGATCCGCGCCGTGCCCGTCCGCGACGGCTCGCCGCCGTCGCTCGCCCTCAGCACCAGCTCGTGAAAGGCCGCCTCCTCCCGGTCCAGCGCCTTCGCCAGCACCAGCTCGGGACGCTGGTCCCCGCCGGGGCCCGCCTGCACGGACAGCGAGAAGTGCTCGTCGCCACTCAGCTCGTACCTCTGCAGGGAATTCCGTCCCACGTCCGGGTCGTGAGCTTCGGCCAGGAGAAAACGCGACCCCGGGGCTGTTGTCTCGCTTATTCTCTCCTCCAGCTCTATTTCCTTGAAGCTGGGGGCGTTGTCGTTAATGTCCGTGATTTCCACTTCGATTCCATAAACCTTCATTTCCCCCTCCACTATCACCTCACAGCGCAGCACGCATTGCTGCACACTCTCGCACAGCTGCTCTCTGTCTATCCTCTCCGCCGTCACTAAATGTCCCGTCTTCCCGTGCAGGGCAAAATACCGCGTCCTACTTTCGGACAGAAGACGGACGCCGCCGTCTTGGATCGCCAGCAGGTCCAGCGCCAGGTCCTTAGCCACGTCGCCCACGAACGAGCCCTTCGGCATCTCCTCAGGAACCGAGTAGCGCGGCTGCCCCCACGCCGCCTCCCACGCTGCCACCAGGACACACCACAGCAGGGCTCGATTCAGCCGGCACCGCCACCTCCCCGCCACATACATCGTCGCCGCGGAACCGCCGCACTTTCCCCCTCCCACAGGACGATTGCAGCACGATACAGCTCCCTCTCTGGCTCCTTCCCCGGTTCGCCGCTCCCGGGAACTGTCGCCGGCCCCTTCGCCTCGTTGCAACACGGCTCCGCACGGCTCGGACGCTCGCAAAGCTACCGACCGCCCCAGCCAGCAGGCCTGCGAGCGAGCAAGCCGGGCCGCAGCGGGCGGGGCTGCCGTCATCGCTCCGGCCTTCCTCTCGCTCCTCTTCGGTCAACAGCGGCGCCCGCAGCCTCCTCCCGGCACTGCAGCCACCCAGCGCCGCCCGCCGCCCTTTCCCACGGGCAGCTCGCGGCGGTGGGACACTCGCCACGGACTCATCGCTTCGCGTCCACCGCGGATCTCCTGCGATGTCTTTTCTCCCTACCGAATTGGAAACACTTTTTGTAACGGTGATATATTATATCTGTTAATATTTCTGAATATAACGTGCAAAATACTGCGACCCTTATCCCATTAGTCCTGCAGCACAATCTCCATCATGATTTTTAAAGCTTTTTGTAGCAGTCCCGCTTGAATTACTTTTTCCTCACCCTCTCTGGAAATCAAAGGGGCGCCATACAGCTACATTAATTCCCCACATCCCGACCAATAGAACAAAGCACAAAGGAAGATCCTCCCTCAAAGGGAAAGCGGGGATTTCCGGCGTTGCCTTTTCTCTCTAAGCCCTTCTTTTCTTAAACGATGCATGTTATTTCTACCGCACAGGAAAAATGACTTGCTATTGGCTATAGATGGGAAGTAAAATAATTTTTCGTAATAAGATCTGTAGATTATTACGAGTTTCATCCCATTCCTCCAAAATCACGGTCCTCCTCAGGAATCTTTGTAGCAGGCATGCTTGAATCATTCGAACGAGGACAGCAAAACATAACTGGCTCTTCTATACAAAACGTGATATAAACATCGACCGCGCCGCGCAGAACCTGAGATATCAGGCTCAGCAACACCAGCGGGAGGCACTTTGATTTTTTTTTCAGAAACCACGGTGTAACAGATTGATGCTTACTAGTAACGCATTCATCTAATTCTTTAATCTTTATTTTGTAGGACACCTTTTCCACCAACTTCTGTACGACGGCACAAGACCCTGAACTCTGCATGGACCATTTTGAAATGTGCAAATGGACTTCATTCAAGTGCCTAATTGCTCTCATTTTGAGTATTTCACTCTCTATTTACATATGTTCTCAGGAAGGGTAGAGCCCTCCCCTTGTAAACAGGCAGACACAACTCTTTCAACAAGTTGCTCGCAGTTGTTCAGTCTAGCATTCCCCTCTCAAGGCGATCAACCAGGTGCAAGCACCTCTCTTCGGGAAAAGGGGAGAGGAAAACAAGACAGGCTCCGAAATGCTAAATGCGCTGTTTTTTCTCCCTTGAGATCTCATTCTACACTTTCACTTGTGTATGAAAGGCAAGATCAGAACGGGTTAAAAGAGGGAACAACCAAAGGGTATGGAAGAACATAAAAACAAAAGAAAACAAAACAGAACAAGAAAGAGAGAGAGAAATAACTGCACAAGGAACTCGTAAAAGTCATGCCTGGACAAAATTCATCCGTCTCATTCACGCTGCCATTTCTGCAGCAGCCTTCAGCCAAAAGACGAGAGGGTAAATGTCTGAAAAGGGGAGTATTTAGAACGTAGGAACAACCTCTAACTTCTCCATTCATGGAGCCACACCCACCTTTTCTTCGAAAGACAGAATTAACCAGCGGGTTTGTATACAGCTATCAACCAGGGCCAACTACAGCCGCTTCAGAAAAAAAGTGAACGGGAAGAAGAAACCTGTAACACCCAGCGTTCAACACACTTTCCCAACTCCGTCGTACAGAACCTTTAATTTACCGCATTCAGCGTTAATAAGTCATTCGACAGTTCTCTCTAAACCTCTTGCCTGAAGTCTGACCACCGAAGAACCAAGAAGTGCCACCGCTTGATTCCTGCTGGGAGTCGAAGGGGTATACCCCATTCCTTCCTTCACGGAGACGAGGATCAGCGCTCCCCAGACACATAGAATTAACGCGTCCCATTACTGCTACCATTTCTGCCATTTCTGCGGCAGCCTGCCACCAAAAGTTGGACAACACTCTCTCCTTTCGCTAGGGATGAAGAACCTGTCACGTTTCCATTAACGGAGCCACATCCACTTTTCCTTTGTGAGTCCAATACCGAACAAACATTAACCAACGGGTTTGTGTCTGGCCATCAAACAGGTACAAGTAAACGTTTTAGGGAAAAATTCGATCACAAAGGAAACATCTCCAACTGCAAGTGCTAACCCCGAGGCTGTCACGCCGAACCGGCGGATCTCGTTCTACACAATAAACATTCGCATTCACCCTTAATAAGTTAGACGACTTCAGGCACCACAAGAATTTGAGACAAAACCTCTCTGCTGAACATCAACCTGTGACTATCGAGAAACCAAGGAGTGCTTCTGGTAACGGCCTGCTCTAAATGGAATAAAGTTACCCCAGTCTTTCATTTCTTCAGGGACACAAGGACCAGCACTCCCCATCAACACCACCCCCCGAAATCCCAGGGGAACAGCCAAGGAGGTTCAGCACAGATCAAAGAAAACAGCGAGAGCGAGAGGGCTTACACACCTGCGGGGCGTCGGTGGGCGGCTCTCCCGCGCCGGCGCTGCTGCTCGGGCTCGGCTTCCCGCAGGGCTCCGTGCCGAGCAGCTCCTCCGCGGGCACGCTGGGCAGCGGCAGCCAAGCGCCCTCGGCCACGGCGCGGGCCGGCGCCACGCACAGGTTGTAGGAGTAGGGCAAGGTGCCCTCGCAGAAGTCGGCCGGGAAGGCGGCGCCGGGCACGGAGAAGCGCTGCGCGCCCAGGCAGCGCAGCACGGCGGGCGGCCCGGCCCGGCGCAGCCGCGCCAGCACGGCCAGCGCCACGCTCAGCAGGAAGAGGGCGGAGAGCAGCGCCAGCGCCAGCACCAGGTAGAACTGCAGCTCGGCCGGCGAGTCGGCGCCCGCCGCCCGCTCGCTCAGCTCCGGCAGCGCCTCCTGCAAGCTCTCGGCCAGCACCACGTGCAGCGTGGCCGTGGCCGACAGCGCCGGCTGCCCGTGGTCCTTCACCACGGCCACCACACGCTGCTTCGCCGCGTCCCTCTCCGACACGGCCCGCGCCGTCCGCACCTCGCCGCTGTGCAGCCCCACGCGGAACAGCGACGGCTCCGACGCCTGCACCAGCTCGTACGACAGCCACGCGTTGCGCCCCGCGTCCGCGTCCACCGCCACCACCTTGCCCACCAGGTAGCCGGCCTCGGCCGAACGCGGCACCACCTCGAACGCCGCCGGCAACGACGACGCTCCCGACCCCGACGCTCCCGCCGCCGGCGGCGGCCAGAGCACGCGCGGCGTGTTGTCGTTGCGGTCCAGCACGAAGACGCGCACCGTGGCCGTGGAGCTCCGCGACGGCGCCCCGCCGTCCTGCGCCCGCACCGCCACCGCGAACTCGCGGCACTGCTCGTAGTCGAAGGAGCGCTGCGCGTACACCGCGCCGCTCCGCGCCTCCACCGACACGTAGGGCGCCGCGCCCGCGCTGCCGCCCGCCAGCCAGTAGCTCACGCGCCCGTTGGCGCCCGCGTCCGCGTCCCGCGCGCGCACGCGCACCACCGGCGCGCCCGCCGCGTTGTTCTCCGCCACGTAGGCGCTGTAGGCCGCCTCCTCGAACATCGGCGCGTTGTCGTTCACGTCCGACACCTCCAGCACCAGCGACGCGCGGCTCGACAGCGACGGGCTGCCCCGGTCCCTGGCCACCACCGTCACTCGGTGCTCGGACGCCTGCTCGCGGTCCAGCGCGCTCGTCGTCACCACCTTGTACGACCCCACCGACGACGACACCATCGACAGCGGCGCCTCGCCCGACAGCTCGCACCACACCTGACCGTTCTCCCCGGAGTCACGGTCCCGCACTTTCAACAGGGCCACCACCGTGCCGGCCGGCGCGTCCTCGGGCACCGGGCTCGACACCGACGTCACTGTGATTTCGGGCGCGTTGTCGTTCACGTCCAGCACCTCCACTTCCACCTTGCAGTGCGCCACCAGACCGCCCCCGTCCCTCGCCTCCACGGCCAGGCTGAACGCACGCGTGTCCTCGAAGTCCAGCGCCTCCTGCAGCCTGATCGTCCCGCTCTCCGCCTCCACCACGAACTTCTGAAGCACCTTGGCCGGCGTTTCCCCGAAGCCGTAGGTGATGCGGGCGTTGGTGCCGGCGTCGGCGTCGGAGGCGGAGACGTTCAGCACCGTCGAGCCCGGCGGCGCGTCCTCGCGCAGGCTTGTGCGGTACCGGTCCTGCGCGAACACGGGTGGGTTGTCGTTGGCGTCCGTGACGTTGATGCAGAGCTGGGCGGTGCCGCTGCGGGGCGGATCGCCGCCGTCCACCGCCGTCAGCACCAGACGCAGGCTCTGCTTGCTCTCCCGGTCCAACGCATGGCGCAGCACCAGCTCCGCGAACTTGCTGCCGTCCTGGCTCTCCTTCACCTCCACCTCGAAGTATGCGTTGGTCTCCAGCTCGTAGCCCTGCAGTGAGTTGCTGCCCACGTCCGGGTCTTCTGCCATGCCCAAGTAGAACCGAGCGCCGGGAGGAGTCAACTCGTTGATCTCCAGCTGGAAATTGTCTCGCAAGAAGCGCGGCGCGTTGTCGTTGACGTCCTGGATGGCCACCTCGACGTGGAAAACGTTGAGCGGGTTCTGCACCAGCGCCTCGAAGCTGACGGAGCAGGACGCCGACTCGCCGCACATCTCCTCCCGGTCCAGCCTCTCGCTCACGTACAGGTTCCCGCTCTCCCCGCTCACCGTGAAGTATTGCTTCTCCGCGCTGAGCCGCAGCTTGCGTGCCGGCAGCTCCGCCGGGCTCAGCCCCAGGTCCCGCGCCAGCGGCCCCACCAGCGAGCCTCTGCCCAGCTCCTCGGGGATGGCGTACCGGATCCTCTCCGCCGCCGCCCGGCAGCACAACACCAGCAGCAAAGCTGGCAGCAGCACCGCTCGCACGAACGCTCGCCGCCTCTCACTCTGCCTCTGCCTCACCGCCATTGTCGCCAGAGCTTGCCGCACTCCTCCCTCCTGCCGCTTCCGCGACTTCGGCTCCGGCTCGGGCTGCGGCTGCGGCTTCAGCGCCGCTCCGTATCGGCCAACAGCGGCACCCGGAGGCGCCGCCACGACACAGCAGCCGGCCCATGCCCGTGCTTCCGGGGGCCGGGCTTTCGGCCGCTTTTCTGTGGCTGTTCCCAGCTTTGGGGTCTCTTTTTTTTTAGAATCACGAAGCGCGGAGGCACTTGCTTTCTGCAACTCCAAAGACTTTTAAAACTGAGATACGCTGTCAAGTACTTTTAAGTCATCTCCTTGAGTCGCAGTGAATAGTCGGTTGTAACTACTCATGGCAGAGTAATAAATAAATCAACTCAGTTGCTCTTCATAATATCAAGAAGCATCATAAGAGCAATAAAGGATGTCATATCGTTTCAGCACTCTTTCAGGTATTTCAATTCTGCTTTCCTGATATGGACTACCAAGAAGGAAGGATTCCTGTTTCAGTAATCAATAAGCAATCAGGCACAGAATGAAGCAGAAGGTAGTGCTATCCTTTCATGATGGGCTGGCAAAGGGTTTCAATATTCACTGCATGTCTTTCTGTTGCTCATTGAAGTCTGTGATGTTTCACACTGTCGAATTAAATTTTAGGGAGAAGAACAATCACCCTCAGAAATGTATCACCCTAAAGGCAAGCTGTATAGCGATATGCTAAGATAGCAGAAAAACAATTGCATTTTTTTTGTCATTCCCAAAAGTTCCTTCTTTTTTTCGTCTCCATCCTTGAGGGGCAGAAATGGGAAAGTGCAAAGCCACGTTGAGTCTTTCATAGAATCATAGAATGGTTTGTGTTCCTTTAGAGATGATGGAGTCCATGTCTCTGCCCTGGTAGGCACATCCTTCACGAGTTCAGGTTGCTCAAAGCACCATTACACCTGTCCTTTGACCCTTTCAGTGCTGTTGCATCCACAACTTCTCTGGGCAACCTGTTCCACTGCCTCAACACTCTCATCATAAAACAGTTCTTCCTTTTCACCATTTGAAACCTATCCTCTTGCAGTTTAAAACCATTGCCCCTTTTGCTGTTAAGAAAGGGCCAGGTAAAAAGTCTTTCTCCAGCTTTCTTTTAAACCGCCTTTGTATATTAAAAACGTATAATAAGGTCTCCCCAGAGCCTTCTGTTCTGCAACCTGAAGAACCTCAACTCTTTCAGAGTTCACTTCTCTTCTCTACAACCCATCACAACTGGCAGGTTTGACCCTCTCATAATTGGAAAAATATCTCCCAGAAATATGGAGCCATAAGTATAAACACACTATCATGGGGTCAGTCTTCTGAGAAAGGACAACATATTCTCTTTTACCTTCTGCTTCATTTTCCTCACACATAATATTCTGTCTTACGTGACTTTCATGACAGGAAAACCAGGATCACAGAAAAAATGTCACAGGCCTTGGCACCAGGCATGAAATCAAGCCATTGCTCAAACAAAACCACATTAACCCACCTATTTTCCTGGTTCCAAGACAGCCTCTCACCTTCCTTGCTCTACATTCACAGCCTTTAATAACCCCACAGACAGTATCCCATATTTTGGCTATGTGTCAGCCACAGGAAAAAAAGCATTTCATTTCAGGGAAACACAAGTAAATGTTCTAAGGGGCATAAGGGATCTGCAACTCAGTTCAAGAATCAGTCTTAAGTATCAGCTCATAGACACCATCATGCACATGGGCACTTTGGATGTTATGTGACTCTGCAGCCATTAATGCAATATTTACATCTACGCCTAATAACTAGCATTGTCAGGAAATGCTGTACCAGACATGGCAGGTCATTAAATGAGCAACTGCCTCACACATGCTTCAAATAACAATTCCAAAACCAGAAATTTCTGACAAAAATACCCTCCCATCCCCTACATTCACACCAATTTTAATATTGACAAAACATCAGCAGTCATTTCACATTAGCAGGAAGCATGGATAACATCTGAAGATTGGTCGAGGCTGGGGAAACCTTTATACAACCAGGATAAAACTCCACATCACAGTCTTTCAAGGATATATAGATGGAAAGATGACATTTCATACAGCAGGTATTAGACACAGTGCCCAACCCTGAAGCGTGTTTGCACTTCCATGGTTACTGCTTGCAGACAAAATTCATCAGAGCGTTGTCATTCCCTTTCAGGAGTTTCTTAAAGGCAGCCTTAGTGTAAGTGACAGAGGCCTTGGCAGCAGGCGTGAAATTATACCATAGCCCAGCCCAATGGAGTGTACAACCTCCTTTCTTCCTGTTTCAAGGACACTGTCTCACCAATGCCGCATGGACTTCTCACCACGTGCATGCAACAAGCATAGCATTTCTTCCAGTGACACATTATCAGACACACATTTTAGGACACATTACCAAACACAGAGGGGCAAACCTTTACCTCTTTGCAACAAGCAAGGGCAAGAATTAAACCAGAATTCACAGGAAACCTCATGCAACAGGAAAGTAAACTGATGAACCCACAACTTCGCCAGCTGGAGTCCAAACTACTATGCGATATCCAGAAATAAGACACTTTGAGACCTATTTTCCATAGGCCAGGAAGAAACCCTGAGAACTGACAAAACACATGCCTTCCCTCCACCAGTACCTTCTCACACACAGCACCCCAGACACTCTTCTCAAACCATTCAGAGCTTGCATGGTTGTTGATCTTCCTAATTTGCAGATGGACTCCACCCAAAGAACAGTTGCACAGACAACATCTCCTTACCATGGATAATATTTGACTTCTCAGCTTCTGTATGTAACAAGGAAGAGCATTGCTTACAGTAACCCTTTATGGAAACATGTCTGTGAAAGCTCTTTGCAGCTGTAAACATGAAAGACACCTACAGGACAGTCAGACAAATGTAACAGATGGCATCTTCCACACATTATCTCAAAAGGCAGCCCACCTTCAGCACATCAAAAAAAGGAAGGCAAGAAGTTAACACCTGCAAAAAGGAAGGGATTACAACATAGTCTTCTACATTATGGCACTTAGAGTTGAAACACAATTAAGGTATTTAGTAGGAAAAGAGTACACAGTTGGCTCCTCCACAGTTCCCCTTATGGATTTATCATAAGTACATCAATAAAATGTTAGTTAAACATTGATGACAACATGCAAACACACAGGAAGCACCTCCCAGAGCTCCCAATATCTCCGACCAAACTTATATGGGAAGAAGACATCTGCATTGCTCTTCTCCAACCCCACACAACTTCCATGGAGTTTTGGCAAGCACATGACTTCAAATGTCCAACTTTCTAGACCATTTTTCCACAAACTGCACGAGCACCAGGACACAAACTTCACGTACATATCTTGACATCTCTGTACTAAGAAGGAAAATAGATTTGTGTGTTGACTGCACTTTAGAAAAGAAACATCAAGGTTCTAAAAGTAAAAGAGGATTTGTCCTCCAGGAGACACTGGGTCAGTGAACAGTGTGTAACACAGTAATGCATAATAAAATACAAAGCCCCGCTCTAAAGAAACTCAAGTCAACAGTTAACTCCACTTTACCTGCCTCTCATACCAACTATGAGTCTGAGCAATAATCCCACGGGTATCAAGTGCACATTGCCAGCTCATGTCCTTTTTGTCACCTACCACTACCCTCAAGTCCTGCTCCACAAGGGTACTCTCAGTAACCCAGTCTGTATTGAAACTGGGGACTGCCCTCACCCAGGTGCAAGACCTTGAGCTTGGCCTTCTTCAACTTCATTATGTTCACATGGGCCCACTCTGTCAGCCTGTCCAGGTCCCTCTGGATGGCTTCCCTTCCCTCCAGTGAATCAATATTACCACTCAACTTGGTGTTGTCTGCAAACTTGCTGCGCGATCACTCCTACCATCTATGTCATTGTTGTAGGATAACCACAGCCAGCAGCTTAGACTGTACAGACTCTTGCTCACTTACCTGGTTGGGATGGTGGAGGCAATCAGAAGGAGAAAAGCGGGAAGACTCATGGGCTGAGAAAAAGACAGTTTAATAAGTAAAGAAAATGTCGCACACACAAGCCAAGCAAAATAAGGAGTCCTTTCACCACTTCCTATCAGTAGGCAGCTCTTCAGACATCTCCAGGAAAGTAGGGCTCCATCACACATAATGGTTACTTGAGAAGACAAATGCCATAACTCCAAAAATCCCACCCTTCTCTCTTCTTCCACCAGTTCTATATACGGAGCACGACGCCACAAGGTATGGAATAGTCCTTTGGTCAGTCTGGGTCAGCTGTCCCGGCTGTATCCCCACCCAACTTCTTGTGCACTCCCAGCCTATTCGCTGGTGGGGGTGGTAGGAGGAGCAAAAAAAAGGCCTTGACTGCTTATCACAACCAAGAACATCGCTGTTATACCAACACTATTTCCATCCCAAATCCAAAACATAGCACTACACCATCTGCTAGCAAGAACATCACATCCATCCCAGATGAAACCATGACACTCATTGAGGAAGATATTATTGAGATATATTAAATAGTATTGGTCCCAGAATGCACCCTTGAGGAACACCCCATGTTACTGGAGCCCACCTTGACAGTGAGCCACTGACTATAACTCTTTCCTATATTAAATATTATAAAATATATACTGCCTACTATATTAAATTCTATTGGAACAGATAGGAACTGATCAGGTGCAATAATATATCTTAGGCCAAACATATTCAGCGGAAGGAATTGAAACTGCATAGTACCACAACCATGTACCAACAGACTAACTATGACTGGCAGGGAAATGACCATCAGTTCTTCTTTGACACCCCTGCTAACAGAGCTTCCCCAAGTCTTCTCTACACACAACATGTGGCTGAATGAAGATACGCCACTACTTTAAACTTAACCTACATACAGAGGAAACCAGGAGCTGAACAAAATCAGATCAGGAAGGCAAGGAACCATTAAAGACAAAGTCTTGCAGAGAAATTCGCCGGGAAGTCTTCTTCATCTTCAGTGCTGGTGTTGAAATTCATCCCCCTGAGCACCTGCAAATCACTGATGTTTCAAGCACTAGTGCAAACCTAAGGTGTTCCTCTGGACTGCATTGTACAAGGGTTCATTTTAAGAAATACTCAACAGCTCTCATCAACTTTTTCTACACTGTAGCCTGCTCATCTGCAGACAAATATGGAGTTGTGAGTATAAACACTTATCATAGACCTCTATCTCAATTTAAGTCATCCTAGGCTTCTTCAGGTGGCTGAAGGCTTGACAAGGGAAGAAAATATTTGCTACAAAACAACACCCACAGTTTCAAATTCAAAACAACTATGCAGCCATGGGGAAAATGAACCATGACCTTGCAAGACGCAAAGGCCTGAAAGAAAGTGTAATTACATCTATGAAGAAACTCAACATAGCTATGTTCCGATGAAATACAGATGGACAAAGGAGCTTTCACTCAGGAATTATGACCCTTCTACCCATGCATCATCATTCTACATGAATTTTTATTGTGCTAATACTTTAAAATTTTTCATGACAGGGAATCAAGAATCAGAGTATCAATGCCACAGGCCTCAGCAGCAGGCATGAAATTAAACCACTGCTCAGCCAAAACCACAGTGACACACCTATTTGCACGGCTCGGAGCCAGCCTCTCACTCTCCTTCCTCTGCATTCACAGCCTTTACTTGACCACAGACAGTATGCAATATTTTGTCCAAATATCAGCCACAGGCAAAAGAGCATTACATTCAGTGACAACCTAGGCAGAGTCCATCAAAGTCTTTGTCTTGGCAGCAGAACAAGTTCAAGGAATGGATATTCAGATCATCACAATGAGTACGGCAAAAAGTGAACACCCACAGAAAGGAGGGGATCACTACATACTCTTCTAGAATATGGCATGCAAAGGCGGCACCTAAATCATGTATTTAGAAGGTAGGAAATACACAGTTAGCTCTTCCCAAAGCTCCCATTATGTCACTTGTCATAAGTACATAATTCATTGTTTGGTAAGCATTGATAACAACCTGCAGAACCAGAGGAAGAACATCCCAGGGCTCCCAAGACCGCTGGAATCACATGTCCTCTAGCCAAATTTCTTTGGGAAAATGAAACTCACATTTTATGATACTACAGCAGGTCAGTGAATGATGAAGGGTGTAAACATATCTCTTGTGCCTCTAGCATGCAGCTCCCACCACTCTCATCTCCAACCCTTCACGACTTGCATGGTGTTCTTTGACCCTTATAATTTGCAAGCACACAACACAAAAGAGCCAGGTGCCCCAAAACATTTCTCTTCACCTTTCATAAGGAGCACTCCATGGACTTTACATAGATATCTTCACATCTCCACACTGAGAAGGAAGATACAATTGTCTGCTCATGATGCTTCAGAGAGGAAACATCAGAAGCCTACAGGGAAAAGGAGAGCGGTCCTCCAGGGGAGACTGGATCAGCGAACATCTGCATCCCCCTCCTTACATCCTCCCTCACACCTTGAATATCTCCCTCCCACCCTCCTATGGCTCTTCCCATATGCTTGTGTCAACCCAAGACACAAGCAGAGGCTTTTCAATAAATCAGCCTTAAAAGACAGGGAATCATTAAAACATATCTCCTGTGAAGTACACCTTCATGTGCAGCCACCCAACTTCTACGACTTTCTTTCATCTTCACCAGAGGCACACAGACATCTACAAGGGACCGGTTGTATCGAGGCCCATTCTTCCACTCTGTGCACAAACATCAAAGCTTGGACGAATACAAAGACATTTTGTTGCCCACTACGCTATCATGGAGAAAAAAAAGGCTGAGAAGAGCAGAAAGGAGGAGCAGGTGAGTTATACAGGGGGACATTAACAGTCCCTTCTAAAACACCCTCATCCTACTCAAGCACAGGTGCTGTCGGGAAGATAGCTGACCCTGAAAATAACTAACATTTCCTTTTACTGACAATACATAGGTTCAGAAGAGCTAACACTGACACACGATGGGGACAAAAGGAGAAACGACCTGGCACATGATAACAACACAAAGGTTCACTCCAAGGAAGCTCCAGCCAACAGCAGCCCCACCTCTCCTGCCTCCCACACCTACTCTAACGCTGAACAACGAGACCAAGTTCACCTCCCCAGAGAAAGAGGCACCACCACACAGCGAGTTGATCAACGAAGCTCTGCCATCCTTGTAACTAAACCTCATCGTACAGACACGACAGAGAACACAGATGGGAAAGGACAGAGAAGCGGGAGAGGGAGGCGTGGCAGAGCAAGCGTGGTGGGAGGAGCTCACCGGGGGAGCGGCGGGGTCGGCGCAGCGGGCGCCGTCGGCGTCCTCGGCGAGCAGCGGCGCGGGCTCGGCGGGCGGCGGGCGCGCCGGGAGGGTGTCGCAGCAGCTGCCGCCCGAGAAGCGGAGCTGGCTCTTGCGCGAGTCGGCGGTGAGCGACACCTCGTGCGAGTAGGAGTGCAGGAAGGCGCGGACGCCGTCGATGCCCACGAAGTGCGAGGCCGGGACGCCGCGCAAGGCGCCGCTGCCCGCCGCCAGCAGCTGCGAGCGGCGCCAGCGCCGCAGGCGCAGCGCCAGCAGCAGCAGCAGGAAGGCGAGGAAGAGGCAGGACACGGCCGCCACGGCCAGCACCAGCCAGCGCGTCAGGCTGACGGACGGCTCGCCCGCCGCCGCCGCCGCCGCGCTGCCCAGCTCCGACAGCAGCTCGCCCACGCTCTCGGCCAGCACCACCGTCAGCGTGGCCGTGGCCGACAGCGCCGGACGCCCGTGGTCCTTCACCACCACCACCAGGCTCTGCCGCGCCGCGTCGCGGGACAGCGGCACCCGCGCCGTGCGCACCTCGCCGCTGTGCAGCCCCACGCGGAACAGCGCCGGCTCCGTCGCCTTCGCCAGCTCGTACGACAGCCACGCGTTCTGCCCCGCGTCCGCGTCCACCGCCACCACCTTGGCCACCAGCGCCCCGGGCTCCGCCGACCGCGGCGCCAGCTCCACGCCCGCCCAGCCCGCGCCCGACGCCGGCGGCGGGTACAGCACCTGCGGCGCGTTGTCGTTCTCGTCCACGATCACCAGGCGCACCGACACGTTGCTGCTCAGCGACGGCGCGCCGCCGTCCTCCGCCCGCACCCACAGCCCCACCTCGCGCACCTCCTCGTAGTCGAAGGAGCGCAGCGCGTACAGCGCGCCCGTCTCCGCGTGCACCGACACGTACGACGACAGCGGCGCGCCCCGCACGCGCCCCTCCCACAGCCGGTACCGCACGCGCGCGTTCTGACCCCAGTCCGCGTCCGCCGCCCGCACCGTCAGCACCAGCGCGCCCGCCGCGTTGTTCTCGGCCACCCGCGCGCTGTACCGCGCCTCCGCGAACACCGGCGCGTTGTCGTTCACGTCCAGCACCCGCAGCGACAGCACCGCGCTGCTCCACAGCGGCGGCGAACCGCCGTCCGACGCCCGAACCGTCACGTTGTACTCCGACACCGCCTCACGGTCCAGCTCCCGCGCCGTCACCACGCTGTAGTAGCTGCCCCGAGAGCTCCGCAGCTGGAAAGGGATGCCGTCGTCGAGCGAGCAGGTCACCTGGCCGTTGGGGCCCGAGTCGCGGTCCTGCACGTGCATCAGGGCCACCACCGTCCCCGGCGGGGCGTCCTCAGAGATCTCGCTCAGTACAGACCTCACCGAAATCTCGGGTGTGTTGTCATTCACGTCTGTCACCATGATCGCAACTTTTGCTGTGTCGAAAAGCTCTCCTCCATCGTGTACCTGCACTTCGAGTTCATGTGAGGAGATCTCCTCGAAGTCCAAATCGTCCTTAAGAAATATTTCTCCTGTCTCAGAGTCCAGGGAAAAAAGATTCGACGCCCGGTCTGAAATTTTATGGAAACTGTATTTCACGTCGCCGTTCATCCCCTCGTCGGCATCGATGGCCGTGACGGTGAGCAGGGCGGAGCCCACGGGCACGTCCTCCGCCACACGCACCGTGTACTCCGCCTGGCTGAACACGGGAGCGTTGTCGTTGGCGTCCAGCACCGACACGCGGATCCGCGCCGTGCCCGTCCGCGACGGCTCCCCGCCGTCGCTCGCCCTCAGCACCAGCTCGTGAAAGGCCGCCTCCTCCCGGTCCAGCGCCTTCGCCAGCACCAGCTCGGGACGCTGGTCCCCGCCGGGGCCCGCCTGCACGGACAGCGAGAAGTGCTCGTCACCGCTCAGCTCGTACCTCTGCAGGGAATTCCGTCCCACGTCCGGGTCGTGTGCCCCGGCCAGGGGAAATCGCGACCCCGGGGCTGTCGTCTCGCTCATTCTCAGTTCCGTTTCTTTCTCTCGGAAGCTGGGGGCGTTGTCGTTAATGTCCCTGATTTCCACTTCGATTTCATAAAGCTTCATCTCCCCCTCCACGATCACCTCACAGCGCAGCACGCATTGCTGCACACTCTCGCACAGCTGCTCTCTGTCTATCCTCTCCGCTGTCACTAGATGTCCCGTCTTCCCGTGCAGAGCGAAATACTTGGTTTTACCTTCGGAGACAACGCGGACGCCGCGGTCTTGGAGCGCCGGCAGGTCCAGCGTCAGGTCCTTAGCTACGTCGCCCACGAACGAGCCCTTCGGCATCTCCTCGGGAACCGAGTAGCGCAGCTGACCCCACGCCGCCTCCCACGCTGCCATCAGGACACACCACAGCAGGGCTCGCTCCTGCCGGACCCAGAGCCTCCTCGCCGCAAACATCTCCGACGCGGAACCGCAGCCCGCCGTTTCGCCTCCCGATCCGTCTCGGAGACGGGTTCGCCTCTCCCGGGCGGTGCCGCCGGCCCCTCCACCTCGTTGCACTACGGCTCCGCACGGCCCGGACGCTCCGAGACCGCCCACCCGCCCGCCCGCCCATCCAGGCAGACAGCGAGCGAGCCTGGCCGCAGCGGGCGGGGCTGCCTGCACCCTCCGTCCTTCCTCTCGTTCCTCCTCGGTCAACAGCGGCGCCCGCAGCCTCCTCCTGGCACTGCAGCCACCCAGCGCTGCCCTTTCCCACAGGCAGCTCACGGCGGCGAGACACTCAACACGGACACATCGTTTCCCCTCCTCCGGGATTCTCCTGCGATGTCTTTTCTCCAGCCCATCTCTCCTTTGTTCCCCGAGGATCCCATGACCAGCAGGGAGGCAGACACTTACTGTGGTTGTGGTATTTCTACCACACGGGAAAAACGAATTGGTAATGGCGAGAGATGTACGGTAATATATGACGTGTAAAGTACTGCGACCCTTATCGCATTAATCCGACAGCACAATCTCGATCACGAATTGCACAGCTTTTTTTAGCGGTCGTGCTAAATGACGTTTCCCTCACGGTTTCTGCAGATCAAAAGGACGTCCTACAGCCACATTAGTCCCCACATCACGACTAAGAAAACAAAGCAACAATGAAGATCCTCCCTCAAAGGGAGGGCAGGGATTTCCGGGCAGAGCATTTTCTCTACGCCCTTCTTTTATTTAACGACGCATATTATTTCTACCGCAGAGGAAATATGACTTTCTACTGCAGAAAGATGTAGAGTGAAATATTTTTTTTGCTAATATGACGAGTAGAATATTATGAGTCTTATCGTATCCGTCCCAAAGCACAGACCTCATCAGAACATGTTGTAGCAGTCATGCCTGAATGATTGGTACAAGGACGGCAAAAGAAAACATGCTCTGCTATAAGAAAACGTGATATTCAGACCAACTCCGTCCCGGACAACGTGAGATATCGGGGTCACTAACCCACGCAGTCGGAACTTCAATAGTATTAATTTTAATTTTTTTTAGATTTTAAAAAATGTTTAACGTTTTTAATAGCGGTTGAAGAGATTGATGCTTATCAGTAAAGCATTCATCTAATTCATGTATCTTCATGATCGTAGGACATACGATCGTAGGATCGTATTCAACCAAATACTGTAGGGTGGCTGAAAACAAGTATGGCTGCACACCATAAACTGACATTTTGAGTTTTTCCTTGTCCGTTTATTTATGTTCTCAGGGTGGGTAGAGCCCCCCCCCTTCTAAATTGAATTACACTGAGATGTTGGTACATATACAGAGAAAGCTAACACTGGAGCAGGAAAGTTGAAGGACTTCAACGTGTGGTTTCCCTTTTGAAGAGCACACATTACATTTAATCGAGTAATTAGATAGCTTGAACGACCATGGAGGGAGATTGATTTTCTCACAAATGATGATGTAAGAGATTGATGCTCAGTAGTAAAGCATTCGTCTAATTCTTGAGTCTTCACATTGGTAGGTCACCTTTTCAAGCAAATACTGTAAGACGGCTAAAGGACAAGTACGGCTGCACACCCTGAACTATGCGGACCATGGACTTGGTTCAAGTGCCTAATTGCTGTCAGTTTGAGCATTTCCTCCTCGTTTTACCTATGTCCTCAGGCCTCCACTTGTAAACAGGAGGACATAACAACTGCTTCAAAAAGTGGCCAAGAGACCGAATTGCCCAGTCTAGTATTCCTCTGTAAGCGCGATCAACCTGGTCCAAGTACTTCTCTTTGGGAAAAGGGGAGCTGAAAAGAAGGGCTCTGAAACACTAAACGTGATTATTTTGTTTTTCTTGAGATCCTGTTCTACACCTCCACGTGTGTATGAAAGACAGATAAGGAAACGGTAAAAAAAAGGGACTACCTCCCGGATGGAAGAAAAAAGAACTCAGATAAATCATTCCTGGACAAAATTCATCCATCCCATTAATGCTGTAATTTCTGCAGCAGCAGGACTCCAAAGGACGAGAGGACACACGGTGGAAGAGGTAGAACATTCTGTAACAATGAAGAGGAACAACCTATAACTTCTCCACTCGTGGAGCCCCACTCACCCTTCTTTCGGACAACGAGCGTTCACTACATTTTCCGTGTTTCAGAACCCTTAATTTACCGCGTTTACCGTAACAAACTCGAGCAAGAGTTGTAGTCAAAACCTCTCATCTGAACCCATGACTAGCGAAGAACCACGAAGTGTGGCCACTTGATTCCTAATGTGAGTGGAAGGGGCATACCCTGTTCTTTCCTTCACGGAGACAAGGATCAGGACTTCCCATACACGCGAAATTAAGCCGTCCCATTAATTACTACTACTGTTTCTGCAGCAGCATTCAACAAAAAGTTTGGCAGCACTTTCTTCTTTCACTAGGGACAAGAGACCTGTCTCTTTTCCATTCATGGAGCTACACGGAAGTTCCCTTTCGGAGAACAATACCTAAAAACCGTAACCAAGGGGTTTCTTTCCAGCTATCAGCGAAGTCTAAGTACATGCCCAAACCCGAATGGCAGTTACTCCAGTTTTTCGTTATCTCACGGACACAAGGACAAGCCCTCCCCATCCATACCATCCCCGAAACACCAGGGGAACAGCCAAGGAGGTTCAGCACAGATCAAAGAAAACAGCGAGAGCGAGAGGGCTTACACACCTGCGGGGCGTCGGTGGGCGGCTCTCCCGCGCCGGCGCTGCTGCTCGGGCTCGGCTTCCCGCAGGGCTCCGTGCCGAGCAGCTCCTCCGCGGGCACGCTGGGCAGCGGCGGCGGCAGCCAAGCGCCCTCGGCCACGGCGCGGGCCGGCGCCACGCACAGGTTGTAGGAGTAGGGCAAGGTGCCCTCGCAGAAGTCGGCCGGGAAGGCGGCGCCGGGCACGGAGAAGCGCTGCGCGCCCAGGCAGCGCAGCACGGCGGGCGGCCCGGCCCGGCGCAGCCGCGCCAGCACGGCCAGCGCCACGCTCAGCAGGAAGAGGGCGGAGAGCAGCGCCAGCGCCAGCACCAGGTAGAACTGCAGCTCGGCCGGCGAGTCGGCGCCCGCCGCCCGCTCGCTCAGCTCCGGCAGCGCCTCCTGCAAGCTCTCGGCCAGCACCACGTGCAGCGTGGCCGTGGCCGACAGCGCCGGCTGCCCGTGGTCCTTCACCACGGCCACCACACGCTGCTTCGCCGCGTCCCTCTCCGACACGGCCCGCGCCGTCCGCACCTCGCCGCTGTGCAGCCCCACGCGGAACAGCGACGGCTCCGACGCCTGCACCAGCTCGTACGACAGCCACGCGTTGCGCCCCGCGTCCGCGTCCACCGCCACCACCTTGCCCACCAGGTAGCCGGCCTCGGCCGAACGCGGCACCACCTCGAACGCCGCCGGCAACGACGCCGCTCCTGACCCCGACGCTCCCGACCCCGACGCCGGCCAGAGCACCCGCGGCGCGTTGTCGTTGCGGTCCAGCACGAAGACGCGCACCGTGGCCGTGGAGCTCCGCGACGGTGCCCCGCCGTCCTGCGCCCGCACCGCCACCGCGAACTCGCGGCACTGCTCGTAGTCGAAGGAGCGCTGCGCGTACACCGCGCCGCTCCGCGCCTCCACCGACACGTAGGGCGCCGCGCCCGCGCTGCCGCCCGCCAGCCAGTAGCTCACGCGCCCGTTGGCGCCCGCGTCCGCGTCCCGCGCGCGCACGCGCACCACCGGCGCGCCCGCCGCGTTGTTCTCCGCCACGTAGGCGCTGTAGGCCGCCTCCTCGAACACCGGCGCGTTGTCGTTCACGTCCGACACCTCCAGCACCAGCGACGCGCGGCTCGACAGCGACGGGCTGCCCCGGTCCCTGGCCACCACCGTCACTCGGTGCTCGGACGCCTGCTCGCGGTCCAGCGCGCTCGTCGTCACCACCTTGTACGACCCCACCGACGACGACACCATCGACAGCGGCGCCTCGCCCGACAGCTCGCACCACACCTGACCGTTCTCCCCGGAGTCACGGTCCCGCACTTTCAACAGGGCCACCACCGTGCCGGCCGGCGCGTCCTCGGGCACCGGGCTCGACACCGACGTCACCGTGATTTCGGGCGCGTTGTCGTTCACGTCCAGCACCTCCACTTCCACTTCGCAGTGCGCCACCAGACCGCCCCCGTCCCTCGCCTCCACGGCCAGGCTGAACGCACGCGTGTCCTCGAAGTCCAGCGCCTCCTGCAGCCTGATCGTCCCGCTCTCCGCCTCCACCACAAACTTCTGAAGCACCTTGGCCGGCATTTTCCCGAAGCCGTAGGTGATGCGGGCGTTGGTGCCGGCGTCGGCGTCGGAGGCGGAGACGTTCAGCACCGTCGAGCCCGGCGGCGCGTCCTCGCGCAGGCTTGTGCGGTACCGGTCCTGCGCGAACACGGGTGGGTTGTCGTTGGCGTCCGTGACGTTGATGCAGAGCTGGGCGGTGCCGCTGCGGGGCGGATCGCCGCCGTCCACCGCCGTCAGCACCAGACGCAGGCTCTGCTCGCTCTCCCGGTCCAGCGCACGGCGCAGCACCAGCTCCGCGAACTTGCTGCCGTCCTGGCTCTCCTTCATCTCCACCTCGAAGTATGCGTTGGTCTCCAGCTCGTAGCCCTGCAGTGAGTTGCTGCCCACGTCCGGGTCTTCCGCTATGCCCAAGTAGAACCGAGCTCCAGGAGAAGTCAACTCGTTGATCTCCAGCTGGAAATTGTTTTGTAGGAAGTGCGGCGCGTTGTCGTTGACGTCCTGGATGGCCACCTCGACGTGGAAAACGTTGAGCGGGTTCTGCACCAGCGCCTCGAAGCTGACGGAGCAGGACGCCGACTCGCCGCACATCTCCTCCCGGTCCAGCCTCTCGCTCACGTACAGGTTCCCGCTCTCCCCGCTCACCGTGAAGTATTGCTTCTCCGCGCTGAGCCGCAGCTTGCGTGCCGGCAGCTCCGCCGGGCTCAGCCCCAGGTCCCGCGCCAGCGGCCCCACCAGCGAGCCTCTGCCCAGCTCCTCGGGGATGACGTACCGGATCCTCTCCGCCGCCGCCCGGCAGCACAACACCAGCAGCAAAGCGAGCAGCAGCACCGCTCGCCCCACAGCTCGCTGCCTGCTCTGCCTCACCGCCATTGTCTCCAGAGCTCGCCGCGCTCCTCCCTCCTGCCGCTGCCGTGGCTCCGGCTCGGGCTGCGGCTGCGGCTCCAGCGCCGCTCCGCGTCGGCCAACAGCGGCACCCGGAGGCGCTGCCACGACACAGCAGCCGGCCCATGCTAGCGCTCCCGGGGACCAGAATTTTGGCCGCTGTTCAGTGTCTGTCCCCAGCTTTGGGGTCTCTTTTTTTTAGAATCAAGAAGCACGGGGACACTTGATTGCTTCAACTCCTAAGGCTTTTTAAACTGAGATATGCTGTCAAGTACTTTTAGGTCATCTCCTTAAGTCGCCGTGAATAGTTCGAAGTAATTATTCATGGTAGAGCAAAACATATGCATGTATTCATGCGCCGCCACAACACCGCAGCCTTTTTAGTGTTTAGTGGCTGCCCCCAGCTTTGGGGTCTCTCTTTTGTTAGAATCAGGAAGCACGGGGGCACTTGCTTGCTGGAACTCCAAAGGCTTTTAAAACTGCGATACGCTGTCAAGTACTTTCAGGTCATGTCCTTGAGCCACAATGAATAGTCGGTAGTAACTACTCATGGCGGAGCAATAAAAAAAGCAACTCGGCTGCTCTTCATAAAATCCAGAAGGATCTATAAGAGGAAGAAACGATGGCATGGCTTTTTAGCGCTCTTTCAGGTATCTTCAGTTCTGCTTTCCTGACATGGGACGACTACCAAGAAGGAAGGATACCTGTTTCAGTAATCAATAAGCAATCAGGCACAGAATGAAGCAGAAGTTAGGGCTATTCTTTCATGATGGGCTGGCAAAGGGTTTCCATCTTCACTGCATGTCTTCCTTTTGCTCATGGAAGTCTCTGGCGTTTGTCACACTGTCGATTTATATTTTAAAGAGAGGAATAATCACTCTGAGAAATGTATCATCCTAAGACCAAGCTGTATATCTCTATATTAAGACAGCAGAACAACATTTACAGTTTTGTCATTCACAGAAGTTCCTTATTTTTTTAATCTCCATATTTGAGGGGCAGAAAACACGAACGTGCAAAGCCACGTCAAATCTTTCATAGAACCTTAGAATGGTTTGTGTTCCTTTAGAGATGATGCAGTCCACTTCTCTGCCATGGTCAGGCACATCCTTCACTAGATCAGGCTGCTCAAAGCACCATTACACCTGTCCTTTGACCCTTTCAGTGCTAGTGCATCCACAACTTCTCCGGGCAACCTGTTCCACTGCCTCAACACTCTCATCATAAAACAGTTGTTCCTTTTTGACCATTTGAAACCTACCCTCCTGCAGTTTAAAACCGTTGCCCCTCCTCCTATCACAACACACCCTGATAAAAATCTTTCTCCGTTTTTCTTTTAAGCCTCCTTTATATATTAGAAAGGAACAATAAGGTCTCCCCATAGCCTTCCGTTTTCCATGCTGAAGAACCTCAACTGCTTCTGAGCTAAATTGTCTTCTCTATAACCCTATGCAACTGGTAGGTTTACTTCTGACCCTCTCTTAATTGGCAAAAAACATCTCTTGAGAGGATAATACACTATGAGCACACAAAGAAGGGAGGTATATTTATTTGCTCACCAACATTCTGAGAAGAATAAGAAGGATTCTAAAGCGCATGAGTGATAATTGGTCAAAATAAAAAACAAGCTGTCATCTAACAAGGAATGGGTCAACAAACCTGAACTCATTCATACAGCAAGCTACCAGTGTGGCCTTAAGGACTTACTCTGGGTTATTTAGTGGGTGGTTTCTTTTTAAGAAACAATCGGCTCTCAGCAATTATATTCGACTCTGTGGCCTGCTCATCTCCCACGAACATGGAGCCAGATGTTTAAACAACATATTAAGGGGTCAGTCTTTTCAGAAAGGACAACAGATTCTCTTTTACCTTCTGCTTCATTTTCCTCACACACAATATTCTGTCTTACATGACTTTCACAACAGGAAAACCAGGGTCACAGAAAAAATGGCACAGGCCTTGGCACCAGGCATGAAATTAAGCCATTGCTCAGATAAAACCACATTAACCCACCTATTTTCCTGGTTCCAAGACAGCCTCTCACCTTCCTTGCTCTACATTCACAGCCTTTAATAACTCCACAGACAATATCCCATATTTTGTCTATGTGTCAGCCACAGGAAAAAAAGAATTTCATTTCAGGGAAACACAAGTAAATGTTCTAAGGGGCATAAGGGATCTGCAACTCAGTTCAAGAATTGGTCTTAAGTATCAGCTCGTAAACACCATCATGCACATGGGCACTTTGGATGTTATGTGACTCTGCAGCCATTAATGCAATGTTTACATCTACGCCTAATAACTAGCATTGTCAGGAAATGCTGTACCAGACATGGCAGGTCATTAAATGAGCAACTGCCTCACACATGCTTCAAATAACAATTCCAAAACCCAGAAATTCCTGTCAAAAATACCCTCCCATCCCCTACATTCACATCAATTTTAATATTGACAAAACGTCAGCAGTCATTTCACATTAGCAGGAAGCATGGATAACATCTGAAGATTGGTCGAGGCTGGGGAAACCTTTATACAACCAGGATAAAACTCCACATCACAGTCTTTCAAGGATATATAGATGGAAAGATGACATTTCATACAGCAGGTATTAGACACAGTGCCCAACCCTGAAGCGTGTTTGCACTTCCATGGTTACTGCTTGCAGACAAAATTCATCAGAGCGTTGTCATTCCCTTTCAGGAGTTTCTTAAAGGCAGCCTTAGTGTAAGTGACAGAGGCTTTGGCAGCAGGCGTGAAATTATACCATAGCCCAGCCCGATGGAGTGTACAACCCCCTTTCTTCCTGTTTCAAGGACACCCTCTCACCAATGTAGCATGGACTTCTCACCACGTGCATGCAACAAGCATAGCATTTCTTCCAGTGACACATTATCAGACACACATTTTAGGACACATTACCAAACACAGAGGGGCAAACCTTTACCTCTTCGCAACAAGAAAGGGCAAGAATGAAACCAGAATTCACAGGAAACCTCATGCAACAGGAAAGTAAACTGATGAACCCACAACTTCGCCAGCTGGAGTCCAAACTACTATGCGATATCCAGAAATAAGACACTTTGAGACCTATTTTCCATAGGCCAGGAAGAAACCCTGAGAACTGACAAAACACATGCCTTCCCTCCACCAGTACCTTCTCACACACAGCACCCCAGACACTCTTCTCAAACCATTCAGAGCTTGCATGGTTGTTGATCTTCCTAATTTGCAGATGGGCTCCACCCAAAGAACAGTTGCACAGACAACATCTCCTTGCCATGGATAATATTTGACTTCTCAGCTTCTGTATGTAACAAGGAAGAGCATTGCTTACAGTAACCCTTTATGGAAGCATGTCTGTGAAAGCTCTTTGCAGCTGTAAACATGAAAGACACCCACAGGACAGTCAGACAAATGTAACAGATGGCATCTTCCACACATTATCTCAAAAGGCAGCCCACCTTGAGCTCATCAAAACAAGGAAGGCAAGAAGTTAACACCTGCAAAAGGGAAGGGATTAGAATATAATCTTCTACATTATGGCACTTAGAGTCGAAACACAATTAAGGTATTTAGTAGGAAATGAGTACACAGTTGGCTTCTCCAAAGTTCCCCTTATGGATTTATTGTAAGTACATCAATAAAATGTTAGTTAAAAATTGATGACAACATGCAAACACACAGAGGAAGCACCTCCCAGGGCTCCCAATATCTCAGGCCAAACTTACAAGGGAAGAAGACATTCAGATTGTGTTAAATTACAGCTAGGCACTGAACAGGGAAAGAGGAAACCATCCCTCTTTTGTCCTTCAACAGCACATTCTACTAACATTCATAAGTTCCCACGACTCTCTTCGCACACTTGCATGGAGTTTTTGGCAAGAACATAGCCTCAAAGCTCCAACTGTCTAGAGGACCACAGACAGATTTCACATCTTTACATCTCTGAACTAAGAAGGAAAATAGATTTGTATGTTGACTACGCTTTAGAAAAAAAAATCAAGGTTCTATAAGTAAAAGAGGAGTTGTCCTCCAGGAGACATGGGGTCAGCAGATATTGTGCAATACAGTAATGCATTATAAAACACAAAGCCCCGATCTAAAGAAACTCAAGTCAAAAGTAACTCCAAAAGTAACCTGCTGCACTCAATCCAGCAGTCTGTATTGAAACGGGGGATTGCCCCGACACAGGTGCAGGACCTTGCACTTGGCCTTCTTGAATTTTATTATGGATGAAGTTCACTTCTGGGTCGCTTTCCTTCTCTCCAGTGAATCAACGGTACCACTCAACTTGGTGTTGTCTGCAGACTTGCTGTGCTATCACTCACTCCTACCATCTATGTCATTCTCCTGGGTTATACCACAGCCAGCAGTTAAGATCACGCAGCCTCCCACTCACTCCCTACTTGGGATGGTGGAGAGAATCAGAAGGGCAAAAGTAATAAGACTCATGGGCTGAGATAAAGACAGTTAAATTTTCTTTACTTAAAAGAAAATGTCATGCACACAAGCCAAGCAAAATAAGGAGTTCTTTCACCACTTTCTATAGGGAGGCAGCTCTTCAGACATCTCCAGGAAAGTAGGGCTCTATCACACATAATGTCTACTTGAGAAGACAAACGCCATAACTCCAAAAGTCCCACCCTTCTTTCTTCTTCCACCAGTTCTATATACGGAGCATGACGCCACAAGGTATGGAATAGTCCTTTGGTCAGTCTGGGTCAGCTGTCCTGGCTGTATCCCCACCCAACTTCTTGTGCACTCCCAGCCTACTCACTGGCGGGGGTGGTATAAGTAGCAAAAAAAGGCCTTGACTGCTTAGCACAACCAAGAACATCACTCTTATACCAACAGCATTTCCATCCCAAATCTAAAACATAGCACTACACCATCTGCTAGCAAGAACGTCACATCCATCCCAGATGAAACCATGACACTCATTGAGGAAGATATTATTGAGATATATTAAATAGTATTGGTCCCAGAATGCACCCTTGAGGAACACCCCATGCTACTGGTGCCCACCTCGACAGTGAGCCACTGACTATAGCTCTTTCCTATATTAAATACTATAAAATATGTGCTGCTTACTATATTAAATTCTACTGGAACAGATAGAAACAGGTCAGGTGCAATAATGTATCTTAGGCCAAACATATTCATCAGAAGGAATTGAAACTGCATAGTACCACAACCACGTACCAACAGACTAACTATGACAGGCAAGGAAATGACCATCAGTTCTTCTATAGCCCCCCCACCAACAGAGCTTCCCCAAGTCTTCTCTACAACCCTACACAACCTCCAGGCTGGCTTCTGAACCTCAGAATTGGAAAAAAACATATCATGAGAGTGTAATGCAGTATGATCACACCAAAAGGAAGATAGATTTGCTCACCAACATTCTGTGAAAAAAAAGAAGGCATGTTAAGTACATGGAGGAAGATCAGGAAGCACGGGGACACTTGATTGCTTCACCCTCTAAGGCTTTTTAAACTGAGATATGCTGTCAAGTACTTTTAAGTCATCTCTTTGAGTTGCAGTGAATAGTTCGAAGTGATTATTCATGGTAGAGCAAAAAAATTCATGTTGGAGTAATCAATAAATAATCAGAAAAAGAATGAAGCGAACATCATTGCAATCCTGTCATGTTGGACCTGCAAAGGGTTCCTGTCTTTCTTGTATTTCTTCCAGTTGCTCATGGAAATATTGGATGTTTGTCCCCCTGTTGATTTTTAGTTTACGGAGAAGAATAATCACACTGAGAAGTGTATCAGCCTAAAGATCATGTTTATACATCTATGGTAAGATAGCAGAACATCATTTACTTTTTTGTTTGTGACTTACAGAAGATGCACCTTTTGCCTCTCCATACTTGAGGGACTGACAAGTGCAAACCCTCGTTGAGTCTTTCATAGTATGGTTTGGGTCGAAATGGACCTTTAAAGATCATTTAGTTCAACATTTCTGCCATGTGCAATGACATCCTTCATTAGATCACATTGCTCAAAGCCCCATACAACCTGACCTTGAAACCTTCCAATGATGGCACATCCACTACTTCTCTGGGAAGCCTCTTCCAGTGCCTCACCTCCTTCACCATAAAACATTTCTTCCTTATGTCCAATCAAAATCTACCCACTTACAGTTTAAAACCATTGTGTCTTCTCCTGTCACAATAGGCCCTGATAAAAAGTCTCTCTCTATCTTTCTTAGAAGCCCCCTTCATATAATAAAACGGAGCGATAAAATGTCCCCAGAGCCTTCTGTTCTCCAGGCTGAAGAACCTCTACTCTCTCAGCCCTTCTACATAGCAAGCAGAAACTTTTTATGTCATTGTTGTGGTTTCACCCCAGCCTGTAGCTAAGACCACGCAGCTGCCTGCTCACTCCCAGGGCTGGATGGGGGAGAAAATCAGAAGAGTAAGAGGGAGAAAACTCATGGCTTGAGATAAACACAGTTTAAAAAGTAAAAGAAAAGGCACACACTCAAATACATGAGCAAAGCTCCTGAAACACAAATTAATTCACCACTTCCCATTGGCAGGCAGATGTTCAGCCCTCTCCAGGAAAGCAGGCCGCCATCAGGATTAATGGGAAGACAAACAACATAACTCCAAATGTCCCTCCTTTCCTTCTTCTTCCCCCAGCTTTATATACTGCACATGATGTCACATGGTATGGAATAGCCCTGTGGGCAGTTCAGGTCAGCTCTCCCAGCTGTATCCCCTCACAATTTCTTGTACACTGCCAGCCTACTCACTGGCAGGGGTAGCATGAGGAGCAGAAAAGGCCTTGACTGCTTAGCTCAACCAAAAACGTCAGTGTTTTACCAACACTATTTCCAACCCTCATTCAAAACACAGCACTACAGCAGCTGCTAGCAGGAAAGTCAAGTCCATCCCAGATGAAACCACGACACTCATTCAGCAAGATATTATTGAGATACATTAAATAGTATTGGACACAGTACAGACCCTTGAGGAATACCACATGTTACCGGTTTCCTCTTGGACACTGAGCCACTGACTATAGCTCTTTTGATGCAGACAGCCAGCAGATCCTTATCCATCTAACAGTCCACCTGTCCAACCCATATCTCTCCAACTGAGAGGCCACCATGCAATGGGACATGCGGTGGGGAACACCCTGCACATGTTCCCCCACTGATCCCTACTCTGTTCATGGAAACCTTGGCTGGGCTGGGTTGCCACTCTGCATTTTGAAGACTGCAGTAGAAATGGCTTTGCTTTCTTTCCCTACAAACAAGTGTGCCTCTGGCAGCACAGGTATGCACACAACAGCTGCCCTTCTTACAGCTGTGACCCTTCAAGGTGGGCACAGGAAGTGCCCCTGCACTCAGACAATTAGAAGCAATCTGACCTTCCCCATTTCATCAGACAGCCTGAGGACTGGCTCTAGCTCATGACAATCAAGGCAAGAGTTAAAAACAGATACAAATGAACAGAAAAGCTGTAATAATATTTCTTAGCCCAAACATATTGAGCACAAGGAACTGAAACTGCATAGTACCACAACCATGCACCTAACATAGTAACTATGACAACCAAGGAAATGACCATCAGTTCTTCTGTGGCCCCTCTGCCAAGAGAGTTTCCCCATGTCTTCTCTACAACCCTACACAAGCTGCAGCTTTGCTTCAGACCCTCAGCAGTGGCACAAGCATATCATGAGAGTATAATGCAGCAAGTTCAAGACAAAAGGGAGGTAGATTTGCTCACCAACATTCTGTGAAAAAATAGAAAGCATGTTAAGTACATGGAGGATAGATGTCTGAACTAAAAGAGGAGCACTCATCCAAGAGAGACTGGGGAAAATCTAACTATCAGCTTCTGGGGAATTTCCTCCCCTCTTTTATCACACACACTGTTACACAGAGATGGCACTTCTACTGACATCATGCTTTAATCCCCTCTCCCTAACACAACCAGAACACAAATATAACCTCACATCTCCTGCCTTCCACAAAAACAGAAGGATGAGCAAGAGGCACTAGCGCACAACACGTGGATAAATGAAGATATGCCACTACTTCAAACTTAACCTACATACAGAGGAAACCAGGAGCTGAACAAAATCAGATCAGGAAGGCAAGGAACCATTAAAGACAAAGTCTTGCAGAGAAGCTCACCGGGAAGTCTTCTCAGTCTTCACTGCTGGTGTTGAAATTCATCCCCCTGAGCACCTGCAAATCACTGATGTTTCAAGCACAAGTGCAAACCTAAGGTCTTCCTCTGGACTGCATCGTACAAGGGTACGTTGTATGAAATACAGATGGATAAAGGAGCTTTCACTCAGGAATTATGACCCTTCTGCCCATGCATCATCATTCTACGTGTCCTTTTATTGTGCAAATTCTTTATGGTTTTTCAGGACAGGGAATCTCCGATCACCACATGAATGGCACAGGCCTCAGCAGCAGCCATGAAATCAAACCACTGCTCAGCCAAATCCACAGTGACACACCTATTTGCATGGCTCAGAGCCAGCCTCTCACCCTCCTTCCTCTGCATTCACAGCCTTTACTTGACCACAGACAGTATCCAATATTTTGTCCAAACAGCAGCCACAGGCAAAAGAGCATTACATTCAGTGACACCTTAGGCAAACAGAGTCCATCAAAGTCCTTGTCTTGGCAGCTAAACAACTTCAAGGAATGAACGTACATTCCTCTTTCAGCCCAACAACCACAAGAGCTCTTTTAAGGTTTTAAAGGTTACAAGCCACAATGAGGCCCAGATTTACACCTGGACAATAACAATAATAATAATAGTAATAATAGTAATAATAGTAGTAGTAATGATAATAGTAATAATATTAATATTAATAGTAATAATAATAATAATAATAATAATAATACAACCCAAATTAAAAAATATGGAGAACAAGGATCACAACAAGGATTTCTAATTATACCACAGCAAACTTTTTCACCTGACCTGTCTCAGCACAGACAGAACTTTTCACCCTGACCAAACATCTTCAATGTGAAAATGATCTTTGCTGACAGACACCATTGAAGAAAAAGTTGCACACACAACTTCTCCTTACAGACAACAAGGATCGCAACATGGACATATGCAAAGAGATTTCTCTGCTCATCATACTCATTTGAAAAAATGACAAGTGTTCTCAAGGGCATAAGTGATTTGTAACTTCAAGAGAGACCCAGTCACCTAAGTATCACCCCAAAGAGAGCATGATCTGACACAGCGTGTTGGGCAACTTGCAAGACAGGTCACTCTGAAACTTTAATATAAAATCGACATCAGTGCGCAATAACTGCCACTCATGGGAAACATCATACAACAGGAAAGCAAACTGGTGAACCCACGACTTGGCCAGCTGGAATATGAGTAGTGTGATATCCAAAAATGAGACACCTTCAGATTCATTTTACTTAGTCTAGCAACAAAACCTGACCTTCCAAATTTGAAAATACACTCCAATGGGAGAAAAGATGCACAGACAACTTTTCTTTACCATGCATAATATTTGACTTCTCTCCATGTGCGTGTGACAAACAAGAGCATTTCTTTCAGTGATATTTTAAAAAAAAAAACCAAACATGTCTACGGAAGTCTTTCCCTTTACAGCTGTAAACATGAAAGCCACATACGGGACAGTCAGACAAATATAGCCGATGAGATCTTCCACACATTGTCAGAAAGAATAGCCCAGCTGACACATGCAGAAAGGAAGAGATCACAACATACTCTTCCAGATTATGGAACTTACAGTAGGTACATAATTCAGGTATTTAGTAGAAAACGAATACAGTTTGTTCTTCATAAAGCTCCCTTTATGACATTTCTCCTAACTACACAATTCAGATGTTAGTTAAGAAATGATGACACCCTGCAATGACATGGGAAAAACCACCCAGGACTCCCAATACAGCTGGAATAATATATGTGCTAGCAAAAATTCTTTGGGAAGATGCAATCGCATGACATCACACATGGACACTAAACAGGGAACACTGCAAATCTCTTGTGTCCTTCAACAGACCCTCACGAAGACTCCCAGGACTGTCATCTCCAACCATTCACAACTTGCATGGTGTCCTTTGACACTCATAATTTGAAAGCATATAACATCAAAGGTCCAGTTGCCCAGACCAGTTCTCTTCAACATGCACCAGAACCACCCGTGGACTTCACATCAATATCTTTACATCACTGTACTAAGACGGAACATATATTTGTCTACTTAACAGCCTTCCGGGAAGAAACATGGTGGTTTTAAATGTAAATGAGGAGCTGTCCTCCAGAAAAGACGGAGTCAGTGAACATCTTCACAGGGCCAAGCCCCCTCCTTACGTCTCCTCCCATACCTTGAATCTCTCCCCTCCCACCCTCCTATGGCTCTTGCCATAGCATCTATCGTCAAGCCAAGACACATCTAGCTCTCTTTCAAAGAAGTCAAACTTAAAAGAAAGGGAATCAGCAAAACATATCTCCCATTTCCTCCAATACCCCTTCATATGCAACTACCCAAGGACCTTCACAAATAGTCACAACTTCTACGGTTGTCCTTCATCTTCAAATCAGGCAGACAGACATCGACAAGGGACCAGTTGTTGCCCAGTCCCTTCCTCCACCCGGTGAACAAAGATCAAAGCACGAACGAATACAAAGACATATCGTTGCTCACCCCGTTATCAAGTAGAAACAGAAAGGCTGAGAAGAGCGGAAACGACGAGCAGCTGAGTTATACAGGGGGCCATTAACAGTCCCTTCCAAAACACTCTCATCCCATTCAAGCACAAGTGCGGTCTGGAAGATAGCTGACCCTGCTAATAACGAAAACTGCGTTTTGCTGATCATGCGATACATGGGTTCAGAAGAGCTAATCCTGACACATGTCGGGGACAAAAGGAGAAACGAAGCTTTGCCTTCCTTGTAACGAAACCTCATCCTACAGACAGGACAGAGAACATGGGTGGGAAAGGACAGAGAAGCGGGAGAGGGAGGCGTGGTGGAGCAAGCGTGGTGGGAGGAACTCACCGGGGGAGCGGCGGGGTCGGCGCGGCGGGCGCCGTCGGCGTCCTCGGCGAGCAGCGGCGCGGGCTCGTCGGGCGGCGGGCGCGCCGGGAGGGTGTCGCAGCAGCTGCCGCCCGAGAAGCGGAGCTGGCTCTTGCGCGAGTCGGCGGTGAGCGACACCTCGTGCGAGTAGGAGTGCAGGAAGGCGCGGACGCCGTCGATGCCCACGAAGTGCGAGGCCGGGACGCCGCGCAAGGCGCCGCTGCCCGCCGCCAGCAGCTGCGAGCGGCGCCAGCGCCGCAGGCGCAGCGCCAGCAGCAGCAGCAGGAAGGCGAGGAAGAGGCAGGACACGGCCGCCACGGCCAGCACCAGCCAGCGCGTCAGGCTGACGGACGGCTCGCCCGCCGCCGCCGCCGCCGCCGCGCTGCCCAGCTCCGACAGCAGCTCGCCCACGCTCTCGGCCAGCACCACCGTCAGCGTGGCCGTGGCCGACAGCGCCGGACGCCCGTGGTCCTTCACCACCACCACCAGGCTCTGCCGCGCCGCGTCGCGGGACAGCGGCACCCGCGCCGTGCGCACCTCGCCGCTGTGCAGCCCCACGCGGAACAGCGCCGGCTCCGTCGCCTTCGCCAGCTCGTACGACAGCCACGCGTTCTGCCCCGCGTCCGCGTCCACCGCCACCACCTTGGCCACCAGCGCCCCGGGCTCCGCCGACCGCGGCGCCAGCTCCACGCCCGCCCAGCCCGCGCCCGACGCCGGCGGCGGGTACAGCACCTGCGGCGCGTTGTCGTTCTCGTCCACGATCACCAGGCGCACCGACACGTTGCTGCTCAGCGACGGCGCGCCGCCGTCCTCCGCCCGCACCCACAGCCCCACCTCGCGCACCTCCTCGTAGTCGAAGGAGCGCAGCGCGTACAGCGCGCCCGTCTCCGCGTGCACCGACACGTACGACGACAGCGGCGCGCCCCGCACGCGCCCCTCCCACAGCCGGTACCGCACGCGCGCGTTCTGACCCCAGTCCGCGTCCGCCGCCCGCACCGTCAGCACCAGCGCGCCCGCCGCGTTGTTCTCGGCCACCCGCGCGCTGTACCGCGCCTCCGCGAACACCGGCGCGTTGTCGTTCACGTCCAGCACCCGCAGCGACAGCACCGCGCTGCTCCACAGCGGCGGCGAACCGCCGTCCGACGCCCGCACCGTCACGTTGTACTCCGACACCGCCTCACGGTCCAGCACCTCGGCAGTCACCACGCGGTAGTAGTCCTCAAAGGTCTTCTCCAGACTGAACGGGATGCCGTCGTCGAGCGAGCAGGTCACCTGGCCGTTGGGGCCCGAGTCGCGGTCCTGCACGTGCAGCAGGGCCACCACCGTCCCCGGCGGGGCGTCCTCAGAGATCTCGCTCAGCGTCGACCGTATCGAAATTTGGGGCGTGTTGTCGTTGACGTCTGTCACTGTGATCGTCACTGTTGACGTGTCGAAAAGCTCTCCTCCGTCTCTTGCCTGCACCTCCATTTCGTACGAGTCGCCTTCCTCGAAGTCCAGGCTACGCAACAGCGTGATCTCTCCCGTCTTAGGGTCCAGATGGAAAATCTCCGATGCCATATCCGTCACTTTCTTCAGGGAGTACTTGACGTCGCCATTCATCCCCTCGTCGGCGTCGGTGGCCGTGACGGTGAGCAGGGCGGAGCCCACGGGCACGTCCTCCGCCACACGCACCGTGTACTCCGCCTGGCTGAACACGGGAGCGTTGTCGTTGGCGTCCAGCACCGCCACGCGGATCCGCGCCGTGCCCGTCCGCGACGGCTCCCCGCCGTCGCTCGCCCTCAGCACCAGCTCGTGAAAGGCCGCCTCCTCCCGGTCCAGCGCCTTCGCCAGCACCAGCTCGGGACGCTGGTCCCCGCCGGGGCCCGCCTGCACGGACAGCGAGAAGTGCTCGTCACCGCTCAGCTCGTACCTCTGCAGGGAATTCCGTCCCACGTCCGGGTCGTGAGCCTCGGACAGGGGAAACTGCCAGCCCGGAGCTGTCATCTCGTTAAGTCTAAGTTGCGTTTCTTTCTCTCGGAAGCTGGGGGCGTTGTCATTAATGTCCCTGATTTCCACTTCGATTCTGTAAATTTGCATTTCTCCCTCTATTATCACCTCACAGCGCAGCACGCATTTCTCCACCAGCCGGCAGAGCTGCTCTCTGTCTATCCTCTCCACCGTCACTAAATGTCCCGTCTTCCCGTGCAGAGCGAAATACTGCGTCTTACCTTCGGAAACTAAGCGGACGCCGCGGTCTTGGAGCGCCGGCAGGTCCAGCGCCAGGTCCTTAGCTACGTCGCCCACGAACGAGCCCTTCGGCATCTCCTCGGAAACGGAGTAGCGCAGCTGGCCCCACGCCGCCTCCCACGCTGCCACCAGGACGCACCACAGCAGGGCTCGATTCCGCCGGACCCATTGCCTCCCCGCCGCAAACATCACCGCCGCCCGCCGTTCCGCCTACTTATCCGCCTGCCGATCGGCTCCGTCCCCGCTTCGCGCTCCTCGACCCTGCCGCGGGCCCCTCCGCTTCGCTGCACCACAGCTCCGTACCACCCGGACGCTCCCAGACCGACCGACCGCCCAGCCAGCCCAGTGAGCAAGCGAGCCTGGCCGCAGCGGGCGGGGCTGCCTGCACAGCTCCAGCCTTCCTCTCGCTCCTCCTCGGTCAACAGCGGCACCCGCAGCCTCCTCCCATCACTGCAGCCACCCAGCGCTGCCCACGGACACATCTCTTCCCGTCCACCGCGGATCTCCTGCGATGCCTTTTCTACAGACCATCTCTTCTCTCATCCTCGAGGTGATCACGGACAGCAGAAATTAATAACAAGCCCTCCGTTTTTGTGTTATTTCTAACGAACGGGAAACACGTTTTGTAACAGTGGTATATTATATCTATTAATCTTTCTGAATGTGACGTGCAAAATACTGCTACCCTTATCCCATTAGTCCGAAATCACGTTGTCTCCACCACGAATTGCACAGCTTTTTGAAGCAGTCTTGATTGAATTACTCCTTGCTCACCCTTTGTGGAAATCAAAAGGGCGTCATACAGCTAGATTAGTTCCCCACATCCCGACGAATAGAACAAAGCAACAAGGAAGATCCTCCCTCAAAGGGAAAGCGGGGATTTCCGGCGTTGCCTTTTCTCTAAGCTGTCCTGTTTTTTAACGATGCGTGTTATTTCTACCGCACAGGACAAATTACTTGTTATTGGCGATAGATGGGAAGTAAAATATTGTTTCGTAATATGACCTGTAGATTATTACCAGTTTCATCCCATTCCTCCAAAATCACCGTCCGCTTCAGGAATTTTTGTAGCAGGCATGCTTGAATCACTTGAACGAGGACAGCAAAACATAACAGGCTCTTCTATGCAAAACGTGATATAAACACCGACCACGCCGCGAAGAACCTGAGATATCAGGCTCATTAACACCAGCGGGAGGCACTTTGATTCTTTTCAGAAACCACGGTGTAATAGACTGATGCTTATTAGTAATTCATTCACCTAATTCTTTAATCTTTATTTTGGTAGGACACCTTTTCCACCAACTACTGTACGACGGCACAGGACCTTAAACTCTGTGCGGAGCATTTGTAAACGTGCAGATGGACTTCATTCAAGTGCCTAATTGCTCCCATTTTGCGTATTTCACTGTCGATTTACATATGTTCTCAGGGTGGGTAGAGCCCTCCCCTTGTAAACAGGCAGACACAACTCTTTCAACAAGTTGCTCATAAGTTGTTCAGTCTAGCATTCCCCTCTCAAGGCGATCAACCAGGTCCAAGCACCTCTCTTTGAGAAAAGGGGAGAGGAAAACAAGACAGGCTCTGAAATGCTAAATGTGAGGGGATTTTTTCCTTGACATCCTATTCTGTATCTCAACTTGTGTATGAAAGGCAGATCAGGAAGTGTAAAAAGAGGGAACAACCAAAGAATATGGAAGAACAGAAAAAGAAAGAGAGAGAAATAACTGCACAGGAAACTCGTAAAAGTGATGCCTGGACAAAATTCATCCGTCCCATTCATGCTGCCATTTCTACAGCAGCCTTCTTCAAAAATGCTAGAGGGCACATATCTAAAAAATGTAGGAAAAACCTCTAACTTCTTCATTCATGGAGCCGCACCCACCTTTTCTTCGTACCACAGAATTAACCACCCTGTTTGTATTATCCAGCTATCAACCAGGTCCCAGTAAAGCCGCTTTGGAAAAGCGTTCAGGAAGGAAAAATCACCTACCGTCCACCACACATTCCCGACTCCGTCATGAAGAACCCTTAATTTACCGCGTTCAGCGTTAATAAATCATTCCACAGGTCTCCGAATTCCTCCCCTTGATTCCTGCTGGGAGTGGAAGGGGGATACCCCATTCCTTCCTTCACGGAGACGAGAATAAGCAAACCCCAGACACATAGAATTAACCCTTCCCATTACTGCTACCATTTCTGCCATTTCTACAGCAGCAATCCCCCAGAAGTTGGGCAACACTCTCTCCTTTCGCTAGGGATGAAGAACCTGTCACATTTCCATTAATGGAGCCACATCCACGTTTCCTTTCTGAGTCCAATACCGAAAAACCATTAACCAACGGGTTTGTGTCTGGCCATCAAACAGGTCCAAGTACACGGTTTCGGAGAAAATTCCGTCAAAAAGGAAACATCTCCAACTGCAAATGCCAACCCCGAGTCTGTCACGCTGAATCGGCGGATCTCATTCTACGCAGTAAGGATTCGCCTTCACCCTTAATAACTCAGACGACTTTAGGCAGCACAAGAGTTGGAGACAAAACCTCTCAGCTGAACCTGAACCTGTGACCATCGAGAAACCAAGGAGTGCCGCTGGTAACGGCCTGCTCTGAATGGACGGGAGTTACCACAATCTTTCTTCTTTCCCCAGACAAACGGACTAGCCCTCCCCATCCACACCGACCCCCGAAATCCCAGGGGAATAGGCGCGGGAAAAACGAATTCGTACTGGCGAGAGACGTAAACTAAAATATGACGGTTAAAGATCTGCGCAAAGCACAATCCCCATCAGAAATTGCTTTAGCAGTCTTGCTTGAATGACTAGTACAAGGACAGCAAAGGATAAGAGGCTCTGCTGTAGAAAACGTGCTATTAAAATCCGCTCCGACCCGGACAACGAGAGGTATCAGGGTCACTAGACCATGCTGCCAGAAAGTTTTTTTTCCAGAAATCGCAATGTAAGAGATTGATGCTTATTAATAAAACATTCATCTAATTCTTGAATCTTCATGTTCGTAGGACAGCTCTTCAACCAAAAGCTATAGGATGGCTGTTCTCATGTTATGTATGTTCTCAAGATGGGTAAAGTTCTCCCTTTATAAACCGAATTACACTAAAATATTGGTACTTCTACAGAGAAAGCTAACACTGGAAAAGGAGAGATGAGGGACCTTAACCTGTGGTTTCCCTTTTTAAGAGCACACATCACATTTAATCAAGTAATTCGATAGCTTGAACGACCAGGAAGGGGTTTCGATTTTCTCAGAAATCTCGGTCTAAGAGATCGATGCTCATTAGTAAAGCCATCTAGTAAAGCCAATTCATCTAATTCTTAAGTCTTCACGTGGGTAGAACACCTTTTCAACCAAATACTGCAGGACGGCAGAGGACAAGCACGGCTGTTGACCCTACACTCTGCGCGGACCATTT
Organism: Larus michahellis; assembly: GCF_964199755.1. Lineage (NCBI taxonomy): Eukaryota > Metazoa > Chordata > Aves > Charadriiformes > Laridae > Larus > Larus michahellis. The sequence continues at coordinate 1,981,869 of NC_133906.1, read as the reverse complement.
GTAAATGTGCAAATGGACTCAATTCAAGTGCCTAATTGCTCTCCTTTTGAGTATTTCCTTCTGGTTTTGGATATGTCCTCAGGCTAACTAGAGACCTCCGCTTGCAAAGAGAGAGACACAACTGTTGTAAACAGTGGCCAAGAGATCAAATTGCTCAGTCTAGTATTGCCCTGTCAACGCAATCAACCAGGTCCAGGATCTTCTCTTTGGGAAAATGGGAGCTGAAAAGAAGACAGCCTATGAAATACTAAATGCGATTTTTTTTTTCTTGAGATCCCGTTCTACACTTTCGTTTCTGCCTTCAGCTGGTTATGAAAGACAGATCAGGAACGGGAAAAAAAGAGGGAACTACCACCCAGGTGGAAGAAAAAAAAAGAGAAATCACAGCACAAAGAGCTCCGAAAAATCATCTCCGGAAAACATTCATCCGTCCAACTGATGCTGACACTTTGCAGCAACCTTCCTCAAAAAGATGAGGGGGCACACGGCAAAAGAGGGGGAAAGCGGGAACATTCTGTAACTGTGAGGAGGAACAACTTGTAACTTCTCCATTCATGGAGCCACAGGCACCTTTCCTTTGGGAAACAGCATTAACCAGCGGCTTTGCATCCAGCTATCAACCAGGTCCAAGTACAGCAGTTACAGAAAAAGCGACCAGAAAAGAAAAATGCCTAAACAAACGGTTCACCGCGGTTTCCGTCATGCAGAATCCTTAATTTCCCGCGTTCACTGTTACGTGAACACGTGAAGAACAAGAAGTGCCGCCGCTTGATTCTTGCTGTGAGTGGAAGGGAGAAATCCCGTTCCTTCCCTCACGGACAATCGGATCAACGCTCCCCAGACACACAATGTGAGCCCCTCGCACTACCGCTACCAGTTATGAAGAGGCAGCAATCTGTCTCTTTTCCACACACGGAGACACATGTAGGTTGCCTTTGAGAGTCCAATATTGAAAAACCATTAACCAACGTGTTTGTGTCCATCTCTCACCCGGGTCCAAGTACACACAGTTTTGGGAAAAATATATCAGAAAGGCCACATTTCCAACTGCAAGAGTCAGTCCCGAGTCTGCCATGCAGAAGCAGCGGATCTCATTCTACACAGTACGGATTCGCCTTCACCGTTACTAACTCATACGATTTTAGGCAACACAAGAGTTGGAGACAAAACCTCTCAGCTGAACCTCAACCCATGACTGAAGATAAACTAAGGAGTGCAGCCGCTAACGACCTGCTCTGAATGGAATAGAGTTATGCCAGTCTTTCATTTCTTCACGGACACAAGGACCAGCGCTCACCATTCACACCAGCTCCCATCCACTCCATCCAATCCCAGGGGAACAGGCACGGAGGTGCAGCACAGATCAAGAACAACCGAGAGAGGGCTTACACACCTGCGGGGCGTCGGCGTCGGTGGGCGGCTCTCCCGCGCCGGCGCTGCTGCTCGGGCTCGGCTTCCCGCAGGGCTCCGCGCCGAGCAGCTCCTCCGCGGGCACGCTGGGCAGCGGCGGCGGCAGCCAAGCGCCCTCGGCCACGGCGCGGGCCGGCGCCACGCACAGGTTGTAGGAGTAGGGCAAGGTGCCCTCGCAGAAGTCGGCCGGGAAGGCGGCGCCGGACACGGAGAAGCGCTGCGCGCCCAGGCAGCGCAGCACGGCGGGTGGCCCGGCCCGGCGCAGCCGCGCCAGCACGGCCAGCGCCACGCTCAGCAGGAAGAGGGCGGAGAGCAGCGCCAGCGCCAGCACCAGGTAGAACTGCAGCTCGGCCGGCGAGTCGGCGCCCGCCGCCCGCTCGCTCAGCTCCGGCAGCGCCTCCTGCAAGCTCTCGGCCAGCACCACGTGCAGCGTGGCCGTGGCCGACAGCGCCGGCTGCCCGTGGTCCTTCACCACGGCCACCACACGCTGCTTCGCCGCGTCCCTCTCCGACACGGCCCGCGCCGTCCGCACCTCGCCGCTGTGCAGCTCCACGCGGAACAGCGCCGGCTCCGACGCCTGCACCAGCTCGTACGACAGCCACGCGTTGCGCCCCGCGTCCGCGTCCACCGCCACCACCTTGCCCACCAGGTAGCCGGCCTCGGCCGAACGCGGCACCACCTCGAACGCCGCCGGCAACGACGACGCTCCCGACCCCGACGCTCCCGCCGCCGGCGGCCAGAGCACGCGCGGCGCGTTGTCGTTGCGGTCCAGCACGAAGACGCGCACCGTGGCCGTGGAGCTCCGCGACGGCGCCCCGCCGTCCTGCGCCCGCACCGCCACCGCGAACTCGCGGCACTGCTCGTAGTCGAAGGAGCGCTGCGCGTACACCGCGCCGCTCCGCGCCTCCACCGACACGTAGGGCGCCGCGCCCGCGCTGCCGCCCGCCAGCCAGTAGCTCACGCGCCCGTTGGCGCCCGCGTCCGCGTCCCGCGCGCGCACGCGCACCACCGGCGCGCCCGCCGCGTTGTTCTCCGCCACGTAGGCGCTGTAGGCCGCCTCCTCGAACACCGGCGCGTTGTCGTTCACGTCCGACACCTCCAGCACCAGCGACGCGCGGCTCGACAGCGACGGGCTGCCCCGGTCCCTGGCCACCACCGTCACTCGGTGCTCGGACGCCTGCTCGCGGTCCAGCGCGCTCGCCGTCACCACCTTGTACGACCCCACCGACGACGACACCATCGACAGCGGCGCCTCGCCCGACAGCTCGCACCACACCTGACCGTTCTCCCCGGAGTCCGCGTCGTTTACGTTCAGGAGGGCCACCACCGTGCCGGCCGGCGCGTCCTCGGGCACCGGGCTCGACACCGACAACACCGTGATTTCGGGAGCGTTGTCGTTCACGTCCAGCACCTCCACTTCCACTTCGCAGTGCGCCACCAGACCGCCCCCGTCCCTCGCTTCCACCACTAGCGTGTAGCCTCGCGTGTCCTCGAAGTCCAGCGCCTCCTGCAGCCTGATCGTCCCGCTCTCCGCCTCCACCACGAACTTCTGAAGCACCTTGGCCGGAGCTTCTTGGAAGCCGTAGGTGATGCGAGCGTTGGTGCCGGCGTCGGCGTCGGAGGCGGAGACGTTCAGCACCGTCGAGCCCGGCGGCGCGTCCTCGCGCAGGCTCGCACGGTACCGTTCCTGCGCGAACACGGGTGGGTTGTCGTTGGCGTCCGTGACGTTGATGCAGAGCTGGGCGGTGCCGCTGCGGGGCGGATCGCCGCCGTCCACCGCCGTCAGCACCAGACGCAGGCCCTGCTCGCTCTCCCGGTCCAGCGAACGGCGCAGCACCAGCTCCGCGAACTTTCTGCCATCCTGCCTCTCTTTCACCTCCACCGCGAAGTACCCGTTGGCCTCCAGCTCGTAGCCCTGCAACGAGTTGCTGCCCACATCTGCGTCCTCGGCGACGCCTAAGGCAAATCGAGCGCCGGGAGGAGTCAACTCGCTGATCTCTAGCTGGAAATTGTCTCGCAGGAAGTGCGGCGCGTTGTCGTTGACGTCTTGGATGGCCACCTCGACGTGGAAAACGTTGAGCGGGTTCTGCACCAGCGCCTCGAAGCTGACGGAGCAAGAAGCCGACTCGCCGCACATCTCCTCCCGGTCCAGCCTCTCGCTCACGTACAGGTTCCCGTTCTCCCCGCTCACCGTGAAGTATTTCAGCTGCCTGTTAGCGGCAGACGCCACCCGCAGCTTGCGTGCCGGCAGCTCCGCCGGGCTCAGTCCCAGGTCCCGCGCCAGCGGCCCCACCAGCGAGCCTCTGCCCAGCTCCTCGGGGATGGCGTACCGGATCCTCTCCGCAGCCGCCCGGCAGCACAACACCAGCAGCAAAGCGAGCAGCAGCACCGCTCGCCCGAACGGTCGCCGCCGGTTCTGCCTCACCGCCATTCTCGCCAGAGCTTGCCGCGCTCCTCCCTCCTGCCGCTGCCGCGGCTGCGGCTCCAGCGCGGCTCCGTGTCGGCCAACAGCGGCACCCGGAGGCGCCGCCACGACACCGCAGCCGGCCCATGCCCCCGCTCCCGGGGACTTAGTAGTTTGGCCGCTGTTCAGTGGCTGCCCCCAGCTTTGGGGTCTCTCTTTTCGTTAGAATCAGGAAGCACAGGAAGATTTTCTTGCATTAACTCCAAAGACTTTTAAAACTGAGATGTGCTGTCAAGTACTTTTAGGTCATTTCCTTCAGACGCAATAAATACTCTGAAATAACTATTCGTGTCAGAGCAATAAATAAAGGAACTCAGGTGCTCTTCATGAGTCTAGCCGCAACCATAATAGCAGGAAGCTATTTTATAGCTAGCAAAGTCTTTAAGAGCTTTCTAGCATTCTGTCAGTTACTTTGAACTGTTCTTTCCTTACCTGGGATGAATACCCAGTTAGGTATTATAATATAGGAAATATTCTTGTTGGAGTAAAAAATAAGTAGTGAGAAACAGAAAGAAGCAGAAGTCATTGCAGTCCTCTCATGCTGGACCTGCAAAGGTTTTCTTTCTTCCCTGAATTGCTTCCATTTGCTCATGGAAGTCTCGGGTGTTTGTCCCCCTGTTGATTTTTAGTTTAGGGGGAAGAATAATCACACTGAGAAATGCATCAGTCTAAATATAATATGTATAGCTGTATGGTAAGACAGCAGAACAACATTTACAGTTTTGTTTGTGATTCACACAAGTTGCTCCTTTTGCGTCTCCATACTTGAAGGACTGACAATGGGAAAGTGCAAAGCCATGTCGAGCCTTTCATAGAACCATAAAATGGTTTGAGTCATAATGGACCTTTGAAGATCATTTAGTCCAACCCCTCTGCCATGTGCAGTGACATCCTTCATTAGATCACATTGCTCAAATTTCTGTCCAACCTGACCTCGAAACCTTCCAAGGATGGCATATCCACTGCTTCTCTGGGAAACCTCTTCCAGTGCCTCACCTCCCTCATTGTAAAAAATTTCTTCCTTATGTCCAATTGAAACCTACCCTCTTACAGTTTAAATCCATTATCTCTTCTCCTGTCACAACAGACCCTGGTAAAAATCTGTTTCCATCTTTCTTAGAAGCCCCCTTTATATAATAAAAAGGAGCAATAAATTGTCCCCAGAGCCTTCTGTTCTCCAGGCTGAAGAACCTCTACTCTCTCAGACATTCTACATAGCAACTAGAAATGTTCCAGCCCTATCACCATTTTCCTGATCCTTCTCTGGACCTACTCTAACAGTTCCATGTCTTTTTCGACTGTGGGCCCCAGAGCTGTGCACAGCTCTCCAGGTGACGTCTTTTGTAAGTGGAGTAGAGGGGGAGAATAACCTCCCTTGACCTGCTGGCCACGCTACTTGTTATGCAGCTGAGGATACAATTGGCTTTCTGCGCAGCAAGTGCACATTGCCAGCTTGTGTCCCATTTGTCACTCACCAGTACCCCCAAGTCATTCTCCACAAGGCTATTCACAATCCCCCTCTATGTATCGAAACTCTGGATTGCACTGACCCAGGTGCAGGACCTCCCATTTGGCCTCATTGAACTTCATGACATTTGCAAGGACCAGCTTCTCCAGACTGTCCAGATCCCTCTGGATGACATCCCTTCTCTCCAGCTTATCAACTCCACCGCTTAGCTTGGAGTCATCTGCAAAATTCCTGTGGGATAACTGACTCCCTCACTCTGATCCCTCACTCCCACACTGATCACTCGCTCACTCTGTGTCATTGTGTGTGGTTTCACCACAGGCTGCAGCTAAGACCACGCAGCCGCCTGCTCACTCCCAGGGCTGGATGGGGGAGAAAATCAGAAGAGTAAGAGGGAGAAAACTCATGGCTCGAGACAAACGCAGTTTAAAGACACACACACAAGTACATGAGCAAAGCTCCTGAAAAACAAATTCATTCACCACTTCCCATTGGCAGGCAGGTGTTCAGCCCTCTCCAGGAAAGCAGGCCTCCATCAGGATTAATGGGAAGACAAACAACATAACTCCAAATGTCCCTCCTTTCCTTCTTCTTCCCCCAGCTTTATATACTGCACATGATGTCACATGGTATGGAATAGCCCTGTGGGCAGTTCAGGTCAGCTCTCCCAGCTGTATCCCCTCTTGTGCACTGCCAGCCTACTCACTGGCAGGGGTAGCATGAGGAGCAGAAAAGGCCTTGACTGCTTAGCACAATTAAAAATATATGTGTTTTACCAACACTTTTTCCATCACAAATCAAAAACATAGCACTGTACCAGATGCCAGTAGGAAAGTCAAGTCCATCCCAGATGAAACCACGACACTCATTCAGCAAGATATTATTGAGATACATTAAATAGTATTGGACACAGTACAGACCCTTGAGGAATACCACATGTTACCGGTTTCCTCTTGGACACTGTGCCACTGACTATAGCTCTTTTGATGCAGCCAGCCAGCAGATCCTTATCCATCTAACAGTCCACCTGTCCAACCCATATCTCTCCAACTCAGAGGCCACCATGCAATGGGACATGCGGTGGGGAACACCCTGCACTTGTTCCCCCACTGATCCCTACTCTGTTCATGGAAACCTTGGCTGGGCTGGGTTGCCACTCTGCACTTTGAAGACTGCAATAGAAATGGGTTTGCTTTCTTTCCCTACAAACAAGTGTGCCTCTGGCAGCACAGGTATGCACACAACAGCTGCCCTTCTTACAGCTGTGACCCTTCAAGGTGGGCACAGGAAGTGCCCCTGCACTCAGACAATTAGAAGCAATCTGACCTTCCCCATTTCATCAGACAGCCTGAGGACTGGCTCTAGCTCATGACAATCAAGGCAAGAGTTAAAAACATATACAAATTAACAGAAAAGGTGCAATAACATTTCTTAGCCCAAACTTATTGAGCACAAGGAACTGAAACTGCATAGTACCACAATCATGCACCTAACATAGTAACTACGACAGGCAGGGAAATGACCATCAGTTCTTCTATGATGTCACTGCCAACAGAGCTTCCCCATGTCTCCTCTACGACCCTACACAAGCTGCAGGCTTGCTTCTGACCCTCAGCATTGGCAAAAACATATCACAAGAGTATAATGCAGCAAGATCAAGACAAAAGGGAGGTAGATTTTTTCACCAACATTCTATGTAAAAAATAGAAGGACTGTAATGTACATGGACGATAAATATATGAACCAAAAAAGGAGTACACATCCAAGAGAGACCGGGGAAAATCTAAGAATCAACTTCTGGGGAATTTCCTCCCCTCTTTTATCACACGCACTGTTCCACAGAGATGGCACTTCTACTGACATCATGCTTTCATCCCCTCTCCCTAACACAACCAGAACACAAATATAACCTCACATCTCCTGCCTTCCACAAAAACAGAAGGATGAGCAAGAGGCACTAGCACACAACACGTGGATAAATGAAGATATGCCACTACTTCAAACTTAACCTACATACAGAGGAAACCAGGAGCTGAACAAAATCAGATCAGGAAGGCAAGGAACCATTAAAGACAAAGTCTTGCAGAGAAACCCACCGGGAAGTCTTCTCAGTCTTCACTGCTGGTGTTGAAATTCATCCCCCTGAGCACCTGCAAATCACTGATGTTTCAAGCACAAGTGCAAACCTAAGGTCTTCCTCTGGACTGCATCGTACAAGGGTTAATTTTAAGAAATAGTCATCAGTTCTCATCAACTTTTTCTACTCTGTGGCCTGCTCATCTGCAGACAAATATGGAGTTGTAAAAGTAAAGACTTATTATAGGCATCTTTCTCAAGGTACGTCATCCTAGGCTTCTTTAGGTGGCTGAAGGCTTGACAAGGGAAGAAAATATTTGCTACAAAACAACACCCACAGTTTCAAATTCAAAAGAGCTATGCAGCCATGGGGAAAATGAACCATGACCTTGCAGGACGCAAAGGCCTAAAAGAAAGTGTAATTACATCTATGAAGAAACTCCACATAGCTGTTTTCCAATGAAATACAGACAGATAAAGGAGCTTTCACTCAGGAATTAGACCCTTCTACCCATGCATCATCGTTCTAGATGCACTTTTATTGTGCAAATACTTTATGATTTTCAGAACAGGGAATCTCCAATCGCAGCATGAACGCCCAAGGCCTCGGCAGCAGGCATGAAATCAAACCACTGCTCAGCCAAATTTACAGTGACACACATATTTGCATGGTTCCGAGTCAGCCTCTCACCCTCCTTCCTCTGCTTTCACAGCCTTTACTTGACCACAGATAGTATCCAATATTTTGTCCAAATGTCAGCCACAGGCAAAAGACCATTACGTTCAGTGACACCTTAGGCAAACAGAGTCCATCAAAGTCTTTGTCTTGGCAGCTGAACAACTTCAAGGAATGAACGCCCACTGTTGCCCAAGCCGAACAATTACAAAAGATCTTTTAGGGTTTTAAATGTTACAAGCCACAATGAGGCCCAGATTTACACCTGGACAAAAATACTACTACTACTACTAATAATAACAATACAAACCAAATTAAATAATATGGAGAATAAGGATCACAACACGGATTTCAAATTATAGCAGAGCAAACTTCTTCACCTGACCTGTATCAGCACAGACAGAAATTTTCACCCTGACCAAACGTCTTGCAATGTGAAAATGACCTTTGCTGACAGACACCATTGAAGGAAAAGTTGCACACACAACTTCTCGTTACAGACAACAAGGATCGCAACATGGACACATGCAAAGAGATTTCTCTGCTCATCATACTCATTTGAAAAAATGACAAATGTTCTCAAGGGCATAAGTGATTTGCAGCTTAAATAGAGACCCAGCTGCCTAAGTATCACCCCAAAGACAGCGTCATCTGACCTCAGCACATTGGGCAAATTGGAAGACAGGTCACTCTCAAACCTTAATGTAAGGTTGGCATCAGTGCGCAATAACTGCCACTCATGGGAAACATCATGCAACAGGAAAGCAAACTGATGAACCCACGACTTGGCCAGCTGGAATATGAGTAGTGTGATATCCAAAAATGAGACACCTTCAGATTCATTTTACGTAGTCTAGCAACAAACCCTGATCATCCAAATTTGGAAATACACTCCAATGAGAGAAAAGATGCACAGACAACTTCTCTTTACCATGCATAGTATTTGACTTCTGTCCATGTGCATGTGACAAACAAGAGCATTTCTTCCAGTCATATTTAAAAAAAAAAACCAAACATGTCTACGGAAGTCTTTCCCTTTACAGCTGTAAACATGAAAGCCACATACGGGACAGTCAGACAAATATAGCAGATGAGATCTTCCACATGTTGTCAGAGAGAATCGCCCAGCTGACACATGCAGAAAGGAAGAGATCACAACATACGCTTCCAGATTATGGAACTTACAGTAGGTACATAATTCAGGTATTTAGTAGAAAACTAATACAGTTTGTTCTTCATAAAGCTCCCTTTATGTCATTTCTCCTAACTACACAATTCAGATGTTAGTTAAGAAATGATGACACCCTGCAATGACATGGGAAAAACCACCCAGGGCTCCCAATACAGCTGGAATAATATATGTGCTAGCAAAAATTCTTTGGGAAGATGCAATCGCATGACATCACACATGGACACTAAACAGGGAACACTGCAAATCTCTTGTGTCCTTCAACAGACCCTCACGAAGACTCCCAGGACTGTCATCTCCAACCATTCACAACTTGCATGGTGTCCTTTGACACTCATAATTTGAAAGCATATAACATCAAAGGTCCAGTTGCCCAGACCAGTTCTCTTCAACATGCACCAGAATCACCCCTGGACTTCACATCAATATCTTTACATCACTGCACTAAGAAGGAACGTATATTTGTCTACTCAACAGCCTTCCGGGAAGACACATGGTGGTTCTAAATGTAAATGAGGAGCTGTCCTCCAGAAAAGACGGAGTCAGTGAACATCTTCACAGGGCCAAGCCCCCTCCTTAGGTCTCCTCCCTTACCTTGAATCTCTCCCCTCCCACCCTCCTATGGCTCTTGCCATAGCATCTATCGTCAAGCCAAGACACATCTAGCTCTCTTTCAAAGAAGTCAAACTTAGAAGACAGGGAATCGGTGAAACACATCTCCCATTTCCTCCAATATCCCTTCATATGCAACCACCCAAGGACCTTCACAAATAGTCACAACTTCTACGGTTGTCCTTCATCTTCAAATCAGGCAGACAGACATCGACAAGGGACCAGTTGTTGCCCAGTCCCTTCCTCCACCCGGTGCACAAAGATCAAAGCATGAACGAATACAAAGACATATCGTTGCCCACCACGTTACCATGGAGAAACAGAAAGGCTGAGAACAGTGCAAACGACGAGCAGCTGAGTTATACAGGGAGCCATTAACAGTACCTTCCAAAACACTCTCATCCTACTCAAGCACAGGTGCTGTCGGGAAGATAGCTGACCCTGCTAATAAAGAAAACTGCCTTTTGCTGGTCATGCAATACATACCTTCAGAAGAGCTAATACTGACACATGTCGGGGACAAAAGGAGAAACGACCTGGCACATGATAACACCACAAAGCTCCACTCCAAGGAAGCTCCAGCCAACAGCTGCCCACTTCTCCTGCTTCACACACCTACTCTAACGCTGAGCAATGAGACCACGTTCACCTCCCCAGAGAAAGAGGCACCACCACACAGCGAGTTGGTAAACGAAGCTTTGCCTTCCTTGTAAATAAACCTCATCCTACAGACACGACAGAGAGCACGACTGGGAAAGGACAGAGAAGCGGGAGAGGGAGGCGTGGCAGAGCAAGCGTGGTGGGAGGAACTCACCGGGGGAGCGGCGGGGTCGGCGCGGCGGGCGCCGTCGGCGTCCTCGGCGAGCAGCGGCGCGGGCTCGTCGGGCGGCGGGCGCGCCGGGAGGGTGTCGCAGCAGCTGCCGCCCGAGAAGCGGAGCTGGCTCTTGCGCGAGTCGGCGGTGAGCGACACCTCGTGCGAGTAGGAGTGCAGGAAGGCGCGGACGCCGTCGATGCCCACGAAGTGCGAGGCCGGGACGCCGCGCAAGGCGCCGCTGCCCGCCGCCAGCAGCTGCGAGCGGCGCCAGCGCCGCAGGCGCAGCGCCAGCAGCAGCAGCAGGAAGGCGAGGAAGAGGCAGGACACGGCCGCCACGGCCAGCACCAGCCAGCGCGTCAGGCTGACGGACGGCTCGCCCGCCGCCGCCGCCGCCGCGCTGCCCAGCTCCGACAGCAGCTCGCCCACGCTCTCGGCCAGCACCACCGTCAGCGTGGCCGTGGCCGACAGCGCCGGACGCCCGTGGTCCTTCACCACCACCACCAGGCTCTGCCGCGCCGCGTCGCGGGACAGCGGCACCCGCGCCGTGCGCACCTCGCCGCTGTGCAGCCCCACGCGGAACAGCGCCGGCTCCGTCGCCTTCGCCAGCTCGTACGACAGCCACGCGTTCTGCCCCGCGTCCGCGTCCACCGCCACCACCTTGGCCACCAGCGCCCCGGGCTCCGCCGACCGCGGCGCCAGCTCCACGCCCGCCCAGCCCGCGCCCGACGCCGGCGGCGGGTACAGCACCTGCGGCGCGTTGTCGTTCTCGTCCACGATCACCAGGCGCACCGACACATTGCTGCTCAGCGACGGCGCGCCGCCGTCCTCCGCCCGCACCCACAGCCCCACCTCGCGCACCTCCTCGTAGTCGAAGGAGCGCAGCGCGTACAGCGCGCCCGTCTCCGCGTGCACCGACACGTACGACGACAGCGGCGCGCCCCGCACGCGCCCCTCCCACAGCCGGTACCGCACGCGCGCGTTCTGACCCCAGTCCGCGTCCGCCGCCCGCACCGTCAGCACCAGCGCGCCCGCCGCGTTGTTCTCGGCCACCCGCGCGCTGTACCGCGCCTCCGCGAACACCGGCGCGTTGTCGTTCACGTCCAGCACCCGCAGCGACAGCACCGCGCTGCTCCACAGCGGCGGCGAACCGCCGTCCGACGCCCGCACCGTCACGTTGTACTCCGACACCGCCTCACGGTCCAGCTCCTCAGTAGTCACCACGCGGTAGTAATTTTTAAACAACTTCTCTAGACGGAACGGGAGGCTCTCGGCGATGCTGCACCGCACCTGGCCGTTGGGGCCCGAGTCGCGGTCCTGCACATGCAGCAGGGCCACCACCGTCCCCGGCGAGGCGTCCTCAGAGATCGCGTTTAGCGCCGACGACACTGTCATTTCGGGTGCGTTGTCATTCACGTCTGTCACCGTGATTATGACTTTCGCTGTGTCGAAAAGTTCTCCTGCATCTCGTGCCTGCACCTGCAATTCATACAAGTCACCTTCCTCGAAGTCCAAGCTCCGCAACAGCGTAATCGCTCCCGTCTCAGAGTCCAGATGGAAATTTTTTGAGGCTTTCTCTGAGATTTTCTTCACCGAGAATTTCACGTGACAATTCATCCCTTCGTCGGCGTCGGTGGCCGTGACGGTGAGCAGGGCGGAGCCCACGGGCACGTCCTCCGCCACACGCACCGTGTACTCCGCCTGGCTGAACACAGGCGCGTTGTCGTTGGCGTCCAGCACCGCCACGCGGATCCGCGCCGTGCCCGTCCGCGACGGCTCGCCGCCGTCGCTCGCCCTCAGCACCAGCTCGTGAAAGGCCGCCTCCTCCCGGTCCAGCGCCTTCGCCAGCACCAGCTCGGGACGCTGGTCCCCGCCGGGGCCCGCCTGCACGGACAGCGAGAAGTGCTCGTCGCCACTCAGCTCGTACCTCTGCAGGGAATTCCGTCCCACGTCCGGGTCGTGAGCTTCGGCCAGGAGAAAACGCGACCCCGGGGCTGTTGTCTCGCTTATTCTCTCCTCCAGCTCTATTTCCTTGAAGCTGGGGGCGTTGTCGTTAATGTCCGTGATTTCCACTTCGATTCCATAAACCTTCATTTCCCCCTCCACTATCACCTCACAGCGCAGCACGCATTGCTGCACACTCTCGCACAGCTGCTCTCTGTCTATCCTCTCCGCCGTCACTAAATGTCCCGTCTTCCCGTGCAGGGCAAAATACCGCGTCCTACTTTCGGACAGAAGACGGACGCCGCCGTCTTGGATCGCCAGCAGGTCCAGCGCCAGGTCCTTAGCCACGTCGCCCACGAACGAGCCCTTCGGCATCTCCTCAGGAACCGAGTAGCGCGGCTGCCCCCACGCCGCCTCCCACGCTGCCACCAGGACACACCACAGCAGGGCTCGATTCAGCCGGCACCGCCACCTCCCCGCCACATACATCGTCGCCGCGGAACCGCCGCACTTTCCCCCTCCCACAGGACGATTGCAGCACGATACAGCTCCCTCTCTGGCTCCTTCCCCGGTTCGCCGCTCCCGGGAACTGTCGCCGGCCCCTTCGCCTCGTTGCAACACGGCTCCGCACGGCTCGGACGCTCGCAAAGCTACCGACCGCCCCAGCCAGCAGGCCTGCGAGCGAGCAAGCCGGGCCGCAGCGGGCGGGGCTGCCGTCATCGCTCCGGCCTTCCTCTCGCTCCTCTTCGGTCAACAGCGGCGCCCGCAGCCTCCTCCCGGCACTGCAGCCACCCAGCGCCGCCCGCCGCCCTTTCCCACGGGCAGCTCGCGGCGGTGGGACACTCGCCACGGACTCATCGCTTCGCGTCCACCGCGGATCTCCTGCGATGTCTTTTCTCCCTACCGAATTGGAAACACTTTTTGTAACGGTGATATATTATATCTGTTAATATTTCTGAATATAACGTGCAAAATACTGCGACCCTTATCCCATTAGTCCTGCAGCACAATCTCCATCATGATTTTTAAAGCTTTTTGTAGCAGTCCCGCTTGAATTACTTTTTCCTCACCCTCTCTGGAAATCAAAGGGGCGCCATACAGCTACATTAATTCCCCACATCCCGACCAATAGAACAAAGCACAAAGGAAGATCCTCCCTCAAAGGGAAAGCGGGGATTTCCGGCGTTGCCTTTTCTCTCTAAGCCCTTCTTTTCTTAAACGATGCATGTTATTTCTACCGCACAGGAAAAATGACTTGCTATTGGCTATAGATGGGAAGTAAAATAATTTTTCGTAATAAGATCTGTAGATTATTACGAGTTTCATCCCATTCCTCCAAAATCACGGTCCTCCTCAGGAATCTTTGTAGCAGGCATGCTTGAATCATTCGAACGAGGACAGCAAAACATAACTGGCTCTTCTATACAAAACGTGATATAAACATCGACCGCGCCGCGCAGAACCTGAGATATCAGGCTCAGCAACACCAGCGGGAGGCACTTTGATTTTTTTTTCAGAAACCACGGTGTAACAGATTGATGCTTACTAGTAACGCATTCATCTAATTCTTTAATCTTTATTTTGTAGGACACCTTTTCCACCAACTTCTGTACGACGGCACAAGACCCTGAACTCTGCATGGACCATTTTGAAATGTGCAAATGGACTTCATTCAAGTGCCTAATTGCTCTCATTTTGAGTATTTCACTCTCTATTTACATATGTTCTCAGGAAGGGTAGAGCCCTCCCCTTGTAAACAGGCAGACACAACTCTTTCAACAAGTTGCTCGCAGTTGTTCAGTCTAGCATTCCCCTCTCAAGGCGATCAACCAGGTGCAAGCACCTCTCTTCGGGAAAAGGGGAGAGGAAAACAAGACAGGCTCCGAAATGCTAAATGCGCTGTTTTTTCTCCCTTGAGATCTCATTCTACACTTTCACTTGTGTATGAAAGGCAAGATCAGAACGGGTTAAAAGAGGGAACAACCAAAGGGTATGGAAGAACATAAAAACAAAAGAAAACAAAACAGAACAAGAAAGAGAGAGAGAAATAACTGCACAAGGAACTCGTAAAAGTCATGCCTGGACAAAATTCATCCGTCTCATTCACGCTGCCATTTCTGCAGCAGCCTTCAGCCAAAAGACGAGAGGGTAAATGTCTGAAAAGGGGAGTATTTAGAACGTAGGAACAACCTCTAACTTCTCCATTCATGGAGCCACACCCACCTTTTCTTCGAAAGACAGAATTAACCAGCGGGTTTGTATACAGCTATCAACCAGGGCCAACTACAGCCGCTTCAGAAAAAAAGTGAACGGGAAGAAGAAACCTGTAACACCCAGCGTTCAACACACTTTCCCAACTCCGTCGTACAGAACCTTTAATTTACCGCATTCAGCGTTAATAAGTCATTCGACAGTTCTCTCTAAACCTCTTGCCTGAAGTCTGACCACCGAAGAACCAAGAAGTGCCACCGCTTGATTCCTGCTGGGAGTCGAAGGGGTATACCCCATTCCTTCCTTCACGGAGACGAGGATCAGCGCTCCCCAGACACATAGAATTAACGCGTCCCATTACTGCTACCATTTCTGCCATTTCTGCGGCAGCCTGCCACCAAAAGTTGGACAACACTCTCTCCTTTCGCTAGGGATGAAGAACCTGTCACGTTTCCATTAACGGAGCCACATCCACTTTTCCTTTGTGAGTCCAATACCGAACAAACATTAACCAACGGGTTTGTGTCTGGCCATCAAACAGGTACAAGTAAACGTTTTAGGGAAAAATTCGATCACAAAGGAAACATCTCCAACTGCAAGTGCTAACCCCGAGGCTGTCACGCCGAACCGGCGGATCTCGTTCTACACAATAAACATTCGCATTCACCCTTAATAAGTTAGACGACTTCAGGCACCACAAGAATTTGAGACAAAACCTCTCTGCTGAACATCAACCTGTGACTATCGAGAAACCAAGGAGTGCTTCTGGTAACGGCCTGCTCTAAATGGAATAAAGTTACCCCAGTCTTTCATTTCTTCAGGGACACAAGGACCAGCACTCCCCATCAACACCACCCCCCGAAATCCCAGGGGAACAGCCAAGGAGGTTCAGCACAGATCAAAGAAAACAGCGAGAGCGAGAGGGCTTACACACCTGCGGGGCGTCGGTGGGCGGCTCTCCCGCGCCGGCGCTGCTGCTCGGGCTCGGCTTCCCGCAGGGCTCCGTGCCGAGCAGCTCCTCCGCGGGCACGCTGGGCAGCGGCGGCGGCAGCCAAGCGCCCTCGGCCACGGCGCGGGCCGGCGCCACGCACAGGTTGTAGGAGTAGGGCAAGGTGCCCTCGCAGAAGTCGGCCGGGAAGGCGGCGCCGGGCACGGAGAAGCGCTGCGCGCCCAGGCAGCGCAGCACGGCGGGCGGCCCGGCCCGGCGCAGCCGCGCCAGCACGGCCAGCGCCACGCTCAGCAGGAAGAGGGCGGAGAGCAGCGCCAGCGCCAGCACCAGGTAGAACTGCAGCTCGGCCGGCGAGTCGGCGCCCGCCGCCCGCTCGCTCAGCTCCGGCAGCGCCTCCTGCAAGCTCTCGGCCAGCACCACGTGCAGCGTGGCCGTGGCCGACAGCGCCGGCTGCCCGTGGTCCTTCACCACGGCCACCACACGCTGCTTCGCCGCGTCCCTCTCCGACACGGCCCGCGCCGTCCGCACCTCGCCGCTGTGCAGCCCCACGCGGAACAGCGACGGCTCCGACGCCTGCACCAGCTCGTACGACAGCCACGCGTTGCGCCCCGCGTCCGCGTCCACCGCCACCACCTTGCCCACCAGGTAGCCGGCCTCGGCCGAACGCGGCACCACCTCGAACGCCGCCGGCAACGACGACGCTCCCGACCCCGACGCTCCCGCCGCCGGCGGCGGCCAGAGCACGCGCGGCGCGTTGTCGTTGCGGTCCAGCACGAAGACGCGCACCGTGGCCGTGGAGCTCCGCGACGGCGCCCCGCCGTCCTGCGCCCGCACCGCCACCGCGAACTCGCGGCACTGCTCGTAGTCGAAGGAGCGCTGCGCGTACACCGCGCCGCTCCGCGCCTCCACCGACACGTAGGGCGCCGCGCCCGCGCTGCCGCCCGCCAGCCAGTAGCTCACGCGCCCGTTGGCGCCCGCGTCCGCGTCCCGCGCGCGCACGCGCACCACCGGCGCGCCCGCCGCGTTGTTCTCCGCCACGTAGGCGCTGTAGGCCGCCTCCTCGAACATCGGCGCGTTGTCGTTCACGTCCGACACCTCCAGCACCAGCGACGCGCGGCTCGACAGCGACGGGCTGCCCCGGTCCCTGGCCACCACCGTCACTCGGTGCTCGGACGCCTGCTCGCGGTCCAGCGCGCTCGTCGTCACCACCTTGTACGACCCCACCGACGACGACACCATCGACAGCGGCGCCTCGCCCGACAGCTCGCACCACACCTGACCGTTCTCCCCGGAGTCACGGTCCCGCACTTTCAACAGGGCCACCACCGTGCCGGCCGGCGCGTCCTCGGGCACCGGGCTCGACACCGACGTCACTGTGATTTCGGGCGCGTTGTCGTTCACGTCCAGCACCTCCACTTCCACCTTGCAGTGCGCCACCAGACCGCCCCCGTCCCTCGCCTCCACGGCCAGGCTGAACGCACGCGTGTCCTCGAAGTCCAGCGCCTCCTGCAGCCTGATCGTCCCGCTCTCCGCCTCCACCACGAACTTCTGAAGCACCTTGGCCGGCGTTTCCCCGAAGCCGTAGGTGATGCGGGCGTTGGTGCCGGCGTCGGCGTCGGAGGCGGAGACGTTCAGCACCGTCGAGCCCGGCGGCGCGTCCTCGCGCAGGCTTGTGCGGTACCGGTCCTGCGCGAACACGGGTGGGTTGTCGTTGGCGTCCGTGACGTTGATGCAGAGCTGGGCGGTGCCGCTGCGGGGCGGATCGCCGCCGTCCACCGCCGTCAGCACCAGACGCAGGCTCTGCTTGCTCTCCCGGTCCAACGCATGGCGCAGCACCAGCTCCGCGAACTTGCTGCCGTCCTGGCTCTCCTTCACCTCCACCTCGAAGTATGCGTTGGTCTCCAGCTCGTAGCCCTGCAGTGAGTTGCTGCCCACGTCCGGGTCTTCTGCCATGCCCAAGTAGAACCGAGCGCCGGGAGGAGTCAACTCGTTGATCTCCAGCTGGAAATTGTCTCGCAAGAAGCGCGGCGCGTTGTCGTTGACGTCCTGGATGGCCACCTCGACGTGGAAAACGTTGAGCGGGTTCTGCACCAGCGCCTCGAAGCTGACGGAGCAGGACGCCGACTCGCCGCACATCTCCTCCCGGTCCAGCCTCTCGCTCACGTACAGGTTCCCGCTCTCCCCGCTCACCGTGAAGTATTGCTTCTCCGCGCTGAGCCGCAGCTTGCGTGCCGGCAGCTCCGCCGGGCTCAGCCCCAGGTCCCGCGCCAGCGGCCCCACCAGCGAGCCTCTGCCCAGCTCCTCGGGGATGGCGTACCGGATCCTCTCCGCCGCCGCCCGGCAGCACAACACCAGCAGCAAAGCTGGCAGCAGCACCGCTCGCACGAACGCTCGCCGCCTCTCACTCTGCCTCTGCCTCACCGCCATTGTCGCCAGAGCTTGCCGCACTCCTCCCTCCTGCCGCTTCCGCGACTTCGGCTCCGGCTCGGGCTGCGGCTGCGGCTTCAGCGCCGCTCCGTATCGGCCAACAGCGGCACCCGGAGGCGCCGCCACGACACAGCAGCCGGCCCATGCCCGTGCTTCCGGGGGCCGGGCTTTCGGCCGCTTTTCTGTGGCTGTTCCCAGCTTTGGGGTCTCTTTTTTTTTAGAATCACGAAGCGCGGAGGCACTTGCTTTCTGCAACTCCAAAGACTTTTAAAACTGAGATACGCTGTCAAGTACTTTTAAGTCATCTCCTTGAGTCGCAGTGAATAGTCGGTTGTAACTACTCATGGCAGAGTAATAAATAAATCAACTCAGTTGCTCTTCATAATATCAAGAAGCATCATAAGAGCAATAAAGGATGTCATATCGTTTCAGCACTCTTTCAGGTATTTCAATTCTGCTTTCCTGATATGGACTACCAAGAAGGAAGGATACCTGTTTCAGTAATCAATAAGCAATCAGGCACAGAATGAAGCAGAAGGTAGTGCTATCCTTTCATGATGGGCTGGCAAAGGGTTTCAATATTCACTGCATGTCTTTCTGTTGCTCATTGAAGTCTGTGATGTTTCACACTGTCGAATTAAATTTTAGGGAGAAGAACAATCACCCTCAGAAATGTATCACCCTAAAGGCAAGCTGTATAGCGATATGCTAAGATAGCAGAAAAACAATTGCATTTTTTTTGTCATTCCCAAAAGTTCCTTCTTTTTTTCGTCTCCATCCTTGAGGGGCAGAAATGGGAAAGTGCAAAGCCACGTTGAGTCTTTCATAGAATCATAGAATGGTTTGTGTTCCTTTAGAGATGATGGAGTCCATGTCTCTGCCCTGGTAGGCACATCCTTCACGAGTTCAGGTTGCTCAAAGCACCATTACACCTGTCCTTTGACCCTTTCAGTGCTGTTGCATCCACAACTTCTCTGGGCAACCTGTTCCACTGCCTCAACACTCTCATCATAAAACAGTTCTTCCTTTTCACCATTTGAAACCTATCCTCTTGCAGTTTAAAACCATTGCCCCTTTTGCTGTTAAGAAAGGGCCAGGTAAAAAGTCTTTCTCCAGCTTTCTTTTAAACCACCTTTGTATATTAAAAACGTATAATAAGGTCTCCCCAGAGCCTTCTGTTCTGCAACCTGAAGAACCTCAACTCTTTCAGAGTTCACTTCTCTTCTCTACAACCCATCACAACTGGCAGGTTTGACCCTCTCATAATTGGAAAAATATCTCCCAGAAATATGGAGCCATAAGTATAAACACACTATCATGGGGTCAGTCTTCTGAGAAAGGACAACATATTCTCTTTTACCTTCTGCTTCATTTTCCTCACACATAATATTCTGTCTTACGTGACTTTCATGACAGGAAAACCAGGATCACAGAAAAAATGTCACAGGCCTTGGCACCAGGCATGAAATCAAGCCATTGCTCAAACAAAACCACATTAACCCACCTATTTTCCTGGTTCCAAGACAGCCTCTCACCTTCCTTGCTCTACATTCACAGCCTTTAATAACCCCACAGACAGTATCCCATATTTTGGCTATCTGTCAGACACAGGAAAAAAAGCATTTCATTTCAGGGAAACACAAGTAAATGTTCTAAGGGGCATAAGGGATCTGCAACTCAGTTCAAGAATCAGTCTTAAGTATCAGCTCATAGACACCATCATGCACATGGGCACTTTGGATGTTATGTGACTCTGCAGCCATTAATGCAATATTTACATCTACGCCTAATAACTAGCATTGTCAGGAAATGCTGTACCAGACATGGCAGGTCATTAAATGAGCAACTGCCTCACACATGCTTCAAATAACAATTCCAAAACCAGAAATTTCTGACAAAAATACCCTCCCATCCCCTACATTCACACCAATTTTAATATTGACAAAACATCAGCAGTCATTTCACATTAGCAGGAAGCATGGATAACATCTGAAGATTGGTCGAGGCTGGGGAAACCTTTATACAACCAGGATAAAACTCCACATCACAGTCTTTCAAGGATATATAGATGGAAAGATGACATTTCATACAGCAGGTATTAGACACAGTGCCCAACCCTGAAGCGTGTTTGCACTTCCATGGTTACTGCTTGCAGACAAAATTCATCAGAGCGTTGTCATTCCCTTTCAGGAGTTTCTTAAAGGCAGCCTTAGTGTAAGTGACAGAGGCCTTGGCAGCAGGCGTGAAATTATACCATAGCCCAGCCCAATGGAGTGTACAACCTCCTTTCTTCCTGTTTCAAGGACACTGTCTCACCAATGCCGCATGGACTTCTCACCACGTGCATGCAACAAGCATAGCATTTCTTCCAGTGACACATTATCAGACACACATTTTAGGACACATTACCAAACACAGAGGGGCAAACCTTTACCTCTTTGCAACAAGCAAGGGCAAGAATTAAACCAGAATTCACAGGAAACCTCATGGAACAGGAAAGTAAACTGATGAACCCACAACTTCGCCAGCTGGAGTCCAAACTACTATGCGATATCCAGAAATAAGACACTTTGAGACCTATTTTCCATAGGCCAGGAAGAAACCCTGAGAACTGACAAAACACATGCCTTCCCTCCACCAGTACCTTCTCACACACAGCACCCCAGACACTCTTCTCAAACCATTCAGAGCTTGCATGGTTGTTGATCTTCCTAATTTGCAGATGGACTCCACCCAAAGAACAGTTGCACAGACAACATCTCCTTACCATGGATAATATTTGACTTCTCAGCTTCTGTATGTAACAAGGAAGAGCATTGCTTACAGTAACCCTTTATGGAAACATGTCTGTGAAAGCTCTTTGCAGCTGTAAACATGAAAGACACCTACAGGACAGTCAGACAAATGTAACAGATGGCATCTTCCACACATTATCTCAAAAGGCAGCCCACCTTCAGCACATCAAAAAAAGGAAGGCAAGAAGTTAACACCTGCAAAAAGGAAGGGATTACAACATAGTCTTCTACATTATGGCACTTAGAGTTGAAACACAATTAAGGTATTTAGTAGGAAAAGAGTACACAGTTGGCTCCTCCACAGTTCCCCTTATGGATTTATCATAAGTACATCAATAAAATGTTAGTTAAACATTGATGACAACATGCAAACACACAGGAAGCACCTCCCAGAGCTCCCAATATCTCCGACGAAACTTATATGGGAAGAAGACATCTGCATTGCTCTTCTCCAACCCCACACAACTTCCATGGAGTTTTGGCAAGCACATGACTTCAAATGTCCAACTTTCTAGACCATTTTTCCACAAACTGCACGAGCACCAGGACACAAACTTCACGTACATATCTTGACATCTCTGTACTAAGAAGGAAAATAGATTTGTGTGTTGACTGCACTTTAGAAAAGAAACATCAAGGTTCTAAAAGTAAAAGAGGATTTGTCCTCCAGGAGACACTGGGTCAGTGAACAGTGTGTAACACAGTAATGCATAATAAAATACAAAGCCCCGCTCTAAAGAAACTCAAGTCAACAGTTAACTCCACTTTACCTGCCTCTCATACCAACTATGAGTCTGAGCAATAATCCCACGGGTATCAAGTGCACATTGCCAGCTCATGTCCTTTTTGTCACCTACCACTACCCTCAAGTCCTGCTCCACAAGGGTACTCTCAGTAACCCAGTCTGTATTGAAACTGGGGACTGCCCTCACCCAGGTGCAAGACCTTGAGCTTGGCCTTCTTCAACTTCATTATGTTCACATGGGCCCACTCTGTCAGCCTGTCCAGGTCCCTCTGGATGGCTTCCCTTCCCTCCAGTGAATCAATATTACCACTCAACTTGGTGTTGTCTGCAAACTTGCTGCGCGATCACTCCTACCATCTATGTCATTGTTGTAGGATAACCACAGCCAGCAGCTTAGACTGTACAGACTCTTGCTCACTTACCTGGTTGGGATGGTGGAGGCAATCAGAAGGAGAAAAGCGGGAAGACTCATGGGCTGAGAAAAAGACAGTTTAATAAGTAAAGAAAATGTCGCACACACAAGCCAAGCAAAATAAGGAGTCCTTTCACCACTTCCTATCAGTAGGCAGCTCTTCAGACATCTCCAGGAAAGTAGGGCTCCATCACACATAATGGTTACTTGAGAAGACAAATGCCATAACTCCAAAAATCCCACCCTTCTCTCTTCTTCCACCAGTTCTATATACGGAGCACGACGCCACAAGGTATGGAATAGTCCTTTGGTCAGTCTGGGTCAGCTGTCCCGGCTGTATCCCCACCCAACTTCTTGTGCACTCCCAGCCTATTCGCTGGTGGGGGTGGTAGGAGGAGCAAAAAAAAGGCCTTGACTGCTTATCACAACCAAGAACATCGCTGTTATACCAACACTATTTCCATCCCAAATCCAAAACATAGCACTACACCATCTGCTAGCAAGAACATCACATCCATCCCAGATGAAACCATGACACTCATTGAGGAAGATATTATTGAGATATATTAAATAGTATTGGTCCCAGAATGCACCCTTGAGGAACACCCCATGTTACTGGAGCCCACCTTGACAGTGAGCCACTGACTATAACTCTTTCCTATATTAAATATTATAAAATATATACTGCCTACTATATTAAATTCTATTGGAACAGATAGGAACTGATCAGGTGCAATAATATATCTTAGGCCAAACATATTCAGCGGAAGGAATTGAAACTGCATAGTACCACAACCATGTACCAACAGACTAACTATGACTGGCAGGGAAATGACCATCAGTTCTTCTTTGACACCCCTGCTAACAGAGCTTCCCCAAGTCTTCTCTACACACAACATGTGGCTGAATGAAGATACGCCACTACTTTAAACTTAACCTACATACAGAGGAAACCAGGAGCTGAACAAAATCAGATCAGGAAGGCAAGGAACCATTAAAGACAAAGTCTTGCAGAGAAATTCGCCGGGAAGTCTTCTTCATCTTCAGTGCTGGTGTTGAAATTCATCCCCCTGAGCACCTGCAAATCACTGATGTTTCAAGCACTAGTGCAAACCTAAGGTGTTCCTCTGGACTGCATTGTACAAGGGTTCATTTTAAGAAATACTCAACAGCTCTCATCAACTTTTTCTACACTGTAGCCTGCTCATCTGCAGACAAATATGGAGTTGTGAGTATAAACACTTATCATAGACCTCTATCTCAATTTAAGTCATCCTAGGCTTCTTCAGGTGGCTGAAGGCTTGACAAGGGAAGAAAATATTTGCTACAAAACAACACCCACAGTTTCAAATTCAAAACAACTATGCAGCCATGGGGAAAATGAACCATGACCTTGCAAGACGCAAAGGCCTGAAAGAAAGTGTAATTACATCTATGAAGAAACTCAACATAGCTATGTTCCGATGAAATACAGATGGACAAAGGAGCTTTCACTCAGGAATTATGACCCTTCTACCCATGCATCATCATTCTACATGAATTTTTATTGTGCTAATACTTTAAAATTTTTCATGACAGGGAATCAAGAATCAGAGTATCAATGCCACAGGCCTCAGCAGCAGGCATGAAATTAAACCACTGCTCAGCCAAAACCACAGTGACACACCTATTTGCACGGCTCGGAGCCAGCCTCTCACTCTCCTTCCTCTGCATTCACAGCCTTTACTTGACCACAGACAGTATGCAATATTTTGTCCAAATATCAGCCACAGGCAAAAGAGCATTACATTCAGTGACAACCTAGGCAGAGTCCATCAAAGTCTTTGTCTTGGCAGCAGAACAAGTTCAAGGAATGGATATTCAGATCATCACAATGAGTACGGCAAAAAGTGAACACCCACAGAAAGGAGGGGATCACTACATACTCTTCTAGAATATGGCATGCAAAGGCGGCACCTAAATCATGTATTTAGAAGGTAGGAAATACACAGTTAGCTCTTCCCAAAGCTCCCATTATGTCACTTGTCATAAGTACATAATTCATTGTTTGGTAAGCATTGATAACAACCTGCAGAACCAGAGGAAGAACATCCCAGGGCTCCCAAGACCGCTGGAATCACATGTCCTCTAGCCAAATTTCTTTGGGAAAATGAAACTCACATTTTATGATACTACAGCAGGTCAGTGAATGATGAAGGGTGTAAACATATCTCTTGTGCCTCTAGCATGCAGCTCCCACCACTCTCATCTCCAACCCTTCACGACTTGCATGGTGTTCTTTGACCCTTATAATTTGCAAGCACACAACACAAAAGAGCCAGGTGCCCCAAAACATTTCTCTTCACCTTTCATAAGGAGCACTCCATGGACTTTACATAGATATCTTCACATCTCCACACTGAGAAGGAAGATACAATTGTCTGCTCATGATGCTTCAGAGAGGAAACATCAGAAGCCTACAGGGAAAAGGAGAGCGGTCCTCCAGGGGAGACTGGATCAGCGAACATCTGCATCCCCCTCCTTACATCCTCCCTCACACCTTGAATATCTCCCTCCCACCCTCCTATGGCTCTTCCCATATGCTTGTGTCAACCCAAGACACAAGCAGAGGCTTTTCAATAAATCAGCCTTAAAAGACAGGGAATCATTAAAACATATCTCCTGTGAAGTACACCTTCATGTGCAGCCACCCAACTTCTACGACTTTCTTTCATCTTCACCAGAGGCACACAGACATCTACAAGGGACCGGTTGTATCGAGGCCCATTCTTCCACTCTGTGCACAAACATCAAAGCTTGGACGAATACAAAGACATTTTGTTGCCCACTACGCTATCATGGAGAAAAAAAAGGCTGAGAAGAGCAGAAAGGAGGAGCAGGTGAGTTATACAGGGGGACATTAACAGTCCCTTCTAAAACACCCTCATCCTACTCAAGCACAGGTGCTGTCGGGAAGATAGCTGACCCTGAAAATAACTAACATTTCCTTTTACTGACAATACATAGGTTCAGAAGAGCTAACACTGACACACGATGGGGACAAAAGGAGAAACGACCTGGCACATGATAACAACACAAAGGTTCACTCCAAGGAAGCTCCAGCCAACAGCAGCCCCACCTCTCCTGCCTCCCACACCTACTCTAACGCTGAACAACGAGACCAAGTTCACCTCCCCAGAGAAAGAGGCACCACCACACAGCGAGTTGATCAACGAAGCTCTGCCATCCTTGTAACTAAACCTCATCGTACAGACACGACAGAGAACACGGGTGGGAAAGGACAGAGAAGAGGGAGAGGGAGGCGTGGCAGAGCAAGCGTGGTGGGAGGAGCTCACCGGGGGAGCGGCGGGGTCGGCGCAGCGGGCGCCGTCGGCGTCCTCGGCGAGCAGCGGCGCGGGCTCGGCGGGCGGCGGGCGCGCCGGGAGGGTGTCGCAGCAGCTGCCGCCCGAGAAGCGGAGCTGGCTCTTGCGCGAGTCGGCGGTGAGCGACACCTCGTGCGAGTAGGAGTGCAGGAAGGCGCGGACGCCGTCGATGCCCACGAAGTGCGAGGCCGGGACGCCGCGCAAGGCGCCGCTGCCCGCCGCCAGCAGCTGCGAGCGGCGCCAGCGCCGCAGGCGCAGCGCCAGCAGCAGCAGCAGGAAGGCGAGGAAGAGGCAGGACACGGCCGCCACGGCCAGCACCAGCCAGCGCGTCAGGCTGACGGACGGCTCGCCCGCCGCCGCCGCCGCCGCGCTGCCCAGCTCCGACAGCAGCTCGCCCACGCTCTCGGCCAGCACCACCGTCAGCGTGGCCGTGGCCGACAGCGCCGGACGCCCGTGGTCCTTCACCACCACCACCAGGCTCTGCCGCGCCGCGTCGCGGGACAGCGGCACCCGCGCCGTGCGCACCTCGCCGCTGTGCAGCCCCACGCGGAACAGCGCCGGCTCCGTCGCCTTCGCCAGCTCGTACGACAGCCACGCGTTCTGCCCCGCGTCCGCGTCCACCGCCACCACCTTGGCCACCAGCGCCCCGGGCTCCGCCGACCGCGGCGCCAGCTCCACGCCCGCCCAGCCCGCGCCCGACGCCGGCGGCGGGTACAGCACCTGCGGCGCGTTGTCGTTCTCGTCCACGATCACCAGGCGCACCGACACGTTGCTGCTCAGCGACGGCGCGCCGCCGTCCTCCGCCCGCACCCACAGCCCCACCTCGCGCACCTCCTCGTAGTCGAAGGAGCGCAGCGCGTACAGCGCGCCCGTCTCCGCGTGCACCGACACGTACGACGACAGCGGCGCGCCCCGCACGCGCCCCTCCCACAGCCGGTACCGCACGCGCGCGTTCTGACCCCAGTCCGCGTCCGCCGCCCGCACCGTCAGCACCAGCGCGCCCGCCGCGTTGTTCTCGGCCACCCGCGCGCTGTACCGCGCCTCCGCGAACACCGGCGCGTTGTCGTTCACGTCCAGCACCCGCAGCGACAGCACCGCGCTGCTCCACAGCGGCGGCGAACCGCCGTCCGACGCCCGAACCGTCACGTTGTACTCCGACACCGCCTCACGGTCCAGCTCCCGCGCCGTCACCACGCTGTAGTAGCTGCCCCGAGAGCTCCGCAGCTGGAAAGGGATGCCGTCGTCGAGCGAGCAGGTCACCTGGCCGTTGGGGCCCGAGTCGCGGTCCTGCACGTGCAGCAGGGCCACCACCGTCCCCGGCGGGGCGTCCTCAGAGATCTCGCTCAGTACAGACCTCACCGAAATCTCGGGTGTGTTGTCATTCACGTCTGTCACCATGATCGCAACTTTTGCTGTGTCGAAAAGCTCTCCTCCATCGTGTACCTGCACTTCGAGTTCATGTGAGGAGATCTCCTCGAAGTCCAAATCGTCCTTAAGAAATATTTCTCCTGTCTCAGAGTCCAGGGAAAAAAGATTCGACGCCCGGTCTGAAATTTTATGGAAACTGTATTTCACGTCGCCGTTCATCCCCTCGTCGGCATCGATGGCCGTGACGGTGAGCAGGGCGGAGCCCACGGGCACGTCCTCCGCCACACGCACCGTGTACTCCGCCTGGCTGAACACGGGAGCGTTGTCGTTGGCGTCCAGCACCGCCACGCGGATCCGCGCCGTGCCCGTCCGCGACGGCTCCCCGCCGTCGCTCGCCCTCAGCACCAGCTCGTGAAAGGCCGCCTCCTCCCGGTCCAGCGCCTTCGCCAGCACCAGCTCGGGACGCTGGTCCCCGCCGGGGCCCGCCTGCACGGACAGCGAGAAGTGCTCGTCACCGCTCAGCTCGTACCTCTGCAGGGAATTCCGTCCCACGTCCGGGTCGTGTGCCCCGGCCAGGGGAAATCGCGACCCCGGGGCTGTCGTCTCGCTCATTCTCAGTTCCGTTTCTTTCTCTCGGAAGCTGGGGGCGTTGTCGTTAATGTCCCTGATTTCCACTTCGATTTCATAAAGCTTCATCTCCCCCTCCACGATCACCTCACAGCGCAGCACGCATTGCTGCACACTCTCGCACAGCTGCTCTCTGTCTATCCTCTCCGCTGTCACTAGATGTCCCGTCTTCCCGTGCAGAGCGAAATACTTGGTCTTACCTTCGGAGACAACGCGGACGCCGCGGTCTTGGAGCGCCGGCAGGTCCAGCGTCAGGTCCTTAGCTACGTCGCCCACGAACGAGCCCTTCGGCATCTCCTCGGGAACCGAGTAGCGCAGCTGACCCCACGCCGCCTCCCACGCTGCCATCAGGACACACCACAGCAGGGCTCGCTCCTGCCGGACCCAGAGCCTCCTCGCCGCAAACATCTCCGACGCGGAACCGCAGCCCGCCGTTTCGCCTCCCGATCCGTCTCGGAGACGGGTTCGCCTCTCCCGGGCGGTGCCGCCGGCCCCTCCACCTCGTTGCACTACGGCTCCGCACGGCCCGGACGCTCCGAGACCGCCCACCCGCCCGCCCGCCCATCCAGGCAGACAGCGAGCGAGCCTGGCCGCAGCGGGCGGGGCTGCCTGCACCCTCCGTCCTTCCTCTCGTTCCTCCTCGGTCAACAGCGGCGCCCGCAGCCTCCTCCTGGCACTGCAGCCACCCAGCGCTGCCCTTTCCCACAGGCAGCTCACGGCGGCGAGACACTCAACACGGACACATCGTTTCCCCTCCTCCGGGATTCTCCTGCGATGTCTTTTCTCCAGCCCATCTCTCCTTTGTTCCCCGAGGATCCCATGACCAGCAGGGAGGCAGACACTTACTGTGGTTGTGGTATTTCTACCACACGGGAAAAACGAATTGGTAATGGCGAGAGATGTACGGTAATATATGACGTGTAAAGTACTGCGACCCTTATCGCATTAATCCGACAGCACAATCTCGATCACGAATTGCACAGCTTTTTTTAGCGGTCGTGCTAAATGACGTTTCCCTCACGGTTTCTGCAGATCAAAAGGACGTCCTACAGCCACATTAGTCCCCACATCACGACTAAGAAAACAAAGCAACAATGAAGATCCTCCCTCAAAGGGAGGGCAGGGATTTCCGGGCAGAGCATTTTCTCTACGCCCTTCTTTTATTTAACGACGCATATTATTTCTACCGCAGAGGAAATATGACTTTCTACTGCAGAAAGATGTAGAGTGAAATATTTTTTTTGCTAATATGACGAGTAGAATATTATGAGTCTTATCGTATCCGTCCCAAAGCACAGACCTCATCAGAACATGTTGTAGCAGTCATGCCTGAATGATTGGTACAAGGACGGCAAAAGAAAACATGCTCTGCTATAAGAAAACGTGATATTCAGACCAACTCCGTCCCGGACAACGTGAGATATCGGGGTCACTAACCCACGCAGTCGGAACTTCAATGGTATTAATTTTAATTTTTTTTAGATTTTAAAAAATGTTTAACGTTTTTAATAGCGGTTGAAGAGATTGATGCTTATCAGTAAAGCATTCATCTAATTCATGTATCTTCATGATCGTAGGACATACGATCGTAGGATCGTATTCAACCAAATACTGTAGGGTGGCTGAAAACAAGTATGGCTGCACACCATAAACTGACATTTTGAGTTTTTCCTTGTCCGTTTATTTATGTTCTCAGGGTGGGTAGAGCCCCCCCCCTTCTAAATTGAATTACACTGAGATGTTGGTACATATACAGAGAAAGCTAACACTGGAGCAGGAAAGTTGAAGGACTTCAACGTGTGGTTTCCCTTTTGAAGAGCACACATTACATTTAATCGAGTAATTAGATAGCTTGAACGACCATGGAGGGAGATTGATTTTCTCACAAATGATGATGTAAGAGATTGATGCTCAGTAGTAAAGCATTCGTCTAATTCTTGAGTCTTCACATTGGTAGGTCACCTTTTCAAGCAAATACTGTAAGACGGCTAAAGGACAAGTACGGCTGCACACCCTGAACTATGCGGACCATGGACTTGGTTCAAGTGCCTAATTGCTGTCAGTTTGAGCATTTCCTCCTCGTTTTACCTATGTCCTCAGGCCTCCACTTGTAAACAGGAGGACATAACAACTGCTTCAAAAAGTGGCCAAGAGACCGAATTGCCCAGTCTAGTATTCCTCTGTAAGCGCGATCAACCTGGTCCAAGTACTTCTCTTTGGGAAAAGGGGAGCTGAAAAGAAGGGCTCTGAAACACTAAACGTGATTATTTTGTTTTTCTTGAGATCCTGTTCTACACCTCCACGTGTGTATGAAAGACAGATAAGGAAACGGTAAAAAAAAGGGACTACCTCCCGGATGGAAGAAAAAAGAACTCAGATAAATCATTCCTGGACAAAATTCATCCATCCCATTAATGCTGTAATTTCTGCAGCAGCAGGACTCCAAAGGACGAGAGGACACACGGTGGAAGAGGTAGAACATTCTGTAACAATGAAGAGGAACAACCTATAACTTCTCCACTCGTGGAGCCCCACTCACCCTTCTTTCGGACAACGAGCGTTCACTACATTTTCCGTGTTTCAGAACCCTTAATTTACCGCGTTTACCGTAACAAACTCGAGCAAGAGTTGTAGTCAAAACCTCTCATCTGAACCCATGACTAGCGAAGAACCACGAAGTGTGGCCACTTGATTCCTAATGTGAGTGGAAGGGGCATACCCTGTTCTTTCCTTCACGGACACAAGGATCAGGACTTCCCATACACGCGAAATTAAGCCGTCCCATTAATTACTACTACTGTTTCTGCAGCAGCATTCAACAAAAAGTTTGGCAGCACTTTCTTCTTTCACTAGGGACAAGAGACCTGTCTCTTTTCCATTCATGGAGCTACACGGAAGTTCCCTTTCGGAGAACAATACCTAAAAACCGTAACCAAGGGGTTTCTTTCCAGCTATCAGCGAAGTCTAAGTACATGCCCAAACCCGAATGGCAGTTACTCCAGTTTTTCATTATCTCACGGACACAAGGACAAGCCCTCCCCATCCATACCATCCCCGAAACACCAGGGGAACAGCCAAGGAGGTTCAGCACAGATCAAAGAAAACAGCGAGAGCGAGAGGGCTTACACACCTGCGGGGCGTCGGTGGGCGGCTCTCCCGCGCCGGCGCTGCTGCTCGGGCTCGGCTTCCCGCAGGGCTCCGTGCCGAGCAGCTCCTCCGCGGGCACGCTGGGCAGCGGCGGCGGCAGCCAAGCGCCCTCGGCCACGGCGCGGGCCGGCGCCACGCACAGGTTGTAGGAGTAGGGCAAGGTGCCCTCGCAGAAGTCGGCCGGGAAGGCGGCGCCGGGCACGGAGAAGCGCTGCGCGCCCAGGCAGCGCAGCACGGCGGGCGGCCCGGCCCGGCGCAGCCGCGCCAGCACGGCCAGCGCCACGCTCAGCAGGAAGAGGGCGGAGAGCAGCGCCAGCGCCAGCACCAGGTAGAACTGCAGCTCGGCCGGCGAGTCGGCGCCCGCCGCCCGCTCGCTCAGCTCCGGCAGCGCCTCCTGCAAGCTCTCGGCCAGCACCACGTGCAGCGTGGCCGTGGCCGACAGCGCCGGCTGCCCGTGGTCCTTCACCACGGCCACCACACGCTGCTTCGCCGCGTCCCTCTCCGACACGGCCCGCGCCGTCCGCACCTCGCCGCTGTGCAGCCCCACGCGGAACAGCGACGGCTCCGACGCCTGCACCAGCTCGTACGACAGCCACGCGTTGCGCCCCGCGTCCGCGTCCACCGCCACCACCTTGCCCACCAGGTAGCCGGCCTCGGCCGAACGCGGCACCACCTCGAACGCCGCCGGCAACGACGCCGCTCCTGACCCCGACGCTCCCGACCCCGACGCCGGCCAGAGCACCCGCGGCGCGTTGTCGTTGCGGTCCAGCACGAAGACGCGCACCGTGGCCGTGGAGCTCCGCGACGGTGCCCCGCCGTCCTGCGCCCGCACCGCCACCGCGAACTCGCGGCACTGCTCGTAGTCGAAGGAGCGCTGCGCGTACACCGCGCCGCTCCGCGCCTCCACCGACACGTAGGGCGCCGCGCCCGCGCTGCCGCCCGCCAGCCAGTAGCTCACGCGCCCGTTGGCGCCCGCGTCCGCGTCCCGCGCGCGCACGCGCACCACCGGCGCGCCCGCCGCGTTGTTCTCCGCCACGTAGGCGCTGTAGGCCGCCTCCTCGAACACCGGCGCGTTGTCGTTCACGTCCGACACCTCCAGCACCAGCGACGCGCGGCTCGACAGCGACGGGCTGCCCCGGTCCCTGGCCACCACCGTCACTCGGTGCTCGGACGCCTGCTCGCGGTCCAGCGCGCTCGTCGTCACCACCTTGTACGACCCCACCGACGACGACACCATCGACAGCGGCGCCTCGCCCGACAGCTCGCACCACACCTGACCGTTCTCCCCGGAGTCACGGTCCCGCACTTTCAACAGGGCCACCACCGTGCCGGCCGGCGCGTCCTCGGGCACCGGGCTCGACACCGACGTCACCGTGATTTCGGGCGCGTTGTCGTTCACGTCCAGCACCTCCACTTCCACTTCGCAGTGCGCCACCAGACCGCCCCCGTCCCTCGCCTCCACGGCCAGGCTGAACGCACGCGTGTCCTCGAAGTCCAGCGCCTCCTGCAGCCTGATCGTCCCGCTCTCCGCCTCCACCACAAACTTCTGAAGCACCTTGGCCGGCATTTTCCCGAAGCCGTAGGTGATGCGGGCGTTGGTGCCGGCGTCGGCGTCGGAGGCGGAGACGTTCAGCACCGTCAAGCCCGGCGGCGCGTCCTCGCGCAGGCTTGTGCGGTACCGGTCCTGCGCGAACACGGGTGGGTTGTCGTTGGCGTCCGTGACGTTGATGCAGAGCTGGGCGGTGCCGCTGCGGGGCGGATCGCCGCCGTCCACCGCCGTCAGCACCAGACGCAGGCTCTGCTCGCTCTCCCGGTCCAGCGCACGGCGCAGCACCAGCTCCGCGAACTTGCTGCCGTCCTGGCTCTCCTTCATCTCCACCTCGAAGTATGCGTTGGTCTCCAGCTCGTAGCCCTGCAGTGAGTTGCTGCCCACGTCCGGGTCTTCCGCTATGCCCAAGTAGAACCGAGCTCCAGGAGAAGTCAACTCGTTGATCTCCAGCTGGAAATTGTTTTGTAGGAAGTGCGGCGCGTTGTCGTTGACGTCCTGGATGGCCACCTCGACGTGGAAAACGTTGAGCGGGTTCTGCACCAGCGCCTCGAAGCTGACGGAGCAGGACGCCGACTCGCCGCACATCTCCTCCCGGTCCAGCCTCTCGCTCACGTACAGGTTCCCGCTCTCCCCGCTCACCGTGAAGTATTGCTTCTCCGCGCTGAGCCGCAGCTTGCGTGCCGGCAGCTCCGCCGGGCTCAGCCCCAGGTCCCGCGCCAGCGGCCCCACCAGCGAGCCTCTGCCCAGCTCCTCGGGGATGACGTACCGGATCCTCTCCGCCGCCGCCCGGCAGCACAACACCAGCAGCAAAGCGAGCAGCAGCACCGCTCGCCCCACAGCTCGCTGCCTGCTCTGCCTCACCGCCATTGTCTCCAGAGCTCGCCGCGCTCCTCCCTCCTGCCGCTGCCGTGGCTCCGGCTCGGGCTGCGGCTGCGGCTCCAGCGCCGCTCCGCGTCGGCCAACAGCGGCACCCGGAGGCGCTGCCACGACACAGCAGCCGGCCCATGCTAGCGCTCCCGGGGACCAGAATTTTGGCCGCTGTTCAGTGTCTGTCCCCAGCTTTGGGGTCTCTTTTTTTTAGAATCAAGAAGCACGGGGACACTTGATTGCTTCAACTCCTAAGGCTTTTTAAACTGAGATATGCTGTCAAGTACTTTTAGGTCATCTCCTTAAGTCGCCGTGAATAGTTCGAAGTAATTATTCATGGTAGAGCAAAACATATGCATGTATTCATGCGCCGCCACAACACCGCAGCCTTTTTAGTGTTTAGTGGCTGCCCCCAGCTTTGGGGTCTCTCTTTTGTTAGAATCAGGAAGCACGGGGGCACTTGCTTGCTGGAACTCCAAAGGCTTTTAAAACTGCGATACGCTGTCAAGTACTTTCAGGTCATGTCCTTGAGCCACAATGAATAGTCGGTAGTAACTACTCATGGCGGAGCAATAAAAAAAGCAACTCGGCTGCTCTTCATAAAATCCAGAAGGATCTATAAGAGGAAGAAACGATGGCATGGCTTTTTAGCGCTCTTTCAGGTATCTTCAGTTCTGCTTTCCTGACATGGGACGACTACCAAGAAGGAAGGATACCTGTTTCAGTAATCAATAAGCAATCAGGCACAGAATGAAGCAGAAGTTAGGGCTATTCTTTCATGATGGGCTGGCAAAGGGTTTCCATCTTCACTGCATGTCTTCCTTTTGCTCATGGAAGTCTCTGGCGTTTGTCACACTGTCGATTTATATTTTAAAGAGAGGAATAATCACTCTGAGAAATGTATCATCCTAAGACCAAGCTGTATATCTCTATATTAAGACAGCAGAACAACATTTACAGTTTTGTCATTCACAGAAGTTCCTTATTTTTTTAATCTCCATATTTGAGGGGCAGAAAACACGAACGTGCAAAGCCACGTCAAATATTTCATAGAACCTTAGAATGGTTTGTGTTCCTTTAGAGATGATGCAGTCCACTTCTCTGCCATGGTCAGGCACATCCTTCACTAGATCAGGCTGCTCAAAGCACCATTACACCTGTCCTTTGACCCTTTCAGTGCTAGTGCATCCACAACTTCTCCGGGCAACCTGTTCCACTGCCTCAACACTCTCATCATAAAACAGTTGTTCCTTTTTGACCATTTGAAACCTACCCTCCTGCAGTTTAAAACCGTTGCCCCTCCTCCTATCACAACACACCCTGATAAAAATCTTTCTCCGTTTTTCTTTTAAGCCTCCTTTATATATTAGAAAGGAACAATAAGGTCTCCCCATAGCCTTCCGTTTTCCATGCTGAAGAACCTCAACTGCTTCTGAGCTAAATTGTCTTCTCTATAACCCTATGCAACTGGTAGGTTTACTTCTGACCCTCTCTTAATTGGCAAAAAACATCTCTTGAGAGGATAATACACTATGAGCACACAAAGAAGGGAGGTATATTTATTTGCTCACCAACATTCTGAGAAGAATAAGAAGGATTCTAAAGCGCATGAGTGATAATTGGTCAAAATAAAAAACAAGCTGTCATCTAACAAGGAATGGGTCAACAAACCTGAACTCATTCATACAGCAAGCTACCAGTGTGGCCTTAAGGACTTACTCTGGGTTATTTAGTGGGTGGTTTCTTTTTAAGAAACAATCGGCTCTCAGCAATTATATTCGACTCTGTGGCCTGCTCATCTCCCACGAACATGGAGCCAGATGTTTAAACAACATATTAAGGGGTCAGTCTTTTCAGAAAGGACAACAGATTCTCTTTTACCTTCTGCTTCATTTTCCTCACACACAATATTCTGTCTTACATGACTTTCACAACAGGAAAACCAGGGTCACAGAAAAAATGGCACAGGCCTTGGCACCAGGCATGAAATTAAGCCATTGCTCAGATAAAACCACATTAACCCACCTATTTTCCTGGTTCCAAGACAGCCTCTCACCTTCCTTGCTCTACATTCACAGCCTTTAATAACTCCACAGACAATATCCCATATTTTGTCTATGTGTCAGCCACAGGAAAAAAAGAATTTCATTTCAGGGAAACACAAGTAAATGTTCTAAGGGGCACAAGCGATCTGCAACTCAGTTCAAGAATTGGTCTTAAGTATCAGCTCGTAAACACCATCATGCACATGGGCACTTTGGATGTTATGTGACTCTGCAGCCATTAATGCAATGTTTACATCTACGCCTAATAACTAGCATTGTCAGGAAATGCTGTACCAGACATGGCAGGTCATTAAATGAGCAACTGCCTCACACATGCTTCAAATAACAATTCCAAAACCCAGAAATTCCTGTCAAAAATACCCTCCCATCCCCTACATTCACATCAATTTTAATATTGACAAAACGTCAGCAGTCATTTCACATTAGCAGGAAGCATGGATAACATCTGAAGATTGGTCGAGGCTGGGGAAACCTTTATACAACCAGGATAAAACTCCACATCACAGTCTTTCAAGGATATATAGATGGAAAGATGACATTTCATACAGCAGGTATTAGACACAGTGCCCAACCCTGAAGCGTGTTTGCACTTCCATGGTTACTGCTTGCAGACAAAATTCATCAGAGCGTTGTCATTCCCTTTCAGGAGTTTCTTAAAGGCAGCCTTAGTGTAAGTGACAGAGGCTTTGGCAGCAGGCGTGAAATTATACCATAGCCCAGCCCGATGGAGTGTACAACCCCCTTTCTTCCTGTTTCAAGGACACCCTCTCACCAATGTAGCATGGACTTCTCACCACGTGCATGCAACAAGCATAGCATTTCTTCCAGTGACACATTATCAGACACACATTTTAGGACACATTACCAAACACAGAGGGGCAAACCTTTACCTCTTCGCAACAAGAAAGGGCAAGAATGAAACCAGAATTCACAGGAAACCTCATGCAACAGGAAAGTAAACTGATGAACCCACAACTTCGCCAGCTGGAGTCCAAACTACTATGCGATATCCAGAAATAAGACACTTTGAGACCTATTTTCCATAGGCCAGGAAGAAACCCTGAGAACTGACAAAACACATGCCTTCCCTCCACCAGTACCTTCTCACACACAGCACCCCAGACACTCTTCTCAAACCATTCAGAGCTTGCATGGTTGTTGATCTTCCTAATTTGCAGATGGGCTCCACCCAAAGAACAGTTGCACAGACAACATCTCCTTGCCATGGATAATATTTGACTTCTCAGCTTCTGTATGTAACAAGGAAGAGCATTGCTTACAGTAACCCTTTATGGAAGCATGTCTGTGAAAGCTCTTTGCAGCTGTAAACATGAAAGACACCCACAGGACAGTCAGACAAATGTAACAGATGGCATCTTCCACACATTATCTCAAAAGGCAGCCCACCTTGAGCTCATCAAAACAAGGAAGGCAAGAAGTTAACACCTGCAAAAGGGAAGGGATTAGAATATAATCTTCTACATTATGGCACTTAGAGTCGAAACACAATTAAGGTATTTAGTAGGAAATGAGTACACAGTTGGCTTCTCCAAAGTTCCCCTTATGGATTTATTGTAAGTACATCAATAAAATGTTAGTTAAAAATTGATGACAACATGCAAACACACAGAGGAAGCACCTCCCAGGGCTCCCAATATCTCAGGCCAAACTTACAAGGGAAGAAGACATTCAGATTGTGTTAAATTACAGCTAGGCACTGAACAGGGAAAGAGGAAACCATCCCTCTTTTGTCCTTCAACAGCACATTCTACTAACATTCATAAGTTCCCACGACTCTCTTCGCACACTTGCATGGAGTTTTTGGCAAGAACATAGCCTCAAAGCTCCAACTGTCTAGAGGACCACAGACAGATTTCACATCTTTACATCTCTGAACTAAGAAGGAAAATAGATTTGTATGTTGACTACGCTTTAGAAAAAAAAATCAAGGTTCTATAAGTAAAAGAGGAGTTGTCCTCCAGGAGACACGGGGTCAGCAGATATTGTGCAATACAGTAATGCATTATAAAACACAAAGCCCCGATCTAAAGAAACTCAAGTCAAAAGTAACTCCAAAAGTAACCTGCTGCACTCAATCCAGCAGTCTGTATTGAAACGGGGGATTGCCCCGACACAGGTGCAGGACCTTGCACTTGGCCTTCTTGAATTTTATTATGGATGAAGTTCACTTCTGGGTCGCTTTCCTTCTCTCCAGTGAATCAACGGTACCACTCAACTTGGTGTTGTCTGCAGACTTGCTGTGCTATCACTCACTCCTACCATCTATGTCATTCTCCTGGGTTATACCACAGCCAGCAGTTAAGATCACGCAGCCTCCCACTCACTCCCTACTTGGGATGGTGGAGAGAATCAGAAGGGCAAAAGTAATAAGACTCATGGGCTGAGATAAAGACAGTTAAATTTTCTTTACTTAAAAGAAAATGTCATGCACACAAGCCAAGCAAAATAAGGAGTTCTTTCACCACTTTCTATAGGGAGGCAGCTCTTCAGACATCTCCAGGAAAGTAGGGCTCTATCACACATAATGTCTACTTGAGAAGACAAACGCCATAACTCCAAAAGTCCCACCCTTCTTTCTTCTT
The DNA here is from genome assembly GCF_964199755.1 of Larus michahellis. Taxonomy (NCBI): domain Eukaryota; kingdom Metazoa; phylum Chordata; class Aves; order Charadriiformes; family Laridae; genus Larus; species Larus michahellis. The sequence continues at coordinate 1,944,091 of NC_133906.1, read as the reverse complement.
CCACCAGTTCTATATACGGAGCATGACGCCACAAGGTATGGAATAGTCCTTTGGTCAGTCTGGGTCAGCTGTCCTGGCTGTATCCCCACCCAACTTCTTGTGCACTCCCAGCCTACTCACTGGCGGGGGTGGTATAAGTAGCAAAAAAAGGCCTTGACTGCTTAGCACAACCAAGAACATCACTCTTATACCAACAGCATTTCCATCCCAAATCTAAAACATAGCACTACACCATCTGCTAGCAAGAACGTCACATCCATCCCAGATGAAACCATGACACTCATTGAGGAAGATATTATTGAGATATATTAAATAGTATTGGTCCCAGAATGCACCCTTGAGGAACACCCCATGCTACTGGTGCCCACCTCGACAGTGAGCCACTGACTATAGCTCTTTCCTATATTAAATACTATAAAATATGTGCTGCTTACTATATTAAATTCTACTGGAACAGATAGAAACAGGTCAGGTGCAATAATGTATCTTAGGCCAAACATATTCATCAGAAGGAATTGAAACTGCATAGTACCACAACCACGTACCAACAGACTAACTATGACAGGCAAGGAAATGACCATCAGTTCTTCTATAGCCCCCCCACCAACAGAGCTTCCCCAAGTCTTCTCTACAACCCTACACAACCTCCAGGCTGGCTTCTGAACCTCAGAATTGGAAAAAAACATATCATGAGAGTGTAATGCAGTATGATCACACCAAAAGGAAGATAGATTTGCTCACCAACATTCTGTGAAAAAAAAGAAGGCATGTTAAGTACATGGAGGAAGATCAGGAAGCACGGGGACACTTGATTGCTTCACCCTCTAAGGCTTTTTAAACTGAGATATGCTGTCAAGTACTTTTAAGTCATCTCTTTGAGTTGCAGTGAATAGTTCGAAGTGATTATTCATGGTAGAGCAAAAAAATTCATGTTGGAGTAATCAATAAATAATCAGAAAAAGAATGAAGCGAACATCATTGCAATCCTGTCATGTTGGACCTGCAAAGGGTTCCTGTCTTTCTTGTATTTCTTCCAGTTGCTCATGGAAATATTGGATGTTTGTCCCCCTGTTGATTTTTAGTTTACGGAGAAGAATAATCACACTGAGAAGTGTATCAGCCTAAAGATCATGTTTATACATCTATGGTAAGATAGCAGAACATCATTTACTTTTTTGTTTGTGACTTACAGAAGATGCACCTTTTGCCTCTCCATACTTGAGGGACTGACAAGTGCAAACCCTCGTTGAGTCTTTCATAGTATGGTTTGGGTCGAAATGGACCTTTAAAGATCATTTAGTTCAACATTTCTGCCATGTGCAATGACATCCTTCATTAGATCACATTGCTCAAAGCCCCATACAACCTGACCTTGAAACCTTCCAATGATGGCACATCCACTACTTCTCTGGGAAGCCTCTTCCAGTGCCTCACCTCCTTCACCATAAAACATTTCTTCCTTATGTCCAATCAAAATCTACCCACTTACAGTTTAAAACCATTGTGTCTTCTCCTGTCACAATAGGCCCTGATAAAAAGTCTCTCTCTATCTTTCTTAGAAGCCCCCTTCATATAATAAAACGGAGCGATAAAATGTCCCCAGAGCCTTCTGTTCTCCAGGCTGAAGAACCTCTACTCTCTCAGCCCTTCTACATAGCAAGCAGAAACTTTTTATGTCATTGTTGTGGTTTCACCCCAGCCTGTAGCTAAGACCACGCAGCTGCCTGCTCACTCCCAGGGCTGGATGGGGGAGAAAATCAGAAGAGTAAGAGGGAGAAAACTCATGGCTTGAGATAAACACAGTTTAAAAAGTAAAAGAAAAGGCACACACTCAAATACATGAGCAAAGCTCCTGAAACACAAATTAATTCACCACTTCCCATTGGCAGGCAGATGTTCAGCCCTCTCCAGGAAAGCAGGCCGCCATCAGGATTAATGGGAAGACAAACAACATAACTCCAAATGTCCCTCCTTTCCTTCTTCTTCCCCCAGCTTTATATACTGCACATGATGTCACATGGTATGGAATAGCCCTGTGGGCAGTTCAGGTCAGCTCTCCCAGCTGTATCCCCTCACAATTTCTTGTACACTGCCAGCCTACTCACTGGCAGGGCAGTGTGAGGAGCAGAAAAGGCCTTGACTGCTTAGCTCAACCAAAAACGTCAGTGTTTTACCAACACTATTTCCAACCCTCATTCAAAACACAGCACTACAGCAGCTGCTAGCAGGAAAGTCAAGTCCATCCCAGATGAAACCACGACACTCATTCAGCAAGATATTATTGAGATACATTAAATAGTATTGGACACAGTACAGACCCTTGAGGAATACCACATGTTACCGGTTTCCTCTTGGACACTGAGCCACTGACTATAGCTCTTTTGATGCAGACAGCCAGCAGATCCTTATCCATCTAACAGTCCACCTGTCCAACCCATATCTCTCCAACTGAGAGGCCACCATGCAATGGGACATGCGGTGGGGAACACCCTGCACATGTTCCCCCACTGATCCCTACTCTGTTCATGGAAACCTTGGCTGGGCTGGGTTGCCACTCTGCATTTTGAAGACTGCAGTAGAAATGGCTTTGCTTTCTTTCCCTACAAACAAGTGTGCCTCTGGCAGCACAGGTATGCACACAACAGCTGCCCTTCTTACAGCTGTGACCCTTCAAGGTGGGCACAGGAAGTGCCCCTGCACTCAGACAATTAGAAGCAATCTGACCTTCCCCATTTCATCAGACAGCCTGAGGACTGGCTCTAGCTCATGACAATCAAGGCAAGAGTTAAAAACAGATACAAATGAACAGAAAAGCTGTAATAATATTTCTTAGCCCAAACATATTGAGCACAAGGAACTGAAACTGCATAGTACCACAACCATGCACCTAACATAGTAACTATGACAACCAAGGAAATGACCATCAGTTCTTCTGTGGCCCCTCTGCCAAGAGAGTTTCCCCATGTCTTCTCTACAACCCTACACAAGCTGCAGCTTTGCTTCAGACCCTCAGCAGTGGCACAAGCATATCATGAGAGTATAATGCAGCAAGTTCAAGACAAAAGGGAGGTAGATTTGCTCACCAACATTCTGTGAAAAAATAGAAAGCATGTTAAGTACATGGAGGATAGATGTCTGAACTAAAAGAGGAGCACTCATCCAAGAGAGACTGGGGAAAATCTAACTATCAGCTTCTGGGGAATTTCCTCCCCTCTTTTATCACACACACTGTTACACAGAGATGGCACTTCTACTGACATCATGCTTTAATCCCCTCTCCCTAACACAACCAGAACACAAATATAACCTCACATCTCCTGCCTTCCACAAAAACAGAAGGATGAGCAAGAGGCACTAGCGCACAACACGTGGATAAATGAAGATATGCCACTACTTCAAACTTAACCTACATACAGAGGAAACCAGGAGCTGAACAAAATCAGATCAGGAAGGCAAGGAACCATTAAAGACAAAGTCTTGCAGAGAAGCTCACCGGGAAGTCTTCTCAGTCTTCACTGCTGGTGTTGAAATTCATCCCCCTGAGCACCTGCAAATCACTGATGTTTCAAGCACAAGTGCAAACCTAAGGTCTTCCTCTGGACTGCATCGTACAAGGGTACGTTGTATGAAATACAGATGGATAAAGGAGCTTTCACTCAGGAATTATGACCCTTCTGCCCATGCATCATCATTCTACGTGTCCTTTTATTGTGCAAATTCTTTATGGTTTTTCAGGACAGGGAATCTCCGATCACCACATGAATGGCACAGGCCTCAGCAGCAGCCATGAAATCAAACCACTGCTCAGCCAAATCCACAGTGACACACCTATTTGCATGGCTCAGAGCCAGCCTCTCACCCTCCTTCCTCTGCATTCACAGCCTTTACTTGACCACAGACAGTATCCAATATTTTGTCCAAACAGCAGCCACAGGCAAAAGAGCATTACATTCAGTGACACCTTAGGCAAACAGAGTCCATCAAAGTCCTTGTCTTGGCAGCTAAACAACTTCAAGGAATGAACGTACATTCCTCTTTCAGCCCAACAACCACAAGAGCTCTTTTAAGGTTTTAAAGGTTACAAGCCACAATGAGGCCCAGATTTACACCTGGACAATAACAATAATAATAATAGTAATAATAGTAATAATAGTAGTAGTAATGATAATAGTAATAATATTAATATTAATAGTAATAATAATAATAATAATAATAATAATACAACCCAAATTAAAAAATATGGAGAACAAGGATCACAACAAGGATTTCTAATTATACCACAGCAAACTTTTTCACCTGACCTGTCTCAGCACAGACAGAACTTTTCACCCTGACCAAACATCTTCAATGTGAAAATGATCTTTGCTGACAGACACCATTGAAGAAAAAGTTGCACACACAACTTCTCCTTACAGACAACAAGGATCGCAACATGGACATATGCAAAGAGATTTCTCTGCTCATCATACTCATTTGAAAAAATGACAAGTGTTCTCAAGGGCATAAGTGATTTGTAACTTCAAGAGAGACCCAGTCACCTAAGTATCACCCCAAAGAGAGCATGATCTGACACAGCGTGTTGGGCAACTTGCAAGACAGGTCACTCTGAAACTTTAATATAAAATCGACATCAGTGCGCAATAACTGCCACTCATGGGAAACATCATACAACAGGAAAGCAAACTGGTGAACCCACGACTTGGCCAGCTGGAATATGAGTAGTGTGATATCCAAAAATGAGACACCTTCAGATTCATTTTACTTAGTCTAGCAACAAAACCTGACCTTCCAAATTTGAAAATACACTCCAATGGGAGAAAAGATGCACAGACAACTTTTCTTTACCATGCATAATATTTGACTTCTCTCCATGTGCGTGTGACAAGCAAGAGCATTTCTTTCAGTGATATTTTAAAAAAAAAAACCAAACATGTTTACGGAAGTCTTTCCCTTTACAGCTGTAAACATGAAAGCCACATACGGGACAGTCAGACAAATATAGCCGATGAGATCTTCCACACATTGTCAGAAAGAATAGCCCAGCTGACACATGCAGAAAGGAAGAGATCACAACATACTCTTCCAGATTATGGAACTTACAGTAGGTACATAATTCAGGTATTTAGTAGAAAACGAATACAGTTTGTTCTTCATAAAGCTCCCTTTATGACATTTCTCCTAACTACACAATTCAGATGTTAGTTAAGAAATGATGACACCCTGCAATGACATGGGAAAAACCACCCAGGACTCCCAATACAGCTGGAATAATATATGTGCTAGCAAAAATTCTTTGGGAAGATGCAATCGCATGACATCACACATGGACACTAAACAGGGAACACTGCAAATCTCTTGTGTCCTTCAACAGACCCTCACGAAGACTCCCAGGACTGTCATCTCCAACCATTCACAACTTGCATGGTGTCCTTTGACACTCATAATTTGAAAGCATATAACATCAAAGGTCCAGTTGCCCAGACCAGTTCTCTTCAACATGCACCAGAACCACCTGTGGACTTCACATCAATATCTTTACATCACTGTACTAAGACGGAACATATATTTGTCTACTTAACAGCCTTCCGGGAAGAAACATGGTGGTTTTAAATGTAAATGAGGAGCTGTCCTCCAGAAAAGACGGAGTCAGTGAACATCTTCACAGGGCCAAGCCCCCTCCTTACGTCTCCTCCCATACCTTGAATCTCTCCCCTCCCACCCTCCTATGGCTCTTGCCATAGCATCTATCGTCAAGCCAAGACACATCTAGCTCTCTTTCAAAGAAGTCAAACTTAAAAGAAAGGGAATCAGCAAAACATATCTCCCATTTCCTCCAATACCCCTTCATATGCAACTACCCAAGGACCTTCACAAATAGTCACAACTTCTACGGTTGTCCTTCATCTTCAAATCAGGCAGACAGACATCGACAAGGGACCAGTTGTTGCCCAGTCCCTTCCTCCACCCGGTGAACAAAGATCAAAGCACGAACGAATACAAAGACATATCGTTGCTCACCCCGTTATCAAGTAGAAACAGAAAGGCTGAGAAGAGCGGAAACGACGAGCAGCTGAGTTATACAGGGGGCCATTAACAGTCCCTTCCAAAACACTCTCATCCCATTCAAGCACAAGTGCGGTCTGGAAGATAGCTGACCCTGCTAATAACGAAAACTGCGTTTTGCTGATCATGCGATACATGGGTTCAGAAGAGCTAATCCTGACACATGTCGGGGACAAAAGGAGAAACGAAGCTTTGCCTTCCTTGTAACGAAACCTCATCCTACAGACAGGACAGAGAACATGGGTGGGAGAGGACAGAGAAGCGGGAGAGGGAGGCGTGGTGGAGCAAGCGTGGTGGGAGGAACTCACCGGGGGAGCGGCGGGGTCGGCGCGGCGGGCGCCGTCGGCGTCCTCGGCGAGCAGCGGCGCGGGCTCGGCGGGCGGCGGGCGCGCCGGGAGGGTGTCGCAGCAGCTGCCGCCCGAGAAGCGGAGCTGGCTCTTGCGCGAGTCGGCGGTGAGCGACACCTCGTGCGAGTAGGAGTGCAGGAAGGCGCGGACGCCGTCGATGCCCACGAAGTGCGAGGCCGGGACGCCGCGCAAGGCGCCGCTGCCCGCCGCCAGCAGCTGCGAGCGGCGCCAGCGCCGCAGGCGCAGCGCCAGCAGCAGCAGCAGGAAGGCGAGGAAGAGGCAGGACACGGCCGCCACGGCCAGCACCAGCCAGCGCGTCAGGCTGACGGACGGCTCGCCCGCCGCCGCCGCCGCCGCCGCGCTGCCCAGCTCCGACAGCAGCTCGCCCACGCTCTCGGCCAGCACCACCGTCAGCGTGGCCGTGGCCGACAGCGCCGGACGCCCGTGGTCCTTCACCACCACCACCAGGCTCTGCCGCGCCGCGTCGCGGGACAGCGGCACCCGCGCCGTGCGCACCTCGCCGCTGTGCAGCCCCACGCGGAACAGCGCCGGCTCCGTCGCCTTCGCCAGCTCGTACGACAGCCACGCGTTCTGCCCCGCGTCCGCGTCCACCGCCACCACCTTGGCCACCAGCGCCCCGGGCTCCGCCGACCGCGGCGCCAGCTCCACGCCCGCCCAGCCCGCGCCCGACGCCGGCGGCGGGTACAGCACCTGCGGCGCGTTGTCGTTCTCGTCCACGATCACCAGGCGCACCGACACGTTGCTGCTCAGCGACGGCGCGCCGCCGTCCTCCGCCCGCACCCACAGCCCCACCTCGCGCACCTCCTCGTAGTCGAAGGAGCGCAGCGCGTACAGCGCGCCCGTCTCCGCGTGCACCGACACGTACGACGACAGCGGCGCGCCCCGCACGCGCCCCTCCCACAGCCGGTACCGCACGCGCGCGTTCTGACCCCAGTCCGCGTCCGCCGCCCGCACCGTCAGCACCAGCGCGCCCGCCGCGTTGTTCTCGGCCACCCGCGCGCTGTACCGCGCCTCCGCGAACACCGGCGCGTTGTCGTTCACGTCCAGCACCCGCAGCGACAGCACCGCGCTGCTCCACAGCGGCGGCGAACCGCCGTCCGACGCCCGCACCGTCACGTTGTACTCCGACACCGCCTCACGGTCCAGCACCTCGGCAGTCACCACGCGGTAGTAGTCCTCAAAGGTCTTCTCCAGACTGAACGGGATGCCGTCGTCGAGCGAGCAGGTCACCTGGCCGTTGGGGCCCGAGTCGCGGTCCTGCACGTGCAGCAGGGCCACCACCGTCCCCGGCGGGGCGTCCTCAGAGATCTCGCTCAGCGTCGACCGTATCGAAATTTGGGGCGTGTTGTCGTTGACGTCTGTCACTGTGATCGTCACTGTTGACGTGTCGAAAAGCTCTCCTCCGTCTCTTGCCTGCACCTCCATTTCGTACGAGTCGCCTTCCTCGAAGTCCAGGCTACGCAACAGCGTGATCTCTCCCGTCTTAGGGTCCAGATGGAAAATCTCCGATGCCATATCCGTCACTTTCTTCAGCGAGTACTTGACGTCGCCATTCATCCCCTCGTCGGCGTCGGTGGCCGTGACGGTGAGCAGGGCGGAGCCCACGGGCACGTCCTCCGCCACACGCACCGTGTATTCCGCCTGGCTGAACGCGGGAGCGTTGTCGTTGGCGTCCAGCACCGCCACGCGGATCCGCGCCGTGCCCGTCCGCGACGGCTCCCCGCCGTCGCTCGCCCTCAGCACCAGCTCGTGAAAGGCCGCCTCCTCCCGGTCCAGCGCCTTCGCCAGCACCAGCTCGGGACGCTGGTCCCCGCCGGGGCCCGCCTGCACGGACAGCGAGAAGTGCTCGTCACCGCTCAGCTCGTACCTCTGCAGGGAATTCCGTCCCACGTCCGGGTCGTGAGCCTCGGACAGGGGAAACTGCCAGCCCGGAGCTGTCATCTCGTTAAGTCTAAGTTGCGTTTCTTTCTCTCGGAAGCTGGGGGCGTTGTCATTAATGTCCCTGATTTCCACTTCGATTCTGTAAATTTGCATTTCTCCCTCTATTATCACCTCACAGCGCAGCACGCATTTCTCCACCAGCCGGCAGAGCTGCTCTCTGTCTATCCTCTCCACCGTCACTAAATGTCCCGTCTTCCCGTGCAGAGCGAAATACTGCGTCTTACCTTCGGAAACTAAGCGGACGCCGCGGTCTTGGAGCGCCGGCAGGTCCAGCGCCAGGTCCTTAGCTACGTCGCCCACGAACGAGCCCTTCGGCATCTCCTCGGAAACGGAGTAGCGCAGCTGGCCCCACGCCGCCTCCCACGCTGCCACCAGGACGCACCACAGCAGGGCTCGATTCCGCCGGACCCATTGCCTCCCCGCCGCAAACATCACCGCCGCCCGCCGTTCCGCCTACTTATCCGCCTGCCGATCGGCTCCGTCCCCGCTTCGCGCTCCTCGACCCTGCCGCGGGCCCCTCCGCTTCGCTGCACCACAGCTCCGTACCACCCGGACGCTCCCAGACCGACCGACCGCCCAGCCAGCCCAGTGAGCAAGCGAGCCTGGCCGCAGCGGGCGGGGCTGCCTGCACAGCTCCAGCCTTCCTCTCGCTCCTCCTCGGTCAACAGCGGCACCCGCAGCCTCCTCCCATCACTGCAGCCACCCAGCGCTGCCCACGGACACATCTCTTCCCGTCCACCGCGGATCTCCTGCGATGCCTTTTCTACAGACCATCTCTTCTCTCATCCTCGAGGTGATCACGGACAGCAGAAATTAATAACAAGCCCTCCGTTTTTGTGTTATTTCTAACGAACGGGAAACACGTTTTGTAACAGTGGTATATTATATCTATTAATCTTTCTGAATGTGACGTGCAAAATACTGCTACCCTTATCCCATTAGTCCGAAATCACGTTGTCTCCACCACGAATTGCACAGCTTTTTGAAGCAGTCTTGATTGAATTACTCCTTGCTCACCCTTTGTGGAAATCAAAAGGGCGTCATACAGCTAGATTAATTCCCCACATCCCGACGAATAGAACAAAGCAACAAGGAAGATCCTCCCTCAAAGGGAAAGCGGGGATTTCCGGCGTTGCCTTTTCTCTAAGCTGTCCTGTTTTTTAACGATGCGTGTTATTTCTACCGCACAGGACAAATTACTTGTTATTGGCGATAGATGGGAAGTAAAATATTGTTTCGTAATATGACCTGTAGATTATTACCAGTTTCATCCCATTCCTCCAAAATCACCGTCCGCTTCAGGAATTTTTGTAGCAGGCATGCTTGAATCACTTGAACGAGGACAGCAAAACATAACAGGCTCTTCTATGCAAAACGTGATATAAACACCGACCACGCCGCGAAGAACCTGAGATATCAGGCTCATTAACACCAGCGGGAGGCACTTTGATTCTTTTCAGAAACCACGGTGTAATAGACTGATGCTTATTAGTAATTCATTCACCTAATTCTTTAATCTTTATTTTGGTAGGACACCTTTTCCACCAACTACTGTACGACGGCACAGGACCTTAAACTCTGTGCGGAGCATTTGTAAACGTGCAGATGGACTTCATTCAAGTGCCTAATTGCTCCCATTTTGCGTATTTCACTGTCGATTTACATATGTTCTCAGGGTGGGTAGAGCCCTCCCCTTGTAAACAGGCAGACACAACTCTTTCAACAAGTTGCTCATAAGTTGTTCAGTCTAGCATTCCCCTCTCAAGGCGATCAACCAGGTCCAAGCACCTCTCTTTGAGAAAAGGGGAGAGGAAAACAAGACAGGCTCTGAAATGCTAAATGTGAGGGGATTTTTTCCTTGACATCCTATTCTGTATCTCAACTTGTGTATGAAAGGCAGATCAGGAAGTGTAAAAAGAGGGAACAACCAAAGAATATGGAAGAACAGAAAAAGAAAGAGAGAGAAATAACTGCACAGGAAACTCGTAAAAGTGATGCCTGGACAAAATTCATCCGTCCCATTCATGCTGCCATTTCTACAGCAGCCTTCTTCAAAAATGCTAGAGGGCACATATCTAAAAAATGTAGGAAAAACCTCTAACTTCTTCATTCATGGAGCCGCACCCACCTTTTCTTCGTACCACAGAATTAACCACCCTGTTTGTATTATCCAGCTATCAACCAGGTCCCAGTAAAGCCGCTTTGGAAAAGCGTTCAGGAAGGAAAAATCACCTACCGTCCACCACACATTCCCGACTCCGTCATGAAGAACCCTTAATTTACCGCGTTCAGCGTTAATAAATCATTCCACAGGTCTCCGAATTCCTCCCCTTGATTCCTGCTGGGAGTGGAAGGGGGATACCCCATTCCTTCCTTCACGGAGACGAGAATAAGCAAACCCCAGACACATAGAATTAACCCTTCCCATTACTGCTACCATTTCTGCCATTTCTACAGCAGCAATCCCCCAGAAGTTGGGCAACACTCTCTCCTTTCGCTAGGGATGAAGAACCTGTCACATTTCCATTAATGGAGCCACATCCACGTTTCCTTTCTGAGTCCAATACCGAAAAACCATTAACCAACGGGTTTGTGTCTGGCCATCAAACAGGTCCAAGTACACGGTTTCGGAGAAAATTCCGTCAAAAAGGAAACATCTCCAACTGCAAATGCCAACCCCGAGTCTGTCACGCTGAATCGGCGGATCTCATTCTACGCAGTAAGGATTCGCCTTCACCCTTAATAACTCAGACGACTTTAGGCAGCACAAGAGTTGGAGACAAAACCTCTCAGCTGAACCTGAACCTGTGACCATCGAGAAACCAAGGAGTGCCGCTGGTAACGGCCTGCTCTGAATGGACGGGAGTTACCACAATCTTTCTTCTTTCCCCAGACAAACGGACTAGCCCTCCCCATCCACACCGACCCCCGAAATCCCAGGGGAATAGGCGCGGGAAAAACGAATTCGTACTGGCGAGAGACGTAAACTAAAATATGACGGTTAAAGATCTGCGCAAAGCACAATCCCCATCAGAAATTGCTTTAGCAGTCTTGCTTGAATGACTAGTACAAGGACAGCAAAGGATAAGAGGCTCTGCTGTAGAAAACGTGCTATTAAAATCCGCTCCGACCCGGACAACGAGAGGTATCAGGGTCACTAGACCATGCTGCCAGAAAGTTTTTTTTCCAGAAATCGCAATGTAAGAGATTGATGCTTATTAATAAAACATTCATCTAATTCTTGAATCTTCATGTTCGTAGGACAGCTCTTCAACCAAAAGCTATAGGATGGCTGTTCTCATGTTATGTATGTTCTCAAGATGGGTAAAGTTCTCCCTTTATAAACCGAATTACACTAAAATATTGGTACTTCTACAGAGAAAGCTAACACTGGAAAAGGAGAGATGAGGGACCTTAACCTGTGGTTTCCCTTTTTAAGAGCACACATCACATTTAATCAAGTAATTCGATAGCTTGAACGACCAGGAAGGGGTTTCGATTTTCTCAGAAATCTCGGTCTAAGAGATCGATGCTCATTAGTAAAGCCATCTAGTAAAGCCAATTCATCTAATTCTTAAGTCTTCACGTGGGTAGAACACCTTTTCAACCAAATACTGCAGGACGGCAGAGGACAAGCACGGCTGTTGACCCTACACTCTGCGCGGACCATTTGTAAATGTGCAAATGGACTCAATTCAAGTGCCTAATTGCTCTCCTTTTGAGTATTTCCTTCTGGTTTTGGATATGTCCTCAGGCTAACTAGAGACCTCCGCTTGCAAAGAGAGAGACACAACTGTTGTAAACAGTGGCCAAGAGATCAAATTGCTCAGTCTAGTATTGCCCTGTCAACGCAATCAACCAGGTCCAGGATCTTCTCTTTGGGAAAATGGGAGCTGAAAAGAAGACAGCCTATGAAATACTAAATGCGATTTTTTTTTTCTTGAGATCCCGTTCTACACTTTCGTTTCTGCCTTCAGCTGGTTATGAAAGACAGATCAGGAACGGGAAAAAAAGAGGGAACTACCACCCAGGTGGAAGAAAAAAAAAGAGAAATCACAGCACAAAGAGCTCCGAAAAATCATCTCCGGAAAACATTCATCCGTCCAACTGATGCTGACACTTTGCAGCAACCTTCCTCAAAAAGATGAGGGGGCACACGGCAAAAGAGGGGGAAAGCGGGAACATTCTGTAACTGTGAGGAGGAACAACTTGTAACTTCTCCATTCATGGAGCCACAGGCACCTTTCCTTTGGGAAACAGCATTAACCAGCGGCTTTGCATCCAGCTATCAACCAGGTCCAAGTACAGCAGTTACAGAAAAAGCGACCAGAAAAGAAAAATGCCTAAACAAACGGTTCACCGCGGTTTCCGTCATGCAGAATCCTTAATTTCCCGCGTTCACTGTTACGTGAACACGTGAAGAACAAGAAGTGCCGCCGCTTGATTCTTGCTGTGAGTGGAAGGGAGAAATCCCGTTCCTTCCCTCACGGACAATCGGATCAACGCTCCCCAGACACACAATGTGAGCCCCTCGCACTACCGCTACCAGTTATGAAGAGGCAGCAATCTGTCTCTTTTCCACACACGGAGACACATGTAGGTTGCCTTTGAGAGTCCAATATTGAAAAACCATTAACCAACGTGTTTGTGTCCATCTCTCACCCGGGTCCAAGTACACACAGTTTTGGGAAAAATATATCAGAAAGGCCACATTTCCAACTGCAAGAGTCAGTCCCGAGTCTGCCATGCAGAAGCAGCGGATCTCATTCTACACAGTACGGATTCGCCTTCACCGTTACTAACTCATACGATTTTAGGCAACACAAGAGTTGGAGACAAAACCTCTCAGCTGAACCTCAACCCATGACTGAAGATAAACTAAGGAGTGCAGCCGCTAACGACCTGCTCTGAATGGAATAGAGTTATGCCAGTCTTTCATTTCTTCACGGACACAAGGACCAGCGCTCACCATTCACACCAGCTCCCATCCACTCCATCCAATCCCAGGGGAACAGGCACGGAGGTGCAGCACAGATCAAGAACAACCGAGAGAGGGCTTACACACCTGCGGGGCGTCGGCGTCGGCGGGCGGCTCTCCCGCGCCGGCGCTGCTGCTCGGGCTCGGCTTCCCGCAGGGCTCCGCGCCGAGCAGCTCCTCCGCGGGCACGCTGGGCAGCGGCGGCGGCAGCCAAGCGCCCTCGGCCACGGCGCGGGCCGGCGCCACGCACAGGTTGTAGGAGTAGGGCAAGGTGCCCTCGCAGAAGTCGGCCGGGAAGGCGGCGCCGGGCACGGAGAAGCGCTGCGCGCCCAGGCAGCGCAGCACGGCGGGCGGCCCGGCCCGGCGCAGCCGCGCCAGCACGGCCAGCGCCACGCTCAGCAGGAAGAGGGCAGAGAGCAGCGCCAGCGCCAGCACCAGGTAGAACTGCAGCTCGGCCGGCGAGTCGGCGCCCGCCGCCCGCTCGCTCAGCTCCGGCAGCGCCTCCTGCAAGCTCTCGGCCAGCACCACGTGCAGCGTGGCCGTGGCCGACAGCGCCGGCTGCCCGTGGTCCTTCACCACGGCCACCACACGCTGCTTCGCCGCGTCCCTCTCCGACACGGCCCGCGCCGTCCGCACCTCGCCGCTGTGCAGCTCCACGCGGAACAGCGCCGGCTCCGACGCCTGCACCAGCTCGTACGACAGCCACGCGTTGCGCCCCGCGTCCGCGTCCACCGCCACCACCTTGCCCACCAGGTAGCCGGCCTCGGCCGAACGCGGCACCACCTCGAACGCCGCCGGCAACGACGACGCTCCCGACCCCGACGCTCCCGCCGCCGGCGGCGGCCAGAGCACGCGCGGCGCGTTGTCGTTGCGGTCCAGCACGAAGACGCGCACCGTGGCCGTGGAGCTCCGCGACGGCGCCCCGCCGTCCTGCGCCCGCACCGCCACCGCGAACTCGCGGCACTGCTCGTAGTCGAAGGAGCGCTGCGCGTACACCGCGCCGCTCCGCGCCTCCACCGACACGTAGGGCGCCGCGCCCGCGCTGCCGCCCGCCAGCCAGTAGCTCACGCGCCCGTTGGCGCCCGCGTCCGCGTCCCGCGCGCGCACGCGCACCACCGGCGCGCCCGCCGCGTTGTTCTCCGCCACGTAGGCGCTGTAGGCCGCCTCCTCGAACACCGGCGCGTTGTCGTTCACGTCCGACACCTCCAGCACCAGCGACGCGCGGCTCGACAGCGACGGGCTGCCCCGGTCCCTGGCCACCACCGTCACTCGGTGCTCGGACGCCTGCTCGCGGTCCAGCGCGCTCGCCGTCACCACCTTGTACGATCCCACCGACGACGACACCATCGACAGCGGCGCCTCGCCCGACAGCTCGCACCACACCTGACCGTTCTCCCCGGAGTCTGCGTCGTTCACGTTCAGGAGGGCCACGACCGTGCCGGCCGGCGCGTCCTCGGGCACCGGGCTCGACACCGACAACACCGTGATTTCGGGAGCGTTGTCGTTCACGTCCAGCACCTCCACTTCCACTTCGCAGTGCGCCACCAGACCGCCCCCGTCCCTCGCCTCCACCACTAGCGTGTACCCTCGCGTGTCCTCGAAGTCCAGCGCCTCCTGCAGCCTGATCGTCCTGCTCTCCGCCTCCACCACGAACTTCTGAAGCACCTTGGCCGGCATTTTCCCGAAGCTGTAGGTGATGCGGGCGTTGGTGCCGGCGTCGGCGTCGGAGACGTTCAGCACCGTCAAGCCCGGCGGCGCGTCCTCGCGCAGGCTTGTGCGGTACCGGTCCTGTGCGAACACGGGTGGGTTGTCGTTGGCGTCCGTGACGTTGATGCAGAGCTGGGCGGTGCCGCTGCGGGGCGGATCGCCGCCGTCCACCGCCGTCAGCACCAGACGCAGGCTCTGCTCGCTCTCCCGGTCCAGCGCACGGCGCAGCACCAGCTCCGCGAACTTGCTGCCGTCCTGGCTCTCCTTCATCTCCACCTCGAAGTACCCGTTGGCCTCCAGCTTGTAGCCCTGCAACGAGTTGCTGCCCACATCTGCGTCCTCGGCGACGCCCAAGGCAAATCGAGCGCCGGGAGGAGTCAACTCGCTGATCTCTAGCTGGAAATTGTCTCGCAGGAAGAGCGGCGCGTTGTCGTTGACGTCCTGGATGGCCACCTCGACGTGGAAAACGTTGAGCGGGTTCTGCACCAGCGCCTCGAAGCTGACGGAGCAAGAAGCCGACTCGCCGCACATCTCCTCCCGGTCCAGCCTCTCGCTCACGTACAGGTTCCCGCTCTCCCCGCTCACCGTGAAGTATTTCAGCTGCCTGTTAGCGGCAGACGCCACCCGCAGCTTGCGTGCCGGCAGCTCCGCCGGGCTCAGCCCCAGGTCCCGCGCCAGCGGCCCCACCAGCGAGCCTCTGCCCAGCTCCTCGGGGATGGCATACCTGATCCGCTCCGCCGCCGCCCGGCAGCACACCAGCAGCAGCAAAGCTGGCAGCAGCACCGCTCGCACGACCTGTCGCTGCCGCCTCTGCCTCACCGCCATTCTCGCCAGAGCTTGCCGCGCTCCTCCCTCCTGCCGCTGCCGTGGCTCCGGCTCCGGCTGCGACTGCGGCTCCGGCTCCAGCGCCGCTCCGTGTCGGCCAACAGCGGCACCCGGAGGCGCCGCCACGACGCTGCAGTCGTCCCATGCCTGCGCTCGCGGACGCCCGGACTTTTGGCCGCTGTTCAGTGGCTGCCCCAGCTTTGGCCTCTCTCTTTTATTGGGATTATGAAGCGTAGGGGCACTTGATTGCTTCAACTCCAAAGGCTTTTAAAACTGAGATACTCTGTCAAGCACTTTTAGGTCATCTCCTTGTGTCACTCTGAATTTTCAGAAGGAAAAATTTGTGGCAGAGTGAAAAAGAAAGAAACCATGCAGTCCATAATGAAATCAATGTGGAACTATAAAACCAATATAAAATTTTATATCTGCGGAAGACTTTATTATCAATTCTGCTCTCCTTACCTGCAAGAAATACCAAGAAGGAAATATCTGTGTTTGAATCATTAATAAGTAATCAGAGAATGAAGCAAAAGTATTTTCAGTCCTGTCATGCCAGACCTACAAAGGGTTTCCATCTTTCTTGCATTTCTTCCTTTTCTTCATGGAAGTCTCTAACTTTTGTCCCATTGTCAATTTTTATTATAGGATGAAGAACGATTTCACTGATAAATATATCAACCCAAATGTCATGTGCATAGCTCTATGCTACGACAGCAGAATATTCCGTACTATTTTGTTTCTGACTCACAAAAATTCTTTCTTTTTTTCATATCCATACTTGAGGGGCAAAGCCAGGAGAAGTATTTCATGTAACCAGGGAGAGGTTTGGGTTGGAAGGGACATTTAAGATCATCTAGCCCATCCCTCTGACAAGGGCAGGAACAACCTCCACTAGACCACATTTCTCAAATCCCATTCCAACATGACCATGAACACTTCTAATGATGGAACATCCACAACTGCTCTAGGCAACCATTTCCAGTGTCTCATCACCCTCATCATAAAAAATTTCTTCTTTAAACCAAATGAAAATATGCCCTCTTTCAGTTGAAAACTGTTGCACCTTGTTCTGTCATGACAGGCCCTTGTAAAAAGTCTCTCTCTCTCTTATAAGCATCCTTTATATATTGAAAAGGTGCTATAAGCTAACCCTGGAGCCTTCTCTTCTCTTTGTCCTTGTCTTTGAATTGTGGGCCCCAGAGTTCCACGCAGTACTCCAGGTGGTGTCTCATGAAAGTGGAGGAGGGGTGGCCTACATGATCTTAAAGGTCCCTTCCAACCCAAAACTCCCTTGTCTTGCTGACCCCGCTGCTTGTTATGTAGCCAAGGATACAATCGGCTTTCTGAGCAGCAAGTGTACATTGACAGCTCATGTACCATTTGTCACCCACTGATACCCCTAGGTCCTTTCTCCACAAGGCTGCTCTCAATTCCGCTCTCTGCATTGAAACTGGGGATTACCCAGACACAGGTGCAGGACCTTCCACTTGGCCTTCTTGAACTTCATGAAGTTCACATGTGGGCCCACTGCTCCAGCCTGTCCAGATCCCTCTGGATGGCATCCTATCCTCTAGCGAATCAACAGCACCACTCAGCTTGGTGTTGTCTGCAAACTTGCTGAGGTTGCACTCAATCCCACTGTCTATGGAGGTACTAAATAGTAATTGTTCCAAATACAGACCCTTGAGGAACACCATATGTTACTGTTGAACATTGAGCCATTGACTATAATGGATGAAGACATCCAGTCAGTTCCCTATCCACCTAACAGCCCATCTCTCAAACCCATATCTCTCCATTTGAGTGGCCAGCCTGTGGTGGAGCACACCCTGCACATGTTCTCACGCTGACTTCCAGTCTGTTCGTGGAAACTTTGTCTGGGTTGGGTTCCCGCTTTGCACTTTGCATCACTCTACTGCAGTAGAGATTGATGACCTTGCTTGCTTTTGCTACACGACAAGTGTGCCTCTGGGACCATGCATATGCCTATGAAAGCCTTCCTCCTTACAGCTGTAAACATCAAAGGTGTGTACAGGAACTGCCCCTGCACTCAGGGAAGTGGAAAAGATCTGACCGTCCACATATGATCAGAGACTCTCAGGTAGAGCTCATGACAAGATGCAAGGCAAGACTTAGAAACATAGAGAAATGTACGGATACAGTGCAGTAACATTTCTTAGGCCAAACTTATTGAGCAGAAGCAACTTTTGCATGGTACTCCATTACGCACACAGTTGCATTAACTGTGACTAGGAAGAAATGACCACCTGTTCTTCTATAGTCCTCTGCCTTGAGCTCCCCTGTCTTCTGTCCAACCGTACACAACTGGCCAGTTAGCTTCTCACCTTCTCATAACTGGCAAAAAACATATTGTGAGAGTATAATGCAGTATGATCACACCAGGAAGGGAGGCGCATTTGTCTACTCCCCACCATTCTGAGAAGAAAAAGAAGGAGTCTAAAGCACAGAAATGATAAACAGCCAAAAAAAAGTGTGGTCATCCAAGAGAGAATGAGTCATCAGACTAGTGCCTTAGGGGGAATAGAATCATAGAATCATAGAGTTGTTAGGGTTGGAAGGGACCTTAAAGATCATCTAGTTCTACCCCCCTGCCATGGGCAGGGACACCTCCCACTAGATCAGGTTGCTCAGAGCCGATTCCAGCCTGGCCTTAAAAACTTCCAGGGATGGGGCTTCCACCACCTCTCTGGGCAACCTGTTCCAGTGTCTCACCACCCTCATAGTGAAGAACTTCTTCCTAACGTCCGGTCTGAATCGACCCATCTCCAGTTTTAGTCCATTCCCTCTAGTCCTACCATTACCTGACATCCTAAAAAGTCCCTCACCAGCTTTCTTGTAGGCCCCCTTAAGATACTGGTAAGCCACTAGAAGGTCTCCTTGGAGCCTTCTTTTCTCCAGGCTGAACAACCCCAACTCTCTCAGTCTGTCCTCATAGGAGAGGTGCTCCAGCCTTCTGATCATCCTCGTGGCCCTTCTCTGGACACGTTCCAGCACGTTCATATCTCTCTTGTAGTAGGGGCTCCAGAATTGGATGCAGTACTCCAGGTGGGGTCTCACAAGAGTGGAGTAGACGGGGAGAATCACCTCCCTCAACCTGCTAGCCACGCTTCTCCTGATGCAGCCCATCAGGATGCCTTCCCCTCTTATAATATGCAGTGTTCCACAGACTTGCAACTTCTACTAAGGTTATGTTTACACCTATATTTTTCCTGGAAATAACAGAACACAAAGATACCCTCACTTCTGCCTTTCACACCCATTGTAGCATGAGCAAGAGGTATTAAGAAACAACAGATTACTAAATGAGCTATGCTGGTAATTAAAAGTAAACCTACATACATAGGAAACCAAGGAAAAAACCAACACCATAAATCAGACAAGCAAGGCAAGGAATGGTGGAAGACAAAGTGTTGTCAGAGAAACTCACTGGGAAGTCTTTTTTGTCTTCACTGTGGGTGTTGAAATTCATCCCTGAGCACACCTGGAAGTCATTCATATCTCAAGCTGCAAGTGCGACTCTAAAGTCTTACTCTGGACTCCAGAGTGGGGGGTTTCATTTTAAGAAATAGTAATCAGTTCTCAGCGATTTTTTTCTAATGTGTGACCCGCTCATCTCCCACAAATATGAAGCCATAAGTGTAAACATCTTATCATGGGCCTCTTTCTCAAGCACTGTCTTCTGAGAAATGACAACAGATTCTCTTTTAGATTTTGCTTCATTTTCCTCACACATAAAATTTTGTTTTACATGGATGAGGTAAGTATTTGCTGCAAAACAACACACAGAGTTTCAAATGCAAAAACAGAACCCAGAAATGGGGAAATTGAACCACGACCTTCCAGGAAACAAAGGCCTGAAAGAAAGTGCAATTCCAACTGCAAAGAAACTCTACATCACAATGTTACAGGAAGATACAGATGGATAATGCAAATTTCACAGAGGAATTATAAGACATTCTACACACGCATCATCATTCTACATGCACAATCATTGTGCAAATACTTGTGGAGCAGCAAATATCGCTGGAGGACTATCATTGCCTTTCAGGAGAGCGAGACCAGGCACATACCATGAATGGCACAGGCCTTGGCACCAGGCATGAAATCAAACCACTTCTCAGCCAAAACCATCTTGACCCATCTATTTTACTGGTTTAAAGGCAGCCTCTCACCTTCTTTGTAAAACATTTACAGTCATTAGTTGCACCATGGACGATAACCAGTATTTTGGCCATCCAAATGTCAGCCACTGGCAAAAAAGCTTTTGAGTGACATCTTAGGGAACTAGAACTATATAAAAGTCTTTCTCTTAGCAACTGAACACCTTCAAGGTACAGAAAGAAACTGCTTCCCCACCCCAACCATTGTAAGAGAGCTGTTAATGTTTTAAGGCTTACTGGCAACAATGAGGCCCAGCTTTAGACGTGAACAACAAACGAGGCAAGAATGGGAAACACGCAGAAGCAAAGGAATCACAGCTTTACATTTCAGATTATGTCAGGTACAGAGATTATGTGTCAGGTATATCAGATTAGAAGGTACACAAAAAGGTATCTAGTTGTTAAGTCCATAGGAGGCTCACATAGGAGCTTACACCAAAGACCAGAGCCACAGCTCCTCAGGGTAATTTCTTTGGACAATAAAGTCGGCAAAATGCATGGAACCTCAACTGTGGGTCTCATAGAACATCTAGGACAAACATGACTTTTAGTCCTATCTCTCAGATATTTCGAATTATACCACAACAAACTTTTTGATCTGGCCTGTCTCTGGACAGACAGAATTTTTCACCCTGACCAAATATCATGCAACACAAAAATTTTTGCAGATAGACACCACCAACGGAAAAGTTGCACACACCACTTCTTCTTGTCTGAGATCAATTGTAGTAGATACACAAGAAAGGTATCCGGTTGGTAAAAAGTCCACAGGAGGCTTCAATAGGGGTCTCACAAAGGACCATGGACACTGTTCCAAAACGTAATTTCTTTGGACAATGAAAAAAAGATGAAAACATACGGAATGACCACTGTGGGCCTCATAGAAGAACCAGGAGAAATTGAACTTTTACATCTATTTTTTAGACATTTCCAACTGTGACACAGCAAACTCTTACACCTGCCTTGTCTTCATACAGAGAGAATTCTTCACCCTGCCCAAACATTAGTCAACAAAGAAGCTAACTTTGCAGACATCAAATGTCTGTCAGAAATGTTGTGCATACAACTCCTTATGGAGAACAAGGATCACAACAGGAACGCATGCAAAGACATATCTCTGCTCATCACACTCATTCAAAGAAACAGAAAATGTACTCAAGTGCAGTGCATAAGCGATATGCAGCTCTGATAAAGACCCAGTCATCAAAGTATCACCTCAAAGACACCATCATCCTACTCCAGCACATGGGCAACTTGAAAGATAGACAATGCTCAAACTTTAACCTAAAGTACACATAGGTGCTCAATACTGCCATTCACTGGAAAAATCATGCAACAGGAAAGCAAACTGGTGAACTCGCAACTTGGCCAGCTGAAATCTGAGCAGTATGATATCCAAAAACAAGGCACCTTCAGTCTCATTTTATGTAGGTCAGCAATGAACCCTCAAAATTAACAAAACACATACCTTGTATATTTTTCACGCACACTGTTCCACAGAGATATGAGTTCTACT
This sequence comes from Larus michahellis, assembly GCF_964199755.1. Taxonomy (NCBI): domain Eukaryota; kingdom Metazoa; phylum Chordata; class Aves; order Charadriiformes; family Laridae; genus Larus; species Larus michahellis. The sequence goes on along the minus strand of NC_133906.1, from coordinate 1,922,512 downwards.
AAGGTCATGTTTACATCTACTCTCCCCACCAGAAACATAACACAAACGTACCTTCACAAGCCCTGCCCTCCATACCAGCTGTAGCATCAGCAAGAGGCACTAACACACAATGGAAGATAACCTACTGCTTATAACTAAAACTACGTGTTAAAGGAGAAGCTGCTGCCCCAGCATTCACACATCATTCAAGGAGTCACACATACACCACTCAAAACTTTAACTGCTAGAACCAGAATCCCTTCACAGTGGGCAACTCCATTGAGCCAACGGGTGTCCCTTTCAACTCTACACATGCACACACACCCCTACTCTCGGGCATGCTTCCTCCATCTTCAGGCTTGACCCTAGGTTTACCGCAGCACAGTATCATCAGATGAAGGATTTTATAAAAATAAATAATATAAATAAATAAATAAATAAATAAGGCAGACATGGAGGAAAGTCTAATTACAACTGTGAAGAACCTCTACATCGTAATGTTCAAGTGAGATGCAGGTTGATAAAGGAAGTTTCACATAGGAATTATAAGCTGTTCTACCCATGCATCATCATTCTAGGTACACACATACTCAAATACTTTATTATCAGAGGATTACAAGGGCCTTTATGGACAGCAAGGCTAGGAATGTAACATGAATGGCACAGGCCTTGGCATCAGGCATGAAATCAAACAGATATCCACTTTTAAAGGCTATCAGCCAAACTGAGGCCCAGTTCCAGAACATGCAAAGAAACAAGGAAGCAATGGGAATCCTACAGAAATGAAGGAATCATAGTTTAAGATTCCAGATTATGTCAACTGTAGTGGCTACACAAGAAGGTTATCTAGTTGGTAAAATGTGCACAGGAGGACCACACAGGAGTTCACACCATAGTCACAGTTCTCAAGGTCATTTCTTTGAACAATAAGAAAAAGAAAATGCACTGTACCACAACTATGGGATTCATATAACAACTAGGAGAAAGTGAACATTTACACCTACCTGATAGACATACCACAGTGAACTTTTCCACCTGCCAAATCTCTGTGCAGACAGAATGCTTCAACATGCTCAAACATCCCACAACAGGGAAGCTAACATTACAGACAGACACCATTAAAAGAAATCCTCCTTCTTAGGAAGAAGGATCACAACACAGATGCATGCATAGAGACTTCTCTGCTTGTAACACTCCTTTGAAGAAGCATAAAGTGTTCTAAAAGGAATAAACAATATGCCCAGTTGAAGACTCAGTTGTCAGTATCTGCTCAAAGACATCATCATTCTTCCTTACCACATGGGAAATTTCAAAGATATGTGACTTTGCAAGCAATTCGTGCCATGTTTACATAGACAACTACCACTCACAGGAAAAGCTGTACTGGACATAATAGAAATTCCTGACAAAAATACCTTCCTACCCCCTACATTCACACCAATTTAATACCAACAAAACATCAAGAGCTTGCTTCATAAGAGCAAGGGCCACTAATAACATCTGAAGGTTGGTCAAGGCTGGGAAAAGATTAATACAACCACAACGGAACTCTATATCACACTTTCAGATGGACATAGAGCTGGAAAAAGGATGTTTCACACAGAAATTACTAGAAATAGTACCCCTGAAGCATGTTGCACTTCCATGGTTATTGCTTACAGAGAAATGATCAGAGGATTGTCGTCCCCTTTCAAGGGTGCAGGAAAGGGGCACCTGATATAAGAGGGAGTGGCCTTGGCATTAGGCATGATACTAAAACACCAACCGGCCAGAGGGAGCATACAATCCCCTCATTTTCTGCTTCATGGCCAGTCTCTTGCTGAACCTGCACTGACTTCTCACCATGTCTATGTGGCAAGCAAGAGCGTTTACTCCGGTGACAGGAAGGGCAAGAATTTAATTACAATCACAGGGAAAAATATGCAATAAGAAAGCAAACTGATGAACTTACAAAATCAAATTTTAGAACACCTGCAGACTCTTTTTCAGAAGGCCAGCAATAAAAACTGGGAATTGAAAAAACAACATGCCATGTCTCCACCACTGCCTCCTGACACATACCACCCCCAACACTCTCCTCAAACCCTTCACAGATTGCATCAGATTGCATGGTTGTCGTGGATCTTCATAACTAGCAGATGGACTCCTTTCCAAGGAAAAGGTGCACAGAGAACTTCTCCTTACGATGGACAATATTTGAATTCTCACCATCTCTATATGACAAGCAAAAGAATTTCTAACAGTAATATTCTAAGGAAACACATCTATGAAAGTCTTTCCCTTTAGAGCTGTAAACATCAAAGGCATGTACAGGACAGTCCAGGTAAATATAACAGATGTGATCTTCCACACATTTTCAGATCCAAAGGCCCACCTCCAGATCACTACAACGAGCAAGACAAGAAGTTAAAACCTGGAGAAAGGAAGGCATCAGAACTTACTCTTCTAGATTATGGCACTTAGGGTAGCTACTTAATTCAGGTGTTTAGTAGGTGGTGATTACACAGTGTGCTCTTCCCAAAGCTCCCTTATGGCATTCGTCATGAGTGCACAAATAGGTTATTACTTCAGAATGGATGATAACCTGCATACACAGAGGAAGAACCTCCCAGGGCTCACAATAGAATTGGAGTAACATGTTTTAGGCCAGCCTTATTTGAGAAGCTAAACCCCACATTGCATGATCTTAGAGCTGGGCACTGAACTAGGAAAGGAGAAAAGTCTCTCTCCAACACAGAAGACAGGTAGGAAAGGGAAGAGAAACAGGAGAGGAAATGGTCACAGAGCCATTAACAGTCTGTTTCAAGACATGCTCATCCTACTCAAGCACAGGTGCTGTCGGGAAGATAGCTGACCCTGCTAATAAAGAAAACTGCCTTTTGCTGATCATGCAATACATACCTTCAGAACTCCTAATAGTGACAGGAAAGTCGGTACAAAAAGGGAAACAACCTGGCATGTGAGAAGGCCACAGTCTAGCGTTCCGCTCCAATGAAACTCAGGACAACAGCAGCCTCACTTCTCCTGCCTCCACACCTACTCTAACACGGAGCAACAACACCACGTTCACCTCCCCAGAGAAAGAGGCACCACCACACAGAGAGTTGATCAAGGAAGCTCTGCCATCCTTGTAACTAAACCTCATCGTACAGACACGACAGAGAACATGGGTGGGAAAAAGCAGAGAAGCAGGAGAGGGAGGCGTGGCGGAGCAAGCGTGGTGGGAGGAACTCACCGGGGGAGCGGCGGGGTCGGCGCGGCGGGCGCCGTCGGCGTCCTCGGCGAGCAGCGGCGCGGGCTCGTCGGGCGGCGGGCGCGCCGGGAGGGTGTCGCAGCAGCTGCCGCCCGAGAAGCGGAGCTGGCTCTTGCGCGAGTCGGCGGTGAGCGACACCTCGTGCGAGTAGGAGTGCAGGAAGGCGCGGACGCCGTCGATGCCCACGAAGTGCGAGGCCGGGACGCCGCGCAAGGCGCCGCTGCCCGCCGCCAGCAGCTGCGAGCGGCGCCAGCGCCGCAGGCGCAGCGCCAGCAGCAGCAGCAGGAAGGCGAGGAAGAGGCAGGACACGGCCGCCACGGCCAGCACCAGCCAGCGCGTCAGGCTGACGGACGGCTCGCCCGCCGCCGCCGCCGCCGCCGCGCTGCCCAGCTCCGACAGCAGCTCGCCCACGCTCTCGGCCAGCACCACCGTCAGCGTGGCCGTGGCCGACAGCGCCGGACGCCCGTGGTCCTTCACCACCACCACCAGGCTCTGCCGCGCCGCGTCGCGGGACAGCGGCACCCGCGCCGTGCGCACCTCGCCGCTGTGCAGCCCCACGCGGAACAGCGCCGGCTCCGTCGCCTTCGCCAGCTCGTACGACAGCCACGCGTTCTGCCCCGCGTCCGCGTCCACCGCCACCACCTTGGCCACCAGCGCCCCGGGCTCCGCCGACCGCGGCGCCAGCTCCACGCCCGCCCAGCCCGCGCCCGACGCCGGCGGCGGGTACAGCACCTGCGGCGCGTTGTCGTTCTCGTCCACGATCACCAGGCGCACCGACACGTTGCTGCTCAGCGACGGCGCGCCGCCGTCCTCCGCCCGCACCCACAGCCCCACCTCGCGCACCTCCTCGTAGTCGAAGGAGCGCAGCGCGTACAGCGCGCCCGTCTCCGCGTGCACCGACACGTACGACGACAGCGGCGCGCCCCGCACGCGCCCCTCCCACAGCCGGTACCGCACGCGCGCGTTCTGACCCCAGTCCGCGTCCGCCGCCCGCACCGTCAGCACCAGCGCGCCCGCCGCGTTGTTCTCGGCCACCCGCGCGCTGTACCGCGCCTCCGCGAACACCGGCGCGTTGTCGTTCACGTCCAGCACCCGCAGCGACAGCACCGCGCTGCTCCACAGCGGCGGCGAACCGCCGTCCGACGCCCGCACCGTCACGTTGTACTCCGACGCCGCCTCACGGTCCAGCACCTCGGCAGTCACCACGCGGTAGTAGTCCTCAAAAGTCTTCTCCAGACGGAACGGGAGGCTCTCGGCGATGCTGCACCGCACCTGGCCGTTGGGGCCCGAGTCGCGGTCCTGCACGTGCAGCAGGGCCACCACCGTCCCCGGCGGGGCGTCCTCAGAGATCTCGCTTAGCTGAGAAGTCACTGTCATTTCGGGTGCGTTGTCGTTCACGTCTGTCACAGTGATCGCCACTTTCGCCGTGTCAAAAAGAGCCCCGCCGTCCCGTGCCTGCACCTCCAGTTCGTACGAGTCGCCTTCCTCGAAGTCCAGGCTACGCAACAGAGTGATCACTCCCGTCTCAGAATCCAGATGGAATAACTCTAGTGCCATATCCTTCGTTTTCTTCAGCGAGTATTTGACGTCGCCATTCATCCCCTCGTCAGCGTCGGTGGCCGTGACGGTGAGCAGGGCGGAGCCCACGGGCACGTCCTCCGCCACACGCACCGTGTACTCCGCCTGGCTGAACGCGGGCGCGTTGTCGTTGGCGTCCAGCACCGCCACGCGGATCCGCGCCGTGCCCGTCCGCGACGGCTCGCCGCCGTCGCTCGCCCTCAGCACCAGCTCGTGAAAGGCCGCCTCCTCCCGGTCCAGCGCTTTCGCCAGCACCAGCTCGGGACGCTGGTCCCCGCCGGGGCCCGCCTGCACGGACAGCGAGAAGTGCTCGTCACCGCTCAGCTCGTACCTCTGCAGGGAATTCCGTCCCACGTCCGGGTCGTGAGCCTCAGCTAGGGGAAACCGCGACCCCGGAACTGTCATCTCTGTCACTCTCAGCTCCATTTCTGCCTCTTGGAAGCTGGGGGCGTTGTCGTTAATGTCCCTGATTTCCACTTCGATTCCATAAACCTTCATTTCCCCCTCCACGATCACCTCACAGCGCAGCACGCATTTCTCCACCAGCCGGCACAGCTGCTCTCTGTCTATCCTCTCCGCCGTCACTAAATGTCCCGTCTTCCCGTGCAGGGCGAAATACTGCGTTCGGCCTCTGCCTAAAATGCGGACGGCACGGTCTTGGAGCGCCGGCAGCTCCAGCGCCAGGTCCTTAGCTACGTCGCCCACGAACGAGCCCTTCGGCATCTCCTCGGAAACGGAGTAGCGCAGCTGGCCCCACGCCGCCTCCCACGCTGCCACCAGGACGCACCACAGCAGGGCTCGATTCCGCCGGACCCATTGCCTCCCCGCCGCAAACATCACCGCCGCCCGCCGTTCCGCCTACTTATCCGCCTGCCGATCGGCTCCGTCCCCGCTTCGCGCTCCTCGACCCTGCCGCGGGCCCCTCCGCTTCGCTGCACCACAGCTCCGTACCACCCGGACGCTCCCAGACCGACCGACCGCCCAGCCAGCCCAGTGAGCAAGCGAGCCTGGCCGCAGCGGGCGGGGCTGCCTGCACAGCTCCAGCCTTCCTCTCGCTCCTCCTCGGTCAACAGCGGCACCCGCAGCCTCCTCCCATCACTGCAGCCACCCAGCGCTGCCCACGGACACATCTCTTCCCGTCCACCGCGGATCTCCTGCGATGCCTTTTCTACAGACCATCTCTTCTCTCATCCTCGAGGTGATCACGGACAGCAGAAATTAATAACAAGCCCTCCGTTTTTGTGTTATTTCTAACGAACGGGAAACACGTTTTGTAACAGTGGTATATTATATCTATTAATCTTTCTGAATGTGACGTGCAAAATACTGCTACCCTTATCCCATTAGTCCGAAATCACGTTGTCTCCACCACGAATTGCACAGCTTTTTGAAGCAGTCTTGATTGAATTACTCCTTGCTCACCCTTTGTGGAAATCAAAAGGGCGTCATACAGCTAGATTAATTCCCCACATCCCGACGAATAGAACAAAGCAACAAGGAAGATCCTCCCTCAAAGGGAAAGCGGGGATTTCCGGCGTTGCCTTTTCTCTAAGCTGTCCTGTTTTTTAACGATGCGTGTTATTTCTACCGCACAGGACAAATTACTTGTTATTGGCGATAGATGGGAAGTAAAATATTGTTTCGTAATATGACCTGTAGATTATTACCAGTTTCATCCCATTCCTCCAAAATCACCGTCCGCTTCAGGAATTTTTGTAGCAGGCATGCTTGAATCACTTGAACGAGGACAGCAAAACATAACAGGCTCTTCTATGCAAAACGTGATATAAACACCGACCACGCCGCGAAGAACCTGAGATATCAGGCTCATTAACACCAGCGGGAGGCACTTTGATTCTTTTCAGAAACCACGGTGTAATAGACTGATGCTTATTAGTAATTCATTCACCTAATTCTTTAATCTTTATTTTGGTAGGACACCTTTTCCACCAACTACTGTACGACGGCACAGGACCTTAAACTCTGTGCGGAGCATTTGTAAACGTGCAGATGGACTTCATTCAAGTGCCTAATTGCTCCCATTTTGCGTATTTCACTGTCGATTTACATATGTTCTCAGGGTGGGTAGAGCCCTCCCCTTGTAAACAGGCAGACACAACTCTTTCAACAAGTTGCTCATAAGTTGTTCAGTCTAGCATTCCCCTCTCAAGGCGATCAACCAGGTCCAAGCACCTCTCTTTGAGAAAAGGGGAGAGGAAAACAAGACAGGCTCTGAAATGCTAAATGTGAGGGGATTTTTTCCTTGACATCCTATTCTGTATCTCAACTTGTGTATGAAAGGCAGATCAGGAAGTGTAAAAAGAGGGAACAACCAAAGAATATGGAAGAACAGAAAAAGAAAGAGAGAGAAATAACTGCACAGGAAACTCGTAAAAGTGATGCCTGGACAAAATTCATCCGTCCCATTCATGCTGCCATTTCTACAGCAGCCTTCTTCAAAAATGCTAGAGGGCACATATCTAAAAAATGTAGGAAAAACCTCTAACTTCTTCATTCATGGAGCCGCACCCACCTTTCCTTCGTACCACAGAATTAACCACCCTGTTTGTATTATCCAGCTATCAACCAGGTCCCAGTAAAGCCGCTTTGGGAAAAGCGTTCAGGAAGGAAAAATCACCTACCGTCCACCACACATTCCCGACTCCGTCATGAAGAACCCTTAATTTACCGCGTTCAGCGTTAATAAATCATTCCACAGGTCTCCGAATTCCTCCCCTTGATTCCTGCTGGGAGTGGAAGGGGGATACCCCATTCCTTCCTTCACGGAGACGAGAATAAGCAAACCCCAGACACATAGAATTAACCCTTCCCATTACTGCTACCATTTCTGCCATTTCTACAGCAGCAATCCCCCAGAAGTTGGGCAACACTCTCTCCTTTCGCTAGGGATGAAGAACCTGTCACATTTCCATTAATGGAGCCACATCCACGTTTCCTTTCTGAGTCCAATACCGAAAAACCATTAACCAACGGGTTTGTGTCTGGCCATCAAACAGGTCCAAGTACACGGTTTCGGAGAAAATTCCGTCAAAAAGGAAACATCTCCAACTGCAAATGCCAACCCCGAGTCTGTCACGCTGAATCGGCGGATCTCATTCTACGCAGTAAGGATTCGCCTTCACCCTTAATAACTCAGACGACTTTAGGCAGCACAAGAGTTGGAGACAAAACCTCTCAGCTGAACCTGAACCTGTGACCATCGAGAAACCAAGGAGTGCCGCTGGTAACGGCCTGCTCTGAATGGACGGGAGTTACCACAATCTTTCTTCTTTCCCCAGACAAACGGACTAGCCCTCCCCATCCACACCGACCCCCGAAATCCCAGGGGAATAGGCGCGGGAAAAACGAATTCGTACTGGCGAGAGACGTAAACTAAAATATGACGGTTAAAGATCTGCGCAAAGCACAATCCCCATCAGAAATTGCTTTAGCAGTCTTGCTTGAATGACTAGTACAAGGACAGCAAAGGATAAGAGGCTCTGCTGTAGAAAACGTGCTATTAAAATCCGCTCCGACCCGGACAACGAGAGGTATCAGGGTCACTAGACCATGCTGCCAGAAAGTTTTTTTTCCAGAAATCGCAATGTAAGAGATTGATGCTTATTAATAAAACATTCATCTAATTCTTGAATCTTCATGTTCGTAGGACAGCTCTTCAACCAAAAGCTATAGGATGGCTGTTCTCATGTTATGTATGTTCTCAAGATGGGTAAAGTTCTCCCTTTATAAACCGAATTACACTAAAATATTGGTACTTCTACAGAGAAAGCTAACACTGGAAAAGGAGAGATGAGGGACCTTAACCTGTGGTTTCCCTTTTTAAGAGCACACATCACATTTAATCAAGTAATTCGATAGCTTGAACGACCAGGAAGGGGTTTCGATTTTCTCAGAAATCTCGGTCTAAGAGATCGATGCTCATTAGTAAAGCCATCTAGTAAAGCCAATTCATCTAATTCTTAAGTCTTCACGTGGGTAGAACACCTTTTCAACCAAATACTGCAGGACGGCAGAGGACAAGCACGGCTGTTGACCCTACACTCTGCGCGGACCATTTGTAAATGTGCAAATGGACTCAATTCAAGTGCCTAATTGCTCTCCTTTTGAGTATTTCCTTCTGGTTTTGGATATGTCCTCAGGCTAACTAGAGACCTCCGCTTGCAAAGAGAGAGACACAACTGCTGTAAACAGTGGCCAAGAGATCAAATTGCTCAGTCTAGTATTGCCCTGTCAACGCAATCAACCAGGTCCAGGATCTTCTCTTTGGGAAAATGGGAGCTGAAAAGAAGACAGCCTATGAAATACTAAATGCGATTTTTTTTTTCTTGAGATCCCGTTCTACACTTTCGTTTCTGCCTTCAGCTGGTTATGAAAGACAGATCAGGAACGGGAAAAAAAGAGGGAACTACCACCCAGGTGGAAGAAAAAAAAAGAGAAATCACAGCACAAAGAGCTCCGAAAAATCATCTCCGGAAAACATTCATCCGTCCAACTGATGCTGACACTTTGCAGCAACCTTCCTCAAAAAGATGAGGGGGCACACGGCAAAAGAGGGGGAAAGCGGGAACATTCTGTAACTGTGAGGAGGAACAACTTGTAACTTCTCCATTCATGGAGCCACAGGCACCTTTCCTTTGGGAAACAGCATTAACCAGCGGCTTTGCATCCAGCTATCAACCAGGTCCAAGTACAGCAGTTACAGAAAAAGCGACCAGAAAAGAAAAATGCCTAAACAAACGGTTCACCGCGGTTTCCGTCATGCAGAATCCTTAATTTCCCGCGTTCACTGTTACGTGAACACGTGAAGAACAAGAAGTGCCGCCGCTTGATTCTTGCTGTGAGTGGAAGGGAGAAATCCCGTTCCTTCCCTCACGGACAATCGGATCAACGCTCCCCAGACACACAATGTGAGCCCCTCGCACTACCGCTACCAGTTATGAAGAGGCAGCAATCTGTCTCTTTTCCACACACGGAGACACATGTAGGTTGCCTTTGAGAGTCCAATATTGAAAAACCATTAACCAACGTGTTTGTGTCCATCTCTCACCCGGGTCCAAGTACACACAGTTTTGGGAAAAATATATCAGAAAGGCCACATTTCCAACTGCAAGAGTCAGTCCCGAGTCTGCCATGCAGAAGCAGCGGATCTCATTCTACACAGTACGGATTCGCCTTCACCGTTACTAACTCATACGATTTTAGGCAACACAAGAGTTGGAGACAAAACCTCTCAGCTGAACCTCAACCCATGACTGAAGATAAACTAAGGAGTGCAGCCGCTAACGACCTGCTCTGAATGGAATAGAGTTATGCCAGTCTTTCATTTCTTCACGGACACAAGGACCAGCGCTCACCATTCACACCAGCTCCCATCCACTCCATCCAATCCCAGGGGAACAGGCACGGAGGTGCAGCACAGATCAAGAACAACCGAGAGAGGGCTTACACACCTGCGGGGCGTCGGCGTCGGCGGGCGGCTCTCCCGCGCCGGCGCTGCTGCTCGGGCTCGGCTTCCCGCAGGGCTCCGCGCCGAGCAGCTCCTCCGCGGGCACGCTGGGCAGCGGCGGCGGCAGCCAAGCGCCCTCGGCCACGGCGCGGGCCGGCGCCACGCACAGGTTGTAGGAGTAGGGCAAGGTGCCCTCGCAGAAGTCGGCCGGGAAGGCGGCGCCGGGCACGGAGAAGCGCTGCGCGCCCAGGCAGCGCAGCACGGCGGGCGGCCCGGCCCGGCGCAGCCGCGCCAGCACGGCCAGCGCCACGCTCAGCAGGAAGAGGGCGGAGAGCAGCGCCAGCGCCAGCACCAGGTAGAACTGCAGCTCGGCCGGCGAGTCGGCGCCCGCCGCCCGCTCGCTCAGCTCCGGCAGCGCCTCCTGCAAGCTCTCGGCCAGCACCACGTGCAGCGTGGCCGTGGCCGACAGCGCCGGCTGCCCGTGGTCCTTCACCACGGCCACCACACGCTGCTTCGCCGCGTCCCTCTCCGACACGGCCCGCGCCGTCCGCACCTCGCCGCTGTGCAGCTCCACGCGGAACAGCGCCGGCTCCGACGCCTGCACCAGCTCGTACGACAGCCACGCGTTGCGCCCCGCGTCCGCGTCCACCGCCACCACCTTGCCCACCAGGTAGCCGGCCTCGGCCGAACGCGGCACCACCTCGAACGCCGCCGGCAACGACGACGCTCCCGACCCCGACGCTCCCGCCGCCGGCGGCGGCCAGAGCACGCGCGGCGCGTTGTCGTTGCGGTCCAGCACGAAGACGCGCACCGTGGCCGTGGAGCTCCGCGACGGCGCCCCGCCGTCCTGCGCCCGCACCGCCACCGCGAACTCGCGGCACTGCTCGTAGTCGAAGGAGCGCTGCGCGTACACCGCGCCGCTCCGCGCCTCCACCGACACGTAGGGCGCCGCGCCCGCGCTGCCGCCCGCCAGCCAGTAGCTCACGCGCCCGTTGGCGCCCGCGTCCGCGTCCCGCGCGCGCACGCGCACCACCGGCGCGCCCGCCGCGTTGTTCTCCGCCACGTAGGCGCTGTAGGCCGCCTCCTCGAACACCGGCGCGTTGTCGTTCACGTCCGACACCTCCAGCACCAGCGACGCGCGGCTCGACAGCGACGGGCTGCCCCGGTCCCTGGCCACCACCGTCACTCGGTGCTCGGACGCCTGCTCGCGGTCCAGCGCGCTCGCCGTCACCACCTTGTACGACCCCACCGACGACGACACCATCGACAGCGGCGCCTCGCCCGACAGCTCGCACCACACCTGACCGTTCTCCCCGGAGTCCGCGTCGTTTACGTTCAGGAGGGCCACCACCGTGCCGGCCGGCGCGTCCTCGGGCACCGGGCTCGACACCGACAACACCGTGATTTCGGGAGCGTTGTCGTTCACGTCCAGCACCTCCACTTCCACTTCGCAGTGCGCCACCAGACCGCCCCCGTCCCTCGCTTCCACCACTAGCGTGTAGCCTCGCGTGTCCTCGAAGTCCAGCGCCTCCTGCAGCCTGATCGTCCCGCTCTCCGCCTCCACCACGAACTTCTGAAGCACCTTGGCCGGAGCTTCTTGGAAGCCGTAGGTGATGCGAGCGTTGGTGCCGGCGTCGGCGTCGGAGGCGGAGACGTTCAGCACCGTCGAGCCCGGCGGCGCGTCCTCGCGCAGGCTCGCACGGTACCGTTCCTGCGCGAACACGGGTGGGTTGTCGTTGGCGTCCGTGACGTTGATGCAGAGCTGGGCGGTGCCGCTGCGGGGCGGATCGCCGCCGTCCACCGCCGTCAGCACCAGACGCAGGCCCTGCTCGCTCTCCCGGTCCAGCGAACGGCGCAGCACCAGCTCCGCGAACTTTCTGCCATCCTGCCTCTCTTTCACCTCCACCGCGAAGTACCCGTTGGCCTCCAGCTCGTAGCCCTGCAACGAGTTGCTGCCCACATCTGCGTCCTCGGCGACGCCTAAGGCAAATCGAGCGCCGGGAGGAGTCAACTCGCTGATCTCTAGCTGGAAATTGTCTCGCAGGAAGTGCGGCGCGTTGTCGTTGACGTCCTGGATGGCCACCTCGACGTGGAAAACGTTGAGCGGGTTCTGCACCAGCGCCTCGAAGCTGACGGAGCAAGAAGCCGACTCGCCGCACATCTCCTCCCGGTCCAGCCTCTCGCTCACGTACAGGTTCCCGTTCTCCCCGCTCACCGTGAAGTATTTCAGCTGCCTGTTAGCGGCAGACGCCACCCGCAGCTTGCGTGCCGGCAGCTCCGCCGGGCTCAGTCCCAGGTCCCGCGCCAGCGGCCCCACCAGCGAGCCTCTGCCCAGCTCCTCGGGGATGGCGTACCGGATCCTCTCCGCAGCCGCCCGGCAGCACAACACCAGCAGCAAAGCGAGCAGCAGCACCGCTCGCCCGAACGGTTGCCGCCGGTTCTGCCTCACCGCCATTCTCGCCAGAGCTTGCCGCGCTCCTCCCTCCTGCCGCTGCCGCGGCTGCGGCTCCAGCGCGGCTCCGTGTCGGCCAACAGCGGCACCCGGAGGCGCCGCCACGACACCGCAGCCGGCCCATGCCCCCGCTCCCGGGGACTTAGTAGTTTGGCCGCTGTTCAGTGGCTGCCCCCAGCTTTGGGGTCTCTCTTTTCGTTAGAATCAGGAAGCACAGGAAGATTTTCTTGCATTAACTCCAAAGACTTTTAAAACTGAGATGTGCTGTCAAGTACTTTTAGGTCATTTCCTTCAGACGCAATAAATACTCTGAAATAACTATTCGTGTCAGAGCAATAAATAAAGGAACTCAGGTGCTCTTCATGAGTCTAGCCGCAACCATAATAGCAGGAAGCTATTTTATAGCTAGCAAAGTCTTTAAGAGCTTTCTAGCATTCTGTCAGTTACTTTGAACTGTTCTTTCCTTACCTGGGATGAATACCCAGTTAGGTATTATAATATAGGAAATATTCTTGTTGGAGTAAAAAATAAGTAGTGAGAAACAGAAAGAAGCAGAAGTCATTGCAGTCCTCTCATGCTGGACCTGCAAAGGTTTTCTTTCTTCCCTGAATTGCTTCCATTTGCTCATGGAAGTCTCGGGTGTTTGTCCCCCTGTTGATTTTTAGTTTAGGGGGAAGAATAATCACACTGAGAAATGCATCAGTCTAAATATAATATGTATAGCTGTATGGTAAGACAGCAGAACAACATTTACAGTTTTGTTTGTGATTCACACAAGTTGCTCCTTTTGCGTCTCCATACTTGAAGGACTGACAATGGGAAAGTGCAAAGCCATGTCGAGCCTTTCATAGAACCATAAAATGGTTTGAGTCATAATGGACCTTTGAAGATCATTTAGTCCAACCCCTCTGCCATGTGCAGTGACATCCTTCATTAGATCACATTGCTCAAATTTCTGTCCAACCTGACCTCGAAACCTTCCAAGGATGGCATATCCACTGCTTCTCTGGGAAACCTCTTCCAGTGCCTCACCTCCCTCATTGTAAAAAATTTCTTCCTTATGTCCAATTGAAACCTACCCTCTTACAGTTTAAATCCATTATCTCTTCTCCTGTCACAACAGACCCTGGTAAAAATCTGTTTCCATCTTTCTTAGAAGCCCCCTTTATATAATAAAAAGGAGCAATAAATTGTCCCCAGAGCCTTCTGTTCTCCAGGCTGAAGAACCTCTACTCTCTCAGACATTCTACATAGCAACTAGAAATGTTCCAGCCCTATCACCATTTTCCTGATCCTTCTCTGGACCTACTCTAACAGTTCCATGTCTTTTTCGACTGTGGGCCCCAGAGCTGTGCACAGCTCTCCAGGTGACGTCTTTTGTAAGTGGAGTAGAGGGGGAGAATAACCTCCCTTGACCTGCTGGCCACGCTACTTGTTATGCAGCTGAGGATACAATTGGCTTTCTGCGCAGCAAGTGCACATTGCCAGCTTGTGTCCCATTTGTCACTCACCAGTACCCCCAAGTCATTCTCCACAAGGCTATTCACAATCCCCCTCTATGTATCGAAACTCTGGATTGCACTGACCCAGGTGCAGGACCTCCCATTTGGCCTCATTGAACTTCATGACATTTGCAAGGACCAGCTTCTCCAGACTGTCCAGATCCCTCTGGATGACATCCCTTCTCTCCAGCTTATCAACTCCACCGCTTAGCTTGGAGTCATCTGCAAAATTCCTGTGGGATAACTGACTCCCTCACTCTGATCCCTCACTCCCACACTGATCACTCGCTCACTCTGTGTCATTGTGTGTGGTTTCACCACAGGCTGCAGCTAAGACCACGCAGCCGCCTGCTCACTCCCAGGGCTGGATGGGGGAGAAAATCAGAAGAGTAAGAGGGAGAAAACTCATGGCTCGAGACAAACGCAGTTTAAAGACACACACACAAGTACATGAGCAAAGCTCCTGAAAAACAAATTCATTCACCACTTCCCATTGGCAGGCAGGTGTTCAGCCCTCTCCAGGAAAGCAGGCCTCCATCAGGATTAATGGGAAGACAAACAACATAACTCCAAATGTCCCTCCTTTCCTTCTTCTTCCCCCAGCTTTATATACTGCACATGATGTCACATGGTATGGAATAGCCCTGTGGGCAGTTCAGGTCAGCTCTCCCAGCTGTATCCCCTCTTGTGCACTGCCAGCCTACTCACTGGCAGGGGTAGCATGAGGAGCAGAAAAGGCCTTGACTGCTTAGCACAATTAAAAATATATGTGTTTTACCAACACTTTTTCCATCACAAATCAAAAACATAGCACTGTACCAGATGCCAGTAGGAAAGTCAAGTCCATCCCAGATGAAACCACGACACTCATTCAGCAAGATATTATTGAGATACATTAAATAGTATTGGACACAGTACAGACCCTTGAGGAATACCACATGTTACCGGTTTCCTCTTGGACACTGTGCCACTGACTATAGCTCTTTTGATGCAGCCAGCCAGCAGATCCTTATCCATCTAACAGTCCACCTGTCCAACCCATATCTCTCCAACTCAGAGGCCACCATGCAATGGGACATGCGGTGGGGAACACCCTGCACTTGTTCCCCCACTGATCCCTACTCTGTTCATGGAAACCTTGGCTGGGCTGGGTTGCCACTCTGCACTTTGAAGACTGCAATAGAAATGGGTTTGCTTTCTTTCCCTACAAACAAGTGTGCCTCTGGCAGCACAGGTATGCACACAACAGCTGCCCTTCTTACAGCTGTGACCCTTCAAGGTGGGCACAGGAAGTGCCCCTGCACTCAGACAATTAGAAGCAATCTGACCTTCCCCATTTCATCAGACAGCCTGAGGACTGGCTCTAGCTCATGACAATCAAGGCAAGAGTTAAAAACATATACAAATTAACAGAAAAGGTGCAATAACATTTCTTAGCCCAAACTTATTGAGCACAAGGAACTGAAACTGCATAGTACCACAATCATGCACCTAACATAGTAACTACGACAGGCAGGGAAATGACCATCAGTTCTTCTATGATGTCACTGCCAACAGAGCTTCCCCATGTCTCCTCTACGACCCTACACAAGCTGCAGGCTTGCTTCTGACCCTCAGCATTGGCAAAAACATATCACAAGAGTATAATGCAGCAAGATCAAGACAAAAGGGAGGTAGATTTTTTCACCAACATTCTATGTAAAAAATAGAAGGACTGTAATGTACATGGACGATAAATATATGAACCAAAAAAGGAGTACACATCCAAGAGAGACCGGGGAAAATCTAAGAATCAACTTCTGGGGAATTTCCTCCCCTCTTTTATCACACGCACTGTTCCACAGAGATGGCACTTCTACTGACATCATGCTTTCATCCCCTCTCCCTAACACAACCAGAACACAAATATAACCTCACATCTCCTGCCTTCCACAAAAACAGAAGGATGAGCAAGAGGCACTAGCACACAACACGTGGATAAATGAAGATATGCCACTACTTCAAACTTAACCTACATACAGAGGAAACCAGGAGCTGAACAAAATCAGATCAGGAAGGCAAGGAACCATTAAAGACAAAGTCTTGCAGAGAAACCCACCGGGAAGTCTTCTCAGTCTTCACTGCTGGTGTTGAAATTCATCCCCCTGAGCACCTGCAAATCACTGATGTTTCAAGCACAAGTGCAAACCTAAGGTCTTCCTCTGGACTGCATCGTACAAGGGTTAATTTTAAGAAATAGTCATCAGTTCTCATCAACTTTTTCTACTCTGTGGCCTGCTCATCTGCAGACAAATATGGAGTTGTAAAAGTAAAGACTTATTATAGGCATCTTTCTCAAGGTACGTCATCCTAGGCTTCTTTAGGTGGCTGAAGGCTTGACAAGGGAAGAAAATATTTGCTACAAAACAACACCCACAGTTTCAAATTCAAAAGAGCTATGCAGCCATGGGGAAAATGAACCATGACCTTGCAGGACGCAAAGGCCTAAAAGAAAGTGTAATTACATCTATGAAGAAACTCCACATAGCTGTTTTCCAATGAAATACAGACGGATAAAGGAGCTTTCACTCAGGAATTAGACCCTTCTACCCATGCATCATCGTTCTAGATGCACTTTTATTGTGCAAATACTTTATGATTTTCAGAACAGGGAATCTCCAATCGCAGCATGAACGCCCAAGGCCTCGGCAGCAGGCATGAAATCAAACCACTGCTCAGCCAAATTTACAGTGACACACATATTTGCATGGTTCCGAGTCAGCCTCTCACCCTCCTTCCTCTGCTTTCACAGCCTTTACTTGACCACAGATAGTATCCAATATTTTGTCCAAATGTCAGCCACAGGCAAAAGACCATTACGTTCAGTGACACCTTAGGCAAACAGAGTCCATCAAAGTCTTTGTCTTGGCAGCTGAACAACTTCAAGGAATGAACGCCCACTGTTGCCCAAGCCGAACAATTACAAAAGATCTTTTAGGGTTTTAAATGTTACAAGCCACAATGAGGCCCAGATTTACACCTGGACAAAAATACTACTACTACTACTAATAATAACAATACAAACCAAATTAAATAATATGGAGAATAAGGATCACAACACGGATTTCAAATTATAGCAGAGCAAACTTCTTCACCTGACCTGTCTCAGCACAGACAGAAATTTTCACCCTGACCAAACGTCTTGCAATGTGAAAATGACCTTTGCTGACAGACACCATTGAAGGAAAAGTTGCACACACAACTTCTCGTTACAGACAACAAGGATCGCAACATGGACACATGCAAAGAGATTTCTCTGCTCATCATACTCATTTGAAAAAATGACAAATGTTCTCAAGGGCATAAGTGATTTGCAGCTTAAATAGAGACCCAGCTGCCTAAGTATCACCCCAAAGACAGCGTCATCTGACCTCAGCACATTGGGCAAATTGGAAGACAGGTCACTCTCAAACCTTAATGTAAGGTTGGCATCAGTGCGCAATAACTGCCACTCATGGGAAACATCATGCAACAGGAAAGCAAACTGGTGAACCCACGACTTGGCCAGCTGGAATATGAGTAGTGTGATATCCAAAAATGAGACACCTTCAGATTCATTTTACGTAGTCTAGCAACAAACCCTGATCATCCAAATTTGGAAATACACTCCAATGAGAGAAAAGATGCACAGACAACTTCTCTTTACCATGCATAGTATTTGACTTCTGTCCATGTGCATGTGACAAACAAGAGCATTTCTTCCAGTCATATTTAAAAAAAAAAACCAAACATGTCTACGGAAGTCTTTCCCTTTACAGCCGTAAACATGAAAGCCACATACGGGACAGTCAGACAAATATAGCAGATGAGATCTTCCACATGTTGTCAGAGAGAATCGCCCAGCTGACACATGCAGAAAGGAAGAGATCACAACATACGCTTCCAGATTATGGAACTTACAGTAGGTACATAATTCAGGTATTTAGTAGAAAACTAATACAGTTTGTTCTTCATAAAGCTCCCTTTATGTCATTTCTCCTAACTACACAATTCAGATGTTAGTTAAGAAATGATGACACCCTGCAATGACATGGGAAAAACCACCCAGGGCTCCCAATACAGCTGGAATAATATATGTGCTAGCAAAAATTCTTTGGGAAGATGCAATCGCATGACATCACACATGGACACTAAACAGGGAACACTGCAAATCTCTTGTGTCCTTCAACAGACCCTCACGAAGACTCCCAGGACTGTCATCTCCAACCATTCACAACTTGCATGGTGTCCTTTGACACTCATAATTTGAAAGCATATAACATCAAAGGTCCAGTTGCCCAGACCAGTTCTCTTCAACATGCACCAGAATCACCCGTGGACTTCACATCAATATCTTTACATCACTGCACTAAGAAGGAACGTATATTTGTCTACTCAACAGCCTTCCGGGAAGACACATGGTGGTTCTAAATGTAAATGAGGAGCTGTCCTCCAGAAAAGACGGAGTCAGTGAACATCTTCACAGGGCCAAGCCCCCTCCTTAGGTCTCCTCCCTTACCTTGAATCTCTCCCCTCCCACCCTCCTATGGCTCTTGCCATAGCATCTATCGTCAAGCCAAGACACATCTAGCTCTCTTTCAAAGAAGTCAAACTTAGAAGACAGGGAATCGGTGAAACACATCTCCCATTTCCTCCAATATCCCTTCATATGCAACCACCCAAGGACCTTCACAAATAGTCACAACTTCTACGGTTGTCCTTCATCTTCAAATCAGGCAGACAGACATCGACAAGGGACCAGTTGTTGCCCAGTCCCTTCCTCCACCCGGTGCACAAAGATCAAAGCATGAACGAATACAAAGACATATCGTTGCCCACCACGTTACCATGGAGAAACAGAAAGGCTGAGAACAGTGCAAACGACGAGCAGCTGAGTTATACAGGGAGCCATTAACAGTACCTTCCAAAACACTCTCATCCTACTCAAGCACAGGTGCTGTCGGGAAGATAGCTGACCCTGCTAATAAAGAAAACTGCCTTTTGCTGGTCATGCAATACATACCTTCAGAAGAGCTAATACTGACACATGTCGGGGACAAAAGGAGAAACGACCTGGCACATGATAACAACACAAAGCTCCACTCCAAGGAAGCTCCAGC
The DNA here is from genome assembly GCF_964199755.1 of Larus michahellis. NCBI lineage: Eukaryota > Metazoa > Chordata > Aves > Charadriiformes > Laridae > Larus > Larus michahellis. The sequence continues at coordinate 1,903,143 of NC_133906.1, read as the reverse complement.
CAACAGCTGCCCACTTCTCCTGCTTCACACACCTACTCTAACGCTGAGCAATGAGACCACGTTCACCTCCCCAGAGAAAGAGGCACCACCACACAGCGAGTTGGTAAACGAAGCTTTGCCTTCCTTGTAAATAAACCTCATCCTACAGACACGACAGAGAGCACGACTGGGAAAGGACAGAGAAGCGGGAGAGGGAGGCGTGGCAGAGCAAGCGTGGTGGGAGGAACTCACCGGGGGAGCGGCGGGGTCGGCGCGGCGGGCGCCGTCAGCGTCCTCGGCGAGCAGCGGCGCGGGCTCGTCGGGCGGCGGGCGCGCCGGGAGGGTGTCGCAGCAGCTGCCGCCCGAGAAGCGGAGCTGGCTCTTGCGCGAGTCGGCGGTGAGCGACACCTCGTGCGAGTAGGAGTGCAGGAAGGCGCGGACGCCGTCGATGCCCACGAAGTGCGAGGCCGGGACGCCGCGCAAGGCGCCGCTGCCCGCCGCCAGCAGCTGCGAGCGGCGCCAGCGCCGCAGGCGCAGCGCCAGCAGCAGCAGCAGGAAGGCGAGGAAGAGGCAGGACACGGCCGCCACGGCCAGCACCAGCCAGCGCGTCAGGCTGACGGACGGCTCGCCCGCCGCCGCCGCCGCCGCCGCGCTGCCCAGCTCCGACAGCAGCTCGCCCACGCTCTCGGCCAGCACCACCGTCAGCGTGGCCGTGGCCGACAGCGCCGGACGCCCGTGGTCCTTCACCACCACCACCAGGCTCTGCCGCGCCGCGTCGCGGGACAGCGGCACCCGCGCCGTGCGCACCTCGCCGCTGTGCAGCCCCACGCGGAACAGCGCCGGCTCCGTCGCCTTCGCCAGCTCGTACGACAGCCACGCGTTCTGCCCCGCGTCCGCGTCCACCGCCACCACCTTGGCCACCAGCGCCCCGGGCTCCGCCGACCGCGGCGCCAGCTCCACGCCCGCCCAGCCCGCGCCCGACGCCGGCGGCGGGTACAGCACCTGCGGCGCGTTGTCGTTCTCGTCCACGATCACCAGGCGCACCGACACGTTGCTGCTCAGCGACGGCGCGCCGCCGTCCTCCGCCCGCACCCACAGCCCCACCTCGCGCACCTCCTCGTAGTCGAAGGAGCGCAGCGCGTACAGCGCGCCCGTCTCCGCGTGCACCGACACGTACGACGACAGCGGCGCGCCCCGCACGCGCCCCTCCCACAGCCGGTACCGCACGCGCGCGTTCTGACCCCAGTCCGCGTCCGCCGCCCGCACCGTCAGCACCAGCGCGCCCGCCGCGTTGTTCTCGGCCACCCGCGCGCTGTACCGCGCCTCCGCGAACACCGGCGCGTTGTCGTTCACGTCCAGCACCCGCAGCGACAGCACCGCGCTGCTCCACAGCGGCGGCGAACCGCCGTCCGACGCCCGCACCGTCACGTTGTACTCCGACGCCGCCTCACGGTCCAGCTCCCGCGCCGTTACCACGCGGTAGTAGTCCTCAAAAGTCTTCTCCAGACGGAACGGGAGGCTCTCGGCGATGCTGCACCGCACCTGGCCGTTGGGGCCCGAGTCGCGGTCCTGCACGTGCAGCAGGGCCACCACCGTCCCCGGCGGGGCGTCCTCAGAGATGTCGTTCAACGCCGACCGCACCGAAATCTCGGGCACGTTGTCATTCACGTCTGTCACCGTGATTGTGACTTTTGCAGTGTCGGAAAGGCCCCCGCCGTCCCGTGCCTGCACCTCCAGTTCGTACGAGTCGCCTTCCTCGAAGTCCAGGCTACGCACCAGAATGATATCTCCCCTCTCGACGTGCAGCTGGAAAATTTTCGAGGTTTTGTCTGAGATTTTCTTGAACGAGTATTTCACGTTGCCGTTCATCCCCTCGTCGGCGTCGGTGGCCATGACGGTAAGCAGGGCGGAGCCCACGGGCACGTCCTCCGCCACACGCACCGTGTACTCCGCTTGCCTGAACGCGGGCGCGTTGTCGTTGGCGTCCAGCACCGCCACGCGGATCCGCGCCGTGCCCGTCCGCGACGGCTCGCCGCCGTCGCTCGCCCTCAGCACCAGCTCGTGAAAGGCCGCCTCCTCCCGGTCCAGCGCTTTCGCCAGCACCAGCTCGGGACGCTGGTCCCCGCCGGGGCTCGCCTGCACGGATAGCGAGAAGTGCTCGTCGCCGCTCAGCTCGTACCTCTGCAGGGAATTCCGTCCCACGTCCGGGTCGTGAGCCTCGGCCAGGGGAAAATGCGACCCCATAGCTGTCGTCTCACTCATTTTCAGCTCCGTTTCTGTTTCTCGAAAGCTGGGGGCGTTGTCGTTAATGTCCCTGATTTCCACTTCGATTCCGTAAACCCGCATCTCCCCCTCCACGATCACCTCACAGCGCAGCAAGCATTGCTGCACACTCTCGCACAGCTGCTCTCTGTCTATCCTCTCCGCCGTCACTAAATGTCCCGTCTTCCCGTGCAGACCGAAATACTGTGTCCTACCTTCGGACACAACGCGGACGCCGCGGTCTTGGAGCGTCGGCAGGTCCAAGGCCAGGTCCTTGGCCACGTCACCCACGAACGAGCCCTTCGGCATCTCCTCGGGAACCGAGTAGCGCAGCTGTCCGCACGCTGCCTTCCACGCTGCCACCAGGACGCACCACAGCAGGGCTCGATCCCGCCGGACCCAGAGCCATCCCAACACGCACATCTCCTACGCGGCACCGCCGCGCGCCGTTCCGCCTCTCGATCTACCTCCCGATCCGGCTGCCGATCAGGCTCCTTCCCCTTCTCGCCGCTGCCCCCGGCCCCTCCGCACCACTGCTCCGCACCACCCGGACGCTCGCAGACAGACCGACCGCCCAGCCAGCGAGCGAGCCGAGCCGCAGCGGGCGGGGTTGCCTGCACCGCTCCTGCCGCCTTCTCGCTCCTCCTCGGTCAACAGCGGCACCCGCAGCCTCCTCCCGGCAGTGCAGCCACACAGCACTGCCCAGCGCTGCCCGCCGCCCTTTCCTACGGGCAGGTAGCGCCGACGGACACTCGACACGGACACATCGTTTCCCCTTCCCTGGGGATCCCTCCTGCGATGCCTTATCTCTAAACCATCCATCACTTCTTTGATTATCGAATTAATCACGACAGAAAGAAATAATAGACCTTCCGTGGACCTGTGATTTCTACCGCACGGAAGCATGTTTTTGTAATGATGATAGATTATATCTATTATTTTTTCTTAATATGTTGTATAGAATATAACTGGTCTTGTCCCATTAGTCCGACAGCACAATCTGTATCACGAATTACACAGCGGTTTTAGCGGTCGTGCTTGAATGACGTTTCCCTCACCCATTTAATTCCCCACATCCCGAATAATATGCAAAGGAACAAGGATGATCCTCCTCAAATAGAGTCCGATGACTTCCTGCATTGGCTTTTCCCTAAGCCGTTCTTTTCTTTAATGACGCATGTTATTTGTAACGCACGGGAGAAATGACTTGCTAATGGCTATAGATGTGAAATAAAATATTGTCTTTTGCTTAATATGGCCTGTATACTGTTATGACTCTTATTCTATTAGTCCAAAAGCAAAACCCTCACCATGAATTTTTATAGCAGTCATGCTTGAATGACTGGTGTAAGGCCAGCAAAGAAAACAAGCTCTGAAAACCAAAACGTGATACTCAGACGCTCCCCCAGGGAACCAGACGTATCAGGCTCACTAGCTCAAGCGTCAGGAATACCTTAAATACTTTACGCTTTAAATACCTTAATGCTTTGAATACTACAGTTCATATGGAGCGCGCTTCAAATTAACGACACCACTACCACTGACTGAGATTAGATATTTAAAGGCTGCAGAAGGCGGGATCAATCAACAGAGAATATATGCCAGCTAAGCCAGTAAAGATCCTGAGGAAGTGGAGTTGATCAGGCACCTGCCATGGGCTATGGAATGTCTCCATAGAAGACATTCCTTACAAAAGAGCACAGAGGGAGGCTCTCCTAATGTTCGAAAATCACCCTCTCCCATCCACTCCGCTTGCAGGCTGTGGGTCATCACTTCGCACTAATTGTACTGCAGCTATCCAGGAGGCGGGAAGCACCTGCAGTGAGCTTGGCCAGAATCATCTGCAAAAGGGGCTGATAGCAGCCATACGATAGAGCTGATTTGCCGCAAATTCTTCTTGTCCACCCGTTTTCCGGATATGGGTCTACTCTCAACAGTATTTTTGAATTGTATGGGAGAAGCTGAATTACCCTAAAATCTTGGTACATCTGCAGACGGAGCTAATACTGGAAAAGGAAAGTGGAAGGACTTTAACATGTGGTTTCCACTTTTAATACTCCAAATTATATTTTAAACAAGTAATTCGATAGCTTGAATGGCCATGGAGGGGCTTTGATTTTCTCAGAAATCACGGTCTAAGAGATTGATGCTTGTTAGTAACGCATTCATCTAATTCTTGATCCTTCACGCTGGTAGGAAACCTTTTCAACCAAATACTGTAGGACGGCGTGAGACAAGTACGGCTGCACACTCTAAACTGTGCCCGGAACACAGGTAAATGTGGAAATGGACATTGTTAAAGTGCCTAATTGCTCTCATTTGGAGTACTTCCTTCTCGATTGACATTTGTTCTCAGGATGGGTAGAGCCCTCCCATTGTAAACAGGCAGATACAACGACTGTTGCAAAATTGTCCGAGACACTGAATTTCGCGGTCTAGTATTCCCCTGTCAACGCGACCAACCTGGAGGTCCAAGTACCTCTCTCTTTTTTTTTCTTTCTTTCTTTTTTTTTTTTTTTTTCAGATCTCGGCCTACACCTTCACCTGTGTATAAAACACAGATCATGAATGGTAAGGTTTCGCCCTCACCGTTAATAACTCAGACGATTTTAGGCAGCATAAGCCTTGGAGACAAAAACCTCTCAGCTGAACATCATGAAATGACATATCTCCAACTGCACGTCTGAATCCCGAGTCTGTCATGCAGAATCAGTGGATCTCTTTCTACACAATAAGCATTCCCTTCACCCTTAATACCTCAGAAGACTTTAGGCAGCACAAGCCTTGGAGACAAAAACCTCTCAGCTGAACATCAACCCGTGAGCACCCATAAATCAAGGAGAGCACGGCTAACGGCTTGCTCTGAATGGAATAATGTTACCCCGATCTTTCATTTCTTCAGGGACACAAGGACCAGCACTCCCCATCCACATCACCCCCCGAAATCCCAGGGGAACAGCCAAGGAGGTTCAGCACAGATCAAAGAAAACAGCGAGAGCGAGAGGGCTTACACACCTGCGGGGCGTCGGCGTCGGTGGGCGGCTCTCCCGCGCCGGCGCTGCTGCTCGGGCTCGGCTTCCCGCAGGGCTCCGCGCCGAGCAGCTCCTCCGCGGGCACGCTGGGCGGCGGCGGCGGCAGCCAAGCGCCCTCGGCCACGGCGCGTGCCGGCGCCACGCACAGGTTGTAGGAGTAGGGCAAGGTGCCCTCGCAGAAGTCGGCCGGGAAGGCGGCGCCGGGCACGGAGAAGCGCTGCGCGCCCAGGCAGCGCAGCACGGCGGGCGGCCCGGCCCGGCGCAGCCGCGCCAGCACGGCCAGCGCCACGCTCAGCAGGAAGAGGGCGGAGAGCAGCGCCAGCGCCAGCACCAGGTAGAACTGCAGCTCGGCCGGCGAGTCGGCGCCCGCCGCCCGCTCGCTCAGCTCCGGCAGCGCCTCCTGCAAGCTCTCGGCCAGCACCACGTGCAGCGTGGCCGTGGCCGACAGCGCCGGCTGCCCGTGGTCCTTCACCACGGCCACCACACGCTGCTTCGCCGCGTCCCTCTCCGACACGGCCCGCGCCGTCCGCACCTCGCCGCTGTGCAGCCCCACGCGGAACAGCGACGGCTCCGACGCCTGCACCAGCTCGTACGACAGCCACGCGTTGCGCCCCGCGTCCGCGTCCACCGCCACCACCTTGCCCACCAGGTAGCCGGCCTCGGCCGAACGCGGCACCACCTCGAACGCTGCCGGCAACGACGACGCTCCCGACCCCGACGCCGGCCAGAGCACCCGCGGCGCATTGTCGTTGCGGTCCAGCACGAAGACGCGCACCGTGGCCGTGGAGCTCCGCGCCGGAGCCCCGCCGTCCTGCGCCCGCACCGCCACCGCGAACTCGCGGCACTGCTCGTAGTCGAAGGAGCGCTGCGCGTACACCGCGCCGCTCCGCGCCTCCACCGACACGTAGGGCGCCGCGCCCGCGCTGCCGCCCGCCAGCCAGTAGCTCACGCGCCCGTTGGCGCCCGCGTCCGCGTCCCGCGCGCGCACGCGCACCACCGGCGCGCCCGCCGCGTTGTTCTCCGCCACGTAGGCGCTGTAGGCCGCCTCCTCGAACACCGGCGCGTTGTCGTTCACGTCCGACACCTCCAGCACCAGCGACGCGCGGCTCGACAGCGACGGGCTGCCCCGGTCCCTGGCCACCACCGTCACTCGGTGCTCGGACGCCTGCTCGCGGTCCAGCGCGCTCGTCGTCACCACCTTGTACGATCCCACCGACGACGACACCATCGACAGCGGCGCCTCGCCCGACAGCTCGCACCACACCTGACCATTCTCCCCGGAGTCACGGTCCCGCACTTTCAACAGGGCCACCACCGTGCCGGCCGGCGCGTCCTCGGGCACAGGGCTCGACACCGACAACACCGTGATTTCGGGAGCGTTGTCGTTCTCGTCGCTGATGTCGATCTGCAGCTTGCAGTGCCCGGTGAGGCCGCCGCCGTCTCTCGCCTCCAGACCGAAGCTGTATTTACTCTTCTCCTCGAAATCCAGGGGCCCCGCCGTCCTCACCTCGCCGCTGTCGCTCTCGACACTGAACAAGGCGCGGACGCCGTCCGGGACGTTGCCGAAGGAGTAGGACACCCGCCCGTTGGACCCCGCGTCCGCATCCGTGGCTCGCACCCGCACCACCAGCGAGCCGGACGGCACATTCTCCCGCACTCGCGCCTCGTACACGCTCTTACTGAACACGGGCGCGTTGTCATTGGCGTCCGTCACGTTCACGCGAACCTGGACAGTCCCCGATTTCACGGGGTCCCCGCCATCCACCGCCGTCAGCACCAGCTCAAAGGAGCTCTGCTTCTCCCGGTCCAGCTCTCTCTCCAGCACTAATTCCGGCTCCTTGCTTCCATCCGGGCTCTCCTTGAGGGCCAGAGTAAAGGACGGGTTGGCAGTGAGTTGGTAAGTCAGTAATGAATTGCTGCCCACATCTGCGTCTCGGGCCATCTCCAGCGGAAAACGAGCCCCGGGAAGGGTCAACTCTGCGATCTCGAGGTGGAGAGCAGCCTTGCTGAAGGTCGGCGCGTTGTCGTTGACGTCCTGGATGGCCACCTCGACGTGGAAAACGTTGAGCGGGTTCTGCACCAGCGCCTCGAAGCTGACGGAGCAGGACGTCGACTCGCCGCACATCTCCTCCCGGTCCAGCCTCTCGCTCACGTACAGGTTCCCGCTCTCCCCGCTCACCGTGAAGTATTGCTTCTCCGCGCTGAGCCGCAGCTTGCGTGCCGGCAGCTCCGCCGGGCTCAGCCCCAGGTCCTGCGCCAGCGGCCCCACCAGCGAGCCTCTGCCCAGCTCCTCGGGGATGACGTACCGGATCCTCTCCGCCGCCGCCCGGCAGCACAACACCAGCAGCAAAGCGGGCAGCAGCACCGCTCGCACGACCGCTCGCCGCCGCCTCTGCCTCACCGCCATTCTCGCCAGAGCTTGCCGCGCTCCTCCCTCCTGCCGCTGCCGGGACTCCGGCTCCAGCTGCGGCTCCAGTGCTGCTCCGCGTCGGCCAACAGCGGCACCCGGAGGCGCCGCCACGACACCGCAGCCGGCCCATGCCCTCGCTCCCGCGGCCTAGACTTTTGGCCGCTGTTCAGTGGCTGCCCCCAGCTTTGTGGTTTCTCTTTTGTTAGAATCAGGAAGCACAGGAATATTTTTTTGCAGCAACTCCAAAGGCTTTTAAAACTGAGATGCGCTGTCAAGTACTTTTAGGTCATCTCCTTGAGCCATAAGAATAGTTGGTAGTAAATAGTCATGGCAGGGCAAGAAATAAAGCAACTCAGCTGCTCTTCATAAAATCCAGAAGGATCTATAAGAGCAAGAAACACGGCATGGCTTTTTAGAACTCTTTCAGGTATTTTCAATTCTGGTTTCCTGACATGGTATGACTACCAAGAAGGAATGATTCCTGTTTCAGTAATCAGTAAGTAATCAGAAATAGAATGATGCAGAAGTTAGGGCTGTTCTTTCATGGTGGGCTGACAAAGGGTTTCCATCTTCACTGCATGTCTTCCTTTTGCTCATGGAAGTCTCTGACGTTTTACCCACTTTAGATTTTTATTTTAAGGAGAAGAATAGTCACCCTAAGAAATGTATCATCCTAAAAGCAAGCTGTATAACTCTATGTTAAGACAGCAGAGAAACATTTAGTATTTTGTTTCTGCTTCACCAAAAAGTTATTTTTTTTGCCTCTCCATACCTGGAGAAGTGGAAAATGGGAAAGTGCAAAGCCTCATCATGTCTTTCATAGAACCATAGAACGGTTTGGGTTCATTTAAGGATGATGGAAGCCACGTCTTTGCCATGGTCAGGGACAGTCTTCACTAGATCAGGTTGCCCAAAGCATCATTAAATCTGTCCTTTGAGCCTTTCAGTGCTGCTGCATCCACAGCTTCTCTGGGCAACCTGTTCCACTGCCTCAACACTCTCATCATAAAACAGTTCTTCCTTTTTGACTGTTTGAAACCTACCTTCTTGCAGTCTAAAACTATTGCTCCGTGTCCTGGCACAACAGGCCCTGGTAAAAAGTCTTTCTCCATCTTTCTTTTAAACCTCCTTTATATATTAGAAATTAACAATAAGGTCTCCCAAGGGCCTTCTGTTCTCCATGCTGAAGAACCTCAACTGCTTCAGAGCTCATTTGTCTTCTTTACAACCCAACACAACTGACAGGTTTACACCTGACTGTCTCATAACTGGCAAAATCAAATCATGAGATGATATGCACTATGAGCACACCAAGAAGGGAGGTATGTTTATCTGATCACCACCATTATGAGAAGAAACAGAAGATCATAAAGCACATGATTGATAATCAGCCAAAATATAAGACAAGCTGCCGTGTAATAGGGAATGGGTCACCAAACCAGAATTCATTCATATAGCAAGCTACAAGTGTGTCCCTAAAATCTCACTCTGGATTAATTAGTAGGTAGTTTCTTTTTAAGAAACAATCATCAGCTCACAGCAATGTCCCTCTACATTGTGGCCAGCTCATCTCCCACAGATATGGATCCATAGGTGTAAACACCTTATCATGGGCCTCTTTCTCAAGTTCAGTCTTCTCAGAAATGACAACAGATTGTCTCTTAGCTTCTGCTTCATTTTCCTTACACATAAAATTCTGTCTTACGTGACTTTCACAACAGGAAAACCAGGGTCACAGAAAAAATGGCACAGGCCTCGCCACCAGGCACGAAATCAAACCATTGTTCAGACAAAACCACATTAACCCACCTCTCACCTTCCTTGCTCTACATTCACAGCCTTTAATTACTCCACAGACAGTATCCCATGTTTTGGTTATGTGTCAGCCACAGGAAAAAGACCATTTCTTTCAGGGAAACAGAAGTAAATGTTCTAAGGGGCATAAGGGATCCGCAACTCAGTTCAAGAGCTCGTAGACACCATCATGCACATGGGCACTTTGGAAGTTATGTGACTCTGCAGCCATTAATGCAATGTTTACATCTATGCCTAATAACTAGCATTGTCAGGAAATGCTGTACCAGACATGGCAGGTCATTAAATGAGCAACTGCCTCACACATGCTTCAAATAACAATTCCAAAACCAGAAATTTCTGACAAAAATACCCTCCCATCCCCTACATTCACACCAATTTTAACATTGACAAAACATCAGCAGTCATTTCACATTAGCAGGAAGCATGGATAACATCTGAAGATTGGTCGAGGCTGGGGAAACCTTTATACAACCAGGATAAAACTCCACATCACAGTCTTTCAAGGATATATAGATGGAAAGATGACATTTCATACAGCAGGTATTAGACACAGTGCCCAACCCTGAAGCGTGTTTGCACTTCCATGGTTACTGCTTGCAGACAAAATTCATCAGAGCGTTGTCATTCCCTTTCAGGAGTTTCTTAAAGGCAGCCTTAGTGAGTGACCGAGGCCTTGGCAGCAGGCGTGAAATTATACCACAGCCCAGCCCGATGGAGTGTACAACCCCCTTTCTTCCTGTTTCAAGGACACCCTCTCACCAACGTGGCAAGGACTTCTCACCACAAGTATTCAACAAGCAAGAGCATTCCTTCCAGTGACACATTATCAGACACACATTTTAGGACACATTACCAAACACAGAGGGGCAAACCTTTACCTCTTTGCAACAAGCAAGGGCAAGAATGAAACCAGAATTCACAGGAAACCTCATGCAACAGGAAAGTAAACTGATGAACCCACAACTTAGCCAGCTGGAGTCCAAACTACTATGCGATATCCAGAAATAAGACACTTTGAGACCTATTTTCCATAGGCCAGGAAGAAACCCTGAGAACTGACAAAACACATGCCTTCCCTCCACCAGTACCTTCTCACACACAACACCCCAGAGACTCTTCTCAAACCATTCAGAGCTTGCATGGTTGTTGATCTTCCTAATTTGCAGATGGACTCCACCCAAAGAACAGTTGCACAGACAACATCTTGCCATGGATAATATTTGATTTCTCAGCTTCTGTATTTGACAAGCAAGAGCATTGCTTACAGTAACACAGTAACCCTTTATGGAAGCATGTCTGTGAAAGCTCTTTGCAGCTGTAAACATGAAAGACACCCACAAGACAGTCAGACAAATGTAACAGATGGCATCTTCCACACATTATCTCAAAAGGCAGCCCACCTTCAGCACATCAAAACAAGGAAGGCAAGAAGTTAACACCTGCAAAAGGGAAGGGATTAGAATATAATCTTCTACATTATGGCACTTAGAGTAGAAACACAATTAAGGTATTTAGTAGGAAATGAGTACACAGTTGGCTCCTCCACAGTTCCCCTTACAGATTTATCATAAGTACTTCAATAAAATGTTAGTTAAAAATTGATGACAACATGCAAACACACAGGAAGCACCTCCCAGAGCTCCCAATATCTCTGACCAAACTTATATGGGAAGACGACACTTGCATTGCTCTTCTCCAACCCCACACAACTTCCATGGAGTTTTGGCAAGCACATGGCTTCAAATGTCCAACTTTCTAGACCATTTTTCCATAAACTGCACGAGCACCAGGACACAAACTTCACGTACATATCTTGACATCTCTGTACTAAGAAGGAAAATAGATTTGTGTGTTGACTGCACTTTAGAAAGGAAACATCAAGGTTCTAAAAGTAAAAGAAGAGTTCTCCTCCAGGAGACAGTGGGTCAGTGAACAGTGTGTAACACAGTAATGCATAATAAAATACAAAGCCTCGCTCTAAAGAAACTCAAGTCAACAGTTAACTCCACTTTACCTGCCTCTCATACCAACTATAACTCTGAGCAATAATGCCGCTGGAAATCAAGTGCACATTGACAGCTCATGTCTTTTTTGTCACCTACCACTACCCTCAAGTCCTGCTTCACAAGGGTACTCTCAGTAACCCAGTTTGTATTGAAACTGGGGACTGCCCTCACCCAGGTGCAAGACCTTGAGCTTGGCCTTCTTCAACTTCATTATGTTCACATGGGCCCACTCTGCCAGCCTGTCCAGGTCCCTCTGGATCGCTTCCCTTCCCTCCAGTGAATCAATGGTACCACTCAACTTGGTGTTGTCTGCAATCTTGCTGTGCGATCACTCCTACCATCTATGTCATTGTTGTGGGATAACCACAGCCAGCAGCTAAGACTGTACAGACTCTTGCTCACTTACCTGGTTGGGATGGTGGAGAGAATCAGAAGGAGAAAAGTGAGAAAACTCATGGGCTGAGAAAAAGACAGTTTAATAAGTAAAGAAAATGTCGCACACACAAGGCAAGCAACATAAGGGGTTCATTCACCACTTCCTATTGGCAGCCAGTTCTTCAGACATCTCCAGGAAAGTAGGGCTCCATCACACGTAATGTCTACTTGAGAAGACAAACGCCGTAACTCCAAAAGTCTCACCCTTCTTTCTTCTTCCACCAGTTCTATATACGGAGCATGACGCCACAAGGTATGGAATAGTCCTTTGGTCAGTCTGGGTCAGCTGTCCTGGCTGTATCCCCACCCAACTTCTTGTGCACTCCCAGCCTACCCACTGGCAGGGGGTGGCATGAGGAGCAGAAAAGGCCTTGACTGCTTAGCACAACCAAGAACATCACTCTTATACCAACACTATTTCCACCCCAAATCCAAAACATAGCACTACACCATCTGCTAGCAAGAACGTCACATCCATCCCAGATGAAACCATGACACTCATTGAGGAAGATATTATTGAGATATATTAAATAGTATTGGTCCCAGTATGGACCCTAGAGAAACACCCCATGTTACTGGTGCCCACCTCGACAGTGAGCTACTGACTATAGCTCTTTCCTATATTAAATACTATAAAATATACACTGTGTACTATATTATATTCTATTGGAACAGATAGAAACAGATCAGGTGCAATAATATATCTTAGGGCAAACATATTCATCAGAAGGAATTGAAACTGCATAGTACCACAACCATGTACCCAACAGACTAACTATGACAGGCAGGGAAATGACCATCAGTTCTTCTATGGCCCCCCACCAACAGAGCTTCCCCAAGTCTTCTCTACAACCCTACACAACCTGCAGCTTTTCTTCTGACCGTCAGAATTGGCAAAAACATATCATGAGAGTGTAATGCACCAAGATCACACCAAAAAAAGAGGTACATTTGTCTGCTAACTAATATTCTGTGAAGAAATAGAAGGATTGTAAAGCACATGGATGATAAATGTCTGAACTAAAAGAGGAGCACACATCCAACAGAGACTGGGGAAAATCTAACAATCAACTTCTGGGGAATTTCCTCCCATCTTTTATCACACACACTGTTCCACAGAGATGGCACTTCTACTGACGTCATGCTTTAATCCCCTCTCCGTACCACAACCAGAATGCAAATATAACCTCACATCTCCCGCCTTCCACAAAAAAGGAAGGCTAAGCAAGAGGCACTAGCGCACAACACGTGGATAAATGAAGATATGCCACTACTTCAAACTTAACCTACATACAGAGGAAACCAGGAGCTGAACAAAATCAGATCAGGAAGGCAAGGAACCATTAAAGACAAAGTCTTGCCAAACTCACTGGGAATTTTTCTCAGTCTTCACTGCTGGTGTTGAAATTCATCCCCCTGAGCACCTGCAAATCACTGATGTTTCAAGCACAAGTGCAAACCTAAGTTTTTCCTCTGGACTGCATCTCACAGAGGTTCACTTTAAGAAATAGTCATCAGTTTTCATCAATTTTTCTTCTCTGTTGCCTGCTCATCTGCGGAAAAATATGAAGCCATAAGTGCAAGCACTTATTATAGGCCTCTTTCTCAAGTTGTTCTAGGCTTCTTCAGGTGGCTGAAGGCTTGACAAGGGAAGAAAATATTTGCTGCAAAACAACACTCACAGTTTCTTCCACACACTACCAGACAGAAAGGACCACCTTTATATCACCACAACGATCGAGGCAAGAAGTGAACACCTGCAGAAAGGAAAGGATAACAACATCCTCTTCTAGATTATGGCACTTATGGTAGGTACCTAATTCACATAATTGTAGGTACAAAATACATGGTTGGCGCTTCCCAATGCTCCCATTATGGCACTTGTCGTAAGTTCATAATTCACTGCTAGTTGAGAATTGCAAACAACAGAATGACAACTTGCAAACACAAACAAAGAATGTCCCATGGCTCCCAATGGAGATGGAATCGCCCATCCTCTAGCCAAATTTCTTTGGGAAGATGAAACTCGCACTGCATAGAATCATAGAATCATAGAATCATAGGATTGGAAGGGAACTCTGGAGATCATCTAGTCCAACCCCCCTGCCAGAGCAGGGTCACCTACAGCAGGTTACACAGGAATGCGTCCAGGCAGGTTTTGAATGTCTCCAGAGTTGGAGACTCCACCACCTTTCTGGGCAGCCTCTTCCAGTGCTCTGCCACCTTCAAAGTCAAGAAGTTCCTCCTCATGTTTAGGTGGAACTTCCTATGATCAAGTTTGTGCCCATTACCTCTTGTCCTGTCCCCAGGCACCACTGAAAAGAGCCTGGCCCCATCCTCCTGACATCCACCCTTGAAGTATTGATAACCGTTGATAAGAGAACAGGTTGATCGTGTTGCATGATACTATTGAATGGGATAAGGAGCAAATATATCTCTTGTGTCCTTCAAGAGGCCCTCATGCACAGCTCCCAGGACTCGCATCTCCAACCCTTCACAACTTGCATGGTGTTCTTTGACCCTTATAATTTGCAAGCACATGACATGAAAAGGCCAGTTGCCCCAACCATTTTTCTTCAACACTTACCACTATCATACACACAGGTATCTTCACATCTCCATCCTAAGAAGGAAGATATATTTCTCCTTAACATTTTTAGGAAACATGTCTCTCTCTACAGCTGTAAACATGAAAGGCATGTACAAGACAGTCTGACAAATGTAACAGATGTGACCTTCCACACATTATCAGATACAAAGGCCCATCTTCAGATCATCACAAGTAAGGCAAGAAGTGAGCCCCCACAGAAAGGAAGGGATCACAACATACACTTCTAGATTATGTCACACAAGGAAGGCACATAAATCATGTGTTTAGAAGGTAGCAAATACACAGTTAGCTCTTCCCAAAGCTCCCATTATGTCACTTGTCATAAGTACATAATTCATTGTTAGGTAAGTATTGACAACAACATGCAAAACCAGAGGAAGAACATCCCAGGGCTCCCAAGACAGCTGGAATCACATGTCCTCTAGCCAAATTTCTTTGGGAAGATGAAACTGACATTTTATGATACTACCGCTGGACATTGAACAGTGAAGGGAACAAACATATCTCTTGTGCCCCCCCCCCACAGCTCCCACCACTCTCATCTCCAGCCCTTCACAACTTGCATGGAGTTCTTTGACCCTTATAATTTACAAGCACACGACATAAAAGAGCCAGGTGCCCCAAAACATTTCTCTTCACCTTTCATGAGGAGCACCCCATGGACTTCAAATAGATATCTTCACATCTCCATACTGAGAAGGAAGATACAATCGTCTGCTCATGACACTTCAGAGAAGAAACATCAGGAGTCTAAGAGTAAAAGGGGAGTGGTCCACCAGGGGAGGCTGGGTTAGTGAACGTCTGCATCCCATTCCTTATGTCTTCCCACACACATTGAATCTCTCCCCTCCCACCCTCATATGGCTCTTACCATAGCATCTATGGTCCAAACAAGACACAACTAGAGGCTTTCCAATAAATGAACTTTAAAAAAGCGGGAATCGGCAAAACACATCTCCACGGAATAGACCTTCAGAGGCAGCCATCATGGCTCCGTTATCATGGAGAAACAAAAAGCCTGAGAAAAGCAGAAAGAAGGAGCAGCTAAGTAAAACACGGCGCCATTAACAGTCCCTTTCAAGACACTCCATCCTACTCAAGCACAGGTGCTGTCGGGAAGATAACTGACCCTGCTAATAAAGAAAACTGCCTTTTGCTGACAATGCAAAACATTCGTTGAGAAGAGTTAATACTGACAAGTAAATCGGTGTTACTCACGTTAGAGGACAAAAAGAAAAACGACCTGGCACATGATAACAACACAAAGCCCTGATCTAACCAAACTCAAGACAACAGCTGCCCCACTTCTCCTGCCTCACACACATACTCTAATGCTAAGCAATGAGACCACGTTCACCTGCCCAGAGAAAGAGGCACCACCACACAGCGAGCTGATCAACGAAGCTTTGCCTTCCCTGTAAATAAACCTCATCGTACAGACAGGACAGAGAGCACGGGTGGGAAAGAGCAGAGAAGCAGGAGAGGGAGGCGTGGCAGAGCAAGCGTGGTGGGAAGAACTCACCGGGGGAGCGGCGGGGTCGGCGCGGCGGGCGCCGTCGGCGTCCTCGGCGAGCAGCGGCGCGGGCTCGTCGGGCGGCGGGCGCGCCGGGAGGGTGTCGCAGCAGCTGCCGCCCGAGAAGCGGAGCTGGCTCTTGCGCGAGTCGGCGGTGAGCGACACCTCGTGCGAGTAGGAGTGCAGGAAGGCGCGGACGCCGTCGATGCCCACGAAGTGCGAGGCCGGGACGCCGCGCAAGGCGCCGCTGCCCGCCGCCAGCAGCTGCGAGCGGCGCCAGCGCCGCAGGCGCAGCGCCAGCAGCAGCAGCAGGAAGGCGAGGAAGAGGCAGGACACGGCCGCCACGGCCAGCACCAGCCAGCGCGTCAGGCTGACGGACGGCTCGCCCGCCGCCGCCGCCGCCGCGCTGCCCAGCTCCGACAGCAGCTCGCCCACGCTCTCGGCCAGCACCACCGTCAGCGTGGCCGTGGCCGACAGCGCCGGACGCCCGTGGTCCTTCACCACCACCACCAGGCTCTGCCGCGCCGCGTCGCGGGACAGCGGCACCCGCGCCGTGCGCACCTCGCCGCTGTGCAGCCCCACGCGGAACAGCGCCGGCTCCGTCGCCTTCGCCAGCTCGTACGACAGCCACGCGTTCTGCCCCGCGTCCGCGTCCACCGCCACCACCTTGGCCACCAGCGCCCCGGGCTCCGCCGACCGCGGCGCCAGCTCCACGCCCGCCCAGCCCGCGCCCGACGCCGGCGGCGGGTACAGCACCTGCGGCGCGTTGTCGTTCTCGTCCACGATCACCAGGCGCACCGACACGTTGCTGCTCAGCGACGGCGCGCCGCCGTCCTCCGCCCGCACCCACAGCCCCACCTCGCGCACCTCCTCGTAGTCGAAGGAGCGCAGCGCGTACAGCGCGCCCGTCTCCGCGTGCACCGACACGTACGACGACAGCGGCGCGCCCCGCACGCGCCCCTCCCACAGCCGGTACCGCACGCGCGCGTTCTGACCCCAGTCCGCGTCCGCCGCCCGCACCGTCAGCACCAGCGCGCCCGCCGCGTTGTTCTCGGCCACCCGCGCGCTGTACCGCGCCTCCGCGAACACCGGCGCGTTGTCGTTCACGTCCAGCACCCGCAGCGACAGCACCGCGCTGCTCCACAGCGGCGGCGAACCGCCGTCCGACGCCCGCACCGTCACGTTGTACTCCGACACCGCCTCACGGTCCAGCTCCTCAGCAGTCACCACGCGGTAGTAGTCCTCAAAATTCTTCTCCAGACGGAAAGGCAGACTGCCCTGTAGGGAAATCCTCACCTCCCCATTGTCGCCCGAGTCCCGGTCCTTGACTCTCAGAAGAGCGACAACTGTTCCAGACGGAGCGTCTTCAGCAATGTCTGTTACGCTGCTTGACACTGTAATCTCGGGAACGTTGTCGTTTGTGTCATCAATGTGCACCAATATTTTTCCCCGAGTCGAGAGTCCAGCGCCATCCCGGGCTTCTATTTCTAACTCATAACTTTCATCGTCCTCATAATCCAGTTCGCACTGAATTGTAAGTTCCCCTGTTTTAGGCTCGAGGTGGAAAATAGAAGATGCTTTGTCTGTACTTTCTCTGACGGAATATGTTATGTCTGAATTAGTTCCGTCGTCCGCGTCCGTAGCGTTCACGGTAAGCAGGTGATAACCCACGGGCACGTCCTCCGCCACACGCACCGTGTACTCCGCCTGGCTGAACACGGGAGCGTTGTCGTTGGCGTCCAGCACCGACACGCGGATCCGCACCGTGCCCGTCCGCGACGGCTCGCCGCCGTCGCTCGCCCTCAGCACCAGCTCGTGAAAGGCCGCCTCCTCCCGGTCCAGCGCCTTCGCCAGCACCAGCTCGGCGAATTTCGAGCCGTCTGGTCCCGTTTGCTCTTCCAGGGAGAAATGCTTGTTATCGCTAAGTTCGTACGTCTGTACAGTGTTCTGCTCTATATCGGCGTCTTGGGCTTTGGGCAGGAGGTACCGCGAACCTTTAACTGCGTTTTCATTCACTCTCAGGACGAATTCCCTGAGTTGAAAGAGGGGAGTGTTATCATTAACATCAGTAACGTGAATAGCCACCTTATATATTTTCATCTGCCCCTTAAGAAGAATTTCTGACTTTATTACGCAGTCTGCTTTTCGTCCACAGAGTTGTTCCCGATCTATCCGTTCGTTTACATACAAATGGCCAGTCTTTATATCCAGAGCAAAATATTGTCCCTTGCCTTCCAGCATAACGCGAACACCGCCGGCGCGAAGCACCGGCAGCTCCAGCGCCAGGTCCTTGGCCACGTCGCCCACGAATGAGCCCTTCGGCATCTCCTCGGGAACCGAGTAGCGCAGCTGACCCCACGCCTCCTTCCACGCCGCCACCAGGACACACCACAGCAGGGCTCGATCCTGACGGACCCAGAGCCACCCCGCCGCAAACATCTCTGACGCGGCACTGCCGGCACCTCAATAGGGACGGCACCTCACCGTTGCCGCACGACGATCTGACGCACGATACAGCTCCCTCTCCAGCTCCGGCACAGGTTCGCCGCTCCCGGCCGCTGCCGCCGGCCCCTCCACCTCGCTGCACCACGGCTCCGCACCGCACGGACGCTCACAGTCCGCCCGCCCAGAGAGCCAGCCAGCTAGCCAGCCAGCGAGCGAGCCTGGCCGCAGCGGGCGGGGCTGCCTGCATCGCTCCAGCCTTCCTCTCTCTCCTCCTCGGTCAACAGCGGCGCCCGCAGCCTCCTCCCGGCACTGCAGCCACCCGGCACTGCCCAGCACTGCCCGCCGCCCTTTCCCACGGTCAGTTCGCGCCGACGGGACACTCGCCACGGACACATTGCTTCCCGTCCACCGCGGATCTCCTCCGATGCCTTTTCTCCAGCAGATCACTTCTTTGATCCTCGAAGTGATCAAGACGGGAAAGAAATAACACGTCTTCCCTCTTTGTGGTGTTTCTACCGCACGGGAAATATACTTTTGTAATGTTTATATATTATATCTAATAATTTTTTTGTATGTCGAGTTTTATATTTTGCGTGGTATAGAATATTACGAACCTTATCCCATTAGTCCGACAGCACAATCTCCATCACGAATTCTACAGCATTTAGTACCAGTCGTGCTTGCATAACGTTTTCATCAGCAGATCAATGAATTTCCCACATCCCGAAAAATAGAACAAAGCAGCAATGAAGATCCTTCCTCAAATGGAGACCAAGAGATATCCTGCATTGGCGTTTCCCTAAGCCGTCCCTTTCTTCAACGATGCGACATCATCCTTCCTTTTCATCAAGGTGATTACAACCGTAGAATCATCCCGTGGGACTGTTAGTCCTACCGCATGGGAAAAACGACTTGCTAATGACGTTATATATGAATTAAAATATTTTTTGGGAATATGACCTGTACAATATTATGAACCTTATCCCATTCGTCCGAAAGCACAATCCCCATCACGAATTTCTGTAGCAGTGGTGCTTGAATGACCGGTACAAGGAAAGCAAAAGATAACAGGCTGAGCTACAGACACCGTGATATTCAGACCCACCCCGCCGCCTAGAACCAGGTTATCAGGTATCAGGCTTATGAACCCAAGCAGCAGGAACTTTGCTGTAAATACTACAGTTCATACGGAACACGCTTCAAATTAACGACACCACTACCACTGACTGAGATTAGATATTTAAAGGCTGCGGAAGGCGGGATCAATCAACAGAGAATATATGCCAGCTAAGCCAGTAAAGATCCTGAGGAGGTGGAGTTGATCAGGCACCTGCCATGGGCTATGGAATGTCTCCATAGAAGACATTCCTTACAAAAGAGCACAGAGGGAGGCTCTCCTAATGTTCGAAAATCACCCTCTCCCATCCACTCCACTTGCAGGCTGTGGGTCATCACTTCGCACTAATTGTACTGCAGCTATCCAGGAGGCGGGAAGCACCTGCAGTGAGCTTGGCCAGAATCATCTGCTCAGCTCCCCACAAAATGCAGGGAAAATGGCTTTGCGAGTACAGCAAGAAGAATAACAGGCACATCTGCCTTTTCTCCTATGCCTAGTCTATATCCCACACCAGCAAAAGGGGCTGATAGCAGCCATACGATAGAGCTGATTTGCCGCAAATTCTTCTTGTCCACCCGTTTTCCGGATATGGGTCTACTCTCAACAGTATTTTTGAATTGTATGGGAGAAGCTGAATTACCCTAAAATCTTGGTACATCTGCAGACGGAGCTAATACTGGAAAAGGAAAGTGGAAGGACTTTAACATGTGGTTTCCACTTTTAATACTCCAAATTACATTTTAAACAAGTAATTCGATAGCTTGAATGGCCATGGAGGGGCTTTGATTTTCTCAGAAATCACGGTCTAAGAGATTGATGCTTGTTAGTAACGCATTCATCTAATTCTTGATCCTTTACGCTGGTAGGAAACCTTTTCAACCAAATACTGTAGGACGGCGTGAGACAAGTACGGCTGCACACTCTAAACTGTGCCCGGAACACAGGTAAATGTGGAAATGGACATTGTTAAAGTGCCTAATTGCTCTCATTTGGAGTACTTCCTTCTCGATTGACATTTGTTCTCAGGATGGGTAGAGCCCTCCCATTGTAAACAGGCAGATACAACGACTGTTGCAAAATTGTCCGAGACACTGAATTTCGCGGTCTAGTATTCCCCTGTCAACGCGACCAACCTGGAGGTCCAAGTACCTCTCTCTTTTTATTTTACTTTCTTTTTTGTTTTTTTTTTTTTTTTTTCAGATCTCGGCCTACACCTTCACCTGTGTATAAAACACAGATCATGAATGGTAAGGTTTCGCCCTCACCGTTAATAACTCAGACGATTTTAGGCAGCATAAGCCTTGGAGACAAAAACCTCTCAGCTGAACATCATGAAATGACATATCTCCAACTGCACGTCTGAATCCCGAGTCTGTCATGCAGAATCAGCGGATCTCTTTCTACACAATAAGCATTCCCTTCACCCTTAATACCTCAGAAGACTTTAGGCAGCACAAGCCTTGGAGACAAAAACCTCTCAGCTGAACATCAACCCGTGAGCACCCATAAATCAAGGAGAGCACGGCTAACGGCTTGCTCTGAATGGAATAATGTTACCCCGATCTTTCATTTCTTCAGGGACACAAGGACCAGCACTCCCCATCCACATCACCCCCCGAAATCCCAGGGGAACAGCCAAGGAGGTTCAGCACAGATCAAAGAAAAAAGCGAGAGCGAGAGGGCTTACACACCTGCGGGGCGTCGGCGTCGGTGGGCGGCTCTCCCGCGCCGGCGCTGCTGCTCGGGCTCGGCTTCCCGCAGGGCTCCGTGCCGAGCAGCTCCTCCGCGGGCACGCTGGGCAGCGGCGGCGGCAGCCAAGCGCCCTCGGCCACGGCGCGGGCCGGCGCCACGCACAGGTTGTAGGAGTAGGGCAAGGTGCCCTCGCAGAAGTCGGCCGGGAAGGCGGCGCCGGGCACGGAGAAGCGCTGCGCGCCCAGGCAGCGCAGCACGGCGGGCGGCCCGGCCCGGCGCAGCCGCGCCAGCACGGCCAGCGCCACGCTCAGCAGGAAGAGGGCGGAGAGCAGCGCCAGCGCCAGCACCAGGTAGAACTGCAGCTCGGCCGGCGAGTCGGCGCCCGCCGCCCGCTCGCTCAGCTCCGGCAGCGCCTCCTGCAAGCTCTCGGCCAGCACCACGTGCAGCGTGGCCGTGGCCGACAGCGCCGGCTGCCCGTGGTCCTTCACCACGGCCACCACACGCTGCTTCGCCGCGTCCCTCTCCGACACGGCCCGCGCCGTCCGCACCTCGCCGCTGTGCAGCCCCACGCGGAACAGCGACGGCTCCGACGCCTGCACCAGCTCGTACGACAGCCACGCGTTGCGCCCCGCGTCCGCGTCCACCGCCACCACCTTGCCCACCAGGTAGCCGGCCTCGGCCGAACGCGGCACCACCTCGAACGCCGCCGGCAACGACGACGCTCCCGACCCCGACGCTCCCGCCGCCGCCGCCGCCGGCCAGAGCACGCGCGGCGCGTTGTCGTTGCGGTCCAGCACGAAGACGCGCACCGTGGCCGTGGAGCTCCGCGACGGCGCCCCGCCGTCCTGCGCCCGCACCGCCACCGCGAACTCGCGGCACTGCTCGTAGTCGAAGGAGCGCTGCGCGTACACGGCGCCGCTCCGCGCCTCCACCGACACGTAGGGCGCCGCGCCCGCGCTGCCGCCCGCCAGCCAGTAGCTCACGCGCCCGTTGGCGCCCGCGTCCGCGTCCCGCGCGCGCACGCGCACCACCGGCGCGCCCGCCGCGTTGTTCTCCGCCACGTAGGCGCTGTAGGCCGCCTCCTCGAACACCGGCGCGTTGTCGTTCACGTCCGACACCTCCAGCACCAGCGACGCGCGGCTCGACAGCGACGGGCTGCCCCGGTCCCTGGCCACCACCGTCACTCGGTGCTCGGACGCCTGCTCGCGGTCCAGCGCGCTCGCCGTCACCACCTTGTACGACCCCACCGACGACGACACCATCGACAGCGGCGCCTCGCCCGACAGCTCGCACCACACCTGACCGTTCTCCCCGGAGTCCGCGTCGTTCACGTTCAGTAGGGCCACGACCGTGCCGGCCGGCGCGTCCTCGGGCACAGGGCTCGACACCGACAACACCGTGATTTCGGGAGCGTTGTCGTTCTCGTCGCTGATGTCGATCTGCAATTCGCAGTGAGCCGTGAGCCCGCCGCTGTCTCTCGCCTCCAGACCGAAGCTGTATTTACTCTTCTCCTCGAAATCCAGGGGCCCCGCCGTCCTCACCTCGCCGCTGTCGCTCTCGACACTGAACAAGGCGCGGACGCCGTCCGGGACGTTGCCGAAGGAGTAGGATACCCGCCCGTTGGACCCCGCGTCCGCATCCGTGGCTCGCACCCGCACCACCAGCGAGCCGGACGGCACATTCTCCCGCACTCGCGCCTCGTACACGCTCTTACTGAACACGGGCGCGTTGTCGTTGGCGTCCGTCACGTTCACGCGAACCTGGACAGTCCCCGATTTCACGGGGTCCCCGCCATCCACCGCCGTCAGCACCAGCTCAAAGGAGCTCTGCTTCTCCCGGTCCAGCTCTCTCTCCAGCACTAATTCCGGCTGCTTCTTTCCACCCGGTCTCTCCTTGAGGGCCAGAGTGAAGGACGGGTTGGCAGTGAGTTGGTAAGTCAGTAATGAATTGCTGCCCACATCTGCGTCTCGGGCCATCTCCAGCGGAAAACGAGCCCCGGGAAGGGTCAACTCTGCGATCTCGAGGTGGAGAGCAGCCTTGCTGAAGGTCGGCGCGTTGTCGTTGACGTCCTGGATGGCCACCTCGACGTGGAAAACGTTGAGCGGGTTCTGCACCAGCGCCTCGAAGCTGACGGAGCAAGAAGCCGACTCGCCGCACATCTCCTCCCGGTCCAGCCTCTCGCTCACGTACAGGTTCCCGCTCTCCCCGCTCACCGTGAAGTATTTCAGCTGCCTGTTAGCGGCAGACGCCACCCGCAGCTTGCGTGCCGGCAGCTCCGCCGAGCTCAGCCCCAGGTCCCGCGCCAGCGGCCCCACCAGCGAGCCTCTGCCCAGCTCCTCGGGGATGGCGTACCGGATCCTCTCCGCCGCCGCCCGGCAGCACAACACCAGCAGCAAAGCGGGCAGCAGCACCGCTCGCCCGGCCGCTCGCCGCCGACAGTCAGTCTGATTCTGCCTCACCGCCATTCTCGCCAGAGCTTGCCGCGCTCCTCCCTCCTGCCGCTGCCGGGACTCCGGCTTCGGCTGCGGCTCCAGCGCGGCTCCGTGTCGGCCAACAGCGGCACCCGGAGGCGCCGCCACGACACCGCAGCCGGCCCGTGTCCGCGCTCCCGGGGCCCAGACTTTTGGCCGCTGTTCAGTGGCTGCCCCCAGCTTTGGGGTCTCTCCTTTTTTAGGTTCAGTAAGCACGGAGGCACTTGCTTAATTGTTAGCAGGAACGCTCTTCATTTTAACACCAACAGCAGTCTCATACTGAAAAGGATTTTCTACTTGCAGTGGATTTTTAAACTACTATTACGCTTGATAAAGGACTTTTAGGGCTTGTGGTGTTAGTTGGCATGAAAACCAAGAAGGAAATAAGTGTTCAAGGGCAATAAAGAAGTTTCCTCATGCACACTCTGAGAATTGAATTCAAAATCTTAAATGCCATGTTCTAAGACACTTTACACTTTTTGTGTAACTCTTGTACTTGAGATACAGTTTGTACACCAGAATCCGGAAGTACAGAAACACATTCTTGGTTCAACTTCAAAGGCTTTTAAAACTGACATACGCTGTCAAGTATTTTTAGGTCATCTCCTTGAGTCATAGTGAATATTTGAAGGAAATCTTTGTGGCAGAGCAATACGTAGAGGAACTGAGCTGCACTTAAGAACATCAAGAGAGAGTTATAAGAGCAAGATATGATGCTACAACTACAGAATGCATTAGGAGACTTTTAGCACTCTGTCAGGTATTTTCAATTCTGCTTCCTTTATGGGGGACTCAGAAGGAAATATTTGTATTTCAGTAATTCATAAGTGATCAGAAAAAGAATGAAGCACAAGTCTTTTCAATCCTGTCACGCCAGACCTCCAAAGTGTTTCCACCTTCCCTGCATTTCCCCCTTTGTCTCATTGAAATCTCTCACGTTTGACCACTGTTGACTTTTTTTTTTTTAGGGAGAAGTATCACACTGAGAAAAGTATCACCCTTAAGGAAGGTTTATAGCTCCAAGTTAGCAGAGGAACATTAGCTATTTTGTTTGTAGTTCACAAAAGTTCCTTCTTTTGCACGTCCATACTTGAGGGACTGACAATGGGAAAGTGCAAAGCCACATCGAGTCTTTAATTGAATCATAGAAAAGTTTGGGTTGGAAGGGACCTTCAAAGATCATCTAGTTGGCTGCCAAGAGCAGGGATATCCTTCACTAGATCACATTGCTCAAAGGCCCACCCAACCTGACCTTGAATCCTTCCAATGATGGCACATCCACTACTTCTCTGGGAAACTTCTTCCACCACTCTCATTGTAAAACATTTCTTCCTCATGTCCAATTGAAACCTACCCTCTTTCAGTTTAAATCTGTTGTCCCTTCTCCTATCAAAACAGGCCCTGGTAAAAAGTACTCTCTGTCTTTCTTAGAAGCCCCCTTTATATAATAAGAAAGTGCAATAAAGTGTCCCCAGAACCTTCTGTGCTCCTGGCTGAAGAACCCCTACTCTCTCAGGCCTGCTACATAGCAAACAGAAATATTCCAGCCCTTTCACCAATTTCCTGATCCTTCTCTGGATCTACTCTAAAAGGTCCATGTCTTTTTCAATTGTGGACTCCATAGCTGGACATAGCACTCCAGGTGGGGACTCATGAAAGCAGAGTAGAGGTGGAAAATCCCTTCCCTCAACCTGTTGGTCGAGTTGTGGATGGTACATGCACAACTTCTCTGGGAAACCTCTTTCAGCATCTCACCACCCTCATCGTAAAACATTTCTTCCTTATGTTCCATTGAAATCTACCTTCTTTCAGTTTAAAACCATTGCCTTTCTCCTGTCACAACAGGACCTGGTAAAAACTCTCCGTCTTTCTTAGAAGCCCCCTTTATTTAATGAAAAGGCACAATAAAGTCTCCCCAGAGCCTTATCTTCTCCAGGCTGAAGAACCTCTACTCTCTCAGCCATTCTACATAGCAAGCAGAAGTGTTCCAGTCCTTTGGCCATTTTTCTGTCCTTCTGTAGACCTACTGTAGCACGTCAATGTCTTTTTTGACTGTGGGCCCCATAACTGGACACAGCACTGCAGGTAGGGTCTCATGAAAGCAGAGTAGAGGGGGAGAATCCTCGACCTGCTGGCCACGTCCTTCTTGGGCTCAACGGCTGCTCTCACTACCTCTGTCTCTATAAAATGTGGGGGTTGCCCTGCCCCAGGTGCACAACCTCGCACTTGGCCTTCTTGAACTTCATGAGTTTCACATGGAGCCACCCCTCCAACCTGTCCAGATCCCTCTGAATGGCATCCCTTCCCTCTAGTGAATTAACTGCACCACTCAGCTCGGTGTTGTCTGCAAAATGCTGTGGGTACACTGAATCCTACCATCTGTATCACTGTCAAGGTTCAACTCCAGCTGGCAGCTAGGACCACATGGCCTCTTGCTCTCTCCCCCATTTGGGGTGGGGAAGAGAATCAGAACAGTAACAGTGAGAAAACCCATGGGTTGACATAAAGACTGTTTAATAAGTAAAGAAAACGCCACACACACAAGCAAAGTGAAATAAGGAGTTCATTCACCACTTCATATCGGCAGGCACATGTTCAGCCCTCTCCAGGACAGCAGGGCTCCATCACGTGTAACAGTTCCTTGGGAAGACAAACACCATAATTCCAAATTTGTCTCCCCCTTCCTTCTTCTTCCCCCAACTTTATATACTGAGCATGATGTCACATGGAATGGAATAGCATTTTGGTCAGTTGGGGTCAGCTGTCCTTGTTGTATCCCCTCACAACTTCTTGTGCACTCTCAGCCTACCCGCTGGCAGGGCAGCGTGAGGAGCAGAAAAGGCCTTGACTGCTTAGCACAACCAAGAACATCACTGTTCTACCAACACTATGTCCATCCCAAATATAAAACATAGCACTATATCAAGGAGGTTTCACACAGGAATTATAAGCCTTCTACTCATGCATCATCATTCTACATGCACATTTAGTGTGCAAATACCTTATGATTGGAGGACTAGCATCATCTTTCAGGACAGGGAATCCATGATCACAGCATGAATGCCGCAGGCCTTGGCAGCAGAGTCCTGGTTCCAGCGGGGATAGGGTTAATTTTTCCTGGTATTCCATGCCATGTGAGCCATGCCCACCCTGAGCTGCTGGGGGAGGGGGCAGGAAGTCGCAGCTTGGAGCGGGCTGGGGCTACCGGGTCAGGTCAGTGAGCGGCGGGGAGCGGCGGTTCCATAATCATGTTCGTATATTCCTCTATCCGTGTTATTGTTGTTGTTTGCCTGTTCCCTTTGCTGTTCTGTTAAACTGCCTTTGTCTCAACCCAAGAGTCTTGCCTTTTTTTTCCTCCGATTCTTCCTGTATCGGGAAGGCCCGAGCGAGCGGCACGTGGTTCTTTGTTGCCGTCTGAGGCTAAACCACGACAGTCCTTTTTGGCACCCAACGTGGGGCTCGAAGGGTTGAGATAATGACAGAATCCAACTAGAACGTGGAAAAACGGATTTATTTTTTTTTTGTATGCATTTATTTTATTAGGTAAATAGTCGCTGGTCATCATGTTGCTTTGTTTGTTCTCATGGCTGTGTTATATAAATTCCTATATGGCTTATGTACTCCCTGCAATGCTGTTTACTGTCTCTGGAAGAGGGATGAGGATTATCATTCTGCTGTCCTGTGCGATATCTGTTTATGATATGATAACATCACTGTTCAGACAGCTATTTTGGGGTGTTTATGTGGTTTTGCTGTCCTGTCCGTACATTGGACACCGTCTCTCAGAATTTATTAATAATTACACCCAGTCTGTGGGGGAAACAGGGGGGGGCACTTTCCCCAGCTCTTTTGCCTCCCTTTTCTCCTTCGGGTCAGGTATGACAACTTTTGAGAATTTTTAATATCCTTGGGATACTCAAACCAGCGTGTTCCTAGTGTTATGTCTCCTGAATACGTTCCAGGTCTTGTTTAGGGTTAAGTGACTATTTAAGACTACCACCCGGAGATCTGCTCCGAGGCTGGATAGTCAGGGGTGGCACGGCATGTGGGAGAGCATGGGCAGGTACCTAGAGAACTACTCACCTCCAATGGTCTGGGACTTCACCCCTGAACAATTACAGGACCCTGATAAAGTGGTAGAATATTTGAAGGGAAAATGCTGTGGCTATTCTAGAGAGGCACAACTCACCGCATTGTGCTGGGCCCTGGCCAGTATCTACCAGGCACTGCTGAGAATTATGCAGCACCCTCAGGGGGAAGAGATGGAAACCAGACCAGCAGCCACTGCGGCTACTGCAACCCCTGCGACGGACACTGCGGCTACTGCAACCCCTGCAACGGACACTGCGGCTACTGCAACCCCTGCGGCAGCCACTGCCACTGAACCAGGGAACCAACCCGTGCCGGTATCAGTTGCCCCCATACAGAAGAAGTACACAAAGAAATCAGTTAACTTAGTAAGAGATGATGATGAACCAGGGTCATCACGAGAGCAGGAGGAAGAGGCAGAACCAGAGATAATTACTCAGTCCCTATCCTTGAGTGAGTTGCGGGATATGCGAAAAGATTTGAGCCGACTTTCAGGCGAGCACATTGTCACCTGGCTGCTCCGGTGCTGGGATAACAGGGCCAGTAGCCTGGAATTAGAGGGTAGGGAGGCCAGGCAGCTGGGATCCCTGTCTAGGGAAGGCGGCATTGACAAGGCAATTGGGAAAAAGACCCAAGCCCTCAGCCTCTGGAAACGACTCCTGTTAGGCATGAGGGAGAGGTATCCCTTCAGTGAGGGTGTTGTATGTCAGCCAAGCAAGTGGACTACCATGGAAAGAGGTATCCAGTACCTGAGAGAATTAGCCGTGCGGGAGATGATTTATTATGACTTTGACAATGCAGACTTACCCACAGACCCTGATGAGGTGCAATGCACAACGCCCATGTGGCGGAAGCTTGTGCGGAGCGCACCATCGTCATATGCCAACTCACTGGCAGTAATGGAATGGAAAGGTGAAGAGGGACCAACGGTGGATGAGGTGGCTGGCCGGCTCCGGCGATATGAAGAAAGTCTCTCTTCCCCCCTTGTCTCAGCTGTGGAGAAACTGTCGCAGAAGGTCCAGCAACTTGAAGAGAATATCTCCTACTCCCCACCTGCACGGGCCAGCATCTCAGCTATTAGAAGCAGGCATTTCCCCACTCAAGAGAGAGAGTACAGAGGGTACACACCACGAGGCACCCTGTGGTTCTACCTGTGGGACCACAGAGAGGACATGAGGAAGTGGGATGGACAACCTACTTCGATCCTGTGGACACGGGTACAGGAGTTGCAAGGAAGGACAACCATAAAAGGGGATCCCTCCAGGAAAAGTGCCGCCCCAGTTTCCAGTGGGCCGTTCCCCAGACAGAGCAGAAGGCCTGATCTTGCTTCTGATTCTCTTGAAGGAACTTCCAAGTCATTTATGCAAGAAGTGAGTAATGGATACTAAGACCAGTATTAGGGGGGCCCTGCCTCCGGCCAGGTGGAGGAAAGGGACAACCGGGTTTATTGGACGGTGTGGATTCGATGGCCTGGCACATCAGACCCACAGGAGTATAAGGCTCTAGTGGACACGGGTGCACAGTGTACTTTAATACCATCAAGCTATAGAGGGGCAGAACCCATTTGTATTTCTGGGGTCACAGGCGGATCCCAAGAGTTGACTGTACTGGAGGCAGAAGTGAGCCTAACTGGGAATGAGTGGCAAAAACATCCCATTGTGACTGGCCCAGAGGCTCCATGCATCCTTGGTATAGATTACCTCAGGAGAGGGTATTTTAAGGACCCAAAAGGGTACCGCTGGGCTTTTGGCATAGCTGCCTTGGAGACAGAGGAAGTTAAACAGTTGTGTACCTTGCCTGGTCTCTCAGAGGACTGTTCTGTTGTGGGGTTGTTGAGGGTCGAAGAACAACAGGTGCCGATTGCTACCACAACGGTGCATCGGCGGCAATATCGCACTAACCGAGACTCTCTGATTCCCATCCATAAGCTGATTCGTCAACTAGAGGTTCAAGGAGTGATCAGCAAGACTCGCTTACCCTTTAACAGTCCCATATGGCCGGTGCGAAAATCTAATGGAGAGTGGAGGCTAACTGTAGACTATCGTGGTCTGAATGAAGTCACGCCACCGCTGAGTGCTGCCGTGCCGGACATGCTAGAACTCCAATACGAACTGGAGTCCAAGGCAGCCAAGTGGTATGCCACGATTGATATAGCGAATGCATTCTTCTCAATCCCTTTGGCAGCAGAGTGCAGGCCACAGTTTGCTTTCACTTGGAGGGGCGTCCAATACACCTGGAATCGACTGCCCCAGGGGTGGAAACACAGCCCCACCATTTGCCATGGACTGATCCAGACTGCACTGGAACAGGGTGAAGCTCCAGAACATCTGCAGTACATTGATGACATCATTGTATGGGGAAACACAGCAGAAGAAGTTTTTGAGAAAGGGAGTAAAATAGTCCAAATCCTTCTGAAAGCTGGTTTTGCCATAAAACGAAGTAAGGTCAAGGGACCTGCGCAGGAGATCCAGTTTTTAGGAATAAAATGGCAAGATGGACGCCGTCAGATTCCAATGGATGTGATCAACAAAATAGCAGCTATGTCTCCACCAACTAGTAAAAAGGAAACACAAGCTTTCTTAGGCATTGTGGGTTTTTGGAGAATGCATATCCCAGATTCCAGTCAAATTGTAAGCCCTCTGTATCAAGTAACCCGGAAGAAGAATGATTTTAAATGGGGTCCTGAGCAACGACAAGCTTTTGAACAAATCAAACAGGAAATAGTCCATGCAGTGGCCCTGGGGCCAGTCCGGGCAGGACAACATGTTAAAAATGTGCTCTACACTGCAGCCGGGGAGAACGGCCCTACCTGGAGCCTCTGGCAGAAAGCACCAGGGGAGACTCGAGGTTGACCCCTAGGGTTTTGGAGTCGGGGATACAGAGGATCCGAAGCCCGCTACACTCCAACAGAAAAAGAGATATTGGCAGCGTATGAAGGGGTTCGAGCTGCTTCGGAAGTAGTTGGCACAGAAGCACAGCTCCTCTTAGCACCTCGACTGCCGGTGCTGGGTTGGATGTTCAAAGAAAGGGTCCCCACCACACATCGTGCAACTGATGCTACATGGAGTAAGTGGACTGCACTGATCACGCAGCGAACTCGAATGGGAAACCCCCATCGCCCAGGAATTCTGGAAGTGATCATGGACTGGCCAGAAGGCAAGGATTTCGGAATGTCACCAGAGGAGGAGGTGACGCGTGCAGAAGAGGCCCCACCATATAATAAACTGCCAGAAAATGAGAAAAAATATGCCCTGTTCACTGATGGGTCCTGCCGAATTGTGGGAAAGCATCGAAAGTGGAAGGCTGCTGTGTGGAGTCCTACACGACGGGTTGCAGAAGCCAGTGAGGGACAGGGTGAATTGAGCCAGTTTGCAGAGGTGAAAGCCATTCAGCTGGCTTTGGACATTGCTGAGTGACAAAAATGGCCAGTACTTTATCTCTACACTGACTCATGGATGGTGGCAAATGCTCTGTGGGGGTGGTTACAGCAGTGGAAGCAGGGCAACTGGCAGCGCAGAGGCAAACCCATCTGGGCTGCTGACCTATGGCAAGATATTGCTGCCCGGATAGAGAATCTGGTTGTGAAAGTACGCCATGTAGATGCCCACGTACTGAAGAATCGGGCCACGGAGGAACATCAGAACAACCAGCAGGTGGATCGGGCCGCTAGGATTGAAGTGGCTCAGGTGGATCTGGACTGGCAACATAAGGGTGAACTATTCATAGCTCGGTGGGCCCATGACTCCTCAGGCCATCAAGAGAGAGATGCGACATATAGATGGGCTTGTGACCGAGGGGTGGACTTGACCATGGACACTATTGCACAGGTCATCCATGAATGTGAGACATGCACTGCGATCAAACAAGCCAAGCGTTTGAAGCCTCTTTGGTATGGAGGGCGATGGCTGAAATATAAATATGGGGAGGCCTGGCAGATTGATTATATCACACTGCCACAAACCCGTCAAGGCAAGCGCTATGTGCTCACAATGGTGGAAGCAACCACTGGATGGCTGTAAACATACCCTGTGCCCCATGCCACTGCCCGGAACACTATCCTGGGCCTTGAAAAGCAAGTCCTGTGGCGACATGGTACCCCAGAGAGAATTGAGTCAGACAAGGGGACTCATTTCCGAAACAGCCTCATAGACACCTGGGCCAAAGAGCATGGTATCAAGTGGGTATATCAAATCCCCTATCACGCACCAGCCTCTGGGAAGATAGAACAATACAATGGACTGTTAAAAACTACACTGAGAGCAATGGGCGGTGGGACTTTAAAACACTGGGATACACATTTAGCAAAAGCTACCTGGCTAGTTAACACCAGGGGATCTAACAATCGGGCTGGCCCTGCCCAATCAAAACTTCCACGTACTGTAGAAGGGGATAAAGTCCCCGTAGTGCACATGAAGAATATGCTAGGGAAGACAGTCTGGGTTAGTCCTGCCTCAGGCAAAGGCAAACCCATGTGTGGGATTGCTTTTGCCCAAGGACCTGGGTGCACTTGGTGGGTGATGCGGAAGGATGGGGAAGTCCGATGTGTACCTCATGGGGATCTGATTTTGGGCGAGAATAGCCAATGAATCAGATTGTGTGCTGTTAATTGCTAAGTAACACTGTCACTGTATGTCCTCGTTGCTATAATTGCTATCAGTTGTACTACAAGTAAGGCACAGGGATGATGGGATAAGAACTGACCTCAGCAGCTGGCGCCCAGCAGTTTCCTCAAGATCTACATCTTCAGCCCACGGACTGTGAGCATGAGCCACACCGGGTGCATCAGTCACAAGCTCCGAAAAAACCAGCATGCAACAGACCAGCACCACCCAGCATCTCACCTGCCCTGAGAGACTGTTCTAACAGATGGAGCCCAAAGCCATGGATTAAAAGAACTCAACGGACACTTTGGAGGGATGGCCCATAAACTAAGGGCATTATATCTGCATGAATATATATGTATATATATATACATGACAGGCGAAAGTGGTGGCAATTCATTGGAACCTGCTGGGCATGGCATAGATGGTATGGAATAAGGGGTGGATAATGCCCTGGTTCCGGCGGGGATAGGGTTAATTTTTCCTGGTATTCCATGCCATGTGAGCCATGCCCACCCTGAGCTGCCGGGGGAGGGGGCAGGAAGTTGCCGCTTGGAGCGGGCTGGGGCTACCGGGTCAGGTCGGGGAGCGGCGGTTCCGTAATCGTGTTCGTATATTCCTCTATCCGTGTTATTGTTGTTGTTTGCCTGTTCCCTTTACTGTTCTGTTAAACTGCCTTTGTCTCAACCCAAGAGTCTTGCCTTTTTTTTCCTCCGATTCTTCCTGTATCGGGAAGGCCTGAGCGAGCGGCACGTGGTTCTTTGTTGCCGTCTGAGGCTAAACCACGACAAGCAGGTATGAAATCAAAGCATTGTTCAGCCAAAGACACAGTCACCCACCTATTTTCATGGTTTGAAGCCAGCCTCTCACGCTCCTTGCTCTGCATTCACAGCCTTTACTTGCACCATGGACAACATCCAATATTTTGGCCATATGGCAGACAGAGGCAAAAGAGCATTTCCTTCAGTGACATCTTAGGGAAACAGAGGTCTATCAAAGTCTTTGTCTTGGCAGTTGAACATCTTCAAGGTATGGATGGAAACTGCTTCCCCAGCCCAACAATTCTAAGAGATCTTTCAATGTTTTAAGGGTTACCAGCCACAATACCCAGTCTGAGGCCCAGCTTCAGACCTGGACAAAACAAGCAAACAAATAAACCAAACCAAGTCAAAACAAAAACACTAATACAAGAATGGGAAGCTTGCAGGAGTGAAGGAATCATAGCTTCACATTTCAGATTTTGTCAAATACACAGATTATGCGTCAGGTATGTCAGATTAGAAGGTACACAAGAAGGGTATCTAGTTGGCAAAAAGTCCACAGGAGGCTCACACAGAATCTCACACCAAAACCGAGAGCCACAGTACCTCAAAGTGATTTCTTTTGACAATGAAATAGGGAAAATGCATGGAACAACTGTAGGCCTCATATAAAAACTAGGACTAATTTAACCTTTAATCCCATCTTTCAGATATTTCAAATTATATCACAGCAAATGTTTTCACCTTCCCTGTCTCTGGGCAGACAGAATCTTCCACCTTGACCAAACATCACACAACGTGAAAGCTACTTTTGCAGGAAGACACCGTTGAAGGAAAAGTTGCACACACAACTTCCTCTTATATGAGAACAACTGAAGTATGTACAGAAGAAAGCTATCTAGTTAGTAAAAAGTCCACCAGAGGCTTACAAAGGGGTCACACAAAACACCAGAGCCACTGTTCCTCAAAGTAATTTCTTTGGACAATTTTCATCTTGAAAATGCATGTAACTGCAACAGTGGGCCTCCTAGATCAACTAGGAGAAACTGAACTTCTACTTGTATCTTTTAGATGTTTCCAAATATGACACAGCTAACTTAGGGAAAACACTACCAAAACATCATCAACATGTAATCCACATGTACCTCATACTAAAAGACCAAACACAGCACAGCTGCTAGGAAAATTACTATGAACTCTATTGCAGCCTAAAGGCTTCAGCAAGTCTAGTTCTGATGCCAAATAAAGCTAGGCAAACAGCGTAAATCACACCATAGTATAACCCTAAGTAAATTATTCTAATTAAAACTTACTTATCTAAGCTAAATAAATAATATCTTTCAACATAGGAGACCAGAAAAAGAAAAAAAAAAAAACCAACAAAAAAAAAGAAAAAACCCAACCAAACAAAAAAACCCCAAACAGACAAGCAACAGAAGGAAGCCTCAACAGAGAAAACTGTTGTCAGAGGAAAGTCACTGGGAGGACATCTCGGTCTTCACTGCAGGTATTGAAATTCATCCCCCAGAGCACTTGGAAGTCACTGAGGTCTCAAGGTCCAGCTGTGACCTTAAAAATCTTACTCTGGACTGCATAGTAGAGGGTTTCATTTCACGAAATACTCATCAGCTCACATCCATTTTTTTCCCCACTATGTCACCCGCTAATCCCCCTACCAGTAAAATTCTGTTAAGTGTAAGCACTTTGTTAAGGGCATCTTTCTAAAGCTATGAAAATATAGAAACTCCTCTTTAGCTCCTGCTTTATTTTCCTCACACATAAAATTCTTTCTTAAGTGGTTGAAGTACTTGTCACAAAACAACGCTCCCTGTTTCAAATGCAATCGCAGAACCCAGAAATGGGGAAAATAAACCATGACCTTCCAGGAAACAGTGGCCTGAAAGAAAGTCTAATTACAACTGTGAAGAACCTTTACATCGCAATGTTCCAGGGAGATAGAGGCGGATAAAGACAGTTTCACACAGGCATTTTAAGCCATTCTATCCATGCATCATCATTCTAGGAACACACTTATGCTTAAATATTTTATTATCAGTGGATTACAATAACCTTTACGGACAGTGAAGTTAAGAACGTAACATGAATGGCACAGGCCTTGGCACCAGGCATGAAATCAAACCATTGTGCAGACAAAACCACATTGACCCACGTCTTTTTATGTTTGGAATCTGTCCTCCCCACCATCCTTGCTCTACATTCTCAGACTTTAGGTGCACCACAGACTAAATCCAGCTTTTGGCCATGTATTCAGCCACAGGTGAAAGAGCATTTCATTCAGCAACATCTTAGGGAAACAGAGTATATCAAAGTCTGTTTCTTGGCAGTTGAACACCCTCAGGGTGTGGAAGTAAACTGCTCCCCAGCCTTAAATGTTGAATAGATTATTAAGGGCTATCAGCCAAATTAAGGCCTAGCTTTAAAACATGAGAGAAAACAAGGAAGTAATGGGAAATTTACAGAAGTGAAGGCATCACAGTTAAGAATTCAGATTATGTCAACTGTAGTAGGGTCACAAGGAGGTCACCTTGTTGGTAAAATGTACAAGGGAGGATCACACAGGAGTTCACAACAAGCACCGCAGACACAGTTCTCAAAGTCATTCTTTTGCACAATAAGAAAAAGAAAATACACAGGACCACACCTATGCATTCGTAAAACTACTGGCAGAAACTGAACATTTAATATCCCTTTTAGACACACCACAGTGAACTCTTCCACCTGCTGAGTCTCTGTGCAGACAGAATCCTTCAACATGCACAAACATCATGCAATGGGGAAGCTAACTTTGCAGACAGACATCACTGAAATAAATCCTTCTTCTGAGGGAGAAGAAGGATCACAATGCAGACACATGCAGAGCAACTTCTCTGCTCATTGCACTCCTTTGAAGAAACATGTTCTTCATGTTCTAAATCGCATAAGCAATATGCCCAGTTGAAGACTCAGTCATCAGTATCTGCTCAAAGACACCATCATTCCTCCTTAGCATATGGGCAATTTCAAAGATATGCAACTCTGCTACCATTAATGCAATGTTTACATCCACATAAAGTAACTACATTTCACAGGAAAACCTGCACCGGACATGACAGAAATTCATCACAAAAATACCTTCCCATCCCCTACATTTACATCAATTTTGATACCAACAAAGCATCAGCAGTTACTTCACAAGTAACTTTCACAAGAGCAAGAGCCACTAATAACACCTGATGGTCGGTCAAGGCTAGGAAAAGCTTTAATACAGACAAAATGAAACTCTACATCACAGTCTCAGAAGGACATAGAGCTGGAAGAAGAACGTTTCACACAGCAATTACTAGAAATAGCACCCCTGAAGTATGCTGCACTTCGACGGCTATTGCTTGCAGACAAATTCATCAGAACATTGTCATCTGCTCTCAGGATGCAGGAAAAGGGCCTTGGCAGTAGGCAGGATATTAAAGCACCACCAGGCCAGATGGACCATACAACCCCCTCTTTTTCCACTTCCAGGCCAGTCTCTTGCTGATCCTGCACTGACTTCTCACCGTGTGTATGTAACAAATAAAAGCATTTCTTCCACTGAGAAGCACTGTTGAGAATATACTTACCATCACAAGGAAAAACATGCCACAGGAAGGCAAACTGATGTACTCACAAACTCAAAATTTAGGACACCTACAGATGCATTTTCAGAAGGCCAGGAATAAACCCTGGGAATCAAGAAAATATGTGCCATGTCATCCCCAAGACTCTACTAAAACCCTTTGTAGCTTGCATTATTGCCACAGCTCTTCATAAATAGCAGATAGACTCCATCCAAAGAAAAGGTGCTCAGACAAATTCTTACCATGGATAATATTTGACTTCTAACCATGTTTATGTCACAAGCAGGAGCATTTCTTACAGTAATATTTTAAGAAAACAGGTCTATAAAAGTCTTTCCCTTTACAGCTGTAAACATCAAACTCACACATAGGACAGTCCAATATAACAGATGTGGCCTTCCACACACTATCAGATCCAAAGGTGTTTAGCAGGCAGTGAATACTCAGATTGTTCTTCCCAAAGCTCCCCTTATGCCATTGGTCATAAGTACATAATTGAGCTATTGCTTAAGGATAGAAGACAAATTGCAAGAATCTCCCAGGACTCACAATACAGATGGAATAACGTGTCCTAGGTAAAACTTCCCTGCGAAGGCAAACCTCACACTGAACGATTCTACAGCGGGACACTAAACAAGGAAAGGAGAAAAGTCTATCTCTTGTGTCCCTCAACATGGGTAAGAAAGGGCAGAGAAGCAGGAGAGGAAGAAGTCGCGGAGCAAGCGTGGTGGGAGGAACTCACCGGGGGAGCGGCGGGGTCGGCGCGGCGGGCGCCGTCGGCGTCCTCGGCGAGCAGCGGCGCGGGCTCGTCGGGCGGCGGGCGCGCCGGGAGGGTGTCGCAGCAGCTGCCGCCCGAGAAGCGGAGCTGGCTCTTGCGCGAGTCGGCGGTGAGCGACACCTCGTGCGAGTAGGAGTGCAGGAAGGCGCGGACGCCGTCGATGCCCACGAAGTGCGAGGCCGGGACGCCGCGCAAGGCGCCGCTGCCCGCCGCCAGCAGCTGCGAGCGGCGCCAGCGCCGCAGGCGCAGCGCCAGCAGCAGCAGCAGGAAGGCGAGGAAGAGGCAGGACACGGCCGCCACGGCCAGCACCAGCCAGCGCGTCAGGCTGACGGACGGCTCGCCCGCCGCCGCCGCCGCCGCCGCGCTGCCCAGCTCCGACAGCAGCTCGCCCACGCTCTCGGCCAGCACCACCGTCAGCGTGGCCGTGGCCGACAGCGCCGGACGCCCGTGGTCCTTCACCACCACCACCAGGCTCTGCCGCGCCGCGTCGCGGGACAGCGGCACCCGCGCCGTGCGCACCTCGCCGCTGTGCAGCCCCACGCGGAACAGCGCCGGCTCCGTCGCCTTCGCCAGCTCGTACGACAGCCACGCGTTCTGCCCCGCGTCCGCGTCCACCGCCACCACCTTGGCCACCAGCGCCCCGGGCTCCGCCGACCGCGGCGCCAGCTCCACGCCCGCCCAGCCCGCGCCCGACGCCGGCGGCGGGTACAGCACCTGCGGCGCGTTGTCGTTCTCGTCCACGATCACCAGGCGCACCGACACGTTGCTGCTCAGCGACGGCGCGCCGCCGTCCTCCGCCCGCACCCACAGCCCCACCTCGCGCACCTCCTCGTAGTCGAAGGAGCGCAGCGCGTACAGCGCGCCCGTCTCCGCGTGCACCGACACGTACGACGACAGCGGCGCGCCCCGCACGCGCCCCTCCCACAGCCGGTACCGCACGCGCGCGTTCTGACCCCAGTCCGCGTCCGCCGCCCGCACCGTCAGCACCAGCGCGCCCGCCGCGTTGTTCTCGGCCACCCGCGCGCTGTACCGCGCCTCCGCGAACACCGGCGCGTTGTCGTTCACGTCCAGCACCCGCAGCGACAGCACCGCGCTGCTCCACAGCGGCGGCGAACCGCCGTCCGACGCCCGCACCGTCACGTTGTACTCCGACACCGCCTCACGGTCCAGCTCCTCAGCAGTCACCACGCGGTAGTAGTCCTCAAAGGTCTTCTCCAGACGGAACGGGATGCCGTCGTCGAGCGAGCAGGTCACCTGGCCGTTGGGGCCCGAGTCGCGGTCCTGCACGTGCAGCAGGGCCACCACCGTCCCCGGCGGGGCGTCCTCAGAGATCGCACTCAGCGCCGACGACACTGTCATTTCGGGTGCGTTGTCATTCACGTCTGTCACTGTGATCGCGACTTTCGCCGTGTCAGACAGTTCTCCTGCGTCTCGTGCCTGCACCTGCAATACATGTACGGACGTTTCCTCAAAGTCCAAATCATCCTTAAGGGATATTTCTCCTGTCTCAGAGTCCAGGGAAAAAAGTTTCGACGCCCGGTCTGAAATTTTATGGAAACTGTATTTCACGTCGCCGTTTGTCCCCTCGTCGGCGTCGGTGGCCGTGACGGTGAGCAGGGCGGAGCCCGCGGGCACGTCCTCCGCCACACGCACCGTGTACTCCGCCTGGCTGAACGCGGGAGCGTTGTCGTTGGCGTCCAGCACCGCCACGCGGATCCGTGCCGTGCCCGTCCGCGACGGCTCGCCGCCGTCGCTCGCCCTCAGCACCAGCTCGTGAAAGGCCGCCTCCTCCCGGTCCAGCGCCTTCGCCAGCACCAGCTCGGGACGCTGGTCCCCGCCGGGGCCCGTCTGCACGGACAGCGAGAAGTGCTCGTCGCCGCTCAGCTCGTACCTCTGCAGGGAATTCCGTCCCACGTCTGGGTCTTGCGCTTCACGGAGGGGAAACCGCAAACCCGGGGCTGTCGTCTCGGCAAGCCTCAATTCAGTTTCTACCTCTCGGAAGCTGGGGGCGTTGTCGTTAATGTCCCTGATTTCCACTTCGATTCCGTAAACCCGCATTTCTCCCTCCACTATCACCTCACAGCGGAGCACGCATTGCTGCACACTCTCGCACAGCTGCTCTCTGTCTATCCTCTCCGCTGTCACTAAATGTCCCGTCTTCCCGTGCAGAGCGAAATACTGCGTCCTACCTTTGTCCAAGAGGCGGAAACCGCGGTCTTGGAGCACCGGCAGCTCCAGCGTCAGGTCCTTGGCCACGTCACCCACGAACGAGCCCTTCGGCATCTCCTCGGGAACCGAGTAGCGCAGCTGACCCCACACCACCTCCCACGCTGCCACCAGGATACACCACAGCAGGGCTCGATCCTGACGGACCCAGTGCCTCCCCGTCGCAAACATCTCCAACGCGGCACCGCCGGCGACGCAATACCACCCCTCGCTGTGTCGCCTCCCTCTCCAGCTCCGTCCCTGTGTCGCCGCTCCAGGATGCTGCCGCCGGCTCCTCCACCTCGTTGCACCGCGGCTCCGCACCGCGGGGACACTCGCAGACCGCCCGCCCGCCCGCTCAAACAGACACGCAGCCAGCCAGCGAGCGAGCCTGGACGCAGCGGGCGGGGCTGCCTGCACCGCTCCAGCCTTCCTCTCGCTCCTCCTCGGTCAACAGCGGCGCCCGCAGCCTCCTCCCGGTACTGCAGCCACCCAGCGCTGCCCGCCGCCCTTTCCCACGGTCAGTTCGCGCCGACGGGACACTCGCCACGGACACTTCGCTTCCCGGCCACCGCGGATCTCCTCCAATGCCTTTTCTCCAGAGCATCTCTCATTTGATCCTCGAGGAAATCACGACCAGAAGAAATAACACGCCTTCACTGGGCGTGTGACTTCTATCGCACGGGAAACGTGTTTTTGTAATGGTGATATATTATAGCTATTATTTTTTTCTGAATATGACGTGTAGAATGCTACAAGCATTATCCATATAGCCCGACAGCACAATCGCCATCACGAATTGCACGGCATTTTGTAGCAGTCGTGTTTCATTACTTTTCACTCATCCTTTCTGCAGATCAAAAGAGAGTCATGCAGCCACATTAATTCACCACATCCCGACCAATAGAACAAAGTAGCAATGAAGATCCTCCCTCAAATGGAGACCTCCTTTGGCTTTTCTCTAAGATGTTCCTTTCTTTAACGATGAGTGTAATTTCTACTGCACGGGAAAAATGACCTCCTAATGGCGACAGATGTAAAGTAAAACAACTTCGTAATATGACCCGCAGAGTATTACGAGTCTTATCCCATTCATCCCAAATAACAATCCCCACCACGAATTTGTGTAGCAGTCATGCTTGAATGACTGGTACAGGGCCAGCAAAAGAAAACAGGCTCTGCCATAGAAAACCTGATATTAAGACCCACCCCGCCGCAGAGAACCAGATTGCCAGGTATTAGGTTCAAAAACCTGAGCGGTAGGAACTTTGCTGTAATTACTACAGTTCACACGGAACACGCTTCAAGTTAATGACACCACCACCACTACTGACTGAGATTAAACATTTAAAGGCTGAAGAAGGTGTGGGCAATCAAGAGAGAATCCGATTTAATTTGGGATTTCTCCCTAGAAGACATTCGTGAGAACACAGCGCAGGAGAAGGCTCCCCTACTTCTCGAAAATCACCCTCTCCGACCCACTCCGCTTGCAGGCTGTAGGTCACTTCATCACTTTGCACTCATTGTACTACAGCTACCCGGGAGGCGGGAAGCACCTGCAGTGAGCCTGGCCAGAATCTTCTGCTCGGTTCCCCGCAATCTGCAGGGAAAATGGCTTTGCGAGTGCAGCAAGAAGAATAACAGGCACATCTGCCTTTGCTTCTCTGCCTAGTCTGTATCCCACACCAGCAAAAGGGGCTGAAAGCAGTCATACGGCAGAGCTGATTTTCTCTAAATTCTTCTTGTCCAGCTATTTTCTGGATATTAATATCTTCTCAACAGTATTTTTAAATTGGTTGAGAGAAGATGAATTACATTAAACTGCTGCTACATTTACAGTGACAGCTAATAGTGGAAAAGGAAAGTTGAAGGACTCTACTGTGTGGTTTCCCTTTTCATTAGCCCACATTGATTTAGGGGTTTTAGAGTTTATACACATTTACATTTAAACAAGTAATTCAGTAGCTCGAACAACCAGGAAGGGGCTTTGATTTTCTCAGAAATCATAGTGTAAAACACTGATGCTTATTAGTATTCATCTATTTCTTGATTCTTCACCTTTTCGACCACACACTGTAGGACGACAGAAGACAAGTACGGCTGCACACCCTTAAACTATGAGCGGACCAATTGTAAATGTGCAAATGGAGTCTATTCAAGTGCCTAATTGCTGTCATTTTGAGTATTCTACCGTTGTTTTCCATATGTTTTCAGGACGGGTAGAGCCCTCCTCTTGTAAACAGGCAGACACAACAACTGCTGCAAAAAGTATTGCCCCGTAAACGCAATCAATTAGGTCCAATTACCTCGTTTTGGGAAAAGGGGAGAGGTAAAGAAGACAGGCTCTGAAGTACTAAACGCCGATTTAGGTTGTTGGGGTTGTTGTGGGGGTTTTTTTTGGTTGGTTTTTTTTTTCCCCTTGAGATCTCATTTTACACCTTCACCTGTGTATGAAAGACTGATCAGGAACGGGAAAAAAAGAGGGAGCTACCACCTAGCATGGAAGAAAAAAAAAGAGAAATAACTGCACAAAGAACTCGGAAAAGGTCTGCCTGGAAAAAGAGTTTATCTATCCCATTAATCCTGCCATTTCTGCAGCAATCTTTCCCCAAAAGATGAGGGCAGACGGTGGAACAGGGGAACATTCACGAGGGAGGAAGAAACTGTCACTTCTCAATTCATGGAGCCACACGCACCTTTCCTTTCCACACCACATTTTCCGGACTTCGTCATGCAGAATCATTAATTTACCGGGTTCACCGTTACTAACTCATTCGAGAGTTGTAGCCAAAAGCTCTCACCTGAACCTGCGACCACCAAAGAACTAAGAAGTGCCGACGCTTGATTCCTGATGTGAGTGGAAGGGGGATACGGTGTTCCTTCTTTCATGGAAACGAGGATCAGCGCTCCACAGAAACACAAAATTAACCCGTCCCACCATTGGAATTTCTGCAGCAGCATTTCCAAAAAAGACGGGCGACACTCTTTTTTCACTAGGGATGAGAAATCCGTCACTTTT
Organism: Larus michahellis; assembly: GCF_964199755.1. NCBI lineage: Eukaryota > Metazoa > Chordata > Aves > Charadriiformes > Laridae > Larus > Larus michahellis. The sequence continues at coordinate 1,860,288 of NC_133906.1, read as the reverse complement.
CCGTTCATGGAGACACAAGTACGTTTCCTTTTAGAGTCCAATACCGAAAAAGACATTAACCAACGGGTTTGTGTCCAGTTATCAACCAGGCCCAAGTGAACAGTTTCGGGAAAAATCGAACAGAAATGAAACATCTCCAACTGCACGTCTGAATCCCGAGTCTGTCATGCAGAATCAGCGGATCTCTTTCTACACAATAGGCATTCCCTTCACCCTTAATACCTCAGAAGACTTTAGGCAGCACAAGACTTGGAGACAAAACCCCTCAGCTGAACATCAACCCGTGAGCACCCATAAATCAAGGAGAGCACGGCTAACGGCTTGCTCTGAATGGAATAATGTTACCCCGATCTTTCATTTCTTCAGGGACACAAGGACCAGCACTCCCCATCCACATCACCCCCCGAAATCCCAGGGGAACAGCCAAGGAGGTTCAGCACAGATCAAAGAAAAAAGCGAGAGCGAGAGGGCTTACACACCTGCGGGGCGTCGGCGTCGGTGGGCGGCTCTCCCGCGCCGGCGCTGCTGCTCGGGCTCGGCTTCCCGCAGGGCTCCGTGCCGAGCAGCTCCTCCGCGGGCACGCTGGGCAGCGGCGGCGGCGGCAGCCAAGCGCCCTCGGCCACGGCGCGTGCCGGCGCCACGCACAGGTTGTAGGAGTAGGGCAAGGTGCCCTCGCAGAAGTCGGCCGGGAAGGCGGCGCCGGGCACGGAGAAGCGCTGCGCGCCCAGGCAGCGCAGCACGGCGGGTGGCCCGGCCCGGCGCAGCCGCGCCAGCACGGCCAGCGCCACGCTCAGCAGGAAGAGGGCGGAGAGCAGCGCCAGCGCCAGCACCAGGTAGAACTGCAGCTCGGCCGGCGAGTCGGCGCCCGCCGCCCGCTCGCTCAGCTCCGGCAGCGCCTCCTGCAAGCTCTCGGCCAGCACCACGTGCAGCGTGGCCGTGGCCGACAGCGCCGGCTGCCCGTGGTCCTTCACCACGGCCACCACACGCTGCTTCGCCGCGTCCCTCTCCGACACGGCCCGCGCCGTCCGCACCTCGCCGCTGTGCAGCCCCACGCGGAACAGCGACGGCTCCGACGCCTGCACCAGCTCGTACGACAGCCACGCGTTGCGCCCCGCGTCCGCGTCCACCGCCACCACCTTGCCCACCAGGTAGCCGGCCTCGGCCGAACGCGGCACCACCTCGAACGCCGCCGGCAACGACGACGCTCCCGACCCCGACGCTCCCGCCGGCGGCGGCCAGAGCACCCGCGGCGCGTTGTCGTTGCGGTCCAGCACGAAGACGCGCACCGTGGCCGTGGAGCTCCGCGCCGGCGCCCCGCCGTCCTGCGCCCGCACCGCCACCGCGAACTCGCGGCACTGCTCGTAGTCGAAGGAGCGCTGCGCGTACACCGCGCCGCTCCGCGCCTCCACCGACACGTAGGGCGCCGCGCCCGCGCTGCCGCCCGCCAGCCAGTAGCTCACGCGCCCGTTGGCGCCCGCGTCCGCGTCCCGCGCGCGCACGCGCACCACCGGCGCGCCCGCCGCGTTGTTCTCCGCCACGTAGGCGCTGTAGGCCGCCTCCTCGAACACCGGCGCGTTGTCATTCACGTCCGATACCTCCAGCACCAGAGACGCGCGGCTCGACAGCGACGGGCTGCCACGGTCCCTGGCAGTGATGGTGATATTGTAAGCGGAGTCCTTTTCCCTGTCCAGGGCACTGGCTATTATTAGTTTATAGGTGTTCTCTGATGACGGCTCTAATCTGAAAGGCAAATCGCCGTCGATGTTGCAGCTCACTTTGCCGTTATCTCCCGAGTCTCTGTCACGGACATTGATCACAGCTACAACAGTGCTTGGAACCGTGTCTTCAGGTATCAGGTTCAGGATAGGCAGGAGGGAAAGGGCTGGCGCATTGTCGTTCACGTCTAGAATGTCTATGTGCACTTTTGCGTGCGCACTCAGCCCACCCCCGTCCTTGCCTTCAACAGTCACTTCATAATATTTCCCTTCTTCATAATCTAAGGGGCCTGCTACCTTCACATCCCCCGTCCTGGAGTCCAGAGTGAAAAGATGATGAGGACTGTTTGCAATGTCACTAAAAGAGTAGGTAATTTCTGCATTTGTGCCTTCGTCGCCGTCAGTAGCTTTCACCTGAAAAGCTAAGGAGCTCTCTGGCAGGTTTTCCAACAGTCGAACCTTGTAAATATCTTTCGTGAATACCGGCGGGTTGTCATTTGCGTCCGTCACGTTAATCTTAATCTGGGCGGTCCCGGATCGGACTGGATCCCCACCATCCACCGCCGTCAGTATCAAATGGTGATTTCTCTGTTTTTCTCGGTCTAAGCTTTTCTCCAGCACTAATTCAGGTTGCTTCGTCCTATCGGGACTCTCCCTCACTACAAGGGAGAAAAGCGGGTTGGGGGTAAGTTGGTAGTTTTGCAATGAATTCACCCCAGTGTCGGGGTCTCTGCCATTGCCCAATGGGAACCTGGCCCCAGGAGGGGTGGACTCGATCATTTCTATGGCAACAAATTCTCTGTCAAATTGCGGAGCGTTGTCATTAATATCCTGGATAGTAACGCTTACATGAAATATATTGAATGGGTTTTCCACTACTGCCTCCAAGCTGAGGACACAGGGCGACACGGCCCCGCAGATCCCCTCTCGGTCTATCCTCCCGTTTACCCGCAGATTTGTATTGTCTTCCCCGAGAGTGAAGTATTGCTTTTCGTCACCAGAGACTATCCGCAGCTTGCGTGCCGGCAGCTCCGCCGGGCTCAGTCCCAGGTCCCGCGCCAGCGGCCCCACCGGCGAGCCTCTGCCCAGCTCCTCGGGAATGGCGTAGTGGATCCGCTCCGCCGCCGCCCGGCAGCACAACACCAGCAGCACAGCCAACAGCGCGACCCGCCCTGCGGCTACCCGGCCCTGTGCTGCCGGTCGGACCTCCATTCTCTGCTTTGATGAAGCGTATCCTGCAGACGATTTTAAAATGGGTTTTCCGAGCAGCTGAATCAGTACCTGAGAGAAATAAATACATAAAATCCCTGTTGCCGATCGGAGGACCGGCTGAGTTGGGCAGTTCCTGCTCTTCTCTTTGCTCTGCTCTGCCCGGACCGGCACTGCGCGGGCGCAGGGTCCGTGGAGGAGACGACTGCGGAGCCGCTTCTCCGCCTTGGCCAACAGCGACACCCTGAGCCGGTGCCTGAGAACCGCAGCGTCCGAGAGGAAGACGACAGCCCGAAGGTCCTGCCGTGCACATCCTTAATTCGTACTCACACGCGTGCCCGGAAAGCGCAGGTGTTACCAGTAGCGCCAAACAGAAAACTTGTATCTGTGCTGCAACGGTACATCTAGGAATTCCCATTGTAGGAATTTCTTAAATTTGCAAGTATTCTGCAAGAAAAACCCTCCCCCGTTGCTTGGTGGATGTGGGAGAGGATCTCCATCTCTGCCCCACAGTGATCTTACTGGTCTCTAATGTGAGGGCGCGGGCTTGTCCGCCCACTGTGAGAGAAACGGCAGGACGGGATGGACGCTGCTTGGAGATAGTCGGTTTATTTTCGATAGTTGTACGATCCCGATTTAGCGCCCAGCTTTCCCACTTCGAACAGTGGTCGCTGATGGACAAGCAAAGCCGGGAATCCCAGCCACTGAGAAAACCACAGCAGGCACACCAGGCCTACTGGATCCCATCTCTTTCGACATTCAAAACCCAGCATCACCGTATCAGTGCCATACAATCCAATCCCGAATTTCTTTTGTCTGTGTCTCTCACAAACCACGGCCTCAATTTCTAAGCCGGCCGTTGCTGCAGCGGGTCTCGAACCTTAAGAACATTTTTCTGGCAAATGTCGACGGCCGTTACTGTTGCTTGAACAAGCCAAGAGAAAATAGATAGATCCCATCCTCATGAAAAGCCGTGGTATCTCACCTGTACATTAAAATCTTGTCTCTCATATTTTGAAGAATAAATTAAAAAAAAGATCTGAAGGAGGGATATATCACCACAGCCCCTTATGTAGAAGATAAGAAACGGTTAGAAAACACTCCACACGACCTACCTAGAGGAGCAGCTCTCGTGCGTACACCAATGCTGACTCTCTGTAGGCGCCAATGTGAAGATCTCCTCCCCTTCTCAGTAAGGTGTCGTTAGAAAATATGTTTTCCTGCTAACGCTGGCCATTTATCCAGTGGAGGATAACGTCTTTTCCTCCAGCTGCACCTATACACAACTCACGGTAACAAATGAATAACCTATCAGAACGAGAAGCTGGTTTGAATTTGTAGTGTTTCAGGAATCAAAGGGTAGCAATCATGTGGGCATCTGTATATGAGGACAAGAGAAGGATGTGGCTATTTATGGGGTCAATTCACCTCCTATATAGCGAGAATTGCATATCACAACCCAGAAACACATTTTCGTGTATCTTCACACACCGAAGCACCCTCCAAATCGCTGTTTCCGAGCAGAGATTGATGTCTCCTAGTTCCAGGATTTTCTCTTCCCCCTTGTACCCGATACTGTGGGCCACAGCACAGTGAAATCCCGGGAGGACGCAGCTAAGAACAAGCCTGCATCAGAAAGGGAAACATGTTCTTCCCACATGCATGTGAGTTTGTGTCTGATGGGTGGCAGCAGAAAGAGGTAACGACCACAAGGTTAGTTCATGTGAAGATTATGTCTCGGCTTACATTCCCACTACACACAGTATACACCAGTAGAAAGTCACAATATTTTGGCAAGATCTAAGATCAGCACAAAAAAACCATGTGCAGACCTTCACTGGGAATCTTACAGTATGATTTTCTCTCAGTTTGAAAGCAGTCATTTTTATGTGCCACTAGTTGATTTTTTTGAAAATGCAACGATACAAAGTATCACCGGCATAAATAGCAGAATAACAAACAATACAGCAATGTAATATTATTTATTAATTATATTCCTGAAGTCCTAAAAGCCTGTTCAGTCCTTGATGAAAGGTCAGTAATGGAGGAAATAAGGCAGGCCGCTTCCAAGATAGCCTGTTTGGTAGATGTGCTTTCAGAACAGAATAGCGTGTTTGGCAGGAAAGAATGTTTTATATTATAAAGAAAACAAGAAGTAAAATATTTTGTAGTCTGAGATTAACTCACATTTCGAAATTAAACGCAGGATAAACAGACTGTGATGCATCGTACTTTCTTTTAAAATATTTTCCATCTGTAGTCTAGTAAATATATTCTATTTCGCCTGTACACTAACCGGCAATTACTTTTGTATCGAATGGTTAAGCCATGAAGCCCACCAGTGGGAAAAAACTCGATGGGATATCAGAGGAATTGGTTCACCGTGTAATACGAACCTATTTGTAAAATTTGAGTGTCTTTATTTGGGACTGATTAATTCGTTCGTTGAAGGTAGATTTCCAAGTAACATGGGACTTCAGTTATTGGCTTTCAGGTTCAAGGTTGCCCAATTCTGCCAGCAATTGAGAGCTAATACTGGGGATAGCAACTAAATGCTGGGAACTGGGTATTAAAAAGTACTTAAAAAAATCAAGGAAGTGTCATAAGACCTAGAAACCGAAATTTCCTTGGGCAGCTGCACATGCAACAGAACCTTCCAGTCTTAGAGACAGCTAGATAAGGCGAGCTCCGCCCAGCAGGTACAGAACATGACACATAAAACACAGGCAGCAGACTCAGTACGTGTTCAGGAGGTGACATTCATAAACTGGTGACCATCGTAAAATGTTATTTACAAGACTGCGAACGATGCACTTCGAAATGTCTGTGGCTACCTTAACAATCCTAAGCATTGCGTAAACAAAAGAAAATAAATTAACGTACCTGAAAGGAAACTTGGCCATCATTTTCAGTAACTCGATCTCCCGTAGGCACGAAATCACCTGAAGACTCAGCTGGCGGGCGCGCCGGGAGGGTGTCGCAGCAGCTGCCGCCCGAGAAGCGGAGCTGGCTCTTGCGCGAGTCGGCGGTGAGCGACACCTCGTGCGAGTAGGAGTGCAGGAAGGCGCGGACGCCGTCGATGCCCACGAAGTGCGAGGCCGGGACGCCGCGCAAGGCGCCGCTGCCCGCCGCCAGCAGCTGCGAGCGGCGCCAGCGCCGCAGGCGCAGCGCCAGCAGCAGCAGCAGGAAGGCGAGGAAGAGGCAGGACACGGCCGCCACGGCCAGCACCAGCCAGCGCGTCAGGCTGACGGGCGGCTCGCCCGCCGCCGCCGCCGCGCTGCCCAGCTCCGACAGCAGCTCGCCCACGCCCTCGGCCAGCACCACCGTCAGCGTGGCCGTGGCCGACAGCGCCGGACGCCCGTGGTCCTTCACCACCACCACCAGGCTCTGCCGCGCCGCGTCGCGGGACAGCGGCACCCGCGCCGTGCGCACCTCGCCGCTGTGCAGCCCCACGCGGAACAGCGCCGGCTCCGTCGCCTTCGCCAGCTCGTACGACAGCCACGCGTTCTGCCCCGCGTCCGCGTCCACCGCCACCACCTTGGCCACCAGCGCCCCGGGCTCCGCCGACCGCGGCGCCAGCTCCACGCCCGCCCAGCCCGCGCCCGACGCCGGCGGCGGGTACAGCACCTGCGGCGCGTTGTCGTTCTCGTCCACGATCACCAGGCGCACCGACACGTTGCTGCTCAGCGACGGCGCGCCGCCGTCCTCCGCCCGCACCCACAGCCCCACCTCGCGCACCTCCTCGTAGTCGAAGGAGCGCAGCGCGTACAGCGCGCCCGTCTCCGCGTGCACCGACACGTACGACGACAGCGGCGCGCCCCGCACGCGCCCCTCCCACAGCCGGTACCGCACGCGCGCGTTCTGACCCCAGTCCGCGTCCGCCGCCCGCACCGTCAGCACCAGCGCGCCCGCCGCGTTGTTCTCGGCCACCCGCGCGCTGTACCGCGCCTCCGCGAACACCGGCGCGTTGTCGTTCACGTCCAGCACCCGCAGCGACAGCACCGCGCTGCTCCACAGCGGCGGCGAACCGCCGTCCGACGCCCGCACCGTCACGTTGTACTCCGACACCGCCTCACGGTCCAGCACCTCGGCAGTCACCACGCGGTAGTAGTCCTCAAAGGTCTTCTCCAGACGGAACGGGAGGCGTCCGCCGATGCTGCACCTCACCTCGCCGTTCGCTCCCGAGTCCCGGTCTTGAACGCTGAAAATTGCAATGACTGTCCCCAGCGGTGTATCTTCCGGGACCGGACTGAGCACGGACATAATCACAATCTCAGGGACATGGTTGTTCACATCAGCGACCGTGATGAGAACTTTGCTGTGGGACGAGAGTCCGCCCGTGTCCCGAGCCTGCACGTCCAATTCGTAAAACTCCTGTTCCTCGAAATTCAGCTTCTGTGTTATCTCAATTTCTCCGCTTTCCGGATCTAGTTTAAAAGTCTTGTCGAACTTCTCCGGGATTTTAAAGAACGAGTACTTCACCTCGGCGTTTGGCCCCTCGTCTCTGTCAGTCGCTGACACCTGTAACAGCCGGCTTCCCACGGCCACGTCTTCTCTCACGGTCACCTTATAAACGGGCTGAGTAAATTCCGGAGCATTGTCATTTCCATCTAACACAATTATTTTGATTGTTGTCGATCCCGATTTCACAGGAGTCCCTCTGTCCGTGGCTGTCAGGATTAAATTATGAGCAGCCTGCTGTTCCCGATCCAAAGATTTCACCAATATTAATTCCGGATATTTCATACCGTCGTCTCCGTTTTTCACGTCCAAGGTGAAATAGGTGCTCTCGGTACACTCGTAATTCTGTAGAGAGTTCACTCCTATGTCGGGATCTTGAGCTTTCTCCAATGGGAAACGCGTGCCAGGTGCAGTATATTCGCTGATTTCCAAGACGCTGTTCCTTTCGGGGAAAGTCGGCGAATTATCATTAATATCCAGTATTTCTACCTCCCCTCTGTAAAGGTTCACTGGATTTTTAACAAGAATCTCAAAATTTAGAACGCATTTAGCAACAGCTGCGCATATCTTCTCTCTGTCCACCCTTTCCTTCATCGATAAGTGGCCGTTTTGCAAGTCGAAAACGAAGTACTGCGTCCTACCGGTGTCAAAAACGCGGGCTTCGCGGGCGCGGAGCGCCGGCAGCTTCAGCGTCAGGTCCTTGGCCACGTCGCCCACGAACGAGCCCTTCGGCATCTCCTCGGGAACCGAGTAGCGCAGCTGCCCCCACGCCGCCTCCCACGCCGCCACCAGGACGCACCACAACAGGGCTCGTCCCCACCAGCCCCGGCGTCCTCCTCTCTCCGCCATTGCAAAGCCCGGCACCAGCTGCCCGCTCGTCCCTCCGACCGCCGGTGCCGACCTGCGGGTCACCGCTGCCGCCGCGCTCTTCCCGCCGCACCTTCCCCCGAGCAGCCCGATTCTGATCGCTCCCCCCGTGCTGCTTCGGACTCGCACTTTGCAGCCCCGCTGCTCACTCGCCGCTTGCCCTTGTTCCGCCGCCCGCCTTTCGGCTCAGCGTGAGCCAACAGCGACACTCGCAGCGGCAGACAGACACTGCAGCGCTCGGGCTCTTCCACTCCTGCTCAGCGAGCAGCGTCTGCTGCAGCCCCGCGCTTGCGATCATCCCTGTTAACACTCCTTACATGTATGCATTCGGGATAGTATCTCTGACAAGTCCTGCCCACCGCATGGCTTCACAGAGTCATAGAATGATAGAATAGTTTGGGTTGGAAGGGACCTTTAAAGATCATTTTGTCCACCCCCTGCAATAAGCAGGGATATCCTTAACTAGATTAAATGACTCAGAGCTCCGTCCAGCCTGACCTTGAATGTTACAAGGGATGGGGCATCTACCACCTCTCTGGGCAACCTGTTCCAGAGTTTCACCACTCATGTCATAAAAAATTTCTTCCTTATATCTGATCAGAATCTACCCTCTTCTAGTTTAAAACCATTACCCCTCCACCCTATCACTACAGGCCCTATTAAAAAGTCTGTCTCCATCTTCCTTGTAAGCCCTCTTTAAGTACTGAAAGGCCACAATAAGGTCTTCCTGGAGCCTTCTCTTCTCCAGGCTGAACAATCCCAACACTCTCAGCCTGTTCTCATAGCAGAGGTGTTCCGTCCCACTGGTCTTCCTGGTCTTCCATCTTCCTGGTCCTCCTCTGGACCTGATCCAATAGGTCCATGTCTTTCTTGTACTGAGGACTCTAGAACTGGATGTGGCACTCCAGGAGGGGTCTCAGGAGAGTGGAGCAGAGAGGCAGAATCCCCTCCCTCAGCCATGTTTCTTTTGATGCATCCCAGGGTACAGCTGGCTTTCTTGGCTGCAAGCGCACATTGTCAGCTCATGTCCATTTTTTCATCCACCAGTACCCCCAAGTCCTTCTCCACAGGGCTGCTCCTGATCCCTTCTTCCCCCAGTCTGTATTGATACTGAGGGTTGCCCCAACGCAGATGAAGGACTTTGCATTTGGCCTTGTTGAACCTCATGAGGTTCACATGGGCCCACTTCTTGACCTTCTCCATGTCCTTCTGAATGGCATCTCATCCCTTAGGCATGTTAACCTCACCACTCAGCTTGGTGCCATCTGCAAATGTGCTGAAGGAGCACTCAATCCAACTATGTCATTGATGAACATATTAAATAGTACTGGTGCACATATGGACCCCTGAGAGCACCTCTTTTGACTGATCTCCTTCTGGACATTGAGCCATTGACCACAACCCTCTGGGTGCAACCATCCAGCCAATTCTTATTCACTGAATAGTCCATCCATCATACCCATGTGTCTCCAATTTAGAGAAGGATTCTGCTAGGGACCATGTCAAAGGCCTTACAGAAGTCCAGATAGATGACATCCATAGCTCTTCCGTTGCCCACTGATGTAGTCAATCTGTCCTAGAAGCCACTAGGTTGGTCAGGTAAGACTTGACCTTGGTGAAGCCATGCTAGCTGTCTCGAAGTACCTCTCTGTCCTCCATGTGCCTTAGCATAGCTTCTAGGAGGATCTGTTTCATCATCTTGCCAGTCATAGAGGGGAGGCTGACAGGTTGGTAGTTCCCTGGGTCATCCTTTCTACCTTTTTTTAAAATGGGTGCAATGTTTCCCCTTTTCCAGTCACCAAGGATTTCACCTGACTGCCATGACTTTTGAAGTGTCATGGAGACTGGCTTGGCAACTACACCAGCCAATTCCCTCAGGACTCGGGGAAGCATCTCATCAGGTCCCATGGACTTACATATGCTCAGGTTCTCTTACATATGTTCAGGTGGTCTCGAACCTGATCTTCTTATTACATTCAGAGTGGCTTTGCTCCCTCTGTCCCTGCCTTGAGGCCCATCCACTCGAGAGGTGTGGGATGAGAGATTGCTAGTGAAGATGGAGGCTAAAATTTCTTGAGTACCTCACCCTTCTCCTTGCCTGTTGCTACCAGTTTGCTAGTTGCGTTCATCAGGGGAGGTACGCTTTCTTTGACCTTCCTTTTCCCTGCTCCCTTGTCCCTGAAGACAGTTTCCCCGGGTGTCTCTTTGACTTGAACAGCTGGAATTTTGCTTTCTTAAAATTCAGGGTCCTGACTTTACCCTTCACCTGTCCCATATCCCTCAGGACTGAGAACTCCACCAGTGCATGGTCACTGCAGCCTAGTCTGCCTTCAATCTTGATATCTATGATTAGCTCACTTGCGCTGGTGACCGAGAGGTCCAGAAACACATCCCCTCTGCTAGGGCTGTCTATTACCTGATATGGGAATTTAATATGTAAGAGGATAACAACGCTAATGACTGTTTATCTCCTATGCAAACCTTGTGGGGAAGAGCTGAGAGGTCAGTGTAAAGAACAGTTGAAGAAGGGAGTCTTGTGGCAGCAGGTCAGTCCTGTTTTGGCTCAAAATTTCGTGAATGCAGGAATGGGCAGATAAACAGCTTCAGCACAGAATCTGGAAGCCCGCGGTGCCCAGAGTGAGACTTTTTGCTTAATTATCCATTAAATAAATATTAAAGTTGGCATCCCTAAGTATGGTAATGAGCTAAAAGAAGAACACACTAAACATATATGACTATAGCACCCAACTCTCCACCCAAATCATGCTAAAACATCACCCCAGGGAAGGGATCAGGTAAGGTTAGGATATAAATTATGGTCTGATATGTTATATGATATGGTGTATTATAGTCTAATGGGAGGTGTCCCTGCCCATTGCAGGGGGGTTGGAACTAGGGATCTTCAAAGTCCCTTCCAACCTAAACCATTCTATGATTCTGTAAGGGATGTTGAGGAGAGTATCAGGAGAGAGAGATCTCTCCGAGGGAGAAGAAACTTGAGACCTAGAAGAGACAGTCAATGGGCTGTGTTCCTCTTCCTCTACCAAAACAGGGACACCTTCTTGGTAAGCATTGCACCTTCACCTCTTGGTGAAGAACACCTGTGATAACATTTATTCATTTATCAATTTATTTTGCTATCATTATTATAGTATATTAGCGCTATTGCAGCTAGTGCATTTATCAACAGCAATTCAGAAACTATTATATCTGTTGCTTCAATAAATCATTTTATCTTTTCAACTTTGTGAAACTGCCTCAGTGGAAGTCCTTAGCAGGGCTCCGAAGCAGGAAATATTTATCTTTTCAGCTTTGTCATGCTATTTCAGTAAAAGCCCTTGGCAGGTCTCTGAAATGGGCAAATGTTAAACTGTCTTAGTCAGAGCCATTGGCTCTGAAACAGAATTGTTTCAGTGAAGGCCCTTGGCAGGGCCTTGTTTCTGTGACAAAACTAAGACCTTTTTAATGCAACACCTGGCTTAAGAAGTTATACTTCCTAAAGGGCACCTCCGATGAGCCCTTTGGGAAAGCTCATCAATGTGTTCAGGCCCTCCAATACAGGAAACAGCCTTGCCCTCCCGTAGTGTAAAAAACAAAATAAACCATCTTGTTATGAACTGCATCAGACACACTGTTGTGGTTTAGCCCCAGCTGGCAACAAAGAACCACATGGTCTTTTGCTCACACGCAGACACACACCCAGGAGCGGGATAGGTGGAGAATTGGAAGAAAAAGGCAAAACACGTGGGTTGAGATAAAGGCAGTTTAACAGAACAGCAAAGGAATAAGAAAAACAACCAACAATAATACTGATAGAGGAATATACAAAACATGATTAATGTACCACCGCTCACCAACTGGAACCCAAAGACCAGCCCACTCTGAGAAGCCCCCTCTCCCCCTCCTACTGCCCGTCCCTCTTCCCGCCCAACCCCCCCCCCACCTTCTGCCACCAGCTCCCCCAGCTATATACTGAGCATGACTCACTTGTCATTGAATACCCATTTGGCCAGTTTGGGTCGGCCAAACTGCCTCTGTCCCATCCAAGCTCCTTGTGAAAATTAACCCTATCCCTGCCAGAAACAGGACATTATTCAGCCCTTATCCTATACCATCTATATCATGCCCAGATCTTAACACTTTCCAATTAACCACTTTTCCCTGTTTTATATATATATATATTTATATATATATTTATATATATGTACATGCAGATATCATCTTAGTCTATGGGCAATCTCTCTGAAATATCCATTGAGTTCATTTAATCTATTACTTTGGGCTCCATCTGTTATCACGGTCTCTTAGGGCAGGAGAGAAGGTGTGTGGTGCTGGACAGTTACATGCTGACTTCGGAGCTTGTGGCTGGTGTATCTGGTGCAGCCTGTGCCCACCGTCTCTGGGTTGAAGATGTTGATCTCGAGGAAGTTGCTGGGCACCAATTGCTGAAGCCCGTTCTGGTCCCATCACCGCTGCTCTATATTCAGTTTCATCAAAGTCCACGCATCATTAGTTACGGTGATTCTTAAAATAGTTCCATTGATATAGCACATAGTAATTGTCATAGTGATGACATACAGTGGCAGGGTTATTTGGCAATCAACATCATACAATTTGTTTTATTGGCTATTCTCACCCAAAATCAAATCCCCATGAGGTATACATTAAACCTCCTTATCCTTTTGCATCACCAAGTACACCCAGGTCCTTGAGCAAAAGCAACACTGTGGATGGGTTTGCCTTTGCCTGAGGAGGGACTAACCCAGAGTGTCTTCCCGAACATATGCTTCATGTACACCATGGGGACTTTATCCCCTTCTACAGTACATGGAAGTTTTGACTGGGCAGGGCCAGCTCCATTGGTAGATGCCTTGGTGTTAAATAACCAGGTAGCTTTTGCTAAACGTGTATCCCAGTGTTTTAAGGTCCCACCACCCATTGCTCTCAGTGTAGGTTTTAGCAGTCCACTGTATCTTTCAATCTTCCCAGAGGCTGGTGCATGATAGGGGATGTGATATACCCAGTCAATTCCATGCTCTTTGGCCCAGGTGTCTATGAGGTTGTTTTGGAAATGAGTCCTGTTGTCTGACTCAATTCTCTCTGGGGTGCCATGTCACCATAAGACTTGCTTTTCAAGGCCCAGGATAGTGTTCTGGGAGGTGGCATGGGGCACAGGGTATGTTTCCAGCCATCTCATCATTGTAAGCACATGGCACTTACCTAGGCCAGTTTGTGGGAGTGTGATATAATCAATCCACCAGGCCTCCCCATAATTATATTTCAGCCATCGTCCTCACATAGATACTCACCCAAGAGTCGGGCCACTGGGGAACATCAAAACAACAAGCAAGTACCTCAGGCTGCTAAGATTAAAGTGGCTCAGGTGGATCTGGACTGGCAACATAAGACTGAATTATTCATAGGTCAGACCATCAAAGAAGAGGTACTTTTATGACCAGATTCTCTATCTGGGCAGCAATATCTTGCCACAGTGCAGCAGCCCAAACGGGTTTGTCAGTGTGCTGCCAGTTGCTCTGCTTCCATTGCTGTAAAGCCCACCCGCCCAGAGCATTTGCCACTATCCATTACTCACTATAGAGGTAAAGTACTGTCCATTTTTCTTGTTCAGCAATGTCTAAAGCCAGCTGGATGGCTTTTACCTCTGCAAAATGGCTTGATTTATCTTGTCGTTCAGTGGCTTCTGCAACTTGTCATGTAGGACTCCACACAGCAGCCTTCCACCTTTGATGTTTTCCTACAATACAACAGGGCCCATATTTCTCCTCATTTTCTGATAGTTTATTATATGGTAGGGCCTCTTCCACATGCGTCACCTCCTCCTCTGGTGATATTCCAAAATCTTTGCCTTCTGCCCAGTCCATGATCACTTCCAGAATTCCTGGGCAACTGGGGTTTCCCATCCTAGCTCACTGTGTGATCATTGTGACCCACTTACTCCATGTAGCATCAGTTGCTTGATGTGCAGAGGGGACCCTTTCTTTGAACATTCATCTCAGCACTGGCAGTCGAGGTGCTAAGAGCAGCTGTACTTCGGTATCAACCACTCCTGAAGCAGCTTGAACCACTTCATATGCTGTCAGTATCTCTTCAGTTGGAGCTTAGTGGGCCTCAGATCCTCTGTATCCCCAACCCCAAAACTCTAGGGGCTGACCTTGAGTATCCTCCGGTGCTTTCTGACAGAGTCTCCAGGTAGGATCATTCTTGATGGCTGCAGTGTAGAGCACATTTTTAACATCTTGCCCTGCCTGGACTGGCCCCAGGGCTACTGCATGAACTACTACCTATTTAGTTTGTTTAAAGTCTTGCCATTGCTCAGGGCCCCATTTAAAATAATTTTTCTTCCAGGTCACTTGATATGGAGGCCTTACAATCAGATTGTAATTTGGGATATGCATCCTCCAAAAACATACAATGCCTAAGAAAGTTTGTGTTTCCTTTTTGCTAGTCAGTGGAGATATAGTTGTTATTTTGTTGATCACATCCATTGGGATCTGATGGTGTCCATCTTGCCTTTTCGTTCCTACAAACTGGATCTCCTGTGCCGGCCCCTTGACCTTACTTTGTTTTATGGCAAAACTGGCTTTCAGAAGGATTTGAACTCTTTTATTCCCTTTCTCAAAAAATTCTTCTGCTGTGTTGCCCCATATAATGATGTTGTCAATGTATTGCTGGTGTTACAGAACTTCACCCTGTTCCAGTGCAGTCTGGATCAATCCATGACAAATGGTGGGGTTGTGTTTCCACCCCTGGGGCAGTCAGTTTCAGGCGTACTGGACACCCCTCCAAGTGAAAGCAAACTGTGGCCTGCACTCTGCTGCCAAAGGGATTGAGAAAAATGCATTAGCAGTATTAATGGAGGCATATGACTTGGCTGCCTTTGACTCCAGTTCATATTGAAATTCTAACATTCTAGCATGGTGGCGCTCAGTGGTGGTGCAACTTCATTCAGGCCATGATAGTCCACTGTTAGTCTCCATTCTCCATTAGATTTTCTCACTGGCCACATGGGACTATTTAAGGGTGAGCGAGTCTTGCTGATCACTCCTTGGGTCTCCAGTTGATGAATCAGCTTATGGATGGGAATCAAAAGGTCTTGATTGGTGTGATACTGTCGTCAATGCAATGTTGTGCAATTGTCGCTTGTTGTTCTTCGACCCTCAGCAAGCCCACAACAGAACAGTCCTCTGAGAGACCAGGCAAGGTAGACAGCTGCTTAATTTCCTCTGCCTCCAAGGCAGCTATGCCAAAAGGCCACTGGTACCCTTTTGGGTCCTGGAAATACCCTTTCCTGATGTAGTCTGTGCCAAGGATGCACAGGGCCTCTGGGCCAGTAACAATGGGGTGCTTTTGCTACTCATTCCCAGTTAGGCTCACTTCAGCTTCCAATACAGTCAACTGTTGGGATCCTGCTGTCACTTCAGAAATACAGATGGGTTCTGCCCCTTTATAGCTTGATGGTATTAGGTACACTGTGCACCAACGTCCACTAGAGCCTTATACTCCTGTGGGTCTGATGTGCCAGGCCATTGAATTCACACAGTCCAATAAATGAGGTTGTCCCTTTCCTCTACCTGGCTGTAGGCAGGGCCTCTCTAATCATGGCCATAATATCTCTTACTCACATCTTGCAAAAACGACTTATAAGTCCCTTCAAGGGGATCAGAAATAAGATCAAGCCTTCTACTCTGTGTGGGGAACTGTCCACTGGAAACTGGAGAAGCACTTTTCCTGGATTGTTCTTCCTTGTGACTCATGTACTTGTACCTCTAAGGTCAGGGTAGGTTGTTCATCCCACTTCCTCATGTCCTTTCCATGGTCACACAGGTAAAACCACACAGTGCCTTGTGGTGAGTACCCTCTATATCTTGTCTCTTGAGCAGAGAGACGCCTCCTGCTAAGAACTGAGATACTGGCCCGTACAGGTGGGGAACAGGACATATTCTTTGAGTTGCTGTAACTTCCAGGACAGTTTCTCCACAGCTGAGATGAGGGAGGAAGAGAAACTTTCTTTGTATTGCTGGAGTTGGCCAGCCACTTCATCCGTCATTGGTACTTCTTCGCCTTTCCATTCCATCAGTGCCAATGAACTGGCATTCGATGATGGTGCGCTCTGTACAAACTTGCACAACATGGGCTGTGTGCATTGGACTTCATCAGGATCTGTGGGTAAGTGTGCATTGTCCAGGTGATAATAATCTATCTCCTGCATGGCTAATTCCCTCAGGGGTACTGGATACCTCTCTCTATGGTGGTCCACTTGCTTGGAGGACATGCAACATCTTCACTGAAGGAATACCTTTTCTTCATGCCTGACATGAGTGGCCTCCAGAGGCTAAGGGCTTGTGTCTTTTTCCCAATTGCCTTGTCAATGCCCCCTTCCCTAGACAGGGATGCCAGTTGCTTGGCTTCCCTACTCTCTAACTCCAAGCTCCTGGCCCCGTTATCTCAGCTTTGGAGCAGCCACGTGACAATGTGCTCATCTGGATGGCAGCTGAAATCTTTTGTATAACTCGAAGTTCACTCAGGGATAGGGATTGGGTGATTATGTCTGGTTCTTGTGATGGCCCTGGTTTATCATCATCCCTTACTAAGTGAACCAATTTCTTTGTGTATTTATTCTTCTGAATAGGGGCACCTGATACTCTCATGGGTTGGTTTTCTGATTCAGCTGCAGTGCCTGTTACCAGGGTTTGAGCAGCCACAGTACCTGTATCAGTGCCTGTCTCAGGGATTGGAGTAGCTGTCCTGTCTGATGGTCTGGTTTCCCTTTCTTTCCTCTGAGGGTGCTGCATAGTATTGAGCCGTGATTGGTAGATACTGGCCAGGGCCCAGGACAGTGCAGTAAGTTGTGCCTCTCTGGAATAGCCACAGCGTTTTCCTTCCAAATATTTTATCACTTTATCAGGGTCCTGTAGTTGTCTGGAGCTGAAGTTCCAAACCATTGGAGGTGAGAAGTTCTCCAGATACCCACTCATATTCTCCCACATGCCATGCTACCCATGACTATCCAGCCTCGGGCACATCTCTGGGTAGTATTCTTAAATAGTTGTTTAACCCTAAACAAGACCTGAAACACTTTCAGGATACGTAGCAACAGAACCATGCTGGTTTGAACATGCCAAGGATATTCAAAATTCTCAAAAGCCGATGTACTCATCCCAAAGGAGAAAATGGAGGTGAAAAAGCTGGGGAAACTAGCCCCCCCTAAATCCCCTTTTTCCCCATAAATTGGGTGCGATTATTAATAAATTCCAAGAGATGGTGCCTGAGGTACAAACAGGACAGCAATGCTGCATAAACACACCAATATAACAGCCTGAAGAGTGATGTTATCATATCATAAGCTGATATTACACAGGACGGCAAAATGATAATCTGATCTCTCTCCCAGAGGAGGTGAACAGGATCACAGGGTGTACATAGAGCATATAAGAATTTTCATGAGCATATATGAATTTTCATAACACAGCCATGCAAACAAACAAAGCAACATTGTGACCAGTGACTATTTAACTAATAAAATAAATGTGTATAACAAATTCATTTTAACATATTCTAGTCAGATCTGTTGTTATCTCAACCTTTTGCGTCCCATGTTGGGTGCAAAAAAGGACTGTTGTGGTTTAGCCCCAGCTGGCAATAAAGAACCACATGGTCTTTTGCTCACTCTCCCCCAGCAGTGGGATGGAGGCAGAACCAGAAGAAAAAGGCAAAACTCGTGGGCTGAGATGAAGGCAGTTTAACAGAACAGCAAAGGAAAGGGGAAAACAACAATAATACTGATAGAGGAATACACAAAGTGCCATTAATGTACCACCACTTACCGACCAGAACCCAAAGCCCAGGGCGCTCCAAGCAGCAACTCCAGCATGACAACACCACCCTCCCCCTCCCTACCAGCTCCCCAGTGAGCTGGCTGAGTTCATCCTGCCACCCAGGGATTTATGCAGCACAACAAAGAATAAGACAGCACAGGACAGGCCTATGCCTTCCCAGATTAACTGGATGGTGGATCACTCAGTCCTCAATGTACAATGGTCTTCTAGTCAGTATCACTACACCAGCATGCCCTCAGGACTTACCTTTTTATTGGGGCCTTTAAGGAAGGGACAGGTGTAGTCCTCTGCATTTCCTGAGGGTGAATCCTCTCCCAGGTAGTAGTATTATCCCAGCAATTGCCCACTTCCGAGGGCTTTCCCAAACACTTCCCTAAAGGAATACGTATGCTCTTCTTCTGCCATCCATCCTCCAAAACATTTAGAATCAAAACACTTAGTGCTCCAACACCTCACAGTTGCCATCTGCAGCTGGAGCTGTTGAGAGAATTGGAAAAGTCACTCCACCCACCTCACTGCTTTGCAGAGGCCTTTGCATACCCACTGCCTCTGTTAGGGCAGGGGCCAGTTTCCTGTTAGGGTAGGGGCCAGTTTCTGGATCTAACTGGGCCTTGTTGAAACCAGAAGCTCAGTGCTCAGAAGACTCATGTAGGCCTGCCAGTAATTGCCTCCTCCCCGCAATTTTCCTGAATACTCCATTAGCTGCATCTCCAAGCTGAAGAAATCTACCCGCTCATCCTAACCTCAGCCAAGGGACAAAATAAGAAAAAAAAATCCCGGCCTTTTGAAAAACTTTCACAGAGATTTCCCACAAAAAACATGTCTACAAAGACCATTTTCAAACATGCCATTCAGGTGTTCTCTTTATTTCATTTTTACACACAAGGATAACCCTGTTTATAACAGTAGAGTTCATAACTGTAGCAACACACAGTGTCAGGGTTTCCAAATATTCTGTGCCACACTCTGGTTTCATTCAAACAATCTGATATTATACATGGGTTAACAGTCCTTCTTAATAGGAATAGGTAAGACAATGCTCAAACACAGTTCACAGAGTAGAAGGAAAAAGGGCAAAAAGCAGAATGCAAATGCTCTAACAAAAACAGAGAATATCCTGTTGAGACCACTTTCCCCTCCCATCAAGAAACCTCTGAATTTGGTAACAATAACAAAACCAGACTCAATAGTCCTTTTCCAAGTTCATCTTGATACTAACTTTAGAAAAAGCCCTTGAAGTGACATGTGGAGTTTCCTTACAATGCATTCAAACGCAATGAACGTGTTTTAACAACTCTGAACAGTTACTGTCTATGCAAACTTTACTTCAGCTGTTATATTTCCAAGGAAACCCCAAGAAGACAGACCACCCTCCCCCCTCTCATCGTCCAAAGGAAGATCTTGTCCGTTTTGCTGCTCTCCCTTAGAGAAGTGAGACTGCTGTACTCAAAAGGACAAAATACCCTTCTTACCTGATGAGCTGGAATTGAGGTCACCACAGTAGTTGAGAGCAACTGCTGCATTCACTGGGCAGCACTATTGCAGCACAGGCAGACACACAAAGGCTGTCCAGACAGACATAGCTGACCAGAAGACAAACACACAGAGCCCATAGAACTCAGACAGAGACACCCAGCACCCAGAGAAGAAAGAGCTCGATGCTTGCATCACATTGTAACACAGTACTCACACCTTCATTGCTGGGAAGAGGGCTATGTGCATTTCAGCAGGGATGTGATTTGTCAGCCTGACTTTGACATTGTGTTAGAGCACAGAATAAGAGGTCCACGGGCTGGACTGCCAGCAAGTGAGAGAAGAACTTAGCTGGGAGCACTGGAACAAACACCACTCTTGAAAAATTTCAGAAGCGGCTGTAAGAGAGCAAAACCATATTCTTATTGGACTGAAGGAAAATTCAGTTACTATTGTTTGTTTTTTTCCTGCAGGTAGAGATAAACATTTCTTCTCACTTAGAATTTGATAGGAAATCACTGACACCAACTGCAAATGCAGATGTAACAAGGATCCCTTCCTATCGTGAGGCATGAATGAAGCCTCTGTATGTGCTGACTCCATGCTAGTTAAAGGAAAGACTATTGAACTGTTCTCCAGAGAGGGTCCCGGGGTTGTCTGGTGCCATGTCTGCTGCAGTAATGGGGCCACGGGGGAAAACCTGTTCATCATGGGTGTCCCCAACCGTGGTGCACTGCTGTGGTGGCAGGCTGGGGAGGATGGGCTTCAGGAACTTGAACTCGCTGTTGCCAGAGCCCGTTGTGAGGCTGATCTCATAGCAATAGCCATGGGGCAAGGTCCCTGCTGTGGCTGCATCAGCCAGGCTGCTCTGCAAGTTGCCAGCACCATAAAGCACGTGCCCTGCCTTCAGCTCCTTTCTCTTGCACACCTTGCGAGTGATGAAGGCTGTCATGGATGCGAGGAAGAGGAGTGAGACAAAGGTCAAGGAAATGATTAAATAGGTTGTCAAGGAGTCACTCTCATCCTCCGTGGCCAGGCTGCTGTGAGGTATGCGCACGTCTGAGAAGTCATTGAGCAGGAGGGCGTTCAGTGCCGCAGTGGCTGACAGCGGAGGCTTCCCATTGTCTCGCACCACAACAACGAGCTTCTGCTTCACAGCATCCCTCTCTGTCACTGGCCTCTTCAGCCGCACCTCCCCGCTTTGGGCACCCACCACAAACAGCCCGGGCTCGGTGGCCTTCAGCAGGTGGTATGAGAGCCACGAGTTCTGTCCTGAGTCTGCATCCACAGCCACCACTTTGGTGATGAGGTACCCCGCCTCAGCTGATACAGGCACCAGCTCGCTGGATGGTGGACCGCTGTCCTGTGATGGGTACAGCACCAGTGGCACATTGTCATTCTCATCCACCACAACAAGGTGGACGGTGACGTTGGCACTGAGAGGAGGAGATCCGGCATCGGAGGCACTCACCAAGACATCAATCTGCTTCACCTGCTCATAGTCCAGAGGCCGCAGCACATACACGTGCCCATTCTCAGAGTTCACGGAGATGCAGGAGCAGGGAGGCTGCTCTGTGGGATGGGATGGTGCCAGGAAATATGACACCTTGGCATTGGGCCCCACATCAGCATCTGCAGCACTGACAGCTCCAACAAGCACCATGGGGACATTGTTCTCACGCACATACATCGTGTATGATGTCTGGTTGAAGGCAGGTGCATTGTCGTTGACATCGGAGATGTCCACTGTGAAGGTCTGGGTGGTTGTGAGAGGAGGTGATCCTGCGTCTGCTGCTGTGACAATGAGGATGTGCCGTGCCATCTCCTCCCTGTCCAGCATACTCACAGTCACCAGTTCATAGTAATTCTTATAGGGCAGACGCAGGGAGAACAATAGCTGATCCTCAAGGGCACAGGAGATCTTCCCATTCGCACCAGAATCCCGGTCCCTGACAGTAAAGAGGGCAACCACTGTTCCAGGGAATGCGTTCTCGGGGAGGGGGCTGTTGAAGGAGTTGACCACCAGCTCAGGTGCATTGTCATTCACATCCACCACATCCACCAACACCTTGCAGATAGCTGACAGGCCACCGCCATCCGTGGCCCGCACACTGAGCTCATGATTCTCTGCCACCTCAAAGTCCAGAGGCTTCGTGACTTTAATTTCACCACTAGTAGGGTCGATCATGAATGCTGAGTTGCTTTGGCCCACTGCTTGCCTGAACTGATAGGTGATGTCCCCATTAACTCCCACATCCTGATCAGTTGCCACCACTCTGAGAACAACAGAGCCCACAGGGGCATTTTCCAAAACCTGCCCAACATACAGCTTCTGTGTGAAGACAGGAGAGTTGTCATTTACATCTAGAATAACAATGCGGATTTGTGTGGTCCCACTCCTGGGAGGAGAGCCCCCATCCATGGCAATGAGACTGAAAACCACCTCTCCTTCCTCCTCTCTGTCTAGAGCCTTCTCCAAGACCAGTTCAACATATTTGTCGTCCTCACTCTGACTTGCAAAGGAGACACTGAAGTACTCGTTCTCGGGAGAAATGCTGTAAGCCTGGATGCTGTTGCTGCCAACATCCAGGTCCCGAGCACCCTCCAGAGGGAAACGCGAGCCCAGGTCGCTCCTTTCCACAATCTTAATAGTAACTCGTTCCTCCGGGAAAATGGGGGAATGGTCATTGATGTCCTCCACGGCCACCTCCACCCGAAAGAACTGCAGCGGGTTTGCCAGCAGGAGCTCGAAGGGGAGCGTGCACGTAGCGGACTGGCCGCACAGCTCCTCCCGGTCCAGCCTCTCGGCCACGACGAGCCGGCCGGTGGCGGGGTCTAAGCGAAAGTGCTGCCGGCCGTCCTCCGAGGCCAGGCGGGCGCCGCGAGCCGCCAGCTGCGCCGGGGACAGCCCCGCGTCCTCCGCCACGCTGGCTACCACGGAGCCGCTCGCCGCCTCCTCGGCTACGGAGTAGCGGATGGGCTCGGAGCGAGCGAGCGGCAGGGAGAGGAAAGCACAGAGACAAAGCACTTGCCTTGCGATCGCCATCTCGGGCCGGCGGACAGCCTCCGTCTCGCGGATCGCCCGCGCACTCCTCCGCGGAGAGCGGCGCCCAGCAGCCGCGCGGCGGGGCGGCGGTCGGGCGGCCTCCCTCTCGCCGACTCCGGATGGCGGCACGTAGCGCGGCTGCCCTGGCCCAGCAGCCGCTGGCACGGGGCACCGCTCGCCGCCGCTCGCCGCCGTTGCCCGGCTCGGTTCGGCCGGGCTGGGCTGGGCTGTGTAGCGGCGGGCTGGGCTGGGCCGCCTCCCCGCCCGCAGCCGCTCGGCGCCGCCTTGGCCGGGAGCACCACCCTGCGGCCCGCGGCGGGACAGCACACGGGCCCGTGCACACACGGCGCCGGCGAGGGACGCGCAGCGCAGGAGCGCCGGGAGTCCTGCGGGGCCGACGCTTGACTCCCAGCGCACGGGCAGCGCCGGCAGCTGTCCCGTCTCTTCCCCCGATCCCCGTTGCACAGCGTTCGGATACATTTCTTCACCAAAAGGATTGTCAAGCCTTAACACCGGCCGCCCATGGAAGTGCCCAGCGTCCGTGGACGTGGCACTTAGTGACAGGGTTCAGTGGTGGACTTGGTAATGTAAGCTTAACTTTGGACTCGATGATCTCAAGGGTCTTCTCCAGCCTAAATGATTCCATGATGCTACTCGGGCTAATTGGATAGTGCGGCATTCACTTCTTGACATATAACAGTCTTTGCTACACTAGCCTCCTGTGTTACATTTTTATCAGGTGCCCGTGGAAGGGAAGGGTGAAGTCTTTTACATTTCCTGAGATCGAAGCCTCTCCCCTATAGCAGATTTCACTCAGTAATTGCCCATGTACTCTTGTGCCCCCAAATACTTCCCGGCAGGAACATGTATGCTGTCTTTGTGCCATCCATCTTCTGAAACTGCTACACCTTTAAGGTCACAAACACTTTGTGCTCAAACAACTCACAGTTTCCATCCGAGGGGAGCTCTAGGAAGAATGGGATAGGTCGCTCCCCCCACCTCACTCCTTTGCAGAAGCTTTTGCACACCATCTTATCGTAGGGGCCGCTTTCCATTCACCCGGATCTTACAGGGCTCTGTGACAACCAGAAGCTCACTGCTCAGAAGACCCATACACGCCTGCCAGCAAAGCCGTGCACCCCACAATTTCAATGAATGCGGTATAGCCTTCACTGCCTCTTCATCGCCACACTGAAGAAATGTACCTGCTCAGCTTTACATCAGGCAAGGGACAAAATGAGAAAAAAACTTGCAGCCTTTTGAAAAACTTTGACAGACCTTTCCCAGAAAAAAACATCTCTACAAAGATCACAGTCTCCACGCAAGGCATTCAGGTCTCTCCTTATTTCATTTTTACACTCAACAGTATCCCAGTTTACAACGGTACAGTTTATAAAGGTAGCACAATATAGCCTCAGGGTTTCCAAATATTCCATGCTTAAAGACAGTTCACAAAGTAGAAAGAATAAGTGAAAAATGGAGAATGTAAGTGTTCTAATAGAAACACAAGAAATCTTATCAAGATGGCTTTCCAATCCCATCAAGAAGCCTCTGAATTCAGGAAGAACAGCGATGACACCAAACTCAATGTCCCTTTTCCAAGTTCAACTTTATTCTACCTTCAAAGTCCTTTGAAGCAACTTGTGCAGTTTCCTTACAATGCACACAAAGGAAATGAGCATGTTTGAACAACTCCTTGTGGAAGTCAAGAGGAAAAAGAAATTGTGTGACCTCTGGAAGCAAGGTCGGGCTTTGCAGGAAGACTGCAGAGCTAGTGTTTGTCTATGCAGGGAGAAGACATGAAAGTCCAAAGCTCAATTAGAGTGGAAACTGTCCAGCCTTGTGTCAGACAACAAGAAAGGCTTTTTAAAATATGTTAATAGGAAGAGGAGGTCTAAAGAAAACATTAGACTGATACTTGTTGAAGATGGTTACCTGACTGACAGGGATGAAGAAGCAGCAGAGGCATTCAATGCTTTTCTTGACCTGCTGTTTAACAATAGAGATTGATGCTGGGCTGCCCGGTCCACTGAAACAGAGGGCCGCGAGTGCAGGAACAGTGATTTTCCATTGGTGGACGCAGAAATTGTCAGGGACCAGTGGTGTCAGTGGAATGTTCACAAGTCCATGGCACCTGTGGGATTTGTCCCAGAGTACTGATGGAGCTAGTCAATCTTACAGCAGGACGTCTCTCCATCAGCTGCCAAAGGCCTTGGGAGACTGGGGAGGGGTCCCTGTTGACTGGAAGCTAGCCAATGTTCTTCCACTTTACAAGAAGGGCAAGAGGGAAGACCCAGGAAAACTACCGACCTGTTAGTCTAACCTCAGTTCATAGAAAAATTATGGAGAAGATCATACAGGTTACTAATGACAGCCATTTAAAGAACAATGCAATCATCAGGCACAGTCAACGTGCGTTCACCAAGGGAAAGTCCTGCTTAACTGCTTTGATATCATAGAATCATAGAATGGTTAGATTTGGAAGGCACCTTAAAGATCATCGTGTTCCAACTCCCCTGCCATGGGCAGGGACACCTTCCACAAGACCAGGTTGCCCAAAGCCCCACCCAACCTGGTCTTGAAAACTTCCCGGGACAGGGCATACACAACTTCCCTGGGAAACCTGTGACAGCATCTCACCACACTCTGAGAATTTCTTCCTAATGACTAATCTAAATCTACCCTCTTTCAGTTTATACTGTTACCCCTCATCCTGTCGCTATGCTCCCCAATAAAGAATCCCTCCCCAGCTTTTCTGAAGGCCCCCTTTAGGGACTGGAAGGGGCTCTAAGGTCTTCCTGGAGCCCCCTCTTATTCAGGATGAGCAACCCCAACTCTCTCATCCTCTGTTCATAGGAGAGGTCCTCCAGCACTCTGATCATCTTCACAGCCCACCTCTGGACTCGCTCCAACAGGTCCATGTCCTTCTATTATGAAGTCACATGCCCTGTGGATGAAGGAACGCTGTGGATGTAGATTTCTGGATTTTAGCACATTTTGAGGCACTGTCCCTCAGAGAATTCTTCTGGATATGTTGTCCAACTCTGAGATGAGCAGGTTCATGGTGAACTGGCTAAAGAAGAGGCTAAAGAGGCACTGTAGTCAATGGGGCTGGGGGAGGCTATATCTGGCTGCTGACATATCACCTGCGATGTTCCTCAGGGTGAAATTCTCAGGCCAGTTCTGTTCAATATTTTTCCAATGATCTCGATGCAGGAGTTGAATGCATCATTAGCAACTTTGCTGATGATACCAAACTGGGAGGTGCTGCTCGCTCTCTCAAGGGACAATGGGGCTTGCAGAGGGATCTAGTTAGGTTGGAGCATTGGGCAATCATAAATAGCATGAAATTGAAGAAGTCCAAGTGCCAGATTCTGTGCCTGGGATGGGAGTAATGCTGGGCACAAGTATAAATTTGGAGAGGAGTGGCTGGAGATCAGCCCTGCAGAAAGGAATCTGGGGGTGTTGGTTGACAGCAGGCCCAGGACGTGTCAGCGTTGGGCCCTGGCAGCCAAGATAGCAAACTGCATCCTTGGGTGCATCAAACACAGTGAAACCATCCAGTCAGAAGAGGTGATTATCCCACTCTATTTAGTGTTGGTGCGGCCTCATCTTGAGTTCTCTGTGCAGTCCTGGGCCGCACCATTAAAGGAGGATGCTAAGATACTCAGCTGCATCCAGAGGAAGGGCAACTGATCTGGTGACAGGTCTGGCAGGAATGTCCTATGAGGAGTGGCTAAGGACTTGGGTTTGCCTAGTTAGGAGAAAAGGAGGCTGAGAGAGGGAGGTGCTCATCTCTTCTCCCTTGTATCCAGAGACAGGACGCGTGGGAATGGTGCAAACTGCATCAGGGGACGTCCAGACTTGACATTAGGAAACATTTCTTCATGAAGAGGATGGTCAAACACTAGAACAGGCTTCCCAGAGTCAATGGGTTGATGCCCCATGGC
The DNA here is from genome assembly GCF_964199755.1 of Larus michahellis. Lineage (NCBI taxonomy): Eukaryota > Metazoa > Chordata > Aves > Charadriiformes > Laridae > Larus > Larus michahellis. The sequence goes on along the minus strand of NC_133906.1, from coordinate 1,833,710 downwards.
TGCCAGTGTTCAAAAGACGCTTCGACAATGTCCTTAAAGGCATGCTTTAACTTTTGGTCAGTCTTGAAGTGCTCAGGCAGTTGGACTAAATGATCCTGGCAAGTCCGTCCCCACTGAAATATTCTATTCTATTATAGTCTTCTCTAGTCTAGTCTATTCTGCTATGCTCGGCACCATTTCATTCCACTCCTGTTAGCACTGCTATATTTCCAAGGTAATCCCAGGAAGACAGCATGCCCACCACATCTTGTGGGCCAAAGGAAGATCTTGTGTGCCTTACTGCTCTCCCCTAGAGAAGAGGAGACTGCTGTACTCAAAGGGACAAAATACCTTTCTTGCCCAATGAGCTGGAACTGCGTGCACCACAGGGGTTTGATGTGAGCAACTCCCTGCCTCACCACGCAGCACTAGTGCAGCATATGCAGACACACAATGGCTGTCCAGACAGACATCGTGACAAGAAGGCAAAACACATAGACCCCAAACATCTCAGACAGAGACATCCAGCACGCAGGGAAGAGCCAGCCCCCCATGCTTCCACCACATAGTAACACAGTACTCGCAACTTCCTTGCTTTTCTGAACTGGGACGAGGGCTATGGGCATTTCCGTGAGCTGGTGTGTCATAGTTTAACCGCAGCTGGCAGCTAAGCACCACACAGCCATTGACTCACTAACCCCCCTAGACAGCCCCATGGTGGGATGTGGGAAAGAATTGAGAGACTAAAAGTGAGAAAACTCATGGGTTGAGATGAGAAATCTTTAATAATTCCAATAAAATAAAATAATAATAACAACAACAAGAAGAAAAAGAATGTGAAAATAAAAACAACGAAAAGTTAACAAAACCCAAGAAAAGACAAGTGATACAAATGAAAAACAACTGCTCACAACCAACCAAACTATGCCTAGCCTGTTCCTCAGTAGCATCCCAAGATGCCCAGCCAGTTCCCCACACTCAATAGGCTGAGCATGATGTCATATGCTATGAATTATCCCTTTGGCCAGGTTGGGTCAGCTGTCCTGGCTCTGTCCCCTCACAACTGCTTATGCATCTCCAGCCTCCTCACTGGCAGGGCATGAGAAGCTGAAAAGCACGATTTAGCAACCACTAAAGCATCAGTGTGTTATCAACATTATTCTCATGCTAAATCCAAAACACAGCTACTAGGCTACCAGCTACTAGGAAGAAAATTAACTCTATCCCACCTGAAACCAGGACAATGGGATTTGTCTGCCTGACTTTGCCATTGCGTTACAGCACAGAATAAGAGGGCCAGGAGCTTGCCTAACAGCAAGTGAGACAAGAACTTGACTGGTGACCCTGGACCTAACCCCACTCGCAAAGCATTTCACAGCTGAAGAATATTATTTCCTGGGTGAAGGAGGCTTGAGGTCCTTTTGTTTCTTTGTTTGCTTGTTTGTTTGTTTGGAGGGGGAGACAAAATTTCTTCTGACATAGAATTTGGCAGAAATCACTGACGCCAATTGCAAATGCAGATTAACCTGGGAGGAACCATTGCCACATGCTGTAACTGGGATCCCTTCCTATCGTGAGGCATGAATGAAGCCTCTGTATGTGCTGACTCCATGCTAGTTAAAGGAAAGACTATTGAACTGTTCTCCAGAGAGGGTCCCGGGGTTGTCTGGTGCCATGTCTGCTGCAGTAATGGGGCCACGGGGGAAAACCTGTTCATCATGGGTGTCCCCAACCGTGGTGCACTGCTGTGGTGGCAGGCTGGGGAGGATGGGCTTCAGGAACTTGAACTCGCTGTTGCCAGAGCCCGTTGTGAGGCTGATCTCATAGCAATAGCCATGGGGCAAGGTCCCTGCTGTGGCTGCATCAGCCAGGCTGCTCTGCAAGTTGCCAGCACCATAAAGCACGTGCCCTGCCTTCAGCTCCTTTCTCTTGCACACCTTGCGAGTGATGAAGGCTGTCATGGATGCGAGGAAGAGGAGTGAGACAAAGGTCAAGGAAATGATTAAATAGGTTGTCAGGGAGTCACTCTCATCCTCCGTGGCCAGGCCGGTGGGTGGTCGGCGCACTTCTGAGAAGTCATTGAGAAGGAGGGCGTTCAGTGCAGCAGTGGCGGACAGCGGAGGCTGCCCATTGTCTCGCACCACAACAACAAGCTTCTGCTTCACAGCGTCCCTCTCTGTCACTGGCCTCTTCAGCTGCACCTCCCCGCTTTGGGCACCCACCACAAACAGCCCGGGCTCGGTGGCCTTCAGCAGGTGGTATGAGAGCCACGAGTTCTGTCCCGAGTCTGCATCCACAGCCACCACTTTGGTGATGAGGTACCCTGCCTCAGCTGATACAGGCACCAGCTCGCTGGATGGTGGACCGCTGTCCTGTGATGGGTACAGCACCAGAGGCGCATTGTCATTCTCATCCACCACAACAAGGTGGACGGTGACGTTGGCACTGAGAGGAGGAGATCCCGCATCGGAGGCACTCACCAAGACATCAATCTGCTTCACCTGCTCATAGTCCAGAGGCCGCAGCACAAACACGTGCCCATTGTCAGAGTTCACGGAGATGCAGGAGCAGGGAGGCTGCTCTGTGGGATGGGACGGTGCCAGGAAATATGTCACCTTGGCGTTGGTCCCCGCATCAGCATCCGCAGCACTGACAGCTCCAACAAGCACCATGGGGACATTGTTCTCACGCACATACATCGTGTATGATGTCTGGTTGAAGGCAGGTGCATTGTCGTTGACATCGGAGATGTCCACCGTGAAGGTCTGGGTGGTTGTGAGAGGAGGTGACCCTGCGTCTGCTGCTGTGACAATGAGGATGTGCCGTGCCATCTCCTCCCTGTCCAGAGCATTGACGGTGACAAGCTCATAGTAGTTCTTATAGGCCAGACGCAGGGAGAACAATAGCTGGTCCTCAAGGGCACAGGAGATCTTCCCATTAGCACCAGAATCCCTGTCCCTGACAGTAAAGAGGGCAACCACTGTTCCAGGGAATGCGTTCTCGGGGAGGGGGCTGTTGAAGGAGTTGACCACCAGCTCAGGTGCATTGTCATTCATGTCCACCACCTCCACCAACACCTTGCAGATAGCTGACAGGCCACCGCCATCCGTGGCCCGCACACTGAGCTCATGATTCTCTGCCACCTCAAAGTCCAGAGGCTTCGTGACTTTAATTTCACCACTAGTAGGGTCGATCGTGAATGCTGAGTTGCTCTGTCCCACTGCTTGCCTGAACTGATAGGTGATGTCCCCATTAACTCCCTCATCCCGATCAATAGCCGTCACTCTAAGGACCACTGAGCCAACAGGCGCATTTTCCAAAATCTGCGCAATATATCCTTCCTCTTTGAAGACAGGAGCATTGTCATTTACATCTAGAACAATAATGTGGATTTGTGTGGTCCCACTCCTGGGAGGAGAGCCTCCGTCCATGGCAATGAGACTTAAATCCACGTCTCCTTCCTCCTCTCTGTCTAGAGCCTTCTCCAAGACCAGTTCAACATATTCGTCACCGTTCCTCCGACTACCAAAGGAGACACTAAAGTACTCGTTCTCGGGAGAAATGCTGTAAGCCTGGATGCTGTTGCTGCCAACATCCAGGTCCCGAGCACCCTCCAGAGGGAAACGTGAGCCAGGGTTGCTCGTTTCCAGGATCTTAAAAATGACTACTTCCTCCGGGAAAACGGGGGAATGGTCATTGATGTCCTCCACGGCCACCTCCACCCGAAAGAACTGCAGCGGGTTTGCCAGCAGGAGCTCGAAGGGGAGCGTGCACGTAGCGGACTGGCCGCACAGCTCCTCCCGGTCCAGCCTCTCGGCCACGACGAGCCGGCCGGTGGCGGGGTCTAAGCGAAAGTGCTGCCGGCCGTCCTCCGAGGCCAGGCGGGCGCCGCGAGCCGCCAGCTGCGCCGGGGACAGCCCCGCGTCCTCCGCCACGTTGGCTACCACGGAGCCGCTCGCCGCCTCCTCGGCTACGGAGTAGCGGATGGGCTCGGAGCGAGCGAGCGGCAGGGAGAGGAAAGCACAGAGACAAAGCACTTGCCTTGCGATCGCCATCTCGGGCCGGCGGACAGCCTCCGTCTCGCGGATCGCCCGCGCACTCCTCCGCGGAGAGCGGCGCCCGGCAGCAGCGCGGCGGGGCGGCGGTCGGGCGGCCTCCCTCTCGCCGACTCCGGATGCCGGCACGGAGCGCGGCCGCCCTGGCCCGGCAGCCGCTGGCACGGGGCACCGCTCGCCGCCGCTCGCCGCCGTTGCCCGGCTCGGCTCGGCTCGGCTAGGCCGGGCTGGGCTGGGTAGCGGCGGGTTGGGCTGGGCCGCCTCCCCGCCCGCAGCCGCTCGGCGCCGCCTTGGCCGGGAGCACCACCCTGCGGCCCGCGGCGGGACTGCGCCCGCCGCCGCCCGCTGCCCGCGCTGCCGCCTCGCACCGGCACACGGGCCCGCGCGCACACGCGCGGCTCCGGCCGGTCGCCCGCCTCGGGGCTCCGCGGCAGGACGCGCGCACTCGGCGCCGGCGAGGGAATCGCAGCGCAGAAGCGCCGGGAGTCCTGCGGGGCCGACGCTTGACTCCGAGCACACGGGCAGCGCCGGCTGCTGCCCCGTCTCTTCCCCCGATCCCTGTTGCCCAGCGCTCGGAAATATTTCTTCACGAAAAGGATTGTCAAGCCTTACCACTGGCCGCCCACGGAAGCGCCCAGCGTCCGTGGACGTGGTGCTTAGGGACAGGGTTCAGTGGTGGACTTGGTAATGTAAGCTTAACAGTTGGACTCGATGGTCTCAAGGATCTTCTCCAACCTAAATGATTCCATGATGCTACTCGGGCCAACTGGATAGTGCAGCATTCATGTCTTGACATATAACAGTCTTCGCTACACCAGCCTCCGGTGTTAACCTTTTTATCTGGTCCCTGTGGAAGGGATGGATGAAATCTTCTACATTTCCTGATATCAAAGCCTCTCGCCGATAGCAGATTTCACTCAGTAATTGCCCATGTACTCTTGTGCCCGCAAATACTTCCCAACAGGAACATGTATGCTGTCTTTGTGCCATCCATCTTCTGAAACTGCTACACCTTTAAGGTCACAAACACTTTGTGCTCAAACACCTCACAGCTGCCATCCACAGGTGACACTCTAGGGAAAATGGGATAGGTCACTCCCCCACCTCACTCCTTTGCAGAAGCTTTTGTACACACTCTTATGGTAGGGGCCGCTTTCCTGTGACCTGGATCTAAGTAGGCCCTGTGGCAACCAGAACCTCAGTGCCCCAAAGACCCATGCAGGACTGCCAGCAAAGCCCTGCTCCCCACAGTATCACTGAATGCGGTTTAGGCTTCATCTCCAAATGGAAGAATTGCACCCACTCAGACGTACATCAGGCAAGGGACAAAATGAGAAAAAAAAATTGCAGCCTTTTAAAAAACTTTGACAGACCTTTCCCAGAAAAAAACCCAAGTCAACAAAGACTACTGTCTTCACACAAGGCATTCCAGAGTTCTCTTTATTTCATTTTTACACACAAGAGTATCCCTGTTTACAATGGTACAGTTTATAACTCAAGCACAACACAGTGTCAGGGTTTCCAAATATTCTGTGCCACACTGCTTTCATTCAAGCAATCTCATATTATACATGGAGTGACAGTCCTTCTTAAGAGGAAGAGGTAAGACAATGCTCAAACACAGTTCACAAAGTAGAAGGAGAAAGGGCAGAAAGCAGAATGCAAATGCTCTAACACAAACCCAGGAAATCCTGGTGGGACAGATTTCCCCTGCCATCAAGAAGCCTCTGAATTCAGGAACAAAGATCAGAGAAAACTCAATGGGCTTTCTCCTAGTTCATCTCAACTCTACCTTCAGACAAAGTCCTTTGAAGTAACTTGTGCAGTTTCCTTACAATGCACACAAAGGCAATGAGCATGTTTTCACAACTCTGAACAGTTACAGTCTACAAACAAGCAATTCCACTGTGTCAACAGTCAAGCAAACAGGGCAGAAGAGCAGCTTGCCCAAACAGGGAACTCCTCCTGGAGCTCAAGAGGAAAAAGAAATTGTGTGATCTCGGGAAGCAAGGTCAGGCTTTGCAGGAAGACTGCAGAGCTGAGGTTTGTATATGCAGGGAGAAGACACGAATGCACAAAGCACTATTAGAGTGGAAACTGGCCAGCGTTGTGTCAGACAACAAGCAAGGCTTTTTAAAGTATGTCAATATCAAGAGGAGGTCTAAAGAAAACATGAGACTGATACTTGTTGAAGACGGTAACCTGACCGACGGGGATGAAGAAGAAGAGGAGGCATTCAATGGTTCTCTTGCCTCAATCTTTAATACTCCTAATCAACTTTCGACTGCCCAGTCCACTGAGTCAGAGGTACACGAATGCAGGAATAATGTCTTTCCATTGGTGGATGCTGAATTGTCAGGGATCAGATGCATCAGCGGAATGTTCACAAGTCCATGGCGCCTGATGGGATTTGTCCCAGATTACTGAAGGAGCTAGTTAGTGTTACAGCAAGACACCACTTGATCAGCTGCCAAAGGCCTTGGGAGACTGGGGAGGGGTCCCTGCTGACTGGAAACTAGACAATGTTCTTCCAATTTACAAGAAGGGCAAGAGGGAAGACCCAGGAAACTACTGACCTGTTAGTCCAACCTCAGACCCTGGGAAAATTACAGATTAAAGATGATACTGAGTACTACTGAAAGGCATTGAAAGAACAATGCAATCATCAGGTGCAGTCAACGTGGGTTCACCAAGGGAAAGTCCTGTTTAATTGCTTTGATGTCATAAAATCATAGAATGGTTTGATTTCGAAGGCACCTTAAAGATCATCTAGATCCACCACTCCTGCCATGGGCAGGGACACCTCCCACTAGACCAGGTTGCTCAAAGCCCCATCCAGCCTGGTCTTGAAAACTTACAGGGAAGGGGTATCCACAACTTCCCTGGGAAACCCGTTCCAGTGTCTCATCACCCTCACAGTAAAGAATGTCTTCCTAATATCTAATCTATATCTCCCCTCTTTCAGTTTAAAACCATTCCCCTTTTTCCTATTGATACACTCCTTAATAAAGAGTCCCTTCCCATCTTTGCTGGAGGCCTCCTTTACATACTGGAAGGCTTCTATAAGGTCTCCCTGAAGCCTTCTCCTCTCCACGCTGAACAACCCCAACTCTCTCAGTCTCTCTTCATAGGAAAGGTGCTCCAGTGCTCTGGTCATCCTCATGGCCCTCCTCTGGACTCACTCCAACAGGTCCACACTCTTCTATTATGAGGTCACCTGTCCCGTGCGTGAAGGAAGGCTGTGGATGTAGTTTTTATGGATTCTTGTGTGACTGTAGATATCATCCCTCGGAGAATTCTTCTGGACATGTCGTTCAACTGTGAGATGAGCGGATTCACTATCAGCAGGGTGAAGAACCAGCTGAAGGGCAGGGCTCTAAGGGTTGCAGTGAATAGGGGAGCAACGTCTGGCGGGTGACATGTCACCAGCGGCGTTCCTCAGGGTTCAATTCTAGGGCCAGTCCTGTTCAATACTATTTTCACTGATCTGGGTGCAGGAGTTGAAGGTACCATTAGCAACTTTGCTGATGATACCAAACAGGAAGGTGCTGCTCCCTCTCTGAAGGAAAAAGAGGCCTTGCAGAGGGATCTAGATGGATTGGAGCATTGTGCAATCATCAACGGCATGACACTTAAGAATTCCAAAGGCCAGATTCTGCACCTGGGATAGAGTAGTACTGTGTATGTGTATACATTGGGAGAGGAGTGGCTGGAGAGCAGCCCTGCAGAAAGGGATCTGTGGGTGATGGTTGAAAATACCCTTCTTGCCTGATCAGAGCGTCTGGATGGCAGCAACTCTCTGCTTCACTGGGAAGCACTATTGCAGCATAGGCAGGCACACAACGGCTGTCCAGACAGACATTGTGACCAGACAGAAAATCAGACAGAGCCCACATCTCAGACAGAGCAGAGAAGAAGCAGCTCCCCGAGAAGAAAGAGTCCCTTGCTTGCACCACACAGTAACACAGTACTCACAATTTCCTTGCTTTTCTGACCCGGGTGGACAACTACATGCATTTCAGTGAGCGTGTGTGTCGTGGTGTAACCCCAGTCAGCACCTAAGCACCACACAGCCATTCACTCACTGCCACTCCCCTCCCCCCACGGTGGAAAGGGGGAGAGAATTGGAAGAGTAAAAGTGAAAAAACTCTTGTGTTAATATGAAAACAGTTTAAGAAATTAACTAAAATATTAAAATAATAAAACTAATACCAAAACTAATGCTAATAATAATAACAGGAAAATAACAACAACAACAACCAAAAGATAACTAAAACACAAGAAAAGACAAGTGACACAATGAAAAACAACTGCTCACTATCAAAGGACTGATGCCCACTCTCCTCCCAAGTAGCATTCTCAGATGCCCGGCCACTTCCCACCACTATATATGCTGAGCATGATGTCATATGCTATGAATTATCCCTCTGGCCAGGTTGGGTCAGCTGTCCTGGCTCTGTCCCCTCACAACTGCTTATGCACCTCCAGCCTCCTCACTGGCAGGGCTTAGGATGCTGAAATGTCCTTGACTTAGTGCAAGCACGATTTAGCAACCACTAAAGCATCAGTGTGTTATCAACATTATTCTCATGCTAAATCCAAAACACAGCTACTAGGCTACCAGCTACTAGGAAGAAAATTAACTCTATCCCACCTGAAACCAGGACAATGGGGTTTGTCTGCCTGACTTTGCCATTGCGTTACAGCACAGAATAAGAGGGCCAGGAGCTTGCCTAACAGCAAGTGAGACAAGAACTTGACTGGTGACCCTGGACCTAACCCCACTCGCAAAGCATTTCACAGCTGAAGAATATTATTTCCTGGGTGAAGGAGGCTTGAGGTCCTTTTGTTTCTTTGTTTGCTTGTTTGTTTGTTTGGAGGGGGAGACAAAATTTCTTCTGACATAGAATTTGGCAGAAATCACTGACACCAATTGCAAATGCAGATTAACTTGGGAGGAACCATTGCCACACGCTGTAACAGAGATCCCTTCCTATCGTGAGGCATGAATGAAGCCTCTGTATGTGCTGACTCCATGCTAGTTAAAGGAAAGACTATTGAACTGTTCTCCAGAGAGGGTCCCGGGGTTCTCTGGTGCCCTGTCCCCTGCAGTAATGGGGCCACAGGGGAAATCCTGTTCATCGTGGGTGCCCCCAACCGTGGTGCACTGCTGTGGTGGCAGGCTGGGGAGGATGGGCTTCAGGAACTTGAACTCGCTGTTGCCAGAGCCCGTTGTGAGGCTGATCTCATAGCAATAGCCATGGGGCAAGGTCCCTGCTGTGGCTGCATCAGCCAGGCTGCTCTGCAAGTTGCCAGCACCATAAAGCACATGCCCTGCCTTCAGCTCCTTTCTCTTGCACACCTTGCGAGTGATGAAGGCTGTCATGGATGCGAGGAAGAGGAGTGAGACAAAGGTCAAGGAAATGATTAAATAGGTTGTCAGGGAGTCACTCTCGTCCTCCGTGGCCAGGCTGGTGGGTGGTAGGCGCACTTCTGAGAAGTCATTGAGCAGGAGTGCACTCAGTGCCGCAGTGGCTGACAGCGGTGGCTTCCCATTGTCTCGCACCACAACAACTAGCTTCTGCTTCACAGCATCCCTCTCTGTCACTGGCCTCTTCAGCCGCACCTCTCCGCTTTGGGCACCCACCACAAACAGCCCGGGCTCGGTGGCCTTCAGCAGGTGGTATGAGAGCCACGAGTTCTGTCCCGAGTCTGCATCCACAGCCACCACTTTGGTGATGAGGTACCCCGCCTCAGCTGATACAGGCACCAGCTCGCTGGATGGTGGACCGCTGTCCTGTGATGGGTACAGCACCAGAGGCGCATTGTCATTCTCATCCACCACAACAAGGTGGACGGTGACGTTGGCACTGAGAGGAGGAGATCCCGCATCGGAGGCACTCACCAAGACATCAATCTGCTTCACCTGCTCATAGTCCAGAGGCCGCAGCACAAACACGTGCCCATTGTCAGAGTTCACGGAGATGCAGGAGCAGGGAGGCTGCTCTGTGGGATGGGACGGTGCCAGGAAATATGACACCTTGGCATTGGGCCCCACATCAGCATCTGCAGCACTGACAGCTCCAACAAGCACCATGGGGACATTGTTCTCACGCACATACATCGTGTATGATGTCTGGTTGAAGGCAGGTGCATTGTCGTTGACATCGGAGATGTCCACCGTGAAGGTCTGGGTGGTTGTGAGAGGAGGTGACCCTGCGTCTGCTGCTGTGACAATGAGGATGTGCCGTGCCATCTCCTCCCTGTCCAGAGCATTGACGGTGACAAGCTCATAGTAGTTCTTATAGGCCAGACGCAGGGAGAACAATAGCTGGTCCTCAAGGGCACAGGAGATCTTCCCATTCGCACCAGAATCCCGGTCCCTGACAGTAAAGAGGGCAACCACCGTTCTGGGTAATGCGTTCTCGGGGATGGGGCTGTTGAAGGAACTTACCACCACTTCCGGTGCATTGTCATTCACATCCACCACCTCCACTAACACCTTGCAGATTGCTGACAGTCCACCGCCATCCGTGGCCCGCACACTGAGCTCATGATTTTCTGCCACCTCAAAGTCCAGAGGCTTCGTGACTTTAATTTCACCACTAGTAGGGTCGATCATGAATGATGACCTACTCTGGCCCACTGCTTCGCTGAACTGATAGGTGATGTCCCCATTAACTCCCACGTCCTGATCAGTTGCCACCACTCTGAGAACAACAGAGCCCACAGGGGCATTTTCCAAAACCTGCCCAACATACAGCTTCTGTGTGAAGACAGGAGAGTTGTCATTTGCATCTAAAATAACAATGTGGATTTGTGTGGTCCCACTCCTGGGAGGAGAGCCCCCATCCCTAGCAATGAGACTGAAAACCACCTCTCCTTCCTCCTCTCTGTCTAGAGCCTTCTCCAAGACCAGTTCAACATATTTGTCGTCCTCACTCTGACTTGCAAAGGAGACACTGAAGTACTCGTTCTCGGGAGAAATGCTATAAGCCTGGATGCTGTTGCTACCAACATCCAGGTCCCGAGCACCCTCCAGAGGGAAACGCGAGCCAGGGTTGCTCGTTTCCGGGATCTTAAAAACGACTTTTTCCACTGGGAAAACGGGGGAATAGTCATTGATGTCCTCCACGGCCACCTCCACCCGAAAGAACTGCAGCGGGTTTGCCAGCAGGAGCTCGAAGGGGAGCGTGCACGTAGCGGACTGGCCGCACAGCTCCTCCCGGTCCAGCCTCTCGGCCACGACGAGCCGGCCGGTGGCGGGGTCTAAGCGAAAGTGCTGCCGGCCGTCCTCCGAGGCCAGGCGGGCGCCGCGAGCCGCCAGCTGCGCCGGGGACAGCCCCGCGTCCTCCGCCACGTTGGCTACCACGGAGCCGCTCGCCGCCTCCTCGGCTACGGAGTAGCGGATGGGCTCGGAGCGAGCGAGCGGCAGGGAGAGGAAAGCACAGAGACAAAGCACTTGCCTTGCGATCGCCATCTCGGGCCGGCGGACAGCCTCCGTCTCGCGGATCGCCCGCGCACTCCTCCGCGGAGAGCGGCGCCCGGCAGCAGCGCGGCGGGGCGGCGGTCGGGCGGCCTCCCTCTCGCCGACTCCGGATGCCAGCACGGAGCGCGGCCGCCCTGGCCCGGCAGCCGCTGGCACGGGGCACCGCTCGCCGCCGCTCGCCGCCGTTGCCCGGCTCGGCTCGGCCGGGCTGGGCTGGGCTGTGTAGCGGCGGGCTGGGCTGGGCCGCCTCCCCGCCCGCAGCCGCTCGGCGCCGCCTTGGCCGGGAGCACCACCCTGCGGCCCGCGGCGGGACTGCGCCCGCCGCCGCCCGCTGCCCGCGCTGCCGCCTCACACCGGCACACGGGCCCGCGCGCACACGCGCGGCTCCGGCCGCTCGCCCGCCTCGGGGCCCCGCGGCAGGACGCGCGCACTCGGCGCCGGCGAGGGAAGCGCAGCGCAGGGGCGCCGGGAATCCTGCGGGGCCGACGCTTGACTCCGAGCACACGGGCAGCGCCGGCAGCTGCCCCGTCTCTTTCCCCGATGCCCGTTGCACAGAGCCCTCCGGCAGGTGGACGCTCTTGGCTCCCGGACGGCTGCTCCCTTCACTTCCAGGAGCACGGCGTCGAGGGAGGGGCAGGGCATTTCCTGGAGCACCGTGGGGCGGAGTCTCAGCCCGGAGGGATCGAGCCGCCTTCCCCGGCCGGGGAAGCCCGGCAGAAACCCCCGCAGGGGCAGCACGCAGGTAACAGCCCAGCACGGCACTACATCTACTCAGGAGTCTCGGGCTGAGGACGGGGAAGGCAGGCGGGTTTCAACAAGGCTCACGCATGGACGCGCCTGTCGTCCGGCCAGTCCGGCGGCTGAACGAGCAGAGGGGCCGTGCTCCCCGCCTCGCCTTCCCTCTCGCCCGCGGCCTGCCAGCTGCACAGGGGATCTTCGTTCTTCTTTCCCGGCCCCGCTGCAACGCTGCTTTGCGGGCTGCACAGGACGGGCCTCAGGAACTGGAACTGCCTCCTCCCCGAGCCGCTGCTCAGGCACACTTCGTAGCGCTCAGCCGGCCACAGAGTGACCGTGCCGGCCACGTCCACGCTGTCGGCGGTGAAGTCGCTGTCAGCGTAGCAGCGGGCCGAGGGAGGCAAAAGTCATGCCCGGAGTCTCGCCTTGCAGGCGTGTCAGCCGTACCACTCAGCCTGGTGCCATTTGCAACCGTGCTGGGAGTGCACTTGATCCCACTATGTCGTTGATGAAGGTGTCAAACAGGACTTGTCCCCATATGGACCCCTGAGGGGCACCACTTGCCACTCATCTCCATCCAGACATTGAGACTTGACCATGACTCTGTGGATAGGACCATCCAGACAATTCCTTACCCACCAAATACTCCATCCGTGAAATCCAGGTGTCCAAACTTAGAGAGAGGTATGTTGTGGGGAACCGTGACAAAGGCCTTACAGAAGTCCAGTCTTCCCTTGTCCTCTCATACAGTCATTCCGTCCTATAAGTTGACCCACATCACTAGGTTGGTCAGGCAAGACTTGACGTTGGTGAAACCATGCTGGCTGTCTTGACACGCATCTCTGCCCTCCATGTGCCTTAGCATAGTTTCTAGGAGGATCTGTTTCATCGTGTTCCCAGTCACAGAGGGGAGGATGACAAGTTGTACTTCCCAGGGTCCACCTTTCTACTCTTTTTAAAAATGGGTGTAATGTTTCCCTTTTCAAGTCACCAGGGACTTCACCTCACTGCCATGACATTTCAAATATCATGGAGAGTGGCTTAGCAACCACATCAGCCAATTCCCTCAGGACTCCGGAAGGCATCTTCTCAGGTCCCAGAGACTTCTCTATGTTCAGGTTTCTCAGGTGGTCTGATCTTCTCTTACAGCGTGAGGGACTTTGCTCCCCCGGTCCCTGCCTTCAGGTCCATCCGCTCGAGAAGTGTGGGAAGAGAGATTGACAGTGAAAACTGAAGCAAAAAAAGTTGCTGATTGCCTCAGCCTTCTCCTTGCCTGTTGTTACCCGTTTGCCACTTGTGTTCATCAGCGGAGGTACACTTTCTTTGACCCTCCTTTTCTGTCTGACATACCGCTAGAAGCCCTTCTTGTTGTACTTTGTGTTCAGCTTCAGCCACACCTTGATCTTCCTGACCGCATCCCTACAAAACTGGGCAAGGTCCCTGTACACTGACTGTGCGTTTCCTTCTTGCCCTTTAGTCTGACAAGCAGGTCTTTACTCAGCCATGCTGGTGTCTTGCCTTCCTTCCCTCATTTCTTACATGTGGGGATCAAGAGCTGTTGCACTCTGTGGAAAGCATCCTTAAACATCTGCCAGCTTTCTTGTGCTCCCTTGTCCCTGAAAGCAGTTTCCAGGGGGTTAAAAGCCTCCCCTGTGCTAGGGCTGTCTATTACCTGGCCTAGAAGTTTTCCTTCCTAAAGGGCACCTGCAAAGAGCCCCTTGGGAAAGCTCAGCCGTGTGTGCTGGCTCTCCAATGCAGGAAATGCCATGTCCCCTTTCATAGGTCACAAACTGTAAGAAACCATCCGGTTATGAACTGCATCAGACACCTGGACCTTCGAACTGGAACGACCCGAGAACCAGCACTTTTATACCAGGAGCTGCTGGTTCCTTGTGATCTCAGCAAGAGAAACATGCCCACTCTCTAAAATGTCATTCACAATTCCCTTTATTATAGATCACCCTACTGGAAGGGTAGATGTGGAGAACCCTGAGCAGAGGAGCTTCATGAAAGAACGGCAGCCATGCACAACATGCCGTGCAGACCCTGGTCATAGAAAAGACAGAGTGTCCCTGTTTCAGTCATTCAAGCCATCTTAGGACTTCCCTGCAAGAAAGCAATTCTATTGATCGTTTCTACAGCTGCAGTAAAAGACTTTGGCAGGTGGACTTCTTGCTTGCAGGTGTCTTGCCTGCAGCCTCTGCGATTACAATGAGCTGAGTTTATCTTCCCACCAAAGGATTTGTGCCACACAACACAGCACAGGACAGCACAGGCCTGTGCCTGAAAGATTTAAGGAGGTAGGTGTCGGTCTTTTTTCCCAAGTATGAAGTGATAGGATGAGAGGAAATGGCCCCAAGTTGTGACAGGGGAAGCTTAGACTGGATATTATGAACAACTTCTTCATCAAAAGGATTGCCAAGCATTAACACGGGCTGCCAAAGGAAGTGTCTGCCGTCCCCGGACATGGTGCTGAGGGACAGGGTTTAGTGGTGGACTTGGTAGTGTTTGGTTAACGGCAGGACTCAATGGTCTCAAGGATTTCTTCCAAACCAAACGATTCTATGATTCCTCTCAGGTTAGCTGGAGAGTATATCATTCACCCCTCGCTGTACAACTGTCTTCTGGTCAGCATCACTACAGCGGCCTGTCCTCAGGCCTTATCCTTTTCTTGAGGCCTTTGTGGAGCAGATGCCTGTAGTGCTCTGCGTTTCCTGAGAGTGAACCGTATCCCTGGTAGTAGTTCTTCATCCACCAATTCCCAACCTCCTGGGACTCCCCGAAAGACTTCTCCAAAGCAACATGTATGCTGTCATCCATCAAAACATTTAGAATCAGAATACTTTGTGCTCAAAGCCTTCCCAGTTGCCCTCTGCAGCTGGCACTCTAGGAAGAGTGGGATAGGTCACTATCCCCAACCTCACTGCTTTGCAGAGGCCTTTGCACACCCACGGTCCCTGTTAGGGTGGGGGCCAGTTTCCGCTGACTGGGTCTAACTGGGCCCTGTAGCAACCAGCAACTCAGTGCTCAGAAGACCCATACAGGTCTGTCAGCAAAGCCGTGCTCCCCACAATTTCACTCAATGCGATACAGGCCTCATTGCCAAACTGAAGAAATGTACCTGCTCAAATTTACATCAGCCAAGGGACAAAAATGAGAAAAAAGCTCACAACCTTTGGAAAAACCTTGACAGAGCTTCCCCAGAAAAAAAAAACAACAAACAACTCAACAAAGACTACTGTCTCCACACAAGGCATTCAGGTGTTCTCTTTATTTCATTTTTACACTCAAGGGTATCCTGCTTTACAATTAATAACTGCAGCACAACACAACGTCACGTTTCCAAATATTCTGTGCCATTCAAACATTCAAACAGCCTTCTTTTAAAGAATCCAATATTATACATGGAGTGACAGTCCTTCTTAAGGGGAAGAGGTAAGACAATGCTCAAACACAGTTCACAAAGTAGAAGGAGAAAGGGCAGAAAGCAGAATGCAAATGCTCTAACACAAACCCAGGAAATCCTGGTGGGACAGATTTCCCCTCCCATCAATAAACCTCTGAACTCAGGAACAATGATCAGAGAAAACTCAATGGGCTTTTTCCTAGTTCATCTCAATTCTACCTTCAGACAAAGTCCTTTGAAGCAACTTGTGCAGTTTCCTTACAATGCACACAAAGGCAATGAGCATGTTTTCACAACTCTGAACAGTTACAGTCTACAAACAAGCAATTCCACTGTGTCAACAGTCAAGCAAACAGGGCAGAAGAGCAGCTTGCCCAAACAGGGAACTCCTCCTGGAGCTCAAGAGGAAAAAGAAATTGTGTGATCTCGGGAAGCAAGGTCAGGCTTTGCAGGAAGACTGCAGAGCTGCGGTTTGTATATGCAGGGAGAAGACATGAATGCACAAAGCACAATTAGAGTGGAAACTGGCCAGCGTTGTGTCAGACAACAAGCAAGGCTTTTTAAAGTATGTCAATATCAAGAGGAGGTCTAAAGAAAACATGAGACTGATACTTGTTGAAGACAGTAACCTGACCGACAGGGATGAAGAAGAAGAGGAGGCATTCAATGCTTTTCTTCCCTCAGTCTTTAATACTGCAAATGAACTTTGGGCTGCCCAGTCCACTGAGTCAGAGGACCACGAATGCAGGAACAGTGACTTTCCATTTGTGGATGCTGAAATTGTCAGGAATTGGATGCATCAGCGGAATGTTCACAAGTCCGTGGCGCCTGATGGGATTTGTCCCAGATTACTGAAGGTGCTAGTTAGTGTTACAGCAAGACACCACTTGATCAGCTGCCAAAGGCCTTGGGAGACTGGGGAGGGGTCCCTGCTGACTGGAAGCTAGCCAATGTTCTTCCAATTTACAAGAAGGGCAAGAGGGAAGACCCAGGAAACTACTGACATGTTAGTCCAACCTCAGACCCTGGGAAAATTATAGATTAAAGATGATACTGAGTACTACTGAAAGGTACTGAAAGAACAATGCAATCATCAGGCGCAGTCAACATGGATTCACCAAGGGAAAGTCCTGTTTAATTGCTTTGATGTCATAAAATCATAGAATGGTTTGATTTCGAAGGCACCTTAAAGATCACCTAGATCCACCACTCCTGCCATGGGCAGGGACACCTCCCACTAGACCAGGTTGCTCAAAGCCCCATCCAGCCTGGTCTTGAAAACTTACAGGGAAGGGGTATCCACAACTTCCCTGGGAAACCCGTTCCAGTGTCTCATCACCCTCACAGTAAAGAATGTCTTCCTAATATCTAATCTATATCTCCCCTCTTTCAGTTTAAAACCATTCTCCTTTTTCCTATTGCTACACTCCTTAATAAAGAGTCCCTTCCCATCTTTGCTGGAGGCCTCCTTTACATACTGGAAGGCTTCTATAAGGTCTCCCTGAAGCCTTCTCCTCTCCAGGCTGAACAACCCCAACTCTCTCAGTCTCTCTTCATAGGAAAGGTGCTCCAGTGCTCTGGTCATCCTCATGGCCCTCCTCTGGACTCACTCCAACAGGTCCACACTCTTCTATTATGAGGTCACCTGTCCCGTGCGTGAAGGAAGGCTGTGGATGTAGTTTTTCTGGATTCTTGTGTGACTGTAGATATCATCCCTCGGAGAATTCTTCTGGATACATTGTTCAACTGTGAGATGAGCGGGTTCACTATCAGCAGGGTGAAGAACCAGCTGAAGGGCAGGGCTCTAAGGGTTGCAGTGAATAGGGGAGCAACGTCTGGCGGGTGACATGTCACCAGCGGCGTTCCTCAGGGTTCAATTCTAGGCCTAGTCCTGTTCAATACTATTTTCACTGATCTGGGTGCAGGAGTTGAAGGTACCATTAGCAACTTTGCTGATGATACCAAACAGGAAGGTGCTGCTCCCTCTCTGAAGGAAAAAGAGGCCTTGCAGAGGGATCTAGATGGATTGGAGCATTGTGCAATCATCAACGGCATGACACTTAAGAAGTCCAAAGGCCAGATTCTGCACCTGGGATAGAGTAGTACTGTGTATGTATATACATTGGGAGAGGAGTGGCTGGAGAGCAGCCCTGCAGAAAGGGATCTGTGGGTGATGGTTGAAAATACCCTTCTTGCCTGATCAGAGCGTCTGGATGGCAGCAACTCTCTGCTTCACTGGGAAGCACTATTGCAGCATAGGCAGGCACACAACGGCTGTCCAGACAGACATTGAGACCAGACGAAAAAACAGACAGAGCCCACACATGTCAGACAGAGCCATCCAGCACCCCAAGAAGAAAGAGTCCCTTGCTTGCACCACACAGTAACACAGTACTCACAACTTCCTTGCTTTTCTGACCCGGGTGGACAACTACATGCATTTCAGTGAGCGTGTGTGTCGTGGTGTAACCCCAGTCAGCAGCTAAGCACCACACAGCCATTCACTCACTGCCCCTCCCTTCCACCCACAGTGCGAAGGGGGATAGAATTGGAAGAGTAAAAGTGACAAAGCTCTTGTGTTAATATGAAAACAGTTTAAGAATTGAAATAAAAAATTAAAATACTAATACTAATACAAAAACTAATACTAATAATAATTAAAGGAAAATAACAACAACAACCAAAAGATAACTAAAACACAAGAAAAGACAAGGGATACAAATGAAAAACAACTGCTCACTATCAAAGGACTGATGCCCAGTCTCTTCCTGAGTAGCATTCTCAGATGCCCGGCCACTTCCCACCACTATATATGCAGAGCATGATGTCATATGCTATGAATTATCTCTTTGTCCAGGTTGGGTCAGCTGTCCTGGCTCTGTCCCCGCCCAACTGCTTATGCACCTCCAGCCTCCTCACTGGCAGGGCATGAGAAGCTGAAAAGTCCTTGACTCAGTGCAAGCACCATTTAGCAACCACTAAAGCATCAGTGTGTTATCAACATTATTCTCATGCTAAATCCAAAACACAGCTACTAGGCTACCAGCTACTAGGAAGAAAATTAACTCTATCCCACCTGAAACCAGGACAATGGGATTTGTCTGCCTGACTTTGCCATTGCGTTACAGCACAGAATAAGAGGGCCAGGAGCTTGCCTAACAGCAAGCGAGACAAGAACTTGACTGGTGACCCTGGACCTAACCCCACTCGCAAAGCATTTCACAGCTGAAGAATATTATTTCCTGGGTGAAGGAGGCTTGAGGTCCTTTTGTTTCTTTGTTTGCTTGTTTGTTTGTTTGGAGAGGGAGACAAAATTTCTTCTGACATAGAATTTGGCAGAAATCACTGACACCAATTGCAAATGCAGATTAACCTGGGAGGAACCATTGCCACATGCTGTAACAGGGATCCCTTCCTATCGTGAGGCATGAATGAAGCCTCTGTATGTGCTGACTCCATGCTAGTTAAAGGAAAGATTATTGAACTGTTCTGCAGAGAGGGTCCCGGGGTTCTCTGGTGCCATGTCCTCTGCAGTAATGGGGCCACAGGGGAAATCCTGTTCATCATGGGTGCCCCCAACCGTGGTGCACTGCTGTGGTGGCAGGCTGGGGAGGATGGGCTTCAGGAACTTGAACTCGCTGTTGCCAGAGCCCGTTGTGAGGCTGATCTCATAGCAATAGCCATGGGGCAAGGTCCCTGCTGTGGCTGCATCAGCCAGGCTGCTCTGCAAGTTGCCAGCACCATAAAGCACGTGCCCTGCCTTCAGCTCCTTTCTCTTGCACACCTTGCGAGTGATGAAGGCTGTCATGGATGCGAGGAAGAGGAGTGAGACAAAGGTCAAGGAAATGATTAAATAGGTTGTCAGGGAGTCACTCTCGTCCTCCGTGGCCAGGCCGGTGGGTGGTCGGCGCACTGCTGAGAAATCATTGAGCAGGAGTGCACTCAGTGCAGCAGTGGCTGACAATGGTGGCTTCCCATTGTCTCACACCACAATAACAAGCTTCTGCTTCACAGCATCCCTCTCTGTCACTGGCCTCTTCAGCCGCACCTCCCCGCTTTGGGCACCCACCACAAACAGCCCGGGCTCGGTGGCCTTCAGCAGGTGGTATGAGAGCCACGAGTTCTGTCCCGAGTCTGCATCCACAGCCACCACTTTGGTGATGAGGTACCCTGCCTCAGCTGATACAGGCACTAGCTCGCTGGATGGTGGACCGCTGTCCTGTGATGGGTACAGCAGCATTGGTGCATTGTCATTCTCATCCACCACAACAAGATGGACGGTGACACTGGCACTGAGAGGAGGAGATCCCGCATCGGAGGCACTCACCAAGACATCAATCTGCTTTACCTGCTCATAGTCCAGAGGCCGCAGCACAAACACGTGCCCATTCTCAGAGTTCACGGAGATGCAGGAGCAGGGAGGCTGCTCTGTGGGATGGGACGGTGCCAGGAAATATGTCACCTTGGCATTGGGCCCCACATCAGCATCTGCAGCACTGACAGCTCCAACAAGCACCATGGGGACATTGTTCTCACGCACATACATCGTGTATGATGTCTGGTTGAAGGCAGGTGCATTGTCGTTGACATCGGAGATGTCCACCTTGAAGGTCTGGGTGGTTGTGAGAGGAGGTGACCCTGCGTCTGCTGCTATGACTATGAGGATGTGCCGTGCCATCTCCTCCCTGTCCAGCATACTCACAGTCACCAGTTCATAGTAGTTCTTATAGGCCAGACGCAGGGAGAACAATAGCTGATCCTCAAGGGCACAGGAGATCTTCCCATTCGCACCAGAATCCCGGTCCCTGACAGTAAAGAGAGCAACCACTGTTCCAGGGAATGCGTTCTCAGGGAGGGGGCTGTTGAAGGAACTTACCACCACTTCCGGTGCATTGTCGTTCACATCCACCACCTCCACCAACACCTTGCAGATTGCTGACAGGCCACCGCCATCCGTGGCCCGCACACTGAGCTCATGATTCTCTGCCACCTCAAAGTCCAGAGGCATCGCGAGTTTAATTTCACCACTCGTGGGGTCAATCACAAATAATGACCTACTCTGGCCCACTGCTTGCCTGAACTGATAGGTGATGTCCCCATTAACTCCCACATCCTGATCAGTTGCCACCACTCTGAGAACAACAGAGCCCACAGGGGCATTTTCCAAAACCTGCCCAACATACAGCTTCTGTGTGAAGACAGGAGAGTTGTCATTTACATCTAGAATAACAATGTGGATTTGTGTGGTCCCACTCCTGGGAGGAGAGCCCCCATCCATGGCAATGAGACTGAAAACCACCTCTCCTTCCTCCTCTCTGTCTAGAGCCTTCTCCAAGACCAGTTCAACATATTTGTCGTCCTCACTCTGACTTGCAAAGGAGACACTAAAGTACTCGTTTTCGGGAGAAATGCTGTAAGCCTGGATGCTGTTGCTGCCAACATCCAGGTCCCCAGCACCCCCCAGAGGGAAACGCGAGCCAGGGTTGCTCGTTTCCAGGATCTTAAAAACTACTTGTTCCACTGGGAAAATGGGGGAATGGTCATTGATGTCCTTCACGGCCACCTCCACCCGAAAGAACTGCAGCGGGTTTGCCAGCAGGAGCTCGAAGGGGAGCGTGCACGTAGCGGACTGGCCGCACAGCTCCTCCCGGTCCAGCCTCTCGGCCACGACGAGCCGGCCGGTGGCGGGGTCTAAGCGAAAGTGCTGCCGGCCGTCCTCCGAGGCCAGGCGGGCGCCGCGAGCCGCCAGCTGCGCCGGGGACAGCCCCGCGTCCTCCGCCACGTTGGCTACCACGGAGCCGCTCGCCGCCTCCTCGGCTACGGAGTAGCGGATGGGCTCGGAGCGAGCGAGCGGCAGGGAGAGGAAAGCACAGAGACAAAGCACTTGCCTTGCGATCGCCATCTCGGGCCGGCGGACAGCCTCCGTCTCGCGGATCGCCCGCGCACTCCTCCGCGGAGAGCGGCGCCCGGCAGCAGCACGGCGGGGCGGCGGTCGGGCGGCCTCCCTCTCGCCGACTCCGAATGGCGGCACGGAGCGCGGCCGCCCTGGCCCGGCAGCCGCTGGCACGGGGCACCGCTCGCCGCCGCTCGCCGCCGTTGCCCGGCTCGGTTCGGCTCGGTTCGGCTCGGCTGGGTAACGTCGGGCTGGGCTGGGCCGCCTCCCCGCCCGCAGCCGCTCGGCGCCGCCTTGGCCGGGAGCACCACCCTGCGGCCCGCGGCGGGACTGCGCCCGCCGCCGCCCGCTGCCCGCGCTGCCGCCTCGCACCGGCACACGGGCCCGCGCGCACGCGCGCCGCTCTGGCCGCTCGCCCGCCTCGGGGCCCCGCGGCAGGACGCGCGCACTCGGCGCCGGCGAGGGAAGCGCAGCGCAGGAGCGCCGGGAGTCCTGCGGGGCCGACGCTTGCCTCTGAGCGCACGGGCAGCGCCGGCAGCTGCCCCGTCTCTTTCCCCGATCCCTGTTGCCCTTGCTCGGAAGCATTTCTGCACCCAAAAAGGATTGTCAATCCTTTACACCGGCCGCCCACGGAAGCGCCCAGCGTCCGTGGACGTGGTGCTTAGGGACAGGGTTTAGTGGTGGACTTGGTAATGTAAGCTTAACAGTTGGACTCGATGGTCTCAAGGGTCTTCTCCAACCTAAATGATTCCATGATTCTTCTTCGGTTAACTGGATAGTGCTGCATTCACATCTTGACAGATAATGGTCTTCACTACACCAGCCTCCGGTGTTACCTTTTTATCCGGTCCCTGTGGAAGGGATGGGTGAAGTCTTCTACATTTCCTGAGATCAAAGCCTTTCCTTGGTAGCAGATATCGCTCATCAAATACCCACCTCCTCCTGTGCCCACAAATACTTCCCGAAAGGAACATGTATGCTGTTTTTCGGCCATCCATCTTCTGAAACTCCTACACCTTTAATGTCACAAATGTTTTTGGCTCAAACACCTCACAGCTGCCATCCAGAGGTGACGCTCTAGGAAGAATGGGATTTCCATTGACCAATTGGGATGTCCGCTTTCCAATGACCTGGATCTAAATAGGCCCTGTGGCAACCAGAAGCTCAGTGCCCCAAAGATCCATGCAGGACTGCCAGCAAAGCCTTGCTCCCCACAGTATCACTGAATGCGGTTTAGGCTTCATCTCCAAATGGAAGAATTGCACCCACTCAGACGTACATCAGGCAAGGGACAAAATGAGAAAAAAAAATTGCAGCCTTTTGAAAAACTTTGACAGACCTTTCCAACAAAAATAAACATCTCTACAAAGACTACTGTCTTCACACAAGGCATTCCAGAGTTCTCTTTATTTCATTTTTACACACAAGAGTATCCCTGTTTACAATGGTACAGTTTATAACTCAAGCACAACACAGTGTCAGGGTTTCCAAATATTCTGTGCCACACTGCCTTCATTCAAGCAATCTCATATTATACATGGAGTGACAGTCCTTCTTAAGAGGAAGAGGTAAGACAATGCTCAAACACAGTTCACAAAGTAGAAGGAGAAAGGGCAAAAAGGAGAATGCAAATACTCTAACACAAACCCAGGAAATCCTGGTGGGACAGATTTCCCCTCCCATCAAGAAGCCTCTGAACTCAGGAACAACAAAGATGACACCAAACTCAATGGCCCTTTTCCAAGTCCATCTCGATTCTACCTTCAGACAAAGTCCTTTGACGCAACTTGTGCAGTTTCCTTACAATGCACCCAAAGGCAATGAGCATGTTTTCACAACTCTGAACAGTTACAGTCTACAAGCAAGCAATTCCACTGTGTCAACAGTCAAGCAAACAGGGCAGAAGAGCAGCTTGGCCAAAGAAGGAACTCCTGCTGGAGCTCAAGAGGAAAAAGAAATTGTGTGATCTCGGAAAACAAGGTCAGGCTTTGCAGGAGGACTGCAGAGCTGAGGTTTGTATATGCAGGGAGAAGACACGAATGCACAAAGCACAATTAGAGCGGAAATTGGCCAGCATTGTGTCAGACAACAATCAAGGCTTTGTAAAGTATATCAATATCAAGAGGAGGTCTAAAGAAAACATGAGACTGATACTTGTTGAAGACAGTAACCTGACCAACAGGGATGAAGGAGAAGAGGAGGCATTCAATGGTTCTCTTCCCTCAATCTTTAATACTCCTAATCAACTTTCGGCTGCCCAGTCCACTGAGTCAGAGGGCTGCGAGTGCGAGAACAGTGACTTTCCATTGGTGGACGCAGAAATTGTCAGGGATCAGATGCATCAGCAGAATGTTCACAAGTCCATGGCGCCTGATGGAATTTTTTGTCCCAGATTACTGAAGGAGCTAGTTCATGTTACAGCAAGAGACCTCTTGATCAGCTGACAGAGGCCTTGGGAGACTGGGGAGGGGTCCCTGTTGACTGGAAGCTGGACAATGTTCTTCCAATTTACAAGAAGGGCAACAGGGAAGACCCAGAAAACTACCGACCTGTTAGTCTATGCTCAGATCCTGGAAAGATTATGGAGAAGATCACACAGGTTACTAATGACAGCCATTTAAAGAACAATGCAATCATCAGGCACAGTCAACGTGCGTTCACCAAGGGAAAGTCCTGCTTAACTGCTTTGATATCATAGAATCATAGAATGGTTAGATTTGGAAGGCAACTTAAAGATCATCGTGTTCCAACTCCCCTGCCATGGGCAGGGACACCTTCCACAAGACCAGGTTGCCCAAAGCCCCACCCAACCTGGTCTTGAAAACTTCCCGGGACAGGGCATACACAACTTCCCTAGGAAACCTGTGACAGCATCTCACCACACTCTAAGAATTTCTTCCTAATGACTAATCTAAATCTACCCTCTTTCAGTTTATACTGTTACCCCTCATCATATCGCTACGTTCCCCAATAAAGAATCCCTCCCCAGCTTTTCTGAAGGCCCCCTTTAGGGACTGGAAGGGGCTCTAAGGTCTTCCTGGAGCCCCCTCTTATTCAGGATGAGCAACCCCAACTCTCTCATCCTCTGTTCATAGGAGAGGTCCTCCAGCACTCTGATCATCTTCACAGCCCACCTCTGGACTCGCTCCAACAGGTCCATGTCCTTCTATTATGAAGTCACATGCCCTGTGGATGAAGGAACGCTGTGGATGTAGATTTCTGGATTTTAGCACATTTTGAGGCACTGTCCCTCAGAGAATTCTTCTGGATATGTTGTCCAACTCTGAGATGAGCAGGTTCATGGTGAACTGGCTAAAGAAGAGGCTAAAGAGGCGTTGTAGTCAATGGGGCTGGGGGAGGCTATATCTGGCTGCTGACATATCACCTGCGATGTTCCTCAGGATGAAATTCTCAGGCCAGTTCTGTTCAATATTTTTCCAATGATCTCGATGCAGGAGTTGAATGCATCATTAGCAACTTTGCTGATGATACCAAACTGGGAGGTGCTGCTCGCTCTCTCAAGGGACAATGGGGCTTGCAGAGGGATCTAGTTAGGTTGGAGCATTGGGCAATCATAAATAGCATGAAATTGAAGAAGTCCAAGTGCCAGATTCTGTGCCTGGGATGCAGTAATGCTGGGCACAAGTATAAATTTGGAGAGGAGTGGCTGGAGATCAGCCCTGCAAAAAGGAATCTGGGGGTGTTGGTTGACAGCAGGCCCAGGACGTGTCAGCGTTGGGCCCTGGCAGCCAAGATAGCAAACTGCATCCTTGGGTGCATCAAACACAGTGAAACCAGTCAGAAGAGGTGATTATCCCACTCTATTTAGTGTTGGTGTGGCCTCATCTTGAGTTCTCTGTGCAGTCCTGGGCCGCACCATTAAAGGAGGATGCTGAGATACTCAGCTGCATCCAGAGGAAGGGCAACTGATCTGGTGACAGGTCTGGCAGGAATGTCCTATGAGGAGTGGCTAAGGATTTGGGTTTGCCTAGTTAGGAGAAAAGGAGGCTGAGAGAGGGAGGTGCTCATCTCTTCTCCCTTGTATTCAGAGACAGGACGCGTGGGAATGGTGCAAACTGCATCAGGGGACGTCCAGACTTGACATTAGGAAACATTTCTTCATCATGAGGTTGGTTAAACATTAGAACAGGCTTCCCAGAGTCAATGGGTTGATGCCTCATGGCTGCCAGTGTTCAAAAGACGCTTCGACAATGTCCTTAAAAGCATGCTTTAACTTTTGGTCAGTCTTGAAGTGCTCAGGCAGTTGGACTAAATGATCCTGGCAGGTCCGTCCCCACTGAAATATTCTCCTCTATTCTAGTCTTCTCTAGTCTAGTCTATTCTGCTATGCTCGGCTCCATTCCATTCCACTCCTGTTAGCACTGCTATATTTCCAAGGTAATCCCAGGAAGACAGCATGCCCACCACATCTTGTGGGCCAAAGGAAGATCTTGTGTGCCTTACTGCTCTCCCCTAGAGAAGAGGAGACTGCTGTACTCAAAGGGACAAAATACCTTTCTTGCCCAATGAGCTGGAACTGCGTGCACCACAGGGGTTTGATGTGAGCAACTCCCTGCCTCACCACGCAGCACTAGTGCAGCATATGCAGACACACAATGGCTGTCCAGACAGACATCGTGACAAGAAGGCAAAACACATAGACCCCAAACATCTCAGACAGAGACATCCAGCACGCAGGGAAGAGCCAGCCCCCCATGCTTCCACCACATAGTAACACAGTACTCACAACTTCCTTGCTTTTCTGAACTGGGACGAGGGCTATGGGCATTTCTGTGAGCTCGTGTGTCATGGTTTAACCCCAGCTGGCAGCTAAGCACCACACAGCCATTGACTCACTAACCCCCCTAGACAGCCCCATGGTGGGGTGTGGGAAAGAATTGAGAGACTAAAAGTGAGAAAACTCATGGGTTGAGATGAGAAATCTTTAATAATTGAAATAAAATGAAATAATAATAAGAACAACAAGAAGAAAAAGAATGTGAAAATAAAAACAACGAAAAGTTAACTAAAACCCAAGAAAAGACAAGTGATACAAATGAAAAACAACTGCTCACAACCAACCAAACTATGCCAAGCCTGTTCCTCAGTAGCATCCCAAGATGCCCAGCCAGTTCCCCTCACTCAATAGGCTGAGCATGATGTCATATGCTATGAATTATCCCTTTGGCCAGGTTGGGTCAGCTGTCCTGGCTCTGTCTCCTCCCAACTGCTTATGCACCTCCAGCCTCCTCCCTGGCAGGGCATGAGAAGCTGAAAAGTCCTTGACTCAGTGCAAGCACGATTTAGCAACCACTAAAGCATCAGTGTGTTATCAACATTATTCTCATGCTAAATCCAAAACACAGCTACTAGGCTACCAGCTACTAGGAAGAAAATTAACTCTATCCCACCTGAAACCAGGACAATGGGATTTGTCTGCCTGACTTTGCCATTGCGTTACAGCACAGAATAAGAGGGCCAGGAGCTTGCCTAACAGCAAGCGAGACAAGAACTTGACTGGTGACCCTGGACCTAACCCCACTCGCAAAGCATTTCACAGCTGAAGAATATTATTTCCTGGGTGAAGGAGGCTTGAGGTCCTTTTGTTTGTTTGTTTGCTTGTTTGTTTGTTTGGAGGGGGAAACAACATTTCTTCTGACATAGAATTTGGCAGAAATCACTGACACCAATTGCAAATGCAGATTAACCTGGGAGGAACCATTGCCACACGCTGTAACAGGGATCCCTTCCTATCGTGAGGCATGAATGAAGCCTCTGTATGTGCTGACTCCATGCTAGTTAAAGGAAAGACTATTGAACTGTTCTGCAGAGAGGGTCCGAGGGTTGTCTGGTGCCATGTCTGCTGCAGTAATGGGGCCACGGGGGAAATCCTGTTCATCATGGGTGCCCCCAACCGTGGTGCACTGCTGTGGTGGCAGGCTGGGGAGGATGGGCTTCAGGAACTTGAACTCGCTGTTCCCAGAGCCCGTTGTGAGGCTGATCTCATAGCAATAGCCATGGGGCAAGGTCCCTGCTGTGGCTGCATCAGCCAGGCTGCTCTGCAAGTTGCCAGCACCATAAAGCACGTGCCCTGCCTTCAGCTCCTTTCTCTTGCACACCTTGCGAGTGATGAAGGCTGTCATGGATGCGAGGAAGAGGAGTGAGACAAAGGTCAAGGAAATGATTAAATAGGTTGTCAGGGAGTCACTCTCGTCCTCCGTGGCCAGGCTGCTGTGCGGTAGGCGCACGTCTGAGAAGTCATTGAGCAGGAGGGCGTTCAGTGCAGCAGTGGCTGACAATGGTGGCTTCCCATTGTCTCGCACCACAAGAACAAGCTTCTGCTTCACAGCATCCCTCTCTGTCACTGGCCTCTTCAGCCGCACCTCTCCGCTTTGGGCACCCACCACAAACAGCCCGGGCTCGGTGGCCTTCAGCAGGTGGTATGAGAGCCACGAGTTCTGTCCCGAGTCTGCATCCACAGCCACCACTTTGGTGATGAGGTACCCTGCCTCAGCTGATACAGGCACCAGCTCGCTGGATGGTGGACCGCTGTCCTGTGATGGGTACAGCACCAGAGGCGCATTGTCATTCTCATCCACCACAACAAGGTGGACGGTGACGTTGGCACTGAGAGGAGGAGATCCGGCATCGGAGGCACTCACCAGCACATCAATCTGCTTCACCTGCTCATAGTCCAGAGGCCGCAGCACAAACACGTGCCCATTCTCAGAGTTCACGGAGATGCAGGAGCAGGGAGGCTGCTCTGTGGGATGGGACGGTGCCAGGAAATATGACACCTTGGCATTGGGCCCCACATCAGCATCTGCAGCACTGACAGCTCCAACAAGCACCATGGGGACGTTGTTCTCACGCACATACATCGTGTATGATGTCTGGTTGAAGGCAGGTGCCTTGTCGTTGACATCGGAGATGTCCACCGTGAAGGTCTGGGTGGTTGTGAGAGGAGGTGACCCTGCGTCTGCTGCTGTGACAATGAGGATGTGCCGTGCCATCTCCTCCCTGTCCAGAGCATTGACGGTGACAAGCTCATAGTAGTTCTTATAGGCCAGACGCAGGGAGAACAATAGCTGGTCCTCAAGGGCACAGGAGATCTTCCCATTTGCACCAGAATCCCGGTCCCTGACAGTAAAGAGGGCAACCACTGTTCCAGGGAATGCGTTCTCGGGGAGGGGGCTGTTGAAGGAGTTGACCACCAGCTCCGGTGCATTGTCATTCACGTCCACCACCTCCACCAACACCTTGCAGATAGCTGACAGGCCACCGCCATCCGTGGCCCGCACACTGAGCTCATGATTCTCTGCCACCTCAAAGTCCAGAGGCTTCGTGAGTTTAATTTCACCACTAGTAGGGTCGATCGTGAATGCTGAGTTGCTCTGTCCCACTGCTTGCCTGAACTGATAGGTGATGTCCCCATTAACTCCCTCATCCCGATCAATAGCCGTCACTCTAAGGACCACAGAGCCAACAGGCGCATTTTCCAAAACCTGCGCAATGTATCCTTCCTCTGTGAAGACAGGAGCGTTGTCATTTGCATCTAAAATAACAATGTGGATTTGTGTGGTCCCACTCCTGGGAGGAGAGCCCCCATCCACGGCAATGAGACTGAAAACCACCTCTGCCTCCTCCTCTCTGTCTAGAGCCTTCTCCAAGACCAGTTCAACATATTTGTCACCCTTACTCCGACTACCAAAGGAGACACTAAAGTACTCGTTCTCGGGAGAAATGCTGTAAGCCTGGATGCTGTTGCTGCCAACATCCAGGTCCCAAGCACCCTCCAGAGGGAAATTCGAGCCAGGGTTGCTCGTTTCCGGGATCTTAATAGTAACTCTTTCCTCCGGGAAAATG
Source organism: Larus michahellis (assembly GCF_964199755.1). Lineage (NCBI taxonomy): Eukaryota > Metazoa > Chordata > Aves > Charadriiformes > Laridae > Larus > Larus michahellis. Next base: position 1,804,287 of record NC_133906.1, on the reverse strand, counting down.
GGGCAATGGTCATTGATGTCCTCCACGGCCACCTCCACCCGAAAGAACTGCAGCGGGTTTGCCAGCAGGAGCTCGAAGGGGAGCGTGCACGTAGCGGACTGGCCGCACAGCTCCTCCCGGTCCAGCCTCTCGGCCACGACGAGCCGGCCGGTGGCGGGGTCTAAGCGAAAGTGCTGCCGGCCGTCCTCCGAGGCCAGGCGGGCGCCGCGAGCCGCCAGCTGCGCCGGGGACAGCCCCGCGTCCTCCGCCACGTTGGCTACCACGGAGCCGCTCGCCGCCTCCTCGGCTACGGAGTAGCGGATGGGCTCGGAGCGAGCGAGCGGCAGGGAGAGGAAAGCACAGAGACAAAGCACTTGCCTTGCGATCGCCATCTCGGGCCGGCGGACAGCCTCCGTCTCGCGGATCGCCCGCGCACTCCTCCGCGGAGAGCGGCGCCCGGCAGCAGCGCGGCGGGGCGGCGGTCGGGCGGCCTCCCTCTCGCCGACTCCGGATGGCGGCACGGAGCGCGGCCGCCGTGGCCCGGCAGCCGCTGGCACGGAGCACCGCTCGCCGCCGCTCGCCGCCGTTGCCCGGCTCGGCTCGGCTCGGCTAGGCCGGGCTGTGTAGCGGCGGGCTGGGCTGGGCCGCCTCCCCGCCCGCAGCCGCTCGGCGCCGCCTTGGCCGGGAGCACCACCCTGCGGCCCGCGGCGGGACTGCGCCCGCCGCCGCCCGCTGCCCGCGCTGCCGCCTCACACCGGCACACGGGCCCGCGCGCACACGCGCGGCTCCGGCCGCTCGCCCGCCTCGGGGCCCCGCGGCAGGACGCGCGCACTCGGCGCCGGCGAGGGAAGCGCAGCGCAGGGGCGCCGGGAATCCTGCGGGGCCGACGCTTGACTCCGAGCACACGGGCAGCGCCGGCAGCTGCCCCGTCTCTTTCCCCGATGCCCGTTGCACAGAGCCCTCCGGCAGGTGGACGCTCTTGGCTCCCGGACGGCTGCTCCCTTCACTTCCAGGAGCACGGCGTCGAGGGAGGGGCAGGGCATTTCCTGGAGCACCGTGGGGCGGAGTCTCAGCCCGGAGGGATCGAGCCGCCTTCCCCGGCCGGGGAAGCCCGGCAGAAACCCCCGCAGGGGCAGCACGCAGGTAACAGCCCAGCACGGCACTACATCTACTCAGGAGTCTCGGGCTGAGGACGGGGAAGGCAGGCGGGTTTCAACAAGGCTCACGCATGGACGCGCCTGTCGTCCGGCCAGTCCGGCGGCTGAACGAGCAGAGGGGCCGTGCTCCCCGCCTCGCCTTCCCTCTCGCCCGCGGCCTGCCAGCTGCACAGGGGATCTTCGTTCTTCTTTCCCGGCCCCGCTGCAACGCTGCTTTGCGGGCTGCACAGGACGGGCCTCAGGAACTGGAACTGCCTCCTCCCCGAGCCGCTGCTCAGGCACACTTCGTAGCGCTCAGCCGGCCACAGAGTGACCGTGCCGGCCACGTCCACGCTGTCGGCGGTGAAGTCGCTGTCAGCGTAGCAGCGGGCCGAGGGAGGCAAAAGTCATGCCCGGAGTCTCGCCTTGCAGGCGTGTCAGCCGTACCACTCAGCCTGGTGCCATTTGCAACCGTGCTGGGAGTGCACTTGATCCCACTATGTCGTTGATGAAGGTGTCAAACAGGACTTGTCCCCATATGGACCCCTGAGGGGCACCACTTGCCACTCATCTCCATCCAGACATTGAGACTTGACCATGACTCTGTGGATAGGACCATCCAGACAATTCCTTACCCACCAAATACTCCATCCGTGAAATCCAGGTGTCCAAACTTAGAGAGAGGTATGTTGTGGGGAACCGTGACAAAGGCCTTACAGAAGTCCAGTCTTCCCTTGTCCTCTCATACAGTCATTCCGTCCTATAAGTTGACCCACATCACTAGGTTGGTCAGGCAAGACTTGACGTTGGTGAAACCATGCTGGCTGTCTTGACACGCATCTCTGCCCTCCATGTGCCTTAGCATAGTTTCTAGGAGGATCTGTTTCATCGTGTTCCCAGTCACAGAGGGGAGGATGACAAGTTGTACTTCCCAGGGTCCACCTTTCTACTCTTTTTAAAAATGGGTGTAATGTTTCCCTTTTCAAGTCACCAGGGACTTCACCTCACTGCCATGACATTTCAAATATCATGGAGAGTGGCTTAGCAACCACATCAGCCAATTCCCTCAGGACTCCGGAAGGCATCTTCTCAGGTCCCAGAGACTTCTCTATGTTCAGGTTTCTCAGGTGGTCTGATCTTCTCTTACAGCGTGAGGGACTTTGCTCCCCCGGTCCCTGCCTTCAGGTCCATCCGCTCGAGAAGTGTGGGAAGAGAGATTGACAGTGAAAACTGAAGCAAAAAAAGTTGCTGATTGCCTCAGCCTTCTCCTTGCCTGTTGTTACCCGTTTGCCACTTGTGTTCATCAGCGGAGGTACACTTTCTTTGACCCTCCTTTTCTGTCTGACATACCGCTAGAAGCCCTTCTTGTTGTACTTTGTGTTCAGCTTCAGCCACACCTTGATCTTCCTGACCGCATCCCTACAAAACTGGGCAAGGTCCCTGTACACTGACTGTGCGTTTCCTTCTTGCCCTTTAGTCTGACAAGCAGGTCTTTACTCAGCCATGCTGGTGTCTTGCCTTCCTTCCCTCATTTCTTACATGTGGGGATCAAGAGCTCTTGCACTCTGTGGAAAGCATCCTTAAACATCTGCCAGCTTTCTTGTGCTCCCTTGTCCCTGAAAGCAGTTTCCAGGGGGTTAAAAGCCTCCCCTGTGCTAGGGCTGTCTATTACCTGGCCTAGAAGTTTTCCTTCCTAAAGGGCACCTGCAAAGAGCCCCTTGGGAAAGCTCAGCCGTGTGTGCTGGCTCTCCAATGCAGGAAATGCCATGTCCCCTTTCATAGGTCACAAACTGTAAGAAACCATCCGGTTATGAACTGCATCAGACACCTGGACCTTCGAACTGGAACGACCCGAGAACCAGCACTTTTATACCAGGAGCTGCTGGTTCCTTGTGATCTCAGCAAGAGAAACATGCCCACTCTCTAAAATGTCATTCACAATTCCCTTTATTATAGATCACCCTACTGGAAGGGTAGATGTGGAGAACCCTGAGCAGAGGAGCTTCATGAAAGAACGGCAGCCATGCACAACATGCCGTGCAGACCCTGGTCATAGAAAAGACAGAGTGTCCCTGTTTCAGTCATTCAAGCCATCTTAGGACTTCCCTGCAAGAAAGCAATTCTATTGATCGTTTCTACAGCTGCAGTAAAAGACTTTGGCAGGTGGACTTCTTGCTTGCAGGTGTCTTGCCTGCAGCCTCTGCGATTACAATGAGCTGAGTTTATCTTCCCACCAAAGGATTTGTGCCACACAACACAGCACAGGACAGCACAGGCCTGTGCCTGAAAGATTTAAGGAGGTAGGTGTCGGTCTTTTTTCCCAAGTATGAAGTGATAGGATGAGAGGAAATGGCCCCAAGTTGTGACAGGGGAAGCTTAGACTGGATATTATGAACAACTTCTTCATCAAAAGGATTGCCAAGCATTAACACGGGCTGCCAAAGGAAGTGTCTGCCGTCCCCGGACATGGTGCTGAGGGACAGGGTTTAGTGGTGGACTTGGTAGTGTTTGGTTAACGGCAGGACTCAATGGTCTCAAGGATTTCTTCCAAACCAAACGATTCTATGATTCCTCTCAGGTTAGCTGGAGAGTATATCATTCACCCCTCGCTGTACAACTGTCTTCTGGTCAGCATCACTACAGCGGCCTGTCCTCAGGCCTTATCCTTTTCTTGAGGCCTTTGTGGAGCAGATGCCTGTAGTGCTCTGCGTTTCCTGAGAGTGAACCGTATCCCTGGTAGTAGTTCTTCATCCACCAATTCCCAACCTCCTGGGACTCCCCGAAAGACTTCTCCAAAGCAACATGTATGCTGTCATCCATCAAAACATTTAGAATCAGAATACTTTGTGCTCAAAGCCTTCCCAGTTGCCCTCTGCAGCTGGCACTCTAGGAAGAGTGGGATAGGTCACTATCCCCAACCTCACTGCTTTGCAGAGGCCTTTGCACACCCACGGTCCCTGTTAGGGTGGGGGCCAGTTTCCGCTGACTGGGTCTAACTGGGCCCTGTAGCAACCAGCAACTCAGTGCTCAGAAGACCCATACAGGTCTGTCAGCAAAGCCGTGCTCCCCACAATTTCACTCAATGCGATACAGGCCTCATTGCCAAACTGAAGAAATGTACCTGCTCAAATTTACATCAGCCAAGGGACAAAAATGAGAAAAAAGCTCACAACCTTTGGAAAAACCTTGACAGAGCTTCCCCAGAAAAAAAAAACAACAAACAACTCAACAAAGACTACTGTCTCCACACAAGGCATTCAGGTGTTCTCTTTATTTCATTTTTACACTCAAGGGTATCCTGCTTTACAATTAATAACTGCAGCACAACACAACGTCACGTTTCCAAATATTCTGTGCCATTCAAACATTCAAACAGCCTTCTTTTAAAGAATCCAATATTATACATGGAGTGACAGTCCTTCTTAAGGGGAAGAGGTAAGACAATGCTCAAACACAGTTCACAAAGTAGAAGGAGAAAGGGCAGAAAGCAGAATGCAAATGCTCTAACACAAACCCAGGAAATCCTGGTGGGACAGATTTCCCCTCCCATCAATAAACCTCTGAACTCAGGAACAATGATCAGAGAAAACTCAATGGGCTTTTTCCTAGTTCATCTCAATTCTACCTTCAGACAAAGTCCTTTGAAGCAACTTGTGCAGTTTCCTTACAATGCACACAAAGGCAATGAGCATGTTTTCACAACTCTGAACAGTTACAGTCTACAAACAAGCAATTCCACTGTGTCAACAGTCAAGCAAACAGGGCAGAAGAGCAGCTTGCCCAAACAGGGAACTCCTCCTGGAGCTCAAGAGGAAAAAGAAATTGTGTGATCTCGGGAAGCAAGGTCAGGCTTTGCAGGAAGACTGCAGAGCTGCGGTTTGTATATGCAGGGAGAAGACATGAATGCACAAAGCACAATTAGAGTGGAAACTGGCCAGCGTTGTGTCAGACAACAAGCAAGGCTTTTTAAAGTATGTCAATATCAAGAGGAGGTCTAAAGAAAACATGAGACTGATACTTGTTGAAGACAGTAACCTGACCGACAGGGATGAAGAAGAAGAGGAGGCATTCAATGCTTTTCTTCCCTCAGTCTTTAATACTGCAAATGAACTTTGGGCTGCCCAGTCCACTGAGTCAGAGGACCACGAATGCAGGAACAGTGACTTTCCATTTGTGGATGCTGAAATTGTCAGGAATTGGATGCATCAGCGGAATGTTCACAAGTCCGTGGCGCCTGATGGGATTTGTCCCAGATTACTGAAGGTGCTAGTTAGTGTTACAGCAAGACACCACTTGATCAGCTGCCAAAGGCCTTGGGAGACTGGGGAGGGGTCCCTGCTGACTGGAAGCTAGCCAATGTTCTTCCAATTTACAAGAAGGGCAAGAGGGAAGACCCAGGAAACTACTGACATGTTAGTCCAACCTCAGACCCTGGGAAAATTATAGATTAAAGATGATACTGAGTACTACTGAAAGGCACTGAAAGAACAATGCAATCATCAGGCGCAGTCAACATGGATTCACCAAGGGAAAGTCCTGTTTAATTGCTTTGATGTCATAAAATCATAGAATGGTTTGATTTCGAAGGCACCTTAAAGATCACCTAGATCCACCACTCCTGCCATGGGCAGGGACACCTCCCACTAGACCAGGTTGCTCAAAGCCCCATCCAGCCTGGTCTTGAAAACTTACAGGGAAGGGGTATCCACAACTTCCCTGGGAAACCCGTTCCAGTGTCTCATCACCCTCACAGTAAAGAATGTCTTCCTAATATCTAATCTATATCTCCCCTCTTTCAGTTTAAAACCATTCTCCTTTTTCCTATTGCTACACTCCTTAATAAAGAGTCCCTTCCCATCTTTGCTGGAGGCCTCCTTTACATACTGGAAGGCTTCTATAAGGTCTCCCTGAAGCCTTCTCCTCTCCAGGCTGAACAACCCCAACTCTCTCAGTCTCTCTTCATAGGAAAGGTGCTCCAGTGCTCTGGTCATCCTCATGGCCCTCCTCTGGACTCACTCCAACAGGTCCACACTCTTCTATTATGAGGTCACCTGTCCCGTGCGTGAAGGAAGGCTGTGGATGTAGTTTTTCTGGATTCTTGTGTGACTGTAGATATCATCCCTCGGAGAATTCTTCTGGATACATTGTTCAACTGTGAGATGAGCGGGTTCACTATCAGCAGGGTGAAGAACCAGCTGAAGGGCAGGGCTCTAAGGGTTGCAGTGAATAGGGGAGCAACGTCTGGCGGGTGACATGTCACCAGCGGCGTTCCTCAGGGTTCAATTCTAGGCCTAGTCCTGTTCAATACTATTTTCACTGATCTGGGTGCAGGAGTTGAAGGTACCATTAGCAACTTTGCTGATGATACCAAACAGGAAGGTGCTGCTCCCTCTCTGAAGGAAAAAGAGGCCTTGCAGAGGGATCTAGATGGATTGGAGCATTGTGCAATCATCAACGGCATGACACTTAAGAAGTCCAAAGGCCAGATTCTGCACCTGGGATAGAGTAGTACTGTGTATGTATATACATTGGGAGAGGAGTGGCTGGAGAGCAGCCCTGCAGAAAGGGATCTGTGGGTGATGGTTGAAAATACCCTTCTTGCCTGATCAGAGCGTCTGGATGGCAGCAACTCTCTGCTTCACTGGGAAGCACTATTGCAGCATAGGCAGGCACACAACGGCTGTCCAGACAGACATTGAGACCAGACGAAAAAACAGACAGAGCCCACACATGTCAGACAGAGCCATCCAGCACCCCAAGAAGAAAGAGTCCCTTGCTTGCACCACACAGTAACACAGTACTCACAACTTCCTTGCTTTTCTGACCCGGGTGGACAACTACATGCATTTCAGTGAGCGTGTGTGTCGTGGTGTAACCCCAGTCAGCAGCTAAGCACCACACAGCCATTCACTCACTGCCCCTCCCTTCCACCCACAGTGCGAAGGGGGATAGAATTGGAAGAGTAAAAGTGACAAAGCTCTTGTGTTAATATGAAAACAGTTTAAGAATTGAAATAAAAAATTAAAATACTAATACTAATACAAAAACTAATACTAATAATAATTAAAGGAAAATAACAACAACAACCAAAAGATAACTAAAACACAAGAAAAGACAAGGGATACAAATGAAAAACAACTGCTCACTATCAAAGGACTGATGCCCAGTCTCTTCCTGAGTAGCATTCTCAGATGCCCGGCCACTTCCCACCACTATATATGCAGAGCATGATGTCATATGCTATGAATTATCTCTTTGTCCAGGTTGGGTCAGCTGTCCTGGCTCTGTCCCCGCCCAACTGCTTATGCACCTCCAGCCTCCTCACTGGCAGGGCATGAGAAGCTGAAAAGTCCTTGACTCAGTGCAAGCACCATTTAGCAACCACTAAAGCATCAGTGTGTTATCAACATTATTCTCATGCTAAATCCAAAACACAGCTACTAGGCTACCAGCTACTAGGAAGAAAATTAACTCTATCCCACCTGAAACCAGGACAATGGGATTTGTCTGCCTGACTTTGCCATTGCGTTACAGCACAGAATAAGAGGGCCAGGAGCTTGCCTAACAGCAAGCGAGACAAGAACTTGACTGGTGACCCTGGACCTAACCCCACTCGCAAAGCATTTCACAGCTGAAGAATATTATTTCCTGGGTGAAGGAGGCTTGAGGTCCTTTTGTTTCTTTGTTTGCTTGTTTGTTTGTTTGGAGAGGGAGACAAAATTTCTTCTGACATAGAATTTGGCAGAAATCACTGACACCAATTGCAAATGCAGATTAACCTGGGAGGAACCATTGCCACATGCTGTAACAGGGATCCCTTCCTATCGTGAGGCATGAATGAAGCCTCTGTATGTGCTGACTCCATGCTAGTTAAAGGAAAGATTATTGAACTGTTCTGCAGAGAGGGTCCCGGGGTTCTCTGGTGCCATGTCCTCTGCAGTAATGGGGCCACAGGGGAAATCCTGTTCATCATGGGTGCCCCCAACCGTGGTGCACTGCTGTGGTGGCAGGCTGGGGAGGATGGGCTTCAGGAACTTGAACTCGCTGTTGCCAGAGCCCGTTGTGAGGCTGATCTCATAGCAATAGCCATGGGGCAAGGTCCCTGCTGTGGCTGCATCAGCCAGGCTGCTCTGCAAGTTGCCAGCACCATAAAGCACGTGCCCTGCCTTCAGCTCCTTTCTCTTGCACACCTTGCGAGTGATGAAGGCTGTCATGGATGCGAGGAAGAGGAGTGAGACAAAGGTCAAGGAAATGATTAAATAGGTTGTCAGGGAGTCACTCTCGTCCTCCGTGGCCAGGCCGGTGGGTGGTCGGCGCACTGCTGAGAAATCATTGAGCAGGAGTGCACTCAGTGCAGCAGTGGCTGACAATGGTGGCTTCCCATTGTCTCGCACCACAATAACAAGCTTCTGCTTCACAGCATCCCTCTCTGTCACTGGCCTCTTCAGCCGCACCTCCCCGCTTTGGGCACCCACCACAAACAGCCCGGGCTCGGTGGCCTTCAGCAGGTGGTATGAGAGCCACGAGTTCTGTCCTGAGTCTGCATCCACAGCCACCACTTTGGTGATGAGGTACCCTGCCTCAGCTGATACAGGCACTAGCTCGCTGGATGGTGGACCACTGTCCTGTGATGGGTACAGCAGCATTGGTGCATTGTCATTCTCATCCACCACAACAAGATGGACGGTGACACTGGCACTGAGAGGAGGAGATCCCGCATCGGAGGCACTCACCAAGACATCAATCTGCTTTACCTGCTCATAGTCCAGAGGCCGCAGCACAAACACGTGCCCATTCTCAGAGTTCACGGAGATGCAGGAGCAGGGAGGCTGCTCTGTGGGATGGGACGGTGCCAGGAAATATGTCACCTTGGCATTGGGCCCCACATCAGCATCTGCAGCACTGACAGCTCCAACAAGCACCATGGGGACATTGTTCTCACGCACATACATCGTGTATGATGTCTGGTTGAAGGCAGGTGCATTGTCGTTGACATCGGAGATGTCCACCTTGAAGGTCTGGGTGGTTGTGAGAGGAGGTGACCCTGCGTCTGCTGCTGTGACTATGAGGATGCGCCGTGCCATCTCCTCCCTGTCCAGCATACTCACAGTCACCAGTTCATAGTAGTTCTTATAGGCCAGACGCAGGGAGAACAATAGCTGATCCTCAAGGGCACAGGAGATCTTCCCATTCGCACCAGAATCCCGGTCCCTGACAGTAAAGAGAGCAACCACTGTTCCAGGGAATGCGTTCTCAGGGAGGGGGCTGTTGAAGGAACTTACCACCACTTCCGGTGCATTGTCGTTCACATCCACCACCTCCACCAACACCTTGCAGATTGCTGACAGGCCACCGCCATCCGTGGCCCGCACACTGAGCTCATGATTCTCTGCCACCTCAAAGTCCAGAGGCATCGCGAGTTTAATTTCACCACTCGTGGGGTCAATCACAAATAATGACCTACTCTGGCCCACTGCTTCGCTGAACTGATAGGTGATGTCCCCATTAACTCCCACATCCTGATCAGTTGCCACCACTCTGAGAACAACAGAGCCCACAGGGGCATTTTCCAAAACCTGCCCAACATACAGCTTCTGTGTGAAGACAGGAGAGTTGTCATTTACATCTAGAATAACAATGTGGATTTGTGTGGTCCCACTCCTGGGAGGAGAGCCCCCATCCATGGCAATGAGACTGAAAACCACCTCTCCTTCCTCCTCTCTGTCTAGAGCCTTCTCCAAGACCAGTTCAACATATTTGTCGTCCTCACTCTGACTTGCAAAGGAGACACTAAAGTACTCGTTTTCGGGAGAAATGCTGTAAGCCTGGATGCTGTTGCTGCCAACATCCAGGTCCCCAGCACCCTCCAGAGGGAAACGCGAGCCAGGGTTGCTCGTTTCCAGGATCTTAAAAACTACTTGTTCCACTGGGAAAATGGGGGAATGGTCATTGATGTCCTCCACGGCCACCTCCACCCGAAAGAACTGCAGCGGGTTTGCCAGCAGGAGCTCGAAGGGGAGCGTGCACGTAGCGGACTGGCCGCACAGCTCCTCCCGGTCCAGCCTCTCGGCCACGACGAGCCGGCCGGTGGCGGGGTCTAAGCGAAAGTGCTGCCGGCCGTCCTCCGAGGCCAGGCGGGCGCCGCGAGCCGCCAGCTGCGCCGGGGACAGCCCCGCGTCCTCCGCCACGTTGGCTACCACGGAGCCGCTCGCCGCCTCCTCGGCTACGGAGTAGCGGATGGGCTCGGAGCGAGCGAGCGGCAGGGAGAGGAAAGCACAGAGACAAAGCACTTGCCTTGCGATCGCCATCTCGGGCCGGCGGACAGCCTCCGTCTCGCGGATCGCCCGCGCACTCCTCCGCGGAGAGCGGCGCCCGGCAGCAGCACGGCGGGGCGGCGGTCGGGCGGCCTCCCTCTCGCCGACTCCGAATGGCGGCACGGAGCGCGGCCGCCCTGGCCCGGCAGCCGCTGGCACGGGGCACCGCTCGCCGCCGCTCGCCGCCGTTGCCCGGCTCGGTTCGGCTCGGTTCGGCTCGGCTGGGCTGGGCTGGGTAACGGCGGGCTGGGCTGGGCCGCCTCCCCGCCCGCAGCCGCTCGGCGCCGCCTTGGCCGGGAGCACCACCCTGCGGCCCGCGGCGGGACTGCGCCCGCCGCCGCCCGCTGCCCGCGCTGCCGCCTCGCACCGGCACACGGGCCCGCGCGCACGCGCGCGGCTCTGGCCGCTCGCCCGCCTCGGGGCCCCGCGGCAGGACGCGCGCACTCGGCGCCGGCGAGGGAAGCGCAGCGCAGGAGCGCCGGGAGTCCTGCGGGGCCGACGCTTGCCTCTGAGCGCACGGGCAGCGCCGGCAGCTGCCCCGTCTCTTTCCCCGATCCCTGTTGCCCTTGCTCGGAAGCATTTCTGCACCCAAAAAGGATTGTCAATCCTTTACACCGGCCGCCCACGGAAGCGCCCAGCGTCCGTGGACGTGGTGCTTAGGGACAGGGTTTAGTGGTGGACTTGGTAATGTAAGCTTAACAGTTGGACTCGATGGTCTCAAGGGTCTTCTCCAACCTAAATGATTCCATGATTCTTCTTCGGTTAACTGGATAGTGCTGCATTCACATCTTGACAGATAATGGTCTTCACTACACCAGCCTCCGGTGTTACCTTTTTATCCGGTCCCTGTGGAAGGGATGGGTGAAGTCTTCTACATTTCCTGAGATCAAAGCCTTTCCTTGGTAGCAGATATCGCTCATCAAATACCCACCTCCTCCTGTGCCCACAAATACTTCCCGAAAGGAACATGTATGCTGTTTTTCGGCCATCCATCTTCTGAAACTCCTACACCTTTAATGTCACAAATGTTTTTGGCTCAAACACCTCACAGCTGCCATCCAGAGGTGACGCTCTAGGAAGAATGGGATTTCCATTGACCAATTGGGATGTCCGCTTTCCAATGACCTGGATCTAAATAGGCCCTGTGGCAACCAGAAGCTCAGTGCCCCAAAGATCCATGCAGGACTGCCAGCAAAGCCTTGCTCCCCACAGTATCACTGAATGCGGTTTAGGCTTCATCTCCAAATGGAAGAATTGCACCCACTCAGACGTACATCAGGCAAGGGACAAAATGAGAAAAAAAAATTGCAGCCTTTTGAAAAACTTTGACAGACCTTTCCAACAAAAATAAACATCTCTACAAAGACTACTGTCTTCACACAAGGCATTCCAGAGTTCTCTTTATTTCATTTTTACACACAAGAGTATCCCTGTTTACAATGGTACAGTTTATAACTCAAGCACAACACAGTGTCAGGGTTTCCAAATATTCTGTGCCACACTGCCTTCATTCAAGCAATCTCATATTATACATGGAGTGACAGTCCTTCTTAAGAGGAAGAGGTAAGACAATGCTCAAACACAGTTCACAAAGTAGAAGGAGAAAGGGCAAAAAGGAGAATGCAAATACTCTAACACAAACCCAGGAAATCCTGGTGGGACAGATTTCCCCTCCCATCAAGAAGCCTCTGAACTCAGGAACAACAAAGATGACACCAAACTCAATGGCCCTTTTCCAAGTCCATCTCGATTCTACCTTCAGACAAAGTCCTTTGACGCAACTTGTGCAGTTTCCTTACAATGCACCCAAAGGCAATGAGCATGTTTTCACAACTCTGAACAGTTACAGTCTACAAGCAAGCAATTCCACTGTGTCAACAGTCAAGCAAACAGGGCAGAAGAGCAGCTTGGCCAAAGAAGGAACTCCTGCTGGAGCTCAAGAGGAAAAAGAAATCGTGTGATCTCGGAAAACAAGGTCAGGCTTTGCAGGAGGACTGCAGAGCTGAGGTTTGTATATGCAGGGAGAAGACACGAATGCACAAAGCACAATTAGAGCGGAAATTGGCCAGCATTGTGTCAGACAACAATCAAGGCTTTGTAAAGTATATCAATATCAAGAGGAGGTCTAAAGAAAACATGAGACTGATACTTGTTGAAGACAGTAACCTGACCAACAGGGATGAAGGAGAAGAGGAGGCATTCAATGGTTCTCTTCCCTCAATCTTTAATACTCCTAATCAACTTTCGGCTGCCCAGTCCACTGAGTCAGAGGGCTGCGAGTGCGAGAACAGTGACTTTCCATTGGTGGACGCAGAAATTGTCAGGGATCAGATGCATCAGCAGAATGTTCACAAGTCCATGGCGCCTGATGGAATTTTTTGTCCCAGATTACTGAAGGAGCTAGTTCATGTTACAGCAAGAGACCTCTTGATCAGCTGACAGAGGCCTTGGGAGACTGGGGAGGGGTCCCTGTTGACTGGAAGCTGGACAATGTTCTTCCAATTTACAAGAAGGGCAACAGGGAAGACCCAGAAAACTACCGACCTGTTAGTCTATGCTCAGATCCTGGAAAGATTATGGAGAAGATCACACAGGTTACTAATGACAGCCATTTAAAGAACAATGCAATCATCAGGCACAGTCAACGTGCGTTCACCAAGGGAAAGTCCTGCTTAACTGCTTTGATATCATAGAATCATAGAATGGTTAGATTTGGAAGGCAACTTAAAGATCATCGTGTTCCAACTCCCCTGCCATGGGCAGGGACACCTTCCACAAGACCAGGTTGCCCAAAGCCCCACCCAACCCGGTCTTGAAAACTTCCCGGGACAGGGCATACACAACTTCCCTAGGAAACCTGTGACAGCATCTCACCACACTCTAAGAATTTCTTCCTAATGACTAATCTAAATCTACCCTCTTTCAGTTTATACTGTTACCCCTCATCATATCGCTACGTTCCCCAATAAAGAATCCCTCCCCAGCTTTTCTGAAGGCCCCCTTTAGGGACTGGAAGGGGCTCTAAGGTCTTCCTGGAGCCCCCTCTTATTCAGGATGAGCAACCCCAACTCTCTCATCCTCTGTTCATAGGAGAGGTCCTCCAGCACTCTGATCATCTTCACAGCCCACCTCTGGACTCGCTCCAACAGGTCCATGTCCTTCTATTATGAAGTCACATGCCCTGTGGATGAAGGAACGCTGTGGATGTAGATTTCTGGATTTTAGCACATTTTGAGGCACTGTCCCTCAGAGAATTCTTCTGGATATGTTGTCCAACTCTGAGATGAGCAGGTTCATGGTGAACTGGCTAAAGAAGAGGCTAAAGAGGCGTTGTAGTCAATGGGGCTGGGGGAGGCTATATCTGGCTGCTGACATATCACCTGCGATGTTCCTCAGGATGAAATTCTCAGGCCAGTTCTGTTCAATATTTTTCCAATGATCTCGATGCAGGAGTTGAATGCATCATTAGCAACTTTGCTGATGATACCAAACTGGGAGGTGCTGCTCGCTCTCTCAAGGGACAATGGGGCTTGCAGAGGGATCTAGTTAGGTTGGAGCATTGGGCAATCATAAATAGCATGAAATTGAAGAAGTCCAAGTGCCAGATTCTGTGCCTGGGATGCAGTAATGCTGGGCACAAGTATAAATTTGGAGAGGAGTGGCTGGAGATCAGCCCTGCAAAAAGGAATCTGGGGGTGTTGGTTGACAGCAGGCCCAGGACATGTCAGCGTTGGGCCCTGGCAGCCAAGATAGCAAACTGCATCCTTGGGTGCATCAAACACAGTGAAACCAGTCAGAAGAGGTGATTATCCCACTCTATTTAGTGTTGGTGTGGCCTCATCTTGAGTTCTCTGTGCAGTCCTGGGCCGCACCATTAAAGGAGGATGCTGAGATACTCAGCTGCATCCAGAGGAAGGGCAACTGATCTGGTGACAGGTCTGGCAGGAATGTCCTATGAGGAGTGGCTAACGATTTGGGTTTGCCTAGTTAGGAGAAAAGGAGGCTGAGAGAGGGAGGTGCTCATCTCTTCTCCCTTGTATTCAGAGACAGGACGCGTGGGAATGGTGCAAACTGCATCAGGGGACGTCCAGACTTGACATTAGGAAACATTTCTTCATCATGAGGTTGGTTAAACATTAGAACAGGCTTCCCAGAGTCAATGGGTTGATGCCTCATGGCTGCCAGTGTTCAAAAGACGCTTCGACAATGTCCTTAAAAGCATGCTTTAACTTTTGGTCAGTCTTGAAGTGCTCAGGCAGTTGGACTAAATGATCCTGGCAGGTCCGTCCCCACTGAAATATTCTCCTCTATTCTAGTCTTCTCTAGTCTAGTCTATTCTGCTATGCTCGGCTCCATTCCATTCCACTCCTGTTAGCACTGCTATATTTCCAAGGTAATCCCAGGAAGACAGCATGCCCACCACATCTTGTGGGCCAAAGGAAGATCTTGTGTGCCTTACTGCTCTCCCCTAGAGAAGAGGAGACTGCTGTACTCAAAGGGACAAAATACCTTTCTTGCCCAATGAGCTGGAACTGCGTGCACCACAGGGGTTTGATGTGAGCAACTCCCTGCCTCACCACGCAGCACTAGTGCAGCATATGCAGACACACAATGGCTGTCCAGACAGACATCGTGACAAGAAGGCAAAACACATAGACCCCAAACATCTCAGACAGAGACATCCAGCACGCAGGGAAGAGCCAGCCCCCCATGCTTCCACCACATAGTAACACAGTACTCACAACTTCCTTGCTTTTCTGAACTGGGACGAGGGCTATGGGCATTTCTGTGAGCTCGTGTGTCATGGTTTAACCCCAGCTGGCAGCTAAGCACCACACAGCCATTGACTCACTAACCCCCCTAGACAGCCCCATGGTGGGGTGTGGGAAAGAATTGAGAGACTAAAAGTGAGAAAACTCATGGGTTGAGATGAGAAATCTTTAATAATTGAAATAAAATGAAATAATAATAAGAACAACAAGAAGAAAAAGAATGTGAAAATAAAAACAACGAAAAGTTAACTAAAACCCAAGAAAAGACAAGTGATACAAATGAAAAACAACTGCTCACAACCAACCAACCTATGCCAAGCCTGTTCCTCAGTAGCATCCCAAGATGCCCAGCCAGTTCCCCTCACTCAACAGGCTGAGCATGATGTCATATGCTATGAATTATCCCTTTGGCCAGTTTGGGTCAGCTGTCCTGGCTCTGTCCCCTCACAACTGCTTATGCACCTCCAGCCTCCTCCCTGGCAGGGCATGAGAAGCTGAAAAGTCCTTGACTCAGTGCAAGCACCATTTAGCAACCACTAAAGCATCAGTGTGTTATCAACATTATTCTCATGCTAAATCCAAAACACAGCTACTAGGCTACCAGCTACTAGGAAGAAAATTAACTCTATCCCACCTGAAACCAGGACAATGGGATTTGTCTGCCTGACTTTGCCATTGCGTTACAGCACAGAATAAGAGGGCCAGGAGCTTGCCTAACAGCAAGCGAGACAAGAACTTGACTGGTGACCCTGGACCTAACCCCACTCGCAAAGCATTTCACAGCTGAAGAATATTATTTCCTGGGTGAAGGAGGCTTGAGGTCCTTTTGTTTCTTTGTTTGCTTGTTTGTTTGTTTGGAGAGGGAGACAAAATTTCTTCTGACATAAAATTTGGCAGAAATCACTGACACCAATTGCAAATGCAGATTAACCTGGGAGGAACCATTGCCACATGCTGTAACAAGGATCCCTTCCTATCGTGAGGCACGAATGAAGCCTCTGTATGTGCTGACTCCATGCTAGTTAAAGGAAAGATTATTGAACTGTTCTGCAGAGAGGGTCCGAGGGTTGTCTGGTGCCATGTCTGCTGCAGTAATGGGGCCACGGGGGAAATCCTGTTCATCATGGGTGCCCCCAACCGTGGTGCACTGCTGTGGTGGCAGGCTGGGGAGGATGGGCTTCAGGAACTTGAACTCGCTGTTACCAGAGCCCGTTGTGAGGCTGATCTCATAGCAATAGCCATGGGGCAAGGTCCCTGCTGTGGCTGCATCAGCCAGGCTGCTCTGCAAGTTGCCAGCACCATAAAGCACGTGCCCTGCCTTCAGCTCCTTTCTCTCGCACACCTTGCGAGTGATGAAGGCTGTCATGGATGCGAGGAAGAGGAGTGAGACAAAGGTCAAGGAAATGATTAAATAGGTTGTCAGGGAGTCACTCTCGTCCTCCGTGGCCAGGCTGGTGGGTGGTAGGCGCACTTCTGAGAAGTCATTGAGAAGGAGGGCGTTCAGTGCAGCAGTGGCGGACAGCGGAGGCTGCCCATTGTCTCGCACCACAATAACAAGCTTCTGCTTCACAGCGTCCCTCTCTGTCACTGGCCTCTTCAGCCGCACCTCTCCGCTTTGGGCACCCACCACAAACAGCCCAGGCTCGGTGGCCTTCAGCAGGTGGTATGAGAGCCACGAGTTCTGCCCGGAGTCTGCATCCACAGCCACCACTTTGGTGATGAGGTACCCTGCCTCAGCTGATACAGGCACCAGCTCGCTGGATGGTGGACCACTGTCCTGTGATGGGTACAGCAGCATTGGTGCATTGTCATTCTCATCCACCACAACAAGGTGGACGGTGACGTTGGCACTGAGAGGAGGAGATCCGGCATCGGAGGCACTCACCAGCACATCAATCTGCTTCACCTGCTCATAGTCCAGAGGCCGCAGCACAAACACGTGCCCATTCTCAGAGTTCACGGAGATGCAGGAGCAGGGAGGCTGCTCTGTGGGATGGGACGGTGCCAGGAAATACGTCACCTTGGCATTGGGCCCCACATCAGCATCTGCAGCACTGACAGCTCCAACAAGCACCATGGGGACATTGTTCTCACGCACATACATCGTGTATGATGTCTGGTTGAAGGCAGGTGCATTGTCGTTGACATCGGAGATGTCCACCGTGAAGGTCTGGGTGGTTGTGAGAGGAGGTGACCCTGCGTCTGCTGCTGTGACAATGAGGATGTGCCGTGCCATCTCCTCCCTGTCCAGAGCATTGACGGTGACAAGCTCATAGTAGTTCTTATAGGCCAGACGCAGGGAGAACAATAGCTGATCCTCAAGGGCACAGGAGATCTTCCCATTCGCACCAGAATCCCGGTCCCTGACAGTAAAGAGGGCAACCACTGTTCCAGGGAATGCGTTCTCGGGGAGGGGGCTGTTGAAGGAGTTGACCACCAGCTCAGGTGCATTGTCATTCACGTCCACCACCTCCACCAACACCTTGCAGATATCTGACAGTCCACCGCCATCCGTGGCCCGCACACTGAGCTCATGATTTTCTGCCACCTCAAAGTCCAGAGGCTTCGTGACTTTAACTTCACCACTAGTAGGATCAATTGTGAATGCTGAGTTGCTCTGGCCCACCCCTTCACTGAACCGATAGGTGATGTCCCCATTAATTCCCACATCCTGATCAGTTGCCACTACTCTGAGTAATACCCAACCTACAGGTGCATTTTCCAAAATCTGCCCAACATACAGCTCCTGTGTGAAGATGGGAGCATTGTCATTTGCATCTAAAATAACAATGTGGATTTGTGTGGTCCCACTCCTGGGAGGAGAGCCCCCATCCATGGCAATGAGACTGAAAACCACCTCTGCCTCCTCCTCTCTGTCTAGAGCCTTCTCCAAGACCAGTTCCACGTACTTCTTGCCTTTAACCCGACTCCCAGAAGAGACGCTAAAGTACTCGTTCTCGGGAGAAATGCTGTAAGCCTGGATGCTGTTGCTGCCAACATCCAGGTCCCGAGCACCCTCCAGAGGGAAACGCGAGCCAGGGTTGCTCGTTTCCGGGATCTTAATAGTAACTCGTTCCTCTGGGAAAACGGGGGAATGGTCATTGATGTCCTCCACGGCCACCTCCACCCGAAAGAACTGCAGCGGGTTTGCCAGCAGGAGCTCGAAGGGGAGCGTGCACGTAGCGGACTGGCCGCACAGCTCCTCCCGGTCCAGCCTCTCGGCCACGACGAGCCGGCCGGTGGCGGGGTCTAAGCGAAAGTGCTGCCGGCCGTCCTCCGAGGCCAGGCGGGCGCCGCGAGCCGCCAGCTGCGCCGGGGACAGCCCCGCGTCCTCCGCCACGTTGGCTACCACGGAGCCGCTCGCCGCCTCCTCGGCTACGGAGTAGCGGATGGGCTCGGAGCGAGCGAGCGGCAGGGAGAGGAAAGCACAGAGACAAAGCACTTGCCTTGCGATCGCCATCTCGGGCCGGCGGACAGCCTCCGTCTCGCGGATCGCCCGCGCACTCCTCCGCGGAGAGCGGCGCCCGGCAGCAGCGCGGCGGGGCGGCGGTCGGGCGGCCTCCCTCTCGCCGACTCCGGATGGCGGCACGGAGCGCGGCCGCCGTGGCCCGGCAGCCGCTGGCACGGGGCACCGCTCGCCGCCGCTCGCCGCCGTTGCCCGGCTCGGTTCGGCTGGGCTGGGCTGTGTAACGGCTGGTTGGGCTGGGCCGCCTCCCCGCCCGCAGCCGCTCGGCGCCGCCTTGGGCGGGAGCACCACCCTGCGGCCCGCGGCGGGACTGCGCCCGCCGCCGCCCGCTGCCCGCGCTGCCGCCTCGCACCGGCACACGGGCCCGCGCGCACGGGGCCCCGCGGCAGGACGCGCGCATTCGGCTCCGGCGAGGGAAGCGCAGCGCAGGGGAGCCGGGAGTCCTGCGCGGCCGACGCTTGACTCCGAGCACACGGGCAGCGCCGGCAGCTGCCCCGTCTCTTTCCCCGATGCCCGTTGCCCAGAGCCCTCCGGCAGGTGGGCGCTCTTGGCTCCCGGACGGCCGCTCCCTGCACTTCCAGGCACACGGCGGCGAGAGAGGGGCAGGGCATTTCCTGGAGCACCGTGGGGCGGAGTCTCAGCCCGGAGGGATCGAGCCGCCTTCCCCGGCCGGGGAAGCCCGGCGGAAACCCCCGCAGGGGCAGCACGCAGGTAACAGCCCAGCACGGCACTACATCTACTCAGGAGTCTCGGGCTGAGGACGGGGAAGGCAGGCGGGTTTCAACAAGGCTCACGCATGGACGCGCCTGTCGTCCGGCCAGTCCGGCGGCTGAACGGGCAGAGGGGCCGTGCTCCCCGCCTCGCCTTCCCTCTCGCCCGCGGCCTGCCAGCTGCACAGGGGTTCTTCGTTCTTCTTTCCCGGCCCCGCTGCAACGCTGCTTTGCGGGCTGCACAGGACGGGCCTCAGGAACTGGAACTGCCTCCTCCCCGAGCCGCTGCTCAGGCACACTTCGTAGCGCTCAGCCGGCCACAGAGTGCCCGTGCCGGCCACGTCCACGCTGTCGGCGGTGAAGTCGCTGTCAGCGTAGCAGCGGGCCGAGGGAGGCAAAAGTCATGCCCGGAGTCTCGCCTTGCAGGCGTGTCAGCCGTACCACTCAGCCTGGTGCCATTTGCAACCGTGCTGGGAGTGCACTTGATCCCACTGTGTCGTTGATGAAGGTGTCAAACAGGACTTGTCCCCATATGGACCCCTGAGGGGCACCACTCGCCACTCATCTCCATCCAGACATTGAGACTTGACCATGACTCTGTGGATAGGACCATCCAGACAATTCCTTACCCACCAAATACTCCATCCGTGAAATCCAGGTGTCCAAACTTAGAGAGAGGTATGTTGTGGGGAACCGTGACAAAGGCCTTACAGAAGTCCAGTCTTCCCTTGTCCTCTCATACAGTCATTCCGTCCTATAAGTTGACCCACATCACTAGGTTGGTCAGGCAAGACTTGACGTTGGTGAAACCATGCTGGCTGTCTTGACACGCATCTCTGCCCATCCATGTGCCTTTAGCATAATTTCTAGGAGGATCTGTTCCATCATGTTCCCGGTCACAGAGGGGAGGATGACAAGGTGGAACTTCCCAGGGTCCACCTTTCTACTCTTTTTAAAAATGGGTGTAATGTTTCCCTTTTCAAGTCACCAGGGACTTCACCTCACTGCCATGACATTTCAAATATCATGGAGAGTGGCTTAGCAACCACATCAGCCAATTCCCTCAGGACTCCGGAAGGCATCTTCTCAGGTCCCAGAGACTTCTCTATGTTCAGGTTTCTCAGGTGGTCTGATCTTCTCTTACAGCGTGAGGGACTTTGCTCCCCCGGTCCCTGCCTTCAGGTCCATCCGCTCGAGAAGTGTGGGAAGAGAGATTGACAGTGAAAACTGAAGCAAAAAAAGTTGCTGACTGCCTCAGCCTTCTCCTTGCCTGTTGTTACCAGTTTGCCACTTGTGTTCATCAGCGGAGGTACACTTTCTTTGACCCTCCTTTTCTGTCTGACACACCGCTAGAAGCCCTTCTTGTTGTACTTTGTGTTCAGCTTCAGCCACACCTTGGTCTTCCTGACCGCATCCCTACAAAACTGGGCAAGGTCCCTGTACACTGACTGTGCGTTTCCTTCTTGCCCTTTAGTCTGACAAGCAGGTCTTTACTCAGCCATGCTGGTGTCTTGCCTTCCTTCCCTCATTTCTTACATGTGGGGATCAAGAGCTCTTGCACTCTGTGGAAAGCATCCTTAAACATCTGCCAGCTCTCTTGTGCTCCCTTGTCCCTGAAAGCAGTTTCCAGGGGGTTAAAAGCCTCCCCTCTGCTAGGGCTGTCTATTACCTGGCCTAGAAGTTTTCCTTCCTAAAGGGCACCTGCAAAGAGCCCCTTGGGAAAGCTCAGCCGTGTGTGCTGGCCCTCCAATGCAGGAAACGCCATGTCCCCTTTCATAGGTCACAAACTGTAAGAAACCATCCGGTTATGAACTGCATCAGACACCTGGACCTTCGACCTGGAACGACCCGAGAACCAGCACTTTTACACCAGGAGCTGCTGGTTCCTTGTGATCTCAGCAAGAGAAACACGCCCACTCTCTAAAGTGTCATTCACAACTCTCTCTATTATAGATCACCCTACTGGAAGGGTAGATGTGGAGAACCCTGAGCAGAGGAGCTTCATGAAAGAACTGCAGCCATGCACAACATGCCGTGCAGACCCTGGTCATAGAAAAGACAGAGTGTCCCCGTTTCAGTCATTCAAGCCATCTTAGGACTTCCCTGCAAGAAAGCAATTCTATTGATTGTTTCTACAGCTGCAGTAAAAGACTTTGGCAGGTGGACTTCTTGCTTGCAGGTGGCTTTCTAACCAGTACCAAGCAGGACTTGCCTGCAGCCTCTGCGATTACAATGAGCTGAGTTTATCTTCCCACCAAAGGATTTGTGCCACACAACACAGCACAGGACAGCACAGGCCTGTGCCTGAAAGATTTAAGGAGGTAGGTGTCGGTCTCTTTTCCCAAGTATGAAGTGATAGGATGAGAGGAAATGGCCCCAGGTTGTGACAGGGGAAGCTTAGACTGGATATTATGAACAATTTCTTCATCAAAAGGATTGCCAAGCATTAACACAGGCTGCCAAAGGAAGTGTCTGCCGTCCCTGGATGTGGTGCTGAGGGACAGGGTTTAGTGGTGGACTTGGTAGTGTTTGCTTAACGGTAGGACTCAATGGTCTCAAGGATTTCTTCCAAACCAAACGATTCTATGTTTCCTCTCAGGTTAGCTGGAGAGTATATCATTCACCCCTCGCTGTACAACTGTCTTCTGGTCAGCATCACTACAGCGGCCTGTCCTCAGGCCTTATCCTTTTCTTGAGGCCTTTGTGGAGCAGATGCCTGTAGTGCTCTGCGTTTCCTGAGAGTGAACCGTATCCCTGGTAGTAGTTCTTCATCCACCAATTCCCAACCTCCTGGGACTCCCCGAAAGACTTCTCCAAAGCAACATGTATGCTGTCATCCATCAAAACATTTAGAATCAGAATACTTTGTGCTCAAAGCCTTCCCAGTTGCCCTCTGCAGCTGGCACTCTAGGAAGAGTGGGATAGGTCACTATCCCCAACCTCACTTCTTTGCAGAGGCCTTTGCACACCCACGGTCCCTGTTAGGGTGGGGGCCAGTTTCTGCTGACTGGGTCTAACTGGGCCCTGTAGCAACCAGCAACTCAGTGCTCAGAAGACCCATACAGGTCTGTCAGCAAAGCCGTGCTCCCCACAATTTCACTCAATGCGATACAGGCCTCATTGCCAAACTGAAGAAATGTACCTGCTCAACTTTACATCAGCCAAGGGACAAAAATGAGAAAAAAGCTCACAACCTTTGGAAAAACTTTGACAGAGCTTCCCCAGAAAAAAAAACCAACAAACAACTCAACAAAGACTACTGTCTCCACACAAGGCATTCAGGTGTTCTCTTTATTTCATTTTTACACTCAAGGGTATCCTGCTTTTACAGTTAATAACTGCAGCACAACACAACGTCACGTTTCCAAATATTCTGTGCCATTCAAACATTCAAACAGCCTTCTTTTAAAGAATCCAATATTATACATGGAGTGACAGTCCTTCTTAAGAGGAAGAGGTAAGACAATGCTCAAACACAGTTCACAAAGTAGAAGGAGAAAGGGCAGAAAGCAGAATGCAAATGCTCTAACAGAAACCAAGGAAATCCTGGTGGGACAGATTTCCCCTCCCATCAAGAAGCCTCTGAACTCAGGAACAATGATCAGAGAAAACTCAATGGGATTTTTCCAAGTCCATCTCAATTCTACCTTCAGACAAAGTCCTTTGAAGCAACTTGTGCAGTTTCCTTACAATGCACCCAAAGGCAATGAGCATGTTTTCACAACTCTGAACAGTTACAGTCTATAAGGATGTTAATAGGAAGTGGAGGTCTAAAGAAAACATTAGACTGACACTTGTTGAAGATGCTCACCTGACCGACAAGGATGAAGAAGAAGAGGAGGCATTCAATGCTTTTCTTGACCCGAAGTTTAACAAGACAGATTGATGCTGGGCTGCCCGGTCCACTGAAACAGAGGGCCGCGAGTGAACGAACAGTGACTTTCCATCAGTGGACACAGAAATTATCAGGGACCAGCTTTATCAGAGGAATGTTCTCAAGTCCATGGCACCTAATGGGATTCGTTGCAGAGTACTGATGGAGCTAGTCGATGTTACAGCAGGACATCTCTCCATCAGCTGCCAAAGGTCTTGGGAGACTGGGGAGGGGTCCCTGCTGACTGGAAGCTAGACAATGTTCTTCCAATTTACAAGAAGGGCAAGAGGGGAGACCCAGGAAACTACTGACCTGTTAGTCTAACCTCAGACCCTGAAAAAACTATAGAGAAGATCATAACTGCGTACTAGTGAAAGAAAGGCATTGAAAGAACAATACAATCATCAGGCGCAGTCATCATGGGTTCACCAAGGGAAAGTCCTGCTTAACTGCTTTGACATAATAGAATGATAGAATGGTTAGAGTTGGAAGGGACCTAAAAATAACCTAGTTCCCACCCCTCTGCCATGGGCAGGGACACCTTCCACTAGACCAGGTTGCTCAAAGCCCCACACAAGCCAGCACTGAATACTTCCAGGGACAGGGCATACACTACTTCCTTGGGCAGCCGGTTCCAGAGTCTCACTATCCTCAGAGTAAAGAATTTTTTCTTGATATATAATCTAAATCTACCCTCTTCTGGTTTAAAACCATTACCCCTCACCCTATCACTTCACTCCCTGATAAAGAGTCACTCCCCAGCTTTCCTATAGACCCCTTTTAGGTACTAGAAGGCCACAATCAACTCTCCCCGGAGCCTTCTCTTCTCCAGGCTGAACAACACCAACTCTCTCAGCCTGTCTTCATAGGAGAGGTGCTCTAGCCCTCTGATCATCTTTGTGGACTCCTCTGGACTCACTCCAACAGGTCCATGTCCTCCTACGATAAGGTCACCTGACTGTTGGATTAAGGGAAGGCTGTGGATGCAGTTTTTCTACTACAAAGCTGGTGACAAAGCTGGAAGTGAAGTCCTACGAGGAGCAGCTAAGGATTTGAGTTTGTCTAGTTTGGAGAACTTGGCTGAGAGAGGGAGGTGCTCATCTCTTCTCCCTTGTATCCAGCGACAGGACACCTGGGAATGGTTCAAACTCCATCAGGGGAGGGTCAGACATTAGGAAGCATTTCTTTATTGAGAGAGCGGTCATACACTGGAAGAGGCTTCATAAAGTTGATGGGTCAATGTCCCATGGCTGTCAGTGTTTAAGAGACACTTGAACAATGTCCTTAACAACATGCTTTAACTTTGGTCAGCCCTGAAGTAGTCAGGCGGTTAGACTAGATGATAGTTGCAGGTGCCTTCCTGCTGAAATCTAGTCTAGTCTAGTCTAGTCTAGTCTAATCTATTCTACTCTGTTCCATCCCAACACTGTTAGTACTGCTATACTTACATGGAAATCCCAAGGAGACAGAACGCCCACCACCCTCTTATGGGACAAAGGAAGATCTTCTGTGTTTTGCTGCTCCCCCCTAGAGAAGATGAGACTGCTGTACTCAAAGGGAAAAAATACCACTCTTGCTCAATGAGCCGGAACTGTGTGCATCGCAACAGCTGGATGTGAGCAACTCCCTGCATCACTGGGCAGCACTAGTGCAGAGTATGCAGATTCACAACGGGTGTCTGGACAGACATAGTGACCAGAACACAAAACACACAGGCCCCAAACATCTTATACAGAGCCAAGCACCCAGAGAAGAAAGAGCCCCTTGCTTGCACCATATTGTAACACTGTACTCACAACATCCTTGCTTTTCTGACGCAGGGAGAGGGCTACGTGCGTTTCAGCAAGCATGTGTGTCATGGTGTGACTTCAGCCAGCAGACAAGCACTACACAGCGACTCTATCACTCTTCCTCCCCTCCCCCTGCAGTGGGAAGGGGGAGAGAATTGGAAGTGTAAAAGTGACAAAACTCGTGGTCTGAGATGAGAACAGCTTAATAATTGAAATAAAATAAAATATTACTATAAAATAATAATAAGGGGGGGGGAGAGGAAAAGATAACAAAACTCTAAGAAAAGACAAATCATGCAAATGAAAAACAATTACTCACTACCAACTGACTGATGACCAGCCACTTCCCAAGCCGAAGCCTACCCCTGGCCACCTGCCCCCACTTCATATGCTGAGCATGACGTCCTATGGTATAGAATATCCCTTTGGCCTGCTTGGGTCAGCTGTCCTGTCTGTGCCCCATCCCAACTTCTTCTGTACCCCTAGGCTCCTCACTGGCAGGGTATGAGAAGCTGAAAAGTCCTCGACTTACTGTAGGCACTACCTTGGAACCACAAAAACATCAGTGTGCTATCAACATGCTAAATCCAAAACACAGCACTATACCAGCTACTACGAAGAAAATTAACTCTACCCCAGCTAAAGCCAGGACAATGTGATTTCACTGCCTGACTTTGAAATTGCGTTACAGCACAGAGAAAGAGGTCCATGGGCTTGCCTGACAGTAAGTGACACAAAAACTACGCTGGGTAACCTGTACCTCTCAAAGCATTTTGGAAGAGGTTGTAACAGAGTGGAAATATACTTTCATGACTAAAGCAGTCTTTAGGTTCTTTTCTTTGTGTGTTTCTATTTTGGAGAGGGTTATAGTCTTTCTTCTGACATAGAATTTGAAGGAAATCATTGATGCCAAATAAAAATGCAGATTTACTCTGGAGGAATCATTACCACATGCTGTAACAGGGATTCCTTCCTACCGTGAGGCATGAATGAAGCCTCTGTATGTGCTGACTCCATGCTAGTTAAAGGAAAGATTATTGAACTGTTCTGCAGAGAGGGTCCCACGATTGTCTGGTGCAAAGTGTTCTGCAGTAATGGGGCCACGGGGGAAATCCTGTTCATCATGGGTGCCCCCAACCGTGGTGCACTGCTGTGGTGGCAGGCTGGGGAGGATGGGCTTCAGGAACTTGAACTCGCTGTTGCCAGAGCCCGTTGTGAGGCTGATCTCATAGCAATAGGCGTGGGGCAAGGTCCCCGCTGTGGCTGCATCAGCCAGGTCGCTCTGTAAGTTGCCAGCACCATAAAGCACATGCCCTGCCTTCATCTCCTTTCTCTTGCACACTTTGCGAGCGATGAAGGCTGTCATGGATGCGAGGAAGAGGAGTGAGACAAAGGTCAAGGAAATGATTAAATAGGTTGTCAGGGAGTCACTCTCGTCCTCCGTGGCCAGGCTGCTGTGCGGTAGGCGCACTTCTGAGAAGTCATTGAGCAGGAGGGCGCTCAGTGCAGCAGTGGCTGACAGCGGTGGCTGCCCATTGTCTCGCACCACAATAACAAGCTTCTGCTTCACAGCATCCCTCTCTGTCACTGGCCTCTTCAGCCGCACCTCACCGCTTTGGGTACCCACCACAAACAGCCTGGGCTCGGTGGCCTTCAGCAGGTGGTATGAGAGCCACGAGTTCTGTCCCGAGTCTGCATCCACAGCCACCACTTTGGTGATGAGGTACCCCGCCTCAGCTGATACAGGCACCAGCTCGCTGGATGGTGGACCGCTGTCCCGTGATGGGTACAGCACCAGAGGCGCATTGTCATTCTCATCCACCACAACAAGGTGGACGGTGACGTTGGCACTGAGAGGAGGAGATCCCGCATCGGAGGCACTCACCAGCACATCAATCTGCTTCACCTGCTCATAGTCCAGAGGCCGCAGCACAAACACGTGCCCATTCTCAGAGTTCACGGAGATGCAGGAGCAGGGAGGCTGCTCTGTGGGATGGGACGGTGCCAGGAAATATGTCACCTTGGCATTGGGCCCCACATCAGCATCTGCAGCACTGACAGCTCCAACAAGCACCATGGGGACATTGTTCTCACGCACATACATCGTGTATGATGTCTGGTTGAAGGCAGGTGCATTGTCGTTGACATCGGAGATGTCCACCGTGAAGGTCTGGGTGGTTGTGAGAGGAGGTGACCCTGCGTCTGCTGCTGTTAAAATGACGATGTGCCGTGCCATCTCCTCCCTGTCCAGAGCATTGACGGTGACAAGCTCATAGTAGTTCTTATAGGCCAGACGCAGGGAGAACAATAGCTGGTCCTCAAGGGCACAGGAGATCTTCCCATTTGCACCAGAATCCCGGTCCCTGACAGTAAAGAGGGCAACCACCGTTCTGGGTAATGCGTTCTCGGGGATGGGGCTGTTGAAGGAACTTACCACCACTTCCGGTGCATTGTCGTTCACATCCACCACCTCCACTAACACCTTGCAGATTGCTGACAGGCCACCGCCATCCGTGGCCCGCACACTGAGCTCATGATTCTCTGCCACCTCAAAGTCCAGAGGCTTCGTGACTTTAATTTCACCACTAATAGGATCAATTGTGAATGCTGAGTTGCTCTGGCCCACCCCTTCACTGAACTGATAGGTGATGTCCCCATTAACTCCCACATCCTGATCAGTTGCCACCACTTTGAGTAACACAAAGCCCTCTGGTGCATTTTCCAAAATCTGCCCAACGTACAGCTCCTGTGTGAAAATGGGAGCATTGTCATTTACATCTAGAACAAGAATGTGGATTTGTGTGGTCCCACTCCTGGGAGGAGAGCCCCCATCCATGGCAATGAGACTGAAAACCACTTCCGCCTGCTCTTCTCTGTCTAGAGCCTTCTCCAAGACCAGTTCCACGTACTTCTTGCCTTTAACCCGACTCCCAGAAGAGACGCTAAAGTACTCGTTTTCGGGAGAAATGCTGTAAGCTTGGATGCTGTTGCTGCCAACATCCAGGTCCCAAGCACCCTCCAGAGGGAAACGCGAGCCAGGGTTGCTCGTTTCCGGGATCTTAAAAATGACTCTTTCCTCCGGGAAAATGGGGCAATGGTCATTGATGTCCTCCACGGCCACCTCCACCCGAAAGAACTGCAGCGGGTTTGCCAGCAGGAGCTCGAAGGGGAGCGTGCACGTAGCGGACTGGCCGCACAGCTCCTCCCGGTCCAGCTTCTCGGCCACGACGAGCCGGCCGGTGGCGGGGTCTAAGCGAAAGTGCTGCCGGCCGTCCTCCGAGGCCAGGCGGGCGCCGCGAGCCGCCAGCTGCGCCGGGGACAGCCCCGCGTCCTCCGCCACGTTGGCTACCACGGAGCCGCTCGCCGCCTCCTCGGCTACGGAGTAGCGGATGGGCTCGGAGCGAGCGAGCGGCAGGGAGAGGAAAGCACAGAGACAAAGCACTTGCCTTGCGATCGCCATCTCGGGCCGGCGGACAGCCTCCGTCTCGCGGATCGCCCGCGCACTCCTCCGCGGAGAGCGGCGCCCGGCAGCAGCACGGCGGGGCGGCGGTCGGGCGGCCTCCCTCTCGCCGACTCCGGATGGCGGCACGGAGCGCGGCCGCCCTGGCCCGGCAGCCGCTGGCACGGGGCACCGCTCGCCGCCGTTGCCCGGCTCGGCTCGGCTCGGCTCGGCTCGTCTGGGTAGCGGCGGGCTGGGCTGGGCCGCCTCCCCGCCCGCAACCGCTCGGCGCCGCCTTGGCCGGGAGCACCACCCTGCGGCCCGCGGCGGGACTGCGCCCGCCGCCGCCCGCTGCCCGCGCTGCCGCCTCGCACCGGCACACGGGCCCGCGCGCACACGCGCGGCTCCGGCCGGTCGCCCGCCTCGGGGCTCCGCGGCAGGACGCGCGCACTCGGCGCCGGCGAGGGAAGCGCAGCGCAGGAGCGCCGGGAGTCCTGCGGGGCCGACGCTTGATTCCGACTGCACGGGCAGCGCCGGCAGCTGCCCCGTCTCTTCCCCCGATCCCCGTTGCACAGCGTTGGGAAACATTTCTTCACCAAAAGGATTCTCAAACCTTAACACCGGCCGCCCACGGAAGCGCCCAGCGTCCGTGGACGTGGTGCTTAGGGACAGGGTTTAGTGGTGGACTTGGTAATGTAAGCTTAACAGTTGGACTTGATGGTCTCATGGATCTTCTCCAT
Source organism: Larus michahellis (assembly GCF_964199755.1). NCBI lineage: Eukaryota > Metazoa > Chordata > Aves > Charadriiformes > Laridae > Larus > Larus michahellis. Next base: position 1,775,067 of record NC_133906.1, on the reverse strand, counting down.
GATGCTACTCGGGCTAACTGGATAGTGCAGCATTCACTTCTTGACATATAACAGTCTTCGCTACACCAGCCTCCTGTGTTACATTTTTATCCGGTCCCTGCGGAAGGGATCAGTAAAATCTTTTACATTTCCTGAGATCAAAGCCTCTCCCAGACAGCAGATTTCACTTACCAACTGCCCACTTCCTCCTGTACGCGCAAATACTTCCCAAAAGGAATATGTATGGTGTCTTTGTGCCATCCATCTTCTGAAACTCCTACACCCTTAAAGTCACAAACACTTTGTACTCAAACAACTCACAGCTGCCATCGATAGGTAAAGCCTTTTGAAAAAAGTTGACAGACATTTCCCAGAAAAAAACATCTCTACAAAGATCACAGTCTCCACGCAAGGCATTCAGGTCTCTCCTTATTTCATTTTTACACTCAAAAGTATCCCAGTTTACAACAATACAGTTTATAAAGGTAGCACAATATAGCCTCAGGGTTTCCAAATATTCCATGCTTAAAGACAGTTCACAAAGTAGAAAGAATAAGTGAAAAATGGAGAATGTAAGTGTTCTAATAGAAACACAAGAAATCTTATCAAGATAGCTTTCCAATCCCATCAAGAAGCCTCTGAATTCAGGAAGAACAGCGATGACACCAAACTCAATGTCCCTTTTCCAAGTTCAACTGTATTCTACCTTCAAAGTCCTTTGAAGCAACTTGTGCAGTTTCCTTACAATGCACACAAAGGAAATGAGCATGTTTGAACAACTCCTTGTGGAGGTCAAGAGGAAAAAGAAATTGTGTGACCTCTGGAAGCAAGGTCGGGCTTTGCAGGAAGACTGTAGAGCTAGTGTTTGTCTATGCAGCGAGAAGACATGAAAGTCCAAAGCTCAATTAGAGTGGAAACTGTCCAGCCTTGTGTCAGACAACAAGAAAGGCTTTTTAAAATATGTTAATAGGAAGAGGAGGTCTAAAGAAAACATTAGACTGATACTTGTTGAAGATGGTTACCTGACTGACAGGGATGAAGAAGCAGCAGAGGCATTCAATGCTTTTCTTGACCTGCTGTTTAACAATAGAGATTGACGCTGGGCTGCCCGGTCCACTGAAACAGAGGACAGTGAGTGCAGGAACAGTGATTTTCCATTGGTGGATGCTGAAATTGTCAGGGACCAGCGGTGTCAGTGGAATGTTCACAAGTCCATGGCACCTGTGGGATTTGTCCCAGAGTACTGATGGAGCTAGTCAATGTTAGAGCAGGACATCTCTCCATCAGCTGCCAAAGGCCTTGGGAGACTGGGGAGGGGTCCCTGTTGACTGGAAGCTAGCCAATGTTCCTCCAATTTACAAGAAGGGCAAGAGGGAAGACCCAGGAAAACTACCGACCTGTTAGTCTAACCTCAGTTCACAGAAAAATTATGGAGAAGATCATACAGGTTACTAATGACAGCCATTTAAAGAACAATGCAATCATCAGGCACAGTCAACGTGCATTCACCAAGGGAAAGTCCTGCTTAACTGCTTTGATATCATAGAATCATAGAATGGTTAGATTTGGAAGGCAACTTAAAGATCATCGTGTTCCAACTCCCCTGCCATGGGCAGGGACACCTTCCACAAGACCAGGTTGCCCAAAGCCCCACCCAACCTGGTCTTGAAAACTTCCCGGGACAGGGCATACACAACTTCCCTAGGAAACCTGTGACAGCATCTCACCACACTCTAAGAATTTCTTCCTAATGACTAATCTAAATCTACCCTCTTTCAGTTTAAACTGTTACCCCTCATCCTATCGCTACGCTCCCCAATAAAGAATCCCTCCCCAGCTTTTCTGAAGGCCCCCTTTAGGGACTGGAAGGGGCTCTAAGGTCTTCCTGGAGCCCCCTCTTATTCAGGATGAGCAACCCCAACTCTCTCATCCTCTGTTCATAGGAGAGGTCCTCCAGCACTCTGATCATCTTCACAGCCCACCTCCGGACTTGCTCCAACAGGTCCATGTCCTTCTATTATGAAGTCACACGCCCTGTGGATGAAGGAACGCTGTGGATGTAGATTTCTGGATTTTAGTACATTTTGAGGCACTGTCCCTCAGAGAATTCTTCTGGATACGTTGTCCAACTCTGAGATGAGCAGGTTCATGGTGAACTGGCTAAAGAAGAGGCTAAAGAGGCGTTGTAGTCAATGGGGCTGGGGGAGGATATATCTGGCTGCTGACATATCACCTGCGATGTTCCTCAGGGTGAAATTCTCAGGCCAGTTCTGTTCAATATTTTTCCAATGATCTCGATGCAGGAGTTGAATGCATCATTAGCAACTTTGCTGATGATACCAAACTGGGAGGTGCTGCTCGCTCTCTCAAGGGACAATGGGGCTTGCAGAGGGATCTAGTTAGGTTGGAGCATTGGGCAATCATAAATAGCATGAAATTGAAGAAGTCCAAGTGCCAGATTCTGTGCCTGGGATGCAGTAATGCTGGGCACAAGTATAAATTGGGAGAGGAGTGGCTGGAGATCAGCCCTGCAAAAAGGAATCTGGGGGTGTTGGTTGACAGCAGGCCCAGGACGTGTCAGCGTTGGGCCCTGGCAGCCAAGATAGCAAACTGCATCCTTGGGTGCATCAAACACAGTGAAACCATCCAGTCAGAAGAGGTGATTATCCCACTCTATTTAGTGTTGGTGCGGCCTCATCTTGAGTTCTCTGTGCAGTCCTGGGCCGCACCATTAAAGGAGGATGCTAAGATACTCAGCTGCATCCAGAGGAAGGGCAACTGATCTGGTGACAGGTCTGGCAGGAATGTCCTATGAGGAGTGGCTAAGGACTTGGGTTTGCCTAGTTAGGAGAAAAGGAGGCTGAGAGAGGGAGGTGCTCATCTCTTCTCCCTTGTATCCAGAGACAGGACGCGTGGGAATGGTGCAAACTGCATCAGGGGACGTCCAGACTTGACATTAGGAAACATTTCTTCATGAAGAGGATGGTCAAACACTAGAACAGGCTTCCCAGAGTCAATGGGTTGATGCCTCATGGCTGCCAGTGTTCAAAAGACGCTTCGACAATGTCCTTAAAAGCATGCTTTAACTTTTGGTCAGTCTTGAAGTGCTCAGGCAGTTGGACTAAATGATCCTGGCAGGTCCGTCCCCACTGAAATATTCTATTCTATTATAGTCTAGTCTAGTCTTGTCTAGTCTAGTCTAGTCTATTCCGCTATGCTCGGCTCCATTCCATTCCACTCCTGTTAGCACTGCTATATTTCCAAGGTAATCCCAGGAAGACAGCACGCCCACCACATCTTGTGGGCCAAAGGAAGATCTTGTGTGCCTTACTGCTCTCCCCTAGAGAAGAGGAGACTGCTGTACTCGAGGGGACAAAAAACCTTTCTTGCCCAATGAGCTGGAACTGCGTGCACCACAGGGGTTTGATGTGAGCAACTCCCTGCCTCACCACGCAGCACTAGTGCAGCATATGCAGACACACAATGGCTGTCCAGACAGACATCGTGACAAGAAGGCAAAACACATAGACCCCAAACATCTCAGACAGAGACATCCAGCACCCAGGGAAGAGCCAGCCCCCCATGCTTCCACCACATAGTATCACAGTACTCACAACTTCCTTGCTTTTCTGAACTGGGACAAGGGCTATGGGCATTTCCGTGAGCTCGTGTGTCATGGTTTAACCCCAGCTGGCAGCTAAGCACCACACAGCCATTGACTCACTAACCCCCCTAGACATCCCCATGGTGGGATGTGGGAGAGAATCGGGAGACTAAAAGTGAGAAAACTCATGGGTTGAGATGAGAAATTTTTAATAATTGAAATAAAATAAATAATAATAATAATAATAATAATAATAATAATAATAATAATAATAATAATATATGAAGAAGAAGAAGAAGAAAGTGAAAATAAAAAAAAAAAAACCTAAAACCAACCAAACTATGCCTAGCCTGTTCCTCAGTAGCATCACAAGATGCTCGTACAATTCCCCTCGCTCAATATGCTGAGCATGATGTCATATGCTATGAATTATCCCTTTGGCCAGGTTGGGTCAGCTGTCCTGGCTCTGTCTCCTCCCAACTACTTATGCACCTCCAGCCTCCTCACTGGCAGCGCAAGGAAGCTGAAAAGTCCTTGACTTAGTGCAAGCACGTTTTAGCAACCACTAAAGCATCAGTGTGTTATCAACATTATTCTCATGCTAAATCCAAAACACAGCACTGTACCAGCTACTCAGAAGAAGACTAACTCTATCCCAGCTGAAACCAGGACAATGGGATTTGTCTGCCTGACTTTGCCATTGCGTTACAGCACAGAATAAGAGGGCCAGGAGCTTGCCTAACAGCAAGTGAGACAAGAACTTGACTGGTGACCCTGGACCTAACCCCACTCGCAAAGCATTTCACAGCTGAAGAATATTATTTCCTGGGTGAAGGAGGCTTGAGGTCCTTTTGTTTGTTTGTTTGCTTGTTTGTTTGTTTGGAGGGGGAGACAAAATTTCTTCTGACATAGAATTTGGCAGAAATCACTGACGCCAATTGCAAATGCAGATTATCTTGGGAGGAACCATTGCCACATGCTGTAACAGAGATCCCTTCCTATCGTGAGGCATGAATGAAGCCTCTGTATGTGCTGACTCCATGCTAGTTAAAGGAAAGACTATTGAACTGTTCTGCAGAGAGGGTCCCACGATTGTCTGGTGCAAAGTGTTCTGCAGTAATGGGGCCACGGGGGAAATCCTGTTCATCATGGGTGCCCCCAACCGTGGTGCACTGCTGTGGTGGCAGGCTGGGGAGGATGGGCTTCAGGAACTTGAACTCGCTGTTGCCAGAGCCCGTTGTGAGGCTGATCTCATAGCAATAGCCATGGGGCAAGGTCCCTGCTGTGGCCGCATCAGCCAGGCTGCTCTGCAAGTTGCCAGCACCATAAAGCACGTGCCCTGCCTTCAGCTCCTTTCTCTCGCACACCTTGCGAGCGATGAAGGCTGTCATGGATGCGAGGAAGAGGAGTGAGACAAAGGTCAAGGAAATGATTAAATAGGTTGTCAGGGAGTCACTCTCGTCCTCCGTGGCCAGGCTGCTGTGCGGTAGGTGCACGTCTGAGAAGTCATTGAGCAGGAGTGCACTCAGTGCCGCAGTGGCTGACAGCGGTGGCTGCCCATTATCTCGCACCACAACAACTAGCTTCTGCTTCACAACGTCCCTCTCTGTCACTGGCCTCTTCAGCCGCACCTCACCGCTTTGGGTACCCACCACAAACAGCCCGGGCTCGGTGGCCTTCAGCAGGTGGTATGAGAGCCACGAGTTCTGTCCCGAGTCTGCATCCACAGCCACCACTTTGGTGATGAGGTACCCCTCCTCAGCTGATACAGGCACCAGCTCGCTGGATGGTGGACCACTGTCCTGTGATGGGTACAGCACCAGAGGCGCATTGTCATTCTCATCCACCACAACAAGGTGGACGGTGACGTTGGCACTGAGAGGAGGAGATCCCGCATCGGAGGCACTCACCAGCACATCAATCTGCTTCACCTGCTCATAGTCCAGAGGCCGCAGCACAAACACGTGCCCATTCTCAGAGTTCACGGAGATGCAGGAGCAGGGAGGCTGCTCTGTGGGTTGGGACGGTGCCAGGAAATATGACACCTTGGCATTGGACCCCACATCAGCATCTGCAGCACTGACAGCTCCAACAAGCACCATGGGGACATTGTTCTCATGCACATACATCGTGTATGATGTCTGGTTGAAGGCAGGTGCATTGTCGTTGACATCGGAGATGTCCACCGTGAAGGTCTGGGTGGTTGTGAGAGGAGGTGACCCTGCGTCTGCTGCTGTGACAGTGAGGATGTGCCTTGCCATCTCCTCCCTGTCCAGCATACTGACAGTCACCAGTTCATAGTAGTTCTTATAGGCCAGACGCAGGGAGAACAATAGCTGGTCCTCAAGGGCACAGGAGATCTTCCCATTTGCACCAGAATCCCGGTCCCTGACAGTAAAGAGGGCAACCACTGTTCCAGGCAATGCGTTCTCGGGGATGGGGCTGTTGAAGGAATTCACCACTAGCTCAGGTGCATTGTCGTTCACGTCCACCACCTCCACCAACACCTTGCAGATTGCTGACAGGCCACCGCCATCCGTGGCCCGCACACTGAGCTCATGATTCTCTGCCACCTCAAAGTCCAGAGGCTTCGTGACTTTAATTTCACCACTAGTAGGATCAATAGTGAATGCTGAGTTGCTCTGGCCCACCCCTTCACTGAACTGATAGGTGATGTCCCCATTAACTCCCACATCCTGATCAGTTGCCACCACTTTGAGTAACACAGAGCCCTCTGGCGCATTTTCCAAAATCTGCCCAACATACAGCTCCTGTGTGAAGATGGGAGCATTGTCATTTACATCTAAAATAACAATGTGGATTTGTGTGGTCCCACTCCTGGGAGGAGAGCCCCCATCCATGGCAATGAGACTGAAAACCACCTCTGCCTCCTCCTCTCTGTCTAGAGCCTTCTCCAAGACCAGTTCCACGTACTTCTTGCCTTTAACCCGACTCCCAGAAGAGACGCTAAAGTACTCGTTTTCGGGAGAAATGCTGTAAGCCTGGATGCTGTTGCTGCCAACATCCAGGTCCCGAGCACCCTCCAGAGGGAAACGCGAGCCCAGGTCGCTCCTTTCCGGGATCTTAAAAACTACTCGTTCCACTGGGAAAACGGGGGAATGGTCATTGATGTCCTCCACGGCCACCTCCACCCGAAAGAACTGCAGCGGGTTTGCCAGCAGGAGCTCGAAGGGGAGCGTGCACGTAGCGGACTGGCCGCACAGCTCCTCCCGGTCCAGCCTCTCGGCCACGACGAGCCGGCCGGTGGCGGGGTCTAAGCGAAAGTGCTGCCGGCCGTCCTCCGAGGCCAGGCGGGCGCCGCGAGCCGCCAGCTGCGCCGGGGACAGCCCCGCGTCCTCCGCCACGTTGGCTACCACGGAGCCGCTCGCCGCCTCCTCGGCTACGGAGTAGCGGATGGGCTCGGAGCGAGCGAGCGGCAGGGAGAGGAAAGCACAGAGACAAAGCACTTGCCTTGCGATCGCCATCTCGGGCCGGCGGACAGCCTCCGTCTCGCGGATCGCCCGCGCACTCCTCCGCGGAGAGCGGCGCCCGGCAGCAGCGCGGCGGGGCGGCGGTCGGGCGGCCTCCCTCTCGCCGACTCCGGATGCCGGCACGGAGCGCGGCCGCCCTGGCCCGGCAGCCGCTGGCACGGGGCACCGCTCGCCGCCGCTCGCCGCCGTTGCCCGGCTTGGCTGGGCTGGGCTGTGCTGGGCTGTGTAGCGGCTGGTTGGGCTGGGCCGCCTCCCCGCCCGCAGCCGCTCGGCGCCGCCTTGGGCGGGAGCACCACCCTGCGGCCCGCGGCGGGACTGCGCCCGCCGCCGCCCGCTGCCCGCGCTGCCGCCTCGCACCGGCACACGGGCCCGCGCGCACACGCGCGGCTCCGGCCGGTCGCCCGCGCCGGCAGCTTCCCCGTCTCTTTCCACGGTGCCCGTTGCCCTCCGGCAAGTGGGCTCTCATGGCTTCCGGACGGCCGCTCCCTGCACTTCCAGGAACACGGCGTCGAGAGAGGGGCAGGGCATTTCCCGCAGCACCGTGGGGCGGAGTCTCAGCCCGGAGGGATCGAGCCGCATTCCCCGGCCCGGGAAGCCCGGCAGAAACGCCCGCAGGGGCAGCACACAGGTAACAGCCCAGCACGGCACTACATCTACTCAGGAGTCTCGGGCTGAGGACGGGGAAGGCAGGCGGGTTTCAACAAGGCTCACGCATGGACGCGCCTGTCGTCCGGCCAGTCCGGCGGCTGAACGGGCAGAGGGGCCGTGCTCCCCGCCTCGCCTTCCCTCTCGCCCGCGGCCTGCCAGCTGCACAGGGGTTCTTCGTTCTTCTTTCCCGGCCCTGCTGCAACGCTGCTTTGCGGGCTGCACAGGACGGGCCTCAGGAACTGGAACTGCCTCCTCCCCGAGCCGCTGCTCAGGCACACTTCGTAGCACTCGGCCGGCCACAGAGTGCCCGGGCCAGCCACGTCCACGCTGTTGGCGGTGAAGTCGCTGTCAGCGTAGCAGCGGGCCGAGGGAGGCAAAAGTCATGCCCGGAGTCTCGCCTTGCAGGCGTGTCAGCCGTACCACTCAGCCTGGTGCCATTTGCAACCGTGCTGGGAGTGCACTTGATCCCACTGTGTCGTTGATGAAGGTGTCAAACAGGACTTGTCCCCATATGGACCCCTGAGGGACACCACTCTCCACTCATCTCCATCCAGACATTGAGACTTGACCATGACTCTGTGGATAGGACCATCCAGACAATTCCTTACCCACCAAATACTCCATCCGTGAAATCCATGTGTCCAAACTTAGAGAGAGGTATGTTGTGGGGAACCGTGACAAAGGCCTTACAGAAGTCCAGTCCTCCCTTGTCCTCTCATACAGTCATTCCGTCCTATAAGTTGACCCACATCACTAGGTCAGTTAGGCAAGACGACGTTGGTGAAACCATGCTGGCTGTCTTGACGCGCATCTCTGCCCTCCATGTGCCTTAGCATAATTTCTAGGAAGATCTGTTCCATCATGTTCCCAGTCACAGAGGGGAGGATGACAAGTTGGTACTTCCCAGGGTCCACCTTTCTACTCTTTTTAAAAATGGGTGTAATGTTTCCCTTTTCAAGTCACCAGGGACTTCACCTCACTGCCATGACATTTCAAATATCATGTAGAGTGGCTTAGCAACCACATCAGCCAATTCCCTCAGGACTCCGGAAGGCACCTTCTCAGGTCCCAGAGACTTCTCTATGTTCAGGTTTCTCAGGTGGTCTGATCTTCTCTTACAGCGTGAGGGACTTTGCTCCCCCGGTCCCTGCCTTCAGATCCATCCACTCGAGAAGTGTGGGAAGAGAGATTGACAGTGAAAACTGAAGCAAAAAAAGTTGCTGACTGCCTCAGCCTTCTCCTTGCCTGTTGTTACCAGTTTGCCACTCATGTTCATCAGCGGAGGTACACTTTCTTTGACCCTCCTTTTCTGTCTGACATACCGCTAGAAGCCCTTCTTGTTGTACTTTGTGTTCAGCTTCAGCCACACCTTGGTCTTCCTGACCGCATCCCTACAAAACTGGGCAAGGTCCCTGTACACTGACTGTGCGTTTCCTTCTTGCCCTTTAGTCTGACAAGCAGGTCTTTACTCAGCCATGCTGGTGTCTTGCCTTCCTTCCCTCATTTCTTACATGTGGGGATCAAGAGCTCTTGCACTCTGTGGAAAGCATCCTTAAACATCTGCCAGCTCTCTTGTGCTCCCTTGTCCCTGAAAGCAGTTTCCAGGGGGTTAAAAGCCTCCCCTCTGCTAGGGCTGTCTATTACCTGGCCTAGAAGTTTTCCTTCCTAAAGGGCACCTGCAAAGAGCCCCTTGGGAAAGCTCAGCCGTGTGTGCTGGCCCTCCAATGCAGGAAACGCCATGTCCCCTTTCATAGGTCACAAACTGTAAGAAACCATCCGGTTATGAACTGCATCAGACACCTGGACCTTCGACCTGGAACGACCCGAGAACCAGCACTTTTACACCAGGAGCTGCTGGTTCCTTGTGATCTCAGCAAGAGAAACACGCCCACTCTCTAAAGTGTCATTCACAACTCTCTCTATTATAGATCACCCTACTGGAAGGGTAGATGTGGAGAACCCTGAGCAGAGGAGCTTCATGAAAGAACTGCAGCCATGCACAACATGCTGTGCAGACCCTGGTCATAGAAAAGACGGAGTGTCCCTGTTTCAGTCATTCAAGCCATCTTAGGACTTCCCTGCAAGAAAGCAATTCTATTGATTGTTTCTACAGCTGCAGTAAAAGACTTTGGCAGGTGGACTTCTTGCTTGCAGGTGGCTTTCTATCCAGTACCAAGCAGGACTTGCCTGCAGCCTCTGCGATTACAATGAGCTGAGTTTATCTTCCCACCAAAGGATTTGTGCCACACAACACAGCACAGGACAGCACAGGCCTATGCCTCAAACATTTAAGGAGGTAGGTGTTGGTTTCTTTTCCCAAGTATGAAGTGATAGGATGAGAGGAAATGGCCCCAAGTTGTGACAGGGGAAGTTTAGACTGGATATTATGAACAATTTCTTCATCAAAAGGATTGCCAAGCATTAACACGGGCTGCCAAAGGAAGTGTCTGCCGTCCCTGGATGTGGTGCTGAGGGACAGGGTTTAGTGGTGGACTTGGTAGTGTTTGCTTAACGGTAGGACTCAATGGTCTCAAGGATTTCTTCCAAACCAAACGATTCTATGTTTCCTCTCAGGTTAGCTGGAGAGTATATCATTCACCCCTCGCTCTACAACTGTCTTCTGGTCAGCATCACTACAGTGGCCTGTCCTCAGGCCTTATCCTTTTCTTGAGGCCTTTGTGGAGCAGATGCCTGTAGTGCTCTGCGTTTCCTGAGAGTGAACCGTATCCCTGGTAGTAGTTCTTCATCCACCAATTCCCAACCTCCTGGGACTCCCCGAAAGACTTCTCCAAAGCAACATGTATGCTGTCATCCATCAAAACATTTGGAATCAGAATACTTTGTGCTCAAAGCCTTCCCAGTTGCCCTCTGCAGCTGGCACTCTAGGAAGAGTGGGATAGGTCACTATCCGCAACCTCACTGCTTTGCAGAGGCCTTTGCATACCCACGGTCCCTGTTAGGGTGGGGGCCAGTTTCTGCTGACTGGGTCTAACTGGGCCCTGTAGCAACCAGCAACTCAGTGCTCAGAAGACCCATACAGGTCTGTCAGCAAAGCCGTGCTCCCCACAATTTCACTCAATGCGATACAGGCCTCATTGCCAAACTGAAGAAATGTACCTGCTCAACTTTACATCAGCCAAGGGACAAAAATGAGAAAAAAGCTCACAACCTTTGGAAAAACTTTGACAGAGCTTCCCCAGAAAAAAAAAAACCAACAAACAACTCAACAAAGACTACTGTCTCCACACAAGGCATTCAGGTGTTCTCTTTATTTCATTTTTACACTCAAGGGTATCCTGCTTTACAATTAATAACTGCAGCACAACACAACGTCACGTTTCCAAATATTCTGTGCCATTCAAACATTCAAACAGCCTTCTTTTAAAGAATCCAATATTCTACATGGAGTGACAGTCCTTCTTAAGGGGAAGAGGTAAGACAATGCTCAAACACAGTTCACAAAGTAGAAGGAGAAAGGGCAAAAAGGAGAATGCAAATGCTCTAACACAAACCCAGGAAATCCTGGTGGGACAGATTTCCCCTCCCATCAAGAAGCCTCTGAACTCAGGAACAATGATCAGAGAAAACTCAATGGGATTTTTCCAGGTTCACCTCAATTCTACCTTCAGACAAAGTCCTTTGAAGCAACCTGTGCAGTTTCCTTACAATGCACCCAAAGGCAATGAGCATGTTTTCACAACTCTGAACAGTTACAGTCTACAAGCAAGCAATTCCACTGTGTCAACAGTCAAGCAAACAGGGCAGAAGAGCAGCTTGGCCAAACAGGGAACTCCTCCTCGAGCTCAAGAGGAAAAAGAAATTGTGTGATCTCGGGAAGCAAGGTCAGGCTTTGCAGGAAGACTGCAGATCTGAGGTTTGTTTATGCAGGGAGAAGACATGAATGCACAAAGCACTATTAGAGTGGAAACTGGCCAGCGTTGTGTCAGACAACAAGCAAGGCTTTTTAAAGTATGTCAATATCAAGAGGAGGTCTAAAGAAAACATGAGACTGATACTTGTTGAAGACAGTAACCTGACCGACAGGGATGAAGAAGAAGAGGAGGCATTCAATGCTTTTCTTCCCTCAGTCTTTAATACTGCAAATGAACATTGGGCTGCCCAGTCCACTGAGTCAGAGGACCACGAATGCAGGAACAGTGACTTTCCATTGGTGGACACAGAAATTGTCAGGGATTGGATGCATCAGCGGAATGTTCACAAGTCCATGGCGCCTGATGGGATTTGTCCCAGATTACTGAAGGAGCTAGTTCATGTTACAGCAAGACACCACTTGATCAGCTGCCAGAGGCCTTGCGAGACTGGGGAGGGGGTCCCGCTGACTGGAAGCTAGACAATGTTCTTCCAATTTACAAGAAGGGCAAGAGGGAAGACCCAGGAAACTACTGACCTGTTAGTCCAACCTCAGACCCTGGGAAAATTATAGATTAAAGATGATACTGAGTACTACTGAAAAGCATTGAAAGAACAATGCAATCATCAGGTGCAGTCAACATGGATTCACCAAGGGAAAGTCCTCTTTAATTAATTTGATGTCATAAAATCATAGAATGGTTTGATTTCGAAGGCACCTTAAAGATCACCTAGATCCACCACTCCTGCCATGGGCAGGGACACCTCCCACTAGACCAGGTTGCTCAAAGCCCCATCCAGCCTGGTCTTGAAAACTTACAGGGAAGGGGTATCCACAACTTCCCTGGGAAACCCGTTCCAGTGTCTCATCGCCCTCACAGTAAAGAATTTCTTCCTAATATCTAATCTATATCTCCCCTCTTTCAGTTTAAAACCATTCCCCTTTTTCCTATTGCTACACTCCTTAATAAAGAGTCCCTTCCCATCTTTGCTGGAGGCCTCCTTTACATACTGGAAGGCTTCTATAAGGTCTCCCTGAAGCCTTCTCCTCTCCACGCTGAACAACCCCAACTCTCTCAGTCTCTCTTCATAGGAAAGGTGCTCCAGTGCTCTGGTCATCCTCATGGCCCTCCTCCGGACTCACTCCAACAGGTCCACACTCTTCTATTATAAGGTCACCTGCCCTGTGCATGAAGCAAGGCTGTGGATGTAGTTTTTCTGGATTCTTGTGTGACTGTAGATATCATCCCTCGGAGAATTCTTCTGGACACGTTGTTCAACTGTGAGATGAGCACGTTCACTGTCAGCGGGGTGAAGAACCAGCTGAAGGGCAGAGCTCTAAGGGTTGCAGTGAATAGGGGAGCAACGTCTGGCGGGTGACACGTCACCAGCGGTGTTCCTCAGGGTTCAATTCTAGGCCTAGTCCTGTTCAATACTATTTTCACTGCTCTGGGTGCAGGAGTTGAAGGTACCATTAGCAACTTTGCTAATGATACCAAACAGGAAGGTGCTGCTCACTCTCTGAAGGAAAAAGACGCCTTGCAGAGGGATCTAGATGGATTGGAGCATTGGGCAATCATCAACGGCATGACATTTAACAAGTCCAAAGGCCAGATTCTGCACCTGGAATAGAGTAGTACTGGGTATGTATATACATTGGGAGAGGAGTGGCTGGAGAGCAGCCCTGCAGAAAGGGATCTGTGGGTGATGGTTGAAAATACCCTTCTTGCCTGATCAGAGCGTCTGGATGGCAGCAACTCCCTGCTTCACTGGGAAGCACTATTGCAGCATAGGCAGGCACACAACGGCTGTCCAGACAGACATTGAGACCAGACGGAAAAACAGACAGAGCCCACACATCTCAGACAGAGCCATCCAGCACCCCGAGAAGAAAGAGTCCCTTGCTTGCACCACACAGTAACACAGTACTCACAATTTCCTTGCTTTTCTGACCCGGGTGGACAACTACATGCATTTCTGTGAGCGTGTGTGTCGTGGTGTAACCCCAGTCAGCAGCTAAGCACCACACAGCCATTCACTCACTGCCTCTCCCTTTCACCCACAGTGGGAAGGGGGAGAGAACTGGAAGAGTAAAAGTGACAAAACTCTTGTGTAAAGATGAAAACAGTATAAGAATTGAAATAAAATATTAAAATACTAAAACTAATACCAAAACAAATACTAATGCTAATAATAATTAAAGGAAAATAACAACAACAACAACAACCAAAAGATAACTAAAACCCAAGAAAAGACAAGTGACACAAATGAAAAACAACTGCTCACTATCAAAGGACTGATGCCCAGTCTCTTCCTGAGTAGCATTCTCAGATGCCCGGCCACTTCCCACCACTTTATATGCAGAGCATGATGTCATATGCTATGAATTATCCCTTTGGCCAGGTTGGGTCAGCTGTCCTGGCTCTGTCCCCTCACAACTGCTTATGCACCTCCAGCCTCCTCACTGGCAGGGCTTAGGATGCTGAAATGTCCTTGACTTAGTGCAAGCACGATTTAGCAACCACTGAAGCATCAGTGTGTTATCAACATTATTCTCATGCTAAATCCAAAACACAGCTACTAGGCTACCAGCTACTAGGAAGAAAATTAACTCTATCCCACCTGAAACCAGGACAATGGGATTTGTCTGCCTGACTTTGCCATTGCGTTACAGCACAGAATAAGAGGGCCAGGAGCTTGCCTAACAGCAAGTGAGACAAGAACTTGACTGGTGACCCTGGACCTAACCCCACTCGCAAAGCATTTCACAGCTGAAGAATATTATTTCCTGGGTGAAGGAGGCTTGAGGTCCTTTTGTTTGTTTGTTTGCTTGTTTGTTTGTTTGGAGGGGGAGACAAAATTTCTTCTGACATAGAATTTGGCAGAAATCACTGACACCAATTGCAAATGCAGATTAACCTGGGAGGAACCATTGCCACATGCTGTAACAGGGATCCCTTCCTATCGTGAGGCATGAATGAAGCCTCTGTATGTGCTGACTCCATGCTAGTTAAAGGAAAGACTATTGAACTGTTCTGCAGAGAGGGTCCCGGGGTTCTCTGGTGCCATGTCCTCTGCAGTAATGGGGCCATGGGGGAAATCCTGTTCATCATGGGTGCCCCCAACCGTGGTGCACTGCTGTGGTGGCAGGCTGGGGAGGATGGGCTTCAGGAACTTGAACTCGCTGTTGCCAGAGCCCGTTGTGAGGCTGATCTCATAGCAATAGCCATGCGGCAAGGTCCCTGCTGTGGCTGCATCAGCCAGGCTGCTCTGCAAGTTGCCAGCACCATAAAGCACGTGCCCTGCCTTCAGCTCCTTTCTCTTGCACACCTTGCGAGTGATGAAGGCTGTCATGGATGCGAGGAAGAGGAGTGAGACAAAGGTCAAGGAAATGATTAAATAGGTTGTCAGGGAGTCACTCTCATCCTCTGTGGCCAGGCTGCTGTGCGGTAGGCGCACGTCTGAGAAGTCATTGAGCAGGAGTGCACTCAGTGCCGCAGTGGCTGACAGCGGTGGCTGCCCATTATCTCGCACCACAATAACAAGCTTCTGCTTCACAGCGTCCCTCTCTGTCACTGGCCTCTTCAGCCGCACCTCACCGCTTTGGGCACCCACCACAAACAGCCCGGGCTCGGTGGCCTTCAGCAGGTGGTATGAGAGCCACGAGTTCTGTCCCGAGTCTGCATCCACAGCCACCACTTTGGTGATGAGGTACCCTGCCTCAGCTGATAGAGGCACCAGCTCGCTGGATGGTGGACCGCTGTCCTGTGATGGGTACAGCACCAGAGGCGCATTGTCATTCTCATCCACCACAACAAGGTGGACGGTGACGTTGGCACTGAGAGGAGGAGATCCCGCATCGGAGGCACTCACCAAGACATCAATCTGCTTCACCTGCTCATAGTCCAGAGGCCGCAGCACAAACACGTGCCCATTGTCAGAGTTCACGGAGATGCAGGAGCAGGGAGGCTGCTCTGTGGGTTGGGACGGTGCCAGGAAATATGTCACCTTGGCATTGGGCCCCACATCAGCATCTGCAGCACTGACAGCTCCAACAAGCACCATGGGGACATTGTTCTCATGCACGTACATCGTGTATGATGTCTGGTTGAAGGCAGGTGCATTGTCGTTGACATCGGAGATGTCCACCGTGAAGGTCTGGGTGGTTGTGAGAGGAGGTGACCCTGCGTCTGCTGCTGTTAAAATGACGATGTGCCGTGCCATCTCCTCCCTGTCCAGAGCATTGACGGTGACAAGCTCATAGTAGTTCTTATAAGCCAGATGCAGGGAGAACAATAGCTGGTCCTCAAGGGCACAGGAGATCTTCCCATTTGCACCAGAATCCCGGTCCCTGACAGTAAAGAGGGCAACCACTGTTCCAGGCAATGCGTTCTCGGGGAGGGGGCTGTTGAAGGAGTTGACCACCAGCTCAGGTGCATTGTCGTTCACATCCACCACCTCCACCAACACCTTGCAGATTGCTGACAGGCCACCGCCATCCGTGGCCCGCACACTGAGCTCATGATTCTCTGCCACCTCAAAGTCCAGAGGCATCGCGAGTTTAATTTCACCACTCGTGGCGTCAATCACAAATAATGACCTACTCTGGCCCACTGCTTCACTGAACTCATACGTGATGTCCCCGTTAACTCCCACATCCTGATCAGTTGCCACCACTTTGAGTAACACAGAGCCCTCTGGCGCATTTTCCAAAACCAGCCCAACATACAGCTTCTGTGTGAAGACAGGAGAATTGTCATTTACATCTAGAATAACAATGTGGATTTGTGTGGTCCCACTCCTGGGAGGAGAGCCCCCGTCTATGGCAATGAGACTGAAAACCACCTCTGCCTCCTCCTCTCTGTCTAGAGCCTTCTCCAAGACCAGTTCAACATATTTGTTCTCCTCCATCTGACTTGCAAAGGAGACACTGAAGTACTCGTTCTCGGGAGAAATGCTGTAAGCCTGGATGCTGTTGCTGCCAACATCCAGGTCCCGAGCACCCTCCAGAGGGAAACGCGAGCCCAGGTCGCTCCTTTCCGGGATCTTAAAAACTACTCGTTCCACTGGGAAAACGGGGGAATGGTCATTGATGTCCTCCACGGCCACCTCCACCCGAAAGAACTGCAGCGGGTTTGCCAGCAGGAGCTCGAAGGGGAGCGTGCACGTAGCGGACTGGCCGCACAGCTCCTCCCGGTCCAGCCTCTCGGCCACGACGAGCCGGCCGGTGGCGGGGTCTAAGCGAAAGTGCTGCCGGCCGTCCTCCGAGGCCAGGCGGGCGCCGCGAGCCGCCAGCTGCGCCGGGGACAGCCCCGCGTCCTCCGCCACGTTGGCTACCACGGAGCCGCTCGCCGCCTCCTCGGCTACGGAGTAGCGGATGGGCTCGGAGCGAGCGAGCGGCAGGGAGAGGAAAGCACAGAGACAAAGCACTTGCCTTGCGATCGCCATCTCGGGCCGGCGGACAGCCTCCGTCTCGCGGATCGCCGCGCACTCCTCCGCGGAGAGCGGCGCCCGGCAGCAGCGCGGCGGGGCGGCGGTCGGGCGGCCTCCCTCTCGCCGACTCCGGATGGCGGCACGGAGCGCGGCCGCCCTGGCCCGGCAGCCGCTGGCACGGGGCACCGCTCGCCGCCGCTCGCCGCCGTTGCCCGGCTCGGTTCGGCTCGGTTCGGCTCGGCTGGGCTGGGCTGGGTAACGGCGGGCTGGGCTGGGCCGCCTCCCCGCCCGCAGCCGCTCGGCGCCGCCTTGGCCGGGAGCACCACCCTGCGGCCCGCGGCGGGACTGCGCCCGCCGCCGCCCGCTGCCCGCGCTGCCGCCTCGCACCGGCACACGGGCCCGCGCGCACACGGTGCTGGCGTGGGAAGCGCAGCGCAGGAGCGCCGGGAATCCTGCGGGTCCGACGCTTGACTCCGAGCGCACCGGCAGCGCCGGCAGCTGCCCCGTCTCTTTCCCCGATGCCCGTTGCCCAGAGCCGGCAGACAGTCTTGGCACCCGGACGGCCGCTCCCTGCAGTTCCAGGAACACGGCGGCGAGAGTGTGGGACGGCATTTCCTGCTGCACCGTAGGGCGGAGTCGCAACCCAGAGGGATCGAGCCGCCTTCCCCGGCCGGGGAAGCTGCAATCGGGCAGCATGCATGTAACAGCCCAGCACGGTACTACATCTACTCAGGAGTCTCGGGCTGAGGACGGGGAAGGCAGGCGGGTTTCAACAAGGCTCACGCATGGACGCGCCTGTCGTCCGGCCAGTCCGGCGGCTGAACGGGCAGAGGGGCCGTGCTCCCCGCCTCGCCTTCCCTCTCGCCCGCGGCCTGCCAGCTGCACAGCGGCTCTTCGCCCTTGCCCGGCCCCGCTGCGACGCTGCTTTGCGGGCTGCGCAGGACGGGCCTCAGGAACTGGAACTGCCTCCTCCCCGAGCCGCTGCTCAGGCACACTTCGTAGCGCTCGGCCGGCCACAGAGTGACCGTGCCGGCCACGTCCACGGTGTCGGCGGTGAAGTCGCTGTCAGCGTAGCAGCGGGCAGAGGGAGGCGAAAGGCGTGCCCGGAGGCGAGCCTTGGAGAGTTTGGCCGCCGAAAAGGCGAGGACGGAGAGGAGGAGGAGCGAGGAGACGCAGCCCAGGGCAGCCGTGTGGTAGGTGGTGAGCAAGTCCTCCTCGGGCGTCTGCGGCTGCTGCTGCTGCCGCCCCGCAGGAGCGTGGGAGAGCTGCAGGAAGGCGTCGGAGAAGCCGTCCACCAGGGCGATGCCGAGGGTGGCGATGGAGGAGCGCGGCGGCTGCCCGCTGTCCCGCGCTAGCACGACTAGCCTCTGGCGGGGCGCGTCCCTCTCCGCCACAGCCCGCGCCGTGCGCACCTCGCCGCTGTGCAGCCCCACGCGAAACAGCCCCGGCTCCGTCGCCTTCGCCAGCTCGTACGACAGCCACGCGTTCTGCCCCTCGTCCGCGTCCACCGCCACCACCTTGGCCACCAGGTAGCCCTCCCGTGCCCAGCGCGGCACCAGCTCGCCCGCCGTCGCGCTGCTGTCGGGGGGCGGGTGCAGCAGGACGGGTGCGTTGTCATTCTCGTCCCGCACCACCACGCGCAGCACGGCCTGAGCGCTGAGCGGCGGCGACCCGCTGTCGGCGGCGCGCACCATCACCTCGAAGGCACGCAACTCTTCGTAGTCCAGCGGGCGCAGTGCCCGCACGGTTCCGTTCTCCGCGTCCACGGACACGAAGGATGCCGCTGCGACGCGGCAGCGGCCCCAGCGCGTATCTCACGCAGGCGTTTTTTCCTGTGTCGGCGTCCGTGGCGCTCAGGCGGCCCAGGCTTGTCCCCGCGGGCTCGTTTTCGCTCAGCACCATGGTGTAAACGTCCTGGGAGAAGGAGGGTGCGTTGTCGTTCACGTCCAAGAGCCCCACGAGCAGCGTCTTGGACGCCGAGAGAGGCGGAAAGCCCTCGTCGCAGGCGCGCACCGTCACGTTGTACTCCGCCACCTGTTCGCGGTCCAGCTCCCCTGATGTCACCAGCGCGTACGAGTCCGCCGCCAGCGGCGTGAGACTGAAGGGCTGCTCGCCCGGCAGCTCGCACCTTGTCCTGCCATTGTCCCCCGAGTCCCAGTCCCGCACGTTGAAGAGGGCCACCACCGTGTTTGGCGGGGCGGCTTCCGAGATCGTACTTGTGAGGGAGGTGATGATCACCTTGGGGGCGTTGTCGTTCACGTCCTCCACCTGCACCTTCACCTTGCAGTACGTGGTCAGGCCCCCTCCGTCTGTGGCCTGGACGTCTATTTCGTAGGTCTTTGTTTCTTCATAGTCCACCGGCTTTTTCAGTCGAATCTGCCCAGTCCCTGGATTTATTTTAAATGTTCGGAGATTTTCCTCTGAATTTTGAACTATGGAATAGGTTATATCCCCGTTCGTTCCCGAGTCTAAATCGCTAGCAGACACCACCGCCACTGGGGTATCTTCGGCGCTGTTTTCTAATACTCGGACTGTATACAGACTGCGGGAAAATACCGGGATGTTGTCATTTATATCCAGGACTACCACGCGGATTAAGGCGGTACCAGGGCGCGGTGGAGACCCACCGTCCACAGCCATGACACTGAAAGCCACTTCTGCCTGCTGCTCCCGGTCCAGGGCCCGGTCCAACACCAGCTCGGCATACCTCCTGCCGTCACTCCGCCTCCGGGTGTAGATATGGAAGTAGTCGGTCGAGCTGATCCTGTAATGCTGAAGGCTGTTGTTCCCTACATCTGGATCCTGAGCGCTTTCCAACAAAAATCGAGCCTCCGGCATTGCAGTTTCCGGGATCTTTAAAACTATCTCTTTATTTAAGAACACGGGAGCATGATCATTTATGTCGGTGAGGCTCACCTCAGCTCAGGAGGACTGCAGTGGGCTCTCCAGCAGTACCTCGAAACGCACCAGGCAGGGCTCGCTCTGCCCGCACAGCTCCTCCCGGTCCACCTACTCTCGCACCACCAAATCCCCGGTGTGTTGGTCCAACTGTAAATACTGCTTTTCTCCTTCAGGAACGAGCCGAGCCTGTCGAGCGGATAATTCCTCAGCGGTCAGTCCCAAATCCTTAGCGATATTCGCCACAAAGGAGCCTCTCTCCGCCTCTTCGGGCACGGAGTCCCGGGCGGTTTCTGCTCTCATCCCCGACACACAGAGAAGCAGGATCAGAGCCACTGCTTGCCCTGGGAGCGGTTCCTCGTTCTTCCTCAGCTCCATTCCCTTCCGGCGAACCGATCTCTTCCCCTTGCGAGCTGGACAGAGCTGCCCATCCAGCCTGACAACCCCCGAGCAGAGCAGCCGGGATGGTGCAGCCCCGCCCGGCAGAGCCCCGGGGGAGGCGGATCTGGGAGCTGCGCAGAGCCTCCGCGCCTCTGCGGTCAGCAGCGGCACCAGGCGGCCGACCTGCAGAAGGACGCGGAGATTTCCCAGCGCAAAGCCGGCAAAACGGAGAGAAACCGATTTCTTTCTCTGTTCCGAAGTCAAGGCATACAGATTTAATTGTCCATAGAATCCTATTCAAAGTATGGCCACCACTTGAATGAGCAGTGCTTCTGTTTGCCTTTTGTTTGAAAATTAGATTTATTTAAAGCTGTTTTTCTAATGTCCCTTCGTACACCGGCTTGAACTGTTTATGCACAGTGAAGAAATTACTTTTAGGCTGTTTAGCTACAAAAAGCTGTGTAGTGTTACGGGTGTCTAGCTGGTCCATGAACCACGGCAGCGATCGCCGCGTAATTCCCAGTAGCAATTCTCGGGCGGGTTTCTGGAAGGGACTGAGATTGTTCCCCCAACTGGAAGCTCTCGCAAAGAGGCGTGGGGCAGCATCTCTCGGGCTTGGCTCAGAAAAGCCTTGCTTCGGCTTCTAAGAACGGCCTGTTTCCAGGTCGCTCTATTTTCCCCTCCATAAAATCTACTCCAAAAGCACCGATTTATTCCCGAAATCCTGCTCGTGGGGGGCTGTTTCCTCAGCGATGACTAAGAAGTGACCTTCGAGACAGCACAATCACCCGAGGGAATTCCAAGTAGGTTTTATTGTTTTCTGTCATCAGGCATTTGACTCTTAAAAATGTGTGAGCGACAGGAAATATCACGTTACATTATAGATCAATACCTATTAATGAAAGAAAACTTCTTGATGCTCTATGTTCTACAGTGCCTTAAGTTTAATGTAAATGTTTTAGCCTATTTTACCGTAAAACCACAAACAGCACTTTTAATTCTCTACTACCTTATACTGAAAAATCCTGAAATGTTCATTTCAACTTCACATTACAAAAAAAAAAAAAAAGGAGAGAATATTTTGCTCAAAGCTTCAGAGCTCAATCTTACAGTACGAAGAACCTGTAAACTCCTGTTCAAATATGCGAAGTGTGCCAATGATGCCAGCCGTTTCTAATGTAATCAGCTTCTGCTTGTTATTAAGGAGTTACTTTGCAGACACCACTTGATTTTGCTTAATGATATCTGTTTGGCCTGGTGTTGCACAGACTGCAGAAAATTAAGACACAGTTACAGAGCCCTCTCCATAAGAAAAACAGACAACCAAACAAAAAATACCACAGAAAAGGTGATGTAGGAAAAAGTTATCTTGAAGGTCTGCTTCCAGTTTTCAGGATTTACCTTGACATCTAGAAGCAGTAGCACTCTCAAAATCATACATCAAGTCTCGGTGTAATCAACATGCAACACAGTCCTCTTCCAGCCATATCACAATTACAAAATACCTACATGAATAAAGTACTGCTCAAAAGGAGAGTGGTTTTGCTCTCTCACAGAGAAGCCTTTCACCTCCCCGGTCCTTTTTTGGTGGGTGCTTGTTCTCTTCATTCTCTTTTCCCTGTGGGGACGTTAGCCAGTGAGGACAGACATGCTTGTCTTTCTCCTCACTTACTGATGGGTGAGCCAAGGGTTTTGATCAGAATTGATGTTTAGCTCCATCCCCCTGTTTGCAGTGCAAGCTGCTTCCGCAGGTCTGGGACCTGGCTCTTCAGAGAGGGGAGCTCTGCCCTGCAAAGAACAGAGAGTGGAGGTTGTCGTTTGGGCGTTGAAGGGAAGTACACATCAGCAAGACCCAAAGCCAAAGAGGAGGTTGGACCAGGTGGGGGGTCTCTGACCTGAATGGAGACAATCTAAAGCTGGAAACCATCCTCCACTGTGGATGTCACAAAGGCACTTCTGCAAACCTTTGAGGAGTCTGAGGGAGTAATTTAAGATGGTAAGAGCTCAAAATAAAACCACTTTCTCACAAACAGTAAATGTGGTTTAATGCTGATGTATCGAGGTGGGTCCTTGTCTCCTCTGAGGCTACTGCGGCTGCAGTTCTGACAACATGCAGTAAAGTGAGTCCAAGCCATCAGTAGTTATGAAACATAAAAATGTTATTGGGTGTTGTGGTGTTTCGGGCTTAGGTGTAAGATGTTGTTTGTGGGTCTTCACTCTCATATATGTAAAGCCCTGATAACCACCTTGTTCTGGCCAACACTGTTCACCCAAGCCACAAAAATGCAAGGGAACTTAATGGCAGAGGTACCCACCTCCGTGGCCTCCAGCAGCTTGTAAGACAGCTTGAGTTCAGTACTGCTACCACCCTCGTGAATGGACGGCACTTGGCAGCGCCGAGCTCCAGCTCCTAACAGCAGTGCAGGGGATGCCGTCAGGGATGTTTTTTGCACCCCTTTGCACGTTGTCCCCACAGTCCCTGTTGACACTGGACAGGACCACTACATTCCTGGTGCTGTCGCCTCCGGGAAGACGTGTCACTAGGAGCAGGGTCATTCCTGCCCTGGCTCCCTACGAGCTCTACACAGTGCATGGAAAGGACCCACTGTGTGGCTCACACATCCAGGCCCCTACTTCTCATCTTCTCATGAGTCCAGCTGCCCCTCTTTGCGGTGACAGCAAAGACTTGCTCTAACGCAAATACTCAGGGCATAAAGCTAGATGCAGAGGGGCAAGATAAGTCAGCATTGGGGAGCCACTGAGCCTTGGCGGATCCTCCTGGAAGGTCCCCGCCGGGGGGGGCAGTGGAGCCCCGCCAGCAGCTTTGAGACTCTCTCTACCCTCTCCTCCCTCCCCAGTGGCTTCTCCACCAGCAGCTCTGCAACAATGGTAGTCCTTAATGCCAGGGGTGGGCACACCCCACCCCCCCCCGCCCCCAGCGCTGCTCCCTCCCCGCTCCCCCCATCGCCTTGGCCCGGACAGGTCCCTCACCTGTGCAGCCCAGTCGCCTTCTTCCCCGAGGTTGGCCACCTCTTGCGAGCACACCGAGCTTCGCTGTTCGCCCGGGCCGGGGGGCAGCCCGGAGGGGAAGCAGGGGAAGAGTGGCCTGAGGAACCGAAACTCGCTGTTGACGGTGCCAGCAGCAAAGCAGACGTCGTACACGTAGCTGCGGGGCAGGGACCCCGCGTTGCTCTCCGTGGCAGCCTTCGGGAACGTGGGCAAGGTCTCGGCCTCTCTCTTCCTGGCCCGCCGCACCCTCACCACGACGGTGGCCACCGCGGTGGCCAGGAATAGTGCCGACACGCAGGCCAGGCAGACGATGAGGTACAGGGTCAGCAGCCCATCAGGCTCGGCGGCCGGTGCCTCCTCGATCACCCGCAGATGGGCGTCAGAGAAGCCATCCACCAGGGCGATGCCGAGGGTGGCGGTGGAGGAGCGCGGCGGCTGCCCGTGGTCCCGCACTAGCACGACTAGCCTCTGGCGGGGCGTGTCCCTCTCCGCCACAGCCCGCGCCGTGCGCACCTCGCCGCTGTGCAGCCCCACGCGAAACAGCCCCGGCTCCGTCGCCTTCGCCAGCTCGTACGACAGCCACGCGTTCTGCCCCTCATCCGCGTCCACTGCCACCACCTTGGCCACCAGGTAGCCCTCCCGTGCCCAGCGCGGCACCAGCTCGCCCGCCGTCGCGCTGCTGTCGGGGGGCGGGTGCAGCAGGACGGGTGTGTTGTCGTTCTCGTCCCGCACCACCACGCGCAGCACCGCCTGAGCGCTGAGTGGCGGCAACCCGCTGTCGGCGGCGCGCACCATCACCTCGAAGGCGCGCACCTCCTCGTAGTCCAGCGGGCGGAGGATATAAACCTCCCCATTTTCAGAATTGACCGACACGTTGTGCTGCTCCTTGCTCTCCTGACGCACCAGCGCGTATCGCACGTGGGCGTTTTTTCCCGCGTCGGCATCTATGGCGTTCACGCTGCCGATCTGGAGCATGGGGCTGTTGTTCTCTGTGACCGACATGGTGTAAATCTCCTGCGTGAACTCCGGGGGATTGTCGTTCACGTCTGATATCTGCACGAAGATGCTTTCCTGAGAGCTCAGCCGCGTCGTGCCCCAGTCCATGGCTGTGATGGTGATGTTATACTCTGCCGTCCTCTCCCTGTCCAGCGCCGCGTTTGTCCTCAGCTCATAGTAATTATCGAAAGTGGGACTGAGACTGAAGGGCAAGTTCCCATCGATTGTGCACTCCGTCCTGCCGTTGTCCCCGGAGTCCCGGTCCCGCACACTGAACAGGGCCACCACGGTCCGGGGCGGGGCATCTTCGGGAATGGAGGCGGTGAGGGAGGTGAGCACTATCTCCGGGGCGTTGTCATTCACGTCCAGGACCTCCACCTGCACTTTGCAATGCGAAGACAGCCCCCCACCGTCTGTGCCTCTCACCACCATCTTGTGGTTCTTCGCTTCCTCAAAGTCCAGATTGCCCGCCACCCGTATCTCCCCAGTGACAGGGTTCAGCTCGAAGAGCTGCCGGGACCGCTCCGATGTCTGGGTGAAAGCATACCGCACTTTCCCATTGGACCCTTCGTCAGGATCCATGGCCACGACTCTGACTACCAGCTGCTCCGGGGGGCTGCTCTCGGCCAGGCGCACCTCGTAGACCTCCCTACCGAAGACCGGGATGTTGTCATTAGCATCCAGCACCACGACCCGGACGTGAGCTGTGCCCGACCTGGGTGGCGAGCCCCCGTCGGTGGCGGTGAGGAGTAAATTGAGCTCTCGCTGCTCTTCGCGGTCCAGCTGCCGCTCTAGGACGAGCTCCACGTATTTTACTCCATCTTTCCCTGTTCCGAGAGCGAGAGAGAAATGCGAATTGGACCCGAGGCTGTAGTTCTGCAAGCCATTGCTGCCCATGTCCTTGTCCTGGGCGCCTTCCAGAGGGAAGCGGGACCCGGGTGGTGCCGTTTCCAGAATCTCTAAAACCATCTCCTTCTCCGGGAACTCGGGGGAGTTGTCGTTCACGTCACGAACCTCCATCTCCCCTCGTATCAGCTGCAAGGGATTTTCAAAGAATATCTTAAAGAAGAGGGTACACGTATCGCTCTGCGGACAGATCTCCTCTCGGTCCAGCGACTCCTTTGCCGTCAGGATTCCAGTGTTTTGATTAAGGCGGAAAAGCTGCTCGCTTCCCTCGGACACAACACGGGCCTTGCGAGCTGCGAGCTGGCTCGGAGAAACCCCCAGGTCGTTTGCAATGTTGGCGACAAAGGAGTCCCTCTCCATTTCCTCCGCCAGAGAATAGCGGAGGGTTTCGGCCCCGCTCTGACACACGCAAACGCATAGAATAAACAAGATCACTTGCCTCTTGCTGCCTCTGCTCTGTCTCCCACACGCCATTACTCTCCAAAAAAGCCAGCCAGCGTCCTCCGTGGTTCCCAGCATTTTTAAGCAGCGTCCGAGGCAGAGCGGTGTTTGTCAGGAATCCGGGGTGAGGGTGTGTGAAAGGCGCCGAGCACCCCGACTCCGTGTCCCGCTGCCCTTCCCGAGCAGCTCACAGGGCTTTTTTTTTTTTTTTTTTTTTTTGTCTCCCTATGCCTGCAAACCTGGTGCGGGCAGAGGAACCTGCCGGTCCGTGGCCAACATCCCCACCCAGCGTCGCAAGGGGGAATATTTCCTCTGCCTTCTCATTCCGGGCAGCGCTGCTGATTCCGAGTTTATTGCTTGATTCTGCACTCTCCGTGCCAAACCGAAGCCGAAAAACGCAGTTTAAAAGCTCTCCTCGCTCGGAAGCAGGCTCCCTCCTCCATACAGAGCGCTGCTCCGGGTATCACTCGCCAGCTCGCCACCGGGAACTCTTCATACGCAGCTCTTTAGTTTCCCCCTGTGTTATGTAGGCACTTCGAGATCTGCCACTTCCACAGGACGCATTGCGGCATTTTCCTTCTCTTCACTTGTTAATCAACACAGGACAGTTCGCAAGTGCGGCTGGTCAGAGAAGTACCGCTACTGAATACGAGAGCTGGTGCCAGGGAGAGGTTCCGAAAGGGAGAGGTCCCCTTACTTCACCATCACATTAGAATGATAATGCTGTTCTAGTTCTAGAAGCTATCATCCTACTGCTGTTTTCTTCACATTGTGTATCACACCTTGCCCAAAAGACACACAATTTTCACACAGAAAAGCGTTTTCCTCCTTAATTGACAGAAGTATCCTCCCCTGCTGCCTGCTGACACCATGATAAGGTGTGTCATTGTATAACACATTCATGAAAAATGTCCCCAGCCGTACACACAAATCGAAATGCTGCAACCTGTTGTCATATTTCGGAGGTATACGGTCCTTTCTCCTCAGATGTTATCACACAGGCTTAGAAATAATCCCTGTACTCAGAGACCAAAACTGAACTCCTGCACCTGTGTAAAGGCTATATGGCCAACAGCTGTTTAGTACAAAAGGCAAGGAAACTAACAGGATAAATTGAACCCGCAGATACACAAGCGCTAACTAGCAGAAGCTAAGGGAGATAATAGTAAAGACCGGGGCTCTAATGACACTGATGGACGGGCCATTAAAGGAACCATTCAAGTGTAAACTCCAAGAAGTTCGACCACAAACCTTGTAAGCGATAAGGGGCAAAAAAAAAAAAAAAAAAAAAAAGATTGTCATGGATTATCAGAAAGGATCTCATAGGAAAAAGCAAACTGATTACGAAGTGTCTGAGGAGGGTTCTAGGAATATGCAAAGCTTATTATGGGATGATTAGAAGCAGGATCAAACTCCATAAAAGGGAGAGGTCAAGAGTGGATCTGGGAGGAAAAGCCGTGGGGAAAAGGAGGTGGAAGGGGAGAGGGAAGTGTCCTGAGTACGCCCTGGTAGTGCGAGCGAGGATCCAGGCCAAAGACCGGATAAAAACCCCAGGGTCAGGCACTCGTCGCCAGTCCTGAGGATCGACTTATATCGCGTCTGCTCCTGCGGGCTCCATGGCGAGTTCCAGCAAACGGACACACAATGTACTGGAGTTGCGCACAGCTGCCTCCAAGACCAGTCTTCGTCTTACAGAATAATAATAATAAAAAAATATATGGAGAAAACAAAATACAACTTGCACTACTTATTTTTTGCTTCAAACAATTTTAATTCCGCTTTTACTATAAAAGGAACAACGCTATTTTTATTTTTTTTTTTACAAAGAAAGTATCCTAACCTCCTTGGTTTTGACACCTTTCCTTTAGTTTCTTAGATTTTTTTCCCCTTATTTCTGGTTGCTAAAAAGCCTGACACTGTCAAACAATACTCACCAAGTGAAGTCTTAGAACAATCAGGGTCGACTTTAGGATTCCCCAGATTTTGAGCTACTAGAGGACTTTGCAGGGATGCAGCCATTTTTTGGTGATATCCTCTTATTGCCCTTTGACTTGGAAGCGTGATTGGATCTAAAAGGTTAACTTACATCAAAGGTCATGTCAGCTTTTTCTTCCTTTCTTCTCTTCCATCTCTCGAGTTACTACCATTATCACCAAAACGGAAGCTTGATGTAAAACCAAACACAAGCCAAGTACCGCAGTAGGTGTGTTGGGGATGTGGCTTCTTTCCTCATTTCTGCCATGCAAAAATATCAGTGATATCTGGAATACATTTGCTTTGAGCCTTTGCCAGTGCTCCTACTCAGCTCTTGGCACCACCGAGAAGGGAAGGTGTATTTTCTTCTCTGTAACCTAATCCTTGTCACCACTACGCAGCAGGGAACAGGCACAAGCTGAGAAGATCTTCCACAGACACTTCACACCCTGATTGCAGTAACCCGGGATTTGTTGCTCCCCTCATTTCCGAAGGGAAATGGTGTCCTTCAGCGTCAGGTGTAGAAGGGTGTAAGAGGAATAGGGATGCTTAACGGAGCTCTTGGCTATCATAGTATCTTCGCACATCAGAAGATTCTCTTAGAGTGAAGGTCATATTCTTTCAGGTTTTAGAGAACTGTGAAATAAAGAGGGGTCACTTACCGTGCACCACTGGATGCCGGTGTCTTCCATTGGGTCACAACAATACAATGGATGTGTATGAGAGGAAAAAAGAAGTATGTATAAGTCTGATGAGAGCACACTGTGTTTTAGGACAGACTAAGGAACCATAGCCATAATAAGAATGTTATTCACATAAATGTGTCAGAGAACTCACTTATCTCCTTGAGCACACTGTGATATTGCAAGCTTCCTCGTTTTTTGATTTAGTGATGATGTCTGTATCATAAGAACGTAGCTTGAAATTTCCGAAACACTGTTTCCTCTTTACCACGAGATTTATATAAATGCTGGAGAAATGCTACAGCAACATATTCTGCTCAGTTCCTGATATATCTCTGTATTTCAACTATAAGAGGATTCTCCCCGCACTTAAGAAAGCAGCCTAAGAAATTTCAGTTTCCAAAATCCCCTTCTTGGTCTTCCAGCTAGGAATTCAGATCTGCCGAGTGAAATCTCAGGGGCCCCATGCCGGGTTTTGTTCCCCGCTCTGTAAAGGCTTCTTCCCCATCCCTCGGGTCACTGCCCATCCACCTCCAGCACAGCCTGCAGATAGCGCGGCTTGGGAGGAGCAGTTGCCTGCAGCACAGATGCTTCCCCGAGTCACTGTGGTTTCCATGCCCGAGTGAAAAGAGGGGCTAACGTTCCCGTCCTCTCAGTCCCAGCCAGCTCCGAGGATGGATTTCTTCTTTCCCGTGTAGCATTCAGACAGCGCCTGAATTCCCAGCTCTCCCGCGGAACTGCTGCCCTGAGCTGTCTGCTATATGCAAAGGTGACGAAAGCTGGGAGAATCGTTCCCAAACTTCTGGCTCTGTTACGCTGAATAGCGGTGAAACATATCCTATTTGTGGTTCATTTTCTGAGAGGTAAACCGACCTCCACTCTCTCTGCCTTCAGCCCAGTTAATGATTTCCCCATCACTCTGTTAAAGGTAACCATTTCTTTCTCGCGGTATTAAGTCGGTGCTTACCAACCAACCTGAGCCACTCCAGACCTGCGGCGAAATCTTTCCAAATCCCCCAGGGACGGAGTGTGGCATCAGCGGGCTCGGGAAGCCCGGGAGACTGTCTCCCTCCTTCACATCCCCGGTTCTGCCTTGTGCTCTTGGCTTTTCCAGACGGTTCTCGATGTGGCAATTCCCAGCATATCCCTTGGAAAGGCTGTGAACTAGGACTTTTTGGCTGGGCTCTCAGCTAATGTCAGCCATGCAGCATCTGTCTGGTGCTGACTGGTCCCTCCCTGCTTGGCAGCTCCCCGCCCAGCAGCAGCAATACACGCACAGCGCCGGCCAACAGCGGCGCTGGGCGTCCAACTCAGGAACTGCACGTGGGCGTCCACTCCCGAGTCTCGCTCAGCGCGCACCTCCTCCGCTAGGTTCTGGCTATTGCTAGGGCAAATGATGAAACGCATTTCCCACCTGAAGTCTTTGGCAAATAAACGCACTTTCTTAGTACTTATTGAGACATTTGGTTTGGCATTAATAATTCAGGCAAGTATCAAACGTCTAGAAGGCGTCCTATACAAACCTTCTGTTAAATGTGCTTAACAAAGATGGAAGCTATGGACATATGTAGCAAGAATTGCTCATCTGTTGTGCACTGCATCTTCCAGAAGACAGAGAGGAAATGGAGGCGTTTTCAAGCACAGGCTGATTTCTACTTCACAAGGCAATCTCCAGCTGTTGTATGTCCCCTCCTAGAGTAATCTGAATTTAAGAACCAATTCAGTTCATCTTCAGCATCATGAACTTCCAACTGCCCCTTGGATCAGCTGAAATGGATTTTCAAATAATATATTAAAGAAGAGTGTGCAGGTATTGCTCTGTGGACAGGTCTTCTCTCAGTCCAGCGACTCCTTTACTGTCAGGACTCTGGAGTTTTGATTGAGGTGGAAATGTTGTTTGTTCTCCTTGGCCGCAAGGTGGACCATATTTCCTCCTGGGTAGTAGTACTTCTTTTCTACTAGCATCAGTTTGTGTGGTTTCTGCTCTAAAATCTCCCCTGCCTACCTTCCAACTTTGAAGAATAAAGGGAAATTCCCTGCTTCAGAAGTCTGAATTCACAAACCTTCTCACAAACATTCTGCACTCTCCAGTCTCCAAAGATAATGCTGGACAGAAGACACCTGCCAGATGTCTACCCAGACCTTTTCATAGAATCACACAGAATTACAGAATGGTACGGGTTGGAAGGGACCTTTGGAGATCATCTAGTCCAACCCCCCTGCCACAGCAGGTTCACCTAGAGCAGGTAGAGCAGGTTGCACAGGAATGTGTCCAGGCAGGTTTTGAATGTCTCCAGAGATGGAGATTCCACCACCTCTCTGGGCAGCCTATTCCAGTGCTCTGCCACCTTCAAAGAAAAAAAGTTCCTCCTCATGTTTAGATGGAACTTCCTATGTTCAAGTTTGTGCCTGTTACCTCTTGTCCTGTCACTGTGCACCACCATCCTCCTGACACCCACCCTTTAAGTATTTATAAGCATTGATAAGATCCCCCCTCAGTCGTCTTTTTTCCAGACTAAAAAGACCCAAGCCTTTCTTCATAAGAGAGATGTTCTAGTTCCGTAATCATCTTGGTAGCCCTTTGCTGTACCCTCTCCAGCAGTTCCCTGTTCTTCTTGAACGGGGGAGCCCAGAACTGGACACAGCATTTCAGGTGAGGCCTCACCAGGGAAGAGTAGAGAGGGAGGATAACCTCCCTCGACCTGCTGGCCACACTCCTCTTGATGCACCTCAGGATGACATTGGTCTTGGCCACAAGGGCCCATTGCTGGCTCATGGTCATCCTGTTGTCCACCAGGACTCCCAGGTCTTTTTCCACAGAGCTGCTCTCCAGCAGGTCAGCCCCTAACCTGTACTGATGCATGGGGTTATTCCTCCCCAGGTGCAGCACCCTACACTTGCCCTTATTGAATTTTGTAAGGTTTCTCTCTGCCCAACTCTCCAGCCTGTCCAAGTCTCACTGTATGGCACCACAGCCTTTTGCTGTGTCAGCAACCCCTCACAGTTTTGTATCATCAGCAAACTTGCGGAGGGTACACTCCATTCCTTCGTCCAAGTCGTTGATGAATATATTGAAGAGGACTGGACCCAGTACTGACCCCTGGAGAACAATCCTACCTCTTTGAAGACAAGAAATTCTTGCTATTCTCTCTAGCCATGACAATCTCAGTACTTCTCATTTGAAAATAAATCACAACATCAACACTTTGCTACTATGAATACCCTTGAAGCCAACTTAGCAATTGTCATTTAGTAAACTTTGTGCTCAGTGGTACTGAGTTTTTGCATCTTCGACCTCACTCCTAGGTCAAATATGCAGCAGACAATTTTCTTCATAAATCCTTAGAGCTGTGTGTTTTCTTGCATCCTGAGGACTCAAACAGCCCACAAATAATAGTTTAATTTCTAGCTCTAAATCCATGCATTTTGTGGGCCAAAAATGTAATCTATTGAGATTTTTTTTTCATGTTCTTTTGTCCAATTTCTGTATGACTCCTTCCACAGTTTCCTGCAGTGGCTGTTGTGGTTGCCTAGGAGGAGAAAATACACAAAGTCACATGATGAACAGTCAAGCAGCACAAGGTTGTCAGGCAATTCAGGTCCACTGTGTGAATAATCTTGGCTTTCCATGTGCTTTTCATGAAGCAACAGAGGAGAATAAGATGATTTTCCCAATGACATTTGGATAGCCTTGAAAAAGAGACTTCAGGGACAGAAGTGCCACACAGCATTTCATGAAAAAGGGCAAGAAACTTCCAGCTTGTGAAGAAATGTTTCTACTGTTGGTTACCTGAAAATAGTCACTAGAAGTGATTGAAGGAAAACAGTTGAGCAATATAATAAGAAAGCGAGAAATAACCAGACTGTATGCTGCTTTGGGCACAGAAATAGCACATTTTCTTTTTAATGGACAAGCCAGGAAAGAACCAAGCTGGGGAGAGGTTGGCTTTGGATGAGATAATATTGAAATTCTATCACATCACCTGAGGAGAGAAACAGGACTTGAACTGAGAAGCAGATTTGGAATTGGAGATAAAGCAGGAGCAGGAAGACTGAGGAGCAATGGTTAAAGGAGGGAAAGGTGCTATGCAAGAGGGGCCAAGATAGGACAAGCATGAACCTGTTTTGTTGACAAGGCTGATTAAGAAGGGTAAGGACAGAGGATCCATCCTGAAGGCAACTTAGGAGAAGCTTGTTGGTGTAGCATCTGTAAGAAAAGAATCAGAATAGGCATTAGTAAAGGGGAAGTGGGGTCCAATCAGCCAGAGGGAAAAGAGTATGGGGAATTCTGGAGAAAAGCAGAAAGGGTATTAGATATGGTTTGAAGTCAAAGCAGATGTATGGATCAGAAAGGAGTGAAAATGGACATAAAGAAGGAAGAAACAAAACAGTTAGTCAGGAGAGGAAGATTAGAGGAAGATAGAAGGAAGACAGGAGAAAGTTTGTGCCTGTCCTTTCCCCATTCTCAGTGTCTGGCTTAGGACATAAATTTCCTCTTTTCCATCTTTCTCCCTCAGAATGCCTCTCCTTCCACTTGGGGAGCAAGAAAATGATCAGAAGGTAGCAGCAAACCAAAGGGAACCCTAGTATCTCATCCAGTTTAACAGAATTAAGTCCCCAGAGAAGGCAAGCATGAGTGCCCGAGTTTCTGTCTCCTGATGCCAGGCTTGGCTTATCTTCATGCCAAGTTCCCAATCCTGTAACTATTGGATGGCATGAACATATTGAGAAGGGAGAAACACTTGGCCCAGTGCCACCTAAAATGGCGGTCAATGGAGAAGCCATTCAAGTATAGTCTCATGGACAGTGTGGTTGGTCACTGCCTGGAAAGAAACCAGTTTCTGAACTGAGGCTTTGTCACTTTTACTTATGTCACATGTGAATAGGGAGATGGGTCAACGTGAGGGAACCACCTCACACTTCACGTCTACTGCTCCTGAAGACACAGTGACCAGTCCAATGGTTAACTAAGTGGCCATAACTGTTAGTAAACCAAATCCAGCTAAGTAATAAGAGCTGTATAACCCCAGCATAAGATAAATCTGGCCTATGCTTTACAGAAGCAGCAGAGACTTCCTGGGAGGATACCTGGGAAAACAAAGGCTTTTTATGCCCAGTTGCAGGTTCATTCCTCTCACATTATGGTTCCAGCAGCAACTGCACATAAGGCACCCTCTAGGCTCACAATATCACCCTTGTTTCTCCTACACAACTAAACCATTCCCAGAAATACAGGGTGACCAGTGAACATTCTGGGACATCTTTTACACCAAGTTGTGAAGTTTAGGCTCTCAGTGTCCTAACATACCCTTGTACTGTGACTATTTTGTTTTATACCTGTTGTATCTTGTCAAAGCTGAGCTGTGAAAAGCCATATTTCTGTTGGATAATGTTTTGACATGTTCAGTACTGCTGACCAATGACATGTAGATACTCTGAAAGAGAGGAGACTTCCAGAGCAGAAAACATCCATCCTGTGGGAACAAATCCAGAAAGGGTTTATTCACTGTTCAGGCAACAGACATATACTCACGTCAATATCCCATTTACTAATGGAGTGGACACACTGGCAATGAAAAACTGAACAGCAACTTAAAGATAGATGTACACACACAGTTCCTAGTGAATAATTACAAAGTAAACAGATATGAAAGCAACGCATTTAGTGGGTATTGCTGAAGGTGCATGACAGCTAATTTACTTTCCAAAGAGTTTATACCTGGACAGGTGCAGCACATCTCTGATGTCAAAATTCTTCTACTGCTGGGTTCATAAATCTGAAAAAAAAAAAAAGTAATCTGTAATCTATTATCTATTTTTATAACAAGGGTACTGAATTCCATCAATGATGGGGAGGCCTAATATAAAATAACCTGTAGTCCATGAGTCATATATAAAAATATTATCTGCTCAAGCCCAACAAAAAAGGTAGTGAGATTTGGGCACACCTTGGGATCACTTAAATGAAGTTTTTTGTCCACCAGTAAATCGGCCCCTGCCCCGAGCTTGGCCCAGGCAGGGCTGGAGGCAGCGGGGTCGGATCCGCCTGCCTGGCTCGGCAGGCCGGGGATATTCTGCTGCAATTCCCGCTGCTCACCGGCGGAGGGCAGCAGCCACCAGGGAAAAAAACCGCGTGGTGAATTTGCAAGTCATGGGAAGGTGCGGCAGAATACAGCTTGGAAACAACTGGACTCGGCAGCTCCTCGGGTTCGGCTAGGGCAAGGGACAGAGTCCCCGGAGAGAGGCAGGTCTCTTTATTTTCTTCTTTCTTTCTCTCTCTCTTTCTTTCTACCTACGTATGTATCTATCTATGCATTTATCCGTCTATTCATGTATGTCAATTCATTTATCCATCCATTTATCCATCTATCTATCCATTTAATTACCTACCTACCCATCCATCCATCTATTACCTATCTATGTATCTATCTATCCATCCATCCATCAGCATCCTTGTTCACAGACGCTGGCTCCAGTTGTGCTTCTCAGTGCATGGGGGAAAGGAGCACACATGCAGATCCAGGGGAACAAGCTCAGATCTTGAGAGTTTTTGGCTCAAAGCAGGAAGCTGGAGAGAAAGGGGAGTTATGAGGTCATTAGTGAGGCCATGAGATTGTGAGGGGGGACCCAGAACTCTGGACTGAGCTGGGTTTATGTGGGAATATGGGTCATGGAGCAGCTATGAGGATTGTTTTATCCCTTGGGGTCCCTAACACTGGCTTTCTGTCCTTGCCACAGATCAAAAATGAAATTGCAGTAGTATTGAGCAGTGTTGGTTCCCCCCAGCACTGGGACTACAGGGCAAGTGAGGACAGCAGCCGGCTTAAACCCTGGGAATCAGGGATTGCTGTAGGAGACACCAGGGCTGAATAATCTCTTAACTTCCTTCTCTGTCAGGCCAATGCGTGTATAATGCAGAAAATATTTATATCATTTTAAATATGCTTAAAGAACTGTATCCACATTCATTACTACATGCTTGTCTTCTGTTTTAATCTTTATAGAAGTCAAAAAAAAGGGGATACAAGCACTTATTTAGAGAGAGAGACAGTTGTTAGTAATTCATATATATGTATAATATTCCTAATCACACACTTCAATTTAAAGCGACATTCCCAGGTTTGTTCATGACTGATTTATTCATTCATAATGCTTTAAGGAAAATACAACTTAAAATTTTTAAGCCAAGATTTTTAAATAAGATTAGTGTTGTGGAGGCATTTGATATTAATAAGTTTCAGCCAAGGTAAAGTGAGCAAATATGATTTTCAAGAAGCAAGCATATCATGCACTACTGTACATCTCCCATTTAGATCCTTAAGGTACAAGAAAAATAGAGTTTGTCTCATTTTTCTTCTTTTATAAAATTGTTTTGTGCAAAACATTTTTGTTCCTGCACTTCACAGTACTATTTAATTTCTGCTGAAGATCAGTTTTTTGTTTCATTTTATTTTGGTACAGTTTAGTCCTCTAGACTGTAAGTTTAGTTAGGCAAAGATATTTGAAATGCAAATGGGCAGTGTGATATGTATTGTTAGAGGAAAATGGATTTGTATACTTCAAATTCAGCAGGTACATAATATTTCCACTGTTGAAGAAAATTACATGTATATAAAATGCATGTCTTACTCAACTTCACCAAACATCACATGAGTAGTTAGGACCAGCCCTGAAGGCCCAGATGATGA
Organism: Larus michahellis; assembly: GCF_964199755.1. Taxonomy (NCBI): domain Eukaryota; kingdom Metazoa; phylum Chordata; class Aves; order Charadriiformes; family Laridae; genus Larus; species Larus michahellis. The sequence continues at coordinate 1,739,066 of NC_133906.1, read as the reverse complement.
GAGATTACTTAAAATATGTCTTAACTGGAAATTAAGGACAGATTTCTTAAAGTGTAATCCTGAAAACCCTGCTCTGTGTCTCCTGAACTTGGCAATACACTGCTGAAGATCATTAGCTCTTTAACTGTAGAGTTCTGTAAGCCCACAAAATTCTGCTTCTGCATGTGCAGATGTGTCCTGACACTACTGAGCAACTTTTTTTTTTTTCCTTTAAGTGCCCAGTTGTTGTCCAGAAGTTTGTAATCCCATGTCAGTCTTCCAGAAGGGATTGGGTTCACTTGGCATTTAAAGGGCAGACTTTGCCCAGAGCCTATGCAAAATGCAGTGCTGCTATGCAAAGTTCAGTGCTTTCTTTTAAAACTCTCAAATGGAGAATAATATTATATGATACCCTTTTTCTCTAATACCATTCTATGTTTAAAGTTTTAAAGTTAAACTCTGCCTAAAAGGGTTCAAACTCACTACTGGGTATCAGATGGTAGGAAATTTAGCATGGAACTGGGGTGATTCTTGGCCTTCCTCTCAAAATATACATTATATTCATTATCAGGTGGTAGTTAACAACTAAATCAGTGTCTCTTTGTTTCCTCATTTTATTTCTTTCATCTACATCATTCTATTTCTTGATATATTCATCAAGGCAGCTAAAAAAGAAATGCTAAAAAAAAAAAACCAAACAACCAAACCCAAACCCGGTACAAAGTCATGGGTGACTGTGAGGCTTTAAGAATTGATACAGGCTGCCTGCGTGAATAAGCATTGTGTTCCTTAAGTTGAACTTTTTAACCCCAAACCCAAGTTTACATGTGCATCGTTTTGAACATATGGAAAAAAGAGCTCTGTGCCCAGTACACAATCATCTGCCATTCTGAGGGTAAACCTGGGGTATTGGATAGTGACAGGAACAGATAAATGTTCATTATATTGTTGTTCAGTAGATGGAGTATGAGTTACTTTTACATAAAAATGCTAAACCAAGGGACTCCTAGCTCTCCAGTCTCTTTGCTTATTGACACTTTCTCACGTAACAAAAAGGCATCAGAGAAACTGTTTGGCAAAACCTTTAAGTTGAACAAACTAAACCTGTACAGCAATTCTTGCTTTGTACATAACCTTCTCTTACTTATGCATATGCCTCACAAGCAAAACATTACAAAAATCAAGATAGGTGTTGAACTGCACAGATACTTGAATTCCAGTGTCACGAGAGTACAGAAAAAAATTTTCTTCAAGGCAGTGTTGCCCAAAGGTGAAAAAAAGACCAAACTAATATGATATTAGTCTTTTAATTTGCATAGCATTCAGACAAGCTGATTGATGTTGCCTCCTAGAATCTGAAATTTTTAACTCCTTTCCTTTTAGCTGCTTTCCTTCTTACCTCATTGATGGCTCAAATGCTCTCCAGCTTCGGAACACTAGTCTGAAAATACAGCTTCCACAAGGAAATATCCAATGTGTTCCAGGGTGTTGCAAAGCAGAAAAGCGGTGAGGCTTAGTACCAATAATAAAAGCTGGATTAGAGCAGCAGCTATGGGATAAGACTGGGAAACTAATTTTATCATCTTTCAAAAGCAGCAAAAAACCCAGGCTTGTTTGTAGTTGAGGGGAACAGTAAGAAATTATGAGGAACACAAATTAATCATACAGATCTATTAATACTAGCAGCCTCTGTTAGGCAACTTCTGACTTACACTGTCTTTAATAACAGATAATTTTTTTTAGGAAAAAGATATCAGATTCTGAAACATATTACTGCTTTCTGCTGTTACACAGAAATCATCCATCCGTTGTCAAGTTTGTCAATAGTTTAAAATCTAACTGTAACGTTCCCACAATGTCCATACTGGGCACAGCATATGGGAGCAGTTAGCATGACACTGGACATAAATTTTGGCCAGACGTACACAAGCTATCATGACACCATCACAAAAGTCAATACCAGTAAGTACCGGTAAGAATCCCCGAATGGGAGATGTATCACATAATGCGTCCTTCTGCAATGTGGTGTAGGATATTTCTAAAGCTTTAAAGAGACTTTTGCTCTGTATTAAGATGATTATTAAGAGGTAAAATGAAGTGTTGTCCAGCAAAGAAAATTCACTTATAGATACTAGACAGACAGCAAGCAGTGGGCCCTGAAGAGAAATAGGAAGGAAGTACAAGAGAGCGTCAGAACTGTGCTATCATAGCTGAATCAATCAAAACCCTAAAGCACCCCTTGCGAATAAACTGTTGTGAGCTGACAGCAAATGGTGTATTCAGACACACACACACACATCACACCCCCCCAGATAAAATTAAAAACCCCCAAGTTGGTGTAACTACCAATCCACTCCAATATTCAAATTTAAAAGACTTGATATGAACGGTCAAATGAATTTCTTTAAAAAGCCAAAGTACTGTTCTAGCAAAAACTCTTAATGCATCATTTGAAGTTTCACATCACACTGGGGGGACAACCCCCTTCCTATTGGACAGACACTTGCACTTGCATCTCTTATAAAAATGTGCGAGATTATACATAGTTAAGAATACAACTGAACTTGGAAAGTGATTCTTCTGTCACTTAACGAGACAGTGAAAGACACTGAGGACACTTCAGAGGACTAGAGGTACTAGTTTCTTGGACCATGGGGACAAAATCCTAAGAGTATTCTGAAGCTTTCCGAATTAACTTCGTAAACTTGCCTAAGTGTATTGATCTATATATGCTATAAACAGAACAGAAAATGTATTAATAAGACTTTTCTTACATACTTTTACAGGGAAACTGGAAATGGAATTCTTAAATGAGGTAGTAATTTCTGAAATTCTTGTGACCTTTTACTTTCTTAAGACTCTATTTATTTTTTTAGTTTGTCTGTTTCTTGTTACTTTTGTTATCTGAATGAATGGAAAAGTTAAGACAGAACACAGGAAAACCTCTCAAAGAAAATTAAGGGAAACCACTGTACATTTCCACGTCACTCACTACCTTACCTATAGGTAACCATTTGCCAGAAAAAAAAAGTAAGATAGAAATTCACAGTTTGTTTTTTTTGTTTTTGTTTGAGTGTGTGATATTCTGAACAAGGCTTCTAAAGGTATTCGTCTGCAAGGGCAGATGATCCCACCTTGAACCTTCTGTGCTTCACAACAGTTAAAATGGCTGTTGAGGGGCAAGACATTTCTCCAAATTAGATAATACAATACAATTTGCCTCTTAGCTTTGTAATCAAGTAGTTGAACATTGCCAAAGACCAAATTTTGCAGATATTCAACAACTAACCATGTGAACTGTTATTAAAAAAATTGTTATAGAAGTATATGTCAGCTTAAACTTGATATTTTGGTAGTTGGGCCAAAAATTATCATAATTCTTTGGAAAAATATGCATGAAAGTGGTAAGATAGCCATGCTGGCAAAGATTGTACATTTCATAGTGAAAGTATCCCATATCATGTGTTCCTTCACTTGCTGCTCCATGAAATACTTAACTATAATTTTTAAATATTTAGGTGGTGGTTGTGTCAACGCTGAGGACCACCCTGACCTTGCCTCTACTGCTTTTGTCCTGCCAGTGCCTTAGAGATTTATTGGCTCTTGTCATGGATCCCCATAACCCCTACTCAGAGATTCATCAACAAATTTACTATTGCTCTGCTCCTGCCTTTCTTCCAGTGCTGGGAGGTCCTCCATTACAAGTATTATGGGATTGCATTATCAGAATCAAATTTCTAAAGGGAAGCCTGCATAGAAAGCATGTCAAGAGGGTCATCTGGCATGGTCCTTACCACCCTTCCTAGAGGGTCCCGTGTCAGTGTCCATTCCATGTAGGTGCTGCCAGGTCATCGAAAGGGCAGTAGGGGACCACTTGGTTGTACTGTGAGGTCCAGTCACTTCTGAAGTGGCATCTCCAAAATGCCAGTTTAGGCATGCCAAGGTCTGTATCTTGAAGGTACTGTTGGGGCACAATTACAGGACAGAGTGAGCACGCTGAGTGACGTTCAGTGCTTAAATAGAGGTGCTTAGTGCTGTATAAGAAGAAATACAGAATCATGTACCAAGTGCGCATACACATCACATATAGGATGCTTGGCCCTGACTTCAGTGCCAGAAGGACATGGGTCTCCAATAGAGCCTGTGTTACATTCTTCCATTCCTCTGTGGATATCCCAGTTACTGTTTCGTATGGCACTGGCTGCCAACCAGCAAGTAAAGGAGTCCGACCTGATGTTTCTAAAACACAATTATTGGACTTAGACACATGGGTAAACATGCAGCAAAAGTCCCGAGCAAGGAGAAAGAAGTACTTTCGGCCATCAGGAAGCAGAAGTGAACAAATCAACTTCCCAATTCCTACTGTGTCGTCTCTTTCTTCTAGATACTCCTCTCATTGTGTGGCAACAGCTTAAACTCTCACCACAAATCTAATGAGGAGAGTGCATCTTAATGGAAAGCAGATTATGTCAAAGAGATTTGATATCTTTCTCTGACAAGATTACAAATACGAATGATAACAGAGACTGTACTGCTGATATAATATAATCAGACATTTGTAAGACTTCTGGCTTTATACCTTCAACATTCAGATAAAAAAAAGTAAAAACAAGAGAACCATGGAAAATCAGAATGGCACATACTGAATTGAATTAAATTTGTCAAGTTGATAGTCTCACTGCAACTAATGTGGATGCATCAAATAATTGCAGTTAGATTAGTAATGTCCTATAAACACTTTCTCTTGTGCTCTTATATAGTTACAATCTTCTTTTGCAATGATATAGAGACGTAATGGTAGTGTAAACATACATTTGATCTTGGAAAGTTTTAAGAATATATAAATATTGGGATGGTGATAAACAAACAAGCCCATGAGCAGTTCACAGAGCTGTGGAATGCTTGGTATGGCACACCAAGGCACTTTTTAAAACAATAAAACGCAATGTCATTCCTGCAGGAACAAAGAATCATATGCAGAAACCTGTCTCTCAACAGTACTCCAGAAACCATTGGCTCACCATGCTGAAAAAGGTAACACAGCCTCCATGTGTGCAGTTCAAAACTGTTGACAGTTCACAGAGGAACAGTGACAGTGATAACTGGTCTAGAAAACAGGGGACACAGACTGAAAGTACTCCAGTCTCCAACTTACCATTGTGAAGTTATAGGTGGTTTGATCAGACTCTGATGAACTGATATCTATTGGATGGCTCTCTCACCTAGCAAGGACATCTTACATGTCCCTGTTATGATCCAGAAGTTTAAAGAAATTAAAACAGGGAATAAAGTAGAATTTATAACACCAAGAGGACATGGCCAAGGCATATAGTGTGTTACCTCTCTTTTGATACCTTCAAGTCAATAGGTGGGGGTCTTTTTAAAGATTGTAATTCTGTTGAAGTCAGTGTTGTTGCAGGGATCAGTGGATACGAATATGCAGTGTATGCCATGCACAAAGCAGGTTAGATGATCACAAAATCCTTCTTGCATCTCCAAAATACATCCATTGGTATCTAACATACTCCAGGTCATATATCATGTCTTCTGTATTTAGCCTCTCCACATTTGATTCCCCAATACCACATGGCTACTAGCTCTCAAAGTCATTTAACCTTTTAATTAACACTCAGATTCCCCAGGAATTACGTTTTTAAGCAATATAATGAATCAAATTCAGCTTTTACTCCGCTATGTGCCCCTAGTAGACATGAAGGGAACTAGAGATTTTCACAGAAGTGTAAAAGATAAAACAAAGTGCAAACTTCCTACCTGTGGAAACAAATACAATTCTCTCTCCTTCTGATCAACACATATGTGAGCATCAGGTGTTGCTTCCTGTGAGTCCACTTCCCACAGGATTCTTTCAAATGACAGACTCATCTCTGTGCTGTCCCTCAGGGACTGCGTACAAGTAGAATAAGTTTGTAGGGTTTTGTTTGGTTGGTTTTATTTTGTCATTTTGGAAATACCGCTTTTCAATTCCAATTGTCTTCTGAAGAGTAGATGTCCTGCTGATGCCCTAACTATATTTGATTCTGCTTCCCCCCCCCCCCCCCGCCCCTTTGAGGTCTGTAGAGCCAACTCTGCTCTCTCTGTTCAGTACCACAAATATCAACTGAAGTGTTAATGAAGATGCATTTGCAGAGCCAGATGCTGGCCTTAGTAAAGGCTACATCCAGCTGCTTCCCTGTCTGCCATTGTATATTCTGAAATTATGACCTTTCAGCAGATAAATATCAATGTGATATGTTATATATTATCCTTCCTATTCCACCTATCCACCAGGAAGTGCAAACAGTCTGGCTTTAGCCACAAATTATGTTCCCTGGCAATAGAAAACATACTGCTTCTTGCTTATATTAGGAACATGTTTGATCTGTGTTCAGACAGTCAACATTGAATTCTTAAATCCTGCATTTCCATTATTGATTTTAAAGTGAAATATGAGTTTAATCTGCCCTAATTGGAATAGGAAAGCCTTTGACATGCCCTTTGTCACTAGAATGCCTGCTTCACTGAGCAGTGGGCCCCCATTTTCCTTAGCTTTCTTTTTGCTGTCAATGTACTTATAGGAGCTTTCTTGTTACCTTGATATCCCCCACGGGTTCCCGCTCCACCTCAGCTTCAGCTACACTGACTTGACCTCAGCACAGTCAGATCAAGTTTCTGTATTGCTTTCAAGCATTCTGTCCCTACTTTCACTGTGCAACTCCTTTTGGCATTTGAGCTCAGTCAGGAGTTTGCTGCTTAATCATGTTGGTTTCTGCCATGCCTGCTTGACTTCCTGTGCACTGGAATGGCACTTTCTTGTGTTTCAAGGAGGCTGTCCGTGAAAACAAATGATCTGTCCTGGGTCCTTTGCCCTTCACTGCAACAGTAAATTGGGCAGAAGTTTCTAGGGAATGTGATCAGGATGCGGGTAAAACAGGCTGGAATGTAGAGTCGTAATGCAACAGATTAGTATTTTCTCCTTTGAAGGGTTATAAAACCACAAATGCATAAATACCAAGAAAAGGCAACAGGAGGGAGGATTTAATATGTTACCTATGCAAGCTGAAATATTTCATTACCTGGGCTGCCTCAAGGGCAGTGTTTACAACCTTAACTCCTACAAACTAGCTAGAAAGCATTTTTATACTTATAATGTCACCATCTGTATTCCTGTTTTATTCCTGTTCTGTAAAGTAAAGCACAAAGGTCCATTTAGAAGCAAATAGGACATCTTCATTCACCAGATATTACTCACTGAGTCCTTTGCTAATGACTGCATCAACTTATTTCCCCAAAAGATAATAGCATTGTTTCCAACACTGTTATTTTGCATGTCCTGGTGTTTGACTCTGTTCTGTCTTTAATCTTAATGACAACCCAATTTGAGGAAAGTTCTGGAAGATATTTCATAGCAAAATATTATGATGCAAATGAAGCCGATGGAAAAGGATAAGTAATCTCTATTAAAAAAAAAAATCTTCTCCAGACACAACTCTTCAAGCCAAAACTGTTTATATTTGCTTTAATAAGTTACTAATAAAAAACTATTTTGATGTTTGATATCTCCTGGTTATTTATCAGCTGGACACCTTGTTCATTTAAGTTGCCAGAAGAACTATGACATACCAGCTTTTGGCCTTCTCTTATTCAGTCTTTTATTTATCAAAAGACCAGGTACCCCAGCTGCTATCTCTGGTATTTATTTCAATGTGGGTCCATAGGAGTGATTAACCTGAACAATATACATCTTCATTTACACACAGAAAGACCTGAAGGAGCACATGAGGGAGAGCAGGGCAAAGGCAAAAAATCTCTGCACACCACCACAGCACAAAATCCCTTGCCCAAAATATACGGAGAGTCCCATGAGCAAGTGGAAAAAGCAGCTCTTGCTGGTTAATGACACTGTTAGTCTCCATTACAATCAGCTATGACAGAAACAGAAAGAAACCTGCACATAGTTTGGATCAATCAAAGTGCGGATGCTTCAAATCCTCTGATTTTCTTATTTTTTTGGCATGCTACAATTTGTTCTGGTGCATGAAACTTTTCCGTGTAATTTGATAGTGTGCCTTTTCATGCTTTCTATATAAAATACATGCATTTTAACCAGCAGTCTCAAGCAAAATTCACGTTGCATTAAAGAAAAAGAGGCCAGCAGGGAGCTTAGCTTACATAAATGGGGAACTTAATATATAAAATAAATACCATATGATTTTTTTTTCATACAAACTTCTGTACCCTTGCCTTGTGCATTATTTTTTAGCCCTTCATTTTTCCAGGGTTCTCCATATTTTCCTTATTTTCTTTGCTTATGTCCATTTTTTTTCTCTGTTCTCATTTTCTAACATTCCTTCCGAAGTAGGACACCAGCTCACCATGATATATTCAGATCACACCATCAAATTCAGAATAATGAAGTGCATTTTAAGTTAAGCAACATGAGCTTGCCCATTCCTTCCAAGCACAAGACAAATCTGCTTTTGATATTTGAAAGCACTGGGTATTTTCTTTATATGCCTTATCTCTCTGCATAAAACTGAACCACTGACACAACTTTTGCAATAACAAATCTTTTCCAATGGCAAAGAACTTTATACCAGCTTTTAAAAAAAACAGTTGTAGTTCTGGTTTTCCCTCTGCTTCTTAAAGTCCAAGAGTCACTCACTGAGATACTCCTTAGAGAAGACAACTGCAGTTAGTTGTAAGTAATAGCCCATCCCATCCCATCCTAATGGAAGAATGTGATGAAGAAAAATTGTAGACAAGGTGCAAGAAGCAACTTGTATTAGACAGTGGCATTCTGCAAAATATGGAATAAATTCCCAGAGAGAGCCCAGTGCATTGTGAGAAATTCAGATGGAATTTCTGAAGAATGGAGAAACCTAAAAGCAAACACATCACCAAGAAAATTCTGAGGGGCAAGCCTGAGGACCAGGCTGTATATATTCTCTGTTGTAGTTGCAATGTAGTGATACAGAACAGTGAAAAGGGATATAGTAATTCATCTTCTTTCTTAGCAGAGTATTCCCAGAGAGGGGAGCCGAGGAGCTTTTCCTCAGCACTGAGAAGATCAAGTTCACTTTCTAGGACAAATTAGAAATGTTTCAATGATTTACTGATTTCTGACAGCTGGTAGAAGCTTTTAAGGGACCTGAGTGTAAGTATGGCATTGGCAGAGTGCAGCAGTGTCCTACTTTTACTTTTAGTGTTCCCTATTAGCAGTAGCTGGAAGCTTAAATCAGCCTTATACATTGCAGAGATTTCCCCATGACAGTGGTTCATCTTTCTTCACCACAGATCAATAAAGCAGGCTCTTTCCCAGTCTCTCCTTCAAACTCTGGGCCATAGGTCATGCTTATAGGTCATCTTGTACTAGAATCTTTCACGTGGCAAATGATCTTCACTTGTTGATGATCTTCTAACTACTAACAAAGAAATAATGTTCTTAGGGTTTTTACATTTACCATCTGTCACTGATACCACTGACAAGACAATACTGAACAGTTTGGACATCAGGGCAGGAGAGGCAGAGCTCCATTTTTCCCTTGAGGAGAAACTGAGCAACAGCAATCCGTGAATACTTCTTAGTTTTGATGACTCTATCAAAAGGATCTCCACAGAGGTCTTTTGCTTCTATTATAATGTCTTCCCCACACCCTCCCCCTCCTTCTAATAATACTTGGTCTGTTCCCTCAAAAGGAGCCTACCGTGTCTAGATACTAGCCACTCATCAAGTGTGTTCATACCAAACACACTCACCTCTCTGCACTCCAAAGGCTCCTCAAGGTCCTTTACTCATTACATTCTCCTCCAAGCCTAAACATGATGTAGCTAATGGGTACAGTGCTGGATAGCAGTGGGCAGTAGAGAGAGTTATGAACTTCATATGGTTACTTTGTATTTAGTCTGCATTCTCTCTCTCCTCATGCAAGAATACGGAAGGTCCCCAAGGAGGGTTTCTGGACAGATCATGAAAATCACCAGGAACTGGTAAAAGAAGTAGACAGGATCTGTAAGAAGACAGCTCTTTTTCTCAGACCTGATTTCCTAGTGAGCTTCATTTTAATATTCAGGGACCTTTCATGCTCCAAGATATCATACACAGTTTTCTTACACCAGGAGGTATCATATACCAGTCCCAGGTGGTGTGAGTGGCACTTGTCAGTCTGGAAGAATACTTCTCTGTAGCAGCCATCTTCCAAGTCCTAGACTGTGCAAGTTCCTCTGTTTCTAAAAATTCAAGAGTTTGACACAGTGACTGTATCACTGTTCCAGTATGGCCTGACAGAATCTAATAAGGTAAATCACTGAAAATGAAAAGTTCCAGAAGAAGTGAAAGAGCAGACAACAAAGGTAGCAGACCTTTGGACACGTAGCTAGGAAGGAAAATGCCTCAAGCAGAAACCCTGTTTGAGAAATCCATAGAGTGATTCACAAAGAGGATGTGAGGCAAAATCAGCATCTCTCAGGAGACGCTCCCTTGCCTAAAGTTTTTAAAGTCACATTTACTGTGCTAAAAGGCACTTTGAGATGTGATAAGACACAAATGGGGAGAAACATACCACTAAAGACAGATGAACTTCAAATGTTGTTATTTACTACTTGGAATTTCATCTGTTTGGCCAAATGGTCATATTTTGTTTGTGTTTGTACCTACCTAGGTCCATACGGCATTAGTCCTAGAATAGGCTTTCTGGGTAAATTCTGCTACAATAAAGTAGACACTTCTGCTAATAATTACTGGTTTCTCCAGTCCAAAGGAAATGCAAATTCATATACCATTTTTATTGTAATATAAAACGTATAATTGTTTTTTCTAGTTCAGACACACTGTTATTTATCTTGCCAGCTCTGTAAATGTTGATTGTGTGAAGCACTTCTGAAATATCCTGAAAAGTAGCTTATCATCTGGGCTATTACCTTGGTTTTAGCTGGTGCAATTTAAGGTAAAAGGCAATGTACCCTGTAAGTCAGCTGTGCATTTTGGCAATTTTCTACATCATCACTTGCTGCCTTGTTCATATACTTCTTTATACCATCCACTGGAAATTAAAAAGACAAGAAGTTCCAATACACACCTGCATCTCTGTCCTCTGTTTAGTACAATGAACTTCCATTAAGCTTCCTGTTTTCTAAACAGCAGACATGAAGCTTTTGTAATGTTTTTAATTAACTGCAGTTCCTAGGTCCATGTGTGATTCTGACTGATTTATATTCTCTCTGTTTCTATAATATCCGTTTCATAATAAACGGATGGTCACATCACACAGGATAGCTCAAATGCAACATGTTCATAAACTTATCCAATCCAAATAAATACTATCAACTGATAAAAGGCTTGAAGGAAATTAAATGTGAGGAAAGAGAGTTAATAATGTATAGCTTAGGGAGAAACCGATGAGGAGGTGAGATATAAGTCTACAAAAATCAAAAGTGTGTCAACAATGAAGCAAGAAATAGCAGAAGCACAGGGATACAAAACTAAGCATGTGCATAAAATGACTTAGGGGAAGATGTAAACTGAATGCTAAGGAACTGTTGGGGTTTATTTACATAGAGATCCCTCCAAGTCCAAACATAATCTCCATATAAAAGCACATTCTAAAATTGATTATAGCAGATTTTTTTGTGAATATTCTGGAGTAAAAATGAGAAACAGAAACCATGAAAGAGAATGACCAGTATTCTTGACCTACTTGATCATTTGCCTTCTAATATCTTTTTTCCAACTGCAAATTGTATTAGAAAAATATTAAGTGAAAAATATTAAGGGAAGTACCTAAAATGTAAGAGGAAGTGCTATAGTTACTGAAACAAATTAGCATTCCTAATATCAAAATTCCAGGTTTAACCTCAGCTTTAAATTTATCCAACCATACAAAGATAAAGATGTGAGTAAAAATGATGAAGTTTTACTTCTGCCCTATAGTTACACCTTGTATTACACATATCAGTTGTTAAATGGTCATCATAATGCTAATGAGGTTTGTTCTACTACCTTATTTTTATTACCAGCAAGCATATAATATTTTTTCACAAGTTTGGTTTTAAGTGGACTGCATACTTTTTTGACAAAGAGCCCACGGCCTGACTGTTCAGCAGTAACCAGCATAACCGACAACAGCATTTCAGTCACATGAGAAATGACAGCACTCATGGGAACGACTGAAAACCATATAATCATTAAAGCATGCCCCTTTTCCCAGGAACAGATGCTATTATTTTAAGAAACAAAACCCGCTGAAGGAAACTGGAATTTTGCCAGATCTTGTACTTTAAAAGAAAAAAAGAAAAGAGAATAAAAGAAAAAAATAGAGCACTTGAAGATTAAGCAACTGTGCAAAATGAGAAAGCCTCCATCCCAGAATCCTGAGGCAAGTACCAAAAGAACTGGGCCAATATTAGCATATGCATCCACTACGCTTCTGGAAGAAAGATGATGTTTAGAAAGATTCAAGTGTAACACCTGTCTTTTATACTAAGAAAAATACAAGAATAAAAACAAATGCAGGAAGGGTAAGAGAGGACGCTGTTAAGCTGAGATGGAGCAGGACAGCTGGACTGTTATGATTTAATTAAAGAGAGTTTGACTCAGTGGGATTCACACATGGGAGATTATTCCTATCAAATCTGACAGAATTTTTCACAGTGGTAACAAATATCACAGAGGGAAACTGTGGACATAAAAATGATTTGACACTGTACTGTATATTGTTAAATTAGAAAGATAATGATTAGTGTATATACAGCATGAAAAGCTTGGAAAAGGAAAAACCTGGGTTTTATGAAATCAAATATATGAAATCAAAAGATAAAGCATAGACCAAATTTTAATTTACTCATCTTCATCAAATTAAATGTATCTGCCTACTCCTACTATGTTTTGGTCAACTAACCATAGAGGCATAATACCCCACTTCCCATTAAACTGAATTCCCATGTTTTGCTGCCTTATCTTCTGCCTAAAAGTGCATAAAGTCTACATTATCTAAATGTGACCAATTCTTTCTTTGATTCTGGTATTGTCTTTTCTTCCTGGGAGCTCACTGTCAAGCTGCTTCTCAGGAACTAGTTTTCCTATCATTCACAGAGACATGGAACAGCTGAGGTTAGAAGGTACCCCTGGAAATCATCTAGTTCAATTTCCAACCCCCGCCTGACTCGCCCCAAAGCTGGATAAACTAAAGCAGGTTGCTAACTAGTCTCCAGCTGAACTTCCTACCTTGAGCCCGGCACTTTAGTCCACTTCAGTGTCCGCTTATCTAGGAGATACTTTATTGTGTGTCTGTAGGAATGTTACAGGAGACAGCATTGAAAGCCTTATTAAAGTCACGGTAAGAAACATCCACTGCTCTTCCCTCATCCAGTCATCTCATTGCAGAAAGATATCAGATTGATAAAACGTGGTTTCCCCTTCATAAATCCATGCTTACTACTCCAAATCACCTTCTTGTCCTTATTATGTTTCAAAACAGTTTCCAGGATTCTTTGCTCACCATCCTCCCAGGGATTGAAATGAATCTGACGGGCTGTAGTTCTGTAGATCCTCCTTCTTGACAGTCTCAAAGATACTAGTGATATTTGCCTTCTTCAGTTCTCAGGAAACTCCCTCAAACACCATGACTTTTCAAAGATTGAGTGGCCTTGCAGTGACATCAGCCAGCTCCCTCAGCACTCGTGGATGCATCCCATCAGGTGCCAAAGACTTCTGTATATTCAATTTGCTTAAATGTTCTCGAGCCCAATCCTCCTCCACTAAAGGTAAGTTTTTATTGGTCCAGACTTTCCAACTGCAGTCAGAGACCTGGGATTCCTGAAGGCAAATCTTACTCATAAAGACCAAGGCAAAGAAGGCATCAAGTGCCTCCTTGTTCCTTGTCAGCATCTATCTTCTGTCATTCAGCAGTAGGCCCACATTTTACTATTGCTGATGATACACCTGTAAAAGCCTGTTACCTTTCCAGTTGTTCACTATATTCAACTCCAGATGGTCTTTGGCTTTCCTGTTCCATCCTTGCATGCATCTTGGACAGCATCTCTACATTCCTGTGGAGTCACTTGTCCCTTCTTTCACCTTTTGTATGCTTCCTTTCTATGTTTGAGTTCTTGATCATCCATGTAGGCTTTCTGCCAGCATGGTTTGATTTTCTACACATTGAGGTGGGCCATTCTGGAGCTTTGAGAAAGCAAAACTTTAAAATCTCCTGAACTCCTCTCCAGGACCATCTTCTATGAGATTCTTACTAACAGGTCCCTGAACAGGCCAAAGCCTACCCTGCTGAAACCTAGGGTTGAGAGGCTGCTCTCTGCCCAGTTCCCTCCATTTAACTCTACTATTGTCTCTAAAACTACAGCTCGCCCAATCTTCACACCCCAGACCAGTTGTTCCTTGTTTGTAAGTATCAGGTTCAGCAAAGTCGTCCCTCTCGTTGATTCCTCAGTCACTCCTATCAGGGAATGATCATTAATGCACTCCAGAAAACTCCTGGCTTGCTTGTGTCCCATTCTGCTGCCCTTTCAGCAAATATCAGGGTGAATAAAGACTCAGAAGAGTCTGTGAGCTTGTTCTGGCCATTGTTCCTTATGCTGTAGTCGAGTGTGATAACTGTCCCAGCTTGGGAGAAAGGGCATACAATGATTCATAACTACACTGAGAATACACTAGTAGATAATCAAGTAGGCACTATTTCTTCAATAAATTCCCAGCCAACAAAACCCCTTTCTACTGCTTTATCTTTGCAGTGCTGCTATGTGTCACAGAGAGAAAATTAGTCAGCAGCTTCCATTTATTTTTTAGGATGATTAATATATCAGGGCTTAAGAGAAGGGAGCACACCCTATGTTCAGCTGAATGTATGGACTTAATTATAACTTAAAAGACTGGTAGTCTTCTTGTACAACCCTCTGGTGGATTATATTAGCTGAGGTTGTTGTACTACTCAGAAAGTAGTTCTAGAGGAACTCCAGGTCATTGCTTGTTGAAAAACAACTTTAGTGAATGCTCTTCAGCTCTCATTTCCCTACTTGGCTTAAGAGAGCCAAAGTTTGGTGACTTTGGCCCCAAAATTTCATTAACACTGAAGTTATTTGTATAAGTCCAAAATGTTTCTAGATAAAAATTTGTGCAGGTCGAAGGCAGTCACTCTAGATATTATCAACTAAATAACAAAGAATGTTAAAGTTCGAGAATTACTCATTTATTTTACAAACAATAATGTTTACAGCAATGTAATCTGTTACAAAGATCCTTTTATAATAGCCTAATATTTGGAAGGAAATTAAATGCAGGCTTTGACAGGTATCTACTCTTAAGATCAGAGCTGGGGCCTCACATATTGATTCTCTGTAATATCATTCTGAGTTCGGTTTGCAGACTTCCAGATCTCTTGGTTTGGCAGCAAGAAAGCAACACATTCATCTCTGTCAGTCTGATATTGTGGTCATTTCACAGATAAAAAGGAAGATAGCAGGTTCCTTACTAAGAAAATGTAATAACTGTGTATATATGGTAAGTAATACTTGGAAAGTTTAGTTCTGTAGTTTCATATACCTTGTAATACATTTTAAAACCCACATGCTAGAGTAGTATTTAATTTTATACTTTGTAGGGTACATGTGTGAAAGCTGCATTGCATGCCATAGCTGCATCATATAACCCTGTGTCAGTATTCTTTCTCAAAGAAGAAGATGCATAAAACCCTTTTCTGGAGTGATTTGTGAATGGAGGGAGGAAGCCAGAGAAGGAATCCTTCCATACCACAGTGCCGTGATGTACTTCTATACCGCAAAAGCCTCCAGGTGCTTATTAGTCCACGACTATTTATGTGTATGAAAGCATAGCTATTGCTCAACAGACCTGAAGAAAGAATTGTGCAGTACTGAGTGAGGTCAAAAAGCAAATCTCACAAATGATTGGTGCTGAAGATACCAAATTGGACATGTTTTCCTTTATGACTGCCATGAACCATATTGCTCAACCCATCTGGGGAATCAGTCAGTCACAGCTTTCTGGCTGCACTGGCTCACCAAACCTGGCTCCTGAGCTCTGAAAGGAACTGAGGATCGGGAAGGGGATATGTTGGACATAGACTGTGAGTATAAGCCACTAGATTTTTATTTTTTTCCAGGCCTAATCCCTAAAGAAAACTTCATCTTGTATCTGGGTATTGTAGTATCTCTCAGTTCTGCTGGTATATCAGCATCTCTGTGTAAACCTGCCCCACTCAGTATCTCATTGTAGCATATGTTGTTCTCAGATTTTCCTGGAGCATGGACTCATCCCAGTTTGCACTGAAATAGTTTTGTCAAGCCGGGCCAGGGCTTCCCTGGGGACTTACCTCACGCTTATCTTCAGGAGTGTCAAATGAGTCAGCACTGCCCCATCCCAAAGTTGTACCATTTGTTCTCAACTCAGAAGTATACAGCTCCTTAGAACCTCACTGCTACTGCGTCCTCCCCATTACTGCTTTTCACGACATCTACATTGTGGCATATGCCATGGAGTCAAAACGAAGATGTGGAAAAACATGTTTTGGTCGCTGACCACGTCATCTCTCCTGGAATAGCCTCTCTTTTTCCTCAAATCTCATCTACCTGATACCCCTCATACTGATCTCGATTGCAGCCTGTGTCCAGAATCACGACACAAAAGTCTTTCCACTCATCTAACATGTCTTAATGTCTCAGTTGGGCACCTGGAACATTTCTAAAGCCACCTCCTTATTCTATTTAATTAAAAGAAGGCTGTATTCCTTTGTGAATGAGAAGCATTGGCCTTTCTTACAGCTAGTCACTTACCATACACAGAGATTGAGTTTGTGCTGACTGGTGCCCCAGAAAGCAGATAAGGACAACCTAAAGGTAGGCTTCAGTGAGTTGAAATTAAGATTTCAGCTCTTAAACATAAATAAACTACAGTGAAGCTAAAAAAGAAAGGAAGATGTAGGCTTCTTTAAGTAAGAAGAAAATGCCCTTCAGCAACAAAACGATGCAGAGTGGAGGAAGCACGAGCAGAACAGAATGATTCACATGAGACATTGTGAACTGTGCAGTAAAAGGTGCTTATTGTGCACAGGAGCATCCAATTCAATGAGCATCAGTGGGCTTGGCTTCCTCCACTGTGCTGTCACCCTTGATTACCCGGAACTTAATTGACAGTAAACGTATAAGGAAATCCCAGACTGGTCTGACACAGAAAAGTGGCACATAAAGGAGGGACCTGCATCATGAAAAGTGGTTACCCAGTGTTTTCTGTCCTTTGCATAGAAGTATAACTCCTAATACATCTTGTGCTAGCAGTGATCCTGAGTGGGCTCTTGACATGGACAGTTAGTAGACAAAACCAGGAAATCTAATACAGTTTCTTCATGGGTTATACTCCTTTAAATCTCTGATTTAGGAAGCCAGCTTGGAAAGTGTGTGTGTGAGTTTAAGCTTGCACCTTGCATAATCCATCTCAATTCCCATGTTTGCTATGGTAAGTGATGTCTTTTTTTAGAGAAGATAAACAGGGATCTATTATCTCTTACTGCTCTCCCTTCATCTGGTTGTTCGTCTGTCATCCACACTTTCAATCTCCTATTACAAATCCCTCTGTCATAGGGTTGAGGTTTCTGGCCTGTTTAATCTGTTCCCCTTAGATATTTTGTCCTTTAGTCCAAAACAGAGTTGTTTCCATAAGCAAGAGTTGGGATCTATTTCCCGAACATACTTCTGCTGCTTTTGCGCTCACGATGTTTAACAATTCTGCAAGAAGTCTTTTGGTAACATAGTCTTTCTACTTTCCAAATTAATTTTGTCCTTCAAATCTGGTCCATTATTGACTGGAGAAAACCGCATCTCATCTCTTTTCACATTTACTTCCCAACCTGTACTCTGCTAACTGTCTGCTAATATTCCTCTGTTCCTCTTCCTCTAGAAACCCTTTGTGAATCTTTGTGCCTGGCCTCATCTTTTTCTCCAGTATGTTTTCTTTTCCTGACTCCATGAAGTTCAACAGTCACCTTTTAATGACCCATTACTCTAAATCTGACCTCTTCCTTTTCCCCCTCTCAACTTTCAACCTGACACTTAACTTTTGTTTGCAAACTCAAGTACATGAACTTCAAAAAGCAACCTGTTTAAACCCTAGAAATGGTTTAGATTAAATCACCATAAGGTTCATTAGGAAGAAATTCTTTATTCTGAGGGTGGTGAGGCCCTGGAATAGGAGGCCCAAGAAAGTTGTGGAGGCCCCATCCCTGGAGGTTCAAGGCCAGGTTGGATGGGGCTTTGAACAACCTAGTCTAGTGGGAGGTACCCCTGCCCAAGGCAACGGGGGTGGAACTTGATGATCTTTAACGTTCCTTACAACCTAAACCATTCTATGGTTCTATGATTCATAAGTAACCGATCCTAAAAAAATTCAGTTTTTAAATGATGGCTTACTGTCCATCTGAGATGATGTTTCATGTATACTCCCTGCAGGAGTCTGTCATGCATCTAACTGTAGAAAACTGTTTTCCTAGCACCTTATATGCTATTGTAAGGCACACAAAATCTTAGCTATGCCAAACTGGGACAGGGAAGCTTTTTGGAATTCAAAAGAACCTTGAAAATTTGGGAGGGATAGTCTGAAATAAGACAAAATTTCATAATGACACATTCAAAAAGGTACAGTCAGGAAGGGCAGAGCAAATATAACAGAGCAAAATGGGGAAATAAATGAGCGAGCACTACTGCAGAGAATATCTGGGGTTATAGCGGTTCACAGACTATGACATGCTGCTTTCAAAAAACAAAATCTCATTCTTGGGTATACTATCAGAAGTGTTGTACGTAAGACAAGGGAGGTAATTATTCTGCTCTACTTGTTACTAGTGAGAGCTTGGTTCCTGCTTTGGGCAAAGCATTTAAAGAAGCACGAGCATAGAGAATATCCAACAGAGAGCAAGAAAAATAGTTTTTCCAAAATCACAGTCTTTAAAGAAGAACTGTTTAGATGACAAATAAGGAGGTTAAGGGAAGGGGAGAAGAGTCTTCCAGTTTATCAAAGGTTATTACAACGACAACAGCGATCAATTTTTCTCTGTGTCCTCTGGAGGAGGGCAAGAAGTAATCTACTTAATTTGCAGCAAAGAGGATTTAGGTTACACACTAGAAAAAACTTGCCACTATAAGGATAGTTAAGCTCTGGAACAGGCTATCTAGAGAGGTATTAGAATCCCTTCAATAAGAAGTTATAAGAACAATTTTGGCTGACCTGTCAGGGATAAGAGTTGCATGTATTTAATGTTTCAAGTGAGGCAGAAGATCATTAGGTCATCTCTTGCATCTTTGATGTAATTTTACCACTGCATCTACACTCTTTCTATACATAATGATAATGGACAAGGCTGTTGATGAACATCTTGATTGCAGAGTTGGTAGGAATTCTTGGGATAGGCTTGCTAAAGTGTTTGGTAAATGATACCACTGAATATATTCCATACATCTTTGGCATAATTGTCTGTTTACACACACACTGACAAAGATCATTAGCAGCACTATTTGTGTCTTGTTTACCTTGGGTATCCTCTTTCTTCCCACATGAAACAAAGCTGATTTTTAGTTACTGAGCTGCTTTGACACATAGCAACCCTTTCAAATGGGAGGGAACCGTTAGCCTGATATTTCCTTTTGGTGACCTGCATGTTGAATTCACCTGCTTCCTAGGTATGATAAGAGGCAATGTTAGTCTCCTGACATGTAAGGTGGTTAGTGTGTTTTATTACACTGAGATTAGGAGATTTTGACTTTGCAGAGGAATAAGGAATGTTGTAGATTTCTAAGGACACTGAGTTTGCTGTATTTTTATGTTTTAAAAAATGTATAAAAGTATCAAGTGCTTTAAGTAAATTAAATTTATATAAACAGATAAATAATCTGCTTATGTTGAGCTATGATAATAACTTATCATCTTTAATTTTCATAATCTTTCACCTGTCCATTTTGGGACTTTCATTGTGTGACGCCGGTAGCAGAGTTGTTAGAATTCAAAAAAAAAATATATTACATGTTTTTTTGCCCAAGGATTAATAACTGCTTCAACAACTCCTTTCAAAACACCAGGTCTCACTTTTTTGCATTGCAGATCCCTTACTTTAACAAGCAACCAGTGATTCACATGGCAAGGTGAGAGAACTGTACTTCCAACTAAGACATGATCTTGCAAACACAAGACAAAAGTTGGGAGATAATGGGCAAGAAATAATTCTGCCAAATATTATTACAATAGAATAGAGATGCAAGAAAAGATTGTCCATGCAGACTTAATTAGATAGCTACTTATCGTCAGACAGATCTGTCATAAAAAAATAAATCCCCAAAATTACAAAGGAAAGCGGTATGAAGAGAAGGTGCATAAGACGTACCATAACAAAAGGCTGGCCTAAACATAAGCCAGCTCAGTTGCTGCAGTAATTAACGACTGAGGAGCTCAGAAGTTTGTATATTGAACTCCACTATTTTAAGCTTGTGAAA
This sequence comes from Larus michahellis, assembly GCF_964199755.1. NCBI lineage: Eukaryota > Metazoa > Chordata > Aves > Charadriiformes > Laridae > Larus > Larus michahellis. The sequence continues at coordinate 1,718,591 of NC_133906.1, read as the reverse complement.
AAGAAGTCTGTCCTATCAGGTGCTCTCAAAAACCTCAGATACCTAGTAGGAGCAAAGTAAATCAAAGTGCTTTTTCCCTACCTCTGTAATAAAAAACTAACAAAAACACCAACCAAAACACCCTGATAGCACAAAGACTACCAGCAAGCACAAGCTGGTTTAAAACAGTTTTAGGAGTATCTGTGCTTTGCTCTGGGTCTAGATAGGAAGGGATTCTTTTTAAATGCTGGACTAGCCAGTTAACCAACTGTAAGTTCCTTTATTGCATCAAGGAACAAACGCTTTGTTCCAATGCAGAAGTTTTCGTCTTTAATCTAGTATTTGAAGTTATTGATACAGATGAAAACCAGCATCAGCTCAGGAATAACAATGGGACAGGTTGGGATGTGTGCGCTTTACTCTTTTCCATAACAATAGGACTGAGTTCCATTGTATTTTTATGATAGGACCAGAAGTACACACTAAGGTCAGCAGAGGCCACAAGGGATCAACCTCATGAGTCTCATGAAGGGCAGGCTGGTATGCTAAGCTTTGGGAGATGAAATGGTTCAGAAACTCCAAAGACACACCACTAGCCTGGTGACAGAAAGGGAAAGAGAAGGGGGCAAAAAAATGTTCTGACAGTATTTATAGTCTTTCATTAGCTGTACCTTCATGTGATGTTTACTGAAATTTAGGTTTTAAGCCAAAGAAGGCACATTGTATCATGTTCCCAAGTTGCACAACAGGTCAGGAAGAAGTGATAGGGCTGGAATATATGCAAGAGGAGAACAACTTTTTTTTGTTGTTGTTGTTGAGTCAGCAATGCACCGCTGGTGTAAACCACTCGTGTTTACTTCATGCCTTTAATCTGTCTGCAGTCTGTAGAAGAATACATCCCTAGAGTCTTTCCTCTGCTAGTCCTTGAATCTAGCAGCTGTCACTTTAAGTTTATTTCTTCCCTTGTCTGGAAGCTATTTTAGTGCAAATGCAAGTAACATGTGCTCTGAGCAAGGCTCCTAAGAGCAGCCAGCATGACAGGTATACTCCTACATATGTGTATTATCTTCTTTCAACAGGCTAGAAACTGGTGGCAAATATTTTTCTCTTTAATGTATTTTTTGTTAATCCATGGTTTGTTGCAGTGTTCCTTTTCCCCCAGTACTTCCCAAATCATCCCCTATAGCATAAAGTATTAGCCATGGCAGCCTAGTAGAGTTTAATGTGCTAGTGGCCTCACAGCAGCCAAAAGATCCTGGGGAAGGAGTAGCACAAGGACCTGTGCTAGGGATCAGATCTATTACAGGTCTCCTCCACTGCAGTATTTCATGTCTGCGTCTCTTGTGCTAGGGATCAGATCTATTACAGGTCTCCTCCACTGCAGTATTTCATGTCTGCGTCTCTTGAGCTCCAGCCTATTTGATCAGCAATTGCTTTTCAATCTTGAGAAAAGGAAATCTCTCAGACTCAGGAGTTACACTGCCTTGTTTCTGGCTTTTTCATTGCTCCCGGAGTGTGTTGTCGTTTCATGCTTCCCCTTATAGTGCAGAGAATTACCCCACAACCATTTCTCCATCACTCTCTTTTTCTGTGCCTGTATTATGAGCTAGTGACTTAGGAGAGCCTGAATTTCATTCCATTAGTCATCCTCTCCCTTTAACCAGTATGTATTACATTGCCATCGTATCTTGCTCCCCAGAATAATAACATTAATCTTTTCATCAACACAGAAACCCACATTCCTCCTACACTCAATACTCTGATGAGATCCAAACTGGGGGGAAGGCTTGAGGATGAGGGGGACTGGGAACACCAATTGAGGGTGGAGGTGGTAATTTGCATAACACATTTACTCTGGACTTATTCATAACTAACCAATCAACTGCTTGACTCCAAAAACTGGATGGCTTGGAGAAGATTAACAATAGCAAATGAGTAATCTTGCTGGGCTTTCTTACTCTGTCTAAAACATGATTTTAGTAGCTTCCCCTATGAAGAGACAGAAGAGGAACTTCTGGCTAGACAAGCTTCCAGGAGCAGACATCTCTAATAGCCAAAGGGTGAGATTTCCCTATCAAAACTGGGATGTTCACGGTGCAGACTGTCACCTTGGAGCTCATTGTCTGGGCTCTCTTTACAAAGAGACAGAAATAGGCCTTTCAAGGTTCACCTCATCTCACTCAAAGATAGGACAAATGACTGGAATTTCAGAAGAGTTTATTTCCCTCCACTGAATATGAAAGGAGACTCAAAGATTAGATCAGATGCAGATATCTATACTGCAGACTTCTCAGATTAGGTATGATGAGTCCCACTAGGTTTTCTAAATCTTGCCTGCACATTTCCCATTTGTCCTATGTAACTTTAAATATATAAATACTCAATATAGTATTAAATATTAGCTATATGATTTCTTCACTACTGAGAATAAAATTCCTTAGTAGACCTCTTACTATGTTGCAACTGAGTACTAATTGGGGAAACAGAGACTGCTGTGATGGGAACATTAAGAAGACAGATAAACAAGGGCAGCTTTAAACTCTAAAATCAACCCAGCTACTGTTTGATGGTACTTATTATTAATGATCATCACCACATATTCAAACAAGTTATTTTAACAAGCTTATGATAGATCAGCCGTAAGTGTACAATACAACAGAGAGGGTGAAATACGGTCAGTGCCAAGGGCTCCGTCCTTGATGATCTCAGTCCATGAGGTTAAGGTGATCAGTTTTGAGAAAGGGGAAGCTGGAATCAAAGGGAAAAATTCTTTCTTTATAAGCCTGAAATTCAGTGTTTTCTCCTTTTAGAAGACATTTCATTTTCTAGACAGTTCTTAGCCATTCACCTGTGCACTGCAGCATGCTGGGGGGAGGGTGGTGGTGGTGGTGTTACTTTCCCAGGCTGCTACATGTGTCTTGGCCTGTTGCATGGGTTTTGCTAGGATATATATTTTTTTGGTATGTTTTATCTCTTAATAAGCTGCTGCTGTTGCTGCAAACACCCACCCCTTACAGCAAAAGCAGTGTTCCCAGCTTTCCAGGGTGTGCTTTTTTAATCACCAGTAGCCGATCACCAGCGATCAACCCATTGCTGCCTTGTAGTTCTGGATGCGCTGTTTCAGCATGTGCCCATATTTTCACAGCCTTCACTACTATCCTATGTTTAAATCTTGTATCTATATAGCTAAAGACACTAGTTCAAGCTCACGTTCACACATAAATTTCTTGTAACAAGCTCCTAAAAAAACCCCAAAAAACTAACCAGCAGGGACTTGAGTCTGGCACAGTAAATATAAAGCCTGAGACTTGTTCCTAGCAATAGAAATACTACTTTTACTACGACACCAGAAATGCTTATACACTGTTTGATAGTTATGCAATAAGAGTGTGCTCACGTTTAATTCAAAACAAACTGATATTAATTATATCCTGCTTATTGAGCTCCTGCTTCCAGGGGTGCAACAGGCCTCTGATTTGGCTACAGCCACCTTCAAGCCCTAGAATTTTTGAAAGCTTTACCTTCCCTAGAAAGAGCTCCTTGACCAAAAATACAAGTACTCATTACACTAATGAGGAAACAGTATCCTTAATTCACAATTTATTTGACATCATCCTTCAAACTGCTCTGTTTGAATTAGTCGTTTATATCATTTGGTTTTCAGTGAGACTTCTATGTTCGGGTTTTTTTTACAAGCATAAAACCCAAAGGGTGAGTGATCAAAATACTATTACAGAAAAGAAGAAAGAGACTAATCTGGAAAGTCTGAGAAAAACTAACTGTGAATATAGCAGTCTTCAACAGCATAGTCTCATACCTATGATTTAGAGTAAAAATATTTAGAACCATTTACAACACTGAGGACTAAGCAAACAAGCATCACATTTCACATATTTGAAAACAAAGGATTTTCTTTTAGAATGAGTATTCAGAAATAGCAAAGATTTCTTACCTGTTGCTAGTCACAAAAAAGACAATGTTCGAACTCTATAATGATGTCCAGCTATGCAAGGTCCCGTCTTAGAAAAGTTTTTCTAAAATTTTTCATAGTGAGAGAAAACAACTGATCTTGAATGAAATACCTTCTGCATTTACTACTTGAAACTTTTTCTGCAGTGTGGAGCTGGTGGTCTGTTGGTAACCACTTGCTGAGTCTAATGCAACACTGAATTATGTACTTCAGCTTGTGAATTCACATAATTCCTCAGCACTTCTCTGATACAGTCTTTTAAAATGTATTTTCTTAAATTCAGAGCTTATTATCTCTGTCTTCGAAATGAGTGCAATTTTTTAAAACATCAAAAGCCTTGTCCTGTGTCTCTCTTCCTTTTTTAGTACCTTCAGTAAATTTGTCAGAGCATCGGTGATCAGCACAGCCTTATTTGTGACCAACAAAGATCAGTCATAATTTTAGCAATTTCTTGAGACATTTATTGCATGACTTTAGGCGGTTAAGTAGTTAGTTACTTGATCTGAAGTAACCCTCCACACACACCCTCCCTTCTGAAAATGGAAAAGAAAAAGGACTTTAAACCTTTAAAAGAGAAGAATGAACATCTGCAAGTGATAATTCACTTCTGAAAGCACTCAGAAGAGCTGCCCTCCAGGAATGCTGTTATTTGTTGACTTATTTGTTGAGGCAGACAGGTCAAGTGGCTTTGAATTAATTTGGACATTGAATAAATAAAAAAGCAGCTTTGAATAACTATTCCGCTTCAAGATGTCTACACTTGGAAACAAGAAATCCAAATTTTCACAAAGCCATACTTCTAGAATTATATGTAATTGTAACTGCCAGAATGTTTTTAACTCCTTACCATAGCTACCCAATATCTAGTCTCTTTTTGAGGCAGAACTACTACCAGATTTTGAAGCGACAATCAGTTTGAGACTACACAGAAACAAAGTTCTCCCCTCTTCTCTGAAAGAGCCTTTACCTGTGAAAACCACAGACAGCTTGGTGGCTTTATTATTCTTAATAACAAAGTTTCTCTCACTTCCTCTATCACCTCAGGCTCTACTACATCCTTCAGGGAAGTGAACAAGCAATTCTCTATCTTTTATAGCTTGAATCAAATCAGACGTTTCTTAGCCCATCTGAAACATGTTAACTAATTGGTATCAATTCAAAGCACATGTTGCTCACCTGTTTATCTTACTGTCTTTGCAGTTATCCTCCCAGCCCACTTGCTTTTTTGATGTTATGCATTTTCTCTGCAGTATTGCTACCAGACTTCAGGAGAATAAGCAAAATTAAACAATTCATTTTCTTTAAATCTAAGATTCTTTAAGTTTAGGTGAAAGCACTTCTTTTAAATTGTCTTTTTTCCCCCTAGACAAAATATAGACTTCAAATGAAAAAAAATACTTTTTCCTTGTTACAGTCCAGAGCTGTTCCTTGCCAAAAAGCAAGAGCAAAGGTGGAGATATGTCTCCTGTTCACTCATTGTCTCAGAGCGTGAAATGCATGGCCTGTTTAGGACTGAGATGGCAAGGTAAGGTCTAAGAGTGGCTGTTGCCCTAGAGACTGATTCAGGCCAAACCCTTCCTGAAATCATGTCCTTCTCTGACACTGTTAGTCTGGTATAATAACTAGGGATTTGGCTATCATGGGATAAATTTTATTTTCTTCTTTTTCTCTCTTCCAAAATGTGATTTCAGAACCTAAATGTTTACAAGCACTTGGGTCTTATAAGAGGAGTAAACAAATTAGTGACTCATTTATTTGCAGGAAAAAGGGGGGAAGAGGAAGGAAGATATTTAATAATCTTCCTAATATTTAATAGTACAGCAATGCCCCCCCTCCCTACCCTGTCCCGATCCTGACACTTAACAATAAATTAGGGGTGTAGCCCCATAGCATAGCAAATAAGGAGGCAGGCTTACATGCACACAGATTTATTCAAAGGATCCACAGCTGCCAGCACACATCAACTCTAACAGAAAAAGTCATCACTGAGCAAAAGTGGATTTAAAAAAAGGCAGAAAAAAAACAGAAAAGGAAAGCTCTCCTAGCAACTGAAAGAGCATCTCCTTCAATGCAACAAGGAAGTCTCAAATACCTTTCCACGGTAACAATACTATTTCATCAGGCCCCACTCAGTCTCCCTGTTGTCACTGTTCAGGCTAATGGTGTTGATTAGAGCAGGGTTTGATGAGGTACAGATATTGCAGCGCTAATTGCCCATTAGGCTCTGCGATGCCCATCATTGGGTAACGTTTGTTAGTTGTTTGAATGAGCAGCTGCCTCCTATTGTTATCTACCGAGCAATGTGGTCCCTAGTAGTTTTAAATTAAAGGTACAAAGCACGAGGTGGGAAAGGAAAGGTAATTAACCCATCAGTGTCCCACCACAAACCCAACATATGGGATCTAACAGTTATTTACAGTGCGTTAGTGCAAGGCCTTGAGAATTAGAGTACTTTTGGTGCAGAGGAGAAAATACTGTCCAGGAGCCTAGTGGAGACTGCAGGGCTGTAAGCGAAAGAACAGATTGCAGGGATATGAAGGAAAGGCTTCAGAATTGCAAATATCATGAAGCTCACATTACAGAGGTGAAAGCACTGTGGAGCAAATCTTTGCTATCATTGTATCTTTTGGGGGATAACAATGAAGTTCAACCTCCCAGTAGTAGAACTACAAAACAGGTATTTTGTGGCCCAAGGCAGTCTTTGTCATTAGAGGATGTTTGAACTGTTCGCTCATCTTTCAATTTTTAAGTGTTAGAAGTAAATCTTCCCAAGCTTGAAAAATCATTCTCCCAGGTTTCAGAAATCTAACACAAGAACTTCAAATTTATAGCCAAAAATATTGCTATCCTACACAGAAATAATAAAATTTGAGCTATTAGCTACTTAAGACATGGAACATCCAAACACTAATAAATAGGTGTTTTCTTCTCTCTTTTCTGTGACCAAATGATTCCTTTACATTTTTGTTAAAAGCATTTTTCCCACTTCCTCTATCCTCACGGTTTTAACATGGAATAACCTTTTTTTCCTAGTCTGAAACATATTAAGCTATGCATTAAAAGAAGCTAAGCTGCCTGCTAAATGCTAAAATCTTTTGTAAAATAATGTGTTATCTTTTAAAAAATTACATGAGTGAGAAGTGCATTAGATAAAGCATTAAAGGATCAAATTTTAAAGTCAAAAAATGAATAAACTACGTTAGTAAAATACATAAAATTTCTAATCTGAATAAAAAAAAAAATAACCCAGCTGGACAATTCTTTTGTTCCCAATGGTATTCGATTTCCAGATCAGCTGTTTTGGACAAAAAAGTAAATCATTAAACGTGTATAAAATTATGTTTCATTGTTCAGGATGGGATCTCCCACACAATACACTCTGGCAGTATATGCTTTGTGGGACTACCAGATATTTTCCAACAGTGTTGGACTTCTTAAGCAGGCAACTACCTAAAATTGCCAGTTCTTGACCATTTCTCTAACAGCAGTATGCCTGAGCAGCCACTTATACACTCATTTCTTTGTAGGATCTGATGTGTTCATTGCCTGCAGCAGAAACATACAAAGAACAGACGCTTTGTTATTAATGTTGCTTGGGTGGAAAAGAAAGAGTGCCTGTCAATGCCTCGAGTCTACATGTGCCTTTTCTTAGCCATACTCATAGCGAGTTACGATGATCTTATATTAGCAGGAAAAAAAGCAGTGATATGATCACAGTGACCTTGCTGGACATATTTGAGGAAGAAGCCCTCAACAGCCTAGCAACTGTAGCAAAAAATGTCTTGTACTGACTGAGGAAAGCAGTGTATGTAATAATCCACTGTTTTCAAAACATGCCAGCAAAGGCAAACTTGCCCCCAGCTTTTATCACGGCATGTTATTTTATTGTTACATTATTGTTAAAACATAGAGGCTGATGAAAGACCTTGTGCCATTTGCCCACCGCATGATCAGATTCTTATTTTATTTCTGTTATTTCATGCTGGTTTTTGTCATACAGAAGACGATCTTGACAGCTTGTTTACATTTTGAAGGGATTGTCCTAAGTCACCAGTCAGCCAGAGAAATGTGAACCACCACACCTCAAAGAGCTGCAGATGGTGAAATGAGACATTCATAGTTCAAAAATCAATATCTTTAACTCTTTAATTTCTCTTCACATTTACAGAAAATCTCCCTTTTCTACAACTCCCTCTCACGTCTTCTCATGTGTCAAAAGCTCTAACTCTTCTCTAATAATTTTTGACACTTTCTATGAGACTGTTTTCTCAGAATAGGACAATCAGGGCTCTTGAGAAAAAAGGAAAATCGTGTCATGTGTATAATTTCATATTAAAGCAAACAGTTCAGAAGAACTGTACTGATTATGTGAGCAATTGAAAACGAAACCACTGCAAAATTTCTAGTCTTTTGCACAAAGGACTGAGGAATGAGATACTTGAAAGTAGGATTTAGGACTCAGTTTGCAGCCGCATGTACATGACCTTGGCAATTAGATTTGTGACATTCTCCTACCTCCACTAAACTGCATTTGATAGCGGCATTATATTAAATATCACACTTCACTGTGGCCGGAGTAAAAGATTGCATTAGACTCCTAGCTTCAGTACACCCCACTGTCAATATAAGGGTAACTATGAGATAAGAAACAAGCCCTGAGGAGCTGAGAGCTTCATTCTACAGAGCCTTGAAGGGGATGAGAAACTGCTGGACAAGTATCTGCCAAAAATGATTCTAAGAAATGAGAGCACTTCTAGACAATTGTTATTTTATTAAAGCCCAGAAGCTTCACCCGAAATGGTTGTTCTACTATGTTAAGTACAAAATAAACCTCTGCTGTGATAAGATGTCAGAACAGGTAAAATACAACAAAGTGCAACAAGTGTGTGTTTACGTGCATTTACATTTTGGCATGTGGAGCTGACGGCAGGTGAGATAGATATCTTCGTTCAAGATACAAGAATTGGCTCAGATCCCTTCAGTGACTGATTATTTTAACACCTCTTGGAATTCTGGAGTAAGACCAGTAAAAGAGGCCAAGTGGCAAGAGCTAGAAAATTATAGGGCAAAGGGCCTGAAATTTGTGCCAGGAAAAATTAAGGAAAGACTGATATGGTATGCAAACAGTAAAGAATAAAACTATGGTTTTATGAAAAATGGGTCTTGTCAAATAAATGTAATACAATTTTTTAATGGGCCATTGGCCTGATTTATAGACAAAACTGTGCTAACAAAAACCCTGATCAATTTGTGTGCCTTAGTTTTACACAACAGTGATCATATATAATAAAGCTGTAAACTGGTTACTAAATTTCTTACAACAGATAGAATGCAGCAAGTATAAATCTTTCTCTGAGCTCTTCTGTGCATCTCCAGGGTATTTCTTCTTTACCAAATGCTGCTAAATTAATAATGCAGAAGAAGATATACAATTATTTCGGGAAAAACATGCAGATGGCACATATAGAAATAGACTAGAAAACATAAATGGAAAGTGAGACACCTAGGTCAGTTATACAGCCTAACTTGAGCTGGTTTGGGAGGTGGAAAGCAACTAAGACACATATACTTTACCACATCCAAAGGCATTGTCATATATCACCCAGAATGTAGGTCATGTGTCTGACTAGAGGAATCATATCCATAACAGCCATGTGTTGAAAGGGGCTTTGGACTAGTGAGCAAACCAGTTCCAGTTCCAGCTTATGCTCAACAGGTCACCTAGGGTTGTCACTGGATGTATAAGTGTTGCTCATGCATGTCTGGGAAGGACTGGGACACTGGTCGATGGAGGTTGGGGATGTTTGCTGTCTCGGTCTGTGTCAGCCCTTGGTCACTCAGCTTTACAAATGCCTAAAAACCTGTGAGTCATCTGTTGCCAGAAAGGAAGGTAAATGGCTTTTCAAAACATTTTAATCAGTTTTCTGAAGCAGAGCTTGGAGTAGGTTGGGGACAGGAGAGCAGAAGAGAAGCCGATGTGATAGACTTAGACAGGAAGCATTCTGACAGTATCTCCATTGGAGGGTGTGTCTGGACATGGGCACAAATCCATTCTTGCTGAACTTACCCAATTCTGCATTTTAAAACAAGTTTTTGCAGGAGACTTGGAGAGCTGGACTAAGGCAGGAGGAGGTGGTGCATGCTTTTCACCACCAAAATCTTTCCTTTCATTTGTTTTGACTGTATAGAAAATACACAAAGATGTAATCCGCACACCTCCCCCCGCCCCCCCAGCATTTAAAAGAGGACATAGAACTTGTGGTTGAGCTAACTTATCCGAGAAAAGGAATAACAGCCCTGTCCTTGCCCAGCTGCACAGATGTGAAGAGACCTTGGCAGCTTTCAGGATGGGCTCAAGCAAATCAATATTTGCCATGTGGGTGGGTTTAGCATCAGGGCAGCTGTCCCACTTGCCACCATAATCCCAGAACTGATTGGCAGCATGTGTGGATTCTGTAGCCAGCCCTATGCCTTTACACAGAGCAGCCCAAAGCCCAGTGGCACCTACAGTCAACAATATGGATATGTATGGTGGAGCATACACATGACCTTGCAGATTGAGGTCAGGGAGCACGGACAAGACCCTCTGGGGTTGTTTTTAGTACATATCTCCATGTTGGGGAAGGAGAAAGCACAGCATAACATAAAAACTTTCCAAAATCTACCCTGTGGGGTGTGCATGTCCTGTAAGTGTTCATTGCACAGTGTACTATTTGGCCTGCATGTGATTACACCTGCAGTTTGCCTGTGACCTATTTATTATTTTATACAGCCGCACGACTCTGACAGGCACTGTGGCAGTGAGCACTTCACTACAAAACTCACCTGCTGTAGGGCTTTCGCTTTGTAAATTAATCAATGCAGAACTAACTGCACCATCAACATTGATCAGGTTGTGAAGCCTTTGGCATTGTAGCACTGCAATACACTGTTACTTTCAGGTTGCTTTGCATTCGCCTGTGTGCATACTAATGAATGCCAGCACCTACGTAGCTTGGCTTGGCAGGTTCACAGGGGGAGCCCAGCAGTGCACGATAAGGGCCTAAACAAAGATACTTGACAGGAATTTTAATTTTTTTCTTGGGTACGAACAACTGGAGCAGTATAACTCACAGGTCAGCGGTTCCTACCATCAGCCAAACAGCATATTTGACAGCTTTGCAGATGATACAGGCTGTCCATTTGTGAAAGCTTGCTTGACCCAGGGGGCCATTAGCAAGATCTATAGGTGGAATAGTTCCTCCCTCTGACTGAAAGTAAGTGCATTTAGTGCCCTGGGTTGACCTGTCACACTTTGAATCTCTGGTATCTTTTAATTTGGAAAAATTCACCCACATAACACTCCCACTACTTTCAGGCTAATAAACATCTCCTTGCTTGTGCTGCTGGACAGAATCTGACCCTATGTGGCCAGCTGAGACATCCTCTTGTGTGTGTGGAGGGAGCGTGAGGATAAAGAAAAATTAGTTTCACATTTTTATGCCATTTACTCCCTGAGAACAGAGGGAGGTACTTGTGCCTGCCTGTTCTCAGTGTGGTCACCCTTCAGGGTAAGATGCAGCTTATCTTCAGGATTGCATTTATATTGCAACTGCACTGAAGTAGATTAAGAAGAGATTGTTACATGGGGCTTTGGAAAGATTAAGATTTTGTGGTGCTTGGTGGCAGCTTAAATTCAGTCCAACAAAAAACTATCTGAGTCTACAGGTAGCTGGTCTAACACAATTTACACAACCTTGGGATCAGGCAGCTCCTCTTTATTGGGTAAACACCCACCAGGAGCTTTGTGGATCACTTTCTCAAAAGGCAATACCTTGCATAATCCCCTTTTAGGCATCTAAGAAGACAGGCAGAATTTCACTGGGTTAGGCTTGTCCCTTACCTAACATGTGGTAAAGCCCGCACTCCAGGAAATTTCAGATGCCACAAGGTAGGGGGTTGAGAGCAAATTCAGCAAATTTAAGCCCCTTATTCCCATTACCACACAGCCCTGGTGCCAGATGAAGCTGCCCACAGCTGGGGTTCACAGCATCTGGAAATGGCTGGGTTTGCATAGCTGCTCTAGGCTGGGCCTGAGCCTCCTGTGCCAGCTCATAGGAATGAGGTATTGGGTCCTCAAGAAATTTGCACCATAGGTGATGAAAAGGAAGGTAGACATCAGTCAGGAATGGCTTTGACAGAGGCCAGGTTCTGCACTTGGGTCACAACAACCCCATGCAGCATTTCAAGCTTGGGGAAGAGTGGCTGGAGAGCTGCCTGGAAGAAAAGGACCTGGGGGTGTTGGTCAACTGCTAGCTGAATATGAGCCAGCAGTGTGCCCGGGTGGCCAAGAAGGCCAACAGCATCCTGGCCTGTATCAGGAACAATGTAGTGAGTAGGACCAGGGAAGTGATCATCCCCCTGTACTCGACAGTCGTGAGGCCCCACCTGGAGTACTGTGTCCAATTTTGGGCCCCTCACCACAAAAAAAACATTGAGGTGCTGGAGCATGTCCAGAGAAGGGCAATGGAGCTGGTGAGGGGTCTGGAGAACAAGTCTTAAGAGGTGTGGCTGAGGGAGCTGGGGGTGTCCAGCCTGGAGAAAAGTAGGTTGAGGGGAGACCTTCTCGCTCTCTACAACTCCCTGAAAGGAGGGTGTAGCCAGGGGGGGTCGGTCTCTTCTCCCAAGGAACAGGCGATAGGACAAGAAGAAATGGCCTCAAGTTGCACCAGGGGAGGTTTAGACTGGATATTAGGAAAAATTTTTACACTGAAAGGGTTATTAAGCATTGGAACAGGCTGCCCAGGGAAGTGGTTGAGGCACAATCCCTGGAGGTATTTAAAACACAGGTAGACGTAGTGCTTAGAGATATGGTTTAGTGATGGTTTTTGTCAGAGTTAGGTTGATGGTAGGACTACATGATGCAAAAGGTGCCTTCCAACCTAGACAATTCTATGATTCTATGACTCTATAAGCTGGGGGTGGGGGATGGTGATGTCTGTAAAGCCATAAGCCCTAGTGTACTGAATTGATATGATTTGTAACTGCTTTAGCATGCTGTTTCACAGGTATTGACTTCAGGTAGGATTCTTTAAACACGTATGGAAGACAGTTCTTCGAGGTAGGGAGTGATTCATATCTTCCTAACAGAGGGCTACGATATACTGGGGGCTTAGTTAGGACATAGAATTACATCTACACATATTTTCAGTTTAGTTTTCCTCAGAATTACACCCGTTTTTCCCACTGAGGCTGCGCTGAGTGGAATTTGAGTCCTAGAAAAGCTGAAGGCTTTATCTAACAAGAATGCTATTGCAGGATTAAAAGTCTAGGGTGGCTGTGATTTATGTGCTGTAATAACTATTATGTCTTGTCAGGCTTCTTGTGTGGCACCATTCCTGTAATTAATGGGCAAGGACTTTCTATTTCTCCTCAGTGCTGCTCAAGGGGTGCCAAGACACTTGAACCTTCCATAAAACATCACCAAAGGAGCTGGAACAGGGCTACTAGGGCCAGCTCTAATGTTAGCCTACCTCAGCGCTGAAGCCTGAAGTCAGGTGTAATGCCCCAGCCCTGATGCAATACCCACTGCTGAGTCCATAGGGCAGCCCTTCAGGGTCTCACGTTTGGTAGGAGATTCAGATGTTATTTCTGCTGGAATAGCGCACTGGTAACACGGACTTTGACCCTTCACCTAAGACAAAGCCCCATAGATGTCCCCAACACCCAACCTATGTGCCTTATTGCAATGCTATGTCCGTAGCATAACATTTCCCACCTGAAAGCATACATGGGGTTCTCTTTTCGTGACATGTCCCACTTCCTCCCACCATAATGGAGCTCATTGCTTTAAGGGACAAGTGAGTTGAGTGGTTGAAGTGACATGGCTGCTCTACGGGATATGAAGGCCAATTTAATACCTTCAAATCTTTGTCAGGGTCCTGGTTTTAAAATCTAGTTTTCAAGCCTAGTTCATCTGTTTCCTAATATGCTCTAGACATCAGTTCTTAAATGTGGATTAGTTACTTGCTGTCTTTATTCAGACAACAGTTACATAGCTCTGTCAGGCAAACATTTTTAATATTTGCCAAGCTGTGTGGCTTCTGAGAGATTTTTACTTCACTACATCTCTGTCATCTTTTGATGTTAAAACCTGTGTCAGAGTGATTGCGTGGAGGCAGTCCTGAGATATGAAAGGCAATCCACAGTGCATTGTAAGATAGCTCTTCCTACCATGTGGCAGAAGCAATTCTGTGGTACTTCATGCTGAAGTACTCCTTTCATTAGTTCTCTAAGTGAGGCAAAGGCACCCAAACAGCACATATTCCAGAAGTAAGTGCATAATGTCACTGTAATAGCAACATCTTGAAAAATAGATTTGCTTATCAGGCTTTACCTAAGCAGTATTACTACTGACAGTAGGTGTTGCAGTATTCTGTATAACAACATGATCAGACCTCAGATTTTTATATATATATCTATATAAATGCTTATAAACATATATTTATATATATATGCACATCTATCTGCAAATGCAGAGCAGTGTCACTGGATCATCTGGTGAGGGATGGAGGCCATGGAGAGGAGAAAGAACTCAGGAGAGTAGAGAGTAGAGTTCCTCTACTTTCCCACACCAAGAGCTAATGGAAAATAACAGAACGTGGGACTCTTGGCAAAAACACTTAAAAAAATATATGTGTCAAGGAAGTTTTGTAGTTTTGAAACAATTAAATAACAGCAAAACTGAGGGATCTACTCATTCTTTAGGACTCAAGTGAGGATAACGGCTCAGCTTCTTCCTTAATACTTGTTTTACACGAGACCCACAAAACTGCTGCTAGGGGAGAATGGGATAAGGAAGGAAGATTGTACATGGTTTGTTTTACCCAGCTGTTGACACAAACTTGACACAAACTTGGCTATACCTGGATTAAAATAAGTGAGGCCAATTGTGTAAAAGAAAGGCAGTAACTGACTTTACATTTTAAGAATGTAATTACAGTTTGAGAACAGCTGTTTTTAGAAACACAGAAAGCTCTAATGAAGTGAATGGTGGCATGAAGCAGGAAGAATCACGGACTCATTTTGTACCTCAATATGTTACATATAGACTAGGGAGCTAATACAATGAAGTTTCCTGGAGGAAATGCTATTTATTGGAATCTTGAGACTGTTAAGCCGCAGAATGGGCAGATCTAAGTTTTTAACCAGCTAACACAAATTATGTATCCTATATACATTATATATAGTGTATCATGTTCTAATAAGCACTGTTCTATAAAGGTAGCTTACTCACATTTCTCCTGGGGAGAAAGTCAATTAAGAGCATAACAACTTTTTACAAAAATGGAAGCAGTTCTTGAAACACATCAAATGAGTGAAGGGAAAATGAAAGACGATCCTAAAAGATATCAAACCTGTCTGCAATTAATTCCATAATGGATTTTCATATATGAAATTTGGGAAATGTGTTTCGGGTTCCATGTCCTTCCCCTTATGTAAGATCATTGGAAAACTTTAATTGGATACCCCTCCTGTGATGTGCAATGACCCAAATACTGAGCGGAAAGAAATCGCACAAGACTAAGCCTTAGAAGCCTAATGTAAAATGAGATCTTTTTAATGACAGGATGTAATTAATATACAACATAACGCAGGCTTAATTGTTATAAAAGCTCAATAGTTTTGGCCACTGATCTTGTATGCATAAAACCCAGACTTCCAAAGACGATATGCTCGTAGAAAATGTATGTATTCTGAGAGAAAATAATTGTTCAAGTGATAAAGCGCCCCAAAATCGTAATTTCCTTGTTAACAAATTATGCAGTGTATTTTGTATTGCTCATTTCCTTGTCATCAAGAGGATAAAAGAAACTTTTATTTCTTGATTCTTGTTGGTCTTGGCTACCTTTGATTCCCAATTCCCATTGTTGTGTCGTAACCCCCAAAACTGTGACAGAATGTGCAAATTCTGGCCCCCGCCCCACCTTGATCCTCCAAAAATACTTCATGCCACGGGTTTCTCCTTCTTCTGGACACCCAAAATCAAGGATGTCAATGGTATAATTTGTATACTAGTTTTGAAACAAAAACATTTAACTTAGGACATCTCAGCATTCCAGTTGTACTAGAGGGTTCAAATATGGAAAAATCTTTTAAAAATCTGGTGAGGTGTCTGATTAAGTCTTCTGAAAACACAGTGAACCTGTGTAATATATATTCTACTAGTGCAATCCAGCCTTTTTGTAAGCAATTCCAGCAAGAGCGTCTCCTCTCTTCTGAGAGTTTTTTCTCTAGTCTATCAGATCTGCATACTGTAATGCTTATCTTTAGATATTCTGCTTTTGTCTACCAAGCCATGCAAGCATACAGTCCTCCTGCAGTAAGCACCTGCAGCAGAGCCAGCATTGGCACACATTATTTTGTGTTAAAACAGGCAAATCGGAAACATACTGCAGCTCTTGGTTGATTCTGATAGAAGCAAGCCTTGGAAAGCCAGCTGTGTATGACCACTGATGAAAAATAAATGAATCAGATTGGCCTGTAGAGAGGAAAGGGCAAGCACTCCAAAGAAAAAAAATAATCAATTAAAATCAAAAAATAATCAAATGTTAAAGATTCCTGTAAGAATTAAATCTTTGTGCTGGATTTTTGCCAGAGGCATTGAGGAGGACTACTTTATGATGAGTACAAAACAACAGCATCCTTCTGTATGTTTACGTTACCATTGTAACTCCAGTTTACGAACATTTTGGGAACTGTTGGATTAGTCACCAAATAAAAAAAATAAGTCTAAATGTACTTGCACAGCACACTTTCATAAAAGAACAGCTCCCTCCCCAAATCTTAAGTATTTTCCCTCATGGCTATTCTTTAAAATGGAATCAAGGATTCTCTTTCTCAAGTAGCATCTTTTTCACTGCCAGTAAAACAAGACTGGTAGCAAAAGAAAACTCTAAATACACCACATGAGGCCATTGGTGGTACATGCTTTCAGATATGAGTTCTTTTATTAGAGCTTTACCTTCTGTGATGCTTTAAGACTTGCTGCAGGTTCTTAAATATGAATAGGAGTTGTCCTATTCTGAACTGTCAGCAGTTTGGAAACTTAAAACATCCAGGACATGTCTCAAGAAATCCAGTTGTTCTCTTTGATCCTAGATTAAAGGGCCTGTTAGAAATTTCAGAGCTATGTAGTTTCTTACACAGTTCCAATTAATACGACACTTGAGCTTTATTCTGTGAATGTACAATAGCGTAGAAAACTCCTTGGAATTCCCTCATCAGCTATATTCTATTTAAAAATACATGTATTGGTTTTATATCAACATCCTCAACCACATTCAAGATTCCATTTATACCCTTAGGTTTAGTAATTCACAGAGCTTTAGCTTCACAGATTCTTACCAATAAATCCCAAAATGCATGCATGGCTTGATTTAAGAAAGATATTTTACTTGTGTTTCATACACAAAAAACTTATAATCAACAGTGGCTTAAAAAATTAACACTACTCCACTTTTTCACAAGTGTACAAAAAAGAAATAATGAATTTACATTCAACGGTAAAGCTTGAAGTCCACTCTAATAATAGTTGCATTGACATTCACATACACAAGCACAGAATAAATATTTCAGGATTCTTATAAGAGCATACAGCATACATACAGTACTTGAATTTTACATAATGAGTGTTAGTAGGGTCAGAAATTCATAATCTCATAGAAAAGTAAAACTAAAATCAGAAAAGGTTTTGTGGGAGGTAACACCAAGGTACTGCACAGAGCTAGCAGGTTATTAAATCCATTTGTGTGAGGAGTTTGCTTCTGCTTCTTCATATTAGGACAGTTTGATTGCAAAAGTGTATTCAAAGTGCAGATTAATGCAAAAAAAAAAAAAAAAAAAAGAAGATATTCTTGTATTTATTAAAACATGCAAGAGGCAGCCCCCAAGTCACCCGACAGAGTAAAGCTGTCATTGGCAAGTGGCCGATATAATACAGATGTTTCAGGCAATTTTTCTAAAGCACTTTAATAGCAGCAATTGTAATTTATAATGGCTCTAGAATGACTTCTGTTTGGGTTAAAGGGCATCATATTTCTTTAACATTTACAGCTATATTTCTTTATAAATAAATATCTCAAATAACAAATAGCATAGTTAACGTTTCTTTTTTCTCTCTTTTGCATAAGTGTCGTGGAAAAACTCTGACCTTTTCAGAGACATAATGTGCAAAATAATGATAGAGTGGAAATAGGGACACAGAGCATCACAGTTACATTCCTGGGATGTCAGCCCAGCCCTTCTTACACTCTGAGGGCTAGCCTTGCCAGGGTAATGCAGGGCTTTAAGGGACAATTTTCCCAATGGCTTGCTTGGCAGGAGATAAAATTTATGGTATCTTAAAGAGCTGTAAATGTGAGGTTTTATTTGCAGGAGTGTGTACAATACGTCATGTATAAGACTCAGTATTTCCACACAGTGACTTCTCACGATTTGAAAAGTCTGGTCATCTCCTTTCAGACATTTTCTCCCCAGCCTGAACATCTTTGAACATTTGTGTTCATTAGGTGTTTCCTCTGTTGCATATTTACCAGCTCTTCTTGCATTTTATGATCTGATCTCGTATCACCTAGCTGACATCTGCACACAAATATTTCCAATCAGATAGAGGGTGCACAACATTAAAACTTTTAAACCTGTCCTGTAAGTGTCATCAAGACAGGAGCACAGGAACCACAGTGCAGAGTCCAACCTCTCACTGGCTGTACTGTGAAGATTCTCCTTTTCGGCGTAGGAGAAAGGAAACTTGTGTCTGCTTTTTAGATTCTGAAAACAAGCCAGAGTGGAGAAAAAGAGTTAACACCAGACTTAATAAAGCTTTTAAGACAAAACCTGTTAAGCAATTTAGACAGACACTGTGAATTTCCTGCTGATTTTCTCAAGTCTGTACGTACAGGAAATTTGTTAACAGTAGGAAGAAATTGGGAGTTGCTACATAGGAGAAATCTGCCATTATTACAAAAACTGGCTAAGTGGGTTCTTTCAGTATAAACCCCTCACTGGTCACTGTTTTCAGTGGTGCTGTTGCCCTTTTCTTTTTTCTCCTGAGTCTTGTTTCCCTTCTTCTTTTTCTTCTTTTTCTTCGTCTCTTCCTTCTTGCCAAAGGTTATGAAGTCACTTTTGTCAATTTGGCTGTTTGGTGGCTCCTGCCGGATGGAGATGATTGCAGGAGATCCTGGGATAATGAATTTGTCTGGCAACTCACCAGGACCACCTTGTTTGGGATTGCCCGGTCCAAATTTAAAGGTCCAGCTGTTGCTGTTCACACCAGCTCCCACTGGGGGGGACACCTCTCCTGCCTCAGGTTCTGAAAAAGTCAAAACAGCAAGAAAAGCTTAAAGCATCATTAAATACAAGCACTCAATGAGTATCAGCTTCCCATTTGAAAGCTATGGCTTTAGCCTGGCTCTACGTTGACTCTTGGTTGCCTGGCTGCTCGTCCGGGTGTTATTGACTGGTTCTTGTCCAGGCTGCCCAATACTTGTATGCACTGACTCATGAAACACAAGCATGTGCATTGCATGGCACAAGGGTATGTTTGAGGGTGTCTTTTGGGAACAGTTAGAGCAGTGTCCAGGGCAGGGGGAGTCAGCCTTGGCAGTATGTACTTCCACGCTGGATATCTTAGCAAACCGTCCTGTCAGCCGTGGCCAGGATTCCTCGTGGAAGGAATGAGTTGGTGCATCCCACAGAGGAATCTGAGAGCCAACTAGCATGCATGTATGTGTGTATGTATGTATGCTATGATCAGCAGTCATGGCCCTAGAGCAAAACCAGGAGCGAACTGAATTGTCTGGGCAGAGATACCGCAGAACTCCTTCAATCAGGGTGCCGAATCTGGTCTCAGAAATATTCATTAGTCTTCTTCAAGGTGAGGCTTTAACAACCTGTTCCCTTTTGCCAGGAAATGGGGTGACTCTTGTAAGAGAGTTTTAAAGTTTTTCTAAACTATGAACTTATAAGCAAAATGGGAAATCTGAAAGGGCCGATGCTAAATTTGTAGTAAGCTGTCAAGAATGGTTCAGAAGTAAATAATACTGCAGTGAGTTCTCAAACTGGGAAAGCCCTCACTATTATGTTTCTTTTTTCTTCATGTAATATCACAACATAAAGGCTGAAAAACACCAGACTGGTGACTAACACTTGGTTCTTTAAATTGATATGGTAGATCACAATATTTAATACAGGGAAATATAAAGTGAAGCTCTGCCCCCAGCTTTAGGCTTGCAGTATGAAACAAGTTTTAACTTTATATCCATGATTTTGCAAGATTGAGCTAATCAGATTGAAAAGTTTATGTATATTGTCCTGACAAGGGCAATTTTCTAGTATAATAAGATGCAACACAAATCGGGTTCTTCTATGAGAGAAAGTCTTAAAACCTGGCTGTTTTCATTTTTCTTAAACTTTGAAAAGTCTTTGCAATTTACAAAATTCCCCGTTTTGAATAGGAGCAGCATACTTATTTTAGTATATCATTTTAAGTGTTTAAAGGATTGTGATCAGTGGAAAGCTCAATTCTTGTGCACTGATGCTAAAGCCCTCAAATCTGATGAAAACATTCTTACCTACACTCTAAAAAACAAAAGGACCTGTCACACTTTTAACACTCCTAGCCACACACCAATTCTTGCAATACCACACAAACAATGCCAATACCACTGATCTAAGTCTCAGCATCATTGTATTCTGCATCAGAGCTGTCCAGTTGAATAGGTAAAGATGTTTGGGGGAAAGAGGGTGCGGGATCTGCATTGCTACAAGGTAGAGCTGGAAAACCATCCAAAAGGGACTCTATATAGCTTGGAAGAGGAGGCAAGGGCACAGAAAGGAGGAGAAGAACCAGAATTCCTAGGTCTTCTCCTGGTGAAAGACAGCAGGAATAGGAAACAAAATAGACACTTTAGAGGGAGATCTCCAACGTTTTACCAGACCAGAAGATGCTGTTCAGTAAACCTTAGCTACTGACTGCTCCATACCCCTGTAGTAGTAATGAAGAATATTGCATTTGCTTTAGCAGCCATTTCATGAAATGAACAGCATCTCCTGTACTTCTTATTCTTTTATGATTCGTCATCTTTGGTTTTCTTTTTTTTCTATTTTATGAAATAAAATGTATGTCATGCACACAGATGTAAGGCTCTCCTGGTCCAAAAGCTAAGAACACGTGTTGCACTTGACAGTCTTTCTCCTGTCCGGCAGCAAAATAAACACCACTGGAAAGGATGATTCCTTTTAAGCTTTTCCATATTTACGCAGAATGTCTACGTTACAGAGACGAAGAAATGTGTATACATGATACATGAGAACAGTCAATGAGACCGTTGAAATCCATGTGATAGGTTTGGCACATGGATTCTTTGTAAAGGAGGTGATATGACTGCTTTTACAATGTAATGTTTAATCAAGAATTAGAAGAGCCTCTGCACTTCTTTTTCCCCTAAGATTGTATTTAATGATGAAGCAGATTTGACTTTATGTTCTTTCCAGGAACTGCTGAAGTTGTTTTAATGACCTTAACCTCCCTAGTCTCCAATATCTTATTATTAAAAGTTATTAATGTGGAAGTTCCTCTATTTCATCCGTTGTAGCTTTTCTGTAAATTTCCTACGGTCTTAACTATCAGCTTCAGATTTTTTACACGTTTGTTGTTGCAATAGCAATGTCCTTGCAAGCTCTTTCATACTAAATGCATTAATATGATCCAGTGTTCATTTCTGCTTAATAAAGTATTTTGGTCAGGTACATTTCATATCACTTTTGTTTCTTTGAGATGATAAATTACTAAGGTGAATGCTGTGTGTCCTGGACTTTTCCCAAATTATTAGTCAATTGTTTTTCTCCAGCAATACAAAAATGTGAGCTTTCATATTGTACATAATAAAGTAAGCCCTATTTGAGAAATAAATCCTTTCTCCTTCCCAACAAGCCCATGCAACATTCACTCCAAACAACACTGGCCCAGCCCCAATGCTCTTTTCCTGTTCCTGGCAGGAAAAAAAACAGCTGAAGGTGACCTCAAATCATTTTGAGCCATCCTTGCTCTGGTTGGGGAGACCCCTGTAGCAGTGAGTAGTCCAAAAACTGCTTTGAAGTGAACAAGGTTACAACACTCTACGGACCGCGGTGCCATCACTGCACAGCTGAAATAACATGGTGTGTGGTTGTGCCATTTTGACATAAGCATATTATGCTGAAGACAGGATGTGAGACAATGATGGTGACTTTATATTATCCATTTTACCACACAAATACAGTTATGTGCAAGAATAGAGGATATCCTTAAGGTACAGCATCTCTTTTTCCTTGCATGAAAACTTTTGCCAGTATAAAGCATGCACATACAGGTCTGCATTATTGAAATCTAATTCAGAACAGGATACTGACCCTTTAATCTGGTTCTGCCTAGACAAATCCACTCACCAGATGAAGTCAGTAACATTTATCACAAAGCCATTTGTCATAATGTATCCAAACACAACAAACCCATGGTATCTACCCTGGAATCAGGATTCTGTCAAGCTAAAGACTAAGGCGGGGAGTGGGTTGCTTGCATTTCTGTGTGTTTTTTTCTCAGCCCCTGAATATGTTTGCTGTCCATATGAACTAAGCATTTTAATACTCCTTAATACTCACTAAGCCAAAGGAAACTAATTATCCTTACAGATGTGTGGAGAGCTCACATACAAAAAGACAGAGACAGACAGAACTTAATGAGTTAATAGTCATCATTTCCTATGAATTACTATGGGCTTCAACAACCTCCTCAGGAAATTTCCCTTCTGCGCTATTTACCTGATAACATGTGTGTTTATCTGTATTGGCAGGCTGGAAGGTCACAGTTCAGCTGTACTAACAACGTTGTCTGTTTAGGCATTTCAGATCAAGGATAAATGTCACTTATCACCTAGTTTCCAAAGCTTCCTTAAACATCTCTTCTGTTTCTTATAAGCAGGAATTTAACAACAAAAACCTTCCACTTAAATGCTATTTTACATTTAACAGGATTGGTTGTACTTCTCTTGTATATTTTCTGGGTCTTAATGAATACTTTAAAGTTGTTTATTAAACCTAGAGGAAAATCTAAATAAAGCAAATCCATCAGCTCTATTTATACACTTCATTTAAAACATTATAATTCTCTTCTCCCTACAGCTACATAGGGAATGTCTGCCAGAGTTCCTACATAAAAGCGCAGTCTGTCCATTTCCTGATGTAACTCAAAGGATTACTTTGGAGACTGTCCCTTTGCCTTATTCTCTAGGAACATGACAGCCTTCATGTTCAATGACCGTATGATTTATTTTTAAAATGCATACGTGCAGCAGAACCCAAAATCTAGGCTGCACCTGCAGCTCCTGATGCTTCTTTGCCTGTGCGTCTACATGCTAAAATGGGAGATGAACTTTTCACCCCTTCCATTTCCTTGTACTCTCACCAAAATACAAGTGTCTCAGTAGACTTTAAATGGAACTGAGAGCAACAGAGACTCTGCAGTCAAGTAGATCATATATTTAGTTGGGAGGAAAGGACTTCTGGGTTGTCTTTCACTTCTTTTTCTATCCAGTGACTGTTGTCTGAAATACCTAGGCAGATCTACACACAAAAAACCTCCACATCCTAAAATCACCTTTCTGAGAGCTTGAAGCAGTAGGGAACAGTGTCTAGCTACTTTTTTCTCTTCCAGAGTCATTTACAGGTCATAAGCGCTAGCTCTCTACCTCTCACAGGACTTGAAAAACACACAAATCTCAGTCAATAGAACCATAGAATGGTCTGAATTGGAAGAGACCTTAAAGATCACCTAGTTCCAACCCCCCTGCCATGGGCAGGGACACCTTCCATTAGACCAGGTTGCTCAAAGCTACATCCAGCCTGGCCTTGAACACCTCCAGGGATGGGGCAACCACAACTTTCCTGGGCAACTTCTTCCAGTGTCTCACCACCCACATAGTGAAAAATTTCTTCCTGATATCTACTTTAAATCTCACCTCTTCCAGTTTGAAGCCATTGCCCCATGTCCTGTCACTAATGCCCTTGTAAAAAGTTCCTCTTCAGCTTTCTTCTAGGCCCCTTTCAGATACTAGAAGGCCACGATAAGGTCTCCACAGACCCTTCTCTTCTACAGTCTGAACAACCCCAGCCGTCTCAGCATGTCTTCATAGGAGAGGTGCTCCAGCCCTCTGATTGTCTTTGTGGCCCTCCTCTGGACCTGCTCCAACAGGTCCACATCCTTCTTGTGCTAAGGACTCCAGAGCTGGATGCAGTACTCCAGGTGGGAGTGGAGTAGAGGGGGAGAATCACCTCCCTCAACCTGCTGGCTACACTTCTTTTGATAGATATGGTTGGCCTTCTGCGCTGCAAGAACACATTGCTGGCTCATGTTGAGCTTCTCATCAACCAACCCACAGGGACTTGTTCAACAGGTCCTAATTGATCTGAAAGTACCTGACTTCCTACACGTTGTCAGACAGAAAGTGTCATGTGGATGTCATAGGCTCCAACATCCCAGGAAGGGAGCAGTTTGCATGTAACCTGTGTCACCTCGCTTAGCACAGAGCTTCTCATTCACATGCTCCTCATCTCAGCACACAGGTTTTTCAGAGGTACCTAACTCTCCCTGTGCTCTGTGCAGGGAGCCCAGGCACCTACTACAAGGAACAGGGTCCCTAAAAGTTAGTTTGTAGTAGCTGTAAGCACCTAATATTTTTTTTCTTAGATGCCACCCACAGAGTAAGGTATCCCTTTTATAAATTCAGCCATCAAAGAAGTAGGCATCCAATCTAAACTGTCCAATTTAGTTCTTGCTACAGGCTATAAAGAGACACGTGCTCTCAGAAGGCAGTTCAACCCACCTAGTTTAAATGCCTGTTTTTACATGCACTGAATTTTCTTTGTTCCTCTCCTCTCTCTGCTGGAGCTGTATTACCTTTGCTTATTTAACTACAGGTAAAGCCTGGACAGCCAACTTAAACTAGCTAACTTTTAGGTGGTTAGTGCATAAGAAGCTGAATTTCATCCTCAGGAGCAAGTTAAGCAGCATCGTGGCTTGGGGGATGTTGTACTAATGGACCATGCCAGAGAATTTTTTAAAAATAAAGTTTGAAATTAATCTCTTTAATGGTGACAGCCACAAAAATCCTGTGCAATTATTTGCAAAATGAGGCCACTTTCTCATCCCTAATCCCTTCATGGGTTTTTCATTTAGGCAGACATTGGCATCTTCTGTTCAGAAATACCTGAGAAAGCTCAGCCATATTGTTAAGGTTGCATCATTTCCACCTCTTAAAAGGGTACATTTCAGTTGTGACAGCAATAACAACAGTACAGTTTAGGTCTCAAGTGATATTCCGCTGCAAAGCTCCAAAGTACAGGTCTGTCACCGAGATTTACAGTGCTGTCTTTTCAGATGCGGCACTTGCGAATTCACTCCATTGAAGGGTTGGCTTTCATCAGCTTGTAAAACCAGCCAAGCTGATAGGTAAGTGGAACAAAGTCGAAATGCAGTGTGATGGGTACAAACAGCCTGAAATTGAGACGTCTTCCAAATTTGGGGCAAAATGCCTGCTCACAGAACGTGTCATCACTCCACCCACAAATCAATATCCCGTCAGGACTGGGCAAAGACTGCAGTTTCTATCTCACTGACATTTTTCTCTCTTTTTGGGAGGGGCACATGTTTTTTTCCTGTCCCTGTATAGCCCCACAGCTCCAATCTGGTGTTTACTAGGAACAGGTGGTGCTCACTTCCCATAATGCGAGCTGGCCATATATTCTGTCATGTACGTCTCTACCTCCTATGCCTCTGCTGCTTTCTTAATCTTTGTCAGAAGAAGGCTAACTCGTGTTAGAACAGATGTGCCCCTGTGCAAGGGGGAGAAGGGGAAAGCATTTCTGTGCAGCTCTGTCTCCCTACAGAGACATTTTTGACTGCGTGACATGCTCAGCCAAGACAGCAGCTTGCTTTTAGTCTGCTCCACCACACCCCCCCCCACCACTTTGTCCCTGTCTTTAAAAATTTGGTGGCTCACCGACTCAGGAGATCATTTAGATAAAAGCTTTCAATCCAACCATCTATTATTATTAAGTTTAAAGGAAATATTTTTTAATTTTTTTTCTACACACCAGAACACGCCGACTAAAGCCACTGTGAGACTAGGAATGCCCCATCATTAATCACAGACCCTTCTGTCCGCAGGTCAAAGTAGCAAAACACATTAATTAAATGAATTTATTTAAAACTGAGATCAGGCAATAAGCAGGAAGCAAATTGCAGAGAAAGCTAGTCATTAACCTGATTTCTCTCTTCCGTGCCTCCTCCACTGATGCTGTACTGACTGCAGCTTCTGCCTCTGGCAGGCTTAATGAATATTCACTGTTATAAAGAGCCTGACATTCTGCGCTGATTCCAAAACAGCACATCAAATGCAAACAGCGTGCACTGAAAAACCCTCTCTGTCATTTGAAGGATGTCTGCGGACATTCTGGCTTCACTGATCATCCCTAAGCCTTTTTGGGATTAAAATGCCCATTTAATCTTTCTTTAAAAAAAAAAAAAAAAAAAACAAAAAGAAAAAAGCCCCAAACCAAAACCACAACCAACAACAAAGCAAGCAAATAAAAATCCATCATCAGCATGATAAAATGGCAGATACTGAACTGAAAGACAGCGAAATGATTCAGTCAGAACAAAGTTGAACCATTTTAACTATCAGTTTGCCAAACAATCCCAACCTTCTGTAACGACTATATCAATTTGCAGTCTTAAAGAACAAAAAAGAAAGAAATAATTCTCATTCTCTGCCCTTCCATCTGTTTGACGTGTTCTGCACTAATGATTCAGAGACAGGAAGAGTGAACAAAATGAAAACTTCTCCTCATCAAGGAGCCCGTAGCTTTAATCCATTGCTTGGATTTAAAGTCAGTAACATTAAACGGGGTAATTATAGCACATATGTTGTGGGAGATCCGTAAGCCCCCACTGCTCCAACATCCAGATACAAAGCAGGGGGCGGGCACAGAGGTCATTTCCAGCTCAGTCTCAGGTTACTGTCCAAGCTAACATTGAAATTTAATTTAGATAGAGATTATCTATCTCATTATAAGCAAACACGGCTGGGTATTAAAGCAGTTGTCTCAGCTACCAAATAGCTCTGCTAGCATATTCTGAGATATGTGAAAGCAAAAATTGATTTGCTTGCTACCACAGCCTGCTGTGGCCAGAGCACAAGAAATGGCTTCTCGCAGCTGCTGAAGAAGCAAACAGAGCCCAGTGTCTGCAGCCCCGAGCTCCTCTCACTCGCTTTTCACTAAAAGAGGCTTCTCCTCCCACAAAACCGTCAGCCTTCTCAGGTAACATCCTTTTAGTGCTGTACTTGTGCCCAGTCTTGCTCTCACCAGTAGAATTTGTCTTGGAAAGCACCTGTTAGTGCTTGCTCAGCACAAGCTTTAACCTCTTCCTTACTAAACTGAGGATTAATCTGCTGCATCACCGCGACAGCATGCGCACACATCCAGGATGCTCCCTATCATCTCTCCAGCTCTAATCAGACACTGGACTCTGGGGGATGCAGCGTATGAATGTTTGTGTCACATGCAGAGGTTGTTAGAGAGAGACTACTCCTGCAATATAAGGTAGGTGGATTTTTATTTGGGCTTTTCACCATATCTGCAGGCCCACAGTGACCATTTTTAAGAGTTCATAGTTGAAAACAGACCAACCCCCCCCCCCCCCCCGCCGGCAAAAAACCAAACCAGATGATTTTCATCTTATAAATGCCTTGCAAATAAAGTGTGGGCAGCTAAGGCATCAGACATTCTGCCCTTGTTTTAAAGCAAACAGTAAGGTAAAGGGCAGTGAATAGTACAGGAAAACTGTACCTGGGTAGGGAGAGGGGATAGGTGGCATGGGAAGCGGATGGGGACAATGCTTCCCCTGAGGACCTGCAGCAGGTTGGGCTTGCCATTGCCCCCCATCTCCACCAAAGAAAAGGCTTTTTTTGCCTTCTTGTCAAACCAGGTGCTATGTAGCCTCCCTAAATACCCTAAACTTGAACAAGTGGAGCAGCAAACAGCTACCTAGCCTCCGCCAAGGGCTGAGTTTAGGATTGCTAGATGACATCCCAAAAATATGGACTTTAAAAACCGGGATGTCTAATTTGTGGCTCAAAACTCCCTCTGGATGTAACCAGGAGGGAGGTGGCATTCTAACTGCTTTCAACTGACTGGTGCTGTGTGTGGGTGCTGCTTTTATTATATGAAGACATGAAATATTGCAAAGAGAGCAAAAGTCATTGCAGAAGACAAAGCTCCAAATGTCGGGAGGACAGGAACAGATCCATGCACTGCTCACTCTGTATCATGGAAAGCCAATTCCGGTTACTGTGTTCTGTCAAACTTAAATAAAAAATAATTTAATTCTTCTATACAAGCACTTTTATGTGAAAGACAACAGGCTCACAGACCATCATAAATCCTGCTGTGAAGGTGAAAAGGAGGAAGCATTTCCTGGCTGCTGTTGCAGCCTGTAACAGTGTTGTGCAGCCAACCAGCCCCCCCTCCCCTTGCTCTCTGCTAGAAGAGCTATTGAACTGAGGCCAAGAGCACAGACTATTTATCTGGTCGCCTCCTGCCACTGGAGGCCACTCTGCTTCTATGGGGTGATCACAGCATCAGCAGCTTGGA
This sequence comes from Larus michahellis, assembly GCF_964199755.1. NCBI lineage: Eukaryota > Metazoa > Chordata > Aves > Charadriiformes > Laridae > Larus > Larus michahellis. The sequence goes on along the minus strand of NC_133906.1, from coordinate 1,689,916 downwards.
CTCCTATCTACAGCCACCTTCTGCCTCAGCCCCCATCTCAATGGCTGGCTGCGATTGATTCCCCAAAGGACAATTTCATGTTGGGGATTTCAGGTTACCTGAAGGAAAGATAGAAGGCAGGATTGGATGTTCTCCTAGTGTTGTATCTCCTGGACAGGACCAGCTTTTTATTTGTGTTCACCTCGGAGGGTAAACACTCCTAAGACAATTCAGTTGAATCCAGTCCTTTCTGGTTACCCTCAACAAAACTCTTTACCAAGTACCAGACTTTACAGCTGTGGAAACCTTCTGCAGGTGAATTTATCTTAGCACAGCCCATATTACTGCTGGTGCATAAAGAGGAACGAGCCCAGCATGGCTGCCAAAGCCCAGTGCTGGTAGGCAAAAGAGAGTCCCCACTTTTAAATCTAGCACAATTAGTAGAAAGACAGTAACTATGGAAACTTGAAGCATCAATTTTAGTCTTTCGAAGCAGAATCTAATTTTAACCAACTAATTGGATGCTTGAAGTGGTAGTGAAAGAAAAAGGGACACATTTATTTCAGTGCTTTTAGAGGCGTCTATTTTAAACATGAATGAATGTGTGAGCTTCAGTTCAAAAAACACACACAGCTTCAGAGAGTGGAAAATGCAGTGCCTTGTCTCTCAGACGGTGAAGGTGGCTCTGTGCTCTAAACCTCAGAGCTAGAACCTGTTCCCTAGCTCCAATCACAAATAAAGGGATAATTTTAATGAAATTTTATGGATCAAAGCTTAAACTGTCATTTTCTCTACCTGGACTACAAAGGGGAAGAAATGGCATTATTACTGTTTACTTTAGTTTGGTAGCCTCAAGGGATTTCTTCATTTTAAAAGTAAACTAAAGTAAAGGTATATAAAATTAATTTAGACCTACAAAATCATTTAGCTGACCTACTCTGACTAGTTTATCACCAAATCTCTGCAAACTTCTCTCCCTCTAAAAGCCAATTAATTAAATACTAACCAATGTCTAACTTGATTCTCACTGATATGGCTGTTAGCCAGCAACTTGTCCTAAAAGAAGTGTGTTACTTTGATACTTTCCACAGGAAGGGACTATAAAACTGAAGACATTGCAGGCTTCAAAACAGACTCTGGCACTCACAGCCCTCTTTCCCTTCCACAATATGGATGTCACATTAGCAGCTTCCTGTCATCTCCTGTTAGGATCACGTCCCATTATTATTCCTTTTTACTGATATGGGATGAATGGAGCTAATAATATTTCACATCAGCTAAAAAGGAATCCTTAATTAAATGTGATGAGTAACTGCTAATACAAAATGATAACCCCCCTGGATAAGCACGCTACACTATTTCTCTATTTTTTAGAATCCTTTAAACATTCTCTGAGGAGAAAATGGAGGTGACCATGCAAAGACTGTCCACATCCATTCTCCCACTGCAGAAATAGCTTTGCTCTTTCAAGTGGTTGCAAGCTCCACACTTGGAGGACTTTTCTTAGGTTGTAGGCAAAACCAGATATTATGATAATTTAGAGTCATCTGGGTCTTTAACCCTTTAAAGTAGATTATTTCAGCACTGATGAGATGAACTAGATTGTCCTGGAAGTCTGGACTTACTGTGTCATGTCTCCAAGCCTTCTACCTTGCTGTCCTTCCCTGCAGCCAAAGGTGTCCTCTCCTAATTGAGAGGACACTACCTGCTTGAACCATATGATGAAAAGTTTGCATTCTGTTTCAAAAAGGTATGTATCTGTGTAGTTCTGCTGAATTTAATAGACTGCATACAGTTCTGCTCTGGCTGGCTGTTGGAAGCCAATTTAAATGTGTTTATGAACCTCCTAAATTGTTCAGTGCTTTACTCGGTCACATAAACTGAAATCACAAATTGCTAGGTGATGTGCTGTAAAGGCTATATAATGCTGAAACAAAATAAATTTAACAAAGAGATTACTTGAGGCAGAGACAATACACCACTACAGAATATTAAGGGATGGTTATCTAAGTAAAGATGAGATCAAAGTTGGCAGCTGCTTGAAATGGATGGCACCACATTGCAACAGCCTTTTTAACAAAAGTTGCAGATGCCTTTTGTGTCTTGTCTCTAGGACTACACTTTCTTAAATATTCACCAGACAGTAAGTACTAAGCCTTGGAGGCTTAATACTTACCCAAAAAGTGGGTAGATCCATCTCCACTAATTTTTTATCACTGTAACCTTTTCAGAATACAGCCCTCATAACCCCAGTTTAAGAGTTAGTAAATTACCCATTTTCTATTTCAGTTATTTTTATTTTAATTTTATAGCCCCAGTCATGATTTAAGCCAAGAATTGTTCCCTCAATGGAACAATTGGAGAAATGGCTCAGGCTTGTTCTTCCACATAAAATGATGCTTTATTATATGACGCTACATTATACTCAGGAACTGCTCATTTGCTAACGAACTCTCTCAAGAAAGGCATTGCTCAAACAGTTGTAGTAAGATATCAGAAAGTTATTTATATAATATGCCTGCTGTTTCACTTCTCTGAAGGAAATATTAAAAATGGAAGAACTGGCTTGAAATGAACAGGAAGATCAAATCTGGGAAATGAATTATTACACATAAAGTGTAATGGATGTAAAAGGGATGTCTGAGAGCAAAGTAAGGAAAATTAACTTCATTTCTACATTATTGCTTAATGAAGGCTGACTGAGAACAAAAATCCTATCCTGATTAGATTTTAGAATATTCATATTTCTTATAGCTATGATTCCTTTAAATGAAAACTGGGGGAGAAAATCAAGGACAGACTATGTCTGGATTGATAGCATAGTTATTTTCCTTCCAGGAAACGTATCATACACCCAGGTAACTAGGCCAAGTTGTCAAAGAATAGAGACACTTAAAAGATCTTAGTGGTAAAAAGGCTAAAAGGTGATGTTATTTCTTCTTGAATCCCTCACTTCCAATAGAATTTTAAATTACCATCTGGCGGGATCTACCTGTAGAATATTAAAAAAAATATTTAAACTCTGAATTAAACTTTAAACTTTTGTTTTCCCATTGTAACTGTGTGTATATACATACAAGTTAATACACAATTTGTTTTAAATTTCTGTGACTGTTGAGGAGGTGAGTGACTGGCTTCTTAATTGTGACATACATGCTCTCCGTGTAAGTGCACTCGGAATGATGCAGAGAGCAACTCCTGTCAGCAACAGGGACCACCATGAAGCGTCAGCCTCACGTATGCCAATCTGTACTGTGAGCACATCTCTGAACTGCAGCAGATGGGGGGCTGTGTATGTCACTTCTTTAGCAGAAAGGAAACAGGTGACAGAGTTGTGTGCACTGATGCATTCTTTGCATAAATTGTGGCCTGCTAATACCCACAGTAGTCCTGGCACTGAGGTGGACATACATAATGTAAAGATGATGTTTCTTTCAGAAACTGTAGGCCAAATCAAATGCTTACACATCAGGAACACTTTAAAAACTGATTTGAGGTGGAAAAGTAAGGTGAGACATCACTTGCAAGTCCATCAAAGTCATATGCAACCAGGATGTTGTGCTTCCCAGGATGGGCCAAGCCCTCTTCCACCACAAACACCCCATTTCAGATTCTACTTTCCCAGCCTCTTTTCTCAGTCACATCACCACCAGGTCAGGTCATGGAAGAAAGGGCTTATTACATTATCAACTCTGTATCTGGAATAGTAGCTTAATGGACATTATGTCACAGTCCATTTTAATCCGTGGAGAGCACTCAAATTCATAGGGTCCTGATGCGTGGTTGCAGCTTACATATGTCAGATTATATGATGATAAGTGCATACTCCTGCTATACCAGGGAACACTGTTCTCCCACTCAGGGATCCCCCGTGCCAGACAAACCAACTCACCCACCAGCTCTCCAGATCACTCAGCTGACTGCATTTGGCATGTGAGTCGGCAACAGTAGCAATTCTTCATTGCAAAGGTGTGAGACCAGCATGTGTCAGCAGGGGAGCACAAAGCTGAAAGAGCTTCACACACACACCCATAAAGAGGGATTTTTGTCAGCTATTTCAATATATCCCCTCACTGGAAAGGGGAAATAAAAGGCAACTTCTGCACCAAAAGGCCAGTTGCCTGGACAGCAGCAAGAGAAGCCATTCATTAATCTTGATATGCCTTGTCCCACTAAGCACTAGGTGTAAATGGATGCAATCCTTACATTGCCTCATATTCTCTCTAAGATCCACGACTGCAGCACTGAACCTAACTTAAACATATTCCCTTTACACCAGACTTGAAGAAGAAATTGCTTGGGGTAGCCAGCAGAAACATAGTTTGTAACAACAAGGAGAAAAAAGGTCTATTTATATCTCTTCCTGCTGACACATGGAATAGCACACGCTTCATTCAAGCATACACGCAGCTGCTCAGTGGCTGGAATTTCTGCAGCGACTTAAAGACTGGAGGAAGTGCAGTCAAAGCACATATATTGTGTACTGAGGAGAAAAGACAGCAAAAGGATGCTTTAAGGTGCTGTGCTTGATATAGTCCATTCTACTCACCAGAGAGGCACACAACTCTGAATTTTATATTCAAAAACGTGTGTGCGTATTTACTGAAGCTAGCGCTAATATTTAATATCTCTTCCTGTAAAAGCAGTATAGTCATGCATGCAGATCTTTGACAAGCAGCTATCGACAATTTTTGCATCAGCAATTATCCATTTTGCATCTCTAGTGAAACAACTCAGTGAACAGGCAAAGAGATTTGTATCTCTCTGGATGAGCAAATCTGCCAGTTGCTTAGAGCTGATGTGTCTTCAGGAGGCGACAATACCCGGAGAGAGGACAAATATTTAGGCTTAATAGCAAATACCAACATGAGTCATATAATCTTGCATATAGTATGAGAGAAACAAATAGCAGAAATTAATTATGATGGCTTTACTCTTTTTTTTGTAGGGGCCAGAGCTTTCCCTTCAGCACATAAATATTTTTTAGTGATACAGACACAATTGAAAAAAAAAAAGGTGAGAGAGGAAGCCAACAATACAACTGTTTATAAATACTGAAAATAATCCATTAATTGCTCAGCTGCTCTCTTCAGACCCTCAGTCATTCATCAACGTATAACAAATGGTGCCAGGTGGGATGACTTTCCCCTTACTGAAGAAGATGAGATAATCTCATTGATCCAAGGTCACACTAGGACCTAAAGTCACCTGATTGGACAACTAGGTCTGCAACTGCACCCAAACCTGCAGAGCTTTCCTAAGGCAAAACACACTATTTTTCCCCTCTGTAAATAACCTAGGAATCAGTTCATACTCCTCCCAAATATCCTTCAAGTTCCTGCCTGCAGCTTTGATTTAGTGCTTGTCTTCAGAAGCCAAAGTGAATCACCCATTTCGTGCCTCCTAATCCTCAACTATCACAAGCTTCTCTGCAAGTTTTCTGCAGCTCCTCCAAGCAATTCTGCTTTGGGCTCAGTAGAAAAGCTGCATTAAGAAAGAAAAATGCTGAGCAGGTGGCACTGCCATAGTCTAACACACAGGGAATGGAATCAAGCTTCTTCCCTTGCGGCTGTTGTATTTTAATCACAATTAAATAATGAAAGAGAATAAACTGCAGCCTGAATTTTCTCCTGTAGCTTTTTCTACCCGTGTGGGATTTTTGTGTCTCTAGTCTTTGCACTGTGGGATCATGTCATGCTTGTTCATCCTGCCAGTTCTCAGAATATTTGTCACTTTACTTAAGTATCAGTAGTTTTGTGATATTGTGAGAATCTCAGGTTTTACGGGGCAGGGGGGGAAGTAAAAAAGAAAATGGGGGGGGGGGGTAAAAAAGAAAGTTAATTTAGTTAGTTTGGGCTGCTAATGTACCAGAAAGCAAATAAAAGGAACTCATTCTTTGTTTAAAAACAAAAACAAACAAACAAAAAAAACCCAAAAACCCCAACAACAAACAGCAACCCACCCCCAAAAAAAAAAAAAAACAACCCCAAAAAAAAACGACAACCACGTAATTTTTAAAACAGTCTCTACTTGAGGCTTAAGTTTTGAGTGTTCAGGACTGGCAGCATAGGACTGACCCAATGCAATTTCATGGTCTGTTTATCCATCCCATTCTCTATACCATCACGCAGTTAATAACAGGTGCTCTTCCTTAGCCGGGCATCTGTGACAAGCAGAACATGCCCTGCATGCGTTACTGCTGCAGAGAACGCAACTGCCTTCATAAATTTAATTCCAGTCAATGAAGAGCTCGTGTCTGAGCATCACAGAACTGAGTAATCAATAATCATGGTCTGCAAGACAGAAAAATTTCTTCTGATGGCTTCCTTCAAAGTTGTGCACCGTTTTCTGGATTCTTTTTCATCATTCCAGTATTATGCTGCTTCCCTAAAGGCTGCGTGGACTAACACTGTTATCCTGCATAACTGTATCTGGCACTTGACCTGAATATGTTTCTCCCGATTAGGCAGTGACATTCTCATCTGGAAACTCTGTTTTTACATTCAAACTGTTGTCTCAGCATAAAGGTGTATCCAAGTTATTCTGAAACCCCAGATGAATGTTTGCTAGGATGTACTGCCTGTATCTTAAAAGCTTTACTAATTAGTATGATTTGGAAGCTTTCACTTCCAGATTCCAGAACCTGCTGCAACTTTCACCTCCCAGCCTATGTGGCATGAAGTGATGGGTCTCTGTCAAGTGGTGGGAGGGACAAATCTCCACACCACAAATAACACTTACAACATCTTTTTCCCTAATTGCCAACCTCAGCAGAGAAATAAAAGCATGATTAACACATAAGTAAGAAATATCCAGTGGCTGCTAGCCTTGATTCTTCCAGGCCAAAGATGAAACACAAGCAGGTCTGCAAAGGAGGTAGAAATTTCTGCCCAGCAGAGGGCAGATCTGCAGTAAACGGGAGATCTCGCTGCCAGGTGCAACAATTTGTCCCCTTTCACAAATACTAAATTTATCTCAGTAACCAAATATTCCCCTTACCTTAATCCATGTTACATATTTTTCACGTTTACCACCAGAATTGCACAGTCTCAGACCACATGTTCTGTATCAAAAAAACCTGCAACAGTTGCCTGTTTTCAGAGTGAATAAAGGCCATTCAAAACACAAACAATCCTTTCTTGTCTCCTCAGTTCCTCCGCGAATGTAGAAGGAATTTGTACATAGCCCAGAAGGCCACAAACTCAGCATCTGGCAGAGCAGAAAGCAAGCTCTGCTGTACAGAAATCCCTGTTCACCAGTTTCAATAGTTATAGAATCATTGAATCATAGAATCATTTAGGTTGGAAAAGACCCTTGGGATCATCGAGTCCAACCATCAGCTCCACTCTACAAAGTTCTCCCTTACACCATATCCCTTAACACCACATCTAAACGAGTCTTAAACACATCCAGGGATGATGACTCCACCACCACCCTGGGCAGCCTATTCCAGTGTCTGACCACTCTTTCTGTGAAGAATATTTTCCTAATGTCCAGCCTAAACCTCCCCTGCTGCAGCCTGAACCCATTCCCTCCTGTTCTATCACTAATTACCCGTGAGAAGAGACCAGCACCAACCTCTCTACAATGGCCTTTCAAGTAGTTGTAGAGAGTGATGAGGTCTCCCCGCAGGCTCCTCTTCCTCAAACTAAACAGTCCCAGCTCGTTCAATCGCTCCTTATAAGATTTCTTCTCCAGGCCCTTCACCAGCTTCGTTGCTCTCCTCTGCACTCGTTCCAGCACCTCGAGATCTCTCTCGTATTGAGGTGCCCATACTCTCAGCCTCTGAGCTGACCTTAGCTATTAACCCCATGTGAAGCGAGCAGTTGTGCATTCAGAAGTCAGGATGAAGGATATATAAAAATTCACAGTTCATCAGCAGCACTATATATTGAACATTGGCTTGACCAGCGTGCCAAAACTGTTGTAGAAAACTGTATTAATATGTTCACAAAAATTAATACCATGGAGTTAATACAGATCCACTTTTTGCCAGTAATTAATCTGAAGTGCACAATGGCCAGTTCTCTCATGTCATGCATGCTACATGATGACTGCTAGACTTTCTGAAGGCTCAAATGCTGCTCCAGCACTATATAATCCCAGAATTTAACAAAACCAAATCTATAATCTCTGTGGCTTTAGAAAAATACTAGGAGAGAAAAAGAAAAAAAAAAAGAATCATAATTCTGATGATGTAAAAAAAAAAAAAGAAGAAAACAATCAAGACTTCAATTTTTTAAAATTAGATGCTCTTTGGATGTTTGACCACCAAGATCTGTACATGGGACTGGTGGTAATTAGCTTCCAAATATCTTTCTCAAGTATAATGTTCTGTACAGCTTAAAGAAAAGGCGACTGCTATGAAGCCCAAATGGTAGAGTAAATATTTAATTACTATTTTATCCAATTCCCAGCCTGTACCTCAAAAGTAGACGTACAACCAGTCCAATGCAATCTTGTCCATTTTTGCCAGAATCCACCAGAATATTACCCAAGTCCCAGGCACTAGTATCAAAGACTGTTGAAATCTTTGCCAAAAAAAAAATAGTCTGGTCTTCCAGGCACTGTGTATCATTAAGGGAAGACATCAACTACACTGGGCCATCTACATTCCATAAATGAGCTAAAAATAAAATCATAAAAGATACAGGTAATTAGGAGTCTCCAGACAACTTCACCACAACCTCAGCATTTTAGTTCTTCAACAGGAGCAGGTACAGGTAAGAAGATGACTGGTGAGCCCATGTTAGGAGAGAACAACCCCTTAATAGAGCAGTACAGAGCCTCACTTTCCATATAGAAAGCACAGGCTAAATATACATGTAAGATTTTCACTCATTTCCAGGATTCAGAAGAAAACCTGGGGCTCTCTGACAACATTAGCTGGATAATGTGTTCATTTCAGTACAAATAGAAAACAATGAGATTTCACAAAGTCCAGCTCTCACTGGTATTGGTCTAGGACTGCTCCTAGAGCACAAGAGGCAGTGAAGAGTCTATGTATTGCATGAAGCAAAATGGTTCAAAGATGCCATGAGAAAAGGCATGACAATGCAAGGCTGTTTGTCTCTCCATGAGGAATGAAAGTCCCTGTCCTTGGAAAGGAATCCCCAAGTTCAACGAGGCAACTACAGCTTGGGGAGGGCAAGGTTCAAGCTGCGGTTCAAATGGAACAAAATATAGATATAATATTTCCTGCTGTCCACTCAGATCTTCTGTCCCCTTTTTCAAGTAAATGGTAGGGATGCTAAAAGCAACAGGTCAGTGCATGAAAATAATGCTGATTCCATAAAAGTGAGATAAAAATGCATGAAAATAGTACTGTCACTTCAACAGGCTGCAGGAAAGAGAGAAAACTAGAGTGAGGTATTACACATATGTGGAATACAGAAAAAAAAAAATTATGGCCATATAGGTGGAGAATTCACTAGAAGTGAAGGATCCATGCACAAGGATCTCCTCCATACTGAGAAATCATCAGAAAACCTGTAGCTAAAAGGGTTAACAGTGTAGGAAGGAGGGTGGATACAGACAGGAACTCTGAATTATGGGGGTTTTTTTCTCTTTCAAGAATCTGGTCTTGTTGCATTATTGCAAGTCAACAATCTGAAAGGCTTCTTGGATACTGATAGGACAGTACAGAACTTAGAAAGGCAGTTGGTGACAATATAAACTGCTTACTCCCTTCCTGTCCTTTGGTCTCGGCTTGTCCATTCAGGCTCTCAGTCTCCTGCAGACTACTGGAGTTTTCAGAAGTTAGCATTATTCACATTTCTTCTGCCTTATTCATCTTCAGCTTGTCTGCCTGGCTAAATTTTCCTGTCTTGGGGCAGGTTTCATCTCACTTAGATACGCTGCAAAGCTGAGTCTGCAATAAAAGGGAGATAGCTGGCTACATACTTCCTACACTCAGTAGAAAGAGACATTTCTAGTGTGTGATTTGGGGATTTTTCTCCAGGCTTGCTTTCTTTTCCACAAAAATGGAAATTTAATGCCTTTTCTCTAAATGGATGCCATTCAGATGCCTTGGAGTTCCTCTGTGGTCTGCATATACCAATAGTAAAAAAAGCTTTCAAACCCTAATGCCCTTAAGAATTTACTCCCAGAAATTCCTACCAAAAGCAGAGACAAAGGCAATCAGCTAGTCTGGTAAATCCTGTCTGGCAGAACATAGTCCTTGCACCACAGTCAGGGAAGACTGCCTTGGGCAGATCAGTTTGTCCTCCCATGGTGGAAACCGCTGATACTTTTTTCAACATGTTGTCAATGCTGATTCTCACTTTGCCTGAAAATTTTTAAATAACCATTTGGCTGTGGAACTGCTTTTCTAATTTTAGTGGATATAAGAAATTTTTTTCTTCACATACTCTGTTCTTTTTGCAGTGGTATTACTACATCTGATGGCCATCTGCATTTCAGTAGTTTCATGAACTTCACAGTCGATTCTGTTTTGAGTTCAGCATGCTCTTAGAAGCATATCCTTAGAGGGCATGGGAAGGGCAGGAAGAACTCATGATGAGTTGTCTGTCCTCTCTTGTGAATTGCTCACGCAGCACTGAACCACGTGCAAGGCTTACTCTGCCTGCTATGATGAATTCCAAGCAGTAGTGTTTCATGGTTAGTGGGTTTCTTCTCAACAGCCTGCAATTGCCCACTAGCCATTAAATAGTTCTGTTAATACAACACAAGCATTTGGTCACGTTCTCCAATCCAATATTGCTGCTTATCAGTATTGCTGATTATATTGCAGCTGGCAGCACAATCCATCTGAAATGGAATTGGCCATTGATCAAGTAGACTGGTTGCACACACAGCAGCTGAATGCCTGGCAGCTCTTTTTGACTACTGTACCTACTGAGAATGTCTGGGTCTGCTAAAATCATACCATAGGTCTCATCTTCGCTGTAAGTTTCCACATCACCACATGGATTCTAGTATCTAGTTTTCCCTTAGGCTAGGTAGCTACAGTATCCAGATTTAGAGTAAACCTGTTTCCATATACAGGGTCACTTTCCCAGCACAGGGCAAATGTTGTAGTCTTTACTAAGAACACACTAAGAACACACAGAACATGGCTCTGTGTATTCTGGCCTCCACCTACAACACAGATGTCAGCATTTCCAGTAGTCATGATAGGCTACTTGGATAATAGTGAAAAAGGAATTTGGTGGACATAATTCAGCTGATCTGGTTTAGCTACCTCCCCCAGGAAGTGACAAACTAAATGTAACATGTAATTTCTCTCAACCAGAATTTACTTGATCTCACAAGTTTGTGTGACCAACTGGGATGGTATCATTTGCATCACATGCGACCAAAGTTAAATCAAAACCCAAACATCTGGTTTTTTCCTGATTCTAAGTTTCTTACATGTTGACCTGGTACACTTGCCTTGTGTTCATAGCAGTCAAATATTGATGCATCTCCTACAGACTTGAGCGTTTCTCTGATGTTGTATCTTGGTTTTTTTCTGATTTTTTTTGGTTTTGAGTGGCCCCAAAGCCAGGTTCACTGACTGTTGCAATGTTTATCCACACCTGAGGCTCTGCATAAGGAAACCAGGGAGTACAAATGGGAGAAATGATCAGTATTTTTGCATGTTCGCTGCAACATGGAGGAGCCATGCACGCTGAGCACAGCCCAAGCTGTTGTTACAGCATAGCTGTAACCCATCTGTATCTCGTCTCTAATTTCAGAAATTAGTGTCTCCAGTGCTGGAGTTCTATGTTCTACATGCAGATATCTATTCAAAATTATACTTCATAAATATACTTCAAAAATAACATATTTTAGAAGAATTAATTCTGTCAGTGGATTACTATACTTCTCAAACCCCTTATCAAATGCTTCATTATTCTTGGACATAGTATCTCTTTCATTGTTTGTGTTGTTCTTCAGAAAATGAAAGCCCTTATCTTCTTTTTCTCTTCATTATCTCTTAAGATAAACTCTACAAGATTAGTTCTTGTTTCCTCTTTCTGCCACCATGTTTTCACAAGGTTGATTCTCTACAAGCACAACACTTCTTTGTTCTGAAGATGCAGTTCAACCCATTTAGTCTGTAGTATCCCTACCCGGTTTTGTGCCAGTATTAGTTCTCATCAGCGGGTAATTGAGTTGAAAATTAAGCCTACACAAGCCTTTTCAGGCAGATCAGCTCCCCCAGCCAGCTAACTCTATAGTCAGAGGAGAAACAACACTGATTTGAGAGAGGACTGGAATGTTTGGCAGGAACTAAAAGAAAAAGCAAAACCCAAAATCCCAGACTTAGACTGCTATAAGCTGATATGGAGCTACACAAAGCCCACCCATTTAGTCCACACAGCCTCCCTGAAACTCAGGCAAGCTCTTCCCTGCTAAAAGCTTCACTGTCTTCCCTGCCAGCTGCCTCCATATTTGTTGGAATACTAGCTGGGTCACAGCAGGGAAGTATACCATTGTCCTGAAGTTGAAAATTGACTTTTTAAAATTAAAATTACTTGCAGTAAGCCTGCAACACAGGAAGGACTACAGACATCAGGACAGAGAACAGCTTCCTAGTGCTTCCTCCAAACTTCTTTGTGCAGCCTCTCTCCTCTGTCCATCCTCCACAAGCTTGCTAAACCATCACCAGAAAAAAAAAAAAGGCAAAAATCTGTCATGCTCATGGTATCACTGTGCTTTGTAGGGATTTTTATTTTGGTTTCCTAGCAACTCTGCAGGCCAACTTGGTGGTGATTTTTGTACTGAGCACTAGTTAACATAGGGTTGTTGCAGCTCTTCTTTAAGAGATACTTTAGACTCTTTAACTGCCTCTTTCTTGCCTTTAATGCACAAGTGGAGTGCACTCTAAGGCTGCCTGGAAGGTCAGCATGAAACAGGAAGAAACACCTACATTTTACTGTTACCTGCATTCCACCCTCTGATGATTTTTAACTGCACATAAAGGAACCGTGAAGAGTTCTTAAACTAGCACTGAATTCAAATTAATCAAGGGAAATGAACAAATGGAAAGGAGAGTCTGCAGATTAGAGTGAAGTTATTATCTAAGATCTTCAGCCAGGGCTGACCTCACATCATAGCTATGAAGGACCCAGATGCCATTTCTGTAATGTCTGTTACAAACACTTGCCATCTAGGAATGGCAAAAAGCAAAATACCAGGCAAGAATAAGGAGGTCAGTTGTAAACATGGATGAGGATTAAGCTTTTAAAATTATATTCGACATATAATTTAAAGAGTCATAAAAATGCATCAAGAAATAAACAATCATAGCATCAGTATTGATGGCTGGGAATATATTTTCCACTAAGAACAGCTACAAAGCTGGCAGAAATGCTCCGAGCTTCCCATCATGCTGTCTAGCCAACATGCCTCAGAAAAGATCAGAAGCTGACCTGTACGGATTTAGTCTGTGTGACCCACTGGCCTCCCTGCCAGGGCTGCCAATTATTTTCAGTTGTGATAGTGTTTTCTCCAATGTGGTAAATTGCCTGTGGGGAAGTGGATTAGGATCACCAAATTATTTTGCCTGTCGACCCAGAAGTAGTTCTCTTTCCTATTAATGGGTCTTTCCAGATAGGTTTAGCTGCAGTTTGAAAGTCTGTACGCTGAGATGGATATACTGATTTACAGCGTGGAACAACAGAAATGTGCTTTGTTCTGTCTCCAAACTTCACTGCTGCAAAACATTTTACTATGTAACTGCACCTGCACTCTTCAGAGCCATAAAGACAGGGATCCAGAGTGGACCACAGCGTGTGTGGTCCCTGTGAAACTCCGCAATCTTACTTGCCCCACAGGAAATAAACTTAATTAAAAGCAAACAGTGATGTTCATCATGGTGCTTTACTTCTCCCAACTGCAGAAAAGTCTGGGAACAACTGAGGCAGATAATCTGACACTAATATTATTCATTTATTTTAATTCTTCTGTTTCCAGCTACACATGTGGGAGACTCTGCTACCTACTTAGCATAAATTTGCAGCAAGATAATAAACTACCAAGAACAGGTAATTTTTGCCATGAAGAGATGACATTATATATGATAACTAGAGAGAATAAATCCCCTGGAAACCTAATCAGTAGCGTGGTGCTGGCACACGCCTCCTGCTGATAGTCTATGCACGCCGTGGTTGCAGGTTACTTCTTTGGGCCGGCTTATCCTCTACATGTGACTGAATACAAATACATTTGACTCAAGGCATTTGGAAAGGACACTGCTTACCATTACAGTCTGTCTGCTTATACTGTCTGAGATGACAATGGGAGCAGTTTGAAATGGCACGGTGAACACTGAAGACAATGTATTCAGTTACAGTAGTTATTCATTCTGACCACTTAAACAGCACTATAGGCATGCAAGTTGATTTACCACTAAAATGACAGCCTCTTGCTCCTGGGAGCGTCCAGGATCATGGCAAAGTAATACAGCATGAGACAGTGAAAAACTGAGAGCAGGAGGGAGAGGAATGTAATTTGCAACTGCAAATCCTGAGATGTGTTTAATGTGTAACTTTCCTTGGTAATGAAAAATCCAGTTTGGATTTTCTGTCTTGAACGTAATGTTGTAAGGTCCTTGGGCAGTGTTTGAAGGAAACCTGGGGGAGGAATTGTTAATTGTGCATTTTTCAGTATTATGATAACATTTTTAATACAGGTTTTGCCATTTTCCACTCAACGCCTTTGTTCAAAACCGCTCTAATTTTATTCTAAGTCTTACAATAGTCTGTTCTTCCTTAAAGCTGAGCTGCCATATGCAAGTGATTATGTGCAACAAAAATATCAGAAAATTGAATCAAGGACTAAAGAAGGTTCAAGACTTTCCTGACTGTTTTTCATCTCAGTCTGTGGTTTCTTGATTTCCAAGTGCTTCCCAATATATTAAAAATCTAAATGTGAAAAACCTGCTGAAATTACTTGAAGATCAGAGCTTGCCTCTTGGAAATAACTAGGTATTTCTTTCTCAAGGTTTGAACAACCTAGCCAGAATAAGCAATCCATAGGAGCAGGCACTAGGCCAAGGAGGTGTGATTACAGGATAAGAAGGTATAACCTGAGGCAAAATCCCTCGGCCAGCTCTAGTAACCAAGGGACAAATGCAGAGAGGGAAGGGCAAATGACCTCTCTTGCCATTAATTGTCTAAGTGAGCCTAAGGAGATTAGCTGCACAATTAGGTATTTAATCAGTGCCACTCCCAGCCCAGGCAGCAGCCTATCTTGTGTCTGCTTCAGTATTATGTGCCTGAGATCTGACCTTTACATGGAGCTTGAATTCCCTTCGCAGTCCCTCAAATCCCACCCCGCTCTATGCAACAGCATAGCACACACACTCCAAGACAGCCTGTGAATCCACCAGCACAGGATTTGCTTGCCAGTGGCCAGGTTTTGGTAGCCAGTCTGGGACAAACCATGGCAATCAATAAATCTTAATTGCAATTTCAAAAGCTCCTTTTTTTAAAAGTCAAAAACCAAATCAGGGGAGGCAGGCACAAGGCAGAACCGGGCCACTAACAAATGCAAATGAAGCACTTGCTCGGTTCCTAGTAACAAACTCGATGAAAATATAAGCAATTTAATTTCATCATGTTCAAAGCACTACCACTGAACTCTGTTCTAGCTCCAGCCTCCTTGACAGCATTTGCTGTGGGATGAACTGCTGCCGTTAACTGTTTTGCTCTGGTCGCGTCTTGGTATCTGATCCCAGCACTGTGTGGGCTCTGCACAAGGTCCCACAGGCTGCGCCAGTTCTCCCCTGTATCTCTGAATCTGTCCTATCTACCTGTGCAAGTAGAAGCAGCACACTATTTTTCTCAGCATAAAAGCATGGAAACAATTTTTACAAGACCACAAAGGGTTTGCGGGTTTTGTTTTCTTCCTAATCAACCCATTTATTTTGCTAGCCGTGTATGCATGCTAAGAGGGAATGCTTTTAGGGATGGGTGACTGTAATTATACAAGACAAGAGCAGAGAAGCTGCACTCAGATTCATTCCCTCCACAGCCAGAGCCTTGATTTTCTGAGAATTAAATCCCCATAATGAAGGGATTGCCTTTGCGTGCCGCTATTACTGTTTTACGTCTCTCGTTACACCCCCTGAGTGCACACAAGTAATGACCGAATGAGTTCAGAGTTTAGCTCTCAAAGTAAATTCAGCATCTCTAGGTCACCGTTACATAAATAGTCAGAATGTGTGCTGGAAAAATATACACAGAATTGCAGTATTGCTGTCTGCTTTGTGCAGCCCCATGCTACCCTGGCACTCCCACCAAAGCAAGGATAAGGCAAAGAGATTGGGGGGTGCAAAACAGGGAAACAACGGCCAAGAGGAACGTGAAGCAGCCTCTGCCTCTTTAAAAGCAGGGCTTGTGAGCTGCTAAAGGTCTGACATGGGAGTGAAACATGAAGGCTGAAACAATAATCACACAGTGTTCAGGAAGCCCTAACCTAAGGGGCTCCCTATGTCTCAGCAGGCTGGAGAGGAGCAGGGAAGGATGCCCCAAGACGGGCTCACAGCTCTGTTATCCTTTTCTCACCCCTGCTGCAATGACAAAATTTTGGGCAACGTGGATGCTGATCCAGTCCTCAGCATTGCCATAGAGCTCTCTGTGATAAGAATAATTTTAATTTTTGTGCACCTTGGTTTTTTTCCTTTTTAAACCAGGATAATGATCATTCCCTTTCCCTTGTGTTCCCAGACTTTGTCTGCCCTACTCATGTAAGTGGCAAGTTCCTTAAGGCAAGGTTTGTCTTTTGCTATTTGTATGAGCTTTGTGTAGTGCCATCTGACCTGAGAGGCACTGCCACACTACAACATTAATAACAGACGCTGAAGCAATGCCTGGTTATAAAAATAAACACATGAAAAATACATTCATGACCCTTGTGTACAGCAAAGTGCTGCACACAGGCAGACATCCATTAGAGGAAGATGTAATATCACAGTGGTCTGTACTCCCTCAACCTCTTTTCTCCTTCCATCGCTTGCAATATAAATACATTCCAGATGAAAATTTCTTGTATTTGCTTAGAACCTTCCTTATTTTAAACACCTATTTCCCATCAGATAGTGAATTGTATATTGCAAGAGATAACAGGGTTGAAATCCCTCTGGGATCATTAATATAATAGGTTGTTTTAACATTTACTTGAGCGTATTTTCTTTTAAGAAAATCCAAAAAGAATAAAATTAAGACCACAGCAGTAGAGAAAAAAGGAAAAAAAAGAAAGAAAGAAAGAAAAAAACAAGCAGAAAACACACACAAAAAGGAGGCACAATAAGGAGAAAATAAAGCAGCTGTAAGCTCATGTGGAAACAATTTGATTACCATCAATTCCCTGAAGTACTGACCAGATAAACACTTGTTTAGCTTATAAGTTCTGACAAGATCATAACGCAAGGTAGTACAGCTGAGAGTGAGTGGTTTTCCTATTTATTTATTGAAACCTCTGAGAAAGTAATAGAGATGGGAATTAAAATCCATGTCTTCTGTGTAGCTACAGAATATTACCAGTAAGCATGCAAGGCAAACTCACTGGTATTGTTACCAAGATCAAAAAGAAGCACATGCCTAGAGCAATGGATAAGTGAAAAAGTTGTTTAGATTTCAAAATTGGACTTTATTTTATTCACAAAATAATTTCCTACCAGATGTCTAGGAATCAATCACATAATCTGGCAAATCTATATTTTTGTAAGAAGTGTCATCCCTGTCCCTGCCTTTTTGCTCAGTTACAGCACCGTTTGGGGTATGACTAATTCTTGATGGTATGTTAATGAGGGTGGGAAACCTGATAAACTAGATGGAGATTTTGGTGTTTGATTCAAAAGAGTTAACAAACTATTGGCCATTACAGACATAACAAAGTTAACCATAATCAAAATTAAATACTTTTCAAGAAATGTTACTTTCTTCTTAAAAGAAAGAGTAGAGTTAGTAACAGCTGTCAAATGAGAAATAATTTTTAGGAGCAACTGTAACTTCCATTTTGAGGAAGGAAAGAGATTATTATAGGAAAAGATTAATTAAGCAGACGAGGAATTCTTGTCATTAAACTTTCTCCTAGCACCTAAACATAGAAATTATAGCCAGCTAAACTGCTTGTGTAAAATCTCTTACTTTATCACTCCTTTAAATGACAAAGTCTTGAGGTGCAGCAAGTTTTGTCCACAGTTTGGGAACACCTGCTTCATACTACTCAGTGACAGAAAACCACTAGCCTTTTGCTCCTGCTACACTTACTTTATGCCAGACGTTAGAAATTTTGCAGGTTTCCTGTGTTATTACTATCTCAGCTGGAGCCATCAGTCTTACACGAACCTTCAATAAACCTGCCTTGGACCAATCACCCCATGTGGAGATCAGAAATTGGACATGGTCATCTCCACTTTGGCAAATTCAACAACTGGCTCCAGTCAGGGACAAACGCGTCTCTAATCTAAATGGAAGGGCTGCACATGCACAGGGACTTGACTAAATGACAAGATGCACAAATGCATTCTGCATTGCCTGGGGCTAATGAGAAAGGTTAATTCCTCTCACACATCTTTGGAGCAGGTGGAATCAAGAATTCTCCACAGTGTCTGAAGACATAAACTCTTTGAAGACTGTTCTCTTTCATACTCAAAATGAAAATGAACTCTTAGACAAATATTTCAAGACAAACAGACCACAGAACTTTGAAGTTTCCAGCATTAGCTTTTTTCAAATTCTGAATTTAGTTGTTTTCTTTCTTACACTGAGTCTTCAAGGACTAAGGTATCACACACTATTAAACCTCTCATCCATGTCATCTAATTTACTTCCTACACTCCACTAAAAAATAAAGGACCCCATGATAGAGATCACAAATGCTATTTCAGGTAAGTCATGGGTTTTCTACAGCTAAGAGGAAAATAACAAAATAACAGAAAGTAAATTTAACACTAGCCAAATCATGACTGCAGTTTCTGTATAATATAGTCTATCTTCCCCTCCTTTCCTTGTCCACTCAGATGAACAGAAATCTGAACGAACCCATTAATTTACCTACTCCTGGCTGCAAATACTGAAAGCCCAAACTGCTGGTTCAACTATCATTTGTATGCGGTGAAGCAAATGAGTTCCTGGTTAGAAGAGTAATCAGCTTTTAAAAAAACAATAATTAGTATGCCAAGCTGCATCTGTCATAAAAATATTTATTTTTGACATATTCTTTTGAAAAATCTTTCTGATTTCAAAATGCTTTTTTTCAGCCCAAGTAGCATCTGAAATTCTCAGCCCTCTCCCGCTTCCATCAGGCTGTCAGAAATGAGAAGCGTTTGTCACGGAAAATTCTTAGTTCGGTGCAAGATATTGAAAACGTGATGTGTGGCCAAGCCAGTGATCTAGATTTCAGCATTCCTGCAACAACACCACCAAGGGGAGACACAGTGGACAGATGAGCAGGAAGAGACCAGAGTGGTTAGATGATAGAAATAAACAAGTTTTGAAGAGAAAAAGGGAAGAGAGAGGCGCATACTTGTCAAACCAGATCGGTAACAGAAAAGAGGTCAAAATGGAGGAAACAGAAGTTGAAAGCCAAGAGCAGGAACTATACAGGGAGTATCCTGGGAATGAAGTGTACTGGGAGAAGGGGCAAAACTGAGGACTGTGCATCACGTTGAAGGTTTCAGCAACTAGGTGGCATTAACTTGAGAATTCAGTGACCAAGGTCAAAACATGAGATAAAAGAAAGGGATTTAGCCTTACATGGTCCTTGCAGATTATTTCTATTTCAGTATAGCATCACTGCGCTGCATCTGCATGAGAAAGCTGGCACCATTTCCTTCTCTGGACTTTACTGAGCTGGTAGAGATACTGCAGCTTTAAATAATGATTTTAGTGTGCTTTATGGGGATGATTTTTTCCATTATTACTAGAGGCTGTGAACCAAATCTCTATGATACTTTACTATGTAGGCTTAGGAACTAGTTAAACTGCTTATGACCTTCAGTTTGTGGATTTATTAAATTACTGATTTGAAGACTAATTTTCATGAGAGACATGAATAACGTGGCTGCTCTGCATTTTCCCTATTTTCTCCTTTAAAAATATTACACATATCATCACAGTGTTTCTTAGACCACTTCAGGTGTGGTTCTTAGGGCTGGTATTTTGATATGTAGGTATTTCTTGTTTTGAAAGCTGGAATTATGAAATTCCATAAAAAATTGGTTATTAATTAAAATAAATATAGGGGATACATATGTACACAGCTGCATTTTCTAGCTCCTTCCATTTTAAACAGCTGCAGCATTCTGCAGCAAACCAAGATCCCAGTTTTGTATTCTGGGTTGCTAATTAGTTACTCTTTTATAGCTTTAGTCAATGAACTGCTAAAGCTAAGCCAGACCAGTGCTCTCTGCTGTTATTTGGAAATTAACCTTTAACAGTCTCAAAGAAGCAGCACTTTCAGGACCTGAACATTTTTTGCAGTGACTGCTTGACAAGTCTTAATTAGAACCCTTTTCTCCAGATAAGGAAGGTCATTTGAAGAAGGTGAAGAGAAACTCACTGACATTTAAGAAGAAATTGTTCTCCATTTACAACCACGGGGTAAAGCTACAACATATGACAAATATAATATCTGAGGGCTGATAACTGTCGGAGTTATTTTCTTAGGCCCTTTCTCTTTAAACTGAATTTTTAGAAAAATACTTCAGAGGCCAAGACAGTACTGTGCTCTCCTGTGAGCTTTTAAATGGAGTGTTATGCCTGCTGAATTTCAAGAACAGTGTCTGTCGCAACTGTGAAAGAGTTAACCTGAAAAAAAAATTATCATTCATTCTTTCTCTGCTGATGGTAAATGGACTCAAAGATGCAGAGAGATCAAATGATTTTTCCATGAAAAGAACAACAAACTGCAGTGTGGCTTTCTGTCCCCCTCGTCACAATCTATTACCCAGTCTCGGCGTGCCAATCTTCTTTACAGTGACCCATGCTCAGTAGCCACTTAAGGGTCTACACTGTGCCATTCCCAATGATACCTGCCTCCTGTAGACCTTCTAGCCAACTTCTCCAATTGTTTCCCTCTACCAGATCATCTTTGCTCACCTCCCTATTCCAAGATTTTTGCCAGTGTCCTCCCTCATGTCCTTAGATTTCTCTGCTCGCATCTCTCCTGCTTTCACTAATGCCCCACCTCTCATGTGGGTCCTTCTCATACTGTTCCATTGGAAGAAAGTGTCTCTTTCTGACAGAATGTTCTTATTCAAGTAGGATTTACTTGCTTGACATACAAAACAGAATAGTGAAACATAGAACTGTGTATACCACAATTTACACTAGATAATTACAATAATTTCTTCTCCTATCAAGGTATTCTTGGATATTTTTATTAAAATCCATGCAAGCATTCCCCTTCCCTTTCTTCACAGCTTTCCCACAGTCATTCCATTCACAACACTCTACCCTAAACCAGCAGTACAAAACTTACTAGGAAGACTGACTTTACCTTTCAGAAAATTTTGCTTCTTTGCCATATTTATAGTTACTTCTCATTTAATTTTCAGTATTCATCACTGTTTCTACAGCCCACGCCCCATTGATGGACCTCTTCATTCCAGCAAGAACCATCCTATGAGAGCAACATAAATCTATTTCACAGCAACTGTAATTCCCAGCATAAAACCTAAGAGTCTCTATAGTCTGAGACAGTATGTGGGCATGGAATATCCCTGGCTAGCATGGCATGTGTAAAAAGGTCACGGTTAGGCAGGAGGTAAGGAGCAGCAGGAAAAACTGAATAAAAGAGGAAAGCTGCAATAGATACAAACTTCAAAGAACAAACATTGAAAAAGTCAGACTTGAGGTGATGGAAAACAAGGAGCTAGATATATCTTTGTAAAAAGATTTTATATAGATACAAACGTATACACACACACAGATATAGCACATATATAGATACGTGACCTACAGTTGAGACCTAGAGTGGATCTCTAGATTTCTTGGTTATAGTACTCCCCTACCTTTTCAAGTAGCTATGAAACCCACAGCTAACCTGTCTCTCCTGCTTATTTCTCTTAAGGTGTAGCAGCCAATATTACTACGGCTGTTTACTTGGCCAGTTCAAGGACATATGTACCATTACTGCCCATGCTGAGGTCAGTAGATTGTCACACAATATAACTGTTTTTTTCGTAAGTGTGCTTTAAAAAACAATGCTACCACTCTTCCCCAGTGGATTACCTGGGAAAAGGAAACAAAAATGACAGATATATTTAGAAGTATGTTACCACTGCAAAATTAGAAGCATAACATTAGCATATTTTAGGATTATATTTGCCTATGCGACCTTAATTCAGTCCCTCGTGCGTATTTGTAAGGCTAGACACTGAAATCCTAGCTTCCTTGAAGTCAGAGGGCTATTTGCCATGGACTTCAGAGATGCCGGTATTTCACCCACATTCTTCACCTACATGCTTCCAAATTCCAGATGTAGATCTTTCCATTTGGTCCCTTCCTCTTTGCTTACAGAGTTGTCTGAATGCAAGTATTTTTTTCCCCTCTATATATGGAGTGTGTGGCCCAGTGCCTTATTTACTGCACACGTATAAAGCCTACATTGAATAGAGGATTTAAAAATCCTCATGAGTGTTTTTCATCACAAAACCTTATCATTCTCCTGAGTCTTATATGTGCTATGAATTCATCTTTAGACTGTTTTGTGAAGCACTTATATTACCAGTTCTGTTTTGTAGACTGGAACCTGGAGCACAGAGAAGTACATACAGATTTGTCTAATGCCCACTAATTCTAAGTTCTGAACTATGCATAAGTCTGATTTATGCAGAATCCTCAGTGTTGTATGTTTAGAGGAAAGTATCTATTCATCTTAGTTTCTACTACGAGATCCCACCATTTCTGCAAATCAAGCTCCATCTATTCCAAATCAGGCATCCAGGAGACAAACTTCACCTTTAGGAAGTCTGATATAATTACCAAATCTGTCAAAGGACATAGAGCAAAAACCAGAAATCTGCCTGCATTTCCTGGACTCACTATATAGCACGTGGGGGACAAATGAGATGCCCCAGAGAGCTAAACACAATGCTATCCTCTACCCATAAGGAGTTTGAGCCTTCTCGTCCCACCTCACTTGGAAGTACCCTGACTACAAACCTACAAAGTATTTGACTGGTGCATAAGAAAATACAGAGAAAATTGAAAAATGACAGATCGACATTCACTGTCCCTTGAATGGGTGAAATATGCAATAAAGTCAATAGGAGTGCTATCAGTCAAATGAGGACCAGGTTTAGCTTGGGCAACAAATATTTGCTGAAACATCACGTGATATTTGAGTACAGCTATGCATTAGGAATTAAGGATTTACTGATTTAACACTTGACTTGTTCATCCTTCTTAAAGTGTTCCTATGACATCATCTTTGAATGCTCTCATTGATTAACTCTCTGAATCTGTCTCTGTGAGGCATCTTACCCATGGCTTTCGTGGATTGTTAAATAAAAAGAATGTTTTAGTGACAAACTGACTGGGATTAATCAATTGACTAAAACAACTGCATGAAGAATGTGTGCACAGAACAGGCTTTGAAGTGATTTCTAGTAATCAGAAGTTAAAACCTGCAGCTGTCACAGTATGCTGATGATAACAGAGATACCAAATAGCTTATCTAGGAGTTTATCTGGAACCAGGTGCACTCCATTCATATGCAAATGATATGTCAGGAGCAAATCCAGGTGTTGACTCAACTGACTGCAATTGACCATAATGAGTTGAATCTCTTCTGAAAAGCATCACCTGTGTATGTTAACCTGATACAAAATATTACAGGTCTTGAACTTAAGCCATAAAAAGAAAGAAGCATTGAAAGAGATATTTGTGGGAAACTGCAGATAGGATTCTAAAACAGTGGTAGTAAATTCCTGAAAGTGTGATGCATGATGATGTACTTAAACTATGAGAATAAACACAATCATTAAGCCTGAGATCTCCCTATGAATTGTCTGCTATTAAGGACTTGAAATATCTGTAGCTTTTGCTTACAAATAGAGGAGAACAATATTACCTGAAATTCACTAAAAAAAAAAAATAGGGGCTAATTAATGTTATGTCAGGGTCACTAATCCCTCGGGAGTGGACAAAGAAAAAACAAATGCGTCTTCACTGTGCAGGAAAAAATATTAATTTATGAGTAACCTTATTCACAAAAATTGGATTTAAAGGTAGCTGTAACTAGCATGGATATTCTGTAATGCAATTTTAATTAGTCTTATCTTCCTGTATGGCAGAAAATTTTCCTGTTACTGAAGGTATTTCTTACAACCTGTTTGAATACATTACTTAGAAATAAAAACCACAGGAAAACAATGATCTACAATGCTCAGTCTAAGGGCCAGAGTGTTAGTCTTGGCACCTGGACTGTCACATCTCCAGCTGCCCAGCTCCACAGGGCCTCCTGCCAGCTTCTCCTCTCACTATGCCTTACAGTTTTCTCCACCCTACATAGCCACCAACATGCAGAGCAGCACGTGTGACAGGGATGCATTCATTGCACAAGTGCCTCATTGCATGCTCATGGAGGGAAAGGGCACTAAGAGCCAAGGGTTACTGCCATTCTTAAACAAAGTGACGTTCAGGTTCCCAAAGTGATTCTAAAATTATAAGACCCAAAAAGAATAGCAGGGAGAAGTCCAGATAGTGGAACAGGGCTCTGGGACACAAATGCCAAAGGACCTCCTCAGAAGACAGCACTATCCTACTTTTGATTTTACTTTCATGGACTTAGAAATCTGCATTACCAGCAAGCAAACATCTGGGTGAATATTTGCATCCATACTGAACTTGGTATAAGGTAATACACTAAGCTCTCTGTCAAGGATGATTAGTGCAGCTGAAAGCCTGAGGGAACACCTTGCAAAGGTTAGAGTGTACTTGTGGTGACATTTTCAAATGCAAACTCAATAGTTATGCACCCTTCAAAGCTGTGTCTTCCTGCAAAGCCTGCAACAGAAGGAGGAGCACACGAAAATCAGGTAATTATAGCCTAGGGGCCAATTATATATTATATTAATTTCCAAATCTGTTTCTGCAAACAACCCTTCTGCAACACCAATGCAGGTTTTGCTGGGGACCATTAATTCATGGATATGTTGTAACTCTAATTGCAAATCCTGAAGTTGCTCCTCAACCCTTTATCCAGGTAAAACAGCCATTTAAGCCAAGGGAAGGTTTTGCACCAGAAAGTATTAAATAAAGCAGCTCTCACATCTTTTCTGCTGCAGACCCCACTTCTCAGCCTTTGACTTGCCTCTGTGACACGAGCATCACTCCTCATTTGAATTTCTGGAGGACTCACAACACTCACAGGGCTGTTATACAGGGCTCACAACCCTACACAGGGCTGTCCACCAAGTGGACAGTTTAGTTGGTACACGACTGAAACACTGAGAGCAGGTGCTCCCCGACATCTCCATATTATTCCTGCTCCAACATAAAAAGTGAGAATATTTTATTGCCTGCACTTCAAAGACACAGGTGATTTTCTTTTCTTAACTCAATGAGGACCTTTTGCCAAATTCTTATTGACTGCTGTGAAGTCATCAGTCAGTAACTGGGTAAATGAAGCTACTTTCTAAAATGTATTTTTGGTCATTTATTTTCACAAGCAAATAATAGTTTAGTTTCCATCATCACGTACTAGTGAATGAAAATAGCTAGCAAAATAATAGGTCTGATTTCACCACAGAAAATGAGAAGAGACATTCAGAGAGACTTACTGGGTTTGTAAAAATAACAAAGGGAGAACTGATAAGCTCCTACCCCAGTTTTACTATTCTTTTGAAATGGAGGGCAAATCACATCTAGACCCAAGCATGGGCATTTTGAATCTGAGTACGCACATCAGGACTGAAGATCTTTCGTTACATAAACCAAGAACCTCAAAGGCAGGGCAAGAGCTGGGATCCAGGACTCTCAATCTCCAGTGCTCACCTGAGACTAAGTAAAGAAAAAGATGCATTTCATGCTTCATTATTCAACTCTATTTAGATTCCATAGATTAATTTACAAGAGCTTCACTCAGAGACACAAAACAGAAGAAAAACTAAGAAGGAAGCAATAAGAGGTCTACTTCAGTTAACATTAGCTCCTCACATACATTCTGGATTTTCACATGCTTACCTGTAGTAGCACTGGAGACTGTTGGCCACTGCTGATCAGGCCCTCCTGGTCCTCCACGTAGGACTCCTGCCTCCTCCATATGCACAGCACTGAACAAGCAAATATCATATTTAGATTATACAGTTCCCCTCTGTCCTGGGCTTTATAACTTTTCCCTTTCTTGCTATTCTTCAAAAGTCAGAACGGTTTGTTGCTGTGCAACTACTACTATAGTATTGCAAGATGCTAACAAAGTCTGTTGGAGTACTGGAGAACCAGTTACTTTGACTTGCCAAAATTTTCTTTGATTATTTACTAAGACACAGCTGTGGCATAATTTATAAAACAAACATACCTGCAGAACACTGCTTTCATTGACTGGAAGTCACCAACAAGGAAGTTAAACACCTTCTTTGGTGTTATGATGTATTAGCATTAAAGGAAATAATAAGTTGGTGGAAATAGTTCTGAGCTTCTGTTATGCTACTTCAGCAGATCCCACTTTCCTGGATTACTGCATGCTTCTTGTGAGCAATTCAGAAAGCGAAATACATTTTTCTCAAATGCAGAAACTAACACAGCAAATTTTATGGTGTTACATCGTGAGCATTTGGCCTTGAAAACACCAATTTAGGTATTAGCCATTACCTTATAAGGAAGGAAAAGAAAATATCTGTGACTGAAAGAAAAAATCCTGCTTCAAGATGCTGCGCCCCAGGCTGTTTATTCATTTTGCAGTAAGCAGTCAGGGATTTAAAAAAAGAAACCCAAAAAAAAAAAAACCAAAAACCAACCAACCCACAAAACAAACCAGCAGGAACATAAAAGAAAGAAATCAGTTTGCCTAACAAACCACAGAATCAAGCTCGCTCTTTCTTCCTTTCCTTCTGGTACCTGAGGTTCAGGTTCCTTTTTACACAGCAGCCTAAAGTGCTGCTGGAGGGGTACACTGTGCCCTCACCCACGTGAAACACAGTTTCAGGGATGGACAGTCTGAATATCAGTTTTGGGCTTCAACCTTATGAAGACTTCAGCCCTATGGATAATGGATAAAAGGTGATGTTTACAGTCCCATGGCACCAACATTTTGGGGAAAAGCATGCGATATTACACTTTGTAGTGCGGCTAGGAACCACTGCAGCCTTATAATTGCATCTGAACCTGTAGGGTAGTCTTATTAATCATGTCAGATTACACCTGAATATATAATCAGTTTTCCAATCTGCTCAGGAAGGGAGAGCAAAGATATTTTATTTAGGCTCTACAAAACCAACTTTATTATAATTCTTTTTTTCCAGGTGTACTGAGTAGCAAATTATAGCAAAGACTGCTTGCAATGTTAGGCAGAGGACTTTCAAAGATGTCTAAAGAGATTTGGACACAGCCTCACTTTTTCTTCTCTGAAAATCCATCTCATATCTTCAAAATGTCCTTTAAACTGTGTTAATGATCTTGATTGCACCACATGGTTAATAAGCCGACTGCAGGAGCAGCATACTTTTATAGTAATGAGAGACAACAAGACAGAAAACGCATTGATGCTGCAGACAATCTATTGAAACATATCAGCATAGATGATTACAGGGAGCTTTAAAGTAAACAAAAATGGTATAATCACAGTTAAATAATTCAATAATTGGAGCAATTATGCCTTGACAGTCAATATATAAAAAGGCAAGAGGTAAACACAAAAAAAGCACAGATCTATGCTAGTATAATAAGAGCATAAGATGCAGTCAGACTGAATCTGTAACACTTGGAGATTGGAAGTGACAGCAGCAGAACTCAGGTGCTTTCCATCCCAGCGTACAGATATCATCAGTCTAGGGCATCAGAGGAGCCACAGAGCTTTGTCCTTTCCACAGAGGACAAAGACAGAATTCCCCTTCGTGTGGGGAAACACTGTACATACCTTTGCATTCCTGCCCTCAGGGATGCAGAGTAGCGCCAGTCAGGATTGGGGTGTTTTGGCTGTAGAAACAAAAGCCCAGGACAACATTGTTAATGCATGTTAAACGTGCTGAAAAGCATATGCATCTAGCTAATTTTGTCAGAAGAGTCTATATGGAGCTACTCAATTTTTGTGAGCATTCAGAACTGCCAAATCCTTCTACAAATCTAAAGTTCCCAATGGACATACGTGGAGTGTCTCTGTAATAAAGAAACTTGTTTGCATGCCAAGGCCTTTGGCTTTTCCTCTGCTGGGGATTTTCCCAGCAGGGGAACAGCTGGACTGAGTTGGGGGGGAAGTCCCTTTGCTCCCTTTTGCAATAGGAGAGGTGCAGAGATGATCTCTGTGGAACGACATCAAATGCTGGAAACTGGTGGACAGTTATTTTGTATACATTCATCAATGTTCTGGGCATAGGAAATAAAAACATCATAAATCCATAAAACACATTGTTTGTTTACCTGATAAGCTGAAGAAACTCGAGCTCCTGCATTGAATAGCATCTGCCCAAGGATGTATAAAATACAGCCCCCTGTGAAGGGGATATGCGGGGTAGTCTGTCTGCTGTGAGGTTTCTGCTGGCTTTTAGTGTACTGCAGAGGACCGCACTAGATTGTATCAGATTTGCAGACTGCAGCAAGTCTTCTATCAAAGGCAGACGTGCTCTTTCATAATACCAAGAACAACTTCTCCATATTCATGGGAGGGCATAAAGGGTGGAAGGGGAAAATAGCCAGCAATACCCTTTGGCCAACAAACCTCAGTATATGCTGACCTGAATGAATGGCTTGCTAAATAAAGAGATAATGAAGAAATCCTGTTGATCAAAAATTGCTCCAGAAAATCTCTTTTGCAATGTCAGGGGACCATCACACAATAATTTTCAACTGCAGCAGTGCATGCAAGCTCAGGTCCTTTAAAATTAAGCCCTAAGCACATAACAAAGTTATTCTCAGGATTCTCAAGACATTATTCTGTAGGTGATACCACAGCCAGTGCTTAACTTCAGGGACTTGAATTCAAAGAGAGAACTTATGTCCAGAAACATAATGGACTACACTCATTCCTGGTGTGTCTTGTACAGTGCCAAACACGCAAATAATATATGACTGTAATGGTTTAATTCTCTTCAAGCTATTGGAGGCAGATCAGAAGTGAATATGGTTCCATTACTTGAAAGAGAAAAAGAAAGTGTTGAATGCTCTGAATTATTTAACGCCAACTCTTTCCTCTTGAGGTCTGGGGTATGCTTTTCTCTGGATCAATAGGTTTTATTCAAATAAAAATGGAGCAATTACAACTTGCACTATCACTCTATCACCATATTTCCCAGGTCCAGCATCACTCAAGAGTGAGATGCCCTTGGATAATGCGCATCCCAGTGTTCTTTATGGTCTGAGTTACACAAAAGGGAGGAGGCTGCTGTTTGCAACCACACATTAAACATCTGTGCTAGCAATTTCCTTCCCATTTAGCCCCCTGTTCTCTGGCATGCACAGGTTCTGCTGAGTTTAGCAGAAAGTGGCATGACAAGGAGCCCTTTATGCATGGTTCCAGTATTTTCTGATTCGTTCCATTTTGGCCCCAGTCCCAGGGTTGTCAAAGCAACTCTGAAGTCAACCACGTAATAATAGTCAATGAAAGAGGATACAAAATAACACACGCTGATCAGACCCCTTCCTGAGTTTGCCTTTCTTGATGGATGAAGGGTGCTGACACCAAAAGATTTGGCTTTTCCTCTGCTGGGGATTTTCTTATAGCAGGGGAACTGCCAGGCTGTGGGTGCAGGGAAAGCCCCTTTCATCTTTTTTGCAATTTGAGAGGTGAAGGTTACTAATTTGTACAGGCTTATAGGCAGTGTGAGGAGGAGTCTTACCACTGTCCCAGGCAAAACACAGATGAAGTGCGATTACATCAAAAGGCTGGAAAAATCTGACACGAGTTGGGCAGGAGTGAGAAAAGAGGAAAATGGCCACTTGCTCCCAGTACATAGATTTTTGTTTTTCAGCCAGAGCTTTCTAGCTTGTGGCTAGAAGACAAAAATCTGTGTTCTATTGCAGTGGGAACTTTCAGACACCAGATCATAAATGGGTGATGATGGCAGGAGAAACTCATCAGGTAGAAACTCATCATTCATTCACTCCACATGCATGGACCAACATCCACCTTGTCAATATATCAGAAACAGCAGCAATTAGGAGATTGTGGTATTTTCAAAGATCACTATCAAGAAGCTGTGGCATCTTGTGGCTACTCTCAAACAGTTTTATATCTGCTATTGCTCTTTAGGCAGGGCTGTAGTGCTGCTCCCAGAGGGGCAGAAGAAGGAAGGAGGGGACAGGATCAGAAAAATATACTCTGGAGATGGAAAGATATATTGCCACAGTTGACTTTCAGACACATTCAGGACGTGTTTTTTTGGTTTTAGCTGAAAAAATTGAATGTCTGTGACTTCTATACTTTTTGAAGTGCTCACAGGAAAAATAAGAGGGCCAGGCACTTGGGCAACAGTCTGCCTTTGTCCAGACCTCACCCAGTTTTACTGTGTATGCACTGCTTGACTGAAAACTTTCAAACCTCAGTGAGAGACGTGTTTGTCCCACACTTGCGTGATCACAGGTCACTGTCCCGCAACTGGCAAAACTGGTGAAATTCCAATTTTGTCACTGTAATTAGCTTCACTTTTTGTTCTGATACAGCCTTTAATTCTTTAAGACCCTCTGGTCATAAGAGAAAAGCTGTTTCAATACACCTTTAAATGAGCTTGGGCAATTAGGAGCAAGAAAATTAAAAAAGCATGACCGGTAATAGAATTAACAGCATAGTAGAAGAGGCAAACCTGTTCAGTAATATTTTTCCCTACTTCAGATGCAGCACTGCTTCTTCTTATAGATCCATCAGGCATTCACAGTCTGCATGTTTGGGTTGGCTTATAGCTCTGGCTATGAACAGTCCACCTTTACCAGACCACCCACTGCCACATTGACATGTGCTGTCACACAGCACACAATTGTACCATGACATGATATGGCCCATCTCAAAGCAGATCGGCGTCTTCAGCACAGTCCCAAGGAACAGGAGCCTGCACAGGACCTGACAATCGGCTCCTTTGCAAAGCCCTGTCACAGGCTTTGCTGTGAGAAGTGTGGCTGTGTCATAAATCAACACCACCAGGACAAGGTACAGATGGCCAGGAAGCATGAGTACAGAGGGGAAGCACAAAGAGGAACACAGACTTTGAAGTGGTCCAGATGCTTCCCAGTTGTATATCCCCATACCCTCCCTATGTCACACAATGCTGACGAAGATATTCTTGTTCCTTTTACCTCACCAGTTCCCAACCCATTACAAGACCTTGTTTAGCACACGCCAGCCCATTCTACTAACTTGATGGCAATCTTAGCTTGCCATTTCCCTTAGAGATTTTTGGAGGCCATGTATCAAGTTCAGTGTTCCTGTACTTACCACTCTTCAGTGGAGGTGTGGGAAATCATGCGACCCAGAACAGAAGAAATCAACCATGCCCTGTTTCTCCCATCAGCTGCTGCTTCTGATTTAGTAACAGCACACATCACCATATTTGTGAGATCAGTCAAAACCTATCCAGGTGCCTATAGAAGTGGTTGCCACTGCACCAGATGAACACCTCATGCCAACAGTTTGCTCCTACTGATACTTCCAGGCACTAAGGTTACAGTCTGCCAGCCACATCACTGCAAGCATTAATGTCGCTAGTCATAAACAACCAACCCTTTCTGAAAGTCTAATAAACAAAGTGAATGTATAATATAAAATGTAGCAACCTTAATACCTTAGTAGCAAAAAAGCTCATGCAAAATTTCACACATTTTTCAAATCGCACAGCACGGGTTAATTTAAGAATCATTTCATTCGTTCACAGAGAATATATTTGATTTAAAACACATTGTTACAAACATTTTGCTCAGTCCTCTTTTTTAGCCAATACTTAAACACAGTAAGGATTTGTCCCTGGGATAGAAGGAATTTCTAAAATTTTTTAATGTTGTCCTGATCCCATATTCATGAAAATCAATGCAGTCTCCCATTGACTTCAGTGGGTGTTGGAACAGGGCTTGCTTAAGGTAGAGAAGTGTGAATCAAACATTTACAAACAGTCACCAGATGATGAGACTGCTAAAAGCATCCCACTCCATTCCTATTTCCACACAAGTGCATGACAGAATGACTTAAGGTGTATTTATCAAATACATCCACTTTGAAGCAATAATAAAAGGCCTTTTAAAACCCCTGACCACACACAGCTCTGCTTATTTTCCAGTGACACAATGCTGACAGATGTGGGGAAACAGAGGCTTCTATTCTTCCTTTCCTTCTGTAAATGTTTAGAATTAATTTGATGTGGAAAACAAACTATTTGTAGTCTGAACATGTGCTTATCATACAAGAAATGAGAATGGAAACTGGAAAAGGGCATGATTCAGAAACCCAAAGATTCTCTTCCTGGCAGTGTTCATTTGCATTCCTAATTCTAAGAAAACTAAGGTGAAGGGAACAGGCAAGTGCTCCTGTAAAGTATATTTAATGAGTTCCAAGAGAAGAAAAACTCCTCTGCTTAATATTGGATGCAAATCTCTGCTGGCACAGCAGTAAGCATCAAACCAAGAGTCTGACTGCCCTGAAGCACAGAGCACTGTCCCTGCTTAGCAGAACAGGACTGGATACTGCCACTGAACAAAAGAACAAACATTTATAGTTAACCTTTACAATGTCAGCGGGGCTGGAGAATTTCTTAAAGGCTTAAGTTCTTGAACCGAGATTGTAAGATATTCCACCATTAATACCTTTAAAGCCTCTGTGAGAAATCTCTTGGAAAGGCTGCTCCAGACAATGCTGTGGGTTTACTAGATTTAGACACTTCAAAACATACTTGCGTTTTAAAGCAGTATCAAGATGTGTTCAACTCAAGTGTTGTTTTGTTTTTTCCACGTGTTTAGCAAGCTGGTTTTGAAGTGCAAAACACAGAGGAAGAGCCAGAAGCAGAGCAAACAGCCATAAAACTGGGCTGGGTACAAGGAAACGTATTATCAGAAGAGCTGATATCTAGTTCTATCAAGTACCCAGACGGCCCACTCATCATTAGGAATGTGCCAGGCTGCCTTCTCCACTAGAAAACTCCAGTTAAAACATATGTTGGTTTGACTGTTATTCCCTGCATTGAAGGGAAAAGGTTGCTATGAGATGCAAGACATAATGAATGAGCTTAACTGCACAGAATATAAGAACAAGAAGGGAGAGATGAAAACACAAACCAAGGACCAGACACCTCTCGGACATCACTCAGCATCTTCACAGGCATATGAGGAAAGGGACTCCAGACTAAAGCACTGAAACCTTTCCTGAAAATGATGGATCATCACTGCAGCAGTGCCCGGTAACAAAATCACATCTTCACACACCCCCTTCACATCTGCCTGCACCTCCCCTCTCAAAAGGCAGGAATCCGGGCTACCCATAACCTTGCACAGGGACAGCAATGAACGCACAGTATTTTGCTGTCTCTGTATTTTGCCCACGCTGCCTGCCTGGTCACCCTGCAGTAGCTATCAAGCCAATGAGAGAGACATACCCATTAACCCCGCATTCTGCTCCTTATCACCAGGCTCCTGCCAGCAATAACTGTCTCTAAATTTTTTAGTGCAGCTGTGTTAGTACATTTCTTCTTTTACAAAACACACTTGGCTTGAGATATTCTTATAAACCTATAAAGGACCATACAGGCAAGCAGGGTGAATGCAGAAGCACAGGCCGTCTTGCAGAAACAAGCTCCCACTCCACCATCACAACACTAGCAGTACAAGTCAAAATAGTCACATAGGAATCAGCACTTCAAAAAATACAAAGAATTCCCTACCTAACCTTCATACACTTTTTCCCTTCCCTTGCATCCTTCTAATGGCCCAATGAAGTCAGTCACAACTTAGTGTAAAGTAATCATTAACATCTTTGACCTTACTAATAAATATGAAAAGGACTAAGACCTTATTGCGTCGAGTGTTACTGAGATAATCCCAAATAACTTTGAAATATTTTTCCTCTCACTGCATAACAACATTTGCAAAATATTAGCCTTCGTGAGACCCTACGTACGATAAGCACACATAGAAAGCCCATTCACCTGGTTCCATCCTCATCACAGAACAACAAAGAGAAGATCGATTTCCAAAAACTGGAAATAGGGGGAAAAAAAAGAAAAAGAAAAAAAAGACCTTTTCACATTACCCCAAAATAACATAAACATCAGAGATTAACTTTGTAAATCAATGCAAGGACAATGATGTCTGTTGCTATGCTTCACAGGTGAAGGCATGGGTTTTTAAAGACTAATTAAAAGTTCACTTTAACTAAAAAGAGAAACACGGTTCTCTGAAGATCTAGTAATACAAAGATCATTATCTTTAAAAAGTAGAATTCAGTGTTGCTAAGCAATGGATGGCATTTTCAGTGCATATGCTGAGCTTGAAACAAGGGAAAGACAGGATTTTATAGTATGTAATTAGTTAGGAACCAGTAATTAGTGAATAGCATTACATTCACCCATTTTCTCATGTACACCTGGCATTGACACTTCTTTATACTATGCACTACCGCAGCACAGTTTAAGAAGAAGAGACCTAAGAAAAGAACTTATGACAAGCAGAACTTGTCAGAATTTTACCCCTGTTTAAATCATACAGAACTATTTGAATTATTGATTGCTCTTTTTGATTCTAACTCCACACAGGCAGGCATTTTTTACTTTGTTCTATACATCTCTCTACTTTTGTACTCCAAGTCTGGGCTGGCTTTGTTGCCACTGCCTGATCTGCACTGCTGTTTCAAAACTTGCTAATTCATTGCATGCAATGGATTGATTCCCTAAAATGTGATAGGAATCTGTCCGTTAGACTAATTTCCTCTCGGTCCTGCATCCAAAGTTAAGCCATTTTTCAATTATAGCTCCTCTTTTTTCCCCACAGAAAATCAGATGGAAGGTGTGTATTTCACGCTTTGATTCTTCAGCATACATACTTACAGAATATGTTTCATGTTCCCTCCTATATCAAACAGATTCCAGGCCTTTTACTATACTGAGAAAGATTTTAAGGTACAAAAACTGTAGGAAAAGAAAAAATACTTCCATCATACCCTGCCACTGTGATTTATAGAAAAGCACTACATTACTTTTAAATGGATTAGTTTTGAATGAATGATTATTACTCTCTAAAAGCATTTTTAATGGAAGACTTGCTAGTCCTTAACATCTGTGCATCTTTGTGTAACTAAACAGCAGTTGCAAAAGATGCTAACATCTTCATATGTGAAAAATTATAAAGAAATAAACTATATTTCTGTGTCAAGAATACACAAGTCAGGCTCCTTTCTATCCCACCACAGTTATTCCCC
Source organism: Larus michahellis (assembly GCF_964199755.1). NCBI lineage: Eukaryota > Metazoa > Chordata > Aves > Charadriiformes > Laridae > Larus > Larus michahellis. The sequence goes on along the minus strand of NC_133906.1, from coordinate 1,654,435 downwards.
TAGTTTTCCCACATCTGGAGGCATAGCACACATTAATGCACAAACCAATCTTATATCTGCTGCAATTGTAGGGTACAAACAATGCACAGTAATTGCAAAATTTTCATTTTGTGAACCAAAATTAGTCTCTCCGGTGAGAGCTTCTGGGTTTAGTTGCACTATATGTAGAAAGGAAACTGTACAGAGCAGGCAAACCACACGCTAACTGCAGACTGCCTGTATGCTAGCATAAAGCAACCGTCAATTCTTCACTGTGGGAAAATATTGAAAAGGTTAATACACTGCTGGACAAACCATAGGTATTAAACAATTTTCAATAGCAACCCAGCAGGTTAGAAGTTGTCACACTGTAACATAACGACAGTAACTTGCTGTAATTCTCTACAAAGATGTCACTGCATTGTTACTGTCCAGAAAGCACGAAACACAGCACTGGGTAGAACAAACATTATATCAAAGGAGGGATTGCAGTTTTCAGACAACTAAAATATGCCCATATTAGTAAGCAAAGCATATTATTGCAATGATCTAAATTCAACAGCTTGGCCCAGGGATGAAATCAATGAAGTAGCAAACATCTATAACTGCCATAAAGTAATCTATTGATTTCCAGGCTAAGCACTTTTTAAATTTTTTTCCTGCAATATTAGTTTCAACATTAAAACTTTAAGACCACATGTGTCACTCCCTAACACTCTGTGGCAGCAGGCAATTTTAGATCTGTAAGAGAAAAGGGAAGGAGGCAATACTCTATACAGTATATGCTGCAAAAATGAAGCGAATCTCAGACACATATACCGAACTTACCAAACGGACCCTGAAAGTCCCAGTATTTACCTAGAAACAAAATGCATTGCACAGATTAGATTACTTGGAACCACATTTCATAGCTGTGTGTCAGTGAGCCCAAAAGGGAATACGCTTAATCTGAATTTTCCAGTTTGAACCTCTGCTTAAGTGTAGATTTGCTCAGAGCACTGTGCTGACCATTTATCAACGTAGTCTCACCTCATTAGGAGTAATGGAGTCATTTTTAAGTATGATCAGGTTTTGTGCACTCTGCCCACTCTGTCCTGTCAGATGCCTCTCAGTCATCACTGCAGAGGGACCAGTAGTTCCTGTTGGGCCACAGGTATTGTAAAACATAAAAGTGTCACTTCCTGATCCTGCAGTTAGGCATGCCTTATAGCAGTAGGTCTTAGTGAGAGACCCATTGCCCCGCACTTCAATGAAATGGGGTTGTACTTTTAAACCTTGGGGCAACCTAGCATCGATGTTGTTGTTGGCCTGCTTGTACAATTCAGCAGGGCACCGTTCTCTGACCCCACAGAACCCTGCACAGCAGGAGTCTCCATACAGACTGTATCTGTAGCACTTGATAACAGTAAGCCCAATGATTGTGAAAAGGAAAACAAAGGAGATGGCGCTCAAAGCGATAATGAGATAAAGAGTAATCTCTGAGTAATTGCTCGGACTTTTAATGTGCCTTCTTCTATCGGGGATGATTTTGGAAACTCTGTCCACCACGGCAACAGTGATGGCTACTGATGAGGACATTGGTGGGTCTCCATTGTCTCTCACCTCCACCGTCAGGTTGAAAGTAGGTGTGCTGTCCTCCCCCAGTTTGCGAGTAGTCCTAATCTCCCCAGTATGGAGCTCTATCCTGAACAAACCTGGATCTGAGGTTTGCACCAGGTGGAAGAACAACCAGGCATTTTGTCCTGAGTCTCCATCAATGGCTATAATTTTTGTTACCAAATATCCAGCATATGCCGAGCGTGGGATCATCTCCAGGGCTGCTGAAGTGTTGGTTGAGGTAGGATACAGAATCTGCGGAGCATGGTCATTCTCATCCACCACATAGATGTAGACAGTGGCAGTGCTGCTCAGTGGTGGGATCCCGGCATCCTGAGCCTGGACAACCACCTGAAACTCCCTTAGTGTCTCATAGTCAAAGGACCTGACAGCATACATGTTGCCACTATCAGATTTAATGGAGACATAGGAAGCAACAGGTAGCCCTTCAATCTCCCCATCTAGTAGAGAATAGGATACATAGGCATTTTCGGCGACGTCTGGGTCAATGGCTTTGATAGTGCACAGCAAGGCTCCAATGGGGTTGTTCTCAGGGATGTAAACTGAGTAGACAGGTTCCTCGAATCGTGGAGGATTGTCATTGATGTCAGAGATCTCCACATGGATCACCTTCTGGGAGGAAAGAGGGGGGCTCCCAGAGTCAGTAGCCGTAACTGTGATGTTATAGGCTGCTGCTTTCTCATGGTCCAGTTTGCCCTGGGTGATCAAGGTGTAGGAGTTCTTGAAAGAGTTGAGTGTGAAGGGGAGGCCAGGGGGAATACGCAGAGTCACTTGCTTGTTCAGCCCTGAGTCCTGGTCAGTGACACTCATCAGGGCCACCACAGTTCCTGCTTTTGCATCCTCTGGCACTGGGCTGTACAGGGAGGTGAGGACCACCTCAGGAACATTGTCGTTGGCATCCACAATGTTCACCAGGACTTTGCAGTGCCCAGCCATAGAGACAGGGCCCTGATCAGTGGCTTGCACATAGATCTCATAGGAGGATGCTTCTTCATAGTCCAAGGTACCGTTAACCCGCACCTCCCCTGAATGTGGGTCTACACTAAAGAGCTGCCTCACCTTCTGTGGGGTGTAGCTGCCAAAGGAGTAGATCACATCCCCGTTGGAGCCCTCATCAGGGTCTGAGGCATTGAGTTTGACCACTAATGTTCCAGGCAGGGAGTTCTCCAGAAGGCTCACAGTGTAGGTGGAGCGGTCAAATGCAGGTGGATTGTCATTGGTATCCACAACTCTCACAGAGATCTGGGCTGTACCAGACTTGGGGGGGTCTCCACCATCCACTGCAGTGAGCACCAGCTGCTGCAGGGCACTCTGCTCCCGGTCCAGTGGTTGCTGCAGCACCAGCTCCAGGAGCTTGCTGCCGCTCTGGAAACCTTTAAGGTCCAGGGCAAAGTGGTGGCTGGGGCTAAGCTGGTAGCTCTGCACAGAATTGGTGCCCACATCAGGGTCCTGGGCACTCTCGATGTGGAAGCGGGCCCCGGGCACAGCGGACTCACTAATCTCCAGCCGGTAATCCTGGCGAGGGAAGCGCGGCGCATTGTCGTTGATGTCCAGCACCTCCACCTCCACGTTATGCACCTCGATGGGCTGCTCGATGACCAACTCCAGGCTGAGGAAGCAGGAGGGGCTCAGCTCGCAGAGGGCCTCGCGGTCCATGCGCTCCCGCACCAGCAGCGCCCCGCGGCCCAGCTCCAGCTCCAGGTATTGCCGGCCGCTGCCCGAGGTAAGCCGCGCTCCTCTGGCCGCCAGTCGCCGCGGATCCACGCCCAGGTCGCTCGCCACGCTGCCCACGAAGGCGCCGTGTGGCAGCTCCTCCCGCACCGAGTAGCGGAGCGGCCCGCCGGCCGCCCGCCCAGCGCACAGCCCCAGCAGCAGCAGGCCCAGCACCACCGCCCCGCCGCGGCTCCGCCGAGCAGCCGCCGCCATGGCCGGCGGGGGTGGGGAGCTGCCGGAGTCCGGAGCCGCCTCGCCCGGCCCTGGCCCGGCCTCACTCCCCGCCGCCGCCCGGACGCTTCATGCAAGCGGCAAGCAGCAGCCGCCGGCCGCCTCCGGCCCCGCCGCCGCCCGGTCCATGCTCGCCGGCTGCCCGAGGCGGCGGCTCCGACCTCTCTCCCTCCGGCGGCTCCGAGGAAGAGAAGAAGGAGGAGGAGGAGGAGGAGGAGGAGGAGGAAGGAGGAGGGACCGGGACTCGCCGGATCCGCTTTCTCCTGCTCCAGCTGCTGCGCGGGAGGAGGCGGGGGAGGACGCTAAGCCGCGGCTGGCTCCGGTTCAGCACCTGGGCAGGGAACAGCGACACGGCTGCCGGCGGGAGCCGCCCCCGCGCCCGCTGCCTGCCCGAGCCAGGAGCCCGGGGCCGCCCGGCCCCGCACTCCCGGCCCCGCCGCACCCTCCTCACCCACGTGTTGCGGCCCCTCGGTGAGCCGGGCCCCTCGCTCCCGGTGGCGGCGGGCTCTCGCTGCCGAGCCGGGAGGGGTGCGGCTCCCGCGCCGCCGCCCCTCGTCTCCGCCGCGGTTTCGCTGCTGAAGCTTCGGGGGCGCGGGGAGGAGGATGGCGGGGGTGGGGTGGGGTGGGGTGGGGGTGGGGGGAGAAGGGCCGCAAACCGCCTGCACTTCTGGACCTGCTGCAGCAATGCTAAAGTACATCCGCTTGGGAGGGTTAAATCAGCGCAGGGCTCCGAAAAAAAATGGGCCTCCAGCCAGGTCTGGTGCCGTCTGTGTGCTGCTGCAGTGTGTTTGACGACCTCTTTCTTGGAGACCTGCCTCTCTGCTCCGTCGGAGATTCATCCTTGCTGCAGTACCGTCCCTCTGCCCAACCCCCGCGGACCCCCCTGCCCGGCTTCCACCTTCCTCCTGCTCAGCTTCCTCTCACCCTTGCTGCAGCTGCCGTGCCCCGATAGCAGCTGGGCTGGTAGAATTCTGCAAGTCACACCCACGAGTTAGGAGCATTGAAGGTGGGCTTCAGTTTCTCATCCAATGCAACACACAGGCTCGAGGTGATCAAGCGCAGCTGGAGAGAAGATGCAGCACAATCTGTTTTCTAGTTACAGTTTTTTCCTCTTCTACCCTTGTGATGGAGGACTGACAAACAGGGCCATCAAATTGAACCTCAGCAGTGGAGGTGAGCGGGCTGCAGCCATGATAAGTTTTACCCCAGTGCCACAAATTCCAGCAAAGGAAATAAACTTAAGTGTTCATTCATACAACATCTAAGTCACTAAGATGACATATTTAATGAGACAAACCACAGGACCAGAAAGTCCCTGAAAGATTGGACCAGATGATCCTTTAGGTCCTTTCCAGCCTGGTATTCTGATTCTATGACATAGTCTGCCAGGGGTGCAACTATGTTGTACCTACCACCCAGTGGAGAAATGGGCTTCTCTGCTAATATTTATCCCCCTGATGTTTTTTTCCTGGCTTGCCTCACAAAATCTTTTAGAATGTACAATGAATCCTCACTGAATTGGGCTGGTCTATCAAGGGGAGAGGGCAACCCAAACATTCAGCTAAAACCTCTTTCATTGCCCTCTGTGGGCCTGGGCACCTCTCACCATATTACAACCTCACACCATAAATCCCAAAGGTTTTTACTGTAATGTACCTGATGCACAAACCCCAAAGAACAGTCGTCCCAATTCTGACTCAGCACTGCTAAGAACAATTACCAGTCTATCAGCTTTTATCAGTGGCCACCATTATCAGAAGAGACAACATTAAGAACAGGATTACCCTATTTATGTTTTGGCTGATGGGTTCATTTGATTCTCAGCCCATTTTTGTGGACCAAATATTTGCCCACATATTTATTCTAATGTGCCCAGTACCCCAGTGTCTGCAAATACTGCTGTGGAACTGCCCAACCCTGTTTGTCTTTTTAAGTAGGATAAACATAGGTCTGTGCAGACCAAGAAGGGCAGATAGAGATGCCAAGTGCCTAGAACACGTGGAAATGTGCCCATTTCATCCAGTTGTTTAAACAGGAGCCAAACACTTAAAAATAAATCAGCTTTAAGTTTTTGGCTAGCTACCCACATTCAAGATCACTATATTCACAGATTCAGAACAAAATGCCCTGACAGCCTGACAGAAAAAAAAAAAAAAAAAAAGGAAAAAAAAAAAACCAAAAAACACAAACCAGCAAACAAACAAAACAAAACAAAAAATCCCCCCAAAACAACACCTTGCTAAAAGCTACATAAAAGCTATATCAGCACTAAAATACATTAACTATGCATCCGTGTGTCAAAACAACTTGCAGTCACCATGTAAAACAGAAGCCTGAAGGGACACACCCTCAGTTTTCCAGACAATGAAACAGTGGCTTCACCCAGACAGTCCATGGATTATCTCTGCCCCACACCTCCCATGTGTACAGCCACGAAGTCCTCTAACAAACATACAGAACACCAATAAAAGGCCAAAAGCCATGGCAACATTGGCAAGATCTAAGGCTCTGCCTTATGGAACATACTGGTACAGGCTCTCCTGGAAACGGACAATGCCCTTGCTAAGAAGTGGTGGGTAAACAAAACTTATCTCTGTAGGCAATGCCTTTCTAGCCACAAGCCAATTTTACTTACAGTGTGTGAATGAAACACACCAATCATACATCCAGGGTTTTTTAATACCAGCAAGGAATCTTTCACACTGTTCCTAGACCCATTGAATTACTTCTGATAGACATTCAGGCTCTGCCCTACTGCATTCCAGCTGGGTCTCCCAGCAAGGAAGGGCTGATCAACATTCAAATCCTGGCTCACCTCACTAGTTACACCCTACCTAGGTTCATCTTTCTTCACGTCCTAGAGCTCTGAGAACAGCTAAGACTATGCACATCCAAAATTTTGCAAAACTCCACAGAATGTAAAACTGAACAGAGATAACACACACACACACTTAACCAACCCATTCTAGAACATAATCCATAACATTTTCATTCCCATCAAACATCTTTCTAAACCTCAGGTTCCTAGAAAATTTTTCTCCTAATTTCAGAATCATAAATCCTAGGATTGTCTGGCTTCTTGCCTTTTTGTAAGTTTTACAGCACCCATAAAATAGGTACTCTGATTTTCATTTTACAGATTAATACTGTAGCTTGGCTTATTTACAGTAGCACTGTACAAATGTAACAGTCTGTCAAAATGTTAGCTTTATACAGTTTATGCTGACTACACAGTTTATAAGTGATATCCTGAAACTTGTTCTATTCTGATTAAATGTTCCCCAAGTCCCTTTAAATCTATATAAACTTCATCCATGGCCACAATAATTTTAATTATTTCCATCAGCTTCAGTGGTAATGCTGACTCAGTCCTGAAGGCCTTGATTTTTAATTCAGGAAAAACTTCCATTGAGAAAACACTTCAGGATCTGGCCTGTAGTAATATTGATTTTTCTAGCAAAAGGCAAAAATTGAAACACAGAAAAACATAATTTCAGTTTCAACTGAATTGAGGCTTAGGGGCTTTCTAGTCTTCTTTTCCCCAGAATTCTGTTTTCCAGTAATTTCTTGAAATTTCATCTAAGCATCAAATTTTTGTTTAGTGAGCTTTGAAGGTGTTTCAAAATTTCAGATGAAACCACATGAGCAACGGCATCAGAATCCATCCCTGCAGCAAAAACAGCTGATAAAACATACCAGACCCAAATGTCCATCTGCTGATAAACCTGATAACCCCTGAAGTGATTGGATGCTGCCTGTATGCAGCATTTATATACACTGGCCTATTGGGCTTTGCTGACATACAAAAATTGCACCACTTTAATTAGCTTGGTTAAATTAAATGGTACTTGTCCTTTAATGTGAGTACAAATATATGGGCGTAGCAAAGAACACACTGGTTTTATCAAGTCCTGCAGAAGAAAATTAAGTATATATCACAATAGTAATACGCTGGCATATATCTATGCTAGAGGTTGTAGTAATATAACTATTTTAGTATGAAAAGTTCTCACGTTCCTATGCAAGCCTTCCTTGAAACAGTTCTACATATAGATATGCCTGAATTAGGAGCAGTGTAACGCAGCGCCACAGAAATATTTCTGGGCAGATATTTCTCTTGGGAGCAATACAGTTATACACAGATACAGTTCTGTAGGTATTTAGGGCCTTGAAAAGTTCATCCATTTCAAATCACAGCTGTACAAGGAACATTTTTATATAACACTGTAACTAGAACCACTTAAATTTGCTTGAGCAGTAATAAACCTGTGTTCAATTTGCTTCATTGCAGAACACTGTGCAGAGTCCTTCCTCTGGCTATTTCTGAGTCTCACACAGCAGAAGGAGAGAGAAAGGCATAATAAAAAACAGGAAAATGTGAAAAAAACAACATGTTAACTGAAGAACTCCAAGTTATTTCAACATCTGAAATGACATTTTGCTTCTTTGTAAATAGTATCACCTTCAGTAACTCACATCCCTGAAACATGATATCCAACAACTCAATGCTGCAATGTAGCTCCTTTATGAACTGGTGGAAAGTCACCAGCTCCAAGGATCAGGCTCTAGATTTTACATGTAGTTTTGTCAGCATGTAAGTTTTCAGGGACACTGAGATTACCTGCATAACATATAAATGCACACACAATTTCTGCTTACTGATAAAACAGCGTGCAAAGGAAGATGGAGACAAGTCTAGAGAATCCATATAGTTTAGACATAACAAGTAGGTAAGTAGTGTCATTCTCTAGAAAAACCTAGATTTTCTCTCTGTGTCTGCTTGCATGTGGTGCCTACAATTTGTCTGCCTTAGAATTAAATCAAGTCCAGAGGAAAGGAACAGCCATCAGTCACAGGCCAGATTACATCAACCACAGTGGAAAACAACATCCATAAACTGTAAGGCAGTGACTCAGATTTGTGGAGTTTCTTGTACGCAGTTCTTTCCAGTAAGATGGTGGACTGTAGCATGATCTTCTAGCCCATGGGTACTCATGAGATCTATGTAAAAACCATCTTGATAATTTCAGGGGACACTTACACTACTACTGCAGTCCAACCCCATCTTTCACTTCACTTCACTCTCTTGGGATTCCTGCCGCCTTCTGCACCCTACTTCAGTCATGCCTCCCTCCCCACTCTTCTCTGAAGGAGAATATGTAAAGGATTGTTTCTGGTGACTTCCCATGTCTCAACTACTATCTGATCAGAAAGATACTGCCTAGAGATGATAAGGCAATGTAAAGGCAGGATTGAAAGGGATTCATACCCTACAGTGCCTTCCTGCCTGACAAGACTCCATCAGTCTCATTTTAGCAATCTGATCTCAAACATCCCAAAAGATGAGAGTAGGTTCTGCAGTTTGAACACAGCCACTGAGCAACCCTTTAAAAATAGAGCCCTGCAGTTAAACCAGATCTCTTTCAGTATATGGTCTGCATTCTCTGTGTGGGATTTTCTGGGAACGTGGGATTCTCCTTCTTCCTAAAAATACTGCAAAATGCCTCCCTGAGGTAATGCAAAATTCTTGTTTCTATGTCCAACTTCTTTGCTCCTATGTTCAAGACATCTTCCACACTTGAATTACTTCTTGACAACTCATCTTTTCACATGCAACTTGCCCCTCCCTTGTTTGAAATAGATAGGTATGGTGCCAAATTGGTCCATTGGATAGGCTCTGTTCTTTAGTATCTGTCCCTAAATCCATTTTTCACATTGGTATGAATTTAACCGGTGTGATTTTTTTTTTTTCTATCCCAGACATCTGAAACCGGATTATTGCTATTATGGGAACGAAGGCTGCTGAACAGCCAGAAAAAATCCTGTTTGCATTTAGGTCACAATTTCTTTGCAGTAGTGTACTTTTTGTTATCCTGCAAAACAGTATGTAAGGAAAACAGGTGGTGGGTTGGGATATGGAGAGGGATCTGTGTTGTGAACCTGAAGTCAGACAAACCACATAGAACAAAGACACTCAGAAAATACATTTCTTTGCTTGACCTGGTTGCCAGTGTACTTTGAATTATTTGTCACTTCCAGTCTAAAATTTAAGGATGGATATCTCTCTGACTCATTCTGTTTGTCTTCTGCTGTATTTTTCTGATGACTTCAAAATCCCTTCAGTAATTTATTGACCATAATGTCACATACTGCACCATTCTAAACGGAAGGACATTAACAATTCTGACATTGACAAAGTAACGTTCATCTTTCCAAAGTCACCACAAAGCCTACTGCCAAATGTCTTCTTGTCTTGCCACAGTCTTTGTCATGCTTCTATGCAGACTGTGATTCTTCAGTGCAAGCCATCACTGCCAAGTTTCAGCTCAGTGAACTGGTTGAGACACACTCTAGTCAAACAAATCTCTTCCAGATGATTATCACTTCATTTGTTTCCCTAACTCTGGCTACTGCCTCACTGCATGCTTCTCTTCACTTGTGTTGCATGCTGCTCTTTACAGTTTGAGAACTGGGACAAAGTTACAAGGTAGCTGTCCCCTTCTTGAAACTGTATAGGAATGTGTCAGAGCAGTTGCCCAGAAACTGAAGACTCAACTTCATTTTCTGCTTTAAGGAGTTTAAACTTCTTTCGTCATCTCCCTAGAAAGTGCCTTCATAAGCCACAGGAAGTCCTCTACCTCCTTATTGAAACAAGGCAAAAACTTAAGCCATTCTAGGTCAAAGAGAACGGCAATATAAGACATATCATCCTGGATCCTCATACCTGAGATGCTCACTTGGAAAGGAAGAGATGGTAGAAACCTGGTTTTCCTCCAAGAAGTTTTATTGACTTTATACTAAACCACCCTGGGATACAATTCACAGTACAGTGATAGTATAGTATAGTATGGTATAGTTCTAATGTTTTATAACTTTTGTGTTACTTCTAATACACACACACCTGTGTTTGTTAGTGATGATAAACTATTTTCACAGCAGGACTCCTCCCATTTCTTGTTCATATTACCAGATCCTGATGACACCTTCTCGTAATGCATAACCAGTATCATTACATCTGCAATAGCACCTTTTATTCTTTTTACTAATGTCACCATTTTCCTATCCTATCCTATCCACAAAATTTAATTATTAGTTAGGTAGTCCTTCACCTATTTGGGGGGTGGGGGGGTGCATTCATACATGAAGCATTTGATACATATTATTCTCATGTTTGGGCATACTAGTATTTTGTTAACTTTAAACCTCCCATAAGATCTCAGATCTGAAGGGTCTACCAGTAAGCCATATTTCTGAGGAACAGGTACATTCTGGCACAAAGTTACTTAAAAGATTGTTTTATTTATCCAACTAAACAGGACCTTCTACTAGAATTAGATGGTCCTATCAGTTCAAGTCTCCATTAATGACTCCCGAGCTCTCCTAAATGGACATCCAAGTTGGACTGGCAGCTCTAAATCTGCCAGTATTGTCTTCTTGCTCACAGACTGGCTCTTAAACCCATCCTTTCTTTTTTTTTCCCCATTTATATGTTCTCCTTCTTAAATATTTGTTTCATATGTGATTTTTTTTTCTATTACTAGCCACAGCTTAACTTCAACTATCCATCTTTTATTTATACTATCCTTCTCTTTTTTCTTTTTTTTTTTTATTTTGGTTTCTATATATTTCTCTATCTTGTCTCTTTCCACTGAATATTCTCCTCTTTCCATCGTCTACCTCTAGTACATACAGTTATTTTCTACTCCATTTTCACTCAGTCCATCTAGCTCTCTCACTTTTGCCTGAGTCATTGTGGAATAATTACTAAATTGGCCAAGAATACAGAAGTACAGCATTGTTCACACATTAAGGAAAGTCATAAAATCAAGAGGCTTCTGAGGTAGAATACAGCCGCAGCTGGCACACGAAGAATGCAACATCTGCGATTCCCTGTACAAGGCTGTTTGCAAAACTACACAAGGGATGGAATGGAACACAATTGTTCCGTGGCCTTCCCTTGTGACAAATATCAGATATGGGAACGAGATGGTACTACAGAACAGATAAGCTGCCTACGCTTACTACGAAACAGACAAGTGGCCCTACTCGCTACCCGAGGCAACATTTTGTCAAATTTTGATGAAATGCTTTCCTTTGTGCGAACTTCGCTCATTACAATGCACCAAAACACACCTCCATCCCAGAGGCTACCAGCCCTCAAGGTGCAACCACTCCTCCTTGAGTACCCCAATAATAATAAAAGTATTTATGACTAAAGTCACTCAAACTCCACTTTGAAGATAAAAAAATAGTATAAAAATAGCCTGAGAGAGGGGGGATATTAGGGAAGACACCATCGCGAACAAGTTGGGAGAACTCCATCACTGACTCCCGGGACCAGTCGACGGGCTGAGCCTTTCTTCCCCCGCATAGGGATGCCTTTGGGTAAGACTTAGACTATACCGAGTGTTTCCTTGTGGAACTTAGAAATTTCTCTAGAGAATCTCTCTCCTACATTTATAGCCAGGCTGTATTGTTTATAACTTTGTTGCGTGCTTTGTATACTTAACAACACCTTTATTTGCACGTGCTTTGCAGACAGTGTATTTATCACCAGCAATCCTAAGAACCTATATATCTGTTGTTTAAATAAACTGCACTGTTTAAGTAGCAAGTCGTTTCGGTTTCTCACTGAATGCAACCAAAGACTCGAGAGTGGCCGTGCTAGTTCAGGAGCATGACTAGACTGAAGGTGCAGCCCACTATTAGTGTATCCAAATTGTAATAGTTTAATACATATTAAACGCATCTGCACCGATAGTGGTGAATTGGGCATCACTCAGAATTTAAACCTAGCCGCACCTAGCCTCCCACCTCGGTGAGGAGTGTTAGAATGCAAGGGGGTTTATTTTCTGCCAAAACCACTTTGCCCCTTTTCACACAACAGTCATCCACTCACTTTCTCTCTTTAAGTTGATTTTCCATATTTCCTTCCCCTCAGAGTCCTAGGACTTTTGCATTTGTCCTTTTGGATATACAAGAAAGTTACTGTGTTCCAAAATGATGCTGAGAAGGGATGCTGATGTCTCCTTTTTCCTTCATTTTTGTCTACACAACTCAGGTAAAGTAGGAAGCTAAGCACCAAACAGTGTCACGGAACCAATGGAAACAGAGACCTAAGTATAAAAATAGACAGCAAGAATCAAAAGTACAGGCAAGGAGTAATATGAGGAACAGTGACCTTCTTCACTGCTGAGAAAGACTCACAGCATTTTCTCTACAGCCTGTCAGTGCCTCTCTTTAATAGACAGAAGTACCCAAGTATGTTGTATTCACTTTCTTGAAAACATATATTGAGTTACATCTATTAACTTTATTTCTGCTCCCTGCTTACTCCTAAGTGTCTCTTAGAAGTTAACCACCTCAATCTGAAACTGCCTACTTTGGATCTGAAGAGGAGCTGGCAATCACACAGGTTTGTTATCACACTGCTTTAACGATGACCTAAGTTTGCCTCTGAGCATGTTAGAGGTATTGACTGTCAATGCCCTAACTATAACCTGTACATCTTGTGCTAGATCAGATTTTGCTTTTTGGAAGGTCGGTGCTTTCTCCTCCTTCATTTGCACTTTTCTTTCTTGGTCTACTGCTCACCTAATGATTTTTCCAGGTTGGTTGCATTTGCTAATAGCATTTCCATGAATTCTCTTAATCTGTGGAAGTACATCAAGTTAGAAAATGATAAATTCAAGACATAAAAGCATACCTTAAGCTTTAATTTCATGTTTAATTTATTGAGCTCTGTACATGGGCAATCACATTCAATTAAGAGCCACAAAACTGCACAGAAGGAATTCGTGGTGGTTTCCTTTCCTCAGCAGAGTTGCCCTGCTAAGGTACTAACAGTATTACCACTTGTACTGGATGGTTAACTCATGTTTTTGTTATTCAAAGATTCTTTCACTACAACTTTCTTTTATTAGCCTGCCAAATCCATGCTTAACACATCTTTAGGTAGCCTATAATGTCGCAGACCTTCTGCTGATTAAATAAAAAAATTTAAAAAAAGAAATGTAAATTTTTTAAAAAAGCAGACTCATCTCTTTCGTACCCGCTGCCACTGCTTCCTGGTGTTTTCAAAAAAAATATACACCACCAGCTGAAGCATGCATTAACCTGTCACACTGGGCTGCTAATACCAAGTACATTTTCTCAGCAAAGCAGACTTATGTGCAACTTCAGTCCTATGTGACATCTTAAGTGTGACTTAAGTGTTTTGTGTTTATTCCCTATACAGGAATGCATTCCAATATACATTCAACGTACTGCCTGCAGCCACTCCAGGCAGCCCAGACACTAGTAGAAGTTTAAGATGCACAGTGTGAAGATGGATGGATCATCCAATGGTTACAACTAAGCAGTCTTCCAGTTACTCTACATTTCTTCCAGCAGCTGAGAGTCACAGTTATGTCCTTTCTTCATCCCTGGCACATCTCCATTCCAAAGCTATATGGGACATTAACACTGAGCTACAAACATCTGTTCCAAACATCCACACTATTCTTACACAGTAGCAAGCTACAACTTGCTCCTGAAGCTAAATATGTAAAGCAGCACAGAAATGATGAAGGACAGGTTTTCTCAATCTAAAATCAGACCCAAAATGCTACTGTACTGAGTTGTACAGAGCTGACCTAAATTTCAGCAATTTCTCAAATTAAGAGAACAAATTATACTTAATCAGAGTTAAAAGTGTAGAGATGACTTTTCTTTTCAAGGTTACATTTTAGGATTAACTGTTTAATTGCAGTTTTCTTGATGTTTGAAAAAGTCAATGTCAAATTTGCCAGGAAATTAAATCATTAGAGCTATGCTTTTTGAAACACAGAGGAGAGGCAAATCACCCCCTCCACCTCTGGCTGTTGCACTCAGACACAATGCCCATGCTTTCTGCAGCCAGAGGCTCAGCCACCACTATGGTACTGTCTACAAGCCAGAGCAGATAGAACTGTCTGGACATCATCACCCTGCTGCAGAACAGATGAGCAACCAAAGGAACAATGACAGCGTTGCTCTGGGCTTCCAGAGTTCACCACAACAAACACAGGCTGGGTACTGCTTGTATTCAGCATACCTGTCATGACAGAAGATATAGTGTGGAGTGAACCTCTGTACATCTGGTTCCAGCCTTTTACAGCGTTCTCAAGACTAGTCCCTGTATAGACTTGCAATTCTCTATATGGTGGGACGGAAGAAACTTCACCCCAAGAGCAAATGATTGAGGAAAATCTCTGTCAGAGAACGTACCCAGATTTTAGCACAGATGGGAAACACTTTGCTCAGTAATATGGTTAAATACCTAACACCCCCCTACCCTCACCACCATTGCGGTTGTGCTTTCAGCTGTGGGTCTTTGCCTACAGTTCTGATAGCTGTACCGTGATCTCAAGTACACAGAAAATGAAAACCCTTCAACTATTTTAAAGAGCAGCTGAGAGCCACAAAAGAGGCAGGAATGGATTAGAGCACAGCGCCCATAAAACATACCGAGTCTGTGAGGATTTTTTGAGACCAGTATGCTGCTCCACAGATTTCTGTATTTCATGTGTCTACAGAGGAATGTCTGAGTAGGGAAAGTAGGGCAGGAAAATATTTTGTTTTGTCTCCTAATTCTCAGCAGGCATTTCTGAGCTTAGAAGATTTTTACCTCAAATCCTATTAAAAAAAAAAAAAAATCCATCTGCCCAAACTGTGCCGTGCTCAGACTATTTTTAACCTATAGCCACATGTATGATGGGCAAAATGTTAATACTGCAGATTCTGCTGATATTATGTGACCTCAGGACAAAGTCCCATTGATTTTCTTACTCAGCAGAGCGAGGAACAGCATTTGACCCTGACTTACACTCTCTGCCAATGCTTTTGTTTTATATACGTATTTCTTTTCAGGGTCCTGGCATACAGTGGGATCCCACACCCTCCTTGCCCCCCAACTCTTTCCTGAACAGACATGCAAAAAGCTTGGCTTTTTCTCCCTTGACTTGTAATCTATGTTCCAGCCATTTTATGCCCTTTACTGTACTTCTACAATCTCAGTTGTATTTTCCCTTTAATAAGGTTATCAGAACAGCACAGAGAATTGGATTCTAAGTGTGCACTTACAAGTAGTACCTGATAGCATGCCAAAAGATTGTCTGCCAATAATTTTATGCAAAAAAAAAAAAACAGGAACAATTTTGCTTTCTCACTTCTTGTGAATATTCTATCAATAGGTTAAGTTCATTACCCATAACTAGTCTGAATATTTTTTCTTTCTGTAATCCACTGTATTTTAAGTGTATCAATTTATTATCTTTCTTTTTACGTGTAGAGGTTTGCAAAAAAATGTATTTAGGATTAGTATAAAGGAAGTATGAATATAAGCATATGCATATGTGAAAGCACACAAAGAAAATACTAAAGAAGGATTAACAGAAAAATTATGCATTAATTGCTACAGAGGACTCTATATGGAGATTTAACGCAAATGAATGAAGAGGAACAAAATGACCTCAAATAAGGTGTCAAGAAAATGGAGACGAGACCTGGAGCCTTAAAATACACAGATGAGGAAAAAAGTGAACTGTGAAATTAAAGAATTTTACCTAAGACTTATAAAGGGGTGAGACAAAATAACAATGCAAAAAATCCCAAACAGCACCCATTCCTAAAGGGAATCAATGGCAGGTCCCAGTTGTCACCAATGAAGGAGAACATAGGAGCCATGATAGCTAGTCTCTCTTGTCTTCTGCATGGAACACACAAATGATCCTGGTCACCAGTGATCATCAGGCACATGAGCTGATGTTTGTGAGTATGTGGGTGTGAGTGAGCAAAATCTATAAGAGAATAAGTGAGAGGGGGAAACTTCAGAAATTTTACATAAGAAAATAAGTTTTCCCTTCCATAAGATCTTGCATTCAGTTCTGTTAAACTAATTTCCTACGTAACAATTCCAGATTCTTTTCTCTGAGAGACACTATTTGCACACAAGGTCAGATCCTGAGAGGGTAAGGGTTCAATCAGAAAGGATGAGACACAGCAATAGCCAGAATACACTGCGAGGAACCAAGAAAAAACAAAACCAAACAACACTATGTGGAAGGGGCCAGAGAAGAACAGACAACAAATTTTGCAACCCAGAGAGACTTAAAGCAAAGGTTGAGGGCACAGCCATATTAACTCTCTGCTCCAGGTCCACTTCCCCACCTACATAGAGACATCAGCACCAGCTCCTGCATCCTTCTTCACAGTTCCTCACAGTCTCTAGCACTCACTGCTGCTGTTGCTGCTGGAGAACAGGACTACCTCCAGGTAGCTGGAGGGGTTGCAAGGAGCAGAGCAGGAAGGAGAGCAGATGGGAGAAGTCAGCAGCAACTCTCAACTCACTACCTGGATGGAAACAGCAGCAGAGAATGAGGCAGTGGTGAACAGACCTTAGAAAATATAAGAACTGTAATGTCGCACACAGTATTAAAATAGGATTTGGCAGTGTAGCGTGAAAAAAAATATCCTGTGTTGCACAGGCTGACAGACACACACCTGGGTGAAACAGTGGCCAAGTTTTTAAGAAGATGACACAAAGCCAATGACTACATTTTCCCAGTTCAGGGCCTGTATGCCTAGCTTCACAGCACTGGTGAGATAGCTCTGTTCATATTAGCCAGTGCAACAAGTTCACCTCTGATTTACAGCACATAAGAGCATCTGAAAGTACTTGTAAGGGGAAGAAAAGAAAAGGGGAGATGCAATGTATGTGGTGGGGCAGACTATGATCAGAAGCCCAGAGGATGGACTGAGAAGCAATGCCTCTAATGCACTAACGAGAAGGGGAAAAAAGTTCACTGGAGCTAAGTTGGGGCTTTTGAAAATGGGGCAAGACAAAAGCAAGATGGTGACAGAAGCAGCTGATCATGCCAGAGAAGTAGGAAGACAGAACTGGGTTCTGTTCACTGCTACGTCAAGGGCTTCACCATTTTTGGCAAGTGTCTTAATTGGTTCCCAAGATGTCAGCAATATCTGGGCTCAAATGGCCACTGCAAGGTTTAAAGCATTACTGTAAAGGATACTCGAATAGTCTCAAGGAAGAAGGTACATATACATATGTATAATTTATTATTTGTAATGGGTGCTGAAGGGAGAGAACTGTTTGTCTTTTTTGAAGTACACATTAAGCAAAGCTGTTTTCAAACTTGTCTTCAGAATTCTTAAAATCTCAGTGACACGAAATATTTATGTTTAGAATTTAGTAAGAATTCAATATTTCTTTCCTTGAGCACAAGAGTTCTTATTGAATAGGTCAGAGTGGCTGACCTAATACAATAATATTTTAAAAGCTAGACTATATCCGGTGTTTATCACTAGTCAGTACTATAGTATTAATGCAGATTTACCTTATGCATTTTGCATGGATCATACACATGGCAAAACTCATTCTTCGGTACTGAGGGAAACCCACATTGTACAGACCTGTTCCTGCAACAGCAGGCAATGGTTCTGTGATGCAGAGGGCAGGACCTGGCTGGTCCTCAGCTGCTCTTCCAGAAGGGCACAGACCTGCCCTAGGTCATATCTACCAACCTTACAGGGATACATCTGTTAGTCCTGGTGTACCTCAAATGACACTAGCTTTTAACAACTCAGCTGAGCTCAGTGTATTTCTTCCATCCTTAAACAGAGAAACCATAGCAGGACATGTGAGACTCTGAGTGATAAGCAGTGATGATGGTATCAAGTGTACCCAATTAAATCAATCCCCCCTCTTGTACTAATCAAAACATTGTCTTTCACAACCAGATAGACCCGCAATGTCCCAGCGTGACTCTTCTCATTTAATATTCTTTTCAAACTGTCCTGTTTGGAGACAAGATTTCAAGATTGAGCATTTGAAATACAGTCTATTACTGGCCGCATTGTTAGGAAAAAAATAAAATAATATCCAGCAGCAGCAGTGTCCTCCTGGACTTCTTTATCACACTGAACAGTGGTTGAAGGCACACAGTTCAGAGGCCTTCAAGTCCAGTTCACAGAGAAGGCGGACAGATACCCCAAAACTATTACCGCAGTGGTCAGGGGAAGCATTTCTGTAGAAACAGCCCGTGTCCAGCCAACAAAGTCAAGGTTCATGAGATCAAAAAAGGCATCCTGGTTCTGTGTCCTGGAAAGGACACAGTTGGAAGAGGACACTGGGTCTGCTCCCTCTCTCAGAGTGTTATATATTTTAAATCAGAGTAAAATCTGAAAACATTTCTAGGAGTAGGAACTAGATCTCAGGAGATGGTGAGGAATGAGGGACAAGGACTGAGGAGGACCAAACAGAAGCAGAAAGAGCCAAAAAGAGGTTTGGAAAGACAGGGAAGCACAACTCAATCAGTATTCCTATCCTTTGGGTACTTAGTCCTGCAACCATAAACACCATAGTTATCATCCTGCTGTACATATACTGGGAGCAATCTTGACATTGTATTTTCACCAAAGACTTTCAGTTCTTTTTTAATCCTTCGTTCCAGCATTCTGGCACATAACACCACCCACAACGGGAACTCTGCCAGATGTTAATACTGCTGAGTTACTTTCTGGTATTCATACTGCTGCAATACAAAAGCCTTTATGCGTTTCAGTCTTGCTAGTATCTCTCTGAAACAAAGCATCTCCACTCCAGGTAAAAGTATTGAAAGAAAGAAGCTATTAGATTTCTGAGCTATCAAACATTTTATCTATTATCTTCCCTTGTGATACTTCTGTTTAATTACTATACTGATGCATTATCTAATGACCAAGTTAATCTCTGTTTATTTATCTTCATCTTTGTTACTTCTGATTTGTTCACATCTCTATTCTTAAGTTTCTTACACTCGTTTAATGAGTTTTTAGTGATACTGTGAAACTAGTCCCCCACATGAAGCTTCATACAGCCTGTTTGTTCGTGAAGTAACATCACATTTTTTACTGATGAATCTCCACTACCAGGTAACTGGCCCTCAAGACTTAAAAGCCTCTAAAGTTCTGAGACAAATTTCCTCCTAAGATAGATTTTTAAAAAATTAAAATTGTCTTAATCCAGCCAAAACACATATCCAATCATTGGAAGACACAAACAGAGGACAGTGGTGTAGTAAATATTCAGTTAATCTAATTAAGTATTCATTACTCTACTGTCCTCCATTTGCATATTTCTAAGGACTGGATTTTTGGTTAGTAACACAGCTGTTGCTTTCCCATTTGCAGGTTCAACCAGTAGCAAAGAGAGACACATGCACACACGACACTGACACGGCTGGTCACACAGACTGCCACAGCCAAGGTGCTGCCCTCAACAGCACCCACATACAGGACTTGCATAAGACAAGTGCAGACATCCAAGTTCCCTTCTCCCCTTCGGCTAGCGGAGACAGGAGGTCACTAGTGAAAACACACATACACACCACTCTCTGGATTCACAGCTTTCTGGGATATGCACATTCATGGATTCCTCAAGTACCAGCACAGCCCCTCTGTTGCCTGGTACCCCTGCCCAGTTCCCAGCGCTCCGATCCACCCCAGAGGTCTCTCACTCTCTGGCTGGTCCAGCTTGATACTCACTGCAAACATGCAGCTCCCGCATGCTCATCCAACAGGTACCCCACACTCATGGGTCCTGGATACAAGCACAGGCCCCCACCTGCCTGGATCCAAAGTCCCCTGTACTGTCCAGCTTGAAGTTTGCTGGTGAATACATGTGCACACCCCACGTACACCCATTCCGGGAAGATACAAGACACTTGCCTCCAAGCAGCCAGCACCAGGCACATGGGTCCTGCCATCCCACTACAGCCATTGATGCTGAACCCCTCACTTGCCTTACTCACACCAGTCCCTCAGTAATGTGATTTCTGGGACCCACACCATTCCCACCCCACTGGCTGGCACTGAGACCCCCACTCACTCCAGCTGCTAACACTGCAGGCCGGGGCACCTACAGCCCTGCTCTGACTCTAGTAATAACTGGCATCCAGTCCACTCATGCCGATTCCCCCAGTAGCCAATACTCCAGGTACAAAGTTGTAAGACCCACCAAGATCCAGAGGGCTATTGCCCTTCAAACCACTGGTGCAAGGACCCTCAGGTTTACATCCTTATCAGCTGCAAAGTCCCAGTTTTCCTGCAGTTTCTTGATAGCCCACCAGTTAATGGAACTGACTAGGTTTGTCTGTTATTATCTTTGTTATGCGTATTGTTCAGGTTTTATGTGCCCAGGTGTTTGCCTCCCACCATTTCCTTATCATCCCAATCTGTCAAGGTCCTTAGTCACATAGTCTTACTGGGAAAACCCAATATTCTTACACTTTATATATCCTTACCAACTAGAGTGGCTGACCAGATTTGTTCTTATCACTACCTCCTTTATCATTTGTTCATCAGGTTTATCTCTGTATGTTCTTGTTTATGGTTCCTTTGACCAGATACTTTTAAAGGAGCAGACACTCTCCATCCACACACCCTTCAACATTTCACTTGAATCCTCCAGACTGTGTACTTCCTGTATGACCTGTCAGCCTTCCTCTACAGAAACTGCATCTTTTATATTTCTGTATTGAACAAACCATACTTTTTCTATTATGAACTTTCATAAGGATCTACTTTAGAAAAATCCCTCTGGATAGTTTTCCCTCTAGTACAAATCTCTGGAATTTAAAGTCTGTTCTTTATTTCTCTATTCTTCATCATCATCTCTAGCTTCTCTAATAGTTTGCCATGTGCCACTTTATAATGCTCTTCACTGATGCCCAAATAAGTAGCCCTTCTCAAGTTCTACACACCACTCACACCACTGCAGTCAGACAATGAAATTTTCATAAAGCCTTCTCCCTTCCACTTCATAAGATGACAGCATATATAACATGATATGACCAAACTCTTAACAGAACTTGCTATTGGATTTGGATTCTCATGTGTCAATTATATTTTTGGCACTTGTTCCGCATCTTTCTTTCCTCCCTTCAGCAGTTTCTTTGTTAGCATCTCCAAGTCACCTCCCAGCTTCCTCTCTTCCTCCTGACAGTTCTCATTCGACTTCCCTGAAATGCATAATATTCGCCACACTTAGTTTATATTTGGTACTTCACCTTGCAACATCTCAAAGTACTTCACAAAGGAGCAGTCAGCATGACTGACATAAATTTACAATAGGAAACTGACCCACAATGGCAGAAGGACATGTCAAGACCATGCAGGAGAACCAAAATGACATCCTATCTGTCTCCCACAGTGCTCTGCTCATGGGATCATTTGGTGTCCTCCTGTGCAGTGCATTTCTATACGTTCTGCACTGAAATTAGGAACCCTCCCCTTCCCTGCATTCTGGTGCTGGACTAGGCAGGCGGTGGGTTTTTTTGCTCCCATCTTCCTGTTCTCATCTCCAGCCCTGGCCCCAACTTTGGTCTGGGCCACAATCATAGAACTGCAATTATAAGAGGGTCCTGCCAGCTCTTGGCTGAAGAAGGGCTCTGTCTTGGCAGGACTCAGAGGGAAATGAGCTTTCCAGTTCTTGCAAGTGTCTCCCAAGTATAGTGAACAAGAATTTCTCAAAAGCTTGTAACTCAGCCAACCTTAGTAGATCTCAATGGCTATCGAACATGACACAAAGACCACTTCATAACAAATATCGAGTCCTTTTCCCAAAATATACTTCAGCAAGACTTTTAAAGGAAACATCAGACACACTTTTATCATAGGCAAAAAAGAATATTTTTCACTATCCTCTGTCTAAGGAATGACCAAACTATTCAGTCGAACTTGTCTAACAGGCAATCCCTAGTTCATACATATTATCAACCTGAGAGACTAGAGGGGTTTATAATGAATAGTATCAGACCAGTTTTATAGTAAACAGTAGCGTGAACACAGCCTGAAACACTGAAAGGTTTTCATTCATTCAGTAATGGACAGGGCTGGAAATATAGAAGTCCATAGCTCCAAGACAACCAATTACAATTGCTTTTATCAAACAAAAAAAGAGTAATTTGAAAGTTGCTAACACTGTTGAATTTCCTTCCATCTGTTACTGAGGTGACAGAGTTCTCTTTAGATGGCACATGAACCTACCCTTTAGTTTACGCAAAATATCCCCAATATAACCAATGTAGGTTTGCTACTAGAAGAAAATTCATTTTGAACAGAACGTGCTACTATACACAGTAATTACTACTGTCCATTTTTTTTCCTATTTTGGAAAAACAATCCTTTTGGAAGAATTAATATCACATTAAAAATGCATGATATGAAGTGACTCAACACTGCTTACAATAGTAACTAAAAGGTGTCTTTCAGGCAAAACGCTTCTATATATAAAATTCTCCCAGCTTTATCGGAAGCAAACCAGGCTTAAGCATTAGTAGCAGCCAAACATATACTTGGAACAGTCTAATTGTACAGCATCGTGGCTGATAAAAAGGATATTTCTGCTACTTCTCTGGAGGTGGCTGGAAGCCCTCAGTATAGAGAGATGAAATATAAGATAATGTAATATATATTGTTTGGTATTTTTGATGCATTTTAAATGGCTACAAGTTATGGAGATTTTTCAGAGTGCACATGAAAAATGCTTATGCCAAGACTATGATTTATTTAGAGACAGTGTATTTTTTTTTTTAATCACAAATGAGAAAAAATATGGTGATACTTTCAGAAAAACAAAACAAAAAAAACCCACTACAACAAATCATAGCTATTGTAACTCTTCTGCTGCTTCTGCTCAAACATAACTTCTGTTCTACAGAATCAGCTAGGAGGGAACAGGGACATTTAAAGGTATCTTTCGCTTTTTCAGTGTTTTGGACTGCCATGAGATGGAATCCAAGACTCCCAAAGTCCTCCAAGTCCAGAAGCAAGTGCTGTCTCGTTAAATAAATTATCATCTCCCTTCTCTAATGGGAGAATAGCACCAATGGTAGTCCTGAAAATCTGCAAACTGTCTAATCTTGAATACTAGACCCAGTGTAAAAATCAAACTTCTCTGTAAGTCTTGCAATAGTGTAATCTTAGATAAGAATCCCCTGTGAGGGGACAGACAATAAGGTTGTGAAATGAGGTGAAATATGCTTGCTGTAGTCAAGTGTTTGTTTCTTTCCCCAACGTATACTTTGTGCTTTTAACGATCTTGTGGTCAGTAGTACAATGAATGAATGAACTCTGAGAAAATTAATTAGAATCATGATTGCAAATAGATAAGTAAGTGTTCCAGAGGGCATTACAAACAAAATTTATGAATGGCATTATAATATCATATTTTAAACAAGAGATTTATGAATTATTCCTTGCCATCTGGCAAAAGGAAAAAGGAATTTAAAATTCCTTACTGGAATTCAGTTTGGAAGTATTGGTGCAGTTGCCACCACCACAGAGAGTTAGCTCTCAGCTAGTATCAATGATACAGGGCAGACATAGGTCTAGGTAGGTACAGTTTCATTCTGAAGTACTAACAATTATTTCCAGTAACTCAAATTTTACATTAAATCAGAATGATACTTAATCTAAGTGCACTAGAAAAAAAAACCCTAAACACTTCTCTTTTGTTCTTTCATCTTACTGGTATTTCTAGTCTGGCAGGTATCTCTACCCCTTTAATTTGTCTGTCTTTTTAGTACTACTTTCAACAGTTTACAAAATGTCATCCAAAAGAAGCAAAAAACGTAAACGTAATGTATATTTCAAATCAGGCCATATGTGGAAGATTAAGTTATTCAGTATGTATCATGTATGAAAACTGACATATCCTTTAATCAACTTTCTGATGACATTCATCACTGCTTTTATCAGACAGTGAACCAGACTACAACAACGGTGTATAATCCCTTTCCATCAACTTTACTTGGGTGCTAGAATTACCGATATGTTCAAGACAGACTAACAGAACCTGTGAATTTCACAACAGAAAAAGCAGAAATTTGAAAGGTAGAGTAGGATTTGAGCTACAGATTCTTACACAGTACACCACAAACTAATAGCTGTAGTAAAACCATTTCCACAGCTTCACAGTGAATCAGGATACTACACCATGGAGCATATCTCCTCTTCCATGTTTATAGTTATCCTAGAACCATGTGCACACACGACCAAGAGCTATTTTGACTCTGTCACCAAGCTCATCATTTCTTTAGTGCTGTTTTATCTAAGGAATTTTTATTTTATAAGGGGAAAGACAGAGAAGAAAATTAAAATATTCTCAATTATATCTCAGTTATATGTAGTTGAGGATAAAGGTAAGATCTAGGCTTCCTGTGGGAGCTGAATTATTAGCATAAATGCTTTCTAGAAAATAGCTATTCTATTGCAAAAATAAAAAAAAAATATGTTATTTCAGAAGAGAACTCAAGATTGCAGTCAAAAGTAAGTTTGATTGGCTTAGATACCAAAACTTTCCCAAAAGTTTGGTATGTGTGATTTTGATGCCATGCTTGTGTGTCAAAGCAGAGCTTCCTAAACTTGGGTTACTTGAGTATGATTATCACTGCAGTTGCAGGAGGAGACAGCTGGGTACAACCCAGCATTAGGATCCACAACAGGGGATACCACCAGCTGTCCAAGGAAGGAATTCAGATGCTTTGGCATGATTTTCACATATTTCGCAGAGGGACTTGGGCATCTATTGGGAAATATACAGTAGGTTCAGAACCCCTGTAAAAACCTCAGCACAGGTTTTGAAAATGAAATAAAGCATCATTTTTGAAAAGGGTATAACAACTTTTAAACATTTACATTTTGCCACATTTCAAAGAATCACAGAAAATATTTAGGGTGGAAAGGACCTCAGGAGGTCTCTACTTCAACCTCCTACTCAAAAGGAGGGCTAACCTGACAGGTAGATTAGTTTGCTCAGGACCTGTGTCCAGTCAAGCTTTGAGTATTTCCAAGGACGGAGATTCCAACACCTCTCTGGGTCACACCTCCCTGGGTTACAACACATTCATAAGGAAGAATTTCTTCCTCATGTCCAGCAAGAATCTCCCTTGCTGCAATCTGGAACCATTTTGTCTCTTTCCATCACTGCAATGACCATTAGGTAGCAGAAAATCACTGTCAATTCCCACCCTCATGTTTTTGGTTGGGGTTTTTTGTTGGGTTTTTTTTGGTGTGTGTGTGGTTTTTGGCTGTTTGGTTGTTTCGAAGAACTTAAATTACCTACATTAAAGAACATTGGCCCCATATTCTAGACAATAATACAAACTATACAAAGAGAACTATTTGGTGATGAACTACTAATTCATACAACAGGGACTTACATCTCCAGGGCTCGGTGGTACAATTCAGATTTATCCAAAAATATCTGGCTCCTCTTTGAGCAGCTTGAATAAAGAAAATATTTTTCCACGAGACATAATCATTTACCAACAGTCCTGGCAAACTGGGGAGGTCCCAGTTGACTGGCGTCTAGCAAATGTGATGCCCATCCACAAGAAGGGCTAGAAGGATGGTCTGAGGAACTACAGGCCTGTCAGTCTGACCTCAGTGCCTGGAGAGGTCATGGAAGAGATCATCCTGAGTGCCATCATGCAGCACGTCAAGGACAACCACGTGATCAGGCCCAGTCAGCATGGGTTCATGAAGGGCAGGTCCTGTTTGACAAACCCGATCTTCTTGTATGACAAACTGACGTGCTTGGTGGATGAGGGAAAGGCTGTGGGTGCTCTTTACCTGGACTTCAGTAAAGCCTTTGATATGGTTTCCCACAGCATTCTGCTGGAGAAACTGTCTGCCCATGCCTTGGACAGGAGTACTCTCCACTGGGTAAAAAACTGGCTGGAGGGCCAGGCCCAGAGAGTGGTGGTGAATGGAGTTAAATCCAGTTGTCGGCGGGTCACAAGTCATGCTCCCCAGGGCTCAGTACTGGGCCCAGTTCTGTTTAATATCTTTATCAATGATCTGGATGAGGGTATTGAGTGCACCCTCAGTAAGTTTGCAGACAACACCAAATTGGGTGAGAATGTCGTCCTGCTTGAGTGTAGAAAGGCTCTGCAGAGGGATGTGGACAGGCTGGATTGATGGGCTGAGGCCCATGGCATGAGGTTGAACAAGGCCAAGTGCAGGGTCCTACATTTGGGTCACAACAACCCCATGCAGCACTAAAGGCTTGGGGCAGAGTGGCTGGAGAGCTGCCTGGCAGAAAAGGACCTGGGGGTGTTGGTCGACT
Organism: Larus michahellis; assembly: GCF_964199755.1. Taxonomy (NCBI): domain Eukaryota; kingdom Metazoa; phylum Chordata; class Aves; order Charadriiformes; family Laridae; genus Larus; species Larus michahellis. The sequence goes on along the minus strand of NC_133906.1, from coordinate 1,627,749 downwards.
GCCAGCTGAATGTGAGCCAGCAGTGTGCCCGGGTGGCCAAGAAGGCCAACAGCATCCTGGCCTGTATTGGGAACAGTGTGGTGAGTAGGACTGTGGAAGTGATCATCCCTCTGTACTCGGCAGTGGTGAGTCCCCACCTTGAGTACTGTGTCCAATTTTGGGCCCCTTACCACAAAAAAGACATTGAGGTGCTAGATCGTGTCCAGAGAAGGGCAGTGAAGCTTGTGAGGGGTCTGGAGAACAAGTCTTATGAGGTGTGGCTGAGGGAGCTGAGGTCGTTTAGCCTGGAGAAAAGGAGGTTGGGGGGAGACCTTATCTACAACTACCTGAAAGGAGGCTGTAGAGAGGTGGGGGTCAGTCTCTTCTCCCAAGGAACAGGCTATAGGACAAGAGGAAATAGCCTCAAGTTGCACCAGGGGAGGTTTAGACTGGATATTAGGAAAAATTTTTTACACTGAAAGGGTTATTAAGCATTAGAACAAGCTGCCCAGGGAAGTGGTTGAGGCACCATCCCTGGAGGTATTTAAAAGACAGGTAAACATAGTGCTTAGAGATATGGTTTAGTGATAGTTTTTGTCAGAGTTAGGTTGATGGTTGGACTAGATGATCTGAAAGGTCCCTTCCAACCTAGGCAATTCTATGATTCTATAACTAATTCTATAAGCAGTAGTAAAGGACCTCACCAGATGAAGAGCTCCAAAATGATAATATTTTTCAGTGTGGATTTGTATTCTACAGATGTGTTCTGACCATGATCAAACTGGCATCTTTCCATGTTCTCCATTAGCTCAGGTTAATTTTTCTTGTAGTTTTTCAAATAAGGTGAGATGCATTAAAGAGATTGAATGCCTTCTAGAGAAGCGTGATGTTGTAAAAGAGAAGACAGGAACTCACTAATTCTAATCCCTAGGCAAATATATAATAAAATTAAAACGAAGATGAAAGTGCAAATAGCAGTCCTAAACCAACAACTCAAACTCCTTTGAAGGTATTCCAGCTGGCAACTGAGATTAGACAAGTCATTTACTAGGGTGATTTTACTTCACTGGCCCAAAAATGGTGAGACAAGGTAGCAGCTGTATTTCCTCTCACTGGAAAGAAGAAATCGCTTTCTTTTTCCACCAGATTTCCTTCCTACCAATATTATACTGAAAACAAATAGCTTTAGAATTCAGCTATCTCTAGTGTATGCATGACTGCCCAAACAAAAAAAAAACAAAACAAAAATAAAACCAACAACAAAAGACAACTAAGTGAAGTATTCACTTGAAGAAATCTATATAAACTATAGAATTGATACAGGCCATGCTCCATGAGACTAGGATTCTACAAAGAAGAAAACTGAGTCAACAGAAGGAAATATGTTCTGTCCAAAAAAGATCCCCCAAAGTACATACAAACAAAAGTTGACTCTCAAAGTCTGTGGAGTATGAAGTTTCAGATAGAAAAACCCTTCCACCATAATCCTCTCACAGAGTACCAAGTTGCTAAAAAAAATTTGTTACATTAACCCATTCCCCCCAGTCTCCACTGTGCTAATTTTGACTGAGCAATAAATGGCTAGGAACATTGCTTTTTATAGGCCAGCACAACTGGTTGGTGTTGTAGGCACAAACATGAAACCCAAGAGTTTTGCTAAATCCTGTAACTTTGAAATGACCTGTCTAATTTAGTTATTGTTATCTTAATTATGATAAACCAAAGGCTTAAACTTGATAAGTCTAAAAAAAAAACAAACAACCCAACCAAACAAAAAACACTCTGTAATTTCTCTCTGCACTCCTCAAATATTTACCCACCCTTTAGCAACATCTATCTCATGCTTGCAGCCTAGCACTGCCCTCACCACCAGGAACCTCCCAAGAATATTTCGTCCACCGGGAAACCTACTAGAGGGTATAATCCACATCCCAGAAGTTGTGCCTTTTCTCTATCATCATCACACAGCTCTGTAAGGTAAGGCACACCCAGCATACTCCTTCATTAAGAAGAACAGAGAATCACAGGCTGGTTGAGGTTGGAAGGGACCTCTGGAGGTGAACCCCACTGCTCAAGCAGGACCAAGTAAAGCACGCTGTCTGGGACCATATCCAGATGGCTTTTGAATATTTTCAAGGATGGAGACTCCACAGCCTCGCCAGGAAATCTGTGCCAGTGCTCAGCATACTCACAGAAAAAATATATATATAAATAAATAAAAATCAAATCCTTATACTTAGACAGAACCTCCTCTTTTCTTCTCACTGGGCACCACTGAAAAGAGCCTGCCTCAGTCTTCTTTACACTCTCCCTTCAGATATTTACATACATTAATCCGTTTAACCCTGAGCCTTTTCTTCTCTGGGCCAAACAGTCCCAGCTCTCTCAGCCTTTCCTCATATGAGAGGTGCTCTTCATTATCTTAGAGGCTCTTCACTGGACTCTCTCCAGTAGCTCCGTATCTCTCTTGTACTGAGATTCATGGAGTCTCACAAAGTTAGAAGACTGAAATAAGGCTTATATTGAAATGTCTTCATGTCTTAATGTCTTATCACAACCTTGTGAATTTAATACCGTGCAATGAAAACTGCTTTAACGATAAGGACACGGCGCCAATCTCCAAAATAACTATTGACCAGAAAGTAGAGCTTAATAGCTATCTAAAATACATCCCCAAGACAGATAGGAAAGAGCTATGTAGTTCAAAAGATGAAGAGCCCATTCAGCTGTAAAACTTCCTTGCTTGGCTTCTGCCCCCTACAGAGGAACTGGAAAAGGATGAGGAATAGAACAAAATTTTTTGGAACCAACAGCCTCAGGCTTTGTGAATGAACATCATAAGTTTTGATTTTGCAGACTGATCATGCAAAGTTGTTTCACTTTGAGATGGCAGCTTTTGCAGAATAAGAAAGAAATTAAATGCCATTAAGTGAGGTGTCAAGACCCATCAGGCTGGAACAAGCCCAGGAGAAGATGGAAGAAATAACAGATCAAAATATAAAAATCATTCCTTTGCAGAAGAAAGAAACCAAAGAACAAAAATGTGTTCATTTTCCTTGGAGAGACTGCTCAAAGACTAGAGAGTACAAACCTTTTCTTTATTTCTTAACCTACCTTCTTTCTCTGATATTTATTTTCCACTTTCCCCATTTGTCAAATTTGCTTTTATTTTACAAATGCCTCTGATAGCATCAAATCTTTGAGGAGTTGTCCCTTTTGTTTGCCAAACAAATCTCAACTGAATATCCTAATTCCCATGTGGCTGCTTACCTCCCTTTTCAATTCTGGTGTTGGATTTTGTTGCTGTTCTTTTGATTAATTATGACTTCAAATATTCCTCAGCAAGTCACGCTCTTAGCAGAATTCCTTTTGCTACACTGAAACAAGCTAACAGTAATCCCAAAATGACACAGCATGGGTACTGTTATATTGGACCATGCAGGAAGCCCAGCAGCCCCTCTCCAACAGGATACAGAGGATGCACAGGCCAATAGTACAAAACCACGGCATACATGGACCAATCATCCCCCTCTATATTTTCCTCTATTTTCAATATCTTCAGTGTGATGTTGACTATGTGACAAATTACTCTGAGGGAACGGAAATTGCTATCACCAAGGCAGAAGTAAAATGCAGCATCCTTCAGCATCCTCAAATACCACTACTTGATTTCCATCACAGATTTCTAAAAGAACTGACAAATAAAAGCGTAGAATTGAAGAGGGTTTGTTTTGATTTGGGGTTTTTTGGTGGTGTTTTGGGATGGTATGTTTGTTTGTTTGTTTGTTTTAAGATAAACCTATCAAGTGTGGAGTAGAATGACCAGATTGGAGAAAAGCAACCGCAGTGCCAGTAATTTAGGGTGATAAAATCCAGCCTATGTGACCACAAGCCCACTAGGCTGCCTGTTTAGATAAAAATATGGAGGAAGGAATCAATGGCAAATGAAGGTACACTGAAAAGGAAGGAAAACTCTCATAGATATATCAAACACAACTATTTGCTAGAGTGGTTTTCAGTGCTCTTGAATGAAAACACAAACTGAAATTCATCTCATCTATTCTGATTTCAGTAAAACATTCAATACAGCAATACACTGAAAAGTTTAATGGCACAAGTTTGGCTGTTCCAATAATAATTGAAGACGACAACGATATGGCATCATTCACTGCAGGAACTTGACACCAGTCACAGAAAAGGATGACATCTAATAACTCAAAGTGCAGACTTCCATAAGGTGCTACTTATATCAACTAGTTTCAGTCATTTAAAAGTTGTGCATCTAGTCTCAGTGCTATGTCTAGATTATGTTTAAACTCTTCTGTCTAAGATTAACAGGATGAGTTGTTCTCAGCAGGTGGCTATGACTTTTTAACGTCTGAAGTTCAAACATCAGGCATTTAGATGGATGAACTTAGGCAGAAGAACAACCATGTTGGGAATCAACCGTTCCCCATCCACCTCTAGCCCAAAGAAGTTCTTAATAATACTTACATGACTGATCAATCAACATATTACAACTATGGAGAAGGTAACTGCCATCCCAAGATGTATCAGGTGATGTATCCTCTACCCCCTGGACAGGGGAGTATTCCTATCACTATGTAGGAGGCCCTTTGTCAGAAATATTGTACATAATTCTGGTCACATACCTGCAATAAATATATATCCACAAAGGAAGAACAGATCCTGAGAATGGATATTAGCATGATCAGACAAGTGCAGAGGTGACCTTAGAAGAAAGGCTGAAAGAGGTTGACTTGTTTAACTTAGGCAAACAAAGCCTAAGAAATGGTTGCTCTCTAAGCTATGAAGAAAGCAAGCCCCTAAGAGGGTAAAGAACTACTTATACTAAAAGGGCATTGCTGGCGCAAGAACAAATGTCTACAAATTCACAGCAAATAACTCTGGACAAGATGTCAAAAAACGTCTTCAAAGCCTCAGCAGAATAACTTTCCAATAGGAATAATGGGCACAACATAGTGAATTTTGCAATTAAAGTTAGTCTTTTTACAATTAAAGTCTAAATCTTTGAATTTGAAGATTTACGATTAAATGGTGGCTGATATAGGAAAGGATCGGGCTTGATCCAAATTGTCTTTTCTTGTTATATGCTTTCGTACAAGAATAACTACTCACAGCTACCCTCCCTCAGCCCTCCCTCAGCACCATCCAATCTCATCCTTCCCTGCCCATCATTGTCTTTGCCTTATGTATTTCCAAATACACTCACGTTACTGTCCACATCCCCTCAAGCCCTTTGTCTTCTGTCACCCTCCGTTCCACTACCTCTAAAAATAATACTCCAAGGCAGACATCAGACAAGCAGTTTCAGCCCAGGCATTTGTAGCCTTTCCTGGACACAGTGTAATTTTGTCGAACATCGGAGCTGCACCCTTCTTTGCAAAAGGTAACTGGAATGGTCAGAAAGACAGAAATCTACAGCGGTTTCCTTTGCTGAATTTTCTTTGATCATCACTCTTTCTAGGATTTTCTTGGCCTGACCCCAAGAATAACTTCTATAGCCAAGAAATCTACCTACATAACTGAATTCTAACTATTTCGGCATAAGACTGTTGGTTCTAGGCAGGTTGTTATCCGCACAGGCAGAAAGAAACAGGAAGGTGCTTCACACTTACATTGGGCTATGTTATGGGGGATGCTCCCATCAGAATGAGATGCAAGGAGGGCTTGCTCACATGGCTGGTCTTTACTTGTGCGAATAAGCCACTGATGCTTAGCCTGCAGCAGTTCAGCCTAGATTGTATGCCACCGTCTCACTGTAAGTGCATCCATTTTTTGTCCCTGAAAGTGCATGCCACATTGCGCAAAATGATTCCACTCCTATTACAGTTTAGCAAGAAAGAGTCTCCGTTGCTGGGTTTGTGTCTATTTTTGGATGTAACCTAAATATTGAATGTCAGATCACAGAGAGGTCACTACACTCTAAATGTAGAAATATCTTACAGCGCTTTTGCCTAGCACAATGAACAACGCCAGCAAACAAAAGAACTGTAACAATCCATGATCACATCACAATCCCAGAAATACCCAATGAACTACTGCTTACTTTAGCAATCCCACTAGTGCCTGTGTCTCTAACACAGCACAGTGGCATAGCAGTGTAACATGCTTTTCATTTAGCTGTCACTTATGCTACATTGCAGAAAGACACAGCAAAATACTAAGAGATACAGTTCACTATACTGCTATTATGGCCATACATAGTTCTATTTTTAGCTCTAACCTAAATAGAAGATGTAAAAGCACAAAAGGGTCTCGTGCATCCACATATGTAAAAATCATCCCAGCCTATCGTTTAATTCAGAAGCAAAAGATGACCAAGAATAAAGTTAACCTAAATTTTGAAAACACATTTAACTTCTGGAATTTCAATTAACTTTTGGTATATGTAGACATTTTTTTCTATCTTCCACATACAAAATACTGTAATCTCCCCTCTCAATTAAAAAAATAGAATAATCAGGGATATTGAAGTTCTGCTAAAACTGCAATTTTGGAGTTGTTTCCAGTGCCTTAGATTATAAGTATGGAGTTGCTCCTAGTGCCTTCTAAATATTTGATGCTTTCTTTCTGTTAAATTTATATTCTTAGGGAGCTATACAATGATCCCTCCTCAGAAGTTCAAAGGGTCACTTATGTTTATATTTTTAACTCCAAATGAGTCAATCTGAAAGCACTTAAAGACAGAATTTAGTCAACACCCAAACTTAAATTTTATTTTTCACTAAAATTTCCATTGGTAAACACTGGAAAATTATAATCCTCCCATTTTAATATAAAATGAGTAAAAATATTCCTCATTAGTAAAGTGACTGGGATCTTTCTGCACAGAAATCATCATAAACCCACAGGGATTTAGACTAAGGAACGTTTTCAAGAATGAGTGACAGTTCTCTTTCCTGCCTCAGATGACTGGAAACTATTTTCCAAGCAACTCTAACATAATTATACTTTCTTTTAAATCTTGGTGAATCTAAAGCATGTACAGAAATTAAAGTACAGAAACTGCATCTTCTGCCCACCCTGATTATGTGAATATGAATGCCATCTTAATAACTTGCAAATTTTGCAACAAATATGTAAATTGTATACATACACATATATGTGTACATATATGTAGTTGATTCTTCAGTATACTAGCCACTGTAATCATCAGCACAAAATCAGTAATTTTTGTTTTTGTCTTTTGGCATCTTTTTCTTTCTAAGGGTAGATGAGTTTTCACAGTCTCTACCTCTGCTCCCCTACTCAACTCAACTAATGCACAGCCTTTGGACTTTCCACGTAGGTCACATCTATGGTTACCACTCTCTGCATGTTAAGAACTAAGGGAATACAATTGCCAAAGATGACATCTGGGATTTATTTTACCCACTATCAAAAGCTCCTAAATAGGTGTCTCCTATTTCAAGTTTAAAAATTCATTTGAATGACTGAAATACAGCAAGATGTAATAAGACATGTTTTGGTTGTTCTCAATACAGAGATCAGGGATAATTTTGCATTTTTACTATTATTCAGTCCAATAATGTGTTGAAAAGCTGAGTTTCAATATATTGATCAACAGGAATATGGAAATGAGTTGTGCCAGGGTTTTTTTATGTCACTTTTGTTATACAGAAGTTTTGCAATTACGAACACTATCAGGGTTCTTGCAGACATCTGAGTTAAGAGACTGACAAAAAGGTTTTTAATTCCTTACTAAAAAGGTTCTAACTCAGCCTTTTTTCTCAGATCCTCAAGATAATCAATGATATTCCCAAAGTACACCAATGCATCAGGTACAAATTCTTTACATACTGCCACTGCTACTTTTCTGGACTCTACAATTTTGTACTGAAAGACACTGACACTTCTGCTTTTGCAAGATTTATTCCAATCCCCTCTTTGCATAGTGAGAGACCCATGACACGTGCAACCCTCTGCCACTACAGAGAACAGAACTTAAAACTGATTGTGACTTTGATTAAATACCAGGTAAACCATCATAAATAAAACCAAATAACAAATATTTGAGAAAAGACCTTTCTTTGTCAGTAAGACTTATGTGGAAAAGATGTTCACAAAGGAGCGAGAGGGGAAGAAAAACTCACAATCCACAGATCAATTTCACTTTGCCAACAGATAAAAAGCATGATAAACTAATTGCATAGTTAAGAGCAAATCGGGAATCTTTTCTAGAACAAGGAAAAATTTACTAAAAATCACTACTTAGAAAGTCAAGCGTCATAAAAGGAAATTATATATAGCTGAATATGTATTTGATTATCCAAAGAAGTTGCTGAAGCTACCCTTACATCCAGGTTCAAAGAGGGGCTGACCATTTACATGCATTTAAAAGTATAATAATGATTTCAAAATTGAAAATAAACATAATGGTTACAGACTTAGGACAACCTCTAGTAATTGTAAATTAGGATGAAAACAACTGCAGGAGGCAGATTATACCATGTCTGTCTGACATTGATTCTTACATTTGCCTCAGAAACATCTGGAATAGATTTTACCACAGAGTACTGGCCTGGACAGAACACAGAGTGTTAGTTACTGTTATGGACACTAAGGAAATTTGACAGTCTGCAGGCAAAGCATGTCAAAACTTCACAAAAATATGAAGACGACTCACAGCACCTTTTAAAAATACAACTAGTGTTATTTTGCATATAAGAAAACTGAATCTTGGACAAGTCATGTCCAACAGATCAGACCTGCAGACATATCCCACCTTGTAGCCCTACGCTGTGATCAACATATTTTCTCCTGCAAAGTCACCCATCACACTATTGAGCAGAAACCAGCTTGGTCAGAGGCTCAGAAGATAATAATTTTAGATTCACAAAACCTATGGATTGCTTGGAAAGAGAGATGAGCACTACAAATTGCATTTCCTAGAGTTGCTGCACATTGAATTCCTGCTATTCCACCACAGGCTTACCTTGAGCATTGTAAACCAGCATCTTGGCTCAGCTCAATGAAAAAGTCTCAGGACTGGGGGGAGGGAAGTGGGAGCGGATATCATTACAGTGAACCACCTGTGGATTAGAAACTTGCATGGACTCTTATCATGCCCCTATTTAGCTATCTGAAGACAATGGCTTGACTTGCAAGATAGTTAGTTTTCACTTACATCTTCTTTACCTTTGGTTATTTCTGAAGCTCCTAAATGTTTTCGGTAAAAAAAACCTCTTGTCATCCCACGACCATGTTTCACCCTTTACTTTAGGAAAGGTATAAAATAAAAGGAACTAAAGTTTCCTCCAGGTGCCATGAAATGACACCTGTTCTCCTGCAAATACTCTCAGTACCTTCTTCTGCCCTGACAACAACCCAGTGTAGATTCAAGGCCATGTGCCTGGGAGAAAAAAAGTGAAAGGAAGTAGTACTTACCACCAGGACAGCACTCAACCGATCACTTTGGACCTGCTGCACTTGGATGCAGGGTCCTGGCACTTGTAACCTTGAGCTGCTGGGAATGTTCCCAGCATCACCATTTGGGATGCTGCTGTTACCAGGCCCAAGACCTACAGATGCCCTGTACAAGTAGGTATGAGTCAGTTTACCCACACCAGTGACTTCCAGCATGTCCGGTGGTAGGTGGGAGCTGGGAAGCATGTGCACGCTATAGCAATACTTTTCATATTCATCAGCTGGGCAGCAGCAGCTCCTGCAGCAGCAAGCCCGGCAGCGGCACAGTCGCACAATGGCAAGAAAGAGGAGGAATGCCGCAAAGATGCAAGAGACACAGGCAAGGGAAACAATCAAGTAGATGTTTGTAGCGTTGAGCAGTGGTGGTGGCTCCCCGCTGTCATCAAAGTCTGGTAGTGCCTGGGGCAGGGTGTCAGCCAGCAGGATGCCCACTGTCACAGTAGAGGAAAGCGGCGGATCCCCATGGTCCCGCACCACCACAACCACCTTGTGCTTGAGGAAGTCAGTGGAGCGCATGGAGCGTGTGGTACGCAGCTCACCAGAGTGCGGTGCCAAGCGGAACAGGGTGGAGTCAGAGGAATGGGCAAGGTGATAGGAAAGCCAGGCATTCTCTGCATTGTCCTCATCATCTGCCACTACTTTGGTCACCAGGTAGTCCTCATCAGCCAGGCGGGGCACAACTTCCACAGCTATTGAGCCATTCTGGCTGGTGGGGTACAGGATGGCTGGGGCATTGTCATTCTGGTCTGAGATGTAAACATTCACAGTTATGGCAGCACTCAAGGATGGTGACCCATTGTCCTTGGCTTCCACTTGGAAATAGAAGCTCCTAAGCTGCTCAAAGTCAAAGGCACATTTGGCATAGATGCTTCCGTTGGACAAGCTCACAGACAAAAGGCTGGCCAGGGCACTGCCTGCAACTGTGGAATTCCTGAGCATGTAAGAGACCCGTCCATTCTCCCCAATATCAGGGTCAGACGCTGAGACCTGGTAGAGAAAAGCACCAAGTGGATTGTTCTCCTCCACAAACACATCAAACGTGTCAGCACTGAAGACAGGAGGGTTATCATTCACATCAGAAATCTGCACCCAAAGTGACTTCTGAGTGGTGATGGGTGGAGAGCCTAAGTCTGTGGCAGTAATGGTGATGTTGTACCCACTGATCAACTCTCGGTCCAGAAGCCCACTGGTGACCAGGCTGTAGTAGCTTTCAAGGGAAGGCTTTAACTGGAAGGGAAGGTTATCAGGAATCTGGCAGGTTACTTTTCCATTCTCCCCAGGGTCTTTATCCATAATACTCAGCAGAGCTATTACTGTGCCAGGAACAGCATCCTCAGGAATGGGACTGGAAAGGGAGGTAATCGTTATCTCTGGGCCATGGTTGTTCACATCAGTGATTTCCACCAGCAGCTTGGCTGTGCTGGACATGCCAAATGCCCCGTTGTCCCTTGCCTCAATAAGCATCTCAAGGAGAGGTCTCTGAACAGCTAAAACGCCATTGACTGTCACCTCCCCAGTTTGCGGGTGAATTGAGAACGTTCGCTGTAGATCAGCAGAAGTAGTATTGCTAAATGAATACCTGACCTCTCCATTTGGACCTTCATCCAAGTCTGCAGCATGCACTTGCACTACCAAAGTGCCACTGGGGGAGTTTTCCAAGATACTCGCCCTGTAGACTGAGTGTTCAAATTCTGGTGCGTTGTCATTGGTATCCAGCACAGTCACAATGACTGGGACATCACTGGACTTTGGAGGATCCCCACCATCTTTGGCTGTAAGGACAAGTCTGTGAGTGGCTTGCTGCTCCCTGTCTAAGGCTTTCTTCAGCACCAATTCAGGATATTTACTCCCATCCCCACGTGTCTGCATTTCCAAATGGAAATGTTCATCAGGGCTCAGAGTATAGTTCTGGACACTGTTGGTACCTTCATCAAGATCTTGGGCATTTGGGAGTGTAAACCGTGCCCCAGGTGACAGGAACTCAGGCACGTTTATATGATATTCACTTAAAGGAAAGCTGGGGGAATTGTCATTTATGTCCAAGACTTTAAATTCCATCCTGTAAAGCTCTAGAGGGTTTTCTAACACGAGTTCGTAATTCAGAAGACAGGCAGACTTTAATTCACAAAGCTGCTCTCTGTCTATGGGCTCATTAACAGACAAAGCCCCCGTGCTGGCATTTATATTAAAATATTGCTTACTTGAACCGGTGATCATGCGAAATTTCCGAGCTGAAAGTGTAGCTGCATCTATTCCTAAATCCTTCGCTATGTTCCCAACAGACGCTCCACTCTCTGTTTCTTCGGCGATGGAATACACTACTTGCCCGTTCGCGGTGCAGCAAATAAGGCAGAAGACCATTAAATAGACCCGCATTCTTCCTCCCCTGGCTCAGCTCCCCGAAGACCGGCTCAGCAGGAACATAATCCAGAATTTCAGCAAACCCCCCGAAGTTCCCAGCGCGATGCGAATGGACACCGGGGCGCACCGGCGGCAAGGTGAGAAGTTCGCTGCAGGCGCCCCGGCTCCGCGGCGGCTTCCCCCCCCACCGCCCCGCGCCGCCGGCTGCCGTGCGGGGAGAGGCGGCAGCTCCACTGCGCTGCGCCCGCCGCCGCTCGCTGTGACCGGCGCCGCGGTACCCCGAGCGCCTCTTACACGCGCGGCGGCCGTGGCGCCACCCAGAGGCCGCGGCGACCCCTGCGTTGCCGGGGGTGGGGGCTGCGCTCCCCCCGCCGCTGCCGGCCCACGGCTCCCGCGGCCTTTTGCCCCCCCCCTTTTTGTTTTTTCTTTTTTTTTTTTTTTTTCTTATTTTTAAACGCTCCCATGACGATCCAGGAGGGCTCCGGGCCCCCGAGCCCGCGGCACGGATGTGCTTTCGTGAAGGAGAGATGCAGAGCATACACGCCCCCCACCTCCCTCCGCTCCTTGCAGGAGGGGCAGCGAGAGGATGCGCTGCCGCACGCTGTCAGAGTACCGCGGTGGAGAAGAAACGCGTATGAGAAGTGACAGGCATCGGCTAAACATGGGTCAGGACAGTCCAGGCAGGCTCCGGCTGAGCACAACATTTCCCAGAGGGCTTTTAAGAGCACAATTAAAGGCGGCAGTCGACTCTACCCCTGTTAAACTTAGAGGAAAAAAAAAGAAAAAAATAATAAAAAGAAAAAGCGTCTTTCCTGCTTCGTCTTCTAGTCAAGGTAAATTAACACGGATTATATTGGAGAAAAGAAGGGTCTCTCCTCTGACAGTCCCCAGTCGGATCACCCACAGCCACAGACGAGCTCCCATCCAGCCCGTCAAAGCAGGATGGGGATGGCTCGAGTGGGTGGGGGAAAGTGGGAGGCTGCGGCAGTCGAATTAGTTGTAGAGAAGTAAATATCGGCGCCAGAGAAGTCTTGCATTTAGGACATGCCCAGGAGCCGGGCGGAGAGACGAGCTCATATCACATAAAGATAGCAGAAGACGACTGAAAAAAATCAACGCGCTCTGTTCCCCGACTTTCTGCACGGAGGGCACAGCTAGCGACTACCCTCGTAAGCAGGTGGGAGAGGCCAGAAAGCATTTCAAAATACCTTCCTGGAATTACCTTCGGCAGCAATTTACACAGATGGGCCTCAAGCGCTGACAACCCCTCCGGTCTCCTCCATTTCCAGCTGCCTTCTCTGAGAGCTTATTATCATAAGATACTGATCGATCAAAAGCAAGAGGCTATAAATATGCGACAAAGACAGATCCTAACCCTCTTGCATTTGCTGTGTTTCTTTATGTAGCAGAGATTTTTCCGGGCAAGTGAAAAAGAACATTTCAATTATACATAGTATCAAATAGGAGAAAATTGGGAGCACAGCCAGAAGTTGTACATTAAATAAAAAGAAAAAAAAAATCGATACATCTGTTTGCATCCTCAAAACTCAGCAAAACCTCCCAGTGAAAAACTACCCTTCTCGCACCGGGGCAAGCCTTAGTCAACCCCAGCACAAGTATCTGCGGATATTATGATTCTATTTTTTTAAACTCCAGGTGCCCCTGGCAGTACTGAATATTGCATTTTACTTCTACTGCGTTGACACTACAGCACCCGTTAGAGTTGCAGGAGGAGGGGGGAGGGGGAACCTGGGGGAGGAGGAACCAGGGGGAGGGGGCTGAGTGCAGGAGCTGCTGTGCATTCACCTTAATTCTGACACTACGTAAACTGCACACAGTATACAATGTAAATATTTTTCATACGCTATTTACCTTAGCTTTTTTTTTTTGCTTGATTGTGAACTGCAGAAATCCCCAATTCCCACCTAATCACCATAAAATTGTCATCCAGACTCCCCCACCCTAACTTTACCCTACACTCGTTTTCTGCCAAGATATCTACAGTATACGAAAAAGTTGCTGGTTTTACTGCTCTGTAGTGATGCACAGTCATTATAAACACCCTGATTCAATACAATAACATCTATTAAAGTCACAGGAAAGAGTGATAAATTAACATTGGCCCGCGCAAAAAATAAGCCCATTCATCTGGGAAGGCTAGGGTAGAAGGGTGTTGGTGTCCCAGGTGCACACACGGGTAAAACACACAGACCCTACTGACCCATCTGTGACCAGGTTTGCAACAAAGAAACCCAGGAATTTTGGGCCCAAGATCCTCTTGATGAGCAGAGAGATCCACTCAAAGGCAGATTTTCTTTAAATCTTAATATTGGAATAACAAGCAGTGGTTATGCATACCAGTGCCTGAAATACCAGCAGTGCCAGAAGAAACCGATTCATAAGCAATGGCCAAAATCAGTCAAAGTAATTATACATTTGCCTCTTTCCTTTTGAGAAGTATCTGCCAGCCTACGTTGATTTTTGTCTTTAACTCACTCATTTATCACCTGAAATAACTTCTTCAGTTTTCTGCTATATCGCTTTTATTTTGAATATTAGGCAACACTATGCCTAATGCTTGATTACAGGGCTCTAAAGGAACCTGCCTTTGATTCTCTCTTTTTAAGGAGATTCTTAAACCTTACAGTCCTGCTTCAGTAGTTCGGCATTCAGTCCTACTGTCGTCTCCCACTCTCTGGTGTGGACAGTGAGTCCCCAGCACTCAGGCAGCTTCACTCACTGGAACATGCGTGTTGCCAGCAGCATCTCAACACCCAGCTACTCCCCACTCCTGCCGCAACACCTTCCTGGTCCAGCCCGGATGAGGGCCTGATCCACGCACCACTCAGGGAGACAGCTCTGGGTCACAGCCAAAATCCGGTGCTTAGTAATATTAAATATCTAAAGTCGGTTACACCACAGCCACTCCTGCCATGAAGGGAGTAACACTGTTGTGCCGTGGGGGCAGAATCCAGCCTTGTCCTGTGTATGAAGTCACTGCTCTGTTCACCAGAGTCCCAGGCCTGTTCCTCCATGCCTGTTGGTTCTCTACCAACAACATCCAGTTGCCCCGGCGGTCTCAAGGGTACCTTTACACTTAGTTTTTCCACTCTCACTCTTGTTTGGCCACCCTTACACCATCTTTTCAATCTCCATTCTCAAAAGGTCTCTTCTCCATCTTAAATCACTCACCCTAATTACGTTATTTTGCACATTAAACACCTTTAATGGTGTTTAATTATTTAAATGGCGTTTAATAAGACACTTCCTTTGGTATCACAGCGGATAATGAATGTAATCACCGTTTAAAACCCCTCGTCTTTGACCTCACGTTTGCCTTCAATCTCCCATTTCCGAGCCGTTCTCTGTTCCATTCCCCCAGCTTGACCCATTCTTAAGGCCGGTTTGACCCGACTCGCCGAGGAATTCAACTTTTTGCGATCCCGAGGGCATGGTCCGGGACCTCCGCGGTTTCACCCACTGCTACACAACCCCCTCATCATCTTCTGCTCCCGGTCGTGCTGACAGAGCGCTTCCTCCACGTCCCATCTCCCAACAGGTGGTTGCAGTGCTGCATTTACACCACCCCAAAGCCCCGACTATCCCTTACGTACTCCTCACGCCCCGTCTTATATTTTCAGCCAATCATCCCCTTTTCCAGCAATAAGACGTCATTAGTCCAGCCGTGCACGTTGTGTTCGTAATAATGGTAGCGGCAAGAGGAAATTGTTAAACCAGCAAAGACAAAAATAGAAAGGTGAATAGTAAAACTGGGTTACCTCTGGGTTGTGGAGCACGTGGCTGCACCACACGGAATGTCACTCGTGTTTGAACATCATTATCTACGTCAGCGATGATTTTAATGCGGTGCCTTCGGCGGAGGTTTGCAGGACATCTCCCGCTCTGTACTGAGGCTTGGGAAAATCCCTGGGGCGCCCACCAGAACCGAGGGGCCCCAGTGGTGCTAAATTAGGACACGACGCTTCAGCAGGAGACAGCAGAAGGGACTGAATCTGTTCGAGGGAGACAGCCCTGCGATTTCTGCTCCGAGGGGAACTGATGAGCTCTCCGCGCCGGCAGCTGTCTCCGGCTCGACCGGCAGCCCCAGCGCTCATCTCCACCCGGAAAGGAGCACAAGAGTAATTAAGGTCTGCCTACAGACTGAGGAAGAGTTCCGGTCTTCCTCAGACTGAGCCCAAATCGCCAGCGCTGAGCCGTCGACTGAGGTACAGGGACCCACCTGTCGCCTTTCGCATGTGGGCTCCTCCGGGCAGGGATGAAGGCAAGGATCCCCAACGACCCGAAACACTGGGGTCCCGTTCGGGACCCGGCGTGGCAGGCAGCCCGCGCTGTCTCCCGTGGGAGCCCCCCGGCTCCATGGGCTGTCTCAGCTCCGCGCCTCCCCCGGTGAAAGGGGCAGCAGAGCAGCTCTATTGGCTGCAGAGCCGTGATTATCCGCTGTTGTTCCCGCAGCTCCGACTCCCCCGCTCCGCGGATGCAGGCTCTGCCTGCTGGGAGAGCGGGCAGCGATGTCGGGTTTACCCTTCAACAAGCCGCGTGAGCTCGCAGCTGCTACTTGGGGACAGCGGGAGCGGAGATGACTATAAAGAGCCCGGGAGAACAACCTCGTACGCAGAGGATTTCTAGATTTCAGTGAATCCCACGAAAATCCTCGTTGCCCGCAGCAAGCCACAGAAATACAGACTCAGAACGTGGTATTCGCTATATTGCTCGCAAAAAGTCGTTTCTCGAACGCGAGGGTGGAGATTGATCTATTTACTCCCAGTCAGAGACCGCTGAGCTTGGCAAGAAGATGCCGGAGGGACAAGAGCGACAGCGGGTACGGGGGACCAGTCCCAGTCGTGCCGGCAGAGCAGCTCCGAGTCGAGCACCCGGTGTCTCTCGCAACTCCTCCGGCAGCCGTGCCGGGCATTTCCCTGCCCGTAAAATTCCCACTTCTAAGGCTGCAAAGCAGCCTCCGGCCACCGCAGCGGTGCTGTCGCTGCAGCCGCGCGTCCTCCGCCGCTCCCCGCTCCCAGAGCCTCCCGCGGAAGCGCTCCACAGCGCACCCGGCTGCCACGATTGCACTGTGCCTGGTAACATCACTATTAGTCAGCGTCATTCTCCAAATCAATATGAGGCGGAAAGGAGAGCCTGGGCTTGCAGCGACTGACAGCCCTGCGCGAAATTGTTATCTTTTATTCAACTATATCTGGATATTCTAGCGCCTTCTGTTAATGACTCCTTCCCAGACTATGCTGCGAAGTAAGAGCACCCACGAAGTTAACATTGCTTTACACTTCTAAAAGAAATACTGAAATATTTCCTGCCAGTGTACGTCCATAATAAATCTCGTTCAGATCGTCAATTCACTACTGCAGTCTGAGAAACCGTACGGAAGCCAAAGCACGCCGCGACTCAAACGCTCGGCATTCAGAGGCTCCACATCGCCCATAGCCATAGAGCCCAAGGAAACGAGTTGCTTCCTAGACCTGTGCGCAAGTGCCGAATTTTTCCATCCTCTTCTACAGAACTAGTTAAACCTTATAAACCTAACCAGATGATCCTCCTTTAGGAGATCGCGGTTTGCCCTTCCTGATTTCTATCACATCCATGTGATTAAGGAAAGAAAGTGACAGCTGTACAGCTCTTGGGATAAGTTTTGCTACTCACAAATGAAGGTAGTTCACGCTTACTTAAGAGGTGATGACGCACTCCTCTTAAGCACGTCAGCTATCGGCCGTGATCAAAGGAGACTAGAAACACATTCCCCAGCAAATACACAAAGAACTCAAACGTAAAGCCCTAAGGGATCTAAAATAGGTACAAGAAGGAAAGAGAAATCTCTGGGACACGCTCACGTTTTTCTATGGGTCAGCGGGAGATAACCTACTCCTATGATTTTTTTTCCAGACAGACATGAAGTTTTTAGCTTTCTTAACTGGATTTCGGTACCCCTATAAGCACCATTCTTGCCGATTTGGAACAAACGACCTGCGATTTTATTTTTTTAATCCACGTCCTTCGTGTAAAACACTTCTATTGGTACAAAACCCAACAAAATATACGTGCTCAAAAGAAATATACCGCGTTACAGATACCACTTTGCCACAAAACTAGGGCAATTGTCCAAATTGTCTTTGGCGAATTGAACGTGGAACACGAAAAAGAATGACATAAAGGTACTGCTTGTTCTCACTACTCCGTCAGCCCCAAAGATTTCGTTTTTACGCTATAAAAATCAGGTATAAGACATTTTCGCTTTTCTCTGTAAAAGCCGCATCCAGCTTCTAACATCGAACAAGGAACAGAAAACGTGATCCTAATGTCTCATCCCAGAGTGCTTTGGAGCTGGTCTTGATAAGAACAGAGTCAATTCCGTGCCATTAGTGCGTGGCCAGGATCAGCTGCTTCGATAATGCTGTTAAAACAACGCCGTATTAAGCAATCACTCTCCACACAGGAAAATCAATGTCCAAATGAGTATCGAAAACTTCTTTCCAGATGAATCTCTGTTCCTCTGCTTCTTCTGCTCTACTGCTAGGAGAACCAAAACTCTTCATTCTACCATATCTAGACTATTCAATATCGCATATAGAAACTCTTCCTCTCTTGACTCCCACCAACTTAATTTTCGGTTCTACTTACTACAGCACGTTTCTGGGGTGGATGGGGTAGAGCAGAAGCCACAACACTACGAAGAGAGCGGGATCAGATCTTGGGGAGAGGCATAGCGAGGCGACGGAGCATCCTCTCCCTCAAACAGTTCTCCACTTTTTCATAAAGCATCCTGTGTCTCACTCCAATTTCTCGCACCTTTTCAGCGCACTTCCAGAGTCAGAACAGTACTCACGACCTCCACCAACGTTTCTTTCTCCCACTGCACCCCGTAACTGCCAGTTCATGAACTTCAGCTTCTAAAGGTTCGCATAACCCACCGACCAATAAGCTCAGAATCAGTAAAAGCTTGACCGAGCCTCGGCGCATATGAACACAACATTCATCAAACGAAGAGTAATAACAACTGGTTTCAAAGATAATTAATACCCCACCCACGTTTGCCCTGAGGGAGCCACTAAACTCCTGGGGACCTCCCGGATATTTTCACACGTTGAAAGACACTGATAAAAGGATATAGAAGACCTGCAAATCCTCCTACCACCACTTGACGACACATAGCGAAGACGAAAAACCCAACAAACATACGGCGCTAAGAATAAGTTTAACTATAAAGTTCTACGCAAGGGGGGAGGGGGAAAAGAAAAAGAAAAAGGAAACAGCAATTCTATGAAGCATTCGAGTAGTCAAACACCGAAATTGCCAACGGCGAACACGCATGTCTAACGGGGATCACTACAGCCACATCCAAGAGCAATAAAAGGACAAGACTCGCAATGTAAAATCCTTACCACAGAAAACGTGTTTAGTACGCAAGCGATCGATGAAAAGAGACAAGTAAATGGAATTAACCGAGAGAGGAGAAAAAAAATTAATATTTGCGAATACACTTACCACGCCTGAAGCAAGCGGGGAGAGAGACGGCCCCTTCCCAACAGAACCGTTTTCTGCCGCGGGACCGGGCGGCGGCGGCGGGAAGTTGGGGCTGAAAACCATCAGGTCGCTCTTGCCCGCGCCGTCCGCCACGCACAGGCTCCGGCTCTGCCGCTGCGAGTACGACCAGCTCCCCACTTCGCTGGTGCACACCAGCGTCGCCGCACCGGGCCCCGACAGCACGGCCGCCCGCGGCGCCCACCGCGACGCCACGTACAGCACCACCGCCAGCAGGAACAGGCTCGACACCGCGCAGATCGCCACCACCAGCCACACGTTCGTCGCCGCAGACGATGACACCGACGCGCCGCCCTCCGCCGGACGCAGCCCTACCCCCGACAACGACGAGCCCGCGGCCGCCAGCGCCGCCTCGCCGCCCTCCACCAGCGACACGCTCAGCGTGGCCGTGGCCGAGAGCGACGGCTCCCCGTGGTCACGCACCACGATCACCAGCCGCTGCCGCGGGCCGTCCGCCTCCTCCAGCGCCCGCGCCGTGCTCACCTCGCCGCTGTACAGCCCCACGCGGAACGGGCCCTTCCCCCGCGGCTCCCACAGCTCGTAGCGCAGCCACGCGTTGTAGCCCGAGTCCGCGTCCACCGCCCGGATCTTCGCCACCACCTGCCCCGCCGGCGTCCCCCACGACGCCCACACCGACCCCGACCCCGGCGCCGCCTCCGACGACGACCCAGACCACGCGCCGCCGCCCGACGCCGGCAGCAGCGCCGGCGCGTTGTCGTTCTCGTCCACCACGAAGACCTGCACCGTGGCGTTGCCGCACAGCGACGGCTCCCCCGCGTCCACCGCACGCACCTCGAACTGCAGCACCTGCACCTCCTCGTAGTCCAACGGCCGCAGCGCCCACAGCCGCCCGCTCTCCGCGTCCACCGACACGTAGCTCGACGCCGACCGCCACCCCCCGCCCGACGACGCGCCCCCGACACCGCCCTCCCACACCGAGTAGCTCACGCGCCCGTTGCCCGCCTCGTCCGGGTCCCGCGCCCACACACGCGCCAGCTCCGCGCCCGCCGCGTTGTTCTCCCGCGCCAGCACCGTGTACACCGCCTGCGCGAACGCCGGCGCGTTGTCGTTCACGTCCGACACCGGCACACGCACCCCGCGACTGGCGCGCAGCGGCGGCGACCCGCCGTCCTCCGCACGCACCTCCACCTCGTACTCCGACACCCGCTCCCGGTCCAGCGCCTCCCGCAGCACCAGCGAGTACGACCCCGCGAACGTCGACACCAGACCGAACGGCGACGCCGGCCACACCGCGCACCGCACGCGCCCGTTCGACCCCGAGTCCCGGTCCGACACGCTCAGCAGCGCCACCACCGTCCCCACCGCCGCGTCCTCCGACACCGGCACCGACAGCGACGTCACCCACACCTCCGGTGCGTTGTCGTTCACGTCCAACACCTCCAGCTCCACGCTGCAGTGGCCCGATAACGGAGGGAAGCCTTTGTCTCTTGCTTCTACCGTGATCTCGTAACTACCCTTTTCTTCGTGGTCTAACTTCCCCCGAAGTCTGATTTCTCCTTTGATTTCATCGATAGTGAACATTTCTTTAACTTCTGCAGTGACGTGCCTACTAAATAAATACATAATATCACTATTGATCCCTTCGTCCAAATCCGTGGCACTGACCGTGGTTAACAGAGTTCGGGGCTCTGAACCCTCTAAGACTTTTACACTGTAAACCGACTGGTTGAACTGGGGCGCGTTGTCGTTGGCGTCCAGCACCGAAATCAATAGCTCCATCGTGCCCGTCAGCGACGGATGGCCACCGTCACTCGCCGTCAACACCAAACGGTGCACAGGCAAAGTCTCGCGGTCCAGCGGTTTCGTTAGAACAAGTGCCAAAGATGCGCTCTGGTCGTTATTACCCCGATGATCAATAGTGAAATGCTCGCTGGGCCTGAGTGTATAGGAGAGCTGCGCGTTCGCTCCGATATCTGCATCCGATGCGCCCTCCAGCGGGAACCGGGACCCCGGCAGCGACGATTCCGCCATGCTAAAGGCTTCTTCCTTAACGCGAAAGAGCGGGGCGTTGTCGTTGATGTCAGTCACCTCCAGCTCCACGTGGAAGACGCGCAGCGGCCGATCCACCAGCACCTCCAGGCGCAGGGCGCACGGCGCGCTCTTCCCGCACAGCTCCTCCCGGTCCAGACGCGAGCTCACCACCAGCGCCCCGCTCGCCCCGCTCACCTCCACGCTCGCACGACGGCCCTGCGATACCAGACGCAGGCGCCGCGACTCCGCATCGCCCGCCTCCAGGCCCAGGTCCTGCGACAGACGACCCACCACCGTCCCGGCCTTGGCTTCCTCCGGCACCGAGTACCGCACCTGACCAGCGACCAGTGCCCACGCCGCCTGCACCACCAGCATCCGCAACACGGCACACCAATTCACGCCCATCGCCGCCGCCCAAGCAGCCGCCGACACCCGCACGGGCCCTGCACGGCTCCCAGCCGCCGCCCGGACGGCCCCCTCCAAGGCTCCCCGGCTGGCGCGGGGCTCTGCTCCGCGTTCCGCCGCCCTGCCCGGCCCTGCCCGCCGCATCCTTCCTCCGGCTGACTGCAGCCGTGACAGCGGCTCGGGGAGGAGCTGCCGCCCTCCTGCGCGTTGACGGCGCCTTCGCGGCCAACAGCGGCACCTGGTGTCCGACCGCGGGTGCTTCTGCGGGCAGACGCCTCCTGCCGCGCTCCCGGGGCCCGCAGCGGCGCTCCGATCGTAGAAGGACGGGCCGTGGCTCCGCCGCTCGGCCGACAAGCTCCGCGATTTCCCTTCGTCAAAACCGATAATAGGTGACAATAGAACCTTCTCTTTTCTCTTTCTCGTCTGTTTTCGTCTCTTTCCTCGTTGTTTTCCTCGTGTCCTCATTGCGCCTTCCTCGTCTCTTTCCTCATCTCCTCCTCAGCTCCTTCTCGTCCCCTCCTCTTTCCCTCTTCTCTTTCTCTTCTCTAAAGGCACTTTAATTGATATATACTTTCCACGATGTTTCCTAAGTGCCTACATTAACCAACGAATCACACCTGGGAAGGTCTTCACTGAGAAGAACCTACCCCGCTTCTGCTTTCCTGACTGACTTTGTCTTCTCTACATGTTTAGGAGTCATAACTCGGTTTCCTCATTGATTTCTCCTTTGTGAAGAGAAGTTAGCTCTTTCCTCTACAGAAGAAGATTGTATCCTTGATCTTCCATCTATGGGAAGTACTCAGGTCTCCAGAAGACATAGATTCACGTTACATTTTTTTTTAGTCTAGTGAAGCAACGCTAAAAACAATCAGAAATTGCTTACTTTTTCATGTTTTTGCAACAGTGATGTAGCTCAGCAATCCCATGCACTCTCCTTGGTTTTCATACAGTAAATAATAGAGGACATCATATTACAAAAATCTGTGCTTGTCCATAACAGAATGGTTTTGCCTTTTGAAGTATAGGTCCAACCTAAGAAACCAGCAATGCATACAAATTCCAAAGACTTTCAACTCCATCCATGACTCCCCTATGTCAGGCTAAACATAAACCACATACCTCAAATCGTCTTCAAAGTGTGAAATAGCTCAGAGAATCTGAACTCCCTAGTAGTCTTGATGTGTCACAGTAAACTATTTCCTGTAAGTTTTATTCCCCACTTCTAACTGCACAATGAATGACAAGCTCTTTCTTACCTTTTTAGGCAGGTAGGCACTCACTGTACAGTAAAACAATGTGCCTGTTACTGATGGAGATGAGCTGTTGCAGGATACAGTACGGTCATCCACCCGTCATGTAACTGAAGACAGCACAAAAGGGTTGTGCCGCTGCTGTGGCAAGGCACAGTTCATCTTACAACATGTTCCCAGGCTCCCACCTCATCCACTGCCATAAATGCATCAGAGCTCCTTCTCTACACAACCACAGGCACTTAGCTGCTACCCCACCATGCAGGCCAGGCAGTAACACAAAACTGATGATTTCACACAGTAGTTATCTGCTGGTTCCACCACGAAAGCATCAATGATGCAACAGGAGGTCAAAACAAAATGAAGATGTCAAATGCTAAAAAAATCCAAGGTCTGACAATAGGTCATCTTTAGTTACACTTGTTGCTATTCTAACAGTTGCCTTGATTTATTTCCAGGTCTCCATTGTCAGGGCCGAGTCCAGGGATCACTGTTCATGATTTCAGGGAAGCAGGGCTGGAAAAGCAAACAGGTTTTGTCCAGCCTCTCACATCCCTGCCAGCATTTCTGTATGCCCTTCTATGACGACGGAAACAGAAATGAAACTTGAAATCTCATGGCATTCTCTCGAGGTAAACATCACCTTGAGAGACTATAAGACAATGAACCACAGTGATGGCATGGGTCACGAATTCTGAAATCAAGCAGTCAACACTATTTGGTAGCACAGCTCTTGCTCACAATTACTGACACATCTCCCGAGAAAGGCAAGCTAAGCCATGCTTTCTATGGGGGAATCAGGAGTTTCCAATGTCTTCTCAGTTCTTACTCACATGATTATTATAAAGCACACACGCAACAGGACACAAAATAACAGTTCATTTTAAACAGTATTCTCAGGAAGGAAAAAAAAAAAGAAAGGAAATACAAAGCCTATCATTGGAACTAGTGCATGGAACTAGCATAGTCGGAACCATAGCTGAGATACTTCTACAAATATATTTGCCCACCAGAAACAAGTCCTCTAGCAATACATCTTGCCTAATATAGCGCTATAGCTGCACCTTTTTCACACCTACCTTGTTTTGTGCTCTTATGTCTTTCACTACTTTGTATTAGAAAGGGAAAGGGGCAACGTAAAATGTTTCTACTATCTTTTCAATGCCCATGGAACTACAGTAATGCCGTAGTACTTCGCAAATTAATATATGCCATGCAGGTGAACAGAGAAGAACCTGAAGTACCATCTACAGTCACGTTGCATGATCACTATTTCAGAAAAGAATCAAGAAGGAGGACAGACTTCTGATTAAGAAAAGACTGGAAACCAGCACTTTGCAGCAGCCAAAAGCAAAAAGTTCATTAAAACTGCAAAAAGTTCATTAAAACTGCCCTATCTGCAAGACAGGAAAATGCACACAAATGAAGACACTCCATAAATATGAAAGAAGGCTGAAAGATGCACTCGGAGTTGTGATTAACTACACACATGGCAGGGAAACCAAACCTGGTCACTCGAGCAAGAGAAGGTCAACACTACAGTCAGGCAGAGATCTTTGCCAGGAACTGTGCCATTTAATAGTTCATAAAGGGATCTCAAAAAGTCATGGAGACTGATGTAACAAAGATTACAAGAGATGTTACCCTACAGAGCAGTTATCTCTGCTGAGAAGAACTGCAGAAAGAGTTAATGACCCTGAAGACCTAGGTGGGAAAATGGCAAAGACACCACAAAAGCTGAGCAGATGAAGAAAAAAAGTGAGGCCTCAATAAAAACTGTGACTGACTCTGAAACAGCCATTTAAGGTTCTGAAATTACACCTTTGGCATAGAGAAGACAGCTAGGTGAATATAGCCACTCTGTTCTGAGTGCTAATCAAAAAGCTAAGACTTACGAGACCACAGAAGAAAACAATGAATTTCATTCAACTTTATGAAAAAATAAGGTTCACCAACACTTTGAATATTTTGTGGAGGTCCTGCCCCGCTTAACAGGGAAAGAAGAAGAGAGAAGACCAGGACGAGTTTCAGAGAAGGCCAGCAGGGTGACCAAAGATTCAGAGCACCTTCTGTTTGAGGAATATTTCCTCGTGTTAAAAAATAAAAGAATAATAGGGAATACGACAGAGCTCTTAAAAGCAGAAGTACCATGAAGAAAGAAGGTGTAAAGACATGAAAAAACTAGATAGCTCAACACTGCAAGAAAACCCATCCAGCTTCAACATGTCCACTTTTCAGGACGGGTTTGAACTGGACATTTCACAAATCCTTTCAATCCCAACTTATACGCTCGATCTCCCCATATACCGTACAAAAGACACAAGGTACTAAAGAAAACAGGACCCTACCCTAACGCACCTTCAGCTAGAAATAAAGAACTAAATCATCACGTGAAGATATTAGCATTGAAGTTTGACGCTATGGAAAATGTGTAAAACAATTCCTCTCCCAAGGAAGAGGGAAAAGTGGCATAAAAATTGCTTCAGTGAAACACCTTACAGAGGAAGAAAACAAAAGGAACACTGCAGTCAGCAGTCGGAGAGAAAGCACCAGACAAGCACCCACCGCCCGCGGGACACGCGGGCTCAGCCCGCCTGCCCAGAGGAGCCTGCCACATCAAATCACGTATTTTGCAAAGGAGAATCAGAGAGGAGGAGAACAAATTATTTGATAAGAAAACAGATCTGATAAAAACACGATGAGTAGTCAGCAAAGCAAGAGGCGGGAGGCACGGCAAGAACATGAAGGCAGATGAAAGGTCCCATTCACATCCTTAAGCACCCGACAACTACCCACCACACCCGGAACAAGCGCGATCAGACCGCCTCCCAGCAGCGCCTACCCAGGGGACGCGACAGGAGGGTTAGAAGCGCGAGAAGGCGGAAGGGGCGAGAAAGGGAGGGCCACTGACCGTGTCCAGGAGAGCGGGCGCCTCCGGATGCGACTCCTTCGCCGCGGGGACGGGCGGCGGCGGCGGCGCCGGCGGGAAGTTGGGGCTGAAAACCATCAGGTCGCTCTTGCCCGCGCCGTCCGCCACGCACAGGCTCCGGCTCTGCCGCTGCGAGTACGACCAGCTCCCCACTTCGCTGGTGCACACCAGCGTCGCCGCACCGGGCCCCGACAGCACGGCCGCCCGCGGCGCCCACCGCGACGCCACGTACAGCACCACCGCCAGCAGGAACAGGCTCGACACCGCGCAGATCGCCACCACCAGCCACACGTTCGTCGCCGCAGACGACGACACCGACGCGCCGCCCTCCGCCGGACGCAGCCCTACCCCCGACAACGACGACGACGACGACGAGCCCGCGGCCGCCAGCGCCGCCTCGCCGCCCTCCACTAGCGACACGCTCAGCGTGGCCGTGGCCGAGAGCGACGGCTCCCCGTGGTCACGCACCACGATCACCAGCCGCTGCCGCGGGCCGTCCGCCTCCTCCAGCGCCCGCGCCGTGCTCACCTCGCCGCTGTACAGCCCCACGCGGAACGGGCCCTTCCCCCGCGGCTCCCACAGCTCGTAGCGCAGCCACGCGTTGTAGCCCGAGTCCGCGTCCACCGCCCGGATCTTCGCCACCACCTGCCCCGCCGGCGTCCCCCACGACGCCCACGCCCACGCCCACACCGACCCCGACCCCGGCACCGACGCCGCCTCCGACGACGACCCGGACCACGCGCCGCCGCCCGACGTCGGCAGCAGCGCCGGCGCGTTGTCGTTCTCGTCCACCACGAAGACCTGCACCGTGGCGTTGCCGCACAGCGACGGCTCCCCCGCGTCCACCGCACGCACCTCGAACTGCAGCACCTGCACCTCCTCGTAGTCCAACGGCCGCAGCGCCCACAGCCGCCCGCTCTCCGCGTCCACCGACACGTAGCTCGACGCCGACCGCCACCCCCCGCCCGACGACGCGCCCCCGACACCCCCCTCCCACACCGAGTAGCTCACGCGCCCGTTGCCCGCCTCGTCCGGGTCCCGCGCCCACACACGCGCCAGCTCCGCGCCCGCCGCGTTGTTCTCCCGCGCCAGCACCGTGTACACCGCCTGCGCGAACGCCGGCGCGTTGTCGTTCACGTCCGACACCGGCACACGCACCCCGCGACTGGCGCGCAGCGGCGGCGACCCGCCGTCCTCCGCGCGCACCTCCACCTCGTACTCCGACACCCGCTCCCGGTCCAGCGCCTCCCGCAGCACCAGCGAGTACGACCCCGCGAACGTCGACACCAGACCGAACGGCGACGCCGGCCACACCGCGCACCGCACGCGCCCGTTCGACCCCGAGTCCCGGTCCGACACGCTCAGCAGCGCCACCACCGTCCCCACCGCCGCGTCCTCCGACACCGGCACCGACAGCGACGTCACCCACACCTCCGGCGCGTTGTCGTTCACGTCCAACACCTCCAGCACCACCTTGCAGTGACCCGATAACGGAGGGAAGCCCTTGTCTCTTGCTTCTACCGTGATCTCGTAACTACCCTTTTCTTCGTAGTCTAACTTCCCCCGAAGTCTGATTTCTCCTTTGTTTTCGTCGATAGTGAACATTTCTTTAACTTCTGCAGTGACGTGCCTACTAAATAAATACACAATATCCCTATTGATCCCTTCGTCCAAATCCGTGGCACTGACCGTGGTTAAGAGAGTCCCGGGCTCCGAACCCTCTAAAATTTTTACGTTATAAACTGATTGGTTGAATTGGGGCGTGTTGTCGTTCACATCCAGCACCGAGATCAACAGCTCCACCGTGCCCGTCAGCGACGGATGGCCACCGTCACTCGCCGTCAACACCAAACGGTGCACGGGCAAGGTCTCGCGGTCCAGCGGTTTCGTTAGAACAAGTGCCAAAGACGCGCTCTGGTCGTTATTACCCCGATGATCAATAGTGAAATGCTCGCTGGGGCTGAGTGTATAGGAGAGCTGCGCGTTGGCTCCGATATCTGCATCCGACGCGCCCTCCAGCGGGAACCGGGACCCCGGCAGCGTGGTTAATTCAGCCATGCTAAAGGCTTCTTCCTTAACGCGAAAGAGCGGGGCGTTGTCGTTGATGTCGGTCACCTCCAGCTCCACGTGGAAGACGCGCAGCGGCCGCTCCACCAGCACCTCCAGGCGCAGGGCGCACGGCACGCTCTTCCCGCACAGCTCCTCCCGGTCCAGACGCGAGCTCACCACCAGCGCCCCGCTCGCCCCGCTCACCTCCACGCTCGCACGACGGCCCTGCGACACCAGACGCAGGCGCCGCGACTCCGCATCGCCCGCCTCCAGGCCCAGGTCCTGCGACAGACGACCCACCACCGTCCCGGCCTTGGCTTCCTCCGGCACCGAGTACCGCACCTGACCAGCGACCAGTGCCCACGCCGCCTGCACCACCACCACCACCCGCAACACGGAACACCAACTCACGACCATCGCCGCCGCCCAAGCAGCAGCCGCCGCCCGCACGGGCCCCGCACGGCTCCCCGCCGCCGCCCGGACGCACCGGCTCTCCTCACCGCCCCGCGCCGCCCCCCCGCGCTCACAGCCGGGCTCTCCGCCGCACCGGGGCGGAGCCGCCTCAACGCTCCCACGCCGTTTCTGAGCCTGCAGCGACACCGTGTGCTGCTCCGACGCCTCACACGCTCCATCCACACCGCCGACCGCGTCCTCGGACCCGGGCTCGTCACCTCCTCTCTCGTCTCTTCCTCCATTTCGCCTCATTTTTCTTTCTTCCTTGCTTTCTCTTTCTTTGCTTGAATACATTCCTGCATTTTTTATTCCTCTCCTTCTTTCTTTTTTAATTTCTTTATTTTTTCATTAATCTTGCCCCTTTTTTCGTGCTCTTTCTACTATGCTTTCTTTCTTCCTCCTCTTACTTCTTTTTTTTCTTCCTTTTCCTTCTTCTCTTCCTTCTTCTTTCCATTCTTACCCTGCTGTGACCTATTCTTACCTACCCTTTCCCTTCTCCTTCCATCCTTATCTCTTGTTTACCCCCGCTGGCAGCTCCCTCTTCGCCTCCGGCGCCGCGGCGGACGCCATCAAAGACTGAACCATCAGCACTACTAAGGGGGCATCGGCGCCGGAGCGCGGTACTCTAACCAAGGGGGAGGCTGTTAGGGACCGACTGCATCTAGAGAAAACCGGGCTGCACCCTGGTATTCTCCTTCATAATTTCTTCCTTTCCCATCTTCCTTCCTTTATTAATTCCCTGCCTCATTTATTCCTTCCCCCTTTCTTTATTTCTGTTCTTTTTCGCCTTTGCCAGCATGTTTTCTATATGACGACATTACACCCGCCACGGAGCATGAACATGCCCTCAGGCAAGAGCTCTTTTCTCTTCCTCACCACTTTTCGACATACTTACACCGCGTTCCTGAGTACTGAAGAAGCTGAGGTCCTCAACTCCATTAACCATGCATCATGGTTAATCTCCTCTATCATGTTCCTTCCTTCCTTCGTTCCTTCTATCTTTCCTTCCTCTTCGTTCTTTCTTCTTTGTTTGCTTTCCCCCTTCTATAGATTCCTTTTCTTCTTCCCTTCTCGTTTTTTCCTTCTTCCTTTCTCCTTCTTCCTCTCTTCCTTTTCTATTTTCTCTTTCTTCTTTCTTGTGGTTGTCTTCCTTTTCCTTTCCTGCTCTGTCCTGCCTCCCATTGTCTTCTGCTTCCATCCTTCTCTCTTCTTTTCTTTTTCCCTTTACCAAAATATTTTCCACATCACTACACCACACTTGATATAAAGCATGGGAATGGCCTTTGGCAAGAGTTTTCATTCCTTTTCACTTCCGAATTCCATGCCTCAGGACCGGGAACAAATTTCCTGCTTTCCCATGGTCTATGCAATACAGGCAGACTATGCCTGCACCTACCCATCCCTCCCCTTCTGGAAGAAGACAACACTCTTCAGCCTCCAGTCCACTCAAGGACCCACCAAATAATACAGCAAGGCTGTGTTGGAAAAGAACAGCTCTGCTACACCACAACAGAATCCACCACCCTCGGAAATACAAGCCCCACATACCTGGACATCTGCACAAACAGGTTTCAATGAGCACAAATAACTTACGGGAGTCTTTCCTTCGGGAACTCAAACCCATCACAGACCAGCATGAAAATCCTCCAACACAGTATCTCAGGGAAGATCTATTCTTCTGGCTTCATTTTTGACTTGCACGATGAATGGCAAGCTCTTGCTGTCCCTTTCAGGCAGGCATGCGCTGCCAGAACAACACACCAAGATCCTCAGTACCCTGGGGCATTAGTCCCCAGGAATATGGATCCATCATCAGCATGAGCCAACTGTCACACAGCCAGACAAAAGCCACCAAGGTAACATCATGACATTTTCAGTGAGAACATCCCCACGAAACCCCACATCCACTCAGAGAAATGCACTGCGGTCCCTCCTCCCTCCATCCTTGCTGCCACCTGATCACGCTGTGCCTGGAAGGAGAAGGAAAGGAACCACAGCAGGCAATAGTGCTTTGCTGCTCCAAATGTACACACATTGCAATGCACGGAACATTCGGTTGGTCCAACATAAAGATACCATGACTGAATAGGAACAGAAGTACATCTGTCTCTCAGACTCATCTTCTTTAGGTAGGAGCGACTTACCTGGTTGCTACTTCAGAATAAGAAATATTTTCAGAACAAGAGAATTGGTTCTACGGCACATTTTCCATTAACATGATCAGAACTTTCTGAGGGACCCGGACAAAAAAAATTAGATTCTGCAAAAGCCTTAAAATCACGGGACAGTGCGTAGTGCTCCCTTATGCACTTCTGCCACAGAGGAAGTAGAAGGGACACCTGAAAGCTAAGGACATTCTCTCAACACCAACCTCAGCTCAGGAGAGTGCAAAAACCACCCCCCACACTGATGCCAAATGGCACAAAGCTCTACAACCAGGCAGCTGCAAAATTGTGCTGTCTGCATCTCATCCACTGTTACCAACACGTTGCCAATGTGAGAGAAGAAAAACAAAAAGGTGGCAAATTTTACTGAGAGCAGAGAACCAAAGGAATCCATTCCACTGGTTAGAAACACAGGGCTTGCCAACATCTTGAATACACAGAGCACTTCTTCCCCTGCCTAGCAAGATAAAGGAATGAGCAGAGAGAACACCGAGGAGAGCTTTACAGAGGACAAAGTGATCCAAATTTCAGAACCTACCTGTTTGACCAAAAACATGACACGTTCAGGAGCAAATGATTAAAGGAACCTATGGCAGATGTCTTCACATGACATAGGAATACCACAGAGGACAAAATGGCGTTAGGGTTTCCAGAATTCTGGAAGACCTGAAAGGAACCTGAGCAAGTACGGCTCCACGTCAGGCCTCTTCTCAAGATTTTCTACGGGCATCCTCGAGGACACACCATCGGAAATGAGATCTCCAGCTAAATCGACATTACCTACTCCTTCCACAATGACACAGACCGTTACACAGACACCCAGCATCTCCATTTCCATCAGGCAAGACTCTTCCCCACTCAAAGTCATCCTCCCAGTGGTGCTTACCCAGGCCCAACTCTGTGCCACTAGGAGCATCACTGACACAATACCCAGACATTGTTCCATCAAAATAACATTCCCCAGCATCGCTCTGAGCATCACACAGGCCTTCACATATGCTCACCTTCCCTCATTATCGGCACAAAGAATATATGGACAGATGCAAAGTCACTCACTCTTTGGCAGACTCTTCCCAGATGCCTGAACTTCACACAAAATACTTTCTGCCTTTTCAGCATTTTCAGGTGCAAACTCCACAGAGCTGCACATTACAGTTCTTAAAGATTCTGTCATTACAGCTGTGACAGCTCAGATCCCAGTCCACACAGATTTGATTCTTCAAGAGAAACACACCAAATGTTGAAGTCTAAGTGTGCTCACAATATCAACGGTGTGGGAAAATTTATACCATAGAAAACCAGAGCTGGGCTGCTCTGCAGGGTTTGGTGTGTACGTGCACATATCAGAACAAGCCACATGCACGAGGACACAGCATCTCTACTGAGGTGACTGTGCAGGTGCACAAGTAGGGGCAGTTGAGAGTACAAAGATTATACCCACCTCATCATCTTGTGCCCTTAAAAATCCTGCCTGAGGAGCACAGAATCGTCATGGGAACATCAATGGCTGTGAAAGCTGCTACAGATGCCCACCACTACACCAGATTGACGCTCTACCCTCCCACTACACCCTTCCCAAAACAAGAGGGAAAAGGTCCATCAGCTAGTATTCAGCAGTCTGCATGTCTCCCCCTCTTACCAACACAGAGCCTACATCAGGATAACAGAAGCACAAGGGGCTGTCTCTGGTGCAAGATATTCATAACCTCAAAAGACATTGTGAGCATTTCAATGCAACGTTCTGTCACAACATCAGGAGGTCCTCAAAGTCCAGACCTTTGGAGCCTGTGAAAGCATCCAGCAGAAGAATACTCTGAAGCCATCCTGCCTCATGCTTCCTTCTAAGCATCCCCCATTCCCCACTCTGGGACATGTGTTCTCAAGACAAGCACATCTCCCATTCTTGTATGCTTATGACATGACCCTTGGGCTTGCCCAAGGATTTCCAAACCTTTTCTATGACAGAAAACCAGTGCTGGGCTGCTCTGCAGGGTTTTGCAGGTACGTGCATGTATCAGAACACGTTGGTGACAAAAGGACACACTACCTCTGTCGATGCCACTGGTGCAAGTACAAAAGTAGGGGAAGCCAAACTCCTTCTCTGCCCTTACAAATCCTTCCTGAGGAGGATCAAGGAACCATCATGACAATATCAACAGCTGCCGAAGCTCATTTACACGCCCACCACAAAACAATGACAGCAGATTGAAGCACTACCCTCCCACAATACCTTTCCCAAGACAGCAGTGAAAGTGTTCATCAAACAGTATTCCACAGTCTGCACCTCAACCCCCACTTACCAACATATTGCCACCTCGGGTAGGCAGCAGCACAAGGGACTTTCTCTGGTAGGAAATGTGGACATTGTGGGCATTTCAATACCACACACTGCCTCAAGATCCATAAGGCCTCCAACTCCAGACATCTTTAGACCCTGAGAAAGGAACCTTGGCGGCAATACTCTGTGCCCATCCTGTCTCATGCACTCCTCTAGGCATCCTCCATTCAACAGTCTGTGACATGCATTCTCAACACAAGCACATCATCTCCCATTCTTGTCCTCTTATGACATGGCCCATTGTTTTCCCAAGAATTTCCAGTTCCTTCACACAAGGCTTCCGATAAGCAAGGGCACCCTTCGCATCACGTAATGGCCAGGCCTTACACAGTGCCACTGACACATTCACCTCTGTCACATGACACAGTTCCCTTTCCCACCTCAATGCTCAATTGACTTTTGTTTACCATTACCATCCATGACAGCACCATAAAAAACATACAGAAAGAACCATCCACATGGTGTCCAGCAAACTCTCGGCAGTTGACCCTTCATGTTAGGCAATGCTTCAGCAATTTCAGAGGAAAATGTTACAGACCTGAGAGCAATAGTCTTTGTAGAGGTCATGTCGGCAAAACTCTAATAGCAATAGGCACTGATTTCATGCTGAGAGAAACTAACCCTCTTGTTGACAAGAACACCAATCTAGCGGATGATATCTACTGTGTAGCATAATTGGGTTGAGAGGGGTTTTGTTGTTGAAAAGAGAATTAAGGGTGTTGCTACTAATGCAAATAACGAAAGAATATGAGAACAGGTCAGTGCACATCAAGCCACCAGTCCAGCCAGGAATGCAAGTTCACAGGACATTGTGGGCATGTCAGTATCGCACGCTATCTCAAGACACAGAAGGGCTCCAACTTCAGACACCCTGGGAGCCTGTGAGAGGATCCTGGGCAGGAAGATTCGGTGCCCTTCCTGCCTCATGCGCTTCTCTAGGCATCCTCCATTCCCCATTCTGGGATGTGTGTTCTCAAGACAAATAGATCATCTCCCACTATTGCCTTATGACACGGGCCATGGTCTTCCCAAGGATTTCCAGTTCCTTCACACAAGTCTTCCCACTGCTCAAGGTCACCCTTCACAACAAGAGATGGACATGCCCTACTCCCACATTTACCTCTGCTACAAGACACAGCTTCCTTTCCCACCTCAGGGCTCACTCCAGATTTTCCAAACCCTTCCCAGCAATGAGACCACCATAAAAAAACATGTGGATGGTGGTGTCATTTAGACCACATCCAGCAGACTCTCTAATCTTTCTAAAGGTGATATCAGAACAGCTCATTGTAGAGAGCGATAAGGTCTTCCCTCAGATTCCTTTTCTCCAGGGTAAACAACCCCACTCCCTCAGCCACACCTCATAAGACTTGTTCTCCAGAACCCTCACAACCTTCATTGCCCTTCTCTGGACACGATCCAGCACCTCAATGTCTTTCTTCTTCTGAGGGGGCAAAACTGGACACAGCACTCCAGGTGGGGCCTTACCAGTGCCGAGTACAGAGGGACGATCACTTCCATAGTCCTGCTGACATTATTCCCAATGCCGGCCAGGATGCTCTTGGCCTTCTTGGCCACCTGGGAACACTGCTGGCTCACATTCAGCCAGCAGTAAACCAACACCCCCAGGTCCTTTTCTGCCAGGCAGCTCTCCAGCATCTCTGCCCCAAGCCTTTAGTGCTGCATGGGGGTTGGTGTAATCCAAGAACAGGACATGGCACTTGGCCTTGTTCAACCTCATGCCATTGGCCTCAGCCCATCAATCCAGCCTGTCCACATCCCTCTGCAGAGCCTTTCTACCCTCAAGCAGGTCCACGCTCCTGCCCAAATTGGTGTTGGCTGCAAACTTCCTGAGGGTGCCTTTGATCCCCTCGTCCAGATCATTCATAAAGATATAAAGAGAACAGGCCACAGTACCAAGCCCTGCGGAACACCACTCGTGACCCACTGACAACTGGATTTAACTCCGTTCACCACCACTCTCTGCGCCCGGCCCTCCAGACACTTTTTTACCCAGCGCAGAGTACTCCCATCCAAGCCACAGGCAAACAGTTTCTCCAGCAGAATGCTGTGGGAAACCCTATCAAAGGCTTTACATAAGTCAAGATAAACAACATCCACAGCCTTTCCCTCATCCACCAAGCGGGTCACTTTGTCACAGAAGGAGATCGGGTTTGTCAAGCAGGACCTGCCTTTCATGAACCCATGCTGACTGGGCCTGATCACATGGTTGTCCTCCATGTGCCACATAATGGCACTCAGGGTGATCTGTTCCATGACCTTCCCAGGCAACAAGGTCAGACTGACAGGCCTGTACTTCCCCAGATCCTCCTTCCAGCCCTTCTTGTGGATCGGCGTCATTCATTTCATGCTATGACAGAACAAACCAAACATTGACAAGCACCCCAATTCAACAGATTCTATTGATTCTGTAGGAGACTTTGGGGTTTGGGGTTTTGTTATCAGGGGATTTGTTTGTTGGTTGGTAGGGCTTTTGTGTTAAAAAGAAGGTTTACGGGTCTCTTGTGACGGTGTGGCTGCAGATACAAATCCTGAAAAACATCATAAAAGCCAGCGTACATCATGCCACTTCTCTGGTCAGGAACACGAGTCCACAAG
Organism: Larus michahellis; assembly: GCF_964199755.1. Taxonomy (NCBI): domain Eukaryota; kingdom Metazoa; phylum Chordata; class Aves; order Charadriiformes; family Laridae; genus Larus; species Larus michahellis. The sequence goes on along the minus strand of NC_133906.1, from coordinate 1,592,190 downwards.
CGTTCCCATCAGTGAGTGCACCATAAAAAACATAGAGATGGTATCATATACACTGTGTTCAACAGACTCGCTGTAGATGACACTTCATGTTTTGCAATGCTTCAGCTATACCAGATGGAAATGTTACACACCTGGTGCTCTGTTACACATCTGAAATGTTACACAGTTATTTGTAGAGATGGTGTCAGGATAGCTCTGGCAATGGGCATAGATTTCCTTCTGTGAGAGAACAACCCATATGTTGATGAGCACAGCACTGCAATGGATAATATCTAACGTATGGGACAATTTGGGGTTTTTTTGGAAAAGGAGGTTTCCAGGGCTTCCATAAGGCTGACAATGTTGATGCAAATATTGAAAGACTCTCAAAAGAGCCCTGCGTACATCATATCCTGTCACTTCTCCACACAGGAACGGCAATCTATAACATGGATTGGGGCAGCAGGAAAAGAAAATTCCCCTTTCTGACACCTACCTTGGGTCACACTCCCCTCCCTGAACACTTTATTCTAGAATGTAAAGTAACAACATAGGTGGAAAAAGAACAGAGGAGAAGTCCATGCCATCCCTACTTTCTGAAAGACTCTGGTGGGTGAATAAAAATCACAAAATCACAGCATGGGAGCAGAAGATCCTGAAGTCCAATGGTCACCCTGAGTCACAAACTTGAAAAGCACAATCAAAGAAGAGGAGGACAGAGTATTCGACGAGAAACCACAGCTGCAACCAGCACACTCATCAGACAGCAACGGTAATAAGGCACTAAATACTGCCAAGCGGACCAACACAGCCTGAAACTCTTGCACTCCTTCAGCAAGCTCGGGTGGAAATGCTACACACCAGCAAGCCGATGGCATTGCACCTCAAATCGCAATCACACTCACACCCACAACACTAAATCTCAGCTGCATCGGGAAAAGTTACTGGGTGCAGCAATACACTTAACCTTTCCCAAAAAAGGAAGAGCCGAAGGCGCAGTGGCAAGGACGCGAAGGCAGATGGTCCCATTCACAGGTCCCATTCACATCCTTAAGCACCCGACAACCACCCACCGCCCCCGCGGGATGAGACCACCCTCCCAACAGCGACTGCCCAGGGGACGGGACGGGACGGGACAGGAGGGTTAGAAGGGGCGAGAGGTGAGAAAGGGAGGGCCACTGACCGTGTCCAGGAGAGCGGGCGCCTCCGGCTGCGTCTCCTTCGCCGCGGGCACGGGCGGCGGCGCCGGCGCCGGCGGGAAGTTGGGGCTGAAAACCATCAGGTCGCTCTTGCCCGCGCCGTCCGCCACGCACAGGCTCCGGCTCTGCCGCTGCGAGTACGACCAGCTCCCCACTTCGCTGGCGCACACCAGCGTCGCCGCACCGGGCCCCGACAGCACGGCCGCCCGCGGCGCCCACCGCGACGCCACGTACAGCACCACCGCCAGCAGGAACAGGCTCGACACCGCGCAGATCGCCACCACCAGCCACACGTTCGTCGCCGCAGACGACGACACCGACGCGCCGCCCTCCGCCGGACGCAGCCCTACCCCCGACAACGACGACGACGACGACGAGCCCGCGGCCGCCAGCGCCGCCTCGCCGCCCTCCACCAGCGACACGCTCAGCGTGGCCGTGGCCGAGAGCGACGGCTCCCCGTGGTCACGCACCACGATCACCAGCCGCTGCCGCGGGCCGTCCGCCTCCTCCAGCGCCCGCGCCGTGCTCACCTCGCCGCTGTACAGCCCCACGCGGAACGGGCCCTTCCCCCGCGGCTCCCACAGCTCGTAGCGCAGCCACGCGTTGTAGCCCGAGTCCGCGTCCACCGCCCGGATCTTCGCCACCACCTGCCCCGCCGGCGTCCCCCACGACGCCCACGCCCACGCCCACACCGACCCCGACCCCGGCACCGACGCCGCCTCCGACGACGACCCGGACCACGCGCCGCCGCCCGACGCCGGCAGCAGCGCCGGCGCGTTGTCGTTCTCGTCCACCACGAAGACCTGCACCGTGGCGTTGCCGCACAGCGACGGCTCCCCCGCGTCCACCGCACGCACCTCGAACTGCAGCACCTGCACCTCCTCGTAGTCCAACGGCCGCAGCGCCCACAGCCGCCCGCTCTCCGCGTCCACCGACACGTAGCTCGACGCCGACCGCCACCCCCCGCCCGACGACGCGCCCCCGACACCCCCCTCCCACACCGAGTAGCTCACGTGCCCGTTGCCCGCCTCGTCCGGGTCCCGCGCCCACACACGCGCCAGCTCCGCGCCCGCCGCGTTGTTCTCCCGCGCCAGCACCGTGTACACCGCCTGCGCGAACGCCGGCGCGTTGTCGTTCACGTCCGACACCGGCACACGCACCCCGCGACTGGCGCGCAGCGGCGGCGACCCGCCGTCCTCCGCGCGCACCTCCACCTCGTACTCCGACACCCGCTCCCGATCCAGCGCCTCCCGCAGCACCAGCGAGTACGACCCCGCGAACGTCGACACCAGACCGAACGGCGACGCCGGCCACACCGCGCACCGCACGCGCCCGTTCGACCCCGAGTCCCGGTCCGACACGCTCAGCAGCGCCACCACCGTCCCCACCGCCGCGTCCTCCGACACCGGCACCGACAGCGACGTCACCCACACCTCCGGCGCGTTGTCGTTCACGTCCAACACCTCCAGCACCACCTTGCACCGTCCCGACAGCGGGGGCGACCCCTTGTCTCTCGCTTCAATACGGAAATCAAATATACTGACTTCTTCAAAGTCCAGGGTCCTCGAGAGACGGATCTCCCCCGTCTGCGGAATGACAGTGATCACATCTCTTCCACTCAGCGGAAAAAAGTTGGTCGCCGTGTAGGTCACCTCACTGTTAATTCCCTCGTCCGGATCCGTGGCGTTCACACGCAACACCAGCGTCCCCTCTGCAGCGCTCTCCGGCAGCTGCACTTTATACACCGACTGGTTGAACTGGGGCGCATTGTCGTTGGAGTCCAGCACCGAGATCAACAGCTCCATCGTCCCCGTCAGCGACGGACGGCCACCGTCACTCGCCATCAACACCAAACGGTGCACAGGCAAAGTCTCGCGGTCCAGCGGTTTTGTTAAAACAAGGTCCGGTTCAATGTTTCCCTCGTTCTCTTTTTGTATATCCAGACGGAAGTGCTCGCTGGGGCTGAGTGTATAGGAGAGCTGCGCGTTGGCTCCGATATCTGCATCCGACGCGCCCTCCAGCGGGAACCGGGACCCCGGCAGCGACAGCTCCGCGATGCTGACGTTTTTGCGGGCGGCGGGGAAGAGCGGGGCGTTGTCGTTGATGTCGGTCACCTCCAGCTCCACGTGGAAGACGCGCAGCGGCCGCTCCACCAGCACCTCCAGGCGCAGGGCGCACGGCGCGCTCTTCCCGCACAGCTCCTCCCGGTCCAGACGCGAGCTCACCACCAGCGCCCCGCTCGCCCCGCTCACCTCCACGCTCGCACGACGGCCCTGCGACACCAGACGCAGGCGCCGCGACTCCGCTTCGCCCGCCTCCAGGCCCAGGTCCTGCGACAGACGACCCACCACCGTCCCGGCCTTGGCTTCCTCCGGCACCGAGTACCGCACCTGACCAGCGACCAGCGACCACGCCGCCTGCACCACCACCACCACCCGCAACACGGAACACCAACTCACGACCATCGCCGCCGCCCAGCCCGCCGCCGACACCCGCACGGGCCCCTCACGGCTCCCCGCCGCCGCCCGGACGCACCGGCTCTCCTCACCCGCCCCGCGCCGCCCCCCCGCGCTCACAGCCGGGCTCTCCGCCGCATCGGGGCGGAGCCGCCTCAACGCTCCCACGCCGTTTCTGAGCCTGCAGCGACACCGTGTGCTGCTCCGACGCGTCACACGCTCCATCCACACCACCGACCGCGTCCCCGGACCCGAGCTCCTCATCTCCTCTCTGGTCTCTTCCTTCTCCCTTTTCTTCTTCCTCCCTTCCTCTCTTTCTTTCCTTTTCCATGCTTGCTTGTTGTTTGCTTCCTTAGATTCCTTTATCCCTTTCTTCCTCGTTTCTCCTGCCTTTTTCTTTCCTACGTTTTTATAATCGTTTTCTACTTTACTGTCTTCCTTCTTTTCTCTCTCTCTGCCTTCTTATCTTTCCACCTTCTTCTTCCTCTCTCTCTTCTTCATTCTTCGTTTCGTTCTTGCCCTGCCGTGCCCTGGTCTTTACTCCCCGTTCTCTTCTCCTTCCGTCCTTCTCTCTTCTTTCCCACGTTGGCAGCTCCCCAGTCGCGCCGCGGCGGACACCATCAAAGGCGGAGCCATCAGCGCCAATTACGGGACATCGGCGCCGGAGATCGGTACTTTAACCAAGGCGGAGGCTGTTAGGGACCAGTTCAGCGTCTAGAGAATATCGTGCTGCACCCTGGTAGTCTCCTTCAACATTTCTTTTCTTTCTCATCTTTCTCATCGTCCTTCCTTAATTACCTCCTTGCCTCATTTATTCCTTCCTTGCTTCCTCCCCCCCCTTACGTTTTCCTCCTTCTTTCCTTGCTTCTTGCCTTCTTGCTTTCTTCCTCTCCTTACCCTCCTTTCTCGGTCCTGTGATAGCATCGGTGCATACTAGTAAACTCCTTTATCGTTTCTTCCTTTCTTTATCTTCTTTCTTTCCATTCCTTGCTTCATGCTCTTTCTTTCTCTCTATTGCTTTTCTTTCTCTCTATTGTTCCCTCCTTCTTTCTCTTCTGTATCCCCTTACTCCTTCTCTTCTTTTTCCTGTCCTACCCTCCCATTCTCTTCTCCCATTTACCAGTCTGTTTTCTATATGACTACATCACACCTGCCGCCATGGATCATGGACATGCCCTCAGGCGATATCTCTTTCCTTTTCCTCACTACTTCTCATCAAGCCTTTACACCATGTCCCTGAGTACCCAGAATGCCTAGGTCCTCAACTCCATTAACCATGAAGAGATAACATTACTGCGAGCTAGCAATCTACTCTATCATTTGTTTGTTTGTTCATTTGTTTTTTCATTCGTTCCCTCCTTCCTTACTTCCTTTTTCTTCCTCTTTTCTTTCTCCCTTGCTTCTTTTTTCCTTGCATAGATTCTTTCTTATCCTGCTTCCATTCTCATTCTTTCCTATCCTGCTTCCATTCTTGTTCTTTCCTTCTTCCTTTCCCATTGGTCCTTCTTCCTTTGTCTTCCTTTTTCATTTTATCTTCTCCTTCTTGTCTTTCTCTTCCTTTTTCTTTTCTTCTCTGTCCTGTCCTAATCTTGATTCCCATTCTCTTCTGCTTCCATCCTTCTCTCTTCTTTTCCCCCTTTAAAAAAATATTTTCACATGGCGACACCACACATCCTATGAAGCATGGAAATGCCCTTGACAAGAGTTCTCATTCCCCTACCCTTCCGCTTTCCATGCATCCACATGGAGAACAAACTTCCGCTTTCCTACAGTCTATGCAATACAGACAGACTGCCCGTGCACATCCTCATTCCTTCTGGAAGAAGACAACAACCTTCAGCCTCCAGTCCACTCAACCACCCACCAAATAACACAGCAAGGCAATCATATGGCAAAGAACAGCTCTGCTACACCACAACAGAACCCACCACCCTCGGAAACACAAGCCCCACGTACTTGGACATCCGCACAAATAGGTTTCAATGAGCACAAACAACTTAAGGGAGTCTTTTGGGAACTCAAACCCATCACAGACCAGCAAGAAAATCCTCCAAGATGGTATCTCAGGGAAGAGCTGTTCCTCTGGCCTCATTTTCCACCTGCACGTTGAATGGCAAGCTCTTGCTGTCTCGTTCAGGCAGGCATGCACTGCCAGAACAACACAACAAGATCCTCAGTACCCAGGGACATTAGTCCCCAAGAATACCGGTCCTTCATCACCATGAAACACAGCCAGACAAAAGCCACCAAGGTAACACCATGACATTTTCACTGAGAACATCCCCACAACACCCGACACATCCACCCAGAGAAATGCACTGCGATCCCTCCTCCCTCCATGCTTGCTGCCGTCTGCTCACACTGTGCCTGCAAGTGGAAGGAAAGGAACAAGGGCAGGCAGTGGTGCTTTGCTGCTCCAAGCCTACAGACTTTACAATCCAGGCAATATTTTATCCACCCAAGATAAAGATAACACCACTGAACAGGAATAAAAGTACACCTGTCTCTCAAATGCACCTTCTTAAGGTATCATTGACTTACCTGGCTGCTTCTTCAGAATAACAAGCATGTTCAAGACAGGAGAACTGGTTTTAAGGCACATTTTCCCTTAATATTATCAGAGATTTCTGAGGAACCTGAACAGAAAAAATTATGTTCTGCTAAAGCTGGAAATTACTATACAGTGTGTAGCACTCCCTCATGCAATTCTGTCAAACGGTGTCCTGGTTTGAGCTAAAACACAACCAACTTTCTGTTCAGTAATTTTACTCCTTAGCTAGGTCTCTTCTGACTCTCTGAAATTAACAGCATATTGTTCAGAACACTGCTCGTTCTCGGAGTGATCAGATTAAAAATTGACCAACAGGAGTATTCCATTTTGTCTGCCCCATGCTCAGTATAAAAGCTGAGGGATCAAAGGGTCAGCTCTCTTTCTTCAAAGGCTGGCTTCTAAGGAGGACCCTGTCTGTTCATCTGCCTTTGATCCCGATCGGTGTGGATCCCCACCAAATCCCCTTTGATTCCCACCTATTTGACCAATAACATACCATCTTCAGAAGCAACTTTTTAAAGGAACCTATGGCAGATGTCTTCACATCACATAGGAATACCACAGAGGACAAAAGGGTGCAGGGATGTGCAGTACTCATGGGGGACCTGAGAGGATCCTGAGGAATCAGTTCTGCATGTCAGGCCTCTTCTCAAGGTTTTCTATGGGCATCTTCTATGACACGCCATGGGAAATGAGATCTCCAGCTAAGCGGACGTTCTCCACTCCTTCCACAATGACACAGACCATTACACAGACACCCAGCATCTCCATTTCCATCAGGCAAGACTCCTCCCCACTCAAAATCACCCTCCCAGGGACACATGCCCAGGCACAACTCTGGGCCACTAGGAGCATCACTGACACAATACCCAGACATTGCTCCACCACAATAACATGCCCCAGCTCTCAACACCACTCTAAGCGTGACCCAGGCCTTCGCATATGCTCACCTTCCCTCATCATCGGCACAAAGAACATATGGACAGATGCAAAGTCACTCACTGTCTGGCAGATGCTTTCCAGATGCCTGAGCTTCAGCTGAATTACTTTGTGACTTTTCAGCATTTTCAGGTGCAAACTCTACAGACCTGCACATTACTGTTCATAAAGATTCTGTGATTAGAGCTGTGAAAGAGCTGTGACAGCTCAGATCCCAGTCCGCACAGATTATATTCTTCAAGAGAACCACACCAAACGCTGAAGCGCAAGTGTACTCACAATATCAACAGGGTGGGGAAATCCATACCATAGAAAACCAGAGCTGGGCTGCTCTGCAGGGTTTGGCGAGTACGTGCACATATCAGAACAAGCCATGTGTAATAGGACACAGCATATCTACCAAGTGCAAATGCAAGTGCACAAGTAGGGGAAGTCAGGAGCACAAAGATTATACTCACCTCTTCACCTCCTCCTTTACGTATTCTGCCTTAGGAGGAGAAACGAATCAGCATGGCAACATCAATGGCTGTGGAAGCTCCTGTACATGCCCACCACAACACCAGGACAGCAGATTGCACGGATACACACCCACAACACCTTTCCCAAAACAAGAGGGAAAAGGTCCAGCAGACAGTAATTAGCAGTCTGCATGTCACCCCTCTTACCAATACATTGCCTGCATCATGCCGACAGCAGCACAAGGGACTTTCTCTCGTGGGAGATACTAAGAATCTCAAAGGATGTTGGCAGCATTTCAATTTCAGTTTCTATCTTAACTTCGGGAAGGCCTCCAGTCCTAGACACTTGGGAGTCTGGGAAAGGATCCTGGGAAAGAAAACTAAGTAACCATCCTGCCTCATGCTTCCTTCTAGGCATCCCCCATGCCCCACTCTGGGACAGGTGTTCTCAAGACAAGCACATCATCTCCCATTCTTGTCTTCTTATGGCATGCCTCATCATTTTCCCCAAGGATTTACGTAGTGTTTCTAACAACACAATACCACAGCTGGGCTGCCGTGCATGGTTTGGTGTGTACCTGCACATATCAGAATGAGGTACTATTGACAAAAGGACACACTATCATTACAGATGCCACCTGTGCAAGTGACTAAGGTTAAGGTTAAGTCACACGCCCAAAGGTCACCCCCGCTTCATTACCTCCCCTTAGAGATCCTGCCTCAGGAGGATCAAGCAACCATGATGGCAACATCAACAGCTGCGGAAGCTCCTGTACATGCCCACCACAACACCAGGACAGCAGATTGAAGTGCTACACACCCACAACACCTTTCCAAAAACAAGAGGGAAAAGGTCCATCATGCAGTGCTCAAGACAAGCACATCATATCGCATTACTCTCTTCTCATTACATGGCCCACAGTCTCCCCAAGGATTTCCAGTTCCCTCACACAAGGCTTCCCAGTGCTCAACGTTACCATTCAAATCAAGAAATGCCCAGACCCTACTCAGTGACACTGCCACATTCACCTCCACCGCATGCCACAGTGCCCCTTCCCATCTCAACAGTCAATCTGAGTTTTGCTCACCCTTCCCATCAATGAGACCACCATAAGAAACATTCAGATGGTATCGTATACATGGTGTCCAGCAAAACTCTCGGCAGATGACCCTTTATGTTTGGCAATCCTTCAGCAATTACAGAGGGGAACGTTACAGACCTGAGAACAATACTCCTTGTAGAGGTCATGTCGGCACAACTCTAATGGCAACGGGCACTGATTTTCTGCTGAGAGAAGCCAACCCACATGTTGAAGAGAACACCAATCTAGTAGATGATATCTACTGTGTAGCACAATGGGTTAAGCGAGTTTTTTGTGGTTGGAAAGAGAATTTGAGGCTATTTGTAAGGGTGTTGTTATATATGCAAATGATGAAAGAATATGAAAACAGGTCAGCGTATGTCAAGACAATAGTCCAGCCAGAAACAAAAGTTCACAACCCGGGTAGGAGAGCGGGAGAAAAAATAGAAAGTTCCCATTTCTAACACCTTAGGTCATACTCCTCTGACTAAACACTTTCTACTACTAATTTTAGTTAAAATATACTTGGAAAAAGAACACAGGAAAATTCCACAATGACTTCCCAATGTTCATAATGACTCCAATGGGTCAAATAACAGGGAGAAATTAAACCATTGGAAGAGAAAAACCATGACAAGTCCCAATTGTGCAAAAGTCTATTACAGACGAGAATGAAAGAAGAGGAGGACAGAGAATAAATCACTTCTAATATCAGCACGGTCAGCAGTCAGCGAAGGCAACAAAACATTGGAGTGCTTGGGGGACTGTCACCACCACAGCCTGTCTCTTGCACTCCTTCAGCAAGCTCGGGTGGAAATGCCATACCCCAGTAAAGACAGAGCGTCTGCAAACCTGACCTCGTGGAACCTCTCATCGTAATCGGCCGTCATTTTACTCTACAGAACCGCAACTCACCCACAAGACCGAACCTCAGCTGCGGACTGTAACTGCTGCTGGGTGAGTCAAATCTTTCTTTCTATTTCCCCCGAAACAAGGGGCGGGAAGCTGCGGCAAGGACGCAAAGGGAGGTGCTCTCATTAACAGGCCCCATTCACATTATTAAGCACCCGACAACACCCACCACCCGCGGGATAAGAACCTTCCCAACAGCGACTGCCCAGGGGACGGGACAGAAGGGAGAAAAAGGGGAAAGGGGCGAGAAAGGGAGGGCCACTGACCGTGTCCAGGAGAGCGGGCGCCTCCGGATGCGACTCCTTCGCCGCGGGCACGGGCGGCGGCGCCGGCGCCGGCGGGAAGTTGGGGCTGAAAACTATCAGGTCGCTCTTGCCCGCGCCGTCCGCCACGCACAGGCTCCGGCTCTGCCGCTGCGAGTACGACCAGCTCCCCACTTCGCTGGCGCACACCAGCGTCGCCGCACCGGGCCCCGACAGCACGGCCGCCCGCGGCGCCCACCGCGACGCCACGTACAGCACCACCGCCAGCAGGAACAGGCTCGACACCGCGCAGATCGCCACCACCAGCCACACGTTCGTCGCCGCAGACGACGACACCGACGCGCCGCCCTCCGCCGGACGCAGCCCTACCCCCGACAATGACGACGACGACGACGAGCCCGCGGCCGCCAGCGCCGCCTCGCCGCCCTCCACCAGCGACACGCTCAGCGTGGCCGTGGCCGAGAGCGACGGCTCCCCGTGGTCACGCACCACGATCACCAGCCGCTGCCGCGGGCCGTCCGCCTCCTCCAGCGCCCGCGCCGTGCTCACCTCGCCGCTGTACAGCCCCACGCGGAACGGGCCCTTCCCCCGCGGCTCCCACAGCTCGTAGCGCAGCCACGCGTTGTAGCCCGAGTCCGCGTCCACCGCCCGGATCTTCGCCACCACCTGCCCCGCCGGCGTCCCCCACGACGCCCACGCCCACGCCCACACCGACCCCGACCCCGGCACCGACGCCGCCTCCGACGACGACCCGGACCACGTGCCGCCGCCCGACGCCGGCAGCAGCGCCGGCGCGTTGTCGTTCTCGTCCACCACGAAGACCTGCACCGTGGCGTTGCCGCACAGCGACGGCTCCCCCGCGTCCACCGCACGCACCTCGAACTGCAGCACCTGCACCTCCTCGTAGTCCAACGGCCGCAGCGCCCACAGCCGCCCGCTCTCCGCGTCCACCGACACGTAGCTCGACGCCGACCGCCACCCCCCGCCCGACGACGCGCCCCCGACACCGCCCTCCCACACCGAGTAGCTCACGCGCCCGTTGCCCGCCTCGTCCGGGTCCCGCGCCCACACACGCGCCAGCTCCGCGCCCGCCGCGTTGTTCTCCCGCGCCAGCACCGTGTACACCGCCTGCGCGAACGCCGGCGCGTTGTCGTTCACGTCCGACACCGGCACACGCACCCCGCGACTGGCGCGCAGCGGCGGCGACCCGCCGTCCTCCGCGCGCACCTCCACCTCGTACTCCGACACCCGCTCCCGATCCAGCGCCTCCCGCAGCACCAGCGAGTACGACCCCGCGAACGTCGACACCAGACCGAACGGCGACGCCGGCCACACCGCGCACCGCACGCGCCCGTTCGACCCCGAGTCCCGGTCCGACACGCTCAGCAGCGCCACCACCGTCCCCACCGCCGCGTCCTCCGACACCGGCACCGACAGCGACGTCACCCACACCTCCGGCGCGTTGTCGTTCACGTCCATCACCTCCAGCACCACCCTGCAGTGACCCGACAGCGGCGGCCATCCTTTGTCTCTCGCTTCGATCTCCAGGTCATACGACTGAACGTCCTCGAAATCCAGTTCACCGGCAGTCCATATTTCCCCGGAATTTCTGTCAATTATGAAAAGGTCCTGAACTTTGGCAGGCATCGTATCGCTAAACGAATAATATAGCTCCTGATTAATTCCCTCATCATTGTCCACCGCTGTTAGCTGCAGAAACACAGTTGCCGGGGGAGCATTCTCCTGCAGCTGCACTTTATACACGGAGTGGTTGAACTGGGGGGCATTGTCGTTGGCGTCCAGCACCGAGATCAACAGCTCCACCGTGCCTGACAGCGACGGATGGCCCCCGTCACTCGCCGTCAACAGCAAACGGTGCACAGGCAAAAACTCGCGGTCCAGCGGTTTCCTGAGCACCAGAAACAGGGATTTACTACGCGAGATACTGTTTTCCTCTTCTATTTTAAAATGCTCGCTGGGGCTAAGTGTATAGGAGAGCTCCGCGTTGGCTCCGACATCTGCATCCGACGCGCCCTCCAGCGGAAACCGGGACTCAGGAGGGGAATTCTCCGGTAAACTCAGGTTTTTGCGGGCGGCGGGGAAGAGCGGGGCGTTGTCGTTGATGTCGGTCACCTCCAGCTCCACGTGGAAGACGCGCAGCGGCCGCTCCACCAGCACCTCCAGGCGCAGGGCGCACGGCGCGCTCTTCCCGCACAGCTCCTCCCGGTCCAGACGCGAGCTCACCACCAGCGCCCCGCTCGCCCCGCTCACCTCCACGCTCGCACGACGGCCCTGCGACACCAGACGCAGGCGCCGCGACTCCGCATCGCCCGCCTCCAGGCCCAGGTCCTGCGACAGACGACCCACCACCGTCCCGGCCTTGGCTTCCTCCGGCACCGAGTACCGCACCTGACCAGCGACCAGCGACCACGCCGCCTGCACCACCACCACCACCCGCAACACGGAACACCAACTCACGACCATCGCCGCCGCCCAGCCCGCCGCCGCCGCCCGCACGGGCCCCGCACGGCTCCCCGCCGCCGCCCGGACGCACCGGCTCTCCTCACCGCCCCGCGCCGCCCCCCCGCGCTCACAGCCGGGCTCTCCGCCGCATCGGGGCGGAGCCGCCTCAACGCTCCCACGCCGTTTCTGAGCCTGCAGCGACACCGTGTGCTGCTCCGACGCCTCACACGCTCCCCGCCACTGACCGCGTCCCCGGACCCAGGCTCGTCTCCTCCTCTCTCATCCCTTCCTTCCGTTCTCCTCTTTCTTTTTCTTCGTTCTTTTTTTTTTCTTGCTTTTTTGCTCTTTCCTTCTTCCTATTTCTTCTTTTCTTTTCTTTTTGTTCGCCTTTTTTTCCTTCAGTTCTCTATTTTCATTCATTTCTGTTCTTCCTCATTTCTTTATTACTTTTTTCTTTTTCTCGGTCCATTTTTTCTTCCTTCTCTTTCTTCTCTACCTTGTTCTTTTCACTCTTCCTCTGCCGTGCTCTAGTCTTTAAACTAGGTGCTTCCCAGTCACCTCCGGCGCCGCGGAGGACACCATCAAAGACGGAGCCATCAGCGCTAATTACATGTACCGTCAGCGCCCCGGCGCGGTACTCCAACGGAGGCGAAGGCTCTTAGAGACCAGGTCTCCTCACCGTCTGCAATATCGCTGTACTCTTGTCGTCTCATTCATGATTTCTTCCGTTCTTTCTCTTTTTTCTTCTTTCGTTTATTACTTCCTTGCTTCATTTCTTACTGCCTTCCTTTTTTCTTTCTTACTTTTCCCTCCTTCTTTCTTTGTTTCCTTCATTCTTTCTCTTCCTCACCACCTTTCTGTGGACAGTGATCATTTATTTTCTCTTTTTCTCTTTATCTTCTTTTTCTCTATTGCCTCCTTACTTCCTGCTTGCTATTCTCTCTCTCTGTTCTTCCCTCATCCCTTCTCTATCCCCTTACTCCCTCTCTGCAGTCCTGTCCTCCAGCTCTCTTCTTCTTTCCTCTTTGCCTCTGCTTTCTCTCCTTTACCAGTATATATTCTAATATGACTACATCACACCCTCATGGAGAACAGACATGCTGTCATGCAAGGGCTCTTTCCCCTTCCTCACCACTTTTCATCAAGACTTACACAGCGTCCCACAGTACCAAGGATGCCGAGCTCCTCAACTCCATTAACCATGCACAGATAATATCGGTGCGTGCTGGTCACCTCCTCTGTCCTCTCTTCCTTCATTCATTCCTTTCTTGCTTCGTTTTCCCTCCTTCTTTCATTTTCCCTTTCCTCCTTTTTCCTTCTATAGACTACGACCTTTCCTCTGTCCTTTCTCATGTTTTCCTTCTTCTTATCCCTTTGGTCGTCTCTTCCTTTCCCTTCCATACTCACACTTTTTCTCTTTTTGTTTTTCCTCTTCCTTTTCTTTCTCTTCCTTTTTCTTTCGTGCTCTCTCCGGACCAATCCTTGCCTCCTGTTCTCTTCTGCGTCCATCCTTCTCTCTTCTTTTCTTTTTTCCCTTTAACAGAATTGTCTTCCACATGGCTACACCACACTTGCCATGAAGCATGGAAATGGCCTTCGGCAAGAGTTTCCATTCCCCTCTTCTTCCGACTTACATGCCTCTGCAGGGGAACAACATTCCTGCATTCCTACAGCCTATGCAATACAGACTGTCTGCTCCTGTACCTTCCCTTCTGAAAGAACACCACATTCTTCAGCCTCCAGTCCACTCGAGGACCCATGAAATAACACAGCAAGGCAATCATATGGCAAAGAACAGATCTGCTGCATCACAACAGAATCCACCACCCTCAGAAACACAAGTCCAGGTACCTGGGGCTTGGGCATCTGTGCAAACAGCCTCCAATGAGTCCAAAGAACACAAGGGAGTCTTTCCTTCCAGAACTCAAAACCATCACAACCCACCACGACAACTCCCCAGGAAGGCTGAAAAAGCACAGGGCTACCACAGCTCCTGAGAACTCTGCATGGATCTAGATGAAGACTTATTCTTTTGGCCTCGTTTTCAACCTGCACAATGAATGGCAAGCTCTTGCTGTCCCTTTCAGGCAGGCATGCACTGCCAGAACAACACACAGAGAACCCAGAACCACAGTATCCAGCGGCATTAGTCCCCACAGAATACCTCTCACTCATTAGCATTACAATCCAGGCAATATTCAGTCCATCCAACATAAAGATATAACCACTGAAGAGGAACAAAAGTACATCTGTCTCTCAGACTCATCTTCTTTAGGTAAGAGCGACTCACCTGTAGCATCACTGGTGGTTACTTTCCAGAATAAGAAACATTTTCAGGGCAGGAGAATTGGTTCTAAGGCACATTTTCCCTTAACATTATCAGAGATTTCTGGGGAACCTGGACAGAAAAAAAATCACATTCTGCAAAAGCCTCAAAATCACTGAGCAACAATCAGTGCTTATGTGCTTCTATCACAGGGGAAGCAGAAGGGACACCTGAAAGCTAAGGATATTCTCTCAACGTCAACCTCAGCTCAAGACAGTGGAAAAGTCTTCCCCCACACTGATGCCAAACAGCCCAAAGCTTTGTAATCAGGCAGCTGTGAAAATTTTATCATCTGCACCTCATTCATGGTTACCAGCACACTGTCAATGTGAGAGAAGGAAAACCAAATGCGTGGAAATTTCTGCTGAGAGAAGAAAACCAAAGAACCCAATTCCATTTTATTGAAACGCAAGGTTTGGCACAATCTTGAATATTGAGAGTGCTTCTTCCCCTGCCTACCAAGAGAGATGAGCGCAGAGATGACTGAGGAGTGCTTGGCATAAGGCAGACAAAGTGATCCAAATTTCAAAAACCACCTGTTGGACCAACAACATACCACATTCAGGAGCAAATAATTAAAGGAAATAGTGGCAGATGTCTTCATATCACACATGAATACCATGGAGGACAAAAGGGTGACTGATGTCAGAACTTCAGGAGGACCTGAGAGGATCCTGGGCACGCAACTCAGTGCATCAGGCCTCTTCTCAAGGTTTTCTATTGGCATCCTCTATGACATGCCATGGGAAATGAGATTTCCAGCTAAATGGACATTCTCCAGTACTTCACCAATGACACAGAACGTGTTCTACCCAGCACCTCCATTTCCCTCAGGAAAGACTCTTCCTCAGTCAAAGTCACCCTCCCAGTGATGCATACCCAGGCCCTACTCCATGACACGAAGAGCATCACTGCCGCAGTACTCAGACATTGCTCCAACAAAATAACATGCCCCAGCCCTCAATACCACGCGGAGCATGACCCAGGCCTTCACACATCCTCATCTTCCCTCATCGTCACCACGAAGAACATATAGACGGATGCAAAGGCACTCACTCTTTGGCAGACTCTTCCCAGATGCCTGAACTTCACACAAAATACTTTCTGCCTTTTCAGCATTTTCAGGTGCAAAATCTCCAGAACTGCACATTAGAGTTCTTAAAGATTCTGTCATTACAGCTGTGACAGCTCAGATCCCAGTCCACACAGATTTGATTCTTCAAGAGAACCACACCAAATGCTGAAGTCTAAGTGTGCTCACAATATCAATGGTGTAGGAAAATTTATACCATAGAAAACCAGAGCTGGGCTGCTCTGCAGGGTTTGGCGTGTACTTGCACATATCAGAAGGAGCCATGTGTAATACGACAAAGCATCTCTACTGAGGTGACTGTGCAGGTGCACAAGTAGAGGTATTTGAGAGTACAAAGATTATACCCACCTCATCATCGTGTGCCTTTAAAAATCCTGCCTGCGGAGCACAGAATCATCATGGGAACATCAGTGGTGTTGGAAGCTGCTACAGATGCCCACCACTACACAAGGACAGCAGATTGAAGCTCTACCCTCCCACTACACCCTTCCCAAAACAAGTGGAAAAAGGTCCATCAGCTAGTATTCAGCAGTCTGCATGTCTCCCCCTCTTACCAACACAGAGCCTACATCAGGACAACAGAAGCACAAGGGGCTGTCTCTGGTGCAAGATATTCTTAACCTCAAAAGACATTGTGAGCATTTCAATGCAACTTTCTGTCACAACACCGGTAAGTCCTCAAAGTCCAGACCTTTGGAGCCTGTGAAAGCATCCAGCAGAAGAATACTCTGAAGCCATCCTGCCTCATGCTTCCTTCTAGGCATCCCCCATTCCCCACTCTGGGACATGTGTTCTCAAGACAAGCACATCTCCCATTCTTGTATGCTTATGACATGACTCTTGGGCTTGCCCAAGGATTTCCAAACCTTCTCTATGACAGAAAACCAGTGCTGGGCTGCTCTGCAGGGTTTTGCATGTACATGCATGTATCAGAAGATATTGGTGACAAGAGGACACACTGGCTCTGTCGATGCCACTGGTGCAAGTACAAAAGTAGGGGAAGTCAAGCTCCTTCTCTGCCCTTACAAATCCTTCCTGAGGAGGATCAAGGAACCATCATGACAATATCAACAGCTGCCGAAGCTCATTTACACGCCCACCACAAAACAATGACAGCAGATTGAAGCACTACCCTCCCACAACACCTTTCCCAAGACAGCAGTGAAAGTGTTCATCAAACAGTATTCCACAGTCTGCACCTCAACCCTCACTTACCAACATATTGCCACCTCGGGTAGGCAGCAGCACAAGGGACTGCCTCTGGTAGGAAATGTGGACATTGTGGGCATTTCAATACCACACACTACCTCAAGATCCATAAGGCCTCCAACTCCAGATGCCTTTAGACCCTGAGAAAGGAGCCTTGGCAGCAACACTCTCTGCCCATCCTGACTCATGCGCTCCTCTAGGCATCCTCCATTCAACAGCCTGTGACATGCATTCTCAACACAAGCACATCATCTCCCATTCTTGTCCTCTTATGACACGGCCCATTGTTTTCCCAAGAATTTCCAGTTCCTTCACACAAGGCTTCCGATAAGCAAGGGCACCCTTCGCGTCACGTAATGGCCAGGCCTTACACAGTGCCACTGACACATTCACCTCTGTCACATGACACAGTTCCCTTTCCCACCTAAATGCTCAATTGCCTTTGTTTACCATTACCATCCATGACAGCACCATAAAAAACATACAGAAAGAACCATCCACATGGTGTCCAGCAAACTCTCGGCAGTTGACCCTTCATGTTAGGCAATGCTTCAGCAATTTCAGAGGAAAATGTTACAGACCTGAGAGCAATACTCTTTGTAGGGGTCATGTCAGCACAACTCTAATAGCAATAGGCACTGATTACATGCTGAGAGAAACCAACCCTCTTGTTGAGAAGAACACCAATCTAGCGGATGATATCTACTGTGTAGCACAATTGGGTTGAGAGGGGTTTTGTTGTTGAAAAGAGAATTTCCAGGCAATTTTTAAGGGTGTTGCTACTAATGCAAATAACGAAAGAATATCAAAACAGGTCAGTGCACATCAAGCCACCAGTCCAGCCAGGAATGCAAGTTCACAGGACATTGTGGGCATGTCAGTATCGCACGCTATCTCAAGACACAGAAGGGCTCCAACTTCAGACACCCTGGGAGCCTGTGAGAAGATCCTGGGCAGGAAGATTCGGTGCCCTTCCTGCCTCATGCGCTTCTCTAGGCATCCTCCATTCCCCATTCTGGGATGTGTGTTCTCAAGACAAACAGATCATCTCCCACTATTGCCTTATGACACGGACCATGGTCTTCCCAAGGATTTCCAGTTCCTTCACACAAGTCTTCCCACTGCTCAAGGTCACCCTTCACAACAAGAGATGGACACGCCCTACTCCCACATTTACCTCTGAAACATGACACAGTTTCCTTTCCCACCTCAGGGCTCACTCCAGCTTTTGCAGACCCTAGGAACACTGGTGGCTCAAATTCAGCCAGCAGTCAACCAACACCCCCAGGTTCTTTTCTGCCAGGCAGCTCTCCAGCCACTCTGCCCCAAGCCTCTAGTGCTGCATGGGGGTTGGTGTAATCCAAGAACAGGACACGGCACTTGGCCTTCTTCAACCTCATGCCATTGGCCTCAGCCCATCAATCCAGCCTGTCCACATCCCTCTGCAAACCCTCAAGCAGGTCCACACTCCAACCCACCTTGGTGTTGGCTGCAAACTTACTGAGGGTGCCTTCAATCCCCTCGTCCAGATCATTCATAAAGATATAAAGAGAACAGGCCACAGTACCAAGCCCTGCGGAACACCACTCATGACCCACTGACAACTGGATTTAACTCCGTTCACCACCACCCTCTGCGCCCGGCCCTCCAGCCACTTTTTTACCCAGCGCAGAGTACTCCCGTCCAAGCCACAGGCAAACAGTTTCTCCAGCAGAATGCTGTGGGAAACCCTATCAAAGGCTTTACAAAAGTCAAGATAAACAACATCCACAGCCTTTCCCTCATCCACCAAGCGGGTCACTTTGTCACAGAAGGAGATCGGGTTTGTCAAACAGGACCTGCCTTTCATGAACCCATGCTGACTGGGCCTGATCACATGGTTGTCCTCCATGTGCCACATAATGGCACTCAGGGTGATCTGTTCCATGACCTTCCCAGGCAACAAGGTCAGACTGACAGGCCTGTACTTCCCCAGATCCTCCTTCCAGCCCTTCTTGTGGATCGGCATCATTCATTTCATGCTATGACAGTACAAACCAAACACTGACAAGCACCCCAATTCAACAGATTCTATTGATTCTGTAGGAGACTTTGGGGTTTGGGGTTTTGTTATCAGGGGATTTGTTTGTTGGTTGGTAGGGCTTTTGTGTTAAAAAGAAGGTTTATGGGTCTCTTGTGACGGTGTGGCTGCAGATACAAATCCTGAAAAACATCATAAAAGCCAGCGTACATCATGCCACTTCTCTGGTCAGGAACACGAGTCCACAAACATTCCCATCAGTGAGAGCACCATAAAAAACATAGAGATGGTATCATATACACTGTGTTCAACAGACTCGCTGTAGTTGACACTTCATGTTTTGCAATGCTTCAGCTGTACCAGATGGAAATGTTACACACCTCGGCGCTCTGTTACCCATCTGAAATGTTACACAGCTATTTGTAGAAATGGTGTCAGGATAGCTCTGGCAATGGGCTTAGGTTTCCTTCTGTGAGAAAACAACCCAAATGTTGATGAGCACAGCACTGCAATGGATAATATCTAACATATGGGACAATTTGGGGTTTTTTTTTGAAAAGAAGGTTTCCAGGGCTTCCATAAGGCTGACAATGTTGATGCAAATATTGAAAGACTCTCAAAAGAGCCCTGCGTACATCATATCCCGTCACTTCTCCACACAGGAACGGCAATCTATAACATGGATTGGGGCAGCAGGAAAAGAAAATTCCCCTTTCTGACACCTACCTTGGGTCACACTCCCCTCCCTGAACACTTTATTCTAGAATGTAAAGTAACAACATAGGTGGAAAAAGAACAGAGGAGAAGTCCACAACGCCATCCCTACTTTCTGAAAGACTCTGGTGGGTGAATAAATATCACAAAATCACAGCACGGGGGCAGAAGATCCTGAAGTCCAATGGTCACTCTGAGTCACAAACTTGAAAAGCACAATCAAAGTAGAGGAGGACAGAGTATTCGACGAGAAACCACAGCTCCAACCAGCACAGTCTTCAGACAGCAATGGTGTCTGATAAGTGCAATAAAGCACTAAATACAGCCAGGGGGACCGTCACCACCACAGCCTGAGACTCTTGCACTCCTTCAGCAAGCTCGGGTGGAAATGCTACACACCAGCAAGCCGATGGCACCGCACCTCTCGTCGCAATCACACTCACACCTGCAACTCGAAATCTCAGCTGCATCGGGAAAAGCTAGTGGGTGCTGCAATACAGCTACTTTTCCCAAAAAAGCAAAAGCCGAAGGGGCTGAGGCAAGGACGCGAAGGCAGAGGGTCCCATTCACAGGTCCCATTCACATCCTTAAGCACCCGACAACCACCCACCGCCCCCGCGGGATGGGGCCACCTCCCAACAGCGACTGCCCAGGGGACGGGACGGGAGGGTTAGAAGGGGCGAGAGGCGAGAAAGGGAGGGCCACTGACCGTGTCCAGGAGAGCGGGCGCCTCCGGATGCGTCTCCTTCGCCGCGGGCACGGGCGGCGGCGGCGGCGCCGGCGGGAAGTTGGGACTGAAAACCATCAGGTCGCTCTTGCCCGCGCCGTCCGCCACGCACAGGCTCCGGCTCTGCCGCTGCGAGTACGACCAGCTCCCCACTTCGCTGGCGCACACCAGCGTCGCCGCACCGGGCCCCGACAGCACGGCCGCCCGCGGCGCCCACCGCGACGCCACGTACAGCACCACCGCCAGCAGGAACAGGCTCGACACCGCGCAGATCGCCACCACCAGCCACACGTTCGTCGCCGCAGACGACGACACCGACGCGCCGCCCTCCGCCGGACGCAGCCCTACCCCCGACAACGACGACGACGACGACGAGCCCGCGGCCGCCAGCGCCGCCTCGCCGCCCTCCACCAGCGACACGCTCAGCGTGGCCGTGGCCGAGAGCGACGGCTCCCCGTGGTCACGCACCACGATCACCAGCCGCTGCCGCGGGCCGTCCGCCTCCTCCAGCGCCCGCGCCGTGCTCACCTCGCCGCTGTACAGCCCCACGCGGAACGGGCCCTTCCCCCGCGGCTCCCACAGCTCGTAGCGCAGCCACGCGTTGTAGCCCGAGTCCGCGTCCACCGCCCGGATCTTCGCCACCACCTGCCCCGCCGGCGTCCCCCACGACGCCCACGCCCACACCGACCCCGACCCCGGCACCGACGCCGCCTCCGACGACGACCCGGACCACGCGCCGCCGCCCGACGCCGGCAGCAGCGCCGGCGCGTTGTCGTTCTCGTCCACCACGAAGACCTGCACCGTGGCGTTGCCGCACAGCGACGGCTCCCCCGCGTCCACCGCACGCACCTCGAACTGCAGCACCTGCACCTCCTCGTAGTCCAACGGCCGCAGCGCCCACAGCCGCCCGCTCTCCGCGTCCACCGACACGTAGCTCGACGCCGACCGCCACCCCCCGCCCGACGACGCGCCCCCGACACCCCCCTCCCACACCGAGTAGCTCACGCGCCCGTTGCCCGCCTCGTCCGGGTCCCGCGCCCACACACGCGCCAGCTCCGCGCCCGCCGCGTTGTTCTCCCGCGCCAGCACCGTGTACACCGCCTGCGCGAACGCCGGCGCGTTGTCGTTCACGTCCGACACCGGCACACGCACCCCGCGACTGGCGCGCAGCGGCGGCGACCCGCCGTCCTCCGCACGCACCTCCACCTCGTACTCCGACACCCGCTCCCGGTCCAGCGCCTCCCGCAGCACCAGCGAGTACGACCCCGCGAACGTCGACACCAGACCGAACGGCGACGCCGGCCACACCGCGCACCGCACGCGCCCGTTCGACCCCGAGTCCCGGTCCGACACGCTCAGCAGCGCCACCACCGTCCCCACCGCCGCGTCCTCCGACACCGGCACCGACAGCGACGTCACCCACACCTCCGGCGCGTTGTCGTTCACGTCCAACACCTCCAGCACCACCTTGCAGTGGCCCGACAAGGGGGGATTTCCCTGATCTGATGCATCCACTTGCAGGCGATAGACACCAACGTCCTCAAAGTCTAAGAGACCCCTAAGACGAATCTCTCCGCTGTTTCTGTCAATCTCAAAAACGGCTCTTCCATTCTGAGGGAACAAGTGCTGCAGAGAATACGAGATATTCATGTTTGTCCCCTCATCCAAATCCGTGGCGTTTACTCTCATCACTAAAGTGCCGCGTTCCGTATTTTCAGGTAGCTGAACTTTATACACCGACTGGTTGAACTGGGGCGCGTTGTCGTTGGCGTCCAGCACCGAGATCAACAGCTCCATCGTCCCCGTCAGCGACGGACGGCCACCGTCACTCGCCATCAACACCAAACGGTGCACAGGCAAAGTCTCGCGGTCCAGCGGTTTCCTGAGCACCAGGAACAAGGACTCACTGTCTTCCTCCGTTTTCTGCAAATCCAGAGAGAAGCTCTCGCTGGGGCTGAGTGTATAGGAGAGCTGCGCGTTGGCTCCGACATCTGCATCGGACGCGCCCTCCAGCGGGAACCGGGACCCCGGCAGCGACAGCTCCGCGATGCTGACGTTTTTGCGGGCGGCGGGGAAGAGCGGGGCGTTGTCGTTGATGTCGGTCACCTCCAGCTCCACGTGGAAGACGCGCAGCGGCCGCTCCACCAGCACCTCCAGGCGCAGGGCGCACGGCGCGCTCTTCCCGCACAGCTCCTCCCGGTCCAGACGCGAGCTCACCACCAGCGCCCCGCTCGCCCCGCTCACCTCCACGCTCGCACGACGGCCCTGCGACACCAGACGCAGGCGCCGCGACTCCGCTTCGCCCGCCTCCAGGCCCAGGTCCTGCGACAGACGACCCACCACCGTCCCGGCCTTGGCATCCTCCGGCACCGAGTATCGCACCTGACCAGCGACCAGCGACCACGCCGCCTGCACCACCACCACCACCCGCAACACGGAACACCAATTCACGACCATCGCCGCCGCCCAAGCAGCCGCCGCCGCCCGCACGGGCCCCGCACGGCTCCCCGCCGCCGCCCGGACGCACCGGCTCTCCTCACCGCGCCGCGCCGCCCCCCCGCGCTCACAGCCGGGCTCTCCGCCGCATCGGGGCGGAGCCGCCTCAACGCTCCCACGCCGTTTCTGAGCCTGCAGCGACACCGTGTGCTGCTCCGACGTCTCGCACGCTCTACACCACTAAACGCGTCCCCGGACCCGAGCTCCTCATCTCCTCTCCTGTGTCTTCCTTTTACCCTTTATTTTCTTCTTCCTCTCTTTCTTTCCTTTTCCATGCTTGCTTGCTGTTTGCTTCCTTAGATTCCTTTATTCCGTTCTTCCTGTTTCTGCCTTCCTTTCTCTTTCCTACGTTTTTATAATCGTTTTCTACTTTACTGCCTTCCTTCTTCTCTCTCCCTCTGCCTTCTTATCTTTCCACCTTCTTCTTCCTCTCTCTCTTCTTCATTCTTCGTTTCGTTCTTGCCCTGCCGTGCCCTGGTCTTTACTCCCCGTTCTCTTCTCCTTCCGTCCTTCTCTCTTCTTTCCTACGTTGGCAGCTCCCCAGTCGCGCCGCGGCGGACACCATCAAAGGCGGAGCCATCAGCGCCAATTACGGGACATTCGCGCCGGAGATCGGTACTTTAACCAAGGCGGAGGCTGTTAGGGACCAGTTCAGCGTCTAGAGAATATCGTGCTGCACCCTGGTAGTCTCCTTCATCATTTCTTTTCTTTCTCATCTTTCTCATCTTCCTTCCTTTATTACCTCCTTGCCTCATTTATTCCTTCCTTGTTTTTTTATTTCCTTTTTTTTAACATTTATTTTGTTTTCCTCCTTCTTTCCTTGCTTCTTGCCTTCTTGCTTTCTTCCTCTCCCTACCCTCCTTTCTCGGTCCTGTGATAGCATCGGTGCATGCTAGTAAACTCCTTTATCGTTTCTTCCTTTATCTTCTTTCTTTCTATTCCTTGCTTCATACTTTTTTTCTCTTGATCGCTTTTCCTTCTACTCCTTGCTTCGAACTTTCTTTCTCTCTATTGCTTTTCTTTCTCTCTATTGTGCCCTCCTTCTTTCTCTTCTGTGTCCCCTTACTCCTTCTCTTCTTTTTCCTGTCCTACCCTCCCATTCTCTTCTCCCATTTACCAGTCTGTTTTCTATATGACTACATCACACCTGCCATGGATCATGGACATGCCCTCAGGCGATATCTCTTTCCTTTTCCTCACTACTTCTCATCAAGCCTTTACACCATGTCCCTGAGTACCAAGAATGCCTACGTCCTCAACTCCATTAACCATGCAGAGATAACATTACTGCGAGATAGCAATCTCCTCTATCATTTGTTTGTTTGTTCATTTCCTTTTTCATTCGTTCCCTCCTTCCTTACTTCCTTTTTTCTTCCTCCTTTCTTTCTCCCTTGCTTCTTTTTACCTGGCACAGATTCTTTCCTATCCTGCTTCCTCGTCCACACCCCCGCTGGCAGCTACCTAGATGTCTCCAGCACAGCGGCGAAAACCATCAAAGACGGAGCCATCAGACTGGGCGTCAATTACGCGACATCAGTGCTGGAGGTCGGTACTCTAACCAAGGCGAGGCTGTTAGGGACCAGTTCAGCGTCTAGAGGAAGCCACGCTGCCACCTTGTTGTCTCCTTCGTCATTTCTGCCTTTATTTCTCATCTTCCTTGCTTTATTTATTCCATCCTTTTTCTTTCTTTTTCCTCCATCTTTCCTTCTTTCCTTCCATCTAGCATTTCTGCCTTCTGTCTTCTTTCTCTCCCTCACCACCTTTCTATGTACAGTGATAGCATCCGTGCATGCTACTAAATTCACTTATACTTTCTTCCTTTCTTTATCTTCTTTCTCTCAATTGCTTCCTTCGAACTTTCTTTCTCTCTATTGCTTTTCTTACTCTCTATTGTTCCCTCCTTCTTTCTCTTCTGTATCCCCTTACTCCTTCTCTTCTTTTTCCTATCCTGGACCTCCCCTTATTTTCTTCCCTTTCCCAGTATATTTTCTATGTGACTACATCACAACTGCCGCCATGGATCACAGCACATGGCCTCAGGCGAGAGCTCTTTCCTCTTCCTCACCACTTTTCATCAAGCTTTACACAGCGTCGCTGAGTACCAAGGATGCCAAGGTTCTCAGTTCCATTAACCATGCCTACATAACATTGCTACATGCTAGTAACATACTCTATCATTTGGTCCCTCCCTACCTCCTTCCTTCCTTCCTCTCTCCCTCCCTTCCTTTTTCTTCCTCCTTTCTTTCTCCCTTGCTTCCTTTTTGCCTTGCATAGATTTCTTCCCTTCCTGCTTCCTTTCTCCTTCTTTCCTTCTTCCTTTCTCTTTCTTCCTCTCTTCTGTGTTCTTCTTTTTCTATTTTCCTCTCTCCTCCTTCTTGTCTTTCTCTTCCTTTTTCTTTTCTTCTCTGTCCTGTCCTTATCTTCCCTCC
The DNA here is from genome assembly GCF_964199755.1 of Larus michahellis. Classification (NCBI taxonomy): domain Eukaryota; kingdom Metazoa; phylum Chordata; class Aves; order Charadriiformes; family Laridae; genus Larus; species Larus michahellis. Next base: position 1,566,874 of record NC_133906.1, on the reverse strand, counting down.
CATTGTCTTCTGCGTCCATCCTTCTCTCTTCTTTTCCCCCTTTAAAAAAATATTTTCCACATCACTAAACCACACTTGCTATGAAGCATAGAAATGCCCCTTGACAAGAGTTCTCATTCCCCTACACTTCTGCCTTCCATGCCTCCACATGGAGAACAAGCTTCCTGCTTTGCTATGGTCTATGCAATACAGACAGACTGCCCCTGCACGTCCCCATTTCTTCTAAAGGAAGACAACAACCTTCAGCCTCCAGTCCACTCAACCACCCACCAAATAACACAGCAAGGCAATCATATGGCAAAGAACAGACCTGCTACACCACAACAGAACCCACCACCCTCGGAAACACAAGCCCCACGTACTTGGACATCCGCACAAATAGGTTTCAATGAGCACAAACAACTTAAGGGAGTCTTTCCTTCAGGCACTCAAACCCATCACAGACCAGCAAGAAAATCCTCCAAGATGGTATCTCAGGGAAGAGCTGTTCCTCTGGCCTCATTTTCCACCTGCACGTTGAATGGCAAGCTCTTGCTGTCTCGTTCAGGCAGGCATGCACTGCCAGAACAACACAACAAGATCCTCAGTACCCAGGGACATTAGTCCCCAAGAATACCGGTCCTTCATCACCATGAAACACAGCCAGACAAAAGCCACCAAGGTAACACCATGACATTTTCACTGAGAACATCCCCACAACACCCGACACATCCACCCAGAGAAATGCACTGCGATCCCTCCTCCCTCCATGCTTGCTGCCGTCTGCTCACACTGTGCCTGCAAGTGGAAGGAAAGGAACAAGGGCAGGCAGTGGTGCTTTGCTGCTCCAAGCCTACAGACTTTACAATCCAGGCAATATTTTATCCACCCAACATAAAGATAACACCACTGAACAGGAATAAAAGTACACCTGTCTCTCAAACGCACCTTCTTAAGGTATCATTGACTTACCTGGCTGCTTCTTCAGAATAACAAGCATCTTCAAGACAGGAGAATTGGTTCTAAGGGACATTTCCTTTAATATTATCAGAGACTTCCTGGGGACCGGAACAGAAAAAAATCGGTTCTGCAGAAGCCTTGAAATCACTGGACAGTGTGTAGTGCTCCCTTATGCACTTCCGTCACAGAGGAAGTAGAAGGGACACCTGAAAGCTAAGGACATTCTCTCAACTTCAACCTCAGCTCAAGAGAATTGAAAAGCCGTTCCCCACACTGATGCCAAATGGCACAAAGCTCTACAAGCAGGCAGCTGCAAAATTCTGCCGTCTGCATCTCATCCACTGTTACCAACACATTGCCAATGTGAGAGAAGAAAAACTAAAAGGGTGGGAATTTTGGCTGAGAGTAGCTAACCAAAGGAATCCATTCCACTGGTTTGAAACACAAGGCTTGCCAACATCTTGAATAGAGACAGCACTTCACCTGCCTAGCAAGGCAGAGAGATGAGCAGGGAGATGAACAAGGAGAGCTTTACAGAGGACAAAGTGATCCAAACTTCAAAACCCACCACTTTGACTAACAACATAACATGTTCAAGAGCAAATGATTAAAGAAACCTATGGCAGATGTCTTCACATCACATAGGAATCCAACGGAGGACAAAAGGGTGTGGGGACGCGCAGAACTTCTGGAGGACCTGAGAGGATCCCGAGCAAGTACGGCTCCACATCAGGCCTCTTCTCAAGGTTTTCTATGGGCATCTTCTACAACACGCCATGGGAAATGAGATCTCCAGCTAAGCGGACGTTCTCCACTCCTTCCACAATGACACAGACCATTACACAGACACCCAGCATCTCCGTTTCCATCAGGCAAGACTCTTCCCCACTCAAAGTCATCCTCCCAGGGACACATGCCCAGGCACAACTCTGGGCCACTAGGAGCATCACTGACACAATACCCAGACATTGCTCCACCACAATAACATGCCCCAGCTCTCAACACCACTCTGAGCATCACCCAGGCCTTCGCATATGCTCACCTTCCCTCATCATCGGCACAAAGAACATATGCACAGATGCCAAGGCACTCACTCTCTGGCAGACGCTTTCCAGATACCTGAGCTTCACCTGAAATACTTTCTGCCTTTTCAGCATTTTCAGGTGCAAACTCTACAGAGCTGCACATTACTGTTCATAAAGATTCTGTGATTAGAGCCGTGAAAGAGCTGTGACAGCTCAGATCTCAGTCCGCACAGATTATATTCTTCAAGAGAACCACACCAAACACCAATGCAGAAGCTCACTCAGAATAGCAACAGGGTGGGAAAATTTGTACCATAGAAAAGCAGAGCTGGGCTGCTCTGCAGGGTTATGCAGGAATGCACACGCATCAGAATGAGCCAAGAGTAATAGGACACACCATCTCTTCTGAGGCCACCCGTGCAAGTGCACAAGTAGGGAATTCAGGAGCACAAAGATTATATTCATCCCTTCATGCCCCTTTACAAATCCTGCCTTAGGAGGAGAAAGGAATCATCATGGCAACATCAATGGTTCTGGAAGATTCTGTTGATGCCCATCACAACACCAGAACAGCAGACTGCAGTACTACAAACCCACTACACTTTTTCACAATACAAGAGGGAAAAGAAAAGCTCCATCAGACTGTATCCAGCAGTCTCCATATCACTCCCTCTCACCACATATCACCTCTGTTAGGCCGACAGCAGCACAAGGGACTTTCTCTGGTGGGAGATATTCATAACATCAAAAGACATTGTGGGCATTTCAATACCACATTTTATCTCAAGATCACAAAGGCCTCCAACTCCAGACCCTTGGAGCCTCAGAAAGGATCCTGAAAAAGAACACTCTGTGCCCACCCTGCATCATGCTTTCCTCTAGTCACCCTCCTATTCATCACTCTGGGACAGGTCTTCTCAAGGCAAGGACATCATCTCCCATTCTTGTCTTCTTATGACATGCCTCATCATTTTTCACAAGGATTTCCGTAGTGTTTCTATGATAGAATACCAGGGCTGGGTTGCTGTGCAGAGTTTGTTGTACACCTGCACATATCAGAACGAGATTGTATTGACAAGAGGATAGACCATCATTGATGATGCCACCTGTGCAAGTGACTAAGTATAAGGTTAAGTCACAGGCCCAAAGGTCACACCCTCCTCCTTACCTTCTCGTGTGCTTATGACATGGCCCATGGTTTTCTCAAGGATTTCCAGTTCTCTCACACAAGGCTTCCCACTGCTCAAGGTTACTTTCACATCACAAAATGACTGGGCCCTATTCTGTGACACTGACACATTCGCCTCTGCCACATGCCACAGTTCCCTTTCCCACCTCAACGCTCAAGCTGACTTTTCATACCCTCATTGGAATATCAATGAGAGCACCAGAAAAAACATACAGATGGAATCACAAACTCTCTGCAGAGGACCCTTCATGTCTGGCAATGCTTCAGCAATTTCAGAGGAAAATGTAACATGACTTTTGTAGAGACCATGTCAGGACAACTCTAATAGAAATGGGCATTGATTTCACACTGAGAGAGGAAAACCCTCTTGTTGACAAGAACACCAATCTAGCGGATGATATCTACTGTGTAGCACAATTGGGTTGAGAGGGGTTTTGTTGTTGAAAAGAGAATTTCCAGGCAATTTTTAAGGGTGTTGCTACTAATGCAAATAACGAAAGAATATGAGAACAGGTCAGTGCACATCAAGCCACCAGTCCAGCCAGGAATGCAAGTTCACAGGACATTGTGGGCATGTCAGTACCGCACGCTATCTCAAGACACAGAAGGGCTCCAACTTCAGACACCCTGGGAGCCTTTGAGAGGATCCTGGGCAGGAAGATTCGGTGCCCTTCCTGCCTCATGCGCTTCTCTAGGCATCCTCCATTCCCCATTCTGGGATGTGTGTTCTCAAGACAAACAGATCATCTCCCACTATTGCCTTATGACATGGACCATGGTCTTCCCAAGGATTTCCAGTTCCTTCACACAAGTCTTCCCACTGCTCAAGGTCACCCTTCACAACAAGAGATGGACATGCCCTACTCCCACATTTACCTCTGCTACAAGACACAGCTTCCTTTCCCACCTCAGGGCTCACTCCAGATTTTCCAAACCCTTCCCAGCAATGAGACCACCATAAAAAAACATGTGGATGGTGGTGTCATTTAGACCACATCCAGCAGACTCTCTAATCTTTCTAAAGGTGATACCAGAACAGCTCTAGATGACAATGGCATTCATAGAATCATGGAACTGTCTAGGTTGGAAGGGACCTTTCAGATCATCGAGTCCAACCATTAACCTAACACTCACAAAAACCATCATGAAACCGTATCTCTAAGCACTACATCCACCCATCTTTCAAATACTCCCAGGGATGATGATTCCACCACTTCCCTGGGCAGCCTGTTCCAGTGCTTAATAACCCTTTCAGTCGAAACATTTTTCTTAATATCTAATCTAAACTTACCCTGGCACAACTTGAGGCCGTCTCCTCTTGTCCTATCACCTGTTACTTAGGAGAAGAGACTGAGCTCCCCCTCGCTACAGGTCATTGTAGAGAGCAAAAGGTCTTCCCTCAGACTCCTTTTCTCCAGGATACACAACCCCACTCCCTCAGCCACACCTCATAAGACTTGATCTCCAGACCCCTCACAACCTCATTGCCCTTCTCTGGACACGATCCAGCACCTCAATGTCTTTCTTGTTGTGAGGGGCCCAAAACTGGACACAGCACTCCAGGTGGGGCCTTACCAGTGCCGAGTACAGAGGGACGATCACTTCCATAGTCCTGCTGACATTATTCCCAATGCCGGCCAGGATGCTCTTGGCCTTCTTGGCCACCCAGGCACACTGCTGGCTCACATTCAGCCAGCAGTAAACCAACACCCCCAGGTCCTTTTCTGCCAGGCAGCTCTCCAGCCACTCTGCCCCAAGCCTCTAGTGCTGCATGGGGGTTGGTGTAATCCAAGAACAGGACACGGCACTTGGCCTTCTTCAACCTCATGCCATTGGCCTCAGCCCATCAATCCAGCCTGTCCACATCCCTCTGCAGAGCCTTTCTACCCTCAAGCAGGTCCACACTCCTGCCCAACTTGGTGTTGGCTGCAAACTTACTGAGGGTGCCTTCGATCCCCTCGTCCAGATCATTCATAAAGATATAAAGAGAACAGGCCACAGTACCAAGCCCTGCGGAACACCACTCCTGACCCACTGACAACTGGATTTAACTCCGTTCACCACCACTCTCTGCGCCCGGCCCTCCAGCCACTTTTTTACCTAGCGCAGAGTACTCCCGTCCAAGCCACGGGCAAACAGTTTCTCCAGCAGAATGCTGTGGGAAACCCTATCAAATGCTTTACATAAGTCGAGATAAACAACATCCACAGCCTTTCCCTCATCCACCAAGCGGGTCACTTTGTCACAGAAGGAGATCAGGTTTGTCAAGCAGGACCTGCCTTTCCTGAACCCATGCTGACTGGGCCTGATCACATGGTTGTCCTCCATGTGCCACATAATGGCACTCAGGGTGATCTGTTCCATGACCTTCCCAGGCAACAAGGTCAGACTGACAGGCCTGTACTTCCCCAGATCCTCCTTCCAGCCCTTCTTGTGGATCGGCGTCATTCATTTCATGCTATGACAGTACAAACCAAACACTGACAAGCACCCCAATTCAACAGATTCTATTGATTCTGTAGGAGACTTTGGGGTTTGGGGTTTTGTTATCAGGGGATTTGTTTGTTGGTTGGTAGGGCTTTTGTGTTAAAAAGAAGGTTTACGGGTCTCTTGTGACGGTGTGGCTGCAGATACAAATCCTGAAAAACATCATAAAAGCCAGCGTACATCATGCCACTTCTCTGGTCAGGAACACGAGTCCACAAGCATTCCCATCAGTGAGAGCACCATAAAAAACATAGAGATGGTATCATATACACTGTGTTCAACAGACTCGCTGTAGTTGACACTTCATGTTTTGCAATGCTTCAGCTATACCAGATGGAAATGTTACACACCTCGGCGCTCTGTTACAACATCTGAAATGTTACACAGTTATTTGTAGAGATGGTGTCAGGATAGCTCTGGCAATGGGCATAGGTTTCCTTCTGTGAGAGAACAACCCAAATGTTGATGAGCACAGCACTGCAATGGATAATATCTAACATATGGGACAATTTGGGGTTTTTTTTTGAAAAGAAGGTTTCCAGGGCTTCCATAAGGCTGACAATGTTGATGCAAATATTGAAAGACTCTCAAAAGAGCCCTGCGTACATCACATCCCGTCACTTCTCCACACAGGAACGGCAATCTATAACATGGATTGGGGCAGCAGGAAAAGAAAATTCCCCTTTCTGACACCTACCTTGGGTCACACTCCCCTCCCTGAACACTTTATTCTAGAATGTAAAGTAACACCACAGGTGGAAAAAGAACATAGGAAAAGTCCACAACGCCATCCCTACTTTCTGAAAGACTCTGGTGGGTGAATAAAAATCACAAAATCACAGCACGGGGGCAGAAGATCCTGAAGTCCAATGGTCACCCTGAGTCACAAACTTGAAAAGCACAATCAAAGTAGAGGAGGACAGAGTATTCGACGAGAAACCACAGCTGCAACCAGCACAGTCATCAGACAGCAAAGGTAATAAGGCACTAAATACAGCCAGGGGGACTGTCACCACCACAGCCTGAGACTCTTGTACTCCTTCAGCAAGCTCGGGTGGAAATGCTACACACCAGCAAGCCGATGGCATTACACCTCTCGTCGCAATCACACTCACACCCGCAACATTAAATCTCAGCTGCATCGGGAAAAGTTACTGGGTGCTGCAATACACTTAACTTTTCCCCAGAAAGCAAGAGCCGAAGGGGCTGTGGCAAGGACGCGAAGGCAGAGGGTCCCATTCACAGGTCCCATTCACATCCTTAAGCACCCGACAACCACCCACCGCCCCCGCGGGATGAGACACCCCTCCCAACAGCGACTGCCCAGGGGACGGGACAGGAGGGTTAGAAGGGGCGATAGCCGAGAAAGGGAGGGCCACTGACCGTGTCCAGGAGAGCGGGCGCCTCCGGATGTGTCTCCTTCGCCGCGGGCACGGGCGGCGGCGGCGGCGGCGGGAAGTTGGGGCTGAAAACCATCAGGTCGCTCTTGCCCGCGCCGTCCGCCACGCACAGGCTCCGGCTCTGCCGCTGCGAGTACGACCAGCTCCCCACTTCGCTGGCGCACACCAGCGTCGCCGCACCGGGCCCCGACAGCACGGCCGCCCGCGGCGCCCACCGCGACGCCACGTACAGCACCACCGCCAGCAGGAACAGGCTCGACACCGCGCAGATCGCCACCACCAGCCACACGTTCGTCGCCGCAGACGACGACACCGACGCGCCGCCCTCCGCCGGACGCAGCCCTACCCCCGACAACGACGACGACGACGACGAGCCCGCGGCCGCCAGCGCCGCCTCGCCGCCCTCCACCAGCGACACGCTCAGCGTGGCCGTGGCCGAGAGCGACGGCTCCCCGTGGTCACGCACCACGATCACCAGCCGCTGCCGCGGGCCGTCCGCCTCCTCCAGCGCCCGCGCCGTGCTCACCTCGCCGCTGTACAGCCCCACGCGGAACGGGCCCTTCCCCCGCGGCTCCCACAGCTCGTAGCGCAGCCACGCGTTGTAGCCCGAGTCCGCGTCCACCGCCCGGATCTTCGCCACCACCTGCCCCGCCGGCGTCCCCCACGACGCCCACGCCCACGCCCACACCGACCCCGACCCCGGCACCGACGCCGCCTCCGACGACGACCCGGACCACGTGCCGCCGCCCGACGCCGGCAGCAGCGCCGGCGCGTTGTCGTTCTCGTCCACCACGAAGACCTGCACCGTAGCGTTGCCGCACAGCGACGGCTCCCCCGCGTCCACCGCACGCACCTCGAACTGCAGCACCTGCACCTCCTCGTAGTCCAACGGCCGCAGCGCCCACAGCCGCCCGCTCTCCGCGTCCACCGACACGTAGCTCGACGCCGACCGCCACCCCCCGCCCGACGACGCGCGCCCGACACCCCCCTCCCACACCGAGTAGCTCACGCGCCCGTTGCCCGCCTCGTCCGGGTCCCGCGCCCACACATGCGCCAGCTCCGCGCCCGCCGCGTTGTTCTCCCGCGCCAGCACCGTGTACACCGCCTGCGCGAACGCCGGCGCGTTGTCGTTCACGTCCGACACCGGCACACGCACCCCGCGACTGGCGCGCAGCGGCGGCGACCCGCCGTCCTCCGCACGCACCTCCACCTCGTACTCCGACACCCGCTCCCGGTCCAGCGCCTCCCGCAGCACCAGCGAGTACGACCCCGCGAACGTCGACACCAGACCGAACGGCGACGCCGGCCACACCGCGCACCGCACGCGCCCGTTCGACCCCGAGTCCCGGTCCGACACGCTCAGCAGCGCCACCACCGTCCCCACCGCCGCGTCCTCCGACACCGGCACCGACAGCGACGTCACCCACACCTCCGGCGCGTTGTCGTTCACGTCCAACACCTCCAGCACCACCTTGCAGTGGCCCGAAAGGGGGGGTGTGCCCTTGTCTGTTGCTTTAACGTGCAGGTCGTAGAATGCAACTGTCTCAAAGTCCAGGGCGCCCCTCAGTCTGATCTCCCCACTGTCGGCATCGATGCTGAATACATCTGAGGCCGAGGCAGGAACAATAGTATCAATTTCATAAAGCACTTCTCGATTACTTCCCATGTCCGGATCCGTGGCGTTCACCCGGGCAACCACTATACCCTCTAGGGTGTCTTCGGGAAAATGTACGTTGTACACCGACTGGTTGAACTGGGGCGCATTGTCGTTGGCGTCCAGCACCAAGATCAACAGCTCCATTGTGCCCGTCAGCGACGGACGGCCACCGTCACTCGCCATCAACACCAAACGGTGCACAGGCAAAGTCTCGCGGTCCAGCGCTTGCGTCAGAACCAGAAACAGGGATTTACTGCGCGAGTTACTGTTTTCTTCTTCTATTTTGAAATACTCGCTGGGGCTAAGTGTATAGGAGAGCTGCGCGTTGGTTCCGATATCTGCATCCGACGCGCCCTCCAGCGGGAACCGGGACCCCGGCACGGTGGTTAATTCAGCCATGCTGAGGTTTTTACGGGCGGCGGGGAAGAGCGGAGCGTTGTCGTTGATGTCGGTCACCTCCAGCTCCACGTGGAAGACGCGCAGCGGCCGCTCCACCAGCACCTCCAGGCGCAGGGCGCACGGCGCGCTCTTCCCGCACAGCTCCTCCCGGTCCAGACGCGAGCTCACCACCAGCGCCCCGCTCGCCCCGCTCACCTCCACGCTCGCACGACGGCCCTGCGACACCAGACGCAGGCGCCGCGACTCCGCATCGCCCGCCTCCAGGCCCAGGTCCTGCGACAGACGACCCACCACCGTCCCGGCCTTGGCTTCCTCCGGCACCGAGTACCGCACCTGACCAGCGACCAGCGACCACGCCGCCTGCACCACCACCACCACCCGCAACACGGAACACCAACTCACGACCATCGCCGCCGCCCAAGCAGCCGCCGCCGCCCGCACGGGCCCCGCACGGCTCCCCGCCGCCGCCCGGACGCACCGGCTCTCCTCACCGCCCCGCGCCGCCCCCCCGCGCTCACAGCCGGGCTCTCCGCCGCACCGGGGCGGAGCCGCCTCAACGCTCCCACGCCGTTTCTGAGCCTGCAGCGACACCGTGTGCTGCTCCGACGTCTCGCACCCTCCCCGCCACTGACCGCGTCCCCGAACCCGGGCTCGTCACCTCCTCTCTCATCCCTTTCTTCCGTTCTCCTCTTTGTTTTTCTTCGTTCTTTTTTTCCCTTCTTTTTTGCTCTTTCCTTCTTCCTATTTCTTTTTTTTTTCCCTTTTTGTTCGCCTTTTTCCCTTCAGTTCTCTATTTTCATTCGTTTCTGTTCTTCCTCATTTCTTTATTACCTTTTTCCTTTTCTCGGTCCATTTTTTCTTCCTTTTCTTCCTTCTCTACCTTGTTCTTTTCACTCTTCCTCTGCCGTACTCTAGTCTGTAGACTGGGTGCTTACTAGTCCCCTCCTGCTCCGCGGCGGACACTATCAAAGACGGAGCCATCAGCGCTAATTACATGTACCGTCAGCGCGCGAGCGCGCGACTCTATCGAAGACGAAGGCTCTTAGAGATCAACTCTCCTCAGCGTCTACAATATCGCTGCACTCTTGTCGTCTCCTTCATGATTTCTTCTGTTCTTTCTCTATTTTCTTCTTTCCTTTATTACTTCCTTGCATCATTTCTTCCTGCCTTCCTTTTTTCTTTCTTACTTTTCCCTCCTTCTTTCTTTATTTCCTTCATTCTTTCTTTTCCTCACCACCTTTCTGTGGACAGTGAGTATTTATTTTCTCTTCATCTCTTTATCTTCTTTTTCTCTATTGCCTCCTTACTTCCTGTTTGCTATTCTCTCTCTCTGTTCTTCCCTCATCCCTTCTCTATCCCCTTACTCCCTCTCTGCAGTCCTGTCCTCCAGCTCTCTTCTTCTTTCCTCTTTGCCTCTGCTTTCTCTCCTTTACCAGTATATATTCTAATATGACTACATCACACCCTCATGGAGAACAGACATGCTGTCATGCAAGGGCTCTTTCCCCTTCCTCACCACTTTTCATCATGACTTACACAGCGTCCCACAGTACCAAGGATGCCGAGCTCCTCAACTCCATTAACCATGCACAGATAATATCGGTGCGTGCTGGTCATCTCCTCTGTCCTCTCTTCCTTCATTCATTCCTTTCTTGCTTCTTTTTCCTTCTTTCATTTTCCCTTTCCTCCTTTTTCCTTCTATAGACTACGACCTTTCCTCTGTCCTTTCTCATGTTTTCCTTCTTCTTATCCCTTTGGTCGTCTCTTCCTTTCCCTTCCATACTCACACTTTTTCTCTTTTTTTTTGTCCTCTTCCTTTTCTTTCTCTTCCTTTTTCTTTCATGCTCTATCCTGACCCATCCTTGCCTCCTGTTCTCTTCTGCTTCCATCCTTCTCTCTTCTTTTCTTTTTTCCCTTTAACAGAATTGTCTTCCACATGGCTACACCACACTTGCCATGAAGCATGGAAATGGCCTTCGGCAAGAGTTTCCATTCCCCTCTTCTTCCGACTTACATGCCTCTGCAGGGGAACAACATTCCTGCATTCCTACAGCCTATGCAATACAGACTGTCTGCTCCTGTACCTTCCCTTCTGAAAGAAGACCACATTCTTCAGCCTCCAGTCCACTCGAGGACCCATGAAATAACACAGCAAGGCAATCATATGGCAAAGAACAGATCTGCTGCATCACAACAGAATCCACCACCCTCAGAAACACAAGTCCAGGTACTTGGGGCTTGGGCATCTGTGCAAACAGCCTCCAATGAGTCCAAAGAACACAAGGGAGTCTTTCCTTCCAGAACTCAAAACCATCACAACCCACCATGACAACTCCCCAGGAAGGCTGAAAAAGCACAGGGCTACCACAGCTCCTGAGAACTCTGCATGGATCTAGATGAAGACTTATTCTTTTGGCCTCGTTTTCAACCTGCACAATGAATGGCAAGCTCTTGCTGTCCCTTTCAGGCAGGCATGCACTGCCAGAACAACACACAGAGAACCCAGAACCACAGTATCCAGCGGCATTAGTCCCCACAGAACACCTCTCACTCATTAGCATTACAATCCAGGCAATATTCAGTCCATCCAACATAAAGATATAACCACTGAAGAGGAACAAAAGTACATCTCTCAGACTCATCTTCTTTAGGTAAGAGCGACTCACCTGTAGCATCACTGGTGGTTACTTTCCAGAATAAGAAACATTTTCAGGGCAGGAGAATTGGTTCTAAGGCACATTTTCCCTTAACATTATCAGAGATTTCTGGGGAACCTGGACAGAAAAAAAATCACATTCTGCAAAAGCCTCAAAATCACTGAGCAACAATCAGTGCTTATGTGCTTCTATCACAGGGGAAGCAGAAGGGACACCTGAAAGCTAAGGATATTCTCTCAACGTCAACCTCAGCTCAAGACAGTGGAAAAGTCTTCCCCCACACTGATGCCAAACAGCCCAAAGCTTTGTAATCAGGCAGCTGTGAAAATTTTATCATCTGCACCTCATTCATGGTTACCAGCACACTGTCAATGTGAGAGAAGGAAAACCAAATGCGTGGAAATTTCTGCTGAGAGAAGAAAACCAAAGAACCCAATTCCATTTTATTGAAACGCAAGGTTTGGCACAATCTTGAATATTGAGAGTGCTTCTTCCCCTGCCTACCAAGAGAGATGAGCGCAGAGATGACTGAGGAGTGCTTGGCATAAGGCAGACAAAGTGATCCAAATTTCAAAAACCACCTGTTGGACCAACAACATACCACATTCAGGAGCAAATAATTAAAGGAAATAGTGGCAGATGTCTTCATATCACACATGAATACCATGGAGGACAAAAGGGTGACTGATGTCAGAACTTCAGGAGGACCTGAGAGGATCCTGGGCACGCAACTCAGTGCATCAGGCCTCTTCTCAAGGTTTTCTATTGGCATCCTCTATGACATGCCATGGGAAATGAGATTTCCAGCTAAATGGACATTCTCCAGTACTTCACCAATGACACAGAACGTGTTCTACCCAGCACCTCCATTTCCCTCAGGAAAGACTCTTCCTCAGTCAAAGTCACCCTCCCAGTGATGCATACCCAGGCCCTACTCCATGACACGAAGAGCATCACTGCCGCAGTACTCAGACATTGCTCCAACAAAATAACATGCCCCAGCCCTCAATACCACGCGGAGAATGACCCAGGCCTTTACACATCCTCATCTTCCCTCATCATCAGCACAAAGACTATAGAGATGGATGCAAAGGCACTCACTTTTTGGCAGACTCTTCCCAGATGCCTGAACTTCACACAAAGTACTTTCTGCCTTTTCAGCATTTTCAGGTGCAAACTCCACAGAGCTGCACATTACAGTTCTTAAAGATTCTGTCATTACAGCTGTGACACCTCAGATCCCAGTCCACACAGATTTGATTCTTCAAGAGAAACACACCAAATGCTAAAGTCTAAGTGTGCTCACAATATCAATGGTGTAGGAAAATTTGTACCATAGAAAAGCAGAGCTGGGCAGCTCTGCAGGGTTTGGTGTGTACTTGCACATATCAGAAGGAGTCATGTGTAATACGACAAAGCATCTCTACTGAGGTGACTGTTCTCTACCGAGGCCCCTGTTCAGGTGCACAAGTAGAGGTATTCGAGAGTACAAAAATTATACCCACCTCATCATCGTGTGCCTTTAAAAATCCTGCCTGCGGAGCACAGAATCATCATGGGAACATCAGTGGTGGTGGAAGCTGCTACAGATGCCGCCACTACACAAGGACAGCAGACTGAAGCTCTACCCTCCCACTACACCCTTCCCAAAACAAGTGGAAAAAGGTCCATCAGCTAGTATTCAGCAGTCTGCATGTCTCCCCCTCTTACCAACACAGAGCCTACATCAGGACAACAGAAGCACAAGGGGCTGTCTCTGGTGCAAGATATTCTTAACCTCAAAAGACATTGTGAGCATTTCAATGCAACTTTCTGTCACAACACCGGTAAGTCCTCAAAGTCCAGACCTTTGGAGCCTGTGAAAGCATCCAGCAGAAGAATACTCTGAAGCCATCCTGCCTCATGCTTCCTTCTAAGCATCCCCCATTCCCCACTCTGGGACATGTGTTCTCAAGACAAGCACATCTCCCATTCTTGTATGCTTATGACATGACTCTTGGGCTTGCCCAAGGATTTCCAAACCTTTTCTATGACAGAAAACCAGTGCTGGGCTGCTCTGCAGGGTTTTGCATGTACGTGCATGTATCAGAACACATTGGTGATAAGAGGACACACCATCTCTGTCGATGCCACTGGTGCAAGTATAAAAGTAGGGGAAGTCAAACTCCTTCTCTGCCCTTACAAATCCTTCCTGAGGAGGCTCAAGGAACCATCATGACAATATCAACAGCTGCTGAAGCTCATTTACACGCCCACCACAACACAATGACAGCAGATTGAAGCACTACCCTCCCACAACACCTTTCCCAAGACAGCAGTGAAAGTGTTCATCAAACAGTATTCCACAGTCTGCACCTCAACCCCCACTTACCAACATATTGCCACCTCGGGTAGGCAGCAGCACAAGGGATTGTCTCTGGTAGGAAATGTGGACATTGCGGGCATTTCAATACCACACACTACCTCAAGATCCATAAGGCCTCCAACTCCAGATGCCTTTAGACCCTGAGAAAGGAGCCTTGGCAGCAACACTCTCTGCCCATCCTGACTCGTGCGCTCCTCTAGGCATCCTCTCTTCAATAGTCTGTGACATGCATTCTCAACACAAGCACATCATCTCCCATTCTTGTCCTCTTATGACACAGCCCATTGTTTTCCCAAAAATTTCCAGTTCCTTCACACAAGGCTTCCAATAAGCAAGGGCAGCCTTCACGTCACGTAATGGCCAGGCCTTACACAGTGCCACTGCCACGTTCACCTCTGTCACATGCCACAATTCCCTTTCCCACCTAAATGCTCAAATGACTTTTGTTTACCATTACTATCCATGACAGCACCATAAAAAACATACAGAAAGTACCATACACATGGTGTCCAGCAAACTCTCGGCAGTTGACCCTTCAGGCAATACTTCAGCAATTTCAGAGGGGAATGTTACAGACCTGAGAGCAATAGTCTTTGTAGAGGTCATGTCGGCACAACTCTAATAGCAATAGGCACTGATTTCATGCTGAGAGAAGCCAACCCTCTTGTTGACAAGAACACCAATCTAGCGGATGATATCTACTGTGTAGCACAATTGGGTTGAGAGGGGTTTTGTTGTTGAAAAGAGAATTTCCAGGCAATTTTTAAGGGTGTTGCTACTAATGCAAATAACGAAAGAATATCAAAACAGGTCAGTGCACATCAAGCCACCAGTCCAGCCAGGAATGCAAGTTCACAGGACATTGTGGGCATGTCAGTATCGCACGCTATCTCAAGACACAGAAGGGCTCCAACTTCAGACACCCTGGGAGCCTGTGAGAAGATCCTGGGCAGGAAGATTCGGTGCCCTTCCTGTCTCATGCGCTTCTCTAGGCATCCTCCATTCCCCATTCTGGGATGTGTGTTCTCAAGACAAACAGATCATCTCCCACTATTGCCTTATGACATGGACCATGGTCTTCCCAAGGATTTCCAGTTCCTTCACACAAGTCTTCCCACTGCTCAAGGTCACCCTTCACAACAAGAGATGGACATGCCCTACTCCCACATTTACCTCTGAAACATGACATAGTTTCCTTTCCCACCTCAGGGCTCACTCCAGCTTTTGCAGACCCTAGGAACACTGGTGGCTCAAATTCAGCCAGCAGTCAACCAACACCCCCAGGTCCTTTTCTGCCAGGCAGCTCTCCAGCCACTCTGCCCCAAGCCTCTAGTGCTGCATGGGGGTTGGTGTAATCCAAGAACAGGACACGGCACTTGGCCTTCTTCAACCTCATGCCATTGGCCTCAGCCCATCAATCCAGCCTGTCCACATCCCTCTGCAGACCCTCAAGCAGGTCCACACTCCCACCCACCTTGGTGTTGGCTGCAAACTTACTGAGGGTGCCTTCGATCCCCTCGTCCAGATCATTCATAAAGATATAAAGAGAACAGGCCACAGTACCAAGCCCTGCGGAACACCACTCGTGACCCACTGACAACTGGATTTAACTCCGTTCACCACCACCCTCTGCGCCCGGCCCTCCAGCCACTTTTTTACCCAGCGCAGAGTACTCCCGTCCAAGCCACGGGCAAACAGTTTCTCCAGCAGAATGCTGTGGGAAACCCTATCAAAGGCTTTACATAAGTCAAGATAAACAACATCCACAGCCTTTCCCTCATCCACCAAGCGGGTCACTTTGTCACAGAAGGAGATCGGGTTTGTCAAGCAGGACCTGCCTTTCCTGAACCCATGCTGACTGGGCCTGATCACACGGTTGTCCTCCATGTGCCACATAATGGCACTCAGGGTGATCTGTTCCATGACCTTCCCAGGCAACAAGGTCAGACTGACAGGCCTGTACTTCCCCAGATCCTTCTTCCAGCCCTTCTTGTGGATCGGCATCATTCATTTCATGCTATGACAGAACAAACCAAACATTGACAAGCACCCCAATTCAACAGATTCTATTGATTCTGTAGGAGACTTTGGGGTTTGGGGTTTTGTTATCAGGGGATTTGTTTGTTGGTTGGTAGGGCTTTTGTGTTAAAAAGAAGGTTTACGGGTCTCTTGTGACGGTGTGGCTGCAGATACAAATCCTGAAAAACATCATAAAAGCCAGCGTACATCATGCCACTTCTCTGGTCAGGAACACGAGTCCACAAACATTCCCATCAGTGAGAGCACCATAAAAAACCTAGAGATGGTATCATATACACTGTGTTCAACAGACTCGCTGTAATTGATGACACTTCATGTTTTGCAATGCTTCAGCTATACCAGATGGAAATGTTACACACCTCGGCACTGTGTTACACATCTGAAATGTTACACAGTTATTTGTAGAGATGGTGTCAGGATAGCTCTGGCAATGGGCATAGGTTTCCTTCTGTGAGAGAACAACCCAAATGTTGATGAGCACAGCACTGCAATGGATAATATCTAACGTATGGGACAATTTGGGGTTTTTTTTTGAAAAGAAGGTTTCCAGGGCTTCCATAAGGCTGACAATGTTGATGCAAATACTGAAAGACTCTCAAAAGAGCCCTGCGTACATCATATCCTGTCACTTCTCCACACAGGAACGGCAATCTATAACATGGATTGGGGCAGCAGGAAAAGAAAATTCCCCTTTCTGACACCTACCTTGGGTCACACTCCCCTCCCTGAACACTTTATTCTAGAATGTAAAGTAACACCACAGGTGGAAAAAGAACATAGGAAAAGTCCACAACGCCATCCCTACTTTCTGAAAGACTCTGGTGGGTGAATAAATATCACAAAATCACAGCACGGGGGCAGAAGATCCTGAAGTCCAATGGTCACCCTGAGTCACAAACTTGAAAAGCACAATCAAAGAAGAGGAGGACAGAGTATTCGACGAGAAACCACAGCTGCAACCAGCACAGTCTTCAGACAGCAATGGTGTCTGATAAGTGCAATAAAGCACTAAATACAGCCAGGGGGACCGTCACCACCACAGCCTGAGACTCTTGCACTCCTTCAGCAAGCTCGGGTGGAAATGCTACACACCAGCAAGCCGATGACATTGCACCTCTCGTCGCAATCACACTCACACCGGCAACAGTAAATCTCAGCTGCATCGGTAAAAGCTAGTGGGTGCTGCAATACAGTTAATTTTCCCCAAAAAAGCAAAAGCCGAAGGGGCTGAGGCAAGGACGCGAAGGCAGAGGGTCCCATTCACAGGTCCCATTCACATCCTTAAGCACCCGACAACCACCCACCGCCCCCGCGGGATGCGGCCACCTCCCAACAGCGACTGCCCAGGGGACGGGACGGGAGGGTTAGAAGGGGCGAGAGGTGAGAAAGGGAGGGCCACTGACCGTGTCCAGGAGAGCGGGCGCCTCCGGATGCGTCTCCTTCGCCGCGGGCACGGGCGGCGGCGGCGGCGGCGGGAAGTTGGGGCTGAAAACCATCAGGTCGCTCTTGCCCGCGCCGTCCGCCACGCACAGGCTCCGGCTCTGCCGCTGCGAGTACGACCAGCTCCCCACTTCGCTGGCGCACACCAGCGTCGCCGCACCGGGCCCCGACAGCACGGCCGCCCGCGGCGCCCACCGCGACGCCACGTACAGCACCACCGCCAGCAGGAACAGGCTCGACACCGCGCAGATCGCCACCACCAGCCACACGTTCGTCGCCGCAGACGACGACACCGACGCGCCGCCCTCCGCCGGACGCAGCCCTACCCCCGACAACGACGACGACGACGACGAGCCCGCGGCCGCCAGCGCCGCCTCGCCGCCCTCCACCAGCGACACGCTCAGCGTGGCCGTGGCCGAGAGCGACGGCTCCCCGTGGTCACGCACCACGATCACCAGCCGCTGCCGCGGGCCGTCCGCCTCCTCCAGCGCCCGCGCCGTGCTCACCTCGCCGCTGTACAGCCCCACGCGGAACGGGCCCTTCCCCCGCGGCTCCCACAGCTCGTAGCGCAGCCACGCGTTGTAGCCCGAGTCCGCGTCCACCGCCCGGATCTTCGCCACCACCTGCCCCGCCGGCGTCCCCCACGACGCCCACGCCCACGCCCACACCGACCCCGACCCCGGCACCGACGCCGCCTCCGACGACGACCCGGACCACGCGCCGCCGCCCGACGCCGGCAGCAGCGCCGGCGCGTTGTCGTTCTCGTCCACCACGAAGACCTGCACCGTGGCGTTGCCGCACAGCGACGGCTCCCCCGCGTCCACCGCACGCACCTCGAACTGCAGCACCTGCACCTCCTCGTAGTCCAACGGCCGCAGCGCCCACAGCCGCCCGCTCTCCGCGTCCACCGACACGTAGCTCGACGCCGACCGCCACCCCCCGCCCGACGATGCGCCCCCGACACCCCCCTCCCACACCGAGTAGCTCACGCGCCCGTTGCCCGCCTCGTCCGGGTCCCGCGCCCACACGCGCGCCAGCTCCGCGCCCGCCGCGTTGTTCTCCCGCGCCAGCACCGTGTACACCGCCTGCGCGAACGCCGGCGCGTTGTCGTTCACGTCCGACACCGGTACACGCACCCCGCGACTGGCGCGCAGCGGCGGCGACCCGCCGTCCTCCGCACGCACCTCCACCTCGTACTCCGACACCCGCTCCCGGTCCAGCGCCTCCCGCAGCACCAGCGAGTACGACCCCGCGAACGTCGACACCAGACCGAACGGCGACGCCGGCCACACCGCGCACCGCACGCGCCCGTTCGACCCCGAGTCCCGGTCCGACACGCTCAGCAGCGCCACCACCGTCCCCACCGCCGCGTCCTCCGACACCGGCACCGACAGCGACGTCACCCACACCTCCGGCGCGTTGTCGTTCACGTCCAACACCTCCAGCTCCACGCTGCAATGGCCCGATAGCGGGGACGTCCCCTTATCTTTCGCCTTAACGTGTAGGTCGTAGAAAGTAACTGTCTCAAAGTCCAGGGCGCCCCTCAGTCTGATCTCCCCACTGTTCGCATCGATGCTGAATACATCTGAGGCCGAGGCAGGAACAATAGTATCAATTTCATAAAGCACTTCCCCATATATTCCCAAGTCTGGATCCGTGGCGTTCACACGCACCACCAGCGTCCCCTCTGCAGCGCTCTCCGGCAGCTGCACTTTATACACAGACTGGTTGAACTGGGGCGCGTTGTCATTCACGTCCAGCACCGAGATCAAGAGCTCCATCGTGCCCGTCAGCGGCGGACGGCCACCGTCACTCGCCGTCAACACCAAACGGTGCATAGGCAAAGTCTCGCGGTCCAGCGGTTTCGTGAGTACCAGGAACACAGATTTCCTTATTTCATCAGAGGATTTAACATCGAGTGTAAAGTGCTCGCTGGGGCTGAGTGTATAGGAGAGCTGCGCGTTCTCTCCGATATCTGCATCCGACGCGCCCTCCAGCGGAAACCGGGACCCCGGCAGCGTAGTGAATTCCGCGATGCTGAGGTTTTTGCGGGCGGCGGGGAAGAGCGGAGCGTTATCGTTGATGTCGGTCACCTCCAGCTCCACGTGGAAGACGCGCAGCGGCCGATCCACCAGCACCTCCAGGCGCAGGGCGCACGGCGCGCTCTTCCCGCACAGCTCCTCCCGGTCCAGACGCGAGCTCACCACCAGCGCCCCGCTCGCCCCGCTCACCTCCACGCTCGCACGACGGCCCTGCGACACCAGACGCAGGCGCCGCGACTCCGCATCGCCCGCCTCCAGGCCCAGGTCCTGCGACAGACGACCCACCACCGTCCCGGCCTTGGCTTCCTCCGGCACCGAGTACCGCACCTGACCAGCGACCAGCGACCACGCCGCCTGCACCACCACCACCACC
This sequence comes from Larus michahellis, assembly GCF_964199755.1. Classification (NCBI taxonomy): domain Eukaryota; kingdom Metazoa; phylum Chordata; class Aves; order Charadriiformes; family Laridae; genus Larus; species Larus michahellis. The sequence continues at coordinate 1,546,861 of NC_133906.1, read as the reverse complement.
CGCAACACGGAACACCAACTCACGCCCATCGCCGCTGCCCAAGCAGCCGCCGCCGCCCGCACGGGCCCCGCACGGCTCCCCGCCGCCGCCCGGACGCACCGGCTCTCCTCACCGCCCCGCGCCGCCCCCCCGCGCTCACAGCCGGGCTCTCCGCCGCACCGGGGCGGAGCCGCCTCAACGCTCCCACGCTGTTTCTGAGCCTGCAGCGACACCGTGTGCTGCTCCGACCTCTCACACTCTCCCCGCCACCGACCGTGTCCCCGGACCCAGGCTCTTAATACCCTCTCTCGTCTCTTCCTTCTGCTCTTTTTCTTCTTTCCCTCTTTCTCCCTTTCCTCCCTCCCCCCTCCATTTTCCTTGTTGTTTGCTTACATAGATACCTTTCTCTCCTTTTTTCTTCCTTTCTCCTTTCCGTTCTTCCTTCAATTATCTCTTATTCTTCGTTTCTCTCTTTCTTCCTTTGCAAGTCATCCTTGTCCCCCTTCTTTTGCTACTTTCTTCTCTTTCACCCTTCTTCCTTCTCTTTCTTCCTTCTCCTTTTCGGTCTTGCCTTGCTGTATTCTATCCTTGCCTCCCCCTTCTCTTTCGTTTCCAGTCTTGTCTCTTCACACCCGCTGGCAGCTTCCCAGCCGGCTGCGGCGCCCCGGGGGAGACAATCAAAGACAGTCTCAAAGACCATCAGCACTAATTATGGGACATCGGCGCCTGAGGTCGGTACTTTATCTAAGGTGGAGGCTGTTAGGGACCAACTCCTTTCAGAGCGTAGAGATATTGACGTCGTGCTGGTAATCTCCTTTATCGTCTCCTCTTGCATTTCTTTCTCTTCTTTTTTTTTTTACCTTTCTTTCTTTTTACTTTCCTACACTCCTTCCTTGTCTTCTTCCTCCCGTTCTGCCAGTCTCTTCTTCTTTCTGCCAGTCTCTTTCTCCCTTTTTTCCTACCCTTTCTTCTCCTGCTTCTTCTTTCTTCTCTCTTCTCTTTCCTTCACACTTTCTTTTTCTCTTTCCTTTTTTCCCTGCCCGGCCTCACTTTTGCCTCCTGATCTTTTCTGTTTATACAAAAACAGTCGAGCCGTTCCCTCTTCCTTTCTTTTTCTCCTTAACCAAGATGTTTACTAAAGGTCTGCACCATGCTCGCAATAAAACATGGACATCTCTTCAGGCAAGAGCCCTCTTTCCTTCTCATCACCACTCTTCATCAAGACTTACACAGCGTCTCCAAGTACTAAGGATGCTGAGGTCCTCCACCCCATTCATCGTGTTGAGAGAACATTGGTGCATGCTGGTAATCTCCTCTGTCATCACTTCCTTCTTTCCTGTTTCTTCTTTCTTTCTATCTTTCTTCCTTTCTCTCTATCTTTCTTTTTTTCTCTTTCTTCCCTGCTTGTTTCTTACTTGCACAGATTCTGTCCTTCCCTTCTTTCTTTTGCTCTTCCATCCTCTCTCATCTTTGGTGTTTTTCTTTTTTTGACCTGCCTTCTCCTTGCCTTCCCTTCTCTTCTACCTCCATTCTTCTATCTTCTATGCATTTTTCTGTGATCAAAAAGTTTTTAAAACATATACACCACACTTGCCATTAGCCACAGCCATTCCCTTTGGCTAGAGCTCTCATTCCTCTTCCCTACCACCTTCCATCCTTCAAACAGGGAACAACCTTCCTGCTTTCCTCCAGTCTTTGAACCTGCACCTCCCCTCATCGTCTCAAAGAAGAACACACTCTGCAGCATATCAGCCATCTCAAGGACCCAGCAAATAACAGAGTAAGGTAATCATATGGCAAAGAACAGCTCTGCTACATCACAAAAGAATCCACCACCACACTCTGAAACACAAGCCCAATACCCAGATATTTGGACGCCTGGTAAAAAAGGCTCCTCAGAGTCCACACAACACAGCCAAGTCTCTCCTTTGGAAACTAAAACCCACCACAGACCAGCACCACAATCCTCCACAAAGGCTGAAAAAGCACAGGGCAACCACTGCTCCCAACAGCTCTTCATATACCTCGATTCTTCCAGGCTCTTTTTACCACCTGCACACTCAAAGTCAAGCTCTTCCATTCCCTTTCAGACAGGCATGCACTGCCAGAACAATACATGTCGTGTCCCAGTCTCAGTAAAAAGGGGGGGTCAGTGACTTCAGATTCATAAATTCTCAACAGTGCGGACTAAGATGAGATAAATCTCAAGGTCCATATAGAAACATTTATTAGCTTACAAAATGGTTAGTATAGGTCTTCACAAGTCCATGATAATTGGTTAGGTATATAAAAAATTATGGCAAGTGATGAGGTATGCATTGTGTTACTTAACAACAGGTATAGGACAACTTATGGCAAGCAGTTACTTACCAATTCTAAGAGAAAAGAGAAACTGAGGGATAGAGAAAGGAAAAGATGTAGAAAAAGACAAGAGAGAGAGAGATCACCAGTCCTGGTTCCAGTGTCTTTTTCAGGGAATCTTCCCAGGCATAATCTTCTTCTTTCTTGGAAAAATCTTCCCAGGCACAATCTTCTTTCTTGGGAAGAATCTTCCCAGGCACTATGTTCTTTTGTTTCTTCTTTGTTCCCTCCTAGGGACACTGATTTTCCCCTTTTATGTTTGCTGAATTAGCATGGTCCACCCCCCTTGCTGAGGACAGCCTCGTCTCAGGTTTCTCCCTTCTCCCAGGTGATGTGTAGCATGATTTGGGTGGAGAGACAAGTGCCATAGTCATACATGTTTAGCATGATCTCTATAATCTTCATTAGCATATGCAGGGCTGTGCGTTTTCATATGCATTTCACAGATGATGAAGCAAAGGTCACTCATCGGACACAACGGCCTTGAGAACTGAAAACTAGCAAGCTCACCACAGGAGTGGCAGAACCATCCTGTCTTCACAAGACAGTTCTCCTACACTTTCAGACGCCAGAAGTGTTAGCCTTATCAGATCTTTGAAGGCCAGGCCTGCATTATTTATTTCCTTGTGAGTGTTTGAGGCATTCCATTGAAGGCTTGGAGGGCCTTCTGCCCCTCGGCAGGGAATTTACAGCCCATCCCTTACAACACACCGAGATCCTCAGTACCCAGGAACATTAGTCCCCTCACAATAGCACGCTCAACCCTAACAGCCTAGCAAAAACCACGAGGGCAACACCATGGCATTTTTATTGAGAACATCCCCTTTGACGCCCAACACATCCACTCAAAGAAATGCATTGCAGTCCCACAGAATACCTCTCTTTCATCAGCATGGGACAACTGTCACACAGCCAAACAAAAGCCATCGAGGCGACATCACAACATTTTCACAGAGATCACTTCCTCATCACCCAACCCAACCACTCCGTGAAACACATTAGGGTCCCTCCTCAATCCATCCTTGCTACCACCCGCTCAAATTGTGCCTGGAAGAATCAGGAAAGGAACAAGACCAGGCAGTGGTGCTTTGCTGCTCCAAACCTATAGGCATTACAGCCCAGGTAACATTCAGTCAATTGAACGTGAAGATCACACAACTAAACAGGAACAAGAGTACTCATCCTGTTCAGGAATGAGCAACTTACCTGTAGAATCACTGGTTCATTCATCAAAATAAAAAACATTTTCAGGAAAGGAGAACTGATTTTAAGGGACATTTTTAACTAATACTATGAGAAATCCCTGGGGAAGCCGGACAGAAAAAAAGCCCTCATGTTCTGCAAAAGCCTTGAGAAAGCTGGACAGTGCACAGTGCTCCCTTACACACCTCTGCCACAAGGAAAGTAGAAGGGAGACCCAAAAATTAAGGACATTCTCTAAATGATAACCTCAGCTCATGATAGTGAAAAGGCACCCCTCAAACCGATGACAAACTGCCCAAACGTCTGCAACTTGACAGCTGCCACAATTCCACAGGCTGTGTCTCATCCACCGTTACCAACACATTGACAATCTGAGAGGAAAAAAAAAAAACAAGGTAGGAGTTTTTGGTAATAAGAGGGAAGAAAACCAAAGGATCCCATCCCACTGTATGAAAACACAAGAAGAGAATAACAGAGCATGAGGATATATAGAAATTCTGGAGGCCCTGAGAGGATCACGGGAAGGCAGCACTGTCTGCGGAAGCTTTTCTTGATGTTTTCTAGTGGCATCCTCTATCCCACACCTGGGGAAACGGCATCTCCAGCTAAGCAGATGTACTCCAGTTCCTCCCAATGACACAGACCATGTTCTAACCAGCATCTTCATTTCCCTCAGGCAAGGCTGTTCCCTACTCAAGGTCACACTCCCCATGACGCATGCCTGGCCCTACTACAGCCACTCACAGGATCTCTCCCACAGTACCCAGATACTGCTCCAGCCCAACAACATGCCCCAGCCCTAGACCCCGGTATGAACATGAGCCAGGTCTTTCCACATCCTCACCTTCCCTCACAAATGCCATGAAGAACATATGGACAGCTGCAAAGCCACACAGTGTCTGACAGACTCTACACTGCTGACTGAACCGCACCCTGAACATTTTGTAACTTTCATCAGGCTCCAATGAAAACATCTGAGCTCTGCATTAGAACTTAAAGGTTCTGTGACTACAGCTTGACAGCTCTGAGTCCTGTGTGCACAGATTTTATTCTTTGAGAAAATCACACAAAATACTGAAGAAAACATGCACTCACTATGTCAACTGGGTGGGAGAATTTGTACCAGAGAAAACCAGAGCTGGGCTGCAGTGCAGGATTTGCTGTGTATGTGCACCCACCTGAAGGAGTTGAGCATAACAACAGGACACATCACCTCTATCAAGCCCAACTTTTGGGGAAAGCAGAGAAGAAAACCAAAGGATGTCATTCCACTGCATTGAAATGCCAGGTTTGCCAACATCCTGAATACGGAGATCACTTCTTCCCCTCCCTAGCAAGACCAGAGAGGTAACCAAGGAAGGTTGAGAGAAGGATGGCAGCATGATCCAAATTTCAAAAAGCTTCTGCTTAAACGACAGCATTCCACATCTAAAACAAGCAAGGAAAGGCACGTATGTCAGTTATCTTCACAAGCCCTAATACCACAGAGAACAACAGGGCACAAGGACGTGCAGAACTTATGGAGTTACTGAGAGAACACTGCCCTGTGCACCAGGCCTCTTCTCAAGGTTTTCTATGGGCATCCTCTACCCCAAGCACTGGGAAATGCCATCTCCACAGCTAAACATACATTATCCAGGCCTTCCCCAATGACACAGATGGTGTTCTACCCAGCATCTCCATCCAAAGTCACCTTCCCATTGACGCATACCCAGGCCCTACTCCATGACACTAGGACCATCACTGACACAATACACAGATGTTCCTCCATCACAATAACATGCCCCAGCTCTAAACACCACTCTGAGCATCACCCAGGTCTTGCTCATCACATTCCCATCTCGCTGGCACAAAAACATACAGACAGATGCAAAGGCACTCACTGTCTGGCACACTCTTCCCAGATGCCTGAAGTTCACCCAAAACACTTTCTGCCTTTTCAGCAAGTTCAGGTGCAAACTCTAGAGCTGCACATTACAGTTCTTAAAGTTCCTGTTATTACAGCTGTGACAGCTCAGATCTCAGTCCACACAGATTATATTCTTCAAGAGAACCACACCAAATGCCAAAGCATAAGCGCACTCACAGTATCAACTGGGTGGGAAAATTTGTACCATAGAAAACCAGAGCTGGGCTGCTGTGCAGGGTTGGTTGTGTACTTGCACATACAAGAATGAACCATGTGTGCTAGGACACAGCATCTCTACTGAGGCGACTGTGCAAGTGCACAAGTAGAGGCAGTCGAGAGTACAAAGATTATACCCACCTCATCAGGTGCCCTTAAAAATCCTGGCTGAGGAGGAGCAAGGAGCCATCATGTTAACATCAATGGCTGGAGAAGATTGTGTACATGCCCACCACAGCACAAAGACAGCAGACTGAAGTGCTACACACCCACAATACCTTTCCCAAAACAAGAAGGAAAAGGTCCATCAGACAGTATTCCGCAGTCTACATCTCAGCCCCTCTTACCAACAAATTGCCTACGTCAGACTGACAGCAGCATGAGGAGCCATCTCTGGTGGGAGATATTCAAAACTTCAAAGGACATTGTGGGCATTTCAGTACCACAAACTATCTAAAAATCCACAAGGCCTACAACTCCAGACCCTAGGGAGCCTCGGAAAGGACCCTGCAAAAAAACACAATGTACCCATCCTGCCTCATGCTCTCCTCTAGGCATCCTCCATTCCTCACTCTGGGACATGTGTTCTCAAGACAATTCATCATCTCCCATTCTTGTCTTCTTATGACATACCCATGATCTTCCAAATATCTCCAGTTCCCTCACACAAGTCTTCCCACTAACCAAGGGCACTTTTCAAAATAGGAGGTGTCCAGACCCTACTCAGTGACACTGCCACATTCACCTCCACCACATGCCACAGTGCCCCCTTCCCATCTCAACAGTCAATCTGAGTTTTGCTCACCCTTCCCATCAATGAGACCACCATAAGAAACATTCAGATGGTATGGTATACATGGCGTCCAGCAAACTCTCAGCAGATGACCCTTCACGTTTGGCAATGCTTCAGCAATTTCAAAGGGGAACATTACAGACCTGAGAACAATACTCCTTGTAGAGGTCATGTTGGCACAACTCTAATGGCAACGGGCACTGATTTCATGATGAGAGAAACCAACCCACATGTTGAAGAGAACACCAATCTAGTAGATGATATCTACTGTGTAGCAAATTGGGTTCAGCCAATTTTTTGTGGTTGAAAAGAGAATTGGAAGCAATTGGTAATGGAGTTGCTATAAATGCAAATGATGAAAGAATATGAAAACAGGTCAGTGTATATCAAGACAATAGTCCAGCCAGAAACAAAAGTTCACAACCCGGGTAGGAGAGCGGGAGAAAAAATAGAAAGTTCCCATTTCTAACACCTTGGGTCGTACTCCTCTGACTAAACACTTTCTACTACTAACTTTGGTTACAACATACTTGGAAAAAGAACACAGGAAAATTCCACAATGACTTCCCAATGTTCATAATGACTCCAATGGATCAAAGAACATGGAGAAATCACACCATTGGAACAGAAAATCCATGACAAGTCCCAATTGTGCAAAAGTCTATTACAGACGAGAACGAAAGAAGAGGAGGACAGAGAATAAATCACTTCTAATATCAGCACGGTCAGCAGTCAGCGAAGGCAATAAAACACGAAAGAGTGCCTGGGGGACTGTCACCACCACAGCCTGTGTCTCTTGCACTCCTTCAGCAAGCTCGGGTGGAAATGCCATACCCCAGTAAAGACAGAGCGTCTGCAAACCTGACGTCGTGGAACCTCTCATCGTAATCGGCCGTCATTTTAATCTACAGAAACACAACTCACCCACAACACCGAACCTCAGCTGCGGGCTGTAACTGCTACTGGGTGTGTCAAATCTTTCTTTATCTTTCCCCCGAAACAAGGGGCGGGAAGCTGCGGCAAGGACGCAAAGGGAGGTGCTCTCATGAACAGGTCCCATTCACATTATTAAGCACCCGACAACCACCCACCACCCGCGGGATGAGACCCCCTCCCAACAGCGACTGCCCAGGGGACGGGACAAAAGGGAAAGAAGGGCGAGAAAAGGGAAAGGGGCGAGAGGCGAGAAAGGGAGGGCCACTGACCGTGTCCAGGAGAGCGGGCGCCTCCGGATGCGTCTCCTTCGCCGCGGGCACGGGCGGCGGCGGCGGCGGCGGCGGGAAGTTGGGGCTGAAAACCATCAGGTCGCTCTTGCCCGCGCCGTCCGCCACACACAGGCTCCGGCTCTGCCGCTGCGAGTACGACCAGCTCCCCACTTCGCTGGCGCACACCAGCGTCGCCGCACCGGGCCCCGACAGCACGGCCGCCCGCGGCGCCCACCGCGACGCCACGTACAGCACCACCGCCAGCAGGAACAGGCTCGACACCGCGCAGATCGCCACCACCAGCCACACGTTCGTCGCCGCAGACGACGACACCGACGCGCCGCCCTCCGCCGGACGCAGCCCTACCCCCGACAACGACGACGACGACGACGAGCCCGCGGCCGCCAGCGCCGCCTCGCCGCCCTCCACCAGCGACACGCTCAGCGTGGCCGTGGCCGAGAGCGACGGCTCCCCGTGGTCACGCACCACGATCACCAGCCGCTGCCGCGGGCCGTCCGCCTCCTCCAGCGCCCGCGCCGTGCTCACCTCGCCGCTGTACAGCCCCACGCGGAACGGGCCCTTCCCCCGCGGCTCCCACAGCTCGTAGCGCAGCCACGCGTTGTAGCCCGAGTCCGCGTCCACCGCCCGGATCTTCGCCACCACCTGCCCCGCCGGCGTCCCCCACGACGCCCACGCCCACGCCCACACCGACCCCGACCCCGGCACCGACGCCGCCTCCGACGACGACCCGGACCACGCGCCGCCGCCCGACGCCGGCAGCAGCGCCGGCGCGTTGTCGTTCTCGTCCACCACGAAGACCTGCACCGTGGCGTTGCCGCACAGCGACGGCTCCCCCGCGTCCACCGCACGCACCTCGAACTGCAGCACCTGCACCTCCTCGTAGTCCAACGGCCGCAGCGCCCACAGCCGCCCGCTCTCCGCGTCCACCGACACGTAGCTCGACGCCGACCGCCACCCCCCGCCCGACGACGCGCCCCCGACACCCCCCTCCCACACCGAGTAGCTCACGCGCCCGTTGCCCGCCTCGTCCGGGTCCCGCGCCCACACGCGCGCCAGCTCCGCGCCCGCCGCGTTGTTCTCCCGCGCCAGCACCGTGTACACCGCCTGCGCGAACGCCGGCGCGTTGTCGTTCACGTCCGACACCGGCACACGCACCCCGCGACTGGCGCGCAGCGGCGGCGACCCGCCGTCCTCCGCACGCACCTCCACCTCGTACTCCGACACCCGCTCCCGGTCCAGCGCCTCCCGCAGCACCAGCGAGTACGACCCCGCGAACGTCGACACCAGACCGAACGGCGACGCCGGCCACACCGCGCACCGCACGCGCCCGTTCGACCCCGAGTCCCGGTCCGACACGCTCAGCAGCGCCACCACCGTCCCCACCGCCGCGTCCTCCGACACCGGCACCGACAGCGACGTCACCCACACCTCCGGCGCGTTGTCGTTCACGTCCAACACCTCCAGCTCCACGCTGCAATGGCCCGACAGCGGGGGCGTCCCCTTGTCTCTCGCTTCGATCTCCAGGTCATACGACTGAACGTCTTCAAAATCCAGTTCACCGGCAGTCCGTATTTCCCCGGAATTTCTGTCAATTATGAAAAGGTCCTGAACTTTGGCAGGCATCGTATCGCTAAACGAATAATATAGCTCCTGATTAATTCCCTCATCTTTGTCTGTCGCTGTTAGCTGCAGAAACACAGTTCCCGGGGGAACATTCTCCTGCAGCTGCACTTGATACACTGACTGGTTGAACTGGGGCGCATTGTCGTTGGCGTCCAGCACCAAGATCAAGAGCTCCATCGTGCCCGTCAGCGGCGGACGGCCACCGTCACTCGCCGTCAACACCAAACGGTGCACAGGCAAAGTCTCGCGGTCCAGAGATTTCTTTAATACGAGGACTAGCGACACTTTGTTTTCATTTTTAGATTTCACTTCCAAACCGAAATTGTCGCTGGGGCTGAGTGTATAGGAGAGCTGCGCGTTTGCTCCGATATCTGCATCCGACGCGCCCTCCAGCGGAAACCGGGACCCCGGCACGGTGGTTAATTCAGCCATGCTGAGGTTTTTACGGGCGGCGGGGAAGAGCGGGGCGTTGTCGTTGATGTCGGTCACCTCCAGCTCCACGTGGAAGACGCGCAGCGGCCGATCCACCAGCACCTCCAGGCGCAGGGCGCACGGCGCGCTCTTCCCGCACAGCTCCTCCCGGTCCAGACGCGAGCTCACCACCAGCGCCCCGCTCGCCCCGCTCACCTCCACGCTCGCACGACGGCCCTGCGACACCAGACGCAGGCGCCGCGACTCCGCTTCGCCCGCCTCCAGGCCCAGGTCCTGCGACAGACGACCCACCACCGTCCCGGCCTTGGCTTCCTCCGGCACCGAGTACCGCACCTGACCAGCGACCAGCGACCACGCCGCCTGCACCACCACCACCACCCGCAACACGGAACACCAACTCACGACCATCGCCGCTGCCCAAGCAGCCGCCGCCGCCCGCACGGGCCCCGCACGGCTCCCCGCCGCCGCCCGGACGCACCGGCTCTCCTCACCGCCCCGCGCCGCCCCCCCGCGCTCACAGCCGGGCTCTCCGCCGCATCGGGGCGGAGCCGCCTCAACGCTCCCACGCCGTTTCTGAGCCTGCAGCGACACCGTGTGCTGCTCCGACGCTTCGCACGCTCCACACCGCCGACCGTGTCCCCGGACACGGGTTGTCACCTCCTCTCCTGTGTCTTCCTCTTACCCTTTCTTTTTCTTCTTCCTCCCTTCCTCTCTTTCTTTCCTTTCCCATGCTTGCTTGCTGTTTACTTCCTTAGGTTCCTTTATTCCGTTCTTCCTCTTTCTGCCTTCCTTTCTCATTCCTACGTTTTTATAGTCGTTTTCTACTTTAGTGTCTTTCCTATTTTCTCTCTCTGTTTTCTTCTCTTTCCTTCTCTTTCATCTCTCTTTTCTTCCTTCTTCGTTTCGTTCTTACCCTTCCGTTCCCTGGTCTTTACACCCCTTTCCCTTCTCTTTCCGTCCTTCTCTCGTCTTCACCCCCGCTGACAGCTACCCAGATGCCTCCAGCACAGCGGCGGAGACCATCAAAGACGGAGCCATCAGACGGGGCGCTAATTACGGAACATCAGTGCTGGAGGTCGGTACTCTAACCAAGGCGGAGGCTGTTAGGAACGAACCTTTTTTCTCCTTCATGATTTCTTTCCTTCTTTCCTTCTCATCTTCCTTCCCTTATTATTTCCTTGCTTCATTTATTCCGTCCTTTTTCTGTCTTTTTTTTCCATCTACCTTCTTTCCTTATGTCTTGCATTTCTGCCTTCTTGCCTTCTTTCTCTCCCTCACCACCTTTCTGTGTACAGTGATAGCATCCGTGCATGCTAGTAAACTCGCTTATCTTCCTTTCTTCATCCGCTTTCTCTCAATTGCTTGCTTCGAACTTTCTTTCTCTCTATTGCTTTTCTTTCTCTCTATTGTTCCCTCCTTCTTTCTCTTCTGTATTCCCTTATTCCTTCTCTTCTTTTTCCCGTCATGGACCTCCCCTTATTTTCTTCCCTTTCCCAGTATATTTTCTATGTGACTACATCACAACTGCCGCCATGGATCACAGCACATGGCCTCAGGCGAGAGCTCTTTCCTCTTCCTCACCACTTTTCATCAAGCCTTACACAGCGTCCCTGAGTACCAAGGATGCCAAGGTTCTCAGTTCCATTAACCATGCCTACATAACATTGCTGCATGCTAGTAATACATTTGGTCCCTCCCTCCCTCTTTCCTTCTTTCCTTCCTTCCTCCCTTTCTCCCTCCCTTCCTTTTTCTTCCTCCTTTCTTTCTCCCTTGCTTCCTTTTTGCCTTGCATAGATTTCTTCCCTTCCTGCTTCCTTTCTCCTTCTTTCCTTCTTCCTTTCTCTTTCTTCCTCTCTTCTGTGTTCTTTTTCTATTTTCTCTCTCCTCCTTCTTGTCTTTCTCTTCCTTTTTCTTTTCTTCTCTGTCCTCTCCTTATCTTGCTTCCCGTTCTCTTCTGCGTCCATCCTTCTCTCTTCTTTTCCCCCTTTAACAAAATATTTTCCACATCACTACATCACACTTTCTCTGAAGCATAGAAATGCCCTTGACAAGAGTTATTCCCCTACCCTTCCGCCTTCCATGCCTCCACATGGGGAACAAGCTTCCCACTTTGCTATGGTCTATGCAATAGAGACAGATGTCTCCTGCACGTCCCCATTTCTTCTAAAGGAAGACAACAACCTTCAGCCTCCAGTCCACTCAACCACCCACCAAATAACACAGCAAGGCAATCATATGGCAAAGAACAGCTCTGCTACACCACAACAGAACCCACCACCCTCGGAAACACAAGCCCCACGTACTTGGACATCCGCACAAATAGGTTTCAATGAGCATAAACAACTTAAGGGAGTCTTTCCTTCAGGCACTCAAACCCATCACAGACCAGCAAGAAAATCCTCCAAGATGGTATCTCAGGGAAGAGCTGTTCCTCTGGCCTCATTTTCCACCTGCACGTTGAATGGCAAGCTCTTGCTGTCTCGTTCAGGCAGGCATGCACTGCCAGAACACAACAAGATCCTCAGTACCCAGGGACATTAGTCCCCAAGAATACCGGTCCCTCATCACCATGAAACACAGCCAGACAAAAGCCACCAAGGTAACACCATGACATTTTCACTGAGAACATTCCCACAACACCCGACACATCCACCCAGAGAAATGCACTGCGATCCCTCCTCCCTCCATGCTTGCTGCCGTCTGCTCACACTGTGCCTGCAAGTGGAAGGAAAGGAACAAGGGCAGGCAGTGGTGCTTTGCTGCTCCAAGCCTACAGACTTTAAAATCCAGGCAATATTTTATCCACCCAAGATAAAGATAACACCACTGAACAGGAATAAAAGTACACCTGTCTCTCAAACGCACCTCCTTAAGGTATCATTGACTTACCTGGCTGCTTCTTCAGAATAACAAGCATCTTCAAGACAGGAGAATTGGTTCTAAGGGACATTTCCTTTAATATTATCAGAGACTTCCTGGGGACCGGAACAGAAAAAAATCGGTTCTGCAGAAGCCTTGAAATCACTGGACAGTGTGTAGTGCTCCCTTATGCACTTCCGTCACAGAGGAAGTAGAAGGGACACCTGAAAGCTAAGGACATTCTCTCAACTTCAACCTCAGCTCAAGAGAATTGAAAAGCCGTTCCCCACACTGATGCCAAACGGCACAAAGCTCTACAAGCAGGCAGCTGCAAAATTCTGCCGTCTGCATCTCATCCACTGTTACCAACACATTGCCAATGTGAGAGAAGAAAAACTAAAAGGGTGGGAATTTTGGCTGAGAGTAGCTAACCAAAGGAATCCATTCCACTGGTTTGAAACACAAGGCTTGCCAACATCTTGAATAGAGACAGCACTTCACCTGCCTAGCAAGGCAGAGAGATGAGCAGGGAGATGAACAAGGAGAGCTTTACAGAGGACAAAGTGATCCAAATTTCAAAACCCACCTATTTGACTAACAACATATTCAGGAGCAAATGATTAAAGAAACCTATGGCAGATGTCTTCACATCACATAGAAATCCAAGGGAGGACAAAAGGGTGTGGGGACGTGCAGAACTTCTGGAGGACCTGAGAGGATACTGAGCAAATATGGCTCCACATCAGGCCTCTTCTCAAGGTTTTCTATGGGCATCTTCTATGACACGCCATGGGAAATGAGATCTCCAGCTCAGCGGACGTTCTCCACTCCTTCCACAATGACACAGACCATTACACAGACACCCAGCATCTCCATTTCCATCAGGCAAGACTCTTCCCCACTCAAAGTCATCCTCCCAGGGACACATGCCCAGGCACAACTCTGGGCCACTAGGAGCATCACTGACACAATACCCAGACATTGCTCCACCACAATAACATGCCCCAGCTCTCAACACCACTCTGAGCATCACCCAGGCCTTCGCATATGCTCACCTTCCCTCATCATCGGCACAAAGAACATATGCACAGATGCCAAGGCACTCACTCTCTGGCAGACGCTTTCCAGATACCTGAGCTTCACCTGAAATACTTTCTGCCTTTTCAGCATTTTCAGGTGCAAACTCTACAGAGCTGCACATTACTGTTCATAAAGATTCTGTGATTAGAGCTGTGAAAGAGCTGTGACAGCTCAGATCCCAGTCCGCACAGATTATATTCTTCAAGAGAACCACACCAAACACCAATGCGGAAGCTCACTCAGAATAGCAACAGGGTGGGAAAATTTGTACCATAGAAAAGCAGAGCTGGGCTGCTCTGCAGGGTTATGCAGGAATGCACACGCATCAGAATGAGCCAAGAGTAATAGGACACACCATCTCTTCTGAGGCCACCCGTGCAAGTGCACAAGTAGGGAAATCAGGAGCACAAAGATTATACTCATCCCTTCATGCCCCTTTACAAATCCTGCCTTAGGAGGAGAAAGGAATCGTCATGGCAACATCAATGGCTGTGGAAGATTCTGTTGATGCCCATCACAACACCAGAACAGCAGACTGCAGTACTACAAACCCACTACACTTTTTCACAATACAAGAGGGAAAAGAAAAGCTCCATCAGACTGTATCCAGCAGTCTCCATATCACTCCCTCTCACCACACATCACCTATGTCAGGCCGACAGCAGCACAAAGGACTTTCTCTGGTGGGAGATATTCATAACATCAAAAGACATTGTGGGCATTTCAATACCACATTTTATCTCAAGATCACAAAGGCCTCCAACTCCAGACCCTTGGAGCCTCAGAAAGGATCCTGAAAAAAAACACTCTGTGCCCACCATGCATCATGCTTTCCTCTAGTCACCCTCCTATTCATCACTCTGGGACAGGTCTTCTCAAGGCAAGGACATCATCTCCCATTCTTGTCTTCTTATGACATGCCTCATCATTTTTCACAAGGTTTTACATAGCATTTCTGTGATAGAATACGAGGGCTGGGTTGCTGTGCAGAGTTTGGTGTACACCTGCACATATCAGAACGAGATTGTATTGACAAGAGGATAGACCATCATTGGTGATGCCACCTGTGCAAGTGACTAAGTATAAGGTTAAGTCACAGGCCCAAAGGTCACACCCTCCTCCTTACCTTCTCGTGTGCTTATGACATGGCCCATGGTTTTCTCAAGGATTTCCAGTTCTCTCACACAAGGCTTCCCACTGCTCAAGGTTACTTTCACATCACAAAATGACTGGGCCCTATTCTGTGACACTGACACATTCGCCTCTGCCACATGCCACAGTTCCCTTTCCCACCTCAACGCTCAAGCTGACTCTTCATACCCTCATTGGAATATCAATGAGAGCACCAGAAAAAACATACAGATGGAATCACAAGCTCTCTGCAGAGGACCCTTCATGTCTGGCAATGCTTCAGCAATTTCAGAGGAAAATGTAACATGACTTTTGTAGAGAACATGTCAGGACAACTCTAATGGAAATGGGCATTGATTTCACACTGAGAGAGACCAACCCTCTTGTTGACAAGAACACCAATCCAGCAGACGATATCTACTGTGTAGCACAATTGGGTTGAGAGGGGTTTTGTTGTTGAAAAGAGAATTTCCAGGCAATTTTTAAGGGTGTTGCTACTAATGCAAATAATGAAAGAATATGAGAACAGGTCAGTGCACATCAAGCCACCAGTCCAGCCAGGAATGCAAGTTCACAGGACATTGTGGGCGTGTCAGTACCGCACGCTATCTCAAGACACAGAAGGGCTCCAACTTCAGACACCCTGGGAGCCTTTGAGAAGATCCTGGGCAGGAAGATTCTGTGCCCTTCCTGCCTCATGCACCCCTCTAGGCATCCTCCATTCCCCATTCTGGGATGTGTGTTCTCAAGACAAATAGATCATCTCCCACTATTGCCTTATGACATGGACCATGGTCTTCCCAAGGATTTCCAGTTCCTTCACACAAGTCTTCCCACTGTTCAAGGTCACCCTTCACAACAAAAGATGGACACGCCCTACTCCCACATTTACCTCTGAAACATGACACAGTTTCCTTTCTCACCTCAGGGCTCACTCCAGCTTTTGCAGACCCTTCCCAGCAATGAGACCACCATAAAAAAACATATGGATGGTGGTCTCATTTAGACCACGTCCAGCAGACTCTCTAATTTGTCTAAAGGTGATATCAGAACAGCTCTAAATGACAATGGCATTCACAGAATCATGGAACTGTCTAGGTTGGAAGGGACCTTTCAGATCATCGAGTCCAACCATTAACCTAACACTCACAAAAACCATCATGAAACCATATCTCTAAGCACTACAGCTACCCATCTTTCAAATACTCCCAGGGATGATGATTCCACCACTTCCCTGGGCAGCCTGTTCCAATGCTTAATAACCCTTTCAGTCTAAACATTTTTCTTAATACCTAATCTAAACCTACCCTGGCACAACTTGAGGCCGTCTCCTCTTGTCCTATCACCTGTTACTTAGGAGAAGAGACTGAGCTCCCCCTCGCTACAGGTCATTGTAGAGAGCAAAAGGTCTTCCCTCAGCCTCCTTTTCTCCAGGATAAACAACCCCACTCCCTCAGCCACACCTCCTAAGACTTGATCTCCAGACCCCTCACAACCTTCATTGCCCTTCTCTGGACACGATCCAGCACCTCAATGTCTTTCTTGTTGTGAGGGGCCCAAAACTGGACACAGCACTCGAGGTGGGGCCTTACCAGTGCCGAGTACAGAGGGACGATCACTTCCATAGCCCTCCTGACATTATTCCCAATGCCGGCCAGGATGCTCTTGGCCTTCTTGGCCACCTGGGAACACTGCTGGCTCACATTCAGCCAGCAGTCAACCAACACCCCCAGGTCCTTTTCTGCCAGGCAGCTCTCCAGCCACTCTGCCCCAAGCCTCTAGTGCTGCATGGGGTTGGTGTAATCCAAGAACAGGACACGGCACTTGCCCTTCTTCAACCTCATGCCATGGGCCTCAGCCCATCAATCCAGCCTGTCCACATCCCTCTGCAGAGCCTTTCTACACTCAAGCAGGTCCACGCTCCCGCCCAACTTGGTGTTGGCTGCAAACTTACTGAGGGTGCCCTCGATCCCCTCGTCCAGATCATTCATAAAGATATAAAGAGAACAGGCCACAGTACCAAGCCCTGCGGAACACCACTCGTGACCCACTGACAACTGGATTTAACTCCGTTCACCACCACTCTCTGCGCCCGGCCCTCCAGCCACTTTTTTACCCAGCGCAGAGTACTCCCGTCCAAGCCATGGGCAGACAGTTTCTCCAGCAGAATGCTGTGGGAAACCCTATCAAAGGCTTTACATAAGTCAAGATAAACAACATCCACAGCCTTTCCCTCATCCACCAAGCGGGTCACTTTGTCACAGAAGGAGATCAGGTTTGCCAAACAGGACCTGCCTTTCATGAACCCATGCTGACTGGGCCTGATCACATGGTTGTCCTCCATGTGCCACATAATGGCACTCAGGGTGATCTGTTCCATGACCTTCCCAGGCAACAAGGTCAGACTGACAGGCCTGTACTTCCCCAGATCCTCCTTCCAGCCCTTCTTGTGGATCGGCATCATTCATTTCATGCTATGACAGAACAAACCAAACATTGACAAGCACCCCAACTCAACAGATTCTATTGATTCTGTAGGAGACTTTGGGGTTTGGGGTTTTGTTATCAGGGGATTTGTTTGTTGGTTGGTAGGGCTTTTGTGTTAAAAAGAGGGTTTATTGGTCTCTTGTGACGGTGTGGCTGCAGATACAAATCCTGAAAAACATCATAAAAGCCAGCGTACATCATGCCACTTCTCTGGCCAGGAGCACGAGTCCACAAACATTCCCATCAGTGAGAGCACCATAAAAAACCTAGAGATGGTATCATATACACTGTGTTCAACAGACTCGCTGTAGTTGATGACACTTCATGTTTTGCAATGCTTCAGCTATACCAGATGGAAATGTTACACACCTGGGAGCTCTGTTACACATCTGAAATGTTACACAGCTATTTGTAGAGATGGTGTCAGGATAGCTCTGGCAATGGGCATAGATTTCCTTCTGTGAGAGAACAACCCAAATGTTGATGAGCACAGCACTGCAATGGATAATATCTAACGTATGGGACAATTTGGGGTTTTTTTGGAAAAGAAGGTTTCCAGGGCTTCCATAAGGCTGACAATGTTGATGCAAATATTGAAAGACTCTCAAAAGAGCCCTGCGTACATCATATCCTGTCACTTCTCCACACAGGAACGACAATCTATAACATGGATTGGGGCAGCAGGAAAAGAAAATTCCCCTTTCTGACACCTACCTTGGGTCACACTCCCCTCCCTGAACACTTTATTCTAGAATGTAAAGTAATAACATAGGTGGAAAAAGAACAGAGGAGAAGTCCACAACGCCATCCCTACTTTCTGAAAGACTCTAGTGGGTGAATAAAAATCACAAAATCACAGCACGGGGGCAGAAGATCCTGAAGTCCAATGGTCACCCTGAGTCACAAACTTGAAAAGCACAATCAAAGAAGAGGAGGACAGAGTATTCGACGAGAAACCACAGCTGCAACCAGCACAGTCATCAGACAGCAACGGTAATAAGGCACTAAATACAGCCAGGGGGACCGTCACCACCACAGCCTGAAACTCTTGCACTCCTTCAGCAAGCTCGGGTGGAAATGCTACACACCAGCAAGCCGATGGCATTGCACCTCTCGTCGCAATCACACTCACACCGGCAACATTAAATCTCAGCTGCATCGGTAAAAGCTAGTGGGTGCTGCAATACACTTAACTTTTCCCCAGAAAGCAAGAGCCGAAGGGGCTGTGGCAAGGACGCGAAGGCAGATGGTCCCATTAACAGGTCCCATTCACATCCTTAAGCACCCGACAACCACCCACCGCCCCCGCGGGATGAGACCACCCTCCCAACAGCGACTGCCCAGGGGACGGGACAGGAGGGTTAGAAGGGGCGAGAGGCGAGAAAGGGAGGGCCACTGACCGTGTCCAGGAGAGCGGGCGGCTCCGGCTGCGTCTCCTTCACCGCGGGGACGGGCGGCGCCGGCGCCGGCGGGAAGTTGGGGCTGAAAACCATCAGGTCGCTCTTGCCCGCGCCGTCTGCCACGCACAGGCTCCGGCTCTGCCGCTGCGAGTACGACCAGCTCCCCACTTCGCTGGCGCACACCAGCGTCGCCGCACCGGGCCCCGACAGCACGGCCGCCCGCGGCGCCCACCGCGACGCCACGTACAGCACCACCGCCAGCAGGAACAGGCTCGACACCGCGCAGATCGCCACCACCAGCCACACGTTCGTCGCCGCAGACGACGACACCGACGCGCCGCCCTCCGCCGGACGCAGCCCTACCCCCGACAACGACGACGACGACGACGAGCCCGCGGCCGCCAGCGCCGCCTCGCCGCCCTCCACCAGCGACACGCTCAGCGTGGCCGTGGCCGAGAGCGACGGCTCCCCGTGGTCACGCACCACGATCACCAGCCGCTGCCGCGGGCCGTCCGCCTCCTCCAGCGCCCGCGCCGTGCTCACCTCGCCGCTGTACAGCCCCACGCGGAACGGGCCCTTCCCCCGCGGCTCCCACAGCTCGTAGCGCAGCCACGCGTTGTAGCCCGAGTCCGCGTCCACCGCCCGGATCTTCGCCACCACCTGCCCCGCCGGCGTCCCCCACGACGCCCACGCCCACGCCCACACCGACCCCGACCCCGGCACCGACGCCGCCTCCGACGACGACCCGGACCACGCGCCGCCGCCCGACGCCGGCAGCAGCGCCGGCGCGTTGTCGTTCTCGTCCACCACGAAGACCTGCACCGTGGCGTTGCCGCACAGCGACGGCTCCCCCGCGTCCACCGCACGCACCTCGAACTGCAGCACCTGCACCTCCTCGTAGTCCAACGGCCGCAGCGCCCACAGCCGCCCGCTCTCCGCGTCCACCGACACGTAGCTCGACGCCGACCGCCACCCCCCGCCCGACGATGCGCCCCCGACACCGCCCTCCCACACCGAGTAGCTCACGCGCCCGTTGCCCGCCTCGTCCGGGTCCCGCGCCCACACACGCGCCAGCTCCGCGCCCGCCGCGTTGTTCTCCCGCGCCAGCACCGTGTACACCGCCTGCGCGAACGCCGGCGCGTTGTCGTTCACGTCCGACACCGGCACACGCACCCCGCGACTGGCGCGCAGCGGCGGCGACCCGCCGTCCTCCGCACGCACCTCCACCTCGTACTCCGACACCCGCTCCCGGTCCAGCGCCTCCCGCAGCACCAGCGAGTACGACCCCGCGAACGTCGACACCAGACCGAACGGCGACGCCGGCCACACCGCGCACCGCACGCGCCCGTTCGACCCCGAGTCCCGGTCCGACACGCTCAGCAGCGCCACCACCGTCCCCACCGCCGCGTCCTCCGACACCGGCACCGACAGCGACGTCACCCACACCTCCGGCGCGTTGTCGTTCACGTCCAACACCTGCACGAACACCTTGCAGTGACCCGACAGCGGGGGCGTCCCCTTATCTTTAGCCTTAACGTGCAGGTCGTAGAATTCAACTGTCTCAAAGTCCAGGGCACCCCTCAGTCTGATCTCCCCGCTATCGGCATCGATGTTGAATACATCTGAGGCCGAGGCAGGAACAACAGTATCAATTTCATAAAGCGCTTCCCCATATATTCCCAAGTCCGGATCTGTGACGTTCACACGCACCACCAGCGTCCCCTCTAAGGCGTCTTCTGCCAAAACTACTTTGTACACCGACTGGTTGAACTGGGGCGCGTTGTCATTCACGTCCAGCACCGAGATCAAGAGCTCCATCATGCCCGTCAGCGACGGACGGCCACCGTCACTCGCCGTCAACACCAAACGGTGCATAGGCAAAGTCTCGCGGTCCAGCGCTTGCGTCAGAACCAGAAACAGGGATTTACTGCGCGAGATACTGTTTTCTTCTTCTATTTTAAAATACTCGCTGCGGCTGAGTGTATAGGAGAGCTGCGCGTTCGCTCCGATATCTGCATCCGACGCGCCCTCCAGCGGAAACCGGGACCCCGGCAACGACGATTCCGCCATGCTGAGGTTTTTGCGGGCGGCGGGGAAGAGCGGGGCGTTGTCGTTGATGTCGGTCACCTCCAGCTCCACGTGGAAGACGCGCAGCGGCCGCTCCACCAGCACCTCCAGGCGCAGGGCGCACGGCGCGCTCTTCCCGCACAGCTCCTCCCGGTCCAGACGCGAGCTCACCACCAGCGCCCCGCTCGCCCCGCTCACCTCCACGCTCGCACGACGGCCCTGCGACACCAGACGCAGGCGCCGCGACTCCGCATCGCCCGCCTCCAGGCCCAGGTCCTGCGACAGACGACCCACCACCGTCCCGGCCTTGGCTTCCTCCGGCACCGAGTACCGCACCTGACCAGCGACCAGCGCCCACGCCGCCTGCACCACCACCACCACCCGCAACACGGAACACCAACTCACGACCATCGCCGCTGCCCAAGCAGCCGCCGCCGCCCGCACGGGCCCCGCACGGCTCCCCGCCGCCGCCCGGACGCACCAGCTCTCCTCACCGCCCCGCGCCGCCCCCCCGCGCTCACAGCCGGGCTCTCCGCCGCACCGGGGCGGAGCCGCCTCAACGCTCCCACGCCGTTTCTGAGCCTGCAGCGACACCGTGTGCTGCTCCGACGCCTCACACGCTCCACACTACTAACGGACGCGGGCTCGTCATCTCCTCTCTCGTCTCTTCCTTCCCTTCTCCTCTTTCTTTTTCTTCGTTTTTTTTTCTTGCTTTATCGCTCTTTCCTTCTCCCTCTTACTTTCTTATCTTCTTTTCCTTTTTTCGCCTTCTTTTTTCCTTCAGTTATCTCTTTTCGTTCGTTTCCATTCTTCCTCATTTATTTCGTTTTTCCTTTTCTCTGTTCTTTTTTCTCTTCCTTCTCTTCCTTCTCTACCTTGTTCTTTTCATTATTCCTCTGCCGTGCCCTAGTCTTTACTTCTCTCTCCTTTCTTCCTCCATCCTTCTCTCTTCTTTATCTTCGCTGGCGGCTTCCCAGTCGCCTCCGGCGCCGCGGCGGACACCATCAAAGACGGAGCCATCAGCGTTAATTACATGCACCATCAGCGCCCGAGCGCGCTACTCTAACGAAAACGAAGGTTCTTAGAGACCAAATCTCCTCAGCGTCTAGAATATCGCTGCACTCTTGTCGTCTCCTTCATAATTTCTTCCCTTCTTTCTCTTTTTTCTCCTCTTCTTTCCTTTATTACTTCCTTGCTTCATTTCTTCCTGACTTGCTTTTTTCTTTCTTACTTTTTTATCCTTTCTTTATTTCCTTCGTTCTTTCTCTCCCTCACCGCCTTTCTGTGGACCGTGATAGTGATCCACTGTTCTGTGGACAGTGATCCTTTATTGTCTCTTCCTTTATCTTCTTTCTCTTGATTGTCTCCATACTTCCTGCTTGCTATTATTTCTCTCTCTTTTTCCCTCATCCCTTCTCTTCTCTATCCCCATACTCCCTCTCTGCAGTCCCGTCCTCCGGCTATCTTCTTTTTCCTCTTTGCCTCCACTTTCTCTCCTTTACCGGTATACATATGGTAATACATATGTATATATATTATATATGCCATACAATATGACTACATCAGGCAGGCATGCACTGCCAGAACAGCACACAGAGAACCCAGAACCTCAGTACCCAGCGGCATTAGTCCCCACAGAATACCTCTCATTAGCATTACAATCCAGGCAATATTCAGTCGATCCAACATAAAGACATAACCACTGAAGAGGAACAAAAGTACATCTGTCTCTCAGACTCATCTTCTTTAGGTAGGAGCAACTTACCTGTAGCATCACTGGTTGCTTCTTCAGAATAAGAAACATTTTCAACATTGGTGCATTCCTGACTCCAGCTCTGGAATCCAGTTCCCACCAACCACTGAGTCCAGTCTGGGACTTCCCCTGTGCCAGACAGTGACGTCATCCTGGACAATTGATATGGTTTGTATACACTCTATGTATTTCATTATTTCCTTTTTATTGGATTATTAATATTTCATTAAAAAAGTTTAATTACTTCTAAACTCATAGATCTCTTTATCTCTCCTCCTCCTCTCCATGTGCAAGAGGTGGGGGGAGAGCATCTGTCACCAGTCATTCACCAATTTGGCCAACACCATGACACAGGGAAAGCAGAAGGCACACCTGAAAGCTAAGGACATTCTCTCAACTTCAACCTCAGCTCAAGAGAATGGAAAAGACATGCCCTACACTGATGCCAAATGGCACAAAACTCTGCAACCAGGCAGCTGCAAAATTCTGCCGTCTGCATCTCATCCACCATTACGAACACATTGCCAATGTGAGAGAAGAAAAACAAAAAGGGTGGGAATTTTGGCTGAGAGTAGCTAACCAAAGGAATCCATTCCACTGGTTTGAAACACAAGGCTTGCCAACATCTTGAATACAAAAAGCACTTCTTCCCCTGCCTAGCAAGCCAAAGAGATTAGCAGAGAGATGAACAAGGAGAGCTTTACAGAGGACAAAGTGATCCAAACTTCAAAACCCACCTATATGACTAACAGCATACCATCTGCAGGAGCAAATGATTAAAGGAACCTATGGCAGATGTCTTCACATCACATAGGAATACCACAGAGGACAAAAGGGTGCAGGGATGTGCAGAACTTCTGGAGGACCTGAGAGGATCCTGAGGAATCAGCTCTGCACATCAGGCCTCTTCTCAAGGTTTTCTATGGGCATCTTCTACAACACGCCATGGGAAATGAGATCTCCAGCTCAGCGGACGTTCTCCACTCCTTCCACAATGACACAGACCTTTACACAGACACCCAGCATCTCCATTTCCATCAGGCAAGATTCTTCCCCACTCAAAGTCATCCTCCCAGGGACACATGCCCAGGCCCTACATTGTGCAACTAGAAGCGTCACTGACACAATACCCAGACATTGCTCCATCACAATAAAATGCCCCAACATCACTCTGAGCATCACCCAGACCTTTGTACACCCTCACCTTCCCTCATGCTCAGCACAAAGAATGGATGGACAGAGGCAAAGGCACTCACTGTCTGGCAGACGCTTTCCAGATGCCTGAGCTTCACCTGAAATACTTTCTGCCTTTTCAGCATTTTCAGGTGCAAACTCTACAGAGCTGCACATTACTGTTCATAAAGACTTTGTGATTAGAGCTGTGAAAGAGCTGTGACAGCTCAGATCTCAGACCACACAGATTATATTCTTCAAGAGAACCACACCAAACACTGATATGCAAGCACACTCACAATATCAACAGGGTGGGAAAATCCGTACCATAGAAAACCAGAGCTGGGCTGCTCTGCAGGGTTTGGTGAGTACGTGCACGTATCAGAACAAGCCATGTGTAATAGGACACAGCATATCTACCAAGTGCAAATGCAAGTGCACAAGTAGGGGAAGTCAGGAGCACAAAGATTATACTCAAGATTATACTCACCTCTTCACCTCCTCCTTTACGTATTCTGCCTTAGGAGGAGAAACGAATCAGCATGGCAACATCAATGGCTGTGGAAGCTCCTGTACATGCCCACCACAACACCAGGACAGCAGATTGCGGGGCTACAACCACACAACACTCTTCCCAAAACAAGAGGGAAAAGGTCCAGCAGACAGTAATTAGCAGTCTGCATGTCACCCCTCTTACCAATACATTGCCCGCATCATGCCGACAGCAGCACAAGGGACTTTCTGTCGTGGGAGATATTAAGAATCTCAAAGGACGTTGGCAGCATTTCAATTTTAGGTTCTATCTCAACATCGAGAAGGCCTCCAACCCTAGACACTTGGGAGTCTGGGAAAGGATCCTGGGAAAGAAAACTAAGTAACCATCCTGCCTCATGCTTCCTTCTAGGCATCCCCCATGCCCCACTCTGGGACAGGTGTTCTCAAGACAAGCACATCATCTCCCATTCTTCTCTTCTTATGACATGCCTCATCATTTCCCCAAGGATTTATGTAGTGTTTCTAACAACAGAACACCACAGCTGGGCTGCTGTGAAGGGTTTGGTGTGTACCTGCACATATCAGAATGAGGTAATATTGACAAAGGACACACTATCATTACAGATGCCACCTGTGCAAGTGACTAAGATTAAGGTTAAGTCACACGACCAAAGGTCACCCCCACTTCATTACCTCCCCTTAGAGATCCTGCCTTAGGAGGATCAAGAAATCATGACGGCAACATCATCAGATGCAGAAGCTCCTGTACATGCCCACCACAACACCAGGACAGCAGATTGAAGTGCTACACACTCACAACACCTTTCCCAAAACAAGAGGGAAAAGGTCCATCACGCAGTATTCATCAGTAGCATCTCAGCCCCTCTTACCAACATACGGCCTGCATCAGGCCGCAAGCAGCATGAGAGACTGTCTCTGGTGGGAGATATTCATAACTTCAAAGGACATTGTGGGCATTTCAATACCACGTACTATCTCAAGACCCAGAAGGCCTCCAACACCAGACCCTACGGAGCCTTGGAAAGAATCCCGAAAAGAACACAATGTGCCCATCCTGCCTCATGATTTCCTCTAAGCATCCTCCCTTCCCCACTCTGGAACTTGCTCAACACACACACATCATATCACATTACTCTCTTCTCATGGCATGGCCCACAGTCTTCCCAAGGATTTCCAGTTCCCTCACACAAGGCTTCCCAGTGCTCAACGTTACCATTCAAATCAAGAAATGCCCAGACCCTACTCAGTGACACTGCCACATTCACCTCCACCACATGCCACAGTGCCCCTTCCCATCTCAACACTCAATCTGAGTTTTGCTCACCCTTCCCATCAATGAGACCACCATAAAAAACATTCAGATGGTATGGTATACATGGCGTCCAGCAAACTCTCGGCAGATGAGCCTTCACATCTGGCAATTCTTCAACAATTTCAGAGGGGAACGTTACAGACCTGAGAACAATACTCCTTGTAGAGGTCATGTCGGCACAACTCTAATGGCAATGGGCACTGATTTTCTGCTGAGAGAAGCCAACCCACATGTTGAAGAGAACACTGATCTAGTAGATGATATCTACTGTGTAGCACAATGGGTTAAGCGAGTTTTTTGTGGTTGGAAAGAGAATTTGAGGCTATTTGTAAGGGTGTTGCTATAAATGCAAATGATGAAAGAATATGAAAACAGGTCAGTGTATGTCAAGACAATAGTCCAGCCAGAAACAAAAGTTCACAACCCGGGTAGGAGAGTGGGAGAAGAAAAAAAATGTTCCCGTTTCTAACACCTTGGGTCATACTCCTCTGACTAAACACTTTCTACTACTAGCTTTAGTTACAATATACTTGGAAAAACAACACAGGAAAATTCCACAATGACTTCCCAATGTTCATAATGACTCCAATGGGTCAAATAACAGGGAGAAATTAGAGCATTGGAAGAGAAAACCCATGACAAGTCCCAATTGTGCAAAAGTCTATTGCAGACGAGAATGAAAGGAGGACAGAGAATAAACCACATCTAATACCAGCACGGTCAGCAGTCAGTGAAGGCAATAAAACACGAAAGAGTGCCTGGGGGACTGTCACCACCACAGCCTGTGTCTCTTGCACTCCTTCAGCAAGCTCGGGTGGAAATGCTACACACCAGCAAGGACAGAGCGTCTGCAAACCTGACCTCGTGGAACCTCTCATCGTAATCGGCCGTCATTTTACTCTACAGAAACACAACTCACCCACAACACCGAACCTCAGCTGCGGGCTGTAACTGCTGCTGGGTCTGTCAAATCTTTCTTTATCTTTCCCCCGAAACAAGGGGCGGGAAGCTGTGGCAAGGACGCAAAGGGAGGTGCTCTCATTAACAGGTCCCATTCACATTATTAAGCACCCGACAACCACCCACCGCCCCCGCGGGATGAGACCCCCTCCCAACAGCGACTGATCAGGGGACGGGACGGAAGGGAGAGAAAGGGGAAAGGGGCGAGAGGCGAGAAAGGGAGGGCCACTGACCGTGTCCAGGAGAGCGGGCGCCTCCGGATGCGACTCCTTCGCCGCGGGGACGGGCGGCGCCGGCGCCGGCGGGAAGTTGGGGCTGAAAACCATCAGGTCGCTCTTGCCCGCGCCGTCCGCCACGCACAGGCTCCGGCTCTGCCGCTGCGAGTACGACCAGCTCCCCACTTCGCTGGCGCACACCAGCGTCGCCGCACCGGGCCCCGACAGCACGGCCGCCCGCGGCGCCCACCGCGACGCCACGTACAGCACCACCGCCAGCAGGAACAGGCTCGACACCGCGCAGGTCGCCACCACCAGCCACACGTTCGTCGCCGCAGACGACGACACCGACGCGCCGCCCTCCGCCGGACGCAGCCCTACCCCCGACAATGACGACGACGACGACGAGCCCGCGGCCGCCAGCGCCGCCTCGCCGCCCTCCACCAGCGACACGCTCAGCGTGGCCGTGGCCGAGAGCGACGGCTCCCCGTGGTCACGCACCACGATCACCAGCCGCTGCCGCGGGCCGTCCGCCTCCTCCAGCGCCCGCGCCGTGCTCACCTCGCCGCTGTACAGCCCCACGCGGAACGGGCCCTTCCCCCGCGGCTCCCACAGCTCGTAGCGCAGCCACGCGTTGTAGCCCGAGTCCGCGTCCACCGCCCGGATCTTCGCCACCACCTGCCCCGCCGGCGTCCCCCACGACGCCCACGCCCACGCCCACACCGACCCCGACCCCGGCACCGACGCCGCCTCCGACGACGACCCGGACCACGCGCCGCCGCCCGACGCCGGCAGCAGCGCCGGCGCGTTGTCGTTCTCGTCCACCACGAAGACCTGCACCGTGGCGTTGCCGCACAGCGACGGCTCCCCCGCGTCCACCGCACGCACCTCGAACTGCAGCACCTGCACCTCCTCGTAGTCCAACGGCCGCAGCGCCCACAGCCGCCCGCTCTCCGCGTCCACCGACACGTAGCTCGACGCCGACCGCCACCCCCCGCCCGACGACGCGGCCCCGACACCGCCCTCCCACACCGAGTAGCTCACGCGCCCGTTGCCCGCCTCGTCCGGGTCCCGCGCCCACACGTGCGCCAGCTCCGCGCCCGCCGCGTTGTTCTCCCGCGCCAGCACCGTGTACACCGCCTGCGCGAACGCCGGCGCGTTGTCGTTCACGTCCGACACCGGCACACGCACCCCGCGACTGGCGCGCAGCGGCGGCGACCCGCCGTCCTCCGCACGCACCTCCACCTCGTACTCCGACACCCGCTCCCGGTCCAGCGCCTCCCGCAGCACCAGCGAGTACGACCCCGCGAACGTCGACACCAGACCGAACGGCGACGCCGGCCACACCGCGCACCGCACGCGCCCGTTCAACCCCGAGTCCCGGTCCGACACGCTCAGCAGCGCCACCACCGTCCCCACCGCCGCGTCCTCCGACACCGGCACCGACAGCGACGTCACCCACACCTCCGGCGCGTTGTCGTTCACGTCCAACACCTCCAGCTCCACGCTGCAATGGCCCGACAGCGGGGGCGTCCCCTTGTCTCTCGCTTCGATCTCCAGGTCATACGACTGAACGTCTTCAAAATCCAGTTCACTGGCAGTCCGTATTTCCCCGGAATTTCTGTCAATTATGAAAAGGTCCTGAACTTTGGCAGGCATCATATCGCTAAACGAATAATATACCTCCTGATTAATTCCCTCATCTTTGTCTGTCGCTGTTAGCTGCAGAAACACAGTTCCCGGGGGAACATTCTCCTGCAGCTGCACTTGATACACTGACTGGTTGAACTGGGGCGCATTGTCGTTGGCATCCAGCACCGAGATCAACAGCTCCATCGTGCCCGTCAGCGACGGACGGCCACCGTCACTCGCCGTCAACACCAAACGGTGCACAGGCAAAGTCTCGCGGTCCACAGATTTCTTTAATACGAGGACTAGCGACACTTTGTTTTCATTTTTAGATTTCACTTCCAAACCGAAATTGTCGCTGGGGCTGAGTGTATAGGAGAGCTCCGCGTTCGCTCCGATATCTGCATCCGATGCGCCCTCCAGCGGAAACCGGGACCCCGGCAACGACGATTCCGCCATGCTGAAGTTTTTGCGGGTGGCGGGGAAGAGCGGGGCGTTGTCGTTGATGTCGGTCACCTCCAGCTCCACGTGGAAGACGCGCAGCGGCCGATCCACCAGCACCTCCAGGCGCAGGGCGCACGGCGCGCTCTTCCCGCACAGCTCCTCCCGGTCCAGACGCGAGCTCACCACCAGCGCCCCGCTCGCCCCGCTCACCTCCACGCTCGCACGACGGCCCTGCGACACCAGACGCAGGCGCCGCGACTCCGCTTCGCCCGCCTCCAGGCCCAGGTCCTGCGACAGACGACCCACCACCGTCCCGGCCTTGGCTTCCTCCGGCACCGAGTACCGCACCTGACCAGCGACCAGCGACCACGCCGCCTGCACCACCACCACCACCCGCAACACGGAACACCAACTCACGACCATCGCCGCCGCCCAGCCCGCCGCCGCCCGGACGCACCGGCTCTCCTCACCGCGCCGCGCCGCCCCCCCGCGCTCACAGCCGGGCTCTCCGCCGCACCGGGGCGGAGCCGCCTCAACGCTCCCACGCCGTTTCTGAGCCTGCAGCGACACCGTGTGCTGCTCCGACGTCTCGCACGCTCTACACCACTAAACGCGTCCCCGGACCCGAGCTCCTCATCTCCTCTCCTGTGTCTTCCTTTTACCCTTTTTTTTCTTCTTCCTCTCTTTCTTTCCTTTTCCATGCTTGCTTGCTGTTTGCTTCCTTAGATTCCTTTATCCCTTTCTTCCTCGTTCCTCCTGCCTTTTTCTTTCCTACGTTTTTATAATCGTTTTCTACTTTACTGCCTTCCTTCTGCTCTCTCCTCTTTCTTATCTTTCCACCTTCTTCTTCCTCTCTCTCTTCTTCATTCTTCGTTTCGTTCTTGCCCTGCCGTGCCCTGGTCTTTACTCCCCGTTCTCTTCTCCTTCCGTCCTTCTCTCTTCTTTCCCATGTTGGCAGCTCCCCAGTCGCGCCGCGGCGGACACCATCAAAGGCGGAGCCATCAGCGCCAATTACGGGACATTCGCGCCGGAGATCGGGACTTTAACCAAGGCGGAGGCTGTTAGGGACCAGTTCAGCGTCTAGAGAATATCGTGCTGCACCCTGGCAGTCTCCTTCATCATTTCTTTTCTTTCTCTTCTTTCTCATCTTCCTTCCTTTATTACCTCCTTGCCTCATTTATTCCTTCCTTGTTTTTTTATTTCCTTTTTTTAAAATTTATTTTGTTTTCCTCCTTCTTTCCTTGTTTCTTGCCTTCTTGCTTTCTTCGTCTCCCTACCCTCCTTTCTCGGTCCTGTGATAGCATCGGTGCATACTAGTAAACTCCTCTATCGTTTCTTCCTTTATCTTCTTTCTTTCCATTCCTTGCTTCATACTTTTTTTCTCTTGGTCGCTTTTCCTTCTACTCCTTGCTTCAAACTTTCTTTCTCTCTTTTGCTTTTCTTTCTACTCCGTGCTTCGAACTTTCTTTCTCTCTATTGCTTTTCTTTCTCTCTATTGTTCCCTCCTTCTTTCTCTTCTGTATCCCCTTACTCCTTCTCTTCTTTTTCCTGTCCTACCCTCCCATTCTCTTCTTCCCTTTACCAGTCTGTTTTCTATATGACTACATCACACCTGCCGTGGATCATGGACATGCCCTCAGGCGATATCTCCTTCCTCTTCCTCACTACTTCTCATCAAGCCTTTACACCATGTCCCTGAGTACTAAGAACGCCTAGGTCCTCAACTCCATTAACCATGCAGAGATAACATTACTGCGAGCTAGCAATCTCCTCTATCATTTGTTTGTTTGTTCATTTGCTTTTTCATTCGTTCCCTCCTTCCTTACTTCCTTTTTCTTCCTCCTTTCTTTCTCCCTTGCTTCTTTTTACCTGGCACAGATTCTTTCCTATCCTGCTTCCATTCTCATTCTTTCCTTCTTCCTTTCCCATTAGTCCTTCTTCGTTTCTCTTCCTCTTCTATTTTCTCTCCTCCTTCTTGTCTTTCTCTTCCTTTTTCTTTTCTTCTCTGTCCTGTCCTTACATTGCTTCCTGTTCTCTTCTCCTTCCACCCTTCTCTCTTCTTTTACCCCTTTAACAAAATATTTTCCACATCACTACACCACACTTGCTATGAAGCATGGAAATGCCCTTGACAAGAGTTCTCATTCCCCTACCCTTCCGCCTTCCATGCCTCCACATGGAGAAGAAACATCCGCTTTCCTACAGTCTATGCAATACAGACAGACTGCCCCTGCATATCCTCATTCCTTCTGGAAGAAGACAACAACCTTCAGCCTCCAGTCCACTCAACGACCCACCAAATAACACAGCAAGGCAATCATATGGCAAAGAACAGACCTGCTACACCACAACAGAACCCACCACCCTCAGAAACACAAGCCCCACGTACTTGGACATCTGCAGAAACAGGTTTCAATGAGCATAAACAATTTAAGGGAGTCTGTTGGGAACTCAAAACCATCACAGAACAGCATGAAAATCCTCCAAGATGGTATCTGAGGGAAGAGCTGTTCCTCTGGCCTCATTTTCCACCTGCACGTTGAATGGCAAGCTCTTGCTGTCTCGTTCAGGCAGGCACGCACTGCCAGAACACAACAAGATCCTCAGTACCCAGGGACATTAGCCCCCAAGAATACCGGTCCTTCATCACCATGAAACACAGCCAGACAAAAGCCACCAAGATAACACCATGACATTTTCACTGAGAACATCCCCACAACACCCGACACATCCACCCAGAGAAATGCACTGCAATCCCTCCTCCCTCCATGCTTGCTGC
Source organism: Larus michahellis (assembly GCF_964199755.1). Taxonomy (NCBI): domain Eukaryota; kingdom Metazoa; phylum Chordata; class Aves; order Charadriiformes; family Laridae; genus Larus; species Larus michahellis. Next base: position 1,515,314 of record NC_133906.1, on the reverse strand, counting down.
CGTCTGCTCACACTGTGCCTGCAAGTGGAAGGAAAGGAACAAGGGCAGGCAGTGGCGCTTTGCTGCTCCAAGCCTACAGACTTTAAAATCCAGGCAATATTTTATCCACCCAACATAAAGATAACACCACTGAACAGGAATAAAAGTACACCTGTCTCTCAAACGCACCTTCTCTAAGGTATCATTGACTTACCTGGCTGCTTCTTCAGAATAACAAGCATCTTCAAGACAGGAGAACTGGTTTTAAGGCACATTTTCCCTTAATATTATCAGAGATTTCTGAGGAACCTGAACAGAAAAAAAATTATGTTCTGCTAAAGCTGGAAATTGCTATACAGTGTGAAGTGCTCCCTCATGCCATTCTGTCAAACGGTGTCCTGGTTTGAGCTAAAACACAACCAACTTTCTGTTCAGTAATTTTACTCCTTACCTAGGTCTCTTCTGACTCTCTGAAATTAACAGCATATTGTTCAGAAGATTGCTCGTTCTCAGAGTGATCAGATTAAAAATTGACCAACAGGAGTATTCCATTCTGTCTGCCCCATGCTCAGTATAAAAGCTGAGGGATCAAAGGGTCAGCTCTCTTTCTTCAAAGGCTGGCTTCTAAGGAGGACCCTGTCTGTTCATCTGCCTTTGATCCCCATCGGTGCATTCCTGACTCCAGCTCTGGAATCCAGTTCCCATCCATCACTGAATCCAGTCTGGGACTTCCCCTATGCCAGCCACTGACATCATCCTGGGAGCTCGATATGGTTTGTATGCACTGTATGTATTTCATTACTTCCTTTTTATTGTACTACTAATATTTCATTAAAGAAGGTTAGTTACTTCTAAACTCGTAAATCTCTTTATCTCTCCTCCACCTCTCCATGTGCAAGAGGTGGAGGGAGAGCATCTGTCACCAGTCATTCACCGATTCAGACAACCCCACGACACAGGGAAAGCAGAAGGCACACCTGAAAGCTAAGGACATTCTCTCAACTTCAACCTCAGCTCAAGAAAATGCAAAAGACATGCCCTACACTGATGCCAAACGGCACAAAGCTCTACAAGCAGGCAGCTGCAAAATTCTGCCGTCTGTATCTCATCCGCTGTTACCAACACATTGCCAATGTGAGAGAAGAAAAACTAAAAGGGTGAGAATTTTGGCTGAGAGTAGCTAACCAAAGGAATCCATTCCACTGGTTTGAAACACAAGGCTTGCCAACATCTTGAATACAGACATCACTTCTTCCCCTGCCTAGCAAGGCAAAGAGATGAGCAGGGAGATGAACAAGGAGAGCTTTACAGAGCACAAAGTGTCTCAAACTTCAAAACCCACCTATTTGACCAATAACATATCATCTTCAGGAGCGAATGATTAAACGAACCTATGGCAGATGTCTTCACATCACATAGGAATACCACAGAGGACAAAAGGGTGCAGGGATGTGCAGAACTTCTGGAGGACCTGAGAGGATCCTGAGGAATCAGCTCTGCACATCAGGCCTCTTCTCAAGGTTTTCTATGGGCATCTTCTCCAACACGCCATGGGAAATGAGATCTCCAGCTCAGCGGACGTTCTCCACTCCTTCCACAATGACACAGACCTTTACACAGACACCCAGCATCTCCATTTCCATCAGGCAAGACTCTTCCCCACTCAAAATCACCCTCCCAGTGACACATGCCGAGGACCAACTCTGGGCCACTAGGAGCATCACTGACACAATACTCAGACATTGCTCCACCACAATAACATGCCCTAGCTCTCAACACCACTCTAAGCGTGACCCAGGCCTTCGCATATGCTCACCTTCCCTCATCATCGGCACAAAGAACATATGGACAGATGACAAGTCACTCACTGTCTGGCAGACGCTTTCCAGATGCCTGAGCTTCACCTGAAATACTTTCTGCCTTTTCAGCATTTTCAGGTGCAAACTCTACAGAGCTGCACATTACTGTTCATAAAGACTTTGTGATTAGAGCTGTGAAAGAGCTGTGACAGCTCAGATCCCAGTCCGCACAGATTATAGTCTTCAAGAGAACCACACCAAACGCTGAAGCGCAAGTGTACTCACAATATCAACAGGGTGGGGAAATCCGTACCATAGAAAACCAGAGCTGGGCTGCTCTGCAGGGTTTGGCGTGTACGTGCACGTATCAGAATGAGCCACGTGTAATAGGACACAGCATATCTACCAAGTGCAAATGCAAGTGCACAAGTAGGGGAAGTCAGGAGCACAAAGATTATACTCACCTCTTCACCTCCTCCTTTACGTATTCTGCCTTAGGAGGAGAAATGAATCATCATGGCAACACCAATGGCTGTGGAAGGTCCTGTACATGCCCACCACAACACCAGGACAGCAGATCGAAGTGCTACACACTCACAACACCTTTCCCAAACACAAGAGGGAAAAGGTCCATCACGCAGTATTCATCAGTAGCATCTCAGCCCCTCTTACCAACATACGGCCTGCATCAGGCCGCAAGCAGCATGAGAGACTGTCTCTGGTGGGAGATATTCATAACCTCAAACGACATTGTGGGCATTTCAATACCACATACTATCTCAAGACCCAGAAGGCCTCCAACACCAGACCCTACGGAGCCTTGGAAAGAATCCCAAAAAGAACACAATGTGCCCATCCTGCCTCATGATTTCCTCTAAGCATCCTCCCTTCCCCACTCTGGGACATGCTCAACACATGCACATCATATCACATTACTCTCTTCTCATGGCATGGCCCACAGTCTTCCCAAGGATTTCCAGTTCCCTCACACAAGGCTTCCCAGTGCTCAACGTTACCCTTCAAATCAAGAAATGCCCAGACCCTACTCAGTGACACTGCCACATTCACCTCCACCACATGCCACAGTGCCCCTTCCCATCTCAACAGTCAATCTGAGTTTTGCTCACCCTTCCCATCAATGAGACCACCATAAAAATCATTCAGATGGTATGGTATACATGGTGTCCAGCAAAACTCTCGGCAGATGAGCCTTCACGTTTGGCAATTCTTCAGTAATTACAGAGGGGAACATTACAGACCTGAGAACAATACTCCTTGTAGAGGTCATGTCGGCACAACTCTAATGGCAATGGGCACTGATTTTCTGCTGAGAGAAGCCAACCCACATGTTGAAGAGAACACTGATCTAGTAGATGATATCTACTGTGTAGCACAATGGGTTAAGCGATTTTTTTGTGGTTGGAAAGAGAATTTGAGGCTATTTGTAAGGGTGTTGCTATAAATGCAAATGATGAAAGAATATGAAAACAGGTCAGTGTATGTCAAGACAATAGTCCAGCCAGAAACAAAAGTTCACAACCCGGGTAGGAGAGTGGGAGAAGAAAAAAAATGTTCCCGTTTCTAACACCTTGGGTCATACTCCTCTGACTAAACACTTTCTACTACTAACTTTGGTTACAATATACTTGGAAAAAGAACACAGGAAAATTCCACAACGACTTCCCAATGTTCATAATGACTCCAATGGGTCAAATAACATGGAGAAATTACACCACTGGAACAAAAAATCCGTGACAAGTCCCAACTGTGCAAAAGTCTATTACAGAGGACAATAAATGGAGGACAGAGAATAAATCACATCTAATACCAGCACGGTCAGCAGTCAGAGAAGGCAATAAAACACGAAAGAGTGCCTGGGGGACTGTCACCACCACAGCCTGTGTCTCTTGCACCCCTTCAGCAAGCTCGGGTGGAAATGCCACACACCAGCAAGGACAGAGCGTCTGCAAACCTGACGTCGTGGAACCTCTCATCGTAATCGGCCGTCATTTTAATCTACGGAAAAAGAACTCACTCCGCTCAACAGCTGCTCCGTGTGTCAAATCTTTCTTTACCCCGAAGAAAGAGGGGGGGAGCTGTGGCAAGGACGCGAAGGCAGATGGTCCCATTCACAGGTCCCATTCACATCCTTAAGCACCCGACAACCACCCACCGCCCCCGCGGGATGAGACACCCCTCCCAACAGCGACTGATCAGGGGACGGGACAGAAGGGAGAGAAGGGGCGAGAGGCGAGAAAGGGAGGGCCACTGACCGTGTCCAGGAGAGCGGGCGCCTCCGGATGCGACTCCTTCGCCGCGGGGACGGGCGGCGCCGGCGCCGGCGGGAAGTTGGGGCTGAAAACCATCAGGTCGCTCTTGCCCGCGCCGTCCGCCACGCACAGGCTCCGGCTCTGCCGCTGCGAGTACGACCAGCTCCCCACTTCGCTGGCGCACACCAGCGTCGCCGCACCGGGCCCCGACAGCACGGCCGCCCGCGGCGCCCACCGCGACGCCACGTACAGCACCACCGCCAGCAGGAACAGGCTCGACACCGCGCAGATCGCCACCACCAGCCACACGTTCGTCGCCGCAGACGACGACACCGACGCGCCGCCCTCCGCCGGACGCAGCCCTACCCCCGACGACGACGACGACGACGACGAGCCCGCGGCCGCCAGCGCCGCCTCGCCGCCCTCCACCAGCGACACGCTCAGCGTGGCCGTGGCCGAGAGCGACGGCTCCCCGTGGTCACGCACCACGATCACCAGCCGCTGCCGCGGGCCGTCCGCCTCCTCCAGCGCCCGCGCCGTGCTCACCTCGCCGCTGTACAGCCCCACGCGGAACGGGCCCTTCCCCCGCGGCTCCCACAGCTCGTAGCGCAGCCACGCGTTGTAGCCCGAGTCCGCGTCCACCGCCCGGATCTTCGCCACCACCTGTCCCGCCGGCGTCCCCCACGACGCCCACGCCCACACCGACCCCGACCCCGGCACCGACGCCGCCTCCGACGACGACCCGGACCACGCGCCGCCGCCCGACGCCGGCAGCAGCGCCGGCGCGTTGTCGTTCTCGTCCACCACGAAGACCTGCACCGTGGCGTTGCCGCACAGCGACGGCTCCCCCGCGTCCACCGCACGCACCTCGAACTGCAGCACCTGCACCTCCTCGTAGTCCAACGGCCGCAGCGCCCACAGCCGCCCGCTCTCCGCGTCCACCGACACGTAGCTCGACGCCGACCGCCACCCCCCGCCCGACGACGCGGCCCCGACACCGCCCTCCCACACCGAGTAGCTCACGCGCCCGTTGCCCGCCTCGTCCGGGTCCCGCGCCCACACGCGCGCCAGCTCCGCGCCCGCCGCGTTGTTCTCCCGCGCCAGCACCGTGTACACCGCCTGCGCGAACGCCGGCGCGTTGTCGTTCACGTCCGACACCGGCACACGCACCCCGCGACTGGCGCGCAGCGGCGGCGACCCGCCGTCCTCCGCACGCACCTCCACCTCGTACTCCGACACCCGCTCCCGGTCCAGCGCCTCCCGCAGCACCAGCGAGTACGACCCCGCGAACGTCGACACCAGACCGAACGGCGACGCCGGCCACACCGCGCACCGCACGCGCCCGTTCGACCCCGAGTCCCGGTCCGACACGCTCAGCAGCGCCACCACCGTCCCCACCGCCGCGTCCTCCGACACCGGCACCGACAGCGACGTCACCCACACCTCCGGCGCGTTGTCGTTCACGTCCAACACCTCCAGCTCCACGCTGCAGTGGCCCGACAGCGGGGGCGTCCCCTTATCTTTCGCCTTAATGTGGAGGTCGTAGAAAGTAACTGTCTCAAAGTCCAGGGCGCCCCTCAGTCTGATCTCCCCACTGTTCGCATCGATGCTGAATACATCTGAGGCCGAGGCAGGAACAATAGTATCAATTTCATAAAGCACTTCCCCATATATTCCCAAGTCTGGATCCGTGGCGTTCACACACACCACCAGCGTCCCCTCTGCAGCATTCTCCGGCAGCTGCACTTTATACACCGACTGGTTGAACTGGGGCGCGTTGTCATTCACGTCCAGCACCAAGATCAACAACTCCATCGTGCCCGTCAGTGATGGACGGCCACCGTCACTCGCCGTCAACACCAAACGGTGCACAGGCAAAGTCTCGCGGTCCAGCGGTTTCGTGAGTACCAGGAACACAGATTTCCTTATTTCATCAGAGGATTTAACATCGAGTGTAAAGTGCTCGCTGGGACTGAGTGTATAGGAGAGCTGCGCGTTGGCTCCGATATCTGCATCCGACGCGCCCTCCAGCGGAAACCGGGACCCCGGCAACGACGATTCCGCCATGCTGAGGTTTTTGCGGGCGGCGGGGAAGAGCGGGGCGTTGTCGTTGATGTCGGTCACCTCCAGCTCCACGTGGAAGACGCGCAGCGGCCGATCCACCAGCACCTCCAGGCGCAGGGCGCACGGCGCGCTCTTCCCGCACAGCTCCTCCCGGTCCAGACGCGAGCTCACCACCAGCGCCCCGCTCGCCCCGCTCACCTCCACGCTCGCACGACGGCCCTGCGACACCAGACGCAGGCGCCGCGACTCCGCATCGCCCGCCTCCAGGCCCAGGTCCTGCGACAGACGACCCACCACCGTCCCGGCCTTGGCTTCCTCCGGCACCGAGTACCGCACCTGACCAGCGACCAGCGACCACGCCGCCTGCACCACCACCACCACCCGCAACACGGAACACCAACTCACACCCATCGCCGCCGCCCAAGCAGTCGCCGCCGCTCGCACGGGCCCCGCACGGCTCCCCGCCGCCGCCCGGACGCACCGGCTCTCCTCACCGCCCCGCGCCGCCCCCCCGCGCTCACAGCCGGGCTCTCCGCCGCACCGGGGCGGAGCCGCCTCAACGCTCCAACGCCGTTTCTGAGCCTGCAGCGACACCGTGTGCTGCTCCGACGCCTCACACGCTCTACACCACTAAACGCGTCCCCGGACCCGAGCTCGTCATCTCCTCCCCTGTGTCTTCCTTTTACCCTTTTTTTTCTTCTTCCTCTCTTTCTTTCCTTTTCCATGCTTGCTTGCTGTTTGCTTCCTTAGATCCCTTTATTCCGTTCTTCCTGTTTCTGCCTTCCTTTCTCTTTCCTACTTTTTTATAATCGTTTTCTACTTTACTGCCTTCTTTCTTCTCTCTCTCTGCTTTCTTATCTTTCCACCTTCTTCTTCCTCTCTCTCTTCTTCATTCTTCGTTTCGTTCTTGCCCTGCCGTGCCCTGGTCTTTACTCCCCGTTCTCTTCTCCTTCCGTCCTTCTCTCTTCTTTCCCATGTTGGCAGCTCCCCAGTCGCGCCGCGGCGGACACCATCAAAGGCGGAGCCATCAGCGCCAATTACGGGACATTCGCGCCGGAGATCGGGACTTTAACCAAGGCGGAGGCTGTTAGGGACCAGTTCAGCGTCTAGAGAATATCGTGCTGCACCCTGGCAGTCTCCTTCATCATTTCTTTTCTTTCTCTTCTTTCTCATCTTCCTTCCTTTATTACCTCCTTGCCTCATTTATTCCTTCCTTGTTTTTTTATTTCCTTTTTTTAAAATTTATTTTGTTTTCCTCCTTCTTTCCTTGTTTCTTGCCTTCTTGCTTTCTTCGTCTCCCTACCCTCCTTTCTCGGTCCTGTGATAGCATCGGTGCATACTAGTAAACTCCTCTATCGTTTCTTCCTTTATCTTCTTTCTTTCCATTCCTTGCTTCATACTTTTTTTCTCTTGGTCGCTTTTCCTTCTACTCCTTGCTCCGAACTTTCTTTCTCTCTTTTGCTTTTCTTTCTACTCCGTGCTTCGAACTTTCTTTCTCTCTATTGCTTTTCTTTCTCTCTATTGTTCCCTCCTTCTTTCTCTTCTGTATCCCCTTACTCCTTCTCTTCTTTTTCCTGTCCTACCCTCCCATTCTCTTCTTCCCTTTACCAGTCTGTTTTCTATATGACTACATCACACCTGCCGTGGATCATGGACATGCCCTCAGGCGATATCTCCTTCCTCTTCCTCACTACTTCTCATCAAGCCTTTACACCATGTCCCTGAGTACTAAGAACGCCTAGGTCCTCAACTCCATTAACCATGCAGAGATAACATTACTGCGAGCTAGCAGTCTCCTCTATCATTTGTTTGTTTGTTCATTTGCTTTTTCATTCGTTCCCTCCTTCCTTACTTCCTTTTTCTTCCTCCTTTCTTTCTCCCTTGCTTCTTTTTACCTGGCACAGATTCTTTCCTATCCTGCTTCCATTCTCATTCTTTCCTTCTTCCTTTCCCATTAGTCCTTCTTCGTTTCTCTTCCTCTTCTATTTTCTCTCCTCCTTCTTGTCTTTCTCTTCCTTTTTCTTTTCTTCTCTGTCCTGTCCTTACATTGCTTCCTGTTCTCTTCTCCTTCCACCCTTCTCTCTTCTTTTACCCCTTTAACAAAATATTTTCCACATCACTACACCACACTTGCTATGAAGCATGGAAATGCCCTTGACAAGAGTTCTCATTCCCCTACCCTTCCGCCTTCCATGCCTCCACATGGGGAACAAGATTCCCGGTTTCCTACAGTCTATGCAATACAGACAGACTGCCCCTGCACATCCTCATTTCTTCTAAAGGAAGACAACAACCTTCAGCCTCCAGTCCACTCAACCACCCACCAAATAACACAGCAAGGCAATCATATGGCAAAGAACAGACCTGCTACACCACAACAGAACCCACCACCCTCAGAAACACAAGCCCCACGTACTTGGACATCTGCAGAAACAGGTTTCAATGAGCATAAACAATTTAAGGGAGTCTGTTGGGAACTCAAAACCATCACAGACCAGCATAAAAATCCTCCAAGATGGTATCTCAGGGAAGAGCTGTTCCTCTGGCCTCATTTTCCACCTGCACGTTGAATGGCAAGCTCTTGCTGTCTTGTTCAGGCAGGCATGCACTGCCAGAACACAACAAGATCCTCAGTACCCAGGGACATTAGCCCCCAAGAATACCGGTCCTTCATCACCATGAAACACAGCCAGACAAAAGCCACCAAGGTAACACCATGACATTTTCACTGAGAACATCCCCACAACACCCAACACATCCACCCAGAGAAATGCACTGCAATCCCTCCTCCCTCCATGCTTGCTGCCGTCTGCTCACACTGTACCTGCAAGTGGAAGGAAAGGAACAAGGGCAGGCAGTGGCGCTTTGCTGCTCCAAGCCTACAGACTTTACAATCCAGGCAATATTTTATCCACCCAACATAAAGATAACACCACTGAACAGGAATAAAAGTACACCTGTCTCTCAAACGCACCTTCTCTAAGGTATCATTGACTTACCTGGCTGCTTCTTTAGAATAACAAGCATCTTCAAGACAGGAGAATGGGTTCTAAGGGACATTTCCTTTAATATTATCAGAGACTTCTGGGGGACCGGAACAGAAAAAATTAGGTTCTGCAGAAGCCTTGAAATCACTGGACAGTGTGTAGTGCTCCCTTATGCACTTCCGTCACAGAGGAAGTAGAAGGGACACCTGAAAGCTAAGGACATTCTCTCAACTTCAACCTCAGCTCAAGAGAATCGAAAAGCTGTTCCCCACACTGATGCCAAACGGCACAAAGCTCTGCAAGCAGGCAGCTGCAAAATTCTGCCATCTGCATCTCATCCACTGTTACCAACACATTGCCAATGTGAGAGAAGAAAAACTAAAAGGGTGGGAATTTTGGCTGAGAGTAGCTAACCAAAGGAATCCATTCCACTGGTTTGAAACACAAGGCTTGCCAACATCTTGAATACAGACAGCACTTCACCTGCCTAGCAAGGCAAAGAGATGAGCAGGGAGATGAACAAGGAGAGCTTTACAGAGGACAAAGTGTCTCAAACTTCAAAACCCACCTATTTGACTAACAACATAACATGTTCAAGAGCAAATGATTAAAGAAACCTATGGCAGATGTCTTCACATCACATAGGAATCCAACGGAGGACAAAAGGGTGCAGGGATGTGCAGAACTTCTGGAGGACCTGAGAGGATCCTGAGGAATCAGCTCTGCACATCAGGCCTCTTCTCAAGGTTTTCTATGGGCATCTTCTACGACATGCCATGGGAAATGAGATCTCCAGCTAAGAGGACGTTCCGCACTCCTTCCCCAATGACACAGACCGTGACACAGACACCCAGCATCTCCAGCTAAGCGGACGTTCCCCACTCCTTCCACAATGACACAGACCGTGACACAGACACCCAGCATCTCCATTTCCATCAGGCAAGACTCTTCCCCACTCAAAGTCATCCTCCCAGGGACACATGCCCAGGCACAACTCTGGGCCACTAGGAGCATCACTGACACAATACCCAGACATTGCTCCACCACAATAACATGCCCCAGCTCTCAACACCACTCCGAGCATCACCCAGGCCTTCGCATATGCTCACCTTCCCTCATGCTCAGCACAATGAATGGATGGATGGATGCAAAGGCACTCACTCTCTGGCAGACTCTTCCCAGATACCTGAGCTTCACCTGAAATACTTTCTGCCTTTTCAGCATTTTCAGGTGCAAACTCTACAGAGCTGCACATTACTGTTCATAAAGATTCTGTAATTAGAGCTGTGAAAGAGCTGTGACAGCTCAGATCTCAGACCACACAGATTATAGTCTTCAAGAGAACCACACCAAACGCCAATGCACAAGCTCACTCAGAATAGCAACTGGGTGGGAAAATTTGTACCATAGAAAAGCAGAGCTGGGCTGCTCTGCAGGGTTATGCAGGAATGCACACGCATCAGAATGAGCCAAGAGTAATAGGACACACCATCTCTTCTGAGGCCACCCGTGCAAGTGCACAAGTAGGGGAATTCAGGAGCACAAAGATTATACTCATCCCTTCATGACCATTTACAAATCATGCCTTAGGAGGAGAAAGGAATCGTCATGGCAACATCAATGGCTGTGGAAGATTCTGTCGATGCCCGTCACAACACCAGGACAGCAGACTGCAGTACTACAAACCCACTACACTTTTTCACAATACAAGAGGGAAAAGAAAAGTTCCATCAGACTGTATCCAGCAGTCTCCATATCACTCTCACCACACATCACCTATGTCAGGCCGACAGCAGCACAAGGGACTTTCTCTGGTGGGAGATATTCATAACATCAAAAGACATTACAGGCATTTCAATACCACATTTTATCTCAAGATCACAAAGGCCTCCAACTCCAGACCCTTGGAGCCTCAGAAAGGATCCTGAAAAAAAACACTCTGTGCCCACCCTGCATCACGCTTTCCTCTAGTCAGCCTCCTATTCATCACTCTGGGACATGTCTTCTCAAGGCAAGGACATCATCTCCCATTCTTGTCTTCTTATGACATGCCTCATCATTTTTCACAACGTTTTACGTAGCATTTCTGTGATAGAATACGAGGGCTGGGTTGCTGTGCAGAGTTTGGTGTATACCTGCACATATCAGAACGAGACTGTATTGACAAGAGGATACACCATCATTGGTGATGACACCTGTGCAAGTGACTAAGTATAAGGTTAAGTCACAGGCCCAAAGGTCACACCCTCCTCCTTACCTTCCCATGTGCTTATGACATGGCCCATGGTTTTCTCAAGGATTTCCAGTTCTCTCACACAAGGCTTCCCACTGCTCAAGGTTACTTTCACATCACAAAATGACTGGGCCCTATTCTGTGACACTGACACATTCGCCTCTGCCACATGCCACAGTTCCCTTTCCCACCTCAACGCTCAAGCTGACTTTTCATACCCTCTTTGCAATATCAATGAGAGCACCATAAAAAACATACAGATGGAATCACAATCTCTCTGCAGAGGACCCTTCATGTCTGGCAATGCTTCAGCAATTTCAGAGGAAAATGTAACATGACTTTTGTAGAGAACATGTCAGGACAACTCTAATGGAAATGGGCATTGATTTCACACTGAGAGAGACCAACCCTCTTGTTGACAAGAACACCAATCCAGCAGACGATATCTACTGTGTAGCACAATTGGGTTGAGAGGGGTTTTGTTGTTGAAAAGAGAATTTCCAGGCAATTTTTAAGGGTGTTGCTACTAATGCAAATAACAAAAGAATATGAGAACAGGTCAGTGTACTTCAAGCCACCAGTTCAGCCAGGAATGCAAGTTCACAGGACATTGTGGGCATGTCAGTACCGCACGCTATCTCAAGACACAGAAGGGCTCCAACTTCAGACACCCTGGGAGCCTTTGAGAGGATCCTGGGCAGGAAGATTCGGTGCCCTTCCTGCCTCATGCACCCCTCTAGGCATCCTCCATTCCCCATTCTGGGATGTGTGTTCTCAAGACAAAAAGATCATCTCCCACTATTGCCTTATGACACGGACCATGGTCTTCCCAAGGATTGCCAGTTCCTTCACACAAGTCTTCCCACTGCTCAAGGTCGCCCTTCACAACAAGAGATGGACAGGCCCTACTCCCACATTTACCTCTGAAACATGACACAGTTTCCTTTCCCACCTCAGGGCTCACTCCAGATTTTGCAGACCCTTCCCAGCAATGAGACCACCATAAAATAACATATGGATGATGGTCTCATTTAGACCACGTCCAGCAGACTCTCTAATTTTTCTAAAGGTGATATCAGAACAGCTCTAGATGACAATGGCATTCACAGAATCATGGAACTGTCTAGGTTGGAAGGGACCTTTCAGATCATCGAGTCCAACCCTTAACCTAACACTCACAAAAACCAACAAGAAACCATATCTCTAAGCACTACATCCACCCATCTTTCAAATACTCCCAGGGATGATGATTCTACCACTTCCCTGGGCAGCCTGTTCCAATGCTTAATAACCCTTTCAGTCTAAACATTTTTCTTAATATCTAATCTAAACTTACCCTGGCACAACTTGAGGCCGTCTCCTCTTGTCCTATCGCCTGTTACTTAGGAGAAGAGACTGAGCTCCTCCTCGCTACAGGTCATTGTAGAGAGCAAAAGGTCTTCCCTCAGCCTCCTTTTCTCCAGGATAAACAACCCCACTCCCTCAGCCACACCTCATAAGACTTGTTCTCCAGACCCCTCACAACCTTCATTGCCCTTCTCTGGACACGATCCAGCACCTCAATGTCTTTCTTGTTGTGAGGGGCCCAAAACTGGACACAGCACTCGAGGTGGGGCCTTACCAGTGCCGAGTACAGAGGGACGATCACTTCCATAGCCCTCCTGACATTATTCCCAATGCCCGCCAGGATGCTCTTCACCTTCTTGGCCACCTGGGAACACTGCTGGCTCACATCCAGCCAGCAGTAAACCAACACCCCCAGGTCCTTTTCTGCCAGGCAGCTCTCCAGCCACTCTGCCCCAAGCCTCTAGTGCTGCATGGGGGTTGGTGTAATCCAAGAACAGGACACGGCACTTGGCCTTCTTCAACCTCATGCCATTGGCCTCAGCCCATCAATCCAGCCTGTCCACATCCCCCTGCAGAGCTTTTCTACCCTCAAGCAGGTCCACGCTCCCGCCCAACTTGGTGTTGGCTGCAAACTTACTGAGGGTGCCCTCGATCCCCTCGTCCAGATCATTCATAAAGATATAAAGAGAACAGGCCACAGTACCAAGCCCTGCGGAACACCACTCGTGACCCACTGACAACTGGATTTAACTCCATTCACCACCACTCTCTGCGCCCGGCCCTCCAGCCACTTTTTTACCCAGCGCAGAGTACTCCCATCCAAGCCATGGGCAGACAGTTTCTCCAGCAGAATGCTGTGGGAAACCCTATCAAAGGCTTTACATAAGTCGAGATAAACAACATCCACAGCCTTTCCCTCATCCACCAAGCGGGTCACTTTGTCACAGAAGGAGATCGCGTTTGTCAAGCAGGACCTGCCTTTCATGAACCCATGCTGACTGGGCCTGATCACATGGTTGTCCTCCATGTGCCACATTATGGCACTCAGGGTGATCTGTTCCATGACCTTCCCAGGCAACAAGGTCAGACTGACAGGCCTGTACTTCCCCAGATCCTCCTTCCAGCCCTTCTTGTGGATCGGCATCATTCATTTCATGCTATGACGGAACAAACCAAACACTGACAAGCACCCCAATTCAACAGATTCTATTGATTCTGTAGGAGACTTCGGGGTTTGGGGTTTTGTTATCAGGGGATTTGTTTGTTGGTTGGTAGGGCTTTTGTGTTAAAAAGAAGGTTTACGGGTCTCTTGTGACGGTGTGGCTGCAGACACAAATCCTGAAAAACATCATAAAAGCCAGCGTACATCATGCCACTTCTCTAGCCAGGAACACGAGTCCACAAGCATTCCCATCAGTGAGAGCACCATAAAAAACCTAGAGATGGTATCATATACACTGTGTTCAACAGACTCGCTATAGTTGACACTTCATGTTTTGCAATGCTTCAGCTATACCAGATGGAAATGTTACACACCTCGGCGCTCTGTTACACATCTGAAATGTTACACAGCTATTTGTAGAGATGGTGTCAGGATAGCTCTGGCAATGGGCATAGATTTCCTTCTGTGAGAGAACAACCCAAATGTTGATGAGCACAGCACTGCAATGGATAATATCTAACATATGGGACAATTTGGGGTTTTTTTTTGAAAACAAGGTTTCAGGGCTTCCATAAGGCTGACAACGTTGATGCAAATATTGAAAGACTCTCAAAAGAGCCCTGCGTACATCATATCCCGTCACTTCTCCACACAGGAACGGCAATCTATAACATGGATTGGGGCAGCAGGAAAAGAAAATTCCCCTTTCTGACACCTACCTTGGGTCACACTCCCCTCCCTGAACACTTTATTCTAGAATGTAAAGTAACAACATAGGTGGAAAAAGAACAGAGGAGAAGACCACAACGCCATCCCTACTTTCTGAAAGACTCTGGTGGGTGAATAAAAATCACAAAATCACAGCATGGGGGCAGAAGATCCTGAAGTCCAATGGTCACCCTGAGTCACAAACTTGAAAAGCACAATCAAAGAAGAGGAGGACAGAGTATTCGACGAGAAACCACAGCTGCAACCAGCACAGTCATCAGACAGCAACGGTAATAAGGCACTAAATACAGCCAGGGGGACCGTCACCACCACAGCCTGAAACTCTTGCACTCCTTCAGCAAGCTCGGGTGGAAATGCTACACACCAGCAAGCCGATGGCATTGCACCTCCCGTCGCAATCACACTCACACCCGCAACACTAAATCTCAGCTGCATCGGTAAAAGCTAGTGGGTGCTGCAATACACTTAACTTTTCCCCAGAAACCAAGAGCCGAAGGGGCAGTGGCAAGGACGCGAAGGCAGATGGTCCCATTCACAGGTCCCATTCACATCCTTAAGCACCCGACAACCACCCACCGCCCCCGCGGGATGAGACACCCCTCCCAACAGCGACTGCCCAGGGGACGGGACGGAAGGGAGAGAAAGGGGAAAGGGGCGAGAGGCGAGAAAGGGAGGGCCACTGACCGTGTCCAGGAGAGCGGGCGCCTCCGGATTCGACTCCATCGCTGCGGGGACGGGCGGCGGCGGCGGCGGCGGGAAGTTGGGGCTGAAAACCATCAGGTCGCTCTTGCCCGCGCCGTCCGCCACGCACAGGCTCCGGCTCTGCCGCTGCGAGTACGACCAGCTCCCCACTTCCCTGGCGCACACCAGCGTCGCCGCACCGGGCCCCGACAGCACGGCCGCCCGCGGCGCCCACCGCGACGCCACGTACAGCACCACCGCCAGCAGGAACAGGCTCGACACCGCGCAGATCGCCACCACCAGCCACACGTTCGTCGCCGCAGACGACGACACCGACGCGCCGCCCTCCGCCGGACGCAGCCCTACCCCCGACGACGACGACGACGACGACGAGCCCGCGGCCGCCAGCGCCGCCTCGCCGCCCTCCACCAGCGACACGCTCAGCGTGGCCGTGGCCGAGAGCGACGGCTCCCCGTGGTCACGCACCACGATCACCAGCCGCTGCCGCGGGCCGTCCGCCTCCTCCAGCGCCCGCGCCGTGCTCACCTCGCCGCTGTACAGCCCCACGCGGAACGGGCCCTTCCCCCGCGGCTCCCACAGCTCGTAGCGCAGCCACGCGTTGTAGCCCGAGTCCGCGTCCACCGCCCGGATCTTCGCCACCACCTGTCCCGCCGGCGTCCCCCACGACGCCCACGCCCACACCGACCCCGACCCCGGCACCGACGCCGCCTCCGACGACGACCCGGACCACGCGCCGCCGCCCGACGCCGGCAGCAGCGCCGGCGCGTTGTCGTTCTCGTCCACCACGAAGACCTGCACCGTGGCGTTGCCGCACAGCGACGGCTCCCCCGCGTCCACCGCACGCACATCGAACTGCAGCACCTGCACCTCCTCGTAGTCCAACGGCCGCAGCGCCCACAGCCGCCCGCTCTCCGCGTCCACCGACACGTAGCTCGACGCCGACCGCCACCCCCCGCCCGACGACGCGCCCCCGACACCGCCCTCCCACACCGAGTAGCTCACGCGCCCGTTGCCCGCCTCGTCCGGGTCCCGCGCCCACACACGCGCCAGCTCCGCGCCCGCCGCGTTGTTCTCCCGCGCCAGCACCGTGTACACCGCCTGCGCGAACGCCGGCGCGTTGTCGTTCACGTCCGACACCGGCACACGCACCCCGCGACTGGCGCGCAGCGGCGGCGACCCGCCGTCCTCCGCACGCACCTCCACCTCGTACTCCGACACCCGCTCCCGGTCCAGCGCCTCCCGCAGCACCAGCGAGTACGACCCCGCGAACGTCGACACCAGACCGAACGGCGACGCCGGCCACACCGCGCACCGCACGCGCCCGTTCGACCCCGAGTCCCGGTCCGACACGCTCAGCAGCGCCACCACCGTCCCCACCGCCGCGTCCTCCGACACCGGCACCGACAGCGACGTCACCCACACCTCCGGCGCGTTGTCGTTCACGTCCAACACCTCCAGCACCACCCTGCAGTGACCCGACAGCGGCGGCGTCCCCTTGTCTCTCGCTTCGATCTCCAGGTCATACGACTGAACGTCTTCAAAATCCAGTTCACCGGCAGTCCGTATTTCCCCGGAATTTCTGTCAATTATGAAAAGGTCCTGAACTTTGGCAGGCATCATATCGCTAAACGAATAATATACCTCCTGATTAATTCCCTCATCATTGTCTGTCGCTGTTAGCTGCAGAAACACAGTTCCCGGGGGAGCATTCTCCTGCAGCTGCGCTTTATACACGGAGTGGTTGAACTGGGGCGCGTTGTCGTTGGCGTCCAGCACCGAGATCAACAGCTCCATCGTGCCCGTCAGCGATGGACGGCCACCGTCACTCGCCGTCAACACCAAACGGTGCACAGGCAAAGTCTCGCGGTCCAGCGGTTTCCTGAGCACCAGAAACAGGGATTTACTGCGCGAGTTACTGTTTTCTTCTTCTATTTTAAAATGCTCGCTGGGGCTGAGTGTATAGGAGAGCTCCGCGTTCGCTCCGATATCTGCATCCGACGCGCCCTCCAGCGGGAACCGGGACCCCGGCAGCGTGTTGAATTCCACGATGCTGAGGTTTTTGCGGGCGGCGGGGAAGAGCGGGGCGTTGTCGTTGATGTCGGTCACCTCCAGCTCCACGTGGAAGACCCGCAGCGGCCGCTCCACCAGCACCTCCAGGCGCAGGGCGCACGGCGCGCTCTTCCCGCACAGCTCCTCCCGGTCCAGACGCGAGCTCACCACCAGCGCCCCGCTCGCCCCGCTCACCTCCACGCTCGCACGACGGCCCTGCGACACCAGACGCAGGCGCCGCGACTCCGCTTCGCCCGCCTCCAGGCCCAGGTCCTGCGACAGACGACCCACCACCGTCCCGGCCTTGGCTTCCTCCGGCACCGAGTACCGCACCTGACCAGCGACCAGCGACCACGCCGCCTGCACCACCACCACCACCCGCAACACGGAACACCAACTCACGCCCATCGCCGCCGCCCAAGCAGCCGCCGCCGCCCGCACGGGCCCCGCACGGCTCCCCGCCGCCGCCCGGACGCACCGGCTCTCCTCACCGCCCCGCGCCGCCCCCCCGCGCTCACAGCCGGGCTCTCCGCCGCACCGGGGCGGAGCCGCCTCAACGCTCCCATGCCGTTTCTGAGCCTGCAGCGACACCGTGTGCTGCTCCGACGCCTCACACGCTCCCCGCCACTGACCGCGTCCCCGGACCCGAGCTCGTCTCCTCCTCTCTCATCCCGTCCTTCCGTTCTCCTCTTTCTTTTTCTTCGTTCTTTTTTTTTCTTGCTTTTTTGCTCTTTCCTTCTTCCTATTTCTTCTTTTCTTTTCTTTTTGTTCGCCTTTTTTCCCTTCAGTTCTCTATTTTCATTCATTTCTGTTCTTCCTCATTTCTTTATTACTTTTTTCTTTTTCTCGGTCCATTTTTTCTTCCTTCTCTTTCTTCTCTACCTTGTTCTTTTCACTCTTCCTCTGCCGTGCTCTAGTCTTTAAACTAGGTGCTTCCCAGTCACCTCCGGCGCCGCGGAGGACACCATCAAAGACGGAGCCATCACCGTTAATTACATGCACCATCAGCGCACCGGCGCGGTACTCTATCGGAGGCGAAGGCTCTTAGAGACCAGGTCTCCTCACCGTCTGCAATATCGCTGTACTCTTGTCGTCTCATTCATGATTTCTTCCGTTCTTTCTCTTTTTTCTTCTTTCGTTTATTACTTCCGTGCTTCATTTCTTACTGCCTTCCTTTTTTCTTTCTTACTTTTCCCTCCTTCTTTCTTTGTTTCCTTCATTCTTTCTCTTCCTCACCACCTTTCTGTGGACAGTGATCATTTATTTTCTCTTTTTCTCTTTATCTTCTTTTTATCTATTGCCTCCTTACTTCCTGCTTGCTATTCTCTCTCTCTGTTCTTCCCTCATCCCTTCTCTATCCCCTTACTCCCTCTCTGCAGTCCTGTCCTCCAGCTCTCTTCTTCTTTCCTCTTTGCCTCTGCTTTCTCTCCTTTACCAGTATATATTCTAATATGACTACATCACACCCTCATGGAGAACAGACATGCTGTCATGCAAGGGCTCTTTCCTCTTCCTCACCACTTTTCATCAAGACTTACACAGCGTCCCACAGTACCAAGGATGCCGAGCTCCTCAACTCCATTAACCATGCACAGATAATATCGGTGCGTGCTGGTCACCTCCTCTGTCCTCTCTTCCTTCATCCATTCCTTTCTTGCTTCGTTTTCCCTCCTTTCATTTTACCTTTCCTCCTTTTTCCTTCTATAGACTACGACCTTTCCTCTGTCCTTTCTCATGTTTTCCTTCTTCTTATCCCTTTGGTCGTCTCTTCTTTTCTCTTCCATACTCACACTTTTTCTCTTTTTTTTTCCTCCTTCTTTGTCTTTCTCTTCCTTTTTCTTTCATGCTCTATCCTGACCTATCCTTGCCTCCTGTTCTCTTCTGCTTCCATCCTTCTCTCTTCTTTTCTTTTTTCCCTTTAACAAAATTGTCTTCAACATGGCTACACCACACTTGCCATGAAGCATGGAAATGGGCTTTGGCAAGAGTTTCCATTCCCCTCCTCTTCCCCCTTCCATGCCTCTGCATGGGGAACAACTTTCCTGCTTTCCTACAGCCTATGCAATTCAGACTGCCTGCTCCTGTACCTTCACTTCTGAAAGAAGACCACATTCTTCAGCCTCCAGTCCACTCGAGGACCCATGAAATAACACAGCAAGGCAATCATATGGCAAAGAACAGATCTGCTGCATCACAACAGAATCCACCACCCTCAGAAGCACAAGCCAGGTACCTGGGGCTTGGGCATCTGTGCAAACAACCTCCAATGAGTCCAAAGAACACAAGGGAGTCTTTCCTTCCAGAACTCAAAACCATCACAACCCACCACGACAACTCCCCAGGAAGGCTGAAAAAGCACAGGGCTACCACAGCTCCTGAGAACTCTGCATGGATCTAGATGAAGAGTTATTCTTTTGGCCTCGTTTTCAACCTGCACAATGAATGGCAAGCTCTTGCTCTCCCTTTCAGGCAGGCATGCACTGCCAGAACAACACACAGAGAACCCAGAACCACAGTATCCAGCGGCATTACTCCCCACAGAATACCTCTCACTCATTAGCATTACAATCCAGGCAATATTCAGTCCATCCAACATAAAGATATAACCACTGAAGAAGAACAAAAGTACATCTGTCTCTCAGACTCATCTTCTTTAGGTAAGAGCGACTCACCTGTAGCATCACTGGTGGTTACTTTCTAGAATAAGAAACATTTTCAGGGCAGGAGAATTGGTTCTAAGGCACATTTTCCCTTAACATTATCAGAGATTTCTGGGGAACCTGGACAGGAAAAAAATCACATTCTGCAAAAGCCCTGAAATCACTGAGCAACAATCAGTGCTTATGCGCTTCTATCACAGGGGAAGCAGAAGGGACACCTGAAAGCTAAGGATATTCTATCAACGTCAATCTCAGCTCAAGACAGTGGAAAAGTCTTCCCCCACACTGATGCCAAACAGCCCAAAGCTTTGTAATCAGGCAGCTGTGAAAATTTTATCATCTGCACCTCATTCATGGTTACCAGCACACTGTCAATGTGAGAGAAGAAAAACCAAATGCGTGGAAATTTCTGCTGAGAGAAGAAAACCGAAGAACCCAATTCCATTTTATTGAAACGCAAGGTTTGGCACAATCTTGAATATTGAGAGTGCTTCTTCCCCTGCCTACCAAGAGAGATGAGCACAGAGACGACTGAGGAGTGCTTGGCATAAGGCAGACAAAGTGATCCAAATTTCAAAAACCACCTGTTGGACCAACAACATACCACATTTAGGAGCAAATAATTAAAGGAAATAGTGGCAGATGTCTTCATATCACACATGAATACCATGGAGGACAAAAGGCTGACTGATGTCAGAACTTCAGGAGGACCTGAGAGGATCCTGGGCACGCAACTCAGTGCATCAGGCCTCTTCTCAAGGTTTTCTATTGGCATCCTCTATGACATGCCATGGGAAATGAGATTTCCAGCTAAATGGACATTCTCCAGTACTTCACCAATGACACAGAACGTGTTCTACCCAGCACCTCCATTTCCCTCAGGAAAGACTCTTCCTCAGTCAAAGTCACCCTCCCAGTGATGCATACCCAGGCCCTACTCCATGACACGAAGAGCATCACTGCCGCAGTACTCAGACATTGCTCCAACAAAATAACATGCCCCAGCCCTCAATACCACGCGGAGCATGACCCAGGCCTTCACACATCCTCATCTTCCCTCGTCATCAGCACAAAGACTATAGAGATGGATGCAAAGGCACTCACTTTTTGGCAGACTCTTCCCAGATGCCTGAACTTCACTCAAAGTACTTTCTGCCTTTTCAGCATTTTCAGGTGCAAACTCTACAGAGCTGCACATTACAGTTCTTAAAGATTCTGTCATTACAGCTGTGACAGCTCAGATCCCAGTCCACACAGATTTGATTCTTCAAGAGAAACACACCAAATGCTAAAGTCTAAGTGTGCTCACAATATCAATGGTGTAGGAAAATTTGTACCATAGAAAACCAGAGCTGGGCTGCTCTGCAGGGTTTGGTGTCTACGTGCACATATCAGAAGGAGTCACGTGTAATAGGACAAAGCATCTCTACTGAGGTGACTCTTCTCTACCGAGGCACCTGTTCAGGTGCACAAGTAGACGAGAGTACAAAAATTATACCCACCTCATCATCGTGTGCCTTTAAAAATCCTGCCTGCGGAGCACAGAATCATCATGGGAACATCAGTGGTGGTGGAAGCTGCTACAGATGCCGCCACTACACAAGGACAGCAGATTGAAGCTCTACCCTCCCACTACACCCTTCCCAAAACAAGTGGAAAAAGGTCCATCAGCTAGTATTCAGCAGTCTGCATGTCTCCCCCTCTTACCAACACAGAGCCTACATCAGGACAACACAAGCACAAGGGACTGTCTCTGGTGCAAGATATTCTTAACCTCAAAAGACATTGTGAGCATTTCAATGCAACGTTCTGTCACAACACCGGTAAGTCCTCAAAGTCCAGACCTTTGGAGCCTGTGAAAGCATCCAGTAGAAGAATACTCTGAAGCCATCCTGCCTCATGCTTCCTTCTAGGCATCCCCCATTCCCCACTCTGGGACATGTGTTCTCAAGACAAGCATATCTCCCATTCTTGTATGCTTATGACATGACTCTTGGGCTTGCCCAAGGATTTCCATACCTTTTCTATGACAGAAAACCAGTGCTGGGCTGCTCTGCAGGGTTTTGCATGTACATGCATGTATCAGAACACATTGGTGATAAGAGGACACACCATCTCTGTCGATGCCACTGGTGCAAGTATAAAAGTAGGGGAAGTCAAACTCCTTCTCTGCCCTTACAAATCCTTCCTGAGGAGGATCAAGGAACCATCGTGACAATATCAACAGCTGCTGAAGCTCATTTACACGCCCACCACAACACAATGACAGCAGATTGAAGCACTACCCTCCCACAACACCTTTCCCAAGACAGCAGTGAAAGTGTTCATCAAACTATTCCACAGTCTGCACCTCAACCCCCACTTACCAACATATTGCCACCTCGGGTAGGCAGCAGCACAAGGGATTGTCTCTGGTAGGAAATGTGGACATTGTGGGCATTTCAATACCACACACTACCTCAAGATCCGTAAGGCCTCCAACTCCAGACACCTTTAGACCCTGAGAAAGGAGCCTTGGCAGCAATACTCTCTGCCCGTCCTGACTCGTGCGCTCCTCTAGGCATCCTCTATTCAACAGTCTGTGACATGCATTCTCAACACAAGCACATCATCTCCCATTCTTGTCCTCTTATGACACAGCCCATTGTTTTCCCAAGAATTTCCAGTTCCTTCATAGAAGGCTTCCAATAAGCAAGGGCAGCCTTCACGTCACATAATGGCCAGGCCTTACACAGTGCCACTGCCACGTTCACCTCTGTCACATGCCACAATTCCCTTTCCTACCTCAACGCTCAATTGACTTTTGTTTACCATTACCATCCATGACAGCACCATAAAAAACATACAGAAAGAACCATCCACATGGTGTCCAGCAAACTCTCGGCAGTTGACCCTTCATGTTAGGCAATGCTTCAGCAATTTCAGAGGGGAATCTTACAGACCTGAGAACAATAGTCTTTGTAGAGGTCATGTCGGCAAAACTCTAATAGCAATAGGCACTGATTTCATGCTGAGAGAAACCAACCCTCTTGTTGACAAGAACACCAATCTAGCGGATGATATCTACTGTGTAGCACAATTGGGTTGAGAGGGGTTTTGTTGTTGAAAAGAGAATTTCCAGGCACTTTTTAAGGGTGTTGCTACTAATGCAAATAATGAAAGAATATCAAAGCAGGTCAGTGCACATCAAGCCACCAGTCCAGCCAGGAATGCAAGTTCACAGGACATTGTGGGCATGTCAGTACCGCACGCTATCTCAAGACACAGAAGGGCTCCAACTTCAGACACCCTGGGAGCCTTTGAGAGGATCCTGGGCAGGAAGATTCGGTGCCCTTCCTGCCTCATGCACCCCTCTAGGCATCCTCCATTCCCCATTCTGGGATGTGTGTTCTCAAGACAAAAAGATCATCTCCCACTATTGCCTTATGACACGGACCATGGTCTTCCCAAGGATTGCCAGTTCCTTCACACAAGTCTTCCCACTGCTCAAGGTCACCCTTCACAACAAGAGATGGACACGCCCTACTCCCACATTTACCTCTGCAACATGACATAGTTTCCCTTCCCGCCTCAGGGCTCACTCCAGCTTTTGCAGACCCCAGGAACACTGGTGGCTCAAATTCAGTCAGCACTAAACCAACACTCCCAGGTCCTTTTCTGCCAGGCAGCTCTCTAGCCACTCTGCCCCAAGCCTCTAGTGCTGCATGGGGTTGCTGTAATCCAAGAACAGGACATGGCACTTGGCCTTGTTCAACCTCATGCCATCGGCCTCAGCCCATCAATCCAGCCTGTCCACTTCCCTCTGCAGACCCTCAAGCAGGTCCACACTCCCACCCACCTTGGTGTTGGCTGCAAACTTACTGAGGGTGCCCTCGATCCCCTCGTCCAGATCACTCATAAAGATATAAAGAGAACAGGCCCCAGTACCAAGCCCTGCGGAACACCACTCGTGACCCACTGACAACTGGATTTAACTCCATTCACCACCACTCTCTGTGCCCGGCCCTCCAGCCACTTTTTTACCCAGCGCAGAGTACTCCCATCCAAGCCATGGGCAGACAGTTTCTCCAGCAGAATGCTGTGGGAAACCCTATCAAAGGCTTTACATAAGTCAAGATAAACAACATCCACAGCCTTTCCCTCATCCACCAAGCGGGTCACTTTGTCACAGAAGGAGATCAGGTTTGTCAAGCAGGACCTGCCTTTCATGAACCCATGCTGACTGGGCCTGATCACATGGTTGTCCTCCATGTGCCACATTATGGCACTCAGGGTGATCTGTTCCATGACCTTCCCAGGCAACAAGGTCAGACTGACAGGCCTGTACTTCCCCAGATCCTCCTTCCAGCCCTTCTTGTGGATCGGCGTCATTCATTTCATGCTATGACAGAACAAACCAAACATTGACAAGCACCCCAATTCAACAGATTCTATTGATTCTGTAGGAGACTTCGGGGTTTGGGGTTTTGTTATCAGGGGATTTGTTTGTTGGTTGGTAGGGCTTTTGTGTTAAAAAGAGGGTTTATTGGTCTCTTGTGACGGTGTGGCTGCAGATACAAATCCTGAAAAACATCATAAAAGCCAGCGTACATCATGCCACTTCTCTAGCCAGGAACACGAGTCCACAAGCATTCCCATCAGTGAGAGCACCATAAAAAACCTAGAGATGGTATCATATACACTGTGTTCAACAGACTCGCTATAGTTGACACTTCATGTTTTGCAATGCTTCAGCTATACCAGATGGAAATGTTACACACCTCGGCGCTCTGTTACACATCTGAAATGTTACACAGCTATTTGTAGAGATGGTGTCAGGATAGCTCTGGCAATGGGCATAGATTTCCTTCCGTGAGAGAACAACCCAAATGTTGATGAGCACAGCACTGCAATGGATAATATCTAACGCATGGGACAATTTGGGTTTTTTTTTGAAAAGGAGGTTTCCAGGGCTTCCATAAGGCTGACAACGTTGATGCAAATATTGAAAGACTCTCAAAAGAGCCCTGCGTACATCATATCCCGTCACTTCTCCACACAGGAACGGCAATCTATAACATGGATTGGGGCAGCAGGAAAAGAAAATTCCCCTTTCTGACACCTACCTTGGGTCACACTCCCCTCCCTGAACACTTTATTCTAGAATGTAAAGTAACAACATAGGTGGAAAAAGAACAGAGGAGAAGACCACAACGCCATCCCTACTTTCTGAAAGACTCTGGTGGGTGAATAAAAATCACAAAATCACAGCATGGGGGCAGAAGATCCTGAAGTCCAATGGTCACCCTGAGTCACAAACTTGAAAAGCACAATCAAAGAAGAGGAGGACAGAGTATTCGACGAGAAACCACAGCTGCAACCAGCACAGTCATCAGACAGCAACGGTAATAAGGCACTAAATACAGCCAGGGGGACCGTCACCACCACAGCCTGAAACTCTTGCACTCCTTCAGCAAGCTCGGGTGGAAATGCTACACACCAGCAAGCCGATGGCATTGCACCTCTCGTCGCAATCACACTCACACCCGCAACATTAAATCTCAGCTGCATCGGTAAAAGCTAGTGGGTGCTGCAATACACTTTTCCCCAAAAAGCAAGAGCCGAAGGGGCAGTGGCAAGGACGCGAAGGCAGATGGTCCCATTCACAGGTCCCATTCACATCCTTAAGCACCCGACAACCACCCACCGCCCCCGCGGGATGAGACACCCCTCCCAACAGCGACTGCCCAGGGGACGGGACGGAAGGGAGAGAAAGGGGCGAGAGGTGAGAAAGGGAGGGCCACTGACCGTGTCCAGGAGAGCGGGCGCCTCCGGATGCGTCTCCTTCGCCGCGGGGACGGGCGCCGGCGGCGGCGGCGGCGGGAAGTTGGGGCTGAAAACCATCAGGTCGCTCTTGCCCGCGCCGTCCGCCACGCACAGGCTCCGGCTCTGCCGCTGCGAGTACGACCAGCTCCCCACTTCGCTGGCGCACACCAGCGTCGCCGCACCGGGCCCCGACAGCACGGCCGCCCGCGGCGCCCACCGCGACGCCACGTACAGCACCACCGCCAGCAGGAACAGGCTCGACACCGCGCAGATCGCCACCACCAGCCACACGTTCGTCGCCGCAGACGACGACACCGACGCGCCGCCCTCCGCCGGACGCAGCCCTACCCCCGACGACGACGACGACGACGACGAGCCCGCGGCCGCCAGCGCCGCCTCGCCGCCCTCCACCAGCGACACGCTCAGCGTGGCCGTGGCCGAGAGCGACGGCTCCCCGTGGTCACGCACCACGATCACCAGCCGCTGCCGCGGGCCGTCCGCCTCCTCCAGCGCCCGCGCCGTGCTCACCTCGCCGCTGTACAGCCCCACGCGGAACGGGCCCTTCCCCCGCGGCTCCCACAGCTCGTAGCGCAGCCACGCGTTGTAGCCCGAGTCCGCGTCCACCGCCCGGATCTTCGCCACCACCTGCCCCGCCGGCGTCCCCCACGACGCCCACGCCCACGCCCACACCGACCCCGACGCCGCCTCCGACGACGACCCGGACCACGCGCCGACGCCCGACGCCGGCAGCAGCGCCGGCGCGTTGTCGTTCTCGTCCACCACGAAGACCTGCACCGTGGCGTTGCCGCACAGCGACGGCTCCCCCGCGTCCACCGCACGCACCTCGAACTGCAGCACCTGCACCTCCTCGTAGTCCAACGGCCGCAGCGCCCACAGCCGCCCGCTCTCCGCGTCCACCGACACGTAGCTCGACGCCGACCGCCACCCCCCGCCCGACGACGCGCCCCCGACACCGCCCTCCCACACCGAGTAGCTCACGCGCCCGTTGCCCGCCTCGTCCGGGTCCCGCGCCCACACACGCGCCAGCTCCGCGCCCGCCGCGTTGTTCTCCCGCGCCAGCACCGTGTACACCGCCTGCGCGAACGCCGGCGCGTTGTCGTTCACGTCCGACACCGGCACACGCACCCCGCGACTGGCGCGCAGCGGCGGCGACCCGCCGTCCTCCGCACGCACCTCCACCTCGTACTCCGACACCCGCTCCCGGTCCAGCGCCTCCCGCAGCACCAGCGAGTACGACCCCGCGAACGTCGACACCAGACCGAACGGCGACGCCGGCCACACCGCGCACCGCACGCGCCCGTTCGACCCCGAGTCCCGGTCCGACACGCTCAGCAGCGCCACCACCGTCCCCACCGCCGCGTCCTCCGACACCGGCACCGACAGCGACGTCACCCACACCTCCGGCGCGTTGTCGTTCACGTCCATCACCTCCAGCACCACCCTGCAGTGTCCCGACAGCGGAGGTGTCCCCTTATCTGTCGCTTCGATTTGCATCTCGTATGAACGGACGTCCTCAAAGTCCAAGGCGCCCGTGAGACGGATCTCCCCCGTCTGCGTATTTAAAAGGAAACTTTTTAATCGCTTCGGAGGAAAAATATTGATCGCAGTGAATGTCACTTCGGAATTACTTCCCACGTCTGGATCCGTGGCGTTCACACGCACCACCAGCGTCCCCTCTGTAGCGTTCTCCGGCAGCTGCACTTTATACACAGACTGGTTGAACTGGGGCGCGTTGTCGTTGGCGTCCAGCACCGAGATCAACAGCTCCATCGCGCCCGTTAGCGACGGACGGCCACCGTCACTCGCCGTCAACACCAAACGGTGCACAGGCAAAGTCTCGCGGTCCAGCGGTTTTGTGAGTACGAGAGACAGAGATTCACGGTATTCTTCACTCCGCTGTAAATCCAAACCAAAATACTCGCTGGGGCTGAGTGTATAGGAGAGCTGCGCGTTGGCTCCGATATCTGCATCCGACGCGCCCTCCAGCGGAAACCGGGACCCCGGCAGCGACAGCTCCGCGATGCTGAGGTTTTTGCGGGCGGCGGGGAAGAGCGGGGCGTTGTCGTTGATGTCGGTCACCTCCAGCTCCACGTGGAAGACGCGCAGCGGCCGCTCCACCAGCACCTCCAGGCGCAGGGCGCACGGCGCGCTCTTCCCGCACAGCTCCTCCCGGTCCAGACGCGAGCTCACCACCAGCGCCCCGCTCGTCCCGCTCACCTCCACGCTCGCACGACGGCCCTGCGACACCAGACGCAAGCGCCGCGACTCCGCATCGCCCGCCTCCAGGCCCAGGTCCTGCGACAGACGACCCACCACCGTCCCGGCCTTGGCTTCCTCCGGCACCGAGTACCGCACCTGACCAGCGACCAGCGCCCACGCCGCCTGCACCACCACCACCACCCGCAACACGGCACACCAGCACTGCTGGCGTGGTCCGTAAACGTCCATCGCAGTCATCAATTCCTTTTTTTCCCCACCGTCTCGTTAAAGATCTTTATATTGAAACGATTTTAGCCGTGCGCTGTACAGTAAATCCTTCCTCAGGGGCTGCGCATCTTCTGCGCTGCTCTTTCTCTCATCTGCATTCTTTTTTTATGTGCACCGGAAGGTCTTTCCCCGCCCTCCCCCTGCTTTTAGTATACGTTTATTAGGTCAGAGCGACATCATGTGGCATTCTGGACGAATTGCCTCTTACGGTTCTCTGTAAATAGCGCTGGTTTGCTTCATCTCTGCCCTTTCCCATTCCATGCAATTCGATTCTTTCTCACTTTGTTGCCGAATATTTTATCCCCAGAATTTTCATTTCATTGGTTTAGGAGAACTTCACATGATTCTCCCCAGCTTCTTCATAGAGGGCCCTTCTGTCAGCTTTTCTGAAACAGTGCTTTTCACTAACTACACCTGATTTTGAGGCCTGAATTTTGTTCTTTGGTTAAAATAGCCATAAAAATCCTATAGAAGTTTTATTTCTTCTCGGAGACGCTTTATTTGCTTTTCGACTGGTGTTTATTGTTACCTCTGTGCATCTTGATTTGTAGCCCCTGTCATCAGTTCAAATGGCCGAAAACACTTCACACTTATTTTCTTGTGAAATGGTCTTGCCATAAATTATATTGAACACAGTTTTCAATCAATGGGACAGGTCCCAAGAATACCCTGATTGAGGTTCCTCTGTCAGAAACCTTGAGGTTTAATTGAAGTGTTTCCGAACTGCACGTTCCACACACAGTTCTATACATTTCTTGCATCAAAATATATCTAGAAGTGGTTTGTAACGACGCCACCGGGGTGAGGGTGTTCTGTGAGCAACTCTTTTAAGAACTGAGGGTAGAAGGAAGAGGAAAAACAAGGAAACACATCCCCTTTTTGCGGTCCCTGTGTTCCCGCGCACAGCATCCCTCTGAGGGAATAGGAGGGTCAAACGATTCGGCGATAACTCCACAGGAGATACTCCCTGTTACCCATCAGCTCTGCTGACAGCGCAAATGACCACCCTGCTATGAAACTTTGAGTGGAAAGGGGAGGTAGAAGGAAAGCAGACTCTGAGAAACGCAGATTACTCCACATTTTCCTCTACACGGAGACGGGCGACACATGGGACGGCATAAGTGAGAGGAGACGCATTCTACATGCGTCGACTCCAGTCCCTTGGGAGAAAACAGGACAGCCGTGTCATGGGGGAGATCCTCCCTTTAAATGAGACAGGGCTGCGTTTTTCCGCTATCTGTGCTCTCCATTCGTGCTCGCCTTTTGCCGGAGGCTCGTCGGTGTCGCAGCATACTGGAATACCGCCCCCGCATCCCCGCCCCGGCAAAGCCAAGTGCGCAGCTGTGGGAGGATTTTCGACCACCGTTTGAAGCGTCAAGGCAAAATCCGCCGCGCACAGCTCTCGTCCGCCCTCGTCCGCATTCACCATCGCCTGCTCCGGGCCCCCGCAGGCAGCCGGGCTGCGACACACCGGCCCCGCGGCCGCCGCGCTTCCCGCAGCCACCGCGCTTCCCGCAGTCGGACTGAGGATGAGACCAACTTCTGCCGTTACGTCTGCAGCTCATGTACACAGACAACAGTTCAAAAGATTATCGAACACCATTGCGCCTACTGACCCTTTTGTATTCCTGCCCGACTGATCTCCACAGCGCCGTCGGTTCATACGGAAATCCGCCGCTGAAGGTAGTTAGGCTTTCCGGGGACAGCAATGATCCGTCCCTGATGCCATTTTTGTATGGCGTATGCCATCAAAACGCAACGACGACCTCTTCCTACTGCGTCTTAGTAACTTACCTGCGTTTCCTTTTCCCGAAATCAAAATGGATCAAAATATTATGATCCATCTCTGATGACATTTTTGTATGGCGTATGCCATCAAAGCTCTTCCTATTGCCTCTTAGTAACTTACCTGCATTTCCTTTTCCCGACCAGAGACGGGGTTTTCTCCCCGAGGAAGGCATTCGGACAGACCGCGTTTCATATCACAAATCTTTGTGGAATTTCAGCCTTTGGAGATGAAGCGCTCTCCCTCCAGCGCTGCTCGAGAGAGAAGCAGCCCACGGGAAGTGGCAAAAGGGACCTCTGGCAGACACTGATGCTGGGGACACGGACTTACTAAGGCCATCAGCACATCCCTATCTCATTCACAACGCCTACACAGGTTTTCTAATTCTCTTCCATTGTTTAGGTCTACACACGGGTTTTCTTCAGTCTCACACTATCATTACCATTTCGCAGAGGTAAGTCGACAGAGGTAAATCTACCCTACCAAGTACAACAGCAGTTCTTAACTTCTTCCAGATGCAGGCAACAGAATCGATCTTTTTGATCAGAGGACCAAGGAAAAACATGCTACGAGGCACTATTTTTGCCACGTTAACCTGGAGACACGTTCCCGACCTCTGAGTTTCCTGGAGTTTTCTGGCAGTTTGTTTTAATTCGTGTGACAAAAGAAATAAAGGTTTGGGTAGAGATCGCCGTCTTGAATCGTGGATAGGAAGAGATGCCAAGACAGATCTCCTATCAACAAATTCATCACATTTGCTCCACGGCAGTCCAGGACAAGAGGTGTTCAAGCAGGATGGGTTTTGGCTGGATTTGTTTGTTTGTTTGTTTTTTTCCCCGACTTACCTGCTTGCTAAATTAATCAACTTACCTGGAATAAGTAGATCTTCTCTGGAGGAATATTTCATGCCATATTTATAGGGATGAAAATACTATGCCGATGTCAGCAAAAATAGCACCATTTTATTTTGAAGTATCTTACAGTCTTGCTAGCGTCTAAGTTAAGCTTACTGTAAAATGTAGTAGGATGTTTCAAATCAGTAAAACAGCTATTAATGAGATGACAAGCACTGACGTCAAGGATAGAGGATATGATGTCCCTTTTACTGTGGTTTGAACGCTTGTCTGCATCATTCCTATATCCACCAAGCAGGAACTGGAATAAATGGTCCCACAATGCTAGAGATGTGAGCTTAGCTAGGGATAAAGGTCCCTAGCCATGTGAAAGCCAAGGTCCCAGTCCATGTGAAGTTCTCATTCTGATGAAATCCAGCTACTACCCGAGTAGTAGTAGGGTAGTGGGTAGCACTGGCAAATCCTTAAGCACTGTAGCATTGCACTGCTACCACAGATGTACACCTAAGTTGCCTTTTATACCACCTATATCTATAATGAGAAGCTACGAAGTCGTAAGAAAAAGCTGAGATCCTGTGAAAAACACCCGGGTTTGAGGAAGGCTTAGTTTAGCTACTCCATCTTTTGTCAGTCTCAGAGTATGCCCTGTGCCTCTGACTAAGCAGCAAGACGTGAGGATTGGTTATCCACATCAATAAAGAATCTGTACAGAAAAACCAGTAAAAGCTACTCACCTTCACACCCCGACAACCCACCAAGTGCTGGGGCGTTACCCTGAGTCTCCTCCATTAGATAGGAAGGGATGAAAGCCTAGCTCAATTGTTTCAAAAAATAACCGCGGGTTTCGACATCCCGAGCTCAGTTCATCCATCAGAGCTCACGGAGTGAACGCTGGATTCTTAGAAAAGCAAGTAGACCCCAATAGCAAACACTTACAGCCGAAAGGTTTGTCTCCTGTCGTTCTTGAGACAGTGAAGAGACAGATAGACTTTTCCAGGGATATTTGGAAAGCTCTACTTCGACCCCCTCTGAATTCAAAGCACGACTTCAGTTACACTTTGAGACAAGACATGGAAAATTGGCAAGAGGGAGAAAAGCGAGGAGCTCTGGCAGAATCGCTGCCGCGACACAGGACACTTCCAGCTTTGCCATCCCTGAGATGGAAAGTGCTCCAGATCAGCTCACTTCATCTCAGCGGCTCCGGATCAGCCGGCTCAGGGCGACTGTCCCCGTCGTCGGCGATACGGAGAGAAGAGCCCGTCCGCTCCCGAAGGGCAGGCGAGCCCCGAGCTCACATTGTCGGATTTGTCTTCCTGCGAAGCGGGTCCTTCACGCCTCTCTAACGCAGTTTAGCGCTTAGAGCACGGCATGGAAAAGCCGAGGTTTGGTTTCAAAGCCTTCCCGAGACTGAAAGCGTTTAAAACAGCCTCTCCCACCATTCGAGAGCGCCCCAATCACCGAGCGACGGACCGCCCGTAGAGGGTCCCAAGGGTCCTTCAGCGGGGCGTCCCCCAGGCGAGGCCGGGGACGGGGGTGACCTGGAGCACGCACGGGGTTTAGTCCTCGCTTCTGCACGACACCCTCGGCAGCCACACAACACAACGGGGGCCGGCTCGGGCAGCACGACACGAAACCCGTCCCCTTCCCCACCTGTGCCTCCAGGACACCGCCAGAGCTGGCACCTCCCGACCCCGGCGCTTCTTGGGAAGCTGCATTTAAAAAAAAAAAAAAAAATTAAAAAAAATATATATAAAAAAATAAAAAATTAACACACCCCCACACACACCAGCCACTCCCCGGGAGAGCACAGAGCCTCTTCCCACCCCCCTGCTTCCTCCCCGCCGCCGGAAGTACCCGGCAGCTTTTTCCGGGACCGGCGTCCAGCGGGCGACAGCGACACGGCGGGCGATCGGCGGCCACCCCCGCCTGGGCGGCAGCTCCGGGGCCGGGTTCCCCTGCTGTCGCCCCGAGCGGGGCTGGGCTCTCCCTGACCACCCCCACACACACACTCTCCCCCCCGCCTCCTTGAAGGGGGAAGCGGGGATGTTCCCCGCTGTCGGGCGCCCGTGGGGCAGGGCTGTACGAAGCCAGCCGTCCCTCCGGGGTACCGGCTGCACTTGTTCTGCCCGCCCTCCCCGCTGTCGGTTTCGGCCTCAACTGGGCTTTGTTTCTTAGGCCGGAGTCCTTCGCAGTGGGGTTTGTGGGAGCCCGGGTTTTCTCCCGTGTTACGGTTTTAGGCGCAGGGTTGCCCGATCCTGTGTTCTCCCTCTCCGGGAAAGCGTGTCTGCTAACACCCCCTCCGCCCCCCAGCCCATCGCGGCCAGGCGGAGATATCATCCTCCAGCAGTAAACATTTTGGCTATTATAATTGTCTACAATAAACGTTTGGCTCTTCATCCCGCTATCGTCCGATAGCCCCTCCGCGCCCCCAGCCTGCCTCAACTAACATAACTGCCATCTAGGCGTCGGCAGCACCCCACACGGCCCCGTTTTCCCGGGGGATGGAGGGCACCGAGCTGTGTTACAGCCAGGCCCCCCCCGCTCCTCCCCCCGCCCCCGGCTTCGGCTGCCCAGCGTCGGGAGCAGTCCAGCTGGAAATCGTCGCCAGCTGCTCCGAGAAAACACCCACCAGGCGCTGTTAGAGGTGGAGGATAAACCGTGGAGAATAACATTTATGGGGGGCAAATTAGCATCGACCGAGAGAAAAGGCGGGCGAGATCGGCTTCCCCGTCCGGGGAAGCAGGGGGGCGACACAAAAGGCAGCCCCTGGGAGCGCAGTTTTCCCTAGCCCAGGACCCTTTGATTTCTGGAAAGGATCTGGAAAGGCAAGGCAAGTTCCCCGGCCGCTGGCCCAGCCTGCGAGGCTGGACAGAAGATGCCCACGCTCAGCCTGAATCCCAGTTCTCTGCGCATCCGTGCGGGATCCTGTCCCGGGGTGGCGGAGCCCCCGTGTTGTCGCACCCTGTGGGAGCCGGAGCCCGGCTGCCCCATCCCGTTTCCTTTCATTTGCTGAATTCATTCCCCAGATACCGTTAGAGCTACCGCTCGGGAGCAGATGGTTCCCCTCCATCCCGAGGTTCATCCCGGACAGATTGCATACAATTTATTAATAACCCAACAGATGCTCGGGCACTTTCCAGCTCAGATTATATTTCCTGATTGCTCAAATCCCGCCGTGGGGGAGCTGTTCATTTATCTCCCGCCGCTCTTCTTTGCGCCTTACCAGCACCGACCTCACAAGGATGGAAAGGGTGAAATTTGTGTGTCCCTCCACCCCTCGCCCCGCTCCAATCCCGCGTATAAGCGTCCGGGAACTGAACGGGGTCTGATGCCAGCCTTGGTTTGGCCCTCCCAGCCCTCGTGTCCCGGGGAGAAGCACCGCTGAGTGCTGCCGGAGTCGCCCCGCTCCCCGCGGGCACAGCACGGACCAGCCCCTGGGGCCCCCCCGGTGCCGCTCTCCGCGGTGGGGCTGGAAGCCGAGGCAGCCCGCTTCGCCGGTATCTGGCAGCGAACGACATGTCGTGACTCGTAGTAAACAGCAGGAGTCGGGAGTTACGCCCGTGGCTTCCCAGGGTTATGTTAATTGGGTTGCGGAGAACCAGGTTCCCCCCCTCCCGGAGCCGCTTTCCGAACCTTGGGGGTGGCTGTATCGAGGTGAAACGAAAACAACCCCATGAACAAAAACGATACTGCCCTCGACACGAACTCCCGCAGGCTTGGGCAGTAGGGGCAGCGAGACAGGCAGAGCTGAGGGCCGGTGACCCCAACTCCCTCTCGGACACAGGGTCTTAAGAGAGGAGGGGGATGTACGGGGAGAAACTGCTTGTGCCCTGTGAGGCCTCTCTTGGAACCAGATAAGATGCTCTGAGCTCCAGAAAAAGCCATCACAGACCTTTCAGCAATGCTACGTTCAATTTTAATGTATAAAATGTGCTTTTCCTTGCTCTGTAGGGAGAAGCACAAAAGCAGCAGGTTGTTTATACTACTGAATAAACTAAAGGCAGGTCTCTGAGGGATCTTATGCAAACCACTTACCTTGAAACACAACCCCACGGGAAAGCGAGCAATGGAGAGATGCACAGTTAATGTTTTACATCTTCAGAGCAGCATCCAAGTGGCTGGCTCAGCACCAGCTAGTGTTAGATATCACGGTAAGTAGGGGCTGTGGTTATGGTTTGGAATGCAGAAGTCACTTGCAATGTATAACTAGCAGGACATTTGGCCTTGAAGTTTAGTGGACCACGATGTAGGAGTTAACCCTAAAGGCTGAGGGCTGAAATTAAATCTTGAAGCGGAAGGTTAATTGTTAAAGTCAGAGTTTGGAGGGAAAGTGCATTTATTATCAGGATGCACGCCATAGTGTAGTTTTTAAAATAAAAATAGGAAGCATGGAAGTCTTGTCTGCTCAGTGGCAGCTGGGCTTGGTAAAAGGCACTTCACTTTCTGTGAGCGCAGGTGAGAGACGCTCTCAGCAATAACAGCAGAATAATAAAGTATGTTACATTTTTCATAGCTCCTGACATTTGCAATATAATTCCACTTCCTTGCCTTCACCATGCTCACCATGCCCAACAGAATTAGTGCAGGGGTAAGTTTTCTTCATTTCAGCCTCTGTAAATAAAGTGAGGGAATTACATAGTTGCAGGAAAAAATAATTTCTTCTCCTTGCTCTACAGCAATAGGGAAGAACTGCATGAAATGGTGCTAGCTAGATTTGCTGCGGAAAGGAGAATCAGGATGCAAAAGCTGGGGATGTTGTGTTAAGATGGGCAGTGAGCATGATGTGAAGGGGGGTTGTGGGCTGTCAGAGACCGAGCTCTTTGCGATTCCAGGTGGAATCCATACAATACCTTACACCCTGCTTACACAGTGATTTTCTTTTCTATCCATAGGTTCCCCTAACTTCACAGATTCCCTGAAATGTCCACCGGAAAGGGGATGGACAGAAATTCCAATGCTGGTACAGGGTTCCTGGTGAGATAGTGGCAATTTTACCCAGTTTTGATTGTTCTACCCATCTCTCTTCCTTGGTTCTGTAACAACAACTACAAATATTATCCCATGGCAGAAATTCTCCCTGGCCGTTAAAGCAGACAAATCTCCCTCCATAATTTTTTTCTTTCACTTTCCGTTGCTGCACACCAGCTGTGCAGGTCCTGAGTCCCATCTCCTTTCTTCTTTCACAGACCTCCCGAATGCACACATCCTCAACGAGTTCGCTAGGCCAGGTCACAGAATAAACCAGAGAATGAGCAAAACCGGCAATAGCAACAAAAATATTTTCTGGGTTGGTAAATGTTCTTCAGTCACTCACAACTTTGTGCTTCTGACAAATTGTCACCACAATGAGTGAATCTTTTTAAATAGCATACACATTTTAAAGGAACGTATAGTTATGTGATCTGTTGGTGTTTTGCTAATTTTTCAGTCCCAGCCTTCTCATTGCCGAATTCAAACAAGGGAAAATATGAGGCATATCCAAAATAACAGAAGTTGCAAAGTAGAACTTTGTAGCAAAACAAGCAAAGAGAAGTTAGAAGGAGTGATTTCTTGCATTTTTCCCCCTTTTATTCCACCACATTTGCCTTGAGAGTGAAAGGATCAGCCATACTCTTCATCACTTGGAGGACAGACATCCCGATAAAGACCAAATGGAAGTGTGCTCTGACGATCAGCCAGATATACGTGCAAAAGACAACTCATCGGGCAACTTCAGCTCTCCCCAGAGCAAGGGCATGTGAAAATGTTTGGGGAAGAGAGAAAGAGCTGGTGAACCAGGGCTCATGGGGCATGCTTCATTACCTGCAGACTCTGATTGTGCCTGTACAGATTTCTAAACAGGAACCTGTAGTGATGAGGAGGCAGGGTCAGGCCCTGGGGGTTGTCCTTGTAGAGTTTGTCACTGTCACTGGCTCAAGCCTCCCATCGCACAAGTTTTCTCTACGGTACAAACCTGGTACAAACCTCTGCCCACATTGCAGGCAGAAAGGACTGAATTATCACTGATTCCAGGGGCTTGGGCAGTTTGGAAAACTGCTGGGACCAGCTGGTTCTCTTCCACTGCTCCTAGGTCATCCAACAGTCTTAACTAAAAAACCTTTTCTCTTCTCAATGCCTTATATCCCCCAAACTTCCAATGTTTAAGCTTAGGTGAATGACCCTGGGCATTGTCATGGAATAACTCTTGCTTCTGCTCAAGCAGTACCAAAATTACAAGGTTGTCTGCTGTTTGGGGCGAGAGGCCAAAAAGCCGGGGCAGGTGGCAGAGCCTGGCTAGTACAGGGTACATTCAGGCTTTGGGAGGCTTCTGGAAAGCTTGGCTCCGCACAAGGGAAACAGAAACTGGTTTGTTTGGCAGCTACCACAGAATATTGCACTGGGCTACACGTTGTAAGCAAATCTGATGCAAATATGCAAATGTCCGAATTTTCTCCTGTCTTGCTGTGGCCACAGCAACATGTCCATCTCTTTAGGGTTAAGGAAAGGAAAAAGCTGTGATCACAGAATCACAGATTAGTTGTGTTTGGAAGCGATCTCTGGACAACATCTAGTCCACTCCCCTCTGCTTAAAGCAGGTTGCCCAGGGCTGAATCCAATCAGTGGTTTCACTCTGCATGTTGGTTTCCTTGGGATCAGCTTTCAGCATTTGGAAGCTGAAAAAGTGGATTTGTTTGAAGAGTTTTGCTTGGTTTGTTTTGTTAGAGATATGTCTGCATCATTCTTGTTTTGGAAGCCTTTCTGTGTACATGAGCTTAAAAATGTTCTCTGTCTTTGTCAAGCCTGCTGTTCTCTACTCATCTTTAAGGCAACAACCAGCTGTATGCGTGCCAAAAGATTTTATTGAAAAAAAACCACCATAAAGCAGCAAGAAATCCAGTTAAGCCAATGAATGACAGCCCCACAACCCCAGCCCAGAAAACACTGAAAGCTGCATCTAGATTGATACTTAATTTGCCGCTAAAATAAATAAATAAATCAAGCCTTAAGCATCATGACGTTCATCAGGGAAACAAAAGCTAGTGCAGATTAGCAGCCTCCTCGTTTGGAACTGGGAGGAAAAAAAGAAAAAGGAAAAAAAAAAAAGATAACTGAAGCCTGACTCACAGTCTCAGCCCTTGCAACAAATCCAGATAACAAGGTCCACTGTGTTTTGCAAACTGTGGGATACCAGGGGCTGCAAATTTCTATCAGCCACCCTGGTTAGACTTGCAGCACGGACACCTGTCCCCGGTCTCTAATTTTTTTTGGCCTTCCTCAACCTTTTGGTCTCTCGCGGGCAGAGGCTCACCCAGGCCTGCCCCACATGAAAACACGCTTATGAGAAGGTCTGCTGTCTCTGGTTCCTGCCCAAGGCCTTAGTTTGGCCCAAGGGTTCACTAGAAAGCTCTAGTGTGAGGGATTCTGCATTTGCTTTATCTGTTCTTGAGGACATTGGGCAATGCTATTCTCCCAGTTTTTGGCCGTTACAAACTCCTTGTCAGGCTTATTCCGCTGCCTTGTTTAGCACTTCTTGGCTTTTCCACTGAATCCCAGAAAGAAACCAGACACACAATGCTAACGAAAAGCTCGGCATGTAAAGGGAGAATTTATATTTTGCTTCCTGCCTTTGCTATTGGTTTTACAAGTGATTGCTCATCGGAAACCAATTACCCCAGCAAGGCTTGGGTTTGGGTCCCTACTGATGTTAGTAGAATGGATAGCCTCATTTACAATCTCTCAACTGGAAAACAAAAAGTAATGATAATAAAAAAAAAAAGTCTTTTCTAATTCTCTCTGCCCCTGTTGTAATTCACAAGAAAATTAAACTAATAACTCTCTCCCCGAGCGTGTTATGCAGATGCCAGGAGTCAGGGATAAATGGATGAAACTATCCCAGGCAAAGTCCCTGGGGAAGGAACCTCTGAGCAGACAACTGTTATGCCTTGCAAGATTCAGAGCTTCTCCAGCAATGCAATCTATGCAGAGAGGAGGCTGTTTCATTTCTCTTTCCTATTTCCCTCTCCCTCCTCTTTTTCACTTGAATTCCACCTGCAGGCAGCAAAAAACTTCCATGATTTTTTGCTGGGCTCATTTCCCGCTCCATCTCTATTTCCCATTTGAGTATAGAGGTCCTTTGTAAAAATTCTGCATGCCAGCAGAATCAAGCTTTTCACAGGTGGTTCCCAGAGTGGTCTTCCTTCCTCATTCCTTCAGCAGACAGATAGCGCTTTATTAGACAGAAAACCGTGGGGGAAGACACAAGGGTCCCCGTTGTGTTCCCAAGCTCTGTGCTGCGATTTGTCCCTGCAGCTCAGATCCAAGTTTTGAATTTATTTTTTATCTTTTTAAAGAAGAGGTAACATTAAAACAAAGTCTGTAACTTGCCCCTGCTGGTGTCCAAGACAGAAAGAGCAGAAATGATCTTCTGACTCCTCCATTGCAAGATTGGAAGTGTCTTGCTGGTCAGCCATGATACCCCGCGTTGATCCACCCTGGTTTTCAGACACCACGAGGTTGCACACAAGATGGGTCAGTAGACACAAGCACAGCAGATAGGATGGTTTTGTCCCAGTTGGGTGCTGGTGATGTTGTGCCTCTTGTGGGTAACTTGGAGGGGACACAATTTCACTAGGGATTTGGCAATTTTCAGCATGGGATTTTCATGGATTCACATGATGACAGAAACTGAAAGGATGCCTGGAAGTGATTGGGACAGCCTTCTGCTCAAAGCAGGGTCAGATTTGATCCAGCCTCGCTAGGAAAGTATAACATATAAAACCTGAGCCAAAAGAGAGGCAAAAAAGAGGGCGTGAGGGTGGACCCTGCAGTGACAGTAGCATGAAGAAGTCTGTTCAGATACCAAAGGAACATGACCATCCCCGTAAGCACCATCTGACAGGCACTGAGGGAGTCAAATGGCTCATGTGATGTGGCACAACCAGCCAAGAGGACTCTCGGGGAACACGGGAAAAGGATTCTCCCAAGCTATAGAACTCCTTGAATACTGGGGCAACTACCAGACTATTTTGCGGGGGGAACCTAAGGGAGAAAAGATGGTTTAGGTAAGCAAACTGAATGTAACATTGCATTTCCTGGCAACAGAAAAATTACATTTTCATTTTAGGAAGTGATTTCAGGATTATATTCCTGAAGTTTGGTCTTCTAGCGGGGACTCAAAGCAAATAGCATATTTGTTCCTCTGGTCTCTGATAAAATGCCGCTGACAGACAGGTGCTGGGCACGTAGGGCTTTATTTCTGCTTCTGGTAAATTATATTTAAGGAAGATCAAGGAGGAGACTGGGAACAAATGGGATCCTGGAAAATCAAGGAGGAGACTGGGAACAAATGGGATCCTACAGGTGGGATTCATCCCCAGGGCAAACTCATGACATTTCAGTACCTGGGTGGATATGTTCCATCTGTACTCAGGGAAGCTTTGGAGATTTAGTCACTACAGACTGAGCAACTGCAGAGCAAGAGCTGTGATAAACTGGGTGCTAAAGAGCAGCAGCTCTTTGACAGAAAAACGAAGCCTAGAGCCCTCAGCCCTCACCCTTGTCTGTATGAAAACCACTTTCTGTTAGTTAAAACGCCAAGAAATATGGACATGGACTGAAAAGGAGACTCATCAAACCAACCGGTCTTCCCTGTGATGCCAGAGTCTACACTAACCTCTGAATTTCAGATAGACTTGGGCTGAAAAAAATCCCTGTGTAGAGATCTGCGTTGTTGTTTGCACCACGATGAACTCCAGTGCTTTTTAGGGGAAGATTTGGATACAGAAATTCAGTGACTCATTGCAATAGAAAAGAACAAATTCGGACAGCTCATCTTTTCTCTGGGTTCACACAGCAATTTAACCCCAATTTTTCCATTTCCCACGCAGCCTGCTATCACAGTTTCTGCTTCTTGGCCTATGAGAAATCCTACTAATACTCATAATGATTTCCTTGATTGAGGGTTGCTTTTCCTGCTTCTGTTTCCTTCGTATAAATAAGATTTACTTCCTGTGCAGGCAAAATTTATGATAAGACATTTCTGGAGCTATTTAATGATATTTTTTGTTGTAGACATTATTGAAATGAACTGATTTGATGTGAAGACCTTAGTGACCCTTCTAGGAATCTTCACTCTCTCTGCATTTCTTCTGATGCGGTTTTTTTCACCTGTTGTTGCAGATATTGCTAGCAATGAATTAAAATAAATATCTCATCACAAATGCCTGCAGATCCTCTGGATGTGTTTCTGATGGTTGACTGCACAAATGTTTTATTTTTCAATCCGTTTAACATGAACTTGTTTGCCCTGCTTCCTGGCATTGGAGAAACACTTTGAATTCCGAATGCTGAGATAAAAAATCGCTGCTATTGTTTAAAACATGCAAAAATGTATCATTTATTCAAATGTAAAAGTTGTAAATCATTGAATTTCATGGGAGACGAATCATTAGTCAAAGTGCAGACTGCACTAGAGGTCATATTTAATTTATTTTCAAAGCCTTCATTCGTGCTTTTTGGTCCA
The DNA here is from genome assembly GCF_964199755.1 of Larus michahellis. NCBI lineage: Eukaryota > Metazoa > Chordata > Aves > Charadriiformes > Laridae > Larus > Larus michahellis. Next base: position 1,473,879 of record NC_133906.1, on the reverse strand, counting down.
GTATGTCATAAGTTATTCAATACACAAAGGTGTCTACTTATCTCTCACAATAATTAAGCTGATTAAGTCATATTATCACTAACAAGAAGCATTAATTCCACTTGAGTGGATGCTGCAAAGAGAGTCAGTGACATTTCCACCACTTAGATTGAAAACGCATTACAGGCAAACTGGGGAGGCAAAAGCCTCCCTTAGCCCAGGCCCGTTTCTTCATCCGATCTCTGCGGAGGAGTCAGCAACGGATGTTTTCAGAGCAGTAAAAAAAAAAAAAAAAAAAAAAAAAAGTGCAAAGGAGCAGAGAAAATCAGCACGTGACAATCATGCAGACCATTTTTTTCAGTGTGGCAGAGGCTAAATTATTATGACAAAAGCTAAAGGATATTTATTTCTCCAAAACATCCACTGAGATCAAAAAGGAAGCGGGAGGAGGGGAGCCGGCCAAGAACAGCAGGCTGCTCTGTAGGCTGAGTCCAGGGAGATATTTAAGACACTGAGGCAATTTGCAAAGAAATCAGGATGGACCTCGACCCAGTCCTGGCTAAAGTGAGGTATGTTAATTCCAGCATCGTCTTTCAGTGAGAAGAGAAGAAAAGAAAACAAAGACCTAGCATCTTTGGAGACCGTAATTAACCACTGAGTGCCACAGACTTCAGACTGGATCCAGAACCCTCCAAGGTCAACGTGCCGACTCCCACTGGTCCCCATGGATTTTAGCTCTGTCCTGCCGATACCAGCCCCTCTGGGGAGCCGAGACTGCCTGTATCCATGGCTCTGCCCAGCCTCACCTGGCTGTGTGCAGATTGCTGTGTCCCCACTAAGGTTTCCTGGGGGCTTCACTGGCTGCTACTTGACTCCACACATGGCAGAGCGGAGTAGAGCTGAGCACCAGTCCCTCTGGGTCCTCTCTCTCTGGCCTCTTTTCCCTTTACCTCTGGATTTATTTTGTCTCACTGGTAAATGCTTTCAAGTCATTACAGAGATATAAGTGATGTTTCCAACCAAAGAGTCTATTCAGCAACAGCAAGAGCACAAAAACCTCCCCTCTTTGTGCTGGTGCCCAGCAGCACTACGTGCCTGCCTAGCATGCCCTGCAGCATTTTGCAGCCAACTGCACCACATGGCAGCTTTCCCGCTGTTGGAGAAGCAAATCTCAAGCTGGCTGGCAGGTCCCTGAAAGCCAGATTTGCCTCTGGATCTCTGAGAGAGTTGGAACAGATGAGAGGGGTATATAGAGAGCTCTGCTGAGTATCTCTCCAGTGCGCTCCCTGCCCAGTGCATTATCAGAATACAGAAACTGGCTAATGCTCACGAACTGTGCAGGAGTGCAAGCACAGGAAGGGCTGTAAAAATAACTGGTTGGAGGGCAAAGACCTTGCATTTTTAATGACGCCCTGTCCCTGCGGGAGACCTTCAAAGGAGATCTCATCCGTTACGTGGACGATTCTGACCAGGCATGCCCTTTGAAGAAGGGATAGTAGCGTGGTTGAATTAGGTTTCAGCAAGTGCTCTCTCCCCTAAAGCAAGTCCCATTTTATTGTCCTTTTTATCAATATGTTGATTGAAAAGAGAGAACGAAATCAAGCTCTTGCCAATGCAGGACTTCCTTTAACTAAGCAAAAGGAGATCCTCAGGGCACGTGGGGTGTTGGGACCTGGGGTGGGCACTGTGTTGTCCCTCAAATCCCTTTTGGAAGAGGCTTGACCTGTATTATGACACAAACCTAGGGATCAGCAAGAGGAGCAGAAGTGTGCACATATCGATTTCGTCTCCTGGGCTGAAGATGGCTGGGAGTAATGGAAAGAAAAGGGAGGCAATTTTCTGAGGGTCAAATGAGCCTTGGTAGCAGAGGTTAAAAAAATACCAAGAAAATGCACTGGAGGGTGACACACTCATGGGGAAGTGGCAAAAGCTGGCCACTGGGTTGCTCGACCCCGTGAATTTCCAAGGACAGGGCTGCAAATTGTCCATTTAAAATGTCTGTGTGTTTTTGGGGCTCGATTTTGAGACCTCCCTTTGGGAAGCCACACCTGGGACTCTAACACAAAGCACCAGCTCCACGCGTTTGTTTAGATCCTGGATACTATGAAGCACATGTACTGTGTCCTTTTGCTGTGGGAGCTAAAACACAGCTAACGGCTTGGCCCTGCTGCAGAGGGGCTGTGCCTGAGCCCTTGTGGACTCGCTGGAGAGGGGCTGCAGTCCTCTCCTAACGCCTGACCAGCACCGCCTGGAAACGGCAGGGAAGATACTGCCAGAGCTAATCCAGGAGAGAGCAATGCTTTCTGCCCCCGCAGAGACTCAGGTCCATCTCATGCTTTTATTACTTCTTGAGGCTGTTATTAATTTTACTGTATCACTTTACGTAATTCTCCCGTTCTTTTGAAGCAGTGAAACAGGCTAATGCTGCACAGGGGTCTCAGGCAGTGGCTGTCTGGGGTTCTTCTTTTACCCTTAACACTCTGCAGAGACCATTGAAGAACGCAGTCGGCAGCATAAAACCCTTTGTCCTACCGTCTAATTGGGACAGGGAATAATATTTCATCTACTGACAGCCAGGCAGATGTGAGCTGGGACTGAAGTCACCAGAAGCAGCCAGGTCCCTTTCATGTCCAAAGCACTGTCCTCCTGGGTCCCTGGCTCCCATGGGCCCCTTTGAGTGTTCCCTGCCCCCTGCTTCCACCAAAGAAGCACGTTACCCACTTGAGACAAGGACTTTTCTGGGTTAATCCCAAAAGCCGCATTGCAGCCTCCCCAAGCCCGTCACTGAGCAAGCGGGGGGTAAGAGAAGGACAGCCACGGCGTGTGGCTGCCTCAGGACTTCATCCGAAGGTGAACCACTTCCCACATCGAGTCATCCCACCAGCACATACTGGCTTGCCTGTTTCCAGGCAGTTCGTCCCTACGCCCGCACAAGCCCAGGTTATCTCTGCAGCTCCCGAGGCAAGCTGGTGGGTGACGAGCATCCAGGGGAAAGCTTACATGAACCATAGAAAGCAATGCGCAAAGCCAACAATAAGCCGTTACTGCCAGCCCCAGCCCCTCTCCCCAGCAGTTCAAAGCCCTTTATGCCCATGCCTTGGTACAAATGCCTGCGGAGTCTCTGCCCAAGCTGGAGCATGGGGCAGGGAGCTGTGTGACATCTCTGGCCATGACCCCAAAGTGATCCCACGTACAGGGAGGGAGGGAAAGGCACCCTGAGCCCCAAGCATATGGGTGAAGTGAATAAAATGAGCTCTTCTGGGCTGCTCCAGCAACTCAGGAGGCCAGAGGGACACACATGTCTGCTGAAGCTGAGAGCCCTCCTCCAAGAGCTGAGCATTGATTCCCGCTTTCTTGTGCAGCTCAGGGACAGCCGGGAGACAGGGTGAGCTATTAAAATACAATTTATTGGTACAAATCAGACATCGTGAAACAAACTCGGTTTAGAAAGAGCTGTCATGTTCTGCACAGATGGATTGGAAATGAACTGTCCCGTGACCGGAGCGATTGGCAATGCTGGCAGACAGACCGGGTGGACAGGTGTAGGGCGAGCAGGGCAGGGGGAGAGACTGTTCTGGGGCTGGAGTCCTGCCCGTGAGGGCTCCTGACAGCCAACTAAAAGTCCTCAAGGAGATGCAGGGCACAGCGTGAGATGTCTGTCCCATGCAAGTGGGGCTCCCAGTGGAGTGATTCCCCAAGGAGTTCAGGACTTGGGGAAAACAGAGATCCAGGTGAGGGCAGGGGGAGGAGGGAAGAGGACTGTCACCTGTGTCAGGGCCCCTACAATGGCTGGAAACTCTCTTTCCTTCAGATGATGTTGCCTTGGGCTAGAGAGTTACCCAGCAGGGCCTCACCTTGTGCATTTCTGAGCCATCCAATCTGTGTGTGTGCTCCAGCCCATGCTGCTCCCAGAGCAAAGACTGGCTGTGTCCTGGACCCTGGCTGTGTCCTGGACTTTGGGTCTCCAGTCCTGCAAGTGTCAGGTCAGGGTTTGAAAGGAAGCACTCACAGTGGTTGGCTTTTGCACTCACTTCCTGGAGAAGCCAGACATCAACGGCTGCTCTGGACATGCAAAACATCCCACTGGGTCTCTGGGACAGAGCAATGGGTCACTGCCCCAATATGTAGGGTCAGGCTTGACTGAACCAGGCTTGGTCTGCGTACGTTTACCATGCCTACTGGGACAGAAATACAGGCATGCAGCTCGGTACATTCACACAGCCAGACAAGACAAAGAAGTGACAACGTTTACAGAGATGAATGGTCCCTAAGGGGACGTGGGAATGGATAAACTCAAGGCAGATTTGCTTAAATCTGGTTGTATGGGCCCCCACCAGCACCTGCTGCCAACACAGCTTTGCAGGATGAGGTGAGAGAAATGCCCCCCGCCCCCCTATCCCTATCACTTCTCAGTATTGTGCTCCTTAAATCCTTTCCCCATGCCCTGGTGGGCCACTATCTTAGCAGCCCCACAAAGTCCTGAGTGGTCCATACATGGAGCTGTGTGCTGCGGGGGGGGACCTGGCAGCTGAAATAATGCAAGTGATTCCCAGGGCCTTGGGCAGAGCCATCCAGGCCCAGCTCTGGTCATTATTTCAGGTCGTTGTTGATAACCACACTGTCATGCATGTCACAGTAAGTTGTCATCTTCTTCCTCTTGCCAAAGGTGGAGAAGCTGTTCTTGTTCTCCCGGCCTAGGAAGAGAGGCCCATCTTTGCTGGAAAGCAGAGTAGGGGTGCCGGGGATGTAGACATTGTGCTGATAATCCAGGGCTGGGATGTGCCCTGGGTACAAGGAGCTGTACTGTGGTGTCCAGATGCTGTTGGTGCCTACCGAGGCCTTCTGAAACTCTGGAGGAAAGATGAGTGGGAGAATGGCTCAAGGGAGGTCACACCCATGTCCCAGGGTGCAAGCCCATGGCCGTGTGTCGCCAAACTCCCTTCTGGAGCCTGGACACCCCTTCCACCCGGCAAAACTCTACCACTGCTAGGAGCAGGGCTGTGTCCCCCTACTGCACCTCCACCAAACGACAAGAAGGTCTGGTCCTCCCAGCCCCAGTGCACCGATACTAACCCGAGACAGGGGTCACCAGCGTGCACAGCCTCTCGTGCTCCTTCTGAAGGGCTCTGCGGATTTCCCCCACGTCCTCCAGGCTCTGGGAGCTAAAGAGAAAAGTTGGGTTCAAAACTGCGTTGGAGATAACCTCCCCATCCCCACATCCCCCCTTCCACCCACTCCCTCTGTTCCCACAGGGCCGGATTTGGTACCTCTTTAGAGCAAGTCGCTGCGTGCTTGGAGGCAGCCAGTCCATGTTGGGCTGTTTGATCTGGAAAACACAAGGAAGGGCAAGGCTGGTTATTGGGACTGTTAATCAGCCCAGCCCTGCCAGCACAAGGCTTCAGCAGCCAGGGATGCAGGACCCTGTCTCCTCCTTTGTGGAGAAGCACAGAGCACACTCCCATTTCAAGGAAACTGAGGCAGTTTTGAACCAGCCTGTTCTCTTCTGAACCTTCCCCACCCTCCTGAGACACTGGGATTGTCTGGGGCTTACTCTTCATTCTCTGGGAGTTTAAATGCCCAGGTCTGTCCTTCTGGGGAGAGAGAGGGGCTTTTCCTATTTCCATTAATTTTAAAAAGCCTTTTTTTTTTGCAGGTGTGATGGTAACTTAGCCCAGGTTTCAGGCACCAAAGGGTGAAAGGTGAAGAAATTGGCTGCAGACCCAACATCTCAAGGGGGGTTGCAAACAGCTAGGGGAAAATCCCATTAAGGTATTAGAGAAGTGAGTCCAGCGGTGCAAGGAGACGTGCAGGAAGAGCCTCTTGGCAGCGAGTCTTGGGCTCTCCTTGGAAGGGCTGTTTTATTAAAAGTCAAACGTAAGTGGATTAGACGCCTCATCACTCTCCATCCTTGTAATCGCGTTTCGGAAAGAGTCTTTCATCGGGAAAATTAGACGTTCCTCATTTCAATACCTAACAAATGTTGACATCAAAATCCCGCCCTGAAGACCCCACTCCCTCCCCGCTGGCACAGGCTGGTGCGGCACAGCGGCCAGGCCTGGGTGCCAGACATGGGGACACGAGCAGTGCCAGCAGGCTTGGGACCAGCTCTGGGTGCAGCAGTGGGACACCGCGGACCCCTGCCGGCACGGGGAAAAGCGGACCGGCAGCGACGCTCAGGCTGTCCCAGTGTGAATTGCTCACCCACACAGAGGAGATGCCACCCCCACCATCCCACCCCTCCAGGGCACGGGAGCATCTCCATTGCCTCTAATGGGTGCAAAAGGTGTCAGAAAGGGATTTCCTCTCGCCTCAGCCAAGCCTGACGCTCCCCCAGTAATTAGACACATCGGGAAGCTCGATGGAGAGTTTCCCGCTGCCTGATGGCTCCTAATTCCCGCACTGATCAAAGGTGCCAGTTATTCTCTGTGAAAAGCCGTTTCTCTCACGGCACAGAGGCTGACAAAGGGAGCTGGGGAGACCCTCAAAGCACTTGTAGTCATCGCCAGACATGACATTACCTGCTTGGAGACCTGGAGATGCTGTCCTGGCCGGGACCGCTTCCCAGGGTCCTTCTCGTTGTTCCGGGGCGGGCTGCAGGGTTTGAGGAACATGAAGTCGCTCTGGGCAGACTCAGGACCTAGGCAGACCTTGTAGCAGTAGCCCGGGGGGCCACCCCCGGGCACATCGAGGCAAGTGGCAGCCGTGGTCCCCGTGGGGGGCTGCGCCGTCAGGTTGGACGTCTTCAGGCTGTCAGAGGAGGGTCTGGACCCAGGGCAGCAGTGGCAGCGGGGCGGTGAGCAGCCATCGCCTTGGTGGGAGCGGTGCTCTCCACGGCACCGAATGGCTGTGAGGATGAGGATGGCGAGAAGGAAGGTGAAGGAGATGGAGCCCAGGGAGACAAGGAGGTAGAGAGTGACCGGGGAGGATGAGGAGGCCTCTGGGGGGAGGCTGAACTCGCTGAAGTCAGAGAGAGTCTGCGGCATGGTCTCCACCACCGAAAGCAGGAGGGACACGGTGGCTGAGAGGGCTGGCTGCCCACCGTCACGTACCTGCACCAACAGCCGCTGCCGGGTTGCATCCTGCTCTAGAAAGGAGCGGAGGGTGCGCAGCTCACCTGTGTCTGGTGCCAAGCTGAAGAGGGTGAAATCAGTGGCCTGGAGGAGCTGGTAGGAGAGGCGTGAGTTTAACCCCGCATCCGCATCCACTGCCGACACCGTGCCCACAAGGTAGCCAGGCCCGGCTGATCGCGGCACCAGCTCGGTGGCCACGGAGCCATTGCGCGGCATGGGGGAAACGATGACTGGAGCGTTGTCGTTCTGGTCCAGCACAAAGATGTGGACGGTGACGTTGGCGCTGAGTGGCGGGAAACCCGCATCCTGTGCTTGCACCTGGATCTGGAAGCTGCGGATCTGCTCATAATCGAGGGAGCGCAGGGCATACATGTGCCCGCTGTCCGAATTGATAGACACGTAGGTGCCCACAGGCATGCCATGGATGTGCCCATCGGCAATGGAGTAGGACAGGTAGGCGTTTTGTTGGCAGTCAGGGTCCAATGCGCTGACGGAGCAGATGGAGGCACCTGGCGCATTGTTCTCCATCACATAGACGCTGTAGGAGGGCTGGAGGAAGCATGGGGCATTGTCGTTCACATCGGACACCGGGACGGTGAGGGTGCTGCGGGTCAGCAGGGCAGGGGAGCCCATGTCCCGTGCCGTGATGCTTACGTTGTACTCGGATACAACCTCCCGGTCCAGCGCCTGCGTGGTGACTAGCGTGTAGTAGTTGCGGAAGGAGGAACGGAGCTCGAAGGGCACGTCGGGGCCGACCTCGCAGCTCACACGCCCATTGTCCCCAGAGTCCCTGTCCAGAACACTGATGACAGCGATGACGGTGCCTGGTGGGGCATCCTCCAGCACAGGTGTGGACACTGAGGTGAGGGTCACTTCTGGCGCGTTGTCATTCACATCAAGGAGGTGGACAAGCACTCGGCAGTGCACAGCCACAGCCGAAGGCCCACGGTCCTTTGCTTGCACGTAGAGCTCATGGAGGCTTGCCCGCTCATAGTCCAGAGGGCCCTTCAGCAGCACCTGCCCACTCCGGGGCTCTATGTGGAAGAGGTCCCGGACACGTGGTGGCGCATGCCCACTGAAGGAGTACTCGATCTCTCCGTTGGGGCCCTCATCCAGGTCAGTGGCATTGAGCTGGATGACCAGGGTGCCGGCAGGGGCATCCTCAGGAAGGCTCACACCGTACGAGGGCTGGTCAAAGGCAGGCACGTTGTCATTCGCATCCAGCACGGTGACAAGGATGTGAGCTGTGCCTGAGCGCTCGGGGACACCGCCGTCGAGAGCGGTGAGCAGCACCCGGTGCGCGCGTTGCTGCTCCCGGTCGAGGGCGCGCTCCAGCACCAGCTCTGCAAACTTGCTGGCATCACTGCGCGTTTGCACCTCGAGCGAAAAGAAACCATTGGGGCTGAGCCGGTAGGTGTGCACCGAGTTGGTACCCACGTCAGGATCCTGGGCGCTCTCCAGTGGGAAGCGGGCACCGAGCACTGCAGACTCGGCCACCTCCAGCACATACTCTTGCCAGGGGAATGTGGGCGCGTGGTCATTGATGTCCAGTACCTCCACCTCGACACGATAGAGCTCCAGCGGGCTCTCGACGAGGAGCTGCAGGTGGAGCAGGCAGGTCCCCCCGGCCTCGCACACCTCCTCCCGGTCGATCCGCTCGTTCACAAAGAGGATCCCATTCTCCAGGTTCACCTCCAGGTGCTGCCTGGCCCCGGCCCGCGACACGATGCGGAACCGCCGTGCCGACAGGGTGGACACGTCCAGCCCCAGGTCCTCTCCCAGGTTGGCCACGAAGGCTCCGTGCTCCAGCTCCTCGGGCACGGCGTAGCGCAGCTGCCCGCTCGCCGGGCGCGGTGCGGGGGGCCCGGCCAGCAGGAGGAAGAGGAGGGAGCGGAGGAAGAGCTGTCCCCGCCCGCAGCCTGCCTCGGCCCCCATGGCCCCCCAGCCCTCCCGGGGACGCCGGATCCCACTCGCGCCGCCGCGTCCCTCCTCACCTGTGCTCGCCCCTCGCACTCCCAAAGAGTTTCGGGCTCCCGGGGGCGGCGGGGGAGGGCCCTGCCCGGAGCTGGGGGGGCGGGGGGGGGGCGAACCGCGGCCACCGGCGGCCGCTTAACCCCTTCCCCGCTGGCCCCGGGGAGGGAATGCAATCCGGGCCCCCGGTGCCACACCGGAATCGTTCCACCGGAGCCGGGGGCGGCTGGGGAGGGGGCTAGCCCCGGGGAGGTCCCCTTAAACGGCGGTGGGAGCCCGATCGCTGCCGGGGGCACCGATATTACCCCGCAGATGCTGCGCTCGTCCCCGCGGTAGATTAAGAGGAGCCCGGATCGCGGCGGCTGCCAAATCCCCCCGCCGCGTCCCCCGCCGCGCCGGTCCTAACCTTTACCAGATGGTTAAGCCCCTCCAGACTTGATTACATTTCCCTGCACACCGTTTTCCTTGTAATGCGGAGTTTTTAATTACCGGAGCAGGGGGGATTACAGCTCTGGATAAAGCTGAGCCCATCAGCGCGGAGGCACAGAGAGACCCCCCCCCCGGCTCCGCTTCTTCCCTGCCTGCTCCCACCCCCGGCACCCCGCCCGCCCACAGCCCCGCGCCCCTAATCCCGGTCCCCCAGCGGGCACCCCAATGCCAGCCCCCTCGGGCTCGGGGGGCACGATCCCGCCGGAGACCCGAGGACCTCTTTCCCCCCCCCCCCGCCCCCTCCACGGAAGCTCCCCCCGCGGGCACAAACTTTCCGCCCTCCGCGGAAAGCGAGGGGGAGGCGGGCGCGGAGCGAGCCTCGGGTCCCCCACCGGCCCCCGGAGGGCGACAGACGGAGCCCCCCGCGCCCCCCCTCCCCCTCGCCTCCCCGCCCCGGTACCGATCACGGTCCCTCCGCTGGTCGATCCGTTCTCTCCGCAGACCCGTCTCCAGCCGCCGCCGTGTCCGGGCAGCTCCGCGCGTCGCCTCCCACCGCCGCCGTCCCCGGGGGCGCTCGGTAACGGGACGGGGCGGCCGCTCCCCCCGCCTCGCCCCGCGGCCGCTTAGGATGCGGATAATCCCCTAACGATCTAGTTAAGGGCTCGGAGGGGCTCGGAGCGGCTTTAGCCGTGCGGTGATATTCCGCCGCCTTTGTCTTTGCCTCCCGGTCCCCGGTGGGAAGGGAACAGCCCCCCCCCCGCTCCTCCGCTACCCACGGGGGAGGCAGGATCCAGGGGCGACCGGAGGAAGCGGGAGGCGGCGGGGCTTGGAGGGGTTTGGAAAAGGGATTTGGTCCCTGGGAGCGCAGCGCGCCCCACGCGGGACCGGTTTGGGACAGGGGCGAGCGGGTGGCACGGCGGGGCGAGCGGGTGGCAGCAGCGGCGCGGCCGGGTCACGCGTGGCCCCGGGCGGCTCCCGGGTGGAAGCGGGACGGCTGCCGGTAAGTGAAGCCCAGGCTGCATCGGCAGCGCCCATCACGGCCGTCCCGTCCCCCGCACCATCTCCCACGCCAGGGCCACCCCTGGCGCCGTCTTTGTCACCCCCCCGCCCCCGCCGCCCCGATCTGTTTCCTTCTCATCCCACAATTCTCCCCCCTCCACACACGATCTGTGTCCCCCCCGCCAGCCCTGCCTCACCGCCCAGCGCTGCCCGGGGCTGGGACTCCGGCGGTGGCACGGCCAGGGTAGGGTTGCTCCGGGAGCCCCCCCGAGGGTTGCTCAGGCCGGAGGGGGATGTTGGGGGGGGCGACACGACAGGGACGCTGGACAACGAGATTTTCCGGGGTCTCGTTTCCCGCCCCCCTCCAGTCCTTCCCCGTCTCCGACCAAGCGCGTTCCGGGAAAAATCCTCGGAGCGGCTCTCGCCCTTTTGTTGGATTCAGATTAAAATATTCATTCTCCCCCCTCCCTGGTGCAACATGCTCCCGGCAGGAGCCGTGGCCCCCCGGGCCCCCTGCCCGGTCCTGCCTGTCCTTTTCCCAGTCTGCTCGGCGATCCGCCCCCCGCAGCTCTCCATCACCCCTTCCTTGGGAGGGGATCCATCCGAGTGCCCCCCATTGCTTTCCTCCCCTAAGAGAGGTCACGGGATAGTCCCATTCTGTTCCTTTTCCTCCCTTCCCCAAATGCTGGGGTCCCCCGAGCCCCCACGATTCCAGGGTACCAAGTTAAAAAGTTGGGGGCTTGAGAAAGGGCACGGGCTTGTCCCCAGGATCCCTTTCCTGAATGAAATGGCACAGGCTGGGGGGGAGGCTGAGGATGCTGCAGAGGGATGTGTGATCCAAAAAAGAGCTTTTTTTTGGGGGGAAGGGGGGGGCATAGCAGAGGAGGGTGGACAGCAGAATGGGGGAGATGGCCTGGGGACAGCCCAGCACCCCAGCTAACGCCCAGTAGATTTTAAAGTCTCCCCTTGTGACCCAAGGGAGCATTCAGCTGCCACCGCTGTTCTCACCGGGTAAGGAATCAGGACACGGTTAGAAGCTTGGTTTTGGAAGATGCTGGAAGCTAGGAGAAGCGGGGGCGGGGGGGGGGGGTGTCTCTCTGAGATGTCTTGGCACAGGCGGGCGGGTGGCCGGTTGCCGCAGGTCGGCACTGATGTGGCTTGGCAAGGCCAGCCGGAGAGATCAGGGTGGGATGTTAGCAGGAGACGCCGCAGGTTGAGCCGCCTTGGAAAAGCCACGCAGAGAGAGCAAAGGGGTTTGGGGGGGTTGGAGGGGGAAGGCTGTCACCCAGCTGCCTGCAGGCGCCAAACCTTGCCCGGCCACCACCGTCACTTTGTTTTCCTGCCCGTCGTGTTCTGGGCCAGTAGAAGGGTCTGCAAAAAACGCTGTCCCTGCCAGCCCGGGCGTCCCTTCCCCCAGCTCCCCAAGGCGCCCGTCTGCCCAGCCGTGCATGTGGGTTTGCTGCTCCCTTCTTGCTCCAAGCGAGAGCGGTTATAGTTCCCAGTGCCCAAGAGGGCAACGGTGGTGGGAGGGGGCGGTGTCTCCTGACTGAAGACGAGATCAGCTCCGGCCCTGCGGCTGGCAAATCCTCCCCAGGCTCGTTGTGCAGGGTCAGGACCTGGGGGCTCGGTCTTTGAAGTCCCAGAGCTCTGTGCAGCGGGATGCCCAGCTCAGCGCCCCTTCCCCGCCGAAGCTTTGACTCCCTGCCTCCCCTTGGGAGGAAAAAAGTGCCCCGAGGGGGGTGGTGGCTGTCTCCGTGTGTTTGTCAGGGCTGGTGGGGCACTCTGCCTGCCTTTGGGTGCTGGGATGAAAACCAGGAAACATGTCCAATCTCCTTTCAGAGGCGCACAGGGATGGAATGAGAAGCTACGGGCATGAGCTGAAGAAGGGAAATTCTTGTTAGGTATTAGGGAAAAAAACAATCTTCACTGTGAGGGTGGTAAAACACTGGCACAGGAACCAGACTCGGGCAGGAATTGCCATTCTTGGAGATCCTCCTGAGAAACCTGATCTACCAGCCCTGCCCTGAGCAGGGACCTCTGGACGTCCCAACTGATCAAAACCATCGTGTGATTCAGAAAGCCCCAATCCGTAGCAGCCCCTCTGAGCAGAGGTGAAGTAGTCACCAAGGTGACAGAGACCGCTGCCCAGAGAGCCGTGGTTTCAGGAGAGCGCAGGTCCCATGTTTGTCAAGGAGGCATTTCTTTTCACAGACGCCTTGCCCAGAGGTGGGGTATGGAGCAAGGAAGGATGCTGGGGCTCCATTCCCACTGGAAGTCCAAGTCCCTGGGTTCTGTCCTGCAAGGTGCCTGAGTTGCTCAGCACCCTCGTGTTCCCTGGCGGCGGTGCAGGTAGACCTCTCGCACCAGGCAGGTTTGGAGCCAGGGTGCGTCAGTAAAGTTTTCCTGAAGTTCCGGGCAGTTTGTAGGTGAGAAGATGTAGCTCAGGTGGCCAACTCAAGGGCCGCTACTGGTAAACTGGATTCTCTTGGCCAGCGACACACAGCAACACATCCCCCAAGGCCTCCTGCTGGGACAGATGGAGGCTGAGGCAAAGGCTCAGCTTCACATGGACCCTCCATACCTATTATCTACTTTTGAGCATTTTCAGGACATGGGGGTCAGTCTCCGCTCACTTCTGGGTGAGCCAGTTCTGGCTCCCTGCAGGACACAGCTCAGGGAGCCACCGTCTCCGCTCCGGTTTCAGAGAGGCGGGGGGATCTTCTTGCAAGCCCAAGCCTGCAAAGGGAGCTGCTTCCATGGCCGGTGTCTTGTTCCTCTTGAAGGAAGAGACCTTGGAGCCAAATCCGAAGAAGGGCTGTGTTCCCGTTATCCTCAGAGCTGGGACTCGTACTGCCCTGGGCAGCCTCCTGGAGGCTCTTCCCTAAAATGTCCTGTGGGGATGTCTCTCCTCTGGGAAGGACTAAGGAGCGGAGGGGTCTGTGAGGAAAGTAAGGGTGGGCAACGGCATGATGCTTGCATGGGGGGAGAGCAGAGGCTTTGGGAGAGAGGAGGTAACTGCTCTCAGGCACCAGTGTGACTGATCTGGGAACACCGCACGCAGCGCCGGCGTCTGAACTTTTGAAAGAAGATCAAAAAGCTGATTTAAGGCTTGGAAAAATACCTTACAGGGAGAAGCGTAAGCGAACCTGCCTGAACTCTCCGTGCAAAAAGAAGCTGGAGGAGGTTTGACGGCAGGGCCAGGGAGGCGTCACAAGGAGGAAAAGCTGGGGACAACAGGACAGATAAAGGCATGTGGACCCGCAGCTTGAGCCGGACGGCTTCATGCTCTGGGCCGTGAGAGGGGATCGAGCTGTCAGACCTGTGGATGGTGTCTCTGCCTCTTGGTGCCTGCAGATCCCTGTGGAACAGAAGATGGGGGTTCATCAAGCCCCATTTCCCCAGCGTATCTTGATGAAACGGGAAGACTGGCCCTGGGGAGAGGGGTTCAGAGTGACCCCCCCCCTCCTCCCGCAGAGAAACCGCTGCAGCTCTCCCCTCCATGCGGGTGATCCTACAAGAAATTTGACCTGCTCTTTCCTATGAGAAGAAAGCCCTGTTGCCACCGGGAAGTATCTTGTCAGCTCCCAAAGGGCTCCAGGGAAGGGGCGATAACCTGAACATAACCCCAAAATAACCCTAACAGCTTCCCTCGGCAGGACTCCAGGATCCTATCCCCTCTCCTCTCCTCTCCTCTCCTCTCCTCTCCTCTCCTCTCCTCTCCTCTCCTCTCCCTCCCCCTCCCCCTCTCCCTCTCCCTCTCCCTCTCCCTCTCCCTCTCCCTCTCCCTCTCCCTCTCTTCTCTCCTCCATCCTAAATAGCAGCTGGAAATGTTGGAGTTGGGACCCCGAGGAGGACCCCATGGGGCGGGAGTTGGGGTGGATGGTTCCTCGTCCTCTGCCCACACACATCTTGCCACCAACACCCAAACAACAAATGGGTGCCTGCATTTCGCTTTGACATCCCCCGTCCCCGGGCTGGGTTGGTGGTTTCAGAAGGGAAAGGTAGAAAAAGGCATGCTCTCCTTTGTCCTCATTTCTGGTTTTTAGCCATCTGCTTCTGTTGAGCCATCCTGGATCTCCAGGGATGCATCTCTGGAGAAGAAATTCCCATTTCCAGTTCTGGACAGATATGGGGATGCTCCCTGCTTCCCTGCTGCGCCCCCCCCGCCCCGGGCCTTCACTTCATTTCTCTGTCCCAGTTCCCAGGCTAGGGACCACCTCTACCATCCCACCCCCTGCCGGGGGCTGCGTGACCCCCTGAGACACCCCCCCAACATCCCCATCTCCTCCCGGGAGCTTTGCGGATCCTCCAGGTCTCTCTTTTCTCCCTCCCCCCACCCCCCCCCACCCCCGCTTCCCCCCCAGCCCTACTTCTTTCCTCTCTGTCTGGGAGATCAGTCATCGAGGGTGTCGACAAGCACGCACCCGACTCCCCCGGGAGGATGGGGAGCGCTGGAGCTGGGGGTGGTGTTCTGCTGCGAGAAGGCAAAGCTGCCATCAGCAGGCGCTTTGATCTGCAGACAATTACAGACGAGTGTAGGACCTCGCTCCGCTCAGCCAATAAATAATGGAATTTGTGCGTTGACACAGACAGATTTCCCCCCAAACTGTCAGAGAAGGGGAGACGGAGAGTGAGCGAACGGGGGGCCCGAGCGGCTGGAGGGAAGGGGAGAGGAGCGGGCAGGGGAAGGGCCTGGGGGGAAAACAGGGAGAGGGGGCAAGGGAGGGGAAAAAGGACAAGTTTGGGGAGGCGACGCTGATGAGGGAAGCTGGGCAGGGAGGAGAAGGAGCCTGAGGAACACATATTTGTTGAGGGGAAGGAAAATCAAGACAGGAACTGTGGGTGGAAGGCGGGGGGAGTGCTGCATACGCAGGAGGCTGGAAGCAGAGCGGGGGGGAAAAAATAATATCTGAAGGTGGAAAAGAAAGAGAAGGAGGAACAAAGGGATGGCAGTGCCCCCGGGGCTCCCCGGCTGCCTGGCAGATCACACGCTTTCCGAGCAGGGACCATATTCCCGCAGCCCCTCCGCAGAGCGGCCCTGACCCCCCCTGGGGCACCCCGCGCACCGGCGGGCTGGGGGGAGGTACGCGCGGGGCGGCGAAACGGTGCCGCTGGTGCGCAGCCACCAGCAGAAATTTGCTCTGAGATCACAAGTCCCTGAAAAAACCTCCCGCGGACGCCCCGTCCCCATGCACCCCCCCGTCCCCACACCCCCCCCTGCTCCTCCCCGTCTCCCTCAGCCTTCCCCAGCCCGGGGCTGTTTGTTCTCCGGCTGATGATGGTTTTTTAACTTTGCCAGCGAGAAAGAGATACCTCTCCTTTGGTCAGGAGCCCCATCACCCAGCCTGGCAGAAACCATCCAGCCTTCCAGCAGCCCTCCAGTGGCAGCAGATCCAACCGGGATGGGGGTTCCCACTGGGGCCCTCTCCTTCCTCCCAGTTTGGAGCACTCAAGAGCGTTGTTTGCTCCCTCTTGGCCCCATCTGCGGCCCGACCATGCTCAGCATCGAGAGTGGCCCAACTTGCCAAGGTCTCCCGGCCAAGCACCACCTCACTGTAGGCGGCCCCCGCTCCCTGCTTGGCCCTTCGTGGAAAATGGGTGTCCAAAAGTTTCCCATCCAAGCTCTGGGTGGGAAGCAAACACCTCCCAGCCTAGGGACCACCCCCCCCACCCCAAGTCTACCTTCCCCTATCCCAGCCTCCCATCCCTTCCTGATCCCTTCTGTGGAAACACCACTCCAACCAGGGGCTGGACCTTTGCCCTTGCACAGTTTGGGGACACACCGTGTCCCCCCGGGTGAGAACAGCAAGACAGTGACAGGTTGGGCCAAGGGTTGACCAATGGGGGTGGCACCTAGGAAACAGGGTGTCCGTAGAGCTGGCGGGGGCAGGAATACCGTCCGCAGGGCTGTGTGGGACGGTGCTGCAGCAGAAGGTTGGCTGACGGGGTGTGGGAGACCGAGGAGCCTCGCAGCCCGTCCCCGGCAGAGTTTGGTGGTCCATTCTCCTGGCACCACGGCACCAGGTCAGAGCAAAGCAGGAGTCGGGGGAGATTCCAGGGATATCGCCCATGGAACCTGTTTAGCTTAATGACGGCAAACGGCGAGAATGGCTGCCTAACTGGGGCAGCGGTAGCTTATGGCCTGAGCAGTGGGAGGACCGGAGCTCCAGCCAAGCTCTTACACCTCTGTTTTGGGAGGGTGGAATGTAAAACTGGTGTAAATCGCTAAAAAGCTATGTCTTTTCCGGTCAATGTTGCTACTGAAGTGACTGCAGCAGGTAATGATTCAGCTGGCCAAGGCAGAGTAACGCACAGGGCCAGGCTGGAACCCCTTCTTCTCCAGGATCCCTCTAGGTCCCTGATCCCAGTCATTCTACTTGGGAAGGTGGGAATGCTGGGCTGGATCTGGCTGCTGCTGCTCCGGTCCCGAGCAGGACCTGAAAAGAGGGACGGGAAGGTGGGAGAGCAGGAGAGGGAGGGGTTTAGGGGGTGCACAGCAGCCTCCCCAGGTCCCTCTGAAGGAAGGAAAACGGGGGGAAAAGCAGCTTCACGCTGAGGTTCTGGTGCTCAGCCCCTCCACGAGGCTCCAGCCCTCTCTCCCTGGATGAGGCCAGGGAAGAAGATGGCTGGGAGAGAAGAAGCGGTGGGGGCAAGATAGATTCCAGCTTTCTTTAGGGTCTGCTGTGACACCCCAGCACTTCTCCAAACACTGCCATCAATATTTAACGGGCTGGAGCCACAGTAGCGCGGCTCAGGCTGATCATGGTCCCCAGCCTGGCTAGGACAGGGGGTGCGCAGGGAGGTCTGATGGAGCCGGAGATGCTCCCCCCAGGTCTTCCCAGCCGCATGCCATGAGGAGCGGCTCCGTGGCCAGGGCAGAGCCTTGAACCCTCTGCCCGGGCGCTGAGAAAAAGCACCAAGCTGCCTCCAGGCACCTCAAAAACACTTTCACGGTGAGACCAGGCAGGAGACCCCAGCCTGGATGTGGGAACCACGAGAAACGCCCCTCCTTACTCCACCAGATCCCAGTTTGAAGCTGTGGAAGAGCTGCGTCCCCTTTTTGGCAAGAGCGAAGCAGGAATCAGCAGGCACAAGGGCAGCCCGTGGGGGGAAGCAGGCAGGGCAGCCACAGAGCTGGGGCCTCCCTCCCTCTAATTAAAACCCCCAAACCCTGACCCAGGCGAGCAGGTCCAGCACCAGCAGCCTCACAGTTCCACATGGAGATGGAGCGCGCTCAGGAAGAGCCACGGAGCATCGCTGCTCCAGGGCTGGGGGCGTAACACCCCCCAGCAGCGGAGGGAGCAAAGGGTTAACACAGTGGATGCAGGCAATGTTATCTGTCTCTTCTCTAAATATTATTTCCTCCCATGAAACCAGCTTTTCATCCTTGGCTAGAGGCAGCTCCCGCTGCTGGGAATCCAGCAGGAGCTTGTATCTGCGGCCGCACACACCACTGCTCCCAGCAAGCCGCCCAGACAAAGAGCCGCGCTCCCCCGGCGAGAGCAGCCCCAGCGCTGGGAGCTGGGACCGGGCAGCAGCAGCGGCGCAGAGATGCTGGGGCTTCAGCCCAGAGGGTGCAGATGGCCTCGGGCTGAGGTTTGGGTATGGCGGGGCGTGCTACCGAAGAGGAATCTTGTTAATGAAAGGCCTCTCCCGCCCTGCTGGACCGCGGAGGGATTTCCTCCCCCGTCCCCCAGCATGGGGAGCAGCAGGCAGAGGCACAACAGGCTGGGTCGGGCTCCAGGAGGCTGCACGATCCCGGCCGTCTCGCCGGGGAGGTTTTTCGGGGGCTGCCCATTTCACATCTCGCCCCTCAGGTGCGCCGGGATGGACAAGAAACGGTGGGATGCTCCATAGGGAAACCAAGGCAGCAGCCACTGGCTCCAAGGTCACAACCTGGGAAAGAGGGAGGGGGTGCAGGGCAGCCCCCTCCCCAGAAACCCAAACCCAATTCAGGCTGCAGCGAGGGTCTGGTGGCTGCAGAGCTGGTGGCTGGGATAAAATGGCTGCTGTTAAATCTTCTCTGAAACGTCCTAAACTTTTAATGTGTATGAAACCACGGCAACATCCCTTTTGCACCCCGGAGGGCACAAAGGCACAAGCGTCTCCTGTTTCCCATTCAGCCGGAGCCACGTGCCGCAGTCTGAACATCGCTAGGTACGTGGCTGGAATGAAAGTCGCCTTTCCAGCTCGTGTGCTCAGAGAGCGTTTGCCGAAGTCAAAGGATTGCCAAGTTAAAAGGGTCAAACCTCCAAGGACAGTTGTATCTGACTGGCTATATATCATTTCAATAGCATCTTCAACGGGGATTATAATCTGAATTGAAGCGGAAAGACCCGAGGCAATGAAGCTGTCAGCAGTCTAAGATTAAGGAATTAAAACAGCAGCAAAGCATTACAGGATTTGTTCTAGATGTATTAGAAAGAGCAGGCTAAACACACTGCAGCCTTCCTTGGGTCGGAAATTTCATACGAGTACAGAGAAGGGCAAGAGCAAGGATCTCATCAATATACATAAAAAGAGAGAGGGGAGCGAGACAGAGCTATGAAAACCCAGCCACGCAAAATATAAATCCTAACTGTAGAGGGAAATGAGTCACACACGGTTTGACTGAGGTAAATAAAAGCAGAAATGAAGTGGATTTAGGGGAGGGCAGAGGTGAGAAGACACCGATAGCCAGCAGACAGGAAAAAAAATGGCCCTTAATATACTAAGGCTGGTAAATTAAGCAACGCAGCCCAGCCTGCTCTTGGATCGCCTAATGGAAACGCAGGTCCCCAGTCCTGTCCTCCCTTCCCCTTCCCCTTCCCTTCCCCTCCCATGTTCTTATACCCATCTCCAGAATCACTTTAAAAGGCCAAGGATGCCGGCAACTGCCTGCCTAGGGGAGCTGGCAGCTGAGCCGAGAGGGAGGGGGTGACAAGCCTTCCCTTTGCCTCCACCGAGGTCCCCAGAAGGCCACCACCAGCTCTGCGCCGCTTGGGAGACGTCAGCAGCTCTCCTCGGTGGGAGGCAGCAGCTCTCCAAACACAGACGGAATCAAACTCCCACCAAAGGACACATTAAAACGATTCATTTATTTCTGGCAAATTGCACGCGCCTTTCTTTCATTTGCTCTATCCTACACCAGTGGTGGGGAGGCATTTCTCCCCTGCCTTAAAGAGATCAAAGTTATGGGACGAAACACAAAGAAAAGCAGGGAAGTATCCCTTGCAGACAGGGATACAGGAAAGTTTCGGCAACCCAGACCCCACGCAGCCACCAGCTCTGCTCAGCACAAGCCGGGAAGACGCTCAACCCCGCTGGCCATGGCACGTTTCCTTCGGTTACGTGATCCAAAAAGAAACTGCATCACTTCCTGCATCTCAAACACACAGCCCCGTTGACAACTAGAAGAACTAGGGCCCGGAACAACGATGCCTGGTTGACAATTAGATTAATTCCGAACCAGGCCACCTGTACAGAACTGTTGGATTTTATCGACACAAAAACGTACCCAGCAGAACACTTCCCTGCACGCACAAGGCCATAGAGCAGTGATGAGCAGCCGGATCTGGGACGCAGAAGGAGCTGGGAAGCTAATGACAGGCGGAGCTTGTTCTGCAGCACAGGTAGAGCATGGAATCGCTTTTCGACTCCTCCAGCCAACTTCTACCGGGAGATTTACACACAAGTCCTCAATCAAGTCTTTTACGAGTTATCCAGAGTCCCCTGGGTAAAAACAATCTGTTTCAAGAAAGAGGAGAGTCCAGAGCTGCTCAGTGATTCTTTTTGGTTGAGCCGAAACCAGAGAAACCCATCACAGCTGCCATTTCATCATCCTCTTCAAATGTCAAATCTTCCTCCGCCCGCCTTTTCTTCTCTCTCTGCTTCTCCTTCTTGTAGGCCTTGGCCTTCTCCTCCTGCAGCAAGGGACAGAACAGCAAAATAATTTGAACTTCCTGAGCCGAGCAAGCTTTTGAGATACCGGGTGCTGCACAGTTAACCCAAGTCCTACTGAGAGCACCCCAGTTGTGTCTGAGGAAATAAAGTGGCCACCTGGAAAGAAATCCTGGACCGCAGCCTCCCAGGAGGAGGTTTCCCACTGTCTCCACCCCAAGGGCAGAGTCACACAGAGGATGTAGCCAAAAAGAAGCGTTATTGAAACTCTCTCTTCTGCACAAACGTCAGAAGTTTCATCTGGAAACAACACTGAGACAAGAAGGGGCTGTTTTCAAAGCAGGAGGCCTCTCCCTCGCACGATGCCCCGTTCCAGCGACTGTGGTGCCGAATGTCGCTGCCTGTTGGCTTCCAGCCTGGCAGAGTGACAGCTGCTCACTGGAACAAGAAGCTGAAGCTCTGAGCTGCTCTGGGGGGGGTTTTGGCATCAAAGAGTCTGCGCTGCTCTAATCAAAGTGGTTTGCTCTGCAAGGATCACAAGCCCTGGAACAGCGCCAGGCTTGTACCGGGCGACGCAGAAGCATGGCTTCGGCTCACAACTTAGCAACTGCTCCTGCCATTCCCATCACTGGCCGCTGCCGCTGCGCCGCAGCTACTCGAGACAGCCGTGCCCTGGAGAAAGCTACACCAGGAGGTGCTGCTGATTTCTTTGTGGCCATACGTTGACTGGCAGATTCAACCCACAGCCCTCCCCTGTGCTGCCGGGGCACCTGTCTCCGACCTCCCCCGAACAGATCGAGCTCAGCAGCAGCAAAGCCTGTTGGAGAGCAGAGCATGGGGCTGCTCTCTGCGCACCCTGTGGTGAAGCAAAGCTCAGGGTTTGAGCAGGGAGACTCAAACGGGCAGCAAGTTTTAACATTTGGTTGTTCTGTGACTGCTGATGGAGGAGAAGCATCCACAGAAGCTCCTCAACTGTCAGAACTTTGTCAGGTTTTCAAAGAAACTTGACATTCGTGTCAGGGAGCTGACACCTAAGCCCAGGTTTCAGAGGAACCTGCTGTCTTTCATTGCCTCCAGGCACATCTCACACCACGGCACACAGCTCACAAAGCCCTTCCGCACTCGGTGAGGCCACACAGAAGCAATGTGTCACATGGAGAAGGAAGCCCTGCAGTCCTAAGAACCATGGAAGATGAGAATCATAGCATCACAGAATAGCAGGTTGGAAGGGACCTCGAGGATCATCTGGTCCAACCTTTCTCGGCAAAAGCACGGTCTAGACAAGTTGGCTGAGCACCTTGTCCAGGTGAATCGTGGAAGTGTCTGGTGTTGAACAATCCACCACTTCCCTGGGGAGATTACTCCAATGGCTGATAAGGGACAAAGACACAGATCTGCTTATCAGAGCACACAAATTCAAACACAACTAATGGGAGACAAAACCCAGGTGCGCTGTCAGGGCTGTGCTGCTCTCAGTGGAAATCGGAAGCATCGTCAGCTATCCTCACGCAGAAAGAGGGGAAAGGGGCTTCCAGGGACAGCAGCAGAAGACTTTTAAAAAAAGCAAACAACAAAGAAACAAAACCCACTCATAGCAGCAGACAAGCAGCCCGTGCTTCCAAGAACAAGGCTTCTGTGGAAAAAGATTAGGAACCAGGGTTGACTTCCTCAGGAGACACGTTTCTGGAGGATTTGCTTCATCAGCCATTGCCCAGACTCACCTCCTCGCGGAGTTCCTTCATCCTCTCCTCAAAGTCATAGTCCTTCTGCTTCTCCTCCATTTTCTTCTTGTTCACCTCAAAGCGTTTCTTCACCTGGTCCAGCGTGGAGCGCTCCACCCGCATGGACATGCCCAGATTTCTCTGGTCTAAAAAGAGGAGAGGAATCGGCCATGTTCAGCGATAACCTTAGCCTTGGAAGATCTGCACATAGGCCCCCGTCCCTGACCCCAATTTAAACACCTCAGCACGGCAGCCTCTTCCTCCCTGTCACCCATCCCCTCAGAGCAGCTTCCAGGGCCAGACTACACCCATGCACAAGACCATATGTCCTCGAGGCTCAGAGCTCCAACCTGACGTAACCGCACTGACTCATGGGCCGCCCATCACTCAAAAGCACAGGGAGCAGCGTTGTCCCCCGCGCTCCCGAGCGGCAGAGCCTGGCGTGGCCCAGCCTTCAGGGACTCCTCTCCACACCAGGTCCCACCATGGACATGCCAGGTAAGGCAGCCTGGGGAGCATGATGCAACAGTGCCTCCTCCCCCAAAAGAGACACGTGCTTTCTGGCCTCGTCTGGTCCCATGTTCTTACACAGACTGGGATTTCTTATGTTAAAGGGGATGTTTAAGCCCCAAAATAGGGCTTTAGGGGGACACCATAACCTAAATCAGGCAGTGACTACGATGACAGATTACAAGGAGGAGGATGCAGCCTCTTCTTTTAAGGTTCCCTATTAGGATGCTCCTCACCACGTTGGTGTCCTGACGCTTCAGAAAATTTAATCTCGGACCAGCGGAAAGGGTTGGAGTGTTGGAAAAGGGGCTAGAATAAAACTGGCAGGCTGGCATCTCTCAGCTGTGGGAGATGCTAAACAAGACATCAGTGGTTCTCAGTAAGAGATCCTAAGTACACAGGACATTTCTAGCTAAAGCAGAGACATGGAATATTACGCCAGCCTCTGATTCAGTGGCTGTTTAGAGCAGATTCATAGAATCACAGAATGGTTAGAGTTGGAAGGGAACTTACAAGATCATCCAGTGCCACCCCCTGCCCCAGGCAGGGACACCTCCCACCAGACCAGGTTGCTCCAAGTCCCGTCCAACCTGGCCTTGAACCCCTCCAGGGATGGGGCAGCCACAGCTTCTCTGGGTATCCTGGGCCAGGGGCTCACCACCCTCACAGTTAAGAATTTTTTCCTAATCTCTAATCTGAGTCTCCCCTCTTTCAGTTTAAAACCATTCCCCCTTGTCCTATCGCTCCACTCCCTGATCAAGAGTCCCACCCTACCTTTCCTGTAGGCCCCTTTAGGTACTGAAAGACTATTATAAGGTCTCCCTGGAGCCTTCTCTTCTCCAGGCAGAACAACCCCAACTCTCTCAACCTGTCCTCATAGACCTGATTCCCAGGTTTCAGCTCATGAGTAAGCCATGGGTGAAGGGGCCATCCCTGGCGATGTCTCCAACCCACGCTGCCTGATGGATCCAAACAGCCCATTGATTCCAGTAGCCATGCACAGGTTTGTTCCAGGAACGCTGCAGCACTTGGAAGCTCAAACTACGCACCAGGAGGTATGTAAGGGGGCTGCCAGGAGAGCTGTATGGGACAACAGCAGGAGCACATGGCAGCTCTGGGGTCAAACTGACCCACTTCTGCCCGCACTCATCCTCAGCCTCCATCCTTGTAGAACTCCAGTCCACACTCTGGAGCTCAGGGACCAGCTAGTTTTGAGTTTCATACTCTACTTCTACAAAGAGAACCTTCTGATCCCAAAATAGTCTAGTCCCATACCTTTTACTTATCTAAGAATTTCTTTCAAATTTCAATGCTGTAAAAAAGCCTATCTCCAGGTGTTCAGAGGAGACATCAGCATTTGCTGACCCTGCAGCACAGACACTCTAAGTGGGGAAAATATGTCCCCCTAACCACGCTAAACCAATCACTATTTCTTCTGGGCTTATTCCATACAAACGGTCCAACACCCCGGAGAAGTGCCAGGAGATAAAGGCAGCACCTCCACAGCTCTCATGAGCAAACGCTGCCTCCCATCCTGATCTCCAAAGCACACTTCGTGGTCAGCACTCAGACGCTGGTGACGTGCGAAGGGAACAGCCCAGAGCGCTGCAGCAGCCCTCCAACTCAACTAACCCTCCAACAAGGCAGGAAAAATTATCCTTACGTTTTTTGCCATTGATGTGATCCAGGAAGTTAATGGAGTCTTTCACCACGCAGTCGCATACGTTACAGTAATACCTGGCAGGAGACAGAGAAAACATTAATGCCAAAGCATGAGTCAAACCTCATCTCACACAAAAACTATTTGAGACAATCTAAATCTGCATGTCACTTGGGATACGGCTCCTTTCTCCGAGGCACGAGGGAAGCTACTTCCATCACAGAGAGCCCCAGTGAAAAGAAATGTGCAAGGGCATATCTCGGATCGATGGAGCCGCCCCGGATAACACTGGAGGTACCAACCCTTATGCCGACGCCACTCCGACAGATGACAGAAACCAAGACATGAGCTAATCTGTAATACATCAGCCTTCCAGTCACAACTAACAGGGTGGGACAGACTCTGTGACACCGCAGGGCTTGGCTGCCCTCCTCCACGGCAGGACACGCAGGTTTCCAAGCTGCAGCCTGCTGAAGGCTCTCACCTGGCTGCAGGGGAAGTCCTTCCATCGCCTCGCAGCAGCAACTCCCTGCTTTACACAGCAGTGCTCTGCCCATCTTAAGAGCCGTTGCAAAAACCCAGCCAGGGCTCGCACTTCCATCCCTGGATGCTGTTCTGGGCCGCGCATCCCCCGCAGAGGCAGGGGTGCGGCTCTGTACATTAGGGAATGTTTTGATTGTATAGAGTTAGATTCCAGTGATGATAAAGCCGAGTGTTTATGGGTAAGGATGAAGGGGAAGGCAAATAAGGGAGATCTTGTGCTGGGAGTATGCTATAGACCACCCGGCCAGGATGAGGAGACAGATGAAGTATTCTACAAGCGGCTGGCTGAAGTCTCGCAATCGCCAGCCCTTGTTCTAGTTGGGGACTTCAACCGGCCAGGTATCTGCTGGAAACGTAACACAGCGGAGAGCAGGCAGGCTTGGAGGTTCCTCGAGTGCATGGAAGAGAACTTCCTGACACAACTGGTAGGGGAGCCTACCAGGGGAAGTGCCTCGCTAGACCTACTGTTCACAAACAGAGAAGGACTAGTGGGAGATGTGGTGGTCGGAAGCCGTCTTGGGTTTAGTGATCATGAAATGGTCAAGTTTGCAATTCGTAGTGATGTAAGGAGGGGGGTTAGCAAAACCTCCACCTTGGACTTCCGGAGGGCGGACTTTGGCTTGTTCAGAACACTGCTTGAGAGAGTCCCTTGGGAGACAGTCCTGAAGGGCAAAGGGGTCCAGGAAGGCTGGACGCTCTTCTAGAAGGAAATCTTAAAGGCCCAGGAGCAGGCTGTCCCCAAGTGTCGCAAGTCTAAAGGGTGGGGAAAATGGCCAGTCTGGATGAATAAGGAACTTCTGATGGGACTTAGGAATAAAAGGAGGGTTTACTGCCTTTGGAAAAAGGGACAGGCAACTCAGGAGGAGTACAGAGATCTCATTAGGTTGTACAGAGAGAAAATTAGGAAGGCAAAAGCCCAGCTGGAGCTCAACTTGGCCACTAACATTAAGGACGACAAAAAAAGTTTTTATAAATACATCAACAAAAAGAGAGCCAGGGAGAATCTCCATCCCTTACTGGATGCTGGGGGGAAAGTTGCAACCAAGGTTGAGGAGAAGGCTGAGATACTTAATGCCGCCTTTGCCTCCGTCTTCAATAGTCAGACCAGCTATCCCCAGGGGGTTCAGCCTCCTGAGCTGGAAGATAAGGATGGAGAGCAGAACAACCCACCCATAATCCAGGAGGAAGTAGTCAATGATCTGCCTCTGCACCTAGACGCGCATAAGTCGATGGGGCCAGATGGGATTCACCCAAGAGTATGCAGGGAGCTGGCCGGGGAGCTCACCAAGCCTCTCTCCATCATTTATCAACAATCCTGGTCAACAGGGCAGGTACGAGATGACTGGAAGGTGGCTAATGTGATGTCCGTCTACAAGAAGGGTCGGAAGGAGGATCCGGGGAACTACAGGCCTGTCAGCCTGACCTAGATACCAGGAAAGATCACGGAGAGGATCATCTTGAGTGAGCTCTCACGGCAAGTGCAGGGCAGCCAAGGGATCAGGGCCAGCCAGCATGGGTTTAGGAAAGGGAGGTTCTGCTTAACCAACCTGATCTCTTTCTATGACCATGTGATCCGCCTTCTGGACGCAGGGAAGGCTGTGGACATTGTCTGTCTGGACTTTGGTAAGGCCTTTGTTACCGTCCCCCACAGCATTCTCCTGGAGAAGCTGGCGAATCATGGCATAGAAAGTGTACTCTTCGCTGGGTTAAAAACTGGCTGTATGGCCATGCCCAGAGTTGTGATTAATGGGGTGAAGTCCTCTCAATGGCCGGTCACCAGTGGTGTCCCTCAGGGCTCAGTTTTGGGGCCAGTTGTGTTTAATATCTTTATCAATGATCTGGATGAGGGGATTGAGTGCACCCTCAGTAAGTTCGCAGACGACACCAAACTGGGTGGGAGTGTTGATCTGCTTGAAGGTAGGAAGGCTCTACAGAGGGCCCTGGACAGGCTGGATCCATGGGCCAAGGCCAACTGTATGAGGTTTAATAAAGCCAAGTGCCAGGTCCTGCATTTCGGTCACGACAACCCCAAGCAGCGCTACAGGCTTGGGGCAGAGTGGCTGGAAAGCTGCCCAGCAGAAAAGGACCTGGGGGTGTTGGTATACGGCCAGCTTAACATGAGCCAGCAGCATGCCCAGGTGGCCAAGGCGGCCAACAGCATCCTGGCTTGTATCAGGAATAGCGTGGCCAGCAGGAGCGGGGAAGTGATGGTGCCTCTGTACTCGGCACTGGTGAGGCCTCACCTCGAGTACTGTGTTCAGTTCTGGGCCCCTCTGTACAAGAGGGACATTGAGGTGCTGGAGCGTGTCCAGAGGAGAGCTACCAGGCTGGTGAGGGGTCTGGAGACCAGGGCATGTGAGGAGAGGCTGAGGGAGCTGGGCATGTTTAGTTTGGAGAAGAGGAGGCTGAGGGGAGACCTCATTGCCCTCCACAACTACCTGAAAGGAGGGTGTAGAGAGGTGGGTGTTGGCCTCTTCTCCCAGGTGAACAATGACAGGACCAGAGGAAATGGTCTGAAGTTGTGGCAGGGGAGGTTTAGATTAGATATTAGGAAGAATTACTTTACTGCAAGAGTGGTCAGGCACTGGAACAGCCTGCCCAGGGAGGGGGTTGAGTCACCACCCCTAGAGGTATTTAAGAAACATCTAGATGTGGCACTTCAGGGCATGCTCTAGTGGCAGAGATTGTAGGGGTTTTTTTTGTGTGTGTATGGTTGGACTCGATGATCTCAAAGGTCTTTTCCAACCATGAAGATTCTATGATTCCATGATCTCCCTGGCACTGCTGGCTGTTAGGCTACGACTGTGAGACACCAACAGCCTTACCCTTATAATGGTACAAACCTAATGCATTCTTCTGGCTTCGGATGTGCTAAGAATCCTTTCAGCCTTTGCCCAAACATGAGCCACACAAACAGTGGCCATACACCATTCCTAAGGACAGGTATCTGGATGTTTTTCCCATTCCCAGTGCACAGATATCCAAATCAGAAACTCAAATCAACAGCAGAGATCTGCCTCAGCTGTTTCTACCGGAGAGCAGAGCAACACTAATAACAACTAACAATGTCCAAAGGGGCTCAGCCTGCTGCGTTACTTCCATACTTTACCCCAGTAGACCCAGTTTCGGTGTAACACGGCGCAGCACCATCGCACCAGGCTCGAAACACGGGAGGAAATCACCACCTGATGCACCGTAAGGGCCCACTGCTGTATCACAGTCCCCTGCTCTCACCAGCACAACTCCAAGACTCCAACAAAACAACGACCACAACCTACCCTCCCATCTCTGACTGAGGGGTAGTTTTGGTGATGACGATGGTTTTCCCCAGCTTCGATTCCAGGTCCACTTTGTAGTCTCGGTGCCGCAGAAGTTCCCTTTTGACGGGCTGAGCTGGTTTGCCTAAAACACATGCAATAAACCAAACTGTTTATCAGAAAAGGTCACGCTCAACATGCTGGATTTCACAATTTCCTTGATGAAGAGACAGCTGCTGGGACCCTGGGAACTACCCGATTCAGGCAGAAATTGTACCTTTTTTTTTTTTTAAATCAGTAAATAACATAAGTTCTTCCTCACGATTCCCTGGTTCCTGTTAGAACCAGTAGATCTGTGAGGTACCTCCATCTCTGATGTGGGTCATACTCTGAGATCTCCTTGTTTCCAGGGGCCGATTGTTCCTCTCCCTCCCCAAAGAACAGGCAGACAGAGGCAAAGGTTCTCAGTAATTACTTTGGTCAAAAAAATCTATTCAGTGGCAAACACAGGAAAAAGGATCGGTGCAAGCCAGCCTTGAACTGCTGCTATTTCCCTTTGGGATTTCACTTCTAGCTGCTCTCTCCCTCTCCAACTCAAAGTGTTTGGGTGACTCGTTGCCAAATGAGCATGGAGTCAGTACACTACGCACCATCTTTCTTTTCTCTCTCTTCCGTGAGCCGCTTCTCTGCGAGTTTCTCATATTCATCTTTGTCCCACTTTCGGCGGAAGTCCAAGTTCTTAGTCTGGGAAGGAAACAAAACGTATTAACGTTTATTATACAGTTTGACTAGCTCTGAGGGGAGACTGGGGAAAGAGGTGGAATCACTCGGCGTGTGCGGCCACAGCTGTAAATTAGGGGCACTACGTTATATCCCCATGTCCTGTTTTCATATCTAGCAATTAAGGACATAGCTTAAGAGAACAACCCTCAGCACGCCCATATCTACTTCTTCTAGAAGGATATCGAAGCACTGAGAAAAGTAATGACTTTATCGTAATAGCTCCTGAGATGATCACCCAGGCTTTCGTTTTGAAAAACCAGACACCGACGGGATTTAAACCGACTGATCTAAGACCTCATAAGCGCCACCTGAGAAACACAGCACAGTCATTAGCACATTACACACACTTCTTCCCAAAGTCAATTACACCTGAGCTGCAAATATCAGATGAGGAAGCCGCAAAACACAACATGAGCTGTAAAGAGTTTGATTAAGATGCAGGAGTACAGAAGGCTGTGTAAGCCCACTCTCAGCAGTACGTCGGCGCATTACAGGAATCAAAGCGCCGAGTTTGCTATGAAATCACAGGAACCAGTACCGTTTTTTCAAGCGAGACACGTGTACAAGCAAACCAGAAAAAGCTCTGAAACCCCAACTGTCAAGGTGAGGCGTGGAGATACCAGGGAAGCAACTGTACGAAACGCACCGTGGGCCGCCCTGCTCCTGCAGCTTCACGCTGCGGACAGGCAGGGAAGGGAAGAAACACCTCTAAGGCAGACGGGCCCTTCGGCAGCCCCCCAGAGCACTCTACATGGCAGCGACAGGGTAAGTTGCGTGAAGAGAAGCTGAATTCAGGTGAAGCTGGCACTGAAGAGTACAAAGGCTATTCTTTTCAGGGGGGATTTTTACCTAGTCACCAGCGCTGAGGGCAGAAGTGACTGGACAAGAATCCCTCTTCCATTCCATGTGCTCACCAGACCAGCACAGCCTCTTCCCCCTACGCAGTTAAGGCCCCTGCACCTGGTATCGGTCACAGCTTATAACTCGGACACTTCTTTCTTGAGAAGGTAACTCTCATTTGGTTAGAAAACTGCATTTCACTCGGCATGGCAGTGCGAGGCTCTCAGTTTCGTATTAAAAGAAAAAAAAGACTGATGTATTTTAAAATATCTCCGGGAAAGAAGGACCCCCCCTACGCACCCCACCGCCTTCGCCGTTCAGCCAAATCAAGAATCCAATCACAATCCAAAGGAAATAAATCCCATTTGAAGCTATAGCAGCAGCACAGTCATTTAACGTTTTCTCCTCTGGCAATCCTTCAAACGGAACGAACAACTACTGATAGGAATGAAAATGCCTTAGGGAGGCGTAGAAAAATTCTCATTTATTCCCAGAGCTTCTTAAGCACTTTAAGCATGTCATAACAGGTTTTATTAACCACCCTGAGCAAAAGAAAAGAAAATATCATGGAGTGTAAATTAATGTTTGGGGGTATTTTCCAGAATCTAGACTCTCCTGCATACCAACGCATTATCACAAATCATAGCTGGTGGGAGCCCAGGGAGGAGGCGATTTGCTTGCTGCTTCACTCTCCTGTTGTAATAAAAGGGAAAGAGTCTTTCACAGCTCTTTTACCAATCTCCCTCGTCCAGGCACAGGGAAAGAAATTAAACCCAAATGCGTAACAAGATCTTGGCTAGACATTATCCGAAGAAACTTTTCTTAACTGGCCTGGTGGATGCAAACGTGGCTGCAAGCCCTGAAATCTTTACCTAACGACTGCTTTGGGTGACAGAGAGTATTTCCCGAATAAGTAACAACACTTAAAAACCAGAAGCGCCCCACGGTTTCCCATTCCCTCTGCAGACAGGCACCGAATGATCTGCCCAGTACCAACATCAAAGCCTATAAAATAACACAGAAGCCTCAAGTCTGGCTCAACCCAACACGAACGCAACTGCCAGCAGCTGAGAACAAAGCACAGGTCCCATCTCACTCCTGGGCAGACATCCTGCTCCCTGACCTCTCCCAGCACTCCTCGCTTCTCAGCAAGGGGCTTCAACTGAAGGAAAGATCAGCCACAAACGCAGAAAAACACAGCCCCTGCGCTGCTGATGGCTCTCTGGGGTATTACTGGAGGTTTTTAAACTGGTCCGGCTCTCCAGTCAGACTACGCCAATGGCATCCACCTCACTGATGAGATGGGATGCAATCTTGGCATTCCCAACACCAAATCCCGCGGGATCCATAAAGGCAGAAAGACTTCACTGCCACGTTACACAAACTGAGCAACGCCAACAAAATAATCAAGTTACTTGGAGCCTTCCGAAACTCCAGGATTACAGTCACAGAAAGAGCGGTTTCTCCATGAAGGGCAGATGGCAGCAAGCAGCAATTTCAGCAGGACAACGTGAGAGCCGTCCAGAAACAGGTAACCCCTTCCCAGGGGAGCCAAGAAGCCAAGGGGCAGGACAAGATGGACAATGGAAGGAGGGAGCTGCCTCCACCCCTACGGCCCAGCCCCAGGAGGCCCCTGGTATGGGCTGGTCCCCCCGGGGAACTGAAGGCGGGTGAGCATCCCCATCACGGGGGCTGGGGCAGGTTCGGATCTCCTCACACCGCCTGGATGAAAAAGGGGCTCCCATGGGGGAGGCCTGGCCTAGGAAGGGGAGACCGGGGTGAGGTCCACCCCCTTCTAGCCCTGAAGACACCGGGGCCTCTCAGGCGGCCCCGAATCTCCCACCGCCCACACACACAGAGGGCACAGCGCTGTAAAAAGCAGGGATGGGGCCTCCCCGCGGGTCCCGGTCCTCTCAGGCACCCCCGGCCCCGCCACGTCCCCCCTCCGGGGGGTCCCTCACGCCGCGGCCTGGCGTCAGGCCCCGACCGAGGCCCAGCCGCGGCGGGGCGACCCTTCCCGCCGCCTGCCCCTCCGGAACAGCCCCAGCCGCCCCGGCCCTGCCCGGGGCACGGCCCAGGGCCCACCGAGCGAAAGAGAAAGCAACGGGCGCGGCCCCGCCGCCGCCAGCACCTACCCCACTGCCCGACGCCATGTTGAGGGTGCGGGCGACAAGGGAACGGCAACTGTCGCGCGGTGGGGCCCGGGCCGTAAAGCGAGACAGTCCGCCCGAGCACCACCGAGTGCCCGCCGCGAGGGCCTAGAGCGCCGTGAGGCAGCCGTGCCGGGCGGTCACGTGGAGCCCGTTCGCTTCCGGGTTCCCCGGGACCGGCCATGCTGCGGCTGGGCCCGCTCGCCGCTGCCGCCGGGCGCCTCCTGCCCGTCGGGCCCCGCTTGGGGTCGACGCGCCCCGCCAGAGGCTGGGTGAGCCACTCTCGGGCCTGGCCGCCGGGGCCGGTGGGTGACCGCGGCCTCCTGTCCCGGCAGGTACGGGCGGTGACGGGCTCGGCCCACGGCGGCGGTCGGGGCCCGGTTCTGAAGACGCCCAAGGTAACAGCGGGGAGCGGGGGCGGCGCCGGCGGTTACCGGGTGTTGTTCCCCCGTTGTCCCCGCCGCTGACGGCCGCTCTCCGTCCCGGGGCAGGGCACCCGCGACCACCCCCCGGATCAGGCGGCGCTCCGGGACCGGCTCCTCGCCGCCGTGGTGGCCTGCTTCAAGCGGCACGGGGCGGCCGCCATCGACACCCCCGTGCTGGAGCTGCGGGTGAGGCGGCGCAGGGGGGGCCGCGGCGGGACCCTCTCCCTCCTTCGTGCGGGCGGTGACCCCCACCGGGGCTGCGGGAGAGCCCCCTCTGCCCCCCCCGCTGCGGGGCGGTGGGACCCGCTACTCTGCCCCCCGCCCCGTGGGGCTCTGGGACCCCCCTTTGCTTCCCCATGGGGCTGAAGAAGGGGGGCTGGGGGACCCCTCTCTGCCCCCCCGCCATCCCTGGGGCTGTGGGCTCCTTCTCTGCTCCCCCCCGTGGGGCTGTGGGGTCCCCCCTTTTCCTGCGGGACTGGGGAGCACCTCCTTTCCTTGCCTTGGGGGCAGGTGTGGGGCAGGGCTGGGGGATCCCCCCATGTGGGGCATGGTGAGGGGGGGCAGCCATGATAGTCCCTTGCGGGTCCCCGTTGTGTCGGGGGGACAGGGCTGTGGACCCCTCTTCTGCCCCAGGTCAGAGGGGGATGTGTGTCATGTCCCGTCCGTCCTGCCCCACTCTCTGCTCAAGTTGTGGGGCTGAGGGGGGGCCTGGCTCTGTGCTCTATCCCTGCACCTCAGAGCCCGCCCCCCCGGGTCCTTCTCCAGCCCCTTTGTCTCCCTGCAGGAGACTCTGACAGGGAAGTACGGGGAGGAGGCGAAGCTCATCTACGAGCTGCAGGATCAGGGAGGGGAGCTGCTGGCCCTGCGCTACGACCTGACCGTATCCTGCGCTGCCCTCGCTGAGGGGATGGTGGCACACCGAGGTCACTGCCACCTCCGCCTTGTTGGGTCACCCTTCATCGAATCACAGAATGGTTTGGGTGGGAAGGGACCTGTAAAGGCCACCTGGTCCAACCCCCTGCCATGGGCAGGGACATCTTCAACTAGAGCAGGTTGCTCAGGGCCCCGTCCAACCTGGCCTGGAATGTTTCCAGGGATGGGGCAGCCACAGCTTCTCTGGGCAAGCTGGCCCAGGGGCTCACTGCCCTCATCGTGAAAAAATTATTCCTTATATCCAGTCCAAATCTCCCCTCTTTTAGTTTAAAGTCATTGCCCCTTGTACTGTCACTGCATGCCCTTGTCAAAAGTCCCTCCCTATCTTTCCCGGAGCCCCTTTAGGGACTGAAAGGGGCTCGAAGGTCTCCCCGGAGCCTTCTCTTTGCCAGGCTGAACCCCCCCAGCTCTCTCAGCCTGTCCTCACAGCAGAGGGGCTCCAGCCGTGGGTTCATCTCCGGGGCCTCCTCTGGCCCCAGTCTAACACCTCTGTGTCCTTCTGCTGTTGGTGCCCCAGGGCTGGAGGCAGCACTGCAGGGGGGTCTCCCCCGAGCGGAGCAGAGGGACAGAATCCCCCCCCCTTCACCCTGCTGCCCACGCTGCTGGGGATGCAGCCCAGGATGTGGGGGGGCTTTCTGGGCTGCCAGTGCACATTGCCAGCTCACGTTGAGCTTCTCATCCACTAAGGCCCCCAAGTTCTTCTCAGCAGGGCTGCTCTCCATCCCTTCATCCCCCAGCCTGGATTTGTTCTTGGGATTGCCCCGACCCACGTGCAGGACTCTGCATTTGGCCTTGTTGAACCTCATGAGGTTTACAAGGGCCCACTCTCAAGCCTGTACACATCCCTCTGGATGGCATCCCATCCCTCAGCTTGGTGTTGTCCAAGCTGTCTATGTTGCTGATGAAGACATTGAACAGTATGGCCCTGCCCTGCCTGCGGGTCCCATCGCCGTGACAGAAACCCCCTTCCCACCGAGCAGTGGACACCACTGCTGTCATTTGCATGACCCCACCTCAAACCACCCCACAGCCAGTCCAGGAGCTGCAGCAAAGCGGCCCTTTTCTTCTGTGGACATGCACCAGTATGCTCCACTGTACTGGTTTTACCTCCTGCTGGTTAACAGTCCCCATGTCTGTGTGCTCCTGTCCTGCCCATCCCACCTTTCCAGTGTCTTGGTAGCTCTTCTGAGAGAGCAGCGGTGTTTGCTGCAGGTACAAAGCAGGTGTCCATCCTGGGCCTTCTCCATCTCCACATCTCACCAAGAAGCTCTCCACTTCAACGTCTCTATGACTCCCATATGTGGAATTGTCTCTGATTGCACCGTGAGAGGGCGAAATGACCTAGCAAAGGTCTGTGTGTGTGAGGCGTTGACATACTGTGGTTCAGAAGAAGGAGATGGAGGTGTCCTGGTGTTGGAAGACCTCAGTGTGGTTTCATCATACTCATCAGCCACAGTTGATGATCTCCCTAGAGATCAGGGAGCAGCTGGCAAAGCGGAAGGGGGACAGGGCGCTTTGAGGTTCAGGTTTCTGCAGCTCGGGGCATCTCCACGTTCCTGTCCTTAACTCCTCAGCCCCCCAGGTGCCCTTCGCTCGCTATTTGGCGATGAACAAGATCACCAACATGAAGCGCTACCACGTCGCTAAGGTCTACAGGCGGGACAACCCGGCCACGACCAGGGGCCGCTACAGGGAGTTCTACCAGTGCGTGAGTGTTGTGGTGGCTGCCGTGCGAGGGGACAAGACTGCTCAGGGTGGGAGGGCAGGGGGGACGTGTGGATTTTACCGGCTGGGTTGCCTTCAGCTGCTGTGGGGCCATGTGTGGTGCCTGGGGGTGCCAAAGCACCTCAGCTGTGCCAGGAGGCTCTGCCGTTTCTTCTGCCCCCAGGATTTTGACATCGCTGGGCAGTTCGACCCGATGATTCCTGACGCCGAGTGCCTGAAGATCGTGCACGAGATTCTGAGTGACCTGCAGCTTGGGGACTTTCTCATTAAGGTGAGATCAGACCTGAGTGGTTTTCACACTTTGGTGCCTTCCCTTCCTGTGGGATTGAGGTGCCGGTGAGAAGACACGAGGAAACACCAATAGCTGCAGCTTCCTGCACCCCTGGGGCAAGAAGAAGTGGTGGCGGGGGGAACTCCTCTGAGCTAAACGAGCCTCTCCCACCCCCAGGTCAATGACAGACGGATTTTGAATGGTGTGTTTGCCGTCTGCGGCATCCCAGAGAGCAAGTTCATAACTACGTGCTCTACTGTGGACAAGCTGGACAAGGTGAGCATTGTGCCCCTGTGGAGGGTGGATGTCTCGGGCTGAGCAGTGTCGTGGCTCTGCTCATCACGAAGAGGTTCACAGCAGCTACACCACTGGTGTTTGTAAAAGATTCGGGGAGCTCTTGTGCATAGTTAAGAATAAAGCCTAGCATTTCCAGTGGTTTCTGTTAATAATTCCTGGGAGAGACGCGGATCACTAGTGAGATGGCTGACTGCTGTCTTCCTGTGCGTGTTGTGAATACGTGGGCTGGTGGAGACAGTGGGTGATGAGAGTGTCCTGCAGCAGCAGAGGCTCTTGTTTCCCCTCGCAGATACCATGGCAGGACGTGAAGAATGAGATGGTAGGAGAGAAGGGGCTCTCTCCCGAGGCTGCAGATCGCATCGGGGAGTATGTCCAGCTTCACGGTGAGCACTTGGGGGGTCAAGCCTTTAGCCTTGTCCTTCCAGTCCGGGTAGGGCCAGCGATGCAGGGGTGCAAGGCACACACCCAGCTGGCCGGGCCCCTCATCGCGGGTGCTGCTGCACTGGCAGACCTGAGGCATGGCTTGTTCCCACAGGTGGCCTGGACCTGATTGAGCGGCTTCTGCAGGACCCCAAGCTGTCCCAGAACAAGCTGGCCAAGGAGGGGCTGGGGGACATGAAGCTGCTGTTTGAGTACCTGACCCTGTTTGGCATCACAGGGAAGGTGAGGAGGTGCGGAGGCAGGAGGGGGTGCTGCCTTTGTGGCCGGGCAGCCTGGGCCCCCCGCGAGTGCGCCCAGTGACGGAGTTCCCTCGTGTCCTACAGATCTCTTTCGACCTGAGCCTGGCGCGGGGTCTGGACTATTACACGGGGGTGATCTTTGAGGCTGTCCTGCTGCAGCAGGAGAACGATCACGTGGAGGAGCCGGTCAGCGTTGGGAGCGTGGCTGGAGGCGGTCGCTACGACGGGCTGGTGGGGATGTTTGATCCCAAGGGACGGAAGGTGCCCTGCGTGGGGGTCAGCATTGGGATCGAGCGGATCTTCTCCATCCTAGAGCAGAGGGCGAAGGTAGGTGGTGCATGGCATGGGAAAGGGCTCTAAGAAGCCATCTATTGTTTACTACAGAGCTCTGCAGCTCCACGGTGTTCAAGAGGAGAGGATTTGGGGGGAGAAGATGGATTCTCTCATGCCCGAATGTCCATGCATAGAAGATGGAGCCCTTTTCTGCAGCCCATCAGGATGCAGGCGCGGGCAGCTGTAGGCAGCATTTCATAGCAGACACCAAGGAAGCGTTAGAGACAGGCCCTGAGCTCTGTTCCTAGCTCTGAACTTTGTGCCCCAGTCACTTTGCTCTTGGCTCTTGCCTGTGAGTTTTTCTGTCCTGGGGATTGTGAAGTGATTAATTCGGTAACAGCT
The DNA here is from genome assembly GCF_964199755.1 of Larus michahellis. Classification (NCBI taxonomy): domain Eukaryota; kingdom Metazoa; phylum Chordata; class Aves; order Charadriiformes; family Laridae; genus Larus; species Larus michahellis. The sequence continues at coordinate 1,437,082 of NC_133906.1, read as the reverse complement.
GTGGCACCCACTCTGTAATGAGCACCCTGGGAAAGCCTGTGAGGAAATTCATCAGTTTGCATTTAGTTCTGAGCTTGTGATTCGTTGCAAGTGAGGCTGAAGCAATGTGTTTGGACCTGAAGAATCAAAGGAGACATCAGAAAGCCGTCCAGGTCCCATCCCAGGGGGAGGAAGGAAGGCCAAGGTCTCACGGGAAGAGCAACACGCGATTAAGTAGCTTGTCACAATGCAGATTCTGTGGGGGACTCATTAAATGTGTCCAGGTTGTCTTATCTGTGCACTCTGGAAGGTTAGCCTTGCTCAGTAACGTTCACTAAAGGGTGATAGTTAGCTTTTAAGTATGCTTGGTTTGGGGAGCTAAGTTAAGGCCTGAAGATAAGGTGAGGTGAGCTTGTTGTGAGCTGCGGATTCCCTCAGAGCCTGTCTGTCCCTGCAGGCTTCTGGGGAGAAAGTTCGAGCAACTGAGACAGAAGTGCTGGTGGCTACACCTCAGAAACAGTTACTCGCTGCGAGACTGAAGCTCATCTCCGAGCTGTGGGATGCAGGGATCAAGGTGAAGTAAGGACTCGGGCTTGGCGTTGGTATGGGTGAGGGAGGGGGGAGCCTGAAGGAAGCTGTAACACAGCAAGACCAACACCATTAGTTGTGTGTCTCTTCAAGATGCGGGCCTGACTGAGATCTAGCAGGCAGAGAAGGAGAACAGCTGAGAGTGCTAAAGGCAACCGCTTGCTGCAGGAATAATGAGTCAGAGTTTTCTGTGGGGTTTTGGCGCTGCCTGGTTTGCTCCAAGATTCATCAGAGCAATTTTTTTTCCCCTCCCTCCTAGGCAGAGATGTTCTACAAGAAGGATCCTAAACTGCTGAAGCAGCTGCAGTATTGCGAGGACACGGGGATCCCCCTTGCTGCCATTGTAGGAGAGCAAGAGCTGACAGATGGAGTCGTCAAGCTGCGAGATGTAGCAACAAGAGAGGAGGTGAGAATGTCTTTTTAGACCAGGTTTCAAAAGTGCTTCCAAAAATCTAGAAATTACTGAAAGGCTCTGGGTTTTCCCTCAGCGACATTGTTCCTTTGGGGAGCTGTCGCACAGATCTGTTGGGTGACTGCTCCAGAAAACCAGTCACAAACTACGTTGGTACCCACAGCAAGTCCTTCGGGCCAGATCGAATGGTCTTCTGCTCAGGGTTCCAGTGCTGCTACCTGCTCTCCTTTTGCTTTGTAGGTTGATATCCCAAGAGAAAAGCTTGTTGATGAGATCAGAAGAAGGCTGGAGCCCTAGGACTTCTCTGGCCAGAGCTGCTTGACTGAACTGTACAACTGGAACCCTCCAGCGCCCTTTGCCGTTCACTTCCTGCTGAAGTCGGTCATCTGAGGCTCATCTGCCTGGGCTAAGGCGGTGTCAACACACGACATCTGCTTGGAAAGGAGCCAAGCGGGTTTTAAAAGTTACGGACAGTGCAGTCACCGGGTTAACCTTCTGGTTAACTGCTCTGAAGGACGGGTCAAACTCACGGGTTCCTAATATTGCGGTACCTGTGACTGCGCAGCCGTTGCCGTCCGCCGTAGGCGGTCGTGGTGATGGCCCGGGCAGACATGGATTGTGGTGCTGCTCAAGCAGGATCAGGCCGAGCTCCAGAGCACGGGGGGGAACAATCTGTGGCGCGTTGGGCGCCTGCAGGCTCAGGATGTAGGGAGAGGGTGGAAACGAAAGGCCAGCCCTTACCCCTCTGAGGGCTGTGAGGGCCAGACCCACCCGGACGGGCCCAGCCTGTGGGGAGCACGGGCGCCCTCAGGGAGGGATACAGCAGGGGGCTGGCTCCGGCTGGGGCGGCCGTGGAGGAACTCTGTATTTTTTTTTTTTTTTATATATATATTAAAAAATCCAAACAAAACGCAAAAACCCACCCTCGGGCGTTTATTCGCGCTTCGCGACGGCGCTGAGGCGCGGCACTGCGCGGGCGCGGGCCCGCTGCGCCGGCAACGGGCGGGGGAGCGCGCAGTGCGCAGGCGCGGGCCGGCAATGGCGGACGAGGCGGCAGTGCGGGCCCAGGCGGAGGCGGTGCGGCGGCTCAAGCAGGATAAGGCCGATCCCGACGAGGTGCGACCGGCCCCGCGGGGCTTCGGGGCTTGCTGGGAATGGGGTGGTGGAGGAGGCCCGGTAGGACTGGGAGCGGGGTGCTGGGGATGCTGGGAGGGCCGGAGCCCCTCTGCTGTGGGGACAGGCTGAGAGAGCTGGGGGGGTTCAGCCTGGGGAAGAGAAGGCTCCGGGGAGACCGTAGAGCCTCTTCCAGCCCATAAAGGGGCTCCGGGAAAGCTGGGGAGGGACTCTGGATCAGGAAGGGGAGCCATGGGACGAAGGGGAAGGGTTTTAAACTGGAAGAGGGGAGATTGAGATGAGAGATGAGGAAGAAATTCTTGGCTGTGAGGGCGGTGAGCCCCTGGCCCAGGTTGCCCAGAGAAGCTGTGGACGCTCCGTCCCTGGAAACATTCCAAGCCAGGTTGGACGGGGCTTGGAGCAACCTGGGCTGGTGGGAGGTGTCCCTGCCCAGGGCAGGGGGGTTGGAACTGGATGATCTTTAAGGTCCATTCTAGCCCAAACCATTCAGTGATTCTGTCACTGGGAGAGGGGGAGCTGGCCTGGGGATGCTGGGATGGGGAAGAGGGGATCGGGGGGAACTGGGGGTGCTGGTGCTGGGCTGGAGGGGGGCTGGTGAGGTGATTGGAGGGGGGTTGGGGTTGCTGGGTTTAGGGGGAGGGTGCTGTGGGCTACTGGGAGTACTGGTGTAGGTGTTGCTGGGCTACGGGTGGTGGCATTGGGAAGAGGAGTGTTGGGGAGGATGAGGGTCTGTGCTGGTGATCGGAGGGGCTAAGGTGCCCGGCGAGACTGGTGATACTGGTGTTGGATTGGAGAGAAGGATGCTTGGGGGTGTTAGGATTGGGAGGAGGGTGCCGGAGGTTGCTGATGCTGGGGTACATGTAGCAGGAGCTGGTGGTGCTGGGCCTGGTGCGGAGGCTGGTAGGACGGGAGGTGTGGGAACCGGGGAGGCAGGTGCTGAGGGTACTGGAGGTCGTGGGAGTCAGAGGGTGGTGGAGACATTGAGACTGGGGTGCTTGCAGCAGAAGTGGGGAGTACTGGAGAGGGGCAGGGAGTGCTCCTGTGGTTGCTGTGGTAGACAGCAAAGAGTGGATGTATTGAGGTTGAGGAGTCTGGGTGTATTGGGAATGCTGAGGCTGAAGGTATTGGGGAAGGACTGTGGGCTGGGCCTGGCAAGTAGGCTTACCCCCAGTTCCCTCCTTGTTCTTTCGCCAGATTGCGAAGGAGGTGGCAAAACTGCTGGAGATGAAGACGCAGCTTGGGGGAGATGAGGGGAAGCACAAGTTTGTGCTCAAGACCCCAAAGGTAACTTCCCCCAGTGCACGCGCTCGCGTGTCTCTCTGTATGCACGACCTACTCCCCTGCGCGCGCACAGCACCCCCCACGCACCTGCGTGTGCAGAATCTCAGCACAGACTTGCCTGTAGTTCTCCTTTCTGTTTCCCTTTTCACTTCTAGCAGCAGGGAAGAGGGGGGCAAAAACATCCCTGACAGCATCCAGCCCAGATACCCTACTAACTTAAAGACTTCTTGGTGCTTCTGTGACAAGCCACCCACTAGCTGGTGTGGTCAGGAAATTAAATTCCTTTTTGGTTAAGCTTTATCGTAGCTGCCCAGTGTAAGAGGGCTCATATCTGGTTGGATTGCGCTATTTGAAGTAAGGTCACGACTTGCATCGCCCTGATGAGTTAAGGGCTAGGACTCTTGAGCTTTTGTAGCACTGACCCCACTAGTGCCTGCAGATGTTTGCTCTTGTGGATCGAGGATCCTCAGGCAGGTCCTGTTCCCTGTTAACCTGGATGGAGCTGCTGGTAGGTTGGGTGAGCACAGAGTGCCGTGAAGCGCAGCTCCGCTGCTGCAAGGCTCATTGCAGGGGAACTGCAAAGCATAAACCAGCCAAAAAAACCCAGATGCCTGGCGGTGTTTGCCAGAAATGTTCAGCACCTGTTGAAATGTGAGGAGCAAGAGAGCTCTTGTGGCTTTTGGTCTTGCCTTTGTCCGTGGAAGTGGGTAATCCCATTTACTGAGCAGGTCTGGCCAGCCGCTGACGTTTTTGTGTCTTCCTGCAGAAGGACCCTTCCTTCAGGCATAGCTTTTCAGTCCCCTGGCCCCTGAAAATAGCGTCCATAATGCAGTTTATGCTGAAGTTTTTTGTAACCTGAATGTTTTGTCGCTATCAGCTGACCAAAGACCAACTGCACTTCCATGCTGCGGTGTGGAGACAGTTATGAATGTTGCTCACAAATACAACAGGTTATGCTAATGCCACTGACTTAGGAAATGCCTCAAACCTGTCTCCCTTGTCCATTTCCTTTATTGTATGCTTTGGTAAATGTAATTGTGATGTGTGACCTGGAAAGTGGAAGGGTATTTTACTGTTTAAAGGTGTGGAGAGAGGATTTTGCAGCTCTGTGAGTGCCAGGGAAACGCAGCTTGGGTTTCCAGCCTGTCTCAGCCACGTCAGTGTACTGCTGAGAGCTGCTCTTCGCTCTGCGACCTGCAGGTGGGGTGTTGCGAAGTGCCTGCTCTCTCTGCTTCCTCCTGCCTTGCTGCTGGTCACTAGAAAAGGAAAGAGGGAGGTCTCGTTCATTAACAGTGATTTATGTTACGCCTAAAGGTGGTCATCGAAGTAATTCGGTGACCCTTAACAGCAAAGAAATTAAAAGGGAGCGCATCCCAGTGAACAGTAGCTGGGCACTTTGCAGGTATCACACTCTGAAAAGATGATTTCTCTCTATGTGTGTTTGGAAATTGGAGAACTGCTGGTTGTTTCATGGCTTCAAAGTGTGTCTGTCCTCTGATTCCACTGCTCAGGGTGGCTTGTCGTGCAAGCGTCTGGCTAATAACATTTGATTTGGAGCTGTGGACAGCTATCATCCTCGGAAGTTCTGAACTCTCCCAAGTGTTGGATCTGCATCAGCTCCTTTGTTTCCTGCATGGTGAAACTCCTGAATTGGATTTAGCTCTGCAGACCATGGCATGTCTGAGCTGTGTCCTGATGTTTTCCAGTATTCTTTTGTGCTGCTTTTTACCAGCTCTCCCGATATCTAGTGTCCTGACCTGGTCTCTCTGGCTTTGTTAGCAGTATGATGGCTTCTTCACGTCACCTCTGACATCTATCTCTGCCGCATGCCTCTAACCTAGTGTGTGGTTTGCTCTTCTTTTCCTTGTCTCACCCCAGGGCACGCGGGACTACAGCCCCAAGCAAATGGCCATTCGCGAGAGAGTCTTCAATGCGATCATCACCTGCTTCAAGCGCCATGGAGCAGAAGTCATTGATACTCCAGTGTTTGAGCTGAAGGTGAGCGAGGACACAGCAAGTTGGCTGAGCTGATGAGGATCCTGCAGTCAAGGCTTGCGATGCGTTGAGGGCTGAGTTATCTTCTTCCATCTCCTAGGTGTCCTCCCTTTCTCTCCTTGTTTTCTGTGTGCTCTAGGGCTGATCCCCTGTCACTGAAGATACTGTTTGTTTGTGTGTCCTTTTGTTGTAGGAGACGCTGACGGGGAAATACGGTGAAGACTCGAAGCTCATCTACGATCTGAAAGATCAAGGAGGAGAGCTGCTGTCCCTGCGCTATGACCTGACAGTATCCTGCCACAGCCAGTGCTGAGGGGTCTTGTCATCCCCTTTTGGGGAACCGCTGTCCAGAGGGCCAGGGACATGCCCTTGGCTCTGACTGCATGCCGACTGGCAGTGTGGTTCAGTGGGTGCAGAACCCTTGCTCGGTTATTTACTGTATGTTGCTTCTGTTTGGCAACGTAATGCTTGTATGTGGAGGGAAGGAAGATCTGTATTGAGTGGGGTTTCTCCTACAGCAGGGTGCCCAGACTAGGCTGCTGTGCTACACGGCCCACGTGAGACCGGGATCCAACCTGAGATGGTGCTGGAAGATGCCTGTAGGGACCCTAAATGGCAGCACGCGTGGGCTGTGTCTCGGACAGTTGTGGAGGCCCTGAGAAGCTGCGGCAAGTCCAGCTGTCTCTTAGGAGTCGCTTTGCTCCACGGGTGCGCACCACACCGTGCTGGGTGTTGGGGAGATAGTGAGGACGTAGTACTGCCTGTGACTGATAACTGGGTGGGGTGATCCCTCCCTGTTCCCATCCTTAACCCTACCATCTCAGGTGCCCTTCGCTCGCTATTTGGCGATGAACAAGATCACCAACATCAAGCGCTATCACATCGCTAAGGTCTACAGGCGGGACAATCCGGCCATGACCAGGGGCCGCTACAGGGAGTTCTACCAGTGTGTGAGTTTGGCCATTGACAGGGACAGTGCTGAGCGGGGCTGTAGCTTGGGCAGCGCTCGTGGGGATGTAGCACCATAATAACTTAGGACCAAAGGCTGTGTTACCCTGCAGCGGCCTTCTCTGTGGCTGTGGAAAGCTCAGGAGGATCCACTGATATTTTCCTTGTGTGGCCTTATGGGTGTGAAAATCAGCTGGAGAGTGAGGACTATGGCTGGGACACGGGGTGCTGGTGTATCAGGGAACTTTGCAATACAGCCCCCAGGTGCCCCAGGTACCCGGCCTGCTTCCCGCTGTGGAGGAGGGCAGCTCCTTGCTCCATCCCACCGTGCTTGCCAGCCTGGTGGAGGGGAAGAATTTCCTTCTGATCCCAAATCTGGCAACAGTTGAACTCCTGGGTGTGTTAGCAGGACACATGAACCAGGCAAGCGACCCAGCCGTAGCATATGCTGCTTCTGTCTCGGGCTTAGTCAATCTTTATTTCAAAGGAAGGGAAAAACCCAGAGGCCAAATTACAGAACAGGTAAGAAAGCAATTTCCTTTGTGGCTTTCTCAGACAAGCGTGGTAGCCCCGAGGAAGGGCTTTGTTCCACTGTACTAACACAGTCCCCAGGGCCTCATATTGCAAATTCTTGTTTGAGAATCTTCCTGTTTCATCATACAGCCCCTGTGCATACCTTCCAGATCCAGCTTGGTGAATTCCTGTTTCCAGATAACTTGGGGTCTTTGCCTGCTGTCTCATCCGAAAGAACGTTCCAAGATCTCGCTGCTAGGATAGCTAGAAATAGTCTTCTAATAGCCAGGATAAACTTACTTGTGTCTGATAGTTTACTTCTCCCTGTGCCAGCGCAGCTCTTTAAATGGTAGCTGTCCTCCCTTGATATGGATTCTTCCCCATTCCCAAATAAACCACGTAAATCAAGCTCTGATACCGTCTCTCCCTGGAGATGCTTTGCTCAGCATAGTAGCTTTGCATCTTTTCTTAAATACGATACACCAGTCTTTGGTTGGGTTTTTTCAGTGAGATTTCACCTGTACCAGGCACAGTGGTGTAGCAGCACTTTCCTGGCTGTACCAGACCTCACCCAACTTCCACAGGGATTGCATCAGCCTTTCTTGCACTCGGCTGGTTGGGGATTAACTGATGTGACTTTATCTCTTTCCTCCTCCATTGCCCTAATTTATTTTGGAAGCCTGGTGAAGTTGAAAGGTACCCATTTAATTAAAATTATTCTTGTACTCAAAATATCATTGAGGACTTTGCATTTGGGGATTCATAAATGAGTCGAGTAAGAGGTCTCTTGTTGCTGTGGTGTTTTATTTCTCTCTGAGCGTTGATGTTGTCTTTGCTGTTTTCCAGTCACGGGGTACCAGCCTATTAAAACATCTTGCTGTTGTGCTTTAGTTCTACGTGCTAGTTCATCTGGTAATCTCTGGTGGAGACCACTCAGGCGTTCTGATTTCTTTTTCTGTCTTGGCGGTTGAAACTGGTTTTGCCTCAGTTGAGATTGCTTCTGTTGTTTTCTTCCCCTGATCATTAACTTGATCAGCATGTGTATGAAAAAAAAAGAATATCCTAAGAATCAAGATGAAACATGTGGCATTTAGGTCATACCAAATAATAGGTAGTTTTCTCCTCCCCTTACTGGTTCCTTTGTTCTATTTATTTAGTGACGATGATCTCTCTGCTGTCTCCTTTTTGTTGTTTTTCAAGTACCTCTGTTTTCAAAGCACATCACAGAGTAAACTGCTGTGTCAGAGGCAGGGAGCAGGTCACACACCTCCAGGAGCAGAAAGCAGGGAGAAGCAGAACGGCTTCTCGCAAACTGTCTGCGCTGCCCACCACACAGTATACAAACTCCTTGCAGTGTGGCGGACACAAGACCACTGTTGCCTTTGATGAAAAAGGGTCATAACCCACATCTTGTCCCCTCTGGATCCTACTGGGGAGGGCTCGTGCTCCCTTACACCCGTTTCTGTTGCTTTTTGTAAACAAACTGCTGTTAACAGCAGAGTTGAAGCTGTGTTGCTGCAGTCATGCCAGCGGTCCTGAATTGCTCACTGCCTTTTCCTGTGCCCCCAGGATTTTGACATCGCTGGCCAGTTTGACCCGATGATTCCCGATGCTGAGTGCCTGAAGATTGTGCATGAGATCCTGAGTGATCTGCAGCTTGGGGACTTTCTCATTAAGGTGAGACCGGGCAGGTTTCTCTTTGCCACGGTGGGAAGCAGTGGTTGTTGTTCCTGTAGTTTTACGCAGTGGCACCTGTTCCCACTCTAACGCCTGTTTCAGAAGCTGTAGTTCATCTTTCCTCTCTGCCTCCTCGGGGTGTATATGCTAAAAGGCTGGACCTCAGGTCAGACTTGCCTCTAGCTGGGAATGCACGGAGGTTTCCTGAGGCTGCAGTTAGCAGACTTCTCTCTAGCGCTACCCACAGTCCCCTGCAAAACCAACCGGCAGCCAACTAACCAACCAGGTGATTCTCATATTTACTGCCTGCAGTAAAGCGCAGGTTCTGGCCCAGGATCGCTGCCTCGTCCCAGCTCCCAGTGCCAAAAAAATCCTAAATGACATCTGCTCAGTGTGTGCTGTGCTGTCTGCAGACTCCTGCCTTCCCACCAAGTCCTTTCTGGGGTTGAGGCCTCCTCCAGAAGAAGAGTTGTGCCCTACTGTAGGCTGAGCTTGCGATTTGCTTCAAAACACCTCTGTTATCGTGGTGTGGCAGCAAAAGGTGCAGGTCCGGCAGGAAAGGGAAGGGTGTAGGAGAGCAAGGGGTAGGAGTGCCTGGTGTACAGGAGGGAGGTGGGACCTCTGAGAGGGTCATCGCTGGGCTCTGCAGGGGAGGTGAGCAGTGCGGGCTGGGTGTTGCGCTCCGATGTGCAGCCCCCACTGGGTAGGGGGACAGTTACCTGCCCTTGAACCTGTCTGGGGGGAGGTGAAGAGCTGAGCACAGGAACTGCCTGTCCAGCTACTGTGTGCTTGGGCAGTGGTGAAAGCGGATGCCTTTGAGGATGAGAAGGCACCTCTGCAACGGGGAACAGCGGAGTGACCTGCCTGCAGTTATTCTTGTCTTCCATGAATCATTCTCCGGTTCATGTTGATGCTGGAGGATTGCAAACTCCCGAGCACTCTTTGTTTCTGTCTAATTTAATTGGAGATGTTCTCACTACCCATGGAAAGGTTGAATCTGGCTAAGCCTTTGCTCTCAATGACCTACTATTACAGAGCATAATTAAACTATGCTGTAAAAATAAAAAAAAAATCCTTAGCGGGTTTTAACATAATCGGATGTCTCCCTTTGTTCTTCCATTGAGAGGGCAGGGTAACGCATTGAATTCATCTCCTTAGTCCGTGGTCTGTTCCTGAGCTGGTTTTACCTGTCCACATGACTCATGGGCCCCATTGGTTTTTCTTCTCTGTTGAGTGGAGGTGTCTGTGGCTCTAGAAGGAGAATGTGGTAGCTCTGCCCAGGCTTGGTAGGAGTCAGTTGTGTTAGCTGTCCTGCTGTGGGCAGAGAGGCAGCTTAGCTCCCCAGGAATGGGAGAGAGACTTAAAACTAGAGAGGAGAGAAACTTAAAACTAGAGAGGAGAGAAACTGGACACAGCTGAAGCATCTGTTTGCGTTCATAGTTAATGACTTGCTCCCTCTCTCCCAGGTCAACGATCGGCGCATCCTTGATGGGATGTTTGCAGTTTGCGGTGTCCCAGACAGCAAGTTCCGAACGATCTGCTCCAGCGTTGACAAACTGGATAAGGTACGGGCTGGAGCCCTGGGCTGCAACTGCCGCTGCTGGAGTTTCCGTGAGTCTCTGTCCTTCTGGGCTGCTCTTACCACGGTCCATGAGAACTGGCTGGAAAATGCTGATAAACATCGAGTTCTCCCCGTTCTCTGGAGGGGAGGCATGCAGGGCACAGGAAAACTGGGTCCTATGCTTTCTTCTCCGATGCTTCTCTCTATCCCACGTAGTCCTGACAAACGGAAAGGAGGGAGGGAAAAATGCTCTGCATATGGTAGGTTCAACATCCCAGACCTTTAGCCTTCTTAAGATGCTGCTGCTTATGAACCAGAGTCATGAAAACCTGCCCCCAGACTGGGCCAGGGCATTGAAAAGCCTTTTCAACTGCATTAGGTTCAGTCAGGTGGTGCACGGAGTCACAGTCGTGTCCTGGATAGAACAGCTCAGACTGGAAGGGATCTTGAAAGATCATCTGGTGCACCCTTTACTAAAATTTTAGACGTCAGTTGCAAGGCGAGCGTGACATAAACGGTAAATCTCGGTGGTAATGCAGGAGTAGAGAAGTGCAATCCTAAGTGACAGTCTCTAATCGCAGTCTGTGAGGCAGTTAGCTTGCGGGTGACAGGGCCGAGTTAAATGGAAATCCAAAGGTGAGTAGGCTGCCAGAGTGGTTGTGTTGTCCAGGACCCTATTCATAAACACCGTCCTGCAAGTTGGTGCTCTTATTGATCGGCGATGCGATGTCTGACATCCCGGCTGAGGACACGGAGTCTGCAGCATGTGCACGTTACTGGCCAGGCTGTTTCAGCATGATCAGGGCACCGCTGGACACTGTGTGCCTCTGGCTGCTCGAGGGACCCTCGAGAGATGATGAGGAGCAGGGAGACAGCAAAGAGAAGTGAGGTGGACGTGTACGGATGAGGTTTCTGTATTTTACCTGGAAGTGAAGAAAAGGATTTGGAGTGAGAAGGAGTAAGAGATCAGAAACACAGACTTGAAAAATAATCCCAGCAGCATGTTCCTGTCTCCTGGGCAAGGGAAGGCCGGTCTGTTCGGTGTTGTGCTGCACTCTGTGCCCCCCCAGCGTGTCTTCACACTCTTGCGTGGCTGCCATCAGTGCCAGCATGTTTTTTCTAGGAACAGGGCTCCTTGGGGCTGGCCTGGACCGTGCAGCATTCTAGCAGGGTGGACGCAGTCACAGGGACATCATGTGTGCCGCGTCTCCTGCTCACCCCACTCACACCTCTGCTGGTCTGGGCACGTAGCACGGGTACTTTTATAAAACATGCTGTGTGTAGACATCGCTGTTCGTGTGGCTGGCTTAGGTTTGGTGTGACGCAGGACGGCCCCCTCTGTGTGCAGCTGTGCCTGTAAGACACAAGGCAGGAGGGACCCACAAGTTTCTGCTGAGGAAGCTGCCTCGAGCACCGGCTGCTGTGAAGGTCTCTAAGGGATCTGGGGCCTTGTGCGGCCCTTTGGGAGGAGGGAAAGGTGTCCGTGTAGGTACAGCTTTTTATTTGCAGCTGATTGTTTTGACTGTAGGCCCTAGTCAGGTATAAAGATGCTGGAGATCGGTCTATAAATGTGTATACAGTCTTCTGCTAATAGCTAAGGGAGAGGAATCTTAAAATGAAGTGCAGTCTAAAACCTCCGTTTTCTTGGCTCAGGATCCGAAGCCGAATTTGGAGGTGAATTTCTGTGTGTGTGTTCAGAGTCACGTGGGGGACACTGTGGGCTAACTGCTTAAAGGCTGACGGCTCCTAACCTTCCTGCGAAACCCTGTTAAACAACGCAGCCTCATATCTTGTCTCCTGTGTTCGCTTTGCTTTGTTCAAGGATGAACTGCATTTTCCCTCGGAGGCCTCATCTGACGGTCAAATCAAGTCAACTAGAGGAAGGCTCACTTAAAGTCTTGTTAGAGCAGGGAGATCTATTTGCAAAGGCATGACCAAAGTGTAGGTTTGGGGGCTGTGTGCGCGTGGAAGAGCAATAGGAAGGGAGGACTGGGCTTCTTTAGAATGGGATCATTTCCTCGTTTTCATACCGAAATGCTGTGATTTAACCCTGTGCAGCCGGATGTGATCAAGACTCCGGTTCTCTTTGACCCTTTGGTCAGTGGGAAAACTGTGGCATGTTCTGCTTAGTGGCTTTTGCACCACCCAGCCATCTCCTCGCACCTTTCCAGGTGGTAGGCATGACCAGTAACCCTTTTTTGTTTTCGTATTTACGACTAAGTACCTAACCCGGGAAACCACAGCAGCAAGACATCTCTCGAACTCTGTGCATGTTCGATTCTGGCCAGAAATCAAAGCCAAAGTATTTGACCTGGGGCTTGAAGTTCTTGGCCAGCTTTGCTGACTGGAGGGTTGGGATACAGACTACGCAGAGGTATAAGAAATGGAGTTATGACCGTACGACCATGCTCTGAGAGCATTTGATCTGCTGCTTCTCTCATGCACCTCTCAACCATGCTGACACTGATGAGATTCTGCCATGTAAAGATCTGTTGAGGGCAGATACGTCTGTTCGTCTGTACTGGGCAGGGCCACCGGGGACCTTCCCCAGGAGAGAACACATCCCTGGAGCAGTGGCTGATGTTCTTCTCTCCCCTTGCAGATGCCGTGGGAAGAAGTGAGGAGTGAGATGGTAGGAGAGAAGGGGCTCTCTCCCGAGGCTGCGGATCGCATTGGGGAGTATGTCCAGCTTCATGGTGAGCACTTGGGGGGTCAAGCCTTTAGCCTTGTCCTTCCAGGCCGGGCAGGGCCAGCGATGCAGGGGTGCAAGGCACACACCCAGCTGGCCGGGCCCCTCATCGCAGGTGCTGCTGCACTGGCAGACCTGAGGCATGGCTTGTTCCCACAGGTGGCCTGGACCTGATTGAGCGGCTTCTGCAGGACCCCAAGCTGTCCCAGAACAAGCTGGCCAAGGAGGGGCTGGGGGACACAAAGCTGCTGTTTGAGTACCTGACCCTGTTTGGCATCACAGGGAAGGTGAGGAGGTGCGGAGGCAGGAGGGGGTGCTGCCTTCGTGGCCGGGCAGCCTGGGCCCCCCGCGAGTGCGCCCAGTGACGGGGTTCCCTCGTGTCCTACAGATCTCTTTTGACCTGAGCCTGGCGCGGGGTCTGGACTATTACACGGGGGTGATCTTTGAGGCTGTCCTGCTGCAGCAGGAGAACGACCACGTGGAGGAGCCGGTCAGCGTTGGGAGCGTGGCTGGAGGCGGTCGCTACGACGGGCTGGTGGGGATGTTTGATCCCAAGGGACGGAAGGTGCCCTGCGTGGGGGTCAGCATTGGGATCGAGCGGATCTTCTCCATTCTAGAGCAGAGGGTGGAGGTAGGTGCCTTTGGTGCTCAATTAAGCATGGAGAAAGAGCAAGGATTTACATCCCCCCCGTGTACCCCCAGTACAGCAGATGCTGAAGTGAGCTGAGCCTTCCTTGCTGCAGTTTCTGATGGAGAAACCAGCCAGGTCTCTGCTGTGCTCTGCAGCGGGAGTCTGAACCAGGACGTGATCTCCTGTTTTCTCTGGCTTGGGAGGTGATCTGTGGGGCTTTCACTGCAGCCCTTGGAGGCAGCTTGTTCGGCTGCAGCTGGTGGGGGCACTTCAATCCTCAGCAGTACCAGGTTCCCAGGTCAGGCGCCTTAGTGTTCCCCACTGCATTAGGCATCCGTGTGACCCCCACCTCCTCCTGGGCAAGCTGGCACTGCTCTGCAGGGAGACAGCAGCCTCCCACGTCTACTCATCCTGCCCAAGGCAGAGACCAGACAGGGATCGGATGTCCCAGGGTAGGGAACGCAGTGCCTCTGGGGGTTTTCCGGTTACCTTTTCCCTCCTCCCCCCTCCAAAAGGTTGCTGTAGCAGCGTGTTGTCCTCCATCCCAATCAATCGGTGTCAAGTAGGTCTTTGCAGGCTCCCAAAACACTGCCACACGTTTCCCTCCCCCAGAGATGTGTTGTGAGGAGTTCTCTCTCGGCAGCCAGACACAACCGGGATTTCTAAGCGGAAACTGAATTATTCCCCCACCACCTACAGTCCTGGCCGGGTTTGTTCGTCTGCAGGTGACCTTTTAAAGGATTCTCCCTTCAGCGAAAGCAGCGGCTGGAAAATGCCACTTTGAGTATCCAGCACCTGCCCTGGGAGCAGGTGGCTCCTGACAGCACCGCAGCATCTCACCTCGCCGCTGTTAAATCTCAGCCATAGTTACAGTAACCCTGGAGAGCAGGCAGCTGCCTCTGTCCTGCCTCTGCCGGGCTCGCTGCTCCTGAGCTGCTCCGAGCAGGTCTCTGGGAGGCCCTTGGGTGTGGAGGAGCCGTCTCTAGGCAGAAGCTGGCAGGGAAGTTGCTCTCTCTCAGGAGGGCAGCTGTGTTAAGCCCCTATCCTGGAACAACCTCAGAAGATGAGATTCTGCTCCAGGATGGGGGTCTGTGGGGCCTCCCCGACTCTCCTGAGTTCCTGCTGTTTATCCCACTGAGCCTAATCCCCTTCCCTGCTAAATTCATGGGCCTGGGCTGGGGATCCGTCCTGCTCTCTCGTATCTCTGTATGTCTGTGGCATCTTTTGAGTCTTGTCCATTTTCTAGGCCTCTGAGGAAAAGATCAGGACAACGGAGACACAGGTGCTGGTGGCCTCCGCCCAAAAGAAGCTCCTTGAAGAGCGGCTGAAGCTCATCTCCGAGCTGTGGGATGCCGGAATCAAGGTATGAGCAGGTGATGGCCAAGTCAGGAGCTGCCTGGTCCGCTCTCTGTGGCCAGGAGGAGCCTGGGCTGGTTTCGGCAGGCGTAAGGCACGCTGTGTGGCAGGGCCCTGCTGCAGGCAGAGTCCTTTGATGGGGCAGCAGAGGAGAATGTCTGGGCGCTCTGCGGGGCTCCTGACCCTGCAGGGACACCGCAGGGGTCAGCCCTGCTCTGACACGGACTAGAGCTAACGACCCGGGGTTTTCCCAGGATAAGCAGTGTCCTGTCAGTACCTTTGAGCTGTGTTGTGTTACTCGTCGGCTGTAATGCCTGGCCTTTTCCATTAGCCCATTTTCTCCCCTACCCTCACCAGACGGCAATTCGCAGACTGGCCCAGCAGTGCCTGGTTTGAGAGGGAGCAGAGCAGCGGGCCGGTGACGATTGTGACGTTACGCTCTCGCCCTCTCCCAGGCGGAAGTGCTGTACAAGAAGAACCCCAAGCTGCTGAATCAGCTGCAGTACTGCGAGGAGACGGGCATCCCCCTCGTTGCCATCGTGGGTGAGCAGGAGCTCAAGGATGGAGTCGTCAAGCTGCGGGTCGTGGCAACCAGGGAGGAGGTGAGGCCCGTTGGTGGCTTGGCGTGAGGGGGGTGGCTAGCTGACCCTCCATCCCAGCTCAGGCCAGACCCAGCCGTACCCCTCGGGTTGTACGCGGCGAGGTGGCTTTGCTGCCCCACATTTTGGGTGTGGTGCCCAAAGGGGACATCAGAGGAGTAAGGTGCTTCCACTCGACGTGACCAGCCTCCAGGGCTTAGCAAAGCTGCTGTGGCAGAAGGTGGGGCGAGGGGCAGGCTCTCCACACGCAGCAGGCAGGGGGGCACCAGCCAGGGCGGGCAGGCTGGAGGTGAGGCCTGTGGGCTGGTGGTGGCGACCTTGTGGGGGCACCTTTGGAGACTGGGGGAGGTGAGTTTCCTCAGCCCCTCTTGACTTGCTGTGGAGCACGTGCCCTGGTGTCATTTTGCCACCGAGCCCCCTATAACAGGTTCTCAGGAGCTTATACATCAGCTTCGTTAGATTTTTTTTCAAGCACTGACTGGTCTCTCCAGGAATTTCTGCGACACCCCACGGTCCCGTTCCTCGCCCCGTGCAGTTTCCTGGAGCTGTAGAGCACTGCTGTCTCCAACTCTGGAGAGTCTCCCATTGCGTGGCCTCCTTGAACTCCCAGATATTCCTCAGTTCTGGAGCCTGGAGGGAAACGCAATGGGCTGTATGACTGCTCTGCTTTCCGTCCGGGGCATGGGACCATCGCCTGTCTCTGTCTCAACAAGCAGGACCGTTGCTGATCTGTGTCACTGGTCTTGGCTTTGGAACCAGTAGGGAAGACTGGGAAGAGCGTTGATATTGCAGTGGTTGGGCAGGAGAGGGCTCGGTGGGGCTGCAGAGGGACTGGTGACAGCACCACGGCGTCATCTCCCGAGACGCAGGGCCACGAAAAGCGGGTGGGGGACATCGCTCTGGGACCAGAGAAGGTCACGGTACGTCAAGCTGCTTGTGTTGTATTGAAGCAACCTTGTGCTCCCCTGTGTAGGTCAACGTTCGCAGGGAGAGCCTGGTGGAGGAGATCAGGATGCGAACGAGCCAGCCTTAAACCCCTGCGGGACACGTCGGCTGGTTTGTTGGATTCTGGCTGACACATTTCCTCCTGTAAATGCCTTCCACCAGGCCACGTGGCAGCGGGTGCGGGGTCGGGGTGGGGGGGGGCCTTTGAAAGCTGTATTTATTCTTGTCTCGTGCCCTCCCTTTCCCGGCGGGAGCAGAGAGGCTGCACCGACTCCTACCATGTGCCCCGACCCTCGAGTATGTCACTGGAAAGATGTTTTCAAGTGTCTCTGGTGAGTGCCACGGCGGTGGTGACACGCGGAGCCCCATGCTGGCAGCAGACCCCGGGGTCTTGGCTGCAGCTTCTTGTCCCCGTCGCTTTGAATCAGCATCCCGCCCCGTCTCTCTGCTCCGGCCGCGGGGAGGTGACCTTAATCCCGAGCAAAATGTAAAGGCGCTGCTCCTGGAAACGTAATAAACCTGTCGCTCCCACTCCGTGGCTCCTTGTCCCTCGCTTTGCGCTCGGGGCGAGGACTGACGTACCTGCCTCGCTGGCCTTTTTAAATGTCGCATTTTTAAATCGTGGTTGTGTCTCCAGCTGCCACGCTCCCTCCTTGCCTCCGCATCCCCTGCAAAGCTCCCCCTGAGCCTGGGTGGGCTCTCCCTGCCCCGGTCCCGGGTGGAACGAGGGGGGGGGGGTTCGGGGGTGCCCTCGCTGCTGTCCCCCCATCTCGCTCGCCATCCTGTCCCCCCCACAAAACCGCCTCGTTTTTCCTAAATCCACGGGTTCTTCGCGTGGAATTGCCGGGGGAGCGGAAGGCGGGGATGGGGCGGGGGGTGGTCGCTGCTCCGGCCCCTCCCGGGGCGGAGCGGGGCCGGGGGCGGAGCGGGAGCCGTGGAACTTTCCAGATCGCGGTCGGGGCGGCGAGGAGGAGCGGGGCGACTGGCGGCCATGGAGGCGGAGGTGGGCGGCAGCGGGGTGGGGGGAGCCCCGGTGCGAGGCACGGCTCACGCCGGGGCTGGGGGGGGCGGGGGTGGAGCTGGTGTCTCTCGGGGAGTCCCCGGTGCCATCCCCGGCCCGGGACCCCCCCGCGGTGGGCTGGTGGCCACGGTGGCCCGGGGGGTGAGGATGAGCGCCCCCCCCCCGGCCCTGCTCGGCCGGGGGTTGCCGGGGAGGGGCCGGGTCCCGCCTGGCCCAGGAGCCCCGGGACCCCCCTCCGTAGCGGGGGGAGAGGAGGTGCCCGGTGCCGGCACCCAAGAGCCGGGCAGGAGGGTTTGCGGTGGCCCGTCTGCATCCTCTCAGCAGAGGTTTCTCCCAAATGGGTCCCCGCCTGCATCCAAAGGTGTTTTCCAGTCTTCGGGAAAGAGGAAACCTCTTGGAGGTGCCACCAGCTGGGGATGCACCTGGAGATGCACCAGAGGAGGGTGCAGCCAGGCTGCACTGAGCCTGAGCTTGGGTTAATCCCACCCAGCGTACGGTTTCAGAGGCCCTAATGAGACTTTGCAGTACTTGAATGAGCTACAACCTCATGCTGTTGCCAAACATGTGGCTCCAGATCTTCCTTGAAACCTGAGGAGGTGCTGGTAGAAGACGGCTGTCTGTCTTGGGGTCCCAGCCCGCCTGGGGTCTCATGATGTGATGGGTCGCCTTGGCTCTGTGCTCCAGCCCCCTCTTGCAGCGCCAGCACGGCTGCCTGTGTCTTGGCTTTCCAAGCCCTCGCAGGCATCCCCAGAGGAACCGTTGGCGTCCTTCTGCTCTACCAAAGTTGCTGGACTCAGTCATGTGGAGCAGGCTTGGACTGTGAGCAGGGTAGTCCTTTGGATGTGCAGTGTTGAGAGGCTCCTCAGGTTTCCTGAGGCCAGAGAGGTTCAGCATTTGCTCCTCCGCGTGCTGGCTGCTGCTGGGCCCTGCAGTTGCTTCATGGGGTTGGGTTGCTCCCAGTTGGGAGGTTGCTTCTCTTTGCCCAGAGAAGTGCCAACGTCACCTCCCTCCTCAGATGTGGACCAACAGCATCAACCAGGCCAATAAGATGGCGCTGCTTACCTGGACAAAAGAAACCGGCATCGACCTGGTGCAGGTCAATGGGCAGAGGCGATACGGTGCCCCACCCCCAGGTAGGTGAGAAGAGCATCTCGGCGCCATGGTGCCCTGGGAGCATGGCACGTAGGGTGCCCGTCGGGCACAGAGGCAAGGTGAGTCTCACCCACGGCCACCATGTCTCTTGTGTGCCTACAGGCTGGGTGGGCGACCCGCCGCCGGCCGGCACAGAGGTGTTCATCGGGAAGCTGCCGCAGGACATGTACGAGAACGTGTTGATCCCGCTCTTCCAGAGCGTGGGGAAGCTCTACGAGTTTCGCCTCATGATGACCTTCAGTGGGCTCAACCGGGGCTTTGCCTACGCCAAGTACAGCAACCGGCGCGGCGCCAAGGAGGCCATTGCTGCCTTCAACAACTACGAGGTGCAGCAGGGCTGCACCATCGTGGTCTGCAAGAGCACGGAGAAGTGCGAGCTGAGCATGGACGGCCTGGCCGCCTCGGTGAGCCGGCGGGAGCTGGAGGCCGCGCTGCGGCAGGTCACGGAGGGATTCCTCAGCATCACCCTGTATGCCAGCCCCTGCCAAAAACGGGCCCAGCTTGCTGTGCTGAGGTACAGCTCGCACCAGGCTGCTGCCATGGCCAAGAAGACCCTGATGGAGGGTAAGTGGGAGGCCTGGGTGCTGCTTGGGCTGGTCTTCCCGGTGTCCTAAGGACTGATCCCAGCTCCACGCTCAACTGCGGGGTGACTTCAGGCTTGAGACATCCCGTGTTCTCTCGCTGTTGTCCCCTGGGAGGCCATCTGTCCTTAATGGGGCTGATCTCCAGCAGTCCTTGTGCAGACCTGGTGGCGGTGGGGTGAAGGGGCTGCTGGAGGTCTTCAGGCACTGCCTGCTCAGAACAGGAGCATCACCAGTACCAGTCCAGGGCAGACAGAGCTTTGGCCAAGTTATTAAATCCTCCCGATGGAGATGCCCTACCCCTCAGTGCCCCGTCCCGTGGTTGCACTACCCTCCGATGGGATGCATTTCCTAGACATCCAGCTGGAACCTCCAGAGTCCTGATTTGTACTTGTTTCTGCCCCGGCTGAGAAGCATTTGGCTTTGACATCTTTTGCTCCTGTCCCTAAAGGCAGGCGGCCCCTAAAATCCCCAGAGCTTTGGCAGCCCCAAGCCCACCTCGGTGGCAAGAGGAGCTGGAGAAGCTCCAGGTGGTGGAGGCGGGGGAAGGATGCTTGTGGGTCAGTGCCGCGCCACCCGCGGGGATCGCTGTGCCACGTGCTGGGGGGCGGGATGGGGTGATGCCGGAGGGCTGGCGCCTGAGCATCTCCTGTCGGTCTCTCCTAGGGAGCACAAGGCTCAGCGGGTTGGAGGTAAGGGTGGACTGGCTGAACCCCAGTCTGAAGCAGAAGCTGCAGTCGGGCAAGGAGAAGCCGCCGTCCAGCCGGGTGCAAGGGGGCAAGCGCCTGGGGGTCCCCAAGCCAGCGCCCCTGCCCCCGATGCTGCGCAACGCGCTGGACCGCCTGAACGCCCTGTGCCAGAGGCGGTACCTGGGCGCCCCCCTCTTCCTCACCAAGTGCATCCAGGCGAACCCCAACGGGTGGCTGCGGTTCTGGTGCCGGGTGGTGATCCCGGGGTGCCCGGTGCCTTTCGGTGGGTTCACGTGGGTCCGTCCGGCTGGACCAGGCAGGAGCGGCCATGAGGAGGCGAAGGTGGCGGTGGCTCTGCAGGTTCTCCGGCTGCTAGGTGAGTCCTTGCAGGGTGTCCGTGCCAACCCCCTGCCTTTCCCAAAGTCTTGGAGCTTCTCCTGGGAGTGCGGAGCGGCGGTACGTCTGGGGTTGGGGGGGGGGACCCAGCCTGGCAGGGCTGAATCACTGTCACCTCCCGCCCACCCCCCCCGCCCCCGCCAGTGTGGCCCCGGTGGCTCTGAGCTCCGGGTGGGATTCCTGGTTGGAAGCGGAGGAGACAAGGGGAGGGGGTTTTGGGGTGCTGCTCCCCGCAGCACCGCGCAGAGCCCCATGCTGTCCTCTCTGCCGCAGGGTGCCCGCTGACGTAGCCAGCCCTTCTGCCCCAGCCACGAGTTGAACCTCAACCGCAGGAGCGGCGCGCGAGCCCCGCTGGGGACCTGGGCCTGTTCCAGCTTTGCTTTGAGTTTGTTTGGGTTTGTTTCGAGAGCCGGCTCTGGAGGATGGGGCTGCTGGCCTGGTCCGTG
Organism: Larus michahellis; assembly: GCF_964199755.1. NCBI lineage: Eukaryota > Metazoa > Chordata > Aves > Charadriiformes > Laridae > Larus > Larus michahellis. Next base: position 1,416,489 of record NC_133906.1, on the reverse strand, counting down.
ACAGCTGCCCTGTCCCCGGCTGGCCTTTGGGGACGGTTCTGTTTTTCGGGGGCGTAGCCGAGTTTGGCTTCTTTTAAGTTGGTTTGTGTTGTTCTTCTGTGGTGGAGGGGCCCCAGCACAGGTCTTGGGAGAAGAAGCAGCTCCTTGGAGAGTGCTGGTGTTGCCGAGGGGACCTTGGGGCTGGCCTGGGCTCACCAGGGGATGGTGCATGGCCACATCTGCCATGCCTGGTCCTTGAGGAATGGCCTCCAGTGAGAACAGGGCCATACGCAGGGACAGTCTTGGTGAGCAGGGGATGTCCCATGGGGTGGTGGAGCTGCTTTTTAACGAGGGGAGTGTCTGCGGGTGCTGGGAGGTGCAGGGCTGTTTGTGCTGTGGGGCAGCAGCCGAGGGTTACCGGCTGCCTATGAATGATTCCGCGGGCCCAGGAGGTCCGGCTGCGTGCTGTTCACTTGGTATTAAAGTAGCCTGGAAAGCACCGGCTGTGTCATGTCATGTTTTGCTGCTGCGTCCTCAGCTCCCTGCCCGGCCAGCACCATCTCAGCGCATCCATACATCCATCATCTCATCTCTCCATCCGCACCAGGAAGCCTGTGTTCTCCAAGCTTCTCACCGGGGTCTTCTCGAGTGCCTTCTGGTGTGGGCCCAGGCTCCTCCGAGCGCCTCTTGATGAGCCCTCAGAGGTCTTTGACTGCCTTTGGGTGCAACTCTGGGCCATCGTAGCACCTTTCTGCTCTCCTCTGGGGCCTCTGAGTGCCTTTGAGCGTGCCAGGTGGTCTACGAGTGGTTTCCAAGTGTGTTTCAGGGCACACTTGGGTGCCTGAAGTACAGAGCTCTTCTCGTCCCTTCTGTGCAAAGGTCCCTCAGTGGCCTCCAACGCCTTTTTGTGCTCACCAGTGTCCCCACATTTTGGACCACGAGGGCCAAGGGGCTCTACCGAGGTGAAATTCTGGTGGCAGACAGGGTGGAGGCAATTGTGAGGTAGACACTCCATGGGGCACATCAGAGCTGAGGAAGTTGAAGAAGCTGAAGGGAACGAGCAGAGCTGATGTCCCAAGGCTACCAAGGCTAGCCCTAGTGGATGCCCCAAGGCTACCACAGCCAAGGCTGGAGCATCTTACCTTGAAGATGTTTATGTGCAGGTGATGATGGCACGGGTGTTGACACAGGTCTCATAGGGGTCTGAGGCAATGGAGACCGGGCTGAGCAAGGTCTCAGGAGGATAGCATCCAGGAGAGCTTCAGTCCCAACACCAAGTCCAACCTGTCCTTCCACGTGGAGCACCAGTGGGCAATGGAGAGCAGGCAAGATGGAAACCAGCACAGTCACAGCAGAAAGATGCTCCCAGGGACACAAGTGCCAGGCCTGGGGTGGCATCAGCCACCTGCTCCAAGCCTTGATGCTGGGGAGCACGAGTGGCTTGTGGTCCCATCCACCCCAGGTGTGCGTTGGCCCTACCTGTATTGATGGATTGGAGCAGGTCCTGCATAATCTGCTCATTCTTCACCCTGAGGCCATAGAAGTTGATCTGAACCTCATGAGGGTCAGCAAGGCCAGGGCTGCTCTCCATGCCCCAGCCTGTATTGATACCTGGGGTTGCCCTGACCCAGGTGCAGGACCCTGCACTTGGCCTTGTTGAACCTCATGAGATTCACATGGGCCCATTTCTCTACCTTCTCCAGGTCCCCCTGGATGACATCCCCTCCCTCGGGCATGTCAACCGCACCACTCAGCTTGGTCCAACCTGCAAAGGTGCTGAGGGTGCCCTTGATCCCACTCTCTATGTCATTGGTGAAGATAGCGAACAGTACTGGTCCCAGTACGGACCCCTGAGGGACACCATTCATCACTGATCTCCATCTGGACGTTGAGCCATTGACCGCTACCCTCTGGATGCAACCATCCAGCCAGTTCTTCATCCACCGACCAGTCCATCCATCAAATCCACATCTCTCTAATTGAGAGAGAAGGATGTTGGGGGACGCCGTATCAAAGGCTTTACAGAAGTCCAGACAGATGACGTCAGTAGCTCTTCCCTTGTCCACTGACGTTGTCACTTCATCATAGAAGGCCACTAAGTTGATCAGGCAAACGGTCCCACCAGGCTAACTGGTGTCCCAGGCTGGATGCTGGGGTGGACCAGAGACCTTCCTTGTGCTTCCCAGGATAGAGCTGCAGGGACAGCCTGAGCGCAGCTCACTGATGGGGACAGAGGGTGCAAGACACACCCACACTGCTCTCGGGAAAGTGGTTGCTGATGCGCTGGTCTGTACCGATGGCATGGACTGCTTCCTCCATGTTGGCCCTGGTCACCTCACCTGGGGTGCTGATGTAGTTGGTGCTGCTGATCCTCCGAGCCAGAAACATGATGGCGGTCTGGACAACGTCAGTGTGTGGGATCCTCAACCACATCTGCGCGAGATGGGGGATGGAGGCATGTACCAGCTTGGAGAGTCCTGAGGACCACGTGTTGAGGTTTGGGCACCCAGTACACATAGGTGACCGTGAGGGTTTCAATGGCCTTTTGCCCCACAGGCATCTCATTGCCACCAAGGAAGACACAGTCAGGGGTCTTCAAGTCAGGACCTCAACAGGACATAAGATGGCATGCGATGCTGCAGCCCCACATGCCCTTCTCCTGGTCCATGCTGCCCATCAGCCACTAGTGAGAAATATGGGCCACCCCCAACCCATGGTCTCCCAGGGTCCCCGCCTCCTGTTGGCACCAGGACAGGTTGGACTTGGTGGTGGCATCGAAGAGCTGCTGGATGCTCACAGCTGCTTGTACCAGCATCGTGCTCTTCTCCAAGTCGGTCAACCGTGTGGCTCTTGGCTGGGTCAAGAAGGTGGTCAGTGCCACCCAGGGCCGGGCTGCGAGGGAAGGCGAAAGGGCAGGAGAGCTGGGTGCTGGCGGTGACCACTTTGCAGCACCCAGAGCCTTGCTTACCTGCAGATGCCCAACAGCTGGGCACATCTGGCTCCCCACTGTTCAAGGGTGAGGTGTGGGGCAGCTGGTGGCTGTCAGGGGACAGCACTGCAGATGGCCAGGGCCACTCCATGGGGCAGATGTCACCCAGCCTGCAGGTGTCCATGCTGCCCGCAGCCTCCCCCAGGCCACCCATCCCAGCAGGGGCCCACTGGCACCCACCGCTCTGCCACTCAGCGCCCAAGGACCTTCTTGTGCCCTTGTGGCCAAGGCAACAGCCAGTGGTCTCCTGGGGTGCATTAAAAAAGAGCGTGGCCAGCAGGTGGAGGGAAGTCATCCTCCCCCTCCGCTCTGTCCCGAGGAGGCCACGTCTGGAGCACTGGGTCCAGTTCTGGGCTCCCCAGTTCCAGAAGGACAGGGAACAGCTGGAGAGAGTCCAGCGGAGGCCACGACGATGACGAGGGCCTGGAGCATCTCTGTGCCGAGGAAAGGCTGAGAGCCCTGGGGCTGTTCCTCCTGGAGAAGAGCAGACTGAGAGGGGATCTCATCACTGCTCAGCAAGAGCTAAAGGGCCGGGGGCAAGAGGACAGGGCCAGGCTCTTCTCAGTGGTGCCCGGGGACAGGACAAGGGGCAACGGGCACAAACTGGAAGACGGGAAATTCCATCTCAACATGAGGAAAAACTACTTTGAGGGTGGCAGAGCCCTGGCACAGGCTGCCCAGAGAGGTGGTGGAGTCTCCGTCTCTGGGGACATTCCAAACCCGCCTGGACGCGTTCCTGTGCCACCTGCTGTGGGTGACCCTGCTCTGGCAGGGGGTTGGACTGGGTGATCTCCAGAGGGCCCTTCCAACCCCTGCCGGTCTGTGACATCCCCCTGCCACTACGCCGAGTGCTGTCCCCAGAGCCACCCCTCCGTCCCCGCTGTCCCCAGAGCCCCACGAGGCACGCGCCAGGGGGTGCCAAGGGGGAGAAGCCAAACCACGGGCACAAGGCAGCAGGAACTGAAAGGCACTGGGTTTATTTTTAATAGAGTCAATGTCTTAATTTAATTAACACACCTGCATTGCAGGCACCCTGCAGCCAGGCAGCCCTCGGGAAAGGGACGGACCCTCAGGAACACGCAGGACCCCACGACGCCACCTCCCTCTCCTGCCCCAGTTCCCAGGACTCCCAAATACATTAGCAACCCCCCCCCCGCCCTAGTCCCAGGGCTGCATCCCCACCAGGGACCCCCCCAGCCGTGTCCCCCACATCTCAGCCCCCCCAAGCCCTTCCACCAGAGACCCCCAGCCGTGTCCCCCACATCTCTGCCCCGCTCCTCTCCCAACCAGGGAGCCCCCCTCCCCCATCTCAGGGACCCCCCCACTTCCCATCCATCAGGGGATCCTCCATTATCACCCTCACCAAAGCCCCTCCACCAGGGACCCCCAGCCATGTCCCCCCCCACCATCTCAGTCCGTCCCTCCCCATCCACCAGGGATCCTCAGTCATCACCCTCTCCCCAAACCCCTTCACCAGGGACCCTCAGCCACCTCCCCCTATGTCTGTGCCCCCCCTCCCCCCCGCAACCAGTGACCCCCCCATCTCAGTGCCACCCCCTCCCCACCCACCAGGGACCCTCGGCCACATCCCCCCATCCCTGGACCCCACACAACCAGAGACCCTCAGTCCTTCAACCCCCATCCCCCTCTCCAGGCTCCCCCTACCCAAGTCGTCCCCACCAAGGACTGCCCCCCCCCCACCCCAGGACCCACCCGCCAGCTCCCCCCATCTCAGAGACACCCCGTCCCCACCAATGACCCTCAGCCACACTGTCCCTGACCTCCCCCCCATCCTGGGGTCCCGGCCCCTCAGTCACTGTCGTCGCTGTCGCTCCCCGCTGCTGCCTCCGGCTCGGCCTCGTCCCGCAGGTCGGCAAAGAAATCGGCCCCGCTGCCCGCTGCCTTGCCGCTGAGAGCCCGCAGCGGCACCCCCTTCTTCTTCTTCTTGCGGTAGTCGTCCACCACCAGCCCCCCCAGGGCCGAGATGTCCCAGAACTTCACCTTCTGGTCATGGGCGCAGCTGGCCAAGAGCTGCCCCCCCGGGGCCACCGCCAGTTGCTCGATGGGCTCCCCCACGTGCTGCCCGACGCAGCCCAGCACCCGGTTGGGCAGGACATTCACCGCCCTGGGGGACACGGGGGGGCCCTGTCAGGGAGGCAGAGCCCTGGACCACCACAAACCCGGTGTGCCCCCCCTCCCCTTGCTCCTAACCAAGGCTGATCGTGTCCCGCACCCTCCCCATCCCATCCTGTCCCATCCCACCCCACCTCATCTCATCCCACCCCACCTCATCTCACCTTATCCCATCCCATCCTGTCCTATCCCATCCCATCCCATCCCACCCTACATCATTCCATCCCACCCCATCCCGTCCCACCCCACCTCACCTTATCCCATCCCATCCTGTCCTATCCCATCCCATCCCACCCTACATCATTCCATCCCACCCCACCCCGTCCCACCCCACCTCACCTTATCCCATCCCATCCTGTCCCATCCCACCTCATCTCACCCCATCCTGTCCCATCCCATCCCATCACACCCCACCTCATCTCACCCCATCCCATCCCATCCTGTCCTATCCCACCCCACCTCATGTCACCTTATCCCATCCCACCCTATACCTCATGCCACCCTGTCCCATCTCATCCCATCCCACCCCACCTCATGTCACCTTATCCTATCCCATCCCATCCCGTCCCGTCCCATCCTATCCCACCCCATCCTACCTCATCCCGTCCCACCTCATTCTACCCCACCCCATCCCCTGCCCCCGACCTGATGACTCCGTCCAGGGACCCCACGCATACGATGCTGTCTGTGATGGGGACCATGCAGTCAACGGACTCGGCCCTCAGAGCGAAGCGGTCGCTGGCGGCCCCGAAGCCGTCCCAGTTGAAGAGGTAGATGGTGCCTTCGCTGGAGCCACACGCCACTTTCTTCCCTCTCTGGGCAAGATGGAGGACAGTAAGGCAGAGGCAGGACAAGAAGCGTGGAGAGGGATCCGGGATCCTGCTCCGCAGCAGGGCCCAGCGCCAACCTTCAGCAGCACAACAGATGTCAGGTCCCCGTTCTGCGGCTCCGAGAGCAGGTCAAAGCGCCGCCTCTTCACGTTGAAGACGCCCAGGGTGCCGTCGCCGCTGCGGGAGATGGAAGGGGCATGCGGTGAGCACGGGGACACGGCGCTTCCCGCAGCTCCCTGTGCGAGCATGGGGCAGCCCGACCCACGGAGCCCCCCGGCACCTGGCGGTCAGCAGGATCTTCCCGTTCCCGTCCACGGCCATGGCGCTGATGTACTCCTCCTGCTGCCGGGCCTCCAAGACGGCGTCCCCTTTGCGCAGGTCCCACACCTTCAGCCCCCCGTCGTCGTCGCCCGTGGCGAAGAGGTGGGTGTCGATGGGCAGCACGCAGTTGAGGGCCGAGCTGCGGAGACCCCAGCCCCGCGCCGGCGCGGTCACGGCCCACGCTGGGGACAAGGCCAGCCGGGCTGTGTCACCCCGGCAGGGACGGCCCCCCCCCAGGCCAGGCCGCCCCCGCAGACCTACCCGTGGGCCTTGGGGAAGCGTGTTTCCAGCCGTCCCTCCTCCACCGTCAAGACGTGGATGGATTTATCCTTGGACACAGTGAGGAGCTCTGGAGGAGCCGCCTCAGCGCGCCCCCGCCCCGGCGCCCCCCGGCGCCCCCCCCCTCGCCCCGCGCTCACTCTGCCCGTCCTGGGAGAAGGCCACGTCCCGGCACGACTTGAGGTGATGTCCCGACGACCAGAGTTGCCGGTTCTCCCCTTGCGTGCAGGAGTACGAGTACCTGCCGGCAGCGGGTCGGGGGCTAGCCGGGGTCGGCGGCAGCCCCGCGGCCGGTGCCCGGCCACCCCCCCCCCCCCGCCGCGGCCCCTCACTCACAGGTAGACATCGCCGTCCACGTCCCCCGCCGCCAGCAGGGGCCGGGCTGGGTGCAGGGCGATGGCGTTGGCCGTCGCCTCGAAGCAGATGTCCTCGGGGGTGTCCCGCAGCCGCGGCTCCGAGCAGCCCTGGGAGGGGGACGGCGGGGCCGGTGAGGCCGGGGCCGCACTGCCCCCACGCCCGCACACCTCCCCCGGCGCCGCCATGGCGGCTCCGCGCTGGGCGCAGGCGCGGGAGGGCTCGTTTGCATATCCCCGCCCACTCATTTACATACAGCGCCTCATTTGCATACCCCGCTCCGACAGCGCTCCTCCGGTAGCCACCCGCGGGCTGGTTATAGCCCAGCGCTTACTTCGGCGTTTCACGTCCGTATTGTGTCTCGCCCCCGAGGGGTTCCAATCCCGTGGGCCACCCTGGGACGGTTTCGGCGGGAATTCCCATGCTCCGGAACTTTTTTTCCCTCCCGCCGCGGTTTATTTCGCTGTTTTTCAGCCGCTCGGCAGCGAGAGCCCCCGCAGGCTCCCTGATGGGCACCGTGGGCTCCTTCCCTGCGTTCCGGCGGAGTCGGGGTGGCCAGGGACCAGCTGTTACTTCATGCCCCTTCAAGGGCTGGGGATCCCGAGGTCCTGCCCAGTGCCCCAGCCCAGCCAGGGGCCACCCACAACCTCCCCCTGCTTGCCCAGGGGGGCTATTCCAGCTCCCTGCTGGCCCCGCACCGCAGTGACAAGCTCTGCCTGGTGCTGGCCCCATCACAACCACCCCGCGGCTGGCCAGGGGCCACGGCCACTCCCGTGCCACACACAGGGCCATCGCGCCGCTCTGGGCCACTAGGTTCCCCACACAAAGGGTCCAATTTATTCCCCCCTCTCGCCTCAAGGCACAGGTTGTGCAACTGGGATTATTTCCCCCCAAATAGGTTTATTTGCTAATTTTATTCAGGGCTCGACAGGGGCTGCTGCCCCCCACCCCAAAAAGGCTCCCACAGTAGCCATCCTTGGCTAGGACTGGCCCCATGAGAGCCACAAGGGGGCCAGTGGGTGGGAGAAGGAGCGCTGCCCCCCCTGCCCCCATGGGCACCGATGCAAATTTAAGGCAGTTTTATTAAAACTACAACATTTACAGGTCTCGGGCTGTACAGCAAACACGGGGGGAATCTCAGCGCAGCCCCACGGCGTGAGGCCTGAGGTGGGGGGACAACACCAGCTGCCGGACCCACAGCAGAAAGGCGAGGGCTGGGGGCAGGGGGGAGGCGCACAGAGAGGACACCAGTAAGCTCCAGGGAGGCAGCATCCAGCAGGACGGGGTTCCGGGAGCTGGAGGAGAAGATACTGGAGGGATCAGTACTTGGGGCGTTTCACCTCAACCCTGCAAGAGACAGAGGGGCAGGAGGAGGTGAGGATGGGGGGCAGAGGGCTCCGGCCCCCTCCCACCCACAGCTCAGCACCCAGGCCCACAGTTTCACCCCACAGAAGAGCGAGGGAGGCCCTGCAGCTCCTCGGCAGCACCCAGCCGGATGGGGCAGAAAGGGGTGGTCGAGGAGGAACCCCAACACGGCCCCGGGGTCTGCTCAGCACCCACCCACGGTCCGGAGGTGACTTGCAGGCCCTGCTGAGCTCAGCAGGGCAGGAGCACCCCCAGGGGGGACAAATGTCCTCCTCTCTCCTGCCAGCCCCACTGCTGAGAGGCAGCAGGGAGGTCTCTGCCCGCTGCAGCCCCTGGGAGAGGTGGCAGGCCCCAGCCAGGCCCCAGCACCGTCCTGGGGATGTCTTTACTAACCCATCGGCCTCCAACTTCTTCCTCTTCTCGATGATCTGCAGAGAAAGCACAAAGTCCCGTTATCCTCAGGGCAGCTGCTGCCCACAACCGCAGCAGAAGGGCCGTGAGGTGCAAGATACACCCGGGGAGAGCTGGAGCCAGGCCAGAGCGAGCGGAGGCTGTGGCCCAAAGGCTGGAGAAGCTTGGCCTGTTCCCCTTTTGCTCCTTTTTGGCCATCAAAGACCATCTGTTCCCGCCTTCCCCTAGCCCATCCTGTACGCTTGGGGTGCTCATGGCCAGCTCCCCCTGCCAGGTCAACCCCCAGCTCTGCCGGTTAGAAAACAGGGAGCAGCTAAAAACACCTCGTCCCCTCCAAGCCCCTTTGGATGGCTCAGAGCTGCTGGTTTTGGACACGTTCATCTGCTGCAGAGCCTGGAGCAAAAAGCCCCCGGCTCAGGACTGCTCCCGGGGACGCAGCTCCAGCTGCCTCTGCAGTCCTGAAGCCCCAAATATTTGGCCGACGCTCTCACAAGGAGCAAATTCAGCTTCTAGAAAGAGCCCGACCTGCTGCACACCCCACACCCTGCCTGCCAGGACGTGTCCCGGACCACAGAGCCGTGCCCAGGACAGGGAGGGCAGGACGAGGTGGAAGCTCTCCCGTAAACAGATGATGCCCCGGTACCGGGCACTCACCGCACTGATCTTCTTCCACTGCCGGTCCAGCTCTGCCTTGTCATTCGTCTCCTTGAAGCGACGGGTTTTGCGTCCCTCAGACATCTTGATCCCGTACTGGAAAGCCGCCCTGGGGAAGGAGCGAGACAGAGCTCAGCATTTGCGGGGGATCCACGGCCCGTGGGGGAACGGACGCATCTGCCCCAGCCATGGCTGGAGCCCCTGGAAGCAGCGGCTGGGCAGAAATCCTTAAGAGTGACACTAAGAGCAAAGACAAGCCACCACAGCCAGGATCCACAGCTCCTCCTCAGGGCCTCACGAGGGGAACCCCCTTCTCAAGCTCTCCCAGGACCTGGGTTTGGCCGGCGCTGCCACCCCCACCCAGAACCCTCGCTCACGCCCTGCGCAAGGGCTGCACTCACTTGGGCAGAGCCTCTTTGTTGTTCATGTATTCGCTGTACTCCTCCTGCGTGTCGAAGTCCCAGCGGCCCAGAGGCCCCTTCTTGTTACCCTGCAGCCAAAGAACGACTCAGAGCAACTCCTTGGTCGGCGCTGGCCCGGGGCATCTCACACAGCCCCGTGCGCCCAGGCAACATCCCAGTCTCCCCTTGGCCCCAGTTCAATGGGCTTGTGGACCCAGCCTGGCCTTGGCTCTGAGATCCCCTCCCTGAGAAGCCCCAAATGGGAGATTCATAGAACCACAGAACGGTTTGGGTTGGAAGGGACCTTAAAGCCCACCCAGTGCCACCCCCCTGCCCTGGGCAGGGACACCTCCCACCAGCCCAGGTTGCTCCAAGCCCCGTCCAACCTGGCTTGGAATGTTTCCAGGGATGGAGCATCCACAGCTTCTCTGGGCAACCTGGGCCAGTGCCTCACCGCCCTCACAGCAAAGAATTTCTTCCTGATATCCAATCTAAATCTCCCCTCTTTCAGTTTGAAACCGTTCCCCCGCGTCCTATCATTACACTCCCCGATTAAGAGTCCCTCCCCATCCTTCCTGTAAGCCCCCTTTAGGGACTGGAGTTCCATGGAAGAGCAGGCTAGCACACCTCCCCCACCACCTCGAGAGTCCCGCGTTTGCTCCCTGGGATGACAGATCCCACCCAGACCCCGGCACACGGCAGGTCAGGGCACCCATCCCTTCTGCACAAGCCCGCTTCTCCCCAGCGGCATCCTCTTGGCCTGCGCTGGCGCCTCGCTCACTGGTCCTAAAAGCTAGTGGTGGCCTACCTGATCCATCTTGCTGTAGTCCACCTCTTCATCACTATCCACGGCCATATCGTCCATTCTGGAACAGAAAAGCAAGGAAAGAGCTCAGAGTGGGTCCCTGGGACACGGATCAGGGCCTTGGAGCTGGGCTGCAATGCTCAGGAGCTGCGAGCCGGTGGGAGCCATCTCTCAGCCGGTGGGAGCCACCTCTCACAGCCTCAGACCAAACACAGTTCCTGGACCAGAGAGAAGTTCCTCCAACTGCAGGTCCCGCAGCTGAGCTGTACCACGAGGCCGTCCAAGATTGCAAATGCTCCAAAGATGACTCTGCAGGCTGGAAGCTGTTCCTCTTCTACCGAGGGACGGCTTAGCGGTCGGAGCTCAATGAGCGCCATGATTAGCAGGGAACCCGGCAGGCCCGCAGCCACCTCGGCTCTCCCTGGCAGCGAGGGGCAGACTCCAGGTAGCCACTTCTAGCAGAGACCAGGTAAGAAAAGGCCCCGCCTGCCAGAACCAAGGACTCGGGGAGCAGTTTAACAGTAGGTTGCAACCCCAAAGCCAAGCCCGCTCCGCCCAACAAGGAGTGGGGCTGATGCAGCAGCCGCTTGGCACACCCTACTCCCAACCCGCCGCTCCTTGCCGCTTCCTTACGTAGCGGGGTAGCACTCGGCGTAGCTGTTTGACATGCCGAAGAAGTCCCCCAGCTGCTTCTTGTCTTCTGGCTTCTTCAATGTGACAACGGTCAAGGAAAATCCCCAGCACGTAGCCTAACAGCTAACGGCCAAGCCCTTAGAGCCAGGCAGAGAGCCATCTCCTGCCCTAACACAACCAAATCGGAGGCCGCAGAGCTTACGTTGGGCATTTGAGCGGAAAGGTTTGGGCAGAATTTCTCCGCTACAGGAGGAAGAGCCTTCCCAAATGAGGAAGGACAGCCACACAGGCCTTCCTGCAAGGGAAGCCCAGCCCCGCAGCTGGCCAGGCTGGCACAGACAGTAAAGGATATGACTCTGCTCCTTCCCAGCCAGCGGCTCCAGCAAACTTCTCGTTGATGGACTTGATGAGTTCCTTGGCTGAGCCGGGCCCTGGGGCAGAGAGAGCAGCAGGCTGAGTTTTGGGGAGGAACAGCTCACCGTAACACACGTGGGGCTGGGCAGAGCCCCCGTCTGCACGACCAGTTCATCGGGCCGCGGTAACAGGCAGAGGGACAGGGGGCAGTTCATTGGGACAGGGTAACAGGCAGAGGAGCCAGGAGAACGCCGAGGAGCAGCAGACCAGTCCAAGCACGGACAGGGGGCAGGCTGAGCCTAGGAGACCCTGAGCTTACAGCCTCAGCTTACAGCCAACAAAAGGTTGTTCGAGCTGGTCTGCTGCCAGGGAAGGATCTGCACACACACTCAACCCGGGCCGGCAGGAACCAGCCTGCAGGCACGAGACTCGTCACCCCGAAACCCTCACGGCAAGCAACTCCCTCCATCACAGCAGTCTCCGGGAGAGCAGGGAGCTCAGGCAGGCCAGCGAGCCAAGCAGCTCTGCAACCCCACATGGCCTCACTCAAACATACGGCCTCACTCAAACCTCCCCTCCACGTCACTCAACTCACCTTTGTCGATGTCTGTGGGCTGCAAAAAAAGAGAGAGGGACACCGCGTCACTCGGGATGGTGGAAAGCGGGCAGTGAGAGCGCTGCGTGACTTGCAGCTCCACTTTAAAACTGTTTGTGGCAAACGCAGAGCTGAACCGTCAGAGCTACTGGCTTGTGCTAGTCCTGCCTTACTTGCTGAAGGAGAGGACAAGCACCCAGCCACCCGCCCAGTGGTGGGAGCACAACCAGAGACACCCAAAGTCAAGAGGGTGACCACACCAACCCCACCGCCGCACTCCCCAAAGGCAGAGATCAGGTGGGACAGTCCAGGCTTCACGAGCAGAGGCTCACCTCATCATCAGCCTTGGGCTTCTCAAAGTAGCTATGCCTCTTCTTTTCCTCCTCCCGCTCCCGGTCCCGCTCCCTGTCCCTCTCACGCTCCCGGTCCCTGTCACGTTCTCGGTCCCTGTCACGCTCCCGGTCCCTGTCGCGCTCTCTCTCACGGTACCGCTCCCGCTCCTTCTCCCGTGGTATCTTCGCAGTGGAGGGCACATAATCCCCAATGTCTTCAAAGATGCTAGAAGTGGAAAAGAGCCTGCAGTTACGGGCGGTGCAAGAGAAGAGGCCACAACCACCCCGCTTTGAACTGGCACCTAATAAAGGAGCATGCAGCACCAACGCTGAGAGCTGAGGATGCCCGCTAGAACCGGCTTCTACATCTGCCAGAGGCATCACCGCATTTCTGCTCTCTTCTCCTGCCTAGACCTGCTTCTGGTAGACCAGGACAACAGAGAGCCCTTGCCTGCCTCAAGCTTGACATGAAAAAAAAACCAACAGAGCTTGCCTCCAGCCTTGTCCTCAAACCGCAGGTCCAAAGCAGCAGCTCACTCCGGAAGCACCAAACCCAGCCCTCTCCAAACACAGCGGGACAAAAAAAAAAAACCCCATTCCTTAAGACAGAGAGCTGTGACCGCACAGTCTGTGGGCAAGGAGGCACTTACTTCATATCAGCTTCAGGGGGCTTCTTCTCGTCCAGCTTCCCTGCAAGGACAGAAGGGCAGTGAGAAGCGCATCACCCACTCTGCCACCTGCCCTGTTTCCCTGTCCCCAATCTGGCTTCCAAGCCCCCAGAGTGGTGACCTCCAGGGTGTCCTGAATTCCTCTGTGGTTACATCCTATCTAGCCCCCTCAGGAAGCCACTGTGTCCCTCCCCAACAGGGACATTTCCCCGAGGAACTGGGTCTTAAGCAGAAGAGCAGGAGCCACCCTCACAGCTATAATTTCTCAGCAGCCAGATCCCCGCGGTCCCGCCGCAGAACAGCCTGCCTTCCTATAGGAAACGATAGGAAATCACGGTCCTGTAAGTCCCTCACGGCACAGGGGAATGCGGCAAGCCAAAGCACATCTCCTTCTCTCGGGATATGCTTCCAGCACCGAGTCCTTCTACTTGATTCCCTGCGGCTCCTACCTTTGTCTTTCTTCTTGAGCTTCTTGTTGCGGGTCCCTTGCCGGAGATAGGAGAGGATCTGAGTCAGTTTGCTGATGACAATGTCATTGGTGGTCAGCGTGGTCTGTGCCTGAAAAGAGAAATCCCCGAGGAAGCGGATGACTCCCTGGTCAGAGTCCGGCTCTGGCCAATTCGGACCAATGCGGTCAGGCAACCTGGAGACTTGCTGGGTACCTCCATGGTGGGGCAGTCAGCCTTGCTCCGGATCAGCGTGGTTGGGATATCGGTGTCGGCGTACTCATCATCCAGATCTACCACATAGGCCATCCTCCCTGGCAGGAACAGCTCATTCCGCTCGTAAGCCTTGTTCTTGAACAGAATGCGGTAGATGTTGCGACCTGGAGCAGAAGGAAACGCATGGGAGAGCTGTTCTTACGAGAACAACGGACAAGCCCACAATGCAGCGTATTTAATTTATCAGAAACATCAGAATCGCCTCCCAAGAGACATACCTTCCTCCAGCCCCCAAATTCAGGACGCCTACACCTCAGACTCTCCCCCCTCCAAAGACTAAAGGTTTTCATTCCTCCATTCAACCTCTGGGATTTCTCCCACATTCACAGCACAACACAAGGTGGGGAACAGCCACATCCGCACAGCCTTACCCAGCCGGGTCTTAAATTCAATTTTGTTCTCAGGATCTTCATCTTTCCTGAACAGAAAAGGAACAGAAGCATTATACCAAGCGTATGTCTCCTCTGCATCCTCCTCTCTGGGAGGCAGCTGCACTCAGGAGTGCAAAATCCTCAACCACTCACTTAGTTTCCTTCTGGGGCTTCTCCATCATTTCCTCCTCTTCCTTCTCCTTGCTGGCAATCTCAGCCCGTACCTGGCCACAGAGTAAATTCGTTACAGACCAATCCATGTCACTGTTGCCCACCAGAACCAGCGAGCCCACTTCCACCAGCCCCCCAACCCTTTGGAAATCTCTCCCAGGAAGAGAAATCCACACTGACAAGACTGACGCACCTGCATGCAGCAACTACTACCCCTCTGCCCACCCTCTCTGCCTGCAGGAGCGGACAGGACAGACGCACACCAGCATGGTGACATCCGTGCTCACCTTCTGCAACAGCGCAAAGTCCAGACCCTTCACCAAGTGAGTGTGCTCCATGTCACCACCCAAGAACTTGGACTCCTGGATCAACTGTCTCCTCTTCTCCGCAGCAGATTTATCCCTGCGCAACAGAAAAGGAGCCAGTTACAAGACAGCCCCTCTGGAGCAGACGGGCAAGACACGGCCACGCCGCAGGCTCACGTACGCCTCTGCCGTCGGCCCCACAGCTCTGTAGTTGGCAGTTGTGCTGATCAGCTCTGTTTCCTCGTAGTCCTTGTTCACACCATCTCTCCTCTCCTTGGCTCGATCCCTGTACTTCTCAGCCAGCTCCCTCTCGCGCTCTATCTCCTGCTGGCGCAGCTTTGCGTAATAGCTGGGGTTGGAAAAACAGCTCGGTGTTAGAGCAACACATTCACACGTTTGATGTGCTGATCAAGTAACAGTCCCCACGGCCCCACACGTGCCCGTCTTGCTCCTGACCCCTTCCCCAAAAACCATACCACAGCACCATGGGACATGCCATGCCTGGAGGACACTGGGCAAGATGAAACTGCTGCACCGAGGCTCTCCGAAGAGGAGCTCACTCCTCCCTCGCAGTGCAGTCCCGCTGCCCAGATGTCCCTCAAAAGACAGTCGCTAGTGCAGATGTCCCACCGCTGCCCTGCTCCGCCAGACACCCGCAGAGCCTCCCCTGCCTCTGCTGGAGGGGAAGCTTCACTCCCATCCCGCTGCCGCCCTCCCACATCTGCTCCCACAGGCAGTGACAGTCACTCAGTCTGAGCTCCTCTTACTCTACCCAAGCCCCAAAAGAAGCCAGGCCACCCAGGGTCCTCTTTGGTAGCTCAAGAGCTCAGAAGCTGCCTCCATGGGACGGACATGATGTACGAAGACAAGCCCTGATGCATTTGCTTTCCCAGTTTACCTTTTCTTCTTCCTTCTGCGAGCTGCTGGATCTTCATCTTCGTTGTACTCCCGGGGCATCCTGGAAAAGGGGGAGAAACCACATGCACAGTCTGCAGAGCCACAAAAACGCGGGCAGCGAGACAGAACAGTCCTTCAGACCCAGCAGGGCACTGAGACGCCTGAAGATGGGAACAGTATAGTCCTGTTTCTCCCTCAGTCCACTCCGTGAGCAGGGAGAGGAAGGGAAAGCACCGATTTCCACAGGACGAAACCTACATCTGCCTCCTGCACGAAGCATCTTAACAGCCTTACAAGACTCATGCTGTTATTTAAAACAGTCCTGACACGCCTGTTTCTCCAGTTAACACACACGTGTAGAGCTTGCACGGACCCGAGCGCAAAGCAAGGCCGAGGCCTGCTCCTCAGACCCTGCCTGCGCACTCGTTAGCGAAAGCCCCTTTAAATACTCTACTGCAGAGCGCAGGGGGAGAGAGTCAGGCAGGAACGGAGCCCCAGGGGGAGAGCAATGAGGCTTTGTCCCACAGTCCTGTGAAACGGAGTCCTACTCACTCATGGTGGCGAGATTTGGAGGGTGGCGCAGATGTTGGCGCAGCCCGTGGGGTCATAAGAAGCTTTCTGAAGTCTTCATTGGTCAGCTTGGACCTGCAAGGAAGAGGGGAAACAGAAAGTGTCATCTCCCCATGAGCTTCAGCAGCCTGACGGCTTCCAAGGAGGCAGAGGGTTTGCCAGCTTGTCCTGCGTGATGGAGTCAAGCC
This sequence comes from Larus michahellis, assembly GCF_964199755.1. Lineage (NCBI taxonomy): Eukaryota > Metazoa > Chordata > Aves > Charadriiformes > Laridae > Larus > Larus michahellis. Next base: position 1,400,162 of record NC_133906.1, on the reverse strand, counting down.
ACAGAGTCCCCGGTGAGGGAGAGCCCTAAGGTTACACTGCACCAGTCACAGAAAGAACGAATCACAGAGTGGTTTGGGTTGGAAGGGACCTTAAAGATCATTCGGTTCCAACCCCCCTGCCATGGGCAGGGGTATCTTCAACTAGACCAGGCTGCTCCAAGCGCCGTCCAACCTGGCTTGGAACGTTTCCAGGGATGGGGCAGCCACAGCTTCTCTGGGCAACCTGGCCCAGGGCCTCACCGCCCTCATAATGAAAAGTTTCTTCCTGATATCTACTTTAAATCTAACCTCTTCCAGTTTGAAGCCATTGCCCCTTGTCCTATCACTACATGCCCTTGTCTAAAGTCCCTCCCCAGCTTTCCTGGAGCCCCTTTAGGGACTGGAAGGGGCTCAAAGGTCTCCCCGGAGCCTTCTCTCCTCCAGGCTGAACCCCCCCAGCTCTCTCAGCCTGTCCTCACAGCAGAGGGGCTCCAGCCGTGGGATCATCTCCGGGGCCTCCTCTGGCCCCAATCTAACACCTCTGTGTCCTTCTGCTGTTGGTGCCCCAGGGCTGGAGGCAGCACTGCAGGGGGGTCTCCCCCGAGCGGAGCAGAGGGACAGAATCCCCCCCCTCGCCCTGCTGCCCACGCTGCTGGGGATCCAGCCCAGGATACAGTTGGCTTTTGGGGCTGCCAGCGCACATTGCCGGCTCACGTTGAGCTTCTCATCAACCAAACTCATCAATCCCACTCTCTAGATGGGGGAGTCAGCTTGGGATCCCATGATCCTGGCCCAGTCCTGCCCCAGTACCGTACTCACTGGTGGAAGGAGTGCGAGTCGTCCACATCGTGGCCATCAGGGGCCAGAGGGTTGGAGAACGGTTCATCTGGGGGAGAGGAGGCAGGAGAGTGCTCAGAGCCTGCCTGCACGGCTCCAGCCCCCCTCTGGCCACCCACCACCCCACTCCTCGGCCACTGGCACCCTGGGGTGGCCTCAACAGGGACACTGGTGTCATCACCCACCACCAGACCCTGCCACCCCCTCAACCCGAGCGTCCCTGTGTCCTCCCGGGAGGTGTCCCAGTGCCTCCCCCAGGCGTGTCCCCACACCCTGTGCCACCTCTGCCCCGGGTGTCCCTCCTGGGACCAGCCATACTACCCTCACCCCCATAAACGCCCCACAGTCCATCCCCAGAGCGCACGCCAGGGCACAGCCCCCACACTGAGGCCTGACCCCCCCGGGTTTGTCCCCACTTTCTCCCCGAGCACCTCCGAACCCCCTGGGCTGCCCCGGGGCCCCATCCCGGGAGCCCCCCCCGCGACAACTCCTAAGGCTGTCACCTTCCCCATGAAGGGCTGTTCCCCCCAGGAGGCTAGGGGGTTCCCGTAACCCCCCCGGGGCGCTCCCCGCACTCCCCCACCGCAGCCCGCTGTCCCAAGACCGGGGCGGGCCTACACCCGGCCCCGCCACCGGGCCGCTCCCCAGCGGCCCCGACAGCCGTGGCACCGCTCGCCCGGGCGTTGGATGCCGCGTCCCCCGGGGTGTCCTCGGGGTGTCCCAGACCCCCATGTCCCCCCGCCCCACTCACTGTCGCGCTCCGGCATCGCGAACCGCTCTACTGTACTCCGCCGCCCGGCTCGGCTCGGCTCGGCTCGGCTCCGCTCGGCTCCGCTCGGCTCCCCTTCCCAGCACCCTCCGCGGCCGGCCGGCCCGCCCCCCGCCCGCATTGGCTGCCCTCGTGCCGGCGAGCGCTGCGATTGGCGGGCGCCGGGACTGGCGAGCTCCGCCATTGGCGGGCGCAGAAGCCACGCCCCCGTGTTGTTGTCCGGAGCGGAGAGAAGATGGCGGCGGCGGTGGTGAGGGGCATCGGGGGCGGGCTGGGCCGCGGCCTGCGGGAGCTCCGCATCCACCTGTGCCAGCGCTCCGCCGGCAGCCGCGGCGTCAGGTGAGCCGGGGACTGGGGCGCCAGGGCCGGCCGGGGCGCGATGAGGCACCGGCCTCAGCCACAGGCATCCGCCTTTCCCCCTTCCCTCCGCAGAGACTTCATCGAGCAGCACTACGTGACCCTGAAGAAGGCGAATCCCGACTTCCCCATCCTGATCCGGGAGTGCTCCGGTGTGCAGCCCAAGCTCTGGGCTCGCTACGGTAAGCGTGGGGGGTCCCCGCCGGGAGCCGCCGCTTGGGGAGAGCTGGGAGGGAGCACCGGCCCCCGGCCTGCAGCAGCGGGGCTTGGGTGGTTACAGTAAGGGACGTTTTGTCCTTTACAGTAAGGTTAGAGTTAGGGTGAGGGACAAAAAAAGGGACCTGTGGCCCAGAAGGTGGTTTGCCAACTTGTGGCTGTGATCTCCCACCCCTGTAGGATTGCTATATAGAAAAATGTTCCTGTTTTTCCCTTGTTTTCACTGTGTTCTCAGTGTAATGCCAATGAAGGAACACAAAAGCTCCTCTGTAAAGGCTGATGTTTCCTTCCTAAAGCCACCTGGGCTGGACAAAAATAATTTATCAACTTCCTTTTGAAGAGATGCAATGACTTTTTAACCACAGGTCTCCCAGTGCAAGCACACGGGCCAGCAGAGCCTGCCCGTGTAGTGCCTGCTTCTCCTCTGTGCGTGACTTGCAGGGAGAGGTACCCCCGGGAAGGGGCTGCTGTAGGAACAGCAAGTTTTCCAGCACTATTTTACCGAAGTGGTGGTGAGCATCTTGATGTGAGCAGGCCGAAAGCCACCAGGTGGCTTTGGGATGTGGTGGCGGCCTCAGCTCAGCTGCTGCGCAGTAAAAGTTAACAAAAAGAGGCACGGAAGTACATTAAGGCTGCGCTGGCTTCTCTCCGAGGGAAAGGATGAGAAGAAAGAGAAGGTGGAAATACTAACTTGGGCGCAGGGAGGCACGCTGGGGAGTGGTGGGCGCGAGAGGGCGGTGAAGGGAGCCTGGGCTGTGACGCCAGCGGTGCTTGGGAAACCTAAAGCAGGACTTTGGGTTGCCCTTGCACCAGAAAAGGGCCGAGGCACTGGCCTCCCCTCTCACCCTCTGTCTTTCCCGCAGAGTTTGGCAAGGAGAAGAGCGTGCCGCTGAACAACCTCACCGTCGATGAAGTGGCCAAGGCCTTAGAGAACATTGTGAAAAGCAAGGCGTGAAGACAGACAGTAAATACGCACATGCCGAAGACTTGACTGATGATCTTTAATGTAAAAACGTGTATCTTTAACTTATCCATCTCATAAATGCAAAGTGCTTACCCTGAGCCTCACGTGTTGGGTTTAAAGCCATAAGGAGAAGCTGGAGGGAACGGCTCACCCAGCAGGGTTTATGCCCCACCTCCCCGGCATCAAGAGCCCATCTGCCTGGCTTGCGGCTGGGCTCTGCCCCGAGCGCTGGGGAGGCACGGGGCAGCCTGCTGGTGGTGACAAGGATGGGAACAGCAGTATCTTCCCCAGGACTAGCATCCCAGTGCAGCCAGCACCGGTGCTTAACAGCTGGTGGTTAGACGCCTGGCCAGCCCTTGGGGAAGCAGGGCACAGGACGAACAAAGGGTTTCTTCCTCCTCGGAGCGCAGGGGGAGGGAAGGGAGGCGGCATGGCCTAGGAGAAGGCAGAGAGTGCGGCGTGGCACGAACTGAAGGTGGAGGCTCCCAGGGGCTGCCCGACCATGTCCAGCAGCGCTCGCACCCGCTCCTGCAGCTCTGGGGTGCTCTGGTGCTGCTCGAGGGCCCGGTGCCCGCCTTGCCTGACGAAGTCAGCAGCAGCCTGTGCAGGAGGAGAGGGGGGGAGAGCTGAGTAACTGCTGCAACTGATCCTGTCTGCCCAGAGCGCCACTGCACAGCCTGGGGAACGGAGTTGAAGGAATTCCCCAGAGCCCAGCCAGACGCTGAAGTCCCAAGCCAGGTAACTCCAGCTGTGCTGATCGCTGGCTGGGAGTGCGCAGAGCTTGGAAGTACGCACAACTGAATCAAGGAGTCCCCCCAATTACAACCTCAAAGGGTACAACCAGCCTGCCCAAAAACCAGTCTTTGTCAATGAAAACGAACTCTCCAGAGACACAAGAAGGGCTCCCCCGCCTCCGCATCGCACAAGTGTCCCCCTTCAGGCACGCATCTGGGTGCTGAGGACGGGGGCTGGCATGGCAATGGCTGAAGGCAGTAGCATTTCAATAGTAATAATAATCCCCATCCCGGCCTCTATGACCTTGTGCTTGATCGTGGGGTGGGCACTCCCCACTCCCCGGCTCTCACCTCTGGGCAGTGCAGGAAGAGGAGGTGCAGCAGCTCCAGGCACTGCCCCACCACCTCGGGGTCGGGCAGCGCGAGGGCGGGCAGCAGCAGGGGTAGGGCAGGCTGGCGGTGCAGCTGCTGGCAGTAGGCTGGGCCCTTCTCTGCTACGTTGCACAGAACTGTCAGGACCTGGGTGGAAAAGGCATGAGAACGAGTAATGAACGCTTCGTTAGAGGGCGGAGGATTCCCCACAGGGCTCCAGGGAACTCCCTGGAGGTCCCACCAGGTGCTTCCCCAAAGCCACATGCCCACAGGGCTCCAGAGAACTCCCTGTGTCCTCCCTGGAGGTCCCACCAGGTGCTTCCCCAAAGCCATGTGCCCACCAACTGCCTGGATTTTAAATGCTCTTTAAAAGCCTTCTCCACCTGCATTGTTCATCCCCGGTGTGGAATAATTACTAAATTGGCCAAGAATACAAAAATACAGCATTGTTCACACATTAAGGAAAGTCATAAAATCAAGAGGCTTCTGAGGTAGAATACAGCTGCAGCTAGCACACGAAGAATGCAACACCTGTGATTCCCTGTACAAGGTTGTTTGCGAAACTACACGAGGGATGGAACGGAACACGCTTGTTCCGTGGCCTTCCCTTGTGACGAATAGCAGATATGGGGACGAGATGGTACTACGGAACTGATAAGCGGCCTACACGCTACCCGAGCCAACATTTCGTCTAATGTTGATGAAATGCTGTCCTTTTGTGCGAACTTTGCTCACCACAATGTACCAAAACACACCTCCATCCCGGAGGCTATCCGCCCCCGAGGTGTGAACACTCCTCCTTGAATACATTAATCATAATAAAAGTACATATGACTAAAGTCACTCAAACTCCACTTTGAAGATAAAAAAATAATATAAAAATAGCCCAAGAGAGAGGGGATGTCAGGGAAGACACCATCGCGAAGAATTCCACCGCTGATTTCCGGGATCAGTCGACGGGCTGAGCCTCTCTTCCCCCCATAGGGACGCCTTTGGGTAAGACTTCGATTACACTGAGCGCTTTCTCGGGGACTTAGAAATTTCTCTAGAGAATCTCTACCCTACATTTATAGCCAGGCTGTATCGTTTATAATTTTGTCGCGCGTTTGTATACTTAGCAATATCTTTATTTGCACGTGCTTTGCAGACAGTGTATTTATCACCGGCAACCCTAAAGAACCTGTATATCTGTTGTTTAAATAAACTGCACTGTTTAAGTAGCTAGTCGTTCCGCTTTCTCACTGAACGCGACCAAAACTTGAGAGAGGCCGTGCTAGTTCAGGAGCACGACTAGACTGAAGGTGCAGCCCACTATTAGTGTATCCAAATCGTAGTAGTTTAATACATATTAAACACGATTGGACTGATAGTGCTGAAGTGGGCATCACTCAGAATTTAAACCTAGCCGCACCTAGCCTCCCACCTCGGTGAGGAGTGTTAGAACGCAAGGGGGTTTATCTTCTGCCAAAACCGCTTGGCCCCGTTTCACGCAACAGAATTTGGCGTAGTCCGGCGGGATTGCCATGGATAAACTGCTGCAAAAATATGATTGTGCCCCTTCCCAGGCTGGGAAGGAGTGGGCCCAAAAATTTTGGAAGGATGAAGAGAAAGTGGTGGAGCGTATTGAAGAGTGTCGGGTTTCACAGAAGCTCAGAGCGGGGAAAGGCAAGGGTGTGATTTGTGCTGTGTTAGGCGCCTGTTTATCTTGTGCACAACAAGAAGCTAGAGAAACCCCTGCTCCTAATCTGATTTCAGCTGTAGAATATGCAACCCTGAAATCGGAGAATGAGGTGCTGAAGTCATCATTAGCCTTGCAAAAGGAGACAGGAGAAAAATTAAGAACTCAAGTTGATAAGCTTGTGAGTGAGAATGAATGTTTAGGAAACCAGAATGCTCAACTTAAAATGTTATTGGAAAGGGTGACTGGGCTCTTAGATAAAATGCAGCCCTCGACCCAGGTCCAACAGATTCGTAAGTTAATGTGTTATCCAAATTCCGGAACCCAGACCGGAGATTTTTTGTCTAATAGTGAGGATGACGAAGAAGATGAGGAGGAAAGGACTTTTACTTTGAAATCCCAAGTTTTTCCTTTACGTCCTCTGGTTAAAACTGAAACTGCGGTTGATGATGATGATGAAATTCACACCACTGTGCGTACCGTTCCATGGACACCAATCGAGTTAACAAAAATAAGGGAGAAATATTCGAGGCGACCAGAAGAGTCAGCTGTTGAGTACGTGTGGCGAGTTTCTTCTGAAGGGGGGGACAGAATTATGCTGAGTGAGGAAGAAGCAGGAGATTCTTGGGGACCAGGAGTGTTTTTAACAACTATTCCTGGTGAACCTTGCTGTCTTTTTAACCCCGTCGGTCAAGTAAGACCGAGCAGATTCCCTTTTCTTTTGTGTCTTACAGGAACCTTAAATGAACTGTACGTGGACAGACGAACTGTTGCCACCTCACAACGACTGAAGAGAGACGTGACTGGTATCTTAGGAACAGGCCTGGGAGTCTTAAATAGTATAGATGCTGAGATACTTGCAAACAAACTAGTCACAACTACTAGTGATCTAGACAAATTAAAACATCCTCTACAGTCCTCTCTATCAGCATTGGGAAATCACCAATGGCTTTTATCGAATATATTGCCTCAGTGGGAGGAAACAGGTGAAAAAGACCATCAGCTGATCACAAATGCACTTGGTACAACCCAAAACAATGTTTCCTTGGCCCTTAGTTGTATCCAAGCCCAACTGTGGATGCAATCTATGACAGCCGCAATTATAAGGGAAGGTGAAGAAGGCACCTTGCCCACTGAAATTCGAAAAGTAATATGGGATAATGCAATTGAGTTTGAGAGAAAATTTCAGTCCTGGTGGTATCTGGTTAATTTCACCTATGATCCCACTGAGAGCAAAGCCACAGCTTTTGTCTTAACGATACGCAATGCCTCAGTATACACCATATACCCAATCATCGCACTGGGGTTGAATCACCATGGAGCTATACTCCATCCGGTAGAGCATAGAGTGTGGGCACAACAAAACGAGAATAAATGGCAAACTGTTGATGTTGAAGCATGCATTTCACGAGATCAACAAGGATTCATTTGTGAGAGTAATACTCTCAAGGCACAAGACATTTGTCTTGACACCAACCAGAATGTTTGTCATTTTGAGATACAACCTGATGAAACCCCAGAAACTGTGCTTGTATATATTGGGAAAGGGTGTGTTTGCATGAGGTCTCCCTGTACTTTTGTATTCGTAGATGACATAGCAGTAGATATACGTAATAACTCAAATCTTTGTGTTTGTAACTTTACTAACATCATTGGATGTGACTTCAGTTATTCAGCTCCTGTTACGTCTTTTCAATTGCTACAATCTAATTACACATTGATTCGAGATTTGCTGCCTACCCCTATCGGAATGAATCTCTCACTAGTGAAGAAGTTGCTACAACACGATGAATTGAAGCGATTGTTGAAAGAGGCCCAAGAAAATGGACAAAGAACTCTGATTACTGTCCATCATGATGTTGAAGAAATACACCATGTACTGGAAAGGGTCAAGAGAGACGGAGGACATGAATGGTGGGACACCCTCTTTGGATGGTCACCAACAGCTACAGGACTTTTTAACAAGATGCTCCATCCTGTTGTTGTTCTACTAGTACTCACTGTATTGTGCTTTGCTTTGACAATTGTTTTGTATGTTAGACTTTGGATTATGATGAAACGCTTAACTCGCTTAATCACCCCACAAGAAGTATTTGCACTTGATATCCCTCGCCATAAGAGGACATGTGATATTCCCCATCAGTATTGATTATCGTAGAGCTTGAGTGACTGTAGTCACGGGGTGGATTATGTGGAATAATTACTAAATTGGCCAAGAATACAAAAATATAGCATTGTTCACACATTAAGGAAAGTCATAAAATCAAGAGGCTTCTGAGGTAGAATACAGCCGTTTCACGCAACACCCGGGTCAACCAGACTCTGTCAAGGGTAAATACAGCCGTAGTGACTTCAAGGGAGGGGCACGGTGACACTACCACAACACGAGACTTTCTGCCAAGCTGTTGCTACTGCCCTGAGCCAAGCTCCAACCCGAACACCATACGTGCAGGACCCATGTTCCTGAAAATCCAGTGCTTTCCCTCCCCACAGCCGGGGCACCAGGCGAGGTCTTACCAACACACCAGCCATCTGGGAACAGGGCAGGAGCTGCAGCAGGGCCGGGAGCAAATCCAGGGAGAGCAGAGCGGAGCAGAAGAAGGGCTCATCCGCTAGGGAAGGAAACATCAATAAAAATCACTGTTTCTGAGAGCGGTCTGTGTAGCCAAGACCAGCCAGCAATCGAGGCAGGTCCCAGCAGCAGCTCTGGCTCTGGTGATATCGCCGTGGGACGCTCACCCGTGAGGTTGTTGAGCAGCCAGAGACATTCCTGTACGATGAACGGGTGCTGCTGGAAGAAGGTCTGCAGGATGAGGAAGAGGGCGATGAGCAGGCGCTCGTCCTGGATCTGGCCTTCGCAGCCCGTCTCCTCCGCGAGCAGGTTGCTGAGACACCGCAGCACCGGGCAGACGAGCTGTGACGGTGGGAAACACAAAGCCCTTCAGCCGGACAGACCGCAACCCCGCAGCAATGCCGAGAAGGGCCAGCACACCCTGCCCGCCTCTTACCAGCTCCAGGCCCTCGGGAGCATCCTGGGGGATTTCAGAAGCCATGTCGAGCAAGAGCGAGGTGAGGGCAGGCAAGGCCCCCAGCGACAGCAAGACGGCGTTGGCTGTATGGCTACAAAGGGAAGGGACAGCGTGGTGGCGCTCGGAGAGGGGAAAACCGCCGCAGCCCTCGCCAAACAACAGGGCCCGGAAATTCAGAGCGCTCTCCTGAACCACCACAGGGCTTTTTTTCGCGTCGGAATAGCAGCTTGTTTCTGTGCTTATGAGAAAGTTTAAGAGCCCATGGAGAACAGATCCACTGGAATTATCGGTGCGGATCTGGAAACAACAGCCCCAATCCTTCTTTGAGTACCCCCACATTCTTTTCTGCTGGGGCTGCCGAAAGAGGTGGCATCAGAGCAGCCACGCCAAGGCAGGCGGAGATTGTTGGCAGCAGCCAGCCCGGCCAGGTGACACTGGGTTCAGGGGGCTTGCCTTGGGGAGCGCAGGGGACAACTCCAGACATGGGGAGGCGATTTGGGAGGGGTTCAGAGGACTAGGAACAGCCTCCTCGGGTTTATCGCCTGTTATCACCCTGTAAAGGAACCCAGTGATCCTGCAAACAGCATGTGTGTGCTCAGAGAGCGGGAACGCCCAGGACGGCAGGGGAGTTGCTTTCCCAAGGGGAGGCAATCCAGGTCCCCTTGCAGGACCCTGAGCTTTCCTGCCTCTCTGTTTGGCTGCCCCCGGGGGGGAGCTCAAAATGAGGAGAAAAGCGCGTTTACCTACAAACGATGTAGTGCAGACACCACGCAAACTCCACGGCTGCTCCCGTCCCAGCCTTGAGGCCGGAGCACACCAGCCGAAGCATGTGCTGGGGGAGAACAGAGTCCAGAACCAAGCTGGGGTCAGAACAGCAGAGTTAATGGAGGCACAGGCCAGAGCACAAGCACGACAGACAACCGACGGGGACGCTACCCCAGCCCGGCGAGCAGGGACCTGCTCTCCCCCGTACTGGGGGCCACACGCTCCAAAACCATGCCTGGAAGAGACTCTTCCCAAAGGGCTGCAGCCTCAGGCGCCTCTAAGGCCCCGCACAAGCTGTCCCTGTTGGTGACAGGGCCCGGGGACACCTTGGCCGAAGTCACGTTTTTGCGGGGGGGGGGGGCCACGGGGTGGGGGCTGTCAAGCCGATCTTTTCCTTTGCAGGAGGAATATGGCCATAATTTCCCTGTGAGCCTACCCTGCTCGACACTGTCCTTTACCAAAATACCACAGCTGTCTGCTCAGATGATGCTGAGGGAAAGGAGTCAGGCCCCGCGCCCTGATCCGCAACAAAACCTCTGTAGTTCCGGTAGAATTCTGCTCTGACCTATTAATATCACTGGGATGGGAAAGGCGTTGTTGTGCCCGGCACGCAAATACCATGCCGGGCCCCAGGGCCCATCCTGATGCAGGGTTAAAGAGGCTCGGACTCACGGCACGATCTCTGTGGGGGCTTCCTTGGCTTGGAGGAGCTGCGAGAGGACGTAGCCCAGACCTTCCAGCACAGCCTCGTGGGGGGACTGCAATCAAAGGGAACAGAGCTAATCCCGGGTGACAGAGCCGGGGGGATCCCGGGGTGCCAGCTGCGGTCAGAGGGCGATACCTCTTTGTAACGCCAAACCAAGCAGCTGAGCGGCGCAGTCCCTCCGCGCCTGGGGAAGAGGGGGGCACAGCAGGGGACCGGCAGTGACAGAACAAGCTGTGGCCACACTGAAGCCGAGCTGTGTCCCCTCCCCGGACCCACACGGGCTGCAGCACATGGGACCCATGAGCCCAAACACAGCAGCAGTGCCGCCGTGGGCGTTCAGATCTGCACATGAAGCCCTGCTCGCTGTGTTGGCCTGCTGGACCCAAGCGGTACGGAGGGGAGAAGCCTGCAGCTCCCCGCGTTAGAGACTGTTTATCGGCAAGCCGCGGTTATGGATGTGAGAGATTCAGCTGGAAAAGGGCACAAGGTGGTGACCTGAGCCCCGAAAATGGAGTGCAGGAAAGCCCATGAGAGACCCTCACCCACAAGGGAGAAGCCCCATGCAGAGGGGTGTCTGCCCGTAGCCACAGCCGGCAGGAGGGCTGGTAACTCCGCACTGCCAGACGTGTCCAAAGGGCATAAGAAACGACATTGTTCTGGGGCAGGGCAGGGGAAGAGTGCGGCCGAGCCATTTCACGTACCTGGATGCAGGATGCCAGCACCGGAATGATGCCCTGAGGCAGAAGCTGCTTCCTCACAGCTTCACTTTCCACTACCAGGTTCCCCAGCGTGTACAAACACAGCTCCTGAAACACACCCAGGAGAGCGGGTCACCTCCTCCGCACTCCCCAGCGGAACCCGGGGCAGCCGGCAGGGCCTCTAGGGCCCTGCACCCCGGGACCGGGGCACACGCTTCCCCTGAGCGGGGCAGAAGCTGTCTTCAGAGGGGTGTGCACAGATGGATACTGCCGGACTCTCCAGTTACCCCGTTCCCAGCTGCATCAGCTTCAATTTCTCCTTTTTCTACCTGGCTCAGGTTGGGATATGATCACTTCTACTTCGGAGGTTTTTCAGGCTTTGAAATTATTGCTGCATCATTTCCCTGAGTCTCCTCTAATCCCACAGTATTCTCCTGGAGGCTGCCCGTGTGTTGCGTTAAAATGTGGTCATCACCTTGGGGTTGCTCCCCACCCCGTCCCTGATGCCGTCTGCTTCTCAGAGGAGCGTAGCGTGCTGCTCGGCAGCTGGCAAACCACACGGGCGTCCCAGAGCTACTCTGCCTGTCGGCTCCTTCACCCCGGATCAAACTGCACAGCTCGGAGCTACAGCCATTCTGCTCTTCTCCGGACCTGGAGGAAAGCCTCCTTGCTGGCTGCGTGAAGGTAAGCTGACAAAGCTGCCGTCCCTGCATCCCAGCCTGCCACCACTCATTTCTTTCACTTTTTCAAGATCTTTACAAACACCTAAACTGACCTGCATCTATTATTTCTGCTTTACCCACCACACAGACACCAAGGTACCTCCTGTCCAGGCCCAGCCCGCATCAAGAGGCCACCCCACGCGTCTCGGATGATGGAGTCCAACTGCCACAGCCTGCAGTCCCTGCTTCCCCAAACGGAGCTTGGAGCTGAAGAGGAGCAACCCATCGCAAACGGCGCAAATCCCTGTGTCCTGGGCTGCGGCAGAAGGATTTCCCTGTCCGAGATGAGCCTTGGGAGAACTGAAGAACAGCCTGCAGCTACCTGGAAGGAGGTGCAAACACCATGGAACCAAACTCCTCTTGGTGTCGGGATGGGGCACAGTGAAGGGGGTCTCCATATTTCCAAGACTTGGCCAGACAAAGCCTCACCACCCTGGGCTAGCTCCAAGGGGAAGGACGGACTAGAGACTTCCTGAGGGCCCCTTGACTTGGCCAGACAAAGCCTTGCCACCCTGGGCTAGCTCCAAGGGGAAGGACGGACTAGAGACTTCCTGAGGGCCCCTTCCCACCAGCACTCCGATGTGAGCCATGTTAGGCTAAGGCTGGCCAAAAGAGGTCAACACCCTACCACTCCCAAAGGATTATCAGGAGCCAGAGGCCTGGCAAACGCAAGCACGGATCTTACCGTGAACTCTACGCTGTGTCCCGAGAGGTAGGTGAGGAGGTAGGAGGTCACTGGTAGACACGCCTCAGCCACAGCAGGGTCACTGGAGTGGGAGAGCTCGTGGAGACAGCGGGCCGCCTCCATCTGCATGTCAGCCAGGCTGCTGGTGAAGAGCCCGATGAGTGTCCGGATGCTGCCGTCCAGCCTGGTGGAACCCAAAGGGTGCTGTCACCTCCTGCCTTCTCACCCTCGGCCACGCACCCGCTCACCCACGCAACGACGGGGACAAAGGGCCACTCTGGACGTGCCCTTGGTAACAGCCCCGCAGTGCCAAACCCGGGCTGACCTGACAAACTTCTGCTGAGTCTCCTTGTTCTGCAGAGCCCAGCGGAGGCGGCCGAGTGAGCTTTTCCTGTCCTCTGAACCCCTCTGCACACCTCTGAGCAGCTGAAGAACCTATCCCAAGAATTAAAAGACGGGTGAATTTCAAGCAGTGTCAGGGTTGGAATTTCATCCCATTAATCCTGGAGGCAAAGGAACCCAGGGCACAAGTTCAGAGGGTCACAAAGAACCTCATTGTTTCTCACCGTGTGGTGGCAACTCGGAGAACGCTCCCAAACCCACCTCCACCCAGGGTCCTCCACATGCTGGGAAGTCCTCTCAGACCCCCACCAATATGGAGAACATCATGCTCCTCACCTCGTCCTCCGAGAGAGGGCCCGGCATGCTCTCTGCTCCATCCTGCCCACCCTCCTCTGCAGTGTCCTCCCGCAGAAGCCGCTTGCTGACCAGCTGCTCCTGCCGCCGGGCTTTCCTGAGGGCTGCGATCGAATCGGTCCCCGTCACCACCTGCCTGGGTCAAGCCGCTTTTCCATCCCACCAAAGAGCCTTTGAACGGGGAGAAACTGCCAGTTCCTCCTCGTGCGAGGCAGGGAGGGACGAGGCACAAGGCAGTGACCACGTTGAGACTGGCCATGAAGCCACGGCTGGGCAAACTGGCATGAAGGCAGGCGAGAGGCATGAGGAGCGTGGTGGGAGGGACACAAGGCCGGTTGTCCATAGGCAAGACCTTGGAAAACCCAAATCACTGGCAACTGATTCACCCAGGGCAGAAAAGGCATGTGAATGAAAAAAAAAAAACAAAACACCACAAAATAAGGCTGCAAAATGCTTCCCGGAGTGGGCAGGGAGGCCACAGATGCCATTTCCCAGTGGGGATGCGCAACCAGATGGGGCCGGGGCTCTATTTGGCTCCTGCTGCGGGACAGAGATGGCGACCAGGGGGCTCCCACCCGCGGCCCCGACACCCCCGGGGGATGGGGGGGCCCACAACCGCCCCGGGGCCTGGCCCCGACACCCGCGGGGGATGTGGGCGGCCACAAACCCCTCCCGGGGCCCGCCTCTGTCCCCGTCCCCGCCGCGGACCTGCCTCCCGCTCCCGCCGCCGGGCCCGCAGCTCCTCCGCGCTCCGGCCGCCCCCGGGCACGGCCCCGCGCCGCCGCCGGCCCCACATGGCGGCGGGCAGGAGGAGGAGCGGCGGCAGGAGGAGGAGGAGGAGAGGGCGGGCCGCGGGGAGGAGGCTGGGCCGGGCGCGGCCGCTGGGCCGGGCGCTGCCGTTGCCTGGTCCCCGGGAAGTCCCGGTGGCCGGGACGAGGCCCGTCGTCGGGGCTGTGCGCTCCCGGAGGGCTCGGCCCTGCGGCCCGGGGAGCCCCTGGGGCCCGGGCCCGGGCACCACCCACCTCCCCAGCGCGGGAGGACGGGGGCGGGCCCTCCCCGGGGCCGGGTCACGGTGGCCGTCGTGAGGGCCGGGGCTCAGGGCCCAAACACGGGGACATGGACGGGGACGTGGTGGGGACCAGCCTGAGGACGAGCTCCTGCGGCCTGGTTGGGGCTGCTCGGGACTTAAAGTCTCTTCTAATTCTTGGGAAAACTGGGCTTTGAGCAGACTCTGGTGTCCGGGTTTGTGAAAATATTTACGTTACAGCGGGTTTCAAGGTCTCACTTCCTTGCCACATGCAGGGACGAGGAGGAGCGAGACCCGAGCACTTGACCCAAGCTGCCAACAGGGCTATTTCATACCACGAACGGCATATTCAGTATAAATTAGAAGGTTTGCTGAGGAATTCTCTCTCTCTCTCTCCCTTGGTGGCGAGGGTCCAGAGCGCTGCTTGCCCCGGTGCCGGAGCCCTGAGCCCTTCCCTTCCTCCCGCAGCCGCAGCGCTCGCAGGGTCCCACATTGGCTGTCTCTGCGGGGAGTGCACGGCTCCTGCTGGTGGGATGGGCTGAGAACAGTCCGTGTCTATTTTATATTGGTATCGGCATCAATACTGGTTCTTTAGTGGTATTATTGTTAATTATCTAGTCCTATCCTATTAAATCCGTTTATATTTCATCCCTCAGGTTTCCTTGTTTTCCCCCGATTCCCCTTCCCAGGTGGGGAGGGGTCTTTGGGTGACAGAATAATTGCCTAAACAACAGTTTTTGTGGGTTCCTCAAGCCATAGCAGCCCTGCAGGGCAGAAACCAGCCCGCCTCCGAGCTCGGGAGGGGTTCCTGCCCTCACACAGGGCTGGGTTGCGTGTTTGTTGGAGCCAAAAAAGCCCAGAGACTTCCCAGAAACATAAGACAACAGGTCTTGGTGTCCTGGGATCTTCCGTGGTGGCAAAGAAAAGAATAAAGTCTCCAAACCCACATGTCTGAAGCAGGGTGTGGCTGGCCACTGGGTAGACAGAAGAGCTTATTTTTCCCCAGAAAGGCATTTGGAGGAAGTCGCCGTTGGCGGCCAGGAATGAGCAATTAAAAGGCACCAGGCCTTTGCTGACCTCGCCAAAAAGAGCAGCAAGGAGAGCTCAGAAAGGCTGCTACGACTTTTCCGCGGTGCACACAGCAGCAGTTTCGTGTAACCCGAGGGTGGAGGAGGGGAATGATAGAATCGCTGAACCCCTCTGCACCAGGAATCGCTCAAGGCAAGGCAGCAAAGCAGTGCAGTGCTCCGCCTGAGGTGCCAGGATCACGGAAACGAGCTGCAGTAGGTGTGACCACCAAAAGGAGACCTTCCCTTCATCCGTCCCAGCAGCAGAGTGCGTGGGACAGGCAGCTCCTGCCCCGCCGCTTTCGCACTGACGGTGTGTCTCCGTAAAGCCGCATTAACAACAACAAACTGGGAATCGCATCTTCTAGCCATGCAGTTTTGCTGCCTTTCTGAGGCACTTTCATTTCAGAACAGAGCATAAGCAACATAAGCAGAGAAGTCCTCGGGGAATGAAGAATCCCTGACAGGTCTTTCCAAACGCCTGGTGGTCTCCGCTCGCTGATGCAGAGCGTTAACATCTTGATGTAGGCACGGCCGGGGCATGGGGCAAGTGATGGGAGTTCCTCGGCCAAGCTGAGTAGCCAGCTTGCCAAGGAAGCCGACGCTGGGTGAAGAAGTGCCCCTCGCAGCATTGGGCTGCACACGCAGCGGTTGGGAATTTGCCCCGTCCCCGTCCTACATGGGACACCGGCATCTGGGGATGGTTTGGGTATCGGGTATGACAGCCTGGTGTCCTTCTGCATCGCTCAGCGCCCAGGGGGCTCCAAGGCACAGCAAGCCCAGAGCACCTGGAAGCAAAAGTGTGTTGGGGCTGGTCCTGAGAGTGCATTTAGGGCACCTTTACCGTGCTCTCTTCCCTCACCCTTCCTAGGAAAGCAAGCAGCATGGGCACTTAGACCAAAACCCTTCCCAGCCTGCGGCTGCGAGATCCCCTTTCCGCAGGGGGGCGAAGCAGAAGTGACTCGGGTGGCTGCTGCGTGATGCGAGGCTTCCCGTGGCACAGCAGTCCCCATCCTGCTCAGGAAGTCACTTGGCGGGAGCAAGGGGAGAGCCCGGGAGCCCGTCGCCAGGTCCGCGCCAGAGAGGATCTGAACGGCGGCGGGACGGGCTGTGGAAGCGCCAACGGCAGTGGGAAGACACCTGCAGGCAGCGAGGTCTCCTCCGGCTGGAGGCAGGGGGAGGGAGCTGAGCGCTCGCAGAGCCTTTGGCAACTCAGCCCTGGATTTGGCAGCAGGTAGAGGAAGCAGCCGTGGGGCAAGGTAACGTTTTGGTGTGAGCTGGCTGGTGAGTCACTGGGCAAATCCACCCCGGCTTCGAGCTGCCCTCGCAGCGAGGGGGACTGTACGCAAGGGCTGCAGGAGAGCTTCCCCCCAGGAGGGACGGCACGGCACGGCACAGAGAGGTAGGGAGAGCTCCGTCCTCCCGGGTTTGTGAGACACGGCCAAGAAAAGCCGTGGCTGATCGGGGCTATAGTGCCGGCAACAGACCTGCTCAGAGCAAGGGGTTGGACTGGAGACCCCCAGGGGCTCCTCGCCACCGCCCCGGCTGGGTGCTCGGGCAGAGCTGAGTCAGCGCATTCTGAGGAGCCGTTAATCTTTGCTTGCTGCTTCGTTGCAATCTGTTGATAAGACTCTCCCGTCAGCTGGGTGGCAAAGCAGCACTCGATGCTGACGGGGATGCACACAGACCCTCCAAAATTATTTTTTCCTGTCCCCTTGGAGGCTGGTAATGAATTAGATTGCTGGGAAAGGAAAATATGAAGCCTTCTGTTGCAATTTCCTGCCCCAGATTGCAGCGCGTGCCACGCAGAGAAGCAAACAGAGCTGCGGCTCTCCCATCCTGCGGTCAGACAGAGATGTCTGGCTTCGCCGTCCGTAACTCGACATTTCAAGTTTCTCCTGATCCCTGGGATTTCCTGCTCACTTGGGAACGGGAGTCCGCAGCCCGGCAGCCCAGGCAGGAAAGCAGGGAGCCCGGCGGCCCGCCGCCTCAGGAGGAGCTGTGCAGAAAAACCCTGCTTTTGGGGTGGGGTGAGACCAGCGCCACCGACTCCCTGCCCGGGAGCGGGTGGCACAGGCGTAGCTCCTGGGTGTTTCACTGGTGATTCGAGCTTTCCCCTGAGTCAGGAGTAGACAGGCGGGTGCTGGTGGGGTGCCCCGGACCCACGCGGAGGGCGGTTGGGCAGGAGGGATGAGGGCGGCGCGGTGGTGGCTCTGCGGGGCTCAACCTGGCCCAAGCCAGAGGGATCTGAATGGTCCCCCTCAGCTGCCACAAGAGAGCTGCCTTTCACCCTTGTTCTCCTCGTTTCTAGGTTGTTCACCATGAACGTGGCTGTTCTCCTCCTCCTGGGGCTGGGGTTTTTGGAGGCAGAAGGCAGGTGTTTCTTCAATCGCACTCAGGAGTACTGTGTGTGCTACCACCTGTCCCAGGAAACTGTAAGCAGCATCATCCAGTGCCTCGCAGCCTCTGTCGTGGAGTTTCAGGGGGGAGAGCTGGAGAGATACGTAGCCTTCCCCATCAGCGATCTGGACCCCTCCTCCATTGAAACGCTGGGCTCCCTTCTCATCAGAAAAATAATTTTTAGGGATCTCCTGGTGCCTGAGATACTCCTTGCCCGGGTCCTGAAGTTCTTCTCCTACACTCAGGTGCGGGAGCTGGTGTTTGAGAGCTGCATTTTCAAAGGGAGAGGCAACTGGGAGGAAATGGCCAACAAGGACTTGCCCATCTTGTCCCTGCGCTTCCACAACGTGACATCTGCCCTGCTGACGGGCCACCAGCAGGACTTCTCCAGCCTGAGCAGCTGGCTGGGGACCCTGCAGGAGCTGTCTGTCACTGGTTCCCACGTCACCAGCCTGCCTTGTGGCATCGGGAGGGTGTTCAGAGCTCTGCTCTTCCTGGACTTGGCACAAAACAGCCTGGGGGATGAGAGCTTGGCGTCCGCCTTCTGCAGCGGGGCTTTCCCTCAGCTCCAGGTGCTGAGTCTGCAAGGCAACAACCTGACATCCTACCACCGCGTGTGCGAAAGTGTGCGGCTGCTGCCTGAGCTTCAGCATCTAGATCTCAGCCAGAACAAGCTCACGGCAGACCCATCCTCCTCCTGCCAGTGGCCAGTGGCCCTCCAGATCTTTAACTTGTCTGCCACTGGCTTGGATGAAGTCCTCACACCTCTGCCTCCCAGCCTAGAAGTGCTGGACATGAGCTGCAACCACCTCCGTGCTGTAGACATCTCCCTCAGCTCCCTGAAGAAGCTCTTCCTCAGCCAAAACATGCTGCGGGCTGTTCCCTCCATCAGGAATTTCCCCATGTTGGACACCCTCCACCTCGACAACAACTCGATTGCGGAGCTGCCGTGGGACGAGGTGAAGCACCTGTGGGATGTGGCTGCTGCTGGCAACCCCTACAACTGTTCGTGCTCCGGGGCTGGGGGACTGCAGGCGCTGGCAGCCACGGGCCACCTTGGGCAGGGCTGGCCCCAGGACTACACCTGTCAGTCCCCCCCTGGCTACCGGGGCAGGCTGGTGAAGGACGTGCCGGTCTCGGTTCTGCGGTGTAACAGTGCCGCGGTGATCGCCCCCGTCTGCGTTGCCCTTGCCCTGCTCGGCGTAGCCGGTGCTGTCTTCCTGGTCAGGTCCAGGCCCGGGCTGCTCCGGCCCTGCCGCAGGGTGTGAAGGGGCTGTGCCACCGTTTCCCACCAGTGCTTCCCCGCAGGGGATCAGCCCCGGGGGCTGCAAGGCCAGGAGCTCCGTGGGAAGACTCACGGGACCCCCAAGTGCTGGTGAGGGGCTCTCTCGGTGTCCCCAGGAGCAGGGGACCGTCCCCAGCATTTCTCCCACGGTGGCTGTGGCTTTGCCCATCCAAGTTTTGGGGAAACCCCCCCAAGCAAAACCCCTTGCCGTGCTCTGCCCCAGGGCTGCACCGCCCCAGAGGGGCTTTCCTTAATGGCCAACTCCAACTCCCCAAGCCCCAATGTGCACCCGTCGCCCTGTGATACCGTCTGCCCCGGACACGAGGAGTTTGGCTCCATCATATTTGCAGGTGGTGCTCAGATGCCCCAAGCCTCGCTGGGGTCCGGTGGTGTCCGTCCCCCCCCGAGCCCCACCACCACCGTGTAGCCCTGTGCCCTCCCAGCCCGGCCGTCCTTGCAGCCTCTGCTGACCCTCCACCTCTCCATGGCTGGGCCACGGCTGTGAGGGCGGCTGGGTTGTGAGGATGGCTGCTTAACTGCTATTCGGCATAAGGGAAAAACCACAAAAGACAGGAAAATGAATAAATTAAACACCCCTATACGCAAATGCTAACGAGCGGGAGGGAGCAGAGACCGCAACCAAGAGCCGAGCTCTCAAGGCACTGGTGGACAAACCCCTCAAGTGTCACCTCAAAGAGGTTTAACTGGAAACTGTTTAACTGATTGATAAGAAGAAACGGGTTTATTCTGGGTTATTCAGAAAACGTCTCATAGTAAAGAGAAAAATCGATTGCGGGATGCTGAGGGAGAGCAGGGGAACGCTTACGGGGAGGATCAAAGGCAGGATCATGGTGGGCGGGTGGGGAAGGGACGAGGGTGGGAAAACGGGGATGAGGAAGGAGGGGTCTGGTCGTAGGCAGGCAGCGCTCGCCTGCCCGGCGCTTCGTCCCCATGGTCTGTCCTCCCTTCTCATTAAAATCTGCTCCCGGGTAATTTCTGTCACCCCGCTCTATTCTGTTTGTGCACGTGTCCGTGCACCCCGTGAGCAAACACGGGCTGGACGAACCGGTGGGTGGGAAACCGGAGCCTGGAAAAACCCAAGGCTGGAGCTGGGGCTAAACAGGGTGCAGGGTCCATCCGCGGGTCTGTGATGGGCTTGGGGTCTGTTCGGGGCACAGGGGTGGGGGTGTGGGCTTGTGCCGCGGGCCCACGTCAGCCCTGAGCAGCTGGAGGGGAGGGCTGGGGCCGTGGCGCCCGGGTGCTGTGCTCCCGGGAGCGCCGTGGGTGGTTAGATGGGTGCCAGCGAAGGCCACCGCTCTGCTCGTGTGGGCCCGCGTGGACCTGTGTGTACACCTGGTGTCTGCTTTTGCGCCCGGGGGCTGGTGCTCGGCCCCGCTGCTGGGTGGACCATGGGAAGGGGGAGCAGCAGCCGCCGTCTGATGGATGAGGAAGGAGAAATCCCTGTGTCTCCCAATCCGAGGATTTGCTTTCCCTCCGCAGCACCCACATGAGGCACAAACCCACCCCGTGCTCCGCTCCTGATGGAGCCCTGGGTGCGATGATATCTTGTGTCCAGCCTGAAGACGTTTGGGCAGGCGGGGGCTTGGAAAGCCAGGAGCAGCGCTGTAACCTCATTCTGTACGGGGAATAGCGGCAGATGGAGGGACGCACGTGGGTCTCCTTGTTGCGCCTGGTCCTGTCCAAATGCAAGGGGCAGGAGCTGTACCAGGACCTCACTCCTGTCTCCCACAGGCCGCATTTCACAGACCATGTAGATCCTCAGCTTCAGCATTTCCTTTTGTGCTTTCTTGGTATGACTGATCTCCAGTAAATGTGATTCTGTGGTTTGTGGTTGCTTCTGGTGTCTAGAAAACCCTTCATGATAGTCCGAGGTCCCTCATCTCCTGTCCCCGGCTTGCAAAGATGTCCCTCCTGCAGCGGGCAGCACGCTCACGGTGTGAATGGGTCCCAGCACCCACCTGCCTCCCACAGCCCCGCTGCCTCCTTGCCCAGTGGGGCTCAGCCTCTAGAACACGGTGCCTCCAGGCTGGTTCTGGTGGATGAAAAGTTGGACATGAGCCGACAATGTGTGCTCGCAGCCCAGAAGGCCAATCGCATCCTGGGCTGCATCAAAAGAAGCGTGGCCAGCAGATCCAGAGAGGGGATTCTCCCCCTCTACTCTGCTCTCCTGAGACCCCACCTGGAGTGCTGTGTCCAGCTCTGGAGCCCTCAGCACAAGGAGGACATGGAGCTGTTGGAGCAGGGCCAGAGGAGGCCCCGGCAATGGTGGGAGGGCTGGAGCCCCTCTGCTGTGAGAACAGGCTGAGAGAGCTGGGGGGGTTCAGCCTGGAGAAGAGAAGGCTCCGGGGAGACCTTAGAGCCCCTTCCAGTCCCTGAAGGGGCTCCAGGAAAGCTGGGAAGGGGCTGTTGGCAAGGGCATGTAGCGACAGGACGAGGGGCAATGTCTTAAACTAGAGCAGGGCAGGGTTAGATCAGCCATTAGGAAGAAGTTCTTTCTGCTGAGGGTGGTGAGACACTGGCCCAGGTTGCCCAGAGAGGTGGTGGAGACCCCATC
Source organism: Larus michahellis (assembly GCF_964199755.1). Taxonomy (NCBI): domain Eukaryota; kingdom Metazoa; phylum Chordata; class Aves; order Charadriiformes; family Laridae; genus Larus; species Larus michahellis. Next base: position 1,378,601 of record NC_133906.1, on the reverse strand, counting down.
CCTGGAGATGGGCTGCTCGTACGGAGACATCCCACTCGGCCTGACGGGACACAGGGCAGAGGGGCAACGGGCCGGCTCCTCCCCCATGCACCCGGAGCCAGCCAGGAGCCGGAGCAGCCCCCAAGGCCAGGCTGGATGAGGCTCTGAGCAACCTGATCTAGTTGAAGATGTCCCTGCTGACTGCAGGGGGGTCGGACTATATGGCCTTTAGAGGTCCCCTCCAACCCTACACATTCTGTGATTCAATGATTCTATGGACTCAGTGCGTGCCCGGCTCTGCCCCCATGGCTGTGCCCGACACGCATTAATAATGCAGGGGAACACGATCCCCCCTGTGTAACCCCATCCCCGCCCCTGTCTGAAACAGCAGCTCAGGGGCTGTCGGTGCTGAGCTGGCCATGGATGCTGGGGAGGTGAGTGCCGTTCTGGGGGACACCACGGGGCGGTTTGGAGGGATCTGTCCCCCTGCCTTCGGTGCGGCATGGCCGGACGCTGCCAAGCTCCCCAGGGGCTGCTCCGGCTCCTGGCTGGCGCCGGGTGCGTGGAGCAGGAGCCGGCTCGTTGCCCCTCTGCCCTATGTCCCGTCAGGCCGAGCGGGATGTCTCCGTACGAGCAGCCGTGGGACTCCACCAGGCAGCAGGTAGAGCTGGTGCTGGGGACACCTGCCTTCAGCCCAAACCCCCACACCGGGGAGACGGGCCAGGGCAGCAGCCACAGCCGTGGTGGCACTTAGGACCATTGGCCACGCTGGTGGGGCTGGCTTAGGCGGGGACGATGGGGAGGGGGCGTCCCCCCCGCCCCTGGTGGCTCTGAGCACGGTGGTCATAGCGGGAGGGCTCAGGGAGGGTGTGAGGCTCTGGGACCCAGCCCCAGGCTGCGGGGGGAGGCGGAGCTGGGGCAGGTGGGGATGAACCCCCCGCACCACCCCACGCTCGGTGTTTTCAGGGCCGGGGGAAAGCTGGGGGGCCAGCGGCAACGACCCTCTGCAGCTTCTCTTTGCTGGGAAGGAAATCCAGGTGAGAGCGATGGGGACACGGGCATGGAGGGGACGAGGGTCCCCAGGGAACCAGACAGGATCAGGGAGCCCTGTTGCAGCCCCCGGCCGTGCTTGGGACCCAGATGGGTGCTGAGGTCTTGGGCTGATCCTGCCCTGCACCCCCAGGGGCCCCTCTCTTGTGGGGGGCTTTTGGGGGTTACCGGAGAGCGGGGGAAGGGAAGGGGTGTCCCCCCACCCCCATCATCTCCATCCCAGTGTGCCCAGCCCCTCCTTTAGCCTGCGCTGGTCATACTGGGATGGGGGAATGCTGAATATTTTCACCCTCCCTCCCCCGCGCCAGGACAGCTGCTTGACTGTCGATGGCATCTTCCGCTTGGATGCAGGACAGGTATTGTGGGGGCCCTTCTTCTGCACCCCTGTCCCCAGCCAGGGACACGCTGGCCCAAGCCGCGGTCCTGGAGGGACTGGGCACCGCTGCCAGCTCCTCGGGTGTCACAGGCAGTGCTGGGGACGCGGGGCTTGGTCCTATGGGTGGCTCTGCTGCTGTTGCTCACCCCTTCCCTCTTTCCTCTTGGCTGCTGGGAGGTGGCCGCTGTGCTGGGATGTGCTGTCTGTGCCCCACTGCCCCTGCTGTGCTCTCTCCGGTGTGCTGTGTGCCACCGTGCCATGCCGTGCCACCCATGCCATGCCATGCCACCCATGCCCTGCATGCTGTGCATCTACACCGTGCCATCCATACTGGGCTACCTGTGCTGTGCTGACCGATCCACGCCAATGCCCTCTGCGCTGGACCACCTGCACCATGGTGGCCCAGCCATGCCATGCCGTGCCGTGCCATGCTGGCTGTGCCGCACCATCCCCGCTCTGCTGGCGCCGTCTCTCCCACCAGGAGAAGATCCTGGAGTTGGCAAGACCCCAGCTGGCCCTGCTTCCCCTTGGCTACAGCGTGTCCCTGCTGCTGTGGGCCCCCCATGGCCCCGGGACCCAGCTGCCATTCCAGAGCATCGTCTGGCGGGTGAGGGCACAGGACATGGCAGGGTAGAGGTGACGGGGAGAGGTGACAGTGCAACTGCACGGTGCTGGGCTCCCGGGTCGTCCGACTGACCCCAGTCCTGCTGGTCTGGGTGTGAGAACCAGCCACGGGCGCCAAGAGCCAACGGCTCCCAGCTTGACCAGCTTGTCCCCAGGTGATCGACACCGTCTTCCAAGAGCTGGAAGCCGTGGGGAGCGACGCACAGCACCTGCAAACTGTCAGCCTGGTCCAGGTAGGGCAGGAGCAGGGCTGGCCAGGGTGCCCCGGGGTGGGGGTCCCGTCCCCCCTCTGCCACTGGCCGGACCCTGCTGCGCCGAGGGGCATGTGGTGCCCCAGTACTGGCGTCCAGTTCCATATGCCAGAAGGTGACTGTGAGCTGGATACCTTCAGATCCCAGGTTTTCTCACCTCTTCGCAGGACTTCCTGGGGGTGGGAAGCCTGGGCTGCCCGTGGGGCATCTCCCAGGCTCCGGCAGCACGGTGGGAACGGGGGAGCCCTCTAACACCTCCCTGCCCACCGCATGGTGGGCTTCTGGTACCAGCCACCGCTCCCTGCGGCCTGGAGGTCCCCCCCAGCGTGTGCCAGGTTGGCACAGGAGCCATGCCATCTCCTTCCACCAGGCTGGGTCCTGCCCTTTGGCTCTGGGATGCTGCCAGGGACCTGCCAAGCTCCACAAAGGGCTCGGGCGTTCCCAGGCCTCTGCCTTTCCCCAACCCCGGGGCTGGAAAAGCTGGAAGTGACCCTGAGATCTTGCCCTTCCCAGCCCCTTCCTGTGCATGGCCACCAGCAACCGGGGCCCCCGGGGGGTGCGGGATGCCAGGAGCCCCCTCTTTCTGCCCCCTCCCCAGCCTAACACAGCCCCGTTCCAGGTCGGTGCCCACGACAAAGCCTGGGACCTGCTCCATCCTGATGGCCGAGCCCTGCAAGTGATGGATGTCGCACCCCTGGGCCTGTAGGTACCTGATGCTCCGTGGTGGGGCAGCTACTCCTGGGGGGGGCTGGTAGCCCAACGCCGAGCGTGGGGCCGGGCAGGGAGCACAGTGCCCAGCCAGGGGCATCCTTCACAGGGCCCGGGTGTGCAGGAGGTGGGTGGACACGACCATCCTCGCTCGTTCTTACCTCCCTTTGCTTCCAGGATGGTGGAGGAGGCGATGGAAATCACTGTGCCCGATGCCCAGGCTGCCATCAGTGTCTATGCCTGGGGGCTGGGTGCCGTCCCGGCGCTGCAGCCCCCCGCAGACGGGCGCTCGGCCACGCCGGGGTGAGGGATTAGGTCGATGTCCTGCAGGATCGGGAAGGAGCGGGCATGGGGCTGGCTCTAGGCACAGCCGCAGCCCTGCTCATGCTCCGGCCTCTCCCCAGAGCCGGCAGCCTCTTCACTCTCACCGTGGAGCGGGAGCTGGAGGGCGGCAGGCGCCAGCGCTCAGCTCTCAGGATCCTGGCGTCCCCCGGGGCCGTGGGCCCCTGCCCCGAGCCGTATGTACTGAGCCGGGTCCCCTCTCCAGCACCCCTGCAGTACCTGCAGGTGATGGAGGAGGGACACAGACACCCCAACAGGGAGCCGAGGGGTTGCTGCCACCCCACAGGGCTGTGGGCTTGCTCCCAGTGTGGCTAACCCATCCCCGGGCTCTCCCGCCTGGGCATGTGGGTCCCAGCCCCATCCCTCTCCCACCCCACACACAGGGCATCGGTCGCCGGCCACCTCCCGCCTGACACCGGCTGCCTGCCCTGGATCGTGGAGCGGCTGCTGGAGGGGAACAGCCTGACATTCCTGCTGCTGTGCGTGACGCTGCCAGGTAGCCCCCGGGGACTGGGACGCTGCTTTGGGGCATCCCTTCCCTGAGGTTTCACCCTTACCCTGCCCCACGCTCGACACTCGGTCCCTGGCTGCTGCCGGGGGACACCTGCAGCCATCGGAAGCCGGACACCGGCTCATCCCCGTCAGCCCTGACCCTGTGCCAGGCACCGGGATGTCCCCGTGCTGGCGGACACCCGCAGCCCCTGCCCAGGGCTTGCTGCTGTCCCAGACACCTCCAGAGAAGAGACGCTAGCGGCGCTGGGGCTGGCCCAGCGGGTGAAGGGCCTGGCCAAGACCATCTCAGCCACCCTCTGGGACCCCGCGCAAGAGGTCGCGGCACGGCGCAGGGAGATCCGAGGGCTGCGGACGGAGCTGCTGGCCGGAGATGGCCTCCCCGAGCAGAAGATGGCTGCGGCCCGGCTGCGGAGAGCCCTGCGGGAGCTGCAGGTGGGGAAATGCCCCTGGCCACCAGGTGGGACCAGGACGGCACCGATTCGCCTGGTCGGATGAGGTCTGGGCTCCATCCTTGTCCAGCACTGAGGGCAGGGGCTGGGGGCTGCCTGCCTGGGGGGTGGGACGTGTCCTTGGAGGTCTTCAGCACCCCAGCAAGGACTCCCAACCCATTTTGCAGGTGCTGAAGAGCCAAAGGTGGGAGAAGAAGCAGGCAGCAGCCGAGGAGCTCAGCACAAGCCAGATGCATCAGCCCAGCGACAAGGTGGGCACAGGTCAAGCCACAGCTCCCTCATCCAGGGACAACTACCGGTCGCAGTAGAAGCCCTGAATCCTGGTCTCCGTAATGTCTCCTCCAGCTCCCACAGGACCAGGTCTCCGCAGGGAGCGCAGTGCTGGGCCATCAGCCTGGGGACCAAACGCCCCTGACCGGTGCCAGCCTGGAGCCGGCAGGTGGGGAGCGTGGGGACGGGCACGTGCCCCACGCCTGGGTGGCTGATATGTGGGCACGGAGCGTCGCTTTGCGTGGTGGGAAACGGCTTTGGTCGGCCTGAGATAGGCCTCAGTCCTTCATTTAACCTGCTTTCTTCGGCCCCGCCACGCTCATTCTCCTTCCTTCTCCCCACCCAGGGGCGGGTGCCGGTGACAGCAGCCAGGGAGGGGACAGGCGGGCCCCGGTGAGTGCAGGGCAGGAGCCCTCACCGAACGAAGCACCACTGACCGGGGGTGACATGGTGAGTGGGAGCCCACTGGGTGCCCGGCTGCTGCTCCTGGGCAGGGGCAACACCCAGGGCCCGCAGTCCCCAGGCTGCCCGAGCCGGTTCTGCTCTCTGCCAGGCAGGGTGCTGGTGCCAGCCGTGCCCGTCGCTGGAGGTCCAGCACGCCCTGGCCAAGGCGCAGAGGCAGCGGCTGCGGGCTCACCACTGCCGGCTCCTCCAGCAAGAGCTCGGGGACGGGGCAGCGCCCGGCCAGGAGGCAACCGGGGAGGTGGGCATGGGAAGAGAGCCCATCACCGTGGGCTCCAGGCTCTCCTGTCCCAGGGCAGCCCCAGAGCTGTCCGCTGTCCCTTGTCCCTTTCAGTGGGACAGGGCTCGCTGGCAACAGGAGGTGGCCACCCTGGGCCTGAGCCTGGAAGCGGCCCGGAGGGAGCGGGAGGCGGCCGAGTGGGACCTGGAGGCCTTGCTGCAGAGCCACTGGCAGGAGAGGCAGGCCTGCAGGCAGGTGGGCAGGAAGGGCTGGGGACACACCTCTGGGCTGCCAGGGCCACGCCAGGCAGCCTCAGGTGTCCCCTCAGGTGCTTCAGGACCAGCAGCGCCTGGCAGAGGAGCAGAGGGAGGCACTGGACCGCCGGTACCGGGCGCTGCTGCAGGAGGTGCTGCGGGACGCCACGGAGCTCGCAGCTCACAACCAGCAGCTGCGGGAAGGCAGGCGGCCGGGCTCAGCCGATGCCACCACACAGACGCCCTGAGCCAGCATGCCAGGGCGGTGGGCACTGCTGCCCCGGCAGGATGGGGTGCTTGCAGACCCCCTGCCACCTCAACCCCCCCTCCCTGGAGTGAGCCACCAGCCCCAATGCCAGGGGACCAGCCAGCCCCAGCTAAAACAGAGGGCAAGGCCTCCCGCCCCGCCTGCTGAGAGTGCTCCCTGCAGAAACCCGGCCCAGGCAGCGTGCTCGCTGGCAGGAGGGGGGGAGCACTTCGCCCCTCTGCCCCCACCGGGAAAACCCTGGTCTGCTGCTGGGCACATGCCTGCGGGAGCACGGGCTTGGGCACAGCCCTGCAAGAGGAGCAGTGGACACGGTGGGAGGGCTGGTGGTCCCCCGGCTGCCACATGGAATAAAGCATGTGCCCCTTCACTGATGAGTGTCATCAGGCTTGGACGCGCCCCTGGCCCCCAAACCTCTGCCACGCGAAACAGATCCCTTCCCGCAGGGAGGACAGACACACATCTGCTCTTCAACCGCAACTTTAATAACCCCAGCCACAGCCAGCAGCGACTTCCGCCTGCCGGGAACTCGCTAGCCACAGCACCAGTACAAATTTGGGTGCTGTCTCCCTTTTGGGGACCAGATGAAACAGTTTCCACATCCCTCTAGTCCCCCATCTGCTCTACTCCAAGCAACAACACCATGTTTGAGAGGAGAGCAGCCCTTGAGCCAGGGGCTGGGGCAAGTGGTGGTCTGGAAAACCACAGAGAGGTGGGACAAACGCCTCTGGCTGTGGCATGCGGCTCTCCAGGCAGCGGCACCCAGCCCCGTGCCAAGGGCTTGTACCTCTAGAGACCTGGAGGGAGAACCCTCTTCCCCACCTCACCAGGGGCTCCGAGAGGTCACAGGCCAGCGGGAGTCACCTCCCACAGCGCCAAGACTCCCCTGAAGCCAAGGGCTGGGCGTCAGCTGGACACGTTGGATGGACGTGACCGCCCTGCCACGGGGAAGCACCATCCACGGGGTGCTTCAGACCAAGGCTGGCCTGGCAGCGACTGTGCAGCAGGGCTGCCCGCGCGCAGAGCCCGCAGCACGGCGGAGCTCACCACTGCAGCAGCATTGACAGGCACGAGAAATGTGTGCGCCCTTTGGTGTGGGGAAGATGGGGGAAGCAGCTCGAGAACGCGATACGTCACATGAACGAGGCACTCGGGACTCACCCTCCAGGCTGGGCTCATGCAATTGCACAGGAGTCCCATGGCACAGAGCCCGGCCAGGCTGGGATAGGGTCCAGCTTCCCCCCTGGACACAGGGACAGGGCACCCTCCCCCTCAGCACACCTCCTCCAGGGGACCCCGCTAGTCTTGCATGTGCCCACCAGTAACGACTCCCTGCAAACAGCAGGGCAGGGAGCAGAACACCGCTGTGCTTCCAACGCCAGCCCCAGCACAAGCACTAAACACCCCTGAGGAACGACTAAAGCCTGCCCCGACGCACGCAGGGCAGGAAGGCAGCAGCTACGTGACCCCATAGTACAAGTGAACAGCAAGGCCGATGCATGAGACGGCAACGAAGAAGAGGAGGGTGAGCTGCAGGTTGAAGAGGGTGACGGACAGGAAGGCGTTGACCAGGATAGAGCAGGAGATCACGAAGAGCCTGGTGATGTTACTGCTGTGCTTCATGACCACGGACATGATCAAACCGTTGACGGCCTGGCTGACCACAATCACCAGCACCCAGGAGGAGAAGCCCTCCAAGAAACCGCCCTCTGTGCTGCTCCAGAAGTAGCCGATCAAGTTGAGCAGGACCCCAAAGAAGTAAAGGAAGAGGTTCTGAAGGCTGAGAGGCAGCGCCTGAGTTTTCAGGATGGCTTCCGTGTAGACAGCAGACAAGCCCGAGATCAGGCAGTACACCGAGATCAGCAACAAGCCCACCAGCGTGATGTGCAGCCGCATCACGGAGGGGCTGCCAGGGTCCTGCAGGCCGCCACAGCTGTAGCTCACCCCAGCAGCCACCAGCAGGAAGAGAGCCAGCCATTTGCGCATGCTGAGTCTTTGGCGCAGGAAGAGGCTGTAGAGGAGCGCGGTGCTGACGATCTTCAAGTTACTCAAGACCTGGTAGGTGCTGGGATCCATGAAGAGCTGCATGTGAACCACCAGGTTGTTGTTAGCAGCATAGAGCAGGGCAGAGAGGGCGAAGGGGGCAACGTGGCGCCACGACACGGCGACTCCCAACAGCTCCCGGTCCCAGGTCAGCAGGAACAGGAGGGAGAAGACCAGTTTTGTCAGCTCAACGAGAACCACGACGGAGGCAGAGCTGAAGGGGATCATCCCGTCGACCTTGCACAGGGTCAGGAGGGGAGCATGAGAGCCGTATATGGCTACAGATAAGACGAGCATCAGTCCCCACAGCCCCCTCCGGAGCACCCGGTTTGCAGAGCCAGCAGCATTACCAAACATCACCATTTTCAGGCAGTAGCCAGCGAGGGCGAGCTGCTATCAGTGCAGAGAGGTCAGACAGACTCCCACCCTAGAACATTCAAGAAGAGACCAAATACCATTAATTTAATGAGCCTGGTTAAAACAGGATGTTACCTGCTACATTTCTGATGCAGTGAAAGAGAACAGTTTTGTCTTTTGTTAGGAAGAGAACTACAAGCCTCCCCAGGAAGCCACACAAAGCATGTTCCTAGGGCAAAGCGTGGGCTCGGTGGAAGGGCGTACGGGTGGTGAGTGTGATGACATGTCACAGGCAGCCTTTCAGTCCGCAGGGGCATGGGGAGAGAGGTAAGGGGAAAAGGCAGCTGGCAAACCGTTGGCTGCCGATGCTTCCAAGCTACTGTGCGTTAGTGGAGTGATCACTGCTGTCACGGTGCTCTAATAAGCACCCCATAACCAGACCCGCTGATGTCTCGCAACGACGTGGTGTAAAGCCCTTTTCCAGTGGAAAATAACGGTGCAGGTGATGTGCCTCTGAAAGCCCTAGGAATCTTCCGTGCCTGCTAACTAAGGAGTACCGTTCCTACAGTCACTGCTGCCAAAGGACTTCTTGCTAGTCCCGACCTTTTTTCAGAGAGCTCAAATAGTCCCGGATTGTCTTTTCAACATTGGGGACAGCATAGTTCTGAGCGGCATATATCCCTGTGCAGGTCCCAGCCACAAATCCCAGGACGGCCGAGAAGCGAAGTTTGGCTACCAGGTAGCCCGCCAGGAAGCCTTTGAGAAAGGGCGAGGCCAGCAGAGAGCCATCCTGTGGAAAAGAGCCAAAAGTGAGACACAAGGCGGGGGGGGGGGGGGTGTGTGTGTGTGGGGAATGCCAAGCAGGCACGCGCCCCAGGCACTTTTTTAATGAAGCTCCCTCAAAACGGGGTGCCTGGCGCACCCCGAGGCACGCAGAGCGGGACACAGGCTGGGGAAGCGCCTTACCTGCCCCACGCCGGCGTGCACCTCGTCCTCCACCCGGCGCTGCAGGCTCTCCAGCTGGTCCTTCAGGAAGGCGAGGTCCTTCAGCTTGGGCAGCGAGTCCTGGGGGAGACACGCAGGATGATGCCCGGCCCCACGCACGGCACCCGGGGACAGGGGGACGCGCCCGGAGACCGCTCAGGCCGAGTTCCGCCCCGCCAGGCCCGTCCCGGCCCTGCCCGCCGCGCCTCCCCGCTCACCTTATCGTCCGCCATCTTAGCGCAGGCACCGCCCAGCGCGCGGGCACCGCCCGTCGCTGATTGGGCCGCGGCGACGCACGTGACGCCGCGCGCACCGCCCCCCCCTCCCCCCTCCCCGCCGTCTCCCCGCCGCCGGCCCGCCCGCCGCCATCTTGAGGCGGGGGTTGGCTGGGCGCCGCCATGATGGCGAGGACGCCACCTCCCCCCTGAGGGCCGGCCCTGCGGGGGCGGAGGCGGAGGGCGTTGCAGTGGAGTTGTGGTGGCTGCTGCCGGGGCACTGGGCACTGGGTGCTGGGGAGCGGTGGCTGATGCCGGGGAAGGAGACCCTGAGGGGAGTTGTTTGTCCTGTGCCTGTGTGAGGGAAGGGCCTTGGTGGGCCTGGAGTGGGGCTGTGGGCTGTGGGCTGTGCCCGTGGTCCTGCTCTGCCCCGAGCAGGTGGGAGCTGTTGGCGGTGCATGTGCTGATGCCCAGCAACAGGACAAGAGGTAATGGGCACAAACTTGACCATAGGAAGTTCCACCTAAACATGAGGAGGAACTTCTTTACCCTGAGGGCAGCAGAGCCCTGGCACAGGCTGCCCAGAGAGGTGGTGGAGTCTCCGTCTCTGGAGACATCCCAAACCCGCCTGGACGCGTTCCTGTGCCACCTGCTCTGGGTGACCCTGCTCTGGCAGGGGGTTGGACTGGGTGATTGATCTCCAGAGGTCCCTTCCAACCCCTGCCAGTCTGGGATTCTGTGTGCAGTCGCTGGCCTGGCATGGCTGGGGTGTGGGGGCCTTCAGCACAGGATGGGATTACTGAATGGTTTAGGTTGGAAGAGACCTTAAAGATCAGCTAGTTCCAGCTCCCTGCCATGGGCAGGGACACCTCCCACCCAGGGTGGGCGCATGCTCCTGTGACTGTGTTCTCAGAGGGATCTCTTTGCGTGGCGGTTGCTGTTGCGGGTGTCCAAGGATCAGCCCAGTGTCTGCCCTGGGCAGCACAGGGGGATTCCCCCCTCCCGGGCCCAGCAGGCCAGCAGGGAGCTGTGAGACAGTAGCTGGTGATACAGTAGCCTTCAACAGCACGAAAGGACATGTACATAGCTGGGGTGGAAGGCCCCTCAGGCCTTACGGACACCGACCTAAAAAGAACATATGGTTTCCTCCTTACTGGAATAATGTAGCTGCGTTTGAAATGCTTTGTAACCGGACGGGCTAAACATCTGCAGGGTTTAGCTGGATAAAAGGAAGTCTTGAGACATTGTATCCTTGAGTGGAGTAGATGGGGAGAGGTGCTAGAATACGCTGGTTCGGTGACAACAGGAGTTGCAAACTAAGCCAAAAGACGAACTGAGCATGCCTGAAGACACGGTGAGGAAGACTGTCGATGACCACCAGAGGACCCTGGAAGACCACCTATGGTCACGGATGCGCATGCGTCAAGGACATTTATATATATTAAAGAGCTCTAGGTGACAGTATGAATATGTTAATCAGTAATGAATATGTATATTCTGATCGCTTACAACCTTTGTAGTTGAGCAACTTGGCGCGTGCACTAGGCGGAGCGATCCCCTGTGCGCCCAGCGCTCAATAAGGAATGCCTGCTTTTTAACGCTCCAAAATTGAGTCTTAGAGAGTCCTTAGTCACAGGCTAATGGCAACAGGTGTCCAAGTGACTTGCCAGAGCCCCCTTGTCTCTGCCCCAGGAGATGCTGCCGTGCTGTTGGGTTGGCTGCAGCGTTGCAGTGGCTGCATGTACCGTTTCCCTCCGTTTCCCCTTCCGTCCTGTTTTGCCCACATGGGCAAAGCTCTGCCTTGGGCTTGAGGTTCCAGTCACAGCCTGGCGTTCAGACCTGGGAAGGGAGCAGCAGAAGATGAGTAGGATGATGAGGGTACAATGAAGAGGTGACGAAGGGATGCTGCTGTCTTTGCTGTCTGTCGCACTGGTGGAGGACAAACTGCAGCGTGGTGTGGGATCAGCCTTCTCCTGCCGGCCCCGCGGGGATGGTTCCGGTGAGTGGAGATCACTGCGGGAACGTCACATCTGCTGCACGGTAAGTGACAGAGGACAGGGGCAGGCTGGGACGAGCTTTTGAGTCATTGTTTTTCCCCTTGCTCCCACTGCCTGAACTGAAGGGGGAGGTAAGGGGGGTCCTTGATGGTGGAAACCTCAGCCTTCCTCTGCCTTGGTGCTTCATGCCTCCAAGCGTTGTGTTTTTCAGCGTAGCTCGAAAGTTAGCTGTGGTGACAGCAAGTTGTACAGAGCTGTGGCTGAAGGAGTCGCTTGTCGGTCTGTTTGCCTCTACCCGCAATCTCCCGAAGGTGCCGTGATGCACTTGTGGGCAGGGGCTGCTGTCAGAAGAGGGGACATGTGAAGGAAAAGTGTCGAGGTACCAAAGGTGACAAAGGCAGCTGGATGAGAGAGAGAGTCCAGAGCTGGGTTTCAAAGGAAGCGCTGTCAAGGCTGGCACGGCCCAGCTGTGACCTGCCCCTCTGCAGCCCCTCTTCCCTCCGGGTCTCTTCCCCGGGATGTCTGGGGACCCGTCTGAGGAGATCTCTGCTGGGTTGCCTGCAACCATGCCATGGGGCACCTTGGTGCAGATGTGTGCTCCGAGAACACCGCTGTCTTGCCCCGCTCATGAGCAGTGACATGGGGCGTGGTTTGTCCTTCGTAGCAGCGAGGATGTTTTGTGAATGGATGACTGTTTCTCCCTTGCCCGCCCAAGAAGGAGAAGATGTTTTCTCGTGACCTGGGTGACAGCTGGTCGGTACATGGTGCCCATCACAGGGTACCATGCCTTCAGGCCAACATGGGCCGGCTCTTGTGTCCCAAAGGATGCCGCTGTGTAAGTTTGTGGCCAGATGCTGTAGGTGTGGATGGAGAAATAGTTACCACAGAGCAGGAGGCCGGAGAGAAGTACATGCTGTGAAAGTCCCCCAAGAACTGATGAGAGACCGGAGGCTGGCAGCGGTTTTGAATCCACAGGAGCTGATGAGCGTAGGACACCACGAGGCTCCCGGCACAGGCGAGCGTCAGCTGGGGGGCATGGAACTTGGGCCGGTTCCATCGCACACAGCAGGATTTTATACAGCATCTGATGGGAGAAGAGCCCCTCTGAGGGACATGGTGAGCGCCTTCCTGGTGGGCTCTGGTGTGTCAGTGCGTCACTCGGGGAGCAGGTGGCGTCGGCGTCCAGCTGTTGCTGCCCGAGCGGGCATGAGTGACCCTTGTTGGTCAGCGGCTGTGCTGTGGGGCTGGTTATCTGCGGTTGGTACCAGCTTGAGTCTGTTAATAGCCATCTAATGGACCTTCTTAAAGGTCTTCTAATAAACACCAACTCCGACTTGATCCCCTCTTAGGTGAAAGGGAGTTTTCAGCACTTGAGCACCCCTTCCATGTCTTCCTCAGAGGGGCACCACGGCGACGCTACGGAGCTGGGGACCCTTCTCCATCTGGTTGTGTTGCAGTGCCTCCAGGCCAGCAGAGAAAAGCCAAGGGCCACCAAAGGTGACCTCCCAAAGGTAGCAGACAGTTGTCGATGTGTGTGCAATCCTTGTACCACCAGAGCAGGCGAGGGAGGGATTCACCCCATGGGGGTGGCCAGGAAGAGCACGCCGTCCCCACAGCCCAGGCGGGAGACGGGCAGCCCTCGGGTGAGGGTGTGCTCTCCGTGGAACCTGGAGGGAGCCAAGCCCTGGGCATCGCTACCTGCAACGTGTTCGTTGGTGAAAAGCGCCGTGTGGGGGTGAATGTGTGCTAGTGCGGCTCCTGAAGAGGTGTAGAGCACAGAAAGGTAGAAAGCAGCTTCCAGCGTAGGGATCGGTACCAAAACATCAAGGGCTTTGTTACCAAAGACAGGCCTCGGCTTTGTTTATAGTCATCTGCTAACTAAAATGTTGTTTGTTTCCTACTGACCTTCTTCCTATGTGAGAAAATAGCTAATTACTGACCTTCTTACTGTGTGAGAAAACAGTTTGTCACTGAGCTGATGTTACAGATAGCGATAATGAGGAGACAGTCAGAAGTAGCTCATCACCAAGGATGGGATAACGAGAAGTAGTTAATCACTTTGAGGTTCTTTTATATAGAGTTGTAGCTACTTCAAAGAACATCCTTATTATCTTCAAGAAGTTGGCAAACTTACAGCGAACTTTGACTGTCCTGAGATGATTCAATACCTCAAAAGGATAATGTGAGGAAGGGTCTTCTTACCCAAACGACCACCGAGAAGCTCATGCTTGCCCGGAAGCGTTTTGCCAACACAGCAAAATTTAAAACACATGTGCAAAAAGGCTATTTGGCCATCTGTAAGCCTGGGTGGAGTTACGTATTAGGTAGGCGGAATTATGAGACTATTTTGTGTATAAATAATGGGTGAATATCCCCGATCAGGGGTGCTAGATTTGTGGGTTTTCCCCCTAGCACCCGATGTTGAATAAAGCAGTCTCTCCTCCCTAAACTACTTTTGGTTTTCGAGGGCTTTTATTTCAGATAACAGCTTGAGTCTGTGTCTCATCCCGTCTGCTCCGGCTCTTGTGGCAAGCGCTCGCCGCGTGGGGCTGGCGTGGGCCTGGCAGACAGCTGCGCTGGAGGCTCCAGCGACTGGTCCTGGGGCTGGTGACAGGCCCAAGTGGCAGGATGCGTTTGGTCCCAAGCGTGGTGCCTCGTCAAGTGGCTCGAGATCCCTCCCGCCCTCTTCCTGTCCCTAGGCCACAGCACGGAGACAGCCATCCTTTTCCCGACAGCTAGGGGTGGAGGCAACCCCCCTCCACGCTCTCTGCTGCTGGTTTCAGGGCAGAGACAACCGTCTCCGGCCTTGGGAGGCTGTGCCCAGCCCAGGGGCAGCGCCAGACGCAGGAAAAAGAGACAAAACATATCCCAACCTAATTAACCCCTTTTCCTCTCCCTTTCACGAGCAGGATGTGTTTGTGCACGCTCTTTTCTCGGCGGCTGAAGCAGCTCAGGTGGCGCTGCTGTTTGCTCAGGGTGACTCGGGGCGTCCTCTACGCATCCACGTGGCCACCGTTAGCCAGGTCGCTGCTGCCCCGAACGGCTTCGTGCCACACCGGCTGGTCCGGGGGGATGCTGAGCTGCCATGGGAGCAGCAGGCTGGTGGCACTGGCTGGCTCCTGCTCTTACCGCAGACCCCAGAGCCCAGAACAAAATCGATGAGGAAAGAACAAAAATGACTCCCTAAAACCAACGCCGTGAAGTTATGATCTGAGGGCTGGAGCTGGCAGTTTGCTGGTAAGAAGCTTGGCTTAGTGAAGCGCTGCAGGGCCCACTGAGCCGCCTGAGACCCCAGACTGGCTCTCAGAAATAACCCTGCTTCCCTACTCGGGGCTTTAAGTTGTTTTTCCATTTCTTTGTCCACGTTTCTGTGAGACCTAAGCGTCGCGCAGTCGTGCCGGGGACTATACTCCATCTGACACATCCGTTGAAGGTGCCGGCGAAACTCAAAACTGCAGCACTTTCAGGTCGGGGAAGAGGCGCTACGGAACTACAGGCAAGAGTGAGGAATTGTGAGAAATGCACGTTTCGGGTGCCTGGCTAACAATTTAATTAAAAATCTGGATGTTGGGTTCTACGTATATGTTACCCCCATGGATGCTACACCAGGACTTAAAGGCTCAGGGATTTAATGGTGTGAATTCGCAGGCACAGCTGTGTGCTAAAACGGGCAGTGTGCGAGGGCGTGAAGACAGCCCTGTGAAGGCTTCTGGACCGTCAGGCTGCTGGCTCTCGATTATACGCACCCCCTATATGTATATATATTATCCTGCTCCCACTGAGCCACTGGGAAGAGGAAACGAAAGGGACTGTGGAGCCAGTAGCCGGTGCAGCACAAAGCGGTTAATTAATAGCCAGATTAAGTCCGATAGACGTGAGAGGCCCACCATGGCCGACAGCCGCAGCGCCGAGCTGCTGTTTTCCTCGCTCCGTAGGATGCCGAGCGTTAACCGCAGGCGGGCGTGAACTTGGCGAACTTGCCATTTTCCTCAGCCCCTTCAAACGGACACACTTTTCAAGCCCTACTTTTGCTACGTGAAAAGATAAAAAAAAAAATAAAAATATCAGTGTGATTCCAAGGGCCTTTTTTTGGTGCACGGCCACAAACCTCGGACGGCGTAACGGTGCAGGCGGACTTCGAAAATTTGGATATTGCTATAAAGCAACGCTTGAGGGCAGCATAGCCCCACCGAACAGTCACTGCTGCTCGCCTCCTGGAGCTGTTTCTTCACGGGAGGTGGATCCATGGCCAACCTCACAAACACTTTCCTGCGCTTTTTTCCCCATGGAAGCACACGACCCTCCCTGACTGTCGGGCACGCCTTGTCACTTGTGTTATTTCGGCCTTGCGAAGTGACCGCCACCGCACAAGCTGGTTGTAAAGCAGCATCGTGCACAGAGAGTTCTTTGCTCTGGACCAAACTCACCTGCTCTTTAGAAATTACACGGATAAAAGATTTAAGGATGCAAATAAAAGTAGGTCCTGGGCAATCTTTCTAGCTATTGCCAAACTTCAGAAATAGTTACCTTTGGCTTCTTCTCCCCTCCTGCCCCAGATACAGAAGCGTGGAGGGAGCTTTGAAGCTGATGAATTCAAGGAAAGGGATGAAGGACCAAGCATGGAATTCCCACAAGCA
Organism: Larus michahellis; assembly: GCF_964199755.1. NCBI lineage: Eukaryota > Metazoa > Chordata > Aves > Charadriiformes > Laridae > Larus > Larus michahellis. Next base: position 1,362,605 of record NC_133906.1, on the reverse strand, counting down.
CCTAAACCTGCAATGCTTCTCCAGAAGGATATGGCAGCTTAGTTCCCCAGCAAGCTTGTGCCTCAGTTTCCCTCTCCATACTCAGGGCTTACACAGCTTTAGGGTCTATCTGAGGGCAGTGAGCCCCTGGCCCAGGTTGCCCAGAGAAGCTGTGGCTGCCCCATCCCTGGAGGGGTTCAAGGCCAGGTTGGATGGGGCTTGGAGCAACCTGGGCTGGTGGGAGGTGTCGTTGCCCAGGGTAGGGGGTAGCACTGAGTGGTCTTCAAGGTCCCTTCCAACCCAAACCGTTCTGTGATTCTATGATCCTGCGTTTGCGAGGCTCCATAATTTGACCTTGTCAAACAATCAGAAAGTTTCTGCCCAAAGGCTTCAGGGCCCAAATTTCAGGATGAGTTTGTAGTTCCCAGGAGCGGAGGGGCGGCAGCACAAACAAAGCTGAGAGCAATTCCTGCATCTCAGCACCAGAGAGGGCCTTGCAGTGGGTCAGGTTTGTGGGTCTTTCCTAGAAGGTCTGGTTTGGTAATGCCGACATTTATATTCAAGCCCTTGCATAAAATTTTGAGGGTCAAAATTGACTCTGGCTCTTCTATTAGAAAGAAACGTTACAGCCAAGGTGTGTGCTTGGTGTAAGACTTCAGCAGACGGTAGTTACCAGGAATGTAAGCGAAAAATGAGAAATCTCAACACATTTTCCACAATCCGGTCGCGAACCAGCAGCGTTGTAAGAATAGTCTCTTTACCAGCCTTTGCAGGGACAAGGTCCCACAAGCACAGACAGGGAGAGCAAGAGGGAGACAACCAGCATCCGGATCAGCTGCTCGGATTCACACATGAGCAAGTGAGAGCATAGCCGAGAGCAAGGAATGCTGCATCTTTTCTCTTTCTTTTAAGCCACGTGTCTTTCCTTAAGCTGCTGCTCATGATAAGTGGGTACATAAGCATTTTGTACAGCACTTGATCAACTCTAGTTCCCACCACAAACTGAATGAATTTAAACGGCGCGGGAAGTTTTTCTGATTTTTGAGGAAAGCGGTGACTTATGCACAGTCTCGGGGCTAGAGGAACCGTGCGAAGGCTTGAATCTGGAGACAAAAAGGGTCATTTCCCCATGGCAAATAGCGATGTACCCACAAAATATAAGTGATGCTGGATGCAAAGGAATTGATACCTCGTCATAGAACCAGAGGATGTGTTGGGTTGGAAGGGACCTCTAAAGGCCGTCTAGTCCAAGCCCCCTGCAGTCAGCAGGGACATCTTCAACTAGATCAGGTTGCTCAGAGCCTCATCCAGCCTGGTCTTGAATGTCTCCAGGGATGGGGCCTCCACCACCTCTCTGGGCAACCTGGGCCAGTGTCTCACCACCCTCAGCAGAAAGAACTTCTTCCTAATGTCTAATCTAAACCCGCCCTGCTCTAGTTTATAACCATTGCCCCTCGTCCTGTTGCTACATGCCCTTGCCAACAGCCCCTCCCCAGCTTTCACGGAGCCCCTTCAGGGACTGGAAGGGGCTCTAAGGTCTCCCCGGAGCCTTCTCTTCTCCAGGCTGAACCCCCCCAACTCTCTCAGCCTGTCCTCACAGCAGAGGGGCTCCAGCCCTCTGAGCATCTCCGGGGCCTCCTCTGGCCCCGCTCCAACAGCTCCATGTCCTCCTTGTGCTGAGGGCTCCAGAGCTGGACACAGCACTCCAGGTGGGGTCTCAGGAGAGCAGAGCAGAGAGGGAGAATCCCCTCTCTGGATCTGCTGGCCACACTTCTTTTGATGCAGCCCAGGATGCGATTGGCCTTCTGGGCTGCAAGCGCACATTGTCAGCTCATGTCCAGCTTTTCGTCCACCAGCACCCCCAAGTCCTTTTCCACAGGGCTGCTCTCTATCACCTCATCCCCCAGCCTGTATTGATAACGTGGATTGTCCCAACCCAAGTTTAGGACGTTGCACTTGGCCTTGTTGAACTTCATAAGGTTTGGCTCCTGGATGCCTGGGACCCAGCAGTCCCACTGCAGAGCTGGCTGGAAAGCTCAGCTCCTCGTCCCACACGTCCTCACCCAGTGGAGAAGCAGTGGAGAGAGGAAAAAGTAGGGCAAGAGCAGTGCCAGCCATCTCTCACTGCAGCTCCAAGCCCATCCATGAGTCATTCCCATGGCTGTGTGCTTGCTCCAGGGATAAGCAATAACTGGGGCTCGTAGCCCCCTGTCAGGCACCTCTCCATGATGGTTAGGCTTGGTGCCATGCTCCTGTCCCCCACAGCTTGTGCTCGGGGGGCTGAGGTTGAAGATGCTCCCTAAATCCGCTCATCAGTCCTCATGGCCCGGGTAGTCCCTGCACGTTTGGCTCCAGATCAGGGTAGTGCTGGTGCCACTCACACCTCTGCTTCCCATGGGCAGCCATGGCACTGGAGCATGGCCCACCGCTGGAGCAAGGCGGTGCCGGAGCATGGGACATCCAGGGCTTTTGTCCCCTCACGGCAGCGGGCACAGTGGTGATGAGGGCGTGGGGCTGCGTGGGGACGCCGCTGCCCTGGTGCATGCCAGCACCCGCCAGGCTGTGTCTGTGCTGCTGACGCCCTGCGGCACCTTCAACCCCCGCAGAAGCCGGGGAGCCCTGTGTCAGGTCTGATGTGGAACGCTGCAATTAGCGCAAAAACTGAGCTGATTTGTGCTGTTAGGGAAACTGGTTAAACTCTGTTTGCCAGCTTGGGCAGCCAGCTTCCACTTCTTAGAATCATAGAACCGTAGGATGTGTTGGGTTGGAAGGGCCTTTTACACGTTTCCAACTCTCCTGCAGTGGGCCGGGACATCTTCAACTAGATCAGGTCGCTCAGAGCCTCCTCCAGCCTGGCCTTGAATGTCTCCAGGGATGGGGCCTCCACCACCGCTCTGGGAAACCTGGGCCAGTATCCTGGGCACTTCTTCTGAGGTTCAAACCTTCTTCTGAGGTTTGATTTTCCTGCTGCTCTGATTCCACTCTGCCTGCGACCAAGCTTTCACCTTGCTGTTCTCTTGTCTCCAGCTTTGCCCTTGAGCACTGGCAGGAGCTGAGCCTTTGGCTGGCAGCACAGTTTCTGCTGGAACAAGGTTACTATCAGGTTTCCTCTGGGCTTGGGCCTGTCTTTATACCTGTCCCCTGATAAAAAGGGCTGAGATAATCCACCGTCTCCAGCCCAACCTGAATGAAGGTGGCGACGGGCAAGATAAGAAGCGCAAGATAAGGGAGCAGGGAGTCAGGAAGGAGACGGTGTTTGTGGCCCATCCCGGTGGATTTGAAGGTGCAGACCCTGGTGGACTGTGGTGGCACTGGCTTTGCTCCTCACGCGGCCGCTTCTGGCTGTTCCCATGTTGCTGAGCTCAGCACTGATGCCATGCATTTACCTGGTATCTCAGCAGGGGCCTGCAGAGTTTGCTCTGTGCCCTCGGGAACGCCGCTCCAAAAGAGGAGGTGGGTGATCAGGACCCACGTCCCACGTCCCACGCCCCAAGGCCAGACCCCTCGGGCGCAGCACTCTGCTCCATGCACCCAGGGGTACGCCACCAGCAGGAGGTCCTGCAGCAGCACAGCTCTCACCTCCCCGGCCAGTGCGGCTCCCGGCACTCGGCACATCCCGGAGACCTCGACAAAGACCCCTGACACCTCTGCGGACCAGCAGGCCAAGAGGAGCTGGCTCTTTGCAGTAGCTTTTGCTGTCACAAACCCTCCCTGAACATCCCTTTCAGCTGTCGTTTTTGCCTTTTGCGCAGATGCAGTACCCAGAGATTAGGCTGCAGATTAAGGTTTTACTGAATCCTGAAATGGGTTCCAATTCCCAGTCCCGGCGGGACCAACGTGCAGTCGAATCTCCTCTGTAAGCTCGCTGGGCTGGAGCCGGGGAGAGGCATCTCCCACCACGTTCTCCCATGTGCGTGAAAGACGGAGCCCTGTTATTCACCTGGAGTGCTTTGCTGAGAGGCAGCTGCCAGGTAAGAGCAGTTTTATCCTGGGAAGGAAAGGGAGGGAGAGACAGAAGGAACTGGAGCTGTTTCACGCAGTGCTTTAGATGAGAGAGGAATAAGCTGTAGCCGATCCCTCTTTACTCAGGGTCATGCTGGGGGCACAAGGTCTTGGAACCAGATGATCTTTAAGGTCCCTTCCAACCCAAACCGTTCTGTAATTCTGTGATTCTGTGTCTCAGCACAGACCACACTTCCAGGCCAGGAGAGCGGTCCAAGAGAGCAGGGACATCTTTAACTAGATCAGGTTGCTCAGAGCCTCATCAAGCCTGGCCTTGAACATCTCCAGGGATGGGGCCACCACCACCTCCAATCATCCAAGCTTTCATCCATCTGTTCAAAATCATACAGCCAGGTTTTTCTCCTCCCGCCCAGAGGGGAGCCCTGGGTGGTGTGGCTGCGCTTCCGAGATGAGCCCAGTGAGCTCTTCGCGGAGCAAACAAGGCTGAAGCAGCGCTGCTGTGTCGGAGCCCTTTGGGCTGCCCTTGGAGGCGGCATGGACAGGCTGCTCTTAAACCCGGTTCCCAGCAACGCCTGCTGCTGTGCTGGACTGCCCACTGGAGCTGCCTCCTTGCCTGCTGGGAGCCCTGTGCACACAGCCCCCTGCCTCCAAATCTGTTGTATCCGGCACCATCCCTGGAGGTATTTAAAAGACGGGTAGACATAGTGCTTAGAGATATAGTTCAGTGATGGTTTTGTCAGAGTTAGGTTGGTGGTTGGACTCGATGACCTGAAAGGTCCCTTCCAACCCAGGCAATTCTGTGATTCTATGTGCAGCCGTTCAGTTTGTCTCCGGTGCTCCCAGGCACCCCTGCCCCCCAGGCTGGGACTCTGGCTGGGGCACCCGTCTTCCTGCCGAAGGGTGAAGCACTGGCCTGTGGCTGTTCCCAGCTCAGGGAGGTGTCCAGGAGTGTCCAAGCATGACCATTCCCTTGGGAGCCATGGGCAGAGGAATGTGTATCCATCATCTTTGGGATGGGAGCGGCAAGGTTATGGGAGTTAAAGGAGATGGGCAGCCAAGGGCAGGAGTGGGGGCACGGGCTCGGCCCCAGCCTGCGCCCACCCAGCCCTTCCCACCGGTGTCTCTCTGTCCCGGGTGAGCCTGCTCAGCCACAAACACTTTCACCTTGGCCTGGGGGTGACAAAGAAACCCAGTGCCCTGCTGTGATCCCAACAGCGGTGGTTGATTCTGTGCTCTTGTCTGGTTTTGTTACCCCTCCAGTGCACCGCGGCGCTCACACAGGCTGTGCACGCTCAGCCCAGCGGGAGGTGGGCTCCTGAGAGGAGCTGTGTGCCGCCGGTAGGAGCCATGCGGCAAGGACATGGCAAGGCTGGGCAGCCGTGGCTCTGCTGGGGAGCCTGAGCCTGCTGTTAGAGACATCACATACCTGGCACCTGGCAATTGTCTGCCACGTCCAGACAGGGCCTGGGGGACCCTAACCACGTTGGAGAAATAGTGGCAGGGAGGCTGGCTTAGCTGGAGACTCGCCAGCGTCTCCTCGGTGGCATCAAAAGAAGCGTGGCCAGCAGATCCAGAGAGGGGATTCTCCCCCTCTGCTCTGCTCTCCTGAGACCCCACCTGGAGTGCTGTGTCCAGCTCTGGAGCCCTCAGCACAAGAAGGACATGGAGCTGTTGGAGCGGGGCCAGAGGAGGCCCCGGAGATGCTCAGAGGGCTGGTGCCCCTCTGCTGTGAGGACAGGCTGAGAGAGTTGGGGGGGTTCAGCCTGGAGAAGAGAAGGCTCCGGGGAGACATTAAAGCCCCTTCCAGTCCCTGAAGGGGCTCCAGGAAAGCTGGGGAGGGGCTGTTGGCAAGGGCATGCAGCGATAGGACAAGGGGCAATGGTTTAAACTAGAGCAGGGCAGGGTTAGGTCAGCCATTAGGAAGAAGTTCTTTCTGCTGAGGGTGGTGAGACACTGGCTCAGGTTGCCCAGAGAGGTGGTGGAGGCCCCATCCCTGGAGACATTCAAGGCCAGGCTGGATGAGGCTCTGAGCAACCTGATCTAGTTGAAGATGTTCCTGCTGACTGCAGGGGGCTTGGACTAGATGGCCTTTAGAGGTCCCTTCCAACCCAACACATTCTGTGATTCTGTGATTCTATGATTCAGTGTCCACAAAGGTGGCAGCATCCTAGGAGTTTTGTGTGTCTGGATTCAGGAACAGCCACCCAGGAAGCTGTGAGAGGAGCCAGGAGGGAAGCAGGCACAGCAGTCTTGTTGCCATCTTCAGCCGTGAGGCCAGGTCACCTCCTCTGGGCCCCTGGACTCCACAGTCCCCTCGGGGTCTCCATGGCTAGCCCAGAGGAAGGCCATAGCTGTGGCTTGGCCCAAGTGCTGGAAGTTCAGGCTGAGCACGAATGGGAGCTCTCAAGGGACCTCAGTCCTTTTGCCAAAGTCCTGGGGGTTGGGAGGGACCAAAAGGATCACATCCACATAGGGGTGCTGCAACCTCAGAGGGTAACAATCCAACTGGGTGCCTGCTGCCTCCCCTTCCCTCCCAGGGCACAACTGGCTGGCCGGATCCTCCTTCAGCTCTTGACTAAAGGCGAAACTGAGGCATGGAGCAGCGGACGCACAGCTCCGGCCCCTGCTGCGTGGCCTTGCCAAGCTGCACCACAGCGAAGCTCTGCCACGATCTCCGTCAGGCAACAAGCCCTGGGGTGACCATTCTGCCCTGTGGCGCGCAGCTCTGGCCATGCTGCATCCCTCATGCTCGGTTGCCGGAGGGACCGGCTGGCTCCCCTGCCCCATGGCCGGCCCAGGTCATGCGGGACACCTTTGGGATTTTGCTCTCTTCCCAGCTGCCCCCCATGGGGACTGTATTTCTCATCTGCTTGCTTGGCCCTGGGCAGTCCCTCGGGAGTAGGCTCCATCCCCCACAAGCTGGGTCTCTCCAGCAAGTGTGGCCTTAGGTGGGGTGCCCAGGCGTGGGGGCTGGCATGGGTGCAGCCCCCTTTTCAGCCTAGGCAGCTCCAGGCACATCCTGGAGGAGCATCAGGACAGGCAGAGCTAAGAAATTGTCTGTCTCAGAGCTGCGCACGTCCTCTGCCCGGCTTCTACTTGACCACGTGGGGCCCAAGCAGGCAGGGAGAGCCCGGCTCGCTGGGCTTGTCGGGGGTACCTCACCCCCAGGCACGGAGGGCCCCGAGCAGCCCAAGAGGTGATGTCTCGCAGCAAAAACCCCACGCAAGTTGTTCCAGGGCTGCACCCTGCCCCTTTCCCAGAGCTCCAGGGGGGCTGGCACATCCTTTGGGGCTGGAGAAACACTTCTGCGGAGCGCTTGGGAGGAATGCGGGCATGCAGGGCATCAGCAGGCACCGCAGGTGGCTCTTGGTGTGAAATTACCAGATGGAGCAAAGGAAGGGAGGTTTCCCGCACCGTGGGACCACCGAATGTCAGAGTTCCCCGGACCCGACCACCTCTTCTTCCACCTCCACATCCCCAGTGGGTGGAAAGTGAGGATGTTCATGCGTGAGGTGGACAGTGGGGCCCACAGCCTGGAGAGTACCCTGGAAGTCCTGCGCGTGCTCCTTGTCCCGGCGGAAGCCATCAGATTAGCCAGAACACCCTGGAGATGTTGGACCCAGCCCACGCAGACGCGCTCGTGGCTGGGATTTCCAAAGCCCCATCCAACACCGCGGGATATCCAAGGGCAGACATCATGCCCGAGATTCAGGATAACGCAACTTACTCCAGAGGAAAACGCTTTATACGATATGAATCAAAGCAGATGAAAAAAACCAAAACACCCACAGATTCATACATGAGATACATATAACAAAGAAAACGGGAAGTGTGTCACAGGACTGTGGTTTGAGTCAGCTGTTTCCAGTAACCACGACGCGCAGGAGGCTTTGGTGGGCAGTTCCTGCAGGAGGTTGGGGATCGCTACCGTGGGCAGCACTTGCTGGAAGAGGAAGGGGCTTGGGGAAGGGGGACTGGAGCCCCGAGGTGGCGGTGAGGGGCTGGGCGGCACTGGCGCTTCAGAAGCAGTCGCTTCGCAGGGGCTGTGGCAGATCCGACTCACTTATCTGGATGTTGAGCTCCGTTGAGCTGAGGGTCGTGGATGGATTGTGCGGCTGGTTCCCCTCGCGCAGGGTGTATTCCTCGTGACGCTGCTGCCGGAGGTGCCAGAGGATCTCTCTGGACAAGAAGTGGGTCTCTGCTTCTCCCGACTCTGGAACAGGAGAAAGACAAAACCCACCTTCAGTGGCCTGGCCCGAGGCAGGGGTCTGGGCAGGGACCAGAGCAGAGTCTCTGGGAGACGCTCCAAAATATGCAGAATTTCCTGAGAAGTCAAAATACGGTTCTTACTTTCCCCTTTCAGCAGGCCAGAAGAAAGAAAATAAAACACAAAGTGCAGGGAGGAGAGTGAAACACAGGCACCACGTGCTGGTTTCCCAGTAGTGCTTGTTGTGACGGGAACAGCCTCACTGGGTGGAAATACTCCTCTGACTATTACCCCCTCTATTACTATTACTATTACTATTACTATTACTATTACTATTACTATTACTATTACTATTACTATTACTATTACTATTACTATTACTATTACTAGAAGTACTTCTCTGACTATTACCCCCTCTTAATATTTCAGGTGGGTAGTGATGAAGTGGGTGGAAGGAGCCCAAAATCGATTAAAAGATATTTTAGAGCCTTGGGGCGGCAGCTTTAGGGGTCAGGAACGCAAGTTGTGTTCTCCTCTGTCCCTTCAGTGGCAATCACGAATGAGGAAATTAACAGGAAGAGGCATCGGGTTGACTCGTGGCTCCGGGACTGGTGTTATGGGCAGGGCTTTGGGTTCTTTGATCACAGGCTGCTATAGGAGTCACCTGACCTGCTGGTGGCAGGTGGAACGCACCTGTCCCAGAAGGGGAAAAGAATTTTGGGGCAGGAGTTCGCAAGGCTCATTGACAGGGCTTTAAACTAGATATGGCGTGGGGGAAGGGGAGACAACTGGGCCTGTCAGGAGTAAACCCAAGGGAGGCATGCCAGGGCTTGAAGGATGGTGGGCTAGCGAGGACTCTCACTCTGCCATTTCATTGGAGAGAAGGGATAGACGTTCAGAAATCATGGAAGCACCCGAGAGGGGTCTGGTGGGAAATGGGGCCCACACCCACAAAAAGGTGCTGGAGTCATTGGCACATCTGAAGTGCATCTCTACCAATGCACGCAGTATGCGCAACAAACAAGGGGAGCTTGAAGCCATGATGCAGCAGGGAAACTATGACAGAGTGGCTATCACAGAAACGTGGTGGGATGCCTCACACGACTGGAGTGCCACAATCGATGGCTACAAGCTCTTCAGGAGGGACAGACAGGAAAGGAGAGGTGGAGGAGTGGCCCTGTATATTAGAGAATGCTGTGAGAGTTCAGAAATCGAGTATAGCGATGACGGGGTGGAGAGTGTTTGGATTAGGTTAAGGGCCGATAAAGCTGCTATTGCTGTGGGAGTCTGCTATAGACCTCCCAACCAAAGCAGTGAGGCGGACGAAGCTTTCTGTAAGCAGCTGGGGGAAATCTCGCGATCACTTGCAGTTGTTCTTGTGGGGGACTTTAACCACCCGGATATCTGCTGGGAATACAACACAGCTGAGAGGGGACAATCCAGGAGGCTCCTGGAATGTGTGGAAGATAACTTCCTCACACAGCTGGTAAGTGAGCTGACCAGGGAAGGTGCCCTCCTGGACCTGCTTCTTGTGAACAGGGAAGAACTTGTAGGGGAAGCAAAGGTTGGTGGCCGTCTAGGGCACAGTGATCACGAGATGATCGAATTTCTGATTCTTGGAGAAACAAGGAGAGGGGTTAGTAAAACTGCCACCTTAGACTTCCAGAGGGCAAACTTTGACCTGTTCAGAAGACTGCTGGACAAAGTCCCTTGGGAGGCTGCCCTGAAGGATATAGGAGCCCAGGAAGGCTGGACATACTTCAAGAGAGAAGTCTCAAAGGCACAGGAGGGGGCTGTCCCTGTGTGCCGAAAAACAAGTAGGCGGGGAAGGAGACCGGCCTGGCTAAATAGGGACCTTTGGCTGGACCTCAAGAACAAAAGGAGAGTCTATGACCTTTGGAAGAGGGGGCAGGTCTCTCATGAAGACTATAAGGATATAGCGAAGCTATGCAGGGAGAAAATTAGGAGAGCCAAAGCGCAGCTCGAGCTCAACCTAGCTACAGCTGTTAAGGATAACAAAAAATGTTTCTATAAATTCATTAACAACAAAGGGAGGATTAGGGAAAATCTCCCTCCCTTACTGGATGCAGAGGGAAACAGAGTCACAAAGGATGAGGAAAAGACTGAGGTGCTCAATGCCTACTTTGCCTCAGTCTTTAGCAGTGGAACGAGCTGTTCCCTGGGCACCCAGCCGCGTGAGCTGGGAGACAGGGAGGGGAAGCTGGACGAGGTCGTCACAATTCATGAGGAAGTGATCAGTGACCTGCTACGCCGCTTGGATGCGCACAAGTCTGTGGGACCGGATGGGTTACATCCAAGAGTGCTGAAAGAGTTGGCAGCCTTGCTCGCCAAGCCACTTTCCATGATCTACCTGAAGTCATGGCTAACTGGGGAGGTCCCAATGGCCTGGAGGGTAGCAAATGTAGCGCCCATCTACAAAAAAGGCAGAAAGGAGGATCCGGGAAACTATAGGCCTGTCAGTCTGACCTCGGTAGCACGGAAGGTCATGGAGCAGATCATCTTGAGTGCCTTTACAAGTCTATATAATGGACAAGCAGGGGATCAGGCCTAGTCAGCATGGGTTTAGGAAAGGCAGGTCCTGCCTGACGAACCTGATCTCCTTCTATGACAAGATGACCCACTTATTGGATGAGGAAAAGGCTGTGGACATCGTCTACCTAGACTTTTGAAAAGCATTTGACCCTGTTCCCCGTAGAATTCTCATGGAAAAACTGGCGGCTCTTGGCCTGGATGAGCATACGATCTGCTGGATCAAGCACTGGCTGGATGGACGGTCCCAAAGAGTGGTGATCAATGGAGTCAAATCCAGCTGGCGGCCGGTCACAAGTCCCTCAGGGCTCAGTGTTGGGACCATTTCTGTTTAACATCTTTATTGATGACCTTGATAAGGACATAGAGTGTATCATCGGCAAGTTTGCAGATGACACGAAGCTAAGTGGGAGTGTTGATCTACATGAGGATAGGGAGGCTCTACAGAGAGACCTGGATAGATTGGACCGATGGGCCAATGCTAACGGTATGAGCTTCAACAAGGCCAAGTGCCGGGTCCTGCACTTGGGCCACAACAACCCCATGCATCGCTACAGGCTTGGGGCAGTGTGGCTGGAGAGCTCCCGGTAGAAGAAAAGGACCTGGGGGTTTTAATTGACAAGTGGCTGAACATGAGGCAGCAGCGTGCCCAGGTGGCCAAGAGGGCCAATGCCATCCTGGCTTGTATTAGAAATAGCGTGACCAGCAGAAGGAGGGAGGTGATTGTCCCCCTGTACTCAGCACTGGTGAGGCCACACCTTGAGTATTGTGTCCAGTTCTGGGCACGTCAATATGAGAGAGATCTTGAGGTGCTGGAGCGAGTGCAGAGGAGGGCAACGAAGCTGGTGAAGGGCCTGGAGAATAAATCTTATGAGGAGCGATTGAAGGAGCTGGGACTGTTTAGTTTGAGGAAGAGGAGGCTGAGGGGAGACCTCATCGCTCTCTACAACTACTTGGAAGGACATTGTAGAGAGGTTGTTGCTGGTCTCTTCTCACAGGTAGTGATAGAACAAGAGGGAAGGGGTTCAAGCTGCAGCAGGGAGGTTTAGGCTGGACATTAGGAAAAAATTCTTCACAGAAAGAGTGGTCAGACACTGGACTAGGCTGCCCAGGGAGGTGGTGGAGTCACTGTCCCTGGATGTGTTCAAGACTCAAGATGTGGTGTTGGGGGATGTGGTGTAGGGGAGAACTTTGTAGAGTGGAGTTGATGGTTGGACTCAATGATCCCAAAGGTCTGTTCCAACCTAAATGATTCTATGATTCTATGATTCTAAATGCTGCTCCCCGTCAGGGAAAGTGCCGAATTTCCTCTGAAAAACAAGGAGATTCATTTCAGCAAAAAGCAGCAAGCTGTTTCTCAAGCCCTGCTGCTCTGGCAGAGGTGAGGAGAAGGGAAATGAAGAGGAAGAAGGGCTAGCCTGGCTCTTCCTCATCCCCCGTCAGGAGGGATGCCACTGAGCCAGCTCACACACCGCCACTCCTCCCGGGGCTGGGGACGGCTTGGTGGCCCCAGCCATTTTTCCCAGGAACATCAGAAGCGAAGGGAGCTGCTCCTTCCTGCTGTTGTATTTAATCCTTGAGGGAGCGTTCCTGCTGCCACAGCAGAATACCGCTTGTCTCGGGTGACTCTGGGGACTTCAACCGGGACCAGCTCTGCCAGCACCCTCCCCACGCCTCTGAGACCCACAGCAAGACATCCTTCTGTGTCGGGAAGCAGCCCCTTCCTCCCACTGCGGCAGGGACCCCCACACCCGTGTGAGTGGGGGTATCACCCACACGCTATGCGAATCCTGCCCAGCTTCCCCGTCTTTGCCCGGATCCCAGGTCACTTAGGGGGCTGGGGGAGCCCCTTCCCCTCCTCACTCACCCTCGTACGCAATGAGCCGGTAGGTGCCCACGCACTCCTTGGAGCCTTTCAGGATCTCCTCCAACGTCCTGTAGAAAAGCTTGGCCTGCTCCAGGCGTTCCTCCCGGCTGAAGGCAGCGCCCTCGTCCTGGGACATGGCGTAGAGGGACTGCAGCGGGGTGGCGTACTCCACCGCGCAGTGCCAGAGCTGCCGTGAGGGAAGAAAAAGAAATGGGGGCAGGAGGACCAAGCGTCTGGCAAAGGGCTGCTGGGGGACCGTGGTGCTGGGCAGAGCCCGAAGGACCCCGATGCAGCTCCGTGGCCTGCCCTGCGCTGGTGCTGTGTGCTGGACCCCCGGGACAGGGACGCTGGTCCTGGCCCCAGTGTCCCCCCGTCCTGCGCTGAGCCACCGTCCCGGCAGGGAAGCAGGTACGGCTGTGCCCCGCGCGCTGGGCGGGCTCATGAAGCTGCCTCCCTCCCGCAGGGCCCCTGGCTATGGCAGCACTCCCAAGCTGCAGCCTGGGGAGGGATTTTCCCCATGGAGGTTGGTCCTCTGTGGAGATGCCCCTTACCCAGCTCTGGTCCCACCACCATGGTGGCTTTTCTGCTAGAGAAGGAGAAGTCCGAGCATCCCAATGGAGAGTAGGAGAAGGGAGAAGAGGATAAATGCTGGCCAGGCAAACACACAGCTAGAAAGAGGCAGAGCAAAACAAACGAGGGGAGATTTAAGGCCATAAAAATTCCAAGGAGGAGTACGGTTACCGGTAAGTCTTATACTGGGCAAACTGGGAAGTTTAGTGAAGTGCATTAAAAGGAAGAGGGACGGGATCCCTGGGTAAATGCAGCGCCGTGGAAAGAGCTAATAGCCTTGGAGGGTGGGTGCCAAGGGTGGGGGGTGGCATCGCTGCCGTGCACGCGTGGACCCACGGCTGGGCAGCAAGCGGAGGGACGGATTTCAGCGAGAGCACGCAGTGGGTCAGGACGGGTCCGGGCGGCGGAGCTGCTGGAGCTCGCTTGGTGCCGAGTGACTCAGCAGATGAAGCGCAGCATCGGTGCGTGCGCGGTAGCAGGAAAAACCCGAGGCTGCGTTTGTACTTCCCCAGGAGCTTGGCCAGGAAAGGGGCTTGGGAGGCCCTGCAGGCAGGGCTTGGAGAGCAGCAGCTCGGCGCTTAGCCACCGTCGAAAGGGCAAGTGGCATAGAGTGCGCAAGTCTGCCGGCGACACCAAGCTGTGTGGGGCGGCTGACACGCTGGAGGGAAGGGATGCCATCCAGAGGGACCTGGGCAGGCTGGAGAGGTGGGCCCATGCCAGCCTCATGAAGTTCAACAAGACCAAGTGCAAGGTCCTCCCATCTGGGTTGGGGCAATCCCAAGCACCGATAGGGGCTGGGCAGCGACTGGCTTGAGAGCAGCCCTGAAGAAAAGGGCTTGGGGGGGCTGGTGGACGAGAGGCTCAACATGAGCCGTCAGTGCGCACTAGCAGCCCAGAAAGCCCATCGTATCCTGGGCTGCATCAGGAGAAGCGTGGCCAGCAGGTCGAGGGAGGTGATTCTCCCCCTCTACTCCACTCCCGTGAGACCCCACCTGGAGTACTGCCTCCAGTTCTGGAGCCCCTGCTACAAGAAAGATATGGATGTGCTGGAATGTCTCCAGAGAAGGGCCACGAGGATGATCAGAAGGCTGGAGCACCTCTCCTATGAGGACAGACTGAGGGAGTTGGGGCTGTTCCGTCTGGAGAAAAGAAGGCTCCAAGGAGACCTTATAGTGGCCTACCAGGATCTTAAGGGGGCCTACAAGAGAGGTGGTGAGGGACTTTTTAGGATGTCGGGTAATGGTAGGACTAGAGGGAATGGATTAAAACTAGAGCTGGGACGATTCAGACTGGACGTTAGGAAGAAGTTCTTCACCATGAGGGTGGTGAGACACTGGAGCAGGATGCCCAGAGAGGTGGTGGAAGCCCCATCCCTGGAAGTTTTTAAGGCCAGGCTGGACGGGGCTCTGAGCAACCTGATCTATGGGAGGTGTCCCTGCCCAGGGCAGGGGGGTTGGAAGTAGGTGATCTTTAAGGTCCCTTTCAACCCTGACAAATCTACGATTCTATGATTCTATGAAGTTGGGGAGACCCAGGTGAGAAGCATCGCTCTGCCGACGCCTCTGTCCACAGCCGTGACTTAAAACAACTCCCGGAGGGGTTAAGTGATCCCAACGTCCCTGCAAAGGGCTGAGCCTGGGAGGAGGCAGCCAGGAGGAAGGAGTGCAGGTGGCCAGCATGGACAGGACCTCTCCAACTGGTGGAATCCTGCTGAAAGCTGGGAGTATCTGATAGGAGGGGGGGGACGCTGTCCTGCCCTTATGGCCACTTCTGGGCTGGGATCTGAGGCCAGGAAGACCTTTGGGCTGACACATGCCGACTGCTCTCCCGACACTGTGCTCGGTGTACCTTGTCTTCATCCTGGATTGCGTAGAGGCTGTGTTTGTAGACCCTTTTTTTGGTGCCAGCTCGAGTCAGGGTGGTTTCGGTGAGGTCTGTCAGGTACCGGATATTGCTGTCAGCTTTCTCCAGGTCATCGTAGATGTCACAGCTCAAAGGGACCAAGATGTGGAGCTTCCAGGTCTCCCTGCATACCAGCGCGTTGGGGTTGGCTCTGCTGAATTCCTCCATCGACTTTTTCACCCCTGGTGGAAGAGAGCATGGGGCAGAGGTGGCTGGCGTGAGTACGGCTGCTTTCTGCCTCGCTCCCCATCTCCCTGCTAACACTCTAAAAGTGGGAGGATTTTTATTAGGAGCTATTTCTATCTGTAGGCGTGATAATGCAGGGAAACGGCTACGTACGTGGCAGGACTATTTTTAGGTACCCAACGTAATAAGACCAGGCCAGCCCGTGAGCGACATTCTGCTTGGACTTCTCAGACATCTCGGATATTTCCACTGCTGAGGGCTTCTGCGGAGGGAAGGACAGACAGGCCAGAGGTGAGGAAAGCCGCCACCTGGGCTCTTCTTCAGCGGTCGGGTCTCTGCAGGGACTGGAGAGCAGCCGCCCTCTCCAAAGAGATCTGGAGAGTGAGGAGCCCCGCTGCCCCCTTCCACCACCACTACCTTGGGCCGCAGGGCCAAGAGCCCTGGGTAGCCCACACAGCCCCTGCAGGTCAGGAAGCTGATGCTGGGGTGAACCGGGCACTTTTTTGGCTGCCCCTTCCCTGGGGATCGCGTGTCCCGGTGCAACTTGTGCACCAGCCCAGTGCTTCCAGCCTGCGGGAGGAGACATCCCAGCGCCTGACGGTGGGATTTCCAGGGACACCAGTGGCCCCTGCCAGCTCTTGCGTGTTTGTTTAGGTGGAAATGGGCGTTGAGTCCCCGCAGGCACCTGGCAGCTGCCCTCCCCAAAGCACCTTTCCGTAGCCTGCGTGACCCCTCTCCCCTTCCAGCTCTGCTGGGGGAAAGCAGAGCCCTCCCAGTGCTGCAGAAGTACCTGGAGCTTGGCTCTGCCGCCCACAGCACGGGTGATAATTAACCCTTTGGAGACCACGCAGGCTCCCCTCTCCCCTGAAGCACCAGCTTGACTGCCAGATTTAAAAATCCCCCCGTTTTTGGTGTCAGCGGGGCTCTGGCTGCGGCAGGGCTGCTGCCAGCGCCGCGGGGCGGCCGTGCCCATCAGCAGGCAGCCTGGCCCTGCCGCCGGCCAAGGAGATCTGCTCTCCGGGGCTGAGCTAAGGAGAGCAGTTCTCCCGCTGCGGGGCTGCGTGCGGGTGGGCCATACGCGCAGGGGCCACCCAGGGCCGGGCTGCGTGTCCCCACGGCTGCTCAGGGCTGAACTGCTCCCCGGGAAGACGGCCGGGCTGGAGGCGTCGGTGCCTTACCTGGAGCCCCAGAGCCAGGACGAGGAGCTCGCAGAAGCTGACGAGGCCGAGGTGGAGGCCGAGTGGCTGCCCATCTCCATCGCGAAGAGCCACGTAGGCTGAGCCACAGACAAGCAGCAGGGGCCCGTGCCAGCGCAGGGAGAAGCAGGCGCTCAGGGCCCTCCAGAAGCTGCCGTGGTGCCTGGGTGGGAGAGGGGGGCAGGAGATGGGCTGGTGGCCACTCGCCCGCCATCCCCATCGCAGCCCTTGGGGTGCTGGCCGGGGGATGCTCCCAGCTGCCTGCCGGTGCCGCTGAGCTCCTGGAGCGGCGCGGAGCCAGGGAGCCCTGCGGGACCCTGCTCAGCGCACCCTGAGTGCCCCCAGCCGCGGGAGGGCTTGGGTCCCTTGCTGCTCCCGTGGGTCTCAGTGGGGAGCAGATGCAACGTCGCCCTGGACAGCAAGGGGAGACTGTCTGCAACAGCCCCGTGCCCTCCGGCACTGGGTGGTGGGGAGAGGCTGGGGGCAGAGATCTGTCCCCCAGGGAAAGGGAACACTATGGAGCTACCAGGGAGAGGGGAGGACGAGGTCCATAGACATGCAGGGATGTGAGCAAGCAGGAGAGGGGGAGAGGAGGAGAGGGAGGAAGAGATGGGAGTGACGGGAGGGTGATGGAGAGCAGTGGGGGCTGCCGGGGCGCCGCAGAGCGTTGCCACAGAGGCCTCGTGTGGAGGTAGAGACGAGGGAGCAGATCCCCACACAACACCCGGAGGCTGCGACGCCCTTGTCTCCAGAGTGGTTCCGGCAGCCCAGGAGATAGCTCACCTGGATTGGAGGTGGAAGATCTCCTCGGCCAGGTAGCAGATGCCCTTGAGCAGCGCCCTGATCTCCAGGGCCACGAAGTGGAAGGTGAGGCTGCGGGCGGCGGGCATGAGGGGCTCCCCGGCGAGGTACAGCGCGGCGGCGCACAGGGCCAGCAGCAGGTACGTGGCACGTTGCGCTCGCCCGCCCCGGGCCTTGGGGATGAGCAGGGCAGTGGGTTGTCTTGGCTGCTGGGGTTCCTGAGACATCTGCGGCAGAGGGGGGTGTCAGCAGCAGCCGTCGTCCCCAGTGCCCACAGCAGCGCCGCAGGGAGCGGAGAAGGGGGGCAGACGCGCACACCCAGCGCTGGCTGAGCACCCCAAAGCACACAGCGGAGCCGTCCCTTCCTTTGCAAGCTGCTGAAATGCAGCCGCTTCTGGGGAGGTTCCCTTGCGTGCTGCCCAGGCCACCTCGGGGCCGGCCCCCATGCCCAAATGGGCTTGGCAAGGCGGAGCTTGGCTGGCCACCCCGCTCCCAAATCGATGCCAACCCTGCGCCAGCCCTCCCTGCTTCTCCATCGCGCCTCGCGCCGCGCTCACCAGAGCCGTTACCAACCAGCTGTGGGACCGGCCGCTGCCTGGGTTCCCTGCGCTGCCGCTGATGGGCTCCGGGCTCCAGCCTGGGCGGCCGCGGCTCTTCTTGGAAGCTGCTGCCGCCGCGGGGGCTGGGAGCCCCTGCACCGCAGTGGCTTCTGGTGCCACGGGTGGAGCCGCACAGTTCCAGGCACCGAGAAAAATGAAAACGAAAGCGTCTTTTGCGGCGGCCAGCAACCTGCAGAAAGCAGCAGAGCCCTCCCACGCAGGGCACCCGGGAGGTCTCCCAGGCACCAGGCAGCGCTGGGTGGATACGTCAGGTTTCGACAGCCCTGAGCTTACACCTCTGGAAAGCCCCTCCGTGTCTGTCAGGTCAGAGCGGGGCTGAGCCGAGCTGGAATGAGGAAGGAGGCCAGAATTTATCGAGATTGAATTTATTAGAGATTGAATTTATTAAGTGCAGCAGGTTTCCAGGGGCGAAACAGAAGAAAATTCCCTGTAGCAGAGAGGGTGACTCACAGCTCCCTGGCTCCCCCCACCCCAGGCAGCTCTGGCAGATGCCAGCTCAGTGTCCCACAGGCACTGGTGGCACAGCGGGGCTTGCCGCAGCCGGGCTCTTGCTGGCCAGTGAGGCCCTCAAACCTCTCAGGTCTTGGTGACCACAAACCCGGAGCAGCTGAGGTACTCCAGGCCACCTTTGACGCAGCCGTTACTGCTGAGGTTTGCCCTCAAGGCTCCCAGGTCCCCGGTCCCAGCAGCAGAGGCTGCAGCGGTGTCCTGGTTTGAGGTAAAGACAGAAACAACTTTCCATGCAGTAATTTTACTTCTTAGCTAGGCCTCTTCTAACGCTCTGAAATTAACAGCACGTGGTGCCGAAAATGGTTCCTTCTCAGCGTGATAAGACCAATGTTTACAGTTAGTGCCAAGGAATGGTGTGCACAGAGGCTCTTGCTTATACTTACTGCTGTAACAACCAAGGTCAGCTAATTTTGTTATTTGCCCAGTTGGAGGGTCGGAAATGGAAAAGCGCAGAGGGGTCCCACCTGCGGGGAGGAGCGGACAGGACAGGTGACCCAAAATTGATCAACAGGGGTATCCCATCCCATCTGCCCCATGCTCAGTGTAAAAGCTGAGGGATCAAAGGGGCAGCCTCCTTCTTCAATGTCCGATGTCTGAGGAGGACCCTGTCTGTTCATCCGCCTTTGATCCCGACCCATGCATTCCTGACTCCAGAACTCCGGACTGAGGCATCGCCCATCCTAGAGGAAGGGTGACTTAGGGCACACATACACAAGCCCACAGGACCGGGTGCCAAGCACTCAAGGATGCTGAGGGAGCTCGCCAGTGCCATGGCAAGGCTCCTCCCTCATGTCTTTGGAAGATCGTAGCAATTGGGAGGTTCCTGATGAAGGGGAGAAGGCAAACGTCCCACACAACTTTGAGCAGGGGAGAAAGAGGGTTTGGTGAACTGCCGCCTGCCCAACGGCACCTCTGGCACCTCTGTCCCTGGGAAGGTGATGAAGCAAATCCTCCCAGCAATCGCTGTCGAGCACCTGAAGGATGCGAAGGCAACAGGCAGCGGGGATTTACAAAGGGCACATCACACCTGACCCACCTGAGTGCCTTGTGAGGTGGGATAACCGGCCGTGGGGATGAGGGGAGAACCTTCATTTCAGCAAAGCTTTCGGCATGGTCTCCTGTGGCCTCTGTGTAGCCAAAATGGGTAGATCCAGGCTGGCTACAGGATGCACCGCTCCAGGGGAACCCGCACGCTCGACTGCCGCTCTGAAACGCCTGTATGCCAACACACGCAGCACGGGGAATAAACGGGAGGAACTGGAGATCTGCGTGTGGTCACGGGGCTGTGCTCTCCTTGCGATTACAGAGACGCGGTGGGAGAGCTCGCATGGCTGGAACACTGTTGTGGATGGCCTTTTAGGAAAGACCGGCCAGCGAAGCCTGGTGGTGGAGCTGCTCTTTATGCGAGAGAGCAACTGGAATTGAGTTCTGCCTCAGGGCTGGATGAAGAATGTGTTGAGAGCTTATGGGTAGGAATTAAGGGGCTGGCTAACGCTGGAGATGATGTTGTGCGTGTTTACTACAGGCCAGGGGATCAGGAGGAGGAAGTTGACAGCTGGTAGGCAATTCCACCACTCCCCGGGGCAGCCTGTTCCAATGCTTGATAACCCTTTCCTTCCTGATATCCCATCTAAACCTCCTCTGGCGCAACTTGTGGCCATTTCCTCTTGTCCCATCGCCTGTTCCTTGGGAGAAGAGACTGACCCCCCCGGCTACATCCTCCTTTCAGGGAGCTGTAGAGAGCGAGAAGGTCTCCCCTCGGCCTCCTTTTCTCCAGGCTGAACACCCCCAGCTCCCTCAGCCGCTCCCCACAGGACTTGTGCTCCAGACCCCTCACCAGCTCCGTTGCCCTTCTCTGGACATGCTCCAGCACCTCAGTGTCTTTCCTCTAGTGAGGGGTGACAAAAAATATTGCGATCACTGCAGCCAAGGCTATCATTAACTGAGGTATTACAAAGCAGGTGTCCTGGTTTAAGGTTTCTTGGTTTGTGAGCAGCAAGTCCAGCAGTGCCTCATCCCTGGTTGGCACATTTAATGTTCGTATGAGGAAGCAGCCCTCTACGCATTTCGGGAACTATACTATTCTTCCAACAAATGCCTGGGTCGTTGAAGCCACACATAAGAACCAGGTTCTGTTGAGCCAGGGCTTGCTTAAGTAACCCAAGGATTGCTTCGGTGGCTTTATTGTCTTGGTTTGGAGATGTATAGCAGATATCTACTGGAAGATCCTACCTACTGTATGAGGACAGGCTGAGAGAGTTGGGGTTGTTCAGCCTGGAGAAGAGAAGGCTCCGAGGAGACCTTATAGCGGCCTTCCAGTCCCTAAAGGGGGCCTACAGGAGGGATGGGGAGGGACTCTTTATCAGGGACGGTAATGATAGGACACGGGGTAATGGCTTCAAACTGAAAGAGGGGAGATTCAGATTGGATATCAGGAAGAAATTCTTTGCTGTGAGGGCGGTGAGCCCCTGGCCCAGGTTGCCCAGAGAAGCTGTGGCTGCCCCACTCTGGAGGTATTCAAGGCCAGGCTGGATGAAGCTTGGAGCAACCTGGTCTGGTGGGAGGTGTCCCTGCCCAGGGCAGGGGGTTGGAACTACATAATCTTTAAGGTCCCTTCCAACTCAAACCATTCTGTGATGCTGTGATTCTGATCCCCCTTGGAGACAACCTCTCTGATCTTGACCTGGAGGCATTCAATAAGGCTTCCACAGTCGCCGTAGTTGACCTCTGTACTTTCAAGGTTCTCCTTAACATAGAACTTCCAGCTTTGGGAGCACCCAGAAGGGCTGAGCTGGCCCGTAACACAAGACAGGCTGGTTTCCAGAAGGGTCTTGGTGCACTGGTTGGGCCTGGGGAAGGGATCAGCCTCTCCTGACATCCCGGTGGCCATGGGCGCAGTGGACAGCTGTAGCCAGGACTTGGCTTAGACAGGCAAGGGTTTTGGTGAAATGCCTGAGAATTTGTAATAACCTGGAAAAAGAATAAGGAAATGTGCAGCGAGAGGAGGTGAGACCCCTTGCGGGTAGCCAGGTGCTGCGAATTTGCTTGAAGTCCCCCCCCCCCCACCTCTGGGGACCCGCTGGTGGTCCTGTATGAGGTGCCTTATGTATAAGGTGGATTAACGCCGGAGCCCGTCCCGGAGCTGGCACTGTGCGAGGCCGCGGGGAGCAGGTGCTGGATGCGTGTGGCACGTCCCCAGCCAAAAGCCAGGCTGGGAACACGGTGCGTTCCCTGGGTGAAGGGCTGCTCCCGGCGAGCAGGTCCGGGTGTAACAGAGCTGGCTCCCGCTGCCAGATGGGCCCTGCAGCAGCGCTTGCCTCCTGGCTTTTTTGCATCATGTGCCGTTGCCTTGCAAAAGCCGGCGGAGCTGCTGGCTTCAGCCAAAAGGCAGGCTGCCCAGTGACAGCTTTACACCGGGGACGCCTGTGGGGACAGGGTTTGGATGCCAGGCTGGTGTCGAAAGTGGCTTCGGAGTGTTAAAAGTGGTTTTGGGGCCCCCGGCTGAAAAAGTGCCACAGTTGGTGTTTTCAGCGCTGACGTTGCACCACCCGTGTACCCTCGGAGGTCCTGCGCACTGACAGGGCTTGCTTTATCGGCGCCCCCCTGGCCTCGCAAAAAATAAAGCGCTCTGCGATACTCTGTGTTGCGCTGGGCTGTGTGACCCGGCTCGCTGCCCCTGACGCAGTGAGGAGCCATCGGTGCGCTGGGTAAACTCTGGCAGAAGCGGGCAAGCTGCTCCCTCCATCTCCCAAGCACACCTCGGCTCTCACGTGTTCATCGAAGCAGTTCCATTGCGGGACAAGAGGCGACAGTGCGGGGAGCAGGGAGGCGTCCTGGCCAAAGGATTTGCTGATTGTCCTCCCCCAGCTTCATATTATGCAGGGTCCTGACCTTCTCTCACAAAGTCCACATGGAGATCGGATGCCTTTCCAGCGACGTGCCCGGCTTGGGAGAGCCTTTGCCTTGCCCCCAGCCCAGGCTGTGACGCCCCAGCAACGGGGAGCGTAAAATCCCGAGAGCAGCACGGACCATCCCTCCACCTCCCCTGGCGTGGGGCTGTGCTGGGGGCTGCGTGGCCTTCATCCCGTAAGGTTCTTCCTTCCTTCATGAAACCCAAACTTCCGGCCCAAGAGAGAGTTTTTATCCATTTAATAAACGTTAGTGGATCCATCTGTGATTTACGCCGTCGTCTTTTGATCCCCTGTAAGCTGTCAGCAACCGCGGTATCCTGTGGCACTGAGGCCCCAGTTACGTGTTGGGTGGAGAAGTTAATTTTTGCTTGTTTTGAAGCTGTCACAGGTGACGAGGCTGTTGGCAGTGTGACTGTTGTTGTGCCGGGAGAGACATGAACAACCCGCCCTTTCCTCCTCCCCACATCACTGAGGGCTTCAGACCTCAGCCATCTCTTTCCCAGGCTGGAGCATCTCAGATACTCAGTTGTTCTTCAAAAAGAAGCTGTTTTCTACTCGATTGTGCTGGTGAAAATGCTTTGACTGTCTCCTCCAGGCCCCTTCCAGGTCACGTGTGTTAAGCTGCTCAGGTCTCAGCACCGATCCCTGGGGGGCTCCTGCTGGGCCCTCTCCCCTCGCATGCACCTGTGATCTTGCCCTCTGTCCTCCAACAGTCTCGTACTTTCCTGCCCTTTGTCACCAGTCACCCCGTCACCGAGGCCGCAGAAGGGGAAGTGTATGGCTGTGTCTCCTCTGGCCTCCCACCATGTGTCCCGTGGGGACGTGACTGGGCCGAGCTGAGAACAAGCAAAACCACAACAGAATAAATGGCTGCGTACGCGCACGCCTTTGGGTCGCTTGGGGGTTATTTTACAGGTATCTTCGAGCCTGCAGGATGAGCAAAGCTGGCTTTGGGGACGGAGCCACCAGAAGCTTGCTGACAGCTGGTGGCTGCTCAGCGCCGCCGTCCCAGGGACGCCTGGAAAGCTCTTTCCCTAGCGCTTCCTCCCACCTCTGCAGCAGAAGAGAGGACAGTCTCTGCAGCCAGGATCCCATGTCTGGGGAGCCACAGGAGCCAGCAGAGCGTCTTCTGAACCGGCTGCGAGACCTCGAGCAAAACAGCGGGTCTCACCTCAGCACGCTTTTCGGTGACGGTGTTCCCCCTTCCCTCCGCAGCAGCAGGCGGCTTGCAGCTTTGCCGGGATTGTCCCGTGCGACGGGATGGCACAGAGACCCCAAACGTGGCCAGATCCCACCTGGGGCAGCGCTGCAAAGAAGAAGAGCTGGCAGGTGACCCTGGAAGACTGCCATTTGTACAGCCGAGGAGGACGAAAGGGGGACAACACAAATTCGGGGGTGAAGAGAGGAGAAGGTGAGCGTGTGGTAGGGAGGGAGATTGTCTTTCTGAAAAAAAGTGCTTTGGGGAATTGCGAGTGGCAGGGAGCAGCCTGGGAACTGCGCTTGTGGCTCCTGGAGATGCCCTCCGTGCGCTCCCAAGGGAAGGAGGCCACGGTGGGGAGATGCTGTCTGGAAGTGGAGGTGAGGAGATGCTGCCTGGAGGTGAGGAGATGCCACCTGGAGGTGAGGAGTGCAGGGGTGAGCGGGGACCTCCGGCACAGCAATGCCTGAGCGGCGCTGGGAGGGCAGTGGGCACACGGAGGGGGGATGAGCTGGGCAGCCCCTGGGGTTGGAGCAAGGGGCAATGGCTGGGTGGAAAACGGAGCCAGAACCTGCCTGCCAGAGGGGAGGTGCCAGGCTTTCTTTGTCCATGCAAGCAGGTGCAATGACATGTGTAAATATCCTGTTTCTTTCCTTGTTCCTCCTCTCTCAACCACTTACAGGAAATTCATTGTTGCCTCCTTGGTCGGGACATGCATCCGAGGGAGGTTCATTGGCACTCCCACGGCCAGAGAGGACAGACGTACCGGAGCCCGTCCCCGCAGCACAGACGGGTAGACCCGGAGCATAACAGGGAAGTCTCTGATTCACTGTGGCAGGGGATGGAGACACATGCGGGCTGACTGGCCCAGCTGGGATGCCCTCTCAAATATCCATGGAAGCTCAAACTGCCCAGAAAGTTTTTAGCAAGCTGGGAACACGGGAATGAACAATTCAGGGCCTGCCTACAGCTGTCGGCACTGCTTGGATTTCTGCCCGAAAAGCTCCTGTTGTTTCTTTTTGACGACGTTTAACCATTTTATCGATTCCACAACTGTTCTGTCATTGTCCTCAACATCCCACGGAGCGCTCTGTGGTGCTGGCTGAGCGCAGCAGCCTCCCAGCCTGGGACTGGGACAGAAGCTCTGGGTTTATCCCTCTTCTTCTGTTTCCTGGCTCCGATGGCGATCCCCAGCCTCCCGCTGAGACTGGCACGGCCTGACGCGGGGCTCGACTCTGCCATCGGCGGCTCCAGAAACCTGCGCCTGGAGGAGGGGAGCTGGGGAGGATGAATCTGTTCTTGAGTGATGGGGAAGCTTTTGACCATCTCGGTCAAGCGAAGTCTTGGTATTTAAGTTTGTCTTCTGCATCCCACACGGTGGCAGGGGCAGGTTGATGTGTCGTCCCTCCCCCCCCGCCCCCCGCCACGGTCACAGCTGTTTGTGGGGCTGTGCCATGAGCTATAGCCACATTCGCACCAAAACCAGCATAAAGCCTACAAAAAAATATTGGAGTTTGGGAGAAGACAGGGTGGTAAATACCCAAAGTAAAACCCCCATCAGCAAAACAGCAAGACAAGCCTTTTGGATCTGTAAAACCTATGGATACTTCTTCAGGTTTGGATCTTTTTGCACTTATTAAAGAATTTTTTTTTTTAATTTTTAAAGAAAAAATAATATGCAGTTTCTGGCCTAACTTAATTTTAAACACATTTAACTGAGAATGAGTCACCTTAAAAGTTACTTCTGATAGGTTTTAAAATTGTGCCAGTCCTGGATTTGATTCATTCAGCGCACGGCAAAGGGCTCTAGGAATGGACATGGAAAAGGAAAATCACTTTGGGGCAGGGGCACGTGACGCCATGGGGTTTGTTAAAGACCCTCCAAGTTGTTTGGCCCCTGCTGGACTTCTGCTGCTGGGGTCCCCCTGCAAATCCAGCCCCTCTGCACCCCTCTGCAGCAGAGGAAAACGCTGGATCAGCGTGAGGAGCTCCAGCAGCTGCCCTGGGCATCTGTTACCCAGCCAAGGAGGGATGAGAAGGTGGGGAGATGCTCTGCAGGCCCCAGGAGAGCCACCCGCTGCTCGGCAGCATCAGGAGGGCAGGTGGCAACGTGGTGAGGGGCTGAGGAGGCCCCTGCGGAGAGTGAGGGGGAGGGAAAGGGCACAATGGAAGCTAAGAGGGGGCAATGAGGGGAGGGAGGGAGGAAGAAAGGAGGAAGGGAGGGAGGGAAGGAGAGAGGGAAGGAAGGAGGAAAGGAGGGAGAGAGGCAGGGAGGGAGGAAAGGAAGGAAGGAGGTAAGGGAGAAGGAAGGAAGAGAGGGAAGAGGAAGGAAGGAGGAAGGAAGGGAGGAAGGGAGGAAGGGAGGAAGGAAGGAAGGAAGGAAGGAAGGAAGGAAGGAAGGAAGGAAGGAAGGAAGGAAGGAAGAAGGGAGGGAGGGAGGGAGGGAGGGAGGGAGGGAGGAGGAAGGGAGGGAAGAGGAAGGAAGAAGGAAGGAAGGAGGAAGGAAGGAGGGAGGGAGGGAGGGAGGAAGGAAGGGAGGAAGGAAGGAGGGAGGGAGGGAGGAGGAAGGGAGTAGGGAAGGAAGGAAGGGAGTAGGGAAGGAAGGAAGGAAGGAAGGAAGGAAGGAAGGAAGGAAGGAAGGAAGGAAGGAAGGAAGGAAGGAAGGAAGGAAGGAAGGAAGGAAGGAAGGAAGGAAGGAAGGAAGGAAGGAGGGAAGGAGGGAAGGGAGGGTACCTCAAGGAGGAGACATCAGACCTGTTAGAGCTTTAGAGCTGGTGAGGAGGAACACGGCTCCAGGTGCACGTGTGTGTGCTCAGCACCGAGGGACCGTGGGGCTCGGTTCTGGCTTTGCGTTAACAACCCAGACTTTGCTGGTGAATGGCAGGTTTGGTGGCTGCTGATGGGAACCTTCTCTGGGACATCTCCAAGTGCCCGAAATGCAACTGAGGAAGTTCCTCCGTGCTCCTCTTGGCATTGCATGAATTTTCAGGCAAAGCCACCAGTGAAAGAGGTGGTTTTGTCCGCTTCTGGGGCACTTCCTCCATCCTGTTTCCTTGCGTTGGCACAAGCGATTTCAAAAAGAACCAGAAGTTCTTCAGAAGGTAGAAGTTACTTTTGGATCAGGTGATCCAATTTAAGCACAACTGCGTGTCGGAGAACAGCTGGCCATTTGCTTGCTGGGGCAGGGGGACAGAACTGCTTCTTACCGCAACAGTTTGTATTTAGATTATTTAAAGGCCATTTGTGAATTTGTACCTCCTGCCTCCAATGCCAGAGATTAGGATGCATAATAATACAGAAGGAGAAGGGTTCTGTCCTGCTAGGAGAAGCTTGTTACGACAGGTCCAGGATATCCAGAGTTCTGAGTGAGCTAGAGACGGGTACCGGGCCTCTTCTGTGACACCAAAGAAAGTGTCACTGAGATTGACAGCTATGACACCTTCAGCCCGCAGCAATGCACTGCCTGCCGGAAATTTTCTTGCGGGCAAGGTGGTGGTGGTAACTCCTGGACTTTCCTTTGTGGTTGTTTCAGTTTGTTTCCCTTTCTCTGAAGTCTGAGATCCCAGGTTGTTCTGTGGCAGGATACTTCACTGGAAGAGTTTATAAAGAATCGTAGAATTGCCTGGGTTGGAAGGGACCCAGATCATCGAGTCCAACCATCAACCTAACTCTGACAAAACCCATCACTAAACCTTATCTCTAAGCACCACGTCTGCCCAACTTTTAAATACCTCCAGGGATGGATATTCCACCACTTCCCTGGGCAGCCTGTTCCAATGCTTGACAGCCCTTTCAGTGTGAAAATTTTCCCTAATATCCCGTCTAAACCTCCTCTGGTGCAACTTGAGGCCGTTTCCTCTTGTTCCATCGCCTGTTCCTTGGGAGAAGAGACCGACCCTCCCTGGCTACACCCTCCTTTCAGGGAGCTGTAGAGAGCGAGAAGGTCTCCCCTCAGCCTCCTTTTCTCCAGGCTAAACACCCCCAGCTCCCTCAGCCGCTCCTCACAAGACTTGTGCTCCAGACCCCTCACCAGCTCCGTTGCCCTTTGTTGATGTGTTATGAGAAATCCTATCTTCTCTGTTCCTACACTCCACAGTCCTTTGGTCATGGTGTCATGGTTTGAGGGTTGAACTGACTCCCGTGTTCAAGCCTGGGACAGCTGGTGCCATGGGACAGATTAGCAGAGACCTTGCTGCTCTGCTGCCTCAGTGAGTGATGGAGGAACCTCAGTTGTGCTCAGGGGTGGGTGATGGAGGTCACGTCAGTTGGGCTCATGTGGTCAGTTTCACCTTCCTCCTGCCACATACCATCACAAACTCAGGGGTCCCTGACTGTTCCCAAGTTTCTGATTCCAGTTTTTGAAGGAGTCCAATCATTTTACAGAAACACACATCTTCAGACTTCAAAACTCGTGGCTGGGAATGATTCCAAATATTTCCTTCCTGGTTGTGATCTCCCATGTTCCACTGACACACGGTCTTGGACACAAGAGCATTTCTAGAGCTCTTCACCTGGGCTGAAAACCCACAGGATTAGCTCCTTGATAACTGTTGCTGTGGATACTCATCGGTCTGGTCTCTCGATGGAGAGGACGATGGAGAAATGATGCTAGAGCTGACTTACAGGTTGCCCTGCATCCGAGTACAGTCAAGCCTAGGATTTGCAGCCGGAGAAGGAAAAAGTGTGTTTTATGCGATGGGAGTCTCCGTGTGACAGACATGGCGACTTATGTATGTAAGTTCAGTCCAGAAGTTTTTTTTTTTTCCTTAGAAATGCTTTGAACTGAAGGGCCGACAAATCCCCTCTGCGCCCGAGAGGCTTTTAGCCTGGCCAACTCACCCCAGGGTCGGCAAGCTTCTGCACCGGAATTGCCATGGTTCCTGCTTCTGTGGATGAACCGGCCTGGACCTCGGCTTACTGTCCCACTGGGAAATGGCTCTGCAGGGTGTAACAGAGGGAAGAATTTGTGTGAAATTGTACGTTCGGGTGGTGCTGCTGGGCAGAGCGCCTTTGGGGCAGGAGCTGTGCTGAGAAGAGCCTTCATTACACCAGCTCTTCTGCCCGCAGGTCAGCAGACAAGGCTCCAGCTGCTCCCGGAGGAAACTCGGATCAGCAAAGGGAAAAAGTGGACTCAGAATCTGTTTTTTAAAGACACGAGGTTTTCAGCAGCTCCGGAGACAAGCAGTTCTCCACAGTTCATGACTGCAGAAAGGGATGCGGGTCTCCCCAACCCTTCACTCCACTTTCTCCACTCCTTCAGGTCTGTTTTTCTAGAATTTTTTTTTCTATAGAGCTTGCCCACTAGCGTCTGCCCAACGTTGGTAAAGTGTGGGTTCTCAACATTGGTAAAGTGTGGGTTCTGTCCTTTTCCAATTGCGACTTACCTTTGGTTTAACCTGGCAGCAGCTGACCACCACCCAGCCGTTCGCTCGCTCCCCGCAGCGGGATGTCCTTGACTCGGTGTAAACACTGGTCAGCAGCAACTAAAACACCACCGTGTTATCAACATTGTTCTCGTGCTAAATCCCAAACACAGCACTACACCAGCTGCTAGGAAGAAAATCAACTCCATGCCAGCCAAAGCCAAGACACCTTCTTTAGAGTTACCTTTTTTCACTTTCTAACAAAGGCCTCACTGGTTACAGAAGCCCAGAAAAATCAGATTTAGCCAGCTAGGCTGGAAAGTTTGTACTCCTCTGAATTTTTGTGCCTTTGCCTAAGGATGTGTAGTTTTTTTTCCCCCCTAATACAGCACTGCAGCCTGACCCTGCGAGCAGAGCTGGTCAGAGGAAGATGGTGAAGGAAAAGCACATGGAGGCAGGAGTCATCTGAGGATAAGGCAGGGCTCAGCTGCCTCCTCCGGGGATGCTCTGCTGTTTCGCACGGGATGACGTTGGCACGGGGGGATGTTGGCAGGCACAGGCAGGGGAGCATTCAGTGCTTCTCTTTGGCACAGGAGCTGAGAGCACAGCGGTGCCCCCGGGACGAGAGACCACAGTGCCCCACCACACCCCGGGTCTGCAGAACCAGCTCTCTCCCGAGAAGAGAGAAGGCAGAAGGCCGCAGGCGGAACACCTCCTAAAATGCCGTGGTGGGGTGCCAGCAGCAACTGGTGTGGGGAGACAGCACCTGCCTAACAAGGAACGCTTTCTCTGCAGCAGGGGATGCTACGGATGGGGATCAGCTGAGAATTTTCACAGCAGATGCAGCCCAAAGCATCTGCTCTGGTGCTGGTGAGCAGAACTCATCCTTCTGGAGAAGAGGACCAGGATATGATCTCACATGGGACACAGAAAAATGCATATGGGTCAATCCCACTGTCTTCATGTTCAGGCAGGACTGGGAATCACAGAATCACAGACTGGCAGGGGGTGACAGGGACCACTGGAGATCATCTCGTCCAACCCCCTGCCAGAGCAGGGTCACCCAGAGCAGGTGGCACAGGAACGCGTCCAGGCGGGTTTGGAATGTCTCCAGAGACGGAGACTCCACCACCTCTCTGGGCAGCCTGGGCCAGGGCTCTGCCACCCTCAAAGTAGTTTTTCCTCATGTTGAGATGGAATTTCCCGTCTTCCAGTTTGTGCCCGTTGCCCCTCGTCCTGTCCCCGGGCACCACTGAGAAGAGCCTGGCCCCGTCCTCTTGCCCCCGGCCCTTTAGCTCTTGCTGAGCAGTGATGAGATCCCCTCTCAGCCTGCTCTCCTCCAGGTGGAACAGCCCCAGGGCTCTCCGCCTTTCCTCAGCACAGAGACGCTCCAGGCCCTGAGCATCTCTGTAGCCTCCGCTGGACTCTCTCCAGCTGTTCCCTGTCCTTCTGGAACTGGGGAGCCCAGAACTGAACCCAGTGCTCCAGACGTGGCCTCCCTGGGACAGAGCAGAGGGGGAGGATGACTTCCCTCCACCTGCTGGCCACGCTCTTTTCAATGCCCCCCGGCAGACCATTGGCTTTCTTGGCCACAAGGGCACATTGCTGGTTCATGGGCAGCTTGTTGTCCACCAGACTCCCAGGTCCCTCTCTGCAGAGCTTCTCCCAGCAGCTCAGCCCCCAACCTGTTACTGGTTATTCCTCCTGAGGTGCAGGACCCTACACTTGCCCTTGTTGAACTCTCTGAGGTTCCTCACCGCCCAACTCTCCAGCCTGCCGAGGACACAGCCTTCTGGTGTGTCAGCCACCCCTCCCAGCTTTGTGTCACCAGAAAACTTGCTGAGGGTACCCTCTGTCCCCTCATCCAGGTCATTGATGAATATGTTGAATGAGACCAGATCCAGTACTGACCCCTGGGGATCACTGCTAGCTACAGGCCTCCAACTGGACTCTGCGCCGCTGCTCACAACCCTTTGAGCTCTGCCATTCAGCCAGTTCTCCATCCACCTTACTGGCCACTCATCCAGCCCACACTTCCTATGGGAAGAGACCGAAACCTGCAGGAGGACACCTGCAAAAGTCACAGGTGCCGTAGAAGAGCAGCCAGGGAGAAAGACAGCAGGTGGGATAAGGAATCCTAACGAGAAAGTAGAAATCAAGAGACAGCAGGGAGAAGGGCAGTGAGAAAGTACTGCAGATGGGACCACGAAGGGGAAATCTCAACAACAAACCTCAGCAGAGAGGAAGGAAAGGGGAAAAGAATGCAAAGGACATGTTTTTCATAGTGCGATGGGGCAAAGAGCCAGGCGGGGAAATCCTGACCTCAAGCTCAACAGGGCCAGGCATTCCCTGGCTCTGCTCCCTGGGACCGCAGGTTAGTGTTTCTTTGTGCCTGATCTTTCTTGGCATCTCATGGCATTTTTAGACATGTCCAAGCTCCAACGGAAAGTGTTTAATCTCTTGCCGCATCAGGCAAAGATCTAACTGTGAATGTTGAGGAAAATGCCTCCTGGAGAAAACACGGCCCAGTCTTCAATTCCCTGCAGCAGGTTACCATCCACCCGCTTGCAGCTACAGGACAGACCTCAGAAGCCGCAACCGAGATTTGCCTTTCGGCAAGTTGAAGGGGACTGACCTCGTGAACAACAACAACAAAAATTACTTTTCTACTTCCATTTCTTATTTCTTAGAGAAGTTCGCATCCGTCTGGTAAGAAAGAACAGGTCACAGTTATCCTTGGTACTAAAACCCCAACAAAACAATTTTCCGATCTCTTTTTATTTTCAAAATTGTTTATTCTCTGGACTCAGTTTTACAACGCTTTATTACTCAGAGAGGACTTTTCAAAGCTTGACGAGGAAAATGTAGCAATCCAGACTGTTTCTGTTGCTACTGTGAGCCAAAAATAATTTTCCAATTTGGGGACAAAATCCAACACTTTTCCTGAGAATACTGGAAAAAGATGACTTTAATCTTGGCTGCTGGGCAGACCTCTGAGAA
Organism: Larus michahellis; assembly: GCF_964199755.1. NCBI lineage: Eukaryota > Metazoa > Chordata > Aves > Charadriiformes > Laridae > Larus > Larus michahellis. The sequence continues at coordinate 1,330,782 of NC_133906.1, read as the reverse complement.
GCAAAGCCCCCAGAGGCCGTGACTCAAAGGTATTTTGAAAACCCCCCCAGAAACAGTAAACAGGATCAGACCGACTGGATCAGCTGTCGGCTGGGCAATAAGAGAGGAAAGCTGAAAATGTTGGAAGAAAAGCAGTTTTGCTTGTGGGGGGGAACCTTAATTTGAGTATTTCCAGCTCCCTGTGCTGGTAGAGACTGTTGTAGGAAGGGAGGACAGCAGGCTCCCTTGTGCTGGGGTGGGGCTGGGGGGCAGAGCAACGAGCCAGGGTAGGGTTGTTGTCTGCTCTTCTGCAATCAAGGGGTGTCCAGCAACCCAAAAGGCAACAGAAAAGAGAGGAAAAGAGCAAGAAGCCACAAAATGAACCAAAGTAGTTGAAGAAAACCCCACCAGAGACCACTTTTCTGAATCTGTCATTTATTTTTCTCCACACCAAATGTGGAAGAGGAAAGGGAAATTAATTCAAAAGGCACCCCATGCTAAAGCCATCAAAAAAGACATCTTGAATTGTTGCAGGCAGGCCGGCAGCAAAGCCAGCAAGAGATGAGACCACAATTATTGCCGAGAGGCTGCCGTCCCCAGGCTCCCGCGAGGCAGACCCTCACCTCCACTTCGACGGCAGCCGGCCGCAGCCACGCAGGCAGGAGGAAGGGGCAGGCGGGCGTGAGCTCGTCCTCACCAGCACGACATCTGAAGTAGCATTGGGTTTCCAAACCCTGTCCCGTTCAAATGCAGCAAGCAAATTAATCCTTAATTTGGGTAGCTCTGCTGGCTACAGTGACCGTCTGGCAGAAGGGCGGTTTAGCAAGGAACAGTCTGACCCCGGGAGAAGTTTTGGAGCTGAGCTCCAAGCTCAGAGCTGCTTCTTGCTGCTTGGAGTTGAGTTATTTTACTTACCTCTAAAGTCTCCTGTTCAAGCCTTTCATCCTCTCAGCCAAGAGATGCACGGGAGGTGTGGGATTGACAAGAACAGTGGAAAACAACCCTGCTGCAGTATTAGGTGAGACGACAGGCAATAACAGAAAATTGTAGTATAATTCACTAAAAATGTTCACTGCACAAGAGGGAAATCCCTAGGACACCAGGCTTTCCTACAAGTGCCTGTAAAGGAACAAAACCTGATGCTTTCTTGGAAAGTCTTACGACTTCCAACCCTGATTAAAATTTTTCTCGGCATTTTCCTTACTCGACTTGGTGGCAGGGTTGCCAACTTGGAAGGGTGCACAGGGCACTGGCCACCACAGGCCTAAGACAGAGGGGCAAGTGTCCAGTCCCCATTCATGATCCAAAGCCAGCAGCGGGAAGAGAAGCAGGACCAACAGAAAAGGCTCCAATTTGATGCAGATTTTAAGATGTCTCACTATTACAAGTTGTCCCACGGGTTTGTGTACGTGCGGGCAGTTTGGTTGCTAGGCTGAACTCCCCTGCAGAGGTACCTCGTTTGAACGTGTGCATAAAGTCCTCGTCCCAAGCCGTGTCCTGCTCCCAGCCTTGCTCGCTCCTTTTCTGATGGTTCAGGCCTGAAGGGAAGCTGCTCTTTTGTTTCCCATCTGGCTGTTGGCGGTGAGTGCCCATTTGCGCTTTGATCGTGCAGACACACAAACAGGTTGTGGTTCTGGGGCTCTGAAGTTCACCGAAGCGGCGCAGAACCCTTCAGCCCATCGGTAGTCATCAAGTGAGAGGGTCTGATGACCTTTCTCTGATACAAGCTGCTCGGTCATCTGAGAACAATTGTTATTTTTGACTATATCTGTGTTCTCCAAGGAGATGTGGGATGGAAATTAATTTTTCTTCCACACTTGGAGGGTCCTGAGTCCTGCACTTGGTCGCTCATCTTGTTTTTCACTCAATGCTACACTTTTGGTACGCTTGGTAAGCCTGGTTATTTGTAACACTTTGCTACGTAAGTCTGTTCAATGCTTCAAGCCTTTATTGTGCGGCCATGCTGTGATCTACTCGGTGTGCTGCGATCCACGTGTCCTCCCCAGCCTAAAAACCCATCGCCATGTGCCAGTCCTCTGCCACTACCCATGAGGAAGGGATGCCGAGCCACACAGCACCCCCGCCAGCTACAAGGTGTCGCTAGCAGGGCTCTTAGCGCCACTTCACATCTCTCCGAGGGGCCCTTCCTGCCCCGGATGAGGGCACACGGCCGGCCTCTGCCTCACAGGCCCCAGCCCTCCTCCAGGAAGGGGCCTCGGGCTCTCTGCGGTCCCCAGCCTGAGGCCGGACACCGCCTCCTGGTGCAGGGAGGGCGGCAGGGGAGGTGTCGGCGGCTACCGGGGCGCGGAGTGCCGCCCGGGCCCCCTGCACTACCCCAGGCCCAGGCCGGGCCCCGGCGCCCCCGTTCCTCAGCGGCCCCACGGCGGCGGCGCGGCCGGGACTTCTTCCCGCCCGGACTTCTCGCGAGAAACCGCCGTCACGCGCAGCCGCCTCCGTCACACCGCACCTCACGCAGCCGCCGGATCCTTCCGCGCGCTCTCTCCCCCTCCCCCTTCTGGAGAGTTCTGCACGGCGGCCGCAGGACAAATAGTCCCCGCCGCTCCCCCGCCTCTACTCCTCTCTCCCGCCCGGGCCTCCCCCTTCGCTCCCAGCCCTGCCGCGGGCCCCGCCGACCCACCGCCGTGCGGCGGCGGCGGAGGAGGAGGTGGGGGGGGGGTGGTGGTGGTGTGTGTGAGGGCGCTGCGGCGGAGTGATACGCGGAAGGCCGGCGAGGAGGCGCCAGCACATAAAGAGGCGGCGGAGGGATGCGGTAGGAGCTGCGGCAGCGGCAGCCAGGTCCAGCCCCGCCGCCAGCCCCGCAGCGCGCCCGGCCGCCCGCCGGCCCCCTCCCTCCCGCTGCCGCCTGCTGGGGGGGGTCTCCTCTTCCCTTCCCTTCCCCCCCTGCTCTCTCTCCTTCCCCTCCCCCCTTTCCCTCCCCCCCGCCACCTCCGCGCTCCTCCCCCCTCCCCCCCCCCTTTCTACCCCTCCCCCTCGGAAAATAGTCCCCGCGGGCTGCCCCCTCCCCGCCCGCCCCTCCTCGCCGCCTCGCGCACACAATGGCGCTGAAGAGAATCCACAAGGTAAGGGTAGGGCCGGGCCGGGCCCTGACGCCGCCGCCGCTACCGGGGCGGCCCCGCCGCGCCCGCCGGGCCCTCGCCTTACATAACCCCGCCAGGCCGCCGCCGCCCCGGGCCTGGCGGTAGGCAAGGCCGCGCCGGAGCCCCCGGTGCCGGGTCCCGGCTGAGGAGGGAGGGGGAGGGCGGTACGGGCGGCCTTGCCCGCCCGAGGTGCGGGGACGGTGGGCCCCGCCGTGCCGGCAGCGGGTCCCCCCAGGCCTGGCCTGGCGCTTTGTTCCTTCACTCGGGGAAGGGCCCCCCTCGCCGTGGGCCTTGGGGTTCGTGGCCTGTCCCCGGGGCGGGGACAGGCCTAGGCGGCTCCTCCGGAGCAACGTGGCCCACCCCAACCCCCCCCCCCCACCCCCGGAGGCCGGGCCGCGAGGGGGCGCCGGCGGTGGGGCAGGGCAGGGCCTGGGGGTGTTGCGGGGAACGGCGCCGGGCCTGGGGGCAGCGAGGAGCCCCGGGCTGGAGCCGGGGCCGGCAGTCCCCGGAGAAGGAGCCCGGAGGAGCAGAGCGCTGCCCGCCTGGAAGTTGTGGCGTGGCTCCTCCGGGAGCTGCTTCCTGTTCCCCAAGGAGCCCCGGTCCCGGTAGGGCTGAGCGTAGTAAACTCGTCACGTTCAACTAGTCAAAATAGCGCGATTTATTGTTTTAATGGAGCCAGCGGTGCTCCGCCACCTGAGTTATCGAGTAGGGTTGTAGGGGGAGGCGTGCGAGGTGCCTTCTTCTCCCGGAGCAGGGGGTGCACTGCGCTTGGTGTCCCGGCCTTCTGGAAAAACACTGCTGCTGAGCCCCCTCTAGTCTTAGAACCGTACTTTGCTTGATCATCATAGTATCTTTTACGGGGGGAAAAAAAAGAGAGGATTGTTGAAGTACACTTTTATTACCTCGGTGAGTCAGACAGGGAATTTATATCCTCTTCCCTGCAAAACGTGTAGCTGTCAGTTTGGAATCTCCATGTAAGGTTTCAGGTGTAGAAGCCAGCCCTCCTATGGGGATTGTGGTCTCTGTTACTGTGTAAATCTAATTTTTGTCTAGAACCAGATGTGAACATGCTACCTAATATTTAAGATCAGCTTGCTAGCTCTGTTTTGTATGTAGCGTCAGATTTGGGTTATGTGTTAACATCTTTGCTTTGATTGTAGGTTATCTTGAAGTTTTTGTGAAGCTTCGTGTGTCGTACTGATCAAATTAAAGCTAAGGTGGAGAAGAAAATTGGAAGAGAGCTTGAAGGTTTATGTATGCTTGTGGAATAAGTAGAGCTTGAAAGAGAAGGATTTTGAGTATAATTTTAGTGTATTGAAATTTCTAGAGAAGGGTATGGTAGCGGGTTACATAAGGAAGTTGTGCTCCAGCTGGGTATCGTTTTTCTGCAACATTCCGTCACTTTGGCGATACTCAATGCGCCGTGGAGATGGTTCCCCAGCGCGTTTGTGGGCTCGCAGGTGTTCTGAAAGAGCCCTCCCTCCTCGGGAGCGGATCCTGGGCCTGCTGTCGGAACAGGCCGAGGAGATGCGGCAGTGAATGCTGAGCAGGGTAAATGTGACTGCTGGGGGTGGGGGGCACACACAGATGGTACAGGCCCTTTGTAGGGAGGGTGTATCTTCTATCGGGTAACTCGGGAAGCAGGAAAAACTGCTTCATTGTAGTTTAGTGCGTGCTGAGGTTCAGGATTCAACACTCTTCTCGGAGCACTTCTGTTTCTAGTCTGTGGTTTTTAACAGGAGAGAAGCTGAATGTGTCGAGTCTTTGTTAACATGGGCCGATTCTTCATGCTGCTTTTCAAAGATAAAGAGTCCTGAGGGATAATGGGGACTGTGTATGGTTACGAGAGTCTCTTAAAGCCTTGGGAAGTAGTGAGAGCGTTGCCGAAGCAGTGGTGTATATTGAGCTCTGCAAAGTACCAAGTATTTCAGTCGAGTAAGTGTGAGGGCTGTTGAGGAGAAGGGGGATGATAGGGCTGTAGGCAACACTTCAGCAAACAAAGTATGCGAAGGGAAATAAAACTGCTTGTTCCAGCAGTCCAGGTGCTTTAAGTTAGATGAGAGTTAAGCTACAGACTAGAAAGGAGCAGTCTTGAGTTACTGTGGTTGTCTTGCTTAACTACTTAAGTGATAACCACTGGTTGTTTACACCAGCTATTTTAAACCCCATGGAGAGTGTTCATATCATCGTCTTGTTTTTGTTCTGGTCTCTGGGAAAAGCAGCGGTATCTTGCATGTAGCGACCATCCCTGTCAGGATAAGGAGGGGAACAGCAAGTTTCCAACCTTTGCTGTTGTACCTTGTGGCAAGAACAAAAGCCTGCAGAATGTGGATCAAGTAGGAATAATCCCAATAGACTTGAGTACAAAGAAGCAATGAAAAAGGAAAGCTGCTGCTTAGGCAGTTCTAAAGGATATTATCAAGTCTCGATATGTCAATGTGCAAGTCTCGGTCTTGCCACTGGCTCTTGTGCTTGGCAGTTTGGGTTTTATGCTCGACTGCAGGCTATGGGGTTTTCTCCAGAACTTTTGTGTCCTTGGATACTGTAGGGATGAGAACTTGGAAACAAGCATAAAGTAAACCTTTGATACAGTGTTACCTGCAATGGCCTTTTGTGTGTTGAGCTCTTCTGGGCTGGAAGAGGGGCAGAACAAGAAGTTTTTTGCAGCTGGGTAAGTAGTGGTGTGGCTGGTGCATGAGGTAGCGCAAGAACCTGCGTGGTCCATCCCAGCATGTCTCTGGTGGCATGGCTACTCTTGGGGTTATCCAGAGACCGGAGCTGGGATAACGTGTCTGCACGCACCAGCAGCAGCTGTTGTTTAAGCAGATGCTCCCAAAGAGCTGGGACTGGAGACCTGCTCTCAGATTGCTGCTTGTGTTATTCACCGCAGTCTCTCAGGCAGTGGTGGTCTTAGTTCTTGTTAGGTGCTTACGTGTCCGAAACTTGGAACTCTTGTGAGAAACGTTTGGGCAGTGATGCCAGCCAGACTCCCCCTGAAGTGTGGGGATAACAATTTCATTGTTATTTTTATATATATAACAATGATCTATTTTAACATGGGTATATTTTTCTAAGAAATGCAATGTGAAGATAACCAGGGGTAGGACGGGAGTGATACCAGAGGGCTATAATGAATGGCTTCCATTTTAGGGTTTAAGCCAGAACGCTTCGGTTTAAGCCGCATGCCCATCTGTGTTGCTTATCCTTAGGAAATGTGTTACCTATAACTGAGTAACTAGGGCACGGTTTGGAGCTCTTTGAATAGGAGAGCAAGTAAAAGGTTAGTTCACTGTCTTTTATGGGTTCCCCCATATATTAACTGCTTGATGGACCCTACACTGAGGGGGAAGGGGAAATTGGAGCTGTGCTCCAGCCCTTCTGAAGCAAAACATTTTCTTATAGCAGACGAATGGTGGCTTATTCCTGCTGGTAACGTAGAGGCCCAAAAAACAGGTAGTGCTTTGTGGAACTATACCACGTGTTCCATAGTGATGTCCCTGTTCAGCTGCAGCAGATGATGGGTACGCCTCTAGCTTGGAGCTGCTCGACCTCCTGAGGTGCTTAAGTATCACTTCTGCCAAAATGAACTCTGCCCGCGGGTGGGATGCAGTAGACTTGCTGGCTGGTTGAACGGCATTAGCGTTCACAGAGTTGTACGTGTGCTACCTGTGCTGAGAAAACTTTGTGTTATTTCTGCGCTACCAGTTCTGCTTTACAGTAGCCAGTGGGAACAACTTGGTTCTTCCGTTACGGCCTCTTGCTGCGTTCATGGAGCTGCTAGTGCAGCCCATCTGTGTTAAATATCTTGGGTGTTGTTAGTACAGAGAATGCTGGTTAAGCTTCTGTTAGCTAGCTAGGCTTTTTGATACTCGGCTTCCACACCACGAGGAAGTTAGACATTGCTTTGGTCTTGCTATTCAGGCTTTAGAAAAAAAAAAAGTAGCAGTTACATCAGAGCTTGTTTATAACGTGTACCTTGGTTATTGCCGTATTTCATGCAGCTTGACTCTTCTCATGCTCCTCACTTAACCGCTTGCTTTCTCACTTTTGCTGAGTCTTGTAAGAACTCAAAGTCAGTGTATCTGAGCCGTTTCAAGCATTGAAAAAGCCGATTCTGTGAAAGGGAAGGGATTAAAATCTTTCTGAAGACTAAAATGCTTTTCTTAATAGGGGTAGTAGCCTTAGAATGGCAGATGCTGTGGGATCACAGAAGTCCTGTAGGCCAGGAGAGCACCTGTGGGTGCTGCTGATCTGACCTTGGTGTGCAGGTGTGGGTGCCACCTCGTACAGGGTCTGGCTTGGCAAGTGGAGAGCAGAGCTGAGCGAAGTGCGTGGTGGATGTGGGCTCTTACCCCTCACTCAACACAGTACCTCCAGTGACAGACAAAGGTAGAACCGTCTGGCCCAAGGAACATGCAGCAGGCTCTCGCCCAACCTGATGTCCGCGTTGGCCCTGCTCAGGTGGCTGGCAGCCACTCCTGGCGCCATGGTCCTGCTGCTGAGGTAAGGCAGAGTGCTGTCAGTTTGACTTTGGCCCTCGTTCCGTATTGCTTGGCACTGCTGCCTTGAAAGCCGCTAACAATTTGTGGCTAAGTGGCTGAAAGTTCCTTTTTGTTTAGATAAATCACAATTTTGTAACGTAGGCCTAGATTGCTTGTCACAGAAGGGTTCGTGGGCTTCAGGCAAATAGACTTGCTAAAGGCAGATTAAAAGCTTACACCAGCAACCTGAAGCAAAAATTAGGCTTATAATCAAGCTGATGATGTGGTCTCTGAGTAAATTACAGTTCAATTCTGGAGTAGGGAGGAAAAAACATGGAGTCCAAGCTAAAAGGACTTTGGATAATCTTTGTCTGTTTGGAGGGGTACATCTGGTGTGTTGGAGTGTATTTGGGGAGCTCTGTTGTGTACCAAGGTTTATTAAAATAGCTGGAACTGACTGCTAAAGGCTGGTGGCGTTTACTTGCTTGATTGGCTTCTTGATGTTGGTTATTCTTACTAAAGGCTGTATTAGCATTAACTTAGTCCTTAAAACTAGTCTTATCTTCTGGATGGAGCAGTTTTTACCATGAGCGTGTTAGCCTGGGGAGGGAATTGTCTAGAGGAATAAATTTGAACTTCTCTAACAAATGTCTTTGGAGTTTACAATTAAAACTAATTATAACTTGAAACATGTGCGGGCTTAAACTTGAAGGTAAGACTTAAAACGCTTGTGTTTGATAGTGCTTTAAAAACTTCTTGTGTGGTTTGTGAGCTCCTTGGTCAAGATGCATTACAGTGCAGTGTAGCAGCTGCTGGGACGGAGGGTGGTGTGGGTCTGAGGGAGATGTGTGGCACTGGCTGCCCGGTGTGCCCGGAGGCCCGTGACTTGGGAAGCACAGCCTGGCGTAAGCACGCTCCTCTTCCTTAAAATGCCTTCCTGGAATTCCTGAGTAGGAGTTTTGTTTTTTTTTTTTGGGAACATAAGAACACAATTAAATCTACTTCTGGAGCCTAAATGTCCATTTCTTGTGTGAGTTTTGTAGCTTTTGGAGTATCTGTTTCAGGGATGTAATGTCAGTAGTTCTGTTCAACTTGGCCTTTGGGCCAGACACCTGGAACTTTGCTTTGCTTTGCACCATGCTTCCACTTCCTCATTTTTGCTGAGGAACTAATTAATAGTTTTAACTGTAAGATGGGTCAAGTTAATGGTATGATCTGCAGCAGTAGGCCCAACCCCAGGGGTATTCTGCTGTAGGGGAGGTGGCAGAAACTTTAAGCGCTGTTAAGTTGGCTTCCTAGCCGAAGGCAGTTCGGTGTGAGGTGGCCTCCTGGGAGCTGAATAACTCAAACTGAAACTTCATCTAAAGGCTGCTTGAGTCTTCACTTTTAACTTCCTAAAGCAAAGCCTTCTGCACGTGCTTAAGGATCAGAAGCTGTCTCAAAGGGTAACCAGCTACGGCTTTCTTCAGGTTTTGGGTTAAAATCAGCGTTGTCAAGATCAGACTTGGTTATTGCCTTCCCTAGAACACAGGGAAATACAGCGGTCTTGCAGCTTAGGATCCGATGCGTGCAGTCACGGGTGGTTTGTGGATGATACTGAACTGTAACTGAATCCCATAAAAAAAACTTGTTCCAATTTTATGTGAACTCCAGAGTCATTTGTTCTGAGTTACAAACCAGCTGGCTCTCTCTGGAAGCAGAGGCCTCACTAGGTCTGACGTTGTGCTAGCAGTACCTTGGAAGCTGCAGAGAAGTCTTCAAAAGGCAAAGTAACCTCTCGGACAGATGGGAAAGCGTGGCACTGTGCTGTGGATGCTCCTCTCCCTTGTGCCTGGGTAAATGCAGCCATACGTAGCCACCATTCCTGTTTTTAAACTTGGCTCGGCAGGTCTGACCAGTGACTAGTGGAAGTCTTACTTGAAGAGAATGGCGTGTTAAAGCGATTGTCTGTGCCCTGCCAGGAAATCAGTAATGTGTTAGCCTCGCCGGAGCATGGAGGCAGTTGAGGGTCTGCTGCAGCTAGAGGCTTTGCTTCAGTGTGTCCTGTTATCCGACCTGTTGTTCTACGAAAGCTGGGAGGTTTTCTATTACAGGGGTTTGAATTGAGAGTTGTGGCTGAACTTTTCCAAGCGAAAGGAGCTTACGCGTTGCTTTTTACACAGGCCTTTTAATCTGTGATGTTTCCATCTGTGAATTTATAGAGCAGAACCTGAAATGCTGCCTTAGGTGAGAGCTGCATCACTGAGACAAGTGGTATGAGTGTTCATTGTAAGCCATCTCTTTCTGGTGAGCTACTGTACACCGCTTCAGAAAACCAAAGTATTCCTTCTAGCTGCAGCTGAAGACTGAAGAGAAAGAAATAGTATTTTGAGGAGAAACAGGGCTGCTGCTAACTGAAGGTCACTGTTGTCTCTGTGTCTGTTGTGAGGCTCATCTCCTGTGGTATCACTGAAGGTGTGTTGTTTCATCCAGTCTGGTGAAGTGGCGCTTTTGGGCAGCAGGATGTAGGGTGAAGGTCAGGGCAGCGTTGGAGATGGGTGTTGTACTAGTCGGTAAAATATGTGCTTGAGGTGCAGCCTTGTTTACAACTATTTCCCCTTTTATAGTCGGGAAGGTACGTGCTGGGTTCTTAAATATAATCCATAGTAGGTTGTGGTTTTGGGTGGAAAGCATGGATTCTTCCAACTGTACTCCTTCCGAGTCCAGTGTTGTTGCATCATATTAATGCCTAAAACAGGAGTGAAGGGGATGAGAAATGGTAGAGAGAGGTTTAGATGTGTGGCGTATTCTTAATAGATACGTTTGGGGGTTTGGGTACTGTAGTATTAAATGGCCTTTTCCAGAAGGGTAGAGTCCAGTAGCATTTGGAAGTGGACTGTACTCTTTACACCTTTAGATAGAGTAGGTCTATTCCTGTTTTTAAGTTTCCATGCCTGTACTTGTGAATTTGTGCCCGTGGAGACTCACTTCATTCTTTGTAGCCACGGCTAGACTTGACCATGAGGAAGGTGTGTGGCCTTCGGGTGCCAGTGGAGCTGTGTGTAAGTGGCTGCGTGTTCCTCTGCACTGACTGCCTGGGGTGGCTCTTGGCCTACAGATGCTGAAGCAGAGCCCAGTGCAGGCTGTTACTCGGCGTTTTTCAGGCTGTCGCTCTCTGAAAACTTATATGGTATGTGCACTTCTCTAGGGTGGAGCAGTAATCTTCTGTTGCTTGGGATGATACTTGATATATTTAATGTTCTGGACTTAAGGCGTTGAGGTGTCCAGCGAGTGGTGTGAAGTGTGCTGGTGGGGAGTGAGAGCATATTACTGACCCTCATGCTGGCTGGTGCTTGCCACCAGGAGGTAAGGAAGGAATCCTCGCTTGGCTAAAGTTGGCTACTCTAATTTACGTGCATAACTGACAACTCTGAAGGGCTTTCCTCCTCCAGGGGGTATCTGGAGATGCTCTCCACCTTCAGGAGGTGGTAGGCTCTTCAGCAGGTGCTGTCCGAGTCCATGCTGAACCCTGGAGCATGGGAGCCCAGTTTGCTTGGGTCAGCACTGTCAGAAGCTTGGTGGGAGCACTGGAGGAGCTTCAGCAGTCTGGTGTCAAGGCAGGAGGTTTTCAGTTGGGCTTTTTAATAGTTGGGAGCTGCTGAGAGTGAAACCAAACTCGTGTATGCTTTACAGTAGTCAGGGTATGTGTGAAGCTTTGTATCTCTACTGCAGACTTCTGGAGGACTGCTCACTGAGGGGAAAAATCCCAAGATTCTCTTGTTTCGTGTGAGGCAGCATTCTTCTCTTGTAACAGAAGAGGGTTTGGTTAGTGGTGGCTCCCAATTCATGGGAAGTAGAAGCTGGAACTCCCAGGCGTCATCTATTCAAGAGCTTAAATACTGCCTGTAAATAACAAAAGGCCATTAAGTGACGAGCTTTTTCCATTCCTGCAATCAGCTTGTCTTGATCGTTGTCCTTAAATGTTTTGTCTATCAAAAGCTTCAGATAAGTCTGGTATCTGAAACTCCCTGTGGACTGTTGCTGGTGGCCCTTGCAGGCTGTGAGGTGAAAATGTGCAGCCAGGGACAGCACAGGAGTGTTTCCTGAATGCTAGATTTAGTTGTCCTCGTAATGGTTTTCTGGTGTTTATGTTTAGCTTTCTAGACTGAGCTGGCACAGAAAAAAGCTAGTATTTTTGGGCCTGTCATGCAAAGCAGGTCAATGGCTGAGCCAGAAATAGCAGACAAAGTTTTACTCTATTTGCACTTCCTGGTAAATGTCCACTTCCTGGGCAAATTGCTTGCGTGTGTTACTGGTGACAGTGTGGACTCTTTTTTTTTTTTTTTTTTCTTTTCTGATCTGGGCTGAAATTTTGTTTCAAATCGAAAGTTGGTGTAGATCAGAAGTGTTCTGAGTCACTCAACCTGTTTAGCCAGAACAATTGAGACTCATAATAGGATTTCTTTGGAGGAAAGTCTGACTGGTGCAGGGACTTAAACAGTGAGGATTTCCATTCAAGGGCTAGCAGATCTATAGGTATGGAAGGCCTTGCGTTTTGTTCCCTTTAACCACCTGTATTCACTGGTGCACGCATCTGGAGATGAAGCAACCACGGCTTACTGAAGGCTTATGTACTGCAAAAAGGCTACTGCAAGCTTGAGATGATACACTAGATCACTGGAGCTGGTGCAATACAGGGGATAAAATAAGGCTGATGCTGGGAGTCGTTGGATTGAGGCCATCTTATCTCTCTATAACCTAGAGATAGTGGAGTATATAATACCTCGGTAATGCATGGGCTTTCTTAAGTTATTATCGATGAAGGCAAACCTAATAGACCCTATGACTTGATGAGGGTGGCTGTGACTCAGTAGCATAGGGCAACCTGGAGAGGTAAGGGATGCACGTGCCAAGTGTGCTACCTGGGTTTAAGATGCATCTTTGCTTTCTGGGGTCCTGGCTACTAGTTTTGCGGTGTTGCCGTTCTTGTGGTTTCAGAAAACTCACTGATATGAGCGTTGAGTTTGTGAGCAAGAACGCTAGCTAAAGTGCTTCTAGCAGCTTTTTTAGCAGTAACATAATTGGATTTGAAATTAAATGAAATAAACTGTTCCTGTTTTCTAGGAGTTGAATGATCTGGCACGTGATCCTCCAGCACAGTGTTCAGCAGGGCCTGTTGGTGATGACAGTAAGTATGCTACTACCAGCAAACACTTGCAGTCTCTGACTCTTTTTCCTTCTAAAACAGGATGTCTAGTTCCTTAGCAAGAACCCGTGTGTTCCTTTTACTCCACATACTAATCTTACCTTTGCTGCCCTTCTGTATCCTTTAATACTGTCCCTGTGTGTCACTGGAGATCTGTGTCACTCCCATTGTATTGATTGGGCAACTGCGTGCTGAAGACATCTTAACTTACACCTTTCAAAGGAACTGCTCTGGCATTCTCATCGGGCGTGCTGTCTGCAGAAGTCGGTAAACTTCGGAAGCTCTGTGGCCAAACCAGCAAGCAGCTTCATACGGCTTTCTGAATGTCTTTGTTAACTAAACTATACATAGTGTTCTGTAGAAGTAAAAGAATCTGCTCCTAGTCCTAGATATTAGTACAGTGAGGTGAGGATTAACCGCATTTTATACAGGAGTGAGTTAACGCTACATTTTGTAAGAGGGCTACGCGTATTCTTTGGGGATAAGAGGTTAAAATGTGAAGGGAAGGAGAACTAGTTGGTAGAATTGTCAAGTAATGTTAGACGTTTAAAAAAAAATATTAATAGTTACTGTTGTCAAATGAGTTATAGGAACACTGGAAATTGGTTGTTCTTTAATTTGTTCTGTGCTGTTTTATTATAGAGCACACCAGAGCATAAGAACTGAAAAACAGGTTTGGTTCTTTATTTTTAGGCAGGATTTCACTCAATTTAGAATACTACTTTTGGCTTTCTCAATAAGCAAAACCAGAATGACGGAATCCTGCTGTCATGGCTGACTTGTTGCTTGATTTGGACGTAGCTGCTTAGGTATGAGATCAGAAGTGCAGGTGGAGCATCTGTCAGTAGTGTTATGTTTAAAAACAACTCAAATTAGTTGGCCCTGCCTGGTTCCATATAGGGAATACCCTAGGATGATCTTTTTGGCCTGCATATCGGCTGGTCGTCTTTCCTGTGCAATGTTGTTTGCCCGTTGTGTAATTTGGAGTGATTATTCTGTCCATTTCGGAGCTCAAGGAGCTGTGTTAAAGCAGGAAAAAAGCAGTTATTCTTTAAACACCTGCCCTTAAATTTTGTCTAACATGGTTTTACAGTAAGAAGATCCACTGTCATCTAGCACACGTATTTTTTTTGCTAGAGAGGAGGGCAAGATACATCGTGTGACTTGGATTAATGGTGTTGATAGGGGTGCTTCTTTATCCAAGTTCTAGGTAATGTTCCCCAGTCTGCCTTGATTAGCTGTAAATAAGGCAACTTAATTGTTGTCCCGGACTTCATGGTGGTTTTCTGTGAGAGGCCTTGCAAGCAGTCTGGTGGTCTCCATATTATTACGCTTTGTGGTGAACTACTTTTTTGTAGCAACGTTAAACTCTTGGTCATAGCTTAGATGAGCAAGATCAGTAGGATGCTTGCAGTGAGACAAGAACAGTTGCAAATTCACCTTTGGCTTTAAAACTTAGTGTACTTCGCCTTGGAGTAAATTCAGGTACTCGCGTTACGTATGAAATGCGTTGTCATTTAACGCTTAAAATGCCTGAGATAAGGGAATACGTTCACGCTCTGTCTTGTAGCAGCTGTGCTGTGTAGAAAAAGGCTACATAAGAACGCTTGGCACCTCTGACTGGGATGCCCATTAAACAGCATGCACCAACCTTGCTGTGCAACGCGGTCTCTGACGAGTGTGCGTTCAGTGAGGTGTCCAAGCTTGTGAGAGTAGGGGATATTCAAGTAGGGAAACCCTCCATTTCTGCACTGAGTTTACACTTAGGTGTCTTTTCTAAAAGGAAAAAATTAGCTGCCAAGATCATTCTGAATCATTTCTGGACTATTTGGAAGTGCTGAAGTGTAGAGCAACTTGCACACTCCTATAGAAATCTAGGATGAGGTTGAAAAAAGCACTTGAAACCTAAGAATGAAAATACTGCAATTAGTGGAGATGTTACTGTTTGGCAATCCTTTCAAACAAGTGAAAGCTGCGCTTGGTTTTGAGGGTTTTTAGCAGTAGTGTCGAGCTGATTCTAGTTATTCCACAACTTATTTCTGCTTTCAAAGTAGCATTTCAAAGAAGCTTACGGTTTCATGGAAGAGAAATTACTAAGATGTAGAGCCAGTCTGAGGCTTTTCTTTCCTTAAATTAGCAGGTGTGATTTGTGCCACGATAAACTACTTCATAGTTTCCAAAGACTGTCCAAGGTGATGGAGGTGGTCTGGTGGAGGAGGTGGTAACATAGGTTAGTGAATGCTTAAAATGGAAACATGCTACTAAATATGGAAAGCTTTAAAGTAATATTCAGTTTTTCCTCCTCCTGCCACCTTTCTGAAAGACCTCTAGCGAAAGACTTTTGCTATTGAGAGCAACACTTTGGATGTATTTCAGTGGGTAGCGGTGGCAGCAGCAGAGAGGTGCATTCTTAGAGATCCCTGTGCTCTAGGTCTGCCCTGCTTGCCTTGTCAGAATGACATTTCTCAGAGTTCGGGACATGCCGTGCTTGCAAAGTGCTGTTTCCTGGCTAGTCCAGCCGAGGTAAGCTGTGCCCAGTTGTAAGCTGCTTGTCCCTGTCGTTCATAGACTTTGGAAAATGAAGAGCTGTTTCTGCCTTGTTAACTGTAGGGACAGGATTTTCTTTCTCGAGTTGATGGAGTTCTAGCCCTCTTCCACCCACCTCTGGCCTTGGTTTTGGAAATATCCTTGGGACGGGATTGCACTAGGTGCTCCCAGAGTGCTGTGTGGTGGCTCAGGTCACTTCTAAACATGTACCTCTGCTTAGCTACTGAAAGTCAGCAACTCCCTTACTTCGTTAATAACTTCTTGAACAGCTGATTTCAAAATAAAGAATCAAATGAAATAAGCTCTGCATAACAAATCAGTCTTTTAGTTCATCAGACTTGTCTTGGATGTTGTGAGAATCTAAAGCTTAGCTTAAATAAGGACTGCCTTTGAGTCTGTGGTGGGAGCTGGGGAGGGGAAACCCTCACAACAAAACAAACCACCCTTCTAGCTTGCAAAAAGTTAAGTTTCACTGTGAAAGCATTTTTCTTCTCTGGTTTCTTTTTTGGTTTAAGACAATAGTTGGTTATATCAGCCTCTCTTTTCAGCGTGCGCAGATATGCAGGTTCACGTCCAGTGCAATCACCGTGGATCTTATCAGTGTCTACTGATGCCTGTGAAATTCTTGATGGTTTTTATGTGATTAGCCGCAATCTTCACTGCTGGGTTTCTGCTGCCCCTTTGTCCTCTTGTCTTAGGTTTCTCAGTGTCCTGCTGCAGGTGATGCGGAATTCTGCGAAGCTGACCGAACCTTTTAAAATGGGAGAACACTATGTATGAACTCATGAGCCACTGTCTTGATTTCCTGACTACACCGAGCGTAGGGTTTCTCAAGATGCTGGCTGGTGTTACCAGCTGTAATGCCCTTTGTAATAAACCCGCTGCTCTAACCAACTGCTCTTCTCCCCTTGCCTTGGCAGGGCTGTTCCCACTCTGCTTTTTTTTTTTTTCTCCCCCTTCCTTGTATGAGCTCATTCCCAGTAGTAATGCCTGTGCCATGTGTAATTAAAAACTGCTCATGCTAGACTGGAACAAGTAGTGCTGCTCTGGGCCAGAATGACTTCTGGCACAGGTAGTCTTGAAAGCTGTAGACACCAGTTGCAAGTTAAGTACACAGCTGCAGGTGGCTTCAACTTCTGTGGTTTGAAGACTTACCTTGCAACAACTGGAGTCTTCCGTACAGCTCCCCAGCCCTGATGATGGGATGTAGCTGACATCCATGTGGAGGGAAACTTCCCACGGGACTGTTTCACAAATAATTTAAGCTGGTGCTCTTTGCTCAGGCTAGTGTTAGAGCCTTTGGAGAACGCGGGAACCCCCAGAACTTCCTGACATGCCTCGTACAGATTAACAGCTTTGATTATTTTCCTTATGTTCTGCAGCATAAAGACATTCTTCATGAATCATCTGTATTACCAGATTAAGATGTTCTCTTGGACAGATGCATACGAGTGAGATTTAATTTTTGTCCATTTAACCCAAAGTGTGTACTAGCACGTCCTGGTCCTGAGTATTGAGCAGACTGTCATTTTCGCGTTCTCTTAAGACTTGTATTGCTTTCTGCTGCTTTAATGAAATCTTGAAGCCTTTGTGGAGACTAAGCTTAAATATTCAGTCAAGATACCACTGGCTTAGGCTGCCTCTTTACCTATGGTATGTACAGAGCTTAGGCTTACTCTCCGTTGAACTGAGGATCTGCGTAGGAGAGATCCTAGCTAAGAATGGCATGAGTTCATATTGTACCCTTGCTGTAGCTTACTCTAAGAGGGACATCATTCGAAACTGGGCTTTGGTTCAGGGACTTCATTGGAAACAACAAAGCTGAACTCACAAATCTGTCGGGTCTGAAATGTTGACTGTAGCTATCTGTTTGATGGTAAAGGAATTTTTTGCAGGGCATGACGTGTGTGTACTACCACAGCAGTCCCAAAGTGTGGACCGAGTGAATGGGGAGCGTTGGGTACTTTGCCCTGTCTCTGTTTCATATTTTTGGCTTGCTTCCCTGCAGCCTTTCAGAAGGCTTTGTTTTTAAAATAGACTTTTCTTTGCTGCTTTGTCTGGAATTAAGTAGTTCATTACTTGAGCTTCTCCAAACTGAAGTAAATCTTTCTCTTTTTCAGTGTTCCATTGGCAAGCTACAATAATGGGACCAGTAAGTATGAGAGAATCGATGTTCATAGCTCTTTATGACCGGTCATCTTGTAATAACTTCTCAAGCTGCAATGATTCTTTTTCATTAACAGAATGACAGTCCCTATCAAGGTGGAGTATTTTTCTTGACGATTCACTTCCCAACAGATTATCCCTTCAAACCACCTAAGGTGAGTGGCTTGTACTGTAAATCCGTTCATTACCGTGTGGTGTGATGTACATTTGTGAGCCCACACTGACATTTTCCTTCTTCTGCAGGTTGCATTTACAACAAGAATCTATCATCCAAATATTAACAGTAATGGCAGCATTTGTCTTGATATTCTACGATCACAGTGGTCCCCAGCACTAACTATTTCAAAAGGTACCTCCAATGCTCATTTAATTTTACTCTGCTGAAACGAATTACTGATTGGGATTTTGAATGTAAAAACTGCTGCGTTCCTGCTGTCAACCGTTTCTGTGGTCGCTACTTCAATCCTTGTGACTCCACATCTGGCTTGCGGCCAGTTGATGGGCGCAGGATGCTCTGGACGTCTGATTTCCCTGTGGCCATGGGGAGACCACTCAAATTTGCCCAGGGATCAGATAAGTCTTAACTATACCAAGTATATTGTCTTGCCACCTTGCCTCAGAGTCTAAATGCTTAAACTAAAAACCAAAAAAACCCCTTAAAACCAAACCCTCCAAATAAAACCTAGTACATGACAATGGAAGATTTCAAGTGGCCTTTAAAACATGCTAAACCTGCTTTGATTTTTGTCATCTTAAAAAAAAAAAAAAAAGAGAGAGAAGTCTGCTTTTCAAGGGAACATCAGAGCTCCATGTTGGTCACTTTTAACAAAACTTTCAATGACATGGACTACTTAAACATGTTTTAAAACTTAACTAGCTTGCACTATCTTAATTTTTTTTTAAGCTAAAAACATCTTAGTCCCTGTAAACTGCATCAGCTTTTGCGCCACTGGAATATATCGTTTGCCGGGTAGGGCAGTTTTCATGTTATTTATTGCAAATAGGAGATTTTTAAAGCCCTTAAAGGAAGACTTGGGGTTGAATTTTATTGGTTTTTCTGGCTATTGAAAGTGTAGACCTATGGTTTGTAGATCTAGCCATAGCAATTGAAAATATTTTTGGTCTCTTCTGTGCATGGACTGTGTCCTGACCACTTCATTTTTGTAGCTTCACACTTTGTAATTAAATGCTGCAGATATCACCTATTTAATTACGGCAGCCTTCGCACTGTGTCCCAGCTCTATGAGGCTGTTCTGTTGCCTGTAATTCTTCTCTCCAACTACATGTCATGTTCCCAGATGCTTTTTGGTTTAGACAGATGACTCCCTTGCACATCATAGCTGTCTCCCTTTTACTGAACTCCCAAAAGTTCCTCCCTCACTGGGAGTTGAAAGAACTGAGGCAATGATGTCAGTAAAGGGAAGACGATTGTCAGGTTTGGCGCAGCTTTCCTTACAAAAGCTTTCAGTCAAGTACTAGCTACTGTTAAAAGCACTAAGTACTGACATCCCTTATGTTTTGATTAAATTGCTGTCTAATTGGTTAGAATACTAGAGTTGGAGGATATGTAATTTGATGTGGTGTCTTACTTTCATTTGTTTTAGAGAGTCTAAAATGACTGGATAGGCAGTGGGGTGATAGATGGCACATCTGAAATACTGGAGGATAGTCTGGAATTAGGACAGTTGGAAAAAGATGGGGCGAGGATTTAAGAGGCTAGGTTACAGGGCATCAGCGAACAGCCTGTTAATGACTGTCATCTTTAGTCACTCACAAAATATATCTTAACATTAATTTTGCAACCCAAATATAGTTGCGGTATGCTCTTAAGGCCTTCGTCTCCTTCTGTTCTCTACCTTGAAATATTTTTTGTTTTCCCCTCATCCTCTTCCAACTGCATCCTTGTGGCTTAGAGTAAGCCATGGGATCACTGTGGCCCTTCTATCGCCCTGTCTCCCTCTTACCATCTGCTCCCTGAAATCAGGTGTCTGATATTGTCGATCGCTTCTCACTCGGTGCAGAAGTGTTCATGTGAAAGCACAAACTCTTCTTCATATAGCACAAAACCCATACAGGTGTAACCAGCGAGAAAACAATCCTGTCCGAGTTGCCTCGGTGTTCGTTTCATGAAGGAATTAAAGGCAGCAAAAGAAATTTTTATGGGTGGTTTCACAGAAATTCGGAATACCGCCCTCAAATAAGAGGGATGTCCCGTCAGAAAGCAGACCTCGGCTTCGTAAGAGGCAAGAGCTGATACGTAAAAGAAGCATTTCCATTTTCAGCAAGTATAAATAAATGCCACAAAGGCAACTTCCATCATTTAGGGTGGAAATCTCATTTTCAGTCAGTTTGGAACTGTGTCTTTGTAGACTTCGGGGCTGTTTCAGCTCTATAGTAACTCTGATAGCCTTATCGAGGAATAAATTGTGTTGCTAGTAGGAAAAGCTGTTGGGTTAGATAATTAAAACTGAGTAAAGACTTTGGTTATTTATAGTATTTGTAATGTAGATTTCCTAGAGTGTTTCCTAAATTTTGTCACTCTTTAAAAGGGGATGCTATTGGGAGCAAGGTGTTTAAATTTAAAAAATCTGTAAGCAGGTAACTAGAACACAGCTTTTTTTTTAAAAAAAAAAAGTGTACTTTCTTTACTGATAGAGAAATTGGGGAAGACTAGAAACAGTTCTTGTAGGAAACAGCTTCTCATACACAGCTTCCTCCTCCTGAGGCGTCTGATGGCAGCATTGTCAGCAGCTCGCATGGGCCAGGCGTTGCGTTGCACTTAATGTGTGGTACATGAACATGTTTTTCACCCTCACCTGTAAGGGGAAAGGTGAAGGGGCACGCAGTGACTTCCTTTTAATCTGTAGTGCCACTTTTGGTGGGGAAAGAAAATGTGAAAAATCATGTTAGTGTTACTTAGTCATTTCAGTGAAGCGGTACAGGTCTTGGCCCCTGGTGCTCCGGAGGACGGTAGGCTGCTCCAGAGGACAACTGGAGGACCTGGTTTGCGAGCCTGCCCCTGCCCTCTTTGCTGGGTAAGGTGGCAGAGCCCTGAGTGGTGTTGGAGCAGTCTTATTTCAGCCAGCTAAATAAATAAGGAAGTTTCTCTCCCTCTGTAAGCAATTTGATAAAGTGATCTTGGCTATGACAGTAGGGGTGATGGGCATCTGGGTGTTGTGTTCTATCTTTCTGAATGTTTGCCCCTCCTAGACTTGTTAAAAGGGGTTCTGAGGAACTGGGAGAACAGCACTGAAGGAGGATGGAGCCAGACTCTTTTCATTGGTTCCCAGTAACAGGACGAGGGGTAACGGGCACAAGCTGGAACATAGCAAGTTCCGATCAAATAAGAGAGAAAACTTCTTTACGGTGAGGGTGACAGAGCCCTGGAACAGGCTGCCCAGGGAGGGTGTGGAGTCCCCTTCTCTGGAGACTTTCAAGACCCGCCTGGACGCAGTCCTGAGTAACGTGCTCTGGGCAGCCCTGCTTTAGCAGGGGAGTGGGACTGGATGATCTCTAGAGGTCCCTTCCAACTCTGAAATTCTGTGGTTCCGTGATTCCGTAATAGCTAACTTGCTTGAATTAGTAGTTCTGAAGTAAGTGTTCCTTAAGGAATATGTATTTTAGAATAAATAATCTCAAAATACAATATTAAACACCTTGGTGGTTAATGTAAACTCCAAAGCTTAAGCAGAATGCGTAGGCTTAAATTAAAAACGTTATCTCAAAGTCTGCATAAATAAGAATCCCTGTAAGTCTTTAGCCATTTTGGGGGGGGAATCCCCCTTTCTCTTGAATTTGGTGAGTGGATGTGCAAGAGTTAATACCAAGCTGAATACTTCGGTAAGGGTCAGGTTGACTTGCCCTGTGCCCTCCCACTTCTCCCCACTGTATTTTATACCTAAGGAAATGTGGGGCTTATCTGAAGTGCGTTGGAAGCCCCTGCCTGGTGGATGGCAGTGGGTAACTTCAGTCTCGTTCACGCCAGAGTTTGGCTCGTGCTGTTCAAACTCTTCCGCGTGCAGCGTGACTCTTCTGTGGCGCCGCTCTTGCAGGCGTTTGAGAATCGCCTTACTGGGTGGGAACTCCCAAGTATCCAGCAACCAAAATGAACGTGACCTTCACAGGGCAGTCTTCGAAATCAGGAAGCTGGTTTCTGGAGTGTCCTCTTGGCTTTTAATTTGCCTGTTGTAGTCCTTAACCAAATGATGTGGGAGGGACATGACTTTGTCATGTCAGTCTCTACGTATGTGCTGAGTTAGGGTTGTATGGGCAACTTTTATTCTTGCATTTCAATTCTTTCGCTGCTTTAACGTAGCCACATGTGTATCTTCCCAGACATTGTCCTGGCTGCAAAGCGGGCTGCGCTATGGGGGTGTCACCACCAGGGGCGGAAGGTGATCTTCCTCTGCTCGGCACTGGTGGAGCTGGACCTGGAGCACTGTGTCCAGGGCTGGGCTGCAGAGAACGAGTGTCCTGGTTTGAGTCTCGTCTCAGTGGCCAGTCTGGACCAAACCACGACAAAAGATGTGGATGTATTGGAGAGAGTCCAGTGAAGGTTCAGGAATGTGAAGGGACTGGAGTATATCTCAGGAGGACAGGCTGGGGTGGCTGGGACTGTTCAGCCTGGAGGAGAGGAGGCTCCGGGGGATCTTACCAGTGTATATAAATACCTGCAGGGAGGGTGCAGAGGGGATAGAGCCAGGCTCTTCTCAGTGGTGCCCAGTTGAGAGGACAAGAGACCCCAGGTACAAACTGAAACACAGGAGGGCCCTGGTGAACATCAGAAAATGCATATTTTTTTTTTTTTTTTTTACTGTGAGGGTGACTGATCACTG
Source organism: Larus michahellis (assembly GCF_964199755.1). NCBI lineage: Eukaryota > Metazoa > Chordata > Aves > Charadriiformes > Laridae > Larus > Larus michahellis. The sequence goes on along the minus strand of NC_133906.1, from coordinate 1,308,491 downwards.
GCACACGTTGCCCAGGGAGGCTGTGGGGTCTCTGTCCTTTGAGGTATTCAAAAGGCTCCTGGACATGGGTCCAGGTGGCCCTGCCTGAGCAGGGGGGTTGGAGAAGATGACGTCCAGAGGCCCCTTCCAACCTCAACCAGCCTGTGATGCACAGGGCAAAACTTAACTTTTCTTCTCTTGTCACCAGAAATTGTTGAACTGACTTAGCAGGAATTCAAGTTGCTTTGAAGCAAGAAGTTTAAACTGCTCAGATTTAAAGGTACACTTCCTGTGAGACTAGGTAAGATCGCTGGAAGAGTTTGGAATGGGATTATGGTTAAGAAATAGGATTTAACTCGAGCAGAGTCTGGAGTTGCTTTAATTTTCTTGGATGCATTTTGCTCATTCACAGACAGAAGCCTGCTGTTTGGACGCTAACACTTGAACTTGTTGGGTGGTGGTGTTTTCAGTTGTGTTGTAATGTCAAAAGCATAATGTTTGTCAGTGCTGATAACACAACCGTATGCCTCAAAAGTTGGAAGGGTCTGGGGCCTGAAGCTCAAATGTATTGATTGTACAGGCAAATACTCCTTCCAGGAGTCAGCTTTCTTCCTATTTTTGAGGAATGGAGATCTAATGGACCTCAGCGTGGAGGCTTTTGGCTGTCAGGCTGTCGTTAGCCCTAGCTGGTGTGAGAAGCAGGACAGCTGGATAAAGCCTCTGAAATGGAACTAAGAATTCCTCAGCAGCGGTATGTGTCCGAAATTCAAATTTACGCTAACGGAGATGTTTCATAATCCCCAGAGTAGCAGGCTGAATTAAACCTGAGCCGACAAACTTTACTTTCGTATTCAGCAACTTGGCTGCATGAGGTGGATCAAAAAGCACAGCGCTGTCAGAGCCTGTGGCCTGGTCTGCGGGAGGGTGTCAAATTGCTTTGCATAGAAAGAACTTCCTGGCGTAGTATTTGTCATTCACCTGGGGCCTAGCAGGCAGGATGGGCTGCTTCCAGTGCTGGGAGCTCGTGACACTGGCATGGTGCGCGAGACTTGGTACTTCCCTGTTGTATCTCAGTGCTCCGTGGCAGCGCGTGAGCTTTTAGGTTATACGGTGATCTTGGGAGTACTGTGTGACTTCAGCCAGGACAGATAGCTGAGGAAGTATCATCCTGCTGTCCTGACAGTCTGGCACACAAAGGGACTGTCTTGGTACTGTAACAAAAACTTCACTGGCGCTTCCTTAGAGGTGGACCTTCCTTTATTGGGAGGAGACTGGCTTGGGGTCGTCTGGGGCGTTTTGCTCCATGCAGGAGTTGAGTCTATAGGAGTAATTTCTTTTAAAAGAAGGCATCTCGTCTATTCCCCTCATTCTGCTGATTTAGTAATACGCTCTTTGCCTTTAATGCAGAAGTTGAGGTAGCAGGGGTCTTCAAGGAGAGCGCTAAGGCTTTCACTCATGATCTCTTTTTGACCTAAGCTGCTCGGTGCCCGAAAAACCCTTTTAGATGAATTCTAAATTGGCTCTTTTCTTCCAAGAGCAGTAACTGCACCCAATGGCTGGTGAATCAGAACACGACCAGTTCAGATGTCTTTTTTCCTGGGTAGCTCATTACCTTGGAAGAATTGATGCTTGCTTTCTATCTCCCTGCTGTGATTCAGCTGGAGATTTCATTGCTCCTCAGTTGCTTCTCCTTCTCCTGAAGTGTCCCATAGGTGAGCGCTTTACTGGAGCAAGTTTTGTTTGCAATTCCAGGTAGATTTAAATAGTAGTATCAATAGTGGCTGGGACCCTGTATTAAGGGGACGGCTGGAAGTGACAGATGTTAGACCTGTTCAGGCTCTGCAAACAAATGGAAGGCTTTGCGTTTTGCATTTGGAAGATGATTTCTGCGTTGGGAAAGTGGAGATAGTAATCAGCTGCTTTTGGCAGTCTTTTGGAAGTCAGCGTCTTGCCTGTCATGTCTCAGGCTTCTCTATACTTCTTGATTAACGGGGATGACTGTCTCAGTACAGGGTGATAGGGCAGAACTCATACTAGCCTTTCTAGCGCTGGTATCTAAGAAAACCAGAAGGTATAGCTTTTGGGTCTTGTATTGTGCCCTAACAAGGCTTAAATAGAATTTTTTTCAGTGGTGACCTGGACTGGTGAGCTTCTGTGGAACTCAGCTTAGCCCAGTTGACTTGAAAAATCAACACAACTTGCGGAAGGGTGTGTTAAACACTGTGGCTTGTACACAGCTGCTTGTGACTCCTAAAGACAACTTTCGGCTGCAACTACGTGCTCTGGACGTGCGAGGGTGTGTCATAGCTGTGTGGTGCACTTCATCAACGGAAGCTAATTGCCATGTATAAATTGCTAGCACCTCTTGGCTTCCTTCTCCTGTTGACACTCTAGGGAAGACGTTCGTCTTCTGGCTGTGGAGCTTATTCCCTCCAACTGGAGCTGAGCACTTGTGGCTTTTAAAAAAGAGTCTGTTCACCTCCTGAGTTCCAGAGCGTTGATGTGCCTCTTAGATTCCTACGGGCCAATAGATGTTCCAGGAGACAGGTAGTGGTTTAGATGGTTTTACGTATTGCTCATTCGGCTATTGTTGGAAGGATCTGCGGAGAGCTGACTTCATGAATTGTCCCGACTAATGACTGAGCTGCTTCATAGCAAAAGAAACTCCGCCATGGAGTTTACATATTGAATTTGCATCTACCCGCACTGCCAGTCTGAGGTGTGGTAGAACCAGGAAGATGAAATTACTCATCAGAAATGGCAGGCTACTCTTAATGGTGTAAGAGCACAGCACAGAAGCCTGCTGAGGAGACGAGGTGGATCAGGCAGTGATAAACTGTAGCCGTTCCTTGTTGACGGGCTGTAAATGGCATGATCCTCTGCACAGAGGAGCTGCCTTGAGATTGTCCTGGAATTTTGGAGTGTTACGTACTCTGTAAAGGGAAGTCTTGCAGTGGAAACTTGGGTCAGGGTTGTGCTGCGTTGCACTGGTAAGCCTCGCTTTGCCTCAGAGAGCACGTTTCTGGAGCATTCTTGATGTTAAGTGATCGTTCTGCTTGATGAGAATGCATTTGTATCACTGCTCTACAGGGAAGCTAAGCCCATTACTTTCCAAGAAACACTTCGTTAGCAGTCTTCCTGCTTGGTTAGTTTGGTTCTTCCAGTTCCTTGGTGGTTGTGAAGTACTCGGTCCGTGCCAGTCCACAGCAGTAGGAAGCCCAGTAAGGGATAAGCTGTTTTCGTTGCCTGCAATAGCTGGATGGGGATCGCAGTTGAAGTATTGGAGTTAAATAGGCTGTGTGATTGGTGAAATAAAACAAAGCTGAAGCAAACCCAGTTTTTGAATGAAAGGGAACTTGAAACTCTGTTTTAAATTGCTTAATGTTTTGCTACAGCCTGGACTGCTTTGACAGCTAAGAATGAGGAGATGAGAACTAACTCTGTACTTGAACCCCTTCAGTCAATGGGAAGTAATACTTACCTGTTTTGCTATTAGTGACAAAAATCCCAACTTAAATTCTGAAGAGTGTGCGCTTCTGTATCTCCTTCAGTGGAAGACTCAAAGGGATGCTCTGGAACTGATACGACCAGAACAGCCTTGCCCTGTGGTCACGCGGGATGAGTAGGACGAGGTGTGGAGCAGTGTCACTTCCCTGTCTTTGTGTAGTTACTCAACCCGATTCTGTGGTTACAAAAGTTGGGTTTTGGGAACTATTGTTAAATTGCCTTCTACTAATGTTGTGGTCATTTGACTAGTAAGCGTTAAGGCTTTGCTGTGAAATTCATTGCAATAATACTTGATTCTCTCTGTTCCACAGTGTTGGTTTAATTAGTTACTGTGATGCATCAAAGAACTCCTATACACAACTCGCACTTTAAAGGATTATTTCCTCTTTCCTCTTGGCTCCTTAAACTTTTTATGAGACGGTACCTTTTTCCAAGGGCCTTCTCGTAGTGTTCCGCAGGCTGCTTACACTGGTTGGTCTAAAAGACACGCACGTATGCCGCGTTCTGGTGGAAAACCTCGGGAGAGAAACTTCTTCAGTTTATTTTGGATCAATAACTGGCTCCAGCAGGCTATTAAAATTAAACTGGTTTAGATAACTCACTTAAAAATGTTTTTCTTGCTGAGGCTATACCGATAAAATGGGAAAGATGTGAAGTTATCAGCGAGAGCAAGCAGAATGGAGAATAGTTTTGATTAATGAAGACTTGCAAAAATAATACAGAGCAGCTGAATGTGGCAGTGCAGCTTGAAGCCAAATAATTGTGTCCCATTTTTAGTCGAGGTTTTTGAAGTAATACTTACACAAACAAGCGAACTGCTGAGGAATGAAATCCATAAATGTTTTTTTTGAAGTGACTAGACTGCCAAAATTCATCATGGGAAGCATTTAAGCTACTGATTGAGTTCTAACAAACCACAGACCGTTTTAGTAAAGAGTATTAGCAGCATGGGATTTTTTTTTTTTAATGGCCAGCGAGTAGCAGCGATACCCTCGTGTTGATAGCCTGTAAACCAAGGACTAAAACTCCTAGACTGGAACAGGGGCTAACTCTGCCTGGTTTTGAGGTGCTGTTTGAGGCAGATTTGCAGCTGGAGGACACAAAGCAGCACCCCGGCTGTCACCGGTGCCGGTGCTGACCAACACCCGAGCACCGCCTTTGTCTGGGCTGGTGCTTACAGCAGTTGGTGGTGTGGGTTGTGCAAGGCTGATGTTCTTCCTTGCGCGCTTCGCTCCGAGCCAGGACCACGAGCGGTGGGGAAAGGGGGCAGGATGGTGGCTGGGGAAGGCAGGCAGAGGGGACTGGATGGACTTGCAGCTTGGTTCTGGTGACGAAAGGAGAGCCATCGCGTTTGAAAATGTCCTTGGTTATTAAAGGAGTGTGGTAAGATAAAACATGAGGGAGTAGTTCTAATAGTTGACCAGAAAACTTTGATTGGATTTCCTGTGGCTTGTGATAAAGGGAGGGGACAGATGTTACCTGTTTTACTCATCGTACCAGCTGAAGGAGCTTCAGTGGGCAGAGCAGTGGAGCCTGGCAAACACAGAGCAAGGAGCTGCAGGAAAATAGCTGGAGAAATGACTGTGTTTGAAGCTAAACTGACCAGCAGCGGCTGGGTGTAAGGTGGCAGAGAGATTCCCGCTGCTGAACACGAGTGTGAGTTTTATCAGTGTATGTGTGTGTGGGGGGGAAAACCAGTGCCGAAGCTGATAGAAAGTGCTACAGGTGCTAAACGTGCTGCGTCCCTTGCTAAGGGACAGCAGTTCAGGACTAGCAGCTTCTATGTGCTTCCAGCACAAAATAAAAATCTTCGCACTCTGAAGCTGTGTTCTGAGGAGGAGTTGAATAAATGGCGTGAGTGTCGCTTGATGGTGGAGAATAATTAGGCCCTTAACTCTTTCACAAGTGTGCCATAGAAAATCAGGAAAAGGTGGTTCTTTGTTCTAGAAAAAGAAATCTGGTCACTTAAATCAGGAACAGTTTGTTACTAAACTTGTTCTAGAAGCATTTAACTTGAAATTGATAGTTCTTACTGAAGCGGCTACGGAAGTATGTGGGAAAAGTGAACTAAGTGGGTTTCTGAGTTCTTGGTGTTCTCATCGCTCAGTGAGTAGCTCAGTTAAGACCTAGTGAAGCTTTCGCTTTTGTCCTGCTTTGAAAATCTTTTCCAGTTTACATGAATATTGGCCAAGAGTGCCAACAGCATCCTGGCCTGTGTCACGAATAGTGTGGCCAGCGGGACTGGGGCAGTGACCATCCCCCTGGACTCAGCACTGGTGAGGCCCCACCTCGAGTGCGGTGTCCAGTTTTGGGCCTCTCCCCACAAAAAAGACCTTGAGGTGCTGGAGCGTGCCCAGAGAAGGGCAACGGAGCTGGTGAGGGGTCTGGAGCACAAGTCCTGTGGGGAGCGGCTGAGGGAGCTGGGGGTGTTCAGCCTGGAGAAAAGGAGGCCGAGGGGAGACCTTCTCGCTCTCTACAGCTCCCTGAAAGGAGGGGGTAGCCGGGGGGGGTCAGTCTTTTCTCCCAAGGAACAGGTGATGGGACAAGAGGGAACGGCCTCAAGTTGCGCCAGGGGAGGTTTAGGATGGATATTAGGAAGAAATTTCTTCACTGGAAGGGTTATCAAACACTGGAACAGGCTGCCCAGGGGAGTGGTGGAGTCGCCATCCCTGGAGGGATTTAAAAGACGCATAGATGTGGCGCTTGGGGACATGGGTTAGTGGTGGACTTGGCAGTGCTAGGTTTAGGATTGGACTCGGTATTAAAGGTCTCTTGCAACTTGTTCTCCCCTTTCTCTCTGGCTGTATCTGGCTGTTCTTTGTTTTGTAATCTTGGCTTTAAACTATTTTAACCAAAAAAAAAAAATGGCACCCCCCTGCCCCCAAACAGAGCGGTGGAATTGCCGGCGGTGCTCTCTCGCTTCCCAGCTGAGGTCTCGGTGCGGTAGCTCTGCCTCCTGCTCCGCAGCCAGCAGCGACCCATGGAAGTTCGATCAGCTTTGTGTTTAGTGCCTTCAAACTTCAGGCTGCTGGCACCTCCAGCTCGCTTGGGGGATGTGCTGTGACAACTCCGCTGCTGCTGCTGTTGCCGAAGGGACATACGGAGCGGCACCGCGTGATCCAAACAGGCTGAGAGAAAGAATACAAGGGAATGCTTGGCATTTCTCGGGGAAGGGGGCAAGACATCCCTGACGGGCCTCATGTAGTGTTGTCCCGTTGTGCTTTGCTTATAACTCGCTGCCTCCTCATCCCTCCTACTTCGGTGTGAATGTAGGAACGCGCCCCGTGCTGTTGGTAGCTTTGTAGGCGCTCTCCTGGCTCCGGATAGGGATGAAGGTTGACAGTACACTGAGCGGTGCCATATGAATGGGATGTGGCTTCTGGGATATATATTTATAGGGAAACTTTGAAGTTCAGGGCTTTGTGGTTGGTATGAGCGCAGTAAGCTGCGCTTTCTTGATTCATTTTGAATGCTGTTCCACAATTAATCCGTCTCAACCTACCTTACGCTCAGAAAATAATTGGATGAAGCTTCTTAATTCCCTGCAAGACTAGCATTTTTTTTTTTTTAAACAGTTCTTGAGTAGCTGCGAGCAGCTCATGCTTCCTTCATCTCAGTTGGAGCTGTCTGCTCTTTTGACTTTTGGTTAGTGCTCTGCAAGTCACTGACAAACGAGGTCGTCTGGTTTAGGGAAAAGCCAAATTTCGGGTGCAAAAGCGAAGCTGGTTTTTGGAGAAGGCTCCAGGTACAGTTTCAGATAGCACACTTCTGCCTTCTGGAGCCGGATACACCTATCCAGGAGGTTACCTGTTGAGGGGATGTTTCAAATATTGTGCTCACGCAAAGTTGTGTAGTTAAATGGTAAGGATTTTTGTTCCGAATTACTTGGCCGAAGTATTGCTGCTCTTTGGCATGTTAAAAAAACGATGCTAGAGGGGAAGACGTTGGGGGGGCTGACTTTTGCAGGTGTCTTCAGCTGCGCTTAAACTCTAATTCAGTATCTCTTTTTCTCTCCCTAGTACTTTTGTCCATCTGTTCTCTGTTGTGTGATCCCAATCCAGATGATCCTTTAGTGCCTGAGATTGCACGGATCTACAAAACAGATAGAGAAAAGTGAGTATGGAAGCCAAAACCCACGTAACATTCTTGACAGAGCAGAATCCATGCTGCTCTGTAGTAAAGGGGACCTGAAAGGACCCGCTTCGTGGAAAAGAGTGTGAACTTTGATTTGCCTTTTTCACTTTAACTGTGGTCTCTCTGGAGATTTTTCCTGGGATTTGGGGCGCAGCTGTTCTGACAGCACTGCACTGCTGTAGGAAGGAGGTATATAGGCCAGCAAAGTGAAGGATGTAGAGGCCTTGTACTTCTGTGGGTTTGTTACTGTATTCTTATTCCACACAATGGTCTTTCATTAGTGTTGTAGCTGTTAATTACAGGTTTTCTTGATTTAATGAAAATGTGAAGTGAATAACGCAAATCTGTTCCATATGGAGCTCTTAAGTTGGATGTGGCCCTGCTTTTAAGAGCCTTCGCTGCCTGCTTTAATTCTACGTAACCAGCAGAGGGAGAACAAGTTACTCTAGTGGGAGAATATTTCCGTGCTAGCTGTTGGTGATGGAGTCATACAAGCAGAGAAATAACAAAACTGCCCCGTTTCATCTTCGTTGGACAGCACAAGGGAAGGGACAAGTGGGGTAGAGGGGGGGTGGGAGGACTCCAAGCAGCGAGAATGGAGAGAACTGTAGCACCGCTGAGGAGATTTTAAATCGCTTTCTTTTAAAAGCAACAGCTTAATGACCGTTGAAAACACTTTTCTACCTCACTGTTCCCTTCCAGATGTGATCAGTAGTGTTAATTTCTGAAGCTGCACGGTCATCTGATGAGGACGAGATAGGAAGGAAACTTGCTTACTCTGCATACTTGAGGAGCAGTGGTAGAGAAGTGCATGCGCCCTGTTTTTAAGGAGACCTGCAAGAGTAGCAGTACGTATTTCGAGACGCAGCTAATAGTCACTGACTGCGCTTAGTGTATGCAGGCCCCTCCTTATTTTTTTCCCAAAAATAGGGAAATAAATTTTGTGCTTAAACAATAACTGGACTTGCTTCTTGAGTAGGCTCAGAACAGTAAAGTAACAAATGCCCTCGCCTCCACGAGTGGATTGTCTCATTCTTTAAGCTAAAGAACGTTGTCTACAGACTTGAATTCCAGCACGAGAACCTAGTCAGTGTATGTAACTAGGAAACTTTTTGCTATAAGTGTCTTAACGCATCTTCCACGAATTCTGTAGGACAAGAACAACTCGCCTTCTGTTGTCAGAAACGAGCTTTTATCAGTCCTGTTAATCCAATGTTATACCTAAGTATCCTGAGCTCCCTCTAGCAGTGGCTCTAAAGGGCATTTGGGCGCAAAAAGCTACAAGTGACTTGGGAAAAGGAGCGTATTGTGCCTTCAGAATATAAAAAAAAAATAAAATTCAAATTGTTATGTCCTGCTAGTTGCTGAAATAGCCAAAAGTAGCATGAAACAAGGCTGTGGGAGTTTGGCAGCCAAGCAGACACCGGGTACTGGGCTTAACTTCTAAGGCAAGAAGAAGAAGGAGGCGGGAGGGGAAACGTTAATCTAATCCATTTTTATCTAGCTCTGTTTTGTGGCAAAGATCTGGTATCCCCGTTGTAAATACGACTAGCTATTTCTTTTCCATGAAGTACTGTGGCCTTTCTTGTTTTCCCCGGTTTGGCAGATGTTTTGGTTTGCTCTTAAACTTTACAAATTCCTGATACTGCTGGAGAAAATATGAGTTCGTGCCATGCGTAGCCTAGGCTGCTGGAGCTGGAATGCTGTTTGGATGTTATGCTGAGTAAATCCTCTTTTTATACATACAGGTACAACAGAATAGCTCGGGAATGGACTCAGAAGTATGCGATGTAATTAAAAGAAATTATTGGATAACCTCTACAAATAAAGATAGGGGAACTCTGAAAGAGAAAGTCCTTTTGATTTCCATTTGACTGCTTTCTATGAGCCCACGCCTCATCTTCCCCTGTGCACATGTTTACCTGATACAGCAGTGCTGCGTGTTGTACATACTTGGAACAACAAAATAGAAATACTGTATTTTCCCCGTACCAACATTGACTCCTAGCAGAGAAGTGTGTGTGTGAAAAAGCTGGTTCTTCAGTCATAACTTTGTGAGCCTAAAAGCGTTCCTCGTTTGATTTAAATTGGGTAATAAAATGTGAATGGGCGAGCTATGGTGGATTTCATATTTCTAGGGACGGTGTTGCTGATCCACGAAGGCTTTTTTTAAGTGGAATCCTTTTAAACTCATAACAGTTATGAAAAGCAAGGTGAAGAACTTGAAGCTGTTTCTGTATTCATTTTATTCTGAAGGACCTACACCTTAGGTAAATGTTATGACCAATGAGATAAACTGTACCCACATCCTGTGTTTAAGGTCGAAGTTTAACCGGTCAACATTTAAATGGATTTGGAGCTATTAGTGCATCAAGTGATGTTGATTTGTTTCAACTCTCTCCCCTCCTTCATACTTTTTTTTTTTTGGTTTGTATGTGGTTTCTCAGTTAATACATAGCTAATAGCTCTTATTTTTCTTAAGTTTTTTAACTGCTTAGGTCTTTCTGGATGTAAGGGTAAAAATCCATTTGACAGAAAACTTGTGTATATTTAAAGACCCAACCGCTCCCCTGGAGCTTGTACGTTCAAGAATGATTAATCTGTGTAATAAACTGATTACTACAGTCATTACATATAACTTTGTGTGAATAGGCTTTTAATTTGGAGAGCAGTTTGTTACAGGCTAAAACTTAAAACGGTGGAGTTCTGGAAAACATTTGCATTCGCGACTGGTTGCATTCGGAAGCCTCACGAAGCGGTTTGGGTTCGCATCACACCAGGCCGTGCACCTGAACGGGACAAACATAAGCTTTGAAGCACTTAACATGAAATCAGGCTGTGTAGTGTGCCAGGAACTTGACTGTTAAAAACCAAATAAGCAGTTTACTAAATGAGAATCTGAGTGACGGTTTTTTTTTTTTTTTTTTTACAAAGCCTAATGGTATTATTCCCACTTGCATGGGACCTAACACAATGCGTATGTACTGTAGGTAAGTGAAACCTTATGTAACTAAAATAATGGATGTAAAAGGGTAAAAAAAGAGACAGGAAAAAAAAAAACAAACAACAAACCTACCAAACACATCAGCACAAACTTTCATAAAATGTAGCTTTTACATAATTACTTTGCACTAAACATTTGCAAATGTTCATACAGTTTTAAATTGTACTTGTATGTGTCTTTTTTTTTTTTTGAACAAAGTCTTCACTTGAATCTAGTGGAAAAAAAAAAATAATGTAGTTTGAAACTTTTCTTTGTATACAAGTGTATTTGCCAGCATCGTTGGTGTGAAATAGGTGAGTCTGCAAGTTTATCTCCTCTTAGTAGAATTGTAAACAAAGCCATCGACTATGAAGGAGAGGCTGTGGCCTCCAGCTCTCCGGCCACAGGGGTCTGTCCCAGCCATTTTTCCGATGCATCTTTACACTCTTGCACAAATTGAGGAATAAATGTCCACTGCTTTTGGTCTAAATGTGTTTGTTCCGCTTGTCTCATCTCTCGATGTCCTCGTGTACGTACCTCTGGAGGTGGATGGTGGCCGCATTTCTTGGAGTCCTCTTAGAGCGAGCTGTAGGTGAAGCGGAGTTTGGTGCCTCTCCTGTGGCCAGGGCGAGCTGCTCCGGTGCTGTGACGCTGCTGTGGGGACGGAACGGCTTCCAAAGCTTGTAAAGAAATGGAGCATGCGGCCTTGTGTCCTGGCTGCGTGACAGCGTAGGGGTGACAGCTACAGGGGCGGGGGAGAAAATGCTGTGCAGGAGGACGAACCTGGCTCTTGGGTCATCTCCAGCCCTTGGCTCTCCTGTGTTACGCCGCGGGGTGTTGGTGTCCGTACTGGTGTAGGGAGCAGTGTGTGGCCTGGCACTGAAGCGTGGCCTTGGATGAAAACTTGCATGGTCAAAACCAGAGCCTGGTGGTGTCACTAGGGTCTGTGTCAACCTGTAGCTGTGCCTGGCCCTACCTGGCACTGAACTCCTCTGCCGGGCAGGGTAACGCGCCTGCGAGACCTGCTGTGACCGAGGGAGAGACCCTGCCCCAGCTGTGGCAGAGTCATCCCGTGGTTCTGCAGCGGGGTCACCAGGTACTGGCTTGGAGAAGTACGGGGAGGTGGGTTGGAGTGATGGCAGACCTTGCAGCACGCTCTTTGGTGTGGGGGGGAATTCCCCTGATGCACTTTAAAAGCGAGCCACCTAAGAATGATATTTTTTTTGTTTGTTTTTTTTAGTGGTGATTTGGCTGGTTTTTGGCATTGGCAGCCAGTGGAAGAGATGAGAGGCCTCTACTGGCGAGAGAAGGGAGCAGGAGCGAGTGCAAAGTTGAGGGCGATGGTTTCCCGTTCTGGTGGGGCAGAAGTCGCATGTGTTGGGTGACAGGAGAGTACTGCAGCCATATGTGGGTTGAAACGGGGTGCGAGTCCTGAAGGTTACAGCAGCTGGAGCTTGGGTAACACGTCACCACCTCTGCTTGTCATGGGGCGATGGTCTCGTACTCGCGATGACCAGCGTTTGACCAGGTGGGACGTTCCTGCTGGTGGCGGGACGGAAGCTGTGGGACAGTAAAAGCCAGCCTGGTGATCCTGAAGTAGAGAAACCAGATGTCGTTGGGGGTTCATACTGTGACCTAGGTGAAGGAGCCTTTTTTCCTAGGATTTAACCTCAAACCTGATGCAGATTAGCCTTTTTAGGGACTAGAAACTTGCTCTTTTGAAACTGTGTGTTGTGTATGTTCTAATGTAAAACGGTACAAGAGGCCAGGGGCTCTGCTTGTTGCCTTTCTAGGAACTCTGAGCTTGTCACGTCACAAACTTTTGCAGTCCCTGTCCATTTTTTTATTTTTTTATTTTTTTTTTTAACTTAGTATTTTAAGTTAACTACTTCGCTTTGCATGGCGTTCTTTGCACTGGGACTTCTGTGGATGTAGATCACGCGTGCAGCTTCCCGTTTTCCCTGTCACGTGCTAAGCCAAATGTGTTTTATTTAAAATAAGAAACGCCACTCTGCTTAGATTCCTCCGGCTCTGGCAGCGCCGTAAAGCTGGAACGCTCTGCCCAGGTACGTTCGTGTGTTCATTGGTGTCCATGGGCCGCAACAGGGTGAAGAGAGGAGCCGTCGCCCCCCGTTCCGTGAGCCGCACCCCGCGTAGGTGGTCGACAGATCGATGCTGTTGTCAGCAGCTGGTGTTGCGTGACAGCACGTACCCCTGCCCTAGTGTCTCTCGTCCGTAGCCTGGGGTTTGGGGGCTGTTCACGGGTGCCGTGCTCGCATACGGGAGAACACGGCCCAGTGCGTTTCAGGAACTGGTCTGGCTGCGTACGGAGCAGCTGCCGGTTGGCTTCAAGGTTACCGGGGCTCAGGGTCCGATGGGCTGGGATGGAGCTGACTCTGGGCGGTACCGGTGACCTGGTTACTCTGCTTGGAATATCTGGCTTGTCCTTCTGTAGTCTGTGCTGCCGCAGTTCTTCGGTAGCTTTTTGACGATGCAAGAGTGACATCTTTTTTTGTTTTTTTTTTTTTTTGGGGTGTTACTACCTTGCTCTAGTAATGCTTTCAAGTAAGACGCATAGTGAAGTGTGTACAGACTTTTCTGTTCAGTCTGCGCCCATGGAATGGTGTAGAAAGACCAGCGGGACTAAGTTGGATATGAGCTTGTGTCCCCGGCGTGCTCAGGAAAGCAAACCCTAACCTGGCCCTTGCGGGCCGTGGCTTTCCTCCCATTTGGCGGCTGCGGCTGCTGACAAAAACGCCCGGCTGCGTTTTCCGACAGTCTTAAATCATCTTCTTGCTACTCGCAGCAGCCAAACGGCGCTAGAGCCGCTCCTGTTCCCAGTTCCGATGCGCGGTAGAAGAGCGGGAGCCCAAAGGAAGGACAACGGGAATTGCGTTGCCCAGTTAAAGCTGGTTTTCCCCGCGCTCCGGGCGGCTCTCGCTGGGGAGAGCGGGGCAGGACACCTGGGGTATGTGGGACACGCAGTGGAAAAACCGCGCGAAGGGGTTAAAACTTACTCACGTGTCACCTTGCTCGGAAGAACTGGGATAACACCATCTCGGAAGGTGCTCTGCGCTTCCACTCCAGGTGGAGGAGCCCTTGGGCTGAGGCTCCTGCGGGAGGAAAAGCCCCGTGGCACGTTGGCTTGGGAGGAAGGCCGTCCTCGAAAGAACCTTGGCGCAGTTGTCTCGCTCCTCCAGCGTTAGGGAAGCCTACTTCCCCCTCCGGCAGACAGCTGGAAAAGCATTTCATCCCCCCCATCGCTGTTCCCTTCCATCCCTTCGTTCCTTTGTGTAGACTTCGAGCAGATCAGAGTCGGAAATCTCAGTTGTTCGGGGGTTTGGCAGAAGCTGTTTCCGCAGGGATGAGAAATGTGGTGAGGGCACCTGGTTGGAAGGTTAAAAGCAGGAAGAAGCCTTGCTGTGTCCGGTTCCCGGGTGCGTGGAGACCAAGCCCTGCCCGAGTGGCGGTGGCCGGCGGCGTTGGGAGGGATTCCTGCCGCCCTGCCCTCGCCCGGAGGTGTCTGTGACGGGGTCTGTGCTGACGCTGCCTGTACTGTTGTAACGCGCTGCGATTTGATCACCATTAAATAATTCCCTTAAACTTACCATGGCTTGATTCCTTTTTAGTTTCGTGTTTTTTTTTTTTTTTTTTTTGCTTTACCTGTGCCTTTTACCCATTTATTTATATTTTTTAGGGGGCTCATTTTGTTTTCTTTCCTCTTGTGGCTTCTCTTTCCTTCCTCCCCAGTGATCCAGTCCCGCTCTGTCCTCTGCTCGCCCATCTCCGCTCGCCTTCATCTTGCTTTTTGTCATTCCCTGCGAAGCCTGGCTTCCTCCCTGAGCGTGGGCAGGACTTTGTGGCCAACGTGGCGGAGCATGGGTGGTCTTCTGCTTGCTGCGGAGACGCGTGTGCTCTCACCCAGCCCAGCGCCGCCCTCGGCGGAAGTGGTGGTTTCCTACCCAGCTGCTGCCAGCGCCTCGGTGTCCTCGCCTCGGTGTCCTCGCTCTTAGTTCTGCAGAGCTGGGATCCACGCTGGTGCGAGAGCACGAGGTGGCATCCGAGGAAGCCGGAGCCATCCTGACTCTTCAGGGCTTTCCCCCAACCCACGCCTCACCCTAGGGCCTTCCGCCGCCTCCCGTTCGGCATCCGTGGGTTGGGTTTTATTGTGTTTCTTCCTCTCGGCGTCCCTCCTCTTCCCTCCCGTGCGGGAGAATAGTTAGTTTTTAGTGCCGTACAGTCAGGTCAAAGCGTCTCAGGGTGGGGGGGAATCCGGTGTATTTACAGTTCTTGCCCTTTCATGAACAAATGTGTTTATAAAGAATGCTCTTGATGGAGAAATCCCTCGCTGAATTGCTGGGCGAGAGATTTATCGGCGAGTTTATCTTGGCAAATTGCTTGCCCGTACGCGCTTCTTCCTTGCCCCCAGCTGTGGGGAGAAGTCATTTGGCTCCCGTTGATGGAAGCTCTCGCTGCTCTGGAGCTTCTCATGGACGGCAGCGGGGTCCGCTGGGCCCCTGGAGGAGATGCAGGGTGGGCTGAAGGACCGAGTCATGGGCTTGTAGATGCACCTTGGAATTCTGAGTAAGCCGGGAGCTCACCTTCTTTTGCCACTGCGAGCGCTCGTGGTAGTTCTCGGCCTCTGCGCGGCCGTCCTGCATAAGGAATCATGTTTGTGGGCACTGGAAGTCCAGCTGGACCCTCTTCGTTCTCCACCAGTCACCAAAAGTAAAAGGCAGGTGTGAGAAGAGAGGGACGGGATGGGCAGCTGGGATGCTCGATCTGATCCTGAGGGGAAGCGCGGGGTCCGTAACCTCTTGGACAGACCTGTGTGGACGTGTCCTGTCTGTCCCTGCCTCTGTGCGATCTCTTCTCGTTCATCCACGTTTGATCTTGTCAATCGGAAGCGGTTTAGCGGCGTTGGCGATGCTTGCAGGGCTTCTCCTGGATGGTCAGCCAGGAACGGCCAGATGGAGGGAACTTGGACAACTTGGAATGTTAAAACAGAATTGCTGTTAAACTTCTACCTTAGAAAACGCTGCAGGTGTGTGACGCCCGTGACGGAAGAATGTTTTTTCCTAATGGAAGGTAAACACCGAGGGAGCAGCTTCCAGCACCCGAGGGCGGGGGGTCTGTGCCCAGGTGCCCCTGCCCCCATCCGAGCGCCGGCTCGGCTTCGCCGCCTCCTCGGTCTCGACAAGAGTGAACTTACAGTCCACAAAGACCGGAAATTTTGTAGGGCTTTTCTTCTCGCTGGCCTTTGACATCTTTTTTTTTTTTTTTTTTTCAGAAGATGACCTAGTTTGGGAGGGTTTGGGGGTTGGTTTTTTTGGGGGTTGGTTTTTTTTTTTTGAGGGTTTTTGTTTTGTGGTTTGTTTGTGTGGTTTTTTTTTTTTTTGGTGGGTTTTTTATTTTATTTTTTACATGTCGAGTTATGTGATGTTCTTGATAGGTTGGTGCTGGTGAGAGGGCCCACCAGCCCAAGGGGAGCTGTGGACCTGTGAACTCTCAGGCTGCTGTCACAAGACGAACACATAAAGCGTCACGTCAGAGTCCTTAGGCAGCACCTGCCCCTGGAAGCAAACTTTCGGAGGAGAGGATCATAGAATCACAGAACGTGTTGGGTTGGAAGGGACCTCTAAAGGCCATCTAGTCCAACCCCCCTGCAGTCAGCAGGGACATCTTCAACTAGATCAGGTTGCTCAGAGCCTCATCCAGCCTGGCCTTGAATGTCTCCAGGGATGGGGCCTCCACCACCTCTCTGGGCAACCTGGGCCAGTGTCTCACCACCCTCAGCAGAAAGAACTTCTTCCTCGTGGCTGATCTAACCCTGCCCTGCTCTGGTTTAAACCATTGCCCCTTGTCCTGTTGCTACATGCCCTTGCCAACAGTCCCTCCCCAGCTTTCCTGGAGCCCCTTCAGGGACTGGAAGGGGCTCTGAGGTCTCCCCAGAGCCTTCTCTTCTCCAGGCTGAACCCCCCCAACTCTCTCAGCCTGTCCCCACAGCAGAGGGGCACCAGCCCTCTGAGCATCTCCGGGGCCTCCTCTGGCCCCGCTCCAACAGCTCCATGTCCTCCTTGTGCTGAGGGCTCCAGAGCTGGACACAGCACTCCAGGTGGGGTCTCAGGAGAGCAGAGCAGAGGGGGAGAATCCCCTCTCTGGATCTGCTGGCCACACTTCTTTTGATGCAGCCCAGGATGCGATTGGCCTTCTGGGCTGCGAGCACACATTGTCGACTCATGTCCAGCTTTTCGTCCACCAGCACCCCCAAGTCCTTTTCCGCAGGGCTGCTTTTCCACAGGGCTGCTCTCCGTCACATCAATGAAGGATGAAGTGGGGTGACCAGGACCGCGCGGCACAGACCAAAGCTGTACGATGGGGCCGGGGGCAGGCATGGGGTGCGAGCTGCGGTGCCAGCGGGCATGGCCACGGGCACAGTCTTGTGTGTGTCCTGCGGGGCTCCGTCCTGGTCTCAGCGCGGGCTGCTGGGCAGGTGTGTTGTGCACGTTCCTCTTGATAGGATGCAATGGGTGTCCTGAAGCCGTTAACACTGTATCTCTCATTTCCCTCTTCTCGGCCCACGCTGTCCCTGTGTGTGGTTGAACAGCGTGGTCCTGCCCTCGCCCGGCCCCGGCTGCCAGAGGTGGCTCCGGAACCAACCCCAGGGCCAGCAGCCAGCGTCCCCCTCCCTGCTCCTGGTGGTGGCACCTGGGCCGGTCAGGCCAGGGAAGGGAACAACATTTAGGCCACCACAGCTGGCAGCAAGACGGGAAGAAGTGCCGGTGGTGGTGTTCTAGGTGGGGGGAAGCGTTAATTCCGCGGTCTGATGGAGCAAAGGGGAACCTGGAGTTACCGTTGCAGAGGTTCCTGTCCTCCTTTCCCTTAAAAACTGGTGGTCTGTGTCTAAATCCTCTCCCTGCTCAGCTGCTGAGGCACCCCCGGTAGTTCTGGCAGCTGAGGCCGTGACTCTCGGGAGTTGTTTGGCGGGTGTCTGTGTGTTGCCGGTTCACCGTGGGGTTCACTAATACTGTCGGGTGCCGCGCATGTCCCTCGCCCCGCGCTCGGGAGCAGCCCCAGGAGATTCGGCAGCCCTGGCGGCAGTCGTGCTGAGTAACCCGGTGTCTCCAGAGCTTCAGGAAGACCATGGCTGCAGCTCATGGCTTTGCCTTGGCTGCCCCCCGTGTGCTGCCCTGCCTGCCCCCCAGCAAGAGGGATGCTGTGCGGTGCCCGAGCCGCTCTCCTCCCGTCAATTCTGCGCGTGGCTTCCCTGATTTTTCCCTTTTTTTTTTTTTTCATCCCCTTCAGCCAACACCTTGCAGGACAACAGCACCAGTTTGGAGGAAGGCAAAGGGAAGGGAGCGGGGCGGTTGGTGGAGGTGGGGGCCGTGGTGTGCCAGCCCGCTCCCGGCCGTACCTGCGCTGTTTGCTGTAACGAAGCGGGTGCGAGCGGCCTCTCGGCTCCAGAGATAGCGGCTCCTGCGAAGCCCAGTCATGGTGCCTGGGTCCCTGGCAAGCCGTCGGCAGCGCGTGCTGATCTTGCCGAGGTCGCGACGGGGATGGACCCCGGTGGATTTATCACTTGCGTAAAGCCCCGTGTAAGTTTGTTTTTTTTCCTGTTCTAACCCTAAATACCGATACAAAGTCTTCGGTGTTTCAACTTGCAATCCGGTCTTGGAAAACGCTGATGAAGAAGCCGTAGGAACTTCTCCACATCCACCTTGGACACCTCACAGGAGGACGGGCTTTTGCCGAGTGGACGCTACTGGGTTTGTTGGCTGCAAATGCGGCTGTCCGAGGTGACGCACAGCAGGTCAGCACAGACGCTCCGCTCGTCCCTCCGTGTTTAAATGCTAAAATCTTTCCTCCGGTCAAATCCTGCCTCAGTCAAGTCACCCAACTCACAAACGATGTGGTCCCCACAGGGCGCCCACCGGGAAAACCGTTCTCCTTGTGCGGGGGGATGTGTGGGCCTTCCCTGTGTCGGTGCCCGCTCCGGAGGAGAGTTCCTCTTGGCCGGGTCCTGGGAATGGATGCAGCCCCAGCTCAGCCCCGTGAGGGGGGGATGAGGCAGACCTGGGGGCACCCCGAGCCTCGTGCCGAGGAGCTGGAGGTGACGGGGCACATGGGGATGGAGGTGTGGGTGGGGCCCCGTTGGCGCAAAGCTGAAGGGCATTAGCCGTGGGGCTCGAACCTCCCCTGCCTTGATGGGTCCCTGTCGCGCGGCAGCGCCATGCTCCCGCCTCGCCAGGGTGACTTGCGTTGCCTTACCCTGGACCGCATGCAATTCCTTAATCCTTCAGGCTCCTCGGCCCCGTTTCTCCTCTTTATTGCTGTCTCTTTTCTCCTCTTCTCCCACCGAACCTGCCTTTCTGCCGGGCTGTGCTTGTCCCAGCCCTTGCCCAAGCCCTTGGGTGCTTTAGCAGCAGCGTCCGAGCAGAGATGGCCTCTTGGCCAAGCCCCGGACCCTCGGGAAGGTGCCGCTTTGCTTTTGCCGGGGGCTTGAAGACTGGGGTGAAGTTCCCACCTCTGCCTGGACGCTGCTCCCGACTCCTTCCCGGGGAGAGCCTGGGCCCAATCCCTGCTCCGACTGCGCAGCGGGGATGCTTCTGGGAGCCCAGGAAAGGGGCATGGCCCCCCCGGGTGGTCCAGCCTGGCCCTGGGGAGCCTTCTCCTGCCCCCCCCGCCCCCCATGGCTTGGCAAGGAGCGGGCTCCCTTGGCTTCGCTTGCTGCGGGAGCCGTGGGACCAGTTTCCCCGTAGGGGTTGGTGTGGGATGGGGGTGGTGGGGAGCTGGGAGCCTCTTGGGGTTGTCCCTGGGAGCTGAAGGCTGGAATTCTCCAGTTGGCTTGTGCAACCGCTGTAAAACTCGGTGTTTCTAGGTATGGGGTTGTTTTTTTTTTTCCAGCTCTGCCGATCAGCCGGTGACTCTGACTCTTGCCGCAATTTTCTTTGCTGGGAGAGAGGAGCTGGAGCCGCTGATGAGACCAGGAGTCCTTGAACCTCAGTTAATAGGGGACATACTGCAAAGAGGGGATCTGCTGAATTCATGCTCCTTTCTTGGAGCCCAAGTGACATCTGACCCTAGATCCCAGATGAAGCGGAATGGCCCAGACTGAGCCTTCACACGGAGAAAGGAACCCAACCCAGAAACTCCTTCCAGGGAGACGACATCCTTCCCGCCCCTGGGCTGCCGGGCTCTGGGTACCGCTGGGAGCTCGAGGGCTTCTCCAGCGAGGATCGAGGAGTCTTCTCCTCACAGCCTGCAAGGGCTGGGGGGCTGAGGCAGAGCTGCCTGGCGGGCCGGGGGTGGGCTCGCACTAGCCATGGTGGCCCTGGAGCTACTTCAGCGAGGCGTTCGACACGGTCTCCCACAGCATCCTCGTAGGGAAGCTTAGGAAGTGTGGGTTGGATGAACGGACAGCGGGGGGGATTGAAAACTGGTTGAAAGACAGAGCTCAGAGGGCCGTGATTAGGGGCACAGAGTCTAGTTGGGGGTCAGTGAGGAGTGGTGTTCCCCAGGGGTCAGTGCTGGGTCCAGTCCTCTTCAATATATCCATCAATGACCTGGATGAAGGGACAGAGTGCACCCTCAGAGCGTTCGCTGATGACACAAAGCTGGGGCGGGTGGCTGACACACCAGAAGGCCGTGCCACCATCCAGAGAGATCTGGCCAGGCTGGAGAGTTGGGCGGAGAGAAACCTTGTGGAACTCAACCAGGGCAAGTGTAGGGTGCTGCACCTGGGGAGGAATAAGCCCCTGCACCAGGACAGGTTGGGGGTGACCTGCTGGAGAGCAGCTCTGTGGAAAGAGACCTGGGAGTCCTGGTGGACAACAGGATGACCATGAGCCAGCGATGGGCCCTTGTGGCCAAGAAGGCCAATGGCATCCTGGGGGGCATCCAGAAGAGCGTGGCCAGCAGGTGGAGGGAGGCCATCCTCCCCCTCTGCTCTGCCCTGGGGAGGGCACACCTGGAGTGCTGTGTCCAGGTCTGGGCTCCCCAGTTCCAGAAGGACAGGGAACTGCTGGAGAGGGGACAGCAAAGGGCTGCCAAGATGCTGAGGGGATGGAACACCTCTCTGATGAAGAAAGGCTGAGGGATTTGGGTCTCTTCAGTCTGGAAAAAAGACAACTGAGGGGGGATCTTATCAACCCTTATAAATACCGAAAGGGTGGGTGTCAGGAGGATGGGGCCAGGCTCTTCTCAGTGGTGCCCAGCAACAGGACAAGGGGTAACGGGCACAAACTTGACCATGGGAAGTTCCACCTAAACACGAGGAGGAACTTCTTTGCTGTGAGGGTGGCAGAGCCCTGGCACAGGCTGCCCAGAGAGGTGGTGGAGTCTCCGTCTCTGGAGACATTCCAACCCCTCCTGGAGGCGTTCCTGTGCCACCTGCTCTGGGTGACCCTGCTCTGGCAGGGGGTTGGATGGGGTGATCTCCAGAGGGCCCTTCCAACCCCTGCCAGTCTGGGATTGTGTGATCCTCGCTGCCTGCGGCTTTGCCCAGGAGAAAGGGGGACGCAGGGCACCCATTCCCTGGCGAGGGACGTTGCTCGGAGCGGGGATGTGGCGCGCTGGGCCTTCACACCTTCACCCAGGGCCCCATGGGGTGCTGGGGGGGTTGTGGGGCAAAATTTCTCCCCCCCCCCGCACTGCGCTGCTGGGGGAGCGAGGACGTGGGAAGGGGCACCCACGTTTGTCACTCGGGTGGGATTTGTGGGGCCAGGATTGGGCTTTCCAGCTGCAAGCGGAGCCGGGCACAAGGGGACTCCGGAGCGTGTGGGTGCTGGGAGCTGTGGGGGTGTGTGGGGGGGGACACACACTTGTCCCCCCCCCAGCGGCGAGCCCATCGCATCGCTTGACATGGGTGAAAAAAATCCGGCTGAAAATCGGCAATAACCACCCCCCCGCCCCAAGCAGGGCCAAAAATGGGAAATACCGCCCCCCCCCACCCCGACACACCAGTAAGGGGGTGCCCCCGCCCCCCCCCCCGCCTCGGCCGGCGGGACCGTGCGGGGAGCGGAGCGGCCGGGGGGGGGCAGCAGAGGCCCGGGGAAGGCAGCGCCGCCGGCAGCCGCTGCCCGAGCACCCCCCCCAACCCCGCACCCCCCCCCCCGCCCCGCCTGCCCTCCCCGCACCCCCCGGCTGCCGGCGGGGCCGGGCACGGACAGCCCTTGCGTTTGGGAAGCTGCTCTTATTCTTCGTTTTATTACTATATTTTATTATTATTATAAAAAGCAAGCTTCCATCCCCGCCCCCCCCCCAACCCTCTGCCATCCCCAGATGAGCTCTGCGATGCTCCAGTGCCCCAAATCCATACCCCCCCCCCCCCCGAGTTATCTCCTGGAGATGCAGAGGGCTCGTCCTGCTGCTGTGGCTTGGGAGGGGACCCGGCAGCTGCTCGGCACCCCCCCGGGGGGCCGGGGGCTGAGCGATACCGGGGAGGGCCCAGGGGGTGCCCCCGGCGCAGGGCAGGGAGTGTGGGACGTCACCTCATTGCAGACCCCATGCCAGGATGGGGGAAGCTGGACCCCCCCCCCCCCCATCACCCCCTGTCTGGCAGGTGGGGACCCTCCAGCCCGGCCACCCCCCGCTTCCCTCCCGGCAGCTTGGTGCCGAGGACGTGGCGTGGGTGCGTGGCCATCGGCTCCTTGAGGCACCTCGGGGCTCGGCAGCGCCAGGCTGGGATGCTGCGTCCCCCCCCGCCCCGCGCCGGCACCCTCGCACCTCTCCCGAGGAGCCGCCGGCTCCCTGGCTCCCGGCACACGGGGTGACCCCCCTCACCATGGCGCCCCGTGGCCGAGATCCAGCTCAGGGTGCCCCCACGGCGCCGGCTCCCCCCCGCCCTCCGCGGCCTGGCTCGCTCCGCGGCCTGCCATCTTGCGCCTGTGAATAATTCACCGCCTCTGTCCCCGTTGTTTCCTCGCAGGTATTTATAGCCTGCGATCGCGTCTCCTTGGAGGCAGCTCGCTTCGCGGCGGTGTAAATTTAGCTCCCGCCGTCTCTCCCATGTCATGCCCCTCCAGCCCTTGCGGGAGCCCTTCCCCACGGCTCCTCGCCGGAGCCTCCACGTTCCCCGGCTTCTGCCGCCGCGGCCCCCTCGCCACCCGCCATGGCCGCCTTGCTGCCCACCCTGGGCCACGGGCAGCGGTGCCGGGGAGCAGCAGGGAGATGCCGTGCCGCGTGTCCTCCGCTCGGCAGCCCAGGCCTGGAGGCCGGGGCAGCCCAGCTCTCCTCCGGCAGCTGCACGGGGCCACGGAGCCGTTCAGCTGCCGCGGCACGGGGGGATGCTTTGAAATTCCTGGGCTGCCATCTGTGCTATGCAAATCCCCCAATCTGACGGCTGCCTGCGGACCTGCTTCCGGACCCAGCGACGACGGGAGCTGTTATTATCTCGCTCCTCCTCCCTTCCAGCACCCAGCGGCAGATTGGGAGCAGCAGAAGCTTCACCCTTCCCCGTGGGCAGGGACCCGACATCCTTTGCCAAAAGGCCTTTGCTCTGCCCGAGCTGGGCCGCGGAGTCAGCAGGGGACGGGTCGGCCGTGGGGACAGTTGCGCCACCAGGTCACCTCAAGTCCCCAGGGGTCTGGATGCCGGCCGGGATCACGGCACCCCGGGAGCGTCCATCCCCCCAGGCAGGAGATGTGACACCAGGGCTGGGGATGGAGCGGGGTGTGTGGCTCGGCCGCGCTGCCCGCGGGGCTCCGAGGACGGGGACCGGTGGGGACCGAGTCGTCCTCAGTGGCTGGAGCAGCCGACACAGCCAGGGGAGCAGGGTCCCCGGGCTGACCGGCACAGCAGGGACCCCGGCACTGGGAATGGTGCCGCCCCGGGAGCAACAGGGATGTCCCAGCCAGGCGGGTGGCGCTCGGGGCTGAGCTGTTCCCACAGGACACCCCACTCCCCCACCCCAGGGACCCCATCCCCAACGGGGAGGGCTGCGTGAACCACACGCAGACACAAAAAAAAGCAGAACCAAGCACTGTCCCCCCCTCTCCTTTCCCCACTTTGGTGTGCAAATACCCGGTGAGCAGCCCCGGCTGTCCCCCAGCTCACCCCGAGGTGTGTTGGGGGGACGCGGCCATACCCAAGGGTGCTGAGGTGGCAGCGAGGGGTCACTGTCTCCAGCGCGGCCCCCTGCTCCTTGCGCTTGGAATGCCGAGCTGTTGGGAAGGCGGCAGTTCCCCCGCTGGGGTGGGAGCGGCCACGGCTCCCCGGGGCGCCGAGGGAAATGGGGGGCAGGTTTGCCAGCGCCGAGCGCGGAAGGTAATTAATGAGCATCCTGCGCCGCTCCCCGACGCGCCTCCGTCCCCCTGGGGACCCCGTGGCCGGCAGCGCGGGTACCGCCGGCTCCTGCCGGCGATGGGGGCCGGGGGACCCGGCGGCACGGGGCCTCGTTAATATTTTAGGAGCTCTTTTGTCCGTAGGGGATGGGGAGGCTCGCTCGCAATCGCCTTTCATCTCCGTGAGGCCTCGGCGCGGGCTCCAGCCTCTTATCTGCTGCCTCCTCGCCGCTTCGCTGCAGCTGGCTTGTGACGGGGCTTGGCCACGGTTGGGTTTTTTTTTCCCGGGCTGGAAAAAAAGCCCAGCTGCTCCTGGCCAAAGGGCATCTGCTGGCATCCCTGCCCGCCTCCCGCTTGCCCGCTGCCCCCCTCGGCTCCGTGGTGTGGGGCTGGAGCCCCCATCCAGGCAGGGCTCTGCCAAGGGGCTGGATGCGGCCCCTCACCCCCAGCCCTGGTGTCTCATCTCCTGCCCGGGGGGGATGGATGCTCGCGGGGTGCTGTGATCCCAGCATCCAGACCCCTGGGGACTCGAGGTGAGCCGGTGGCACAACTGTCACATCCAAGGGGCAGGCTTGGGGGCAGCTGAGCGTGTGGGTCCCCATGGTGGCAGGAGAGGGGGCTTGGGGGGGGGATGCACTGCCTGATGGGTCTCTGGCCGTGGTTGAAGCGGGGCTGGGAGGTGCTGGGGGGGGGCGGCTGCGTCCCCGGGCTCTGCCAGCGGGTGCGTTGATACCCCGCTCCCCGCCGAGGACGCCCAGCGCGGTGTGAAACACCAGCCCTGGCGCTTCCCGTCTGGCTGGGACGGGGCAGAGCCAAGGGGCAGAGCCGGGTTGGTGCGAGGAGGAAGAGGGTGATGAAGGAGCGTGTGGCTGGAGGGGGGAGACGGGGGCTGAGCTGCGTTTCTGCTCCGCCCCCCCCAGCCCCGAGCTGGAGAGCGCAAGCAAAGCTGGGAGAGCGGGAGTTGCCCTGGGAACAGCCCTCATCCACGGGGATTTTTCCAGCCGTGCCCCTCTCGGGGGTTCCTCTCTTGGTCCTCTCCCCCATGAAACATCACCCTTCCCCGTGGGCCGAGACCCGACATTCTTTGCCAAAAGGCCTTTGCTCTGCCCGAGCTGGGCCGCGGAGTCAGCAGGGGATGGGTCGACCGTGGGGACAGTTGTGCCACCGGGACCCTGGTCACCTCCAGTCCCCAGGGGTCTGGATGCTGGGATCATGGCACCCTGGGAGCATCCCTCCCCGCCAAGCATGAGGCCCCTCTTGGCTTCCCCAGCCGGAGTTGCTCATGGTGCCCTTTCCTCCATGTCGGTCGCAGATCACCGAGGGGTGTGGGCTGCTTCGGGTCCTTGCTTGGGGTTCCTGGGGACCCAAGTGACCGCCCCCCCCACCCCCCCCCACCCCATGCACACATGGGCTCTGCTGGGGACGGTGTTGTATTTCTCTTGCTGTCCTTGTCCACCCTCCGTCCCCTGTGTCGCAGAGGAACGGTGCAGCAGGACTCACCTTGTCCTGAAAGAAATGCAGCCCGGGTGCCCGGCCATCTCCAAGTGTGGAGGAGATGGACAAGGACATGGCGAGGAGACGGACAAGGACATGGCGAGGAGACGGCAAGGACAAGAGGTGGCTGCCCACCTGTCTGTGCCACCCATCTATCTGTCCCTTTGCCCAAGCAAGACCTTCGATCCCAGGAGGAGATCTGGCTGAAGGCGTTCAGGGGACATTACCGGCCGTGTGCTGCCGGGGCAGACAGCTTCTTCCCATGGGAGGGCCCTTCACCATCACCCAGTGATGCACGCTGGGGTTCAAAGCTCCTCCGTCCCACACTGGCTGCAGGGACACCGTCGGGGACCGCTGCCGTCCCCCGGGGAGGCGGGCATCCCTGCTGGAGCTGCCAACGCTGCCCGGTCACCCTGGCTGGCGGCCCAGGCTGGGGACCGCGGGGACGGCTGGCGCCTGCGCTCGGCGAGGCGGTGAGCTCACGGGTTTAATTTTCTCCGGGCTTCGCTGGGCTCTGACATGTGATCCTCGTTACAGGAAGGACGCGGCAAACGCGTTGTCCCCCGGGGCTGGCTGGCTCGACCTTGTGGGAAGAGGTAAGAGCACGTCGCGGCTTTTCCGCCCCACTGGTGGTGCTTCCAGCAGCAATTTAATATCTCCCCGATAACCCAGGCCGAGTTTCAGGCTCCGTTAAAAAAAAAAAAAATAAAAAAATAAAGCGGCATCTGCTGATGAGCACGTGTCCTCGGTTAAGTCCCCGGGTGTGGGGTGCGGGGCTGGCCCCCGCCATGGCTTGTGGGTGCTGCCCATCACCAGCCTCAGGCCTGTCCTTGCCCTCGGCTGGGAGCAGGTTCCCCCAGGCAGGGACCTGCTGCCCCCCCGGGACCGCGGGGGCCATCACCCCCAGGCTCTGTGCTCAGGGGCTCCCCCCACCCCTGCTGGGGGAGGGCTGGGATGTCCCCCTGGGCTTTGCACAGTGTCGAGCGCGGCCGCTGGCCCCACCGGTGGCCCCGCGTGGGCAGCAGGGATGGGGCTCGCCTTCGGATGAAGCAGGACTTGAGATGTCCTCAGGTCCTGGGCATGGCCCTCCAGGCTTTGCTCTCCGGGCTGGTCTGGCCAGATGCGGCTCTCCAGGTCCAGGTCTCTCCGACCATGGCTCCCCAGACTCTGCTCTCTGAGCTTGGTTCTCCAGACTCGATTTCCCATGCTCTTTTCCTTGGTCTCAGTTCCTTGTGCTCACCTCTGCGGGCTCTCCAGGCCTGTTGCCTTGGGCATGGCTTGCTGGACATGGCTCTCTGAGCTTGGCTCCCAGGGTATGGCTTTCCAGGCTTGGCTCTCCAATGATGGAGGCTGGAGGTGCCTCTCCAGGCTCAGCTCTCCAAGCACAGCTTGCTGGAGGTGGCTCCCCAGGGTTGGTTCTCCAGGGACGGCTTGCTGGAGGTGTCTCTCCAGGCTTGGTTCTCAAGGCACAGCTTGCTGGAAGTGGTTCTCCATGCTCTCCAGGCTTGGCTCTCCAGGTATGGCTTGCTGGAGGTGTCTCCCCAGGCTTCATTCTCCAGGTGCGGCTTGCTGGAGGTGGTTCTCCAGGTTTGGTTCTCCCGGTACCACTTGCTGGAGGTGGCTCTCCAGGTTTGGTTCTCCCGGTACCACTTGCTGGAGGTGGCTCTCCAGACTTGGCTCTCCGGGTATGGCTTGCTGGAGGTATCTCCCCAGGCTTGGTTCTCCAGGTACCACTTGCTGGAGGGGGCTCTGAAGGCTTGGTTCTCCAGGGATGGTTTGCTGGCAGTGTCTCCCCAGGCTTGGTTCTCCAGGCACAGCTTGCTGGAGGTGCCTCTCCAGGCTCGACTCTCCAGGTACCACTTGCTGGAGGTGTCTCCCCAGGCTTGGCTTGCCAGGTACCACTTGCTGGAGGTATCTCCTCAGGCTTGGTTC
Organism: Larus michahellis; assembly: GCF_964199755.1. NCBI lineage: Eukaryota > Metazoa > Chordata > Aves > Charadriiformes > Laridae > Larus > Larus michahellis. Next base: position 1,281,182 of record NC_133906.1, on the reverse strand, counting down.
TCCAGGGATGGCTTGCTGGAGGTGTCGCCCCAGGCTTGGCTCTCCAGACACAGCTTGCTGGAGTTGGCTCTACAGGCTTGGTTCTCCAGGTACCACTTGCTGGAGGTGGTTCTCCAGGCTTGGTTCTCCCAGTGCCACTTGCTGGAGGTGTCTCCTCAGGCTTGGTTCTCTAGGCACAGCTTGCTGGAGGGGGCTCTCCAGGCTCAGCTCTCCAGGTACCACTTGCTGGAGGTATCTCCTCAGGCCTGGTTCTCCAGGGATGGCTTGCTGGAGGTGTTGCCCCAGGCTTGGCTCTCCAGACACATCTTGCTGGAGGTGGTTCTCCAGGCTTGTTTTCCCGATAACACTTACTGGAGGGGGCTCTCCAGGTTTGATTCTCCGGGTACCACTTGCTGGAGGTGGCTCTCCATGCTTTGTTCTCCAGGAATGGCTTGCTGGAGGTGTCAGCCCAGGCTTGGTTCTCCAGGTACCACTTTCTGGAGGTGTCACCCCAGGCTTTGTGCCTCGGTGGTGGTTCCCCAGCCTGCTCTGGAGGCCGGGCTCCCCAGCCAGCCTGGTGCCAGCAGAGGGCCTCCCTTACCAAACAGAGCTCCGCGCTGCCACGAAATTATGAAACGCTTTATCTATTTGGCAAAACTTTGTGTGCAAGGACCAGGAAATGGGCTGGAGTTCGTTCTCCTCCAGAAGCCGGGAGACAACCTGTCCCCCCACCCCGCTTCTTTTTTTCATGCCGGCCCTCCAGGCGCATTAAAGCTGCGGGAGTGTTCATCGGTAAAACGGCAATTGTGAGGGCAGGCAATAAATTTACCATCATAAAAGGCACGGGGAGGGTCTCGCTCATCTGTTGCTCTTCAAAGAAAACTGTTAGTTGCTTCCGAAAAAAAAAAAAAAAATTGGGAAGAAACAGGTGAGGGGGAAGGGAGTGGCAGCCCTCCCCGGTGCCGGGATGCTGCCGGGGAGCTGGCGGTGGGGTTTTGGCTGGGGGGACTGGGCCTTTCGAGGCGCCCGCCGTGGGCTGGGGCTGCGGGATGGGGGTGCCGGGGTGATGGAGAGCCGCGGCTGTCCCGCTCCCCCCACCGGGGTTGTCCTCTGGGGGTCTGCGCCTGGCACGTGGAGGGGATGAGTGGAGGAGAGAGGCCGGGTGGTGGACATCTTCCCTTCTGCTGGCCGGGGTGGCTCCGTCTGCCGCCCCCTCGGCCGGCAGCGAGAGGGGGTGTGATGGCAGAGGAGCTGGCAGGGTGAAAACCAGGCAGGGACCCCCCCCTCTTCCCTGAGCGGCGCCGGTGGGAGCCCCCAGACGGAGGGGGCTGCCCTGGGCTGGGACCACCTGGCTCCCGCCGGCCTTTGCCCATGGCCATCTCCAACGCCAGGCTCCGGCAGCCGGTGTCTGCCGGCAGTGTTACCCATCCTATTGGAACCCTTCGCTAAATAATTCAGGAGATTTTTTTTTTTTTATTTTTTTGCAAGAAAGCTGTTTTTCTTTATTTTTTCTTTTTTCCTTAAGGTCGCAGTATTTTGCGAGCCGGGTTTCAAGCCGGGGTTCGGGGGGAGGGGGGCGGGGTGAGAAGAGGGGGGACGACAACGCGGACGCGCTCAGGCAATACCGCCATGTGTTTACGGCTCGGCTCCCGGCGTTATTTAGGGATTGTAAAACCACAGCAGCTCGCTCGCTCCCCCTCACTCGCCGCAGCCAATTTTTCTCCTCCATGCGGCTCTCATTGCAGCGGCAAAGGTCAGCCCTGCTCCTTTGAAAGCAGCACCCACCCCCCCACCTCCCCCCAACCCTACCCACTCACCCCCCACTTCTCCGTTATCAGATTTAGGGATCCAAGGGGGAGGCTGAAGCCAAAACGTGGGGCAATGCCGTGGGCCGGCGAGCCAGGGGTGGCGGGTGCCGGCCGGGGGGGCACGGGCAGGCTGGGTGGTGGGAAGGAAGGAAAGCTGGAGGTCAGGTGGGGGGCGGTGAGAGGAGCCCCCGCGCCGGGGCAGTGCTGGGGGGCAGCGGGGCTGGGAGGGCCGCCAGCCGCCAGCGCGTGAATAATGGGGGCGAAGATAATACAGCTGATTAGAGGCGGCTATTGCGAGGAGACGCTGAGCCGGTCTCCGGGGAGTGGGGGGGTGGGGGGGCGTTATGCTGCGAGGATAAAAATTTCTGCTGGGGAAAAGTGAGCCTGGCTCTTGAGGGGTGTGTGGGGTAGATGGGTGAGCCCCCACGGGGGAGGCGACAGCGGGGTGACCCCAACAGAAGAGGGTTGGGGGGGGTCACAGTGATGGGATGAGCCCCATGGAAGAAGGGTTGGGGGGGGGTCACAGCGATGGGACGAGCCCCATGGGAGAGGACTGGGAGTTATGGCAGAGGGATGAGCCCCACAGAAGAGGGTTTGGGGTCACGGTGATGGGATGAGCCCCGTGGAAGAGGGCTAGGAGTTCACATCAGTGGGAGCCCCACGGAAGAGGGTTGGGGGTCAGGGTGATGGGATGAGCCCCATGGAAGAAGCCTGAGGGTCACAGCGACAGGGTGGACCCCATGGAAGAGGGTTATGAGTCATGGGAACAGGGTGAGCCCCATGGAAAAGGGCTGAGGGTCACGGGGATGGGATGAGCCCTGTGGAAGAAGGTTGGGGGGTCACAGCGATGCGATGAGCCCCACAGCAGAGGAATGGGGGTCACAGTGCGGGGACAGGGCCCGTGGCAAAAGGCTGTGGACCACAGCAGGGGGCTGGGAGCGGGTGGTCCCGCTCTGGGGACAGGGTGGGAGCCTGTGGCCAGGCAGCCAAGGGGCAGCCCCAGCCCTTGACCCCCCAAATTGGGCAGCCCAGGGGCCCCTCTGTGGGGCTGGGCACGGGGAGGGCTCCCCTTGGGGGGACGGCCATCCATGGGGTGACCAGGGGAGGGAGGAGATGTGGCACCAGGGGGTCTCAGGGGAGAGTGAGCGGGGCGGGAGGGAGCAGAGGAAGGGGCGAGGGCAGAGCCTGGGTGTGGGGCAGGACCCGGGTGTGGGGCAGGAGGTCCTGGCAGCGCGGCGGGCAGCCGTCAGCCCCGGTGCCGGTCTCTACCCCCGGAGCCATTCCCTGCTGGCCCTGTCCTGGCCCAGGCACCGCTCGCGCCTTCAAACTTCGCCAGCGGATGGTTTTTTAATGAAAAGCAGAAGCCGCCGCCGCCGCCGCCGCGCGCCCCGGCCCTTCGGGGATGACCACCGCTCACATCCTCCGCCTTTGCTCTTCCTGGCTGCACAGCGGGACAGGCCGAGATGAAAGTCCCCCCTGGCCAAAAAAGCCCCAGAAGAAGGAAAAAAAAAAAAAATAAAAAAAAAAAAAATAGAAAGAGGCAGTCGTAAAATCACGCTGCCGAGACGTTCCCCAGCCGAGGGTCCGGCGAGGTACTGGCTACCGTGAGCCGTGGCCGGAGCCGAGCGGGAACCGCTGCCTTCAGCCCGTCTAAAAATAACAGCTCGGAGCGCGGCGAGCGAGCGCCGGGCGCCTAACTGGAACCAGCTTTCCAAGCTCCCAGCTGGAAACGGCTTTCGGAGCCTACACCAGCCTTTTCTGGGAAAGAGCAATTAAAAATAGCGAAGGGCTGGAAAGCGGCATCCCTGCCGCCCGTCCTGCCCCTGCCCCGGGCCGGGGGGACGTGGGGGAGCCGGGCTGGGAGGGCAGGAGCTTCCCGTGCTCCGCTCAGAGGTCCGGAACACCGGAGATGGGGCTGGAGGAGAGCCGTGGAGGGGAATCAGCCTCCCTGATCCCGGGAGAAGGGGGGCGGCGGGATCCACCCCAGGGAGAGTCGATGTGGCTATTCCAGCCTTTTCCATGGCCGGCTGGCAGCACGTTGGAGCTGGAGCTGGCGCGCAGCTGGGGCCGCATCCAGGCTGGAGTGCAGAAGGGGAAAGCCCAGGCTGTTCCCTGGGTGGGGGGTTGGATGGAGAACGTCCTGCGGCCCCCCCCCGGCATCCTCCAGCCAGCCGGCGTGGGAGGATGGCTCCGGGGACAGGCTTTGAGCCACCCACCCACACGGGCTCTGTCCCCTCCTCTCTGGGGCTCAGCCCCATGGCGGGGATGGGCCCCGGACCCCTGCCCGCGCTGGGGCTGGCCATGGCCCCATGGCGGTCTCGCCCCACGCCAAGCCCATCACCTCTTCGGTCAACCCTCTGTCGCGCTGGCGTGGAGACCACGAGCCCCGGCGTCCCTCCTCCCGCTGCACCCCCTCCCCCAGCTCCACGATCGCTGGCCTTCCCCCGCCTCTACGCTGTGCCTTGTCTGTCCCCTGGGCTGGGGACCCTGCCGGGGGCGGGGGGCTGCCCCCAGGCCGTGGGGCGCCTGCCGGAGCCTGCCTGCCTTTCCTTCCTCCTCCCTGGCGAGAGCAAACGGGGCCAGGGCAGAGCCCCCGAAACTCCCCCGGCGGCGGCTCCCCCGGTGTTCGTTTCCTCTCCGCTGCGTTCGTCTCGTTACGTCCTAATTCCCTAACGAAGGGCCAGGGGAGAGGAAGTCTTGCGGAAGCCCGGCCTGGCAGCGGCCTTCCTGCTGCCAACCCGCGCATCGGCCCCGGCAGAACGCGATTTCCTCGGGATCGGGCAAGACCGAGCTCGTGTGTTCGGACGGGCACAAACCACCCGGCTCCCCTGCCCCTCTGGATTGAACAGATCCTTCCAATTTTCCATTTGTCGAGGTCCCAGGCGAGGGCATCCCACACCCTCCTTTAAAATACCAGCAAAATGCTCAGTTGTTTTTTTTTTTTCCCCACGCCATCAGCACGCGACGGATTTCAAGGCAGCTCTGGGCATCCCAAGGTCTCCCCGTGTGCCAGCAGCTGCCAGCGCTGGTGCCCACAGCCAGACAGAGTCTTCCCGGACCCCCTGGGGACATTTTGGCATCATCCCAGGGTAGCAACTGTCCTGTCCCAGCAGGGTTTCTGAACACAAGCGGGAATATCCATCGCCACAGGTTCTCCTTGGCATTTTGCTAACGCTCCAGACCGCCGCCTCTTTATTGCTGCTGGGGAGAAACCCTCGCCCTTTTCCGTCTCTCCATGGTCCAGGGGGTTCCTGCATCCCTTGGCTTCCCTCGCTAACTTCTCCTAGCTTCTGTGGACTTTTTTTCCCCTCCTCATCACCCAATGACGGCCGTCAGATCTGTGAGAAACGGGGTGACATTCCATGCGTGGAGCTGCACTGGTCCCTCGGGGCTGGGGCAGGGGGCCTGAGGAGGGACGGACGGACGGAGAGACGGAGGAATGGACGCCACGGAGGTCGTGCAGTTGGTGAGGAGCAGATCTGCCACCACTTGGCGTGGTGCTCGGCCTGGCTGCCCGCTGGCCACCCCCTGCCAGCTCCCAACGATGGATGTGCCGCCGCTTCTCGGTAATAAAATCCCTCCTCCACATCCACACACACACAATCAGGGGCTTTGACTGGGTTTTTTGGGGCCAGCCGCGTCCACGCCGCGACACCGGAGACAGCGGGCAGACAGAGCGGCGTAGGCAGGTCTCCGCTGCCGCAGGACCACGGTGTCGTGGCGGGGACGGACACGATTGGGTTGCCGTGCGGGTAACGAGTCGAAACGGTCTAGAAGCCCCTTTTGGGGACATGGAGGAAAAAGCGAAGCCTTGCGAAGTGACAAATGCTGGGCTGGGGGGCAACGCCGGGATGCTGCCGGCTCCCGGCTGGCATGGCCGGGGGCAAAGCCCAGTGGAACATGGGAATCTGCCCCCGCACCCCCTCCCGAGGAAGCTTTGATCCCGCAAAGAGCCGAAGGAAAGCCCAGAGTTGGGGGGAGCTGAGCCCGGAGGGACGCCCGCAGCGGCGATGGTCCTGCGCTGGGTTCACTGGGACGAGGGGCAGCTCACGGCGGGGGCTCCCCCAGGCAGGAGGAGACCAGCTCGGGCAGCTAGCGGAGGTCAGGACGGGAGGAGGGGGCTTCTCCTGCCTCTTCTTGCGCTCGCCGCCCCCCGCGCAGGGCCGGACCCCCCAGGTGAAGGCAGGTGGCGGGCGGCCGCGCAGGCAGGAGCGCGGCAGGGGAGGTGGGAGTCGCATGGTGGGGGGGGCCCAGCTGGTGCGTGGGCCCGGGGAGAAGCCGCACAGAGGAAGGAGAAAAGGGAAAAACGGATTCTTTAAATGCCCGGGTGTGGTGGGGAGGTGGGATGGTGTTGGTGGGGGCAGGGGGGACAGGGAGGGCAGAGCCCCAGGGGAGCCCCAGCCTCTGGCCCCGGAGGGGATGGGGAGCGGGGTCCGCAGGGGCTGGGCAGGAGGGGGGCAGAGCCCCGGGGGCCGGACCAGCTCCAGTGCCCGAGCCCCACCGCCGAGCACGGGCATTGCCAATGTGGCCACCGGGCTAGGAGCAGGACTCTCCCACTAGCCCCCAAACCCCACCACAGCTTGGTCCCCCAGAGACACTGACACACAAAGCCCCCCCCTCAGCCCCGGGGGCGAGGGGAAGCAGGAGCCCTTTGTCCTGGAGCCCCCGTCCTGCCCTGCCCAGGGGGGAGCTGGGACATGCTCAAGGGTCCCACTCCAGCGTGGTCAGACCTTCTGGGCTTGGATCCTGGCTCCCGATGAACCTTCTGGCTCGAGGGGGCAGAGCTCCAGCTCTGCAGCGGGACATCTCTTCCAGGCTGCTGAGTCCTGCTGGGATGACACGTGTACGGCCCGGGGAGGAGGGGGCACATTGCTAATCTGGGTCTATTATTCTGCACGTCCACATACACACACCTGTCCACCCTGCCCCTCCTGTTCAGCACCAGTGGTTGCCCTGATGGAAGGTGATGGCCAATGACAGACTCCTCCACTGGCCCACGAGTGCTGGTGCCCATTCCCAAGGGGAGGACGCACAGCCAGCTAGCCGGTGACCACAAGGGCTCGGCTCTGCCCAAGGAAGGTCTCTCTGGCTACCTTGGAAGCAAAGCCAGAAGCCCAGGGAAGCTCGGGTGCTCCTCACCATGGTGGTCAACAGCTGGCGCTGGCCCTGCAGCAGTCCAGGGGCTTGCATTTTGTGTTGAGAAGACATCCAGGACTGAGACGACATCCAGCACACTTGGGACATGGAGATGGTCCCTCTAGATGATGATAAGTCGATAATGCCTTCATGTCTTCAGAGTTGCCAGCTTGGCTCCTTGAGCACGTCACCACGTGTGCCTCGCTTCAAGGGCTTTCCACCACAAGGAGCAGGAGCCCGACACCTCTCACCGGTGTGGCCACCTCTGTGGCCTTCTGCCCACGGAGGAGCCAGTCCCACGGGGCAACTACCCCCAAGAGCTGCTGAAATGCCGTGAGCGGGGTCATGCCATGGGCGACCACTTCTCAGGACCACATCTCCTGGGGGCAGCAGCTGATGGAGGGTGGACCCAGACCAAACCCTGAGCTGGGCTTGAGTAAAAGGGCTGGTTTCAATGGGGTGCAGGGAAAAACGAGCCAGGGCAGGAGCCCTCCGGCCATGGGAGACAGCGGGAGAGGACTGCGGCAGAACGGCAAGGGAGGAGGTGGCACCCTGAGAGGAGGAGCCTGCGTTGGTGGGAGGTCGGAGGAGCGAAGGTGCCGCAAGGTGTGTTTAATTCCCGGGATGGCTTCGGCAAAGGACACCCGAGCAGCACGGCGCAGTTTCTCCCAGCTGTGCTTGTCTGCAATACAGCCATCCCCTCTTCCCCAAAATACTTGGGAGGGCTGGAGTAGGCCAACTCCACCACCCTCATCGATGCTGCAGGGAGCCTATTTTAAGCCTTGCTAACGTAGGAGGATTAAATTTGGCTGGCTGAGACACGTCCTGCTCCCAGCTGTCCCCCAGCCTCCCCTGAGGTTGGCAGCTCTGCTGCAGGCAGGGCTCGTGACGCGGGAGACCGCCCTGGACCTCCAGGGTCGCCTGCCCTGCGCAAGGGGAACCCAAAAACTGGGGCATCTTCTGGGCCGCGCGGGCACCCGCCTCGAGTTGACGGCAAAAACTCTTCCAGGCGTTGGCGTCAACGGGTTGACCCGAGGGAACCTGCTGGGAAGCGCCGTGGGATGAACCCTGGGTGATACGGATGGGTCTGAAGTGAGCCGAGGTCCCCAGCCCCATGGTCCCCTCACTGGGGGGAGCCGAGTGATGGGGGGGTGGTCCGTGCCGTCCCCCCCATCCCACACAGCCCGGGCGAGGGCAGAGAGCCATCCCCGGGGCTGCCGGCCCCTGCCCTGCCCAGGATGCAGGTGCCCGGGGAGCCCCACTAGGACCAACTCGGTGACCCACCTCCGCCGGCACCCGGCTGCCTGCGGGGCCTGCAGTCCTCTCGCCCGCCCCCTCCTCCCCCTGCCCCCCCGGTACCCCTGCGTACGCCCGCCATACATTCCTGGTCGAGCGCGTTGTTTTATTAATTTATAGAGTGTTTGTCGCTGGAGGCCTCGCAGAAGAGCCTTATGGAAAATTGCACTTTGCCGGCGCGGATTTATCTGCCCGGCGCCGGCGGCGTGCGTGTTTCAGCGAGCGTCACACCCAGCCATCGCCGGCTGCGGTCCCAAACGCCGTCTGGAGGCCCGGCAGCACAGGACAAAACGCTGGGCCAGAAGGGGGAGAGCGCTGATTTACACCCGGAGGGGGCAGACCACCGTCTCCCCCCCCGCCAGCACCCCACCGGCCTCCCTCGCTCCTTCCCGCTGCCACGGGGAGGGAACGTCGCTAGGGTGGCTCTTCCTGCGCTGGCTGGTGTGGAAGACGGGGGGTGATAATACCCATCACCTATTTGCGAGGCTGTTGTGAATTTTCATGAGCTACCATCTGAACGGGGCTTTGAGCAGGAAAACTGCTGTATCAGCTCTAGGCGATGATAAACAATACTCAGCATTTACATATTCAAAGCACTTTGATTAACTCTTGGGGTTTAAGGACTTGGAGTCGATTCCCACCCGACTGTAATGGCAGCTGGACGGGGTTAGCGGCCGCGTTGGGTGAAAGCCCAGGGGGAGCTGGGGCTTCACCCCGCCGGGCAGAGGCAGGGGGAAACCCGCGGCCGAAGTCACGCCAAGCACCTCCTGCCTTAAATCCCGGCCCGATAAAGGAGAAATAAATAAGGCTCGTCCCACCCCCCACCACCCCCACGCGAGAAGGGGCGAGATCCCGCCATGCCAAGCGGGCGCTGAGCGTGGAGTATCATCGGTTCTGCTGCGAAAGCTGTAACCAGGTGTTAAATAGCTGTGAAATTCTAACTTGATTCATGCAGGAGTTGCCAAAGAAAGGGATTTTTCTTTTCCTTCTTTGAAAGAAAAAATAAAAATTAGGGAAAGGTGGGCTTACGCCTCCCCTTCATGCAAAGCGCCATAGGTGACCTCCTCCCCAGCCCCGCTGCCGATGCCACGGGAGCAAAAAGCGAAGGACACCAAACCCAGGAGCGCGATTTACCGTTTTATTCGGCTGTTTGGGTTTTTTTATTTCTTACCAAGTCTTTCCAGTCCCCTGATTTTAAACGCTTCCCGCTTCCCGCCCCCGCCCCCCCCTCCCCGGCCCTCCGGCGGATGGTCAGTCTCCCCAGGGTGCCTGCTGCGAGAGGATCCTGCCGCATTATTATTAAAATCACCCGGTGAAACTTTGGTCCTGCCGGCACCCAGTGACTTCAGAGCAGGCAGCGGCCGGGGGCTGCCTGCGCAGGGAGGGGGTGTCCGCCGGGAACGGCCAACTCCCCGGATAAAATCCTTCCTAAGCGCTGCTGAGCCGCCCCGTCAGCTCCTTCTGCCATTAATTAAAGGCGTTCTCGGAAAAAAAGTCTCTCTCCCCGCTCCAGCGTTGGGGGACAGCCGTCATCCCGCACCGCATGGTCTCAGCGCATCCCCCCCCCACCCCATCTCCGCCGAGGCAGACGGGGAGATGCTGCTGCGATGTCCGACGCCGGTGGTTTGTCACCGCCGCTGTGTCCCTGGCCCTGAAAATCCGGCCCTGGCTGGGAAAGATAAAGCGCAGCGACACGGCCATCGCTCGCGGGCGGCTGCAGGCCGTGAGCGGGGCTGCGCTGGACGCGGCGCATGAGCACTGCGAGCCAGACGCTTGGCTTTCCTCTATTAAAAAAGGTTTCCCTGCCGCCAGGAAGGAAACTTTGGGCAACGTCCCCTGTGCAGCAGCCTGAAAGAAGCAGCCGGAGCCGAGCCCTCGCCAGCTCCGGGGACGGCAGACGCTGAGAGCTGGCGGGGATGGGGCGAGCCTGGGGGTCCCCGTGGGCACAACCGTCCCCCTCCTCGTCCCAAAGCCGCTGGTGGCCGGTCGTGGAGCTCTTTGTGGTGGAGACACCTGCAAGGAGCTGGGAGGTTATGGAAGGAGACGGGCGGGAGGGCCAGATCCTGCCGCTGGGTCTGAAAGGGCCCCGTGATCTGGGGGAGGGAGAGACCCCCACTATGTGGAATGACCCGGCGGGTATCCAGTGGAGTTGGGGGGGGGTGGGGTGGTGTGGGGACGGCCGCGGTGGGTCTGGGGTACAGGGCTGAGCCCGTCCATCCGCGTCCCACCGGGTCGCAAGGACAGGGTGACGGGGCAGCATCACCCCAGCAAAACTCGCTGCCGGCGCCGGGGGGGGACCGGTGCGCCGCCCCCCTTCCGCCCCCCCCTCCTCCAGCCCCCCATGCGGGTCCTCCCCGGGGCCGGGCTCCCGGCGTTCCTCCCGCTCCCGTTCCGCCCGCTCCGGGGCGGGGGGGGGGCAGGCGCGCATCCCGCGGGGGAAGGATGCGGGGGCGGCGCGGGGAGCCCCCAGCGGGGACCGGGCGGGGGTTTGGGGGGGTGGGTTTGGCGGGGGGGCGCGAAGGGGAGCGGTGCTGGGGTGGGGGGGCGGCGGTGCCGGGTGCCGTGCGGTGCCGCCCGCGCCGCGATCGATCCGCATCGACCGTCCCCGCCGCGCTGCTCCACTTTCCAGCCAATGTGCGGCGGCGGCGGCGGCGGCCCGGGGAGCCCCGCCGGTGGCACCGCACACCCCGCCTGGCGCGACGCCCGCGCCGCGCTGCCCCGAAGAGCCGGCCTGGACCGCGCCGCGCCGCGGAGCCGCACTGCCCGGCCGAGGGAGGGGGCGGGCGGCAGAGCGGGCACCGCACCGGGCACCGAACCGGGCACGGAACCGGGCATCGGACCGGGCACCGCACCGGGCACCGCACCGGGCACGGAACCGGGCACCGCACCGGGCACGGAACGGAGCACTGGACCAGGCACGGATCTGGGCACAGAACTGGGCACTGAACTGGGAAACGGATCGGGCACGGAACTGGGCACCGGACCGCACACAGCATGGGGCACGGAACCAGGCACCGGACCAGGCACGGAACCGGGCACAGAACTGGGCACTGAACTGGGAAACAAAGCAGGCACAGAACCCGGCACCAGACCGCACACAGCACGGGGCACGGAACCGGGCATGGAACTGGGCACGGAACCAGGCACCGCACCAGGCACAGAACTGGGCATGGAACCGGGCACTGCACCGGGCACTGCGCTGGGCACCAGACCGCGCGTGGCACCAGGCACCAGACCAGGCACGGAACCGGGCACAGAACTGGGCACTGAGCTGGGAAGCAAACTGGGCACGGAACCGGGCACTGGACTGCACACAGCATGGGACACGGAACCAGGCACTGCACCAGGCACCGGACCATGCATGGCACTGTGCACTGCACCAGGCACAGAACTGGGCACTGAACTGGGAAACAAACTGGGCATGGAACTGGGCACTGGACCGCACACAGCACGGGGCACGGACCCAGGCACAGAACAGGGCACTGAATTGGGAAATGGACTGGGCACAGAACCGGGCACCACACCGGGCAGGGAATTGTGCATGGAGCCAGGCACCAGACCACACACAGCACGGGGCACGGAACCGGGCACAGAACAGGGCACAGCGCTGGGCACCGCACCGGGCATGGAACTAGGCATGGAACCGGGCACAGGGCTGGCACGGAACTGAGCACTGAACTGGGAAATGGAACTGGACACAGAACCGGACACCAGAGTGGGCACCAAAACAGGCACCAAACAGGGCATGGAACCAGGCATCGCACCGTGCACAGCACGAGCACTGGACTGGGCACAGAACCGGGAAACTGACCGGGCACAGGACCAGGCACAGAACTGGGCACTGAACAGGGAAACGGAACTGTGTACAGAACTGGACACCAGAGTGGGCACCGAAGCAGGCACCAAACAGGGCACGGAGCCAGGCACCAGATCGTGCACAGCACGGGCACTGCACTGGGCACAGAACTGGGCACTGAATCAGGCACAGGCCAAGCATGGGACTGGGCACCGAACCAGACATCCGAGTGGGCACCAAACAGGGCATGGAACCAGGCACTGCGCCAGGCATGGAACTGGGCACTGAACTGGTGCCACACTGGGCACTGAACTGGGCACCGAACCAGGCACCGAACCAGGCATGGAACCGAGGACCACACTGAGCACTGAACCGGGCACAGAACCGGGCACCGCACCAGGCACCACAGGGGCACTGGACCAGGCACAGAACTGGGCATGGAACCAGACACCACATTGGGCGCTGAACTGGCCCCGGCCTGGGAAAACAACTGGGAACTGGACCAGGCACGGAACCAGGCACAGACCCAGGCACTGGAAGGGGCACTGCGCCGGGCACGGCTGCAGCGGGCACTGAATCGGTTACTAAACCAGGCACAGAACTGGGCACCGGGCTGGGCAGCACTGTACTGGGCACGGAACCGGGCACTGCTGCACCGGGTACTCACCAGGCACCAAACTGGGCATCGAACCGGGCACCGAACCAGGCACTGACCTTGGCACCGACCCTGTCACAGAACAGGGCGTCAGGCTGGGCAGCATCATGCCGGGCACCAGGCACCGCTTCAGGCAGAGCCACGCTGGCACTGAACCGGGCATCACCGCAGCAGACACCGAACTGAGTGCTGTGCTGGGCACGCAACATAACCGGGCAGCACCAAGCGGGCCCTGCGGCGCCAGGCACCCGACCCAGTGCCAGGCAGCGCCGCACCAGCACCAAGCAGTGCTGTACCGGGCACCAGTGCCACGCCAGGCACTGCAGCCGGGCACCCTGGCACCAGGTTGGGCAGCACCGCAGCCGGCACCGTGGCCGGCATAACCACCCCGGCACAACCAGCGCACCACGCCGGGGGCTGCGCCGTAGCGGGTATCACAGCGGGTGTCACAGCGGGTATCACGGCGGGCACCGTGCTCCCCGCCATCCTGCCCTGCCGTCCCGCAGCATCACCCCACCCCAGCACCCCACCCCACTGCCCCCCCAGCCCCCCCCCCAGCCCCCTGCCCTGCCACTCCGCGTGGTGCCGTGCCGGGTCTGCCCTGCACACTCGCTCCCTGTGCCGCAGACCCCCCGGGAAGGTGCAGGTATGTCCCCCCACCTCCAGGACACCGCAGCGCTGTGCCCCCTTAGCACTGCTCCTGCGCCGCCCCCCCAGCGCTGCCACCCTCAGAGCTTGTCCCAAGGGTGTAAGTGCCACCCACAGCCCTTGGTCAACTGGGTGCAGCAGCCACACGTCTGCCCTCCCCGGGATGCCGGGACGGGCACGGCGGTGTCCCACCACCCCTGATGCCTCTGGAATTCAGGAGGGGGACTGACCCATGGAGCTGGGGGTCCCCCCCACGGCGCGGCCAGGCCCGCGGTCCCCCCCAGCAAGCGCCCGCGGCACCGGGAGGGTGCTGCGAGCGTCGTGCAGCTGCAGGAGGATTTGCCGGCTCGCGTTATTTCCGTGATAGCGCCGAAATATGTCCAAACACTGCCTCCATTATCTCCTCCTCGGCTCTGGGCGCAAGCGGGAGAGCGACCCCGAGCGTGTTTTGAAGCGCAGCCTTTGCGCTAGGTACACAAACCGGCGGCTTTTGCTTACCACGGAAACGCTCGCCGCCGACTTAATAGAGCGGCTTTTGATTGTGTGGGGAAAACGCTTTCGAAACCCTCCCGGCTGCTCGCCTCAACCGCTTTACAACCGGCAACGCAAACAGTTGAAAAAAAACCAAGGCTGGCCGGAGCCCGCTTGGAAATCAGCTCCGAATAAAGGTCCCACTGGAGGAGCCGTGCTTTCCCCCCAGTACGTGACGATGAGCTCCCCGGCGGCACGTTTTTTTTTCGAGGCACCCTTTGTGAAAAAGCCAGGGAAAGGGGATTTTGAAGTACCCAATGTCACACCTCCGAGAACTTCAGAGGATGGTTTTTAAGGAGCGGCGAGCGGCTGGAGGGACCGGGAGAGGGAGGAGTGTTGGGAGCAGCAGGAAAGGTGGTGGTGGGGGGGTGTCCCAGGGTGGATTCAGAGCCCCCCAGGACGGGGACCTGTCCCCACCAATGGCATCCCCTGTCCCTGCAGGGTTGCCCCGCGTGGCTCCCCGAGGCCGGCAGTGCCGCTCTGGTCCTGGGGACAGGCTGGAGAGGCTGGCCGAGGTTGGTTGCCCATGTGGGACCACGCCGGCAGTGTCGGGGGGGCCCTATAGATCCTACAGGGTGCGTGCTGCCTGCAGACAGCCTCCTCAGCGAGAAGGCAAGGGGGTCCCAGCCCACACAGGCAGCTGGGGGGGCTAGTGGGTCCCACAGGTGGGTCGGAGCCACCCGATGTGCCACCATCGCACGCGGCTGGGGACAGCGGGGGGTGAAGCCAGGACCTGGGGGCAGCTTTGGGAGGTGACTCAGTTTCCCCGCGCTGATGCCGGCGGGGGGCCCGGCCGCCCCCGCCTGCTCGCCGGGAGGCCGGCGGTGGCGGCGGTGGCCGTTGGGCTGGCAGGCGGGTGGTGGCAGAGGCTTCCTGTTTCTGCAGGATCCGGCTGGCATTGTGCCGCACAGCGAGGGGGGCAGAGCCTCTTCTTGCACCTGCCCAGAGCATCTGCTAGGGAGAAAATCTCCATGGCAACTCCGCCGGTTCCTCCATCCCCGTTCCACGGGGGACAGGGGGCTCTGCCTCTGCCTCCCCCCAACCCCACGCAGCCGGGATGGCCCCATGGCGGGGACGGGCCACCCGTGCCCTGGGAGGTGGGCTTCGGGGAAAGGAGGGCTTTGTTGGAGGGCAGCCCCTTGCCGTGGAAGCCTGCTGGTCCCTCCCTGGGGGGGCTCCAGGTCTCCGACCATCAGCGATGGGAGGTGGGACCTGGGCTTCACCGCATTTAGGGGGTAGTCCCCAACTCTGCTCCCAGCTCCAGGGAGGGCGGATGGTTTCCCATATTCCCAGGCACGTCCCATCAAGACACATTGAACCTCCCTGTGCCTCAGCCGGAGACCTTTGCCTTTCCAGGGACGGGGACGATTCTGGGGAGGCGGCCTGGGATCCAAACCAAATGGGGCCAGCACTCCTGAGGCTGGGGCTAGTGGCCAGCCTGGCTACAGGGTGCAAAGTCCACGCCACTCATTTGGGCGTCCTCCCCTGGGACTCCTGGTGGGGGGCTGCTGGCAGCAATGAGGAGCCCTGGCATCTCCCCCTCGCCTCCTACAGGTGCAGGAGATCAGGTGGGAGATGTTTTCTTGGGCATGGAGGTCCTTGTGCATGTCCGGTGTCCCTTGGGAAGCTGAGCCGGAGGAGCTCCCTCAGTTGGCTCCCATGAACCCTGGGCACCCATCGTCTTGCTCGGCCCTTGCGGCAGGGGCTCTCCGAGGGACCGGGGGTCCCGGATCCACGGGCTGTGGGTGCTGGAAGGGGGCAGAGGAGATGGGAGGACATGGCTTTCAGCCGAGCCTGGAGAGGAAAGGGAGGGAAGCATGGAGCTAGGAAGCATGGACTTGCAAACCCTCTCCTGGTTCCAGGAGGGACTGGGTTCCTGGAGGATAACACCACCTCTCCGAAGCCCACCAGTCCCACCAGACCCTCCGAGCTCCTGCCACCCCTGCAGCCCCAGCTTGGCTGTTGGCACCTTTTCTGCTCCTTCCTGGGACAGCCAAGCCCTGGGGGACATGCCTCCATCCCTTACCTCCTCCCTGAGCCCCTTTCCCAAACCGGGGCATTTAGGTAACCCCCTGGCTGCCCGGAAGCCACACTCCGCGCAAAGGGAGGACAAAGAGTGGGACAACTAAAGGAATGACCTCTCTGTTTTAGAAAGGTGGGAAACTGGTAGCACGGGACGATTTAGAGACTCAGTCGAGCCCTGTGTGCCATGGGTGGTAACTGATGTCGAATGCAGATGGCCCGAATACCAGGCTCTTTCCTGCATTGCTGCTGAATTTTCCCAGAGGCAAAAAATAGCGATTTTCGATTGCCTCTGAAGCACTCGTTGAGGATGCTGAGCCCTCAGGAAGGAGGGAGCGGTTAGCGGAAAACCACGCGGGGCACCAACCCCAGCACGGGGAGATGGTCCAGCTAGTGGGGGAGCAGGGGACAGAGATGATGTCCTCCTCAGGACCATGTTGGAGACAGGTATTTGGGATCATCCGTGAACTGAGCGAGTGTCAGCAGCCAGATCTCCATGGAGCATCTGCTGGGGCACGCAGTGGCCACCTTCCAGGAGGTCATTCACGCCTGGCTTGCTCGGGGCAGCTTGTACAACCTGCCGGTGCCACATGTAGACGGGGCCCTCGTTAGGACATTCTCTGTGCCCACCCACAGACTGGCCCAGGAGCGTGCCATGGCCCAAGCAGCACCAAGGCAACGCTCTTGGATTGAGGACCAGGTTTCTCTGGGACCCATAAATCTGACCCCACAGCCAGGGCATTGCTTGAAAGAACGTGGTTTCCACCTCCGGGCAGTGTTTGTCCCTTCCTGGGGACCTTGGTGGTGGGCTCAAGCCGGGTGACGGGGATAGGGTGTCCTTTTCCCCGGTTGTGTGTGGGACACGGGCGCTCCCAGCCTGGCTTTGCCCCCATCCCGGCTTACGTGCCAGGTGGTGGAAGAGTTTGGCCTTTGCTGCGGGCGGAGCGAAGTGCTTGTTGAGAACTGCCCATGTGTGAAGATAAAACGAAGGGAATGTCACGTCCTGGAGCTGCCGTCTCCAGGAGCGGCCGAGGGGGCTGGGACGCGGTGGAGGTCAGCGCCGCCGCAAGAGGAGCCGCCGTGGGGCTGAGCTTAGCGCCTTCGCCCCTCGCAGACCTCATCCGTGTCGTTCGTGCGGAGCAAAAGCACCCCTTGGGGGGTGTCTGAGCCCCAGACCCTCCCGTTTGCCCCACTGCAGAGGGTTGTGTCCCTCCCGTCCCGCCGCGCCTGGACTCCAGCAGAGGTCCCCTGCGGTGGGGGGGGTGTCTCATCCTGACCAGGCGCTGGACTTTTCCAGCAGGTCTGAAGCGGGGAAGAAGCGCTTTTGGAAGCAAGAGGTTTGATGAGGTGCCTCACAGTGGGGTGGCACTGGCACCCGCGGGGTGACGGTGTCCCTGCCCAGAGCTGTGACAGGAGCAGCTCCGGCGCTTGGGACCTGGGCAAGGGCTGGACAAAATGTGCTCATCGCCCCGATTTGGACCGGAATCTGCTATTTTAGTCGCTGTGACCTAATGCTCTGGAGGTGCCTTTGAAAATAGCCGGAGGGGCTGGGTTTCAGCAGCGCTGCCGGACCTGAGCCGCCCGCCACGGCGCAGCATCACCGTCCCTCAAAACGGGGGGCAGCTGGAGGCAGACGCCCCGAGGAACCGAAACTGCTGAATGTGGAGCGAGGGAAAATGTTTGCTGCGGTGAATGCCAGAGCAGCGGGTTGTTGCGCGATGTGAGAGCAGGAAAAGATGGCAAAGTCCGAGGCAAAGCTGCTGAAGTCATCCGCGTCAGAAATGGCACCAAAATCAGCCTCTTCCTGTGAAATAATTTGGCTGGAATGAAATTGTTTTTCCTGATGGCAGCCAGCTCCTTTAGGGGTTAACTGCAGCCCTGCCTAGAGAACTGTAAAAGGTGTTTCCGAAATATTTCCACTGCCCCCGTTGTTTTTACGGCCGGGAAAGGCAGGGCAGGCCCGCCTGGGCAGGAGGGGGCTGCCGGCTGGCCGCGCCGATGGAAACCAGGCTGGGGAGAGCAAGCGGGAATTTCAGGCTGGGCATCGGGAGGGTCACCCGGGGGGTGGGGGGGGATGGAGGAAGGGCTCCCCCTCCCCGCTCCCCAGCTATCGATGCCCCCCAGATGGCATGGGGGTGATGGATGGTCCTCCCTGGCCCGGGGGACGGTGGGAGGCTGCTCAGACGGAGGTCTTGGGGTCAGCTCTGGCCCGTCGCTTTCAAGTAGGGTTATGGAGGGTCTGGAGACCCTGGGGATGGGGTTGGGTTTTTTTGGGGGATTGGGGAGTCACATTCATCCGACCTAATTCTCTGAGACCTTCTGGCTGAGACCTTCGTGAATCCCAAACAAGGGAGGGGATGGGAGAGGAGCCACCCTGCTGATGGTGGATCTCAAAATCAAAGCGGGTAGAGACACAGAGGTTTGCAGATCTGAAAGCCCCAGGAGATGCTGCGGTCCTGCCCGGGTGCTCTCCTCCACGTGCCTCCTGGCCCGTGGGTCGGGCTAGGACACATGCGTGAGTCAAAGTCCCCAGGGTCACAGAGGGTGCTGGCCATCGGCGTGCTGGACACCCCAAAACTCACCCCAAAAAGCACGTTGCAGAGAGCATGACCAGCAGGCAAGCTTTGCTCTGGCCCATGCTGAACATCGGGGAGGTTCCCCCCTCGTCCCTCGGCTCGGCCTCCTCCAGCGCTGGTGCTTGCTCCCTTGGCTGTCCCTCTTCCCCGGGCTTTCCTCCCTGGAAACCAGGGAGGTTTCCAAGTGCTCAGGCCCAGAAATGCGTGTCCAGGCTGCAGCAAAGAAGCAGCAGCCAAGTCTCATTTGGGCAAAAAAGTATCTTGAATTCCCTGACCTGTGCAGCGCGGGATGCGAGACACGGGGCAGGCGGCCGAGGAGTCGCCTCTCCAGAGCATCTCCCCCTGTGCCGGGGGGTCCCGGGGGAGCCTGGCAGGGGGGAGCACGGGCTCCGGGCTCCACCGTAACTGGGAAGGAGCATCCCGGGGTTAAGGATAAAACGAAGGAAAGAGGTGATGTTTTAAAATGGGATTTCTGCAGACGTGCGGCTCAGGGCCGGGGGCCAGCCTGCAGACGCCTGCTCGGGTGGCCAGCAGGAGCCAGGCGCTCGGTGGCCAGGCTCACCCGGCTGAGTTGAGGGGAATTTTTATTTTCGCCCTGTGCCTTTTCTCGCTCTCGGAAGTAATGAAATGCAGGAGCCAGCATTAATGCACCATTAAGACTGCAAATTTCAGCACGCAGCCATCAGGAAATGCAAATACTGGGGTCTGCTGTCAGCTCTACCTCTGCCGTGACAGCGGAGGAAGGGGCTGGCACGCGGCTGACCTTTGCTACCGCGGTGAAATCCCCGGCGATGCTCAGCTTCTGGCTCTCCACTCCCTCCCCGAGCCCTCCGTCTTCCCCCCACAACGTCTGGGCTCTTCCCCCTGCCAGCCCCGGGGGGTTACAGGGGGGAAGGGGGTGGCACGAGGTGGTGGGGGGCTCATCTGTGCCCATCCGTGGGGAGTCTCCCTTGCTTTGGGGCTCCGTGCTCACACTGGTGGCTTGGAGCGCTCCTGGGGGGCTGGTGTTCCCCAGGGGGAGCGGGATGAGGGGGGCAAACTGTGCCCTGGGTGCTCCAGCTGAGCAGGGATGTATCCATCCCCAGGCCATGGTGAGGTGGGGGGACAGCCCGAGGAAGAGAAAGAGAAGGGCTGTCAGCGGAGGAGGCAGCCGGCGAGCACCGCATGTTCTACCTCGCCATTGTACTGCGCTTCGCTGGCAGGGACCTGCTTTTCCATAAATTTGGGTGGAAGGGAGAGTTTGGCAGAGCTTTGGTCTGCCAGGAAGGATTTACGGCTGCTCCGTGTTCTCCTTGCAGGGCTGGGGAGAAATGCCCCACAGGAGGAGGAGGAGACGGAGGAGGGAGCCTGTGATGGCGTCCCTCCGGGGAGCGGGGTCCCAGCCAGTGCCGAGCCGGGGGAGCAGGGGGGCTAGGGGAGGCAGGGTGGGGAGGGCCACCCTTGGTGTGGTCTGAGGCCACTGTGGGGCTGGGAGAGCCAGGACAGGGGTGGGACCCCCGTGCTGGGCTGGAGGTGGGTGATGCTGCCCAGCATGGGCACAGAGAGACACCGGGTCTCCCAGCAATGGGGAAGTGGTGGGGAGAGGGGACACCTCATCCAACTCTGGGAAGCCAATGACTTCTCCCAGCTCCAGCCCGGCCACGTGCCGCAGGCCCCTGGAACATCTCGGGGTGCCTGGAGGATCTCATTCCCTGGAGCACCTCAGGCAGGGCCACCGGCTGGTGTGGGTCCTGGTGGTGGCACCATCCTCCAGCAGGCAACAGCATGCTTCTAGGTGCAGCTTTTCTGACAAACAAACAATGGGTTTCCACCACCAGCCTGTTGCCTCCTGTCCGGCTGGCAGCCTGGCGGGTCATCCCGGGTGCTACCCCCGGCTTAGACAGTGCATGTCCATGGATCCCTCCTGGAACACATCGAGCCCAGGAAGCATCTGGGGCTGGGTCATGAGGATGAAAACATACTCCGAGAGCTCCAACTTGCTCTGGGCTATCAGAGGTGATGCGTTGTGCTGCCCCGGACTGCTGGGAAAGGACTTTTTTCCCTCTTCCCCCCAAGGTTTGAGTTTTCTAGGAAGCCTGAAGCAGCGCTGGAGCTTTCCCGGCAGAGCCTCGTGGCTCTTCCTTCTTCCCATCTCTCATGGCCGCTCTCTTTAACTCGAAACGAGAGTCGCCCTAGGAGGGAGACGCATCTCAAATGTCCCTCCTCTCTCCTTCGCTGCGAGCGCAAAATAGGTATCGGCCACGTTTCCAGATGGAAGTGTGAGGCCTGAGGATGGATAAAGAGTTTTCCAAGGCTTTGGAGCAAGGTGTGGACAGCGCTGAGAATAGCATCGCGAAATCTCAACTGCCAAGCCCTTAGCCTAACCAGAAGGTTATTCTTCTTCCCTTATGCTCATACATATCCATTAGGATGAGACCATATGTGTGAGATGTAGATGAATTTCTTTCCTCTTGACAAGTCCAGTTGGTCTTCCTAGGTAAGGAGATGGTGGTCTGTTCCCATCCAACTCCAGGCTGGCGCTTTGCCGTGCTTTCTTGGGTTGTGTTTGCCCCGGAAGAAATGGAGCTACAAGTCAGAACTTCAGGCCTAACTCTTCTCCACCTGCAGGGGCTTTCAATGCCAGACGTTCCTGGGGGGCGGCAGAGGTCCCCCCTGGGTGTGGGGAATGGGTGGGCTCAGGGAAGCCTCCAGCGAAGGAGAGCAGCAAGGTGGGATGGGAAGCAGCTGGTTGGGAGACCATCTGGCCCGTTTCCATTAAGGACCAGTGTTCCCAGCCGGGTCACAGAGAGCTTCCTAGTGAAGAGGTGGCTTCTGTGACAGCAGGAGAGCGAGTGAGTGCTGTCTCCTGGCTGCAGAAGGTGTCTCCCAGAAGATCTTGATGGGCCCCCTGGCACATCTCAGCTTGCCCAAGAATTTGGTGCTGCCGTTGTAGTTGAACTCTGATGTTGAAGGGTCCCTTGAAGATGGAGCGAGGAGAGATACCTTGAAGGTTTCTTAGGTGTTTTTCAGATGTGATGTGAAAGACATGCAGATATTGCTCAGCCCCTAAGGTTCCTTCCTGGAGGAAGAGTCATCTGGATGTAACGGGTCCTTTTGACATCTTCCAATCCAATACAGGCTGCGGATCAGCGCAGAGGTGGCATCAGCCTGAATGATGGATGGTGTTTAGGTGACCAAGGGGGGACGGCTTCCTATACCCATAGAGTCAGATCCGTCAGCTTCTTTCAATAGCATCGATCACACGTTGCTGCTGACGCCTTTTACGGGCAGCAAACGGGAGCAGAGAGGAGCGTGGTGGGCTTGGGGCACCTAAGAGTCAGAGGGTGATTGCTCCTCAGGCCTACGGTGGTGGCGCTGGGCAAAGGAGACCAACCCAAGCAGAGAAGGTGGCGTTCGAGAGTCCTCTCTGCAAGGAAGGGTGTGCATGGCTTACGTCCCTGTCGCAGTGTCTCCATCGGGGCTCAGCTGCGGCTGCGTTGCTGGGAAGAGGGGAGGTGAAAATCGGGGGGGAATGCATCCGAGCGGGATGTCACCGTGGAGGGACCCACCACACACCTTTTCTCAGAGCCTTTGCGACCGTGGGAGGCGACAGAGCATCAATTGGCTGCCAGGCCCTCTCAGCCTCACCGTTTCTCACCGCCAAAGGGGTGACCTGACCCGCCTCCGCAGGGACGCGATGGACGACGGGGTTTTCCATGGCCGGGGTGGGGCTCATAACCCTTTGGGTTAAACTCTGCTCTGAGGTTCCCGTGCCTCTGGGGCTCCCGAGAGATTCTCTTCTTCAGAGCATCCCCCCAGGCTGGCGTCCTCGCTGGCAAGGGGCTCTGCTCCCAGCGCTCCCGGGGGGCTGGATCCCCCAAACTGGGCCCTGCTGTGGGGCAAAATGTTCCCTATAAAAGACGGGGGATGGTCCCCTGCTTCGGCAACCCAGAGGTCGTCTCCTTCTCCTGTGCCCGTGGACATTGCTGGCTGCTAGCCCACGTACACCAACGTGTCTGGAGGGATGCTGCGGTGAACCAGGTCTTGGGCTACGAGCTCCAGGCCATTGCTCCTCTGCGGCCTCCAATCAGACCCAAACGTGCCCAGATGAGACTCACCGTCATCCTCAGGAACCTGGATCCCCGCTGCCGCCGAGGCTGCCTGCCGGGAAGGGGTACGGGCAAGACTTGGGGCGCAGCGCGGAGCGGGGCGTGCTGGGCAGGAGGTGATGCCCTGGTGAGGAGGAGGAGGAGGAGGAGGAGGCCGGCACAGTTTTCACGGTTGTTTCTCCACGGCTCCTGACTCAAGCATTGCCCAAGTTAGCTCTTGCCGTAAGTGACTTCTGGTGTTTCCCAGGGAAATCATTTAACTCGCACGGCTTTTTCTAAAACCGCGGTTGGCCTCACCCATGTGGGTGTTTGCTTGTTTGGGTGGATGGGTGCCGTTCGGATCGCCCCGTCCAGCCCGGCAGCCCCCGTGGTGGGGGCTTGCGAGGAGGAGGGACCACGTCGAGCAGGCGTCCTCTTGTCCCAGGCGCTGGGGCTGAAGGCGCCTGTGCCACCACGGGGCTGGTGCTGGGTTTGAGACGGTGACACAGGGCTGGCCAAGAGGCGAAACATGGGAGGAGACGAGCGGAGCAGGGATAATTTTCCCCCTGAGCCTGGCTTGCTCTGCATTTCAGCTCCCACCTGAAGGGCAACCGCCCTGAGCTGAGAATGGGTGCTTTCGTGTCACTAGTGTGTCTTCCCAGACCCGGCTGCCGAGCAGCAGCTTGGCCTGAGCCAAAGATCTGCGGGTGCCGGGAGAGCTCCCGTGTTAAAGTGACCCAGGACGAGTGTCCCCTGCCCGGCCGCGCGTCCCGGCGCCTGCCTGTCCCTCTCTTCTTGGTGGGGCTGGGGCACCGCGTCCCTGCAAGCCCCCGCAGTGGGCGCGGGAGCCCCCCGGAAGGGCCGGGAGCCGCCTCGGCGTGCCCGGCCCTGCGGCTGCCTGCCCTGCCTGCGCAGGCAGATGGCTTTCGCAGGGCGCTCCGGATGTTGGGAGCCAGGCTATTTTGGACCACGTGGGCGTCTGAATTCCAGGCGAATCCCCGGCTCAAAAAAAAAAAAAAAAAAAATTAAAAAAAAATTAAAAAATCCAAGGCCTGCCAGGGTCCCCGGAGGTGGGAACGCTGTGGCTCCCGTGTCCCTGTGGCACGTAGGTGTAGGGTCGCCCAGCAGCCCCCCCGGCCCTCTGGCAGACCCCCGTCCTCCCGGCAAAGGCGGCGTGGCCGGGGTGTCCCTTGGCGCAGCTCCCCGGCCCCCAACAAGGGCTGGTTTGGGGTGGGGGTCTTGCCTGGGCTCCTTGCCGGCGGCTGGGGGCTGCTCACCGTGCCGCGCTCCCCCCTGGCTCCGCCATGCCGGGGTGGGAGAGGGCAGAGGGAAAGCGGCTTCCTGCCCTTCTCCCAACCGCCGCCAGCGTCTGTTTGCTTTGAGGCCCGGGTCCCTCCTGCCAGGACATTCCCGGGCAGCGGCTGCGGCCGCTCGTGGAGGAGCCGGGGGGACAGCCCAGGCTGCGGCCCCCACCCCGGCTTGCAAAGGCCAGTGCCACACGCCTGCCCTGCAGCCACGTCCCTCTCCCCGAACCATCCGGGGGACCCAGGCTGGGCTCCCAGGAGGGCCACCAACCCCCTGGCAACCCTCCTGGGCAGCGGGGGCTGGCGTCCTCCCCCCAGCCCTTTCCAGGAAGGGGTGGCTGGTCCCTGCACCGCGACGTCCCCGGGGGAAGCGGGGCCAGCGGGAGCCGCCATGTGGGAGACAGCTGGGGTTAAAAATTAACGCAGACAGAGCCTCAATTAACGGGGCGGCGGGGGCCGGCCGAGGGCTACGTGCTGCTCAGGTCACCCCCTCCCTGGCACCCGAGGCTTTGGGGGCCGGGAAGGTGGGGACTCCCGCGGCCCCCCAACTGGGGGACAAGGGGGTGGCGTGTCCCCTGGGGCAGCCACCGGGCAGGACGGTGGGTCACTCTGACCCCAGGTGTGGCCAGAACACTCTGGAGGTCGGTGCCCAAAAAGCTCCCGCTTGGCTTTTCTGGCATCAAACTGGTTTCTAAAAAAACAAGGGGTTTGTGCCAGCCTGACCCCGACTTGCTGGGGCCGGGGGCGGGGGGTAGGGGGGCACTTCTGGCGCAGCAGACGGAGGATCCCGTCCAGCTTCCCAGTGCGTCCCACCAGGTTCCCCCACCCCAGCTCTGGGAGGTTACATGGGGAAACCCATTGCAAGAGGCTTTCGATGGTGGAAAAAATCCATCCCACCCCCAAAATCAGGGATGTCACCACGGTCGGGGGCTCCTGGCGCAGCGTCTGGCCGGATTTGGGTCCCCTCTGCCAGCAGACGCCCCGCACCCGCTGCGGAGGAGGTGACAAGCGAGTGCCAGCTCTGTCACCCACTCGGATGGCAGCGGCCGGGCTTGGGGGGGCTTGGGGTTCGGTATTTTTGAGCGTGTTTGGGCTCTGGGGGCTGTTGGGATGCGTCTCCTGCCCTCCAGCTGCTGTCCCACAGTCCCCTGCCGCCACCCGGGGGGGACACAGACCTGCATGAACCCCCCTCCCCGTCACCGCCACAGGGCCTGGCTGCCCAGCGTCACCTCCATGCCCTGCGTGTCCCCCCGCCGCGTCATTCCTGCAAACCCCGCTGGTGCCCGGTGCGGCGGGGGAGGTTTGGGCATCGGTGCCGGTGGGCAGAGAGCGGCGGCGGCGCTGCCGTTTGCAGGCAGGCTTGGCATCCTGTCCCTGTCCCCTGTGCCCCATGGCCTCCATCCCCGGCCCTGTCACCCTCCGTCCATGTCCCATTTGCCCTCCATCCTCATCCCCACCATCCTCCATCCTCGTCCCTCTCATCCTGTCCCTGTCATCCTCCATCCCTGTCCCATTTGCCCTCCATACCCGTCACCATCTCCTCGCCCTCCATCCATGTCCCCTTGCCCTCCATCCTCATCCCCGTCATCCTCCATCCTCGTCCCTCTCATCCTGTCCCCGTCGTCTTCCATCCCTGTCCCCCTCACCCTCCATCCCTGTCCCATTTACCCTCCATCCCTGTCACCATCCTCTCGCCCTCCATCCTTGTCCCCCTCACTCTCCATGCCCGTCCCCCTCGCCTTCCATCCCCTTCCCCGTCATGCTCCATCCACGTCCCCTTGCCCTCCATCCTCATCCCTGTCATCCTCCATCCTCACCCCTCTCATCCTGTCCCTGTCACCCTCCATCCTCATCCCCCTCATCCTGGCTCTGTCATCCTCCATCCCTGTCCCCCTCACCGTCCATCCTTGTCCCCCTCACTCTCCATCCCCTTCCCCGTCTTGCTCCGTCCATGTCCCCTTGCCCTCCATCCACATCCCCTTGCCCTCCATCCTCATCCCCGTCATCCTCCATCCTCGCCCCTCCCATCCTGTCCCTGTCACCCTCCATCCCTGTCCCCCTCACCCTCCATCCCTGTTCCATTTGCCCTCCATCCCTGTCACCATCCTCTTGCCCTCCGTCCTTGTCCCCCTCACTCTCCATCCCCTTCCCCTTCGTGCTCCATCCATGTCCCCTCGCCCTCCATCCTCATCCCCATCATCCTCCATCCTCATCCCTCTCATCCTGTCCCTGTCATCCTCCATCCCTGTCCCATTTGCCCTCCATACCCGTCACCATCCCCCTCATCCTCCATCCCTGTCCCCCTCGCCTTCCATCCCCTTCCCCGTCTTGCTCCATCCACGTCCCCTCGCCCTCCATCCTCATCCCCATCACCCTCCATCCCCAGCCCCCTCACTCTCCATCACAGTCCCTGTCGTCTTCCATCCCTGTCCCCCTCACCCTCCATCCCTGGCCCCCCCATCCCCCATCCCTGTCCCCTCTGCCCTCCACCCCGTCCCCGTGGCCCCCCCCAGCCCCCAGCACACCAAGGGATACTGGTCCAGCAGCCGGACGGAGGCTCATGGGCTGCATCCCCAGGAGGACGCCCTTGTCCCCATGCCATGAGGATGCGCCCGTTTGGGGACTCTGGGGGACCCCGTCCTCCCCAGGGCCAGAGCACTGGGTGCCGGGCAGCGGGTACAAATGGGGGGACACTGGGGAGCGGGAGGTTTGCTGGGGAGCGCCGGGCTGGAGCCCCAGCCTTGCTGCCACCACTGCGAGCAGGTGCCCACTGGGCTCCGTGCTTCAGTTTCCCCTCTCCCAGGGGACTTCAGCCCTCAGGAAAGGGCGAGTTTTGGTTCACGGGAGCAGCGAAATCCCGCGGCGGCCGGGAGAGGACATTTGGTGGGTGCCAAACTCCCGCTGCTGGATTTTGCGAGGGGGACGGGCCACCCTGCGCGGTGGCATCAGGGGGTCGGGGCGCACTCGGGTGCTGAGAAATAGCCAAAAAAAGGGCAAAAGAAATGATGACGAGAAGCCCAGGTGGTTGAGGAGGTGTCCCGTGCTGGGCAGTGTCGCTGGTGTCACCGCGGCCGGGCGGTGACAGAGTTGGGTGGTGTCCTCTCTCACGCGTCGCCGGTGCCACCCGCATCCCTGGCATGAGGCTCCTCCGCCGCCTTTTTCTGGGGGGGCGAGAAGCTGAATGGCGGGGGCAGGCGGGGAAGAGCGTGCCAGGGGGAGGGGGGCGATGCCAACCGGGCCCGGGCACAAGGGGTGCCCGGGAGGATGGGGCATGGCCCCCCCCATCGCTGCCACCCAGGAGAGGGGGGTGTTTTTGGGAAGCCGGAGCGTGGCCAAAAATCCCAATGCCTGAATCTGCCGAAGGCGCATCATTCACGAGACGTGGCTCAAACGGCGCATCCGCGCAGCTCCCCCATCCCAGTCCCCCCCCCAACCTCTAAAACCTGAAATTTTTTTATTTTTTTTTGTTTCATTCCGAGAGGAGGGAGCGGGGTGGGAAGCGATTTCGCATTCCCGTGGAAAAAAAAAAAAAAAAAATTTTAAAAAAAAATCAACGGCAACACAAACCCGGTTTCATTTTTGTCAGGGTTTCTGCTTTGGGGAGGTTTGGGGCGTTTTCGCTGGCGGGCGGAAAGGCTGTGGGAATGGGGGGCGGTGGGTTGGGTGGGGGGTGGTGGTTTTTTTTTGGGGGGGGGGGGAGGGGCGGCGGGGGGGCTGTTTGTCCCTGGAAAGTTGCCCTCGCCTCGGGAGCGGGGGTTTAATGAATTTTTTTTTTTTTTCAACCGCCAATTTTTCAGTGCCCACCCTTCAAAAGGGGGGAAATAAAAAAAGAAATTCCGCCCCCCACCCTACCCCCCCCCCCCAACACCTCCCCCAGCAGCAAAAAAATCCTGACAAAAAGTTAAACTGGAAACTTCTGGGCCAAGTGTGTGTCGTCCCCCCCCCCCCGTGGGGGACAAACCTCAGGGGGATTTGTCCCCCCCTGCTCCGCGTGACTTATTGATTATCTGATGTTTATCCGGGGCGATGCTGCGCCTTGGGGACCCGCGAGGTGTCCCCACCCCCCCAGCTGGCGGGGGCTCCGGGGTTTCGCAGTTGGGGTTCCTCATCCCCCCACCCTCGGCCAACGCGGAGCTCCCTGGTGTGGGATGGGGGGGGGTCTGCACCCTGAGGAGGTGACAGGGGGATGTGGGCACATGCCAGGGGACACCCCGCGGGGGGGCAGAGGGATGGGGGACACGGGTGGGGGGATGCCACGGGAGGGGGACAGAGGGGTAGGGCACCCCACATGGGACACAGAGGGATGGGGTACATGGCGGGGGGGACCCGGCAGGGAGGGGACAGAGGGATGGGGCACATCCCATGGGAATAGGGCACCCCAGGGGTGGGATGGAAGAATGGGGCACACGCCGGGGGGCACCCCGTGGGTGGGGACAGAGGGATGGGGGACACTCCGGGGTCACCCCAGCGGGGGGGCAGAGGGATGGGGGCCACCTGCCGAGGTGAAGTTTCACGGGGTCTGTGGGGGCTGGAGGGGCACCCTGGGGTGACAGCCCCCCGGGACACAGGGAGGGTGGGCGCAGGCCAGGGTGACACCCCTGGGGACAAGCCACGTGGGGGGGGGGGGGACGGACACACATGGGTGTCACCGCTCGGGGCGGGGCGGGGGGGGAGGCACAGCAGCACGACACCCCACAGGAGGGGATGGGGGTGACATGCACCGGGGTGACACCCACGGGGGTAGACGGGACATGGGAGTACACAGTGGGGTGACACCTGTGGGGGCGGCTGGGACATGGCGGGGGGGCACAGCAGGGGGAAACCCGTGGGGGACAGGTGGGGTGTACAGGGGTTGACACCTGTGGGTGCGGATGGGACACGGACAGCACACCACTGTGACACCCCCTGGGGGCACACGGGACATGGGGGGGGGCATAGCAGGGTGACACCTGTGGGGGTGTGTGGGACATGGGGGGGTGAGCACACCATGGTGACATCCTATGGGTGCTGATGGGACACGGGGGGGGGGGGGGGGGGGGCACAGTGCGTGACACCTGTGGGGGCAGCTGGGACACGAGGGATGGGGTGGGGGGCACACCACAGTGACACTCGGGGGGGGGGCAGATAGGACACGTGAGTGACAGTAGGGTGAACCCCGTGGGGGGCAGATGGGACACGGGGGCCACACTCTGCTGACACCCCGTGGGGGTGGCTGGGACACGAGGGGCACACCATGGTGACACCCGTGGGGGCGGATGGCACGTGGTGGGGTGACACCCGTGGGGGCAGAGGGGACGCGGGGGGGGTGGGCACACTGTGATGGCACTCGTGGGGATGGCTAGGAAGCGGGGGGTGGGGGCAACCACAGCGGCACCCCTGGGGGGTGGACAGCCCTAGGGGACGCGGCGGGGTGACACCCGTGGGGGCAGGTGGGACATGAGTGGTACACTGTGGTGACACCCACGGGTGCGTCTGGGACATGGCGGGGGGGGGGCAGATAAGACACATGAGCCACAGTAGGGTGAACCCCGTGGGGGGCAGATGTGATGTGGGGGGGGCACGCTCCACTAACACCCATGGGGGTGGCCGGGACACGAGTGGCACACCGCCCGCGGTGACACCCCCGTGTGGGTGGGTGGGACACGAGTGGCTCAGCAGGGTGACACCCGTGGGGGGTGACTGGGACACCTGGGTGGGGGGGACACAGGTAAGACACGTGAGTCAGAATAGGGTGAACACCTGGGGGGGGGGCGAGGGGGGGCAGAGAGGACCCGGGGGGCAGCTCCGCTGACACCCGCGGGGGCGGATGCCACACGGAGGGGTGACACGCGTGGGGGCGGGGGGGGGGCGACCGGGACGCGGCGGTGGGTGTGGGACGGGGGGGGTGGGGGGGGTGCGGATGTCAGATGAGTGTGTGGGGCGCGGGTGTCGGGGGGGGGGGTGTGGGCTGAGGGGGGGGGTGCGGGTGTCGGGGGCTATGTGGGGTGCGGGTGTCGGGGGCTGGGGACGGGTGCGGGTGTGTGGTCCGGGGGGGTGTGCGGGTGTCGGATGGGTGCGGGGGGGTGTGTGGGATGCGGGTGTGAGGTGGGTGCGGGAGGGGTGCGAGTGCGGGGGGGCGTGTGGGGTGGGGGGGTGCTGCTGTCGGGGGGGGGGTGTGTGGGGTATGGGGGGATGCGGGTGCGGGTGGGGTGTGGGGTTGTGTGGGGTGGGGTGTGTGTGTGTGTGGGGTGCGGGTGCCGGAGGGGTGCGGGTGTCAGGGTCTGGGGAGGGCGCGGGTGCGGGGGGGGGGGTGTGGGGTGCGGGTGTCGGGGGGGTGCGGGTGTCAGGGTCTGGGGAGGGCGCGGGTGCGGGGGGGGTGTTGTGGGGTGCGGGTGTCGGGGGGGGTGCGGGCCGGGGGTGTGGGGGGTGCGGGGTGCGTGCTGCGGGGGAGTGTGTGTGTGTGTGTGTGTGTGTGTGTGTGCGGTGGGAGGTGGAGGGTGGGGGGGGTGGGGGGGGGGGTTGGGGGTGTGCGTTCCGGGCGCGTGGCGCGCGGGGGGCGGCGGGGGGCGCGCGCGCGGCGGCGTGGCGGGGCGGCGCGGTCCGGTCCGGGTTTTGCCGTCAGCCGCGGGCAGCGGCGGCGGCGGCGGCGGCGGCGGCAGCGCCGTGCAGCGCGGTTCGGGGGCTGTGCACTCCCAGAGCGAGCGGCGATGTGGAGGTGGGTGTGCGGCGGCGGCGGCGGCGGGCGGGCACCCTGCCCGCCTCGGGGCCCCTCTCCCCGGGACACCCCCCCCCCCCCCCCCAGCCCCCCCCCCCCGGCACCGGGCAGGTGCTGATCCCCCCCCCTCTCTCCTCTCCTCTCCCCTCCCCGCCGCCTCCCGGGCAGCCCCGGTAGGTGCCCGGTGGCCGGGGCCGCTCCGGCGGGCGGAGTTGGGGGGGTGTGTGTGTATGGGGGGGGTTGGGGGATGGTGGGAAAAGGGGAGAGGGGTGAAGAAAAAGTTTGGCGGGGGGCGGCGGCGGCTGGCCCCGCTCCGCCCGGCGCTGTTACCGGGCTGCCCGCGGCGGCGGCGGCGGGGCGCGGAGCTGGCCGCCTGCCCGCCTGCCCTCCGCGCTGCCTGCGCGGCGCCCCGGCGGCCCCGCCGCTTCCCGGGGGCGGGGAGGCGGGGGGGGGAAACGGGGTAACGAGCAAAGTTTTTCCCGGTGCGGCTGAACCCCCACCCCCCCCACCAACTCCGTCCCGGTCCCCGGTCCCGGTCCGCCGCATCCCGGCGGGGATGCGCTGGGAGGCGGAGGGGGGGGGAGGGGGATGGGGGCGAGCCCCCCCCTCGCCCCCCTCGACGCGGCATCGCCCGGTGGTTTCCCGGGTGACAATGGTGGCGGCGCGGCCGGGGGGCGGCGGGGGCGGCAGCGCCGCGGCGCCGGGGGGAGCGCGCAGGACCGGCCACCGCCACCCGCGGCGGATCGCCTCGGGGGGGGGATGGAGGGGGGGGAAAGGAGCCCCCCCCCCGGCGGCCGTGGCTCGCAGCCGCCCCTCTGCGCTCGAGGTCCCCGCGTGGGTCGCTCTCACCGCCCCCCCCCGGGGCCGCGCCGGGCTCCGGCGGCAGTTGGGCTCCTCCGCCGGTGACCGGCGGCGGGGTGGCCGTGGGAGCGGCGCCGCTCGCCATCGCCCAGCCATGTGCAACAACTAGCCCAACTTTATTATCCACCCCCCCACCCCGTCTTCCCAAGTAATTCCCCCCCCCCCCCCGCCACTCTAGCTTCGCCGTCAGTCGGGATTCCCGAACCCCCCGCTCGCGTTGGGGCGGGGGGGGGGGGGGGCACCCGGCGCACCCCGGCTCCCGGAGATCCCGCTGGATCCCGGCGCCCGCCGTGGAATATTCCCCGTTCGCTGCCAGCCCCGAAGCCACCGCGGGGTCTGCGAGCGATGCCCGAGCCCTGGGATTGTGGCACCAAACTCCGCGGAATCGCCGCCCCACGGTGCGGGGGGAAGGTGGGGGAGGGGTGGGGGGGTTTCCACCCCCCTCTTGTTTTATTTTTATTAGTACTATTTTTTTTTTCCCCCACCACATCCCGCAAGCGCTGCCGACCTTCTTCTGCGGGCCCGCGTTTGCTTGCTTTGGGTCGGTTTATTCTTTGCCGGGGTGATTGATTGGGGAGAGAAGCGGCGCGGGGGGGGGGGGGTGTGTGGGTGGGATGGAGGTGGGGGACGGGGGGTGGGGGGACACGGGGCAAAGCGCTGCCGCCCTCCCCGCTCCGCGTCCCACGCATAAACAAAGCTGCGCACACATCCTGCGATAACGGATCACATGTGTGCGCCGCCGTCGCCCCTGACCCCGGGCCGGCCAACCTTTACCCCCCCCGCTCCCTGCAAGCGACCCCGGGAAGAAGAAGAAGATGAAGAAGAAGAAGAAGAAGGGGTGGGGGGGGGTGGGGGAAGATGGGGGGAGCTGACATGCTGCGGGGATGGGGGGGGAGGTTTGAGGCAGGATTTGGGGATGAAGGGAGGGGGGGGGATGCACAAGCCCGGCTACCTGGGGCGCGGAGGCCGGAGCCGGCGGAAGTTTTGTTTCTCTGGAAACGGGCCCTTGCTGTGTCAGCAGCCCCTTTGTGCCGCTTTGTCCGTTCTCCCCCCCCCGCCGCCACCTCCGCCGGCTTCGGCCCCCTTGCCCAGCGGCACCTGGGGCCGCGGAGGGATGGACACCCCCCCCCCCCCCCGCCCCCGCGGCGCTCCCCATCCCTTCGTGGCTCCCCGGGGAGTTGAGTGGCATCCCCCTCCCCGGGAGGGCAGCAGGGTTGAGACGAGGAGGGGTCGGTTGAGGAGGCGGAGGTGGGGGGGAGGTGGTGACCCCCCCCCTCAAAGGTACCGCTCAGCGGGAGCGCCCGTAGGCATGGAAACCCTTCTCTGTCCGTCCGTCTGTCCGTCTCTCCTTAAAACGCCTATCTGGGAAAGCTCTGCAGAACCACCTTCCTTCGCAGCACCCCCGTTCCCAGCATCCCAGCCCGCTGGGGACGCCAGCTCTCGCCTCCCCGCTGCCGCCGCCGCCGGCTCTTGCCACCGCATCGAATTCAAATCGGTGGCGGCATCACGTGGGCCGAGGCTCGAACCCGAAAAGTGTCACCGCGCGTGGTGGCTCCGGCTGCCGGCGGATACCCACCCAAGGCCTGGCAAACCCGGGGATGCCGGTACCGGCGTCGCCCCCGCGATGCCGCCCCGTGAGCTGGCAGATGTCGTGCCCTGACCCCGGGGCCGGCGTTGGGGGGTGTGTGTGGGGGACACACATGATGACGGGACGATGGGGACGGGGACGCGCCGGCGTGTGACAACAAAAGCAAAGTAACAAAGGACTCGCCGGTGGCGCTCAGAAGTTCGTCCTGGCCCCCTGCCACAGCCGTCCGGCGCAGTCTTGGGATTTGGTGGCCTCGGTGGCCTCGTGGGCAGGGAGGGGGCTTTGCCTGGCTGCCGGGGGGTGTG
The DNA here is from genome assembly GCF_964199755.1 of Larus michahellis. Classification (NCBI taxonomy): domain Eukaryota; kingdom Metazoa; phylum Chordata; class Aves; order Charadriiformes; family Laridae; genus Larus; species Larus michahellis. The sequence continues at coordinate 1,247,916 of NC_133906.1, read as the reverse complement.
TGTGTGTGTGTGTGTGTGTGCAAGCAGGGGTTTGAGGGGGGGTTGTTTGTGCTGAGAGCCGCGCACGCCATTCCCCCGCTCCCCGCCTGGGTGGGAAGAAGGCAGGAGGCGGCCGCGTCGTCCTTGACATGGATTTTGTGGCGGAGATGCGGGCGGCCGCGGCGCGCTGCCAGGCGCCTGCCGGCACCTCCTGCCCAGGGCGTGAGGTGGGCGGGCAGGGGAGAGGGGTTCCGGGCGCCCTGCCCCGAAATTCAGCCTCTCCCTCCTCATCCTCCTCCTCCGCAAAGGCGGGCGGCGGGGGAGAAGCCGTTGGGGGGGGTACAGGGAAGGGGGGTGTTTTGGGGATCCCCCACCCCGGGGGTCCCTCACCCACTGGCATCCCCCGCTGTCGTTGGGGACGGGTGGGTGGCGGCGGCGCAGGTGCTGCTTGCCCAGCAGCTGGGGAGGCTGCAGGACTTGGGGGTGGCATCCCCTCCCCAAAATTGTCCCTTCCGTCAAATCTCCTGCGGGGGTGGGGTGTGGGGGGCCGGGAGGAGGGCCGGATCCTGGCGCTCGGCCCTCGCAGCCGACGTCCCCCCCGGCACCTCCTGCTGCAGCCCTTCGGCTGTGTCCGGCCCCGGCTGGTCCCGCACCCTCTGTGTCCCCCCGTCTCCCCCAAGCAGGGACAGTCTGGGGTGGCGGCAGCGGGTGCCACCACTCCCCTGCCTTCTCCTCGCCCCACCGGCCCGTTTGTTTTCCCAAACCCCGGCCGTAGGAACAACCTCTTGATTAAGTGTATTAATAGTTAAACTTTCAGCTCATAGCTTAAACTCACCAGACCACGAAAAGCTCCCTCCTTTACTCATGCTCTGTTGCTCAACTAAAATATTGCACTCCAAAGGGTTGGTTTTTTGTTTTTTGGTTTTTTTTTTTTTTTTTTTTCCTTTTCCCCTCCTTTTCCCCCGCCTCGACTTGGACTCCTGGGAGCATGGGGGGGTCTTGCGCCCCCCCGCCCCCCCCCTCCCCCTTCCCCCTCAGCCCCCCCAGTTGTCCCCGCTGCTCCTCGCAGCCTCCCCTCCGCGAAGGGTGTCCCCGCCACCAGGGAATGGGGCTCTTGAAGCCCATCCAGGCTGGGGAGGAGGATGGAAAACCACCATCCCGGGGAAACGGTGGCCCCCCCCTGCCCTGCTGGGGACACAGGGATGGGCCGCGGTGGCTGGGGGTAGGATGGAGCTGCTGGTGGTAGTCGGTGTGCGGGATCGGCTGTTTTCCTGCTGGGTGGGCGACGGGGCAGGAGGAACAGGGAGAGGTTCGGCCAAGCCAAGTGCCAAGGTCCTGCAGCTGGGTCGGGGCAACCCCCAGTCCCAGCACAGCCGGGGGACGGGGGGGTTGGGAGCAGCCCTGCGGGGAAGGACTGGGGTTACTGGTGGGTGGCAGGTGGGATGTGAGCCCGCACCGTGCGCTCGCAGCCCAGAAAGCCAGTGTCTTCTGGGCTGCATCACTGTCATGGTGGCCATCGGGTCGAGGAAGGGATGCTCCCTCTCTGCTCCGCTCCGGTGAGACCCCCCTGGGGCGCTGCGTCCGGCTCTGGGGTCCCCAGCACAAGATGGACACGGACCTGTGAGAGTCGGGGCAGAGGAGGCCACCAAAACGGTCCGAGGGCTGGGACAGCTCTGCCATGGAGAGAGGATGAGAGAGTTGGGGGGTTTCAGCCTGGAGAAGAGAAGGCTCCGGGGGGACCTTAAGAGCCCCTTCCAGTCCCTAAAGGGGCTCCAGGAAAGCTGGGGAGGGACTCTGGATCAGGGAAGTGAGCCATGGGACGAGGGGGAACGGTTTTAAATGGAAAGAGGGGAGATTTAGACTGGACAGAGGGAAGAAATGTTTTACGATGTGGGTGGTGAGACACTGGAACAGGTTGCCTGGAGATCTTGCGGATGCCCCATCCCTGGAGGTGTTCAAGGTCAGGTTGGATGGGGCTTTGAGCAGCCAGGTCTGGTGGAAGATGCTGCTGCCCACGGTGAGGGTTCGGACTGGATGGTCTTTAGAGGTCCCTTCTAACCCAAACCCTTCGGTGATGCCGTGAAGGCAGGCAGTGGCACAGGATGGGCAAGGAGGGAAGAGCAAAGGGGTGGCTGGAGGGGGAACAACTTCTGGGAAGAACCATCCAGGAAAGCCTGGGCACGGAGCGGTGGGGAGGAAACACGTGGGTTTGTGGCAGAGCCGGGTAGGATCAGGCCTGCAGCGGACTTTGCCTTCACCGGAGGGACGTGCTCTGGTGGGGAGATGGGCTGGAGTGTGACTCCTTGTGCCGGGGAAGCCGCCAGGTGGGCATCAAGGGCATGGGGTCAAGGAGCAGCCTGTGTCCCCATCCATGCCCAGTGTCCTTTGGGATGCTCATGGTGTTGGAGCCCTAGGAGAGCTCCAGGGAGACGCAGGCAGCAGGACGGTGGGACCCCGACGAGTGGCTGAGGGCGACCTCTGGGTCCCGTCACCTGTGGGAGAGTCCAAAGGGCATGTTTTACCCTCGCCAATGGCCCTCCGGCGCCTGAAGACTGGGGTTGAAAGAAGCTTTTGGGTTCATCAACGTCTCAGCGCTGATGGTGCGGACGTGCTGTGGGGCAGTTCCTCGTCCTGCCCCGTATTCTGTTCTTTGGTGGCACTGCGGGGCTGGAGGGGTTCCTCGGTAACGTCTTTGGAGTGATTTCATCCTGGCTTGCAAGCAGGTGGAGGGCATTTACGGGCTGAAGTGACAGCCCTTGCTGCACAGGGGCGGCAGCCTGTTATTATGTGAATAAAAGGATTTTTAAGGTCACAGGGTTTTCAAGAGACTGCCTTGGTGTCCCTGGGTTCCAGCCATCCGTCGTTAGGGCATGGAGAAGGGACCTGAATAACGGCCCTGCAGTGTCCACCTTGTGAAGGCCTGGCTGCCAGGCCGTGGTCTTCCCTTGGGATTTGTGGATCCGGCTCTATGTCCTCGTACTCGAACCGTGTCGCTCATACTGAAGCATCTTCCATCAGCGGAACTTGGACATCCTTTGTGCGGGGAGGATGAGGACCTGTCGCCTCTCACAGAGGGATGCCTATGGCGTGGTGGCCCGGACGTGGGGAGGTACATGTTGGCCTCCACCCTGGAACTGGTGTCAGAGAAAGGAAGTGCCATTTTCTGGTTTTTCCAAGCGGGATGTGCTTTTCCATCTCCGCTCTCCCGGCTCAGTGAGGTGGGAGCTGGAAAAGGGCTTAGGTCACGGGCTCTGCCCCACGTCAACGCTGTGGTACATTTCTTCAGCAGGTGCTGGGTGGTACCTGTGCCACGGTGTGAGATGTAGCCTGGCATTTCTGGGGCACTTCTGAGATGGGCTTCATCCCAAGGGTCTGATTGTCACCTGTGTGGCACTGGACAGTGGGTGGTGGCAGGACTGGGGAATATACTGTCCCTGTGGGTTGCGAGGTGCTTCTGGGTGACTCCAGGGGGTTCTGGGAGGCTGCTGCCACCCACGAGACCTCAACTGACCCCAGCATACGTTTCCTCAGCACTTGTTGGGCTTCCTGGGGATGGCCCAGGCTTGAGCGAGGGTTGAGTTTGTGCTCTGGTATGGTGGGATGGGGCATGGTCACCTCTGGTGTCCTCTGGTGCTGCTGTCTCTGGTCATCTCTTGGTTTGCTGGTGGTTGTCCGCTGTTGGAAGGCAGCCCTGCTCTCGCCTGCGGCTGTGGCTTGATGGGTGTTTCATTTTTGGCTTTGCAAACCCTCCTTGAGTTCGTGCCTGTCCTCCAGCACTTCATAGGGATATCTGGGCAATATCCACCTCCCACGGCCTTCCTTATGAGTCTTCGGCTGTGCCCAAATGAGCAACGCAGCTCCATCCACTCAGACGTGGACCACCAGAGATGGTCTCTTGGTGTCCCCAAGGTTCCTGGGGTCATCAGGCCTGCTGAGAATCGTCCTTGTGGCTTTGGTGCCTCTTTTCCTCCCTCGGAGACAGGCCAAGAAAAGCAGTTTGGGGTGCAGGTCTGAGTCCTGAGCCTCTTACCTGAACATCCTGAAGGCTGAGGGCTTCTCACCTGAACGTCCCTGCCCTGAAGGGTTTGCAGACGTGGGTGCTCTCAGCTCTGCTGCCTCCATGTCCTGTAGGCTCTTCTCCACTGTGCCTGTTTGCTGCCCGGAGGCAGGTTCCTGCTCTCCAGCCTCTCCTGGAGCTGGAGCGTGGCTGGGGAGGACCGTTTGTGCCCAAGGAGCGTTGATGTCTTGAGGGTGGCTGGACACCCTTCAACACGGGTGCAAAGCCTGGTGGAGGGAGGTCTACACCCGTGGGAGGTGCAGACCAGTGCTCTGCCCTCTGCTTTGCAGGCATCTGTCTCTGGGTTTGGGTCTAGGCGAAGGGAGGGCAAATGACCTGTGCTCACAGGTGTTGCTTGGAGGCAGTGTGGGGTCTTGCCTCCTTCCATAGCCTCATGGAATGGTTTGGGTTGGAAGGAACCTTCAAAGATCATTTAGTCCAACTTCCCCTCAGAAGATGGAGGGACATCTTCCACTAGGTCGGGTTCCTCAAAGCACTCTTCAGCCAGAATTTGAACACTTCCAGTGGTGGTGCATCCACAGCTCCTCTGGGCAACCTGTCCCAATGTCTCATCACCCTCATCGTGAAACGTTTCTTCCTTATGCCCGTCCTAACCCTGTCCTCTTCCAGTTTAAAGCCGTTGCCCCTTGTCCTGTCACTGCAGGCCTTGGTAGAAAGTCTTCCTCCGTCTTTCCTACAAGCCCCTTTTATGTTTTAAAAGGTCTTTCAGCAGGTCCAGGCCTGGACTGGGCCACGGGGAGGTGAGTGGTTGGTGGCCAGGACGTGGTAGCGGGCGTGCAGACAGCCAGGGCGGCCAAACCCAGGGCTACCAGTGCCCATCTGGGTTCTCCTTCCCCACCTTCCCATCTCGCATCCCTGCCGTGTCCTGCTGGGACGACAGCAGGGAGGTCGATTGCAGGCACCCGTCGCTCTCGGGGTCCCCGCTGCCAGCCGGGGACTTTTCCCCCAGTTCCCGCAGCCCGTGGGAGCCAGCGGCCGAGGATTGCTGGCTCTGGGAGCACTCCCCTTGCCCTCTGCTTTACCTTCTGCATCTCGCTAATCTGATGACCGGAGGTATGCGAAGCATTTCAAATATGGCCTCGTTAGCTGGCTCCGGACAGAGCACGCAAGAGGCGTTTCTTCACACTCCTATTCCAGCCGGCTGTTGCCGTTCCCTCCTCCCACGGGCATCCCGCTGCCGTTTGCCCCGAGCCGGCTGGGATCGGCAGGGCCAGTCGAGCCCATCCTGCCCGGCGGCGGGATGGATGTGTCCCTTTGGATGGATGTGTCCCTTTGCAGGTCTGCGCTGGGCGAGCATCGGGTCCCATGGCCATTTGAGGGTGTCGTTGGGCGTGTGGGCGAGGGGCGAGCGCGTGCCGATGGCTGGGAGCGGGGTGTCCCCTCTGCCCACAGCCTTGGCGGGGGCCCCAGCCACCCGCAGCGCGCCCAGCCCGCTGGAAAGACCTGGAGGGGCAGCTCAGGGCACACGCGATGGGTGGGCACGGGGGGTGTCCCAGGGAGTCCCCTGGGAGCAGGGGGCTCTCCGAAAGATGTTGGGGTGGGGGACGTGGGGTGGTGGGTGCTGGCCCCAGTGGGAAGCACCCAGCGTGGGGAGGGGGTCTGGGGGGGACACGGTGGGGCTGTGGGTGCAGGGGAGGGGGGACCTCGGGGTCCCCAGGGAATGGGTGCTCCCCAGGGGGACTGCAGCCCGTCTCCGGCCGGCTCTCCGGTGGTCCTCGCGGTGCTGTGCCCATGGGTGGGTGTCACCCGCCTCGGGGTCCTGTGCCTCTGCCCGACCCGCTCCCCGCTGGGGATGGCGAGCGGAGAATCCCGTCCGTCTGTCCCCCTGTGTCCGTCTGCGCCTCCCCATCCCCTTCCGTGCCCCGGCGCACATCACTGACCCGGCACACCGGGCTGCCGCCAGAAGGGGCCCCATTGCCGACGATGCTGCCCTGCTTCCGCCTGGCCGGGGCCGCCTGCCCGCAGTGCCAGCGTTGGTGGGGACCCTCCGCTTCCCATGTCCCCCGCGTCCCCTGCCACGCTGCGGCGGCAGCAGGAGCCTGGCAGCGTCTCCCCGCTCTGCCGAAGGAGCTATTTCAAGCTGGGGCGGGGGGGAGAAACACGAATGTAGAGGATGAAGATGGCGAGGGTGGCTCCAGCTGCCCTTGGGGACAGCTGGCCCCAGCGTCGGCGTCCCTGGGGAGGGGATGCCATGGCCCGGCACAACCTGGCGTGGCCTTGGCAGGGCTGGGAGCCGGACGCCGGGTTTTTGCGCTTTAATGCATCAGGACAGCTTGCAAATTCCAGGCTGGCGCGGCAAGGTGCCGGCCGCGGCCGAGCGTGCGCTGTCTGGCGGCCGAGAGGGCCGCGCTGCCATAACCGGTTAGCTTGCCGGCCGCCGGCGGGGTGCGAGGGCCCGCGGGGGGCTGCGGGCAGCCCCTGCCTCCCGCCGCGCCAGGCAGGGGGGGGTTGTCTGTGCGGCAGAGGTGGGGGGCAGCCCCAGTGCGCCGCGGTTGGGCTGAGAAGGGCAGATCTTAGGGACCCCCGTCCCCCCATCGACAGAGACCCCTGTCCCCTCTGGTCTCCAAGGTCCTCTCTGTCCCACTGTCTTCAAGGACCCCCGTCCCCTCCTTCTGCAGTGAATCCCGTCCCCTGTGTCCCCCCCTCGCCTGCGAAGCCCCTTGTCTCCCTTCTACAGAGCCCCTGCTCCCCCATCTGTAGGGACCCTCGTCCCCGCTTCTGTAGAGACCCCCAGCCCCTTGGTCTGCAGAGACCCCTGTCCCCCCATCTACAGGGCCCTGTCCCCCATTTTGGAGCCCCGTGCTCCCTCCTGTCTTCAGGCACCCCCATCCCCCCCTTCTGCAGGGAACCCTGTCCCCATATTTGCAGAGCCCTGTGTCCCCGCCATGCCCAGGGACCCCTGACCCCACCTCTGCAGAGCCCTGGGATGGTTCCTGAGTGTCCGCCCGCCCGGCATGGATGAGGACTCAGGGGCAGCTCAAGGGCAGCCTGTGCTGTCAGACTCCCCGGGGAGAGGGGGCGACCCGTCACCTCGACACATGGGGAAACTGAGGCAGAGGAGGGTGGCGCTGCTGCCTGCACCCCCAGCACCACCGTGGCTCGGGGCCCTGCGTGTCCGGCAGGCAGGGACCAGCGTTGGGGGGGGTGTCATCGAATCTGTCACAGAATGGTTTGGGGTGGAAGGGACCTTAAAGCCCATCCAGTGCCACCCCCTGCCCTGGGCAGGGACACCTCCTGCCAGGACCAGGTTGCTCCAAGCCCCGTCCAACCTGGCCTTGGATGCTCCTGGGGGTCTTCGTGCACCTCATCCATGGGGGGTGCAAACCAGCGGTGGATGGTTTTCCACCAGATCCTTTCTAAGAGGCAGTTTCTCATCCTTTCCCTAAATGTTTCCGAAATATTGGAGCCCGTCAGTCGAGCCGAGACCCTCAGGCTTCGCCTCCGTCGCCCGGCGCGCCCGCGTCTCCCCGCTGACACGTCGCCTCCCTTCTCCCCATCCTCACGTTCGGGTTCCTCGACTGAAAAAGCCTTTAAAAACACATCTTGGCCACCTCGCTGGGGAAAACTGGAGTCACCTTGAGTGCCAAACCCACCGTGCCAGGGGGCCTCGGCACACGCTCGCCAGGCTCCAGCTGCTCCCAGCCCCGCTCCCGCCGGGAGCAGCCGCCGCTCGCTGCATCTTGGGCAGCTTCTTTCTTTGCGAAGGCGTTGGGGGATTAGCGAGGGGATTAGTAAATATGACCCCAGGTAAAGATTAAGACACCCCCCCCCCCCCCAAAAAAAAAAAAGGAAAAAAGGTGTTTTCCGCTCCTCCCCCCTCCCCATGCTGATGCACTGTGAAGATTAAAAAATGGGATGAATTTGTGCCGCGGGTGGCAGTGTGTTTAGGGGTGGGGGGTGGCAGTGGGATGGGGGGATAGTGCAGTGATGGGGCTGTGAGTGGGGGTCTGGAGATGCCAGACCCGGGGGGAAAAAGGCTGGTGGGGGCAGTGGCAGGTCCCCAGGGGTCCCCAGGGGCCAGGCAGTTGGTGGCTGGTGGTGGCCACAGGCAGCCACAGCCGGCAGTGGGTGATGGGGAGGGGATTTTTTGGGGGGGGAGGGGGCTGAGCACCAGCTTGGTGGGGGGTCGAGCATCATTTCGGGGGGCTGAGCACTGGTTTGAGGGGCTGAGCACCGGCTTGGGGGGTCAAGCATTATTTTTGGGGGCTAAGGACCAAACTTGGGGGTTGAGCACTGTTCGGGGGGGGCACCGTTTCGGAGGGCTGAGGACCAGCACAGGGATTGAGCACCGTTTTGGGGGGGCCGAGGACCGGCTCGGTGGTCAAGGCTCATTCTGGGAGGCTAAGCGCTAGCTTGGGGTCAAGCACTGGTTTAGGGGGGGTCGAGCGCTTTTTTAGGGGGCTGAGTACCAGCTTGGGGATCAAGCACTGTTTCGGGGGGTCTGAGCGCTGGGTGGGGGGCTGAGCACCACCTCGGGGGTCAAGGAGCGGTGTGGGGGGTGCTGAGCGCCCGCTCAGGGGTCCAGCGCCGGCGTGGCGGGGACGAGCACTGGCTTGAGGATGGAGCACCATTTCGGGAAGCTGAGCACCAGTTTGAGCATTGGGTGCTGGTTTGGGGGGGGCCCAGCACCGTTTCAGGATGGGTTTTTCCTGCTCCCTCTTTGCTCCCTGTCCTCCTCCGTGTGCACTCGTACCATGGGATAGCAGGAAAAGCCGGCTCTGGGTCCCTTGGCTGGCACCAAGCATGCGGGTGCATCCCAGCCCTTCCCTGCCTCAGTTTCCCTCCCACAGCAGAGCTCTTCCAGGGGTGTCCCCGCTGCCTCCTGCCCAGACAGGCGGGGATGGGAAGGAACACTGCATCCCCACGGCCTGTGGCAGGGCGGCCGGTACCCCGGGTGATGCTGGGGTACCAAGAGCATCCCTCGGGAGCGTTCCGCTGGGAACTCGGGTGCCATGGGGTGCGCTGACAAGCCCTCGCCTGGCCAACTCCATGCCGGAGCCTGAGCCTGCTCTCCTGGCCATCCCAGCAGCCATCTCCGGATGGGATCTGAATCCACCAGGACCTTCTCCTGGAGCAGAGGTCCCCCTGGAGCTGGGACCCATGCCCGCGCCATGGTGTGCGAGGGGGTGCACGCATGGGTGCAGGGCGCACCGTCCCCTTCCCAAAGAGCTGCTGCTGTCGGAGAGGGGAGAACCACGCTGTCCCCTTCCCCGGGGGACTGCGGGTCTGGGGCAGCACGAGGAGGCGGTGGAGAGGAGCCCGAGGTGTCTCCCAGCCCGGGGACTATTTTTGCTTCGCAGGTCACCTTGAACCCTGCGGGTCCCGGCCGCCCTGGGGACCCATCTGTCACCCTGCCTGCGCCCGGGTTGGCAGCAGCTGCACCTTCCCCTCCGTCCCGGGGGCAGGGGACGAGGGCAGGGCTTTGTCCTGGCGCCAGGGCTGTGGCGTGTCCCAGGGCTTGTCCCTCCTTGTCCGTCCCTGCCACAGCACCTGCTCTGGTAGCACCATCCGGCTCCTCGCGGCGTTTCCTGGCTTTCCATGGGATGCAGCCGCCCTCCTCCTCGGAGATGTCCCCCCCTCTCCTCCTGCGGGGTGGGGACAGATCCAGACTGGGAGGAGGATGCCAGCTCCATGCCCAGCATCTGCATCACCAGCACTCCCCGCCGTGGGGGGCATGCCACTGGTGGCACTGGGAGCCGGGCCGGGTGTGATGACGGTAGGAGAGGGAGTAGTGATACCGCTGGGGACACCGGTCTCGCCGAGCCCCATCCTCGAGGACAAAATCCTGCTCTCCTCACCCCGGCTGGATGGACGGCTGCATCCCCAGGTGCCCCCCAAAAGCTCTCCCAGAGGTTGACCATGGGGCAAGGGGTCAGGGATATCCCTGCCCCCATCCTGGACTGGAGCTGGAGTCAGTGTCCCGGAGCGGGGAGTAGCTCCTGCGTCCCTCAGGAGTGGGCGCACCATCCCCCCCTACACTGGCCCCGCTGCCCCCCAATGCACCTGGCATCAGTTATCGATTGGGTGGAAATAAAAGCAGTTTAGGAGAAACTTGGAAGCACGGTGTTGCAGAAGGGCCCAGAGTTTGAAGTCGTGCGTGCGCTTGTACCGGGGTGGCCACGGGCCGGGGAGCAGCACGAAAAACTGCATCCGGGTCCCTCAGCGTGGGCACATCCCACCCCTTCCCTGCCTCAGTTTCCCTCTGGCAGCGGAGCTATTCCAGGGAGCTCCTGCCTGTGGGGGTTGGGTTGTCCGGCTGCTCTCCCGCCCGGCTGCCGTGGAGCATCCTTGCCCAGGCAGGGATGGGCAGGAACGCGGTGCCCCGCGGCAGGGCAGCTGGTAGCCTGGGTGATGCTGGGGTGCTGAGAGCATCCCTCGGAGTATTCCCCTAGGAGCATGGCCGTATGCATGTGTGGGAGGCTGGGTGCTCCAACAGACACCCCCACCCTGTGCCCTTGGGGGCTGAGACTGCCCCAAACTCATCGCACGGGTGAAAATAACCGCGGGGCGAGGAGGACGCTTGGCCACATCCCTGCCCAGCTCTGCTTCAGCGGCGTCTTGGCTGCGGGGGCTGCTCTGGGGGGACTCTCTGGCAGGGTCCCCCCTTGGCCGGGCTTTGTGCCGGGGTGGGGGGGCTGCGACGGGTAGGAAATCACGTGGCTCGGGGGCCTGGGGCTTGACGGGAAGCGAGGGTCGAGGCGAGGGGCGGAGGGACCCGTGCCGGAGCTCCCGTCCTGCTGAGGGGCGGCTCGGCCGGCGTTAAGCTCAGGATCGGGCCCCCAAACCAGCTGCCCCACGGCGGCTTCCCGGCAAGGTGGGGGGGACGATGACGATGACGGGCTGCCATTCCTCCCTGGAGCAGATGGTCCCTCGGCAGCAAGCTGCCCCTTCCGCATCGATTACCCGGGCTGGCCGTTTAACGATTGCTTTCCGGGGTTAATTAAACTCTCCTCGCCGAGGGCTGCGGCCCTACCTGCCTGCAGCCCTCATGGAACCCCCCCTTCAAAAGCTGGGGGCGGGGGGGGTGGGGGACACGAGCCTGTGGCTGGGGCTGGGGTTTGCTTCCAAGCCAAACCTGGCCCTTGACATCCATCCCGGAGCGCGGCGGGCGTGCCGGCAGGATCCCGGGCATCCGGAGCAAGGTCAGCTGCGGAGCCCAGCCGCATCCCGCTCCCCGGGCAGCACGGGGTGCCGGAGGAGGGGGTGCCTCCCCCCTGACCCTGAACCCCCTTTTCGGGAAGCCGTCCCCGCCACCTTGCTCCCCTCGAATTTGGGCTGTGACCGGCCGCGTCTCTATTTGCCATGATTTTGGAGAAAGGCGCGGGATGTTGGGCAGCCGGCCGGGGGCTGTGGAGCCGCGGGTTTGGGGAGTGGGTCGCCAGCGCCCCGCCGTCACCGGGAGCTGCTGCCTCCCGCGTCTCTGCCCATGCCCTTTCGGCGGGCGCTCTGGGTCGAAACTGCCATCTTTTGCCTCATTGTCAGCCTCGCCGAGGTTACGCATCGTTTGCTGACTCACAGCCTCCTGCTCTAATTACTCGGCTTCGCTCCCTCCCTGGAGCCACCCAGCCGGGCCCGGCACGTCGCTTTCTGCGGCCGGGCTGCGCTGTTTGCCGGGGAGGTGGGGGCTGGAGCACCCCGTGCGACCCCCTCCCTGCCCGCGAGCATCGCTCCGAGTCTCCCAGCGCGGCCGAAAGCCGCTCTCGTGGTCGCCCGCTCCAGCATCCCACCGCTTTCCCTCCCCCGGGATGGTTTTGGGGTGCAGCGGGGAGGGGGGGGGTGGGTTGGCAGGGCGAGAGCGTGGCGTATCCAACCCATCGCCCAGGCGTGACGCTGTTGTGGGGGGTGGTGGGGGGGCTGCTCAGGGCTGGCACCCCTCCGGTATCGCCCCGCCGAGGTTCGCTCGCTCCCGCTGCGGTGCTCCCCGTGAGCATTCTGGGCGCGCGGCCCCCTCCCGGGGCGAGCGGGAGCCCAGCCTCCCCCCTCGGCGGCAGCGCCGGCTGGGACGAGCCGCGCACTAAACCCGTTAGCTGAGCCTCTTTGATCCCCGTCTGATATGATCAGCCGGCCGGTAAGCTCTCGGCCGGGCCCGGCGTGATTTCCAGCGTGGCGGCGATTCGAACAGACGCCGCAATTACCGCCGGGGTCGGGCTGTTCTCGCTCCTGCGCCGGCTCCTCCGCGCTGGCTGGGGCTCCTGCCCGCCCAGAAGCGAAGCTGCCCAGGAAAGCACCGTCTCTGCCCTTCATTATTATTATTTTCCAACTATCCTCCCATCCCGGGCTTGCCGGCGTGGTGTGGCGCCGGTGGGAAAAGCCTGCTCTCCGCTCCGGCATCTCGCTGCTGGCATGCCCCTCCAAGGAGAGGGGACCCAAATCCACCCGTCCCAAGGAGGCAGATGGGCGCAGGGGCTCAAGTTGGCCCTAATTAATTGAATTTTGATCTCCTGGTGCGTTCGGGTGGTAATATTGGGGCGGAAACAAGGTCCCTGCAAATCCATCTTGCTAAGGGAGGTGAAACCAAGCCGGGTAATCCGGTGGTAACGACAGCGCTCCAAGCCGGGTAATGCAGTCGCGCTCGCCTTGGGAGAGGAGATATTTTATTTATTTATATAGGAAGAAAAAAAACCCACCCATATATGCGTTTGCACAGGCTTCTGTCTGTCACCGAACGGTACAACCACGCATCTTATCTCATAAAGCCATATTTTGGCCCCTTTTTTTCCCCCCAAGAAAGTGAATTTTAAGCACGGGGAGACAGTGATGGTTTCTTTGGAGCTGTTACGATCTGCCATGTACAATAAATCCGTCTCAGTTTGTGGATTATTGGCCCAATAGACCGTAACAGCTCTGTCAGCCCCTCCTGGCGTGCTGTGTCCGGCGAGCTCAGCCTTCTGTGGGTTTTCCTTTATTTTTTTTTTTTGTTTTTTTTGTTTTTTTTTTAGCAGAAATTTCCTAAGGATTTTTCCATGCCGCGTGCATGTACAGCAGCTGATACGGAAATCACAGCAGCTTAGTTGCGTGCCCAGGTATTTTGGGGGGGTGGGTTTTGCCCTTTTTTTTTTTTATTTTTTATTTTTTTTAATATCTATTTCTCTCCGAAAATACCCGAAGGCGCACGCTGGAGTCCAAGCCCCCAAAATACGTTGAAGCGGGACGGCAGAGCTGTCGCCCCTGGAGCGCGGCGGGGGGCTGCTTCGGCAGCGCCGGTCGGGCTTGTTGGGGATGGGGATCCAGCAGGATTTCCCCTGGACGGCCCTGCTCCTGCCGGCTGTCGTTCCCAGCCCCCCGTGCTTGATCCAAGCCTGGAAAACCAGGATTTCCCGGGGATGGCATGGGATGGTGTGCTGGCCCCTCCGTCCTCCCCGGGTAGAGTGCTGGGTGGCACACGCTGCTGTCACCCCCAGCCTGAATTTGAGGGGGGTCTGAGCCCCCTGGGGAGGGGGGGGAAGCCTATATCCCATCCTGCCCCCATCCTGCCCTGATGCCGGGGGGTCCTGCTGGGTGGGCTCAGCCCAGCAGCGGGGTGGGATGTGGGGCGAAATGGGAGATGCAGGCATGGGCTGAGGTATGGGACAGAGATGCTGGGGCTGGTGGGTGGGGGGATTTAGGGCTGCTGGGGGTGGGGGGGTGACGCACGCACCCGCCTTTGTCCCCGAGACCCAGCCGGGGGCGCTTGGGTGGGATTAGGGATGGGGTGGGAGCAGGCTGAGCGCTCGGTGCTGTCAGGGATAGCCGGGCCGGGGGTGGCGGGTGGCCCCTGCCGTGCCAGGGACGGCCGGTGTCGGGGGTGCCGGGGGGGGCTGCTGGCCGGCGGTGCCTTTAAGTCCCCCCAGCCCCTGCGCTGGGGGAGCCGCTCTGGTCCCAGCAGCTCCGTAAGCCCATTAAGAGCTCAGGGAGCCTTACGCCTCGGGGGTCTGCAGGAGGGACTTGCACTACTTCAGCTTAAACCCCTTGAGCCGAAACGGGGCCGCCCGCTGCGGGGACATGGGGACGTCGGCGGCCACCCTCCGGAGACGCCCGTCCCGAATGCCCCGCTTCCCCAGGCCTCAAGGGACAGGGACGGCAGCCCTGGGAGCGCCCTGGCGAGGCGGGGGTTTGGCTTTGATGCGTTAAACTGCGCCGTTGGGGTAGAAAAAGCACCTCATTCCCTGTAAAATCCTTAAAGGAGGATCTTCCCCCTCCGGGTGCTGAGGGTCAGCTTCACGGCGTGTAGGAGAAAGGCGCGGGGAGGGCACGTGGGTCCGTCTGGGGTGCACGAGGATGGGGAAGCCACGCTGGTCAAGGGGAACCCGGTCAGGAATTGCTGGGGGATTTTTTTTTCTACCCTCAACCTGGCCGTGCCCTATGTCCAAATGTGTCGGAAGATACCGAAGGAGGAAACAAAAAAACCCTAAGGATGGGTCTTTGTGAAGTCCTTGGGATGGAAACGCGCCTTCCCCTGCTGTGTGAGCACGGCATTCCCCACACCCTGCCCTCTGTCACGCCGCTGCTTTGCTGACCCCCCGCCAGAAGACCAAGGAAGGTGTCCTGGACAGTCCCGAAAATGCCGGTGGCTCATCCTCGCTGCAAGGACAGGGTTCTTTCTGCCTGATCCACCCACCGCCTGCAAGACCAAGTTCCCCTGAGCTCCTGCTGGCGGGGGGGATGGAGTTTGCTGGGGCCCCCTGCCCAGCTTGTTCCCACAAGCCCTGCTCGTCCCCCAGGCTTGCTCGGGCTCGTCCACCATGGAGCGTGTCACCCAGGGCAGGACTCCCTGGCGTGGCGGTGCCAGCGTGGGGAAGAGGGAGCAGGAGGAGATGGAGAAAGCAGCAGAGGGAGGAGGATGTCCATCGTGGAAGCCGAGAACGGGCACTGGGGACATCAACCCTTTGGGTTGGTGCCTCGTGCTCTGGAGGAGCCATCTCAGAGGCTTGCCAGTGCTGCGTCCAGAGATGGGGAGGTGGGTGTTGGGTTTCAGGGGGACATAGGGTCAAACCCTTCTGCACGGGTGAAGGAAGATGGTTCTCTTGCAGGGGAGTCACCGTTTGAGCAGGCAGGTCCCTGGGGGAAGGTTAGGGACTCTGAACCCACCCTGGCCTGGCTGGGGAAGGGGTGGACCACCACGGGGCAGGCACCAACTCTGACAACCACATCCAGCTTGTTCCTTGCCGTTCCAGCTTGCCACCTTGTTCCTCAGCTTTTGGGGAAGTGAGGAAAGGCAGAAGCATTGATATCTAATGGTAGTTTTAATTGTAGACCCTCAGAACTTGGGGCCAAGATGGACCATGAGTCCAGAAGGATGCTTATGCCCTGTAATCAAGTCCCCTGGAAGCACATCTCCAGTGGGATAAGCTCAGCACATCGAGCCCTTTCCAGCTCCCGCAATGCAGCATTTCCTTCATGCTCAAGGCTCGGCCTGGCAGCTCTTCCCTTTCTTCATCCGTGTTGTGACATCTTTTAGATGGGTTTTTCCATGGCGGCTCTCCTCGAGGTCACACCTACAGTGAGCCCCTCTGTTTCTTACCGTGTGTCCTGCAGTTCTTTCATCTGAGGGTCCCCCCCCGGTCCTGACTTGTGTCGCAGCTGGTGGTGGTGGTGGTGACCCCTTCCTCCTTCCCAGGTCCCCCGCTCTGCTTTCCAACTGTCTTGTGGCTGGTTCTTTGAGTTCTACCACCTTCACCTGTCTCCCGTCTGCTTTTTTGGTAAGGCACAGCGCTTGTCTCCACAGAGAATGGTTTGGGTTGGAAGAGACCTTCAAAGATCATCCAGTCCCTTCTCCCTGCACTTCCACAATATCTTCCACCAGACCAGGCTGCTCAAAGTCCCATCCAACCTGGCCTTGAATGATGGGGCATCCACAGCTTCTCTGGGCAACCTGGGCCACGTCTCACCACCCTCATTGTAAAACGTTTCTTCCTTATGCCCAACCTAACCCTGCCCTCTTTCAGTTTAAAACCATTGCCCCTTGTCCTGTCATGACGGGCCTTGGTGAAAAGTCTCTGTCCATCCTTCTTAGATGCCTCCTTCATCTATGGAAAGGCCACGGTAAGGTCTCGTGGCTGCGTGTGAGACACACAGTGAAAACCTAAGCGTTTTGTAGCAGTCTGAATGCTTTCTGCAGCCAAACTGGTATCCGATCAAAGACAAGCTGGGCCATGTTGGTACAACCCCTCCCCGCCGTGCCACCACATCCCTAAGGCAGGAATTCTTGTCCCAGCAGTTTTCTGGGAACTGTTTTCCTAATGACTCTTCCCATCAGGTTGCCCAGGACTGCTGTTCTTCCACCCTCTGCTGGCACGCTAATGGGAAGGAAGAGACCCTTCCTCTTGGGCTGATTCCTGAAGAAGCGTCAAGAACCAAGAGGGCCGTTAGACATCTCCTCCCAAGGAGAACTTGGCTTGGGTAGCTGCATCGCTTGTGCTCCTCTGGCCTCAGACACGTACGCCCATCCGAGAGCACGGCATGCGTTTGGTGCAGCTCTCCTTCCCAGCAGTGGTCCTGGTTGAAGGTGGAACTTCTAGCTTATGACATCACAGTCGGTTGCCATCAGAGCCGGGATCGCGGTGTCTCATCACGGAGCCAGGGCTCACTCTCCCCAGATCGTGGTGCAAACCCTCCCTGTGGCTCCGCTCTCCCAGAGGATGAGGAGATGGTTGCTCCCTGGGCTCCAGCAGGTATGAAAGGGAGGAACGTCATCTCCTTCCTCTTTATCCTGGGATGCTCCAGCTTGCCCATCGTGTTGGTCCCTGCACCAATATAATTTCCTTGACTACCCTCATCCTTGAGCGTGTGGATGGCTTGGGAAATCTGGGTCTAGTACTACAGCTACCTGTCATGGAAAAGCCAAAGGGGAGGAGAAGGGCATTGAGGGTCGCAGGAGACCCGAGGACCAGTGAAAACAGTGTCTGAGATGTTCCCCAGGGTGAACCGAAATGATGGAGCACCTGCAGGGCATTACGGGTCCTGGAGGTGTCACAGACTCTTAGAATTGCCTGGGTTGGAAGGGACCTTTCAGATCATCGAGTCCAACCATCAACCCAACACTGCCAAGTCCACCACTAAACCATGTCCTTCAGGACCACGTCTACACGTCTTTTAAATACCTCCAGGGATGGTGATTCCACCACTCCCCTGGGGAGCCTGTTCCAATGCTTGATAACCCTTTAGGTGAAGAAATTTTTCCTGATACCCAGTCTAAACCTCCCCTGGCACAACTTGAGGCCGTTCCCTCTTGTCCCATCGCCTGTTCCTTGGGAGAAGAGACCGACCCGCCCTGGCTACACCCTCCTTTCAGGGAGCTGTAGAGAGCGAGAAGGTCTCCCCTCAGCCTCCTTTTCTCCAGGCTGAACACCCCCAGCTCCCTCAGCCGCTCCTCACAAGACTTGTGCTCCAGACCCCTCACCAGCTCCGTTGCCCTTCTCTGGACACACTCCAGCACCTCAATGTCTTGTTGTGAAGGGCCCAAAACTGGACACAGCCCTCGAGGTGGGGCCTCACCAGTGCCCAGCAGCAAGTGTCGGCAGCAAGTGTCCCCGTTCCCTGGTGCCCGCTGGCCTTGCGGCAGCAGCAGCAGCGTTCCCTCCGCCCAGGTCCCCAGCACCGTCCTCTTGCTCAACCTTTTCCAGCCCGGCACCCAGAGCCCGGCAGGTCATGCTCAGCTCGCCGGCGCTGCCTTGAGTCGTCCTGGGCTCCCCGGTTTCCATCCCCACCACCTCTGGCAGGACCCGGCTCCGTGCTGGGGTCACCCGTGACCTCCCGGTGGTGCCGGGGAGCGGGAAGCTCCCCGGGGCGCACGGCAGCGAGTGCGTGCATCCGAGCTAGAGCGCGCCGGGGTTTGCTCTGTATTATTCTGGGTTTAAAAGGAAAAAAAAAAGTGACTGCTCTTTCCCAGTTCCTGCATTTCCTGAGAGCAGCCTCACTCCTCGCTTATCTTCAGACAGCCTCAGGGGTATTCCCTGGGAGTTTGGGAGTTTAATCAGGCATTGCTGGGGCATGTGAACTCTGTGCCGAGTCGCCGTTCCCATGGAGGGGAGCGCCTCGCGCAGATATTTGGGTTGGCGTGCCTGGGCTGGGGGCTGGGCTGGCTGGGAACACGCTGCTCCTTTTCCTGGGGATGCCACTGGGAATGGCCGAGGAGTGACGACCCGCCTGGCCGGGGGGGTGCCACAGGCAGGGTGGCTTCCCGGGAGCACCCACCGCAGCGGGGCTGGCTGTGCTGGGGTGCGCTGGGGCGGCGGGAGGGAGGGAGGGAGCCTTCGTCCCCTCCAGCCCTGCCTCTGCCACCTGCCTCCTTTTTTCCCCAACCCATGGCTTTTCCTTGTAGCATCCCGGGCGGAGCCCACCGGTCCATCCAGCCATCCTGACCCGGCACCCGACTCCGCCGCTCGCTTTATTTCGGGTGATTTTGAATTCATCAGAGAGTCGGGACCCGGGTGGAAATGTCCGATGCCTGGCTCTGCTTTGCCGGTGAAATCGAGGGCTTTTGTTGCTGGCTCTTTAGCAGGCAGTATTTCTTTTTTTGGGGGCTGGATATATTCCTGGCAAGTAAAATGACGGATGCTCTGTTTCGTTTCCAGTGGCAGCGTTTCAGATTCCTTGCTCCAGGGCAGGAGCCGAGCGAACTCTGATTCCGGAGCAGCTCTGGTACCTTGGCAGCTTAAAGGCCACGGGGTTTGCTTGAATGACAAGCGGCACCGAGCGTGGGGAGAGCTGGGGAAAGGCGGTTTTGTGCGGCGTGCCCTCCATCTCTTGCAGGAGCGAAAGCCCGGCGAGTGGGGAGGCAGCTTTTTATTGTCTTGGCGCTTGGCAGGCGGAGTGGGCGGTGGTGGAAAGGCGACGCGCAGGAGGACGGCGAGCGCGGATGCTCCCCGAGTCGCTGCTGGGTGGATGGAGAGAAGGGCAAAATCTCGGGGCACAGCTGCGCATCTTCTCCCCGGGAACTCTTGGGCGCCTCTTAGCCCGGCTCTGCCCGTACCTCCCGTTGTGCCCGGCTTGGAGGGACGGTGCGGATCCCGGCTGAGCTGCATCCTGCGGCGTCGGCAAACCCAAGCCATCAGGGAGGATGGGACCTGCCGGTGGAGCTTCCCTGCCGCCGGGGATGCCGCAGCGCTGGGGATGAAGCGCGAGGGATGGGGGTCCACAGCCCAGGGGGAGTCAGGGGGGGTCAGAGACTTGCCTTCCTGAGGCTTCCCAGCTTTTTTTGGCCCATCTGGATGGAGCTGAGGCAGGTGGGGGTCTGCAGGCAGGGCCTGGGATGGCACTGGCAGCGGGCAGGGTCTGCCCGCCCCTGCTGGAGCCCCCCTGTGCTTCGTGTTGCTGCTGGAAGTGACCCGGACTGCGGCCGGCGCAGGGGGGATGCTGGCAGCTGGGCAGCGAGACCTTCCCTCCAAAACCCCTCAAGCTTCTCTGGTCCACTGGGCTTCCTGGGAGCCATTTCCCAGGCACTGGGGAGGCTGTGATGCCTGGGTTGGCCAGCCCCATCGCTGTGGCGAGTTTTGGCTGTGCTCAGCAAGGCTGTGGGGCTGGGAGGAGACCGAGCTGGACTCCCCGAGGGCTGCGGGGTGCCCCACTTGAGCCCTCCCAAAGAGGAGCTGCTCTTCTTCCCTCCCCTCCCCCAGCCCTGGCCAAGCAGCCTTCCTCCCCTTTCTCTTCTTCCTCCTGTTTCCCTCCTGCCAGCGAGGCCAAGCAAAACGCGATGCTGACCAAAAATAACAACCGCCGGCAGATCCAGACAATGGATAAACCCGGCGAGGGCGAGGGCGACCCGAATCCTCCCAGAGGAAGACGGGATTATTTGCCGTCCTCTTAGACATCTGTCAATAGCTGCCGTTTTCGACCCCCGGCGGCTTTCCGACGGGGCCACCGCCTTCCTGGCGGCAAAAGCGATTCCTCCAAAGCGGTCGCCTTCAGGAGCGTCTGCTCGGGCGGGATCGCACACCTTAATCCCACCAGCGCAGAAGCAGCAGGGATCCAGCACTCCGGGGGGTTTGTGGGGTGAGCAGTGGAGATGCCTCTTGGATGGCAGTGTTTTATCCAGCCCACAGAGCCAGGCTGGGTGCTCCCTTGCTCGCACAGCTCCTGCCTCGCTTCCCGGCGCTCGCTTGGTCCGTGGGGCGCAGGCGCCGAGGTGTCAACCCTGCCCTGCCACCCTTGAGGTGGGGGGGGGTCTCGTCACTAAGGACCACGAGGTCCCCACCGCCCCTTAATGACCAAACTCAAATGCACTGAGCTCGCCCCGGCGCTTTTGAGTGCGCATTCCCACTGCCGACGCGCTTCTGGCTCACCGGTGGTGGTGGTGACACAGGTGCTGGCATGGGTGCGCTGGCCCTTCCCACTGCCAGCGCTCCTGGGACCTGGAATAGCCCCTCACTTTGTGCTCTGCCACTGTGGAGATACCTGGCAGGATGTGGAGGGATAGGGTTTTGAGAGAGGGGGGAGCACAAGGGGACCTCTCCAGGCTGGGGCTGCTCTTGGAAGGGGCACTGCTGGATTTGGGCACCATTGGAGGTGTCGCTTGGAGGTGGCAGTGATTGGTTTGGGCGCCACTGGAGGTGGCACTTGGAGGTGCCACTGATGGATTTGGGCATCATTGGATGTGGCACTGGTGGTTTTGGGCACCATTGGAGGTGGCACTTGGAGGTGGCACTGATGGATTTGGGCACCACTGGAGGTGG
The DNA here is from genome assembly GCF_964199755.1 of Larus michahellis. Classification (NCBI taxonomy): domain Eukaryota; kingdom Metazoa; phylum Chordata; class Aves; order Charadriiformes; family Laridae; genus Larus; species Larus michahellis. Next base: position 1,227,210 of record NC_133906.1, on the reverse strand, counting down.
CACTTGGAGGTGCCACTGATGGGTTTGGGCACCATTGGAAGTGGCACTTGGAGGTAGCACTGATGGATGTGGGCACCACTGGAGGTGGCACTGATGGGTTTGGGTGCCATTGGAGGTGGCACTTGGAGGTGGCACTGATGGGTTTGGGCATCATTGGAGGTGGCACTGGTGGTTTTGGGAATAGTTGGAGGTGCCACTTGGAGGTGGCACTGATGGATTTGGGCACCACTGGAGGTGGCACTTGGAGGTGGCACTGATTGGTTTGGGCGCCATTGGAGGTGGCGCTTGGAGGTAGCACTGGTGGATGTGGGCACCACTGGAGGTGGCACTTGGAGGTGGCACTGTTGGGTTTGGGGCTCTTTGCCATCCAATATTCCCATGCAGCTGTGCCTACAACTTTTTTTTCTTATTTTTAATGAACTTCTTGGAGCTCTGCGCCTGCTGATGAGTCTCTCCGTGACCCGGTTAGCAGTTAGACCCCGAGTCATTTCCGCTGTAATCGCCCCATCTGTTAACGGGAGTGATTCACACGTCTCAGCTTGGCCTTGGCGGGCTGCGTGTGGGTCTCCCCAGGGTGAAGCCTTGCCTGGGTCCCCCGTCGCCCTTTGCGGTGGCTCTTGGGGCTCCTGCAGGGATGCCCGTTGTCGCTGGCATCTGCCGCCGGGCAGCACCTGCCCCCCATCCACCTGGCCCCGAAGTCCTTGGGTCATTCAACCTGGTCTCCTCAACAGCACAGCCCTGAAATCACCTTGGGGACCTCCCTTGGTGGAGGGGACGCTGGAGACTAGCTGGACCAAAGAGGGAGGGACCCTCCTGGTCCTTCCAGGAGGGTCTGGGGGGGGGGGCGGTTTGCAGAGGGCAGGGGGGGGTTCTGCGAGACTGGGAGCGATGCCTCATCTCCCGGGGGGGGCAGCAAAGGCGATGCCAAGGCGGGGGGAGTGGGCGAGCGGCAGAGAGCCGTGCCACGGCGCGTGAATGTCAGATGCTGCTTGGCTGCGAGCTGGGCTCGTGCGAGCGCAGATCTGTTCAATCCCATTTGGAAAGGGAGTGTGGGGGGGGGAGAAACAGGAGGGGGGGCCCTTCCCGAGGCTCAATCTGGTAGGTTTTAGTTACAGTCGTTTTAGGATTTGGGCAGCGAATTGGCGCAGCTTTGGCACGGGGAGGGGGGATGGATGAGCGCTGTGGTGGGGGGGTGTGAGGCTGCCAAGCCTCCCTCGTCCCCCCGATTTGGGGAAGCGGGGGAGTGGAGGGGGTGGCGCAGGTGGGTGCAGCCCCCGGGCTGAGCAGCGCGGCCGTCACCCGGCTCTCTGGGCAGCAGCTGGGCGAGCGGAGGAGGGGAGGAGGTGCCTGGCGTTGTCCGCGGGGCACCCGCAGCCCTGCAATGCTCGGGTGGACGTTTCAAATCGCGTTATCTCCAGAACCGCCCGGCTCCGGCCGCTCCGAGTGGCAGCGGAGATAAGTGGATTTCCAGGGAGCGCCTGGTCGTCTGACATTTAAGACTCCTTAATCCACAACCCCCACCCCGCAGAGGCAGGACACAGCCACGTTTCCCAGCCGGGTGGCGCGGGGCGGCCCCGGGCACAGTTCGGTCCCCATGGTGGTGGCCCCGGGTGTGCATGGGGACGGGGAGGTTCAAGGATGCGCATGGAGGTGATGGTGTCTCTGGGGATGTCCTTGTCCTCTCCATGGTGGTAACCTCCTTGGAAGTCCAGGGCATGTTGGTGATGGGCTCAGCCTTGCTTGGGCGTCCCTACATGTCTGACCATGCCGGTGGGTTGGGAAGCCCTCAGCACCCGTGGTGATGTGGGGAAAACCCCCACCAGCGGGGAAATAGACACCTTTGCTGGAGCCCAGGCACAGGAGCCCAGTTGGCCGACGGGGAGGTGGCATCACCTCCTGCCTGCTCAGCTGGGCATCTGCAGGGTGGCGGCATGGCCTCACCACGTCACGCATGGCTTCACCACATCGCACGTGGCCTCACCACATCATGCATGGCCTCACCACGTCGTGCATGGCCTCACCACGTCACTCATGGCTCCACCACACCGCCCTTGGAGTACGTGCCTGGCACGGTGCGTCTCTGGCCCTTGCTGGCTGGGCTCTGTGTGTGTCCAGAGCTGCTCTTGGGAGGCACCACCAGAGCCGAGTGGCTGCCTGCGAGGAGGAGACAGGTGAAAGCCACTCTGTGCGCCATGATGATTCGCCATCTGCTTCCAGGGCTAACTCCAGATGCTGGATTTAATCTTCCATAGCGTTTTTAATTCAGGAGTTGGCTTCTTAATGTCCCTCAGTGCCTCCTCAGCAGCAGAGATGAGCTGAGCGGCTGCCACAACTGGCCCGTCGAAGGATGTTCTGGAGCACGGGAGATGAACTATCTCCATACGAGTTACCCATCTGGCAACCCATCATACCTCTGGCTCGTTAACCTGTGGACGCCCAGGGTGAGGCTTAGCATTTACGACACTGCCCAAACCTCCCCCAGGCCTGGGCGTCCACTCTTGATGTCCAGAGAAAATGTAGTGGGCGACGGGTAACTTCCATGTTGCATCCAGGAGTGGATCTTCTGGCTGGACCAGTTTCTGAGCGGATTAATGCGAAGAGCAGAGTTTGGGGGCTGTTGGGTTGACAGAGAGGATGACTTGCAAACAATGTAGGTGAAGGACATGCTTGTCTTTGCCTCAGGGTGCCCGTGCCTAGTTATCAGGCACCATGTTCTCCCTGAATGGGTGTCCTGCGGGGATATTCCACCTTGGGAGATGGTGGTGGCTTGATTTCTCTCTTGGTTCATCTTGTTTCCCGCTGTGGCTTTGGCAGAAGTCTCTGCCCTGCCAGCAGTCCCCGTGGCTGGCTCTTGCCTGGCTGAGACCTTGGCATCTCAAGACATGATGGTGCTTCCTTGTGTGGTCGAAAAGGTCCAGTAGCCCTTTGGTCTGGCACCTGCTGCCTGACTTGTGGTCAATGAGGCTGTGATGAGACCTCACCGCCTGCTTTCAGTTGACCTGTGTCACCCAGTGGAGGGAGCAGCAGGTTGAACTGTGCTGTGGAAATGGGGTGCCTAGAAGCTGAGTGGGGTGTTGTGGCACTGGGCGTGGAGCTGCTTTGAACCTTGTTCTGCTGGTGCGTGTTCTCTTGAGCCTTTGACCTGGGTTGGAGCTGCACCCTCTAACCCACGATGGGGCTACAGGGTGGTGGTCCTGTGCTACCTGCTGGCTTTTCTCATCCCAAGGTGTGTTTCAGACACCAGGATACCTGAAGGGATCTTGGGTCTCCCCATGCATCACTCCCACCACCCATGGCCCCACAGTCCTGGCCATCCCGAGGTCCTGGTCATGGCTGTTGGTTGAGGAGCACGGGGCCCACCTCTGGCCCCTCTCTGGAGCCATGAGTGGTACCTCCAGCTGGGAAGGTCCCTCCAGCTGCAGCCTCCGTTGACCTACACCCTTCCTGGGATGCCTTGGAGAGGGGCAAGTGCCGGTGGTGGATGCCCTCCTTAGAGCTGCCTGTGGCGCAGTTGAGCCTGTCCATCTGCTTGTCTGTTTGTCTTTCCATCCATCCATCCATCCATCCATCCATCCATCCATCCATCCATCCATCCATTTGTCTGTCCATCCATCCGTCCGTTTGTCTGTCCATCCCCAGGGCTTTGCCGGGGAGGTGGGGGCCGCGCTGGGTGGGCAGCCGCATGGCGAGGGGGAGGAAGCGGGGACAAAAACCCGGCAGAGGGGACAATTACCGCCTTTCTCGAGGCTGAAAAGACGCCGGGGTCCCTTCCGTCCTCGTCCTCCGTCTGCTCCGGGCGGACAAAGCCGGCGGCCCCGGTGCCCACCCAGCGCCCAGAGATTAGAAAAAAAGCCGAACTTTTATTTTCTCCCTTTGTCTCCGGCGCCCGGGAGCAGCTCAGCGTCGGCTTTGCTGCTTTCTTCTCCCTTTACAGCCGTGTCTGTGCACAGCTGACCGACCGGCAGCTTTTCCGGGAGGAGGTTGATTTATTTAAAATTAAAGGAAAGCAGAAGTTCTTTCTCGAGGGCGACGAGACTTTTTACGTCGGCAGGAGCTGATGGCTTTCCAGCGACGCGGTGAAATAACACAGGGGAGCAGGCTGGAAATCACAGCTTGTCATTTTTTTACGAGAAGCGAAGCTCCTCTTCCTGCTCCCCTCTGCCGGTAAATGGTGCCTGCAATCAGGGAGACTCTTAGTCCGTCGTCTGGGGACGGTTTCTCCGGGTGCTGGACCACCCGAGCTCTTTTTTACAACCCTTACTGTGTTTTATTTTTTTGGAGGCGTTGGGACAGGCAGAGAGGCCTGGGGCAGAGCGAAGCGGGGCATGCGGGGTGGTGATGGCTGAGCTCCAGGGGTGACTCCCTTTCTCCCTCCTCGGACTATGCTGCTGCCTCGGCCCAGATGAGCATCCCGGGCTGGCGGGGGCTGTTTTTTGGGGTGACCCATGGAAATGGATCTCGGTGGGAGAGGGGAGGGCGAAGCGGGTGACACCCAAGGGATGGCCTCGCCTGGGTGCTGTGGCTCCCAGGTTGCTTGAGGCCCCCGGGGCTTGCAGACCCTGTGGGTCAGGGGGATTGCAGAGCAGGGGGTGTGCGGGGTGATACTGGGAACCCTCTGGGTGTGTGCTGGGGCCTCCTGACCTTGGCGGTGTCCCCTTGAACCCTGGCGTCCCTCCAGGCTGCTAAGCTGCCCGCTGCACGAAGCCGGGCGAGGGAGCCCATCACGTGCCCCTTAATGCCGCGGCCGGCACTAAGCACCTTCTGACAGGGAGGGACCCAGATGACGCTGCCAGCACCTTCCCCAGGGGATGGGGGTCGGAAAAGGGGCAGAAACGGGATGGGGTGGGGGGCGGGGGGGGACGGGACGGGACCTCGCTGTCTTTCCTCGGGTCAATCATAAAGAAGGGATTAAGATCATTAATTCCTCCCCCCGCTGCAATTAGCAACCCCGGCCGGGCAGAGGCTGGCGAGGAGCAGCTGAGACGGCTGCTGAGCTGGGTGGTCCCGCGGTGCCGGGGTTGGGGGGGACACCCCCTTCTGTGCAAATTAGCCGGGCACCCCACGGCAAGCGGGGCCTGGGGTCCCCGGGGAGGCGGGGGACAGTGTAGGGACAGACCCAGCACACAGCGGTGCCCGGTGCCTGCCGCCACGGAGGAGCTGGAGGGCAGAGCGGGCAGCTGCAGATGGCGGGAGCTGGCGGAGGCAGAGCAGCGGCCGGGACAATGGCGGGATTGTGCGGCGGTGCCGCTCGGCATGGCACAGCTCGGCACCGCACCCCGCACCAGCAGCTGGGCACCGCCTTGCACTGCTGGGGCGTCCCCGTGTCCCCGTGGGTGGCGGGGGGCTGCGCTGGGTGGGCGGGGGTGCCCTCGTCCCGCAGTGCCACCCACCGCAGCAGTGGGTGCGCCGGGGGACCGTGCTCCGGGCTCTGCAGCCGTCAGCCCCAGCAGGAGGAGGCTGCAGCTGGTGGGGGCTTGGAGCCACTGGCACCTGATTTACGTGGCGGGGTGGGAGCGGCTGGGGAAGACCTCCTTCCATGGGGGAAGGCGTGAACTGATGGCGGCGGCGATGGCAGCGTGCCTGCGGACAGTGTCCTCCCTGGTTTGGCACCCAGACCCCACCGTCGTGTGCCGTGGGAGTGGGGGGACCCCTCGGCGTGGCAGCCAGCCTCACGCGGGCACGGCTCGGGCTCTGCCGGAGCGACGGGAGGCGAACTCCTGCTGCCCCTCCTGCTCTGCTGCCTGTCGTGGCCGGAGAGCCCCGGTTCACGCCGTGGCAGCCACGAGGCCGGTAAATCCCGGGCCAATGGGTGCCGGCACTTGGCTCCCCGCTGGGGCGGAAGAGGTGCAGGGCCGCAGGAAAGGCGGCCGCGGGCGGGCACGAGATAACGCCGCCGGGCGGTTTTATCTCACATCCTCCCGTCCGGCGCTTTTCCTGCCGCGCTCCCCGCTCCGGCCCCAGCACCCGTTGCTTGGGGCGTTAAGGTGTGACCCATCCTAACGCCTGCGGGGTCGGGTGTCCCCACCTCCCCGGCAGCGGGGGACGGGGGGGTCCAGCTGCAGGGCCCATTTCGGATGCTCCCCGGCCTCGCCGTCGCCCAGCATCCCCCTGCCCGGCCGGAGCGTGCCGCTGGGGAAGGGCAGTCTGTCCTGCGGCCGCAGCCCTCCCTCCCCACGTGGCCTGGCGAGCTCCCGGCTGGAACCCGAGCCCTGCATCGATCCGCGCTGCATCTTAAATCCCGCAGCAGCTGAAGCAAGCGGTTTTTAGCGCGAGGGCGGCGGGGGGGGCTTCTCCACAGGCGAGCCAGCTCTGGCACCGGGGTGAGACGGGCTGTCTTCCTCTGCCATGGTGGTTGGCGCGGGGGACATTGTCCCCGTCAGCGTTTTGATGGCGATGCCCCTGGCTCGGCTGCCAGGCCGTGTCCATGGGGAAGGGTCCCGGGCTGCAGCAGGGGTGGCTGGGGCTGCATCGCGGCTCGGCTGGGACGAAGGGGACACAAAGGGTGAGGGGTGAGCAGGGGTACCCCTCGCTCAGCTGCATCGCCGGGTCCTGGCAGAGCTCTCCGCACATGGCTGCGTCCCTGCTTGGACTCCAGAGGGGAGGCAGCCAGGATAGCCGGGATGGAGAGACAGGGCAGGCGAGGGGCCTCCTGCCGGCACTGCCCTCCCCCAGCTGCTGCCGGGGTGGGGACGTGGGTTCCTGCTCCGCTAAGCCCTGCAGCTTTTCTCCTCTAAAGCCTGATTACTCCGGCGGTGCCTGTGCGTGCGTGCGTGCGTGCTCCGGAGGGGAGGAGGAGGAATTTCACAACAAGTGTTTGCAGCCACGCTGGGCCCAGCTGCCCCAGAGCCGCCCCAGGGACGGCGGCATCGCCCCTGCTGTGGGGAACGGCGCCGAGGGGGGGCTCCCACCATTGCCGCTGAGCCCCTGCCTCCGCCACAGCAGCCGGGCGCCTGGGGCAAGGCATGCCGGGGCACGGCAGGAGGTCAGCAGTGGGGCTTGGAGGTGGACACTGTGGCTCCTCGTGGGGCTTGGAGGTAGATGCTGCAGCTCCCCATGGGGCTTGGAGGCGGATGCCATGGCTGTCCATGGGGCTCGGAGGTGGACGCTGTGGCTCCTCATGGTGTTTAGGGGTGGATGCCTTGGCTACCCATGGGGCTTGGAGGTGGACGCTGTAGCTCCTCATGGTGTTTGGAGGTGGATGCCTTGGCTACCCATGGGGCTTGGAGGTGGATGCCATGGCTACCCATGGGGCTTGGAGGTGGATGCCGTGGCTACCCATGGTGCTTGGAGGTGGACACTGTGGCTCCTCATGGTGTTTGGAGGTGGATGCCTTGGCTACCCATGGGGCTTGGAGGTGGATGCCACGGCTACCCATGGCATTTGGAGGTGGATGCTACAGTTCTCCATGAGGCTTGGAGATAAATGCTGCAGGGGCTCGGCGATAGCCACTGCAGCAACCTATGGGGTTTGGAGGTGGATGTTGTGGCTCCCCATGGGGCTCAGAGGTGGATGCTGCAGCTCTTGGTGGGGTTTGGAGGTGGATGCTGTGGCTCCCTGTAGGGCTCGGAGGTGGACACTACAGCTCCCTAGGTGGCCTCCTTCCCCTGCCCAGCACTGGTGTGCAGTGGTGGCCCAGGGACAAGGGTCCAGGAGGAGGAAGAGGAGGAGGAGGAGGAGGGTAGGGGGAGCAGCCCAGCATGAGCAGGGTGAGCAGCATCATCTGGGAGGGCGCAGGGACACGACGGCTGCAGGGTGGGGACCAGGCACCCCTTGCCAGCTTGGTGACATCCCACGGGCGGCCGTGTCCCATGTGGCATGGGGGCCGCGTGCCGCTGGAGCGGAGCAGGAGATGAGCCCCGTGACTTCCCTGGGGGTGCAGTCCCTGGGGGAGGAGAGCCGGGCACATAGGGCCTTTAAGCGTCGTAGTGCCATTGCTCCCAGGCCAGGACTTCCCCAGTGACCCCCCATTTCTATCTGGATGGCGACCCTTTTAAAGAGCAGTGGAACGGATCTCCACCGAGGTCCGTTCCCTGGAGTTCCTTTGTTTGCGGCGCTGAGACTTTTCATGGCAGGGGGAGGAAGAGCTGCTTTGAAAAGCCCGTTGGCTCTTGCCAGCGCTAACTCTCTTTTCTTTTCCGCTTGCAGAGCCGCGTGTTGTGTCCCAGAGCCACAGAGTATGTCTGTGCACTGAGATCGGACTGAAGCCCTCTGCGGCCGGCGCTGGAGGAGACGCCCCGTTGATGAGCGTTCCCGTCTGAGCTTTCCCCGGTGGCCGGCGGGCTGGTGCTACCAGAAGGGGCTTTGGGGGTCTTTCGCTTTGGCGTTGGGGGTGGGTTTTTGGGGTTGTTTGTTGTTTTTTTTTTTTTGTTTCCTTTTTTTTTTTTTTTTTTTTTTTAAATTTTGGGTTTGGTTTTGTTGTTGTGCTCTGGGCACCATGTCAAATTCGGGCTCCCATCAAGACACTGGGAACAAGCCAGAGACGGAAAAAAATAACCAAGATGACTCTCAACCCCCCGTCAACTCCGAGAGGAGGAACAAAAGTGGAATAATAAGTGAACCTTTGAACAAAAGTCTTAAGAAGTCCCGTCCACTCTCCCACTATTCCACCTTTGGTAGCAGCAGCTCGGTAAGCGAACATTCAGAGAAAGGCAACCCCTTAGCTAATGGCAATGAAGCGACTGTGGATAAAAGTCATTCTACCTCAAAGCACAAAAACATCTCTAGTATGCTGAGCAAATTAGACCGGGTGTCGGAGATCTCCTCAGAAGGACAGACCGCCCTACAACAGTTTGCTCAGTCGACAGAAATGCTCAAAAGAGTGGTACAGGAGCATCTCCCTCTAGCAAGCGACCACGGGACTGGTATCTCTGACATGGAGGCCGTCTCAGCTGCAGAGACAATGAACGGCCCCTCTGATTTTCCTTACCTGGGGGCTTTTCCCATCAACCCAGGCCTTTTCATTATGACCCCTGCCGGCGTGTTTCTGGCAGAGAGCGCGCTCCATATGGCTGGCTTGGCAGAGTATCCCATGCAGAATGAGTTGGCATCTGCCATCAATTCGGGGAAAAAGAAACGGAAAAGATGCGGCATGTGCCCGCCCTGCCGAAGACGGATAAACTGCGAGCAGTGCAGCAGTTGTAGGAATCGCAAAACTGGCCACCAGATTTGCAAATTCCGAAAATGTGAAGAACTCAAAAAGAAGCCTTCTGCAGCACTGGAGGTAACCGGCCCCTCTCAGGCACCCTAACCCCTCCTCGGGCTGCGCTCCTGGGTTCGGATCTTGCCCTAGATAATAAAACACCTGGTACTTCTTACTTTTTTATTTTCCCCTTTTCCATTAACAGTTCTCACTGTGAGATGTGTGCTCTCCCCTGTGCCCCCAGCCCCCACCCTCCCTTACGTTACTGGGGTTTACTGGCCTGGGGAGGAGGGCTGGGGTCTCTCCTGGGGGTCCCCGGGCGCGCTCTTGTCCCCTTTGCAGACGCGGGTGGCAGCGGGCAGTGCCGCCATCCCTTGTCCTGGGGGGGCTGCACCTCCCTGCACCAGCGACCGGCTACTAGGCCGGTGATGGGGTGGGAAGGTGGGGAGGCAGGAGGTGGCTTTTCGGGGCAGAGCTTGGGGGCAACCAGTGGCAGTGAGGCCCCAGCCAGGATGGCTCCGGTGAGTCCATAAGGCACCAGCCGAGTTACCGCAGTCCGGCACCCAGCCGAGCTGGGAGCACCCCTCCTCCTGCCGCCGCTGCTGAGCGCGGGGATGCCTTGTTCCCCCCGCAGCGTGAGGCTTGGGGCGGTACCTGGGCTGTCACCGCCTGTCACCCGTGGGGACCACATCCATCCGTGGGTGTTGCCTCTTTCCTTGGTTGCTGCGAGCCGCTGTTGGGTTGGGGTACCGCCTTGCCAAATCCTCCAGGGAGGTGTGTTACGTGCATGGGGAGTGCAGGAAAAGTCCGGTGGCTCGGGTCGCCACGTGGGGCTGAAATTCAGCTGGGGCCACGGGCAGGTGCCCATGGTGGGGTGGGGTGGGTGCAGGATGGGTGCTGGTGGCACTGGGATGCGGAGCAGGGATGGCACAAGGGCCACCTCCGCTGCGCCAGAGCCTCTTTCTGCACACCCATGGCTGCTCTGGGCCAAGACCTGTCCACCGGGTCCCCCATGTGTTACGCTTAAGCCGGGTTTGATTTTTCCGGGAGCTGATCCTGCCGTCAGCTGTGCCGACGTGCTTCTTCCTGCCGGGGAGCGCATCCCCAGAGCTGGCAAAGACTAAAAAGTCACCCGGACATCAGCTGGATTGCGTATCCTGGCGGGAGGGCATTGCCTGTCCTCTGGTCCTCCCAAAGTGACAACCCACCGTTTTCTTAGCCACGTTCTACGTTTTTCAATTAGCATCAGCTCTGAATGAATAGCGAAGGCGGGGGGGGGGAAATAAATCTGTTTGGGCGGTGGGGATGAGGAGAGGGGGACTGTGTCTTTCAAAAACCGCTGTATTGCTAAATTATGTTCTTGTTCTAATTTGCTGAGTCAGTGATCTGGAAAAAGGGAGAAAGGGAAAAAAAAAAAAAAAAGTTCATCTCTTCCAAAGAGTCCTAAAGCGGGTCAATAGACTCGGAGCTCGCAGCAGCCGGAGGAGCCGCTCCCTTCTCCCGGCGCTGCACCAGGTCCGGGGACAGTACCGTGAAACGGTCACCCACTTGATTGGTTTCTCCATCCCGCAGATGGCTGAGAAATTGGAGCCACTGAAATAGGCCTCTTGGTGCGATAGACTTGGGCCTCACCAAGGATGGCTCCCCATCCCTCCTGGGTGCGACCATAAGTGTGTTGAGGCTGAGGAGAGACATTTTTCCTGTGGGGATGGATGCCTGGGCAGATGTGGGTCACTCCAGGGCATCACCATCCCCTTTTCGGAGCAGATATTCCCCTCTGTCAGGATATCCCTTTGCACCGTGTGTTGACCTTGGTAGGGTTGAAAGAGATTGTGGCTGTATGTGGCTGGGTTGAATGAGGCTGTGGCTGTATTGTGGCTGGGACAGGGTTGCTGGGATCCTGGCTGATGTCCCAAGGTCACCCAGGTCAATGACTGGGTTGTTAAACCTCGCCCCACGTCAACCAGCCTTGGCAATGGGTTGCGTTGGGCCAACCCTAGGGCAGCCACTGACACCTGCCTTGTGGTGGAGACCCGACTGGAGGCGGCTCAGCAGCTCCACGGACCGCTCGTCCCAGTGGGGTGCCATCACACCGTAGTGCTTGATATCGGGACAGGAGGGGCCATTCGCTGACCCTTTATATGGAGCTGAAAAATTCGTTGGGCTTTGTGAAGCTTCGTCCCCCTCTGTGGGGAGCTGTGCCATTGCCTGGGAGAAGAGCAGCCTCGGTGACTCCAGTCTTGCCAGCCCGGCATGTCCAGAGGAGCATCCTCGGAGAGCCCGGCCAGGGGCCGCAGCTGTGATTAAAAGTTGATCTAAAATCAAGCAGTAAAAAAAATAGAATTAAACCTTTATGGCAGCATTAAAAAATGGGCTAAATCCCTCTGCCGCCGTTAAGCTTTGTCTGCACGTCTACAGAGCCCAAATAACCGGTTGCTGCCGGTGTCCCGGTGGTGGCCGATTGAGGCAGGTCGGGTGCTCGGAGCAGGCACCGACCAGGCTCCTCCGGGCTCTGCCAGCCCCAGCCGCTGCGGGTAACGCCGAGGGGGCTGGGGGGCAGCCCCGGACAGGCTTGTCCCCGGAGCTGTAGGTCACATGAAGGCCATGCAGAGCTGGGATTTGACTCAACAGAGCTGTTCTCCATCTGGAGAAGCCTCGTTGGAGTGCCTTGGTGCCCCAGCTAGTGCTGGTGTGAGGGTCACTGCCACCTTGACGTGAGTTTTATGGAGAGAGACTTTTCACCGAGGCCTGCAGTGACAGGACAAGGGGCAACGGTTTTAAACTGGAAGAGGGCAGGGTTAGGTTGGGCATAAGGAAGAAATGTTTTATGCTGAGGGTGGTGAGACACTGGCACAGGTTCCCCAGAGAAGATGTAGGTGCCCCATCCCTGGAAGTGTCCAAGGTCAGGTTGGACAGGGCTTTAAGGAAACTACTGTAGTGAAAGATGTCCCTGTGCATGGCAGGGCAACTGGACTAGCTGGTCTGTGAAGGTCCCTTCCAACCCAAGAGATTCTGTGATGATGGGGACGAGGGGGGATCTATCCTGGGCATCCAAATTAGAGCTGGTTCTCCATCTTCCTTTAATAACGAAGGGGCAGAGGTGTTTAAGGTGGACTGTATCAGACGTCTCCTTTCAGACCCACTAGGAGCCTCCTGTCCCCTCGTTCCTCTCTCCTGGGATGATGTCTCTGAGTAGGTGGCCTGTTCTGGTGAGTCTGCCACGCTCTGTCCTGCCGGTTCTGCGTCCGGTGCCTTGGGTGGGATCCAGCGTGGGTGGCATGCCGTGCCACAGCCCGGTGCATCATTTGCCAGAGGCATTTGTGTCTTCCTCAGATGCCTGATGACATGTTGCAGAGACCTTTGGGGTAGAAGTGATGACTGCAGCGCTCTGCTCCTTGCCTGGCCCAGCTCAGTTTGCCCAGAGGACCAGGCGCGGGCCGGGAGCGGGAGATGCTGCGAGCTCTCAGCAGCCTAGCTGGGCACCATGGGCATCTCTTGCCCATTCTCGTCCTTCGCCCCCCTCCCCTTGCCCAAGCCCCATGTTTGGGTCATGGTCCCTGTGGAAGCGAGCGCGCTGGGGTCCACCGGGGTGGGGGGAGACGCTGCCCTGGTTACTCATTGAGGCTTGGGGGGCATCCTGATCCAAGAGAAGGACCCGATGAGAGCCGGCTGGCTCCCGCGCAGGGTTAGGGACCTGAACGTGGCATGGGTTTGACTCTTGGGACAACACATGAGGTGGCCTGAGCCCTGCAGGGCTTGATGCCAGGAGCTGGGGCTGGGGCTGTCCCCCCACCACCCCATGGCAGCCCAGCCTGCTGCCCCGTGCCCGTCACCGCAGCTTGTGGCTTGGTTTCCCGTTGGTGTCCCGTGCTGGTTTGGAGATGCAGGAACTGAAGGGCCTTCTGAGGCACGTCTTCCAGGCGGTCGCGTGGCCCTGTCTGCTGGCTAGCATGGCTTGGCCTTGCCTGGGGGTGGCTATTGGCATTGAGAGACATCATGGTCCTTGCGTACTCCCACCCGTGGTGTCGTGAATGTTGTGCAGGCTTCCCACCCCCACCCAGCTGGGAAGTGTCCCAGGTCCTCCTTCCAGAGGACCGCAGAACTGTTGGGGGCATGGCTCCCACACCACCTTCCCTGGAGGTGGCTTCAACAGGGTCCCGTTGGACGTCAGGCCCTTTGTTGCGTGTGGGATCGAGCCTGGTAGGACTTGGACTGTGTTAGCGGCCACCTTCATCCCTCTTCCTGCTGTGAGATGCCGAGAAATCCGTGGTGGTGCCGTCCATGGTTGGGGGGAGGTGGGGGCTGGCAGCGAGGGGGCCGCCGTGCCGGGCCGTGCCAGCTCACCGCGGCCCGGCCATTGTGCTCGCTATCGGCCGGAGGGGAAGTCGGGGGCTGCGCCATTGTGCCGGCCACGGCGCGGGGATGCGGGAACAATGGCCGAGCTGCCGGGGAGGGGAGGGGGGCTGGCGGCGGGGGGACCCCCATCTCCCTCCATCCGGCATCCCGGTGTCCCAAGGCCGGTGAGCGGGATGCCGGGACAGGGATGGTGGGGGGGAAGCGCGGGTGCACAATCCTGGTGCCGCGCGGCTGTGCCGGACCCGACCTAACGCCTTGTCCCTTCTTCTTCTGTCCCCCTCCCTGTCTCTCTTCCTTTCCAGAAGGTGATGCTTCCTACAGGAGCCGCGTTCAGATGGTTCCAGTAGGAACGGGAATCCCAAAGCTCTGTCATCCAAGTGCAATGTCACTGCTTGCTTGTGTTGTCTCAGGCAAGGGATTTTTGGCTGAAATGAATGGATGCACCTGTGTCTCTTTAGAACCAAAAATATTTTCTCGCAAATCTCATTCCTGTTTTTATAATTTTTTTTTTGTTTTTTTTTTTTTTGCGTTCGTTTTAACATCTTCGAGTCCTAGTCAGACATTTAACTGCTTTTCAAATAAAAATAATTAAAAGAGAAAAAAAAAACAAAAAAAACAATGGATCTGTAAAGTACCAAGACTTAATAGACAGAGTATGGACAATCAGTTTCTTTCTGTGTTTTGGTGTTGATGTTGTTTATGTGTGAAAGATGCAGTACTTGTGTAGGGAATGTAAATTTACAGTAACCTTTTAAAATCTAGTTACTAATAAGCACTACTGTAATTTAGCACAGTTGTTTAATTGCACCCTCATTTATACTTTTTATTTGATTCTTTCCCATCATACAATAGAGTGGATAGTTTCTAGAATGCCTCAACTTCATGTTTATAAATGAGAATATGTTTAAAGCGATGTAGTATCCCTTTTCCTAGCCATTCACCTATGTAAGTTTAACCCGCAAGAGGTTCGGTATAAAAGGCGGAAGAAAACAATTGCTACACAACCGGCGGTCTTCGAAAAAGGAAAGAAGAATTTAAAAAAAAGAAAAAAAAAAGAAAAAAAAAAGAAAAAAAAGTCATTGTTAGTTTATTAATATAGAACAAGAAACACTGCGTACAGAAAAACCTCCTAATTGCAACGGTTTACTCCTAGAAGTAATTTTTTGTAAACTTAACTGAAGTTAAAAATCAAAATAAAAATAATATTGCAGGATCTGTGCTGAAGCAGTTACGAAAAGTGATATTTCTCTTCTGTTCAAATCCCCGTCTCTCCAGCTCTCTCTACATCATTAAATTGAAATGCTGTTTGTAATGTTTTAGCGATCCAGGCTGTTTTTGTGAATAAAATGAATGCATGTTTTGTGTCATGATTTACAGCTTTGTTATTTCTCTCCCACCCCTCTTTCCAGCTCTCCGGGCCCCCCCAATGCCGACGGTGGCCTATTCCCCCCTGCCTCTGTGTGCCCCGTCCCGCGGGTGACGCTGCTGACGCGCGGCCGGCCGGGGCAGGACGGTGCCATGGGCCGAGATGGAGCCACCCCGGCTGCTAAATCCCTGCGGTTAATCCCGGCAGCGGCTGGGATAAGCCAGCTCTGGCTCCTCCCGGGGATATTTCCCAGCGTCACCCGCCTGGAGTTTTACCAGGTAGGGCAACGCCATGTGTTTTGGTAAAGCCAGGTCATTAATGTGCGACGGGGAACCGTGGCCAGGCTCGTTTTGTGGGGCTGAGTCTGAAACGAGCTCCTGAAGGTGAGTGGGCTTGGGGAAGATGAGCGGCTGGTGGCACCCATGGATGGGTTGGCATTGGGCCGGCTGGAGCCATCCAGGGTGGTGGGGACGTGGGATGGGCTCGGCTGTGGGCAAGCCGGCGAGGTCACGGCTGGTTCTTGGGGTGCCACGCTGAGCACGGTGCCCGGCAGGTGGGCTGCCTGCCTCCTTCCAACCCCCCGGAGGGTCGTCCCAGCCTGGGGGAGGAGGCAGAGCTGCCTGGACCCTGCCGTGCTGGGAGGAGGTAGCCGGAGCCTTTGTCCCTGGCTCCAGCCATGTTTGGGCCAGCATCTGTTGACCAGATGTGCGCCCGCAGGAGGCGGAGGGCGGGGGGACGACGGCGGTGCGTGGGCTCCGTCCCTGCAGGGCAACGACCTGCCGGGACCCAGCAGAGGGGTCCCTGGGGAAAACCGCCCTGAACGCCACCTCCAGCAGCCTTCCACCCCGCGGTGCCCGGCAGGGGGGTTTGGTCCCTGGGCACCCAGGTCACGCTGATGGCCGGGTCCCGGGTGCCCGGGGGGATGGCTGGAGCTCACACCGAGGGTGATGGAGCCGGGCCAGCCTAGCGAGGGACAAAGCCCAAGGCCCCCACTCACACCCCAGTGGCGCCGCGGTGCATGGCGTGCCCAGCTCGTGCACCAAGCTGGGTGGCACTGGCTGGGCACTGCGGGGAGCTGGTTCCCAGTTGAGGCTGCTCGGGCAACAGCCGAAATCACTTAGGAGGAATGTGGTGTGTGTGAAGGGGGAGCTGTTATGGGAAAAAGGAGTCTGGCTGCGTTTTTTTTACGACTGTGGCTAACGGTTGGGGCGGTGTGAACGCACACTCCTGGCACCTGGGAGGGAGCCAGCCCCTGCCCCATGCTGGGAGAGTGTCCTGGGGACCAGCAGGCAGAGATTTCCAGCCCCAACCCGGTGTGGGGCCAGCGGAGTCGGGGTGCTGCTCCATCCCGCCAGCAGCCAGGGCTGGGGACTGCTGCGGCTGCCCCATGGGGCTGGTCCCCCGTGTCCGGCCACGTCACCTACAACGGGGCTGTGCTTGGTGCTGTGCGTGCAGTGACGGCACTCAGTGAAGTGCCACCAACTGTGGCAAACCCCACTGTGCCATGCTGCTGCTGCACTGCCTGCTCCCGCCAGGGACAGCAGTTGTCCCCGGCTCTGCTTTCCCCCTGGGGGAGCCACCAGGCACAGGACGTGTGTCCCCATCACCCCGATGGGGACACTGGCAGGGTGCATCGTGGCAGCCCAAATGCTCCAAGGAGGTGAAAGGAGGCCGGTGCAGCCGCTCTGCGCGGTATGGGCAGGTGGTTTGGGAGCGATGCTCCGCCAGAGCCTCCGCCTCCGGTGCCAGCGCCTGCGGGCTCCTCTGGCCAGGGCATCGGCAGGGACCGCGGGCACTGGCAGGGAGCCTGGGCGTTTGCGGGGAGCGTGGGTGTTAGCAGGGGAGGTGGGCACTGGCAGGGGAGGGCAGTCGTAGTGGGGCACGCGGTGCTTGCGGGGAGGACGTGGGCATTCATGGGGGACAAGGAGAGCAGGGGCTTCCCCGGGAGGGGAAACAGGTTTGGGAGAAAGGAAGGAGCCAGAGAGAGGGTGGGATTCAGCCCCTGGCTGTGGTGGGGAGGTGGGAGGAGATGGGGTGCTGGGGCTGCTGGTGGCCCCTCCACCCTACTTCTAGCTGACCCCCATGCTGGGCTGCATCCGTGCCCCCCGGCTGTGTGTGGAGGTGGATGGCCCTGTGCTGGCCAATGAGCCGTGCCTAACGAGCTCCAGCCCAGGCAGGCAGGACCTCGGGCATCCCCGGAGGGTGAAGCCCATCCTCTCTAGCGCGCCCAGCCGCAGTGCAACCATCAGGCACAGCCCCCATGCCAGGCTGTCCCCGCTGCCTGCCCAGCTGCTGGGGGGGAAGTGGCAACCAGGGCTGGGTGCCGGGGTGGCCACCGGCAGCCGGGTGGCATGGGGAGCACAGGATGATGATAACGAGCTCGGCACCACGGCACTGAGGGAGCACCTTGGGTGCTACCACAAGAGCTGGCCTGCGGTCACTTTTAATTAACATCCACATTAAACAGAGTTAGCAGAAGGGCAACAAAACCTGCCTCTGGCCCTGGGGCGAGCAGTCGCAGAGGGCTCGGCCGTGTCCGAATCCCCTCTTGGCCATGGTGGCTCCATGTGGGAAGGTGCCAGCAAGCGATGCCAGGAGAGGATGGACCCTGCTGTGGGGTGTGCAGCGGCGCAGCGGCCATGCCAGCGGTGGTTTGTGTGGTGGAGCTGGCCTAGCATGGGGAGGACGGCATCCGCAGCCCTGGGTCCGGGGTGAGCTGCAGCAGAGCCGGCAGCAGGAGCTGCAACCTCTGCGGTGATGCCAGAGACGCGTCCCGTCCTGCTGCAGGGGCACCCCAGCACATTGCGGGGTGCCGAGCTCGTCTGCGGGGTGTCACCCGCCCCTCTCTGCAGTGGGACCCCCATTGTCGGGTCGCAGCCCGGTACGGTGGGCTGGCGGCCACCTCATCCCGCTGTCCCCAAGGCTGCAATTAGCGGCCTGACCCCGGGCTGACCCGCCCCCCCCGGCGCGGGGATGGGGCAGGATGCAGGAAGCGCCGAACAAAATGTGCTTCAGCTGAGCCGGATGGCGGGGACGCCGCGAGCGCCGCCGGCCAGGCGTGACCTCCCGGCCGGCAGCCGGCTCCTGCTGCTGGGGCCGGCCATGCGCCCCGCGGGGGCTCGGGGGTGTGGGGAGGGGGGTGGTGAGACAACGGAGGGGCCGGCGTCTTGGCAAGGGGGGCTGTGAGACCCTCGTTGGCGGTATGGGGACGGCCATGAGCGTCGAGTCCTGGCTGGTGCTGAGTGACCCAGTGGTTCACCCCAAGGACAGGACGGTGGTAGAGGGTTGGGGTGGTGGGATCAGCTCGGGTTTGCTTGGTGGGGATGCTGCCAGCCTGGGGGGCTGTGGGGCCAAGGCAGGGTCCAGCGAGCCCCCATGCCGGGCAGAGGGATGTCTAGCATCTCCTGCAAGGCTGGGCCGTGTGTGGATGCTCCCCAGCGTGTCCTGGTGCTGCGCTGCCACCAGCTTTGGCAGCCTCACCGCAGCGGGACACCACCGACGCGGGTCTGCCGGGGGTGACCATCCCCCACCAGGCCTGGGCAGCCGTGGGGGACACTCACCACCGCCCACTGGCTTTGCTCAGGCTGTCTCATCGTCTTCAAGGCTGGAGCCTGGGGCTGCTGGGCCAGCTCACTTGTGAGCGTTAATTGAAATACACCACCCCCACCACCCCAATTCAGCTCCCCCCAGCTGGCCAGGTGACCTGCCCCATGTCACGCAGCTCCTGGGAGCTTTCCAGCCCAATCTTCAGCCCCGGCTGAAGTTCTTCTGAATAGTTGCACATTTTTCAAATTCGGGCTAAGGATCCCTCGGTCTCTTTGTAGCTTCTGCGCTGGGAATGAGCACCAGAAACCTCCTGTGCCGAGATGTGGGACAGGGAGGCAGGAGGGTCTCACCAGGACTCTGGGATGTTGAATAGAATCACAGAATGGTTTGGGTTGGAGGGGATCTTAAAGATCATCTAGTTCCACGCCCCCCACCATGGGCAAGGACACCTTCCTGTCACCTTCATTGCCGTCTCCCTACCAGAGCAAGCCTGAAAAGGGCGTTTCTCAGGGAAGAACTACGGGAGATCCTTCATCACCCTAAGGCTTGACATCCACATCACTTCACCTCTGGGACTTCCAGGCTTCCTGACCTACCACCATGCACTGAGACCTGCCTGTGCCTGAGCCGGGGAAGGAGGATGTTTACCCGGCGGCAGCATCCTTGGACAGGATCCTGTAGGTGGGAGCTGACACCCATCCTGCATCCCACCAGCCTACCTTGGGATGAGCTGGGTCCCCAGCAAGGTGAAGCTGCAGGTCCAGCTGGCCAAGTGCCCTGGCTGGCCGCCCTGCTGCGGCTCTGCAGGAGGCTGGGGACTTTGCTGCAGGCATCACTGGGTGGTTTCTGTAGCTGAGGCTGCACAGAAACTGCCCGAGGTGCTCCTGCCCTGGGGACCCGTGTGCCACCAGACCTGGCACCCTGCCTGCAGCTCAGCAGTGCTGCCTCTGTGGAGGAAGCCGTCTTGGTTTGGGGTCTCGGCTCCCATCCCCGTGCCCCGCATGCAGCACGAACGAGTGCTTGGGGTGTGGTGGTTTTGCTCGCACGAAGGACTGCTCTTGCATCCCTGGCCCACTGTCATCACCTTCAGCGCCAGAGCGTACCCTGTCCTCCAGCACCCCACGGCTGTCGGTGACAAGGACCGTGGAGCATGGTTGAGCTTTTAGTCAAGAATAACTCCTGATGATTCCTGATGAGCACGTAGGTGCCCCCTGATTCGAGCCGCGCTGTGGCTGCTCTGCTCGCCCAGCCAGCGCCTGCCGGCTGCAAAGCCCACGCCAAGCCGTGGCGGCTCCTGCTTAATCAGGGACTCGCTGCTGTGCCAAGGCCGGTTCCAGCACTGCGTCAAGATGTTTTAAGGCCAGAGCAGTCAGGATTTGTGAGAAATAGGTCGGCCTGTGACAGCAGAAGGAGGCTACTCAGTGCAAGACGCAGTGTTATCGGGCAGGGAGGGAGCGGCTGGCGCGGCATTAGCCTTCAGCCCCCGGGTGACGATGGGTGAATGACAGCAGCTGAGCAGGGGCTTAGCAGAGGAGACAGGTACCAGACCAGGCTGGGGGGGTTTGCAGCCTGGAACCTGCCTCCCCCTTGGCTGATGCTGGTGCTGACAGCCCTGGTGAAGCATCGGTCTTGGGGGTTGTGTGTCATCCTCCCCCTCTGCTCTGCCCTGGGGAGGGCACACCTGGAGTGCTGTGTCCAGGTCTGGGCTCCCCAGTTCAAGGACAGGGGAGGGGACAGCAAAAGGCTACCAAGATGCTGAGGGGATGGAACACCTCTCTTGTGAAGAAAGGCTGAGGGATTTGGGTCTCTTCAGTCTGGAAAAAAGATGGCTGAGGGGGGACCTCATCAAAGCTTATCAATACTGAAAGGGTGGGTGTCAGGAGGATGGGGCCAGGCTCTTCTCAGTGGTGCCCAGTGACAGGACAAGAGGTAACGGACACAAACTTGACCATAGGAAGTTCCACCTAAACATGAGGAGGAACTTCTTTACCCTGAGGTCGGCAGAGCCCTGGCACAGGCTGCCCAGAGAGGTGGTGGAGTCTCCGTCTCTGGAGACATTCCAAACCCACCTGGATGCGTTCCTGTGCCACCTGCTCTGGGTGACCCTGCTCTGGCAGGGGTTGGATGGGGTGATCTCCAGAGGTCCCTTCCAACCCCGGCCAGTCTGTGGGCCAGTCTGTGATTCTGTGATTCTGTGATTCTGTGTCCCCCCACCAAGATGCTGCAAGTGGACTTAGTGCTGGAGAAGCCATCCAGCTGCTACCATGGATAGTGGGAGTGCAAGGCCAGGCTGCTGTGTCCTTGCCCCTCCAACCAGTCCTGCAGCCCCCTCTTGCACCATCACCTTTGAGGATGAGACCTCCCCCAGGGCAGGATGGGTGGCCTGCCCTCTTCTGCCTTGCCTTTGAGACCCTTGGGCTGGCTTTTTCTGCAGCTGGCCTTGGCTGGACACCATGTTCCAAGCCTTTGAGATCCTTGGGTTGATTTCTCCTGCAGCTGGTGTGGCTGGACACTGTTCCCCAAGCCTGTCCCATCACACAGTCCCCACAGGCCTACCAGCAGTGGAGGAGCTGCTGGCCTGTGTCTCATGGGCAAATCCAGGAGCCAGCAAGTGTTCAGAGCAGATTATACCAAACCCTGGAAGGGTATGAGAACAGGGCAAGCATGGATGAGACCTCCCAAATTATTCAGTCCCTTTTTCTCCATGGGCCAACTGGTGCCACCTGCTTTCTCACCTTGTCTGTTCTCTTCCTGGTTGAAGAGGAATGGTGCCCAGGGTGTCTCACATGGCCACCTTCTGCCATGAGGGTTCGCCATGGCCAAGGACAAGAGAGTGGGACTCTCTTACCTGCACGTACCATAACGCAGCATCTTTCTGACCTGTCAGAGCCCTGGGAGACCCTTGTTTTCTTCATATCCTCACCTGGGGACTGAGGGGGTTGAGGGGACAACTTCTTGTCTTGGGGGACACGGGTGCTGGCAGGCAGAGGATGCCAGCGCCCGCTTGCCTTCTGGCTGTGCAGGTTGGGACTGCAGCAGTGCAAGTCAGCCAAGCCCACCTCCAGGAGCCGAGGACCGGGGCCTCGATAAGTACATCCTGCTTGACCTTTACAGTCATTAATTTCTGCATTTTATCTCACTTGCTGGCCCTGTTCTTTTTAAAGCACCATCTGTTGCGGGTGATGATACCTCCAGCGGTGGCACGGCCATAAGCTGCCTCACCTCTGGCAGATTCAGCTTTGTTTTGTTTTCAGTTTGGTCTGTGGAGCAGACCAGCCGGGAGGTGGGAGCTCAGGAAGGACTCGCAGGTCCTGCACCTCTCTCCTGCAGAGCTGGATCGTGCTGGACCAGGGCAGCGAGCAGGAGCACTCCTCACAGCTCAGCACCTCTCAGGTGCGTCCTGCGACCCTTCGGATGCTCCCTCTCATGCGACGGTGGCATCACCACCACTGACATCCTTCCACCTTGCCATCGTGGACACAGATCTCCCGCTGCCGGGTGACCTGGGCACCACCCCAGTGGGAGATGGTCCCCCGGCACAGCTCTGTGACTGTCGAAACAAGGGCAAGTCCTGTAAAAATGGAGGATTTTCTCCAGGTTTTTCCTGATGCTTTTAATCTGAGGAACGTGGGGTGAAGCCAGCCCGGGGCAGAGCCCACTCCATGCTCCGCGCTCCCTGCAGTGAGGCATGGGGTGCCCCGGCTCCTGCCCGGTCCCCCTGGCCCGGGGGGCTCCCACCGGCCGTGCGGTTCGCTGCCTTGCTGTGAGTCCTGACATTTCTCCACCGAGACAGCCTCGGGGGTTGGGGGGGGATATAAATTGACTTTGCTGCGAGTACGTGCGCGTGGAATGGGGGCTGCCCCCCTGCCCCAGCTCTCATCCACGCAGCGCCCGAGCTGACTGGTGGCCCCCGCCATCTCCCCTGGAGCCTGGTTTGGCCGCGGTGGCTTGCAGAAGGAGCGTGGCAGGAGGGGCTGAGGCGCAGGAGGACCGAGGAGGCATTGCTGCTCCAGGGGGGGCTCCAGGCTGGGGGAAGGGGCAAGATGCGAGGGGAGGGAGACTGCAGAGGGAACGAGAAGATACTTGTCCTTCGGGCAGGCGGAAGAGAGAAAAGGGCGGAAGAGGCAGGAGCTGGGGGCGAGGAAAGAACACAGCGGGGATGGGAGTCCTCGGAGAAAACACAATCTGCTGGGTGCGGCGCACCGTGGAGGTCTCAGTGCCCCCACATCCTACCCAGTCCCATCATGAGATGGTCATTAGGGACCCAGGATACCATAATTAAGCCCCAGCCTGCAAGATGGGCGGCAAGACCGAGCTGGGCCCTCCTGTCCGCCGCGGGCTGGGGGATCCCCCTGGGCGTCTCGGACGCAGGGTGCCGAGCTGCTCGCACCCCGGGGAAGGGCCTGCAGTCTCAGCCAGCTCTCCAGCACAGCCCAGGGCTGCCGGCTCCGTCCTCCCACCTCCATTTTCTTCCCTCTCCAGACAAAGTGACTGTTTATCCGCTTGGGTTTCAAGCTGTGTGCACAGCCCCACGCTCACCCCTTCGGCTGGACACCGGGAGGAAGAGGAATGCAACCAGGCAGGTTTGTGCAAACACAGGCGCTGCGTGGTCCCCCTCCGTCTTTAGTCTGGTAAGCAAAATCAGCATCTAATCCAGATCAAACAGGACTTTAGCTCCTGTCAAAGGACTGATCCCCTATTCTGCCTGGGCTGTGGTATTTAAAGGGACACGGCCAGGTTAAGTACAGCTGGAAACAAAGGGTTTGTGAAAATAATCATAATAAAAATAACAACAACAAAAGCTGGGAAGGATTAGCGGGAAGAGAGACTGTAATGAAATATAACTGCCAAAGAAAACTGTGGTTAATGGAGACATCTCCCTGGAGCATTTGAAACCTCAGGTAGTGGAGGAGGAAAGAGATAAGTGAAACCACTCAGAAACCAGCAGCAAAACAGACCCGTTCCTGGATCAGGGCGAGATCTCCTCTCCTCTCCTCTCCTCTCCTCTCCTCTCCTCTCCTCTCCTCTCCTCTCCTCTCCTCTCCTCTCCTCTCCTCTCCTCTCCTCTCCTCTCCTCTCCTCTCCTCTCCTCTCCTCTCCTCTCCTCTCCTCTCCTCTCCTCTCCTCTCCTCTCCTCTCCTCTCCTCTCCTCTCCCACGATACCCCCACGAAGGAGCTGGAGGCAATGCATATTTGTTTATTTGATTTCCAGCCTGCGATAGGAGCAGCCCCATGGCTGCTCTGGGTGCCGGGGCCATGTCCCCCGGGAATGCCGGGATGCCTCCGTGGGCTGGCACAGCCCCGCCATGCTGCAGCCCCCAGATAGGATTTAGCCACCCGACTTCTCCTGACCTTAATAACTGGCGCTGACTTAACTGGGAGTCTGGTGGCTAAATCCCGCATGAGTCTGGAAGTGTAGGTGTCAGTGTCACAAGTAATTTATTCCACGCATCTCTCAGCCCCTGAAACTTGGGGAAGCCAGTTCTCAACGCAGATCCCGGTGCTGCCACAGCCTTGGTTGAGCAGATCTACAACAGCCTCTCTTCATAGCCAGTTTTCTCCTTTTCCCCCTACCCTTTGCAGCTGCTGACTTGCCCGGGCCGGAGAGCAAAGCCCTGCTCAGTCCCTTCTCACAGCCCAGGACCAGGCACCCATCTAGATCCAGGTTCACTGCACCATGGAGCATCCTTCTGGCCTTGGACAAATCCCAGGCCAGCCACCTCCAAAGAGGGGAAAAATACCCCCAAAAAACATGACTGGAATACATACAGCCCCTACAAGCAAGGTGGGTGCTGCACATGGATGTTGCGTCCTGGGGACCTCGTCCTTGCTCCATGGATTGCCCAGAGAGGTGGTGGAGTCTCCGTCTCTGGAGACATTCCAAACCCGCCTGGGCGCGTTCCTGTGCCACCTGCTCTGGGTGACCCTGCTCTGGCAGGGGGTTGGACTGGGTGATCTCCAGAGGTCCCTTCCAACCCCTGCCAGTCTGGGATTCTGGGGGCCCGATGCAGCTCTTCTGCCTTATCCCAAATCACTGCTCTGGTGTGTTGAGTTTGGAAGACCAGAGGAAACTCTTCAGCCAGGCTCTGCGGTGCTCTGTGCTGGGTAAGTGGAAGGTGCTAATGCTCATGCAAAGGACTCAAGGCTGAGGATGGCAAGGTGACCCCCCCTCTGCTGCTCATGGCAGCCTTGCCTCAGCCTCTCCTGGGGCTTCTGGCCCTGTTTGGCGCCAAAGTGCTGGAGGCAGGTGGGGACCCCTCAGACACAGAACCCGGGCAGGGATGTCCAGCTCTGGAACCCCCGTGCCACCCTGCCAGGGCAGTGGCTAGCCTCTGACAGTGCAACCCCCATCCTCAGAGCTGGCAGATTTCTCACCTCCGCATCCCTGTCCCCACTCACCGTCGTGGTATGCGTGGCTGCTGCGCCCTGCGCGGCTCATTACAGGTGTGAGTCCCAACCAAACCCAATGGCCTGGACCGCTCCCAGGAGTGACCGTGCTGGGGCTGCTCCCTCTCTGATGGCATAGAGTCATAGAATCAATCATAGAATGTGTTGGGTTGGAAGGGACCTCTAAAGGCCATCTAGTCCAACCCCCCTGCAGTCAGCACGGACATCTTCAACTAGATCAGGTTGCTCAGAGCCTCATCCAGCCTGGCCTTGAATGTCTCCAGGGATGGGGCCTCCACCACCTCTCTGGGCAACCTGGGCCAGTGTCTCACTACCCTCAGTGTCAAGAACTTCTTCTTAATGTCTCATCTAAACCCCCCCCTGCTCTAGTTTAAGACATTGCCCCTCGTCCTGTTGCTACATGCCCTTGCCAACAGCCCCTCCCCAGCTTTCCTGGAGCCCCTTTAGGGACTGAAAGGGGCTCTAAGGTCTCCCCGGAGCCTTCTCTTCTCCAGGCTGAACCCCCCCAGCTCTCTCAGCCTGTCCCCACAGCAGAGGGGCTCCAGCCCTCTGGGTATCTCTGTGGCCTCCTCTGGCCCCGCTCCAACAGCTCCATGTCCTTCGTGTGCTGAGGGCTCCAGAGCTGGAGGCAGGGCAAGATTCCTCTCCTCTCCTCTCCCCTCCTCTCCCCTCCTCTCCCCTCCTCTCCCCTCCTCTCCTCTCCTCTCCTCTCCTCTCCTCTCCTCTCCTCTCCTCTCCTCTCCTCTCCTCTCCTCTCCTCTCCTCTCCTCTCCTCTCCTCTCCTCTCCTCTCCTCTCCTCTCCTCTCCTCTCCTCTCCTCTCCTCTCCTCTCCTCTCCTCTCCTCTCCTCTCCTCTCTCAGAAGGATGGTCTCCTCTGAGCATCTGCTCAGCCAGGCTCCGTCAGCAGCCTCTGCTGTGCCACAGGGGTGACGGTGGCCCCGGCTGCCATGGGATCGGGGCACAGGCAGGTAGGAGCTCTGTGGGCAGGAGCTCGTCAAGGGGCTGGAGGGGTCTTTGCCACGGGGCTGGTGGCGGAGGGCTGGGGCTGGAGGGCGGGTTTGGCAGCTGGGGCTGGCCATCGTCCTCGTTGCCTGCAGTGTGGGACGGACCTTTGCCGCTGGAGGGTTCAAGCTGGGTTACAGCCGCTGCCGCAGTCTGAACATCATATTCATACTCCAGTTGCATTTTTTTGGCATCTTTCCCCTCTTTGGAGGTGGCAGAGCTCCAGGAGGGGAGGGTAAAGAGGGAAATGGACCTAACTTGCCATCTCTCTGCTGCTCCGGTTGTCTCGGAGGAGTTTGCCAGTTGTCCTGAGTCGCGCCCGAGCTGAACAGAGCTGGGCTGACACCCCAGCACAACCTGGGCTGCTGCGTTTGCTGCCTGGGAGCCTTTTTGTTCCTCCCACCAAAGGGGAATCGGGTCACAGCCTGTCCTGCCTTGGCTGGGCAAGTACTGCGGCCAGGCAGGGGTGGCCATGCCTTTGTTGCCCAGCGCCAAGGCAAGCCCAGAAGTGGCCGCATGGAGCTGGAGACCTGCCCTGAGGCTTGCCCTCTGGAGCCCTCCCGAAGGGCAGGTGTGGGGCTGGCAACAGCCCTGCAGAACCTGCAAGCCCTGCCTGCTCCCGGGTACTGCTGGGCAGGCGCCGGCCCAAGGAGTGCAGGACAATTTGAGGATATAGCTCAGAAAATACTGTGTCCATCTCGACCATGCCAAACACAGCTGTGCCAGGACACGAGCACTCGAGTTTGCCACCCTTGCCTTGTTCCTTCTGCAGGGTCTTTTGGGTTCATTTGGTCCCGGTGAGCCATTGCCTGCCTTCACCAGGTAGTCCCGGCCTCCTTCTCCACTTGCCCGTTGAACTCTGCTGGGAAATTAAGTCCTTCTGATGCCAGAAGTTCCTGGAGGAAGCTGTCCTCTCTGCAGCATCAATGTACAAATGGCCATCGTCACCTCCATTTGCCCCCAGGAGGGAGCCAGGAGGGTGGACCAGCATGGGTGTTTCCGTGGCTATCATGAAGCTAAGCACCTGATGAGTTAGCGCGAGACCTTGAACTGTCCTGCATGGCCAGCTTTGCAACCTGGCACAGAGAGATTAGAGCAAAGAAAGCAAGAAAGAGGAGACAACACAAACGCCCCAACTCCGTCTGTCAAAGTCCTTGAGCCAGGCATCACCAGGGCTAGGAACACCTCGAACCTACTCACCCCGCCTGCTTGCCTTCCCTAGGCATAAACTGCCAGGCACGGTGATGCTCAGACCTTCGGCAGCCCTGGCATGGCTGGTCCCTCAGCTGCCCTCTGCTCCCTGCAGCCTGCTCCGCTGGAGGAACCCAGTTTTCCAGAGGTTGAGCGTATTCTGCGGCACTGGCAGTCTGCAAACTAAGCTGCAAACAGCCATTTCCAGAGGCTGATAATTCCCCCAAATGTGTGTGCAACACCTCAGGAAACGGAGCAGCCCCATCTGGGCCCAGCACAGCCGTCTCATTCTCCATTTCAGGCAAGGCAGTGGGAAAGCTTCGTGGTCCTTGCTTGATGGGCAAACGGTATTCTCAGGAATGACCATGCAGTTTTTGCTTAAATTTCGGAGAGGAAAATGTATTCCGACTCAGCCACAAAGCATGGAAAATTTGAGGCAGGCAGTTGATGTGTGGCGAAAAGTCTACCTGGGCTGTGGGAATAAAGTGGGGTTGTATTGATTTGGCTGTTAAACCAAACGCCCGTGGGAAAGAAATCACTCCGGGTCAACCCAAAATCAACTGTTCTAGATATTCTTTCTGAAAAAAAAAAGTGTTGCTTGGACAAGAGGAGGCACTTGGTTTTATCCACTACTGATATTAACTCTATTTCTAGATGAATTACAAATCAAAAGTTGCGAAGTTCCCCTAAAACCACGGAAGTCAAAAAGAAATGCTTTGCTTATTCTGAGGTAACAGATGGTCCTTGTTTTTTCAAATGGAGCCCCAATTCACAAATAACTATAGTCTCTCTGCAACTATTGATTTTGGTAGATAAACTCTCAGTTTGACCAGTTCCAGCCTGGCCGCCTCGTTGGGAAGCCGGGGACGGATCCATGACTGGATCTGCTCTTTCTACGTCATCACCCAGAGGATGCAGAGCGCCGAGCAACCTTTGTTCTCTCTGCTGGATGGCGCTTGGTGGGATGGCTGGCAGTGGCCAGGACGGGGCTCGACCTGTTTGTGTCGGGTAGTTGACCTGCCGGCTTTGCCCGCGGATCCAATTCTGGAGCTGAGAAGTAGAGGCAGGGACAGTCATCGACCTGCAGCACGGGCTGTGACTCTGGCTGAGGGGGAAAAGGGAGTAGGACCCTCACTGGGAACCTGTTAGGGTGTGCAGTTCTTGGTATTCTTGCTTGTGCCACCTGGAATGTGCATCTCCACCGTGGCACAGGTCCCAGCAGAGACGCCCAACGCGTCCGCATGCCCAGTTGTCCTGATCCCTGCTGAGGCAGCCTGCGAGCCAGCAGGACCTCTGCTGTGGGGACAGGCTGAGAGAGCTGGGGGTATTCACCTTGGAGAAGAGAAGGCTCCGGGGAGACCTTAGAGCCCCTTCCAGTCCCTAAAGGGGGCCTACAGGAAAGCTGGGGAGGGACTCTGGATGAGGGAGGGGAGCCGTGGGACAAGGGGGAACGGATTTAAACTGAAGGAGTGTAGATTTAGATTGGATATTAAGAAAAAATTCTTTCCTGTGAGGGTGGTGAGGCACTGGAACAGGTTGCCCAGGGAGGTTGTGGCCGCCCCATCCCTGGAGGTGTCCAAGGCCAGGTTGGATGGGGCTTGGAGCAATCTGATCTGGTGGGAGGTGTCCCTGCCCAGGGCAGTGGGTGGGAGCAAAATGATTTTCCATGTCCCTTCCAACCTGAACCATTCTATGATCCCATGACCCTGAGCAAGTCACCACCTTAGGAGGCCACAAACACCCCATGTCCTTCTGGAGAAGGCTTTTCAGCCTAATTTCTGTGCCCGTTTTGGCAGGGCGTGGTTCTGGGCTCACTGGCGGCTCTCACCCAGGCAGGATCTGTCCCACTGGGGATAATCTCCTGCCCTCCCACTCCCGGTCCTCCTGGGTGAGCTTTGCAGGCTGCAGGACTGACTCCTCTCCCCGAGGTGGGTTTTGGCCAGGGAGACACATTAGTCCTTTTGGGTGGCTCCTCTCACCCTTCTTCAGGCAGGACCAGAGCTGCTTGGGATGTCCTCGGGGCTGGGACCATCCTCTTGCCCCCGGCTGCTCTCATAGCCGCCCTGCCTTGTGCTCTGCTTCCTCGGCACCGGTTATGCAAGTGGCTTTGGAAGCAAGACAAAATTACAGCGGGAAGAAATCATCCTACGGCTCTGGTGGGAAAAGATATTATCTTGCGTTGCTAGCGAGACCGGCCGTCGGCAGGTAGGGCCCGGAGGAGAGCTGCGTTGCAGGATGATGGCTGATAAGATGCCGGGTCCTGCTCCGATGGCCTCGGGAGAGGGAAGCGCTGCGCTGTGAAGCTATGGAAACGGCCAGGCTGGGTGCGGAGCTGTAATTGGGCCACTCGCATCGCGGCCGCGCAGGCAGGTACGCCTGGCTCTTTTGTGTGCTCGCACGCCGGGGAGAGCGGGGCTGTGGGAGCGGCCATGCCAAAGTTGCTCCTTTGGAAGTAGCGGCTCTGCCGGCAGCTGCCCCCCGGCCGTGGTCCCCCCCCCGCTCCCCGGCCCCCCGCTCTGCCTTTGAGTCACCTCGGCGGCGTGACGGCTGCATCCGCCCCGCGCCAAGGTCACGCTTAAAAGCATTGGACATGGCTGGGCGCGGAGGTGGGAGAGGCGCTGCCGGAGTCGCATCGCGTTTGAAGGAGTTGCGGCCAGGGCGAACCTCCCCAACGTGCCCTTCGAGGACGGGGGCTCCTCCAGCCTTTCATTATTTGCCAAGAAACGTAAGCCCAGAGGTCCGTGAAATTGTCAGGATGTGTGAAATCAGGCACCGCCGGGCAGCTCTCCCGCACGACCATTTTAAATATTTAACACGTTGATTATACAACATTCGTTTTGAAACGCCGGTGCGGGCCCAGACCTGGGGCTCGAGGTGGGGGCGGGGGGGGGAGTCGGTCGGATTCGGGATTTGGCCGCCCTGCCCCGGGCTCCTGGCAGCCTCGCGGTGCGGGGGGGGCAGCGGGGAGGCAGCGCGGGAGGCACTGGGGCGGCGAGTCGCTCCCGCTCGCCAGCCTCCGAGTGACAAACGCGCTCAGGAGCAGGAATTCATTCCTGTAAATATGTTTGCATTATTTATTTTAAGCATTTTTATAAATCATAATAGGAGAGACATCTGCTGTTAAAACTGCAAACTGCATTCATGCCTAGGGCAAGGCGAGAGGAAGCTTTTCCCCGGGAAAGCCTGGCAAACTTTGGGGAGCGCCGCCGGCTTGGGGGAGCCACGGGGGGAAATGCGCGGGTGTGAGTTGAACGCCCAGCCTGCCCGCTCCTTCCCGGGGTCTTTATTTAAAAGCCTCCGGTCCTCCCCGCCTCCTCCAGCCCTCCGGCTTTTGACACCTCTTTATATGAAGCTTTATCATGAGGATGGCATCTTGCTCTTGCTTTCCCGACGGCCAAAGAAGCCGGGACTAAACCACCCTGCTCCTCTGCTGAGGTACGCCGGTGCACGTGGATATCGCTGGATCTCATTTCCCTCAGCTGCAGCAGAGGGATGTGGAGGGGGGACCAGCCCCTCTCTGCAGGCAGGGCTCTCAATTAATGCCACGGCACAAAAAAAACAACAACCCTCTCCCCCAACCTGGTGGCATTTACAGGTCTTCTGAGCCGAGAGCTTCTGGAGATGGTGGTGTCTTGTTCTGGGTGAGGGGAGGAAGCTCTGGGTGACTCTGACTCACTGCTTCGCAAGATTAATTGCCGGGCGTTGCAGGAGGTTTATCACTGCCACCCGCCGCTCTCGTTGTGTCTCACCTCTCGCCGTGGCTGCCGGCTCGCTCTGCTTGCCGTCGCGCCGCCCGGGGAGCCGTTGGCATCCTATCTCCACCCGGCGTGCATCGGGTGCTGCAGTGCAGCCGGCGTGTCCCTGCGAAGGGGAGGGCATGGCGAATTGTCTCCCCTCCGCACACCCTGGAGGCAGCCCCATCCATCGGCTCAGGTGCCCCAAGGTGCAGGGCGTCCCGGGTCGGTTGCTGGGAAGGGTCACACCGTCCTCTGCCTCAGTTGCCTGCACCCTCAAGGCAAGCGCTGTTTGAGGTGGGCTCCGTTTTTTGGGCCTTGCTACCTTGCAGCGAGGCCCACCACGGGGAGCAGGTGGCAAATCCACTCTCCGGTGCTCATCCAGACGTCCTCTCCATCCTGACGTCCTCAGCCATCCGGTCCCCCAGCACTGACAGGCTCGGCAACTGTGATGAACAAAATCTTTTGCATAATCAATAATTAACGTCTGGGGTTTCCAAGCAGCTAATTAATCTCTTGGTGAATGGTGAAAAACATATTTAGAATAAACGTAGGTGTTTTCAAGCCAGGTGAGCAGAGGTTCATGCTCAACCTGGGCTCTTCTGTCAACCCGCATCCTTTCTCACCATCCCTTGAGAGCTTCTTGCTCCAAGTGGTGCTATTCATTACCAGGGAGTGGACAATATTGATCATAAATATTTGCCTAATGAGATCATATCTTCTTTCCAGCATATGCAATGAGTGACCTCAAAAGGCCTGGTGTCCTTTGGGTGAGCCTGCAAAGAGCTTAATTGTCTAGCTGAGTCCTGCAGCTCTAGAGGTGAGCTGCACTGGGCTTGTGTGGTGGGGTCAGGTCAGCCCCAGCCATGCTCACCTGGGTCAGGATGGGAATACTGGAGGCAGGGAACAGATCTTCACTGGTACACATCCATTCCTCGTGCTCCCACCCAAAAGCCAGGAAATGCAGCACATAAACCATTCAGGCTCCAGGTTCAGGCTAAGATTTGAGAGGGTTTCTCTCAGTCACTGGTTTCAGATTCAGGGAATCTCACAGGCTTCACCCGGTGAAACATCCCATCCCCAATAAACTCCTACTTGGGAAACCTCCCCCAGGTTCACTACAAGCTTCAGCAGCAGTTGAGCTTGGGTGAACCAGCCCTGGGATAAGGCTTTGATCCAATTCCAGGTAACTGGGAGGGGGTTGCAATGTCCTTGAAGCACCTGTTTCTCTCTGTGACTCTTGGGAAGCCTATGCGGCTCTCCCCTGTTGTAGACCTATGAGGTCTGGTAGATAAATCCCATGTCAGATATGCAGCCATGACTCCTCGCCGGTGACCAGGGATGGGGCTTTGTAGGTCTCCGATAAGGTCTCTGACAAACACGTATCTGCTCTGCCTCTGTGCTGGGGGTTGCTTGAACTCAGGCTTGCTGCAGTCCATTTATGTGCTAGCAGGCTATGAATTTGCTCTCCCCAGCGTTGGCTCCTCAGCTCATCCCAGAATAGCCAAGTCACTGACTCGTGGCTCATTTTGAACAATTGCCAAGCAGCTGCAGCTGTCCTTGACTTTATCTCTGCTCCACTGTGGCTTTGCCCAGCTCCACAAGTTCACACTAGGAGACTCCACTCCCCCTTCCCAGAATAGAAGACACCCAGGGCCCAGCGTCAGCAAGTTTAGCAGCTGTGGGAAGTGTTATCCTTTGAGCAATCAGTAATTAGTCTGGTTGAAAGGCCAGAGTCCTTGTGGCTAATGAGTAGCTCGAGATGAGACCTACGATCTCCTGACCCTCTTTAAGCCTTGCTGGTGACTTCCGAAGACTTCCTGGCTTGCCCTCACCTTTGTGCTGGCTCACAAATTGTCTTCTGTCATGGAAGCTGGTCCTCTCCAGCAGATCCAAAGCTCATGGTCAGCTCTTGTCCAGTCAGTTCTGGTTATCTCCTGTTCCTCCTCACCCTGCCTGTTCTCCACACTGCTCTCACCCACCTGTTTCCGTCACACCTCCTACGTCCCTCCTCACTTGTTGTCTCCTACCTACCTCTCCGCTGCTGTCATCTTTAGTACAGTCTATCGCTGTGAACCAGGGTTGGCCTCGGTCAATGCTTATTGAGGAGACATCGTAGGGGGACTGTTGTAAGCAGAGGGACTGAGGGTTGATGGTGGTGATGCATGGACCTTCTTCTGATCAATGTAAGTAACTCCTTGTCTCCAACCCCTCTTAAGCCTGTCTTCAACCTGGAAAAAAAAATAGAGTTCACCCTCTGAAGAGGTTTGACGATGTGAGGACTGACTTTTGGCTCTGGCTTATGCTGAGGGACTGTGAAATCAGAGCACGGGGCAGATGATAACTCAGCCAGCGGAAGATGCTGATTGGGGAGCACTTGCATTTCTGTGCAAATGTTCAGTGCGTTCAGCCACTGGTTCCTGCAGGAGCAGCATGGAAAATTTAGGCATGGTGGGATTAAGGGATTTACCTGAGACCTATCGAGCCTCCTTGTCCATTGTTTTAACTACGAAATAGCTCTGCTTCCCTACAGAAAGCGGAGCTATTACAGAAACTGCCTTTTTTTTTTCCTTCAGAGGTGTTCCAGGCTGGGAGTATTCATAGCCCTGCGTTATCATGCATCGGCAGAGGGATGGGAACATCTTGGACTGAGCTAATTCAGTTGATTTATTGTTCCCAATTCTTAGAGCAGCTCAGAGTACCATGGGATGTGATCTGCTCATCTGCCTTCATGTTTAGTGGGATTGGGGTGAAGCGGGTCACAAGAGCTCAGGGCAACTGGGGAGGACTGTTGCCTCCTCTTATCTGGAAGGGGTGGCAAGAACAACAGCAGCAGTGGAAGATTTATCCTTGAGAAGGGAAGAACTCAAGGGGACCTAATAGCAGCCTTCCAGTACCTATGAGGAGGTTATTGAGAAGATGGAGCCAGACTCTTCACAGCAGCGTATGGCAAGAGAAGGAGAGACAGTGGGTATAAGTTGAACTGAGAGAAGTTCAGACTGGCGATAAAGACATACTTTTTCTCCATGAAGGCAGCCAAGCATCAGCAGGCTGCCCAGAGAAGCTGTACTGTCTCCATCCTCTGAGGTTTTCAAGCTCCCATTGGCATTGTGATCTTATAGCTGACCTTGCTTTGAGCAGAAGGCTGGACTAGAGACCTCCTGAGGTCCCTTCCAACCCAAAATATTCTGCGACACTATGATGAGGTCAACATGGCCGAGCTCATAGGAACAGCAACGCTCCAAGACTGCTCCACCTCCTCACATGATTAACTCCAACAAGCAGCTATTTGAGTTCCTGAAAGCTGGAAGTAGGTGGCTGAGCCATGCCTGAGGCCATGGATCACCACGCACAGGCTTCCTCTGTTCTTATGCTTTTTGGAGTTTTATTCTAGATCATTTCACTGAGCTGTTCACAGCATGGCCGTATAAAGCATATGGTACGATCACGGTCACGTTAAACACACAGCAGCATGAGGAAGAGGTCAGGTAGAGGGTAGACTTGACCAACGGCTGCTGCAGAAGCTGGTGCACCAGGACACCGTGGCCTGAAGAGCAACGGGTCACGTAATGATTGTGTGTTGCTTTGGGATTCCTTGCTGGTGCTGGGGCACTGAATTCTGGTCTAGGGCAGCAGGGGTTAAACTAAGTCGCAGCGCTTACGGATAAAGAGTGCCTTCAGAGAAAGTGCTCATAACTCTTCTGGGAACGAGGAGACTCGTAGCGTCTCTTTTGCTTTCCCACAAATGTCAGAGAGTGGCTCTCTTCTGAGCTAGGACGTTGGATATGATAGAGCCCACACCCCATCCATGGCATCTCCTGGGCGCACGTCCCATCCCAACATCTTCCCAGGTATTGGAGTGAAGCAGAAGGGGACTCACAAAGTCTGGCAGACGACCGGCTGTGCGTGAGCCAAACGGACCCACTGGGATGCACAGAGATGAAATCGTGCCACCCCCTGCTGTGCTGCAGACCAGTCTGGAGCACTCAGGGCCTCCGGGGAAGAGAGGGACGCTGCAGCGGTTGAGTCAGTGCCTCTGAGCTCACACTCATAAAAAACCTGCAGGGCACAGCGGCTGGAAAGGCTGGCGATGCGATGCGCAATACAGCAGTGGTTTCTCCCTCTCGGTTTGCCATGACCTCTTCGCAAGGCAGCTTTTGGCGCTGAGGTTCACATCCTCTCCGGATCTACTGGCTACGTCAACTTGAAATTGGCTCTACAAAAATACCTCCCCAGCTCCACACGCACTTCACCGCTGAGGAGACAGAGGTCTAAAATCCCCGTGTGCTGGTTGCTCGCAGGGCAGATACCCGTCAGTGAGGCAAACCTCACCTTGGGGATGCTCAGGATAGCTCTGGCTCACGCAGCTCCCCCCTTCCAGCTCAGCTCCCCTTCAGGACGTGTGCTGCTTTGGCTGGGGAACGCTAGTTCTTTAGCAACTCGACGTCCAGAAAAACCTGCAGTCACGCAACTATATATAGCCCGAGAGAGGCCGTGAATATGGTGACGCAGTCTGGAAGTGGTTCCTGGCTGTTCTCCAGCAGCTGGGAGCAAGGCGAGTGGTTTTTGCTTTTTAGGGGCAGTGGTGTGCAGGGGAGGTGGGGGCCAGGGCGTTGGCAGCATGATGGGCTCAGAGGGGACTTCATCCTCACACGGCTCTGAGGGCAGGCTGGTGGGGTGAGCCAGCAGATGTGATGCCACTCGTGGTGTTTGGGGCACGGGAGGGGTTTCAGTGGTGTAGCTACCTGGTCCACGACTGAAGGTTCCTGTTAGACAGGACTTGGAGAAGTGGAGAGACTCACGGAGACTAGTGGCATTTCATGCTGTGGGGCTGGGGACCCCCTTTAGCCCTGAAAGAGGGGTGAAGTCTGTCAGTGATGGGACTCCTGGGAGGCTCACAGAAATGGCTCTGATCTCACCCCCTGGTTTCCTCTGGCCTGAGGACTGTAGCGTCTCCTGGGCTGTGAGACCCCATCAGAAGGGATGCACAAAGCCATCACCACCAGTCATGGCTCCAGCAGGACCAAAGCGCAGCAACGAGCCAGCTATCCCCTGCCTCCCCCTGCCTCCCACCCTACACATTGCCCTGAGGGCACCCTAACAGAGTGGTGGAGACCCCTGGCTGGACACCATGCTCAGTGGGTGTCTCTTTCCTGCGCAGGGAGGCAAAGCCAGCTGTGACCGGGTGGTGGGATGGAGTCAGTGGGGACTGATGCCTCACTGGGTGCCATGATCGTGTTGAAACTTGTTCAGACTCGGCCACCTCCATTTTGCTGAAGCGCTGGCAGCAGCTGGGAGCATCCCTGGGCAGGAGCCACGGCACAGCACACCCTCCCCCAGGGGATGCTGCGCCCGTGGCAATAAGGGCTATCCAAAGAGGAGGTGGGACGTAGGAAGGGACATCTCCAATCTGGCCCCCAAAGTGTCCCTCTCTACTTCCCTGCTGGGGGTCTGGCCCCCACGCTGCAGAGGATGTCTGTGCCGGCAGCTCCAGCATCGCCCTCCCTTCTTGCCCCACCAGCCACTGCTGCCACGAGTCCTCCGCTGGCCCCAGAGCCTGGGGAGCGCCCCCGTCTGTGCAGAACATGGTGGGACGGAGAGGTCTGGTGGCCAGGGAGAGGTGCAGGGCTTCAGCCAGGACACACTTTGGCCCCGCTCATGACCCAGAGCCACGTTCGGTGCCTGGCTGCCGAGTGGGAACATCTGGGGCCCTTTCCAGGCCAAATTGCAGGCTGGCTTGGCAGGATTTGGCCTGCCAAATCTCTGTCTGCT
Source organism: Larus michahellis (assembly GCF_964199755.1). Taxonomy (NCBI): domain Eukaryota; kingdom Metazoa; phylum Chordata; class Aves; order Charadriiformes; family Laridae; genus Larus; species Larus michahellis. Next base: position 1,190,695 of record NC_133906.1, on the reverse strand, counting down.
AGTTAAAGCCGCCTGGGAGGTGTTGGGGGGAGTTCATCCCCTGCATCAGCCCAGGTGGCTCACCCCGGTCAGACCCTCAGGGTGCACCCCAAAGCGGGAAATCTGGCCCTTGACCCCTGCTGCAACCCGCCAGCTTGTTGCACCTGCCCATGCAAGAGGGAAAGGGGGCTGCAGTCCCAGCACCCCTCCACGTCTGGACGTGCAGACCTTGTCTGCAGGTTGCTTTTCCTGGGACAGATCCCCTTTGCCACATGTACAGGTTGATTGTTAACACTGGAACCTACTGATGGGAATCGGAATCAGTTTCTGGTTGGCTCCACAATTGCTCTGAATGATTCTCATGCCCAAAGACCCCGACGGAGGCTGGGGAGGACAGCAGTAAGCCTGGCACGTTGTCCTGGGTGGTTCATCCCACAGGCAGCTCCAGCAGGCAAAGAGCGCCCAGGAAAGCAAGGGGCCCGGGTCTAACACACCTCGTAGTTCTTGCCACATCTCCTTCGCTGACTGCAGGAGCAGTCCTGGTCCTCCTTACTAATATTTGCATGTCTATGGTCAACATTACGGGAAAAAGCATGGGAGAGGCGGGTGACTAGCACCCACAGAGCAAGGGGACTGAGCACCCCGTCCGGCACCTTGTCCCCATGCGAACTCCCGTCTCTGCTCCAGCAGTGGTAACTCCGGGTTCAGGCTGACCTCTTCCCTGCTCGTGCTCAGACGCACAGCTCTCTCCTGTACGCTGAAATATTAATCCGTAGGTTTTACAGTGCCGAAGGAGCAGAGAGTGCCACAGCATGAGCGCTCGGAAGCAGACGGCGCTGCTGCACGGAAATCTATGCCCAAATGCTCCATATCATATCGTACAGCATATGTCTAGAGACAGGCCAACAAATTTAGACCTGAAAATGCGTATAATTGCCAGGCAGGACTTTGAGGCTGGAAGGGCTTCAAAGAAAACAGAACTTGTATGCCTTGACAGCGGTGCGGTGGTACTCCGGGCACTAAGTTTAGTGGGACAAACCCTACCTTTGCATGTTCCTTAGTCCTAGCGATGCCTGAAGGTCAAATCTGGCTCATTTAAGAGCCTGCTTCAGCAGCACTTAAGTATTTGTTGGTTTGGCTCAAAAATAGAGCTTGCTGGGTTTAGCACGATACACAACATTCCCATATAGCTCTTTTTCTCTCTTCCTACTATCTCTGCTGCTTAGTTTTTTTTCAATGCATTGCCTAGAAACTGCCCTGCAAAAGTGGAAAATGCTGTCACTGGCAGAGGATCTTACTTTGGTCAACGACTCGTGGCTGAGAGCAGCATGTGGGACTGCTGGTGGAGACTGGTTCCCCTGGAGAGCCAGGCACTGTGCCTCTCCTGGTCCCCAGCACGGGTCCTCAGGCAGCAATGCCGCCGTCCTCTGCTTCAACACACCCTCGTCCCCATGGTGTCAACCAACCTCGAGGGGAACCAAGCCTGCAGGAGAGGCAAGATATCTTCAGGCAGGTCCCCAGCAGCGCTGCCTTGCTGGGGCAAGCATCTCGGAGGTGGTGTTAGGTGCCTTGGATGGCTTGCATGGGCAGCAGGGTCACCTGCATTGCGGCGTGACCCACCCCAGGGGGTATCTGTCTGAGTGCTGTCCCTGTCGGTGACGCCGGCACTGTCAGAGGCCTCCTGCCAGCTCCTGGCGTTCCACCGTGGGCAGTGCCATGCCTGGGCATGCCCCAGGTCTGGGAGGGATCATGGAACCATAGAATGTGTTGGGTTGGAAGGGACCTCTAAAGGCCATCTAGTCCAACCCCCCTGCAGTCAGCAGGCACATCTTCAACTAGATCAGGTTGCTCAGAGCTTCATCCAGCCTGGCCTTGAATGTCTCCAGGGATGGGGCCTCCACCACCTCTCTGGGCAACCTTGGCCAGTGTCTCACCACCCTCAGTGTAAAGAACTTCTTCCTCATGGCTAATCTAACCTGCCTTGCTCTAGTTTAAACCATTGCCCCTCGTCCTGTCGCCACATGCCCTTGCCAACAGCCCCTCCCCAGCTTTCCCAGAGCCCCTTTAGGGACTGGAAGGGGCTTCAAGGTCTCCCCGGAGCCTTCTCTTCTCCAGGCTGAACACCCCCAGCTCTCTCAGCCTGTCCTCATAGGAGAGGTGATGTGAATCTGTGTGAAGGACAGTCTTGTCAGCCCTCGCAGTGGGAGCGGGGAACCTCACCCCAACTTCCCACCGCGCTTCCCATCACCTTTGCTCTGAGGGATCTCCTCCCACCTCCTCCGCACGCCCCAAGCCATCCCTGGCAGCATCACCAGCAGCATCCCCGAAACCCCCTCCCTGCAGCGTCTTCTCCCCAGGCTCCTGCCCTCCCTGCCAGCACAGCGGGGAGCCTTTGGGTTCTCCCAAGCCCTTATTTTATTTCGGAAGCCAGGTAAAACCCAGTAGTTTTTAGGATCTGTGTTGGCAGGGAAGAGTGAGCAGATGGTGCCCTAAAATCCCTGCGCCCCGAAGAGTGAGCTAGCGATCGTTTTTGAAGCTCTCGAGATATTTTTTTTTTTTTTTTTCCCAGATCCTGCTGAGTCTGGCGAGGACTATAATTGCAGCTTGGACTGGCTGGAGAGGGCAATACCCGGATGGGCTCCCTGCCTTTCAGGCTGTAATTGGGCCCTGGCGATACAAAGCACAAAGCTTTTTCCTTCCTGTTTGCTGCGCTCCCTCTGTGAAACCTTCCCCTGCCTGTGCTGTGCATGCTGGAAAATATGTAAATACCAGGGCACAGGAGAATTACTCCCTCGTGCCTGCGCCACGTCTGAAATACCCATTAAAAATATATGTTCCAAAAAGAGCACCTCTGCACTGAAGCACAAACTCTCCTGGCAATGGGGGGCTTTTTGAAGGGAGCGGGAGGGAGCGGATCAAAGGGTTTCGCCACACACGTCGCCGGCAGAAGGGACAACGTGGCCATCCCAGCTAAATTAGCAGCAGGAACGGATGTTTTGGAGGCTACACAAAATCAATAGGACTATCTGGAAATGCCTGGCGTTCGCGCAGGAGATTGTAATTCAGCAGCAGGGCCCGCAGCGCGGTGCCGCGGCTCGGCCGGCGGTGCCAAGCCCGGAGAGGGATGCAGCCTCCGGGGATGCTGTGAGCCAGGGAAGGGGGATGAGGGGATGAAGCAGGCGGGGGGTGAAAGGGGCTGCTGGGGCATGGGCTCATGCAGCAATAAGCAGGTCTACCAAGGAGCCTTGTGGATGTGCATCTCCCCCAGTATGGCCACGTCAGCCCGGTTTCCTCCAGTGGGATGGGGCTCTGGTGGCAGGGGGAGCTGCCTCTGCGGTGCCGCATGACCTCCCTGCCCTGTCTGTGAGGTCCCAGCTCGGGATACAGCGTGGTGGGAAGAGAAGGAGCCCAGTGCTGCACGTATCCTCCTGGCCCCTTCCTTGTCTCATGGTCTTGGGTGCCTGGGGAGATAATTACATGTAAATTTGCTGCTAAATCTCCCCTTCGGCTTGGCAGGGGACACTAAATTGTCCCGATGACCCCAAGTGATGTAGGAGCACAACCTGGGTTTTCTAGGAAACCTGAGAGGAGCCTGGGAGGGTGTGGGAGATGAGGGTCTGGTGATGCCTGCGGTCCTGGTCTCCTCCCGAAACACCTCAGGGACGCGCCCGGGGCCGGGGGAGCCACCACGCAGTGGCTCGTCTCTGCAAGCTGGGCACTGGGATCTCTCGCAGCTCCAGCCGGTGAGAAAGGGCAACCCACAGAGAGGTTTTCTTCCTCTTCAAAGGGATTCAGTGTTTGGCTGGAGCTTTCAAAGGAGATTTAAAAAGAGAAGATAAAAAAGAAAGTTAAAAGCTGCCCAGTGAGGGGTGGAAACAGGAACGTGGGGAGAGATCAGGGGCAGCGCCGGCAGCAAAGCAATGGCAAGACACCGACCGGCGCCGGCGAGCGGTGGGGAGAAGATGAGGAGAGCCTTCATCACACAGCTGTCCGGCCAGGGCATCTCTTCCCATCCTCCAGCGCCTGTGTCTGTCATGGCCAGCTGCGAGCTGGGTCCCGGCATGTCCTCAGCCCTGGAGAGCCCTGACCCAGCGAGAGGAGTGGGGCTACAGGCCAGCTGTGGTGGGCAACCGCCATGGGAGCCGGGGAGCCGTGCTCGGGGGAGCGGGACCGTCAGCGTGGGAAGGGTGGGATGCGGCGGGGACGCAGAGCGAGACACCGGGAGGGAAAATGTTAATCAACCGCAGTGCCTCCCTGAAAGGAGCCAAATGTAAATGAGATAATTAAGCTATTATTTAAAGCCGGGAGACGGTGGGGACAGGCCCGGGGTGGCCGGACTGCATTTTAATCAGCTGCCTGGCTGGGGCTGGTGAGCCCGTGCTGGCGTCCCTGCCTCTGCTCACGGGCTCCCCGGGCACCGCACAGCCCCTCCGCCAGCTGCGGGGCCGCGGCCACGCCGTCACCTCCACCCAGCCACCGCCACCCTTCTTCCCCAGGAATCCTGCCAGACCAGGGGTGAAGGGTGCAGGTGTGGGTGTACCTCTGCCCGCGTTACCACCTCTCTGCGGGATTTCAGTGAGGCGGCAGGAACCCCTCTGGTGCCTCAGTTTACCTGCTGTCACTGTTTCGGGTGCTAAAATCTAGTACTGAGAGTAAGCAGTAGCAGTGAGGATAGATCACAGGTAGAACACAAATGCTCCCATGATGTTGACTGGGCTGACCTCCAAAGGCAGTAACGGGGCTTTGGGAGCCTTTTTTTGCCTTCTTGAATGGAGTTACAAGGTGACCAGAAGAAATCCGAGTAATTGCCCTGTAGCTCGGCTCCCCCACCTCTGGAAGCAGCGTTGATGCTTCAGAGAAGCTCCCAGCACAGTGGGGAGCTCCAAGGTCGCTTGTCAACTGTGGTGAGCCAGCGAATGTGGCAGGACAGGATTTCCTTCCTGCATTTCTTTGTTTTGGTCAGGAATGGAAAGGAAAGCCACGTCCAAAGCCGTCCATGACAAGGGGCATGAACTCGTTTCGTTCCCTGTCATCAGGACCATCCTTCCCCGTGGTGGAAGACCCGGTTCCTGGAAGCAGCGACTTCTGAACAGCGGGGAGAAAGTGGATGGTTGTTCCCTGCCTCTTCTCATACACCAACTGGGATCTAGGTGAAAGGAAGTTAGTAGGGGCCAGGTTCAAAGGAAACCCGAAGAGATGTTTGTTCTGTGAAGCATCCTTAAGGGGAGCTCCTTGCTGCAGGGGGAGCGGGTGCTCCCGCTTCGCATGGGAGGTGTGAGTTGAAAGACAGTAGGAAAAAGCCCACGGAGAGCTCTTAAGGAGAAAGGCAGAACCCCTCTAGCTCAGAAAGCCCCGCTCCATGAATGCCTGGAGATCAGGAGAGCAGGAAAGCATTACACACGCCGGCCACGTTTGTAATCTCTTCCCCAGGCATCTGGCACTGGCCCCGATGGAAACAGGGGACCGGGCTGGAGGAACATCTACTGTGTGCCTATAACACAGCCCTTATCTTTCAAGAGGCTTTCTTACTGTATGGTTAAAGAGTAAATTAAAAGCCTGATCCAGAGTGGCTTTCAAGTGCCTTACTCTTATTTAGGTACCTAATTCCTGCAATTTCCATGCCTTTGGAGATCTGGGCCCTTAAATCCTGAAGACACTTCAGAAAATGTTATCCAGCATCCCCTCTTAGCAAAAGATTACCCTGGTGCCCTTCCACCGCCAGTCCATGGACCCCCGAGCACCCGGCCAGCCACAGCACTGACCCCTGCCCATGCGCGGTGGGATCCTGCGCCGTGTCCTTTCCTGGGGGCTGCGGGAGCCGGCGGGGTGGCTGCGGAGGAGGCTGGTATTTCCAAAGCGCACTGCCGGGGAGCACCACACCGACCCACCCAAGCGTGAATCCAGCCTCCCCCTGCTTTATTTGCCCAAAGCAGCAGTGGTTTTTTTTTTTCCTTCTCTCCACCCACCCAGCCAGGCTGCAGCTGCCTTCCCTCTCCCAGGCCTGGGGAGGGACTTCAGGTGCAACCGAGCTATAAATACTTGGCACCGACAACACTGCAGTTGTGCTGCGTTTTCATTTGTACACTCAGTGTGTGCACGGGCAGGGATTGCCTTTATACTTTCCGGATTAGGAAATGGGTTTGCATCGTCATTCTTTCCCTTTTTCCCCTCCTCATCTCTCAGGGTGAGGCGGGTGCCATCATCCATACTGGTGAGGTCCTTCTGGGTTCAGTCACGGACTGTCTCCGGGGCTCAGATCTCAGCAGCCCGGGGCACGATCACACAGGTTTAGCTTGGCAGCTACGCTGGAAGTGCTTTATAGCTCGGAAACCATTCGAGGAATGAAGAAAGCAAATCCCCATGTGATTTACGTAGCCGATCCCCTAGCGATGAGGAGGTGATGCTAAGTCTGGAGTTGCACATGGCGCAGGGGTTGCAATGCCTCAGTCCGAACTGACCATCAGATGACGTGAAACGGGGAATAGTGGAGATAAAACAGGCGGCTCTTGGTGGTTTCTTTGCCACAGGAAACAATTTGCATTTCTTTTTATTTTTTTTTTCCCCCTGATACTCCTAGGCAAGACAAAATTAGCCTTTCTCTGAGCTATGGGATTTACCGCTGTGTGACTCAGTTTCCCTAACAGTGATCTAGGGACAACAACCCTTTCTTTCCAGACAGCAGTGTGGGAAGGTTCATGCACCTCTTCCTTGAGGCAAAGCTCTGTCCAGAACATCCATACGGGAAGAAACTCTATACATGTGTGTCTTTAATCCCAATTCCAGGACCGAGTGTTTTCCAAACTGCTGGTGAGCATGTGACAGGACCACACAGCTGCACGTGCTGGAGACACGAGGAGATGCTGACTGGGCAGCTGCTGTGGAAAGCACAAGCCCAGCCGGGTGTCTTCATCCCTTGGGGCCAGCAAAGGCCCCAGCAGTGGACCCCAGGGAACAATCCGTTTTATGCGGAAGGAGATGCTCAGGAGCTCAGAGGAAGCCTCGCAGTGCCTTGGCCTCTCTGCCTGTGAAGGAAGCACCCAGGGTGGGCAACCTCCATTTGTAGAGGTCTACTTACAGATATTTCAAGGTAGCAGGGCTGACTCCTGGCCTTGTTGTGTCTGTATTGAGCAGAGGAGGGAGGTCGCCTGCCCTGAAGCTTGACACCGTCCTGAAGAACTTGTTCCCACCACCCAATTTGGGGTGGCAGTGTGGCTGTGAGGTGGGCAGGGCTGTGGACCACGCTGAGTGGGACCCGGCGACATTGCAAGGCTGGACCTCCGTGCCTGGAGGGGGAAAACTTGGTGCTATGGCCCGCCGCTCTGGCACAGTTTAGCAGGCTTCCAACAACGCTACCGGCACGAGTGGTCCTTGGCCTGCTGATGGGCTGGGGGACTTGGGGCAGGGGGGGAGTGCTTTTACAGCTTGCACAGTGATTCTAGGCAAATCCACCTTAGGATCAGACGAAACTAAATAAAAAACCGACTCAGTGCCCCAAGCACGTGTGAAGTTGTTTTCTCAAGGGTTTGTCCAAACGCCGAAGTTCCCATTCTCCCAGCAGGAAGAGGAGAGAAAAAAATCCAGGCACAAAAGCTTCAGGAGCAGGAGCTGGCTGGCGAGGGTGGGACGGGGGCCAGGGCTGGGCGCCGTGCGGTGGCAGTAATTTTCCACACGCAGTGGATTAGGTGAGGCTCTCGGTCAGGAGCGAATTCTGTTTTTTTTCGCCTTCTTCCCCACCTCCAGAGACCGGTGTTGGATGGGAGCCCGGGAGAGGCAAGATAAAGGTCTTCTCTATCAGACAGCTGTTGAAAGATCTAAAATAAAGAGGCAGGCATCGCTCGGAAACCGTTAGAGGCAGCAAATGTGAAGGGTAAACTGCAGGACAGGTACTGTTTGTCGCCTTGAGAAGCCTTTGAAGATACCTTCTCTCCTGGCCGGGGCAGCTCTCTTGACCTCCGGCTGCCTGGGGCTCTCTGGGGCTCGGTGAGCTGCTGCCCCAGTAGGATGGGCACGGGGTGCTTGCTCAAAGCACAACAGCTGTTTGCCAGCCAGAGACGAGAGAGCGTCATTTTGCACCCGGTGGGAGGCAGGGCTGGGGTAACCATCCAACCTCGGACCCTCCCTCCATCCCTCCCGCCGTCCCCAGGGATGGCGGCTGCAGCTGAGGGCGTACAGCTGAGCCGAGCTCATCTCCCAGTCATGGTTACATCCAGCCCTGACTCCGTCCTTGCCGTCCTTCATGTCCCAGCCTGGACACATCCCCGAGCAGCCAGGCTGCCCCCTCCCCAGGCCGTTCCTGCCCCTCCTGCCATGCGTCAGCCCCGAAGTCCCGGGATGACGCGGGTTGGGCACGGGGCACACACCGTGGGCCTGGCCATGGCGTGGTTGCCACGCTGCGGTGTGTCACCAACCTAATCGGATCTCACGCTCCAAGGAGCAATTTGCTTCCCCATGGGAAAGCCTGAGATGTTTGCGCTGGGCCTCGCACGTGGCTCCCCACCCGCGGCGCTGTGCCCAGCGGGGCTCGGAGGGCTGGTCAGCGGGGCCAGCAGGGATGGCTGGGGCTACTGGGCAAGCATGCTGTGCTGGGCTCTGCCCCGAGACAGGAGGTACTGGCTGGGCCACCCCAGCGTGGCCACAGGGAGCTGGCTCCCAGGAGGACTTCTTGACCCCTCTGCACCACCCATTCAGTCACTGTTCCATCCCATCCCATCCCATCCCATCATATCCCATTTTATCCTGTCTCATCCCATCCCATCCCCTCCATTTTATGCCATGCCATGCCATCCCATCCTCTCCCTTCTGTTTTATTCTGTCCCGTGCCCTCTGTTTTATGCCACCCTCTCCCATCCCACCGCACGCCATTCCATCCCCTCTGTCTTACCCCGTCTCATCCTGTCCCACCTGTCCCGTGCCATCTCGTGCTATCCCATTCCATCATCTCCTGGCCATCTCATCCCTCTCTGCCTGTCCTGTCCCCTCCTATCCTCCCCAAAGCAACAGCTGTGTCACTCTCTGCATCTCCCGGTGACCAACCTTGTGCAAGTCTCTGGTCCCGACCAGTCCCCCACGGCCACCAGTTTCTCCTCCATCCCATCCCCATTCTCGCTGGGTGCATGTCCCATGGAAGCAGGTGGTGGGGCGGCGGAGCAGAGCCAGGACACTCTCCCTCGGCTGCCACAGCACTCACCCGCTTTCATCAGGGACCAGAGGCTTCCAGGACAGGCAGCAGTGAGCCCAGGGCAAGCTGCTCCCAGGGCATCCCTCTAGCACGAACTTCCCCCAGGACACTTTTTCTACAGCTCCTGTCCAATGCGTCTGCCTCCTCCTTGGGCAATTTTGCACATATCCAGCACTGAGTCATGGACAAATGTCAAGCAGGGGCTGATTTACTCCAAATTAAGTGGCGAGAGTCTGATTCTGTGGCATGCAGAAAGGATGGTTAGAGTGGGGTCCTAGCCCTGGGGAAGGCAGGGACCAGGCTTTCACCTGGTGTTGGGGTACGGCTGCCTTTTGATTTTTGCAGTTACCGAAGGAAATGATATAGACCTGCCCTTGACTCAGCCATTTTATAGCATCTCTGGAGCTCAGTGAAGCTGGCGCTAAACCTCGGTCGCTTTGATCATGACAAATAGGAGCTGGGAAGCCAAATTCAGTGCAAAGTCACCGTCTGCCTGTGAAGCTGCCGCTTTTTCAGGTTTTAGTTGTCTATCTGGTGCGCGGCTGGTGACTCTGCCACCTGCACTGCTGGGGCAGGGATGGGGCCATCTGAGCTCCTGCTCCGTGAATCCGGAGGAGCCTTGGGATGCTGGTCAGACCGGTCCTGCCCATGGCTGCTCTCACCTCTGTGGGAGGACTTGGCCTGGGGGATGCTGAGAGACGGTGCCTCCGACCTCAGCTACATTGGTGTCTTCAGCTTGTGGCAGAGCTTGTGCTTTTGAGTCCTTGATTGTGTCTTTCTGGGCAGGAAGATGCCCCAGGGTGGGCAGCTGGGGGGTCACAGGGTTGCCGTCCTGGTTTGCTGGCTGGAGATGAATGCCCAAGTCTCTGTGAGGACACCAGTGGTGGCCCAGGTCACCCAGCTTCTGTCCTCCTCAGTTATCCCTGCTTCTCTAGAAGCTTGGCTGGCTTTGTGGCAGGGTGCAAGGCAGGGGACACCATGTAGGGCTGCAAGCCCCACTGAGGAACAGCCCAGGTATGTGTTTTTCAGCCGCTGGGCAGAGGGAGCCGTGCCCAAGTGCTTGGATCTCTCCAGGCACCAGCATGAGGTCCACGGGTCTCCTGGAGAGGCAGACAAGCCGGGATGTCTGACTGGGGGGTGCTCGCAGTGCTGGGAGCGTATGCGCCCCATCCCCGCTGCGCCGCCACGGCTGCATCCCCAAAGGGGTGCGCCCGGAGGGACGGCAGGTCCCCTGAGCCCCGATGGGCTGCGGCGTGGGGTGCGCATCCCTCCCGGTGTGCACACGGGGAAGGGGGTGTCGTGAGCAGGCGGTGGGATGCAGTGGTGGTGGTGGGGGAGGCGCCATCCTCTCCCCGCTCCCACTGCGCCGCGCTCTACTTGCCGCGGTCCCCAAGCTCCCTTCCCTTCCCCTCCGCTGCCTTTTATGCAGCTCGCCCAAGGCTCCAGGGCCTGGGGATCTTTCCAGGCTTCCCCAGCTGGGGTTTGGCAGCTCTAATTTTAGGCACTTCTCAGTTTTGCTTTCTCGCCACTCGGTTGAGGAAAAGCGCTTGTGCAGGGAGGCGAGCCTGGCCCTTCCCCACCGCTGCTGGCTTTCTCTTTGTCTCTCTCCCCTGCACGCTCCTGCCCGGTGCCTGCTGCACCGAGACGCTGGTGGACATTAATAAGTCCCTTTTTAAAGCCGGCGCTCTCGCAGGGGTGCAGGGTGGGGGCGCACATGGAGCCAGGGCCCACTCAGACCTTCTGCTGCCCCTTGGTGACGCTTGCCAGACCGTGGCGTGACACCCCATGGCCCCCTGGAAACACTCGGAAGGGCTCAGGTCCGGGCTGAGGGGCTGCGGGCTCGGAGGAAAGGCAGCCAAGGACAGCAGATGGGCCACGTTTTAACTGCAGTGACCCAACCCCTTTCAGGCCAGCTGAGTCTCTGGGGAGAAGACAGGGAACACCTTGCTGCAGGAAACCCAAAATCTCAATGCGCATCAAAAAAAAAAGTGATCAGACCAATCCACGCACGGAAAACACAGCAAGAGTGAATTCAGCCCTTAAATTGGCCCTTGCTTCCCATTAGAGCTGCTGCAAGATTGATCCCGGACCAGGGCAGCCCTGGGGCTGAGCCAGTACCGCCGGTGAGTTTGAATTCAACAGCCCAGGCTAAGGGCAGCCCTGGGTGCGCAACAGGGTGTTTTGCCCAAAGTCCTTGCTGTGCAATTTGGACACAAAAGTGGAGCGTAACAGCACCCCCCCTCCCCACACCCCGAGGGAAAATACCTTCTGGGGAAGGGAAGGAGAATTTTTTCCCCAAGGAGGAAAATATGAGGTGAGTGGGACAGGGGAGGTGGTGGCATCTGGGCGAGCGGGCTGAGCTGGCCGGGCTGGATCCTGCCCACAGGGCGCTTCTGCCTGCACGCAAGAGGCACGTTGGGTTTTGTCCGGTGTATCCGACGGGCTTTCATCTTCCAGCGGGGAACGGCTGGGGCTGGAGCTGTCTAACTGGATTGCAAGCTGCCTGCTCCTGTAAGGGCTCTGCATCCCATTATCCATAAACCTGTTCATGGCACACGGCTAATTCAGGCAATTTGCGACACGTTTATGCTGTCGATATAATAACCAACCCGTCGGCCTTAGCTGGGCTGGAGCACCGTGTCATGAACAGCAATCTGCAAATCAGGCTCTTAACGTCAGCCCTGCTGTCCCTGCAGATGGGGTGCACGGCCGGGGCTGGGGACGGGCGGCAGGACGCGTGCCATGGCCCGGGGGAGGGCATGCCAGCGCAGGGTCCGGCATGTGTGTGCACCCACCCTGCTTTTGGAGCCTCTCCGGCGCCCGCGGGGCAGCGGGCTGGCAGGGTCCCCAAGGAAGCCCTGCCCTGCAGGTGATAGGAAGCTTAACTGCTCCCCCCACGCTGGCACCCCTCTTGTCGCAGGTTTGCAGGACCCAAATCCAGCGTTATCAGAGGGCCACAGCGGCGGCGAGGGGCCCAGCTGGCTCCTCTCGCCCTCTCCGCTCCCCATCGCTCACGTGGAGCGGTGGGTGGACGCGGCTCTGGCTCTGCTTTGCTGCCAGATTATTTCTGGGCACGGCCACAGACGGACGCCGCAGGGAGTGCGCAGGCTGCGGAGCGGGGCCGTGCGGGGAGCCCTGCTGCGGGGCGCAGCGGGGGGTACGGCAGTGCCGGCAGCTGGGCGCCGGGACCACTCCCGCTGTGCCGGCGGTGCCCGCCGCCTTCCCGGCAGCCTCTCCCCATCCATCGCCGGCCCCGCGGCGGCGGTGGCCGCACCGTGGGTAGGCTGCCCGCTGACACCGCTGTCCTCCCCCTCCTCCCCGCCGGCTGCGAGCGCGGTGCGTCATCCGGCGCTTGGCTAATTCGGGGGCAACTATTTTGCGCCTGCGATGGATCACACCACGTGCTGCGCCAGGGCCCCCGCGCTCCCTGGCCCAGATGCCGCCCTCCCGCCTGGACCGCTTCTCCCTGCCTCCCGTAACCAAGGAGAGAAATTAGCAGCCAGGGGAAGCAGTGCTTTCTGACGCAGGGCTCGCACCGCCGCTAATCACCCAGCGCCAGGAGCTGCTCCAGGCCCCCCTCCTCTCCGCCATCACGGCCGCCCTGACCCCGTGCGCGGGGAGGGTCAGGGACCCGGGGCTGATTCGGGTTTGAGTACGGCTGTCACGGTCCCCCCGCCGACATGGGCGCCGTGGGGGGATGCTTCAGGGCATCCACGTTCACCCAGGGGTGACGCTGCTCCTGAGACACCCTGGTGCAGGTGGGCTCTTCAGGAGGACGGCTGCCATGGACATCATGGGGCTTTGTCCCAGCGGGTGGGGGATGAAGGGCCATGTCTGCTGCAGGGTCTCCTCTCCGGGTCCCACACAGGGGCTGGGGAGCATCTGCAGAGGTCAACCAGGCACCCATCAGGATGGAGAGGGGTCTCTGCATGCACGGGGAGGCGGTGGGGGGGGGGGTGAGGTGGGCGCCCGCCAGGCGCTGGCTCCGCGGCGGATCTGTGGGATGCCCAGGATGGGGTCACGTGCCCTTTGGAGAAGATGCCTGTGTGGGAGTTTGCCTCGGGGAGAGCTGTTCGAGCAGAGCTTTTCCTCCTCGCAGCCCCCACGCTCTGCGCTCCCGACGCGGCTGGCAAGCCGTGGGTGCCGGCAGAGCCGCGATGGGTGCAGTGGTGGCAGGAGCATCCTCCCCAGGTGCCCATGGGTGCAGGCGGCCAGCAGCCAGGCTGTGTGTCCCTGAGAGGCCGTGCCAAGCGCTGGAGCTCACGCACACGCGCACACAGACACACACAGTGCTGCATTTGAGCCCCACCAGGTCGCCTGGAAGCTGAGGCTGATTTTGATAAACCTTCTCAGGCTCAGCCTCAGCGGGATCCAGTGTCTTCCTGCATGGATGGACATAGGAAAGCCAGCTCGCGTGGATGGATGTGCTTTGCAGGGTTGTGTATCCCCATCCTCACCTCCAGGCGAGGGCAGGGTCACGGGGGAGAGAAGGGGAGGAGGTGGCTCGGAGACATTTGTAGCCCCGATGAGACCTCAAGAAATGTCCCTGAAGCACATGCAGTCCCCGAGGACGTGCGAGAGGGGATGCACAGGCTCCTGCTCCAACACAAGAGGGATGCAGCACGTTCTCCGCTGCGTAAAATGGAGCAGGATGCGGAGGGAAGAATGGCTTTGAACAGTCAATTTCCATCGCTGAAAGCTGACAAGTTTAAAACAGCTAATGTGCCCCGCAAGATGAGGCCTTCAGAGATTTACAGCTCTCCTCGGCTGACTGCTCCCATACGGTGTGCATGTCAGCCAGGGAGCCTTTTAAAGAACCAAGATAAAGCTGCAGCGTGGCCGCATTGCCCACCAAATGGATGGCAGAGGGAGAAGAAAGGAAGGAGAGAGGTTGCTGCGTGTGTTTTTTTCCCATCAGACAGGCTGCTGAGCTCATGTCCCCTCCTGCAGCCACCGCCACAGAGTTACTCCAGGTCAAGGTCGAAGCAGCCCTCTTGGAGCAAAGTTTTTCCGAAGTGCTGCAGGTGGAGGTTTGCAAAATGCTGCAGGTGGAGGTTTGCAAAATGCTGCAGGAGCCATCAGGTGCCCACTGGGGTGGCCTGGGGTGGGTGTCAGCGGGACCTGTGGGTGACACCAGCTGGCAGGGTCCATCCTATGGGGCAGGACAGCCCCATGGGGCGAGGGAGCCCTGGGGATGGGGGATAGACAAGAACTAGCCTGAGTTAGCTGGCTGGCTGGAGTGGGTGGGATGGTGGGGAACAGGGTCCTGTGTGGGGTGGACTAAGAGAGTCGGGTCTCAGCAGGGTCCCAGCCAGGGTCAGCATCCCCCAGCGGGCTCACACAAAGTTTAGGGGCTGCTGCGAAGGTCCTCAGTGCTGCCGCCTCCCTGCTTTCTGTGCCGTGGCCAGGCCAGGCCGGCGTGTCACGGGTGGTCCCCGGGGCAGCAGCATTCTTGATGTGACCTCTCTGTTCCTCCGAGCTCTCTGCTCCAGCCAGGAGCATTGTGTGGTTGAGCAAACCTGTGATCAGCACCGAGCCTTGTGGCGTGCATTGTGGCCTCAGATGGCCAGGACCATGGCTGGGGGACCTTGGGCACATGAGGGTGTCATGGGACCTGCCTGCCGGACCCCAGCATACTTGTGGTGTCTGCAGCGTGGGAGCCGTGTCTGCCCTCACCTCCTGCTCCTGCTCTGCCTGGTGGAGACATCCTCTGTGGATGCCAGGAGGCAAGTCACGTTCCCTGAGGTCAACCAGAAGAAATGGGCTGAATGCACCATGTCCCGAGAGCACCTCTGCCTCCCCACCAGAGCCACGGCACTGGCTGGGATGGTGGTGTTTGCAGAGTATGGCACTGGTCCCTGTTTCCAGGACCATGCAAGCAGCTGGTCTGGGACACCCACGTCTGCTGGACTAACAGTGCCCCACATCGGTCCCTCTCGCCTCCCCAGCCTGGCTCAGGCCCTCCTGTGTAGAGCAAAGCTGCAGCCATGTCAGCAGGCTGCTACTGCATCTGAAGAAGACGAAGCTGGTGACAGGCGGGGCCAGGGATCCTCGTTCCTAGGCAGGCCGCTGAACCCGGACCAAACTGTCCAGGAAGACCTTTTGTGCCTCCATGTGTCACTCTGTCAGACCGAAGGCTGGTCCCGCTGAGCTCCCCTGCAGCAGCAGCCCATGGGAGAGCTGCCCCATCTGTTGGGTTTGCCCTTGCACGATGCCCATGAAGAGCCGAGCTCCCTGCAGATGCCCCTTGGCCATGGGTACCCAGAAGAGCCACCGGGGCTGGAGGTCTGGGGAAGGAGGCCTTCTCAGAGCCTGGGTGATAATTTTTCTGTATTCCCAACCCCTCAAAAGCAGTGCTCGCTTCCCTGCCTCGGTTGGTCTGCGGACAAAGGTCTGGTGTGACCTGGCCCTGGTGGGGTGCTGGAGAAAGCTCTCCAGGCTGGTTTTGGGCTCAGTGGCAGGAGCAGGGGCTGCCAGCCATGACACTTGGGTGCCGGAGCAGCAGAGCAGCCCTGGCTCCCCTGGGGTGGGAGAAGCCAGCCAGGCCGGGGGAAGCACCGCTCTGTGATGCCCCTCGTCCATCTTGTCCCACCAAGGATAAACAGGACAGGGCAGAAGCGCCACATGTGGGATGCTCAGTGATGGCGTGTCTGGAGATGCTCTCCATCGCTTCTGCCTGTCCTGCTGCCTGGCTCTGCCACCCCAGAGGCCAGGAGATCCCAACTCCTCCATCCAGCCTGGGTTGGGAGTGACTTTCCATCCCAGCAGTTGCTGGTAGCAAGGCTGGGATGTGAGGGGTGGTGGCAGCATCCTGCACCTCAGTGCCATGGTACCACCCGGTCCCTATGCCCCAGGAGTTGGAGAAGCACCCTGCACCCCGGCACTGGCACATGACACTTTGGGTTCCTCAGCTCCTGGTGCAGAGGAGCAGGATGGGGTCCACCAAGCAGGAGAGGGCAGAGCCATTGAGTCCCCTCCGCTCCTCTCCATCACAGCTCCGACCACGGTGGTGGGTGCACACGGGCTTTGAACAACACGCCGGGCAGTTGCCAGCCCTGACGCTGGGGAGGGGGGCACATCATTGCTGTCCTGACCCAGCTGTTTGAGCATGTCTCCTCTGAAACCCCTGCCCTCCTGGGAGCACAGACCCTTGCCCGCTAAGGAGAGAGCCACTCTGGTCCTCGCCGGTTCCTGTGGTGGTCACTGGCAGCAGGCTGCGTGCAGGGCTGGGGATGGGGTGCCTGCGCTGTGCAGTGCCATGGTCCGCCCAAGCAGAGGGGCTCGGGGCATCTCGTCTCCCAGCTGGTCAACGGAGATGTGGGATGGCTCCATTCATCACGCTGCCCGAGATTCACATTGGTACCCGTCCTTCTCATGAGGTGCCCAGCCACGGACAGGCTTCGGGGGCGGTGGGGGAGAAGCATCCCCTTATCTCTTTTTCTCTTTGTGCAAACACACGAGCCCTCTTGGAGCCGCCGTGTGATGCCGCCAGCCGGAAAGCCGCAAAGGCAGGGAGGTTGCCCAGCTTCTGTCTCCTTCCCAGCAGGTGTGGCTGGCCCTGCCAGGCAGATGGCTCCGCGCCTGGCAGAGACGAGCGCCGGCGCCAGGAGCAGCTGGCTCCATCCGTACCCGGGCCAAGAGCGGAGATGCTGAGCAGCGTGGGGAGCTCACGGCAGGCAAACGAGGCAGCGACCTCCCCTGCCAGGCTCAGGTTGTGCTGGGCACCTCTGGGCTCTCAGCACGGGGGGCGTGCTGCCAGCTCCTGCCTCTGCCTGCAGGGAGGGTGTTGGCAGGGACCAGTGGTGCCCCAGAGGAGACGGACGTCTTTTGGGGACAGCCCCAAAGCCCAGCTCTGATGCAGGAACCTCCAAGGCACATCTGCTCCCGTGAGACCTGGATGCCGGTCGTGCAGAGGGGCTTCTCCCTGCGCCCTGTAGCAGCTGGGGCACAGAGATGAAGACCCTGCTCTGAGCCATCAGCTCCCATCCCAGTTTGCTCCTTGCTCCCTGGCTTAATGAATTGCTGGGCAATGAACAGACCAATCTGAAGCCCTGACAGAGCCAGGCCAGGCACTATCTTGTTATTTCTGACCAGCGAAGTGGGGGAAACAGACCTTTTCAGTCCACTGGCAGTGACTCTGAGCTGTTGTGCAGCTCCTAGCACAGCAAGGCAGGACTGAACCAGCCCTCAAAAATCATAACGGAGACAAGAAGATGGGGCACACCACCACCCCATGTTGTGGGGAGGGGTGGCTGTTACCCTAATGGGGAAGGGGAGCAGCAGATGTTTTGGGTTTTTTCCCCACACAAAGCTTGTAGTGTGCAGGCCATGACCACAGCAATGCGGGGGCTGCAAAAACTCTGGTGTTGTGATGGTCGTGGCCGGCCATGGTCACAAGGGGTATGCGCAGCAGCCTCACGCTGCACGGAGCCGTCTCATTTTCTGTGCAGTTATTAACACATCTATTTGCCTGGCTCTGAGCGGAGGCAGAGAGCAAAAGCAAACGAACAGCACCAGGACTGACAGCCCAGGAGCTCTGCGCAACCACCTCTTGAGTCTGACATGAAGGTCTAGGAGAAGATGTTCCTGGGGTCTTGGCTTCCTGAGGGGCAGAGGAGAGATGGAGGGGGTCTGGTCCATGGGAGCAAAGTCTCTGGGCAGGCTGCTCTGACGAGCAGGCTCCTCCGTCCTCATCGTGCAGCCGGCGCTGGAAGTGGAAGTTTTGAAGTCACGCACGGAGCTGTTTGTTTGGTATTTCCTGCCCCCGAGAACAGGAAGCAGCAGCGAAGCCCAGGAGAGAGCTGCTCTTGGGAGTTTTCCAGCCTGACACAGTTTGATCTCTGCCTACGGGAAAGGGGGAAAGCTCCGTGCACTTTCCCTATCCCCATGCCTGGTGCTGGGAGCTAACGGGCCAGCTGCAGGCTGACTCGGGCCCGGGGAGGTGGGTTGCCCAGAAACGTGGCAGTTCAAGTGATTTTCTATTTCACTCTCCCTTGTACCTGGACCTTATTTGCTCAGGCTCTAGGACAAGGATGGAGATACTGGCTCACAAGCTGCAGAGCGAGAAGCAGCTAGTGGTGGTGGATGCATGTCCCCCCTGGCTGTCCTACTGATGTCCTGCTCTCCAGGTACTGTCTTCTCAGCCTCGTTAGCTGAAGGTCTAGTCCTGCCCCCTAACAACCATACCCTGCCAGGTCCGGATCAGCATCTCATCACCGCCCCCAGAGCTACCTCCTGCCTTCAAGGTCTGGGTTCATGCCGGGAACCGCCAGCCCTACACACCAGGCTCCCTGAACCCACCAGGGCTTGGGTGCGAAACTTGTCCTTGTCCCATGCCCTGGTGCACATCCATGTCTCCTCGGTGCCACCTGGACCACCGGAGTCCCTGCTGCAGGATTGTGTTCCCCTCCCCAATGCTGGTGGTCATGATGGGACAAGGCCAGGGGAAGGGCAGGTTGGGCTCGTGCCTGGTGCCAGGCGAAGGCTCTGTCACGGCAGGAGTTACTCCCCACCGGCACTGCCAGCGTCTGTTACTGGCAGACCATGGCAGCAGTCTCCGAGGAACGTGAACAGCACGTTATTAACAATCTTTTAAAGAGCTGCCAGTGTGTCCTGGGCCCCTGTTTATTTCTGCATGCGACCTGTCCACCATTGAATGCAGCATTCACAGGAGATGTCATCTCAGCTTAAGGTGGTCTATTACTTACCCCAATCAAACTCCTGCAGTAGGTGATTCCTCCTCTGGGCAAGGACAAAGTCCCACAGAAGGAGGGGGTTTATTCTCCTTTTAAATCATCCCTGCTTTTGTTTTCCTCCTCCTGAGGGCTTCATTTGTGCGGAGCGGATGTTGGATCAAGGATGTCCAAGCTGGAACACGTCGGTCTCTGGATCTGCTCCCAAATTGCTGTGTGCATGGATGCAAGGGCTGTTTCTGTGACTATGCCCTGAGCACACTCCACGATGGAGAAACCTGGGGATGCACTGGCTGAAGGTGGCATGGCAGGGGAGTGGGGGTATGCCCAGAGAGAGGTGCCACGTCCGGGTGAGGGTGAGGGGCACAGATGGGACAGGTGAAGTTGTAGCGACAGGACGAGGGGCAATCGTTTTAAACTAGAGCAAGGCAGGGTTAGATGAGACATTAGGAAGAAGTTCTTTACATTGAGGGTGGTGAGACACTGGCCCAGGTTGCCCAGAGAGGTGGTGGAGGCCCCATCCCTGGAGACATTCAAGGCCAGGCTGGATGAGGCTCTGAGCGACCTGATCTAGTTGAAGATGTCCCTGCTGACTGCAGGGGGCTTGGACTAGATGGCCTTTAGATGTCCCTTCCAACCCAACAGATTCCATGATTCTAAGTTGCCATCCACGGCTCTGCACCAGGTCCGCTCTGGTGGCTGCAGCCCATCTCCAAGGGCACTCCAGACAACAGTCCTGAGAGAAGGCGAGCTCACTGTGCAAAACCCAGTTATTCTATTTTATGGTCACAGACGCACCAGGTGGGACCCAGACCAAGAGCTTGGGGGCTCCTGGCCTTTGTCACACAGCAATGCCAACACCAGCCACGGGTGGTGACACAGCAGCACAGAGCTGCCCACCCTGCTAGCCTTAGCAAGAGCAGGTTGCAGGGGACGTGCTTTGGTCAGAGCTTCCCTGACCAGCTCCTGTGGGGATGTGGGCTGTTTTGAAGGTGCTGGAGCCCTCCACCCCAGCGGTGAGCAGGTCCCACTGCACTGGGCACGACAAGGTTGTGTCTTTGGGGGAACACGAGCTGGCTGCTCTTTGGGGCCATTCAGCTGCCTGGGGCTGCGCTGTGTCTGGGCACAGACAGCCAGGGAACGCGTGACGGGCTGTGGTTGGGATGTCAGGGGAGCCAGCACCTGGAACACCTCTTTGGAGGGTGCCCGCTGTGATTTTCACAGGATCCTGGGAGATCCTGAATCCTTCCACTTCTGCTGCTCACCTGGGCTCTCTGCCCGTGACTTTTCCAGCTCCCCTGACATCGTTGTGGCAACCCGTGGCGCAATTGTCTGAGAACGGCAGACCGTTCACCTCAGGGTCCACCTGAAAAAACCTGCCCTAGGTGAAGGAAAGACCAACGCCAAAAGCAAGAAGGAGTCACTGCTGTTGTTGCGGAGACGCTGCCGGCACCATGCTGGCGCGAGCAGTGCAGCGCCCAGCACACCGCCCAGGCAGCCGCCATGGAGGCAGCGGCACACAATGATGCTGATCAAACCGTGGAGGAGGGGTTCGTGATCAAACCTGATTTTCTTTGGAAGCAGGAGATCGGGGTCTGGATTCCGGGCACCTGCAAAGGACAGGACCTCGGTCCGTGTCAGCGTCAGGGGGAGCTGAGGTCAGGCTCGGCGGCGTGCGTGCGGGGGGGTTTGCTGCAGGGCAGTGCTGTCCCCTCCAGGAGCGAGCAGGGGGTGAGGACCCGCTGGGACAAGCAGCCGGAGCCTCTCCGGCCATGCGCGCTTTTCCATAAGCAGTCGCCTGGGCAACTGCGAGCACGGAGCCAGACAAGCCATCAGGATGAGGAGCCATTGTGCTTGTTCAGGGAACGATTCCCAGCCTTTTCCCCCGGTCAGGGGGCTCCGTAGGTCACCCCATTTTGCCAGCCCAGAGATGGGCAGCAAAGGGTTCTGCCTGGGGGCTCCCTGGGGGCCTGGGGTAGGTTATCCCAACCCCTCCTTCCGCCCCCCACCCCTGGCAGGGTGGGACGATGGGGGAGGGAGACCACGAGATCCCCCCCTCCCCGCACAAGGAAAAGCTGCCAAATGCATATGAATTGAGACCGGAGTGGGTGGCCCAAACCCAGCACCAAGCAGAGGGATGAGCCCAATTCCCAAACCTCTATTATTTCACCCTACGGGGAGAGAGGGCGAGCTTTCCCCCTTAGCGTTAACACTTGCAGTAAGCCTACACGTGCGTGTGCATGCCCGGAGCGGCAAACGCTGCTGCTGAGGGAAGGGGCTCCCCATCGAGCGGCGTTTCTGCCTCTCCTCGGTGAGACTGTCTCTGTTTTGCTGTTGTTGCCGCCTGCTTGGCACCTGCTCGCCCTGGACGAGCCTGCTGCTTCGCTAATGAGCTGCGGCGTCTCGCTCGGGGTCCTGCGCACCGTCGGAGCGCAGGGACTCTCCAGGCTCACGTGCTTAGCTCAGCCCCACGGTTTAAATCCCTGCCAAGAGAAATGGAAGGATCTGGTGCAGCCAGGCCTGGAAAAAACAGCAAGGACAGCCTCCGATTAACCCTTCCGTTGGCCGCCTGCGCTGCTCCCCTCTCCTCCCTTCCCACGCACCGGGAGCCAGCAGGCTTCACACCCCTCCTTCCCACACCCCGCTTCATGCGCCTTTCTCCACCTCTGGGGAAAAAGCAGCTTTTCTCGTGAGATTGCCCAGAATACCCAAGGACCGAGTATTCCCACGGCACTTGAATGCGTGCCCCCTTTGATCGCAAGAGGGCAAAGGGCAGAGATCCGGGAAAAGAAAAGAAAATAATTTAAAAAAAAGAGGCGAGGCACAGAAGGGAAAAAAAAAAATAATAAAAAATAAAGCAATTCAGGCAGGAGCTTCCCTCAACCTCTATAAAATACAGTTCACGTTTCCTGCAAGCCTGGGGCGCAGATCACATTCGACGTGAGGTGCTTTACCCAGCCCTGGTGTAAATTCCAGAGCCTTGCATTTGCATGGCGTGATGGGAAAAAGCTTAAGAGGGGCCCGGGGAGCCGCAGAGGCGGCGGCTGTGCTATCTGGCTACCGCAGGGGCTGGCGATGCACAGACATTTCCAAGGCTATTTGTGAAGGTGAAATGGTCTGTAAAGATTCCAGGACACCATGTGGCAGGACGGTTAGCGGGGCTTCTCCTTCGGTGTTTGCACAGAGCCGCCGGGCTGGAGAGAGGCTGTGTGCGCAGAATGCCTCGCGGTGATTAGAGCATCTGCAAATTTCAGCTTAATACGCGGCATAATGAGACACGGAATATTATTAGCCTGCAGCCATCCCCCCCGCCCCAGCGGCGATCTCTGCAGCTTGAGCTGGTTTTACCTTCTCGGTGCCGCGCTGGGAGACGCTTGCCCCGCTGGCAGGGCCGGCAGCCTGCAGGCAGCTCCGCGGCCGCGCAGGACCGAGCTGGCGCAGCAGGCAGAGCGGCTTTGCACTCTGGCTTATACGAAATGAGGTTTCCTCGTCCTACCCGCCGGCTGCGCACAGCAGCCCCATCCCCGCTGGCCTTTCCTGCAGCGCCCCGAGCCTGCCTACGCCGGCAGCCGTGGGGGCCTGCTCGTGGAGAATAACTTCCCATTTCCCATCCCAGTGTTTTATCCCTCGTGGCTGGTCTCCCCAGGGCATGGGGACTGATCCTGCGTGTGCTGCCCGCCCAGGCAAGGAGGTGCCGGGAGGGCTCAGGCAGCGCGGAGGTTGCACAAGGAGCCATGGCAGCGCTGGGAACCAAGGGCACGGCTCTAAACGCACGGGGTAGCACACATGCAGGGGTCTCTTGGGGAAGAGGAGTGTGTCGGGATGCTGTGCCCGCTGGCAGTGTCCAGCCACGTGTGCGCAGACCCGCGCCAGCTCCGAGCTCCCCTCTGCTGCTGCATCTGCTCCTCCATCCCACCACCCAGCAGGATGCTGCCGTAGGTCCCGCTGCACAGCTTATTGCCTCCTGCTTTGGGACAGACAGGAATGTCCCAAAACGCCGGCCCCTCTGAAGCGGAAAGAGCTGCTGGGTGATGGCGGGAGCTGGCTCTGCCTGGTGCAGTGGGGGCTGGCATGAGGGGCTTGTGGGGTCCTGTGCTCAGTGCGAAACTCTGGGAAACCCCCCGAGCAGGTCTGGGTGAAGCCAGGAGCAGCCGAGCGGGGACTGCCTGGGCTCCCGGGGCATTGCTAGCCCTGGCCCAGGGTGCAGGTGAGGAGCATGGGCTCCACGGGGGGAGCGTGGGGTGGGCAGTCCGCGTGCCTGGCAGCTTGCGCCGGTACGGGCACGTGCGTGTTTGGATGTGTAAATGTGCACTTGGAGGGGTGTGTGTGTGTGTGAGGGTGTGTGGTTGTGTGTGTATGTGTGTGTATGTGTGCGCATGTGTGCAAGCATGTGAGGGACACAGGGCGCGTGTCGGAGGTAAGGTATATGCAGACACACATGCACCCTGGGCTACACACTGTGCTTGTGCGTGCGTGTGTGCGCGGGGACAGCTTGTGTACGTACGTGTGGAGGGTACAGACAGGTACCCGAGCACACACGGGTGCGTGTGCAGGGTGCGAGGTGTGAGCTGAGGCTCTCAGCACGTGCAAACAGATGCCGTGGTAGCTGTTTGAGCCCCGGTCCACGGCGGTGCTGCAGCGGCATTTCGGGGATCATGGGGGACCACGGGGACACAGCGCAGGTCAGCGCTGGCCCCGCCAGCCGCGGGCTGGTCTCTGGGGTGAGCGGCTTCCCCTGCGCAGCCTCTCCCTCCATCTTGTGCTGACCCATGCGTTGGCGTGACCTTGGCGCTGCCGCCGAGCGGAACCTTCCCTTGCTTTGCCCGGGGTCTTTTGCAGCAAGATCAGCTCCCCTGCCTGGTTCAAAGCTGGCATTTGCTGCCAAAGGTATGACAGTGACATCTGCAGCCAGGGGCTCCCCCCCCACCCCCGAGATGCTTGGAGCTGCCTGAATCGCTGTCCCTCACGCTCACCGTTTACCGTGCTAGCGATAGATTTTAAAAAAGCAAAAGCAAAGTCCGGAGAAGGTATCACCGAAGCAGAAGCGGTTACGAATGCTGTTAAACTAACGCCAACTGCTGCTGCTGTTAATCTGCACCAAGGTCAAACTCACAAATCGGCAGGTTAGTTTCAGTTCCAGCCTGAAATTAGATCATCAATTAGTTAAATCATCACTTTGATACAGAAAGAAAACTGGAGTGGACCCAGCCCTCGTAAATCCCTCAGAAGGGTCTGAGAAGGTGGCTCTGCATTTTACCGGTAAGAATTTGACCAAGGCAGTTCAGATCCGTAGCGTGGAGCCAGCTACGTGTTTTAATAGTGAAAACAACTCACCACCCACTGCCCAAGCCATAACCTTAAAGCTGATTTGGACGCTGCCATCGCAGACGTGTTCCCCTGTCCCCAGCAGATGTTACAGCACCGTGTCAACCTCTGCTTCAATAAGCGGAGGTTTGAGGCTTCCCATATACCAGAATTGACTGATGACTATTTCAAGTTTCTTAGGACTTTGAAACCCAAAACCCACTTTAATTTTATGAGTAATTTTATGGGACAATCTTTAGGGCTGTGAAAGCTGGAAACTTTTCCTTTAGGTGCCTTGACCTCATGGCTGCTCATCTACCCATGCAGGAGCCCCATTGCACTTTCATCTGATCACCCTCGACTTCAGAGCTATAAAAAGTATGGGATGTCTCCCAGCTAATAAAAATAGGAAAAAAAAGCTAAAGATAAAGGTGTTGCAAGTCCTCCCCTCCAGCAGCCTTTGGAACGTCACGGAGTGGGGGCTGGCATCTGAATCAGCAACCAGATGGTGAAGTCCTTCAGGCTCAGGGCTGCTCACTGCTGGCCGGGGAGGTGGACGGAGCCCGGAGCCAGCGGCTCATCGAGGTCCAGGGCCACCGGCCTCGGACAGCCCGGCTGGTCGCTTCAACCTGGGATGGGATGGAAAGCTTGTAGGATGCGTGGCGCAGGGCTCCGGGGTCAAGAGGGCGGCTTGGCAGGGTCTCCATCACCACGAGCTACATGTGGGCAAAGGGAGGACCTGGCTCCTGGCACGGGAGTTCAGGAAACTCCCGAGCTCCAGCTCTGATGGGGTTCCCGGGCTCCCTCCCGTGCAATTCAGTGTGTGCACACGTGCACGGGCGAGCGTGTGCCTATGCGGAGAGGACGCTGAATTAGGAGAAAATGCAGATATACCACAAATGGAAGTAGGGCAGATCTCAGCTACAGCCACAAGGGAGGCTTAATCTGTTCTCCATCTTACTAGACCCAGTGTCCACACATTAAGGTTGCTAAATTCACTGCCAGCAGCTGGGGACGCAGGGCAGCATTGCAGGCCGGGGTTTTGTCCCCCTCCGGCAGGCGTCAGGACCTGGCACAGACACCTCTTGGGTCTCGCTTGCTCCCAGATGGTCAGATCCAGCATTGTTTCACCAGCTCCGGCATCCACAAGCACGCAGCCCCCTCTCTCTCAGTCCTGCATCCCTCAGAACGTCTCAATCTTTGCTCATCCTTTTCGCTCGACTCTGG
Source organism: Larus michahellis (assembly GCF_964199755.1). NCBI lineage: Eukaryota > Metazoa > Chordata > Aves > Charadriiformes > Laridae > Larus > Larus michahellis. Next base: position 1,165,315 of record NC_133906.1, on the reverse strand, counting down.
CGTTACGTCTACTGACAACTAACATCTACTGATAACTTTTCCTCCACCTGCTCAAGAAGGAACCTAAAAACACTAACGCTTCCTTCCCCCAAAACCTTCTCTTCACGGAGGGGCCCGGTAACGTCTCTGACAACAAACAGCAACGTGTCATTTGTTTTTATTACCCTGGGAGGGCAAGCTGCTGTGCGTGACCAAGGAAACCGAGAGCTGACTGCCCTTGTGAACTTGCTGAGTGCCTGATGGGGAACGGGAGGAGAAGAGAGCTGGGGGAGCAGGAAAAACATTACTTCTCTCCTGCTTATTGGCTGAGTCAAGATTGATTGACTGTACTTGCGATAGCATAGCATGCGTCAAGGTAGGCACAAAATTGCGGTTAGCACTAGAAAACCACTGGCCGTGTGGATGAACTCGATGTGAGAACAGACAGATGGGGTAGGCGCAGATTTTGCGTTGAGCTGGGGAGCGGCGTGGGTCCCTGGGGCAAGGAGGGCAGAGGAGATGAGTCCGACACCGAGCACAGCGGCGTGTGGTGGCACTGGCTGGTCACTTGATAGAGCAGGGCTGGACTCACCCTGTCTACCTTTTGGTGTCTCCAGTGTTTGTAGCTACTGCTAGAGAGAAAAGGAGACTTCTAGGATGTGATTCACCCTCTCAAATCAGCCACCAGGTGTGCCCAGAGGTTTACTTCACAGGTGGTGTCTTCCCCACGTGCCAGTGGAAGCCTTGCCCAGCAGATGAGATGCTCCTGGGGTGCTCTCCTTCTGGCAAAGGGCTCGAAGAACAGGGCCGGGGAGCGCATTAGGGATGGCAATGGGAAATGAGAAAACACCACGATACTGGCTTGAAGCCTAAGCAAGTGTCTGGGGGTGGCCGTCATCGTACGGTGCCGTGCACACACCAGCTGGAGGGATGGCAGGGGAAGAATCAAGGTAAGGGCTGGTGAAGAGAGAGCTGTTGGAGGTGTTTTATCTGGACAGGGCTTTTGGTCACATAACGTCAGTTTGATACAAACAGTTCGGTTTTGCATGACGGTCATGGCTCCACTGCTATTTCCCATTGCGACAGATACTCAAACCAGAATCATTTACACGAAGGACATGGAAAGGATTTTTTGAACAATCTTTGCTTTAGAAAGCCTCAAAATTCTGCCTTGCAATTCACCTAATTGTAATGCTCTCAGCCTTTAGTTTCCCAAAGTAAAGGGGGAAAAAAACCAGTTTTGTGGAGGACTGAAAAAGCAGCATTTCCCTGCTGCCGACCTCAACTGTTTGGGTTTTGCCACGTTGAGACTGAGTCCACAGCTCAGGCGGCGGCAGAGGAAGATGTAAAGGAGGGTCAAGGGTGGTTGGAGGCTGGTCTGGGGGCTCCCGGCTGGGCGGGGGGTGGTGTGAGCAGGGCAGGGACCCGGGCGGCGCAGCCGGTCCCCCCGCCAGCCTGCGCGTTGCTGGCCCCACGGCTTCCTCTGGCAACGCCTTACGCAGGCTATTTTTATGCTGTGTGAAAAAGCGTGTCTTTCTGCGAGCAGAGGAAAGGCGGCGTGGAGAGGGAAAGTGAATTAGTGAAGGTCACAGGCGTAATGTCGCTCCGCGCGCTGCTGGGGCAGAGCGTGAAGAGCTAAAGGGGACGGTGTGGGGGTCTGGGCGGCAGGCTCGCCCAGGGTGGAAAATGGTCGCGGCGCAGCTCCGTGCTCCACCTCTGCCTTCCCGGGGAACATCCAGCCGCCGTGGCCCTGCCAGCACGGGGGAGAGCTGGCAGCACGCACCTCCTCCTGCACTGCTCGCTCGCTGCTGACGCTGGCTGTTTATAGAGCATCAGCCGCTATACGGACTGTAACTGGGTTTTTACATACAGCATAAAAAGTAATGATCACTCTCTCCCGCTAAATCACACGCGGTCAAATATCTCCTGTCTGCAGCGGCAAAAGGTTCGCACCTGGGAGAGCCCGAATAGCTCCTGAAGGTGAAAACCAGCCGTTTTTCCCCCACTGAAATCAATGAGGGGAGCAGCGCCCAGCATCACGCCCCCAGGATCCGACCCAAAACTGCAGTCATTTCTGCGGCATCCCTTTCCCCACACTTTTCCCTCTTCCTTTAAAAGCAACGGCTTTCCTGAGGGAAAGGTGAACGCAGGAGGCGAGCAGATGGGAATTTGGGATGTGGACCACGCTCGAGCTTTCCTCACTCGGGTGAGCTGAGTGAAAAGTTGTCCGGGGTGCTCCTCCCCTCCGCGCGGGGTTTGGGAGCCTGGGAGGCGAGCGCAGGCGAGGGGCAGAGCATCCCGCTGCCGCGCCGTGAGCGGCTCCGTCCCGCGGTGCGTCGCCGGCAGGGTACCACGGGGAGCCTGCGCGCTCCCGGCAGCCTCCGGCTTCTGGGGGACGCTGGAGGCAGAGTTCCCATCACTTTCCCATCGCAGAGCAGATTTACGAGCCTCCCAAAAAGCTCTCCCGCAGCCCTCCAGGAAGGCTGGGGCTGGGGGCTGGCGGGGGGGACTATTTGCGGGGAATTGTGAATCTACTTTCTTACACGGCTGCGTACCACTGTGCAACGGTAATCCCCTGAGCAGGGTGAAACGGAGGCCTAGCTACCATGACCTCCTCTGTAGGTTTCCATGGATACCATGTACTATAAATAAAAAAAGGAATTTCAAACCAGTTTTCAATCCTGCTTAGTGGGAACAGGAAACCTCTTTTGAATTTAGTTTCCTATCTCACCTTACAGGGGTTATTTTGCAGCCTGTTTGAAACAAATAATTACCCCTTCAGCCAGGAAATTACCACCAATCATACCTATTTACTTCCAAACACTCGGCTAATTAGCACATTGGGGAGAGCTGCCTATTTGCACGCTGGAGATGGGAGGCTTAGCGTCTTTATTTTGGTGGCGCTGGGAGAAAGGACGTGGGGCCAAGGGTCAGTGAGGGGCGTCAGAGCCCTCCGAAAAAAAAATAATAAAGAGAGAGGGAGAGCTGTAAAACTCGAAACGCCGAGATGCCGTGTGAATTAGCGTGCAAGAAGCCCCGGCAAAAAAGGGAATATTACATCTGCATCCTTTTGCAATGAATCAGAGTCATGCTGCAGATTTTGTCTGGCATACTGGGTCTCTGGAGGATAGAAAATAATTTGGTCGCAGCAGTGGGAGGTGTGTGTGCGTGGAGAAGGGAGTTGCTTTCCAACAGCCTGCTGTGGTGAGAACATGCCTGACACTTCATTCCTTTCCAGTTAATGCAGCGAGGCCGGGAGGAAACTTAACCCTCTAATTGCTAAAGTGTACGGGGGACTTGGGAAAGTCCTTGGAAACCAAACCGGGCTCCTGGGCTGGTCTCCGCTCGCCCCGGCACGGCTGGCAGACAGCTGAGGGGATTTGCCCAAATGGCGGGAGGTGGGGGCAGGGGAAATGCTAATTTGAAACAGGCGCTGGCGAGCAGGATGGGAGGACAGAGAGGTTGTGTTTTTCAGACCTCTGGGCTGGCAACGGGCCTGCGAAGTCCAGTCCGTCACAATGCTGGGTCCCAGCCAGCTGGACACGTGGTGGCTTGCAGAGGGGTCTCACGGTCTGGTGTTCCCAAACGGCTCCGCAGCCCAGCCTCAGCGCCGTGGGTCCGTGCTCCTGGACCATGGTCACCGAAAATCCCAGGTGCTTTCCATCGCTACGCCAGTGCTCTGTCCCCCCACCCCTCCGAACGTCTCCCGCTGCCGTGGGCACGCAGCACAGGCCCCACGGCGCGGGCCTCGCAGGGGTGGCCTGCATCTTCTACTGGACGAGGGAGGGTAGGTGGAGGATGCGTGAGCACAGCATGGGCATGCGAATGGGGGGCCACAGCCCCCCCATTCCTCTACGGCTGCCTGGGGGTCTGAGTGCAGCAGGAAGGGCTTGCCTTCTGCTGCCGTCCTTTGGTGGTCGTTGGGAGGCTGGTCCCCGCACGCCCCAGCTCCATGCTCTCAGGTCTGCGCTGTCTCTTCTTCTTGCTCACCCCGGGAAGGTCTCCCAGACACTGCAGGATCGGGACCGGCAAGAATAAGCTCTCCACAGCTGGGGAGGAGGAGGAAGAGGAGGAGGAGGTGGCAGGTCCATCGGTAGCAGGGATGCACAAAGCCAGAGCCTCGTGCGCAAACGGGCAAGCTCTGCTCAAAACTCGTCCATAGCGTTTGATAGCACAGGATGATCACGGGCATCTGACTTGGAGCCTGTTTGCTGCTGCCCTCCTAAAGCTCCTTATTAGCATTTCCAGGACGTTGATGTTGCGCTCGGATATACGGGAAGGCACTTGCGAGTTGCAGAGCAGCAATATATCAACGTTAGAGAAGGGCCCATTTAAGCTTAATATCAGAGGCTGGGTTTTTCTGGAGCCAGGTGTCTCGTTCCCATTGAAATTCAACAGGAGTTGGAGTCTGCTCCCAGGGCTTCTTTGAAAGTCCCAGACTTAATTAGTATTTATCTTAATTAGGGGGACGTTACCTGCTCTGGGAACCTCACGCTATCTGCTGTATTCTTCCCCACAGCACCCTGGGAAAGGGCTCGCAGCCCTTTTTTGCAGTGGGGGACTGAGGCACATGGCGGCTCATGCTGCACGGCCGCAGCTCAGCAGGGAGCACAAAACATCTTTCTGGGGGCTGAAAGGGCCACGGCATTGCCCCCCTCCCCTCCTGGGTCGTGTCCTCTTGGGAGGCCAGCGTAGACAATGCAGGAGACCACGGGGACATTGCTTGACCGGCTGCAGCAGGATGATGCTGAGCTCCCCCTCGCTGCCTGCCTCAGCCCATGGGCGGTTTGGGGGGGACCTGGGCGGACACTGAGGCGGCTCAGCCCCGGCCGCGCTCCGGAGCACCGCTGCTCGTTCACCATCTTCAGGCCAGGCCACAAATCGCAGGGTGGAGGATGGGAGGGTGAGGAAAGAGGAGAAAATCAGCACTCTATTTTTTAAAAAAAACCCAAAAAACCAAAAAACAAAAATCCCAACAAAGTTACTGGCTTGGGAAGACCTTAGAAACCCGATCTGGTCCCAGCCATAAACAGCCAAACAGGACAAGCCACCGGCCTCCCTCGGTGAGGAGCATCTCACCCACACCCTCCTGCAGAGGCGGTTGTGTCAGGAGAGGCAGACGAGTCCAAACAGCTCCTCGGTCCTCTCCGCATGGGCTCCCCGAGGGCAGAGAAACAGAAACCGGAGACCCCATCGCCTGCCCTCAGACCCCCCTGCTCCGCGGTGCCAGCAGGGATGGGGTTCCCCACTGTGGTACCCCTGCCCGCGTGGCATTGAGGGACGGGGTTAGGGTTCCCAGCCGGGCTGGCAGCTTGCAGGGATGGGGCTTGTAACGAGAAGCAGCAAGCTCTCCCCAGGCAGAGCGATCAAAACGTTGTGACCTCCCCCGCGGTGCTCCCGTGGGTGGGAGGCGAGGCCTTGGGGGCCGGCAGTGGCAGCGCCATACGTACCTCGTACCTCGTGGACAGTCCAGGGGATGCTCGGGGGATGCAGACGCGGCAGGACTCAGGGGGTGAGGACAGGAGGTGCTGACACGAGGAAGGAGAGGACTAGTGTCTCCTTGCCCCTCCTCCCCCGGGGAAACCTGCCTCCAGGGAGAGCTGTGAGTCCGGGCAGGCTGTGCTGACAGATATCTCCAGAGGATCAGCCTTGCCCGTGGGGCTTTGGGCCAAGGGTTTTGCGGGGGAGACGGTGAAAGGCAGCGGGTGCTGGAGCACGCTCAAGGCTGGCCCTCAAAGCAGGCTGGGGACAGCACAGGCAGTGCTGGTGCTGGTGTCTGCACAGCGGCGGGGCAAGACGGACTCCTGGTGGGTTGGGAAGGGCAGAGGTGGGATGAGCCATCTGCAAACATCCACCAACAGTGGAGCAAGGAGCGGGGATCAGGGGTGAGGAGCCAGGAGCGGGTCTGCTGGGAGACGAGGCCGTGGGATGCTGGGGGCCATCAGCTGCCAGGTCATGGGAACCAGCCAGGTGGGTCAGCCACAGATGACCTCAGGGACATTTTTGGTGGCCTGAGAGGGAACTCCATTCGTGGTGCAGGGAGATGTCTCAGAGCTGGATCTGACCGCTGCAGTGCTGGCACCTCAAGCAGCTCTGCCAGTGCTGGCAGGGAGCTTGCTGCCTCCTCGTCCTGCTGGGCAGCGAGACCCTCCCCCAGGATCGCGAGACCCAGCTGTTGCCCACTGTCAATGGCCGGGGCTGTGTCCATGGGGTACAGGGCAATGGCTTGCCCAGGAGATGCTGAGTGAAATCCTCGACACCCTGCTGACAGCCTGCTGGGACACTGCCTGGGAGCAGGCTGAGAGCCTTCATCACTCAGCCACTCATCAGGAGCCCGGGGAGGGGACGGGAAGGGAAGGGAAGGGAAGGGAAGGGAAGGGAAGGGAAGGGAAGGGAAGGGAAGGGAAGGGAAGGGAAGGGAAGGGAAGGGAAGGGAAGGGAAGGGAAGGGGAATCTCTTGCCAGACCGGACCTGGGGCCAAGTCTTTGTCCAGCTCTCCTCCATCAACTGCTCTTCCATAAGGAGAGCAGGGATGGTTTTCCAGATTTACTTGTGGACCGTAGGGTTGTAGGTTGAGAAAGGGGTGAGATGAAAAGTGGTTTTGAAGGGAACAAACATGGCTTCGTGAGGAAGAGAAAGGAGGAATTAGTAACCAGAGGGGATTAGTCCCAGAATGCAAAATGTTGCAGAAATTGGCTCATGAAGATGTTGAACACTCTTACCTCCCCCTGTCCCCTCTGATTCTTCACTGGTTCTGGGAGAAGAATAGCAAAAGCTCCGTAAGAGAAGGAATACTCCCAGAAACCAAGGGTTCATGTTGAATGGCCTGATGAAAATTCCTGGAAATGTTAACATAGCAGAGCTGCAATTAGGACCCGTATCTTTGCAAATGGCATTGAAAGCTGTGAGAAAAGCATTCCTTCCAGGTCCTGGTGACACAGGAATAAAACACGTGGCACTGAATTTAATGCTACAGTTAAATAAAGTTTTTATTCAGCCAAGAAAAATGTGGTAGCTGGAAAGATGGATGACTCCATCGTTTCATTCTGCTTCGTGCAAAGGAAGGCTTGTTGGTCTCAGCCTTTAGGCTTCGAGATCGTAGACAATGTGCTAATGTAAAGTTGCTTGAGCTTATGGAAGGTTTCGAAGGCCTGGTTTCCATGTGTTGAGACTGGCACCATATCAGAGGAACAGCTGAGTATACGGAGCAGGGAAGCTTCATGTAAGTTATCCAGTGAGGAGAGAACCTGCCCGGGGCTGCAGTCCTGGGCACTGTAACGCGGAGGAGAGGCAGCAGTCCCGCCAGGCTGGTGTCTTGCTTCACAAGCACAATGCACGTGATTATCGTCTGTTAATGGCCTGGGCTGCTTTGCCTGGTTTACTGGCAGGCTCTGGTGCATCCTTTGCTATGGACCAGGCAGGCGATGCAGAGCTGGGCCAGATGGAAGGATGGAGGGACGTGGGGCTTCCCTTCCCTGTGGGACAGCGTGTCAGCAGCCATCGCAAGCACTGGGCCTCAGAAAGGCTTCTGGGACCACAGGGTGAGGACGGGATATTTAGAAAAATCTAATTTTAGCTTGGCAAGGCACTTCCACTCTGAAGGAGGTCAGCTCTTCTCTAGGGCAACCGGGAGGGAGAAGCTGCTTCAGCTGCTCTGAAATGCCGCCCGGAGGCAGTGGCTGCCCTGCTTGGAGGGAAGGAGACAGACCTGATGCTGTTCAGACAGCACCTGGGAACCCCTTGGGGACAGTGCTAAAGGGAAGACCGTTTCCTCACCAGTTTCCAAGCTGTTCTGACAAAGGTCTCAGAGGCAGCAGAGAGACCCAGGTCCACAGCAAGGTCCTGCCCCACTACCAGAGATTTCCTTTGCCCGTGTAGAGCGGGGATAATTGTCCTTCAGCTGCTTCTTGCCAACGGTGTATTGCAACGGAGAACCACTGTCTGCCCCGCTGCAGGAGGCACTAAAGCAGAAACGGCCAGGGCAGAGCCCACAATTGCTGGACGGAACTTGGTGCAGCGTCTGGAAGAGTCGGAGCAATCCGGCTTCACCTCACCTGGCTCACCAGGACAGGCAAGGGGCTTGCCGTCTCTGGAGCCATGTACGAAGCAGTGGTGCTGGAGGGTGCCTGGGAAGGGAGGAGTGGATCAGCAGGCAGATAGAAAAGCTTTTTTGACAAGCAGCTTTGAACTCTCGCAAAACACCACAAGCCTCACCTGAACTGTTTTTTCTAGGAACTGCCGTACTGCAGTTCAGCATCCTGACATCACGACCAGCGTGATGCTGCTGCTGGGGATGAGCTGGTGCCTTTGCCTTTCCTGGTTATGAACAAGCTGAAGGCTTTAGGTACGCCCACCAGCATCCTTCCTTCTGGAGCAGGTCATCCCTGGTCACAAAGCCAGGCTGTTCCTTCCCAATAGCAGTTAGTGGAATAAATTCTTACACCATCCTAATGTAATGGGGCTAAATGACTTGCCACACCAATCCTAGATTTAGGAGAGGCTCTTGCAGTGGATCTTTCGCTGTCCTTAGTAAGGGGTCACAGGGATGTATGAGTGGAAGTGAGAAATGGGATTCCCTGGTGTCCTGGTTTAGGCTGGGACAGAGTTAACTTTCTCACTAGCAGCTGGTATAGTGCTAAGTTTCGGATGTAGGATGAGAATCATGTTGGTAACACACCCATGTTTTTAGTTGTTGCTGAGCAGTTAAGGCCTTTTCTGCTCCTCACACCATCCTGCCAGTGAGTGAGCTGGGAGCGAGCAGAAAATTGGGAGGAGACAGAGCTGGGACAGCTGACCCCAACTGATCAAAGAGGTATTCCATGCCATGTGACGTCATGCTCTGTATGTAAAGCTGGAGGAGGAAGAAGGAAAGAGGGGACGTTCGGAGTTATGGCGTTTTGTCTTCCCAAGTTACAGTTATGTGTGATGGAGATGGCTGAACACCCGTCCGTGACGGGAAGCAGTGAGTGAATTCCTTGTTTTGCTTTGCTTGTGTGCCTGGCTTTTGTTTTATTTATTAAACTGTCTTTATCTCAACCCACGAGTTTTCCTTATTTTTCCAACTCTTCTCCCCTCATTGCACCAGAGTGGGGAGAAGTGAGCAAGTGGCTGCCTGGTCCTGGTTGCTTGGCTGGGCTTAAACCACGACGCCTGGGAATAATCCTCCGACGTGAAACTAGGCAGCATCTGGGGAAAGTCTTGTGTGCTCCAAGATGAGACACGTGAGAGAGCACGGCGATCAGCCTGGAGCAAGACCACATCCTGTCATTTTGCTCAAACCTTGTGAGGGTCAGGTGGGGTGGTCGGGCTGAGCAGTGTGGACCTTGCTCGGGCAGCTGAGCTCAGCCCCCTGCGGAGGCAGCTCGGGGCCAGCGTTGCAAATGAGATGGTGCCATATGAAATAGGCAGACCTGCGTTAAGCTGGCGTGGAATAAGTAGGATGGAGAGGAATTAGAGCTGGGCGCAGTGAGATGAGAGCACAAGTAGAAAGTGGTGCATGGGAAAAGGGAGGCAGAGTTATCCTGAGCCTCTGTCAAGCCACTCCGTAGGCGGTGGGCTTCTGAGTAGGCTGTAACCTCACAGGAATGGTGTTATTTTGTGACAACTGAATGAGGACCTCTGCTCAAGAGCCCAGCAGTGACCAAAAAGGTGAATAAAAATGAAAGGCTTCATGGAGGAGACTGTAGAGAAGGATGTAAGGAGTTTCACAAAGGCGTTAGACGGGCGGGTGGTGTCAGGGTGACCTTGCCCTGAGTGCCGCGGGCAGGTCTGCGCATTCCACCTCAAAACGACAGTCACCAGCAAGGATCTGGAGGAGGGCTGGGAAAATAGCTCCAAGACTGCCAGACCCTGGGGCTTTTATATGCACAAGCTTGGGCCCGTTTGGCTTGCAGAGCTCTGGGACTCCTAACTCCTGCTGATTGCTTCTTGGGTGACTGGAGCCAGAGGCTTGCTCCAATGTTTGGTGGAGTCAACTGGACTTTTTCTGTTTGAATGCTCTGACCCGCAGTGACACGGGCTGGCTAAAACCTGACAAGGGATGCTCTGAAATAGAAAAATCCTGTTTAGATCAGACCAGGAAGGCGTTTCCAGCTCCATGCTGAGGGTCAGCGTTGTGCTGTCTATATTTCCTTAAGGCATCTGTTAACAAGCCACTGCTAAATAGCCATAATCCTCCTGCTGCTAGCCTGGGTTTGAGGGTGGTTTGCTACAACAGGATAATGTCCCTAGCTAGAGTATCTGTTTGGAGCCCACGCAATGGCCCACTTAATACACGTGAGACTTGAGGGGTCTTGGCAAAGGAGCAGCCTGAATCAAATTAGGAAGACAAGGGGATGTTCCCGTGGGCCACTGCCTTGGAGTGAGCCCACAGGACTTGAAACAATGAGGTTTCTTTTGCCACAGAATAGTAGAAATAGGTAATCCAGATTAGTTGCTAAGTGCCTCCAGGAGGTAGGATTAGTAAAAGGAAGACTCTGCAATACTCAGCTGGCAGAATCTCACCGGGAAAAAATTATAGCCATAACGGTGCATTTGCAAGCTCCCGTCCAATCTCAGAGGGTAAATCATGGGAATGATTATGAGAAGCTCTCCAAAGGCCACAGAAGCAATGTTTATGTGTATAGCAGATGCATATGAGTCTACTGCGTCATTACTTGGCTTTTGCTCCAAACGTCATGATCAAAGTAGCAATTTTGCTTACTGTTTTTGCTGGAGTTTTGGCATAAATCATTTGCCGGGTGAGTTGATGTTTTAATTCACAGAGACAACGTGAGAAATAATATTGTATTTCATATGTGAGGATTGTCTTCCCTTTAGAGAACTGGACAGAAAAGTAAATTTCTGTTTGAAGAAGAGTTATTGGGTCCTTCATCCATCAGAAGTTTTGATGAACTTTCAGAAAGCATCGTCTCTCTCCTGCCCTTCATGGGAGTTGTGCGTACCTGTTTGGACTCTGTTCTTGGTTTTGGTCCCCTTCCCTTCATGGGCTTCTTCCCCATCTGCTCATCTGTCAAACTCATAGAGGCTGGGTGACGCTAGACCAAAAGAATATGAATCTGTACAGCACTTAGCCCCTTATCTCAGGGTGAACATAGCATCCTAAATCGGACAACAAACTTCCCTGGCGCAGGGAGCAGAAGAGCTGCATTATTTTCTCAGAAAACATAAAGCTCTGGGACATTGATCTGCTTGTACCGAGATCATTGTTGCTTTTGAAGCAGTTCTACTGGAGGCAACGTTTGTGCCTCCAGGGCCACCAAAACCTAAAGGAGGCAGCAAAAAAATCAATGGGGGTTTGGTGGAAGAGGTTTCCTAGCTGTCTTTCACAGTGCCAGGTGGCTCTTGGCTGTTGATATGCATGTTTGAGGTGCAACGTAGCCTGGTGGGGTGTGTGGGCTTTGCCTTCATGGAAGGTGGTGCTGCCACCCCTGTGAGAAACACCATCTGTAATATGGGGCTGGGGGTAATAGAGGAACCAAGGTGTCATGGTCAGTTTTCCCCTCCAGGAAGGAAATGAAGATGAGAATCTGACTCTCGATTCCTTTAGGCTGAATAACCAAAAGGAGAGAGTGTCCCTGTAGGTCAGCAGTGTTTCGATGGGAGCTGCGCATGCATCGGGGAAAACCCCCTTCTGAGCCTCAGAATCGGCTGCCTGTTTTTGGAAATGCAGGTATTTGAGGCACACACCTACCCAGTGCTGCATAGAGACCACACTCCGTCCTGCTCTCCCTCCCTGTGGGCATCAACTGGTCGGGGCTTGCAAAGCGCCAGACTAGCCCTGCCCCGAGGGACAAGCTGCCACATGATCCTCTCCAATACGTGCCTGTCCCTTCCCTCCAGGTACAGCAGAGTGGTGGAGCCCCGAGAGCCTGATGGAGAACCAGAGCTTGGTTGAGTCTGTGCAAAGCTGCTGTGTGTCCTTCCTGGCCGGCGTGGCTTGGGCTGGGGAGCTAACCCCACCCGCCATCTCTGCCTGGGATAAAGGGAGTTTGTTTCTGCCTTAGCTCATTGCAATATCTCCTGCTGGCAGACTTTCCAATTAGGGAGCCAAGTGGGAGTCAGGAGAGACCCCAGGGTGGATTTCACACTCGCTCTTTATTTATATGTAAACCTGGATGCAGGGCTGAGCTGCTGAGCAAGTGAGAGAAGTAGTACCGAGGGAGGGGGAGGCCAGCCTGGAGAACAGAGGTCTTTGCAGCTCTCATTTGAAGTGTGTGTGTGGGACAGGGCTGAGAGAGAGAGAGAGAGAAAGTCTGGCTTGTCTCTCCCACCTGCTTCAGCTGCTGGGAGGATGCCTGGCTCATGTGCTCTTCCCGGTCCCTGCTTGCGCCTCCTAGAATGGCACTTGAGCATCTCTAAACACTGGGGATGGTGTGTTCTTTCCCAGGGACAGAGATGATCATCCCCGTGTGCCCCAGTGTCCGCCTGCAGGTGTGCGGCCTGGCTCGGGGATACGGGGTCTGGCCCCACATTCTCCCACTCCTGCCCCTCGGCTGGCACCCCTGTTCCTGATGGTGCGCCAGAGCCAAGCGACGAGTCCCTCTGCAGTACCCCATCACTGATGGTGCTTCTGGCCCTACAGAGGGGTCAGCTGGAGGAAGCCCAGAGAGGGAAGTGTGGGCAGATGTCACAGCTGGAGGGTACACGGACCACAGCCACGCGACAGGGAGTGGCGGATGTCCCAGGCAGGGCTGTGACACCTTCCCTCCTGGCCTTCCTCCATCCTCTGCTCTCTTCCGTTTCCATTGGGTGGGACCTTTTCAAACTGCCAAAAACAACTGGCCTTCCTCTCTTTTTTTTTTTTCACAAAAAAAAAAATAATTAATAAAGGCAAACAGATTTAAAGTTAAAACATGGAGGGGGCAATTCTTCCATGGAGAAAAATGAGCAAAGCACTGCCCCTGTGGGCAGTCAGCGTGTGGGCACACGCCATTCAGGCGAGTGACTCCCCCAGCAAAGACAGCTTTGCCTTGAGCAGTTCTGGTCACCAGAGCCTGTTTGCCAGCTAGCACAAGGGCTGTTTTCCAGGCGCTTTTGCCTTGCTTTGTGGTGTGATTATGGCTGCACAAACAGTTCCACTGGCTCAGCTGCTCCCCTGTCTCCCTCCCCTCCTTCCCTTTGTCTGTGAAATGTGACTTCTCTCCAGCTAGCTTTTTGCAGGCGTCTGAGCCGGATGACAACCCAGGTGATGCTCACAGGCACCAGTCAAGTTGCAGCATCAGTGGGCCAGCCGCCGTAACGACAAGACAGTTTTTGGTCAGCTGGTTGGGTGAGCTTGGCAAAGCGCCTCCTGGGTGGGAACAAGGAGCTGTAGGTTCAGTCCCTGCTTTTCAACCACTTGTTTTGTGTTGGAGGAGTGTTTGATACCTGGCCATGCTGTGCCTCATCAGAGTAGGGGCAACAAGATTTCTTAACTTGGCAGGCATGCCGGAAAGATGAACTCAGGAACATTTGGAGGGTATCGCAAGACTACACCTTTACTCAGCTGACTCTGCTGAGAAATGTTGCAACATTTCTCACCCTGCAACTGAAGTGCAGCTACCTCTCACGAAGAGTCGGAGCAGAAAGAGACACCTGCGGGGTGGCTGAGAGATCTAGACAAAGATGAGGAGCGCAGGGAAGGTGAACAGGGATTGCTCGTTCTCTCTCCCAGCAGAGAAGCAGGGGCATGAAGCACAGTCAGGAAGTCAGTGCAGATGGAAAGAAACCATTTTCCATGCAATGTGCTGAGGTGCCGTGGAACTCCTTGAGAAAGGGCGTCAGAAAGCACTAAAGTCAACACAAGGTCATGGAAGAGAAACCCACCGAAAAGTGCACACTCTGCAGACTATGCCTGGCTCAGGAAAACCAGGTATGGGCTGGGCAAGTGCTGGGGGAAGTACCAGGTGTTTATCTTTTTCTTCCATCCTTCCCTGGGATCAGCTGCTGTTGCAGACGAGACCTAGGCAAGATGGGCTTTTCGGCTGGCAGTACCACCATTCTCGTGCAAGGCAAAAACCTTCCGGCATATTTCAGACCACGAGGCTTGCGCAGACCCTGTTGAGCCTGGGAAGGGTGCAATACAACACAGAAAGAACTAGAAGCCCATGTGTCACCATCAGCCTGGGTGCTGCAGGGTGACACCAGCTCCAGGAAGGACTGTCAGTGTTTGCCGCACGGGCAGGTCTGGAAGGGAAAGCTGCAGGGTTCTCGTCATCCTTTCACCCAGGTCTCTGCCTTCATTTTGTGATGCTGCGGCTCAACAGAATGTGGAGATCAAGGAAGGCCCAGGAACAAGCTACTCACATGGGTCCCTGCCATGTTCAGGTGAGTGAGGCAGCTTTGGGGGCGGAGACCTCAGTGGGATGTTACCTGGAGTTGTAGGATGAGACAAATACAGCTCCATGCTCCTTATGGGGTGTGCGTACATTTGGGTGCAGATCTGTCCCTTAAATCCCTGTCTGTACTTAAAAGGGCCTCAAAGGAGTGAGCATCTGCGAGGCCCTTGCTGACTCTCAGAGCCAAATAAATATCCCAGGACGGCAGCAGACATCCAGCAACCAAGCTGTGTCGGAGAGCACCTTCGGAGTCAAAATCCCAGGACCTGAACAGAGATGTTCCCATCTCCTGCAGCCTGAAGAGGCCCCCAGCTGAGCCACTATGTCCCCTCCAGAGCAGCGGGAGAGCCAGCAGCACATGGCCACTCTATTATTTAAGGACCCCGATGCAATTAGCAAGGCACTGGAGAGCAGCCAGCACGGACTGCAGGTGTTAGTGCCTCTCCAGGGCATGGACACCGGAACAGCTGGGCTCCTCCTTCCTGGCTTCCATCTCTCAAGGGCAGTCCCAAAAATAGGCTGCTGCAATCACCTTGGCCAGAGACCCTGCTGACACAAATCACCCTGGCAGAACGGCAGGAGGAAGAAAACATTGTGATTTGCACAGAGATGAGCATGGAGATGACAGAAGGGTGATGATCAAGACAACTTGCCTCTCTGCAAACCCAGTCCATCTGAAGGGGCTAGACCTTGACCAGCAGGATCACGAGTGCATCATGGGCCCACTTATCCAGCTTCTAACCCCCACTAGTTTGCTTTCTTCCTTTGTTGTAAGAACAACTGTTTCCCCACCACTTCTGGCCATAATGAATCCTGTTTTGCTGCCCTGTCTTACCACCAACCAAACCTGTTTTGCCATATAGCCCTTGGCAGAAGGACCTAACTGCCAGCAGCAGGTGCTGAATGTTGCTTTACCACCGTAATTAGCAGGTTAGGCTCCCCTCCTCATCTCTCTGATCTCTGTTTTCATTGCTCTCTGCTGCTCATGGGAAATCTGATAGGCAGTATCTAGGGTCTCATGTCATCAACAGTCATTGCTAGGCTAAGCACCTTAGCAACCGGGCAACGATGGGATGGGAATACTGTAGGCAGAGGTATACGAGACACCTCTGGGTGGGCAACCTCACTGAAAGGGCACTTCAGTTCTAGCTGCTGCAGGAGTTTCTAAAGAGCCTTAATGATTTTGTGTAAGAAAGGGAAGCGTGCCCGGGATGCCCTTGCAGGACTCAGTGGCTCTACGTGTGGTAGGCAGTTCCCAAGGACCAGACTAGTAAGGCTGGCTCAGGTGAGTCTGCCTCCTCCACAGCCACTAAAACTGTCCCACAAGACTCTGCATCACTGTTTTTCTGCAGCAGGCACAGCCTGACTCATCTTTAGGAGGCATCCTCCGAAATGTCACTGCGAACAAACCTGCTTGGTTTATGTTACTACCTGCCGGGGACTCAGCAGAGGGAGGAGGAAAACAGGCTGTGGGGCACTCTTCCAGGCTAGTTCTCTCCCCCCTGCTCTCCCAGGGTGTCCCTAAATGCCTTCAGGAAGCTGGTTGCTTTCCCAGAGTTGCCAAGGCACATCCACATGCCCTCCTGCTTCCCTGTGCATGCTCAAAGCCTCTCCCATGTCTCGAAGGGGTATTCTTCAGCTTTGGCTAAAAATCACTTGAACTTACCACGCCTGGGGGTCTGGTGGGGATGGAGGACACCCTTCTTGATGCTGCAGGTGGGGCATTTTGAATCTAAGGACGTTCACCCAGACACCGAGGCAGGAAATAAGACATTTTATTGGAAAATGTTTTGTCTTCACTAAAGCTCAAAACTCTCCCTATTTCCACAGGATGTGGGCAGGTCCCCAGAGATACCCTTTAGGTCTGGGACTCGGTGCTCTTTAACACCCCAGAAGGATCAAGGTCTCTGTCAGAGGAGGGTACTCATAAAGCAGGCGGCCAGATGAGGCTGCCCGAGTCAAATGCTGAGAAAGACAGGCAATGCCAAAGCACCCCCTTGACCTGAGCAGACCGTATCCACATGCAGACAGTGTTTGGCTCAGGTGATCGAGGAGCTCCCTCCAGGTTGGCCTTCAGATGAGGAGTGAGGTGTGGCAGCCAGGAGCGATCTCTTCCCATCTTCCCTTAGAGACATCCTTAGATACACCAGGACAGACACCCTTTCTCTGGTCCATCGGCACATCTCTGGTGCCCGCTGTTATTCAGTAAATGCCTTCAAAACTCAGGATGCATCCATAAGGGAAAGGCTTTGGATTTTGTCCCAAAACAGGTCAGAGAAGGTCTTTTCACAGCTAGAGTCTGTAGTAAATGCAATGAATGTTCAGTTCCTGTCTGAATACCACAGGAGAGAGGCACCTCCCAGCCCCTCTTAGGACCAAGAGTATCTCAAGTGTCTAGAGCCTAGAGCCATGCATTTGGAAAAGCTGTGCCATGCACACTGTGCTTACCAGTGGCGACAAGTCTGAGGGGTCCCTGGACAGAATAACTTGGGTCTGGAGGCAGTAGCAATGACACAGGAGAGAGCTTTGCTCCCACTCTGAGAAAAGGGAAGGAGAGACAGACTAGGTGCAGATGAGGATGGAGTGGATGCTGCAGGAGCACTGGGCATGAATCCCCAAGCAGGAGTGGCTGGACACCCAGGAGACTCAGCAGCACTCTGTAGGAATCAATGGCCCCATCCAGCGGTCTACACCCTGCCATGCAATGTTGACTACTGGATGGACAGAGCCTTTTTGTGGTGAGAGCGCTGCCTTCCTCAGCCTCCGCTTAATACACCACTTCTACTCCCAAGCCAGACCCCTCAACACAAAGAAATTTCCATCCCCCCTGCCCCAGCCCAGCTCACTCACATGGCGATGGTCGTGCACACGCATGTGACACAATGGTCATGCACACACGTGTGAACCTGGTCTAGTGGGAGGTGTCCCTGCCCAGGGCAGGGGGGTTGGAACTAGATGATATTTAAGGCCCCTTCCAACCCGAACCATTCTATGATTCAATGATTCAATGATTCAATGATTCTATGACACAGGAGGAACCCATGGGAAGGCTGGCCAGCGCACAGTAGTCTGGGGAGCAATCAGGGCATGGATGGAGTGTTGGGTGAGACAGCCAACCTGCTCCAAATTCTTCCCAAGAGCAAAGACCCGAGCTGTGCTTGGAGCCCAGGCTGGTGAGCACCTGGTTGGAAGCAGGTCAGCTCTGCCTGAGCCAGCACGGACTCCTGGGGCTGGTCCCAGGCTGGGCCAGAGGGCTGTGAGTGGCAAGGCAGACCCAGGATGGGGGTTTGGCACGTGCTGATAAAAGCATCTTTCAGCGCGGCTGTGCTTTGCCATAGAATCATTGAATCATAGAATCACAGAATGGTTGGGGTTGGAAGGGACCTTAAAGATCATCTCGTTCCAACCCCCCTGCCCTGGGCAGGGACACCTCCCACCCGACCAGGCTGCTCAAAGCCTCATCCAGCCTGACCTGTCTCAGTGCAGACTCTGCCACCACCCACCAGGCACTTCCAGGGAGGAAAGTCCCTCAGACGCCTGGCCTAAGGGATGCTGCACACATTAGCCTGGCTGGCCACGGAACAAGGCCATGGTGGCAGTCCCTACACGCCTGGGTCTTCACAGCGACCCAGAAACGGTGTTTTGTGTGTGATGTTCCCCCACAAACACTCAGCCCGCCTCTGCTGAGATTCACGGGGGGGAGGACGTGGACCGGGAGGAGGAATTTGCTGGGTGTGAGGAAGTGACTTGAGCTGTGGCACAAAAACTCTCTGGGTGGGTGTCATGAGCACACGCTGGGGAGTATCCCGTGGGCCTGAGCTCAGAGCTGCATATGCTGCTCCTCTGCCAGCACCAAACATGGCACCTGGCATCTGCTCATCTCAGGCCCCATTGGTACATAGAGGCGGTAGGTGGAAAGTCCAAGCCCACAGCACAGCCCATAAAGGTCATGTTTTATTCTGGCTGATCTCCTTCGCTTGCCTCATCTCCTGGAGGAAAATGAAGTGATAAACAGCCAGCAGCACAGTTTTGTTAAAAACAAATCAGGGCAAACAAACAGGGGATAATTCTCTCTCCGGCTGGTACGGGGAATTCTGCTGAGCCGAGAGCGATGCTCTGGGGACAACCGTCGCTCCAAGCCCCGAAGTCATGCACGGCCAGCGGAGAGGGGCCAGCTCCTCACTGGGGCAGGACAGCTGGGGTCAGAGTCTTGCTTCCCGGACGGTGTCCTGGGGAACCTAAACTTTATTTCTCCTTCTGCTGGATTCAAGCTCCTGCATTTTCCAGACTCCCAGTGAGTGGTCCCCGCTCCCAGGCTCTGCTGACTATGGTCTGTGCCCAGAGCAGGGGGCTCTCACAGATGAAGAAAGTTCACAGACACGGAGAGTGAATCGGGGACAACCACCTTGTCTGTCTGAGCCCAGGGAAGCGGAGGAAGGGAGCAGGGATGACCTGGAGGCCCATGGAGGAGGAATACCTGGGCTCTGGAGAAAAGGAAAGCAGGGCAGGGAGAGCACAGAGGGCTCTGGGGAGGTGAGGACATGCAGAGTGATCCCACGCATGTGACATTGTGTATAGAGCGGGGGGAAGGGACAGTGCTGGGCCGGGAGGTGGTAGAGAGGGGTCTGTGAGCCAGTTGTTCTTATTGTTTTAATTCTTACCTTCCTCCCCTGAGCGCCAGGATCTCTGAGACTTTCACAGGTCTTTATGATCCCAGAACCTGGCAAACTGAGGCACTGAGAAGTTAAGCGAGGCCACCAGAGAAGATGAGAAGGGATTGTGTTTCTCTTTTTCCCCTGAAACAAAGCAGAGCTGTCAGTTGACACTTCCCGCGCTGCCCCAGCTCTGGAGGGTTGCTGGGGCTGCTTCCAGCAGACAAGAGACGTCACGGAAGAGACAAGAGACGTGGGGCGAGGCGTGGGATTCCTGCAGCATGGGGTCCCGTGCAAAGCGGTGCCTGGAGTCGGTGTCCTCCCACCGGAGCAGGGGAAGGCGGTTCAGCTGCCGGCTGCTTCCCGCAAGCACCGGGCTGGGAAGCTGTGAGCCCTGGCAGCCTGCAGCCATCCTGGGAACCTGGGTTTTGAGGCTGTCTGCTAGGCAAAGGGTTAGGAAATCGGGCAGCCTGCCACCAAAAGTCTGCCCAGCTTTTGGCAAAAGTCTGCCCGAATGATACAGCTCTATGAAACATTTCAGCTTTGACAAATGTGTGGTGGTTTTTTTTGGTTTTGTTTTGTTTTGTTTTTGTTTGGTTTGGTTTTTCTTTTTAATGAAAAAAACAACTCGGTTGCATTGAAAACTTGCCCGACTGGTCTGAGGATGGTTCAGCCAGCCCGTAGGAGAGCTGGGGCAGCAGGCCCATCTCTCCATACACAGGCTGCCTATTGTTCTCCGCGCAGAGCAGGAGGATGGCTTGCATTAAACCAGAGGACTGGACAGGACCGCCTGGGTCACTGAGGCTGGACCCCCACCCGCACGGGCAGACTCCTACTCTGTGTCTGCTTCGCATGGGTCTGGGCAGCGTCTACGCCTCGGGCATGCGGGGTGGCTTCCCAAGCCCTGGAACAGACTGAGGCAGAAAAAAGCTAAAATCTGCCTGCATGACCATCAGCTGGCACTGCAGCACCAGCAGGATTTTGCTATCCCATATCGGTCCTCTCCACCTTCCTCCCTCTGGCTCAGCACTGGGGACTGGCCCTCTGACACCAAGGGATGCTTGAACCCCGTTTGCTGGGGACCGCGTATGGTTTTTAGCGGCTCTAGGCACCAAACCGAGCGTGGCAGGCAAGGGGTGAGGGGAGCTGGCAGGCTGGCGATGTCTTGGTACGAATCCCATTGCTGAGGACCGGACCCAGCCTCACAGTCCCCACTGCTGTCACCTTGGCTGCACCAGGCTCCTCCAGCCCCTCTGCTGTCCTCTGCTGCTTCTCATCTGCTTGTTATTCATGGCAGGGGGCAAGAAGCTCCCCCCGCCCCTCCGCCCCCCATTCAATGTGCGGACGATCACCATAGCCCCAGAAGGTTGAATTTAATGCTAGGGGGATTTGCAAGTCAAGAATTCCTGTGCCCACACAATGCGCAGCTGGGCTTTGAAAAGGCGTCAGGATTAAAATGCAACCGCAAACTTGACAAACCGGCGCAACGGCCGGGCAGACAATGGGCTGCGGCTCCCTGTTATCATTCACGGCGTGTGAAGGACCAGCGCCGGGCTCGGCGGGTTACAAGTCATGCGCTAGAGATGCTGCTGGCCTGGACACCAGCGGCGGGGAGGGCTCCTTTGTGCCGCTCTCGCAGTGGGGAGCGACCCCAAAGCCAGCCCGAATGGAGAGACATCTCCGCTCGCAGCCGGGGGTAAGGAGGGCGGGATGGCAGGGACCCGCTGCCGCCGTGGGCAAGCTCTGAGCTCCTGCCTGGTCGGGATTCATCTGCTCCAGGGGGCTCCAGATTCACCGGTCTTTGCCGGATGGAAATTAAGGAGCTTTTCTTTGATTCTGTCCTGAAACTGTAACTTGGTTTACGCAGGAGTAATAAAGTAGGGGGCATGCGGAGGCTGGGGGGAAATCTGAGCGAAGAGGGATGCCAGGACGGGGCAGAGGGTTTCAGATGATGACGGATTAGATACAGGTCAACCGTGTAATAGTAAGGGACAATGCCACCTGGGGCTGCAATAATTAACACTCTGGAGATAAAGCCAGCAAAACAACCGGCTGGATCTCCCCTTGGGCAGCAGCTAGACACCTTCCCCAGGTCCCCTGAGCCAACTGAGCCTGCTGATCTCAGGGCACGAGGCATGGGGCACTGCTCTGCCACTGCCCCCCGGGGGGATGCGGGGCAAGGGAAGGGCTGGCAGAAAAAGACTGGGGTCCGGCCAGAGCGGTGGGAAGGAAGGAGCCACCGAAGAGGCGATGTGACAAGCATCTGGTCCTTGTGTGACTGTCATGGCTGGGATCAATTATTTTAATGAGCCCATGGACAAAGGTCAGGGAGGAATGTGGCTCGTTCCGTGTAATGTTAGTCAGGTCTCCGTGCCGGGTAGGGCGGAGCACGGCCGCCAGCATGACCGGGCAAGCCGCAGCGTTCCCATTCAGAGGCAGCAGCCATCCAAACCTCCCTGTCCGCAGGGCATGGGACTCAGTCTTCACGTGTCCAGCACTCTGGTGTAGAATTGGATCGGGCGATCAGACCCTTCCCAGCTGCCTTCCCACCATCTCCCTTGATGCACTTTCTGCACGGGAGTGCGCACCAATTTCTGTCTCAGTACATCGGAACTTGGGAGCATCAGCGGTTGAGCTTCGTGGCGGAAAGGGCTCTCCTCTCTCCTTGGGGGCTTCCAGGCAAAGATGCATGTGGGGGGAACTGTTCCTCCTCTCAAGAGATACGAGGACCAGTGAGCAAACTCCAGCCCGGGAGATGGGACTGTGGGTGCAGCTACACCGACCTCCCGGCAGCAAGGAGGAGTTGTCCGCACCAGGTCTGGAGGGACCAAAAAAGCCCTGCCCACACGCGCTGTGGAAGCCACAGCAGTCCTCAATCCCAAACGGCACCGTGACATTTTTGTTAGGCTGTACAGGAGGGCTTGAGGTTTTTTTTTTTTGCCTTTGCACAAAAAAGGTTTTTCCCTCACTCAAAAAGGGGCCTTTCAAAAATGATGCAAAACTGACACTGTTGGAACTTCAGGGATTTTGTTGGGAAGCAAGAAGCTGTAAAAATATTATTGAATGAAGGATTGACATTTTTCCTATACTGAAGGGGAGCTTTGTAGCCATTTTGATGCTAGTTTGGATAGATGTGCTGAAAAGCAGACTACATCTGGTTTTTGAGCTGACACGGGTACTTGAGAGAGACACAGGGGGAGTGAGGGTTTTACCTGACTTTGCCCAAATCTTACACAATACCAGAACATGAAGTTTAGCCAACTGGCCTTGACCTGACAGAGGAATCACAGCTGTGGTGCGAGATCTGCCTTAGTGTAGCTCTCTTTGTGTCACACAGACCAATCTTTCTAACTGCCAGCCCTTGGAAAAAAAACAAAACAAAACAAAACAAGAAAAAAAGCTCATAAGCAAGTTCTTCTGGCACCTACTCCCTGGGCCAGCACCAGCGGCTTTTCCCAAGTGGTGACGCTGTGGCCAGGTCCCACTGTGATTAGAAAAATGACATTAATGACCGAACACCCTTGCTGCCTGCAATGGTGCCTTGCAAAGGGTTCCTTGCCGAGATCGCAATCTCGCCTCTGCCCCATGGAGGGACGGGCCATGGTGCAGGTGTCTGCTGATGATGGCCTCAGCAGAGCCAGGGTCAGTCCAGCATCACGGGCAGAGGCTGCCTTGCGCTGCCGAAGGTAGAGGGACAGTAGCTCACGGGGCTGAAAGACAACTTGAGGAGATGATGCCGGGGAGCTGGGGTGGTGGGGTGCGTGGCTGGACCTGGATGGAGAGTCCCCCCAGTCCGCAGCAGGCTGGGCACCCAACCAGGCTTTCTCCGGGGATGCATTTTTAGATTAAAACAACAACAGAGCAGCAAGATCTAAAACTAAATAAGTCCCCTGGCCCTTGTAATGGTAAGCAGTGCCTGGTCCCCCAGTAACCGGGTCCCAAGGGGCTGCTTCTCCGTGAGAGCTGGTGCATCTGCTCCATCCCCCTGCCTGGCACAGCCAAAGTGGCTCCCACGGGGCCCTTCCTGAGGGACAGATGTCACGGGGCCACCTTCCTCACGCCTGGCCTCGGCGTGCCTATGCACTGTGCGGCTGCCAGCGTGCCTTCCCTCACTGCACCAAGGCACT
Source organism: Larus michahellis (assembly GCF_964199755.1). Classification (NCBI taxonomy): domain Eukaryota; kingdom Metazoa; phylum Chordata; class Aves; order Charadriiformes; family Laridae; genus Larus; species Larus michahellis. The sequence goes on along the minus strand of NC_133906.1, from coordinate 1,142,239 downwards.
GTGGGGTGGGAGATGTGCCCCACGGGGAATTTGGGTGGGTGCCTCGTGGTCCCCCCCCCAGCGCAGGAGCCATCCTCCTGCCCTGCTCGGCGTCCCGGGGAGGGTCGTCTCCCATGCTGGTGGGGAGGAGGTCAGCCTATATTAAGCCGAGCCCGCTGGGGAAGACGTGTTTGGGATACCTGCAGCATTCTCGGCGGGCAGATGCACGGCAGGAGCTATATTTGGAAGGTGCCGTTTGGTTTCCTCCCCGGACGCTGCAGCAAGCTGTCCACAGCGCCGGACGAGCGGCTGCCACGCCGAACTCACAGCTCCCCAAGCCCAGGCGCCCCAGCATCCCCCCCCTCCCCGGCCCCACACCACCCTCCACTCCTTTTTTCTTCCCCCCTGCTTTTCTTTCCTGCGGGCTGTGAAAAGGTGCAGTCTGCCTGTGACCGTTTCTCCTCCCTCCCTTCCCCCTTCCTGCTGGTCAAAACCGCCATCCTGGAACAGCCCGGCGGATTAGTGAAGGGATACCTTTGAAACCGATGCCAGGAAAGCTCCGTGGATCAGTTAACAGGAGAGTATAAAAAGCCATGCCTGTCTCCCCCCACGCTCCCCCCATCTCTCTTCCTCCATGTCACCGGCCCTGGCTGCCGGCTCGCCCCTGGCTGGGGGCCTGCGATCCCAAACGTGCTCTCCAGGCTGGCTTGCCTCATTAATTAAAGAAGACAGATTTTTAGCTTCTCTTTCCCTCCCTCCCTCTCTCTCTCTTCCTTTTTTTTTTTTTTTTTCCTTGGGCTCCTGCTGGGGAAAGTGGAGCCAGTCTTGTGGGGGCAGGGGGAGGACGAGGAAGGGCGCCAGGGATTAGAGGCGGCTGATGCGCTTCTGCTCCCAGGGTGCAGGACGCCCCGAGCCTGCGCGGCGCCGTCCCCTGCTCCCTGCGGGCAACCTCCCGGGGACACAAGAAGCCTCATCTCTCCGTGCCCACAGTCCTGGGTCCCACAGCAGCGGTCACAGCCCCTCTGGGGACATCCCCTCACCGTCTGACCGTGCTGGATGCACATCCCCACCAACTCCTGCCCTGGAGTCCTGCTGGAGCAGAGCAGAGATCCTGTCTCTTTCCTGGCACAGAGGGGACTGTGGATGCAGTCGCGTGTGGTGCCGGGCACGTGGTGCCAAATGTGGGGTGCAAGCGTGCATGGTGCACCGGCGCATGGAGCACTGCGTGTGGAGCAGCATTGACGGCACAGTCGCGCATGGCCCACGGTGCATGGACCAGAGCGTGTGGTACAGGGTGCTTGGCACAGCCACGGGTGGCACAGGGTGTGCGGTACACACGCCTGGAGCAGTGTGTGGGGTACAGCCACGCATGGAGCAGGGTGTGTTGTACAGCCACACATAGTACAGGGTGCTTGGTACGGCCACACACAGTGCAGGGTGCTTGGTACAGCCACACGCGGTGCAGGGTGTGTGGTACAGCCATGCACGGAGTAGGGTGTTTGGTACAGCCACACACGGTGCAGTGTGCGTGGTATGGCCGTGCGTGGAGCAGGGTGTGTGGTACAGCCACGCGTGGTACAGGGTGTGTGGTACAGCCGTGCGTGGAGCAGTGTATGTGGTACAGCCACGTGTGGTGCAGCCACACGCGGTGCAGTGTGTGCTCCTGCTCCAGGGGTGGCTTACACCGGCAAGAGCACCGTTGCAATTCACCCCACCTGCCTTTATGTCGGGGTCGCAGAACTCTGAGCTCCGAGCCCATCCCCAACACCAGCACAACCCTCTCAAGCGCAGGCAGCCACCCTGGCACCTGGTGCAAGGGGGAGCCGGCCTGACTACGGATGGGAGGGCAAAGTGGGGACAACAGGAGCTCCGGGAGGGACTGGGCGGCTGTGCTGTGCTGGGAGGTGGCCCCTGACTGTGTCTGATTGTCCCTGAAGAGAAGGCCTGGCTGGTTCTTCTGGCTGAGTCATCCCCAGGTCTATCAGCCTGGCTGCAAAATTAAATTCAAAGCTCGTCTTTTTAACACGAAGATCACTTACATCCAGCTGCACGAGCCGCGGCCCCTTTAGATTTAATAATAAAATGAATGCCCATGACCTGACTGTTTGCTCACGCCTGGATCTTCCTTGATGGATGAACAGAAATTGCTCCCTGGCTCGGGTCATCCGCAGTAAAAATCGCCAGTCGATTGCTGGGCCCTCCCTCGGCTCCTCTGCGTTCAGGGCTCGCTGGCTTCGTTTGGGACCTGGCTTGAAACGGATAATCAATAATAATCAGGCTCGACGCTGTGACGGCACCTTTGATCCGAGGATCTCGGAGCACTTTGCAGCGGATAATGAACGGAGCCCCTCTGTGAGGCAGGCAGGAGCGTCTGCATTTTATGGGGGGGAGTGGAGCCCAAGGACAGGCTGACCCCACTGCTCGCCAGCCCTGTCCTGCTCGGCATCCGCGTGTGGACTGCTCGACCGCTTTAGCACGACCCTGGAGAGTCGCATGAAGAGGGGATGGTGCCAGACATCTGTGGGGCTCGTTCCCCGGTAGCTTGTGGTTCTGGTTCCTTCCTGAGACAGACTGAGCTGTCCTGTCAGCAAAGCTATTTTGGGAAAAGTAGTGCAGGTTTGGGGCTCAGCTTGGCAGGGAGCAGAGCATCCCTGGGATGCAGCGCGTTCCCCCCGGGACAAGCAGTGCTTGGGGCCGGTGGGGAGAGCGCAGCCATCACACGGTGCTGTCTCCCTGCAATGGGCTACAGCACCCCTGCGGCAGCACGCAGGGTCCAGGGCTGGGGCTGGGGAGGTTCCCTCCGAGGGGCTTTCACGCTAGCACCATTCCCAGGTCTGGGGGAAGATGCCGGCAGCAACCAGCACAGTCGCTGGGTCCTGGCTCTGGCCATCCCGGAGAGCACGAGCTTGGTCTCTGTTTGCTTTCAGGGGTGACTTGCACCGCCGGAGCTGCAGCCACGCCAGCCCTTCTGCTGTGGCACACCGGGCCCCCCGGGCCCCCTGTACGCGGCCTCCACAGGCCCTGCGTTCCCCTGGGATGGCAGGCTGGGTGCTGCTGGCAGGGCAGGGTGTGCGGGGCTGGTGGTGTGGCCCTTGTCCGGGGTGGTGAGCCCTGCCCGATGGAGGGCAGTGGGGGACAGGGGACCCAGCTCTGGGGATGCCGTGTCACCAGCCTGCATCCCTCGGCCGGGATCGCATCCTGTCCTTAGAAGAGCCGTGTCCCCCCCGGCGGCCAGCCAGTGGAGGCCAAGGCGGGGTCCAAGCTTTTTGGGGATGCCACCCCCGTGTCCCCAGCCCGCACCCCACCAGGACGGGCTGCTCTGCTGGTGTCGCAGCGCCACCCCTTGCCTCCCGGGGAAAGTGCCCGTTGGCTTTGCCTGCGCTCTCCAGCAATTAAGGGACTAATATATTAATTGTTTCTAATCTGCGCATCTCCAAGGTCACCTGTAAGACCGGGCAAGGGAAGCCAACGTCCCCCCAGGCCGTCCCTGTCACCTGCCCCAAGGGAGGAGGCTGCAGCCCAGCCACTGCCCTATGGACCCCCAGCCCCAAACCCTCTCAGGGAGCAGCCCCCCACTGGGAACCACGGAGGTGGGATGCTGGATGGAGGGATGCGAGCCTGCTGCTGGCCTGGAGCAGGAGACGTCCTTCGCTGGCGATGAGCAGACAAGAAGAGTAACGAGGCTGCCTGTCCAGCCCGCCCGCGTCTTCTCGCAGCCTGCCTGCAGCCGCGCCGCCCTGCCTTTGTCTCTTGCGCTCAGCCGCGCTTCCAGTCTTCAAAGTGTTAAAACTTTTCAGTGTGTGCTGCAGATCCCTTGCCTGCAGCCTCCTGCCCTGAGTCAAATTAATCATGTACTGGGAAACACAGCAGGCATGTACTAGCCCTGGGCATGGTGTATCACGTACTTTCTGGAATCTGTCACATGGGGAGCTTTCTGTTTTAGGCTCAATTGATCCTTTCTCGGTTTGATACTGTGTTTAATTGTGAGATGAGGCTGTGTGTTTTTGCTTCAGCCGAACTTAAAGGGCCGCTCTTCCCAGCCTTGTTTTCAGATGTCCGCAAGAACAGACCGCCGCTGTCTCCTCACCCAAACAAAAAGCCTTTCTCTCCCCACACACAATATCCCCTCTGTATTGTCCACAACAAAGAGCAGGGCTAAATTAATTTTAGGTCCGGCTCTTTTAATGTAGGACTGGGGAGGGGAGGTGCTTTTATTGCTGCAGCTGACGGTTCAAACAAGATAGGCGAGAGGTGGCCCGGGCCACCGGGCTCTCCCTGGGCGGCGGAGATGGGGAGGGGGGATGCGCCTGGCCCCCAGGACTCCCCCCCAAGCCCCCTCAGCTGCAGTGCCCGTGCGAGGTGAGGCGAGATGGAGGAGAGCCCAGCCCTGCAGCTGGCTGCAGCATTGCCCCAGGTGGGTCTGAGTCCACCTGAGCTCTCCCTCCACCCTGGAGGAGGGCTTCCCATCTGCCCTCCCCAAGAAAGAGTGGTCCAAGGAGGTGGGGTGGGACAGAAACGCCCCAAAAGTGGTGTGCCCTGGGGGCTGGCATATCCCTCAGGACGGCCAGACTGCCATAGCGGGGTGATTTTTCATTCTCTCTCCACACAAAAGATTTCAAGAGCCAAGCAAAAACCAGAGAATCCCTTCAAAACCGGGTAAAAAGGGAAAATAAACATTTTTTACGTGTACTCTTCCTCCTGACAAAGGTCTATCTGGAGCAGTCAGTGCCAGCCGCAGTGTGCAGCAGCATGAAACGGACCCTGTGGGGGGTGGGAGAGAGTCTCCACAGGGTCCTCCCGCGGCCCCGGTGGGCAGAGTCCTCCGGCATGGTGTGCCACCCACATGCACCAGTGGTTTGCATCGCTTGCCTGGCGCTGCGGGATGCCGCGGGGACGTGGCAGGAGGAGGGAAGGGGCCACGCGGCCACCAGGTGCCTGTGGCATCTCCAGGATGTGGGATGTGCAGAAAGAGAGAAAGGACCCTGAGAAACAGTTGAAACTGAGGCAAGGAAAGCAGGGTTTGGGGAAGGGGGACGTCTGGTCTGGGAGGTGAGAAGGAAAGGGGATGCCAAGGGGAGCAGACGAGGGGGACTAGAGACCTCGGTTGGGACAGTCGGGTATTGTGAAGGGGTACAGCAGCATGGGGATGTTGGGACAGGAGGTGGGTTGGTCTGAGCTTGTGCATTTTTTCACAAATTTAGGCAGAGATGTAGGGTTGAAAGGGGAAGGGGAGGTGTTGCGGACAGCTCAGCTCCAGGTCCACCTTGTTTGCATTTTCTTCCCCTTCCTGAGTGGGCAGACAGGGCAGGTCCCTCTGCCCGGTGTGTGGGAAGGGTCCTCTCCAGCCCCCCATGGCAAGACAGCGGCAGGGTGTCTGCTCTCTCCCCTGCAGCCCCCAGTTTCTCCGTAGATGGGTAGGAACTTGCTCCTGGTTTATAAATATTCAGCGCCAGAAAAACCCATTAATGTTGCATTAGGGCTGTGAATCGGAAAGCCCCAAAGCCAGGCAGCTCAGTGCTGCAGCTGCAGCGCCATCCGGGTCCCACCGTCCATGCGCAGCTGCCCACCCCGCTCCAGCGGAGACTCCTCCACCTGCCAGGACACCACGTGGCTGCAGCAACGTGCTGTTGAAGAGCATCGCTTCCACCGCCTCACTCCAGCACCCCTGGTAGCACAGACAAAGACAAAGAAAAGGAGGGCATGGTGTCTCCATCCCAAAATCTCCCACTCCCATGAAGTGCGATGGTTGTAGGCTGAGGGCTGGGTGGTTTTTTTTTTTTTTCAGTGGGATAAGCTGGGATCCAGGCACGACCCCCCGGGTCTCTGGATTTGGCCAGCTTTTTGGGAGAACAATGGGAAGCCCCTTTGCTGCAGAGTCAGGCAGACTTGGTCTTGTGGGCTGCTCCCTCCATCCGTCAGCGTGCACTGAATTGCATCTCCAGGAATAGGCAGCAATGCGTGTATTAAAACAGAAGCTGGAGAAAGGATTTACATCTGTGCAAAGCAGCGATCCAAGTGTTACTATCGGGACCAAATTTTCTCACTTCCAGGAGAGCAGCTCTGAATGTGACAGTCTGCAGACTTGGGCATCGGTTTCAGCCAGCTTCCTCATCTCACCGTATTTTGCAGATCCACCTAGCAGCCGTGTCCCCTCCACTTGAGGAGCATGTCATTGAGCTTGAGGTGATGGAAGAAGCAGGACCTGGGTGGGAAAGGGGGCACACAGACCGAAGAGGGAGGGTAATGCTTTGGGGAGCCGGCGGGGAGAAGCCAAGGTGGAGAGAGGGGCTGGTGATGCTGGGAGGTGATCGGGGAATCACTTCAGGGCACTGGAAGGGGGGGCACAATGGACCACTGGAGGTTCAGCTCTTGGGAATGAAAGGCACTACTATGCCCCTTACAATGCCTAAACAGATGTCCTCCTCGATAGTTTTTGCCACTGGTGGTGGGTGCAAGCGTTGGCTTCTGAAACCTCTGGGATGACCTGAAGGGGGTTGTCAGGTCTGAGAGCTGACAGCTTCTGCCTGGGCTGCTCTGGAGGCAGCTCAGTGGGCTCAGAGGAGCCAGCTGCTAAAGTCACTACTCCATCCTGGCTGGTGTGGTAAACCCCTCCTTCCTTTCTTCTTGCTGCTGCTGTTTCTCTTGCCCCACCAGCTGTCCCTGCTCCTCCCTCCAGAGCTGCCGGAGAGTCCCAGCGGAGCAACCCCTGCCTGGCATGCAGAGAGCCGGAGGTCAGGATATATATGCAAAGGATGTCAAGGTCTGGAAGAGAGGAGGGGAGGGCTGAGTCCTTCTGGGCTGGTGCAAGGTTCAGTGGCTCTTAAAGATGCCTGCAGCCTCCCTTCCCAGAGGGCTGGGCAGCACATGAATCTTTCTTTGAGATCCTAGAGGAGAAACGCAAAGTACTGAGACAAGAAACTGCTAAAGTTAATCCCTGCAGCTCACCTGACAAAAAACTGGATGAGAAAAGAGGAAGTGTATTTCGTCAGAGATAAGAAATCAGTTTTATATCAACATATTAGAGGCAATGAAAAGAAGTTGTCTTTCCACCCTAGTTTAGATAGGGAATCGTGACAAGATGGGGAAAGGTCATTTAGAAAGGCAGCAAAGAATAGAGGCTTTGCCTATTGAAGAATAAATTCTGGGAGGAGTATGGTTCCCCAGATTTAGGGACAAGGAAAAACTGAGGATCCTGGGAACAGAGTGCTTGTGGTAACGGGAACCACTGCTGTGCGGCGCTACATACACAAACAACTAACTTTAAGTGGATGTAACTCTGCTGATCTTGAGGAAAAACTTTTGAGAATAGAAAAATAGCTAGAAACTTTCAAGACGAATCGAAGTCCAAAGCTCTCATTACCCAAGCTGTGCTGGGGCAGCGTGTGGTGGAAAGTAAACGCTGGAATCTGGCTTGGTGACTGCTGCCCCAGTCAAAAAAAAAAAAAAAAAAGGTTTAAAGTATTCCAAGGCCCATCCCTGCTGTCTGTGAAAAATCACGTCTTGTGACTGGAAATAATGAGCTACATGACAGAGGCGTTCTGTTATACGGTGGCTTTTGGTGTCACTGGCGCCAAGTTCAACACAGCTTTGTCCAAAGGGTGCCTCACCTTCTTCCTGTAACTCCTGGTCACAATCAGGGATGGGGAGATGCGCATCGGCACAGCGGGTGTCAGAGGCCTTTCTTGACCTGCAAACGTGGAGTTAACTCTGCTCTACCTGGTTCTGCAGCATCTCCCAGAACTGACCCTCTAGAGGTTTTATAGAGATGCCCTTTTCTGGGTGGGGGTGGGGGCTTTTCTGGGGCAGGGAGGCTGTGAGCACCCCACCTGCCAGCCCTCTCCTCTCTGATCATCTCTCCATGCAGATGTCTCCTCGGGTTTGGCTGTCTCCTTGCTCCAGGGCTGTGCTCCACCATCTTCATTTGGTGTCTGCTGGGCGGAAATGGAGATCCTAGCTGCAGAAGAAAAACTTTTGGGGAGGAAAGCCCCTGCCTGTGACACCAAAGAGATTCAACACCCCTGTGGATGTCTGCTGGGGTTCCTTTTCTGGGTGGGCCTAGAGAGGTTATTAACGATGGATAATGTCGGTGTTTGTATATCCCCTCCTACAAAGCCTTCACTGACGTTAACAGGCCCCTTGATGCCACAGTGGTCTTGGGGGAATCTGGAACAGTGTGGAGCATCTTCCAGTTGTGACTTTCACCTGCAGAAGAAAATGATCAGTTGGTGGCTGAGCGAGCCTGAGACCTGTCACTGTCAGGGATGCTCTCTGCTTTCACATCTTTTTGAATTGTCGTTTTATTTCTTAGAAAATGGCTTCTTTGGTGAAAGGAAGGGATGACAAAAAAAATCTCATAAAGCAAAAAACCACCATGGAAATGTTTGGGGTTTTAAGAAGACCAAACCGCACTCCACTCCCGGGCTCAACAGGTTACAAATGTGTCAAGCCTTTTGAGAGTCTTCCATCAGGGATATTTCTCATCGTCTTTTCACAGCCTCCTGTTGCCATCAAGCTTGAAGCGCTGCCACGCAAGAACCCGTGGCTTGACAGCTCTTCACTCAGCAGCTCTGTTGTCCTGGTCCATTAGCTCAGAGGAGCTCATGTAGCAGCACGTGTGCCGCTGGTGACGTGGCAAGTCCTTCATTTGGGACACAGCAGCAGCAGCTACCAAATCTGGGTTTGGAGACGCCAGCCAGATCCATGCAGCAGGCAGCACCCAGAAATTTGGGGTCTGCGTTTGTGGGCGGGGAGGATCTACTCAGTGGTGGAGAGAGCCTGCCTCCTCCTACACACATCTGCGCTCGCCAGCCTGGAGCTGCTCCTGTGGCTGACGGTGGCTGGAGGCTTGAACCGCTGTTACAGTCCCCACTGCTGAGCATGAATGGAGAAGACAAGCTTCTCCATTTTTCTCATTCCTTGAGTATGCCAGAGGCAGCCCAGGACCCAGGTGGAAGATGACACCTCTGCTTCTGTGCTGAGAGAGATCCAGCAAGAAGGCCTGGGAAAAGGCACGGGCAGAGCGACTTGCGGGCTCACCAGGCTCATGCGGAGCGAGGGGGCATGCTGCTGGACTTTGGGGAATGAGGCCAAGGTCGCAGGGCTGCATGGTTCAAGACAGGACTGGTCAGGTTATATTCAAGGCAAACGCTCGCCTTTTAGCAATAACCATCCGTGCGTTAGGGAAGGGGTCTTTGGAGAACCCAGTTTAACCTATGGAAATAGTGTGTGTTTCATCTGGACTTATGGAGGCAACATCTGTGTGGGTATCACGAGCTGCCTCCTGTTGTGTGCAATCAGTCTTCACTGGGTGAACGCAACTCAACCACACGCATCACCTGAAAAAAGCTGTCCCCCTTATTCTGCATGGGCAGCACAATGCTTATTCTGCATGGGCAACACCCCTAGAGCCTTTCTGAGACCTTTTCTCTGGCTGACGCACGTCCCCTTACAGCTGGGAGAAGCAGTGAGGCAAAGAGAAGAAACAAGGATGACCACGGGAACAGGAGTTATTGCTAGTCCTGCCCTGGAAACCTTTGTATTATGTTAATACTGATTATTAATGAGTATTAATTACACTAGTTATTTGTCTGTGAACTGCAAGAGATTTAAGAAAAGGAGGCATAGATTTTGCTTGGAGGACCAGAAGAGGCCAGGAAAAGACAGCATTGGTGATCCAACTTTTCATGAACTTTTCCTGGACCTGCAACCCATCTACAGAGGAAGACGGAGGAGCAGCACTGACCCTTCACGTGAGGACATTGTCTGCAAAGGGGCAGAGGAGAAAAGCACTGGTGCAGGAGACCCGGGTGCTGGCTGCGGAGCTGCTGGCATCAGGAACATGCTGCCTGGTGCGAGGGAGACCCGACTGCTGGCTGGGGTTGACCATGTGCCCCATGGCATCATGTCCATCTGAGCAGCAAGAAAGGTGCCAGGAAGACCACACCCCAACCAAACACTGCCTCCATATCCATCTGCTGAGACCTGCCCTGGCAAATGACCAAGCCTCTCATTTTGGTTATTTCTTTCGGTGCAGCCCTGGGCAGTCATCCTAGCCCTGAAACTCGTCACCAAACTGCTGCCTCCTAGATCTCTTGCGTAGGGTTTGAGATGAATGCTAAGAGACCTTCACACAATGTCCCCATCCTGGGACACGAGCTCTGCGTGGGGGACAAGATGCAGGCAGTAGCGCAAGCCAAGGGAAAGGAGGTTTCCAGAGGCTAAAGGAAACCTCACCCAAACCCCAAGAAACCCCCCTGTGCTCCAGGACATAAGCTGATCATCTGTGGGGGCTGGGAAGGAATTTGTCACCATCTGCCTCTTGTCTCTCTGCTGTGGGGAGTAATAAGCAAGTGAGGAGGGGAGGATTCAGCAGTGTTATTAGCTGGAGAACGGCATTATTCCCCCTGTCTGCACCGTATAAATGAGTGTGTATTTTTCATAATGGGGGAATACATGCAGGGAGAGAGAAAAAATGTTTTAAAAAAGAAAGAAGGAAAGGGGGGAGGGGGGAAATGAATCGATATAACAGAAGCATTAGGGCACTCAGGGGAGTGTTTTACTGGGGCCATTAATATACTTCTCAGGTGGTAAAAGCCACTTAGCCTTTAAAAATGATAATGAAATGTTAACTACCCAAAGCATTATTGCTGAGTCACGGAGAGCCATGCGGCCCTTCAGCTCCCATCTGATCGAGGGGTGCTGGCGGGGCTGCCGCCAGCCCCAGCCAGCGCGGGGAGCGACGATCCGGCATGCCTCGCCTCCTGCATGCAGGAACCGAACACCTGGCAGCCCCCGCCGCCCTGACGCCGACGCCACGGCACGGGCACCCCCAGCCAGCCATGCCCGCCTCCCCAGCCGCTCACCCTCCATCCCATCTGCCATCCAGCCCCAGGCGCTCCCGGTGGCAGAAGCCCCCAGTTGGACATGTGGAAGAGGCGTATTCCCCACCCTGTGGCCTCTCTCCTGCCACTCTGTGAGGACCCAGCCCTTGGTGTGAGGCCAGACAGGATCAGATCCATGACCGTGCAGATGCTGCAGTCACATTGCTTCCAAGCCAAGGGGAGCAGGTGGGGACTGGGAAGGTGACCATCATTTACAAAGGTCCACGTGCAAGGATGTTTTGAAGGGGAAAGCTGCAGGCAGCATGGCCTCACCTGGCTGCAGAGGATCCCATGGTGAGGGATGCTCGGCTCCACCGTGGGGAGCAGGAAGGACCCTGAGAGTTCAACTGCCGAGCCAACACAGGGATCTGCTGCCCAAGGGAGTGAGATCCCCTCTTGAATCCCAGGAGGTGGCAAGAAGCAATGGTGGAGGCCTCATGCATTTCTAGTCTACGTTTCACCAACCGTTGGTGATTGCAGGTACCTGGTTCGTAGCACCCTAAAACACTTGAACAGCATAAGGTGCCGGACACAACCGTGTTGATGAACGTGCTGAGCTTCAGAAGCGCTGGGACCCCCAAATTACTGACCATCTCCGAAAACCATGGGGGTCAAATTCTGGCTGTGTTCTTGTCAATGGGGGCTTTTTCACCCTGCAAGGGAGCAGGGATTCTCATTTCTCATCTTTTATGTATCTCTGACTCTTATTTGATTGTGAAGGGCCCAAACAGCCCCCTGCAGTGCCACACGAGGAAATTCAACAGGCCTGCATGGTCCAGCGAGCTGAAGTGTGAGATGAAGGTCTTCTCCTAGGACGATTCAGTGCCCAAGCAGAAAATTAATTTCCTTCCATCCATCTGTATATGACCCAAAACCTTCCCTAGCCAGGGAGATTATGAATTTTTTTCACGAACGTGGAATGAAAGTCAGAGGTAGCTGTGAAGGATGCTGGAGGAGGACTGAGTATCTGGAGGGGCAGGGAGCAGCTTGGCTCCTAGAGGAACACCATCACTCTCATCCTCAGCACCTGTTTCAGGCACTACTGAGAGACCTGTTTCTGGGGGACTTCTTCACTTTAGTGAGTTTTCACCTCTGTTAGTGAGGGGTCTGACAACACCTGAAGCAACCAGATGCCTGCCTTTACCTCCAAGCCCTATGCAGAAGTCACCGCAGGTGCAGCAGCGTGCTGTGTTTGGGAACACTGGCTGCGGTGCAGATCCTGGTGATTGCAGTGTATGGGGCAGAGTTAAGGATATTATAAGAGTATGTCTGCGACTCTTGCCCACCACCGAGCAGGTTGTGAGTGTCCCCACCCATTTCTGAAAGCAGTCCTGGCTGGTACGAGTCTGCATTGCACCGATAGCTTGTGGGGAAGGTCCCCTTGTCCAGTGTCTGTCTGGGAATGCAGCTCGGAGGTAAATCTGCCCGGAGCAAGCCTGGCTGCAGGGTGCACGTTGTGCCAGCCCTCTCAGAGCCCAGGGAAGGGCAGCGCAGCCAGAGCTGAAGCTGCATGTCCAGGTCTATGTCTGGGACAGGGCGATGGAGGAACAGGAACTCCTTCCATCTCCCTTCCCTGCCTCACCTCCACCCTTTGTCCTCTTCCTGGGAGAGGCTAGCAGGAGGCAGCTCTGACCTCTGCTGGACCCGGAGGTCTTGCTGGGGCCCAAACTGGCAAAGCCTAGGTGTGCATGGTGGAGGCAGGACCACCCCATCAAGCCTGCAGCTGCTGCCTGGCGTGCAGGGGGAAGATGTGCAATCCTGCCCTGGAGCTGGGCACTGTGCCCCTAACCCCTAAACCAGAGAGGACTGGGTATCCCTCATGCTCTGCGTAGGCAACACTGCAGAGGGTCTGCAGGTACAGCAGAGAGGGCATGCGAAGGGCATCTCCTTCCTGCCTGGCACTCTTGAAATTAAAGGACACGGAGGGCTCTTGCGTCTGCTGAGGGAAGCGGTTCTCAAACTGCAGGTCACGACATGCCTGAAGTCGTCTGGGGAAGCGCTAAATGGGTCACGCCACTCTGTAGACTTCAGCAGCGCACGGCCACAGGGTCCAGACGGAAGAGCCTTCCTCCCTCCCCAGCTCCATTCTCCCGAAGGCAGCCCGACGAGGAGCCGCTCGCCCAACTGGCACCAGCAGCCCCACTATTAAGAATAACGCAGCCGCCTTGCACTGAAGCGCTTTATCCCCAGCACCCGCTGTGAACAAAATTGCCTAGGATCAGGTGGTGCTAGCCAATTTTTCTCGCAGCAGGGGCCGCAGGTAAAGCACCTCGGTGGAGAGGAGCTGCGCCGCTCTGAACTTTTCTGTTGCCCGCGTGAACTCAGGGAAGAGGAGAAGGGATATTGTGTGCACTCAAGCAGAAGCAGAGAAGATGCCAAGAGAGGAGAGAAGCAGATGGAAAAGAGAGAGGAAGCTCAAGATGAGGAGAGAGCAGGAAGGAAGGAGCAGAGGAAGGATAAAGCAAGAGGGAGGTGAGAAAAGAGCTGGAGCTGGGATGCCTCAAAGCAGTGGCCAAGGCAGCAAGAGAGCTGCATCTTCTCTTTCTTGTCCTACAAACCAGACACAGACGTGGCAGCAGCTAATCTTCCTGGCTCGTGAACAAAAGGATTCTTTTCATGCCAGTAATCCAAGAGCTGCCATGCCACGGCTCTCCCAGCTCATCTGCTGTGAATGCACTTATGTGGCGTCCAACTGAACGGGTTAGCAAAATAAAGACAGATGGCAATGGATTAGCTCTAACACTTCTTCTGTATCACAATGCAATCACTGCAGTCTTCTCCACTGCCTCCTCTCGGGACAGTTTTCTTGCACTGCAGCTGTGCAGCCACCCCCAGTTACACACCAGTGGCCCAGCTCCAGAGCCACAACTTAGCACCATGCAAGTAGGAAAAATTCACTGCAGGTTTTTTTGTTTGTTTCTTGGAAAACATATATTAAAGAGAGGCTGTGGTGACCATGAAGGTTGAGTGCACAGCCACCTCTCTGCTGAAATAGGACTTCTTTGTTACAAAACACCCTTGGCCACACAACTTTAGCATCAGTGGACTCAGAGTAGGCTCTAAGGCCCATGTTAGCAAGGTAGACGCACTGCTGAGCAGCGTTTTTAACATCTAGACTGATCATCCCCAAGAACAGGGCTATGTTGTGCAGTCCGTTAAATGTTAAGGCAGATGTATCAAGAAACAAAGATGGGAGGTTGATGCCACCTCTTCACAAGTCAACAAGAACAGTAGTGTCTTCTTCATGACTATGTATACTTTGCCCGAGTCAAGCCAGCTGCTTGCAGTCGACCCAGCGTGAGCTGATGCAACATGAACATGCATGGACAGGAAGTGTGGAGTGACAGACTGGACTTTGTTTAAACTGGGACATTTTCCTATTGTTTCCCAGTCAAAAAAAAAAAAAAAAGTGGGAATTCTAGCATCAACTCTCATAAAGACCTAATCTTTACTATTTCGTTAGTAAATATCCTTTCCAATTGCACAACTTGTTTGTGCTGAACTGTCTCCCCCTGCAAGGTAAAATTCACCCTAACATCTAGGTGGAGTCTGTCTAATCTTTACTAGGTTGTAAGCTCTGGTGCTACTGGTAACTTCAGGGATACTCAGGTTCCTCAGGGTGGCAATCTTTCTGTCCTGCTGAAGCAGTCTCCTGATCTCATTCCGGCAGTTAATGGGACATCTTCACCTCTGACCCTGTTATTTTGGAAACTATCCCCTCTGACTCCTCATCCAAGATCACCACACGACCGAGCAGTTTCATTTTGTCAAGAAGATGCATTTCCCCATGAAACTGGGTATCTCTTAGAAGACCTACCAGGTACAATTAAGCCAGGTTTTCTGTCACTGGTCACCTAGAGCTGATATAAAAAATTTCCAAAAATAACAAAACCCAAGAAACTTCAGACTCTTGCTCCCTGGAAAACACCAACGCTTAGTCAATGTTTTAGACAAGAAGATATTTTGCCTCTGCTTTGGCTTTGCAATTGACCAGTTTTTTATAACCTATAGGGAAGATAAGGCTCCAAGCAACCTGATTTAGCCTTTAAATTAGCCCTGCTTTGAGCAGGAGGATAAAGCAGATGACTGCTCAAAGTCCCTTTCAACTCAATGTCTGTAAGTTGAAGATCCCACTGGGATGCTCTAACCTTGCAGTTGAGTCCAACAGCTCTTGGAGCTATACCTGCCAGATGGATGTTCTGAGTGTCCAGTCTTACCTGCAAGTGCCATTCAAACAAGTCAAGTTCCTCTGCTTAGCCAGTGATACCTTCATGGATGTCCTATGCTGTTTCTGTGGATATTTGATCAGGAATATTCCTGATAATCCTGCTTACACCTAAAAATGTCAAGTTTGTTCCAATGCAGGAAGCCCAGGTTGCCTTTGATCAGTTCAAAGAGGCGTTTACATCAGTGCATCTGGGCACTGCACAACCTTTCACTGCTGAGATTGATGCATTCACCCGTGTGATCAGAGCTGCACCTTTGCAACATTAGGTGCCTCAAAATGAACTTGGACTATGTTCATTGAAATCCCGTAAGCCTGCACAACAACAGCAGAATTTTAAGATCAGTCTTAAGAAACTTACGGTTGTCAAATATGCCCTCCAACAATGGCACTATCATCTATAAGACACATGCTGTCCAGCCTGGGTATTCCCAAATCAGAATAAACTTTTACTTAGAAGTTAGAAGAATCCACCTTCTATGGAGTCATTAAATCAGCCCCAAATTTGGATGGTTCTTCCTTTTTCTCTGGATTCACCTTTGCTCTAATGCACCATCCCAACTTTTAGAAAACAGCCCTGGTGCATTATACTGTAATGGAGAATATCTTGACCCTGAATTGATAAGATTACCACAATAAGAAATGTTCTGGGATCTCTAGTTGGTAATGATGCTTGCAGAAAGCTTGTGGCCTTTGAAAAATTTAACCTACCTATAATGGACTGCAATGAAGGGATCCAGGCACTTTAGAAATGACAGGTCGGGAAGATGGGGAGGGCGAGTTACCCTTTAGGTGAGAGAGCAGTTGGAGGGCATGGAGCTGTGCCTGGGGATGGATGTGGAGCCAACTGACAGCTTCTGGGTAAGGATTAAGGAGCACACCAGTACGGGTGACATTGTAGTGTCTGCTATAGGCTGCCTGATCAGGAAGTTGACAAGAGAATGGTGTCCTCTACAGACAGCTAGATGCATCCTCACATTTGCAGGCTCTGGTCCTCATGGCGGGGCTTCAACCACCCCGATAACTGCTGAAGGGGCAACACAGCAGGGTATAAGGAATCCAAGATGTTCCTGGAGACATGCTTGACCAACTTGGTAAGCTTCTATGATGAAATGGCTGACCTGGAAGACATCCCTGGGGACAACAGTGGATATTGTCTATCTGGACTTCAGGGAGGCCTTTGACACTCTCTCCTATAAGATCCTCACAGGCAAGAGGATGTATGGGCCGTATGAGCAAGGTGGATTGAAAACTGACTGAACGGCTGGACCCAAAGGGTGGAGATCAGTGGAACAAAGTCTATTGGAGGCCGGTAACTAGCGGTTTATCTCAGGGGTCAATACTGGGTACAGTCCTGTTTAACTTCTTCATTAACTCTCTGGATGATAGGGCAGAGTGTACCCTCAGCAAGTTTGCAGCTGACACCAAACTGAGACGAGTGGCTGGTATGCAGAAAGTAGTGCTGCCATCCAGAGGGACCTCAACAGGCTGAAGAAATGTGATTCATCTTCAACAAGGTGAAGTACAAACTCCTCCACCTGGGAAGGAACAATCCCATGCACCAATATATGCCAGGGGCCACCCAGCTGGAAAGCAGTTTGACAGAAAAGGACCTGGGTGTCCTGGTGGATACCAAGACACAAAATTGTCCATGAGCCAGAAAAGCACCCTTGAAGTAGAGAAGGCCAAAGGTATCTGGGTCTGCATTAGGCAAAGTATTGTCAGGAGGTCAAGGCAGGCTATCCTTCCCTTCTGTTCAGCACTGGTGAGGCCACAGCTGGAGTGCTGTGTCCAGTGCTGGGCTTCCCAGTACAAGAGAGACATGGACTTGCTGGAGGGAGTCCAGTGAAGAGCCATCACAAAGATGATGAATGGACTGGTGCATCTCTCATGGGGAAGGGCTGTGAGAGCTGGGACTGTTCAGCCAGGAGAAGGCTCAGTGGGATCTCATCAATGTATATACCAGCAGGTTTATATGAATACCACAATGTGTATATAAATAACAGGAGAGGAGGTGAAAAGAAGATGGAGCCAGACTCTTTTCAGTGGTGCCCGGTGACACGACAAGAGGCAATAGGCACAAACCAAAACACAGGAGGGTCCCTTTGAACATCAGGAAACACTTTTTTACTATGAGGACGACCAGGCACTGGAACATGTGGAGTCTTCATCCTTGCAGATATTCAAAAGCCGCCTAGACATGGTCCTGGACAATGGGTCTAGGCGGTCCTACTGATTGAGACTACTGATTGAACCAGATGACCTTCAGAGGTCTCTTCCAACCTCAACCAGTCCTTAGTTCTGTGATTGTGTGACTACATTCTCAACAGTGGGGATTTTCAGACAGGGAAAGAGATCAACACATTTGTACTCGTCATCTGTAAGTAGGATGACTACCTTTCTGTCTTGGACAGATCAAAGATGATATGTGACTAAGATGAGGCAGTGATAGGCATCACAGGACTAAAGTCTGGTGCAGGGAAAATACATGCAAAAAGAGTCAACGCCTGGCTGAATGTATGGTAAGGTGCTGAGCCACCAGGAGATCCTGGAGGCTAATATGAACAGTTGAGTTGAGCCAACAGTGATCCACAATGTGTGACATCAGTTCATAGCTTCAGGTCATAACAGCTGGGATGTATTAGAGCCTAAAAAAATACAAATCTAATTTTGATCTTCAATTTCAAACCAGCTCCTCAATATTCAATCAGAAGAATTGACTGTGATGGTGAGTAAATCCCGGATTATGCGAGATTTGTGGCAAGCTATGAACTTGCCACACAAGGCAGCCCTGGCGAAATGACAGAACTGCAAACTTTCACCAGCTCAGGTGGGTGTCCACTTGCTCAAGTCGTCTAATAATCACAAGCAGACCTCTGCCAAACAGCTGATTTTATACCAGTTACAGTTTTCACCTGTGATTCCATACCATTTTGCAGAAGCTTTCTCTGGGTATTGTGACTGAGGATTAAGTTTCACTATCAGTGAGAACCCCAAATTCAGATCAGGCTCAATTGGAGTCAGAATCCTGGGACTTCGGTTACCAACATCTAAGGCCATTTTAGATTTTTCACATATTAACCCGCTAACTTCCAAGACAGAACATCAGATGACCATCTCTTCTCTGTTCCTCTTGTGGCTGCTAACTGGGAAAAGTTTGTCCCTGCTTGTCCCTGTGAAGTACCACTTTGCATTTTTTTTCTTCCCCAGGAGCCACTGGTGCACATGGGTGTTTCCTGACTGGACTGTGATGGATTCAGAGTCATATTGCAGGATGGTGATCCATCCAGGAACCGCACAGCTGATGGGCTTGGGGACCTAGGAGAGGATATTTGCTTGCCCAAACTAAAAAGAAAGCTTCTTCTTGCCTACCAAGAAAAATTTCTCCTTGGCAACTGGAGATTTCCCTATGAAGAGGAAAAAAATGGTGTAAAACTGTGTTCTCATTCCCCATCACAAGGACATAAGGGTGTCCATGGTAGGTCAACAAAGGTCCCCCTAAGCCTGTGTCATGTCTCTTAAAGAGGTCAAAACCAAATGCCTAGGGAGGAATATAAGACCAGCACATAAAGGGCCATACCTCTCTGAGATATTGCCCCAAGCTCATAATATTTATGTACTGGGGACATTCTGGAGGCAATTTTTATGTATTTAGTCCCCCTCAATGAGTTTCTCTCTCGTGAACTTGTCCAGCCTTTCCTTGAGAAACATGCAGACAAATGTCTGCTCTGCAGCGTCGAAGCTACTCTCTCTCTCATCTCTTGCCCATGCCTCAGAGTGGCAAGGGAGTGAGGTGTGTGGGACTACTGATCCAGGGAGCACGCCTGCCACCCGTCATGCCACTGCCCATAAGAAAGCCATGAGTGAATAGCAAGCTATGAGATCACAGCTGGTACGAGGTATATGTGAGCCGCCCTTGAAATGAGCTCTGACAAAATCCTCATGCCCTCTGGATTCAGGTGTGTCCCTCCAAGACGGGAGGAAAGTGTGGCTGGTAGGAGCCGTGGCCCTTCATGGACTTGCATATTCCTGACAGACTGAGCAGTTCTGCAGGAACAGCTGCTTGAAGGGAGACTGTCTGTAGCCCTTCTCCACCTCTGCACACTGGGAAAGGCACAGGGCGAGCAGAAGGAAAGGTGTAGTCCGAGCAGAGTTGGCAGTGCCCATGCTGGCTAGGAGTTCCACCATAGCACCGGTGACCATTCCATTTTGCCATGCAGGGACAGTGCAGGCTGAGATCTTTACACACTGGACATCTCGCTGATACTGATATTTTTCCCTCAAGCAGCCAGAAATCAGAATTAGATGTCCTGCAGACCAGCCAAGAAGGGGCGAAACACTTCCATCACCAGGACAGCATTTGGGAGGCTTGCCCTGCGCGCACTGGAGATGCCGGGGAAGTGAAACATTCAAGAACCTTCCACAGAGCAAACCTCTTCAACACGGAACAAGGCATGTTTCCCCTTGTAAAATGGAAGACTTGCTCCTGTTGGCATTCAGAGGTCTGCCAAACCCAGGCTGAGCGGGCAGCCTGAATTTTGACACTTCTTGTCTTCTGGGTGCTTGAGTTTTTTGCAACCTCCTCTGCGTGTTTTCTTTTTCTTGTGCAAGGTAGAATTGGACAGGCAGACAAACAGCAGGCAGCGACGGCATGCTGATGACAGCCCACCAGTACACTCTGGGGTCCTTCAGGATGCTAACAATAGACAAGCGATTATCACCCCTCCCGTGTGTAGGAAGGGTCTTGCCAGGGGTGATTGCAATCATAGCACCCAGCACAGCTTTCCCTGAGAAGCGCACACAGCTTTTAGGCCTGCGGTTTGACTACGTGGAAACTAGCAACTGCTCCTTTTGCAACCTGACCAGCTCAGAGGCTATTTTCGGCTCCTCTGACCCACCTCTCTGTTTCTCACAGGATTACCTCTCCCCAAAATTATCCCCTCCTTACTTCGGTGCACTCCCGCCTCTATCGCCCAGGGGTGCCAGGGAGCCAAGGCAGCAAAGCCTGGCACTGCGGATAGTTGTGTCCTCTGTGGAAAGAGCGCGGCGGTTTGCTGCTACCTTGGCCCCATTCTGCAGAGACACTGCAGTTCACTTTCCATGCATCCCAAAACAAAAGGCAGTTGCTGCGGCTGCTGATGCTGCAGATGGTGATCCAGCCCCCGCGCTGCTGAGGCCTCCCTGAACACCAACACCTGGTCCCTGCAAGCGAAAGCTGGGGCCTTCAGCACGCGGCTCTGCTCCCCGCAATGGCCCCAGCCCATTTGGTTTGTAAACAGCTTGGAAGGAGGTGGAGAAGGGGGAAGGAAGGGGGCACCTGATAGAGACAGCAATCTGGAAAGGTTCAGTCACAGCAAAAACATGAAACTGCAGCCAGCACAGGATCATCTTCGTCGTAAACCTCCTAAGCCAGTTCTGCAATTTGCATCTGGATGCGTTTCATTCCCTATCAATGTTCATTAGCAGCTGCCCAGTACTAAGCTGCCTGCTTGGGAATAATTAGGCCCTTTCTCTGAAGGTCATGACGGTGCTAACATCATAACTTCCCTTTCTTTGAACGTACAGACAGTTGGATGCTGCAAGCATCGATTAAAGTGCTCCTGCAAGTGGTACAGGGAACACACAGGCAGTGGGGCAGCACGGACACCCAGTTTGGTGCTGCTATGAATTATTTTTACAGCAAATGTCAAAGTTGCCTGACAACTTCGCTGCTTAAGCTGGAGACAGCAAAGGGCTGGAAAAAGGGAAGTAAGACAGAATATGGAATAAACCTGAAAGACGATGTTATATTTGAGCATTTACTCCAGTTGACAGCCCAGGGCTCTTCGTTCATTCACAGACAGAGCAGTGGCTCCAGGACGGTCTTTTAGGTGGGTGGGTCACCATAACTCTTCCCAGCATCAAGCCCATGGGCTTGAGCACTAAAAAGTAATTTTCAGTGACTCGTGCATCACTGCTAGCCAGCCAAGGAAGCCCCAGGGGCTGCATCAGCTTTGAAGAGACTCTTCAGAGTACAGGCTGTGCAAACGGGGGCGTGAGAGCTGCTGGTCCACAACAGAGTGACCTCCTGTTGGGTTTTGTGGCCAGGCTGGGGAGGCAGCGGTTCAGCCTCCCATGGGACAGGAATGCTCCACTTCCAGCTGTGGATCAACCACTCTCTAACCGTGGCCACATAATTCCAGTCTTGCAGCCACTCCCAGGACTTGTCTGAGAGCTGCCTGGTGGGCTGCAGTCAGCAAAGGCAAGGCTGGGGAAACTGAGAAGGCTTGTGTCAGTTCCTTTCATGGACGAATTGCTTGGCCTTTGCCGTCACGCTGCGTAGCTCGGGAGGACTTTCTTCACGTGTGTTCGTGGGGGCTTTGGTCCCAGGAACAACCAACAGCAGACACCTCAGTAGGAGATGAACCTAGCCACATCTGATAGATGGCTCCAGCTGTCCTTGAGAAGCACTGTGCTGCAACGTCACGTCCCCTCGCTGACTTTTGACCACTGGTCTTCACTCCTCCAGCCCTGTCTGCTGTGGTGATTGCTTGTCTCCCAGAGGGCATCAGATGTGGAGTGCAGGCTGAGACTTTCTGGCTGACATAGGACAGGGCTGTAGCAATGACGATTTTGGCCAGATGCCTGCCACTTCACCAGTGCACCATGCTTTGTTCTCCGTGAATTTCAAGCAAATTATCTTCAGGACCTGCTACAAGGTGCATCAGTCCTCCTGCAGAGGCAGACTGCAGCATGGCTGGAGTCTCAGAGGGAGGGTAGAGCTGTCCCTTACAAGAGTTTTGTTGCATCAGCGAAAGGATGCTTACCAAGCTAAAAAATGTATGGTTTCATTGTTCTCATTGAGAACTGAGTAGTGTAAAAAGAAAGACGACAAACCTGCCCCAAGGTTTGCATATGGCCCTTGCTGCTGTTCCGAGTTGGAAGTGAACACACTTGGTGAGAATTCATCTGGGGTTCGCAAAACTAACAGTCTCTGCTGTTAATGTGGTAAACAGCGTTGTTTTAAAGTAATCTCAGTCATCACAGGTTGGCTGCTTTCATTGGCAATCATGGTACCACCTTTTAAAAGGCATCACTTTTGTCCCTGCAGCTAAAAGCCAGCAGAGCGTCTGATCAACACCCCAGTCTCACACCACGTTGGTAGGAACCTTGTGAAGATGCTACTCAGTTGCAGTGGCTGACTGCAGATTTTTCAAGGAGAGGAAAAATGCCTGTTGCCTTTGTTACAACAGTCTCCAGGCATGTCTCCGTACTGGATAGCTCACGGTTCCAACAAACGTAAGCAAGGGGGAAATGGCCATGAATTGCTCTGAAGTGACAGACTCCAGCCAAGTCCCGAGTTTGACCCAGCTTTCCAAGGTACGAGAGCCCTTCCTGTCCCCGTCAAGACGCGCAGCATCTCTGCAAGGCAGCATCCAACCCCTTGGACTCTTGTCGTCTTCTGAAAGCTGTCTCACCCCACGTCAGCAGAGCTCACAAACGGAATGAAGCGGAGGCTCTCGTCACAGCCAGTGTGCTTGCGACCATGGGACAGACATTGCTGGGGCCTGCCCTTCAGGTCAGGATGCTGTTTCATGGCCAAGCCTAGCCCTGTTTTTTCAAGAATTCCCAGCACAGACAAAGGCCCAAATACGGTCCTTGTGTAAATATAATAAAGCAAGACTTTGTCACACTGGAGTACCTTGCTTTTTAAAAATTTAAATAAAGGAATGAAGTGTAACCTGGAGCCATTTTAAACTCCCAGGTAGACAGATAGCTGTTTTGCTCTGTTGAATCCATGCATATTAGGCAGTTCCTTATTAAATAGACAAGAGTCACTCTATCTATTAAACCCTTGCATGAAGGTGGAGCATGTTTTTGGCATCCCTGCAGAAGGCTGGACGCTCTGTTGAGACAGGGACCAGCTATATTTTGTGTTTTACGCAGCACCTATGAAGGCTGGAGTATAAAATCCAGCAGCTGCACTCCCTGGTGCACAGTGCCAGTGCACGCACAGCATTGCATATCAGTGCAGCTGTGGGTCACTGTGGGATGACTTGATGATGAGAGACTTGCGTAGGAAATGAGAGAAAATAATCAGGCATTGAGTGTTGGCTTCTCCTTTCAGCCCTGCTTTGGCCACCGGTCAGCGTCAGAAGTTGAAGTATTGATAGTTGTTTGGGAGCTCTGATCCACCACCAGCCCTCTAGAGTCGTCCAGACACTATGGATTGGTTTCTGACTTGCTTTATTCAGGGTGGTGTGGTGTGTACCAAGATTAACTGTACACGGATGATCCAACAGGACACTTTGGGCCAAGCAGCCTGTGTCCAACTGCGGTTCACTTTTCTGTGCATCGAGTCAGGTCCTCATTCATTGCATCTTTTATTCTCCTACGGAGTATCATCATCTGTAATGTGTCTATCAAGCACTTTTGAAATGATCGATGACTTTATCCATCTGCTAAAACTCCAGTTGCTGGCCGAGTTGGTGGCAGATTTCGAGTTCTGCCTCTAGCTGCTATATATATTGTTCTTCACGCCCAGAGATACCTGTGCAGATCTTTCCTGTGTCCTCACAGGCTAGAACTTACCTACTCCTTACACCCCAGCCCTCCAGAGTGTCTCTCAAGCTTTCCTTTCTTTCTTTTCGTTACACAGCTCAAGTGGTCAAGTTCTCACCTCCAGGTGTGCCGTGAGCTGCAGGGAGCAGTACAGATGGGTTGGACTATTGGCTAAGAAACAGAGCAGGAGACATTTCCGTAGCTGGTGAGGGGAGTTTGATGCTCCACTCCTGCTTATATACCCCACAGGCAGCTGAGGTAACTTCAGCTTCAGGGGACTCACAGTGTTTGCTTATAAATGCACCCCGGTGTGCATATGGTGAGGGGAGACTGAAGCAGAACATCCACCATCTCATAACCAGGTTTGGGCTCCTAAGTTGTGCTGGCAGGTCTCTGTGATAAAGGATCATTGACAAAGACCATTAATAATCTGAGAGTTTGCACCTGTTGCTGGCTGGCCCTGTCTGTGTTTGTAGGGAAGTGATGGGGGTGCTGTGCTGGCAAAAAGATTCAGGAAGATATGAATGGCTTTTAAAGAGAAGCTATTTCACGTGGCTTCCCGCATAAGGACCAATGGAATAGTATAGAACCGTCCTCCTCACTCCTCTCAAATCCATATGGCACTGAACCCCACTGAGAAAAAAACCCAGAGCCTCTCATGCAGCTTTCTCCCAGTAGCTTTCATTCCAGCTGTCTTTCCATGGTCACTTGTTACTTCTATATCTCCTTCTTCTGATGACTTGGCTTGTCCATGTAGGAAGTTGTTTGTGTCTCTGTGTCTTTGCTGTCATCTCACAGGCCAGCTTCTGATTCTCAGGACTGACTCTCAAAAACAGAGGGAAGGTAAGTACTCAGGCCTGTGCTCTCTCCTCTATATGCTTAGCTTGACTTAACTGTGGAATGAGCCCAAAACTATATTGTAAAGTCATACAACTCATCTCGCTTGTTCCCCAGTCCCTACCCTCTGCCTCTCAGCGTCTCCTAATTTCTTGCTCTCTCAGATCCTTCCTTTACTTGAAAACAACGCTGGAGCAAGAAATTTCTTGCTGCATATTTAAACATCACTTGACCACGACCCAATTCATGGTAGCACTGACTTAGATTTTTTTTCTACATTCATTGAAGGATGAAGGCAGTGCCCACCAGATTGATTGCAGGTCTTTGATTTTCATGGACACAGGATCAGTGTTTTAATAGGTTTTCAAGGCACCGTGGCACAAGAGCTCTCCTTAGAGTGCAACAGGATCGAGGAACTGAACTCTCGTCTGTGCCTCCGAATGTTTCCCCCTCAGTTTCTGCGCTATTAAGGCAGAAACTGAATATTTCATCATTATTTGAATATAGCTTGGTCCTCTTCATAATTTGCCATAGTGGATTAGAGTTTCTTTTACATTAAATTGGAGGCTTTCTATCTCTCTCCAAAGCATCCGAAAAAGCGCTCATTTCATTAGCACATTGTTGATTTATTATTTATAATGAGTGTTTACAAAACAGCCTGTGAAGGCGATGAGGCCCCGGTCAGGTGACTGCATATTTCTACAGTCAGATCCAGCCCTCCTGAGCAACCTGCATGCCCAGGCTCAGCAAAAAATTAGCTGCTGATTAGAAGTGATTTGCAAGGAGAGTTTAAACAAACTAATCCATCTCTGGTTTGAGGAATGCTGCTGCAGCTGATGTAGCTCACGAGGGGACTGATTTTAGCTGGAGGGTTTTGTAACGTTTTCCATGGGCTGTCCACACTTGCTTCTTTCTCGGGACGACGTTGGCAAGTCAAGAAATGGTGCAATACCATATTGCTCCTTTCTGACTTCTTCTTTTGAGCACCAACCAGTCAGCCTACTGGGCTGCTCAGTGGTGCCAGAAGTCATGTATCACCAACTCCTGACCCCATCCAGAGCCCTGTGACTTTTTAGCAACTTCAGCCTAAACTGGAGGGACCAAGTCATTTGGGCGTGAAAAGAGTCTGGAGCCGTGTTACCCCTTCACTACCCATCCTGTGTTGGAGGGGTCTCTGCTAGGCCCACTTTTTCAACGATTTGCATATGTTGAGCCTGATTAGCAAAAGGCTGCTATGTGCTGGACTTGATTCTCACAGTTTGTGGGGGGATGCTTTACCATCCGCAGCAGCAGGAGCGGTGAGGTGCGCAACGGTAAGCATCCCTCCCTTCAACATCAGTGAGAGAACCACCGGTTACAGCGGTGGTTACTGAGCCTGCAGGTATTGGAGAAATGGCCGGGAAACATCGACTGGTGCCGAGGCCAGCAACAGGAGGAGATTGATTGCTCTGCTGCTGGAGTGGGGCTGCTGGAGCTCTGCTGCAGTGCCGCAGGCTACGTGCTCCAGGCAGCGCTGCCAACATTAAATGTTTGGCTGATGTTGTAGGTACTTTTGTCTAAAGGAATCAGGGCAGGTTGCGCACATGAGGTTTTTTTTTTTTTTTTTTTTAGGATCAGCTTTCTGTTCTCCTTGTTCTGCACCTCTGGTGACTTCCGTTTCAAAGAGCCACTCAAAGACTTTCACACGGATAGGCCCACCTTGGCTTTCAGGGGGAAAATACCCTTCCCAACCCTGCACACAAAGCCAGAGATCTGGCAGTGAGTCTTCAGATTTCCTGACACCCCATGCCCTGTCAGCCTCTCTCCAGGAGTGTTGGAGCGTCTACCCAGTAGCCTGCAGTCAGTAGCAGCGAGGGATTCAAGCTACTTCATATGTTTTCTCATGTGGGCAGAGTGAGCACTTATTTTCTGGCAGAGGCCATGTAGACCCACCCTTCATGGCCTCATAAAGTCCTTTGAGGGCTTTGTCCCCTGTGGCATGTGGTACCCCACGTAGCTGCAGAGCCCTCAGCCAGTGCTCTGCTGGTTTGCACTGAATGTAACACCAAGCTTCAAACATTTCCTTTTGGTTCTCTCCCACCCTTGCATGTTTGCTGCTCTGGCCAGCTGGGCCACATCTAAGCGGCAGCACAAATTCCAAGAGCTCTGCCTGACTGCGCTGCAGATTCGCGGGGTCAGTGGACACGCTAGCCCACACCAGCAATACCTCTTTGTCCTGCGCACTGCTGGCGCAATTTGTCAACCACCTTCGTGCAGTGGTGTCCTCTGGAGCTGTCAGTGGAGGTGGTTTGATCTCATTTAGTCAAACTGGCTGTTGAAATCCCAGGTTGTTCCTGAAACTGCAGCTAAACCCCAGTCCTTCTTCTTGAGCTGTGCTGTCTGAATTCAGCTTATTGGGTGGTTCTGGTCTGCTCCTTCTTGGGCCTCAAGTCTTTGCCTCTGTGTTTGGCTGGAAGACAATCTTTTCTGCATTCAAACTCACCTTCAGAACTGGTTGCAATTCCAGGAACAGCACATCCCTGCTTCAGTCTATTCTCAAATGAAGGTCTTAGCATGTTCAGTGGTGTGTAACTGAGACATAAACCACTTGGATGGGAACTCAAGGGCAGCACTCTCCACACAGGTACCTATGGCTCCAGGAGCTTCAGACAGAACAGGGACTCAGGGCTTATGTGTCAGATAGATTCAGGTTCCTAAGTCAACGACCCCTCTCCTACACTGAGAGTCTTCATTTGATTTTCACATGCCCCCGGGGAAGACACTGGGTTCCCCCATTCCTGCCGTTCAGATGTGCTAGGTCATACTTGGGTCAGTTCTCCCAGCAGCCGTGGCACCATCACTATAATGCTGCTATCTCGCTGTGACATGGCACATGGGACACCACCTGCTGTGGTAGCACTGGCCTGTGGTAGGAAGGACTCATGTCTGCATAAGGATGCAGCCATGGAAAGAGGCACTAACAGCTGAGGATGCATAGTCCAGGAGTTTTGCCTCCTCTTTTTGTGTCACGAATTGTTTGCTATCAGATCCGTGCCTCTTTGGTCTTTTCAAAGTTTGTCCTCCACCCTCCCATCCATCCCCTTGTATTTTCTCATACACGGAGTCTCCTGTTTGCTGCCTGTCATGTGTGTTGTAGGGTAAAGGCAGCACCACCACCACTTAAATCCCCTATATCTGCATCTAAGTAAATTCTCACAGGTCACACGTGCTGTGTCTTGGTCCTGCTGTACCATGCCCAGAATCCCAGAAGAGCTGCACCTTGTAATTTCTGAGTAACTCAGAAATGTTAACTATAGCACCAATGCATGGATGAGCAGGACAGCCTGGTCCTTCCTGAAGATGCTCTCTCTTTTGAGAGTTGGTGCATTTTCATTGTAGGGACATACACAAACACCCAAAGCACTTGGGTTTCTTTTTGTTATTGCTATTGTTTTTCTGAACTTAAAGGATTAGGAAATGAACATGGTTCATGGTAACGATTGGCTGAAGAGGTTCAATAACCAACTCTCACCTATGCCGTTCATAATGCAGATTAGCTATTTAATCCATCTGCGTCTCCAGGTTCACTTCTCTCTTCCCCTTCCCTCACTCTCCTCTGACATGCTCCCAGCTCCTCCAGTGCCCTGCTGCTCAGTGTGTACCTCGTAGCTAGATACCTCCTGTGTCCTCCTTCGGGGGATATGACTTTGCCCACATCCCGCTGGTAGTTCTGCTCAGTTACTCCATCATAAGTTTCCGCAGTGAGCACTGTGTGCTACGGGGTGCCTAACCAATGAGGCCTACAATTGCTTGGTCTCTAGGAACCGCTGTGATGACCACAGTGGCGGGGATGATTAATCAGGAAATGGTAGAGAAAGATGCTTATAGGGAAGCATCTGAATTTCTGACTTTACTGGGGATGCAAACTCACAAACAAGGTCATGGAAAAGAAATCCACTGAGGATGACTAAATACAAAGACTTTACCTCTGGATCGGGGAGTCTCTAAGCCACAAACTATTGCAGACTGGAAGAACATATTGGGAAGTGTTTGCCCGCGCTCATCCTGTCTGATGGATTGGTCAGTACTGGAGACAGGCTGCTGGCATGACACTAGTCCCGTGTCACACCGCAGTCATGATCTGATTGCAGAACTTTGATGACAGAGACAGACATCAAGGGGCCCTGCTCACACACCATGAGATGAGGAGTGGAGAGCCATCCTTGGTGTGCATGCCACCCCTCCTCTCTTCTTGTGCCGGCTAAGCCCTGTGGGAGCTGTGCTTGTGCCCTTGGAGCAGATGGCAAAAACAACTCCAGCCCCAGGCTCCCCCTTTCTGCGTGATAACAGTGCAAAGGCAGGGCCCGGCCCAGGATCAAAACTCCTCTGTCTTCAATGGGGATACTTTTCCAGTATTTACAACTCCTCTGCCCGCTTGGTGTGGGACCAAGCAGGGCACCCAGAGTGCCAGGCTCAGCCTGCAGATGTAAAGCGGTGAGGTTGGCCAAAGAAGTCACAGGGGAGCGGGAGGTCCTGCTCTCTGTGCAGACGGAGCAGATATCACATACTCTTCCCATGGGAATTTCATCACCTACTTTCTCAGCAATGAAGACTGCTCCTAGCAAGGTAGTTTTTTCTCTCCTTTGTTCTTGGGAGTAGAACCCACAATGATGATAAGAGTGTGAACATACGTTTGTTAAAAAAAACCCAAATACATCCCTGAGCCCCAAAGACAGTTTTCAAACTGTGGCTTTTTAAGGGGCATCTGACACAAAGGGCTGAAGGTAGTTAATACAGCACATATCAGCCGCTGGCTGATAGGAATAAGCAGCATTGCTGATAAGCTCATTTGATAAAGCTGTTGCTGGGCAGTACAGATGCAGGGTAAGTCCAGCCTTTAATATCCATCTCAGTCCCATAGGCAGTGTTCTCAGGCAGTGCTGCCAGGAATTATTGTAACCCTGTCTGCCTCTCGTATAGCTTTCAGTGAGTCCTGATGAGTCCTCACGGTGTGGTCTCATGTGCCACAGCTGTTATTGACCTGACCATACATCACTAGCTGATCTATAAGTAAATTGCACACTCTAATGCAAGTTGATACCAAGACTTCTTGTAACTCCATGGGTTTTTGGTGCCCTGTGTTGTTGAAGCAATGATTAAATCCCCCATAATCAGTCCAGCTGGCCACTTGATCATAGAAGATGTTTCCTGTCGGAAGCCGCTGAGGTTGCCCAATGAGCTTGCACTTTGGGGCCGGGTTATAATAGCCTCCACGTGCATGAGCTTCACCCATCATGAGAAGTAGTGTGTTGGGAGGGTCTGTTCAAGGAAAGAAATCTGAATACAGTTGGTGTGTGGCCTCATCTGTCTGCTAGAAAGGGCACAGGCTTGTTCTGTCCTCTGATCCTCACATTAGAGAGGACTGGGTCCCTGGGGAATCATGCTAGGCTCAGGCAATGTTGATTACCAGGCTACGCTAACCTAACTAAACAGCTGATCTCTCACCAACTCTTATGGCACCCTGTCAATTGAGGAATTGAGAGGGAGGATTTGGGCTCAGAGTGTTTTCAGGGCATGCAAGACGTGCCACATGAAATGTGGCTCATCTCACTTCTGAGCCTGAGCAGAGACAAGTTGAAGTCTGGGATTTGCACTGGGTTGGATCCCAGAGCCCATGATTTGAAACCCAGTGCTCACAGCTCCTTTTATGTGCTGCAAAGGAGGGAGAATGGTTTTTAAAGTTACAAGCCTCAGTGGTCATTCCCTGGGTTTATAAAGACAACCTGAAACCAAGAAAAGGAGTTCTTGGTGACTTCTCCATTTAACTCCATGTTGGGAGCACAGTTTTCTAGTCTACCCTAAGGCAGGGTTGAAAGATCCTGAAGAAAGAATAATTTGCTTTTGGGTTCTGCAAGAGTCGCCTTTTGTAGGAGTATTCGAATGTCTGGCGTTGCACGTGGACACCAGGATGTGTCCGGAGGAGCGCAGGATCTTCACTGCAGCTGTGCAGTGGGGGCATTTCCCAGTGCCTCTGTCACGGTCCATGCACAATCAGCTTTTTCCTCCACTGCTGACCTGGAGGTGGCAGAATCTCAGGGCTCCTCTAAACCTGATGCTGCTCCAGAAGACATTAAACCGTTATCTCTGTGTCTCACTCCATCAACATTTTTTCAGTCTGTAGTAAAAATCCTACTATGGTTTTTAGCACAAAAGGGGAAAGAAGAGAACCTTCTATGTTCAGGACATTTGGGACATCACTAGAATTTCATCCATCTGTGATTGGCCCTCAGACCGTCATACTCAATTTATTTCTCAGCCAAAGTTTTTCAGCCATCTGCTCAAGTGGAACAGCTTCCAGCATTTATTCCCAATAGTGCTCCTCTGAGGGAGCGCATGGATTTTCTCCAGTACGACAGCATCACTATTTTCCAAAAAAACCCTCAGCCCAACCCTGCAGTGACTGGCGGGGAGCCCTCCCTGCTCTGCACCCCGACCTTGAATTTTAAGCAATTGATCAAGAAAACACAGAACTGTTTCTCTTCCACTTAGCACTACCAGACGTGACTGATGTTTTTTAAAGGGCTTCTCTGCAGAGATGTTAATGAGGTCGCCTTGGATACTCAGCTTAAAATGGTGTCGCTTCAGCTTCTTTTATGTCAGCAATCAACAACAACAACAACAAAAAATACACAACAACCCATCAGTGGATCCGCGTCAGGAGGGGTGGGGAACTCCTGGCAGGCGACTGGAGCAGATAGCGACTCACAGTCCACCTGCTGCCAGCAGTTCGGTGGCTGAGCCTCTCTGATTGTCTAGTAGAGCATCAACACAATGATCTCCATAATTATTATCTCCTTAAATTGAAAAAAAAAAAAGCCACATAAAACCCCCCTGATTTTTCCAGACGCCCTATTGAAAGTGCCCCAGGAAAGGACTTCAAATTGGGAGCAGCAAGAGGTTCAGGGAGACTCAGGGAAATAAAAGCAGTTTCCTGGTGTGAATAGAGGGGACACTGTGTGTCCTTAGGGAATTGTTTGCAGGGCTCAGATACCCGCTTGCATTACTGCTGCTTAACTTGTAACCAACCACCAGCTGAGCTGTGAGAATGGACGATGTCCAGATTTAAAAAGCAGGGTGAAGCGTACTTGAAGCAGGAACACAAGGCAGGTGCATTCAACATTTTGATGATCTGCCTAACGCAGTGCTCACCATGTCTCCAAACAAATTACTCAGCTTCTCTGAAGCTCACTCCTCACTTGTGAGCAAGGGTGAATTCAGTGACACATCTCACAGGCTTCACTGGAGCTTTGAAGACATATGTGGAGCCACTGATGGAAAGGTATAAGCAAGTTCAAAGGATTAGCTTTGGCAAACACCTTTACATATGAATAGAGATCAGACTGATTCCTCAATTAGCAGTTGGATTAATCAATCTAGAAAAGAACTACAGTTATTATTATTTCTTTATTATATACTTTTTATTCTACTTGTCTGGATTATATGGCTATGGAGGGAGTACTTTATCCCTCACCAGCAGGGCCCAAAGTTGATGATGGAAAGCATCCTCAAACCCTGAAGCAGATTGCCATCATGATGCAAGCATCCCTTTCTTGCGAGGACCTGTGGGTGAGCCTGGCACTGTGTCTGGGGTGTCAAAGTCCAGACTTAGATCTTAGAACAACTCAGGTCAGCAGGGACCTTGGGAAGTCTCCAGTCCAAGACCTGCTTAGAGTGGGGCCAGCCTAGATCATGTTGCTTGGAGCTGTGTCCAGTTGCAGGTTGGGTACCTCCACAGATGGAGATTCCATGGCCCTTCTAGGTGCTGTCTCGGTGTTTGACATGTCAACGCTATAACAGAGCTTCATTTCCCTGACTTGTTACCTTAACCCACAGTCTCTCCCATGGGCTTGGAAGTTCAATTTAAGTCCAGCCTTGGGCTTTAACCCCTGCATGACCTACTTTGTAGATCTGTTTCCAGTATGCTCTCCTGGATG
This sequence comes from Larus michahellis, assembly GCF_964199755.1. Lineage (NCBI taxonomy): Eukaryota > Metazoa > Chordata > Aves > Charadriiformes > Laridae > Larus > Larus michahellis. Next base: position 1,109,804 of record NC_133906.1, on the reverse strand, counting down.
GGCCTTGGATCATGTTGTAGCCTTGTTTCCAGTTCTGTCTCTGTCCCTCTCTATTGCTGCTCGTGACTGGATTCCCTGGATGGACCCTGGACCAGGATGATTGCATCCACTCTTATGAAACAGTCCTGCTCTTGCTTTCTGACATGAGCTAAAAACATTTTTCCTTTTATTTACTGGGAATTTCCTGCTTTCCAGCCTCGACAATTGCCTCTCATCCTTCCACTCTGCATTTCCAAGAGTCTGCCTGTCTTTTCTACCCCCTCCTTCAGAAAGAAGTTAGATCTTCTGCCTGCTCTCCTCCAGGCAGAACAAACCCAGCTCTCTTCGTCTCTCCTCATACCTCTTGTGCTTCAACCCCTCAACCGTATTGGTGGCCTCTGCTGGACCTACTCCAACCTACCAATGACTTTTTTGTCCTAGGAAGTTTGAAACTTGACCCAGTGTTCCAGAAGAAATCTCAGAAGGACCAAACAAAGGGGAATTATCCCTTTCATTGACGTGCTGGCTATACTCTCGCTAGCACTGCTGAGGGTGTAGTTTGCCTTTGGTGTAGACACAATATCAGCTCCTGTTCAACTTCTTATTTGCCGGAATCCCATCTCCTTTTCTGCAAAGCTGCTTTCTATCAATCTGCTTTACAGCCAGCTGCCCCCTAGCCTGTTCTGTTCCCTCGTGAGGTTATGCCATTAGGACTGCGCACTTCCTTTCATTGTCTACCCTTTCTCCAGTCTGTTGACTCCCTCTGAACAGCAGCTGCGGCCTCTTGGGTATCGAGTGCTTCCCTCCCCACTGCTTCCTTTGGTGCGATCTGAGAATTTCCTGAGAGTGCGCTTTGCCCAATTATCCAGGTCATCAGTAGAGCTGTACTGGCTGTACTGTCCTCAATACCAATCCCTCCAGGATCTCACCAGTAACAAGTTGTCAAGTGGACCTTGTACTGCTGATGGCCACCCTGTGCCACAATAATCCAGACTATTTTCCATCCACCTTCTTTTCTGTTTATCAGGTCCACATCTTCCCAGCCTGGCTATCAAGAGAGTACGCATTGAAGGCTTTACTACAGGCAAGGGAAACCACTTCCACTGTTCTCCTCTTATCCACACCTTATCCACACAATCACACAGTTTTCTTTCCATTCAGAGTAGTCAGGTGCGTCAGGTGTGATGTGCCCTTTGTAAATACCTGCTGGCCGTTCTCTTCTTGTCCTTCAGGTGCTTGTCAGCAATTGACGGGAGGATTTGCTCCATTACCTTCCCACGGACAGAGGTGACACTGGGCAGGCTGCAGTTCACCAAACTCTCATTCTTTCCCTGCTCAAAGTTGTGTTTGTCTTCTCCCACGAATCAGGAACATCATGATTGCTATGATCTTCCAAAGAGATCAGAGAGGAGCCTTGCCTTGGCATCAGCCAGCTCCCTCATCTTCAAGTGTATCACACCCGGTCTTATGGACTTGTGTACGTTGAGATGGCTCAAGTGTGTCCTAAGTCAATCTTCCTCTAATGTCACCACTGCAGGATCCAGCAGGGACCTGGGAGGCTTGAGGGCAAATCTCAGCAATAACAACGCAGTCAAAGAAAGCTCTGAGTATTTCAGCTGCTCTGGGTCTGTGGTCATTAGGTCCTGCCCCAGTGAGATGCAGGGCCACCTCTCCCTCAGCCTTCCTTCTGCTGCCAACATACTTCTGGGAGCCTCCTTATTCCTCTTTGCACCCATTTCTGGTTCCCACTGCAGCTGAGCTTTGTCTATGCAAATGCTACACCCTTACAACTCAGGCAATGCCTCTCCAAACTTCCCAGGATGCTTGTGCCCACTTCCACCTTATGTGTGCTTCCTTCTTGCACCTGAGCTCAGTCAGGCATTCCCTGTTCATCAGTGCTGGGTTCTGTCCCACTCACTTGACTTCCTCCCTTTCTTGTGCCTGGAGGAGGTGGTCCATGAAGATGTACCAGGTGTCTTGGCCTTTTTGCCCTCCAGGGGCACACATCCCCCTCACACGGGATTCTGCTGAGCAGATCCCTGAAGAAGCTGAAACCTTCTCTGCACCTGGGGTTGGGGTGCTGCTATGTCTTTTGCACACTTATTTCAGTAGTTGAAGATCTGTCATCTCATGGTTGTTGCAGCCAAGGCTGCCCTCGTCCTTTCCACTCCTGACCAGCTCTTGCTGGTTTGTGAGTCATGACTCCAGCAGAGCATTTCCTCGTATTACTTCATTGATTCTCTTGAGGAAATTGTCCTCAAAACACTCCTCAGAAATCTCGATTGCTTGTATGCAGCCCCACTGCTGTTCCAGAGGCAGGCAGGTTAAAGTCCCCCATGTGTACTGGAGCATGCATTCACCAGGCTTTGTTCATCTGGGTTCAAATCAACCCATCCCTGGTAGACATTCTCCTACCTAGGCCAACAGCTTTTCCATTGCACGTCTACTGCTTATATAAAAGACTCATCTAGAGGCTATGTTGATCCTGCAGTAGGCATGGTCTGCATACAATCAGTGTTGCTCCTTCATCTAGAGTCTCTAGATTTCCTTGTCCAGATAGACAGCATGGTAGGAAGACAAAGAAACGTGAGACCACTGGGGGTCATTAGTCTGAAGGAACAGAAAGTCCGATGTTACAGTGGTTTAGTTAAACTGCACTTAAAACAGTTATATGGAAAGTCCTACTCATAATGGAAAAAAGCTGAGCTTGATTTCTTCGCATCTATCGTGGACATGAGGTAAGCTATGATAAGTGCAGGCTACTTGAATTCTGAACAGGAAAGTCCACATAGACAGTTTAATGAAGTTTAGCTAATCCAATTTGCAAAGGTTAATTCAGATACATTTTCCTGATTGTCTCTGTGTAGATAAGGCCAAGGTCACTTCCCCAAGGTCACTGCCTGAGTCAGGCACAGGATCCAGACTTTCTTGCTCAGGGAACACAAGTTGCTGTTTCTTTCACAGGCTGATTTGTCCCTAGCCATGTGCTGCCTTCGTATTTCCCTGTACAGAACTCCTCCGTGTCTTCCACTTTCCCCAGTGAGCAGTGAGTATCAGTGATTCTTGCTGTCCCCTTTTAGGCTGCAGGTCACTACAAAGCCTTCTCCTGGGTGAAGTGTACCCACTGTTACCTGGGCAATAGCTCACACTGATGCTTGGAGGTGAGCTATAGCACCAGCTTCATCAGAGAGACGTAGCACACACATAGGAACTGGTGATCTGCTAAAATCTTTCCTAGGAAGCCAGAACAGCTCATAGCATCTTGCTGGTAGAGGTGGGCACTTCCAGGCACTCCAGCTGGCTGCCATTGTCAGACCTCCCAAATCCTCCTGGCGCTGCTTTTTTTCTAACTCTCCTGAGAACTCGTGAACTTAACTACAGTTATCCAGAGTCTCCCAGCTTATCAACAGCAACAGTTTAGAAAATGAATCTCCAGCTTTGCAACCTAGTCGGGTGCGGACTGGGGTGGGACCCAGTGCTGGGGGAATTTTATCCCACAGCTCTTTAAGCAGGGCTTCTCACCTCTGCTTCTCAGCATCTGGTGCTGGCCCCTGGCTGGCAACTGCAATGCCCCAGTTGTTCATAGGGATTGATATCGAAAAGGCAGATACTTTAGGGGATCTAAAAATACGTACACAAGCTAACCAGAACGGAAGAGCTGCCTTTGCCTTAACTGAAAACTTTCCCAATGGAGTTACAACCCCAGAACAAGTGGCTCGCATCTCCTGGTACATGATAAATGGATGCAGTTGCTATTCTGAACAGCAGGCAATAGTGAATGGTTACATTTCCTTGGCCAAGATGAGGAAGCTTTAAGTAACTAGTTAAAAAAAAAGAATCAATAGAAAGTCTTTTCCCACGGTCTTTTGCCATGAGTCCTTGGCAATAATTTCAGCACTCACTTCAAAGCATTGAGGTCTCTTTTCTGGACTTCTTTCTCCCATGGAAAAGGAGTGTACAAAGATAAGTTAGTTGAGCTCAGTAGCTGGCTGTAAGCTTGTTCTGCTGTCGGGGACGCTTGCAGTCCCCAGTTCCTTGTGTTCAGGGGTCTCTGCAGGATAAGTCTAGTAAACACGGTGTGTGTCCACATCTCTGGCCCTTTGCCATCATTAGAAGGTTGTTTCATCTCCTTGGGACTTCCTAGATTGTTCTGCTGCCCCACGGCAATGCAGGAATCGTTTCTGATATTTCCCCAACATGGCTGTCCAGATCCTCTTCCTCTTCCTCACCATTACAGCCTCTCAAGGCTCCTGTCTTAGACCTGAACTGCCCTGAACCGTTCAGGGTTTGGTCCCTGCTGCAAGGACTTTAATGTGGCAAGGGAAGAATAAGACAAGAAGCAGTGGGGGGAGAGAGATGGGAGTGTGCAGAAAGCAAGGGTAAGTTTTCTGCCAGTAGTCATGAGAGCTGCTCTCCATTGTTGCTGTAGTCCTTCACTCCAGAGTGCCCATGATGAGGCTGGGACACCATCCAGTCGAACACAAGCTGTACTGACCACATCTGCAAAGCAGTCCCAAGAAGCAGAGAAGTCTGCCAAACAGAGCGCTGAACCGACAGATGCTGACCTCCTCTCTGCCGAGATGAATCTGCCCAGACTCCGATAATGCATCTAATTTGCTGAAGAATTTGCGTCTGACCATTTCAGCAAAGTTTTCATTCCTATTAGGCAAGTGGAAATTTTCCTTCTTCTTAGTCCAGTTCAGCTGCTCCAGGGTAAGGGAAAGTCCAAATCTGCCCTGCAATTACTAAGAAGGGACCTGGCTGCTGCCTCTCTTCTTCCATTGGTGATGCCATCTACTGCCGCACTTTGCTGCTCTCCTCTTTTTCGGGTGTTAAGCAATTGACTGGGGGCACTTGGACTGCAGACATATCCAGAGGTGTGCTGTTGGATATGTGCTCTGTGGATTGCTGAGGGACACCTCTTTCTAAGTGGGAAAGGACAGCTTCTACAGCCAGCAGCCAGCATACCCATCTTTTCTCCCCAGCCTGACAGCTTTGTAACAAGTCTGAAACAGAGTCTGAGCTCATACCCCAATATCTGCAGGAATATCTTCATCACTGTTCCTCTCAATGGTCCCAGAAAAATTAAAGGTAATGTCGAACTCCTCCTTTCCCTCCCTTTTTCTACCCACCAGTCCATTCTGTTTTGTGTGTAGGCAGAACAAAGAAAAAAAGTGAATTTATATGAAGGGTCTTCCCTCTCCTCTTTTACCACTCTTCTTTCCAAAAGCCTCCTTCAAGGCAAAATAACCAAATGGGAATCAGATATGCATGGAGGTGAACTTACTTTCACTTTGTAAAGATGGCTTTGAGCCACATCAGACCATTTCTGCTTGGTGAAGAGAGAGCTAGTCACGTTGCCCTAATTGAGTCACATAAGATTTGTTGCATCATATTGTGGTCTGAGTTTCTCGTCTTACCTGATACAAAGCAGGACTTCGCTTCTTCTATTAGTCCTAACAGGCTGCTCCTCTAGCTCCCGTGTGCTTGGGAACCGAAATCAGGATGCCAGAGTGTCCTCCTATCATTGGTACTGTAGATCATCCTATGACAATTTTTCTCTACCTTGCAGGAACCTGCTTGTCTCTCTGGATGAATTCATATCTCAAGACATGGATACACACACTGATCGCTATGCACAGGGTGCTGTAGTAATTGCTTATCTGCTTACTGCAGGGGGGTCCCTGCTCACTGCAGGGGGGTTGGACTAGATGACCTTTAAAGGTCCCTTCCAACCCAACACGTTCCATGATTCTATGATTCTATCATTCTCTGTTTCTGCCCAATGCTTTGTGTCAAGTAATTAATACATTCCTCTCCTTGGTCAAAGCACTGCGAGTTACTGTCCAGTGCATGCCCAGGTACTGTGGAGTGGTTGACTTGCTGAGAGCTCACCCTCTGGCTTACCTGGCTGGTCCTCTGCATTCCCCTAGATCCAGGGGCTCAGCGAGGTGGGCTCCACTGGAAGCATTCCGTTCTGCATTTGACGTTTTGCATTTCTCTGGGTGCATTACTGGTGAAGTTCCTTGACACAGTCCTTTCAACATGGCCTTCCATTTCAAACACATTTATGTGTTGTCTGTGCACGCTGTTACAAGGCAGTGGGACTCTTCTGCAGTTGCAGAACCTCTGAAGAGCATGTACAGAAGAGTTCATATAGCAAATAATCAAGTGTAAATTTTTTTTTTACTTAACACATTCTAAGGAGCAACCCTAAACACATCCCTTCATTAGTCTCTCAACTTTTGGACCTTTCTCTTTTGACCTGAAACATCAGATAATATTTATGTTCCTGAAGAATTATTTTTACAGGAAGGGAAAATATGAATAAGATACATTGGTATATTGGGTCAATCAATTTTATTATGATGAATACAAGACCCTATTTCTTGAGTACAGTTAGACTGAAAAACCAGGATGCAGTTTAGGATGTAGTTTAGGTGCTCACTGCTTCCCAGAACCTATCCCATGTGCTCAGTCTTCTTCCCAAGATTCTATCCTTCAGCTCCTTTCCATGGCCATAAGAGACTGACTCAGGTACATGCTTTTTCTTGATTACTTGCATTGGCATCTAGCTGACATAACATAATAATCCTTGTGTTTGCTGTTGAGCTACCTGAATAGGTTCTTCACAGTGCTGCCAGTACTGAACGGTGGGCTCCAACGTCGTCTTCTATTGTTGCACAAAGGCACTTTTTCCGTTGACCTAGGCCAGGTCTGTTACCATTTGTAAACCGAAGCCTACTTGGAAGTGCATGTTCTAGTATAAAAATATCTCCTTCCAGGAGACCCCATGCAATAGGGAATATCAGTTCTTTGACCCCCATTGTGAGAGCAATGACTTTCAAAGGATTGTGAGGAGTGAGCTTTACTTCCCGATTATCTAAAGCAAGGGGAGCTTTGTGGTTGAAATGTAGGATGAGAAACTAACAGGTCTGGTGCCTATTCTAGACCAAATGTGGCCTTTATGAAAGCTGGGATATTTCAAGAGCACTCAGCATTGCTCCAGTGCTGTGAATGAAACTGCCTCTGACCATGACCAAGAGACAACCCCGTGTGCTTCTGCTTGCCATCTTTAAAATGGATCAGACTCTTCTGACCTGCTCCACAAACATATTGTGTCCATGTTGCTCAGGCACTACAAATCAGTGCCTTCGAAAAGCCCAGGTAAGAACAAGACCTTCAGCAGTTCCCAGTGCTGGTCAGCTGTCAGGAGATCTCCTGGGACCAAATTTCAGTGCTTTGGAGGTGGTGGAGCCAAGGGCAGCTAGGAATGGTCAGGCACTTCCCAGCATGAGGCCCATGATACACAGCTGAGCCTTGTTAGAGGCAGGCAGCAGGGATTTCCTCCACCCAAAGGAGGTCCTCCAGCTCACAGGCTCTGGGGTTGGCTTTTGCACCATAGGACTGGGAGTACCTGTGGGCTGTCACCGTGGATCTCGCATACCAGGGAGTTCTCTGCTTTTAGCAGCTAGCCACCCTTTCAAGGAAAATGAGGGCTCCCAAAGCTGAGGTCTTCCAAAACATTAATTACCTTGCCAGTGCAAACTTTTCACAGACCTGTGAGGGATTCACACTCTCAGGACATCTGAAACAGGTCCTGGTCCTTCACATGATCCAGTGGCCCATGGGAGATGAAGCTGGGCACAGTTCAATGTGGGAATTTTGATTTTTCAAGTTGCTCACTGCTGTTTGCCCTTAGCAAATGGATCTGGTCTGCTTGCTGCAAAACATTTTTGCGTGCCGTGAAATAGCTGCATCGTCCTGCCCCAGAGCTAAGTGTGTTTCAGCAGGAGACTGAGTTCCTCCCAGCGCCAGCTGCAGCCCTCAGTCCGTGCACACACCGGTCCCTGCCAGATTGCACTGAGAGTACAAAGGAGAAGGAAGAAACTGGCTCCTCGACTGGTATTTGTTTAGTTTCCAAAGCTTCTTTTGCGGAGTTTCCTATCCCAATCGGCCAGCGTTGCCAGGCTGTCCCAGCACTGCGCTGTTGCCCAGGGGAGAGTGGATCGAGAGGGAGGGTGAGCTGGGTGTCTCTTTGAGAAGGGGCTGGCACTAAATGGGGACACTGGCAGTGCCCACGTTAAGGAGTTCCTGTACTGGAAGCTCACTGTCTGGCCAGGGATGTGGCTTTGCTGGACCATGCTGAAAAGCTCTGTGTGCTACCAGGGGCAAGGTGAATTGAGATCCTCTGTAGCTGTTGTTGCGTAAAAGGGGCAAAGCGGTTTTGGCAGAAAATAAACCCCCTCATGTTCTAACACTCCTCACCGAGGCGGGAGGCTAGGTGTGGCTAGGTTTAAATTCTGAGTGCTGCCCAATTCACCACTATCAGTGCAGTTGCGTTTAATATGCATTAAACTATTACGATTTGGATACACTAATAGTGGACTGCACCTTCAGTCTAGTCGTGCTCCCAAACTAGCACGGCCACTCTTGAGTCTTTGGTTGCGTTCAGTGAGAAAGCGAAATGACTAGCTACTTAAACAGTGCAGTTTATTTAAACAACAGATATATAGGTTCTTAGGATTGCCGGTGATAAATACACTGTCTGCAAAGCACGTGCAAATAAAGATATTGTTAAATATACAAAGCGCGTGACAAAGTTATAAACAATACAGCCTGGCTATAAATGTAGGAGAGAGATTCTCTAGAGAGATTTCTAAGTTCCCCGAGGAAGCACTCGGTATAGTCTAAGTCTTACCCAAAGGCGTCTCTATGGGGGCAAGAAAGGCTCAGCCCGTCGACTGGTCCCGGGAGTCCGTGATGGAGTTCTCCTCGACTTGTTCACGATGGTGTCTTCCCTGATATCCCCCCTCTCTCAGGCTATTTTTATACTATTTTTTATCTTCAAGGTGGAGTTTGAGTGACTTTAGTCATAAATACTTTTATTATGATTGGTGTACTCAAGGAGGAGTGGTCACACCTTGAAGGCGGGTAGCCTTCGGGATGGAGGTATGTTTTGGCACATTACAATGAGCAAAGTTCGCACAAAGGACAGCATTTCATCAAAAATTTTATGAAATGTTGGCTCAGGGTAGCGAGTAGGCAGCTTATCGGTTCCGTAGTACCATCTCGTTCCCATATCTGCTATTCGTCACAAGGCAAGGCCACGGAATGATCACATTCTGTCCCATCCCTCGTGTAGCTTCGCAAGCAATCTTGTACAGGGAATCGCAGATGTTGCATTCTGCGCGTGCCAGCTGCGGCTGTATTCTACCTTAGAAGCCTTTTGATCTTATAACTTTCCTCAATGTGTGAACTGCTGTATTTTGCTGTATTTTTGGCCATCTTAGTAATTATTCCGCAGCTGTCAGGCATGTAAAAGCTGAAGGAGCTTCCCCGTCAGGTCCTGCAGTATGTCCCTGTGCTTGGGACCACAGATTGTACCCCTGCACCCCACAGCATCCTCTGGCACAGCTGCACTTGTCTGCTGCACACACCAGCACACCCAGCAGCTCTCTACAGGAGAAACGCAGCTGGGTCACGGGAAGCCATGGGCACTGCTGTGCAGCACTAGCCTCCAGCTAGCATGCATGCGTGAGGCTGCTGATACACAAGCGTCTTTATTCCTCGATTTTGTTTTTGGTCACTGGCAGAAGTGATGCAAAAGATGGTTTCCCACCACATTTTGGGGGTGCATTTATCAAATGGTGTTTTGCTTTGAGCTTCAGTAGGTCGTGGCTCATCTTCTGTCTGACCTTTGTCTCCAGGCAAGGCTGTGAGCTCCCGAAGATGGGAACATCTCCAGTGAGGTGCAGTGCCTTCACGCAGCTCTTGTTCAGGGCAGTGTGCTCGTATAAATGATCATCATCAAATAGACTGCGGTGGGCTTTGAATTTTAACCTTGTTTGCTGTGGGGAGGGGCCTGATGGACTTTGTAGCATAACGATCTGCCTCTGATGGGCAAGACGTTGGTCCCTAAGGGAAGAACAAAGGAAGATCTTTCTGATTTGAGGGGGAAAGGCCAGTGCTATTTATTTTACAGCTGTGAGGATGTAAACAGAGGGGCTGAGCCCAGGACAATTAAAATATTGACTGAACAGGGATGACATCTCAGAGATGGGTCTTTTTTATTTTAAAGCCTGCCAACAGGGAAAAAAGCTGACAACACATGTGGTTTTTTAGAAATACAGCTGAGGAGAGGCCTCCTGCACGGTGACCCCAGTACAAACCAAGAAGGGGCCACCCAGTCTCATGTCCACTCAGGACTGCTGTCTTCCCTGCCAGAGGCTTGTGCTGTGCCCCCCAGCAAGCCACTCAAGTGAAAAATGCACAGTGTGTTTCTCTCTTCTGAGGCTGCCCTGATGCACAGCCCAAGATCTCTGCATCACCTCGTCACTGGGTACCAGGGAGATACAAAGGGCCTGGGGTGAGGGGGCTAACCAGCACGGACTGTATGCTGAATCCCATCCTCTGCCTTTCCTCGGGTTAAATACAGTTGCTGACCTGCTCTGCAGCCACTGAAAGTACCAGGAGATGTGCTGTGGTTTTTAGCACCAGACTGTATCCCTAGAGGGGGGCTGCCACTGCTTATGAGGCAGGGGAAGCAGAGGTGGAGGGCTGGGAGTTGTGGAGGCCATCACAGTGAGCAGCGGGGGACAGCTTGAGCATTACCACAGGCTTTGGGGCTACATGTCCCTCCTCCTGCCCAGGGAACGCAGGGCGCGGAGCCTGCCAGACTGCTGTCTGCAGAGACAGGAGCGGGAGGGGGTTTGGGGACAATGGTTCCTGCTGCTGGCAGCGCCCTCGGTCCTGGGAGAGATCCCATTGCTGGAGCCCAAGGAGCCTCATCTCCCAGCCCCATCTCCAGCCCAGTGCCCAGGGGGAGAGATACAGCTCTCGCTGGCCGTCTCCTGTGGGTGGGAGGGCTGCGCTGGCCGCCCAGGAGGCAGTCCACCCCGGGGAAAGATGCTGCGGAGGGAGGAGAAGCTCTGGCACAGGAGCTGACAGGGCGAAGCTGCTGGCAGGCGGCTGTCTACAGGGTGGCTGCAGCACTGCAGCATCAATTAACCTTTGGGGAACTTCTGCCAGTGCCACTCAGGTGTAGCAGCGGCTCTGCCGTAGCCGAGCGATGGGGTGCAAGCCTGCCGCGGCGCCGCATGGAAGGCTGCGGCGAGACTACAAAAGCCCGACAAGAAGCCAGCCACCTGATCCGAAGTGCCTCTGTCTCTCTCACCAGCCTGCGCTAAGTGCTTTTATCTCCTCTCCTTATGTTTATGAGGGTGGCTTTCTCCTTCGCGCGGTGGCAGTGCCGCTGAATGCTAATGGAGAGCGAGTGGCGGCTGCCCTCCGCAGTCCTTGGCAGGCAATTTCCTCAGGGCCAGGCCCCCGACCCCATCAGCTTTTGCTGGCTCTGCAGGGAAAGCGCGACAACCGTCCTGCTGCCCTGCCCATACCCCCTACCAGCACCGTTCCTGCCCCAGAACCCACCCAGCTCTGTGGGGCAGCACCGAAACAGCCATTCTCCCCCAGCCAGAGGGACCGTGGGAGGTGTGAGTCCTTGCTGATGCCTGTGGCTGTGCAGCACAGAGCCCTCCACATGGCAGCCTGGCTACAGCCAGGGGTGAGGCCGTACTGGTGGAGCTGGGGCTCTCATTGAGGTATGTTGACCCCCAGGCAATGGTGAGATCATGGTTCCTGCAGCTCCCTCGTGTGAGCACCATTCTTTGTGTGTACTTGACGCACCTCTGGCCATCCGGGAACACACTACTGGTCTGGGAGGTTAGTGGGCCAAATGGTATGCAAGGAGAAGAGAGAGAAAATAACCACAAGGTTTTCAAAAGAGCAGCAACTGGGAGGTGTCCTACAGGGAGGAGTCTGGTCAAACATCTGCAAATCATATGTACTCCTGCACGCGACCTCTCCCTGGCCACTTGGCTCTGCTCTTCAGGAACCAAGAGACTGCTTGGCCAAAGCCCTCTGAGGTGGTCCGGCATCAAAATCCTGGAAACACGCACTAAAAACGTGCCCTGCATCCTGGCAGGGTCCTTTGTCCCAGCCTGACATGGTGGCACTGCTGTCAGTGCCTGCGGAGCAAGGGGACAGCTAGCGTTAGCCCAGGCACCTCTGGCACATGCTGTGGTAGGGATGCACCCTCCTTCCCATGGCCACCCCCAGCCAGTAGGTGGAACATCCCTCTTTCACCCTAAAAGAGACTGACTCCTTCAGAACCAGGGAGATCCTGTGGTATGGATGCAGGATCTCTTGGATCCCATATCACCCTTCCCAAGGGCAGCCACCCCGTGAGTTATCGGTTTAGCCGGGGGAACGTTGCCACCACTCTCCCTTGGCTGCCTCCTCTGCCTGTTTCCCTGCGTGCAGCTCTGCAGGGGCAGCTTTCTGCACACCCTCCGAGGGAGCCGTTTGCACGCTGCAGGGGAGCTGCAAGGCAGAGGAGCCAAAAGGCTGCAGCAGAACCTGGCTTGCTTCAAGTGCCCAGCTTCACAGTCCTTGACTGCACCCAGGTCCTGCCTGCATGCGTTCTGTCATGGAAAGGGCTGCACAGTCCACTTTTTCTATGATCTAACCCCGGCCAGCTCTGTGAGTCATCGGAAACCTGGTCCCTCTGGGGCTAAGGCAGAGCTGTCTGAACCACTGGAAAGACCACCAAGGACTTTGGGACCAGCCTGAGCAGGGGGGGAGGCTCCATCCTTCTCTGTGGGGGACAGCATGTCCCCCTGCCTGCCCCATGAGGGCAGAAGCAGGGCTGGGGTCAACTCCATGGGAAGTATGAGGGGTGCTGCCACAGCATCTCTGCCTCTCCTGCATCCCTGAGCCACCAGCAGTGATGACACTGCACCCTTGGTGAGGAGCTTGGCTCCTGTGGCACTGGGGTGGAGATCCAGCTCAGGCCCCAACATGCGTTGTCCTTGGCATCCCCTCTCTTGCCAGATGGTGATTTATCAGCTCCTGAGGAGGGGAAGCTGAGGAGCAGCGGGGTGGCTGTGTGGCTCTGAGGAGCCGTGAGACTGCCACAAGGTGGTTTCCAGTCCCTGCAGCTCATTTCTTCCAGAGCATCTGAAAACATGAGCTGGAAATATCTCTGCCCGCCCTTTGTAACCAGCTGCCATGGCACGGCTTCTTAAGGTGGGGCTGGGCTTTTGCTATCACATAATTACTCACACTATGCAGATGTTTTCTGCGTGCCTGGTAATGAGCAGCTGAAAAGACAGCTCATTTACTGGCAGTAACAAGGAAAACGCAAAGCTATCTTTCTGTACAGCTCCGCTCCTGGAGATCTGGCCCGCCCCACACCTCGCGAATTAGGTGGTGCTGGTTATTCTAGAGCCTCTCACATACCCCATCACATGCCTCAGCCCTGCAGGGAGCATCTGCTACCCGAGAGTCCTGGTGCTTGTATCACAGTGGGTGTCTGCCTGCAAGGACATACCTGCCAGACTGGGAGCTACCCGTGAAAGATCACTTTGCCCACCAGTGAAACACCACAGGGAGGTTCCAGCCTCTGCCTTGGAGGACATCAGTGCTTTGATGAAGTACAGTAACATTTCTGATTCCATACGAATAACCTAGGCAAAGCTATTACACAAGCATCCAGCCTGGGATAATGCAAATGAGGCAAATAGGATCTGAGACTTTTAGTGCTCAGGGTCTTACCTGAAAGATGGCGGATGCTAGGGGGCACATGGTCTTTGTCACCATGTTGGGACACAGATTCAACGCTGACTGCTTGCAAAGAGTATAAACTACTGAAGTGCATATTTACTGGGAAACGTGATGTTTATGGGGTAAAACTGTGCTCTGCAAAAGTCCTGTGTTAATCGTACCAGGACCTAAGGAAGAGCTAGATTCCTTTCCCAAAGTAGTCCTGGCAGCCTGGTCGGTTCTTCCTCTTAGCCCTTCCATGGAAGAACATCCTAGGAAGTCTACAGAAGACATGTCACCCTTAGAAAGAGTTTGTCTAGATAGCTGTGGCTCCACCACGGAGGCTAACAGATATCCCCCAGACCCAAACAGTCTTTTCCTACTGACTTTTGGGCTATGTCCTCATTGGCGTTGTGGTCTCCTTCTCACCTTCCTCATCCTCATCACTTTCATTTCTACTTCTTCCCTACGTAAGGTGATCAGTTTTATACCTCTGGAAAAAAGATAGTCTGAAGGGGAGAGCCTTGAGGTCTGCAATTCAGAATTGGAATTTGACCTCATCTATCACAGTCACCATCTCTAGGGAAAACCAACTGGTTTTCAAGAAGTTTCCGGTCCAGCTGAAGGCAGGAGGTGAAGGGCAAGAACAGGAAGAGGCAGAAATAGCATAGCCTCAAATACAAGAAGAGAGCAGCTTGGTGTGTATTCTTCTGCTCTCTTCCTGTAAGACATCTGCGTTGGGCTGTACTTGGCCACATCAAGTGTTTGTCTCCCGGCTCCTGTTTTCATTAAAATGCCAAGCAGTGGGTTCACCGAAGCCTAGATCTAGTTATGTTTGTTCCTCCATGTTTATATTCTAAGAAATGGATAAAGTTCGCAGTCCATAACTAGTCTTAAGACCTACCCCATCACTGGTGGGAGCTACGTCATTTCTCTTTCACAGTGGAGAGTGTTGAAATACCCCAAAATCTCTCTCTCCTGGTGCTTCAGTCGGAGCGCTCTATGAACATTATGGGGGTCCGGTTGCTGATAACAGGGGGCATGAAAACATAGCACAGTGAGGGATCAAGCCCATATAATGACTGATTTAAGCTCCTTTGAAATTATGCACTATGACATCATTATTGCATCATATTGCTGTCACATATGTTGGTTTTGGTCTGAGCAGAAACTGAATTTCCAGACAGTAGTATATCTTTTGAAACTGGCCTTAGCTAAATGCTTGACATAATAAGTTTCTTAATGCCAGATACAAGCAATAATTGCTTCAACTTCTTATGAACTTCATAAAATTGTGTGTTTGTGTGGCTTCACCTATTGGCTCAGGCTGTTTTTTAATCTGTATCCCACAACTGCACAGCAACTGGTCCTTCAGTCACCTCTCAGGGATAACTGTGTATTTGCAGTATATCCCAGAAATTAATGGTGTCACACATACCGTGGCTCTGGAAGTTTGTAGAGTTTTCTTATGCTTGACACTATAGTTGCATTTAGTGACATTTTGCCACAATGGACTGACAGTTGGAGAGTTCTCTTTTAAAACTGGAACAGCTTCTTAACGGTCTGGCAAGTGATGCTTTAAGAACTTCCTCTTCTTAGTCCACGGACTGTCATAGTTCTTCCATCTCCCCTTATCCTCCCAGTTCTGATTGTCTAATACTTGTATTTCAGAGGTGTTCACCAGCAAATGGTAACAGGTCGGGCCCCTTGGTGAGTATATGCTCTGTTGCATGAGCAGGTGGATGTTTCTGGCCATGAGCAACGGGACCGAACCAGCCACAGCGGCCATTGTGGTGCTGCTGGAAAAATCCTAGAGGTACATTTTTAGGCTTTGAAGACTTTCCATCAATGGCCTACTCTGTTTTGTGAAGAACAAAACTATGTCACAACCAATTAATGCATGGACCAGTGGCTTTTTCATGACCAATGAACACCAGCTTGGTCTTTTCCATGCCAAGTGCAATAGGGAGTCCTAAGTTTTCTAGTTTATAACTGCTGAAGTGTCAAGAAGTACGATACTGCTAGCCTGGGTCCAGACACTAACACAGCAGGCATCCTGGGCCTGTAGCTGTCATTTCTGTGCTGAAGTGTCCTACTGTCTGGTTTGCCACGTTACAGGGCACAACCCTTGAGATGTTGTGAAGTGGTGACGGCAACGCATTTTGACCGGTTTTAGCTATGACTCTGTTTTGCTTGGCTCCTTAAAGTTCTCCCTTACAAAACTTGCCAGAGATGGAAAGAGCTCTTTTTACTCTTGTTTTGAGAGTTGGAATGGATGCCAGTTTGTGGGAAATACTATAAATATCCTTGAGTCCTTTCTGTGATCCCTGGTGTTAGTATTTTCTGATGGTGCTTTCAAGAGTATCTATCTAATTGATAAGTACTCAACAACACAGTAGTGAGTCCTGACACATTTTTAAGTGTTTACAGATGTGGGAGATGATAACCTTGTCTGATCACCTTTGAATGTCAGGTTGAGGGCTAGACATATCTCATTGATAACCATGATTCCATCAAGGTCCACCACATCAGCGAGTCACAACTCAGCCAAGTGTTCACTTCATTTCCAAGACATTTTAGAAGATTATCTTCATGGCTTCCTCTATTCATTATTTTTAGGAGGGGATGGAGGATAACACTGGTTTTGGTGGTAATAGACCCCTTATAAGTCACTTTCTAGATTCTGACAGGTAATTAAAGAGAATAAAGCCATTTTTTTTATAGGAAAGATTACTTAGGTCTTTCGCAAGTGATCTTTTTGGATATCAGATGTGAAATGACTTTGTAGAAAATTGTCCCAATTGACAGTTTACTCCATTTCATGGGTCTTTTAGTCACAAAATCACTGTTGTTTCTGGCTAACACTTCCAATTACCATTAGATTTCCATCTGCTGTGGAGAGTGACCTGCAAATGCACTGATCTCTATGTTCTTCAATAATATTAATGAAGAAATACTTGCAAGGAGTTTTTCCTGAAAGGTGATGATTTGCTAAAGTTTGCTGTGAGTGAGGTGTCAGAAGTGCCTTTGAAACACCATTTTTAAAGCTGTGGTCAACAGTAGATCCAGAAAGACACGCCAGAAAGGCAGCACATGGACCCTGTGAGGGCCCATCTGACAGTATCTATATCTGCTGTGAGCTCATTACCTTCATCTCTACAGCCAATGGACGTAGACATCTCCTGTGAGGAGCACTGAAGGTGGAGGAGTAGGGGAGCTTGAAGGATTCTGAGCTACTCATCTGTTATTATGCTGTCCCTCACCTAAATATCAGTTAGGCATGTCCTACAGATATGTAGAGTCTTGGTTTTCATCTTCCAAAAGATGAGCAATGCCCCTAAACCCATCTCCTGACTCCAAGCAACAGCCATGAGCAGGAGGAGAGAACAAAACATCGTTTTCCTGCCCAGCTTGCATAGCCCCAGCAGGATCTCCAGTTCTGCGGCATGCCCTGCACGCAATCTGGCTGCAGGCACACTGCTGGTCAGTGGCTCTCCCAGGCAGATGGAGGCTGGACTGATGGATGAAGTGCTGGGAGCACGTTCTGTGGGGACTGCGGGCAAGCTCCAGGTGGTAGAGGGACCTGGGTTTGAGAGCCTGATTCTGTGCCCGCTCACTTCTCCATTGCCCCAGCTCCCTGACGCAGAGTTGTTGGATTTTCTCCTGATGGTGACCGGCTTCAGACAGAGCAGAATCTGCCCTCCGTATCTGTATTTGAAACCTGATCACAAGTGCTTAGTTACCAACAGTCCCCTCCCCTCCCCGTACTCTTCAGTGCACTCCAGAGCATTGTAATGGCTTAAGATGATGAATACTATGCAGACAACACACCCAGCTGTCCAAGCAGACAGTCAGCGGAGAAATGAAGATATGCCTGCCTAAGTAAAAGTTTGATTAATTGCATTAATTAGGCCCTAAGGTATGGTTCATAAAATAAGAGTACAACTGGTGTATTGGATTGGGGAATTGACTATGTGACAGGGAACAAACAGTGGTGTGGAGAGGAACTCTTCTCTGTCTGGAATGGCATGATAAATTATCAATTAAATAATGGAGAGTGACAAAGCTGCAGTCTGTAATAGGCGACCTCCGAGCCATGGTTGCGGCCAGCCCAAGCAGGTGACTCAGCAAGGCCTGGCAGTCTCTCCAGCGTGGCCATGAAGGTTTGTTTTCCCCTCACGATCCTATCGCTTGAGTTGAGTGTGGGCTGCTGCAGTCCAGGGGCCACCGGGTTCCTACGGGGACCATACCATAGAGCGCTGCACATTCACGGGGACTGCTGCTTTCTTCCTGCCATGGCAGCAGGACCACCTACCACCGGGAAAAGTGGCCAAGAGGTATTAATTCATCCCAAAGGTACTGGTTTTACCTTTCCTATGGGCCACACCTTCTCTTCTCAGTGCATCTCCATCGTTTGGTGTCACCACATTTGCTCACTGTGGTGCTGCCCCAGCGGGAGAGCCATGGGGTAGCTCAATCACAAGGTCCAGCAGCATTTCTCCTCCCCGATCCTGGGACTTTGTGCCAGGCCATTGAGTGGTCACAGATGTAGCTTCCTCATCTTCTCTCTTGTCCTTGCTGCTCTGAATGATGGGCACCTCACTGCTTTTTCCTCCCATCTTGCTGCAACTCCATGGGGACTTGCCTGCTGCCCAGACAGGAACTTGTCTTCATCTTTATAGGTAGAGGTGAGTGGATGGTCCATGTCTGTGGTGTGCTCCACAGCACCCACTTTCCGTTTGCCACACGAGTGATTAAACAGTTGCTGATACTCCAGTCTGGACTTGCTCTCACTGATCTGTCAAATGCTGCTTTCTCTCCCATCTCAGTGACTGCTGATGTGTGTGTGCCGCAGATGCAGCTGTGCAGGAGGAGGCTCTCCAGGTTCCTTGTTACCAGTTGTTATTAATGATTGTGCATTTCCATAAAGCCAATAGCGGACTGGGACAGATGTATCCCCTGCCCCAGAGAGCTTATGAGAGATACTGCCTCCTCAGTGCCACCGGTTCACAGTTTCTTAAAGAAGGTTCCTTCAGGATCGTTTCCACCAGCTCTCACTTTCCACAGCATTTTCTCACATTCTGCATTATTTTCTGTTCCAAGATTTGTTCCATTATTATTTTTAGTATTGCATAAAGGCCAAGATCTAGGCTGCACTCTGGCAGCACAACACCTATACATAATGAGAGAGCAGGCTTGTCGCCAGTGCAATTGGCACGTATGATACGGGGAACCCCAGGGGAACTTCAGTTCTGACGGTAACAGCACAGGAGGCGGTGTGGGCTGAGTGGTTCAGCTCCCTTACCTCAGGGAATGGTCACTGTAAACAGAGGAGGGACTAAAGGCAGGGTGAGAGTGGAAACCTAGCAGAGAAATGATTGCACAGTTCCACCCCGATGAACGGCTGAGTCAAGATATGCCCGGTCATTAGTTGTGTTGCCTCCACAGGGGGTGTCCAGATGATGTAAGACATTGCCTGGACATTTCTCTGGTCACATCACCTCAGCAGAGTGGGATGTTGGGAAAATGACAGGTCTCTGGTGTTTGGTGTCTTGTTCATTCTTAAACCATCATCAGGAACATCTCCTCTCACCTCCTGTCTGTCATTCTCACTCATCCATCTTGTATGCTCAGAGAGGACTTTACTGAAACAGTGATCAGGCACTGGAACAGCCTGCCCAGGGAGGTGTTTGACTCACCATCCCTAGAGGTATTTAAGAAATGTCTAGATGTGGCACTTCAGGACATGCTTTAGTGGCAGAGATTGTAGGTTGTTTGGTTGGACTCGATGATCTCAAAGGTCCTTTCCAACCATGAAGATTCTATGATGATGACCCATTCAGACAGACCAACAATGATCCCAGTTGTCATCCAGAAGCAAGGGTAGTCCAGAGCTACTGAAACAGACACAGTCTGTTTCTCCTTCTCTTCCTTCCCTCCCTCCTCCTCAGTCCAGCCTTTTCTGCTTTGCCTGAGCCCCTGTACTTTGTTGCTCTGGATGGAGCACGGACAGCAGCTTGGGACAGAGCAATCATGTCTATTAGCGTTTACTTTGTGCATGCTTAAGAAGAACAGATTCTTCCCAAAACTAAAGAAAGAAACAATTCCTGGTCCGGTAGTGCTTAAGCCATGCTGTAATGACTGAAGATCAGAAACAGGGGGAAAGCTAGAGGAAGACAAGAGCTACAACAAAGGGATCTCATTCACTTGGGATCCAGGCCCATCTCTGTGGCTGATGTAAACATATGTCTATCAGTTATCTTAATGACTGAGCAACACTGGGAACCTCATAGCATTTATGCTTCCCTATTCTTTGTTTAACACTCTCCCTTTCTATATGATTTTTGGAATTACAAGTTGTGGACTATTCACCCCTTTCTTTCAGTTTCCTCTGAGTTCTTTGTGTGCCATTCTCCCAAGCTAAGCAGGGCTGTTATTTCTGGACGACTGTCTCCTATCACTGCTGGTGACACGATCAGTGCCTTGTCTGTGCCTGTCTCTGACATGATTTCAGCAGGTTGCTCTTTGTTCCCTGACAGATTGGTTACTAGCAGGAATATTTGCGCAGGAGTGTCCCTATCATTTTCAATATCAGTGAGTTTCTGGCACGTGAACTTGGGGAAGGGTGGCTGCTCCATGAATTTCTCTCCTCATCTAGACGGTGTGGTTTGAATAGTTATAGCAAAGGCTCTGGATGGGATACTGCTTCCACAAAGTATGAAACCATTAGAAATTAACACACTAGTAGATTATCTTTCCATTTTGCTCTGAAAAAAACCCTCTCATTCTGCGATGGTAAAGCCATGGTTTGTAAAGCCACGGTTGTAAAGCCACAGGGAGACTATACACACTCTTGGGGACATTGTTGTCCTGTCTCATCAGACTTGCATAACAGGGCACAGAAATCTCACCCTGACTTTCTTACGTGGTGCTCAATAAACTTGCAGTTGAGCTAAAGCATGGCTTTTTGAATGATGCCCAGCCTAGAAGTTTTGGATGAGTCTATTTCCAACCGCAGACAATCTGGTAGACCATCCCTCTATTCAGCAAATGAACTAAGCTTTTAGCTTCCTCTTGGAAACATGGAAATCTACTGGCAACAGGCATGCTACAGCAAGCAAATCTATACTTGATTCATCTGTCTCTCTGCTCTTGCTTTGGGTCCCCCTAGTGAGACAACCGGCTGGAAATTTGATTGGTGTCATCACAAAAAGTGGTTGATGTTTAACAAAAAGCTGTGAGAGCCCAGCTGCGCTTGGCTACAGCTAGAACACGTTGGCTTTCTGTGCTCCCCTAGACCAGTGGCTCCGCTCTTCTCAAAGTCCTACAAGCAGGCCTGCCCATCTGTGCCTCTTCTCCAAGCATCCAATGCATTAGGACTTCCTACAGGGCCCTGTAACGCCTACTGCTGGTATCACCGCACATGGCCGCCCTCCAGAAATTTGTTGTCAGCTGAAGCCCTTTGGGGTAGCACTCCTGATAGCCACAACGAGCCAACACTTGCTGTTGCAGGACAACCAGCAGCCATTGTGTGGCTGCAGTTCAAGTATCCTGAAAGCAGCATAGGCTTCCACAGGTTTGCACAGGCTGGTGGGACGACTGCAGTGACTGCACCATGCTGGGTGTTGTACTGGTTGTCTTGCACATCTTTTTCTTCACCTTTCCTGTTCACACTTTTCAGACATGACTTGATAACAGTCAGGGAACCTCCTTCACCCTCCTCAAACCTCACCCGGGACAGCTGTATAGGGTTGCCACCTTAACCAAGCAATCACACACATCTACCCTTGCTCTGGCCTCCCAGAGGACCCCCATGCCTCCACAGAGCTGGTAATGGGTCACAGGTGTGGGCTTTGGGGTCTGGCAGGTGAGGCACATCTCCTAGGCTTATCAGTCCCTCACTGCTGATATCAGCCCCAGAGGGAGTTCCTGTGCCAGGACACTTTTTGGGTGGCAGACCAGATGAAAAGAACCATGATCAAATACAGCAATCCCCACCTCCCTCGCCTCATACATGGCAGCTGGTGGATTTGTTGTGAAATGCCATCCACTCTCCTGTTTATTCCAGATGAAAGTCCCCTGCCCAGGGACTCTTTCCCTAGGCAGAATACTTCACTTGTGTAAGTACTTCAGAAGGAGAGGTAAGCAGCTCTGAAACTAAACCCTGCGCTATCATCATTGCTGAAGAGTCCAGCTAAAGCTGCTATAGCACCCCTGCTTTACTTTCCAGGAGAAAAAGAGATCCTTCCCATGGCAGGGAGACAGCTCTGCCAATGTTTCCTTCTCATACCTAGCACTGGCAGTAATTTCAGCTGTGGCAAGATTCATCAAAGTTAATCATCTGACCCTCATCTACATGAGATAATTTTTCAGTGAGCAGAATTTGCCAGTAGCCTCAGCTGGCATCACGCAGACCAACATGAGCAAATCACATCCTGTTCCAGGGCTGGCTTTCCAAATCCCAAGCAGGGAAAGAGAGCAGCGGGCGTCAGATCCTGAGGAAGACCTAGATTCAATTCAGCACTTGGTGTTCGGCCATACGGCTGCCTCAGGTAGCTCTTCAAGCGAAAATCTGACAGTCCCCAAAACTTCACGAACACTTCTGGCCCTGAGCGGCTGGCGTCTTGCAAAACCTTCTGATCTGACAAGTTTGCCAACATCCTGAATGGTGAACATCTCATGGGGTAGGCGGTTCTTGGGAGGCTTCCATGCATCTTCTGTCGTCTCTGAAAACCTGTCTGAAAAAAATCGGTCTCCTTCTGGCTTTGCATTCAGCCCGGCAGCAAACCTATGGAGGCAGGTTCAATTGGAAAGGTCCCATCTCTGCAGGGGTTTCGAGCCAACCTTCTGATTTGATGTGAACAGTATGTACGAATGCCACTGAATGACATGTTTCCATGATAAAGAGTGTGGTGATGAAATTCTTCTGCGTGCCAAGCATGGAAACAAAAAAGTCGGTGGGCAGCTGCAACACATCACGAAAGCTAGAAAACAAAACCCTTTCCGATTCCCAGAGCAGGTCTTGAGGTACTTAGAAACCTCAGATTCCTGCCCTCTGTGAGGCACCTGCACTCCCCAGGTACATGTAAAAGCAGACAGGGACTGTCACTGTATGAAAGCTGAATAAAAAGTCCGCGCAGAAGATGTTCATATAGAGAGATATTGTTTGAGTGACAAAGGCTGATAAATCATTCTCTGGAGTTTTTCCTCTATGCTTGGCTTCTTCCCATTGATCCATAGGAAATCGATGGGACTTTGCACGTGAAAATCCATAACCCAAAAGTCCATGCATCGATGACTTGGAGCAAGTCATGTTCTCAGGTAATACACCATTTGCTTTTGTTTTTCATTAGCATTGTTCTTCTATGGGGAGGAGGGTAAAGAAGGCCCAGTGTGATTTTTGAAGTGGCGACAGCAGAGCTGATCTCTGTCTTCATGTCAAAACAGCTTCCGGGGCCATCCTGGAGAAATGCATACCACTCACGTGTCGCCTGTCCCTGATGCTATTGGAAGCTGCAACAGCTCAATAGCTCTCAGGCTCTTAGGAACTGAGAGCAGTTAGATAAACACATGGTATTGATGCAAATGATGCCTTCATGGACAGCTGGACCGTGATGTGTGCCTGGGGGTTCAACAATCTAGCAGAGACCTGAGGAGCTTGCCCTCTCTGCTCGGCCTCCGATCATCACCCCATAGCTCCCCATCTCTAAAAGAGGTATGACAGCACTCACTGTGGTCTCAGCACGTAAGGATGCTTTCTCAGCCTGAAGGCCCACTGCGGTGTGTTGACCCTGGCCAGCATCTAAGCATCCAGACAGCTGCTCCCTTGTTCCCTCTCCCCAGCAAGGTTGGGGAGAGAATAGGAAGAGCAGATGTGAGAAAGCTCGTGGGTTGAGGTAAAGACAGTTTAAGAAGTGAAACAAAGCTGTGCACTAGCGAAGGGAAATAAGGAATTCATTCATTCCTTCCCATTGTCAGGCAGATGTCCAGCTGCTTCCTGGAGAGCAGGGCCTTGGTACAGGAGACGGTGACTTGGAGAGACAAACACCATAACCATGAACATCCCTGCTTCATCCTCCTTCCCCTGAGCTTTTATTGCTGACATCATATGGTATGGAGTATCCCTTTCCTCAGCTGGGGTCAGCTGCCCTGGCTCTGTCCCCTCCCAACCTCTTTCCCACCCCATGCCTGTGGGCAGAAATGAAGAAATCCTCAACATGATGCAAACACTGCTTAGAAATAGCCAGAACAACTGTGTGTTATCAACACTGTTTCAGTCATAAATCCAAAACACGGCACCATACGGGCTGCTGTGAGGAAAATCAACTTCATCCCAGCCAGACCCAGTGCACCTACAAAGCTTTAGTTCGCAAAGCAGCACTGTGCCTGGGGCATCACTTTCTGTCTGCTGTGGACAAAAGCTTCACAGGGCTCTAAAGATGCCACACACAGAAACGGGTCCATCAAGACCATCTTCCCCTGCACATCTTCTATTAATCCAAAGGGACGGACAGCCTGAGGCTGGAGGGAAGAACAAGTGGCTAGAGTGTGCTACCCTTCAATTTAGGATACCGGGAGACCTCCATTTCCCTTTGATGTCCTGAAGAATGGTTGAGTCATTTACCTTCCCTGTGCCTCATTTTCCCAGTGCCCATAGCAGAAGCCAGCAGTGCTTGTGTCCCAAGGGTTGGTGGTGACCCAGGGATGTCAGGGAGGGAGACAGTCTGTGTGAAATCACTTGGTGCTGGCTCTGTTGCGTAGGTATTATGTCTTCTCTCCTCTGCCCTTGTTTATCTTTGAGCTGCCTCTTCCGTAAGACGTAACCTCCACCTGGATATGGTTTAAGACTCGCGGAAGTTTCCCTGCAGATCTGTGCCACAAGATGTGATGTGAACCTGCACAACATATGGTTCAGATCTCCTTATTTCATATAAAATTGGACTTATCTCCATAATCCTGAACTAAACAGAAGAAGATGCAAGCAGAGCCAGAAGGGAGCATCACTGCCACTCTCCTGCCAGTTTTCTGGGTCGGCATTGACTTACACACATCTCTGCACAAGCGTTCAGCAATCAGCCAGTCTCACCCACCAAAACTCATTTCCAGGCGTCCAGATGGGGACTGAGTCAGGTTTTAACTGAACCACTTCCAGGTGGTAGCACATAGCCCTAGGCAGACCTTGTCTTGCGCTACAGCTCCTGTAGCAGATCTGCAGGTCGGGCATGCAGGTCTGCAGGGAGCAGAGTCCTTCTTAGCTTCCGGGTCCTGAAAGAGCTCTGGAGTGAGTAACCAGTGGCACTATTGACCTTGTATTGGCAGGGGTTCCCTGTGTCCCAAAGCCCTGATCCACAGCTTTGGATCACGAACTCGCCCATAAGGGCTTCTTAGTGTGGGCAATGTGCGTGTGCCCAGGCAGGCAAGAGGGACTTTGCTGTTCTGTACGCTGGCTAGCTGTAACTCGTTTTGAGCCTCAGCCTTTCTGAGTTTCTTCTTTCTGGGGCTTTCATACTCTTCTTTTATCTGTTACTCAGATGTAGTTATTCAGCTTTTTTTTTCTTTCTCTTCTTGAATTCAGCTGCTTTGGTTATTTGCTGTGTTTTCTTGGCCTTACTTTGTACCTGTATCCTTAAGATCATTTCTGTAAGGAACTGTCAGCAGCCCTCGTCTCTGTCCCTGTTAACCCCCTGGGAGCTCACCTCCTTGCTCTCCGAGGCTGTAGGAGATGTCTCTCAAGCCCATTGTCTTTCCCTTGCCACTCTCCTGCCACTTCAGAGCTGTGAACTCTCACAGCTGCTCTCACCCAAGGTGCCTCCCACTTTCTGTTTGCAAGGATCCCACATCAAATGCTTGCAGCCTAAAGCTAACAGATGTTTTTCCAGCCCATCAGCTCAGTAGGAAACTGAGATCCAGGGTTTTTTTCCATAGCTTGTACCACCAGGACTAAAGGTTCTCTGGGATAAAAGCCGGCTTCACTGAACACCTGCTTAGCCCTTCGCCCTGTAGGCCTTCTATAAAGGTCTTGTCGGGCCATTTTGCTGCGGATGCTGTCTTAGGATGCAGAGTTGAAAATAAGTAACCTCACCAATCCTAGATATCATGTATTTGTCTGATTACAGGACTGTCTATCTTTCTCCAGGTCCCTTGGAGATGTTTCCAATTGAATCTGAATGCTACCTGACCATGCTTCCCCACAGTTTACTAAAGAGCTAGTGTTCCTCTTTCTACCTTAGCTCAGATGGCTGGAAAGAAGAGTCACACTCATGGAGAACTGTTATTTTACCAGAGGGGAGCCACAGCTTCTGTGATGAGACCAATCCATGGTGATTATCTCTTACTGGCCATGTAAGAAAATGTAAAACACAGTAGAGATTCTTTCCTCTCTGTGCAGCTGTACGAAGGTTCCAGGGCAGAAAGACCTTCCTCTTCAACAGTGTTGGACCTGCTGTGGAGAAAAACTTGCCTTCATGGCCTATGTGCATCGGTTAGCCAGACAGGGCCAATCCTTCCCAGGGGGTCCCAGCCCACACCCTCACTGCCTCACTCCCCACCCTTGCTACTGCTCCTCCATATTCAAGAGGGAAGCAAGAGGGAAAGGACGGGTGTAAAAGGGAAAAGTTCCAGTCCCTTTTCTGTACTCATGAGTGAGGCTGCTCCATGGCCTTTACCAGGGTCTGGACGTGTGTTAAAGGTAGGTTTCTCTTTTTGATGATTCACCAGAAAATGCATCCTCCTAGCTCCTTCCTCTGCAGAGCTGTAAGTCACTCAAAGCAGCAAGATTTTATTCCTGTCGCTACTCCATCAGTTCAGACTGATGCACAAGGGAGCTGGTGGGTTGAGGAGGTGCCATTTTTACACGGTTGCTTTCCAGGCAGGAGTCGGACTTTTCTCACAGTATTTTTTACAGCATCTCAGCAAATAAAACTCTGAGCACAGAGGGTCAGGACACACTACATATTGGTGAGGGGAATGTACACCAGAAATAAACCAGTCGCTGCATTCTCTCATCTCCTGCTGTCCCTAAGGAAACCTGGACCTCAGTGCTGACATGACTTGCTGCAGAGGTCTCCAGAAAGACACACAAGTCAGCAGGAGGACACCTTGAACTGTCATTAGAGGAGACGGGACACCACAAAGGGACCGTTGGTTGGAAGGTGAATTTGGAAAGCTGTGCACAACTACTAGCCTTTGATAACACACAACCAGAGTTCCCAGGGAAGCTGCGAGAAGTAGGTATCCACCATCTGCTCATCCAAATCTAGCCATTCTCCAGTGGGCAACCCCATGGTCAAAGAAGGATCACACCTTGGTCTTTCCCAGCCACTGGGGAGCCTTGCTCTTCTGCGCTGACCATGTGGATCCCTCTCCTGACTTCAGAAAACAAAAAGTTTGATGTCTAAGTGACTCATCTGATCTCCTTGATAAGGAAGGGAGACCTCTCACCTCAGAGACCAATTTGTCCCAGGCGGGAACAAATGTTAGCGGCTGTTTCTCTGTCTGTAAAGGGAGCTCAGACATCAAGTTATGATTTAGGTAAGGAGCTATCAGGTGTGAGAAGCTATTTGGGATAACTCCTGGCTTTGTGGTGTGTGGGGTGGACTAGTCCCCCTTAGCCTCCATGAGCTGCCCCATGCTGTTTCTATCCCTGGCCTGGCTGTTTGGCCATACTTCAGTCAAGAGGGCAGGGGCAAAAAGTACCTATTGAGCAAATCCAGTAGCTTAAGGCTTCTTGAAGGGTTTCTACCCTTGGCATCTAGAAACACTCAAATGCCCTTTCCAGGTCAAGCTTGGTCTGAGTGAGGGACCAGCGCATTTTTGGGGCCCAGTGTTGAGACATTCTTACACACTTTCAAGTTGACCGAGGAATGCCTAAATCAGGGTAAATCAATTGCTCTGTGATTTATGTATGTAATTCCTACATTTTGCGTTTTGCACAAACGAGGTTTCTGCAAGAGCTGAAATCCAAGAGTGGACCAAGGCAATGGGATAATAAAGGAAAAGGATGCATCCAAGTTTTTTAACTGAACAAAAGGGAAACCAGGGGCTTCTCCACCCACATCCATCACAGACACAAAGAAATGTTGATGGGAAGGGACCTCTGAAGATTTCTAGTCCAATCTGCTCAGAGCTGGCCAACACTATGCCAGGTCAGCTGTGTTTTTTTCTAACTACTTCCTGAAAGCACCACTTCTCTGCTGACCTGTCCTGGGGAAGAAACACCCATATGGAGGAGACATTTTCCAACCGGAACATCTCAAGCACAGCTTGCGGCCATTGTCACTGATTGACTAGCTTCTCACCTCCACTCCATACAATGATGGAAAGGAAGATGTTGGCAAAGGTATCAGTCTTCACGTGTCCCCATCAGTGTTCCGTCAGGAGAAAGGTCTCAATGGGGTCTTGCTATGAGCATTGGGAAGCTATCAGAAAAAAATCCACACTGACAGTCTCACCAACTAGGCAGTCAGGAGTCATGCCCTGACTGCAGAAATAAGATATGCTCAAACATTGAATGGGAGAGGATCCAACAGGCAGTGTTATGCAGATTGTTCCTGGCAGGACCTGACAGTACGGCAGGGCCACTTGAGTCCTGCTCAGTTTACCTGTAGCTGGGAAGAAATTGTCAAAACCAAGTGCAGCTGATAAGCAAGGTCTCCAAGTAACCTGCAGCTGGAAGAGTTTTGATGCTGCTGGGACCAAGGACAGGAGGTTCTGCAAATGGCATTACCCCAAACATTTCAAGAGGCATTGAAAGATACAGCTGATTGGTTTTAAAAGTTGAGAGATTAAGATACGCCACTTAATGGTCCTGGAAATGACAAAACACTTTCATTCAGAAAACAGAGGAGAGAAGAGTGAGGTGCAGGAGAGGAACTTACTGTCTGGTGCTGGGCACGCATGTACAAACAGAAGTGGCTCCAGCCATGTCCCCTTTGCTTATAGCACCACACATCAAAATTCCCCCTCCTGCTGGGTCTCCTTGCCCATGGCAAAAGCTGGCAAGAAGCTTCTTTGTGCTGGATAATTGAAGCCATGTGCTAGTAGTCATTACTTGGAGCTGGGGAGACTGAGAAAACGCATATTCTTTCTTACCTATTGGCAGGCACGAGATCATCCCTGTCCAGAGGTGCTGGGTTGAACTGGGGGCTCTCTCAGTGACGTTCGCAAGGAGTTCAGCAGCTCCTTCAAATCAACTTCCCTGAGCTGAAAAACGGTTTGAATGGTTGCAAAGGTCTCCCAGAAAGTTTGCAAAAGACCTGATTTTCATTTGTTAACACGTTGTCTATTTTTACTGAAATCCTCTTCAAAACGACTAAAAATTTGTCATCGACCAAAAACATTCTGTTTAAATATGGTTTCTGAGAGAAGTGAATACTCGTAATTCTGCAGAAAGTGGCAAATGTCAAATTGAATTCATGCCAACTTCCACTTATTTATTAAAAAGTGTCAATCTTTCTATTTAAATGAGTTTCTATCAAATATTTTGACCAGCTCCCCTAACTGTGGCTTTAATTGTGATCTATTTATCCCGCTGGTGTCCACCTAAACAACAGAGGTGAGGACACAGAACAGAAATTGCTTGCAAATGAAATCAAGGACAGACGAGGAATTCCCTACCCCCATGATAAAAACACACCCACTGCCGAGGAAAGCTCATTGCTCAGACTTTAAACACTACAGCTTGTGCTTAATTTGGATACCACGGTTCTCCTGCTATAATGAAAAAGTGCCAGTCTTACTCCAGGCAAAGAAAAACTTGGGGCTTAGTGGAGCTGCCAGGCCCCGTCTTGCCACAGGAGCAATGCCACGGTCTACAGCAGTCATGGCTGCAGCAGCAGGTATCGGCTCAGGCTGAGATCCCAGCTGGCTCAAACGCATAACGGAGAGTTAGATATGGGTGGGAGGAGGCATTTCTTTACATGCTGGGGAGCCAGTCTAGCTTTATTTCACCTTAAGACAGAAGAGTATTTCACTAGAGCACAGGTCAGCGTGATTAACCTGTCTAAAAGGTCTAAATAGCGGTGGATGAGATGGCAAGAGGCAATGGCTATGGGCTGAAGCTTCAGATCGGACATCAGAAAAGATTTCCTCCCTGGGTGGGTGGTGCAGCCCTGGGTCAGGTCACAGAGATGCGGCATTTTCAAGACCTGGCCAAACAAAGCCACGTCTGACTGACAAGAGTCCTGCTCCAAGCAGGAGGCTGGACTACAGACCTCCCAAGAGACTGGCTCTCTCGCAGGTTTTATTTCATGTGTCAGTCTCACAGACTGTGCCATTGTCTGTTTCACTGAGCTCAGGTGTAGCATCCTCTGCTAAGGGCTCCTGTGAGCAGGCAGACCTTGGAGAAACACTGAGCCATTTATGTGTGATGATTTTTAGGGGGAAGATGAACACATACCGGCAAAGGCAGGCTAAATGCTAGAATGATTTCTTAGCCTACAGCCTCTGTCCTCATAAAGATTTGGAGAAATACCTTTCTTCCCAGGTCAGCTGAGGTTACCATAGCTGGATGGGCTGTCGGACAGAAGCCCAGATCCATGCAGGTCGATGAACCTTCTTGATATCAGGCCAGCCCAGGGCCAAGGAGTGGAGGTGGACCCCTCTTGGGTCAAACCAGCTCCCAGACCGGCTGGTTTGATTGTGCTCTGCCTTCAAACAAGGACAAATGAGGTGGAATTCAGAGAAGAGCAACAGGAATGATTATGGGGGTGGAGGTAATGGCGGAGGAGGAAAGATTTTGAAATTTAAAGATGGATAACCAGGCTACAAGCCTACATACAGAGACATTATCATCAGTCATTAAGCAACACAATACTTCAGAGCCAGGGCAAGCTCATGATTCAAGACAGCCCAGTCGGTCTCCAAGTTAGCCCAGAGGAGCAGTGCGAGGCCAGGCAGAAGGAGCCCATTCACACATACGGGCATGAACATTTATTTCCGCCCCCCCCTCTCAATGCAACTACTCATATTAAGAAATGAAATGCTGCTTGGCACTAGGCAGTACTACAGGGGCACCAGGGAAAGGGAACCTCAGACGTAGCATCAGGGAGACTGTCTGGAAGCTGGAATTGACTTGGCGTAGCAATGATCAGCCAGAGAGAGTCAGAGCCCCCGACACTGAAGTTAGATCGGACAAAGCATCAGGCAGCAGACAATGGTGAGTAATCTGCCACCGACCGGCAGACGGACAGAGTGATTGGAGGAAGGCTTTCCCAGCGCAGATTTGCAGGAGAGGGGCCAGATTTGCCTCTGGTGTAATCCTCAGCTCCCCAGTCTCTCTGCAAGAGGTGTTGTGCCAAGCCCTCCTCACACCTTCACCCAGAGAAGAGCCGGGCTTGGATTGCAATGTGTTCGCACAAAGTTTGCAAACCGCAAATGTCATGCGGTGAGACAGGGAGGGAGCAAGTGAGAGGAGAAAGGAGTGCAATTAATATGCAGCTGGTGCACAGGCTTGAGTGAAAGGAGCCGACGATGACCACCCAGAGCTGACGCTTAGAAACGTACAATAAAAGCTGAACGGATGGCTGAATGCAAGACCCAGCAAATCAAAACAGATGCAATAAGCTGAGGCCAGTGGAACCCGCAGCCAACAATGACAGCAGAGCCCACGGGCTGGGGGGCACGTGGTTGGCACAGAGAAAGGAGGAGGCCAGAAAGAAGCGCAGATGAGCTCTACCAAGGGAATCAAAAGCCTGCTGTTTTGAAAGCCAGAACAAACAGCAAGTGTGCTCCCGCCACACATGGCATCGACAACGGGAGCTGCGTGGTCCTCCATGTCCCTCCAGGAGCCACCTGCAGGCAGGCTGCTTCTAGGCTCAGTGCAGGATCCTCCATCACCCCTCCTGCCTTCTTCAGGGAGGGCTGCCCTTGCCCGCACACTGCTGGAGGGAGTTCAGGGGGCTGTTCTTCCAAAGCGATCCTGCAGCCCAATCTCTTCTGTCCTCTATCATCCAAGTCCTTCCAATCACAAGGGAGGGAGATCATCCATCCCTCACTCAGCATGGTTTGTGGGTTTGGTCACCTGGGGCAAGGGCTGCACCAGCTTGTGGCTTCCAGCTTGGCTGTGCTGGGTGGTGGGACTCATGTGAAGACTTGGAAAGGGAAGGTCCGCACTGCTGAGGCCTCCTGTCCCTTGATCTGTTGAGGGATTTTACTGTGGTTTAGCACAGAAACAGATGCCATGAGCCAGGCGCACCATGACAATACATCTGCTGAGAGGAGAGCTGATTTCATAGCCACAGAAACCCAGCCAGGAGCTCTTGTGTTGGTGACATCCATGTTTCTGTGCAGGACATGCATACACATTAGAAACAGATAACAAGTGTTCATGATTCATATTAAATATCTGGCATAGCAGATTTATGTGCCTGGTGAGGAATGTCAGTGATCTTAAATAGGTGGAGCAGATCTGCAGGGGGTGTAAACCAGCATGGGGCTTCCGCAGAGCTGTGTCAATGTGCCAAAGAGTGCGCCTAGCCCCTAACTTCACATGCAGGGGTGCAAAGGCCCCAAGCCATTGGCTTCACTGCAGCACGCAAAGGACAGCAAGGCAAAGGCTGGGCATATCTGCACTTACATGACCTCCAGGAGCAGTAAACCTGCCTTGGACATCTCAGGGCATTTAGAGAAAGAAAAAAAATAGCCCACCTGAAAACTCCCTTTTGACTCCTGGCATCTCATCTGTTTGTTTGTGGCTTCCCTTGCGAAAGACCATAAAAGAAATTTTTGCAAAGGGTAGGGTGTTTTTTTGAGATCCTTCTTGTTGCTCCCAATACACAGCCCAATTTAGAGGAGTGTTGCTTCATCTCCCCAGCTCCTCACAGTTAACCTGTAGAGCAAGACAGACTCTGCAGTGCTGTAACAACCCATTAGACAGCCAGTCAATCACATCAGTGATCACTATAATGGTACGTACACAAGCGGATGCTTCCCCACCCGAGCTGGGCATAGCAGTACACCAGCAGGTCCCCCCAGCACCTACCAAGGGATCAAAGGATATTAAAGGGGTAAAAATGAAATACTTAACCTGATCTCCCCCAGCTGCCTCTTCTTCCTGCTGGTAGAGACACAATGTCTTGAGGATGCCATGCCCATGTCAGACAGTGTCCCTTCCACTTGGTGCACGGCTCTCTGGGCAGCCACTGTCTAAAGTCTCTCCTCTCACCAGCTCACCAGCACCCTTTCCACACAAAACCAAAATCAGTCTGCAGGATGTGCTGAAGGCAGGAGTCTCTGTCCCTGCCACAGGCTTTCTTAAGCCCCGTGATGACTGATGCTGTCGTGGAGAGCCAGTGCAGGGAATCTGGCTATACAGGGCAAACTGGCACTTGCTTTGCTACGGCACTGTCCCACTTCTCTTTCCTCTTCCATTTTGTCATGTCCTGTCCTGAGAATGTGGTGGATATAGGGACCAACTCCGAGTTAACCTCTTGGTTCCAGAGAAGATGCATTTTGTGGCCAATCCCTCAAAATCTAGATGAAGACAGCTTTAGAAAACTGTATCAGGAGACGGTTTTATTTCTTCTCCAGCCTGAAGCCCTTTGAAGAGTGTCACCCACAGGCTTAAGCTCTTCCCAGCAAGTCTCAAACTAACTAAAATATAAATATATCAAAGCAAGATTCTCACATATCCTCAAGCCTCCAAAATACCCAAAGCCTTGCATTAAAATCATTCGAACCAGCAACCTCTTGATGCCTCAAACAGAAGGCTTTTCTGGAAGGGAAACCTTGGGTCTCTTCATGTTGCTGGACATTGTGCAGAGGCAACTGGATAAGAGCCTCCGGACTCTGCCAATCAAAATGATCTAACTCTTTCTTCTGGCCTTAAAACTCATTTATCAAAAATACGCCAACTCTGTACAGTGCCAGCAAAGCCTCTATTATAGATTTGGCAACAAGATGTCCAAATCTACAGTAGCCATTGACACCACCATGATGGATCTGCTGGAGAAAGCTTGGGTAAAGGAGGGGTACGTATATAACAAGGAATATGGTACATATATAAATATGTGCAGACTTCAGTAAGCGATAAATCAGTTGAGAACCCCTTAGTGTTTAGAGACAACCAAGCTATGTTCTACTCAATCAATCTGTTGCTGAAAATATTATTAATGCCTGGTGCATAGATTTATGATGAAGTCTAGATGGATGCAAAAGAAACGTTTGTTCTTGGGAATTTTTGATGACTGTGCTGAAATACCATTCATTTGTGAAAAGAAAGCTAAACACAATCATCATGGTCATTTATCGGGGAAATGAGTCTTCATCTCTTTGTTGTCCACCTTAACGTGCAGGATACCTGGGCTCTCCTGTCTCTCTTTTGCCTTGAACGCATGCAAGTTAAAAATGGGTAGGTGTACACCCAGCACTGTGGCAGGACGTATGCCAGCATCACATCATTCCCAGCACAATTAGAGATGTTGGGGCTTGGTCCGTCAGTCCTATCTGTAGCTTCTGTTAGGCACAGTGGTTATGGACCTCAAAAGAAATATAACGGAGCATCTACAGAAGGTCAATATGAAGAGTAGCTTGTACTGGCATGAGCATTTCTGGCACTGCTTGTAAGTTTGTGAACTGATGCTGTTGTACTGTTCTCTTCGCAGTGGTGCAAGTCCAAACCTCTCCTCATCCCAGCTCTGCTGGTCCTCTTTCCACTTTGCCATCACCAGCTCCTGCCTTCCCCAAGAAGATTCCTGATGGGCAGTCAGACCCTGGTGTGGTCACTCCTCCTCAGCAGCCAACCTGGAGGTGTCCACAGTGTGGAAGAGTCAGGCCATGACGCCAAGGGATCTTTGGCAGAAATGCACAGGAGATTGTCAGGTCACGTGGGATGCCGGCTTCAGCCTGCCCAGCACTTAGGTGGACACGTTCAAATACAGGCATGGATGAAGCAAACACAAGATGAGTTACTGTCTCCACAGCAGGAGGAGCTCATGATGGTTGCAAAAGGAGGGAACCTAAACCCTTCCTCCACCACGCTGAGCAGGCTAGCTCTAGGACCACCGCTCCAGCATCAGCCTCAAGCTGAGCTCTGCCCCTCCGGTCCCAGGCCCCATCCTGCCTGGGCCAGCTCTCTGCCCGCTCAGCTTCCTTGCTTCCCTTTACTGCTGTTTTTGTTTTCTTTCCACAGCTCGTTTTCTCGGTCATCCATGTCTCTGTGCATCATATATCACGCCTATGTGTCCGGAGGAAAGAAAGATCCCCTCCAACCCAGCAGCCCTGTAACGGATGGACCTTCCCAATTCGCAGCTAGCTGACAGCTTGTGAGAACAACAGCTTGAATTACTGAAAGAACTTTTCCCACTGAGTTAATCTGCAATGGATGTAGGTGACCTTCTAAAGGCATCTATTAATCAAAAAACCAGTGCCCATTCACTGCGCTAGGCTGAGCCTTTTGGGGGAGGGGGGATACTAATTTCCCTCTGAGATAAATCATAATTTGACAATAATCATCTGCCCTAATCACTCTGATTCTTCCCTTTAATTATTTGTACACACAGCTCTTCCTGCCCGAGAAACACAAAGGACGACATTAAACGTGGCATTTGCACTGTCAACGGGGAAACGTTGAAAGCTCCAGCCACAGCCTTAAATCACCACGCGCGATGCAGAGCACCCGACAGAGCTGAGCTGCTCCGGGCTTCGGCCGGCGCTGGTGCAACCTCGTCCCAGTGCCCAGGGAGCAGCCTCTCCAGGAGAGGAGCCACTGCTTCCAGCCATGGGGAGGGCAGCGACCCCAGAGCCCAGGGAGCAGTCCTGGGACGGGAGCATCAAGGAGAGGGCTGCTGGAGAGGAGACAGCAGAGAGCAGAGGGGCTCTAGAGCCGTCCCTGCAGCCTGAGGTGTCACCCCAACGCTGCCCGCGGCTGTACCCACTGGAAGAGGCTGACCCCCAATGCAACACCCATCCCCTGCACTGCTCCTGCTTGGAGGGCTGTAATAACAGCGAGGCTGCGGAGAGCACGGGGTTAATCTCACATCAGTGCCCCTCGATGCTGGGAGGAAGGGCTGTGAGCTGGGAAGCCAGCAGACCGTGGGAGGGAGGAAGGAGGGAGGAAGGAAGGGAGGGAGGGGTGGTTTGGGTGGCCTTGCGCTGTGCTGATGCATTGCGTTGGCCTGGGGCTGGTGAGGGGTCCCTGCCTGGGGTGAGACCAACGTCCAGGGTGAGACCCTCGCCCAGCAGGAGCACGATGTGAGAGGCAGCTCTGGCAGACACTGGCAGCCCTCCTGTCCTGGGAAGCTCTCGGGTGGTGCCGAAGTGAGAGCGATGCTTGGCGGTACTCCGAGGACCCAGCGTGGGCGAGGGCTCCACTTCTCGGCATCTCCTTTCATGCTGGCCATTGAGCTGCAGGGGTGCGGAGCCGGGTCTCATTACTGCCTCCAGCAGCTGGTCCCTTCGCTCAGCCACCTCGGAGCCATCGTGGTCCCCGAGGCACACAGGCTTCTCCGATGCTCCAGAAGCAAGGATGCTGTGCCCTTGGGCACCTGTAAAAGCAGAGGGGGTGTTGACAGGGGTCAGATGAGCTTTTTGTCAAAATCTGTATCTGTGGGGTAAGTGCATAAATGTCAGTAGCATGAGAATTTGCCCATCGCTGAAGTGAGGGCAGGTAGCTTGTTTTCCCCGTGACAGCACAGTGGTTTCCCCAGTACAGTGGTCCTCTGGGTGTGACTGGCTGAAAACCCTCTTTTTCAGTAGATTTGTGGGATGAAGCAAACAGTGCATGCTGTCCCTGGGAAAATGGGACTCCTTTTTCTCCTTGGGAAAGAAATCCTCTAAAACTGGAAACAGCCAGGAAACGCTGCGCAACACCTCATGGGAAGTGAGATTTCTCACTGCACCCATCTCCTCTCCCACCAGCCTGTGCCCACAGCATCTCCCGCAGTTCGGGCAGGCAGGCACAGACTGCATCCCCATGGGAGATGCAGTCTGGAGATGCACAGCCCAGTGCGGGTAGCCGGGACGGGCTCCCGAGCACAGCAGCATTACCACAGAAACACACCAGCCACATTCCATCCTCTGCTTTAGTAGGGTTTGGGGGCAGGACTTTTTAGGATTTAAACATCTGCCCTCCCACAAAAAAAAAAAAAAAGCAAAATCAGAGACAGCCCCCACAACCTTCCCTAGTGCTACTGGGCTGACTTCTAGTAATTCCCATAGCCCGGGTCAGTATGAAGTCTTGCAAGCTATACCATGGACCTACAGCACCATATGCTGGCCTAGTTCAGCATCTACACAGCACTACAGCCTGCCTCACTTTGTAGGGATGTCCCCGGTCCCTACAAAGCGGTGCAGAGCAGAGCTGGCTCTCTGGTCTGGGCCTGGGGGGGAGCTGCAAACAGTTGGCGATGCTCCCCACTCCCCACTCCCCGCAGCGGGACAGTGAGTGGGGCCACCTCCGAGCGGGGGGCATGGCAGCCCTGGGCCAGCATCACTCCTGCGCACCGTCTCCAGGATGCCCGTCCAGCTGGTGCAGGCACGGTGCCTGTGCGAGCAGAGGGAGGCTGGAGCTCAGCCTGCGCTGCGGGGCCAGGCAGCTGTGTCGTCCCTGACCTGCTCCAGCCCCGTCTTGCCCTGATCTGTGCTTTGGCTGCTGCGCCAAAACCCAGCTTGTGAGAAAGCTCCTCTCCAGTTTCAGTGGCCCCGGGGAGCCCTCCCTCGGGACCCCACGACTGCCACAGGGGCCCCGTGGGGACCAGCTACTGCCCCACTGGGAGTCCAGGTGACACCAGCTTTGGATCCTGCCCCACCAGCAGCGTTCAGACCTGCCGGACTCCGTGCAGCTCAGCTTGTGATCCTCCCTTACGCGGGAGGGACAAAGTGACCCTGAGCAGCTCTGAAAGTAACCACATTAACATCGAGCTGGGGAGGAGCAGGCTGCTTCCCGAAAGTCTAATCCGTCGGACTCCCTGCCATGAGAGACCAGCGGTGGTGAGAGCCAAGGATACAGAAAAAAAAGACTTAATACAACTGACGAGAACTAACTGCATCACTGAGAAAAACAGGCATAATGCTGCTACATGCCTGGTACCCTTGTCTCCCGTTTCTCGTCACACAGTGCCCTACGGGCTGTCTAGCACTGACCGGGGAAACACCACAAGCTTAGACTGCAGTGCTTATCTCTAGGGCAGGGAGGCATCATCGAGCCCAGGCTTCTCGGAAGAGGTGATTTGCACTGCCGTGGTGGTTTTTCCTGAGCCACGGGGGACGGCTCAAAGCTACGTGTTCCTCTGGAACAACTGGGAGCAGACCCTGAGAGTTTGGGGTGTTTGGCCTGTTCCTGAGAGAGTTCTGCCGTGTGCCGTGGGAATAAAGGACGGATGATTCCTACTGGAAGGTCAGGCAGCTCTAAAGTGCACGTGCCTGTACAGTAGCATGGCCCAAACCAGCAACTGCTGGGAGAAATCTATCCTCATGCTAAGCCATACATCAGCTTAGGTCGCTCCTGTCCTCAAAATCCGTAGGGGCAGAGCTGGAGTTAGCAATGACCCATCCAGACTCTGCACATGTATCATCCGTTCACCACATGCTCCAGCTGCCCTTGCTGTGCAGAGAAACACGTTCTCCTGTTCTGGCTGAGCCTCTCCTCACTGTGGGATGTGTCCATGACCGAGAGCATATTTAATACCCAGCAGGCAGAGAGGTGACCCTGCAGTCTCACAACACCTGCTGTGTCCCTGTACCCACGAATTGGATTGCCCACAAAGACGTGGGGCCCCAGGGGAGAGCGTGGGGAGAAATGGAGAGAGCATTTTCCCGCAAAGTCTAAGGATGGAAGAAACCAAACAAAATGCAAGAGGTCAGCAAACACGATACAGCAATTAG
Organism: Larus michahellis; assembly: GCF_964199755.1. Classification (NCBI taxonomy): domain Eukaryota; kingdom Metazoa; phylum Chordata; class Aves; order Charadriiformes; family Laridae; genus Larus; species Larus michahellis. The sequence continues at coordinate 1,071,404 of NC_133906.1, read as the reverse complement.
CACAGGCGGGTGGGGAGGGGAGACTGAGACAATGCAATTTATGGAGTTCAGGAGAGGGAATTCTCTAGGGGCACTGATCACGCACTATAAATACCTTCAAGGTAATGACATAAATGGAGTGAATTATTCACCATCTCCGACGATGGGAGGGCAAGAGGCAGTGACCTGGATCTGAGGAAGGGAAGTCTGGGTGGGAGGAAGCCCGGGTGGCAGGAACAGCCCAGCGTGGGATGCTCTCCCTGGAGCAGCCCTGCTTTCTGCGCAGAGTCCGTCTCTAACGCATCTTCCCCAGGCCCACGTCAACACCGGGGCTGGAGGGCCAGCTGGTGGCCTCTGTGGGCGCTCCCAGCCTGCGTGTCCCTCCTGGCATGGAGGGAGTCAGTGAAGTTTCCTGCACGCGGTGGCTGTGGCCCACACACGGCGCCTGCTGCTTTCCCAGGGCTGCAGCGGAGCAGGTGAACAACTTCCCCTGCCTACGAGAGAGAACTGTGCCTTGCCTGACCCCACGCAGGCGGGAACGGATGGAGATCAGTTTGGCATTTGTGACAGCCACCAAGCTGGGCAAGTCGGTGGCTTGGCAAGCCACCAAGCTGGGCAAGCTGGGCAAGAAGAAGCTATGGCTTTGACTTGGAAAGAAGAACCAGGGCCTGGAAATGCAGCCTCCAGCAAGATGTCAGCATCACCGACTGTCTGAGGTGGGCAGGGAAACCTGGAGGTCATCTGGTCCAGCTCCCCTGCTCAGGCAGGGCCTCCCAGAGCCACTTGCCCAGGTCCATGGCCAGATGGCTTTTTGAATATTTCCAAGCATGGCAACTCCACAACCTCCCTGGGCAACCTGTGCCAGTGCCCAGTGACCCTCACAGTGAAAAAGTGTTTCCTAACGTTCAGAGGGAACCTCCTGTGTTTTAGTTTGCACTCATCGCCTCTGGTCCTGTCACTGGGCCTGGCTCCTCCTCTTTGCACCCTCCCTTCAGGTATTTATATGTATTGATAAGATCCCACTTGAGCCTAAAAGATGGGGGTTTCCCATGGCTTAAGCACAGACAAGAAACCTCCTGTGTGCGGGGGTTGTTTTATCTGTCTGTAGACGTGCGTGTCTCTGCTAAAGAGGAATGACCACGTTGAGATTCTGCATGGGAGGAGGTCTAGGAAAGCACTGTGCCTCTGCTGATGCACTTGGCATGGGCTGAGATTCAGTCCTGCCTTGTTCCTGCTCCCGGGGTTTCTCTCCGGCAGCTCCCTGCTGCCTCGCAGCAACCCCAGCGGGGAGCTGTGACCAGATTTCCCAAAGCCTGTTCTTTGTTCTCTCTGCAGCTGGATCGTGGCCTCATGCCATGAGGAAAATGGAGGAGAGGTGGGAATAGTCCCGCTGTCCCCTTTGTCATGGTGGAGGCGACCCGTGGAGGCAGGGGAGCCTCCTGCACGCTCTGGCAACCTGGTACCTCCTCTGCACCCATCCTGTGCCTCATCCCTCTTAGGCTGCCAGGAGAGAAAGGTGGCAGAGAAACACCGTGTGTCCCGTCCCCCCCCCGACCAGACCCAACCTTCTGCTTCTCCTCGCCTTGCAAGAGTCAAGCCTTCCTGTCTGCAGGCAAACACTTAGACCCTGGCTTGCACAGGTCAGATTTATTCACCCAGGATAGACAAATAGGAAATAAATGCCCCGGTGGATCCTGGAGATCTGGCCAGATCAGGCTTCCCTGGCCGTGAGCAGCATCCGACCCCTAGGAACGCGCAGGGAATTCAGTCTTCTCTTCCTGGCTGGGCGTTAAACCACAGCATGGCCCTGATGAGTGAAGATACCAGCTAAGCAGAAAGCTAAATGTTATAGCAAGCACCATGTGTGTGCCCCTGATCCAATAGACCAGATAAGATATGGAGGTGATCCATTGCGTTTGCTAGGACACCGACTTTGACATCTGGAACCTTTTCTGTCTCTCTGCAGATGGGTTTATCTTTATCTGCATCTCCTCTGGGGGACCCTTCAAGTGCCTTATAATGGCCAGTGGACCTGGAAGATAGCTGCGGGGACTGCTTATGGGGTCAGGGTGGCACTGGGGTAGCCACCATCAGCCACCCGCCAACCTCACTCCTGGCAGAGGCAGATGCTGGAAGGCAAGCAACCTGGGCCACAAGTGGGTTAGACTTGGGTGGTTCTTGCAGCCTTTCCAGGAAACACTTGGGAAACAGTGCTCTGATCTCCTGCCCAACATGAAGAGCCACATCACAAGCCAGGATCCTGGACGTGCTGTCTGAGCCATGCCAGTCCATACGGACAGACAGGGAGACGTCTCTTGCATTGCTCATCCATCACAGCCGCGCGTAAGAGGTGTCATGGGCTGGAATGGCTTTTGGAGCAGTCTAGAGGAGGCTTGCTGGGTCTGCAACCCACAGAAACCACAGGGTCTCCTCTTGCCTCTTACCACAGACAGGTGGTCATGGGCAGGCTGGTCAGCCTGACTGTTGGAGAAGAATAAGGAAAGAGAAATCCACAAGGGAAGAACATTATGGCTTTGGCAGGCCTGGGCCAGCTGCCTGCCCATGTCTCCCATAGAGAAGGACTGTTAAATCCACAGTTTCTGGACGCCGCAGTGGCATGGAGCTGTACAACAACAGCAGGAAAACAATGATCCCTTAGACCCTGGTCGGTTCTGTCCTGCACTGGCAGAGATGTCCCAGGCACTGATGCTGTACGCAGAGAACAAGGATGTGGGTCTGATCCAGCATGGGGCATGCAGCTTTACAAGCCAGAGCAAGAGGAAAGGCAATGGAAACTGCCTCCTAAATGTGAAATAACTGGAGGCTGGCTCCAGACCCTCAAGACAAAGCTATAAATCTGCCTAGCCCTGCTGCAAAAGCATGAGACACCCTGGAACAGCCACATGGCGTCACAATGTCCTTGATCTCTGTTTTCTCTTCCATCCCTTCCTTTCATCCCCGCCACCCCCCGAGGCACGTTCAGTCTCCTGGTGACTACGGTTTCTCACTGCTCTCTCCCGTCCTGCTGTGTTTTATAGCAGGCTGGGTCAGGTTGCAGTCGCTAATAGCAGTCGCCAAGCTATGCACAAAGGGAGGGCAGTCCCAGCTGAAGGGCAAGGTTTCCAGCAGGACAGGCTGCACCTCCTCTGGCGGCGTTGGCGTCCAGCCCCTGCTCCCCTCTCTCCTGTTTTGGGAGGCACCGGGCAGACTGACCTGTGCAGGGAATGCAAACCGGCGGGTGTTTTTCCCCGCGGCTCGTGTTCAGTCATGCGGCTGACAGCGCTCTGGCACGTCCCATCACGTGGTGGGGAGTGGGTCCGAGATGATGCGTGACCCACGGCTGTGGTGGCCGTGAAGCACAGCCCCCAGTCTGGCGGTGGGTCACAGGACCCATCGCGACACCTCCTGACCCTTCTCTGTTTGCTGGGCTTGAATCCTCCCGGTAAGCTGAGATGAAAGGAGGAATTCTCCGGCCGCTCCAGGAAGGGGGGGGCCACATCGACGCCTTTTCCTAGTGCAGGGCTGACACTGAGATGTCCCCCGGGAGACACAACCTAGCCCAGCTCCCCAGCTGGTTTAAAAGCAACTCTGTTTTGAAGGCACAGACGGCTCCCCCTCCCGCAGCAGCGAGCAAGGAGACAGTCTGAAAGGCCACCCAAACCGCACGCAGGCAAGGCCATTGCCCGCTTGTCCCCATTTGACCATATCCTGGACATTGTCTGGAAGTCAGGGAACAAAGCAGGGAGGGCATAAAGCCATCGCCTTGCCCTCGCCCGATTTAGCTCCATGGAGCGTAGGCAGAATAAGCGCGTAAGCCACAAAAAGTCTGTGCCACATTTGTTTCCTTTGTGTCTCCGGGCTTGCTGCACAAGGAGCAGCGGGAAGAGAAATGTGTTCGGGCTGTATCTAATGCCAGAGCCTAAGAAACGGATCAATTCACCTCCGAACAATTTGCAATGCAAAGGGAGCAGCTCTCCCCCTGGTTTACTCCTCCCCACGCACAGGCACATGCACGGCCCCTCTTTCCCACTTCCCCGCCTTGGGAGACAGGCTCACGGCCCCAGCGCAGGCAGAAGGCTCCACGCTGATGCCCCCCACCCGCCCGCGCAGCGGGTTGCCTCCTTGCTGATTTAAACCCCTCGCACGGGCACCCCGATGCCTGTCCACCCTTCGGCACCGGAGTCAGGAGCGGTGAAGACTGGATGCCAGGGCAGGGGTAACCCCGGCACAGCGGCAGTGCTGCCTGGACACAGCTCAGCTCGCCGTGTCTCCAAGGTTTCTCTCCCAAGCGTGCTTGACTAATTAGTAAACGGAGCCTAAACCTTTTGGTCTACATCGATCTTATCTTTAAACCCTGCAGACAACAATTCCTCAATCGATACCTCATTTAATTGCTGCCACCAGGCTGACAGCTGGGGTTCTGGCTGTGCAAGCCTGGCTGTCACATGGCAGGTTGCCAGTGCCACTTTCTAATCCCAAACTGATTTATCCTCACGCAGCTCCTCTCCCTCCCCCTGACCCTATTCCTGCCCTTCCCCTCCCTGCGCAGGGGGAAGAAAACGCCATGTCTGCCTGCATCCCCCACCCCGTGAACACATCACACCTTGTGCCCGTTCGCCTCCGGAGCACAGCTGTGATCAAACTGTCGTGTTGATGAACGCCCGAGCTTGAGCCTCCACGCACGCTGCTGAGACCCAGTGCCCCCCAGTCGCAGCCTAGTGAGCAGAGCACTGCCATGGGGTGGGGGCGGGGGGGTACCCGGGTGTCACTTGCAGCGTTTCCCAGCCAGCCCATGCTGGGGGACAGGCAGAGAGGCAGCTCCTGCCCCGCACATCCCAGTACCAGACCTGGCCTCCATGCATCCCTGTGGCACTGCCTTCCCCGGCTGGGAACCGGCATGCGCTGGGCATGATCTTTTTGCTGGGCAGCTTTTCCTGGTGAACCCCAGGAACTGGATTTTTAGGGATGCTCAAGGGTCTCTGAAGAGCAGCAGACACAGAGGCAAGCCATGGCTGCTACTTTGGCCCAAGCTGCCTTGTGGAGTCAGGCACTGACTTCCCAGTTTGGGCTGGGGGAATGTAAGGCAAACAGGTCAGGCTTCCGCGATGCGGTGCTAGCCATGGCTGCTCTGTGTTTGCTCTGGCTTAGTTTTTACTCTTGTTTTGATAATGTTTTTTTTTGCTGTAGTTTGATGGTAGGTGCATAATCATAGGTGCAACATGCATTTCCTTCCGTGGCAGATATGTGCAATAATTGCTGTAACTCTGATCTTGGATCAATTATATGTTTGCCATCTGCAGTTCTTGATGGCCTCTCTGTGTGGTGATGCTGATTGCTCTGCCCTTGTATCCTCAGGAAAAAAAATAACGTGTAATTTTGGAGAGAAATAGAGCTCATGTATGAGCACATCACCAGCAATACCACCTGAATGAAACGTAGGCCTGCCTCTAGGTTGAGATTGTGCTCCACAGCAACAACCATGAGCCTGGGGTCTGCCCATCAAGGAGGTGGGTGCCGTGCTTTCAGTGGTGCCTGGGTGATCAGCTCACCTGCAGCTCAGCCCAGCCACCGAGACCCAGTGCAGACCTGGTCTTGGTCACACCAGCTTTCAAGCAGCATTACCTACAGATCCATGGTGTAAAACACCATGGAAATATGTCCCATTGCAGTTTGTGGCCATCAGTTTCTACTCACATACTCCTCTGAAGGTCACTTACTCCATCTCCACCTCTATGTGGAGGCAGCAGCTTGTCCAATCCCTGCTGAACATATCTTGGAAGACTTCGCAGCCCAGATGCAGTGGGACTGGTGAGCTTGGCTGGTCTGCCAGCAGCGCTACCTTCTGTGGTGTGTGTGGAGTCAGTGCCTGGGGCTGATCACTGAACTCCAGGGGAGGAGAGGCTGTAGCAGAAAGAAGCTTCCAGATCTGCCTTACAAAGGGTGCCTTATCCACTGAGTACTAACAGTGACATTTTGAGTAGCACCTGTCCTTGCAGCTATGAAGTGCTCCACTCCATGGTGAACCAGAGTCAGTCTCCTCCAACCAAGAGAAGGTTCAGAGATATAAAATAAACCGCCATCTCCACTATTGGCCTTAGCTAGTATCCTCATTTTGTGGTAAGTGGCAGGGATGAGGCCCTTGCTATGCTTGGTGCTGTACAGAGGAGATGGGTCTAGGGGAATCCACACGTCTTCCCAGTGTCCAACAGGGATGTGGAAGTCTTAGAGCCGACCATCTTGGTACCATTTAAACTCTTCACAGATCAGCATTGAGGAACCAGTGCACTAGGAAAGGCAGGGGAATACTTTAACAGCTTGCTAGGGACAAACTCAACTCTGGTGTAAACAGATGCACTGTCTTTGGCTCCACTGGGCTAACTCAGAAGACCCTTGGCTGCTGCAAGGGGCAGGTGTCTTCTCCAGCTGATGACAGGTAGGATGCGTCACATCCCACACATCTACTCTTCCAGTTCACCCTTCTCCTGTAACAGCTCCATCGAGGCAGAATGTGACCCTGGGCAAAAAGCCAGATTCTACTCTCGGTGCAAACTGCTGAGGCTGGAGGACATAGCAGAGGTCAGGCTGAAATTAAAGGTACCTGAGTCCCAGCTCTCTGGGATAGACACCATTTCCAGAGCCTTTGAGTCTGGACAGAATCTGGCCTGTATATCCAAGATGTCTTACCACTGAGCTCGAACAGCATCTGTGTAAGCAAGACTGTGCCCTGTCAGGGGGCAATCTTAGGAGAAAGACTGCCCTGCTCCCAGCCTCACAGGCCACAGCTCCCCGGCAAGACAGGGAAGGGGGCTGGACGCTCAATGCTTCCACGAAAAGAAGGCCATGAAAGCCAGGGTGGAGCAAAGGGGATCCAGGTAGGCGGTTCTCGTGGGAGAGGTGACTGGTGGCAGAGGAGACCCCCATGGGCAGGACGGGGCTTGGCTACCTCTGCCAACAGTGGCGTGGGAGTACCAATCCCGCAGTCATCCTTCGCCTTGGTGCGAGAGGGTGCCTGACACATGCTACCGGGAGATCAGCAGTTGGCCCCGAGCATGCCCCAGATGGTTTGATGCCAGGGTGTTTGCACACAGCTCTGCCATTTAATGGGGAGAGAACGCATAGCTGATCCCAGCTGAAGCCATACACTAAGATGCTGACAGACTGTTTGTCGAGACACAAACATTGGCAAATGGCCCCGCTTGCCATATACTTAGAGCCACGGCAGGGAGGGAGGGAACCCAAGAACAGGGCTGTCTCTGGCAGTAACTGAGAGTCCTCAAAGCGCAGTTCAGTGCATGTTTCTGGGAGGCGGGAAGTGACTTTCTCAGGAGACTTGAAGCACCCTTTTCCAAATGGGTGGGACGGGGATGCCCAGCTGCTTAAAATCAGGCTGGTGGTGGTGGGGATGGCTGGCTGCATTCCTCATGCAGCACGGTTGGGGGGATGGAGGATACCACTTGCCTAGCCAGGACAGTACCTCTTTGGTCCCTCCAGCCTGACATATTCAGCAGCACCTCTCCAGAGAAAGCCAGACCACCAGCATCTCGGACGTGCCAGAGCCTCCTCTCCTAGCAGGTAATGCAGCGTGCAGGGCTGCGGTGGCAGCTCTGCTCAGTGCCTTTCACTAGGGCTGTGCCTTACTCACTGACACGTGCCGTTATCTCTCCCCGCCTGGGGTCCCACGCACCAGAAAGGAGGGGATGGGAGCTGTGGAGAAGAGGACACTGAGAACGTGAACCAGAGCTGGGCAGCGTGGAGCAGGAGCCAGGGACCAGCGTTGTGGGATGGGTCTGCTCACGTCAGGGTCAGGCTGGGACCTTCCCACTCTTGTGCCGTGTATTTACGGCAGTGCTGGGAAGGGAAGAATTGCCTCCAAACAGCACTTTCTGGCCTCCAGGCCATCCCTGGGGTACCTGGGTTTGCACCCTGGGAATACCAGGTCACATCACCTGAGTTTTCAGCCCAGAAAAGCCAGCTCTCGGGCAGTTGAGGTGGCAAGAGGTTCCTAAAGGCACTGAGCTAGAGGGCTGCTGTTCACAGTTTCCCATCAAACTAGGGAAAACAAGCGTTGCTCCTATGCTGATCTAGCAGCCTTCATTTCGCCAGGAGCAGCTTTTTGTCTCTCAGAAGATCCCCCCTAGTTGGAAGAAACCTTCAAACCTAATTGTTAACCTGACTGTGCCTAAGTTCAAGATGATTCGCTTCTGCAAACAAGGCGTCCTGTGTTTCCAGGCCCTCTGCCCTGCAAAATGCTGAATACTTCCCAGGGCAATAGGGTAGGGAAGAGGGACAGCCAGAGAAAGGAAAACACGGCCCATGTGGGTGAGGGGCACAGAAGAAGAAGGGTAATGAGAAGGGGAAGGAGGTATCACCTGGGAAGAATTACAAGCAGAGTAAGGCTCTTTTATTCATCTGGCCACCACTCTGGAGCAGTCTGATGTTAAAGGAGTCCGTAGGTTTAAATTACCACCAATGACCACATCAAAAATATCAAAATCTGGGGTCTATGTTCAACAAACTAGGCAAGGACTCTGGTGGTTTGATCCTCTGCTTTGAGGGTCATCCAACTTGTACCTGCATCACCGCAAGGGTGGTAAAGATGCTGGAGAGCATCCCTTTCACCAAGCGAAGAGGACAGGGTGCCAGCAGAGCGTGGGGCTCAACCCGGCTTGGTGGCAGATGGGCTGTGCATCCCTCCGCTGGCCACCACTGCCGTACCGCCCCGCTCCATCCCACATCAGGCAGTTGACACGAGTAGCTCAGAGCTAGCAACCAAACCAGGCTGTGGCACCCACCAGCACCCCAGCCTGCAGCACCATCGAGGACTGCTCAGGGCACCCACTTGGGGCTGCAAAGGCCTGGGAGAGCACAATTAACTGCCTTGCTCGAAACAGCCGTCCCCTAATATGCTCTATCACTGCAGCCCAGGCCTTTAAACTCTAAATTTCGATGTCTGCAACTGCACGGGAGGATCAGCGAGGCAATGTCAAAGGATGTGGGGACAGGGCCGTCCATCTGTCATGTTCTGTGCTTCTTTCTGTTCTCTCCTGGGGCCTCCTCGGTGCTGCCAACTTCACAATATTTGATTTTTTTTTTTTCCTTTAAATTTTAAATCACGTTGTAGAAATGTTGGTCACCTAAAAAGCAAAGAAAACTTTTAGCTTGTGCACGTTACCGTGAAAAGCATGAAAAGGACTTGCACAGAGGTGGAAAAATTCCTACCGTGGTGCTGAGGGGCAGGTACTCAGCCTGCAAAATGTCAGAGCGTGTGTCAGACGGGGACACCTCATTGCCCCCGTCCGGTTTCTGGGACAGCCGTCCAGCTAACTTGCGCTGGGGAAAGTCCTGGAAGCTGGGTCCTGCATCACCTCCAGCCACCTTTCTCACCATCCCCTGCTCTGGGTTTCCCATCCCCCCGTGAATTCCTTGCCCGCATCAAAAGAGGGGAGACGAAAGAGGCCAAGTGACTCTTTCTCAACCCAATGCTAATGCCCCAGGCGGTGACCCAGGCAGCAGCTCAGTCGCCGCAGTGCACAGCTCCCAGCGCACTCATCCTTGCCCTCAGTGTCCCCCTGCCCTCCCCTCTGCCAGGCCGCCCCCTCAGCCTCCACCCTGCGGCTTGTGCATGCCAGCTGCTTGCCCCCAACGACCCAAGTGAGCCCCCCCCCCGCCCCAGGCCCCAGGAGGGGGAATGGGCTGCCGACGGAAACGTCTCGCTTCAGTGTGATCTTCCTGACGTGAAACCCTCCAGAGACCTCTCTCCAGATTAATCTCATACTGCTGATGCTGAGCTTTTTCTCCTGGTCTTGACCCCTTTCTCCCCACTTTGGAGGTTTCCCTGTGAGGTGGGAGGGTGTCTCTCATGGGGCCTTGCTGCAGCCTTTTGCGTGATCTCCCGCATCGGCCTTCCCTCATCCAGAGGTTCCCCGGTGGCTGCATCCCCTCCTGCTGATGTGCTGGGCTCAGCGGCTGGCACCGCAGCCTCCCGGGGGATCCTGTTTCTTAGCAACGCTCCAGCCCAGAAGGTAGATGCTGAGCACACGTCTGGTCCATCGGTCCATGGAGGCTCCGTGCACAGGGCAGAGGGCAGCTGCTGCCTGGAGGGGAGGGGGCTGCATCCGCTCCTGCACCCCACCTCCTCTCTCCCCTGTCCCTGGGAAGTGGGTGAGGGGCACAGGAGGTTGAGGACCAGCACTGGGGCCCCACAGCCCAGCACCCCAGCTGGCTGCAGAGCCCTCCCTGCACCAGCAACCTGCAAAAAATCCCACCGCCCTGCCTTGCCTCCTACCACCGCTCCTCCACCGCCGCCTTGAGGAGATGCTCAGGCTGCCCCTGCCCCGGGAGACCCCCAAGGTGGGGACCAGCAGCCTTGGGGGTTGGAGGGGTGTCCCCGTGGGTGTTCCCTAGCGTGGCAGGGTGGCGAGAGGCAGGTGGCGGGGGGGGAGGTGGAAACCGGGGGCTCCTTCCCATCACCCACCCCCCCCCCCTCCTGGTGAGAGGAGCCAGGAGCCGGTTCCTTTGAGGGGGGTCCCCTCGCAGGGTCCTACCCAGCGCCCCCCTCCCCAGCGCTGCGGAGCCGGCTGCGGCGCGGGGTCCGGCCGCCAGGGGGCGCCAAAGGGCGCGGCGGCGGCGGTGGCCGCCGCCGCGCCCTTTGGCGCCCCCTGGCGGCCGGACCCAGCACTGCAGTCGGGATCGCTCGCGATCCCCATCCCGGTTCTCCCGGTGGATGCACCCAGCGGAGCGGCTTTCCCATGGCCGGGAACCGGCAGCCGGCACGGCGGAGACACGGAAGCGGAGGTACCGGGCGGGAGGGGGGCAGCGGGCACGGCCCCTCGGAGGGGAGCCCCCCCTTTCCCCCGGGACTGGGTTTTCAGCCGTGCCGGAGGGGTGGGGATGCTCCTGGGGCTGCGCCGGAGGGATTGGGATGTCTCAGGGCTGTGCCACCCCCTGTTTGAGCGGGAGGGTGCAGGGTGGGCTGTTTATATGGGTTATACGCTCCTTTTCCGGGTTAAATGCCGGTGGCCCTTCCAGCTGGTCATAGCCAGCAGCTGGAATCATCACGAGATTCCGGTTCATCCCACCTTTTGCCCCACAGCCCTTTATTGAAAACAGGCATAACCAGGTCATACAAGTCCAAAGAGTTGGCAAGATACAAACTCTGTTAAGAACTTAATTTAGAATTAATGATTTGTAATCAGAGATCTTAATTCGGACGGCACACTCTGTGTCAAGTCCGATTAAATACCCACATGAAATTATTAGTACAAATACATAGAAATACCGCTTTAGATGTTCCGGCCCCTCAAACAGTCCTCATCCCCCTTTCCGTAGGACGTTTAGGGTGTTGCATGCTACACCTCTCTGTAAGCCCAGCAGTGCCCCAAGCCGGTGCGACCACCCCCAGGAATACCATCCTCTTACAAGTGGTGTTGCGTGAAGTGACGCGCTGTGTTAGAAGGAGGCTGTCCTTCCCTGAGAGCCTCCGGGAAGGAATACTGGGGGATTAAGTTTGTGCTCAAGTGGTGTCATGCTATCTCAAAGGGCCACAATGCTTCTCAGGCTGTTCGGGGAAGGACATGGTGTATGAGTTTTGGAGGATATGAGGCCTGGCAGAGGGTTTGCTGCAAGGATTTTCCTGCTCTCATGTTCCTGGCCAGCTGCTTTCCTTCTCCAGTGCCTCTCTAGCTTTCCTCTTTATAATGGAGCAGGCTCAACTGGGTATCAGAAACATCCTCTCAGCCACCATCCAGTAGCGTGTAAGGCATAAGCAAGAGAAGCAGCACCCCTGGCAGGCTCCGAACAGCGGTCCTGTGCTCAGACATGGGAGAGAAGCACTGGGCTTGCCCAGTACAGCAGCAAGGCTGAAAAGCAGGACTAAAAAGGTGTGACATGGCCAGCCCCATTCAAGCCAACTTGCAGGTCACCTTGGTCTGACGGACAAGAATTGCACCGTGAAGGTTTCAGGCCTTTCTTGGCAAGCAAAGTTAGTTGCCTCTTGGCAAAGCTGCCGGCATAGGATGCTGTTTCTGTGGGATGGGAAGCGCTTGCTATGAGGAGCAGTCTTTTAGTGCTGCTATTCTAAGACTAAGTAGAGGCTAGTCTTCCACCTCAAGTTCATTGTCAGTCCCTCTGGGGTACTTGTAGGAGGAAAGCAGACCTTACTTGTTGATTAGAGTTGAGTGCATCTGCTTTCACCTCTTTGTTGACCTGCTTTGGGGGAGAGAGAGTGCAGGTTTAACGGTATCATAATATTTGATAAATTAGGTTGCTTTTCTGAAATATCTTTTTTTTTTTAAATTAAAATGAAGGAAAATGTTTATCACACATTCAGAACTAAGTTCTTGTTCGTGAATTTCAGATGATTCCTTAGTTAGAGATGTCTTTGCATAGGATGAAAGACACTCTGGAGTAAAAAAATCATTGTCCCAAAGTGAGTCATTCTGTTTCTTTCTGCCTGGCAAAAATTGGCACCAGTATGGCAGGAAAAGGGGAGAAATGATTTCTAGGTTAAGTGTGAGGGAGGTGGTGGTTGTGGGGTTGTTGCCTGGACTGGCAGAGGTGGTGTGTGATGGCATGGTCTTGAACAGCCAGCTTGTGCACCTACAGTCAGCTTCTGCAGCTCAGAGCTGGCTTCAGCCTGCACCCTGCTGTTGGAAAACTGAATTTCACTGTTGTGAGGTCAAAGGCATTCTCCCATCACCACTGCTGGCACCACGAATGGGACTCAGGCAGCCCTGGGCTGGAGATGGTGGTCTCTTCTGTCCCAGTGTTTCCTGTCACCCCTGGGTTTTCCCCGTCCAGCAGCATCACTCACCATCCTGGACTGCTGTCCCTGGGGAAGGACCATGACATCTGCTCCGGCACGGGGCAGGGGCAGGCCACCTTCCTGCTTTGCTGCTGCCTGACTCTGCCCTGCCTGATCCACTCCTCCTGCCTCGAATGCCTTGTCCTTTCTTGAAGACAAGTGCTAGCAAGCAGCCATTGCAAACACTAGCCCTAAGCAAAGACTAGAGGAACCTTTGTCCACCTCTCAGCTTTGTCCTAGGCTGGTGTACAAACTCCCCTAGCCCAGAACGAGTGGCTGAGGAGCTGAATTCAACGCAAGGCAGTTAAAAGGCCATTGTGGGTGACTGATGGTTTTGCGGTTAAAAGGAAGCTGACGTGGGGACACTTGCAAAATGTTCTCCATGGCTTTTCTCAGGGTGGGCTCAGCTGTCAGGTTAGACCAGGAACACTCACCTCAGTGTAGGGTCTGCTGAGCGGGCTGCTGTGGGTCACACCTCCGTTCGTGGCTGCCCCAGACCCCTTTCTGCAAGCCTGAGTTTAAGAAAACAAACCACACGCAGCAGGGAGACCTTTCTCTGGAGGGACTTAAAACTTTCTGCAAAGGGACCTGGGACCTGGATGGTTTCCTACTGCCTCCTTTGACAGCAGCAGCAACAAGGAACAGGATTTTGAACAGTGTCCTGAGACCTGGTGCTCCGGGTTTCCGTTCCAGCACAGGGTCCTAAGCCAAGAAAACTGCCTGTCCTGCCAAGGCCGGGTAGGAAACTCAGCCCTGGAGCAGCCAGTCAGCTGCGTGGCGTTAACTCCTTTCTACGAACAGTAGTGAGGCTCCTTTGATGAGCATGCTATCTGTGGCATTCACTTCCTTGTTTCTTTTTGAAAGACCCATCATGCCCGGCTTAGCTGCAGCCTGCTGCCTGGACGGTGGGTTGCAGAGCTGTAGAAGATGCTAATACAAGCTCAAGTGATGATCCTTAATCGCGTCTTTATCATGTCCTCTCTGAGCAACGCTCTGCTAGTGGGCTGAAAACCTGGCTGGGGGAAAGGTTCTGAGGTACAACGAGTTGAGCAGAGGTAGGTGGGCTTGAGCCAGGGGACGGCCTCGGCAGCAGGGAGCCTTGAAGAAGTTTACAGGCATTAAACTTGTTCTGGCACTTCAGCGGTCAGGCACATGGGGAATCTCCGTACGTTTTCTCTCTTGGTGATGATTTCTTGATGGTTTAGCAGATCAGGTAGAAGGGATCGGCTGTTAGGTTTGGGCATGCATATCCCACAGGTTCCTGGGGGCACGATGTTGCTTCAGGTAGCCTGACTGTCAGCAGCAAGTCTAGCAGTCGTCTCAGAGAGACCTTCTCTTTGAGAGCCGCTCTGCTTTGACTGGAAACCGCTCGTCCCAGCCGCTTGCCTGAACATGCTACACGTCTGCGCTTTAGCTGCCTCCCGTCAGGTTAGACGTGTGTGTGGACAAGCTGCCTCCTCTCTATTTGCTTGTCTTGCTGTGGTGACCAGATGTCCTACTCTTTAGCGATGTTGTCCTACTTTCAAGTAGGTTAATCTATTTTTGCCTGGCCCAGAGCGTTGCACTGTCCTTTGTTGTGACTTTGCCTTTCTACGCATCCTGCACCTGGCTTTCCCCTGGCAGAGACAGAAGATCTGCAGGTCGTGGTCCCAAGCAGTGCAAGCCATTTTCCTTTGCTCTGTTTCCTGGCGGAAGCACTTAGGATCTTGTATAGCAATCAACCTTGTAGACAGGGGCCCCAGTGCATGGTTTTGAGCCTGCCTCCTTAAAGATGATGAGATGCTGAAGGTCCTCAGAGGGAAGGGTCAGGCTTCCAGCTTGCTTTAAGGGTCTGGATGTCCTTGTGCTGGCTGGCAGTCACGTGGAGGTGGTTGTTCTGGTTTGCATGTCTAGTCTTCAAGTGCCAGCAGTCCCGGGATCTGGAAGAGATGCCTGAGCAGAGAAGAAAAAAAGGACTTTCAGAGCTGAGAGTGAGCTGGGGATGGGGCTGGAGCCTTGTCCTGTGACTGAAAACAAAAGGCAGGTTGAAGCCTAGGTGCTGCAGGGAACCAGCTTCCAACTCGAATTCCAACTCAAGCCTTCCTCTGAAAATACCTTGTCTTTGGCTTGCCAGCCCCTGCTAACACTGACACTGGCTCTTCCTAACCACTCGTTCGTTTAACCCTTTGACTTTAGTTTGAAAACAGTAGCTTCATGTTCAAGCTAGCCTTGACATGCTGAGGTCTGTGCTCCTGAGTGGTCTCTGAATTACCCAAGGTGGACTCAAAGTGCAAGGCTGCGGTCGTGGAGGAAAGCAAGGGAGCGGGACTCCCCTGCCAGGTAGCCCGTGCTGCAGCAGGGCTGGGAGGGAGCACGCAGGGTGGAAGCTGAAGGCCGATGAGCTTTGGGCCAATGCTGCAGTTTATTTATGGCCTGCTTAGCAGTCTCAGGCAGGCAGTGTGGGTTAAGGCATCTCCTGTCCTGGATTGACAGTACAGATCCAATTAGACGTGAAAGCCTCTAATTATTTGTCCCGAATTGCTCCGGTGGTAACTAAGGCTCTGCTATCTCCTCCTTTTGTCTGTGTCCCAGCTGGAAATGCCCCAGTGTCCCTGCATCTAGAGCAGCAAGTGGGATGTGTGAGCAGAGTCAGCACAACCTAATCAAAGGAGACAGACCCTGTGAGTTAATGAGGGGATGGACCTGCTTTGTTAACTTTGGGGAGTTCTCTAAGCCCCGTCCTGAGAGACAAAGGACTGAGATTACATGTGGCTTAGATAAGGCTCACCGATGAATTGCTGTAGTGCGGGAGCTGGGTGGAGGGGCTGCAGACCATGGGGAGGGAGGGGGGCGGCTGTCAGAAAGGATTTGAAAGCAGAAGGTCCCTCATATCTGTGCAAGGCAGGCATGTCCCTCGCTGAGTGCAATGTCTCTGCCCAGAGCAGGTCGCTGGTTCCCATGTTTCATTCCGCCCTTTGAAGCCGTGCTGCCAGGAGCGTGCTCAGGGGTCAGAGATAGCAAGCGCTCCCCTTGCCCTGCCTGTTCTCTGCTGCCCTTGCTACTGCTGGCTCTCCAGAAGGACACCATATCTGTGTGAATGGCGTGTTCTCCTCCAGCCCCCAGCCCTTCTTGCTGCTCATCTGTGCCTGGTTCACCAATGATCCAGGGCAGCAGGAGCAGTTGGCGCTGGCAGACTGCAGCGCATCAAACTGATGGAGGGGACCGTGCCGGGGAAATGACCCGAGCTCTCTGGGAGAGAAGCTGGGTCTCTATAGCTTGGCCAACCCAACAGCACTGTTGCAGGGTGGCAGCTGAGAGGGAAGTCATGGGCACGAGGTGGGCAAGGGTAAGGCTGGGCAAGGCTCAAAGACTTCTTACTTCCCAGACATGCGTACTAAGTTACGGCTGTGGATTTTCAACTGCAAAATTATTTTAAGGTGAAAAAAGCTTTGCAGGGCACTTATCGCATCCTAACGCTCATTCTGGATGCTCATTGTGCAAAAGAGGAGCCTCAGCCTCTGTAACAGAACATGTGTCATTTATGTTCTTAGTAACCTTAACTCTGACCTAAAATGACAGTGAATAGCTCTCAGATGAGACAGGGTAGCCAGCCTTGGGTTTAAGGCAAAATTTTACACAAATAATATTCATCTCCTGTATGAGGGGTCAGCTGAGTGCTTCCACCATTGCTTCCAGGTCACCGGGTCCCCCCCAAAAATGCGGTTTCCAGAATCATCTTGAGATGCTGCCTGAAATCTCACCACGTGCGCCTTTTCTGTTTGCATGGACAGATGAGGCCAGTCCTGAAACAGACCCTGCTAGTGACGTGACTCTGCCCCTGAGCCTGAGACGAAGGCGCAGGGGGAGAATCAGCAAGGGTGCCCACCCTGGGGGAAGCGGGGATGGTTCGCAGGCATCACTGGTGGGACCCAGGTTGCTGGAGGGCGGAATGCGTCTCTCCGACCTCCAGCTGAGGGACGTTCCAACGGGACCTGTCTCTGCCAGGGCCAGTGCCCATCCAGGAGGGCTAGGAAGCAGCTGACACATCCTTCAAGCCTCTCGGTGTCCTGCAGGCCAGAGGCGCGTCTGCCAAGTTCAAAGCAGAGAGCTTCCTCCGTACAAATGGGGACGAGGCGGGGGGGGGGGGGGGGGGCGGGCTGTTAACGTACAAAAACTGTTTCTTTCCTGCCCGCTTGGAAAGTGGAGCTATTGAATTTTAAGCAGCAAAGACAAAACTCTGCTGAAGAGGCCTCTTCTGTGTTTGCTTGGTGAAATCACCGATCGCAGTGGTGGAGGGGTCCAGGAAGATGCCAGGCATGGCCTTATTAATGACTCTGTTGTTGTCTGCTCTAGTTTGTTGGTCTTTGCTCCGAGAGACAGTTTGCCAAAGCAGCAACTATTTTCCCCAGAGAGCTGTCCCCATGGTGGGGGCTGTTCCTCTGCGTGGCTGGGCTTCACAATGCCAGCTCTCGGACCACCCCGTGGAGTGGCACTGGCCTAAGGGGCTGACCTGCAGTGCTCCGGGGACCTCCTTTATGGCCCCAAAAGCCTGAACTCGCAGGTGGAGGCGGGCACAGGTGAGAGGAGACAGAGGCTCTATGTTCTACCAGGAGCTTTTCCCCTCTGGCTTTTAAGAGTGCCCAGCCTCGCAGATCGGTACCCCGAGGAGGGGCACCCACTTCTCCTGCCGGGGTCTCTGCTGTCTCCAACAGCACCGGTTTGGCTGGGCTGGGGACACAGCAGCTTGACTCATGTGTTTCATCCAGTACTTTGACCCCCCAGCAAAGCAGCCGTGCAGCTGCTCTGCCCTGCACACCTCCAGTTTCCCACCCCAAGCTCAGAGCGTCAGACCCTCTTGCCTGCGTTTTTCTCCTTGAACCACTTAGTTTTAAAATAGAGCAATTATCTTCCTTCAGAAAGGAGCTTATTCGCTCCAATCTAGGGCAGTTTGACAGCACAGCAGCCTGCGCAGCTCTCTTTGGGAGCGCGGTGGTGTTCCCAGCATGGGTGCCTGGCATGGCTGCTTTCAGCGACAAGGAGGGGTCGCATCTGTGGCTTAGTAGGAGGGTTGGGTCAGTGGCCCAGGGTCTGAGAAGGGGCATTGCTGGGGCTGAGCGGTGCGAGTCATTGGTCCCGGTCTTTTCTTTGTAAACGCACATGTGTCAGAGGGGCGCAGGCTTGGCTTCTTGGCAGCAAGGCCAAGACATGAATGGTCCCAGGGCTATAACCTGCCAGGGTTCACAGCCCTGTCCCCGTGGACAAGCCCTGAGGGATCTCCGGATGGGGAAGTTTACCGTCTCCCTGTGTCTATGTGGTAAGAAAACACAGATACTCAGACTTTCACCTATGTCTATATCAACAAGTGATACATCTGCAGGGCTGGCAGGAGCCTTGAGAGGTGTCCTCGTCCATGCTCGTGCCTGAAGATTGGACCAGCTCTTACTTAGGTCCTTGCCAACAGAGGCTCATCCAACTTGGTCCTAGAATCCCTGCCCATAGCCCCTGTCTCTTTTACAAAATGGAGAACTGACTGTGATTTGGGGTGTGTAATTGCTTCTGCGATTAAATGCTCGATATCGAAGAGGTCCTTTGCAGAAGCTTGTTGTAGTTATGAGTTTGGTGATGAGGCAGACTCTGCCAGCATCAGCTGCTGCACCAGCAGTGGTGGGACGGGTTTACATTCCCGCATTATGTAGATCACCTAATCTCCTCTATCTTGGGATCCTTCTGCTGTCTCACAACTCCACACCCAGCTGTTGTTTAATTAAAAACCAAACAGATAGGTATTTACAAGGAAAATGAAGCTCTTTTATTCTTTACACATCCTTGATGCTCTCCTGGCATCTTGTCTGGGGACAACAGCTGTAAGCCTTGAATTTGAATTTTTGTCTTGCAAAGCTGATTGTTTTGATTGGGAACAAAGCCATGGAACAGCGAATGTCCCATGCCAAGCAGACTGGCCATGGTCTTAGAGAGGAACAATGCCTTCTTTCCCCTCTGCCACTGCCTGATGGGCTGTGAGGATCAGGTGATGTGGCTGCAGTTCACATTCAGTTTCATCTTCTGAGTGACTGCATACAGCTTTGTGTACCTGTGCTAAGCCAACCTTGACACCAACCATAGCCCATGTTGTGCTGTGAAATATGGTCAGGAGAAGCAAAGAAAGATCTATATGTAGTGCATCCAAGGTCACATGGAAATGCGACATTAGCTACTGATGATTTCTAGTGTAGGAGAGAAGAAGAGCAAGCTGACTAGAAGCTGCAGCCTAGGAGTATAAGGTACACCCTTATAACAGAGGGCATTTGACTATGGACACAAGACCAGACTACTTGCCTTTTGGCTGAGCTTTGTGTCCTTTTAGAAAAACTGGAGCTGCAACTTGCATTCTAGAAGTTGGCGACCTACAGAGGAATCCCAGATGAACTCTGAGGTACCACTCAGTACGTCCATCTGAGCTTGACAAACCTTGAGATGCCAAAGCATGGGAGGAGACTGCAAAGATCTCCATATTCCCTGAATCAACAGAGCTTCTCCATCTGGTGGCTTTGGATGAAGCATGAAAGAGAAAAAAATAAAAGGCAAATTTTCAAAGGTTGAAGGAGTTGAATCTCCTCCATTAAAGCATTGTAAAGCACTGCAATCATCAAGTCCACCCAGCAAGTGCCTGTCTTAAGCCAAGCTCGGGAGCTCTTCTGGGTGGGGACCCAAGATTCCCTGATACACAAGGCCCAAGCTTCCATAGACACCCTCTCAGTGGGTCAGCTGTAGGAGGGTTTAAGGCATGGCCCAGCTGAGGAAGAGTTTCCCGCAAGGGACCGACAAACCAGGATGGGACTTGGCTGCTTTAGGCTTCCCCTGCAGGAGTGCCCAGCTTCCCCCCCCAGATCACAGACCCCTCAGATGCTCTCAGGGTTCAACCCACCACCTTTGTATACTGAATTACTCCCATGCTATACAGCAAATGCAGTGGTACAGAACCAGTCAGGGCTTGGCTAGTGCCTGGAGGCAGATGAGTGTCAGTCTTTTACTTGACGTCTGCCATCTATGGCATCTTTGACCCAGGCAGAGAAGTGTTCACGGATTAAGATCCACTGCGCTCCTACACTGGGTAAACTCCGTGATATGGTGTATTTTTCGTACTGGAAAGAGAGATTTGCACGGAAGAAGTGAGCTCGTGAAGGACGTCAGAACTGTGGGGAGGGAGAGGAGAACTCCTCAGGAAAGCTGTAAAGCTGCCATTTTAATTTGCTGTATTGTACCTTGAGAACGTCATCATTGGTGGAGCTACCACCCCAGCTGTTGATCTAGTGGGAGCTGTGGAGATTTGCAAGCAGAAGAGCTTTAAACAAGGGACAATGCGGATTGAACCTGACATCCCATCAGATTCTCCTTCTCTTGGTCCCTGATCTACCAGTAGGCATCTCTTCCATTTTGCGTATGACATGACCTATTGTATAAATATTTAGTCACCCTGTTGGGAACATTAATTATAAATGGAGACGAAGCTTTTGAAAGCTGCCTGTAGGTCTGGGCACCCAATTTCCATTAATTTTAATGAGAACCAGACATCCAAATCCCATTCGGTGGTTTTGAGCATCTCAGGCAGGAAGCTTCATCTGACACACACACCCCCTCCTCCTCCCCGCTCTGCAATTTAAGAGTGAGATTTGCAAATACCTTACAAATCCTGCGGATTCCTGAGTCGCCCTTGTGCTGTGCCATTGTTCTCTGCTGTGGATGGTTGGCTGGTAGCTTCAGAAGTATTTATAATAAGTTCATTTAATCCATCCTGTTCTTACCCTCTGCACCCCCTCTGCTCCCCTCCCCCCAGCACTTTGAAACAGTGATGCCTGAATGAACCCCCAGCCCGCGTGGTTTTTGACAGAGAAGCTTTGATGCTTGAAAATGACAGCTGCGCCGAGCAGGTCTGAAATGAATGATTGAATTATCTGACTGATTAAAAATGTGCTGTGGCTTGGAAGATCTGACGGCAAGTATTCACTTAGGCAACGGACATGAAAGAGAGCGCGTGTGCACATAGGGTGTGTGTTTGTGTGCGCATTGAAAAAAACAGCTGGTGAAATGCGACAAACACCCAGAGCCGCTTGCAGCGACAGCTTCTTAAGCTCAGCATCCTTTCGAAAGCTCCAAATCTTCTCCACGATACTCAGCAAAAGCTAAAACTCAGCGTGGTTGTGCAGATAATGATTATTTAGACAGACGTCAGCAGTGGTTTAGGAAATGGAAATTGAGTTAATAGGTACTGCGGGCAGGGGAACTACTTAACTGCATCTCAGTCCCAATACCGACTTGTGGCTGAGGAATGACAAACTCTCCCGTTGCAAACACGGTTCCCATCCTCTGTGCTACAGACACGTGCTCATGGTATGGCCTGGCCCCAGGGACGCCAGGTCTATGCGAACCTTCCCTGTGATCAAGATTTTTGAAAAACTTGAGCCCCAGTGAGGTTATCTATAAGTGGCTGGAAGGATGGAGAAAGGAAGCTTGATTATGGCTGTGCCCTTGGTGGTACCATCAGCGATGGCAACAGCAGATGTGTTAATGCATGAGGGACAGGAACAGCCTTTCCAGACCTATCTCAGCCTCCTTCACAGTCCCTGTCTAGTGAATTGTCCCTTCCCAATGCCTCACAGAAATTCCGCTCTGCTAGAACGTAAGCAAAATAGTTGGAAGTGGAATGAAAAAAAAAAAAAATTTCTTTGCAAATGAAACGTATTTTTTCAGCTCAACCATTTCACAGCTTCCCCCAGGAGTTTCACACAGGGAAAAAATCAGGTCATAAAGGTTACAACTGCAGTTCTTCATTGTGAATGGTCTTGTTCTGACAGTTTACTGAAATTGATTTTTTCCTAAATTGTTTAACTGTTCTTCATCTCCCTACTTGCAGAAGATCACTATCTTCCCCTGACTACTAGCTCAAAAGAGATGAAACGTTGGGCTATAACTAATTGCTTTATCAGAAATAGTTTTAGTTTAGTCTCTCAGTCCAGCCACTGAATAATCTGTTCTTTGTCCCTTCGAGTGCCAATGGCTTCGGCCAGGCAGTTTCATGCTCCCTGTCCCAGTTCCAGTAGTCATTTCACCAAGATTAAATGCTACAGCTACAGTTGTCCTAAGGGCACACATAGCTAATGGTAATTCAGTGGCATCTGTGTTGTTTCCCCATCAGCATCCCAAAATATCCCTCTTATTGAATCCACGTTAGCAACCCAGAAAGACTCAGAGCAGAGAAGATGCTGAGATCCTCCGTGCAAAGGTTCATGTAGCTGCAAGCCTCATCATTGCTAATTGTCCCACTGCAGCCCAACACCGTCCCGGACATGGGAGCCCCACGCCCTCTGGGCTTCTGTTCCCCATATCTTCCAGCCAGACCCTATCTCTTGAGCTTAAATGAAACATCAGATCATTTAAATGTCCTTTTCCATGATCTAAAAACTTGCATTTATAGACAATATAATGTAAATCAGGTTTATCATTCCAAAATTTTTTAATCCTCCTTCCCCTGTCCCAAGTCTTTGAAAATCAGAGCCAGAGCACCTGGCTGTGGCCCCTACGTTGCATCCAGACTGACAATCTCCATGTGCCTTAAAGGTGAGGGTAGATGACTGGCCAACATCCACGGCTAGAGAGGCAATGCTTCCCTGGTACGCAGACAGTCCAGCTGACTTTAGCCAGATTCTTCTGCCATCCTTGGTCACTATACCTGATCCTGCAGGCTGAACAACCCCTGACCTGGAAGATCCAGGGCCAGGACTTTCTTCCCACTGGTGGAACATCTCCTTCCCTGTCTTGGGTTGTCTTGGGTAACAGCAAATTCCCCCTCCTCTGTTCACTGACCCTTCGTGTCAGAGAACCTGCCCACAGGCAGCAAAGTTACTCCTCATGACCTCCACCCAACTTGAAGCTGCGTTGAAACCCCAAACAAGTATAAACTCTGAGCAAAACCCTGTTCAATATCCACTGCCATGCTGCATCCAGGGCTGTCAGCTCAGCATGTGAGACATCCCAGAAGGAGAGAGAGCCCTGGCAGGCTGAGGTGGAATCACTGCAGTTTTGCGAGAGAAAACCTTCCAGAGATGCCAGGACCCTACACAACCTGGCTGATGCGAGGAAGCATAAATTATATCTCTCTGCAGCTGCTGCTCCTCAGTCTCCTCCCTGCGTTGTGGCCACGGACGTCCAGCAGTCAGCGCTTAGTCCTGGGCAGCTCACAGTGTGTCCAGATGACCCAGTCGGAGCGTGTTTGTCTCTGGGTGGACTGTCTGCCCAGGGGAACGGTTTCATTCATGAGGCAGGATGCAGAGTCTGCCGTGACGGGCAGAGAGGATGCTCTGAAGACAAACGCAGTATTCAGGGTGCCGGGGCCGGCAGGAGCCCCTAGCGGAGGTGGACCTAGCAAATGCCTTTGGTTAAAGAAGGAAAGTGACTCCTCTGAACCATGAATCAGATTTGGCTGTCACAGCAAACGATAAGCTCTGTATAATTGTATGAACAAAGTTATCAGTAGCACCTTTATATGCATCTGAGCTTAAAATGCGGAGAAGTGAGTAGAAAGGAGATTGTGCAGTTATCCCATACATCAGTGCCGCATGCCTGGACGTTAAATGGACATCAGAAATTCTCGTTTCCAAAAATAAATTGGACATCTTGGATAATCCTGAGACACACTGACACAGGCCTGAATCACAGGACACCCGAATCACAGGGCACCCTAGTCACCCAGGGCTGGCAGGACAGAGAGGTGGAGATGAGACCTCCATCCAAGAGCCAGGCTGTGTTGGGCGCATGGAGAAAGCCATGCTCCCTCTGGCACATCCCACATCTGCCTGGTACAGACCGCGCTGGAGATCCCAGCGAGCTGGGGAGGTGCCGCTGTGCAGGGCTTGCTGGAGATGCAGCAGAGCTTTGCCTCCCTGGGACATCAGATATTAGGAGGAATTACTTTACTGGAAGAGTGGTCAGTCACTGGAACGGCCTGCCCAGGGAGGTGGTTGAGTCACCATGCCTAGAGGTATTTAAGAAACGTCTAGATTTGGCACTTCAGGGCATGCTCTGAAGGGCAGAGATTGTAGGTTGCTGGGGTTTTTTTGGGTTTTTTTGGTGGTTTTTTTTGGTTTTTTGGGGTTTTTTGTGTGTGTGTGTATGGTTGGACTCAATGATCTCAAAGGTCCTTTCCAGCCATGAAGATTCTGATTCCATGATTCTATGACAGCCCTCGGGTGAAGCAGCGCCTAGGAGATACATGCAGACAGCAGTGGTGGAGCTGTGGGCACTTCTAGAAGTGGCTTTCCTTTGGGTAAAAGCAATGGATTTGCTAGAAGAGCCTGATAACTCGTCGCTTCTTCACCTCCAAATTGTCAGGCTTTCCTGGAACTCTGTCCACGATGCTTGTCCTAATAAACAGCCAAGGGCTGCTCTTCCATTCAGGCTCAAGATGATCCGCCCCAGCACAGATGTGTCCCTCCAGACTACCAGATCGCACTAGGGGGCTGGACAAATAGCTTCCCTAAACAACTTCATAAGAAAGTGGAAGAAAATCATGTTCGCTGAACAGCTTTTCAGCCTCAGGGATAGATGCTGAAGGACTTGTGCTGCTGCCAATGGCACATCCCTAGAGTTTCTAAAAATGATGGATGATAATTTTCTGTTACCAAAAGTAATGCAGCGAATTTGGTGTAATTCTGTGTCAGACCTCAATCTGACAGATAAAGGTGAATTGATTACTGAACTCAGAATTAATCGTTGCTTAAACGACCTAATTGCATTTGTTACAAGCGAAATGTAATCCTAAATTGATAATACATATGCAAGGCACTTTAAAGTGGTAAATTTTCCTAAGCTGAGAACAGTCACAAGCAAGAAACGATTGGAGGAAAAACTGAGACAAAATAATGCGTGTTATAAATGAGGGTTGTTGAGGAAAACTTTGATAGATGCTGTCTCCTCCACAGCATGCACACAATTTTGCAGTCATCAAAGATATTCTTAGCTAAGAATCGATCATTATTAAGGAAGAGAAAAGCAGAAATAATAACGGTAATAAAAAAGCCAAATAGAAAAAGAAGGGATTCGGTAACAAAAGCTGTGAATTGACTGTTATGTAACACAGGGACCTGGAAGGCTAATTTGAAAGAGCAGTCAATGAAAATTACGTTTAGTAGCATTAAGGACTATAAGAGACAGCGCATGTATCTGTATTTATATGCATATATGTCAGGAAGCAAATAAATGCAGTGTGTTGTTTTTAGATGAAGGTGGCAAAAGAGTCTGCTCTGATACTGCAAGAAAAAAAAAAAAAAGAAGCATGCAGCCAAAGACTCATGGCTCTGGAGAAAAGCAACCTGATGGGTTCAAATCTTACAGGCACAATGGGAAGCTTATTGCTCCAGTAGTAACCAGGCAGCATATTAAATGGTAACTGGTAAACTGAAATGTTTGTACATATCTGGGACTAGACAAAATACATTGAATGCTTTCATGAGACGTGGCTGAGAAATCCTTTCAGGGTGTTGATATTCCGTGTGTATTGGTACTTTGGGCGCTGGGATGTATGTGCACCTTGAATCAGTCAGACAAAATAGGGTGGTGTTTGTTTAGGTGAGATGATGAATGGCAGAGAGGGGGAGACTCATTGCTCTGGAATATAATAAAACATGGAAGAGATGCTGCAGCCCCTTGCTGGAAGAACAGCGGACTCCCTGCTGGACCTCCCAGAGTTTGCTGACATCAGTTGCTGAGGATACAGTTTTCATACACTAAAAGTTAGCGAAATCAGGACAAGTCAGATGCTGAGAGTGGTCAGGTCTTCTTGGGGAGCTGATTTTATGTCAACAATGGGCTCTCAGGGAGGCAAATGCAAATTCGTGCACTCGGGAACCCCCCATGAGCAGAGGGAAGATGGTATTTTAGAGGACAGTTACTCATCACAAGGAGCGATTGAAGGAGCTGGGACTGTTTAGTTTGAGGAAGAGGAGGTTGAGGGGAGACCTCATCGCTCTCTACAACTACTTGAAATGCCATTGTAGAGAGGCTGGTGCTGGTTTCTTCTCACAGGTAGTGATAGAACAAGAGGGAATGGGTTCAAGCTGCAACAGGGTAGGTTTAGGCTGGACATTAGGAAAATATTCTTCACAGAAAGAGTGGTCAGACACTGGAATAGACTGCCCAGGGAGGTGGTGGAGTCACCATCCCTGAGTGTGTTTAAGACTCATTTAGATGTGGTGTTAGGGGATATGGTGTAAGGGAGAACTTTGTAGAGTGGAGATGATGGTTGGACTCGATGATCCCAAGGGTCTTTTCCAACCTAAATGATTCTATGATTCTATGATCTGAAAGTTGACATGCAGGAGATAGAGAGCAAACAGAATGATCACCCAGCAGCGTCAATCTCGCCTTCTGCCAAAACCTGAAATGACAAGAATTATGTCTTCCGTGTTCCAGGCTGGGATTTCCCAGGCAGAAATGCTTACACTGGGCAGGGGATCAAAAATCTCCAGAGCACATCAAGACTTCTTTTGCACGTGCGAGACAGGTGACTAATCCTCACATGGGAGATCTGTGCTGTGCACAGTGTTGTCTTGGGATTTCCAGAGGGCACTGGAGATCGTGGTGGCTTTGCTGGGCACTAGCCAGGCTGGTACTCTGTGTCCTGGCCCAGCATCCAGAAAGTTATTGAGGACCTCGAGAATTGAACTATGTGTGGAAAAACAGACTCCTACGGAGCCACTAAACATGTTCCACTTGCATGTATACCCAGGAGGTTATAAGGGGAATTGGTGACAGCCTAGGGGAAAAAAAATTTCCTAGGGTAAAATGCTTTGTCGTTGAAGAAGAGCCAATGATTACAGGGTGACACCAGCCTACAGGCTGGGGGTCTTTCTTCTGGGGTGAAGGCGCTTCTTTTCTGTACATAGGTGACAGCTTCTTTACTGCAGGACACATTTCATCTGGGCTTTGCAAACCCCCCAAGCCAAAGAGTTTTCAGCTAGCTGTTAAAGAGAAGGCTCCTGACGACATCCCTGTAATTCAAAACCTGGGCAAAGTTAGCATCTCCCCCAGCACCATGTCCAGACCCATCATGGCACTGTGGTGTCTGCGATCCTCCACCAAGCATGAGTCAACCCAGAACAAGCCATTGGGGACCATCTGTTCCAGATGCAACGG
This sequence comes from Larus michahellis, assembly GCF_964199755.1. Classification (NCBI taxonomy): domain Eukaryota; kingdom Metazoa; phylum Chordata; class Aves; order Charadriiformes; family Laridae; genus Larus; species Larus michahellis. The sequence goes on along the minus strand of NC_133906.1, from coordinate 1,044,457 downwards.
GAGAAGAGGACCCAGCTGTGGGTCTCATGTTCAGTGCCCAAGGCTTCCAGCAGCGCTGCACTCTGTGGAGTCTCTCCCCTTTCCATCTTCCCAGGCTTACAAACCTGTTAGCAGCCTGTCTGCCTCAGACCTCTAAAGGAGCTCTTCGCATGCAGCCTTTTGTCCGTGATTGTTTTTAAAGCATCATTCCTGCCTGTCATCCAGCTACCCAGGGTAAGACTAACAAATCTCAGCTCTCCCAGCCCCCTGAAATAGCCATGAGGCACCATCTCCCCACCAGCCCTGGTGCCCCTGATGTGAACCACCGCTGCCACATCTCAGCAGTCTTCTCAAACGGTGCCAGGGTAGACTTTTCAGGGCAGCCATTATCCAGAGCAAAGCGCCGATTTTAAGTGTCAAGTGAAATGCAGACAAAGGTTCATGAGGACTGACCCTTCCTCTTCAGAGGGCTGTTATTCCCCTCCACACGCCCCTACCTACACTATCTACAAAGAGCACGCAGCAAGGTCCTTGTAGAGCTTTCTCCTAATGCTGGCTTCCATCAAAGTGACTAGTACTGAAAGTGAGTCCCAGCTGGGAAATCCAAGGGATTTCCTGAGAAAAACAGCAGTGGGAGGACATGGAAGCAAAATAATTCCTGGGCACGTGTGAACGCTTGCAAAGTTTCATAGAAAAAATCAAGGAGAAGGCTGAGCAGCACCCAGGAGTGTCCTTGTGTGCCACACTAAGTACCATGAGTACCATGGTTGGAAAAATACCTGTAACAGGGATGCAGCATTTCAAAGTTAGGCACTAAGCTGCAGTTAAGACGCATTTTTAATTGCCAGGTGAAGTCATTAGACCCTGTGGGGTTGTAGGGTAAGTGGTCCTGGCTTCTCCACTCAGAGCAAAAGCGGGGCAGAGCTGGAGCTGCAGAGCAGCCAGCCTTGAAGCAGCTTTGAAGTTCAGGTTTATCATTGGATCCCATGGGGGAAAGCGACCATGAGCAATCTCAGGACCACAAGCTCCTGTCTTTTTCCAGATGTCTGCTTCTCCCATCAGCCTAGCTGGAGTGTTTCCATGGACCGTAGAGGGTAGCTAGTTGACTTTTGTGCCTGTCGTGTGGTCCGTGCTGTTTAGTCCTGGCGCCTGCAGTTCCTTGCTGCCTGCAAGGCTCCCAGGTGTGTGCTTTAGTTTGTTTGGGCTTGAAGGGCGGCTCTCCTGGCGTCAGCGTGGAAGGAAGGTGGCCTCTCTCTAGGTTGCTCCTGCTTCCCCAGAGAACTTCATGTCACAGGTGGCAAATGGCATCTCATGCACATCCAGGCAGTTAAACGGCATGTCCAAAATTGCTACAGTTTAGGAGTTTTCTTAATTCCAAAAAAATGTTATGACATACACAAGGCATCTACCACAGATCTACTGGCAATCCAGGAAAAATGTTGGTATTCTTTTACTGTTAGCAATGTCTCACAAATGATAAGGACAAGCACACCTCCCTGCTCAAGGGATGAGAGGTTTCTCCCTGAATCCAGCTGTTGATGTTCTCATTCCCAGAAGCAGAGTGATTGATAACCCAGTTATTTGGAGCCCCGCTAGTGGATGTATTCTTAGAAACTAGAACCTCATTTTCTCATGCTGCAAAATGTTACTTCCTAGGACTGGCTGCGGAGAAATTGGATTTTGTTACTTGCCTTCAGACCTGAACAGTACAACAGACTGATGAATATTGATTGTGCTTTTTCTTATTTTTTTGTTTGTTTGTTTGTTAAAGCGCCCTAACCTGATAATTGGTCAATTACAAATACATTAGAATTGATCAGAGAGAGGAGCAGGACAGACTTTTGTAAAGGTGTAAGGCGAATCATGTCTCTCGGATGAAGGAACCCCGAGGGAGGTTAACAGTCCCACGTCTGGATTTGTCCAGCTGCTTACTGCCCTTATCCGTGGCCACAAGATCCATTTCATGTGTCTCTCCGGCACAGTAACCTTCATTCACACTTGCGTTTGTTGGATAACTCCTGAGTATAGCTGCAGGGTGGCTCATTACATGGTTCATTACCAATACTATCCCTGGCAAGCAACGCCGTGTGCTGTGCTGTGGGGTATCCCTTCTGGAAGAATATACGGCCGTGTTCCGCTGAGCTGCTCCAGGACGTTATTTCATCTAATGGCTGTGCTTTGGTGTTTGGATGTACAGCTATACACTGTAATGATATTTTTAATTTGGGATGTTTGGGAGTTGTCTGCTCATTCAGCACTGCGCATCCTCTGGAACAAGCTTTCCAGGAGGCACAGAGGTCCAGGAAGAAATTTTCTCCAGGGAATCAGGAAGCCATCAGCTGTCTTGGAACATGCATCTGAGGCAGACACCAAACTCTTCTTCCTCATCCTAAAGGTCCAGCCTGGGGCTGCTTTCTCTGCATGCTGCTGGGGGAGCCCCCTGCGAGCTGTTAGAAGGGAAGATGGTGCACACCAGTGCAAAGGTGCGAGGTGTGTGCCAGCTCCAGGTGAAGAATCCTGTTAGCTGGCCACTGCCACAGCTGGCTCAGGCTGAGGGACCACAGGCTTGTGCTCCAGCTGTGCAACTTGAACCAGAGAGCACCCACCACTTCTCACCCGTATGCCCGTGGAAACCCCTGTTGCGCTATAGACACCAAATGGCCAAGAGGCAGCGTTTTCCCCACAGCATTGGGTCTGCAAGTAGAGTCAGGGGGCCCCTAAAGCAGGAGAAGTGTTGAGTCCCCAAGCCTCTCCACCCTATGCTGCATCCCCAGCCATTTTGGCAAGCCAGATGCCTGTGTTAGCAGGTAGACATTATGGTTGCCTTCGCAGACAAGGGCTGCCAGGACAGACACATCAGCCTTGCCAAAAAAGGTCTCAGGGACAGTGAGCGGGTGCGTGGTCTGGCCTGCCGTGGTGGGGTTGGCTCTGGAGCAAGCTCGGCAGGCAGGCACACGAGCAGCTCCACTGCTGAAGGCCAGCAGGGCTCTTCATCCATGGGGTGGGATGTGATGGGATGGGATGGGGTGGGATGAGACTGGAGCAGGTGGGAGTGCCCAGAGGCACGGAGTAAGCTGACCTGCAGCGCTGGGGTCCGCACTGGGGTGGGTCCGTGTGGCATTTCCAGTGCTGTATGGAAGTGCATCAGTTGTTAAGGACAGTGTGGGTATCTGGCAGGATTTCAACCCAAAACTCCAAGCCAGCCTGAAGGACAGTGATTTGCTGGCCGTAAGCAGACCTGTCCCCCAGCAGCACTTTGTGGGTGCATGTGGGGGGACAAGCCCCAGCGCCCCTGGGGATATTATTGGCGGCTCCTGTGCAGCCCGAGTGGCGAGCATCGCCTCCCAGCCGAGCGCCAGGTCTGCTCCTTGCCGTGAGCTCCGCCGGGGGCTTCGCCAGCAAGGGCTTTATTCCATCCTTTCACTGGGTCCATTCACCACTGCTCCCTGCCTCCTCCCCCTCTTCCCGTCCCCTCCCACCCTGCCTGCTGGATCCCCAGCAGTCTCTTGACACCTTGGGGGGAGGCTGGGAGGTGTAACCATCGCCAGCAAGAGAGAGGGCGAGCAGGAGGGAAGGGGGAAGGAAGCCAGTAACGGGGAGGTCTAGGAAGGTGGCAGAGGGGGAGGGACGGGGCCACTCCTCTGTCGGTGGGGCTGCAGATTATTTTGCATGGATTGTTGAAGAGAAAAGGGAGCTGCATCTGTGAAGGGACCAAAAAATAAACAGCTCATTGCTCGGGTAAGTGCAAACGTGAGCTCCCCTGCTCTCATTGTCTGATGTGCGGTACATTGATCCCCCATCCTATTTTGCTTAGTTATACCGCTTTTGATTCTTATTAGGATTATTTGATGCATCAGCTGTATGCTTCAGTTGCTGGAGACTGAATCTCCCTGATACGTGTGTGTGTGTGTGTGTGTGTGTGTGTGTGCATGCGCGTGCATGTGGAAAGATGCCCATTCTCTGAATAGACGTTGACACATTTTTCCAGCTCTCAGTGTGGTGTCTCATTTGAGACCTTATACTACAGCATGCCGTACACACACACGCACACACACACACACAAACACAAATGGTCTTTGCTGTTATGGATTTTAAAATTTGCTCATCCACGCAATCATTGAAATAGCAAGACTGGTCGGCGGCTGAAAATTAAAGGTGGGGGGCTCTTAAAGCACAGTCCTCATTGGTAGGGGGCTACTTTTCTTTATCCGGAGCCTGACATATTCAGTATTATGTTTTATAACAAAGCTACATTTAAAGATCAATTCGGCAGTGGTTATTGCATCCAAATTACATGGTTGTCATGGAGATGGTACAGAGAAGCTGAAGTGATATGACTGCATCTGGACTGGAGTGGGGCTTCGCTGCCGAGTGAGAGGCTGCCTTGCCTCCTGTGTCTTTTTGTCTGTGCCAGGTTACAATTTCTTTTAATCTTGAATGAAGCAGTACTGTATTAGAGGACTTAGAGGTCGAGCTGCTGTGAAGGGTGTGTGTTGCCCCTGTTCAGCGCCGTGTTATTATCGTAATTGTCATATTAGCATCTGTATCTCCCTGAATTTCTTCTACAAGTCTGGGGAGGAGGAAGGTGTGAGAAGGACAGGTAGTTTTCAGAGCACAGCTAGGGCTGGGAGTACTTTCTAAAAAGACACCTGCCATGCCCACACTTCCCTGCTGGCTCATGCATCTGGGGGGACAAAAGGGAAAGGATTCTCCGATTTTAGCCATGTTTATCTTCCATTTTCCTGCCTTAAGTTTGAGGATACAAGGAGCCAGTCACCTGCTCATCGCTGTATCAGGGGAATGGCGTTTGGTTTTTGTTATTATGTTTGTTTCCTTTGCAACTGGTAATATGAATGTGTTGGCAGTTGGGAAAGAAAATCCATAATTTATGAGAATGAAATTTTCCTGCCTAAGGCTAGCTAGAATACAAAGAGTGTATCTGTGGGAAGGGCATGTTATATGTTACAGATGTGTATTTCTCTCGTGGCTGGGAGTAAATCACACTATTGTGCTCATCTTCATTATTTTGGGTGTTAGGCTGGCTTTAGTCAATATTTAATCTGAGCTCATTGTGTGCTCACACAATAAACGTGCAATTTGGAGCCTAACTTTACATCTATAAAATGCTTTGGGGATGCATGTGGCATTGTCTCCATAAATGCAATTTCACCCTTTTCTGTAAGACCAAGCCTATTGTGGGGATGTAAATACAGTAAAAGGCATTGGTGGAAACAAGCCCATCAGAATGGCACTGTTTCTCTAATTGTATCACTAAACATAAGAGAGAATTAATTACTAGGATAAACAGAGCTTTGTAGCTCTTGGATCAGGATAGTATTTGCATGGAGTTCCAGGCCTGCATTATAGTAGCTAGTATTATGGCTTAAATTCCCCCCATGCCAGTAGATAATGTTTTCAGCCAGGAGTGTGGCACATTATCATTAGCTATTTTTGTATTAAAAATATGATAAATCCCCATGTCCTTGTCAAATTGTCCATTGCAACTGCTCCAAAGTGTGTGATTCAGCCAGGATTTTCTTTAACGTGATTTTTCCCTGTACAAGTCCAAGCAAACAATGGATAAAGTGCGAAAGTGGGTGGCCGAGCCCAGAGGGGAAGTCAGAGAGATGACTGATTCACAAAATGGATGGTTCTCATTTTGTCTCTTCTTTCCCCCTAAAAGTTAGGCACAAGTGGTGTTGAAGTGGGTGGTTTTCCCTGGAGATCCCCTTGGATCCATGAGGTTGGAAGTCAAGTAGTTCTGAATTAATACTGAGTTTCCTCCTTTCTCAGCGTGTTATCGCTCTTCAGTCCACCCTAGGACATGGCTGTATTATTCTCTGGGGAAACTGAGGCTTGGCATGCTCACGTGAGTTTGCCAAGGTGACAGAAGCAGCAGCACTGAGCAGAGGACGCAGGAGCTCTGCCAGCAAACCCCTCTCTCTGACCACCAGGCCAGTTCCGTATGCAGACGGTGTGGTCCCGTTTGTAGGTGCAGTGGGAGGGTGGTGGTGATGGGAAGCAGTACTGGTCCATAGAGACTGGGTGAATGGAGTAAGGGTGCTCTTTGCTGAGGCCACTCATTGGAGAAGCACAGTGGGTTGCAAGAGGGAGTCGAGCAGTTTTACACCAGCTTCTGAGGTGTCCAAGATGATGACATGCTTTTCTGACCCTACCTACAGGGTAACTGAAATGAAGCCCCCTCTGATGTCCTCATTATGTGACCCATCACATGGCTCTCCACATGGAGTTGAATACTTAGCGCTTGGCAGGAGGTATCTGCCTTATTTCTCTTTATGGTTGCATCCAGCTCTGAGTGAGATGCCTTTACAGGTGTCTTGGCTTTCTACTCTCCTCACTGGTGCTGGCCACAGCTCATCTCCCATGCTGCAATACCCTGTATTGCTCTTCTTGACTTCAACCTATGCCCCCATCCCTTCTCTTCCCTTCATCCCATCATCCAACACCTTTTTGTTCCCTTCCTCCGTGGGTTTTTCCACTGATGAAGATCCCTCCATCCAGCATTGCCAGAAGCTTCAGCCCATGCCATGACTTGGATGTGCTACACCTGCTGTGAGACACAAATCACTGAGTATGTCAGGCCACCACGCTAAAGGGACTGATGTGAAAAGTCTCCTTTGAAGTCTGGAGTGCCTTCCCCATCTGTGGATTTGCCCCTGTGGTGTCAGTGGTTCTGGAGCTGGTGCTTGTTGCCAGAGGGAAATGGAAAGGACTGCTCAGCTCAGACATCTGTGTGTGTGGCCCTGCTGACTTGCACAGTTTGATGGCATTGCCAGAAGGATGCTCTTTGGGCTGGGAGGGAGCTGTTGCTACTGCCACCAAAGTGCTCGCTATGGGCAGAGTGATTCCTGCTGAGGGAAAAGCCTGCTTGAAGGTTGCATGTATGTGGTCACTGGAGTGGATGATCTGCTTCTGTAAATGGCCACATTTCTTGAAGTTGCTGGTTGCTCTGCTGGTTGACAAAGTTTCTGCTGTGGAGACATCTCCTTGCCAGGTTTGCTGAGGATGAAAACGTCCTCCTCACCCTCTCGGCAGGGAAATGCCTTTCCCAGGGATGTGCTAGGACAGGGCCCATGTGAGGCTCAGTGCATCCAGGCTCTCAGTGGTCAGATGGGTCCAAAGGCGTGATACCTTCCGCACATGAGCCTCATGATGCTTTTCTGTGGTGGTTATGGTGCGGGAATCATAGGTGAGAGGGACGGGGTCAGTTCTGACTCCCTCCCTCATTTCCTCTGTGACTCTGGGGAGGTGGCTGCCAGGCTGGGCTTACCAGTGGAGTGTCACTTGTCCAACCTGGACACCTCACCCTTCATCCTCACTGTTCTCCCTTTGTCTTCCCGCAGGAGCTCCAGGAAGCGAATGGCTGAGATGCTCAGGGAGGTCCATAATCTGGCTTTCCTGACCCTGGGCAGCACCTAGTTCTGCTCAAGTCCCAGGTAGGGATACTAGTGATTCCTTCTTTAGAGCAAACGCTGCTCCTGTCACTGGAGCAGCCCGAGTGCTCCCTCACTTGCACCAGGCAGGGCAACAGAGCATAAGGAGCTGCAGGCAGCCTGAGCAGAGATGGTGCGGCTGAGCCCGAGCCCCTTCTTGTGCTCTCCATGCTTTTTCTGGGTTCTAGGCTTCAGCCTGGCACTGGACGCACGGTTTGTCACCTTTCTCTTCACCACCATTGCTTATATGTCCTCCACTCCTTTCTTTTCCTCCTTCTCGTTGCACCACGTCCTTCCCTCATGGTTTTTCAGCTCTGCGGTACATCGTGGAGGGTCTGGCTGGTGGCTGTGGAGGAGGCAGGACTGGCAGGTGGCTCAGGCTATCTGCTCTAGGGTTGTTTGGAGCTGATCCCCACGTCCTGGGCAGGAGTCGTGTTTGCACTGGGACCTGGAAAAGGAGACCACACCTGAAGACTTCCTCCCAGTGCCACTCTGAGGGGTCCCATGCAAACTGGTCAGGGTGTCACCTTTGTGGCACCACCAGCTCAGGAAGGCCTTGCACCGTCTCCTCCTAGGTCCTCTTCTTTGACGCATCCTGAATGGCTCCCAACAAAGGTGATGTTTGTGGGATGCCCTGTCATTGCCACCTGCCTTGGGACACTTCATCAGGGCTCAGGGAAGGGGCAAGGTTTCCTTTCAAGCAGGATAGGCACAGGGTTCAGTCCCAGCATTTTCTGCCTTCCTTTACAGCATGGGACATGGTTTGGTTCCTAGGACCATCTCCCAAAGCCCCCGCCCTAGTCTACTGGTTTTGTATCTCCCGCTCTCCAGCTGAGACACAGCATCGCAGGGCCCCTGGTCTCTCCTGAAGCATGCTGTGAATGTGGCAGGGAGCATGCTGGGGACAGGAGCACTCTGTGATCTTCTGGATTAAGTGTTTTCTGGGTCAAGGGAGGTGATTCTACCCCTCTAGTCTGCGCTGGTGAGAACCCACTGTAGTACTGTGTCCAGCTTTGGAGTCCTCAGCACAATAAGGACATGGACCTGTTGGAACAGGTCCAGCGGAGGCCATGAAGATGCTCAGAGGGCTGGAGCACCTCTGCTGTGAGGACAGGCTGAGAGAGTTGGGGTTGTTCAGCCTGGAGAAATGAAGGCTCCAGGGAGACTTTATAGCAGCCTTCTTGTATCTGAAGGGGGCCTACAAGAAAGTTGGAGAGGGACTTTTTACAAGGGCTTGTAGTGATAGGAAGAGGGGTAATGGCTTCAAACTGGAAGACGATAGATTTAGATTGGATATCAGGAAGAAATCTTTCACTATGAAGGTGGTGAGGCACTGGAACAGGTTGCCCAGAGAAGCTGTGGCTGCCCCATCCCTGGAGGGGTTCAAGGCCAGGTTGGACGGGGCTTGGAGCAACTTGGTCTGGTGGGAGGTGTCCCTGCCCAGGGCAGGGGGGTTGGAACCAGATGATCTTTAAGGTCCCTTCCAACCTTAACCATTCTATGATTCTGTGATCTACGACTGAGGGGCTCACAGCTGGATTTGGTGGCTTGTGTGGTCACTTCCCATCCTGTATCCCCCTTCCAGGCGATGGAGCTGAGCTCCTCATCTCTCTGTGGCCTTTCTGTGGCTCTGTGGTGGAGAATTGACAACCCTCCCCACCCCCACTCCCCCACCCCCAAAAGACAAAACCTGCGGGTCTACATTCGTAGGGTAAATCCCAGTGCTGCCCCTTTTTCGGAGGCTGGAGCATGTACCTCTCAGCTCTCCTGATCAGCATAAAGCAAGGAAAACTTACATCAGACCCAGGTGACTTACGTTTTATCAACTGTAGTGAAAAACCCAGAGAAAATGATGTGAGCTGAGCCACTTCTCTAGCTTCTCCTCTCCTGGGTGACACATGTCTCTCTGTTATTTTCTTGATGTGAAAAAACAAATTTGACCCAAATCTTTTTTTCTTTTAAATCCTTAAAAAGTTGCAAGATTGTAGGGAAATGCTGTAATACCAAACCAAATTGAAGGGTTTCAATTTTTGTTTTCTGTATTTGCTTACATGCTCCAAAGTCAAAGCATAAAGCTCAGTTCTTGCAACCTTTTTTTATTTTTTGTTTTTTGGGTTTTTTTACACTTTGGGGATTATTTTTTAAATCCAGCTCTTCAGTGGTTTCAGCACAAGTGCATCACCAATCTAGGTAAGATTTAGCTGACCTAAAATTGCAATTTTCAGCCAATGAACAATTTTTCCAAAAAATTGCACACGGTTCTGGGAAAGAGTCTCATAGAGGTGGAGAGGGAGTTCCCTGTGGTACCTGCCCGCCTCTCTCCAGTACTTGATCCAGAGCTCCAGGGACAGCTCAGAGAAACATAGAATCATAGAATCACAGGGTTGGAAGGGACCTCTGGAGATCACCCAGTCCAACCCCCTGCCAGAGCAGGGTCACCCACAGCAGGTGGCACAGGAACGCGTCCAGGTGGGTTTGGAATGTCTCCAGAGATGGAGACTCCACCACCTCTCTGGGCAGCCTGTGCCAGGGCTCTGCCACCCTCACAGTAAAGAAGTTCCTCCTCATGTTTAGGTGGAACTTCCTATGGTCAAGTTTGTGCCTGTTACCCCTTGTCCTGTCACTGGGCACCACTGAAAAGAGCCTGGCCCCATCCTCCTGACACCCACACTTTCGGTATTTATAAGGGTTGATAAGATCCCCCCTCAGCCGTCTTTTTTCCAGACTGAAGAGACCCAAATCCCTCAGCCTTTCTTCATCAGAGAGGTGTTCCATCCCCTCAGCATCTTGGCAGCCCTTTGCTGTCCCCTCTCCAGCAGTTCCCTGTCCTTCTGGAACTGGGGAGCCCAGAACTGGACACAGCGCTCCAGGTGTGCCCTCCCCAGGGCAGAGCAGAGGGGGAGGATGGCCTCCCTCCACCTGCTGGCCATGCTCTTCTTGATGCCCCCCAGGATGCCATTGGCCTTCTTGGCCACAAGGGCCCATCGCTGGCTCATGGTCATCCTGTTGTCCACCAGGACTCCCAGGTCTCTTTCCACAGAGCTGCTCTCCAGCAGGTCATCCCCAACCTGTCCTGGTGCAGGGGGTTATTCCTCCCCAGGTGTAGCACCCTACACTTGTCCACGCACTGCCTTATACAAAGCAGGACCTGCTGACTGTAGCCTCCTCCACGGCAAGCCCTGGTGCCGCTTGCAGAGGTCTCAGTCCACTCTGTGGATGACCACTTGATGTTGGCTGGTGTTGGACACGTACAGAAGGAGAGGATGGCACCTTCTCCAGTTAACCTGCAGCCTCTCCATGTTGCATGTCCTAAACCAGCATTGTTTCTCCACCACACGTCCTGGCAGTTGGATCATGCAGACTTGGATGAGATCTGCAGTCAGCGTGGCATGAGGCACCAATCCCAACACACACCTTACCTTAGGTGGGGCTCTGCTCCTGCCAGAATCTGCATGTTTGCCTCTCAAAAGGGCTCTGGGTACCCAGACGGTGGAAGTGGATGGGGGTGCTCGGTATTTTGGGCCCTTTCTAGGAACAAAAGCAACCAGCAGCAAAAACCAAGCAGGACACAGGCATGGTGGGAACAGAGATGGTTTCTGTCCAGAAGGGGACACACAATGCAGGGGGATTCTGATAAATTAAAAATTTATATTTGTCTTTTCTAGTACAACAGAAGCTAGGGGAGCAGGGAAGAGGGAAGGGAGAAAGCTTTATTTAATTAGATTATGAGGTCCCAAAGGCTTCAGACTCACAAAAAAAAAAAGAAATTATTTTTGTAATTGAGGATGGGGTTTCTGCCAAGTGCTGCTTTAATGAGTATTTAGGTTTTATGTCATAAGGTAGCAACACCCGGCAAGGGCAGCTATTCGAGTCACCCCTCACTAGAGCCTTGAGCTTGCCGAAGCAGGAGCTGGTTGCCTGCAGCTGGGAGTGTTAACCTGCCTTTCAAGAAAGGGCATCCTTTGTCCTTTCAAGGCTCTTTATGCAGGTCTCTTGGTATTCTCTCACCATTAAAGCTCTCTTCCTTCCCCAGGTCCCAGGAGGCAGCTTTTTCCATTGCAGAGATGGGGAAACTGAGGCAGCAGATAATCATAGGGTTGTTTTTCCTCCCAGAAGGAGAGAGAATTAATTTGCTGCAGCAGCTGGGGCATCCTTTCATGGCTCCTTCCTAGGGGCCAGTGGGATGGGTGAGTGGCACTGCTGGGCCGTGGCCATGCAGAGGGACAGCCTGAGCCCCAAGCCTGGCCCAGCTCTGCTGGCTGCCTTCACCCAGGCAGCAAGCCAGCCACACACATGGCAGCAGACACAGGGTGTCCCTGTCCCACGTCTGGCCTGATTCCTTGAACTGTTTTGGGGTGTGGGGGCTGCTGGGCTGAGAGACCCCCCCAGCCACCCCCGTGACTGGGCTTTGGTGTGCTGGGCTGGGCTGAGATGGGGTGGGGTGGATTGAGGGTCCCAAGCCTGAAGACTTGACTCCACTGGTCTGCAATGTCCTTTGCTCTCCAGCCCTCCAGCTGTGAGCCCCTGCTGCGGTGTGTGCTGGTGGAGCTGGGGGCGGTGGGGCTCACGACACCTGCAGAAGAGCTATTGCTATTGAGAGACTCCTTCTGCAGCCCCCCCCCACTTCATGGTGACCTGACACTTTGCTCTTTCCCACCCTGAGAAATGAAGCCTCCTTTCTCCCAGACCTGCTGCCCCTGCTTGTCTCCTCATTAAACCCGCAGGCTCGTCAGTCGAGGAGCCGGGCAGGAGCTGGGCCACTTGGCCGCTCTCATCTGGGACATCTTGAGCCCAGCAGCAGAGGAGAGGAGGGATCACAACTCTCTTTCAAAACAAAAAAGCAACGCACCTGACTGTCAGACCATCCCTCAGTTTTAAGTTCCATCTAATTAGAAGTTGTTTTGAAAGGATTAAGGCAGGTAATGAGCAGTTTTAATACGCAGCTCGTCCCCTGTCACAGGCAGTACTTGTGAGGTGCTCAGAAGCGCCTGTCTGCAAGGCGCTGAAAGCCTCTGCTAGTCATTTATTAACCCTTTATAAGCTATTTGCAAATGTGCTTTGTAATAAAGCGTGACCTTTTCGTTTGCATCCCCTCCTCCTCCCCTCCGTTGGGTGGTCCTTGATGCTGGCTGTTCCTCGCAGTGTGGTGTATAGGCCACTAGGATGGGCATTATCCCTCACCCCCAAGTCATAAGATTGTCTTTAAAGAAGCAAGAGATCTTTATCCCAAACTTTTGGAGCTGCCTCCTTTTGCTCCTATGAGCTCTGGTATTCTCCAGGTGTCCTCCGCTGTCTTTTCGTTTTTGCGTGAAAGGAGGGGGAGAGTTGGGTGTGGAGATAAGGCATCAGGAAGCTTGGATTTCCCTCGTACACCCGGTGTGAGAGCTGTGATGATGTCAGGAGGAGGCGGCTCGGCATTGTCTGGTGTGAGTGTTGGACCGGAGCTCTCTGGGGACCAGGAGCGAAGCAGCAGCCCCAGGTGAAGTGCAGGAGATTTGGATGTGCAGCATCACAGCAAAATCACAACGTGACAGCAACACCTAAAATGCAGATGTGTTACCATCACTGCCATCAGACCGAGGGAGAAGGCAAGTGGCCACAAAATTATAGCAGCTCCTGGTAGACGTAGGGAATGGTTCTGTAGCAGAAACCTGTGCTTTAATGACCGAGGTGGGTTTTTTTGTAAGCACAAGCAGAATAGTAGGGAATCCACTGCTCTCCAGATAACAGCAAACCGAGTAAACTGTGGTGACACTGTGCCTTTAATTTTGCACGCTATAAAAACCCGAGATTCCCAGTCTCAGCTGCAGAACGTGCAGCTCGCACAGCCGTCTTGGGCTGCGTGTCCCCACAGCGAGCCTCACCGCCACTCCTCTTGTGCCACTACGTCATTGGGTCACCCCATGAACCAGGCTGAACAGCATTCGTCTCCTGAACCTTTATTTCATCTTCACAACGCACCTATTTCTGGCAGGCCACTCGGTCCTCTCTGCGCACCCATGAAGACCCAGGCCAGGATGTAATTCATCAGTTTCCCAAAATCGTTGTCTGACTCCTAAATGTAATGATGTCCAAGGGGCAGGAGAAAAGCCTGGAGAACTCTGTGTTTTGAAAAAGCCCGCTAAGAGGTGAAACGACCTACTGCAGCCTGGTGTGTAGAAACTCTCCCGTTATCTTGTCACAAGACCTAGTGCAGGGTGTCTTGCACATTGGGAGATTAGAAGACCCTCTGAATCCAAGAGCAGGTATGGTTAAAACAGTGCACTGTCCTGATGCAATTATGTCAACCTAATGGTGCTTTTTGCTCTTATAATTCCCTTGTGGAGAAGAAACAGTCTCTCTAAAGCACCTTTACATTCATGGAGGAGCACGAATAGGATGCCTGTTAGAGCTATACTCCTTCATCAGGAAAATCACACTCCTCTTGGCGTGGTTATCCAGCACACCCATTAAGGGCAGATCAAGCCTCTGCACAGGAGCTGCAAAATGGCTACATCAGGTTTTCAGTCGTATTTTCTGGGAAAAATGCTCATTTTTCAAAGCAATTCAGCTTCAACTTTTCTTGCTGCTCAAGACATCCATACTCGGGGAAACCAGTTTTAGAATCATAGAATCATTTAGGTCGGAAAAGACCTTTAAGATCATCCAGTCCAACCATTTTGGTCATGTCGGGGAGTGTTGTTGCTGGGGCCTGTTGCTCCCAGGGTCCTTGAGACAGCAGCCCATCCAAAATGGAGAAACTTACTCAGAAAATCTCACCAATTCTTTTCAAAGCACCTGTTTTCTGAAAAACAAAGCACAGCGATGAGAACCGGATCTGCTTTGAACTGTTCATGGGAAGCAAAAAGAAGACTCGGGGGTTCCTCACTCATTACCTGTGCGGAGAGCAGCGTCCAGAAGCAGCGTTTGCAGCCCAGATGTCGTCAGCGGTGCCGGGCAGGAGGCTCGCTTTCTAAAAATACACGTCTGCGACATAAACATCAGCAGCTGGGGTTGCTGTGGAGGCCTGGCCAGTGAACACCAGAGTGCGATTTTCTCATTGTAACACAGATTTCTGATACAGATCAGATGCAGGCTTTCTGCTGACCCTGAAGGCAGCCTGGGGGCTGAGTTCGGCTGGAAGTGTCTACATTTGGGTGAGATGAATCCCACTCAAAGTGCTTTACCGTGTGTTCAAGCAAGTTCTGGTATAGTGAAGTTCTGACTAGCATCTCCTGTTGCCATGTTAAAGTTAATAATGACTTACCACTTCCTAACAGAGCAGTGAAATCCTGCTTTTTTTTTTTAAAGTGGCTTCATCCCAGTTTGTAAATTCTGGAAATAAGTATGCGACTATCTCTTCAGCCATTTCATTGACTCTCTGCACCCCGCAGACTGCAGTCTGGAAAACTGAGCTAGACAGGCAGCACGTTACTACATAGGTGTGATGGACCAAGTGAAAATGTAGGTGTGCCTCAGGTCTTTCTTCTTGAGTGAAAGATCCTGGGAGAAAGAAGGGAGGGTGGTCACACCACCTGCAGAACATAGACTTTTGACAGCTAACAGTATGAGCATGACTCCAACAGGGAAGAATGATGAACTGTCAGTTCATCACACCTCCTTGGTGCTCTGCAGCCAATAGACAATTTTCAGAAGTTCAGTGGTCATCTGTTTTGTTTGGAAAAGGAGGATATATTTAACCCACACTTCCTTTGTAGGAATGCTTCCTAAAGTTTTGAAAGGGAATTTTTGGTCTAAACCAAAGAGAAAATGGTGTGCTGCAGAACTAGTGAGTTTATAGGTAGAGTATTCACTTGGAAAAGGGTTGATGTTCACTCCTGGTGTGAGAGGAGACTAAGCACTGTCGTGTCTGTTCCTCTGTAGAGGCTCGCTGTCTCCTGTTTCCCTCCCAATGCCTTGATTTGGCCCTGATGACATATTAAAGTCTCTTCATATTAGATCTTATTTTCTCAGGGTTCTCCTTGCAGCTTTATGCCCAAGTAGAGCTGCTAACTTCAGTGGAAATGCCATGTTTTGTGCCCTGACACCCTGTAATATTAGGCAGTGAATTTCCAGCCCTGTTGCCTGTCAGCAAATCTTGGATGAGTTTGTGTTCTCCAGCCAAATAAGTGCATGTCAATCTGATTGGAGTGGGAGAAGTGAGGGAAGATATTCTTCCTTTTCTTCACAGGGATGAAAATAGAAAACCCCCACCTATGTGAGTGTTACCCAACTGTTTCCCTCACAAATGGGCTTGGCGGTCTCACCTTAGGTCCAAAGTGGACACTAGTTGATCCCATTTTAGGCTTTGCTTGCTGAAGTCAGTTGGAGGCCTTCGTCCTCTCTGGGCAATCTTCTGGCCTCCCCCAGCAGTCTTCTCTAGACTTGATGCCTTCTGGGCCTCAAAATCTTCAGCAGTCAAGATATGGACTACCTCGTTGTGGATGCCTTGGTATCAATGCTCTTGGTTTGGAGGCCAGCTGGAAATGCAAGTTGGACAGTTTGACATGGTGGCACCCAGTAGCATCCAAGAGTCTTGAACCAGTTGTCTGTCTACATAGGAGTCTCAAGGACATGGGGACCAAAGTGTTGTACTGCTGTGGCCTGGAAAGTGCAGAGCAGTGTTGGCAAGAGAAAAACCTAACCCTTTAAAGGCCCAGACTGAGCCTCTGGTAGGCAAAACAAGGACTGTTGCGCTCTGCCAAGGGAGCCTAGTTCTCCTCCTCATAAAGAAGAGGCTGAAGGTTATTCCTTTTTCTTTGGAGATGGTCCAGGATGGAAAGGCAGACCTTTGGAGATGTCTGTAAATGCATATAATGACATCCTCAGTGCTGGTTGTTCTCTTCCTTGAAGGAGGATCCTCTCCTTGGTCCTCCAGCTTCCACAGTGTGTATCCCATTCACATTAATGCCATCAGGTTGTTCCTGGTGGTTGCCTACGGATGAAGGACTTGCCAGTTCTTCCTGCATTAATACTGACCTTGCCCTTCACAGAAGAGTGTTATGTAGCCAGGAGGGAGATTTCGTGCTCTCACCAAGTGAGGAGTTATCTGATGTTGCAGGGTGCTGCATGTCAGCTTTGGGCACCAGCAACTGGGTTCAAAACAGCTGTCTCTAATGTCAGCGCCCACAAAAGTCCAATTGCTCTCTTCCAACTTTCCCAAAAGGTTCGGGAGATGCTCAGGAAGACCTTGTTCCCTGCAGTGCTCTCCAGATCACAATGAGCTCCCGAGGAGCCCAAAGCCAATGCCCAGCCACCTCTGCACGTCTCTGTGCATCTGGACTCATGGTGCTGCTGGATTCCATGTCCCTCGGGCTGGAGTCCACTTGTCTTCAAATAGCTTGTCTACCAACTTATTTGGACAGAGCATCTCTGTAAAGATTTAGTGTGTAAGTAGTCCTCTATCAGGAAAGGATTTCTTCTGTATCCCCAAATGGGATTTTTGTTGATGTGTTGGAGTGAAGGGAAGTTTCCCTCCCTCACAAAACTCCAGTTTGTTCCCCAATACAGATCTCCATCACACTGGGCGTTTCTCCTACCCAGCAGGATTGACTTGCCTGCTGCCTCCTGAAATCTTGCTAAGGTCTTGCAGCAACACGTAGCATAGGTTTAGTGTAGATGGCATGGCAGGAGTTTCCTTTTCTGGGGTCTGAGTAAGCTGCAAGCCCTGTTTTTTTTATTTATTTTGGATACTGGGAGAATGTGGGGAGGGAGGATCAAAGCAAAGGGAGGGAAAAAAGGAGGAAGACGACTGTTTCCATTTATGGGTTATAAGAAGCAGTTACAGCTCCCGTGGACTTTTATAGAAGGTAACCCTGACTGTGGGGAAAGCTGGGTTTTAATTAATTCAGTTACAATGCGGCATGGAACTGAGTGCAAAGGCTCCATAAACAGCCCTTTTTTATAATACAACCTACAGACAACCAGGACAGAAGCCCAGTTTACAGCCACCTGAGCTATAAAGCTCCCCCTCAAGAGAAAGTGAGCACCAGAGCAAATAGGCAGAGGTGAGGATGGAGCCAGCTCTGAGCTGAGCTAAGAAACCCTGCTGTTCACAGACAAAGAGGGAAAAGGTTTGTCTGGAAGTACCCTTTAAAAACTCCTGTCTTGAACAACACGTGCTGATTACAAGCTGTTTGTTCTCCACTAACGTAGGGTTTGAGGTACTGGGACCCACCTGCTGCCCACGTAGGCACCCCGCTCTCAAGCTCTTCTCTGAGCTGTGGGACCTGCCTGAAGATGGTGTGCCAGGGCACAGAAAGCCCCTGCTCCTTTTCCCCTGCCTTTGCTCCCGTGCCAGGGAAGAGGTGGTAGGGACCCTTGCACATGCAGGAGTCTTTTGATGTCCCTGTGACCTGCCTTTACAGCTGCAGGCTTTACATCTGCTGCTGCAGGCTCATGGCCTTGAGATCCTGCTGCAAACCACCACCTTGGCCAGATCTGCCTAGTGGAGAGCACCACCTTGGGGAAGCAGGAATGACAGCCCTATGAGAGCTGCCCTTCACCTCCTTCCCCAAGGGTGCAGTGAAAATTTGCCCTCCTTTGCTGTTCCCTCTATGGGGGGTCCTGCTTCTCTCCGAGCCACAGGAGGATTCCTGTGAATCGCAGTGTTTTTCTGCAGGTGGAGCCCGCAGGGAGCCCTGCAAGGCCTCAAAGGGGTTCGAGGCTTGCTCCTTCAGGAGCAGGGATCTAAGGGTCAGACAGACCCCGCTGTCTGCTCTATCACTCATAGGATCTTTGTCCTCCCATAGACAAACCTGGAAGCCCTGCGTGGGGTTTTAAAGGAGCCTATTCCAGGAAGATTACAGAACTAGCATGCTGTCTAGAATAGAGGGGCATGCAGGTCCATGTTCGCCAGTCTCATGGACCTTCCCTCTCAAGCTCACACTTCTCCCGGGGAGCACATAAGCTCACTGTCCTTATGCTTTGGCTCATTTTTTTGTGGAAACTTAAGCAGCTCCTTCCACCTCACCAAGTGATGCTGCAGTCCAGGCTTTCACCTCCATAAGCCTGACTCCGTGACTCTGTTTCCCCTGTGAAAGAAACAGTCAGTTTTGTATGATGCGTGCACAGGGCTAGAGGGAGGCTCAGTGTACAAAGTGCTGTGTAGCCAAAGTGTTAGGACAAGGAAAGGAATAAATGAAAAATACTACGTATATTGTTTTATTTTCCCCCTTTGAGTAACTGCAAACGAGTGCAAACAGGAAAGCTGTTAAGGATTTTAAGACTCAGTTTTATTGTTTTCTGTAAGTGAAAAACTGCCATTGTTTCCCCAAGATGAAGTTTCGCAGGAGTCATTTGGATCTGAATGTGTACTAATTGCTCTGGAGACTCTAATAAAAATTCAAAATAAGGAGCTGTAGGATTTGTGATCAAGAAAAAGTGTGTTCCATGCACAGTGATTTCTGATTACCCAAAGGCTCTTTTTTTAGCATGTAGCTGGTTTATTTTAGTCTGTGGAATATGCTTTATCCACGGCCTCTTTTCTACATTGGAAGTGAAGGATATAGGACCTGCAGTTTAAACTGTCAGTGATGGATGGAAACCACTGGGACAGTATATTGCCCACGAGCAATGACCATCAGTACCCCAGGAGCTCTATAAAGCACCGCACTAGCAGCAGTGAATGCTCATATTTCCTTGTTGAGCCACATTTTCTTTCAGCCCAGGTGAGTGCTGGCATGCAGCGGCATCCAGCCAGGAGAAACTGCCTCTGGCATGGGCAGGCTGGCCCTAGTGACTCCCACAGGTGGCTCCTTGCAGCCTGGTTTGGGGCTCCCAGGGCACTGCACTAGCCCTTGTCCACCCGAAGTCCGTCCCAGACAGCAAGGCTTGGGGATGTGGAGTACACAGACCTGACCCCCATGGTGGGTGTCCAGTCCTTCCTGGCCTGGAGCACATCTCTCATTCCTTCCAGCCCTCCCCTCCCCAGGCACAGAGCAGTGCTCTTCTACCAGGTTTCCAGAAGCAAGAGAACTGCGACGTTGAATGATTTGCCTTGTCTCAGAAAGGCTGTTGCAAATGAGGGAACTGAAGGATGGGATGGGTTTCTCTAGTCACAAGCTGAGACTGCAACCAACTGCCAGTATCCCTCTTAAACTACCCCAGTCAGATGGATCCCATCTGGATTTTCAGGGGGAAGGGCACCTCCAAGGACCCTGGAATGGGACATAGCCCCACCTGAACTGGGACACTGTGTGGGCTATGAGCAGTTGCACACATCAGCTCTTAGTTGTTACACAGGATGGGTAATGTAGTCATAGATTCCCTCCACTAGATGTTGGAGGACCTCTTCTGGTAGGTCCAGCAGGTGCTGGGAGCACAGGGAAGGGCTTTACAGAGTAATGTCGAAGGTAGCATGGTCAGAGGAACAGTAAGGCAAGAACAGAGCGGAGAACTATTGTGTCCCTCAAGCTCTGCCCACTTTCCTCTTTATCCTGCCTTGAAATAGCACCTTTGAAATAATCAGCCAAGACCCCAGCCCAGTCCTGCTCCTGAGACCCTGATCTTCAGCAGAGATGTCGCAGGTGAGCTACAGCTTGGTGTCATCAGGGAGGGAGTCATGTACAGAACAGAGGGCATCGGTTTGGTGCTGTATAAATCTCTGGTGTGCCCACGTCTTGAGTTCACCATGTAGTGCTGTTTTCCTCATCTCCAGACTGTAATAGAGTTAGAGAAAATCCAGAGAAAGGTAGTCAAAAGGCTCCAGGGCATGGAGAACCTGTCTTATGAGAACAGGGTAAAAAGGCAGGGACTGCAATCTGGAGAGGGCAGGCTGAGAGGTGATAGGATTGAGATCTTCAAAATTATATAAAAACAAGCCTCCAGTCCATGGGAGAAATAAATGAGGATTTTCACAATGAGAATGGTAAAATCTTTTTATTTTCAGCTGAGTTGAAAGGGCAGAGGTCAAAGCAGAGACGTAAGAGCGAGGAGATGTACTTCGAAAGGAAGAACTATGGCTATGATGGAGATGCCCATCATAGCATCTATGATGCCCATGCACACACCCTCTGCCCAGGGTAATGCCTTGCACCTGCATTTTGTAAATTCATTGGTGAGTTGGATCATAAAAGCACATCCATTCCCGTTCATCAGCAACATTGTGGGTGGGATCAACCGCACGTAGATAAAATAGCGATATGGCACGTTTCGTTCCTGATCAAATGGGATGGGAACTCGGACCATGTGGTTTATCAGAGCAGAGGCTGCTACTGTAGGTGCTTTAGCCCAAGGAGCTCAAGGGCTCTCTCCAACAAGAGTGACCAAGGGAATTTTTAAGCTCTTATAAAACCCAATCCAGATGCCCATAAAACAGATTCGATTCATTAGTGTTTCCCTCTCTAAGAAAAGCGAAATGTGATCGTAGCAGACTGGTGGTAAGGCAGTCGGGGACAAGGCCCAGCTGTAGCTGTATGTGTCTGTACGGCACGGTTTGCATCAAGGAAAAGGGCCAAGCAGGAAACATCTGCCTGTCGCGTCTTTCTGAATTCTGCTGAAGAACTCTTCCCACCATGAAAGCCGATGCTTAAAATTGCTTTTCACTTTGCAAAAAGAGGATGGAAGGTGTCTTTCAGAAACCAACGTATTGAGGAATCTGTGGCTGTTTTGCAAGGGCCTGGGAAAGGGTCCTGGAGACCACACAGTGCTCCACAGAGAGCACTGCAGAAGTCTGCAGTTCATGGTGGTCAGCAAATGAGGTGTGAGGGGGCTGCCTTCCACCCCGAGGACGAAAATAACTTAGAAAGAGCAGGATTAATGGTTCCTGACGTGGTTGGCTAAGTACACGGGACTGGGGGCCACTCAGAGGATGGAGATTCTGAGGTGGTCCTCATTGGGTATGTCTATGCTGTATTCACATTGCACTGAGTGAATCCCATCCGGGGGGGGTTTCTCAGGTTGAAGAGCCTGTCCCCCAGCCTCCGCCTGCAGCGTCATGAGGCAGAACTGAGCCTGGTCTGGAGTACCTGCAGGCTTTGGTACGGGCTGAGGACTGACTGCCGCAGTAGCTGCTCTGCTGAAAATCACCATGTCGGCAGTGTACGATGCAGGTCAAGTGCGTACAGGGCTGTGTTAGCAAGGGCGAAGCCAGCAGCTTATGTCAGGAGAGTCTTCCCCTCTATCCAGGGCTCCTGAGACCACATCTGGGCATCAAGTCTTGTACTGGACCTCCAAGTACAAGAAATTCACAAACTGAAGCTGGTCATGGGATTATATGTGCCTCCAGGTGTCAGCATGAGCCAAGGGGTGTGTGGCACCTGAGTGGCAGCACAGACATCTTCCGTCTTTCCATTCATGACAGCCTTAACCTCCATACACCAGGACAAGGTGTGGGCCAAGCTGCCGCTGTGTCCCCCAGCCTGCTTGGAGCACACTCACAGGAACTGACTCGTCCCTATTAGGACCAGGACCTCCCAACACCACTTCCGGGCACCGCCACCACCGTAGACCTGGCTGGAGTACGGTGATGTTCTGAGTGAGGCCTTCTGCTATTTTGCTGAAAGACACAGAAGGACTAATCCTGCTCTGTCCTGCATCTTCCAAACTTACAGGCAGGTGCAAGGTTCCAGTGCCCTCCTTCCCCTAGGGTCTGCACCCCAGCATATCTCAGTGCATGGCAGCGTGCCATGTCGTCGTTTCCCCTTCCTAACACCCCCTCTCCCTTTCTGATCTTGACTCTGAGGTTGTCAGAGGAGCACAGGATCTGCTCACTTTCTCCTTCACCTCCAGCACCGTGGAAGCCATATCAGAACGCACCCTTCTCATCCGTGTCATCCCTGTGCCTCCTGCTCGCCCCCTGGACACCGTTGCAGTGCCAGGGTGAGGACAGAGCCCTCACAAAGGAGCTGCTGCCGCGTCTCCACCAGGCCCGAGGGAACAGGGTGAGGAGCAGCGAGGCAAAGCAAGCCTGCAGCACGAAGCAACCCAGCTCGGCCTGAGCTTGAGGAAAAGCTCATGCTCGACTAAACAGCAGGATTCTTCACCAAGCCTTCCTGTGTTGCAGCAGCCAAGCGGTTACACAAAACTGAAGTGGGAGCCTTTCCAGTTCCTAACACAGGGAAGAAAATTAAAAATAAATCATTTGCGACCAGCCATTCAGCTTCAACAAAAGCTGGGAGACTTCCAGAGCCGGTCCCTGAAAGAACTGCTGTGTGGTTTCCAACCCCTCACACAATCAGGGCAAACTTTTCTGCATCTCTGCCCAGCCTCTTCAAGACCGGTGCTTTCCTGCAGTGGATGCCAGCCCAGCTTCACTGGCCCCACTGCAAACCCAGCCATCATCCCACAAGAGATGATGGGGCATTTCTGCTCTCCTTCTCCCTCTAACCAACCCTGCCCCGTCTTCTCATGGTCTAGGGGCCACACAGGACCCTGGGCGCAGAGTGGGGCTGGAACAGACAAGTTGGTGGCTGTCCTGCATCGCTATCCTGTGGCACTGGGCATCACTGGGAACATGACGCTTGATGGACTGGTGTTGCCAGGATTCTGACAAAGGAAGCTACTAGCAGTTAGCTTGCTTGGATCTGGCCTGCAAGAAAGGGCAGCATTAGAGGGCCACAGGGGATGGGATCCTCTGTCCCTTCTGCCTCTCTCCCATCTTGCGGTGAAAGCACCAAGCCCCAGCACTGGGGAGGAGATGGAAAGGCTACGGTTAGCACTGGATCATGGATGCCTTGGCTTCCCTTAGCCTTTCCTAAAGCAGTAACAGCCTCTTTCCAGCATGAATACATGTTCTTCTGCTTATGAGCGCCTTACAGACCTGGTCTGGTTCAAATCGTGGGACTGAAGCTTAACAAATGGCTACAACTCAGCAGGGCCACATTAGCCATCGGTGTGAACAGTCCTGGCCAGGACAGCCTTGTCCTTGATAAGACTAGGGGTAACGGCCTTAACCTGGAAGAGGGGAGATTTAGATTAGATATAAGGAAGAACTTCTTCACTATGAGGGTGGTGAGGCACTGGAACATATTTCCCAGAGAAGCTGTGGATGCCCCATCCCTGGAGGTGTTCAAGGCCAGGTTAGATGAGCCTTTGAGCAACCTGGTCTACTGGAAGTTGTCCCTGCCCATGGCAGGGGGTTGGAACTAGATGATCTTCCAACCCAAACCATTCTATGATTCTATGATTCTGTGATTCTATGACATACGCCGGGTCATTCTCTTTTCTTGCCAGACCCCTTTTTTGTATGCTAACCCATGTTAATTTTGTTGGAGGCTGGGAGCAGTGAATGTGCATGGGATGCCCACCCTACCCACAGGACCTAGGGAAGCAGCAGTCACTTGAGAGGATGTCTGAGCCTGCAGAAAGGGCAGGACTTAAGTGTGTGTGAAAATCCTGGTGGGAACCCAGATAACACCTTCCAGCCCTTACCTGTGCTGGAGAGCCCTTTGCAAAGCAGAAACAAAAAGAAATAAGCTGGGACATGGGGAACATCAGCCTGTGGTCCAACTCAGCCTCCTGGCTGCCAGGCTGTACTGCTTTGGGGCAATGGAAAGAAGGCCCAGAGAGGGACCTCTGAATAGCAGCCCCACCCCACCCCTTCCCCCACTGCTGCAATGTGTCCTCTCCCAAAGGCCTGGTTGAAGCTGTGGCTGCTTTGGGCCAGAGGCTGAGCTGCAACTTGGTGCTTTCTCAGAGCTTAACAGAAAGGCGTTAAGAGCCTGTCTTTGGACTATGTCCAGCATTGGTAACCTCCCAGATATTTGCTGGAGGCAGACGTGGACAGTTGCAACCAGCTGCTCTACCCTTGGTTGTCTTCGAGTCCAAGTTGTAGCATCACAGCCTGCTCCTCTTCCCTTTGCCCATGTACCTACCCCACACAGGTGGGAAAGGTTGCAGTTCACAGATGACCCCTACCACATATGGCTGTCTCATGGGGTTGTAGAGAGGGAGAGACCCTCTGCAGCTAACGTGGGACACGCTGGCCAGGCTGCATGGTGGACTGTGGCAGGAGTCAGTTGCATGACTTCAGTACAAAGCATCACTGTCAACAGCTGGGAAGAGAGCCACAGCCCAACCTGCCATTCCTCTGGAGCTTCCAGGAAGCCTCAGCCACCCATAACCTGGGTGTGCTTCAAGCCACTGTCACCACAAGCATAAATTCAGTAGCTAGTGACTCGTTGGGTAATTTGTCACGGGTTGATATATGCTCAGCTTGCCTGCAGACTTCAGGGGCTCCTGACAGCCTCCATCCATGTGTGTGCAATGGAGTATGGATCCAACAAGAGACATACAAATCTCAGAGGGGTCAGGAGGATGCGAGAGGCCTCGATCTCTCCTCCTGGTGCTGCTCAGACTGGTACACTGGAAGCTGGGAGCTGGTGGTCTTCCTGGATCAGCAAGAGTCTTTGCACATGCCCTCCCAGGGCTTCCGCAGCAGGAGCCCAGGCCAAGAAAGAGCATACCTAAGAGTTTAACTATTGACTTCAGACCGTAAACATCCCAGTTAGACTTCACAGAGGGTAAAACAGAGTAGGCATGATGTGGTAGTTTATACATAATAACAGAAATTTTAAATTTTTTTTATATTAATAACATAAGTTGGTTAAAGTTAGGAGGGATGGACGGGACATCGTGCTTACTAAGGTTTGCCAACATTTCTTACTCAGGCCTGTCTTCTAACCACATTTAGCTTCCTGTTTTCTGGTTACATATAGCTGTGCCAAGCTTTAGCTATTTGACTGGAATTTAGCTTGGGTGGTGTCTGGTTCCTATTGGAGTTTTTGGATGGGTGGAAGGGAGGTAGGGAATTTCAGCCCAAACCCTTTGGCTGGTTTTAAAAAATTGGACTCAAAAAAAGCCGCATTATTCATCTCATGTTAAGCAAAAGGCCAGCAAAGCTTTGCTGGAAAGGTTCCTCCAAAGATTTGAGCGTTGGGTCTGTGTTGCATGTCTGTATCATGTCTTCACTATGGGAAAGTCAAAATTTGGCCCATGTTAGGTTTTCAGTATTACTTGAGATTACAGTGTGGTCATGTTCAGGAGAGTCTTGGTGGTTTTGCAGGTAACTTCCTTGAAGGTGCTGCGTTGGCATCTTGGCCCTGCTTGGCACAGCTTGGCCCTGCTCTCTGTGCATGGGAAGACCGAGCGCCTGGGACTGATTTTCTGTCCTGGGTTTGGTGGGAAAGGGATTTGCAGGTCTTTTCTCTTCATTTGGGATGGCAGAAGAACAAGCAAGAGGAGTCTTGGCCCACATGTGCAAACCCGAGGACTGTCCCAGGGGCTTGTTTTGACCTCCCATGGGAGGGCTCATCTCCTGTGGGTGGGATGCTGGGCCACAGGAGGCTGATGTGCTGGCATCCCGGGAAGACCAGTGGGGTTCTCTCTGGCCTGTGTCTCACTTTCTCTGGTCCCTTGTTACAGGTGGGGATCAGGCGTCTGTCGGAAGTACCTGGCTGCGCCTAGTGCCGTAGGTGCGGGGATGCTGCGCGCTCTGTGACAGCGGGGGATGCACACGGATGCACCTGGAGAAGAGGTAAAACTGCCAGCATTGCCGTGAGGAGGGACCTGCCCCATCTCATGACCGCAGCTTGTGGCATGGGGTTCCCCTCAGGATCTGATCTGCTCAGTCAACAGCTCAGCACATACCTGTGTGGATACCCAGGCCACAGAGGAGTGTTTGGGGTCGAATCCCACCTCCTCCCTTGCTCCTTGCCCAGGTGCAGAGGAATCAGCAGCAGCAGGGGGGAGGCTGCGGGCATCTCCATGACCTCCACAAGGTGAGGGGTTGTAAGAGCAGAGGGAGCTGCAGCCCAGCACCTCTTGTTACCAAGAACTAGTAGAGGCCTGCCTTAGGCAAACAATTAATGATTTTACTGCTAACGACGGTTGCAGATCAGCAAGTCAGAGCACCCAGAGCCCATTGGTGACATCTGTACACCCTCACGGCTTCTCAGAGGTGGTGTATAACCCCTGGTTTACAGAGAGGGAAGCTGAGGCAGGGAGCTTAAATGATCTGCTTGAGACGTGAGGTAGGAACGGAATTAGGGGGAGAACCCAGGGGTCCCATCTGCCTGCTGTAATTGATTAGCCAGGCTTCCCGTGCAGGTGAAGACAAATATTGCTTTAAAACAAAATCAGCTGTCATCATGCCTCGGCCTGAGCCCCATACAAAAAAATCCTGCTTCCAGAAGAGATCATTTCTGGTGGCACCACACGGTCGCTTGACCACAGCTGCAGGCGTTACAATGGAGAAAAGCTTGCAAAGAACTGTGAGTCTATGGCCCATGGTTCAGAACGGCGCTTGCAAGACCGGCAGACCTTGCATCGATAGATAGGCCTGTTCACCAATGGGGTGCCTTTTTTATCCAAAAGCCACTTGTCTCATTTGATGCAACACAGCGTCCTTCCCTTGCGCTACAGAGAGAGCATCTCAGGGTATATTCAATAAAGATGCTTTTGCCAGAGTCTTAGCTGGCAACTTATTACACCCTTCAGTAGTACTTGTGTGTCAGGAAAAGTGTCACTCTGGCAGGCAAGGAGCTCTGCAGATATGCGAAGTCAGCAGGGAGAATCACACAGGTTGGCATATCGGAAATGCTTAGAAGTGCTCTAAAATAATTCACACTTATCTCCTATTTCCCCTATTTCTCCTATTTCTGGCAGGCAGGGAGTACTTGGCAATAGCACCCCGGTAGCCAGACTGGGAAAAGCAGCCGTGCCACGTTCCTGTCCCCAGCCCTGGGCAACTGCCTGCCACAGATGGGGTGCCAACAGCCTGCATGGTCAGGGCTGGGGCTGTCTGGGGGTTATGAGAGGAGCAGGAGAAGGTGGGTGCCCAGGTCCCTAATGGCTCAGGACCACAACAGCAGATTTTCCTCTCCAGATCTGGAGATCTCTCGCTGTGCTGGGTAATGAGTCTTTGCAAAAGCAGCAAACCCCAGTATGGTCCTTCCCTGCTTTTATATTGAGGGGTCGAGAGGGGTGGGGGACATTTTCCTGTGCTCTGCTTCAAACTGTTGCCCTTCTGAGCTGCTATCAACAGGTCTGCGCCTTTCTGACAGCCCTCGGAACATGGTTTCTTTTCTATTGTAGGTAGTTCTTGAGCCTGAGCTGAGCCCAGGGAGGGAGCCTGTAAGCACTGGGACAACAAGCGGAATATGAGCGAGAGCAGCCACTTCCCATGCTCTGCCGCAGACAGCCAAGAGCTGCATTTCTCGGGCTCACAGCCGGCCGCGCTGGCCTGCAGCGATGGGGACGAGCAGCTCAGCCAGCCTCCGGAGCCTGCCAGCGGGAGAGCCAGCCCCCGGGACGACGCTCAGCCCTCCCCGGGAGCAGAGGGGGAGCGTGGGGGCCAGGGGAGCGAACATCTGGAAGCGTCGGCGGAGCTGGGCGAGAGGCAGGGACCAGGGACGGACACCGGCAGCGAGAGCGGCCGTGAGGACAGTCCAGCATTGGCAAACGGCGTGCAGGCAGAGCTGGCGGCGGGGCAGGAGCAGACGGCGCTGCAGCAGCGGGACGGCGACGTGCCCAGCCGGAGCAGCACGGATTCAGGGGAGAGGGGCTCTCCAGCCCAGGAGATACCCAGTGAGGCCCTCAGCAAGGAGCGGTGTCACGGCGTCCTGGGCTCCTCAGAAGCTCTAAGCGCCGATGAGCCTGAGGAGCAGTTCGGGTGAGTGTGAAGCTGTTGTAACGTCGGCTCAGTGCTGGTTTGCCTGTGTTGTTTCTCGAGCCTCCTCGGTTCAAGTTACTCTGCTCCGTGTGTAACTAACTCCTGAGTTTAAAAAGCTGCAGCTGCTCTCATGGCTGACTGTGGCTTTTCACTCTTTTTCTCTCTGGGCTTCTCTCACACTGCTTCTCCCTGTTGCAAATGCAGAAAAGCTGTGATTAGAGACAGTGTCTGCCCAAAGTCACTGAAGCGAACGAGAAGCTTTAGGGACCTCGGGAGCGCTGGGTGCTGGTTGTGCTCACTTCGGGGCGGGGGGGGTCCCACTTGCAAGTTGGAGATTAAGCTGCAGCACTTACGGCAGATTTAACTGAGATAACTTAGGACAAGCACGACAGCCAGAGGACGATAAGGAGCGGGGCTTGTCCAGGAGCCTGGTATGCCCTGGAAGTCTCTGGCAGCATGGCTCACTCGGGCACTCCCTGGGCTAGCAGGCTACAACTTTCCATCCAAAGGACTGTGGATAACAGAGAGCAAGGCACTGAGCTTTGCTCCCTGCTGCACCTGTGGCAGGTGTCACCAGTGCCTGGGTGGCACAGGCAGAGCAGTGAGAGATGGGAGACACGCACATCACCCTGTTCTCAAGTGCCCGAGGCAAACCAGCACGTGTGCAATGCCCCCCGGTCTATGTGTCCTCTGTACTGGCAGCCTGTTTTTACGGGAGAACTCCCCAGGCTGGGGGACACTCACACCGATGCAGTGTCCACATACGATTTTATGCCTCTGCAAGTGCCCAGGCTCCCTGGGGCTCTGCAGGTTGTGGGCTGAGGGGAATTGACTGGTCGCCGGAATGAGGTGGGGGCTTCCCATGCCATCCCTGTGGGATGAGTACGGATGCTTCCCTTTGCCACCAGAAATCATCTAGGGGTCTGCATTGTAGCCAGCTGGTGTTTATGGCTTCGGTGAATCTTATGGCCCTGCCTATGTACCTAGTCTGGCATGGGAGGGACGCTGCAAGCAGGAGGGGGCTGGAGAAGAGCAGCAGAAGTTGTCACAGAGGAGCATGGACTTCTTAAGAGAAGGTGTGAAAGGGACAGGGTGGCCAAGCGGGACCTGTGAATCACCTCCTAGTTTAGTCCTAGTTTAGTCCAGATAAGGCTTCAGGCCGAGCCGTTTGTTCGTAGCGCTGTCTGGAGCGTAGGCAGGAATGTCAGCAGAGCTGGGAAACCACACAGCGTGTGGGCTGGTAACAGGCGTCCCTAATTCATTGCATATCTAGAGTTGAACAGGCTCCCCTGTAAAAAGCTGGTGGTTTGATTTACCCAAGGCCCCCAGCAAGAAGGAGCAGCACTGTTTCAACAAGCATAACTGAAGTTATTGAAGAGGAAGAGCGTCCAGTGCAGGTTGCTGATGTCCTGAGAGGTGGGGGAGTCCACCCCCAGGGAGGTTCCACAAGCACTTTAAGCTATGCAGTCAGGTCTGCAAATCTCTCAGGTTGCAAGGGAATTGTATTTTCTTGTGTGTCTCCCCGGCAGAGATAGCGAGTTCAAGATGAAGCTAAGGGTGGTGAGTGAATGCTGCTACGATTACTGAAACTGCAATTATTTTAATGTACTAGGGCATGATTTGGGAGAAGTGGCCGGCTGAGGATTTGGAGTTGATGGAACCTGACTGGGCTCTGCGTGCACAGCCCATGATCTTATGCTCTAAACATATTCACTTGGATAGCAAAAAAGTCTTTTGGGAAGCTGAATGCACAAGGGATAAGTGACACATTATATTCAAAGGCAGAAGCACAGCTGGAAAACTTCAGGGACACAGCTGAGATCTGGGAAACCACTTACTGCCTAGGATTGGGTTAGTTCGCTGACCTTGAGCTCCTTAGTACTTTGGCCACCTATCTTTAGGCTAAATGGCAGAAACATGTGGGTGGACCAAACACAGCATGGACCTGGTCTTTCCTGACCATAGCTGATTGTCTGTCTGGCTCTCCTAGATCAGTGTGGGTCAGGAGTAACAAAGCTGACAGATCGACTGAGGCACGGAGAAGTCACCGTCATCCTGCATCACCTCTGAGTTTCTCCATTTCTTTCTTTACTCCCCTTCAGTATGTTGCTGTTTCTGTTATGACCCATTCTGGATATGGGAGAACCTGGGGCTTCTTTATCTCTGGCCTAATGTTTTACCGATGAGCAGTCAACTATTCATTCCTGGGAAAAAAATCACTTACCATTTGCATGTTGGTGCTCACATGGTGCATTTTGTCCCTGGATCTTAAAGTACTTTACAAGAAGGGGTTGCTAGGTCTTGTTCTTACCGCCGAACCAATGGAGAATTAGAGGAGAAAAAAGTCATCCAAGGTCATCGACTCCATGGTGGATCTGGAGAAAGAAAGCATGATTGACCCGCTGAAGGTAGATTTGTGCATCTGTGCAGGAACTGGTAGTTAAAAAAATGAAGGAAATAAAGCAAAAGCTTTAGATTTTGTGCTGCAGTTTGCATTAACTGAATCCCTTTTACCCCCTTTCCAGTTTATCCCATGGCATCCATTGGCATGCCGATATACCGTTTGTCAATTATTGTAGGTATGTCGCCTAGACGTCTTTCACCTTCCCAGAAGCCACCAACATTGTCCCTGCGGATCCGGGAGGTTGCAGCTCTGCAGTCAAACTGAGAGCTTCGCCTATGAATGACAGTCTCTGCTTTCAGCCCCAGAAATCATGCAAAAAACCCAAACTTGTTAATAGAGGAATCTCCACCTTTGGCTTGTAGATTCATTTAATACCTGCAGGTTTGGGACTGCTGCCTTTGCCCATACGTTTCCTCCCGTGGCAACATATAGCCATCGAGCAATTCAAATTCCATTAAATAAAGTTTCAGAAAAACTTTGCAGAAAGCCTGCAGTACTCACGCAAGAAAGTCCCGACTTCCATCACGTCCTTCTCTGACAGGCCTCCCCCCTCCATCAACACAGCGAACCAGGGTCTACTTTATTACAACTAATTAACCAGTGAGAAGTGAAATGTAAACAACTCAGTGCATAAAAATCCAGTACGGTTCAGCTGCAATAATAACCAAGTGCATTGCTCTGCATGCCTTGCCGTAAGCAATAAAACAGCATTTCAGAGATGACTGGGGAAAGCAGCACAGGCAATTAGATACGGTGTTACTTCAATATGCTTACAAAACCTTGTGATTACGATGCAAATAAATATACGGCTCCTTATTTAAGTAAAGCAATTGCCTTCTCCACTGTGTAATGAGTACGCGATGCTTCTCTGTAGGGAGGCTATGTCAAGTCCATTCACACAAGTGAGGTCTTTCACTGTCCCCCACCTCAGCCTGTCTTTGCTTGAATTAGATGCAGAGAGTGCTCCTGGGCTGGTGTAAGCTGTAGAAAGGCACTTTCTCCTCTGTCTTCTCCGGCACCACACGAAGAGAGATGTGATGTGCCTGACTTGTTGGTGCCCACTGACCCGTCCATGATCATGGCTCCTTCCCTGGTCTTTGCGGTCTCTCCCACACAGCCTTTGCTGAGGCATTTGCAGGGACACAGACTTTCTCACTTTGTTGCCTGCTGCATGAGTTTGGGCTCAAGGGATAAATGGAGGACTGGAAAATAGAAGCTTTATGGTGTGAAGAGCTAATGGAAGTGACTCTGTTTAGTGTGGCGAGAGAGCAGGAGCTGTGTGGTTTGGGATTATGGCAGTGTGGGACCTGCTAAGTAATATCTGGGAGGTGCAGGGCTTGATGGCTTCTGATGGTCTTGATCCCCAGAAGCAGCCAGAATACCTACAGGCACAGCTGCAGCGCACAGCACCCCTGGGAACACACGCTGTGCACCAGACCTCAGAGGGATGGGTCAGGGCATGCCCTCCTGCACGGTGCTCCCACACACACCATGGGTGCTGGTGATGGGAGTGAAGCGATGCAGGCCAAGGGTGGTGCGATGGCTCCTCTTGGAGGACTTGGGGAAACTACAAACGCCCAGAGTTTTCCCTTGGTGTGGAGAGAACGCAGACCCTCTGTAGGTGAGGGGATGTGGAAGTTCCCTGGGGGGGAGGGCTGTTGCGAGAAGTTTGGCAGTGGGACAAGCTGCCAAGGCAGGTCTGTAATTCCCACCACTGGGTGCAGCTAAGGCTGTAAAGTCCTTCCTGTCACAAGGAGATGAAGTTTTTAAAGTTCCTCCTGCGTTGTGGGAGGAGGGGATCTTTTCTGTACACAAAGTTATGGCCAGGCACTGCAGTTCACCCTGCAGCGATGGATGGATTTGTAAAGACAAGCATTCCTGAGGATAAGGGGTCTTTGGGCTGGAGCAGATGGTCTGCGGAGCTGCTGCTGTCTGCCTCGTTTCTGCTTATGTCTGGTTTGCTGCATGGCCAGCTCTGGTGAACTGGGTGAGAGTTTTCTTAAGCCCTGAGCTCCTGGAATCAAAGGATTATGTGGGTCTATGGATCCATGTAAGCTTTAACCCGTGTGGTTGCAGAGTGAGGTTTGAAAACAGCAGCTCCAATGGCTCAGGCATTGTAGGGGATTTTCAAAGGGTGCAAAAACTTGCTTGTCAAGGCCTGTCAGGTCTCATGTACATGGTGTGAGACACGCATGGTTGTCTTCCTCCTTGCGCAGCCCTTCAGGTGGGTCTGTCCTGCTCCCCGCTGCACTGGGATCCCCTGTTCCTGCCACAGCTCACCAGCCCGCTGGCCTGGCATCCAGCATCACGAAGAAGGGAAGATAGCATGGCATAGCCACTTCACGGGACTCTGACCTGCTTGGGTTCTTCAGACTCTTGGGACCCTGAGAAATAAGAAACCCGAGAACACAGATTCGTCCTCTCCTCTTCAGTGGCTCTTGCCCTGGCATGTTAGAAGCAGGAAAATCTTCCTTTGTTCAAATCCTTCCCCAAGTGCACTTTTCTTTCAGAGATGGGGGACAAGAAGTCTGGTAGATGACCCGTGGCCCATCCTTGCTGCAACAGTGGGGCTATGTGCACCTCTGTCATTGCAATCTTCCCTCCTTACACTGGTGTTCTGTTACTTGCCCACTGTATCCCCTCTCATGCTATGACTGTCTTTGGGTGTTGTGGCTTCTTGGGGTCAGTAGATCCCTCTTGGCAGAGAACTTCCTATCCTGCAGCCTTAAACACACTGGCTGTAGCAAACAAGGGTGATAACCTTGAGGACTTCCCTATGTGAAGGGATGCCAGGTCCCATTTTACTGCCTGGAATTAGTGCTCATGTAAATGCTGAGTTCTTGCTGCCCATGCTGATGAGAGTGTTGGAGGACAACTGGTCCATGCGAGTATCTCAGTAGCTCAGGCATGGTGTATCCCATGCTGCCCACGACAACAGGCTGCTCCACAAAAGTGATGATGGTGATTGCCAGGTGGGTGTGTTATCACCAGTGGCAAGGTGTACATTCCTTAGCCCTTAGGGCCACTGTGACATGAAATGGCCAGCCATCTTCCACCCTGCCTGAGGCATTTTGAAGGGCTAGGGTTTCCAGGAAAGGATGACAGTACATTGGTATGTCTGGGACAGTAAATTCAGGGCCTTACTAACGTGCTTTCTGCTCAAGGGGCAGCCTTGCCTCCTTGCTACTTGCTTAGCTGTGCAGCAGAAATACAGGCAAATCCTTCCTGCTTTGAGAGAAGCAAATATGCACCCCAGACCTGTAATGATATGAGTAGACCTGGCTTCAGGGCTCCACTGAGCCCGGGCCCAGGCACGGCAGTGATGTTCAGGGGTCCATCTCCACCATGAAACCAGGGAGCCCGTGTCTGTTGGACAAAATGGGCTGAACGTCACTGGATCAGGGCACCTGTAAGCTGCAGAGAGCTGGGAGATGGAAATGTGGCTGGCTGTGGGGGCTGTCAGGGGTTGTCACTTTGCTTTCCTTGTTCTCTGGTGTCTGCTGGTGGAGACAGGATACAAGGCCATATCTCTTTACTTTTGCTATGAGCAATTGCATGGAATGAGGTGCGTGCCTTAGTTTCCCCACCTAAAAAGACTGTTTTGTAAAATGCATCAAAGAAATGTCCAGACTCCTAGGAGACAATTCCGTGGCTCTGCCATGTCTGGCTTACAAGTGTTTTGCTGCCTCTGTGCTAGAGCTGCTACCTCCCAAGGTCCATATCCATTCTCTTCGGTGCCAGGTGATGCTCTGCAAGGCTGGGAGTGGGCTGTCACCAACACCCAGTAGGAAGCATTACTATCAGTATATGGATTTGGGCATGGAGAGGTACAGCAGCTCCGTAGCCGGCACAAGAAACTTGCTCATCCCTGATCCACCCCAGAATTCGGCTCAGGGAAATGTAATCTGCTGCAATGTGAGGCCATGCTCACTGGGAGAGGCACGGGGCACAGCCGTGACACCAACACAGGGTTTCCAAACTAAGACAACCATAGTGAGAGGGTGCAGTGGGTTGACTCCAACCAGCAACTAAGCACCTATTCTTGTACCTGCTCACCACCCTTCCCTGTGAGATGGGGGAGAAAGTCAGAAGAGCCAAAGCAAGAAGACTTGTGGGCCAAGATAAAAGCAGTTTAATAAGTGAAGGAAACTGAAAAAAAACCCCAAACCACCAAGTGATGCAAAAGGCATCACTCACCACCTCCCAGCAGCAGACTGATGCCCAGACAGTCTCTGAACAATGGCCACTTTGAAAGACCAAGCCCACTTTCTTTTCCTTTTTTTTTTTATTTATTTTTTCTTCTGAGAATGACATTATATGGCATGGTATATCCCTTTGGTCAATTCAGGTCAGCTGTCCCAGCTGTGTTCCCTCTCAGCTTCTTGCCTACCCCCAACCTACTTGCTGGGGAGTGAAAAATAGAGAAAGCCTTGATGCTGTGCAGGCACATTCAGCAACAGATAAAACATCGGTGCATTATCAACACCGTTTTAGCACAAACCCAAACCACAGCACCATATGTGCTGCTATGAAGAAAGTTAACTCCATCACAGGCGGAGGAAAGGCAGCTTACTGTTCCCTTAGCTTTCATCTGTATCACAGAATTAAGTGCCTGGTTCTGACAGAGCAAATGACAGCAGCGTCTGCTGGAAGTGGGGAGGCAGGCTTCACCTGAGAAACCCAGGGTGTTTTAGGCAGAGTCTATTCCAGGAGAGACTGAGCCCTCCCAGCTCCCAGGGCTCCCAGCACAGCGGGTGTCGCTGGATCTGGCCCAGATGAATTCTCCCAGTGTGGGTTTGTACTGAGATGTACGCTGGGATGAAAGCCCCTGCATTCAAAGCCAAACAGACCCGGTATTGCTGAGGGTCATCCGTGCGTACCTGGAAGCTAGGCTGGTAGCCTCGTGCATTTCACAGCCTCCTGTGAAATGCCTGTAATGCTGTGTCTGGATCCCACAGGCCAGCTGTAAAGCGGCATGGAGCCTCCCCTGCCTGGGTGTGTGTCCATCACCTTTTATATCCCTCTTAGTGGAAAGCAAGCTGTTTGTGGAGTGCCTTGCACTTCTAGGGAGCATCATCTAAGAAAAAGGGTTTAAGATACAGCATATGAATTTGTCCCTAAAAGCTTCTGCTTTTTCTCTGCTATAAAAGGGATCAAGGACATATGCTGCCAACTTCCAAAGTCACATGAAATGTCCTCGATCTTAAGGGTTTTCATGCTTTCGAAGTAGCCATAATTGGAGCATGTGAAGGGAGAGATAACCTGCAGATTAGATCCTTTCTGGCAGTGGATCCAGTAGCAGGTGTCAGATGCAAATATCTCCAGTTCAGAGATCTGGCTTTTTACTGGGGCGTGACCACATTAAAGGTTGGCTGCGCCCCTGGGGTTGCTCATCATAAAACTCTGCCTTTTTCATCTCTAGAAGCTTGAAATAAAATTGGGAACCAGGCCAATTATACCTCAGAAAGGTCCCGAGGGATGATAATCACAGCATCCATTTTTGCCTCTTCTCTTGCCTCCTAGCTCCAAGTGGAACAGTGCGAGCAATTACCTTGACAGTATTTTCTACATGTCCCCTTTTGGTCCAGGTTTGCTTCTGGAGATGCCAAGCTGAGCTACAGTGAGGATGATAAGGAACATTTTCAATTCAAAGACATCAGGGATGGGTTCAGCTCAACCTTTGAGAAGATTGTTGAGTCTGACCTTATGAAGGGTACATATTACAGCAGCTTGGACTCTTTGGACGTCCTCTCTCTCACAGACGAGACAGACAGCTGTGTCAGTTTTGAGGCCCCACTCACCCCATTGATCCAGCAAAGGGTCAAGGAAAGCCCAGAACTCTTGGAACAGAAACTGGTAGCCCAGCAGCGAGAAGCCCTTCACCACATGGCTGCTGATAAGCAAGAGCAGGCAGCAGCAAAGCCAGTGGAGGGGGATTTTGGGAGCCCTCTCAGGCACTCAATTACCAGCAGCAGGTCGGAGAACGTGCTGAGTCGGTTGTCCTTGAAGAGTATCCCAAATGGGTTCCATGTGGAAGGGTCGGAGGAAGATGCCACCAAGATCATTAACTCCATCAGGTAAGTCAGTTTCTCCTTCTCAACAAATGATGCTGTTTTTCCTCCTCCACAAATAATCTGAACTGAAAAGCATAACATCTATCCCTAAGATTTCCTGAATGTCCACAGCTCTGAAAGAGCTTGGTATCCTTTTCCATACCAATGGAGAGAGAGGAAGCTTAAAAAGGTGTTGGGGTTTCTTGCTTTGAATGGATGCATCCTCATTTCTCAGGGAGAAGTCACCTTCTCTTCAATCTTTTTTTGCAAATTTGAAATTAAACTGCAGTGTTTCGTTTGGTCTGAAATGAGAGAGGGTTTGTCCAATTTCCAGTTCACAAACATGTTGTTGTTTTTTCATATTTTTCAGTTAGGACAAGAAGCAGTCAAAACGTGGAGTTTTCTGTGGGTTTCATCAGGTTGCATTGCTGCTCCTTGAATTGTTTCTTGTTTCTGTGTAGTGACGCCAGCTTGAAAGACGCGCTGTCAGACTCCGACTCTGACATGGGTAGCACGGAGCAGCTTGACCAGGGCAGCACGGACACCTTGGCGAATGGCTGCAGGGCGGATAGCGAGGCTGCCAAGAGGCTGGCCAAGCGCCTCTACAACCTCGAAGGGTTCAAGCGCTGCGACGTGGCACGCCAGCTTGGGAAAAAGTAAGAGGGCCTTCGGTTTGCAGCCAACCCTACGAGGGGGTTGACTGAGATGGCAGCATTGAGCATGGCCAGCAGAAACACAGCTGTGGCGGGGAGGCTCTGGGGGAGCAGTGGTCCTGCTGGGAGGACGGGGCAAAGGCAGGAAGGGGCAAGCCTGCTGTCACAAGGTCTTTAAGGATGGAGTTGGTGCTGTTGGAGATCCTTCCAGTTGAAACTGGTCCAAGTCCAATGCCCTTGCAATCTGAATCCTACAAGTTGCTTGCAAGTATTGGGCATTAACTTCCACAAGCTGCTGCCCGCCAGAACCAAGAGCTTACCGTGTTTGGTAAGGGCCCAGCAAGACCCTGCCTAAAGCAATCCCCAGGCTGAAGGGTTTGGAATCCAGACCTGGACCTGCACTGGGCTCCCCAGGTTTTTAATGTCTGCACCTCAAAATCTTCTTACTGTAGTGCCCCCTGACCCAGCCTGTATAGATGACATGAAGGGTTTGATGGAGAGCCAGGTACACACCAGAGGTCCAAGCACCTCAGCTGGTAGATTTGTCTGGGTAAGACAGAAGGCAAAAAAAAAAGTGTTTATTCAAAAGTGGGAGAGTCTCTAAGAGACAGAGTAACAGAAATGAGTGCAGCAGTGACAGATTATTTTAGGATGCCAGTGGGTGTGAGGACACCAATCCCCATCATCCTTCTCCCGGATCAGATATAACCTGCGTTGCTGGGGATTTTTTATGTCCTTGAAATGTCTCACTCCTGCCCAGATCAGCAGGACACAACTGCCTTTCAGCAAATACCCCAGCTTTCAGTACCAAAGGTTGTCTGTGACTCCCAGCTTAGTCCCGGGACAGAAGGAGCCCACAAATGATCTCCTAGAGAGGACCTTTGTATCACCTGTCAGCATCCTTGTTCTTCTCTTTTGCTGTGGTTCTTGTAGTGGGTGCATTGCTGGTTGCTGCTCCCTCAGGTCTCGCACCCTTCTCCTTTCTTGCAAGTTTGCCATGCCAGCTTAATGAGTGGGGGAAGCTTCAAGCAATTGGTCTCTCGGTGTTCATCTGAGTGTGTCCCTTTGCTAGTTCCTGCAATCCCCACTCACACCGGCAATCCTCGCACCTTGGAAAGCTGTTTGGTGACCCACATTTGGGAATTGACACAGCCTTCAGAAGAAAACTTCTGTTTTGATCAGCTGGGTTTTTGACATCTGAATCATTTCCCAGCACAAGAACTGGATAGAGCTGCAGGCTCTTGGACCAAGCAGGTGGGTTTGCAGAGCAGAAAAGGAAGAAGGGTGAGGATAGGTGTGTTTTAAGTTGGTCTTGCTCACTTAAGACAATGTAAGACCAACCTACAGCGGTGGGAGCAGGGTGAGTTGTAGTGATGCTTTCAGACCAGCTCCATGTAGGAGGTGGACTGGCTAGGAGGGCTGTTCAAAAAGTAAAATCTGAAAAATGAGTTAAAGCTTTTTAACTCATTTTAAATCCCCCCCCTTTTTTTTTTCTTTGTGAACACTGGCAATTTTCTCAAAAAAAAAAAAACAAAACCAAAAAACAACCCAAGCCCAAAACAATTCATTGTTGTCAAACAAGTAGAAAAGGCTTGATGAACAAGGAAATGAAGGCTGGATATCTACAAATAGTTTCTTTCCAGCTGACACAATTCTGTGAGGTTAAACTCAAATCCAGACATTACCTTTGTCTCTCTGAAGAGCATGTGTTTTGGCAACTGAACTCTCCATGGAAGATTCTTGTTCCTGGATTTGTCTGTGGCATTGTCTCACGCGTCTCTTGCTGGATGGAGGTTGAACTGCCTCAGCTGCCAGACAATGAAGATGGTAGTGCCAACCGCTTCCTTGCAAGGTTTTCCAGGAGAGCACTGTGCTCACAGCACCACGCAGGCAGCAATAGAGCAGGCAGCAGAGCACTGAGAACTGGGTGTCTGTCAGAGTCCCGTGGGCAATATGATAGGGAGTATTTTCCTCCCCTGGAGATCAGGTGAATTTTACTTAGCCAAACTTCTTATGGACAATCTTTTTTTTGACCCAAGTGACTGTGACACAAAAAAGATCCTGGACAATGCAGGCTTAGCTCTGTAGGACAGTGTCATTCAGGGTTTAAAACAACACACATGTGCCCACGTCCAGCCACGCAGGAGTGAAACTGGGAGGTCAGTGAACACTCTTGGTGCCTGGACCTTCCCAAACCAGGCAGAGGGAAGCGTCAAGCTGGAATGTGAGGTGAG
This sequence comes from Larus michahellis, assembly GCF_964199755.1. NCBI lineage: Eukaryota > Metazoa > Chordata > Aves > Charadriiformes > Laridae > Larus > Larus michahellis. The sequence continues at coordinate 1,005,090 of NC_133906.1, read as the reverse complement.
AGGAGGTCTGTAGAGGCTGGCTGTATGACAGGGCCACCTGCCAGAGGTTGCCAGACATGTCCCCGTGGGAAACGCCTTGCTGTTCTTGTGGGGATGTCTCTGTCATGTCTGGGCTGCGTGGTGGAAGTATCACTGGTTCCTGCAAGAGGGGCTGGGACTGACACAGAGAGAGAGAGGGAAGGCCAATTCTTGAATGAGGAAACCAGAGCAAGCACCTAAGCTCCCCTAGTGTAGGCCATGGTCTTGCCCTGGCCAGTGTTGGAGCTCTGTGTCCCAGGCATGCCTGGGGCATGTTAACTGGCTCCCAAGCTCAGAGAGAAGGGTCCCACCAATGTCACCGAGTCCCTGGCTAGACATAGGAGTTTGTGGCTTCCTGGGGGCTGACTGTCTTCAGGCATCCTGGAACACTGTCTGGTTCCCTCGGCAGAGCTGGCGGTCCCTACCTGGTGCTTTTCCAAGCAGAGAGGAACCAAGGGAGGCACCCAGGCTGGGGACTGTTGGCACCACAGCAGCTGGCACAGACCACTTGTCCCGAGAGTCACAAATTCCTTATGGACTCCTGGCCTTCAGCAAGACCCAGTGAGCTGAAGGACAGGCAGCAAGGCCTGCCTACCTTCCTGGGCTGCCCTGATGGGAGAGGAGGGGGAACTTCTTTCCTGTGAGGGTGGCAGAGCCCTGGCACACGCTGCCCAGAGAGGTGGTGGAGTCTCCATCTCTGGAGACATTCCAAACCCACCCGGATGCATTCCTGTGCCACCTGCTCTGGGTGACCCTTCTCTGGCAGGGGGTTGGACTAGATGATCTCCAGAGGTCCCTTCCAACCCTGTGATTCTACGATTCTATGAGAGTGGGGTGAAGGGGAGCTCCCACACACCTTCATCCTACCTGACTATAAATCCAGTTAGGAATATTAATTAGGGTGTAGCGCTCAGTGTAGGCAATGAAGACATCTCGAGAGCAATTCAGCCCGTCCAAGATCTGTGCTGGGCTATAGACATGCCAAGTCATTTGGCTTTAGGGAGCCTTGGGCACGGCCATTCCTTCAAGCCCAGCTTGAAGTAAGTGGGGGGAGTCAGGCACTGTTCTCCCCTGCTGATCGCTGCAGTGCTGCAGTAGATGGCAGTTGTTGCTGTGTGCCCAGTGCCCAGAGTGCCCAAGCAGGTTCCCAGGAGACCTGGTAAATAGGTGCCCAAACAGAAGGAATCAGACTTTTTCTTCTGGGAGATTACACCTGCATGTGTGAGGTGGGACCTGACCTGTGGAAGGGAGAGCACTGGCAGGAATCTGCGTTCCAGTCATTGTGGCACTGCTTCAGACAGACTAACCTGTGGGGCCATGGGGCGATGAGCACACGTTCTTTCCCAGAGCTAGCAATCCCAAATGACAAGATTGTTTCATGAGTGTGAGGCCTTGCGGCTTCATGCAGCTTTGAAACAGTGTCCTGCGCAAAGTCCAGCACTAATACTTATGTCCTGCCTCTCAAAACTCAGCCTGGACCTCTCCCCTGGAGCTGTCACACTGCTCTACCTGATCCCGCTGTGTGTTGTGCTTCCGAACAGCATCCATGACAAAAGCATCCACCTCACAGCAGAAGATGAAACAATGCTGGAAGAAAAGCAATGAGTTCTGCCTGTAACATGTCCCAGGGTGAAAATGGATGTACAACACTTAGCAATGTGCTTTTCATTTTGTGGAGAGAAGGAAAAGGAATTGTATATGGCAAAGGCTGAGCATGTTGAGATCACCTCCCATTTCTTGCCAGCATTCATTGATTATTCTTGCACTTCTGCTACTGGAGTTGTGTAGATAGAGGAACTCCACTGCACCTATTCTGGCTTTAAAGGCAACAAATCTCCAAGCATCCTTCAAAAACATGGCAAGGGAATTGTTTCTGGAGAAGCATTCAGGGATGAGCAGGGCCAGAAGCTCAGCTGAGCTCTCCTGCTCCAGTTCCCAGGGACACCCATCGGACATGCGAGCAAGGTGCTGTGGTGAGAGGGTGGGATGGGAGCCAACGTGGCATGGAGAGCAGGAATACTGCAGTAGAAGGAGGGCACACGTCCCGCAGAGGGAGACGACTAGGTAAGAGAGAAGGTGCCCGATGAGCGCAGGATGTCCTTATGGCCTCCTGGCTGGTTTGGGAGGAGGCTCTGCCTGGCCAGCAGCACAGCAGAGGGGGGCACTGGGGGCCCACATCTCTCATTCTCAGGTGCCTAGGAATGGCGGCTGCAGTGCTAGGCTGTGGGCATGTTAGGGCCCTTTGGAGGTCTTCCAGCAGCCCTCCAAGCTAGGAGAAAGTACCCCTGGGTCTGGGATTATGTCTGCAGTGCCTCGCTGGGAGTCTGCGCTGGCCAGGAGGCAGCAGTCTGCTGTTCTTCTTGTAGGCAGCGTCTTCTTCCCTGATGAAAGGGCTGACTACTCCCTCTTTAATTACAGTAACGAATTTAGCAAGTTGGTAGCAGAGGAGTATCTCAGCTTCTTTGACTTCACTGGCCTGACCCTTGACAAAGCACTCAGGTGAGCTGGTCTCTGGCACTCCCGCGTAGGGCCTGGGCTGGAGAGAGCGGAGCAGCGCGGTGGGTTTCTCCTCCAGGCTTCGCGATGCCATGGAGGCTGTCCGTGTGATAGGAACAGGGACTGGGGGGGAGCTCCAGGTTGTCGTTTAATCTTTGCTTTGGTGTCACGTTTGGCACAAGGTACTGCCACCAAAAGTGGGCTTTGACAGGAGGGACCACAACCTAATTCCCCATGGTGGAGAGCAGCTCCCCCAGGAATCCCATCCTGTACAAAATCAGAGCAAGTGGGAGCAACTTCTTCCCTTGGGACAGACAACCCATCCCGGTGCCATCAAGCCAGAGGTGGGTCATATCTCAGCTGACGGCATGTCTCCCTACACAGCTCAGAGCTGGCTCCATAGACACCATCTGCTTTGCACCTGCAGGGGCTCGGGGGCACACAGGCTGGGGGGAGGACAAAGGCCTTCCTAAATGCTCTAGGGCCCCCTTTCTATCTCCCTCCTTAGCATGGATGCTGCCCAGCAGATTGATCCATGGCGTCTTTAAGTATCACTTTTTCTTTGCAGGACATTCTTGAAAGCGTTCCCGCTGATGGGAGAGACACAGGAGCGGGAGCGGGTGCTGATTCATTTCTCCCGGCGATATTGCCAGTGCAACCCAGAGGAGAGCACGTCTGAAGGTACTGCCTTCTTTCCCTGGTTCTAGCGTCCATTGTGCACGCACAGTGCTCCTGTGTCACACAGCCTCAGGGTCAACCCAGCCACCCACTGCTGGGCCTGAACAGCACCCACGGGACAACCAAGGCTTCTCCCATTCTCTGCCCTATGGATTATCCCTGCCCTGGGAGGGACCGGGGACACCAGGTGCTGTACAGAGCCCCCCAAGAGAGCCAGATGAATCCCCTCAGTATCAGAGGGTCTGAGTGTGGGCTCCCAGGGACCCCTCTCCTCTCAAGTGCGTATCAGCTGTGCTGCTCCTCAGCTGTTCTCTGGATCAGTGGCCATGCTTTGGCTAGCACCAAGGGAGAGGGTGAGGGGTTCTCAGGGGTTGCAAATTGCTGCAGTCGTGGCTTGCAAAGTGGTTGCCGGCAGTGGGCAAATGAGTGGCTGGTGCTAGCTCAGCCCAAGACCTTGTCCATTGAATGGAAGAAGACATTTCCATGGAGATTAAGGAATGCTGTTGGCTTGACACACACAGAAGTTGTGTTCCTTGCATCTACAACTGCAGCAGGAGAAAGCACAATCAGGTAAAATTCTGGGCTCACTTGGTGCTGCAGATTTGGTTAGCTACTTTCAGCCCCTCCCCGTAATTTTTTTTTAAGTAGATATAGTTTCTTCTGACATTTTTAAATAGGAAAGGTCCTTCCTGGTACACGCATGCACATGCACATGTCCAGACATGAGCATGTCCACGTTTGCACTTACATGAGTGGCTTTACACACCTGCTTACAGGCATCTAGAAATGCACCCATGGGTGGAAATCAGGCTGCTGATCTGACAGCAGTGACAGTTGTTCCTCCTCCGCCCCTTCAGCATGCAATATGCCTCTTGTGTCTGAGAGCTCCTGCTTGTGTCCGTCTTTCAGGCTTCTCAAATAGCAGCAGTACCTAGTGTCACTTGAACCCTCCAGTCCCTCTGCCAAGCTCGACACAAGCTGTTCTCAAAACAGAATGACCTCCTTGCCTTTATAAGTGGTATCCCAATAAAGTACAGGATTAGATTTCATTTCCCTGTGATTTTGTGGTGTTCTCCCACACTGATCCAAAGAGGACCTTCCCCCGCGAAGGGGCCTCCACCTGTAGACATTAAGCTGCCGGCTGAATTTTCAGCAGCAGTTCCCAACTGAAATATCCCAAATGCCAAGTCCTGACCCCTCTTCATCGCCTTCCCCTGGAAGCGATCCCCAACATTATTGCATCCACCTTCGCTCCTTTCTGGTCCTTTCTACCCCTCTGGTCCTCAGGTGCCTAACACCCACTGTGGGGGCATGCACACACCAACTTGAGCAGAGGCCACAGAAGGTCAGATCTCCGACTCCATCCCACACCCTTCAGCATGAGGGTGTTTGGAGGGCAATGACTAGTCAAACAAAACACAAACTTTGCCATGGCAATGTGGGTTACCAAGCTGCTGATGAAGCCATGCTACAGCAACCTTTCAGAAGAGAAATTAGATCCCAATTCTGAACGCTCTGCAAGAAGGTGCCTGCTAATGCAAACATGAATTAAACCAGAAAGTTAAACGAAGCCAGAAAGTTAAACGAAGCCAGAAAGTTAAACTCTTCCGTAACTGCATGGCCCTTAGTGGAGATGTCACTGCTGCTGGTAGGACCCATTTTAAAAATGTTACGCTCCTGAACGGTACAAAACTATTAAGAGCAAAGAAAACTGGATCTGTGAAACGCATTACTGCTGCTGTCATCATGACCTATTCATTAACATTTAGGGCCACAGCATCGTCTGTTATGGTGGCACCACATTTCACAAAGCTGGGCAGGACCACTTACTGCAGGCCACTGTAAACTGAACGAGTCCCAAGCAGGACAGAGCTGCACTCAGTACTGGAATTGAATGGAGCTTGAAAAACACAATTGTAATCCAAGTAATGCTTAAAGCTGATGCAATGGAGGGAAGCAAATTGGCTCCTTCAGGTCACATCTTTTGCAGATACTGCAAAAGCATGCAATAGATGCGTGGTAATTTGAGAAAGCTGTTGCAAGCGCTTTCTTTAGAGAGCAGTTTCTTCTTGCTGCATCCAGCCTGAATTGGCAAAGGATGTTGCACTAAGATGAAATTTGAGCCACTGTGTATTATCTAGATTTCTACAGAAATACCTGTGGCTGTGATGGCCTATTGGCATAGAGGCACGATAGAGTCAAGACAGCTTTGTCTGTAGATGACCAGGTGGCTGAGAAGGTCTTAAAGCCCTCTAAGACATTTCTTTACATGCTGATTCCACTGATGGAGTCACGGCTGTTGCAACACCACAGGTCACTTCAGCCTGTATGACGGGATGCTGCAGATGAGGGTGTCAGAAGCTCTGACCTGCAGACCAGGGTGGCTCATTATTCTCTCACAGATAAATGTGTCTTGGACACATTATTAGTGCTTTCCTATACTGATGAAGCCCAGACATGGAAGAACTCTATCATTGTGTTGTGACAATATGTGAGCCAAGAGAAAAAGTGAATGCAACTGAGCCAAGCAACAGCAAAAGAATAGCAGGTTTTGGGACACCAGCTCCACCTTGGGGCCATGTGGGACATGATTTACCTGACCAAAGTGATACGGTAAAGCCAGGTGAAGATGTCAGCCCAGAACCTCCCACAGAGACTCCGAAGTACACACTAGGGAGGATGTTCTCCTAAACCCAAAGCTGCTCCTTGTGAAAGTGAAGGAATTGTCTTAGGAACCAATTCTCTCTTGAAGGGGGATGTCCATCACATCACATCCCCAAGATTGTCAGCCCTCATAGAGAAATAGGTAGTGTTCCCATGAAAAACCCTTCTTTCCTCAGAGACGATGGTTCTCACAGGAAAGGGAGAAGCTCACGTGCTCTGTTGCCTTCATCCTGGGCTTGTGTGTTTGGTTGCCTTTAGCTGTCAGTGATTAGAGCTTCGTCTTGAGCAGGGGATGCTCAGGGCGTGTCACTCTTCCACACAAATTGTGCCTTTGTTTAGTGGCTGACTGGGGTGGGGACGGGGCACAGCTGGCTCTCTGTGGCTGCACATCTACCCCCATAAGAGGAGACCAGTGTCACTTCCCCAGCCACGCCTGGGGGTAAGTCACAGCCTGACCCTAGGGCACCAATTCAGAGAGCAGCACGCACAAGGGAAATAAGCCAGGAGCATCCTGTCATGTCCGGCTTGGTCTGTGGAGCAGCCCATCCATGTGAGCACACCACGTCACGCCAAGAGCAGGGCCAAAGAACCACGGCTGTACTATTTCTGCCCCTGCCTCCTCCCTGGTGCTTTCTAGCCATTTTGTGAGGCCCTTGCAGGAGCAGTTCATGTGCCAGAGTGTATTTGCATCTCACTGTTGTGAGGTGCTGCATGGAGGCCGCTCTCTTGAACTTCAGGACACAGCATGGTTTTGAAGTAACAGCAATCCACCAGGCTACCGAGTACAGAAGAGGGTGCAGTCTCACAGAATCACAGAATGATAGGGTTGGAAGGGACCTCTGGAGATCAATCACCCAGTCCAACCCCCTGCCAGAGCAGGGTCACCCAGAGCAGGTGGCACAGGAACGCGTCCAGGCGGGTTTGGAATGTCCCCAGAGACGGAGACTCCACCACCTCTCTGGGCAGCGTGTGCCAGGGCTCTGCCACCCTCACAGGAAAGAAGTTCCTCCTCATGTTGAGATGGAACTTCCCATGTTCAAGTTTGTGCCTGTTACCTCTTGTCCTGAAGGGACAAGACTGTCACATGGAAGGAAAACTTCATGTGAGTTTTATTAAGTCAGAGAGCCAAAAATGCTGCATGCATTTGTAGTAATAACGTTTGTTGAACAACTCAAGAGCTTACAGGCTGCCTGGGAACAGTGGCTAAAGACCTCAGGACGAACCCCTGAGGTGACTGTGATCAGCTTGGGGGGAAACTAGTTCTGTTTGTCAGGGTCTCTGCCCCATTCTGCAATGGCATTGGCCAAAATGGATATGGAGGAAGGTTCAGTGGAAAGTCTGTTCTTTAGAAAGCCATTGACAAAACTAGTTTAAAGCCAATTACCTGGTGACCATTTCAGGAAAATGTAAAGTTTGAAGGCAAAGAGGATTATTTTTTTTAACCTATCTTGCGCAGTTGAAAGAAACAGGTATTCTTTAAGGTCCCCAGCCTTTGTTTTACAATGGGAGGGCTGCCAAGACAGCAAACATCGAAACCACGTGGGAAGGGAAGTAATCATAGCCATCTGACTGTTGTGTGTTTCAGATGGGATTCACACGCTCACTTGTGCCCTGATGCTGCTAAACACAGACCTTCACGGCCACGTAAGTAGTACTCCGAGATGCATCCTTCCTTTCTTCCTTCCCAGGATAGAGGTCTGTCCCCTTATGCAGGATTTGTAGCTGGAAAATTGAGATAGGTCAGCAGAGAGTACTCTGACCAGCTCCAGGAGGAATTTTGGGTGTCAGGCCCAGACCTGGGGACAGTCATCTTAGCGTCACTCCACACTCAAGCCAGAGGTGTATCTCCTGCTGACATCGGTTATCTTATACAGGCACAGGCAATGCAGCTTTCTTCTCAGGACCTGTTGCACACGCCAGCCCTGTCCCAGGAGCTCTCATGGAGAGGTCTTCACCACCAGTCTCTGTGGAGCTGTTTCTTGTGGTGCAGACTGAGGCTCCCCTCACCCCAGAAACTGCTGCAAAGGAGTCAGTGGTTTCATACAGGTCTAGATTTCACCTTTTCTTCCCAAAACACAAAGTAAGTCCCAGGTTTCCTTTTCCCCAAGATGTAACAGACAGCCACGGGAGAGTTTCCTATCAGAGAGGCCTCTGGACGAAGAGCAGAGTGAGCAGAACTCGGTGCCCAAAGGTGTGCTTGGAAAACAGCAGAGGCTGTTATGAAGATCTCCCACCAGCTTTTAGAGGCTTTTTCGGGTAGGATAGGTTGGATTTATTCCTAAAAGGTCAAACAGAGTGTAGAGAGGAGAGCAGAGTAGTACAAAAAATAACTGCAGAGGGGAGATAGATGGTCCTGGGCATAGGGGACAGCACTGGGACCCCTGCCATAGCGTACACCCAGGAGTGTGCACGGACTCTGTGGCCTGCTCGGTGCTGTGGAAGGCTGTAGGCATCGCTGACCCAGATCTCCTCCCTGCTCTCCAGCCTTATGGTGCAGACATAGAGCATGGCTGTGAGCCTTAGGGGACTGTGCCCCCTTTACAGGGGCAAAGGGGCTCCTCAAGTCTCGGGTCGCTGAAGTACCTTCTTTCATAACCCCCCTGAGAGCTCAGACCTGGAGCCACAAACTCCCCAGAAGTTGTGTTAAGGTAGAAGTGGTATGGGGGGGACGGCTTGTTATAGCAGCCCGTGCATGTGAAAGCCACACCCCCTTTTTCTTCTCCACAATCCCATGATTTCCAAGCTGTATCATCAGAGTCCTCTTCTGCCTCCAGCTGGTAACAATTTGTTTTGCATCTGCAGAGACTTCCCTGATTCTCTCTCCACTAAACTGCTAATGAGGGGACAGCAGGCCATAACCTAGCTCTTTTTTTGCATACTGGTTTATAATCACCTTAGGGAGGAGCCTTTTTCCATGAGGGTGGGAAGAGGACACTACACTAGTGCTCCTCACCTATGATGGCAAAGATTCGAAGGCCACCAGCTTCACCGGTGCCATCCTGACAGTCCACCTGACAGTCCAGCTGGGAGACCCTCCCCGTCATTACAGCACAGATACTGCCTTCATGACAAGGTTTGAACGCAGCAGTCAGTGAAGGGAATTACTGGTCTCAGAAAGGCATCCTTTCCAGATGTGCATTGTGGCCTGCGCCGAGCTGGTTACAGCTGCTGCAGCCTCATCCTTTGGGGAAGTCTCTGCGTGAGTGCGATAGCAGTGGGGACAGCTTCTGGGAGGGTCTCATGCAGCAGTCATCCTTCAGCCGAAATGGTTGGAGCCAAGGACATATTTTCATCAAAGCATTTCCTGCAGCAGCAAACGCAGCACTGTGGCAGAAGGCAAACTATGCAACTTCGCTCCAAAATAATCTTATTTTTGTCTGTTCTTTTTAATTAAAAACAATTCAAAATATGTCTCTGGGAAGATAGAAAATATTGAAAAGACCAAAAAACCCATAAGCCTCCAAAACCTTACCATTTCTGTTTTTCATTGACAAGCTGGCTAAGAGGCCTGGTAAGAAGAAATGATCTCATGCTATATATGCAAAGAAAAAAAATAGCTTTCTTTTGACCAGGTGTAGAAATGCCTGAGCTTTTCTTTGAAAAAATCTTCTCTTTATTTTTCTGCGTGTGTAACGTTAATTTCTTCTTCTGCTTCTCCTCCTTTTTTTTTCTTCCTTCTGCTCCTGGAACCTCTCTTTCTGCTCTTTAACCCTTTACCAGGTGGTAAGTGCAGTCATTCTAGTGTTTTGCTTTAAAGCACTGGCATTTGACTTGTTTTTTTTCTGTGTTAAAAAAAAAAAAAAAGGATTTTTGTTTGTGTGGATTCCTAAGTGGTTGTGCAGTGTCCTTCACTACTTAGCAACCCATTAGCAGCTGATATGCATCACATGAAATTCTCCCTGTGTAAAGAAACCTCCATGAACTGCAGTGTACTTGGGATTGTGTGACTTGATCTCCCACCCCTTTTTGTTAAAGATGCTGTCATGATATTGCATATCACTTTTAATTTTATTTCCTTTTTTATTATTGTGTGTGCGTTTCAGTGTTTTACTGTGCATTGCCATGGAATGGGAAATTCCTTCGGTTAGGAAAGGGTGGTTGATGTGTCTCTCTAAAAGGGCAGTTCCCTACAGTAGTGTCTCTAGAATGGGCTAGTTCATCATTCCAGCAGTGACATATACTGAGTTCAGGCTTAAAAGTAATGAGAGTGGTTTTAAAACATGAGATTTGCACCTGGCCACACTGGAGTTTTGCCTTAGTACTGTTGATTTTCTACCACAGGTGCACACAGACCCTGTTTCCAACTGTCCAGAAAACTTACTGTCTTTAAAATGAGATGCTCCATTTTCATAGAATCACCTGGAGTTGGTGTTTAAAAGCCAGCAGTCACCAACAAGCATTACGAGCCTTGTAGTATAATCCAGGTTGTTGCAACTCTCTACCTTGCTCTGCTGGTGCTGTTTGAGCTCCAGGAGATCCTGTGAAAAAGTAAGTACTCCTCTGTTCCATCTCTGCCCATTGGAGAGAAAGCTCTGGGATGTCTCCTTTTCAACCATCAGTGTTATCCCTCCTTGTTCAGGACAGCTGACCATGGAAAGACAGTGATAAATCAACACCTATGCATCACCAGCACTCATGGTTGCATTTTGGTACTTTATCAGAGCCCAGCTTCTGGAGTCACATTGTAATGTGACAATCTTTAGCGTCTGTTCAATAAGTGGGCCAGCAGCTCTCATGGCCACTGAACAAAGCTTGAAATGGGATCCCTGGCAGCTCACAACTTCTCATGTCCATCACTGTTGATCCTACAAACCCTGTGATATTCTCCTTAAGCCAAGCTTGCGGTCTGGTGTTAGCAATAGCAGTGCGTTAGTAGCACTGGGAGAGCTGAAGAGCTCTGATATACGAGCAGCCACTGGTGTCACCTGCAGAGTGACAACAGTCTGACCACAGCAGCTTTGTGTGGTCCAGGGGTCATTGGTACCCAAAGTTTGTGGGTTTGTTACCTGGAGTGGGGTGATTTTGTTTCTGCAGCCTAGAATAGATCCACTACCAGATCCCTTGGTCCAGTCAGACCAATGACTCTCACTTCATGCTGAAGCATAAATGTCATTGTTTGGCTTTTTTTCCTCAAAAGAGCCTGAGTAAAAACAGGGCCTGCTAGGGGTGTCGTGCTCCTGCTGGGGAGCTTGAAGGAGATGTATCCCACTCACTACTTTGCAGCTGAGATGCTTGATGCCTGGAGCCTCCAGCTCAGAAGCTCAAGTGGTTTAACACCTCACAAAGGGAGTGCTGGGGAGGGCACCCCAGACAGCCACCCTTCAAGGCCTCTTGCCCCCAGGAACCTGCTTCATCTCCTGGGGCTTTCACGTGGCACCTGCTTTTCCCACTGAGCACCCAGTTCCATACTCACCTGCCCAGCCTCCTAATGCTGGGACTTGGCAACAGCCAAGGTATGCCAGACTACAGTCCAGAGTCTTCTGGAGGTAGATAGAGCATCCTAGACACCTCAGGAGATGGTCTGCAATCATCTTAGGTGAGTCAGCTCAGCAGCAGATGTCTGAGGCCCAGAGGAGGCAAGAACCCAACTGGTAACAGGGGAGTTACACTAGGTTGAACCAACAGGACATCAGGATCAGCCCTGTCTACCCAGCATCAGATCAGTCTCATCCTTCCTAATTTATTCTTATGCACTCTAACCACCATCGTGCAGCTTGTCTCTGCATCTGTCCATTCTCATACACTGTCGGCACCCATCCACCTCTGTCCACCCATTCCCATACTGTCTCTACCCATTCGTCTAACCATCCATGCCTTCTCATCTATTTAATCCACTGCTTGCTCCCTTGCTCTCCATCCAAGCACACCACGGTGCTAGCTGATTGTCTGACACTGAAGTCTCATGCTTTGCTGCATGGCTTGGAGCAAGCAAAGACGAGACTAAGTTCTTTTCTGCCAGGGGGACATTTTGGGAGTAGTGGCTAGGTGGGGCTGTGAAGCAGCCTTGCTGGCTCGTTCTATTGCTGGTAAGATATTGCGACTGATACACTGCGAAAAAAGCAAAATGCCCCCATCTGTGTGGCTGGCCAGACATGAAGATGCATCTCCCTACCCAGACGTCCCAGTTCAGCAAGGGACATCGAGCGTCTGAACACTGAGCTTTGAGGTGTGCAGATACATTCCCCTGAAGATTATGTCCACACGTGATGATCTTGCTGAATCAGCAAGATGGCCTGCTGTGTAAGAAGGTGCCCCACGGCGCCCTCGTAGTGGCCCTTTCCAGAGTCGTTCCTGGGATTCCCCGTACTTCCTAAATTCTGTTGCGCTGTGAAAGCTTGGGCAGTCCCTGGTGCTGGTGCCGTTGATAATGAGGCACTTGTGATCACAGAACTGTGTCTTTGCAAGTGTTGATCAAGTGAAGCTGCAAAGTCGGTGTCCTGGAGTGGTGTTTTGTTTTCTCTATTCAGCTGGCGTTGATTTGGAGGCGCTTGCAGGGCTTTGTATTTGGGTGGTGGGCTCCAGCCCACTTCTCAAAGCAGCAAGTGTTAAGATATTGTTGACTTGAGGTTGTATTGCATCTGAGCCACCTGTGCTCAATCCTACTGACAGCCAGCCCGAATCCTGCCCCTGACTCTGCAGTGCTTTGACAACCTTGTCCAACAAGCCAATTCACAGTATCAGCACCCTTGCTGGAGCTTTCTCATCACCTCTTCTGGTTGTCAGAGAAAGGGTATGTTTTCATCCTTTCCAATTGCTCAGCAATTAGCTGCTTTTCCACAGTGTGGCTGCTGTCTCTGTTTGAGCTCAGAGATCTTCTTGTGCAAGAGAAAGAGACAGGTCACAGAACAAGATGGTCTTTAAGGTCCCTTCCATCCCAAACCATTCTGTGATCCTATGAATAAAAAAAGAAGCCATCCCCTGGGAATTAATATATGTCCTGGACGCAATACGCGAGAAACCCAAAGAAGGGCCTGTGAGGCGGGTAACTCGTGCCACTTTATCTCACTGTATCCACTCACTTCCTAAAATGTGTTGGCCTCTGCGTTCATTGCTGGATCACTGCAACGAGATCCCTGCAGGCGGAAAGACCTGTGCTGTGCACTCTGCCTTCCTGCCTCGAGGCCGGGTGGGGGGGACGCGTTGAAGGAGTCACCTTCTCTCTGTGCAAAGTAATTTGGTGCCTCGAGGTCTCAGGCAACATACCTACCTCACCTCCAAACTCCCTCCCTCATGGAGGTGCATCACTGCAGTTTTTACGCGCTCTCTCACCCTCCTTCCTTTCTTCATCCACACGCCACTGTGCTGCTGGCTTTTTTTTTTTTTTGCTTTTTTGCTTCCACCCCCCCCCGCCCCGCCTCCCTGTAGTTCCCTGGCCAGCGAGTCCACAAATCTCTCTTCCCTGTGCTGAAAAATCCTAGCATGCCTGCAGGTTTCCCCGCAGCTCTTCTGCAGCTAGTGTACCCACTGAACACCAGCTGGCAGTGGCCTCTAGCTATGGGGTCCACTTATGGGCATCAGCCATGGGGCTCCCCTGTGAGAAAGCAAATATGGCTGAGCCACCGTGTCCCCAGGCACTGCAGATTTGTAACGGTGCTTTATCCCTCTTTTTCTTGATCTCTGAAGGGTGCCAGCTCATCTGGAACTGGCACCAACAGGAGGCATAATTAAGTGTATCAGACAGAGCTGCTCAAAGGCAGCGCTGGCTCCCTGTGTCACCAAAGAGTGTGTCTGCACACACAGATGGCAGGTGGGGGGGGCACTGTGGGCTAATCCCAAGGCCTCGCTCTTTGCTGATGCTTTCACTTGGGGAGAAGCCTCCGGGTCATCTGTTGTGCATGTTTCTGGGCAGGGGTTTCTTGTGTCAGGCTCTTTCAAGAGGTTATTTTCTTGCACAGAGGACACATCTTGCCCTGTGGGGCACGTCCTATATCATCTGCTGCAGCTCCATCGCCTCCCGGTGACCGAGTGAGGCCCTTGTTCTTCCTCACTGAGTCCCTAAGCAGGATCCTGAGTCTGTTGTTCTTGGCCATTCTCCCAGGTCCTCCTGGATGGCCACCCTGTCGATACTTTGAGGCAAAGCCCACCCAGTGCCAGGATGCTTTTGGGATCCCTAGGACCGCTGGTGGCAGCTCATGGTGTCCTCTCACTAACTCCATTGCCCGCTCCATGTAATGTCACCACAGGGTCTGTCCTTGGGGACTTCACTCCAGGGTTGAAGGCTGCAATATGTCGTGGCACTGGGAGACACCTGCCTTTCCTTTGTGATGTCAGACTCCTTTTTCTGAACCCTACAAGTCCCAATGACTCTTCCATGCTGCTGTTCCAGTCCTTTGGAGAGGTAGGATAGCAGGGGAGCCTTGGAAAAAGGCTGCCTGCCTCCAGCCCCTCGACGTTTGCAGGCTGAGAAAGTGACTCACCTGGCTACGGCGAGGAGTAAAGGGTTTGGGAAGACAGATGCCCCAGACAGACATCAGGGATGCCAGATGACCTGGCAGCATCAGGACCAAATAGTCTTGGCATTAGTTGGTGATGAGTGTGTTCCAGGTTGCAAGATTCTCCCAGTGTACGTGTATTGCCCTCACATGCCACAGTACTCGGGTTCATGCAGTACCAGCAGCTGGATCATCTCTCTTCTGATCAAAAATAACAGTTTCCATGAAGGATGAGTCATTGCCCGATGATGGCTATCTTCAGATGCTGACACTGCGTGCTCACACAATTTCACACACGGCAGGCTTGGAGACCCATCCAAGCATTGCAATTTCAAGGCAAGTCTGAGTGCTTGTCTTAAGTTTTGAGACACAGACCCTGTACTGGCACCAATCTCGAGACCAGAGGTGAGATCATTTAGAAAGTTTGGAGCAAGTGCTGGAGAGGTTATTTTCAGGTGTTTTATCTCCACCATTAAAAAAAAGAGGTCATTTGAAACATTTGGGTGCTGGCATGGTCAAATAAAGCAAATAGCTCAATAGAAAATCAGAGCAGCAGACCTTTCAGCTTTGAGTTCTTGATGCAAACCCAGGCTTCACCACTACATATTAAATCATTCTTAAAAAGACACTGATTAAAGTCAAAACTCTCCAGAAGTTTAATGAGCTGCTTCTTTGCCTTACAGAATATTGGCAAAAAGATGTCATGTCAGCAGTTCATAGCAAACCTGGATGGGCTGAATGATGGGAAGGACTTTGCAAAGGATTTGCTGAAGGTAACGTGATATAAATAGATAGGGGGATACTGTCATTATTATTGTAGTGGCACCTCGTCCTGCTGGGACACTCTCAGCCCTTGGATCAGCATTTTCCAGTGCACAATTTTTTCATTAGAAGGAATGTAACCCACATGGATAGCTTCTGCTAAATTGCAGTGAGACACCAGAGGTCTGTTCCCAGGTGGTGTTTTGTCCAGATTTGTGGCATATCTGCCCTCAGAGCATACCAAGGGTCCCACTCCCCCATGGTAGCTCTGCGATGCACCAGGCAAGGCAACCCTTGCATAGAACAAGGTACCCCCCACCTCCAAATACGACCATCACTTCCATGTAATTAGATGTAGTGCTCCAACACAACTAGTTCAGTGCCATACGATATTGGTTAAACACCCCAAAGTGAGTATTTTCTTCTTCCACGTGGTTTAACACCACCACTGTTGTCTGCGCCTGCTGCAGGTCCAGCAACCTGACCTGGATTTTGCTCTATGGAAGGAGGCTGAAATGACCGGTGCCACGTCAGGGGTGTCACATCATGCTTTAGACAACACCCCCGCCTCCCAGCAGACCTCACCCTACCCCACCCCTCTGTATGGTCAGGTCTACCTCCACATTCTGCTTTCCTAGCCCATTCCTGCTTCTTTCCCAGTGCCCCAGGGAAGCCACTAGAATTTTGCACAGGAGAAACTGGAAAAACTGATCCAAAATGTCATTTGTCCCTCCCCTGCCTCTCAGGGCAGTGTTCAAGACTCCACTGTCCCTTTCCCCTAGTTGAGACCCTGGTGGTGTCTTGCATATCCCAGAGTCTTCTACCATCTTTGTGTAGGCCAGGATTCACTCAGGACTAGGCGCAGCACCCAGAATTAGTCAAAAATGCCATAGACAGGCTCCTGAGGAAGGCTGGCTGCGAGACCCCTCTGCTGCTGACGTGTCCAGTCCAATACCTAGCGTGGCACATAGACAAGAAAGGGTCTAGCAGGACAGCAGTTCTCCTGCTCGCTGGTGACTACTTCTCCAGAACGACTCAGCAAGGAAGGTATCTCTCCAAGAGCACAGACAAGGTGTGGAGAAGAAGGTCTCCACAATCCAGACATGTCTTCCATGAGAGACACGGCTAATACCATGTTCTTGTTTCAGACACTATATAACTCCATCAAGAATGAGAAGCTGGAGTGGGCCATGTAAGTATATGTTAAGCATTTGAGAGATAGTGTGTCTTTCAAAGTAGCTGACAGGTCTTGAGTCATGTTTTTAGCCCCAGAAGCTCCCAGAACATTTCCTGCCAAGCCCTTAAAAGGACTGAAGTCCCTCCTGCAGGCAACCTGAGTTTATTTATAGCTTAGTCACAAAAGCAGACAGGGAGGTTGGTCCACAAGCATGATCTAAAGGAAAGGAATGCCCTCTTTGTTTATTATTACACCTATAAAATGCTGGTCCCTCTCCAGGTGCTTCAGAAGCCTTTGCACAAGTAGCTCAAGATCTGGGTTATTTTGGTCACTGAGAATTTCCACGTCTTCCACATAGTTTCTTCTGGAAATAGAGAATCACTCAGGCGGGAAGAGGCTTTGTGAGATCTCCAGTCCAGCTTCCTCCTCAGATTATGGCCAACATTGAATTCAGATCAGGATGCTCAGGGCTTTTTTCCATTTGGTCCTGAAAACCTCCAAGGAGAGAGATCCCACAGCCCCTCTGTATTCATGAACCAATGCTTAATTATTCTGAGAGTCACCTTTTTTTTCTTATCCATTTGAAACCGCTGTTGTTTTGATTTATGCCTACTGACTCTTTTCCTCCTGCCATGCACCATAGTGAAGAGCCTGGCTTTGTCCCCTTGATAACCTCCTCACATGTATTGGAAGGTTGCCATAAGGTGCCCCAAGGCCATCTCTTCTCTAGACTGAGCTAGTCCAGTTCCCTTAGTCACTTCTTACATTACAATTGCTCCAGCCCCCAGGCATCTTGGTGACCTCTGCTGAGCTCTCTCCACCTTGTTGATGCCCTTTCCTGTACTGGGGGCCCAATACTCTTTGCTGCACCAAGATATGTTGTAAAGAGTGCAGAGTAGAGGAGGATGATCATTTCTCTTAGCCTCCTCACTGTGCCGCTGTTACGCAGCCCAGAATGCTCTCAGCCTCTGTTTCTGCCAGGACACAGTGGCTGGCTCCTGTTCATCTTGCTGTTCACCAGAAGCCCCAGGGCCTTTTCTGCAGAGCTGCTCCCCAGCCGGTCAGCCCCAAATGACCCTTCTGCAGGATCACTCCACGCCAGTGCAATACTTGGGTGCTGCATTTAGTGAGGCTCCTATCTTGAGTGATGGCCTCTCATTTCTGTGTCATCCGCAAACTTGATGAGATGCAGTCTATCTCCTCCTCCAGATCATCATTTTTTACCCTGAAACAAGTCTGGGAACAGCTAGCATGGTGGCCTCCATTACAGGTTCACTCAGTCCTTCGTCCCCTGCTCTGCTACCCACCCCTTGCCCAGAACACAGGTCAGGACCCTCAGTGAGGGATGTGCTGTGCTCCCCAGACCCAACACCTCCCCACCACTGCCATGGGGAGGCCCATGAGAGACCTGGAGCCTTAAGCTGACACAGTGGATATTTCCCTTCCCTTCCCCTCTTTAACCTCAGACCTCTCTTGTCTCCAGAGGGTTGTGGGACTAGGTGGGACCACCTGGGCCATTAGCTCCATCACCTGCTCTTCTCCTCATATTGTCCTGGCCAGAAAAGTGTCTGGAGACCACTTCATCCTAGCTCCCTCCCCAGCTACCTGGCTCAAGCTTTGCAGAGTGGAAGCCTCCATTGCCAGCCGTGCTCTGATGACAGCGGTGCTTGCTGTGGGACAGTGTCTCCACAGCCAGCCAGTGGCCCTGGAAGGGCAGTGGTTTCTTAGTGGGTCATGTAGCATCGATTTCACTTTAAAAATAATCTTGCATGGCATCTGTGTGAGAGGAAGGCAGCGATGCCAGCTCTGCAGCAGAGACCCAGTCGCCGGTGAACGTAGTCACGAGAGGGAGCTCTGTAGCTCCTCAGAAGGTGCCGGTGGGACCGTTTATGTAAGGGGAGTTCATCAGAAGTGCATCTATCTGCTGGCTGGATGCGGGCAGCGGTTACACAACGCCTGCCAGCACACGCTCCCTGGCTCAGGCACATCCGAGGGATGTCAGACCCGGGGATCCCACTGCAGCGATGCAGTTCTAGTCAGCAGCAGCTAGCCACCCTCCTGCCCTCAACCACCCACCCTGCTTGTATCCTTGCACCCCCTCATTCTCCCCACGCTGTCCTGGGACCTGCCTTGCTGCAGCGTCTCCTGCTTGATTGCAGATGGACAGGCTGCAACACGACAGACCTCTCAGCTCCTCCGCCGCGGGACAGATGCTCCCTGACGTGGGGTACCTGATTTTGTTTCAGAGACATGGTACTGAGTCATAACCTTGCACAGCAAGACCCTCCTCTCCCTGCTTGCCTCTGCTTTCTGTCATCCGTCCCAGGGAATGAAATGCCCTTGCTCACAAAGCCCAACCAGACAGGCCGGTACAACCATCATCCCAGCAGCAAGCAGGAGCTCAGAAAGGTCCCTCTGGGGCAGCTCAGAGAACTGAGCCTCACTAACTCCTCACCCAGGCATAGTGTCTGGGCTCTGCTACAGCCCCAGGACTCCTATGGCTGCTGAGGACTGAGAATTTATCCTTCTCTTCCAAGAGGTGCCTGATGCTTTGGCCATCTACTTGCTGCAGGTGGGGAAGTGTGGCATTTTACTGCTCACATCCCACCTAATGGATTCAGCCCTGTGTCATTCCTGAGTTGAGGTTTGGTCCCAATCTAATCTGCAACCTAAGGTGACCACTCTTACCATTTGGGCTTTGACATGTATCACACTGGGCAGAAATTCCCTGTTTGCTCTCCCTCCTTAATGTCCCAGGGACACTGGGAAATACCACGTCCCATACAAGTTCTGATTTCTATGTGACAGAGTAGGTTTTACTCCAAACAGGAAGAGGCAGGCTTGGTGGAGTCAGTGAATGCTTCCCTAAGCTGCTCAGCCCTTGCTGTCCAGGGTCCAGGACCAGGAGATCTGTGAGGAGACACAGTTTTTATGGCAATGACTAGCATTTCTTGCACTCTGCTGGCCCACCCTGAGGACACAAATGGGGAGCTGATGTATAACCTATTTCAGGGTTTGTTGTTTTTTGATCAAGTGGCCCATCTCCCCGATGTCTGCAGAGCTTTTGTTCCTCAGAGATGCAAAGGACATTCCTCAAGCTCCTTCAGTATCTAGGAGGCCCCAGGGGCTGCCTCTCAGAGGCTGAGAAACCCCAGTGATACCTGGTCTTCAGCAAAAGACCTCCTTAAGATCTGGTTTTAGGGCACAGAATTGGAGACTCTCCCTGTGAAATGCCCTCAGCAATGGTGTGTCTGCAGTTTCCTGGTGTTCAGACAAGCACCCATTCCCTTACCTGTTTTGAGTAACCTGACAGTGGGATCACTGGGACAGTTACTTACCACCCGTGCTCCTTCCAGATATGTCCAGATCACCACCATTGGCACACTCTGCGTGTTACAGTCCCCGCATCCCCTTTCATTTTCTTTCATTGATTAGTCTTGTAATAAGTAACTCTCTTTGAAACCAAAGCAGATAGGGTACACTGTGACCCAGCCCACGTGTCCTCCACTCAATCTCTTCTCTGACTTTGTTTCCAAGCGATGAGGACGAGTTGAGGAAATCACTCTCGGAGCTGGTAGATGACAAATTTGGAGCCAGTGCGAAGAAAGTGACAAGGATTGTTGACAGCAGCAACCCCTTCCTGGACATCCCCCAGGCGCTGAACGCAGTAACCTACAAGCATGGTGTCCTCACACGTAAAACCCATGCAGACATGGATGGGAAGAGAAGTACGTGTTAACGGGACAGGAGGAGATGTTACCCAGGCAGTACCAGAGCCTTGCCCTAGCATTCTCCCTTGCTTTCCTGCTGAAGGCATTTCCTCACCACACCTCAGGGAATACAAGAGAGATCCCCAAATCCATGAATGCCAGGGCACAGGGAAAGGAATGTGTTTTGAGACATTTGTAGACATGAATGTTTTCAGGAGGCCTCAGTCTTCCCTTCTCACTGCCAAGGAACATAGCAGTGCCTGTCCCACACAGATGGACCTGGTCTTCCATCCTGTTCATGGGCATAATCCTGAATCCCACACACTGAGCAATGGGGTGAGGCTGGTTCCACAGCAGTTGTCCATCCCAGCCCTGACCCTGGGGACAGTCTGGTCTTCGAAGCTTTGTTCCTGTCCACGTGCTGTCCAGTTGCTATATGATGGCTGGGCAGCAGGATGCCTCATAGCTCTGCTGTCAGCATATGAAAGGTACAGGAAAATATATTTGGGAACTGTTAATGAGCAGAGATTAATGAAACCTTGGATAACCCCTTTTGCTAATTGACATGACTGTCCCAGCCACTGCAGCCAATTAAAAATCTTGAGTAGATGTTACCACCAAAGGTCTCCCTTGCTTCCAGCACTTTCATAATAGCCCATGCCTGCAGGATCAGCAGTCTTGTGGTGAAGGAGAAGTCTCCCCTCACCTCCCGCCCCTCTCCAGCAAGCTCTCTGTCCCCAAGTCCATCAAGACGGCTGGTGGTAATGCTCCCTCCTCAGTGGAACAGAAGCTGCCTTATCCAGGGCATGTCTGCCTAACTCATCTGAAGCAGAAGAGCTCAGGGAATGTCTGCTCCTCAAGAATTTAGTCTAAGTAACATGAACCTGGGTTTGGAGGAGCAGAGACTTCCTGCACATGTCCACTGGTACACCTGTACCAGCTCATCTCTGGTTTTGACCTGCTTGTGTTCCTGCTGGGAGGCTGCATCTCCCAACCCATGTCTCTCAAACACGTGTCCCTGCAGACAAGCCACTCATAAGCAATAGCATGGAGTTGTATGAGGTCTTGGCATCAGTGCATGCCTGTGGTGGGTCAGGAGAAGGGTTGGTTTCACCAGCAATGTGAAAGTCAAGCAGCACTGGCAGAAGCAGACATGTATAATTAAATGTTCTTCCTTTTTTAGCTCCCAGAGGAAGAAGAGGTTGGAAGAAATTTTATGCTGTTCTTAAAGGGACCGTCCTTTATTTACAAAAGGTAATCACGGTGGACTATCCCATTTTCTCTTTCATGCTGTCTCCAAAGCAGTCATGCTGTCTTATGCAGGAGGCCCACAAATGCAAGTAGAGGTGAATCCGTGTCCTGATGGACACCTACATAGCTCCTCCAGACACCAGTATACAGAACTGGAGGATGCCGCCATCTTTGGTTGTGGTGTTCAAGCTAAGGGACTATCCACAGCCTCAGAAGAAGGCCATACGGGCAGCAGGATGAAAGAGGGAACATTGAGGCAAGATTTCTGCAGAAGTGTCCCAGCAAGTAGGAGCTGTTGGGGAGGATGAATGAACAGATGATATGGAATAGGTGAAACAGGATGTTAGTGAGACATGCAATAGGATCCTGAAAAGGCTTAGCATCAGACCAATATTAACCTGCCTATTGTTTTATTTGCTGGCATAGACCTGATTATGAGCAGCTTCACTCAGTCTGGTATGGACCATGCTTAAAGTTTCTCTTCTCCTTCAGGACCTTGCTGAGCTGGGTCCTTCCATGGGTTGCCAAGTGACGCTTCCTCTTCATCTCTGTTCTGTAGCCACCTCTAGTCAACCCAGGTCCTCATGGGAGGCAAAGTCACCATGGAAGAGCTTCCCTGCCTGCTATAGGATTCAGGTCTCTGCCTTTCAAGACACTTGGATGCTGGGAGGATTTCCATGGATAGTCTTTTCCGTGTGAAAATTCAAGGATTCTGGATAGGGGTTCACTTGAATAGGAGTGTGAGCCAGCCAGGGATGCCAGATGTCTGTTCATCATGCAACAGCGTAACCCACTGAACTAGGTCTGAACTACCTCAGTAGCACACGCCGTGCAGTAACCCATTGAACTCACTTGCTGGAACAGCACTCCCTGTAGGTAGATGTTCCTATGTATTGCAGTATCATCTCCACAGCAATGAGAGTAAACAAACATTGGATTATATAAGAAAGGCAGAAAGATCCTCAGGGCAGCACGGAATTATGACTCAGAGCTCTTAGCACACCCCAGTGATTTTCGTGTTTTCCCAGATCCTATGGCACATGTCACAAAGCCAACAGAAATCTGGCAGCAGCCGATCCTAATTTACAGTATGGGTTGCTCTGAGGCAAGTAGTGTTTTTATAGCCTTGCCAGTCTCTCCTGCAGCTGAGGGAAGCTGCAGCATACAGGAGAGCCCGGATCTTCTCCAGCCCTCTAAGTCTGGCGTTCTTCAAGTCAGTGGCGCTCTTTTTACCTCCCAGTCTCTTGTCTCGTTACAAGTCTCCACAGGGAGTCCACAGAAGAGGTCCTCATGCTGACCATGGGTGATGCATGAGGTTTTAACTCGTACAGAGCTACCACCACCGTTTAATTTTATGACAGTTTTTCTATGCAGAAAAAAAAATAATAATGCAATTTCATCAAAATCACAGGAACCATTTGGATCTAAATGAATTTTTCACCAAGGACTTCTAGGCCATGTCTCTTGGGAAGAGTCTGTTGAGGGGGTATATGTTTGGAATGAAATACGCTTTCAGGACAGAATTTTGTTCCCATGCTGGACCAAAATCATGAATACTGAAGATTTTCTTGACGCTTGGACAGCACTAGGAGCCATGAAGCCAACACTGGGTGTCATTGCCCCTGATGGGGCAGAGGGGTCGAGTTTTCTTTGCTGTACAAGGCTAGCAGCAGTTACCACCCAGACTGTTATATTAACATAGTTCGTTACGTTAGTACTAGGCATTTAGAACCTAAAAAGAGGGTGAGGATGAGACTGATGTGGGAATTAGAAGACCAATGTTCTTATCTAGAGGATCCTCAGGAGCAAATAGTTAAGAGACTGAGGGCTTTCTTTATGGACAAGGACTGAAAAAGCAAAGCGCCTAAGATTTGGCTATGTTATGAAAGTGTCTGATAAATAACAACCATGACTGATAGGTAATTAGCAGGAGGGACCGGAATTGCCAAGGGTGCCCCAAGGAATTGGCATTTGCAATAACAGAAATTAACCTGAGGAAAGTTTGGGCAAAGGATTTGGGCAAAGAGGGGGTTTATATGTACATATATATATATACACCATATACAGTCTGCTGCCAGACTGTATGTGGTACTCTTCAGAGAATTCCTTGGGCTGGGCTTGGCTGTAGACAGTGTCTATCAGGCTTGCAGAGGCAGGACTGAGGGATGAGACCACGAAGACAAAGCCCTTGCCCTGCCACTTCCAAACGTTACCAGCACCACAACAGAGAGTGGATAAACATCCACCTGCCCTGTTAGTTCTTAGTGCAATTTGTTGCCAATGGGGTGGTTTGCAGAACAAGAGAGTTGCACAATCCAGGAAGGAAACGACGACGTGCCAGCCTCCTGGGTTCTCAATGGAAGATGCCTGCAGATAAACATAAGGTAGAACCTGGCTTGAGCACAAATCTCTGGGAAATGATTTTCTGATGTGAAGAGGAGAAAGTACCTGCTTCCAGACCCACCTGACGCCATGGAGCATAGGTTCAGCCTGTTCCAGTTTTTCATTCAGACCAAACAGCGGATTTAGGCTTTAGTAGGAAACTAATCTATGTGGTTTTGGGAAGCAAGTTGAGTAGGAAGAAGGGTGAGAGAGAGAGGGAAGGAGGTGAGGGAGGAGAGCTGGGGGAGACAGATGTATAGAAAGGAGGAATGGCCAGATACAGAGAGAGGTGAAGATAGGCAGAAGAGTGGGTGGGTGGACAGGTAGAAGTCGGTTAGAAGAAATTCAGGCAGCAGCCATAAACCTGCTGATGTAGAGATGTCACATGTCATTGACTTGCCAGTGTTAAGCCCCCAACCATGGAGGAGTTCCCAGCGCAGCCCCGAGCCACGGATGCCGTCCCATGCAGGCAGGACCTTGCCATGGTAGTGCTACTTGGAGCAACAAGTTCAGGACCAGACTGCAAAGGGCGCGGTGGTTAGTTTTCCTCATTCAATGATTTGTCGAGGCTGGTAGATGTGAGCTGAAGAAAAGGAAAAAGAGGAAAACCCACTCACAAGCCAGAGCATGAGAAATCTCTGTAGCTCCGTGTCTGTATTCACATCACTGCTTAGGGCTGGTGCTGAGCCCAGAGCTGAGGGCAGCAGGACCAATACACTGGGGTCTCTCACCCCATCCAGGTGCCCTAGAAAGGCAGGAACAAGAGATACATGCCTTTTCTTGACAAAACAAGCTTTGAGCTGGGGAGGTCATATCGCGGATCTCCCACCACCTGCTCGCAGGGCAGGGAAGCAGGGGAGAGCTGGCATCAGAAGAGTGAAACAAAACCACCATGCAGCACTGCCATGGCAGAAACTAAGCCCAGGCAAGGGGGTGGTCGTACATGTTTAAGCAGAGCCTTTGTGCAGGCAGGAGAGGCACCTGTCTGTCTACATCACCAACGTTAAAAGCTGAAAGTGAGCGAAATTAGTTTAGAGGGATTCTGAAACAAAGCGTCCATACCTGGGCTTAATTCCTGCCGAAGACATCCCCAAAACAGACCCTGAAAACTGCTGACCCGCACCATCCTACACCTGGAGGAGCGAGCGAAAAATAAACACGGCACCATTCAAGGGCTGGGGGCGAAGGGTTACTGGGGTGGTGTGGCACTGCATGCCTTGCCCATTTCCCAGCAACAAGTGCCTGTGTGAACAGTGCAGGACGCATAAGACAAAAATTCAACAGCCCAGTGATACCAAATAAACCCCTTTGCCAGGGAATGTATGGCAGGATAACACCATGAAAAAGGAGAGAGTAAGGTTAGCGGTACTATAGCGTGGACAGAACATTGCCTGCAGTTGCTCCAAATATGATACCGCTTATGTTTGGGTATAAATCAGTTTCTTTGAGGTTTAAACCAGAATCCCTTCACTGAAAGAATCTGTGTTACTCTTATGTTTTTGGACACGACTCTTCCTCAGCAGCAGTTTATGCACACACTTAAACGTACATCAAAGCTCAGAAAGGGAGTGAGGCAAAATGCAGAGAAACTGCTGGAAGCCTTGGAGCAGGGCTGACATGCTCTGCTGAAGGGCAATGGGATTACTCTGCAGGGGAAGGCTACGTGGTGTGTCCTACACTACGGGGTAAGTGTTGGGCACTGTGATGGACAGCATCAGCAGCCGTACATATATATCATCATGACTACTGCATGATGAGATGAGCCTCCTGGCAGAGCCGGCCCATGCAGAAGTGAACCTCCAGCACCACGCACTCCTGCAAACTCCAGCCTGTTTCCACCGGCAGGGAGGCAGAAGGTAGAGAGAACCTGCTTGATTCAACGTTATGCTGATTTACTGGGCCCGGTGTTAGAAAAAGAAGGTTTGGCTTTTCCTTACACCTACATTGATGCCTGTGAGCCTGAAATCAGTAGAGGCAATACATGATGATACCATTTGAGGCTGAAGATCTACATTAGTCAAACCGGTTCTCAGGCACTTCAGTTTCTTCTTGTCATATGCCGCTAAGCCTAGCTAATCGCACTGTGTTTTCAGAAAGCTTATCTTGAAATAGGAGATCACGGGCATCACACTCAGATTTATTCAGATCCAAAGAGCTTCACCTTGGAAAAACATCCAGAACTGAAAGTCTGTCTACGATATATGAGGCCTGAGCAGCAATGTCTTCCTCAAGCAAATATTTCTTTCCAAGTGGGGTAACGTAATAGGTCCTCGTAAGGCAAAGCATATGTTTTTCCTCGTTAGAAGGCTAATGGCCCATTCCTCTGGCTGCCAAAATCCCCACTGTGGAAAGGTCATCTATACTGCCCCATGGCGCAGCCCATCTGAATGTCACCCTGAACGCAGGGTGCCTGCAGCACCCACCCCTTCCTCTGCTGGAAAGCCAGGGCTTGTCTTTGGGGTTCACCCTTAAAAAGGCCGTTGCTTGAGCCAGGAGCCCCTGCTAGACATTTCTGAGTTCTGGGCATCTCTTTGCACAAGGCCAAGTGTCACGTGCTTGTGAACACTCCCCTGGATGGGATGATTTGCTTCTAAAAAGGAGGGAAGGAAAGGTTTCAGAAGCTTATTTCCCATCAGGAGCAAGGGACTGGGTGAGCCACATGTATGGGATGGGGAGTGTGGTCCCTAGTGTTCTGAAGAGCAACACAGGGGAGACCTTTCTGACCCTACACCAGAGACCAGCCTTTCTGGCCAGGGTTATCAACCAGGAGACTGTAGCATGGCTTTTCCCTGAATGGCTGGATTTGTATCACAGGAAAAAAAACCAAAAATGTCTTTTTGCAAATCTGCAGAACAGACCAAGCTCTAGCTTAAAACCTAAGGAGGCACTGAAATAAGCAGGGCAAGGCAGGCCCTTCCAGGGTTAACCTGACATGGCCTCTAACGTGGTCAGGGGTGGTGGGGCGGTGCTTTGTTTTAGCCAGAGCCTGCTTTTCTTACACGCGTCTTATCCATGCATGCATGCATGCACCCACCTGTCCACCCTTCCGTCCCACCACACCCGGCTGGAGCAGCGGTTGAGCTGGCAAGGGCACAGAGCGGGAGAGAAGGTATCGCTTTAAGTGTCGGGGAGCTCAGTCACTGGGAAAGCAAAGGGTAAACACAGGACTGACCGAACCCCTTTATTTCCTAAAAAGAGTGCTGTGCCAAGATCATCCTTTCAGAATCCCATGTTCAGTATTTTCTATCCGTTTATAAGATATATACATACATAGTTGTTGCTACATTCCCCCAATTTCCCCTGCGAAATTGTCCTTCAGCGGAGCGAGGAAAGCAGGAATACAGGGAACGCTGTTGCGATTTGCAAGTGCCAGTCTGATGAATTACACGAGAGACCGTGCCAAAGGGGCACACACCCTAAAGAGAGACCGAGCACGGTTCAAGTGAGCTGTGGTCAGTTCTGGCAACTGCCCAGCGAGCCCCACACCTGCCCGGAGGTGCACTGACTGCAGCGATGCTGCTGCTCCAGGGCTGCCCGAGATGGTGCAAAACCTGAGCCCAGAATCTCCGCCACGCAAAGCTGCAGCACCAGGGCAGGCGCTCGCTGATACCTGCCGACAACCGGGAGCTGCATCCTGGCTTGAGCTTTGCACTATGGGTGAAGCTCTGCAGGAACCTGGCCCTGTCTTGTGCCTTCCCCCAAAGCCTCAGGCATGTGCCGTGTTGGAGATAACTATTGATAATTACGTTTAAAACTTTCATCTCCTTCTTCACATCTTCCCAGTGAACTTAATGATGGAAGAAGTTGCCAGATGTTAATTATTATCATTATCAGCTCCTAGCATTTATTGTACAAAGCAGTGCTTTTCCTGGTCTTGGCACTCTGTGATTATAGCACAGAGAGAAAGGCAGGTTCATTAAAGTAGCCCGCAAATGTTAGTGTTGTCATTATCCAATTAACGTTCCTCTTCACAGGATGAATATAAACCTGACAAAGACCTCTCTGAAGTGGATTTGAAAAACGCCATCCGTGTGCACCACGCCTTAGCCACAAAAGCCTCTGACTACAGCAAGAAGTCCAATGTGCTCAAGCTGAAGACAGCTGACTGGAGAGTCTTCCTCTTCCAGGCCCCGTAAGTACCGGCTCTTCCTGCAGAGCCTGGACGGGCAGCCTGACCGCCAGCCACCGCCAGACTCCCTCCAACCTGGCCAGATCAACATGCACATTAGGGGACAGGCGCTGGGGGAAGGAAGGTGCTGAGCAGGAGAGCTGAGGCGAGGTCTGTCAGGCTGTGCAAAGGACTTGGTCATGAGGGTGACCGTTTCTACCTGTTCACTCTTGGTGTGTCAGTCCTGGAGGTCCTTTCTCACCTGTCACCAAGGTGAGCTGAGCAGGATGGGCTGGGATGTAAAGGGCTGAGTAAAGGTCTCCCTTTACTAACTTCTATTGTCAGTCTGTGGAAGGGAGAAATTCTCCGTGGTGCATTGAAATCAGGAGCTGATGGTTCCCCTCACCAGCTTTTGGTGGGGAAACTTTCTAAAGGTCATCAAAGAAATCTCCCCAGGCAGTCTTATCTTCTTTCTCTCTTAGTCTATTGCAGAGGAAAGTTGCTCTGCTAATGAGTGTCAAGCGTGATTGAGTCATCTTCTGTCTGATGTTTTTCTTGTCTCCTGCTGAGATAGGTGACATTGTAAATTGGGCTGGGGTACTAATGTCAAGCTAAAGTTTGACATCTGAATTTGTGCCTTGAAAACCCAGGGGCTGGCGTTTAAAGGCTGAGGGGAGCAGTGCCTGAACAGATCTGATGATGGACCCTGGGCAGTGTCCCACGAATGACATGAATCCCACCTCTTCCATGGGACCTCTGTTTTGTGGCTCCCGCTCTCCAAAGGGCAGGATATCCCTAGACCTTGCCACCATGCTACCTCTCCCCAGCTCCTCAGGGAATGCAATCAGAGCTGATGAGGAAGGCAGGACTTCCAGGGTTTCAAGAGGCAGAAAACAGCCCAGAAATCATTAGGGCGCTGTAGAGGAGCCAATTAGCCGGTGTTTTCCTCTGTTCACAACCCAGGGTGGCACAGAAATGCTTTCAAAGCAAGGCCACTGATGGCCCTCCTGAGACCGGCTGGCCCCAGGGCTGTTCTGAGCTGGCTAGTCCTGGGTCGGGAGCATTTATAGACACCCCTCTCTCTTCTTCCCTCCTCCTTAACAGAAGTAAGGAAGAAATGCTCTCCTGGATCCTGCGAATCAACCTTGTTGCTGCCATTTTCTCCGCCCCAGCCTTCCCAGCTGCAATCTGCTCCATGAAGAAGTTCTGCCGCCCTCTCCTGCCTTCGTCCATGACCAAGCTGTGCCAGGTAACATGCGAGAGAAGGAGCAATGGGTGGGTGCCCAGCACTCAGCCAGCCCTTCAGCACACAGCTCAGCCTGAGCCCACCTGCAGCTTCCTTGGCTTCTGCCCGATAGACACGTTCAGGGCAGTGGGGTGGGCGACTTGGACAGGCTATGGCAAATCCTGGTGTCTGGCCAACGCTTCTTTTGCAATGGCTATAAAACAACCCTATGCACACGCTCCTGCCTGTACGGCTGTGGATTCTGGCTTGTCTATTGCTCTCTGCCCATCACGTCCCAGCACCTTTCGGTTGCTGGAGTTGAAACAGCTGGTGCTACTGAGCACAACAGCTGGCATCAGCCCTGCTTGATTTTATAACAGGGCACTCAGAGGTGGCATCCTGTTGTTTCTCAAGCCGAAAAACCACAGGCAAAGGGGGAGCCTGAGCTCACTCTGCGGGGAAGGTTTTCTGGAAGCAAGGAGGCACCAGACCACGGCTACCTAAGGCTCAATTAACCAAGAGCAATAGGCGGCTGCCATCCACAGAGCAGCTTTTGTTTGCTCTGTCCGGGGAAAGCCCAACATGCCTTAGGACCTCCAAAAAGTAGGGATAAGCTGCCACTGGCACCCAGCAAAGGGGAGGACAGCCTGAAATGTCAGGGTGGAGATACAGCTCCTATCTGCTGAACCAGCTGTGGCCAGGTGTCACCTTTCTCAGGGGCCAGATGGGGAGGGTACTTTTATCTCAACAAAGAGCAGGACGGGCCACTCTTGGGACACGGCTGGTTCTGCCCAGCTGTTAAAGGATGCAGAGCATTTCACGTTTATGATGCTAAAGAAGTCCAGGTGCCAAAGAAATCCACTCTTGGCACTTGCAATACGTGAGTTTTGATCTTACTCAAATACCTGTGTTTCAGCTGCTCCTTATCAGATGAATTTGCAAAGGCACCGCACACCTTTGGCTCCAGCACCGGCGCTAAGCTTACGTCCTTGCAGAGACAGATCCCACATTAACAAGCAGGCGGTGCACCTGGGTGTTGCACTCCTACGTTTTAATATCTGACATGCTTCTCTCGGCAGGAGGAACAGCTGAGGTCTCATGAAAATAAAATGAAGCAGATTGCAGACGAATTAGCAGAGCATAAATTACATCCTGTGGAGAAGAGCCTCAAGTCAAAAGAGGCTGAGGAATACAGACTCAAAGAACATTACCTAATATTTGAGGTAAAGGAACTTTCATCTTTTCCGTGATAAATGATACCGTGGCTGATTGAGGAGAACTAAGAACTCCGGAGTGGATGCTGTGAGCCTGGGAGAGCGTGAAAGGAGAGAGAAGGACGAGGGTTCACAAGCTGGATGGGTGTCTCGGGGCAGCAGCAAGCCTGGCTGTTTTGCACTGATGCTAAAAAAAGAAATAACAGGCATTTCCTCCCCTCTGCAATTTCTAACTAGAGGAGGGAAAAACTGATGAGAGAAATAAAATCTTCCTTTACTGTGCTGAAAATTGACATTTCCTCAGGTCCCAAGTAAGAAAGTGGTTCAGTTCTTGGTGTGCACCAGTCTGTTTCAGCAACATTAATAAAAAGCTGAGGGGAGAATTAATCTTGGTTTGCTGCAACTGTTTCTGTAAAGAAAGCCGAAGCCAGCGTTACAGCTGGTTACGGACTCTTGGAGGATGCATGCAGCTAAGTTTAAACTCTCTGCAAAGTCTAAGAAGCATTTAATTGTGGGAGAAATGGGATATTTTGTTCCAGTGGGAGCTGAGCAGGTGTGATTCCTGCCACATAGGTGTCAGTGGGACGGGACCACTGGAGGCCTCTAGTCCTGCTCCCAGCAGGAGTTTGGGTTATTCCCAGTATTGTCCCAGGCTGAGCCTGTCATTTTGTGGCCGAGTCTCAGAAATCTCCAAGGGTGGAAATGTCCTGCCTCCCACATACCGGGGCTGCACCAGCCTTTTGTGTGACGCTCGGCCTGACTCTCCCGAGCAGATCTCTCGGTCCGGTTTTGATCCACCTTATACCATCAGAGTGGCAGTCAAGACCCGTAAGAGCAACTGGAGAGTCTTGCACAACCCTCCCCTTTCCCCTCAACCCTTTCCGCAATAGGTTGATCCCTCTTTGCAGGCTTTGCATAGACCAGGCATTGTGCTGTGGTTAAACAGTACTTGTTGGGTATGATGAGTGGGATCCTGACTATATAGGTTCGGTTTTCCTGCAGTAGCAGATGGCATTGCCTCTGCTTTCCATGCATGCCCGGCCCATTCCTGTTCTCTGTTCAGGCTCCTGTTCATTCTCCAGGCTCTCTGTTCCCTCTTTCCCTGCAGAAGAGCCGCTATGAGACATATATCAACCTGCTGTGCATGAAGATAAAAGCTGGGACAGATGACCTGGAGAGAATTGAAACCAGTTTCTTCAAGGTGGAAGCTGACGACATCGCTTTGCGGAAGACGCATTCAAGCCCATCCTTGAGCCAGGGGCACATGTCCATCAGCTGTAAGGCAGAAAAGGACATTTTAGAGCAGAACACTTAACAAGGAATGCATGCACAGGGGGGATGAACCGGCGATGCTTTGCGCTCCTGGACTAGATTGATGAGCACAATTTTACCTAGGAAATTACAGAAGCAAAACCGTAGACATGTATCACACGGTGTTTGCTCTAGTGGAAGAAATCAAAGAAGCTTTAGTTGACACTCTCTGGCAACGCTCTGGCATTTCAGCATCATAGACATGCCATCTCCATCCCCAACAGCACCAGTGGCTTTTCTTTCCCTCCTACCACAGCCTGCACAGCAAAGGGATACGCTGGTTCTCCAAGGGCCAGGTTGCTCTTTTCTCCACCAGCCCTCTCTCTCATCCTCCTTCTCTCCCTGGCGTCCCCACAGGTTCATGTCCACAGTTCCCAGCAGGGGCAGGAAACTCAGCCGAGACGATGGTCTGTGGTATCACCAGCGCTTCCAGAGAAGGGCACAGAGTGGCGGGGAGCACCTCCCTCCTCCGAGAGGAGCACCCTTCAGCACGTCGCGACAGGACAGGCTATCATGAGCTAGTCACTGACCGAGCGAGAGGCGTCTTCAGCACGGCATGTGGGAACCTCATCTGCCCACAGCAAGAGAGGCCTGAAGTGCCCTCTGTCACCTTATCCTTTTTTTATATATATATATATACATATGAATATATATAAATAAATATATATATATAAGGAAACTTTAATGTGGGTTTTTAACCTCAGTGTGCAACTGAAGGCAAGCTGCCTGGGGAAGACACTAGGGACCATGGAGGGTCTGACCAGCCCACCAAAATGTTTTAAAAAATGCAGTAGCCTATGTATCTTTTTTTTTTTTTTCCCCGCTCCTTTTTTTACTCGAATGGAAATCCCACCTGACTTTGCTGCGAAACATCGCTCTCCTGTTCCTGCTTGTTCAGACAAACTGGCCAAGTGGCTGCTTCGTTAGCATCCGCGGTGCCCGCCACTTTGGGTTCGAGGCGCAGTTGGAGCTGTGCTTCAGATCCAGCTGAACCTTTCTGTGCAGGAGAGATCCCACCTGCCCATCAGTGTTGACCTTCCTCCATTTTGCGATGCACACGCTATACTCTTTTAAGCGGGGAATTGTGTTTCTGTTCCTTTCTGCTGTCTGTGGTCCAATGATTTACTGTTGTACTAGAAGTGATTCCTCTGCATTTCAATGCCACGACTGTCCTCCCACACTTTATTTATTTATTTCACTCTTTGGTTTTGTTCTTTTATCTCAGATTGCTTCACTTTTTCCCTAGGTGCATTCACAGTAATCAAGTTCCAGTTTTGAAGGATCTTGTAGCTGCTAATTACGGTCATTTATAGTTTATATTTTGCAGCATTTTTTTAAACAAACAAAACAAGATTTGTTTGGACCTTTAATGTTTGAGAGCCTGTGGACTACTGTTTTCCATGATGGTTCATGACACTAAAAACCTCTGCCCAACTTTGTCACCTCTTCTTTTACCCCTGTTACTTTGTACAGTTTGATAGTTTATTTGAAATGATGCACTAAGAATCATGTAAAAAAGAATAACAATAAAGCTGAATCTGTTGGTAAAGAGAATTGGTCTGAAGTGCAGTTCCGCTGTGTGGTGGGTTTGGTCCCAGACTTCGTGGTACTAGACGGCCAGGCTGGAACGGATCTCCACCAGCGCCCGCCTCATGAAAGCCATGTTCCTACGGACAGACAGCGCCAGAAAATTGGAGTGCCTTTCCGCGAGCGGGGTAGCAGCCCACCCATCCTCCCGCGTGCTGAAAGCACTGGCCTGCCCGTGGCTTTGGACGGGTGGCTCGCCTGTGAAGCAGGTGCGGACAGATGGGCTGCTTTGGCAACACACCGAGGTAACTCTTCTCTCTGTCTGGTGCCACCCAGATCTATCTGTCCACACGCAGCCTGGAGGTTTATGGGAGGTGAAAGATAACAACATCCACATTGGTGGTTGGAGATGTTCTGGGAACTGTTCCCAGAGGAGCCCATGGCTCCATTGGGTGTCATGGCTGTTTCTCCAAGGCGTCATCTGCTTTGCTGTGTCAGGTACTGTACAGACGTCGCTAGCACTGAAGGGGTCCAAGATCCTGCTACTCACATGAAGCGTCTGGTGCCCAGACTCACAGCGGAAGCCTGGGGGAAAGCCAGGCCCAACTCTTGCTCTCCAAAATCCCAGGTAATATTCTGTACCTCAGCCTGTCCTTTCTGACCATCCCCTCCAGCAGGCACCAACACCTCCAGTGTGTTTGAGGAAGCCACCAAGAGCAGCTCAGTCCCCCATGTTGAATGTGCCAGTGCTCGGCCAGGAGTAAATCGCAGGGAAAAGCCCAAAGTCTCCTCTGGGCAGCAGGGAAGGACTTCAGCGCCGTGAGACTCACCCCCCAATGGGTGTGGAAAGGGGTGGCAGCTGGCATCAAGCAGCCTTTGGCAAGACAGCTAAGAGGGTTAAATTTGCACTTATTGATAACCAGCAGCTCGCCCTCATGCGCAAGTACCAATCTGGGTGCATACACAGATGTGGTGAGCGTCTTACCTACAAGAAAGCATTCAGAACACCCAAAAAAGCTTTGTTTGACCAACCCGCAGCCTCAGCTTGTGACCAAGAAGAAAATGCTTTCTTTCTCTCTTTTTCCGTCCCTGGAGGTGGACTCAGCCGTGCACCACTAAGAGAGAAGAGCAGCATCTCAGAGGAACTTTTTCTCCTCCTGCAGGTACCAAAATGCACTTTCTGGCCCAGCCCAGCCTGTGCCAGGCCCTCCAGCAGGCAGCACGGCTGCTCCGGGTCTCAGACAGCATTCCCTGACAGTGCTGGCTCCCTGTCAGGACCCTTCTTCTCTGGACACAACCTGACACCAAATTCATTTGAGAGGGGCTTTTTCTGGGGGTGAGGCACTGCAATCCCAAAGACAGGACCCTCTCCTGCCTGCGTCACCCCATCTGTGTCAATGGAACAATTCCTGCCCCTCTGGGAAGGGCAGCAAAGGCATCGCACACGCGGAGCAGAGCTGGCAGGAGGCTTCGGTGGCTCCCCCGACCTGTGAAAATTGCTGTAAAATATTTACGGCCAAACCCTAGGAACACACATGGCTGGAAATGAGGGGTCTAAAAATAAACCAGACAGGGAAAAAAGGAGAGAGATACAGGCTTCCTTCAGAGGCAATTGGAAAGAAAATTGAAGTGCTGTAACTGCCTCCAAATATAGAACACAGTTATGGGAATCAAGGGGCAAGAAATCACCACAAGAAATCATGAGGCTGCCATGGCTCAGAGCTAGCGGTGTCTCAGCAGATGCAGAGCATCACAGATCCCTGCAAAACACGGAGCAGTGAAACATCCCCCTGTCACGGGCAGCAGCGCTGGGCAAACCCGCAGCTCCTTTCCAAGGGCCCCAGAGAGCAGACCGCGGTGGTGATGCCTGGTGTGGGTCAGCTGCACTGAGCACACACCAAGGTTCGTCCACACCGTCGCTCTGCACCCCAGCCCAGAGCGTGGCATCAGGAAGCCCAAGAGCTGCAGCCCTCTTGTAATACGGATTCTGCTCTGACGGCCCCAGTTGGACCTCTCCATGAACAGACGCTGAGGAGAGCCAGACAGGGAGATGGGTTTTCTTTGGAAACTCAAAGGCCCCTCATCTCTCTCTTCTATGTGGCTGGTTCCCCCAGGGATCTTCACCCTTGGTGGCCTCCCACACGTGTACCTTCCAGGGGGCAGCTGCTTTTCGCCTGTCCCCGTCCATCCCGCCACACTCCAAGAGTTGCTGGAGGAGATAAGTTGGGGGACCAAAGTCAATGGGGAGTCACAGCCTGTCCCAAGAGTAACGGGAGGGAGGAGAGCTGCATGGTACTGCTGCTTTCACCCACCACGGCCTGGGGCTGTGCAGAAGTGGGACATGGTGTGTCCAAAAGTTACGTGGCAAATGTCACCCAAATCAGGACTTGACCCTACCGCCTTTATCCCCAGTCCTAGATATTTAAGACCTCCTTTGCACATTGCTCTTGGGTCACATGGGCCCCTCGGCAGGAGGGCAGGGTCCTTTAGCCTCTCACCTTTTGGGAAATCATTGTTGAGATGTCTTTATTCAGGGGGAAGTGATGAGCCCTCTGATCTGGCTGGAGTCCCCACAGCATGTATGATGGATGTTAGGGGTGGCCTGTGACCCAGTCACGTCAGCTCCAAGGCAACGGACATCTTGAGCGTGTTGGAACAGAAGAAGCCCAGGCTGTGGGTGTGCTTAGGCTGGCCTTCATCATGGGCATCATTGTGAGGACCGAGGAGTTCTCTCATGCCTCTTTGCATTCCTATGGGGTTGACTCAGACCACTCTATAGCAGATCCCTCTCCTACTACGTGAGTTTAGCTGGGACTTTTGGGCACCTATTCATCTCACTGAGCAGGAACAAGTCAGTGGGGTCCCCACTAGACTGAGCTACGGGTGCAACCGCAGGAACTGTGCGTACTGTGAATACACCATATTCTCAGTGATTTCTCTACATGAGGGGTACCCAGAGACACAGACTTGCCATGGAAGAACTGAAGAAGGAACCTATTTTGTGGGTGGGCAGATGTTGCATGGTGGCACAGCACTTGCAGAACTGGACCCA
Organism: Larus michahellis; assembly: GCF_964199755.1. Classification (NCBI taxonomy): domain Eukaryota; kingdom Metazoa; phylum Chordata; class Aves; order Charadriiformes; family Laridae; genus Larus; species Larus michahellis. The sequence goes on along the minus strand of NC_133906.1, from coordinate 969,083 downwards.
ACACATCTCCACTCTACTTCAAACATAAGAATCAGTGCCAGCATGCGAAGCTCATGCCATGCATCTTGGCCTTTCTTGGCACAACAGACAGCTTCCACGTGTGGGGTGAAGGGGGATCTCCTGGACTGCAGGTGGAGAAGGAATGGCATCCCCTCAGGAGACATGTGGCATCCACTCACCTCAGTGAGCCTCCACGCCTAAGCCCTGCAGTGAAGGTCAAACGTCCATACCAGGTAGAAAAACGTCCACCTCTGGATCTCTAGGGGCATAAAGTTGTTTATGGAACCAGACCATCGTTCATATGTGGAGAGGCTGAGAGAGCTGGGACTGGTCAGCCTGCAGAAGAGAAGGCTCAGGGGGATCTTATCCTCGTGTATAAGTACCTGATGGGAGGGAATGAAGAAGAGGCAGCTGGACTCTTCTCAGTTGTGTCCAGTGACAGGACAAGAGGCAATGGGCACAAATTAAAAAATAGGGAATTCAGTGTGAACACAAGAAGACACTTTTTTTGCTTTGAGGCTAACAAGCACTGGCAGAGGTTGCCCAAAGAAGTTGTTGTGTCACCATCCCTGGAGATACTCAAAACCTGACTGGGCACCATCCTGGGCAACTAGCGTTGAGCAGGGGAGTCAGACCAGATGACGTCCAGAAGTCTCTTCCAACCTCAACCAGTCCGTGATTCTGTGTATGGTACCTGTCACAGCTCCCCATTTGCCCCCCAGATTGCCTGAGATAAATGCAGCCCACAGTTTGTTGTTTCTTATTTTATTTATAATATAAAAAATGTTCAAGTGTTAAACAGTCGAGAGTTCTGACATTCAGACAATCCAAAGCAAACTTTGACAATCATCTTATGACAAATTAGCAGAGTTTTCTATCTGACCCCATCATGGGTGAGGAATAGAGGGTTTAGTTACTTTATTGCTAAAAGTTAAATGAAATACACTGTCAATTGTTGTATTATCTTCTCAGTCACAGCTTCACCATGCATCCAATCTACAGTATCTGAAATGCAAAGGACATGCAGAAGTAAAAATATAAAAAGAAAAAAGTCAGGCTACAATGTAAACAGGTTTGCTGCAGAGAACTGAGGAGAGAGGGGCACTTCCATGGGGGATGCTCTGCCGCCTGGACACGCAGGACTGTCTCTTTGCGCCACAGAGCCAATGGCCAGAGCTGCTCCGAGTTCGGAAACATGACGTCCATCATCGATGGCAGGACGTGACGGTGACACAATTACAATACATGGCACGGCAGTACAGAGGAATCCGCTCACTGGGCTGCCCCACCCAGGGCCCCCCCTGCCCAATGCAGGGGCGATAAGCGGAGCCAAAAGTGCTCGGGCTCCTGCCAAACCCTGGGGCAGCACGGCCGGCAGCTCTCTGGCTCGGCGTCCAGGGCGAGCCACAGCCGTGCTGCGTCGCAGGACCGCACTCCGGGTGTCCTCCCAGTGTCGCCTGAACCGCGGCCGAGCACAGCACGCAGGACGGCACAGCCCCGGCAGCCCTACGGCACTGCAGCACAGGGCGCCACGGCCAACGCCGCACCGCGGCTACACCGCACGGTCAAGGGGACGCCGCGGCCAGCACGGCACCGGTATGGCAATGCAGCCACGGGGCGCCGCAGCTGAATGGAGACTGCCCTGTTGGGACCATGGCGCAGTGCCGTCTGCCTGCCAGGGCTGGCTTCAGTGAACTGGATGGAACCATACGTAACGGGGTACTGCTCACCACGTTCGTGTGGGTGTCTGCCCTGTTGGACTACAAACCTGTGCCGACCCAACTTCAGACCCACGGGTGAAATGGCCAAAGGTTGAGAGCTATATTGTAAGGGCTGCTGCTGCTGCGCGATTTCTTTTTCTCTTCCTACCTGTGTGGCAGAAGAAACATTATTTCTGCATTTCAGTATGGTGCTGTTGGGCTTCTTTTTCTCCTGATTTAAGCGAAAATACAAGTATTTCATAGGGCAAGACAGATCCCCATTAGACATGATAATGGAAATGCTCCCACTCATGTCCCAACTGTGTGTTTAAATGATACTTTAAAGAATAAGATCATTAATAGCGGGGTACGGGGCAAAGTGGCGAGGCTGTTTTCTTCCAGCGGAAGAGCGCCCTTGTGACAGGTTGTCTCCCAAACAAAAATCTATGATCTTAAAAATGCTACTGAAACAGAATCCTCGGCATGAATCCCAGCACTAGCATACAGCAAAAGGCACCACGATAGTTTTGTTTTCTATTTTTAAGTAGTCAAAAATTGGCCCACTTTTTTTTTTTAACTTTATTGTTTGTTTTCTTTTCTTCTTCTTTTTTTTTTTTCTTTTTTTTACTTTTTTTTTTCTTGGAAGCTGTAAATCAAGACATTACATATAAATAGAGATTCCCTATAAAAAAGTCATTGCCGTTAGCTATTATAAGACAACTTTGCTAAAATGAAAATAAAACATTTTATTTGTTATATTTTTTTCCCTCTTTTATATAAAATAAAAATATTTATTTTTGTTTTGTTGTGTCTCGCCACCCTCCTCGGCCTCCTCCATGCGGGTTACGTCTGCGAGCGCGCGAGTCTGGGAGGCGCCTAGAGAGGATGCGGGTCCGGTTTGGGCGTCGCGTGCGCCAGGCTGCTGCGCCCGCTCTCCGTGTGCGCGCTGTGTCTGCCGCAGGAGTAGTGAGTCCGGCTGTCGCCCGGCCGGTGGAGCGGGGGCGACTCTGTGTGCGCCGCCTCATTGTTCTGAGTGCTTAGGAAAGGGGTGCTCTCGGCCACCAGCTCCTCGTCAGACTCGCTGTAAGAGGCGCTGCTCAAGGAGAAGGAGTCCCGGACGGCTCTGGCTCTGTGAGGGACGTGCCCGTTCAGTTTGGATTTTTTCCACCGTCTGTTGCTGCTGGCTGTTTTCTTTGGCTGCTCTAGCGCTGTGACGTACTCCTGCGTCGTCTCGTACTCGTCGTCCTCCGTGATGCGGAAGGGGCTGGAGGGCAGGCTCCCCATGCTGTCGTTTAGGTAGGTCTTCCTTTGGTAGTAGCTGTCGTACCTCTGCGTGTCCTGGAAGGGGAGCTGGTACCGCCGCAGGAGGGGCTGCTGTTCCTCCACGCGGAAACTGATGGGGGCCGCCGGCGGCAGGGAGACGGCGTGCGCCGAGTTGGGGGAGGTGATCTCGAAAGTGGGCACCTGTGTGGCCATCGAGTAGTGGAAGTCAACAGGCGACAGGCGTGCTGGTGTGGTCAGGGCCGACACATACCTGAAAGAAGTAACACCTCTGTTTGGACACTGCACAACCCCGCAAACCTCCAGCTGTGCCTGCGCTCTGCCGAACACCTGGCGCAGGGACCCATGAAGTCCCAAGTGCGCCTGGTCCTGGAGCTCGGCATCTCCTGGGGGACCAGGTGGAGGGACCTCGCACCGCCGTGCTGAGGGAGGAGGAGCTGCTGCCTTCGGTGGGCGCTTGGGCGCTGTGCACCACGCATCCCAGGAGTGCCTCTCCCCAGGGACTCGGTATGCAATTCCCACCCCGCATTGCTGCAAACCTTGCAGCATCTGCCAGCAGGCTGAGTCAAGACTTCCCTCCCTCTCGTCTGCCTGCCAGCTGCTTTTCTGTTCCCCCTGGAGCTGCCAGGCTTGTCTCCAAGGAAGGTCCCTGAAATGCCCTCCCCCTCCTCAGGCCACAGATGGGGAAAGCCTGGGCATTGCTTCCTCTGACTGAGCAAAAATCTTGCGTCTCAAAAAGGCATCTACCCCTTACATCTACTCTAGTGGCAACGTCAGTGCGGCAACTCACGTCTGGTCTAGCCCCTCTCCAAACAGCCCTTCCTTTGGCATCACTTCTTTCTAAGGAGCAGATTTCATTTCCTCTCGATAGTCCCAATTGGTGTCATCTCACTCGTTTCAGGCTGCCCTGGCTCCCTGCCTCATCCGGCGCTTTTTTACCCGTGCGTCTTGTGAAGTATGAGACCTCCGTAGGAGCTGGGTCAGCCTGCCTGAATGGACGGGGGGACGGGAATGAGAGAGCAAGCAATGCTGCTTATCTCCTCTTCCTTATGGACAAGTCCCACTGCCTTGAAGGGTAACTGCCTGAAAGTGGCCACGTGGCCACCCAGAGTTGCCCACAGCTACCCACAAAGGACTGGAGCAAGGCTGGAGACGTGCTTCTGCACCATGAGGAACCAGACCCGGGAAGGGATGACTGTTGCTGCCTCGCACTGGCTGATAGTGTCTCAGCTCTGCAGATGCTTTCCCCTGAAGGCTGGGTCACGCAGAACCCTGTCCCAAGGCTGTGCCCACATACGGCACCCCGGGCCACCCAGGACTACGCTGAAGATGCACATCTTTTCCACATGTATCTGAGGGCCAGACTCTGCTTGAGCTGCCAGCCCACCAAGCTGGTGCTCTCAGACAGTTTTTCTTCACCAGTTGCTGACTGCAGCAAGGTATAGTCCGCTCCTCTCATTCCTGTGCTCCAAACCTACTTTGCCACCAGGTGAGCAGGGTGCAAGTGCTTGCTGCTGCCCCTACCAGAGTGGTCTCCTGGGGTAGTGGCTTCCGCTGGTAGGACCAGAGCTGGAGTTTCTCCAGTGCTACCACAGGACTGCTGCTCTAGGGCTGGGCAGAGGCAAACATTTTTGTGTCTGGCACAGAGGGCACAGCTCGCCTCTGCTGTGCCAGGGCGGCACCAAGCAGTGGGGTCTGACCTCTCGCTGTGCGGTGAGTCCCGCAGAGAATCCACTGAGTCACGATACTGCGTCATGGGCCTCCGCGAGTCCTCAATGCAGAAAGCGGCCCCGCGGCGAGCCCGTGCCTCCACGCACGCAGGGCTGTTGCATTTACTGGTTCCCACCGAGGACAGCATTATCCCAGACTGGGAATCTGAAGTCAGGCTCTCCGTCCGCTCCAAGCTCCAGGTGTGGCTTTCATGTCTGTGGACCAAACCCCATATGGACAGTGAGCAAGGAACCCCCACCAAGGTCTTCTCCAAAGAGCTGCATGCAGGCACAGCTCACACTCTTTTCTGCACTGGTGTCCCCTCCTCTCTCTCACTAGGACACAACTGGCCAGGGATGCCCAGCTTCCCAACCTTGCCTTTGATTTACCTTTCTTTACTACTTCTTGGAGATATGATCGAGAGCGTAAAGAAAGACAAATTGGTGTATACGGGGTAACTATCACACCACCTCCTGACAGCTGGGGACAGGACAGGACAGCCTCTGGAGGGAGGCCAGGGCAACTCTGCTTTGTGCTTGCAAAGTGTTCTGGGTGTGGAGCAATGCACCGGCCGTGCCAAGGCAAATCTGCAAAGGATCTTCAAATGTGCCATCTGCATTGCCAAGTGACAGACCCATCAGAAATGCTACCAGAAAGGACCCAGAAAAAAAACCACTCAAAATTACTTCATCAGCAGCAGAGAAAAGCATACCAAAGGTAGATCTAGATGTTCATTTTCCACTGGCTTATAAAAGATTTTGGTGGCAAAACACTTTCAAGGTGCTAGACAAAAACTATCATGTGTTGTCCAGACCTTGCTGAGCACTTGGAGCTCCACCTGCCCTAGTCTTGGTGCAAAGAAGATATCCCGCAAGGACTCACTGGGACCATGGGCACACCAGGGGTCCCACTCACGGCCACCAGACTGACCCCTCTCCATAGCAGAAACATGCGATCCATTAGAGCAACAGCTCTGGACTCCCAAACTGCACCAGGTGGAGCTGTGCCGGCAGAGGATTTTGGGTGGGGGTTTGCAGAGGAGAGCAGGCCTCATTAAGACTTCCCAAGAACTTGTTAATTATTGATGGCTCCAGGCACATGCTCGTCTGCAACCACCACACTCATTTATAACTTCAAATGGCGTCCTCATTAGAGGCGCTGATCGAGTAAAATAGAGCCTGATTATGCCAGTACTTTGCCTCTGGCATGACTTCAAGAAACACCTGCTCACTGCACTTGACTCAGGAAGATTAGGTGGCAGGTAGCCAGGACCAGAGGCTAGGCAAGGTAGGTGCCTCCCCACAGCTGTCATGTGTTATTGCTGCCCTCCAGGCACACCTCTGCGTCTTCAGGAGGCGCCCAGAGATGGCCCTGGGGTCCCAGGACTTTGAAGTGAGCATGGAAGGCCAGCAAGGCGCAGCTCTGCCGGCACAGGAGCCTCTGTGCACCTGGCTCAAGCTTGCACACAGATAGTCTGGGTTGGGCTGCAGCGTATGAATTAATAAAAAAAAAACAACTGGAAAACACACTGTCTAGCTCACCAGGGGTAGGACTTCGCTGGACAAAGGTAGTAATTTCCAGCCCAGAAAGTCATTCTTGGCTCCCTCTCTACCTGTTGGAGGTCTAGCCGGAGGAATCTGAGGCGGAATTCACCTGAAAACCTACGTTCAGTATCTGAAGTTGATCTGACGCATTGTACACCGAGAGCACTTGCTCATCCCTGATGAATGCCTGAACCCTGAAGAAACCTGCCAGGGGCCATCTTTGAGCTTTAGCTGAAAGGATTCATTGCTTCCTGGACGAAGGGAGGCAAACATATCAGACCGATGAAGTAAATAAGCTGGGACATCTTTTGCTTTATAGATTCAATGCAATGTGATCTATACATCATTGACAGGCTGTAGATATGGCCGCCCTGCACCTCACTGTCACCTTTCAAAGGCAAGTTCTCTTCTAGGGAAACACCACCACTTACTGCAAGAAGCACAAGAGCTGTGTAAGAAGAAGAACCTGAACATGCAAACTTGAAACAGCACAGGACGTTTTTCTAGAGCATTTGAAGGACTTTTCTGGACATCATAAAAATAGGAAAGTTCCATCTGCAATTTAAATGCTCTCACAAACCACGAGAACTTCGGCTTCCAAGCCATGCTGCTCTTCCCCCGATGGCTATGTTGAAATGTAAAAAAAATTATGCCTCTGCCTGTGTACCAAGAATTACTGGTACTTTTCTGCTAGACCCAGTTTTCCTGAGATCTTCAGCAAGACTTCCAGTGAAAGAGGTCCCACCACCTCAGAGGCTGAGATTCTAACGCAACTTTCTGGACTGTGATAAACTGCACAGGAGGGTTTTCTCTGGTGAAAAACTTTGACTCCCAAGTCAAACCCTAACTTTGAGGAACTGGTAAAGACATTTTGTGGTATTTTGTGTACTTTGCCTTTCACAAGGCAAATATATTCTGAATATACCAAGCATGAAACAAATAACCTGTGTGTGCTTAATGAATGATTGCAGGTGTCCAGTGTGGTTGCAACCACAACTTGCAAAACCTTTCCTACATGCATCCTCCCGTTTGTATCTGTGCAAAGCATGAAAGCACAACTTAATTTCCTCCTAGTTTCCAGCTATGTCAGCGCTGCAGGTTCCTGCCGGCAACTCGCTGCATGTCAAGGATCACACCTTTCCACAGCTCTCACTAACTCGCTGTGGAGCCCACAGCGTCAATATGGCCTGTATGCCGGCGTAGTGCCAAACATCAAGTAAAAACAGAAACGGAGGTGGAAGAAAACCTTTTGCTAGCTTTGAACCTCACAGCATCCTAAGGCAAAGAGTAGGAGAAAGTTCGGGGGAAAATGGCATACATCACCTCTGGCTGGACGTTGGAGTGGCTGTGGAGCAGTGATGAGACGGGGAGCAGGAGTGACTTCCCGAAAAGGTTGTCTCGGTTTCCCTTCGGATCACATGCTCGGTGGCAGAAACATTCTTAGAAATATACTGTAAAACAGGAAGAATCACACAGATCAGCTACCAGCTTGCCAATGCTGTCACAGCCAAATTCGTCTGACTTGATCATTTCTGGTGAAATCAGATGACGACTGAGAGAACCCGGCAGCTCCGCGCCCCATGGAAAGAGACAAGGACGCTGGAGGCTCTTCTCTCTTCTCCGCCCTTGCACTTTGAACGCTTTGAAGAAGGGCCGTGGCACGGGGACTGCAGAAGGGTATGAAGAGCCACGGGGTCACCCTGAGGACAGTGGTATACCACGTGTAGCTACTGAGCAGAAAAGCATCTCCGCTTACAGGAGGTTATACACCCAACAGAGCACCAGCAAAAAGACAACCACGTGAGACCTGTCGGAGATACGAGACCTACAGAAACGCCAGGTGTAATCCAAATATTTATGCTGAGATATTGCTCCATCTAACAAGAAGCACTGCTTTTCACAGGGACACTAAGCTCTCTGGGGGAGTCAATACTTTGCAGCCAGAGGGCTGTGGTTCTTAAAAATTTCCTTTCCCTCTTCCTTCATGGCTGGGATTCAATTAACATCCAAAGGGTGATCCAGCAGCGCCCGTAACTGATTCATTGTACTCATTTCCATCAGTACTTCTTTTTGTTTGGCTCTGTCTCCTGCCTCCCTTTTCCTGACCCCTTTCAATGTCTTGGTCCAGCGAGGCACCTAAGCACACTGACAGTCCGATTGAGTTCACGGAGTTTGATGGGAATCTCATGTGACTGAAGTCATGAGAGTGGCTGAACCACCCTTCTGGATCTGGTCCTAAATTCTTAGATCGTCCTCATTGGTGTGATGCTGACACCACACCAGGACATCCCACCTTGCCCAGGCAACTCTTGGTACAGTCAGGGGGGCTAACGTGGTGCTGACCAGATCACCACGACATGCTTCAGTGTGACATGGTCACCGCGGCGGCTCTGGCCACCGCCACGCCGATCACATTTGTCATGCTGCAAAGTGGGGCTTAACAGGACAGTTTAATAAACAGGAAACATCGTGAACATCTCTCTTAGGGGAAAAGAGGACCACGCTTGATTCACCAAAACAAGCCTGTCCCAAGTGCCCTAGTCTCATCCTGATCTTCAAAGTAAAATCACATTTCCCTTCAGATGTTGGTTTTGGAAATGTTTCTATGCAGAATCTCATCTTTTTGTTCAAGTTTGTTAGTGTTTTGCTCCTCACTCCGCACACAGGTGTGTAAGCATACACATCCACGTCAAACCCCTGGCAGAAAACAGGCACTCAGTAACATGCAGGGAGATGGAGACAAAAAGTCTTACGTCAGCCATTTGGATTTCCTCAGGATCCAAACGTGGATGGCTTGGCCCATTTGCAAGGCTCCTGTTCTGATGGGCAGGGCACATGTTCTGCCGTAAATGATTATGCATTTGTTTTCTTTGTTTCCTTTAAAACAGAAAGGAAAAAAATCTATTAGGAAGACCTATCTCATGGGGGCCTGCCCTCTGAGACACCTGGGGGGGGCAGATGATAGAGAAGGCAAGTCTCGGACACACTTGATTTTTCAATGTTGTTTGTGGAAAGCTGCAAACAGGAAGAAACAACGCATTCAACATTTGCCACCTTCTGCTGCTTCTTCAAAAAAAGGTGAACATTTCTCATCGTGGGCAGTTTGGGAATCTGGGTCCAGGGTCCTGTCTCGCAAGACAAGGCCAAGCACAATGCAGTGGACCCATGTGCACCGTGGCACTGGGAGCGGAGGAGAAAAGCAGGAAGAGGGGAAGCGGGTCCTGGCTTGGCCTTGGTGGCAATGCACTTGACCTGTCCTGCATTAAGCACAAGGTGGCAAAGCCTACACGTGCCCCTGTCAGGGCACCCACTCCACAAGACCCGCCGTCTCCTGGGGGCACCCTGAACTGAGGTGAGGTGCTGGCTAAGTAAGGTGCTGTCCAGGCAGGGAAGGCTGGCCTTAAAAGAGGACCCCAAGAGACTCTTATTCCATCAAGATTGCTCTGAAAGTTCCCAAAACGTACATAGCTGAGGCAGCAGCTCCTGAACAACAGCCCAGTCTGCTTCTGCTGTCAGGAGATGAGCTGCTGGCTTGGAGGTCAGCTTTTCCCGGTAACACAGCATCACCTGCCTGGGCGAAATGATGCTGATTCAGGGCATAAGTAAATGGTCCCAGGAAAACATCCTGCTCAGACACAGCCTGGTAGATGGCTTCACTGGCCTCCTTCAAGAGACCTTCCTGGGAATATCACAGCACAGGGTCTCCGTAAAATAGCATTTGGGTGAAAAGCATGACAGCGTGAAGCATGAACACTACCACTCAGCAACCTCTGGCCAGTTATTGTCTGATAGCCACCCATACTCACTTGGTTTTACAGTAAGCTACCACACAGACGATGCCCACCACAAGCAAGGCAACACAGATTCCTGTGATAGTTAAAACTCTCTTCTGGTAGAGCTCTTCCGCTTCTGCAAATGGAGAGAAAGAAACTAGTTACAAACGGGCTCCAGCAACAGGGTTGTGTCTGGCTGCACAGGAACCAGCACTGTGTGTGGGTAAGATGGAGAACAGGGCTCGGTCCGACCTCCTACCAATCCACTGCCCGTCTCTTAGAGCTGCCCCAAACCTGAGACCAGCTGGCCCAACCTTACTCACCCCTCAAGAGACCTTTACTCCTTTCGTCTCTCTGCACCTGTGCCCTCTCTTGCTCAGTTGTTCACCCCTTCTGCGCTCAAACACGCTTCTCTCTTTCTCTTCTTTTCCCGCAGCATAGCTCGGTGATTAATCTCGAAAAGCCCCACGACTCTCCTCTCCCTTCCAGCAGATCCCCGCTTCTCGGTAACTTAGTAGCCTACCAAGGAAGTCCCCGAGCATCCCCCACTCACCACGTACATGCACGCCCTGTGATGCTCTCATCACAGGCTCTCTGCTCTGACGGGCTCAGAATGCCTTTGCCTTGCAGCGGCTGCATGCCCTGGAGCTCGGCGGTGTGCTACAAACCACCGAGCAACAGGCCCCAAAGCATGTAGGTGCTGGAAGGGACATCCTAAAACAGTCAAAAAGCAGAATGAGGATGGAAAAGTGATGGCGCATCAGACAAAGAAAAGGGAGTGAAGTAATTAAAATACAGTAACCAATTACAGTTATGGATTTTTAATGAAACCCTAGGAAGTGATTAATTCCGTTGCACCAGGTAACTCAGATGCACACACAAAATTCAAGCAGCATGCTGCCGCTTCTCTCAAATATCACCACTTGTCACGGACCACCTTTCAAAACAGAAAGGTCAAGTCACTTGCTTCAAAACCCAGCCCATGCTGGAAGTGAGTTAATTCACTCACGTTAATCAAAGCTCCAAGGAACGCTAGGAAGTCGCTTGCAGTGCAACTGAACTACACCTCGGCAGCAAGCGCAGGGCACGGACACCTCTTCCTCTGTGGCTACACCACAGCAGATGCTCTTCTCAGAGACATCCAGCAATCTCCACTGAGATCAGCAGAGGCAATTCGGTTCTCCAGCTGGATGACTGAAAGAAGGATTCAGCGCACAGCTGCCATGAGCATTTTAGTTCAGCGTCTATGAAAGATGTCCTCCTGCCCCCATGCTGTGTGTTAATGTTAAAGTTATTGGGGTTTGTGACTTCTTCAATGTTCGTTGAAATATTTTTTCACATAGATTAGGCAATAAAACTCATGCCATGGTTGCTGTGCTCAGTATGGTTCACCATGCCACACTAAATACCTTGAACAGTCTATATGATACCCTCAGTGCTCCCAAGCAATGAAATACAAAAACAGAAGAGAAACAGGTCTGGTCACAGAAATCCCTGGGACTAGACTTTAGCAAAAAAGTGAGGGGGAAGAAATGAAACATTCCAGATAGATAACTGAATATTTAAAACCAATTTCACCTTGCCCTTTTAGGAAGGAAAAAGCATTTTTTGGAAGAAAAAAAAAAAAACACTAGGAAAAATGTTCATCTCTTTTCATTCAAAACTCTCAAAATGGGAATGAAGAAAGATTTGCTAAACAAGGGCTGAGAACGATGCATGGAGATGCAAAACACAATCAGCAGATCTTGCTTCATGCCTGTGCTGCAAAGCTACAGTTTAAAGAAAAACGGAAATTTCCGTCCGTTTTGTTCGTGCTCTGGCCTTTGGCTTCATGAGGCACTCAGGGTGCGAGGGCCAGAGCCTGTACAGCCTTGGACATCCCATAGAGCAGGTTTTGGGTGCTGGCTGACCTTATACTCCTTGTTCTTTACTACAAGGAACCAGGTGGAGCTGGAATGGGGAAAGAACTCACTCTGGGGTGAAACACCTCCTTCAGCGATGTGTTTCCCTTGCATGGGTGCCCTATTCCAGGCATCAGCAACCATGGCAGACAAGTTTTCTTTCTCTCGCACACCTCTGGGACCTGGATACCAGCTGCACAGCTCTTTCCTTCAGACAGACAGGAGCTTCAGAGATTTTATCAGAATCAGGAAATCACGTCCTGTTTACGGATGGCACCGGGCAAGAAGTTTGGACCCATGGACCCATCCACCAAGACAATTTTTTCAAAGATCCTTCACCAGCTATGGGTTTTGCTACAAAGACTTAAAAAAGTCCAAGCATAAATCATTCCATTTGAATCATGGAGGAGGGAGAAATAGCAAAAAATACGGCTTTTTTTTTTTTTTTAAACCTATTACCCACATGACAAAATTTTTTGCCCAAGGCTCAAATCACAGCCTCTGTTCTGGTGATCATGTCGGTATGGGACCCTGGCTCTGGTATATCTGACTGCCCTGAACCTTCGCCCGAATTGCATGGGGCATGTTTCAGGTCACCAGAAATGCAGATTTAGCCCCTCTGTCTTGAGCTGACAGCTCTGCTACGTGAAGCAGTGAAGTGCAAGGCTCTGCGTCACTGCTGCAAAACTGAAAATTAAATGACCTGCTAATAGCAATTTAGCTTGGCTCCGAACATCTCATTAAAGCTGATGCTCGATAACACAGTATCTTCATGTTGCACAACAGTAACAGAAAGAAAATAAGAGAATGCACACTACAATTTTGTATTGGAGGAGCTAAGATCCTGGAGCAGGACTTGTCCATTTGTGTCTCTATGCTCTACAAACACCACGTCTTCATCAGCAGCATCGTCACTCTACAGCAGCAAACGCTATGAACAAACCATATGGTGCCACACAGTGCCGACAGAATCACAGTCCAGCCATGGGTGTCACAGCAACGCATGAAAGCGAGAGACGAATGACAGAGAAGAGACGACTGCAGACTGGGAACAGGATGTGTGCGGTTCTGTGATGACATTGAGAATGGATGAGGAAAAGGACAAAAGGTCAACAAAAAAGGGATGTCAAAAATCCTCAATTTTAAGGTTTATTTAAGTGTATTAGCATTAGCAGCACCACTTTCTCTGAATCACCTGACCACAAAATGCATACATTTTCTGCAGCAGGGAAGAACTGCTGGGGGATACACACCAACCCTGGAGGATCGGGCATGCAAAAATCAGAGGAGACAAGTTTCTCCAGCTTCAACTAGTGCATGTCCCTCCACCTCAGGGACCTGAGAAGACAATTTAGGATCCAGAAGTGAAAGACTGGCAGCCCCATCCCTCTAGCAAGCGGAACTGAAGCGTCTTCATGTGAAGATCTGCTCTAGCTGACATTGCCCAGTCAATGTTTTTACGTTAGGTGATAACGATAAATCTCTCCGCTCTCACCTGACCAAGCCCTTGCTGAGGTTGGCCTGTACACTCAAGGGAAACCTAGCCTCAAGGATTTGATTTCCAAGGTGCTTACTCAAGAGATACTTGATACATTTCTAAAAGCAGACTGAGGAGAATGAAAGAAAAATAATATAATTACGAGCAACTGGGCAGGAGCCGGTAATTGCCCAAAGCGGGTGTTTTTAAAAGCATTTAAGTTACTGCGGTGTTTTTCCAAACTTCAGCTTGCCACCATGATACTCAACATTACACCCTCCGCTCTCACGGGAGACTACTGACTTCCCTGGGCTTGCTGTTTTCCAGACTAACTTGTCTCATGCCACCTTTCTTGACACAATTCTTGACACAAAAATAAGTCGCTAACCTTTGGAAAGAGGAACAGCAAAGCTCATCCTGACCCTTCATAGGATCCAGTGGAGGTTAGTGCGTCTAGGATGGCAATTCGTAGATAAGCCCTGATCTTCCTAAAACTTGCCTTCCCGTTCCTGGAAAACTTGCCTGCCCGTTCCCAGGTGGTGCCTGCTGGCAACCTTTTGGATGGACACAAACTCCAGCTTTTCAGTTAAATACACAAAAGCATGTTGAATGAGGAGACGTATGGCAATTGTAACATCCCAGTCACGCCACACACACCAGGCTGCTGCTTGAAACAAAGAAAAAAGTGCTGCTAAAAATACACGTGCATTTTTATAGGTTTACATTTAGATTTTGTGTTTTGCTTTGTTTTGTTCTGTTTCGTTTGGTTTGTTTTTGTTTTTTTTTTTTCAATCCAAACATCTATCTTGGTGCCAGGAAAGAGAACAGAACAGCTGATTTTTCAATCATCCCATTAAAGCCATAGATATAATGTGGGCAGCTCTTAATGGCTTCTGATTAATAAATGAATGGTTGTTCCATACCCTTTAATTCAAATCCAAGATGCTCTGCCAATGCAGAAAGAAGACAAGGAAGAGAAAGAGAAAAAGAAAAACAGGTCTGTCAGAGATCTCTAATATACAAATACACTGTGCAGTTACAGCAGGTTAGCTTTTCCGTAGGCTCCGCAGCAGTTACACAGAAGACAGTGTATGCTTCAGAGCATTTAAAATTCCCACCAGAGCTTATATCTTATGTAAAGAAAGACCCAAACAAATTGCAGTGGAAGTTAATCATGAATTCTTTTAGTTAATTATGAATTCTTTTGAGATGAGCCATGTTTTGTTAGTACCTGATATGGAATTCACAGGTTAGGCAGGGAAAAAAAAAAATAAAAAGAGTAAAAAAAAAAAAGTACACTGGTTCTCAAACAACTCCTGACAGGTCAAAACACATAGCGACTGCATGAACCTGGTAAAAACCATTCTTTCACTTTCTACAGGCAAAATGTGCCCTGGATGGTTTCACACGCCCCTCTCTGCCTGGGGGCCTGTGCGCCGAAGACGAGCGCTGGGCAGATGGATGTGCAGGCACTTGCTCGGGGCCCCGAGGCCTGCCAGCACCATTCTGCTGCCCGCGACCTCAAGTCTGGTCTCGGATGCACAGCATCATCTGGCAGCATTGCCTGTAAATCACCTGACGGTGTGTCAGTCGCGCGAGCACTGCTCTCGGCGGTACGGATCCACAGTTGGGCCACTGATGCTGCAAGGGGGTAGTTGCCCGGGCAAGGCAATGAACCCCTTGCAGATCTAAAAGTGCGAATTGCACTGAAGGTTTCCCTCAAGTCTGTGATGTTACGAGTTTCACTTCTGCTGTGGTTCTGCGTTGTTTTAGAAATAACAAGCAGGCTGAAAAAAGCACAAACAGGAGCATCTGCTTTCAGGTTCACAGTCATTACAAGTGAGATTGCAGTTCGTCTTGCAGAGATAGCGCTAAGCAAAGTAGTTTATCTAATGAATCAACAACACAGTTATCCAAAACAGGTATCCTGAATTTTAGTAATTTACCTGGTACAGGCCTTACCTAAAGACAGTTTTTCTTACATAAAGTTCTCCATACTTATCACTGTACACAAAAGCGAGCTCGGCTGTTCCCGATCACCGTACACGCAAGATTATTTGCAGCTTGGGGACGTCTAGATTTATTTACTGTATTTTCCATAGGAACTGCTTTTTGCTGCACAGAAATATTGGCTTTCTTTTGCAATGCTGTTCAAGATTTAGGCAGGGGGAAATTAGCACTAATCGTTACGGAACATGAAAACACCGTTTTCTAAAGCAGGTTCTTCTCTTCAAATCAATGCTGATGTTTGGGGGTTTTGATGGGGGGGGGGGGGGGTGTGAGCGGAAGTTGGGGGGGTTGGTTTTTTTTTTAAATTTTGTACAATTTAAAGGCCACAAAACCTGGCTGCTCTCTGCTTCTCATCTCACATTTGTGCAAAAGGAACGTCAGACTCTACCATGCATTGCACAGTCATTCTGTACAAGTTGCAGCGACACGGACACCATGTGGTGGGCAGCAGAGAACCAGACAGAATGCATTCATCCTAAACCTCTTGGTTATCACATCTAACCAGGACCTTTTCCTAAGGCATGCTACCGTTACGCACTCCCTTTCACCTGACAGTATGAGAAATGTGTGTACAGATACATTAAATTTCATCTATATATCTGTGCTATTCATTGATTTCATAGCTGCATGCTGCCTACACTGCCACATTTCCTCCCTGTTCCAGGATTTGCTGCAACATCTACAGCTACAAATGGATGCAATTCAAAACACTTTCATGTTTTTTTTTTGCAAACTCAGAAATGCCTGCGCAAACGGAGTACCTGAGGACCTTCAGCCTTCCCACTGTCCCTCTCACATCAGAACTGCGGTTTCTTTTGGCTTCCCAACCCCACGGAGCAGATGCCAGACAGATGGCTCACTGCATCTTAGCCACAGCTTCCCCAAGCAGAAGAGGAACCACGCAACCCTGCAGCAGCTGGAATGCATGTGCCTGCCTGTGCCTACAAACCCACCAGTGGCTTTGCAAACAGAGGGAGCCTTACCCCAGCCTGTGCTCCTGCATCTGACATTCATGGCTACTCAACACTTCTCTATCATAATTTCAGGCTGCAGACATTGCTACCGTATCACCCGTAACTGAACTCAGAGAACAGGGAGCCACCTCCCCCTCCCCTGCCCAGGAGGTCCTCCCAGCCCGGACAGGTATTGCTTTCTGTGCTGGGACAGGGAAGGAGGAGACGCTTCAGGAGCAGGCTGGGATTTGGAGGGTTCGTCTCTTCTCTAAAGAGCAGACTGTTTGAATTATTCAACATGTTACAATCCAGAGGCTAACGAGATGACTCCAGCTCTGGGAAAAGCATTGCTTCAAAATATAACCATTCTGCGTTCAGCAGAGGGGTATCATCTTCACAAGCATGGGTTACCACATAATGCACGCCTATCAACGACATACCGCTTGCTAGCAAACATGCTTGAGAAATCAAAATTTCTCCTAGAGACAACAATCTATTTTGGTCTGGAGGAAAAGGTATTTCTCACTGCTTACCATGTTTGAAAAAAGTCTCCTTTGCTTTTTTAAGAGGTTGGTCAGGAAAAGTAACACATTGTTAAAAGCTTTGGGTTATATTTGCTGCTAGGTGGAGAAGGTGGTCAGCATGACATGTAGCACCTGCACTCTGTCCTGTTCAGTCAACCTGCATTTTACTCACCCTCCCAGTTAGACTGGCAGTCTGGCAGACTTGGCTGCTGGGGACGACTGGAAGCCTTTGGGCAACCGTCCCCTCTGCAGCCATTAACCACACAGAGGGAAGCATGAGGTCCAGGTAAGGCCTCCAGCTCCTCCAGACGGGGACTCACTTCACGCTGATAGAGGCGGTTGCAACGGGGAGGTGTACGGTATCCCAGGCGTGTGGCAGGAGGAGCCTTTGGGATAGCTAAGATTAAATGGATGAATCCCATCTGTAGAGATAAACTGACACATGCCAGGAGTGCTGACAGAGTGCAGCAGTACTCTCCAACCCCCACCGGGCAAGCTCCATTGGAAGCAATACATCCAGAGGCTACTAGGCAAATAAATTACAGTGAGACAGAAGTGAGACTGTAGCTCTAGGCTGAGGAAGTGGGCGTATTATTTTTCTCACATCATCAACCTTCCGTTGCTCCCTGGTCATGGCCAGGAGCTGGGCCGAACACCCTGAACGGCTGTGGGACTCCCAAAACTATTCGAAGTGGGGACTCGTTTTTTTGGAAAATCTCATTCGGAATGTGCCTGCTGAACCTTTCCGAAAATGCTGGACTTAAGATAGAACCCATTCTTCCTAATGCAGCCATCAGCGTTAAGGAAACAGTAACTACTGACCTCTTTAACGCATTACTCTGCAGTATTTAGGTTACTTCTTGTACCTAAAAGCTAAGCTAGGCTCTTCTGTGTTGATCCCAAAGGAGACGGGACTAGTAGTTTGTAAATGTTCAAACACCTAACTACTGTATGTATGACAGAAGGCTGTCCAACAGAAAGGCAGCGAGCATGGGAGAGTTGAGGAAGGGAAAAAGGGAAAAAAAATATGAAAGAGATGACAAAAATGTTTCATTTTGACACTCTTTGCCCCAGCTGCAGCACATCTGCATGGGATTCAGGTTGGATCCCATCACCCAGATTGGTACCACTCAGCTGTTCAAAGCAGGGCTTGCAGAAGAGTCAAGAGATGCATGGACCTTACACTCAAATCCCCCAAACGCCTTGAAAAAATTCAGCTGAAGTGGACTGAAAGAAAAAATTCAGTTGGATTTAGGTGCTACCAGAAGGGCGGGTATTCTGTGGACCCACTGTCACAAATGTTGTGGTGGACTGTTTTCTCATTATGGGACAGAAGACGAAGTCCTACACTTACTTGATACGCAGTGACTTCGTGACTATCTTTTTCTCTATAATGTATTTTTACTTGTTTTAAAAGATGAACAGACAAAAACATTTAATCTAAAATATCCTTATAGGAGTAACACCTCAAGACAAGATGGCTCTCACTGCGCTGTAGATTTATGGGATGATTAAGAAGGATAAAAGCCTTAGCAAACAGCTGTGAAAACTGGGCCTGTGGTGATGTGGACTTCAGGATGCCCAAGAACATCATGAAGATGTTTAGTTACCGTATGCATTATTCCCCCCAAACACGCTTGGGTCCCCCAGGGGGCTATCTGGGCCACAGAGCAAGCTCCAAGGCATGAAACAAAGTAGAGAATTAACATCTGAGGACCAGCAAGACAAATTATTGATAATAAATTGTACTGACAGGAGAAATACTTGCAGCACCCTGGTCCAGGCTTTCCCCAGGGGGTACAGAGAGCAATGCAAGACAGCCCTATGATGCTGGGGACAGAGGACACCGTGCTCATGTTAGAGGCTGGGCAATATGTGGGATCTCCAGGTATGGAAAACTTTCCATAAACTGCACAGCCATTTAGCTTGTCCAGTACTGTATTGATAAAAAAAAAACCAACTCGGTCGGCCTCAAGAGTCCAGATACATAACAACAGAGTATTAGCAAGCTGCTGTGGATTAGCATGCAATTAACTTTAGGACATCCCAAGGGTAACCTGTACTGCTGTCCAGGGGAGAGGAATAACTCTGTTATGATAAACCACAAATGCCCTGTAATTACCCAGACACACCACAGCATAGTCATCAGCCTGTAATTAAGTGGTCAGCGGTTATCATGTCATTGAAAGGAAGCCGCGGAATGTTTGTGGAATTTAAAATGTTGCTAAATATTGTTTTAGGGTTCAGATGAGTAAGAGGTGGAGGAGGAAACAGAAAGGCAGGTATAAAAAAGAAGTATTCTTCTGTTTATCATTTTTATATTGCAATCGATGGGTAGGAAGCTACTGCTGAATAAGTGAACTGAAGTGAAGTGAACAGAGAAGCTGAAATTCAGATCTAGACCTTCCCAGAAGAGCTTCAAATGGTACATTTATTCCTCTGCTCACAGGGACACTCCATCTCAGTGTGAGGAGCAAGCGTCCCAGACGCACCTGTCAGAAGGATCACTTTCACACGTCAGCGTGATGATCGACACTCCTCCGGCTGCAGCCCGGTGACTTCAGAGCAAATGGGACCAGCCCTCCGAAAAATAAGAAGCCTCTCCCCCGATAAACCTACACTGCTCTGCTTCCATGATGGTTTAGTCAGCAGCGCTGGAGCCAGTCAGTGTGCCACCGTGGGAACAAGGGATGCTGCTTCCAGCCCAGAGAGCCTGATACCCACACTGCAAGTAGAAAGTTTATGCTTCTCTGGCTGGAAAGGCTCTCTGAACGCAATTTCCTTGGAAGGAATGACTGATGGGAAGACCCAGACATCCGATCTACAGGAGATGTGTTATGGTAGGGCAGGGATCATGCTGCTGAGATCAGTACACGGATCACACCCAGTGATGGTGCAGTGCACGCTCAAGAACAGATGGTGGTTCTCATCTCGGAAACACCCGTGCTCATCATCTGCTGTTGGAAGGAATCTGTACTGTCTGTGCAAGGGAAATGATTGATCAGGAGCCAGACCCACGGCACTAAACTTTCGATGGCTTTAGTTAGGGAGCCCCGGGAGACATAGCAAGCTGTGAATTCAGGATACACTGAATTCAGAATATCAGCATCCACTGCAAGCCGAATTGACCAGATAGATAGCCTGCGACTGCAAGACTCCGATTTCTCAGCTCAAGCTCTTCTCTTCCATGTTTCCAGATGACTACACTGGGTACCATGCAACAAGAGTAGCTGTCTTTCTCCCCTTCAAAAAAGGGATTTGATGCCTGAATAACAGGCTCCTAGGGGAGCCCAAAGTTGAAGAGAAAGGCTGCTCTCCCAATGGATAGCAGAAAATGCTGCTCTGTGCTTCCAAAGCTGATCAGTAGGAAGACTCCAACTATGAATTAAAATTTAATTGGTAAAGAAACCAAGAATGAAATATGGGGTAAAACTGGAGAACATGCTGGATTACATTGTATATAAATGTCAGCTCTGCTCTGGGATATTTACAGGCAGGCTACAGATTTCAACTTTAATTAGGTCACAAAGTAGAAAATGAAAATATTTCACTAAACAAAAAGATGAATGGTGTGACATTTGTCCTCCAGATCAGTGACAATTATTTTGGGAGATGAAAAAATAGCAAAGTCAAGATGAAATTTCAGATTCCACAGAAAAGGGACAAGAATAAACACAAAACTTCATCCCGAATTTCTAAATTGTTCCATAAATCACAAGTGGAAAGAATCCAAATGCACAGATTTAGGCAAGGTATAAATGTTCCTACTCACGATGTTTAACCTTCAGTATCTTGGCCCCGCAAGGAGCAAAACAGCTGCCAACATGTTTTACAAAACCTTTACAACCAGCCAGCCTGGCAATTTATTAGTAAACTTCCAGAAGGGTTTTACAGAGACCTGAAAAATTTCATGTAGAAGAGAGAAGATAGAGCTAGATCTTGATCTGATGTAGAACAGGCAGCTATGAAATACAGGTGCCAGCACAGCTTTAAAAAAAAAGTTTCTTAAAAGGAAGAATGATTTTGGCTGTGCTTCTGTCTTCTGGAAAGAGCTGCAAGACATAGTTGTGACTATGAAGTCATATATGTGACTATGACTCTCCTGTGACCCAGGAGACAGCTGTCAATTGGGTGAGTCTCCAGTACCCACTAGAAGTTCTCATATTAGAAAGACTTCCCGACTCTTTCGTGATGTTGCTGGACCCGTGTGTGCCAGCAGAGATGAAGACCTGACTGCAAAGGCAATGGTCCCTGTGTACTGGTACTATGGATCCATTCAGGCTGTGGATCAACAGCTTGATGTGTTCTGTTCTCATTAGCACATGGACAGCCAGCCAGAGACAGCTGTGATCTGTGACTCCGCAGGTACCTGTACCAGCACTCTGGGAGAGATATCTGACAGCTCATCCTATGAGTTTGTACTCATCACCCTCAGCACCTCTGGAGGATGAGATACCGCATCCTGATGGCAGCACTGGAGTTCAAGTAGCCAAATGCTCATCCTTTGGTGCTGAACCGTCTGCAGTGACTATGAAGGGAGCCTTCCTTTCTAGCACACAAGTCTAAAAGTCCAGTGAAAAAATAATGAGGATCTGGCTGCACTATTGCTGCAAAGAGTGGGGCAGGGAGCACAGGGGTCAGAAGGCAAGTTCACGGCGTGGACTCAGACTGCCAGTATGGCTGGGTACTCCTTGCCTGCATGTTGCCTTCCCCATGGCCAGGGTTAGGGAAGATTCCTGGTTTAGGTCACATTTTGGAGTTAGGATCTCCCAGTTCTGTGGTTTCATCGGAGTTACGTCATAACTGCAAGATCTAGTTCCTGAAACTAGCAGACGGTGTGACTTTACCATCACATGTACAATGCAGTATATATATTAATTGTATCTGCAACCATAATCATATGGAGACATAGAAATATGAAGACCTTGATGTGAAAAATATTTTAGTAAGATGATTTAATGACTCATCACCCACGGAAATAATTCCCTATCTTCTCATCTACCAGGACATTCTTCTGTTTTATATAGTAATTGCGGACGTTCACTGTGCCCTCTGTTCACTGCCATTAGTTTTCCTTAAGTCTAAATTAAAACTGCTTCATATGTTTCTTTTATGTCCCTCAGCTATATTGTACAGCCTCTATAATGCTTTCCTCTTATAGATAGTTAAAGCCTAGACAACGTGATCCTCTAACCTTGATCCATCAGACAATTCCTTATGGGTGGACGGAGGAGCGTGCACAGAGACCAACCAAGATCAGTGAAATTTCACAGACAAAAGGGATCTAAAAGGGTTTAAGTCAGCACATCTTAAGTCAGAATTCCTTTTTCTTCTCAGAGATGTACCTTTCAACTACTTTAATCTCAGCGAACATACAGCTGTTTGCTCTGACATCTCTCCCTCCTTCCTTCCTTCTCCTGGTAGGTTTTCTGTTTTGACGAATGTGGGGAAGCTATCTGTCATACTGTCCTAAAACTGATCTGTGATACACAGGATAAAGCTCTGAAGTTTCCCCGTGAGACTTTGCCCATACTTACTGGATGTGGGATTAGTATGTGTCAGTGTCTCAAAGGCCCTCATCTGTGCTGCTGCCGCTTAGCAGGTTGTTGTCCGTTTGCTGGCCGATGGTAACCAACCGTCCACACACCCCTAGCCACTGCTGCGCAAAACAAACGTGCTGCCTTAGATCTCCCTACAGTATGAGCCTTGCTGGTAAACAGGCCATCAGGGTGGCTCAGACTAAGCCAGGCTTAGCGTAAAGGCAGGCTGAGAGAGCTGGCGTGGTCAGGTACCACAGGAGTGGCACCTTTCTAGGCCAGAGCAACGTTCTCTGTTGGCACTATGCATCCATTTTCTCAGAGAAGTAGCTGTTTTAGCATGCTTCGCTTTCTTTCTACAGTATCTCAACACATTTCCCATTACGTTTGCATTACAATGCACGGGCAACAAAATGTAAACTCCTTGTAAGCAGATAGGAAACAACCGCCGAGATACTTGCTTGGATTCTGCTGTTGCAAATTCCTACCAAAAGCAAATGCTATTCATCCAAATAAGGACTGAGCCGGGACAGACTGGGAGGCCTGCGAGCTAGCCCAATAATACAATTCCTAGTGAGTTCCTCTGTACCAATCTGTTAGAAAATAGCAACAGTGTGAGAACGGCATAGAAAAACCCTCCGTCTTTAACATTTTGTCTTCATTTTCAAGCAGTAGGGTATAGACCCAGAACGTCTGGCAGCTGGCACTCGGTCATATGGTTGTAACAGCAACATAAAGAAACATCCCCTGCGAGAAAATCTCTCTGAATACACCTGGTTTTCACCTTCATAACTGCAGTGGTCCAGCAGGTATTTTGGACAGAGAAAGCCAAACCTCCAGAGCTACCTGTCAAATAGACAAGGATAGCCTGAACACCTACAAAACATGGGGAGTTTTACCTGAGCAAAATTTGGATACAGGTTTAAACGGGAGAGAGAGGAAGCTGCTCCCGGGAGAAAGATACACAACATCTGGCATGACGCTGGGACGCTGCACCATCTCCGTCTCTGGCCCAAATTCAGCAAAGTATCTTTTCAGAACAGCATCTTAAATTTAGTTCGCTCTGCAGAGACCCTCGCTCAGCCCTGGGATATACCTACTGAAAGTCATACTGTAATATTTAATATTTATGTTCAAGAATCTGAAGGCTCCAATCTAGGCCTGAAATCCTAAAATACCCCAAATGCATCTAAAACAACATCAGCGTAGGTGTCATTATTTACTGTTTAAGTATCTGTCAAGTGCTGGCAATGTTCTCAAAACATGAATCAGGACAGAGCTATTTTATTTCCAGTGGAAATGCTCGAACCTCATTTAATCTGTTTCAGCTTTTGACCTGTCAGAACCCATATGGGATGAAGCACTGAATGAATTATAGAGCAACAGCAACTTCTACTGTGCCCTAATTGTTGATTAAAGTAGAAAGTAAGCTTCTGCACAGCCCAGACTCAAGAGAAGTGCCTTTCCTACTCAGAACAGCCAGTTCAGTGCAGACTTTTCTGCAGTGTTGCTGCTACGTACATTACCCAGCTGTGACCTGAAAGTGAAAACAGCTATAAACACATATGAATCATCTTCTTAGATTATTTTTATCCAAGTTCAGACAGGCAACCTGGATTGTTAAGCTGTTTTTACCTTACTGTCCTGCGGTTAAAGCAGAATTGAGGTAAGGAAATCTACATGTGTCGGTTTTAAAGTTAGTTAAAGTTAAATCTCATTCCCATAAAAAGCTGGATTCTGCAGGCTGGGGAAAAAAAAAACATGCGCTGTTTACTCTTGCCGTTAATGTTCTGAAAAGGCATTTTCCTGACACAGAACTCATTTTCACCCGTTTTGGTTTTGCAGCATGGTGGCAATAATAATAATAGCCGGACACCACCTCATGAAAGATGTGACAAATGAGCTTCATCAGGTGAGCATCCCACTGCTGTCGGCAGCCCTGGTCCCTGGCACCCTGGGCTTAAAAGCGGAAAGGAAACCCTTTTGCATCAGGTTAAAGATCAAAACAGAACATTTCGTTTTGTTATTTTGAAAAGAGCTTACTTGGATGTTTTAGTCTGAAAGAATGAATCAATGGACTTTTCAACTTTGGAAGCCAATTTGGAACAAAAGGCAATGTTTTCACATCAAGCTGTCCCAAGGGCCTCACAAAACCCATTTGCATCTTGTCTGTATACTCTGTAGAAGGGAGTCCAAGGCGAGCACTTGCCAGCTATTAGCACGTGCTAATGAGACTCCCGCTATGGCCAGTTCGGGATGAGGACTGAAGGATTTCACAGGAACGGTGGGAGAGGTAGTACTGGCAATCAGGCAGTCATCACGGAGAGGCATTTCTCCTCTGGTTGCCACTAATTAAAGCCTCTCCTGTGGCTCTTTTTAAAAAGCCTGTTTTTGAAACCACCATTTGCGGTGGTCCTAACGGCCAGGGTGGAGGCAGTGTGGGTCACACAGAGGGACACTGTGGCCGATGTCCTGCGCTGTAACTCTGCCTCCTTTCAGGCCAGTCCTTACCCGGACCGGGATCCCACTGCTGCTGGGACACTGTCTGAATACAGACCCAGGAAAATTATCTGCCTTGAACAGAACAAGCTACAGATGTCTATAAGCGAGGCGGCTCTGGAGACCTAGAGCCTGGAGGAACTGGAAACTAGAAACTGGGAAGCACTAAGTGCAAGTGCAAGTGCATTACACGCACCGAATACAAGGTCAAAGGATTGGTCACTGTAGTTAGGCACAACCCCATATGCAAGGCTGTCCAACCCCTTCGGAGAGACAGGAACATCTCTGTGTCCAGGAGGAACATAGTCTGAGATGCCCAGTCAGCAGATTTAGCCTGTAACCTGCGTGGCGTGGAGGCGTGGGAAGCCCTGAGACATGACTGCCAGGGCTCCAGGCGTGCATGTGTGGCCTGTCCAGTCCTCTGGGTGTGCTCCAGGATCTGACTCCACACCAGCCTTCAACCGTCTCACCTGAACAGCAGCTGATGCTCGGTTTAGCTTCTGGAAACAGAAACGCAAGCTCACCCTGCGGGAATTCTCATTACAGCCCTCGCCGTGATTTGCTCAGTTGGTACAGAGAGACTCACACACCCCCTCGCAGGAGTCATGGGAAAATGTACATCTCTTGCACTGCACAACATAGTCCACCTTGAGCCAGCAACTCAAGCAGATACAGCTTATCACACAGACTGTTCTCACACAGCACACCACATAACTCTGTGTCTTATTTGCATTGTGCATGAAAAGAGCAAGCAACATTAAGTTCAATCAGAAATGAAAGCAGAACCCATTCTAACAAATGGGGAGATAACAAGAGCCCCAATTCTCCTCTTGGACACGATCACAGCTCCTCTTAACGGCCGAGCAGAGCTGGGAGCGCACAAGACAGGATGAGGGCTCTTGGAGAACAGAAGAACCTGCTTTAAGGACACGACACAGAGCTACAACAACCAGGGAGAGAGAGAAGTAGAAAGAGACATACTGGAGAAGCTGACCATTGCGAAATGCTGACATCGGTCTCCTGTGAATTCGATCGGACACCTACCGGAAGAAAGAAAACCAGAAAGGGAGAAACAAGATAGCAAAATGACACCCAAACAGACCGAACTGAGGCCCCTTCTGATCCCTTCCACGTCTCCTATCCGTCTGCTCTCAGCCTTCACCCTTACCTGCATCCCTAAGCCCTAGCCCCAAGCTGACACCAAGAGCAATCCCTGACTAGACCACTCTACATCCACCGCCGTGCCCGGGAGGTTTTAAGTAGTGTGGTGCATTTTTTGTCTTCAAACATACTTTGCTTAGGGTCTGGCATGTACAATCGCAAAGGCAGTTTCTCCAAACATCTCTGTCCGAAGAATCCATTTGGACATCTGGAGGGGAAAAGGGGAGAAATCACAGAACATGTCTGGCACCGTTCTTGAGGCTAAGGTCAGAAATAAAAAGTGCATTGTGATGAATGGAAAAAATAAAGGCTTTACGCGCGTATTTACTCTTCACTTTGCTTTAACCAGGCACCTGCAACGTCAGCATTCCAGCTCTATTTTTGGCCTGAGTCTTCGAACAGCCAACCAAACCCCTCCTTTCCTCCGCTGCCTGCCTCCTTCCTTCTCACCTGCTAGAAGCACCAGCTGGCAGGAAGATCGAGATGGGCTGGATGCTACTTTCAGAGACTCCCCTCGGAGCTGCTATCTAGACAAGACTGGCAAGAGGCACCACAGAGCGGTGAGCAGCTGCTCAGGTGACAGCAAGCGTTGTGTATGGCAAGCGTCTTCCTGCTATTACCCCAGAAGTACCCACAGGACATTCCAGGGAAAAGGGTTATGTTGCGGTTAGAGAGAAAGCATGTGCAGAGTCTCTGTGTTACCAGAGAGAAAAAGACAGAGAAGAAAGCTGAACCGAACAGGTCTCACACGCTGCCCAACTGTGAGGCTCTTCCGACCAACGTTACGTGACGGGCCAGCTCATGGGGCACCGGTTATATATCAGCATGATGCTGCAGTGGCAGGGATGGTGCCTGTGGATGAGGGCCACCAGACATGTGCACCAGCCCATGAGTAAGCTCCCCTGAGCAGCTCCCAGGCTGAGCCAGTTTTGGGAGCACAGGGACCAGGGCAGGGGTGCAGCAGGAGCTGCCGAACCACACACGGTGCAGCAGCCACAGCTGCGGGTGAACCTGGGAAGCGACGGGAGCTCAGCTGTGGGTGGTCAACCGCTTGTCCCCTAGGCACTTATCTCTCTCCTTCACTTCACATCTTTTCTTCTGGCCTCCTTGGACAGTCCCTCAAAGTCATCCCTAGCTTTCTTGAAGTCTCAGCTCTTACCTGTCTGTCCTATAACTTCCTCCCTCCCCAAATGGCTTCTCCCTCCTCCGAGCTTAAGAGAGTTTTACAGCTAGCATCTTAGCGTCTGCTTTCCAGCTTCCCGGGGTAAGTGGGGCTGTAGGCTCTGCGCCTCATACATATCAGACCTTCCTCGCTCTCAGGGGCCACCCACAAGATCGCACTGTCCCTCAGTGTTCGGCAGGCCCCAGCTGGTCAACGAAGAAGGGACTGAAAGAGACCTCAGCAAAAAGGACGTGGACCAGAGGCCCGGGACTGAGGTGAATGGCTTAGCTCCCTGTCGGTCCATGGCGAAGGACAGCAAGCAGCTGGAGCAACCTTGGCACAGTGTCAGACGGCTGGTCCCAACCTGCACATATGGTGGGGTGGAGTGGGGCAGGTCCAGGTCCAGGTCCAGGTCCAGGTCCAGGTCCAGGTCCAGGTCCCATGTGCTCACTGCCAGCCCCGCATGGGCAGTGCAGACCTGACCCTTTCGTGCCTCTCAAAAGTATGCTAACTCCTGTTCCCAGTCTGCAGACGTAGCACAGGGCATGGGGAAGGGATGGCTTTGGTGTTTAATATGA
The DNA here is from genome assembly GCF_964199755.1 of Larus michahellis. Classification (NCBI taxonomy): domain Eukaryota; kingdom Metazoa; phylum Chordata; class Aves; order Charadriiformes; family Laridae; genus Larus; species Larus michahellis. Next base: position 941,273 of record NC_133906.1, on the reverse strand, counting down.
CCAAAGCTTTGTGGTTCCAAAGCTTGTTGGCAGTTTAGCTCTGTACTGTTCCTCAAGGGCTATGGCAGCATTTGGCGCTCTTGACAGATTTATGTTTAGATGGAGCGTTACAGATATGCAACTCCAGTGGCAATGAAAAAAAAAAAAGTCAAGAAGAGAGATTAATTCCTATTTCTCTCTACTTGCTTAAGGGAACACAGGTTTTTTTCAGCAAATATTTAGCTCACTTGGGGGGAAGAGGTAGAAATTAGGGAAGTCTTCCCTATTCATTATGTCCAGAAAACCTTGGGTTTTAATGGTTCTCCCTCATCATGGACATAGACTGATCTGGGCCAGCAGGTGGGAATCAGAACACGTGAGGGAGTGCTAGGGGCTCTCAGCAGCCGCACCAGCTGTACAGACCATGGGGGCACCAGCCCATCTGTCAGGCCTGCAAGGATACAGACTTCTCCGAGCTGGAGGGCTCCTCTCCAAATGGGAGAGGTGAGAGTCAACTGAGGTCTGGGGAAGGACTTTAGGAGGCACCAGGTGGCTGGGCACGAGGCAGGACAAGGTATAAAGATCTCCTGACGGACATGGCTGGTGCCATTCCCCAGTGCATAGATGTCTAATCCCTGCCTGGAGACCTGCATTAACACTCCCGGGGGGGAAGGCTGAGGCATTTGCTGACACACTGATACACCTCCTAAAGGAGACCATCCACCTGTGGGACAACCTGCTGGTACTCCAGAGGTAGCCTGACCCTCAGTGCTGGATGCTGGATGCCTACAGGGGACCTGCAGGTACACCTCTGAATCCAGCATGATTCAAAGAGAAGATATTGCCCATGAAAGGCTGCATAATCTCTGCATCCCATCTACTGTCCTTCTCCACCTCAACATCTCCACAGCTCCAAACCTGTCCATCTTTCCCCTGAAGAATGCACTTCCCGGTTCTCCAAGGCAGGGTGCCCCGAGTCCAGGGGACAGTTCACCTGCTGTCCCTCTCACAGAAGAGAGCTTTGGAAGACTTTGCACGACTGAGGTGGCTTTGGTGCTTGATTTCTTGCTGGTTTTCACTGCAGTTTCGTTAGGTCTGCACTGAGGAAAAAAGCTCGTGCATCCTCACTGCCCATGACCAAACTTATTTCTGTGCTACACAGCATCTGGCTTTTGGGACCTGAGCTAACACCTCCATGAGGGAGTGTGCTGGGCTATTTCTGCACCCCAAACTGCTTGGGGTGAACTTCAGGGCATGGCTCTGCATGAGGCTTCACTGAACTCCCTCGTCATACGCTTAAGTTTCTCAATATCTAAGTCGCTTTTGAACCTGGAGATTTGACTCCATGGTCAGGCAAATATCTTCAAAAAATTCATTCTTGGACATTCATGTTGAAGTACAGGAGAGGGAGACATACCAGTGACATAATTTCAATACCAGGGAGCCCAGACAGGTCCCAAGGAAAGCCCAGCCCAAAGGATTATCATCCCTTTCCCTGTAATGAAGCAGAGGAAGCTGGTGCTGTGCTGGGAAGTGGATTGAAGAAGATGCCCTATTGGCAATCAAAGAGCACAAACCTGAGGCAGTTGGGTGATGCAGACTCACAAGGACAGTCTTCGGGAAGAATGACTTTGGAGAAAACATTGAGATTCCACTGGGGTTTGAACAAGGCCTCCAAAAAATCCTTTTTGAAGTTTATTCTTCACCACTGATAGAGTCGTGAATTTATTCACAGAGTCTCCAAGGGTATCCAGTTTAGCTTGCGGCATGCTGCCCGTTTGTCTGGGATCTGAGACTTCATGTGTGTTGTGAGCACACCAAAGGGCCTCAAGGGTGCTGATGAATGAAGCAAAGGCCCTACCCACCTCAAAAAAGGGCACTTCATCTGAAAGGAGCTAAAACTGTCTCAGGGGCACATCCCCAAGAGGTCAGCCAAGGCTGGAACTTCAGTGCGACTGAAGCTGCATGCCATTAAGGAAAGACTGAAAATTATGTGAAAACTGGTTGAAGGAAATAAAAACCCAGAGAAAGAATTGGTGAGAAGTGAAAAAGCAAAACAGAAAAGTGTCAAAGAAGCTTTGATGTCAAGACAGCTACCATACAGCTCATCTTCAGATCTCTCTAATCAGCCTAGCGTGGGTGGGGAGAAGAGCTTTCTAGACAGAAGGCAGTAGATAACTGTCTTCTCTGGGTCTAGGACAGCCCAGGCTTTTCATCTTTAGTTACTAGTGAATCAGCACTGGGAAAAGTGACAGAAAAGAAGCCTTCATGAACATGAGCACCTTCTGTCACCTCCCAAGCTAGCATACAAGCTACCAAGACACATGTGCCACTCTGGCGTCCCTGGGTCTCGATTCCTCATAAGCAAGGCTGCTGGCAGCAACAGTGACCAGGAGACCTTTGAAAGCATGCAGTGCTCATGGTTCCTTTTCTTCAGCTGTCTCATACTTCTAGGCTGGTGAAGATGATTTGTTATTTATTACTATGGATCCAGATGTAATTCTAGGAAAGAAATTTCCAGCGTGCATGGAACACGAGTTTAGCAGTCTGGGCAGGAAAAGCAACAGAAAGCACCCTGTCTGCATGCAGAATCTGCTGCCTGTGGCAAGGGCTTCTGAGCAGCTCTTCTTCAGTGGCCAAGCATATGGCCTGAGTGATAAACCTGAAAGTTAAGGGTCTTTTAGGTCGAGAGCTATCACCAGATGGTCTTAGATCATGGCGTCCTTCTTCCTGTACATTTGACCCTGGTCAAGAAGTTTTGGCTGGCTATCCCAGCAAAATGGAGTCCCTTCTGCTTTTGAAAGCTCTTGCAGGGTCTACACAGATGGTGGACTATTCCTGGATTTCCTGGTCCACTCACTGGTGTCATGGAGGCCCAACTTGTCTCTCCTCAAAGGCCAAGGGAAGCGGACAAAGTTGAGTCTGTAGGAATGGTCCTGGGGAAGGACAAAGCTGCACCAACCTCTTGCAGACAGCACCTTGTCCCCTCTCTAGCCTGTGTGGAGAACCCCCAAGAATGCCCTTGCGTAACTCCATCCCTCTGTGCCTAACCAGCTGCATGAAAATTAAAAAAAAAGAAATTGCCAAAAATTTACTACTTGCAAATGCCATCAATAAAACCGGTCAGGGATTTTTCTGTCCAGATCCTATTGTTGCTGGAAAATGTCCAATTCTTTTTTCAATTTTGACCAATTCCTTAAGACCTTTTGTTACCCCGGTTTGAAAACATCCACAAAGTTCTGCTGTTGGGTTCAGGATGAATTGCAGTTAAATATTTAAATGGTAAAAAAAATGCAGTAAGATGATCAGTCAAATAAAGAATCTCAAAAAGTACAAACAAAAATGTCTTGAATGACCCATTCCTTTATTGTTTGAAGAGCACTTATTTCTGAAAATTGAAAAAGTTTGACCTTTTGCCCTGTATCAGGTTAATTATTATTAGTTACTCTTAAATAATAACATCATTATCATAATGTTCCTGCTGGAAGCAAAACTTTTTCTGCCCATCTGTTGATCTAAATCTTGCAAGGGTTGGCATATTTCCTTTGCTCCCCCAGATCTTAATTAAAATTCCTAATTCCTAAACTAAAATTAAAATGCCAAATTCGGTAGCTCTCATAATGCAATCCATGTTACAGAAGAATGTGAACGAGCAGGTGCTTCAAAATAACGGGATAAGGAGAAGCTGTAGCAGAAGGACACAATGCACTGATATAAGCTAATGGAGTAATGTTTCAAGCACGTTGCTTATTTGTACGAAGGGCTGAAAAAGAAGACAGTTCTGTCATTGTCCCCTGACCAGTCCCAGATGATCAGGCTCTGGAAAGCCACAAAAGGCTGGGCTTCATAAAATCACTGATGGGAAGAAAAGAAGCCAACCAGAATAAATGCAGAGGCCTTATCCAGAGCGGCTAATCAAGGCATGTTTGCTGTAGAGTAGAGTCCAAACCAGAGGGACACCTACTTCTGGGCTCAGTGAAGACAACAGTGCTCCTCCCACTGAGCTGCAGGAGCTCAGCAGGATCTGTGCTGTTGTCTTCACCGAGCCTCGCTGTTTCAGGATCAAGCTTCCACACTTTGATAGTTCTTAAGGGTCTGCTATATTTATACGTGCATTAAAAAGGACACATTGAACAGGATGCATAGACGGGCCACTTGTACCTGATCTCATCACCCAAGATAAACAGCATGCAAAACCCAAGGAATGAGTCCTGGCTGGTTCAGGAGATTTGGAACAGGATGTGGAGATTTTCACCCCAAGCTCAACACTGTGTGCTCTTCATTTCCAAGGACCTCCCCACAGAAATGCTGACATCTCCATGGCAAAGTGACATACTTGTGGTTGTGCAGCGTGCAACTCGTGCTGACCAAATCAGGAGAGTCACTGAGGGGGGTGGCATAGCTCCTGACACCACAGGAGAGCTGAGCAAGCTGCATAGCAAGGAGGACCACGGCCGTACGAGATCAGCCTGATGTTCAGCACTTTGAATTGTGCTATGAAAAAGCACAGGGGAGCTGTCAATGTGGCTAACCCTTCAGCATGATCTTTCCCTTTTCCTGGGAAAATCTGCAGGAACCAATAATATACATGGAGGACGTAAGCAAATGGGCTTCTAGGAAGTGAATATGTAATTTTGTAATTTGGTGATTTCCATACATCATCTAGTTTAAAAATGAATTGATCTTTTCTCTTTTGCTTTGTTTTGTTTTTTATTCTCTCCTTGACTTTCACTTTTTGTCCAAGGCCCTCCAGGCCCCCGACCTCACTCTCTCACGTAATGCAATGCCGTCAGCCCAAACTCAGAGAGTCTGTTTATCTGCCAGCATTTGTAAATCCTTTAGCATGACTCTTGCAAGCACAACCAGTGCAACATGATGGGGGAGTGTTGCTCTATAAAGCTCTTTAAATCTTCTCATCGCAAGGTCCTGGCCCACGTCCTGGCCCGGGGTACCAGCCACTTTGATTACATCAACCACACAAAAGAGTCACGAAGCGCGTTTAAGTGGGAAGAGAAGGGCTGTGCAGTGATGAGACTTGGCTTTGTTTCCTTCTTTGCTGGGAAGACCCCAACTGTATATAATTTGTGCCAGGAACTAACTAGCAAAAAGAGCATTTCTGTTGCGATACACACGCTAGCACAATCCTGTGGGGCATGGCACCCAGCAATAAAAGATTAGAGCAGCCTCAAACTGCTCTAAGTTGTGCGGAGAACCCAATGGTCTCCAGGACAGAGGCAGACCCAAGATCGGAGGCTGCTAGCCACCCCAAGCACTACGTTCAGCTGGACACAACAAACCAGTCAGCGCTCTTCTGTGTCCCAGCCCAGCTCAAGGTCTTAAGACTTGCTTGTGTGCATCCCTTCGGCAGGCACTGGAATTTGCTCTACTCAAACTCGTCACTTCCCCACGGTTATGGTGAGAAAACGGTCCAACTCATAAGGCCTCTCCGAGCAAAATGGTCTGGAGAAGGGTCAAAAAATTATTCCTGTCAACAAGAGCCTGGGGCTTTTTAATTTACTAAGGCTGTTGAGTCAATTCTGTATGTGTGTGGCTCAGTCATTTCCTGGGTTTATGCCGAAAATTTGTAGAATATCTGAGGCAGATTGCACTTCTCCCATCTAACTTCCAGGTGGTCTGTTTGAGTGTCAGGATAACAGCACAAATTATATCATGTTCAGATTTTCTTTGACACTAGCATGTGTAGAATTTACTTCAAATAAGGACATAATTATAAAAGCACAAAATCGAAAAAAAAGGCACAACTTCTGGAACAGCTCCAAGTCCATTCTGGGCTCTTCCCTGATGAAGAAAACGCATTGTCTAAGGTCTAGCTGAAGTGCATTGAAAAGGATGGAGGAGGTGTGTTTACAGGCAAACAGTTTGTTTCCCAGAATTTGTAAGACCAGGAGGAACACGTTTCTGGGAAGCCTGTAAAAAAATAATAATAAAAGGCCAGCGGCCAATCTGTAACAAATCAAGCATAAACCTCTTCAGGAGAAGAAATCATTTGAGAACCCAGCTACTCTTTTTGCTCCTGAATGCCAGGGGTAACACCTACAGGAAGGATCTCCTATGCTTGTGGACAGCTGAAAACAATGAAATCCACTCCAGGAAGCTGATTACAGGATGGTGGTAGGTTACTGCAGTAGTAGAACACTCTAAAATCTTATTCTCTGATAGCTGGTATTGGAAGGGTGCTGGGGTGCTAGAATCTCCTTAGCACTTGGTGAAGGAGGACCGCAAGCTGGCACCCGGTGCCAGAAGACTCCCCAAGGCCCTGCTGACTCTAATCAAAATAGCGAAGTGGGAACAGCGCACAGAGACATGCATTGTTCCTGGCTCAAGATGCTCATGTGGCTCTTGTTTGATCGCCAAGGCATTTGAGGAGGTTGTGTGCAGAAGGACCTATTGATTTCCTCTATGCGTATGTCTCAGAGGCTGGAGGACCAAGGTTGGATCCCATGTTAGAGAGTTCAGAAATGCAGGTCAAAGCCTGCAGCTTTGCCTCCTCTAGTTTCTCCTCCGAATCTGTACCAATGTGTCTTTCACAAACCACAGCAGCAGGCCTCCTGCCCGGGTACAACGAGGAAGCTGTGAAACATTTCAGCATTTTGCTAGTTTGCAGGCAGGCGAATGTGAAGTCCGTTTATCCATCACCAGTCTTCCCCAAGAATTGTCCATGTTATTGGGAAAGCCATTTTATGGGAAATATTATGTTTAGTTCAAATGCCTCTCCATTCCTCAGTAACTAACTATTGCCTTCTGGAGTCCAGAAACTCTGAAATTATACCACTTCAAAAGCCAGGATTTCTTATCTTCAGTCTATGATTTAATGATAAAAACAAGGAGAATGAACGTCCAGATATCTCCTCAAGCACTAAGATCAGAAATTACTGTTCCGTGTGGAAGTCACTTGAGTCCCTTGGGTTCCTGTTAACACACAACAGTCTCTTCTGGCAGATGAATAGTGACAGCACGGACCTTCAAAGCACCTCCTTTTGGTTAACGCTTTGCTGCCCTTCCTTACGCACCCATTCAATTCCCATCTGGCTTTAGCAATTGGTATCTTGGGACTCATCAGAAAAGGAAATCATTTTACCATCTGCAAGTAAGGAATTAAGGCTTTCAAACTATATGAAATAATTAGGGGTCTGTTTTGTATGGCACATAAAATCTTAATGGAATCCATCACTGAGCTTTCCCTCTGTTCATCAGCTATCACAGCAGCCTGGTTTGAAGGTAGACTGTTTCTTCGCAAGGCTTGAATCACTTTGGTTAAAACAGTCCATCTGCTGAAGACACTCGATAACCACCACTTGTATCCTTCATTAGGAAAAACAGAGCCTTACCATTACAGCTGCATGTGGCAGGAGGTCAGGTAACTCTTGCTATAAGTAGAAAGTGATCTGATTTGAAAAGTCTGGATCTGGATTCAAGTTCTTCCCAAAAGAAAAAGCCTTGAGATCTATGCTTTTGGCACCACCACATTGCTTCCAGATAGAGATTTTGATTCATATGCTCCCCCAGGCTTCAAGGGTTGAGCCCTCCCCAGCATGGAAAGACTAGAACTGCTGGGGCTTCCTAGGGCTACAGCCACACCAGAATAGTGGCTGTGACTTTGATTCATCATATGGAGCGTCCCCCATGTTTCCTATGGGGAACACTGGCCAGATGAATTTACAGGACCACCAAGAAGCCAATGGCAGACACAACTACCCTAAAGCACAGGTCTGTGGTGTACGAGGGCGGCTCTCACTTCGCACTATGGGAAATGTGGAGGACCACAGCATCTGGTTTCTGTCCTATCTGTCTCTTTTCATGTGTGAAGAAGCAAGCCTGGGAGAACTGGAAGATACTGTTCATCCTATGACCTCACCACAGCTGATCCGACATTGGAAAGTGAGAACGCAGCAGATCAGCAGAATGCATTTTCACATGGTCTTTCCCACTGCTCCCTGCCGAAACAAAGGAGTACAGGGAGAAGGAAGGAGTTGTGCTAAGCGTAATCCAGCTCTCAGCCCTTCCAGAAGGGGTGATGGTTCTGTTCAGATGCGTCCTTCAAGGCCTGAGGAGTGGAGGTGTCTAGTGAGCATCACACACCATGCAGTGGCAGTGGTACAAAGTCAACATCCACAGATGTAAATACCTTTGGCTGTGCATCTCCACAGAGAGGTCTCTGGGCCACACAGGGAGAAAATAGTCAGCTCTGGGCTTCTCCAAGCTGGGCACAGTGACACCTGGATCCCCAGGTCTGCTCAGAAGCCAACTGCACCTGCTCAGCAAATGCACACGCAGCGCACCGCCTCATGCTCAATCCGCAGGAGCCCCGGGGCAGGTCCTTTGGGTACCTACATCTCCAGCACTGGCAATCAGACTCCACTTTTCATTCACAGTCCCTGTTAGGCTGTTAGGGTGAGCTGTGAGATGCTATTGGGCTTGCTGGCTGCAGCAGGTTTGAGCCAGAGGTGAAAAGGTCTCACATCCCATTCCACATCCCTTGGACTATGCAGCCCCACTTTAACCCCTCCAAGAAATTCCATTTTAAGCATAACTTAGTATGTGTCCCTGGGGTTTTTTGCAGGTTTTAACACTTGAAGGGGTGGAATAAACAACCCGCAGCCCGGCCACGAAGTGGCAGAGAGTGGTGAAAAGGCGTGTGCGAAACCCGCCTCTGGGCCCGTGAGGTGCAGAGAGGAGAGGTAAGAGGTGGGTCTCGGCAAGGGACCTCCTCCAGTCAGAGAAGGGAGGTGGCTGTGCACTGGGGAGAGACCACCCCCTCAGAGGGGATGACGTGTCAGCGGGGGGCGCGGAGCTTTGACCTAGCTCAGGGAGAGCAAAAGGGCTCCGACCTTCCCTGAAGCTGCAGAGGAGAAAGGGAAGAAAGGGAAAGGAAACAGCCAGGACAAACATATTCTTAGAGGAAGAGTCAGGACAAGTGAATAGTGGCACTCACACAAAAAAGAAAATATGAACCCTCCTCCCCCACCCCCACCCCTGTAGTCTCCCTTTCTGAACCTGCCCAGCTCAAACTGCAATTGCCAGGAGAATTTCAGAGCCACCCCTCCTCCAGCAGTCGCACAGAGGTCTCCTCTCCGCCAGCCAAGTAATTTCCATATTGACACAAGAACTACACTCACTTACTTGCAAGACAGCTGATTAATCCCCTCGATGTAGTAGCATACCCCACCATTGACACAATAGGACTTGGCTGTTTCGTTGCATTTTCTAGCATGCCCGGACCAGGAGGAGAGGGTTGTGGTTACTGCAGGGAAAAAAAAACAAAACACACACACAAAAAGGATATATTGTTATTTCCTTTGTTGGGCAATACTGTTTTCTTAGATGATTTTCAACTAGTTCATTTGCCAAGGTAAAAACCCCAGAGCTACAAACCTCAGCCTGTGCCTTTAGACCCACCTTTACCTCTCCAGGTCCTGGGGCTGCGACTTGACCTTTCCCAGCGAAAGTGGCCAAGCGAGTGAGGAGTTGAGGACACGCCTTCCTCTAAGCAGCCAGCATGTCAGGACCAAATCATATTTTTGGCAAGCTGCAGGGAAATGTGCCCCTTTCCCACCTCTCCTCGCCCCCCCCTCATACATGCATGCAACCCTGCGTGAGCAGGCAGGCGGGAGGTTAGGAGGAACGTGTGCTGCAGCGTCACAGAGCCACGGTGGCATGCTGCTGAGGCCTGATTTGCGTCATGGTACTGGACCAAGATCTGCAGAGGACATTTCATTGCTCCACATCTCTGGGAGGAAATAAGTTTTCAGAGCCAGAAGCAAGTGCCCTCATTGTCCCCGGAACAGTTCCAGCGCGAGCAAGAACAGCTCCATCTCGCCCTCCCCTATTTCTGAGCATTTCTCTCTCATGCCCCAACGGGGCTACCTCAGGAGACCGAGCAGAAGTTCAGCTGTAGAAGTCAGTCAGACCTAGTCTGTGCTAAAAGGGAGGCAGCCAGCATGACTCGAGTTCCGTGGGGTACAGATGCTTTTCCAAATCCAAATCTCTTTACGGAGAAAAGCTTTCCAGCCATGTAAGGTATAAAACCAAAACCGACAGTACTCTGCAGAATTTCACTGCGATTCCTGTCTCTGAATGACTCAGACAAACTCACAGCCCAAAACTGAGAGTCTCCATAGGCCAGGGAAAGGCTTCTAGGAAGGGAAAAACCTTTTGTTAGAGCAATTGATGAAAGTTACAAAAGCAGACCAGCTTTGGGGAATGCAGACCCGTCTTTGCCTAACTGAAAGAAGGGCTGGGCACTCAAAAGTAGCTGCTTTTTACAACTGAATACTTAATCTCATTAAAGATATTCCCCCTTCCTGGACTACCCAGCTTGCTTATGCCCTGACATAGTTACATCTCCAGCAGCGTGGCTGCTACCTACTTTCCAGTGCCCTTCATGTTGTACTGAAGGTTTCCGAGGAGATACCCTCCTCCATCCTGTTTTCCAAAGCATGAACAAACTTCATGGAGAGGTTAGGGACTTCAGATCAGCCGCTGAAGACTGAATACCTCATTGACACAGGATTCGAGGAAGAAGGCTGGAGCCAGAGCCCCAGGCAGGAGCTAGTCAGAACCATGGGAGAGCAAGGCATGCCAGAGCCTGCCCTGGGGAGAGCCATGGCTGCTCCCCGCACCTCGGGCATCCCCCGTGCCCGTCCCGCTTCCACAGCAGGCTCAGAGGCTGCTGCGGGTGCCTGCCCTGCTGCCTCCGGCTGCAGCCCATGCCACCAAAGCCAAGGTCTCCGTTCTCATGCTCGGGCTCCAACCCGGTGCCTGCCAGGCACGTCCAGGCTCTCACAGCTAAAGGAGCGCTCCTAGCATCCTGCGAAGCCGCGCGCATTTGGGTGATGCTCAGCACGCGAGCAACCGAACAAGCTTGTTCTGGCCCTCTTGTTTTTAGGACTATCTCTGACTGCATGGGGTCCATGCCTCTCTGAACAAGGAGTTTGCTCATCAGGCTGTGCACGGCAGGAGCAGCCCGCTCTGTTACCAGCCAACCTTGCTGCTCATTTTGCTTGAACCAATGCATCGTCCAACCCCATTGTCTTCTGTTCCCATAGGGAAGCCAATGCCTTCCACTGTCTGACAGAGCTGGGGCTGTGCACCAAGCGCAGCTATTTGTATGCTTTGCCTTGAATAACAATTGCCTCTGGGGTTCTCTTTCCACAGCTATACAGGGCAGAGCAAGTTGTCCCAAAGTGCTCTGCAAACGAGACATGGCAAATACTTCATCAAAGACTGAAGATGCAAATGGCCCTGGGACAGCAAATAGCTGCTCCCCTCCTAGGGCACGTAATGCCCGCCAACTAGGAGCCAAATGTGCAGAGCAGCGTACGCATACTGGGGTGTATGCTGGGGTTTAGAACAGACCACGATTTGACCAAGCCACCAAAGAAGTCCTTGCAAAAAACCCTCAAATATGAAAACTCCCAAACTTCAGCACTCCCTTCCAGTTAAGATTAATGGGAACTAGAAGCCTGAGTCACTGTAACAGCTTTGTAACAAGTCTGTATAATTTATACCTTTACGAGATAGTAGCACGTTTCTTCTAAGGCCAGTGGAGAGCTGCAGGTTGAGGGCGGAGGAGCTCTGACTGTGTGCGGTGACACCTGGACTTTGTTTGCAAGGCCTCCCCTTTAGCTATTGCGTGATCCAGCCACTTAAACCAAGCCTTAGCACCAAATGCCATTTTTAAAAATGAGCATGAAAACAAAGCCTAGCCTGGCAGCATGCAGCTGTGTCCCAAAACACAAGCTGTGCAGGTGCATGGGAGGCTGCGGGCAAAGATGATCTGATGCCTGGAGCCCCTCTGCTGTGAGGACAGGCTGAGAGAGCTGGGGGGGTTCAGCCTGGAGAAGAGAAGGCTCCGGGGAGACCTTAGAGCCCCTTCCAGTACCTGAAGGGGGCCTACAGGAAGCCTTTATCAGGGAGTGTAATGATAGGACAAGGGGGAACAGTTTCAAACTGAAAGAGGGTAGATTTAGATTGGATATCAGGAAGAAATTCTTTGCTGTGAGGGCGGTGAGCCCCTGGCCCAGGTTGCCCAGAGAAGCTGTGGCTGCCGCATCCCTGGAGGGGTTCAAGGCCAGGTTGGATGGGGCTTGGAGCAACCTGGGCTGGTGGGAGGTGTCCCTGCCCAGGGCAGGGGGTTGGAGCTAGGTGATCTTTAGGGTCCCTTCCAACCCGAACCATTCTGTGATGCTGTGATCCTAAGACAGCCGCTGCCTCTTCGAACAGTCCCCAGCGCTGCCGGGCCAGCACACAGCATGGCAGATGCCGAGAGACGCTCGCAGGGCGGCTGTTGGTTTGCAGTGCTTGCTGGCTTTCACGGTACCTTAAAACCACGCAATGGAGAGATCTGTGTTAAAGCTGCAAGTGTGCCGTCAGATCAGGCAGCACTGAAACTTCATGAACCAAAGCACCGGTGCGAATTGAAAGGCACACGGATGAAGAGCAAGCACAGCCTGCAGGAAGCCATCATCCCTGCAACCATCAAACGTACCAGCTGCTAGCAAGCAAAACTGTCCATCTGGCAAAGTCTCACATCGTAAATTCTACAGGAAAGGATTCTGGAGCGAGCCTTCCCACAGTAGGGGAGGAGCAGAGAGGGAGAAATAAAAACAGAGCCCAGAAACCTCCCCATAGAAAACACCTCAGATAAAAGGTACCCTTTCCACCAGAAAAGGCGGATGGGAAGAGGCAGCGCCATGTGATGTTGTGATACCAGAGTGGATTACAGTGCTGACCAGCTAGAGACTGCATGGGATTTTCATCCCATATTAACAATTTTGTTCCTTTTAAACAAAGAGACTGACGTGAATGAGCCTGGGACATGCATGTTGTGCACTTCTAGAAAGAGGCTGTCAACAGAGCTATGCCTGTCAGAAAAACACGTGGTTGATCAGTTCTCCGAGAAGCATCTTGTTAATGTCGTTATGTTTAAATCCTGCAAGTAATCTGCCTTTTCTCCCAAAGAAGCACAAAGTATTTTAAAACTGAATCATGGAATCATATTACCGTGGTCCATTTGTTGGCAGCAGAGATGTAGCAAAGGCTACAAAAAGAGGCAGCCAGCCCAGTTCCCTGTTGAGAAGAGAGTGTCATGAAATGCAGGCCATTATGAGACTATAAACTGAGCAGTACTGGCCAAACTAAAGCCCTGTCTTGTCTCTGACAGCGGCCAATAGGCGATGCTTAAGAAGAAGATCAGCATGAGCACGCAATGATAATTTTCTTCCGGCCATCAAGGATGAGCAGCTCACAGACAACTTAAATCAGCTGCAGTGTCTCTGCATTTAATAGCCTTTGACGGTTTTCTCTTCCACGAACGGGCCTAGTTGCTGTTTGAACAAATCTAATCTTGCAGCATCCACAATACTTGTGGCAAGAGCTCCAGTGTTATGCACACAGTGTGCAAACACACATCTCCATTTACTTCTTTTAAACCTGCCCCTTCCTGGCTCTTGTATTAGAAAAAATAGCGATCGTCCCCACTCATTTCCCCTGTGCTGCCTGTGGCTTTAAAGGCACGGTCAGCATCTCCTTCCCCAGCCGGAAAGCAATGATCTATTTAGAAGCTTCTTATACAGAGGTTCATCTGGCTGCGGTACTTTTTTGTGCCATCTCTGGTTCTGCTTTCCCCTTTGGAGATGGTGAGTCCAGCCTGCACACAGGACAATTACGTCAGCCTGGTTTGTTCTCTGTTCCATTCATAGTAACGCCTAACGCTCATTTCGAGTTTTGATGTACTGAATACAGATCTTTATATATTATATACCCTGACATTATATATATATATTATCACATATCTACAATAACCCTGAAATCTCACTGCTCCATGGTAACTCCCAAGGTGCCTGATTGCTCTGGGATGTCGCTGCAGCTGGGACCTGTTGTTTGTGAGGGCAGTGGCTGCAACTAGTTTGGGAGCAAGGATGGAGAGACCCCCCCAGTTCAGAGCGCAGCAAAGGGGAAGCAAAATGTCTCACTTAGGAAATGTGCCTGGGTTGAAATGTGGCACCTTTTGACACCACGTGGCTGCGGATCACAGACAAGCACCTTGAAGCATGAGGCCAAGGGGGATTTCAGTGGGTTTCCACCAAACAAGCAGGATAATTCCCAGATTCACAAGTGACTCCCCTCAGTTACTTCATGTTTAGTTGTATTCCCCCATCAGCCTGAGCCACTGGAAATACCTTAGCAAACGTCTAACTGGTCCTGAGTCATCTGCAGTTTGATGACTGATGTTGGTAACGAGAGCTTCATGTACAGTTTATTTGCAGTCATGCGTGTTCATTCACCTCCACTCTAAACGTCACTCAGGTGTGCCTGGTGATCCAGAAACTACTTCCCACGGCTATTTTACCTTAACTGCCACACGGTACCAGGCAGATGTTACTCCCTGTTGGCTGGTGTGGTAGAATAAGTCCTTCATTTGGCCTCCAACACAACTCCTATCCCAAATGGCTTGGAAGGTTGTAAAATTACTGACATAAACGGAGATCTGAATAAGCAAGGGAGCAATTTTGGGTGGAAAGGGGCTCACGTGAAGGCAGTGGGAGACGCTGAGGGGGTTTGTGCAGTAACTTCAGTCACGTACCAACTACTGTACCAAGTACTTCAACGAATTAAGAGCAGGGAACAAGGAGTGTGCATGGGGCAAGCTACATAAAATAAATGGTGAAATTAGACCAGTGGGAATAAGCAAGGGGCCCCTGAGACAGGGGTCTCTGCAAACACACAGGCGAGCTGGTCACAAACCTCCCGCAAGGTGGAAGAAGGCCTGGAGCAGCTCACCCACCATCAAGTCAGAGCTCCAGCTGGTCTCAGTCCCAGGGCTGAGAACAAAGCAGAAGGGAATAAGGAGGTGAGGACGGGGAAAAGAGGGCTGCCTCTTGATGGATGTGATTGCGAACGATCTGGAGCCGCGCTCTGTTGCTGCTGCCCCAGTCAGTGAGGACAGTGCAGCACAAACACATGAGAGATTCAGAGCACTGTAGTCATTCAGAGCGTCTAATTTCCACCACACACCTAGGTTACTCGGGACTAACATCAAGGGCAGGGCAAGAGAGAGGAGAGCCACGGGCAGGGACATTGCCGTGTGGACTTCACACAATCCACCTACACAGAAAGGCCATTAATGATTGTGCATGGATTCTTACACAATTCCTACCGTGCACATCGTTTAGCCTTTGCAGACAGCTCACCAGCCTGTTCTCAGAAATCCGGTGAAATAGTCCCCCTGCAAAGAGTTAATTATTGCAGCCTGGACTATAAATTATTGTTAATTTTTCACAAACTACAGCTACTGTCGAGAAGAGCAGGGAGACAGCGATAGTTTCGCTGATCCTTTTCTTTTTTATAAATAACTTTGACTGGTGGGTTCATAGAGTACAGACACTTTATTCTCTCAATATTTAGACATTCAGTTAGACAGATGAACTCAGCTGGTTGGAGAGTGTATACAAATTGCCTGCTCTGTATATGCCTTATGTACTTACTGATAAAACACAGAAATTCTGAGGTTCCTCTCAACCAAGTTCATTCAACTGCTTGTCAGAAGAACATGGATGAGAAGGTGTCTGGCCAAGCTATTCCTTAGTTGCAGCAGTGTAATCCTGGCGTGAGCCACACTAAATCCATGATTTACACTGATTAATACACTGAGGGGCTGTTGATCCTAACCATTCTCTCTGTGGCAGATTTCTGTATGTCTAGTACGATGCTCTCTTCTCTTAATAAACCTGAAGAGAGTTTGGATGCCCGCTGCTGCTTTCTGTACATAAAATCAGAAGGGCCTGTGCAGACTGCGGCTTGCCTGGCAACAGACTGGGGACTCCGGAGCTAATAAAAATTCTGCTCCTGTGTCTTTATTCATTTGGAAATGGCCCAATATTTACCCCTGCATTTCATTGAAATAGATCCTGCTGGAATTATGTTGCCAGTTCCTGAGGGAATTGTGAGGATCAATAGCTGCAGAATAGAAGTTCATCCCAAAATACAATGCCAGACTACCGGGCGCTCAGAGCATCAGATATTGCTGAGCAAACCAACCCATGCAGCACTCCCCACATCTCCCATCTGCACTGTTCAGGTCTTTCACTGCGGAGCAAGTTGAAAGGTTCCGGAGTGCCAAGGGACTGCCTGTTTCCATAGGACGAGTAGTTATTGCAGGGGCAAAGTCCTGTGTTATTACAAAGCTTCTGGTTGCTCCTGCAGGCTGATCTCTCCAGCTTTATGAAGGAGCCCTTACTACGCTTTTCGCTACCACAAGAGTCCCAGAATGCACGTTAGCACTGCAGCATTTTATTTTCCCAAATCCCCATCATGAATTGTAATAGCGGCAACATGATATTTCAATGAGGGGATTTGTTCAACAATCTAAAAAGCCTTTTGCGGGGCCAGTGCCAGCATGAATGCTTCGCAGGTGGGACAGCGGAAGCCCAAGAAGTGAAGCAACATGCCAGGATCACATGGTGGAGTCAGACAGAGCAGATCCCCTGGTACAGAGCCTCCTGCTTTAAACGTTGGGCTTACCACCTCAGTTCTTCCAGGGGGCATCAGCTTCCATCCCATGCCTATTTTTGCCTGTAGAGTCACAGTGGCCTGTCTTTACATAGCATCTAGAGTAGCAGACGTGATGGCTACTTAAGAAATACACAGTGTGCAAAATAAGCAATGACCGGGACCTTTCAGCAGGCAGGCACAACACAGCTCTGTGTAGACTGTCAGCAAGATCTCCAACAGGTACACCTCAAGGCACCATGCTTGCGTGCTTGCAGGCTCCACTCAATTATCAACCACACCTCCAGTTGTGGGTTTCAAATTATCTGAGCAAAGGCCACACCAGGACTTATTTTTAGTCTAATGTGGAAAACCGGTCTGTCCTCATGGCCCTTGGTCGACTGACTTCTGTCTGTTCTAGCCGTGCTCTGGGCTGGCCGGACACCCTTCGACTCCAAACCAACAGCACCACGCTCCTGTTTGCAGTGCTGCTGGCTCCAGGAGAGCACAGTGCCTTCAGACTGGAGTGACCAGAAATTGACCAGCCAGTTAACATGCAGGTCTGCCATGGCCACCCAGTAAAGGCCATGCCAGACTGGACTTGAGACAAGATTTGGGGGAACAGGCTGAACCTTAATTACACGTCATATCTTACTATGGTATATGCTGAAGCTTCAATTCCACTAGATGTGACTAGATGTGACTTTTCAAGGCCCAGTTGGATGGGACTTCGAGCAGCCTGGTCTAGTGGGAGGTGTCCCTGCCCAGGGCAGGGGGGTTGGAACTAGATGATCTTTAAGGTCCCTTCCAACCCAAACCATTCTATGATTCTATGACTTACAAACCACATCACAGTAAAGACATCACTGAGACACTGTAGTCATGCAAGTCCACCAGGCCTATCTCACCTGGGACAGGGAACGCAAGGAAAACATTTCCAACACCCAGCCATGCTAAGCATTGGGGAAGGTATTAAATGGGAGAGGAGGAGCCTGAATGAGTCTAAACAAACTAGTTGACAAACTAGGTCCAATGATATCACCAAGATGACAGCTATGACATCTGTGGACCTAAACTGGTGTGTGTAGAGTTAAACTTAATTGGAGAAAGGGCTGTTTCACCTACCCTCCCATGGAGATCTCTAAAGAGACTTCAGGGAGGGCTTGTGATCCCCAGCAGTTGAAATAAAGGCCCTAAAAATCAATCCAGAGAGCCTGGCTCTCAGGTGCCTCACATTATCACCGAGTCCTCGTGTTCCCAGGACAACTCAGAACTACGTCTTCTGCTCTTTCTCTCTCTTTCATCTTCTCATTTGATCCCAAAAATTTCAGTGGTGCCCGGGGACAGGACAAGAGGCAATGGGCACAAACTTGAACATAGGAAGTTCCACCTAAACATGAGGAGGAACTTCTTTACCCTGAGGGTGACAGAGCACTGGAACAGGCTGCCCAGAGAGGTGGTGGAGTCTCCAACTCTGGAGACATTCAAAACCCGCCTGGACATGTTCCTGTGTAACCTGCTCTAGGTGACCCTGCTCTGGCAGGGGGGTTGGACTAGATGATCTCCAGAGGTCCCTTCCAACCCTATGATTCTATGATTCTATGATTCTATGATTCTATGAAAACTCTTTCTGCTGCAGGTCATCTGTAGAGTGAGATTAGACAGACCGGCCAGCGCTGCCAGCCTACACAGGTTGGTAAAGTAAAAGCACTCAACCAGATTAGCTAGATAGTGACCCAAAGGGTCCAGCTGAGCAGCTGCAATGATCCACATGTTGGTTTAGAGCACCTGCCCATCACTGGTGGATCCTCTTGTATCCTGACGATATCAAAACCACGCTTCCTCCACCCAGCCTGCATTCTCTTTTTACCCTCCAGACTTCACTTGCTCGTTGAAGTCAAGGAAATAAACTAGAGAAACTAGACCTCAACAGCAGAAAACAAGCAAAAGGGATTATCTGACCTTTTCAGAGATTTCAAAAATTATCTTACCTTTTAAAAATGAAACCCTGATAAGATTTTAGTATCTTTGTCCTGCATAATCCTTCCATCTCAGGATGCTCTACAGATTCCTCTGAACCTTCTTCTATTTTCGCCTCCATCAAAATGTTCCTAAACTTTGACACCGATTCCTATTCTGTTTACCAAGCAGGTCTGTAGCCAGACTCCCGAACCTTGTTTAGCTGCTTCAGGCTGCGCAGTAACTGGATCGCATTACCATTTAGAGTTCTCGGGATGTTGAAATGAGCATAAAGGACCTTTTTCTCTGCATCAGGGCACATGATCAGGTTACCCCATGCCTGCAAGTTCCTGCCTGTGAGCACCCAGCTGCACAACCTTATCCTGTGAAAAACACAAGACATGTCTTATTTAACGCTTTTTCACTATGGATGAAGCTACTGCAACTATTTCATGCTTACTGGGCTCAACAGGAAGACTTCTTGATAAGAGTACCATGCTTTCTTTTGAGCCCCAGTGTTTTCTGAAGAAAGCATCTCTAGGGCTGCTCTGATAATGCTCAGACAAAAGCATATACTCAGAGGAAGGTACAGTGGTACCATGTCAAAATACACAGCATAATGGGAAGACTTTCCCAGACATCAGATTTCCTTTCTGAATCTGGCCCTCAGAGCCTAGCTTGACCATGTGAACCAAAGCTGGTGTTAAGATCAACACTACAGTGTCGATCTTAACACCATCTTAGCTCCACATGGTCATCACACTCCATGGTCCGGCTTGTTACATCTGCTAAATGGCTCTAGCTCATCTGAAGGTGTCCACACCACTGAGTGAGGCTGAGCGGTACCCCATGCCACGCACATAACAAGTAGTGGTGGCATCAGGAAACTCAACTCTCTGTCTGGCAGGTCCCAGTACTCACCCCAAGTATAAGGTTGCATCCACATGGGCTGGAGAAGGACGCAAGGAAGATTTGTATCCAGACAGCTCCCAACATGCAGCACCATCAGATCCCAGATCTCTCCAAGTCTTTGGTCCCAGATCCAGACTGGTATCAGGGCTGTCTCTACACCAGAAAGACCATGAGATCCTTGGGTTTCTCCATACTGTCATGAGATCTGTGAGGCCCATATCAAACAGTACCCCTGTCAAAGGGGTCCTGC
Source organism: Larus michahellis (assembly GCF_964199755.1). Lineage (NCBI taxonomy): Eukaryota > Metazoa > Chordata > Aves > Charadriiformes > Laridae > Larus > Larus michahellis. The sequence continues at coordinate 921,664 of NC_133906.1, read as the reverse complement.
TCTAGAGGTCCTTCTCCAGCCAGCCTGTAGGCAAGGGGAACAGGAGCTGGGGGAGAGATCCTACCACACATCATCGTAACAACGTTGATGTTTCCAAGAACCTATGGTACCAACCTGCCTCCTTGCACTCTGTAGCCTCATGTCAGGTGTCAGTTAGGCATGGGAAGGTGCTGAGATGGAAAGCGGTGGGACAAAAAATATGCTTGCAGAGAAAAAAGTTACCCAAGAAAGGAGACAGAACACATTGGAGACCTGGGATGCATTTTGAGTGCCATGTGCTGTGTAAACCTGACTTGTGTCACGGATGCAACAGAGCCCAGAGGTCTGTGGCCACTGGAGAAGAGGAAGAGGAAGGCAGGGATGACTCAGAATGTGGCAAGTTTTGCTAGTAGCTACACTTAGAGGTCGTAAGAAAGGCTTTAACAGTGCTCCAAGGGGAAAATATGTGATATCCCACTCCTTTTCCCAAGACAGGGAAAAGGAAGGCCAGATCATCCAGGAAGGAACTGGGACCTTCAGGAAAAACACTAGTTAGAAACTTATACATCAGGAGCAGCAGGGCTACAGGGGGTGAGGCGTGTGGGGCTACACGGAGTGATGGGGCTGTATCTCCTTGCCCATAGGAACTGTCTGGGACATGGGGAGAACACGGTGAGTTTCTTGAGGTGGAGGGTCTAACACCCTTGCCCAGCCTACCTGGTAAGAAGCCTGCCTCACACTGCGGTCCAAACAGGAGTGACCAAGCGCCATGACCAAGCTGCCTGTGCGAGGCAGTCTCTCCTTTCCCAGAAAAGTGCAGCTACCGCCAAGATCGCACAGTGCTTTCTCACCGTGGTGTTTAAAATCCAGTGGATCATTTACAACCTTTCAGTGAAACAATGAGAGGTGGGACAACCTACAGGTGCCAGACAAGCTTTTGAACACAGACATTGAAAAGAAATCCAAGAGTTTTACAAGAATGGGACACTTGTCAGCTTTCCAGATCATCCCACCTCACAACATCTTCATTACCTACCCATATGTCATATACATGTATATGATAGATCATCCGTAACCACAAAAATCAGGGGGACTATGTGTTATTTAGATAACAATTGAGAGAGATCATAAAAAAGAAACGTGAAGGAAAAAGTCAATTACAACTTTAACTCTGGAGACTTTACCATCTCTTCACATCATGAAGACAAAACCAGACACTCAAGGATGATGTTCCCACAGAGGAAAGAAGTTTTACAAAGGGAGAAACTTCTGTGCAAGCCACAGGGAATTTTGACAGTTTCCTTTCTATTGTTGAATTTGGCTTTTAGTGAAAATAGTACATACGTAATGCAATGTAGCATGGATCTATGCGGGTGAACACAAAGGATAAAGCATGGGGAAGGGTGGCATGGTCATTGCATTAATGGTGCTGCATCGCCGCATGATGTCCCCAGTGTAGTGGAAGGCTAAGCAAAACATGAGCAAACTGTAAGTACAGTTTTCTAATCAGAAAAGCTTTTAAAGGATACCTGGCCAGTCCCTGCTGTGGCTGTAATCAGATTTCCTTTAAAAAGATAAAAGATGGAGTTTTCCAAGGAGAAAACATCCCCATCAAATCTGCAAAGCAGAATTGTTAACGAAGAGGCTCAGCCAGCTGTGCTGTCAGTTCTGGGCGTGAGCAGCTGGAAGGGCAATACAGCACAGATCTCCAAACCACCACCCGGTCCTCGGCTCTCCGGGTGCCTGCTGCTTTGGACGGGATCCTGGTGGGCTGCCCAGTGTGCTGATACCCCATGGGTGGCGCGGTGTCCCCCAGCAGGGAGACACCCTCCCACATGGAAATAATGCCCTCCGCCAGAATGAGCTGAACCAACGGCCGGGCACCTTGTATACGTCCTTTGATTTGTATTTTTGTGTGCCCGTTTTCTACTGCATTTGTGACAACTGAATAGGAGGGAATGCTAAAAAGCTCTTCCACCACTTTAAATCAAATTAAACATTTTGGGAAATATGTTCTTGCTTTCCGGAGACTTGAGGAAAAACGTAATGGCAGCGCACAGATGTATTTGCTGCAATTTTCTTATGACTTATGCTTAGAAGACTCACATATTTTTTTCTTGTATTTCCTATAGCCTCTTTTGGTTTTCTCACCGATCCTTAAAATAAAACACCCAAACCCAAAAAAGAAACCTACAAAAAACCCCTGCTAAATCAAAGTCTGTTAGAAGCACATCTTACAAGTATCAATAAAACCATGTATTGAACAAGCTGGGAATGCTGAAAATCCATCTGCAATTTTAAGTTAGCATGCTCTTCAAGTTATCATTGCAACTGTTACTAACCTCTCCCTCTCTAACACAGACACCAGAAAAATAAATCATAATATTTGAAAGATCTAGGGAAAGATCAGTGGCTTTCAGAGAAATCAAAGAGAAGTAGTGATTAAAGAAGAATCCAGGAGGCAATAAAGCATTTATGCAAAATGTCTATAAAAACAAAACAAATAAGGGGGAGGAAGCTGTATGGGGGGAGTCGGGGGAGAGGTACTTACACTCTTCTTCCATAACAACTATTTTAGTTTCTGAGGCTGGTAAGACTTGTGGTGCTTTCGTTGTTCCTGGGGAAATTAAGGTAAGAAAGTAGTGAACAAAACATCTGTTTTGAGCAGAGAAGAGTGGGCTTAGCTACTGCAGGGAGGAGCACAAGAGCAGGTGCTGCTGGGTGGCGCAGGCTGGGGTGGCGGTCAACATGTTAGTACTGGTTAGAATATGCTCAGGTGGGTAACTGGGTAACAGAGGCAGATAAACGAGCACCACTGCAGGGGACGGCACAGGGCACGCCAGTCCCCTCGCTGTAACGGGCCTCCTGCCATTAGCGTCCCTGTCGTGACAAAAAGGCAGAAATGGCTCAGGATTCACCTGGCAGGTGCTGAGCGAAACTGTGGGAGGTTTTCTTAGTCCTGACGGCCATGAGAGCGCGAAGACGGAACACGACAGCAAGAAAAATGTGGAGTTTAAGAAAAGGTGAGACCACCTGAAGAGCCTCCATCCCACAAGTGTGTGCAGTTCTGCAGCACAACATAACGCTCGTACAAGAGATGGAGGAACGTGAAACGGATGAAGGCCATGGCCCAAGGCAACACGGGAGCCAAGCACATGTAGTGATTTTCTCTTTATAATCCAGGATGCTGGGAAAGTCCAATGTCCACAGCCCACCCAAGCCCGCTGGCAGCAACAGCCCCTTCTGGGTCAAAGCCCCTCACCACCCTCTACAGGCACAGAGGAGAAAGCACCAGGAGCCCACGCTGTGTGTGCAGCACCCTGTCAGAGATAGGGGGTGAGACCACCGTGAAAAGGTAAAAGCAGGAAGAATTTTTTTATAAAGTTTGATTTTTCCCGCAGTGTTTAGCAAAGGGGAGGCGGGGGTGTCAGTTAAGGAGGTGTCTAGAAATTTTCTGAGGAAAAAAAAGAGTCTGAAATGGTCACATCTCAGCTGTGCCTTCATGCCTATGTGATACCAATATTTGACTACTCAATAAAGAGAACTGGGAAACGGGATGTTTTTCTAAGAAAGCATCTGATTTACCTCAAAGTAATAAAAATCTGAAAATAGCACCAAAGCACAATATGCTTTGGATAAGCCCAGAAGCATTTCCTCAGAAACTGACACCCTCCCAAAGCTTTTCAATGCGAAGGCATTTATTTCTGAGCTGGGCATTTTGTGGAAATACCAGAATTGCAGAGGAGAGATGAGGTGATGGGTTTGGCTCATCGGCATTGTTGAAGTGACAAGGAGTCACTGCACTGAAGCCACTCTCTAAAGAAAAATCTCTCATCAGTGTGGTGTTTTCAGTGATTTACAACAGATCTGCACGGCTGAAAAGGTGCTCTTTGGAAATTGGTATAAACCGAAAAGTGGTAGTGGGATGGAGCAAAGAGTACTTTGCAGCAGCAATGCTGCCTTATCAGGCTGAGAAATTTTTACCAACAGAGACAGAATCTCAGACCTTCACATCCATGGGCCTGAGGGTCTCACGTGTGAGCTCCTTCCCTGCCAGCCAGGACCCAAGTGGGCTCGGGAGCCTCTGCACCCCTGGAGGGGAACGGCGTGTCAGGCTGAGGACACCTCTTCCACGATGCTCATCTCAAGCCTCAACAGCCATGCCACCTCTCTACAGGGGTACCCCAAGGTGTCCTCAGACCTTGTGTCTCTGCATCACAAGATGCAGCGTTAGCTCAGGACTTTTTCCCAGTCCTGGATTCACCCGTGTGTATCACAGCAACGTTACGGGATGTCCAACAATACTACTAAGGGTCAGGACACAAAGTGTGCTTCTTCCAGCAGACGGCCCCAGAGCACCAGTCCCAGACAGCCTGTGCAGGACATGATGATGCACCAGGTTCCCAGGGATGGGGCAGCGGTAAAGGAGAATATAAAGCAGCGTAACATACAGAAACAGCAACAGCCAGAGTGAGCTTCTGGGAAAGAGGGGGAGGTTCCGAGGGGAGGCCAGCTCGCGCGGCTGCTCTGATTAATTGTTATAAACTGCTAGAACTTCACAGAGCACTGTGTTGAGGCTTAGCCACAGCAGGATCAGTGCTAAGGAGTCTGGAGAAGAATGCGGGCAGGGACAGAAGACAGCACACACGTGGATTCAGAGACAAGCAGATGCCCTGGGGAGTTTTCCACCGAAAAATATCACAGAAGAAGGGAGCTTGCAAAAGTGAGGAAAGCTGTCAAGGTCCCAAGAAGTCCCAGCAGTAAGGAAAGAGGGACGCCCTGGGACAGCAAGTGCCTGGGCACAGATGAAGGCTGCTCGGCTCTGGGTAGCTCCAGCAGGAGGTGGAAAAAGAATGCAAAGGGGGTGACAGAGCTGCAAAAGCCTACAGTGATCGCCACCATCTTGTTTCCCTTTGCAAGGACCTACTACTAGCATTCAACTGCTGTCCTGCCAGGTGACCTGCAATAGCAGCAGCAAGGTGTGCAAGCAGCTGAGAGTGACAAGCCAAAGGCGGATTCGCAAGGCAGCTTAGAAAATGGATTAACCAAGGCAGTGCCACCACAGGGCACAGCAGGCAATCTACTGGATGTGCAGCACCTTGCAGCCTGCAGCTCGTGCTAGGAAAATGTACAGGCCAGATCTTTGGATCACTTTGGTTGCTTTTCAGGTCTTAAAACTTTTCCGGGCAACTCAGGTGTGTCCTCAACCCCCTCGTGACCTGAGTGAGCGCAACCACCTGTCCTTGCCAGACGGCATGCCTTCCTGCGGAGGAAGAGTTTAGCCCTGACAAACACTGCCATTGCCCGCGCGTGCGGGATGGGGCAGCTGGAAGGCGCAGTGGCCTGATGTGCACATTCCTGGTGCCATGAGCAGCGTGCAAGATCAGAGCCTTGCACTGCTCGGTCACATTCTCCCACTTGTGAAAAGGGACGGCTGGTGACTGGGAAGGGCGAGTGGCGGAGGCAGAGAGGGCTCTGACGGCAGGCACGTGCTGCCTGTGCGTGTTGCATGTGGGGACGGGGGGTTGCACCCGCAGCTCCCAGTGAAAACAGGAACAGGTCACGTTGTGATGGGACAGCCAGAGTGTGAGTCAGAAAAAAAAGGAGCTGCGCTGCCTCAGATAGCTTGTCCTGACACCTTTCCTATTTGTGATCAGAAAGAAACACAGCAGAGCAGCTGGGCTAACTTCAGAGATGTGGAGCATGAAGGCACAGACGTCTGAACGTGGATGGCCTTTCTCCAGACTTTGCACAGAGTCTGGAGACCCTTTGCTGGCTTGCACAGAGTAACTGTGGGGGAGGCTATGGGATATTGCAGCCTCAGAGAATAAAAGATTCAGGACCGCAAACACTGCAGAGGTTAATAGAGAAAAAATGCCAGAAAGCAGCAGGAGAAAGCTACCTTCCTTCACATTTGACTAACGCTGAGAAGAGGACAACAGAGAACTGGATGACACCAAAGGGCTGCAGAGCCCAGGCTCCCACAGTGGCCCATGGTGAATGGCAGGAGGAAGAGCTTAGGGAGCAGAGCTGGTGTGGAGAGTCATCCCTCCCCCCGTCACACACTCTCAGCTTCTGGCAACCACTGTAGGGACTTTCTGAGCTGGAGGGTGCATCCAAACCATCATGTTAAGCAATATAATTATTATGACCAAGATAATAATAAAACCACCTAACCTCAGACTCCATCCGCTGAGCTCTACGAGATGGAGCACACATTCTAGGATGAAAACCAGAAGCAACTTCACTCATCACAAAGCTATGGTTTAATTACTTGTCTTCTGGTGAGTTTTGCTTCTCAGAAATTCTTTAAAAAAAGAAAACATCAAGCCCACCAGCTTTCTTTCCTCCTTACCCCTTTTAATAAATAATACATAGACTTTAAGTTTATTTAAAATGTAAATTAACCACATTGCCAGTGACAGATAACAAAGATAAACATTTACACTAAGCTGCATTTTTCTTATCTCCCAAGATTGTTTTACTTGATATCCTGAAAGCATGAAACAAAATACAAGACAGATCATGTGCAGAACCTCCCGCTTTCTGCTTGAATGGCAGACAGCTCAAGACATTTGCTGGCTTCTTCACTTACCACTTTTCACATTCAGGCTGCCTTTTGCGGTGTCTTTCCCTAAAACGTTCTCCGCTTCGCAGCTGTACTCCCCAGCATCTTCCAGCTTCACCTTGTTGAACTGCAGTCTGGAAATCTTTCTGTTGAAAAGTACAGCAGACATTTCTTACTTGATTGCTAGCCATCCTCACGAATTGATAACCATTCCTGGCCCTGGTACGCTGCCTGGTATCTCACCCCTTCTTGAGAGGATGAGCTGCCTGACCTCACGAGCTGAACAGGCACTCAAGCCTGGCCAGGAATCCGATGAGATCCTTCCCAGGAATCACAACCACCTAATGGTTTTCCTAAACGAACATTTTCTAAATGAACATCTCCCTCTGAACCCACTGCTCTCGGCACGTTGCCATGGTTTGGTCTGACACCTGCCCTCATTTGCACAGAAAGCCTTGCAAGGGGTTGAGCCCACGAGTCCCCAGCATCCCAACACACAGACTTTCTGCACTGGAGAAAAGCCACTTTACTGACGGACAGCAGGATCTGCCTGCGAGATGGAGGCGCGGGGATGAGATGCACGTTCTGCACCTTCCTCGGCATGGAGGCGGAGCAGTCCGGTGCTTCCCCGGCTGCCTTCAGCAGTGCCACACACTCGAATGCAAACACTCGTGGGGTCAGGGGGGACTCATACCTTTCCAGCCTGCAAATCAAAACCTTGTGGTTTGACATAGACAGCTAGCTTGTAGCTTTATCCAGGCCAAAAAATAAGGTAAGCACTTATTCTCCCCAAAAACATACGCACTCCAATGTGGGGCTGAGCTGCACGCAATCATCTTACCAGCCAGAAGCGCCTAAAAAGAGCAGAAGATGATGTTTGTGATGATTGCCCGTGTCACCTAACAACCCGTGCTTCACGGGAGTGGGAGCAGCTCTGCGGCAGAGCTCTGCGACACTACGGGGAAGACGAGCATCGCCTTTCCCACAGGCTTTGACTGGTGTCTCGTTCCCTGGGATGTCTTTCTGACAAATAGGCAAAAGCTTTTGTTTAAGCCTTTAGTTTAACAGAGATCTATAGGAGCCTTCAACACACGCTGAATGCTGCTCCTGAGACCACAGTGGGACTCCCACATTGGGCCCTCTGTTTTACTACATTTCCTTCTATTTTAGCCATCTTATCAACCCCCCCCCGCCCACCCCGCCATGTACTCTTCTCATGAGAACATCTCTCTGCTTTCTACCCCAAGCTTTTATCTCAGGTCTGTGTCATACAGTTGCTTTATTTAGAGACTTGGAAACACTGCCAGCTTTAGAAAGAGGTCCCATGGCCTATGTCGCTGAAGGCAAATAAAATTCCTTTTATGTGGAAAATAATCATTAGCTTTGGACATATTTGCAATGTTACACGTGTCATCTGAGAAGGACTTTTTTTGGGGCTGTGCAAATCATCGTCCATAGGAAGTCCTTCACAGAAGCACACTGGCATCTTTTTAACACCCTGACATTCTGTTCTACTGGGAGGCATGGCACAAGGACACAGCATGAACATCTCACTAGTTATATTAGTAAATTAAAAGCACTTGGAGACAACTTGGTACAGCTCCCAGGATACAGGCGCTGCCCTGTTTTACAGGATGCGGTCAAGTGTTCAATTGCATGAGTTTAGGCCCCATGTGGAGCAATTTTTAAATGAATGTTGACAGTATGCAAAGATCTCTTGAATCCCTCTAATCCCAGGTCTCCCCTAATCCACTGTGCAAAGCCAGCTATTTGGGCCAACATGTTCCAACATGGGTGCCTAAACAAGCAGGCTGATTCAGGGTGGTGCAAAGCTGCCCTGAGTCCCGGTGCCGAACACTTCTCTGAATTTTCTTAAGTCCCTTAGAGCAACCTGCGACAGTCCTGGGCACCGTGGTCACTGCTGCTGTGATGCCTTAGGAGTCGAGCGGCACCCAAGAGACAGCCAAGCGTTTCAGGGCCTCCAGGGCCTGTTGCTGCCCAGTAGCAGCTGGGCTCTGCCTCTTGCTGGGGAGGTACGACGGGCACCTGATGAAAGGGCTTGGCTCTCTTGGGCTGTAGTGCCCCGTCCAGGAGCACATTCCAACACTTGGCGAAGGGGCAAGGTGGGCTCCTGATACTACGCATGCAGCTCCAAGGAGACTGCCCCCAGCACAGCCCAGCCGTTACTTTCTCTCAGCTGTCTCAACCCTCACTGACAAAATACACCATTTGTTTTATAAACCACCCCTACAATGACTTGTAGCTATTGCTGCAACGCAGAGCGAAAAAGCAGGCAGCACGCGTTGAAAGCAGCTTGGAAGAGCAAGACTCTAACTCAAAGTCCTGCAGAAAACACCACCCTCGCACACCAGCATGCTGAGGCTATCTGCCAGCACAGAGCTGAGAGTATTAATGAACGTGCTGCCTTCAGCTGCTGGAGGACAGATATTCTCATGATAATTGGCTGCATTGCAACCTCATATGCACAGCACGTTTCACCGTGTGGTAACTGGAAAAATCCACTACAGCATTAGAATATCACCTATGTATGTGATCTTTTACACATAAAGGGTTTTAAGTCCCAAAGATACAAGTCAGTAAGTTATTAGTGACACAAAAGGCTAATGAAAGGGGACACACTTGACAGATTCATCTCCAAGAACAGGATGAGAGACATTTGGTCTTTTACCTGGAAGTGGAGAGGAATGTGAGCAGAATAAAAAGCAATGTTGGCATTTATAGCATATCAGCATCACGGTGAAACCAAAGAGGATTATTTTGGTTTAATGCACAAGACTGTAAAAGGGCCTTTTTTTTTTTTTATTTTCCATCACAGTTTGTTGAAGTTCTCCTGGACTGTAAGATCCCCTTGAAAAATCAAGAGCCTTTTCTTGCTGTTCATACCCCAGACCAATGGTGTAGCTACTCTTGGTCTCCACACTGTGCCGTATAATGTCAGCTTGGCGTAGGGAGGTAAAGGGTGCAGCCTACTGAAGCCACAGTAAAGAGAATTTCCCTACTGCAGGAACCATTGAAACAATCAGAGAGGTAACTTGTGTCTTTTAATTCATGTGAATAATGCCTGTGCACTAGAAGAACTGAAATGAAGGACGTAGAAGAGAGTAGACCTTGCTTGATCTGTGTGTGGCAAAGACGAAGATGACCAGTCTGTCTTTGTTCTATTTTACTATCTCCAAGTGCTATTGAAATATCTCAAAACTGCCTCGGAAATTGGTTTTTCAAGTTCATGTTCTTCCTTCTGCTGCCCCAAGGGCAGGTACTTTGTTCACTTGAGGGCCGAGGCGTGTTTTGCCAGAAATACCAAGTAGTAGCATACAAGGAATTACGCTGTGCATAGGCATTTTGTATCAAGTCCCCTGCTGCCCTTTTGGGCAGCGTGTCTCTTGGGGACGCCAGCCCCTGGGAAAGCCCTACCGTGTGCATTCAAAAGGGTGCCTGGCTGCCAGACGATGCCATTCTTCTGGAGGAAGGCACTGCCCCGGGCTGTTTGTTCAGTGAAAGGGCCAGGGTCACTGACAGATCCCATCATTTCACTGCAGTGCAACTCTGCTGACATTTCTTTACTCCAGGGGAAAATCTGCTTCATTGTCTTTTCTGACCCTCAGCACATATGACTTAGCCACACACTAATTATCTCCTGTAGTGCCAGTGGAGGAATAAGCCACAGGGAATATGTTGTCTGCAAGCTCTGGGGGATAGGATTCACAAGGAGACCTTCAGCCTGGCCAGAAGAAGATCCCCCAAAATACCTTTCTGTCCAAGAGAGAAGAGTCCCCCAGAGGGCAGTTTGGAGTGATGAGTAAATCACCCTCTTCAGTGCCAATCTCCAGACTACAATGGGAAACAAGGAGATCAGCCCTTGGTCGGGACCTACACAAAGAGCCTGGCAAATTCTGGCTGGGAAGGGTGGCCTCATCTGCTGTAATTTAGACATCTCAGAGTTAGACATCTAAATGTGTACTTGGGCCCTGAGGCCCAGTATAGTCAGAGGAAAAGAAACGGGCGCTTCATCTCAGCCAAAGAAGAACTTTTCATGACAGGAGTCATGTTCCCACCATCACTTTGGTCAAGCTTGAATCATTTTTCTCCTCTTCCCTACTGCCAAGTGGAAATGGGACCATCTTCCCAGGTCATCTCCTCACAAAGCCTTTCATCTCAGAGCCTGTGAGCAGCTGCCACGGGACACCCACGTCTCACTGAGGACTCAGCCTTCCCTATGTGAGTTCAGCTGCTTCTGCACCACTCAGGACAAAAATAGCCCTAGGATTACTACTGTTGTAGTGTTTTATTAGTCTTCTAAAAATAGAGTAGCTAACACGTAAGTAATAAAGAAGAGAAGGAATTAGCTGGTGAAGAGAATTTGAAGACTACACCCTATGTGGCCCCTAAATTGTCAGTGAAGAACGCTGCACATAGTAAACACACCTGAGATCCTAGGAAAAGGAAATTCCCAAATATGACCCTTGCAAAGGACACACTGAATACACTGCTCTGGTTACCTATTAACTCCATTCCTCTCGGTTTGCAGGAAGCGCACCGATATCTCAGAGAGCAGAAAGGGCAGCAATTGCTGTACTGCTTACACTCCTGCCAAAGATTTAATTGGTGCCCGTGTGCTGTCCTGGCACACTGCAGGGTGGTGCATTTGCCCTGAGAGAGCAGGTTAATGATTGGCAGGAAGATTCAGAATACCCAGTTCTTCAGCTTATAGTCGAGAAGCGTTGTCCAGCAACCGTCAAACATCAGACAGCCCCGCCGGCTGGTGCAGGGGCTCCCAGTGCCCTGGCCTCGGGGAACACATTCATCTTCCCCAGCACGCAGTAGGATAAAATCAGGAAGCAGAGATCACTGCAATGCAAAGCAGACTGGGGATGGCCGTGGCAAAGCACCTTTGTCTGGCAGTGGAGAAGTGGCAGCCCGGAGCGTGCTCCCCCCCTGCACAGCCAGATGGAAACCACACCAAGCTCTTCCCTGCCCTTCAGTTACAGAGAGGCACAACAGAGCTGGGCAAGCCGTCTGCGCCTTGCAGAGCTTGAGAAAAACAAGTGGCCCTATGCTGGCTGCTGTGGTCTCTAGGGCATGATCTGGCTAGGCCAGGATTAGCTATAGAAACAGCAAATAGGAAAGAGGGAAAAAAAAAATGCCCTCAAGCAAAGCAATCAAATAAAAGGGGTAAGGACAGGAACGTTCGGACTTTTCAGCTTGGCCATCATCCTCTCTGCAGTGATCGAGGTCCTCCTTCCTCCTCCCCTCACGCCATCACCTGCCCCACTCAGCGTTTGACCCGCTGGGACTGTGGGAGAAGCAGGTGTGGGAGACAGCTGATGTCCTTGTGGGTGCCCAGGCCAGGACCAACCATCCCCTGACCCCCTCTGCCTGCTCTCTCCTACCCCTGTCCCCCAACATTAAAGTTCTGTTCTAACCTGAAAAGCAGATTTGCCCCTTCTCTGCTCAGCAGTGCTGTTGTCTCTCTGTGCCCAGGCTTGGGACAGGCTGATTTTAAAAAGAAGACTCGACCAGTCCTCACTCTGCAGAGCTGACACTGACACTGGCCTCAGAGTGAGAGCAGGAGTCCCTTCTGGGTCGTGCAGCGTCAACAAAAGGGGAAAAGATCAATAAGTACGCTCCAAAGAGCAGGGTCACTTGTGCAACCCCCCTCCATCCTCAAATTCAGCCTGGGGCCGCACTGCTGAATTGCCAGGGATGTTCCCACAATGGGAAGAGGTGTAGGGCAACAGAGGCAGCGTAATGCAACCACACCAGTCCCTAGAGTGGACTTTGTGGCCGCTCTGTTGAGAGGCAAACCCCTGTGCGCTGCTGCTCTTTGTGCCAGGCAAGTCTGCGGCAGCTGCCAGGGTGTGAAATCAATAAATACGTAAAAGCTGCTTTTTGGGTTAAGGCTGATGCGCAGACCCAATGTCAGTGCAGGGTTCCTTGTATTACTTGTCCTGGAATTGAAGGCAATTGATCCATCCCACGAATGTTTCCTCCAACCCCGATGCCAGGATTTGAATTTCTTTGAGGAAACGCAGATCTCGGAGCAGCACTCTGAGGCCAGCTCAGAGCAGGCTCTTTCCCTGCTTACTCTCATATCTCACACAGGAGCATCCTAGAAGCCTCCCAGGAGCCAAGGACATCCCAGCACCAAAGGTGGACCAGATACCTCCCTGTCACAAACAGCGTGTGAGCGTGTGACCTCAACAGAGAGCGGAGACACCCCTGGTAGGTGTGGAGCCAGGATAGCGTGCAGGGTTCTACACTGTCTCAGCAACCAAGCCACAAGGCTCGTTCTGTAGTGGGGAGGGGAAGAGAGGGTCAGTGCTGCTGAGGAGAAGGCACAGAGTTTGGAAGCGCATCGCACGTTAGACGTGGGCTGATATGCTGGGCAAATCAGAGGCAGGACCAAAACTTCAGGGATTGCCAGAAACGGGGTAGGAAGCCTGAGAGGGCCTTTAAAGCAAAGTCGATTAGTTTTTAAGGATCAGAGGGAAGTGCCATGCTAACAGCAGCTGTCTGGGGGGGAGCCCTGTGCTGAGCACAGGAATGGAGATGAGCAGAGACAGGCTGCAAACACTCAGATGAGGAAAAAGCATTTGTGGGAAGAGAGGTCATGGGAAATGGATGGCACCTTCAGATTTTGGGAGGTTTTTTTTTTGGTTTTTTTTTTGGTTTTTTTTTTTTTTTCTGTGTATGGTTGGACTCGATGATCTCAAAGGTCCTTTCCAGCCATGAAGATTCTATGATTCTATGACAGAACTACCCTTCCAAAACCTCTGCGAAACGTATCATCATGCTGATATGCAGGGTTATGCAAGAGATTCAGTTACACTTTTGGGGCTCCTTTCTGACTTTGGAGCCTTTGGGATGCATGTCATTCCTTTCTTCCTAAGTCATTTTTCCACAACGGGTATGCGCCACGGGTCCTCACCAGTGCCTAATCCATGAAGCGTGAGGGGGACCTGGCCAGTTCATGGCTGTAGGTATACAATGTGCTGTCCCGGATGAACTGCCTGCAGCCTCAGCCCTCCTCCCCCTCGGCAAAGCATTTGAACCTAAACTGGATGAATGGAATTTCAGCTCATGTCTCTCAATGAGTGCTTCAACCTAATCTGGGACATTTTGCAACTGCAGCAGGCTAAGGTCTGTAGGGAGAGATTCATATTTTTTTTTAAAGCAGCCAACACCACCGGACAAACCACACAAAATTTCAGGCACGTAAAGCTCCTTCCACCTCTAAGTTTGCACACACCATCAGTTGAAGCAGCCCAGCATCTGACCGTAACTTGTTAGCCACTATAACTCAGTCAAGTTTGATTAAATGCCCATTCCCTGAATCTCTTAGGAGCCACAACTCGCAAAGTTTGATTGTTCTAGCTCAAGACCCAACTGCTTCTCCTTTCAGTTCTCAAATTCCCTGGTTCAGTCCCAGGTGCATTGGCCAAGATGATGTCCATCATCTCCTTTAAAACAACAAACAGACAAACAAAGGAGATGCTCTCCTTCACACCCCCCTCCAATAAAGTGCCTTCAGCAGCTAAAACCAAATCCCAAATATTGGAGACTTATAATGACATCGTGAGAGTTAGCAAGGCAGAAGCTCCCCTGGTGATTATAACAACACCGGTGCTTGAGAAGAGTCTTAGCTTCAAGGCATCTGGAATTGCTCTTGCAAGATCCATTGTCAAATGAGCCTTTTCCTTTGTTTAAAAATGTCAGCCTGAAGACCCCTGCCAGAGTGGTGGTATAGCCTGCTTGGGTTCACTCTGGCTCCCACAAGGCTTCAACAGTTCTCTTTGCCCCTCCTTGTCTCCAGGCTTAATTAGGAAATCATTTATCTTTATTGGCACTCTCTTTCCCCTGCTGCTCTGGCATTATTATTTTTTTTTGCCTTCATTCCAGAGCAGTGAGCTGTACAGGGAAGACCACAGCCCCATTCATTGTGGGTGGGGAATAATCTACAGCAGGGAGCTCTACAAGGAAGACCCCAGCAATGAATCTGCCCCAACTAGCATCGCCTGAGGGACTACTGTACAGAAACACGAGAGGAGGGTATCCCTTGGCTCCACTTACAGGCTAACAATAGGGATTCCTGGTGATACTGAAAGTAGGACACTACTCCCATGGGATGTCATATGGTCAGCCTGTCCCAAATTGAACTGCCAGCCCTCTCCAATATAATGATACGCCTCCTTCACCACCCCAGCAATCTCCCTTGGTAAAAGTGCACACAAAGAGAAGAGGCTTTAAGGACAGACACAGCTAGGAGACTACCAGGCTCATGGTCCCCCTCTGACTCCAGCTGAAGACCTACAAGTCTCAGGGCTGAGACCTGAGCGCAACCTGAAGTGGGGAAGGTTCTCTACACCTCTGCAAACAGAAACTCCCTTGGCTTTCTCCACAATTGGCATTTGCCCATTTGCTAGGACAGTCAGAGAGTCAAAACCCAACCTTAACTTCTTGGGAGCCAGCGGACTCAACCAGATCTCAGACGCACTCAGCAGAAAACAGTATTGCTTTGGCAGCCCAGTGGGAGAGCCACTCACTATGCTGAACTTCCACTAGTGCATGCAGTTCTTTATGGGCAATTTCTCTAGGTTCCCCATCAACTGTGTTTTATTTAAATTGAGCCAGAGATAAAATTCCAGCCAATAATTTCTTCCACCTTGAAGAGAAGTTTCCTCTTTGTGTAAGCCAGGCTTGCCCCGGCCTGTTACTAATTACAGATGGAACATGCAGTTCAGAAAGGAGGAATCAGAATTGTTCCCCTCCCTCCAGCAAATACCCATTGAAAAAACCTGACTCCTTTGCCTGATGGCACCAGAATTTTTCCCGGTAAGTTTGAAAAACAGGAAGGAAGATGGTTGATGGAAAAGCTGAAAAGCTGACATGCACTTAACTGCTCCGCTCTTCCTTACAACATATACTTCCCTTATTTTCAAAGAGATCTCCTACTCTAGGAAGGCCGGTGGGATCAGATGAAAACTCAGTCACAAAAAAAGTGCTTCAGGCATGCTTTCTAGTTAGAAATCCCAAGGGTCTTTAAACACACAAGGAGGAAAGCCAGGCACAGAGCAGTAGAGGAATGAGTCACGAAGGGCAACGATGTTCTTCCTGTCTCCCATCCTAATCCTCTGCATGTTGCCGAAGGACCGCACAGTTGAAGACAAAGAGTCTGTGCCCAGCTGTGGTGGGGACTCACAGGGCCAAGGGAAACACTACAGACAACACCTCCACATCCTGGCAGGGCTCATTTTGCCTGGCTCCACCACTATTAGGTCTTTGGATCAAGCTTTTAAGGAAATGATCCTGTGCACCTGGCCAGGTGCTCCATAATCCGTGAAGCTTTTTGCCTTGTGTACTTTCTCTATGAAAGTCCGTCTCCAGTGCTCTATTTCTAGCCTTCTGGAAACCCCACTCTACTCTGAACTGAAAGGAAGGGCAGAGGGTTGTCTGGAGACCAGTGTCAACTCTAAGTGGAGCCAGATGTATAAACCCCATTATTCTTTAAATAATCATCATAGAGTAAGACATCCTTTCTGTGCTTTACATTTTAGGATGCTTAGCTTTCCCTGGAGTCCCCTCCTAACATGCTGGACATAATAATGTATACCCATACCCCATGTCCAGTTTTGGGTCTCTACTAAACTCAGCCCCACTAGCTACTTAATGGAGGTATGCAAGGTCATGAAGGCTCTCTTGATCTTTAGCCTCCACGCACAGAGTAATTTTTAATATTTATTGCATGCAGGCAAGACCAGAAGGAGGCAGGTCCAATGCCAGCCAGCGCTCTGCCCTCGAGGTGTTCTCAAGCACCGAGACCTCGCAAACCCAGTGGAGAAGAGAGCCTGAAAGCTGAGGATGCCAGACTGGGTGTGCGCAGACCCATCCAGATCTGCTTGGAGAAGTGTCCTTGCACTGCTGACTGCTCAACAAGGGGCAAATGGTCAACGAGGGGTGTATTGTCTCAGAGCTGTTCCATACGACAGCTGCTTGAGGCTAGCCTCCGTAGCCAGACCCCAGCCCCAGGCACGCAACCTCTCCACTTCATGGCATGTTTTAATGGCAGCAGGGTGCAGAAACAGGGGTGGGAAGCAACTCTGGGGGCAGATCAGCAGGGAATGCTCTGGGCCCTCACACCTTTGCTGTTGAGGGAGCCTCAGACACTGGAGGAGGCAGGTGCTCAGCTTTCTTTAAAATGTTTATCCTTGGGCTTATTTTGCCAGCAGGAAGCACTTCTAGCACGCACATGTCTTTGGCCTGTCACTGGCAGGCTGTGAGCCAATGTGTTGCCATGGAAACTGGTAAATGCAAAATTATTACTTGACAGCAGTGTCCTGAGGAAAGAGGATCAACCTTCTTCCATATGTTTGTGTCCCTGACCCAGGGAGTGTGTTTTCCCCCCATGCACCGCTGTGGGTGGGATGCCATCCTGTCACGGCTTCGTGCTGGACATGGGGTGCCAGGAAGCAAGGAAGGACTATGATCTCTGGGAGCACAGCAGGGAAATGCTGCAAGTGGCGCTTCTCGCCATCGCCAGGGTCCCTCCCCAGAGAGTTTTGTTGGGTGTTTGGTCTGGGGCTGGTTGCTCTCTAGCTCTGAGGGAAACAGCTCCCCAAGATCTCTGCAAGACCCCAGCGCCAGCGAGCTCAGGGTCCCACGAGCCGCCTGCCCGCAGGGACGCAGTGTCCACATGGGGGTGGCTTCCCACGCCTGGCTGCAGCGGGTGGTGCAGACATTCCTCCAGGGCATCCCAGCTCCAGTACCCATCGGTAAACAACTGAGGCCATGAGGCTGACAGCGGCCACAGAAATACTGAGGGCAACAGAGCAGAGGCAGGCGCAGTTCTGCCCTACCTCTGCTGCCTGCAAGCCCGGACAGCCTTTCCTGAGCAGATGGCATCCACTAGATACAAGCCAGTTATCCTGGGTCTGCTGGTGCGTCTAGCCTAAGCCTTCCACTGACCACCCCTCCACCTCATCCCAAAACAGCCACGAATCCTACAGTTACAAAGGAGGTCAACCATTTTGGCTGTGATGTTGAAATCAAAACCAACAGGACTGAAATTAAATTAGAGCAATTGACAATGACCCACTGGAGCACTAATTGATTTTTCTAACTGATTTTTTAGTGGCTTCTAATTTTAAAAATTAATACTCTATCGAGTCCATAATAAGAAGGGGCGAGCTACTTTTCACACTCTCAGACATAACACACGTTAGCACAGAATTAGTTCCAAGTTTTCCAAGGGGTTGGGCAGTTGCAAGCTGACTTTGCTGCTGGCTAGGTCAGGGTATCTGAATGTAAGTATAGTCACTGTTACGGAATAATTTCAAGATACGTTATATGTAAATACTTGTCCTTGAAAAAAATCAACATGGATCCATTTTAATCAGTTCCTAGTGAGAACCTCTTAGCTTAGCCTCTAGGGCCTATTTCTCACAGTGTTTTTGCGCTGCCTGAACGAGGCAGTGTCCGTAGGACAACACTCACTGAGGGCAGCTGCCCGACAGCTTCTCTGTGTGGGGAGTTTGGGGCAGCCACGATGGAGCTTGCCCTGGGTGAGACTAGGCCTCGGCGAGTGACTCCGGGCCCTAATCAGACAGTATCGCGATGTGCTCTTGCATCCGTGCCTTGGATGCTTTTGAGTCCACTCAGCTTCAGGAGAGAACAGAGTGATTCCTCCCACATTTGCGCAGGCCCGCTGTTGGCTGGTGGGGCGACCGCTGAGTTTGGGTAGCTTCTGTGTTCAAATGCCTAATCACAAAGCAGGATTCACCCCAGGTAACCCGAGCTGCCTACAACCAGCCTACAGCTAGCAGGGAAAGAACTATCTCCCCAGGTCACCAGACACCCGACTCCCACACACAATGACACAGTTACCCAAGGAGAGACCCGTCTCCAGACCCAGCATCTATCCTGCGCACACCTTGCTACTCCCCCTCAGCTACCCTTTGAGGAAACTGGGAATCTTGCTCACTCTCCTAGGCATGGCAAATGGGCTGTGCGTGGTCCTGCAACTCCGAGGAAGTACCTCACTATCGCTCAGCGCAGCACCACTCCCGGCCAGCCAGTCCCCCAGACCCAGACACTCAGTATTTGTGAGCAGAGGCAGAGCAGCCCCAGAGCATACTTACTTCCCATTCCCATACTTGATCCGGATGTCTTTGCTCTTCTTCAGCTCTTTGCCATCTTTAAACCATTTGTAGGAGGGCTGAGGGTTTCCAGCAGTCGCCTCACATTTCAGTGAAATCTTTTCACCGACGTGAACATTTGGGCTTTTCAGTTTCTTCAGTTTGGGAGGGACAGCTACAAAAAGAGAAAGCAGACACTGTGAAACCTGCCTCTTTCGGAGCCTGTGCACAAGCGATGTGAGCCCACCCATCCCCCTCCCCTGGGAAAAGCGCTTGCTGCCCCTGCTGCCGCACCATGGCTGGAGAGGGGCTGCAGATCAGCTCGGCTCCCCAGGTTTTACCAGCACACAGGTGGGGAAGGAGCACGAAGTCAGAAATACCCCTGTGGGGAACAGAGGCAGCCCCCAGGTCTGGCCAGCTCTTTGCCACATGTGGCCAGGCTCGACTGTTCCGCTGCTGCCCTTACTCAAGCGGGCAGGACCCACGCGTCTCCTGCTAGCCCAGGGGTCTGCTCCGCTCTCCAGGCCCTCCCGCCAGCCCACAGCCGGGGATGCAGGACCTCAGGCTCTTCCGAGACTATTTTTCCCTGCATCCTGCCATTGCCGCTTGATGATTACCGACACCTACATGGCCTCTGCCGCTGCCGATGGGCATGCTGCCAATCCCACAGCCCCACTAACCGCAGCCGGAGTGTTTTGCTGAAGAAGGAGCAGAGGTGGGTCACAGAGAGCGGCCCCCTGTCCCCAGCAGTGTGTGCCACGGACGCTCCCTGCCTGCCGCTAAGACGGACGGTCACTCAGCACGACAGCATCAGCAGCAGTGCCACAGCCACGGAGAGGGGCTGCAATGAAAACCTGCACGTAATAAAGGACGAGGAGGGGAGGGACAGCTGTTCTTCAGGTCACAGTTAGAGAAATGAAAGAATAAAGCTATTTGAAATGGTCTTAGGACCTGCAATGTCAGGCTGGCCAGCAGTCCTTCCAGTCTGTGATTACCATGCACCTGGAACATCAGGCAGAGAGGGAGACACTTCTTATCAACCTCTGCCAGGCTTTATATTAAACCCAACAAGAAAGTATTAGCAGGCTTGGAATTTTTCTTTCAACTGACAGCTCTGCACTCTTCTAGCTTCCCGTTTCATTCTCAGTGCTAACCTTAGAAAAGAAAATGGCAAGTTGCTGGTTTTGCCTTAAGAATATCGGTAACAATGGTTTTCCACTTGGCTAAGATGTCTTACAGATAAAGTATTTCTTCTGTCTAATATGCACAAGCCGTGTTTTAATTGCCTAGCGCCTTCTGATCTTGAGATATGGAAGAACAATCAAAGGAGGAGGAACCGGATGGGTTTCATTAGAGCAATTGCTATTTTATAGACCTTTGTATGTCTCCACTCATTCTCCATGCCAAGCTAAGTTATCGTAGGTTGGTTTTATTTAAAGACTGTTTTCACTGAAAGTGATCTTATACAAAATAAGTTTGCACGGGAGCAAACTTCAGATCCAGGAGTGTGAAGGAAGCACCAAGGAAAAAAGAATAAACCCCACCAAATGATCTTCCTGACTGCTATTTTTGCACACCCGAGCCTGCTGCAGGCTCCCGGGAAACCTGTGCCACAGGCAGCAGGAGGGGGAGGGCTGCACGTGTGCCAATGGGGCAGGGACAGCACAAAAATCGGCTTGGCAATCGCTTTGGGCTGCACTGATGTTTCGCACTGCTTCCCAGGTCACTGTGCTTTGGCACCGACGCGGAGGCTTCTGAAGAAAACCAGCCCCAGCTTTCCCCACATTTCAGGAGTTCTGTGAAAATCCAAGGTGTCCTGGGTTTTGTGAAGCCAATATTGCTGATCCTTGCCTGGAAATGGGTCACCCAGAAGAGCAGGAAGGCAATGAATGGACAAGAGAGCTTGTCTCTTCTCAGAACGCTGTGCACAGAGAGCTAGGAAGGTAAACAGGACCTTGCTTTTATAGGGGTCATCTTGGGGAATAGAGAAATAGACTCTGTCAAATATTTATTCTGTCTGAATGTGTGTGTCGGTTGGCTCCTATTGTACACTGAGGTCACCCTGTACCATGCCAACTGTATACATATGCCTTAAATACCGGGAAGGTCCTGACCTTGGCATTGGTGCATCTGCTTCATATTATTTCCAGGCTTGTGGTCTGCAGAATTATGAAGCGGGCAGCACAGCCTGGGAAAAAGATGCGTCAGCCCTGCCCCTCTCCCCAGAAAACGCTGGCAAGAGCAGAGCAAAGCCCAGAAACCTGAAGATCATTGAAGGAGCGGGCCAAGGACAAGCAAAAAACCTTACAAGACCTCTGTTCCCTGGTTCCTCCTCACCGATGTGAATCACATCTCACCCAAACCTATGCACCTCTTGCACCTTGTGCTCTTGGCCTCCAGTGATAAATTACATGGTATTCCTATATTTAGGAATTTAGGCAGGTCCAAAGAGACATAGGCCAAGCGTGGCAGAGATGGAGCTGACACTCACGCAGGGCAGGGGCTCTGCCTGCATTGCACCCCTCCAGCAGAGAGTCCTGCCTGGAAAAAGGGAGGAAAACATGTTTCCTCCCCAGATTGCATGCCTTACTGCAGCAGGGAAAGGGACTGTGCGTTCAGCTTACAAGCCACACTTCACGGACTGTAATTCCCAGTTGAATCAGACAGGCCAGTGAAAGGGGAATCCACTCCAGAAATATTTTGGACCGTGTCTGGGAAAAGCGCTGTGCACAAAGGAACAGGGCTGCGCTCCCTGACTCCCAGCACATCTGTGCGCCTTACTGCTACACTACGCGTGTGGCTCCGGCTCAGGCAGCAGCAGGAGCCCCACGCCGGGGGGGGACACAGCATCCAGAGCCATCCACAGCCTGCTCTGGTTCAAAGGGAAGCCCAGCCTCGGTCTCCTGGAAGCGCTGTTCTGGGCTGGAAAGTCTCTCTTCGTAATTCCTGCATCTTTTAGAAAAACACAGGAATCCTCATTTAGAGCCATTAACTGCTTGATGAGTCTGCTTAATGCCAGCCAAAGACCTTCCACTGGTTTTTGTGCCTATTGTTTAAACTGCTGCCCTTATTCCTAGCCTGAATTTCTCTAACTTTGGCTTCCAGCCAAGAGATCTCTCTGCCTTTCTCCGGTAAACTTGAATTCCATCTAGCAACCAGAAACCTCTTCCCTTTTTAGGTACTTGCAAACTGTGAATGAATCACCTTTCAACCTTCTCCAGCAGTAAACCCAAGTAGCTTGAGAGACCACAGCAGCACACAGAGTGCTAATTCTGGAGTACATCAAAGACAAAGTTTTACCTTTTGGTTCATTTTCAACTTCATTTCCTATCTCTGCCCTGTCCAAAGCACAGAGTTGCAGCTCGGGAAGTCATGAGCTTGGTTCAAACAGACATGATGATTTTAAAAGTGCCCCCTTTCTTCAGTGCTCTGAATATTTTGGGTCATTTTAGCCTCCTCCCTGCTTGGTACTTTTTCAAACACGTCGGGAAAACAAAGTCACTAACTTCATAAATATCAAGATAACGTACTATCCCTGGCACACAGTCTCAGATGTATATCAAGTGGGGTCCGGGTCCAATTTCCCCATGTTTCCACCAGCTCCCGGCTTCCCAGCCTCCTGCCCACAGGTTACTGCTGCTCAGGTGTGGCCAGAACAGCTTTTGTCAGAGCCAAAACACCAAACCAGGGCCACCCAAGTCACCCCATCATCCTGACGCAGGCTGAGCTGGAGCTGCTGTTTCAGATCCTCATCATCTGAACCTCATGGCTCTGCTCTGCCAGCTCGCGGTCTCCTCCGCAGCAAGGTTAGCAACACCCACCGCTCACCCACCACAACTTCCTAACCTGTTTCAAGAGCCATGTTTCACTAAGAGGACTCTGCAGGAGAGGTTTGCCCTCTGACAGCTGTCCTAGTGTCTACTGCCAAGTTACCATCTTCTCATGGGGAGGAGAGGGTTACAAAAGTCAAAGGAACTCAGCTCTAAATTACACTATATGAGTTGCTTGACCATCTACCATAAAAGGACTTATATATACACACCGCTTTAATTAATTCACTTCTGATTATATTTGATATTACATTTGATATTACATTGAAGTACCTTGATGATAACAACACCTCTTTTACTTCTGGTACCTGGAGTATGCCTGAAAGCACCTTAGAGCCTCAACTGAAAACATCATTAATCACGAACGGGCAGAGTGCCCAAATGGAGTCCAACAATGGAGCAGTAACAAAACCACATCCCACCCACAAAGCATCATACATAAACAACTCCTCGGCAGCATAAAGCAGAAGCAAGTCATCCCGGGAAAGGTGCTCCGTGAACTCTGTAACAGCCAGCAGCGCTAGCCACAAACACTGCTTCGAGAGCTGTGTCTTGCTCGCGGTGGAAGATCCTCCAGGGCGGACAATCTACAGACACATCTGGGATCTCCGGGCAACGGACATCATGAGTAGACGTGACTTTTCTTCCTGGCCTCCTCCAGAGGATGCAGTGCCAAATACTGGAGGCTCCCCCACACTGCCTGGCACATGGTGGGTGGCAAAATGTTTAGATAGCTGGATCTGGAGAACTGGGAGGGCAGGATGCTTCTGTGTCTCCCTGAGCAGCTGAGGAAGAAGGCAGCTCAGGTTGAATTCCCACAGAACAGATTGAACGGGCACAGAAAAGGGAGGCTGAAAAATGCTTTCTCACAGGAATGGGGGATATGTGAGGAGAGTTAGTTAACTCAGAGGTGATGCCTTGACATGCCTACATCAGAGCAAAGTAGGCAGGGGGGAAGCTGGGAAGCTGCACAGGTGATGTCTTGGATATGGGCTGTGTTTCTCAGACTGCCCACGCCATTGGCCTCAGGACAGCCCTTCCACACAGGTGCCAGGACGTCCAGCCTCTGGGCTACTGTGCTGGGATGAAGCTGCAGGTCCAGCAGTGTCTCCAAGGGTCTGCACTCCCAATTACCCAAGGACACCTGAAGGATGCTACAGGCACAGTCCTTGAGGCTTCCAGGCTCCTTGCCATCGAAGTACAAGATCTGGAGGCATGACACCCACCCAAGCCACACCTCAAAGACTGCTATTCCCTAAGCTCCTTCTGAAGAGTCCCCACCACTTTGTTGTTCAAAGTCTCACCCGCAGGAGTGCAGGCCTTCCCTTTGACGTAGGGCACCTCAGATGGGAAAGTTTCAATGTTCTTCCAGATGGAAAATTGTAGAATTTATCTTTCCGTGGGAAATGTTTTGCAGCCTCAACTTGCTCCAAATTCAAACACAAACTTTTGCAAAGATGGCGACTCCTTACCAAACAGAATTTTCCTCGTTTCTGTCATCTATACTACAAGGTGAGGACACATGTCCCTGGCACAGAGTATCACCAATGCAGGTCTGGAGACCATACACGTCTTTAGTGGGTCAGCATGCTCAGCACTGGGCTAATAAATCTTACTTCTTGGCTAATGCAGCGCTACTGCTTCTGGTATGTTTGCTGCCTGTACTGTATTTATCAGAGGTGATGCTCCTCTGTCCTGTGTTTGCTTTGGCCTTTAATTGACAAGGAGACAAAACTGAATCTCAGCAGCAGCAGCTCCTGCCCACCTTGACTGTTTGAGCATTTCAATACTGGCTGCAAATGCCAACTTGTCAAAGAGGGACCTGCTCTGAAGAAAGCTCCCTCCAGCCAGAAGGCACGGAAACATGGGGTCCACTTGCAAAAAAGCCTTGCTTGATACTTTACATGCTCTAAGTGTTTGTACTCCCGTTTTCTGGGTTTTTATAGAGAGGGTAAAAATGCGGTCACTGCTGTCCACCTAGGCAGGCTGTGGTGGCTGCAGCTGGGACTCCGAACAGAGTTCAACTCTTCGGTGGCAGGGTCACAAGGACCCCTCTGAGCCTGTGACCTTCCAAGGCCCCTGAAGGTCACAGGACTGTACTTAACTAAAGCTGTATCTGAAATATGGGAGGGAGCGAAAGACCCTGGCTTCATTCAATGGATGGACACAACCTCCACAAACCACACACAGTCCGGGGCTTACGGGAGAGAACCTTGATGTCAAACTGACATATTGCCCTGTCCCAACCTCTGCCGCAACACGCCGGTGGGTCACTACAGGCTCCAGATTGAGAATATAAAATATAACATAGTACCTGTGATATGCTTAAGGCCACTTATATTTACGGTTTATGCAAAAAGGATGATCGGACTTTCTCACAGCTGTTATCATGACTGTCTCTGCACACTGCAGCAGCTCACCCAGACCTCTACACCCCGGGTAGGGGTACACGGCAGGTAAATGACAACGTCAAATTTAAATTTCCAAGGAGCAGCATTCTTGCTGTAGCCACTATTAGGCTTTTTAATTAACACATAGACATGTTTCTCTTAATGGATCTGTGATGGTAGGGACTCCGCTGTGGGAGCCAGCACGAGGTGACATGGCTCACTTTAGGCGTTCACACCTCACTTCCACTGCCCACGGTCTATGTGTGCAGCAACTGCAAGGACCCTTCAGCAAGGGTTAATAACCCAAAGCTCTCCAAGGACATGGGAGATGTCCTCTGTGCCTAGCATGCACCATGCTGCTGTATCCCTCCCATAGAGGTACACCACCAGGGGTCAGAGGCATATTTTTTTGTTCCTGGGAGAAGCCACCCTTTGACAGCTGTAGACACTAGGTAAGACAATGCAGGAGCCGTTCCTCCAGGACCTAGAGGGTCTGCTGAGGACATCCACCCAGCTAGCTCACACAGAACAGACAGTGGTGTGGAGAGGACCCAGATGTCTGGAAGTGTGAAGATGCTGAAAAGACTGCTATCAGCAGATCTGGGGTTGGAATGAAGCTTGGAAACATTGCTGGAGCCAGAATGACTGCATTATTGGTTGGACTCTATGATCTCAAAGGTCCTTTCCAACCCTGAAGATTCTATGATTCTATTAGTCCACTCTACGTGTCCCATAGCATCCCTACCATACAAGTTCTCTTCCCTTAACTAGGTTCCTGTAGCCCTCTGTCTCAGGAAGGAGAAATTACTATAACGCCAATCCACAGCACTATATATATTTAAAATTGTTAGTTACAACAATCAGTATTTCCATGACCATTCCCATTGGCCAAACCAAATTGACTGGAAAGCCACAAGCAGGTTTGCTGATTTAGGTTTGGTCTCTGCAGGATCCCTCTGGCAGCTCAAACCACAGGGAAAGGTACCACAAAGCCAGCCAGGTCACTCTCCTCTTACAAATGCCGGCTTTGCTTACATAAAACAGCAACTGATAAATTCCTCCTCCTCTGTTTTTCTCTTTCCCACATTTAATATTTAGTTACTCCTCTTTCAAGTGAAAGTATTGAAATTAGTGTATGATTCGGCCCAGCGCCCTAGGCTGAAATCTCAGCTCCATTGAAATCTATGAGCTTTTGGACACTGGGCAAGGATGTCTTCCCATTACCCGGGCTTTTCACCCAAATTGTTAAGACAAGCTGGGGTATGCTTTTATCACAGATTGGGCAGAAATGCTGGAGGTGCCTATGCACATGGCCACTCAGATGCTTACCTGAACTGCACAACAGCTACAAGTAATTCACGTACAAATATCCAATATTAAGATCCAGGGCTGAAGTGCTTGGATTTGCCAAACCTAGTACTCTATGAACACTAGCTGGTTTGCAAACAATGTAATTGGAGTAGAATTGCTATTGTGTTTGTTTGTTTTGAATATTTTTGGCCAGGAAGTTGTCCTGGAGGTATAGTTGAGCATAAGTGGTCTGGTGGAAAAATGTCATTCATTCTGTTCCTATTAAAACCAAAAACAATAGCCACACAAAGACAGCAGCGACAATTTCTGCTCTTCATGCCTCTAACAATGTGTTTTCAACCCTAAAGGCAACATCTTGTTTGTACCCAATTGATTCTGGGATCATATTTTATATAATCAGATATATCTTTGAACAAAGATATATTTTATGAACTGCTCAATTTCCAGATGACCTTGGAAACAGCAATTCATAAAATATAGCTTTATCTCTATCTTCACAATCAGCTAGAAAAATGGCCCACCCATACTCTGTGGACTGCCAGTCAAGACCCAGCCAACAAACAAATTACCCAGAGCATCCAAAACTTTAAAATACATTAATTCTTTGTTTCAGCCACTGAACACTAAGCACAAATTACTTGCCCTAGTACCCTGGTAAAGACCTGGGTGGCATCCAACATCTTTCAGTCACCAAAGGAAAGTGTAACCCTCACCCCAGGAGACAAAACAATCTAAGTTAGCAAAAAAAAAACTTGTTTCATTAAATGTTTATTATAAAATCTGTACATGAAACCATATATAGACCCCTTATGGTCATGGCAAAGCTACAGGCTATGTTTCAGGATTTGCTGATGTAAAATGGCCATTAGTGGAATATCACTGGTTCTAGAAAGGGGTGGAAAAAAAATCTGTTTGCTGTTTTACAGCTCTACCAACCACAGGAGTGTTTCTTTAAAACACGGAGGGGAAAAGCTCAGTTGAAGACGAGCTGAAGTTTTTTTAACAGAGACTGCCTGCACCGCCTGGGCTCTCCCAATGACGAGGGGACAGAAGACACGCCATCGTGGGCTGGTGGGAGCACTGCAGGTACACTTGCAAAAAGAGCCACTGCAATGCCACGGGTACAGAACAGCCCCAACCACCACCCACCGAGTCCTTCAGGTAAACCATCAAGAAGGGCCACTACAAACACATAAATGCAGCCAAGTCCCCGAGTGAAGCGCGAGGTTCAGCAAGGAGACCTTTCTCTCTCTGCCCAGCCCTGTCTTGTGCCCACCAAATTAGGTGTAAAAGCAAAGGGCCAGGGATGCACTCTTAGCTTTAGATAGCACAGCACTTCTGGACATCTCTTTCCTCCTCTCTCAAGGTATTGTACTTAAATAGAATGAGGACCCCGGAGGTGTTAAGCTACTGAGATGTGCGGGCTGAGGTCAGGAAGACCATAAAGACGGAGCACCGTCTGCAGTACTGCACCATGGACGGACGGTTCAAACCCAGCCCGCATCAACAAAATCCCAGCGCAGAATCGGCGCAGAATCTGACCCAGCAGGCTTACAGGTGAGAGTCAGTTTTAACAATTGTTTTTGAGCACACTTAACATCAGCAAGTAGGGAAAAATCAGCAAAACTTGGGATCGGTTACAAAGGTGTTGATTCGGGTCAGGCAGAGGTCAAGTGAAGGTCAGATGCAGCAGCCCAGTTTGTAACGTTTTTTGGATATTTTGGCCTCCCAGGAAGTCCCGGGCCAGAGGACGTCCCGGTGTTTCGTACGTGACCAGGTGGAAGCACTGCACAAAGCAGGCACTCAAAGAAGAAAGCGCTTCAATGTCTGGACAAAGAAATTTGGTTAGCAGCCTCTAACATTGAGGTGGGGGGATTTTTAACTTTTAACCTATAAAATCCTATTTGCTAGCATTCCGTGACAAAAGCCAACCACTTGCAGTCTTAATTACAATTTTTTTATTTTTTTTTTCCCATGTCTCTGCTTACTTTGAAAGTTCACCATTGTCTCTGGTAGGGTTTTGACAAATCCACCAGAGGGTATTTCCAAAACAGAAAGCCATGTTTTTATCGGGATCTCCCCACAAGAGACCCTGGGGCTTGCATTAAAGTCTTGTTTGTCCTCTGTAATGTTATATTAGAAAGATTAAAAGGTTTTCTGTTAGTTCAAGAAATGCTTTAAAGCACCAGTACCAAAAGAAGCTCAGACAGTGACCGCAGGTCTGTTTTTCATACAAACACAGGAAAAGGAAGGAAAATAAAGATCATCCCTGAGACAGCTTTTTCAAGGCAGCCAGACGCATACGCGCCCCAACCCTATACGACACTACTCTCCCAGGACACCCCGGGTCTCTGCCGCTGCTGCTGCGACAGCCGGTCAGGCCGAGCTCCACTCCCTTCCCACGCCTTGACCTCTCCGTTGGGATCAGCGGGACCCTCTGCACAGGAGAACACGATCCGCAGAGAGGGGCTGGCCGCGCTCCGTGCCAGCAGCACCCGGCGCTGGCCGAGCCCCGCCAAGAAGGGGCCACCACCCTCCTCCGTGGGCTGCAGGGAAGCAGCGAGCTGTAAATTCCGTTTGGGACTCTGGGCACTGCCCAGTGGAGACACTAACACAGCGTGTCTCCTGCCTTGTCCAGAGTGCGGCTTCCCAGCATTGTTCTGAATAGCTCTGGACCCCCACTGAAGCACAGCGATGGGTGGCTCACACTGAAATGTCCCCCAACCAGGCTGATTTACGGCTGCCAGGAGTCTCAAGGATGTCAGCTCTTCCTGATTAATTTTTTTATCCTTATTTTCCCTCGTTTTATATTTGAATATTGCTTATTGCAATATTCTTCAGAACTATTCTCTGGAAAGCCATACTGGCTAATTTTTGGCTTGTAAATTGCTCATGAGCAGTTTGTGGCTTGTGTTTTAAAAAAAAAAAATAATCTAGCAACTCTGGCCCATTTTGGTTGGATAAAGAGATTTTGTGGCCTCCATCAATTCTAGTCCCTGACAGCAGTGACAGAGCTCTTATTATCACAAACATACAGTTGCAATTTTAAAATTTGCTTCCTGTGACTCTTCGTTAAAATTTAATCAAGAGTTACTGCTTCCACAAACATTTCCGGCAGAAAGTTCACTTTATAGAATATTCACGGGCAAGAAACACAAAGGAAGGTAAAGCAGATTTGAGTTATTGGAGTGAGCAAACCCTTGCTGGTTGCCCAGCTACTCCACTGAAGGATTTAGGCAAGAGAGCAACAGGAGGTGCGACACAAATCATTTTCTCGGAGATATTGCAGAATGCAAGCAACCAAAAAACAAAGACCAATGATGCAGCAGAGAAATGTGGGCGAAGAAAAGACAAAAGGCAACATAGTGGGGGCCCAAGCAGGAAGACTACTCTGTGTTCAAAATGCACAGGAGTTTACTGGACCTGCTTTACGTCTAGCTGCAGATCACAAGGTGGCAACTTTCGCCCAACCGGCCAACAGATCCTGCACAACGCAAACAACTTAAGGTGAAAACCAGAGTTGCGAACAAAGGATGGTTGTTGAGCAAAAAGCTATTAATAGTGCTGGGTTTTATCCCAGAAATGTTGCGTAAAGTGGGACAATTCACATCCCTTCTCTGTGCTTCCATTTCCTCTCTCAAAGATCCTACTTAATATATTTGGGGCAGGGACTGTCTCTTGTTATGACTCTGTGCTGTGAATAGCACAAGGGGAACAATGCTGCAGTCAGGACCTCTGGATGCCACCACAAATGCCAATTTTAAGCAGCAGTGACAACAAGCGGAAGGAGTTTGGGATCCAAGGAAGACCTGAGAAAAGACAAGGCACGATCTTGTATTATAAGCATGGATGCTTCTCATCTCCGTACAAGAGAGACAGGGAAAAGCAAAGAAGCAGCTGAGCTAGACAAGAACGAAGGCGGCTCCCTGCCCAGACACTCCAGCTTAAGCAACATTCCTCCAGAGCTGCTCCTTCACATCTGCACTCTCACTGCTCCTCCCCTTCACCATCACCCCAAGCCATACTTGAATAGCTCTCTGCAGAGGAATGCAACCACCTACAAACCCCAAAAAGGGATGTTCAGGGGTTTAAGACACGGTACGAAAAACCAGATGGAACGAGTGGGGTCTCCTCTGCAGGGGAAGATTTTTGTAGGAGACACTCAGTCTAAATACCCTGTGCATGTGGCTTCCTGATAAACCTGTGAAAGGTGCAGCGGTGCCGAGGAGCTGCCCTGGAAAGGCTTGAATAGACCTTTACCATCTTCAGCATCTACAAAACCAACCTGGAAACGCCCAGGGTTTGGGCGGACAACAAATCACAGAATTGCAAGAATAAGCTTGGAAGAACCCTTCAGAAATGGAGCAGACCACATCCCTGCCCTGAGGTTGGATCAGCCAAACAACATCCACCCAACTCATCAGGATCCAGGCGCACAAACAACCTGGTACTACACACCTACACTGCATCCCACAGAGTGCCCCGGGACCTGGCTGACTTCAAGGATATATCTCATCCCAACCTCACAACCTCCCCAGCAGGCAACACTAGATCCCCTCTGGGAAAAGGCGCGGGCTCCCTGCAGGAAAGCTGTCACTACAAGGGCACAGTAGCTAGCAGGTGATGGGAACCCAGCCACATTATCAATACTGAGACCTGTGAGGCTCTTTCGGTCCCCAGGTGCAAAAGAGATGTTCTACCCTTTCCCAAAGGTGTAGCCCATCTCTCCTTTTGTCTTCCGGTCCTTTACACTGCCCCTTCTTTCTGTTTTGTTCTCCTTGCCCATGCCAGCTGCCACCAATCACAAGCGACCAAAATCACTCGTCTTTATCCTTCCTGTTTCAATTCACCTTGGCTTTGAGATGCATGTTTTTTTCTTCCCTTTGCAAAATCAATGGTCTTGAAAACCTTGAATATCAGCCTTAAGCCCCAGCATCATCCCCCTCTCATTTCTGGAGGTGCTGACTGCCTCCCGCATCTCAGTGACGAGCTCCAGGCAGCTTCGTCTTCATGAAATCGAGAGGGCCTGAATCAGCCCCTCGGACAGGCACCTGAATGTTGGTGCTTCTCTTCTGGTTTTCTGCCAGTTTGGGCTAGTGCGTCAGTAGCTCCACTATCACACAGAGCTCAGAAATACTTCAGTGCTGCTGTGAGGCTGTGTCACTCTCTGGTCACACTCACCCCCTGGCTGCAGGATGCAAAAGCTGAGCTTCCACTTGTACTCACGCTCGGCGAAAGGAAACTGCTTGTCACCCTCATGCCCTGTCTGTCCCTGCGGGGGCAGTTCCTCCACGTAATGGTCAAGCCCAAAACACCAAGAGAAGAACGCCTTCTTTCTCACCTGGATGCTGCTGTTTGTAGCGACAGGACCCTCGCACAGGTACAGAGGATGGATCCATCCCAGATCCGCTTTTATAATCGTGCTTCTGAGCAGGGACCCGCGCCAGTAGTTACCTGGGTCTCAACCAAAGCCAGGGGATCATGAAGACCGAACATCACAGCCAAGCGCAGCCTACCCTATTATGCTTTTCATCCCATTTTTCAACTTGCACCCCTCCCTTTGTAATTTGGTGGTAAATAAATGTCTGGTCAAAATATCAGATAATTAACTGGGAGCGTCTTTGTGAACACGAACAAAAGCTAAACGGACACCTCAGGATCACTCATCCGCCCTGCTGTATGAAGGATATTCCGAAACACCTTCCCAGGTAACTAAAGGCGAACAGATCCAGCTTCCCAAGTACACTCACAGACTCCCCTTAGTTGCTGTAGGAGCCCCACGGAAATGCAGCAGAGGTTAACTACGCGCGGCTCACCATGAAGGGCAGCAATTGGCAAGACTTTAGCTCCCAACACTGCGCTCTCCTTCACTCCCCTGACAATTTGACACACTGCTGTTTATCCTAATCCATTGTTCATGGTCCTCCCCACCCAGTTTTCAGTCCATGTGATGCTCTCCTGTCCCTACCAACTGGAATTAATTTGGGGTGCTAGGGCTCTATCAAGAGACTATTAAAATCTAAGTGCTGGCAAAGCATTACCTGCTTTCATGCAGATATTTTAGCCTTTTATCAGACACCCAGAGTGAACAAGCAAGCCATCACAGTTTTCTGGGGCAGCTGGCTTGTAATTCCTGGCTCCCTCAGTGATCCTCTGAATAACCAGGTAACTTTGATAGGGAGGTCCTGGTCAGCAAGGACTCTGTAACAACATAAACCTTACTCTCCCAGAATTCCCCGCTACCTCTAACTTGTTCTGTAAATCTGATGCTGCTAAAACATTTAGCTGAACTTAGGTCAAGCGAAGATGGCTTTTGAAAGACTTCCAGTGGTTCATTTGCAATAAATGGCTGAGGAATAAATCATTTCAGCCCTGATGAGTCCTCAAGCAGCCAACTCTGTTAGCAGGGCAACTCCAGCAGCGAAGAACAGGGGAAGGGTTCGGTGACGCAGGGGGACTCGTGACAGGCACAGAAAGCAGCCAGAAAAGACCACCATGCTGCAGAGAGACTGCCATGTTGGGTTAGACCATGCCCCTTGCTAGAGAGGGACCTCCACTTCACAGCAGCGAGTATCACTTAATCCTTTTAAATAACTTCCCAGTAGGGAAGTCTTCTGCATTCTCTCAAGGACAGAGCTGTTTTTCTACCCCGATGCCCAGAAGCTTATAACCCCCGCATGCACTTTTGCCCTCGCTAATCCAGCTGACAGCATGCCTATGCTTCGTATAAATGTTTCTCCCTTTCTGCCAGTCCCGCTGTGCTCTTGCCCTCAGTGACTGCAGTGACAAAAACTTCCAGGGGATACTGATATACCAAGTGAAAACTGGCTGGGAGCAGTGAGGGACGTCCGGGCTTCTACCTTTGGCCTCAGCGGAGGCATAGAGAAAGAGTGTTTCATTCATGAGACTTTCTGTACTGTCATGGTGTCCCTTCTCCTTTCGGAGACCTCAGGTTTCAATCCTGTGGCATGCAAGCAGTTTCCAGGGTCCCTTCCCTGACTCACCACAAAGGTCCTTCCCTACTTGCACACCCGTCTTGCAAGAGCCACAGTAATGCTTCGCACAGAAAGCCTTGCGCCAGTGTGACTGTGGGCATGGTACCTCCATCCACCACCGGAACCTCCATCCACCACCACACCTCCGACCCCAGCTCAGCAGGCACAGTCCACCCATGGACCGCAGTCGGCTCCCCATAGGACCATTTGCCCGGCATCTCAGGTCTGTCATGGTGGGGTTGAGACAGCGCCGGAGGGCTGGATTTGAGGAGAAGGCTTCAGAGAGCTTCATGCTCTGGTATGTGAGGGCCACAGACGACAGCTAGGGCGGCCAGTCTGACAGCTCTCCGTGAGGACCATATTTGCTGTCTACAAAGCAAAACACCATACCTACACACAGCTCCTGCAGCATGCCGCCCCAGCAGCTCAGCCAGCTCACGTGGAATGCGAGCGCAGCGCAGAAGGCCTGCTGACTCAGGGCAATTCATCAAGTTGAGTCCCAGTCTGCTCTGACAGGTTCGGACTCGAGCAGCTAATCCAAGCCCAAACCTGAGGAAGAGGGACTGTCAACTCAGGCTGGTCTGTGCAGACTCTCTGCTCAGGGTGGCTTTTCCAGAGTGTAACAAGAACCCCTAAGGTGGGCTCTGCTCCAAAGTGGTCCCCCTTTTCTGGGTACACAGGGAGCCCGAGGGCACCAGCCTCCTGCCTTTCACCCCCTCGCCTCCTCCGCGGTGCCAACTGGAGCCAGCATTGAGAATCCTCTGAGAGGCCAGCTCAGAACAGAAATGCCACAAGAGTCTTTGGCTGCTCAGGTCAAGCGCAGTTGTTCAACCAAGTCCAGCCAGCAGCACGGTAAAAATATCAGCCCTTTTTCTGCAGAATAAGAGGGTTTGAGGCAGGAATCTGGTGCAGAACAGTTCTTTCCCTTTAAATTCACACCCTAGGCCAAGCAAGTTTTGCAAGAGTCTCCCTGTGCAGACAAGCCCTGAGGCTTCAATGCAGAAAAACGCTCCTGCTGGGGGAAGCACCCAAGCCACTTGGAGGCCAGGGCCCCGAGTATTACAATGGGGCAGCTGCTAAGCCTGCACGTGGCAGAAGAGATGGGGCAGGCTCAGAGATGTGTGTTCTCCATTAGCATGAGAAGACAGCAAATACGTACAAGAGACCCTCGATGTCTCTTGTGACCTGCAAAAAAGACCACGAAGAGAAGAAGGAGAAAGGAGGAGAGGGCAGCTCACTTGGAAATCATGAATTGGGCATTTTCTCTTTCTCAAAAAAATGTGATATTGGACTAAATATAACAAGCTATCCATCTAGAGATGTCTTTGAGGCTTGTTATTATCTTTGATATAAAGGATGTTTAGGCTCCAGAAAGGACACACTGTCTGGCTTTGCCCTGCGATGACAAAGGATCAGAGAAATTGGAGATTCTCAGAAAATAAAGCAAGTACAACACCTGGAGCTTCACGGGAAATAGCAGATTATCACAGTTCTGGCAATAAAACCAAAACTGTTGGCAGTGCTTCAGATTTCTACTGCTTCTTTTTTCCTTTCTAAGCCCCCAAAGACACCTACCTAACCCGCTAAGAAAACCAGAGCTGTGACTCATGCCATCTCTCTCAAACATCAGCTCAAAACATTACCAATAGAAAATGTTACAACACATGAAATGAGCAATGGCCCTGCTAACACAAGGCTTGTTCTTAAAATTGCATGGCCTGCCCACATTTTCTAAATATAGGATAGACAAGGAATCCTCTCCAGAAGCACTAATAATTCAAACAGCCAACCAAATACAGAGGTGGTTTTGAAAGCTGTTATCAACATATTTCCACCACACAACATTTCTTTGCCACTCCTGCTTTCTCTTCTGCGCACCAGCAGCAGGTAGAACGGATAAGCTCGACCACAGAAAGAAGCTATTCCACGAAATGCGGCTCAGGAAAGACCTAAGCAACTACAGCAGCATTGTGGCTGCTAGTCTGCAGACTCAGGAGGGCAGTCTTACACCTGGAAGTTTGCCAGTAGAAGACCTAGAAGTATTATTGAGAAAAATTAACGCCTGGGAGGTCTGTGGAAGCCGGGGTCACTTGCCCTGGAGTCTGCAGCACCTACACCATCATCAGCAGGACAGATCAGCATCCATGAGCCTGCCTGGACAAATAAGCTGAGAGAGAGGAGCACCAAGAGCCCAATGCATGCACTGTAACCAGCACATAAGGGCTAGGTGCTAGGGCTACACAGCCCAAAATTTTAGCATGCCTTTACTGCTGCTTTACCAATCCAAGCAAGCGGACAGAAAAGCTTGCTCAGGACATCTTCACGTAGCAATGTTCCTTCCTGACTGCAGCATAGACACCACGCTGGCTGGGCAAGGACCGTTTGCCCATGGCAACCTTTTTGACTTGACACCTCTTCTTCGGTTAACAAATTTCTTGATCCTCATGCCCGAAAGTGCCCAACCGTGAATCAGGAAAGCTGAGTCAGATCCTCAGTCTTGCAGTTAAGGAACGGGCTGCTGCAGTGCTGCATGGGTGCCTCCACACAACCGCTGCAGCATGGAATGAGCACTGCCCTTCACCTCCTGCCTCCTGCAGGAAACTCAAGAGTTTATTTAACCGTCACCCACAACCATTCCTCCGGATTTTTACCATTTTCTCCCCCAACTACCAGCATTATTTGCCAAGACGTCCCTCCTGAAATCCACCCATTGACATTTCTTCAGGGAGTCCCCCAAACAAAGATACCCAGGAGTTTGCTACGTCTCTCCCTTGATCTAAACGTGTCCACTTCAGGCAGCAGAAAGGTTTCGTTATTCCTAAATGGTCCCACTAGCCCTGCTGGACAGAAAGGGGGTGCCCAGGACTCAGGCCAGGTTCAAGGGAGCAGGCAGCCCCTTTGCCTCAGGGTGGGCAATGGGAAGGACACCCTGAAATAGGTAATTTGTGCTGCCTCCCATCTTCCTGAGATTACCTTTTTTAGGGGAAAAGGTTCAGATTGTGGACAAAGACTATTCGTACCTGGAAGGACTGGGAGAGGTAACCCAGGACTGAGTGGGAAATGTTCTTACAAGTAGAGAAAAAGCACGGACATTATTATACACACAATGCTTTTGGTAAAGTCATCATTTCATGTAAGATCCAAGATAATTTCTGTTTTGGGCAGAATGTCTTTTTCTTGATCATATAACTGGCATCTCTGCAATGTTAGGACCTCTTCTGCGATGCAAGATTTAGCTGTGTTTGTTACCCAACAGCCAGCTAGAGAGTTTATTTTAGCATTCATTAATCGTGCCTCTCACGCAGACTCTCAGCACAAATACAGAAACCTAATCTCATTTATTGACAAATGTGAAGCAAAATACACTTCCATGCCAAAGAGAAGTTCATCACATTCCTCGTCCTTGCCCTTCAGGCAAAAGCCTGAATGAGCAGATGAAACATGCATGATCCCTGGAAGGGAAACAAATTGCTTCTTGGGTAGCAGCAATCAGGCAGACTCCTAGCCTTTGAAAGACAGCCTGCCCAGCTCCAGCAACTTGACCTATGGATCCAGAGACTGTTAGCAAGACTTTCTGGGTCCGAATCACTTCAACACCTCAGTCACTTTCAGCCAACATACCACAAGTTCTGCAATTTGCTCTGCTCATGGCAGAAGTCACACAGCCTAGCACTGGGATACCATGGGATGTAGAACTGATGCTGCTGCACGAACTGCTGTGTCCATCAGCGATGGCGTCATGGAGCAGGCAGAGCAGCAGAACAGGCTGGCTCTGAAAACCTTCTGGCCGAGAAAGCCCTGCTGTGCATTGCCAGCTGTCTACCCACAGGGAGGAATGTACCAGCAGCAGCAGCCACTGGAGTGTCTCACAAGCCTCTCTCCCCCATCAGTGTTCCTCTTACTTGCAAACCCTGCAATGGAAGTCAGGCAGGTGATTTTTTTTTTTTTTGCTTTGTAGTGCAGCTGAGGCTTCTCTCCTGCAGAAAGCAGCGAGTTGGCATGGCCACAGCGGAAGCTGGTTACCTTGCCATGCAGAACAACCGTGCTACCAGCTGAAAGATCCTCCCTCCCTCTGCCAGACCCAAACTCAGCATTCCTCTCTTCCAGCCCTGTCCCATTCACCAGAGCTTGGAGATGGAGACAAGGCATCTGAACATACACGCAGAGCAGGCAAGTGGGCCACGGCCAGGTTCAAGGCAGCAGGCAGCCCCTTCGCCTCAGCTCCCTGGCCAGTTTTCTTGCAACAGCACCAATAGCCAGTTCTCTGCTGGCACCTGAGCTCATTTTCCGATCGGACTTCTCACACCACGAATGTGGGAGCTCTATCAATAACCTGGCCAACACCAGCTGGTCTGAGTAGACTCCACAAACCAGCGCCTGTGCACACACCACTCATGGAGTAAGACCAGTTTGCCTCTTGAGCAAGGAGGCTTCTCTCCCGGAGCGCTTAGCTGAAGCCAAGAGGTGGGGAACAGCTTGAACACAAAGAGCTCTTTTGGTGTGCTTTGAACCAGCGACATAGCTGCTGAGCATGGGAGTTTTTATAATGGTTTGACTGGAGGAAGCGATGTACACGAGGCATACAAGGAGCAACAGCATCAGTACAGGCTTTGCCAGAGTAGTGTGCTAGACAAAATTGCATACCCATGCCCCCCAGAAGGCTAGAGTGCATCAGGAACCAGGGGACTCTTGCAAAGTGCCGTGGACTTCAAAGTGGAATAAAAAATTCATGTGAGCACAAACATATGTACACATGCACAGATACACGGTTTCAGAGCTGGAATAAAGTCCCAGCCTTCAAATCAAAAAGTTGTCGAAAGCAAGAGGGTCGGATGCTCAGCTGGTATGGATCACAAACACACCAACAAAGCCAGACGAGACAGGTCAGAGAAACATCTGCTGAGAACCTGGCTGATGGATTTTAACCTGATTTTACCCTCAAATTAAGCAAATGTGCAAATTCTGACACCAAAAACAGGCTTCTCTGAAGGGCTTCCAAACACCAGTCAATGATGTAAGAAATCTGCTTCAAATTTGGGGTGTGTTTTTTTTTTTAAAAACAAAACATTAAAGCACCTGAGTTCAGTGCAGTTTTAAGGTAATTTAAAGTTTCACTGCTTCCCTAAAGAACACTTTAGGGAAGTGTCCATCTCACACATTCATAGCTGTCTTTCTTTTTCTCAGCTGACGGCCACTGAGTCTCAGACTTGGAGTACAAATGCGGCTCCCTTCCCCTCCCCATCCTCACCAGGCACGAAAATTCCGCAAGAAAAAACAGGCTCTGACTTCCATGTGTAGTCAAAAACTTAAGGGGATAGGAAGGATGAGACAAGCTGTAGAAGAGCCCCAGGAACACCGGACTCCTCAGAAGTATGATCATCACCATAACTGCTTGGAGACAGTCTTGTGTGGCTTATTGCTCTTCTCTGCAAAGCCCCCCTTCGTACAGAGAAGCTCTTACCTTCCCGACATGCCTGATCTAAAATCCTTTATAAGGGCTGACGACTGAGTCTGCCAAGCCTAATCACCAGAGTTATTAATTACCTAAATGTTTAATTTTTACCATTATTCCCTGTATTTGTTGTTACAATTTGGAACATCTCAAAAATGCAACAACATACCACTGCCCCTGTCAGAGGGGAGACAATCCCAGGTCACATCGGCTCAAAACACAGCTTTCTGTCTGGAGCACAGCAGAGAAGCCAGGACCGTGTCCTGGCCAGGAGGCCAGGCTTGTCTTGCACTGCTCTGGATGCTCTTGCGGGACGTTGAGGGAACCTGCCGTTTTGCTCCCGTCAGGCCCTTGCGAGCCTGGTGAGAGCTTCCCTCTCGGGCAGAGTCACATCTCCCAGTCACGCGAGTTTCGTTATCCTGCCCCAGACAGGAGGTCAGCGCAACGGGTGATGCATGTCCGAGCTCCAGCCCGAGCGGAGAGGCCTTTGCCCTCCCAAACCGCCTCTGCTGCCAGCACATCCCTCCACCTCAGCGGCGCTGGCAGATCAGCGGAGGGTGACCAGTGGCCAGGACAGCATGCGCTGACAGAAACCGGGGCGAGTAGCTTGACACAGCACCGAGCAAACTTTCTGGTGAAGCAGCGGTGGTGGGTGGCTCCTGCCCAGCTTTCCACTCCCCTCCGGCCTCATCCTCAGCAACATGAGAGGCAGCTTTCCCAAAGGAAAGCTCCAGGTTTACCTCACGGCCTGACGGCCTCTGCCCTGAACGTGGTCTCCAGCACAGGGTGGATGGCCAGACTTTTCTGGGACTTCACAGTCCTGCAACTTTTCCGCCAAAGGAACTGGCCTGGATCTACAGGCCTAGTTGTGAGCTGCAAGCTCAGCTGCTCTGGGACTTAGGTTCTTGCAGTTTTCCTCAAGAAACTCTTTGTTTTTCATGGAGCTTTGCTCTCAGAAGAGCACAAGCACATCCAAGCAAGGGCCGTGTGTGACTCACAGCTCCACTCGTTGCTTACTGCAAGACCGTGGCCCCACTGTAACAACGCTCCTAGTCACTTAAAATGGCACAGGGCCATACGACCCCCATGCCGAATTCCCCTTATGCGCCCGAAAGTGTTCATTGGAGCCCAAGGGGAAATGAGGAGGAGTCAGAGGAACAAGAAGCTCGTCTCCCCTCCTCTGGCTGCCTCTGGAGTTATGCAACAGAAGAAGTGAGATGCAGGTCCACGCACTCACCCTGCCCCAGCCCCACCTTCTCCAGTCGGTTGTGAGTTCCAATACATGCTGCAGGCCCATCAGCACTTGCCTGAGTGCTGAGGCAAGACTGGAGATGAGGGACTCGGGGCGGGAGGCTGGCAGCCCAGATGCAGGAAGAAGGATGACAGAGCCGTGCCGTTGATAGCAACACAGCTTTCCTTTAACCACTTTGCAGCTGGAGCCTGTCACATTAACAAAGGCAGGAGAATGGGCCGAGGGCATGATCTCAAAGGTCGGCAGCCAGGCTGCGCTCAGCCCCTCTCCAGATGTTCCTCCTCTCACCAGAGACTGCTTTTCCCAGGTTACTTACATCCACCTCCAAAAAAGGGATTGAAAATGGGATGCCCAAGGCTCTGACTCACCAGCTTTTGGATCCACAGTGGGATTACTTGCTAATGTACCATTCTGCTCCATCCTGCACCTCTGCCAGGAGTTCATAGCCCCCTAGTCTGCCTGAATGGAGAGATGGGTTATTCCCCAACCCTGCTGGGTCTCTCTCCCATAACCCTTCTGTTTGTACTAACACCTGAGACTAGAAGACAGAGGCAGTGGAGGGACAGAGCTACGTGCTCATTTATCAACGCCTCCTTCTGCAGAGCTAGTGAGCCCCAGCGAAAAGACTAGAAAGCAGCTGGGACATATAACCTCTTCCTTTACCCCAGAGTGAATCACTGGAGCTTATGAGTCAGACCCCGTCCGTTCCCAAAGCTGAGCAAGTCACTGCACGTTTGCTGATCCCTGGTAACTGGCCACATGCGTGCTCTCATCCACATGGCAATGGCAACAGCAGTCCATTAGTTTAGCCAGTGGAAACGCTCTAGTGAAAACATGCATGTGGACAGATCCTGGAGCACAGCTGACATCTGGTACCTCGTGTGTCTGGGTGTTTATAGAAAACAAAACTGCTACTGTAGGATATCCGCTGTGGGTTATCCTTCTTGTAAACAAACCTTTTGGCTAATGTTTCCATGAGCTCCGTAGAACTGGAGTCTTTCCTACAAACAGGAGACTAAGAACAAATCAAGAACAAATCAAGAGCATGTTCACCCTGCAACATGGAGAGAGCTCACACAGAGGTATGTCAGCCAGCAGCGAAGCTGTTTTGGTTGGACTACGGTTCAGTATCTCTGATAGCATGAGTTTCCACCACAAAGCCTGCACCTAGCATCTGCAAGGGACTTTCACGTCCCTCACCGAACCCTGTGTTAATGTGGCAGCACCCTAAAGCACCCCAGGCTGGTAGAACCTGGCTAATGTCCACCTGCTTCTGCTACGACCCCACTGGTGCCTCGCACCCAGGGGCACGCCTCCTCCTTAAGACCTCTGGAGTTTCAGTTCCAATACCCGTCTGCAAAACCTTTATACCAAATCCTGACTCTTCTGGGAACTGAGGTCAAGCCGGTTCCTACTGAAACATGAGACACTCTCTGCAGAGACTCTACACCTGCTCTCTGAGTAGTTTTCCAGCATTAGCATTTGCCATGGGCAGTTCAAGAGAAAGGCACAATTCCTGTGCTCCCTGCCTTATTAGCACTGAGAAACAACAAAAACCTTAAGCACACGCAATGTTTTCCTCCGCACCATGTAAAAATAAGAGAGAATGCCTGGAATCGCTGGGGAATTTAACCAACAAAATGTTTTACATATCTCTGATCTTTTCTCCCCAAGCGACCTCACAGAAGTACAGATGAAACACAGAATGTTTCCAGTCTCATAGCCCTTCCCTTTCCACTTTGCTCCTTGCCTATACCAATATGAAGGCATCCTCCAGCCCTTTTGCTTCTCCTTCTGCCTGTCTCCCCATGAGGCTGGTGCACTGGCCTCCTAATCCACTGCCATAGCTCTGGCGTTTGCTCCCCCTGTTCGGCTCTGAACTTCTGCGTTGGCACCAGTCCATTTGTCCCACTTCTCCAAGTCTTTCAAGAGTGCGATAGGGCAGCTCCTTATACACCCACAGTCTTGCCTCAGTATCAAGTCTTTGACTGCCCCAAGCCATTCAGTGTCTGATAAAGTACCAGCTTCTCTTGCAGTGCGGAAGTTTTCTTCCGGACCTGAACTTTGCCAGCATTGCGGGAGCATTATACATTTATTTGCTGGTCTGTTGCTACATTCTGCAGCTCACGTAGTCCCTGCTGGGTGTGCCTTCCACATGTGTTGGGTGGGACACAGTCTGTCTGTCTTTCAATGCATCTTACAAACATCTAAAAGAGGGATCCTAATGGTGCTTCTTCATAGGTGGACACCATCTCCCCCTGGAGGCCTTCACAGGCTGTTCCACTGGCTAGATCTGTAGCTGAGGCACTCACTTTAGGACAGCTGCATCACTAGAGGCATAAAAATGTGAGTTTAGGTTAAAGATAGCCCTTGTCCTCAGAACAAGGCTAGCACTTTGTATGAGATCAGCAATCTTCTTTTACACATTCACAGAAGCCCCCCAAAAAAATAAAAATTGCATTAAACGCCACAGTGGAAGAATCCTCTCCTCCCCTGAGTTTGAGAGACCTCAGGGGAAATCTAGCACCCCCCGTGGCACACTGATGCTCTTTCCTGAAACTCCTGTTTCAGCTCTCTCTTCCTTTAAGAGGTTTTTCTGCTGCTCTGATTCACTGGAAGTGAATAGCTCTACTACATGGGGCAATTCCCCCAGGCCAGCTGGCAGGGCTGGGGAGATCACCTTTGTAAGTCAGAGTGAGTGTTTTTCTGTGCCAGAGCTGTCCTGGGCTCTCTGCAGAGCACACCACAAAGGGGTGTCTAGAGGTAATTTCCCATGCAGACACCTATGAACACCAGGGTAGATCAAGACTTTCAGAGTGCCATAGGTAATAAAGCTTGGCCCCCAGCAGGCAGAGACTGGTCAGGGATGCAAGCGTGAAGAAGGAAGGCTTTCCACCCTTTTATCATTCCCCAAGTCTCCCCTGCACCAGCCATCTAATACAAATGTTCCTGTCTGGATCTCCTGAGTGTCTTTTTAGGACTTTTTTATGTTCCTCTTCTGCCTCCTGGTTTCAGAGGGGTCAGCACATCCCATTTGCATGGAAACATGTCAACCTGGGGAGAAACAGAATACAAATTGCCCTTGCAGTGCACTGCCAGTTGCCTGATTCATGCTGGAGCTGGGTTTTTGCATCAGCCCAAGCACGCTGGAGAGGCAGTCTGAGGTCCAGCCACAAGTTAAAGAAATAGAGTCCACAGGATGCTCAGCTGCCTGGAGTGAGGGTCTGTGTACCAGGACTGGGGCATTTGCTCAGAAGCGTTGAGGGAGGAACTCCTCTTGTCTAAAAGTCCTTTTCGGGAAGCATTGCTGTGGTACTCCTCAGAACACAGGGCAAAAGTGACCCATGATGGGAAAAGGTGTTCACAGATTCCACTGATATCAACCAACCCAACCCAAAGTGGGATTTGGTTCAGAGACACCACAGACAACTAAGTGCCTTCCTCTGATGGACCCACAGAGCAAACAATGGGCAACCTCTGCAGCAACACAAGGCAAAGGAGTGACCTGGATCCAAGTAACCTCATTAAGAATGAATGCAATAAAAGGACCATGTTCATGCTGTGCAAGCCAAACCCATAACCTTTCTTTTCTTTGGTTAAGGTACAGACAGGATCAATGCAATCATCCCCAATTCTGCCCTGGATCCATTAGTAGAGAGAAAGGGGTTTTGCACTTTGGCCAAAGTGTTCAGTTGTGGGATTTATATGTGATAAAACACCCCTACAATGCGCCTCAGTAGAGGACTCAGTTGTCAGCATGAGTGCCTACAGGAAAAGGGTCTTTACATGTTCCCCCTAAAGCAGTAAGCCATTACAGGGCTTTGATGCGGCACTAGAAAATAGAGTGTGGTCTGACCCCTCAGCTCACGCCTGGTCCTTTCACCTGCACGTAGCCCCCATGGCCCTTGGGCAGAACCAGTCATCTTCAAGCAGCTGCTGCCTCTGCTTGGTGGTTTCAAGCTCCCTGTTCCGAAGCCATCCCAAAAGTCTCCTCCCAGATCCCACAGCAACAGCTATGTTCTGATGTCATAGGCAGGAGACCATGCGTGAGGTCAGCCTGCCACGGCATCAGCACCCGCTGCCACCCCAGCACCTCTGGAGCAGAGACAGTGGAAGAGCCCATGCCCTGGGTGGTGAACAGAGCTGGGTTTCCGTGCTCAGATCAAGGGATGAAAAAGGGCAGGGGCAAATCCTGCCACCAATGATGCCGGTGGGAAGCCAAAA
The DNA here is from genome assembly GCF_964199755.1 of Larus michahellis. Classification (NCBI taxonomy): domain Eukaryota; kingdom Metazoa; phylum Chordata; class Aves; order Charadriiformes; family Laridae; genus Larus; species Larus michahellis. The sequence continues at coordinate 877,511 of NC_133906.1, read as the reverse complement.
CCAATCTATTCAGGTCAAGAGCACTCACTAGCATCATGGTAACAGGACCAAGAGCCCAATTGCATCCAGGCAAACGAAGAGCTAAATTGTCTGACAGACTCCTCCAGGACCCGCTTCAGCCTGTAGCCTCTCTCAACACTGATAAAACACAAAGTCTGACAGAGTTGCCGCTCTGTCCAAATACATTTCCAGATAAACCACAGATAAGAAACAGCCAGGGATAATCCCTCCCTGATACCATGACAGAGTAAGAAATACCACTGTGCTGCATTACCACCAGGACACTGCCGTATCTGCCCAAGACAGTGCTTGCGTTGCCCTGGCTTGTACTCCCCATTTACTCAGGAACCAAATTTTATCAGTTAAAGGCAATCTAAACATTTTATCCCGGCAACATTTTAAGTATTGCCTTGCTCATTCAGCAGGGAACAGTCAGATCTCCTGAGGAACAGCCCGATTTCACTAACAAGCATATCAGCAACAAGTGAGGGTTTACAGTCCACGTGTCTTTAACTACAACTCAACGCAGTTACCTCAAAAAGCAAGGCTATAACTTACGTCTGATCTTGGAGAGTTGGTCTGTCCCAAGGAACAGTCCCTGGGATCCTCCAAAATAGTGGCTTTTGATATTTACCTCAGGAAGAAGCAAGAAAACAACCAACCAAACAGCAAAACTCGGCACACCAGAACCCCCAGAGAATGAGCACAAACCCCCTCAGTTACCATATCACCATGACAGGAACAGAATGCTGCTGGGTTTTTTTTGAAAAAGTACATTGCCCTGAATTCTTGGGGCTTTGGATATTTAAAAGAAAAAAAGAAATAAAATAAAAAAAAGAAAAAAAAAGGTAAGATCAAGAAGAAAGCAGTCCTACAACAGCATGAATATGAATGAGATGCAGAGATTTGCACACTTGCCTGGCAAACGCTCCCTATCATTTGCACCCTCATGCAACCCACAAGTACTTTCCTGCTGGCTTTCTGGCTTCTCTCTTCTTCCTATAAGTAAAATCTGTTAAAAATGGGAAGTACCTTTTCCTGGGTCAGGTTCTCTTTCCCCTTTTTTCCCTTCTTTGTTCTTTTTGCTCTTTCCTTTCCCTTTTTTCTTGGTCTCAGACATTCTGCACAAGTGTTTACAGTCTCAGGAAAAGACAGTCCACACCAGATCTATATGCCCCACGACTGCTACTCCAAATGTTACTTGCCAGCTGCAACTTCCGACTGTTCTTATATTGTTTCTGACACAGACAACACCCACCACTGGGTGGAGAAGCAAAACTTTAACCGTTTGCTCACTGCTCCCAGTTGTCTGAAAAGATGCACTGGGTTACAGTGGGAGGGCAAGGGGAGCAGCGCTACGGGATGGGAGTAGCTCTCCCGAGAGTGTTTTAGACACACGAAGTCTAGAGGTGGTTTTCTGCTTGCCGATTCTGTCTCCGGCTGCAAATAAGTTCTGAACAGCTTCTGGAGCATCGCAGAAATAAGTGTTTTGGGGAACTGCTAAGGGTCAGACCTCAGTGATATGTGAGAGGCAGTGGAGTCTAAAGAAAAGGGTAGAGGCTTGAGACCCATTGTCATTCTGCTTCGACCCTGCAGAGGGATTAAGTTGGCCTTTCTCCTCACATTGTTGTTCCCACCATAAATCAGAGTGACTTCCCCTGCCCTTTCACCCAGCTCTTTGTTGTCCCAGGAGGTCTTTCCAGAAGCTAAGAATAGTTGCAGAGCCCTTACCTGCTCTTCTTGTATCTCTCCTCCATCACTGGGAGCTCTAGCTGGTTGATTAAACCCATGTCTCATCTGCTTGGGGGTTAACAAGGTCCTTTTCCACAGGTCCAACATGGGATGGGTGACTCATCCCAATCCTCTTCTGCAGGGCAGGCCATGCTGACATCGCCTCAAAAGTCCATCCGGATCTCCATCTGGAAAGCCCCAGAGTGCTGCCAAATCATTCCCAGATGCAGCTAAGGGCTTCAAAGGCCCAAAGGGGCCGTAAGCCGTAAGGCACTGGGTAGCATATTTGATCCAGTTATCCATGAATCAAAACCAATTCCACGGTCGTGAGTAAAGCATGTCCTCCAGAGAAGCACTCCCGCCTGGTGCACGGACATCAAGAAATGAACGAGCTATCAGCCCCCTTGGGATCTTCTCCCAATGGTTAATCGCCCTCATTGTTAAAAATGTCTGCCTGCTCTAAAGTGGAATATCTGGCTTCACTGTCCAGCCATTGTTTCTTACTCTTGTTTTCTCCTCTAGATTAAAAAGCCCTTCAGCAACTGGTATTTTCTCCCATGGAAGTACTTACACACTGTAATCAAGTTATCCCTCAATCTTCTTTTTGATAAGCTAAACAGATCAAGCTTTTTTCCATTGCTTGCTGTATGGCATTTTCTCCAGCTCAGGGATCATATCTGTGGCTATCGCATTTTGCAATATCCTATTTAAGCTAAAAACACAAAACCCAGGCACTATTCCATCGTATCTCGTGTACAGAGGCAAATACAGAGGCAAAATCCCTACTGCCATCTCTTCCCAGCCACTTTAACCCCCAAGAGTCGCATTTGGACACCAGGCTTCACAAGGATGATATGTTCTGTTCCTTTTCTAGTGCAGCTCCTATCAAGTCCCTGCTCTGCCGGGTATCGTCCCCCGCTCTCTAACTAGGAGGAATTTCTTGCTTCTTCACAGCACCACTCTCTGTGTTGAACCTTCATTTTGTTTTAAAAGAGCCAGTGTGCCAAGCCACTCAGATTACCCTCTCTAGCTTCTTTCTTCCCACTGATGCTTGAAACTCCATCAGTCTCTGTGTCACCTTGCTGATTTTACGAGCATGTTTGCCTTCAGGTTGCTGATGACAACGATCTCACCAGAAGCGCTTCATGGAGTAGCAACTGCCTGCCAGCAGCAACTTTCTGGTGTGCGCTAGTTGATCACTTCTTCACCAGTACATGAGGTACATTAGGGAGCTTGCAACACCTACTTTCCAGTTTGCGCAGAGGACACCACCAGGCTGAACACCTTGTATACAGACTTACGAAAAGCTAGGAGGTATACGCCACAGAGCACCTCAGCAAACTTGCCAGGAACTATTAGATAAAACTACCGAGCCTGCTGATTCGGAGTTTGAGCATAATATACATTGTTTTCACATCCTCCGGGATTTCTTGGTCACAGGAGAGCAGCAGCCCATGATAGTGTTTCTTTTCCAAATGCAGGGTAATAGTGGTTACTGACCAGTTGGTGTCTTCTAAGTCATTGTGAATGATGCTTTCCACACAGTTATCTCACCGTTTCCCTCATAATCATATTCCTCTTTGCTAATATGTTCCTAGAGTCCCTTAATTCTGTAGCTGTACTTGATAGGTAACTTCCCTCCAGATGTCTTTACGTTGTTGTCTACACACCATAACTCCAGATGCATGTGGATTGCTACCTATTTTTCTCTTTTCTAAATTTGTTAACCTTATTATTGCTTCCAGTTGTTGCTTTTATTGCTACCAAGCTATGATGGATATTAGCTAGACCTTGTCCTCTTTCTTGAATCTGAAATCTCAACTTTCTTGGCCTCTGCTCAAAGAGCTCCCGGTCCTTACTCGCATTTTCCTGTGAATGTTTTAACACACAATCAACTTCACTCAGTTTTCTTCAGCCTTGCAAAATCAGTTCCTTTGAATCCTCAGGAGCGTCTTATATATATTTATGATTAGGGCTCTCATCTGACTGCCCCATGAATGAAAACCCATCATGGTCACTGGCCCCATGTCAACCACCAGTGATTAATTCAGCCATCAAAATCAATAATCCAGCACTCACCAGACATAACGAGGCCCAAACAGAGTTCCTTCACTTCAGTGTGATAACTTAGTGTTAGATCTACAGAGTTCTAGGAGACTTTGATGTTTTACTGCTAGCGATAGCTCCCTTGCCAGCACGTGTCTCCCGAATGGACGTATCTCATAAAAAACACATTTCCCTCCCTCCTTTCTTTTCTTCTGCAATTTTATTTTCGTCTTGAAATATCTTTTACCATGGGTTCCTTTACATGAAGGCTGCGTTTTTTTGCTCTCTGCTGTCGTTTCTGAAGATAAACTACAGCTCTTCCTCCACTCCAGCAAGCCAGTATTTTCATTCCTGTTAAAGAATCAAAGTCCATGTTTTCTTGGGATCATCTTTCCAAAGTGCTTGTGTTTAGCGGGGGTTTGTTAAAGTTAGCAAATGCAGCTAAGATGATGCCCTACCTTTTTTCCCTCTTTTTTCAAATTAATGAATAATCAAAGATTCCCTACTGCTGAGCAGTGCTCAGAGGGTGAACCTGTGTACAACAATGCACAGCTCAGCTTGAGCATCAGAAAATGAAAATTGCAAAGTCTAAGAAGCGAAAGTGGCAGCGTCTAGCTTGGCCCCATTGTCCTAAACAGCCTGGGACATGCCATGGGAAGAAACAGCACCCCCAACACCCAATATGGGTATTTTTGTACCTTGGCAGCAATCACAGTCTTACCTGTGACAGACGAGGAATACTATACACAGATTAATTTTTGCCTTGGCAGATGTACATCTTTTACATCTTGTTATCTTATCCAACTGGCTCGCGCCTGTCCCAGGGCAGGGATCCACCGCTCTAGATCCAGCTTTAGCATCACAGATATACGGATTACGCTCTCTCCTGAACAATCCCAACGCACAAACACAGGAGCTAAATCCAGCAAGTGACTTCAGTCCTCATGAGGCTACACCGATATAATAAAATCTACCAATGGGAAGGGTATTCCAGGTTGGGGCCCCAGGTGCCTCATCTGGCAGTCGGCATGTATTTTAATGGCCGTGGTCTCAAAAGTCACTTAATACTTCACTGTAAAATAGCATTTAATGCTTATTGCTTTAAACAGTCTCATGGAGAGTTATAACCTAAAACACTATCAACCTGTGGTTTTTGCAGTCTTTACAATTCCTGTACAGCTTTAAGCTTAACAAACAGGAGGCATGTAATTATATAAGAGACTGAGCCATACCTTAAGCGCAGCTAAGTCTTGCATGGAATCCAGCACACTGATTTTACAACACGCTGCCACACTGCAAGCAGCAGGGTGAGTTTACCAGGCAGAGCGTCCTTACCCTCGTTAGAATTTGCCTACACACCAACCTAACAAGCTGGGCTCCGTAATAATCCCCAGGAGGTCAGAACCGAGATCAGGTGAAAGAGAACCTCCCTACCTCTTCACCCACACAGTATCCATTGCAGTCAGCGGCTGTAAAATTACTTCTTTAAACAAAAGTCCCAGATCGGCTCAGTGGAGAACGGAGTCCGCAGCTAAGAGTCACGCTGCTGCATTGCATTCTGGCTTCTTTTCTGGGAGGATATAAGGCACCACTCCCGTGCAGAACAGCAGTGTGCTCTCCAGGGGAAAACAGCGTAGCTCAAAACAGCAAGGTCTGCGCCTGGAAAAAAATTATTAATACAACACCCCCCGGCCTGATGGATATTTAAAAAAAAAAAAAAAAAAGCCCTGACCCATCAGTGCTACTTGATATTTGCTGAAACCCAGACGGCAAGCCCACTCCAGCTCCTCCAGTCTCTAAATTTCAGAAGCAAAGGCAGGCGCGCACGCTCCACAAACTTCTGAGGCTGTATTTATGGCAGCAATCTTGGGAGCACAATGACCCATTTTAAATCGTAGCATTTTCAAAAGCTCTCGGTATTGGCTTAACTCTGCTCTCACTGGCATCACCAGGAGGTGGCCATCAGTTTCTGGGGAACCTCTGTGTCACATTATATGGTCCGTCCTAGAATTGTCAGCTCCTGTTTAACAGTGGAGTCGACCCAAAATTGGCGGTAGCCAGAAATACTTACAGGTTATTTCTAGAGAAGTAGAATAAAAAGAAGACACATTAGGACTACCTGTCGGCATCCCTTTGGCTTATCAAGGCAATCCGCTGGACACCATTTTTCTACAACTCTGTTCCTACAAAACACTGCAGGCTCGACAGAAAGACTATGGCATCACGAAAGCAGCAAAGCTCGGGCTCCTGACCCACCTTGAGCTGGAGATAGGCAGAATCCTACCAGCAGGTTCGCTGAAGCAGAACTATTGAAAAGCAGCACAGCCTTCTTGTCACTGCTGTTCAGACAGCACCTCCAGGACCAGGGTAAAAAACAGATTCTCCTCACAAAAAGCATCTTGTACCAGAAGAAAAGCTGTTGGCACTTGCTGGATCATTAGCTCAACAAAAGCTGCGCTATAGGTTTGTCTGCTGGAACTGACAAGCTGGGAAAGGTATTTTTAAACTGAAAAAAACATCCTTCTTTTTGCACCTCTTGCTGCCACATCTTTTGTTGCCATGCAGGAAAAAAGAAAAACCACGCAGGAAGCACAGCTATTTGTCCAATAAGGGTCCAGATAAGTTCCATCTGACCACCACCTGATGTCCCTCTGTTGCATAAATGGCATTTTGCCATGCTCATGTTTCACATCTGCACACTCCGAGGTCCAGCCTAACCCCCCACTGCACATTCAAATGCAGCTCCGAAACAGCACAGGTCTTGTGGATGATTGATAGAGACCTGACCCAGCCAGCCTGAGTGGGATATTTCACATTGCATCTTCTTTTCCTTTTCATCCTCACGGAATGAAATCCTCATCTTGACATGATTTATCACGTAGCCATAATGTCTTATAACCATATAAATTTTTGCTCACAGAAGTGAGCTTATGTTATCAACTCTTACTGACACCCAGCTAAATTTGCTTCTGAAAGCAGGCAGGAAGACAGGGAAGCCAGTGCCGGCTCATCTCCTGAAGATGGCCTCTCCCCACTCCTGACACATTCCCCATCTCTTGGAGACTGACGACAGCAGTGTCACTGCCAGCTTAGATAAATCCCGGTCCTTGTTTGCAACTGCTCTGTGCAGCTCTGAAGCAGGAACAGACAACACCCACTGCCGGCTGCTCTGGGGTGTCTCTGTGGGGTGTCTCACGCAGCTGCCCTTTGATGTTTGGGTGCCCTCACACAGCAGCGGGCAGGTCAGTCGCTGCGTTTTACTGTGTGGATGCTCCTCCGGGCTGTGGGTGCTCCTGGCCCAACACAGCCACGACAGACAGTCAGTGCTGAGCTTGGACACAGGCTTCACCCTTGCTTTGGAAGCTGCAGCACCAACGGCTTGTGCGTGACCAGGCTGATGGGCTTAAATGATGGGCTTTATATCACAGACTTACTCTTCCCTTCCCATGAATTGAGTCCCTGGGGCTGCTCAGAACAACCCTGCTGTGAACCGGCCCAAACTCACTAACTGGTCTGGGGCAGCTCCAGTTAAGTTATTGTGTTCGTGCCCACGAGCCAGCCCTGACACCTTAAAAGCAGAAGTCGGCTCCTTGCTGAGCCAGCTGCCCCAGCCCTCAGTCTCTGAAATCCTCCCGGACACTTTTCATCCCACCTGCCATTTCCTTCACAACTTCCTCTTTAATCCCACTTCTTCCTCCTGCCCCTGCAATCAACAGCAATTTCCATGTGAAACCAATGGACAGGGCATCCTTCATTCGTACCTCAATCCTGAGCCTTTCAAGTACATCTGGCCAGAAAAGGCCAGGAAGTTTTGGGGAAAATGCCATGAATTCTTACGGTCTCTTTTTCTCTAGCTGCAACTCTGCTGAAGTGCTGAAGGCCCCAGCAGGTTATAGCCTCCTACAAAGAAATCAGAAAGTTGCTTTTGGGAGTGTTTATATTTAAGTGATAGCATGAAGCCTCTCCCCCTCGGCCCTTCGCCTGCTCGCACGGTCAGTCTTGTGCTGGAGGAGTGGAAGCAGAGGCAGAGCCCGTGCATGTGCAGACCCTGTAATGAGGGGCACTCTAACACCTCAGTTGCTTATCTGAGTGGATCTTATCTGCTAAGCACTGTGCCAGGCCCATGAACAACCTAGAGGAGCCTGTAAGAGGTACTGCTTACATGCAGCCACTCTAAATTGTGCATCCCCTGATCCATCATCACCCCTCCCTGTTGCAACACCCACATACCCATCAGTTCCTCAGACCCACAGCCTAAAGGCTGCTGTGCAGACCCAGGGGATGTTCTGCAAAGATAAAATGCATCCAAAGCTACAGTCACAAGGACAGAAACGGCACATTTGATGTGTTAGTTCCCCATTCAAAAGACAACTTGGACAGAAGAAAGGTTGGACAGGAGAGACTGAGACCACCTGGAGCAAGAATAATCAGAAGCTGCTCTTGTAGTTTCTAGAGAACTGACCTTGGGCAAGAGGCTGCACATGGAACATCTCAGATGTGTAAGATCTCACAAGGCTCCATGAAGCCAGAGGTTTCCCAGGCTCATCTCACCATGGGTCCAGCTTACCTCTAGTTCTGTGTGAGCACCAGAGAGTGCAGGTGCGAGGTCCTACCAGATACTACTTACTTGGAAAGTCTCTGCAAGGACATTGACTGAAACACCTGAGCTCTGCTTTACAGAACTGTTTAAAAAAGCAATTAGAGATTACAGCTCTACCTAAATGAAAGGGTTCTTCCCCAGCAACCTCTTCTGGAACCTTAAAAGACCAAGAAAAGCAATACGGCATCACTGACTGCAATAGACGGAGAGCGTGATCAGGTGGATGAGTACATTACACAGGGCAGGTGCTGTTCTGTGTTGTATTTGCCTGGTTAAAATGTGCCTGAAGCAACAGAGTAATTGGATCCGCTGTGTTCGATTCAATAGAGGAGATGCTGTGGGTTAACCTCAGTGGGCAGCTAAGCACTACACAGCCGCTCGCTCACTCCCGCCCACCGCCAGTGGGATGGGGGAAGAGGAGAGGAAGAATAAAAGCAAGAAAACTTGGGGATGAAGATACACATAAAAAAATAATAATTGATTTGCAAGTGAAGGATAAATAGAAGAAGAGAGGAGAGAAGAAAACAAAACAAAACAGTGATGCAAAGGCAATCGTTCACCACCTCCCATGGGTAGACCGATACCCAGCCAGTTCCCAAGCAAAAGACGGATAACCCTTTTATTGCTGAGCATGACGTTACATGGTACGGAATATCTCTTTGTTCAGGTCATCTGCCCGGTTGTGTCCCCTCACAACCTACTGCACACACTCCCAACCTATTCACTGGAGAGGCAGAGCAAGAACCAGAGGCAGCACTGATGTTGCACAGGCACTGTTTAGAGAAAGCTAGAATGTTAGTGCATTATCAGTATTTTTTTTGTCAGAAATCTAAAACACAGCACCGTATGAGCTGCTGTGAAGAATATTAACTCTATCCTAGGCAGGTCCAGTACAGGAGAGCACCAAAGAGTCCATTCAGGGATGTAAGAAGTTCTTCACAATGAGGGTGGTGAGACACTGGCCCAGGTTGCCCAGAGAGGTGGTGGAGGCCCCATCCCTGGAGACATCCAAGGCCAGGCTGGATGAGGCTCTGAGCAACCTGATCTAGTTGAAGATGTCCCTGCTCACTGCAGGGGGGTTGGACTAGATGGCCTTTAGAGGTCCCTTCCAACCCTACACATTCTATGGTTCTATGATTCATGTCACCTCCCCATGCCTGTGCCACACTAGGGAACGTGTCCCCCCCCAGGCAGGCTCTGCTGGCACTGACACCACAGCCATCTGCACCGTTACATGCTTCAGGTGGCCAGGGGCAAGCAACGGAGCAAGGCCACAGCTGCCAGCTCTGCTCCTCCTACTCCAGGGAGAGAGATGGGCAGTTGAAGCATCTGCTCGTGACTCTGACCATGGGTGAAAAGAGAGGGAGAGCTCAGGCAGCCACAAGAATAGTCACATACTCTGCCTGGATAGGGACCGGAGAAGCCAGGTGATGCTCAGCACAGAAAGCAGGCTGCAGAGGGGATTCCTCCAGGTTGTGTGGGGAAGGAGGCGGAGAGAGGGGTCCCTGGTGATTCCCAGAAATAGCTCGGCATGAAAAGGCCTGAATTGACAGCACCAGCTACTCAGCCAGGTAAGATCAGCCTGCGTGGATTTTAGGCTGCCCTCTGTCCCACAGGGACATGGCGGAGCTAATCTGTGCCTTGCTCTAGGCTGCCTTAGAATCAGGGCTGTGCAGAGAGCATTTTCTTTGCATAACTTCTCTAATCCAGAGACAGAAGAGACCGGGGGAATGGCTTGTGACTTTGCAGCACGGAAGAAGCAGTAGCAAACCCACATTATTATTTTTCTCCTCCCCAATAGGCTTCCCTCTTGTGCAGGTGTGAGGGCACAAAGCACAAGAGGAGCCACGTCCAGACTGTGATTCACTCCTCCTCACTGACACTCCATATATTTGGCTCCTCCAGGCCAAAGGAAGGCCTCCTGCCCCTCACCATCCTCTTTTTGGGTTACTGCCAATTCACCTCTGCCTTGGTCACTAATGCATAGTCGAGGCCACAGCTGGCCCAAGGAGATACCACCTCCTGCCACCTCTCCCCGTGGATGCCTGGGAGCAGAGAGCTCAGCACCGCTTCATATTACAGCCTGCTGTCAAACGTGTCACCCGCTCACGCAGCCAGGGCTCTCTCAGAATTGCTGCTTTCCAAACAGCTCCTTCTCATTACATAATTCTGCCTATAATTGTTCTTGCCCAAAGGTAATGGCTATGTTTCTCGCTGACTATAACCAAGATTACTTTTCTGCTTACTGTCAAAACCCTCCGTCTCGCATTTCATTCCCTGCTCTCTCCTCTCATTTGCATTACGCCTTTTGAGAACCCAACGTGGGGCTTTTCCACGCCGGTCCCCCCATGTACCACGTTACATAGTGAGGGGAGTGACTACCCGCCTGGGCAGCATCTCCCCTTTCACCCTTGCCAGACGAACGCTTGGCATGGCCACTCCTCCCTCCATCAATCCTTTCCACATATTGCAAGCTAATATTCCAGCTAATTGGCGCTCCAGACTCCAACAAGGTCTACGTCGCACCACAGCACACTGCGAAGGGTTATCCGCTGTCTTCCTCAGTCCACTAATTGTGTAATTATGCAGAAATGGCCTGTCTGGTACAATCTATTTCTCATACTCCCCTGTGGTGCTTGTTGCTTACAATGCTCATTATTCCTCTAAGTATTTGCAGACCTTCACCCTCCATCATATTTCCACAAATTGCAGTTCTGTTAACAAGGGAACAATTCCTGAAGTCCTTGCAAACACTGTATTCATTTTCTCAACTGCTCCCTCCTTTCTGGTCAGGAGCAGATCTAGCGCTGTCTCCAGGCTGGCTCAGATTCTCCTGCTGTCTCAGTTCCACAAAGGTGCCTTTGCTCTTGAGCCTCTCCCACGTGATCTGCTCACCTGCCAGACCCACGAAGCGAGGCTGTGCAGGACCTCAGCGTGCAGAGCAGCGGGAGGTGTGCTGTTCCATGCGCACAGGGTACACACACCTCACCCTCTGCTACGGGTACGTACTCCTGGCTCTTCGCTACCCAATCCATCCCACAAGGAGGAGACAGGTGGGCTCCTTGCTTCATGCAGGAGTTCTGCCTGCTGCCGGACTCATCTGTCCCTGCAATTAAACACCAACTAAGGCCTGTTATTCAGACTCAGCTTCCTGACATGAGCATGCACTGGGTCTGAGCATGGAGCACTCCCCCTCCAGAAAGATGGAGCCTACGCACGTTAGGATGCAACCACTGTCCCCTGTTTTTATTTGCCTGATGAGGCTAGCAGCATGCCCACACAAGGTCAGCACCAGACCTCCCCAGCCTGGACCTTCTGAGCTAGAGGAATGGCCAGAAACCCATCTGGAGATCCTGATATGTTTCAAGGTGGCACAGCAAGGGCAAGTAGCAGATGTGAGCCACTGCTTTTTGTGGAAAGGGCATCGGAAGCAGGCTGGGGAGGCTCTGGGCCAAACACCTGTGGCTCCTCTAGGGTTGTGTTGGAGGTAGGGTATGGCTGCAGGAGGCCAGGCCAGGCTGGTGTAAGTCATCAACGGGGCTGGAGGGAGCTGTGGCACAAAGATTAGCCCATTGCCCAAGATTCAACATGTCAGGAGACCCCCAGGCCCTAAGAAGTAGTATTTCAGGGAATTTCCCTCCTTGCAGACAAGAGGAATCAGAGGGAGACCAGGGCAGCCATCAGATGACTTCTTAAAAATTAATAGCCTTACCTTGTGTCAGCACCACCGCAAGCATGAGTGGGAGTGGGAGCCCCAGACTGGCTATTTTCTGGATGAGAACAAGACACAGTACTGATGAGCAGAAGTACTGTGTGTCAGCATATCCCTCAAATCCCTCATCCCTCAAATGAAACCTTAAATGAGGTCATGTGGGATCACCAAAAGCCCAGGAGTGAAGGACAGTGAGAGACTGCACTAGCACAGCAGCACTTGGCATCCCTCTGGGCAGGTACACCGACAGAAGTACCTTCCCAAGAGTGCATGTTGCCAGAAGGACCTACCTCTCTGTCACTGTAGCAAATGCAAATCCTCAGGGTCAACTGGGAGCTGAGGAAGCATTTAGGATGGGTAAAGGGAAGCTTAGGCTTGGTGGTTATAGTTGGTTGAGTTGGTCTTTAGTTATGGTCCATTTGTTCCGCTTCCTCTCCTGGCCTATCCCTGCCCCTGGCTATCCTCTCTGCCCTTTCCCAGCATCATATTCTCAGTTTCTCTTCAACCTGCTGGTGCTTCTCCCTCGTGTTTTCCTTCCACCACAGTTCCTTGGCAAGCCACATCCAGAAGCAGCCAAACGACACCCAGACACATAGAGATGAAATCTTGCTTATGTGCAAAGGGTGAAACTGCAGCATCAGCCTTGCAGGTGCTCCATTCCTTCAGTTCATGTTGCCCACCCGTCATGCCCCAGCTGCCTCCATTCCTTCTGCACCATACATAACCTCTCTTCCTTGGAGGACGATGGGGTCAGCTCTACAGGCAGCGTTGCTGTACCTTGTGCATCACACCTCAAAAACAGGCTAGAAGAGCACAGCAAAACAGGGATGGTCATGCAATGGACAGGCTCTAATGAGCCTAGGAGGTCATTTGGCACATAACATATCTTTGATCTCTTCTCTCTGCCAGCCACAGTGCCTATCTAACCTGGACTTCTCACTCACTCCCAGAGCCATGCAGCAGACCATGCAGGCAAGAGATCATGGCAATAGCCCCAGGTTGATCATCTACCCTTATCAGAAACAACCCAGGGAAGGGGCTCAGAAGAAACCTAGGGGACCTTTCTACAAGAATAAATTGGAGTTTACTGCAGAGCTGGATGCCCTGGGCAGTCTGGCCATCGGTGATATTCAGAGGAAACTTCCGTCTGCCTTAATCTCCATTTTGAATTTCCATTACAGCTTTTGGCTTATTTGACTTGTGCCACAGACGTAGCGCAATAAGAAAAGAACTGTTACAACTGTTGATCATGATAATAGACCAAGTGTGTTACTAAGCCTCACACAGGGTTATCTCTGGCATAGCATTCCACAAGAGAATTTAAATGTGCCTATAAAATTTAATTCTAACCATCTTTCTCCTAGATATTTCTGAAAGGGGGTCTCCCATGAGAGGCCTGGTGCTCTCTGCTTTCATTAAGTCTAGACGTTTCATAAAGCAGTCTCTCCTTTTACTGTTCTGGCTTCCTCTTTGTAAGCCAAGAGTTGATAAGACTTCACAAAAGGAGGAGATGAGAATACACCGAAAAAAACCCAATTTGACACCATTTGGTCATCTCAGTTGTAGATCTCAGCAGAGAGTTAATGGAGGAGAATGAGCATGCTGCTCAGTCAGACAGGACTCCTCCATCCTCCTTTAATGACAGACCAACTGCTTTTGTAACTACCCCCTGCAGATATTAAAGCTGAGAAAAATCCTTCTCACAGCAAACCACAAAAAGAAAAGAGTTTTTTTCTGGAATGTCGTGTCAATTAACAGGATGAACTTCTTAGAACTAGTCTGAAGGCTGCCATATCTGAGAATTCTCAGGCTAGGAGACCATTCACAGATACACCTGGATGAATTATACATTGCAAATAAGTTCACTGAAGAACTAGATATTCCTTCCTGTTTGTAAAATGATTCTTAGCTGATCTTACCAGCTAAAGATTACAAATACATTTATAAACATCTGCTGCATAGTTTACAGGAAGAAATGTCAGCCTCTGACGCAGGTCATGTGTTATGATCTGCATTATGTCCACACGGCAATCAAAGATGCAGTTGTTGCAATCACGCACATAACCCTGTGGGCTTTTATCTGAGTAGCACAGGTAGGCGCATCAATGAAGAGAGAGCTCAGGGCAAGCCAGAAACCCAAGCACACATCTGCTTTTGCGCTCCGAGCAGAAGACTTGCACTAACCCCCCTGCAGCTATCATTTATAGCTATATAAACTTGCATTATATGACGTAGCACTTTGGCGTCTCTCCTGCTCAGAATGCCCATGTGCTAGGCGAAGCATGGTCGCAAGTCCCAGTGGTTCCCCTAACCACCAAGTACAGCCTCACTAACGACGACCTACAACTCTGGCGAATGCAATGCTCAAGAAATTGGAGGAGGCACCCAAGAGTCCGGCCAACCTTGTTCGGCCTTTGCCGACAAGCTGCCTTAGACCAAGCCTTCAATAGCACTGCGAAAAAACAAGCTGGTTGACCAGTCTGCCTGACCTCCATTGGCCTCATTCAGCCCCAAGGGAAGTTTCATGATGAAGGCCCTTTGCAATATACCCCCCTGAGCACAGATGAAATTGAAGCAAGCATGAGGGAACCCTAGGGTAGAGGGCCAATGTCTCAACTGTAAGCCTACAAAGCGGCACAGGCATGATTCAAGTGCTTAAGCAGTGGAAAAGTGCTGCATAAGGACTAGTGAGGACCTTAGACTGGCACACAGGAGATGAAGAGGGTACAGGGCAGTGTTTGGACAATCCCTTTCTATGGTGGTAAATGCCCCCTGTCCTGATGAAAGAGTCTTTTCTCTGTCTCAGAAACTTCCGTTAAATCAGGTAAACGTACACAGAAATTAGTATCTTCCTCTATAAAGCACACAGGCAGACATGGCGGAATTTCTGGAAAAATAACAAGATTTGATCCCATACATTCACCCCCCACTTGCGGGGAGAAAATTCTCTCCCTTTCCACCATTCCCAGTCTTTGCTTTAGGACTCTGTCTGCAATTCTTTGGTCTAACATAATGAAGTGTTTTTTCTGCCTTCTGTGCCATAATGAAACGATAATGACCTTCTCTGGCAATCATTCGACCCTGAATAATTTGATCCATAAGCAATGGAAATGCTTGTCCCATCTGCCTCTGTTTAGAGCACGGCCAAGATGTTCTGCTTCTTTTCTCGGCTAAGGCATAAAACTTAGAGTGACCCCACTATTCAGTCCTGTCCTTTGGGTTCCCCAAAGGTAAGCTGGTAATTTTAAAGGCAAATTCAGTGCAGATGACTAAATTAATAATGCCCGTAAATAACCCAAGGCCCCATTCTGTTCTGAGACATCACATGTCGCACACAGAAAAGCCCAGTCCCATGTGTTCCCTCCGTGTCCCAAACCATGGGCGAGATTCCCACAGTTCAGAGGCACAGGGTGACAGGAGACAGCTCAGAGCAGTCTATGTCCCTCTTGGCTCTTTCAGTTGCATGCATCAGGGAAGAGAGACTGAGCCAGATGGACCAACCTCTGTGCCCTCCAGCCCTTTGGCATTCGCCCCCCCAAGCACTCCCGCATTCAGAAATGTTTGACAAGCAATCCATCTCCCACTGTCTTGGAGACAACACCAGCCCTTCCTGCCTCTCACATTCTGTGTCCCACATTCTGCCTCTGCTACTCCTGGGACAGGGTGGCTGGGCCACTGAGCCCAGACCTCAGAGCCCCCTCACAACATCTGCTACATCCAGGACTTGTGCTTCCAATTGAATTTTTCTCACAGGAGGTCTTGCGTAGGAGTGCTCTGCACTGTCACCTCTACGCCTTGAATCACAACAGTCTTTGCCACATAAAGCCATATGACACACAGCATGGCAGCTGGAAACTGGTGGGGAAATCAAAGGATGATGAGTGTCTTCAGGTCACACGAGCTCAGAGTCACCCCAGCTGGCCAAGGTGGTGTAAAGGCTATGTTGGCCACTCCAAAGGGCAAGTCAACCCACTTCAGATCCATGTCATCCTCCAGACATACTTGTCTCTCTTGTCTGTAGGAAGGGCTTAGAACACAACCTTCTTAAATGATGTGGTGAAATGAAGTGCCTAACCATGGTCTCTGCAACAGAATTAAGGTTACAGGCAGGGTTCTCGACTCATGACATTTTGCTTGCCCACACTTCTATCAGAGCAGTCCAGGGAAGCGAGGTGATACCAGGAGAAAATCGCAAACGTGACATTCTCCCACACAAAGTTCAGTAGGTGAAGGGCCAGCAGGGCCAGGAATGAGGAACACGAGTCACGTAGCACTCACGCTCACAGGCTCAAGCAGAACAACTGGGAGTGATAGAAGGAGCAGCAGGGACTTGAGGGCTGGGAAAAACTCGGGTGTTCGGTGGAGGACACGGGGGGAAGAGATTAAAGCTGTAGACATGTTAACCTAGATCACAGAATCATAGGGTTGGAAGGGACCTCTAGAGATCATCCAGTCCAACCCCCTGCCAGAGCAGGGTCACCCACAGCAGGTGGCACAGGAACGCGTCCAGGTGGGTTTGGAATATCTCCAGAAATGGAGACTCCACCACCTCCCTGGGCAGCCTGTGCCAGGGCTCTGCCACCCTCAAGGCAAAGAAGTTCCTCCTCATGTTTAGGCAGAACTTCCTATGGTCAAGTTTGTGTCCGTTACCTCTTGTCCTGTCGCCGGGCACCACTGAGAAGAGCCTGGCCCCATCCTCCTGACACCCGCCCTTTCAGTATTTATAAGCATTGATGGAGGAATTATGCATAGCACAGATATTTCTGATTATGCCCTCAGTCCAGTTACAATATTTTTTTTAAAAACAGAAGCCAATTCTGGGTGCTCACACTCAGGCACCTGGTCTCCTTCCACCACTGCTGTGTTTTAACAGCCACCCCAATGATAAACCCAGCTGGGACTGTTCAGGGTAATTGTGAAGGATGAATTGGCTTGGGTTTAAAAGCCTTTCTGACTGCTGTTACCCTTCTCCATCTCCCAGCAGGAAAAGCCCTTAGAAAAAAGGAGTATGGTAGTATGGTTACTTCCCCCCCCCCCCCCCCCCCCCCCCCCCCCCACTCTTTATTTGTATGCCCTATGCTTCTCTGGGAACTGACGCTCTCACCCATCTAGAGATGCCAGCAATTAGTGTGTTGCATTTTAGTCCCTTTCTATAGTGGCTCACCTCTGCTGAATACCTGGTAATGACTTTCTCACGTGCCCTGGCTCCAAAGGTTAGGCATAAATCAATGACTAAGTCCCAGAATACATTATTCTTCTAGTTGCTTGCTGGTGAATTATCCATGTTTGATTTCTGAACTGCTGCAGATAGTCCAGAAAGCCAGACTTTGTGGCTGAGCAGCTAAGCTGCTCAGGAGTCTACAGTCCTACTGGGAAAAAAATTTTAGAGCTCCACAATTGAAAAACACTTCTCTCAGGATCTTATTCTGCTAACAGCACTTTCTACCTCATATGTCAAGTTGTCACAATTCACACTTGCCAGCAGCTGCCTGACCCTGCTTGGGTGGTGGCAGGAGTAAAGCAGAAGAAACATGGAGCCAAGCATTTAAAGGAACAGAGATGTTCTTGGCAGAGACAGGGGAAGAACACAAGACTGGCAGCCTTCAAACTAGAGAGTGGTGTACTACACCAAGGTCCCAGCTGTGCTCCTGGGATCTTCCCAGAAGGACTAGTAAATTCATGCCCTGGAGGAGCTCTGACAGAGACCACGATCTAGCCCTTGCTCCACGAAGCTCACGAGTATGGGGTGGTTCAGCTTTATCCAGGCAACCAGTGCCATTTGGATGGACCCCAGCCTCGGTACCTGCTGACTGTAGCCTCATTATGCCATTTGATATCCCTTGCTCAAGGACATCTCCACGGAGAGCATAGACCCTCAACGCTCCTAGCACTGGCTCTGCATGCAAAGCTTGCTAGGCAGATCTGTGTGCGCGTGTGTGTTCCTCCCTGGTCCAAGTGGTAAAGCCTGAGAAGAAACCTTGGCGCTGGCCCAGAGACATTTGAGCTTAGTAGCAGCATTTGACGACAGATGTGTGTCTTGCAACATCGCTACTGAAGTGTCTTTTCCTTTCAAAGTAGGAATCATTTTCCTTCACGTAATAGTCCAGGCAAATATAATCCTATTAACGGGGCTATTAAACTAAACAATACTTGGCACGCCATGACCTAAAGAAACAATCCACCAACACCGGCAGCTTGTAAACAGCCCTGTCCCTAAGGCAAAATGGGCATTTCCTATGCTCAAGTGCCCTCCTAGCCAGCACTCTCCCACTCCGCTGCTGTCTGCATAAAAACTGTCTTTCCTGAGACAAGTGGGCCCTTTTCCATCCTGCTCTCCCACCGTCTAAATTGACTTTACTCCCTAGCACAATTAGCATTCACTAAAGGTTACACCAAGACAAGGCCTGGATCTTTGTTGACATCTCTGCAATGTCTCTAATCTCTTGGGTCTATAACTCTTTTGCTCTTACATATACCAGAATTCCCAATCCAGTCATGCCCAACTTGAAAGCCCAGACCCACATCTCCTTTTGGTAGGGCTGCCAATAAAAGTTCGTCCTCCTGATCTGGTCTCTCCACTGATGTAATCCTAATTCTTGCTTCACTCCCTCAAGGATGCAGCTGCCCCTCCTCTGCTGCTATGACAGGGAATGAGCTCTTGACAGCACTGTCTTGGGAGGCGAGGAATGATAGGATGCTCAGGTACTCCCTGTGCAGCCCTGGGCACTGGCTTCTTCTCTGTAAGCCTGAAAATAGCTATCATTTCCATGGTGTTGCAGCAAGCAGAAGAGCAAGGAGAAGAATTTGGGCTGGGGAGCCATTTGAGGCTGCATAAAGACTTTTAGCAGCATGAAATGATGCACTTGCCCACAGATGGGGCACCAAACTGAGATCAGCAAAGGAGGAACCCGCAGAGACTAAACGCCAATGTCGATGACCAAACTCCGTCTTCTTATTTCTCCTCAGAGCTACCCACACAGTAGGAGCTCAACAGATCTATGTGCTATGTAGACCACTTGTCTCTGGCCTCCCAGAACTGTTGGGCTCCCCAGGTTGTTCCAAGGAGAAGAGCAAACCTGCCTATCAAAGCACCACTGGTTTCCTTCCCCTGCAGTGAGTTCAAAACAAGACTGGAGCAATCACCTTTCTCTGCCTCTCTGCCTACACTTCACCCCCTTCCCAGGTTGTGAGAAGGCATCGTCTCACCTGTCCTTTCCAGCACAGTTCATCCTTCGACCCCTTGCTAAGCAGCTGTTCTGCCCATGGGCTGAGATCAATTGCAGATGATTCATTGGCAGAGACCATTTACCAGACGGGTGAGGGATGTTTTATCATCGTCCCAAGCACTTCTGCCAGTCCCATGAAGAGAAGCGGAGGTGGTCATCCAAAATTACATCCTTGGCTACATTATGTGTTGGAGCTGGTGTTTCCAAAGAGATGCACTATCCTACCACTCTGCTTTGGAAGGAGATACGCTCCGGCCTCCCAACTTATGGAAATCAGATTCCCCTCGAAGCTGGGGAAAGACAACCCAACAATCACTAGTCATTTTTCAATTCTTTTGTTATTGTATATTACCTTAGAAACCTCTGCAAAATAAGTAATGCAAACAAATCCAGATCAGTTCCCAACGAACTGTGTGGATCTCCACAGAGTCCAAGCCAGAAAATCTAGACTAGAGAAAATGAGGTATGAAGCAGTATGGTTAAAATTGCTCATTGTCATTTGACTCTTGCACAGTCCAGCTACTTCATAGTTTCTCCTAGCCAATTTGGCTTTCCTTGTTGCTTTGCTTTACAGGGAAGGTTTTGATTATTGCAGCTTAATATCTCCCTCATCTGCTTTTATGGGGAAAATGTATTGAAAATTCCCCCTCACACAAAAGTCCCGCACAAAGTGAAGCAATGACACATAGAGCTCAAAGGATTTCTTGGTCAGCTGATTTCTCAAGGCTGTCATCTGGGCAGGGTCTGAGGTAAGACCAAGATGAGCAGTCCAGCACTAAAACACTTGAAGGGATCTGATAGGATGAAGACCTACGAACTGCCCCTATCAGAAAGTACAATCAAATTACAGGAATTCACTCAGGTAAACAAACAATCCCAAAACACGTCCAGATATGTGCAGGGTGATTCAGTCCAATGACAAATAGACCAGACACAGCTCCAGCCTCTTAAACTGACCACAGCACTTTTCACTCACCCCCATCAAATTCCCGGAATAACAGACATTCTGCGTTGTTCAAACAGACAATATTTGTTTTATTCTTACGTAAAATTGTACGGGTTCTGCAGATATAAACATAAGTAAACATTACCTCCTTTCCCCAGTGCTGTAACGCAGAGCAGTATCACAGAGACAGGGGGAGGACCGTGGTGCCTGCACTCATCTCCCAGTTCTGCCAGACCTTCCCAGACAACTTTGCAGGGGTCAAGCATCTTGGGTTTTGGTCTCCCTCAGACCAAGCACCTAAAGCCAAATTCACTGTAACAAACATCAACACAGCCCAGTTTTCAGAGGTGTTGAACTGCAGTAGCTACGAGCAGCATTTTCAGCATTTGATAGCCAGGCCATTTCGATATTTTAAAATATTAATTTAAATATAAAATATTGACAACAATATTGTGTTTAGTCACCTAGAAAGAGAACAAGACAGTTTTCCTAACTGAAAGGCTGAGTTAGGCTCTTGGTGACAGTAAGCAGAGGACAGAAAGAAGCACAGAGCATTACAAAATGAAGAGCAGCAAGTGCATATGCCGGATTCCAGAGGCTGATTTATTTCTCTTTTAGCAAAAGCATTCAGAAACTTACATCTTTGTCTCTCCACAGATGGTGTGAAGCCAGATTGTCCTGCTTGGAACCATTATTGACAGTGTCATTGAATCATCTCCATTAATTCCCATGAGGAGGCATGGGTAATTCTGGAAGGCTCGTGTAAGGCAAACCCCAGTGGGGCTCATTTAGTACTTTATGAACAATTTTAGAAAGCTGCGTTCCTGCTTCAAGCCTACAAAGCCAAAGATCAGCTCTGGCCAAGGTTAAGAAAAAGCCCTACCTAGGTCGGGAAATTTTATGCAACTTGGCTTCACTTTTCGGCCAGAGCTTTGGGGATTGCTAAGATTCACTGGGGATGAGGATCTAAGATCCATCTTTCCACAAACTCATCAACCCCAGGAGCAGGGAAAAAACATGAGAAAAAGTGATATTTGCAAGTCACACCACAGTTCTTTGCTGCAACACCAGTTGCAGGATGCAAAAAGAACAAGATTGAAGAACCAGTCGTCCCAGGGAAGGTTATGAAATAAAGACCAATAAAGAGCACATGTAATTGCTCCCCAGTGCAGACCAAGCCTAAAAGAGAGCAATCGCTTCCAAAGCATCTTCTTAGAGGTTATGCACTTGTTCTCTGAGCATGAAGTTACTTAGGCAAAGGGTGGGAAACACATGAAAAGAACTTGAATATATTACACAAGTCCCTACTAAAAAGGGAGAGCCTTTCTGCCACCCCGCATGAAGCCACGGGCTGCAGAGCCCCTGGAGCACTCAGCACTGGCAGACAAAGGGCAGAAGGAATGTTTGAACGGGTGATTTTTGACTGTGCTGGGAATTTGCCCTGCTCCCTAAGGCCCTTACCCAGTCTCGCAGGGTTTTCAGCTCCCTGAAAGCACTGGGAATCACGGACCCTATTATGCCTCAGAAGCCTTAAGGAGTTTTTCTCTTCTGAAGCACCTTGCTAGCAAGGTGATTTCATTATCCAAAAAGATGAGACCTTCTAATGAATTTCAGATGCAACAAGCCATTGCAAAGCTCACCTTCATCAAATCCTGTGTCATGACAATGGGTAAACCAATTTTAACAACATATTCTGGAAGAGGCAATAGCATTATGGAGAAAAGAAGTTACAGAAAGAAACCTGATGTCGTCTTTTCTATCACTTTTCTCTGTGACAAAAAGCAGTAACAGCAATGGGTACAAGTTGAAATATTGCCACGCGGGGTCAGATTTTGAGGGCTGCATCCACTGAGAGCAAGACAGTCTAAACCACCCTTTTATCTGCCCTTGGTCTTTATTCACACAGTGGTTAAGCACCTGTTTAGATCTCAGAGCAGCATACGTGCCTAACCATCGCAGGGAGCAGGTACCATACTTGGGCCTCTGCTTTACTACAGCACAAGATGACTCAGAAACCTGGACTTCAGAAAAAGATTTGAAGTCAGTCGGTCACTGGGATTGGAGATACACCTGCTGGAAAGAGCCTGGGGACACCGCAAAAATTTCTGGGGAGGGCTATGTTGTTATCGCGATACTGATTTATCATAGGAACACCTAACAGCTCCAAATGAGCCCTGATTTCAGGTGGGGATGTGTAGGTCCACCGTGCTTAGAGCACAGACAACACAGAAAAAAGAAGGACACAGCCCATGCTTTGTAGGCAAGGAATGGAAGAAGAGTATGCCTGCCATCGATGGTATTTCAGTGTGGGATGTGGATGCTTGAGGTCTTCTGACCTTCTGGCCTGACAATGCAAGTACTTTGTAGACCTGCTGGGACTCAAACATCCACATCCCACACTGAGACCACGGGAGTGCACCGAGTGGTGAAGGTAGAGGGTGTACAAGGGCAGTCAAAGGAGGAGTTAGAAAGTCTGGCTGAGAGAGACTATGTTTAGCACACGAGGGAAGCAAAATCCATTTTCAGTCCCCATCAGTTGCAGCGCCAATCTGGAACTTTTTGTAAATCCAATCAAGCTTGACTTAAAGTGCTGCGAGCAGATCTAGCCTAGCACCTTCTCCCTGTGGGGCAGCCTACAAACGCCAAAAAGAAGTCCGCCTACTACAGAGATGGAACCACTAATGAACAGGAGAGCCGCTCTGACAGCAGCTAGCCAGTCAAACTCTAATTAACAAGCAACAGCAGTACTGGATGATCATACTGGCAGCCCCAGGAAGTTTTCAGCCCCAGCTTTACACTGCCAAAAGCACATAATCTCAGCAGCTGTGGTATGACCAAAGCCTTTCTCCAGACAGAGCAGTTCATGGTCCCTCCACTTACATATGGGGCTCACTCAGGTGGTCGTGCAGGCTGATTTCTCTGGAGCCTAAAGAGACTTGGGTGGCTATTTGAAACACTCTTATTCACATATTGAGTTGGAGGTATGGCCGTCACATATGTTTGAGGGGTTGCTATAAATTGCTTCTCCGGACCTGTGTCATTTGTGAACTTATTTCCCCAGCCACACAGAAGGGAGTTTGTAAGTGACACGGAGCAAGGAGAGGCTGGAGACAGTTTGGTGATCAGACCTCTCCCAGAATCCTCACCTCAGCTCTCTGCATGTTATAACCTTCTGCAGTTCAAATGACAGAGTAAAACCCCAGCCTGGTCAGCTGAAGCAAGTCACAGCTTTTCTGCATATGTGGCAGTGGAATTGCTGGATACCACAGTGATTTGTACGAACAGGAGGGTGGGGGGGCTGGGTGGCCCAGGGAGGTACATGGGTTGCAACCTGTGAACATACCCTGAGGCCACCCCCTTTCACGAAATGAAATTGAGGCACTTCCTTGTTCCAATGAGAACTTGCTAGAGCTAGCAAAGCTCCCACCCGCCCTCCCATCAGGTTGTGAAGCTCTCAGTTAGTTTAGCAGACAACCAGGAGAGCATCTCCTCTCCCTTCTGCAGGGGATTCCAACTCGGCTGTCCTCTCCTCATTTGCGTACTGATCTGAGCTTAGGCCTGGGCTGCTGAACGCTCATGGTCCTAAGAGGCTCCCTGATGTCTCCTCCAGCTAGATGACATTCACCCTACGCAAAGAGCAATGCCCAAATTCACCCAAATTCACCTAGTTTCCCTTTCCACCATTTGCATGGCCAAATCCTCTGAAAAGCCAGGACACTTAACGCATATTCTCCAGAGCCAGAGCTGAGCCACCCCCAACTCCTTTGTGCATGCTAACCCTCCGGGCTTGTTAGCAAACGGCTTTCAGATCACACAGAAAAATACAAAAATAGGGTTCTTGTTTGGGTTTTTATAAAACTTGTTCTACACCAGGTGGGGTGAGAAGGGGAGACCTGGTGCAGCCCTCTTTCTTGATCTCAATAAGAAAAGCCCAACAGCAAATCCATTAATTAAACAGCTGCTTTAATAAGATAGAATTAAAGAGAAATGTTGATAGCAAGTAAATCTTACATCCCTTCAGATGCTGGGAGCCATGCATTCGTGCAGCATTGGACAGACCCCAGATGAATTTTCTTACAGCACTGCACGGATCCTGTCCCTGGAGAGAATCTCCATTTTGGTCATTTCAGTTATTATTTTCTTACAAGAAAACAATTCTATTCACCATGCATACTGTCAAACAGAAAGGATGTTCGCATGAGAACTCCTTGCTGCACCGTTAGATGCAGGCAAGGCGATGCATGCTGTACGGTGGTGGGAGCTGCCTGCCATGTCCTCCGTCACCATGAGCTGGCTGAGCCTGTCCCGCAGCAGGGGTTTGTGCAGCCCGGCACAGCCCGAAGGCCATGCTGGACATCCAGCACAGCCCAGCGCGGCACAGGCCTGGGCGTACTCAGGGTCACTCTGATGTGGATCACTGACTTCTCCATGCACGGTGGCTCCCGA
The DNA here is from genome assembly GCF_964199755.1 of Larus michahellis. NCBI lineage: Eukaryota > Metazoa > Chordata > Aves > Charadriiformes > Laridae > Larus > Larus michahellis. The sequence goes on along the minus strand of NC_133906.1, from coordinate 852,804 downwards.
TCGGGATCACTGCATTCACCCCTTGATCCACATACAGTTTTCCTTTCCAAAGGAATGATAAGTTACAGATTATGTTAATAACATACAGGCTTCCCAAGCCCTAAGTACAAGGCGCAATAGAGCATACACGGCACGTTCAAGATCACTGACTCCTCAAAGACAATGTCTTCCGCAGCGCTCCCAATACCAAACCTTATCATAACCAGCCGTGCAACAGCAGGGTTCAGGGGCATTTCTGATGAGTGCTGCTGAGCTCATTTTATGAGGATCGCACTGTGTTTTATACGCTCTTATGGAATTTTATTTGTCTTTGGTTGAATTTTCCATCTGCCTAAACATGCCCAGTGGGAACCGAAGATGCCCACACAATTCTTGAAACGTTACACCTGAGTGACAATACCCGCAGCTCTGCCCAGCCACCTCCCATCCTGCTTCAGTTCAGCTGGCAGCGGTTGATGGGCCTTTGCCTCTGCACCCGGGTTTGTGCAGGCATATGTGCCCACTTGCTGTGTTTGACAAGGACAGGCAGCTCGCAACACCAGGCCCCACTCCTTTCCAGCGGGCATCGCTCCTTCAGTTCCCCCTGGCACAGCCCTGCACTGCAGAGCTTAGCTGGTACTTTCGGTACAGCCTGCTAAACAGTGAGACCTCTCTCCCACCACCCAAAGCAGACGCCCCTACTCGAGCTTCACTCAGCAGAGCTAAGTTTCAGTGGGAAAGGGGGACATGTAGAGTCAGAAACCCGGGGTTTGATCTCATTTGTCCAGGTCGAACAACCACGGGAGCAGCTTCACAAGTACAGAACGCCCAGCAGAGCCTGCAGAGCGGCTCAGCAGCCTCTCCACGCTGGGAGACGTCTGCCTCTCCAACCCAGAGACACAACAGTCACACTGCTCTGGCTCGGAAGTTTTAACAAAGCCTTTTCTTCCTGGAAAAAGCCAATGTCAGTCTCAGACCTGCATTCATTTGAGTCCCAATAACCCTTGGGTCCTAAGAACATATAAACGGAGAGGCTTTTCTAGGGACAAGGACAAAAATGTAGCGTGGGTGCATGCTTGTACAGCTCACAAATGGGTGACAGCATTAAAGCCCTGCTACATTTTAACATCAGCTCTCAAGAAGGAAGAAAAAACAATTTTTAACTGATCATTCAAATATACCTGAGTCATCTTCTCCTTTGCATAAAAACCACTTCTAATCCTGACATCCTGGGCAGAGCGCTCTGATTCACACGCATCCCCTTTGCAGTCACCAAAGCTCTGAGCACCATGATTCCTTAGCTCCTGTCTTGCTAAAGGAGCCAAACTACATTTTGTTCCAATTTCACCTCCTCCTTCCTCTCCGCACAGGAATTTCCCAAGAAGGGAAACTGAGCTGCTGCATACACCAACAGGCAAAAATCACCTTGGGTAATCTGGGTTGGGATCAGCCACCAAGACACATCTGCATTCCAATGACACACAGGACAAACCGATTTCTCATCACAGCACCGCATCCAGCTGTGGAATGTGACTGATGCTCAAAGCATCAAAGCCTGGATGCTCATCTCGGCTCCTGCTCCTCATCAACAGAGGGAACCATGCAAAGGGCACACGTGCGCACACACACCAGTAACTGGCTCTCAGATCAGCCTCTCTTGAATCGATGGGACTTCCCAGAGAACATCTGCTTCCTATTGGAACAGGTCCCTTTGCTTTCATTCACAGAAAGTTAACAGCCCTCTGGGCACATCTTACCTGGAAAATGTGCCATTGGGAAAGCACTGAAAACGTTCTCCTGCCTTTTAAGGCAACTAAGCAACTGGAAACAAGAGGAAGTCAGCAGCGGTGAGCAGACAAGAATCTGAGAATCACCATTTTAACGAAATTTGCAAGCCAGAGACTGTGATGTTATTCCCCGTGTTCCAGCCAAACAGAATCTCAACACTTCTGAGTACAATGAACACAAAAGCACCACGGGCCCAAAACCACACCATCACAGAGACCACAGGCTTGTAGCAAAGTATTAGAGGATGGGGCTTGGCAGGCAGGCACATTACAGCTATTTTGGAGTCGATGTGGTTGTTCTTGGTGCCACCACCAGAAAAAGCAGCATGCATGGGTCTGAAAACAGCGTAGAGCACCGCAGCCACTGGAGATTTGCAATGGAGGTAGCAGCTTGCTGCAAAAATCCCCTCCTCCCCCAGGCAGGGTTGCAAAGGAAACAGGTCTTTCCCAGACCCAAGGTTGTCAGACTTCACTGCCATAACCCCGAGGTCTCTGTAGCAACGGCCTCCTGAACAGAGAGCACCTCGACTCAAAGCCTTTCTGCTGCCTTGGGTGGATGTCCTTGCTGCATCCAGGGAGATGTCATGCATACGTGCAGCTGGAACCACTTCTGCTAGCGAATGGGAATCCTCCCACGTGGCTGCTGAGCCCCGCGCTGCAGCCATCACTCACTCCATGCCAGACTGAGTCATTCTGAGCAACAACTATTGATGTCAAATCGATCTCTGGGAGCCAGCTCAGCTATGCACAAGGCAGGGATCTGCTTACTGTGAGTCACAGTGGGGCAGAGCAGTGCCAGCTGACCTACAAGTAGCCCCACAAGTGGGACTGTTTACAAGTGTAAGCTGAAGGTGCTTTTTGACTGACAGACATCCGCTCAAGTAAAGAATCAGAAAATGAGCCAGATGTAGGGGCCAAACACCATCAGAGTCCATTTCTTCTCTTTTGTTACAACCATTCAAAATGGGTATGCTTTTACGGAAACCAAGGGGTGATGCTGATGCCCAGTCAGCCAGGTGAGAGAAGCATCGCTGCTCTTTGCTTGCTGATGCTCAGATCTTGCGCAGGCAAAGTCTTCATCGCACGCAGACAGGGCACCGCACAGATCTGGCGCAATTTGATCCACAGCCTTTCCAGAGGTACACAACGCCGTACAGAGCGGGTGCGCTGCCGCAGTCCTGCCCAGAGCTGCGACACAAGGCCCCATCCTGTCACGCAGCAGCACCCACCCTGGGTTGCTCTCCCCGGCCCCTGCTGCCAGCCTGACCCTGGCGTGCGTATCCTCGCCTGCATCAGGCTGTCTCACCCTGCGCGGCAAGCGCAGCTGTGTGTGCTTAGTTTACCCAGAGTGGCACTGGGGGTGGAACAGTGACCTTTCTCATGAAACCGTATGGGAAACGAAATTCCCTCTTTCAAAACTTTGTCATGTCTCAACTAGCTGCTCTGCAAGTAATTTTTACAAAAGAAGGAGGGAGCTGTCAGCTGAGACCTGTCAGTGACCGAGAGCACAAATCACACTACCTCCCCAAGCCATGGAGACAAAGCACTTGGCAAGGCGACTGCTAACCCCGCTGCCTTGGTGCCAAGCTACCCAGGCTGCCTCCTCCAGCGGGCTCCTTGGAGCAAGGCAGACGGGAGGAGCTGGCAGCCATCGTGACAGGCAGCAGGGGAGGGCTGGGAAATCAAAGCAGGGCCATTTCCACACAGAGAAACATTCCCGTGCCTTGGAGCAAGCAGGAGCCTGTGCCTAGAAGCGCATGTCCCATCCAGCCTGCCTTGCTAACGTAGCGGAGCGCATGTGCCTTGCTGTTCCCATACGCGCCACCTTAGCAACGTGAGCGAAGTCGGTGGTGCCGGGTGAACCGCCGCTCCCGGCCTGGGGAGCGAAGCCACCCAAAGACTAAACCTGGGGGAGGTCTGGTTCCTCCCTCCCTCCCTCCAGCCACAACAACGAGGCTAAAAATCTCTTTGTCTCCATTCGTCAGGACGCCCGATCACAGAATTTGTAACCTTGTAATAGCTAAGCGGATGGCTTTTAACGGCAAGAAGCACCATTAGGAGACACTGGAAGACAGGAAAAAAACTTTGGCCCAGGAGATTTGAAAATAAAGGAGCAGAGACTATTACCTGCATAGGAGAGGCCTGTCTAAGGAGGGGATTTCCCAAAACATCACACTCAGCCTCTGTTTCAAAAGCATGTGGTGAACAGGGTAAAAGTCACCTCTTTGCAGTCAGATAAATACATTCAGAGAAAAAAATCACCACCTCCAGCTTCATCTGAGCCGCGGGCTGTTGCTTGTGGCATGCTGACGCTTTCGTATCTTGGGGAAATCTATCACTTCAAAGTCACGCTGACATATATGGAGTGAAAGGCAGGAGCAGTCTCACATTTGCATGCTGCTGCTAAGTAAAGCAAGTTGCCAAGATACATTTACTGCTTGCAAAGTATGTTGCTGAACATCATCCAGGTGTGCACAGACGTTAGACACAACCATTCATCCTTAGCACCGTGATGCATTCATTGGTCATTCACATGCTGAGATCTCTCTTTCCTTTGTCAGGTTCCCGCTGGATTTTGTCCCGCTACTTCTATCCCAGTTACCTCCATACAGTGTGCAGAAACAAGATCACTTCCTAGTCCTCAAAGGGCTTAGGACCGGACTTTCACAATCATCCTTTTATTTGCTTTAGATCAATGCATTTATGTGCAGAAGGTGAGCAGCTTCACTTATCCATTAAGACCCTCTTGCGGAGGTTTGGGAATCTTGTACTATATTTTTAGAGGTTGAAGGCACAAATTCTGCTATATCAAGGGGATGCCCTTTAGCTTAGACCTGTCCTTTTTTTTTACAACTCTGCTCATCAGCATCAATTTGTAGCTTTTTCCTTTTTTAATGGGCTCTTTTGGGAGAGGATTATGAACAAAAGGAATTCCTAAGGAGCTGGAGACCCTCTTCAGAAGGTGCCTTGAAAAGCCTTGTCAGTGCTAACTGAGGGCAGGTGCGAATACCAGCAAAACTTTTTCCCGCTCCTGCAGTGGCGGTGGCAGGATTAGCCCCTTACGTGTTGTGGCGCTGTAACATTAAGGTTAATGTGATGCCCTAGACACATACTGAGTCAGTTCTGCATCAGACCTCACCTCTGTTTGGTACACCAGCATCCTATGATGTAGGCCCAGAAATCTGCCCTCAGCATCTCCCTTCAGATCCCAGAGCCTCAAGGTGTGGGTCTGGTCCGGGGAGAACCACGGCTACATGGTTAGACTTCTTGGAGTGCTTCAGCCACTTGCTGTGATGGAGCAAGGCACCTTGGTGCCGCGGAACTCCGGGTCATTGGGACTGCAGTGTCAGGACCATGACAGCCAGGACCTCTGCAGCCCAGGCAGGGAACCCATGCAGCTACTGCAGCAAAAGAGAACCCTGAGTAAAAGAGATCATCCCAAAGGGACATCTCCATTAATGACCACACTGAAATTATTAGACCTGGCAGCAAAATCCAACTCAGCCTTTTATCAGGGAGTCACTAGCATGCTCCAGCTATGAATAGAGGTCTTCCATGCAGTGCCCAGGTCAGATTTCAGGTCACCAGGAACAGAGATGAAGATATTCTAGACGCGACTGGGAATCTCCAGGAAGAGATTTGGGAAGCGAAGTTTCCAGATGGTGGCGTAAAAGGAAGATCTGATGAAAGCAGCACAGACATCGGTGCTTGCCAAAACTAAGGAAAGAGATTATCCAAGGCCTGGATACTTAACTATGAACAATTTAAAATTTAAATTGGAAAAAAAAATACAGAAAATTTGGAATTACCACACGGGAAATGAGTTAAAGATCTCCTCAAAACCTTGGCTCTCTTCCACAGCACAACATGGGGGAAGAAACATGGCAAGTTTCTTCCCCTCCTCCTAGAAGGTTCTTTCCCAGGCCCCTTCTCCACCCAGGACTTTGCTTTTTCTTAATACTATGAAGTTAAGCTCTAAGCTTGCCCCCTTCAGTTCACTGCATTTACTGTCCAGAAACCAGAGAAAAGTGCAGTCACATCACTTTCTACACAGCACGAGCTTCCCACTGTCCGGTTCAGATCTTCTTTTTTCCTGCGGGCCAATCTACTTCAGAATCTCTTCTGGCATCTCCCCTGTCTTTTCCCACTCATGCCTTCCTCTCCTAAGGGCCCCCAGAGGTCACACACGGGGGTCTCTATCAAGCCACTCACCAGTCAAATTCAAAGAACCACCCTGTGGTCCCACCATCCACTGCAGCTCTTCACCATGTTCTCCACATAGCCCGCGTGCTCTGAGGTGGGGAACAAACCTGGGAGGTGAGCTGGGGTATCACTAGCCCACTTGGGCTAGCACCACTTACGTGTTCCTACCTGGACACTTCACAACAGCAGGCCAAGGGGGATACACAGGCTCAGCTTTTGGGAGGCAGTCGGCGATGTGGGAAAAAGCTTTCCTGCCATCTTTTACCTTCTAAGCAGGTATAGGAAGCCAAAGAGCGGTGTCTTCTTTTCTCTGTACCTCCTACAGGTGAGAACTCCCAACATGGATCACATATGCCCGTTATAGGAGAGCCAGCGGTGAACATATTCCTCCCATTTCTGGGAGTTTGCATAGGCTCGTTATTATGTTAGTTAATACCTCAAGGGAACTCAGAAAAAAAAAAATCAGAGGAGGTTTCCCAAATCCTACAATGGCATGGTATTTACGGGAGGGTCTGAAGGAAAAAGCTGTATTGTGCCAAACCAGTAGGTCTGCTGTTAATTATGAGCCTTCCCTGGAGATGACGCGCCTACCTCCCTTCTCATCCTTAAGTTCCTGACCCCAAATTCAGCCAGTGCCCTGCACCTAAACCATGGTATTCACTGCTGCAGAAGCAGCTTATAGAGATGATCCCTCATCCTCAGAACCCACAGGGCAAGATGCTTCATTTTGCCAGAGAAATCCAAAGCGAAACGAAGGGCCGAACTTCCCTACACACACACCCGCACAGATGTGTCCTCACTGCCTTCCTCCAGCCTGCATCAGGACCACCTGGCCTTTGCAGATCACACGACATCTCCAAACTGCCCCTAGGCCAGGTTGGTCACAGCAGGGACAGCCTGGCCCCAGCAAACACCGATTGACAAACGCAGAGTTTGTGCGAAAGGTTCAGCAGCGTTGCAGGGAGAGTTACTGCTTGCAGCACATCCCCTGGCAGGAACCTGGCAGAATCCCCACGACACCCACCCCATCTTGTTTTCTCATCGAGCTGCTGGCAGGGCCCAGACCAGAGCGCACACTGTGCCATCTCAGCTAGGAAACACAGCAGCAAAAAAGAGCCAGGCAGGTGTCATGGAGCTGTTCTAGAAGCCCGGACCTGCTCCTCCCAGATATCATGGGAGTATCATGCTCTGCCACTCACAGGACATCATTAACAGGGATATTGAGGCCAAGCCCAGCAACCTGGAGCCAGAAAAGCAGTTCTCCGTCATGGGCAGGGAGAGCTTCTGTTTTGTGGTGGTATAGCTGATGTCAGTGCCTGGAGCAGCTGCAGAGTTGATTCAGATTAACCCATGTGGCTCTACAACAGATCCCTGCAGTGGGAAAGCAAGGGTTGATGTGAGTCCAGTAGCCAACTGGTGGGCAAGGATCTACCAACACTTACTGGGGCCAAATGCTATCTAAAGCTAGTCATTGAAGGGAACTGGCCAGGAACTAAAATCCTCACTCAGGCTTATTGCCACAGCAATTGGGTGTAAGGCAGGGAGCCCCCAGATTAAACATTTGATTCACCTAGATTACAGGTCTTGGAGGCTGCAAGATTCAGTCAGTGTGGAAACAAAACCAACATGAGCCATTCCACGTGGGCCAGGATCCCCGAAGCACTCTCTGCAGTAGCAAGATTGGCGCTATTAGACCATGCAGACCTTCATCAGGGCACTTTTGTAGGTCTTTTCAAATCCCTCACCACCCCTTACTTTAGTTGTGATCAAGCCTCTCCCTCTCTGATAGAACTGCTCTACATCGGCGAATGGCCGCTTTGGTGGTTGGACGTGTATTCAAGTAAGGAAGAACTTTGAATTTCTAGGAACCGGAAAAAGCATTTCAGCCTTTTTACCTGAGAAACAGGTCTAATTAAACTGCTTGATCTGTGCATGAATCTGTATTTCTCCTCGCAGAAACTGCTGGCTCTCCTGTCTGATTTCAACTCCATTTAAGCAGATGGGTAGAAATGCAGAGATTGTGGAAGTCAAAAAGGTCTGAAACATGAGCAACTGCAGAGGTAAAGAGCCAGGCCCAAAGGCTTTTGTGTGCCCAGGGAGCCTCTAACCCTACTGCTCACTGGAGTAAGTGTGGCTGCCTGGAGGATGTTGCCAGGATGTTCCAGAAGAGAAAGAAATGATGCCTCCACAAAGCTCCAAAGGATGCAACGTCGCTGCAGAAATTCCCACTGGCCTTGCAGGTGATGATTTTTCTCCAAAAAGCAGCTACCTAATGCCAGAGAGAAGGGTACGTTAGAGAGAGAAGAACAAGCTAAGGTCAGGAAAGAGCAGATTGGAGGAAGAGTAATAGAGACAGCACAGAAGTCTGGGAGTGTCCTGGAGAGGAACAAGAGAGAGTAGAAAGACGAAAGCTGCTGCAGCTGTTAACTGTGAGACTGCTGTCCAATAAAGCCCTAAACAACTCTCTACCTGATGCGGAAACTTTCTTGAAGACCAATTGCAATGCTTGTCACAAATCACCTTCCTGAAGTAAGCCAGGGTCCACTGGCCCCAACACTCATGAACAGTTTCTTCTAGGTCAAATTTCTAAGGTAACGTTCTTCCCACACCCACCACCTACACAACACACTGAAGTCAACAGAGCTACCGAAGGAGGCACTTGTGCCCAACCCTACAGAGCAATTTTTCAATATCTCAGCTGCTGGTGTAACCACTGCCAACCCATGCAGCCACCTGGAAGATGGACCAATGAGACAGACCTGTAGGCACAGGGGGAGGGATGCTGGGGCAAGGAAGAGGGAATGCCATTTAGATGTCAGATTGGGCTCACAGCTGGGATGGCAGAGATATTAGCATGGTCAGTGCAAACCTGTCAGCCCAGAACTGCAACAAAATGAGGTAGTCCACTCTGCCGCTCCTCAAGGCAGCTCAGAGCTGTGCGGCTTGCCTCAGTACTGACCCAGTGCCTATCAGGCCTCTGCAGAGTCCACACAAGCTCCATTATGCTTCCCAGACCAACTCATGGCCTGGGGAACTGGTGGCCAGATCTGCATCCTGACAGAGGAGAAACCTACACAATTACAGCACCTCTCGACACACCATGTCTGTTTCCCAAGAGCCCCCAGGGGGCCTGCAGGACAGGTAACAGCGTCTCCTCCATCTAAAAGGACCTGGGAATACCTGCAGTCCCCAGAACAGATCTTCTCTTCCCCCATGGTGTCTTCTGCTTCTTTCTGGTTCTAGGCTCAATGGGAGCATCTCTTCTGACACCTGCATTTTGTGCCCAGCTCGACAACACTTTTCAGAGGCAGGCAGCTGTATGCATGCAATTGTAGAACAGCCACATTTGTGCAGAGGGAGGATGTTTGGACCTAGCAAATTCTGAGAAAGCCGAAAGAAATCCAGACAACTGCTGAGAAAGCAGGCTAGTAAGCAGCCTCTTACTGTCTCCTGACCGATACGCTAAGACCTGTCCAATCCACTTTGGAGCTGAATTCAGTTCAGTGCTTTTCTTACAATTCTTCAGCTTTTCTGAAAACTACAACATCCCTTTGCTTGCCCTCCTCAATTTGCTGGGTCAGCCTTGCCTGCAGTGCTGATGTGAGCTTCCCTGGGGAAACTTCTACCTGGGACAGTGGGATTCAGAGCCTGTTCAAACCCACTTGATCTCTTCCGCTAGGCAACTTCTGATGCTACAGTATTTTACACTAATTGCATACAAACCTGTTATTAAAAAAAATGCAAAAGGTTACACTCTTCAGTGTCTTCTACTTTTATAACGTATTTGATGACACCCCCCGGGGAAAACACTCCCGCATGAACAAGTAACGACACAAGAGGAAAGTCTAAGTAGGGCAATCTGGGTATGGATGATAATTACCGACGCATAAAAATATATCATGAGATACGCTTAAATAACTTCACATGAGGCGGCACTTCTGGCTTAGTAATTCCTTCACCATGATATCATTTTTGTGCTCATACGCCAACTGAAAGTAGCTAAAAATCTCGGGACCAAACAGACCATGGAGTCAACAGGGGTGAGTCTGTGTCTTTTCTCCTGTCGCACTCTCACTGGCATTGAATTTGGCCCTAGAAAGCCAGTGCTGGTTTTCCCCGTGCTTCCTCTTCCTGGCAAACCGAGCTTCAGTTCACCCTGAACTACTGGACTCCAAATCAACAGACGTTCCCTCTTCACAGCTGACACACAATTTGCCTTGGAACAAGAGACTGACCAAGGTTTTTGTTTGTATGGGAAGCAATACCTTCTTTTAGTCTGAGCAAAAGAATCCCAAACTGAGATAATGCAGAAATCATTTATCCAGCTCTCAGGAGTACAGATTCCCCTTACAGATGCCTTGCGAATTTTGGGAACGAGTTGTGCCCTTTGGGCTGGCCTGAAGGAACACATCCTACAGTATTGCTTATCACCGTCCTCCTTCAAACTGCGTACTCACGTGCTACTTGACAAGCAGACACATCTCACTGAGCAGCAGCGTCTAAGACAACAGACAGACCCCCTGAGACATCTCCCAGCTGAGCAGAACATGCACATGGTTTTCTTTCTATCTACATCTCTGCCAATGCACCGAGACTCATTCTCTGCACAGGTCTACCACAGACTGCCTGGAAAAATTGATGAAAAGAGGCAACTTGAACACTACAGTCTGCCAGCACTGGCTCTGGAAGATTCCACCATGAGCTCAGAAAGTCCTAGAGAGCAAACTCCTAAAGAGGCATTACAAGAAGATGATGACTGGGCATGTCAACATTGCGGGCAGGAGGCCTGACAAGTAGGCAGGAGCCCGAGCTCTCCTGGAGACAGTGCACCAGGCAAACAGATATGTGTTCTCCTCCAAGTTTCTGGATCCAGGACACAGGAAGAAGCCAGAAACAAAAGACAGGCCTGGAAACAGGGACGAAGGATAATCAAAGTGTTTTACACCGTTGCAGGTGCACGTGTCTTGTGTAAGGATGAGCTGGTAGGCTTGAAGCACAGACAGCAGTCTACATACCTAAGCTTTCTACCTGAGCACCCATACCATGTCCCATACCAAGACTGAGCTGTGCTTTAGCTTGGGATTAATCTAAACTTCCTTGCAAGAAGGCTTGCTAGAGGGCTAAAAAGTGCTTAATGCTGGTCCTGCCATTTTCCATTCAAGACAACATCCTTCTTTAGTCCGCACAGTGAAGGTTCTTCCCCAGAGAGGTTCACAGGACCCAAAGCCCCTCCTCACATCCTCACACACACAGTGAAGATCCCAAAACATGTTATGGTGGAGAAGCTCACAGGAGGGAACTAAACCAAATACTCAGAGCACAGTGACAACCAGCTTGTAGACAGCTCACACTGTTCTACCAGACTGGGAACCGATGTCTAGCTAAACAAGCAAGAAACGATATCTGTAATGCTTCATACAACTCAAGTTTGCCTCCTGAAATACACAGCAATGGTAAAGTTTGTCAGTCTTCCAAAAGAAAGAAGTCCCTACCCACCTCACCAGCTCAAAATTAACAAATTTAGAAAATTAACAAAAATAACAAAATTAACAAATTAACCCTTTGTTTGGCTCAGACCAGTTCAGATCTCTGAGCAGTTCTGCCCAAATTTTCTGCTGCCCACAGCCAGTCTGAAATGTCTTTTCTACCTGAGTCCCTAGACACTGTTCTATTCCTTCCTTGCATAACGTGTATACAGTAGGAATAGCAGTGGCTTAATCTGTACTTTACACTCCTATTGTTCTCTAATGACCTGCTGCAATTATCCAAACTGAACTCTTCTGGCAGAGCACAGCATCATTTCTTAACTGGCTCAGTCTGTTCCCAGTGGGCTACCAACTCTATCTGGAAGCATTTTCTGCTGGTGAAGTGCCCTAGTGATCCTCTCAGCAGGGTAAGTCCAGCAGCAATGGGCTGAGGTGGAAACAACCACTCCTGCACGAGCAGCAGAGGGAGGGCTCTCCCAAGCATTCCTAGAGCTTCACACCCTGAGATGGAGAGAAACAAAAATACCATCTTCCCTGATAGAGGGAAGAAGGGAAAACAATGAAAATACTTTCCAGGTGCCCTACTACAGACAAGCACAATCGCGTTCAGACAGGAAGCTTCATTAGCAACCTCTTAGCTTTGGTGGGGTTCTGTGATTTGTTTTGTTTTTTAATAAGACACATTGCCTCTTTCCAGACTGGTTTGTTTTGGCTTCCTGTGCCAGTGAGACAGGAAAAAAAACGCAAAACCTTATCAAAAATATGATCTTTTCCCCCTGTTTTCCTTTTTTAAAAGCTGCTGAAATAAGGTGCACCAACAGCAATTACCTCCCTGTTCTTAATCCCTGGTTTGGATCTGCGAAGTGAAACTGAACTCCCTGGGAGCGCACAGCTAACTGAACTGTCAGAGCAGAGTGAGCACTGATTTTTTGAAAGTCAAGAGATTAGAAAGAGGTTGATCCTCCATTTTCTCTCCTGGCAAAACTGCTATCATTATCAACAAACGCATGGTAATTCAGGGACCAAGAGAGTCCATTTGAGAGAGAATTTTTACAACAACTGCTAATTTAATTTCAGATTCCTCACCATTGCAGTGGTTCTGTTGCACCTCCTGCACCCATTACCCAGGCATTCTGGAGTCAAAAGGAAAACTAGAGATAAGGTAGGCCCACTGTTGAATGAGACAAGAGCCATGGTGACAGAGGATATGGAGAAGGTGGAGTTACTAAATTCCTTCTTTGCTTAGGTCTTTCCAGCCCTCAGGAGTCCCACACTTTGGAGGTAACAGGGAAAGTCTGGATGAAGGAAGACCTCCCCTTGGTTGAGGAGGATCAAGTTAGAGATCAACTAAGCACACTGGGTAGCAGAGCCCTGGCACAGGCTGCCCAGAGAGGTGGTGGAGTCTCCATCTCTGGAGACATTCCAAACCCACCTGGATGCATTCCTGTGCCACCTGCTCTGGGTGACCCTGCTCCGGCAGGGGGTTGGAGGGGATGATCTCCAGAGGTCCCTTCCAACCCCTACCATTCTGTGATTCTGTGAATCCCCAGTGATGAAGACCCCTGGTGACCCATCCCCAGGCTGCAATGGACATTCCTGGGGAAAGAGCCGTTAAAGGCATACGGAGCCTTCAGGCTGAAAGGACACAGCTCCACACGTCTCTGCCACCAGCACTGAACAGCAGTCTGGGCAGCACAGGGACGAACAACCACCATGCCGACTTCCGGGCTGCCCTTCGCCATATAAGCGTAGCCCACCCTGCTCCTCAGAAAAGCCGCTGCAGTCTCTTCTGCCATGCGAGCCCACGGCCTCTGGCACCCTGCCAGACTTTTCCATTGGAGGAGGGGGGTGGGAAATAAGTACGCTGCAGTGTTTACAGAGATGGAGAGAGGATTAAAGCCTTTTGTGAGCAGCTAGTAACCCAAACCAGAGGTGCAGGGCAGAGACTGTGTGTCACGGCACCCAGAGTACAGAGTGGGATATTAAAGGCAGATTAGGATAATTTCACGTGCCAGACACCAGGAGAGACCTTGCAGTCCAAACATGCTTGAACTTGCTGATAAACCTGTTGCCTTCAGTGGATAGCCACCAAAGCAGGCTAAAAAGCTGGGGCCACAAAGCAAATGCCAGGCCTGATAACAGACATTTAATATTTATTAGTGCAGGGATATGAGCCCCTCTCTCTATACTTCTACTTTCACTAACAGCATCAGCCCTTCTGCAATCCCACCAGGAGAGAGGCCTTTCCCTGGTCAAATGGTTTGTGTCAGGCTGACACCAGACGCCTCTGTGTCTCACTGAAAGGAGCAGTTTTATGGCCAACTGCCAAAATTAGTTTATAACCTGTGACTGGTACCAGCAATCGCTATGTCTGACTGAAGGGAAGGTGCCCTGATCTCAGGTCTATGATTATATATGTCAGGAGAAGAGCTAACTGTATTACCATGCATACTGCTCACATTATCATATTAACCCCTCAAGCTCAAGACACACTGCAAAGAGCATCTGCCCTGAAGCGCGCAGTAAGGAGAGCTGCGGATGCACTGGCAAGGGCCTGCTCTAGTGCTATCCCAGCCTGGACATCACAGGCCAATGGCCTATTTTCATCAGATACAGTCTCCTCTGCAACTACTCCCTCTCTCTGGCCCTGGGCAGTTATTTCTGTAGACTTCTATAGCTTGTGGTAGAAGAGCACTTTGCATGTCCTACCTAACAGTCTGAAGAGCCAAACAAACGTTCATTGCTTTCACCAACACTAAAATGTTAGCCCTGTTTTTTACATTCATTGTCATCATTAAATGATCTCACACCCAGGAAGTTAGTGACTGTATGCAGCCAAAGTGGCACTGAAAATAACTGGATCCCTTAGAGGAAAAGCAAGCAATAAAATGGCAGAAGTTCTCTTTATGCTAAAGTTAGATCAAGGTCAGATTCACTAGCTCATGGTCTATGGATCTAGAGGACCGTATTTCCTAGCACATAGCACCTTCGCAGAGAACAGGATGCCACACAGAGATGAAGCATCTGAAGGACTGAAAACTACAAAAAGAGTTCAGAATCAAGGAAAAGGAAAAGGACAAAGGGGGAAATGCTCTAATGGAATAAAAGAAAAACCTATTGGATTGAGCCATCATATCAAGCAAAGTGGGCATACTTTAAATATTGCTTGATGTACCAGAAAGGAGAATGCTATTGAGTGACTGTGAAGTAAGAGAAAACTCACAGCAAGCAAACAAGGCCTGGGGAAGAACTTCAAGGGAAGGAAAGCCTTCCAGCAAATGCAAGGTAGTGGCAGGAAGATGGACATCCTTGGGACAGTCTGACTCCTGTGTGTCTTTTGCTATGGGAATGGAGATTGGGCTTCCAAAACGAGTTGCTGGCATACAAGAACTGCACGTAGTAGCATCCTAGTAGCACAAGGGTCCCTAGCACTGTTTCAGTCTCTATTGTATCCAAGATGCAAATTATTACAATCACCGCTGCGTTTAGGATACTGGCCTGGATATCCTCTCACAGTGTATCCTGGCCTGGGCCAGCTGAGCATCAGCAGGTTTTCAAAGATAACTATAGAAACAAGAAAAAGAGAAGGATTTTGTCCAGCCCTTCAATATAAGATTATTTCTGCTCATTCCACATACAGCCTTTCTGATCCACTCACACCATCAGAGTGGCCAGTGTCTTTGCTAATCCCACAGAGCTGCACACCATTTCATTCCAGCCTGATATCCATCACATTGAATGAAAAACAAGAGCACCAGTGAAGAAAAAAAAAAGCTTCTAGTTTGCTTTAGAAGGATTTCCTGGTTAAAGGGTTTCACCACAGCCCTCCCATGGCAGCCAGGGGTAATTGTTACTTGTGCTACATGATCTAGACATCTCCGTGTCAAATGTCCTGCAATCCTCCGTCTCGGTTAGAGGGACCTTGAGAAGCATTCATTGCCACAAGCTAGATGTCAACATTCTCTTGCACTATAAGAAGATACATATGAAGAGCCCAAAGAATCTCCACGTCATCTGTTCAACACAGTGGAGGGACCATAGTTTGTTTGAGTTTGACCATGTTTCTGGAAGATCTAGTGACACTACAATAATGAACACTTGCAAGGTCATCTTTGTTCTGTGATGTGTATCAACTCTATAGCTAGCCACTACACATCACAGGGTAAACCATGAGGGAGAAAACTTTCATGTATCCCACACTCAAGTGATAATAAGAGACAAAAAAAGAGTTGAAGAGCCTTCTTTCTAAATAACAGCCTGGTAACTTTGCAGGTGTGGCTATAGCAGAAGCACAACAGGTCCAGGCAACAGTACCCAGGAAGAGGCTAATAGAGGAGTCTCAGTTGCCATAGGAGGAACACAAGGAACCTTGCATCAGTTTGCCAGATGCCCTGGAGATGTTACCTTAAAATAAACAGGAAGGATTTATAAATGACCAGAATTATGATTTACGAGGTGCAACAGATTTTCTGGGAGAACTGAAACTGAACCCATAAAAGTATCAGCCTGTTCCGGAAGGACTGTGTGCTTCAAGGACATAGGCGCTGGCTGCAGGGTCCAGGGAGAATGGAAAACTCAGATCTACAGAAAGTTCCAGCAGTGCGGAGAAGTAGCTGTGGGGACAAAAGTGCAAACTGGAACATACTGAGGACAATCTGCTGAGACAGGAACAGTGCAGGTGACTGACAGACTTACTTTCAGGAGGGACTCAGTGTGGAGGACTGGAGAGAACACAAACATGGGTGAGGGTGACTGACCCGAAAGGGTTTGGGACCCTTCAGAGGGGTACTAGGAAAGTTGAAATGCTGATTTCAGAAAGGCAAAGCACCATAAGCTCTGAGCTTTGGTATGAATATCTTGGAAGGCTGAACTACAGAAACAAAGACCAGCAACAGATCTGTTAGTTTGTGGAAGAAGCAGGCCTTGAACAAGCTCTCTCGCTGCCAGGGAAAAGGCAGGAAGAAAAGGAAGGGCCCAATACAGCTCCACATGAGATCCTTGTGGAGCTCAGGAGGAGGAACTGACACTAGGTTAGATTACAACAGGTAACAGTTAAAAGCACAAAAGGACAAAGCTGAAAAGCCAACGCACTTAGCTTTAGAGGAACAGCGAGGGTGAGAAACTGTACTAAGCCCATGAGTCATGAGAGGGAGACGTGGCCTGTCCACTGCTCAGAGCTGGAAAGCCATCAGCTGTCTTGGATAAATGTTGAAGGTCACAAAGACCAGTGTGAGAAAAAAGCAACAGCTGATGCAGCACAGGTATTCTCAACTACAAGAGGACAAGATTTAACCCCAGATAAGGCAAGAGCAGAGTAAGGAGTACTCTTCTATGATGTGAAGGGT
Organism: Larus michahellis; assembly: GCF_964199755.1. Taxonomy (NCBI): domain Eukaryota; kingdom Metazoa; phylum Chordata; class Aves; order Charadriiformes; family Laridae; genus Larus; species Larus michahellis. Next base: position 836,004 of record NC_133906.1, on the reverse strand, counting down.
TTCCAATGAGATGTGCCTGATAAGCCTTATCTTAAGGCACTGATGCAGGTTGCTGGGTTTTTGGACTCCAGAGACAACCAAGTACCCTTAGAAGGCCGCAGAGAGCACAAATGGAGTGGTGCTTTACAAAATGGAAGAAAAGAAAATCTGTGAAATTACATACCCACTGTCTTAGTTTTCATTACCACAAGCACTAGAGGCAAGCAAGGAAGGGTGCAGGAACTAACAACCTCTTCAGACCAACCCAGCTTCCCTGGACAGTCAGGCAAAAGAATTTTGTAGGAAGGAGAGACACCAGTTATCAATTCTAGATAGTAAGACTTTTGATATTTGTTTGGCAATAGTCTCCTAAGCAAGCTAAGGGAGATCCAAATGGCAATATGATGGGAGAACATTTAGAAAAAACATATTCAAAGAGTAGTCATAAATGGCTCATTGTGTGAAGGAAGAAGCATCAAGTCAGGATTCACAGAGATGGGGTTTGGGTCAATCCTAATCAGCCTTTTTACTTACAGCCGGATAACAGAAAAGGAAGCAGGTTTATTCATCATGCAGATGATGCCAGCACAGAAGAGGCTGCCAGTATATCACAGGACAGGCTTTGGATTCAAACCAATCTCAAGAACTTGGGAGATGCAGTCAGAAAAGAAATAAGAAACAACTGAGTCAGTGTGAATACACCATGCCGGACCTCAGCAGGGGAGTCAGCCCCACAGGCAGAGAAGAGGAAGAGAAGGATCTAGAAGGTATTGTGGGTTACAGCCTACACAGGAGTCCGTGCCCACTGATGGGCATAGGGGCAAGGGGGCATGAGTCCCATGGCTCCACAGATGAAGACTCCACATCCTCTCTGGGCAACCCGTGCCAGTGTTTGATCACTCTCACAGTACAAAAGGGGTTTTTCATTCAGATGGAACCTCCTTTGTTGTCTCTGGTCCTGACAATGGACACTACTGAGAAGAGTCCCTCTTCTTCGTTCCCTCCCATACACATGGATAAGGTCCCACTGAGCCTTCTTTTCTCCAGACTGAACAGTTCCAGCTTCTCAGCCTCTCTTCATATGAGAGATGCTCCAGTCTCTTAAGCACTCCTGGGTTCAATTTGTTTAAGTGCTCCCTAACCTGAGGGTAAATCTTCCTTGCTCCAGATTTTTCCCCTGGTCTCAGGGTTTTGGGATTGATGAAGGCTGGTCTTACCAGTAAAGACTAAAGCAAAGAAGGCATCGAGTACCTCAGCTTTTTCCATGCCTTTTGTTACTAGGTCCCCAGCACCATTCAGCAGTAGGCCCACGTTTCCCCTGGTCTTCTTTTTGCTGTTTACGTACTTGCAGAATCCTTTCTTGTCACCCTTCACACTCCTCACCAGACTCAACTGTAGGTCACCCTATCCCTGCAAGATCAGACAGCAACTCCATACTCCTCCTAAGTCACCTGCCTTTGCTTCCACCTCTTGTATGCCTCCTTTATATGTCTGAGTTCAGTTATGAGCTCCTTGCTCATCCATGCAGGCCTTTGCTCAGTTCTACCCCTTCAACATTTACTTCTTCTTCAGGTCCTCACCTAGGTCTCTTGATGGGGAATAGCTTCGTATAGCTTCGTTACTCCAAGCCACGTTGTCTAAAACCAACCTCCAGCCCACCAGCTAGATTTTTCTGATGTCCTATGGGTATTCAGCTCCCCATCACAACAGATCTTCTTATATTAGCCAATTGTGGCATTTGCCTCTGTTTGCTATGTAAGTGGAGCAGATGGAAAAACCACAAAGGAAGTAGCGGTAGCTAAGTCTCCCCTCTTACCCTATTCACCCATTTAAAGCCTTGCTGCACAACATGATATGTTTCAACACCTGCAGTGATAAATAGTAGCACAAACCAGGAACAACCACTTGGTCATGTTTATCCTCAAGTGTTCCTTGGTCGCATTGCAACCCACAATAGCATTCGTTAACAAGTGTTAGAACATAGTTACAAATTGCAGCAAACACAAATGCTCCGTCAGTGTTATTGCAGACTTCATTAATGATGATCCTTCACATTTCAGCAACAGCCATTCAAGGATCTGAAAACATTTATATGCCTCTGTGAGCCAAGTGTCACGCTCCATGTGTGAGCCAGATGTTCACAACATCGTTTCACAAATGAGGGAACGAAGTTCACAGGACTGACTCCAGACCCCTTTCCTCCCACTGAGTAATCCACTGCCCACCAACTAGTCATAGGGGAATTATCCAATTCGAGGCAAGGCAGGATACCATTATGGTCTCTTTGTTTCCTTGCATTGTCTCTATTCCCTTGCTCCTCATCTTGTATTTAGATTCTAGGCCTGGAGGGGTACCTCTGAATGTGCCCACTGCAGCGCATCACGGCACAGAGATGCAACTTAGCACTACTTCGTACCGCCATGCAATCAGCAATGGTACCAGAATCTGCGTAACTGAGCTCTTGAAGGAGATCTCCAGCAGCTGCATGCGTCAAACCAGGCCCCTTATAGACAGAGCAAGCCCAGATAATTTCCAGTAGCAGCAAACCCAACTAAATCCAACATCTCTCCCATTCTAGCCATCTCCCCCACAGAGCATACAGTGCCTGCACTTGGCAGGGCCCTGTCCACCTTCAAAACCTTGCACTTCCAAGAGCCAAAAGGAGAGTCAAGAAAGTAATTCCCACTTAGCAAACTGACCCTTTTAAGGTGCTTAGCTCCTCCCTCTCCCCTCAGACCTTGCTGGGACAAGAGATTCCCTTGCAGCTAGAGAAACACCTATGTTCATGAAGCCAAAGAGACTGCAGCATCCCTCCTACATGCCTCCTGCCATACTGCTCCACCAGCTGGGTCTCTGCATCATGTCATTTTTTCAAGATTAAGGAAAAATCACATGCTGCTCCCTCTAGTGACAACCTGAGCACATTTAAGCAGTCTGGCCATGACTCGCAGCACCACTGCAATAGTTGTTTTTAGACACAACAGGCAACATTTTTACACGGCGACCCACTCTTTGGCATCTATAGTCTTTCTCTCATGCCTTTAGCATATCCAAACCTACCTTAGTTGCTCTCTCTGAGGCTGCTGCTCTGCAAGCACAGGTCTCACCAAGCTCAAGAGGCTGCTAACAGGATCTGCAGAGCTTCACCAGTCCTCAGTTAAAATCTAGTCTGAGCTGAGAGTGACCTCAAGGTAAAAGCACTGGGTGGCCATGGCCACCTGCGCAGGGTCATCACGTGTGCACTCTGCAATTGGTACTCGTTGATCAAATAAAAGCCAAGTTCAGGAATTAAAAGCAGCTACGCAACAGGGAACGGCCACAGCTTCAAACCAGCATTCCAGCTGCTGCATTCATTTCAGGGACAGCAGAAGGTTGTTAAACCCAGGTTTAGACACCATAAACTAGAAACAAAAATGGATATTACAGCTTTATGGATAAAAGCAAATTGAGCTGAGCAATGAAAACAAATGAAGGGAGGTTGAAGTTAACATAACCATTGCCTTTCTACTAATTCTAAACCATTAAGTAGTACAGGTGAAGCTCAAGCTGAAAAGAAGCATGTGCACTGAGAGACCACAACCACCTCACTTCTGCAGCCCCTGATGGAGGCAGCATAAACAACTCTGCACAAGTCCTTCATACTTGTTCTCCAATCAAGAAGAAACATAAACAGATAGCTGAAGAGGAGGGCAGTCATTTATTTCTTGAAATTCACCAGTATACTGGTTTGGGCTGGGATAGGGTCGATTTTCTTCATAGTAGCTTAGATGGCGCGATGTTTTGGATTTGTGACGGAAAAAGTTTTGATAACATAGGGCCGTTTCAGTTATTGCTGAGCAGTACTTACACAGTGTCAAGGCATTTTTTGTTTCTCACACTGCCCCACCAGCAAACAGGCTAGGACAAGAAATTGAGAGGGGACGCAGCTGGGACAACTGACCCTAACCGACCAAGGGGATATTCCATACCATATGACAGCATGCTGAAAAACAGCGGGAAGAAGAAGGAAGGAGGGGACATTCGCAGTTACGGCATTAGTTTTTCCAAGTCACCATTTCGCGTGATGGAGCCCTGCTTCCCTGACAATGGCTAAACACCTGCCTGCTGATGGGAAGGAGTGAATGAATACCTTATTTTACTTGGCTTGCATGCGCAGCTTTTGCTTCACCTATTACACTGTCTCTATCTCAACCCATGAGTTATCACACTTTCACCCTCCCGATTCTCTGCCCCCTCCCACCGTGGGGGAGTGACTGAGCAGCTGGTAGTGCCGAGCTGCCTACCAAGTGAAATCACAACACCAGTTCCCTTGCTTACCTGTCTCTCCCATTGCAAGTAAATAACCTGCCAAGGTACCAAACTCCCCTGGCCCAGGAACTCGGCCATCTGTGGAGAAGCAAAGTCTGGCAGCCCCTTCCAGGGCTGGCTGGTGCATACGCATGTACCTAACTGCCGGCACATCTTCTTGCCAGTCCCTTTCACCAGCTCTAGGTCATGCCCTTGCAAACACTGACCTGAAGCATGTCACTAACTGTCCCCTGCATGGGAAAGAGTAACACACCTGCTGTCCGTTCCCATTCACGCCAGAGTGTCAGCGCTGAGGGACAGAGGAGAATGCAGGCACTGGGGTGACAGTCACGCAGCCACTCGCCGGCAAGGCGCAATGCAGGCAGGCAGGTGCTGGCATTTCCCAGCCCACGATCAGCTGCATGCAAGGGCCTAGCCCTGGATGACTCTGACTGGCTCCTCAGTCCTGCACCTGCCTGTATGGCATAGACATATGCTTGGACTCCATCAGAGAAGCTTGCCGGGACCCCTCAGAGGGGCCACTGTCCCCTCTGTGCCACCAGCCCTGTCGCAGAGCCACACCCAACCGCAGTCAAAGGACCAGCACCAGCAGGATAAAAATGAGATTTTGCTCTTTCTTTTTCTGTCCTTCCAGTTCCAGAAAGTCTAGGAATGGCCCCAAAGCACTGACACTGCTTCCTGAGTTTGCAGGGAGCCCGAGAAAGCTGCTTGGAAGGGGGAGGGCCATACCAACAGGGCTTCAGCCCCCATCTTACCCACACCATGGCTGCTCAGGGGGAAGGAGGGAAGCATCACATAGCTGCTGCCAGCTCTCACCAAATCGGCAACGCTGGCTGCTTCAATTCACGTTAATCTGCCTTATACCAAAGAATCCCAGAACCACACAATAGTTGGACCCTCCCTCAGTCCCCATGGCATCGTCCTTCCCCGACACCTCTCTCTCTGCAGTGCCACCCACATGATGGCCGCCTTATTCCCACATCCCCCAAGAAAAACAGCCATCAGACAGGGTGCTGGGGGAAAGGCAGGGTAGTCAGAAAGGCACCAGGAGTAGCAGAGGCCTGGACATGGAGAAGGGAAGATTCAGAAGTGCGGAGTGAGCAGGAGCAGGGGTGTGGAAGCTCCCCGAGGGACACAGGCCACAGCAATGGGGAGCTGGCAATGGGAATCAATGGGAAGGCTCCACAGCCCTGAGGGAAGCCAGGGAGCCTGAGGGAAGGCCATGGGAACCGAGGGAAGGGCATGGGACCTGAGGGAAGGGCATGGAGCTTGCAGGAAGGCCGTGGAGCCCCAGGGAAGGGCATGGGGCCTGAGGGAAGGGCATGGAGGCTGAAGGATGGGCATGGGGCTTGAGAGAAAGCCATGGGATCTGGGGAACGGCATGAAGCCTGAGGGAGAGAGAAAAAATCATGGAGCCTGAGGGAAGGGCATGGAGCCTGAGGGAAGCCATAGAGCCTGAGGGAAGCCATGGAGCCTGAGGGAAGGGCATGGAGCCTGAGGGGAGGCTCTGCATCCCTGAGAGCTGGCCCTGGAGCCGGGGGAGCTGTAGGAGAAGGGCAGGAGATCCGTGTGCCTCCTGTTGGAATGGCGCACGCACGGGCAGGTATCAGCCACCACAGAACCCCACCTGGTGCCACAACCGACCCGGGACAGAGAGGGTCTGTCCCACTGAGGCCATCCCTCCTCCCTGCTTCACTGCGCACCACCAGAGCCAGAGGCACCCCCCTCTGAAGTGACCGGCAGCTTTGAGCCCAGCTGTGCTGCCGCTGGCCATTCCCTCACCTGCCACCGTGGCCTCGGCAGGGCAGGGTGCTGGCCCCAGCAGTGGAGGCGGAGAGGATCCCTGAAGGCTGGGGAAGCTCCAGCCACCACGGGATGCTGCAGCGGGCAGCGCTGAGACAGCACGTCTGCCAGGGCAGGTCCCAGAGGACAGGGCACAGTGGGTGGGAGAGAGACAGACAGCAACGTCGGCACCCAGGCAGGCATGGAGAGACATCTGTCACCTGCTACTGCTCCTGGGAACAGCGGCAGAGGATGGTGGGGATGCTGTGTGCGCTTATTTAATGCCATTTAATTCTCAGCACTACAGATATTAAAAATTAATTAATTAAAATAATCACAGTGCCATGGCATCCCTGTGTCCACTGCAGACAGGAAGTCTGCTGCAGAGCAAGCTGTGGCCGGGTCTCCTTGACCCTCATCATGGGAGCAGGAGACCATGTCTGCTGGGCTGGGTGACAGGGGACAAAACCGGGGGAATGGGCTGCTGTGCAACAGACCAGCACAGAGAGGAGGGGACGCTGTGTGCAATGTGCTACAGTGACAGGGCCAGCATGTGACATGCTGACTCCTAGCGAGCCAGAGCAGGAGAGCAAGACACCGAGTCTTAGCACACCCGTGAGGCACCAGCTCCCAGCAGGACACGTGAGCCTCACCAGCTTCTCATGAGGAATGGCCAGCATACACTGCACTGGCTCCTAGCAAGGCAGGGCTGGAGGGCAACACACACGCTCCTAAATGGACACGTGGGATCTACCAGCTCCTGGCAGGACACATGTGACATGGTGAGTTCCAGCCAGAGAGGGCTAACCTGTGATGCTCCCAGCTGATGCCCTGACTGCCAGCAGGATGCATATGATGAACTGACCCCCAGAGGACACGTGATGCATTGGCTCCCAGTGGGGCTGAGACCCACAAGATGCACCAACTCCCAGTAGGACACAAGGGACTGACTGATTCCCAGCAGGATACGTGCAGGGCCAAGACTCTCAGTGGGACACACATGACACACCAACTCCCAGCAAGACACAGGCAACACAACACCTCCTGGTAGGGCAGAGCGAGTGTGGCAGCTACCATCGGAATACATGCAAAACACACTGAATCCCAGCAGGGCAGAGCCTGTGTGACACACAGACTCTCCTCAGAGCATGTGTGCTGTGCCAGCTCCCATCAGGATGTACGTAATGCGCCAGGACCCAGCAGAACATGGCCTGCCGGTGACACACCAGCTCCCAGCAGGGCAGTTGTGATGCAGTGACTCCCACAGGACACCTGTGATACACTAACTCCCAGCAGGAGATGTGCAGTGCAGTGACTGCCGGTGAGACACGCGTGATGTGCCAGCTCCCAGTGAGACGTGCGATGCACTGACTCCCAGCAGGACACACGTGGTGCACTCACTCCCAGCAGGATACTCACAGCTCACCAGTGAGACACGTGCAGTGCAATGACTCCTAGCATGGCCAGGTCAGTGTGTGAGGCGCAGGCCTCTGGTATAACATGTGTGAAGCACTAGTTCCTACAGGTGCCGTGTGTGAGACACCAGCTCCCTAATGACATGCCAGCTCACACTGGAAAAGGGCTGGCGTGCAATACACAGGTCCCTCTGTGCCCTGCTCCCTGTCCAGGAGAGCCCTGGGCCCTGTCCTGGCAGAGGAGGGGTGCACGGGCAGGCCAGGCTGTGTGGCTGGGGGGACAGGGACACCATAGCAGGGCTCCCAGTGCCACCTAGTGGGGGACAGGAAAGGCTCAGGAGCCACCCATCCCGGAGACCTGGGTGCTGCTGGGCACAGCAGACTTTCTGCAGCCAGGCCAGCCTCTCCCACCACCCTGCCAGACCTGCCTGCCTCCAGCAGCCACCCCCGTCCCACACACTGCAGCAGGCCAGCACGTCCTACGAGCTCTGCTCCCACACGTGCCCATCCTGGGCCCTGGAAATTGTATAAAGTACTGCCATGGGAGGGACAGAGGAATTTACTCCAGGCGCAGTCTTGTTAATCACGTCAAGTACAGTCCTGTCGAGTTACTGGGTTTCTATCCTGCAGGGGGTGAGCACAGAGAGACCCGGTCGGAGAGCCATAGCTTCTGCTCATGAGCTGCAGTGTCCGGAAAGCATTAGAGCCGCTCTCGTAAGAGCATGTTTCAAGAAAGCCCCCCAAAAGTACTACATCTGAGGCACACACTGATGATGCCTTTTTTATCTGCCCAGCTACCTGCGAATTAGCCCTCACCTGTGTACGTTAACTCTGACACACACAGTCATGCATATAAAAGAATGCACCACAGACACATCAGCCAAAAAAAACTCCGGCACGGTAAACAGCTTGTGTCACTGCACAAGTTTTATTTCATAGGCTTTTTCCCCAAAAAACAGACCAGAGGTTCTGGGAGATGGAAACAGCAGATGGGGCCATAAAGGTGCAGTACAGAGTTGTGTGAAAGTTTACACATGGGAAGGCTAAAATCGAGTAACAAATGCAATTTAACATGGAGCGGGGGGAGGATGAGTGGATTTGCAATCCTGGTGCACGTGAATGTAATCTTTCCTTCCATCTCTCCACCCAGCAGGCAACCATCGATCTCTTAAGCCATCTCTCCACTCATCTAGAGCTGTTTAATCACTTGGCATTTTCTTCCATTCCATCTGCATCCTCAGTCTCTTCCTTCCTCACATGTCCTCAGCCTTAAAACAATCCCTAGGATATTAAATAGAAAACCATGACACCTTGTGGAACAGATGGAGCCTTTTCCAGATAAAGGCACCCTCACAAACATCGGTGTGTCACCCAGCAGGTCTGCTCAGCGTAGTACAGCCTAGACAGTGAAAACAGACCAAGCAAAGCCCCAAAAACTACCAGTTTCCAGTGGGTGCCCCAGGTTCACCTACTGATCAAACCCAACCCCTCTTTGCTCAGAGGATCAGCTACCAGATTTTTGTTGGCCTTAATCATGGTTAAGCTGAGTGTCTCTCCAGGGAGTTTTTCCAGGGAACTCAAATCCCTGCAAAAATTACATGGGCTGCAAGATGCTCTATTATCCTCATGATCCATGAAGGGAAAGGGTGAGGCTAGAAAATCAGACCCATCATGGTGATGATCTCAGCTAGGCTGGATCCCAAGCACTTCTGCAGTAATACATGAGACAAGTCGAAAAATGGGGAGAGAGGAAATACAAAAAGAGGTGGCCAGAGAGTTCAAGGCAACAGGAGGGAAGGAGCTAAGAAAAAGTCCTGTCATTAAGAAGTACAATCCAGGGCCTAGGCAGGCTAATGGCTTGGGCACATCCCTCCAAACATGAACAAAGTCAAGACACCAGATGAGCAGCTCAGGTATATCCAGAAAGGCAAATGACATCCCCACGGGATCACACAGTCCTGAGCCCCTGCTGCCTAAGACAGCCCCTTCTCACCTACAGCAAAAAGCCTGCAGGATCCCAATGAACCACCAGCTGGTCCCCGAGCACTTAAACTGAAGGCTGTCCTCTTCCCATGAACTCACCTCCTCTGCTCTCACATGTCCCAGCTGCCAGCCTACTGCCTATTTTAAAAACAGCAGAACTTGGGATCAAAGTAGTCAAGTGAGCTGTGGTGGTCCAATAGGCTTCCTCATGACTAGCGTCCTCCAAGAGCTGCCCTCTCCTCCCAGAGCAGCACGGTCTGAAAAAAAAAAGGAAAGAGACGGGGGCAAACATCAGTCTCAAAGCTGAACTTCTCCAGGTGCTTAGGACCAGGCATTATTTTAAGAGCACTTACATGAGAGAAAGAATAGCTTGGGAACTGCTAAGGAGAGACTTGGCTAGGTCCTCTCCAGGTCACCGAGCACACGCAGGGCAGCAGAAGCAGCTCCGGGCTCTTGGCTCTGTCAAAATTTGGTGGCAAAACTGAAAAATGTGGTAGAAGACATTTTGATTTTGCAAATTTTGCCAACCTGTGAGGACATGCTGGTGGTGATGAGCTGCAGGTGGTGAGCTGGACTCGGCACAGGTGAGGGTGGTCAGTATGTTGTGGGGAAGTAACGAGGAGATTGGGAGAGACATGAACATAGCAGGGCTAACACTGTTAGTAGGAGAGAGGAGAAGACTGGAGAAAGTGTGTTTGGGAGTGGGATTATGGGATCCTAGAAGAACTCAGGGACAGTCAGACCCATCAGATTCTAAACAGTCCAAATGATCAGAGCGATCAAGCCCCTGCTGGTGCATGACCTGTCCCCACGGCAGAGAATGATGAGAAATACAGCAGGAGGCTAGAGTGGCTTCACACTACCTCCAGGCCAGGTAGACCAGCTGGCCTTCAGTGCTGCACACTCAGGCAAGCCCTGCTTCCCTCAGCAAAAAACCCCAGAGGGCTGGCCCTACCATGCTTGAATGTGACAGCTGGCATCTGCATAGGAAAGGGACCCTCAGCGTGACACGTCATCATCTAAATCCCAAGGAAGGTATTAACATCTGCCATCTGGCTCTAGAGAGGCTTTAAGTGTCTTCGGGAATGAAACAGATAACCCCAACATGATTCGAGAGGAGGAGCCTCCCCCCGACAGACAGTGGCTCCAGACACTAGACACTCCCTACATCAAATAGGTTTTGGGTCTCAAACTAGACCCCTCCATAGACAAGCGGTCTCCTACTTGTCCATGCAGCCCAGGGCAATGCTCATCAGGGAGGCAAGAGGAATAATAGCTGGGATGGACAGGAGGGAGGGCTCAAACAAACATCTTTGGAGGGTACCGAGGCATTGCTAAGCTCCCTCTGGGTATGCCTGCACTGCCCAACGGCTTTCCTCCCTGTCCTGCTCCCAGGTCGCAGTCTCTGACTGCCCATCCACACTGCAGGTACAGCTTTTTGCACATGGGCTGTAGTTAGGAGGAGATCGGTTCAGCCTCTCCTAGGTGATGGGTCACTGCGTATGATGGATCGCGCTTGGGCTGCCAGACCTCTTTGAGATCACAGGAGTCTGGGTCTGCTGAAACCCCAGCAATTACTGATGGTGTCTCAGAGCCAGTGAGTACTTCAAGGGGCCCAGAGCAGACCTGAACCAAAGATTACACAGCGTGGAAGTGGACATCCCCAAGCACTGTGAACTTAAGCCACTCTTCATCGTGTGGCACGTGAGTCAGGGACTGCTCACAGAACAAACTCCCCTGGTAGTAGATGCTGAAGCTCTGTTTGCAGCACTGGAGGCAGCTCAGGCACCTGCACCTGCCCCATGGTACAAGTTCTAGTGGGTCAGAGCAGCAGGCTGCCAAGACTAGTGCTCTTCCCAGCAGTGGCAGCAACTTGGTAAAGGCCACAAGAAATGAGGACTATAGAGTGATCCCACCCCTGACATTGCTTTTCCAGCTGCCTGCAAACTGCTCCTCAGGCTTCGTGAGCTAGAGGTTGTAGTTGCCCTGCAATGTCTAACAGCACTGCTCAAGAGGTTACGACACATTCTGACTCCTGCCTTTCAACAGGGAGTGAGCAATCCCTGTGCATCTCATCTGTAAGGGATGGCAAGGCCTCTTTGAAAGCTTGTCAAAGAGAAGTTGCATACAAGTATCTCCAAGTTTAATGTTACTTCTAACCAGCATGCTGAAACAAGCGGTGTGCCAGGTTGTCCCCCCCTGCAGTACTGGGAACCCGCAGACAAAGAGCAGACTACCTCCAGATGGGCAGCAGAGTAGCAAAACCTGAGGCTGATGACCTCCAAACCAACATGCCGCAAACTCATCGTGTCTCACAGGGATCCCAGCAGACAAGTCTTAGTTTATGTCTTCTACATAGTGACCACCAGCCATAAAGAATCAATGCTGGCCTTTACACTACCTCAATACCTCTCTGCTCCGCAAATCAGAGAAGCAGCGTTTCCCTGTATATCAGCACAAATACACTACCTCAGACAACTTGGAGTTGACAATATTCTATTCTTGCCTGTTGAATACTGAGGACTTGCTACCAAGGTAGGCCCCAGCTTACTGCTTTCTGGGTATGAAAGCAAAGAAACACGAAGAAAACAGCAGCTCAGCTTGAACTGTACTTTTTCTGAGCATCAGTCACTCACTATAATTATTTAGATCCCTAAAATACACAAGAAACTAAGAAAAACAACAGCCACAAGCTAAGATGACTGCACTCTATCAAAAAAGCTTTTATCTCTATGCAATGAATAAATAACTCTGACGTAACTACATACAGCAATTTTTCATCAGATGTCTGAGTTTCAAACTCCCTCTCCAGACCTACTCTCATACATCTCTCGGCAAATGTGCTGATGGAAAACCACTGGCCACATTCACAAATGTGTCTAAAATATAGCACATAAATCCACGAGAAACTGTTCCAAGGACCTACCACGCCACCTCCTCTTTCTATTGCAACGCCACCTCAGCATCTCTGTGCACTCCGTGGGTATTTTAGCCCATAGCCTCACCACGGAAAGCACAATACTGCTTTTCCAAGGACAGACAAGAGATCAAAAGCTGAGTGGATATTCCCAAAATCCCTCAGATGTCTTGAGGTTGAAAAAAACCCCCAGAGCCTTCAAAGGCAGCTTTCCCAGGTGTATGGCCAACAAACTCAGTCTGTACCCAAACCAATGCCAGTAGCTGATGGACACTATTCGTCTCCAGATTGCTACTCAAATGGATTCAGAATCTGGTGATTTTGTGTGTTCCTGGCCTCTGACTGCAAGACAATGCAAACAACTAAACAGGCTATTTCCGCACTAACAATCGGCCCTTTTTGGGGAAGGCTCTTTCATATCGGGCAGCCCATATTGCCACTGCTTAATCAGGCCGAGATTTAAGGAAGCCCGCTGTGAGATGACACAGATTGCTTCCTCCCTCGGGAGCTGTCGAACACCACGGTCAGTGTGTAACTGGCAACCCCTGCAAAAAGAGTCCCCATTACACCCAACAGCTGAGCCCTCTTCTTCCTCTGCCGGCACTTGGCCTCCACAGACTTGGACTGAGCCAAGGGGCTCCATGTGCTCAGCCATCCCACATGTTGACTCCTCTCTTAACGCCTCAGAAGTCTTAACTGGCCACAGCACAGTGATGGGAAAGCAGGCAATGACAGAGGGAATGTGTAGCTGCTCACGCATCTCCTCTGCCTCCCATGTCAGCCCTGGAGACAGAGCCTTGTCTGGGCGTGGATGACACCATCTGCTCAGTGTCTGGCAACTCCAGGCAGGCAAAGGGCAGGGAAGGCTGCCGCGTCCAGCCGCCTGCCACCCAGGCAATTCCTGAACGTGCTGAGCAGCCAGAGCAGGGGAACTCTGGTCAAGAGAGACAGCCAGCAGCAAGGGGAAAGGAGAATGGAGCCCATTCCCAGGATAGGTCTGGGACAGCGCACGAGGCTCAGACCAAACAGTTCCAGATAGCTGAGACCTTTTGATCCCCCCACTTCAAGGCCTCTGTGGAAGACCCACCAGATGCCCCACAAGAGGCATTGGTGAGCGGTTGTGCCTCCAAAGTGTGCAAGTCTGCTAGGGCCCTGGATTTACCCTCCTGTCAGGGTGCTGGAGCTGAGCAGTGTGCCTTCTCACATGGACCTAGCAGGAGTTCAGCAGCCTTATTCCATCCTGGGTGTTAAAGCTGCCATTCAGATGCAGCAATTAGGCATGCAGGACCCCCAGCCACAAGTACCTCCAAACCTTCTTCCAGTGGGGTAGACAGAGTGTCCCAGGCAACAGCCTCATGAGCACCATCACCACCCCACACCTCAAGACACTTCCAGCCTGTCCAGCAGCTTCTACCTTTGGGTCCCTATCCCAAAGCTCAGCTTGTGCCTGGGAAACGCTTCCCCCAGATCAGAACCTGCCATTACTCCATGCCCAAAGTCTCCCCTGATTTAACAGACCAAATCCTCAGCTTGTACAAATGACTTTGCACAAACACTACAACTGTGGCTACCAATGTGAATGTCTTCATCAACCCTCTCAGCCCAGGACCTGCTCCAGGATGTCCTTGGTTATATTTGGTGCTGCACCTTGCACCAAGCAACTGTGAGCGGGAGGTTGGACTGAAGCCCTCCGGATCCCCTTCCACACCTATTCTGCAGATTATTTACCCCCCGAATGTGAGTTTAGGGAGCAATCTCTTGTCTGCAGGGAGATCCTGAATGGCATCCGCTCACAAGGTTGCTTCTAGGGAGGTATGGGGCAGTCCCTTGTAAGAAGTGCTGCCTTTTCAGGTCCCTCCAGCCCTTTCTGGGGCATGTCCCTATCCCAGAGCACAGCTCATCGCTTCTCTCAGTCAGTCATTCTGAATCCTCCACAATCTCCTGAAATTCACAGCACTAGTGTTCATGTAAGAGGACACAGCTAGCTCTTAACAGGGTTCCTCATCTTGTAGCAGCTTAAAGCATAAGGAGCCTCCATGCATCTGGGTGAAAGTGGAGATCAGGAGCGCTGCAGAACTGGCCTGCAAAATGGAAATTGCTGTGCGATGTCAGAGCCCTTGCAAGCCTCCAGGCCCGTGTCCAGACCCACCACTGTTACAACCTGTTTGACCACTGTCTTTTACCGAGCCACTCAGTAGCATCCCTGCATGGGATATCTCTGCAGCCTGGAGATCACGACCGCTTCGCCTGGCAGCCACGCAAGAAATCAACTAAAAGTTGCAGCAAGCTCTTGACAATGCTGCACAGTGATAGCTGCCCGTCATTGGCTTCCCCGCCCCTGGAAAACAATCCCATGGGAAATTCTTTGAAATCACCCAAGGAGCAGAAAAAGTAGTTTTAGAAGGGAAAGTCTCAGCAGCTTTCCCTGAAGACATTGCTTATGATTATTAAAATATATATATTTATGGGGTCTGCACATGAGTGGTTACACAGGCATGACCACAAAGAGCAGACACCTACACAGCAAACCCAAAGAAAGTATTGGTTTCTTGGTGTCAGCTCTGCCAAAGTAGAGTTGGGCTAAAAGTGATGGAATTAACAGCACTGTGCACAAATACACCATCCTAATTGGAGAAGGGCTGCTTCTGTTTCCCATGCATTCGTAAAACTTAATCCTTTAAAGGAGTTGGGGATGTATATTTTTACTGCAACTGAAATGTATCCTGGTTGTTTCAGCTTGCAGATTAAGAACAGGGTGTGTAGGAGACCCCAGCCTTGCTCCCAGGCTGCTCCTGCATCCCAGACCAGTTTCCTGGATGGAACTGGAGATCCCACACCGGCGTGCCCGGCCAGGCTCTGCGGGAGCAAGACAACTCCGACAGGGAGAGCCGGCTACACAGGAGCCAGGAACCAGAAGGAAACTAACAGGGCAGCACCAAAACTGACAGCTTCTCGCACCTTCTCCGAACTGGGGAGATGAGGGAGTACCACGAGGTGGAATAAAAACAAGGACAAGTGCACTTGGTTTCTAAATGTTCCCTGACTTCACCTCATCAGCCATGCTATTAGAAACAAATGCAAGGGAACATGTTATCTTTTCCAGCTATGATTTTAATCTGAGAGTTCCTTTCTACACAAAGTAGTAGTCGTGCTACAGCTGAATGTCTCATCTCAGGCAGATTTCCTCACATCGCTGTGGGAAGAGCCAGCTTCACCCTGAGCAGGTTATAGCTGATATGAATCATTTCAGAAGACCATCATGGCCCACCATTAGTAACAGGTGCTGCCTATTAACCTTAATTAAGATACAGGTGACTTAATTGGTCCTTAATTAGGATCTGGAAAAAAATTTAGGCATAGAAAAAAAAGCCATTTGGCCCAGCTTGAGATACCAGCCTTCATCCTCTCTACTTTGGTCTCCCCTCCACATTTTTCCAAGCCCATGGGGAAAACCACGCGAGGCTCAGACCAGCAACTGTACAGGAGCTGGCAGACAGCATCATTTCCTCCCCAGCTGAGCTGGCACCACGTCAGAGCTGTCACCAGGTCTCTCCTGTCCCACTTTCCTGCAACTGGATATCGCTACACAGGAGCGAGGGCCTTGGAGACTCTGGGACTAACCCACACAGATTTCTAGGACAGCATGTTCCAGTTGTGAGCTCCAAAGAGCACGCTGAACACAATGGAGGGCCAGCTCCTGCCTGGGGGTAGTCTGTGGCACCACCAAAGTCAGCTTTAGGCCCCTGCTCTGTTTTGGCCACAGCAAACCACTCCTTCTGCAGAGCCCATTGGCAGAGCTTGGTCCCTCCCAGGGATGTTCACATCCCGAGGTCCTCCACACGCTCAGGAAGGGAAGGACTCTGAAGGCCCTCACCATGAAGAAGCCATCACATGAAAACCCTTCCATGCATCTTGACCTGCCATGGCTTCCTGACCTCACGGAGGCCTGAGCCATCAAGGGCAGAGAGCAGACCTACTCTGAGATTCCCACAGCCTTCCCGTACCTCTCCCAGGAAGCCCAGAAAACTTGTGCAAGGAGAGGCAGTTGCTCCTTGCCAGCAGCCATCATCTCCTACGACAGGATTAGAAGGGCACAATTTGATAAATGTTCCTTTTGAGACAGCCATCCCACCATGTGCTGACCCTGCCTTCCCAAAAGAATACCTGTGGGGCTCGGGGGGGGGGGTTTGCTGGGTTACAAGCACCACAGCACAGCAAAGGGTGACCACTAAAGCAATGTTCATCCAAGTCCTAAGGCTCAGTATTTACACCACTGAGCACCACGGGAGTCTTGCTGCTGCTATTAGCTGTGATTTCTTGAAAAACAGATACTAGGATATAGGAATACCAGTATAATGAACTCGACGAGGATAATCATAGAATCATAGAATCATAGGGTTGGACGGGACCTCTGGAGATCACCCCATCCAACCCCCTGCCAGAGCAGGGTCACCCACAGCAGGTGGCACAGGAATGCGTCCAGGTGGGTTTGGAATGTCTCCAGAGACGGAGACTCCACCACCTCTCTGGGCAGCCTGTGCCAGGGCTCTGCCACCCTCACAGCAAAGAAGTTCCTCCTCATGTTTAGGTGGAACTTCCTATGCTCAAGTTTGTGTCCATTACCTCTTGTCCTGTCCCCGGGACAAGACAAGAGTATGAGCATGATATAATATCATATATATCATGATAAATTATCATATATATCATGATATAATATGAGCATCTGCACTCTCATGCTGTTGCAGACTCCTTGACACTGTTTTATCTGGGATGAAAGAACAACTGGTCACAGCTCAAGAGCCAGCATGACTGAGAACCCATCTCTACAGGTAGCCACCCTGTTTCAGTGGCTGTGCTCAAGGCTGCACATTGGTATCTGCGCCAGAGAACAATCTCGTAGCAATTCAGCTGAGGGATTTTGAGATGAGCCATGGCAGGAGATGTCTGGCACCTGGTGGGACAGGAGAGCCAGGTCTTCCCCATCCCACAGCACTGCGAACCACATGTGCTATGGACACGCAACAGAGTTAGTGTGCAAGAGAAACGGGAACTGCCTATCTGAGCAGCCCAACTCCTGCCTTGCTTTATCTCCATAAAACAAAGCATTAAAAAATTAAGTAGATCCAATAAAATGCAGGTCAGTCCATCCCTCAGCCTATCCGCCATCGGCAGGAAAACAACATCCCGCTGGAGCTGGCAGTTAAATGGGTATCGGAATGCATGTCACAGCCTAAAATCCTTACTCAGTGGAACAAGGCCTCAGCGTCTGACAAGGCCACTGACAAATTGCTCTGTCACCTTGGGGCTTTGTCAGAGGCTCTCTGTGCTGGACACAAGTCTTCGGCGGAGCCTGCATGGGGAAGCAAAGGCCTGGTAAAAGATGCCCAGAAGCACATTAGGACTGCACTAGCTTCAGCCCTTCCTCCGAGGGAGCCTTTGCTTCACGACCTTGAGGTGAGCCACTCCGAGACTCAGACCGCCTGCCTGACCCTTCTGTGGAATCAGGGGAAATCATTATGATAAATGAAAAAATCAGACATTCGCACGTCTTTCCCCCATTAGGCCTCCACCAGCTCTCCTACACACCCCCATCTGCTGCCTCCTCGCACATGCCGCCCCTCTCCTCTTCCCCCCTGTCTTGCGATCTCCTCCCAAAAATGCTGCCCGAAAAGCAGGAGGAAGCAGAGCAGAGACATACCCAGCACTACGAGCAGAGCACAGGACCACCTCCAGGCAGAGCTCTGGCAAGCACCTTGCCAGGGCTTTCGCTGCAGACCCCCCCTGGGCACAGCAGCAATGAGACGTTTTCCACCTGATGGCAGGTTTCTGGCCTTCTCGTCTCTATCCCTTATTGTGCATGAGGGAAACTATGCCAGTTCATCGCTCCTCAGCAGCTGGGACATGGGACACCCATGGCTTCTGCCTCTGCATTACACAGCTGGGCTGCAATCCCCCTAGCACAGTCCAGCTGCATCCCAAACCCCTGCCGCCAAGACCAACGAGCCCCTGTGATTTCGGAGTGGGTGAGTCCTGCCAGACACCACGGGGAGCCCAGAAACACCTCACTGACAGGCTGGGAGTTCATTTCCCCTGTAAGGTGAAAGCAATCTCTTTGCAGCAGGCTGAGGGCAGCTGGAGAAGCTGTCAGCCTCCCACCCACCAGGTCCTTGGATCCGGCAGAGAAGCCTACCCACATTTTGCCAGACGCTGCCGCATCCTGGCACCCTTGGTGCTGTGAAGCGAAACTGCTCCATCAACTCCCCCCAGCTGCTGGTGCAGAGACGCAGCTGGCAATGACAGCCAAGGACCTTGTGCAGGCCAGCAGGGTGTTCTCCATAACCATCAGCAGCCAGCACCGTCAGGATCAGCGCCATCTCTGTCCATCAACCCCGGCCTCCTGTCCAGGTAAGTCAAGAGGAACAGACGATGTCTGTGAGACCCTAGGGGTTCCCAGCGTGGTGGACCGCAGCCTGTTCATCTTGCTTTCCGCCTCATCCCACTCAGCCAGCACTGAGGAGCCAGCTGGCCAGGCAGGAGGGACGACGCTGCACAATGAAGCCTTGGGACAACAGACTGAGGTACCAATGGTGGACGCCAGTCCCCAAAGCAACCATACCATGGTCTAACAACTGGAAGCAAGCTTTAAATGGCAGAAACCTTGGGTCAGACCTGCAAACAGGGAAATTTTGGGGGTTCTTGTTGCTAACCCAAAATAGTGCAGATCTGAGAGCTGGACACCCTCAAGCTGGGGGGTGGATTTCAAGCACACACAAAAGATACTAAATAAATGCTGGGATGTTTTCACTCATCTCCTGGTGGGATGAGCTTTGCTCATGCATATTCTCAGGCTTGTTTCAAGTACCATAAAACTTCTACAAGGAAACCAAGATTCACGTGCAGTCCAACAACTCTGGGAACTGGGGCTTTAGAAGAAACCCTTGAGAGCAGCCCCATCACTATCGTAGCAATTCTTCAGACGTCTGCCAGGGCACCAAGCCCCTCTGTACAGCCCAGTGGCCCTGACCCAAGCCAGGCCAGCCACACTTACTGTGATTTCCTCCACCATCGTAAATCCCTTCTAATTCCCTCTAAATCGTTCCTTGCCTCCATCAAAGCGCAGCTCCCTCCCTGCTTTGCCCAGCAGGGATTAGCGCAGCCCCATAGAGCGGGGTCTGGAGGCAGAGGGAAGGCAGAGCACGACTGGCCCTGCCTGTGGATAGGCCTCTCCCCGCATCCCTGTGCCCCTGCCCTGATTTCATGGCTAATCCCAACCCATCACGAGCTGGGATTGGGGCCACCACAGAGGCTGCCATGGCATCAGCCTCCTCTGTTCTCTCCCAACCATGTCAGGAGTCTTCTCCCTCCCTTGCTCATTTCCCACCCCGTCCCAGCCACTGTGCTCCCTTGCTTTGGGAACCAAAATTACTCCTCTCGATGTCTTCCAGACCCACATACGAGCACCCATCTGCTCCCAGTCCCCCACTGCATCTCGCCCAGGAGGCTGAAAGCAACCCAACAGTCTCCAGGCTTTCACACGCTGGCTCCAGCCTGCAATGCATCATTTGCAGGCGGATCTGGGGGCTCATCCCTTCCGCCAAGGGAAAGGAGCAAGGAGCAGGAGAGGCTGCTCCACCAAGTAGTCCTGATATTGCTTATACGGGAAGTGATGAGAGATCACTCCAGCCCCCTATGCTCTAACCATGCAGAAGTAACCATTTCCTTACACAGTAATCCCCAAACCTTTCATCCATCTCCAAATCGCTCCCTCCTCCAGACTGCTGCTACAGCCCCCTCCCTCACTGTCTCCAGCAGGACCACGGGAGTACACCTTGTCCACTGACAGGGCAACAGCACCAAAGAACAGCCTTAAACGCATAGTTGTACTCGCAGTCATCCCTCGCAGTCCTGTGGCTCCAGGAGTCACAGATTCACAGACACAGCTCGGTTTGATGAGAACGGGTAAGATGCCAGAGTAGCTCCTTTTCTTACTCACTGGCGCAGGAAGGTTTGGGACCTCGGGGGCTATGCTGGAAGCAGAGCACATGCTGAGGCTGAGGCCAGGGTGAGCCCGCGCTATGTGGGGAGCCTCAGGTTTGGCGATGGGCAAGCACAGCACCACGCTGGTCCGGAGCCTGGACCATCCAGCTGCACAAACAGAATATTTGGAGGAAGGCATCCCACATTTCAGGAGTGCTTCAGCAGCAGGAGTGTACTGATCCCGACCAGACCACTGTGCACCGACAAGCTAGTGATGCATCTATGACGTAAGTACCCCCATGCTACGCTGGGCTATGCTGCACGTAGGTTGGTGGCCAGGCTGGGCTGTGCTGCACAAATCCCGTGGCCACAGACAAACTCTGCCCGCTCATGGCAACGGAGGAGCCGGTGGGCAGCTCCCACTCGGTCCAGCGATTCTGCACCTGGGCAACCTCCCCTTTATCCCCCAGCGAGGAGTTCTCCAGAGAACACCCTTTAGGAACAGAGTTGGGTTTTTTGTGAGAAAATTACATAATGGCTCGAATGACCCAAAGGCAGGGCTTCTCCCCACGGATGGGATCTGCTCTGCACTCTGGGAGAAATCTATCCAGGGCCTGTCTGATGCTGCCCAAAAGCGGGGTGCCCAGCATCTTGAAGAGACGTAAAATTTACTCACTGTATATACTCCTCATTCTGTCTATTTAAAAATGCTGTTGTACTGAGACAGTTGTTGGTGGGCTTTTTCTGTTGAGCGCCAACTGGCTCTCACCTCACCCCTGCCTGGTGCAGAGCAGAGGGGCAGAGAGGACCCACAGCTTCCCTGGCAGCCTGCAAAACCCGGGCTCGCGGTACACAGGCCGATGCAAAACCCGGGCTCACGGTGCACAGAAAGACGGACGGACAGAGGCACCTGAAGCACAAAGTGGCCAGAAGGCCAGCAGGGAAGCGAGGGGATGGGGGACCAAGAAGCAAAGGGACGCAGCCGCTGGCCAGGCTGAGCCAAACCTCTGCAGCTCTGCCTCAGCCAGCCGGGACTCAGCACCGCACACAAAATGCTCGTTCCTGTGTATTGCTCTCCCTCGCCATGGCCTGCGCGCTCCGGACACCGGCACAAACCCGACTGCAAGTCCCAGCCAGGATGTCCCGGCCCATGCCTGGATCACTCTTCACTCATTGGCCAGCTCCGTGCTTAGCAACCACCAATCCCAAGAGGTTATTTGCTGGCTACTGGGTAGGAAGATGCTGGGATTTCTTCCCACCCCAATCTCCAGCACTGATCATTTCTGTCCGCAAAGGAAGGCTCTGGCACAAACACACGGACAAGACACTCACTCCCGTCCCCAGGGCCCCTGCTCCAGGAGAGGAGCATCCCAGGGCCTCCCCCGCATCATCTTGCGCTGCAGCTTCCACTGCAGCGTGATGCATCCCCAAGGCTCATCTCATCCCCCAGATGAGAACACAGATGTGGGGGAGTAGGAGAGGAGAGAAACAGCTGTATCCACCTACAGCTCCCCCCCAAAGCCTCAAGGTCGTCACATCTTGGTCGCCACACACAGGCTGTAGCTGAGACCTTACCACCCCACGCTGTGAACCAGGGACACCCACTGGTAACACTAGCCCTCCTGCAACAAATACAGCCCCAATGGGCTCCAGAATGACACCCCTCCTCCCCTGCACCAAGAACACGTGAAAACAACGCGACCGCAAACCACTGCCCACAAAACCAACACAACTGAGCCTTTCCCTGTCATTCTTTCGGATGGAAACTGCAGAGGAAGGAAGCAGTATCTGGTGGAAATCCACAGCAAGGAAAATGGGGAAAGAAATGACCTCAGGCTGTCCCCCACTTCATGAGGCCAGTGCTGTACCTTTGGTCCTGACTGCGACTGAGAGACTTGAACCTCCCCAGAAATATTGATCTGAGGCCTAAATGACTTTAAAATTCTCCTGCTGCCTGGCGAGGGGTTAATATGTTGAGTGCGCAGGGGCTGACCTTGCCCACAAGGCAAGGCAGGCCAGCAGGAGAGACAGGGATGAACCGGTGTTTTTCTAAATCCTGGTTAACCTCCAGTCCCTTTTCAACTCTGTTAGGAGTTGAAATTCATGAGGCCTGAGCCCTCCCTTAGCCACAGGGTTTGTTGCCCAGTCACCAGGACACT
Organism: Larus michahellis; assembly: GCF_964199755.1. NCBI lineage: Eukaryota > Metazoa > Chordata > Aves > Charadriiformes > Laridae > Larus > Larus michahellis. The sequence goes on along the minus strand of NC_133906.1, from coordinate 813,484 downwards.
TTCCCTTTCACCCTGCACCCCCAGCTCTGAGGGAAGGGACAGGGCAGGGCAGGAGAGGGACACGCTGGCAGAGTACCAGTGGCTTTCATTCCCAGCACAGCAGCCCCCTGGAAAGGTCCCTAGAAATCTGCTTCTTCACAAGGACAGGGCATTTCTCAAAAAGCATCCAACGTACTTGGGGTTTTATCTCACAGCAGCCAGATAAAAGTACACAAAAGGCACAAAATAGCTTCACAGAATCACAGAATGGTAAGGGTTGGAAGGGACCTCTGGAGATCACCCCATCCAACCCCCTGCCAGAGCAGGGTCACCCAGAGCAGGTGGCACAGGAATGCGTCCAGGTGGGTTTGGAATGTCTCCAGAGACGGAGACTCCACCACCTCTCTGGGCAGCCTGTGCCAGGGCTCTGCCACCCTCACAGCAAAGAAGTTCCTCCTCATGTTTAGGTGGAACTTCCCATGGTCAAGTTTGTGCCCGTTACCCCTTGTCCTGTCGCTGGGCACCACTGAGAAGAGCCTGGCCCCATCCTCCTGACACCCACCCTTTCAGTATTGATAAGTGTTGATGAGATCCCCCCTCAGTCGTCTTTTTTCCAGACTGAAGAGACTCAAATCCCTCAGCCTTTCTTCATCAGAGAGATGTTCCAGTCCCCTCAGCATCTTGGCAGCCCTTTGCTGTCCCCTCTCCAGCAGTTCCCTGTCCTTGAACCAGGGAGCCCAGACCTGGACACAGCACTCCAGGTGTGCCCTCCCCAGGGCAGAGCAGAGGGGGAGGATGACCTCCCTCCACCTGCTGGCCACACTCTTCTGGATGGCCCCCAGGATGCCATTGGCCTTCTTGGCCACAAGGGCCCATCGCTGGCTCATGGTCATCCTGTTGTCCACCAGGACTCCCAGGTCTCTTTCCACAGAGCTGCTCTCCAGCAGGTCACCCCCAACCTGTCCTGGTGCAGGGGCTTATTCCTCACCAGGTGCAGCACCCTACACTTGCCCTGGTTGAATTTCATAAGGTTTCTCTCCGCCCAACTCTCCAGCCTGGCCAGATCTCTCTGGATGGTGGCACGGCCTTCTGGTGTGTCAGCCACCCGCCCCAGCTTTGTGTCATCAGCGAACGCTCTGAGGGTGCACTCTGTCCCCTCATCCAGGTCATCGATCAATATCAATGCCTCCATATCAGCATGAATATGAGCATGGCTCCATCAGAGGACATGCACTGGAGTTTGTCCCACTGGGCTCCAGACCCAGAGCTATAGGGAGACCCCCGCGTATGTGTGGTGGGCATCACCACAAAGCACTAGGGTGAGCAAGCCGCCAGGCGACAGTGCTGCTGCCCAGCAGTGTGCCTGCCGGGGCACGGAAAAGAGTCAGCTCCAGCCTCAACCCTCAAAGCCGTCACATGGATGGTGAATTCAGGCTTGGGGACCTTCCATCCTGCTATACTCGCAGAGCCCCACGGCACAGCACTGGGGACCATACTGCCACAACACCCTCTGACAGGCTGCTGGGATCTGCTCTCCCAGCCAGACCCTCCTTCAGACAGTACCGAACCACAGAGCAAAGCCTAAGGTCAGAGCTCCAAGGTCTCACACTCTCCACGGCTCGGCCACCACGGCTGGGTTTCCCCAGCTAGGCTCTCAGGCACATATGCTGCTGGAAGGACATGGCCACTCGGCTGCACACCCCCAAATCTGAGGTGAAGGCTCCCTGGGATGAACCAGGAGGTGGGGAAGCACCCTGGGGTGACTGGCAGCAGGTCAGCAAGAAAGATGCAGAACAGAGGACCTCAGAGCAGCCTTGCCCTTTCAACAGACTGCCAGAGAGGAGGATGTTTTGCAGCGGTCAGACCTAAACTGACGCTTCGACTCCTTCCTTTTCTCACCGTGCCAGCACGGTACTGCGGATCTCACCAGGGCGTTTGCTGTAATGAGTTCAGCTCCAGCAGTTAAAGTTAGAGCTCACCTCGCCCATATGTCTAACGCTTCTGTAATTTGGTCCGACAACTCATGGTAACTTTTAAGGACCTTGTGCCTGCACATGTTGCTGCTCTCAGATCTCAGCAGCCACGACCGCTCTGCTGACAGGCGTCCCAGGCTCCCCGAAGCGTCTGTCGTCTTATTAGCAGAGCCTCCACTTGGGATTTATTTTCCATCCAGAATTTAAGCTGAATTTATGTATTAACTAAAGACTATTAGTGCCAAAAATAAGCGGAATGCCACTTGCTCAGCAACACAGGCCTTACGAGGGACCACGTGGCACAGCCAACCCACCCAATCGCAACCCCAGAGAGGCTTTTTATAGACACCCACGTCTGATGGAGTGCAAGTGATGCTTGGCTTGCTGCAAGCTTTGCTCTGCCAGTGTCTGATTGCAGGGGGAGGGGAGGGAACTATCCCTGCATCCACGGGCAGGAGGCACGGTTCCCTCCTCTCTGCTGGCTGGGTAAGCGGCCAGGTGGAACTGTAACTGGTTTAGAAGCAGGTAGTGGCAGCGCTGCCTCATTTCCCTGCCACAAACACCCTCGCATGCAGCGTGGAGCATGCAGCTCCTGACGCACAGCACGCACGCTGCTGAGTGCCTCAGTACAGCGTCCCAACATCAAGGGTCCTCCTTCTCAAGGGAGAAAAAAAGGTTGCCCAACATTGTACAGCTCTAGCTGATGGCGGCTTCTCCATTTCCCAGGCTGTCCCCCCGCACCGAGCTATCTCAGCTACCAGGAGAGTGACACCGATGTGACTCTGAAGGCTTCTCCAAGGACGCCGACCAATCTCCGTTGCGAGGGATGCGAAGCCACAGCAACGGCCACAGCGACGCCGCTGCCAGCAGCCCAAGGAAGCCCATGCTGCACACGCTGATGCGCAGAAGGGTCAGTGGCAGGTGGAGGGCAGCCCTCACATACCAAAAACACCATGCCTGGCATGGCCTCTTCCCTTCCACTGCTCCCCATCCTTCTCCCCTCGGAGCCAGCCATTTTGCACCCTTTGCCAAGCCAGACTCAGCTGCTGCGTGTGGGACGGGCAGCAGCCAGCGCGGGTTTGCTGGTCTGGTAGCTCTCTGCAGCACCACCTGCGTCTCTGCTTTGGCCACGATGCAGTGTGGAGCAGCGCACAAATAACCCACGGCCAAAGTAGCATCTGGGAAGAGGAGGAAGGAGGAAGCATCTGGAAGGAGTCCCTACTACAAGAAAGATATGGACGTGCTGGAATGTCTCCAGAGAAGGGCTACGAGGATGATCAGAAGGCTGGAGCACCTCTCCTATGAGGACAGACTGAGGGAGTTGGGGCTGTTCAGTCTGGAGAAAAGAAGGCTCCGAGGAGACCTTATAGTGGCCTACCAGGATCTTAAGGGGGCCTACAAGAGAGCTGGGGAGGGACCTTTTAGGATGTCGGGTAAGGGTAGGACTAGAGGGAATGGATTAAAACTAGAGCTGGGACGATTCAGACTGGACGTTAGGAAGAAGTTCTTCACCATGAGGGTGGTGAGACACTGGAGCAGGATGCCCAGAGAGGTGGTGGAAGCCCCATCCCTGGAAGTTTTTAAGGTCAGGCTGGACGGGGCTCTGAGCAACCTGATCTATGGGAGGTGTCCCTGCCCAGGGCAGGGGGGTTGGAAGTAGGTGATCTTTAAGGTCCCTTCCAACCCTGACAATTCTACGATTCTATGATTCTATGAAAACAGGTCACAGGCTCACAGCAGACGTCAGCAGGGCTGGAGCAGGCACAGCTTGTCTGCACAAACCTCCCCGGTCCAGGAGCTGCTTGCAGAGGTCTCAGGAGCAGCTTTAGGCCATCAGCTGGACCAGAAGCCATAGGGAGGCTGCTGGACTCCACTCTCCTGCTTGCCTCAGGACATGACACACTGGCACAAGCATCACCATGCTCGCGGTCCGACCACAGGTGGGATGCTTGCTTCCCAAGGTGCAAGGCAGAAAGGCAAAAAGTCAGTCCAGCGCCCTTCCCAACAGCCATTCTCTGCCACCTTGGCCCTCACCCTGTGATTTCTGCACCAGTGATTTGCATGGGAAGGCAGAGCAGGGAGAGCAAGTGATGGCATCTGAGAAGCAGGGAACAGGCAGGTCTGCCAACAACAAGAAACCCAGGACCAGGCCTCCCTTCGCAAAAAGTCTGTGAGATACAATCCAGTCTGGCAAAGATGGCAAAGAGCTGCTCCTCATGCTATGCCAGCTCCTGCTTTTCCCAAGAGACAGCTTGGGCAGAGCTCAGCCCTTTGCTGCTGCAACCCCAGCCTCGCCAGGACCAGCACCCAGCCATGCTGCTACCAGTGGTTCCCGACCTCTAGCCCTGCTCTCCGCAGCCTGGCCCATCCGCTGCACGTTCACTTGAGAAAAACTTAAAAAGCCCAGTTCATCCTCGGAGCGTCTGGGGTGGGTTACAAAGAGCGACTCAGAGAAGCAAGCCAGGACCAGACAGGCCACGGGCAGGAGAGGGCTGGAGGATGGACGGGGTCTGGGGGCACAGCGGTGTCTCCCTGGCACACATCCTGTTGGGCTCCCCTGGGAGGGTGTCGGGCATGGGCAGGAGGACAGACATTCTTCAGGACTGCGCACAGGGCCTTTGGGCGAGGACGGGCAGGGCCTTAGAGAGCACTGGATGAGACCTATGGAGAGGGAGAGAAGGGAGAGCAAGCTGTGAGCATGTTCTGGACCTAATCCAGAGTAGCCCGGGTAATGAAAGCCCCAAGGACTCAATGGCATGGCTGCAGAGGAGCTCGTGCGTGTGCCCTTGTGCATCATTTTCACAGCAGTGCAGAGGCCTCTGACCCATGAAGCTGAACAGGGGAGATGCCACCCCTCCACAGCCCTCGCTCCGAGGGGATGGGAACATAGAAACAGCATCCAAGGCCAGAGAAGCACCGTGAGCACACAGAGCCAGCTCTGGATCGACGTTCTGCAGGCAGGTACAAGGCTGCCTGACTCTGTTGCTCCTCTTTTATGGGGAAATCTTCACTGAACACACCAGGAGGGAGGCAGGAGACACCCAACTGGAGTGCTGGCCCCAGCTGCATCCCTGGCCAAGGGGTGGCAGCTGTTACACAGATACTAACTCATGGCCCAATGCCCCACGAAAAAACAGGGGAAGCCCCCACATATCCACCAAGTCTCCAGCTGTCTGCAGGCCTTCCGTTACGGGCAAGCGAGAACCACACAGGCAAGAGGTCCTGAGCCTTCCACAAACAATCACGGAGTGGGTGAGGTTGGGGGGAACCTCTGGAAGTCACCTGGTCCAACCCCCTGTTCTCAACCAGGGCCACCAGGTCCATGTCTGGATGGCTTTTGAGCACCTCCAAGGATGGAGACTCCACAACCTCCCTGGGCAACCAGTGCCAGGGCTCAGTCACCCCCACAGTGAAAAAGGGTTTCCTGATGTTCAGAGGGAGCCTCCTGTGTTTCAGTTTGTGCACATCGTCTCTTGTCATCTGGGCACCCCTGAAAAGACCCGGGCTCCATCCTCTTTGTACCCCTCCTTCGGGTATTTATATACATTGATGAGATCCCCCTGAGCCTTCTCCAGGCTGAACAGTCCCAGCTCTCACAGCCTTTCCTCACGTGAGATGCTCCAGTCCCTTCTCCATCTTTGTGGCTCTTCACTGGACTCCCTCCAGCAAGTCCATGTCTCTCTTGTGCTGGGAAGCCCAGCACTGGACACAGCGCTCCAGCTGTGGCCTCACCAGTGCTGAACAGAGGGGAAACGATAGCCTGCCTTGACCTCCTGACAATACTTTGCCTAATGCAGACTAGGACACCATTAGCCTTCTCTGCCTCAAGGGCACATTGATGGCTCACGGACAACTTGGTGCCCATGAGGACCCCCACAGCCTTTTCTGCCAAGCTGCTTTCCAGCTGGGCAGCCCCCCCAGCAAATACTGGTGACTGGGGTTGTTCCTCCCCGTGTGCAGGACTTTGCACTTCTCTTTGTTGAACTTCAGGAGGTTCCCGTCAGCCCATTTCTCCAGCCTGAGGAGGTCCCTCTGGGTGGCAGCACGACCCTCTGGCGTATCAGCCACTCCTCCCAGTTTGGTGTCAGCTGCAAACTTGCTGAGGGACATGCTGCCTCATCGTCCAGATCATTAACGAAGATGTTAAACAGGACTGGACCCAGGATTGACCCCCAGGGTACACGGCTAGTTACTGCTCTCCAAACAGACTGCTTGCCACTGATCTCCAGCCTCTGGATCCAGCCATTCAGCCAGTTTTCAATCCACCCCACTGTCTGCTCATCCAGCCCATAGATCAACAGCTTGCCTATGAGGATATTATGGGAGACAGTGTCAAAGGCCTTACTGAAGTCCAGGTAGACAATGTCCACTGCTCTCCCCTTGTCTAACAAGCCAGTCATTGCATCCCAGAAGGTGATGGAGTTGGACACAATCGTCTTCCTCTATGCTGTCTCAGACTTTTGTGACTTTTCACCTCAAAAATCACCCAGCTTCCTACAAAAATGCCTGTGTCTCACCAGCAAACGCCTGTAAGAGGGAGATCTACAAGTGATGCTGAGACTCTTTCCCAACAGGCAGGCCCAACCATGTCCTGCATATTTAGTGGCACCAGACAACTTCATATTCCCACTTCTCATCCAAATACTGAATTTCCAGGAAATTTCCTCCAAAAATAAGTCTAAATGGAAAAAAAAAAAAAAGTCATGGAAACACCTTCAAGTTTTCAGACATGGTGCAGCCTCACAGAACACTGCAGAAAAAGGAACCAAAGCCACCGTTAAAAACATGTTAGGGTTTTTCTTAGCTCAACTGCAATTATCGCTCTGAAAGCTGAAGATGTATGATAGAGAAGAGAGTGTGTGGGAGGGAGGAGAGAAGGGGAAAAGAGAGAGACAACAGCAGCATGGAAGGAAATTCAACACTGCCAAGTGAAAGCCACTGTGACAGGCAGAATTTATTTCCTTGCAGAAGGGTTTCCCATGTCATCCGCTATACAGAGAAGGAAAAAAAAAAAACATTATTTTGAAGAACACCGGCCATGAAAGTAATACTCCTAGGAGAGGAGGTTCCCTTGGAGGCTGCAGCCAGGAGATTACTCCCATGCAGCCGTTCCCTCACCCTCCGACAAAAGATGAGTTTAGACCAGAAAAAAAACACTCCACCTAAAATCCTGTTATCAGCCTCACTTGCTGGAAGGTGCATGTTACAATAAAGATCTCCAAACCTCCAAGCCCCACCGCTGGGCAGATTTCTGTCCCAGGAACACGGACATGTTTTCCACAGGCTCCACACTCGCCCCTTCCTACTGATGTGATAACTCTCCTGGGAACGGGATTTGCCCGGCAGGTTGCTGACCTTAGTTTTTAATAGCCCAGCGCACGGTCCTCCCACCCAGGCACTGCCCGGCATCATGACCACTCTTCCCTCCTCGAATCTGACCACCGGTGCGCAGTGCCTGGGAACCTGTGCCTTGGCACGAGGTTTCGCCTGGTGGCCTAAGGCAGGCAGCGGAGCTGGCGGGAGCCACTGTCTGACGGGGCACCGCTAACCCCGCTCCTCACACCCTCAGCACAAAGCAGAGACAGCAGCTCTGCTACCGGCTTCGGCTGCACTGCTGGGATCTCTGGAAAGGCACCGGGACCAGCCCGCTTAAGAAACACTCCAGTGAGACAACTTGGACTCTGCAGCCTCTTCGGACCAGAATCAGAGGCTGGGCAGAGCTTGTCTGTGCTGTGTTTCGGGTCAGATTTAACCTGGCACCCCATGGGCCCGGGAGGTGAAGCACCAAGGTCTTTATTGCCTGCCCAGAGAAGGAAAGGGCCAGTGCTGCTCTCCTGGCTCTGGGACACAGCTTGACCACTGGGCAAGTGAGAGGGGTGGGAAATTCCCCGAAGGCAGAGTGATGGGAAAGGCCACCGAATTGTGAAAGAGATGATGGGAAACTAAACTCTGTGACATGCCTCCTCCCAGCAGGTTCACACGATGCTTTCAGTAAATCTTGTGCAACATAAGGAAACATCCCAGATGGAGATCAGCCCTACCCACAAAGCCTCAGCGTCCCTCATCCCAGACATGGACCTGCAGGGATCTGTGCAGGGGCAGGGACGAAGTGACCTCCCTGAGAGCCTGACCTTCACCGGAGCACGCACAGCCACACGTCTCCCCATGCGCCAAGAGCAAAGGACGGAACAAGACCTCTCCCTCAAGCTGCAGAGCTGCCCAGCACCATGACTCGAGGAGCTGCCTCCAGCCCCGGGAGCTCCTGTGGCCCAGAGCTCAGCACCAGCATGCTCGCAGCCGGCCAACCGCCAACACGGGCAACAGGCAGCTGCGGTCCTGCAGCCGCCCAGGGACGCCTTGGCACCAGCCACTGCAGGGAAACCATAGCCACTCTCCTGGGAGAAAGGTTTCAAGAGGTCACAGTTTCCTAACGGCACCTTCCAATATGCCTATCTGCTCTTCCGAAGACAGAACCCTCTTCACGTATTTATGATTTGGGAGTTACCAGCTCCTCTCCAGAATGCTTTAACACCTACATATGAGATTTACGGGTCCCACCAGCCACCAGCCTGTTTCAAAGTTCACCACAGAAAGGTACTTTCTCTCCCTGCCCAAAGAACCATCCAGAGCCTCCTTCCTGCAATGGCTGTATTGTATTCACGGTCACCAGCCCAATTACCGTGACAGCATGCGCTTTCTTGGCAAATTTCCTACAGGTGTATCAACACCACGGGCAGGATTTCCTCCGCTCCCTTGCACCTGTGCTGTCCTGGTGTGACAGCTCTGGTCTCTGTGCTTTTGCTCCGATGACACGGAGCAGAAGGCGACTCAGCCCGCAGCGCTTGGGAAGGAAGGAGAGGCCTGCAGCCGTCTGCGACCTCAGGCAGGAGGGCTCCTGGATTAGCTGTCTCAGCACAGGCGGAGAGTGCAGTTGTCTTTCCTCTCACCGGGAAGAGTCTGCAGAAGTAAACATGCACACAAAACCTGCCTGTCTGCGTTTGCATCACCTCCCGGTAACATTTACTGACACGTAGTATCCCAGAGGGCTGGGGAATGGGCCCTGATGGCAACTCTCGGGGTCATTTCAAGCCACAAAACAGCAACTCTAATCTCTCAGCCCTGTGCAGCAGCTACAGATTTGCAGAAGTTTGCAAGCATCAGCAGACCAGCCACTCAGCGTGCCTCGCCCAAGCATCGTTCCATCACAGTGTGTGCCACAAAGCTGCTCAGATCTCTAACAGCTTGGGAAATCCTCTCTCCGCACCGTCATGCAGCATCAACTGCCCTCGGGGATCCGTGCTCACCTCCAGCGCTCCCAGCTAGTTCTGAGCACCGGAAAAACAGCCTGGATACCAGAAGCCTGCATGTCACCGCGCAATGGACTGGCAGAAACCGTCTCTTCACCCGTCACAGCTCCCCCACACAGAGGGAGAGTGCCGCTGCAGATCAGAGGCAGGTTTGGGGACCACAAGTTTATGTCTTTGTGGATCTAACACCTTTGCTGTGAGCTGAGCTTGGCTGGGCAATGTTCAGAGCTAGGTGGCCACCCCAAGAGAGTCAACACACTGCTGGCGGGGACCAGGCAAGGTCTCTTGCAGACCCGTTCCAGGAACAAGGCAGGGCTCCTCCACCCCCAGACACCCACTCAGATCCTCCCAGCTGCACGGACTGCAGGGCCTGCCTCCTTTTTAGCAGGGTCTGCCACCTCCAGGGTTGACCAGTTGGCAGCAGAGACAGCCCTGCACCCAGGGGGATGGACTGCTCAGAGGTCCATCAGTGAAAGGCACTGGAGGGAGGGAAGGGCTTCGTTACCATTTCTGCCCATCACGGGCAGCGATACACTGATAAGAACCCAACGCACCACCATTTTTTTGCCTGCTCTCTCGCAAAGCATGCAAAGCAGCATCCTTCCTGCTTGCCAGGCAGGGAATCGTGGTGTGGGGATGCTAAGCAGCTCTCCTACGATCAGTGGCACAGATGGGAACTGAACCACATCTCCAAGCACAGCCCCCACCCCCCGCCTGCACCGGCTCCCTCCGGAGCGCAAAGCCACCCAAACACACCTCTCTGTACGTGTCCAGCACAACTGCACGGACGCAGGGCTGAGACGAACCCCTACAGCTGGCTTTCTGTGCTGCACCCCCCCAACACAGAACGTCCGGATGCTAGAAATGGGCCGGATACTCCACAAAGCTCCTTCTCCGGAGCATGGCCCGGGCAACGGAGAGCAGGCTCCATGGAGGAATTCCTGATCAACAAATGGAGAACCATGTCACTGCCTCCCCGCAGAGCACGTCCCTCCTGGGGCTGAAGCCACAGCAATGCCTCAGACCCGTACTGGGCCTCTCCCCACTGCAGCCCACCCCTTCTGGCAACGAGGTATCTGGGGATATGCAGAATCAGCAGCTGCACCCCAACCACGCGGCACACATCAGCATGGCCAGTGTGATCCTTCTTCCCTGTGGCCCCAGTGAGACACCATGCGAAAAAGGACTTTCTTTGGGTGACCCCACACCTGCTGCTTCCCATCACCCTAGTCCTTGTAGGTATAGAAGAATTCCTAATTTCCATGCAAGCCATCCTACATCTACCACTATGCCTTGCCCAGTGCCCAGAAACCTCAGGGCCTTCCCAGCATCTCACCTGCACCTGATCCTCCCAAACCCACCAGAACACCTCACTCTCTCTAGGTTTTTCCCTCCTTGCCTGTGAGCCCATTTGGGCTCTAGGGCATCGTCTGCTCCAGGGCTCCTACAGCATTTGCCATGGCCTGCAGTCGCTGTTGTGCCTCAACATCCAAGGAACAACGACAGCCACCCTGCAAACCCAGCCTCTTGTATCCCCCGTGCCAGGAAGACCGGTTTAAATCACCAACCTAGGGAGAAAGTGTGCCAGAGAAGAGCAATCCCTCTGTACCACCGACCTCCACCCCGGCTGCACTCCCACTTCCTGACATCAAGGCATCTTTCTGGGAGCGTTCAAGGTCAGGGCAGTGCTGGGGTGGTGGGACACTCACTTGATGTCTGCCCCATCTGCCTGGGGCCCAGCAGCACTGCTGGAGGCCGGAGGAGCAGGGCTGGGCGTGCGGATGCTGGAATGGGCACTGCCTCCTCCTGCCATGTGTATGGAGCATGCCGAGCCAAGCCAGGAGCTGCAGGAAGGACCCGGCAGGGAAACTCCCCCAGCTCCTTCCTGCTGCCTCAGCCCTGCAGATGTGGGGACATGTCTGTGGGACTCAGGCTCTCCAGTACTGTAAGAAAAGGTCTCCAGGTCTCCTCAAAACCATCAGGTAGCACCTCACTATGCCAGGTTCCCCCAAGACAGGAATCTCCACTTCATTCCAGCACAGGACATAAATGTGCAGCTGCTCGGGCAGGCAGCAAATGTCCCACCGCCCCATGAGAAGAAGCTCTGGTGTTCCCTAGGTCACACGAGCCTCACCAGGCAGCTCCCCATGGAGCTCAGGGCCAGCGACACAAGAGACATCCTGGCAGGCAGGATGAAAAGGCAGCTCCTTCTCCCAGCAGGGACACAGGGAGAAGGCAGCTGAGACCCCGCACGGCAGGGGATCACCCCAGGGATGCTGACGACTTCAGCTGGACTCCCAGCAGCAACTGCCAGCCTGGCTCGAGGCTGAAAGCAGCCTAGGGGGAGACTCAGCTGCTCAAGTCCCCTCTCCTCCACACCAAGCCACAGGCAGCTGAGGAAGACCAGAGGGGTGGAGGTGGGAAGGAGGGAACACCCAGAGCAGCGGGTGCAGACAGGGGCCAGAGGTTCCCATTATTGCTGTCACTACGGTCCCGCAGACCCATGGGGAAGATCCAACCTCCAAGCAAGGCATCCTGACAGCCCACTCATACTCCTTGTCATACTTCCAGGGCTAATGAACGTGTTGCTAATTGTCCTTCACACACCCACACAGCTCTGCGTGCTGGGAAAGGCCACCATTACATTGGTAGAGGCGGACAGTAGAGGCCGTGCCGGACCCTGACCCCACCTTGGCTTGACCCGAGCGCAGCCCACCCCGAACAGCTAAAGCGGACGGTACAGCAGCAGGGAGCCAGGGTCCAACAGGGACAGGCTCCAGCAGGTGCAGCAGCCAGGGCTGGTGCATTGCTGCCAACTTTGAGACAGCCCAGAAAGCAGAGCTAATTCCACTCCCCACCCTCCTGCCAAGCCATCTGCCTGCCCCAAGACCACCGAGAGCATCCTGAACAGCATTTCATCATTACCGAGCCATTACGAAAAGTGGATGAGCAGTGATTGATTATAATGAATGCAAATACCTGCCTTCTGACCCCAAATTGGCAGGACCTGACTAGCTCTCACACTAAATAGTACAACGTGTCCTTCCACAGGCTCTGCAAAGCCTTCCCAGCCTCCTCAGCGTTTCCACAAGCCATCAGGCACAGCACTGCCCACCCATACCTGCCCTAGACAACCATCATGTCCAAGGTCTGCTCTCCATAAAGCCTGGGGCCCTGCTCCCACCCACAGATCCCACAGGCTCATTTCCAGCATCTGAACCCATTGGGAAGGCTTTCCTGGAGTCCTCACCTTCATCGAGAGGGCAAAGGGCAGTCCCCTCACACCAGGACAGGGTGAGAGTGGGGGTCAGCAAGGTAGGAGCCGGGCACCGTCACAAGCATGACACGTCCCCATTCATCAAGTGCGTGTGTCCCATCCCAGAGAGCTGCTGTGCCCAGAGACGACAGCAGCGAGCTCTCCTCCAGTAGGCCACCATCTGTGAGGCATTCCCTCAAAACCAGGGTACGCGCTCCTGCCTGCAAGGACCAACTCTGTTGCCCTCCATGAGCCAATAAGTGACAGGAATACAAGAAAGGATGGCACTGTCCTGCTGCAGAAAACAGGGCAGGGGGCAGCTGGGCAGACCGGTGAGAACCACTGCGGCCACCAACCCCAGCCAAGAGACCTTAAAGAACTGCCCTGGCCAGGGAGAGACGCTGTGAGCAGAGGCACCTTGTGCCTGGGCTGCAACGTCAGACAACAGCGTGGGAACGGACCTGAGCACCCATCTAGTCCCTCCCCTCAGATCCTCTGAGCAGGTGCTCTCGCCTGCCTGCAAGATCACCCACCCCAGCGTCACTCCTGAGGGGTATCTGCCCAACCCACTGTCAAAACACTCTGCTGAGAGCTCTCGCCCAGCTCCAGAGCAGGACAAGGGGATAACTCCTTGCAAAGTGGCAGACACCCCTGGTTTGCAGTTCCCACAGCCTTGTCAGGGCTGTTGCCATCTTCTGGCCTCTTTCCTGCACACAACTTCTTCCCGTCAGCCCACCCACCTCCATCCTCAAGGTACCACACCAGCTAGGGCCATGCTCAGCCCACGCCACTACCAGGAGGCCTAGCCCAGTCCCAACCTTCGATTCATACTGGGGAGCACCCTTTGGTCATGGTTTGGACTGCAGAGATACCTTAAGGGAGCAATTGCTTGGGGTGGGACAGGAAAGCCAAGGAGACCAGAGAGGATTCCCTGACGCAGGCAATCAGGCAGCAATGCCAAGACATGGCTACAAACTCAGCAAGAGCTGGCTAACCCTAACATGCACAGAGACAAGAAACCCCCGCTCAGCTGAACCCCAATGCCCTGGGTCTCCAAGGCAGCACCTCCTGTCCCCCTCCGACCCACTGAATCTCTTATTTTCTCATTTCCTTTCCCTTCCCTGATACGAACTCTCCCCCTCCCCTTGAACAGCTTCAGCGCTGTCTGCTGCGACCTCCATACAAAACTTCCTCCCGACCCCTCCGAGCGCAGGGCCGATCCTTCCCCTCCCCGACCACATCCTAGGCTTCCCCGCCTAGAGTTACACAACTTATTTTCATTCAAGCTGCAAATGATCTGCTCCCCTCCAGGACCCCATGTTCTGCGGAACCTCATGTTTTCCTCCTCCAGACCAGTCACCCTTTTACCCAGGCCGGAGATGGACCACGGGGATTAATGAAAGCGGTTTTCACCGACCCTTCTGGCCAAGCCTTGCAGCGCACAGCCCAGCACCAAGCCGCAGCGGCCAAGTACCAGGAGCACAGTCATTCGGCAGAGAAAGAGCAGTACGGTGATTCATCTTCCTTTTGATCTTTAGCCTACCTTTGCAGACTCAATACTCTGTCCCCAAAATTTCTGGCAGCTGGCAGACCTCTCCACCTCCCCCCGGACCCGAGAGGGCGAATGCTGAGGGGTGCTGGCACCCTTCAGAGGTTCCACTGCTGCACACCCAATTCAGTAGGCGAGCAGATGCCTGGCTGCCAAAGTTGCCAGGGAGATGAGCTTCCTCCGGAGCCTCCCCTCACCGCACACGTCTGCCCGAGCTCCCGCCGAGGACAGGCGTCCTCCGCCATCTGCACCGGACAGAGCATCGCACCGCGCAGAGAACACCTCGCCAGGGAGTGGAGCAGCGCCTTCTCCTTCAAACGGCACCATTTGGACATGAAAGAGCCGTCCGGCAGTTCGGGAGGGTGCGTGCTCGCATCCTGGCAGCCTCCTCCGATCAGCGGGGAGAGCAGAGAGAGAGGCAGGATTTACTGACATCTTTGCTACACTCAGCCCAGCTCCCCACCAGCGCTGACCACGCTGCCACACCGGGCACCGAGCGGGCACAGAAGGACCAACAGAAGCTGCCGGGCAGCCCCAGCGCCTCCCGGTTCAGCGGAGGCACTTCATTGCTTCCCAGCACTTTATCGCTCAGGCTCCTCCGCAGTGAGAATTCCTCAGACGACCAGAGTCACCCACAGGCTCGCAGCCTCGCAAACCTCCTGCCCACCACGGATTGATCTCCTGGGGCTCCTCCTGGCCGAGCACGCCGCTCGCCTCCGTCCTTCTCCCTCCGTCCATTCCCTTGCCTGCCCAAGGCCGGCACAGCTCGCTGGGGGAAGCCTTCACGCTGTTCCAGGGCAGCACGGCTCTCCTCTACGCTCCGCGGTGACACGCAATGACGCAGAAGGGGAAACCGAGGCGAGGGGCGCTCCAGCACCGGTATCCAACGCCCTAAACCTGGCCAAGCGGCGGCCGTTCCTCACGGGACCCACGTCATGCTGCTCAGGGGAACTGGCAACCCCACCTGATCTGCTGGGAGAGGCACCCTCACCCCGGCAGTACGGCACCAACACCGACCCCTTGCAGGACTTTGCAGTAGATTTTGGGGTGTGCCAAACGCTTTAAGGCTCGAGGCCCTGGCGATCACGGTGCCTTTTGCCTTTCACAGCCCAGACCAAGTGGGGAGCTCCGCTGCAGCAGAACATGGCTCCCTTTTTGCCTGATGATGGAGCGTATTGCCTCTGTGCTCCCAAGCATGCGCCGGTTTCTGATCCAGATCCAAACCCAAGTCAGGGTGTCGTCTGTGATTTAGAAAGGGCGTTATGCTTCAGGGCCCGTATCTAAGGGTTATTAGCTGGCAGAGCACAAAGACAGCCACCGAGCAGCAGCTGGTGCCCAGAGGCTGTGCACGGAGAGGCCCTGGATACAGAAACAGCACTGCTGGGATCAAGCAGGAGCCTTTTTAGTCTCCTGTTACTCACAGAGATCCTTGGGGAAATGCTTTATTTAGTCAAACGTTTCCGAAAGGGAGGCTGAGAAATTAGCCGGGCTTTGCTCCGCACACGGCACGTGCCTGGCAGCAGCCAACCTCCGTTGTTCCAGGTACAGCCGAAGCCACTCGGACCTGCAGCGCCAGCTGAGCCAAGCCGCAGTTGCCAGTTCACCATCACGGCTGGCTCAGCTGGGCGACGAGGAGCTGACCTGGCCACGGTCACCCACCCACTCCCAGCCCAAATCCTGTGTGCCAGACGAGCGGGGAGCACCCAGAAACGTGCCGTCCTTGCGAGGGGGTAAAAGCTCTCTGCAGCCAAGCGACCGTTCCCCATCTGCAGAAACTCGAGGCAAGAAGGAAGCAAGTTTTCGCTCTTCTGCGAACCCAAAGAAGTGTGATTTTCTGAAGGTGGTGAGAAATTGTTTCAGACAGCTTTAATTAGCCGGGTGGTGCATGAGAAAATCCAGCTTTGCTGCTCCCTGCTCCACAGCTGTCCTGGGATGAAGGGAGAGCACCAGCACCGGGGGTTGGAGCCCACCCGCCCCCTTCCCCTGCGCTTGCAGCAAGCCCGATGATTTGCAGGACAGCCAAGAGGGATATTTTCGCGTGAGCTGCCGGTCCAAAGTTGCCAGCGCTATTTCAGGCAGCAACACCTACACTGTAATCCAGAGGGCTGCGTTTTCCCGCGGGCACTTCAAAACCGGGCCTCCCTCCCCTCCTCGCAGGCCAGCTGTAACCAACCTGGCTCCCGCCATCGACGGATAAACAGCTTCCAGCATCGTGTGGCCACCGAGTCCAACGCCACAGCCCCAGCACGTTCCTCACTCCCACCGAGACCAAGGCGCCTTCCGAGTAGAAAAAAAAGAAAAGAAAAAAGACCTCATCTCACAAGAAGCACCTGCTGCGACAACAGATCCTCTGCCCGCAAATCCTCCCGGGGATCTGCCACCGCCAGATTACTCGCTCAGACTAAGCCAGCTAATCCTACAGGCAAGTCGCACGCTTCGTCCTGGAACTCCGCGGCATTTTCGGTGAGGTGCTCCGGGAGAGGGACGAGCTCTAATTAAAGCCTACTTTGCATCTCCCTGCATTCGGAGGCAGGAAGACATTTGTTCCTCTGCGAAAGCAGAAATCAGAGCTCAGAGGGGTTAAACCCCCACCAGCGAGAGCCCCTCCTGCGTACGAAATATCTGCAAATGTGTCTTTTGCCCGGGAAGCACGGGCTCACGTAGAGTGGAAAGGAGATGACGACACAAGAGACCCTTGAAGACCAGGAGGGTCAGGACCACATACCCCTTTCTGGACTCAAATCAGGTCCCAGCAGGGGGTCCCACGCCACGCAGCCACCCCAGCGGGGACAGCCAGCGCTGCGGCTTGCACCTGCTTCCCCCTCCTTGATCAGCGCATGCAGGCAGACGGGAGACAAGAGCCCATCCAAAATTAAGGAGCTACAAGATGTAAAGAAAAGAGACAGGGGAGAAGCGACAACAGGAATCATTATATAACAGTATGCAAAAAAAAACCCAAAACCCAGTAACACTGCCGGTGCAGAAGAGGTTTTAAGATGGGCAAGTGGGTGGTGAGGATCCCGGGCCCCGCGACCAGCGGCTCCCTGTGTGCCAGGGGGACGCAAACCGGCGGCTGGGCAGAGGTGCAGAGGCCGCAGACCTCTGGGGTCCGCAGGAAGGGAAGTCCCAGCCTCCAGAGCCTGCCCGGCGGCAGGACGGCCAAAGTGAGAACGCCCCTCCCTGGATCTCAGCACGGGGTGGGGGACGCAGACGCAAACCAGCCCAGCTGAGACCCCGCGCACACGCCAGTTTTCCCGTTCTGCCTCCTGCACCCCACGCCACCCTTCCCTCTCCTTCAGCCTCCCTGGCTCTGCCCAGCGAGGGCCTGGGTCCCACCTTCTCTCCTCCGAGCGAGCTGTGCAAACAGCAGAGGCGCTCCTTGGAGAGAGACACGGATGCTCCAGCCACAGGCCTAATTCCGCCACGCATCCTGGACCTCAGCAAGGTTGCACAATGCCTCAGCCCGTGAGAAGGGGATGAATCACTAGAAAACAGACCCGGGCGTGGAGCCAGAGCAGGGAGAAGATGGTCCTGCGAAGCCTCGATCTTTGGGAGCTGGGCGGGACTGGAGTGACCAGAGCCACGAGGTCCCCCTCCACCCACTGGAAGTGCCCTCAGCATCCGTCCCCCTGGCTCCGTAACACCCCTAACACGGCTGCAGGCTGGCTGTCCCTCAGACAGCACGTTGTGCCTGGACGTTTCTGCCCCTGCCAGCTCTGGACTTGTCCGCAGCCCCCGTCTGTGGACAACGGGAAACAGCCCTGCGCCCCTCCGGATCTCCCCTCCCGGCAGAAACCAAGGAGCGAGAAGGCAGACCGTGGCCTGGTTTCCCAGTCCACGCACCTTTCCAGCAGCTCGGATGCTACAAATCAGAAGATCCTGCCAGGAATGTCACCTTCAGAAGTAATCTCCTGGCCAAACCGAGAGCATGAAGTGCTTAGGGAACCACAAGTTCAGCAGGCTGAGGCTCGCGTTTAATCTTCATCACCGAACCAAACCACAGGTACGACAGTTCCCAGCCACCAGCTTTTATTATTCCTTTGCAGCCTGCCGTAGAGCTCTGCCGAAACAACGCTCCCGCCAACCTGCAGAGTCCCTTCGCCAGGGAGCCAGTTCAGACCATCGGAAATACAGACACAAAAGCAGCAGCTCCGAGAAGGTGTCACGGGCAGAACGGCACCCCGTAACTTGTTGTTACATCAGCCTACACGTTAACACGTTGGGCCCGAGCCAGGAAGCAACAACGGAGCAGCCTCCGTTCCTCTTAAAGTCATACCCTGCTCCTCAGAGATGCGCAAGTTTGGAATCCTTCTTGCTTTAAAAAAATAAAAATACGAGCCCCGTACCTTTGGCTGTGCTTTCACCTGATGATGAGACCACAGTCCCGAGACATTCCCCCATTTACCTTCCTTTTAACTCTGAAACAGCTATTTCGCCAAATCCTCTATGTCCACGATGGCCCACATACAGATGCACATGAAATTAGTGCCTCCCAAATTAGTTTTCTCATATGCAGTCCTAGCCCATTTTCCTCAACAACATATTATGATACGCAAGGTTCCACCTTTCTCCCAGGAAACACAATCTTCTAAATTTATCTTTTGGGTAACGGAAAAAAAAAAAAGGACAGGCCTGGCTTTCCAAACCAGGGCTCGGCACTCACAAATGGCAAAGTATGTGCCCCAGAAACACCTAGTTAATAACGCAACAACAACAACAACAATGCAACAGACATACGTTCGTTACCGAGCTAAGTATAACTTGACAAGGCACCTTGCTTTTAATGAGGCAAAAGACCAATTAACCTGATGAGGAAGCGCAGAGGGCTGTCATTGAGCGGGGAACCTGGATTCCCTGGAGATACGGCCTGTACATCCTCGTAACCCACCGAACACAAGAGATTCAAATCCCTTTCTGATGGCACGGCGCGGTGCTCGGAGCCCTCCAGGTTCACACCGGCCTTCTACGGATTTTGTGACACAGTATCTCGGCACTCGGGCAGGACGAAGGGCCGGCCTCGCATTTTTGTAAGCTCAGATCTCAACCCCGGGAAAATGCAGTTATTGTCTTCGGCCGGTCCCCCACCGCCCAGCCCAGCGCAGGTATTTGCCCTGACGGAGGACAGCGAGGAAAATCTGGGCACAAAAGGAGTAAAGCTCCGGCAGGCGCTTCCCCACTGAAGTCATTTCATAACTGCATTTACAAAGGGGGTGGCGGATCAGCACACAGTACGCCCGGAGAACGGCGCGGGTGCACTGACTGGAGACATCTAAATGCGCTGAGCGAACAAAAGAAAACCAACTTCGCGACGTGAGGCCGTTATTTTGAAAAGAGGCAAAACTTCCCGGCGCTTAGGGCACACCTGCAGAGCCAGCACCTGCCCCAGGCCGCGCAGCCCCCGGGAGAGAGCCCCTCTCCGCGCCGTTAAACGCGCCCGGGGGGAGGAAGGCATCGGCGGCCCCGGTGCGCACACAGTTAACGGAGCCAGGGCCGCACGCCGGCAGCGGCTCTCCCATCACCGAGGCGAACCGAGGGAAGCGGCACCGGAGGCGGGGGCTGGGGGGGGGGGCACCCGGAGAAGCGCCGAGACCGAGGGCTCCAGCGCGCTGCCGGCCGCGGGCGCAGCGGCAGCGGGGCTGCGGCCCCGTCCCCGTCCGCCCCGCACCGGAGCTCGGGGCTGCCCTACCGGCACGGCGCCGGGGGGGGGCCCGGGACCTGGAGCCGGGCGAGCCGGGGGGGCGGCGCGGCTGCGGCGGCCGGGCCCGGCGGAGCGCATCGCCCCCGCTGCCGGCCGGGGGGAGGGCGGGGGAGGGGGGGGTGTGGGGGCGATCGCCGCCCCCCCCCCCCCCCGACTCCTCGCCCCGACCCCGGCACTGGTGCTACGGACCTGTCGCCCCGCCGCTCGCCCGGGCCGCGGGACAGTGCGCCCCGCCGCCCCCCATCCCCCCCCCCTCCACCACCCCCGGCCGCCGCCGCCGCCCCCCGCCTCCGCGGCGCGGCCCGTACCGCAGTCGGCGCAGAGGATCCGCGCCACGTCCCGCTTGAGGTTCTTGCCGCTGGTGTCGAGCGGGGCGAAGGCGGTGCGGAAGACGAGCGGCTCCTCGGTGGGCTCCAGGAAGAAGATGTAGCGGTGGTTGCGCTTCACTTTGAAGCAGGGCGCCTTGGAGCCCACGCTGATGAGCTGCTCCCGCTGCAGCCCGCCGCTGTTGAGGGGCCACAGGTCGAGCACCTTGACCAAGACCCCCCCGGCGGGACCGGCGGCTCCTCGGCTGTCATTGCCGCCGCCGGCGGGGGCCCCCACGGACTGCACCTTGCCCTCCAGCACCACCGCCGCCGTGTACGCCTGGTCCTGCACCGACTTGAGGCTGGGCGAGTAGCAGGCGAGGGAAACGCCGAAGAGCAGCATGGAGAAGCCGGGCGCCGGGTCGCGCCTCATGCCGCCGGCTACCACCGCTCGCTCCCCGCCGGCCCTGCGGCGGCCGGGGCTGCGGGGCTGCGGCGCGGCGGGCGCGGCGGGGCGGAGCGGCGCGGCGCGGCGCGGCGCGACGCGGAGCGGCGCGGCGCGGCGCGTCGCGGAGCCAGGAGGGGATCCTCCTTCCCGTTAAAGGGAGGTGGGATGCTGACCCCCGCCCCAGCCCGGGGACTCCCCCCGCGGGGATGCCCGGCATCCCTGCCTCCCGCTCCTGCAGCGTTTTGGGGCGGGGGGGGTGGTCCCCGGGGATGGAGCCAGATGGTGTTTGCCTCCATCTCAGCCCTTCGCCAAGCATCCCCCCCCCCCTCCTCAAAGCGTGCAGCCACACACACCCCACACACACACACATATATTCCTCCCCCCCCTCCAAGGTGCCACCAGAGATGCGGCTGCAGGTGGCAGCGGGGCTTTCTGTGATGCGCAGGGCCCGCTTTGGCGCGCTTTGCCCGGTGTTTTTTTGGGGAGGTTCGGGCCTGAGGTTCCCTGCGCACCTGAAGAAAAGGCATTAACGTGGAGACAAATGGAGTAAGGTAACGGCCGAGGAGACAAAGCCGCCTTTCATGCCCTGATCCCTGCTGCCTCTTTTTAATAAACGAGCGCTCTTCCCCCTGCAGAGGAGTCAGTTTAATCTCCAAAAAGTGGCTTATTCGGGTTTATTTTCAAAGCTGATCCTGAAGCGTCTGTACGCCCAAAGCCTCACTGCCCGGATGCTACAGCGTGGAAGGGCTCCGAGATGCTAAATTAGCAGCAGAGGATTTCATGTTTGCTGTTGCACTAGATTCTGCATTGAAGGGGAGCGGCCGCGGTCCCATGGCGATGGAGGTGACCTGGAGGCAGGAAGGCCGGGCTCAGCCTTGCCTGAGGTGGCAGGTGGGGGTACACCCCGTAGCAGAGACGCACAGCCCTGCCCGTGCTGCAATGGAGACACGGCCCCCTCCCAGCGGCTTTGCAACCTCAAGGGAATCCCTTAGCACACCCCAACGATGACAAGAGTTGAGCCTTTGAGCAAAGGAGCACCGGTGGCAGGATTGAGGTTTGCTCTCCTTTTAACGTGTTGCGGCCAGATTGATCAAGAAAAAGGAGCCTTTGTGCCCAGCGCAGGCACCGAGCGCTGCCTCTGCTCCCGTTGCCCTGGCTCTGCTGCCCCGGGGCGGGAACCGGCCCTGTGCCACCGCTGGCACACGATGGCACAGCCCCAACACATCCAGCCCGAGCTCCGCACCCTTGGAGCAGCCGCGGCTCAGTGCTGCCAGCCAGGACGGCTGCTTTTCCCCCTCTCCGGGGAGGCTAACAGCTCCCCGCATAGCTCTGCCATTGCAGGACCTTGATGCCTCGGAAGCAGCGCAGTGTGTTAACAGCCGGGCTTGGGGAGCGCTTCTCGCCTGCATTTTCTCTTGCTAACTGTGATTCTCTGTGGCTTTCTGTTTTCAGATGTTTCTGAAAGCTTTCTCTTTTCCCCCATTTGGTGACCGTGCAAAACTGCAGAGGAACACAGGCAGAGGCAGAAGGGACCAGAAGCGTTTCCCACGGCAGAGGGAAGGACAGCATTTTGTATTCAGGAAGCTGCTTGGAGGAGTCGGGAAACCACCTGACTTCTCTCTGCTTTTGACACAAATCTCTGTGGAAATTCCCCTTTCCCTAATATTTTGCTCAGACAGCAACGCAGATTCTGCCTGAGAAGGAAGGAGATATCCGATAGCATAACTCGATCTGGAGCTCTCCCTCTCCACCCTGCCTCTCGCCAGAAAAGGCGGTTTAATGCCCAGCCATTTGAGTTGCTAATCCTTGTCTTCTCCCTGTTTGCGGGTTGAAATCCCGGTGGGACCACAGTGGTTCAACCACTGGCAAAAATTCAGCAGGAGATTCAGCACCTGTGAGGCCAAAAGGGCATTTTGGAGTCCAGGACACTTGGTCTCATAAAAGAGCACTGTCCACGTCTCCTTTCAGTAATGTTTTTCCGGCTGTTCAGCCTAGCTGTTGTGGAGACAACTAGTCATCACCAGAGACGCTTGCATTTCTGCTATCATTTGGGAAATAGTTTAGGACCAAATCGCTTCACCTCCTTCCCTGCTGATTCTCCCATATGAATAGAAAATCATTCTTTTCTGTAGGGCCTTGGGCATTTTGACGTATGAAATGAATAAGGCGAGGCCCTGGGTGCAGTCACCAGCCCAGTCTGAACACTGGTTTTGAGAAAATGGAGCCTCAATAACATACTGTTAAAAATATCTCTCTTCAGTTGCCTCGCAAAGACTTGACCCTCATCCACAGAATAACGGGATAACTGAGGTTGGTCGGGACCTCAGGAGGTGTCACAGCAGGGCCAGCTGGGGCAGGTCGCTCCGGGTCATGCCTAGCTCAGGCTTGAACCTCCCCGGTGAACCTGTTCCAGTTTGGACTACCTTCATGGTGAAAAAAAAGCTTTTCCTTATCTCTAATGGAAATTCCCTGCATTCCAGCTTGTGCCTGTTGTCTCTCATCCCCACTCCATCCGAGGGGCTCTGTCCCTCTACCACCACTCCCTGGCTGATGGCAGCACCAAGATCTGCTCTTCTCCAGGCTGGACTCTCCCTGAGACTCTTCTCGTACCTCCTGCCCCCGACTTCTGCTGCTCTCCTTCCAGGCTGCCAATGTCTTTCTAGTGCTGGAAAGTCCCAATCTCCGCCCAACCTCCAGCTGGGATTTCCAAATGCCACATCGAGGGGAGGGATCCCTTCCCTCACCCTGCGCGCTGCACCTTGGCCACGCAGCGGGTTCGGTGGTCCCTATGAGAGGTGTTGTTTATTAGGGTGAAGACCAGCGAGGAGCCAAAAGACTGTTCGATGTCCTGGTATCAGATGGCTGATCCTCACCTGCAAGTCACGCTTGGGTTCACTACAGGTCCCAAAGGGACAGCTGGAGGAAGGTCCTAATTCGTCCCCCAGGGCTGGGGGGCCTTTCTCCCGGGGGGATGTTGGGGATGCGCAGGGAGACGGCCCGAAGTGTGCAGGGACCAGGCTGACCATTGTCCACTGAGGGCAGCAAAGCCAGGCAGGAGGTGGTGTGGGTTTGCTGATAGGAAGGAGCACGGTTAGAGTGATGGCTTTCTTCTCGCCTGCCCATGGACTGTGATCCAGTTGCCTCCTTTTCCCACATCTCCCCCCAGGCTCTGCATTGCCAGGTGGCTCAGGCAGTCATCTGTGCAGGGTGTTTGCTTCTGGGCTGTACCATGCATCACCATGTGGCCTCCTGGCCACAACGCTCTTTCCAAAGCTTTCTAGAAAGAGATCAGAAGCGCAAGTGCGCGGGGGCTCAAGGGTTGTGCCTTGTTGTAAGTCAGGGCCTTGCACTGGGTTTTATCTGCATGGGGAAATGGACAAAAACCTTTGGTCTCCAAAGCTAGTTTGCCAAATAGTACTGTTTGAATCTCGCCCTTGGCTTCTAAATGCATTTTCTGCAGCTTCCACATCTGTTCCTCAGTGTGGGGAACTCCGTCCCCATTTCCCTGTGTCTGCATCACCAGGTATCGCATGTTTGGGGCCTCTTCTGCTACTCATTTGGGCTCAGAAAGGGTTTTCTTCAGCTTCATTGCCATGGTTGTTAGCTGCCATCATCCTCGTTTAGTCTCCAGGCTGATACGTATTTCCAAATTTTCACCCTGTTTAAGAACGGTCAAAACTGTGGCAAATTTAAATACTTCCCACCTTCTTCTCCTTTCTGCAAAATCCACTGCGCCTTTCAGTAAAGAGGCTTTGTGTTTGTCATCAACCTTTCTGCACCAACCCATCTCAGTGCAACTGCTCTTGGATGTTTGTTTCTCTGACCCATCCATACCTCTTTCCTTCTGGGACTTTATTTCTTCATTTTGCCTTTGTCAACCAGCAAAGCCATTCTGCACTCAGGCACAAGCCGGGATCCGTCATGAAGAGCCGCTGTTTCAGAAAACAACTGCTTCATCCCCTGGCTGCTTCAGTCTCTCCAAAGCCCATCTCTCCCCTGCCTCCCTGCTGTGAAAACCCATCATATTTGCCACCCCGAAAGGGGGATGGAGCATCTGAGCTCAGCCCAGATTCCACCCTGCCTGGAGCAGCCCAGGAGCTCAGCAGCACCGTCAGAGGCCTTCACCCCTCAGACAGCTGCTGTGGGGGCTGGATTTTCATTCACCTCTTCATTTTGCTCCTGCAATTTCCCCTGCAAAACAATGGACTCTCTTTTCTTCTGCCAAGGGAGCTCCTGCCTGGTGACAGATGCCACGAAGGGCAGCGTCCCAGTGTCCCTCCCTGCCTCAGGAAACCCCACAGCTCTTCTGCGAGGAGAGATGTTGACTCCCAACAGCACAGGCAGGTGGGTTGTACATCTTCAGCGCCATCCACAGGTTGCAGATGCTCAGCCTCATCCATGTTAGTTGAAGACACGTTCCTCCAGATCTGATGTGGGTAAGTCCTGCCAAAGAATCAGGGCTTTTGGTATCATGAGGAATGGAACACAGAATCACAGAAAGTGTTGGGTTGGAAGGGACCTCTAAAGGCCATCTAGTCCAACCCCCCTGCAGTCAGCAGGGACATCTTCAACTAGATCAGGTCGCTCAGAGACCCATCCAGCCTGGCCTTGAATGTCTCCAGGGATGGGACCTCCACCACCTCTCTGGGCAACCTGGGCCAGTGTCTCACCACCCTCAGTGGAAAGAACTTCTTCCTAATGGCTGATCTAACCCTGCCCTGCTCTAGTTTAAACCGTTGCCCCTCGTCCTGTTGCTACATGCCCTTGCCAACAGCCCCTCCCCAGCTTTCCTGGAGCCCCTTTAGGGACTGGAAGGGGCTCTGAGGTCTCCCCGGAGCCTTCTCTTCTCCAGGCTGAACCCCCCCAGCTCTCTCAGCCTGTCCTCGCAGCAGAGGGGATCCAGCCCTTTGATCATCCTCGTGGCCTCCTCTGGCCCTGCTCCAACAGCTTCATGTCCTTCTTGTGCTGAAGGCTCCAGAGCTGGACATAGCTCTGCCTTTCCACCCCAGGGTATTCTGGATGAGATGTGTTATCCAGCGTGGGGCTGTTCTAAAGAACTTTGGGCAAGCCTCAGAAGCATGAGTGCATCTCAAGCATGTCCCTCCATCTCCCCCAGCCCTCCCCACCACCAGGTCTATCCTGGTCCCCTGCAGTGGCCCTGGAGCCCTGCTGGTGTGAAGAAGGCAGGCTTGGAGACACCCACCCATACCCCAGCCAAGGGAACATAGTTTTTCTTCCCTGTGGGACATTTCTTGCCTGTAACAGTCAGGTGCTTTACAAAGGCTTAGAAACATGCCCCAACACCAACAAGTCCAGTGCAGGCATTTTTTTTTCCCACTTCAATGTCTTCTCTGCAAGGATTTGGCTTGTTCAGCTTGGGGCTGTCCAGCAACAGGGGGTACGTAGCCCATGGAGAGCATCAGTACCTGCCAGGCAGGGCAGGAGCCAGCCCTTCGCCAGGACACACGAGACTCCTGGCACCAGGGAGACACTGCCATGATCTCGGGTGAAATGAGAAAGGCAGATGGTAAACGATGAACTGAGAAATTATATAGAAAAAGCAAAGCTCAGAACCCAATTTGAGACTCCAATCTGGAGATTGCCTAAGCAAGACCACGGTCAAAATACCCCATACCTGTCAGTCCTTCCAGGTAGGTAAGGACTGGGAGACCTCCAAAGTCTGCAGTTCCACCCGCCTCTCAAAGGCACCAGCAAGCAGCGTGGCTGCAGTGAAGGAAACCAAGACCCACCTCAGGAATTTTCCACCAGCAACGCTGTCATGGTCTCAGCAATTTTCTCGGCTTACCCCTGCCCCGCTGTGTTCCCGTATCTCCTGCCTGTTAATGTCACCTTCCACACCAGCGCCAGCAGGCGAAGGCAGAACTGAAGGATGTATCCGTAGGCACCAGTGATGCCTCTCCCAGAAAGAGACCATCACGGCGCGGAGGCCTGATCCAGCTCCTCTCCTTCCCTGAGCGGAGAGAACATTGTCCTACTGTCTTTCTGTGAGATGCTCAACAGCACAAAGGAAAGAAGTTGGGCACGTTCGGTGTTGGGAGACACACCAGTACCTTACGAGAGGGGTGAAATCCATCCTGAAAAACCTTGTCTCTCTTGGCCTATGGCAATCGAAGGGAAGAAAAATCAAGAGCTAAGTGGTTTCCTTCACGCGGCAGAAAAGCTGATAGGGTTCCCTCCAGCCCCTCTGTGGCATTTTAGCCCAGGCACAAGGAAGAAAAAAAGCCACTCATCTTTCGAGGAAATTTGTGCCTCTTTTATTTGCTGCCCTCCCCAAGAAACTCATTCACTCCTTGTCCACCCACACGAGCAGGGATGATGAATGAAAACAAAATATAAACAATTCGGCCTTCCCTTTCTCCTCCCAGCCTTCCAATCAGACGTTTCAGTCCATGCCTTAGTACCCAAATTTTGCATGTTGATCATTCTGATGGCGTGCCTTGGCTCACTGCGCCTCTCCCACTCTCTGTTTCTTAGATACATATATCTGCATCCGATGCATTTATCAGCAACTCCAGCTTTGGGAGGGCTTCACACCACGCAGGGTGGTGGAGTCAGAGGGGAACCTGCCACTGAAGAGCAATTGCTCTGTCATCACTGCCCACCTGCCCGGACCAGAGGGCTCCTCTCGTGAGACCTGCAGACACGGACACCAGCAGAAAGCTGGTGATCAGCGAGGCAACACTTCTTGCGCCCCCAAGAAGGACGGTGCTGGCCAGGCACTGCAATGTGTCACCAGAAAGATGACACATGGGTGCAGCACACGTGCTCCCTGCACCGGGGTGTATCTTCAACGCCTGGGCACTGCAGCCCACTGTCCCCAGGCCACCAGCGAGAGACCCCTCCAGCCCAGAAACTCTCCCCCAGGACTGGATTTCTCTGCCAGACACTCTGATTTTTCTCTCTCTTCCCTTCTCTCTGCACAACCTCCTTACACCCCCCCGTGTGTTCAGTAACTACAGTTATTTATGATGATGCCAGTGCATCAGGTAGCCTACAGGAAGGATGGGGAGGGACTCTGGATCACGGAGTGTAATGACAGGACACAGGGTAATGGCTTCAAACTGAAAGAGGGGAGATTTAGATTGGATATCAGGAAGAAATTCTTTGCTGTGAGGGTGGTGAGGCACTGGAACAGGTTGCCCAGAGAAGCTGTGGCTGCCCCATCCCTGGAGGGGTTCAAGGCCAGGTTGGACGGGGCTTGGAGCAACCTGGGCTGGTGGGAGGTGTCCCTGCACAGGGCAGGGGGGTTGGACTAGATGATCTTTAAGGTCCCTTCCAACCCGAACCATTCTGTGATTCTATGTGTGATTCTGTGTATGTCTGAGCACCTTCGAGTTCCCTTCTTAGCTAAAGTCCGTACCAATTATGTGTCGCTACGTACAGATCCTGAGCCAGGAGAGCCTCTGTTTGAAAGAACTATAAAGAACTATTCTGAAGAAGAAAAATGAACAGCAACATCTCCAAATTGCCACGAAAAATGCACTAGTTGAAGCAGACAGCTATTGGGAGACAAACCCGCGACATGACACGCTATTGCAAAGGTAAAAACCAGCGCTGGTCATAAAAACATCGATATAGTTCTGCCTTCTCTAACGATGCTGCTCGTCTAGAGAGTGAGCGATGCATCTCTAGGGGACGCGGATGCAAAACTGAGAAATGGGCGCCGTCACAGTGAGAAAGTCTGTCCTAAGCTTTAGCATTTTTGGTGGTGAGGGGGCTCCAGGTCATCTGCTGCAAGATTGTTTCTCGTGGATTCAAAATCAGGTCAGTCCCTGCTTTTGGAGGTGGCATTTCAAACAATGCTTGTTTAAATTTTTGCTGCGAAGGCAGAGGAAGCGGCCTGGAGGGCTGTGTGGCTGCAGGGAACCCTCTCTCTGGAGCAGCACCATGTCTTGACAAGAGAAACTCTCCGTGTACAGCCCCACTGCTTCTGCTCGGAGCACCACTAACCCCACCCCCAACTTTTCATCGTAAAAAAACCACCACCAGTTATTGGGGAACACACGTGAGTCTTGCTCAACCTGAACCCACCATTTGTTGACCAACAAGCAGCGTATCCCAACATTGGTGAAAAACCTTTCACACCAAGACACGGCAACGTGCACCAAGGGCCACCTGGGATCCTGGCATGAGAGCAGCCAGGGCGGCAACGTCCTTTAATATCGCACTTGAAGTTCATAATGACACCCCAAATTCTTCCTGGCGACTGCATCTCCCTCTCTCTTGGAGGGAGGCTTCTAATGAATTCAAGGTGGCAGTTTATCCAGTTAGTGCAGAGGTTTCATGGTAGATGTCCATATTCATGCTGTAGATGTCCATATTCATGCTGTAGATGTCCATATTCAGCACCTCTCCTCCTCCCTTCAGCACACCTCCGAGCTTCACAGCCATTGGGGTGCTAGCTAAGGGGTGCGATAAGTGAAGGCGATGGCCATGGGCCGATGCCGGCCAGTTTGAAAGCGGGAGGCACGCGCACCCGGTGAAAAGCCGAGGAAAGCGTTTCCGTGAAAGCAACAGCTTTGCGCATCGCAAAATCCCTGTGTCGCTGAGGTGCGCTGGGCTGCTCAGCTCCTCTGGATGAACGCTGGGGGCTGTCTGCAGACTCGGGATTATGTTTCCCCCTCCCACTTTTGCCTGTTTTGTTTATTTTGATGTAAAAATATGCTGAGTGGGTATATACCCTCGTACGTGTGCAGGAAACACAGAGAAGGAACACTTGAGGTGCAACACAGTGATAGAGACAGACAAGGCTCCTTGTCTAGCTTTGCCCTTGATTCCCTGTTTAAATATTGTCTGCTACCGTTTAGACAAGAGACCTTCCCAAAATGACTTCTGCGATTCAGGAGACCATTTCTGCAGTAACAAGTTAATGCTTGCAGGCAGCCCGTGGCTGCAGAACCCCCTCGATATTACAGAAGTGGTAACTTGTTTAATGGCTTCAAAGAAATAGGAGAGCCCAGGAGCCGAGGTGGCGGCATCTCAGCCTCGTACTGAGAGGTGCAGAGACCTTACAGCGAGATTAAATATAGGTCTCACAAACCGGAACAACAGTGCTTTGACTGAGAAGATAATCAAGCCCTGGAGGAAATTACACGATATAAAGCTTAGATTTAAAATAAATGTGAAATGAGCTGCCAGCTTTGGGACCAGTTCCTTATGGAAAAGTTTCCACGTCAGAAAAATCGGCTGATGAAGCTGGCTGTTTAATTAGCAGGTTTGGCAGGAAGCCAGGAGGACCAAAGGGGTGCTGGGGCCTCGTCCCTCACCTTGCCGTCTCGCCCTTTGCAGGGAGCGCTGGGATCAGCAGAGGGGTGGGCTGCGCACAGGCTGCTGCATGTAAGGGGCAGGAAAACCTGGAGACGGGACCTGGGTGTTGCCCTCGTGACTCTCCATCAGCAACGTACTTTCCCAGGAAGACCCTACACCCCCCAAAGTGGATGCCCAGGGCAGGACCCCAGCCGCCGCCTGGGCAGGGAGCAGCAGAGCCGTTGCAGGAGGAGGGCTGCCCCTGCTCCATGCTCTGCTCTCGCAGCCCGGCGTGCAGTTTGGTTGATGCAATGTCGAGGAGATAGGTGTGGGGATGGAGGCTCTGTCCCCAGACAGCTGCTGCACGCACTTCTGCCCTGCCTTAGTCATCTGCTGCCTCTGCTTTTTCACTACGCATCACCCTGGCGTTTTTACCCGTGCCCAGGGATGAGTATAAGTGATCCCACCTCCCCGGGTGCAGACAGGTCCTTAGACACTCTCCCGGCCCTATGCGTTGTTGGTCAGCCCCTCTGTTAGCTCCCTCCCTGCAAGACAGGTTTTGGTGGTTTCCTGCACACCAGCGCATTGTCCTGCACCTGCTGGGGGGGGGGGGGGTGGTGGTGGTGGGCGGGGAGCAGGCTGGAACCACCTGACACCACTGAGGGCATCAGGCTTTTAGGTAGAAAGGTCCCGAATGCGACCTCCCTGCTGTGATGGATCCTACCCATGGGGGCACACCATGACACTGCCACCGGCCTCACCCAGCACTCCTTCAGCCAGTTAAAGGGATGCAAATTAAAAAATAAAGACCAAGTTGCTTCTCTCCTTCTTTCTGTCTCCTCCCTCTTTCTTTCCTTGCTTCACATCACGCTGTAATCCTGTACTTTGCAGTTTAATTGTGTCCTTGTATCTACTTTTCTCAATGAGTTAATGCAAATGATTTTTGCTCCAAGGTGCAGCGTGGAATTCTTGCTCTAGGCTGAGCTTGAAAGCAAAACGCAGGGCCCAGGTGGCGCGTGAGCTCCTGCTTCCCTGGGGAGTCATGGGTTGAATCGGGCTCCTAAGCCCCTCCAAGCATCTGAGCCTCAAGTTTTGATTTTCAGCTCCGTTTTCAGCTCCCTCTCCTCCCTGCAAAGTCTGTTCAACAGCAGCGGGAGGTTACAAATAGAGCAAGGCAGCTCATCTGCTGCATCTCGTTTGTGCCATCCATGGGCACGACCGTGTGCGCGCCGGATCCTCCCTCCACAGGCACTTCCTGACTTTCCCCAACGTACCAGTGGAGCGATGGCCACGCGTCTTTCCTGGTCTGTAGCTCCCTCCTCAGCCCTTTGCTGTGCACTTCCCGGCTGCAGCCGAGGACACAGGCAGCAGCACCACCCGCATCTGCACGGAGATTAACCCTGCAAAGTCAGGGACAATTTGTATTTCCTCATCCAAAATTCATCGTTTGTGAAGGCTGCCAGGCCAGCTCTGCCAAGATAGACACTTCAGTGGGAGTCTCTGCTCGCTACAGGAGTGACGGGGTACAGACATCACCCTCGCTCACCTGGCCCAGGGGATAACACATGCTCGTTGGGTCAGGGATACAGGCACAGGACGGGTGAAGGGAGGTGGTCTCATTTAGTCTGGCCGAGAGGAGGCTAAGGGCTGAATTAACGGTGGCCAAAAACTACCTGGAGGGCAAGTACACCGGCAACAGAGCCAAACTCTCCTTGGTAGGGCATGTCACAGGGGCAATGGCCCTACAGTGCAGTTCGGGATGCTTAGATCATCCAGATGATTTTTCTTTCCCAGGGGGTGGTGTATACCTAGGAGAGAGCACAGCATGGGGGGCTGGGGTCCTCCATCATTGGGGGTTAATGAGGCTAAGCCCAACGAGGCAGTGGTCATCCTGACCTAGTGCTGGTGACAGTCGTGGTGCAAGCAGGCACTGGCCAGGAACATCCCAGGGCTCACATCCCACTACCACTTCTAGGACTCTGGGATATAGGAGCTCTAACCAGTCCGGCAAGGCCGTGTCTCAGCCCCTAACCCGGGGGGAGACGCTGGCTGCCTGTGACACAACACGCAGCTCTCAACCCCTGCCTGTTCCCCTTGTGGAAGTCATGACTTCTCCATGCGGGGAAGCAGCGAGGACCTGAGGCTCCCAGAGCCCCTCCAGAGCAGGGCTCCTGCAGGTCCCTCAAGCTACTGGAGACCTCAAGCTATTTGGTCTTTCAATCTATTATATAGCCTATTTTTATCATTCTATCTTATTAAAGCAGGTATTTTATTAAGCCATTTGTTGTCGGGCCTTTCTCATTGAGATGCAGAAATAACACTCTCTCCCACCTCACCTCCCCCCTTGTGCAGGACATCTCCCTCACAGAATCACAGAATGGTTTGGGTTGGAAAGGACCTTAAAGACCATCTCGTTCCAACCCCCTGCCCTGGGCAGGGACACCTCCCACCAGCCCAGGTTGCTCCAAGCCCCATCCGACCTGGCCTTGAACACCTCCAGGGATGGGGCATTGACAGCTTCCCTGGGCAGCCTGTTCCAGTGCCCTCGCACGTGCTGGAGCCCCTTCCCCTCCCAGCCCCCAGCACTGGTTTCGGTAGAAGGGCTGTAGCTGCTGTGCTGGTTGCACACTATCCCACAACTCCCTGGCGAAGCCAGTTTGCAAACACTCTTGTTTGGTAAACCCTTTTCCTCTCTGACACAAACCAGGTGCTCCCACACACCGCAGTCTCCTACCTGCTGCAGCCAAACCTTGCGGGATCAGAGCACCGCGTCTTCCCACCTGTATCACACGATGTTTGCAGACTGGCTGTAAAACATGTTGAATATATTGAATAATTGAATATAATTATTGAGAGGATGTTCCCATTTCCCGCACACTTACCCACCACTTTACCTTGATCATGCCAGGGCTGGTCTGTAATTCTCTTTTTAATGAGTTCCCAAAACATTCCCATAAGCAATATCCTCAGCAGCAAACCATAAAAACAAACCAGCCCCTCTACCTAGACACACTGTGAGAAGTTGAAACCACCATAATGGTCCCTGGAGAGGGAGAATAAGGACTTTCTCATTGGCTCCAAGGTGATTCCCGCTCTCCCCAGCAGCAGGATTTGGGGGAGCCATGGATTTGCTGTGGTTTCCTCCTCCTCCTGGCCTCATTGAGTCAACTGTTCTTGTCGCATCCACTGCAGGGGTTGCACAGCCCCAGCTGGGACTTGTTGATCTAAAAGCATACAACCAGCAGACATCCTTGGAGCCCACGTCTGATCCAAACACACCCAAGGTGCTGGGGAAGCTGCCAGGGCAAACAACTGCCATCACCCCTCAAGGGCTGGGGCACAAAAATGTCCCTTTCTCTTACACCAAGACTCATCCCAGAAAATGCCACCTCTTGCTCCATCCCCGTCCAAGGAATTGCCTCACAAAAGTGAAGCTATTTCCTTGCTGACACCACGCCAGACTGGACCCTGCAGCCTCTTTTGCACTGTAGGAAACCAGAGTATCAGGAGACCCAGCACCTTTATAGAGATTTTCCCAGGGCATCTTGCAGGGAAAAGTAAAGAGATGTTGCCTGCACAGTGAAGGTCTGGCTTACGTCCCGAGGGGTTTTAAAATTAAACACCCCTTCAGCAAAATCCCACACTGAGACAAGTCATGGGACACGATCCTCGAGCTGTTAGTCTCCAGCTATGCCATGCCCTAGCCACGGTCTCAGCTGGACAGGAGGGAATCCCACCAGCTCCCAGGGCCATCTCTGAAAGAGATGAAGGCAAATGTTAAATAATTAATAAATAAAATGAGACGCTTTAAAACATTTCCCTGCTACAATACAACACTTCTTAAAGCTGCCCATGGGAAGTCACTTGCAGATGAGTTACGGAGGACTTCTCTCCACCTAGGGTCTGATTCTTCCCTGTCACGGCACCTATGTCGGGCACACGGGACTTCTGCAGTCATGAGCTGGGCCTCTTCGTCACCTCCGGGCTGGTAGGTATCAAGCCCATCACCTTGTGAATGACAAGTGACTCTGCTGCCCTTAGACAACCTCTTTGTCACAGACCCTTTTCTTCTTGGTGAAACTTCAAGTGAGGAGCCAAGTTGGCTTTCCTCTTCCTCCGCGTCCAGAAACCAATGGACCTTTAAAGGGGTGGTATCACATCTACCTGCCATCAGTGGTGGCGGCCCCTCTCATCTCTTGCAGGAGGACTGCAGAGCTGGCCCACACTTCCATCTATCAGCACAGCCAATGCACGCTTCAGGTCTTCCTTCTCCTTGAAGGACAGCTGTGGATTCTGCTCAGGGAAGACACCGGACCATGGTTCAAAGAATAGCTTTATCCCCCTGACAAAGAGAGACCAGGGTCTGGTGGATGCCACCACCCAGGTGTAGGGCAGGCCACCTGGCTGGGCCACTGAAGGACTAAGCAACAGGCCAGTGTTGCCATACCTGAAGGATGGCTTCAAACTCTCATCCTGCTATCCCTCACTCCATCAAATCATACTTAGGGACCATCTCTTCCTGCCCTCCAAACTTTGCCACCATGGCCAGTTGCTGTGAACAGCCGATAATGAGATGCCTTTGTTGGTCTCATGTAGGTGATTGCATAACGAGTAGTTTAGACGTTACAAGCTATAAATTCTTCTGGACCAAAGCTCCCACATTCTCCAAGCCGCCTGCCAGGCAGAGGGGCGTCTGCGTAAATAGGCTTGTTTACAGTCAACCAAGTGTTGGCACCAAACAAATTCTTCTCCCGGTGACTGCCAAACAGCATCAGCACAAACTCCACTAGCACCAGTTGGAGCAGCGGGTGCCCTGCTTGAATCTATGGTCAGCCCAGGGGGCTGCAGGGTGCCCAGATGTCCACATCCTCTTGAGGGTCTCAGAATCACAGAATGGTTCCAGTTGGAAGGGACCTTAAAGATCATCTCGTTCCAACTCCCCTGCCCTGGGCAGGGACACCTCCCACCAGCCCAGGTCGCTCCAAGCCGTCCAACCTGGCCTTGAACACCTCCAGGGATGGGGCATTGACAGCTTCCCTGGGCAACCTGTTCCAGTGCCTCACCACCCTCACAGCAAAGAATTTCTTCCTGATATCCAATATAAATCTCCCCTCTTCCAGTTTGAGGCCATTATCCCGTGTCCTATCATTACACTCCCTGATGAAGAGTCCCTCCACATCCTTCCTGTAGGCCCCCTTCAGGTACTGGAAGGGGCTCGAAGGTCTCCCTGGAGCCTTCTCTCCTCCAGGCTGAACCCCCCCAGCTCTCTCAGCCTGTCCTCACAGCAGAGGGGCTCCAGCCCTCGGATCATCTTCCAGGTCCCTGTCCTTCTTGTGCCGAGGACTCCAGAGCTGGAGGATTCAAAACCAGTCAGTATCATCACTAGGTGGGCGCAGGGCGCGGGAGACAGTTATCGCTATGCAGCAAGAGGGTCCGCCACAGGGACACTGAAACTCAACAGCGTCCGTTATTCGCAATCCAGCAGCAAATCTAAGCAGTTGTCCCTTCCGTATGAGTTGATCTGCACAATTAGACTTTGCTCTTTGTTGCGTGAGTACTGGAGGAATCTGCCTTTCAGAGCCACGCAAACATAACCCGACAGAGGCTGGGGATCAGCGCCACGCCACATTGGCAGCAGTCCGCCCACCTGAGAGCTGAGGACTCACCGCTTCCCCTCAGAGTGGGGACAGTCGGGGTAGCATCCTATCTCAAGATCCAGGCATTTGCTGCCGTGTCAACACATCCTGACAATCCACATATTTTACGCTAAGCAACGATTTCATCCTCTCCATGAGGCATTAATTGTTTTTAGTCCCACTTAGCTGATCCATGGTATCTGGCTGAAAGCACGCGCTATGGGGTTATGCTGATGCTTCCTGGCATTTATTTTTTTTTTGAGGGCAGGGAGGCCTTTAAGACCTTGTGGTGTGTTGTCTCTTGTTTCATGCACTGTCCCACCCTGCATCCCCAAAACTATGATATCATAGAATCATAGAATGGTTTGGGTTGGAAGGGACCATAAAGATGATCTTGTTCCAACCTCCAAGGTAATGGGGAACTCCTCCCTCTACATTCTCTGGCACAAAGAATTGGGGTCCCAACTCAGCATCATAACAGCTCCCAACTGAGCACACCACAAAATCTCCAGGCTCATCTGATGCTTCAGATGCCTGCCGGTGCTTGCATGGGAGGAACCAAAGCCTCTGAAGCTCGCCAAAGAGCTTCTGGATATGGCAGAAGGAAAGGGATCCATTTCTGAGGCCTGAGTTTGACACCAGAGTGTGTATTCTGAAAGCCTGGTGAATATACCAAAGCCACTAGCTACTACAGAAAGTAAAAGATGCATTAAAAATCAGAATTCTAAAGGAAAGCCTTTGGGGCTGGTGTCCTGTCTCACAGCATCCTTTGCATGGCCTCTGCAGGGAGGCTCGTCACGCTGTAGACCCCAGTGCTCCTCTACAGTTGTGAAACATCACTTCTTCAGGAGAAGAACTTCCCTTTTGGGGGAAAAAAAAAAAAAAGAAAAAGTCAAAGCATCCTTTTCTTGACAACTGCAAAACTGTGATTTGTTCTAAATCTCACGTCAAAACCGCAGTTTGTTCTAAATCTTCTTTCTCATCCTCGTAAATGTTTGTGGTTTATTTGCTCAAGATGGAAGTAGTCGGTTAAGACAACTCCACCAGTCCCCCTTCGCCCCAGCTCCTCGAGCGACCTCGCTCCCTGTGAACCAGGCTGGGTGCACAAAGGGGCTTGAGGAGGTCAGGGCAGACAGGGCAGACTGGCCCACCTCAACACACCCCTGTTGCCCTAAGGGAGTATTTTGGCTGGCACTTTGAGAAGACAGACATTGGATGAGGGATAAATAGGCTGCTGAGAAGGTGTGTCTCTAGCTGCATGATCTGGGCAATGCCACCAACACTGAGGCCCCAGATGATGGTCTGTATTGACAGCTTGCTTCTGCATTTGCTGCGTGAGCGTGCCTTTGAAAAGTGAGGAGGGATGGAAGCGGGGAGGCAGCCCTGCGTCAGCTTTGGACCCCCAAGAGCTCTAAGCTCCACTTCTCTACCAGCTTGAGTGTGGCATCACATTGGAACCATGCCCAGTAGGAGCTGGGAGAGGCACTTTCTCGGCAGGGCGATGGGAAGCAGTGTGTGGAGACCCCCAGCTTCATGAGGAAGACTGACTCCTGAACTGGAAACATCCCACTGCTCAGGACAAGGTGGTAGGTCTGGGAAGTGCTAGCAAGGAAACCACAAAATCACTGCAGTGATGGTGCCTGGAGCATGCATCAGGGAGCCACAGAGGGCCAAGAGGACAAATCTGACTGTACTTCAATGTTCCTGGTGGATAAAGTAGCCCCACAGGGAGCTTGGCCGCAGTAAGCCATGGGGCACAAAGGTGCCTTCCTCACACCTCCCCGGCCGTGATGAACCATGGCAGCTCTGACCAGGAGCTATGGCAGAACTGCATCAGTCCTCCAGCGCCAGTTATCTCAAGGCATCAAAGAGGCTCAGCCATAAAGAGCCTGAAGAAGTGCTTTAACCAGCACCAGACCATGGTCCAGCCACGGAGAGGTCTCCACAGGGCAGCCACCTCTCAAATTCCCCTTGCACAGGCAGGAGGCTGAAAGACAAACTCAACTGCAAGCCAGGTTCACAAAACAGAATGTGTCACCTTGGCATCACTAGCTGCCCTGGGCAAGTAGCAGAGCAAGGACTCGGGGACATGGACTGGCCACAGGAAACTTCCTCCACACACGTGTCAAGTTAATGCCCCACGCTCCCACCGAGACAACACCGCAGACAGAAAAACTGGAGAAAAAAAAAAACCAAAACATCAGTAGCTTTGGGCTGGAATCTGGGTTCCATCCAAAGATCAAAGTGGCGAGAAACCATGGTTGAGACAATGGGTTCGCATAGCTCTCCACAGGTCATCTGAACGCTGCAGAAGGCTGTTTGGACCCATAAACACACCAAGGACATTTCAAAGGATTGTAAAAGATCTAGTCCATGATTTGGGAATTGCCGACATCCTCACGTGCTTGTTAAGGAAAGGGGGTTTAAAGTAGTGGAAAAGAACCACCAGCCTGCAGGAAGGTGCATCGAGGAGGGGTGGGAGTCTTAACCTCAAAAAACAGATGTTACGAAAGGCCAGAAAGCCCCCCCAGCCTGGAGGAGGCACAGTGGTTTGTCTGGACTCATAACTGGCACACTCGTACCTGGAGGTCTCTAGAGCAAAGGCTCCTCTTCACACGGTGAGGAGAGCACTGCCTTCTCCCACCCTGTTATTTTGTGAGAAGCCACAATGGCTGGATTGCTCTTGAACACCTTCGTGACCCCACCTGATGTGATCCAGCAGCTTTTGGAGGCTGTAAATTTAAATCAGGTATTCTGGCACAGGAGCAGGGTGCATCTCTATCAGGCAGGGCTGGGAAACCCAGAAGTGCTGCAGACCATGCCTGTCAGTGCTTTCTAAAGCACGCTTTCCAAAAACGTGCCTTGAGGGGACGGATTTACGGCCCACGAACCCCAGCATGTCCACAAGCCAGGAAAGAAGAGAAATACCAGACAGGCTGTCAGTTGCCTTGTTGCACAGATGTGCAAGTCAAGGACCTGGAGTCACGGCTGTAGGAACAGCACCCCAGGACCATCCGGGGCAGTTGGCCACAGCTCTGGAGACACCAGCAAGGCAGTATGAGAACAGGAATTGTACAGCAAAAAACACAGGAGCGCCCTCACCCTAATCAAATGACAAGGCAGTTGGTGCACTAGAGCCAGCTCTCCCACCGAGCCAGCCGTGCCAATCCTCCTGGACACCCCTGGGGACAGAGCACCTTCCCAGCCAACACTGCGGGCACGGGAGGAGGGAAGGGAAGCAGAAAGTCCAGCCAGGCATCATGCTGCTTCCATCAGAGGCAAACAAGCGAGCTGGATACCAGGAGGCGGGCTGTCGTAAAGCGGGGTGAACATAGCCCTGGTCCACCTGGAGACAGGTCTGCTGGTGTTGGACCAGGGCACAGTCACATATAGGGGCTGCATAACCTTTGCTAACTTCTGTACTTGATAGAATGCTTTAATCCTTACTCCTCCTGAGGAGGCAAGGAGCGGAGAGCCCTGGTTTTATAAATCGTAGTCACTGAAAACAAGCAAGAGTAGAATTTGGTGGCCATTTGTTGCTGGTTTTCAACAGAACAGCAGCCAGCACTTACTGGATTACGTGGGGAGCTGAAGAACCGTTCTTCCCTCTAATTTCATTGGGAACCAAGAAGTGGCAAAGACCTCTCTGCAGGTGACAACACGCCAGAGTCCTCCATGGTCAGAAAAAGAAAGAACCGATGAGGGGGAAGCCAACTGGCTGAGAAAAGGGTAGCCAGAAGACTTGCAGGCCAGTCAAGGGAGAAGAGAAAGCACGCTGCATAATTGGAACAAGCCATCGTGAAAACAATCCCAAACTTAATTCACTTGGATGGGACTTCACGTGGTGCTTAGAAGAATTAGCACTTTATCTTTGCAGACAGGAGAAGCAAGAACTCGTTCTGCTATTGTGCAATCACCAATTCCCTTTTTTTCCACTTTTTTTTTTTTTTTTTTTTGAAGAGTCAGCAGAAGAGGAGTCTTTACAGCTCACCCTGGGAACTGCAGTTGTGGAGACGGAATGGCTGGTATGTCCCTGGAAGGTCAGTCTCTAGCAGGTGGTCAGGAGGACACAAACCCTGTGCCCATGGATGGCGTGGATCCAGCTGCGCCCCATTCCTGAACACCTGGAAGCCGGGTTCCCTGGTGGGGTGGCATCACAGGCAGAGTGACCCCCCCAGTACCCCCACCGGGGAAACCCTGCCTCGGGGCTCACCCAAAACAGATCATCAAAGGAACCCAAGTGACTTTCTTTGAGAGAAGCGGTTACAACTGGAGGGCTGTAGTTAACTGTGGCCAAGCTTTCCCATTGTTATTTTACAGTTGCTTGATGTTCTGAAAGATATTTAGAAAAATGACTTTAACTGCCCTGTGCCAAACTGGGCAAGGGTGAAAAAAACCTAAATTTGGCAGACATGTTGTTCATTCAGCATGTAGTTTGGATGACGTCCAGTGACTAACACAGGAGTTTTAACCGATCTGGGAGACTAAAAACCATTCACAAATAATTTGATTTAGGGTCACTGTGATTTCTTTTTATAAATAATTTTCATTGAGAAGTATTTTTTTAATTAGGATCGACAGACCTAATAGCAACTCTATTGTATGCACGGTTCATCTTTGCCGTCTTCACAAATGACTTACATATGTGGTGTGCTAGTTCCTTGTTCACTGCACACGATGGGGCTTGTTCACGGGGCAACCAGCGCCTCGCAGACAGTGCACAAGCCATGCTGGGCTCCTCTCTCCAAAGGCACGCTCCGAACAAGACCCAGATGGAAAGCAACGGAAGCTTTCACCATCCTGTTCCATGCTCCGGTCCGGGGGCTGGTCTAAGCCTTTGCACAACTTCAGACATCCCACGCGGCTGCAACTACCTCCTAATGGCCCTGGCTCCAAGAGACGGGGGATGGCAACTTTGCTGCGATCGCTTTATTGCTCGAAGTCCCGCCACGGCTCAGGAAATACTCTGAACCAGAACACACTTCCTTTTCCATGGTGGGAGGGCTGAACAAGGACTGGACCAAGGCAAAGATCTTGCACGTCCTGGCAAAAGCTGCGTCCAACGGCAAGTCTTCACTCGGTCACCATCTGACCCAGTGGATCGCCCAGCTAAGCCTGAATAGATCCAGGAAGACCGCGGGACAATTCGGCCGGCGGATGGGAGAAGAATGGCTCAGCGACTCGAATGCATCTTTCTTGGCAACATCCTCCATGTGTGACAGCCTTTTCTCCGACTTGCACAATAACAATTGCATCTCAGCCACTTTTGTTATGAATCTTATCTGTTGTTTGAATGGCTCTTAGATTCCCTCCTGCGATTATAAATGTTCACACAAGTTCTTGGAGTCAGCAGAGTTGCTGTTTTGCAGCTGAATAACAGGCTTGGGCTCCAAACTTCATGATGCTCGCTGTAATGATCAGATATGTTCTTAAAGGCCCTCCGAATTGGATTTCGAAACAAAAGCCCCATTGATCTTAAGCCTGAAATCCCAGCCATGCCTCTGAAAACCTTCTCCCCTGTCTTTCAGAGGAACCGAAACTGGTGCAATAAAGACAACTACAATGGTCAAAGAAAGAGTTTATCCTATGAGAGAAAACTACCAACACTTGGTCTTATTTAGACTACTAGAAGAGGGGCTGAGGGGGATGTAATTGCTACTGAGAGACACATGGAAGGGAAGAAAACATGAGAAAACCTTACAAAAGCTCCAGGCTGTGGAGCTGTGAAGAAGCCCTTGGTACGTTCGGGCTGGGGATGGAAAGATTTCTGATTTTCAGAGCAAAGGGGTCTGAGACAGGTTTCAGCAGAACCCACAGAAGCAGCCAACACGAAGCCTGACAAACATATGGGACATATTGACAGGGCTACACCCAAAGGGAGGGCAGCGTGGGACCCAGGAGTCTTTGGCCATCAGTACCTGGATGAGGTATGAAGAGATTCCCTTGTCTCCTGCATCCGTCCATTGCTTTTGTCCACCCTGTTTTGCACCTTGCTCTGTTCAAGCAGTCATCCCAGGCTTGCCTTGGCCACGTTGTCTTGTTTTAGCACTGGGCAGACCCATGCAGGTCCCTGTGGCTAGCCAGCCGGGAGGGGCTGCTATGGTAGAGCTTCTATTGAAAAAGATTACCTATTGGGAAGAAAAAAGTGCATTTTTTGCTTTTTTCTGTTTGCTTAAATAAGCAAATGCCCATATTCAAGCCACATTCAGACTCAAACACAGAGTATTGGGTAGTCACTGTGACTAGCAACACAGAGAGAGGCTGAGCAAGCAGGGTCCCACCAGCACCATCCCACCAAAGGAGAAACATCAGCGGGTCTGTCCCCAGGACCACCAATATCCACCTGGAGTGCATCCGCTCTGAAAGCGATAATGCTGGCCCGCGCTGGG
This sequence comes from Larus michahellis, assembly GCF_964199755.1. Taxonomy (NCBI): domain Eukaryota; kingdom Metazoa; phylum Chordata; class Aves; order Charadriiformes; family Laridae; genus Larus; species Larus michahellis. The sequence goes on along the minus strand of NC_133906.1, from coordinate 771,677 downwards.
GAGGAAGAATAACCTCTGCTGCTGGCTGCACTTGATCAGCACCATCACCACCAGCAATTCTCACCCCACCGTGGTCAGAGACAGACCGGCCACGCGCTTCCTGGGTGCCGGGCTTTCTCCAAAGGCATCTCCTCAGCAGTTATACATTTCCCATCTCTCCCGCATCGATAAAGCAGTGGCTTAGACTCCACAAGGATACCTGCCGGCGTTAGCAAGAGGCGTCATCGTTAGGCCTCGGTTAAAATCGTTTAAAGTCATTTGTCTTCAGGATAAAAAGAGCGAACCAAGAGAGAGGGAGTGCCAGAGCATCAGCCCTCAGCCTGCCACAGGGGTGCAGTGCAGCGATGCCGGCCCGGCAGTTCCCACGCCGGGGACCCACAGGGAGAGGTCTCGCGTCGGGGCGGGGTGAAACTCAAACGTCGCGTCCACGTAGCGCCGTGCGTCCCGGGCGCGCGGGGCAGTTCTGCAAGCTGACCGACAGCTGCTGACAGCTCGCGAGCTGCAGCTCACCGCAGCTCCGAAACATCGCTTCTGTGTCAAAAGGAAACTCTTTTCCTCCTTTTTTTTTTTTTTTCTCATTTTTGTCATGTCGTGATTTGGGCTGGACTGGCCAATGACAGACGACAGATGCTCTCTCTCCGAGGAGAGAGGACGCGTCGTTACCCACCGAGTCCCTAATCACGCAGGCTTTAGTCACGGCGATGGGGCAGACTGGGGGTTCCTCCCCTGATACCCAAGCGACCCCTAATCTGCGCGGCCGTCCTCGCAATTTGATCTTGCGTCTTAAATCCTCGACGAACGTTATTCCCTCCAGCGCAGCACGCAACCCCGCGGGCCACCATGAACCCTGCGTACCCAACTTGGGGGGATTTATTTTTTTTTTGGGGGGGGGGGGGCGCGCTGGGGGCAGCATCCATGTCCTCCACGCAGGGAGAGGCGCTTTTAGCCCACGCCAGCCGCGCTTGGGACGGGATGCGGGATTCGCGGGGGGGTGGCGGTGATAAGAACGGGAAGCAAAGGCATCTCCCCGAAACCCCCCCCAAAAAGTGGGAATTTAGTAAAAAGCGGGGCCGCGTGTGAGGCGGATGCCACCAGGGGCCCGTCGGGCCCCCCTTGAGAGGGTGAGGACAGGGCTCCGCGGGGGGGGCGACCGCCCGCCCCCGGCGCGGCGCTGCTGCCCGGCTCGGCGGGGCGGCCGGCGGCGGGGGCCGCTCTCTGCCGCCTTCCCGCGCCCTCTCCTGGCTCCCGCAGATCTCGCGAGAGCGGCCGGCTGGTGGCCGCGGGGGCTGTTGCAGCAGCGGCGGCGGGCGGCCGGAGCGGCGGCCTCGGAGGAGGAGGAGGAGGAGGAGGAGGAGGAGGCGGCGGCGGCGGAGGAGGAGGAGGAGGAGGAGGAGGAGGAGGAGGAGGAAGAGGCGGCGGCGGCGGCGGAGGAGGAGGAGGAGGAGGAGGAGGAGGAGGAAGAGGCGGCGGCGCGGGGTGGGGGGCGCCGGGCGAGAAGCGGCGGCCGAGGCCGAGCGGCGGCGGCGGCGGGCGGCGGCATCATGGCGGACAGAGACAGCGGCAGCGAGCAGGGCGGCGGCGGCGGCGGCGGGGGCGCGGCGGGCGCCGGGGGGCCGGGCTCGGGCGGCGGCGGCGGCGGCGGGGGCCCGGGCGGCGGCCTGCAGCATGAGACGCAGGAGCTGGCCTCCAAGCGGGTGGACATCCAGAACAAGCGCTTCTACCTGGACGTCAAGCAGAACGCCAAGGGCCGCTTCCTCAAGATCGCCGAGGTGGGGGCGGGCGGCAACAAGAGCCGGCTGACCCTCTCCATGTCGGTGGCCGTCGAGTTCCGCGACTACCTGGGCGACTTCATCGAGCACTACGCCCAGCTGGGGCCCAGCCAGCCCCCCGAGCTGGCGCAGGCGGCCGACGAGCCCCGGCGGGCGCTGAAGAGCGAGTTCCTGGTGCGGGAGAACCGCAAGTACTACATGGATCTGAAGGAGAACCAGCGCGGGCGCTTCCTCCGCGTCCGCCAGACCGTCAACCGCGGCCCGGGGCTGGGCTCCACGCAGGGCCAGACCATCGCCCTGCCGGCCCAGGGCCTGATCGAGTTCCGCGACGCCCTGGCCAAGCTCATCGACGACTACGGGGTGGAGGAGGAGCCGGCCGAGCTGCCCGAGGGCACCTCCTTGACTGTGGACAACAAGCGCTTCTTCTTCGACGTGGGCTCCAACAAGTACGGCGTCTTCATGCGGGTGAGCGAGGTGAAGCCCACCTACCGCAACTCCATCACCGTCCCCTACAAGGTCTGGGCCAAGTTCGGCCACACCTTCTGCAAGTACTCGGACGAGATGAAGAAGATCCAGGAGAAGCAGCGGGACAAGCGCGCCGCCGCCGCCGCCGCCCCCCCCGCGGGCGCCGGGGCCGAGCCGCCCCCCGAGGCCGAGGCCGCCGCCGCCGGGCCGCCCGGCGCCCTGCTGCAGGCCGAGGAGCCCGAGGAGGACTGACCGCCCGCCCCCCGGGACGCGGACTGGCCCCGCCGCCCCCGGCGGGAGGGCGGGCAGGCGGCGGGGCGGGGGGCGCGGCGGCCGGGAGCTCCCCCCCCCTGCCCCCCGCGCCGCCGCCGCCGCCTCCCCCCGGCGGCCCCGCCGCCGCCGCCGCCGCCCGCCCGGCGCCCCCCCGCCGCCCGGCAGCAGCGCCTGCGACCCGCCACCCATCGCTGGATGTTCCTCCACTTTACCCACCGTATCAAACAGTAAGCAGCTGCTAAAACAAAACAAAACAAAAAAAACAAAACACACACAAAAAAAAAAGTCAAAAAAAGTAATAACATTATATATGAACTGTGTTTCCTACTTGATTAAAAATATAAAGAACTGAGTGTTTATTTCCCTAATTAACCGAGAACTTTTGTACACGTTTAAGCTATTATTATTAAAAGTGTTTGCAAAAATGGTCAAGATTATAATATTGCTGAATTATATAAAAAAAAAAAGTCCTTTTCATGTTGAGCTAACATTTGACTTTAGCACAAAAAAAAAAAAGAGATATTTTAGAACACGTAAAATAATATTTTTAGTTTTTTCTTCTCATTTTGTTACCAAATTTCGAACCTTACATGGAGGTTACTATAGTATATTTGACACCCTATATACCTGTGATTAGAGATGTGTATATATATATGAGGGCTAGGCATGCTGTGTGTCTGAGCTTTGTCTAAATGTTATGCAGAAGTTTGTAGAGTTAAAAGGTACGTAGGTTTAATTCATGCAAGGTAAACAATAAGTGCTCTCTTTTATACAATATGCATTGCATCTGGACCTTAAACATATAAAAATGGTCAGTGAAACTTCTGTGAACATGAAGAAAAATTATTAAAAAAGGCATTTAAATGAAATTTGCTAACTTGTGATTTTTACGTTTGAACCAAAGTTATTCAAATAGTAAAAAAAAAAAAAAAAAGAAAAGAGGAAAAGGAAAAAAAAAAAGAGAGAGAGAGAAAAAAAAGAAAAGTAAAGAATTTCCTCCCGTAATATTTTTTTCTGCACCTGTTTGGTTTACAACTGAGTAGGCGTATTGTCATTATTGTGTATATGAGATGTACTTGTATTGTTCATAATATATTTTTTTTATTCTGTGTACTTAAAGTACTTAACCTGACGTGCAGCGGTTTCCAGTCAACCTGTTTTTGGACAGCAGGTAGCGAGCCTTTCCGTGTTGCCACTGGCACTAGCACTATCTCCTCAATGCGTGAGAGAGGTCCGAACCTACGCTTTGATCCCCGCCAGTGCCGCTAACTCCTCTAGGCCTGTTAGAAATCAGTGCGACGCAATTGCAGAGTAATCCTACTGAGCCATGGGGTTCGGCGGTTCGTGCTAAAGCGAAAGCCCGGCCGGTGTGTGTCTGTAACGGATTTCCATGTAGCTGTGGTGCTAGTTCTTACTGGCTACATACCTGGCGAGCCTTGCCGTGCCCAGCCCTCCCCGTCCCAGCCTCCTCGCCGGCGTGCACGCTCGCGGGCTCTACCGAAGCCTAGGCTAGGGAGACGCAGATTTGTCAGAACACTAATCTGTCCAGGTGTGTTCTCCAAATTGAAATTGTCTGTAATAATAATAAGAATAATAATAGACTTTTACAGGTAGTTTTTGTTGTTTTGGTTTTGGTTTTTTTTTTCTTTTAAAAATTTGGTGTGCTTTTAATTGACTAACTTCTTGCTGCTGTATAGTAAAATATTAATATATTTTTATCATTAAACTGCTGCATGACTATCATCATTATGAGTGAAAACGTTATAAAAAAGAAAAGATGCCTTAAACAGTGAAAACAAAACTTTTCTTTTCTTTTCTTTTCTTTTCTTTTCTTTTCTTTTCTTTTCTTTTCTTTTCTTTTCTTGGCCAGAATTCAGTAGACAGCGTTTCAGAGAAACTAGGATCTTGTTCCACTCGGAAGTTTTTTTGGGATGCCATCCTTTTTCTTAACGCTCTTGGCAAAGTTAGCCGTCTGGTAGACCTAGCCGCTGCGCGCAGAAGGCACCACCTGTATGAGCAGGAGCTGCCAGCGCTTCTTTACTGATGGTCAAGGATGGAGTTTTGGAAGGGTGGGGAGAGAGAAGAAGAAAAAAAAAAAAAAAAGCTTGTTATAAAGAATTTTTATTTCCTGCTGTCTTTTTATTTCCATTTGAAGTTATAATTCCCCTTTTCTTTTTTTTTTTTTTATTATTTTGAGATGTACTGTAAGTGTCAAAACAAGCTGTTTCCATTGTACCGTGCATTATTTCCCTTTAAAGAAGTTTGCTGTTAGTGTTCACAGAAAGTTAAATCCGAGATGCCGGTAGCGAGGTGTTTCTGTTTCTTTTTAAACAATCACTGGAAATGTTTAAAATTGCTTTAATGTGCACTTTCCTATTTCCCAGTAGTAAAATAAGCTTTCGGAGCGCGTAATGTGACGTTTGAAATGGTTCTCAATTGCATGTAAACATTTGTCTGATAACCTGCTTTTGAATCGGAGGGTCTGGATGGGCAGTTCCATCGATTATTGTACTTCAACTGTGATGTGTGCGGGACTGCATTCTCCATGCTGCTAGTCGTAGTTAGGAAATTAATTGCTTTGGTTTTGCTACTTGATTGATTGTCTCGGTCCTGCTGTTCGCTGCCCTCCCCAAAGTTGTGGCCGCGCTCAGCCGCTCGTGGTTGTCCCCGCGGTCGGTGGCGGGAGGCGAGGAGTGCCCGCCGGTGTCCCCCCCTTGCCCGCCCGGCGTCGGGGAGCACCGCCAGCGAGGCAACCACGCCGGGGTCTTCCTCGCGCGCGCCCCCGCGTCCTGCCCGGGGTCCGGCTGACTGGGGGAGCGCGGGGGCCGCGTGGTTCCAGTCAGACCAGTAGAGTCTGTGGCAGCCCCACTGGCAGTCTTGTGAACAGTGTCCGAGAACCTTGTGGTCAGTTTTTGTCTCGTTTTGGGTTTCTTCTGCGTGTTTCGTTGTTTTTTGTCGGGTTTTGTTTTTTTTTTCTTTCTTCTTTTAACGCACGTTGTGTATGTTCTAGGACTTTATGAATGATGATAATGAAAGACTAAAATGACTGTAAAGGTTCATGGGATTTCGCTTCTGGTTTTGTTTGGATTTATTTTTTGCTTTTTTTAAATTTATTTTTTTTTTTCCCCCCAGAGGTGCTCGGTACTTTACCAAGGCTCTAATATCTCAGTATATGAAACAAAGTACAGAAAACCCGTTTTAATGTTAGAAGGAGAAAGGTATATTTGACCATATGTGTTGTTTTAAAAAAAGACAGTATGCTCAAATGTGCCAAGATATCTAATTCCTGAGAAGTATGCCTTATATTTCCGTGATTATATGCTTTTAAATGTCTTGTAGAATAGGTCCAAGAGCATGATAAAAACTACTTTATAATGACTACGTGCAAGAAAACTTGAAATTCATTGCAATACTGACATTATTTTATTTTTAAGTTAAAGGGACACTGTCAAGTAATTTACCATTGAAATACAGCCGCCCTTTGAGTGGGTTTGTGCTAATGGCAATTCAAATCCCAATTCAAAGTCATTATTATTATTTTTTGTTTGTTTGTTTTAAAAAACGGTAAAATCGCTCTGACAAGTTAAAAAAAAAAAAAAAAAAGAGAACGAGCCGCTGTTGATTCACGCCTCTTCTTTGCGGTCCGGCTGGCGATGCGGCTGCGAGAGGCGTCCCTGCGGCCGGCCGCCCCGGAGCAGGCGGGACTGGCCGGAGCGTCCTGGAGCGAGCTCCGGGCCGGCATTGCCAGGGGGGTCTGAGCTGCGGCCAGGCAGGGCCCGTGGGCCACTGGCCAGGAGCTCGGCTGCCCGCGAGCCGCTCAGCTGCCAACCGGGCATACCCACGGGTGGTGGGGAGAACTTTTTGGAAAATTCAATTTGAAAAAAAAAAAGGGAAAAAAAAAAACCACAAACAAACCAAAAAAACCCCAACAAATAAAAATACTTGACAGTGTCACTTTCTTGCGTATCCCTCGCAGGGGTTGAAACGTGCCGGGCGCGATCGCGGCCGCAGCCGGGCGGTGGTGCGGCACAGAGGGGCTGCCCGGGCAGAGACCCCCCGGTCGCGCGGGGCAGAAACCTGCCGGCCGTTTAACCCCTGCCCAGAGCCGACCGGTAACTTCTCTTTTTTTTTGGGAGCAATTACTTTGTTGCCTTTAAAAATAGCACTGTAACCACCTTTTTTTATGATTAGCTGTAGTGTAACCTTTGTCCCTTTAAACTATGCAAGCTATGAAATGTAAATTAGGGATCAGTTAAAGATAGTTGATTATATTCAATCAGATGGCATTCGTGCACTAACTGGATTATATACAGATAAAGCTATTAGAGTGACTTGTATGCTAACAGCAAGATATAACATACCTACCTATTCTAAAAAAATGACTATTAATATTGTATAACAGGACTGTGGGGTTGGGAGGGGATGTTATCTCTTACCTTCTTAAAAGGGGATTTAAGATTTTTATAACTGTTTTTTCCATCAAACTTTAATATTTTTGTCAAATTTTTAGGTATTTAATTTGTAAAATAGATTTTACTTTGTACTGGCGTACAGAAAATAGGGGTTGATTTAAACTTTTTTGAAGCCAAGTGATCAAGTACATTTGTAATAAAAAGTCAATGGATCTATATCAGTCGTACTCACTGTTTTCATTTCTTGTACGTTCTAATGCAGTGGCGCTGTATGTCTCCCAAGGAAAAAAAATTGGGGAGGTGGGTGGAAGGAGAAGGCAAAAATGTCAGCGTTGACGCTGCAAATTGATGCGACTTTCCGTACGCAAGTGGCCCGTGGTCAGTGGAGATTTGGTAGATATGCATTTTTGCTAAAAACACATGCACTTTTTCCAGAAGGGTTTACGAAAACCTGACTTTTTGGCATGTCTTCACTTCATGCTTCCACCTTGGTGCCCGTAGACCCTACAGCTGCCCTTTGGGAAGCGCGTTTCCCCGGCACTTACAAAATACAAAAACCAAACAAAACGCAAAACTGATTTCTTCTAAGGTGGTGAACTACGGCATGTGACGGTTTTGCACCCACACACTTTGTCTCCCTCCCTCAAAGCTCTGCCACTTATCTTCTTTTCTCTAAGTTCAACAGGTTAAACTTTTTTTTTTTTTTTTTTGGTTTCTTAAAGTATAATTACCAAGTGTTTTGGATTGAAGACTTCAGCAGATCCACTGAGTTTGGATCCAACACCTTGAGGAGCACTGGCATAATTAATTTTTGTTTGCTTGTTTGCTTTAGACCCAGACCTCCCATTTCCCTTTCCAGGGCATATACCAAATCTGATTGACTTCTCTGTGGCAGAAGTTGTGGGAGCTAGAAGTGGAGAATCCTGACATTAATGTACAAGAATGCTAAAACAGGTTTACTTTTCGGGGGGCTCTCGTGAAACGTGAAAACTCAAAAGTATAACTAGAACCAAGCAATTTCCTGGGTTCTGCTAGCCCAGCGGGTAGAAAACGACTCTCTCTTAGGTGAGTTGGCATGAAGGCAGTGAAAGCAAATTCGTCCGCAGCTGTGCAATTTGCTCATTCAAAAACCTGCTGCTTCTTACTGGCGTGGGTTGCTTTTTGAGAGGTAGGGCTCTGCCTAAAGCGCGGGAGAGTTTCTCTGGTAAAACGACACTGTCGAGACTTTTGCATTTTGCATTGCAAATTTGCAGTCCTGGTTTGCACCTTTTTTTTTTTTTTCCTTCTTTCTTCTTTTTTCTTTCTTTCTTTCTGGTTATTGTTTTGGTTTTTTGTTTTTGCTTTGCTTTTTGTCAGGCTTACCCAAACTTTTCTTTTTTCTTTTCTTACCCCCCTCCTCTGCTGTCTGCCTGTTCCTTGTTAACTCAGCTTGTGTAATTGAAGGGTTCGTGTTGGTGTTTGGACTATTTGGAAGAAGAGTCCGGTGCAGTTTTAAGTTCTCGGGCCGAGCTTTGTATTTTTTCGCACGTGCACTTCTCTCCCCAAAAGGTTTTCTCTTCTTGGCTTTCTTCTATAACGCGTAAAGATAGGTGAAATTTTGGTAGCAGAACATAGAAGCGGGCTGTACGCAAAGTGTTGTCAAAATGTTTTGACAAACCCGACAAGGTAAACAAGCGAGTTCCATTTTTGTGCTTGATTCCTGCTACTGTTGCCATCTCCTGTGCCACTCGCAACAATGGAAGATAATTTCAGCCCTAGAGCTTTTTTCAAGCCTGTGGTTCCTTTTACTCTGCTGGCTTGCACGTGATTTAGCTCGCTGGCAACGCAAATGTTGCATGTGGGTTGCGAACATGGCAAGGAGATAGGTATATATAGTTTAAAGCTAGTTAAGGTTAATCTAAATGGACTTTCAAAATTATAACCTTTTTTAAACGCCTGTTTTAACCAGAGCCTAACCTTTGGACCTAAAGTTCATGGCATCTTTTTTTTCTCTTAAGTGGGATCTCTTGTGTTGAAATTTGTGAGGGTGATGGCCTGATGGCCGGGGAAGGATGCTCCTCTCCTGCAGTCCCTCCGCCAGGGCCGGGCTGCTCTGCTCCCGTGGGCGATGCCGCGTCCCGCTCCCGGGCCACGCGGTCTTGGGTCCGCTCTGGGAGTTTCTCTTAGCCTGCCTATCCCGCTTTCGTACTTTTTATCTTTTCAAAGCATTTCAGTTCCCGATGAGACAGTGTTTTAGCAGCACTACAGTCTGGGGGAAGGTCAGCCTACGTAGGGGTCTGCAACGCATCCCACATGTGGCGAAACACAAGTGGGCCATGAGGCTTTACGGGGCTGTGCGTTGTTTGTCGTTAATGCCGGTCTGAACCGCTGTAGGCAGCGGAGAGATCTAAACACCAAATCATCCATTTTTAGGGGTTCACAGAGTTACTTCTCCAGTGGTATTCCAGATGTTTTCTTGCAATTTGGATGGCGTAAAAGTTGTTGCTGGAGAAGCAGGTTGGAAGGGAAAGGATGAGTGGGTTTGCAGGCGCTCCCGCAGGCAGGTATGGTGTCATTGTGGCCAACAAAGCCATTGCCTGAGCTGGCGGCCTCAGGCGGGTACACGCCAGGTGAAGAGAGTTCATCCTGGGGGAGAAGCTGCCAGCAGTCACAGCAGAGGAGGTGATGTCTGTCTGGAGGGTGGGAAGAGGCTTTCGGAGCAAGGCGGGAGGGCTGGGCCGGCAAAGGTGGATGGCCGAGGTGTACCGTGGCCATCGTTCAAGCGCGTCGGCTCCGGAATTGGTGTTTGGGGTGGTGGGCAGGGGGTGCCACTTGCAGAGGAGCATGCGAGAGCCAGATGCCGGCAGCTCTGGCAGACCCTTCTCCGCAGGCAGCCAAGGGGCGTCGGGCAGCTGGTCCCGGGGGCGCGTGGGGCTGAGCTCCCCGGCCGGGGCGGCTCTGCTGGGCCCCTCTGCGCAGTTCGGTGTCAGTACGGGGCTGAAGCCAGATGAGCAGTCGTGTTTTTTGGGAGAGTCAGAGCGTGTCACGCCTGCCTCTATAAAAGTAGTAAACAGTTGCGTAGCCTGTTTGAGGCAAAATATTGCAGAAGAGGGAGAGTTGAATTCATACGGCAAGGAACGAGGCATGTTTTCATGGAAAAACGTCAGCTTGAAATTAAGTGAGAAAAGATAAAGATAGGTGACTCCTGGCCCTGCTGTCTGTCTTTTGAGTGTTGACTGATGAAAACACGACAGAGCAAATGGCTGGATGTCCTGGGACAATGCTTCACTGTCCCTCTGTGAATCGATACTGCTGGCGCTCCTTCACCTGGAGAGGGGATCCGGTCCAGACCCTTTTGCTCTGGAAGCCACCACCTCCAGCCAAGACGCTGCCCTGCTCAGGCTGGCTGTAGGTTTCACCTGCGCGTGGGTATTGTCTTATTTTGGGTGACCAGGACCCCGCACCGGCCATCCCCAGGGCCACGGTGGTGTCTGCGGTGGCTTTGCAGCTCAGGTCAGGTGCATGCGTCTGCAGCGAAGCGCTCTGCTATCCCTGCATAAGGTGCCTTGGTTTGATCGCGGAGCAGTCTCGGAGCACGTGACCTGATTCGGTTTGGAGTCAACTAAGCCAAAAGACCAGCCCTACCAACTAGTGGGCGTTAGGTCCGTTGGGCTAAGCAAGAGCGCGTGGGGGAGTAAAATCCCCAAAACACAGATAATGTGCCCATCGGGTCCTGAGCAGTGACTCCTTTGCTGTCGAACTTGGCTCTGGCTGTGCTGATTGCTCGCGTAGACGTAGCCCTAGATAAAAGAGGAGACCGCCTGTGTAGATGGTTGGCCGTTTCTGCATCTCGTTGTCTTGAGGCTTAGGTTCACAACGTGTGGCGTACTTCTGCTCCTTTCCGGATCAGACATCAGCTGGGACTGCTCTTGCTTTGAATGGGCATCTTCTTTATCTCCCCAGCAGGTAACTCGGTCTTAGCTCAGATAATTCCTTGGCTTTGCTGGTCATCAGTTGGTTTGCTCTCCGTCCTGACGTGAGCTTTGCAGAAATACACACCTTAGCCTTTTCTTAAGCCACGTAGGAGACTGAAGCGAAAAGAGGACTGGCTGCAACGCCGGCACTGGGAGTTTGTGCTGAGCCTTCCTGGCTGTGGTGCAGAAGGGCTTTTTTCTTGAAACACTGTCTTGAAATATGCAGGAAGTGAAGAAAAGCTTCATTCTTTCTATCGCAGATCGGTGAGGTGAGAGACTTGAGTTGCACCTGCAGCGGGGAAGGATGTGCCCCTCTTGGCTAGTGAGACCTTGGAGGGAGGCCGCCGTTGTGGGAGCAGATCTGCTGCGTGCCGCCGGGAAGCCAAAGTGCATGCCTTGGAGAGATTTAGAGAGCTTTTCGGGGGAAAAATCTCTACACGTTGAGATGTCGTCCTGGTCAACATGTTGATTTGGATGGAGAGCTTCTTGTAAAGGTGGATTGCAAATGGCATCTGAATCCCCGCGACCGTGTTGACCCCAATGGGTTTGGATTTTGTTCCGGACACAGTGCAGAGACCGTGGGGCAGCCCCTGTGGGTGACCCTCTGGGTGCAAGAGATGGTGTCTCACTGATGTGCGGCGGTGGTTTCAGCAGTGAGGTGGCACTGTCGTGCCTGCGGGAAGGTCTGGGAGCTGAGCCTGGGCTGTCAGAGACGTCTCCTCATCCCACGGACTGATGTGCCGTTGCTCTAGGGTGGGCCAGCACGGGAAAAGGGCTTTCGGGGCTGGCGTGCGAGGACACACGAGCCGCGGGGTCTCTGCTGCAGGGCCGACCCCCGCCGGCATGTTTGCAGCTCCTCTGTATCCCCCGCTGTGCTGGTGCGGCCAGTGCCGAGATGAAGCATCAGGCTTCACACGGCGGCTGGAGGGGACCAAGTCTGTGTAAGAGATGTCCCTGGGTAATTTATATTGCTGGGAGCTGCGAGTGGAGAAAATGAGCGGTGGCGGTTTTTTCTGTTGCTGGTGAATGTCTTGATGTGCGACTCGAGCTCAAATCACCAGGCGCTTGTCATACGTGCGGTGCCCTCCATCCAGCTGGTACATTAGCCCTGGTCAGAGGCCGGGGTGGGTTTTGTTCCTCTCACTCCGGGTGGAGAGGCGCGCTCTCACGTGCTAGTGCGCAGGAGAGCGTTTGCGCGTCTTGAGCGGACCTGTCTGGACAGGACATCTCGGAGCAGCACTGTCATTTGAAGGTCAGCCGCGTTGATTGGAGTGTCTTTCTCTCCCCCAGGTTGGGCTTGCTGTAGTGTTTCGCTAGGGAATATGTTTTATTTCTCCGTGGTCCGTCCCGGCTGCACAGCGGTTTGTGAGCGCGATGCAAGCTGATGGCTTTACTCTCTGTGGTCTGCTGAGGTTGGGATCTTGCTTTTCCTGGGCTTGCCTTTTGCTTGGGCGTTTGGCATGTGCTCAAACCAGCAGCCCCTTGGGAGCGTGCATCGGCACGTTGGCGTCAGCTGGACCTCACTCCTCAAAGACTCACCTGGGGATCAAGAAGTGAGCGCTGGCTTTTCAAGGGCCGGCTCTTCTCTTCTGTCCAGCAGAAGCAGTTCCAGCTGTCTGCCTTCCGGGCAAACCGTGAAGGCTTGCTGCTCTGTCAATACTTCAAGAAATGCCGGGGCTAGGAAGGGTGGATAAAGGATTTTGTGAAATCTGGTATTTAAACCTCCCACTTGAGTGATGCTGAGGAGAGCTGGCAACGGAGCATTGGCTCATCAGGAGCTGTGTGGGCAGGTCAAGTTAAGAAAAATGTTGTGTGAGCAGCACCAGAGCTGAAGAAGAGAAGCCAGCGTCTTGTCAGTTACAGCATTATAAATGCGATCAAAATTTCTTTTTGTTAAGAAGACTCTTATTTAAATAATAAATGACGGTAGGATCGCCATTGCCAGGGGCTGCTGAAGGGCAAACAGGCAGATCTCTGAGCAAAATAAGGACGAGAGGCTTTGAATTATTTTCTAGCATTAATAATTTTGAACTAAGCACTTGCCAATTCATGTAATTGTCATCTCTGCTTTCATGCACTCAAACAGTTTGGTTTGTGGATAGGTCTTTTGACAGTGCTGTGTTCATTCGATCTTTAAAAAGAAAAAAAAAGTTGGCTTGTGAGCTGTAACCGTCAATAGAAGTCCTGGTAAATGAGTCCTCGCAGGCTTCTGCAAGGCCATATGTAACTTATCTTGTCCAATGAAAGTCTCTAATTGGTGGTTTAAAGTAATTAAAAAAAGAATCCGTTAACAGCCAGTCTATTTTTAGTTTAAAGGTGGACTTTATATGGTCATAAAGTAAAAATTACAGGAATCGGAGAACATTGGCTTAATTGCACTAGGAGCTGCACACACGAGTGCAGAGAGGACACACTTTATGAGCGGTTATCTTCTGATAAAATATTATACAGTGCAACAAGTGGAGGTGCTCCAAGCTCCAGAAAGTCTCTTGAGACCAAAGTTGCGGAGCTGGTGGAGAAGAGATGACATGAAATCATCTGCAGATGGTCGCGGTCCATCCTCACCTTGGCCCTGGCTGCTTTGCTGTCATGGTTTAGGGCCAGATTGGCCAGTGGGGTGAACAACAGATGATCTCCCCCACCTCTCTCTCCAAGGAAACGTATTTGTGGAAACTCGACTTGCAACTGGATAGGATTAAAGGGTCTATTTATAATTTAATGCTAAAGCCTTGGTTGAGGAGTTGTTCTCTGTTCTGGAGAGACCTCCAGAAGCTGGGGAAGGTTTGGATGGCAGAGGATTTGGTTGTGGGAAATACAGGCTTCGCTCCTGATGATTAGGAGATCCATCTGACGAGTTGCTTGAGTGGACAAGTAGATCCTAGAAGATATCAGAGTGCTTGGAGCAAGCCTGGGGCTATCATCCTTGAAGCTGAGATACTTGGGAAGCTAAATTTGGGTTCCTGGGAAGAAGACAGAATTTAGGACATGGCAGTACCTCTTCCTAAAGTCCTAATGCATGCCTGGGAAAACGGTAGAAAGGATATGATGGGGAGGTGAAGTTAAGAGTCATGACTTCTCAGTGTGGGCTGGTTTCCACTTCAACTGAAGCGTTCCTAGGCTGGTGGCACAGCAAGTGGACAGGGTTTTGGGAGGATGGACTGAACACGGTGCTCGTGGAAGGCTGAAGCTGTCAGGACTTGGGCAAAGGCTCTGAACAAGAGCACCGGGAACAAAAACATGTGCCTGTTTCTCCTGGAGGGCAAGGTGTGACTTTTCAGTGCGGGGTTCCAAGGAGGCTGAGAGCAGACTTGTGGATGCGGGAAAAGCGACCGGCTGTTGGACTGCAGATTGGGATAAGAAATGGGCGTGTGGTCCAAACAAGAATAACGTCTGTTTACCAGCACGGAAACATGAAACAAAAATAGTTGTTGTATACTGCTTGGTGGTGTAAAAAGACCTTGGTGTAGCCAGTCTGATTGAAACGTGGTGGAGGTGATGAAAATCAGTAAGATACTGCATTACCTGCCATCAAACTATACTGAATAGGCATGCTAGGTCATAAAGGTGTGAAGGAACACTATATCTAAGAAGTTGCCGTAAAATCTGAGAGGAAATTAGAGTAGTGATGACCACGCAGCCAAATTTATGTTGGATATAAACCCCGTATTTTAATGGCATGGAGGTATTAGGAAATTTTCTATTCCAGGCAAGAAGGTGGTTACGGATTTCATGGGGCCTGGGAGAAAAACAGGCTCATGCGTCTTCATAAACCTGTAAGAAAAAGTAAATTCAATTATGTCCATGCTGTCTGGCCAGATTGTTTGGGAAGGAGCTGGCTAATATTTTGATGAACAAACATCTTGATTTACTTAAAGGATCATTTCTTGTAACAGCCTGGTGTAGAGTTAGCCTTGATTTAGGACTAAAATGTAAGAACTGATTCAAGATATAATTACTGTTGAGTCACTAAATAGCAGTGACCACAGTACAATTACAGGTTCAGCATCCTCAGGGGTGGAAGGCGCTGGACTGAAAACGAGTCTTGTGTTATAAAATATTGCAGGGGCGAAGATCAGAAAAATAAAGTCCTTAGACTTGTCGAGGCAGCGCCATAGATACCTGGAAAGGTTACAGAAATCCAAATTAGGCAGAGCTCTGTCATGAAGGAGCTTCAGAGCTGAAGTGGAAATCAGTTACAAGGTAAAATAATTATAAAGTTATGAAATAAAATAGTTATAAAGGAAGGGACTTGTGGAGTCCAGCAAGATTCCATCAAAAGACAGAAGCCCAGCTCTTGCAAAGTAGACTGAAAGAGCCGTGCTGTATGGCAGGTAACCCATGATCTGGAAATTAAGCAGTTTAGGATGGGCTTTGAAGAGCCGGGGACTTTAGGGAGCAAATCCTGTCTTAGGCGTATCAGAGAGAAGGCTGGGGAGGAAAACTGAGCAGGCAGGACTGAAGGCACAGTTAGTTTTCTGCACTACTTCATGCTACTTGTGTAACTTCCCCGCATCCTTCCGGAGCACAGAGCACGTTTGAGAGCCTGCTTATCCATCACCTAGTCCTTTTGGATGGTAAAGATAAGGAGCCTGCCTCTGAAACTCGAGTGCTTGAGGCAGAGACGCTGGAGCAAAGTAGTAAATTCAAGAGGAAGAGCATCAGGTGTACCTAGGAGTTTGAAAAGAGCTTGCGCCTGAAACACTAAAGTTACTAGCCAAAATAGGGCTGTTAAAAAAGAGCTTAATATTCTCCATGACTAGATGACATCCCAATGTGGGATTATTGTTTTTTTAATTAAAGTATTAAATGGGGCACTGGGAATTGCAGATCAGCAATCCTGGACTCCGGTTTGAGAAGGAGAAAGTACCCTAAGTCTTCAGGATGTGGTAGGTTGAAAGCAACATACTTTCTGCAAAGAAAGAGCGTTGGAGTAGGTGGACTTTGAAGGTCCCTTCCAACCCAAAGCATTCTGTTATTCTGTGATCAGTCTTCTTATCTGGGTAATCTACCAGAATCTTTGAACACGTTGACAAACAGCAGGAGGTGGAGAGTCAACTGATCTTTATTTGGTTGTTTTAAAACGTTTCTATCGAGTCCTCCCAAGAAGGTATTAAAAAAATATGCTTGTAATGAGAGGAGAAATATCATGGAGTCCTTCTTTGGTTGCAGCTGATGTTGATCACTTGGGCAGCACAAAGTAGACAAAAATCTAGTTGGAGATGGTGACCAAAGGCTTCCAAGCCTGCACCTCGAGTAGATCTTCAGACTTTGAGCAAATGAGTTTCCTCTGGAAAACACTGATTCATTAAAACCAGGTGTTTTGCCAGGTGGAGAAGGGTTGGTTCTCATTGAACTTTTCTGGTGAGCACATCTAGGTCCAGGCTACAAAGACTGGTTGACCGAGGAGGAGAAACAAGCCCAGAATACTGGGTGGCATAGCATCTAGATTTCTCCTGTCGTGTGACACCCCCAGTTCAAGTTCCTACCCTGAGCTTGACTTTCAGGTCTGCCAGATCTCAGAGCATGCCTCAGCAGCGAGTGTTGTGGATATGTTCTGTTTTCTTTTGGTTTCACCAAGGCAAAAACCCAAAAGGTTTTGGTCTTGACAATAGGCAGAAAAAGAAGGAGCGGGGAGAGAGGTCTGGTTGGCATTTTCCAGGTCTCGCCTAGCTCTGTTCGTGAGGGAGGGTTGTCCACGCGTGTGTGCGGGCACGTGCAGGACTGTGTTACCTCTCTTCCCGAGAGACCTGGGAGGACCCATAGCTGACTGGTCTGGCCTAGAGCAACCCTTTGCTGCCCGGGCTTAGTTTTAGGCTTCTTAAAAGTCTAGAAGTCATGGCAAATACCCGTGCTTCTCCCACCTTCTCTGTCTTCAGTAGATCATTGCACCAAAGAGCAAGTGCTTTTGATAAATCATCAGATTTCGCAATAGGAGCGGGTTAACTGCAAGGCACCTCAAGGCTTTTGGTTAGAGTTAGCCTTTAAATATAAGAACTGGCAACTGAAAGAACAGAATGGTCGGTTTATACCGTGACTGAAAAATCCGGAAGAGCCTGATAAGCCCTGATGCCGTGAGCGTGCGGCGGTGGAGGCTGACCCTGGGAAATGCAAGGCAATAGGCAGGGGGCAAGGGGGCGGTTTGTAACACCCCAGCAGTATGGCTAGGCTTTAGGTGATCAGCTCGGTCAGAAGAAGAGCATCTGGTGCTGGGCAGCAAAAGCAAATGAAGTGAAGGTGTATAGACTGCCGTAGGAAATAACCGCGTCTTACGGATTTAGGTGCTAAGGTCCGAGAGGCTGCCGTGCGTGAGCTCTCCTGTAACACAGTTCATTAGACCCCCATGGTGTCCCTGTGCTGTTTTCCCTCAGTAATCTGGTGGTTGTCGGTGGCACAACCTTTGTCCCCTCCCCCTAGAAATAATAATTTCATTAGACTGCTCACTTCTAGTTAAATTATACCAGCTGACTTTGAAGTACTTAATATAAAAACGTCGTGGTATGCTTGCATGATAGTTATTTGATGTAAGAAAAAAAAAAAAAATCTCTTGTGCTCTCTCTTTAGGAATTTGGGCTTTGAGTTTCATTAGGGAGTGTTGTACGTACCCAACTGCACGGGATCAGGCCCATCTCTTTTTAAAAACGTATTTCACATCTGAGATTAGAAACGTTCTAGAAGACAGATCGGAAGATGAAGTTGGCCGTTACAGGCTCAGATGATAATAGTGACTTGTGCAAAGGCTGTCCGTCCACATAGGAAACTGCACGGCTACTTCTGTTTAACTGCTGTCAAAGGTCTGGCATTTTGGTAACAGTATTTTTTTCTAAATGTACTGAGTATACTTGCCTTTAAATCCTGTTAGGTACAGATAATTGTCATTGGTATTCTGTAAATTAGCTCTATACTAGCATTCACATTGGACTAGGCTTAACATTGTGATTGCCAAAGATGACTTGAAAAAGGAAAATTAATTTATACCCTTTTAATGTGGTTCTACCCCATGTAGGGGGTTGTTTGTAGAAGTATCAGGAGGGCTACAACTGTCTTCCCCCTGTTGCTTGCCATGATTCTCTGCAGGAGAACGTACAGATTTAAATCTATTTTTCCATCCTTTGGAGACACTGAGATACTATCACGGTGAGGGCCATGGAAATACCTAGGCAAACCTTGTCCAATTTTTTTTTTTTCTTCTG
The DNA here is from genome assembly GCF_964199755.1 of Larus michahellis. Lineage (NCBI taxonomy): Eukaryota > Metazoa > Chordata > Aves > Charadriiformes > Laridae > Larus > Larus michahellis. The sequence continues at coordinate 753,615 of NC_133906.1, read as the reverse complement.
CTGTCAGTCAGGTCTCTGAGCTTTTCTTTTTTTTTTTTTTTTTTTTTTTTAACGTAAAAATGTTAAATTGTTTGAGTAAAAATCACTTCCCTCATCTTTCCGGTGCGACATCCTCTAATACCGTAGGTCTGTTCGGGCTGGATTATTTGTGGTCTTCCAGAAAAAGTAGATGGAACTGGAATTACTGATGCCAAAAATTGCCCACAGCAAAGGAGGGAAATCCTTGTTTTTAAGACAAAACCCATCCGGACCCTTTTCGGACACCCCGCAGCACACCACAAGGGTATAAATACCTACTTTTTCTTTTCCAGGTGATCTTTAAGGCCGGGTAGCGGCGGGCAGGGTCGGTCTGCCTGGGTGGACAGGACGGGGTCCTGCCCTGCAGATTTGTCCTGCTTCAGCATCGAACCCGCCGGCTTTTAGGCCGGGCTCTTGTCCTCCAAGTGGAGCTCGGCCCCGGCACCGTCGGCCGCGGGGGTGCCGTGCCCTTGGGCCACCCGCGTGTCGGCAGGTACTGAGAGCCGGCACCTCCACGGGTGACGCTGCCGCGCGCCGCCCAGCCGCGGGGTCTGCGTTTAGGGAGCCGCGTGCGGTGGGCTTTCACCCTGTCCTCGATGCTGATCCCCAGGGCAGGAGAGTTAGGACTTTCTCAGTTAAAGAAAAAACAAAAAGTGATGCAAAATCTCCGGAGAGTGGTGTTCCCCCATGACAGCGACGGCCGTTCGCCACCCGCTTCTGTTCAGCCATGCCCCCTGGTTCGGTTCTGCTGGGTTTTTAGCCATCTTGACCTCATGTTTGCAAATATTATTGGTAATATAATGCTCTATGTACAAATGTCTGTGTGGTTCATGTGTATGTTTCTGTGGTTCGAGTCAGCCACAGACTTCTGGAATTTCATTGTACTTTGGTTAAATGTTGGACTTTTAACTCTTCTACTGTATGGCTTCTTGATTTCTCTTGTCCAATGTGGACCAACTCTATTTTTGGAAATAAATAAGCATGTAAATAAAATGAATGGGTTTATGCCACTTACAAGAAAATGCTTTCTTTAAAATGTACGCTCAGTCTTGTATATTTTATGGTATCTCAGGGAGCGGACGAGGCTCAGGCACCAGCAGCCTTGGTGATGAGATACCATATTATGTACAAATTCATTTCCAAGTGGTTTCAGAAGAAGACTTTCCATCTCCTGAGCCAAACCCCTGTAGGACCAGCCTTGTGGAGGAGGTGGGGGGGTGTGTGTGGCGTGGTGTAAATCCAGAAAGAAGCGCATAGTTTAAGGGGAGTAAAGGAAAGAAACACAACTTTCCTCTCAACACAAGGCTTCTGGTTTGAGGTGTCCAGGTGCCAAAGATGCCGCCGAGTGTAGGGATGCCGCGGGGCAGCTCTTGGCTCCTGCCCAGGAGCACGATGACGACTTCTTTTTTTTTTTTTTTTTTTTTTTTTTTAAAACTTCTCCATATAAACCAATATTTACCAGTAATCCTGTGTTTCTGTTTTTGTTTTTTGGCAGACTTTTACCAGTAAATATCGGTTTATTCCTGAAACCAGAAGCCCTAAACATACCTTTGTTTCTAAGGTCAGTTGTCATTTTGTCTCTCTCATTCCCCGCTCCCCCCCAGTACGACCCGGCAGGTGATTGAAAGGTACCGAGTTTTCTTTCTAGTTTTCCTGCTCTGCATCTCTGGGAACTGGAGCCTGCAGGACCTAGAGCCTTCTGTTGGTAACGTAGACCCAAGTTTACAAATTATTCTTGTACCATTTTAAAGCCTGCTTTTAAGGACAGAAGTGTTCCCGGCTGCCCGCTGCGGGAACTGGTAGAAACCCCTGCAAATGTATAAATTGCATCATCTCACTGAAGCCCGTGGGTAGGTCACTCACGAGCAACTTCAGGCTTGGGGCTGAGAAAGTGATTTCTCCAAAAATATACACGAAAAAATACCATTTCTGTTTTACAGTGGGGGAGGGAAGGGCGGGAAAGGAATTTGAATTCTTTTTTTTTTCCCCTAGTTTTTTCTGATTTCTAATTTACTGCTAGAAAGCAAGTATGACGTGGGGAGGAGGGAGAGAATTTGGACGTTCCCCTTCCTAACCTGCTGGTAAACTCTTCCTCCGAGGCTGGGAGAACGGGCCGGTGAAAGGTCTCATCCTTAAAACGATGTTACTAGGTGTCTGGGACCCCAAAAAGCGCAGTCGGCGCTTTTTAATGACAGGAATCTCTTTAGGTCATTTTTTTCAGAGTTTTGGTTTATACCAAGACGAATGAACTCGGGAGCGTTGAAGCCTCCTTTTTTTTTTTTTCCCCCCACGAGTGTTTGCAACCCAAACACAACAGCATTATGCTAATACTCAAGAAAACGGAGAAGCTGGCGAGGAATAGAAAATGAGTCGGCTGCACGGTCCCAGCCAATTTTTTTCTCCCAAGCGAACAAAACGCAGAAAAAAAAAATTTAAAAAAAAAAAAAAAAATCCAAAAAAATGCAACCTCCCGAAAAAGCAAGCCAAAGGGGATCTCAAATGCCTCGTCCGGGTTTGTAGCACGTGGTTGGCAGGAGTGGTTTTGGCATAGCTGCGACCTAACCGTGTCCCTTTACGGAGCACCAAGGGCTCATTTCCCCCTAACGAACCCGAAAGCCGAGGTTTTTGCGGTTTTGGGGCGCAGATCGGAGCTCCTGCAGCCTTAGTTGGAGTCCAGAATGAGGGGAGCCCTTCCAGCTGTGCACTTTGAGCTGAAAACTACCTTTCCTCCCCTTTTGCAGCCTGGGTGGTTCTGATTGCTGGCAGTTCTGTAACACAACTTTAATCTGAGCAATTGAGGCTGGTCCTACATTACCTTCAGACGTCTTGCGGAGGACTCCTGTTACCAGTTTGGTACTCAAAAGCTACACCCCACCATCAGAAGTCACTTGTTTTTTTTGTTTTTTTTCCTTTTTTTTCCAAAGGCAGTGATAGATGACCCTCTTTAGCTCTAATGGAAAAATAATGCTAATTGCAATGCAACTTTCTAAGAAATTGTTCATATATTCATAATTCCGTTGCAATCCCAAATTGGAAAAGAGATGTGTTAAAGGTATATATTAGTCTAGATTTTTTCTTATTGTAAATACTGTAATTTTATACTACTGTCAATATTTTATTAACTTAGAAATATTTAACAGAGTTTAATCTATGGTAGCTGATTTATTTATAGGTTTATGTTGCAGCCAATATTGCATTACGTTCTAATGTAAGATTAACTTTCAGCATGTAAACGTTGATTTAATATATTGTTGGAAAGATTAAGAGAGAAAACTCTCGCTCTTAATCTGTAATACCCAGCCCCCAATTCCCAGTTTGGAACTCTTTAACGAAAGATTACGAAGTTTCAAGACCTCGTGAATCCGACAACTGCGGTTGGGTTTGAAAAACTTGAATTTTGCAATGTACCTGGCTCTTTCACCCTGTGAACAAGTTTGCTTCGATATTTGGTCTATACAGTGCGGAAGTCTTTATTTTGAGCAAAGGGACACTGTCAGATCGATTTTAGATTCTGGTTTGGGGAGGGGGAAGCAAAACTCACCCCCGGTGCATGTGTGTTAATTTCTTTTTAATCGCAAGGGAAGAAGCCCGTTCCGGTTGGGGGGTGTTTGGCTGGGAGTGTCCCCGCAGCCGGGGTGCTGCCGCGTCCTGCCGTCCCTGGCACCGGCCGCAGCCGGAGCTCGGTGAGATGGGTAAAAGTGCACAAGGTCTAAAAAAACTTGCCAATTTTTGACCAAAGTTTTTGTCTTTTTTCTTTTTTTCTTTTTTTTTTTTTTTTCTCTTTAAATCTCTCTCTCTCTCTCTTTAGCCTGATGGTGTCCCTTTAACAGCATAAAGATGTTCACGTTCTCTGAAAAACCATTAGAAGTGATTTCCTTTTTAAGGCAAGGGAGAATTTGTCTGTAATTTGTTTGCAACGTAACTCGCGTAAAAATACCAAAAAGATATCAAGGGTTTTCACGGGAGTTGGTATTTTTTCAAGTGTAAAAGTTAATCTTTATTAGAGATGTGCCAATCTATACTGCTTTATTGTAGTGTTGTTACACTTAGGCATTTCAGTTAACTTACGAATATATACTGTAACAGTATACTTTGTACAGATTTATTTAAAATTTATTTGAAAACTGAAATAAAGTAGGCAGAAAATAAAGATATTTATTTTTCATTTGACTATGTAAGAAGGTATCATTCTTTTGGTTTTAGTGCACTGGTGTACCAAGCCTCAGAACCACTGCTTTCTCCAGCTCATAGGATGCTTTTCCGAGACTGTGGATACGTGTATGTGTACCGCTGTGTTGATAAGTAAATGCCAACGATGGAGTTCGTTGCTTTTATACATCCCAAAGAGAAGTTCTCCACCCTTCATTTTCTGTTTTCTGACCAAAAAAGGCCTGTGGTTGTGAACAGTGTTCACGCGAGTTCTGCCATCCCACTCTCCCATCAGCTTATACCAATGCCAGGACGGGAGGATTTGCCTGCGTACCTTCCCCAAAACGCCCTGGTCCGCGGTGGCACCGGCAGGGAGCAGGTCAAACGCGTGTCCTTTGGGCTTTGTGTAAAGCAAACACAGAACAAGAAAAATCAAGATGTTAAATCCATTAGAAAACAAATTCCTTATTGTACAGTAGTAATGGAGATCTCTAGTCAACCTGCCATTAATAATAGATTCTTATTTTTTGAATGATCTATTTAAAAGAACAGCAAGCATTGTATTTGCTAGTAAATCTGAAGTGTTTACATGGAATTACTAAATAAATTATTTGATCTAAGACGGCTCTCATCAGTGCTGATTTTTCATGCTGGAGATTAATTTTCGCAGCTGCTTTTTTAGTTCGTGCTGTTCTTTAAAACCTTCCAAAGCAGGTTTTTTTTTCTGTGCATCCTTGCGTTTTAAATGAGGCTCTGAGGAAGAACCTACAGCTCTCCTGCGACAGCATACCTCTCCCCGCGAGCTGTGACAGGAGCGCTCGCCAGCGTTTCCCAGCCCCTTCCGCCACGTGAGGCTGCCCCTCCATATCCCAAACAACCGCTCACGTTGCTGAGACGGAGCAGGATGCTCTGAGCTGGAATCCCTGCAGCCAATGGTACTGCTTAGCGGCGGTTTTCGTCGGTCTGAGTCCTGGTGCGTGTATATATATATTTTTATTTTTTTTTTAATTTTTTTTTAGCAGAAAGCGTTGGGATAGAAGTAAAACCTCATCCTGCAAGGTAACGCGTTGTCAAACGCGGGTCCATCGTGGCTCGGTCCTGCTTTCCGAGGCTGCGGGAAAGCCCCGTGCTCCCGGCCCCATGACCCTGCTCGGGGCCCTGCGGGCCACAGGCAGTCGAGAGAAGCCGCAGCAGGCGAGTGCTTTGCATCGTCGTGGAGGCCGAGGGCAAATTCAGGGGCTTCCATCCGCTCCGGGCAGCAGAGCACTGGGGCTGCTGTCTGGTGGGGGGGCGGGGGGGGGCTGGCGTGGCTCCTGGGGTGGAGGATGGCGCTGGGCGATGCCTCGCCGCGGGGCTCCGTGCTGGCGCGGTGCGGGGCTGGCAGGGTTTGCGGCAGCCAGTGGAAAGCGGGAGCGGTGCCGCCCGTGCGAAGCTGGATGGAGAAATCCACGCAAAAGGAGCAGGCAGGGAACAGCAGGCAGCGGTTGCAAATGCGGAGTCTGGCCACACCGTGTCCCCCTCTAAGCACTGCACGCGCTTGTTCTCTCTAAGGCGTTTAAAACTGGGGGAAAAAATGCAACTGTAAATAATGCAATCTCTCCCTGCGTTCCTCATTTCCCAGGCTTTCCTGTGCAGCACGCTAAGTCACCTAATGTTTAATTTAATGCTCTCAACGCCAGATCCCTGGTTAGAAAACCCATCGAAGGGTTACATTATGCACCATTTGAAGTTTTTTTGGACGTGTATTTCACGCTTCATATCGAGGGCGTGATTCCCAGCTGCCGGCTGCCTTGCGCTCGTGGGGAGCGATGAGCCCAGACCCCGCTCCGGGCATACGGCCAGCATCTTTCCCCAGCCACCTGCTCCTCCTTCCTGCTCCTCTCGCCCTTGTGGTTTGGAAGGGTCCAGGATTTCCATCCCCTGGCCCCGCAGTGCGGTCCCAGCTCTCCCCAGGCCTTTTATCCCCGTCGGCTCGCCGATCACGGCACACCGCACACCACGCTGCTTCCACTGGAAATAAGTCTGCTCTCCGCTTAACTCTTCTGAATAGCGTCTTTATACTCATCTTTCTCTTAGACGAGAGCTAGCACATGGTTATGAGTAGTGTATTCCTAAAAAAACCCGCCTGGACGCGTTCCTGTGCCACCTGCTCTGGGTGACCCTGCTCTGGCAGGGGGGCTGGACTAGATGATCTCCAGAGGTCCCTTCCAACCCTATGATTCCATGATTCTATGATTCTGATTTGCTTTCTGGTTTGGGGGAAATTGAGCACACTGGTAAAATGGCTACAATTATCTGAGGAACATCAGGAAACTTAATTGGGACAGATGTTTCTCCACCTGGTACCTACCAGCCCTGTCCGACGGTTGGTACCTCAGAAGAAGTTGGAAACAGATGTTCTGCACCTTGCTGAGTCATGCAAAGCCCTTATTTTGGAAGAAAATATTTCTTCATTAGCTTTATTTCCCACCCCACCCCTCCCCCCCCTCTATTTAGCAGGAGGAATTACAAACGTGGCTCAGGACCCACTGAGCTGTGACCCACGGCGCTCATTCAGGCCACTGCTGAGCCTCGCAGCTGGAATGATGGTTTCATATGGGGTCTCCACCATGGAGACCAAGGTGGACGGCCCGACCCGCGCCGGGGATGTGCCCGCAGCTCCGGTCCCACTGCCTCTGGCGGTGCCTCTACTCATTTTAATGCTTAAGACCCAAACTGAAACGTCAGAGAAAAACTTGCGGTTGTAGTGATTTGGGTGTGACTGACGGGGCGACGCTCCAGTAACCCGGATGCAGAGCATCTCAACCTGGCTTGGCCTCAGGGATGGCTTCCAACCAGAGCAGCTCCCTCCACGCTGGCTTGTTTGGCATTGCAGAGGACCGGCCATCTTTTCTGGAAATTGGCTAAAGTAGGTTATTCAGGAAAGAAACAGTGCCACGGGGTGGCATTTTCTGACATAGGAAACCAGAGCAGGTAATTTTGCTGTCACCACGGAAAGGTGACTCAAAAGCCAACTGAGAGCTCCCTCCAGTGCTGCCATGTAGGCGTTTGCAGCAGAAACTGCTCTTGAGTTCAAGAAACGCGTAAATACAACGAGGAGGCACGGACATGAACTTCATCCGTCTCCAAACAGCTTCCCCTTCAACCCAGCACGGCGCGGTAACTGTAAAGAGAGAACTGAATTGTACTGAAGGCAGGAGATCCCCTGAAGTGCCACCTCCCAGCCCTGCTGAGTGAGAGGAACAGTGACTCTGGCTGTAACCTTCACTGCGCTTCATGTCCCGCAAAGCATTTCCGTTGAGGCTCTTTGCGTTGGTCGTGAAAATGAACCTCCCTCAAGCGTCTCATGCAGGAATGGCCACGGAAAAACACCTTGCGACACTTCCCACCGGCAGAGGGGCAGAATGGCCTCCCGAGGGTGACGAGGGCAGTCGGTGGCCTGACGGGGTTGCTGGGCTCCTCGTAAGCACAAGAGGAGCTGCTTTACCCTGGGAGCGAGCAGTGCCCGGTGTTAGAGCATCTCTGAAGCTTTTCTGAGTGAGGGAGATCAGATTTATCTCCACCAGCGAGTGATGTTCAGGCTCCCCCTGGCTTTGCCAATCAGTAAACCTATCCCGAGATAATCCCATCCAGCCAGAAGATCGTGTCCCTTCTCAACAAAAATCATTTCTAGCAGCAATAGCAACAACTTTCCCTCTAGGTGGTGGTGTGTCCCCCCCCGACCCTGTAAGTGTTTGCTCTGGCTCGTAGCAGATGCTGATGTCCCCAAAGGCTGTGTGATCAACATGTTGCTTTAACCAGCGGCTGCAAGAAGGGAGTCCAAGAATTTAACAGGGAGGGAAGCAGGGGTTGCTGGGCACGGCGGAGCCCCCACTGCGTGTTGGGACATCCTATGTCTGGGCTGAGTCATGGCGATGGCCGGCAGGAGAGGCTGAGCCCAGCTGCACGGTGCCAGATCCGACGACCTGGAGCGTCCCTGCCGGAGCTATGGGGGGGGTTGGGACCTTCCCATCACGGCTCCTCCTGTGTACCAAAAACCCCGCAGGGGAAACCTTTGGTGGAGGTGTGATTCGAAGGAGCTGCAAACACAAGTTTAGCCGAACACTGTGTCTAAGCACGCTAAAAGTAACGTCATGTCCCATCGCGGAGAGCAGCAGGGGCTGAGGGAATCCCTGTGCCCACCTTTGGTGTCCTCCGGACCTGCTTCTCCTCCCGGCCCTCCCAGTGCCCCGTGGCGCCGAATGCCCCCGATCCTTGCATTTTCTGTGGGATGCTTCCCTTAGTTCATCTTTAGCCTGCAGGTCGATGATTTCTCAGCAAGGCTCTGCTTCCCTGTGACGGAATTGGTAACAGTGGGTACCGCAGTAGCAAATAATTATTCGATAATTAGTAAACCAAATATCGGCTTGATTTGCTTTACGTAATTATTTATTTTTTTATGCAATTTACGTGATTATTATTACACTTTGTTACCCTCTTCTGCCCCTCCTGGAAGCAAAAAATAAATTCACGGGTTTTCTATTATTTTAATAAAAGCTTGCAGCCCTTCCGTAAACACCACCGAAGGTATGGCACATACCGGGAAACTTAGGCAGTGCCTTGTCTTTAGTGCAGAGAGAAGATCTGACCTAAGCATCGCTACAGGTACCTTCATAGAAGAGGCTTCTGGCAGCAGATGAATCTTGCACAAAGCAGCATAGAAAGAGAGTGTGGCCTGAGGCTGACAGCAGCGAGGACACGCCTAAGATATGGCTGAGCAAGTGACGTTGGACCGACTGTCACTCCAGACCTCGAAATTGAGAGCAGAGCCCTGCAACGCGGCGCTGTCCCAGGGAAGGTGCAGGTGGGTGTTTCCACACCCTTTGTGAAGCTGGAGATGGGGCGAAGCGCCCCTAGCAACGACCTTTTAGTTTTAAAAACCTGCAGCTCTACGAAGGGCTAAATATTCATAACCTCAAAGAAGTTTCTGAAGCACCGTCAGTAGCAAAGGACACCTGGGAAAGGTGAGCTACAGAAGGCAGCAGCAGCCCGAAGTCTCTCCGTGAGTGAAGGACCCTGTTTGGAGCTGGGACACGTACCCTTGGGTCCTGCTGGTGTCACAGCCAGAAGACTGCCCATGTGCCACCTTGTGCCATAGTGTCCCTATCCGAGTGCAAGCAGTGCTAGGACACAGGGATCCCTGGCACGACCTTTGCAGCCCCTGGCTGGAAGAGCAACCCCGCCACGGCTTTTTGGGGAGTGGGAGGGATCACCCAGTCTGTCCTCCTGAACAGCTGTGAGCACACGGCTGTTAGATGCTGGTGGTAACATCTGGCAACCACCACTGCCCATCTCAGGACATTTGTCATTCGTACGGTCATCAAACATTATTGCCGATGCGTTGGCACAAACCTGGCACCTCTCATGGCCACAGCAGGAGATGCCAAGAGGAACAGGCAGGAAAGAGCTGCCAACTCATGCTCCAACTCATGGCCTGCTCACAGGCCACTCAGCTCCCAATGCCACTGAACCGGGACCACGCGGGGCAGGGCCTCCTGAGCTCTGCTGTCCTTCACGCAGGTTCATTCCCTACAAGCAACATGGTCTCCTGCCCTAATTTTGCCTGTAACGGATAGTGGCTGCCAGGTGTAAGGCTTGAATAGCCAACAACTCTGAGGTTCTTGGGAGAGCCCACATGCTAACCAAGCCCCTCTGGAGAGGAGGAGTGAACCTCAGACTGGAGAAATGGTGGCCTATTTGTCTCCCAGATGTCCAGCCCCTACTGAAAGAGGGAACTCAGTCTTCCAGGGATAGGTCAGGAAGCCAGATGAAGGATAAATTTCTAGTTCTTTTTTTCACTTCACGCGACAAATGTGCCCAGTGAGGCATCTCATGGACTCCCTGGTGTGGTGGCCCAGGTGTCCTTGGCCAGCACCCCAGCTCACCTCTAAGCCTGAGTTTGGCAGCAGCCCAGTCCCACCAGGAACACGTGCAATTCAGGTCGCTTCTCAAACGAACAAACCTGCGTCAAACAGCAAATTTCAGTCCGTACCACAGCTCACTGTGAGAAGAACGGGTGGCCTGGCCCTAGGTGCTCGCCTCTGACCCAAGCTCTCCCTTGCAGGTCGTTGGAGAAGATGCAGCCTGAGCCCTGGCGATGGGCAGACGGGCAGAGAGACGCTGCCTGTGGAGCCAGGATCGCTGGACCTGATCGAAGGCGCCCGAGTCGCTGTTACTGGGTGAAGCTGGATGCACCGGGGCAGCTCTCAGGCTCGGAAGAGGGGGGTGCCTGAGGAAGAGGAGGACGGGGAAGGCAGTGCAGTGACAGCCACGCTCCTGATGGGCCCCTCTGTGGTGCAGAGCTGGGTCGGAGACCCTGGTTCGGTCAGGCCAGAACTGGCTTTTTGGCTTTTTTGCCTTTCAGTTGTGCACCCCAAGGTAATTCTGCCCGGACAGGTCCTTGACACGAAACGGGAATCAGTGATTCAGAAAAATGTAAACCATCTGTTGAGCAGCGTAACAGCGGAGACCTCTTGGATCACTCACATATGGGAGCTCTCGAAAGATCTGCTCCTTTGGGCAAAGCAGAGTTAGCTACAATTTTTTTTAATGACACTGCTATTTTGGAGGGGACGACTCATTGCTTCCTGTGCTTGGCCAGCACACGGGCTTTGGTCTCAAGTAGAACATTAACAGTAATTATTTACAGCAGAGAAACGTGGGCACGCTGCCGCCCCTCTGTCAGCAGCCTGCATTCGGGGTGCTGTGGGAGCTGCCGTGGTGGGAGGGCACCCACTGGTGTCTGCCACGGGGCGCGCTGCCCCCGCACGCCTGCATTTCACCAGCCACGGCTCGGCCAAACCCTTGTTCAACGCACAGCACCCTCTGCCAGGCCCTCAGAGGCCTACGGGGCTGTACCAGGTCTCAGGGGACCGTCCCTCCGCCGGGCTGGAGGAAGACCGTTTTCCTGGGGTGCAGAGTGCCACCCTCCTGCCACGTCCCGGCATCTAACCAAGCGGCTTGGCTACAAAATGCTTCTCTTTCTACTCTGGGAAAGCTGATTTCCTGCCCAAAACAACGTGGTGATTTTCACCTAATGTCCACACGGCAACGTTTGGCTTAAAATAGCTTTGAAGCGAGGTAAAAACCTGTTTTTCCCACTCGCTTTAGTAGCTAACCCCAAGCAAGCCATGTGCAAAACCATTTCTAACCTCGGCCGCTGGGTGCCCAAGGCGAATTTGCAGAGGAAAAGGAAGGAGACCTGCGAGGTGCTCAGCCTGGGTTGGGAGGGAAGAGGAAACAGAGGCGACCCTGGAGCTTGGTGCTCCGAAGCATGGGAGAGGGGAAGGAGATGCCCCTCGGGGCTCAGCGCGTCCTGCTCTTCGAGCCCTACAACCCCTGGGTTCCCTGCCCTCACCTCCGCTCCCAGCGCGCTCCGGACCGTGAGCAGCTGGATGTGGCTCTCCTGAGGTGCTTGCATCTGGTCTGACTCCGCCTCCTTTCATCTTTTCATCATTCCTTGTCTTTTTTCTGCCTTCTAAATCTTTTTCTCGTATTTCAGCATCTCTGAAGGGTGAGTGAAGCTGACTGCTGGGTGTTCTGCTGTTAAACAGCTGTTTACTAGGCACCAAACCACACTATAGTGAGTATTGAAAAAATACATATCAAAGCTTTTCCGGGCTCTAATCCAGCTGGAGCACAAAGGATTGGTGATTTCGGCAGTTCCTGAGCAGTCCTGAGCTCTCCTTCTTCCAACCGCACCCACAAATCCAACGCATGCGCGCAGAGATCCGCCGAAGGTGTATCTAAACCCAGCAACATCCAAATGAAACTCCATGACCACGACATCCCTGCATTTGGCTCCCCAGGGGCCTCCGGGCAGGCACAGGGACTCCTTTTTGCCTCCCAACAGCTTTCAGCTGGCGCAGAGGTTTTTTGAGGGTGCTCGAAGGCCGCAAACGGTGCGATCGCTTCGACCCTCGCTCCCTCACGGAAATGGCGCCATCCCAAACGCGATGCACCTCGTTTCTGCCCAGATCTTCCACCTACCCCTGACACATCTAATGGTTGCGAGATTACATAAAATGCTCATTCCCAGAGAAAAGTAGAAATCCATTTACAAGATTTATGCAATCACGTTCCAAGCCTGGGGAGAAGGGGGTGATAATACTTTCCTACGCAGCCTTTTAGATTAACCAACTATAAAATACACAGGGTTTAGCAGACAATTCTTTAGTGCTTCCACTGCTATTCGCAAAACTCTTGGGTTCAGCCCCTCTTTTTCCCAGCAGTCTGATATCAGGAACTTTCAGGAAAATATGAGAAAGGAGCTGTGCTGGAGGACTCCAGAGCTGAGGCCCTGTTAGACTGTTCTGCAATGGCTTAACCGCTGAGGTGGCGTCCCTTCGGCCCCGTGCCATGGCGTGGCACCACAGCCGCGCTCACAGTGCCTGCACGCCGGTGTGCAGGCCAGGGCGGGGGTGGCCGTCTGCTCCCGGTGCTGAGGCCCTGACTTCCCACCAGCTTCTCCCTCAAAGGCAAATCCCTGCAGACAATGCAGTATCCCAGTGGGGCTGGATGGACCTGTCTTGTCATCCTCTGCTGGAGTGCCATCCCGGTGGCAGACACCCGGAGCCGGGGCGGGCTGTGAACGTGAGGGAGGGAGTGGCTGCGGTGAGGGGTGGAGGTTTCCAATGGCACGTTGCTTTGGGAATCAGCTTTCCTTGTTGAGTTGCTCAAGTCATCTGGGGCATCGTTTGTAGGTTTCTTATATTCCCCTCTTCCAAAACCTTCTGCAGAGCCAATTCCCAAATGCATATTATCTGCATGCTGTTTTTCACATCCTTCCCTGTTGGGGGTTCCTCTCCGTTTCTCCTTGCTCACAGGGAAGCAGCAGAGGTCCTTCCTAAGACCATCCCGTTCCGCCTGCTGCCACCCCAGCTCGCTCTCTTCCAGAGGGTAAGACTCATTCAGTAAACGTGACCCTCTGCCAAGACCACTCTTGCACCGATTCCCAGTGGGATTTAACTTCTTGAGGACTCCCATGGGGCTTTCCCGTGGAGCCAGGAGCAGGCAGTGCCAACCACCCTGTTCCCATCAGCCTGCCCTTATGGCTCCAGCCCCATGACAGGGCTCAGGGTGGCTCAAAGGGGCTGGGAAAGGGCAGGGCTGCCCAGCAGTGCCCCCACAGTCCCACTCTGCCAGCAGCGGTCAGAGAGACCCTGTAACGCTGCTCTCGGTACCCCGGTCCTGGGGAAAAGCCAAAATTACCTGGGCAGTGGGAGAGCACGCCCAGCACCACGGCTTTGCAGAGCAAAAGAAATCAGGGAGCCTCCAGGGAAGCTGAGATGCAGCAGTTCGTGTGCCCCCCCACCCCGAACTGAAGCCCCTACAGGCAGGCCCTCCAGGACGGCAGGCTGCAGCCCCAAAATAACCCCCTAGTTTTGCCGCTGAGACTGGCGGAGGTGCCACTGGACCAAATGGGGCGCAGCACCCAGCGTGATGTTTCAAGGACAAGAGATAGGGAAGTGGAGACAAGGCGCTGTCAAAAGAGACACTAATTAGTGCTAATTGCAAGTAGTCAGCCAAACCTAAGAGCACGAAGGAACCAAGTCCTGGCAAAGCTGATAGCTCCAGCTGGAGCAAGGAAGGCATTTGCGTGGCAGGTCGTGGTGGGACAACCCCACAGACGGAGACCCCACACAGCCTCCCCACTCTGTCACCCACGCTTCCCACATCCCATCCAGGCAGAAGAGCCGACGAGCTGCAGCGTGAGTGTGGCTCCTCCCAAGCTGCTGCCTGTCCTGGTTCCGGTGGGGATAGGGTTAACTTTTCCTGGTATTCCATGCCATGTGAGCCACGCCCACCCTGAGCTGCCGGGGGAGGGGGCAGGAAGTTGCTGCTTAAAAGCGGGCTGGGGCGTCCCGGGTCCGGCTGGCGAGCGGCGGGGAGCGGCGGTCGCTATCCGGTCGCTATCCGTGTTGTTGTTGTTGTTTGCCTGTTCCCTTTGCTGTCCTGTTAAACTGCCTTTGTCTCAACCCAAGAGTCTTGCCTTTTCTTACGATTCTTCCTGTATTAGGAAGGCGCGAGCGAGCGGCACGTGGTTCTTTGTTGCCGTCTGAGGCTAAACCACGACACTGCCCCATGTCCCCTGGCAGCAGTTCCCATAGCCAGAAGGGTTCATGTTACACATCTTGGGAAATCCTGCTGCAAAGCCTCGGATGGGCTGCCGGTCCTCCCCAGGCTTCCGGCTACTTCGAAGGCAGGAGAACCACCGGCTGAGATGCTGGGAGATGCCAGATCCCAAAGCAAGCGTTGCTCCTGTCCTCCCAGCACCCTGGACCCACCCAGATGAGATTCTCAGCACACGTGTGTGCTCCTGCGAGGCCTCGGGGCTCCTCTTCTCCCAGGGGGTTAAACCCATTTTCTCCAGGTATTTGAAGAAGTCAAATAATAGCATTTCCAACGCAGCGTCTGCTTTCTGTCATCTGCAGTCGTTGTCTTCTCTCTAGAGACCACACTCCGTGCAGTTTTCCCTCACCTACACCTATAGCACTCTCAGCTTTTGCTGCTTTGGCCCCGGGATCCTCATGAAGCTCTTTGTGCTCAGAGCAGGTGTCCAAGCATGGCGCCAAGACCTGCAGCCGTGGTGTGACCCCGGCCAAATCATCACATCCCACCACTGAGCCCCAGAGCCCCTCCCTGAGACAGAAGCGGGTGATGGACAGGGTGCCCTGGCTGGCTCCCAAAATGAGGATGGAAGTTTTCTCTTTCATCCCTGGAGCGCGATTCTCCATCTCCAGTACATGTCTGTCCTCACATCCGCAGACTTTATTCGGCACCCAGATCTTCATTGGTACTGAGGAGCTCTCAGAATTGGGTTTGAAATCCTACCCAGTTCCTTCCTTACCCATTCCCTGCAATTTCGCCTAGAAGACAGGTAATATTTCTACCCGTGCCCAGCTCTGGAATAAAAAGCAGGGCACAGACGCACGCAGGTGAGCGTCACAGCAGGTGCAGAGCCAGGATCCCTGCCAGGGCTGTGACTCTTGTCTCTTCAGCACTCGTGATGAGTAGCAGACAGGAGCGAGCAGGACAGAGGTGTAGAATAATCACCTTTCCTCTGTATCAAGCCCGGCGGGTACCACACAGGTCAAAGACTGATGATCACCTTGGCGGACTAGGCAGGGTGGAGACCCACTGGCAGACCTCTCTGAAAAGTCTGGAAGAAACGTTCAATCCTCTGCGTCTTGCTAGTAAATTCCCATTCATGCATGATTTCTCAAATGCCTTTTGAGTGCTTTCCTTTGCTCTCTGTGCCAGCAATGAGTCAGCCTTGGCTGTGCGTTGTCAGGCAATCCGGAGCTGGCCTCTCGCTAGGAAACACCATTCAATCGGCAAGAGCAATATTTAAGTGCCCTCTGCTGGTAATTCCCTATGTCATTGCTGGGATTTCCCCCCTCTCCTTTCCGCCCAACATCCCCCCTGGGTTATCCGCTGGGATAGGTGTGCTCTGGTGCCCCGGCAGTTCCTGCTCTCCCACCCCGCCGCGCACTTCGCGTCCTGCTCCATTGCCAGGTTCTGCAGCGAAATCGTTGGCGCGTTCCCTGATTCCGTTCCTGCTGCAGCCAGGGCGGCCGCGGGAGCTGAGTGCTTGGCCTAGTTTGCTGCCCACGTGTCAGCTCATCTTCCTCAGCGCCGTCCAACAGCAGCAAGCCGCCGCAGCTGAGGGTGCTCGGAGCGGGTATGCTCACGGCTTCCTTCTTTCCCCGCTCCCATTCGCGTTTCAGCCAATTTTAGTAAAAATTCAGATGTGGGAGATATCAGCGTAATTAAGTTCCCCTGTACTTCGTGAAAAGTGGCGGCCAGGCAGCAGAACGAAACCTAAATTTGCTCCTCCGGTATGGAAAGATTGCAGTGAAAGCTCAACCACGATACAAGCCCTCAGAGACACCACAGGAAACCAAGTTTTATAACCCTGCTTTTCCTGAAACTCCTTTTGCAACTCACTGTTCTCTATAATTTCTATAAAAAGTCTTACAGGGCCGTTAATTTTTCTTTAGGAAGAAAGCATTAGAGATGCCCGCGCAGTAGCTTCCACTGCCGTGGGGGAACCGGGGCCACGTAACAGAAAAATGTGTGCGATGCCCACGGCGGGATCGGAATCCAGACTGACCGCCTACTGAAACATGAAAGAGGCATTTGTAACCACGAGGCCACGCCACCTGCCGCCCCGGCGAGGGACGTGCTTCCCCTGGCTCCTTCTGCTCTGCTCCATGAGGGGGGCAGAAATGGGGAACTGCGAAGTAAAAGTGACTCGAAGGGGGAATATCCCCCTGCCTGGGATCCCGCGGACCAGGCGTGCCGGTGGGATGCAGCATCCAAGGGGGTTCCCTCCTGCCCCGGGGTGGGGGGCTGCAGCCACCCACCAGCCTCTCCACCACGCAGGGGCTGCACCCGCGTGGGCCAACTGACCCTTGGGCACATCCCTCCTTGCTCACGTCCGTCCCTAATGGGGAAACAGTCTCAGCGCCCCCCAGCACAGCCCCCTCGGTGGCAGGGGGCCCGCACGAGCCAGTGGTCCGGAAGGTGCAGAGCTGTCCCCTACGGGTTGCGCGTTACTGAGGGTTGGTTTAACAGCAAAAGGAGTGACGCCTCTGCATAAAACAAGAGCTCTCGTGCTGCAGGAAGGCTTGAAAGCCTTGTAAAGTAGGGGCGAGGCTGACAACGCTCCGTCTCTGTGGACACCGCTCCCGGATGAGACGCTCGCGTGAAATGAGTGTGCGCATAATACCAGCCCCGGGACTGTGAAATAAAGCTGCCCGAAGCCGACCTCCTTAATTTGTATTTCAGCCACCTCGACAAACAGTCTGTATCTCACAGGAGCGGCAGTTCTGAAAATTTGAAGGAGCTGTGTAGCTGATTAAATATAGATTAAAGCAGATATTTAAGTACTTAGCATTTCTCCTGGCCCGTACAATAAATCAGCTTATCCTGCAAAATGTCACGCACTTAACTTGCTCTTCCCTGTGTGGGCTCAGCCCGGGTGCTCGCTGTCCCAAGTGTCAGCCAGGCCATGGGGACAGGCCACACCATACGCCTCGGTGCCCGTGTGGGGAATGCTCATGGTCCAACATAAGAAACGCACAGGTACGTCCTGACGCAGCACCAAAAACGGCAAAGTGAGCAGCTCTGCGACTGTCCTGCCTCCAGTGCAGTCAGCACAGGTTGACGGGGAACCTCTGCAGTCGTCTAACCGCAACCTCTGGAAGGACTCATTGGCAGCACCTGTTCCACCAGCCTACTTTTGTCCTACCTGCCCCAAAGCTCACCCCGACATTTCTGGGCCAAGTCACAGAATCGCACAACCACAGACTGGTTGGGGTTGGCAGGGACCTCTGTAGGTCAACCGGGGCTGCGCAGAGCCCATTGCCCATGACTTTGTCTGGATGGCTTTTGAGCACCTCCAAGGATGGAGACTCCACAACCTCCCTGGGCAACCGGTGCCAGGGCTCAGTCACCCCCACAGTGAAAAAGGGTTTCCTGATGTTCAGAGGGAGCCTCCTGTGTTTCAGTTTGTGCACATCGTCTCTTGTCATCTGGGCACCCCTGAAAAGACCCGGGCTCCATCCTCTTTGTACCCCTCCTTCGGGTATTTATATACATTGATGAGATCCCCCTGAGCCTTCTCCAGGCTGAACAGTCCCAGCTCTCACAGCCTTTCCTCACGTGAGATGCTCCAGTCCCTTCTCCATCTTTGTGGCTCTTCACTGGACTCCCTCCAGCAAGTCCATGTCTCTCTTGTGCTGGGAAGCCCAGCACTGGACACAGCGCTCCAGCTGTGGCCTTCCACATGGTGAAGCCATGCTGACCACTCCTGATGATTTTCTTGTTCTTCATGTGCCTGCAAATGGTTTCCAGGATTAGCTGCTCCCATTCCAGGGATGGAGATGAGGCTGGCCAGCCTGTAGTTCCCTGGGTCCTCCTTCTTGCCCTTCTTAAAGATAGGAGTGACATTTGCTCTCCTGCAGGCTTTGGGTACTTCTCTCAATTGCCATGAGGGATCAAAGATTACCAAGAGTGGCATTTGCCAGCTCCCTCAGCACTCGTGGGTGCATCCCATCAGGGCCCTTGGACTTACGTATATCCAGTTTGCTCAAGTATTCCTTGACCCAATTGATCCTCTTCCGCCAAGGATACATCTGCCTTGCCCCGGACTTTCCCCCTGGTCTCTGGCCCCTGGGATTGCTGAAAGCTGGTCGTGCTAGTAAAGACTGAGGCAAAGGCAGCACTCAGTAATTCAGCCTTTCCCACGTCCTCTGTAACCAGGTCCCCGGTCTCACTGAGCAGTGGGCCACATTTTCCCTAGTCTTCCTTTTGTCACCTATGTACTTACAGAAGCCCTTCCTGCTGCCTTTGATGCCCCTTACTAGATTCAGTTCCTGTTGGCCTTTAGCTTGCCTAACCTCATCTCCGCGTGCTTGGACAGTGTCGCTGTATTCCTCCCAGGTTACCTGTCCTTGCCTCTGCTAGGAACTCCTTGTTCATCTCTGCAGGCCTCTTGGCATTTTTGCCTGACTTCTTTGTTGGGATGGACTGCTCTTGAGCTTGGAGGTGATCCTTGGATATCAGCCAGCTTTCCTGTGCCCATCTTCCCTCCAGGGCCTTATCCCGTGGGAGTCCTCCAAGCAGATCTAAGAGGCTAAAGTCCGCTCTCTTGAAGTTCAGCATTGTGTCCTTGCTTTTCACCATCCTCCCTCCCCTCAGGATCCTGAAGTCTACAGTCCCTGTCTCACCCTGTCCTGACCTTCAGGATGACACACCTAACATGTCAACATCACTCTCCATCAGTCCTCAGCAGCCAGACAGGGTATTTTTAGTCCAAATCTGTCTAGCCAGCTGTGGATCCTCCATATTTTCTCTTCCTGGAGCCAAACAGTAGCTCTTTTCAGACATCTCACCGCATGTTGACCAGGACTGAGTCAATTAATCTGAAGAGACCAAGCATCTTCTCTCTGCTTCTCACTCTGCCATGTCCCGCGGCGGTGCCAGACGCTCCCCAGCTTAGCTCTGGCTGTCTTCAGCAGGAGATGTTCAAAAGTGGACGCCACTGAGCTCACTGGGATATGGCCCTAAAAGCAGCAGGTTGCTGTTGCCTTGCAGTCAAAGCTAGGAAGCACTCTTGTGGAGTACACTCCTGGGATCCCAGGACAAGGATAAGGTATAATTAGATAGACTGAGATTAGTCTGATTGGCCAAAAGTTGCACATCAGGGCGAAGTGCTGCGCGGCCATCCCGCTTCACATCTTGCCCCGTGGTTTTGCCACTTTGAGACGGGCGCTTCATTAGAGATGAGGACACATGCCGTGCTGACGTTTTATAGGGTGTGAACCCTGCATAATGAGTGTCACGTATGTAAATAATCCATCTTCAACGCTGCAGCTCCTGCCAAGCACCAAAGCTCAGCAACGTCCTTCAACGGGACATTTAGAAGGCTGAAATATGCATGCGCAGGGAGGCTCCCAAGTTCCCACGCCACCCGCACCCACCGTCAGATGCAGCAGGGACAGCCACGAGCTGGGCTCAGACTCCTTCAGATTAATTGACGTGGTTGTCGATGCCCAGAGCTGCAGGTCCCCTGTGCTACTGGGGCTGTGGACCCCGTGTTGCTGCCCATGTGGGGCATGGCTGTAGTCAGACAGGGAACGGGCTGGGGACAGTCTGACCAGGCAGCAGCTGGCATTCATAGAATCATAGAATCACAGAATTGCCCAGGTTGGAAGGGACCTTTCTGATCATCGAGTCCAACAATCAACCCAACTCTGACAAAAAACCATCACTAAACCGTATCTCTAAGGACCACGTCTACCCATCGTTTAAATCCCTCCAGGGATGGTGCCTCCACCACTGCCCTGAGCAGCCTGTTCCAATGCTTAATGTGAAGAAATTTTTCCTAATATCCATCTTAAACCTCCCCTGGCGCAACTTGAGGCCGTTTCCTCTTCTCCCATTGCCTGTTCCTTGGGAGAAGAGACCGACCCCCCCGGCTACCCCCTCCTTTCAGGGGGCTGTAGAAAGCGAGAAGGTCTCCCCTCGGCCTCCTTTTCTCCAGGCTGAACACCCCCAGCTCCCTCAGCCGCTCCCCACAGGACTTGTGCTCCAGACCCCTCACCAGCTCCGTTGCCCTTCTCTGGACACGCTCCAGCACCTCAATGTCTTTCCTGTGGGGAGAGGCCCAAAACTGGACACCGCACTCGAGGTGGGGCCTCACCAGTGCCCAGTACAGGGGGACGGTCACTGCCCCAGTCCTGCTGGCCACACTGTCCCTGATACAGGCCAGGATGCTGCTGGCCTTCTTGGCCACCTGGGCACACTGCTGGCTCATATTCAGCCAGCTGTTGGCCAACACCCCCAGGTTCTTTCCACTGGGCAGCTCTCCAGCCACTCTGCCCCAGGCCTGTAGCACTGCATGGGGTTGTTGTGACCCAAGTGCAGGACCCAGCACTTGGCCATGTTGAACCTCATACCATTGGCCTTGTCCCATCCAGCCAGCCTGTCCAGATCCCTCTGCAGAGCCTTCCTACCCTCCAGCAGGTCGACACTCCTGCCCAACTTTGTGCCATCTGCAAACTTACTGAGGGTGCCCTCGATCGCCTCATCCAGATCATTGATAAAGATATTAAAGAGAACTGGCCCCAATACCAAGCCCTGACTGGGCCTGATCCCCTGGTTGTCCTTCACATGCTGCATAATGGCATTCAGGGTGATCTGTTCCATGACCTTCCCAGGCACTGAGGTCAGGCTGAAAGGTCTGTATTTCCCCGGATCATCCTTCCACCCCTTCTTGTGTATGAGCGTCACATTTGTTAGACGCCAGTCAACTGGGAGCCCCCTGGTTTGCCAGGACTGCTGGTAAATGATGGAAAGTGGCTCGGTGAGCACTTCTGCCAGCTCCCTCAGTACCCTTGGTTCATTAAAGAGAACTGTTCCCAATACCGAGCCCTGGGGCACACCACTCGTGACCGGCCGCCAACTGGAGTTAACTCCATTCCCCACCACTCTCTGGGCCCAGCCCTCCAGCCAGTTTTTAACCCAGCGGAGAGTACTCCCGTCCAGGCCATGGGCAGATAGTTTCTCCAGGAGGATGCTGTGGGAAACTGTATCAAAGGCCTTACTAAAGTCCAGGTAAACAACGCCCACCCTTTCCCTCATCCACCAGGCGGGTCACTTTGTCACACAAGAAGATCAGGTTTGTCAAGTGGGACCTGCCTGCATTAAGGGGCAGGGGACTGTCACCATCCCCCAGAAGCCAGGGA
Source organism: Larus michahellis (assembly GCF_964199755.1). NCBI lineage: Eukaryota > Metazoa > Chordata > Aves > Charadriiformes > Laridae > Larus > Larus michahellis. Next base: position 732,154 of record NC_133906.1, on the reverse strand, counting down.
GACCTGGACCCTGGCCAGCCTGGGGAAGTGACCTTCCCAAGGGATGGAACAAAGCATTTGGGAATAGCCACACTGCATATTAACTAGCACCGAGGGACTTTCCCCACTGAGGTTAAAGCTGCTGCTGGATGCCACCACCAGCACAGTGTCTCCAGTGACAGAGGGGACTAACTAGCACCTACTTCTTCCTATGGTCCTAATGATGGAGATACAAACGGTACTCCACTAGGGGCTCAGGTCTAGCACATCTTGGAGTCCTGGGACAGAAAGGACTGATGGGATCTCAGACCAAAACCAGCCAGCAGCTGGCAGACATCCCATCACACGGTGTAACCGGCACCAAGCACAACCCATGGACATGCTGCTCTGGTTGTCATCAGTGGCATAGGCATGGTGGCTGCCAGACATGCTGCTCCAGGAGAAGGGAGCCCACAGGAGAGGGGGGAAAACTAGAGGGAAGAAATGCCAGCACCCCAGAAGCCTCTTGCTAGGATTTCCCAGGGACAGTGTGAGCTGGCAGGTCTGTCCTTGGAAGGCTGGACCAGATTACTTGCCTGCTGGCTGCCCAGGGGCATCAAGGCACAGGAAAATGTCACTTGTTCTGATAGCCCCCTCCTAGCATTATGTCCTGTTGCTTTGGGGATGGAGGCAAGGCATGAGGGCAATCACAGCAAGCAGGCAGGGCTCTGATTCCCAATGGTGGCAGCAGCTGTCTGGTCTCCACCTTGGAACATATCCTCTGTATTTAATTAGAATGATTAAAAACATGTAAATCCAAGAAGATGAGCTTGAGGATTGCCCAGAGCCCACAGGCAAGAGCTGGCAGACGCCTGCTGCCTGCCTGGGGCCGGGTGAGGAGCAGCTTCCCCCTGCCCTGGTCCTGGTGTGGGTGGCACAGCTGTGTCTTTTTGCTGGGATGGAGGCGACCATTTGAATCCCCAGGGCCCGGGTTTCGCAGAGCTTCTTGTGCAGTTGCTGATCTCTAAGCTGAGCTCCAAGCCTGATGAAGGCAGGCGGACTCCCCCTGCCCGAGCCCTGCCGAGCCCCTTGGGAACTGCTGGCCTTTCCTCCCAGCGCTGGGGCCGCTTGCTAAAGAGGTGACAGCAGCTGCAGGGGTCTCTCTGGCACCGCGTGGACCCAAGGGCTGCGTTCAGCCTTGCCACCAGGACCTGCTGAAACCTGATGCGGGTGCAAGGCCATAGAGATTATGCCATTTGCAACGGAGCTTCTTTGCTCAGTGCTTTACAGCCCTGCTCATTGCAAAGCAGTACGTGACTTTCTAGAGGGATAAAATAAAGCTTCTGGAAGACAATAAAAAGATTGACTTTTGCTTTCCTGGACCCCGTGCCGCACTGCAATTCGCGGGTGATGCATCTTCCCTGGTTTGCTGCACTGTGCAGAGGTTCTCTCCAGCAAGGTGCTGAGACTTGCGTAGTTGAGGAGGGGACACTCATGGGACTCCCATCGCTCCCGGGGACTCCTTCCCTGCATGCCCTTTCTGCCCAGGTCACCTGCATCACCTTGGACTCCACGTCAGGGCACAACTCCACTGTCCCACGTCCCCGGGCTTTGCTATGGATTCCTCTGCTCACGCCTACACGTCCCTCCCAAAGCGTCTCCACTGTCGCTGTGAAAGTCGGTGCTGTTTTTCCTTCCTCCCTTAACTGTTAAACTGCTTCATATCAGCTACCGCTTCTTCCATTTCTACGTATTTTTTGACATGGGCAATGTCCCATAAACCAGTCTAAAACATCACTGCAATTTAGGCTCCTGGAAAGAAGCTCGTAAACCCTCTGTTATTTTCTTCCCTAATTGCATTTTTAGTGACTCATCCCTGGTGCCACACTGCGGTGCACATCCATTGTGTGGATTTTTACACAATCTTGAGCAGTCACAATTCACTGCTCAAGTTTTCAGGCCACCCAAGCCATTAGGAAAATAAATGTAAAATAAAAACCTGCTGGTACAGTTGGCTGGCTGAGCAGAACAGCCCCTTGGGATAACAACGGAAGAGAAAGGCATCCAGCGCTTTCCAAGGCTGCTTGTGTCCAATGTGGCTGGGCTAGTGCGAGCTGACGCCTGAACGTGTGCTTCTCTGAGCGAGAGCTGACTCTTTCCCATCCCCTTTCCCATCCTCTGCCTCTCCCCATCTCTATCTCAGCGTCATTCCTTCCCCTCCATGCCTCTGTCCCACCCCCTTCCCCTTTCCTCCACGTCTTTATCCCATTCCCCATCTTTATCTCATCCCCACCCCATCTATACCCCACTCCAGCCCCCATCCCCATCCCATTCACATCCCACCTCACTCCTTTCACATCCCCATCCCTATCCCCATGCCCATGCCCATACCCGTACCCATTCTGTTCCTGCCGCATCCCCATTCCCATCCTATTCCTATCCTCCTGTTTTGTGTGGGGTGCCCAAAGGCTTCCCCAGCCCCCATCAGCCACCCCTGCAGGGAGAGGCTTCTGGGGACATTTTCTGGGATGACGATAGTGCTTGGCAGCGCCTGCAGGAGCTGTTGGAGGGGTGTTTTGGGAGACAGACCGGAGCTCGTTCCCCTGCACTCTGCTGCATGTGTCTCACCCTCAATAGGCAAAGGCATCCCTTGGAGCACTTGTCTCTGGCCCTGCTCCTGCTGTTGATTCACTGTTCAAGAGACTTGTTGGCCTGTTTGTACCGGGATACACAATCCTGGTTTTGCCAGGGCCATTCGCCAGCTCCTCTCCTGCTCTCCTGGTGGAGAGAGGCAGAGGGATGCTGACCTTGGCCATGAGTCTGGCAGGACAGCACTGGGACATGCCCTGCTAGTCCAGATGTCCAACTCAAACTCAGAATCACAGAATCACAGAATGGTTCAGGTTAGAAGGGACCTTCAAGATCACCTAGCTCCAACCCCCTGCCCTGTGCAGGGACACCTCCCACCAGCCCAGGTCGCTCCAAGCCCCGTCTAACCTGGCCTTGAACCCCTCCAGGGATGGGGCAGCCACAGCTTCTCTGGGCAACCTGGGCCAGGGGCTCACCACCCTCACAGCAAAGAATTTCTTCCTGATATCCAATCTAACTCTCCCCTCTTTCAGTTTGAAGCCGTTACCCCATGTCCTATCATAACACTCCCCGATAAAGAGTCCCTCCCCAGCTCTCCTCTAGGCCCTCTTTAGGGACTGGAAGGGGCTCGAAGGTCTCCCCGGAGCCTTCTCTTCTCCAGGCTGAACCCCCCCAACTCTCTCAGCCTGTCAGCTGAGAGAGCACACCAAAGGCTCTTGTCAGCGCACCAAAACCCTCTTGTCAGCGCCCCAAAACCCTCTTGTCAGCGCCCCAAAGCCTCTTGTCAACCTAACACAACATCCAGGGAAGAGCTGGCCTTATTTGTCCACCCATGCCAAAAGAGCTGCTGCCTGCCCTCGTGGCACGCTCTGCCACCAGGTTGTGGCACCTTGCTGAGCATGGCTGAACCAATCTTGCTGAGCAACACCAAACTCTGCTATGGTGAATTTAACTCCACCAGGCTTTCAGATCAAGGCTGCAGGGGCTCAGCTGGGCTGGGGTAGCTGGCAGAGGAGCCCAGCCTCCCCCGATCAGCCACGCACGGCACAATGCCCTCCTGTGCATCTCCAAAGCCCACGCTAGCCACCCAGACCGTCGGCCAAAGTATGGTGTTACCAAGCAGCCAAATGCAGTGGCTATCGCGCAGCTCAGTTTCTCATTAGGTTCAGCATCATTCGGGACGAAGTTGAGCGATCCCATTTCAGCCACGCGCTCTCTGGCTTTGTCCCAAAGCTGGGCTGGGAAGGAGAGATTGGAGCCTGCGGGAACCAAACCGGCAAACTCTCACGGTATCTCTGTGGCGGGATGAGTTGGAGCAAAGGGGCTTCTTGAGCTAGCCTGGGCAGCATGGCCAAAAGCTGGGCTTACACGACCCGGCAGCAGGCTCACCAGCTCTCATGTTCCAGTGGTGCAGGAGCAGCTGCAGCGGGATTTGCTCCTGGGGCTGGGAGGGATGTGAACAGGGTCCTTGCTGACATCGCACCTGCGATGTGCAAACACAAACCCTTCTGGCTGTGTTCGCATGGTCCCTGCATACGCCCTGGGAAATTGCAGCGCAGGGAGCTGAGGCTGAGGATTTGGGGCAGAGGAGGGCAGAAGGGGGAACCCGAAGAAGGGGGAACCCAGCTTGTGGCCCTGCCCTCCGAAGTACCTGCAAGCAGTGGACCAGTCAGCACCAGCTGGGTAGGAAGGACCCAGGCATCCACTGAATATACATAACTGTGTCATTAGAGGGTGCCAGTGCATTGCGCTGCAGAACAAGCATGTCCCCCTTACCTGTCCCGGCTGTGGCGAAGGGTTTCTCCCGCAGCCAGGGGCAAGAGGGGCCCTGGGGCTGCGTGATGCTGCGAGGACTGCAGGTCTGAATTCCTCCTGCAGAAGTTCAAAAGTCAGAGCCAGCCCGGCTGTGGGGCCACGGGACTGGAGCAGCAGATGCAAAGGCCTGGGTGTCTGCGAGGGGAAGCCAGTACCGCACAGGGATGCCACCAGTGGCAGCTACAAGGCTGTACACTGAACTGACCTACGTCAGTGGCTCCAGCACGTCTTGCAGAGGTTGCTCAGCCTCATCCACGCTGGGACATCCGCAACACTGTGGCCATTAGCACACCCAACAGGGCAGAGAGTGCACAAGAGGCACAGAGCAACTGAAAACCAACCTGTCCAGCCCTGCAGCCTTGTCCGAGCTTCCCCACGGCAGTGCAGGACTGGTGGGACTGATAAACCACAACCAAAAGGCTTAATCAAGGCTATGTTTGGATTTAGGGCTCCAGGACACCACAAATAGGCCCCCAGATGGAGCCAAGGGCTTACACATGTCCCACAACAGAGGAGCCGTGGTTTGCTTTTGAGAATGCTTTGACGTCAGAACGCCATTGTGAGATGCCTCCAGAGCTCACGGCAGACACAGATCTGCATTATTTACTTCCTGGAAGGACAGTCCATGGGCTCCAATCCTGCTCTGATGCAGGGTTTGGCATGCTGAGCAAGGTAGTAAGTGGCACTGTAGCCAGGTTTGGGGACCTTGGGGCCACATCAGCCTGGCTGCACCAGCCCATGGGTGCCTGTGATGACAACCCCAACACCTGGAAAGCCTCCTACCACCAGAAGAGGAAAGTTTTGGCCCTGTGTCCACTAACTGAACCACAGCAGGAACCTTGGAGGGACCTGGGTACAAACCATCACCCCAGGCCCCTCTGCTGGTGGGGACAGTCCTTCGGCATAAAGCAGACGTCTTTGCTGCTACCGTTGGCTTCAGCTGATGGACCTTCTCTCCCTGCACAGGTTCAAGGTCTCAAGAGGCATCCCATTAATCCAGGTGAAACAAGGGGCCGTACAACACAGGACAGGCTCTGTGAGGGATAAGCATCCCAGCAGAGAGAAATGCAGGTGTAAGAACAGGGAACAGAGCTGCACAAGCCAGCCCTTCTGCATGAAACCTCCCAGTCTTGTGTCAGAAGTGGGGACCGGGCACCCTAAAGAGCCTGGGGACCACAGGGTCCCATCTGGGGGTAGCCACGAGCAGGGAGAGGGACTCCCAGAGTAGGTGGAGGAAAGAAGTCCATTCCTAACCTGCTCTTTTGGAGAGGAGAGGCCAGGCACCCAGGCCATGCAACTGGGCTCAATGGAGTGTTAACTGCTCAGGGAGCAGCCGATGCCTCTTGGCGCAGCCTCCCAGAGCCCCAGCCAGCTCCTCCACTCGTAAACAGGCTCAGCTGGCAGTGAAGGTCATTCAGATAGAGCCTTTTCTAAATGTGGGATTTTCCCCAGGCTCAGCTGCTACTCACAGTACTTCCTAGAGAGATTTCAGCCTTCAACTCCCTCCTTCCATCACCTTTCTGTGCCAGCATGTTAAGCAGCAGGTGGTTTTCTTGGGGTGAGCTGCACAGCAGCACAGCAGTGAGCTTGTTTTCACCATAAAAGTGGAGTTCAAGTGCAGAAGTTGCCATGCCATGTCTCTCCAGCACAGACAAGGCTGCAATGACCTGGGTCCCACTGCTGGGAGGCGGAAAGCCAATGTGGGAAACAAACCAGAACACCCACAAAGACAGGCGTGGGCTTTCCCTGGGCCCTCAAGCTGCTAAATTGCTGCTGAGGCATCTGGAAGTAAGGTCAGTCCATAGCAATAGGAGAGCTGGCTGAAAAGGGGCTGGCATAGCCCTTTATTAATAGAGGGTAGTGCCTACATGCTATCCCATGGGATATAAATAGCATGCGAATGAGATTCACAAGTGCAAGGGAAGGGCCCAGCCAGTGGCCGGAGTACAATTCTGCAAGGGTCCGATTTCAGCAGGTCCTGTGGGTCCGGGTTGGCCACTGGGACGTTGGCAGAAGGGCTGTAGGCAGACCGCGTGGGTGTCCCGTCAAGTTTGGTATTGCTTGAGTCAAAACCCCTTGGTTAGTGGAACAGGGAGCTTCCGACACCGGCCACAGGGCTCAAAGCAACTCACGCGCGTAACGTTTAGAGCCCTTGGACAGAGGAGGTCTGTTCTCCAGGTATGTGTCAGTTCCAGTTCTTCCAGGACCAGGACCAAAAGACATGATCATTCCAGCTACTGATAGAGAAACACTGAACAAAATCAAGGTGCGGAGAGGACTGCAGCTGAGCCACGGCCTCCTACCCTGGTAAGGGTTGAGCGTCCCACCTAATGGCCCTGCAGAACTGGGGGTGTCCCAGGGAAAACCCAGCTCAGTATTTCCTCTGAGCCCCCCAGCATGTTGAGCTGCGGGGCTTAGGACAATTTTTCCTTTCCTGCCCTGCCCGCTGGGTCACACCACTGTGGGCCACCCCAGACAGATGAGCTTTAGGAGGGAGGGAGATCTTTCTGTCTTCGTGGTGCTGCTCTGAGTAGCAGTATTTAGGATCTTGCGAAGCACTCAGCATTCTTAGGACAAAATGGTTTATGGGAAGCAAAAGGCACTGTTAGGAGAGCGCCGATGTTACTGCCTGCTCTATTGCCCTTCCGTCTGCCTTGCAGGAGCCAAAGGCTCCTGGGTACCACAGGGGGCCCGCAGCTGGTCTGCTCTGCAGGGCGGTGCTGGCCTTCTGGCCATGCGGGTAGGTCTCCGTGGAGCGGGGAGTGAGTCTCACCCAGCCCCTGCTCCTCACTCTTACAGTGGAAGAAGGCAGCAGGGGTCTGCCCGAGGGTCCAGACCCAGATGGGGTTGCTCTAAGGCTGCTTCAGGGCTGCTTTGAAGCTCTGTTGTACCTGTTCAGCTAAGCAAATCCTATTTATAGGAAGGGCAGTGCGGGTCTGCCCTAACATCCTCCCGACACCAGGCCTCTGCCTGCAGCCTCTTAGCTGCGCAGGGGCCAGCATCAGAGTACGGAAACAGGATCCTGATGGGACATGAAAATCCTGGCCCTTTGGAGGGCTAGATCCACACAGCCCTGCCACAAGAGCCTGGACTATGGCAAGAACAGGTTATCCCACCTGTGAGACCCCTCTTAAAATGTCTCAAGGACAATTCCGGCATTTGCTGCCCAGCCTCCCAGCAGCCCATATATTCTGCAGAGCAGCAACGTCGTGGCCACCAGGTACTCCAAATATGACAGGTCTGCAAATCCTGTGTCCACAGGTGAATTCCCCTAGCTATCTGGCTGGGAGCTGCTCTGGCTCTACAAAGATCACATTGAGACCATTCCCATGCCTTCTCCAGTCCTTCGCATCCGAGGCTTGCAGCGCTGCTGCTCTCGACATCTCCCTGCGGTCCCTGCAGGCTCTCTGGCGTTGCCCAGGGCTCCTGGAGAAAACCATCAGGGGGCCCTGTGGCCTAAACAAAGATAAGATTTCTGCAGCCCACATCTGCTCTGCCAAGCCTCCATCGATCTCTTCTGCCGAATCGCAGCCAGGCCAGCCCAAGAATGATGTGTTGCTTTTGGCTTATTGTTGCTGCTATCTTGGTTTCTCCACACCTCTGGAGCGGAGTCGGCAGAACTGACATGTGCCTCGGCAGCTCCAGAGCACTCAGTCAGAGAGGTAACGGGTATTTCCTTATCAGCTCCCTCAGCTCTGGTGGACAAAACCATCCCCTTGAGAGCAACCAGGTTTTCTCTGCCCACAGCCCTCGGAATAAACCAGCTGGAGAGCAAAGTGGTCACACCTGCCTTTTGAACTCAGTCCAGTGGCTCTGCTGCACGCCTTCTCCTGTACGAATGACGTCGTCCTTCCAACAGTCTTGAGTTTCTTCACCTCCTTTACAAACGATGGTGAGTTGAAATCCACACTTTCAGGGGTGCCCTGTGCTCAGCCTTTTCTTGCAGACAGGAGAACTGAGGCACAGCAAAATGATCTCCTTCCACCAGCCACTGGAGTGCAGGGAGCATTCATGTGTTTGAGATACATCCCAAGCCTCTCTTACCCCAGTATAGCAGAAGAAGAGCTATGGCTCTAGCCTCCCCTGCAGTAGGCACCTTCACATAGGGGTCCTTGAGCCTAGGGCCTTGCCAGGTGTTCTCCTCTCTTTCCATTAGTGATCAGACCAGCCCTTGATGATGTTCTATTTTCACATACCCAAATATAACAGCCTTCTAATCATATCTGCCAACATAAATCTTACTCTACTGGGTGGGAGTGAGAGATGAGCACAAAGCAAGCAGGGATCCAAAGACACTGAGCGTGATGGAGCCCAGACCCAAGTCTCCAGAGAGACGCAGCAGCTTGGGAAGGATGCAGAGCCCTGGGATGCGCGAGCAGAAGAGCAGATCAGCTTCAGGACTATCTTGCAGGGGGTCAGGACCCAGTGAGCAATGTAACAGCCTTCTGCATTGCTCTAGCATGTGGTTCTCCACAGCCCTCTGAAGAGGGGAAGGGACGGAGGGAGATGCTGCCAGTAACACTCCATTTCACCGCCAGACAGGGCAACTGAGACAAGGAGCGGTTGGTGGGTTTCGTAAGTCAGCGGGAGGCACTCCAGAACCCATCCTGAGGAGGGAGGGATGAACAAGCACCCCTCGGTCTGTCACAGAGCCAGCTTCTGGAGTGCAGGGATTAGAGTCACCCCGATGGGGCTGGCAAGATGGGAAGGGCCGTGGTATCTGTTCAACAGCATCATGCCAGGAGTCTGGGACTCAGGTTGGACCAGCCAGCACTTGGGTTTTGCAGCCACTTCACACTTGGGTTTTGCAGCCTGGGTTGCTGCTGCTTCTCTGCTCGCAGGACCATGGTTTGCCATCAGGAGTACCAGCCCCATCCACTCCCGGATCCAGCAGCACTCATTTAATTCGGATCACACACCCGGGCACAGCTCCTGGCAGGGCAGGCAAATACCTTCTTCTAAAGACATCTGCGTCCCTAAAAGAAACTACGGACCTGAACTTTTAAACTGCTAGTTTTTATCAAGCGAGCCACAAAAACTTCCTGATAGTACAGGTGGTGGGTAAGAAAGACCTTTGTCCCAGGCAGGCCTTGGGATTTCAGCACGGAGAGTGCAGATCCACTGACCTCATCCTCCCAGGCAGCATTTTCATTTTGAGGTGTTGTATCCATCCGGATCTGCCCACAAGGTCCTAAAGGGTATTTCTGTGTGGAGGTGCTGGAATGAACACGCAGGCTGGTGGGAGTGTGGCGATGGACCGGGATCTCTTCAGCTGGCACTATCACAGAGAAAAGGATGCGGATATCTCCTCCCCGATCCTTTCTGCCCCGCAGACACCTCTCCCAAAACCAATAGCCAGCAACGGCCGAAACCACTAGCCAGCAAAACTCAAACCTGCCCTGCCCCACCTGCAACCTGTAGTCTCACAGAACCGTCTTGCAAGACAGCGGGGTGTTTCACAAGGCTTTTGCAACAGGTTTAACCAAAAGACTGTGTGGAAAGAGGTGCGAAAGCGGAAAGAATGGGGGCAAGCAACCACAGCAAGTCCTTGTGGCAATGGTCTTACACTCTGCTGTTCCCCTTCTTACTGTTCACCTCTTCTCTGCAGCTGGCCGTGCTGTGTGGGTCCAGCTTCTGCATCCGTCCTCTGCAAGGTCAAGTGTTCCCTCTGGCTTGTGTCTTTCAGACAATCAGAATGAAAAAAAAGTAAACACCAAAGACAAAAGCAGTGATTACAGGGCCACTGAGTTTGCCAGGTGTGGGGAGGGCTAGGGGAGATAATTGTTGCTAAACCAGAGTTTCCAGGCAGCACAGGTTTCCCGGTAAACAGGATTCACATCTCCCTTCCCACCTCTGCTAATAAGGGTAGGTTGTATCAGGGAACAGGAGAAAGCAAAGGTGAAAATCACTGGTAAAAGAAAAGTGTAACGGGGACTGGTTTCATAGGTGCCAAAGCCAGTCTGTCTCCCAGCATCTCGGACAATGTTTTCCAACAACCACGTTGGCGTATCTCAGGAGTTTCCTGCCCTCAGCTGCGGCTCAGGGCGGGCCACATCGCACTCGCACACAGGTGCCTAGTGAGGCCTGTGTGGGAGCCCACGTGAACCCATTAGTTCTACACGTGTAACACCTCCAGGATCTCCCACCGCCCCTCAGCTAACTTCTGGGGAGGTCTGGACACACCTGATGGAAACTGGGTGAACGTACTCTCCACGTGTCCTTGCTCAGCAGGAGACCTGCCTCCTCTCATCCCAGGGGACAGCTGGCTTGTCTTCTCTTTGTAGGAGCTAAATCCCAATCTGTTGTATGGCATCACACCCCAACCTTGTTTCCAGGGTACAGTAAAGATGCCTGCACGTAGAAATTAATGTATAGTTTCTGTTGAAGGGATAAAAAGAGCAAGAAAGCCTGGACTGCGTTAATATTTGAAGTATGTGCAAACTGGGTAATAGGCAGATTTAAGTATCGAGTGTCGTTTTAAGATTTTAATGAAGCCGAGCAATGTTTTTCAAGCTGCTTTTTCAGTTAATATTTAACAAGACAACGCGGTGTGCCCGTTGGCACTGGAGTAAAGGACCAAGGAAAGTTTAATGTTAACCAGCGGAACAATGTATATTGTGTCTGCTGCGCAGTACCTGGCCAGGCGGTATCATTTACAAACGCATATGTAAACAATATTGTAGGACAAAGCAAGCTGCGTGTGAGGGAATCGGTCTGCGGCTTCCCAGGCAGCGGAGCAGCAGCCCCTCCTTGAACCCACGCGCGCGGCACCTTCCCCTCGGCGCACACCCGTTCCTCACCCCCTTTGCACCGGTCTCCCTGGTGTGGCACAAAATAACCCGGAGGATTGTTTTGTTTTGTTTTGTTCTCTTAGTTTTCTCCCATTTTGCAGAGTAAACTGCCTCCTGGGAGGCCCTGCCGGCTGCGAGGAGGGCAGCGTGGCTAGGGGACGGTGGGTTGGCAATTCACTCCCTGCATCCAGGGGACTGCAGCCTCGGCTGGAGCAGCCGCCTGCCTGGAAAGGGCTCTCCGATGCCTCCCACACCTCCCATCAGCCAGAGGGTTTCATTTAGGAGGCACTTAGGGTGCTGGGTTCTTCAGATGGAGCATCTCTTTTCTCTCGCCCAAGCCTACGCTAATTTGAATAACATCTTCCTGGCTGAGCCTCATCAGGGACTCAGCATTAAACTGGCCTCATTAGATCTACCGATTGATGCAGGGAACACGGAAGCTGATTTCGGCACACACAGCAGCACGGCAGCAGGGTGGCCCCTCTCTGCTCCCCATGGACCACTGCTGCCCCCACCCGCAGGCACCACCACAGCCCCCAGCCCCACCACGCGCCTGCCAGGCACTGCCTCACTCCGCGGGTGGCCCTTGCCGGCCGTCACCCCTGTGAGTCACCGTCATGTGCCGAGGAGCAGGAATGGCAATTTAACACTTTGACCCGTATCCCTGACCTATTTTATCAGGGCAAACCCCAGTTAATTGCATTCCCAGTCCCTGCGCTTGGACCTTCTCCCACGCACGCGCCCCGCTATCAGCAGAAGACGTCAGCGCCGCGTGGAGACGCGGGGCACTGCCCCGCACGGAGCCGGAGCCAGGCCGGCAGCCACAGTGGGAGCGCCCGGGCGGGCTCAGCCCAGGCTCCACCGTGCCCGATTTTAAGAGGTAACTCTCAGTTTTCCAGAAGGAACCAGAAAACGCGGCCGAAACAAGGAGTTCTGGGGGTGCCAGGCTGCTAGGGGACAAGCCCCCCTGCCTCCACCCGGGCCCCGTCTCCCCGCGGCGGCGTCGCTTCCGCTGCTCCTGCTCGGCTGCACTCCACGCTTTTGTCTTAATTCCCCTTGCCAGGCCTCGCTAGGGGTAATTTTCGGCGATCCCCCGCTGGCGAGCAGCCCACGCGACCCGCTGGCCCAGCCGGCCACCGCCCCACCCCTCCGGCCACGCCCCCGGCCACGCCCACGCCTGGCCACGCCCCCCCCCGAGGGGGGCTTGTGACGTGCCCACCCCCTCCTCGTTCCCTCCCCCCCCCCCCCCTCCTCGCGGCGAGGGGCGGGGCCTCCGCCCTCCCGGCCTGACGTCAGCGCCCGCCGCGGAGTGCGCAGCAGGTGCCGCCGGTGGCGCGAGACGGGCAGCGCCTGAGGTGGGAGAGGTGCGCGTGAGGGGCCGGGAGCCCCCCGCGGGTGTGCGTGAGGGGCAGTGGGGCCGGGAGCCCCCCGCGGGTGTGCGTGAGGGGCAGTGGGGCCGGGAGCCCCCCGCGGGTGTGCGTGAGGGGCAGTGGGGCCGGGAGCGGGGCCGGGAGCTCCCCGTGGGTGTGCGTGAGGGGCCGTGGGGCCGGGAGCTCCCCGCGGGTGTGCGTGAGGGGCCGTGGGGCCGGGAGCTCCCCGCGGGTGTGCGTGAGGGGCAGTGGGGCCGGGAGCGGGGCCGGGAGCCCCCCGCGGGTGTGCGTGAGGGGCAGTGGGGCCGGGAGCGGGGCCGGGAGCGGGGCCGGGAGCTCCCCGTGGGTGTGCGTGAGGGGCCATGGGGCTGGGAGCTCCCCGCGGGTGTGCGTGAGGGGCAGTGGGGCCGGGAGCGGGGCCGGGAGCGGGGCCGGGAGCCCCCCAAGGGTGCGCGTGAGCGGCTGTGGGGGCTGCGCAGGGAGGGCCCGGTGCGGGTGGGAGGGAGCCCGGCGGGTGGGCCGGGGGTGGCCGTGGGGCCCTTGCTGTGGGGAACGTGCTGGTCAGCGGTGCTGCTGGGGGGAGGAGGAGGAAATCTCGGGATGAAGAGGGACCCGTCCCACCTCTGTGAGCCCAGCTGTGAGGCGGCGGATCTGGTGGCGGGGTCTCCGAGGTGTCCGCTCGGGCGAGTGCTGCTTCGGAGCAGGGGGTTGGAATCACCAGTGAAGCCCCCCAGACAGGTCCGGGCCGCGGTGCCGCTGCCCTGGGAGTCTCCCTCCCTCTCTGCCAGTTCTGACGATGCGTTTGTTATCAAAAAGTTGCATTCGTCTCTCTCAGGTTTTCGTTGCAGGGAGCGAGGTGGCTGTGGGGTTTTGCAGTCCCTGCCCCGTGCTGCTCGGCTGGCAGTTGTTTATGCAACGTGGGGGGAGAAGAGGGAGGCAAGTGTCTGTGATCAAAGCAGATGGGCATGTTTAATACTAATGGTCTTATTTAGTGTAGAGCAAGAGGTATGCTAGCACTCTCTGAGTAAAAAATAGTAATGCTGCACTGTGTGTTTAAAAGTCATTATGGTTGTCCTGGATTTCTATTTCTTGTTCCTATAGCTGTTGGAGACCTCATTTGGATAATTAAATGTCATGGTGAAATAGAATAAGGAGAGGAGAGTACTTGTCTCCTCTCGTCTGCCATGCGGATCCGGAAGCCCCTTCTGATAGCAGCAGGGAGACCCTGTGTGTCCAGGGCAGCTCTAAGATCTGTCGCAGTCATCCTAGATTCATGTTTAGCTCTATCTGAAAGGAACAACAAAAAAAACCCCAGTGCTTTTTGCTTTTGTTGCTTTAACCTTTGCTACTAGACTCGTGTGAGCAGAAGGTTCAACCTGATTGTCTAAATTGGGTAAGTCTTGGTAAGGTAGTAAGTGTAGGTGAGTTAAAATGACCGTGCGGAGCAGCTGCCACCTCCTTTGTGCTATGGTAAATATAGAGATGAGATACAAGGCGTGGGAAGTGCTGCTGTGCCAGAAAACGTGTCTTTTTCTTTCAACTGCATCAGTTGTTTTAATAAAAAGGCTGACTCTTCCTAGACACGTTGGGTGGTAATAATGCCATTACTATATCAGACAGACTGAGGAGGAGGCAGAAAATGCTGAGACTTGATACATTTTAGTGATCGTATTTCAGTGCTTTTTGAGGACAGTCAGGAATTAGTGCGCATGTTGGATAATAATCTTTTGCACTGCACACAATAGTGTTTTGCCAAGTACTGAAACTTCTTCAGCACTAAGTCTGCTACACTCTGCCGCTTATTCATGTGCTGTAAAGACCATCTTTGATAAAATCCTGATCTGTCATTCCCCTAATGGTTTGGGAGCAGTAGCTGATAATCTGTAGAGGCTGGTGGGTGTCCTCGCTGCAGAGGCTGAGGAGGAGAAGAGAATGCCCTGTATACGAGTGGCTCTGATGTGAGGTGAGCAGACCCTGTGAGGTTGTACCCGGGTGTCAGTTAGAGGAGAGGGCTCCAGTGTTTTGCTGCCATGTGCCCCCCCAGGTCCATACTACATTTAAAATCAGCAGTGGCTTGCTGTGTAAGAAACCAGAGGTGTTCCTGTAAGCGCAAGCAGCGATGTTCCTGCTCATAGGGTTGCAGTGGGATGATGGAGAATTACCTGGAGGGCTCTGTTTGTGGTAAACAGAGGAGCTACCTGTTTTCAGGGTAGTTCTGTGCATGTTCAGATTAATATGTTACTTAATTTTTTCTAGGAGGGCAGAGCAAGCTTGTGTAACTCTGGATTTTCAACAAACAGGTCTGCATTTCTCCTGCTACCTGCTTGTGATCTCCCTGTGGTGTGGCTGTAGGGGGCCGTGAAAACTTGTAGTGGCAGCTGAAGACTTGAATGAATAGGGTTCGAATGCCTGCCTTCGATATTGATGTTTTCTACTCTCTTGGTTGTGTATTGTGCCTTTCTCAACTTCCTGTTTCTGCACTGAAACCGTATGGCTTAATGAGTAGAAAATAGCACTCTGTCATTTTTGGGAATAAGGGAAGATAGCAAGAAGCCTGAGTCATTCAGGCAGACGATCGGTATTGCCAGTTCTGGCATCCTGCCGGCTGCAGCTTGGCTTCCCACAAGGCAGCATGTGAGACTCCAAGGCCACTCGTCCTGGGATGGGGGAGGTTGCCTTACTCTGGACTTGGGATGAAGTGCTTGTCCTGCTGCCACCGCCACCATGCTGCTTTCTTGGGGAGGGAGCTGCGTTGTGTTTCAGTGCCTGCCCACGGCCCGTGAGGGTTGCAGAGGGCTTCGGGGAATGCACCCGTTTGGAAATGCCTGGTCTATTGTACTCCGTTTGCCAGGCACCACCGCCACTAAACAAAAGCTGCTGTTTCTTTCACTTGCGTATCAGAAAGATATATTTCTACATCACCATTATAGTGCATTGTTGTGGCTTTATTTGGTCTCATGAGCTATTGAGGGCAGTGCCCTGAACTGTAATAGCTTCTCTTCAACCTCTGACAGAGTAAGGCAAAGGGTTTTTTGGTTTTGTGACAACTAGCGTCAGGGGTACTTGCTTGTGCCCTGTGACAAGCAGCCGTTAAAAGATTCTTGTATACGCCCTACAGGCAAAGTAAAGCATTGCATTACGACTGCATATAGGATATGGAAAAGCAGAAAAAGCGAGGAAATGTGAGGAAAGAATCTCTGTCTTATTCCACTTTCCAGCCAGTCATGAAAATACCATTCTGAGTAATGAGATCTTAGCTGTAGAAAATGCATACTGTCTGCATACGCTGACTTCACTGTGTCTTAGAAGCCGTGTGCTGCTCTTCGGTGTGTTTCCTGCTCGAGATGGTAGAACATCATCATGCAGTCTGGGTAATATCTTCACTAAATCCGTCAGGGCATCAGAGCTGGGGAGGCTATCGTGAAAGACTACTGCTGTTTCATTGCTGGGATGCTGCCAGAATACCATCTGAGTAGCACATGTGAATGTATTAACTGTGCTGATTAATTTTCTTGCCAGTCATGCTGTTTATTTCACATTTTCTTCTCAGTTGGACCAACAAAGCTTCTTTCTTAAACTAGACCCTGCAAATAATAGTTAAACTTGACAATCAGATGCTTTCATTGATTTTTGGTTTTGGTATTTATTGCACCTTAAAACTGTCTTAATATATTTGTGTATTTCTGGAATTATCTAATGTAGCACATCATGCAAAGACTTGAACAAGAGCAGTGCATGCAAAAGCATCCGAAACCTGTAAACAGGGTGTTAGCGTGCATATCTGGCCATGATTTCTGAGTAAAGGGCTTTGCTGCTTCTATGTTTTGCCACAAGCACTTCTGTAACTGGGCAGAGTCTCAGCTGGCATGTCAGCAGCAAGTGCCTTGGCTTGTAACACCAGAGGGGCTGTGCTGTGGTACTTCCCAGCATTGTAATTGTTAGTCTCTGGTGTTAAATCATATGTTCTTAAAACCTTTCCATGGATGTCTGAAAAACTTAAAAATTTTTTCCCTGTAAGAATGCAGTTCAGGTAATAACAGTAGCAGAGCCTTGGATTTGATTTTTTTTTTTCATTAATGCTTTTATTGTAGGAACTACACATGTGGCTCTTCCAGCTTCATACTTTTCTTCTGCCATGCAGAACGTATAGGTGGACACTGTGTTGCAAGCAGGAAAACTAGGCAATAAGTTACAAGTAGTATTTCTGTAGAAGTTTTGTATGTTTGTAAAAATTGACAAGATGCTGAAGCTTGTCTGCACGAGGAAAATCCTGGCATTCAAACCTGTGTGGGCATGAGGCTGCATTGTTAGAGAGTCCCGTGGAGACAGAATAGCAAGGGCAGATCCTGTGACTGCGAAGCTCTACAAAGGACATTGAATCTGAGGCAAATACTGTCAACGTGACTACTGGCCCTTTAGAGATGATGAAAACCGTGGTATCCAAGAAGGCAGGACAGACGATGGACTGGAGGGGTGGGACAGTTTGTAAGGACACAAGTGTCAGCTTGCACATCAAACACGCTCTCTGCAGAGACAAGCAGACTTCAGGCCTCTGGAGGGCTTGGAGGGTACTGGCAGGAGAGAACACCTGGCTCAGAAGCTTGGAAGGCTAAATGCCTGTTCATCCAAACCACTGCTGTTCACTCCGCAGAGCTGCCTGATCTGGTGGTTTCAGCCACTCGGAACAGCAGCTCGTATTTTTGTGCAGGAAATGCCTGGCAGGCACTCGAATGAGGGTGAGGAAATGCACATCCTCCTAATGACCGGGGAGTATCCCGGAGACCTCTTAAAGAAGTTTGGTTTGAACAAAGCAGCGTTTTCTAGCTCTTCCTTTGATAGCATAAAGCTGGTCTTTTCACATTTGCCTAGACCTGCGTTTTGGGAAGTAAACCAGTTTTGAGCAGCTTTTGTCAGAAGAGGTGGGTGCAGTTCTCCTTCAGCTATCACGCTAGGCTGATGGTGCTGCCTGGTGAAGTGGGTGAGCAAACCTGGGAGGAGGCTCTTCCTGGAAGCGAACTGAGCAAGAAGGGAATCTCTTACAATTTATCCTTAGCGTACCTTTCATGCGATCACTAAATGGAGCTTGCAAAGAAGCTGGTAAGAGGGAAACACAGAACCAGTGCCATTTAAAAGCCACTTCTGCTTATTT
Organism: Larus michahellis; assembly: GCF_964199755.1. Classification (NCBI taxonomy): domain Eukaryota; kingdom Metazoa; phylum Chordata; class Aves; order Charadriiformes; family Laridae; genus Larus; species Larus michahellis. The sequence goes on along the minus strand of NC_133906.1, from coordinate 714,482 downwards.
TTTTTTTTTTCATTTGGATACTGTTCATATGAAATGTAATTTAAATTCTAGGCTGGTTGCCAGGAGCTGGATTGTTGATGTTAAATGTACTTTCCATTAGAGCTCTGTATTGGAAAACTACTTCCTAGTGCTGCAGGCATTGGAAGGGGTGGGTTACATCAGGGTGCCCCAGTTGCCCTTCTCAGGATCTGTGCCTGTCACCATGCCCTCCATCTTCCATCTGTGCAAAGGCCAGCTGAATCAGTATCAGACATGCTCAAAATGTGATTCCTCCTGACTAGAGCACCTCATATGCTGCGGTGCTTGTTCTGCAGTTCTAAAAACAAACAACTTCTTGCCTTTAAATTCCTAAAATCTGCTAACTGTTGGTTTTTTTGGGGGGAAAGTTGTCTAGGTGTTCCAGACTGTGGATCTGCTTTGGGGTTTTTTTAACTTATTAATCCCCCATTTGTTTTCAGAGGGCTTTCTTGCAGTGTTCCCTATGCAACAGAAGGCATTTAACCCCATTTCAGTACCCAGATTAGATTATCATCTCCCTCTGCCTACATAGCCTTTTATTTAATTGATTGTCTTGCATAGGAGATTGCGTTTGAAGGATATGACTTGCAGGCAACAGTCTATAGAGACTGGTATTTCTTTGCAGGTGGATTAGCAGCTGTGAACATTCACTGTGTAAAAATGCAGATGGTTCTTCTATGCGTGCTCTTTTCAGTTTTGCTAAGGTAATGGGGTGGTGTCAGTGCTAACAAGTAGAAGCAGATTCATACTGGTCTCCAGTCACTTTAAAGGCCAGAATTATGCTGACTTCAGAAGAGGTGCTTGGGAGCAGCAGCCTTGTAAGTGGCCTTTTGGAGGAGGGAAAAGGGTGAAACTGGGTCTTATCAGCAGGGTGTGAAGGCTTTTTTGTTTGGGAATCCCTTCCGCTAGCAGAAGTGCTTGCCTTCCATCGCTCTTTCCCTTGTTCTTTTCATTCTTGGTTGTTTTCCTGCATCGTGTTATGTTCTGACCAAAGTCCTACCTGTTCAGACCCTCATGCTGTGCTGCAGGGCTGCTCTTGTGAAGCGAGGTGGTGGTCAGATAGCTAAATGAGGCTGCTGATTTCTTTTTTTTTCCTGGTTTGGGGTGGGGGGAAAAAATCCTTCCCAGTGATTCCTAAACATAGATGGGATAAAGGTGAATCATAATCCACCATCTGCTGATGTGTAAAAAGGGGTAAATAGGTGGCATGCTGTGGATGATGAGACTTTCCCAGGTTGAAACTCAGGCTGTTTTCAGAGACTTGTGGATGGGTCTGATACCTGGTCAGTGAAATGGTGGAAGAGACTGTGCGTTGGTGAGTGAGCCATGTGTGTGAAAAGGATGGTCCTAGCTGTACGTGTGCAGTGATAGGCTCTACCTGAGCTGTTCCCACTCAGAAGGATCTTGCAGTTACAACCGGTACGGTGCAACTCGAGCTCTGTGTTTGGCTTGATGTATGGCAAGAGCTGTCCTGAGAGTGGGCTAGGAAAGGGAGAGAGAGCAGAAGACTGCTGCAGCACTGCGCAGCAGAGCTTCATGCAGCCTGCTTGCTCCCTCTCAGGCAAATGGTGAAACTAAAGGCATAGCAGTGGGTGGCAAGAATGACCAAGGAACAGGACAGGCTGTGTCCTCAGCTCAGGAGAGATGCCCGGAGAATAAAAAAGAATAGATTCCTGGGTGTGCTGGAAGAGGAGAGTCAGGAGCAGTGACTGACTGGTTGTGTAACAGCCGCATTGGTATGCTGACCCTGTGTGAGGCAGTAAGTTTAAAGCAATCAGAAAGAAGTAGGTATTTTCAAAGCTTAATGATGAAGTGTTTTTCTCTAAGGTGTATCGGTTGCCAAAATAGACAGGTTTAAAAAAGAATTATAGATGTAGTGTATACAAAGGATCATAGTTCTGTATATATATGTGTATGCAAAGCATCATAGTTCTGTACTTGCACCTTTTGCTAAGCCTTAGTCAAAGACAGGTTACAGGTGTAGAGGGACTTATGTTCTTGCATAGGGTGGTAGTTCTTGCATACTCGTATCTCTGTATGTGTCTCTATATATACATGCTTATATAGTGCCATATGTGTTCGCTGTATGACATATTGTGTGTGTACTTCAGTGATTTCTTTTTTACAGACCTTATGGGAGACAGTGCAGCCTTTTGGGGTATGGTAAGCTGCTTGTTTAAAAATAACCCCCTTCTGTTAGGGTAGGGGAAATAACATTTGCTCAGCAGTGTTGAACAAAGGAGTTTGAAGATAGCTTAAGGAATCTTAATGATGCATTAATGAACTTACCTCTTAGCAAAGGTACTAATGGCGGGGGGAGAGAGGAAGGAACAGGAACACATTTTGTCATTCTCTTCAGGTGAACTAGTAATTTCTCTACTGCTAACCAGCAACAGAGGACAAATGCTTAGCAACAGTCGAGGAAATCTTTCTTTCCTGGGTTTAGTGCTTAATGAAGTTTCACATTGGGTGAGACACTGTAGGGCTCTACTGGCTCTTCCTGATGGACCTCCTGCAGTGCCATGGAAAACAAAGGGTTTTACTGGTGCGTTGGCTTCTTTCTTTCAAGGTTTGTCTCCGGGAGGTGCTCATTGGGAAACCCACAGTTATGAGCCCTGATGCAAGCTCATAGGAGTTGGTCTTGGTTGCAGCTCACATGGAATTACTAGTTGGGGTGAAAACGCGCAGCAAAGCTTGACAGTATGTTTGACTAGGAGCTCAAGTATGTCTCTGAAAAGTATCTGCTTAATGAGTCAAGGCTCTGCCTTGCGAACATGTACCCAGATGAGTAAATAGGGCCAATAAGCATTTAAAATCATGTATGAGCTCATGAGAAGGAGGAAAATGTCACACGGTTCAAAAAGGGCAAGTAAGGAAGGGTATGTGCGTGGCAGTAACTGATAGTGGAGGACAACGAAACATTCTTCCTGAGAATGTAACTGAGGACAAAGACCATTGCAAGAAGGCTGACCTTCACAGCTGAGGCGGAGCTGGGAGGGAGTGGACAGAAGTAGTACTTAGGACCTCTGGAGGACCTGGTTTCCACAATCGCCTCCCGGTTTTGCTGAATAGCTTGATAAATTCTTTGGGAGTTTTCTCTTCTCATTCATCACAGATCACCCTGCCAATAAAACTCCCATACAGTTGCTGCTGAAACTGTTCTTGCTGGATGCTCTCCTTTACTTCTTGCCTAATCTCGGTTTTGTTACTTTACCCTCAACTTTGAGGGGAAAAGTAACTTCTTAATCTCACTCTTCATGTTTTCTGTTGTTCTTCTGAGGTCTCTGCCCAGGCATCTTTCTGGCTTTTAGTAGACTCCAGTTTTCTCTTCAGTCCCTCTCCTGCATTAACAGGCAGAAGCTCAGTTACTAGCTCCACTCCAAACCTGCCTCCTTTTCGGAAACTGTTTTGATGTGGCTAACGTGGAGCTGTTAAACACGCAAAGAGCACTGGTATTTCTTTCTTGTTCCCTATGCCACCACTTTCCTGTTTGCCCAAGCCATTGTCAGACTTGGGTTTTTAACTTTCTTTCCAGTTTCTCAGACTCTTCAGAGCTGCAGATGTGCAGTTTTCTTGAGTCATCTCTTACAACTGTTGGTTTTAGCCAGGCTCTCATCTTACCACACTCTTCCAGTGGTTTCTAAGCTTTACCACGTACAGCTGATAATCATCTCAAGACCTTTCTGCAGAGATGCTTTTCTGCCCATGTGGTTGCACCAGCAGTTGCACCAGCTCTCCAAAGGGCTTTTGGTATGGTTCCTTGCTGGGTGCTCTTATAGAAACCAGGCAGCTGTGGGATAGCGGGCAGGCTTCCTGCTTGGGTACTGATGGGAGCAGGGAAGGGAGGAAATGGCTAGCCCTGATGGTGGAGGATGGCCCCTGGGTGTCCCAGCACAAGTCCCCATGGCTAGGGAGCGGTGTGATGGCTGAATTTAAGTTATCCGCTGCCTGAATCTCAGTTCACTGCCAACTGAAGAATTGCAACATCATTTAAGCCTTCCTACAGCACTAAAATGGCAATGATAGCGAATGTAGATAAAATGAACTGATGCATATGAAGGGACAGAAGGGAAGACTGGACTTCAGTGAACTTCATGGGAAAGGATGGGCTGAGCTGACCGTCCTGTTGCGTAGGAGGGCTTCGGAAAACCAAAGTATGGATGTGACTCTTTGCTGGAGCTTGGCCATGATCACTAAAGCAAGCTGAGCCCTGGGGGTTCTTAAGAAAAGGTTTATGAACAAAAACCATGATCTGCAGTTTGCTGCCTTATGTGTATATATGCGTGTATATATATATACACAAATATATGTATATCTAGGGTGCCCACTTACAGCCTAGAACAGGCCTGGAGGGGCTGGCTCCTGCCCGAGAAGCAGAGGGTGGGCTGGGGCTCTTCAGCCTGGAACAGGGGGCTCCCACATGCCTCCTCCCCGGTTTGGCGAATCCCTAAATCCAGGAGGGTGACTGCCGATCGCTACCTCCTACAGTCACCCCAGTGGGGCAGGAGGCAGTTTTCCACAAGGCATGCAGCGGAGCTTTGGATCCCCTTGTGCTGGGAGCGGGCACTGCAGCTGTATGCCAGCTCAGGGAGACTGAGCAAAGTCAGGGGGGCGTTCACAGGGGTTTGCTGGTTGCCGGGGTCCTGTCCGGCTTGGGCATGAAATGGTTACCCTGCCGTGTGCAACAGTAGGTAGGTATACACGTGCTATCTCTGGCCTTGTTCTTCCCTGGGAACTTGCTTTTGGCTGCTATTTTGGGATGATTTTCTGGGTTAGATGAACGTTAGTGGCCCATTATATCCCAATTCTCTAGTTTGTTGCATTGAAGTGAGTTGTAGGGCTTGCTGACGGCCTTGCACTGAAGGGAGGATTTCCTTGCTGCAGACTTGGTAGAGGCATTGCAGTGCAGTACGGTGGTATAAGAGCCTCCAGTTAAACACGTTGTGCTTGTCCATTTTAAAATGAGCAGTTAAGCAGTCTGGCTGGCCTGGCAATGGGGGAAAAAAAAAATTCCTCTCATCCCTGGCATTGGTTAAACAGTTAAAACTCTTGTCAAAGACATTAAGAAATATCATTTGAAAGGTAACAGCACTGCCTTAGCAGTTAACTGGGACTGTGCCTAGCTTGCACAGCAAGAGGAGCATTAGAATGAATTCAAGTGAATGACAACTGCAGGCTAGCGAGGCCTGGAAAGACCCAGCCTGACAGCACTGAAGGGCTTCATCGTGGGAGGGACATCAGCCCTGTTCCCTGCCTCTGGAGTCGTTTTGAGTCGGCAGTGCTGTCCTGGGCATCGTGTGTGACCAGACTGGCTGTTACTGCGAGAGTGGGAGGGGGCCGCCTGCATGGGAGAGCCCCAAAGTGCCTGTACGGCGGTGAGCATCGTGATAGAAACGTTCAGGCAAGAGTGACAAGTAAATAAGCAGAGAGCCTGGGGATATTTCCTTGGGGAAACAGTCAGTGCTCTCTGAGGTGATGAAATAGCAAGCCATAAACAAACAAAGCTCACTTCAGCACTGTCAGGGACTGCAGCAGCTAAACATAGCCCCAGAGGCTTCACTTGCTTGGCTTCTGCCTGGCAGATGACTGCTCTGGGCTTGCCATAGAGTTACAAAGGTGAAATTCTTTAATCTGCATCATGCCAGAGCTCAGTGTAGATGTGCGAATGGTCTACTCTGGACTCAAAATCTGCACATACCCAGAAGTGGGCGCACAATACAGAGCATCCAGTCTAACCCAGCTGCCTGCCCTTTCCAACACCATCCAAAGGGTTGTCGGCCTCTCCTGCTCCATGCCGGCAGCAGTGAGCCTCAGCGGAGGCAAATTATGCTCCTAGTATTCCTTGCTGAAGCGCAAGGCGTGTGGGAGGAGGTGTGCTGCAAAGGGTGGCCCTTCTGCACCCTGTAATGGTAAAAGGAAATAGCAGGGTACAGCTACTTCAGTCAGGATGGTTCCTGAACACATGGTATTAAGGACACTTCTGTTTCTCAAACAGGGAGAAGCTTCAGAGACCTAATGTAAGAAATGGTTTGCTTACTCATGCTGCTTAGAGGTTAATTAAAGTTGCATTATTGTGACAGTCTTGTCTTTTGATGGCTGTACCATGAGTAATACATTAGGTAGGTTTTATGAACACCAACTCTCTGAGGTGTCATTAGTGTTGCTTTTTGAATGAGACTGAGTCCAAGGTCCTGACTGCTTGTGGCTGCTTAATGATTCAGTTGCATATTACTGGAAGAATACGCAATGTGGTGGGTTACAGTGTCATCAGGAAATTACTCGTATACAGTCTTGCTCCAGAGTGCTGGTCTAGATGCTTGTAACAATTAGCAGAAGTGTAATGGATGTTTGCATTCACTCTTTCTCCGGTCGAGGCTACCAGACATGTCTGGAATGGGCTGCATGTCTGCATGTTTGTTTGGTTTTTTTTTTTTTTTTTAATATCGACATAAAGTAATCACTTCTAAATCTCTCCTAAAAGCAATTTAATCAGGAGTGGAAGCAGAGGATTTTGCTTTGCAAGACTGTTAAATGTCTTAAGGTGAATAGCTGATGCATGACTGGAAAGCAGCAAGTCACTCTGCTGCTGAACTCATGTCACTTAAATCACTTCAACGCAGTCTCTGCCTCTGTGATAGGTTTAAAAATAAACTCGCTGCTTGATCAGGTATTTTGAGGTCTGTTTCTTAAACTTAATGTAGGCCTCTCTGGAGAGCAATCTGAAACGGGAATTACATGGTTGTGGATGAAGCGGACAAAAGCAAACCAGTTCTTCTGTTTGTTTTCCTTCTTCTGCAGGACAGATTGTGCATCCCACATGAACTACGAAAATCCTCCACCTTACCCTGGCCCGGGCCCAACTGCCCCTTACCCACCCTATGCACAGCAACCGGGTGGTCCTCCTGGCCCGTACCCAGGCTATCCTCCCGGACCTACTGGGCCATACCAGCCAGGCCAGCCAGGTTATCAAGGTTATCCTCAGTATGGGTGGCAAAACGCACCTCCGCCTCCAGGACCAGTGTATGCAGATGGGCCTAAAAACACAGGTATGCCTAGTGGCCGTGGGGTGATATAATCGTGACCCTTTCTTGTTTGCAAATGAGTGAGTATGTGTTGACCTTAAAATAATATGGTGGAGACTTGTTTGAAGTAGCGATTCTGTTTGTAGACTCTTTTCCTGCTTTATTTTGCTGTTATGTCTCTAACAGGTCTCTGCCTGTTGGAAGATACTGCTGGACATCCGTAATGCTGATGCCTCAGGGGAATCCTTATGCTGAGATTGTTATACGTGCTTTTTGCTGGCCTTAGGTTTGCCACAACTCTCATTCTGTCTGTCTTTTGGTTGATAAGCTTCACCTGAAGACCACACAGTTAAAGCTTGTAATATGCAAGTGTACAGTTACTACTAAATCAGTGTGCATCCGTTTTCTTGAGCCCATCGATATCTGTTCAAGTTATCTAATAGCGCCATTGAAACCGTTCATGGGCTTTTGGTTTTTTTTGGAGGCTATTATTGTTCTGTGGAAAAGCACAGATTTCTGGGGAAAGGGAGGACAGTGTAACTTATCTTGGTAGCTAGCTGGTCCATCTGTTGTGCCACATCCTTTCAATATGGTATGCTGGTTTACTCTGGCACCCATAGCTCTCGTGGGGCTCGCTGCAGTGCTTGGTGCAGGCTCAAATTGTCAGAGGAGGGCTGAGAAGACGATTGAGGGACCAGAGCATCTTTATATGAGGAGAAGCTGAGAGAGGTGGGACTGTTCAGCCTCAAGAAGAAAAGACTCGGGACAGGGAAGGGGTGGGGGGCAGCTATCCATGCGTATAAATGCTTGATGGGAGGGAATGAAGAAGAGGGAGCTGGACTCTTCTCAGGAGTGTCCAGTGACAGGACTGGAGACAACGAGCACAAACTGAAACATGGGGCGTTCCTTCTGAACACAAGACGATGCTTTTCTACTGTAAGAGTGATCAAGCACTGGCACAGGTTGCCCAGAGAGGCAGTGGAGTCTCCACCTTTGGAGATACTCAAAACCTGGCTGGACAATGGTCCTGGGCAGCATGCTGTAGCTGACCCTACTTGAGCACAGGGGTTGAACCAGATATCTCCAGAGTTCCCTTCCAACCTCAACTCTAGGATTCTCACAAGGCTGAGTTGTGGTCCTTTTCCCCATTAGAAAGAGGAGGATTTAGCTTGGGTTTTTTGTTAACTCTTTGTCTTGCTGGTAAGGACACTTGCATAGAGACCGAGTTTATTCTCATCAGTTTCACAGGCTTTGGTTGTAAAATCTCTGCTCGTTCATCTTGGGGTGTACTCGCCCCCTCACCGTCAGCACAGGGACTCACGCTGTCATGCCAACTCCAGTGCTGCCTTTCAGGCTTGAAGAAGCCTGAAAGATAAAGATCCTCATCCAGACTGGGGAGCCAGAAACCATCATCACCTCTCTTCCTGTGTTGCAGTGAATATCACAAACAGACCTGAGCTGTTGAGAAGAGTCTTAAGTACCTGTAGGTGTTCTGGCTATCTTCGGGGAGCAGCAGATGTTGCCAGAGCTACCAAGGGGGCTGTTCTGCAGGAGGGAGTGTGGGGGGCACTTCTGTAGAGGCACTGTGCTTTAGGTGGGACCTGCTCTCAGGAAGGAAAGGAGTCACTCAGGGTTTGCATGTGCTGGGTGTGTCTGGCATGGTCATGGACAGATGAACCTGGGGTGGAAAAGAAAAATCAGACTAACATGTACCTCAAATCAAAACCTAAGTAGGTGCGTTACAGCTGTGCGGGGACTTTGGGTACTGGTGCTGTAAAGACTGATGAAGTGGGTATCAAAGCTGACATCACTTGGAAAGTTATCAAGACTCAGACAATTCCCCCAAGGCCTTTACCACTATGTGAAACCGTCTTTGGCCGTTGCACATTAAGGTCATTCTCAACATACTGTTGTTGCCATGGCTTGGGACAACATGCGCTTGGGGCCTGCTCAGGGCTGAGGTCTATACGCATTTTCTGCATTTTGAGATAACTGCCAGCTGCGCCCCTCTACCACTTCACGTTACTCTGACTCAGCAGTGCACTGTGACAAAGGTCTTCTCAAAGCCCTGAGTTTTTGGGAAGCTGGAGCTTGAGAAGTTCCCAGCAAGAGTATTTCACTGTGGTGAATCCAAAGGAGACTTGACATAGGTGGGTGGACAGGCTGAACTGTGGAGAGAACATTTTCAAGAACTTTTTTTTGCTGCAAATGGTGGACTACTGGACCAGTGTATATAAAAGCGTCCCTGGATTTATATCTGATGCAAGATGTCAGGAATGCTCTGGTTTGGGTCTGGCCGGAGGACCCAAATATAAGCAGTGAACAATGGGTGTGAGTGAGTAAGAACCTGAATGAGTGGAAGTCATGAGTTCAGCTTCCTCTGTAAAAGAGTGAAAACCTTAAGGGCTTTCCTTTGAGAAGGAGCGGGTAGCAGCCTGGTGATACTTCCCACCACTACTACCTCACGGACTCGAAGTGTAATTGGGGTTTTCCCTGGGAAATGCACAGTTTTGGGGTGGCTAACAGGCATTTCTCAGTACTGGGGGAGAAAAAAAATTCCTTGTATCCCAGGTAGAACGTCTTTGGTTAGTGCAAGTGTCACTTTGCTGCTATAGCCACAAAAAGGGATATGCTAGCAGAAGCTGAAGGGAGAGTGGGTCTGCTGCCTTGGACAGTCTGGCTTTGAGCCAGATCTGCTGCCTTGGACAGTCTGGCTTTGAGCCAGATCTGCTGCCTTGGAGGCTTAAAGGATCTCATACCAGACTGGATCAGGGAACCAATGACACTGAATGTCCTCCGCTTAGATCAGGTCTCTGCTCTGCTTGCACACCTGTGGGCCAGCACAAGGGAGGAGGCTGGGAGATGAGAGAGGACGTGTGTCTAAGTGTTTGAGTGCGTCTTCACTGAGAGGCCAGGTTTATGCTGCAGGAAGAATGGTTTTGTTGCTAAACCAAAGCTAACACAACTGCAGTTCTGCAGAACAGCACCCTAACCCCGAAACCAAAGGTCTTCTGGTAAGTCCTGTCTTCGAACTGCTACCTATAGCCATATCTGGCCTCTGAACCCACCTCAGGAGCCTCCAATTTGCATTGCTTTTGTTGAAGTGGACGTAATGTACAAAACCATTTATTAATGTCAGCAAAACGAAGTCAGGGCTGTAACTTTGTGTTTTTCTGCAAAAGCTTTTCCTTTTTCTTGATTCTGCCTCTGTTAAACACCCTTTTTCCTCCTTGCTCCTTTTTGGCCAGTGTGTCAACCCGGAACCTGATAATCTTTAACAGAAGTCTTCTGAGATAGCTTTCAATGAGGTTTTGTTTAATGGTCACCCCCAGGAGTGTCTAACATAGAATGGGTGTCCCTAAAAAAAGCTAATTTTTAAAAAATCTGTTATACCATTACTGTATGTCTGTTGGTGTGGCTGAACCTCTGATATAAAAAAATTGACATCTAAATTTAATCAAGTCGTTACAGTCTGCCTAGCTGGTCTGAGACATGATTTAATGTGGTTTGTCAGTTCTCGTGGTGTTTCCAAGCAGTTATCTGGGAAGAGCTACTGTGTGGGTGCTTTCCTTTCAGAGCAGATGTTTTGCTCTCCTAGGTGATGTTGCTTAATCTAATGAATTAAGCTGCTGCAAGTAATGCATTAGTATTTCTGAACAAATGTGTGTCCACACTGAAAAGTGGGAAATTTGCTATACTCTAAATTTTATGCTTTAAGTTATTTTACTATGTAGGCAAACTGCAAAGTAAGCTCTTATATTATGGATCGCAGCCAGTGTGCTAATGTGTGGAAGTAATTATGAATCATATTTTGGTCTTGAGTGGATCACACAGATGGAAATAATTACTGCTGAGCTTTCAAAATGTGACAATAAAGTAGCATTTCATGGTGGCAGTGTTTTTTAATCGAACAATTTGTGGACTGTCTGGAGTAGCAATGGACGTAGCTTGTCCAGCTGGCCCATGGAGAAGAAAAATAACCTCATATTGCTCACTGTCTGTATTAAAAAGAAAGCTGCATATGAGATGTAACAGGAAAATTCCTTAAACTTAGTATTGGCTTTGTCACCCATGCTGTAGAAGAGCTCATGAACCCCCGAGCCTTGTTTCAAAGCCTGCTGTTGATGGACTCTTCAGGCTGAGCAGCACAGGCATGAGTTACGCTGGCTGTGCGTGGCGTGCATGCTGCAGCCATGCTTCTCCCCAGCGCCTGTTCCTCCGTATCCTCAGGAGACGGGAGCTGTAAGCCCAGGCTGGAGAGTTTGTCCCTTCCTGTTGGGGTAATGCTTGGCAAAGGTAGAAAACATCTAGGCTGGAAAGAGAAAGTGGGAGTGAGGACAGGTATCCTGGGAAGCGTATAGGGATGCTGCCCAGTTGTGTAGAGTTTGGGTCAGGAAGGCCAAGGCGCATCTGGAGCTGAACTCGGCAAGGGATGCAAAGACTAATAAGAAGGATTTCTAGAGGTATGTCAAAGGAAAGTCAAAAAAAGTGTACCTCCCCGTACACTGGCAAACTGCTAACAACAGAAGAGAAGGCTGAGATACTCAACTCTTGCCTCGGTCTTCGCTGGCAATCTCTCTCCCCACACATCTCAAGTGGATGAACCGCAAGGCAGGGACTAGGGGAGCAAAGTCCCTCCCAATGTAAGAGAAGATCAGGTTTGTGACCGCTTGAGGAACCTGAATATACAGAAGTCTATGGGACCTGATGGGATGTGTCCCAGAGTTGTGAGGGAACTGGCTGATGTAGTTGGCAGGCGACTCTCCGTGGTATTGGAAAAGTCATGGCAGTCAGGTGAAGTCCCCGGTGACTGGAAAAAGGGAAACATTGCACCCATTTTTAAAAAGGGCAGAAAGGAGGACCCTGGGAACTACTGACCTGTCAGCCTCACCTCTGTGCCTGGGGAGATCATGGAACAGATCCTCCTTGAAGCTAGTCTAAGGCACATGGAGGACGGGGAAGTGATTCGAGACAGCCAGCATGGCTTCACCAAGGGCAAGTCTTGCTTGACCAACCTAGTGGCTTTCTGAGATGGAGTGACTACACCAGTGGAGCTATGGATGAGGGAAGAGCTATGGATGTCATCTATCTGGACTTGTGTAAGGCCTTTGACACCATCCCCTACAACATCCTTCTCTCTGAATTGGGAAAATATGGATTTGATGGGTGGACTGTTTGGTGGATGAGGAATTGGCTGGATGATTGCATCTAGAGGGTGGTGGTCAATGGCTCAATGTCCAGATGGAGATTGGTGGTGAGTGGTGTCAGGGGTCCGTATTGGGGCCAGTGCTGTTCAATATATTCATCAATGACATAGGCAGTGGGATTGAGTGCACCCTCAGCAAGTTTGCTGATGACGCCAAGCTGAGTGGTGTGGTTGACGCGCCTGAGGGACAAGATGCCATCCGGAGGGACCTGGGCAAGCTCAGGAAGTGAGCTCGTGTGAACCTCATGAGGTTCAACAAGGCCAAGTGCAGGGTCCTGCATGTGGGTCAGGGCTACCCCCTGGTATCAGTACAGGCTGGGGGATGAAAAGATTGAGAGCAGCCCTGAGGAGAAGGACTTGGGCATAGTGGTGGGTGAAAAGCTGGACAAGAGACAGCAGCGTGTGTTCGCAGCCCGGAAGGCTGACCATATCTTGGGCCGCATCAAAAGAAGCGTGGCGAGCAGGTCGAGGGAGGTGATTCTGCCACTCTCTCTCATGAGACCCCATGTGGAGTACTGTGTCCAGCTCTAGGGCGTTCAGCACAGGAGAAACATGGACCTGTTGGAGCAGGTCCAGAGGAGGCCACAGAAATGATCAGAGAGATGGAACACCTCTCCTATGAGGACAGGCTGAGAGAGTCAGGGTTCTTCAACCTCGAGAAGAGAAGGCTCCGGGGAGACCTTATAGTGGCCTTCAGTACTTAAAGGGGGCCTACAGGAAAGATGGGGACAGACATTTTATCAGGGCCGGTAGCAATGGGACAAGAGGTAACAGTTTTAAACTAAAAGAGGATGATTTAGACTACATACGAGAAATAAATGCTTTACTCTGAGAGTGGTAAAACCCTAGCCCAGGTTGTCCATGGAGGTGGTAGATGCCTCATCCCTGGAAACATTCAAGGACGGGTTGGATGGGGCTCCGAGGAACCTGATCTAGTTGAAGATGTCCCTCCTCATTGCGTGGGGTTTGGACTAGATGTCTTTAAAGGTCCCTTCCAACCCAAACCATTCTATGATACCCGAAGGCTTGTTGGAGAAAGGTGCAGTCCATAACAGTGCCAAACAAGAACAAGTATATTCCACTCTAGACTGTGTAGAATTGGTTAGCCATGATGACGGTCTGAGTTGCGGAAATCATCTTGCAATTTATGTGGTAAGACTTAGTGGTGTTGGCCATATGACTCCCCTGTATTACAGCACTTTAAAGAGGGAGGCTGCAGCTGATAATGGCCGCTGGTGCCCCTTTGTCCCTTCTCCCAGAGGGGATGGAGTCCAGCGTGTGCAAGCTTGCACTCCCTCAGAGTCACCCTAGCTACTTCAGCACTGTTGGGCATGAGAGGAGAAACGTATGCTTCTCCTCCAGGTGGAGGAGCAGTGAGACAGAGGCTGGGTCACTTGCTGAGGTGGCACAGAAGACCTCATGGCCATGGCTTTGATGGTGGTTTTTTGTTTGGTGGTGGTTTTTGTTTTTTTTTTTTGATAGCTGGCTTCTGGGTTTGCACAGGCTACCGATAGCAAAGTCTCCAAAGAAACAACACTTCTTGCATCTTGCAAGGTCTAATAACTGACTTGGCTGTTGTTCATTAGAAGTAAACAACTTGACCTTTACTTTTAGAGCTGGTAATTTATATCCTGAGCCTGAGGGATATTATCCTTAAGAGTATCTGATTCATCTTCCTAGCTCTGTGAACTGACTCGTGCTGATTTCTGTCTGCAGCTTTCCTGCTGTAAAAACTGAGGGCTGTCTTCTTGTCTGTCCAGGCGTGAGTGCCTGGAACACCGTCGATCTGCCGTTCAGTGTCACACAGTGCTTTGGGTGGGTGGAGGGAACGCGCCTGCACTAGAACAAAGCTGGCAAACGTGCAGCGGTAGGAACGTGGTGCCTGTGTGGAGCATGGCATAAGGAGCTGGGCCTTTTTGGGCAGCAGGGGCTTGCTTAGGAGGAAGAAAATATCTCATTTCCCCACCAGTATTTTCATTATAGAATAATTTGGTATCAACTGGCATGAGGAAACAACGGTATCTGCTGACTGGTCAGCAGGTACTTTCTTGTCTATGTAAATTAGAGGTGAAATGTAATGCTGTTGATAATGGTGTGCTTTAAAAAGAAGTGGAATGAGCCAAAGTACAAAGTGACATACTAATTTTGAAAGCACTAGCTGATGTTAGCAATTTGCCCAGCTTAATTTCTCCCCACCCCCCCCATGCCCCACTGGTACATAACAGCGTAATGGATGAAGCTATTCCGTGCTGTGCCAGAGGGAACCAGGCTCTGGCAGCAGCCTTCCTTCCAACCAAAGGCAAACAAAGCCCAGTATTGCCTTTGACCTATTGTACACACAGGGTGGAAACCTTATTTCTGGAAGTTGATTACTTGTAGCAAAGCCGGCTGTGGTAAGAGTAATAGTCACAGTGATGCTGCCTGCCTCCTAATGTTTGTCCAGCTGCAAGAATAAACGGGTGACCTAGATACAGTCACTGCCTTCTGCTAGAGGGATGTATTTTTCCTCTTATGCAGGTCTGAGTGTGGATAGGAGGGGATCCTAATTGCTCTGGTTAGGCCCTCGCTTCTCAAACCGTGTCTGTCAAGCTGAGCCCTCCCCAGGAAAAGTTTATTTGGAGGGCAGAATGTAGCAATTCCAGTAGGTTTTCTCCCCGTATATTTACCCTTTCCAAGCAGTCTGTTGGAGCATTTAGTTTAACTGTTACTGTACCTTCAGGACCTGCAACTCCAGATGGCTGATGTCCTGCCAAAAAAAAATTTAAAATCTCATTTGGCAGTTGTCCTCTTATCTGCTTCTCGTACTGTAGTATGCATTAAAACCTGGCGTTCTCTCTCCCTGTATCATACCTCCCTCTGTCCCTGGCTCACGTCATCTGACTGCGCAAACAGCGGGGGCCGTTTACTGGCAAACAGTGCTGTCCTGGGGCTGATGTCTGACCTCACCTTCATTGCTTCTCACCCCCAAGGAGGGCATAATCTGAGAGGAACCTGATGCAAAGAGAAGGATTTCCAGTTTCAGGTCCTGTATCTGAAAACGTGCTTCAGACAAACTGGCTAAATGAGTCTAAGGCTGGCACTGTAGCGGATGGAATTAAATGAGGCTGCCCTTCTGGACAGCCCTTGTCAGCTGGGCACCTGGCCTGGGTGAGAAGCAAAGTGTGTAAGGCCTTTTTCCAGCACTGCAGGCGCTGTGCAGATTGTGGTACTTGAGCCCCGGGGAGATTGCTCAAGGAGACTCCTTCTGTGCCGAGTGACTGCTCGCTGTGGCATGTTCCCTTTGCTTTAAAACTGCACTTTGTCCCTCCTGTCTGTCTGCCGGAACACTCTTGCAAGACCCTTGTAAGGCTGAGTTCGTGCTGTGTAAATCACTGCAAGCCAGGTCTTATTTAAATCTAGAACCAATGCTGATTTTCAGTGGAAACACTGACTCAGGCTGAGGAATGTGCTGTTCTCAGCCATGTCGTTGACTTGGTGGAAGATGTCTCCTTGCCTTAACAGTAAACTAAGATTTCACTGATTACAAAAAAAAGTTAGAGGAAGTTCTCAAGTTCTGAACTTTCGGGAGATGTCTCTGTGTCTGTTGCAGTCTAGAATAAACTGAGAGGTCTGAGGCCCTGAATTACTGCACTTTTGAGCTGGGGGGAAGCTGGTTTCTTATATGACACATCTTCTGCACGCTTTCTAACCTGTGTGATGGGGTTTATAGTGCTTTGGAGTGCTGGCTGATGCCTGGTGACATCCTGCAGAGACTCGAGTACTCTAGTACCTAAGGTATGCTTTTCTCCTATGAGGAGTGCCTGTAGCCCTGCTTTTTAGAGATGTTGAATCCTTTCTGGGCACATCTGTGCTCCATAAATGCTGATTAGTATGACTTCAGTTATCTCGGAGATCTCTGAATCCCATCCCTGTGCGCTCAGGTGAGGAAGCTCACCTTGTTCCCAGCCCTGAGCTCAGCTGCAAGAAAATCTTCTGCACAGTTTATGATCAGACGTAACTCGTGCTTGGAGCACATGCAGTGTGCAAGAGGGGAGCAACTTTACTTACCCTTGTGTGAAATGTGGCCAGTGCTGCATTGGCTCTGGAAAGCTCTCACTTGGCATGGTAATTTCCCTGAAATGTGTTGCCTGTTCAGCTCCCTGAAAGCTGAAACAGCTCTCTAGGGTGACCGTAAGAGCTTCTCAGACTAGCGGGAACTGAAAGGCAGGAATTTTCCTAACCTGCTGGATACAGTCATGCAGCCACGGAAGAGGGCAGGTCTGATACCAGTGTGGGTAGTTACAGATCAGTCACTTCTGCTTGAGTCCAGGCTGAAATCTGGGCTGGGTCAGCAGCAGTCTGGTGGCAGAGGGGATTTGCATGTGAAACTACCCGTACTCGCTGCCACTTTGCTTCCTTGATACTTGAGTTTTGCTCAGGTGACTCTGGTGGTAGAGCCTTCTGTGTTTGGAGCTGGGGATTGTGAAACTTGCTCTGAGCGTTTTGCAACTTTGGAAATTTTTTTTTTTTTTTTTTTGCTTGGAAGTAGGCTATTGTATTTCCATCTGGCTCTGACTGGTATCTGTTTCAGGAGTGTGCTAAGGTATTTCCTGAAATCTGAATAGGGTGTCAGTAGAGACTGAGCGTACAGTGAAAGCCTCTGGGCAGGAAGGAGTTGGGGGGCCAGGGAATGTGACGTGACAGGCGTGAAGCTGTAAAGCATGGGCAAATATCCCCAGAGAGGAGAAAGAATAATTAAATGCCTTTCTTGACAAGGGAGTTAGATCTCATCTGTGCCCAGACTGTGCCCTGGAGGTCTTGTGGGCAAGGGAGGCCTGTGGCAGAGACGAGACATGTTGGCAGCCAGTGTGAAAACTTTAGTTGAAGTCCTTGCATCCCTCTTCCCCAGCCATGCAGTCTCTTCTTCTGCACTTGCTGCCTGTGCGGGGTTTACTCCAGGACACGCGTCTGGCTGGGAGGTCAGGGCTGGGTGTTCCTTCCTCCTGCAGTGCTGGGTCTGCAGCCCCAAAGAGTGGCTCAGAAACACTTGATTTCTAGTCACTGTCACCTCTGCGTCCTTCGGTTGCAGCTAACGCCCTTGTACTGTCTGTCCCTTCTCCTGAACAGAAGGACTTTCACTAGACTTGGGTAAGAACGTTTTGAAGGTCGAACCAGATGCACAGACTGACTTGACTTAGCAATCTGCTGGAGGCAGCGCTTAACCCTGTAAGAAATTATTATTAAAATGGTGTTGTGCAGTCTTAAGCAAGACTTCCTGTTTGCTGGCTGGACAAGCAAAACCAAATCTCTTGGCGCAGAAGCAGCGATAAAACCCGCTTTATTTACATGTGGGAAAAGATTTACTGGTCCCTTCTCTACTGTGTGCTTCCTCCCAGATGAGAAGACTGTGGTATTAATACTTCTGCTCTGAACAGCTGTTACCGTGGCAGTCAGCTGTTCAGACACCACGGGAAGAGCTTTTGGTCAGCAGTAGCAGTGGTTGGTAAACTGCTGTTGCCGCTTCCTCTTGCGTGCTCCAGGCCTTGCCTAACAGGAGCGTAAGCCTCTTGTGTGCATGCAGAGTGGTTCTGAGTGCCAGCACGCAGCTGGAGCTAAAGAAGAAGTAAACTTCAGGACTTACTGCTTTTCTCATGCTCCTAGCCCTCTCGCCTTAGGAAGAGGAAGGAGTCCCCGCAGCTGGTTGGTGCTAGGCTGGGCCGACGCTGGGGGTGTGCGCACTTCGCTTCTTCCCAGGCGGCTGACTTCTTGGCTGAGCCTGCCCCTTGGCTTGCCTGAAGTGAGCCCTTGCTTGCTTGTCTGTCTGCCTGGGTGTCATACCTGAAATACCTAGACAAGGGCCAGGGCCCCCGGTGACTGCAGCAAGACTTCTGGGAGGGCTTGCGGAGCTCAAGGGCTCTCGGGTGGCGTCGCTGCCTGCTTTCTGGAAGGGCTCCCCCTGTAAGTAAGTGGGTACCTTAACGGTGACATCTGTGCCTGGCCCCTGGGACAGGATGGGCTGGTTCTATCATCAAAGCCAGTATCCTTGTACTGTGGTCCTTGTAGACCCACTGTGATAAGGAGCGCTACAGTCTAAGGTCGCGATTTTAGTTTATGCCAAACCGGGTGAAAAGTACTGCTCCTGCCTTTCCCTCATGGAGGTAATGATTAACGTATAAATTAGGCATGAGAAGAAACAAAATGTGTATGCTTAAGATAAAGCAGGTTGTACATGAAATAACAAGGTATTGTAGTATTTGTTTTAAAAACAAAGTGGGAGTTATTTGCACTGGATTGTGCAGGCTGGTACTGTGTGATTACAGGGAGTGCTACCATTTTGGGGACAAGCATGATTCATTGTGATCTGTACTCTCTAAGGTTGATTAGAAGATGGGAGGGTCTGCTCAGCTTACACCCTCTCCTATCCTGCTTTAGAAAAAACAATGGAAGCATCAAAACTTGAGCCTAAAACTGAGCGCTGCCTAGTGCCTCCGAGAGAAATCACCCTTGTTCCTCTTCTGTATCGGACCGCCAGTCCCAAAGCGCTAATGGGCATCTGCTCGTTGTGCAAAGGACCCTGCCATGCCATGGGAGATCTTCGGAGTGCCTGACCTTGGTCAAAAAGAGAGGCACAAAGCAGCTAATGAAGTCGCCAGTAAGGCTCGAATTATCTTGGAGGCATTTAGGCTTCTGACAAGAAGCAGAGAAAACCAGCACTTCCCTTAATTGATGTGTTTTGGGTTGGGGTTTTGCTGGCAAAGCTCTTCCAGTAGAAAACCTGATCTCTGTTAACGGAAAGCTGCTGGTTGAAGTGAGTTGGGAAGCCATGGGGTGGCTTTGCATCAGTAACGTGCTGTGCAAGACTTCCAAAGGGATTTTCAGAGGTTTGGGTAAGGTGCCTAGGGTTTTGCTATGCTGTCTCTCACTGGGCTGCTTACAGGGGATCCTCCACATTTAAAATAGCGCTATTGCATAGGCTGGGAAGAGCGAATAAAGGTGCTACCACACGCTCTTGGTTTCCTTGGGTCCTTCTCTCGCTGTGTTAGTGCTTTGAGGCTGATGATCAGTTGTGCAGTGTCCAGAATGAGAGGACTGGAATAGGATGTCTCCAGCCTAAGGAGAGGCTTGGCCTTCCTTTGAACTGTTGTTTATCCTGTGCATTTTGGCAGCTGTAAGTGAATAAGATGGAGAGCTGTTCTGCTCTTGTCCTCTCCTGTATAACGCCCACACCCAACTGCTTGATGAGAAAAGCTTTTCAGCTTTAATGCTGCATGACTGCGTTTAAAGTTTCTCAGGTAATTTGTCTGGTGACAGCAACAGAGCTACAACTTCTGAAGCATTGATGAAGCTTCAAAGAAAGCGATCATTGAACTCAGACTCTAAGGTGGGTTGGTTTTATTTAGTAGAGTATTGCCCGGATGCTCTCGAAGACTGAAAACTTGCAGTGGCGGCTGTGTTTCCTCTCAAACCACAGCAGCAGCTGACACCAGCTCCTGTGAGCCGGGCGTGCTTGAGAGCTGCCCTCTTGGGACTTGTGCTCCCTCTGGGAGAGAAACTGCAGTGGGAGGCGACAACTTCTCAAATGTGTATTTCAACTGGTCTCCTCTGGGGCTTTCCTTGAATGTGGAAGGTGAATGGATTCGGTAAAGTACCGTAACCCCCTGCATGGGGAAAAATGCAGCTTTTTCTCAGAGCGTTTCTGCAGGAAACGTGCCACAATATAGTTGTGCCACAATGTGCTGCTGGCTTAAATGACCTCTGGCTTTTAGCAGAAGAGAGTGCAAGGACCTGGTCTCTTTCCAGTGCTGTTTCACTGTTTCTAACAGAAAGGCCACGATGAGTCCCGGAAAGGTCTCGACATGGCTGCTGTCCCTTCTTCTGTCCCAGTTGTGCCTGTGTATCAGCCAGTTCAGTGCAGGCCTCTCTGGCCCAAGCTGCCAGCAGCAGTGCCGCGCCGGCCGCTGAAGGTGCTGCTGGCAGGGGAGGAGCGATGCCGGTGGCCACTGTGACCCACGTGTGATGAGAGGCACCATGCGACGGGAGCGGCCGCGTGGTAGAAGTGCCGCTCTCCCATTGCACAGGCCCAGATTTGGAACAGCTGTTTTGTTGAATATTTCAGCAAGTGTTTCATAACAGCACTTTATACAGCTTTGTCAGCGTGTCCTCAACGCTTGGCTGTAGCTTAAAACTTCTAATGGATTAATCATTCATACTTCAGGCAAACTCTTCTCCTGTGCCTGCAGTCGTGGACAGCTTGCTATAAATTGCGCGGGGCAGCATCCATTTCAGCTCTGCTTTGGGGTAGGGAAGGTTCCACAGGCCCATCCTCCAGCAGGGTACAGAGTTAGGCTCAATTGCACTGACTTCCTTGCAAGTCGCCAACTAACCAGTTGGTGTGCTATGATGGAGGACTTGTCAATGTTCGTCTGTCACTTGATAGCTCGCTTCTTCTGCGTGCCCCAGCATTGTTCCTTGGTAGTTTAGAGCTACCAGAAAGTAACGTTGCTTTAACTCTGGCAGTAAAGGGGAGCAGTGTTAGAGCTCTTCCCTGCACGGTGCCTCTGCTGCGGCTACAGATGTGGCCACCTTCAGCCAGGGTGAAGATGGGCTTGACTGGGGTGGCCAAAACTTGTAACTGCCCCCCAGCCTGTGGTTTGCACTGCAGTGACGTGGCCTCCTCTGGTCAGCAGGTAGCGGCTGGAGGCCAGCTAGGGCTGCCTGCACTGGGTGGGACGCGCCAGACCCTAGTGCTGACGGGAGAGGGTGTTGTCAGCGTGGGAGCTTGGTCCGTTTTGGCCGCTCCAGCAAGGGAGCCGAGAGTATGTGAGGCACCCCCAGAGCATTGTAACCGTTACGCTGCCCCCCAGATTTGGGAGCGTCATGCGCTGCAGAGCTTTTTTTGGGGCAGGGAAGGGGCATCATGTTCCTCTGGGTTTCACTCAGCCTGAAGCTGCAAGGACTTTGCTCTGGAGCAGGTTCTGCGGTATCTGTTCTCACCGGTGTTTTCCAGAGGTCAGAGTCGCCCTGCTGCCTCCAAGGAACCAGTGCCCCCCCCCCCCAAACATCCTCCCAGACCCCTTTTGCTGTGCAGATCTCTGGATGTCTCAAGGCACTGGGGCACAGTTTTGGGTATGGCAGTGCTCTGTCAGTGGCAATCCAGCCCTCCATGGCACCGAAGCAGGACAGCTTTGAATGGCACCTTGCAGATGGTTAGAAACGAGAGCTGCTCAGGGCTCCAGCGCAGGGAGCTGGTTTGGGAGCTTCCTGAGCAGCCACGGGAAAAGCACGCCAGTGCCTCCTTCAGTCCTCGCAAGCTGAACTTGTCGCGCACAGCCCTGCCCTTCCCGCACCGCTGGGTCGTGCGACTGGCTTCACACGAAGGCGTCGTGCGGCACCAGGGCTCACTTCTCTCGTCGTGGCTCGGTGTGTTAAGCCAGACGGAAGGGCAGCTCTGTCTGCTGCAGGGGAGAACGCTGCTCGGCCGAGGAGGGTGAACGATCAAATGTCAGGGCGTCCGGCTGCCCCCAGCGGTGCTGCTTGGGGAAGGAAAGTGAAACGGCGTGGGCAGCTCTGCTAAGCCAGCTTCTTCGCTGGGCAGCAGGGCACAGCGCCCTTCTTTCCTGCTGCTGTGCCGTTGGTGACCGCGATAGCCCACTGCTCCGGGGACCCGACCGGCCGCTTGATGACAGCTTGCGCCGCACGGAGGTGTATGGGAGCCAGTGGGCCTGGGTCATCTCACCAGGGAGCACAGGCAGCGAAGGGAAAGCTGGTGATACAGTGCTGTCAGACACTCTCAAGTCTTCGTGCTTTTGAACGTGAAGCCTTTGCAAGTCTTTCGTGCATGGTTCTGAGCGCAGTCTGGGGCTGTGGGCAGGTAGGAGGGGCCTGACCAGAGTCCGTGAACGGGACGGGTCTGTGGTCCGCCCTGTGGAAGGGATGGAATAGGCTCTCTTGGATTGCAGGAGGCGGCCAGGGCGCTGGGCTCACAACGTCACTGACCTTGTTCTGCGCTCCTTGCTGGTGGGGCGGTGCTGCTGGCCCTGGCCGCGGGTTGTGGGGAGGGGGTCGTGCAGCCTCCCCCACCCCTGCGGCCACTGCCCCACAGCCCGCAGCACCCCGGGCTGTGCGTGGGAGCCAGGTTTCCACCAGGCCCCCGTCTGCTCCCGCTTGGAGGCGCCTGCTCTGGTTCTGCAAGGGCAGGTGGGGCCAGCAGCTCCTGGGGGAGGAGAGCATGTGGCACCTCTCCTGCTCCGGCACAGCCTGTCACAGCACTGCAGCACGCTGCCACCTCCTTCTGGGGTTGTCTGGAGAAGAGATGTGCTTCCACCCCGACGGTCCTGGAGCAAGGGAATGTCACCACACGCTGTGAGCGAATGCTCCCAGGCAACTGCGGCACCTTGGAGGGGAGGATGGGCAGTGGTGCCGGGCAGTGGCCGGTGCAGCACACATCATCCTCCACCCATTTTTCTTGAGAAAACTGAAGGAACGAAGGGGTAAAAACGTTTTTCTGAGCACAAAGCACACTGTGGCATGATGGCATGAGCTGTCTCCTGCCCAGGCCTCTGCCTGCCAACAGCCACGCGACTGAAAGCACGGGCTGCCTGCCTGGGTCACAACAAACAGACCCGAGAAAGCTTGAAGGAAGGAAACTGCTGCAGTTCTGGGTGTGACAGCCTGCGCTCGGTGAGGGGGAGCCAGAGGGCAGTGGGGCAGGCAGGGAAGCGCTGGCGCTCCTGGGGGGCAGCTCACTTGGGGCAGGGGCTGTCCAGGCTGAGCCTGTTTTCTGGTTCAATAACTGTACGTGGCATAACAGGAGCCTGGTCCTGGCTGACCTGCACCAGCTGCTTGTGTCGAGGCCGTGCCTGGCATCGGCTGCGGGAAGAAGTGCTTCCCACCCGGGGACCCTTCCGGCCCGAGGGCTGCTGCGGTGACAGGAGGGGGCCGGGGCCGGCAGACAGGGTTGGTTGGACGCCGCAGGCGTTCTTGCGCCTCTCTCTGACTGACTGAGCTCTCCTGTCCCCGCAGTGTACGTCGTGGAGGAGCGGCGGAGGGACGACACGGGCGAGAGCGCCTGCCTGACGGCGTGCTGGACCGCGCTTTGCTGCTGCTGCCTGTGGGACATGCTGACCTGACTCTGCTGCAGCCGCCTCCCGTACCTCACCGAGTGCTATGCAGGCTCCCCACTCCTCTCCTGACTTCTTTCTGTTACTGTAATCAACGCTCTGCTTTGCACAGCCACGAGTTCCCGTCTGTCAGTCCTAGCGCCTTGTCGGGGTGGGGGGTGCACTCCTTTATTTTAGTAAAGGAAAAAAATCCCTTTTTAATGTTTCTAAGACTTTTGTTGTAACTTTGAAGAATGTGCTAATGGTATATTTCAGCCAAAGGCATTCTGATGAAATGTATATTTATCAGTTGAAATTTTCCTAGTCCTAGAAATGAAGACATACGCAATAATTAAAGGCAACCGTTGATTTTTCTTTGGTAGGGCCTGACTGTTTCAATAAATCTGGCCCATAGAGGGTGTGCGTCCCCCGTCACTGTCTGTTCTCAGCCTCCCGCCTGCGCTGACTCTGCAGCAACCATGGTCTTGGCTTTGAGCAGCTTCGCTGCAGAAGTTCGTACCTCCACGCCTGGCGGAGGCCTGGGCTGGGGGGGTCTGGCCCTGCTGTCAGCAGCATCTGGGGGATTTTCTGCAGCAACCTGGTGCCCTGAGAGCCCCGTGAGACCCGCGGGGCTGGGGAGGGCAGAGCACCTGTGTCCGACCCCACCACTGCCCTCGCCCTGCGCACAGCAGCTCAGGCGGGTTTTCGTCCCTCTGCTTACTCAGGGCTGGACGTGCGGGTCCCCTTCTGGGACGGCAGAGAGCCGGGTGAAGTGCGTGCTGAGCTGCTGTGTGTGTGCCAGCAGCCCCTGGGGGAGTTCGGGTCCCACTCAGGGGTTCTGAGCCGTGGTTCATCATCCCCCTGAGATCCATCATCAGCCCCTGAGACCTGGCAGCAGGTGCCAGGAGAGGGAAGGGTGGCCCAAGCTAAAGGAGGGTTGTGCGTTTTCTGCACCCTAAGGCTCTGCTCCCTCGCTCCTGCAGGGGCCCGGGGCTGGCATCCAGGCCTGAAGGAACCCACGTAGGGACAGGGCTTAGCTGCCAACTGCATGGCAGGGCCGTGGGTGCCACGAGGCTTGCTCAGGCCTCACAAGGCACCTCAGTGGGTTCCTCTGCGCTTTAGTGTCTGGGAGTTCCCTCCTGAGCGGGTGTCTGCCGCCTCTGGCACAGCCCAGCACTCTGTACACCTCCGCTTGGGTCTTAGAAATGCAGTTTTGGGGCTCTGGTCTGGAGCAAGACAATTCGATTTGGGTTGGTGAGGGTCCCGGAGCCTTCCCTTCGAGCCCCCCAAGCAGGCTGCAGCGCTAAGCTCAGCTCTGCTGCCAGAGGCTCCCTGCCCTGGGAACAGTCACTGTCACCTTTGCGGTCACTCTGTCACCTCCCCGGCAGCTCGGCAGCCATCGGGGCTCAGCAGGGTGGTCCCTGGCTCACCCCGCCTTGGCAGGGGGTTAAAAGTGGAGCGTTGAGCTGCCCTGCGCCCATGCCACTGCCTGCACCCTCCCTCCAGCCCCCCCCCAGTCCTGGCGCGGTGGTCAGCCCACCCCACCTGTCCTTGGCTGCTCCCCAGAAATGGCCTCGCCAGGCACAAGGAAAGCCCCTGGCCCTGTGCGGTCACCCCAGCCACGGGCTGGTTCTTGCCCTGCCTCAGGCAGGAGCTGGTCTGGAGCCATTCCCCCCCCAGCCCCCAGCGTGGGAAGAAGGGGTGTGGAGTCGCGTTTGCTGTTCTCTGCCTCCTGCTCCGGCAGGTGCCTGCACCACGAACGCCAACCAAGCGGCTCTGGGCCTGGGCTGATGTGGCTGCAGCAGCACACACCCTGCACCCCACACCCCCCCCCGCCACGCCACAGTGCCTGGGGACGCCACAGCGCCCACGCTCCACCTGGAAGGGCTGCTGTGGGGGCCAGCCACCCCACACCATGCAAGAGGGCAGCTTGGCTGCCTGGGACTATGGGGCACAGAAACTGGGCTGGGGGTGCTGGAGAAGAGAGGACTCCACCTGCCCCCCGCCGCGCGGTGAGACTGGACACCGCCTGTCCCTGTGCCAGCACTGGAGCGGGGCAGGGGGTGACGCTCAGCCCAGCCCAGTGCAAGGCAGCCCCTGCAGCGGGGAGTCCCTGCCCCCTGAGCCCAGCTGTGGGCTGACCCACCCGGCCCCAGGACCAAAACCGGGGGGGTTGGGGACAGGATGGGACGGGGATGGGAATGGGGACATGGGACACCTGGTCTGGGTGTCCCCACCCCTGCTGGGTGCTGCCAAGCGTGGCAGCTGGCGTAGGCCAGCCAGCACCGGAGCTAAGGCTGGGCAGCAGCAGAGGTGAGGCTGGTGGGCAGGTATGGGCTGAAGCAGCTCTGCACACCCACATGGACGCTCAGAGACCCAGTGAGGGGCAGGGGGGAGCCCACGTAACCCCCAGCCAGGCGCCTCCCAGACCCATCACAGGGACTGTCAGTGCCCCAGAGGCCCAGCCACGAGCCCGGAGGATCCCATGGGCACAATGGCAGGCAGGAACCCAACCCAAGGACACCAGAGCACCTTGTCCAGGGCCCTTCCCAGAGAGCTTCTGCCCCGTGCCCGGGCTGTGCCCTCTCCCCTGCGTGACCCAGCGCAGCTCTCCGGAGCACCTTTTGGAATAAGGGGTTGACGTCTGGTGTGGGACACCGCAGGGAAAAGCTGTTTGGGATTGCACAGGACTTGCTATGGGATGTTTAGTGGAGGTGCAGACAGAGGTGCAGGTGATTTTGGCTGGAACAAGTATGAAAAAGTAGCGAGGGATGGGGCTGAAAGGACCATCGGGTGTTAACGCCCAGCTGGTGGGTACGCTTGCCCAGAGCCTGGGCAGCGCAGTCCGTCCAATCTCAGTAAATTGCATTTAAACTCTGTCCTGGGTGAGGGCTCCCTACCGAACGCGCATGTGCGTGTGCGTGACTGCAGCCAGCGTGTGATCACAGGCAAAGGCGCAGCCAGCGAGGAGGTGACGTGGCCGGGAGCCGGTGGGGGGGGAAGCAGGTGGCAAAGGGCCAGCCCAGAGCGTTGACGGCACCCCTGTATCTATGGGGCAGGAGCGTACGGGGTCAGCAATGGCACCTGGAAAGTCCTGCCCAGCAGGAGAGGAGACGTCCCTGAAGGCTGCATTTCAGAGAAGCACCGACGCCAGGAGCAGGCGCGGGACGAGGCCGGGCTGGTGCACTGCGAGCACGAAGCACAGGGTGGCACTGGCCCGCCATGAGCTCACTGCCGTGCTGGGGCTCTGCCAGGCCTGTGTGTACAAGGAGGGAACCAGGGCCCCTCACGGCTGAGGCAGAATAAATGACCACCCATCGCGGACCTGACGGTGCCCGTGATGGCCAGCCCTGCTCTGCCCGGCCCTGCCAGCTGCCCTTTTCCCCCGCCGCAGTTTCACCAGCCCCACTCCGGCAGAGCGAAGGAGCAAACCTTCCCCGGTGCCCAGCGCGGAGGAACACGCAGCATCTTTCCCGGGGGGGTGGGAGGGGAGGGCTACGGCTGCTTTAAAGTGAAGCAGGATTCCCCAGAAGGCCCCCACCCCAAATCCCACCCCTGCCTCCTTTCTCTGTCGAATCCCTGCAGGGCACTCGAAACACCGACGGGCAGTAGAAACGAGCTCAGGCTTCGCAGTGAATTTTATTGAAACTGTCAGAGAACGGAGGTCGCGCGGCATGGCAGCGGCGAGCAGCACACAGGCAGAGCTGCCCAAAACCACCCAGAAGGTGTCACGGGAGGCCAGGGGGAGCCACACGGCTACTGCGCCCTTCGGGCCATCAGCATTTCCCGGATGTTATCTTCTGCTTCCTTCACGCTCCGCTCCAGGTACGACTTCTTCTGCTGCAAGGCAGAAAACCCAAAGGAGAGTTAAGGTCCCCCCCGGCACTGACGGCACGCGCCCCGGTGCTGGGGCCGAGAGCCACCCAGGGCAGAGCTGAAGCAGCCTGGCTGAGGGCAAGTACCGCCCCACGGCTCTCCCGAAGCGAGGGCAGCAGTCATTCCCTTCCAGAGGCACCTTGGAAGCGTTAATATTTAGCCTGGGCAACATTTACAGAGGCTTTGAATTTTGCTCCCTCTGAAACCTTCTCCTCAGCGCTGGCAGGGCCGCTGCAGCAGCGGAGCCGCACAAAGTCGAGTCATGAACTGTAGCAAGGAAGGAAAAGGAAATCAGATCCTGTAACGCTTGGAGCCTGGAGGGGGAATGAACACGCTGAGGCCTCCTCATGGAGACAACAGCAAAAATCCTTTCACACGTGGGTGAAAAAGGCTCTTTTTTCCAGCTGGGCCAGTTTTCTAAACCCAGACCCTCCTTTCTATCAGAAATTCCCTGGCATCATCACCAAATACGTGTGTTTTCTTAATCATCTTTAATTAGGCTAGGCTTGGCTGGGAAGCAGCCTGAAGCTCTGCATCCGAAGATAGGAATTCGGCATGCGGCGTTTTTTCCTGCTAGTCTGGGTGCTCCTAGGTGACTGGAAAAATCAGTGCTTGGCTCTTTTGACTATTTTCTCTGTGTTTCCAAACAACAGCCACAACAGTCTCGGGTGGACGCCAGGCCTGCGGAAGGCACTGGGGTGAGCGCAGGCTGCCCTGCGGCGCAGCAGGCGGAGCACCGCTCCAAATGCAGTTTCGGGAGGGGCTGGGGGGGGGCCCTTGGTGAGGGTCCCCAGGGCTGGGCCTGCGGAAGGCCGTGGGGGGAGCCCCCGGGGACTCCACGGGTGGGACCCGCTGCACACTGGCGCGGGGCTTGCTGTCCTCACAAGGTCCCCTTCTCAGCGAAGCCCGCTGGGGACCGCTGCGGCACAACGCTCCCGCTCCCCCCTCCCCCGGTGGTTACAGCCACCCGCCGAGCACCTTCCCCTGGGCCTGGAGAGCGCCACAGAGCTCGGGCTCCGGGCCAAGCCAATAAATGGCTTGGCCAATAAATAAGCATTGGCAGGATTATTATGAAATTACAGGAGCTCAGGCCTCAGCCTGGAGCATCCTGCCCTGGGCTCCACCAACCGCTCCCCCGGCCCCAGGCAGAGGAGCCCAATACGGCCTGAACGACTTCCAAAGCCCACGGTGAAAGGGGCACAGCCAAGGTCCTCAGCACCACTCAGCCGCGCGGGGGGCGCTGGCGGAAAGGCTGAAAACACCCGCTGCTCTGGGGCGCTCCCCCAGCTGCCGTCTGGCCGGAGCAGAGCAGCACCCCTGGGCGCAGAGGCAGCAAAAGCACATGCTGTCCTCCAGTGAGCAGCACCCCCGCTGCGGGGGGACGGCCCGAGGGGCTGCGTGTGAGCCCGGCACCTGGCCACCACCGCTGCCAGCTGGCAACAAGCTCCCCTGCCAAGCCTCCCCCTGACTCTCCTGCGAGGCCGTGGGGAGCCGGGACCCATAACGCTGAAAGAAAACTGATTAGCACACGGGACAGCCCCGCGGCCGCCACCCCCCCTCCGTCCCCTCGCAGCAGACCTGCAGTGACACTTCCGTGCACCCAGCTGAAACGCCCGCGCCGTGAGGACGCCTCTTCCAGCCCCGTTTCTAAATACGAAAGGGCTTTTATTTGAACAGTAAAGGTTGTTAGCGACAGCGAGGGCCGTGGCATGGCAAAGGGCTCCCGGTCCCCCTCACGCGGTCCCAGGCACGTGGGAGCCCTCTCACTTGCAAGAGCTGCTTTTCAGGAAACCGCTGGGAGAGGAGACGCAGCGCGGGTTGGTTCCTCCTGCCAATGGCTCGCTGACACCCGAGCAGGACTTCTGCCACCGCCGCGCCACTCTCACGCTGCCCGGACAGACGCCGAGGGATTTCACATCCAAGGAAGCGAATCTGAAGGCTTGTGAGGGGAGACAGGTCCCGGAAAACCTGCGTGGGTCTGAGCTCCACCGCACTCCGCTCACCGGAGGAGAGGGGCAGAGCCGGCTTCTGCACACTCGTTTATTACGAAAACATTTTAAGGCAATTTGATTAGCCTATGAAACGGTTGTAGCTTTCTGTCCTCTCCCCTCCCCCTTGTGCCCACCAGGCAGCGGAGGCATTCCCGGAGAGCCGCTCTCCGCAGGCAGGCTGCTCCCAGCAGCGGCGCCGGCAGAGCCAGGCCCTGCCGCCACGCAGGGACCCCACGTGCAGCCAGGAGCCGGCAGTCTGCGCACGACAGCTCTCTCCTGGCACAGCGGGATTTCAAACCTCCCCTGCCAGGAAGCCATGCTGGAGACCATTCGGAGCCCGCTTTTCCGAGGACGAGGGACCCTGAGCGCCAAGGCGGGCGTCCATGTGGCCCACGTGGAGCCGCGCTTGCCCGCTCCTGCGCAGGGGCGTGCTCTGCCCTCCCCGGGGGAGCAGTGGGGCCGGAGCTACGCAGCCCAGGGCAAAGGGCCATGGTTTAACACCAGTTCCTTACTCCAACACCACCTGCAGTCCCGGGCAGGTGAGGCTTCAGGGAATTTCTATTACCCTCAGCCACTCTCCTCAGGCAGTTTCTGGGGCAAGATCTGGGCTGGTCCCGACGCTTTTTACTCCTACCTTCCGAAAGCAGCCTCATCCCCGGGCTCAAGCAGCATCCATTGAGCTGGGGGATGAGGATCCCATCAAGGGAAACCCCGCACTAGCAGCTGGGGGGGGCTGCAAGCTTCCCAAGCCCTCCTGCAGGCGGGCAGCACGGAGCCAGCGCGGCAGCTGGCTCCCATCTGACCAACAGCCCGAATGGAGGAGCAGACAGACGGTCACTGTGTTTTCCAAGACACGAGGTGTTCCTTCCCAAAGAGCCGTGGCCTGGTTTCTGCTTCGTTAATCACAGGAGAAAGAGCGGGAGCTTGCATGCAAACCCCTCCTCACCATGATTACTGGGGTCTAGACAGGAAACTCCGTCTCTGCCTGGTGCGCCGTGCCAGGGAGCAGCGCTGTGAGCAAGCCGGCTGACACACGCTGCCTACTCCCAGAGACGGTCTGGCAGCACAGCTCTGAACTCACCCTGGAGGCTGTGCCGGTCCAGCCAGATCTGCCAGGCTGGTGGGACCTGCTCCCCTTGGGAGGAACACTACCCAAGCCTTCCAAACCCCACCTCCAAGCTTCCCTGAACTCACAGGCTTTCATTGGCGCTCGGTGTTGACTTGCAGCCCTAGTTAACCCTACATCCTCTGACCCCACGTTCTGGGCCAGCCTGTGCCTGCTAGGTTTTGGCCCATCACCCCATTAGCTCCATAGATTTTCCTGTGAAGGCGCGTTTGCCGCTCCAAGTGTTAATTCTCAGTTGCCGTGCCAAGACAAGCGCAGCTAGAAGCAAATTTCCAGTGCAATACCAGAACTGTGCTGCTGAGTTTGGTCCCTCATGAAAGCCAAGGCTGCTACTGCCTGCAGCCTCTGATATTACTTTTAACACAAGTTAAGTCCAGTGCTGGCCAGTCAGGAGCCCAACGGGACGTGGCAGCACACTGGCCCTGCGTGGCAAGCCACTGACTTTAGAGGCCGCACAACCTACGAGCCCCTGCCCGCTCCCCACACCCGCGGTGCCATAAGCTGATCCCGCTCCCCCACCCAGCAGCTCCCACGGGCCTCTGGCCAGACGAGGCGATTACCCCAACCAGCGGGAGACATGGCCACTGCCTGAGTCACGGAGTCTCGGGGTAGGACCGAGAAAGGAGACTTGCTTCGGGAAGGTGATGGGGCAAAGGTGACACATGCCACTCAGCTCCCAGAAAAGCCCAAACTCAACGGCTTACAAACGGGGCCGCATGCTGCAGCGAGGACGGGCAGTGAGTGCCACGAGGTGCCGGCGGCTGCCCAGCAGTTACGCAAGGAGCGCGGGGAGGCGGGGAAGGAGGAAATGCAGACAGGACGGCGGGAAGAGGCTGGTCTGTCAGCCGGTGTCTCCGGCTGCAGCGAGGGACCGGTTCCTCCTTCGGGTTCACGATTGCCACATCCACTTGCTAGAGATTTATTTACCACACTGCAAAATACGATTCTTAATAAACTTACTTAAGAGGCACAGCTTCCGAACACCCACTTGGCTGGGGCAGCGAGCACACCCTCCCCACCGGCCTCTGCCCCACTGCGGCTTTCGGAGGTTTCCGAAACATCACTTTGTTTCCCCGACCCACACACGGCGGCTCCCCCGCAGGGAGGTATGACCCGAGGTTGTGGGTCCTGGCAGCGTGCAAGAAGCCTCTCCGCCGCAGCAGCGAGGAAGGGGAGCCGGAGGCCGCCTTGAAGGAAGCGGGATTTGCAGCTCCAGCTTTCCAGGCAGGCAGCACGCTTCACACGCGCTCTGAAATCAAGCCAGCTGCCCTGCTCCAGCGCAGGATCAAGCTCTTGCCACCCTCACTCATTCCCGCCACAGGCCGCCCACCAGTTCTCATCCAAACCCTTATTTGCGGTGACAGCCCCTCGATCTCCTCCCGCCCCGCTCTGTCCCTGCGCAGGAAGGGCACTGCCACCTGCACCGGGGCGTGAGAACAACACACAGCTACCACGACAGGCTAGCAAGGTCTGCGCCACGCGCAGAACACGACAGGGTGCAAAAGTGCAGCAGATGCCCTCAAAAAGCCAGCGCAGTCAATGCCTCCCAGCCTGGAGTTTCACAATTCCTTTAAACTAATCCCGCTGCCAACAACAGTCACCGTCCCCAGCCAGGAAGGGCTGCAGCACTTGGGAGCAAAACAAACCACAGCCCTGATGATCTGTCTGAAAACTAGCCCCAAAGGAAATGTTCTCACCTAAATCTGCTTTCTGGAAGTAGGTTTGCCATGCTAATGGCTGCCTGGCACGGAGACGGAGGGCGAGAAGAGATTCCCAAGAAGTCTCCTTGGGGCAGCAGAGCCAAACCTACCAGCTGGAGCTGCCAGCACCTCCTGGGAGCTCTGAGGCTCCTCCTGCACATGGTGCCACCAAGCCTGGCCCTTGCTCTCCCCTCCCAGCTCTTGGGAGCCTTCCCCACTTCCAAGCCTTCCTGCAGCCTTCTGAAACCAGTTGCGTGGGGCAAGGGGCTAACCTGTGCCGGGCTTCAGTTTAGCTATGCAGAGTAAAAGCGCTGTCTCCCCTGCGACCAGAGACGCAGACGAAAATAGGACTGGCTGCTCATGCAGCCCCATCCGACAGGCAACGCGTGTCCGTCGCCCAGGAACCCTTCCCAGGAGGAGCCGCACGGCCTGGCAGGGAGGGGAGGGGAGGGCAGCTGCCTCGTGCGGGACCCCGTAACCCCAGCGAGGATGGGGGGGCTGCAACGCTGCTGCCAAGGTGCTCCGCTCTCAGGCAGCTGCAGGCAACGGCTCAGTGCGGCTGCTGCCAGCCCCCGCTGCCTCTTCGTTTCACCTGCGTAGGAAGCGCGAGCTCTTGGAAGCAGCAGCTTGACCGGTCCCAACCAGAGGCTACCTGCGTAGCCGTCCCCCACTGCGCTTGCTTCTTACCGACGTGCACAGGGGCAGCGAGCCTGTGCCCTGGCACTGGTGCTTATGGCAAGAGCAACGCCATAAATACTCGCCCCTGCCATCACCCCCTACCACGGCTCTCGCTGCACTTCACCCCTGCCACCGGCAGCACTTGCTCCCTGACCAGCTCTGTGCTATTTGCTGTTGGCAGCCTCTGCGGAAATACTAGATTTAATGCAAAGACAATTACAGTTCACGCCCCGAAGAAGAAAAGGAGTTGCGGTTAACAGACGTGGCCCGTGGCCTTTTGACACAGTGGGAAATCACCTCCTGCTCAAGCCTCCCACCTTCGTTCCCATTGCATCACACTGCTAGCGCGGCCGGTGCTTCGCTGGATGATGCATCCAGACCTTACATTCCTGGCAGATTAAAGAGCCAGCATCCACAGATTCCACAGCAAGAAAAAACTATTAATCAGCTCCTCTCGGACAGGCTTTCGATGATCAAAGCAACATACTTCTCCCAGCACTGTGATTCAGACACCTCTGCCTTTGCCGAGAGCCGGGCAGCCAGTGGCCAGACCCGCGCGCCTGCAGAGCCTTGTCTAGAGCTGGTGGTTCTGCGCAGCGTCTCACAGCGCGCACGCTCAGCTCCAAAAGCCAAAACAGCACTTCTGCTCTCAGCAGGACACCGATACACAGCAGCAACAGTTTATTCGTGCTGCATTACACCTCATGCTCACAGCTGAGTTTCCTGTTTCGAGCAGCGGTTTCTCATTCAACATCTACTCCTTTTGCTCTTCAAATTCCACTTCCCTCTCTTCACCTCAGCAAGAGAAAGAGAGCTTCAAACTCTGACCTGCACACCCAAACATGCTTAAACCCAAACAAAAATGTTACCATGGAAATTTAAGGATCTGGTATTGCAATGTGTTCTTATGTCAGCCTTTATTTATTTATTTATTTATTTAGAACTGGTTTTCTACAAGCTTGTTTTACATCCAACTTGTGAGGATGAAACAAGCTGGCAGGTTTCTTCCCAAAGAACACTTCCCTTCCCCACAGCCCACTTGGCTACCAGCCGCCAGATGCTGGCATCCCACTCTCACGCGGCTTTCGTCGAGGAATGCTGCAGAGTCTTCAGGCATGATGCAGCGCCTCAAACGGGAGTCCTGATACAGCTCATCTTGTGACATCGTCTCAATAAACCTGCTAGCTGAGAGTTTCTGTATCTCCCAAAGTTAACCCGGGTCATTTTTGGCATTCCTCGAGGGCTCTGTGTGCGCACTCTTTGGGAAAGTGATCAGCAGATCCTGAGACAGAGCTGGAAGCACACGCGTGTCTGGGGAAGGATCGTCCCTGTGAGGAAAGCAAGCCGTGCTGCCCGCACGCTGGGGGCCAGGCAGCAGCAGCAGCATGAGCTGCCCTCGCTCATGAGGCCACCGCTGCCTTTAGGGCGGCTGGAATTGTCCAGACCACCCTTGCCGGAGAACAGGACACCGAGCTGTCATCACACGCGCCGTGGGCAAGCGAAACATTTTGGTCAGCCTGAGATCCCAGAAGATGTGCGCCCAGGACGCGTACTCTGTTTAACGGGATTTCACTTGGAACCCATAAACCTGCAATAAAAAGAACCTGCAAAAAAGAACCTGCGATAGTGGGCACCGGCAATGGGGTGGGGTGGGTCAGCAGGCAGCCCCACGCCCCGAGGGGCGCACCCATCACTGCTCCTCACCCAGTGCAACCCTGTGGCGCATGTACACAGTCGGAATTGCCATACTACAGCAACCGCCAAATATTTAGATACACTTCAAGGCTTTCCAAGCAGAGTTATTGCTCTCAGGAAGTTGCCCAGAGTTTGCTCAAGAGCGAGCGAACTGCAATAGGAAGGGAGCCCAGCTGGTCTCTGATGACAGCTGCTGACAGAAGCATGATGATGCCATTTACCTAAGAGGAGAAATGATGATTCAGATCCCTGGGTTTTCCCTCAGCTATTCTTTCCAGAAGGTAACGGGGACCCTCGGTCACTTCAAACCCGTCTGGATTAGACTGAAGAAGAGAAGACACCAAGCACGCAAGGGCACCTGCCAAGTCAGGTGGAGATTTAGAAGCACCTGCTTAAAAAGCTGCTGGTGCAAACCCCCCTTCATCGTGTATAAATCCTACCTACAGCCCAGCCAGCGGGGCTTCCCCCATCCTTACCACGGCACCTTGAAACCCTGAGAAACACACTCTGAAAAAGCTGATTTGGAAAAGCACCTGCTGCTTCCCACCTTTGGTACCAAGGGAGACCACATTCGAGAGAAGGAGGGGCAGCAGAACAAGCATGGAAATGTGCCTGCAGAGCAGCCTTTCCGTCCCCAGGCCCCAGCCTGGCCGGGAGCACGCTGCACGTACCTGTTGTCTCAGCCACAGGACAGCACTGTCAGTAGAGGTGGTGACAGCTGCTCTCCGTGACCGGGAAATGACGGATTATTCCAGTGAACTCTTGCACCCTCGCCTGATGTTAACTACAACAAAAGCAAGCCGACTGGGAACCTTTCAGTAGGTGGCAGCAGAAATGTATTATCAACCTAGAGGATTCCTTTAGGGACACCCCTTCTTAGCAAAATCACCCATTTAGAGAGTTCTTAGAGGCACGCCACTTCAACTCAGATGCTGTACCTTAACCAGACTTGCGACAGCAGAGCCGGGTCAAACACAGAGAGGGACCTTGACAGGCTGGAGAGGAGGGCCCACATGAGCCTCAGGAAGCTCAACAAGGCCAAGTGCAAGGTCCTGCACGTGGGTCGGAGCAAGCCCAAGCACAAATACAGGTTGGGCAGAGAATGGATGGAGAGCAGCCCTGAAGAGAAGGACTTGGGGGTGTTGGTGGATGAGAAGCTCAACATGAGCCGGCAACGCACGCTGGCAGCCAAGAAAACCAACGGCATCCTGGGCTGCATCATAAGAAAAGTGGGCAGCAGGTTGAAGGAGGTGATTCCACCCCTCTGCTCTGCTCTGGCGAGACCCCACCTGGAGTGCTGTGTCCAGCTCTGGGGCCCCCAACATAAGGAGGACATGGACCTGTTGGAGCGGGTCCAAAGAAGGCCACGAAGACGATCCGAGGGCTGGAGCCCCTCTGCTGTGAGGACAGGCTGAGAGAGTTGGGGGGTTTCAGCCTGGAGGACAGAAGGCTCCGGGGAGACCTTAGAGCCCCTTCCAGTCCCTGAAGGGGCTCCAGGAAAGCTGGGGAGGGACGCTGGATCAGGGAGGGGAGCCATGGGACAAGGGGGAATGGTTTTAAACTGAAAGAGGGAGATTTAGATGAGATCTGAGGAGGAAATTCTTTGCTGTGAGGGTGGTGAGCCCCTGGCCCAGGCTGCCCAGAGAAGCTGTGGCTGCCCCATCCCTGGAGGGGTTCAAGGCCAGGTTGGACAGGGCTTGGAGCAACCTGGGCTGGTGGGAGGTGTCCCTGCCCGGGGCAGGGGGGTGGGAACGAGATGGCCTTTATGGTCCTTTCCAACCCAAACCATTCTGCGGTAACTTGTGAAGGGAAAACTCACCCAGATTCTGAAAATCCCCACATTTTGCTTCGGCGGAAATGTCCCTCACCAAACCGTCTCTTGCAAAATATGGTAAGTTCC
Source organism: Larus michahellis (assembly GCF_964199755.1). Lineage (NCBI taxonomy): Eukaryota > Metazoa > Chordata > Aves > Charadriiformes > Laridae > Larus > Larus michahellis. Next base: position 678,192 of record NC_133906.1, on the reverse strand, counting down.
CTAATTTGGTGCTTTGGTTTCTATGGTCCGGCAGAGCCGGTATGGCTCATCAGAATAACTCCTAGCGATATCACTTTTGCAAAATCATACCACACCTTTCATCTCTTGCAGTCCTGGCCAAACAAGGCCATTTTAAAAAGAAAAATTACTTTTATAAATTTCAAAGACTCGACAAATCAGCAAGGAAAAGATGATGTAAACTCCCAACTAACTGGCATCGCCCCCTAAGTCAGACACCCTTGAGCCCGGCTGCCTCGCAGGCAGAAAGCGGCCACATCCCCGCTAGGAACACATTTACAGACAGAGGAGAGGAGCGACCCGGGCAGCGGGGCCAGCAGGAAGTCGTGACGGCCTCCTCACATACCTGGCGAGCAAGGTGTGGCTTTACAAAGCTGACTCAGGGCTGGGTCAGGTCTCCCACATGCAGGAGCATGCTTTCTAAATAATCGTTTCCTGTTCTCCCCAGGCGAGATGAAGGAGATGGGGGCCGGACGGGAGGTTTATCGGGCACAGATAATCCCCCTCCCCAGAGCTGCTAGGCATAAAGGACAGCGAGGAGTGACTGCATGGGCCCGGTGACTAAGGCAGGGACAGCGGCACTGGTTTTGTGACTAACTATTACTCATGCAAGGAGGAATTTGGAGAGGGACCCGCATCCAGCTCGGCTCGTTGCTTTGGATACTTCTGCAGCCATAAGCACAAAGGAGAGCTTTGACAATGAATCAGACCCCGGTTTAAAATGACAAAGACAGACTTATCGACCAACTTTGTGTTAAAATGATTTCAGCGTAACCATAAAAGCAGCTTAATGCTAATCAGAGGAAACAAGCAACATTTGCAGACCCAGATGACTAAATGTAGGCTCCTGGACGGACAAAACCATTTAGAGACAGCAGCAGAAGTGTTTTTTTTTATTAATGCATTTCACTTTCCCTCGAATTACAAAGGAATGCGAGCATAGTGACAAAGTTTGCTTGAAAAGCTTTTTTCCATTAGATTTTTTTTTTTTTTTAAATCAGAGAAAACCCAAAACAGAATCCTAAAACGAGCTCAGGAAAACATTTATTTTGAAAGCATCTCTATAACTAGCTTCTAAAAGATTTAAAAGGAAGTAATCAACACCCATGTTAATTATTCTCCTGCTTTTAAAATCTACAATTATCCACTTAAAAATAAAGGTAGGAACAGTGAAAATAAAAGCGTCATCAAATTCCAGTTCTCCCTTCATGAAGCCTTTGCCCTCTCAGCTAGTTTGCGTGCTTACTTTGCAGTTTGCAGTGCAGGGAAGAATAACAAAGAATTACTAATTAAGCAGTTGCTTGCAAAAATCTGAAAGTTTGAAAACTTGTCACGGTGCACAATTGTTCCAAATGAAAGATCCAGCCTTGCAAACGCATAACCATCCACATGTGATGTTATAAATACACACCATTCCACCAAAATCAGCATCATCCACGATCACGCTTCACAAAAATGTGGCAAGACGCTACAAGTTTTTATAAGCCATCCCAGGTCTAAACCAGGTCCAAGACCCTTTCAGAAAGCCGGGAATCCCCTCTTAAATGTGATGATTTCTTCTTTCAGTGCCTCTAAGATTACAAAGTCATGTTTTGCAACCAGTGACTTGTGCACTATTTAACACAGGGCAAGCTTCTTACACAATTTCCAAAGCAGAGCATATTCTTATTTCATCTTTATCTAACAAATCTACCACAGGAATCAGAACCAGTATTTAAAACCATACACCTCCTTCCTTGTGATTACTGAATATATTTGTTCCCTTTTAAAGGTGCTAGCTCCACGCAATCAACTTTCATTTATCTGGGATGAGAGGTGATCCCACTTGGACAAAAGAGAAACAGCATGAAACACACGTTAAGTTAGGCTGTAAGAATACAATCCTTTTGCTATCCTCACTTTTGACAAATGACAATTAGATTGAGAGGCTTTAAACATAAAGAAAAAGTTAAGCCAGTGATTCATCACAGCCTTGAAAGCAAGGAATAACGCCTGTTATTCACGTTACCATCAGCAGAGTCAGTTTAGGGGACAGAAAGAACTACAGCAGCCTTAGCTATGTCCCAGTTCCTCCAGGATTTACCTTAAATTCGTATGGCCCCAGTCCAATGTCAGAAGGCTTCTGCATAAAGACGACTTGCTCTGGGGCTCTTCTCCCCAGGTCTGGGGCCCTCAACATAAGGAGGACATGGACCTGTTGGAGTGGGGCCAGAGGAGGCCACCAAGATGATCTGATGCCTGGAGCCCCTCTGCTGTGAGGACAGGCTGAGAGAGCTGGGGGGGTTCAGGCTGGAGAAGAGAAGGCTCCGGGGAGACCTCAGAGCCCCTTCCAGTCCCTAAAGGGGCTCCAGGAAAGCTGGGGAGGGACTCTGGATCAGGGAGGAGAGCCATGGGATGAGGGGGAAGGGTTTTAAACTGAAAGAGGGAGATTTAGATTAGATATTAGGAAGAAATTTTTCACTGTGGGCTGGTGAGCCCCTGGCCCAGGTTGCCCAGAGAAGCTGTGGCTGCCCCATCCCTGGAGGGGTTCAAGGCCAGGTTGGACGGGGCTTGGCGCAACCTGGGCTGGTGGGAGGTGTCCCTGCCCAGGGCAGGGGGTGGCACTGGGTGGGCTTTAAGGTCCCTTCCAACCCAAACCATTCTATGATTCTACGATAAAGAATGGGTTTGTCCTGATAGTGTTAGCTCCATGTCATTACACTCTCAACCTTCTCACCATTTTATTATTTTAAAGCCTATTTCTCTCATTGCTCAGACTATGTTTCATTTCAAAAACCAGGAAGAATAATGCAGATTCTACTCCCTGTAAGACAGCCAGACAGATAGGAAAAAAAGAGGGGGGAAAAAAAAAAAAAAAAAAAAAAAAGAGCTTTGGCTATTCCCTTCTTCAAAACAAGCATCTCCATGGAGGGCAGAGTGATGCCGACAGCTCTGCCCATGCAGGCTGCGCTCTGCTCTCCTATGAGAGTGCCTGTGGATGCTCCCCAGCTGACAGCAAGCTTAGGCAGGCAGCCGGACCACCCACGTCCTCAAAAAGCAAGCTAAGCCTCCAGCTTCACAGCCTGAAAAGCAGGAGCCAGCCCTCAGTGAAGGCGCAGACTCAGGCCTGGATGACAAGCCGACAGAGTCAAGATGAAAGACGTTTCCCAGGAACGTCACCAAGGCCAAACGTCCATACCCAGAAGGACCTGCCCGGACACCTGCAGCTGCCTCAGACACCCAAAGCCATGCAAGATGAAGGCTATCGCCTGGCCTGATCCTTCACAGGGGGCCTGATGAAGCTCTGCAGCTCACTTCCACACCAGTCTCCATAATTTGTGGAGCTCCCACAGCTTCCTCCTAAAAGGTCCACAAAAGCCCAAATGTTAACACTACATGTTAAGTTCACTTCCGTGCTCCACCTGTCCCCATATCAGGTGTCCAGCCTCCCCCTACAGCAAGCAGAGGGAGATCATCTCTAGGAACCAGCGACCCTCCAGAAGCATTTATTGTCTTTCTCTTGGCTGCAGAGAACATCTGGTCTCCTGACTCATAGATGGCCAAGGAGAATTAATGAAACCCCAAAGTGTGACTCAGGGGCAAGAGGAGAAGGAGGTATCACCACTTTGAATTCCTAAACATCAGATACTGTGAAGTTGTGAGGGGAGAAGGGGAAACAAATAGGAAAAAAAAAAAAACCCACACCAAAAAAAACACGCCAAAACCAAAAAAGCCAACCAACCCCACAACATACCACCTCCTTCCAGGACAAGCAAATTAAGAAAATAAAAATCAATCTCCTCCCCAGAAATGTCCCAAACCTGCAAACGATCTGTGCCAGAGTAGTTCTGTGCATGTTTGCAAATCACGCTTACAGCCGAGTCCCCAGGTTGCACGGATGGTTCTGGCTTGGCTCCTGCTTGAGCAACACCAACAGAAGCACACCAGCCTTCCTTAGGGCAGACCAGGCCACAAAGCCAACAGGTCTGAAACCCGGCCAGGGACTGACCTAGTCTATGCACACGCTTAGAAATAGGGGGCAGCTTCTGTGACAACATGTGTTTGAAATCATGTCCTCAGTACGTGCACGTATGCCAGCAATGGAACGAGAGAACAGCACACTCATCCAAAGTAAAATCCGCTCCAGGCTAAAGCACAGAGGGCTATTCTTGAGGCTTCCCCTCTCCAAAGCAAACAGGAGCATTCCTTATTTTCCCTTGCTTATTTAAAAAGCCCACCACACATTCCTGGGCACTGGCCTATCCTTAGCCAACTATGGGATGAGAGCTTCTACACTGTAAATCCCAGGAAGAAATTGGTATAACTTGGGAACGGCTTAACAATTGCTACCTTCTGATGGTTGCTTAGTGGTCTGCAAAGTGTGCCACAAATCTCAAGGGTCTTGTTTTCACATCATTAAAGCCACCCTCAGAATTGGCCTCCACAGTGACGGTTTCAGCGTAAAAACCGAAGGGCTGTCCAGAGAGCTGCTGCTGGAGCACATCAGAGGCGCGCGGCCACGCTGAGCAGGTCCATCTGAGCCATACCTGCTCAGAGAACACGAACTCCCAGGCTCCGGCACTTCTCCCCAGCCACACCTCACCAGCTTGAATCTTTGTTCCCACAGGGTACGAAAACACTGTTGTGGCAACCATCAGAGACGCCCTGGTCGACTCATCCAGAAGGGGGGCACCACCAGTATGCCTCAGGGCTGCAGCAAAGCCATTCTAAAGCTCCTAGAGAAAAAAGATTAGAGAAATGGAAGCCACAGCATGAGCAAGTTTGTGTCCAGGCAGCACCAGGGCACCTTTGACGCCTGGTCACCGTAAGGCATTGCAATGCTATCGCTTTTTAACTTTACCAGGAAGGAGCCCTGCAACACCATCCAAGCCTTTAAACGTGAAGCACACTGGTGTTTGAGAGCAGGGCATTCATTTCTCCACCATGAACAAGACCAAAGACATTTTCTGCATGGTACAGGGCAATTGGAGGCATTTTCGTGATCGCGTGAAGAATTTCTGAATTAGAAATCAAGTACTTAGCTATAGCTTTCCCAATCGTATTTTCTACTCCAGGCAGATAGAGAAGAAAACCACTAACCCATTATCTCTGCGGCAGTAAACTTTCAGTCCCCCATACAAGCGCGAAACAATTGCCTGGGAAACAAGTACGCAACAATGTTGTGGTCAGAGTTTAAAACCAAAATCCAATTCAACCAGAAAGCTGCAGGTTGCTTTTGCCCTTTTCATGAAGGAGCTAAATTCAGCGGTGCACAGTAGACAGAGCTACCCAGCAGAGCCTCCCCCTTATTTGTTATTTTTAGCAATTTAGTCTGACAACGCCTGACAACTAAACATGCTGAATATAGCAGGAGAGAAGGGGACTATCAGATACTATCAGAGAAAACACACAGCGATAATCACTTTCTCCACCCCTAACGAAGAATCAATTTTCCATGTCTTTATAACATCATAGAGTTTGTTCTTTTTAAAATGCCACATTCAAAAACAGAATCCATCTAGCCCTACAATGGAAACGGATAACATTTCCTGAAACAAAGCATTGTTCCACCCCTCACATATCATGTTTCCTTAAAAACAAGGGAAGAAAAACATTACTTGGTTTTTCTCCTAATACTGCACAAACATTGCTGAGCTAAAAAGAGTCTGTGCTCATCCCTTTAGAATGCTTTCAAAATAGATTTAACGCATACCCCTCGTACTGTGAAACACAACAAGAATTTGATAGTATCAGGACTGGAAAAATCCAATCGCTGCCGCTGAGCGGGAAGCGTCCCATGCTAGTGAGCGAGTGAGTCTATGCCATCAGCCTCTGCGAGATTCAAGTAGGTTTTTGTAAGCCTCACTGGCACAGCCTTTAAGCAGGCGTGTGTTTTTTGCCAGCAAACCTGGGCAGTCTATTTGGATTCCAAAGGGTTATATACAAGTTGTGAAAGTTAAGAATGCTACGTATATACATACATATATTCACATTCGTACCTTAGCTTTAACAAGCTTTAACAAGCAGCTTTAACCTAAGGAAAAAGCTGGTAAAGCTACCCTGCTTTTTTCACAGAGCAACCAACAGGCCACACATTTGCCCCCTCGTACACCCGCACCCCTTTCGTGTTTTCAGAACACCTCTCACCAGGTACAGCCACTGCATATTCCAGGCAAACCTTATCTTCACAGCCCTGTACGAAGACACGTCTGGCCCTCCTTGCTGCTTTGCCATGCAATGACAGCAGGGAGGACCAAACCGTCACATCGATTTTGTGATGCTGCCTTGAAAAAGGCAACGCACGGCTTCAACAGCGGAGGAACCCAAGAGAGGGGAGTGAGGGAAAGAGAACAATTGCAATCATGCACTGCAGGGGAGACTATCAGAGAAGGGAGAAAAGAAGCTTTCAAACCAGACACAAAACTCTTTTCAAAGTTCACTCTGTCAGGAAACCCAGCTCACATCTCTGAAGCAGGTTAAAACCCTCGCTTTCACGAACTGCACTCGGAAGCTCTCCTTGCTATGCAGCTGGATGGATTTACAGAAGAGCTCAGCATGAACCCAGCCCCCCGCGCCGTGCTCCTCTGCCAACAGCACCAAGCTAGCGGCGAGAGCATTTCTCAAATTCAGGCTTGTATCAAAAATACACGTTTCACAACACCTTAGCAATAGCATCGCAACAGCAAGGCATCATTGTCTCAAGCTCACGCTGCACGAGGAACCAGATCAGCCACACCATATGGATACTGGACTATTGCTCTGACCAGCTCGATTCAACAATGCGAAGTGAGAAATGGGATTAAGTAATAAAGTAAGCAATGTAAAATATAAACCTAAGCTTTAAAATCCTTCCAGTTTCAATAACAGATGGAGGGAAGCTTTAATGTATCTTGGTTTAGATATTTATTTTAAAATGATGCAGTGGAAGCACAAGGTCACAAATTTTCACATTCTTTCCTGCTTCTGTCACAATGTGTTTTCAGGAGAGCAAAATCCCCTACTCCTGTGATAAGTGCTCTCTGACTTGGAGTCAGGCTATTTCCCCTGAAGTCTTAGTTTCTAGCAGTTTGTCCTCTTCCATGGGGAATCCAAAGCCCGAGGAAAAACCTTTCCACAAAACTGCCAGCCAGCTGGAAGCAGAGTAGTTAAAAGATGGACTTGAAAACAAACTGTTTTCTGAGTTTGAACAAACTGACAATCTGAGCCCTACTCTCCATGGTTAAAAGGAAAAACCAACCCGCGTAGCAACGACCTTTTCACTCACGGTGGGAGCGAAAGTGACCTTTTGAGACGGTCACTATTGCTGGGATCTTCAATTCAGTGGCCACAACCAGAGACTCAAGCAACAGGGAGCTACGAATCAGAAAAATACACCTGCGAAGCAGCCAGCTCTAAAGCTTTGTGTAAGAACAGTTATAATTTGGGGGCAATTCCACACATTCTGCTGAACTTAGCAATTGGAAAGTTCAGGAGGTAAGATCATTCCCCACCAGCAACAGGAAGAAACCCAGATGCACAGCTGAAGGGCACAGTAGCCAAAAAGCTGACCACAGCCCGATGGAGCTGGCGTAAGGGACCCGATGGGCAGTTTGTAAACAAGGGCTGTCAAGTACACTCCAATCGCTTCCAAATCCAGACATGCTGCTAGGAAGCTCTCCAACCCCAGTCGCAGGGCTGTCTTTGCACAAAGCCACTGGCATCTGGGATGGCTCAGTTGTAGCCCAGATACAATCACTTTTATCACATAACCATGAAAATGGCTGTGCCGTGTCTGCATTAACACCACCTTACGTATACAGCCTATCCGTGGAGTACTTGTTCTCCCTGTGCAGAAGTTCTCATGGACAGAAACAGAAAACCCCTTAATGCCCGGAGTGATTTCTGTGCCAGATAACACAACATATAGTGATGTGCTTGCCCTACAGATCCCCAGGGCAACCTGAGTTTTAAGAAAGAATTAAAAAAAAAATACAAACTCTACTTCTGCTTTAATGTAAGTAGGAGACAACGGAGACAGAACTGCATGTGTTTGAGTAGGTTTGAACACTGACTTCCTATTCCTGCCCGTCCCTGCTTAGCTGGTATCCACACTCACTGTGCCCAAAACACTGACAGATGAAATGACGAGCTTGACAAAACTCAGTCTTTGTTTTCTCTGGCATTCCACACAAACCAAGGAACAGGGGTTTGTATTAACTATATTTTAGGGCTATTAATAATTTAAAAAAAATACACTAACAGCCTTGGAAAAGTACATTTTGAACATCATCTCTGAAAATGTAAGCTGTACATGTAGCCACCAGAAGATAATCAAGGTTTACTAGATAACTTGTTTGAACGCTGGAACTTGTGCAGGCACTACTTCATGTTTCCTAGATACTCTTCTCTGCCTTGAATACTCCAACCAGATAAACATAAGAACACAGAAGTGCTCTGACCACATCGTCAAAACAAAGTCCCATCTCCCCATAGATCCGGTCTTCAACAGCAGCCACAAGTAGATGCCTAGGGCAGAGTGTAAGGACAGGGCAGGCATATATGGTACTTCCTCCTCATACTTTCCCAGCCTCCAGACATTTTTAGCTCAGGGACTTCCTGAGCAGGATGCCATTTCTACATATTTGGTAATTCTCAATGGATTTCTCTTCCATGAATTTGTGCAATTGTCCTGAGCCACTGTAAGCTTCTAATATCCACAGCACTGGCAGTTTCACATCACCTATCTGCTGCAAATAACCACACAAACATCCTTTTGCTAGTTTTAAACTTTGCTCCCGCTAATCTCGTTTGAATCCCTCACCGCCAGTTTTCATATCAGGACGCAGAGGGAACAATCAATCCCTAGCTGGGGTTGTAGATCTAGCGAAGAAAGCAAGCGATATGAATTACCTGTAGGTCACTTGTCACGGGCACCTAGTTACAACCCTTCAGAATGAAAAGTACCAGATAAAAACAAGTGATGTAGCAAACAGCATCTTGTTGACCTTCAGTGTTCTACTTTTGTCATCATTACCTGCCAAAAACTTACCTCTAATTCCTTAATTTTCTCTTCGGCTATTCTCTGTTTTTCTAAGAGCTGATTATGAATCACTCCTTTAGACTGAAGAATGAACCTAAAAGTGAAAAAAGAGAGACAGACAGCTGTTGGCTATTTTTTACATCTATGGTACACCTAGCTGCACACCAAGTTAAACTACAGTGATCTCTGCAAAGTGCTCAGCCTCGACGCACGCATTCTGGACAGAGGCAGAAGAAATTGCTACGATAGCTCACACAAACCACCAGGCTGGCCTCAAAGGCTTGCTCACTAATCCCACCCATGACTTGGGAGGAAGAAAATGGAGGCATCCAGATCTCCCTCTATCATTCAGTGTCCTTGCACGATCAGAAAACAGCTCTTGCACACAGCAAGCAAGGGGAGTCTGTCAGCAGATTCCCTTCAAAGGGATCTAACTCAGTTGACGGCATGTAGTCAAGGAAGCGTCTTTCAATGGATAAGAGCCATTCATTACCATTTTAGCGCTCACAAGCTAAACAAACCTGCACAATAAAAAAAGCCTTTCTACAGAGAAAGGCTGAGAGAGTTGAGGTTGTCCAGCTTGGAGAGGGCTCCAGGGAGCCCAGACTGTGGCCTTTCAATACATAAAAGAGCCCTGTAAGAAAGACAGGACCTGTAGTGACAGGATACGGGGCAACGGTTTTAAACTGAAAGAGGGCAGGGCTAGATTGGATATAAGGAAGAAATGTTTTATGATGAGAGCAGTGAGCCCCTGGCCCAGGTTGCCCAGAGAAGCTGTGGCTACCCCATCCCTGGAGGGATTCAAGGCCAGGTTGGACGGGGCTTGGAGCAACCTGGGCTGGTGGGAGGTGTGGGCTGGACACCACAACCAGGGGGAGCTGTGTGACAGGGAGGTTGGACTAGATGATCTGCGAAGGTCCCTTCCAACTCAAACCCTTTTGTGATTCAATGATACAGAGCCAGGTGCTTCCACCAGAAACACAGAGCCACGGTACATCTGCCTTTACTTGAGCTTTCACAGCTCCCACTTCTCAAGGCTTGGCTTTAACACAACACTCTCACTCGCCTCTGAATTCCCGGGCTTTCTACATTCAGAGGGTTTTTCTGTGGGGTGGGAAACGGTCATTTTTAACTGAAATTGCAGCCACTGGTTTCCACTTGTTCTGTTTTTTTTAATGGCCAAAGGGATTTGAAAGATATATCCGTAACATCTCAGTCACAGCAGTCCTGCTCACCAGCATGCAAAAAGCTGTCTGACTGGCTCAGCAGAGTCTCTGAAAGAGCACCAGCATCCAAAGCAGCTCTCCAGCACATGGCACTGGCATTCCACAAAGAGGTAAAGGACAACTAAGTTGAAATGAATTTTAGGAACCCTCCATGGTTGTTTTTCATCCTTCCAGACACAAATGTACACGCCACAGATTCACCCCTTCCCTACTTAGAAAGTCCCCCAGGGGATTTAGAAGGAGCCTCCACGTGTCATACCAATGAGGTCAAGGTCTCCCTCCAGCACCAACTAGGGTCAATGTCTTCCTGCCAGGTGACAAAAGCTCGTGCTCTAACAGTTAAAATGAGCAGCTTTAGACAGGGCAGAATAAGAATGCATTCCCTGTCTGCTACAGAAAAAAACTGAGATCAGTTGGCAGTGCCATCTCCCATGACAGATGACATTATTAATGTGTTTGCTCAGGGCCTGGTAAACGCAAATGCGGATCTGCCACTTGGCTCGAAACCCAGCATGCACAACAGCCAAAAGGAAAACTACCTGCCGCATGCATTCCTGAAATGCATGGGAGCAGAACTGCGGTTAATTATAAAAGGTTTCCAATTAAAACTCTCTTTGGTGATGCTATTAACTGAGCCTAGCAATCGCTTCCTCCTCCTTCTCCCACTTCTCTCCCTTGTTGCACTTCACTTCGTCTTTTCTACAGTAACTTCCACTATATCTTTTACTTTGCAGTTTTGTCAAATCTCTCCTTGTTTCTTCCCAGTCTTGTCTCATGTTTATTACTGGTGTCACCTTTGTTGTATATCTGCTCCTGCTCTTTAAAACACAGCTCACTCATACACTCTTTGTCCCCTCCATCCTCCCCTTTCCATCAGGCGCCCCCACAACCCACTTTCACACAGTGCTAATGTTTTCAGGCCCCAGCACACACCAGCCTGCTGAGATAAAATGCAGGTTTTGCTCAGTCTTGTGAAAATCAAGTCCATGGCCGTCCTCCTAGGAGAGAGAAGTTATTTACATTGCTATTAGATGCAGAGCCAGGATCCAGCCAGAGAGGAGCTACTTCTCAGGACCACCAGCAACCACATCATTCTGACGCTCCTACCTTGAGCCTGCGACACCCGAAGAAACAAACATTAACCTTCACAAATCAGATTTTGGGGTGAAGACTAAAATTTTGCCTTGCTTCTGTAGTAGGTGCTATTAGTGAAAAATCAAAGCCACATGATGCCCTCAGTCAACAAAGACATCAGTCCTTTGCCACGTCACAGCTTCCCTGAGCCTGTGCGTGCATGTGAACACTTCCTTAATTATTTCCTTTTTTTGTGGGGCCAGCAGAGAAGAAGAGAATACCGTCTCATTTGCTTGCCCAAATTCTATAGCAAGATCGATCACTTTGGTTTCACTGATGCCCCTATGCTAAGAAACCAAGTTAAACACCAACACAGCTCGATCAATTTTCCCCATGCTGCAGCTGGGAAGGTCCCCGCTGGGCCACAGGCGCTGAGCGATCCCGGCTGGCTGAGAACCGCTACGGGCACTAAAACCTTTGAACAAACAAGTGGCTGACTTCACTTCTATTCTGCAAATGTCAACAGCAGTCATCAGGGAAAATATCCTCCCTCCCACCCTCCTGCAATGCTCTGGCAGACATGCGACAACAAATTAAAATTGGATGGCCAAAGTTAGCACTGACGAGACTTATGCGGGCAGTTGGACACAAATACAATCATCCCAATTTTATTTGCCATAAAATAGTGGGCTGGAACCTGTGTCCGTTCACACGCTGGCTCCGAAGCAGATCAAGTGTCCCTGACTTGGCCAGCAGCATCCTTCAGAACGTCTTCACCGGTACCAGTTTCAAGCCACTTATTTTAATTCCCTGCCGCAAGACCATGGAGCCCTCAGCCTGAAGAGCACAGGTGCTGCCACGTAAGCTGTCGAAGGCCAGTCTTCCGAAAGCTGAAGCCATAAAACCACATCCACAGTTAACTGTTTAAATCTGTGGCTTCACTTTCCAATGTAAGGAGGACTCAAAAAACTCATCGGTGTTTCAGCTTCTGGCTTGGGATACACACATGGAGATCTTGGCCAAAGTTTTCACCTAAGGAAATAATGTGGTTTATGGCAGCACCTGGAAAAAGCAGAAGCTTGTTCTGCTCATTAGGTAAGAGGTGCTGCAGGGCACTTGTAATAAACCAGAGTTTAAATTTAATCTGGCTTTCATTCATCCAATTACCCCAAGTAAAACACCAAGTCGATGATTTTTTTTTTTTCCTCAGCAAGCTGGAGAAATAGGGCAGTGTCATTCTGCTGCCTGTTTTTAGTTAAATGTGATTATTTTATTTATGAATTTTTAGGCTCATGGAAGAGTCACGGGAGGTTCGAAGGACTTAGTTCTTCCCTGAGTGGGTTTGTGAACAAGCCTTTCAAACACGTGAACTTCATTTGCCGCCCGGAGGTATACCACCAGCTGAGAACTGGCCCCACATCAGTCACTGATTCACAGCGCTGAGGAGACACTTTCTGCTCTGTGATGCTGAGCTTGGCAGATGACCTGACTAACACCAAGCCCTTGGCCCAAATCACCACCGAAGAGCTACCTCCACAGGCTGCTCTGCCAGAGCCCACCATAGAGGCTTCAAGCTCTGAGAGTTTGTGCATTGAACTGGGATGGCTTTTAAGTATTGATAGTCCACAGAAGACAAGCAGCAAACCAAATCGTCTTCCAGATAAGTGAGTTCGCTTGCATCCGCCTTCTCCCAGTGAAGCATCACAGCGCACTAATAGACCTGTCAAACACAACACCTACGCTATCGAATGTGAACCATGTGAACCAATGACTCAGAAAAATGTTCCGCATCACAGTGGCAATTACAAAGCTTAGCAACAATCACCTCTTCACACAGGAACGTTTTCACTGTTGTGTCCTGGTTTGAGGTAAAACAAAACCTGTTTTTCTGTTCAGTAATTTTACTTCTTAGCTAGGCCTCTTCTGACTCTCTGAAATTAACAGCATGTTGTGCAGAAAACTGTTCCTTCTCAGCTTGATAAGACCAATGTTTACAGTTAGTGCCAAGGAATGGTGTGCACAGAGGCTCTTGCTTATACTTACTGCTGTAACAACCAAGGTCAGCTAATTTTGTTATTTGCCCAGTTGGAGGGTCGGAAATGGAAAAGCGCAGAGGGGTCCCACCTGCGGGGAGGAGCGGACAGGACAGGTGACCCAAAATTGATCAACAGGGGTATCCCATCCCATCTGCCCCATGCTCAGTGTAAAAGCTGAGGGATCAAAGGGTCAGCCTCCTTCTTCAATGGCAGATGTCCGAGGAGGACCCTGTCCATCTGCCTTTGATCCCGATCTGTGCGTTCCTGACTCCATCTGTGGAATCCAGTTCCCACCCGTCACTGAGCCCAGTCTGGGACTTCCCCAGTGCCTGCCGGTGACATCATTCTGGGAGCTTAATACGGTTTTGTATATATTGTATCTACTTCATTATTTTCCTTTTTATTTTATTATTAATATTTCATTAAAGTAGTTTAGTTTCTTCTAAACTTGTAAATCTCTTTATCTCTCTTCCTCCTCTCCATGTGCGAGAGGTGGGGGGAGAGCATCTGTTGCCAGCTGTTGGCCAATTTGGCCAAAACCATGACATGTCGTTAAATAACATCAGAAATATATCTGGGTCAGAACGGACAAGTTCACCACATCTCAGCTGGCCACCCATTTCATAGAAAATGGCTAGTAAAAACAGAGCAGGATTTGCCCTATTCTGGATAGTTAGCCATTTTTACAACATCCACAAAGGTAAAAACTGAAAACAAAACAAGGAAAATTAGAAAAGAAAGCTATGGAGGAGTGGGGTCCTTGAGGGCAGCAATGTTCAGCCAAACCCATGCTGCCACCAAGAGCAGCTCTATTACAGAGTGAAGTGTTTGCGAATCGGCTGTACCTACGTGCTCTGGTCTCCTGGTGACTGCTGGTCCTCAAGTGTAACACGAGGAACAAAAATAGAGCACAAGGGAACTGAAAGAGAAACCTCACTCTAAGTATTCCCACTTGTTTCTATTTTCCTCCCTCTGCTAGCTCCACATCAGGATTTTTGTTTCCCTAAGGCAGAGAAAGTGGTTTATATACTCGCTCTGAGAATCACTGCTTGTTTCCTTCTGAAGGGATCTTTTACCCCTTCCCAATTATAAATTTCTAGATATGGTGCCCATTTGTTCAGTGTTTATAGAGCAATCCCTTATGCCCTGGTCAAAACGGTCTTCAGGCTCTAGTCAGGCCGGTCAGCAACGCTGTCAGCTTCATCATCTGTCTGCTCCTTTGTGTTACACACACACACCCACAAAGTGATGTCCATACAGCATAAGTAATTCCATAACTCAGTCTGTTTGCACCAAAATGTACTGTTTACTTGACTTTAAGACATAATATTAGATACTGAAAGATTCATCTCTTAATGAATGAGGTTATGGAGATGTTTGTTCAGAACACGACTCTTCATTATGACATATAAGTCATTAAAGTTATTAAAGGTGGAGTACCAGTGATGCTCATAGTTAAGGTTTTCCATTAAGAACCCCTATTTTCAATTACTTACAACTGCCACCAACTTCCACCCTTACGTCTGAAGCTTTCAGCGGCAGGCGGCTGCCCCAGACATGAGCACTCCCTCCTCTTCCTGCTCTGGCCAGGGAACACGGTTCAGGTGTTTCTCCTGCAGTTTGCCGGTGCAAGAAGCTGTTCATGTTGAAGTATTAAAACCAGGAGAGAAGGAGCCACACAGCAGGCCACGGGGCTCCCTCCTGCCAGTCTGCAACGCAACTCTTCCCACCAGGGTCTGCGTAGACCACTGCCAGAATCTGCTCAGGGTGCCAGGGGAAGCCTTAGCTTTTCCTCTGCCCAATACCGATATCTCTCTGCCCAATGCCAGGGACAGACAATTTCACAGGTAGGGATGCTCCAGTGCTATTTTGCCACAATAGCAATGAATGACAGATGTAAAAGCCCTTTCAGCCCAGCTTCCCGTTCACACAAAAGGTCATTATAACTTCAGCTTTACGGTTCCCATTGCATTTGGGGAACTCTCTACAAAAACTTAAGATTCTGAAAAGAAAACTAACAACTTTGTACAAAGCCATAACATTATTTTAACATGTTTACTGTATTTCTAAAAAAAACCTAACACACTGTGCTATATCACAGCACAGTCATTCACATGGAGTACCCTGCTCCTCGAAACCAAGCGTTTTCATTAGACTACTCCATGAGAAAAGTTGGGCTAAGCCCAGTCATGCCCTTATCTATTTAAAGGCGCTTTTTAATTCTGAACTTGCACTGCTGCTCAGGCTTTGAGCATTCTCAGGAGGAGATTACTGCATTTTAAGTACTGTTCAAAGCCAATGGAAGAGAGGCTTCCAACAAGCTGATCCCGAGCAATCTAGTTCGACTGAAAAGGAGCCGGCTGTGCACAGCTGCCAGCACCCAGTAGTCCCCTTCTGCACTCCTAGGGTCTGCGTACGCTTTTGTCAATGATTTGCTATGCAGTTCATAACAGGCACTGCTTATACCCCAGCAAATTCCAACTTTAGTCATTCCAGATGAATAACCTAGTTCCAAACAAGACAAGGAAGCAATATTTAAAAGAAAAAACCAACAAAAAAAAAGAAACAAAACAAAAAACCAAACAGCAAAATCATGACTAATTATAGTTTGTGCTGCCACCCTTCAAGTCTAAGGGTTTCACATTTTTCAGTCTGATTTTGAATTTCCCATTCAACAGATCATATGCCTTAACTAGAGCTTGTCCAGAAACAGACGGAGTTGGATCAGATGAGCTGAAGCTTTTCCTATGTTTGCTTTTATTTCAGTGGCCAGTAGTCTCATTGGGTCACTCTCAATACAGCTAAACCTATCTACTCCCCCTTCCCCCCCCCCCCCAAAGCAGCACATACTTTAAAGCAAAACAAATCCTGCAGCTTATATTGGGAGGATTATATATTAATACATTCCAGGAGCAGCCGTTTATAGTTCACGTGTCATTTTACTACAGCACTTCGAGGTGGATACGCACCAGGAGCTGTTTGGGAAGGAGACGTGGGTTGAAGCATGCCGGCAGCATCTCTGGTGGGCAGCAGAATGTGCGCAAACTTAGCCTGACAGCACTGGAGCACACACAGAGACCGGGATTAGCGGCACTGGAAGCCGTCCAAACTGAGCCTTATGTAGGCCACAACAAGGGTAACTTTTACTCAGATGAACATTTGTAAGCCATAAACCTATTTACTTTAAGGAGCTAAAGGAAGAGAACAAAAAGTGCCACACTGTTTGCTTCCTGAAACCTCCCCAGGGACTGGCCCAACACGTCCGTCCTGCCCCGCTGAGGGGCAGTGGGGTTTGTTCTGCACTTCGGGCCGTGTTTACATTGAGTTTTCACTTTTTTTTTTTTTCTTGATCTGTCAATAGCTACAGCATATTACGTTACCTTAAGCCAAGATAGTAACACAGCTTGCAAACAGCAGTTTCTGCATTGCCAGACACTTAACTAGATGGTAGATTTATACCATTGTTCATGCTTGGTTCTTTAAAAAAAGAAAGCAGGAATATACCTCTAAGTGTGTATTAAATATAGCGCAACCCAAAATAATAAAATAGTGCCGTGGTCTGCTTTTAAAGAACATCATCAATTCTTTTTGAGGACTCAATCGACATAAACAGAATTTGAAAAAAAAAAAAAAAAAAGAAAGCAAGAAAACACCTCCTCTCTATCACACGGGAATTAATAACATTTGAGATTCAAAACATGTGGGGAAAACAGTGCAAACATGATTGCAGCGCACCGAGGCAAAATCTCCACGAGTAGTTTTTCCTCACTATAGCCCTGGTTTAGTGCTTTTATCTTTTAATTTTGCTTTAATTTAATTTTTAGTATGTAGCAACGATGACCTCTAGCTTTTTTAAGCAAAGGAAAACTCAAATGACTACAGGATGCCTTCTAGCAGATGCACTTCAAATAGATTTATTTTTTTTGCAGTCTAGGTTGTACCATATTTGAAAGTTGCAAGCAGCAGAAAACAGAAACCATTTTTCCGACAATGGGAAGTCACGATCCATTTCTAAAGTCTCCTGTATTTTTAAGAATCCCCCACAAATTCCTAAGGGAGAACATTTAAAAAAAAAGGAAAAAAAAAAAACAAAACCAAACCCAAAGCCAACCAAACCAACCCCACAACATCAAATAAACACACATGTAGGAAAACACAAACAAGCAAATGTTGGTGTGAACACCCCGGTCAACCAATCCTAAAGAAATTTATGTTTTAAAAAAAGGTTTTTTTCTATTGGTAAACCTTCTGTTTCTTCAGAATCTTCATCAGAAAGCTGAACTTTGCAGTAGCAAATGAAGTGACCTGGAGCTACTGCTGTACTGTGACAGGCAAACTTAACTGTACCCTTCTCAGCAGCAGCCCTTCACTAAGAATCTACAGAGGAAAACTAGCAAAATCAGGATACATCTCTTTTGAAAAGCAAATCCATCCACAGTTGCAACAAAAAAAAAATAAATGCTTTTTGCCTTGCCCAGGAAGAAACCTTTGAAATGCTAAGTGAGGAGAAAGACCCAACTATTGGCTTGTGGCTTCTGCACGTGGCAAATCCTGCTACAACAAAGCATCAAAGAAAGCAAGAGAGCAAACATCACAGAAGTGGATGTAAAGATAACCCAGTCGAAAGAATTCAAGCATAACACTAATACACAGATATTTCTGGATGCTAGAGTTAAATTAGCTAGCACTAAAACAATCACACTGTTGTTTCCTAATCAGTAAGAACAAACTATTTCGAATCAGCATTTGTGGACCAAAAAGGCTACATGTTGTTTTGGAAAATCGTTTCTTCTCAGAAAGACTGATTATTTTATTTATTTAATTTTTTTAAACTGGCCACAACATTCTCTTAATTCAGCAAATAGTTTTGGAGAAAACAAAAATAAAAATTCAAGACAGCAGTTGGAGCATTCCTGAGTTCAGCACTTTGTTTCTTGCGTCTCTGTATTAAACTTCTGTAAAACAGCAATCTCATCCCACATATTGGCTTCCTCACACTTCAGTGTTTTAATGTAGGGGACATGAATTAAATCCTCCTTCGTTCAGGCTTTGAACAGGCAGATAGGTCAGAGGATGCTAAACCTAGATTTCTTGTTTGTATTAAGGCTGTTCCACAGAAAATTTATATATTACGTGGAACAGCCTTAATACAAAGCTGTTGACATACGTTGCCATACACATATTGGACCAGAGACTGACTCTGGGCATCTCTACCCGACAACTGTGGGCCGAGTGTCGGGTACCTTGATGCACCCTGCCCGCTGGCTAGGCATCCACTGACACCACACCTGGAAAGGCATCCCCAAGCGAGACAGGAATACGACAGGGACTCTCCCAGTACTACTACTGTCCAGCGATTTGGCCATTCTGCTCTTTGGCCTGCGCTAAACCAGAGAAACAGCCCTATATTCTGAAAGAAGTGCTCTAGCGCTCAGCATTTCCCCAGGGACTCTAACACTCGATTCCGATATTTACTTTAGGAAGCAGGGGAAAAGACATAAAGTACAGGACTTTAAATCCACTAAATATTAAAATAAATGGAAGTTCCTTGCTGTCTCAGAATATCAGAGTGACATTTTAAGTGGTTGGAGAACTTCAGAGATAAGACAGTCATGTTCCATAATTTTTCGGCAGTCATTTGGCACAGCAAGCCACAAAAGCAGAAGTGCTAGCTCCCCAAAATATTTAATGCTTGTCTAGCATGTATCCAAGGAGAACTCTGTACCACTCAAGCAACACATATGTTGCACTTGCAAGAAACCCCTCCTCTTTCTGGAGGTAGGGACAAAACGAAGGTGCCTCACTACAGCCCTCGCTCCCCAGAACAGTCTGACCTCCAAACTGCTGCCCTGCAAGCGCAAGACTTCTTGAAGGCTCTGGCATTTATATGGCAGCACATCGCCTCTGGATCACAGCACATCAAACCGTCTCTTCTAGCAAAGTCTGCACGAGTAGTTTGTCTCTGTTCTGACCCTCATCTCAGTTTAGGTTTCGTCTCCTTCACGTTTCCTCAGGTAGCTCCCCGCACTGTGTTCTCTAGATAACAGGCAGGAAAAAAAAGTTAGGGATAAATGAAAGGCAAATGAACAGATTTGTTTGAATGTCATACTCCAAGACCCAACAGAAAAATGCTCCTAAAGAGTTAAATGTCTCCAGGCAAGGGAGCCAAGCATCAATACGCATGCACTATAACCAACAGGTTTTTTTCAAGTAGGGCTAAGTAAAACACCTTTTTTTTTTTTTTAAAAAAAAAAAAAAAAAGCTTTTTTTATTGTAAGACCCTTTTTTCTGCTGCTTATACATTTGACAAACACTGACTTATCAAATGCATCCATTCTACACCAGTTCTCTGTCTAAAGCCAATTTTTTAAAATAAAGGCAGCTGTTTCGTAAAACTGGGCAGATACACATCTTGCATGCAAGCCATGGAAATCTCTTCTTCTCTGAAGTTTCAGTATTGCGTGGAGAAATTATGTAGAGCAGCAGGGCAGGAGATCTATAACTGGACCAAGATATCCAGGAGATTACAAATGAGCAGCCCGGGGCAGCAGGAATAAGATCAAGAACTAAGTCGGGGAAGGGCAGGGCAGAACGTTTTTGAGAAATCGGAAGATGTCAAGTTGGAATAAACTCCCTTCCTGATCTGGAACGGAAACCAGGAGTACAGACACCCAATATCCCACTGTTGTCAGCAGTTAACCACGAAGCCCACTGACCAGCTATGCTCCTCTCGCACTCCTGATCAGCCAGGAAGCGGACGATAACCAACTGCTGCCCCTTACTTCACTGCTCAAGTTAAAGGCATCTGTACAGGCTACTACTGCACTACCCCTGCAGGCATCGGTTTGATTTTTGCTTCCTGTGACCAGCTCTCTGAAAAGATCTACCAAACTTTTCAGAGGCCCACTCACAAATAACACTGTGAGTGTCATTTAGAATAGAATGTTCTATTCTTCAGGCTGCAACAAAAGTGAGTAGTTCAAAACAGAGAAAAACCTGAAATAAAAACCAACTGGGTGATGGAAAACCTTAGGGCTTATGAACACATTGCACCACATAGCTTTTGATTCCTCACACACCACGGCTTGTTCAACTTACAGCATAAACACTAGTCAAGTAGCAAGCAGCTGGACACAAATTTTGTTTTCTTCACAGTTCAGTGCCTGGTTGTACTTACTAGACACACCAGACTCTACTGTGGAAAATAAAATCTTCCCTTTTTCAATAACTAGATAGAGGAGCTTCAAGTTTACAAACTACATATTGACCAGAGGCTGACAGCAACACGCTTGTCCCTGGGATTCGTTTAAGTATTGCAGCACCTGTCGGCTTCCCAGCAGCTGGGCTCCAGCGCTGAACTCCGCACAAAGCCTTACCCAAGGAGATGGGCGAGAGAGAAGCCACTCGGGTTTCACAGACCAGCCTATAGTTAGTAACTGAACCATAAAGATTAAGCCTTGCATGTCCTTCAGTTCTTCGTGAGTTTTTTGAAATGCGAGCGGGAAGCCCAGTACAGCTACCATATTCTGCAGTGATCTGCGCTGGTAGAATCAAACACCAATCTCATACATGCACAAAAAGTAAAAATGCAGCTACTGCAGCTGTATCGAGTGATGTGCAGTAGGGATTGCTGTCTTCAGGGGTTGGGGAAAGAGCTTACAATGATCCACGATGTCCCGTTTTCAAACAAAATCAAGAATCACAGTAAAAGCAGAAATGCGTTTAAATCCCGGGAACAATCAAGAACATTTAATCCTCTCTCAGGTTTCACTTGCGTACAGTTCAGCCACCAAAAAGCTGATCCGCTTTTAAAAAAAAAAACAGTCAAAATCATATTATTACAGCTGTCCCCATAAAATACTATACTCACACAAAGTCATTTTACACAAACAGCTGTAATAATACAGTATACTTGCAGGGAACCTTGAACATAAAGTTGTGCTGTGGTACTTGCTTGACTTTTATTTTCTTATATTTTATTTTTGTAAGCATTCTCCCATTTCTTGTAGAAGTAAACTGATGATAAAGCAATATCAAACCAAAACCAACTATCTATTTTGGCACGGCAAGAAAAACTGCAGTGCTCTCCTCACTGTGCCTAGCACAAGTGCCAGACATTTTTCTTCTGTAAATAAGGGTCTTGTCCAGGTTATGGGTTCAAAGAATGTAAAGGGAAAGGTCTGAAATATTCAGACAGAATTCTGAAGCTTAAACTTTCAGCATAGTTCTCAAAGCAATATGATGATATCAGTTCACAAATAGCTGAAGCAGAAGTCCAGCATAGTGGTAGTTGTCTCAGGCTATGTAACAGGCCTTTCCAAAGAGTATGAAGTAACAGAATTGAAATGTATTTGGCAAGATGCCACCACTCAGATGATATCCCAGCCTCACGGATATGTACAGTACACAGCAATTCATCATCTCATACTATGTAGCACTGACATTTCTTATGTCAAACCAAAAATAGCTATAGCAAAAGTAAATCGAGCCCCACATGTGGAGGCCAGTAAGGCCCCTGCATGTTATACACACTACAATATTTAAAAAACAAAACAAACAAAAAAAAACCAACCAAAGAGACCAAGTTGAGGAATGACAAATGGACTTTCACATTTGCCAGCAGTGCAGGGCAAGCCTCTCGGAAAGGAAGAAGGCTCAAGATAGGGGTTCAGAGAATAAAAACCACACAACTGCTTTCCAAGTAATGCAGAAGCGAGTACTGAACTAGGCAGACTTCCTCCCAGGACGCAGCACATCACCACAGTCCCTCAAGCCTTCAAATTCCACGAAGACCTGGAGCATCTTATCCTACAGAACTGTACGTACTAGCCCCATGCGCACGCCCCAAACCACCAAAGCTGGAGAAAAAAACCCAGAAACGCTATGAGAAGACAGATTTTAAGTAGCAGCTTAAATGGGTTAAAGAAAAAAAAAAAAAGAAGAAGAAAAAATGAAGTTGAGCACAGGAACAGAAGCACAGAACTTACTTAAAGAATTTAGCTATTCAGGCAAGCTGTCAGAAGAGCACTGATAATCAGAGTTAACACTGATGCAGACTTCCACCCTTTCTGGATAACTGAAACCCACTAGAGCTCTAACATTGGCATGCTAGACTATGCAAAAGAAACTGAGACATCATAAATATCCCTTTGGTGGCTCAACTCCAATAAAGCCAATAAACTAAAAAAAAATCTTCAATTCCACTTCACAGAACATGGCTTATATGTCCGTAAGAGCTATAAGGACCATCTCCTTTGGCCTCCAGTGGAACACAAGATGCCAGACTGCCCTTGGATTTTAACTCCTGCCCAAGGGCTGCTTTAGCCTGCTTTGCTTTAAGCCCAGATTTCAGCCATAAATTCTCTACTAGGGGTTGGAGTGGCCTCCAGGAAGAGCCACATGTCCCTGGTGCACGTTCTCCACACTAGGGAACGACACAGATCATACCAGAGCCAACTGGCAAGGCAGCCTTCAGCCCCACACCCAGAACAGGCAGAGTTCACAGAAATACCACATCAAGCTAAGGCAGGAGAAAAAAGAGGGGAGAAAAGGAAAAAAAAAGGAAAAAGAAAAAAAAAAAGAAAAAAAAGAGTGAATGAGTAGTACTCAGAAGAAGAGCACTCTCTTAATCTATATTTGCATAGCAACTAGTACAACACAGTCCACGAAGAGTTCACCTTTTAAATCCTATCATAATGCAAATATTTTTCTGTTGGCGCTTCTGCCATCCCTGAGGAGCCAGAGCTGCCTGCCATGCCTAAGCTACCCTGTCTGCTCACAGCAAGGTAAGCAAAAGACTCCCCAGAAGATTGTCACTCCTGCAGCTGCTGCACGCAGGGGAAGTGTAAATAGTTTAGGTCACAAAGCAGGTAAGCAGCTCTTACTAAGTGGGAGGCAGAAACAGAAAGCAGGACAATGCATTTCAGCCAGCACCGAAACACCATCTGCTACCCCTGTCTGATTCCCAAGCAGGATTACTTCACGATAAAGGCCGATACTCTCATATTTTTAAGGTATCTTGAGGGAATTCTCCATATAGGAGAAGTGTTCTGTACTTTTGGATCTTAAAAAAAGCTTTAAAAAAATTGTTGACTCCAGAATTATCTTCTACTCTTCGTCTGTCAGCTCTGTGACAAAAGCAAACAGAAAAAACCCTTATGAGTTGTCTCATGACTACTCCAGACAGGAGCATTTGCTATGCCTACAGCCTGCCCAGGACAAATCAGTCGTCTCTTCCAAGGGACCAAAATCCATCTCCTTTTAAGTTACCAGTCACTAGCATCCCCCCACAAACCTAACATTTAATTCACCTACGTGGAAAAGTTTATTTACGGGGAGCCAAGAAAGGATCTCTGCCATGCTGAACACCTCCGTTAGCCTGAGTACAACTTATCTGAAAACTTGCAGCAAAGGACAAACTACACACCATTCCCGCCTTCCCAGTCCCGCCATCTCCCTACAACTCAATCTGGGGATTTTGTGATCTGATGGATTAGGGCACCTGTAGTCTGAGTTGGCTCACCGCCCGGCCCTGTGACCATCCACTCTGATACAAAGTAGGTGGGGTAAACACCGGGTGGGGAAAAGCTTGATACAATCACCCCTTTTGGCAGCAGCCGGAGCAGTTTCAGTGTTTCGCAAAACCACATCCCGAACTGAACAGAATCATCACTGTTACCCAACTCACGGGAGACAAATCATAGCACCCTCCAATCAGAAACGCAGAAAACTACTGTGATATTTATCATGTAAACACACTTTGTATGGTCTTCTACCAAAGGCTGCTGAAGTCAAACAGAACTATGCTGCAGAAGTTAATCAAAACACGTTATGTCTGTTTTGAGGTGTTTGTTTTGACAGCCATCCAACCATGGAAGCACATCTTTATGAGTGCACTGGGACTACCCATATGAGCTTTATGCTCACTTCCAAGGGTTTAAAAAATTCAGGCAGCCTGTCATGATACTGCAAAGAGCATTTCTGTCAAACGTTTGTGCAAGCAAAGCCCCGAGCATGCGAACTGTGCACACTGGCTTTTCAAGGAGTCTGAAGTAAACTACATCAGAAATGACTGAAGTTGGACAGATTTGCGAGAGCCTTCTGACAAATGCTGTTTGTCATTAGAATGCAGCTCTGCTAGCCTGCATTACAAACTTCCCAGAGGTGCCAGACGAGATCATCACGGCCAGGAGCAGAGCCGGCAAGCAAAACCACACAAAGCCAATAACATTTATAACAGTCCTTCCTCAAGGCAGCCGGTAGCTAACCCCAAAAGATAAAACCCAGTACATCTTGCTGCACTCCCGGGAAGATTGCTGGAACTAAAAATTGAAATGGCAATGAAAAAAAATGAAACAAATGAACCCGCTGAGTGAAAGCTGGCATGTTCTTTGCAAAGGGAAGAGCCCCCTGCCCAGAGCAGCAGACTAGAGGCCCCTTGCACACGGAGGCTGGTGGGGGTCTCCCTGCACACGGGGCCGCAATCGCAGCCCCTCGCGGCTAGAGAAGCCAGGCACGGCCCTGCAGAGCGCCAGGCGGCCCCCCCGGCACAGCGGGGCGGCCCCCGCCATCCTCTGCGGAGCGGGCAGATACTCACATCCTCCCCACGCCCTCGTACATGCGGGTCTCGTCCACCAACATCATGACCTCCGTGTCGGTGAGGTGGGCGTGCTTCTTCGTCTTGCTCAGCTGCTCGATCTGGATGTCGGCCAGCTTCACCTTTTGCTGTGTGTCTATCACCTTGGCCTGCAGCTCGGTGAAGGCCTGGGAGGAAGAGCAGCGGCGATGAGGTGCGGCCCTGACAGGCTGCGGCCCGCCGGCCCCGCGCTGCTGAGGCCGGGCGGCAGGGACCGAGCCGGCCCCGAGCGTCAGGGGGAGGAGGGGACCGGGCAGACACCGCCCGAAACACGGAGAAGACACACCACCCACCGCGGAGGGAATCGTACCTTCTTCAGCTCCAAGTCCACGGGCGCCGCCATCTTGTCTCCGCAGGGCGCCTGCGCGGGGGGGAGGTGCTGGCACGGCGTCCTGCTGCGCACGCGCGGGGCCGCCTCAGCGGGTCGGGGGCGGCAGGGCGGGCCGTGGGGTCCCCTCTGCGGGACGGGGACACCAGGCTGGGCCGTGGCGTCCTTCGCGGGGGCGGGGACGCCTGGTTGGCATGCGGGGGATGATGCCTCCCCGTCGGGCCGGTCCTGCGAGCGGTGAGACGCGGCAGGCGCTGAGGGAGAAACCAGGGGGGAGCCCATCGGGCCTGGCCGTGCCTGTGGGCCCGGGTGCAGCTGCGTCCCCTGGGCAGCCCTGAGGTGTCCCCGGAGCCCTCAGAGCCCGGCGCTGCCCAGTGGGGGGACGCGCTTGCCCCACTCTGCTGCCCGCTCCTCACAATGGCTGCCACAGCCCGGCTGCCCCTGGCTGAACTGGTGGAGCTCTGCCAGGGCTTGGCAGCCCAGCAGCCACCCCCGCCTCCTGCCTGCCACCCTCCAGCCCGGCCCCGGGAGAGCGTCCCAGTGTCCCCAGAGGGGGAGTGCCAGGGACAGACCAAAAAGCAGTTACGGGTGCTAAAAGCACGGCTTCATCCCCCAGACCCGTGGAGATGCTGGGGCCGGGGGTGTCAGACATCTCAGACGCAGCGAAACGCCGAGGGGAGGTTGGAGTTGGCGCAGCTGCCAGGCAGAGGTGCGGAGCCGGGCGGCGAGAGGCATGGGGGGCGGTGGGCTCCCCATGGAGGGGGTGGCAGTGCTGCATCTCCTGCAGCTTTCGGCTGCCCGCTCCCCCAGCACCCTGTGGCCTTCCTCTGACGCAAACGAAGCACCTTCTCTCCCTCCAGCCCCAGAGCTTCCTTTGGAGCTTGCCCATGCGGGCTCGGGTAAGGTGTGAGATCATGATGAGGCCATCAGATGCCTTTTGAGCCCAGGTGTCAAAACCTGAAGTGGCCAGCATACCGCTTTGAGGCCAGAAGTGGCCAGGGGGGAACCTTAAATTAAAAACTTAAATTAAAAAGCAGAGTGCAGGATCTGACTTTCAGGGACTCTCAGCTCTTGTTGCCACCTGCTCCCAGAGTGTGGCTGCCCTTTTCAGTGCCTTCCCTAGCTCTTTGCAGCCACCACAGCTGCCCACCTGCCTGCCCCTCAGCATTGCCGCTCACCCAGAGCAGAGCTGGAGCTTGGGGACAGTCCCCACTGCCTGCGAGGGCAGGTGCGTGCCCGGTCTGAGGCTTTCTGCTGTGCCCCCAACTCCGCGGGTGCCTGGGGACATTTGTGTCACCCTCTCTGCAGTGGCAACAAACCCCTGGGAGGTGCCTTGCTGTGGCAAAGCCTGTCCTAGGCTTGGGGCTTAGGGGCTGGGTGAGCAGTTGGGAAATGCCAACAGCCCCAGTCAGGAGAAAAAGCAGCCGAACGGAGCCATGCGCAGGGCTGCTGCCGCCTGCTTCTGAAGGGAGGCAGCAGGGGTGCTTCAGCCACTTTTGGGGTGTCTCTGGCTGCTTTGTCCCTGCTCCAGTGTGCTGCTGTCCCTTCCATCCCAACCCTGCCACACTGATGGCCAAAGGTGCTGAATCACAGGTGCCAAGGTGCTGGGGCAGGCAGGGGAGAATTGGTTATTAAATTAGCTAATGCAATATATTGGAATTTTTTATTAAATCTACATCTGGGATTTTGGAGGTCTCCTAACTTTGACCCTTGCTCTGGAGAAGAGACTGAGAAGAAGCTGCAGGGCTCTTCTCCAGGTGCACAGTCTCTGCCCGCAGCAGGACAGAGTGGGCCCAGGCAGTGGGCTAGGGGACACACTGGGTGATGGCGTTTAGTGGCTGGGCACATATTTTGTCCCCCAAAGACAAGCCAGGCACAGGCATCAAAGGGATTTGCCAGAGGTCACAGTATGGAGTCAGTGTCACAGGCAGTAAGCGGGCTTCACACAGTGGCAGTCAGGAAATGCTGCGGCCGGTGACGTGTTTGTGCTCCTGGGCCCGTGCCCAGAGTAGGGTGAAAGGCCAGGCTGCGGGAGGCTACTGCCTGCCTTCACCAGGACCAGTGCTCAGCTCGGCTGGCTGCCACAGTGGCCCATTGCTGTCCAGGGGGTCAGTGGGGTGGCAGAGACTGCTTTCCTGGCACTCCATTCCTGCAGGCACAGTTGGATGAGCAGCCTGGCCTCCCCCTGCAATGCGTGGGCATCCTGGGCAGGGCAGAGCCCACATGCCCCTGTTTCGTGGCCACAACCGCAGCCGGACCAGCTGCCCTGGTCCTTAGCTGGGAATAGACCATCCGTAGGACTGTCAGCTTTTCCCAGCCCAGCGGGACAGAGGGAGACAGCCCAAAGATCCTGCCAGCGTGCTACTCCCTACATCTCCAAAATATATTTCCCATCTTGGCCTGTTAAATTGCCACTTATGGGCAGCCCAGCCTGCACTGCTGGCTTGCAGAGAAGCAAAGTGGACCAGGACACGTTCTCACAGGGAAGGAGGAGGGCAGCTAGGCTCCAGTGGGAAATTCCAACTGTCTGCACAAAAGTCTTCCAGCAGAGTATTCCCCGTGCCCAGCGGGGTGACATGGAGCCCCACGCACGCAGAGCTGCCCGCCACGAAAGGCGGCAGGGCTGGAGCGGGGAGCAGCAGCAGCACAGCAAGGCAGTGATGCAGCCAGGTGTCCCGGAGCAGAAGGGCCTCCTGCACAGCAGATGGAGGTGTTATTTGCTTCGTAGACATTGAGACAGGACCAAGTTTGGAGTCTCTGATTGAACCGTCACTCCCACAGCATTAAGGTTGAGATTAGCACAAAGCACAGGCAGTAACTTGTTTCCCTGGCTCTGGGACTCAGGCCATTGCAGCTGCTGGGGCTTTAGTCTCCAGGTGATAACACCAGGGTACCCGTTGTCACTTCCCATCTGCCATAGCCCTGTACTTTAGCCCTTCTATCTCAAGAAGCACTGGAAAGCCAAAGTATTGCTGCATTCCCCCTTCTCACACCCCAGGTTTTGCTGCTGCCCAACTTACCATCTGCACAAGAGGGATGAACCTACACACTCACTTCCTAAGCAAGCCCTCTCCCAGTGAGCATAAGGCTTATTTCATACTTTACCAGAGCTAATTTTTAGCTGAATTAGGCCAAAAAGCTCAGCAGATTGCTCCCCGCCTGGCTTTAGCGCACACTGTAGGATCAGGAGTCAAAAGCAGTAGCTTAGCACTCCCCTTTGAAAACCGAAGTTTGACATCTGCTGAAGGGAAAGGGGCTGGAGGAAGGCAGGTTTCCTGCAGAGGAAGAAGCCCTTTCTCCCTGCTTTGAGGCTGTCGACTAAAGCTAGCGTCTTACCCTGAGCTCAGCTCCCCCTGGGGAAGATCAGGGAAGAGGAGAGAAGTGGTTTAGGGCTTATTTTTACTGCAAAATCAGGAATCAGTCCTGAACCGCCGTCTGAAATGATGCTTCCTGCAATGACACCAGCCCCAGAAGCCCGCAGCCACTCCAGGAATTGCTGGGATCCCCTGCAAGGGAGGTGTGAGCCCACTGCTTGATTTTTTTAGCCAAATGCTGGCTTAAAACCAGGAATCAATCCCATTTGGATCAATCAGTGGCCAGAGCGGCTTCGCTTATACTGGGGACAGCTTTGCTTGATAAGCAGACACCCAAACATCACATCCCTCCCCAAGGCATCAGCTGGCAAAGACGCAAACCACAAAGAAACACAGCTGGGGCTGGCCTGGCTGCAGGCTCCCGCAGGACAGATCCTGCCACCAGCCCCTTGCACCACGCTGCTCTGCTGCGCCCTAAGGATGACACGAGCGGATCCAGCAACCCCCACCACACGCTCAGGATCCCTGCCACTGCCTGCAGTACCCCACTAGCCAGGGCACAGTGCTCCGTACAGTCTTCAGAGGTCTGACTCCTTCCCACCTCCATCATTAAATGAACAACCCAAGCGTTCGTAACAAATGTTATTTATTAGAATATTACATTGCACTTAAAAAATAAGGGAGGTCTGACCCTGTCGTCTTGACCTACATGAAGGATACAGGGCCAGACCTACAATAAATATAAATACTATGTACAGTTTATCTAAAATAAATATATAATTTAAAATGAAAAACGTCTTGTTAAATAGCGGTTACCCTCCCACCCCTCCTGCGCCTAAGAAAGCCCCGAGCCTGGTCTCCTCGCCTTTCACAGTTTGTTCCTCGGCATGCACCGCAGTGGACAGAGAGCTGCTGGAGAGCCCCTCTGCTGCCAGCTGGCCAGTCTCTCTCGCCTCCAGGCAGCCGCCTGACCGACAAGTGCCTCTCCCGAGCCCCCTCCGTCCCGCGGATGGCCACGAAGCTCCCTGCAGTGACACCGTTTCCTGACCAGCCATGAAGCGGGTGCTTGTCCTGCTGCTCCAGCGAGCTCCCGCTGCGCTGCGGGCTCCCAGGGACGGCGCTGGCTCCACGGCTCTCGCCTCTTCCAGGAGGTAGAAGTGCATTAGTGCCGATCCCTGCAAGACTGCAGCAGGAGAGCTCACAACACAGCCCTGCATGGCAGAGCCAAGGTGCCCGTCCCACCCAGCCCGGCGGGAGAGCCCTCGCAGCCACCGGAGCCCCAGCAGCAACAGCCACTCGCCACCTTGCAGAGCTGGACCTGGGAGGATCAGAGCCAGGATGCCGAGGGAAGAGCGGCTAAGCATCACACCCCATGTCCACCATGCTTCCCCTTCCAGGGACCATTGCACTTTTTCCCCTGGACACATCCACCCAGAAATCCCCAGGGCAGAAGGGACAGTGATGAAAACCTTGTGCTGAATCAGCTAAAAAAAATCCCACTCCCGACACGATTACCAACATCACAGAAATTCTTTGAAGGCATGACTTCATCCTCACAAAGAACAAAGCTTTGTCTTTTTTTTTTTTTTTTTGGAAAAGAGAAGTAGCTGTAATACATTTGGGCACATCTAACGTCAGGGCTTGGACTAGACCACAGGAAGTCTGCAAGCTTTCCAGCGCGTGGCCACCCCTGGGCAGAGCACACCCCACCGCCCAACCAGAGTAACATCGCGTGGGGCTGGCAGCAAGCTGTCCCCATGCCCAGCTGCAAGGCATTACGTTGGTGCAAGTAATAAGAAGAGTAGGAGTGAAAAGGAAGGGTGGTGTGGGTTTTTTTTTTTTTTTGTATATGTATAAATAGAGGCAATATCTAAGTAGGGGAAGTGACTCAGAGGGTCAGAGAGGGAGCAGAACGAGTTGGGGGGGGGTGGGGGGTGGAGGCCAGAAGCAGCTTCCCCACTGCCAAACATCTAGAAAGCGTGCAACAGGGCAAAGCAGGGCCTTAAGGTCAGAAAGGAGGAGGAGACGGTGGTGGTGGCCAGGGGTGTCAGGGGACAGGAGCCTGCGGAAGAAGAGGAGGAAGGAGGGCTGGAGCCCCAGGGCAGCCCAGGCTCTTGGGCCAAATGGTGCTGCTTCTCCAGGCTCAAACTGCCTTCAGCTCCTGCCTGGCTGTGGCACATGACCCACATAGCAGTCCCAGCCAGCGTGAACAAGCAAAGCCCCACCAGCCCCACTGCTGCCCCATGCCCAGCCAGGAGCTCACCTCGCCAGCACCCGGCATCCTCAGTGATTCACAGTGATGCCCAGCTTGATTTTCTCTTCATTTTCTACATTGTAGGCACCCCTCTTGTGACACCTGTGAGGCCAAGCAGAGAGATGCTCAGAGCACAAAGAAGTCCCCGCTACCCTCCCCTGCATGTGGTCTTCCCGGGGATGTGGATCCAATGGCTCAGCCCCATCCCACTCACCTGAGCATCAGCAGGGCTGCGATGATGACGAGACACAGGGAGGACAGGACAACAGCGACGACAGCCAGTGCCGTGGTGTGGTCGTATGCGCTGGGCTGGCGCTCCACAGGCAGCGAGAGGCCGTGGCATCTCTCTCCATGATATCCTGGCTGGCATCTGGGTGAGAAGAAAAGTCTTAAAGGTTGGTAGTGACCAAGCACAGAAGATCATTGGGTCCCTCACACCCCCATGGAAAGGACCTGCCTCTTTGTTCAGCCTTAGTCAGCACCCTGCCTGTTCCCCTTGGTCACCATCACCTCCCTGGTGTTAAGTTTCTTCTGCCCCAAGCACCAAGTGAAGACTCCCAGAAAGGTTGAGCTCCCCCAGTAAAAGGCACCAGGGTCTGTGCTCTTCCCAAGCATCCCCAGGCAGAGCCAGGCTGCCCAGACCACCTCTGGAAGTAGAAAGCCTCATGCAAGGGAGGAGAGAGGCAGCTGGACCAGAGCTCAGCACTCCCCTTGGAGCAGGATGCCCCTGCACACCCTGCCAGCCAGAGAGGTGCCACCTCCCTGCAGACTCAGGGGGTTACTCATGTAACAGAAATAACGCTCCCCAGCAGAGCTGCAAGGCTGCCAACCCTCCCCGTGAGTCAAAGCACACTGATGCGACCAGATATATATATCTCTCTATATCCAGTGCCACTGACCCTCAAGCTTATCTCCAAGATGGGTTCTCAGCCCAGCCCTCCTGCCCCAGCTTCCAACAACTCCATGTGCCAGTGCCACCTCCCAGCCATGGCAGAAAGGCTGAGCACATGGCAGAGGTGTGGCACCCAGCTTGGCAGCATCCTCATCCCACCCCGGGGACCAGCACAAGGAAGCAATGATCCAGGAGAGCCTGTGACATGGGCAGCCAGCCTCCGAGAGCAGCCACAACCAAGTGACACAAGGCCTTGTGGAGGGCACTGGGGCAGTTGCCTGCTGTTCCTAAAAAACCATGATGGCTCTGGGAAGATGTCACCCAGGGATGGGCCACCAGACTGGAGAGCCCCAGCCGGCCCCCAGGCCCCTCCTGCTTGCCCATGTCCCAGGGCCCGCGTTCCCCAGCCCCAGGGATCCGGGAAGGGCAGGGGGCTGGGCAAGGAATGCCAGGCAGGGGACTGTCCCAGTCCTAGGCAGAGGGTGCTGCACCCCACATCGTGCTGGGTCACCAGGGCCAGCAGAGATGTCCTCTTGCTGGCAGTCCCGAGCCCCCTGTGCAAGGGCCCAACTTCATGGCAGCTTCCAGGCAGAGAGAATCTAAGCGGTTCAAGGAGCTATGCGGAGCCTGATCCCTGCGGATTGCAGGGCACGAGATCTTGTGGGCACCATAAGCCAGGGAGCTATTATCTTCCCCAGGCTCTGGGCGCAGGGCTGGGTGGCTCAGAGGATTGATAGCAAAGAACAAAGCCTCTTATAGATCTGCCAGCTCAACCCCTGCCCACGTCAGCAGGGATCAAATGCACACCCCGGCTATTTCCCATGGTAGCAATGCTGGATCCAGGTGCCCCGGCAGCAGGCTTTCTCCTTCGCTTGCCTCATCTACTCCCTGCTCTTTACCTGCATCCCAAGGGGGTAGGGGGGGAGGTACACAGCCCTGTCCTTCATCAGGGCCAAGGGACAGCTTGGGCATGGCTTTGGCAGACTGTCCCTAAAGGTGCTGCCTCCAATCCACCTGGCTGGTGCCAAGGCAGAGATGCTCCTCCTGCCTGCACCAGTACACCCCGACAGCCGCGGGAGCCCTGAGCTCTCAGCCAAGGCTGGCAGCAGTGAGGGACGGGGGGGAACGCAGGCTTTCAGAGTCAGGATGGGGTCTCGCAAACCAGATCTGCCGAACACCTTGGCTGCAAGAGCCCAGCCCCTGCTCATCGTCCTCTGAACCCCACTGCTGCGGGTCTCCGTGCAGCAGCTCGGCCGGAGCTCACTACGCCAGCAGAGGATACCGGGTCTAAGTCCACAACGGGTTTTGGTGGGGTATGGACATTGCTCAAGAAGCACAAGGAAGAGGCCAAGTCAGAACTGTCCCTGCATGGACTGGGAACACGCACTAAAAATATCTCCTCTGCTCTTCCTCTGCCCAGCCTGGAGAATTGAAGGAACCATGACTAAGGCTCCCCCGGCACAGGCACACGCCAGCAACTCACATGCAGGAGGGAGCTCCCAGCTCTCGGATGTATTTGCACTCGCCGTGAATACAGAAATCCTTGTACTTCCGCAGACACGGGTCTCTCTTCTTCCCCAGGCCTTTGCCTTTTCTTTTTTTATTCCCGTTTCCTTTTTTCTTGGGAGTAACCAGGCCTTGAGGCTTTGACAGGAAAGCAACTGGAAAACAATTAGGGAAGGAGAAAACAGCGGTCAGATCACCTCCGTGCACCAGAAGGCAGAGCGGCAAACCCCGGGCTGCTGCAGCCAGCTCAGCCCTGGCACTCCCGCAGCCCTTTGTGCGGCGATCTGCCCCCGAGCAGAGCGGGGCGGGGGGCGTTCCCATTTGTGGTTTTTGTTTTGGGTTTTTTTTTTTTCCAGCTTCTCACAAATATCATGGCCTTTCCGATTCATAAGAACAATTCTCAAGGAAAGAAAGGAATCAGGGTGGGGGGAGGGGGGAAACAGAGCTTTATGCATCTCAAATGTTGCTATTATATGCACCAGTTTCCACTGAACATAGAAAATTGCTACTTGCCCCTTTACTAGCTTTTATTTCCCTGATGAGTGCAGTCTTTTGTAAGACCCTATTCATGACTCTGACCGACTCTCCTTCCTGTGAGCCCAGAGCAGGATTAAGAGAGCAAGCCTGGCTTAATTTTTAGCTTTGCAGAGCCAAAGAGATGGCAAGGACAGTGTCCCCGTGAATTAAAAAGGTACATTTTAATTGCGGTGCAGAGACCAGTGGCTTTTGGTGCGAGGCCAGCTCCCCGCTGGGTTGGTGGGAAGGAACCAGAGCACTGAGCTCCTCACCTGGGCACGGACCAAAACCAGCAATCTTATGGAATAGTTTTAAGACATGCAGGTGCCCCCAAAAAATCAGCCCACAGCTTGATCGTGCGAGGTGCCTAGATGCTAGAGAGCGCTCACTGCTCTGAGAAGGACTGCTTGGCTACCCCCGATACCACTGCGCTTAACTCCAGTGAACGCCGGGAAATAGGAACTGCTCGAGGAGGAGAGGGCAGCCAAGTCCAACCTGTCGAGTTGTAACCTGCCTAATTCCTCCTCAGCTACTTCCTGACGTACCCAAGCCCATCTCCTCCTCCCCGCTGAGCGCCTCTCGTGCTGCAGCACACCAGTTGCACACCTAGCAAAGTTATTTCGCTATTTCGACATCCTTCACACCGCGCCTGGAGAAAACTGATACTCCGGGAAACTCTGCGGCTTGGAGAAACCCCCGGATCCGGGTGAGGCCCGGGGCTCTGCCCCAGGCTGGCAGCAGGGGCTGTCCCCTCCCCTGCGGGTTATGTCCTGACCCTCCAGGCCATCTCCACTGCCTCCACCCCTCCTCCCCAAGGCTCTATCCAGGACAGCCAGAGAAGATTTGGAAGATCTTGCTGGTAGGAAAAGTCCGGACCAGGTGGGCAGGGGGATGCTGCCGCTCTCCCCCTACTCAGACACCCTGGGGGCTGCCTTCAACATAAAAGGCACATTTTTTTTGTCCATAGCTCAGCTCAGGGCGTTGAGAAAGCGCTCCAAGAGGCTGCGGCTTCAGTAACCAAACATCCCCCACCCCCTCAGCCTGTCCCACAGATAAAGGGTGAGCCCACGCCTGCCAGATCACCTGCTGTAGGACAGGGTCCCCTTCTCAGGTGGCTGCACAGAGGAGCAGGCTGGAGCATGTCCCCCCAGCGGGAGGGGTAACAACATTTCCCAGGGGCTGCATCCCCTTGGATGCAAGGGGGTCAGCCCACTTTTGCAGGTTTTTTGTCATAGTCCCAGAAAGCAAAGAAAAACACGTGAAAAGGGGAAGATGAACTGCACGGGCAAAGCGTGCTCCTCCTAGTGCCAGGTTACTGATCTCAGCATGTCACACGTGCAAGGCACAGGTACAAGTCACCCTCGTCAGGCTGCGATGGGCCCCCCATCCCACCCCCATGAGAGTCCCCAGGACACTGGCTGGTCCCAAGCTGGGGGAGAGGAGCCAAGCATGAATGCCCAGCGAGCCTAACAGAGCGACAGTGTCCTCAACGCCCCCGTAGCGGGGACTGCCGGCTGACTAACCCTGCCTAGGTATGAGGAGCAGCCGTGTGTAGGCGGCGGGTGACTCACATCGATCCCCTTGCCACCCGCCACCACGGGCACCATCTGGAAGGCGGCATGGGCCGGGGCTGCGCACCTAAGGGCAGGAGCTGCTGTGACCCCCTGAAGGGCTCTACCTTCCATCCGGTCAAGGAGTTAGGGGCCCCGGGAACCCTTGGGATCCCCGTGCCAGGGACTTTGGGGACACGGACAGCCCCTGGCGCAAGGCGAGGAGTTGCCAAAGGCCGGTTGCCCCATGGGCTGACCCCACTCTGGGCTGCTGCCAAGGGCGCTCGGTACCCGGGGACTGGGGGCTGCCCCGTAGCTCCCCCCGAAGCGGAGCGGGACTTGCTGCCGGGGCACCCGCGGAGCCGAGCCCAGCCCATCCCGGCCCCTCCGCGCCCTCCTCCCGGCTCCGACCGCCCCCAGCCCCCGCCGCCGGCCCGCCCCGACCCCACTCCCGCCGCCCCGACCCTCCCCACTCCCGCCCGGGACGCCCAGCCACCCCGGCGGCGGCTCCGCCCGCCCCTACCTCTCGGCAGCTCGCTGAGGTCGTCCCCCGAGGCCGCTCCGCCGCCCTCCTTCTCCGGGCTGCCGCCGAGCAGCGGGGCTGTGGCCGGGACCGGCGCCCCGCCGCCGCCCTTGTGCAGCACCTCGTTGTGCAGCTCGTCCCGGCCCAGCCCGCCCGCCGCCGCCGAGCACACTGCGAGGGGGGGGGAGAACAAACGGTCAGGCTCACCCTGCCCCGGACCCCCCACGCGTGACCGGCACAGGGGCCGATTTTTACGTTTGCCTCCGCCCGTGCCCAGGACCGTGCTACCCGTGCGCGGTACCCTCCGCCTGGGGCCGGGGACGTGGCCACGTAGCCCGTGCACCCCCAACCCCCCCACTCGGGACCGCGACTGTGCCCGCCGTTGCTCAGGATCACACACACACGATCTCACACACACACACGCACGTGCTCGGGACCCCCCACGCGTGTCCAGCGCTGTGGACGCTTTTCCCAGCACCAAGACCGGGGACGCGTCGCCCTCCGCCCGGGACCCGCGGCCGCGTCGCCCCCCGCCCGGGACCCTCCCCACGCGTGTCCGCACCTGCCGCCAGCAGCGCGTGGATCAGCACCGCCCGCCCGTCCATGACCCGGGGCGCTCGCGTCCCTGCTCCTGCTCCTGCTCCTGCTCCTGCTCCTGCTCCTGCTCCTGCTCCTGCTCCTGCTCCTGCTCCTGCTCCGCACCGGCAACCGCTCTCCGGCAGCGCGGCCCCGCGGCGGGTAGAAGGCGGCGGGGCGGGACGGGGCGGAGCTGCCCGGCCGTCCCGCCCCCGGGAAGGGCTTCCCCGGCAGCCGCGGGGGGATCCCGCTGGCCGGAGCCCTCCGGGGTGGCGGGGAGCCGGGGGCTGTGGGTGGGTGGGGGGGGGGGACCCCCTGCTCCGGCGCTGCCGCGGATGGGGGGGCTCATCAGTCACCGCCGCTGCGGTACCCCCTGTCCCCAGCCCGGGCCGTCCGGCGCCGTGGGGCTGGGCAGCCCAGGGGAGCTGATGATCCCTTTGGGGCTGCGCTGAAGCTGTGGCGGGTGGGAGATGGCTGAGGGAAAGCAGAAGGGAAACTTCATTGCCTGGTGCCGGGCAGGGGAGAAGAGGGGGGATCCCGGCGTGCACCGTGGCACGCTGCCGCAGGCCTGGCGGGTCTAGTGCCAGAGGTGGCCTGGCAGGATTCGGGAGGGGAAATGCACCTCACAAAACCAGCATCAGACAAGAGGCAGGACCTCACGGTTCAGAGCTAAAACCTCCTCCTGGCCTTGGTGATGGGGTGGCACCCTGATAGGGGACAGACTTCCATCCGTGTGCCACCCCGTACCGGCAATGGGAGAAGGGTGGTGGTGGCAGCGTGAGATAGTGGCGGAGACACTTTTTGTCCATGAGGCCACGTTTGTGCTCCGATGGAGAGCCTGACTGGTTCAGTCACAGCTTCGTCTTGCAATCCCCTCCTTGTTGGCCACTGTCCTTGTCTCTGCCGTCCCATCCCATGGCTGTTGTGTTTGGGGCTGCCAGCACTTCTCTGTCCCCTTCACCCTGCTGGCAGCCACGTGTTGTGTTTGGCCTTGTCCTCAGCCCAGGTGATGTCTCAGAAAATGCTGCTGACGTCAGCACCGGGGGCACATGGAGTCTTGTCCCAGCTCACGTTCAGGTCGGCTGCAGCCCCTTGCTGGTTCCTCAAGGTCCCAAGCCCCCAGCCCCGCTGCCGGTTTGGGTTCAGCAAGGCGTGATTAAGTATTCCTGCCATTGTTGTCAGTGTCTCCAAGGAATACTGCTGGATTTGGCAACCCCCCCCGCTCACGCCCTCCTTCTTGCTCAGACTTGACTTTTGCAATTGTTTGCTGGATGTTTTTCCTTCCGCCTCCTCCAGCCATCAGCCCGAAAGACTTTGGCAGCAGAGCGAGGTGGGACAGTGATGGCCCAGCTGAGGGGCTGCATCCCTGCGGAGCCCCGCGCAATGGCTCCCCGCGCATGTCGCTGCATGGGGATGGGATTTTTTCCCCCTGCCAGTTCCCCGCCATGTCCCCGAGGCCGGGTGTGCGCAGGCAGTGTTTGCCAGCTGACCTGGCACCTCGGAAGAGGGAGGCACCGGCTCACGTCAGCTGCCACGGAGGTTGTTGGCACAGAGGGCTGGCAGCGGGCAAGGGGGGGGTTGCAGGCTGCGGTTCCTGTCTGCCTCCTGCTGCCTGCCTCCCTGCCTCGGCCTCCCTGCCTTCTACTGCCTGCCACAGCCTCCCTTGCCTCTGCCTCCCTCTGCCTCTGCAGCCTTCCCCTGCCTGCAGCCCCCCCCAGCCCCCCCACCTGCGCCTGCTCCCCGCCATACACACCCTGTGCCAGGGGTCGGGCTTGGGCAGCCCTTACAGGAGAGGGAGGTGAACCCCAGAAGGTTTGGGTGCCCTGGGGCCTCCCTGGCTCTCCTCAATCATTGGGCCTGCCACCAAGGGTCTCCCCGCGGTCCCCACCCTGGCCAAGGGCATTTCCCCCCCCGCCACAGCACCCGCCTTGGGCACACGCTGGTATCGCAGGGCGAGCATCTGGCGGGCACGGCGAGCACGGCTGGGGGGCGAGGGCCAAGGGGGAGGCAGGTGCCAGGATCCAGCCCCGCGGGCAGCATTGGTCCCCCAGGAGGGTGGCCCCGGGGAGCACTGTGGGAGCATTTTGGGGACAGGAGGACAGGGCACGGGGCAGGGCGGGGGCACAGGGCAGCCTGCTAAAGCCACCCCCAAGTCCCCAGGCCTCCGCATGGGCAAGGGGGCCTGCGGTGGTAGGACCCGTGGCAGCGCTGAAGCTGGAGGAGGGCACGCGTGGCAGAGCCAGGGGACAGCTGGCCAGATAGGTGACCCCTGCCGCTGTCTGACCCCCCTGCACTATATGACCCCCTGCCATGCCGTGTTATCCCCCCCACACACCATGTGAACCCCCCCCACGCTGTGTGACCCCCCACAAACACTGTGGACCCCCCCCATGCTGCAGAACCCTCCCCCGTGTGACCACCCCCCACGCCATGGACCCCCGTCGTCCTGTGTGAACCCCCATCACTCCATGTGACCCCTGTCAGACTGTAGGAGCCCTCAGGCCCTGTGCCCCCCGCTACGCTGTGCGACTCCCCCCATGCCTGTGACCCCCACGCACACCATCCAAGCCATGTGGCCCCCCCACACTGTGTGCCTCCCCCAGTGTGCAGCCCCCCCTGCTCAGGGCAGGCTCCCTCCCTCCTGCATCCACGGGGGAATCGCAGCCTAGCGAGGCATTGACTCCGGCCTCGACCCTTCCCTGCGCTGCCCCCCACCACCATCACCCTGTCCCACCCCACACCCCTCCCGGAGGAGCTGGGGGGTCTCCAAGGAGCCAGGGGTGGCCTAAGCCGAACCCTGTGCTGCACAGCTGGGGGATGCATCCGCAGCCGGGGTGCCCTGGCGTGGCTTTGCCCCCGCCGTGCTGCAGGCTGCTGCCTTCACCCCTGCGCTAAGGGGGGCAGAAGGAGGCCGGCCCCGTTGGGCAGCTGTTGGCGCTGGAGTGAAGCTGTTTGTGGGGCTGGAAGGAGCCCCAGGACTCAGCTGTAGGGTGGGGGATGGGGACGGGCGCAGGGGAGGTTTGGTTGTACGTGGGGATGGTGGGGATGGTGGGAATGGTGGGGAGGGCAGTCGCTGCTGCCTCCCCCGGGGCCAGATCCAGCACCGGCAGCTCCTTAGCCTCAGCTCCCGGCCCATCCGCCGCAGGGCAGGTACGAGCACCCCAGGGCCCAGCGCCTGCCCACCCGCGCTCCCCTGAGATGTGACTTTGGCCATGGTGGCACCTGGTCCCGCGCCAGGCTGCTCCTGAGGCTAAATCCTGCCTGGGGCCGGTGAGCTCCAGCACAACCCGCCTGTGCTGGCCGGGTGTTTGTGTTGCCTGCCGCCGTGTTTGCATTGCACACAGCTTGGCTCTTTGTTTGCACGGAGCCGAGGGAGCCAAGCCCGGTGACGGCGGTGGTGGGCATGCCACAGGCAGAGCAAGCACTGGGCGCTGCTCTCCGCCGGCAGCACCATCCTGGCCGTGCCGTGCCCCTGTGCCTGGCACGGTGATGTGGCTGTGCCTGGCATGGTGATGTGGCTGTGCCTGCATCCTTCCGGCCCGCGCACACTGCAACATCCGCTCGCCCACCACAGCCCACACAGACGCCCTACGCACGTGGGGATGGCCGCAGCCCTAACACGCTCCTGGGCCTTGCTGTGAGCCCCGCCACCAGCAGTCCCCTCTTGCCTCACTCTGGATTGCCTCGGCATTGACGCATCCTTCCCCAGCGCACGTCCCCACATCCCCTTTCCCAGGAAGAGCTGCCACAGGGCCATGCCATGGGCGCAGGCACCGATGCTGCGACTGGCTGTCCAGGATTGGCCTTGCCATGCCCTCACCAAAGCCTCGTGCGGTGCGGGAGGGCTTGGGGACACACTGCTCCCCCAAGTGCAGCTTTGTCCACGTGGGTCACTAGAAGGAGGCAGGGGGTCCCCCGGTCTCTGGCCCAGGGGGGTGGCCGGGGGTGGCAGGAGCCAGCCATGCCAGGACCCGCGGGGCTGGACCCGGTGTTTTGAGACCGTTGTTTTGGGCTCGGCTCCTGTGTATTGGTTTGAGGCCAGTTTAAACTGGTTCACAGCTTTTATAAGGTGTGGGACGAGTAGGATCCTGTGAGTGCCAGCAGCTCCAGAGGCGAGCCCACACCTGTGGGTGCCAGTGCTGGTGGCCATGCGAGCCCACGTGCCCAGAGTGGCTGG
The DNA here is from genome assembly GCF_964199755.1 of Larus michahellis. Classification (NCBI taxonomy): domain Eukaryota; kingdom Metazoa; phylum Chordata; class Aves; order Charadriiformes; family Laridae; genus Larus; species Larus michahellis. The sequence goes on along the minus strand of NC_133906.1, from coordinate 637,569 downwards.
CACAGCTCTCCAGGAGGCAGACGCCTGCTCACAGCCCAGACCAGAGGGGAGCAACTCTGAATCTCCCTACCAAGCTTTTGGCTACAGCATCTTCCCCTCCAGCATGGCCCCAGCAGCCAAGAGAGCCGGTGTCGCCCAGCAGCGGGAGGACTGGGGGGACACCAACTGCCCACTGCTCTTCGTTCAGCTCAACCAGCTCCTCAGCACCCCGGCGGGGCCGGAGTGGCGAGAGATGGCCAGGTAGGCACGCCTGCAATGGCCACGCTGCCTGGCTACGCTTTTGGAAGCTCAGCCTTCAAAAGCCCAACTCTGATGGAGCCCACGGCACCTCCCAAGGCTGGTGGTTCCTCAACCTTGGCCCCAAAGCAGGGCTGCTCACTGCCCTCTGCCCCCACCGGTGCCTGCTTCTGCTGGCTCAAGGTGCCTCGTTTCATGGGAGAGAGCACGGCGTCAGGCAGGGCGCAGGCAGTGACCCTGCAGGGGCACAGTGGCCTTGCTTCTGCTCCTGCCTTTGCTGCCTCTCCAAGGTTCCAGCAGCTGAGCCGGGGCTGGGACAGTGCGTTGACGCTCCCTGGATCCGGCTGCCCAGCGCACCTCCGGAGGCGACCAGGGGGTTAGGCTGGGGCAGGGAACGATGGCTTGGCCCAACAGAGAGGAGCTGGGGCTGGTGTGGGGCAGGACCGTGGTTGGGCCCCACACCCCACACCACCCCTCCGCAGCTCGGCAGGGGCACGGGGACATGGGCCATGGGGGTCCAGACGCAGGGATGGGTTTGCCCCGGGGGTTGGATTGTCCGGGGGGGGGGGCAAAACCACTTGGCTGTCGCTGTGACGGCTCTCCCCAGCACTCGGACATCTTCTCCCTGACACGGCTGCCCGTTGGCACGACAGCGCTCTGCTGGGGCACGCTCTCCCCGTGCAGCACACCGAGCCACCCCACAGCAGCGCGCCCACCCATGGGGACAAAGGGAAGCTCTGTTTGCGCCCGGCATTAAAATATTTGGCACGGCCCGAGTGTGGCGAACAGCTCAAGACACTTCTGTTCTGACTCCAGAAAGCGCTGCTAACGGCAGGGCAACCCCCAGTCCCAGCACAGCCTGGGGACGGGGGGGTTGGGAGCAGCCCTGTGGGGAAGGACTGGGGTTACTGGTGGGTGGCAGGTGGGACGTGAGCCCGCACCGTGCGCTCGCAGCCCAGAAAGCCAGTGTCTTCTGGGCTGCATCACTGTCATGGTGGCCATCGGGTCGAGGAAGGGATGCTCCCTCTCTGCTCCGCTCCGGTGAGACCCCCCTGGGGCGCTGCGTCCGGCTCTGGGGTCCCCAGCACAAGATGGACACGGACCTGTGAGAGTCGAGGCAGAGGAGGCCACCAAAACGGTCCGAGGGCTGGGACAGCTCTGCCATGGAGAGAGGATGAGAGAGTTGGAGGGGTTCAGCCTGGAGAAGAGAAGGCTCCGGGGGGACCTTTGAGCCCCTTCCAGTCCCTAAAGGGGGCTCGTAAGAAGGATGAGAAGTACTTTGTACCAGGGCCTGTAGTGACAGGACAAGGGGCAATGGCGCCAAACTGCAAGAGGGCAGGGTTAGGTTGTACATAGGGAAGAAATGTTTCACAGTGAGGGTGGTGAGACAGAGGAACAGGTTGTCCAGAGGAGCTGTGGATGCCCCATCTTTGGAAGGGTTCAAGGTCAGGTTGGACGGAGCTTTGAACAACCTGGGCTGGCAGAAGCCATGCATGCCCATGGCAGGGGGGTGGCACTGGATGGTCTTTAGAGGTCCCTTCCAGCCCAAACCGCTCTGTGCTCCCATGACTGGTGAAATCCCCCTGATCAGGAGATCAGAGCGAGGTGTGGGTTGGCAGGAACGGGGACGTGACCGCGGAGGCTTCCCACCTGCCGCTGCTCTGCGAGTCCACTGCAGCCCCCTCTGAGCCCCCCAAACTCCTCCTTGCCTGTGCCAGCCCCATGCCAAGCTCAGAGTTTGACCCAAGCTCCAGCTCCCGCTGCCCGGCATGGGGGCACGGGACCACTGTCACTGACCCTGCACGTTTTCCCGGGCAGGTGGATAAAATTCGAGGAGAAGGTGGAGGATGGTGGGGTGCGCTGGAGCGCGCCCCATGTCCCAGCCCTGCCCCTGCACAGCCTCTTCCAGCTGAGGACGTGCCTGCAGAAGGGGACAATGCTCCTGGATTTGGACGCCCTCAGTTTCAAGGAAATAATTGGTACTTGGGGAATGCAAAGGTCACCTCCTGGGACGGGATGGTCACCAGGGAGGGTGTCCTGGGTGCCTGGGGTGGTTGTCTGCTGCTCCAGCAAAGTGAGCTTTTCCCTGGGCAGCCCCCCACCAGCCGGTGAACTGGGGGGACTCAGGGCTGTCCCCATCCCTGTTGCAGACAAGGCACTTTCCGAGCAGCCCGAGGAAGCAGAGCTGCGTCCCGAGCTGAGGGGACGCCTGGCAGCCCTCCTACTCTGCCAGCCGCGGCACCAGACCACCAAATCCCTGCTGCGGCTCCTCGCTGAGCTCGCCCTCTCTCCCTGCCAAGGTAGGCACAGCACCCAGCCATGGGTGGTGACATGGTTGTCCCACCCGGCGTCCCTCCGCTGCCACCAGCCTGCTGTTCTGCTCACTCGCACACGTGTTTTGCTGCTTCCTCCCTTTCTTTGCAGGGAAGGCCAAGAGCTCGACTGAGCCTGGGGCCCAGGTCTCCGAAACGCCTCTTAAGGAGCAGGTAAGGTGGGATGGAGCTGGGCTGAGAGCAGCTGCTGCATCCCGAGTGCCCAGCCGCTGCATCCCTTTCCTTCCAGCTGAGGAACCAATTTAAGAAGAAGGTCCCACCGGGGGCCGAAGCAGCCCACATTGCAGTTGGTGAAGTTGAGTTCCTGGAGAAGCCCTTCACTGCCTTCATCCGCCTCAGGCGAGGGGTGGCCCTTGGCTCGCTGGCTGAAGTCTCTCTCCCCAGCAGGTAAATGGAGCACGGCCGATGGCCCTGTGCCCGCTTCTCTCCCCGTCTCCCTGCTCCCCCCGCCCAAAAGGGCAAGGCTTTGCTTGGCGAAAGCAAAGGGTATAGTACCCAATGCCACATACAGTCCCAGAACCCTAGCTCACTGCTTCCTATCCTGCTTCTCCCAGCTCCATAGGAGCATCCCGCGACAGGCGGAGAGTGCAGCATCTGTTGGGCAGCCTGAAGGGGACACTCCCTGGGTTATCCCCACCTGGGCTGTGCATTCTCTCTCCCACTTAGGAGGGTCTGGATGCCCTCCACTTACTGACCGGGAACATTGGAGCTCATGGCTGGGAAGGAACGCAGGTTTTCAGGAACCTCTTGCCCTCCCGCTGCCCACAGTGCTCTCCTGAGCGGTGGAGTGGCTCTTGCGGCACTGTTGGCGTAGGGGGAAAGGAGCAGGGCAGGAGGTGTTTCTCCGTGGTTGAGGAGTCCATCCTCTGAAGCTGTAAGGGGAAATGGTCAGCGTGCCCCTTGAGCTGGGGACTTCCTTAGGGAGCACTGGAGGAGGCAGGCAAGGATCAGGAGGGACATTGCCACCTCCTGGTCACTCTGCCCAGAGCACCCGTCCTCCAGGAGCTGGGTGGAGCAGGACATCCGTCCACCTCCTGCTCTCTCCTTGGTGGGAGATGGGTGGCGGGTTCCCAGGGAGCCTGTGCAGGTCTCGAGGGGCTCACAACAATCCTTTGCCCTGTTATTTTCCTCCCCCAAACAGGAGGGGAAGGACAGCTTGTCCCTACCCGTCCCTTTGCCTGTGGTGCAACCCCCTTTGCTGGCCACTCCAGGCTGTCCTGTGGGCGCAGCCACCATCTCAGGGCTATCTCCCAACAGGCTCCATCTCTAGGATCTTAAGGTTTGCCCATTGCCTTGATGAAGACGCCCGGGTGAAAGCAATCATAGGTTGCTACTGTCACCTCCTGACCCCTTGGAGCAGGATCCAGGAGGCCTCCAGCTCTGATGTCCCATGTCAGGGCTGTAGCAGGTTCCATTGAGCCCTTCAGTCCTGCTTGTGCTGTCGGGGAAGTTTCCCTACCCCGTCTCTGGATGTTTGCTTGGGATACGATCACTGGAACCACTCTGCAGCCTCGGGGTACCAAGACTGTAACCATTTTTGCCAGTTTTGAAAAGAGTGGAGGTCTTGACTAAATATTTGGACGTGCGGTCTGTCTGGAGACCTTATTATTTCGCAGCAGCCTCTGAGGTGTGGGATTTTAGACATATTCTTCAAGGACTCTGAGCTCTTTCCTATTGAACCTGCTGCCTGTGCAGCTGGCAAGCTCTCCTACCCAAGAGCTCACACTTCTGCATCCTGCCTGCCAGCAACACCCCCACGAGCGTGACCCCACAGACAGCCCCAGTCAAGACCTTGACCCCACAAGACACCTCCAGCTTAGAGCATCACCCCACAGACATTCCCAGCCAAGGATGTCTCCTTCTCTGCCCCAAAGACCTGACCCCCACCCCCCCCATCCCATGTTTCTGCAGACCCTGTGATCCAGACAGGGTCCTGGTGTCCCCGTGGTCTCCCATGGGGTTTCCACAGGAGTGGAAGCAAACACGTGTCTTGCCTTTTCCCTCTGACCCCCTGCTTAGAGTGGCCACCCTTTAAGGTAGCAGCAGCCCCCCAAGACTGCCCAGCTGCCGTCCCCAGATCCCTGCAGCACCGTGGTCTCCCCTGGGAGAAGCATCCCCAGCGAGGAGAGAGCTGCTCAGGAGATGCGCTGTCTCGCCCTCAGGTTTCTCTTCATTCTGTTGGGTCCCCGAGCCAAAGTGAAAGCCTACCACGAGGTTGGCAGGGCCATGGCCACGCTGCTGACGGATGAGGTGAGCCTGGTGCAGCACCCATGGGTGGGATGGGCCCGGGATGAGGCCTAGGCTGAGGACACCGAGGCTCCTCTCCTCTGCAGGCTGCAGTGCAGGAGGCAGAGGATGGGTCCAGCTGATGGCCTCCCTTCCCAGGGTAAAAAACCAAAGTTTTGGGGTGGGTCTGTAGGATGCACCCATTTCACTGAAATGGATGGGTGCCTTTCTTGGTGATGGTTACGGGCTGGGAGGAAGGCTCCAAGGGGCTGAACACAGGGATGTGGTGGCTAAACCATGGCATCTCCCCACAGCTCTTCCAAAGGGTTGCCCGGCAGGCTGAGCACCGAGAGGACATCATTGCAGGGATGGAGGCATTCCTGGATGAGCTGACCGTGCTTCCTCCTGGGAAATGGGACCCCAGTGCCCGAATTCCTCCCCCGAGCTGTCTGCCGTCTTCGCACAGGAGGTAGGCTGGAGGGAGGGCACCCACAGCCTCTGCCAGCCCCTCTGCAGGGTCCCATTGTGACTGTGGAGACTGTGACATTGAAATCTCCATCTCCATGGGGGACTGGGGGACAAAGCCGTGCAGGAGCCAACCTTTGCCAGTGAGATCCTCCCAGCCAAGCCCCTCTGCAGCCCTGGACAATGACCACAGCTCTGGTCCCCGCTGCTGTTAGTCTTGCTGTCCCCACTTGGCAGGGGATGGCAAAACCACTCCGTGTGCCCTCCAGGGAACACAGGGTTTCAGCACTCAGATGTGAAACTCATCCTCTGAGCAGGACACCTTTGGCTCTTCCTGGCTCTTCCACCAGAACTGGTCCTGCTAGGGCTGGCTCCAGGGCTTGCTGGTTGGTTAATCATGGTTGGGTTGGAAGCGACCTTTGAGATCATCTAGTCCAGGTCCCTCATCTCCTCCTCCTGATCTTTCTCCTCCTCCTCATTATCAGGGATACAGGACATCAGGGGTGCAGCCCTGCTTGCACCCTTGTCACGTCTCATAGTGTCCCCTAGATGCAGCTGGGTCCTGAGGGCTCCAACCTGAAGCCTGCCATCTCAGGCTCTGGTCTGCCACAGGACCACCACGCACCCATCAGATCGGCAGTTGCATGGCAATGGGGACACGTCGGCAGCTGGGGACAGAGCTGGCTTGGGGCACCCACGCTCCGGGGAGGAACTGGAGAGGACGGGCAGGTAGGTGCCTGGAAGGACAGGGGTGGTGGGAGGTGTGGCCGGATGCTGAATGCAGGGCAGGGCGCTGGCTCTCTCCAGCACATGGGGCCGACATGTCCAAACCACTCTGGACTGGTGTCTCCTGGGGAAGGGACTGTCCCCTGCCTTGTGGCTCTCTCAGGGGGTGACGGCCAGCTGGAGGTCTGCTCTGACATCTCCCTCCGCTGCCCCAGGCTTTTCGGGGGGTTGCTGCGAGATATCCGGAGGAAGGCGCCATGGTATGGCAGTGACTTCTCTGATGCCCTGCACCCCCAGTGCCTCTCGGCAGTGCTCTACATCTACCTGGCCACGGTCACCAACGCCATCACCTTTGGGGGCATGCTGGGGGATGCGACCGCCAACATGCAGGTCAGTGTGGCCACAGGATGCCCTGCACAAACCCCACTTGGCCCAGCCTGCGGAACTCCTGGGTGCCCACCTCCCACGGTGCCTGGGGTAGCTAGCGGTGCCCCAGGGCACCCTGAGCATTGCCTGAATCCCGCGTCCTTCCCTGGCCTCTGCGGTCCCCGAGCACTGACCCTGCAGCGCAGGGAGGTGCGGGTAGCTGCCTGCAGCTGTGCCGTGGCGGGGGACAGGCCCGGGACCCCCATCCCTGCCGCATGCCTGGTGCCTGGCACCCCTCTCCTGCATTTCAGGGGGTGCTGGAGAACTTCCTGGGCACAGCTTTTGCCGGCTCCATCTTCTGCCTCTTTTCTGGTCAGCCCCTGACCATCCTGAGCAGCACCGGCCCCGTGCTGGTCTTCGAGCGCCTCCTCTTCTCCTTCAGCCAGTAAGTACCCTGCCAGGGACAGTCCCTTAGGCCACTACCCGTGGGCTGGGGCACAGGCCGCCATCACACTGGGCAGGTGTCATTGTTGAGGCTTTGGGTCAACCTTCCCACCAGGGACCACAGCCTGGACTACCTGGAGTTTCGTCTCTGGATTGGGCTCTGGGTGGCCTTTTTTGGCGTGGTCTTGGTGGCCACTGAGGCCAGCCACCTGGTGCGGTACTTCACCCGCTTCACTGAGGAAGGCTTCTGCGCCCTCATCAGCTTGATATTCATCTACGACTCCCTGAAGAAGATGAGGAGTCTGGCAGACGCCTTTCCCATCAACTGGCAGTATCGTCTGGACAACGTCACCTCCTACAGCTGCACCTGCAACCTCTCCAGCCCCGGTGAGCCCAAGCAGCCACGGGGCTGGTGGGGAGAACGGTGCCGCCGCCCTGGGACCCCGCTGGGATCCTGCCACCCGGCTAGACGGGGGAAGGCGCTGGAGGAGGAGGAGGCTGCTCAACCCTGACCACATTGGCACCTTCTTCCACTCCCCTCCATGCCCATCTGCCCCTGCCTCCTGGCACTGCCCAGGCACCGGGCAGGGTGGCATCGGGAGCAAGGAGAACTGTGGTCCAGCTCCCATAGCTCTGGGATGGGGGATGCCAGGGGCTGGAGCTGGGCACCTGGGTGTGTTTGCACTGCTCTTTCTAGCCTGGTCTGTAAATCAGTGGGTGTTTCCCGGGACCTGAAGGTGTGTCCACACCAATCCTGCAAATGGGACCCACACTGTGTACCAAAAGCGTCAGTGTTGGGCACAGCCTGGGGCCACTGGTGCCTCTGAGGGGCTGGTGCTTCAGCCAAGACCTTTGCAGGGGTGGGATTCTCCCCTTTGATGCTCCCTGGGCATCAGACGGTGCCAGGGCCTCAGGGGTCCCATGGGGCCCCATCCAGCACCCTGAGCCCTTGGAGAGAGGCTGGGGAGCTGCCCCGATGGCAGCACAGTCCCATTCATCCCTGATGGAGCACGCCCGTAGTGCTGGCACTCTGATCCCACCTTCCCCTTGCAGGTCACAGCTCCGCGGGGAATGACACGCTGCTCCCCTCACCCCTGGCCCCCCGGCAGGTACAGCCCCTGCTCCTGGGCGGGTGGGCGAGGGGTTGGGGGGTCCCCAGGTATCTGGGCATGACCCCTCCTCGCCGCCTGCCCTGTCTCTACAGCATCCTGCCACCCTGGCTGGGCTGAGCAGGACCCAGTGCCTGGCTCAAGGTGGGCACCTCCTAGGGACCAGCTGCCAGTATGTGCCTGATGTCACCCTCCTCTCTTTCCTGCTCTTCGGGGTCACCTTCCTCTCCTGCACTGCATTCAAGCGCTTTAGGAGCAGCCGCTACTTCCCTGCAGCAGTGAGCATCCTTCGGCCACACCGGTGGCATGGCCGCCCATCTAGACGGCATGGGGATGGCTCTGGGTGCTACGACCCGGGGGTGTTCCTGGGGCAGCCCCCAGCCCTGGCCAGCCCAGGCCAAGCCCTCTCCATCTGCAGGTGCGGAAGCTGGTGAGCGACTTTGCCATCATCCTGACCATCCTTGCCTCCTGCGCCATCGATGCCACCCTGGGCCTGGAGACCCCCAAGCTCCTCGTCCCCAGCGAGCTGAAGGTGCTGGCAGGGTGGGCACGGCGCGGCTGGGGAGTGGGTCTGTGCATCACAGTGGCTCCTGTCCTTCCCACCGCCGAGTCCAGCCCTACAGGGATGTGGTGTGCGCCCCAGCAGACAAGAAGGGTTTGAATCGCAGCCAATCCCACACTCTGCAAATAACCTGGCTCGGTCCAGGATTAACTGTGTCACGGTACAGCCCACGCTGGAGTGAGAGCCACAAGGTCAAGTCCAGGCTTGGGTTCCCTGCCCTGGGTGTGGAGCAGGGCTGGCAGCACCTCAGAGCAGCCCGTGCTCACTGCTGCCTCCCTGGGCTTGCCATCATCAATGCCCAATGCCACCTCTTCCACCCGCTCCCAGGAGTGCGTGCCTGGCTTCTGGCTTGTGGTGTCCAGGAGCAATCCCCTGCACCACCACAGCCAAGATGTCCTTGTGGGGGGCTGGGGGGTCATGCTGCCCAGGAGCCTCCCCAGGATGAGAGAGGATGCTTTTCCTCTCCCCAGATGGAGCATCCCTGCGTGCCCACAGGGCTCCGGCCTGCGTACCCAGGGCTGGTCCCATCACCCAGCTATGCCGCAGACCCCACAGGTGGGTGGCGGCTGCCATGACCCTTCTGCTCTCTGCAGCCCACAAACCCAGCACGGGGCTGGATCATCTTCCCCTTTGGAGCCAACCCGTGGTGGGTCTGCCTGGCGTCTGCGGTGCCCGCCATCCTTGTCACGATCCTCATTTTCATGGACCAGCAAATCACAGCCGTCATCCTTAACCGCAGGGAGTACAAGCTGCAGGTGAGTGGGAGACAGGGGTCGGGCAGGACCCAGCCAACAGGGAGGACCCAGGTCTCGGCTGGACCCTGTGGGCCAGGGGGACATCCAGGGGAGAGAAGCACCCCGAACTGGCCAGCAAGGTGGGCAGACCCTACTGATGCCCCTCTGATGCTGCCTGGGCGACGGCTTGCCCCCAGCTGCGCTGCCTCTGCTGTTGCAGAAAGGAGCAGGCTTTCACCTGGACCTCCTCTGTGTCTCCCTCTTGATGGTTGTGACCTCTGCCACTGGCCTCCCCTGGTATGTCTCGGCCACTGTCATCTCCCTGGCTCACATGGAGAGCCTGAGGAAGGAGAGCGTAACCTCAGCCCCAGGCGAGCACCCCGAGTTCCTGGGCATCAGGTACGCAGTGAGCCCGGACCCTGCTCCAGGGGACCCCCTGCCCGTGGCTGTGGAGCCAGGGGCCAGCAGAGCCAGCCGTGGGGCTTCTTGTGTCTCCCCGGGGGTGCCACTGGTCCCTGTGGCCATCAAAGCTGAAAAGAGCAGAGACCCTGGGGACCCAGAGGACGGGCGGGGGCTGCGGGCTCCCGAGGGACCCTGTGGCACCCGTGACACCTGCGCTGCCTCCTGCAGGGAGCAGAGGCTGACCGGCCTGGCCGTCTTTGTCCTGATGGGGGTCTCTGTCTTCATGGCACCCGTTCTCAAGGTAAGGAGCCTGGCTGCTGGGTTTGGCCTCTTTTCCAAGGCTGGGGGGTGGCCGTATCCTGCAAGGCTGGGAGGTTCCCAATCCAGCCCAACTGGGCTGTCGGAAATCAAAGAAGCAAATGCCGCGGCCGTGTATGCAGGCTGTTATACAGGAGGGGATGCTCAGCGAGCACAGCCCCCTTGGGAACTCGCACCCCACGGACCTCTCGCCCCGCTGTTTTGCAGCACATCCCGATGCCGGTGCTCTATGGGGTCTTTCTGCACATGGGGGTGGCGGCACTGAACAGTATCCAGGTGAGCGGGGGCTGTGCTGGGGGTGCTGGTAAGGGCTGTTTTGGGGATGAGGGGAGTTGCTTGATACCAGCTCTCGCTGCAGAGCAGAGCCTGGATTTCAGCTCTGCATGATGTGCAGCCTGGCAGGGGTCTGTCCCCCGCCAGGCCCAGGACAATGAGGGACAGAGGAACCTTTCTGGGGCAGAGGAAAGAGAAAGGGAGGTATCTGGGATGTTGGGGAGCAGGAGCAATTTCTGCGTTGATGGATCACGTGGTTTTGGAGGAGTGGCGGAACCGGTGTATAACCCAGACTTGCTCTCAAAGCCACAGGGATGCAACCGTATGGGAGCTGCAGAGCTGGGACCTGCTGGTCCTTTGGTCCTGGCATTGCTGCTGCTGTGCCAGCTCTGTTCCTCTCCTGAGAAACCCACAGAGGGGAAAAAAATCCCCACTCCAGAACCATCTACCCTCCCCACACCTCTGAACAGTACAATTTCTTTGCAATTACCCTGCTCTCTGGATGACAGGCTGGGAAACCCCCTCCCTCCTTCTCTCCCTCTGCTTGGGGAATCCAGGGCTGTGCTCTGGCAAAGGCGGCATCAGTTTCCTGCATGCAGGGAGGGGAATCAAGGGGTTGTTACTTCTCAATTAACATTTTCGGACCAGCCTGAGTCCTTCCTAGATGTCTGCCTGGAAAGTGCTCCCCTGGCCTGGGGTGATGGTGGTACCAGGACTCCTGGTCTTGCAGACGAACTCACCCACCCAGGCACCACACTGGCAGCCAGCGCAGATGGCGGGAGGTCCAAACCGCAAAAAAAATAGAGAAAACCCATCCTGCCAGCTCCAGTCCCAACGCGGGGGGAGTGGGTGGGAGCTGTCAAAGGCTGGAGTTGTGTGACCCACGCGCCGTCCTCTTGCTACAGCTCACAGACCGCGTGCGGCTGCTCCTGATGCCAGCCAAGCACCAGCCAGACCTTCCCTACCTCCGCCACGTGCCCCTGCGCCGGGTGCACCTCTTCACCATCATCCAGCTGCTGTGCCTGGCCCTCCTCTGGGTCATCAAGTCCACCATGGCCGCTATTATTTTCCCAGTGATGGTATGACATCCCCTGTAATTGGGTGGCACCGCTTTGGTGCCAGGCTGGGTGCTGCCCACACGTGCCCTGAGCATCGCCGGAGCCCCGGCGCTCGCCTTAGACAAGGGACAGGGGCGCTGCCCTGGGTGGGGGCGCAGGCCCTGGCAGGTGGCGTACATGGGCGCTCAGACCCCCAGGGGCTGGTGGGGTCCCTGCAGGGCCACAAAGTGGCTTTGCCACCAACCTTCACCTCCTGGGTTGGGGCTGGCGGGGCTGTCACTGCAGGCACGGTCAATTATCATCCCGTGGGACCAAGCCAGGAGAGGTGACACGCCACTTCCCTGGCACTTATTGGGGACACAGAGGGGGTGTGAGGGGGATCCCTGGCCTCCCGCCCCGAGCACCGTGCGATGCTGACCCGTGCTTCACCCTGGTGAAGCTGCTGGCGCTGGTGGGGATCCGGAAGGGGCTGGAGCGTGTCTTCTCCCTGCACGACCTGAGCTGGCTGGACGGCCTGCTGCCCGGCGCGGCTGGGGAGGAGGTGGAGGGGACACGGCCCGGGAGGCGGCAGGCGGAGGAAAGCAGCGGCGAGGGGGTAGGTGATGTCCCGGGTGCCAGGCTCCTCCGTGCGGGGGCCGAGGCTGGGGAGGGCCGGGACGGAGCTGCTTGGCGGGGCTGGGGGCAGCAAAGCCCGGGAGCGCTGCCAGCCTCGTCCCGTCTCACTTCTCCCTCCAGTCGGAGCTGATGCCTCGCCGCGGGCCCGAGATCAACATCTCCGTGAATTAGGACCGCCGCCGGGGAGCGGGGCCAGGCGAGGGGCGGAGGAAGCCGGGGCCAGCCCGCTCCTGCCCCGCTGGGTCCGACGGCCGGCGGGCACGACCGGCCCTCGGCGGGGGCTCCGCCGCGGGCAGGGACGGCTCCCCCGGGTCGGGCTGCTCGAGGCCCGCTCCGGCCCGGCCGGCGGCGCTGCCAGCGACGGGCACCCGCGGCCCCCGCCCCGCGCCCACCCTGTCCCTGCCGCGCTTCCTGCCGGGCCCGGGCTCGGGCCCGGCCCCGCCCGAGCCCCGCGTCCCGTCACGCCGGTGCCCGTGGTGACAGCCGCCGGCCCCGCCCCTCCCGCCGGTGCCCCCGGCCCGGCCGGCAGCGCCGACACAGGCCACGTGGCCGCGCCGGTGTCGTCACGGCGGGCGGGGCGGCAGAATGACGGCGCGCTCAGCCTATGGCGGCCCGCGCTCGGGGCGGGAGGGAGGGAAGGGAGGGGGCGGGCCGTTCCCCTCGATAGGCAGCGCCCGGCTCCAATCGCCGCTCGGGATAGGCGGGCGTGTGACGATCGCTCGCGCTGACGGAGACCTTCAGAAGGGTTCGAAGGGGAGGGGGGGGCCAGGGCACGGCAGAAACCAATCGGACGGCGCCAGGCGCTGTGCGTTGTGAGCGATGCGCCTTTCGACCAGTCGGAACCCGCGATCCCGGATTGGCTTTGACCGACAGCCCGCTCGCCCTATCGACGCCCGCAGCTCTGTGAAGGCACACGACTGATGTTCCAGGCGGCCAATCGACTCCCGCGGAGTTCAGGAAGCGAGGCCGGGGGAACGGGGCGGGGCGGCGGGCTCTAACCGTCTCGGCGTGCGCTCTCAAGGCAGCATGCTGGGAGCGCGTGACGCGACCCGGAGTGGCGGGCGCCGCGCCCAATAGCGCACCGCCGTCGGCCGAGCGCGCCCAATGAGCGCGGGCGGAGCGGCGAGTGGGCGGTGCGGCGCCCGCGGCCGGGTAGGGTGTGAGAAGTTAGTGGCGCTGCTGCGGTGCCGTGAGGGGACGGAGACGGCTGGGCTCTGCGAGCGGCGGCGGCCCCCACCAGCGCGATGCTCACGGACGGCACCGCCGCCCCCGTCGGCGACGAGGAGATCGACTCGGTCGCTCCTCGCGCGCCGCCCGCCGCCGAGCCGCCCGCCGCGGCCGGGCCTTCCCCGTTGGGCTTGCGGGCCGTGCGCCTCTTCGGGGAGGCCGGGCCCGGCGGGCCGGGAGGCCCCGGTGCGCCCGCGGCCGGCGAGGCCGCCCTCGACTTCAAGCTGGCGGCCGCCGTGCTGCGGAGCGGGGGCGGTGGCGGCTCCGGCAGCGACGAGGACGAGGTGTCCGAGGTGAGCGATCCCGCCGGCGGGCCCGGCCCGCCCTCCCCTCCTCTCCGCTGCTTCCTGACAGGCCCGGCCGGCGCCCGCCCTCCCACTGTCCGCGCCGGGCCCGCCGCCGTCCCGAGCGGGCGCGGGGGTCGCGGGCCGCACCACACCCCCCTCCCCCCGCGCATCCCCGCCGCCATGGGCGTGAGCGGCCGCACCGGGGCCGCGGGGGCGGGGTCCCGGCGGCCCCGCACGGGCAGGGCGGCTCGGGGCCTTCTGCTCGGGCCAGGGAGCGGGAGGGGGGGTCTCGGCTTCGCCGCGCCTCCCGGCGGGCCCCGGGAGAGAGGGCTGGGCGCCCCGCCTGCACCCGCCGGGGGCGCCCGGGCCCTCCGCTCGCCGCTGCCTCTCTGCGGGCGGAGGGTGGGGGAAAGATGTCTCCCGTGCTGCTGCCTCCTGACCTCTAGGAGTGGTTTCCACTTTGAACCAGCTTTGGGGGGGTGGGGGGGAGTGAGATCCTCCACCCAGCGGAGAACAAAGTAAAGCCTCCGGCCCCCAGTACCGCTGTCCTGGACTCGGGAGAAGGATACGGGATTCCCGGACTCTGCTAAATTCCCGAGATGTATAGATATACGCGCACACACACACACTTTTATGCAATAGAAATATTTCTTACCCCACAAAATGGAAGAGGATAATGGAGGTGTCTTCCTTTGATCTTTCAAACCTGCAGAGAGTTTCAAGGGAAGGGTGTGGGGGAGGGACTGGAGGCTTATCCCAACCCAAACGGGGCATTGTTGGGCCTGTAAACTCGCATCTAATACTGCTTTATGTAGCTTAGGGAGAGAAGATAAATGAAGGCTTTTATCTGTCACTACTGCCCACTCATCCTACACCAGAGGGTGAATCTTATTTCCTTAGTTGCCTCTTTTAGAAAGAAGACTTGAGATCATAGCTGCCATGGTAGCCCTTATGTAGTCTTTGTGTAAAGCAGGAGAAAGAGGCTAGCATTTGCAGGCTTGTTGCGGTTCCAGTGTTTTGTATTTCTGTGTGCTTCTGCAGGAGGAAGAAGATGGCAGCCAAGGCGATATGTGCCATTTGTTCTATGGGGGCCAGGAGTGGGTACTTCGGTGTGTGTCCACATTTCTTCTGAAGAAATGGAAGGAGGGCGCCCTGCATTCATCCTCCCGTGTCTAAATTTTTTGCCTTCCATTGGTGATCCTCTTTTGTCCAGCCCTCCTGAAACCCGAACTGACAGGTCTTATATGAATAAAAAAAGTGATCAAACTGACGCAGACCCACATTTGCACTTTGCTTGTGACCACCTAACCTAAGTTAAAAATTGTGTAATGGTCAGGCAGATGAGTGCTTGCTCATAATGTTCCTGGTGTGATTGGTATCCTGAACATACATTGATGTGGGATTACATTGAAGTAAGTACCTGTTCTGCTGGGGAGCTGGAAGGCCTACTGTAGGTAGAATAGGGTGCAAGTAATTTATGAGTTTCTGCTCTCTAGGATGTCTTTTATGTCACATTTTAATGTATCTTTGAAGATACAAAGCAGTAGTTACAGAACCTGGAAAATGAGGGAAGGTGGGCTGTATCAGAGTGTTTATGGCTCTTTACAAGATGAGCAGAGTTACGGTTTGAAAGCTTGTCACTTTTGAACCTGCCCCATTATTTAAAGGACATGAAGATTGAACAGCTAAGGTATTTACTAAGCACTCCATTGGTCTTTTGACTAAAAGCAAGTATTAAGAAAGACAGCCTATTATAAGTAATGTGTTTGGGAGGTTGGCATTGAGGTAAAAAAAAAATCAAGGTTCCCAAACTGCTGTTAAAGTAAAATTACTCATTTAAAAAACCTGGGAAAAGCTTTCTTATTTAAAATATGTAACAAAAAAAATTAAGTTGGAATTAAAATACTTGGAGATTTCCAGAACACGGGTAGAGGAGTTGGGCTAATCTTGAAGCTGAAATTGCCCAGGGAGTTCTGTCTTGTGTTTCTTGTTGTGGAGAGTAACCTGGGGAAGAAGCATGGGTGGGAAGGATGTGCCTCACGTCTGTGCCGCCTTGCTAGACTATAGGGTATGGCTGGGAGGACCAAGAGTGAATTATTTTTTTTTTTAAATTTTTTTTCTTGTGTATGTAGAAGAACTAAAGAAGCACCTGTTGTCAGTGTTATTTTTGGGGTTCTGTGGTTGGTTTTTTGGGGCTCTTTTTTTTTTTTTTTTTTTTTTTTTTTTTAATAAAGAAAAGGCAATTAAACTCCTGGGGTGGAACATTGCAATTCTTGAACAGCACTGCTTTGAAAACCCAGTGACTGTTTGGACTGTGGTCTTGTGCCATGAGTCACTGATTTGGGTGTATGCCTTCAGCTATTACCAGTAAGTGGAATTAGTGAGAACTAGAAGGGAGAATTAAAATAAATAAAGTGAGCGTTTGCCTTGCTGCCTTGATATGTACTCTTTTCTCTACTTTTGAAGTCATAAAAATAATGGTACAATATTATGTAGGCTCTGTTGTGTGTCTGCAGTGGTGTTTAGGTTTTGTATCATTGTATTAGTCTGAGTTTAATATGCTAAAATAATTGGATTAGTCAAAATGGCAAATTAGGTAGAAAAGAAAATTATCATGGAAGTGCAGGATGAAGAGTGTAATGGAGTATTTATCTAGAGAATGAAGACAGCAATATATTTTAGCTTAACTTTTTTGAAAATATATTGCGTTTCTTACATCAGATCTTCAAGTACTAAACAGTGGGAGTACTGTCCCCGTTTTACTGGTGAAGATGGTGAAGAGAGTGTACCGCATTTATCCTGCCTTGCAGAATTGGTAGAAAAATCAAAGCTTTCTGGTTTCCTAGCTCAGCGCCTGCTTATGGTAGTCACCAGGCTGCTGGCTGGGAAACCAGGGACTGAAGTGGATCCCGTATAAATGAGTTGTATCAGGTCTGCAAGGTGAAATTTAAATGCAGCTGTACAGAATATTTTCTAGAATTACCAGTTAAAATTATCACATGCAAATAGGAACAATTGCAAGCTGAAGCATGCCTTTGGGCATGGAAGGACGAGGCCAGGAGGCTTTATGCTATTTCTGAGTAAAACAGAGGGGAAGCCGCTGGGAAACTTTTGCCACTGGTCACAGTCTGAGAGACGAGGTGGTTTTGACCTCAGTGTAAATACTTGCTTGGTTGCCTTCTAAGCTTGATCAGGTTTTGAACACAGCCGCAACTTGTTTAGAGTGAGATTTTGGTGCAATTTTAAGTATATTATTACCAGTCATTGTGAATTTTGCTGGCATTTCAAGTGGTGCCAAAGGCATGAGTATTAAACAGCCTCCTCCATGCTAGTTGTGAAGCCTGTAGGTCAAGGTGAAGGTGTGCTGGCAGGGTGGTGAGTAATAGTGCACGTATGTGACGTCCATAGGGTCCTTGGTGGTTGAGGGCTTCTGGCCGTGGAGCATGCAGGTCCTTACCAAAACTGTCGTGGCAAAAAACTGGACTGTAGAAATGGAGAGTTGAAGCAAGTGATAAATATGGCAGTGTTAGTGCTCGTAGGATTGTGCGGTTTGCTGATCTGTTGTAAATCAAGTAGGAGAAGCCAGCTGTGCTGACAAAAGTACCAGAGGATCTTGGAGCTCAGTTCAGTAAGTGGCTTTTGGCAGGGAGCATAGAAATGCAGCAAGTCTCTTGTGTTCTGTAGTTCAGGGGTTTGAGGCCTTCAGTGACAACTGGAGCTCACCCACCGCTTGGCTGTGGAGTCAACTAAGCTCTCAGCTTCCCTCTCCAGAGCAGGCTGCCTGCCTCCCACCAGCTTGCCTTACTTAAGCCTCTACCTATTGCATAAGCCTCTGGGGATATTTACATAAAGCATAATTAAAAATCAGGCATAACCTACCTCCTACAATGAGTAGAATTAATAGTCGAATGGCATGCACTCCAGATCAGTTCAGTACTTGGAGAGTTTGTCTGGGGCTTAATCTTTCTTTCTCCTCCTCCTCCCCCCAAATCCAAGTTCACTTCATATTTAAACTGGGTTTTGAATTCAGGGTGAATACTTAGGTGGTTTGTTTTAAATTTGCAATGTAGTCTATTAAAGTTGTTGCTATGTTAGTGAACATGGCACTGCTTCTTAAATTGTATACACAATACATCTTTGACTTCTGAGGTTAATTTAATACTCACACATTTTGGTTTTCTGTATTATTTGAAAGAATGCAAATAGCAGCATTTTCTTGACCATAAGGAACAGAAATTCAAAAAGTTGATGCAAATTCAGGTAGGTAAGATTAGGCAGAAAAGCTTTTCTCCGGAAAATTTAAGTTTCAGTGTAGCAGTTGATGTTTTTCTTGTTTTCGCTAGCTCTTTCGAAGTTGAGGAAGCAAGAGGCGGAACAAAATGGAGAATTTTCTTCAAGAATAATTCACTGATTGGAAAACGTTGAGGGATAATGGGTTTAGGTTTCCAAAAGTACTGAGGTGTGATGCTTAAGGATGCAGAGAGAGCTGGTTAGTAGGGTGTTCATTCATTCCCAGCCCGATTAGGCATCTAATTCTTGGAAAAATCGTGGTAGGTATCTCAGTAACTTTGAAAGTCTGGCCTGTGGTAGCCAGAAACAATCACTCTAGTTACAGTTAATACTTACTATTCAATAACACTTTAAAATGAACTGATTTCTAAAGTTTCTTGCAGAACTTTAGTTTCCCTTCAGTGCAGCTTGACCCAGTTGAGTACATGACCTAAAATAAATGTCAGCAACTGTTTTCTAATGATAGGTGTAGAAAGTAAAGATGTGAAATACTACTGTATAATTATATAAATATGCGGTACAACCCCTTGGTAAGGAGAGATTTACCAAATTTAGCAGAACATCTATATTTAGTTACAAATTTGCACATAGGTTTCACCAGTCAACAAGTTACAGTCTTGGGGAGGGGGGGTGGTGGTGCATTAGCGCAAGGCAGGACTGCAGCTGGTGGATCACTAGTGGTTGTGTTCTGATTTAAATTGGGGTTACCCAGCTGCTCCCCTGTGGACTTGGTATTGGGATGCTCGTCTCTCTCCTCTCCGGGGGTCCTGAAATACAGCTGTAAGGGCAGCTGGATGATGCTGTTGCAACATTGTGCATCATCCCTGTGACATTCGCTTAAAAGAATGGTAGGTGTAGAGGGAAGGGAAATATAAAGGCACTCCTTTTTCTGTGCACAGATGTGGCCTGGCCGTCAAAACAGGGAGCAGTGACATTACTGAATTGGCACACTTGTTGAGGGAGTGTTTTGATCTTGGTAGGTCATTGTGAGTTCTTGTAACATATATGAAGATTCCTCAGAAGTGTTAAGCTGTTTTGGGGGGTGAGTAAAAGTGACTCTCAGATTTAAAACAGGCAAGTTTGACTTACGTGGAAAAAGGAGCCTTTCTTAGATTTGTTTCCCACTTAAAATTTCTTGAAGCAAGAAAAATAACTTCTACATCTTGCTTGAGGACTATTTGCAGAACTCTGTGTCTAAGTTAAGCTCTGAAGCCCCGGTCTTCAGTAGGGTGCTTTCATTTTCCTTCTGTGGATACTTTCTTTCCTAATAGCAGCCCATGTACCATGCAAATGCCATCTAAAGCCCTCATGTAAAGCGTATCTCACTAATGGGAATGTCTGTGTGAGGAATGGGATACTGTAAGCAAAACTCCAGAAATCAGTGATTTGTTCAAGTACTTCTATAAATTTAGGAAGTTTTTGAAAAGTGCCTGACCTTGGGCGTTATCTTAAATAGAAACTTTCTCATTGATACCTCATATGACCCTGGTCTTCTGTGATAAACTGAATATTAGTTTAACTTTCAAATGATATAAATACTGTTTTTCTCCGTAGCAACCTTATTACTGCAATCTATGTTATAAAACCATGCTGCCTCTGAATAAGAGGAAAAAAATAGGTACAGGTGAATTAATATTTGGATTTAAGGGTTCATTTAGTTAGGATAATATGCTTGTCTGAACTCTAACCTTTTGGTATACCTCATTAATAGATAGTTTCTGTATTTTTTTTTTTTACCCTAACAACAGTTTTATAAAATACTAGAAATTTTCTCAGTTTTTTCAGTATTGCACATCTTCTGTTCAAATGCACGTAAAAAACAATTATTACCATAAAACAAATAAAAGAATTGGTTCCTGTACTGGATCCTGTTATTTTTTTAATTGCTTTTCATGGGATGAGACCACTTACTCATTTTTGCTTTTTGCCTTTCAGAGGGAGTTAAGGAGATTATTTTTTTTTTCAAACTTCTTTTCATATTTAGCTCTTCCAAAGCATCCCACTATCTGAAGGAAAAGTGTCCCCGACTGAGAGGGGTTACTTATGGTTGAGTTACTATGTTGTGTTTGTCAGAATGCTGGTGGTAAGTGAGAAGGAACGTGTGTGACTGGCTCTTCTGACCAGGGGAGGTTTTGAAAGTTACTTAACTGCACATGCATCCCGCAGGAAAAAGTATTCCCTATTTGTCAAGTGGAAAAAAAAAAAAAAAGGTGTTTTACTGGCTGATGAACAGTGGGCCAACTGAAGAGCATGTCTCTGGTTGTTTTAATGTTTCATGGGCATTAAGTTTCGGCTAGGTCCACAAGTTATTCTAATTTGCCTTCAGTAAAACATAGAGATTACTAATTAACTAAGAGTTTCTTTTAGGAATATCCCTAACCCTGCTGAACTCTTCCCTTTCCAAAATCATGAATAAAACTAATGATGTCACATGGCGGGTAGGTAGTAAATCAGTCGTATTTCAAACCAATGGAAAAGAGGAGATCAGCTTTCAGGGCTGTATGGCCTGCTTCCCAGCCATGTTCCTTGATCATGGTGGCTTCAAAGCGTCGCCTGTTTGGAGCATGTGTTCATCCACAGCGAGACAAGATAGCCAAGAGGAAAGGGATTCTATGAAGCGGATGCTTAACATTTAGTATTTGTTAGGGTAAACTCAATACCTGATATAAATGTACATCTTTTTACTGTTTTTCTAAAATAGTAGCAGTAAAAGGGCTTTAAAATGTAACATCTTGAGTTTTCAGTGGGTCATATTTTAGGTAGGGATCTGCTGTGTTGCCCATTATGATTGTTTCTTTTAAATGGCTAACTGATGGATCAGTAGTTACATTATGGTTTCTGCTGGTTTTGCAGTAGTAGAGCATGCACAAACCTGTTTATACAGGCCTTGAAAAAATAGCTACCACTAGCCTCAGCTTTGAGAATAGCAGAAAGCCCAGTATGATTTTCCGTTTGGTATAAGCCTCCAGGTAACTTAATTAGTCACTTTAAATGTTGAGACTCTTCTCTGAAACATATAGGTGGCCTGGAAACAGGTTATTGAATTACTAGACTGGGCTACGTTCATCAGATCTGCTTGTATGATTTTTTTTTTTTTTTAAGCACTGCGTCCCTTTGAATTGACAAGAGATCTTAAACAGTCATTCCCAAGAAGGTGACTTAGAATATTTCCCATCTTGGATGGGTGTGAGCTTTTACACCAGCAAATAAATGCATTTGGTCATCTTCTGTTTTGAAGTTTCCTTCACTTGGTTTTAATGCCTGGGATTTAATACTTGAGCAAGGATCCCACCCTGAAAGCCATGGCTAAATTGATGCAACAATCTTGTTTTATATTCTAATAAATCAGACTATAGAGTTACACCTGCTGTTTCTTGGTTTGAAGTAAGGAAAGAAGAGGGGATGTTTCTGCAGGATTATTAGATAGAAAAAAACAGGGGGCAGAAGGGAACCTTAACGCGTGTGGGGAAGGTGGAGCGCTGGAAACATGATTTAGAGCGGACTGAGATAGAACACATGAAAATAAGGAGTGCTTAGTGTAAGTGATGCTTGTTTTAGTAAGGTTTACTGGTCTCCATTTAATGATTTTCTTCAGTATGAAGACTGTACATGTCAAGAACAGGCACTTGATTTACTGGAATTCATGTGAATTTTGAATATACTTCAGTTGTCAGTTCCAGGTCTGTAAATGGCAGCTCTTGCTGCAAAAGATTCACTTGTACATCAGGAAAACTTAGTCATAATTATTTTTGTTTATCAGACGTTGAATATGTGATGGCTGCAGGCTGGTTTTTAACAGTTGGGTTTGTGTTTTTTTTTCAGTAGTGACTGAAATGAGTAATGCTTTTTTTTCTGCTATGCAGAAACTTTTTAATGTTGGCAGCCTCTTGTACCAAGAGGACTCAATCTGTGTGTTCTGTGGCTTAGGTGTTTGAGGGTTAACTGGGGGTGCAGTTATGTTCTTGGGCTTATTGGTGTGGAACAATGTTTTAATAGAAAAGAATTTCTTTTTTGAGATTTCTTGTTTGTGGAAGAACCATAAATCAGACATCTCTGTCCAGGGGCGTGTGATAAGGTGTAATTTGTAGTATTCAAAACTACTTAGATTGGCATAAGGGTATCTAGTGTCAGTTGATTGCTTAAGAGAGAAATTAGGTAAGTGGTTAAATTTATGTGAACCATTTGACAGACGCTTGCTTATGAATGCCTGCTTATGCTTTTAGTGCAAGAAAATTGAAAACCCAGGATCAACAGTCTCTGTCACGGAGGAGTAGTCCCATAGAACATTGATTCTGATTTACAGTTCTATCTGCATGTTTCAAATACTAGCCATAATTTTGAGAATTGACAAGCGACGCGGGGTGCCAGGCTCGAGATCCTTCGAAGGGGCTGGCCTGAGCAGGGAGGAGCTGCCATACAGTTGTCGGGCCTCTCACCTTGCTGCTTGTCTCGCCCGTCGCTCTGGTCAGCTGAACTGGACGCTGGGATCTGTTGGAGTGTGTGTTAACACATCACGAACGCACGGCACGATTTTATACACGGATGTCAGGCTTCTGGACCACACTGTGCGTGAGAGGCACTGTCCTTGTCTCCAGCGACACCGCACAAAGTTGTGTCCGTCTTTATTTACGTCGTAGCTATAGCAGCCTTTGCAAAATGAACCCCGGTTTTGAAATGACTTTATCACAGCCTAGACCGTGTAGCTGCTTGTTCATTACCTAATAATTGCTTAGTATGTATTGGAATAAAGGCTCTCCTTTAGTTAATCCTGCGTCGAGTTAGTCAACTTCCTATCGTAATTGGAGCTAAATAAATTTGCACCCCTCCTCTCCCCCACCCCCCCAATCTAATTTACTGCCTACAGAGCTGCTGTTGTAGGCTGCGAAGGTGAGCCGGTGTGCGTGTACTAACAGCTCTGGTTAAATGCGGGAGGGCAGTCAGGTTTGTACCCTCACAGGGAGCTCACTATTCCCAGAAGAACGATGTTCCAGTCTACCAGCCCCCTTTGTAAGTCTATAACAGTCAGTAAAGTGGTAGAAAATTATTTCTTGCCCCCCCCCTCGAGTTTTATCACTTTTTGATGTGCTAAATTGACCCATGAAAGAGTCTGATAGCTGCCTGACTTGTCACAAGATGAGCAGTGACTGGAAATGACGCTTCACATAGTCTGTGTTTTCTCTGTTGAGGTGGCGATGTCCCCAAGCACCCTGTTAGGATAGGGGACCATCACCGTAGGGCCATCACTGGAAGATGATCTCTTGGTGATTCACAGATCTGAGTGGCTTCTGTCTTCTTGGGGTGAAACTTTTTTTTTTTTTTTTTAATTGGAGAAACTGTTTTCAGAAACTACGGTTCTGGTACTGCTACAACAGGAAGCCTTTTTGTAACCTGTGTCAGTAACAGGTTATTTGCGAGCAGGTCTGGGCTGTTCTGGGAAAAGCACTTTTTTGCAGTAGTGCTACCTAGGAAAGATCAGTTTAGACTTAATATTAGAAACGTGTTTCAAACCCTGTATGTCATTGCCCATCTTGCAAGAATTGCTAGCGTTAGTTTTGATGTTAGGGCTTGCTAAGTGCCTTTACGTACCCCTGACCTGAGGTAAACTCAGTCAAGGCATGAACGTATAAATACTGATGTAGTTGAGGCCAAATAGCTGTGAAGGTAGCTGCTATGGAGGGAGGAACCAGTGGTGTAACTGGATCTGCAGAGCTGTGAGCTGCTGCAGTCCTTGGCAGGACTTCAGGAAAGGTCCGTGGTTCCTGTGGATGAGGTGAAACACGAGGATGGAGGGAAGCAGGCCGGTGCACAGCGCCCTCTCCTCAGGTCCCATGCAGCTGACAGCTTTCTTGGGTTCCCCTTGGGAACTATCCCTAGTTGCAATTGTTCTGGCAGTTGGAACAATGTCTTGAATCCATGTGTTCCTAATGAGCCTTACCAAGTAAGGTGCTTATTAACTGCCCAAAGCAGCTCGCAAAATAATCCAAAAATAGCACAGTGACTGGTTACTTTATCACTTTGCTGCAGATCTGATTAGGATACAGCAGAGTGCCTAAATTTTGCCACATGAGCAGTGTATTAAGTCTTCCAAGAATGCTAACATGAAATGGTTGGTTGGATTGGTGGTGGTTTTGTGGTTCCCCCCCCAAAGCTTATTTTTTGTTGAAAAACTAAAATTTGTTTGATATATTTGGGGTAGTTTGATTTTTTTTTTTTAAATTTTTTATTTTTTAAAATTATTAGTATGTGATCAGCACAGGTCACTTTAATTTACAAGAGACATCTGGTTGATTAGGTAGTTTCTTCCTCTGCTATTAGCGATTAGGTCTCCAACTGTTCATCCTCTCTAGCCTTGTGTTAGTGTCTGAGAAACTATTGATTTACACCAATGTCAGTCGTTCTGATTCGAAAATGCATTGAAACTGGTTCTGGGAGACTGGCAATGGTACAGCTATTTTAACATTTTGCATATGGTTTTTCAGTATTTTCACACTCAAGTCATATTTGTATTGTGGTATGTTATTAAGCTCTTACTAAAAATCAAAACAAAAACTAAAAATCAAAACAAAAACTAAAAATTGATGCTCAACACGTGCAGAAATAATGAAAGCAGCTGCCTTTTCTTGCTGTGGTATAAAACTAAGATGAAAGTACTGTATATGAAGCAAGATTTTTGTGTGAGACTTTAAATGTGCGAGTCTCTGGAAGTAGAGTTGCAAACGTAAAGAAGAGCTGAAAGGCAGTAAGAGTTGAAAAGAGGGGTGAAAAGAACAGACTGCCCCAATATTACCCAGCTTGTACCCCAAGTAAAGTATATGTAATTAATTTTAACTAGTGTTTGCATAATCGGTGTTAAAAGGACAGACTTTTTTAGGGATTCCTGTATGCAAAATGTACTTCCTTGCAACTTGATAGAGTATTTGTGAATGGGGAATTAGCACTGATTTAGGTTCAAGAGGTGCATTGTTGCAGGCAATGTCCTGTAAATATATACAAGTGAGCTTGGCAGGCGGTGGTCAGGGAGAAAATGATCCATATCTTTACCAACGTGTCGAAAAATGGAGGTGTAAAACTTGGAGTGGGGCCACTTCTGGAAGGTCGGCACAAGGCTGATGTGCTTACCTCTGCCTGGGTGTTGTCAGGCTCTTCTGAGGCGGAAAGTTACAGCTTGCCAGAAGCCACGTGGAGTGTTTCTGCAGCGTTTGTTGTTTGTAAGCGCAGTTGCTTCAGTGGTAGGTGGCATTTTTACCCATTTTGATAGGTCTTCAGAAGGGAGGACTGCTGCTAAATTTAGGGGAGTAATTGAAAAAGAAAAGAAAACTTCGTGTATGTAGTTATCAACAATATATAACGAATAATCACTTATGCACACAGTGGGATTTTCTGCCAGTCACCAGGTCACACAAAATTGTTGCAATTGGAATAATATTTCTAGCATATTGGTGAGGCAAAGTGCCTTGTGCCGTCTCGGGGCAGAAAAAGAAAAATCCTGAGGTACTCCTTGTAGATAAGGGTGAATTTTCCCAGAAGTCAGTTTTGCATCAGAGCTGATGCCCGCAGGGAGTCCTCAAGCTGCCTGGCTGGACGTAACCTGCAGTTTGAGTGCTGCAGAGGGGAATCTGACTGTAGGGACATGTTTTGCTATGACTTGTAAATAGCTCCTCTTTGTAGCAAAAATGCGTATCGCTGCTTTACGTCACTAATTTTCTGCTTGTTTAACGTTACAGTCCTCTTATTTTGGGACCGTTGTCTGGACTAACCTAGGAATCTTGCTTCCTCGAGCCCCGAATCGTAGCCTGCTGTCCTAGCTGTCATGTTTATGCCTTGGCACACAAGATATAAGAATAATGATACCTGTGAGTTAGCCAGTGTCGTGCATATCCGCTGAGATGTGGAGCTCATGTGCTGTGTTCCCCAAACCCGCTCTTTCTCCCTGGTGCCCATTGTACTCGTGTGTTCGCGCTGCATTCCACTGGGCACCCACGGCTTGGCTCGGACACCGGCGATAGTGTTACAGAATATTTACATATCAAAAGAGAGAAGAAATAACACGAGTTGCTCCTGAATAGCAGTGCTCTATGTAGCTCTCCAGACTCCTGTTAACATTTTTCACATAATGGGGCACTTAATGAATTTGCAGATGCCCTGATTTGATTTTTTTTTTTTTGAATTAGAAACTGTCCCTTTCGTGGGATGTTGCGTGATAGGACTGAATATGACGATAGATTACTGCTGGCATGAGAAAGATACGGGGAAGTATTAGGGGAAAACAGAGGAAGGAAGATGAGACTGGGGCACGGAGCGGGAAGGGGCAGCAATGGCTGTATGACAGGCATGTTTCATTTCTACGGCATATTTAAAGCACTGGTAGTGTTGAACAGATAATGTCTAATTACGAAATAGTGGTTTTTTTAATCTTAAAATATTACTGAAAATAGAGGAAATTATGTCTGAATTTGGGACAGATTCTGAAATGTAGTTCTGCTCTCATTAGAGTATGAGTCAGGTATCCTCCTTGTTTACTCTGGCGAGCTGTCATAAAACTACAGTGTGTTATGTTGAGTAATTCCATGAGCTTGTATTTGCAGATCATGTGGGCCACTGGTGGGACGGCATTATTGCTGCTCGGTTGGAATACCTGCTTGCTTAATTGTTCTGCAGATCTGCATATCTGTTCTTGTCTAGAAAACATTAATGACTGCGGTAATACTAAGTACCAGCTTTGAAACAGACGTTTTAGGTTTGAATTTGTCTGGTTTGGGGTAGAGCAGAGCCAACTTTCTGTTCAGCTGTGGTGCTTCTACTCAAAACAAACAAAATCCTTGTGCTACCTTACTTGAAATTACTTTTAAAATAGAACTGAAAGGCATCTCAGGAAACCTCCTGTCTCTCATAGGTTCAGCTATACGGAAGTCATTACTGACAGCTTTTTTTCACAACAAGGTAGACAGACTTTGGTGACAAAGATGCTGCAGCCTCTTGTGGCAGTCTGTTTTGGTGGTTAACTGTCCAAATGTGGGTAACGTTTTTTTTCGGTATTTAATCTGACTTGCCTTTGCTGTAGTTTAAGATCTTGTTAATTGTAATTTTTACAATAAACTGTGTTTCATGTAGAGTTTTTTTCTTCTCTGATTTCAACTACCTTCTCAGTGAGTTGACCGGATGACTTTTATGGCTGTGTCCTATGATCTCTGCAGTTAAAACGTGATTATGATAGTACAATTGAATTATTTTGTGGTTTTTTTCCTAATATTTTAGATTTAGTATACAACTTCAAAAATGATAAAATGATTTTTCTAACTTGGCAAACAGGTTGAATCATTTATTTTGGACCAAGAAGATCTTGATAACCCAGTACTTAAAACCACGTCGGAGTTATTCTTATCGAGTGCTGCAGAAGGTGCGGACTTGAGAACCGTGGATCCAGAAACACAAGCAAGACTAGAAGCCTTACTGGAGGCAGCAGGTACTTTCTTTGTATCATGTTTTTCCGAACCCAACTTGCACATAATTCTTACAGGTGTTGAGGGTTGCTTGGTCTACTCTTTCTGTATATACGAAGTTAGAAAAGTTCATTTGAATTAAATGGTTATTTCATTGACCAGATGAGATTACGTGTGTTACCAGAGGGAGGATTAAAGGGGGTGAGAATGGAAGGAAGTATACTTGCTAAAATGTCACTTTTTTCTGTGGCTTTGGTCAATATGTAATTATTAATTCATTACTCACAAAATTTACAGGTGAAATACTTGTTTCTCTGTTTTGACTTTCACAAAAATATTTTTCCATTCTGTAGTTCTGAGATACAATTGTTGGAAAATATGTATTTAATGTTCATGTTTCAGGACTGGACTAGGTGAACGTAGTGCCACTACGTTTGTTACTTTTATAGTGAAAGCTTGACTAATTTAAGTCTCTCTGGGGTTTGTGACTCCCGTGTTTGCAATGGATTTGCAAATTATCTGTCAGTTTCAAAATCCCAAGGACAAAAAGATGTAAAACCCCTGCTTTGAAATAAATCCGACCTGATCATTATGGGTGCATACTCAGACTAGTAGTAGTGTGCTGAAATTAGAGTTTTCAGACTTTAGCTTTGAACACACTTAAGAGACAGATGAAATAGCATTTATTTTTGGGGATGTTTAGATGTAAAGCTATTTACAGTTTTAGAGGGAAAACTTCATCCTGAGGAAGCAAAGGGGGCAAGGGACTCAAGCTTTGGGCTATCTTTGCATTTTGAATTTGAAAAAAAAAAAAACAACAACCCAGCTTGCAACATAGCATAGCTTTTGTCAGCAGAAAGTTGCAGCAGACTAATTAAAGGTGGACCTCTAAAATTATTCTAACCTCATGTAACTCTTAGGGACTGAACTTTGCTTTGCAGGGAAGATAGACTATTTCTGGGATACTCCGGACACTAAGAGAATTTGAATAGTCTGATCTCCTTTTAAGCACTTTTAAAAATGAAAATCAGTTTCGGTTTCTCTCATGTATCTGATGGCTGGTATGTCCTAAAATCTGTTGCTAGCTTTATAAATTGTCAGTGGAGATATCTGATGTCTGGTGTTACAAGGGCAGTCAGTCTAGGGTTGCGGTGTTCAAAATGATTTCATGGTATTTAACAAATTTAGAAGGTACCACTGCTTCTTGTAGTCCCTGTCAGAATGGTTTCTTTAGATTTCTAAGCAGTACTTGGCCAGTTGTCCCCGGGATTAGATGGTGTGTTTTTAATCTGAGGTTTCCACACTTTGATTCCCCAAGTGCTTGGAGTAAGGATGTAGAAAATGGGCAGAACAGAAGGAACCTGGAAAGAAGAGCAAATCAAAAAAAAGAGTGGTTTTGTTTGGGAGCTCCCTCTCGAAAAAGACGGGACAAAATTAATACCACTTGATGAATGTGTGAGATCAGAAGAAAGTTCTCTATTTAAGCAGCACTTGTCTTTCCCACTGTGAATTTGAACACTAAAAATATCATTAGGCTAACCTAAAGGAGACCCTAAGAATCTGGTAGTTTATTAACAAAAGCCATAATTTGAAAGTGAAAAAGAAGCTAGTGTTTCTGGGACATGTTCTAATATCTTCACTGGATTTCTCTGCCTGGTTTGGCTAAAAATACCTGTGTAACCTTAAGTGAGCTTCTAGGCTTCCATCATTGCAAGAAACAAAGCAGCCTGGTGTTGGGATGTTGTATTGGTTTGCACTTTGTCCAAACCAAGTGATTTCTTCGTATTATTTAGTTATTTTAGTCCCCAGCATTGCAAAAGCAGATGGCAGAACTATTGCTCGAACAAGTAGTTTAGCTACATCCTTGTCTGATGTGGTTTCCAGGGTAGCTTGGCCTTCGTTGTGATGATCCCCTCTCCTTGTGGGAGGCTTTATCCTAATGTACAACCTAGAGGAAAATTGGTCTTGTGTTTAGTGTCTCAGGTTTCTTAGGGTTTCTCACATGCAGGATTCGTGGCTGCGTCATTAGGACCTTAATGAGTATGACTTGCAAAACTCGTTTTGCTCATTCTTCGTGAACCCTTTAGTGCTCAGATCTCACATGGACATGCTGTTTGTTAATTCGGGGAGGTAAGTTCTAGCAACTGTAGCCAGATGGGAGTTCTTCTTCAAATTTCTTATGCAGAAGTGATTTTCAACCATCGCACTCTAAGATTTGTAGGAGTTTTGTTTTGGTTTTAAGTAGCTGTCTTGATTTGAGAGCCAGTTAGGCCTGCTTATGCAAGTGTAGAGGACAGAGGTTAGTTGAACTGCCTAAAAATGTTTATATACAGTATATTTACCCATCATAAGAGTGCTGGATATTTTTTTGCAGTTCAACCTGTTTATTTCCAAGAAGACTTAAAATATTTTGTGGTTTTGGATGCGGAGGGTGACAGACTTAAGTGGAATTTCTGGCAAGAGGATTGTGCCTTGCCCCCCTCAGCATAGCAGCAAGTATACGTACATATACATACGCACACGAGCAGCGGTTAGATTCCTTATGTTTACTATGTCTTCTGAAAATCTGGCTGATTAGCTTTAGTTTGGACAACCATACTTCCATCTGTAATCTGTTTAAGCAAAGCACAGGCACTTTGTTAATGAACAACTACTATCTTTAAACAACAGTCTGTGATACTTTATGAAAAAAAAAATAGTTTTACATTCTGAAGACTGAGAGGCTTCACTGTTCTATGAATGTGATAAATATGAGTTGTTTTCATCTTCAGAAATTGAAGATAAATTGAAACAGTTGAATCCTGTTCTTGGTGATGTTATCCTAAACAAACAGAGTCTTTCGTGTACTTTCAGTTTGATTCCTAGTGACAAAGAAGTGATTTATAGGGAAAATAACCTATGGAAAGAGAACCATACTCTTTGGACATGTTTCTGTTTTTCAGACTGTAATTAAACAGATTCTTAGTGTTCTGACTGTGGATTCATATTCTGCACTAGAAACATTCAGCTCCACTGTTAATTAGGCTACTGTTGATTTCTTAAAATAATACTCCACG
Organism: Larus michahellis; assembly: GCF_964199755.1. Classification (NCBI taxonomy): domain Eukaryota; kingdom Metazoa; phylum Chordata; class Aves; order Charadriiformes; family Laridae; genus Larus; species Larus michahellis. The sequence goes on along the minus strand of NC_133906.1, from coordinate 607,401 downwards.
TCTGAACAGTCAGACCTGGTTCTTTTGTGGATCTTCAGTGAGGTTACCTATTAGATTTCCTTTGTAGGGGCAGTAGTTGACTGCTGGAGGATGAGAGCTCGTTGCTGCTGTGAATGAATGGGTATAGTGTTCAGAGCTCCTGCTCTTGGCAGGTTCCTCCGTGGGTCCCTCAACATGTGTTCTTATAAGGGCAAACTCACCTTCAAAGAGTTGGAGAAAATTTGACAGGTTAAAGCTGTTTCATTTTCTGGTCCCGCCTTTTATAGGCATCAGGAAGGGAAAATGACTTGCTTATATAGTGCAGTCCTGTTTCTGGAGTACAGGTTGTTTCTTAAAGAGGACGAAGAAAGGTGCTGGCTGAAGCATGTGGTCAAATAAAAACCCCAGCTGCCTGTTTAGTGTATTCTGCACCCAAACCACGTAATTCCACAGAAAGTTGTAAAAAGTCAAAATGTTAATCCCTGCAGTTGAAATATCCTGTTTGTTGTGTTTCAGCATGGTTTTGCTGAGTTTTCTGGGAAGTGACGTAGAATGTTACTGAACTGATTTTTAACTTGAGGAAATAGCTTGGGTGCCTGTGTCCTTACCAGCAGATCTTTTGAGCATGCTCCTTCTCAATCTGAATGTTGAAGCACTTTGACAATGAAGCATCAAAAATAGATGCAGAAGAAAGTAGTAAAGAACCTCTTTGTCTAGCATTGGAGCACTTGGTGCTCCTGTGGAGTACACAGGGAGGAGCGTTGTTAGCAGTGAGTTCTTTAGGTGTCCTACTATTGTTTATAAAGAGGCTTGTGAGGAAGATCAGGGTGTTTTTGGAGAGGAATCACGTTCAGCCAAGGTTTTGCTTATTGAGACAGATGTGAGTAGCCCATCCTTGTGTTCAAACAGGGAGCAGAGTTATATACATCCTTCTGTTCTGTTGAAGTACAGGATTAAAGGTGACTAGAGACCCTCACATAGATGGTTTGGTGTATTTGAGACTATGGGGAATTAAACGCGCTGTAAATGGTGAAAGAGAAATCCAGTTTGAATAACGAGTGTCTGTTAATACCTGGTGCGTTTCAGTAGTTGACTCAGGCATGAGGGCTCTTTAGGAAGCTGGCAGGATGCGGGGGGTGGGGAATGGGTTGTGTATTCTGGAACTGGGGAATGCAGAAAGTGGAAGTAATCACCTACTTGGTGGAAATACAGAACGCAGGTCAAAGTATGAATGGGCCCAGATAAAATCTGCCTGCTTTAGGATAAACTGAAAGGACAGGGTGAGATTCAGCAATTGTAAAATTGAATGCCTTCCAGTGTGTGTATATCTCTCTCTATTTACTCACTTTCCAAGCTGCCGACCACATCTGCTTTTTTTTTTTTTTTTGTGATGTGACCAAACCCATTCATTATTCACTAATAGCAAGGGTTTTTTTGATTAAAATAAAATGAAGTAAACTATATTTGTTTCCCCCAACATTAGACGGCTTGAATGCAACAAGATAGAATCACAGAACGTGTTGGGTTGGAAGGGACCTCTAAAGGCCATCTAGTCCAACCCCCCTGCAGTCAGCAGGGACATCTTCAACTAGATCAGGTCGCTCAGAGCCTCATCAAGCCTGGCCTTGAATGTCTCCAGGGATGGGGCCTCCACCACCTCTCTGGGCAACCTGGGCCAGTGTCTCACTACCCTCAGTGTAAAGAACTTCTTCCTAATGTCTAATCTAACCTGCCTTGCTCTAGTTTAAACCGTTGCCCCTCGTCCTGTCACTACATGCCCTTGCCAACAGCCCCTTCCCAGCTTTCCTGGAGCCCCTTTAGGGACTGGAAGGGGCTCTAAAGTCTCCCTGGAGCCTTCTCTTCTCCAGGCTGAACCCCCCCAACTCTCTCAGCCTGTCCTCACAGCAGAGGGGCTCCAGCCCTCCCAGCATCTCTGTGGCCTCCTCTGGCCCTGCTCGAACAGCTCCATGTCCTCCTTGTGCTGAGGGCTCCAGAGCTGGATGCAGCACTCCAGGTGGGGTCTCACCAGAGCAGAGCAGAGGGGGAGAATCCCCTCCCTCAACCTGCTGGCCACGCTTCTTTTGATGCAGCCCAGGATGCGGTTGGCCTTCTGGGTTGCAAATAGATAGACCTGTGATCCAGCACTACTGGGCAGTGAGCTGTGGTCTAAAAGAACAGCTCAAAAGGTGGACAGTTTGCTTTCATCCTGCATTGGAAAAAACCCTTGGAAAGCGTCAGAGACTGGGCTAGATACATTCTTTGATCAAGAAGGTTCACGTGTGGACCTGGTGCTTCTTTTCTTAGGACTCAGGAGTAATTTGTGATTGAAATGGAGGTGGGCACCTAATCATCAGGAACTTAACCTCTGAAGGGTTATCCAAGCTCCACTTCAAACTGTAGAAGTTCAGGGCTGCAGAAAACAGACAACTCATGTTTGTCAATTTAATGGCTGTACCTCTGTGCTCGTGGAACGTAACACACGTTTCTAGATCCATGTCAATGTTCTTGAATGAAAAAGAAAAATAGGTTCTTTATTGGGGGGAACCCAAGAGAGGATTGCTGGAATTTGAGCAAAGATGGAACTTTATTGTAAAAAAGTAGCAATATCAAATTTGAAGTGTGTTTAGCTGCCTTCATCATGGCAGAAGTCTTACCCTTAGTGCAACTATTTTTACTGATACATATGTATTTTTTTTTAAACCAAGAAAGGCTTTTCACCCTAATTTTATCTGTTCTGAAATACTTGGTGTTATATGGATACAGTATGCAGCTCAAATAAGAGGAACAGTTTTCATTAAGAAAGCTCAAATAGGCTTTGTTCTCGGCGTTTCTTTAGAGATGAAAGCTGTACTACTACTGAAATCAGCACTGTCATGTTAACTGGAAAACTTTTGCTTTTTGAGATACTGGCACATTACAGTGACTTGCTTATTTCTTTTCTTCACCATCTAAAGATTCAGAGTGGGAAGGAATATATGGTATGTGAAATGTACAGGTATATTGTGCTTTTGAGTAAGTTGGATAAGCTGTCTGAATTTTGTGCATGTAACTGAATTATTAATATTAGATTTCTCTGAGGTTTTGCATGATTTAAATATCTTTTTTTCTAATCTAGTAGGCTTTTAGATTAGAAAATGTCTAGTCTAACCCTGCTCTTACTGAAATTAACTTCCATACTTTGAAAGTGTGTTAAATATACCAACTTCATATTTTTTGGCTCTTTTTCCGTTTGATTTTGCTGTGAAGAACCATTTCATTGTTGTAACACTTAAATTGATACTTTTAGGTATCATATAGCTAAATTATCGTGTGGGATCTGAACACTGTGCTTTTGGAATTCCTTGGCAAAGGAATTTCTTTGACTCCGAGATTTTAACTTTTCTTCAGTAGGGATGGGGAGTGGGAAGAGACGAGACAAAGGGTTATAATTTCTAATTTGTGAAGTATTAACATTGGCCAGGCTAATCCTCAGTCTCTTAAGTTGTCTGCATATTTATATATATCTATATATCTGTCTATATATATCTCAGAGGTCATTGTTAATCAGCCAGTGCTCCACAGCCATACTGTAAACAACTTGTGCAGTTATCCTTTTGACGTGATTTTTTCAAAGTCCTGTACATGTATTTTTTAACAACTCTACTTCTCCTTTCTATTTTACTTCTGCCATATTTTATTTTTGATGCAAGTTGGATTCTTCTGCAAGATGAAATCCCCTTTGCTCTCCTCTTCCAATATGAGGATGTTCCTGGTTAAAAACTCTTTACCATTCGGTATTGTTTTCAGGACTTCTTGTTATATTAGGACTTGGAGTAGCCTCGGCCAAAGGAGGAAAGTAGGGGGGGTTTGAGCAGGAGAAGAAAAAGCAGTGCTTTATTGACAGGCCTGTGCAATGCTTGAATTGAGATGGAGGTTAGCCTCTACCAAGAGGAGATGCTACTCTTTTTTTTCTTTTTTTAAATAAAAATGTATGCTTCCTTTATCCATCAAAGTGAAAATAATCGCGTTCAGGCTTTGCATTGGGATGCGGAAGCTTGCACTGGGCTCCGGGTTGCTGCTGGCAGTGTAGCGCTGTGGTGTGTGCTGGGGAGCTGTGCCCCTTCCAGGCTACGGGGGCTCAATTGTGCGACGGCCAGTACAGGAGCCAACAAACTCCTGTTTGTTGACAGTACCTTGAAGTAAGGTTTTGTTTTGGTTGTCTTGAGATTTGTGCTAGAGTTGGTAAATAAAGATCTTGCACAGCACTCTAGCAGGTAAGCTGGTTATGTGGGGCTGTGATATCAATCGGGTACAGGAAAAAAAAAAAAAAATTAGCTCAAACCATAGGTTGGTTAAAGCTAATATCTGGTAAAAATTGCTGTTGACCCAAATGTCTTACCACAGAATTTATCTTATTTAAGCACGGTATAGTATTTTTTTCAGTGTTGTTCTGTGTCGTTCACGTGCATGCTTGCTCTCTCTGAGCTGGTGGCTGCTGACGGTTCTTTGTGACGCCAGTGTGAGAGGGGAGGTAGGTGTTAACCTGGTGGAATGGAGCAGTTACTGCATTTGCAGGCTTGAGTTCATCAAAATGTAACTTGTCTCCCTGAATGCATCAGGAGAGCGAGGAAGGAGTAAGCAGGTAGAAAAGCCTGTGTATCTTGCTTGTATCTCCTGCAAGAAGACTCTATTAATAGTTTATTTAAAAAAATTACTTATGCAGACTTGGGGTTTAAGTTTGCATTTTTGATTGTTTCTGCGTTTGTCAGTCATGTAGTTTCCTTAGCGCGTGGTGATAAAACCAGGGTTTAGAATTGTTCAGAACAAAGTCTGAGTATTAAGTGAACGCTTCATAGTGTGCAGAAGATGGAATCTGGATCTCCTCACTCAGATTTCAATTTTTTTTTTTTTTGATGTGCTGTAGCTTAATGACGAAGTGTGGTGGCAGTAACTAGTGCCAGCCACTTGGCTCCGTACTAGCCAGACTGGTAAGTCAGGTTGGTAGTCTGAGTGTGTAGCCGCCCCTTCTGGGGCTGATTGGAAGTATACGGTGAGATGTAACATAATTATATTGGAAGCAAGGCTGCTTGCTACGTGTTTACATAAGAGCTGCTTAAACTACGGAGCTGGTGTGCTGTGATGAGTGGTTGGGACACGTGAGAGGAATTAACCGAGCTCTTGTTGTTGGACCTACGATACATTGTTCTTCTATCAGTTTTATAACTGTATTAAATATTTGTTGGTTTTTTTTCTTTAAAGTGTCAGAAGCAACAGATTGTAATGAGTCAGTAATACTTTACAGGATATGGTGTAACAGGTGAATCTGCTTTTTGCAGTTGGTAACTCACCTGTGACAAAATATTTCTGTTGTATATTTAGGAAGCAATTACAATAAACAAATAATATATGCATAGTGTAAATTATCAAATTCTGCTTATTTCTGTAAAGTCAAGCTAGTTTTTACCAGATTAATGAAAAATAAAATTATGTAAAATATACTGCCACTCATCTTTGATTCTACTTATGGAAGCAAGTGTCTTTTGCAATGAGGCATGAGCACCTTCATTGCCTGTTATAAATTATTTTCTGCCTTTTTAAAGACCTTATTTTGAAAGCTGAGGACTTAAATCTCTTGATTTAAAACAAGCTGTAGTACATAAAGTATTTTGCACAAAAATGGACTTTATATGATCATAAAATCATAGAACGGTTTAGGTTGGAAGGGACCTTAAAGATCATTATTCTACCCCCCTGCCCTGGGCGGGGACACCTCCCACCAGCCCAGGTTGCTCCAAGCCCCGTCCAACCTGGCCTTGAACCCCTCCAGGGATGGGGCAGCCACAGCTTCTCTGGGCAACCTGGGCCAGGGGCTCACCACCCTCACAGCAAAGAATTTCTTCCTCAGATCTAATCTAAATCTCCCCTCTTCTAGTTTGAAGCCGTTAGCCCTCGTCCTATCGCTACATGCCTTTGTAAAAAGTCCCTCCCCAGCTTTCCTGTAGGCCCTCTTCAGTACTGGAAGGCAGCTATAAGGCCTCCCTGGAGCCTTCTCTTCTCCAGGCTGAACCCCCCCAACTCTCTCAGCCTGTCCTCACAGCAGAGGGGCTCCAGCCATTGGATCATCTTCGTGGCCTCCTTTGGACCCGCTCCAACAGGTCCATGTCCTCCTTGTGCTGAGGGCTCCAGAGCTGGATGCAGCACTCCAGGTGGGGTCTCACCAGGGTAGAGGGGTGGAATCACCTCCTTCAACCTGCTGCCCACTTTTCTTATGATGCAGCCCAGGATGCCGTTGGTTTTCTGGGCTGCCAGCGTGCGTTGCCGGCTCATGTTGAGCTTCTCATCCACCAACACCCCCAAGTCCTTCTCTTCAGGGCTGCTCTCTATCCATTCTCTGCCCAACCTGTATTTGTGCTTGGGCTTGCTCCGACCCACGTGCAGGACCTTGCACTTGGCCTTGTTGAGCTTCCTGAGGCTCATGTGGGCCCACCTCTCCAGCCTGTCCAGGTCCCTCTGAATGGCATCCCTTCCCTCCAGCATATCAATCGCACCACACGCTTGTGTGTTGTTGGCAAACTGGCTGAGGGTGCACTCAATCCCACTGTCCATGTTGCCAACAAAGATGTTAAATAGTACCAGTCCCAGTACCAACCCCTGAGGAACACCACTTGTCACTGGTTTCCACTTGGACATTGAGACATTGACAGCAACCCTTTGAGTGTAGCCATCCAGCCAATTCCTTATCCACTGAGCGGTCCATCTATCAAATCTGTGTCTCTCTAATTTGGAGTCCAGGATGTTGTGCAGGACAGTGTCAAAAGCTTTGCACAAGTCCAGGTAAATGACATCTTTTGCTCTGCCCTTATCCATAAACACTGTAACACTGTCATAGAAGGTCACCACATTTGTCAGGTGTGACTTGCCTTTGGTGTTGGCTGTCACCAATCACCTCCTTATTTTCCATGGGCCTTAGCAGAGTTTCCAGGAGGATCTGCTCCATGACCTTGCCAGGTACAGAGGTGAGACTGATGGGCCTGTGGTTCCCCAGGTCTTCCTTTTTTCCCTTTTTGAAAATGGGGGTTATGTTTCCCTTTTTCCAGTCAGTGGGAAATTCACTGCACTGCTGTGACTTTTCGAATATGATGGAAAGTGGCTTAGCAACTTCATCTGCCAGTTCCCTCATGACCTGCAGATGGATTTCATGTCCTGTGGACTTGTGTATCTTCAGGTTCTTTAGATGGTTTCATGCTTGATCTTCCCCTACAGTGGGTGGTTCTTCATTCTCATAGCCCCTGCCTTTGCCTTCTGTGACTTGGGCGGTGTGGTTAGAGCCCTTGCTGGTGAAGACTGAGGCCAAAAAGTCATTCAGTACCTCAGTCTCCTCCATATCCTGGGTGACCAGGTCTCCTGTTGCCTTCCAGAGAAGGCCAGCATCTTCCCTAGTCTTCCTTTTGTCACTGACATACTTACAGAAATTTTTCTTGTTGCCCTTGATGTCCCTGGCCAGATTTAACTCTGTCTGGGCTGTAGCTTTCCTAACACATACTAGGGAACTTTAAAAAAAAAAAAATTACTGCATTGCATATTGCGTTTATCCTCGTATGCATCAAGAAAATACTTGCTGTGGGGAAAAAGGCACAGTGCAGTTCTGTAACAACTTTTTTCCCCGTGTAACAAAGCATTATCTCAAAAACAGCAATTACTAACTTGTCATTTAGCCATTGACTTTTCCTCAAATTCTGTAGAGCTTCTTAAAACTTTTTCAAAAATAGGGCTGAAAGAAACCTCAGGAGATCTACTTTTACCTCCTTCTCTTCCTTATACCCAGGCAAATCCAGCTGTGCTTGTGCCATTCCTGGTGGGTGGCTTTAGGAACTGGGTAGACAGACTGTCTCCAGTGCTGGAAGCTCCACAGTGTGCCAAGCCAACTGCAGTCCTTGGGATGAGAAGGTTTTTCTGAGTATCAGTCCTCGGTGTTACATGCTGAAATGTAACTTGGGGGCGAAGGGAAGGAAGAAAGTTGTCATCCTAAAGCAATTGGTGTTTTTGTGAAGTGCTTTGGCTGCTTGTTTTATGCATCATACCCAAGTTCAGTGTGTTCTTTTCCGATGCAGCCATCCTTAGAACCGACTTGCAGACTGTTATCTTCTGCAATTCCTTTTTTTTTTTTTTTTTTTGCTAAATAACCATCAAATCTTTCGTTGCCCTTAACTCATATTATTTAGGCTTTCATCTGCTCTTGTTCTCCTCTGGAGTCTCTGTATGTGATCTCTGTTCTCCAGAGCTTGTTGCCCCAAATCAGTCGTATTACTCAAGTTGAGCTCTACTGATGCACGGAGAGTAGGAGGGTTATTTCATCTGTCCTGCAAGCTGTGCTTTTGTTTATATATCTCACTTTGTTGTCTGCCTTTTGCAGGAGAAATGTTGGTTTACAGGTTGAATTTGACTTCAGATCTACCAACGCTTTTCTGAAGAACTGTTAGCTGAACAAATTAGTCTGTATTTGTGCAGTTGATTATTCCTTTCTGCTTGCTTATTTCTTTATTTATTTACTGACACCCCAGTTTGGGTACGGCCTTTAAAAAACCTTGAATCTGAATCTTTGTAAAGGCTAAAATTCTGTCTTTGCTTTCAAAGAATTACGTGGCTTTTGAGTAGCAGAGGAAGATGACAGCGAGCAAGGATATTCTAACCATCCTGGCCTGACTTCCAGTTTGCTTTGCTTTGGATTGCCAAAAACAAGGAAGCAGCGTGTTTTGGGAGTCTTTGTAGGGAAAGGAGCATGTAGAAAGATTTAATAATGAAAAGAGAAGTTTGCAATGTGGCTGTGCTTTTGGCTATCAGCCTTCTATAATAGTGAGCACACTCAGTGCCTGATCTTCCTAAACTGTAGAGACAGAATTTGAGATAGAACAACATTATTTTAGTCTTCACACAGGTAAGAGTAAAGACCTGGAGAGAAACAACGGAAGAAGTTGGCTTTAGTAAAATCGTAACTGGCCAGACTTTTCCATACTCGCTATTAGAAGCAGCTCCACCCAGAAGCTGTCCATTGCATTAATGCGTGTTAGAGTTTCTCTCTGCATCCTGTTCCAAAGCAGCTCAGTAAAACTTGTGCTCTGTGGTGCCACATGTTGGGTTCTGTGACCTCTGATGGACAACAGCTCCACCCGAAGAAGCAGAGCTTCAGAGACACTGACTGAGGTGAAAATGCATCTCTTGATGCACCTGCGTCCTCTTCCCTTTTTGTTTTTGAACTGTAGGAGGATGCTGGGGAGGAAAAAAAAAAAAAAAGCTGTGATGATAGGAATCCCCTGGACTGTTCTTGTAGAGGGGTAGTTTTTTCAAGTGCATTAACAGTAGATTGCTGCGTTCTTTCCTCAGGTTGGGTCACTGCAAAAGAAATTCCTTGTTTTCGTTCCAAAACCTGTAGAATCTTGATTTTTGGTTGTTTTACACTCTGTAATCTACTGTGGTGTTCCCTGAGATCTTACTTTCAGGACGGTTTGTTATGCGGCGTGTATGTCATGGCAGTACACTGAAAGGCTGTGGATCTTCTTAGGTAGAGGAGCGGTTTTATGAACAGTTTCTCAAATGTTCAGTTTGAAACATGAATTTATGCACTGTTCTGTGCTATACACTGTTAGGGTGGTGATCTTTATTTTTTTTTTTTTTTTTATTATTAAAGAAGTGGTGTGCTTGGTCAGCCTCAGAAATGCTTGTGTATTTTGGCTTGCTTTGCCCTACGTAATTGGCTTAAACTGGGGGCTAAAAGTCTGTGGGCTTCTGGGTGAAGTCAATGATGTTACTGGCCCTTGAATTTTACTCTTAGTTCTTTGCTTGAAAACGTAAAAGCATGTTCAGATTTTTTTTTTCCCCAGATAGTCTCCGTGTACTGTACTGAGCCAGAGCCACTTTCTGATTCAGGAAAGCAATTACAGCCCATTTGGACGCAGTTTCCCACTGAATGCTAGAAATTTGGAGAAGAGAGTTCAAGTGGGATGTTTGCCTATAAATAGCATTCAAAGGTTATTTGAGTTCTTCCTGCGTCTCCGTCGTGCATGGGGGTCACTTCCTGGCCTTAGTCTCCATAGGAGTATGATACTTTTCTTCCATAAGCCTTAGGTTACCTGGGAAAATAATTCCACTCTTCTACCACCAAATAGGTGAGAGTGTCTGTAAAGTAACTTGTTTTCAAGGGTCAGAAGCCCTAAAGTAGATGAGACTTAAAATATTTGTCTTAGTTAGAATGCCAGATATCAAGAATAGGAATTTTGTGCACCTTTTTCAGCATGACTAACTTTTTTTTTTCTTCACTTGATGTTTCTCAGGGATATGTGGGGTCTCTCTTTGCTCCTTGTCCTCCCACAGTGGATGGTGCCATTCCCATGTTCCTCCTTTCCGTGTTTTAGTAGCAGTCAGCTCTTTGAGGTGTATCTTTCAGATTCTTGGAGGCAAGCAATTGTCAGGCTCGAAATGAGAAAATATTGGGTTTTCCTTCTGATAAGGCATGAAGGGAAGAGCCAGGAGTTAAAGAATAATTGCCTACTGTTAGCCTTGGTATTTTTCCGTAAAATACTGAAATAAACCTTGTAAATTTTTCCATGTTTGATGGCACAAAGTAAAGAATTTATTTTGAAGCTTTCTGTTCCGAGGTCATGCTTTCTGCTTCTGGATCACTTTCAAAGTTGCTGCCTTTATAGTTGCATGGGTAAATATTGTAAGCACGGCCATCTCAACTTAAATAAAATAAATTCCCCAAGAGTGATTTTGGGGGTTTAGTACTACTTTGTGTGTGAGCAACCAGAAACAATCTGATTCTTTTTTCTCAGTCTCTAGCCTGGATGCTTCCTTGAAATACAGGAGCGTCGGAGCTGATGTCCAAAGCTCTGAGTTCGGAGCCTACCTCCTTTGATTCTTGCTGGGGCACTCGGTAGACTGTACCAGTTCTTGCCCATCGGTTTAGCAGCGTCCGGTGCTGTTGGGATGCAGCTGAGTGTGTTGCTATGTCTGCGTGCCCTCATGCGTGGTGTGACGGGGCGTGAGCGGGGGACTGCCCGGCTGGAGGGGAGATGTGCTGAGGCTGCCATTTCAGTCTGCCTCCATTTAAAAGCTAAACAAAGCCGGGCAAACAATTCAGCTTGTGGCTGAAGTTTTCCCTTAGCTAATCACGGTAATACTGGCAAGCGTGATACAACTAGAAGAGCATTTAAGTGCATAAATGTATTTGAATACTTGCTGGTGCTGCAGCCCTGGAATAGATGTAGCAGGGTTGTTGCAGGAGGAGGTAGCGCAGGAGGGAAGAGAAGGCTGGCAATGAAAAAAGCATCAGGCACCCAAGTAGTTAGCTGCGATTTTGCTGCCATGGCGGATTTTCCTGGGTGTGAATCGCTGGCATTTATCTACGTTAAGGGTGGGGAAAAAACCCTAGAAAAATTCCTGACTTGGTAATTCAAAAATGAAGTGATAAACTCCTATTGTACTGTAATGTACAGTACCCCCTATTTAATCCTGGGGAAGCGCCAAAGCAAATTCATGTCCAGAGTAATGTAGATGTTTAGAAACTAGTGCTTAATGCCATCCTCGTCCTTTATAATTTCAATTAAAGTTAGCATTGTGTTTTGAATATTCCTCTCAAATGCAAGACCACACATTTTCTTACAATCAAAAACAAGTTAGAAAGGAGGCCTTAGTTGCCATGGGTAAAAGTATTTTTTTTTCCCTTAAAAAAATTAAAAACAACAAAACCAAACAAACCGGAACAACCCCCAGCAGTTTGCTGGAGCTGGTAGAATTAGCTGTTACTCTGTGATTGTTAAATACAGATACCCGCGTTACTGTCAGATGTGCTTGTACAATACTGCACTCGCTAGAACTAGTGTGTATGCCGAGGGAGGAGAGGCAGGGTGACTTTTCTATAGGATGCAGAATTTTCTTTTTTTTTTCCTAAATATTCCTATATAGATGCTTAGTGGGCAGATCTTTACGGACTGAGAAAATCTAGCAAAAAAGAAATTTGTGCTTGTGGAGATCACCCCCGGCTTGACAGGTGCCTCACACCAGTTGTAGTTACTGGGTTGCAGCTGTCCTGGGGTTAGAGCAATTTTTTGGTGAATAATTGTTTAGTCTGACTCTGTCCTGGTGCAGTTCTTACCCAGCAGTCCCGATGGGTGTCAGTCAGGGTTTGGTGGTTTTTTTGTTTGTTTGTTTTGCTAGGTTTTTCATTTGTTTGGGGTTTTTTTGGTGGGTTTTTGTTTTGTTTTCTTTTTTCTGGGCTGGTCTACCTTTGCTCTTAACCCATAACGTGTGAACAGAAGCTTTCTTCTCCTCCAAGGCCAAATTCAAATGTTTGTACTTGCATTTCATGTGTCTTGCAAGCGAAAACACAGATAGTTTGAATGAACCTCTTTTGTAGGAATCTGCTGCCACACATGGAAAAGATCTAGTTTAGCTTCATCTCTTTTGCCCTACGTTTTTCCTTTTTTTTTTTTTTAAAAAAAAAAAAAAAAAGCCAAGTTCCCTGAAGAAACTAAACTTTTTCCCAGTAAAAATCTTGGGGCTGAGGAAGGTGTTCCTTTCTCCTCTCTTTTCTGTCTTACCTCTCCATCTTGTTACCTCTTGAATATGCCAGCTGAGCAGATGCTCTGGCCTGCAGAGACGCTGTGGAATCAAAGATGAGATAAATTAGCGGTTACATGTCGACTGAAGCTCAGCTCTTAGTCGTAGGTAAGAACTTCAGTCCAGGGGTTCATATGTGTCATAGCTTTCCGTGCATGCCAAGTAGTTTTGTGTACTCACTAGGTTTTGGACCAAGGCTTAATTCTTCCAAAGATACTTCAAAACAAACAACCAACACCCCCACCCACCAAAAAAAAAAAGACCAAACAAGGAAAAGGAGAGAATGAGTGAACGCTCCAGACTAATCTAGAGAAGTTCATCATTAATGTCTGTTCAGTTCATAATTGTGTTAAAGTTTTGCTTCTCTGCTAGAGCAAATATGAACACTTTCTTGTACCTGAATATAATTCTTCAGGCTTTGTGTTGATCTGCAAGCACTCTCATATTCTGTGAGCTTTAGTTTGCTTTGTTTAAAGTAATTCAGCCGTTGAATTGCTGTTTAAATGATTGCTGCGACAGAACTGGCAAGTCTTCTTTTACTGTATTATTTAGTCTTTAAACTTTAGTCGTAGTTGTAGCTGCTTCTTTAAAGCAGGAAATAATCCAAGAGGCAGGTATCTCTGCCCTACGCTTATCTGCAGCGAGATGGGTGAAAAAGCTGTTTGCTGCTGGCAAAGTACATCTGTAACTGTGATGCAGGAGTAATTTGTGATGCTTCCATATTTACTACACGTAGTGCGTGTGGGTTCAGAATGTGTTTGGTTTAGTGATCAGCGTGATTGTATGCAGGTACATAATGAATCACAGAATGGTTCGGGTTGGAAGGGACCTAAAAGCCCATCCACTGCCACCCCCTGCCCTGGGCAGGGACACCTCCCACCAGCCCAGGTTGCTCCAAGCCCCGTCCAACCTGGCCTTGAACCCCTCCAGACAGAATGGGATGAAGGTGTCTTCAAGATCCTGGTTTGTGTGGGCGATCAGCCGTGTTGAGTTTCTTTATTAAGGTATTTCATTAGGAAACATAAAAATTGGGACATTCTGAATGACTGGCACAGGGGGAAGGTGCGTGAGGTGGTTGAGGTGGTTTAGTGGTTATTTGCTGTCACCATCAGGCAGGAATCTTCTGTTCCTGGCTGCACAGTTTTCTTTTGCCTTCCCAGTTCTGGTGGTGGTTAGAAAACACCCTTTGCTGGTTGAATTCATCTTGCTGTGCTGGTAGGAAGCCCCCTCTCCTTTTCCCAAATGTGAGTGCGGTGGGGTTGGTGGGAGTGCCTGGGGAAAGCCAGGGAGAGGAGGAGCCCTGAGTCATCGTCCTGGCAGTGGCCAAACGTTAGGCTGGCACACAAGAGCTCCTGCTATTTCGGCTTTAGAAAAGGTAACTCAGTTTTCATACAATGGGAGAAAATGGATGCCTCGTAAAAGCTTGGAAAAAAATCAAACTGAGAACAATTTAGAGTTACGCTGTAGCAAAGTCTGTCACGGTCAGGAATTTAAATAAGATGGAGTATGAGGAGATAGTTACATGGATAGCTTTTCTGGTATTATTCTTTCCTATATGAACTCTCATATGGTAACAAAACTCTCTCACAAGGTTTAAACCAATCTTTTATTTTAGTATTTTAAGTTAAAATATGTGTGGTATTCTATAGCTGTCAAATATCCATATTCTTTCTTGCATTCTGAAAACAAAGGAAATGGGTGGATCGGGTTGGTGGGGAGGAATTAGATGAAATTGCAGACTGTTTGGGGAGACTGGGATTTTGCTAGAAACATCTGTAAGTCTATCTAGAGCTGGTTTTTCATTGCTGAATTTGCTTATGGGGCTTCCAAGCTGTAGTGAAACTGGAAGCTGCTGGTTAATGTTGTGAATTACCTGGCTAGCTAACCTGGTATTGAAGTAACATGAGACAAAATTGAAATCTAACGAGGAAACTCTCAAAAGAAAGGTAAATGTTAATGCGTGTTAACTAGTTAAGCAAGAACTTGTGTTTGTGCTGAAGTATAGAAAATTAGTTTCCAGGTTTCGAGATACCGGAGTGCACTGATGTAAAAGCAGATGATCCCAAAAGGGAACCATTGTCATCAAAATGTTACCAAAATAACAGTAAGAACTAATTGTAGCTGGACAAATACTTCCTTGTTCTTGATTCTGAAAAAAGACCATCTTGCTGCTTACTGGAAAGCAGAGAGACACGTCGTCGAGTTTTTTGGCTCCTGTTCTGACAACTATATTAAAATATATGTAAATGCAAATATATTAAGAGTTTGCAGTGTCAAACAAGTGAAAAATTAGAAGCTGGAATTAAGAGGAGCTTTCTCCAATGGCATGTGTTACGTTGTGATGGCCTTTTGTGTCTTTTTTGGGTTTTTTTTGTTTTAATTTTCTTTTCAAACAGCCCCCTTCCCCTTGTGGATGTTGCTGAAGTGGGTGATTTCCTATTGTTTTTAAGAGTGGGGATTTGTGAAGAAAGGGATGTTTTGAGATTAAGACCATGAAATGCAACTCCAGAGAATAAAATTATATTTCTGCTTTTTACAGAAAATGCTTAGCAGATGATCTGAACATAATTTTTCAGATAGCATTGAAAATGTCATTTTTGTGTGTGATGGTTTCCTGTTGGGAATCTGATTTGTAGAAACCGAAAACTCGTCTGCTCTAAAAGTCTGTGGGGAGCTGTGATGATGACACATGAAATATTGTAACATGCTAATTACTGAAAAAAATTTCACTAAACTCTCAAGCTGTAGCTCTTAATTTCATGCTAAATGAGTTTTATTTAGCATGTCCAAATACTAATTGAGAAGAATAAAAATAAAAGTTGTAGCCAATGAAGTCTGTTTGTGCCGTACACTTGGTGATACAGCGGGGGAAATAAACCCAAACATTTTTATAGTGAAAGTTTGTGTCAAATGTATATAAAAGGATGAATTCTTGTCTTCGGCATAGTTACAACAGGGACGTTAAGGGCACAGTAAGTTTTCAGTGCACTGGCGCTAAGGTCACACTATAATTTTGATATTCAGTGCTGAAGATTACAAAGGCGCATGCTTGACTTTGAAAAGACCGAAATCCGTAATGTTGGGGATTTTTTTAGTGTTTTAGAAAACAAAGCTAAAATAAACCCCGCCATATTGAATTTCTACTACTCCCTGCCTTGGATGACCGGTTGAAAAGTGGAGAAGCGTTCTGGTTGAGCCTTTTCGCAAAAAGAGACTATAGGCTATACCTGCACTGAAATGTCTTCTAAATGCGAACTTTCAAAGGAACACCTTTTCCAGGGATATCAAGATAAGCAAAAAATGCCATTGGGGGTGGGGAGAGGTAAAATTTCTACAAGGTTTAGCTAGTTGTTGTCTAAATAGTTCACCGTTACACAATAAAAATGGTTATTCGTGGTCTGTGGTTACCATCTAGAGATGCTCTGGTCTTGTCTTTCCCCGGCAGGTTTTTTCTCCTAAGGGATTTGGGATTTGCCCCCTTCCTCCTCTCCTTTCCCAGTCAAACCAAATTTGTCTATTTTTACAAGCCTTTTGCCATCCCGAGGACATGTTTCAGATGTGCCAGCATTTTAAGTAGTAGCGCTGCTCTTGATTGTCTGATTGTGTCATCCCTTTGTGTCTGAAGCTCGGCTGCGCAGCAATGCATGCCTTCTTTCTGCCACCTGTGCCACCTCCTGGTGTCACATTCAGCCAGTAGAACTATTTGCTGAAGAATTCTTTTATTGGGAATTGGAAGATGGCAAAGGCTTACTCAAGCAGTTAAGCTGAGCCTTTCTGCTGTCAGATTGGCACCAGGTGTCTCAGCGATGCTGAGCTCATCATCCTCTGTTTGTTGGTACTATCCATGGGGAAGATTATTGTCCTCTGTACGGGTGCTCTGCTGGGGGAAAGGTGGGAGGTTTTCTGTCTCTGTATGGGATTTCCAGGCATATGGTAGGAGTTACTGGATTGAACCGTACAGCGTCGGCTGAGGATAGACCAGCTCCTCTAGAAAGAGCTTAGACCCGCTGCAGAGACCTTTTGCAGTTACTCTGCGCTGTGTGGCCACAGCCCCTCTCTGAGATATCCGGCGGGCTAGATGGCTAGGCACAGTTGCTCAAATGCATCCCAAAAGTGCCAAATTTAGTCAATGCACATGACCCAGCTCTGATGTACCTGAGTAATAGACACGACTTCCCTGAAGCAGAGGTTATTCTGTGTGCTGTGTGAAGGTGCTTCGAGCTTTCGCCTGGCTAGAGGTATGGCAGTGCTGGTTACGGGGCTTGACTACTGTGGAGCAGCCTTTTCATTTGGGTTAGTTTACTGAGAAATGCTGTTAACGCTCTGTAAATACGTCGATGTAAAGGACCGAAGCGTTAGGAAGGCTCCTCGCTTTGGCTGCGCGTGAGGTGATCGGCTGGTACCTCTGCAAGACTTTTTGCCTGTATGCTTTGTTTGAAAGCATCCCATGAGACAGTAACAGCTGAGTCTGTTCTAAGTGGTTTCTGGAGTGAGATATTTTGGGTGTAACTGTGGTGGTCTGCTCACCCATCCTGTTGTGTCAGCAAGACGCTTCATTTACCTTATTGCATGATCTGCTTCCAGCAAAAGTGCCGAGCATGATCTCTTGCTGAAGTCTTGTAGGGTTTGAGTTCCCCCCAAAATCTGGCTCTTGCAAGTGGGGAGAGAATAGCCAACAGAAGACTTGACGCTTATCTGAAGATTTTTCTATCTTAACGAGAAGCTGGTATCTTACTGACGACAGGGGCAGGGAGAGGAGTTTAAATATTTATTCATTGCATTTTTATCTTAAGAGATTTTGGGGGCAGAAGACAAGCTCTGTTTTTGATTACATTGGCTTTATAGTACCCTGGACTGTCACGCTTTGATAGGTTTACCACTAAAACCAACAGAAGGGACCAACTCCCTGTGGCAACAAGTAAACCGAGTAAACTTCAGGGTTACCATTTCAACCTGGGAATGTCATTGAGTTGAAATCTGGTAAATATAGCAGAATACGATGAGAAGGGACGTTCTCCTCCTCCCCCAGGTTTTCTATTTGGTTTTATCAGGTGATAAACGGTCTGCGGAGGAAGCTATCGAGCTGCAGCCTGCTCGGGCAAGCTGACCGTGTGTACAAGAGGAGTGCCCCGCGCTGTGACAGTGGCAGATCAAGCCAGGGCACTGGGGGGGTTGCACAGATCCCAAGCGCTGCTTCCCAGGGAACGGCACTGCCTTTAGAGAGGTCCATTTTTAATTGGCACGGTAATAAGGAATGATATTAGACTTTGAGAATTGTTACTAGGTGACAGTAGTCATGTCAAAGATTTCAGGAGGTGCTGTTGTAGAGCCTTTAGAGATCTGCATTTGGAATTATTCTGTTGGGAAGGAAAAGTCTTTTGGTTATGATATGGCTAGTAGTGGGACAAATCACTCTGGTACCTTATTTTGCCTAGTAAAAAGGAGACTATAAAGAGGACAAAAATTAGATCTGTGAACTCAGAGTATGTGCCATTTAGTCAGGTTGAATGATCCAGCCCTGCGGTATTGGAGGGAGCATTGTGAATTTTATCAAGAAGTTTAGTAATGGTCAACTGAGTTACAATTTAAGCACATTGGCAATGTATGGAAGCGATAGGAGAGAGCAGATTTGCAATTACAGTTTTTTCCTGCTGATGAAAGATGGTCTAGGGAACTAGTTTGGTCTAAATGAGGATTGATCGGGCCTGCGAAAACATGACCAATATGTGTCACTGTATTTTTATCTCCTTTGCTTTGCATTCACACCTGTCTTTTGGGAATAACTCTGTTAAATAGGGATTAAGGTTTCCTATCTTTGAGCATTACACAGTGCAAAAAGACTGATTTAGGAAGAATCTGGAGCAGGAAGAGGCACCCAACCAATTTAGTTAATGATATTTTCTTGTTCAAAATAATTATTGGCATTTAAAGAGATTCATATTATCTATGAAATGGCATGCTTGTTTAAGCACTAATGGGTAATCTCATACACAATGGCACGGTAATGTGTGATAATCTGTTATGTAGTGATTAAAAGGGTATTGCCAAGCGACTTAGATGTCTTTTTGAGGATGTCCCAGACCATAATCAAAGCGTTCTTGGATTGGGATGATAGGGTAAGAATATAAACAAGTTCGTTGCAACACGGAAGTATGTGGCATTTTAAATACCAGGAGTGAGAATTCAAAAACTTTGAAAGAGCATTTCTGGTCAAAGTTCATCTTTCTTATGGTCGATGTGAAAGATGAGGTAAAAAAAAAATGGTAAGAGGATATTTGCTACCAATGTATTTATTAAGGGCAGGTGTGTCAGGAGAAGACTCGTGTGGTATAAAATTGATGTCAAAATATGGGGTTTTTGAAAGGCCAAGTAGAATCAGCTATTCCTGGGCAGGGTTTATGTCATTATACAAATAACGTAAGCAATGAAAGGTAGGCAGGCAAAGTAAAGCATAGTGTCTGAAATAACTAGTCGGGGGGTTGGGTTTTTTTGGGTTGTTTTTTTGTTTTTTTTTTTTTTTTTCAGAGATATGGATGTTCCAGATGCACGATCTCTGCAGATCTCAGTGCAACTCTTCCTTGTACATCCTGAGGTTACAAGCTCCTGAAGGCTCCCCTTCACGCGTGGGTACTGCCATAGATGTGATTAGGGCCTGCAGGCATTGTGTGTATTCTTCAAAGGGTCACCAGAATCATACAGAAGTTTAAGTACGACATGCTTAACTTAATAAAGAGGGTTTTAAACTTTAACGACTTCAATGAAGAAATTTGTTTTAAAGGCCAAATGACTTACCCAAACAACCTGATGGCATAGTTCAGTCTATACTCTGACTTAAAACAGTTATTTTCCTTACACAGCAAGTAAACCTTCCCTTGTAACTCTAATGTTCTTTAGCTTAGCGTGAATTACATTTTTTAACAACGCTTTGTCTTAAAGTTTTTAAAAGCATATGAATTTTAGAAAGGTGATGACACTAGAATGAATTATTATATCTTTCTAATTCCTGTATACAGAGTGCTAGTCAACTTGCGGTTTCTTCCTTGAGGACTTTAAGCTGAGCAATCAGCATACGATAAAACGCATTTAAATATTTAAAACATATTCAAAAAATTGCAAATATATTATGTCCCTCATTCTGGTGTTGTAAATTAGATATCTTGATGTGGAAATGGTGAAACTTGAAAGTGGCTATTCCTTTTGATCTGCTTGGCTTTGGACTGTTTTTTACAAGAAAACAGAGCCAGCACAATCCACTCCCACTTTAGATGGACTGAAATAATTACATAATTTGAGTTGCGTCTAAAGTCTGTCTGTCTTTCCATTGCGGTGTGGTCACGTAATCATAATCAGTGGGACCCAGCTCTTTTTTTTTTTTTTTTTTTTTTTGAACTGGGGTCTGTTAGAAAACTGGTGATAATTACGCGCTACTAGCTCAAAACTGCACTTAAGTATTTTCTTTATCCTTGATATGAACTTTATCCATTTAGGGAGGGCAGAGCAACTGGTGCTTCCATGAGAATATTCCTTTTTTTGAAAGAGAAGGGAACAGAATGGTTGCCCGAGTGTGGGTATCTGACTTGTTCCTTTATTGCAGTGAACTTGAAACAACTTTGGCCAAGGTTATTCATGTTAGTTCTTCAAGCTTTATTGATGGCTTTCAACTTCTGTGTTCAAATTGTGGAAACGGACAAACGTGTTTTTCAGAGAATGTAATCTCTGATTCCTCATGGCAAAATCACACCAGTGGTATAAAGTCCTGCTCTTTTTTCCAAAGACACAAACCTGGTTGTGTTCCATGTTTTCTGAAGTGATATCTGTGTCTTTGCCTTGTTAAACTTAGGAACGTGACACTGAGAGGTTACCCTAAAACTCTGACCTTGGTACTTGCATGGTAGGAACATCCTGATGAGTCTGGAAGTCAACAAGGAAACCCGTGCTTCGAATCGGAGCATTGGTTATAGGTGCGTAGGTGTGTATCTGATGAGCAAGCTTTTCCCTCGAAAGGTGAGATCCATGTTCTAATACACCTCTGTGACCGACTTCAGGCTAATTTAAATAGTTTAAATATGGCACTAACACATGGAACATCTGGCATGATCTGCCGCTAAGTTCAGCCATGCTGTGTGCCATAGTTGCTTTGGGAAAAAACCAGTCACCTGTTCCAAACTCAACCAGTAGTTAGTTGTACCGGTCATTTCATCTCTGTTAAACTGTAGAATTGTTGACTTGTTTAAATTGGTGTAAATACCCTTTTCAGATGCAGCCTGAATCTGTGTACTATAGAATTGGTGGTTTGTGGCCCAGTAGAAGGATTAATCTGCTTGCAGATCTTGAAACTCATACTTTTCTCTCTAATTCTGAGATCTACGGTTTGTGTGTTGATGTGTTGGATGGGGAGGAGCTAGGTCATCTGTTTCCTGTCAGAAGAGACATAGAAAAGTTTTTGGGTTGGAAGTGACCTTTAAAAATCATCCAGTCCAAGCCCCTCACTGTGGGCAGGGACATCTTCCACTAGGTCTGGCTGATCAAAAGCCCCTCCAACCTGTCCTTGAACGTTTCCAGGGATGGGACATCCACAACTCCTCTGTTCCTAGGGATGGTTAAGAGCTCTCTCTTCAGTTGTTGGATAATGGTGCTGGCCTCGTCCCTGCCAGGGTTTGTGAACAGACTGCCATGTGGCTTCAGCAGAAGGTGCTCAGCTAAAGAACCGCCGCACAAAGGCAGACTGAAGGTGCATCTTAGCTCCGTGTGCCCTGCAGCGGCCAGCTGTGGACACTTGGGGGTAAAGCGGTAAAATCACAGTACAGGTGATAGTCTTTCCTCTCTCTGTCCATCCAGTAGTCTCTTGTTCAGGAGTGTCCTTAAATAGTGGCTTCCGGGACCACTGTTCTTAGTATTACTGCAAAGCCTGTGCCTTCTATGGACCTATCTAATCTATTTCTAAATTCACCTTTTTTGCCTTTGCATGGCAGCTCATGTTGTATGGAAGCACTTCCTTTTGGCTTGCTTCTGAACATTTTAGTGGGAAGCTGTAACTTTGCATTGAGAATGTCACCATCTCCATATGGTTAATGTCTGTAGAGTTTTCGCAATAAAAACAGTCTGCAGTGGCTCCTGTATTCTCTTTTCAGACTTATCCTGCAATAGCGGTCAGTCCGCGAAAAGGTGTCGTTACACAACCTCTGTGGTGGCTTCTGTTCCTGAAAACGTGCCATTGCCCCGCAGGAAGCACAGTGTCGAGCACTGGAGTTCAGTTCGTGTAGTGCCAGATCAGTCGTCAGTACGTGCTAGTGAGGTCGTAATAATGTGAGAAATTGTGATCACTCCTGTGCGGGAAGGATGAGTTTGAAAAAAATGGAGGATGGTCTTGAGGATGCTGTCAGTGTGTGTTGGATAGGATGAGACAAGCGGAGGTTTAGTCGTGCACCCGCGTGCGTATGAGATTGCTGCTGTCCCGGTGTGGATGAGGTGACTTGAACACCTGGCAGAGTGGCACAAGAGCAAATAGTTACGAAATGGACACAAACCCAATTAAACTAGAGTTTAAAAGATAAGTGAGCATTACAGCAGTAAGATTCTGGCATAGTCATCCTAAATCATAGAGAAAGAAAAACTGAGCAATTATTTAGATGGTACTGCAAACCTGCAAAAGGGAAATAAATGAATGGGTGTCTGCAGTGGTAATTCTTGGAGTCCGTCTCCCTTTTACTCCATCCAGCCTAACAAATGTCTGCTCTGATGTCTTCTGTGGCTGTCAATTAGTTTTGGCATGTGCAATATGGAAAAAAAAAAAAAAAAAGGTATGAAATTAACGGCTGGGTACGGCACCTGGGTTGACCCCTAGCTGCTGAGGTAAATAAAAGGCATCTTCTGCCTACTCTCCCAAAGTCCTTGGTATGGTTATAGCACCTTTTCTGGAACAAAGCAGGAACTGCAGTGCGCTGGATGTGCGCTTTCGTGAGCTGGAAGGAAGAGCCGGTGACCTGTGGTTGGTAAGTCCTCCAGGAAACCACCATCAGCGACCAATGGAAGCAGATACTTTGGAGCAGGAGCTCAGTGGTGGTTGAAGTACCTTTGTCTTTATAGGACACAGGACTTAGACCCGTGGTGGGACTTCTCTTGCCTCCCAAAATCCTGTGTATGAATGCTTCAACAAGCAAACTTCGGAAATGGAGAGACTAGTAAAGTGTAGGTAACCTGTCTGATCTTAGTGATTGGAAACAATCGAGATATACCCAGTTTAATTTCAGGCCAGGCCATTTTGTTTGGTGTTTTTTTCTTTGTTTGTGGTGGTGGTAGTGTTTTTGACTGGACTTTTTATTTCCCACTTCTTCTGCCAGCAGTAGAGCTGTTTGTCAGCTCCTCCGTGAGACCCTTCTAAGTGGAGGGAAACTGCTGTTGTGCTGTTCCTTGTTAGCTAAATCCACGCATTTTTAGCCTTTGCTCAGGGGTCATTTTTCAAAGTCCTGTAGGTTTCTCTCGAGTACTTTTCCACTTTGCTTACCGTAGCGTTCAGCTTTGGTCGCAGCGGTCCTACTAGATGAGGAGGCCTCTGTGCCGAGTTGTGAAGACTTAATTCCTTTTCTTTCCTTAGGCACTGCTTCTGTGTACACTGCAAGCTAGCGTAAGCCAGCGCTGCCACCAGAAATAGCTGCTGTAAACATCTGTGTAGTGAGTTACTCTGTGAGCTGTCCTGGGGGAGCAGATCTATGTCAAAACTATCACTTTCTCTGTGTGTTTGGTACTGAGTGGTGCCCCGGTGCAGTTTTGCAGTGACTATCCCCTGCTGTCCCACCTGCCGTGACCGACACGACTTGCATCCCCTTTTAAACCAACAAGAAATTCAGTTGACGTTAATATGTGAGGTGTGAGCTGTGGTGCTTCAGGCTTGTTGTTTATAGCCTCACTCAATTTAGCAGCAGGGGCTGGAAGGGTTACGGCTGCAGCAGCTTGGAGGTGGAAGGGGGTGTGTGGCTGGTAGCCTCTTCAAGTACACGGAGTCGGGAATCCGTGGCCCCTCTGCTCTGGTCGCTCTGTAGCGCACTAGTCTGTCTCCAAAACCCACATGGGTGTGGCGTGGACAGATCTAGCTGTAACTTCTCATTTTATCGTGGAGTGGTCAGTTTATTATAAATTGTTTTTCCTAGCCTCTTGACATTGCTGAAGTGATCCAGAGGTAGGGTGTTGGAGCCAGGGAGGTAGCACACTTGGATCTGACAAAGCAGCTCACCTCAGCCCTCAGAGCCCCGCGCTCAGTTTCAGGTGGCCAGGTCTGCGTGCCATCGTGGGTGTCTGCCTTGCCGATGGGGTAGGGAGTCTTCATCATTTCCAGCAACACCGCGTTCGAATACTGTGAGCCAGCCCTTCCCAGCTCTACAGCTGTGCTGTAGGGCAGTGTAACACAGCATGCCCGGCGTATACTGGCCTAAGTTGTTTTCAGGGTGGAGAAATGTGGTAAGTATTGATTCTTACATTAATGAGAAACAAATTGGATTCTCCCAAACTGGGGAAATACATTGTCTGAAGACAATGTTTGAAACTTTCAAAGTATGATTTCAGTATTTATTCTGTAATAGTTAGAAGCTGGGTTGCGGTAGACGTGACGTAAACCGGTCTTGCAGAGAGCTGCACATAGCAAATCATCTGAGGTATAAGATGCATTATTTTCAGAGGTTTATATCTAATTTGACCCTGTTTAAAAGCGAAGGAATGGAAAAGTTACTGATTCACCGCTGGTGAAGCTCGCTAATCTGTAAACCAGTAACCGTTTGCGTTTTGTAGCCTGTGAAATCGATTGTTTTGGTTTGGGGGGGGTGTGTACTACTCACCAGTGCGTTTCTTTACACTATTTGCACATTTGTGTATGCGAACATAAGCCCTGCCTACACTGCAGAGGCAGCTGTGCAGTGACGTTTGCGTGTGTGAAACAGGCTGTGCTGGACTATATGGATAAAAACCCGCGTAGAGTAAAACTACACAGCTTTACCATAATTTTACATCATCCATGCAAATGAGTGGGATAAATGCCTTCTTACAGTACTGTTCCATATTTGCCTTCAGCTTTAGTCTTACAGGAAAGAAACTTTTTAAAAAAGAAGCTGTTACCAAAGTTTCTTGTGCCTAAGTATTTCTACTGTGTAATGTTAGCGTAGAGGTGGCATTGATTTCAAGTATACTTAAAATATTTGAAATACTGTTTCATAGTTTTTGTGACTGTAGCTAGGACTGTACAACTTGGAATGTTAAATTATTGGGAATTTAAGGTAGTAGGTTTTTAAAATTTTTTCCTGCTCTTAAAAAAGAAAAGGTGTATCAGAGCTAAGTCTACTTCATTTTGGGTGGAGTTGTGTGGGAAAGGGGTAACAACTTTACATTTTAGGTTGGAAGATTCTTCACATTCAGAAAATACTAAACCAAGCCTGTGGAATAATACTGGTTTCCCAGACTTCTGTTTCTGGGCTTTCCCCCTGGATTTATCCTTATTCCCCCAGGAGGTGTGGTTTGTTTGGGTTTGGTTTTGTTTTGCCTTTTTTTTTTTTTTTCTTCAAGGGAATGAGTTGGGAATTTGGGACAGGTAATGAAGATTCCAGTTGAAAAATAGTTTTCTTACTTCCATATTATAGTTAATTAAATGTTCAGGTCTTAGGCAAATGTTAACAGTTACTTTTAAGTAGCTGATTTTCTGGCATGTTTGCAAATGATTTTTAACTAATAGTGCATGTGGCTGAGATCTAAAACAGTGTCTTTGCATTTCTTTTGTGTGACTTTCATACTAACCTGACTGATGAACGAACATACACTGAAGGAATTGGTAAATTGTCCACTGCTGATGGTAAAGCCTTCGCAGATCCTGAGGTTCTCCGGAGACTGACGTCCTCTGTCAGCTGCGCACTGGATGAAGCTGCTGCTGCATTGACGCGGATGAGAGCAGAGAACAATCACAATGCAGGACAAGTGGACAAGTATGTATTGCTCGCTCCCCACCCTCCGTTTCCCAAATATAGAATGTGAGTTTGTATTTTTAATTTCCAATTCACTTAATTTTATAGTTGGTACTTGGTAATGTATCTGCTCTCCTTCTAGCAGATGCAGAGTTACTGAATCAGAAGGTGTAACTGCTGTCCCATCAGGATATTGGCTTCAAAAGTGTGAGAGAAAAGTACAAAAACGTTACTTTGGAACCTGCTGCTCTTTCTGTGTACTAGATGGTTGATTTCTTTTTCAAAAGTGGGTTAAATTCTTAGCTGTAGAAGTGTTGGTGATAGCTCTCAAATTACTGCCTCAGCGTACTTGGTTGCAAACTAACGATTCTAGTTCATTGGAGAAGTTGGAAGAGAATACTGATACTTACAGGGCAGTGATTTGCCCTGGGATCTTGCTCAGGAACTTAGCAAAAAATGAGACTGTATTATCTGATAACTTTTTGTAACCGATAATTAATGAGGATGGCATTTAATTCCCGTGGTGACAGAACCGAGGATTTGTCCTATGTCGCCAAAAGCTTTCTTCTACTTGGTAATGTCAAACTGTCTTTAGGGGTCCCGAAATATTTTCTACTCTGACAAGTGATGCAAATAGTTCCTAAACTGTTGGGGTGGTGCGACTGCATATACTGCTGATCTGCAGATCTAGCAACAAAAATGGAAAGTCTTAAGTTTCCTTTCATAGGGATGTCCTCTTGAATTTCAGACTTGGGATTTGCAAAACAACGTGCTAACAGTAAGGGCAGTAGTCTTGAGTCATTGCTCCAAATGTAAATACAAATATAAAACAAATATAGTTTCATTTCCTGACTGAAGCTAGAGGAATTACTTGTGGATCAAAACATGGGGAGATGACTATACACTGGGGAAGCCTGCTTGAACATAAAAAGGAAGCATACAAGAGGTGGAAGCAGGCCAGGTGGCCCATGGGGAATATAGAGACAATGTCCAAACGGTTAGGGATGTGATTAGGAAAGCCAGAGCCCACCTGGAGTTGAATCTGGCAAAGGGCATGCGAAGACAACAAGGTACCCTAGTGCGAGAATATCGGCTGCAAAAGGAAGATGAAGGAAGATGTGGGCCTGACTCAGAATATGTCAGGGGACCTAGTGATGGGGACACAGAAGAGGAAGAGGTAGTGAATGCTGCCTTTGCCTTGGCCTTTACTGGTGAGATTTGCTTTCAGGAATCCCAAGCCCCGGAGATGAGCAGGAAGGTGTGGACCAAGGAGGTCCAGGTTGCTTGGTATCAGGTCAGGGAGCATTTAAACAGGCTGGACATAGTCCAGCAGACAAGTTCATGGGACCTGATAGGACACACCCGTGAGTACTGAGAGAGCTGGCTGATGTCACTGAGGGGCCAGTCTCGGTTTGTTTGAAAGGTCTGGGGGAATGAGGTAGGTTCCTGAGGACTGGAAAAAAGCAAACGTCACCTCTGACTTCAAGAAGGGCAAGAAAGACTTGTAGGCAGGTCCCTTAAAAAAAAAAAAAATGTGCTGGAGCAAATCTTCCTGGAAGCTGTTTCCTAACACAGCGAGTACAAAATGGCGATGGGAAGTAGTCAGCGTGGCTTTACAAAGGGGAGATCAAGCCTGACCTAATAGCCTTCTACAATGAGATGGCTACGTTTGCAGGTGAGAGGGGAGCCGTGGGTGCTGTTTATCCTGACTTTAGCAGGTCTTTCACACTGTATCCCACAGTGTCCTGTGGGACAAGCTGATGAAGTACAGACCGGGTAGGTGGGCGGTGAGGTGGATTGAAACCTGTCTGAGCTACTAGGCTCAGAGTTGTTGGTATCACAGAGTGCAGGTGAAGGCAAGTTGCTAGTGATGTACTACAGGGGCTCGTACTGTTTAACATCTTCATTGGTGACCCACCTGATGGTGCAGAGTGCATCCTCAGCAAGCTTGCAGATGGTACAAAGCTGAAAGGAGTTGTTAGTGGACCAGATGGTTGTGCTGCCATTCAGAGGGACCTTGACAAGCTGTAGAAAGGGGCCCGCAGGAATCTCATGAAATTCAACAAAGGGAAATGCGAAGTCGTGCACCTGAGGAGGAATGTCTGTGTGCGTTGGTACGGATGGGGAGGGCTGAATGGCTGGAAATCAACTTTGGAGAAAAAGACACGAGTTTCATGGCGG
Source organism: Larus michahellis (assembly GCF_964199755.1). Classification (NCBI taxonomy): domain Eukaryota; kingdom Metazoa; phylum Chordata; class Aves; order Charadriiformes; family Laridae; genus Larus; species Larus michahellis. The sequence continues at coordinate 579,706 of NC_133906.1, read as the reverse complement.
ACAAGTGGAACATGAGCGAGCAATGCACCCTTGGAGCAAAGGTCAACAGCGTCCTGAGCTTCATTTGGAAGAGCATCCCAGCGTCATTCTTGTCACTTTTACAAAATGTCTTGGAAATATCTCAAAGGGAAGCTGAGCAGAGAGCAGACTGGGAGACCTCTTGAGGTGCCTGGGTCAACTAGAATGAAGTACGAGTCTTGTTTTATTAGCTTTTTCCAAGAGCATGTTTTGTTTTGCAACAGTTCTGTATTATATGAGGTGGCTTAAAGTCATCTTCTGAGAGTGATGGATCTGTTTCGGGGTTTGTCTCACAGGTTATGGTGTTGGGTGGCTCCCATTTCCAAAGCCATTTCCAAAGCCTAGACTATGGGTGTGCAAAAGTGCAGGAATGTCCACCCTCCCAGCTGAGGGTGGGATGCCCAGCTGTAAAGGCCATGTCACGTGGGAGCCGCAGCAGGGCTGTGTGACGACTGCTTGTGCTGTGAGCACACAGCCGTCCCTTACCACCTCCTAGGAGAAGGTGGTAGATTTGAGAGAATCCTGCAGCCTGTTACTGGATCCCATTGCTGCAGTACAGGGACTTGACTATGTAGCCAGATAATAAACTTTTCCAAAATACCAGTTGTTTTGCTTAAAATACTTGGTGATTGCAATGCAAATGTAAGTGATCAGATACTGGTCATGTCAGATCTCAGCTTTTATCTAGCAGTTAGCACAGTTTATTTCATTTTGGAGTATATGGCGGATGAGTTCCTTTTAAAATAGGGACTTAACACAGTTTAACCGTTACAAGCTTTGAACAACTGAAAGCTGAAACTTGTATGCTTTCCTCAGGGAACTTTGTGCTCTAATGGGTATTTTCTTCATTGTGAGTGAATTTCTTGAGTGAACACAGAATAAAAGTAGAAGTTTTGAGGTTTTTAATGAATCTGAGTATACTAGTTCTTCTTTTAAGTAACAAGCTTCCATATCTTGCAAATAAAATATACTGATAGGAATGCATCACGTACAGTCCACTAGTGTTTATGATAGATGGCTCTTCCTCCCTTCCTCCCTTTCCCCTCCCGCCAGGGTATTTACTGTCATTTGGTTCCCGGTGGCTGAGGGACCATGGTTCCTTGCATGTATTTTCTAAATAAAATTATATCATCAGTTGGAGAAGTGTAACGGAGTTGGTACTGAGCATGACTTGCTCTTGTTCACACTTCTGTTCAGCAGTGCTTTAACAGTTTTCTTTGCTGTTAGACTTTTTTTTGTACAGAAAAAGATTTAAAGGACAGGTGACTTGGTCTGAAATAAACTGAAGCTCAGCTCACCCGTTTCGAGATTTGTTGAGTGTACTTTCGTTGGTCTCAGGGAAAATAACTATTCTCTCTACTCCAGGGTTAGTGACGGTTAAAGCAGTCATTATAGACTTCTGAGCTTTTAGGTGCCAAGAACTCAGGTCTGTCTTGTCTTTTCCTTCTAACTCTTAGCTTGTAATTGCCTCTTGTGGCTTTTTTTAAGTATGAGTTAGTGGTGTTCCATGTAGGATTTGTCTTGTTATTGCTGTTTAAAAAACGTGCAGTTCAATTGGCTTATTTCATCCATCTGAAAACTTCTGTAACATGCTTTTAACAGTGCATGACAGGAAACACAGTAAAGTTCTTTCTGTAAGGCGCCTCTCCTTTCTTCCTTCAAGATGTCATTAGGTAAGGTAAGGATTTTTCTTTGAAATGGCTGCTTAAATTAAGAAACCGGTGTTTTCAATTAAAAGCAAAAAGCTTTGGGCTAGTGCAGAGAGGAAGATAGTCTCGCTACAGGACAGACAACGGCCAGAAGTGTGTCTTGTTTCAGTATTCAGTATTAGTGGTCTCTGGCACTAGGCTGTGTGCTTTTTGGCTTTATCTCTCCTAGAAATTTGCCTTGGTACCTGTAGTCAGCAGTTTCTTGCGGCCATAACTTCTGTGCATTTGGCATTCCACTGAAGTGTGAATAGCATCAGCGAGACTTGCATCTGTATCTTGCAAACATCAGAAATTAGCTAGTTTTGAGCATATATGAGAGCTTATGTGAGTTAGCAACTGATGAGGATGAGAGCTAATTTAGACATAAGCAAGGTCTTTATCTCCGTTTCACCTGTGGAAATAACCTGTATACTTTTTCTTAAAAAAAAATCTGTAAGGTATATTTTCTAGTAAGGCTTAGTACTAATGTCATGAGTCTTTAAGTAAAGACTTCTTCCTTGTCTAGGAAAGCTATCCCTCTATTTCAGATTTATTTTGAGCTTATTCTGTGGTAACTGATTTTCCAGTCGCAGTTTGGCAGAAGCATGCTCGGATGGGGATGTAAATGCTGTCCGGAAGCTGCTGGATGAAGGAAGAAGCGTGAATGAACATACTGAAGAAGGGGAGAGTCTCCTTTGCTTGGCCTGTTCAGCAGGATATTATGAATTGGCACAAGTAAGTAACAAATGTAATCACAACTAAACCTTTGCGAAGCGTTGTCTAATGGGCTTTCTTGGTAGGTAAATGTTTTAGCTATTCTGATTATAGTAATTTCTTACAATCTGAACAGAATATCAGTTACTATGTTGTGGACTTCCAGTTACCGTTTGTCGTCTTAGTGGAAAATGCCGTCATATATGCCTTTAGGCTTCAGGGACGTGTCTGAGGAACGTATCTTGTGTTTTATGGTGTATCTACTCTTCTGGCATTGTTCTAGATGCAGTCAAGCTGTTCTGCCAAGCAGACATTGCAATAAGATCTAAAATAGCAGAAAAATCAAACACTGCAAGTGGTTACCTTCTAAAAACTCATGTCTCAGTCACTCAGTCCTTTTGTTAATCACATCTCTATCAACAGTGCATTAATTTGTGTTAATTTCTGGGTTTTATACTTGCGTTTCTGTGGTGTCATTCTGTCCAGTGAATTGCCCTATGACTTTCGAAAATGTCAATATTGCACCGTCACTTGATGATTTTAGCAGATATGAATAAATGTAGAAAAGCAGCGTTTCCTGAAGCATTGCACGGTGCAGGCAGTAATTATAAATGGTCCCGGGGAGTGCCATTGTGCTTCACCACTGGGGGATGTTCCTGCAAGGGGACGTCACAGCTGGCTGGGACATCATTCTCACAAGCCTCACTGAACTAAAAGCAAAATGTTGGTGTTAAAATTTATTCATTAAAGTGAACTTTTTTCTCTAGGTGCTACTAGCAATGCATGCAAACGTTGAAGATCGAGGGAATAAAGGAGACATAACTCCCTTAATGGCAGCTGCCAGCGGAGGCTATGTAGATATTGTTAAACTTCTCCTTGTTCATTGTGCAGATGTCAACGCACAGTCTTCAACAGGTAACTGGGAAGCAGGAACACGAAGAATTAGTAAGACTGGCACAAAAGACATGCAGCTGTTCTGAAAGTCTGTGGTTTTGTCTAATAGTTTCATTCACAAGAAAACATGACAGGAACTATTAAGAATAGGCCAGATACATAGTGGATGTGTTCAGAGTCTTACCTGGCCGTTATTAAAGGTTGTTTTTAATATAAACTGTAATGGAAAACACTGTTCCTGGGAAAGCCACATGAAATTTAGGTTTTTTTTTCGTCTGCATAATCCAAAATTACCCAGTAAGATGACCATGGGACACATCTGGTCAAGGCCAGTTATTTCAGTCTATTAATTTTTCCCAAAGAGGAGGTACAGTTCTTGGAGCATTGAATGTTGTCTGCGTTGCTGATGCTTGATCACAGCTTAACTAACCTTGCTGAGGCTATTAACCTGCAGTTGGGTTCTGCTAATATTGAGATAGAATTTAAACTTTGTTCAAATTTTAAAAGTCAGGTGTCCGAACTATGAAATATTCTTTGTATCTTGATGTTTAGCCGTATTAAACAGAACTTACCTTAAAATTGACTGTAGCATTTAAAACATGAGCCTTATGTGATTCTGTCACTTACAGTACCGGAGATTTAAATTATAAACATTTTTTTCATCCAGCCAGGAAAAGATTTTTTTTCAAGGAATTACAGGACACGCTCTTAGGCAAAAAAACCCCAAACACGTCTCCCCCTGCCCACACTCTCTATAGGGAGCGTGAAAGTTACTCATTGATCTTTTTGTGTGTGCATTTGATCTCTCTGTGTGCTGAAGTAGGAAAGGAAACATAATCATCAAAGAAAAACACCGCGATTTTTAATATTGGCTTTGCATTAAAACTCTTTCACGTTACAGTTGTGTTGGGATTTTATACCCATCCTGAAATTATTGGCTGGAGCAACGTTGCTGTGAGATAAATGGCTGCTGCTAGCAATGTACTTGGTTTTGTTCAGAGCTGTTAAAACTAATTTCCTTTCCTGTATTAAGAGTGGGTGACAGAAAGAGCTTTCATGTGAACTTCTTCTTCTCTGCAGGGAACACGGCCCTCACTTACGCGTGTGCTGGGGGCTTTGTTGACATAGTGAAGGTGCTATTGAAAGCCGGTGCTAATATAGAAGACCACAATGAGAATGGGCATACCCCCTTAATGGAAGCAGCCAGTGCAGGTCATGTTGAGGTTGCAAGAGTATTGCTGGAATACGGTGCGGGAATCAACACTCACTCCAACGAGTTCAAAGAAAGTGCACTTACGCTTGCATGCTATAAAGGTATTGTCTCTTGCCTTGTTTTCTATTTTTGTTTAAATTTATTTGCTAGGATTTATCTAATTAAAGCTTCCAGCCATACTTTGAATATTTTCTTAAGAGTTTTGGAATACTGGGTTTCGGTTTTAAAGTCGATGTCAGGAAGGGATCATCCATGGTGTGGTGGCATTAAGCCTGTCTGCTTGAGTCCAGATGTGGCGGACGTGTATTCGACACATTGCAGGTGAAAACCTGTGACTGCTGCGTCCAAACTTGTGCTTTGACACGTCACCGTTCTCCTCTTCCCCTACCACCACATCCCTTATTTCATGCAGATTCCCCTCACCAACTATCTGCAAGTTCTGAAAACATCTCTCTCAGTTATTAGGAAAAGGTAAAGTTAGAACAAATGTTCCTGGAATACCTGATGGGGTGAAAATGCTAGTATTATTACTGGATACTTTTCCTTCAGTGTAATTTTGGAGGATGTCTGTGAATTGTCATGTGTTATGAACTTTTATGGACTTTTGACTTAATATCTTTTGCTATTTAAAGTTTCAGTATGAAGTAACTTACTGCAATGGTAATCCAGTGTGCTTCCAAGGTTTTTTCTTTCCAAAAACCTCCATAAAACTTCCAACATTCGTTTTTTTTCCTAATAGACGCTATAAGGATGCGGGTTATCCTCATAGTAACTTCAGATTTTGCCTCTGTGGTCAGAATCGGAGGATGCACGCTATGTGTAACTCATCTGAAAAGTTGCATCTGGATTTGTCATGGATTTCCTGAAGCATATAGTAGTTCCTTAGAGAGAACTTTCGGTAGATAGTACTCCTGGATACATTGGAGGGGCATTCTTGCTTCTTCTGACCTAAAACTTAGCAGAGTGATGTCATGTAACAGAAGAACTTCATTGAGTGGAGATTTCCTGTATTATGTTTGACAAGGTGGTTGAGCTACTTTGTTTTCCTCTCAGTTCATGTAAAATGAAGTCTTGTCTTGGAGGAGGATGCTCATTGAGAGGATAAAATGTATAACATGTAAGAGAAAAATTCTAAAATGGCAAAAACCGTAATAGAGTTGAAAACAGGTATTGGTAAAGTTCAGTAGAAGCTTATAAAAATACTGTCAGATAGCATAATGTGATACAATGTGTGTGTATCTTAGTTCTCACAAATATGTCTGTGAAAGCTAGGATTAAAAAGCTTAAAGTTAAGTTCAGATCTACATGAATCTACCTCTAAAAGATAATCCCCTCAGCTGCACGTGTGCTGCCTTGGAACACTTAAATGATACGTCACTATATAGTTGAATAAGGAATAAGCCAGCTTTTATAGCTTGAAGTCACAAGGAAAGCTGCCGGTGTCTAAACTTGAATGAGAGAGGTCTGTCTTCATCTCGTAGTTGGGCAGTGCCTCTGGGGAAGACTGTCTAAAGTCTGGCTGGCTGTTTTGCATTGGTATTTTTTAGAGTACTTTAAAAAGAGCAGTCTTGTGAATTATAACTTGTAAAAATTGCAACAGCGAGCTATGAACATCTGAATGATTTCATTGTGTATTTTATGTACCTCTAAAAGTTTACAATATTAAATGTGTATTTGTTTTTATCTGTTTCATTTGAAGGCCATTTAGACATGGTTCGTTTTTTGCTTGAAGCTGGAGCTGATCAAGAACATAAGACGGATGAGATGCACACGGCGCTAATGGAGGCCTGCATGGTAAATAGCCCTTATTCGTACTGCTCCCTTTTCAATGAGAGAAATAAAAGAGCTGATTAAATAAAGTGAGCCTTTTTTAACAAGCTGTTTGGGGTCTGCAAGCGAGCACGTGTTAGCTTTTATCTTAAGAAAGCCTTTACTGTAGTGACCACGGGTGGACAGCCACCCAGTCAAATTGGTCATACAAAAATTGTTCTAATTTTTGTGATGTGTTGTTTTAAATGCTCCCTATGTGGAATGTAGGGGTGACTCATCTGCAGTGCAGTGAAGTCGTAGGTCGAGCCCAAGTCACTGTTTCTTTTGTAGCGTAAGAGTACACCTTTGTCTTTATGAATAAGATCTCTCTGACCATCGTGATATGAGCCTCCTAGAAGTGCCCTGAGCTGGGTGACTGATGCGTTGCACGTGTCCTCTCAGCACTGCGGCAAGTGTTTTGCATGTAGAGACGGTTTGCTTTCTTCCAGGTTTCAGTAAATGGTGCTGTGAGGTTTTTCTTTTAAAAAGAAAAGGGTAGGTCAAAAGTAGTTTAGTTCTTAGTTCTCGGGCAACTCTTATAATTTCAAAGCAGCCATTGAGTGAAAACTTCCCTTTCTAACGGCTTCGTCTTAATAAAGAGTGTGCTATTGTGTCAAAGCGTGTCTGCAACCAGACCTTTTATCTGTTCTTCAAGATGGGGAACTTCTTGGAAGAAAGAACAGGGACCTTGTTTTCATAGGAGGCACAGCGAACGGAGGAAAACTTCATTTGCTCCCAGCAGCCTCTAATCCTTAGAAGACAGGCAGCAACGTTCTTCCCGTCCTCTCAGTGCTGGAGGATCAAGTGTTCTTTTAGTGCAGTTGGGAGGAGGTGATGCAAGTGATCAAGGTCAGATTATGTCTCGAGCTGTGTTGAAGTCTTCCGATAGTGAGATGGTAATAGTATCCTTGAATAGTCTTCCCTGCAGGAGAGCCTAGTGCCAGTAAGGAGTTCAGAGGGACGCGGCTGCAGTAGGTGTATGCTGTCACCTAAAGGAGATTGCAGCGTGACTGCACACTACGTGTTTTAATCAGCCCACGCTTCTGTTTGGGTTTAGTCTTTTTTTGTGTGTTTTGTTTTTTTTTCTTTCATGATGGTAAAGTCTGAGCACTGGGTTGGCTTGGAGACGATGAAGTGTCTCACGTGGCGAAGATAAAGTAGTGTGGGTTGCCTGCAGGTTTTTAAGCTCTTGGATGGTTCAGATTAGTTTGTGTTACAGAGCATGTATTGACCTTTAAAAGTAACAGAGAGGAAATTGATTTTTTTGAAGTTGCAACTCCAAGTCAAATGATGGAATTTTTTCCTTGTTATCTTTTGGCTGCACCCTTGCAGAAGGGAACCATCCCACCAAATTATTGTGACTTTTCCCAGTCTTCGCTGGTTTCCAGCTAATGAATGCTGCAAATACAGGGAGCTGAGGCGTTTCGTCTCTGATCGCCAGTTATTTTTCAAGCGTCTCTGGTCGAGATGGAGTACCACACCTAGGATCATGCCTTTGGTTAGATGAGGTTGTTGGCTTTCAGCCAGCTTCTCTGAGAACGACAGCCTGGCCTTAATTTGCAGAATTGATTGCCACCAGTCTGGGGTTACTTACTGCCTCCTTCATGGTCAGCTTGAGAGAAGCGTTGGCAGGAGTCGCGTGTTGGGTATCCCTCTTGCCCCCTCTTCTCTAGCTCTGCGTTAGCTGTTTGAGTTACTGCCTGACAATTCTGGTGAGTTGAGAATGGGGAACTGGTAGTTTGCTTGAGGTTGCTGTTCTTAATACATAAGAAGTTCTTTAATTTTGGGAATTAGTGGAAGTCTTAGCTTTATAACTTTATAATCACCCCTAGGTATCACTGCTCTACTCTGGACTGCCCTGGCTTGAACCTTGGGGCAGAGGTCTTCGCATGTCTTTTGGTTTTGCTCTTTAGTATTGTTCAATTTTATTTAGATTTCCTCCCAAGGACACAACATAAAAACATCGGCTGTTTGGCACTGAAATTGTCCCTTTTTATGTCTTCCTCAGGAAGAAGTATCCTTTAGTTCTCTTGCAAAAATCTGTCAGCATGTGCTGGGGCTAGTTTAACTGTCAAATCCCGGGAGAACCACCGTGGCAGGACATAGGGCTCTAACTCATCAAAGCTGGCTGACAGTTTACTCCCTCTGGAAGAACCCCATATTTCTTTGGATGGCAAATGGAGTGCCCAAGGTGGTGCACCTGATACCTATGCACCTGCAATATGCAAGGCAGCAAGTAGTTTTCTCTCTGCTGAGATACAAAGAGCATGCTTTGATTCAAGTCTTTTACTTGGAGTTCCCTTTCCATCTTTAAGTTATCCTATTAACTATGTGTGCCAAGGAAAGGTCTAGCATGAAACTTCCTCTGATTAGACCCTCAGACCTTCATCTCACTGAGCGCTCTGTGTGTGGCTCTGACCTTCCCCCTTCCTTAGGTGTAGTCTGTTTCAGTTTTCCAAGATCTCTTCTCCAAATTGTTCCATGTGTTTGGGTCCCAGTTTCTTAAATGACGTGAGAGGGAGAAACCGTGCGAGTCTTTCTCCTTTCCTAATGCCAAAACTTCTTTGTTTTCCCCTTTTCAGAGGTATTGTGGCTTTCTACAAACCACGCTGTAGGTGAAACGCGGTGAGCTTGTTTTGGCTGGCATAGACTTAATTTTCTTCACAGTAGTTAGTATGGGGCTGCGTTCTGGATTTGTGCTGAAAAGAGTGTTGTTGGTAATTCAGGCATGTTCTTGTTACCGCTGAGCAGTGCTCACGCAGCATCGAGGCCTTTTCTGTTCCTCACCCTGCCCTGCCAGTGCCGGGCTGGGGGTGCACGAGGCATTGGGAGGGGCCGGAGCTGCGACAGCTGGCCCCGACTGACCAAAGGGCTACCCCATACCCTATGACGACATGCTCACTGTATAGAGCTGGGGGAAGGAGGAGGAAGGGGGGATGTTGGGTGAATGCATTTGTCTTCCCAAGTCACCATTACACTGATGGAGCCCTGCTTTCCTGAAGATGGCTGAACACCTGCCTGACATGGGAAGTAGTGGATGAATTCCTTGTTTTGTTTTGCTCATGCACACGGCTTTTGCTTTACCTATTAACTGTCTTTATCTCGACCCATGCGTTTTCTCACTTTTGCCCTTCTGATTCTCTTTCCCGCGAGCGAGCGGCCGCGTGGTGCTTGGTTGCCAGCTAGGGTTAAACTACGACACATGGGTTTTTGGTACTTGGTCTGACATTGACGAGCTTAGTAGTAGTTGCTTGAGAAGTTGACAGCTGCATTTCTATGCTTTGATTGGTAAGCGCTCAGGCTGCTGTGGCGATCTGTATTCTCTTCCCTCTGTGGCAAAGATTGCTTCAGCCCAAGGCGCTTTGCAGTCTCCTGTAAGATGTATTTGAGTCTTCCCTCTTCCCGTTACCTACCTCATTGTAATCCACTTCAGTGTCTCAGTAGGTATCTTTCCCAGCATCCAGAAACTGCTGGTTGGAGCTTTTTGTGTCTGTAGAAGCCATGAATCAACTACAAAGGAGGAGGAAATCTTTTTTTCCAATGCTTCTTTTGGGGTTTAGTCATAGAGTGGGTTTATTTGCTTATGGTACTTGTTTGTTATCTCTGTTACTTTTGTTTCTCAGGTATTTTGGTGGATATTTAAGAAAGTCTTATCCCATAACTCTTTCCCTACTGCCTCGAGAAAGAAGGAAGAAGAACCCACACAAACATCACATGTCTAGCTCTTTTTCCTCATAAATTTAAGCCCAACTTAGATGTAGGTGGAAACCTGAAGGTCAGTTTAATCAAAGTGTTGCCGTAACCATGTCATAAATTGAACCATCATAAGTAAAAAGACACTGTCTTTTTAGGATCACTTTCAGAGCTAGTACGATAGTGATTGCAACTACAGCATAAAGCGACTCCAACTGTTTCTGATTTTTGTGTTCACCTTTTGTTTTGTAGGATGGGCATGTGGAAGTGGCACGCTTGCTTTTGGACAGTGGTGCTCAAGTGAACATGCCTGCAGATTCATTTGAATCTCCGCTCACTCTGGCTGCTTGTGGTGGACACGTGGAGTTAGCAGCTCTCCTGATTGAAAGGGGAGCTAACCTGGAGGAAGTTAACGACGAAGGTTATACTCCTCTAATGGAAGCTGCCCGGGAAGGCCATGAAGAGATGGTAGCCTTGCTACTAGCACAGGGTGAGATCACTGGCGTTTCTTGAGCGTTCCCTGTGAAGAATGCAGCGTTGACTGTTTGCCGTTAGGTATTCTGTGCAGATTCCTCTGAGGTAGCGTTGATTGTCGCTGCTCCTTGCAAAGCTGAAACGCCCAGACTGTGGAGGTGATGACCATTCACCTTTCTGCCCTGTGCCTGGTCACTTAAAGTAACGGCTGTTTTGTTTCCTAGGGGCAAATATAAACGCACAGACGGAAGAAACACAGGAAACGGCTCTTACTCTGGCATGTTGTGGAGGGTTTTCTGAAGTAGCTGACTTCCTTATTAAGGCAGGAGCTGATATAGAACTCGGTTGCTCAACACCTTTGATGGAAGCTGCTCAAGAGGGTCATCTTGAATTGGTGAAATACTTGCTGGCAGCAGGTATGTGTATAGTGCACATGATCTAGCCCACGGATGTTAGAGACCCAGTGTTCTATATGATTTAGAAGATACTTGGACTTGATGGTGGCAGTGTGGTAACAAGAAACTATAATCTCAGATACTTTAGCAAGAAGAAAAAAGCATATGTTACATGTAATTATTGTTTGATACTGTTAAGCAGAGGAAAAGAGTCTCACTGAGCACTGGATGCTGTTGCACATGTAAAAACCCTCAACTTGGGAACATTGTTTCCAGCTAACTGCATTTAGGACAAAATGTTAATACAGATAATGCTTGTTTTTATATGCTACCCCTGCTTTGACTGAGCCTGATTATCTGCAGTCAGCCTCCCTGAATAACCAGTGCTTTAGGAATTGTGCCCTGGGAAATAGTGCGCAGGACAGATTCTGGAATTAGCTGAATTTCTGTGATGAATGAGTTTTGCTACTGCATTGGCCAGTTGCAAAAATTAAATCTTGCTGGAGTTGGGGGGAAATGATGCTCCAAAGTTCATCTGTTAGTTTAAAGTTGGTAGAGACGAAAGTGCAGTAATACAGCTTAAAAAAATTAAATAAATAAAAAGGAGCTGCATTTCGGAAATCTTCCTTTTTATGGGATGTGATTTATTTGTATGCGTTTTTCTGAGAATAAGTGTAAAAATTGTCTGGATTTGTAATTCTAGAGAGTAATGCTCCCTGCTCATGGAGGGACAGTAACAACTGTGTCTCAGTGCGGTGAGACCAGCGTGTGACACCCGTCACCAGCTCACTTGGAACACTGCTTGTGCTGCACTTAACGATCGTGTAGGAGGTTCATTGAGGAGCCTTGTTTTGGCATCACGGAGTCTCTGAATATATCTCACACCTTGAAAATAAGAACATGGCCAATCACATTGGCATCTTTTTTTGAAGAATAACGCGTTACGTAGCAAGAGGCATGCATAGTTTTCATGTAGGTGGCATATATGAAGCTAGTCAAATTATTTCAACAAAATGGTTTTAAAGCAAATGATTCTAAAGAGCAGGGAAAAAATGAAATTTGTAGAAGCGTATGGTCTTGTTATTGAATTAGTATTAATACTACATGCATTTTGTCTGATTTTCCCTGGCATGCAGCTCCATGTCAAATGGATAGTCTAGACAACTGTCTGGATTCATTTTATCTGTTGTAACAACTGACATCTTCATTGCTGTAGAGGGAACTTAGGAGTAAGTGAGCATATAGGTTTAAGTGCTTAGATTGCTTTTTCTGAGCCGTCGCTTATCCCCTCTCCTCAGATTGCTTTTACTCCAAGAGCCGTTTTCACCATGAGAGCCATGCCCTTGGGTGGTGGAAGCTGTCGGTCAGTAGGATACAGCTTTTGTCACAGATGAAGTGCCTTGATTTTTGTGTTTATCTGATATGAAATGGCTGATCAGGAGGTGTCCAATAAGAAAAAAATAACGTTCTGTTTCTAGGAGCTAATGTTCATGCCACCACAGCGACGGGAGATACAGCTCTGACCTATGCCTGTGAAAATGGACACACTGACGTCGCAGACGTGTTGCTTCAAGCTGGTGCCGATTTGGTGAGACTCCTGCTGCCTCTTGTGGGGAGAGCACTTCGGTTACAAACGCTAGGCCAAAGCTTGTGCGCTTATAGAGCAGGAAGGCGAATTTAGCAATTGAGACTCGTATGTGGGTGTGAAAAGAGGCATGAGAGGAACTTTTGAAAAAGCCTGCATATTCTGTTTGATCTAAAAAAATAAAGATTCTTATTGGATAATCTTTCATTTGTTAAGTCAAAAGTTTTACCTATAGCTTATACTTGAGACAGTTGATTATCTTCATTTCAGTATTATCCCTAAGTTTAATTGCCTGACAGGATATACTTCTGCTTTGCTACTTTGCTTCGTGGTGCTACTTTATTACTCTTAAACTCCTGTGGATCTAGAGTTTACCTGCTTTGCAGCTCGGAATTTAAAATGGTTTAGTATTAGGAGCTACTGCTTCTCTATTTTAGTGTTCGTTTCTGAACACTGTAAGTCTCTTAGCTTTTGAAAACTAGCAACACAAAAAACCCTCAAACTAAACAATGCCTTTTAAATGACCAGCAGAATACGATCTTTTTTACTTTCTTTCTTGTAACTCCTGGTTTTAGTATATTGCTTTCACAGAGTTTATTTTCTGTAACACGTTTAAGCATACCAAGGTGGTTTATGTAAGTCTCTTGGCTTTTCTGTATCATCTAGCGGCAGACCTAAAACTGCCTCTTCATCAGTGACAGGGAGATAATGTTTATTTGCCTTTGAAGCAGTAAAAAGCAATAGATACGTTAGGCTCCTAAACTCCTTTAGAAGACTTATGTCTAATAAGGCATAAGCAGGGAAGATTGTTCTTTTGGTTGCCTTTTTGTACTTTCTCCCACTATTCTCCTTTCTTTTTCCTCACTGTCTGCTTGTGTGGGTGGTTTTTTGTTTGCTTGGGAGGGGGTTGGCATTTTGGTTGGATATTTTAGGGTTTTTGTTCCCTTTAAATATCAAGAATGCCAGAATAGTTCATCGTTGAACCTGATAAATCAACATCTAATGAAGTTACTTAAATTTCAGTCTTACACAAAGTATTTTATTTTATTAAGTTCATATTTACAAATATAAATAAATTAATGCTGTAACTGTGAATTAATAACACTTGTACTCTTATTTGTGCATGTACTTTTTTCAGGCCTTATTAATTCTTCTGCAGTAAAGCTCTGCTTCCTATGTTCCTGCCAGGGAGGAGATCATGCGAATGGGGGCGGGGGGGTGTTTGTGGGGTTTTTGTCCCACCTGCTGCACTTTGCTCGAGTCAGTGTTGGGTACCAAGCATCAGGCACTTCAGTAGAGGCAGGACAGATTTTTGGGGTTTTATTTGGTATATTAAAAAAAAAATGAAATTAAGTACTTGGTTATAAAAACTTATATATGAAAACTTATATATTTGCTCCTCAGTATGAAGTATCTCATAGTGAGGAGCAAAGCCTGGAACAAAAAAAAATAAAATAAATTGCTAGGTATAAACTTTTAAAAACGTGCAAGGGTTGCCAATTAAATGTCACTTAAAATTAATAGAGTTGTAAGTTTTAATTTTTTCCTCTCATCACTAAGTTGAGCGGTGTTCGTGGCCGTTAGCATCTCCTTCTTATCAGTATTGCTGAGAAAAATCACATGCCTTTCTAAAGTTAAGTTTTATTTTACTGCATTTTCTTGTACTACCAATCAAAATGGGGGGGCTGTCAAGGAAAAATATAATAAGGGAGCAAAGGAAAATTGCACCTGAAAGGGAGAGCTGCCATATAAATCTACCGGTTCTGAATTCTGATTGTAAGTAAGTGGGGAAATGCCTGCAAAACTGCAGCGGTGCCTACAGCAGGTGCCTCGGGTTTGGAGCAGTTTCCTTTCAAGCCTCTGTGGTGCTTTCCTTTATTAGAAGTTGTAAGCTGCTTTAAATACATTTGTTATCTTTGTAATGGTTCTGAGGAAGGCTTCTGAAGCTGGAGTATGAGAAAGCTTCTTTGGCACTGTGGAAGGTTATTCTTGTAGATTTCAGTTTTCATGAGTAATTTAAATGAGGTTAGATGATTTCATCAAGTTGTCCCAGGAGGTCTCTGGTGGTGTAGGGAATTGGATGCGGATCTGGACTTAGACCTCTGGTCAGCATGTCGTTATTTGTCTAGTTTCTTTTGCTCTCCTTCTGGTGTTCATGGAAGTACATCTCGAGTTGCTCTTCCTTCTTTTCCTTTTCATCCAGCAACCTCAGTCTTTCCTGGGATTGCTTTCGTTGATGTTTCATTGTTTTCCAGAAACCTTCTTTCTACCTGGGGTTTATATCACGGTCACTGAGGAGCTGGACATGCGACATAGGACCCTGTTGCGAGGCGGTCCGTTTTGAGGAAAACACTGGTTATGTCTTAAACATTGAGATAAAACAGGGCTGAGGGCTGTTCTCTGATCGCAAGGGCGAATGGCACCCACTGAACGCCCCCCAAGCTGTGCTGTGCCTCTGTGTCCGTAAGAATGCAGCCCACCAGAGCGGTGTTTGCACGACGCAATACTGGGAGCACACATCGGACACCCCTGGGTTGTGGGATGAGGTCTTGAAGGGGTTCTTGAGGGTGCGAGGCCTCTGAGATAAGTGGAGACTAGCCTGATGTCACACTTTCCATGCTGCCTGTTGGGAACGGTCCCTGGTGGTCTCCTCCCTGGGGTTCTTGACAGGGCCAGCACAAAAGAAGAGTGTGAACAACCAGTGGTCCATGCCTAAGCTCATCTCCTGGCCCTGTTTTATTTACCTGTAGAGATGTAGCTACTGCAGGATTGTGGCAGTGTTACTTTATTGGTTTCTGAGCCACCTGCATATTCTGTTTTATTCCAGACCAGGGAGACAAAAAGCATAGTTTTTGTGGGGATTTTTTTTTTTTTTCCCCCCTTATTCTAGGTTGAGGAAAGTAAGTTGATCTTTCTTCCCCAAATGCTCTTGAGTTAAAGGAACAATAAACACTGGCTGTCAGGATCTGTTCTGATCAGTTCTCTCATTTCTTCCCAATTCAGAGCCTTTATTCCATGATTTGGAAAAACATATAACCTACTATAAGACCTCAAATCTTTCTTGTCTTCTGTCCTGGTTTCAGCCAGTTAATTTTCTTGCTAATAGCTGCTGTGTTTTGGGTTTGCTGTGAGAATGATGCTGATAATGCATATTACTTCAATTGTTGCCAGGTGTTTTTTACGTTAGTCAAGGACTTTTTCAGCTTCCCAAAGAAGCTGAGAGAGAGCATAGGCAAAACAAACTGGCCAGAGGAATATTCCATACCATGGGTGTCACGCTCAGTATATAAATGGGGTTGGCTGGGGGGCAGGTATCTGTGGTCACTGCCTGAGACAGGCTGGGCAATTGGTAATCAGGTGATAAGAGCAACTTGTGTTGTGTTACTTTATTTTATATATTGGGGTTGTTCAGCCTGGAGAAGAGAAGGCTCTGGGGAGACCTTAGAGCCCCTTCCAGAACCTAAAGGGGCTCCAGGAAAGCTGGGGAGGGACGCTGGATCAGGGAGGGGAGCCATAGGATGAGGGGGAAGGGTTTTGAACTGAAAGAGGGAGATTTAGATGAGACATTAGGAAGAAATTTTTCACTGTGGGCTGGTGAGCCCCTGGCCCAGGTTGCCCAGAGAAGCTGTGGCTGCCCCATCCCTGGAGGGATTCAAGGCCAGGTTGGACGGGGCTTGGAGCAACCTGGGCTGGTGGGAGGTGTCCCTGCCCAGGGCAGGGGGTGGGAATGAGGTGATCGTTAAAGTCCCTTCCAACCCAAACCATTCTATGATTCTTTTACAATTACTATTATTGTCATTGTCCTTTTCCATTATTGTTCTATTAAATTGTCTTCATATCAACCCGTGAGGTTCCCCCTGCACACCCCCCCCCACCCTCCTTTTCTCCCTCTTCCTCCTACCATATGGGATGGGGGGTGAGCTAGCGCCTGTGTGGCCCTAGGTGCTGGCTGAGGTTAAACCATGACAGCTTCTCAGGTCTCTCTCCAATTGCCAGGAGGTCAGGACTGAGTGGGGTTTGAGGTGCAGACTTTGAGACTGCGGGTGGGAAGAGGAGCCTCTTCCATGCGGGGTTAGCCCAATCAGCAGAGGGCAGGAGGTGTTTCTCTCAGGGGGTTTCCTGTGTCGTGCTTATTGAAAACTGAAGTCTTCCAACTTTGCTGAAGTTACCCAGCTTGCTCTACTGAACCGCTTCCTGTGCATTGCTCATGTTCAGTTGAGGTTTTCTCAATCTCAGAATAGAACCTTGAGCATGTTTTATGATGAGGGTGGTGAGACACTGGGACAGATTGCCTAGAGGAACTGTGGAAGCCCCATTCCTGGAGAAGTTTAAGGTCAGGTTGGATGGGGTTTTGACCAACCTGATCTAGTGGAAGATGTCCAACAGTTCAAGAACCAGTGAAGATCTTGAGAAGTCTCTTAGATTCATTAAGGAATGTGGCTTTACAAGAACCAGGAGAACTAAAAGAAAACAATGGCCGAGATGAACTTTCTTTGTTTTATAGTTAATTTTTCCTTAAAAGGCTGCAGTGGCAAGTTATACTGGAAATGAAGAGTGTCAGAGTACAGGCTCATCTGTTTCTGTCTGCTGGAGAGCTGCTCAGTTGTGCATGGTAGTTTGATGAATTTGTATCTCATTGTGACTAATTGTTTGTGAAGTCTGGTAGCGAGCTTTTCTGATGCCCTTCTTTAAGGGACCTGTCTTTTCCATGTCCTTGCAGTGACAAAGTTGGCCTGTCAAAATCTGCAGCAAAACTAACTTGGCAGGCTTACCCCTTTCCTCGTTAATGTATGCATTTTGAAATCAGCTTGCCTTTGCCAAGTCTGTGAATGACTTAATATGAGGCACATCTGAAGACTTCAGCCTGTGATCCCATCTGTGCCGTAGTTGCATTCTAGTTCCTTCATCGCCTGCGGGACTGGAGACTTTCAGGGTCTCAGTCTGAGCTCCTGCCATTGGGACAAGTGTACGTTTTACTTGTCCCGTAAAGATGTTTGTAAACAAAATGCCTACTTTAGATTTTGTGATTAACGGGAGTAAAATTTTGGAGATTGTAACTCCTGAAATATGCTTTGATGAAAGCATTTTTCTAAGTGGAGGTATGGTTCAATAGCTTCAGGAAAAAGTAACCAGCACTTCGGCAATAGTTATTTAAGTGTGTGGCAAGGATTTGTCTAATCTCAAAGGTGAGAGGGAGACTTTTGGTTTTCCTGTAAGAGTTTTCTCGGTTTTCTTTTTTTTCTTCTTTATGTCTTTACTGGCAGTTACCTACATCTCAAAGCTTGCGTAAGGTAAGACATGCGTGGTGCATGTATGTTCCCACAGCAACTAGGTTAAGGACTGTAAAGCTCCCAAAGAGTATTGGTGATATTTGATGAGAGGCAATATCCTGCTTTTAAGGTGTATACCTTTCTGTAAATGGAAAGTGCCTGTTTAGATGCCTGTTCCTTTTCATGTAGAATCAGACCTGGAGGAAGTGCCGCGCACTGGACGTCGCTCTTGATAAGGCGGTTGCGTTTTTGCCTGTTTCGGTGTAGCTGAAAGCAAAAGAGAGTTTGTTCTTTTTGGACAGCAGGAAGTTCCTAGCTGAGAAAAGTACAGAGAAGAGTTTTAAATTGGGATTTTTCTAATCTGGGCTTGCCTTGCAGCTGTACATGTGGCTTTGCTGCACAGGAGAGTTGATCTAGTGATGGCATTTACCTTTCTACTGCAAGAGATAGGGATGCTTTTATGCTGAGACTGAGAGATGGAAGAGAACCCCTGAAGGCAGCTTCATTCCTGCATTCTTCTCATTTTACACTGTCAGGCTCTCCCCAGAGATTTTATATTTGTTAAAATTCCACACGCAGCTTTCCTTAAAAAAACTAATACTGGCTACTTGGCATCCATGTAACTCCAGTTGCAATAAATAAATAAATACAGGCATGCCAAACTACCTCTTGATTCTTCCCCTATGACAAAATATTTTTACAGACCGATGTTTCTGTCATTGCAGGCATCGTTTCTTTGCCTTCAGCTGATAACGTCCCCCTCACTAATGTGGCTCCTTAATTAGAAACTCGCTTCCCTTTATGTGTATGACATGCTGCACGTCTGATGGAATGTGTGTAAGGCAGCGTTTAAACATTACAAAAGTAGCCAGTACTTTATGGATTTGAGTGAAACCGTGCTGGAGATAGCTGTGTTGTGGTTACACTGAGGGATCTGAGAAGCTGTCGTGTTTTTCCATACCATTTCTTGAACCATCAGGGGAAGGTCAGGATTTTCAGGTCTCTTTGGACTTGGCTCTCGGTCTTCTACAAATAAAACAAAAGGTTGTAGGACATGTGAAGCTAACTTTTGAAGTTAACATCTTTTGGATGTTGTGTTGCAGCCTCTGGATGGTGTAAAGTACAATGAAATCCTCTCTTTTGTTACTAGTGAATAAAAAGTCATCTTGTATTTGAGGAGATGCTGTGTATGACCTTCTTTTCCCGAATCCAAATGGCTTGTGGTAGTAGTTGTAACTGGCGAGAGCTGTGTTGCTTGGTCTTACCTTTGTGCTTGCTTGCCTAATTCCAGCAAAACAGAGTTTTCAGTTGGTGGATCTGATCCACTTAAGCTCACATTCCAGGTCTTCATGGCCAAGAACAGCATTTATTTGTAGAACAAGAGCCGTGAGTTCTTCTTTTTCCTTCCGCAGGACAAGCAGGAGGACTTAAAGAAGACTATTTTGGAGGGCATAGAGCCGGGCAAGCATCAGGTGAGGTTGGCCTTTGATGCTTGTAAGCTGCAGCCTCAGGATACATGCTAACGACAATGATGGCTTTAAGGCATCTAAATTTCTTCCAAGTATACAAATACAAAGGCTCCCTGTGTAGACTAGACATGTCATCTTTGTCTTGCATTTTCCCTGCTGTTGGGTGTTTTAAAAAACAGTATCTCGACCTTCACAAATGCAGCAAGTTATCTCATTGAGTCTATTTGAGTCGATTAGCACAAGTAGCTATGTTAAACGTGTTCCTACAGGAAGGTGGATGTATGCTGTCTTCTCTTTTCAGATATTTACTTTAAACTAGAGGCCTAGCTGAGTGTTTAGGTGCCTCTGAAATACTGGTTTGGTACGTATCTCAGGAAGGTTAGTCTGGAGACTGCTAGAATACCACGTCTCTTGATTGATAGGAGTTCAGTCTTGAAAATTAGCAAAGTGGCATAGTGTTAAGAACTGTATTTTTGGGCTATTGTCCTGCATCAAAAACCGTCTAAAGCATTTTGCTTGGAATAACATTTAGATTTCCATTAAATATTCACTGTTGTCATGAGTGAGAGGGGCTTGTTAAAGAATTGAAGAGAGCAGTTGGACCTTTATTTTGGAAATGCAGACTTTGTTCTAGAACTTTTAAATAACATAAGACATTGGAAACAAACTAAAAAAAAATATCCTAATGATTAATATTTGCCAACCATGAATACTTGTGAACCAAGGAGAATAATGGGGGGGGAGAGGAGAAAGCCCTTAGGTCGCTGATCTTGGAATTTCCCAAAACAGAGAACTCGAAATCAAGACTAAAAAAATATCAGTGATTGTCATAAGATGCTTCTGGTGACACTGCTTTTGCTGTACTCTCTGAAGTATTGATTTGTCTAGAAAGGAAATAATTATTACTGACTGGATTCTCATCTCCTTTTTGAGTCCCAGTGAAAAAGGTGCAGGTAACGTAAACTCTTGCCTGATTTGGGTAGTACTCTCGCTTTCCCCTTCCTCTCTATCTGGTAACCAAACCTACGGAAAATTCGTCTTGGGCGCTCTTTCTATTCGAGCAGAATTAGCAGGAGAGCACATCACTCGGTTGCTTCTCTAGTCAAAGCCGCCATGGGTGTCCTCTTTTATACCGCTTTCTGATCATGCCGACTGCCGTATTTATCAGGATTGGAGCAGTGAAGAGAGACAGAATACAGTGGGGAGTCCCACAGTGCAGGTGGCTGGGGAAATTGTCTTTGGAGATGAGTACTCCTTGCTAGTTTTGTTTTTTACAAAATAAGCATTTGCACATACTTCGTATTACTACAAGGAAGAAACATATTGGAAAGCTGATGGGGGATGCTTTTGGACACCTTTCATGTTCTCTGTCCTGATTTTAGTTATCTACTGCGGCTTAAAAAAATAATTCGAAGTTTTTGGCCATTCCAGGTAAAAGAAAGGATGCGAGTAGACAAAGGCACTGCACTGGCTTGGCGTGTTATTTTGGCTTGTTCTGGATGTTTTCCCTTAAAGCTTGAGTTGATGCTATCTGATAGCCTTTATTAGGACTAAACAGAGTGCTGAAGTCATAGAATTAATTTAATCTTAAAATAAAATATGCATTTCTATCTTGCAATGTGAAAAATACCATCAAAATGCAGTAACATTTGAAGATCTACAGCAGGTGGGCACACAAATGGTTTAGTTTGGCTGGACTGATGGTGTGTATGGTGCTGAAGGCATTTGAAGTGTATAATAGTGGAGGATCAAGTTCTGCCTGCTGGATGAAGTGACAGTTGGTTAAACTGGGCAGAATATCTGCATTGCATTTAAATAAGACTCCTGACATTTGTGTTTAAGACTGCAACTGTGAAGTCTGTTAGGAATAGAGAATGATATCTTACCGCTAGTTATCTGAAATGTTGCATTGGAATGCAGTATAGGATGGCTTTTCACTATCTTGAATATAGCTAAGATGACCCAAAATAAATTTTGCTTCTTGCCATCTTTGCTGTTGCATCACTGGGGATTTAGAAATGCGTATGAAATTGTTTGGGCAGTAATGTTCTGCTCCTGCTCAGCGAGGAGGTGGTGTTCGATAGTTCTTTCTATCTGTAGCTGCTTTATGAGTGATTTGCCGGCAGTACCAGGGGTGAACTGTGTATAAGGCAAATAGCAGCATCTGGCTTTTTATGGTCTATTGGCAGTGGCTGAGGAAGGAAAAACTATGCCAAATACCAGGGTAAGCATCAGAGCTCAAGGGCATGCTGCTAATTCTTGCACATCACAGGGCCACATACTAACATAATTAGTTTTACATGTCCTGCAAATATTTCTGACATGCAGACAATCCAAAAGCATGCATATACTTATCGACAGCTAAGCAGTCATTTGCCCTGGGAGTGGAATCTACTTATTAAAAAAGGTGACTTCGGTAGCAAGTCTGTAAGGCTTCCTATCCACCTGTGTGCACTTACGCATTGTACTGCCTACTGAGCAAAGAAATCGGAGCACTGACGTGGAGTTTAAACGTGTGTTAAAGTGGTGTACAGTAACACGAAGTTCTTATGAAGGCACAGGAGCAGCACATTCCTGATCTTTCCAAAGCGCGTAGGAGAGGGGTAGTGTAACCCCTATTACAGCAAAGGATTTTGGGTTTGTATTTTCTGCAGGCAAGAGATTTCTTCCTTACGTGTACGAACAGGAAGCTGGCTTGAGGTGCAGCTTGCAACCAAAGCAAGCCGTATGTCAAAGGACGTATGCAGAGTTTTCAGGAATACTGAAACTATGGGAAGGAGTTGATTTGTTCTGTCAAATCTATTTTTGTCCTTTTCTCTTTGTAAATGGCAGTATCATCCATTGTCAGTACTAAATGTTAGCTTTCACTGTCAGATAGACATGCAAATAAGTAGTGAATTTAAAGCTTGGCTTCCCAGATATTTAATTAAGAAAACCCCATGGTCCTGGTATGTTATTGATCAGAGCGCAAATACAAACACTCCTGGGAAGATGATGTTCTCTCCCCTTGCTGCTGCTGATCTGTATTAGTCAGCATTCTTTGTGGTATTGATCATGTCTACATAGCAGGCAGATTTTCTAGTTCCGTAACTTCTCTAATACAGTTGTATTCAACCACATCCTTCTAGTATTAAGAAACTTTTTAAAATAGAAAATTGTTGTTGTCGTTCATTCTTTTTTGTTGGCTTGTTTCATCCTTTTGTCATCTTCCTGCTTTAATCTCCAACCCTCCTATTCAGAGACCTTGTGACCTGCAGTGATTTGTCTCGCTTTTATTGCTGATTCTCTGCAGTGTGTTTTAAAAATGTTGTCTGCGCTTCAGCCGTTACTGCAGTTTTAAAGGTCTGGCATGCAGCGTGTGACAGCTCCCAGAACTCTTGCATATCAGCTCCTGTAGATACTTGTGTACTTCCCTGATGCTGGCTGATATTTGTGTTAATAGCCCTCCCTCTTTGAGGAGGAAACAAGGCGTTACTGTTCTCAAGGATGTGGTGCATTTGAACACCAAAATACAAAGGGGAATGTAAGTGGGGAAATTTCCTTGGGCGGTCTTAATGCTTTGTTACAGCGTGCTTCAGTACTAAGGTAACGTGAAAATTGATTCCAGTCAGTTTATATTGATTACAATCAGCTTATAAGATAGATCTTCTACTGAGACAGGTAGTTCTGGTCCCATCACAAGATGGTTCAAAAGCTAAAACAATGGTATAATTTTTGCCCATTTATACACGTGCTATTTCTTCTTTACAACAGGAGCATGAATCTGAGGGTGGGAGAACCCCACTGATGAAGGCTGCGCGAGCTGGTCATTTATGCACTGTGCAATTCCTTATTAGCAAAGGTAAAATACTAGTTTAAGTAATTAATTTAAATACTTAAAATGCCATTTGACGATTCTGCATATTTGTGATCCTTCTTCAGAATTAATTGGGTTATGTGTACGTGAGCATTTGTCAAACCATTGAGGGGTTTTTGAATTTCATCTAGTTCACGGTACAATGAATCACAAATGTTTTGCTAGTTCCTCTTCCTACTCTGTTGTATAGATTAGTGACCAGATTTGAAGTACAGCCAATATTTTCAGTTTCTTAAAAAAGCACTCCCTCCTTCAGAAAAAAATACATCCTCCAGTGCTTCTGAAACAGTAAAAGTTGCGCCAAGTAGTGATACCGGTAAGTGCTTAGAATGAAAATTTAAAAGTTGGGCTTTGTACACCAAAAGTGTTCCCTCTCTCTTACTGCTTCCAAGGCCCACTGTTACTGTCATTACTGCCTTGTTTTTACAAGGTGAGGATGATGATGATGTGTAAAAGCCATCAGTTATTCAAAATCCCGTGCTTTCACCCTGCAAGCGTGTATGAATTATGAAGATTAGAAGATAAAAGTTTATTCCAGAAAATACTGTACTTGTTGATACATTCTCGTAAAACAAATTTCCTTGTGTTTAATTCTGAGATCTTCTTGTTATAGGTGCCAATGTCAACAGGGCTACGGCTAATAATGACCACACGGTGGTGTCGCTGGCGTGTGCGGGAGGCCACCTGGCCGTTGTTGAGCTCCTTCTGGCTCACGGTGCAGATCCTACTCATCGGCTCAAGGTATTCACCTAGAACTATGCATTTATCATAGGTGCTGAAAGAACCGCGCCCTTGACTTCATGGATTAGCAAATGTGCAATTTAAAATGGTCTAATTTGATTTTGCTACACCAGGTAGCAGAATTCATCTTCTGGCTTTTTATTTCCAAAATCTCCCTTTAGGATGGTTCAACAATGCTCATTGAAGCTGCCAAAGGAGGACATACAAATGTTGTTTCTTACTTGCTGGATTACCCAAACAATGTTTTGTCGGTTCCTGCAGCAGACCTGTCTCAGCTCACACCTCCATCTCAGGATCAGTCTCAGGTAAGGCATTCGGATGTCTTTTAAATATCGTCATGAGGGTTGCAAAGAAGCACTTCCTTAGTAGTTAACTTCCGAAATTAATTCAGATGTGAACATACACAGTGGAAAGAATTTAAAAAGTCAACGCGCTTGAAAATGGTAGGGAGTGAGAAAGTGGACTGGTGTTATCTGCAGCGTCCTGAAGAATGCATGAACTTGGTTCCCTTTTCTGCTCCTTAGATGGGAGAGTCCTAAACCTACTATCTCAAAAGAATATTCTTTTCTTGGTTGCATTTTCCCAGTATTTTGTTTCAACATTTCTAAACCCTTGTGACAGCACCCCTCAAATGTTGTTGCTGGTTTAGTTTGTTCGATGAAAGAAAATATATTGTGCAAAGTTAGAATTCTGCAGGCTAGAGAGGCAGCTTTCCAGTGGAGTCAGTTGATTAAAGGTCTAAATGTGTTAACAGTTTTCCAGCCTCCACAGGGATTTTGTGAAGAGTGGCATAGTTAACTTTGACATATTGTCCACAATAAAATAGCACGGGACCGGTCATACCAAGGGACAGCATAGCATACGCGGTTTGGGAAGAGGGGGATGGAGGTCTGCGGTAGAAATGGGTCTTTGTATTAACACTTCAAGAGCTGGTTGAGTCAAAAGGGATTTTTTTTTTTACCTGAGTGTGTGTCTGTGGCTTTGTTTGAAGGTTCCACGCGTACCAGTGCACACGCTTGCTATGGTTGTACCTCCCCAGGAACCTGACAGAACCCCTCAAGAGAACTCGCCACCTCTCTTGGGAGTGATGAAAGGTTAGTATAAATAAATAAATATATATATAGAGAGATAGATAGCCACTCGGAGAATATGTGCCATTTGGAAACTGATAGGCTGGGGACAGTTTTGTTAGACGTTCTCCATAGTCTAGTCCAGTCTGCCAATTCCTGAACACCTCTGTATAATTTTAAAGTATTTTATGTAGTGCATAGGTTTTTTTGCTTATTTTCTTGTATTCTACAGTATAGCAACACTGGGTATACTAATTTTATTACACTTATTCATTTATTAGAATTATGCTTATTCTGATTTTTTTTTTGGAAGAAAATGATTGTGGTAACTGCCATAGTGCAGACCGATAAAACGTATCAATGAACCCAAGGTGTGGTGCTAACTTTCGAATGTTGTGCGCTGATCGTCTAGGACAGTTGCAGCTATTATCCATGAACTTGATACATCAACTTTTTTCTGTTCCTGCAGTGGCAACGCAAACCCGTTGGCACTGTAAAATACCAGCGCAGATCTATTTACAGGAGAATTTTTCTTGTAGTAGTAATAGCACTCCTGTAAGTGATCGTAACATCAGGGTTTTTGCTTTGAACATGATTGAACTGACTGGTTAAAACTGTTTGCAGTCATTAGACAGCAAATTTAGCAGTTCGTTTCCAGTGATGGAGTCTGTAACAAAGTCTTCCTGTCCGCTAAGTCAGCGCAGAAAGAGAAGCAGATTCTCAAGTGGAAAGTTACAAACTGCAGCTCCGAATGATTTCCAGTTTCGGACAGTGGTATTAAATATTATAGCATCCAAAGCTCCGTTAGCTAACTTTACTCAATTCCTTTATTCTGGAAGTGCGCAGTTCTTCCTAAAACAAACAGACAAAAAAACCCCACAGGGGCACAAATGAAGAGAGAAGATAATTGCGTACCTAGTGGTGTTGAAGTGCGCAGCCATTGTTATAGATTGAGGCCCAATAATTGACAGGAACCAGTCCAATTAATCAAATTAGTTTATTAAGCAAGCGGCAACAAGCAAAACAGCGCTGGGCGGCCGGGGAGTCTTTGCTCCGCCAACGGCGCACACCCCTTCCCGAAAGTAGTTGATTATATATACTCTTCTGGTTCCCGTATATGTGTCAATCCTGGTATATTCCGTGTCTGAGCGACGTGTTGCTAGGGGGTCGGTCTTGTCCCGCCTCCTGATGGTCGTGAGGCTGAAGGCTCCTCATCTTTATCAGTGTCCTTGGGGAGACTCTTTTCAGCTTAACTCACAACTTAGCTCTTCCCTTTGAAGTGTTAAAACACACCAGATGCCTGTGATTTAGGCCTTGAGGTGTCAAAGTGCCCCAGACAGCACACCGGATGCCTGTGATTTAGGCCTTGAGGTATCAAAGTGCACCAGATAACACGCTGGATGCCTGCGATTTAAGTATGTGAAGAGTCGAAACAGTGTAAGTTTTCACCAGCCTTTAAGAAAGCCTGATTTGGTTAACAAACATGATTCTATCTATTACAGCCATGACGCTCTCCACGCATCGATGCCATGTGTGCGAACTTCTCAAATGTAGTTACTCTATCGTTTTCCTAGGATGCGCAGCACTTGATATTTTGGATTTCACAAAAATGAATCCCAAACAAATGCAAAGAATATGCAGCTTCTGCTTCCAATGAAACGGCAAAAAGCTATATACTAGCATGCGTGCCCGAACAATTAACTGTTGATGTTGTGAAGGGGGTTAGTGTTCTGGGAGTACGTTTTGTGGGGCATGGGCATCAATGAGAGATTAGTGGATACTGAGTCAGAAGACTGAAGTTATAAACTTAGTCTCATGTTATTAAATCATGAAAAGCAAAGAGTTGATTGTAGTTCAAGAAATAGCTCTCATTAACAAAGACCTTATTGCCAATGTCAGCACATACTCCAGGCGTGTTTCCAATGGTACCGTTGTCGGAGCTGACACAGAGAGATCTAGTTTTTCTCAGTGTTTCGGGACATGCTCCACGCGTGGCAGTGGTGCTAGTCTGCGATGCGTTGCAGGAGATGTAGCAGTCTGAAGCGTGTCATTGGGCCGATGAAGCATTCCCGAAAACTTCGTGTGCAAAGTTCTTGTGTGTCTCAGATCTTTAGGGGGAAAAACGGTATTTTTGTGATAAACACTGTGTGATTGCTGTAGCGATACCACCCTGCTGCCGTAACTGCAATAGGGTTGGTGTTCTTCTCTAACTTTCATTCGTAACTTCTTATACACACCTGGCTTTAATATACCGGGCTTTGATCGTTAGACTTCCTGGGAGACAAAAGGGGTGTGAATAAAGGCGTGTTTGTTATTTCCATGGGGGCTGGGGGGGAGAGCAGTTTAATTTCTTACCTAACAAAATTGTTTATCCCAGGGAAGACAAATTTCATGCCTTCACGGTTAGAGGGATTCCCCCGAGTTTTTTATATAAACTGCTAACTCCTTGGAGGAAGGAGAGGAGCACCTAGCCTTCTTAACCTCAGCACAGCCTGGTTTTTAGGGACTTATATTAGTTTTGCAAGAAATGCAAAGTAACAGCTGGTTTCCTGAAGAGTTCTTGGAATATTTGCCATTTGAATAATTATTTTAGCAAAGGATTTAATATCAATGTTTAGCAGCTGAAAAGAGGAACGCTTCAGAGCTGACAGTGGCTCTAGAGAGACTCAGATAAAGGTGATGCGCAAGGCTGGGCAACCTCCTAAAGAGCTGAAGAAAAAGCAGGTGAAAGAAGCAGCAGAATTAGTTCACGAGCCTGAACAGCCCTCAGCTCTTATGTGCTTAGGAAGGATTGGTTTTCGTGCACTACATTTAGCACGTTTCTGTTGCGCCCGTGTAAAAGTGAAGTCCCAGCGCAGTTCAGCTCTGTGCTGTTGTGGGTAGAGGCAGACGATCCCGTCCTTGGCGTTCTGTCCTTGCTGGTGCCCTCGCCTGAACGCGCCCAGCATGGCTCAGCAGCCGGCAGCAGTTCTGATGCGGTAGCACAACACGGAGAGTCTTTCGGCTAGAAAAACCCGATGTGCTATTTCTGCAGGCCAGGAGGGTGTCTCCTGCTTTATGCTGCCAGGGGTGTAAAGCGCGGTGACTGTGAGGCAGGTCCAGGTGCCCTGCATCGGGTTCCCTTGGGCCAGGGGGTCTCGGTGCCCAGCAGGTGAAATGGTTAAAGGAATGCTGTTGGATTTCTTCAGGAAATCGGCGGGTGTAATAGTGTTGCCATTGATGATGTGATGTTTGTAAATGCGAGCTGAGTTTCATGAGAATGGGGTCTGAAGGTCTCAGCCGTGTTTGTGATTCTGCCTTAGTCTTTTGCAGAGCGTGCCTGGTGAGCACCGCGGCTTGAACCCATGGCGTGGTTTTGGAACATTATTGAAATAACTTACAGCGTTTCTCGTTTGGGTCGTGGTTTTTTTTAGAATTCGCAAGACCTAATAAACTCAAGTTATTCACGTGAAAGCTGCCCACATCCGCCTTTGATCTCTGGGAAGGAGACCAGAGTTCCCTTAAAGTTGAGGAGGATTTTTGGAATCCATAAGCTTTTTTAAGTTAGTCCTTGAACACACAGTATCCCCTGAATCCTCATGCTAAATCTAGCAGTCTAATGGCTTGGAGAAAGGAAAGAAAAACAAACTCCACATAGATTCAATAGCTACGAATTCAATAAATATTTTTTTTACTCCCAATATCTGACTCTTGTGCCTGAGTTATATACTGCCAGAGATCTCATAGAATCATAGAATGGTTCGGGTTGGAAGGGACCTTAACGATCATCTCGTTCCAACCCCCCTGCCCTGGGCAGGGACACCTCCCACCAGCCCAGGTTGCTCAGAGCCTAACCTGGCCCCATCTCGATTAAATCAGGCAACGTAACAGTAGAACCAGAAAGATTATATTCTTCTCATTGAGGTGGAGACATTAAAAAAGTATGCCGATTTTGTAGCTTTTCCATTCTGACTCCTTTCAGACTTCCCTACCGCACAGTCCAGCTGCCCACTCCTTGTTCCGTGTGCCCCAGCAGCTTCGCGTTAACTCTTGCCGTTTCCCCTGTATTTTCTGTGTGGGTCAGCAGCTGACCCAGTCACCCGGGGAGAGTGAGGAAGAGGAACCTAACAGTCCGTGCCTCGTGGCTTCCCAACGTCACTAACGCTTTCTAAGTAGACTTAGACCCGTTACTCCTTTATACAAATCTTTAGCAATGCAGGTGGATGATTTAAAAACAAGACACGTGTAAGTCCCCAAGAGGACAAGTGTATAAAAATCTTTTCCACAGTGGTTTGTGAACTTCCAGTTCTTTGAAGCTTCAGTCACCTGCTTGCCACTGACTCATTTAATTACATCTTAGCAATTTTCCAGTTAGATACCATCAAGCCACCAGAGGAAACGTGTGAAGAAGACTAAGATTGGAAAGCAGCTCAAATTTTTGAATGTCAGAAGACGGAGTTAAGCGTTGTTCGGTTTCAGCCGGGTAGCCGTTGCCTGTTGGATGTCGTTGCACCGATTCCCTGCAAGTTTTCGTAGAAACGGCTGCAGGAGCGAAGGACTGGCGTTGGTACCGCATGGTTTGCAGGAGGCACCTAGTGACAATAGAAACTCACCTGATCATTCAGCCCTCCGCAAATCACCCTGTTCTTTACGAAGAAGAATTAAGTGTTTATTAAAAGCAATATAGCAGACGAATTTACTTGGGAAAAGTAGGCTTTTTTGCTGTTGCCCAGTTAGCCAAATTACAATGTATTGTACTTTGCATTTGTGTATCTGTGGATTGACTAATCGTTTCCCTGGGTTCTTAGAGCTGAATTTCTTACTGATAATGAATTGCAGTTGAACACCTAATTTTCATGAAAATTCAATATTGAGTTCATCTTGTTCTTGCTCATGAGGCTGGTGAATTTTAATTGCAGAACTGCAAATCCAGCAGTCAACTTCTGAGCGAAACCAGATTTTTCAAAAACCCTCAGGTGCAAGAACAGTGGACAAGCAATTCTGTTAAGGAAGCCCGAAGATCTTAGTATGGATTGATGCTTCCTGACATCTGCCTTTTGTGAAGCGAGGAACAGGCAGCATGTGGTTTTTTCCGGTTGTTTTTGGTTTGTTTTTGTTGTGTGGGCTGTTGTTTGGTTTTTTGGTGTTATTTTTTAAGTTCTAGGTGATATTACCTATCAGGATGAGGTGGTGACTCATGCAGATTTACATACTGGGAGTTGGTTCCAGCAGAGAAGGTGTATTTGAACATACAAATGGGTATCACGCAGTTGGCTTTTTTTCTTGCTGTCGCTTTTTTTACGCTGCAAAAATCTTTTGTAATTTAACTGTTTGCATTTGGATGCACTTTTCTTATTTTGTTTTCCTTTAAGAACTCTAGAAATTAAGGAGCTGTCAGCGACTCACAGAATTTGATCTGCTAAAAAGTAAAGTACAATATAACTGTCTCAGGTGGTGGCCAAGATGAAAACCACTAAGCTGAAAGGCAACTTGTGTTGACAGAAACTTCCTGAAGAGTATAATGGGTTGTAAAAGCAAACCTTTGGGTTTTTTTTTAATTTCCTGGAAAGACCTTAAAAACAAAGCAGTGATTTTCCTTAAACTCTTGTTGCTTGCCGTAAAATACAACGGCAGTCTTTTAGGGCAAGATCTGAACTGGGCTTCGTTTAAGTAAGAAAATTACTTACCTACTTCACGTTTCTCGGCCACATCCTCGTAGTAAATATCCCAGTCCTGAGACTCGCAGAGGGCAGCAAGTACCTGCCTGTGCTACGGCTGTGGAGTACAGGGCTGTCACTGGGTGTTAGCAGACGTAGACAGAACATCTAATAACAGTGTCACTGGGGTCAATAAGCTAGTTTTAGGTAGGTTTATTTTGGACCAGTGGCATCTCGCCTGTGCTGCTCTCTTCATTGTGAAAGGGCATATAAATTACCCTTTTCCTGGGAGAAGACGACATCTGATGGATTAGAAGTCAGGGTGAGAAGAGCAAGTTCCTTGAGAATCAAGCACTTGGGATGAAATGCGGTGTCAGACTCGTTTGTAAGCAGCAACCCGAGAAAGAGTGAATGTGTTTTAAGCACCTTTAAATTAGAAGAGTTTTAATTGCTTAGGAGAGCCACTTGAGGACTATAAATATGAAGGCTGTTTTTCCACACTCTTGCTGACAGTGTCTAGGCCTTTAAATGTCACTTGTAGCCAGAAGGCACTGAAACCGGTAGTGGTGTCCTCCTTGGACTGGGCGCTCCAGAGACCAGTGGTGGTGCTAGGGGGAGGCTCATCTGGGTGAATGGACTATTGCAACTCAGGTAATTAGGAGATATTATCTACAGCATACAGGGGAAATACAGGAGATTTCCATAGGAAACATTTACCTCACTTCCTGGAGAGAGTAAGAAGTCAGAGAAATGGACGGGAAGCTGCGTTTGTGCAGACTCGGTCTTACCTCAAGTCATGTGTGTTGGTCAAAATCTGGCGTGTGCGTTGTGCAGGAATGGCGGTGAAGGCTGAGTTGGTCAGGTTAGGGACCAGAACCTGTGGGAATATGGAAATATAAATAAAAGGAGGGAAGTGGTGCTACTGTTGACAAAGTAAATTGGGAAACAGTCGTTACCTTACTCGGTTAGCTTTCCTGGCCTGCCTATAACCACTCTGGCTTTTCTGTCAACGGAACAATTCTTTGTCCTATAATCACGGTTACCTGATGGCAGGTGGTATTTGTGTAGCGACATTTGGATTTCATTGATCTCAGTCTTTATTTCATACTAAACAAGTCTTCTAAAAGTCACCAAAACAGTTGCTTTAGGGGCTAGATTGACTACTTAATAGTGCTAGGTTTAATTTTGTACTAGGTTGGTTGTGTAGAAGATTGGTGCTCCACCAAAAAGATAAACGAACAAAGTAAAAAAAGTTGACGTAATTATCATCTCGCCTATGATTTGAATTTTTAAGTCTTACTGCACCTGCCTATTTCAAAAGTGAAAGTATAAAGTAGTGTCTTGTTCATAATTATTTACTGAAGTGGGCACAGTATTTTTCAGGATATTGTAATATATAGAAGAGATGTATATAAACCAGAAAGTTGCTACTTTTAAATACTTGCAGTGCTTGCATATTCAAAGCTACCAATGTCTTCTCCACCTCTGGTTTGAACTGGCTGTTCAAGTGCGCATGTCCGGCTTAGCAGATCCTTCTTCCTACCCCTCGTCCAGTACCCCCAAGATTACGGGTTGCACTATTTTCTGGCACAGAAAGGGTGATTTGGAACCTGAAAAGTGGCCTGCTAATCAAATAGAAGTTGATTAAAGTAAATCTCTGTACTTCTTCTGGAACTTGAGAGCTTCACTTGCTGTTTTCCCAAGGCCTGTCTTCAGAACCTGTGCCAACTTTCCATGGTCATTCCCGCTCTGAGCCGCTGTCTGGGGAACGCTGCCCGCTGTCAGACCAGCCGTGGCTCAGCGGCCCAGTGCGGGTCTTGATACGAGGCTGTACGTCTGCTCTTTGCTGTGTGTAGAAAAGCTTTCCTGTGACAGGCTTGTTTTGTCCCCGGGTGGGACTTAAACTGAGAGGGACGATACCAGTACTTTATCATTTGAGGGCTCTTTTGACTGCAGCTTTTCTTCCCTACAGATTGATGGAAGCTGTCCAGAGCTGCCAGGTTATGGAAACGCTTTGTGTTAGGGTGGAAATGACGGATGCGGTAACCTTAGGAATGACATTGAAACAGAGCAGTGCGAAGGGTTCCCATCTTAGTCACGTCTTAAAGGCAGCGTCAGTTCGTGCTCAGGTTACTATAATGTTTCTGCTACTTCGGCAAGGGAGCAGCTTAGTTTCAAAAGACACCAGTTGACTTTTCTTAGTTTCTAACAAAGACGTAGACAAGCATTTTTGGTGAATGCAAATATTTTTCAAGAGTGGTCTGCAAAACTTAGATTGTAAGTCACACTCTTTAAATGAAAGGATAACCATATAAACCCCAAGTACTCTACAAAGCCGGGTAGCCAGCAGCGTGCAGCAGCCTTGAGCTAAAATATCCATCATCCAGCACAAAGTTATTGCTGAACTTTAGTCAAATTCTTTATTGTCTCGGAGAAATTGCCTTGGGACTCGCTTACGGTCCAGAGACAAAATAATAGTAGTGGTTGGAACAGGTATTCAGCTGGGGGTACCGAGCTCTGCAGGGCAGCCCTGTAAAACACTGAGCTGGAGAAAGAGCTTACCCAAAGGTGCCTACGGTGTTTGTGGGATGCTGGGGTTTTTCCTGGGGTTATTGGAATTTTTGTTGTTTCTCTTAAATTTAGGTATGGTTTGCTTTCGCTCCAGAAAGTCTGGTGAAGGCATTCAGCAGAGTCGGTTCAGTTCTATTTTAATACTTGTTCTTTCCCTTTATAAGAGAAAATTCTTGCATTTGTTTGCTTTTTTTCAGTTAGTTCCTAAAAAAAACCCATTCGTTTCAAAGCAAGGTGCGTGTGACTCTTGTTTTGACAGCAATGCAAAATGAAGGCACTTGTGAATTAGTGTTTTGGTGAAGGAAGGCCCAGAGAGAAATAAATAGGTGTTTTAGGGAACGTAATCCTTCCAGAGTTAGTGACCGATCTGGGACCTGGTTCTTGCACCCAGATTTTCACTTAACCGTGTGGTGACTTTAAGCCGTGGCTCAAACTGTACCTAATTTTAATTCCTCATTTAATGACTAATTGTATGAGTCTGCTTTGTAAATATTCAAGTTTTCTTTTTTGTTGTTGCTGTTATTTTTTAAAGCTGCATCCATCGCTGTTTGGATGTAGCAAATGAGTGTTAGTGCAGAAAACTATTTGATCAGACTAAAACCTTCCACGTTTTTAATTGAAGCTTCTTATGCTGAAGTCATAATTCAAATTTCAGCACTTCATAAATTCCTGTTAGCAAGGTCTGTTACTGGAGGTGTCACAGACATGACTTTCGGGAAAGCAGCCTTGGGTCGCTTGAAGGCATTGAGCGCTCAGGGAAGCGCTGCCCTGGCGTGGTGTTCCTTGCTAGATACGCGTTGAAGATTATTTTCTGGGTCTTAATAGTGAGCGGAATTGTTAATTTGTTACTGGAGAGAGGGAGGCAAGCGAGCTGTTAATTGTGGCTTAGAACTTGCGAAAAGGTGCTGAAGCTTCAAAACGTATTTGTATACGTTGTCTGCACTGGCAGGATTCCGTTTGTAACGGAAAGGTGGAACGCTATAGTGTTTGGAGAAACCCAAGTTCAAAATACTGATCTCGCTGTGGAGTTAGTCTTCTCTCCAGTACAGACTGCTTTTGCTTGTAACCTTGCTGTTGGAAGCTAGCCTCTGGAAAATAGTCTTAGTTTAATGGCTCTGCACAGCAGAACAACTTTGGGACCTCAGTAAATTATTTAAACTGCATTGCTGCTCTTGCCGATTTCACTTCCCCGATGCATTGTCATGTATGTCAGAAACCATAAAGGTTCCTTATTCCTTAAGATTAAAATAGCCGTGTTCAAAGGGATATTAGGATCAATATTGAAAATTCAAGCTATATGCTTTGTTCTTTCTTGTCTTAACATGGAGTGTAGGGTTTGCCTTTCTGTGATTTGCCAGATGTGCAGTGTTAGTTGTAAAGATCTCTCCTTTCTTTTCTCCTCTCTCCTTTCTTTTCTCCTCTCTCCTTTCTTTTCTCCTCTCTCCTTTCTTTTCTCCTCTCTCCTTTCTTTTCTCCTCTCTCCTTTCTTTTCTCCTCTCTCCTTTCTTTTCTCCTCTCTCCTTTCTTTTCTCCTCTCTCCTTTCTTTTCTCCTCTCTCCTTTCTTTTCTCCTCTCTCCTTTCTTTTCTCCTCTCTCCTTTCTTTTCTCCTCTCTCCTTTCTTTTCTCCTCTCTCCTTTCTTTTCTCTTTTTTCTTTTCTTTTTTTGGTGGGTGAGAGGGGAGGTTTGGGATATCTTCAGCATGGCATTTTTTCAAACATTTTTCATGTGCTTAGGTGCATCCAAGCAGAAGTCAAGTTCCCTGCAGGTAGCAGATAAGGACCTACTGCCACCTTTTCACCCATACCAGCCTTTGGAATGCATAGTAGAAGAGACTGAAGGCAAGCTGAATGAACTTGGACAGAGAATTAGTGCTATTGAAAAAGCACAACTTAAATCATTGGAATTAATTCAAGGTGAACCTTTAAATAAAGATAAGATTGAAGAACTTAAAAAGAACAGAGAAGAACAAGTGCAGAAGAAGAAGAAAATATTGAAGGAGCTGCAGAAGGTGGAAAGGCAGTTGCAGATGAAAACCCAACAGCAGTTTACCAAAGAATATTTGGAGACCAAAGGTCAGACAGACACAGCACTTCCCCTGCAGCAGCAGTGCCCACTTACAGGGGTCTTCCCAGACGTGGAAGCTGATAAGGGTCTGCCAGAGGATAACTTTTCAGAGTTACCTCAGGCTGACACAATCTTGTCTAAAGAGGACGAGCAACAACAGTCTCCACCACCTGCTGAACAAATAGAGTTTGTCCCTATCCAGCCTTTGCCAGCATCGCAATGTAATTTTTCTGGTAATTTAGGTTATAATGGGACAGAGTCTCTTGAACTTCAGAAAGCATTAGGGAATCAGCAGAATGTAGGACAGCAGCAGCAAATTGCTGGGCAGGGGCTCTTAGTTCAAGAACCAGACGGATTAATGGTTGCCACTCCAGCACAGACGCTTACCGACACTCTTGATGACCTAATAGCAGGTGGGTTAAGAAATATACCTATTTTTGCATTAATTTGTGTGCTCAGTTTCCCTCTCTCTCCTTCCCTCCAAAAACATCTTGGGGTTTTCCAGTTTGGGAATACTTGCTTAAGAATAAAGTTCCTGATCAGTGCTATTAATCCTAACAGTGACTTCCAATTCTAACATGAGACTCTTAAATATCTTTTTTCCAAAGTGCAAAACTTCCTCTACTGGAGACCTGGTTTAGCCCCTTTGGCCTCATCTTTTTCTGTGCTGCTTTAAAAAGCCTTATCATGAGCGATTAGTAGTGCCCATTGGGAAACCTGAAAGTGTGACAGTTTTATATCTTCTCTAGAATTTTCTATACGGGCTTTTACCTCAGCGACTTTCTTCAGTGTAGTAGCCATCTCTAGAAAAAGCCAAATTATTGTCACTTGTATGGACAAACGTGTCCCTCTCCTTGCTGCTCGAGGTGTTCCCGTGGTTTAAACACAACCTGGAAATCCGCACGCAACCACTTGTTCTGTAACGGCTTGTGTTTTCAGAATACCCTCTAAACCCTGGTTGTTGTACAGGAATGTCTACTTCTTAGATATATGGCAAAAATGAGTCCTGTTATCTGGATGAAAAGCAAAAATCCAGACATCCTTCACTTTGTTGGTAACGGTGTGAAGAGAAATGGAAGTTCCCACATGCTGGGTTGTGTGAGTCCCCTTGTGGAAACAGAGGTATCATTTCGGTTGACTTCATTTCGTGGATTTGACTAGGATTGATGTTTGCTGCTGGAGGTATGTAGGATATAGCCAGTGTTGTTTGGTCTGTAGCTGTTTTTACTTTGGTGGTGTTCAACTTTTCTTTGAACCTTGTGTCTGTCCCTCAGCCCTTATTTTCCTGTCTGCCCTCCGTGCATCTCTGCAGTCGCTGCCCTGTCCTCTTAAGTTCGTTTCAGGGATGTAGAAATGTGCAGTAAGATCTTTTGCCAGCCATTCCTGTGACCTTTTAGAATGATAATTGCATCAAGCTCATGCAAGTCGAGACTACCTGCAACTTCTGCAAGCTCCCGTGGAAAGCACAGATGGTGGGATGGTGTGGTACGCTGCACCCGCTCCCTTCAGCTGTGCAGTGTAACTCAAAGAAATCCTCTTGCGTTAGAGAGAATCAGTCTTAGTTCCCCTTTTCTGGCACGGCGTGCCTCCCTCCCTGGCTCTACGGCGCTGTTCAGAGCGTTCAGCCAACATCAAAACAAAAAAGCAATTGGATTATTCTTGATTTTTGTTAACTCAAGACCTTAGTACTGCAGTGTGTGAGGAGGAAAATTTGAATGGTTAATGCAAAATGTAATCAAGAAGGGCTTAATCTTTGGAGTAGTTCCTGTTGCTGACGGTCGAACGTATCTCGCACAAGGTATATACCCTTCCATGGTTAGCAGCTGCGTATTACATCTGAAATATTCACTGCACCCAAAAGGAAAAACTGCTGCAGTCAGCTGAGCGCGAGAGCTGTGCCGTTTGGAAAAGACTGCAACCAACCAGAAAAACTTGATCTTAAAAATAAATAGAAAAAACTCCTTGAATAGACATTGGTTCATTTTCCGAAACCGTTTACTGTTTTTGCGAAGTAATTAAAGACATTTTTTGCTAAGAAAGGAGATTTACTCATTTCAAAAATGGATACAAAAGCATGCTCTTCTACAAATACTTACAGAAACGCAACTCAAGGAAACTTTAGCTGTCCAGTTCAGAGGCTTCTGCAGAAATGTATTCGTGTTGCTTTATTGAAATATATTTTCTGCCAAAATTCATGTTTGTTTTACTTCCCTCCACCCCAAGAAATGGTTGGAAGAGTATTAGATATTTTGCTCACTTTTAAATCCAGGCTGTGTAAAAGAGTGACCCCTGTTTAAATTATAATCCTACTATATCTCAAATTTATGTACATTTAAAACCAAACTAAATCTACCTACTCATACTCCCAAGCTCTTTGATCCGTATTTAAAAAACACTTGACATTTTCCGCAGTTTGCCCATCAGTCCTTCATTTTTGTAAAGAAATTTTGGGCAGTAGAAACTATCGTGAGAACTGATTTTTACATGCCTGTGCAGATGGCAGGTAGAGGTGTCAGGGGCCCGTGCCCGGTGGGCGGGAGGTCTGTCTCCTGGTGGGGCCGTCTCGCCCCCGGGTGTGCCGCTGCGGTGTCCCCCTGGATGACGGCACCACTGGCGGAGCGGTGGTGATGGGGAGCGACTCTTGGTTTAGAAGAGCTACGAACATTTTTATTCCTGCTGAGCGTTCCAGTTTGTAGCGGGTCTGCTTCAGAAGAAGAAAGATGTTAAATCGGCCTTTTGCCCTCTGCACCGAAATACCCGCTACTGTCGCTCTCACCGGTGGCCGTGTAAGAGGCAGATTTTCCAAAGCCTCAGTGGAGACTAGTTGTAAGGGAGAACTCGCGTTTCTACGAAGCCTCAAATCTTCATTTTGCTGACTGACTTAATTGTGAACAACATCCATAAATGGAGTCCTTCTCTTGCCGGTCTGCTGGCGTAATTTGTCAGCTGCTAGGTGCTGAGGTGGTCGATAGCCAGGCGCGCGGTGCTGGAAGTCTCGCTGGCAGGCAGGCACTGGTAGACGTGTACCCGAGTCCCCTCTTTCGTAATGCTACGCAGAAGTAACCGAGTAACCTTTGGAAAGTCAGATAAAACCTAAAAACGAAGCATCCCTTTTCGCTCCAAAACATTTTGGTTGTAATAGAGTTTAGTTAGATATGCCGAAGCAAAAGTCTTGCAATTAGTCCTATCTTTGAAGGTGTGACGTATTAACAGTAAAAATTTTCATTGGGTTTACAGAAGAGATATAGAAGTTGTGCAGTTTAGAGTGGGAAAGCAATGAATTATTTTAGATCATGTCTTCCAATAGAAGAGGACGTTTTGGATCTAATTTTCATTCCTCGGTACACATTTGGTTTCTTGAAGCCTCTTGTCCTGCACAGTTGGAGTTTCATTTCAGTTCATATTATGCATTCACCGTAGTAGATTTCTTAGTTTGATGTATCTGAATTGAGGCTTTTCTGCTGTTTCAGGGTATTCAAGATGAGGAACTTTCTTTTCTTTGTTGCTAGGTTTTGTTTCCAGTTGGAATATTTTTATTCCTGTTTGTTCTACTCAGTGATATTTTCAGTCAGGAGGAGATATCTCTGTATGCTTCTGTCTAACCCTCCTCCTGCGAGCTCCCATTTGTATACTGAAATTCCAGGTGTTTTGAGAAACTTTATTAACAGTTATTCGGTTCTGGAATCTGGTTGTGGTTGGTTAGAGAATTGTGGTATTTTAAGGTCATGATTTGGAAGGTGACGTCTGAGTTACTGTATTTAGGATTGCTGTTTGGAGTAGAACCGGTTACCAGATAATCTGGAGTGAGAAATGGTGACTCGTAAAAGGAGACGCGGTTACCAACGTGCAAAAGCCTCTGTGCAGGAGCACGTTACTGAGGAGCTGCACGGACAGGCTGAAAGTCGTGAAGAAGGATTGTTTTCTTTGTCTTGAAAATCCCAGTTCCTTTGAGGAAAGGGGAATTGAAATCCAAGTCCGGTATCGATGAATGTCTGTGCTCATGGCGTGACAGCGGTTAGGTAGGTGCAGGTTCAGACTGGAGCTGCAATCTCATCCAGAGCTGCTTGCTCGAGGTTCTGCCAATGCCTCCAGAGTCCTACGCACATAAAATACCGAGTTCTTGCTTCCTTTTGTTTTACTTGTGTTTCTTGTGATAGTTTTTCATAACTTTGGAAAATAGTCATCGATGTCTTTGTAGACCTGTCTCCGACTTCACACCAAGTCAAAGGAAGTCCCTTTGGAAAGCTGCAAGCCCTTCCTAAAATGTGGGGAACCTCGGTCTTGTCATGGGTAGAATAATTTTTTTTTTTTTTTTTTTTAAATACAGGCCTTTTGAGTATTGAAGCCTATGGAAACATCCAACACCTATGTCACAAAATCGGTATTTTATAAAGATCTGAGCTACACATTGTGAAAATTTATTTGTATTTGTATTTTTTTAATCAGTGCCTGGCTATCAGCGCGTTTCTCAGTACCCTTCCCAGTGAAAAGACAAAATGCCTGTTCAGTAGGAAGCAATCTGCACGTTGGAAAGGTTCCCCCTCGTCTTCTCAGAGGGTGGAAGCTGCACATTTTTCTAGTCCATTAAAATCCTGCGGTGTGGCACAGAGATGCTGCAGGTGATCGTCCCCCCCAGCTGGTGTTAGGCCCTCCGGCTGGCCACTCACTGGCCCCTCCTTCCTGCATTAGTGCCAATTGTTGAGATGAAAGTCTGGAGTGGGTATGGTGGTATGGCTCCCTGGGGAGACTGCGCACTAGCCTCTGGCACTGAGGATG
Source organism: Larus michahellis (assembly GCF_964199755.1). NCBI lineage: Eukaryota > Metazoa > Chordata > Aves > Charadriiformes > Laridae > Larus > Larus michahellis. Next base: position 539,769 of record NC_133906.1, on the reverse strand, counting down.
AGCTGCTAAAGACTCGTGGTGATCAGCAAGAAGTCCTCGACTTCGCTGGGGCTGGTGTCAGGCGAGGAAGCCGTCCCCAGGGGCAAGCTGGGCTCCTCCTGGTAGCGGGAGGCATAAGCAGAGGTGGTTCTCCTGTTGTGTCCTGTCAGTTGGACACAACTGATGCACATCCCCCTGGGTGGGGTTCGCAGGAGCAGTAACTGTCCCAGCTCCCGTGATTGAGGTCGGAAATACAGAGATGGACTTGGGGAAATATGAGTTAACTCCGATTTCATCTTTGAGTTAAAGGTCATCTTTGAGTTAAAAACCTGTACGTTGTTGTGTAACTTCAGCTGAGCCACAGAAGCCCCGTGAAGCTGGAGGCAGAAGTTCTCAAACATGCTTTGCTCCACGGAGCACAAATTATGTTGATGCTCCATTGGGCCAGCTTGCCAGCCACGCCAGGGAAATAGAAAATTACACTTAAAATCCCACAATTCTGTAAACTCTGTAGTTATTGAGGGAATGATTAATCAGTGGATGTTGTAGGACTATTTGTTGTTAGATTTTTATTTTAAACAAGAATCTGGAGTATCAGTACAGGGTTTATCTGCATTTTTGCTGCCTTTGGTGTTCCTTCTCGTGTTTGACATCGTTGTTACCGTGCGCATGAAGTGCTTAGTGCAGACTTATATGTTTCAAGCACGTGATGAAACTCTAAAGTATACCAGAAACGCCTGGACGTTTTCAGTCATGGTTGTGAAACGTAGAGAACTTGTGGAACCTGTAACAGTACCACTGGATATATTGCATTAAGGACCCTCCAGCTGGCTGAAGCGGAGTCCCGCTGCCACCCCTGCTTTGTAAGCACAGCACAAGTACGTGCTTTTAGATATATCTATGGTTGCAAGAGTTGAAAGCGTTGAGCCAGTGTCTTTCATGAGGAACCAGTTTGATTTAATATAAGCCCTGAAGGGGGCGATTTTGGTGTCTTGTGTGTTGGAAAGAATAATCTTAAGAAATGCAGTTAGTACCTTGCACTTCAGTGTACTGAGCAAGAAAACAAATGTATTGCGTTAATTAATGCTAATCTGCTTCTACAAGTGGTAATCCATAGTAAGCAGATGAAGTGTGGGGGCTTTTATATTTAAAGCTTTTCATACAGACCCGGTTTGCTCGTGAAGGTTGTAACATGAAGCGATTTTATCTGAATTCAGATATAATATGTTGTTGCTTAAGCGTGGCAGCTGGTTTTTGCCTATGTGCCAAGGAGGATGCTTTACTTTAAAAAAAAAAAAAAAAAAAAAAAAAAAAAAAAAACAATTGAAAACTGTCACTTCCCAAAACTTCGGTGAACTCCCCTATGTTTCCAGAACCCGACTGAGCGACCCATCTAAACTCACTCCAGTCTGTGTTTCCTTTGTCACACGTATGCAGTCCTGTAGGCTGAATTAGTGGCGTTAGTGGACACGTTGAGGATTTTTCTAAGACTTTTCCCTCTGCACCATTTTCCTGTGAGTAATTGCTGGTATGTAACTTGTCGATGGAATCAGGAAGGTCGAGCTGGGAAAGGTTCGCAAAAATTTCTCTTTAAGTCGTACGCAGGTTTGAGTTCATCCTTCGTCTTCCCTTACCGCTTGAAATACTTGGACAAAGGCAAGATGCTGCTGCGTATTTCTTACCTGCAGTTGTTAGTGTTTTCCATCAGCTGCTTGTTCCGGGAATACTACAAAATACCATGTGTTTTAGAATGATTCAAGCTAACCGGATATTCCATCTAATGAGGCTGCACAGTGCAGAAATTTGGCAATCCGGCAGTGACAATACTTGTCAAATCCAGCTGCTACCTTAGCATGGCTTACTGGAGTTACAGCGCGCTCGGATCTTGTGCATCGGTTTGTTAGACCTTCCAGCCACGTAATCCCACCTGAGCCTTGGATTTGTGTGGGCTCCCCTCGGACTCTCCTTTGGTTACAAACGCAGGCAGAGGATATTTCTCTGCTTGTTCAGGTAAAGCTTCATTTAAAACTAGTTGAATAAAATCTGATGCTCAATTATAAATTTTTTTCTTTTTTTTTTTTTTTTTAAAAGAAGATAAAGTTGCATTCCTTGTGTCCCTGAGCTGCACTAGATCTTCAGGATGAAATCTTTTACAGGCTGTGGATCAATCAGAATAAATTTTAGGGAGCACACAGTTTTCATATTTCTTATTTTTTATATATATTTCTGACTGCACCCCCCTCCCCCCCGTCATCTTCTCGTCACCATTCCCGTGTTGTTTTAACTCTGAGACGTGATGAACGGTGTAAATTGCCGTCAGTCATCTTGCTTTGAAAACCTTCTCTGGAGACTAGATGTGCACTAACCTTTACGTGAAAAACATCTGAATTGCGGAATGAGACTGTATTTCTGACCATTAGGTTTGTGTTTTAGTGATAAATCATTTGCCTGCTTAGACTGAGCATATGATTGAACTCTAACAGTGAAGGTTACAATTTGAAAAAGGTGACTAATAACCTTCATAATTCATACTCACTATACATACAGACTAATTGATAAAGTTATTTTCTAACTTTACACAGTTTGGAGATGATACTTACACTGCTTAGCTGCCGGGAAGCTTCTCTGCGCAAGACACTAACACGTTTGTTTTTAGGAACACTTAATGTGTTTCCCCCTCATTACTGTTTTGATATCAGACATTGCAGTTTTACAGGACTAAATATTTTTCATATAAAATGTGGCGTTCCTAGGAGCGGATTAATAACACGGTGTTACTTTTCAGCTGTGAATAGCAGAGTGCCCAGTGGCGCCACCAGCTCCTCGCACACTACGGAATCCCCTACGCCCGAGCCTTGCTCCCAGGCGTCGAGCAATGTGCCCTCGCAGTCGGTGCTCCCTATGTATCCTTCAGTTGACATTGATGCACATGTGAGTAATCACAGTTGGCTTTGGGTGGATTTGCTGAAAGGAAAAAAGTTTAATCTAGTGCTGACTTAAGAATGTTGAAGTTATCTTGAAGTATTTTTTAATTTCGGAATATCTGCTTTTTTTTTTTTTCTTCCCAACCACGAAGACTGAAAGTAATCATGACACTGCTCTGACCCTCGCGTGTGCAGGAGGTCATGAAGAACTAGTATCTGTACTGATAGCACGTGGTGCCAATATTGAACACAGAGACAAGAAGGGTAAGCTAAAACAGTATTTGGTCAAACTGTTTTACTACAACTTGAAACAGTGAATTTCAAATTGGGATTTGGGATGTTTGTTTCAGAAAGTTACCAAAGCTTGCAAAAATGTAGAATTGCATTTATGTACTTCATGTAGAAATACTGTCTGTAAAAAGCCAGTGTTATTGCATGCCTTTCTATCTGTATTTTTGAAAGGAAGTGCATCTGAGTGGTTTATTGGGCAGATTTGCAAAATGTGAAGCACTTTTGTCCTTATGATTCACCCTCTGCAAAAGATCATAAGCTTCGAATCACGGAATTGCCCAGGTTGGAAGGGACCTTTCAGGTCATTGAGTCCAACCATCAACCCAACTCTGACAAAAAACCATCACTAAACCATATCTCTAAGGACCACGTCTGCCCAACTTTTAAATCCCTCCAGGGGTGGTGCCTCCACCACTGCCCTGGGCAGCCTGTTCCAATGCTTAATGTGAAGAAATTTTTCCTAATATCCATCTTAAACCTCCCCTGGTGCAACTTGAAGCTGTTTCCTCTTGTCCCATCGCCTGTTCTTTGGGAGAAGAGACTGACCCCGCCTGGCCACCCCCTCCTTTCAGGGGGCTGTAGAGAGCGAGACGTCTCCCCTCAGCCTCCTTTTCTCCAGGCTGAACACCCCCAGCTCCCTCAGCCGCTCCCCACAGGACTTGTGCTCCAGACCCCTCACCAGCTCCGTTGCCCTTCTCTGGACACGCTCCAGCATCTCAGTGTCTTTCCTGTGGTGAGGGGCCCAAAACTGGACACCGCACTCGAGGTGGGGCCTCACCAGTGCCCAGTACAGGGGGACGGTCACTGCTCCAGTCCTGCTGGCCACGCTATTCCTGACACAGGCCGGTTTTTCCAGAGTTTCTCTAGGAGGATGCAGTGGGAAACCATATCAAAGGCCTTACTAAAGTCCAGGTAAACAACACACACAGCCTTTCGCTCATCCGCCAAGCGGGTCGCTTTGTCATAGAAGGAGATCAGGTTTGTCAAGCAGGACCTGCCTTTCATGAACCCATGCTGACTGGGCCTGATCATGTGGTTGTCCTTCATGTGCCCCATAATGGCACTTAGGATGATCTGTTCCATGACCTTCCCAGGCACTGAGGTCAGACTGACAGGTCTGGAGTTCCCCAGATCATCCTTCTGGCCTTTCTTGTGGATGGGCATCACATTTGCTAGCCTCCAGTCAACTGGGACCTTGCCAGTTAGCCAGGACTGCTGGTAAATGATGAAAAGTGGCTCGGTGAGCACTTCCACCAGCTCCCTCAGTACCCTCGGGTGGATCCCATCTGGCCCCATAGACTTGTGTATGTCCAGGTGTTGGAGCAGGTCCCTCACCATCTCCCTTTGGATTACGGGGGCTTCATCCTGCTCCCTGCCCCTGTCTACTCGCTCAGGGGGCTGGGTACTCAGGGAACAACCGACTTTACTACTAAAGACTGAGGCAAAGAAGGCATTAAGTACCTCAGCCTTCTCCTCATCCTTTGTCACCATGTTACCGCCTTCATGTGATAAAGGATGGAGATTCTCACGAGTCCTCCTTTTGTTACTAATATATTTATAGAAACTCTTTTTATTCTTCTTAACATACAAAGCCAGGTTAAGTTCTGGTTGGGCTTTGGCCCTTCTGATTTTCTCCCTACATAGCCTTACAACCCTTACAACATCTTTGTAGCCTTCCTGAGTGGCCTGCCCCTTCTTCCAAAGGCCATAAACTCTCCTTTTTTTTTTTCCCTGAGTTGTACCCATATCTCTCTGTTCAGGCAGGCCGGTCTTTTCCCCCGATGGCTTGTTTTTTGGCGTACGGGGACAGCCTGCTCCTGTGCCTTTAAGATTTGAAAAACATCCAGCCTTCCTGGACACCTTTGCCCTTCAGGACTGCCTCCCAGGGGTCTCTGTCAAGCAGGCTCTTGAAAAGACCAAAGTCTGCCCTCCAGAAGTCCATGGTGACAGTTCTGCTGACCCCCCTCCTACCTTCTCTGAGAATTGAAAACTCTTATCATTTCATGGTCACTGTGCCCCAAATGGCCTCCAATTGACATAGCCCCCACAAGTCCTTCTCTATTTACAAACAGCAGGTCCAGCAGGGCTCCTTCCCTAGTCGGCTCCCTCGCCAGCTGTGTCAGGAAGTTCTCCCCAACACATTCCAGGAACTTCATAGGCTGTTCCCTCTCAGCCGTATTGTGCTCCCGGCCACTATCTGGTAGGTTGAAGTCTCCCACCAGGACAAGGGCCAGTGATCTTGAGATTTCTCCCAGCTGCTTGTAGAATACTTCATCTACCTCTACATCCTGGTTGCGTGGTCTGTAACAGACTCCCACCATGGTATCAGCCTTGTTGGCCCTCCCCCGATTTTTACCCATAAACACTCAACCCTATTGTCACCACCATTGAGCTCTTGACAATCATAACACTCCCTAACATAGCGCCACCCCACCTCCTCTCCTTCCTCGCGTGTCCCTTCTGAAGAGTTTGTAGTCATCTAATGCAGTGCTCCAGTTGTGCGAGTCATCCCACCATGTTTCTGTGATGGCGACTATATCATAGCTGTCCTGCTGCACAGTGGCTTCCAGCTCCTCCTGTTTGTTGCCCATGCTGCATGCATTAGTGTAGAAGCACTTCAGCTGGACTACTGGTCCTGCCACCTTTTTGCTGGAAGAGACCTTAACTTCTACCCGACCATTCCCAGGCGCAGCCGTAGTTTCCAACCCATGAATGACCTTCGTGTCTCTGCTGCTGGTTTCATCCCCTTCCAGCTTCAAATCTAGTTTAAAGTCCATTTGATGAGCCCTGCCAACTCCTGGGCAAAGATCCTTTTCCCCCTTTGAGACACATGTGCTCCATCTGTCTCCAGCAGACCTGGTGTCATGTTAATCATCCCGTGATAAAAAACCCTAGATACTAGATAGAGCATCTAATGGGGGTACATACCAAATCTTGGCTGACAAAGCCAATGGGGAGGAGTTGTCAGGTTCTGCATCATATTGTTCCCAATAGCAAAAATCAAACCAAAAATCAAATCTTTTAGAGCTGAGAGGACAAAACCGCTGTGCCTTTCTCCTTGGAACTCACCGTGACCAGTGGTCATGAACAGCATGCGCAGTGCAGATGTGTTCACTAGTTGGAGCTTTATGGAATAGGAATTATGTGGAAAGCCATGACTTCTCTGAAGAGACGGGTTGCTTGGAACTGAATACAAACTGACCAGTGCAAGTACTGTTTAGATTTCGAGAAAGAGCCTTTAATTATATTTGGCTGGAATCAGAGCCTAGATGTGTCAGGGTCAGAAGGGGGCTAGGAAAGGGTCTGAGATTGTGGCCTATACCAAGAAGCCCCCAGTTTGAGGAAGTCATGCCTGATCAGTAGAAGTCATTGTGAATTAACTCTTTTGTGAATTTCTACTCCTTAATAATACTTTTGAGGTTCTCGAGGTTGCTTCTAACATCATCTCTTGTTACTAGGTTTTACGCCTTTGATTCTGGCTGCAACTGCCGGACATGTTGGCGTAGTGGAAATTCTACTAGACAAAGGTGGGGATATAGAAGCACAGTCTGAGCGCACAAAGGATACTCCGCTTTCGTTGGCGTGCTCCGGTGGGCGTCAAGAGGTACAGACATATTTGTCCTCAATGGGTTTGAATTGGCTTTTGTAGATAGTTTTTTGACGGTGTTTTTTCTTGTTGATGGTATAATAAATCATCCGTTTCGTGGAAAGCTTTTAACCTGTGTAAGTGTAGGTAATTTATGTCTTTTTCCTTTTCAAAGAGGGAATGGAATTTATTATTTTCTCCATTGATTATCCCAGTTCTGTTAGCTAATGGTTGTTATAACTTGTGGCTATTCTTCTGTTGATGTGTCCTTGCAAGATGAGTACTTTTGTGAGGGAGGTAGGGATGTTTCATGGATAATTTTATTCACTGAACACTTCTCTTATGCGTCTTCCCCACTCTCAAAACTAAAACAGCTGGTGCAGGCGCAAAAAGAAAGAAACTGGAATCCTGTGTTGTCAGTACACGGTTTTAGTGGTAATGTGCAGGGCTGGTAAGTGCAGATGCGATGCAGGGCACCTGCTAGTCCTCTAGTTCTGTTCTAGTCTTTCCAGGATGTTTCAGTTTTCACTCAGCTTTCTCTCGCCCCCAAATAAAATTTGATAAATCCTTCCTACTTTAGTCAGGGGCCTACTAGCTTAGAAGATGGCATGGAGATGGCAAAGGGCTCTGTGCCAGATACGGGAGTGGTAAGTTTTGGAACTTACAAGGATTAAAACAGTTGGCCAAAATTGGAAAATTTCCACTTTGACATTTGAATTGCAGATCTTTAACAGTAAAAGTGCTGCTCACAAATAAAAGGAGAGATCAGTGTGGCCTGTGATGGTGTTACTTACTGAACTACTTAAGTCTTTTGTTCCTCCTCTTCACTTTTTGTCCTTATGCCAGAATCTACCTCTTATGTTTCTGGCTTAGCAACTTGAGGCAGCCTTTTTTCTGGCTTATTTGAAAATCACCTAGCCTATGTTAGTAGTAAAATGAGGCCCACTGTAGTACGTCACCAGAAATGTTTTAATTTTCCCCCCTTTTATTTCTCTTAAGCAGCTGCTGATAAAGGAGAGTAGTACTTTGTCATGCTTCTTCCATTAACATCAGTTGGTCTGATTTTTTTTTTTTTTTTTTACTGTTTGTTTTGTTGGAAAGACTGTATAATACAGATGGTCAAACTTGGCTCAAGTGTCATTTGAATTAAGGTTGTGGGAGTTTCTGAAAGAGACTCTCGAACAGTGTGAGACGTTATGGGTGTGGGATAGATCCCTTGTTTGCAAATTTAAGATTCACAAAAAGAGCTTCACTTTAAAGCCTTGCATTTTTGTTTAGGTAAAATAATCTCTCTGGAAGACAAGTGCTGCGCTGCTGCAGCCCGTGCGTGTTAGCTGATGTGTTCGTCACTTGCTAAGTCTGTACAGCGCGTATGTAAAAGTAAAGCAAAAGGGGATAGAGGTTTTCCCGTAGGATCTTACCTGTTGACAATGGAAACTGATAACGTACCGGAAGGATTGAGCATGCGATAACATTCTTTCGCTTCCTGGATAATAGCAAAGGCCACAGTATGTCTTCTGATGTGCACACTGTCTTTCCAGGTTGTCGATTTGCTGTTGGCCCGGGGAGCAAATAAGGAACATAGGAATGTGTCTGATTATACGCCATTAAGCCTCGCTGCATCTGGTGGCTATGTTAATATCATCAAGATTCTTCTCAATGCTGGGGCAGAAATTAATTCAAGGTAACGTACTACACAGACCGGATTAACTGCAGCGTAGCAGGGATACTCCGTTCTACGTGCTGAGGCATAGGTTGGAATCTCTGGTGCTTTCAGACCTCCTTGCAGCCTTCCCACACGGATATCATGTTTTGTGCTCATGTTGTCTTAGTGCTTTTAAATTGCATTTAACTATTACAAACTTCATCTCCCTTATACCTAAATTTTAAGGGATTGTTATGTTTTGCAAACCTGTTCCCTCCCTTTCTCTCTTCCACCATTCTGGGATCTAGAAGTCAAACTATTTCCAGTAGCACCGGGTAAAGAAACCAGCCAGAGCACTCAGGGCAGCTTTACGCGGTTGTTTAAAGATGGCACGAGGTAAAGGTGTCTTTTTCGGTACAAGGAACAAATTTACACAGCTGTGTCTCTTAAGCCTCGTCTTTTATCACTAGAGAAAGTTAAAACTGCAGCTGTGCTAGAAGCATGTTTTTTCTGAATGAATCAGATGCAGCCATGATTTTTAGCCTTCATACTTCTTCAGCCATCTGAATATCTAAGAGCTGAAATGTATTTTCCTTGTTTATAAATTGCAATTGTCTATTGCATGTAGTTACTCTGATGGTTTCTCCTAATCGATTAAAAAATGCTAGTATTTTAGGTCAGTGTCTATATTTGTATGTGTTATATGTCCCTTCCCGGCTTACAACAAAACATTTTGTTCCTCTTAGATACGCTTAAATTTCCCAGAGCATTCCTCTGGTTCTGGGAACTGCAGTTTGTTTCTTTCCCTTTAGGACCGGCAGTAAGCTGGGTATTTCTCCTCTGATGCTGGCTGCTATGAATGGCCATGTACCTGCTGTGAAACTGTTGCTTGACATGGGTTCTGATATTAATGCCCAAATTGAGACCAACCGGAATACGGCCCTCACCCTGGCCTGTTTCCAGGGCCGAGCGGAGGTGGTCAGTCTGCTTTTGGACAGGAAGGCCAATGTCGAGCACAGGGCAAAGGTAAGGGTGTGAATCGCCTTTCCTTGGGAGTTACTTCTAACGGGTGGTTTCGCTGAGTCATCAAGTGTCTTCAGATTTTCCTGTTACTTGGAGACTCTCTGGGTTCAGAGCACTTAATAAATGTTCTGAAATAAGTTTGGTTTTTATTAAAATAAAAAAACAAAACATCAATGATAATAAATTTTTTGCATTAGGTCCTGACTGGTCCTTCTGAGTTACTAATGAGACTCGGATTGACTCTTGTTCTGCCGTACTGAGAAACTTTTCAGGTTTAAGCTTGACGTGATACTCACTAACAGAACAGATATACGTATTCTTACGTATGAATTAAGTCTAGACAGGCAGAGAATAGCGTTTGCAGTGATTCTCAGAACAGATTTCTTGTCTGCAACAGTAGTAGTACGATCAAACTTTGTAAAGCTTTTACGTTGCTGTAAAACCCATGGCTTCAGTACTATGACTTTCTGTGCCTCTGAAATGCTCCACAGGTCCCATCCTTTGGTACTCTGGGACAGCTTTGTGTCTCCTGCCATAAAGCAAGCTTAAAGCTTGTGTAGACAGCCAGACTGATTTCCCCAGCACAAAGGAATTTTTGGTAACTCCTAAGGCTGCTGAAATAATTGCTGTGTCTGTCTACCCCGCCTGCTTCTGGAATGACTGTGGCTGGAGAAAAGGGGATATGGATAAAAGCCAGCTCTCAAATGGTCAGTCGGGCATGTTAGCAGCTGGTATAAGTTTATTTAACAGTTTAGCCTGGCAACTAAGTTGGGCCAGATCAGTCTCAGCGCTAAGGGAGGCTAGAGAAAAGCTATAAAGACAGTTTCATTTTTCATTTCTATAAAGAGCATTTTCATGGAAACACTTGTGTCTTCATTTGGATCCGTTCTAATCTCTGTTTTAGAGATCCTGTTGTAAACTTTGGTTTTGCTGTTGAGACAGGTATCTGGTGGTACTTAGTCAACAGTTTGTCTGGGTTTATATAAATCAAAGCCCAAGAGTATTTGGGTTTTGGTTTTGTTTGGTTTGGTTTGTTGGTTTTTGGGGTTTTTTTGAGAAAGAGACTGCTTGAAGTTAGGGTCCTAAACTAAATATAAGCAGCTAAATAACAAATCTGATCTCCCTACATAGAACTCGTTTATGTCTCATCTGAAGTATATTGTACAAATTTCACACCGAGTAACTCATTCTCTTTGCACAGACTGGTCTCACGCCTCTGATGGAAGCTGCTTCAGGAGGGTATGCAGAGGTTGGAAGGGTTCTCCTTGATAAAGGAGCAGATGTTAATGCTCCACCTGTGCCTTCCTCAAGAGATACAGCTTTAACAATTGCAGCAGATAAGGGTCACTACAAGTTCTGTGAGCTCCTGATTAATCGGTAAAGCATTTCTTCTCGTTAGCGGCGTGTTTGTTCTGTAGCTGTAGTCCTCTGTGGCAAGGGTGCCCTTGTTTACATTGCATCGTGCATCTGAGAGCAAGGGGAATGGGGCGCTTTGGAAGTAGGACGTTATATCCGTTCCCTGCTCCCCAGGGTTATCCTGGAGTATCCTGCTGCTCCAGTGTCAATTAAGCTAAGCAGGCAGCTGGGACCAGAGGTAAGCAAAGAGTGTCTGGCTTGGGACATGAGCATTTCCCCACTGTCACTCGGGGGGGAAAAGCCTGGAAGTAGCTCTTGAGCTCTTCAGGCATAACCCTGTGCACTGCTAAAATCTCATGGGGCTGCTTTGTGCTGCGGGTAATGAGAATTTAAAGGACCGGTGGTTGCTCGTCGCATAGCTGCGGTGCAGTAGGCTACGCTAGGTGAGGGGTTTTTTCTGTAAGGGAGGTTTAAATAATCCCTGTGTCACTACATTGCAACTTATACATCAGATTTCAGGGACAGAATTTCTCTGTGTAGCCACTAGATTTCAGTAATTAAAGTTATATATTCAATTGTACTCTGATCTTTTGTGATCTCACTTCCTGACTTCCACCTTTACTCGTCCCTTGCTTCACTCGATTGCACTTGTGCTTTTCCAGAGGAGCGCATATTGATGTTCGTAACAAGAAAGGAAACACACCTCTGTGGCTGGCAGCTAATGGTGGTCACTACGACGTGGTTCAGTTGCTTGTGCAAGCGGGAGCAGATGTGGATGCTGCAGATAATCGGAAAATTACACCTCTCATGTCAGCATTTCGCAAGGTAGGAGACAAACTTAATTTTACGTTTCAGTGCTAAATGTTTTCAAAACACAGTTTCTAATTTGGTCTTAAATCTGCATGATTGCTTTTGGAAGAATCAAATATAACACAGCAAAATGACCATTTTGATAAAATGCATGCTTTAATCATAATCTGTGTACTTCACACAGATGTCATTTTTGAGAGGTGAAAAACTTGGTTGCATAAACCACGTTAACTTTATTATTTTCAGTTATGCACTGTTCAGAAACTTTCACTGCTTGAGATTTCACCGTCTCGAGATTACTGTAATCCCCTCTAAATTTCTGCAGATGATACTGCTTGTGTCAGTCCTGCTTTTTGAGATGAACAAAATGCCGGTCAGTAATAAGCTGCCCCGATTCCTTTGTGCTTCTCTTCTTCCGCTCTTAATTTGTTGTTGAGTGGGACACTTTGTGGTTGGCTTTTTTTGTCATCGCCTTTTCTTCTTGGCAGGAAGAATGTTGCTTTGTGACGGTCTCATCAGTGATGTTGTTGTATGCAAGTAGCATAGCTATGGCAGAGGAATCACTGGAGCTGCTTTGCCTTTAACAAAATATCAAATAAGCGTACAGCTTTTTTGACAAAGAGCAATACTGAGCATGCCACTGCTGCCCCTCACTGGCTTTCAAATAACTTCCGAGACAACAGTTGGACGCTTTCTGTGTGGTTGCACAGTGTACCTTGTCAGTGAGTGGATCCAGCAGCAGAGGAATGCGTTTGCCTGGATAATACTCGGGTGGCTCAGTGCCCTCATCAGACGTACCTCGTAATTGAACAATTGAAGTTAGCTCCGTGGTGAGAGGCGGGAGAGCGGGCTGGGGTGACAGAAGGGGCTAAAGAGGGTCCTCTTGGCTGTAACTAAAAACAGTAACAGCTGCCTCTGCCCTTGGGCCTGGTTTGGTCCTGGTATTTTAAAATAAAAAATTACTTGTGGGAGAGCTTGTCTTTGCCACCATGACGTGGAACAGCAGACAAGCTGTCAACACTGAGTAAACAGTAACTGCCTTTCTTCTCCGACAGCAGGCTACCAGAAATGTCCTTGCTCATTTTTAGCCTTTTGCATTGGACTGAGAGATATCAAATTTGTATTTTGATAGCAAACGTTGGTAATTGTATACAAGAGATTAGAATTTTCTTTGCTGTTCTAGGGGCATGTGAAAGTAGTTCAGTTCCTGGTGAAGGAAGTTAACCAGTTTCCTTCGGACATTGAATGCATGCGATACATAGCAACGATAACTGACAAGGTGAGTTTCACTTCGGGGGGAAAAAACCCTGCCCCTTATTTTCAGCGAAAATATGCACGAGAAATTATTAAGTATTCAAAAACTGAATGTACGTGTTTGCTCATGTATGTTTGATTTCGGGGTTTGTGCAAGTCTCCTTTTCTATACAGAACTTAAATCGGTGTTTGGAGTCCAACTCTGTGGAAATAGTTTGTATGTTTGTGAATACAGGGAAGCTGATCTCACGTTTGTAGAGCAGGTCTCACGCCTCAATTTTAGTTTATTGCGGAGGTAGTAAGACAAGTTTTGTATTCCAGGACTTGTTGAAAAAGTGTCACCAGTGTGTGGAGACGATTGTGAAAGCTAAAGACCAGCAGGCTGCAGAAGCAAATAAGAATGCAACTATATTGCTGAAGGAGCTAGACCTGGAAAAAGTGAGTAGAGAATTGTTGTGTAGTGTAACGGTTTGAACTGTGTGTTAATCTATAGGCTGTGTTTTCTCTTGGTGCTTCTTGGGCAGTAGGTAGTTCCTCGTGCTGTGACCGTATGTGCTTTCCTTCCTCTAATACACAAAAAGTGAAGCACATACTGAGGGGGGCAAATTCCGACTGGCTTCTGCTTCAGCCACTCCATTGTCCTTTGTAGGACGGCTTGGACGTGGCAATGGTTACCTTAGGTAGTAGCTCTCTTTACTTTAATGAGGTTATGAAATGTTTTTTGAGAAAGGACTGAGATGACGAGAGATTTTGCTGGTTTTCCAGTAAAGTTATATTTTTTTATAACATCCTTGTTTTGGTTGTTACTTTGTTGTCATTCCTCAAAAGTTTTGGGACCAACTAGTCCTGTTGTTCCCTAGGGTCTGCCCAGTTTCTGCATAATGATTCAGTATGTGACAAAATCTTTCTAGTTCATCATTCTCCCTCCTTTCTCCCTCCCCCCAGAATTTCTAGGGAAGATCTGAATTATAAGTATAGTTTGATTTGTGTGAAAATGTTTCAATGTGGATCCTTTTCTCCTACATAGTCAAGAGAGGAGAGCAGAAAACAAGCTCTTGCAGCTAAAAGGGAGAAAAGAAAGGAAAAGAGAAAGAAGAAAAAAGAAGAACAAAAAAGAAAACAAGAAGAAGATGAAGAAAACAAGCCTAAAGAAACTCTGGAACTGCAAGAAGATGATGATGAAGAAGAAAATGATGATGAAGGTAAAGAACAAGCGTTTCTATGAACGATGCAGTTGTGGGGGTGCCTTTTTTAACCATCTAGGTAAGGAAATCTGTTTGTACTGTGATACTGATGCATAGCTTCTGCCCTGGTTCTTCCCCGTGCACTCAGAATTCCTGGCAGAACTCCTTTGCTCAGTGCTTTTTTTTTTTCCCCGCCCCCTTCTTTGCTCCCAAAAGTCTTTCACTCTTGGAGGATTTACAGCTGAATGCAGTGCAAATAGGCTGACGGCTCAGCGAGGAGAATAACTTCATAGTGTCTTCAGTCGGGGCACCGCTTTCTATATTCGGTGGGTTTTGATCGTATATCAACTGTTTTTCTTTCAGTGGAGCAAGAAGTTCCGATAGAGCCTCCTAGTGCAACTACTACAACCACAATTGGAATTTCTGCAACTTCAACTACTTTCACAAATGCCTTTGGGAAGAAGAGAGCTAATGTGGTGACTACCCCCAGCACAAATAGAAAAAATAAAAAAAATAAAACGAAAGAGACTCCTCAGAATATGCAGATAATTTTGCCAGATCAGCATATATCTCTAGCGCAGCAAAAAGCAGATAAAAATAAAATAAATGGAGAGCCAAGAGGTGGTGGTGCGAGTGGGAATAGTGATTCAGATAACTTGGACAGCACAGATTGCAATAGCGAAAGTAGCAGTGGAGGTAAAAGCCAAGAGCTGAACTTCACCATGGATACAAATTCCTCTGAGCGGCGCTATGCCTCGTTGCTTATCCCCTCTCAGGAAGAAAAAACGAGCACCTCGGCTTCAAAACCACCAACTAGGTGAGACTGCCATGTTGCGGCCCTCTTGTTTCACAGGGTTTTACCTATGCCAACGTAAATTTTCTGTAGCTTAAGCTGGTACGTTCCCAAAGTCTTGAGAGACTGGAGTTTGCTTTATTTGCGTAGCTATTAAATTATATTGCAAAGTTTGTTGAACGCAACCTCTTTAAAATGGTAAAGATGAGATTATTTTTGGGGGGTGTTTGCTGGCTAGTTTTTAATACTGCTGTAGCAAAACAGACTGGTTTTTTCTCCGCTCTATTTAAGCGTTCATCTTGCATTGTCAACTTCGTTAGCATGGATTTTAAAGTGAATACGCTGGGAATTTAAAAGGAAGTGCCAGCTTTACTTATAATCTATTTACAGAAGTGGTTTCATTACCTTTTGATTGTTTTGTGGTTTCATCATTAACTTATTTGAATTGCAATCTCTTTGTTTTAAGGAGGGAAGAAGTTGATGACTCTGACCATTTCACCTGCCAGGTTGATGGGCAGTTTGATTTAACTTTGTCGAGCCAGAGGTGAGAGTCAAAAGAACTGGGTGAATGTACGGGGGCCATGTGAATGGTTTGGAAGATCGTTGAGTTGCCACGGAATGAGCTTTTGTAATTACAAACTTTTGTAATGCCAGTTTCTGAATAGGTCATTGGTCTGAATCAAAAAGCTTAGATCCCATCCAAATCTGTAATTTTTGCTTCTTTTTACATGTAAGTAGTATGAGTTTGGTCCTCCATGGTTTTGTTTTCTTTTTTTTTTTTTTTTTTCTTTTCCCACATTAAGGGAGGAGAGAGGGTACGGGGATTGATCGACAGGACACCTGGCTGACTGATAACCCAGCTTCAATAAGAAGGCAGACATTATGGGATCAAAAAGGGCAGGAAGCGAGAGGGCTGTTGCCGGCCTGATTGAGGCACTTGTCTGGGACTAGGGAGAGAGTCGGGATTTCTTTTTTTTTTTTTTCTTTCTTTCCCTAGGTTAAATTTAGGTGCAGAACGAGTGGCTTTGTCAGCCCTTATGGTTGGGTGTGTGTGTTTTGGATTACCACTAGTAATGTTAGAAATCGGATTTTGTCTTAAATTCTGTGTCATGAACATAAATTGTTTCTCTCTTGGACCTTTTATCCAAGGTCTCCTACAAAAGACTTGGAATCCTGTGCGGTGCACTACAGCAGGACTAACTAAACGCATCCTTCTGACTCCTTGTTAAAGCGGTGCTCCTGTTAGGCAAAGTACACCTAAGAAACAAGACGGTTTATCAATATCAAAAGGGGGATAGTATATTTTATTAAATTCTGCAGGTGCTCTTTGGCTCTTGCACCAGGCGGACTTTGTCTGGAAATCATTTCTAAATTTGCTCTCTCTGAATTCCTCTTCTCTTTAGTCATAGGCGTGCTGATGGCAAGGTTTAAGGTTGAAACCTAAACTCAGACTTTGTAACGATGCTTTTCTGAAAACACATCTAGACTTTTTCAGACAAAGCAGAAAAAAGCTTTTAAAGTCTACTCTGGAATCAGTATTT
The DNA here is from genome assembly GCF_964199755.1 of Larus michahellis. Lineage (NCBI taxonomy): Eukaryota > Metazoa > Chordata > Aves > Charadriiformes > Laridae > Larus > Larus michahellis. The sequence goes on along the minus strand of NC_133906.1, from coordinate 523,383 downwards.
CACAACGGACTTTGTTCTTTTCTTTAATAAGCATTTTCTTGTTCTCTTTGCCTCAATCTTAGAGTTATATGAGGACAATAAAGTTCTCCGTAGAACTCACAAATGCCTTGGGCAGGTGTATTATCAGGGAGCTAGAACTTAGGTAAAGAGAGAAAATGCTGCCATTTTAAAAGGCATATTGTCTAAATGTTGATTTTCATATAATCGGTATGCTTGGGTTACTCAAATGTGGAGAGATTTCTGAAGTTCCTATAAAGTGTAATATAAACGAACAGTTTGCCTGCAAGAAGACACAATGAACATAAAATGCCCTAAAGAATGGGGAATACGATGGGTGAGTGAGAACGTGCATGTAGTAAAGAGGAGGAGTGATCGCTAGCAGGGTAGCTGAAGCACGAGGTCCTCCGTACGTTTCCCAGCTAGGTACTTCCATACGACTAGTTTTTCAGTGACTTCTGAAGACTGCTGCCTGTGTTTCAGTGCTGCAGAGGAACTTGTGAGCTCCCAGCGCTGCTTTTTCTTTCGTCTCCACGTAGATCAGTTAGCGGAACTGGAGACTGCCTGTTCTCTTTCGTTCTGTTTTTCTCTCTTACCCAGTCTTTGCCTGGTTTGTATCACTAGGCCATTGCTACAGCTGTATTAGTGCAGGTAATGATATTTGGGTGATGTCACTGGGACTTAAATACATCAATATGCTCAAATATTTCTGCTTCTGTTACCCGTTCATAAAATGTGGGGTAAGGGGTAGAAGCACTTCCCGGGGAATCTGTAACGATAAGAGCTGAAAAACAGACGTTTTCAGGTACTTAGTAGGGGGAAGACATTGTTACCAAAGTACCTCCCCTCAAAAAGCATTTGAAAAGGAGAGCACAGTATAGACAGGGAATCGGGATGTGCCTGAGGGCTATGTACTGCCTGTTATAACCTGTTCTAATCGCATGTCCTTAGTGCTTCTGGTGTCACTTCCTTCAGTTCAACACTCTGCTTTTTGGAGGAAGGGTATAGGTTGTGGACAAAAAGGTATAAAAACTTCCGATGAAGTCACCCAGCTGTTGTTCCAGGTAGAAAATAAGAATGAAAACGGTTCATGCTAGTAGTTTTAAGCTGCAGAAATGTATACTGTAATGCTGGCGTTTCATTCTGTAATTTGTAATGGGCACGTTTTTGTTCCTAGACTTGACAGTGAAGGTCATTCAAATTCTTTGTCAAGTACTTACAAGCCTGTTTCCCTGCCTCTGACCTCTCCAAACGTAAAGCTGAATCTGACTAGTCCAAAAAGAGGCCAGAAAAGAGAAGAAGGCTGGAAAGAAGTGGTTAGAAGGTAAAGACTTTAATTCTGTGTTTAAAAACTGTCTGTGAGCTTTTTAGCTTGTAAATTATTCTCAAATATAGAATGTCTGGCAAGCTTATTTAATTACTTAGCTGTATAATGAATTTGTAAAAAAAAAAAAAAAATCTACCGTCCCACACACTTACTCTTGCATTTCTGTGAAAACAAATCGCAGTCCTAATTTGTAGTGCCTCCTCCTAACTTGACATCAATATGGCATGAACATTTCATTTGGCACAAGGGTTTTATTTACCTGGGACTTCAGTGGAGTAAAGGATGGGGGGATAAGGTAAAAGGGGGAGGGGGCAGATGGCAGTGCAAAGCCCCTACAGCAGATGATCGCTTGCACACGAACTGAAGGCAGGATGGATGTGAGGAGAGGAGAGGTGGGTGATCGCTTCAAGGCTAAATTTCCTTTTGCTTTGGGCAGTGACCTTGATCGCTGATTCCATGGAAAAAAGCCAGCGCTAGAGGTGCAATTAAATTTAACGATTTTCTGTAAAGCAAACTTTCCCTTTGAAAATATACTGGTTTATATTATATGGCCATTAACATCCCATATCTTTTCCATAACCTCAAGTCTACTACTTGTAACAAGAAATGATCATCTGGCTTTCTTTTTTTTTTTTTTTTTCTTCCTTTTTTATCAAAAAGGAATACACATGAACATACAAGTGTCAGACGCTTTGGCTGCGCTTATGATGCCCTCCTGCTTTTGTGTTCTGCAATAGTAGTGACCAAATGCTCATTTTAGAGAATGTTAGGCTATGTGCAAAGAACGTAATTGTATGGAGGATTTAACACATTCAGATTAGTGGAAGCCACAGACTGTTCTTAATAAAGGTTAAAAAGGCAGTTTGATCTGAAAATTTCAGCATTTTGAACCTGTGGAGACTTGGTTCAGCCTCTGGCTTTTGTTGTGTTTGCAAATGGGGTTCTCCACTGTGACATGGCCTTGCTAAATGTACGGTTGCAGACTGCCCACCGCTTGGTGAGTTTACGCGGGCATGAAACCATGAAACAGGCAGCTGACTCTGCCAGGGCTGCACACAGACCCCACCACGGGCCCTGGAGCTGCTCTCTCGCTCCTCCTGGGTCTCTTGAGTCTTGTAGGCTCAGCTCAACCGCTTGGTTGGGTATTGCCTGCTCTTCTGCTGGAGATGGTAGGGTTCTAGAGACGGCATCCAAAACCTGACCTTTCCTCATCCCCGAGGAATCACGTCTTGTGTCATAAAGAATGCATCCATACAGTGTTCTGCGCTGGTGTTTGCTACGCCCTGAGCAGTTGAAGCATGTGTCCTGCCAAAGAGCTTTTTGGCGACCTTAGATGTATATGCAAAATGCCCGGGAGCTGCATGCCTTCCTCTCATAAAGTCTCTCGTGGTCTCAACAAGAATTCTTCTCCCCTCTCCCTGTGATTAACCCCTGGCTGGAAGGGATGAGTATCAAAGCAGTGCCCAATGAAAAACATCCCTTCTGCACTTGACAGGCAAGTAGGCAGAGTTTTGAAAGACCCTCCCCCTACCAACAATCTGCAGCCAACACCGATTGAGCAATTCCAGCTGCAGAGAGGAGGACGCTGCTGTTCCGGAGCAAAAAGGTACTGCTTTGGGTGCTTCTCAAGGTAAAAAACGTCGAGCTTGGCGGGTGGGGAGGGAAGCAGCAGTGGGTGATGAGTGGGCATGGACCTGGGCACTGAGGTGACCTCTCCTGGAGAAGGAATGTCTCCGTGGGTGGTGGTGTGGGGTTCCTAGTGGACTGAGGTAGAAACAGACCAAGGTGCCTAATGGCACAAGGGAGCCTTGTGCCTAATGTGGGCATATCTTGAAAGTTAGGTGAGGAAGGAAGCTCTGGTTTGGAGAGGGAGTGACTGGGATGTCTAGCTGGAGAGAGGAGCCCTGGGGCGGTGGAGGAGGGAAGAAAGTCCAAAGCATGAAACAGCCCTGGGAGGAGATATGGGTGTGTGTTCTGAGGAGCTGGTTTCTGGGGACAGGGAGGGTTGTAGCATGCTCTCCTGGCAAAAAAGGGGGAAAGAAAAAACACCTTGGCATGATGAAGGGATAATGTAGAACATTCCCCTGTATTTGGATGTGTTTAAAATAAAATGGGTTTCCTTTAAGTCCTATTAAGTGAGAAACAATTTCCTGAGGATCCAAGTTACTTAAGAGTTTCCAAGAGCGGAATAGCTAGGTGAAGCTGGCAGCCTCTTCAGGGGGCGGTGGTGATCCGTACAGCGTTCAGAGATGCCTGCACTGTGAGCACAGTGGTTTCGGAAACCACTTTGAACACCCTCTGATTGTTCAGTGTTGAACTATTGCACATCACTGGCAAGCTTGAAAGTGGTGTACGGGCTCCAGAGGTCCAGCCTTTAAAGTCTAGGAACAGTGGTGGCGCAGAGAGACCTTGGCTGGGGTCTGGATGCAATCATAGCTCGTGTTCAAAGAGTTCTCAGTACTGTGTGCCTGCACCGACCCACTGATACCATGTGAACTAGGAAAATCCTAAACTGACTTAATTTGCTAAACACATGGGTGACAGTGTTGTGGCCTGACAGTGAGCCTGCTTGTGAAAATCTGTGCTGCCTTCACGGTGGCTTCCAGCGGCTCCTTAAAGCACAGAACGGCACAGTTTAACCATCTGCCGTCCACCGTGGTGTAGTGCCACCAATCAGATCTCAAGGTCTGAGAAAGGGCTGTGAATGTAAGTGGTGTTCCAGAGCGGATCACTGAGAAGACGTTGGAAAACCATCTTCTCCTTGCTATAAACCCTTGCTGTAGACGATAGGTCATGGGCTTTTATACTTGAAGCAGCGCTATTGATGTAAATTTAGGTTGATAAGCTAAGGGTTTGTCTCGCTTTGAAGGTAAGATAAGATAAAATCCAAAAGTGTTTCTGAAGCAGTGTGAGGCACGTACGTCTGTGTTACAACAGTGGTGAATAAATGCTTCTGGAGAATCCTCCTCAGGTGCTGAGGATGACAGGTAATTTTGAGTGGAGAAGTTTTGGAGAGGCTCCAATGGGTGAAGAAAATATCAGCAGAAAACCACTTGCTGCCCTGAAATTTAGGAATATTGCTTCAGCCACCGATCAGACAGCAAGGGATTTTTGTATGCCTGTAAAGTTTGAATACATTTCATGGTTTTGTGATCTTTGTGATATAGGTCAAAGAAGTTGTCTGTCCCAGCTTCTGTTGTATCTAGAATAATGGGAAGAGGTGGGTGCAACATCACAGCAATCCAGGATGTCACTGGTGCCCACATTGACGTTGATAAGCAAAAAGATAAGAATGGAGAGAGAATGATCACTATAAGGTACAGTATCTAGAAATTAAAGTCTTGGGTTAGTCCACAATGTCATTTATTAAGAAGTTTGTTTGCTTTTTAAGACAGGACATGTTTAGCATCTTGTTACTAGAATGGAACATAAATTACTGCTGCCAAGATAGGCTGAAGCTCTACTTCTTCAAAGACAGTCCTTAAGATATGCAAAAGTCAGGAAATAAATAATTGGAGTAAATACGCAATAGACTTGCAGATCAGTATAAAATTGAGGCTACGGAATGTTGCACAAAGTTGGGTTTCCTTTCGCAAAAGATAAATATGTTTGTATTTAATCTAGGGGTGGTACCGAGTCAACGCGATACGCAGTGCAACTCATCAATGCCCTTATTCAAGATCCTGCCAAGGAACTGGAAGACTTGATTCCTAAAACTCATATAAGAACACCTGCTTCGAGCACCAAATCAATCCATTCAAACTTCTCATCTGGAGTCAGCACTGCGACTGCTTCAAACAAGAACTCCTTTCCTCTCGGAGCACCGCCCCTAGTCACATCGCAGTCATCAACACTATCTACTTTCCAGCCTACTAACAAATTAAACAAGAATGTCCCAGCGAATGTCCGCTCGTCTTTTCCGGTGTCTCTTCCTCTAGCTTATTCTCACCCTCATTTTGCCTTGCTGGCTGCCCAAACTATGCAACAGATCCGGCACCCTCGCTTACCTATGGCCCAATTTGGAGGAACTTTTTCACCTTCACCAAACACTTGGGGACCATTCCCAGTGAGACCAGTTAACCCTGGCAGCACAAACAGCTCTCCAAAGCATAATAGTTCAAGTCGTGTAGGTAGTCAGAATGGAAATATTTTACAGACGGAGTCTCCTGGATTAGCTACTTCTACTTGTCCCATTACTGTCTCTTCTGTAGCTGCTTCCACCCAACCGCTGTGTGCAACCACCAGTCGGACTCCCTCTTCGGTCAGAAAGCAGCTGTTCGCCTGCGTTCCCAAGACGAGTGCTGCAGCAACGGCAATCTCAACTGTGACGAGCACCTGTAGCACTCTGCCTTCAGCTTCCTCTGCCCCCCACAACAACGGGCAAGTGCCCACAGCGTTTCTGCCATCTAATGCTCCACAAACACAGCATTCCGCACTTAAAGCGGACTCCTTCTCAGCTGTCTCAGCACCCAAAGAGAAGGTGTCAACAGCAGACCAGCCCGCTGCAAGTGCATGCGCGCCATCTTCGGTTGCAAGTAGTTGCAGTATGACGGCTAGCAGCAACTCGGGAGTCACCGAAACTCGCCCGTCAAGCAGCCCTGCACCGCTAAATAATGTCCAAGATGAAGTACTGCCATCCAGGATGTCAGAGATCAATCCTTCCATGTCAATGCCTTTTTCATCCAGCTCAGAAACTGCTCCTTTAAGCTTAGCATCACCCAGGTCGGTTGTTGCAGATAATCAGGACAACAGTAACTTACCTCAAGTAGCTGTACCAGCACCTCGAGTCACTCACAGGATGCAGTCCAGAGGTTCTTTCTATTCAGTGGTACCAAATGCAAACCTCCATCAAGATCCTCAGTCCATTTTTGTTACGAATCAAGTTCCTTTAACACCTTCCCAAGGTCCACCTGCTGCAGTGCAGCTTTCGTCAGCCATGAACGTTATGAACGGTTCTCAGATGCACATTAACCCAGCAAGCAAATCATTGCCTCCTACCTTTGGGCCAGCAACGCTCTTCAATCACTTTAGTAGTCTTTTTGATAGCAACCAGGTGCCAGCTAACCAAGGATGGGGAGACTGTCCACTCTCTACCCGAGCAGCCGCTGACCCATCTTTCACTGTTCAGTCTACCTTTCTGAATAACTCTGTGCTAGGACACGTGGAAAACGTGCATCCTGACAATTCCAAGGCTCCTGGTTTCAGGCCACCTTCCCAACGGGTTTCGACTAGTCCTGTAGGTAAGTCATTAAGATCATGCACTGGATAGAATTCTGTCTCCAACCATTACACTTTGGATCATCTCAAACTGACTGAGACATAGTTTACAAATGTCAGTTAGAGAATACGAATGTAATGAGGATAGCCTGTTTTTTCCAAGTGCTCTTTAAAATGTTGATGATGATTTTTTTCCACTTTTCTTCAGCTTTTCTAGGATGTTAGGTGTTGGGAGCGTTACAGACGTTGCATTGCTTGTCCTCTGTAAGACACAGGAATGTTGTTTCCACCTGTTTGTAGAGTTCAGGGCGGCATCGGTTTTAGCATTTGGGTTGGAATAGAACATAGGGTTGGATGATACCGAACCTGAAACAGCGGGGCCAGGACTCTTGTCAGGTTCCACTGCAGGAGTGACTGCATGCAGTTGTTCAGTTTTTTATCTGAGACTCCAGCTTGACTCAGTTAAGGGGTAAACTCTCTGCTTTTTGTCTCTTGATACGGCTCTGGGATTTTAATAAGCTTATGTTGTGCTTTGGGAAATCGGTGTGCTGCTGCATGGTGTGTTTTATTAGGAAGTTACTGTCCCTCTGCTGTTAAGTATAGCAGTTCAGGGATATCGGCATGTACTTGAAAAGGCTTCGGAACGCTCACAGTGAGCTCCCTGCCCTTGCTGTGCTCTGCCTAAAGGGTTATTATCATCTTAGTGTTCAAACTATGTTGCAGGCAACTGGCTGCACCAGTTTGTCTGGAAGAGATCTAGTCCGTGCCACTCTGTTCTCCCCTTCAGTCTTGCCATAATGGCTTTATGGTGCCTTGAAGCTGGGTAGCTAGAGAGCCCTGCTTTGGAGTTGTCGTTATCCCCAGAGTGTATGTTGGATATTTGGGCAAACGCTTCAGGACTTGAATGCTGGATTGGGAAAAGTCAAGTAGTCTAGTCAAGTCAAGAAAAGTCAAGTCTAAAAGTCAAGACTTTTAGACTAAAGGAGAAGGGGGCGTTCAGAAGACGTGGTGGTGAGGAAAGAAGATTTTCAGCATTCCCATTCCTCTCGGTTGATTTACAGATGTGCAGGACTTCTGAACACCGAAACACTTCTCCGACTAGCTTTAACCACAAAACTGGGATGTTTGCTATGACTGTAGTTTTCTTACTAGTTTAATTTGGGCTGCAAAGCTCTGCGAAGCGAGTGACTACCTAGAGCTCCTGTGCCACGTCTAGTGCACAGTAAGCAGAACCAGAATGTAACTAAGGCTGTGGAAGGTAAAGTACCTGGACCTTGTTTGTCAGATAGGCTGCTAATAAAAGAATTGCCAGACCCTCCTCAGCAGACCCCAGAAGCGCTTGATGTTGGCTCAGCTTTTTCTCTGTACTGCTCTAAACTGGGAGTTGGCTGTTGCTGGAATAAGCCCTGGGGAAGGAAGCTTATGGCAAATGGGGTCTGCTGATTTTTCTGATGATCGCATCCTGCGTTATACAAGGACGGCTGACCGGGACTTCCCATAGCAGAAAAAAATTTTGCTGTTCCTTTATGCTAAGGTCATCTGTTTGTCATTGGGAAAGATTTCTTGGTCCTTTATATATCCTTAAATGACTGTAAGTATTTAAAAAGTAGTGTAAATCTGTTTCTTCCCTGTGTTAGGAAGGTTAGATAAATACCCAAGGAGAGCTCGTGCAGGTGACTTTGGGGAGATGAGCGTGAAGTTCTTCTCGACTGGAGCACAAAAACATTTGGATAGGACACGGTTTTTTTTGAGCTGGAATTTGATTAGGATATTGCAGAATGAAGAAAAACTGCAAATAGGTAGATGTGCCACTAAAATTCTGCCTGGCAGGAGGTGACTGGTTAGTCAGGTCCTTAGTTGATTCATCTGATGGCATTAATACTGTTTTTGATCGCCTTGGTTTCAGAATCTAAATTGTCTGTCACACAGGAGGAGGGGGATTTAGGGGGAGTCTGGGGAGAAGGGATTGTTTGGAAGATGTGATAGCGAGGAAAGGAGCAGGGACGGTAGGTTGAGGACCTCTCTGATGCCTTCCCTTGGAGCGTAAGTGTGGTCCTGTGGTCTGTCCTCCCATCCCATTCACTGGCTCTTCCCAAGGGAACAGACCTTTCTGCTCAGCTCTGCCTCCGAGATGGGATGAACTGGGACTACCTTGGCTGTCTCCGTAGGGTTCGGTGGCAGGTTTCATGAGATTTTGAGAAGGGAGTGGGAAGGGCCAGTCACTGCTGGCTTACGCTTTGGCCAACAGCAGCGCGGTGGGCAAGGAGCAGTCTGGGCGTGGCCTGGCAATTCAGTACACTTTTGTGTGATGAGAGGGAGTAGTGATGGCCATCAAAGCAGGTGGACACCCATCCTCTAATCTCAGCTGTGACTCTACACCTGACGGAGCAGAGGTTTGTCTTTTGGGCCTGTCTTGCACAGTTGGGCTGCGGCAGATTTTTCTACAAATCGACACCTCATGGTGGTCACCTCTAAGCTGATTTGGTGCAGATTTAATGTAATTCGATTGTGCGCTGAATCAGCCTTTTCTTAACAAGCGTCACCTTGAGGTGGGGTTTGGGTACTCTGCTTTTCCTATTCATGGGCAAGCTCAGTTGCAGCTTGAATTTTCTCTGATTCACTGGTTCCTTTGAGGCACAGAGACACGTGCAGATCTCCCCACTTGTGGATCTGTTCTGGAAATGGCCTTTCGTCTCACTTACGTCTTTAGATCTCTTGTCCTAGCAGCTTGCAGATTGAGGGCAGGTGTAGCCAAGTCGTTTGGGGAGGCTGTGGAGATGACCAAAAGAAGTCACTAAAAGAATTTGCTACTTCTTACATCTTAATTTTAAGAAGGGGTTTGAGACCTTGTTCACCTGGCATTAAAAGGTATCATGAACTTGGAATGTGCCGGTTTAGGAAGCAGCATGTGAGTGTGAAGTTGCCTGAAATGGCTGGGCTCCCTGTTGGACGTGGAGTGCCCAGGCGTTGCTTCTGTAGAGGTGGAGGTAGCCCTCGCAGCAACCAGTGTCTGCAGAAGTGCGTGGGGGCTTTGATAAACTGAATTTTGAGCAGAGTTTGTGAGGTGGATACACCGGTCTTGAAAGCTGTTAAGCTTTCAGAGCCTGATGAAGAGTTTGAATTCGTGGCTCAAGTAACTGCAGAGTATGGTTTTGCAAAAGGTTTTAGTATTACCAAACCTGATTTTGTTGGTAAGTATATAAATAGGAAGCTCATGACTGAAATCAAGATTCTGTAAGTCATTGTTCATAGAAGCCGTTTTTAATATTGAGCAAAGGTTTTTTTCGTCCACTTTTATGAAAGGCAAGACAATACAAAATATAAAAAATGTTCTTTACAACCTGAAAACTGACTACTCGGTTGAATTAGTGCATCTCTGGCTGTCATGCTTCCTTCAGCCTGCCAAAAATACACAGGAGCTCTGAAATGGTCCTGACTGTACAGTCATTGCACTTTGAAAGCTGTATAGCCATCATCCTGAGCCTTCAAAACACACGGCTGGGCATCTCTCTTCTGCAGAAGAGCTATTTTTGTCATAATTTCTGCCTTGTTCTCCATGGGCAGCAGCAGCTCTGTTACCCCTTCTGTGTGGGGCAGAGACTCAGGATCTTCAGTGGTTTGTCGGCCAATTGGAAACTTGTTTTTGATGTGTGATGGAATCGGTCACCACAGGGGCCTTTAGAATACCTCTTGAGTTGACTTTTGTGGATGGAAGGTTAGCAAGAGTGTTCCATTGGTAGCTCCATGGCAGACGCACGTGGCTGCAGTCTGCTTACGGCTGGGCTCTGTGCTGGAGGCCAGGCTGCAGCTCTAGACGAAGGCGGATCAATCAAACCACGTTTACGGGCAGCCCGCACAGGCATTAGCGTCCTCCCCATCGCCGTGGAGTCTTGCACTTCGTGCTGTGACAAACCCTGAAAGGCTTTCTTCCCGCATTCAGGTTCCCTCGTCTGCGCACCCCGTGCTCTGGTGGTGGTGGTGATTTATTTCTCCTTGTCTGTCATGGAGGCTTCTGGTTTTTAACCCTTCGGGTAGGGCTAGTGAGAAAGAAGTATGTCCTGCAAATCCAGTGGGTCATCTCTGTCCATGTGAGCTGGTTGGATCTGGCACTTATGGAAGCAGTAAATCAGGTTTACTTGGTTGATGACACTGGGGGGAAGAGACCTGGCTTTCAGGAACGTGTCCAGGCGATGAAAGGTGCACCTCTAGTCCGTGACCTGAGGTATTGCCTGTCACCACTGCTGTTTGCAGACTGCTGTGGTGTAAGTAGGTACAACCTTCAACCCTTCTCTGCAGCAATAGAGGCTGGTCCTGGTTGTGGTCATTTTGAAATGTTTAAATGGTTTTGAAACTAGTCTTGTTTAATAGGCCCTTGAAACTAAACCCAAACCTCAGGTGAACATGTTGCCATGCCCATTTCTGCTTTCAGGTAATAACGTGTGATAAAGAGCTCTTATAGCATTTCGGAAAAGTACTTAAAAGCTTTGGCTTATTAAAAAACTGTAATTCCCCCTTGCTAATAATTTTTGTGGGCCTTTGAACTTTCTCTTCACCTCTCCCTTCCTCTCACACATCCCTGTAGAAAGCAGCCGCCTCCCCCCCCGTCCTCCCCCGTTGTGCTGTGCATCGTCAGCCCTCCTTCTCTGGACACAGCCTGCTCTGACCGATCTACGTGTGAACATACGTGTAGGATGGCAAAAAGCGTCCTGCAGCGAACTGCTTCCCTGGTGCCGGATTCCCCTGGGACTTTTGCAGAGCCCTGTTGGACTTACGTGGCTTTTTAGTAATCAAAGATCCTTGCCACTCCCAGCTTTCCTCCTTTGCCCTCCCTGTGAAGATCATTTCTTTTCAGCGACCAAAGGGATGGCTGTTTTTGTTAAAACTTCAGGCCAAAACAGAGAGCATACAGAAATGCCTTCTGTCGGTTTCTAAGGGAGAATCGTGCACCTGTAAAATGAACTTACCATGTGCAGATACCCCTGAAGGTGATGAGATGCTATAATTATATTTGGAGCACTGGCTCTCTCTGGTGCTCTGAAGCAGGTTCCCAAAGAGAGATATTTAATCAAATTTATGTTTATTTCAGGCTTACCCTCTCTAGATCCATCCAACAGCTCTACAACTTCTTCTTCAGGTCCTTTGACAGGCTTTTCAGCAAACATACAAGGAGCACGGGTTTACCTTCAAGGGCCAGCGCCTGTTGGGACTCCCAGCTTTAACAGACAGCATTTTTCACCACATCCTTGGACAAGCGCAACAAATTCATGTAGGAACTTCATGGGTCTGTCTTAGTTAACTATAAATTCATAGCTATTGTCTTTAGTAGATTTGTAATGAGGGGAAATTACCCAGTGATGCACAAAATGCTTTCCAATTGCTTGTAGCAGCTGTGAGGATGACGTGCAAATCCCAAGCTGTACTATTTTGTGGTTTTTTTTCCCATGTAAAATGCCACTAGTTCTGGTAGCATTACTAAGGGCATATTTGGGCAAAAAAACCCCGGTCATCGTAGGCTCGGAGAGGAGAGGGCATGAGCTGTGGGGGAGTGGAGGTGATTATACCAAGCTAAAGATTCCCCTCTAAATAGTATGAGTATAATATTAGGTGAAAATGTCATGTTTGCCATGGTTTGAAGTTGTACTTGCCTTTTTTTTTTTCCCCCCTTTTTAATTCGGATCCTGGAATTATTTCATGTTACTTAAAAAGTTCCAAAATCTTTAAGTATCATCTGAGGTAACAGTGGGTTTTCCTCCTAATGGGAAGAACATGGAAGTAGCTTTACAGAAAATATGGGTCTTTGATTCAGAATTTTAAGGGAAGAGGCTTTCCATGTCACTGCATGCAACTTCATTGCCACTCTGAGCTTAAGAACTAAAACGTTTAAATGGGCGCTCAAAGAAAGTTGGATTTCCCAAGAAGAGTCAGTGACGCTTCTGAAGTTGGTGGGACTTACGCTCTTACGCTACACACGTGGCTTTGGGAAGCTGTCTAATTTCTCTTCTGCTGGAAGTGGTGGATACCAAAACCAGGCTGTTTATTAGATATTGATGGTATTTTGGCTGATATTTTCACCTCTTCCTGAAACTCTTCCATGTTTCTTATTCTTTCTTGTAACCAATTTGTACTGCTATGTCATGAGAATATCACATGATTCTGATGGCTGAAGGCGTTTGCGTTATAATGTTGATTTTAGAGTTAAAATAAACTCCAAACAGAATTTCTGTGATAGACTTGAATGCTTGCCAAAAAAAAAAAAAGCCTTTAAAACCTTCTTATCGTTTGCTTCGAGATAACACTGCAGGGATAGAGCGGATAGCATTTATGCTTGCTGGCTTGTGCTTTGTGTGTAATTAAGCAAGAGAAATATTCTTTTCAGCAGGTGAATCTCCTATTCCATCAGTTTCCTCAGGATCATCCTCGCCCCTTTCAGCCACTTCTGCACCTTCTAACTTGGGCCAGCCAAAAACGGGTAACGCCAATCAAGATCGAAAGGTACCCCCTCCCATCGGGACAGAAAGGCTTGCTAGAATTCGGCAGGGAGGATCTGTCACTCCTACGCCCTTAGGAACCAACTTCACCGCTCCTGTTGGTCATAGCGGTATTTGGTCCTTTGGAGTTAACAGCGTATCTGGTAAGTCTGTTACCTGGGGTAGCCTAAAGAAACTTCTAGGGCCTTTTGGGAGTACTACGTTTGAAAAGAAAGTTTGGGAGGAGGAATGTAAAATTCCACAGTCTGTAATCGACTTTGGTGTAGTACGTCCTGAAGGGAAAGCGGGTGTCAGTGGTGCGAGAGCGTGGATCAACGGAAGCAGTGTGGTTTTCACTCCTAGTGTGAGTGGTTCTCGCCCAACCTACATTACCTGTCAGCGTGCGCTTGTAAACCCTGAGATCAGTTGAGAAGTTCCATATTAAGTCTATTGAATTATGTGGAATTTAAAAAGTAAACAACTTTTATCTGTTAAGGGGGTCCATTTCCAAGTCTGACCCTTGGCCTAAAAGGACAACTGCCTCCATCCAAGTGTCTAGCTTGCTTTCCATTAACATTTTAAAACGTTAGTTGTGGTACAGCGAATGCATCCAGAAACACGTAGTTGTAGATGCTGATTTTTGCATTGCTCTCCTCACAGCTCCGGAATGTGATGGGGTAACTTCTGTTCCAGGCAGCCCCAGTTTCAAAAGAATGACTTCGAAAGAGCTTGGAGTTTTACATTCAGTTTTGTGATAGTTTGAGGTTTTTGTGGAAAGGAGAAGCTGCAGCATTTTGAGGTGTACGGTGTTCCCATTTGTAACTTTAAAGACAAATGTGTAATAGTCCTGTATTTGTTATATTTTTCTTTAATGAAGCCCTCCATATTAGTGTCTCAGCGTTGCTGTGTTTTTTCAAGAAAAGCTTCTACGTGCTCACAGACAGTGCTTGGAGGTTTATTGGACCTTAGCTGTTCTGCTGGGGACGCCTGAAACTTGCAGTTACTGCTAGTCCCCATAACATCCACGCCTGCCTGGGGGATGAGATGAATGTACATGCCAAACTTGCCTGGCCTCACCAGGCTCTCTTCTTCCCCTGGTTTTTGGCCCTGTCCTAAGTGTAATTTCTTCCTGCGTTCCTGTGCTACGTGAGAGGATGTGGGAGCTGGAGGGAAAGAAAGTGTGTGTGGTGTGTGTGTGGCCAGCCTTGTATAGTATTGCCTGCTGCTGCTTCCCTGTGAGAGGCCTTGGTGCTGCAGGTGAGACTATGTGTTTGCATTGTCTGGGATGGGTTATACCTAAAATCTGCAGGTATCTTCCTGCTTTGCATAGGAAAGGGGGACGTTTGTGGAAGGTCTGTCTTTGCTCAGACCACAGCCCTAATGTACCTCTGCAGCGGTGTGTTTTCGGGGAGCCTTTGGATGTATGCAGGTGTGTGCAGCTGCTGAAATCTACTCCCGCGTGTCTTCAATTAATTGTCATCAGCCATTTTCAATCTCTTCCTTTCCAGAAGGCTTGTCAGGTTGGTCTCAGCCTGTCATGGGAAATCATCCGATGCATCAGCAGCTGTCAGACCCCGGCACGTTTTCTCAGCATCAGCCAATGGAGAGAGATGATTCTGGAATAGTGGCTCCCTCGAATATTTTCCACCAACCTATGCCAAATAGTTTTGTGGATTTTTCTAAAGTAAGTTACAGAGGGCTGTATTTAGTCTGTAAAATGACTGAGGACTTTTTGTTATATCTCCTCCTGTGCCTGTTCAGGCGGTGTGTGTGTGTGTGCGCCTCTTCTACCACAGCTTGCCGCACCTAGTCCTGAACCTCCTTTCATCCTGGTACCGACTAGAACCTGGCGGTGCATTTAAACAAAACCAGAATTTGCACATTGTGGGTGGTCTCTTGTCAAGTAGCTGAATGCCTCCATCGCTCTCCAGTGTTTCCTTTCTCAGAGGCCCAGTCCCTCGGAAATGTTTCATAAGGCTGACTCAGCTCTTGAGGCTGATTAAAGGTTTGCTTAATGCTTCCAGTACAAATCGCGCCTGGGAAGTACTACATGCCTTTCTTAAGGAAGCAGCAGGATGAGAGGACTGCTTTTAAGTCTGTGCCTTCTATCTTAACTCTGGAAAGTAGTTAGAGGCAGACGGACGTAGCCAAGCTATTGCCAGCTCAGCCACCGCTGGAGGAATGTCCAGGACGATGTGCTCAGCAGCAGACGTTCTCGCAGTATGTTTCAGAAGTAGCTGTAGCATGTGGTCTTGGGATCTTCTAAATTGCAGAGCAGCAATCATTCAAACATAGGAAGGAAATCTCATAGTTGCAGAAAGCTGCTCTGGAACTCGTTCTTTCTGAACTGGAAGAATACTAGGTGGCTGTTAGTAATTTATAGAGCATCTTCAACTCAGAGCCTTGTAGGCTCAAGCTTTATATGGGCTTTGCTGAAGTGCAGCCCCTGGCAATACCCATGGTTGTTGCATGCTGCAGAGGTGAGAGGAGGGAGCGCTGAGATTCTTTGTGCAGCTGCTGTCTCTTGCATTATGGGGTCATCAGAAAGCACTGTGCAGAGGCCATTGCATACTGGCAAGGTGTGATTTCAGGAAAATTGGTAAACTGACTTGAGTAGAATCACAGAATAGAAACATAGAATGGTTCAGGTTAGAAGGGACCTTAAAGATCATCTCGTTCCAACCCCCTGCCCTGGGCAGGGACACCTCCCACCAGCCCAGGTTGCTCCAAGCCCCGTCCAACCTGGCCTTGAACCCCTCCAGGGATGGGGCAGCCACAGCTTCTCTGGGCAACCTGGGCCAGGGGCTCACTGCCCTCACAGCAAAGGATTTCTTCCTTGGATCTCATCTAAATCATCTAAATCTACACTCTTTCAGTGTAAAACCGTTCCCCCTCGTCCTACTGTTCCACTCCCTGATCCAGAGTCCCTCCCCAGCTTTCCTGGAGCCCCTTTAGGGACTGGAAGGGGCTCTAAGGTCTCCCCGGAGCCTTCTCTTCTCCAGGCTGAACGCCCCCAACTCTCTCAGCCTGTCCTCACAGCAGATGGACTCCAGCCCTCACATCATCTTCGTGGCCTTCCTCTGGACCCGTTCCAACAGGTTCATGTCCTTCTTGTGCTGAGGACTCCAGAGCTGGACGCAGTACTCCAGGTGGGGTCTCCCCAGAACAGAGTAGAAGGACAGAATCACTTCCCTCGCCGTGCTGGCCACGCTTCTTTTGATGCAGCCCAGGGTGCGGTTGGCTTTCTGGGCTGCAAGTGCACGTTGCCTGCTCACGTTGAGCTTCTCATCCACCAACTCCCCCAAGTCCTTGTCCTCAGGGCTGCTTTCAAGCCATTCTCCACCCAACCTGTGTTTGTGCCTGGGATTGCCATGACCCAGGTACAGGACCTTGCACTTGGCCTGGTTGAACTTCTTGGGATTCACATGGGCCCACCTCTGCAGCCTGTCCAGGTCCCTCTGAATGGCATCCCTTCCCTCCAGCATGTCAACCGCACCAGACAGCTTGGTGTCATCAGCAAACTTGCTGAGGGTGCACTCAATCCCACTGTGCCTGTCTCTGAGAAAGATGTTAAACAGCACTGGTCCCAGTACTGACCCCTGAGGAATGCCACTGGTTTCCACTTGGACATTGAACCATTGACTGCAACCCTTTGAGTGCGGACATCCAGCCAGTTCCTTATCCACTGGGCGGTCCATCCATCAGATCCATGCTTTTCCAATTTAGAGACCAGGATGTCGTGTGGGACAGTGTCAAATGCTTTGCGTAAGTCCAAGTAGATGACGTTGGTTGCTCTCCCCTTATCTACCAACACTGTGGCAATGGAATCTCAAGCTCTGAAGAGTCGCCCTGTTCCACACTCTGCCGATGTGTGCAGTGATGCCCTGTTTCCTCACAGCGCTGAGGTGAAGGTTATGTATGGATGTGAACTGCCTCTGTTGTCTTGGGTAACGTGGTACTTCACAACCGCTGCCGCCTTTACTGACGGTGCTTTCCCTTGTTCCCTCAGGGCCTACCGATTTCCATGTATGGCGGCACTCTAATACCCTCGCACCCTCAGCTGGCAGATGGCCCGGGAGGCCCCCTCTTTAATGGTCTCCATACTCCAGATCCTGCCTGGAATCCCATGATCAAGGTTGTCCAGAACTCAACAGAATGTACTGATGCTCAGCAGGTAGTGTAGCTGCCTCTTCCCACCTTTGCTTACCTGGGGCTTTTTATGGTGTTGTGCTTGGTTTTTCATTTTTGTTCACTTTTGGGTAGGCGATATTTTTTCAGCTCTTTGATACTGGAGTTGAGACCGTTTGCATGACTTTTCCCTTACAGCGTGTGTGTGTCTTTATAAAAAAACATATGGTGCTATCTGTACCAGATCTTTTGGGTAAAATGAGCAGCATTTCAAGACTGCTGAGCCAGGTAATCGACTTCGTTGTAAGTGAGAGGGTTTATATGCATACTTTGCATCTTGCAGGTTGTCACTCAAACCTTGGCCAGAGCTGAAGAGGGCTCCCAGCCTTTGGACAGTCTGGTTGTATTTTAGGGGGGAGCCTTAAGCTTGCCCTCTAGTGGTTAAACGCTCTGTTAAAGGAACCTTTATTTGTTTTCATAATAGACTTGTCTTTTTATTTCTTGCTGTAGATTTGGCCTGGCACCTGGGCACCTCACATTGGAAACATGCATCTCAAGTACGTCAACTGATTTAAGGGGATCTGTCCTTTTTTTTAGCCTTGTTTGGGAATCTTTATGATCTTGAAGAACCCTGGGGATTTTTTTTAATGTGCCTAACCAAGCAATTTTATGTGGGCTGTAACAATGGAAACTTAATTGCCCGTTGTATAAGAACAAATTGATTTACCTATACAAACTGATTCTGTTCTCCAGTTAGTTCTGCCATTTTGATCTTAAGAATCAGACAAAACTAGTGCTTTTGGCTAAACACTACCGAACGCTGTTTGTATGCAGCAGAGTACTAGCTGATTACATGATTTCGACCTTTTAGGGTGGTAAATACATGTATAATTGTTTACATACTTAAAAGGAACAGCTGAGTAAATTTCGTGTCCTATAGTGGCTCTACTTTATGTAGCCTGTATTAATGTGAAATATTTACCTGAATAATTCAATAAAAGGCGAACAGTATTTATAGGTTGTGTGTGAGAATTTTGGAAGAGGCTGTATGTTGTTGTCACCGGTAGCTGCTGCCGTGATGCAGCTTTTCAGGGTCACGTAAGGAGCCACGTGGGTGCAGTCAGGGTTTGGGGGAGGGTTTTGACCCACAGTTGTCTGCGATACAAGGTCTGCTGAGTCCTTCCCCCTGCCACTTGTTTGCCCTTTTTTTTTTGTGTGTGTGTGAACATAGTTGTTGCGTTGTTTTGGTTTTTTTTTTTTTCTTTCTGGATTAGTTCTGCTGCTTCTAACACTCTTTCGAGGTAGGTTTTGTTCAGGGGCTGGAAATAAGGGCTGAGCTGACAAACGTGGCAACTGATGGCATCTTAATTTGCAGGAGGTTTAATAGGGAGCTTGTAGGTAAATGCGGGGTTTCTTCACCTGACTCACTGTGACCAGCTGCCTAGAAGTAGATCTTAGGAAAGCAGAGACCACTTCCCACAAGAGAAAAACATAATATATTAAATTCTAAGCACTTTGTAGCCCTTTAAATCTCGTAAGAGCTCCTCAAGTCCTTTCCATGAGGAAGAAGGGGATTTTTGCATACCGCTTAAGATGAACGTTCGTTCTCTACTCCGGTGCAGAAGTTCTCCACTTCCAGCCCTTGGACTACACTTACTTCTGCTTTTGCTCAGTGGCGATGCAGTAACTGCACTGAATATTTGGTCCATACAGCGCATGTAGTGTCCAATCTAATGGTGGACCGCTTCCAGTGGTGTCTCGGAGCAAATGGAGACTTCTCTGCCTTCCTCCACCTTCTCCAGACACACCCTTACGTGCAGCAGCAGAGGTTCCCCGGGAAAAGCACGAGGAAGGAGTACTGAAAACCCACAGTGCACAAAGCAATACCTGAGTACTGCAGGCAGGCAAACCTCAGAAATGCTCCTGGATGCTATATTCAGCTATTTTTCCTAGTATTTGAGGAAAAAAGGCAAAAACCCTTGAGCTGCTGCTGCCCCCCCGATAGTGCAAATGCCAAAGGAGATGTTAAGAGTGTTAACAGTAACTGAATTGAAAACAAGAGGTGTGTCGGTGCAGTAGGTGTTCGCTCTGGGGTGAGCTGCAGGGAGGGCAGGGTGTGGTGGGCCGAAGGCCCCTCCCCACTGCTGTGGGCTCCATGGGCACCACCGCCACCTCCTGCCCCATCCCGGGGAGCCGCCATTTCCCCATCCCGGAGGGCTACAGCTCCACGCCGGGTGGCACCGTCTACTCCACCACGCCAGGGGGTAAGACCCAGCATGGGGATGGGGTTGTCCCTTAAAAGGAAGGGTGGCCACAGCTGCCTCATCCCTTCTTAACGTAGGCAGCTCCTTCCTGAGTGGGTCTCCTCCTGGGCTCTCCAACTTCCAGCTTGGTCCCTGGGGTCATGGGCACCTGCTCTGGGCACCAGATCCAGGCAGGCCCATGGGACGGTGGCTTCCCTGGCAGCCCAGAGCTGGAGGGGGAAAAGGGAACCCCAAAGTTTTGTAGGAAGATACTGTTAGAAGTTAGGGCCGTCGTTGCCCCGTGGTACTGGGGGGAGCAGGCAGAGGTAGTGCCGGTGCTGGCTCCGCTGGGGAGCGGGCTGATGGCCATGCCGCTGGGGTGGTGGATGCAGCGCTGGTCCCTCGGGGGCAGGTCATGCCCAGGCACGGCTGGCTGGAGCTGGGGGAGGCACAGGGGACTAGCGCAAGTCTGCTCCCACCCGAGTTCACCAGCCCTGGGGGAAGGTGCGGGGTGGCACGGCTCCCTCCAGGGGTACCCTGGGCCTGCCCTCTTGCCCCCCTTCCAGTCTCTTCACCAAAGCCCCTGGTTCAGCTGTCAAGCAGGTCCTTTTCTTTGCTGTCTGTCCTCAGGGTAGCGGGTGCCCCGTCCCTGAGCTGGGCATGTTTCGTTTGAGCCGCAGATGCCCACCCTGTGGGCGCTGGCTCCATTGTGTGCCTCCAATGAGCTTACCTGCGGCTGGGAGCCAGGCCCGGGGCTGGCGGGGCCACAGCTTGCCCCAGCGTGTTTGTGGTGCCAGGAAGGGCCTGGCCTGCGCAGGAGCTCCAGGCTCGCGGCTGGAGCCTGGCAGGAAACCGGAGCGCGGTTGCACGGACAGCCAGGCAGGAGAAGGCAGACGTGGTGCAGGGCAGCAGACACGGCACGCTGGCTGGCGTGACGGCGGGGATTGCTGGCAGGCGCAGGGGGTGGCAGCGAATGCCCTGGGGGAGCACTGCCCTGGGGCTGTACGCCCCGCAGGCTGGCACGCTGGTGGAGGTGTCCCATCAAGCCCAGTGCCTTGTCTTCCTGCAGGGCACAGCAGGGTGGCTCGCTGGCTGAGCTGATGGGAACTGGTCCCCAGGTACAGCTCCCCATGGTGCCAACGGCAGGGCACCCAGCCTCTGCTGTTGGATGGCTGCAGGGAGCCACCTCTGAGCAGCCACCTTTGGGCAGGGTGTGCTGGGGACCTGCCTGGCTGTCGGGCTGGGGCTGTGTGACGAGTGCCCCAGGGGGCCCTGCCTTCCAGGCAGCACAGGGGTGGCTGCGGTGTCACCTGCCATGGGGCATCCGCGTCGAGGCTGGACCCCCCCTGCACCGTGCCCTGGCAGAGCTCCAGGTGCCTCAAGGGGAGGAACAGCGTGGGGAGGAGCTGCTGGGCAGGATGGGTGTCACAGTCTGCCACGTGGGAAGCCCCACAGTGGCTCCAGAGCCAGCCGTGTGCTCGAGCTGTGGCCAAGCGCTGGGTCCCACCCCCTGCTCTGGGCTCAGGCCATGGTGCTTGGAGACGGGGGCGGCCAGGGGCCAGCAGTGCCTTGACAGCCTCCTGCTTTTGGCAGGTACCCGCATCATCTACGACCGCAAGTTCCTGCTGGAGTGCAAGAATTCACCCGTGGCCAGGACCCCTCCCTGCTGCCTGCCCCAGATCCCCGGTGTCACATCCCTGGCCCAGTCCAGCCTCGTCAAGCTGGAGGAGCTCAAGGAGCGGAATGAGAGCGAAGAAGCCATGCCAGGTGGGCGGCCCAGGCACACAGCTCCTGTCTATGCACTGCCTGGCGAATGGGGTTCCCGCTTGGCTGCAAGGGCAAGGGGAGATCCCAGCCCAGCCCCGGTTCCTGCTCCTGCCCCCTTTGCCTGCGCGTTTCTCTTGGCCCCATCCTAACCCTGGCCCTGTATCTCTCTGTACCCTTGCAGATCAAGACCAGTTTGAGATGGAGATCTGAGTTTCCAGCTCCCTGTCTCCAGGCCGGGGCTGGGCCTGTTCCTGGGCCTCGTGGAGGTGCTGGCACTGTGACCAGCTGGCTGCAGCCCTCTCTGATGCTGGGGATGGATGTGTGACACCTCAGGCTCTAGCACAACTGGCTGGTGCAATTGCCTAGGAGCTCATGCTTGATCAATAAACACCATGAAACCCCTGCGCTGACCTGGTGCATCTCTGTGTTGGGGCTCTGCTGGGTCCTCAGAGCGCCGGGGAGGGAACCTAAGAGGTGCCAAGCAGCACCAGGAGCCCTTTGAGGGTGCAGAGAATCTCTCCCTCCTGCCCTGAAACCCTGCGGGCTGGGAGTGGTGAATGCAGGGCCTCAGCGCCTGCTCCCAGGTTTGGGGTGCCACACGCAGGCGCCACTAGCGAGGCCTTCCAGCGAGCAGGGGAGGGAGGGAGCAGCACGGTGAAGTCTCCCTGCTCTCCAGGGTAAACGTTAACACCCTGGGCCTACCTGACCTGGCAGGCAGTGCCAGCACAGGGATGCTTCTCCCGGGATCTCCCTGGCGCTGAGGCTACACACGTCTGAGCTGTGCCCGGATGGGCAGGAGCTCAGATGGGAGCACAGGCTGCCGCACCAACCCTGGCCCTGCTGTGGGCTGGCGGCAGGTCAGCCTCCCCAGCCAGCCTGGAATTCCAGGGGCCGTCTCCTCCTGCAGCAGCACTGGGTCCTGTGCTGGCTGCTGTGGGTCTCCCCCCGCTGCCAACCGGGGCAGCAGGGAAACGCATCGCTGCCCACTCGACCTGGGCGAAGGTGGGGGTGCTGCCAGGGGCGTTCCTTCCCTTCGCGTGGGCTGGGAACACCCTGCCAGGGCCACGGCCCCTTGGCCGTAGCCTTGCCCCACAGTCCCGTCTCCTGCTGCTCCTGGGAGAGAACCTGGACCTGTCAGGCGCCAGAACCCCAGGGCAGGCTGCAACCAGGGGCCGGTTAGTGCTATTTATTAAACATCATGTAGTGAATCACCACCAAAATGTCACAATGATTAAAATGCCCTCTTCTGGGACGAGGAGTGGGAGGCAGCGGAGGTGCCCAGACCCCGTTGGGCAGTGAGGGCTCACAGTCCACACCCCTGTCCCTGGCATCAAGGATCCTCTTGGCCAGGCTCGGCTTCAGCGCCGCCATCCGCTGCTGCAGCCGGCTCCGCAGCAGGCAGGCTCCTCGACTCGGCGATCAGGCGCTTGACACCCACCAGCCACTGGCTCACCTCGTTCACATGGTCCACCATGAGCGAGCGGTGGATCTCGTCAGCTGCCTCCCAGTGCCGCTGCTGCAGCTCTGCCAGGAAAGGGGAACCCGTCAGGCATTGCGGGGGAGGCCTCCCCTGGGTACCCCCTGCCCCGATGCAGCCCCTCTCACCTTGCACCAGGAGGCTCATCCTCTTCCTCACCGGGGCCGACAGCTTCCCCTGAGCCCAGGCATCCCCCAGCACCGTCAGCCGCCGCGCGATGTCGTCGCATACTTGTTTCTGGAAACAGAGATGAGCTGGACGGGGGACCTGCCCCCACCCCGGCTCCGGGGAGCCCCTGGGGCGGGGATGGGCCCCTCGCCCCACAGGCAGCCCGGGGACGGGCAGCCCCCGGCCGCTGCCGCCCCCGGAAGGAGCCGGGGGAAGGTGCCGGGGCCTCCTCACCTGCACGGCGGGGCGGCAGGCGGCCAGGGCCTCCCTCAGCGGGGCGAGGACCGCCTCGGCGGGCAGGCCGCACTCCTCCTCCGGGCCGGCGGCGGGGCTGGGCCGGCCGCGCTCCGCTCGCAGTGCGGGGCCGAGGGGCCCGGGGGGGGGCGGCCCCAGCGCCGGGGGGGGCGGCGGAGGAGCGGGAGCGGCGCTGCCCGGCTCCGGGGGGGCACCTGCAGGGGAGAGGCGCCGGCGCGGAGCCCCGTCAGCCCGGGGTGGGGCGGGGGCTGCGCCGGAGCGCGGCTGCTCGGGGCAGGGCTTCGCGGGTGCTGACCTGGGGGGGCCCCGGCGGGCAGCGGGGGGGGGCGGCGGGTGAGGGGCGTCCGCCTGGCCCCGCCGGCCTGCGCCTGCAGCCCGTAGGAGAACTGGGGGGGGTCGTTCCAGCCACGCTCCTGGTTCCCTGCGGCGGCCAAGGGCACAGTCAGGCCCGGGGGGGGGGTGTCCCGGTCCCGCTCCCCCCGGAAGTCCACCCGCGCCCCCTCACCCGGCTTCACGTAGAGCTCCGCCATCCCGCCACGTCACGCCCGTTCCCGCCCCTTCCGTCCGGTGGGCGGGGGCGGGAGGGGAAGGGGCGGGGCGACGGGCAGCCCCGCCCCGCCGGGGGACGGGGTAGGGGGCGGGGGGCGGGAGCGGGGTCTTCGGCCCCGACCCCCGGCCCCTACCCCGGCCCCCGGCCGCCGCCCGCTATGGGGTGTGGAGGAGGGCTCGCCTGAGGCGGAAGGCCTCCAGGAAGGAGAAGAGGCCCCGCTTGCGGGCACCGGCCCCCGCCGTCCCTCCGCTGCCTCCGCTGGCCTTGGTCGCCCCGCTGGCAGCGTCCCCCGCGGCCGCCGGGCCTGGCCGGTCCCGGCCTGTCGCACCCTTCTGCTTAGCCCCCGGTGCAGCGGCCACCAGACACTTCTGGTACTGCACCTGCGGGGAGAGGAGGGGCAGGGAATGGCCGCGGGGGGGGTCACACGCAGCACGGCATGGCCACGGCGTCAGACAGGGCACAGCACGGCTGCGGGGGTCAGGCACGAGGTGACATCGCTGTGAGGTTGGACGCGACGTGGTGTTGTCTGTGGGGTGGGACACAACGCTGGCCACGGGGGGGTGACCCCCTGCCGCATGACCGCCACGGGGTGGGATGCAACGTGGCATCACCGTGGCGTCAGACACAACGCAGCGTGCCTGTGGGAGTCACGGGCAAAACGGCAGCACCGTAGGGCGGGACACGCCACGGCATCACCGTGGGGCTGGACACAACCCAACACAGCACGGCTACGAGTTGGACACGGCACCACGCGGTCAGCCCCCTCCTGCCCTCCCCGGGGCTGTGTCTCACCCCAGCCCCCAGCTTTGCCCTCTCCCAGCCCCAGCCCTCGCCTCCTCCCCCAGGTGTCCCCAGGGGGCTGAGGAGCTGGCGGGGTTGGGGGACGCCCCGCTCCCGCTCACCATGCAGGCTGCCTGCACCGCCTCCGAGATGGTGCCGGCGTCAGGCTCGCACCAGAAAGCTGCACACTGGAAGCGTCGCCCCGTGTCCACGATGAGCGCGAAGGTGTGGGCGTCCCGGCCCACCCCCAGGAAGGTCACGTACCGCACCTGGCACTCCCAGATGTGCGCCGCCTCCTCGTCCTCCTGCAGGGACTCCGTGGGCCCATCCACACCTGGCCACAGCCCCGGCAGCCATGCCACCCCCGCCAGGTCCCCTCTGCCAGGAGGCCGGGCCCCCCATGGGGGTCACCTGTCCCACCCCCGGGCAGCAGGGTGCCCGCTTCAGCCAGAGCCCCCTGCCCCCCTCCCCACCTGCACGGGATGCACCCTCATGGCCGTGTCGGACACGCGGATGAGGGAGGGCGTCCAGCGCTCCCGCCCGGGGCCCCTCGTCAGCTTCTCGATGGCCTCGTTCAGCACATCCATCCCTGGGGAGCAGGAGACCCCATCCCCATCAGCCCCTGCCCCAGCTTGGGCACGGCGCAGGCAGAGTGCTGTCAGCCAGCCCCACGGCAGGGGGTCCTCAGCTGTCCCCCTGCCACGGTGGGGCCAGCCGCACTTACCCATGGCCCTGCGCACCGGCAGGCTGCCGATGTACAGCGCCTCGTAGGTCTGCATCGACTGCCTCACCGCCTCCAGGATATCAACTGCCAGGACAGCAAGAGGTGGGGGGGCCCCCGGAGGGACCCTCCCGTGTCCCCCCCATCCCCAAGGACCCTGGGGACGCAGCTGGGCAAGCCAAAGGGCTCTGGCCACTGAGCATCCCACTGCCCAAGGGCCGGGGGAACGGTACCTTGCAGCGGCAGGTCTTCAGTGGAGACGGACTCCAGTGTGGTGGCGCATGGTGGCCCGCTGCTCGCTACTGCTCGCTCAGCCACGATCTGCAAGAGACAGGGGTCCTGCTGCCAACCCTCACCCCCAAGACCCCCCCCAGGCCATGCCCACACCCACCGGGGCCCCTGCATCCCACCTTGGAGCACATCTCGTGCAGGGCCTTGGCGATGCCTTTGGCGGGCACGTTGCAGTGGAAGACGTGACACTTGAGGACACAGGTGTCCTTGTCACTGGCCACGAAGGCAAAGTCTCTGCCAAGGCCACAAGCAATCCAGTGAGACTCCATCAGAGGCAGCCCCCTCCCCATGCTACCCCCCGGCCCCATTGCCCTCTTACCTGTCCCTGCAGCCACGGCAGCAGTCAGGGTGGGAGGAGAAGGGACAGGTTACTGCCGGGTGCCTTTTCCCCTCAGCGGGCAGAGCCGCCCCCCAGCCCCCGGCTCTGCCCCGGCCCCCGGCACCTGCCATTGTTGCAGCCAACGCCCCAGACGCGGATGTTGAGGATGGGCTGGTGGTGGATGAGGCTGCGGTTGAGGGGGTCTACCAGGCTCATGGTGTCCTTCTTCAGGATCATCACCAGGTCCTGGCCCTGCAGAGGGTCAGCGGCTCCCTCAGCCTGGCAGATGACCTGGGTGTCCCCAGCACCCAGCTGGGTGTAGGGACACCCCCATCCCCCAGCCTACTCAGCCCCAAGCGTGGGGACAGCCGTGCCCCCTTTCCCCGCCAAGTACCATTCCCGTGGGTGGGGACAGCCCACCCAGGCACCCCTGGCACTGTTCCCAAGGGACAGCCCTGTCAGACCCGCCTACTCCACGCTTGGGACCACTGCATGGATGCCCGACGTGGAGAGAGTTGACTCTGCCACTGGCACTGGTCCCTGCCCCTCCCCCCCCCCGGCATGGTCCCTATCAGTGGGGACAAGCCAGCCCCAGCAGCAGTGGCCCTGGGGTGGGACCCTGCCTGGCAGCACTGTCCCAGGCTCCCACCTCGCCCCGGTTCTCCGCAGAGCCCTTGCTGTTGGAGAGCTGCTGGATGCAGTTGTTGACGGCGATGCTGCTCTTGCCAGGTGCCAGGTCCTCCTCGGGGATCTCCACCCAGCCCAGCGAGCGCACAGCAAAGCACTGAGCAGAGACACGTGGGGCTTCAGTGCCCAGCCACCCCCATCCCGTACCCTTCACTGTCCCAGCGAGGTCACCCTTGCTCTCGTTCCCATCCCTGTCCCCCCTGCCAGCTGCTGCCTGCCCCCTCCGCCGCCAGCCCCAGCCCACGGTGCCGCGGTGAAGCTGCCGGGTGCGGTACCTTGGAGGCGGGCTCTGCCCTGTGCTGGACGTCATCTCCATGCCAGGGCAGCGAGGTCCTGCGGAGGGACGGGGTGGTGAGGGCACGGCTCCCACTTGGCAGCATGGAGCTGGGGCACCCAGAGAAGCATCAGGATACCCTGGCACCGGCAAACCACTCCCCTTCCCCCATGCCACCAGCTGGGAGGCATTCCATGGAGGTGACTAGCGCGGTCCTGCTGACTCCAATGTGTGGGGCTGTTGCGATGGGGGGCACCATGGTGCCCCACAAGCCAGCAGAGTGCATGGGCAGCCCTACCTCCGGGACAGTGAAGCCATGGGGCTGGGAATGGGCCTGTCCTCTGCCGAGTGCTTCGCCGCGGGGGCCTGGCAGTCCTGGGAGAGAAGAGGAAAGGCATGAAGGCAGCAAGGGAGGCTGTCAGGAGGCACCAGGTAGGAGCCCTCCCTTCCTGGACAGCAGCACCTCAGCTTGTGGGCATCCTACATAGCCAGGATGAGGCCAACTTGGGACACACTGGAGCCTTTCAAGAGGCTTAACCCTGGCCAGGAATGGGCAGAGCAGGCTTTCAGGGTGACAGAGACAGGCCTGCTCCGAGCAGTGACTCCCAGAGGGCCCTTCAGCAGGGTCCTGCCAGGAGGTAGGATCCAACACCAGTCCCCACCGCCCTGCCCACATCCCCTACCATTCCCTGGAATGTCTCCTCTCCATTGGCCTCCGGGTGCCCTCCCAGGTTGGTGGTGTGTGCAGGGTGCTGCCACTGCGTTGTGCCGGTCGGCACATGCCAGTAGTAGGTGCCCAGAGAGTCTCGGATTTTCCTCCAGCCTGGGGGGAGGTCAGGGTCTGTCTCCAGGCTCTGGTCGCTCCAGAGGTTGTCTGTGCAGAGGAAGAGTGTGAGGCAAAGGGATGGGGAGGGGGCAGGGGATGGACAGACCCTCAGCTGTAGGGTGCCCTGTGAAATGAGCAGCTTCGCCCAGCAGCGAAAGGGTCCTGCGGTGGCCTCTGGGTGCACGGCTGGGCACAGGGCCCAGGAGAGAAGCACGGCGAGGGAAGGCTTGGCATGACGCCAGAGAGGCTGCGGTGGGGGTCGACCCCGGGTGAGTGCTAGGTGCAGGCAGTGCCTCACCGGCACCCGGAGGGATGGGGTGACTGTGGCAGGGGCTCAGAGAGCACAGGCACCCTGCAGGGGTGCCCAGGCAGGGCCTGGTGCTGCCAGCCCAGGGCTCCCTCTGCCAGCATGCGGTCCCCAGCCCTCTGCCAACAGCCCGTGGTACCCGAGACCAGCTTCTTCCCAGATTGGCCGGGGAAAGGGCCTGGGGACAGACCCAAGGAGGAGGAAAGCACCCTTGGAGGGTTTCAGCTAGGTTGGGTAGATTAACCCCCTCCTCCTGGCGCCCCTGGAGAGGTCACGGAAACGAGCCGGTGCTGCAGCACGGGAGCGAGCTCCGCTCCTGGGAATGCAGCCCGACATCCGCAGGGCCCGGGCACCGCGCGGTGCTGCCCCGCTCCGCCCCCGCGCCCCGCAGGACCCCCACCCCGCAGCGGGGGGGAAAGCGGGGGCGGCGCCCGCCGCGACCTTGGCGGGGGCGGGGAGGCGGCGATGGGCCGGGCCGGGCCGGGCCGGGCGCCCCCAGCGCGGGCCCCGGGAGGCCCTTTCAGCACCGCGGACAGAGCCGGGGCGCGGCCGCCGCTCCAGGCCCCGCGCCCCGGCCCCGGCCCCGCAGCCCCGGCCCCCGCAGCCCCGGCCCCGCAGCCCCGGCCCCCCGGTCCCGGCCCCCCCAGCCCCAGCCCCAGCCCCCCGCAGCCCGGCCCCCGCCCGCCGGCGCGGCTGACCGTCGCAGTTGACGAGGACGATGGCCAGCATGTAGTCCTTGCCCAGCATGGCCCCGGCCCCCGCCCCGGCGCGGCCGCCCCGGCCCACCGCCTCCTCAGGCCCAGACCCAGCGGCGGCTGCGGCGGGAGGGGCGGGGGGGGGGCGGGGCCGGGCCGGGCGGGGCTTCCCGGGCGCGAGAAGGGCGGGGGGGGTGTGGGGGGGTGTGAGCGGGGGCCTCAGGGCGCGGGAGGGGATGTCTCGGCGGTGTTCGGGAACGGGGGGGCATGTGTGCGTGCCCGGCGGGGTTACCGGAGTGCAGAGGGGCGGCGAGGTCCTTGCAGTGTTCCGGTGCAGAAAATGTGACACCGGCCTGGGGAAGGGGCATTTTGGGGCAAGAAAGGAGGTTTCTGGGTGCAGTAGCCGGTCTAGGTCAACCCCACGTGCCATTAGGTTCATTCCCTTTCCCTCCATGCACCCTTGGGTTTCCTCCATTCCCCTCCATTTCCCCACAGATCACCCTTATTCCTCTCCATCCACGCTTCTTCTTCCGTGTTCATTCTCCTCCATGCATGCTCAGGTCCTCCCATTTCCCTCTGCCTGTGGTCCAACCTCCTCCAGTCAGTACCAAAGACACCTAAATGTGCATGCTGGTCATCCTCCTCTTCTCACCAGAGGCCGAGAGCTTTGCATCTCCAGCTGTAGACTTATGTTTTCCACGCCACCCTGAGCTGACAATCCTGGTTGATGCTCAGTTACAGGGAAAGAAGCTCTGGAGACACTTGTTGTACACCTTAGTTCCTTCATGGAGCCTCCTTGTGTGCTGCCAGGGACAAAGTCCTTCCAAGCTACAGGTGCCTGATGACGTATTCCAAGATGGTTTGCTATCTGTGGCATGTCCGGACAGTCCGTCATGGCTTCTTAATCCTTCCTTCTTCAAAGCCAGAAGCTCGGATGTAGCCTGCGTGCTTGAGAGCTTCTCATGCCACCTCAGGTGCCCTGCTTCTTTCCACACATAGCTGTCCACAGAGCTTGTAGTTTTTGGAAGTGCAAAATGGATTTTCCATGCCTGTTTCTTCACCTTCAGCGAGGCACTGCCTCTTCGCTCAGCCTCATTCACGTGTTTTGTGGACTAACATGCCCCTAATTTTGTGAGACACCCTCCCCTCCTACCCACATTTTAACCCTGCTCACGTTTGCTGGCCTAAGAAAGGCACCAGCTGCATAATCCAACATTGGAGTCCTCCACGGTCATTTCTGTATCTTCAGTTGGCACATTCTTTTTTGGCTACAAGTAATTTCTTCTGGATCTGCCCAGAGCTAGTGGGATTTCTGAGACTCCATTCAAGCACTGTGTCCTTGGGACGTGTTTTGCCTAACCCTACCCCAACCCATCCCAACACAGCAGGAGCAAGGGAAGCTTGTGGCTCCCTGCATTCAGACACGTCAGAGCGGGTCACAGGCCTTACCTTGGCCTCTGCTTTGCCCAGACCAAGTGATGCTTCCTCTTTTTCCAGTGCCCAGGAGTGAGCTCACCCCTACCAGGGACAAGCTTTCGGTGACCTTTAACACCTCTGCTGCACGTGTCTCCTTGTCCTCAGTTCAATATGCGTTTCTCTTCCAAAAACTGAGCTTGTCTGATCAGATGGGAGGCAGCAACTCTGACACAAACTGTTTCCGCTCCTCTTCCTGCTCTGCAAAGTCCACCAAGGCGATTTACCGAAGGCAACTCTCTCTCCTGGCACTGTCATGAAGCCTAAGGGCAGTGATGGCCTGTAGTGATGTAAGACTTACGGTGGGATGCAGAGGGAGGAGAATTTGGGGATGGTGCAGAGCAGAACCTAGGGGTTGTATGAAACTTCCTATGGGATGTTTAGGGGAATAAACGTAGGAAGGGGAAATGGAGGGATCAGGGGAGGAACAAGTGTGGGAAAACAGAAAGAAAAGGGAGAAAAGGGTTCAGTGGCACGTAAGGAGTGGCAGGTGTGTTTGCCTGCCTGAGTATCATGTTTCATCACTGCAATCTGTCCTGTACTCTTATTAAATCGTATTTCCGTGGGCATCAAAATATATTGGTGCAACTGTGCTCCCTGTTCCAAGCCTGTGGTTTTGACCAGCTGGTGAAGCTCAGACTGGACCGGCTGCTCAGTAGGACAGGAGATCTTGATCGCCAGTACGGCAAAGCCATGTAGGGTCTGAGGGACTTGAGGGCCTGGGAGGTGGCCACCAAAGACCCATGCTCAGAGCCTGTAAGTGCGCACGCACACATGCGTGGGTGGTTGGCCATCTCCCAGGTGGACCTGCCAGTGCATAGACAGGCAAGAAGACCCTGGGCAAGGTTTCCCCAGGTGTCCCTCTGCAGAACCAGGGATGGGCCATGCCCTGGTTCCTATAGTTCACCAGACTCAGCTACCTCTAAGGTGAAACCCCTTCAACCGTGGCTTAAATTGGTAGTCTGCTGCCTGAGTCATTTGCCATGTGATGTGTCCTGATTTTTTTTAATGCCTGTGGGTAAGCCTACAACGGGGTCTCCTTTTAGAGGTCTGTGGCATGTTACTTTAATGTCTGGGCTAGGGGTGGGCTGGAGAGGGTGAGGGTGAGGGCAAGGGTATGATCCTCTGTCTAATAAGAAACTCATTCCCAACCCCAAAGAAAGAAGAGGCAAGTCCTTAACATTGAAA
Organism: Larus michahellis; assembly: GCF_964199755.1. Classification (NCBI taxonomy): domain Eukaryota; kingdom Metazoa; phylum Chordata; class Aves; order Charadriiformes; family Laridae; genus Larus; species Larus michahellis. The sequence continues at coordinate 492,226 of NC_133906.1, read as the reverse complement.
AAGTATATTTTTGGATTTCAGTGTAGTGGAAAAGAGGGCTGCTGTCTCTGAGGAATCCCAGCGAGTCAGTGAAGTGGGGCATTGTGCAGCTTATGTACCTCCTTGGGGATATGGCAAATGAGGCCAAATGAGCAGGATAGCTTTTCCATCAGCCTGGAGGTAAATAATACCCTAAGAAGCTTTATCTTTCATCACTAATGATTTTAATGTCTGGCTGAATATTTTTTCAGCTCCTTGGGTACTTCCTTGTATATTCAGTCACAGCGCTGAGATTTGGCTAGGAGCTGCTTCCAGCTGCATGAAGACCCACATGTACAGGGTAGGGATGTGGCGGTGATGGAGGGGTGAGCCCGTGGTTCTGTACCCACATTGCACAATGCACCCCAGTGTCAGCCTCGCAACCGGCTTCTCGCAGCCCCTGCTTCTCACAGGCCACCGAGCCAAACTAGCCTGGCTTGGCGATGGGACTCACCGTGCTGGCTGCAGCCCTGCATCAACCCCCGCAGCGATGCTGTGCCAGCAGCGGAGCCATGGGGTGGTGTGGAGGGTGGACCGCTCTGCCCCTGCTTCTTCTGGGCATCATCCGATAACGCCTCTGGGTCTTGCAAGTGGGAATCTGAACGCAGGACTCACTCTACTGGAGTTTTGCCTGATCTCAGCTCTGCAAAGGCCAGACTCTTCACTGATCCCTTTCTTGCCATTTTGTCTCTGGGATGTTAGTTTACCTCTTCAAGCAGGCATTCATTACCTACACTAGCACTGCCTGTCTTCAGGCAGCAGACGGTGCTGTGTGGCTCTGGGGCTGACAAATGCTGAATGCCAGCTGCCTGGGAGAGCTTGGTGAAGCTTTTCCTTGGTTCATAGGAGGTAGTATAAGGAATGGTATGAGTCATCTAGTAATTCTACAACTCTCATAATTTTCTGGTGTTGGCCCTGCATACAGAGAGATCTGGGTTTGTTTTGATTTGTGCTTGAAGAAGTAGGGTGGCAGGTGTCATTTTTGATGCTGGGCTAGAGACCAGAACTCTCTCTTTCTGGCATGAATAATGAAATCCTGGAGAAGGGACATAAGTTTTCTCCTTCACTTGACTCACAATTTTATCTTCCTAGGGCAATTATCAGCTGTATCTCTTAACAATATAACGGGGATCTCTCAGCACTCCTCTAAGTGAGAGGTAGGAACAAGAGGGGTCTTCCCTTGCTCTCAGTTGTTCCTTGCTGTTCAGATGGGGAGGAAAAAACCACTTGTGTGTGTAGCACTTCTTCCTTAAATGGATATAGCAGGCCCTAACTAAGGCTGATAGGAGCCCTCTGTAGCTTGTGCTTCTGTCCTAGGGTGTCTACACCGCAGCCCTGCAGTGCATGCTCCTCTTCAAGACGCAAGAGCTGGTTTTCCTTTTTAACTGCAGTCCCTTTTGATCCAGTGGCTGAGGTTATTACTGTCCCTTCACAGCACAGACTCAGGGCAGATTGCCTGTGTCGCCCGAGGGTGCAGGCTATGTGACAAACCCTCCAAGGCTGGCTAGTGGAGGGTTTCTGTGTAAGCCCAGCAAAGGCAGTCTTCTGCTGTAGTAAAGCAGGAGTGAGTGTGCTCCCGGCTAGACCCTTGGGTGGGAGGAAGCAATAGCAAAAATGGCCCATGCAAACAGGCTGATAATCAAAGAGGGAAAAAAAAAATCAAGCACTTGACTTTTTTCTTGTGGGTAGTTTGTCATGCACATGATTTTTGCAGTGTATTTTCACTAATAAAGTGACACTCAGTGAGACTTATTTAGACTGCTGCTCTCTGCAAGGGATGGGTGCTTTCTCTGCTCGGGCTGTGGTCGTAGCTCCTCAGCGAAGTGCTGGGCCCTTTCTGCTCTCTCTGACATGTGTAGCCAACCTGAAACACCTTTTTTTGGTCTCTCTTAGATGTTGGGGAGCACAGGGTCTCAGCATCTCTGAGGGATGAGGTTCTCAGCAGAAGAGGTCTCAGAATCAGCCTGATGAATAAATTCATTCCCTTGAATTTATTGGAGGGAATAAATTCAACAGGTACTACCTTGCAAAAAAATTTAATACATTGCTGTGGTTGCTTTTGGCGTAGATGCTGTGTGAAAGTCCCTGTCGATTGACTTCTTCCCTTAGACAATGAAGTACAGCTTTTATGGCAGCTGGGTTGAGTCAGCCCTGCTGTCAGCTGCCTAAGGCCTGATGAGCAAGGTTATCTAGGGGTGGCCCTCATGTTCCTGGTAGAAGGAAACAAAAGCATTTTCAGTTCATTACCACATCCTATTGAAGACAAAGGGGGAATTTTTTTTCTGCGCTTTCCCTTCCCAGTCCCTTTCAGGGCGCAAGGAACAAGGTGATGTGCTCCCAGCAGCATCTGACTGAAGGAAACTTGTTGCTGTGGGGGGAAGCGTTGCTGGAGTAGAGCAGATCTGGTCTCAGTACAACCAAAACAAAGGACGGACCAATTGTTAGGGGAAAAGCATGCTTCCATTGACTGTACAACTCATTAATGTTTGCCACCAGGACAATTGATACAGCTTGTTGTATGGGGTCTGGCTGGGATGGAGATAATTTTCTTCATAGCAGCTGGTATGGTGCTGTGGTTTAGATTTGTCACAAAAACAGTGCTGATGGTAACACGGGGATGTTTCAGTTATGGCTGAGCAGTGCTTGCACAGCATCATGGCCTTTTCTGCTCCTCACATCACCCCACCAGAGAGCAGGATGGGGCTGCACAAGACACTGGGAAGGGACACTGCAAGACCTCATGACAAGAAAGACATTGAGGTGCTGGAGCGCTTCCAGACGAGAGCAACAAAGCTAGTGAAGGGTATTATTTCCTCGTAACTGAGGAAACTGGGATTGTTTAGGGAACTGGCATTGTTTAGTCTGGAGAAAAGGAGGCTGAGACCTTATTGCTCTCTACAACTACCTGAAAGGAGGTTGTAGCGAGGTGGAAGTCAGTCTCTTTTCCAATTAGCAAGTGACAGGACAAGAGGAAATGGCCTCAAGTTGAACCAGGGCAGATTTAGATTGGACATTGGGAAAAACTTCTTCACCAAAAGAATTGTCAAAGTATTGGAACAGGCTGCCCAGGGAACTGGTCGAGTCACCTAGAGGTTTTTAAAAGACGTGTGTAGACACGGTGCTGAGGGACATGGTTTAGTGGTGGTCTTGGTAGTGTTAGGTCGACGCTTGAACTCAATGATCTTAAGGGTCCAACCTCAATGATTCTGTGACGCAGCTGGAACAGCTGACCTGAACTGATCGAAGGGATATCCCATACCATATGATGTCATGCTCAGCAATAAAAGCTGGGGGAAGAAGGTAGAAGAGGGGGAGGAGGTGTTCGCAGTTATGGTGCTTGTTTTCCCAAGTTACTGTCATGTGTGATGAAGCCCTGCTTTCCTGTCAATGGCTGAACACCTGATGACATTGAGTTGATGGCATTGAGTTGCCATCCCTGGATGTATTCAAAAGATGTGTAGATGTAGTGCTGAGGGACATGGTAGTAACTTGGCAGTGATAGGTTAATGGATGGACTTGATGATCTTAAAGGTCTCTTCCAGCCATAATGATTCTATGATTCTGTGAATGCCTTATTTTGCTTTGCTTGCGTGCCCAGCTTTTGCTTTGCCTATTACACCGTCTTGATCTCAACTCATGAGTTATCACACTTTTACCCTTCTAATTCTCTTTCCCATCCCACTGAGGGGGAGTGATTGAGCAGCTGGTGGTGCTGAGCTGCCCACCGGGGTGAAGCCACAACATTTGTCCACTGGACTTCGTAAATGGTTTTCAAAGGTGAAGCAGGACAGCTTACTTCAGGTATTCCCAAATACCTTATTGAATGCACTTGGCATTCAGGGACAGAGGCTTTGGGCACTCTTTTTGTAGTCTTTCAGCCTGCCTCAGTGATACACTTAAGATCTTCATTGTGGTAAGCTTGTGAATACTAGCATGCTGATGGTGATGATTGCATTTTTTCCCATCAGTTGATGAGACAGGCTGATGATAGAGACATGCAGCTGTCCAGGTGACGGGCTGCATGGAATGTCTGTCATTCTGGCAGGCGGACAGCAAAGACAGTACCTGTGTGCGCTGCGACCAGGTAAATGATCTGCTCAGCCTGGTGGCTGAGCTTAAGGAAGAAGTGAAAAGACTGAGGAGCATTCGGGAGTGTGAAAGAGGTTGATTGGTGGAGCCACACCCTGCCATCCCTAGGGAAAAAGCAGCAGGAGGAGGCTCCACGAGAGGTAGAGGATCCCCTGCCCTCTTGTCACCAGGCAAAAGGAGGGGAACTAGGAGAGGATGGGGGGGAATGGAAGTGGGTACCTGCTTGCGGCAGCAGGAGAGCCCCCTCCAGACCCCCCATGTCCCCCAGGTGCCCGTACAGAAGAGATATGGGCCTGTGGAGACAGATGAGGAGGGAACTAAGGATGCTGATAAAGCCCCATCCAGGGAGTTGCCAAAGCAGCCAGCTCATGCATTAAGACTGCTTCTGTGAAGAGCAGGAGGAGGCCAATAGTCATAGGGGGGGTCCATTCTGAGGGGAACTGAGGGTCCCGTATGCAGGCTGGACCCTTCCCACAGGGAGGTCTGCTGCCTCCCTGAGGTCCGTGTTAAGGATATAGCCAGGAAGCTTCCTGGCCTGATACGGCCCTCGGATTATTACCCTCTTTTGATCGTACAGGTAGACAGTGAGGAGCTGGAGAGTAGAAGTCTGAGGGCCATGAAGAAAGATTTCAGGGCCTTGGGACAGCTTGTCAAGGGTTCGGGAGCACAAATTGTGTTCTCTGCCCTTCCAGTTTTGGGAACTGATGAATGGGTGAACAAGAAAATCGGACAGATCAACACCTGGCTCCGAAAATGGTGCTACGAGCAGGGCTTTGGGTTCAGCGATCATAGTTTGATCTGCAGGACACCGGGCCTGCTCGCTAAGAATGGGAAAACCCTGTCCCAAAAGGGGAAAAAGGGACTAGGCCAAGAGTTAGCAAGGCTCATGGACAGGGCTTTAAACTAGAAACGAAGCAGGGAGGGGATAAAACCAGGCGCACTAGTAATGAGCCTAGGGATAAAGGGCCAAGGATGGGGGTGAAATCGGTAGCCCAGCTCAAGTGCATCTACATGAATGCAAGTAGCATGGGCAACAAATGGGATGAGCTGGAAGCCATTGTGCAGCAGGACAGCTATGATGTAGTTGCCATCATAGAAACGTGGTGGGATGACTGTCACGACTGGAATGCTGCGATGAATGGCTATAAGCTCTTTAGAAGGGATAGGCAAGGAAGGAGAGGCGGGGGTGTGGCTCTGTACATTAGGGAATGTTTTGATTGTAGGACCTGGACAGGCTGGATAGATGGGCCAAGGCCGACTGTATGAGGTTTAATAAGGCCAAGTGCCGGGTCCTGCATTTTGGTCACAACAACCCCAAGCAACGCTACAGGCTTGGGGAAGAGTGGCTGGAAAGCTGCCCATCAGAAAAGGACCTGGGGGTCCTGGTGTACGGCCAGCTTAACATGAGCCAGCAGTGTGCCCAGGTGGCTGAGAAGGCCAACAGCATTCTGGCTTGTATCAGGAATAGCGTGGCCAGCAGGAGCGGGGAAGTGATGGTGCCTCTGTACTCGGCACTGCTGAGGCCTCACCTCGAGTGCTGTGTTCAGTTCTGGGCCCCTCCGTACAAGAGGGACATTGAGGTGCTGGAGCGTGTCCAGAGGAGAGCTACCAGGCTCATGAGGAGTCTGGACACCAGGTCATATGGGGAGAGGCTGAGGGAGCTGGGCATGTTTAGCTTGGAGAAGAGGAGGCTGAGGGGAGACCTCATTGCCCTCTACAGCTACGTGAAAGGAGGGTGGAGAGAGGTGGGTGTTGGCCTCTTCTCCCAGGTGAATAATGACAGGACCAGAGGAAATGGTCTGAAGCTGTGGCAGGGGAGGTTTAGATTAGATATCAGGAAGAATTACTTTACTGCAAGAGTGGTCAGGCACTGGAACAGCCTGCCCAGGGAGGGGGTTGAGTCACCACCTAGAGGTATTTAAGAAACATCTAGATGTGGCACTTCAGGGCATGCTCTAGTGGCAGAGATTGTAGGTTGTTTGGTTCGACTCGATGATCTCAAAGGTCCTTTCCAACCATGAAGATTCTATGATTCTATGATAGTTTAGTAAGTTGCCACATTTACAGACTTTGATTTTCTCTTTTTCACTTCTCTTGTTTCATGATTTTGGAGTTGCTAATTTTCTGACATGCAGATGTGGTTTGATCAAACCCATAGGCCTGATGGAAGTGTCTCAGTCACTGAGAAACCTCTTGTAGTTCATCTGAGCTAAGAGAATTCACCGTTAATTGGAAATACTGCAAAAACTGCACATGCACTGAGTAATGCTCGTCTAGAGAATGATGCGTCCCTTTGGGGGGAGGGAAGAAGGAAGTCAGACCAAAGAAGGAGCTCACTGCCTTGCTGAGAAACAGAGGGAGTAGGGGCACATGACATGAGAGTTTTTTGAGACTGTGATAAGCTTGGCTGGAGGTGATGGAGCCAATTCAATCACACCAAACTCAATAGGAAGATTACACAGAAGATGAAAAAATACAGAAGAAAATGGATCACAGCTGAAAATAGGGAGACAAGAACTGTATGAATAGCCAAAATGAGGAGGTTTGTTGGGGTATTTTCGTTTGTTTGTTTGTTTTTTCTTCTTTTAGTTCCTTGCTTAAAAGTGACTTTGTAAAGCTTTAGCTAGAGTGAAAAGGTATCTTAAAATTGTACCTGAGAGCCACTAGTGTGTCAGGGCCGTTCTTTGGTGTGGGCATAACTTCATTTCTACAGGGGAGCTTGGTAGTGGGTGGCTGGTGGCAGGAATGGAGGATGAGGAGCATCCTTAGCGGCCCATTATTTACCTGAAAGCTGGGTTTACACATGACTCTTAAAAGTCATCTCTGGCTGAGCACCATTTAACTGTTTATATCCAGTTAGTGTCTTTCATTGATCTTTTCTACAATGTTGAAGACTCACAGCTTTTGAAGTTGTCCTCCAATGGTCCCTGCAGAGTGGGCTTATTAAAACACCGAAAAATTGTTTTCTTTCATGTCCACCTTTACTTTTGTCCCAATGAGGTTTTTTTTCCCTGTTTGTTACTTAAATGAATAGGAACTCAGCAGTACTTATATAATGAGTTGTCTGTGATGTTGTGTAGTTGTGTGAGGTCTGAAGGTTTTTTTTTTTTTGGCAGGAATTGGAAATTATGGAAAGCTTATTTTGTGGTACAAAATGTCAGTCTGTGCTTCTGAACTGGGAGCAGCAGCTGTCCTTGCAAAGTCACTAATCTGGTCACGTGGAGTCTCGAATTTAAAACAAAGCAAATGACCTGCTTCAGTTCTCACAAGCTTGTACATGCTATTTGAAAAGCCTATTCTTTAAGACCTCAACCTTCCTAACCAGGCAGCCAGTCTCAGGACATCATTTACCATCCATAAGCTTACAGCCCATGAACCACATACATATCATTCCAAATGAAATCTGCCTTCTGGTTTTGCTGTGAGTACTTTCCCATCTCCCCATGAGGGTATCAAATGTGCTGATGCTTGTGGCCCATGGCAGAGTCAGAGGGGAATGATCTGATCAGATACAAAGTCTCTTTTAGTCCAGGTTTCCATTGGCTCTGTGTGTGTACCTTCCAGGCTCTAGTAATGGCCACAGGGGTGAAAAAAAATCCCATTTATACTCTGTGTTGGGGAACGCAATTGCTTGTGAGCAATTCCGAGGTCACAAGCAAATTGCAGGGTAAATTCATCTTCTTTGCTCGTGGGTTTCTTAATGTTTCCAGCACGAATCCAAAACATCGCCCCATAGGAGCTAGTAGGGAGAAAATTAACGCCATCCCAGCCGACACCCGCACAGCTCCGCGGAACAAGAGAGGATTTTGATGCCGGGAGAAATGACGACTCGCCAGCTTTGCGGAGAAAAAGGGTGGCCCCCATGGGAAGGACACCATGGGACGGGGCTTGTTATTCCAGCTTTATTAAAAACAAAGAATTATTCAAATCTATGGCCCTTTTCCAGAGGATTCTTTCAGTTCTCCATGGCTCAGCCGAGACAGCAGCACAGCCACCGCCGGCTCCATCCTCGTGTTCTCACGCGTTTTGTCAGTTTGAAGACGGTCTGAGCTGCCAGGGAGCTGACCAAGCGCTCCGTGTCTCTCCTCAAGGGCAAGAGGGCTGCAAGAGAAGGAAGGCGAGCAGACATGAACCCCCACTGCCTGCAGAGACCTCCTCCATCCCGACCGTGCCACCCCACTCATCTCTTTCCCTGGCCAGGAGGAGCAGGTGAGACAAAGAGACCAGCTGGAAGCTGTTGCTCAGGAGTGCCCCATGTGGCCCGGACGTGTTCCTCTTGCCCCTGACGCAGTTCCCTGGAGCAGGCTTAGGCATGGCAGCACCCTGCCCAGGCTCTGTCCCCTGCCCCACCAGCCCAGCACTGCCCCTACTCACCGTTGCAGACATTCCACACCTTGGTCTGACTTAGGTTCCTCAGGTGCTGCACGGCAAGCCCTAGGCACAGAATTCGTGTCAGAGCTCTGCTCCCCAGCACACGCCCGGCAGCACGGCCCCTGGCCCTGCCAGCTCGGGGCTGCACGCCCTCCTGCCCCTCAGCAGGGCTGAGCCCAGGGAATGGCAGCACCCAAGGGCAGTGGGACTGAGCAAGGCTCCCAGCGAGCCCACCTGTGTGGTGGGCCCTGCAGAGGGCAGCCAGGGCTCTGGCACCGCAGGGCTGCCCCTCACTGCCGGTGCAGCGGTGGGGACAGGGGCCTGGCCGCCAAAAGAGCGACCCCGGGGGACGTGGCTCACCAATGAACCTGACAGCCACCTCTCGCAAGGTGGCCTGAGCGTTGCGCAGGTACTGCAGGCTCTGAAACAGATAGTCTTCTGCCCTGCTCCTGTCGTGCACTAACTGGAGAGAGAACAAGGGAACGGGGCTGGCACAGACCCTCGGCAGCCATCTGGACCAGCCCCTCCTACCAGCACCCCCCTTCCCTCCCGGCGCTTCCCGTCTCCCAGCCAGGAGCCCTGTGGGGCTGAGGTCCAGAGGGAGCTGCAGGCGGAGGGGGCCGGAGGACGGCGAGACTCCTCTGTCCCACTGCCAGGACCCAGATGGGCCGGGGTCTCCTTCAGCACCCCGGGGGCAGGGAGGGGAGAGGGGCCTGGAGAAGAGCCCTTGGGGGCTCCGTGCTTGAGGGCAGGGAAGGAGAATGCAGCTGCAGGCCGCATGCTCCAGGCGGGAGCAGAGGCAGGGTTGCACAGCGCAGCCCACGGGCACCTGGAGCAGCCCTTGTCCACCCGGCCCTGGGGCTTGGGGCTTGTCCTCACCAAGGACTCTCCGATCAGGTGCGTCTGGTTTGTCTTGGCCAGGTGGCTGAGCTTCCTCCACCCCAGGAACTCGGCACAGGCGAGGAGGGTGTCCCTAGAGGCCTGCAGAGAAGCAGAGACTGGGAGATGGCACCAGAGCCCAGGGAAGGAGAGCTGGCATCCTCCTCCTCTTGTCCAGGCTGCGAGCCTTTCCCAGCCCCTTATGGGAAGAGGCAGCGGGGGACCGAGGTTGAACTGGGTTCAGTGCCCAGGGCAGGGACACGGGGCAGCCACCACCTCGGGTGTCTCATGCTGCCGGCCAGCAGAAGAGAGATCCTCAGGAGCTGCTGAGCTGCCGCCAGGGCTGGGGGCAAAGTGAAGGGCAAAGGAGCTGCGGGCCCTGGGCTGTAGGCAGGGAGGGCAGCAGTGCCAGAGACAGCGGGGCAGGACCGGGCCAGCAGCACCTCCCACGGGCATCCCCCGGCAGGACGCTTGGCCGCCCAGCTGGGGCTGCCCCAGCTCCTTCACGGCCAGGCCCAGGGTGGGCAGAGCTTTGATGCAGGGCCGCAGGGCCAGTCCGCTGCTGGACTGCGCTGTCAGCACACCCTTCCCCGTGACACTGGTCGCTGGTCACTGTACCTGTGCCACGCTCTCGATCTCGTCGCTCATGTGGAGGAAGAGCGGGAGCAGGACCCTCTGCACTCTCTTCTTCATCTTTTTCTTGTTTATCCCCACCACAGCCTTCATCACATCTTTGAAGAGGCTGATGGAGAGCTCCCGCACCTGGCTGGACTCCTGGCAGGGAGGAGCACAGGGGGACTTCATCAAGAGCCGCTCCCTGCCCATGGTGAGCAAGGGCGTTAGCGTGGCTGATGTGAGGGGAGATGCTCTGGGCTCGGATCCCGAACACAGGAGCTGTGGGCCCGCTGTGCAGCTGAGGCTGAGTGGCCCCAGAGCCCTGAAAGGCCAGGCAAGAGGGGTGAGGAGGGCAGCCCTGCCCGAGCGCTGCCCACCGGGCTGGGCTGAGGGGCAGCTGTCTGTGCAGAGCGCCCATCTGTAGGGCTGAGGTGCCCGCGGCAGCCTTACATCATCAAAGAGGGGTGGGAGCTTCTCCGCCAGCTGCACAGCAATGAGGCTGGCCTCCTCAGTCTTCGCGTCACCCATCATGCTCCTGAGGAACACCAGGGCCTTCATCTTGGCATCAGCGTTGGCATCCTGCAGGTTCTCCATGATGTCTGGCAGCAGGACCTGCATTTTTGTTGCCTGTATGAAACACACAGTTTCCTTAGGATGAAGTGGTGAAAGGCCACCCTGGCAAAAATGCACTGGTTGCTAAGCACCAACCTCCCGTGCTGCTTCCCAGCAGGTGTCACAGGAGTCACTGCGGCAGCCTCCTGGCCGGCAGTGGCCACTGATGGCATGCAGGGAGAGCAGGAGGAAGGGAAGGGATTGCGGGAGAGCAGCATCCCCTTACTCAGCCATGCCCTTTACCGACCAGGCGGAAGGGGCAGATGGACTGGTAACCCTCTGTGCCTGGAGGGCTCCGCCGGCACCCACCAGCCCCCTCCGTAGCAGGGAGGGTGACTGGACCTGACACCCCACCTCCTGACTCCCAGCCAAGGCCAAGCCACCGCATCACCCACTGCCCCAGGCCCCAGCTGCCAACGTGGCTCCGCTTGGCTACACCTTGCTCACCATCTTAGGTTTTTTCGAAAGCGTGATGAGGACACTGAGCACCAGCGAGAGCATCACTGAGCTTGGACGCCTCAGGTACCTCTGGGCTCTGTACAGGGCAGCAAACTCCTCGGCGTCAATGTCAGTGTAGAGCAGCAGCTAAAACGAAGACAGCGGTTAGAGAGCAGCAGAGCCTGCGGGGCTCCCTCCGCCACGCTGGCACGAAGGCGGCGTGACCCGCCAGCGGTGGCAATCATCTCCTCTCCCCAGACCTGAAGCCCCCTCAGGCTGTGCAGAGGCCATGCCTCCGCCCCAGGCCCAGCGCCTGGCCTGGCTCTGGCTTCTGCCCCTTTCTCTGCCCCAGGTTTGTGGGCTGCAGAGCAGGGCGGGGGGAAGCAGAGCGCTGCCCGGGCAGGAGCAGGCTTTGTGTTTGTGCACCGGGGCCAAAAGGGCCCAGGGTGGCCCCAAGAGTCTGGCAGGGGGTCTGGCTGGTGCTGGGCAAGGCCCTGCTGGCCCTAAGGGGCTGTGTCCCTCTGTACGGGGGGAGGTGGCCATTTGGAGGCAGACAGGAGGGGAGGGCTCCGTGCCCATTTCGCTGGGGAGGCAGGCGCAGCCCTGAGGATGAGCGTGGTCACTCACAGCCAAGGGATAGATGCAGGCGTCCTCCGTGGCACAGCTGAACACCTTGCGCACCCGCTGGTCCTGGAGCACGCTGAGCAGCTCCGTCAAGACGCTCCACAAAATCCAAGGCACGGAGATCATCACCTCCCACATGGCCAGGGCAGCGCTGCAGACCCAGAGCGCTGGGTCAGCAGGGCTGCCTCGGCCACTGCACCATGCCTGGGCCAGCCTCTCCGGGCCCTGGCTGTGCTGCAGCCCTGGCCCTTTCGCTTGGGGTGTGCGGGGGCCCTGACCGGGCAGGCGGGAGGGGGCTGCGGTGGTGTTCCCCCTGGGGCTGGGAGGAGCGTGGTGGTGGGGCTCTGGCTTGGCCAGCTCTGGCTGCTGCAGGCCTGGTGACCCACTGGTTCTGGGAAGCGTGGTGGGATGGAGGGCCCTGCTCCTCAGCGACGTCTTGCAACATTCCTTGGGTCTGGCAGCCAGAGAGTCCCCGCGTCCCTCTCCCCGCAGGGCACAAGCCCTCAAGGCTGTCTGGGCTAGTACCTGTCACAGGTTGGCGAGATCTTCAACAGGCTCCTGACCACTTCTCTGGGGCACCACTCGGTCATTCGGAGGAGAAGGGAGTCCAGGCTGTGCCGGGCTGGCTCCGTGCAGATGCACTCCACGTTTTTGTGGATGTACCTCATGAACTTTGGCACCTGGAGAGGACACAGGTGAGGATGGTGCGGCCAGTGGAGTGCAGCCATTTCTCCAGCTGCGACTGAAAGTGCTGCCCTTCCCATCCCTCTCTGTTGCCTTGAAACGGCTTCAGGTGCCCGAGAGAGCTGGCTTAGGGAAGGAGGGAAGAGCAAGGCCTGTCAGGGCTCACGGGCAGGGCAGTCCAGCCACAGGGCACTTACGTCCGTCAGCCAGTAGCCAGGGTCTAGCACGACCATGTCCAGGATGTTGCTGCCCATCTGCCTGTCAGAGATGTCATCTGCTGTCAGGGCCTCGATCGCAATGAGGACAATGTCTGTCACCTGAGAAGGCTCAAGGTGTAGTCCAAACACCTACGGGAGGAAGGAAGGGAGGGAAGCCATGTCATGCCAAGCACCCTGCTGGTGCTGCTAGACTGAGCACCCGAGGAGCTCTGGCGACAGATGCCCTGCAGTGCTGTCGGCAGTGCCCGCAGGAAAGGTGGCAGCAGGGGCTGCAGTCTCTGCAGGGCAGAGCGTGAGAGCAGAGGGTCCCCAGGGTGAGGGAGGAGGCTTGGGCTCATGGGCATAGTGTGCTGGCCTGAGAGAGAACCGGGGCTCGCTGCTGCTGAGGAGGGCTGGAGCTGCTGCTGGGACACTGGAGTGCCGCCCTCACATAGTCCCTGCGCGGGGACAGCAGGAACCCTCTCACCGGGGACAGGGAGGCCACGCGAGACACGCTGATTGTGGGTCCCTTTGCTCACACAAGCCTCCTGCTGGTGACACGGACAAGAGTCCCAGGAAGGGGGCAGCTTGTTACCGTGGTCGACTCGCTGCTGTCAAGCGAAGAAAGCGAGCAGCCGCCCTCGGAATCCCATCCTGGTTCGAGCTCTGGATGCTCTGGATTCTCCTCTGGCAGCGTCTCCCCTACAAGGAGGGGAAACAGAGAAGAGTCAGCAGGACACAGCACCTTTGCCAACAAGCTTCCCAAAGGGTGAAAAGAGCTTTAAGCTCGGCACAGCTGAGGAGGAGGAGGCTGTGCTGGGGAGGGCTCCCAGCCCTGAGCGTCCCTGGCATGCAAGCACCGCTTTGCCCCCTGCCCATGGGACCCCTGTTGCAGGTGTGCCGCGGAAACGGGATTCCGGCATCGAGGCGGTCGCGCTTGCTGGCCCTGCCAGTCCCGGAGGGGCTCCTCACTCACCCATCTGCAGCGGCTGGACCATGGTCACCGCGTAGGGCTCCGCTGGAGACCTGGTCTCCCGGGGAGCCGCCACCTCCTCCCAGGCCACCCTGGGGCTGCTGGGGGGTCTCTCCGCCATCCTGCCAAATGGAGGAAAGCGTGGGGGAGAGGGGAGGGCAGCTTAAGGGGAACACCTCAGTGCCGCGGGGCTACTGGGGGTGGCGGGGAAAGACGTGGGCTTGCGCTTGGAGTCTCCTCGCCAGCTCCGCACTCCCGCCCTGTCCCGTCGCTGTCCTGCCGGACACTGCAGGGCCGCGGCCACGCTGGGTTTCTATGGTGCTGTGGGGTGTCACGCAGTGATGTCACAAAGGGCCCCAATGAGACCCGCTGCCCGGGCCAGGAGGGGCAGGGCGCCCACTTTTGCGGGGGGCAGGGAGCCAGCTGGCCCATGGCTCCTCTCATCTGCCCTCATGTCCCCTCAGGACCTTTCTGTATTCTCCGGCTCGTCCCAGAGCCGTGTGCTCACACAGCCCGGCGTGGCCCCAGGACCTCCCTGGGAGATCCCTGCTTCTCCCCATCCGTGTAGTGCTCTCTTCACATCTCTACAGTTTCTGGCCTCTCACAATGACATCCTTTCCCCGACTCCGATAACCTCGTTCTGTACCAGGAAGCAAAAGATGTTTACGCCTGCTCCTCTCCTCCCATCGCTGGTTGGGGATACAGTTGGTGATGGGACTCTTACAGTGTGTGTCGCTCACCAGATGCTGTCAGAACAGGAGATGAGAAAGGAATATCCTCTCTCTTTTCTACGCTGGCTTAAAATCTTTAATCAATGCCTTCACCTACAGCCTAAGAGAGAGAGAGCTTGAGGAGTCATGCAGAAAACTAGTTGGCCTGGGGTGAAACTGGGGAGACCATACCGGTAAAACCTACTGGGCAAAAGACTGGAAAATAGACCGTCAGGATAAAAGGGGAAAAGAGGGCGTCCTGGTGCCGGTGGGGACAGGGTTAATTCTCCCCAGGCTCCGGCAGGGACACAGGTATTCCATCCCCCCATGAGCCATGCCCGGTCTGTAGCCTGGAGCTGCCGGGGGAGGGGGCAGGAAGTCGCCTCTTGGGAGCGGGCTGGGGCGCCCTGGGTCCGGTCGGTGAGCGCTGGTTCCATAATCGTGTTTGTACATTCCTCTGTCCGCGTTGCTGTTGTTGTTTTCTTGTTCCCTTTGCTGTTCTGTTAAACTGCCTTTGTCTCAACCCACGAGCTTTGCCTTTTTCTTCCGATTCCTCCCCGTGGTGGGGGGAGTTCGAGAGAGCGGCAGGTGGTTCTTTGTTGCCGTCTGAGGCCAAGCCACGACAGAGGGACTAGAAGGTTCAGCTGAAAATAGCTGGGGATGCCTGGGGGTGCCAGTCCAGCAGCCCTGTACCTGCCAGCGCAGCAGGACGAGAGACCTGTTGCCCTGCCTGCACTGCCTGGCTTCGACCGGCTCCTGGAGTCAGGCAGACCTGGAGCGCTCCCCAACATCAGCAAAGCGGCACCCTGGAGAGGACAGAGGAGGGATCAAACCTCGCCAGCCAACAGTTCTGTCGCTGTCTGAGGCCAAACCACGACACACGTCATCTGCATCTCTTTTCCTCATCTGTTTTCCGCCGGCCCGAAAACAGGATCTTTGGTTGTCTCAGCTCTAGCAAAAGCAAAGGATTTGGAAAAATGATACAAACAAGTTTCAGAGAAAGCAGGAGAGCGGAAGAGGCAGAAACGGTGCTGTGTCTCGCTGACCTGGCATTTCCAAGGAACTTTCAAGGATTTTTTTCTTTTTTCTTTGCAATCGCTGCCAGGCACAAGTGAAAAAACAAAGACCTGCGCTTTCAGTAGAACTGAAAACAACAAGGCTCTTGAGTCTCATTACTCTTTTTTCCAGCACCCATTTGTTTGGGGGTTTTGTTTTAAAACCTCAGTGAGCTCTGATGTGGGCATAGCAAACCGTCCCCTCCTCATCTTTAGAAAGAATGTTACATTGAAGGAAAACTGTTTGTATAAGCTCTAAATGACATGTTTCCACTGTCAAAGGTTGTAACAGTTTTTAACTTCTTCGCCATCCTCCTCTTCTTTCCCTTGCTTTTCTTCTGATGGCACTATGACTGCCGTACCTCAACATAGTACTCACGCAAATCGTATGTGGGACAGTAACGGAAGATTGGTGAGGAGGACTGCAAATACGCTCAAGTGACTCGCACCTGGGGTGTCGGAGAACACATGTATCACACTAATCGTCATTTAGTCTTGCGTGCTTGACAAGCAGAACATCTGCACTTAGATAACATAGGCCTGTGATGGACTCGGAGGCCCCTTATCGACCATGCTTGAGATTCCTGCCTTGCTGTCAGAAAAAATGGAAGCACCGTGGAAAACTTTGCCTGCTTCAATCCCTGAAAAAGAGGGGAGAACAGCAGGTTTGGACTCTCTCTCTTTCTCTCTCTCATTAGCAAGGACTCTCTCGTTAAAACCACTCTCTAGCAAGGACTCCCTCTTGTGGGAGGAAGAGGAGGTGAGAAGGAAAAGGAGGAGCAGAGGGAGGAACAGGAGGAACAAGAAATGAACAGGAGGAGGAGTTGTAGGAGGAAGAGGGAGAACGAGAAGAGGCACATAAGGAACAGGAGCAGCAGGCATTAGAGGAAAAACAGGAAGAGGAAGACATGGAAAAGGAGGAATAGGAAAAAGATCAGAAGAAACAGAAGAAGAAAGAACAGACAAAGGAAGTGGATGAACAGGAGGAACAGGACAAAGAGGAGGAGGAGGAGGAGACATCCCCCATGTCTGTGGGAGAACACAGGTCACTGCCGCGATTGAGAGACGGGACGCTGCTTGATGCAAGCAAAATGTCAGTTTATTAGACGCGTCGGAAAGCCTTTTGTACAGCTACTTAACAGTTACACAAATTACACAAATTCTATCATTTCTGATTGGCTTAGCTCTAAATATTTCATTACAATAATCCCTCCTACTTGCGGTTTCGCTACATGCTAGAAGCTACGGTTTTGCTATGTGCTAGAAGCTACAGTTATAACTTGTTGCCTACTCCCTACTTCTTCAAGGTTATTTATCTCGGACCTGCAAGGCCAGCTGTTCCCTGACTCCTCAGAGTTATTTCTCCCAGATCGGCAAGGCTGGCATGCCCTCGAGTTTCTTGCATACCTGTACTTTTCCGCTAGCCGCCCCGACATCTCCCCCTTTTTTGTTTCTTTAAAGGCAGAACTGAGGCACGGGTTTAAAGGTCATCATACTCAGTGAGCTGGACAGAACTAACACTACCGTAAATCTTCAGAATATCGCCGTTTTGAATAAACCATGTATGTCGAACAACTTTAGTCGCCATAGACCTGACACGGGAAAGAGCGCAGCTTAGAATCGAAAGGCCTACCAATATAATAACTAATATGAGTACAGCAGATTGTACCAGGCTCCTAAGCCAGCCCTTTAGCCCAAACCAATCACCCAAAGCACCCAATCCGAAGAAGTCCATATCAGATTGCACCTTTTGTGAATGCGCGAGGAGTTGTTTAATTTGCTTATGTAGCGAAGAAGAGTGGTCCTCTAAGTCCATGCAGCACATTCCGTCAAAGTCCTCACAGCCATGTCCGTGGGCTAGTAGCAAGAAGCCAATAGCGGCTCTGTTTTGCAGGACTGCGTGTTGTACCGTGGACAAGTCTTCAGCCATCTCAGATAGTATGCGGCTGGTAGCATTTGCTTGCTTAACAACCCAACAGGCAATTGCATCTAAGTCTCTGTGGGCTCTCACTGCTGCCACCCCAGGGGTAAATAGCGAGGCGAAAAAAACCTCCCAGCGATTCCATAGCTTAACATTATCGTCGCAAGTATTTTCTAATGCTTGTGTTGTGTCACGGGTAAAACGTAACCGCTGTTTTGGGCTTGGATGATAGTGAGGAGTGCCAAGACTAAGCTGTCCAATAGTACACGGGCCTCCTCTAGGGTTGGAAGGGATCCCAGACCAAGCTCTGTTTCCGCAAATAAAAAAGAACCCCAAGGGGAGCCGCCTAGGGAGCATGGTACCGGGGGCTGAGTGAGTGGCGTCTCGAGCAATGCTCAAACACCATTGTTGTTGCCAGAGGGTAGCATTACCAATAGGTGAGATGGCGGTCGGTGGAGAATCCTTTACTAAGCGCCCCTCTTTTTGGGCCCCCGACCATGACCTAAGGCCAATAAACAAACAGTGAGAAGCATTAAGAGAATCTACTAAGTCAATTTCCTGCGGCTCGGGCCCTATTGGCAATTTATCATCCCAATTATCGTGTTTTTCAAAAAGGTCCTTAAGATTTTTCCGTGAAAAAGGAAACCTTCCGGAAATACTGTACTGCTTCCGTAAGGTTGTCATAGAGTTATTAAACAGTAAAAAGGTCGAGTTATTCAGTGGTACCCCTACTAAGCAGGTGATGAAGGGCGAGCTGGGCGTAGCAAGACTAGCACAAAAGCTAGTTGTATTGAGCGACCTGGCCAGAGTAACCCAGAATTTTGACGGGGGTCAAAAAGGTGAGGGTGGTACCCTGGCAAAGGATTGGCATGTGTCCAGGCTGCACATATACAAAAAAGTGTTAACAGGATCATAATGTTTGAAGGAATCTTTTTCCCTCTTTTTTTTTTTTTTTTTTTTTTTGCAAGCAAAATTCTTACAATGCTAATTTCATATATTAGGCAACTGTGACACCATCTATTGGCCAACGTTAACCGTCGCTACCATCTCTTACCACAGCGATAGCAGTCACATAAAACCCAAGGGTCACAATTACCACAGGTGACGCAATGAATATGTTCTACTGGAGTCTCTGCTCTATTGTCCATAAGAGCACTGCATCAGTCCTCCGAATGTTCTCCGGTATGCTGTTCAGGGGAATGATCTAGCTGTGGATTGGTGTTGTGGCCGTCCGACTGTGGTAGGGGTTCACGGAAAGGTCGCACGCTCTTCGCTGGGATCCACCTGGGGCCTCGTTCTGTGGAAACACAAGCATAGCCTCTGCCCCATGTGACAAGGGGGTATGGCCCCAAGACCTTACCTGTCTCAGGGTCGCGGATCAGGACTGGAGCTTTTACGCTGGCTTCCAAAGAAGTGTTTGTGTTAAAGTGGCGAACGATCGGAGGGTTGTTATCTATTAAAGAACAATTTAAAAAGTTAAAAACATACAGGGCTTTCTGTAGACGTTCTTCAGGGGTGGCTGTCCCTACTCCCCCCTTCTGTTGCTGCAACAAGCGCTTTAAAGACTGATGAGAGTGTTCAATCAGGGACTGGCCCGTAGGGCAATGCGGGATCCCAGTGATGTGAGTGATCCCCCAAGAGATAAAAAAGGTTTTAAGTGCAGCCGAGATATAAGCAGGGCCATTGTCTGTTTTGATTTGTGCAGGGATGCCTAAGGTAGCAAAAGCACGCAGCAGATGCCTGCAAACATCTTTTGCCGCCTCCCCCACATGGCAGGAGGCAAACAGAGCGCCTGAAAGGGTGTCAATAGAGGAATGGACGTATTTTAATCTCCCAAAGTCTGGATAGTGTGTGACATCCGTCTGCCATAATTGCAGGCTTTGTAAGCCTCTGGGATTAACCCCACCTGGTGCCGTAGGAAAAGAATGTTTTTGACAATCAGGGCAGACAGCGATAATGTTCGCCGCTTGCTGAGAAGTGAGGCCAAACTGATGTTTGAGGCCCCCTGCATTCTGATGGAAAAAGGAATGACTAAGCTTAGCTTGCGCAATACGGTCAGGTAAAACTTGTACCGGCAGAGTGAGCATATCGGCCCGTCGATTGCCCTCTGCAATAAACCCAGGTAAAGAGGTGTGCGATCTAACATGTAAAACAAAATAGGGATGTGTTCGAGAGGTTAAAAGGAAAACAAGTTCCTGCAACAAAGCAAACAAATCAGCATGCGAAGTATGACGCAGCACCGAGGCCTCTGCCCGTTCGACGACGCCTGCAACATAAGCAGAATCAGTAACAAGATTCAGTGGTGTAGACCACTTACGAAAAGCTCGAACAACAGCGTCAAGCTCTACGATTTGAGGGGACCCGGAAACTGTCTCAACGTCCGACTCCCATTGTTGAGAGCGGTCATCCCACCAGACAATCACCGACTTGTGTGTTTTTCCAGACCCATCGGTGAACACAGTAAGGCCTTGGAGGGGCTGGTGACATCTCTTTGGTATGGATATTAAGTTAAAATGAGCATGTAGAAGCTTGTGGGACGGAGGATGTGAGGTTAGTTGACCCGAATAATCTGTTAAGGCAAATACGAAAGCATCAGACTGTTGGAATAACCATTGTAGGTACATATTAGTTACAGGTAAACAGATAGAAGCAAAGTCCATCCCTGACAGGGCAAGCAATCGCTGCCGTGCTTTAATTATCAAGGAAGCAAACATTTCATGTTGCGTCCAAATTGTTTTAGTGGGCTGGTTGGGTAAAAAGACCCACTCAATGATTAATAAGGGATCAGGATTGTTAGGGTCCCATTGAAAAATCAAAGCATATGGCTGACGTGCAGGGTTCAAAATAATTAAATTGAAGGGCAATTCAGGCGCACAGCGGTGTGCTTGCCGTGAGGCAATGGCTTCCGCTACTTTTTGTAATGAGGCAGCGGCTTCAGGACCCAGTCGACGAGGGGAGCGTAAATCGGAATCTCCCTTGAGGAGTTCAAACAAAGGACTTAAGTCTGAATTGGAGATTCCTAGCAAGGGTCGGACCCAAGTAATGGTCCCTAATAATTTTTGAACATCGTGCAAATTTTTAATGTCCGCCTGTATATGCACAGGTTGGGGAACTATCGTCTGGGTCCTGATGCGCCAACCCAAGTAGGTCCAAGGGGGCATTTTCTGGACTTTTTTGGGCGCAATACAGAGGCCTGCCGAATTGACAGTGGCCGTGACAAGGGCTACGGCCTTTTCCATGAGCTCAAGGTGAGGCGCAGCCATCAAGATATCATCCATATAATGATACAACAGAACTTGAGGCAATGCAACCCTGACAGGGCTAAGTACCTTAGCGACATACCATTGACAAATTGTCGGGCTCTTTTTCATTCCCTGTGGCAGTACAACCCACTGATATCGTTGCACAGGAGCTTGCATATTGACACTTGGGACTGAAAAAGCAAATTTGGCAGCGTCGTCAGGGTGTAGTGGAATATTAAAAAAGCAATCCTTAAGGTCAATAACGGTGAGATGCCAATTGCGGGGGATCATAGTTGGAGAAGGGAGCCCTGGCTGCAGAGCTCCCATATCTACCATAGCGTCATTGATTTTTCTGAGATCATGGAGCAGGCGCCACTTGCCAGATTGCTTCTTAATAACAAAGACAGGTGAATTCCAAGGACTAGTAGTAGGTACTGTATGTCCTTTTGCTAATTGTTCCGTAACCAGTTCTTGGAGAGCGCGAAGCTTTTCGAGTGGTAGGGGCCACTGATCTACCCAAATGGGCGTCTGAGTTTTCCAAGTCAGTTTCAGGGTGTCGCGCACCTCAATGGCCCCCCCTAAAAATGCGACTGAATGGAAGTTCCCCTTTGTGACAGCACATCACGTCCCCATAAGACCATAGGAACAGGCAGCACAAAAGGCTTGACGGAAGCTACTCGTCCTTCTGGGCCTTTGATTTGGATCAATTCCGAGGATTGGTGGCTTCTACCAACTCCTGCGATTCCGGCTAGCGCCTGAGGCACAGCTGCCAAAGGCCATTGTGGAGGCCACTTCGCCTGTGAAATTACGGTAACATCGGCCCCTGTGTCAATAATCCCATTCAGGATTACTTGCTGAGTGCCATGAATAAGAGTACATTGACAAAGTGGTCGCTTCTGGGAAATGGACTGTACCCAGAGAATCTGTGGATCCCCAGTAGATCCAAAACCTCCTTGTCTTTGCTGCGGAGGTGGGTGAAGCGAAAGAGAGCTTGCGTTCTGCGGGATCAATAGTAATTGTGCAATGCGGCTTCCTTTGGGTACTGTGCAAGGGGGAAATGGGGTCCAGGCCATGATTTTAATTTCCCCAGTGGTATCCGCATCAATTACTCCAGGCAATACAAAAAGTCCGGCTAAGGTAACCGATGATCTCCCTAATAGTAGCCCTTGTGTTTTCGGGGGTAAAGGACCTGAAACATTAGTTGCTAATAAATGAACAGAGGAATCAAGCAAGCCATGCGGAGCCAGGCCGGGAGCCTTCTGGAGGCATCCCAGGAGCTGAGTTGAGGCTGTCCCGGGAGGTGAGCCAAATACAGCGGCAAGGTTGAGCCTCACTGGCAACAAACGCCGAGGCGAGTCCATCACAGGAGCCAAGCTGATGCAGGCCCAGGAGCAAAGCAGAGCTGTACCAAGGAGCCGTGTCGAGCCGGCACACGGAACGAAGCTGAGATAGCGCCAGGAGCTGAGCCGGCCCTAGGAACCCTGCGGAGCCAACGTAGGAGCCTCCATGAGCCATTCCAGGAGCCAAGATGAGCTGGCCAAGGAGTTGGGCAGAGCTGGCCGCAGGAGCCCATCTGACTTTGTGCCATAAGACCAGGCAAGGCTGCGGCGAGGGCTGAGCTGTGTAAGCTAAGGATTCGGGCCCATATGCAACAGATGCTGGGACGAGCAAGCCCCCAGAGCTGAGCTGCGTTGGTCCCAGGAAACGAGGGGAGGCAGCCCCAAAGTTGAGCTTCACTGGCCTCAGGTTCCGAGGTGTGCTGCCACCAGGAGTCAAGATAGGTTAGTCCAAGGAATCAAGCTGACCTGGTTCCAAAAGGCAAGCCGAGGCAACACATAGAAGCACGTTGAGTTGGTCCACGGAGCTGAGTTGAGAGTTCCCTAGGAGGCATGTGGAGCCAGGCCAGGAGCCTTACAGAGGTTTCCCATGAGCCGAGTGGAGACGGTCCCAGAGGTGAGCCAAAGAGAGGCCTTAGGTCGAGCCGCCCTGGTGACAAAGACCCAGGCAAGTTTGTCACAGGAGTGAAGCTGATGGAAGCCTAGGAGCAGAGCAGCACTGGACCAAGTAGTCAAGCTGAGCCGGCTCCAATAGGCAAGCCAAGGCGGCCCATGGAAGCAATTTGAGTTGGTCCAAGGAGCTGAGTGGAGTGTGGCCTAGGAGCCATGCGGAGCCAGGCCAGGAGCCTTATGGCAACGTCCCAGGAGCCGAGGCAAGGCGGTCGTGGGAACGGAGCCAAACAGAGCCCAAATATCAAGCTGCACTGGCCACAAACGGCCAGGCAAGTCCGTCACAGGAGTGACGCTGATGCAGGTGTAGGAGCAGAGCAGAGCACAGCTGGACCAAAGAGTCGAGCTCAGTGGGGACAAGGAAGGATGCGGAGATAGCGCCAGGAGCTGAGCTGGCCCTAGGAACCCTGCGGAGCCAACATAGGAGCCTCCATGAGCCGTTCCAGGAGCCAAGATGAGCTGGCCAAGGAGTTGGGCAGAGCTGGCCACAAGAGTCCATCTGACTTTGTGCCATAAGACCAGGCAAGGCTGCGGTGAGGGCTAAGCTGTGTAAGCTAAGGATTCGGGCCCATATGCAACAGATGCTGGGACGAGCAAGCCCCCGGATCTGAGCTGCGTTGGTCCCAGGAAACGAGGGGAGGCAGCCCCAAAGTTGAGCTTCACTGGCCTCAGGTTCCGAGGTGTGCTGCCACCAGGAGTCAAGATAGGTTAGTCCAAGGAATCAAGCTGACCTGGTTCCAAAAGGCAAGCCGAGGCAACACATAGAAGCACGTTGAGTTGGTCCACGGAGCTGAGTTGAGAGTTCCCTAGGAGGCATGTGGAGCCAGGCCAGGAGCCTTACAGAGGTTTCCCATGAGCCGAGTGGAGACGGTCCCAGAGGTGAGCCAAAGAGAGGCCTTAGGTCGAGCCGCCCTGGTGACAAAGACCCAGGCAAGTTTGTCACAGGAGTGAAGCTGATGCAAGCCTAGGAGCAGAGCAGCACTGGACCAAGTAGTCAAGCTGAGCCGGCTCCAATAGGCAAGCCAAGGCGGCCCATGGAAGCAATTTGAGTTGGTCCAAGGAGCTGAGTGGAGTGTGGCCTAGGAGCCATGCGGAGCCAGGCCAGGAGCCGTATGGCAACGTTCCAGGAGCCGAGGTGAGGCGGTCGCGGGAACGGAGCCAAACAGAGCCCAAATATCAAGCTGCGCTGGCCACAAACGGCCAGGCAAGTCCGTCACAGGAGTGACGCTGATGCAGGTGTAGGAGCAGAGCAGAGCACAGCTGGACCAAAGAGTGTTGGTTTTGAGGACGGCTCTCTGGAGAGTCTTAGCAAAGAGGTCACAGGGATAATCAGAGCAATTCTCAGAGACACTGAGAACAAGATCGACAATTCCCTCTTGGCACTGACCAGCAGTCAAGGTATGTTGGTGCAAGGAGCCGAGCTGAGCGGGCTCCAAAAGGCAAGCTGAGGCGGCACATGGGGGCAAGTTGAGTTAGTCCAAGGAGCTGAATGGAGTGTGGCCTAGGAGCCATGCGGAGCCAGGCCGGGAGCCTTCCGGAGGCATCCCAGGAGCTGAGTTGAGGCTGTCCCGGGAGGTGAGCCAAATACTGCCTTGTTCTAAAGCTCTTTGGAAACCACTTGCGTAGCCCCACAGAACTGCGGGCTGCAGGCTTTTCTAGAGACTTCAGCCTCAAAATCACCCTTTCCCACTTGGCGCAGCGCCAGCCTCCAACACTTCCATATGACTGGAGACTGGTCCCACGCCCAAAGAGCCAGGAGGGAAAATTATGCCTTGTTCTAAAGCTCTGTTGTATTTGTCCGGTTTGGTAGAGTCTACATAGATGGTTTTAATTACAGTTGGCCTGTGGTGAGTAGACCCATTGATAAATCGGCAACCAAGGGTTATTCTTGTGGAATAATTAGTAAATTGGCCAAGAATACAAAAATACAGCATTGTTCACACATTAAGGAAAGTCATAAAATCAAGAGGCTTCTGAGGTAGAATACAGCCGCAGCTAGCACACGAAGAATGCAACATCTGTGATTCCCTGTAAAAGGTTGTTTGCGAAACTACACGAGGGATGGAACGGAACGCGCTTGTTCCGTGGCCTTCCCTTGTGACGAATAGCAGATATGGGGACGAGATGGTACTACGGAACTGATAAGCGGCCTACACGCTACCCGAGCCAACATTTCGTCAAATGTTGATGAAATGCTGTCCTTTTGTGCGAACTTTGCTCACCACAATGCACCAAAACACACCTCCATCCCAGAGGCTATCCGCCCCCGAGGTGTGAACACTCCTCCTTGAATACATTAATCATAATAAAAGTACATATGACTAAAGTCACTCAAACTCCACTTTGAAGATAAAAAAATAATATAAAAATAGCCCAAGAAAGAGGGGATGTCAGGGAAGACACCATCGCGAAGAATTCCACCGCTGTTTTCTGGGATCAGTCGACGGGCTGAGCCTTTCTTCCCCCGCATAGGGACGCCTTTGGGTAAGACTTGGATTACACCGAGCGCTTTCTCAGGGACTTAGAAATGTCTCTAGAGAATCTCTACCCTACATTTATAGCCAGGCTGTATCGTTTATAATTTTGTCGCGCGTTTGTATACTTAACAATAGCTTTATTTGCACGTGCTTTGCAGACAGTGTATTTATCACCGGCAATCCTAAAGAACCTGTATATGTGTTGTTTAAATAAACTGCACTGTTTCAGTAGCTAGTCGTTTCGCTTTCTCACTGAACGCGACCAAAACTTGAGAGAGGCCGTGCTAGTTCATAAGCACGACTAGACTGAAGGTGCAGCCCACTACTAGTGTATCCAAATCGTAATAGTTTAACACATATTAAACGCGATTGGGCTGATAGTGCTGAATTGGGCATCACTCAGAATTTAAACCCAGCCGCACCTAGCCTCCCACCTCGGTGAGGAGTGTTAGAACGCAAGGGGGTTTATCTTCTGCCAAAACCGCTTGGCCCCATTTCACGCAACAGAATTTGGCGTAGTCGGCAGGATTGCCATGGATAAACTGCTGCAAAAATATGATTGTGCCCCTTCCCAGGCTGGGAAGGAGCGGGCCCAAAAATTTTGGAAGGATGAAGAGAAAGTGGTGGAACGTATTGAAGAGTGTCGGGCTTCACAGAAGCTCAGAGCGGGGAAAGGCAAGGGTGTGATTTGTGCTGTGTTAGGCGCCTGTTTATCTTGTGCACAACAAGAAGCTAGAGAAACCCCTGCTCCTAATCTGATTTCAGCTGTAGAATATGCAACCCTGAAATCAGAGAATGAGGTGCTGAAGTCATCATTAGCCTTGCAAAAGGAGACAGGAGAAAAATTAAGAACTCAAGTCGATAAGCTTGTGAGTGAGAATGAATGTTTAGGAAACCGGAATGCTCAACTTGGGAGTGAAAATCGCCAACTTAAAATGTTATTGGAAAGGGTGACTGGGCTCTTAGATAAAATGCAGCCCTCGACCCAGGTCCAACAGATTCGTAAGTTAAGGTGTTATCCAAATTCCGGAACCCAGACCGGAGTTTTTTTTGTCTAATAGTGAGGATGACAAAGAAGATGAGGAGGAAAGGACTTTTACTTTGAAATCCCAAGTTTTTCCTTTACGTCCTCTGGTTAAAACTGAAACTGTGGTTGATGATGATGATGAAATTCACACCACTGTGCGTACCGTTCCATGGACACCAACCGAGTTAACAAAAATAAGGGAGAAATATTCGAGGCGACCAGAAGAGTCAGCTGTTGAGTACGTGTGGCGAGTTTCTTCTGAAGGGAGGGACAGAATTATGCTGAGTGAGCAAGAAGCAGGAGACTCTTGGGGACCAGGAGTGTTTTTAACCACTATGCCTGGGGATCATAACTATTCCCTAAGCGCTCGAGCAGCCTTTTGGGCAGGGGGTATGGATCCACGAGAGAGGGGGGAGCCGTTAGAGATTAGAGCTACAGGCTACTCTGATCTGTTTGCGGCTGTACGGAAAGCAGCTTGTCTGCAAGCCATGTATGACAGAGAGGAATTTCGGAAATCCCCAATGTCAGCCCCTATCGACCCATATCGATTAGCCCCTCTCATCCGTGGTCTTCCCGATTGCCTGAAACCGTTCCTTGTTCGCACTCAAGATCATATACGGGATTCTCGGGGTGCTCATGGGCGGGGCCGTGGTCACTACTTGCCCACCTGGAATGAATATGTACAGGAAATAGATCAATATGGGCGCCTAATGGGCTGGGCCAGCCTAACTAGCGAAAAATCCTCCGAACACCCCCGAAAGGTTCGCCAAGTCCGAACTCACACTCAAAACCCCAAACCGGTGGAAAGGTTTAAGCCTGATAAGGACCGGAATGAGTTGTGGCGTAAAGCCCTACAATTAGGGGTGCCCCAACAATTCTTGCACGGTGTCCCTACGGGAGATCTCCGTACACTGGTCCAATCTCTAACTAGAAAGAATAATGCGGCTGGGGAGAAAAGTCTAACCAGAGAATCCCCAAGCTGTGAGAAAATTGTGCCTTCTGCACCGGAGCGTAACTTTATTGATTTGACAGAGTCCCAGCCAAAAAACTCCTATCCCTGGGGAGGGCAGTGAGCCACCCTGTCCGGCAGGTACTAGCAATCCAATGGCTCTCTCATAAAGACTTCGAACCCGTTATTGTCATTCCTGTTGGACCCCGGAAGATATTGGTAAATTTTATTATTGATACCAGAGCCCAAATGTCTGCAATCACTAATAAAACGGCACAACTTCTAGGTATAAATCCCACCCGACGCAGAGTCAACTTCACAGGAATTGATGGTGTGGTAAAAACATGCCCCACTGCAAAAATTAACCTCTGGTCGCCGGGAGAGCAGCGAATGACTAGCTGCCTCACGTACTAACCTCCTAGGATTTGACGTGCTGCGTGAGCGAATGTGGAAACTCCCAGATGGAACTGTGTGGAGTTTTGCAGGACGCAAAAAAGGATTAGACACAGTTGAATTGGGCCTATTAGAAACATCTATACCTTTGCCTCCCTCTAAAATTATTAAAGTCCGACAGTACCCACTGCCTGCAGCTGCACTTGCAGGAGCAGATGGGGTGGTATCAGATTTAGAAAAAAGAAACATCATTAAGAGGACTCACTCGCCTTATAATTCACCGGTGTGGCCGGTAAAGAAACCAAAAGGGCAATGGCGTTTCACAGTAGATTACTGAAAATTAAACGCCAACACTGCACCCCTGACCGCTGCGGTTCCGGATATCGCGGAAATTGTGACTATGATAAAAGGAGCTGCCCATCCTTGGATGGCTGCCTTAGATGTTAAAGACATGTTTTTTATGATTCCCCTCCTTGAGCAGGACAAAGCGCGGTTTGCATTCACGTGGAAAGGAGTCCAATATACCTTTAACCAACTTCCACAAGGATACAAACATTCCCCCACCATTGCTCATAATGCTTTAGCTAAACTGCTATCAGAGATTCCTGTTTCACAGGGATGTACAGTATACCAATATATTGACGACATCTTAATAGGGGGGGGAGAGCCAAGAAAGTGTACAAGACATGATGCAAAACATCCAAAAAACATTATCAGATTTGGGATTGGAAATTCCAGACTCAAAGTGTCAGGGACCCACACAGGAAGTTAAATTCCTGGGGGTCTGGTGGATTAAGGGAGCTGCTTCTGTCCCTCAGGATACCCTGAAAAAATAGAACATGGACAGAACCCTTCCAGCACGAAGGAGTTACAGCAAGTCCTAGGACCTTTAAGTTATTGGCGTAAACACATCCCTGGCTTGCAGGGGTAAACACATCATTGCTTGCCCCCTTTATTGTTTGCTCAAAAGAGGTAAATCCTGGGAGTGGACTGAACAACATATAATGCACTAGAATTGCTAATAAAAGAGCTAAGGTTATTCCAACAACGTGGCCCCATACATCCAACTGACCCTGTCTATGTAGAATGGGGGGGTTCGGCGAACATGGTTCTCATTGTAACTTATGGCAAAAGGGACCAGCAGGACCGGAGAGACCATTAGAATTTAGCTCCCACTCCTTCAATGATACTGAGAGCAGATATTCAGACCTTGAGAAGGGTTTACTGTCCCTGGTGCGAGCATTGCAATGGGCAGAGCAGATAAGGAGAGAACAGAGTGTGATTGTACAGGGCCCTTTTCATCTCCTAGATGTGGTCCGTAAAGGGACAGCACCACCAGCCGGCATTGCCCAGAAACCCACAGTTCGAAAGTGGTATGCTTATTTAGAAGGCATTAATGATATCATGCCAATCTCTGAAGGTAGTATCAAAGTATCCAAGCTCCAGAAGGATATAGATGGTGCCCTATTGTTCCAATCCCCACCAAACAGACCATCTCCAATCCAAGAAGCACCTCCTCTGAAAGAAGGCAGTGATCTTACAGGAGTGTGGTTTACTGATGCGTCATCTCACCGTGAGAACAATAAGTGGAAATACAAGGCTGTAGCACTGGAAGTAGCAACAGGAGAAAGAGCAATTGAAACAGGAGAAGGTAGCGCACAAGTAGGGGAACTCAGAGCCGTCCTACTAGCTGCACAACATGGGGCTACTTACATTTACACTGATTCATATGCTGTTTTTAAAGGTGCCACTGAATGGATAGGACACTGGGCAGCCAATGATTGGCAGGTGAATAGACTCCCAATCTGGGAGACAGATAGCTGGAAGCAACTGTTGGAAATAGGAGGACAGAGAACATTGCACATTGCTTGGGTAAAAGGCCATGATCGTTCAAACTCGATCACTGCTCAGTTCAACCAACAGGTAGATAGCCTCACGCGGCTGCAGCAAATTGACATTGTAGATGATGGTTGGGAATGGGAACGCTTACTTGAATGGTTACATGTTAAACGTGGCCGCACAGGCCGTGCTGACCTGTATCGGGAAGGTCTAGCCCGGTGGTGGTCTGTGTCGGTTAAGCTGTGCGAACAAGTAGTAACTGCCTGTTCACAATGTCGCCTACGACCCAGCAAAGATCATCCGAGTAAGGCGCCTCCCTTACACATGCGGGACAAGAAAGCGTTGTGGCATTCAAAGCAGCTTGATTATATTGGGCCCTTGAGATCATCAGGTGAGAAAAGATACGTCCTAGTCGGAGTGGAGATTATCTCCAGCCTCACTATGGCCACCAGCTTCAAATCAGCTACTGGGGACAACACAGTGAAAGGCCTAAAAGGGTGGTTCAGCACACTTCCCCTTCCCGAGGAAATCCAAAGTGATAACGTTTCACACTTTACTGCTACAGTGGTACAAGATTGGGCCAAAGAAGAAGGGATTCGATGGGTATTTCATACTCCCTATTATCCTCAGGATAATGGCATTGTTGAACGCACCAAGGGATTGGTTAAGCGTTTTGCAAAAACTCATGAACCTGGTTGGCATTTGCGATTGGATGATGCCATCTATCAACTAAATAACAGATGGCGTGGAGATGGCTCTCCTAAAATGAAAGCTTTCTGTGTATCTGCCGATATCATCACTCCAAAAGTTCCCAATGAACCACAAAAATACCTAGGACAATTTCACCCTGGACTACCTGTGCTAGTGAAAAAGCCTCAAACTGGCACATTACCAATGGTGCTATCTACTCCCAAAAACCCCCAAGCATGGGAAGCCAAAGACTGCTCAGGGAAGATACACCGGATCAGCACCCAGTGGATCGCGCCTTCTTTTTAACCCCGTCGGCCGAATAAGACCGAGCAGATTTTTCTTTTCCTTTGTGTCTTACAGGAACCTTGGATGAACTGTACGTGGACAGACTCATTGGCCTACTCTAACCTCGAGTGTCTCCAGGGAATCCTGACATTGATCCTGGCAATAATAATATTTTTATTATGTATGGCCATCTGGAGGCCTAAATTCTAAAATGACGATTTGGCAGATGGAATTGATGCTATTCAGTTTTACTTTTTTACTCCCCGTTGTTTGTACTCAAAGAGATCCAGAATGGCCGTGGTCTCAAGCTTATGTAAAACACAATGCGATGGCAGGAACAGGAAAAGGAAAATTGAGCCTGGCCACTGTAGTCCTACATGAAAATGAGGTGTTTTCAAGACATGAGATAGATCAAAACATAGATATAGTCGAACCTGACCCAACTCCACAGACTAGTCTGGTTCCACTGCCACTATCTGAAACCCCCGACAATGACACCTTATTGAGCGGACTTAAGAATCTGCCCCTTGATGATGAGCTTTGGGATAATGCACTGTCACGATACACTGCAAGCACTGAGACATTAGAAAACATAAGGGATTTAAATCTCTCCACTCTGGTTATAGAAGGAAGTGAAGTATATTCCAGAGATAAATGGAGTTGGAAATACTCACTCCAAATGGCTAAGCTTGAAGCCGCCCCAGGAAAGAAAATACAAATTGGCTGCCAAGTAATCAATGGGTCTGCTCACCATAGACCAACTGTAATTGAGACCATCCATGTAGACTCTACTAAACTGGACAAATACAACACTGATTGTTACAAAATTATAGAGCCAAACTCAGATTGCTGGCACAACTTCACCTTTATCAAACCTATCGTAGTATATTGTATTTGGGGCTACAGGGGCACGGAATTGTTATTTGAATTTATGATTGACTTAAATACATCTGAACCTTTTGAAATGAACCCAAAACCTACACCCCCACAAACTTTGAAGGGTGTAGCTCCTCAGCCCTCCATTAGTCTAACGCGTTACACCTTCAACATTGGCCCTTACGCCATTAAGCACACAGGTCAACAACAAATACTGTTTAACCCAACATATTCCCTCAAACGAGTAGAATTGTCAATGCAGATTAATATCTCTGCGATCAAACCCACCTGCTCACCATTCCTGAGTACATCTTATGCAGGATGGTCAGCATGGTTAGGCCGACGAACTGTTGCCACCTCACAACGACTGAAGACAGATGTGACTGGTATCTTAGGAACAGGCCTGGGAGTCTTAAATAGTATAGATGCTGAGATACTTGTAAACAAACTAGTCACAACCACTACTGATCTAGACAAATTAAAACATCCCCTACAGTCCTCTCTATTAGCATTGGGAAACCACCAACGGCTTTTATCGAATATATTGCCTCAGTGGGAAGAAATGGGTGAAAAAGACCATCAGCTGATCACAGATGCACTTGGTACAACCCAAACCAATGTTTCCTTGGCTCTTAGTTGTATCCGAGCCCAACTGTGGATGCAATCTATGACAGCCGCAATCATAAGGGAAGGTGAAGAAGGCACCTTGCCCACCGAAATTCGAAAAGTAATATGGGATAATGCAATTGAGTTTGAGAGACAATTTCAGTCCAGGTGGTATCTGGTTAATTTCACCTACGATCCCACTGAGAGCAAAGCCACAGCTTTTGTCTTAACGATACGCAATGCCTCAGTATACATCATATACCCAATCATCGCACTGGGGTTGAATCACCAAGGAGCTATACTCTATCCAACACAGCACAGAGGTTGGGCACGACAAAATGAGACTAAATGGCAAACTGTTCATGTTGACGCATGCGTTTCACGAGATCAACAAGGATTCATTTGTGAGAGTAATACTCTCAAAGCACAAGACCTTTGTCTTGACACCAACCAGAATGTTTGTCACTTTGAGAAACATCCCGATGAAACCCCAGAGACTGTGCTTGTATATATTGGGAAAGGGTGTGTTAGCATGAGGTCTCCCTGTACTCTCGTATTCGTAGATGACATAGCAGTAGATATAAGTAATGACTCAAATCTTTTTGTTGGTAACTTTACTAACATCATTGGATGTGACTTCAATTATTCAGCTCCTGTTACCTTTTCAATTGCTACAATCTAATTACACATTGATTCGAGATTTGCTGCCTACCCCTATCGGAATGAATCTCTCACTAGTGAAGAAGTTGCTGCAATATGATGAATTGAAGCGATTGTTGAAAGAGGCCCAAGAAAATGGAAAAGACCTCTGATTACTGTCCATCATGATGTTGAAGAAATACACCACGTACTGGAAAGGGTCAAGAGAGATGGGGACATGAATGGTGGGACACCCTCTTTGGATGGTCACCAACAGCTACAAGACTTTTTAACAAGATGCTCCATCCTGTTGTCGTTCTACTAGTACTCACTGTATTGTGCTTTGCTTTGACAATTGTTTTGTATATTAGACTTTGGATTATGATGAAAATCTTAACTCGCTTAATCACCCCACAGGAAGTATTTGCACTTGATATCCCTCGCCACAATAGGACATGTGATATTCCCCATCCGTATTGATTATCGTGGAGCTTGAGTGACTGTAGTCACGGGGTGGATTATGTGGAATAATTACTAAATTGGCCAAGAATACAAAAATACAGCATTGTTCATACATTAAGGAAAGTCATAAAATCAAGAGGCTTCTGAGGTAGAATATAGCTGCAGCTAGCACACGAAGAATGCATAGCTGTGATTCCCTGTACAAGGTTGTTTGCGAATACAACGAAACTTAGAAATTTCTCTAGAGAATCTCTACCCTACATCTATAGCCAGGCTGTATCGTTTATAATTTTTATACTGGGGACGACACAGTGAAAGGCCTAAAAGGGTGGCTCAGCACACTTCCCCTTCCTGAGGAAATCCAGAGGCCACACTCCACTCAGCTCCTTGGACCAACTCAACTTGCCCCCATGTGCCCCCTCAGTTCAGCTTTGCAACCAGCTCAGATTGGCTCCTTGGACTAAAACACCATGACAACTGGTGGAAGCTCAGCTGCCATCCTGAGGACAGCGAAGCTTGACTTTTGGGGACGCCTCCACGCGGTTCCTGGGACTGACACAGCTCTGCTCCAGGGGCTTGCTGCGCTCAGCATGCTCGGTATCTCGGCCCATCTCCTGAGCTGACTCCGCTCGGCCCTCGTCGCAGCCTTGCCTGGTCTTATGGCACAAAGTCAGATGGGCTCCTGCGGCCAGCTCTGCCCAACTCCTTCGCCGGCTCGTCAAGGCTCCTACCTTGGCTCCGCAGGCTTCCTAGGACTAGGACTGACACAGCTCAGCTCCAGGGGCTGGCTGCCCTCAGCATGCTCGGCATCTCGGCCCGACTCATGAACTGAATCCACTCGGCCCTCGCAGCAGCCTTGCCTGGTCTTTTGACACAAAGTCAGACGGACTCTTGTGGCCAGCTCTGCCCAACTCCTTGGCCAGCTCATCTTGGCTCCTGGGACGGCTCATGGAGGCTCCTACGTTAGCTCCGCAGGGTTCCTAGGGCCAGCTCAGCTCCTGGCGCTATCTCCGCATCCTTCCTTGTCCCCACTGAGCTCGACTCTTTGGTCCAGCTGTGCTCTGCTCTGCTCCTACACCTGCATCAGCGTCACTCCTGTGACGGACTTGCCTGGCCGTTTGTGGCCAGCGCAGCTTGATATTTGGGCTCTGTTTGGCTCCGTTCCCGCGACCGCCTCACCTCGGCTCCTGGGACGTTGCCATAAGGCTCCTGGCCTGGCTCCGCATGGCTCCTAGGCCACACTCCACTCAGCTCCTTGGACCAACTCAACTTGCCCCCATGTGCCCCCTCAGTTCAGCTTTGCAACCAGCTCAGATTGGCTCCTTGGACTAAAACACCATGACAACTGGTGGAAGCTCAGCTGCCATCCTGAGGACAGCAAAGCTTGACTTTTGGGGACGCCTCTACGCGGTTCCTGGGACTGACACAGCTCTGCTCCAGGGGCTTGCTGCGCTCAGCATGCTCGGTATCTCGGCCCATCTCCTGAGCTGACTCCGCTCGGCCCTCGTCGCAGCCTTGCCTGGTCTTATGGCACAAAGTCAGATGGGCTCCTGCGGCCAGCTCTGCCCAACGCCTTCGCCGGCTCGTCAAGGCTCCTACCTTGGCTCCGCAGGCTTCCTAGGACTAGGACTGACTCAGATCAGCTCCAGGGGCTGGCTGCCCTCAGCATGCTCGGCATCTCGGCCCGACTCATGAACTGAATCCACTCGGCCCTCGCAGCAGCCTTGCCTGGTCTTTTGACACAAAGTCAGACGGACTCTTGTGGCCAGCTCTGCCCAACTCCTTGGCCAGCTCATCTTGGCTCCTGGGACGGCTCATGGAGGCTCCTATGTTGGCTCCGCAGGGTTCCTAGGGCCAGCTCAGCTCCTGGCGCTATCTCCGCATCCTTCCTTGTCCCCACTGAGCTCGACTCTTTGGTCCAGCTGTGCTCTGCTCTGCTCCTACACCTGCATCAGCGTCACTCCTGTGACGGACTTGCCTGGCCGTTTGTGGCCAGCGCAGCTTGATATTTGGGCTCTGTTTGGCTCCGTTCCCGTGACCGCCTCAACTCGCCTCCTCAGATGCCTCCAGAAGGCTCCTGGCCTGGCTCCGCATGGCTCCTAGGCCACCCTTTCCCTCTTGGCGCCGCGCCAGGCACAAAAATAGCCTTATATCTGGAGACTGGTTCCACGCCCAAAGACGTCGTAGGTCTCTGGGCAATGCAAGCGTCTTAGCAGAGATGTAGCCAGGGTCATGAGAACAATTCTGAGAGACACTGGGAACAAGCCCTAGAATTCCCTCCTGGCACTTTCCATGTTGGAGACACAGCAAGATGATTTTTTGATTGTTTTGCACCTATCTCTTTGAAGAACGTAGCCAAGGAGATAACTAGTTGACTTGAAGCAGATCCTATCGAGTCTAAGAACAGTCCCCATTTTTCCCTGCTGGCACTTTCCATGTGGGAGATATGTCAAGATGTGTGTTGGTTTTGAGGGCAACTCCCTGGAGAGAATGTTAGCAAAGACTTAACCAGGAGAGTAGAAAGCAGTATTCAAAGATAGGCAGAGCAAGTCCTATATTTCCCTCCTGACACTTTCCATTTAGGACATATAGCGGGATGCTTATTGGTTTTGAGGAAATCTCCCTGGAGACTGTAGGCAGGAAAGTTTCTGGCACATTGAATGCCATTCTTGGAGCACTGCGATGAATTCCTGCAATTCTCTCCTGGCACTTTACATGTTGGAGATAGCGCAAGATTTTTGTGTATATAGGGCACAGCGCTCTGCAGGGTGAGAGACACTGAGAACAAGATCGACAATTCCCTCTTGGCACTTTCCTTGTAGGAGATACCGCAAGACGTTTCTGTATATTGGGCACTGCGCTCTGCAGGGTGTTAGCAGAGACTTTCCCGGGACAGTGAAACCCTAAGTCAGAGACACTGAGAAGAAGCCCCAACGTTCCTTCCCTGGAGATTGGTCCCACGCCCAAAGAGCCAGCAAGGAAAACTATGCCTTGTTCTAAAGCTCTTTGGGAACCGCTTGCGTAGCCCCACACACCTGGGGGCTGCAGGCTTTCCTGCTGCCTTCAGCCTCAAAACCACCCTTTCCCACTTGGCGCCGCGCCAGGCACAAAAATGGCCATATGTCTGGAGATGGGTCCCACGCCCAAAGAGCCAGCAGGGAAAACTATGCCTTGTTCTAAAGCTCTTTGGGAACCGCTTGCGTAGCCCCACACACCTGGGGGCTGCAGGCTTTCCTGCTGCCTTCAGCCTCAAAACCACCCTTTCCCACTTGGCGCCGCGCCAGGCACAAAAATGGCCATATGTCTGGAGACTGGTCCCACACCCAAGAGCCAGCAGGGAAAACTATGCCTTGTTCTAAACCTCTTTGGGAACCGCTTGCGTAGCCCCACAGAGCTGCGGGCTGCAGGCTTTCCTGCTGCCTTCAGCCTCAAAACCACCCTTTCCCACTTGGCACCACGCCAGGCACAAAAATGGCCATATGTCTGGAGATTGGTCCCACGCCCAAAGAGCCAGCAGGGAAAACTATGCCTTGTTCTAAAGCTCTTTGGGAACCGCTTGCATAGCCCCACACACCTGGGGGCTGCAGGCTTTCCTGCTGCCTTCAGCCTCAAAACCACCCTTTCCCACTTGGCACCACGCCAGGCACAAAAATGGCCATATGTCTGGAGACTGGTCCCACGCCCAAAGAGCCAGCAGGGAAAACTATGCCTTGTTCTAAAGCTCTTTGGGAATGGCTTGCGTAGCCCCACACACCTGGGGGCTGCAGGCTTTCCTGCTGCCTTCAGCCTCAAAACCACCCTTTCCCTCTTGGCGCCGTGCCAGGCACAAAAATGGCCATATGTGTGTAGATTGGTCCCACGCCCAAAGAGCCAGCAGGGAAAACTATGCCTTGTTCTAAAGCTCTTTGGGAACCGCTTGCGTAGCCCCACAGAGCTGCGGGCTGCAGGCTTTCCTGCTGCCTTCAGCCTCAAAACCACCCTTTCCCACTTGGCACCACGCCAGGCACAAAAATGGCCATATGTCTGGAGATTGGTCCCACGCCCAAAGAGCCAGCAGGGAAAACTATGCCTTGTTCTAAAGCTCTTTGGGAACCGCTTGCGTAGCCCCACACACCTGGGGGCTGCAGGCTTTCCTGCTGCCTTCAGCCTCAAAACCACCCTTTCCCTCTTGGCGCCATGCCAGGCACAAAAATAGCCTTATATCTGGAGACTGGTTCCACGCCCAAAGACGTCGTAGGTCTCTGGGCAATGCAAGCGTCTTAGCAGAGATGTAGCCAGGGTCATGAGAACAATTCTGAGAGACACTGGGAACAAGCCCTAGAATTCCCTCCTGGCACTTTCCATGTTGGAGACACAGCAAGATGATTTTTTGATTGTTTTGCACCTATCTCTTTGAAGAACGTAGCCAAGGAGATAACTAGTTGACTTGAAGCAGATCCTATCGAGTCTAAGAACAGTCCCCATTTTTCCCTGCTGGCACTTTCCATGTGGGAGATATGTCAAGATGTGTGTTGGTTTTGAGGGCAACTCCCTGGAGAGAATGTTAGCAAAGACTTAACCAGGAGAGTAGAAAGCAGTATTCAAAGATAGGCAGAGCAAGTCCTATATTTCCCTCCTGACACTTTCCATTTAGGACATATAGCGGGATGCTTATTGGTTTTGAGGAAATCTCCCTGGAGACTGTAGGCAGGAAAGTTTCTGGCACATTGAATGCCATTCTTGGAGCACTGCGATGAATTCCTGCAATTCTCTCCTGGCACTTTACATGTTGGAGATAGCGCAAGATTTTTGTGTATATAGGGCACAGCGCTCTGCAGGGTGAGAGACACTGAGAACAAGATCGACAATTCCCTCTTGGCACTTTCCTTGTAGGAGATACCGCAAGACGTTTCTGTATATTGGGCACTGCGCTCTGCAGGGTGTTAGCAGAGACTTTCCCGGGACAGTGAAACCCTAAGTCAGAGACACTGAGAAGAAGCCCCAACGTTCCTTCCCTGGAGATTGGTCCCACGCCCAAAGAGCCAGCAAGGAAAACTATGCCTTGTTCTAAAGCTCTTTGGCAACCGCTTGCGTAGCCCCACACACCTGGGGGCTGCAGGCTTTCCTGCTGCCTTCAGCCTCAAAACCACCCTTTCCCACTTGGCGCCGCGCCAGGCACAAAAATGGCCATATGTCTGGAGATGGGTCCCACGCCCAAAGAGCCAGCAGGGAAAACTATGCCTTGTTCTAAAGCTCTTTGGGAACCGCTTGCGTAGCCCCACACACCTGGGGGCTGCAGGCTTTCCTGCTGCCTTCAGCCTCAAAACCACCCTTTCCCACTTGGCACCACGCCAGGCACAAAAATGGCCATATGTCTGGAGATGGGTCCCACGCACAAAGAGCCAGCAGGGAAAACTATGCCTTGTTCTAAAGCTCTTTGGGAACCGCTTGCATAGCCCCACAGACCTGGGGGCTGCAGGCTTTCCTGCTGCCTTCAGCCTCAAAACCACCCTTTCCCACTTGGCGCCGCGCCAGGCACAAAAATGGCCATATGTCTGGAGATGGGTCCCATGCCCAAAGAGCCAGCACGGAAAATTAGGCCTTGTTCTAAACCTCTTTGGGAACCGCTTGCGTAGCTGCACAGACATGGGGGCTGCAGGCTTTCCTGCTGCCTTCAGCCTCAAAACCACCCTTTCCCACTTGGCGCCACACCAGGCACAAAAATGGCCATATGTCTGTAGATTGGTCCCGCGCCCAAAGAGCCAGCAGGGAAAACTATGCCTTGTTCTAAAGCTCTTTGGGAACCGCTTCCGTAGCCCCACACACCTGGGGGCTGCAGGCTTTCCTGCTGCCTTCAGCCTCAAAACCACCCTTTCCCACTTGGCACCACGCCAGGCACAAAAATGGCCATATGTCTGGAGACTGGTCCCACGCCCAAAGAGCCAGCAGGGAAAACTATGCCTTGTTCTAAAGCTCTTTGGGAACCGCTTGCGTAGCCCCACAGACCTGGGGGCCGCAGGCTTTCCTGCTCCCTTCAGCCTCAAAACCACCCTTTCCCACTTGGCGCCGCGCCAGGCACAAAAATGGCCATATGTCTGGAGATTGGTCCCACGCCCAAAGAGCCAGCAGGGAAAACTATGCCTTGTTCTAAAGCTCTTTGGCAACCGCTTGCGTAGCCCCACAGAGCTGCGGGCTGCAGGCTTTCCTGCTGCCTTCAGCCTCAAAACCACCCTTTCCCTCTTGGCGCCATGCCAGGCACAAAAATAGGCTTATATCTGGAGACTGGTTCCACGCCCAAAGATGTCGTAGGTCTCTGGGCAATGCAAGCGTCTTAGCAGAGATGTAGCCAGGGTCATGAGAACAATTCTGGGAGACACTGGGAACAAGCCCTAGAATTCCCTCCTGGCACTTTCCATGTTGGAGACACAGCAAGATGATTTTTTGATTGTTTTGCACCTATCTCTTTGAAGAACGTAGCCAAGGAGATAACTAGTTGACTTGAAGCAGATCCTATCGAGTCTAAGAACAGTCCCCATTTTTCCCTGCTGGCACTTTCCATGTGGGAGATATGTCAAGATGTGTGTTGGTTTTGAGGGCAACTCCCTGGAGAGAATGTTAGCAAAGACTTAACCAGGAGAGTAGAAAGCAGTATTCAAAGATAGGCAGAGCAAGTCCTATATTTCCCTCCTGACACTTTCCATTTAGGACATATAGCGGGATGCTTATTGGTTTTGAGGAAATCTCCCTGGAGACTGTAGGCAGGAAAGTTTCTGGCACATTGAATGCCATTCTTGGAGCACTGCGATGAATTCCTGCAATTCTCTCCTGGCACTTTACATGTTGGAGATAGCGCAAGATTTTTGTGTATATAGGGCACAGCGCTCTGCAGGGTGAGAAACACTGAGAACAAGATCGACAATTCCCTCTTGGCACTTTCCTTGTAGGAGATACCGCAAGACGTTTCTGTATATTGGGCACTGCGCTCTGCAGGGTGTTAGCAGAGACTTTCCTGGGACAGTGAAACCCTAAGTCAGAGACACTGAGAAGAAGCCCCAACGTTCCTTCCCTGGAGATTGGTCCCACGCCCAAAGAGCCAGCAAGGAAAACTATGCCTTGTTCTAAAGCTCTTTGGGAACCGCTTGCGTAGCCCCACAGAGCTGTGGGCTGCAGGCTTTCCTGCTGCCTTCAGCCTCAAAACCACCCTTTCCCACTTGGCGCCGCGCCAGGCACAAAAATGGCCATATGTCTGGAGATGGGTCCCACGCCCAAAGAGCCAGCAGGGAAAACTATGCCTTGTTCTAAAGCTCTTTGGCAACCGCTTGCGTAGCCCCACAGAGCTGCGGGCTGCAGGCTTTCCTGCTGCCTTCAGCCTCAAAACCACCCTTTCCCACTTGGCGCAGCGCCAGGCACAAAAATGGCCATATGTCTGGAGATTGGTCCCACGCCCAAAGAGCCAGCAGGGAAAACTATGCCTTGTTCTAAAGCTCTTTGGGAACCGCTTGCGTAGCCCCACACACCTGGGGGCTGCAGGCTTTCCTGCTGCCTTCAGCCTCAAAACCACCCTTTCCCTCTTGGCGCCGTGCCAGGCACAAAAATGGCCATATGTCTGGAGATTGGTCCCACGCCCAAAGAGCCAGCAGGGAAAACTATGCCTTGTTCTAAAGCTCTTTGGGAACGGCTTGCGTAGCCCCACAGACCTGGGGGCTGCAGGCTTTCCTGCTGCCTTCAGCCTCAAAACCACCCTTTCCCACTTGGCACCACGCCAGGCACAAAAATGGCCATATGTCTGGAGATTGGTCCCACGCCCAAAGAGCCAGCAGGGAAAACTATGCCTTGTTCTAAAGCTCTTTGGGAACCGCTTGCGTAGCCCCACACACCTGGGGGCTGCAGGCTTTCCTGCTGCCTTCAGCCTCAAAACCACCCTTTCCCTCTTGGCGCCATGCCAGGCACAAAAATAGCCTTATATCTGGAGACTGGTTCCACGCCCAAAGACGTCGTAGGTCTCTGGGCAATGCAAGCGTCTTAGCAGAGATGTAGCCAGGGTCATGAGAACAATTCTGAGAGACACTGGGAACAAGCCCTAGAATTCCCTCCTGGCACTTTCCATGTTGGAGACACAGCAAGATGATTTTTTGATTGTTTTGCACCTATCTCTTTGAAGAACGTAGCCAAGGAGATAACTAGTTGACTTGAAGCAGATCCTATCGAGTCTAAGAACAGTCCCCATTTTTCCCTGCTGGCACTTTCCATGTGGGAGATATGTCAAGATGTGTGTTGGTTTTGAGGGCAACTCCCTGGAGAGAATGTTAGCAAAGACTTAACCAGGAGAGTAGAAAGCAGTATTCAAAGATAGGCAGAGCAAGTCCTATATTTCCCTCCTGACACTTTCCATTTAGGACATATAGCGGGATGCTTATTGGTTTTGAGGAAATCTCCCTGGAGACTGTAGGCAGGAAAGTTTCTGGCACATTGAATGCCATTCTTGGAGCACTGCGATGAATTCCTGCAATTCTCTCCTGGCACTTTACATGTTGGAGATAGCGCAAGATTTTTGTGTATATAGGGCACAGCGCTCTGCAGGGTGAGAAACACTGAGAACAAGATCGACAATTCCCTCTTGGCACTTTCCTTGTAGGAGATACCGCAAGACGTTTCTGTATATTGGGCACTGCGCTCTGCAGGGTGTTAGCAGAGACTTTCCCGGGACAGTGAAACCCTAAGTCAGAGACACTGAGAAGAAGCCCCAACGTTACTTCCCTGGAGATTGGTCCCACGCCCAAAGAGCCAGCAAGGAAAACTATGCCTTGTTCTAAAGCTCTTTGGGAACCGCTTGCGTAGCCCCACACACCTGGGGGCTGCAGGCTTTCCTGCTGCCTTCAGCCTCAAAACCACCCTTTCCCACTTGGCGCCGCGCCAGGCACAAAAATGGCCATATGTCTGGAGATGGGTCCCAAGCCCAAAGAGCCAGCAGGGAAAACTATGCCTTGTTCTAAAGCTCTTTGGCAACCGCTTGCGTAGCCCCACAGAGCTGCGGGCTGCAGGCTTTCCTGCTGCCTTCAGCCTCAAAACCACCCTTTCCCACTTGGCACCACGCCAGGCACAAAAATGGCCATATGTCTGGGGAATGGTCCCACGCCCAAAGAGCCAGCAGGGAAAACTATGCCTTGTTCTAAAGCTCTTTGGGAACCGCTTGCATAGCCCCACACACCTGGGGGCTGCAGGCTTTCCTGCTGCCTTCAGCCTCAAAACCACCCTTTCCCACTTGGCACCACGCCAGGCACAAAAATGGCCATATGTCTGGAGACTGGTCCAACGCCCAAAGAGCCAGCAGGGAAAACTATGCCTTGTTCTAAAGCTCTTTGGGAATGGCTTGCGTAGCCCCACACACCTGGGGGCTGCAGGCTTTCCTGCTGCCTTCAGCCTCAAAACCACCCTTTCCCTCTTGGCGCCGTGCCAGGCACAAAAATGGCCATATGTGTGTAGATTGGTCCCACGCCCAAAGAGCCAGCAGGGAAAACTATGCCTTGTTCTAAAGCTCTTTGGGAACGGCTTGCGTAGCCCCACACACCTGGGGGCTGCAGGCTTTCCTGCTGCCTTCAGCCTCAAAACCACCCTTTCCCACTTGGCGCCACGCCAGGCACAAAAATGGCCATATGTCTGGAGATTGGTCCCACGCCCAAAGAGCCAGCAGGGAAAACTATGCCTTGTTCTAAAGCTCTTTGGGAACCGCTTGCGTAGCCCCACAGAGCTGTGGGCTGCAGGCTTTCCTGCTGCCTTCAGCCTCAAAACCACCCTTTCCCTCTTGGCGCCATGCCAGGCACAAAAATAGCCTTATATCTGGAGACTGGTTCCACGCCCAAAGACGTCGTAGGTCTCTGGGCAATGCAAGCGTCTTAGCAGAGATGTAGCCAGGGTCATGAGAACAATTCTGAGAGACACTGGGAACAAGCCCTAGAATTCCCTCCTGGCACTTTCCATGTTGGAGACACAGCAAGATGACTTTTTGATTGTTTTGCACCTATCTCTTTGAAGAACGTAGCCAAGGAGATAACTAGTTGACTTGAAGCAGATCCTATCGAGTCTAAGAACAGTCCCCATTTTTCCCTGCTGGCACTTTCCATGTGGGAGATATGTCAAGATGTGTGTTGGTTTTGAGGGCAACTCCCTGGAGAGAATGTTAGCAAAGACTTAACCAGGAGAGTAGAAAGCAGTATTCAAAGATAGGCAGAGCAAGTCCTATATTTCCCTCCTGACACTTTCCATTTAGGACATATAGCGGGATGCTTATTGGTTTTGAGGAAATCTCCCTGGAGACTGTAGGCAGGAAAGTTTCTGGCACATTGAATGCCATTCTTGGAGCACTGCGATGAATTCCTGCAATTCTCTCCTGGCACTTTACATGTTGGAGATAGCGCAAGATTTTTGTGTATATAGGGCACAGCGCTCTGCAGGGTGAGAGACACTGAGAACAAGATCGACAATTCCCTCTTGGCACTTTCCTTGTAGGAGATACCGCAAGACGTTTCTGTATATTGGGCACTGCGCTCTGCAGGGTGTTAGCAGAGACTTTCCCGGGACAGTGAAACCCTAAGTCAGAGACACTGAGAAGAAGCCCCAACGTTCCTTGCCTGGAGATTGGTCCCACGCCCAAAGAGCCAGCAAGGAAAACTATGCCTTGTTCTAAAGCTCTTTGGGAACCGCTTGCGTAGCCCCACAGAGCTGTGGGCTGCAGGCTTTCCTGCTGCCTTCAGCCTCAAAACCACCCTTTCCCACTTGGCGCCGCGCCAGGCACAAAAATGGCCATATGTCTGGAGATGGGTCCCACGCCCAAAGAGCCAGCAGGGAAAACTATGCCTTCTTCTAAAGCTCTTTGGCAACCGCTTGCGTAGCCCCACACACCTGGGGGCTGCAGGCATTCCCGCTGCCTTCAGCCTCAAAACCACCCTTTCCCACTTGGCGCCACACCAGGCACAAAAATGGCCATATGTCTGGAGATTGGTCCCACGCCCAAAGAGCCAGCAGGGAAAACTATGCTTTGTTCTAAAGCTCTTTGGGAACCGCTTGCGTAGCCCCACACACCTGGGGGCTGCAGGCTTTCCTGCTGCCTTCAGCCTCAAAACCACCCTTTCCCACTTGGCACCACGCCAGGCACAAAAATGGCCATATGGCTGGAGATTGGTCTTACGCCCAAAGAGCCAGCAGGGAAAACTATGCCTTGTTCTAAAGCTCTTTGGGAACCGCTTGCGGAGCCCCACACACCTGGGGGCTGCAGGCTTTCCTGCTGCCTTCAGCCTCAAAACCACCCTTTCCCACTTGGCGCCGCGCCAGGCACAAAAATGGCCATATGTCTGGAGATTGGTCCCACGCCCAAAGAGCCAGCAGGGAAAACTATGCCTTGTTCTAAAGCTCTTTGGGAACCACTTGCGTAGCCCCACACACCTGGGGGCTGCAGGCTTTCCTGCTGCCTTCAGCCTCAAAACCACCCTTTCCCACTTGGCGCCGCGCCAGGCACAAAAATGGCCATATGTCTGGAGACTGGTCCAACGCCCAAAGAGCCAGCAGGGAAAACTATGCCTTGTTCTAAAGCTCTTTGGGAACCGCTTGCGTAGCCCCACACACCTGGGGGCTGCAGGTTTCCTGGGGCCTTCTGCCTCAAAACCACCCTTTCCCACTTGGCGCCGCGACAGGTAAAAAAATGCCCTTATGTCTGGAGACTGGTCCAATGCCCAAAGAGCCAGCAGGGAAAACTATGCCTTGTTCTAAAGCTCTTTGGGAACCACTTGCGTAGCCCCACACACCTGGGGGCTGCAGGCTTTCCTGCTGCCTTCAGCCTCAAAACCACCCTTTCCCACTTGGCACCACGCCAGGCACGAAAATGGCCATATGTCTGGAGATGGG
Organism: Larus michahellis; assembly: GCF_964199755.1. Lineage (NCBI taxonomy): Eukaryota > Metazoa > Chordata > Aves > Charadriiformes > Laridae > Larus > Larus michahellis. The sequence continues at coordinate 447,672 of NC_133906.1, read as the reverse complement.
TCCCACGCACAAAGAGCCAGAAGGGAAAACTATGCCTTGTTCTAAAGCTCTTTGGGAACCGCTTGCGTAGCCCCACACACCTGGGGGCTGCAGGCTTTCCTGCTGCCTTCAGCCTCAAAACCACCCTTTCCCTCTTGGCGCCATGCCAGGCACAAAAATAGCCTTATATCTGGAGACTGGTTCCACGCCCAAAGATGTCGTAGGTCTCTGGGCAATGCAAGCGTCTTAGCAGAGATGTAGCCAGGGTCATGAGAACAATTCTGAGAGACACTGGGAACAAGCCCTAGAATTCCCTCCTGGCACTTTCCATGTTGGAGACACAGCAAGATGATTTTTTGATTGTTTTGCACCTATCTCTTTGAAGAACGTAGCCAAGGAGATAACTAGTTGACTTGAAGCAGATCCTATCGAGTCTAAGAACAGTCCCCATTTTTCCCTGCTGGCACTTTCCATGTGGGAGATATGTCAAGATGTGTGTTGGTTTTGAGGGCAACTCCCTGGAGAGAATGTTAGCAAAGACTTAACCAGGAGAGTAGAAAGCAGTATTCAAAGATAGGCAGAGCAAGTCCTATATTTCCCTCCTGACACTTTCCATTTAGGACATATAGCGGGATGCTTATTGGTTTTGAGGAAATCTCCCTGGAGACTGTAGGCAGGAAAGTTTCTGGCACATTGAATGCCATTCTTGGAGCACTGCGATGAATTCCTGCAATTCTCTCCTGGCACTTTACATGTTGGAGATAGCGCAAGATTTTTGTGTATATAGGGCACAGCGCTCTGCAGGGTGAGAGACACTGAGAACAAGATCGACAATTCCCTCTTGGCACTTTCCTTGTAGGAGATACCGCAAGACGTTTCTGTATATTGGGCACTGCGCTCTGCAGGGTGTTAGCAGAGACTTTCCCGGGACAGTGAAACCCTAAGTCAGAGACACTGAGAAGAAGCCCCAACGTTCCTTCCCTGGAGATTGGTCCCACGCCCAAAGAGCCAGCAAGGAAAACTATGCCTTGTTCTAAAGCTCTTTGGGAACCGCTTGCGTAGCCCCACACACCTGGGGGCTGCAGGCTTTCCTGCTGCCTTCAGCCTCAAAACCACCCTTTCCCACTTGGCGCCGCGACAGGCACAAAAATGGCCATATGTCTGGAGATGGGTCCCACGCCCAAAGAGCCAGCAGGGAAAACTATGCCTTGTTCTAAAGGTCTTTGGGAACCAGTTGCATAGCCCCACACAGACCTGGGGGCTGCAGGCTTTCCTGCTGCCTTCAGCCTCAAAACCACCCTTTCCCACTTGGCACCACGCCAGGCACAAAAATGGCCATATGTCTGGAGATGGGTCCCACGCACAAAGAGCCAGCAGGGAAAACTATGCCTTGTTCTAAAGCTCTTTGGGAACCGCTTGCGTAGCCCCACACACCTGGGGGCTGCAGGCTTTCCTGCTGCCTTCAGCCTCAAAACCACCCTTTCCCACTTGGCGCCGCGCCAGGCACAAAAATGGCCATATGTCTGGAGACTGGTCCCACGCCCAAAGAGCCAGCACGGAAAATTAGGCCTTGTTCTAAACCTCTTTGGGAACCGCTTGCGTAGCCCCACAGACCTGGGGGCTGCAGGCATTCCCGCTGCCTTCAGCCTCAAAACCACCCTTTCCCACTTGGCGCCACACCAGGCACAAAAATGGCCATATGTCTGGAGATTGGTCCCACGCCCAAAGAGCCAGCAGGGAAAACTATGCCTTGTTCTAAAGCTCTTTAGGAACCGCTTCCGTAGCCCCACAGACCTGGGGGCTGCAGGCTTTCCTGCTGCCTTCAGCCTCAAAACCACCCTTTCCCACTTGGCGCAGCGCCAGGCACAAAAATGGCCATATGTCTGGAGACTGGTCCCATGCCCAAAGACCCAGCAGGGAAAACTATGCCTTTTTGTAAAGCTCTTTGGGAACCGCTTGCGTAGCCCCACACACCTGGGGGCTGCAGGCTTTCCTGCTGCCTTCAGCCTCAAAACCACCCTTTCCCACTTGGCGCTGCGCCAGGCACAAAAATGGCCATATGGCTGGAGATTGGTCCTATGCCCAAAGAGCCTGCACGGAAAATTAGGCCTTGTTCTAAAGCTCTTTGGGAACCGCCTGCTTAGCCCCACAGAGCTGCGGGCTGCAGGCATTCCTGCTGCCTTCAGCCTCAAAACCACCCTTTCCCACTTGGCGCCGCGCCAGGCACAAAAATGGCCATATGTCTGGAGATTGGTCCCACGCCCAAAGAGCCAGCAGGGAAAACTCTGCCTTGTTCTAAAGCTCTTTGGGAACCGCTTCCGTAGCCCCACACACCTGCAGGCTGCAGGCTTTCCTGTTGCCTTCAGCCTCAAAACCACCCTTTCCCACTTGGCACCACGCCAGGCACAAAAATGGCCATATGGCTGGAGACTGGTCCCACGCCCAAAGAGCCAGCACGGAAAATTAGGCCTTGTTCTAAACCTCTTTGGGAACCGCTTGCGTAGCCCCACACACCTGGGGGCTGCAGGCTTTCCTGCTGCCTTCAGCCTCAAAACCACCCTTTCCCACTTGGCGCCGCGCCAGGCACAAAAATGGACATATGGCTGTAGATTGGTCCCACACCCAAAGAGCCAGCAGGGAAAACTATGCCTTGTTCTAAAGCTCTTTGGGAACCGCTTGCGTAGCCCCACACACCTGGGGGCTGCAGGCTTTCCTGCTGCCTTCAGCCTCAAAACCACCCTTTCCCACTTGGCGCCGCGCCAGGCACAAAAATGGCCATATGTCTGTAGATTGGTCCCACGCCCAAAGAGCCAGCAGGGAAAACTATGCCTTGTTCTAAAGCTCTTTGGGAACCGCTTGCGTAGCCCCACACACCTGGGGGCTGCAGGCTTTCCTGCTGCCTTCAGCCTCAAAACCACCCTTTCCCTCTTGGCGCCATGCCAGGCACAAAAATAGCCTTATATCTGGAGACTGGTTCCACGCCCAAAGATGTCGTAGGTCTCTGGGCAATGCAAGCATCTTAGCAGAGATGTAGCCAGGGTCATGAGAACAATTCTGAGAGACACTGGGAACAAGCCCTAGAATTCCCTCCTGGCACTTTCCATGTTGGAGACACAGCAAGATGATTTTTTGATTGTTTTGCACCTATCTCTTTGAAGAACGTAGCCAAGGAGATAACTAGTTGACTTGAAGCAGATCCTATCGAGTCTAAGAACAGTCCCCATTTTTCCCTGCTGGCACTTTCCATGTGGGAGATATGTCAAGATGTGTGTTGGTTTTGAGGGCAACTCCCTGGAGAGAATGTTAGCAAAGACTTAACCAGGAGAGTAGAAAGCAGTATTCAAAGATAGGCAGAGCAAGTCCTATATTTCCCTCCTGACACTTTCCATTTAGGACATATAGCGGGATGCTTATTGGTTTTGAGGAAATCTCCCTGGAGACTGTAGGCAGGAAAGTTTCTGGCACATTGAATGCCATTCTTGGAGCACTGCGATGAATTCCTGCAATTCTCTCCTGGCACTTTACATGTTGGAGATAGCGCAAGATTTTTGTGTATATAGGGCACAGCGCTCTGCAGGGTGAGAGACACTGAGAACAAGATCGACAATTCCCTCTTGGCACTTTCCTTGTAGGAGATACCGCAAGACGTTTCTGTATATTGGGCACTGCGCTCTGCAGGGTGTTAGCAGAGACTTTCCCGGGACAGTGAAACCCTAAGTCAGAGACACTGAGAAGAAGCCCCAACGTTCCTTCCCTGGAGATTGGTCCCACGCCCAAAGAGCCAGCAAGGAAAACTATGCCTTGTTCTAAAGCTCTTTGGGAACCGCTTGCGTAGCCCCACAGAGCTGTGGGCTGCAGGCTTTCCTGCTGCCTTCAGCCTCAAAACCACCCTTTCCCACTTGGCACCACGCCAGGCACAAAAATGGCCATATGTCTGGAGATGGGTCCCACGCCCAAAGAGCCAGCAGGGAAAACTATGCCTCGTTCTAAAGCTCTTTGGGAACCGATTGCATAGCCCCACACACCTGGGGGCTGCAGGCTTTCCTGGGGCCTTCTGCCTCAAAACCACCCTTTCCCACTTGGCGCCGCGACAGGCACAAAAATGGCCTTATGTCTGGAGACTGGTCCAATGCCCAAAGAGCCAGCAGGGAAAACTATGCCTTCTTCTAAAGCTCTTTGGGAACCACTTGCATAGCCCCACACACCTGGGGGCTGCAGGCTTTCCTGCTGCCTTCAGCCTCAAAACCACCCTTTCCCACTCAGCGCCGCGCCAGGCACAAAAATGGCCATATGTCTGGACATTGGTCCCATGCCCAAAGAACCAGCAGGGAAAACTATGCCTTGTTCTAAAGCTCTTTGGGAACCGCTTGCGTAGCCCCACACACCTGGGGGCTGCAGGCTTTCCTGCTGCCTTCAGCCTCAAAACCACCCTTTCCCACTTGGCGCCGCGCCAGGCACAAAAATGGCCATATGTCTGGAGATTGGTCCCACGCCCAAAGAGCCAGCAGGGAAAACTATGCCTTGTTCTAAAGCTCTTTGGGAACCGCTTGAGTAGACACACAGACCTGGGGGCTGCAGGCTTTCCTGCTGCCTTCAGCCTCAAAACAACCCTTTCCCACTTGGCGCCGCGCCAGGCACAGAAATGGCCATATGTCTGTAGATTGGTCTTACGCCCAAAGAGCCAGCAGGGAAAACTATGCCTTGTTCTAAAGCTCTTTGGGAACCGCTTGCGTAGCCCCACACACCTGGGGGCTGCAGGCTTTCCTGCTGCCTTCAGCCTCAAAACCACCCTTTCCCACTTGGCGCCGCGCCAGGCACAAAAATGGCCATATGGCTGGACATTGGTCCCACGCCCAAAGAGCCAGCAGGGAAAACTATGCCTTGTTCTAAAGCTCTTTGGGAACCGCTTGCGTAGCCCCACACACCTGGGGGCTGCAGGCTTTCCTGCTGCCTTCAGCCTCAAAACCACCCTTTCCCACTTGGCGCCGCGACAGGCACAAAAATGGCCATATGTCTGGAGACTGGTCCCATGCCCAAAGAGCCAGCAGGGAAAACTATGCCTTGTTCTAAAGCTCTTTGGGAACCGCTTGCGTAGCCCCACACACCTGGGGGCTGCAGGCTTTCCTGCTGCCTTCAGCCTCAAAACCACCCTTTCCCACTTGGCGCCGCGCCAGGCACAAAAATGGCCATATGGCTGGACATTGGTCCCATGCCCAAAGAACCAGCAGGGAAAACTATGCCTTGTTCTAAAGCTCTTTGGGAACCGCTTGCGTAGCCCCACACACCTGGGGGCTGCAGGCTTTCCTGCTGCCTTCAGCCTCAAAACCACCCTTTCCCACTTGGCGCCGCGCCAGGCACAAAAATGGCCATATGTCTGGAGATTGGTCCCACGCCCAAAGAGCCAGCAGGGAAAACTATGCCTTGTTCTAAAGCTCTTTGGGAACCGCTTGAGTAGACCCACAGACCTGGGGGCTGCAGGCTTTCCTGCTGCCTTCAGCCTCAAAACAACCCTTTCCCACTTGGCGCCGTGCCAGGCACAAAAATGGCCATATGTCTGGAGATTGGTCCCATGCCCAAAGAGCCAGCAGGGAAAAATATGCCTTCTTCTAAAGCTCTTTGGGAACCGCTTGCGTAGCCCCACAGAGCTGCGGGCTGCAGGTTTTTCTGCTGCCTTCAGCCTCAAAACCACCCTTTCCCACTTGGCACCACGCCAGGCACAAAAATGGCCATATGTCTGGAGATTGGTCCCACGCCCAAAGAGCCAGCAGGGAAAACTATGCCTCGTTCTAAAGCTCTTTGGGAACCGCTTGCGTAGCCCCACACACCTGGGGGCTGCAGGTTTCCTGGGGCCTTCTGCCTCAAAACCACCCTTTCCCACTTGGCGCCGCGACAGGCAAAAAAATGGCCTTATGTCTGGAGACTGGTCCCACGCCCAAAGAGCCAGCAGGGAAAACTATGCCTTGTTCTAAAGCTCTTTGGGAACCACTTGCGTAGCCCCACACACCTGGGGGCTGCAGGCTTTCCTGCTGCCTTCAGCCTCAAAACCACCCTTTCCCACTTGGCACCACGCCAGGCACAAAAATGGCCATATGTCTGGAGATGGGTCCCACGCACAAAGAGCCAGAAGGGAAAACTATGCCTTGTTCTAAAGCTCTTTGGGAACCGCTTGCGTAGCCCCACACACCTGGGGGCTGCAGGCTTTCCTGCTGCCTTCAGCCTCAAAACCACCCTTTCCCTCTTGGCGCCATGCCAGGCACAAAAATAGCCTTATATCTGGAGACTGGTTCCACGCCCAAAGATGTCGTAGGTCTCTGGGCAATGGAAGCGTCTTAGCAGAGATGTAGCCAGGGTCATGAGAACAATTCTGAGAGACACTGGGAACAAGCCCTAGAATTCCCTCCTGGCACTTTCCATGTTGGAGACACAGCAAGATGATTTTTTGATTGTTTTGCACCTATCTCTTTGAAGAACGTAGCCAAGGAGATAACTAGTTGACTTGAAGCAGATCCTATCGAGTCTAAGAACAGTCCCCATTTTTCCCTGCTGGCACTTTCCATGTGGGAGATATGTCAAGATGTGTGTTGGTTTTGAGGGCAACTCCCTGGAGAGAATGTTAGCAAAGACTTAACCAGGAGAGTAGAAAGCAGTATTCAAAGATAGGCAGAGCAAGTCCTATATTTCCCTCCTGACACTTTCCATTTAGGACATATAGCGGGATGCTTATTGGTTTTGAGGAAATCTCCCTGGAGACTGTAGGCAGGAAAGTTTCTGGCACATTGAATGCCATTCTTGGAGCACTGCGATGAATTCCTGCAATTCTCTCCTGGCACTTTACATGTTGGAGATAGCGCAAGATTTTTGTGTATATAGGGCACAGCGCTCTGCAGGGTGAGAGACACTGAGAACAAGATCGACAATTCCCTCTTGGCACTTTCCTTGTAGGAGATACCGCAAGACGTTTCTGTATATTGGGCACTGCGCTCTGCAGGGTGTTAGCAGAGACTTTCCCGGGACAGTGAAACCCTAAGTCAGAGACACTGAGAAGAAGCCCCAACGTTCCTTGCCTGGAGATTGGTCCCACGCCCAAAGAGCCAGCAAGGAAAACTATGCCTTGTTCTAAAGCTCTTTGGGAACCGCTTGCGTAGCCCCACAGAGCTGTGGGCTGCAGGCTTTCCTGCTGCCTTCAGCCTCAAAACCACCCTTTCCCACTTGGCGCCGCGCCAGGCACAAAAATGGCCATATGTCTGGAGATGGGTCCCACGCCCAAAGAGCCAGCAGGGAAAACTATGCCTTGTTCTAAAGCTCTTTGGGAACCGCTTGAGTAGACACACAGACCTGGGGGCTGCAGGCTTTCCTGCTGCCTTCAGCCTCAAAACAACCCTTTCCCACTTGCCGCCGCGCCAGGCACAAAAATGGCCTTATGTCTGGAGACTGGTCCAATGCCCAAAGAGCCAGCAGGGAAAACTATGCCTTGTTCTAAAGCTCTTTGGGAACCGCTTGCGTAGCCCCACACACCTGGGGGCTGCAGGCTTTCCTGCTGCCTTCAGCCTCAAAACCACCCTTTCCCACTTGGCGCCGCGCCAGGCACAAAAATGGCCATATGTCTGGAGAATGGTCCCACGCCCAAAGAGCCAGCAGGGAAAACAATGCCTTGTTCTAAAGCTCTGTGGGAACCGCTTGCGTAGCCCCACACACCTGGGGGCTGCAGGCTTTCCTGCTGCCTTCAGCCTCAAAACCACCCTTTCCCACTTGGCGCCACACCAGGCACAAAAATGGCCATATGTCTGGAGATTGGTCCCACGCCCAAAGAGCCAGCAGGGAAAACTATGCCTTGTTCTAAAGCTCTTTGGGAACCGCTTGAGTAGACACACAGACCTGGGGGCTGCAGGCTTTCCTGCTGCCTTCAGCCTCAAAACAACCCTTTCCCACTTGGCGCCGCGCCAGGCACAAAAATGGCCATATGTCTGGAGATTGGTCCCATGCCCAAAGAGCCAGCAGGGAAAAATATGCCTTCTTCTAAAGCTCTTTGGGAACCGCTTGCGTAGCCCCACAGAGCTGTGGGCTGCAGGCTTTCCTGCTGCCTTCAGCCTCAAAACCACCCTTTCCCACTTGGCACCACGCCAGGCACAAAAATGGCCATATGTCTGGAGATTGGTCCCACGCCCAAAGAGCCAGGAGGGAAAACTATGCCTTGTTCTAAAGCTCTTTGGGAACCGCTTGCGTAGCCCCACACACCTGGGGGCTGCAGGCTTTCCTGCTGCCTTCAGCCTCAAAACCACCCTTTCCCTCTTGGCGCCATGCCAGGCACAAAAATAGCCTTATATCTGGAGACTGGTTCCACGCCCAAAGACGTCGTAGGTCTCTGGGCAATGCAAGCGTCTTAGCAGAGATGTAGCCAGGGTCATGAGAACAATTCTGAGAGACACTGGGAACAAGCCCTAGAATTCCCTCCTGGCACTTTCCATGTTGGAGACACAGCAAGATGATTTTTTGATTGTTTTGCACCTATCTCTTTGAAGAACGTAGCCAAGGAGATAACTAGTTGACTTGAAGCAGATCCTATCGAGTCTAAGAACAGTCCCCATTTTTCCCTGCTGGCACTTTCCATGTGGGAGATATGTCAAGATGTGTGTTGGTTTTGAGGGCAACTCCCTGGAGAGAATGTTAGCAAAGACTTAACCAGGAGAGTAGAAAGCAGTATTCAAAGATAGGCAGAGCAAGTCCTATATTTCCCTCCTGACACTTTCCATTTAGGACATATAGCGGGATGCTTATTGGTTTTGAGGAAATCTCCCTGGAGACTGTAGGCAGGAAAGTTTCTGGCACATTGAATGCCATTCTTGGAGCACTGCGATGAATTCCTGCAATTCTCTCCTGGCACTTTACATGTTGGAGATAGCGCAAGATTTTTGTGTATATAGGGCACAGCGCTCTGCAGGGTGAGAGACACTGAGAACAAGATCGACAATTCCCTCTTGGCACTTTCCTTGTAGGAGATACCGCAAGACGTTTCTGTATATTGGGCACTGCGCTCTGCAGGGTGTTAGCAGAGACTTTCCCGGGACAGTGAAACCCTAAGTCAGAGACACTGAGAAGAAGCCCCAACGTTCCTTCCCTGGAGATTGGTCCCACGCCCAAAGAGCCAGCAAGGAAAACTATGCCTTGTTCTAAAGCTCTTTGGGAACCGCTTGCGTAGCCCCACAGAGCTGTGGGCTGCAGGCTTTCCTGCTGCCTTCAGCCTCAAAACCACCCTTTCCCACTTGGCACCACGCCAGGCACAAAAATGGCCATATGTCTGGAGATGGGTCCCACGCCCAAAGAGCCAGCAGGGAAAACTATGCCTCGTTCTAAAGCTTTTTGGGAACCGATTGCATAGCCCCACACACCTGGGGGCTGCAGGCTTTCCTGGGGCCTTCTGCCTCAAAACCACCCTTTCCCACTTGGCGCCGCGACAGGCACAAAAATGGCCATATGTCTGGAGACTGGTCCAATGCCCAAAGAGCCAGCAGGGAAAACTATGCCTTCTTCTAAAGCTCTTTGGGAACCACTTGCGTAGCCCCACACACCTGGGGGCTGCAGGCTTTCCTGCTGCCTTCAGCCTCAAAACCACCCTTTCCCACTCAGCGCCGCGCCAGGCACAAAAATGGCCATATGTCTGGACATTGGTCCCATGCCCAAAGAACCAGCAGGGAAAACTATGCCTTGTTCTAAAGCTCTTTGGGAACCGCTTGTGTAGCCCCACACACCTGGGGGCTGCAGTCTTTCCTGCTGCCTTCAGCCTCAAAACCACCCTTTCCCACTTGGCGCCGCGCCAGGCACAAAAATGGCCATATGTCTGGAGATTGGTCCCACGCCCAAAGAGCCAGCAGGGAAAACTATGCCTTGTTCTAAAGCTCTTTGGGAACCGCTTGCGTAGCCCCACACACCTGGGGGCTGCAGGCTTTCCTGCTGCCTTCAGCCTCAAAACAACCCTTTTCGACTTGGCGCCGCGCCAGGCACAAAAATGGCCATATGGCTGTAGATTGGTCCCACGCCCAAAGAGCCAGCAGGGAAAACTATGCCTCGTTCTAAAGCTCTTTGGGAACCGATTGCATAGCCCCACACACCTGGGGGCTGCAGGCTTTCCTGGGGCCTTCTGCCTCAAAACCACCCTTTCCCACTTGGCGCCGCGACAGGCACAAAAATGGCCTTATGTCTGGAGACTGGTCCAATGCCCAAAGAGCCAGCAGGGAAAACTATGCCTTGTTCTAAAGCTCTTTGGGAACCACTTGCATAGCCCCACACACCTGGGGGCTGCAGGCTTTCCTGCTGCCTTCAGCCTCAAAACCACCCTTTCCCACTTGGCGCCGCGACAGGCACAAAAATGGCCATATGTCTGGAGACTGGTCCAATGCCCAAAGAGCCAGCAGGGAAAACTATGCCTTCTTCTAAAGCTCTTTGGGAACCGCTTGCGTAGCCCCACACACCTGGGGGCTGCAGGCTTTCCTGCTGCCTTCAGCCTCAAAACCACCCTTTCCCACTTGGCGCTGCGCCAGGCACAAAAATGGCCATATGGCTGGACATTGGTCCCATGCCCAAAGAACCAGCAGGGAAAACTATGCCTTGTTCTAAAGCTCTTTGGGAACCGCTTGCGTAGCCCCACACACCTGGGGGCTGCAGGCTTTCCTGCTGCCTTCAGCCTCAAAACCACCCTTTCCCACTTGGCGCCGCGCCAGGCACAAAAATGGTCATATGTCTGGAGATTGGTCCCACGCCCAAAGAGCCAGCAGGGAAAACTATGCCTTGTTCTAAAGCTCTTTGGGAACCGCTTCAGTAGACACACAGACCTGGGGGCTGCAGGCTTTCCTGCTGCCTTCAGCCTCAAAACCACCCTTTCCCACTTGGCGCCGCGCCAGGCACAAAAATGGCCATATGTCTGGAGATTGGTCCCACGCCCAAAGAGCCAGCAGGGAAAACTATGCCTTGTTCTAAAGCTCTTTGGGAACCGCTTGAGTAGACACACAGACCTCGGGGCTGCAGGCTTTCCTGCTGCCTTCAGCCTCAAAACAACCCTTTCCCACTTGGCGCCGCGCCAGGCACAGAAATGGCCATATGTCTGTAGATTGGTCTTACGCCCAAAGAGCCAGCAGGGAAAACTATGCCTTGTTCTAAAGCTCTTTGGGAACCGCTTGCGTAGCCCCACACACCTGGGGGCTGCAGGCTTTCCTGCTGCCTTCAGCCTCAAAACCACCCTTTCCCACTTGGCGCCGCGCCAGGCACAAAAATGGCCATATGTCTGGAGAATGGTCCCACACCCAAAGAGCCAGCAGGGAAAACTATGCCTTGTTCTAAAGCTCTTTGGGAACCGCTTGCGTAGCCCCACACACCTGGGGGCTGCAGGCTTTCCTGCTGCCTTCAGCCTCAAAACCACCCTTTCCCACTTGGCGCTGCGCCAGGCACAAAAATGTCCATATGTCTGGAGACTGGTCCCATGCCCAAAGAGCCAGCAGGGAAAACTATGCCTTGTTCTAAAGCTCTTTGGCAACCGCTTGCGTAGCCCCACACACCTGGGGGCTGCAGGCTTTCCTGCTGCCTTCAGCCTCAAAACAACCCTTTCCCACTTGGCGCCGCGTCAGGCACAAAAATGGCCATATGTCTGGAGATTGGTCCCATGCCCAAAGAGCCAGCAGGGAAAAATATGCCTTCTTCTAAAGCTCTTTGGGAACCGCTTGCGTAGCCCCACAGAGCTGCGGGCTGCAGGCTTTCCTGCTGCCTTCAGCCTCAAAACCACCCTTTCCCACTTGGCACCACGCCAGGCACAAAAATGGCCATATGTCTGGAGATTGGTCCCACGCCCAAAGAGCCAGCAGGGAAAACTATGCCTCGTTCTAAAGCTCTTTGGGAACCGCTTGCGTAGCCCCACACACCTGGGGGCTGCAGGTTTCCTGGGGCCTTCTGCCTCAAAACCACCCTTTCCCACTTGGCGCCGCGACAGGTAAAAAAATGCCCTTATGTCTGGAGACTGGTCCAATGCCCAAAGAGCCAGCAGGGAAAACTATGCCTTGTTCTAAAGCTCTTTGGGAACCACTTGCGTAGCCCCACACACCTGGGGGCTGCAGGCTTTCCTGCTGCCTTCAGCCTCAAAACCACCCTTTCCCACTTGGCACCACGCCAGGCACGAAAATGGCCATATGTCTGGAGATGGGTCCCACGCACAAAGAGCCAGAAGGGAAAACTATGCCTTGTTCTAAAGCTCTTTGGGAACCGCTTGCGTAGCCCCACACACCTGGGGGCTGCAGGCTTTCCTGCTGCCTTCAGCCTCAAAACCACCCTTTCCCTCTTGGCGCCATGCCAGGCACAAAAATAGCCTTATATCTGGAGACTGGTTCCACGCCCAAAGACGTCGTAGGTCTCTGGGCAATGCAAGCGTCTTAGCAGAGATGTAGCCAGGGTCATGAGAACAATTCTGAGAGACACTGGGAACAAGCCCTAGAATTCCCTCCTGGCACTTTCCATGTTGGAGACACAGCAAGATGATTTTTTGATTGTTTTGCACCTATCTCTTTGAAGAACGTAGCCAAGGAGATAACTAGTTGACTTGAAGCAGATCCTATCGAGTCTAAGAACAGTCCCCATTTTTCCCTGCTGGCACTTTCCATGTGGGAGATATGTCAAGATGTGTGTTGGTTTTGAGGGCAACTCCCTGGAGAGAATGTTAGCAAAGACTTAACCAGGAGAGTAGAAAGCAGTATTCAAAGATAGGCAGAGCAAGTCCTATATTTCCCTCCTGACACTTTCCATTTAGGACATATAGCGGGATGCTTATTGGTTTTGAGGAAATCTCCCTGGAGACTGTAGGCAGGAAAGTTTCTGGCACATTGAATGCCATTCTTGGAGCACTGCGATGAATTCCTGCAATTCTCTCCTGGCACTTTACATGTTGGAGATAGCGCAAGATTTTTGTGTATATAGGGCACAGCGCTCTGCAGGGTGAGAGACACTGAGAACAAGATCGACAATTCCCTCTTGGCACTTTCCTTGTAGGAGATACCGCAAGACGTTTCTGTATATTGGGCACTGCGCTCTGCAGGGTGTTAGCAGAGACTTTCCCGGGACAGTGAAACCCTAAGTCAGAGACACTGAGAAGAAGCCCCAACGTTCCTTGCCTGGAGATTGGTCCCACGCCCAAAGAGCCAGCAAGGAAAACTATGCCTTGTTCTAAAGCTCTTTGGGAACCGCTTGCGTAGCCCCACACACCTGGGGGCTGCAGGCTTTCCTGCTGCCTTCAGCCTCAAAACCACCCTTTCCCACTTGGCACCACGCCAGGCACAAAAATGGCCATATGTCTGGAGATTGGTCCCACGCCCAAAGAGCCAGCAGGGAAAACTATGCCTCGTTCTAAAGCTCTTTGGGAACCGATTGCATAGCCCCACACACCTGGGGGCTGCAGGCTTTCCTGGGGCCTTCTGCCTCAAAACCACCCTTTCCCACTTGGCGCCGCGCCACGCACAAAAATGGCCTTATGTCTGGAGACTGGTCCAATGCCCAAAGAGCCAGCAGGGAAAACTATGCCTTGTTCTAAAGCTCTTTGGGAACCACTTGCGTAGCCCCACACACCTGGGGGCTGCAGGCTTTCCTGCTGCCTTCAGCCTCAAAACCACCCTTTCCCACTTGGCGCCGCGCCAGGCACAAAAATGGCCATATGTCTGGACATTGGTCCCATGCCGAAAGAACCAGCAGGGAAAACTATGCCTTGTTCTAAAGCTCTTTGGGAACCACTTGTGTAGCCCCACACACCTGGGGGCTGCAGTCTTTCCTGCTGCCTTCAGCCTCAAAACCACCCTTTCCCACTTGGCGCCGCGCCAGGCACAAAAATGGCCATATGTCTGGAGATTGGTCCCACGCCCAAAGAGCCAGCAGGGAAAACTATGCCTTGTTCTAAAGCTCTTTGGGAACCGCTTGCGTAGCCCCACACACCTGGGGGCTGCAGGCTTTCCTGCTGCCTTCAGCCTCAAAACAACCCTTTTCGACTTGGCGCCGCGCCAGGCACAAAAATGGCCATATGTCTGTAGATTGGTCCCACGCCCAAAGACCCAGGAGGGAAAACTATGCCTTGTTCTAAAGCTCTTTGGGAACCGCTTGCGTAGCCCCACACACCTGGGGGCTGCAGGCTTTCCTGCTGCCTTCAGCCTCAAAACCACCCTTTCCCACTTGGTGCCGCGCCAGGCACAAAAATGGCCATATGTCTGGAGATTGGTCCCACGCCCAAAGACCCAGCAGGGAAAACTATGCCTTGTTCTAAAGCTCTTTGGGAACCGCTTGAGTAGACCCACACACCTGTGGGCTGCAGGCTTTCCTGCTGCCTTCAGCCTCAAAACCACCCTTTCCCACTTGGCGCCACGCCAGGCACAAAAATGGCCATAGGTCTGTAGATTGGTCTTACGCCCAAAGAGCCAGCAGGAAAAACTATGCCTTGTTCTAAAGCTCTTTGGGAACCGCTTGCGTAGCCCCACACACCTGGGGGCTGCAGGCTTTCCTGCTGCCTTCAGCCTCAAAACCACCCTTTCCCACTTGGCGCCGCGCCACGCACAAAAATGGCCATATGTCTGGAGATTGGTCCCACACCCAAAGAGCCAGCAGGGAAAACTATGCCTTGTTCTAAAGCTCTTTGGGAACCGCTTGCGTAGCCCCACACACCTGTGGGCTGCAGGCTTTCCTGCTGCCTTCAGCCTCAAAACCACCCTTTCCCACTTGGCGCCGCGCCAGGCACAAAAATGGCCATATGGCTGGACATTGGTCCCATGCCCAAAGAACCAGCAGGGAAAACTATGCCTTGTTCTAAAGCTCTTTGGGAACCGCTTGCGTAGCCCCACACACCTGGGGGCTGCAGGCTTTCCTGCTGCCTTCAGCCTCAAAACCACCCTTTCCCACTTGGCGCCGCGCCAGGCACAAAAATGGCCATATGTCTGGAGATTGGTCCCACGCCCAAAGAGCCAGCAGGGAAAACTATGCCTTGTTCTAAAGCTCTTTGGGAACCGCTTGAGTAGACACACAGACCTGGGGGCTGCAGGCTTTCCTGCTGCCTTCAGCCTCAAAACAACCCTTTCCCACTTGGCGCCGCGCCAGGCACAGAAATGGCCATATGTCTGTAGATTGGTCTTACGCCCAAAGAGCCAGCAGGGAAAACTATGCCTTGTTCTAAAGCTCTTTGGGAACCGCTTGCGTAGCCCCACACACCTGGGGGCTGCAGGCTTTCCTGCTGCCTTCAGCCTCAAAACCACCCTTTCCCACTTGGCGCCGCGCCAGGCACAAAAATGGCCATATGTCTGGAGAATGGTCCCACACCCAAAGAGCCAGCAGGGAAAACTATGCCTTGTTCTAAAGCTCTTTGGCAACCGCTTGCGTAGCCCCACACACCTGGGGGCTGCAGGCTTTCCTGCTGCCTTCAGCCTCAAAACCACCCTTTCACACTTGGCGCCGCGCCAGGCACAAAAATGGCCATATGTCTGGAGACTGGTCCCATGCCCAAAGAGCCAGCAGGGAAAGCTATGCCTTGTTCTAAAGCTCTTTGGGAACCGCTTGCGTAGCCCCACACACCTGGGGGCTGCAGGCTTTCCTGCTGCCTTCAGCCTCAAAACCACCCTTTCCCACTTGGCGCCGCGCCAGGCACAAAAATGGCCATATGGCTGGACATTGGTCCCATGCCCAAAGAACCAGCAGGGAAAACTATGCCTTGTTCTAAAGCTCTTTGGGAACCGCTTGCGTAGCCCCACACACCTGGGGGCTGCAGGCTTTCCTGCTGCCTTCAGCCTCAAAACCACCCTTTCCCACTTGGCGCCGCGCCAGGCACAAAAATGGCCATATGTCTGTAGATTGGTCCCACGCCCAAAGAGCCAGCAGGGAAAACTATGCCTTGTTCTAAAGCTCTTTGGGAACCGCTTGAGTAGACACACACACCTGGGGGCTGCAGGCTTTCCTGCTGCCTTCAGCCTCAAAACAACCCTTTCCCACTTGGCGCCGCGCCAGGCACAGAAATGGCCATATGTCTGTAGATTGGTCTTACGCCCAAAGAGCCAGCAGGGAAAACTATGCCTTGTTCTAAAGCTCTTTGGGAACCGCTTGCGTAGCCCCACACACCTGGGGGCTGCAGGCTTTCCTGCTGCCTTCAGCCTCAAAACCACCCTTTCCCACTTGGCGCCGCGCCAGGCACAAAAATGGCCATATGGCTGGACATTGGTCCCATGCCCAAAGAACCAGCAGGGAAAACTATGCCTTCTTCGAAAGCTCTTTGGGAACCGCTTGCGTAGCCCCACACACCTGGGGGCTGCAGGCTTTCCTGCTGCCTTCAGCCTCAAAACCACCCTTTCCCACTTGGCGCCGCGCCAGGCACAAAAATGGCCATATGTCTGGAGATTGGTCCCACGCCCAAAGAGCCAGCAGGGAAAACTATGCCTTGTTCTAAAGCTCTTTGGGAACCGCTTGAGTAGACACACAGACCTGGGGGCTGCAGGCTTTCCTGCTGCCTTCAGCCTCAAAACAACCCTTTCCCACTTGGCGCCGCGCCAGGCACAGAAATGGCCATATGTCTGTAGATTGGTCTTACGCCCAAAGAGCCAGCAGGGAAAACTATGCCTTGTTCTAAAGCTCTTTGGGAACCGCTTGCGTAGCCCCACACACCTGGGGGCTGCAGGCTTTCCTGCTGCCTTCAGCCTCAAAACCACCCTTTCCCACTTGGCGCCGCGCCAGGCACAAAAATGGCCATATGTCTGGAGAATGGTCCCACACCCAAAGAGCCAGCAGGGAAAACTATGCCTTGTTCTAAAGCTCTTTGGCAACCGCTTGCGTAGCCCCACACACCTGGGGGCTGCAGGCTTTCCTGCTGCCTTCAGCCTCAAAACCACCCTTTCACACTTGGCGCCGCGCCAGGCACAAAAATGTCCATATGTCTGGAGACTGGTCCCATGCCCAAAGAGCCAGCAGGGAAAGCTATGCCTTGTTCTAAAGCTCTTTGGGAACCGCTTGCGTAGCCCCACACACCTGGGGGCTGCAGGCTTTCCTGCTGCCTTCAGCCTCAAAACCACCCTTTCCCACTTGGCGCCGCGCCAGGCACAAAAATGGCCATATGGCTGGACATTGGTCCCATGCCCAAAGAACCAGCAGGGAAAACTATGCCTCGTCCTAAAGCTCTTTGGGAACCGCTTGCGTAGCCCCACACACCTGGGGGCTGCAGGCTTTCCTGCTGCCTTCAGCCTCAAAACCACCCTTTCCCACTTGGCGCCGCGCCAGGCACAAAAATGGCCATATGTCTGGAGATTGGTCCCACGCCCAAAGAGCCAGCAGGGAAAACTATGCCTTGTTCTAAAGCTCTTTGGGAACCGCTTGCGTAGCCCCACACACCTGGGGGCTGCAGGCTTTCCTGCTGCCTTCAGCCTCAAAACCACCCTTTCCCACTTGGCGCCGCGCCAGGCACAAAAATGGCCATATGTCTGGAGAATGGTCCCACACCCAAAGAGCCAGCAGGGAAAACTATGCCTTGTTCTAAAGCTCTTTGGCAACCGCTTGCGTAGCCCCACACACCTGGGGGCTGCAGGCTTTCCTGCTGCCTTCAGCCTCAAAACCACCCTTTCACACTTGGCGCCGCGCCAGGCACAAAAATGGCCATATGTCTGGAGACTGGTCCCATGCCCAAAGAGCCAGCAGGGAAAGCTATGCCTTGTTCTAAAGCTCTTTGGGAACCGCTTGCGTAGCCCCACACACCTGGGGGCTGCAGGCTTTCCTGCTGCCTTCAGCCTCAAAACCACCCTTTCCCACTTGGCGCCGCGCCAGGCACAAAAATGGCCATATGGCTGGACATTGGTCCCATGCCCAAAGAACCAGCAGGGAAAACTATGCCTTGTTCTAAAGCTCTTTGGGAACCGCTTGCGTAGCCCCACACACCTGGGGGCTGCAGGCTTTCCTGCTGCCTTCAGCCTCAAAACCACCCTTTCCCACTTGGCGCCGCGCCAGGCACAAAAATGGCCATATGTCTGTAGATTGGTCCCACGCCCAAAGAGCCAGCAGGGAAAACTATGCCTTGTTCTAAAGCTCTTTGGGAACCGCTTGAGTAGACACACACACCTGGGGGCTGCAGGCTTTCCTGCTGCCTTCAGCCTCAAAACAACCCTTTCCCACTTGGCGCCGCGCCAGGCACAGAAATGGCCATATGTCTGTAGATTGGTCTTACGCCCAAAGAGCCAGCAGGGAAAACTATGCCTTGTTCTAAAGCTCTTTGGGAACCGCTTGCGTAGCCCCACACACCTGGGGGCTGCAGGCTTTCCTGCTGCCTTCAGCCTCAAAACCACCCTTTCCCACTTGGCGCCGCGCCAGGCACAAAAATGGCCATATGGCTGGACATTGGTCCCATGCCCAAAGAACCAGCAGGGAAAACTATGCCTTGTTCTAAAGCTCTTTGGGAACCGCTTGCGTAGCCCCACACACCTGGGGGCTGCAGGCTTTCCTGCTGCCTTCAGCCTCAAAACCACCCTTTCCCACTTGGCGCCGCGCCAGGCACAAAAATGGCCATATGTCTGGAGATTGGTCCCACGCCCAAAGAGCCAGCAGGGAAAACTATGCCTTGTTCTAAAGCTCTTTGGGAACCGCTTGAGTAGACACACAGACCTGGGGGCTGCAGGCTTTCCTGCTGCCTTCAGCCTCAAAACAACCCTTTCCCACTTGGCGCCGCGCCAGGCACAGAAATGGCCATATGTCTGTAGATTGGTCTTACGCCCAAAGAGCCAGCAGGGAAAACTATGCCTTGTTCTAAAGCTCTTTGGGAACCGCTTGCGTAGCCCCACACACCTGGGGGCTGCAGGCTTTCCTGCTGCCTTCAGCCTCAAAACCACCCTTTCCCACTTGGCGCCGCGCCAGGCACAAAAATGGCCATATGTCTGGAGAATGGTCCCACACCCAAAGAGCCAGCAGGGAAAACTATGCCTTGTTCTAAAGCTCTTTGGCAACCGCTTGCGTAGCCCCACACACCTGGGGGCTGCAGGCTTTCCTGCTGCCTTCAGCCTCAAAACCACCCTTTCACACTTGGCGCCGCGCCAGGCACAAAAATGGCCATATGTCTGGAGACTGGTCCCATGCCCAAAGAGCCAGCAGGGAAAACTATGCCTTGTTCTAAAGCTCTTTGGGAACCGCTTGCGTAGCCCCACACACCTGGGGGCTGCAGGCTTTCCTGCTGCCTTCAGCCTCAAAACCACCCTTTCCCACTTGGCGCCGCGCCAGGCACAAAAATGGCCATATGGCTGGACATTGGTCCCATGCCCAAAGAACCAGCAGGGAAAACTATGCCTTGTTCTAAAGCTCTTTGGGAACCGCTTGCGTAGCCCCACACACCTGGGGGCTGCAGGCTTTCCTGCTGCCTTCAGCCTCAAAACCACCCTTTCCCACTTGGCGCCGCGCCAGGCACAAAAATGGCCATATGTCTGTAGATTGGTCCCACGCCCAAAGAGCCAGCAGGGAAAACTATGCCTTGTTCTAAAGCTCTTTGGGAACCGCTTGAGTAGACACACACACCTGGGGGCTGCAGGCTTTCCTGCTGCCTTCAGCCTCAAAACAACCCTTTCCCACTTGGCGCCGCGCCAGGCACAGAAATGGCCATATGTCTGTAGATTGGTCTTACGCCCAAAGAGCCAGCAGGGAAAACTATGCCTTGTTCTAAAGCTCTTTGGGAACCGCTTGCGTAGCCCCACACACCTGGGGGCTGCAGGCTTTCCTGCTGCCTTCAGCCTCAAAACCACCCTTTCCCACTTGGCGCCGCGCCAGGCACAAAAATGGCCATATGTCTGGAGAATGGTCCCACACCCAAAGAGCCAGCAGGGAAAACTATGCCTTGTTCTAAAGCTCTTTGGGAACCGCTTGCGTAGCCCCACACACCTGGGGGCTGCAGGCTTTCCTGCTGCCTTCAGCCTCAAAACCACCCTTTCCCACTTGGCGCCGCGCCAGGCACAAAAATGGCCATATGTCTGGAGACTGGTCCCATGCCCAAAGAGCCAGCAGGGAAAACTATGCCTTGTTCTAAAGCTCTTTGGGAACCGCTTGCGTAGCCCCACACACCTGGGGGCTGCAGGCTTTCCTGCTGCCTTCAGCCTCAAAACCACCCTTTCCCACTTGGCGCCGCGCCAGGCACAAAAATGGCCATATGGCTGGACATTGGTCCCATGCCCAAAGAACCAGCAGGGAAAACTATGCCTTGTTCTAAAGCTCTTTGGGAACCGCTTGCGTAGCCCCACACACCTGGGGGCTGCAGGCTTTCCTGCTGCCTTCAGCCTCAAAACCACCCTTTCCCACTTGGCGCCGCGCCAGGCACAAAAATGGCCATATGTCTGGAGATTGGTCCCACGCCCAAAGAGCCAGCAGGGAAAACTATGCCTTGTTCTAAAGCTCTTTGGGAACCGCTTGAGTAGACACACAGACCTGGGGGCTGCAGGCTTTCCTGCTGCCTTCAGCCTCAAAACAACCCTTTCCCACTTGGCGCCGCGCCAGGCACAGAAATGGCCATATGTCTGTAGATTGGTCTTACGCCCAAAGAGCCAGCAGGGAAAACTATGCCTTGTTCTAAAGCTCTTTGGGAACCGCTTGCGTAGCCCCACACACCTGGGGGCTGCAGGCTTTCCTGCTGCCTTCAGCCTCAAAACCACCCTTTCCCACTTGGCGCCGCGCCAGGCACAAAAATGGCCATATGTCTGGAGAATGGTCCCACACCCAAAGAGCCAGCAGGGAAAACTATGCCTTGTTCTAAAGCTCTTTGGGAACCGCTTGCGTAGCCCCACACACCTGGGGGCTGCAGGCTTTCCTGCTGCCTTCAGCCTCAAAACCACCCTTTCCCACTTGGCGCCGCGCCAGGCACAAAAATGGCCATATGTCTGGAGACTGGTCCCATGCCCAAAGAGCCAGCAGGGAAAACTATGCCTTGTTCTAAAGCTCTTTGGGAACCGCTTGCGTAGCCCCACAGACCTGGGGGCTGCAGGCTTTCCTGCTGCCTTCAGCCTCAAAACCACCCTTTCCCACTTGGCGCCGCGCCAGGCACAAAAATGGCCATATGGCTGGACATTGGTCCCATGCCCAAAGAGCCAGCAGGGAAAACTATGCCTTGTTCTAAAGCTCTTTGGGAACCGCTTGCGTAGCCCCACAGACCTGGGGGCTGCAGGCTTTCCTGCTGCCTTCAGCCTCAAAACCACCCTTTCCCACTTGGTGCCGCGCCAGGCACAAAAATGGCCATATGTCTGGAGATTGGTCCCACGCCCAAAGAGCCAGCAGGGAAAACTATGCCTTGTTCTAAAGCTCTTTGGGAACCGCTTGAGTAGACCCACAGACCTGGGGGCTGCAGGCTTTCCTGCTGCCTTCAGCCTCAAAACCACCCTTTCCCACTTGGCGCCGCGCCAGGCACAAAAATGGCCATATGTCTGTAGATTGGTCCCACGCCCAAAGAGCCAGCAGGGAAAACTATGCCTTGTTCTAAAGCTCTTTGGGAACCGCTTGCGTAGCCCCACACACCTGGGGGCTGCAGGCTTTCCTGCTGCCTTCAGCCTCAAAACCACCCTTTCCCACTTGGCGCCGCGCCAGGCACAAAAATGGCCATATGGCTGGACATTGGTCCCATGCCCAAAGAGCCAGCAGGGAAAACTATGCCTTGTTCTAAAGCTCTTTGGGAACCGCTTGCGTAGCCCCACAGACCTGGGGGCTGCAGGCTTTCCTGCTGCCTTCAGCCTCAAAACCACCCTTTCCCACTTGGTGCCGCGCCAGGCACAAAAATGGCCATATGTATGGAGACTGGTCCCATGCCCAAAGAGCCAGGAGGGAAAACTATGCCTTGTTGTAAAGCTCTTTGGGAACCGCTTGCGTAGCCCCACACACCTGGGGGCTGCAGGCTTTCCTGCTGCCTTCAGCCTCAAAACCACCCTTTCCCACTTGGCGCCACGCCAGGCACAAAAATGGCCATATGTCTGGAGATTGGTCCCACGCCCAAAGAGCCAGCAGGGAAAACTATGCCTTGTTCTAAAGCTCTTTGGGAACCGCTTGAGTAGACCCACAGACCTGGGGGCTGCAGGCTTTCCTGCTGCCTTCAGCCTCAAAACCTCCCTTTCCCACTTGGCACAGCGCCAGGCCCAAAAATGGCCATATGTCTGGAGACTGGTCCCATGCCCAAAGAGCCAGCAGGGAAAACTATGCCTTGTTCTAAAGCTCTTTGGGAACGGCTTGCGTAGCCCCACACACCTGGGGGCTGCAGGCTTTCCTGCTGCCTTCAGCCTCAAAACAACCCTTTCCCACTTGGCGCCGCGCCAGGCACAGAAATGGCCATATGTCTGTAGATTGGTCTTACGCCCAAAGAGCCAGCAGGGAAAACTATGCCTTGTTCTAAAGCTCTTTGGGAACCGCTTGCGTAGCCCCACACACCTGGGGACTTCAGCCTCAAAACCACCCTTTCCCACTTGGCGCCGCGCCAGGCACAAAAATGGCCATATGTCTGGAGAATGGTCCCACACCCAAAGAGCCAGCAGGGAAAACTATGCCTTGTTCTAAAGCTCTTTGGGAACCGCTTGCGTAGCCCCACACACCTGGGGGCTGCAGGCTTTCCTGCTGCCTTCAGCCTCAAAACCACCCTTTCCCACTTGGCGCCGCGCCAGGCACAAAAATGGCCATATGTCTGGAGACTGGTCCCATGCCCAAAGAGCCAGCAGGGAAAACTATGCCTTGTTCTAAAGCTCTTTGGGAACCGCTTGCGTAGCCCCACACACCTGGGGGCTGCAGGCTTTCCTGCTGCCTTCAGCCTCAAAACCACCCTTTCCCACTTGGCGCCGCGCCAGGCACAAAAATGGCCATATGGCTGGACATTGGTCCCATGCCCAAAGAACCAGCAGGGAAAACTATGCCTTGTTCTAAAGCTCTTTGGGAACCGCTTGCGTAGCCCCACACACCTGGGGGCTGCAGGCTTTCCTGCTGCCTTCAGCCTCAAAACCACCCTTTCCCACTTGGCGCCGCGCCAGGCACAAAAATGGCCATATGTCTGTAGATTGGTCCCACGCCCAAAGAGCCAGCAGGGAAAACTATGCCTTGTTCTAAAGCTCTTTGGGAACCGCTTGAGTAGACACACAGACCTGGGGGCTGCAGGCTTTCCTGCTGCCTTCAGCCTCAAAACAACCCTTTCCCACTTGGCGCCGCGCCAGGCACAGAAATGGCCATATGTCTGTAGATTGGTCTTACGCCCAAAGAGCCAGCAGGGAAAACTATGCCTTGTTCTAAAGCTCTTTGGGAACCGCTTGCGTAGCCCCACACACCTGGGGGCTGCAGGCTTTCCTGCTGCCTTCAGCCTCAAAACCACCCTTTCCCACTTGGCGCCGCGCCAGGCACAAAAATGGCCATATGGCTGGACATTGGTCCCATGCCCAAAGAACCAGCAGGGAAAACTATGCCTTGTTCTAAAGCTCTTTGGGAACCGCTTGCGTAGCCCCACACACCTGGGGGCTGCAGGCTTTCCTGCTGCCTTCAGCCTCAAAACCACCCTTTCCCACTTGGCGCCGCGCCAGGCACAAAAATGGCCATATGTCTGGAGATTGGTCCCACGCCCAAAGAGCCAGCAGGGAAAACTATGCCTTGTTCTAAAGCTCTTTGGGAACCGCTTGAGTAGACCCACAGACCTGGGGGCTGCAGGCTTTCCTGCTGCCTTCAGCCTCAAAACCACCCTTTCCCACTTGGCGCCGCGCCAGGCACAAAAATGGCCATATGTCTGTAGATTGGTCCCACGCCCAAAGAGCCAGCAGGGAAAACTATGCCTTGTTCTAAAGCTCTTTGGGAACCGCTTGCGTAGCCCCACACACCTGGGGGCTGCAGGCTTTCCTGCTGCCTTCAGCCTCAAAACCACCCTTTCCCACTTGGCGCCGCGCCAGGCACAAAAATGGCCATATGGCTGGACATTGGTCCCATGCCCAAAGAGCCAGCAGGGAAAACTATGCCTTGTTCTAAAGCTCTTTGGGAACCGCTTGCGTAGCCCCACAGACCTGGGGGCTGCAGGCTTTCCTGCTGCCTTCAGCCTCAAAACCACCCTTTCCCACTTGGTGCCGCGCCAGGCACAAAAATGGCCATATGTATGGAGACTGGTCCCATGCCCAAAGAGCCAGGAGGGAAAACTATGCCTTGTTGTAAAGCTCTTTGGGAACCGCTTGCGTAGCCCCACACACCTGGGGGCTGCAGGCTTTCCTGCTGCCTTCAGCCTCAAAACCACCCTTTCCCACTTGGCGCCACGCCAGGCACAAAAATGGCCATATGTCTGGAGATTGGTCCCACGCCCAAAGAGCCAGCAGGGAAAACTATGCCTTGTTCTAAAGCTCTTTGGGAACCGCTTGCGTAGCCCCACACACCTGGGGGCTGCAGGCTTTCCTGCTGCCTTCAGCCTCAAAACCTCCCTTTCCCACTTGGCACAGCGCCAGGCCCAAAAATGGCCATATGTCTGGAGACTGGTCCCATGCCCAAAGAGCCAGCAGGGAAAACTATGCCTTGTTCTAAAGCTCTTTGGGAACCGCTTGCGTAGCCCCACACACCTGGGGACTTCAGCCTCAAAACCACCCTTTCCCACTTGGCGCCGCGCCAGGCACAAAAATGGCCATATGTCTGGAGAATGGTCCCACACCCAAAGAGCCAGCAGGGAAAACTATGCCTTGTTCTAAAGCTCTTTGGGAACCGCTTGCGTAGCCCCACACACCTGGGGGCTGCAGGCTTTCCTGCTGCCTTCAGCCTCAAAACCACCCTTTCCCACTTGGCGCCGCGCCAGGCACAAAAATGGCCATATGTCTGGAGACTGGTCCCATGCCCAAAGAGCCAGCAGGGAAAACTATGCCTTGTTCTAAAGCTCTTTGGGAACCGCTTGCGTAGCCCCACACACCTGGGGGCTGCAGGCTTTCCTGCTGCCTTCAGCCTCAAAACCACCCTTTCCCACTTGGCGCCGCGCCAGGCACAAAAATGGCCATATGGCTGGACATTGGTCCCATGCCCAAAGAACCAGCAGGGAAAACTATGCCTTGTTCTAAAGCTCTTTGGGAACCGCTTGCGTAGCCCCACACACCTGGGGGCTGCAGGCTTTCCTGCTGCCTTCAGCCTCAAAACCACCCTTTCCCACTTGGCGCCGCGCCAGGCACAAAAATGGCCATATGTCTGTAGATTGGTCCCACGCCCAAAGAGCCAGCAGGGAAAACTATGCCTTGTTCTAAAGCTCTTTGGGAACCGCTTGAGTAGACACACAGACCTGGGGGCTGCAGGCTTTCCTGCTGCCTTCAGCCTCAAAACAACCCTTTCCCACTTGGCGCCGCGCCAGGCACAGAAATGGCCATATGTCTGTAGATTGGTCTTACGCCCAAAGAGCCAGCAGGGAAAACTATGCCTTGTTCTAAAGCTCTTTGGGAACCGCTTGCGTAGCCCCACACACCTGGGGGCTGCAGGCTTTCCTGCTGCCTTCAGCCTCAAAACCACCCTTTCCCACTTGGCGCCGCGCCAGGCACAAAAATGGCCATATGGCTGGACATTGGTCCCATGCCCAAAGAACCAGCAGGGAAAACTATGCCTTGTTCTAAAGCTCTTTGGGAACCGCTTGCGTAGCCCCACACACCTGGGGGCTGCAGGCTTTCCTGCTGCCTTCAGCCTCAAAACCACCCTTTCCCACTTGGCGCCGCGCCAGGCACAAAAATGGCCATATGTCTGGAGATTGGTCCCACGCCCAAAGAGCCAGCAGGGAAAACTATGCCTTGTTCTAAAGCTCTTTGGGAACCGCTTGAGTAGACCCACAGACCTGGGGGCTGCAGGCTTTCCTGCTGCCTTCAGCCTCAAAACCACCCTTTCCCACTTGGCGCCGCGCCAGGCACAAAAATGGCCATATGTCTGTAGATTGGTCCCACGCCCAAAGAGCCAGCAGGGAAAACTATGCCTTGTTCTAAAGCTCTTTGGGAACCGCTTGCGTAGCCCCACACACCTGGGGGCTGCAGGCTTTCCTGCTGCCTTCAGCCTCAAAACCACCCTTTCCCACTTGGCGCCGCGCCAGGCACAAAAATGGCCATATGGCTGGACATTGGTCCCATGCCCAAAGAGCCAGCAGGGAAAACTATGCCTTGTTCTAAAGCTCTTTGGGAACCGCTTGCGTAGCCCCACAGACCTGGGGGCTGCAGGCTTTCCTGCTGCCTTCAGCCTCAAAACCACCCTTTCCCACTTGGTGCCGCGCCAGGCACAAAAATGGCCATATGTATGGAGACTGGTCCCATGCCCAAAGAGCCAGGAGGGAAAACTATGCCTTGTTGTAAAGCTCTTTGGGAACCGCTTGCGTAGCCCCACACACCTGGGGGCTGCAGGCTTTCCTGCTGCCTTCAGCCTCAAAACCACCCTTTCCCACTTGGCGCCACGCCAGGCACAAAAATGGCCATATGTCTGGAGATTGGTCCCACGCCCAAAGAGCCAGCAGGGAAAACTATGCCTTGTTCTAAAGCTCTTTGGGAACCGCTTGCGTAGCCCCACACACCTGGGGGCTGCAGGCTTTCCTGCTGCCTTCAGCCTCAAAACCTCCCTTTCCCACTTGGCACAGCGCCAGGCCCAAAAATGGCCATATGTCTGGAGACTGGTCCCATGCCCAAAGAGCCAGCAGGGAAAACTATGCCTTGTTCTAAAGCTCTTTGGGAACGGCTTGCGTAGCCCCACACACCTGGGGGCTGCAGGCTTTCCTGCTGCCTTCAGCCTCAAAACCACCCTTTCCCACTTGGCGCCGCGCCAGGCACAAAAATGGCCATATGTCTGGAGACTGGTCCCATGCCCAAAGAGCCAGCAGGGAAAACTATGCCTTGTTCTAAAGCTCTTTGGGAACCGCTTGCGTAGCCCCACACACCTGGGGGCTGCAGGCTTTCCTGCTGCCTTCAGCCTCAAAACCACCCTTTCCCACTTGGCGCCGCGCCAGGCACAAAAATGGCCCGATGGCTGGACATTGGTCCCACGCCCAAAGAGCCAGCAGGGAAAACTATGCCTTGTTCTAAAGCTCTTTGGGAACCGCTTGCGTAGCCCCACACACCTGGGGGCTGCAGGCTTTCCTGCTGCCTTCAGCCTCAAAACCACCCTTTCCCACTTGGTGCAGCGCCAGGCACAAAAATGGCCATATGTCTGTAGATTGGTCTTACGCCCAAAGAGCCAGCAGGGAAAACTATGCCTTGTTCTAAAGCTCTTTGGGAACCGCTTGCGTAGCCCCACACACCTGGGGGCTGCAGGCTTTCCTGCTGCCTTCAGCCTCAAAACCACCCTTTCCCACTTGGCGCCGCGCCAGGCATAAAAATGGCCATATGTATGGAGACTGGTCCCATGCCCAAAGAGCCAGCAGGGAAAACTATGCCTTGTTCTAAAGCTCTTTGGGAACCGCTTGCGTAGCCCCACACACCTGGGGGCTGCAGGCTTTCCTGCTGCCTTCAGCCTCAAAACCACCCTTTCCCACTTGGCGCCACGCCAGGCACAAAAATGGCCATATGTCTGGAGATTGGTCCCACGCCCAAAGAGCCAGCAGGGAAAACTATGCCTTGTTCTAAAGCTCTTTGGGAACCGCTTGCGTAGCCCCACACACCTGGGGGCTGCAGGCTTTCCTGCTGCCTTCAGCCTCAAAACCACCCTTTCCCACTTGGCGCCGCGCCAGGCACAAAAATGGCCATATGGCTGGACATTGGTCCCATGCCCAAAGAACCAGCAGGGAAAACTATGCCTTGTTCTAAAGCTCTTTGGGAACCGCTTGCGTAGCCCCACACACCTGGGGGCTGCAGGCTTTCCTGCTGCCTTCAGCCTCAAAACCACCCTTTCCCACTTGGCGCCGCGCCAGGCACAAAAATGGCCATATGTCTGGAGATTGGTCCCACGCCCAAAGAGCCAGCAGGGAAAACTATGCCTTGTTCTAAAGCTCTTTGGGAACCGCTTGAGTAGACCCACAGACCTGGGGGCTGCAGGCTTTCCTGCTGCCTTCAGCCTCAAAACCACCCTTTCCCACTTGGCGCCGCGCCAGGCACAAAAATGGCCATATGTCTGGAGATTGGTCCCACGCCCAAAGAGCCAGCAGGGAAAACTATGCCTTGTTCTAAAGCTCTTTGGGAACCGCTTGCGTAGCCCCACACACCTGGGGGCTGCAGGCTTTCCTGCTGCCTTCAGCCTCAAAACCACCCTTTCCCACTTGGCGCCGCGCCAGGCACAAAAATGGCCATATGGCTGGACATTGGTCCCATGCCCAAAGAGCCAGCAGGGAAAACTATGCCTTGTTCTAAAGCTCTTTGGGAACCGCTTGCGTAGCCCCACAGACCTGGGGGCTGCAGGCTTTCCTGCTGCCTTCAGCCTCAAAACCACCCTTTCCCACTTGGTGCCGCGCCAGGCACAAAAATGGCCATATGTATGGAGACTGGTCCCATGCCCAAAGAGCCAGGAGGGAAAACTATGCCTTGTTGTAAAGCTCTTTGGGAACCGCTTGCGTAGCCCCACACACCTGGGGGCTGCAGGCTTTCCTGCTGCCTTCAGCCTCAAAACCACCCTTTCCCACTTGGCGCCACGCCAGGCACAAAAATGGCCATATGTCTGGAGATTGGTCCCACGCCCAAAGAGCCAGCAGGGAAAACTATGCCTTGTTCTAAAGCTCTTTGGGAACCGCTTGAGTAGACCCACAGACCTGGGGGCTGCAGGCTTTCCTGCTGCCTTCAGCCTCAAAACCTCCCTTTCCCACTTGGCACAGCGCCAGGCCCAAAAATGGCCATATGTCTGGAGACTGGTCCCATGCCCAAAGAGCCAGCAGGGAAAACTATGCCTTGTTCTAAAGCTCTTTGGGAACGGCTTGCGTAGCCCCACACACCTGGGGGCTGCAGGCTTTCCTGCTGCCTTCAGCCTCAAAACCACCCTTTCCCACTTGGCGCCGCGCCAGGCACAAAAATGGCCATATGGCTGGACATTGGTCCCATGCCCAAAGAACCAGCAGGGAAAACTATGCCTTGTTCTAAAGCTCTTTGGGAACCGCTTGCGTAGCCCCACACACCTGGGGGCTGCAGGCTTTCCTGCTGCCTTCAGCCTCAAAACCACCCTTTCCCACTTGGTGCAGCGCCAGGCACAAAAATGGCCATATGTCTGGAGACTGGTCCCATGCCCAAAGAGCCAGCAGGGAAAACTATGCCTTGTTCTAAAGCTCTTTGGGAACCGCTTGCGTAGCCCCACACACCTGGGGGCTGCAGGCTTTCCTGCTGCCTTCAGCCTCAAAACCACCCTTTCCCACTTGGCGCCGCGCCAGGCACAAAAATGGCCCGATGGCTGGACATTGGTCCCACGCCCAAAGAGCCAGCAGGGAAAACTATGCCTTGTTCTAAAGCTCTTTGGGAACCGCTTGCGTAGCCCCACACACCTGGGGGCTGCAGCCTTTCCTGCTGCCTTCAGCCTCAAAACCACCCTTTCCCACTTGGTGCTGCGCCAGGCACAAAAATGGCCATATGGCTGGACATTGGTCCCATGCCCAAAGAACCAGCAGGGAAAACTATGCCTTGTTGTAAAGCTCTTTGGGAACCGCTTGCGTAGCCCCACAGACCTGGGTGCTGCAGTCTTTCCTGCTGCCTTCAGCCTCAAAACCACCCTTTCCCACTTGGCGCCGCGCCAGGCACAAAAATGGCCTTATGGCTGGAGATTGGTCCCACGCCCAAAGAGCCAGCAGGGAAAACTATGCCTTGTTCTAAAGCTCTTTGGGAACCGCTTGCGTAGCCCCACACACCTGGGGGCTGCAGGCTTTCCTGCTGCCTTCAGCCTCAAAACCACCCTTTCCCACTTGGCGCCGCGCCAGGCATAAAAATGGCCATATGGCTGGACATTGGTCCCATGCCCAAAGAGCCAGCAGGGAAAACTATGCCTTGTTCTAAAGCTCTTTGGGAACCGCTTGCGTAGCCCCACACACCTGGGGGCTGCAGGCTTTCCTGCTGCCTTCAGCCTCAAAACCACCCTTTCCCACTTGGCGCCACGCCAGGCACAAAAATGGCCATATGTCTGGAGATTGGTCCCACGCCCAAAGAGCCAGCAGGGAAAACTATGCCTTGTTGTAAAGCTCTTTGGGAACCGCTTGAGTAGCCCCACAGACCTGGGGGCTGCAGGCTTTCCTGCTGCCTTCAGCCTCAAAACAACCCTTTCCCACTTGGCGCCGCGCCAGGCACAAAAATGGCCATATGTCTGGAGATTGGTCCCACGCCCAAAGAGCCAGCAGGGAAAACTATGCCTTGTTCTAAAGCTCTTTGGGAACCGCTTGCGTAGCCCCACACACCTGGGGGCTGCAGGCTTTCCTGCTGCCTTCAGCCTCAAAACCACCCTTTCCCACTTGGCGCCGCGCCAGGCACAAAAATGGCCATATGGCTGGACATTGGTCCCATGCCCAAAGAACCAGCAGGGAAAACTATGCCTTGTTCTAAAGCTCTTTGGGAACCGCTTGCGTAGCCCCACACACCTGGGGGCTGCAGGCTTTCCTGCTGCCTTCAGCCTCAAAACCACCCTTTCCCACTTGGCGCCGCGCCAGGCACAAAAATGGCCATATGTCTGGAGATTGGTCCCACGCCCAAAGAGCCAGCAGGGAAAACTATGCCTTGTTCTAAAGCTCTTTGGGAACCGCTTGAGTAGACCCACAGACCTGGGGGCTGCAGGCTTTCCTGCTGCCTTCAGCCTCAAAACCACCCTTTCCCACTTGGCGCCGCGCCAGGCACAAAAATGGCCATATGTCTGGAGATTGGTCCCACGCCCAAAGAGCCAGCAGGGAAAACTATGCCTTGTTCTAAAGCTCTTTGGGAACCGCTTGCGTAGCCCCACACACCTGGGGGCTGCAGGCTTTCCTGCTGCCTTCAGCCTCAAAACCACCCTTTCCCACTTGGCGCCGCGCCAGGCACAAAAATGGCCATATGGCTGGACATTGGTCCCATGCCCAAAGAGCCAGCAGGGAAAACTATGCCTTGTTCTAAAGCTGTTTGGGAACCGCTTGCGTAGCCCCACAGACCTGGGGGCTGCAGGCTTTCCTGCTGCCTTCAGCCTCAAAACCACCCTTTCCCACTTGGTGCCGCGCCAGGCACAAAAATGGCCATATGTATGGAGACTGGTCCCATGCCCAAAGAGCCAGGAGGGAAAACTATGCCTTGTTGTAAAGCTCTTTGGGAACCGCTTGCGTAGCCCCACACACCTGGGGGCTGCAGGCTTTCCTGCTGCCTTCAGCCTCAAAACCACCCTTTCCCACTTGGCGCCACGCCAGGCACAAAAATGGCCATATGTCTGGAGATTGGTCCCACGCCCAAAGAGCCAGCAGGGAAAACTATGCCTTGTTCTAAAGCTCTTTGGGAACCGCTTGAGTAGACCCACAGACCTGGGGGCTGCAGGCTTTCCTGCTGCCTTCAGCCTCAAAACCTCCCTTTCCCACTTGGCACAGCGCCAGGCCCAAAAATGGCCATATGTCTGGAGACTGGTCCCATGCCCAAAGAGCCAGCAGGGAAAACTATGCCTTGTTCTAAAGCTCTTTGGGAACGGCTTGCGTAGCCCCACACACCTGGGGGCTGCAGGCTTTCCTGCTGCCTTCAGCCTCAAAACCACCCTTTCCCACTTGGCGCCGCGCCAGGCACAAAAATGGCCATATGGCTGGACATTGGTCCCATGCCCAAAGAACCAGCAGGGAAAACTATGCCTTGTTCTAAAGCTCTTTGGGAACCGCTTGCGTAGCCCCACACACCTGGGGGCTGCAGGCTTTCCTGCTGCCTTCAGCCTCAAAACCACCCTTTCCCACTTGGTGCAGCGCCAGGCACAAAAATGGCCATATGTCTGGAGACTGGTCCCATGCCCAAAGAGCCAGCAGGGAAAACTATGCCTTGTTCTAAAGCTCTTTGGGAACCGCTTGCGTAGCCCCACACACCTGGGGGCTGCAGGCTTTCCTGCTGCCTTCAGCCTCAAAACCACCCTTTCCCACTTGGCGCCGCGCCAGGCACAAAAATGGCCCGATGGCTGGACATTGGTCCCACGCCCAAAGAGCCAGCAGGGAAAACTATGCCTTGTTCTAAAGCTCTTTGGGAACCGCTTGCGTAGCCCCACACACCTGGGGGCTGCAGCCTTTCCTGCTGCCTTCAGCCTCAAAACCACCCTTTCCCACTTGGTGCTGCGCCAGGCACAAAAATGGCCATATGGCTGGACATTGGTCCCATGCCCAAAGAACCAGCCGGGAAAACTATGCCTTGTTGTAAAGCTCTTTGGGAACCGCTTGCGTAGCCCCACAGACCTGGGTGCTGCAGTCTTTCCTGCTGCCTTCAGCCTCAAAACCACCCTTTCCCACTTGGCGCCGCGCCAGGCACAAAAATGGCCTTATGGCTGGAGATTGGTCCCACGCCCAAAGAGCCAGCAGGGAAAACTATGCCTTGTTCTAAAGCTCTTTGGGAACCGCTTGAGTAGACACACAGACCTGGGGGCTGCAGGCTTTCCTGCTGCCTTCAGCCTCAAAACAACCCTTTCCCACTTGGCGCCGCGCCAGGCACAAAAATGGCCATATGGCTGGACATTGGTCCCATGCCCAAAGAACCAGCCGGGAAAACTATGCCTTGTTGTAAAGCTCTTTGGGAACCGCTTGCGTAGCCCCACACACCTGGGGGCTGCAGGCTTTCCTGCTGCCTTCAGCCTCAAAACCACCCTTTCCCACTTGGCGCCGCGCCAGGCACAAAAATGGCCATATGTCTGGAGATTGGTCCCACGCCCAAAGACCCAGCAGGGAAAACTATGCCTTGTTCTAAAGCTCTTTGGGAACCGCTTGAGTAGACACACAGACCTGGGGGCTGCAGGCTTTCCTGCTGCCTTCAGCCTCAAAACAACCCTTTCCCACTTGGCGCCACGCCAGGCACAAAAATGGCCATATGTCTGTAGATTGGTCTTACGCCCAAAGAGCCAGCAGGGAAAACTATGCCTTGTTCTAAAGCTCTTTGGGAACCGCTTGCGTAGCCCCACACACCTGGGGGCTGCAGGCTTTCCTGCTGCCTTCAGCCTCAAAACCACCCTTTCCCACTTGGCGCCGCGCCAGGCATAAAAATGGCCATATGTATGGAGACTGGTCCCATGCCCAAAGAGCCAGCAGGGAAAACTATGCCTTGTTCTAAAGCTCTTTGGGAACCGCTTGCGTAGCCCCACACACCTGGGGGCTGCAGGCTTTCCTGCTGCCTTCAGCCTCAAAACCACCCTTTCCCACTTGGCGCCACGCCAGGCACAAAAATGGCCATATGTCTGGAGATTGGTCCCACGCCCAAAGAGCCAGCAGGGAAAACTATGCCTTGTTGTAAAGCTCTTTGGGAACCGCTTGAGTAGCCCCACAGACCTGGGGGCTGCAGGCTTTCCTGCTGCCTTCAGCCTCAAAACAACCCTTTCCCACTTGGCGCCGCGCCAGGCACAAAAATGGCCATATGTCTGGAGATTGGTCCCACGCCCAAAGAGCCAGCAGGGAAAACTATGCCTTGTTCTAAAGCTCTTTGGGAACCGCTTGCGTAGCCCCACACACCTGGGGGCTGCAGGCTTTCCTGCTGCCTTCAGCCTCAAAACCACCCTTTCCCACTTGGCGCCGCGCCAGGCACAAAAATGGCCATATGGCTGGACATTGGTCCCATGACCAAAGAGCCAGCAGGGAAAACTATGCCTTGTTCTAAAGCTCTTTGGGAACCGCTTGCATAGCCCCACACACCTGGGGGCTGCAGGCTTTCCTGCTGCCTTCAGCCTCAAAACCACCCTTTCCCACTTGGCACAGCGCCAGGCCCAAAAATGGCCATATGTCTGGAGACTGGTCCCATGCCCAAAGAGCCAGCAGGGAAAACTATGCCTTGTTCTAAAGCTCTTTGGGAACCGCTTGCGTAGCCCCACACACCTGGGGGCTGCAGGCTTTCCTGCTGCCTTCAGCCTCAAAACCACCCTTTCCCACTTGGCGCCGCGCCAGGCACAAAAGTGGCCATATGGCTGGACATTGGTCCCATGCCCAAAGAACCAGCAGGGAAAACTATGCCTTGTTCTAAAGCTCTTTGGGAACGGCTTGCGTAGCCCCACACACCTGGGGGCTGCAGGCTTTCCTGCTGCCTTCAGCCTCAAAACCACCCTTTCCCACTTGGCGCCGCGCCAGGCACAAAAATGGCCATATGTCTGGAGACTGGTCCCATGCCCAAAGAGCCAGCAGGGAAAACTATGCCTTGTTCTAAAGCTCTTTGGGAACCGCTTGCGTAGCCCCACACACCTGGGGGCTGCAGGCTTTCCTGCTGCCTTCAGCCTCAAAACCACCCTTTCCCACTTGGCGCCGCGCCAGGCACAAAAATGGCCCGATGGCTGGACATTGGTCCCATGCCCAAAGAACCAGTCGGGAAAACTATGCCTTGTTCTAAAGCTCTTTGGGAACCGCTTGCGTAGCCCCACACACCTGGGGGCTGCAGGCTTTCCTGCTGCCTTCAGCCTCAAAACCACCCTTTCCCACTTGGCGCCGCGCCAGGCACAAAAATGGCCATATGGCTGGACATTGGTCCCATGCCCAAAGAACCAGCCGGGAAAACTATGCCTTGTTGTAAAGCTCTTTGGGAACCGCTTGCGTAGCCCCACACACCTGGGGGCTGCAGGCTTTCCTGCTGCCTTCAGCCTCAAAACCACCCTTTCCCACTTGGCGCCGCGCCAGGCACAAAAATGGCCATATGTCTGGAGATTGGTCCCACGCCCAAAGAGCCAGCAGGGAAAACTATGCCTTGTTCTAAAGCTCTTTGGGAACCGCTTGAGTAGACACACAGACCTGGGGGCTGCAGGCTTTCCTGCTGCCTTCAGCCTCAAAACAACCCTTTCCCACTTGGTGCAGCGCCAGGCACAAAAATGGCCATATGGCTGGACATTGGTCCCATGCCCAAAGAACCAGCCGGGAAAACTATGCCTTGTTGTAAAGCTCTTTGGGAACCGCTTGCGTAGCCCCACACACCTGGGGGCTGCAGGCTTTCCTGCTGCCTTCAGCCTCAAAACCACCCTTTCCCACTTGGCGCCGCGCCAGGCACAAAAATGGCCATATGTCTGGGGAATGGTCCCGCACCCAAAGAGCCAGCAGGGAAAACTATGCCTTGTTCTAAAGCTCTTTGGGAACCGCTTGCGTAGCCCCACACACCTGGCGGCTGCAGGCTTTCCTGCTGCCTTCAGCCTCAAAACCACCCTTTCCCACTTGGCGCCGCGCCAGGCATAAAAATGGCCATATGTCTGGAGACTGGTCCCACGCCCAAAGAGCCAGCAGGGAAAACTATGCCTTGTTCTAAAGCTCTTTGGGAACCGCTTGAGTAGACCCACAGACCTGGGGGCTGCAGGCTTTCCTGCTGCCTTCAGCCTCAAAACCACCCTTTCCCACTTGGCGCCGCGCCAGGCACAAAAATGGCCATATGTCTGTAGATTGGTCCCACGCCCAAAGAGCCAACAGGGAAAACTATGCCTTGTTCTAAAGCTCTTTGGGAACCGCTTGCGTAGCCCCACACACCTGGGGGCTGCAGGCTTTCCTGCTGCCTTCAGCCTCAAAACCACCCTTTCCCACTTGGCGCCGCGCCAGGCACAAAAATGGCCATATGTCTGGAGATTGGTCCCACGCCCAAAGAGCCAGCAGGGAAAACTATGCCTTGTTCTAAAGCTCTTTGGGAACCGCTTGCGTAGCCCCACACACCTGGGGGCTGCAGGCTTTCCTGCTGCCTTCAGCCTCAAAACAACCCTTTCCCACTTGGCGCCGTGCCAGGCACAAAAATGGCCCGATGGCTGGACATTGGTCCCATGCCCAAAGAGCCAGCAGGGAAAACTATGCCTTGTTCTAAAGCTCTTTGGGAATCGCTTGCGTAGCCCCACACACCTGTGGGCTGCAGGCTTTCCTGCTGCCTTCAGCCTCAAAACCACCCTTTCCCACTTGGCGCCGCGCCAGGCACAAAAATGGCCATATGTCTGGAGATTGGTCCCACGCCCAAAGAGCCAGCAGGGAAAACTATGCCTTGTTCTAAAGCTCTTTGGGAACCGCTTGCGTAGCCCCACACACCTGGGGGCTGCAGGCTTTCCTGCTGCCTTCAGCCTCAAAACCACCCTTTCCCACTTGGCGCCGCGCCAGGCACAAAAATGGCCATATGTCTGTAGATTGGTCCCACGCCCAAAGAGCCAACAGGGAAAACTATGCCTTGTTCTAAAGCTCTTTGGGAACCGCTTGCGTAGCCCCACACACCTGGGGGCTGCAGGCTTTCCTGCTGCCATCAGCCTCAAAACCACCCTTTCCCACTTGGCGCCGCGCCAGGCACAAAAATGGCCATATGTCTGGAGATTGGTCCCACACCCAAAGAGCCAGCAGGGAAAACTATGCCTTGTTCTAAAGCTCTTTGGGAACCGCTTGCATAGCCCCACACACCTGGGGGCTGCAGGCTTTCCTGCTGCCTTCAGCCTCAAAACCACCCTTTCCCACTTGGCACAGCGCCAGGCACAAAAATGGCCATATGTCTGGAGACTGGTCCCATGCCCAAAGAGCCAGCAGGGAAAACTATGCCTTGTTCTAAAGCTCTTTGGGAACGGCTTGCGTAGCCCCACACACCTGGGGGCTGCAGGCTTTCCTGCTGCCTTCAGCCTCAAAACCACCCTTTCCCACTTGGCGCCGCGCCAGGCACAAAAATGGCCATATGGCTGGACATTGGTCCCATGCCCAAAGAACCAGCAGGGAAAACTATGCCTTGTTCTAAAGCTCTTTGGGAACCGCTTGCGTAGCCCCACACACCTGTGAGCTGCAGGCTTTCCTGCTGCCTTCAGCCTCAAAACCACCCTTTCCCACTTGGCGCAGCGCCAGGCACAAAAATGGCCATATGTCTGGAGACTGGTCCCATGCCCAAAGACCCAGCAGGGAAAACTATGCCTTGTTCTAAAGCTCTTTGGGAACCGCTTGCGTAGCCCCACAGACCTGGGGGCTGCAGGCTTTCCTGCTGCCTTCAGCCTCAAAACAACCCTTTCCCACTTGGCGCCGTGCCAGGCACAAAAATGGCCCGATGGCTGGACATTGGTCCCATGCCCAAAGAGCCAGCAGGGAAAACTATGCCTTGTTCTAAAGCTCTTTGGGAATCGCTTGCGTAGCCCCACACACCTGTGGGCTGCAGGCTTTCCTGCTGCCTTCAGCCTCAAAACCACCCTTTCCCACTTGGCGCCGCGCCAGGCACAAAAATGGCCATATGTCTGGAGATTGGTCCCACGCCCAAAGAGCCAGCAGGGAAAACTATGCCTTGTTCTAAAGCTCTTTGGGAACCGCTTGCGTAGCCCCACAGACCTGGGGGCTGCAGGCTTCCCTGCTGCCTTCAGCCTCAAAACCACCCTTTCCCACTTGGCGCCGCGCCAGGCACAAAAATGGCCATATGGCTGTAGATTGGTCCCACACCCAAAGAGCCAGAAGGGAAAACTATGCCTTGTTCTAAAGCTCTTTGGGAACCGCTTGCGTAGCCCCACACACCTGTGGGCTGCAGGCTTTCCTGCTGCCTTCAGCCTCAAAACCACCCTTTCCCACTTGGCGCCGCGCCAGGCACAAAAATGGCCATATGTCTGGAGACTGGTCCCATGCCCAAAGACCCAGCAGGGAAAACTATGCCTTGTTCTAAAGCTCTTTGGGAACCGCTTGCGTAGCCCCACACACCTGGGGGCTGCAGGCTTTCCTGCTGCCTTCAGCCTCAAAACCACCCTTTCCCACTTGGCGCCGCGCCAGGCACAAAAATGGCCCGATGGCTGGACATTGGTCCCATGCCCAAAGAGCCAGCAGGGAAAACTATGCCTTGTTCTAAAGCTCTTTTGGAACCGCTTGAGTAGACCCACAGACCTGGGGGCTGCAGGCTTTCCTGCTGCCTTCAGCCTCAAAACCACCCTTTCCCACTTGGCGCCGCGCCAGGCACAAAAATGGCCATATGTCTGGAGATTGGTCCCACGCCCAAAGAGCCAGCAGGGAAAACTATGCCTTGTTCTAAAGCTCTTTGGGAACCGCTTGAGTAGACACACAGACCTGGGGGCTGCAGGCTTTCCTGCTGCCTTCAGCCTCAAAACCACCCTTTCCCACTTGGTGCCGCGCCAGGCACAAAAATGGCCATATGTATGGAGACTGGTCCCATGCCCAAAGAGCCAGCAGGGAAAACTACGCCTTGTTCTAAAGCTCTTTGGGAACCGCTTGCGTAGCCCCACACACCTGGGGGCTGCAGGCTTTCCTGCTGCCTTCAGCCTCAAAACCACCCTTTCCCACTTGGCGCCACGCCAGGCACAAAAATGGCCATATGTCTGGAGATTGGTCCCACGCCCAAAGAGCCAGCAGGGAAAACTATGCCTTGTTCTAAAGCTCTTTGGAAACCGCTTGAGTAGACCCACAGACCTGGGGGCTGCAGGCTTTCCTGCTGCCTTCAGCCTCAAAACCACCCTTTCCCACTTGGCGCCGCGCCAGGCACAAAAATGGCCATATGTCTGGAGACTGGTCCCATGCCCAAAGACCCAGCAGGGAAAACTATGCCTTGTTCTAAAGCTCTTTGGGAACCGCTTGCGTAGCCCCACAGACCTGGGGGCTGCAGGCTTTCCTGCTGCCTTCAGCCTCAAAACAACCCTTTCCCACTTGGCGCCGTGCCAGGCACAAAAATGGCCCGATGGCTGGACATTGGTCCCATGCCCAAAGAGCCAGCAGGGAAAACTATGCCTTGTTCTAAAGCTCTTTGGGAATCGCTTGCGTAGCCCCACACACCTGTGGGCTGCAGGCTTTCCTGCTGCCTTCAGCCTCAAAACCACCCTTTCCCACTTGGCGCCGCGCCAGGCACAAAAATGGCCATATGTCTGGAGATTGGTCCCACGCCCAAAGAGCCAGCAGGGAAAACTATGCCTTGTTCTAAAGCTCTTTGGGAACCGCTTGAGTAGACCAACAGACCTGGGGGCTGCAGGCTTTCCTGCTGCCTTCAGCCTCAAAACCACCCTTTCCCACTTGGCGCCGCGCCAGGCACAAAAATGGCCATATGGCTGTAGATTGGTCCCACACCCAAAGAGCCAGCAGGGAAAACTATGCCTTGTTCTAAAGCTCTTTGGGAACCGCTTGCGTAGCCCCACACACCTGTGGGCTGCAGGCTTTCCTGCTGCCTTCAGCCTCAAAACCACCCTTTCCCACTTGGCGCCGCGCCAGGCACAAAAATGGCCATATGGCTGGAGACTGGTCCCATGCCCAAAGAGCCAGCAGGGAAAACTATGCCTTGTTCTAAAGCTCTTTGGGAACCGCTTGCGTAGCCCCACACACCTGGGGGCTGCAGGCTTTCCTGCTGCCTTCAGCCTCAAAACCACCCTTTCCCACTTGGCGCCGCGCCAGGCACAAAAATGGCCCGATGGCTGGACATTGGTCCCATGCCCAAAGAGCCAGCAGGGAAAACTATGCCTTGTTCTAAAGCTCTTTTGGAACCGCTTGCGTAGCCCCACACACCTGTGGGCTGCAGGCTTTCCTGCTGCCTTCAGCCTCAAAACCACCCTTTCCCACTTGGCGCCGCGCCAGGCACAAAAATGGCCATATGTCTGGAGATTGGTCCCACGCCCAAAGAGCCAGCAGGGAAAACTATGCCTTGTTCTAAAGCTCTTTGGGAACCGCTTGAGTAGACACACAGACCTGGGGGCTGCAGGCTTTCCTGCTGCCTTCAGCCTCAAAACCACCCTTTCCCACTTGGCGCCGCGCCACGCACAAAAATGGCCATATGTCTGGAGACTGGTCCCATGCCCAAAGAACCAGCAGGGAAAACTATGCCTTGTTCTAAAGCTCTTTGGGAACCGCTTGCGTAGCCCCACAGACCTGGGGGCTGCAGGCTTTCCTGCTGCCTTCAGCCTCAAAACCACCCTTTCACACATGGCGCCGCGCCACGCACAAAAATGGCCATATGTCTGGAGACTGGTCCCACGCCTAAAAGAGCCAGCAGGGAAAACTATGCCTTGTTCTAAAGCTCTTTGGGAACCGCTTGCGTAGCCCCACACACCTGGGGGCTGTAGGCTTTCCTGCTGCCTTCAGCCTCAAAACCACCCTTTCCCACTTGGCGCCACGCCAGGCACAAAAATGGCCATATGTCTGGAGATTGGTCCCATGCCGTAAGACCCAGCAGGGAAAACTATGCCTTGTTGTAAAGCTCTTTTGGAACCGCTGCGTAGCCCCACAGACCTGGGGGCTGCAGCCTTTCCTGCTGCCTTCAGCCTCAAAACCACACTTTCCCACTTGGCACCACACCAGGCACAAAAATGGCCATATGTCTAGAGATGGGTCCCACGCCCAAAGAGCCAGCAGGGAAAACTATGCCTTGTTCTAAAGCTCTTTGGGAACCGCCTGCGTAGCCCCACACACCTGGGGGCTGCAGGCTTTCCTGCTGCCTTCAGCCTCAAAACCACCCTTTCCCACTTGGCGCCGCGCAGGGCACAAAAATGGCCATATGTCTGGAGAGTGGTCCCACACCCAAAGAGCCAGCAGGGAAAACTATGCCTTGTTCTAAAGCTCTTTGGCAACCGCTTGCGTAGCCCCACACACCTGGGGTCTGCAGGCTTTCCTGCTGCCTTCAGCCTCAAAACCACCCTTTCCCACTTGGTGCTGCGCCAGGCACAAAAATGGCCACATGGCTGGAGACTGGTCCCATCCCGTAAGACCCAGCAGGGAAAACTATGCCTTGTTCTAAAGCTCTTTGGGAACCGCTTGCGTAGCCCCACACACCTGGGGGCTGCAGGCTTTCCTGCTGCCTTCAGCCTCAAAACCACCCTTTCCCACTTGGCGCCGCGCCAGGCCCAAAAATGGCCATATGTCTGGAGACTGGTCCCACGCCC
This sequence comes from Larus michahellis, assembly GCF_964199755.1. NCBI lineage: Eukaryota > Metazoa > Chordata > Aves > Charadriiformes > Laridae > Larus > Larus michahellis. The sequence goes on along the minus strand of NC_133906.1, from coordinate 406,845 downwards.
AAAGAGCCAGCAGGGAAAACTATGCCTTGTTCTAAAGCTCTTTGGGAACCGCTTGCGTAGCCCCACACACCTGGGGGCTGCAGGCTTTCCTGCTGCCTTCAGCCTCAAAACAACCCTTTCCCACTTGGCGCCACGCCAGGCACAAAAATGGCCATATGTCTGGAGACTGGTCCCACGCCCAAAGAGCCAGCAGGGAAAACTCTGCCTTGTTCTAAAGCTCTTTGGCAACCGCTTGCGTAGCCCCACACACCTGGGGGCTGCAGGCCTTCCTGCTGCCTTCAGCCTCAAAACCACCCTTTCCCACTGGGCTCCGCGCCAGGCACAAAAGTGGCCATATGTCTGGAGATTGGTCCCACGCCCAAAGAGCCAGCAGGGAAAACTATGCCTTGTTGTAAAGCTCTGTGGGAACCGCTGCGTAGCCCCACACACCTGGGGGCTGCAGGCTTTCCTGGCGCCTTCAGCCTCAAAACCACCCTTTCCCACTTGGCACCACGCCAGGCACAAAAATGGCCATATGTCTGGAGATTGGTCCCACGCCCAAAGAGCCAGCAGGGAAAACTATGCCTTGTTCTAAAGCTCTTTGGGAACCACTTGCGTAGCCCCACACACCTGGGGGCCGCAGGCCTTCCTGCTGCCTTCAGCCTCAAAACCACCCTTTCCCACTTGGCGTGGCGCCAGCCTCCAAAATCTACATATGTCTGGAGACTGGTCCCACACCCAAAAGACAGCAGGGAAAACTATGCCTTGTTCTAAAGCTCTTTGGGAACCGCTTGCGTAGCCCCACACACCTGGGGGCTGCAGGCCTTCCTGCTGCCTTCAGCCTCAAAACCACCCTTTCCCACTTGGCTCCGCGCCAGGCACAAAATTGGCCATATGTCTGTAGATTGGTCCCACGCCCAAAGAGCCAGCAGGGAAAACTCTGCCTTGTTCTAAAGCTCTTTGGGAACCGCTGCGTAGCCCCACACACCTGGGGGCTGCAGTCTTTCCTGCTGCCTTCAGCCTCAAAACCACCCTTTCCCACTTGGCGCCGCGCCAGGCACAAAAATGGCCCGATGGCTGGACATTGGTCCCATGCCCAAAGAGCCAGCAGGGAAAACTATGCCTTGTTCTAAAGCTCTTTTGGAACCGCTTGCGTAGCCCCACACACCTGTGGGCTGCAGGGTTTCCTGCTGCCTTCAGCCTCAAAACCACCCTTTCCCACTTGGCGCCGCGCCAGGCACAAAAATGGCCATATGTCTGGAGATTGGTCCCACGCCCAAAGAGCCAGCAGGGAAAACTATGCCTTGTTCTAAAGCTCTTTGGGAACCGCTTGAGTAGACACACAGACCTGGGGGCTGCAGGCTTTCCTGCTGCCTTCAGCCTCAAAACCACCCTTTCCCACTTGGCGCCGCGCCACGCACAAAAATGGCCATATGTCTGGAGACTGGTCCCATGCCCAAAGAGCCAGCAGGGAAAACTATGCCTTGTTCTAAAGCTCTTTGGGAACCGCTTGCGTAGCCCCACAGACCTGGGGGCTGCAGGCTTTCCTGCTGCCTTCAGCCTCAAAACCACCCTTTCCCACTTGGCGCCGCGCCACGCACAAAAATGGCCATATGTCTGGAGACTGGTCCCACGCCTAAAAGAGCCAGCAGGGAAAACTATGCCTTGTTCTAAAGCTCTTTGGGAACCGCTTGCGTAGCCCCACACACCTGGGGGCTGCAGGCTTTCCTGCTGCCTTCAGCCTCAAAACCACCCTTTCCCACTTGGCGCCACGCCAGGCACAAAAATGGCCATATGTCTGGAGATTGGTCCCATGCCGTAAGACCCAGCAGGGAAAAGTATGCCTTGTTGTAAAGCTCTTTTGGAACCGCTTGCGTAGCCCCACAGACCTGGGGGCTGCAGCCTTTCCTGCTGCCTTCAGCCTCAAAACCACACTTTCCCACTTGGCACCACACCAGGCACAAAAATGGCCATATGTCTAGAGATGGGTCCCACGCCCAAAGAGCCAGCAGGGAAAACTATGCCTTGTTCTAAAGCTCTTTGGGAACCGCCTGCGTAGCCCCACACACCTGGGGGCTGCAGGCTTTCCTGCTGCCTTCAGCCTCAAAACCACCCTTTCCCACTTGGCGCCGCGCAGGGCACAAAAATGGCCATATGTCTGGAGAGTGGTCCCACACCCAAAGAGCCAGCAGGGAAAACTATGCCTTGTTCTAAAGCTCTTTGGGAACCGCTTGCGTAGCCCCACACACCTGGGGTCTGCAGGCTTTCCTGCTGCCTTCAGCCTCAAAACCACCCTTTCCCACTTGGTGCTGCGCCAGGCACAAAAATGGCCACATGGCTGGAGACTGGTCCCATGCCGTAAGACCCAGCAGGGAAAACTATGCCTTGTTCTAAAGCTCTTTGGGAACCGCTTGCGTAGCCCCACACACCTGGGGGCTGCAGGCTTTCCTGCTGCCTTCAGCCTCAAAACCACCCTTTCCCACTTGGCGCCGCGCCAGGCCCAAAAATGGCCATATGTCTGGAGACTGGTCCCACGCCCAAAGAGCCAGCAGGGAAAACTATGCCTTGTTCTAAAGCTCTTTGGGAACCGCTTGCGTAGCCCCACACACCTGCGGGCTGCAGGCTTTCCTGCTGCCTTCAGCCTCAAAACAACCCTTTCCCACTTGGCGCCACGCCACGCACAAAAATGGCCATATGTCTGGAGACTGGTCCCACGCCCAAAGAGCCAGCAGGGAAAACTCTGCCTTGTTCTAAAGCTCTTTGGCAACCGCTTGCGTAGCCCCACACACCTGGGGGCTGCAGGCCTTCCTGCTGCCTTCAGCCTCAAAACCACCCTTTCCCACTGGGCTCCGCGCCAGGCACAAAAGTGGCCATATGTCTGGAGATTGGTCCCACGCCCAAAGAGCCAGCAGGGAAAACTATGCCTTGTTGTAAAGCTCTGTGGGAACCGCTGCGTAGCCCCACACACCTGGGGGCTGCAGGCTTTCCTGGCGCCTTCAGCCTCAAAACCACCCTTTCCCACTTGGCACCACGCCAGGCACAAAAATGGCCATATGTCTGGAGATTGGTCCCACGCCCAAAGAGCCAGCAGGGAAAACTATGCCTTGTTCTAAAGCTCTTTGGGAACCACTTGCGTAGCCCCACACACCTGGGGGCCGCAGGCCTTCCTGCTGCCTTCAGCCTCAAAACCACCCTTTCCCACTTGGCGTGGCGCCAGCCTCCAAAATCTACATATGTCTGGAGACTGGTCCCACACCCAAAAGACAGCAGGGAAAACTATGCCTTGTTCTAAAGCTCTTTGGGAACCGCTTGCGTAGCCCCACACACCTGGGGGCTGCAGGCCTTCCTGCTGCCTTCAGCCTCAAAACCACCCTTTCCCACTTGGCGCCGCGCCAGGCACAAAATTGGCCATATGTCTGTAGATTGGTCCCACGCCCAAAGAGCCAGCAGGGAAAACTCTGCCTTGTTCTAAAGCTCTTTGGGAACCGCTGCGTAGCCCCACACACCTGGGGGCTGCAGTCTTTCCTGCTGCCTTCAGCCTCAAAACCACCCTTTCCCACTTGGCGCCACGCCAGGCACAAAAATGGCCATATGTCTGGAGACTGGTCCCATGCCCTAAGACCCAGCAGGGAAAACTATGCCTTGTTCTAAAGCTCTTTGGGAACCGCTTGCGTAGCCCCACAGACCTGGGGGCTGCAGGCTTTCCTGCTGCCTTCAGCCTCAAAACCACACTTTCCCACTTGGCGCCGCGCCAGGCGCAAAAATGGCCATATGGCTGGAGACTGGTCCCACACCCAAGAGCCAGCAGGGAAAACTATGTCTTCTTCTAAAGCTCTTTGGGAACCGCTTGCGTAGCCCCACAGACCTGGGGACTGCAGGCTTTCCTGGCGCCTTCAGCCTCAAAACCACCCTTTCCCACTTGGCACCACGCCAGGCACAAAAATGGCCATATGTCTGGAGATTGGTCCCACGCCCAAAGAGCCAGCAGGGAAAACTATGCCTTGTTCTAAAGCTCTTTGGGAACCACTTGCGTAGCCCCACACACCTGGGGGCCGCAGGCCTTCCTGCTGCCTTCAGCCTCAAAACCACCCTTTCCCACTTGGCGTGGCGCCAGCCTCCAAAATCTACATATGTCTGGAGACTGGTCCCACACCCAGAAGGCAGCAGGGAAAACTATGCCTTGTTCTAAAGCTCTTTGGGAACCGCTTGCGTAGCCCCACACACCTGCAGGCTGCAGGGTTTCCTGCTGCCTTCAGCCTCAAAACCACCCTTTCCCACTTGGCGCCAAGCCAGGCACAAAAATGGCCATATGTCTGGAGACTGGTCCCACGCCCAAAGAGCCAGCAGGGAAAACTATGCCTTGTTCTAAAGCTCTTTGGGAACAGCTTGCGTAGCCCCACACACCTGGGGGCTGCAGGCTTTCCTGCTGCCTTCAGCCTCAAAACCACCCTTTCCCACTTGGTGCCGCGCCAGGCAAAAAAATGGCCATATGGCTGGAGATTGGTCCCAGGCCCAAAGAGCCAGCAGGGAAAACTATGCCTTGTTGTAAAGCTCTTTGGGAACCGCTGCGTAGCCCCACACACCTGCAGGCTGCAGGCTTTCCTGCTGCCTTCAGCCTCAAAACCACCCTTTCCCACTTGGCGCCCCGCCAGGCACAAAAATGTCCATATGTCTAGAGATGGGTCCCACGCCCAAAGAGCCAGCAGGGAAAACTATGCCTTGTTCTAAAGCTCTTTGGGAACCGCTTGCGTAGCCCCACACACCTGGGGGCTGCAGGCCTTCCTGCTGCCTTCAGCCTCAAAACCACCCTTTCCCACTTGGCTCCGCGCCAGGCACAAAAGTGGCCATATGTCTGTAGATTGGTCCCAAGCCCAAAGAGCCAGCAGGGAAAACTCTGCCTTGTTCTAAAGCTCTTTGGGAACCGCTGCGTAGCCCCACACACCTGGGGGCTGCAGTCTTTCCTGCTGCCTTCAGCCTCAAAACCACCCTTTCCCACTTGGCACCACGCCAGGCACAAAAATGGCCATATGTCTGGAGACTGGTCCCACGCCCAAAGAGCCAGCAGGGAAAACTATGCCTTGTTCTAAAGCTCTTTGGGAACCGCTTGCGTAGCCCCACACACCTGGGGGCTGCAGGCTTTCCTGCTGCCTTCAGCCTCAAAACCACCCTTTCCCACTTGGTGCCGCGCTATGCAAAAAAATGGCAATATGGCTGGAGATTGGTCCCACGCCCAAATAGCCAGCAGGGAAAACTATGCCTTGTTGGAAATCTCTTTTGGAACCGCTGCGTAGCCCCACAGACCTGGGGGCTGCAGGCTTTCCTGCTGCCTTCAGGCTCAAAACCACCCTTTCCCACTTGGCTCCGCGCCAGGCACAAAAGTGGCCATATGTCTAGAGATGGGTCCCACGCCCAAAGAGCCAGCAGGGAAAACTATGCCTTCTTCTAAAGCTCTTTGGGAACCGCTTGCGTAGCCCCACAGACCTGGGGGCTGCAGGCTTTCCTGCTGCCTTCAGCCTCAAAACCACCCTTTCCCACTTGGCGCCACGCCAGGCACAAAAATGGCCATATGTCTGGAGATTGGTCCCACGACCAAGAGCCAGCAGGGAAAACTCTGCCTTGTTCTAAAGCTCTTTGGGAACCGCTTGCGTAGCCCCACACACCACAGGGGCTGCTCTGTCTGGAGACTGGTCCCACGCCCAAAGACCCAGCAGGGAAAACTATCCCTTGTTCTAAAGCTCTTTGGGAACCGCTTGCGTAGCCCCACACACCTGGGGGCCGCAGGCCTTCCTGCTGCCTTCAGCCTCAAAACCACCCTTTCCCACTTGGCGTGGCACCAGCCTCCAAAATCTATATATGTCTGGAGACTGGTCCCACACCCAAAAGGCAGCAGGGAAAACTATGCCTTGTTCTAAAGCTCTTTGGGAACCGCTTGCGTAGCCCCACACACCTGGGGGCTGCAGGCTTTCCTGCTGCCTTCAGCCTCAAAACCACCCTTTCCCACTTGGCGCCGCGCCAGGCACAAAAATGGCCATATGGCTGGAGACTGGTCCCACGCCCAAAGAGCCAGCAGGGAAAACTATGCCTTGTTCTAAAGCTCTTTGGGAACCGCTTGCGTAGCCCGAAACACCTGGGGGCTGCAGGCTTTCCTGCTGCCTTCAGCCTCAAAACCACCCTTTCCCACTTGGTGCCGCGCCAGGCAAAAAAATGGCCATATGTCTGGAGATTGGTCCCACGCCCAAAGAGCCAGCAGGGAAAACTATGCCTTCATCTAAAGCTCTTTGGGAACCGCTTGCGTAGCCCCACACACCTGGGGGCTGCAGGCCTTCCTGCTGCCTTCAGCCTCAAAACCACCCTTTCCCACTTGGCGTGGCGCCAGCCTCCAAAATCTATATATGTCTGGAGACTGGTCCCACACCCAAAAGGCAGCAGGGAAAACTATGCCTTGTTCTAAAGCTCTTTGGGAACCGCTTGCGTAGCCCCACACACCTGGGGGCTGCAGTCTTTCCTGCTGCCTTCAGCCTCAAAACCACCCTTTCCCACTTGGCGCCACGCCAGGCACAAAAATGGCCATATGTCTGGAGATTGGTCCCACGACCAAGAGCCAGCAGGGAAAACTCTGCCTTGTTCTAAAGCTCTTTGGGAACCGCTTGCGTAGCCCCACACACCACGGGGGCTGCTCTGTCTGGAGACTGGTCCCACGCCAAAGAGCCAGCAGGGAAAACTATGCCTTGTTCTAAAGCTCTTTGGGAACCGCTTGCGTAGCCCCACACACCTGGGGGCTGCAGGCTTTCCTGCTGCCTTCAGCCTCAAAACCACCCTTTCCCACTTGGCGCCGCGCCAGGCACAAAAGTGGCCAGATGGCTGGACATTGGTCCCACGCCCAAAGAGCCAGCAGGGAAAACTATGCCTTGTTCTAAAGCTCTTTGGGAACCGCTTGCGTAGCCCCACACACCTGGGGGCTGCAGGCCTTCCTGCTGCCTTCAGCCTCAAAACCACCCTTTCCCACTTAGCTCCGCGCCAGGCACAAAAGTGGCCATATGTCTGTAGATTGGTCCCACGCCCAAAGAGCCAGCAGGGAAAACTATGCCTTCTTCTAAAGCTCTGTGGGAACCGCTGCGTAGCCCCACACACCTGGGGGCTGCAGTCTTTCCTGTTGCCTTCAGCCTCAAAACCACCCTTTCCCACTTGGCGCCACGCCAGGCACAAAAATGGCCATATGTCTGGAGACTGGTCCCATGCCGTAAGACCCAGCAGGGAAAACTATGCCTTGTTCTAAAGCTCTTTGGGAACCGCTTGCGTAGCTCCACAGACCTGGGGGCTGCAGGCTTTCCTGCTGCCTTCAGCCTCAAAACCACCCTTTCCCACTTGGCGCCGCGCCAGGCACAAAAATGGCCATATGGCTGGAGACTGGTCCCACACCCAAAAGGCAGCAGGGAAAACTATGTCTTCTTCTAAAGCTCTTTGGGAACCGCTTGCGTAGCCCCACAGACCTGTGGGCTGCAGGCTTTCCTGGCGCCTTCAGCCTCAAAACCACCCTTTCCCACTTGGCACCACGCCAGGCAGAAAAATGGCCATATGTCTGGAGACTGGTCCCACACCCAAAGAGCCAGCAGGGAAAACTATGCCTTGTTCTAAAGCTCTTTGGGAACCACTTACGTAGCCCCACACACCTGGGGGCCGCAGGCCTTCCTGCTGCCTTCAGCCTCAAAACCACCCTTTCCCACTTGGCGTGGCGCCAGCCTCCAAAATCTATATATGTCTGGAGACTGGTCCCACACCCAAAAGGCAGCAGGGAAAACTATGGCTTGTTCTAAAGCTCTTTGGCAACCGCTTGCGTAGCCCCACAGACCTGGGGGCTGCAGGCTTTCCTGCTGCCTTCAGCCTCAAAACCACCCTTTCCCACTTGGCTCCGCGCCAGGCACAAAAGTGGCCAGATGGCTGGACATTGGTCCCACGCCCAAAGAGCCAGCAGGGAAAACTATGCCTTGTTCTAAAGCTCTGTGGGAACCGCTGCGTAGCCCCACACACCTGGGGGCTGCAGGCTTTCCTGCTGCCTTCAGCCTCAAAACCACCCTTTCCCACTTGGCGCCACGCCAGGCACAAAAATGGCCATATGTCTGGAGATTGGTCCCACGACCAAGAGCCAGCAGGGAAAACTCTGCCTTGTTCTAAAGCTCTTTGGGAACCGCATGCGTAGCCCCACACACCACGGGGGCTGCTCTGTCTGGAGACTGGTCCCACGCCAAAGAGCCAGGAGGGAAAACTATGCCTTATTCTAAAGCTCTTTGGGAACCGCTTGCGTAGCCCCACACACCTGGGGGCCGCAGGCTTTCCTGCTGCCTTCAGCCTCAAAACCACCCTTTCCCACTTGGTGCCGCGCCAGGCAAAAAAAAGGCAATATGGCTGGAGATTGGTCCCAGGCCCAAAGAGCCAGCAGGGAAAACTATGCCTTGTTGTAAAGCTCTTCTGGAACCGCTGCGTAGCCCCACAGACCTGGGGGCTGCAGTCTTTCCTGCTGCCTTCAGCCTCAAAACCACCCTTTCCCACTTGGCTCCGCGCCAGGCACAAAAGTGGCCAGATGGCTGGACATTGGTCCCACGCCCAAAGAGCCAGCAGGGAAAACTATGCCTTGTTCTAAAGCTCTTTGGGAACCACTTGCGTAGCCCCACACACCTGGGGGCCGCAGGCCTTCCTGCTGCCTTCAGCCTCAAAACCACCCTTTCCCACTTGGCGTGGCACCAGCCTCCAAAATCTATATATGTCTGGAGACTGGTCCCACACCCAAAAGGCAGCAGGGAAAACTATGCCTTGTTCTAAAGCTCTTTGGGAACCGCTTGCGTAGCCCCACACACCTGGGGGCTGCAGGCTTTCCTGCTGCCTTCAGCCTCAAAACCACCCTTTCCCACTTGGCGCCGCGCCAGGCACAAAAATGGCCATATGGCTGGAGACTGGTCCCACGCCCAAAGAGCCAGCAGGGAAAACTATGCCTTGTTCTAAAGCTCTTTGGGAACCGCTTGCGTAGCCCGAAACACCTGGGGGCTGCAGGCTTTCCTGCTGCCTTCAGCCTCAAAACCACCCTTTCCCACTTGGTGCCGCGCCAGGCAAAAAAATGGCCATATGTCTGGAGATTGGTCCCACGCCCAAAGAGCCAGCAGGGAAAACTATGCCTTCATCTAAAGCTCTTTGGGAACCGCTTGCGTAGCCCCACACACCTGGGGGCTGCAGGCCTTCCTGCTGCCTTCAGCCTCAAAACCACCCTTTCCCACTTGGCGTGGCGCCAGCCTCCAAAATCTATATATGTCTGGAGACTGGTCCCACACCCAAAAGGCAGCAGGGAAAACTATGCCTTGTTCTAAAGCTCTTTGGGAACCGCTTGCGTAGCCCCACACACCTGGGGGCTGCAGTCTTTCCTGCTGCCTTCAGCCTCAAAACCACCCTTTCCCACTTGGCGCCACGCCAGGCACAAAAATGGCCATATGTCTGGAGATTGGTCCCACGACCAAGAGCCAGCAGGGAAAACTCTGCCTTGTTCTAAAGCTCTTTGGGAACCGCTTGCGTAGCCCCACACACCACGGGGGCTGCTCTGTCTGGAGACTGGTCCCACGCCAAAGAGCCAGCAGGGAAAACTATGCCTTGTTCTAAAGCTCTTTGGGAACCGCTTGCGTAGCCCCACACACCTGGGGGCTGCAGGCTTTCCTGCTGCCTTCAGCCTCAAAACCACCCTTTCCCACTTGGCGCCGCGCCAGGCACAAAAGTGGCCAGATGGCTGGACATTGGTCCCACGCCCAAAGAGCCAGCAGGGAAAACTATGCCTTGTTCTAAAGCTCTTTGGGAACCGCTTGCGTAGCCCCACACACCTGGGGGCTGCAGGCCTTCCTGCTGCCTTCAGCCTCAAAACCACCCTTTCCCACTTAGCTCCGCGCCAGGCACAAAAGTGGCCATATGTCTGTAGATTGGTCCCACGCCCAAAGAGCCAGCAGGGAAAACTATGCCTTCTTCTAAAGCTCTGTGGGAACCGCTGCGTAGCCCCACACACCTGGGGGCTGCAGTCTTTCCTGCTGCCTTCAGCCTCAAAACCACCCTTTCCCACTTGGCGCCACGCCAGGCACAAAAATGGCCATATGTCTGGAGACTGGTCCCATGCCGTAAGACCCAGCAGGGAAAACTATGCCTTGTTCTAAAGCTCTTTGGGAACCGCTTGCGTAGCTCCACAGACCTGGGGGCTGCAGGCTTTCCTGCTGCCTTCAGCCTCAAAACCACCCTTTCCCACTTGGCGCCGCGCCAGGCACAAAAATGGCCATATGGCTGGAGACTGGTCCCACACCCAAAAGGCAGCAGGGAAAACTATGTCTTCTTCTAAAGCTCTTTGGGAACCGCTTGCGTAGCCCCACAGACCTGTGGGCTGCAGGCTTTCCTGGCGCCTTCAGCCTCAAAACCACCCTTTCCCACTTGGCACCACGCCAGGCAGAAAAATGGCCATATGTCTGGAGACTGGTCCCACACCCAAAGAGCCAGCAGGGAAAACTATGCCTTGTTCTAAAGCTCTTTGGGAACCACTTACGTAGCCCCACACACCTGGGGGCCGCAGGCCTTCCTGCTGCCTTCAGCCTCAAAACCACCCTTTCCCACTTGGCGTGGCGCCAGCCTCCAAAATCTATATATGTCTGGAGACTGGTCCCACACCCAAAAGGCAGCAGGGAAAACTATGGCTTGTTCTAAAGCTCTTTGGCAACCGCTTGCGTAGCCCCACAGACCTGGGGGCTGCAGGCTTTCCTGCTGCCTTCAGCCTCAAAACCACCCTTTCCCACTTGGCTCCGCGCCAGGCACAAAAGTGGCCAGATGGCTGGACATTGGTCCCACGCCCAAAGAGCCAGCAGGGAAAACTATGCCTTGTTCTAAAGCTCTGTGGGAACCGCTGCGTAGCCCCACACACCTGGGGGCTGCAGGTTTTCCTGCTGCCTTCAGCCTCAAAACCACCCTTTCCCACTTGGCGCCACGCCAGGCACAAAAATGGCCATATGTCTGGAGATTGGTCCCACGACCAAGAGCCAGCAGGGAAAACTCTGCCTTGTTCTAAAGCTCTTTGGGAACCGCATGCGTAGCCCCACACACCACGGGGGCTGCTCTGTCTGGAGACTGGTCCCACGCCAAAGAGCCAGGAGGGAAAACTATGCCTTATTCTAAAGCTCTTTGGGAACCGCTTGCGTAGCCCCACACACCTGGGGGCTGCAGGCTTTCCTGCTGCCTTCAGCCTCAAAACCACCCTTTCCCACTTGGTGCCGCGCCAGGCAAAAAAAAGGCAATATGGCTGGAGATTGGTCCCAGGCCCAAAGAGCCAGCAGGGAAAACTATGCCTTGTTGTAAAGCTCTTCTGGAACCGCTGCGTAGCCCCACAGACCTGGGGGCTGCAGTCTTTCCTGCTGCCTTCAGCCTCAAAACCACCCTTTCCCACTTGGCTCCGCGCCAGGCACAAAAGTGGCCAGATGGCTGGACATTGGTCCCACGCCCAAAGAGCCAGCAGGGAAAACTATGCCTTGTTCTAAAGCTCTGTGGCAACCGCTGCGTAGCCCCACACACCTGGGGGCTGCAGGCTTTCCTGCTGCCTTCAGCCTCAAAACCACCCTTTCCCACTTGGCGCCACGCCAGGCACAAAAATGGCCATATGTCTGGAGATTGGTCTCACGACCAAGAGCCAGCAGGGAAAACTCTGCCTTGTTCTAAAGCTCTTTGGGAACCGCTTGCGTAGCCCCACACACCACGGGGGCTGCTCTGTCTGGAGACTGGTCCCACGCCAAAGAGCCAGCAGGGAAAACTATGCCTTGTTCTAAAGCTCTTTGGGAACCGCTTGCGTAGCCCCACACACCTGGGGGCTGCAGGCTTTCCTGCTGCCTTCAGCCTCAAAACCACCCTTTCCCACTTGGTGCCGCGCTACGCAAAAAAATGGCCATATGTCTGGAGATTGGTCCCACGCCCAAACAGCCAGCAGGGAAAACTATGCCTTGTTCTAAAGCTCTTTCGGAACCGCTTGCGTAGCCCCACACACCTGGGGGCTGCAGGCTTTCCTGCTGCCTTCAGCCTCAAAACAACCCTTTCCCACTTGGCGCCACGCCAGGCACAAAAATGGCCATATGTCTGGAGATTGGTGCCACGCCCAAAGAGCCAGCAGAGAAAAGTATGCCTTGTTCTAAAGCTCTTTGGGAACCGCTTGCGTAGCCCCACACACCTGGGGGCTGCAGGCTTTCCTGCTGCCTTCAGCCTCAAAACCACCCTTTCCCACTTGACGCCGCGCCAGGCACAAAAAAGGCCATATGTCTGGAGACTGGTCCCATGCCCAAAGAGCCAGCAGGGAAAACTCTGCCTTGTTCTAAAGCTCTTTGGGAACCGCTTGCGTAGCCCCACACACCACGGGGGCTGCTCTGTCTGGAGACTGGTCCCATGCCCAAAGACCCAGCAGGGAAAATTATCCCTTGTTCTAAAGGTCTTTGGGAACCGCTTGCGTACCCCACACACCTGGGGGCTGCAGGCTTTCCTGCTGCCTTCAGCCTCAAAACCACCCTTTCCCACTTGGCGCCGCGCAACGCACAAAAATGGCCATATGTCTGGAGACTGGTCCCAGGCCCAAAGAGCGAGCAGGGAAAACTCTGCCTTCTTGTAAAGCTCTTTGGGAACCGCTTGCGTAGCCCCACACACCACGGGGGCTGCTCTGTCTGGAGACTGGTCCCACGCCCAAAGACCCAGCAGGGAAAACTATGCCTTGTTCTAAAGCTCTTTGGGAACCGCTTGCGTAGCCCCACACCTGGGGGCTGCAGGCTTTCCTGCTGCCTTCAGCCTCAAAACCACCCTTTCCCACTTGGCTCCGCGCCAGGCACAAAAATGGCCATATGTCTGGAGATTGGTCCCACGCCCAAAGAGCCAGGAGCGAAAACTATGTCTTCTTCTAAAGCTCTTTGGGAACCGCTTGCGTAGCCCCACAGAGCTGCGGGCTGCAGGGTTTCCTGCTGCCTTCAGCCTCAAAACCACCCTTTCCCACTTGGTGCCGCGCCAGGCAAAAAAATGGCCATATGTCTAGAGACTGGTCCCACGCCCAAAGAGCCAGCAGGGAAAACTATGCCTTCATCTAAAGCTCTTTGGGAACCGCTGCGTAGCCCCACACACCTGGGGGCCGCAGGCTTTCCTGCTGCCTTCAGCCTCAAAACCACCCTTTCCCACTTGGCGCCACGCCAGGCACAAAAATGGCCATATGTCTGGAGACTGGTCCCATGCCGTAAGACCCAGCAGGGAAAACTATGCCTTGTTCTAAAGCTCTTTGGGAACCGCTTGCGTAGCCCCACACACCTGGGGGCTGCAGGCTTTCCTGCTGCCTTCAGCCTCAAAACCACCCTTTCCCACTTGGCTCCGCGCCAGGCACAAAAGTGGCCATATGTCTAGAGATGGGTCCCACGCCCAAAGAGCCAGCAGGGAAAACTATGCCTTGTTCTAAAGCTCTTTGGGAACCGCTTGCGTAGCCCCACAGACCTGGGGGCTGCAGGCTTTCCTGCTGCCTTCGGCCTCAAAACCACCCTTTCCCACTTGGCGCCACGCCAGGCACAAAAATGGCCATATGTCTGGAGACTGGTCCCACGACCAAGAGCCAGCAGGGAAAACTCTGCCTTGTTCTAAAGCTCTTTGGGAACCGCTTGCGCAGCCCCACACACCACGGGGGCTGCTCTGTCTGGAGACTGGTCCCACGCCAAAGAGCCAGCAGGGAAAACTATGCCTTGTTCTAAAGCTCTTTCGGAACCGCTTGCGTAGCCCCACACACCTGGGGGCTGCAGGCTTTCCTGCTGCCTTCAGCCTCAAAACAACCCTTTCCCACTTGGCGCCGCGCCAGGCACAAAAATGGCCATATGTCTGGAGATTGGTGCCACGCCCAAAGAGCCAGCAGGGAAAACTATGCCTTGTTCTAAAGCTCTTTGGGAACCGCTTGCGTAGCCCCACACACCTGCGGGCTGCAGGCTTTCCTGCTGCCTTCAGCCTCAAAACCACCCTTTCCCACTTGACGCCGCGCCAGGCACAAAAAAGGCCATATGTCTGGAGACTGGTCCCATGCCCAAAGAGCCAGCAGGGAAAACTCTGCCTTGTTCTAAAGCTCTTTGGGAACCGCTTGCCTAGCCCCACACACCACGGGGGCTGCTCTGTCTGGAGACTGGTCCCATGCCCAAAGACCCAGCAGGGAAAATTATCTTTTGTTCTAAAGCTCTTTGGGAACCGCTTGCGTAGCCCCACACACCTGGGGGCTGCAGGCTTTCCTGCTGCCTTCAGCCTCAAAACCACCCTTTCCCACTTGGCGCCAAGCCAGGCACAAAAGTGGCCAGATGGCTGGACATTGGTCCCACGCCCAAAGAGCCAGCAGGGAAAACTCTGCCTTGTTCTAAAGCTCTTTGGGAACCGCTTGCGTAGCCCCACACACCACGGGGGCTGCTCTGTCTGGAGACTGGTCCCACGCCAAAGAGCCAGCAGGGAAAACTATGCCTTGTTCTAAAGCTCTTTGGGAACCGCTTGCGTAGCCCCACACACCTGGGGGCTGCAGGCTTTCCTGCTGCCTTCAGCCTCAAAACCACCCTTTCCCACTTGGTGCCGCGCTACGCAAAAAAATGGCAATATGGCTGGAGATTGGTCCCAGGCCCAAAGAGCCAGCAGGGAAAACTATGCCTTGTTGTAAAGCTCTTTTGGAACCGCTGCGTAGCCCCACAGACCTGGGGGCTGCAGGCCTTCCTGCTGCCTTCAGCCTCAAAACCACCCTTTCCCACTTGGCTCCGCGCCAGGAACAAAAGTGGCCATATGTCTAGAGATGGGTCCCACGCCCAAAGAGCCAGCAGGGAAAACTATGCATTGTTCTAAAGCTCTTTGGGAACCGCTTGCGTAGCCCCACACACCTGGGGGCTGCAGGCTTTCCTGCTGCCTTCAGCCTCAAAACCACCCTTTCCCACTTGGCGCCACGCCAGGCACAAAAATGGCCATATGTCTGGAGACTGGTCCCACGACCAAGAGCCAGCAGGGAAAACTCTGCCTTGTTCTAAAGCTCTTTGGGAACCGCTTGCGCAGCCCCACACACCACGGGGGCTGCTCTGTCTGGAGACTGGTCCCACGCCAAAGAGCCAGCAGGGAAAACTATGCCTTGTTCTAAAGCTCTTTCGGAACCGCTTGCGTAGCCCCACACACCTGGGGGCTGCAGGCTTTCCTGCTGCCTTCAGCCTCAAAACAACCCTTTCCCACTTGGCGCCGCGCCAGGCACAAAAATGGCCATATGTCTGGAGTTTGGTGCCACGCCCAAAGAGGCAGCAGGGAAAACTATGCCTTGTTCTAAAGCTCTTTGGGAACCGCTTGCGTAGCCCCACACACCTGGGGGCTGCAGGCTTTCCTGCTGCCTTCAGCCTCAAAACCACCCTTTCCCAATTGACGCTGCGCCAGGCACAAAAATGGCCATATGTCTGGAGACTGGTCCCATGCCCAAAGAGCCAGCAGGGAAAACTCTGCCTTGTTCTAAAGCTCTTTGGGAACCGCTTGCGTAGCCCCACACACCACGGGGGCTGCTCTGTCTGGAGACTGGTCCCATGCCCAAAGACCCAGCAGGGAAAATTATCCCTTGTTCTAAAGCTCTTTGGGAACCGCTTGCGTAGCCCCACACACCTGGGGGCTGCAGGCTTTCCTGCTGCCTTCAGCCTCAAAACCACCCTTTCCCACTTGGCACCAAGCCAGGCACAAAAATGGCCATATGTCTGGAGACTGGTCCCACGCCCAAAGAGCCAGGAGCGAAAACTATGTCGTCTTCTAAAGCTCTTTGGGAACCACTTGCGTAGCCCCACAGAGCTGCGGGCTGCAGGCTTTCCTGCTGCCTTCAGCCTCAAAACCACCCTTTCCCACTTGGTGCCGCGCCAGGCAAAAAAATGGCCATATGTCTAGAGACTGGTCCCACGCCCAAAGACCCAGCAGGGAAAACTATGCCTTCATCTAAAGCTCTTTGGGAACCGCTGCGTAGCCCCACACACCTGGGGGCTGCAGGCTTTCCTGCTGCCTTCAGCCTCAAAACCACCCTTTCCCACTTGGCGCCACGCCAGGCACAAAAATGGCCATATGTCTGGAGACTGGTCCCATGCCGTAAGACCCAGCAGGGAAAACTATGCCTTGTTCTAAAGCTCTTTGGGAACCGCTTGCGTAGCCCCACACACCTGGGGGCTGCAGGCTTTCCTGCTGCCTTCAGCCTCAAGACCACCCTTTCCCACTTGGCGCCGCGCCAGGCACAAAAATGGCCATATGGCTGGAGACTGGTCCCACACCCAACAGCCAGCAGGGAAAACTGTGCCTTGTTCTAAAGCTCTTTGGGAACCGCTTGCGTAGCCCCACACACCTGGGGGCTGCAGGCTTTCCTGGTGCCTTCAGCCTCAAAACCACCGTTTCCCACTTGGCACCACGCCAGGCACAAAAATGGCCATATGTCTGGAGATTGGTCCCACGCCCAAAGAGCCAGCAGGGAAAACTATGCCTTGTTCTAAAGCTCTTTGGGAACCACTTGCGTAGCCCCACACACCTGGGGGCCGCAGGCCTTCCTGCTGCCTTCAACCTCAAAACCACCCTTTCCCACTTGGCGTGGCGCCAGCCTCCAAAATCTATATATGTCTGGAGACTGGTCCCACACCCAAAAGGCAGCAGGGAAAACTATGCCTTGTTCTAAAGCTCTTTGGGAACCGCTTGCGTAGCCCCACACACCTGGGGGCTGCAGGCTTTCCTGCTGCCTTCAGCCTCAAAACCACCCTTTCCCACTTGGTGCCGCGCCACGCAAAAAAATGGCAATATGGCTGGAGATTGGTCCCAGGCCCAAAGAGCCAGCAGGGAAAACTATGCCTTGTTGTAAAGCTCTTTTGGAACCGCTGCGTAGCCCCACAGACCTGGGGGCTGCAGGCTTTCCTGCTGCCTTCAGGCTCAAAACCACCCTTTCCCACTTGGCTCCGCGCCAGGCACAAAAATGGCCATATGTCTAGAGATGGGTCCCACGCCCAAAGAGCCAGTAGGGAAAACTATGCCTTGTTCTAAAGCTCTTTGGGAACCGCTTGCGTAGCCCCACACACCTGGGGGCTGCAGGCCTTCCTGCTGCCTTCAGCCTCAAAACCACCCTTTCCCACTTGGCTCCGCGCCAGGCACAAAAGTGGCCAGATGGCTGGACATTGGTCCCACGCCCAAAGAGCCAGCAGGGAAAACTATGCCTTGTTCTAAAGCTCTTTGGGAACCGCTTGCGTAGCCCCACACACCTGCGGGGGCTGCTCTGTCTGGAGACTGGTCCCACGCCAAAGAGCCAGCAGGGAAAACTATGCCTTGTTCTAAAGCTCTTTGGGAACCGCTTGCGTAGCCCCACACACCTGGGGGCTGCAGGCTTTCCTGCTGCCTTCAGCCTCAAAACAACCCTTTCCCACTTGGCGCCGCGCCAGGCACAAAAATGGCCATATGTCTGGAGATTGGTCCCACGCCCAAAGAGCCAGCAGGGAAAACTATGCCTTGTTCTAAAGCTCCTTTGGAACCGCTGCGTAGCCCCACACACCTGGGGGCTGCAGGCTTTCCTGCTGCCTTCAGGCTCAAAACCACCCTTTCCCACTTGGCACCACGCCAGGCACAAAAATGGCCATATGTCTAGAGATGGGTCCCAGGCCCAAAGAGCCAGCAGGGAAAACTCTGCCTTGTTCTAAAGCTCTTTGGGAACCGCTTGCTTAGCCCCACACACCACGGGGGCTGCTCTGTCTGGAGACTGGTCCCACGCCAAAGAGCCAGCAGGGAAAACTCTGCCTTGTTCTAAAGCTCTTTGGGAACCGCTTGCGTAGCCCCACACACCACGGGGGCTGCTCTGTCTGGAGACTGGTCCCACGCCCAAAGAGCCAGCAGGGAAAACTATGCCTTGTTCTAAAGCTCTTTGGGAACCGCTTGCGTAGCCCCACACCTGCGGGCTGCAGGCTTTCCTGCTGCCTTCAGCCTCAAAACCACCCTTTCCCACTTGGCGCCGCGCCAGGCACAAAAATGGCCATATGTCTGGAGACTGGTCCCACGCCCAAAGAGCCAGGAGGGAAAACTATGTCTTCTTCTAAAGCTCTTTGGGAACCGCTTGCGTAGCCCCACACACCTGGGGGCTGCAGGCTTTCCTGCTGCCTTCAGCCTCAAAACCACCCTTTCCCACTTGGTGCCGCGCCAGGCAAAAAAATGGCCACATGGCTGGAGATTGGTCCCACGCCCAAAGAGCCAGCAGGGAAAATTATGCCTTGTTCTAAAGCTCTTTGGGAACCGCTGCGTAGCCCCACACACCTGGGGGCTGCAGGCTTTCCTGCTGCCTTCAGCCTCAAAACCACCCTTTCACACTTGGCGCCACGCCAGGCACAAAAATGGCCATATGGCTGGAGACTGGTCCCACACCCAACAGCCAGCAGGGAAAACTATGCCTTGTTCTAAAGCTCTTTGGGAACCGCTTGCGTAGCCCCACACACCTGGGGGCTGCAGGCTTTCCTGCTGCCTTCAGCCTCAAAACCACCCTTTCCCACTTGGCGCCGCGCCAGGCACAAAAATGGCCATATGGCTGGAGACTGGTCCCACACCCAACAGCCAGCAGGGAAAACTATGCCTTGTTCTAAAGCTCTTTGGGAACCGCTTGCGTAGCCCCACAGACCTGGGGGCTGCAGGCTTTCCTGCTGCCTTCAGCCTCAAAACCACCCTTTCCCACTTGGCGCCGCGCCAGGCACAAAAATGGCCATATGTCTGGAGATTGGTCCCACGCCCAAAGAGCCAGCAGGGAAAACTATGCCTTGTTCTAAAGCTCTTTGGGAACCACTTGCGTAGCCCCACACACCTGGGGGCCGCAGGCCTTCCTGCTGCCTTCAGCCTCAAAACCACCCTTTCCCACTTGGCGTGGCGCCAGCCTCCAAAATCTACATATGTCTGGAGACTGGTCCCACACCCAAAAGGCAGCAGGGAAAACTATGCCTTGTTCTAAAGCTCTTTGGGAACCGCTTGCGTAGCCCCACACACCTGGGGGCTGCAGGCTTTCCTGCTGCCTTCAGCCTCAAAACCACCCTTTCCCACTTGGCGCCGCGCCAGGCACAAAAATGGCCATATGTCTAGAGATGGGTCCCAAGCCCAAAGAGCCAGCAGGGAAAACTATGCCTTGTTCTAAAGCTCTTTGGGAACCGCTTGCGTAGCCCCACACACCTGGGGGCTGCAGGCCTTCCTGCTGCCTTCAGCCTCAAAACCACCCTTTCCCACTTGGCTCCGCGCCAGGCACAAAAGTGGCCATATGTCTGGAGATTGGTCCCACGCCCAAAGAGCCAGCAGGGAAAACTATGCCTTGTTCTAAAGCTCTTTGGGAACCGCTTGCGTAGCCCCACAGAGCTGCGGGCTGCAGGCTTTCCTGCTGCCTTCAGCCTCAAAACCACCCTTTCCCACTTGGCGCCGCGCCAGGCACAAAAATTGCCATATGTCTGGAGATTGGTCCCACACCCAAAGAGCCAGCAGGGAAAATTCTGCCTTGTTCTAAAGCTCTTTGGGAACCGCTTGCGTAGCCCCACACACCTGGGGGCTGCAGGCTTTCCTGCTGCCTTCAGCCTCAAAACCACCCTTTCCCACTTGGCACCACGCCAGGCACAAAAATGGCCATATGTCTGGAGATTGGTCCCACGCACAAAGAGCCAGCAGGGAAAACTATGCCTTCTTCAAAAGTTCTTTGGGAACTGCTTGCGTAGCCCCACAGACCTGGGGGCTGCAGGCTTTCCTGCTGCCTTCAGCCTCAAAACCACCCTTTCCCACTTGGCGCCGCGCAAGGCAAAAAAATGGCCATATGGCTGGAGACTGGTCCCAGGCCCAAAGAGCCAGCAGGGAAAACTCTGCCTTGTTCTAAAGCTCTTTGGGAACCGCTTGCGTAGCCCCACACACCACGGGGGCTGCTCTGTCTGGAGACTGGTCTCACGCCCAAAGAGCCAGCAGGGAAAACTATGCCTTGTTCTAAAGCTCTTTGGGAACCGCTTGCGTAACCCCACAGACCTGCGGGCTGCAGGCTTTCCTGCTGCCTTCAGCCTCAAAACCACCCTTTCCCACTTGGCGCCGCGCCAGGCACAAAAATGGCCATATGTCTGGAGACTGGTCCCACGCCCAAAGAGCCAGGAGGGAAAACTATGCCTTGTTCTAAAGCTCTGTGGGAACCGCTGCGTAGCCCCACACATCTGGGGGCTGCAGGCTTTCCTGCTGCCTTCAGCCTCAAAACCACCCTTTCCCACTTGGCGCCGCGCCAGGCACAAAAATGGCCATATGTCTGGAGATTGGTCCCACGACCAAGAGCCAGCAGGGAAAACTATGCCTTGTTCTAAAGCTCTTTGGGAACCGCTTGCGTAGCCCCACAGACCTGGGGGCTGCAGGCTTTCCTGGCGCCTTCAGCCTCAAAACCACCCTTTCCCACTTGGCGCCACGCCAGGCACAAAAATGGCCATATGTCTGGAGATTGGTCCCACGCCCAAAGAGCCAGCAGGGAAAACTATGCCTTGTTCTAAAGCTCTTTGGGAACCACTTGCGTAGCCCCACACACCTGGGGGCCGCAGGCCTTCCTGCTGCCTTCAGCCTCAAAACCACCCTTTCCCACTTGGCGTGGCGCCAGCCTCCAAAATCTACATATGTCTGGAGACTGGTCCCACACCCAAAAGGCAGCAGGGAAAACTATGCCTTGTTCTAAAGCTCTTTGGGAACCGCTTGCGTAGCCCCACAGACCTGGGGGCTGCAGGCTTTCCTGCTGCCTTCAGCCTCAAAACCACCCTTTCCCACTTGGCGCCGCGCAAGGCAAAAAAATGGCCATATGTCTGGAGACTGGTCCCACGCCCAAAGAGCCAGCAGGGAAAACTCTGCCTTGTTCTAAAGCTCTTTGGGAACCGCTTGCGTAGCCCGAAACACCTGGGGGCTGCAGGCTTTCCTGCTGCCTTCAGCCTCAAAACCACCCTTTCCCACTTGGCACCGCGCCACGCACAAAAATGGCCATATGTCTAGAGATGGGTCCCACGCCCAAAGAGCCAGCAGGGAAAACTATGCCTTGTTCTAAAGCTCTTTGGGAACCGCTTGCGTAGCCCCACACACCTGGGGGCTGCAGGCCTTCCTGCTGCCTTCAGCCTCAAAACCACCCTTTCCCACTTGGCGCCGCGCCAGGCAAAAAAGTGGCCATATGTCTGGAGATTGGTCCCACGCCCAAAGAGCCAGCAGGGAAAACTATGCCTTGTTCTAAAGCTCTGTGGGAACCGCTGCGTAGCCCCACACACCTGGGGGCTGCAGTCTTTCCTGCTGCCTTCAGCCTCAAAACCACCCTTTCCCACTTGGCGCCGCGCCACGCACAAAAATGGCCATATGTCTGGAGACTGGTCCCATGCCCAAAGAGCCAGCAGGGAAAACTATGCCTTGTTCTAAAGCTCTTTGGGAACCGCTTGCGTAGCCCCACACACCTGGGGGCTGCAGGCTTTCCTGCTGCCTTCAGCCTCAAAACCACCCTTTCCCACTTGGTGCCACGCCAGGCACAAAAATGGCCATATGTCTGGAGATTGGTCCCACACACAAACAGCCAGCAGGGAAAACTATGCCTTGTTCTAAAGCTCTGTGGGAACCGCTTGGGTAGCCCCACACACCTGGGGGCTGCAGTCTTTCCTGCTGCCTTCAGCCTCAAAACCACCCTTTCCCACTTGGCACCACGCCAGGCAAAAAAATGGCCACATGGATGGAGATTGGTCCCACGCCCAAAGAGCCAGCAGGGAAAATTATGCCTTGTTCTAAAGCTCTTTGGGAACCGCTGCGTAGCCCCACACACCTGGGGGCTGCAGGCTTTCCTGCTGCCTTCAGCCTCAAAACCACCCTTTCACACTTGGCGCCACGCCAGGCACAAAAATGGCCATATGTCTGGAGACTGGTCCCATGCCGTAAGACCCAGCAGGGAAAACTATGCCTTGTTCTAAAGCTCTTTGGGAACCGCTTGCGTAGCCCCACACACCTGGGGGCTGCAGGCTTTCCTGCTGCCTTCAGCCTCAAAACCACACTTTCCCACTTGGCGCCGCGCCAGGCACAAAAATGGCCATATGGCTGGAGACTGGTCCCACACCCAACAGCCAGCAGGGAAAACTATGCCTTGTTCTAAAGCTCTTTGGGAACCGCTTGCGTAGCCCCACAGACCTGGGGGCTGCAGGCTTTCCTGCTGCCTTCAGCCTCAAAACCACCCTTTCCCACTTGGCACCACGCCAGGCACAAAAATGGCCATATGTCTGGAGATTGGTCCCACGCCCAAAGAGCCAGCAGGGAAAACTATGCCTTGTTCTAAAGCTCTTTGGGAACCACTTGCGTAGCCCCACACACCTGGGGGCCGCAGGCCTTCCTGCTGCCTTCAGCCTCAAAACCACCCTTTCCCACTTGGCGTGGCGCCAGCCTCCAAAATCTACATATGTCTGGAGACTGGTCCCACACCCAAAAGGCAGCAGGGAAAACTATGCCTTTTTCTAAAGCTCTTTGGGAACCGCTTGCGTAGCCCCACACACCTGGGGGCTGCAGGCTTTCCTGCTGCCTTCAGCCTCAAAACCACCCTTTCCCACTTGGCGCCGCGCCAGGCACAAAAATGGCCATATGTCTAGAGATGGGTCCCAAGCCCAAAGAGCCAGCAGGGAAAACTATGCCTTGTTCTAAAGCTCTTTGGGAACCGCTTGCGTAGCCCCACACACCTGGGGGCTGCAGGCCTTCCTGCTGCCTTCAGCCTCAAAACCACCCTTTCCCACTTGGCACCACGCCAGGCACAAAAATGGCCATATGTCTGGAGATTGGTCCCACGCACAAAGAGCCAGCAGGGAAAACTATGCCTTCTTCAAAAGTTCTTTGGGAACTGCTTGCGTAGCCCCACAGACCTGGGGGCTGCAGGCTTTCCTGCTGCCTTCAGCCTCAAAACCACCCTTTCCCACTTGGCGCCGCGCAAGGCAAAAAAATGGCCATATGGCTGGAGACTGGTCCCAGGCCCAAAGAGCCAGCAGGGAAAACTCTGCCTTGTTCTAAAGCTCTTTGGGAACCGCTTGCGTAGCCCCACACACCACGGGGGCTGCTCTGTCTGGAGACTGGTCTCACGCCCAAAGAGCCAGCAGGGAAAACTATGCCTTGTTCTAAAGCTCTTTGGGAACCGCTTGCGTAACCCCACAGACCTGCGGGCTGCAGGCTTTCCTGCTGCCTTCAGCCTCAAAACCACCCTTTCCCACTTGGCGCCGCGCCAGGCACAAAAATGGCCATATGTCTGGAGACTGGTCCCACGCCCAAAGAGCCAGCAGGGAAAACTATGCCTTGTTCTAAAGCTCTGTGGGAACCGCTGCGTAGCCCCACACACCTGGGGGCTGCAGGCTTTCCTGCTGCCTTCAGCCTCAAAACCACCCTTTCCCACTTGGCGCCACGCCAGGCACAAAAATGGCCATATGTCTGGAGATTGGTCCCACGACCAAGAGCCAGCAGGGAAAACTATGCCTTGTTCTAAAGCTCTTTGGGAACCGCTTGCGTAGCCCCACAGACCTGGGGGCTGCAGGCTTTCCTGGCGCCTTCAGCCTCAAAACCACCCTTTCCCACTTGGCGCCACGCCAGGCACAAAAATGGCCATATGTCTGGAGACTGGTCCCACGCCCAAAGAGCCAGCAGGGAAAACTATGCCTTGTTCTAAAGCTCTTTGGGAACCACTTGCGTAGCCCCACACACCTGGGGGCCGCAGGCCTTCCTGCTGCCTTCAGCCTCAAAACCACCCTTTCCCACTTGGCGTGGCGCCAGCCTCCAAAATCTACATATGTCTGGAGACTGGTCCCACACCCAAAAGGCAGCAGGGAAAACTATGCCTTGTTCTAAAGCTCTTTGGGAACCGCTTGCGTAGCCCCACACACCTGGGGGCTGCAGGCTTTCCTGCTGCCTTCAGCCTCAAAACCACCCTTTCCCACTTGGCGCCGCGCAAGGCAAAAAAATGGCCATATGTCTACAGACTGGTCCCACGCCCAAAGAGCCAGCAGGGAAAACTATGCCTTGTTCTAAAGCTCTTTGGGAACCGCTTGCGTAGCCCCACACACCTGGGGGCTGCAGGCTTTCCTGCTGCCTTCAGCCTCAAAACCACCCTTTCCCACTTGGCACCGCGCCACGCACAAAAATGGCCATATGTCTAGAGATGGGTCCCACGCCCAAAGAGCCAGCAGGGAAAACTCTGCCTTGTTCTAAAGCTCTTTGGGAACCGCTTGCGTAGCCCCACACACCTGGGGGCTGCAGGCCTTCCTGCTGCCTTCAGCCTCAAAACCACCCTTTCCCACTTGGCGCCGCGCCAGGCAAAAAAGTGGCCATATGTCTGGAGATTGGTCCCACGCCCAAAGAGCCAGCAGGGAAAACTATGCCTTGTTCTAAAGCTCTTTGGGAACCGCTTGCGTAGCCCCACACACCTGGGGGCTGCAGTCTTTCCTGCTGCCTTCAGCCTCAAAACCACCCTTTCCCACTTGGCGCCGCGCCACGCACAAAAATGGCCATATGTCTGGAGACTGGTCCCATGCCCAAAGAGCCAGCAGGGAAAACTATGCCTTGTTCTAAAGCTCTTTGGGAACCGCTTGCGTAGCCCCACACACCTGGGGGCTGCAGGCTTTCCTGCTGCCTTCAGCCTCAAAACCACCCTTTCCCACTTGGCGCCACGCCAGGCACAAAAATGGCCATATGTCTGGAGAGTGGTCCCACACCCAAAGAGCCAGCAGGGAAAATTCTGCCTTGTTCTAAAGCTCTTTGGGAACCGCTTGCGTAGCCCCACACACCTGGGGGCTGCAGGCTTTCCTGCTGCCTTCAGCCTCAAAACCACCCTTTCCCACTTGGCACCACGCCAGGCACAAAAATGGCCATATGTCTGGAGATTGGTCCCACGCCCAAAGAGCCAGCAGGGAAAACTATGCCTTCTTCTAAAGCTCTTTGGGAACCGCTTGCGTAGCCCCACACACCTGGGGGCTGCAGGCTTTCCTGCTGCCTTCAGCCTCAAAACAACCCTTTCCCACTTGGTGCCGCGCCAGGCAAAAAAATGGCCACATGGCTGGTGATTGGTCCCACGCCCAAAGAGCCAGCAGGGAAAACTATGCCTTGTTCTAAAGCTCTTTGGGAACCGCTTGCGTAGCCCCACACACCTGGGGGCTGCAGGCCTTCCTGCTGCCTTCAGCCTCAAAACCACCCTTTCCCACTTGGCTCCGCGCCAGGCACAAAAGTGGCCATATGTCTGGAGATTGGTCCCACGCCCAAAGAGCCAGCAGGGAAAACTATGCCTTGTTCTAAAGCTCTGTGGGAACCGCTTGCGTAGCCCCACACACCTGGGGGCTGCAGGCTTTCCTGCTGCCTTCAGCCTCAAAACCACCCTTTCCCACTTGGCGCCAAGCCAGGCACAAAAATGGCCATATGTCTGGAGACTGGTCCCATGCCCAAAGAGCCAGCAGGGAAAACTATGCCTTGTTCTAAAGCTGTTTGGGAACCGCTTGCGTAGCCCCACACACCTGGGGGCTGCAGGCTTTCCTGCTGCCTTCAGCCTCAAAACCACCCTTTCCCACTTGGCACCACGCCAGGCAAAAAAATGGCCACATGGATGGAGACTGGTCCCACGCCCAAAGACCCAGCAGGGAAAACTATGCCGTGTTCTAAAGCTCTTTGGGAACCGCTGCGTAGCCCCACACACCTGGGGGCTGCAGGCTTTCCTGCTGCCTTCAGCCTCAAAACCACCCTTTCCCACTTGGCGCCGCGCAAGGCAAAAAAATGGCCATATGTCTGGAGACTGGTCCCACGCCCAAAGAGGCAGCAGGGAAAACTATGCCTTGTTCTAAAGCTCTTTGGGAACCGCTTGCGTAGCCCCACACACCTGGGGGCTGCAGGCTTTCCTGCTGCCTTCAGCCTCAAAACCACCCTTTCCCACTTGGCACCGCGCCACGCACAAAAATGGCCATATGTCTAGAGATGGGTCCCACGCCCAAAGAGCCAGCAGGGAAAACTATGCCTTGTTCTAAAGCTCTTTGGGAACCGCTTGCGTAGCCCCACACACCTGGGGGCTGCAGGCCTTCCTGCTGCCTTCAGCCTCAAAACCACCCTTTCCCACTTGGCGCCGCGCCAGGCAAAAAAGTGGCCATATGTCTGGAGATTGGTCCCACGCCCAAAGAGCCAGCAGGGAAAACTATGCCTTGTTCTAAAGCTCTGTGGGAACCGCTTGCGTAGCCCCACACACCTGGGGGCTGCAGGCCTTCCTGCTGCCTTCAGCCTCAAAACCACCCTTTCCCACTTGGCTCCGCGCCAGGCACAAAAGTGGCCATATGTCTGGAGATTGGTCCCACGCCCAAAGAGCCAGCAGGGAAAACTATGCCTTGTTCTAAAGCTCTGTGGGAACCGCTTGCGTAGCCCCACACACCTGGGGGCTGCAGGCTTTCCTGCTGCCTTCAGCCTCAAAACCACCCTTTCCCACTTGGCGCCAAGCCAGGCACAAAAATGGCCATATGTCTGGAGACTGGTCCCATGCCCAAAGAGCCAGCAGGGAAAACTATGCCTTGTTCTAAAGCTGTTTGGGAACCGCTTGCGTAGCCCCACACACCTGGGGGCTGCAGGCTTTCCTGCTGCCTTCAGCCTCAAAACCACCCTTTCCCACTTGGCACCACGCCAGGCAAAAAAATGGCCACATGGATGGAGACTGGTCCCACGCCCAAAGACCCAGCAGGGAAAACTATGCCGTGTTCTAAAGCTCTTTGGGAACCGCTGCGTAGCCCCACACACCTGGGGGCTGCAGGCTTTCCTGCTGCCTTCAGCCTCAAAACCACCCTTTCCCACTTGGCGCCGCGACAGGCAGAAAAATGGCCATATGTCTGGAGACTGGTCCCATGCCGTAAGACCCAGCAGGGAAAACTCTGCCTTGTTCTAAAGCTCTTTGGGAACCGCTTGCGTAGCCCCACACACCTGGGGGCTGCAGGCTTTCCTGCTGCCTTCAGCCTCAAAACCACCCTTTCCCACTTGGCGCCGCGCCAGGCACAAAAATGGCCATATGGCTGGAGACTGGTCCCACACCCAACAGCCAGCAGGGAAAACTATGCCTTGTTCTAAAGCTCTTTGGGAACCGCTTGCGTAGCCCCACACACCTGGGGGCTGCAGGCTTTCCTGCTGCCTTCAGCCTCAAAACCACCCTTTCCCACTTGGCACCACGCCAGGCACAAAAATGGCCATATGTCTGGAGATTGGTCCCACGCCCAAAGAGCCAGCAGGGAAAACTATGCCTTGTTCTAAAGCTCTTTGGGAACCACTTGCGTAGCCCCACACACCTGGGGGCCGCAGGCCTTCCTGCTGCCTTCAGCCTCAAAACCACCCTTTCCCACTTGGCGTGGCGCCAGCCTCCAAAATCTACATATGTCTGGAGACTGGTCCCACACCCAAAAGGCAGCAGGGAAAACTATGCCTTGTTCTAAAGCTCTTTGGGAACCGCTTGCGTAGCCCCACAGACCTGCGGGCTGCAGTCTTTCCTGCTGCCTTCAGCCTCAAAACCACCCTTTCCCACTTGGCGCCGCGCCAGGCACAAAAATGGCCATATGTCTGGAGACTGGTCCCACGCCCAAAGAGCCAGCAGGGAAAACTATGCCTTGTTCTAAAGCTCTGTGGGAACCGCTTGCGTAGCCCCACACACCTGGGGGCTGCAGGCTTTCCTGCTGCCTTCAGCCTCAAAACCACCCTTTCCCACTTGGCGCCAAGCCAGGCACAAAAATGGCCATATGTCTGGAGACTGGTCCCATGCCCAAAGAGCCAGCAGGGAAAACTATGCCTTGTTCTAAAGCTGTTTGGGAACCGCTTGCGTAGCCCCACACACCTGGGGGCTGCAGGCTTTCCTGCTGCCTTCAGCCTCAAAACCACCCTTTCCCACTTGGCACCACGCCAGGCACAAAAATGGCCACATGGATGGAGACTGGTCCCACGCCCAAAGACCCAGCAGGGAAAACTATGCCGTGTTCTAAAGCTCTTTGGGAACCGCTGCGTAGCCCCACACACCTGGGGGCTGCAGGCTTTCCTGCTGCCTTCAGCCTCAAAACCACACTTTCCCACTTGGCGCCGCGACAGGCACAAAAATGGCCATATGTCTGGAGACTGGTCCCATGCCGTAAGACCCAGCAGGGAAAACTCTGCCTTGTTCTAAAGCTCTTTGGGAACCGCTTGCGTAGCCCCACACACCTGGGGGCTGCAGGCTTTCCTGCTGCCTTCAGCCTCAAAACCACACTTTCCCACTTGGCGCCGCGCCAGGCACAAAAATGGCCATATGTCTGGAGACTGGTCCCACACCCAACAGCCAGCAGGGAAAACTATGCCTTGTTCTAAAGCTCTTTGGGAACCGCTTGCGTAGCCCCACACACCTGGGGGCTGCAGGCTTTCCTGCTGCCTTCAGCCTCAAAACCACCCTTTCCCACTTGGCACCACGCCAGGCACAAAAATGGCCATATGTCTGGAGATTGGTCCCACGCCCAAAGAGCCAGCAGGGAAAACTATGCCTTGTTCTAAAGCTCTTTGGGAACCACTTGCGTAGCCCCACAGACCTGGGGGCCGCAGGCCTTCCTGCTGCCTTCAGCCTCAAAACCACCCTTTCCCACTTGGCGTGGCGCCAGCCTCCAAAATCTACATATGTCTGGAGACTGGTCCCACACCCAAAAGGCAGCAGGGAAAACTATGCCTTGTTCTAAAGCTCTTTGGGAACCGCTTGCGTAGCCCCACAGACCTGCGGGCTGCAGTCTTTCCTGCTGCCTTCAGCCTCAAAACCACCCTTTCCCACTTGGCGCCGCGCAAGGCAAAAAAATGGCCATATGGCTGGAGACTGGTCCCAGGCCCAAAGAGCCAGCAGGGAAAACTATGCCTTGTTCTAAAGCTCTTTGGGAACCGCTTGCGTAGCCCCACACACCACGGGGGCTGCTCTGTCTGGAGACTGGTCCCACGCCCAAAGAGCCAGCAGGGAAAACTATGCCTTGTTCTAAAGCTCTTTGGGAACCGCTTGCGTAGCCCCACACCTGCGGGCTGCAGGCTTTCCTGCTGCCTTCAGCCTCAAAACCACCCTTTCCTACTTGGCGCCGCGCCAGGCACAAAAATGGCCATATGTCTGGAGACTGGTCCCACGCCCAAAGAGCCAGGAGGGAAAACTATGCCTTGTTCTAAAGCTCTTTGGGAACCGCTTGCGTAGCCCCACACACCTGGGGGCTGCAGGCTTTCCTGCTGCCTTCAGCCTCAAAACCACACTTTCCCACTTGGCGCCGCGCCAGGCACAAAAATGGCCATATGGCTGGAGACTGGTCCCACACCCAACAGCCAGCAGGGAAAACTATGCCTTGTTCTAAAGCTCTTTGGGAACCGCTTGCGTAGCCCCACAGACCTGGGGGCTGCAGGCTTTCCTGGCGCCTTCAGCCTCAAAACCACCCTTTCCCACTTGGCACCACGCCAGGCACAAAAATGGCCATATGTCTGGAGATTGGTCCCACGCCCAAAGAGCCAGCAGGGAAAACAATGCCTTGTTCTAAAGCTCTTTGGGAACCACTTGCGTAGCCCCACAGACCTGGGGGCCGCAGGCTTTCCTGCTGCCTTCAGCCTCAAAACCACCCTTTCCCACTTGGCGGCGCGCCAGGCACAAAAATGGCCATATGTCTAGAGATGGGTCCCAAGCCCAAAGAGCCAGCAGGGAAAACTATGCCTTGTTCTAAAGCTCTTTGGGAACCGCTTGCGTAGCCCCACACACCTGGGGGCTGCAGGCCTTCCTGCTGCCTTCAGCCTCAAAACCACCCTTTCCCACTTGGCACAGCGCCAGGCACAAAAGTGGCCGTATGTCTGGAGATTGGTCCCACGCCCAAAGAGCCAGCAGGGAAAACTATGCCTTGTTCTAAAGCTCTGTGGGAACCGCTGCGTAGCCCCACACACCTGGGGGCTGCAGTCTTTCCTGCTGCCTTCAGCCTCAAAACCACCCTTTCCCACTTGGCGCCGCGCCAGGCACAAAAATGGCCATATGTCTGGAGACTGGTCCCATGCCCAAAGAGCCAGCAGGGAAAACTATGCCTTGTTCTAAAGCTCTTTGGGAACCGCTTGCGTAGCCCCACAGACCTGGGGGCTGCAGGCTTTCCTGCTGCCTTCAGCCTCAAAACCACCCTTTCCCACTTGGCGCCACGCTAGGCAAAAAAATTGCCATATGTCTGGAGATTGGTCTCAGGCCCAAAGAGCCAGCAGGGAAAACTATGCCTTGTTCTAAAGCTCTTTGGGAACCGCTTGCGTAGCCCCACACACCTGGGGGCTGCAGGCTTTCCTGCTGCCTTCAGCCTCAAAACCACCCTTTCCTACTTGGCTCCGCGCCAGGCACAAAAGTGGCCATATGTCTGGAGATTGGTCCCACGCCCAAAGAGCCAGCAGGGAAAACTATGCCTTGTTCTAAAGCTCTGTGGGAACCGCTGCGTAGCCCCACACACCTGGGGGCTGCAGTCTTTCCTGCTGCCTTCAGCCTCAAAACCACCCTTTCCCACTTGGCACCACGCCAGGCACAAAAATGGCCATATGTCTGGAGATTGGTCCCACGACCAAGAGCCAGCAGGGAAAACTCTGCCTTGTTCTAAAGCTCTTTTGGAAACGCTTGCATAGCCCCACACACCACGGGGGCTGCTCTGTCTGGAGACTGGTCCCACGCCCAAAGAGCCAGCAGGTAAAATTCTGCCTTGTTCTAAAGCTCTTTGGGAACCGCTTGCGTAGCCCCACACACCTGGGGGCTGCAGGCTTTCCTGCTGCCTTCAGCCTCAAAACCACCCTTTCCCACTTGGCACCACGCCAGGCACAAAAATGGCCATATGTCTGGAGATTGGTCCCACGCCCAAAGAGCCAGCAGGGAAAACTATGCCTTCTTCTAAAGCTCTTTGGGAACCGCTTGCGTAGCCCCACACACCTGGGGGCTGCAGGCTTTCCTGCTGCCTTCAGCCTCAAAACCACCCTTTCCCACTTGGTGCCGCGCCAGGCAAAAAAATGGCCACATGGCTGGTGATTGGTCCCACGCCCAAAGAGCCAGCAGGGAAAACTATGCCTTGTTCTAAAGCTCTTTGGGAACCGCTTGCGTAGCCCCACACACCTGGGGGCTGCAGGCCTTCCTGCTGCCTTCAGCCTCAAAACCACCCTTTCCCACTTGGCTCCGCGCCAGGCACAAAAGTGGCCATATGTCTGGAGATTGGTCCCACGCCCAAAGAGCCAGCAGGGAAAACTATGCCTTGTTCTAAAGCTGTTTGGGAACCGCTTGCGTAGCCCCACACACCTGGGGGCTGCAGGCTTTCCTGCTGCCTTCAGCCTCAAAACCACCCTTTCCCACTTGGCACCACGCCAGGCAAAAAAATGGCCACATGGATGGAGACTGGTCCCACGCCCAAAGACCCAGCAGGGAAAACTATGCCGTGTTCTAAAGCTCTTTGGGAACCGCTGCGTAGCCCCACACACCTGGGGGCTGCAGGCTTTCCTGCTGCCTTCAGCCTCAAAACCACCCTTTCCCACTTGGCGCCGCGCAAGGCAAAAAAATGGCCATATGTCTGGAGACTGGTCCCACGCCCAAAGAGCCAGCAGGGAAAACTATGCCTTGTTCTAAAGCTCTTTGGGAACCGCTTGCGTAGCCCCACACACCTGGGGGCTGCAGGCTTTCCTGCTGCCTTCAGCCTCAAAACCACCCTTTCCCACTTGGCACCGCGCCACGCACAAAAATGGCCATATGTCTAGAGATGGGTCCCACGCCCAAAGAGCCAGCATGGAAAACTATGCCTTGTTCTAAAGCTCTTTGGGAACCGCTTGCGTAGCCCCACACACCTGGGGGCTGCAGGCCTTCCTGCTGCCTTCAGCCTCAAAACCACCCTTTCCCACTTGGCGCCGCGCCAGGCAAAAAAGTGGCCATATGTCTGGAGATTGGTCCCACGCCCAAAGAGCCAGCAGGGAAAACTATGCCTTGTTCTAAAGCTCTGTGGGAACCGCTTGCATAGCCCCACACACCTGGGGGCTGCAGGCCTTCCTGCTGCCTTCAGCCTCAAAACCACCCTTTCCCACTTGGCTCCGCGCCAGGCACAAAAGTGGCCATATGTCTGGAGATTGGTCCCACGCCCAAAGAGCCAGCAGGGAAAACTATGCCTTGTTCTAAAGCTCTGTGGGAACCGCTTGCGTAGCCCCACACACCTGGGGGCTGCAGGCTTTCCTGCTGCCTTCAGCCTCAAAACCACCCTTTCCCACTTGGCGCCAAGCCAGGCACAAAAATGGCCATATGTCTGGAGACTGGTCCCATGCCCAAAGAGCCAGCAGGGAAAACTATGCCTTGTTCTAAAGCTGTTTGGGAACCGCTTGCGTAGCCCCACACACCTGGGGGCTGCAGGCTTTCCTGCTGCCTTCAGCCTCAAAACCACCCTTTCCCACTTGGCACCACGCCAGGCAAAAAAATGGCCACATGGATGGAGACTGGTCCCACGCCCAAAGACCCAGCAGGGAAAACTATGCCGTGTTCTAAAGCTCTTTGGGAACCGCTGCGTAGCCCCACACACCTGGGGGCTGCAGGCTTTCCTGCTGCCTTCAGCCTCAAAACCACCCTTTCCCACTTGGCGCCGCGACAGGCAGAAAAATGGCCATATGTCTGGAGACTGGTCCCATGCCGTAAGACCCAGCAGGGAAAACTCTGCCTTGTTCTAAAGCTCTTTGGGAACCGCTTGCGTAGCCCCACACACCTGGGGGCTGCAGGCTTTCCTGCTGCCTTCAGCCTCAAAACCACACTTTCCCACTTGGCGCCGCGCCAGGCACAAAAATGGCCATATGGCTGGAGACTGGTCCCACACCCAACAGCCAGCAGGGAAAACTATGCCTTGTTCTAAAGCTCTTTGGGAACCGCTTGCGTAGCCCCACACACCTGGGGGCTGCAGGCTTTCCTGCTGCCTTCAGCCTCAAAACCACCCTTTCCCACTTGGCACCACGCCAGGCACAAAAATGGCCATATGTCTGGAGATTGGTCCCACGCCCAAAGAGCCAGCAGGGAAAACTATGCCTTGTTCTAAAGCTCTTTGGGAACCACTTGCGTAGCCCCACAGAACTGGGGGCCGCAGGCCTTCCTGCTGCCTTCAGCCTCAAAACCACCCTTTCCCACTTGGCGTGGCGCCAGCCTCCAAAATCTACATATGTCTGGAGACTGGTCCCACACCCAAAAGGCAGCAGGGAAAACTATGCCTTGTTCTAAAGCTCTTTGGGAACCGCTTGCGTAGCCCCACAGACCTGCGGGCTGCAGTCTTTCCTGCTGCCTTCAGCCTCAAAACCACCCTTTCCCACTTGGCGCCGCGCCAGGCACAAAAATGGCCATATGTCTGGAGACTGGTCCCACGCCCAAAGAGCCAGCAGGGAAAACTATGCCTTGTTCTAAAGCTCTGTGGGAACCGCTTGCGTAGCCCCACACACCTGGGGGCTGCAGGCTTTCCTGCTGCCTTCAGCCTCAAAACCACCCTTTCCCACTTGGCGCCGCGCCAGGCACAAAAACGGCCATATGTCTGGAGACTGGTCCCATGCCCAAAGAGCCAGCAGGGAAAACTATGCCTTGTTCTAAAGCTGTTTGGGAACCGCTTGCGTAGCCCCACACACCTGGGGGCTGCAGGCTTTCCTGCTGCCTTCAGCCTCAAAACCACCCTTTCCCACTTGGCACCACGCCAGGCACAAAAATGGCCACATGGATGGAGACTGGTCCCACGCCCAAAGACCCAGCAGGGAAAACTATGCCGTGTTCTAAAGCTCTTTGGGAACCGCTGCGTAGCCCCACACACCTGGGGGCTGCAGGCTTTCCTGCTGCCTTCAGCCTCAAAACCACCCTTTCCCACTTGGCGCCGCGACAGGCACAAAAATGGCCATATGTCTGGAGACTGGTCCCATGCCGTAAGACCCAGCAGGGAAAACTCTGCCTTGTTCTAAAGCTCTTTGGGAACCGCTTGCGTAGCCCCACACACCTGGGGGCTGCAGGCTTTCCTGCTGCCTTCAGCCTCAAAACCACACTTTCCCACTTGGCGCCGCGCCAGGCACAAAAATGGCCATATGGCTGGAAACTGGTCCCACACCCAACAGCCAGCAGGGAAAACTATGCCTTGTTCTAAAGCTCTTTGGGAACCGCTTGCGTAGCCCCACACACCTGGGGGCTGCAGGCTTTCCTGCTGCCTTCAGCCTCAAAACCACCCTTTCCCACTTGGCACCACGCCAGGCACAAAAATGGCCATATGTCTGGAGATTGGTCCCACGCCCAAAGAGCCAGCAGGGAAAACTATGCCTTGTTCTAAAGCTCTTTGGGAACCACTTGCGTAGCCCCACAGACCTGGGGGCCGCAGGCCTTCCTGCTGCCTTCAGCCTCAAAACCACCCTTTACCACTTGGCGTGGCGCCAGCCTCCAAAATCTACATATGTCTGGAGACTGGTCCCACACCCAAAAGGCAGCAGGGAAAACTATGCCTTGTTCTAAAGCTCTTTGGGAACCGCTTGCGTAGCCCCACAGACCTGCGGGCTGCAGTCTTTCCTGCTGCCTTCAGCCTCAAAACCACCCTTTCCCACTTGGCGCCGCGCCAGGCACAAAAATGGCCATATGTCTGGAGACTGGTCCCACGCCCAAAGACCCAGCAGGGAAAACTATGCCTTGTTCTAAAGCTCTTTGGGAACCGCTTGCGTAGCCCCACACACCTGGGGGCTGCAGGCTTTCCTGCTGCCTTCAGCCTCAAAACCACCCTTTCCCACTTGGCACCACGCCAGGCACAAAAATGGCCATATGTCTGGAGATTGGTCCCACGCCCAAAGAGCCAGCAGGGAAAACTATGCCTTCTTCTAAAGTTCTTTGGGAACCGCTTCCGTAGCCCAACACACCTGGGGGCTGCAGGCTTTCCTGCTGCCTTCAGCCTCAAAACCACCCTTTCCCACTTGGCGCCGCGCAAGGCAAAAAAATGGCCATATGTCTGGAGACTGGTCCCAGGCCCAAAGAGCCAGCAGGGAAAACTATGCCTTGTTCTAAAGCTCTTTGGGAACCGCTTGCGTAGCCCCACACACCACGGGGGCTGCTCTGTCTGGAGACTGGTCCCACGCCCAAAGAGCCAGCAGGGAAAACTATGCCTTGTTCTAAAGCTCTTTGGGAACCGCTTGCGTAGCCCCACACCTGCGGGCTGCAGGCTTTCCTGCTGCCTTCAGCCTCAAAACCACCCTTTCCTACTTGGCGCCGCGCCAGGCACAAAAATGGCCATATGTCTGGAGACTGGTCCCACGCCCAAAGAGCCAGGAGGGAAAACTATGCCTTGTTCTAAAGCTCTTTGGGAACCGCTTGCGTAGCCCCACAGACCTGGGGGCTGCAGGCTTTCCTGCTGCCTTCAGCCTCAAAACCACACTTTCCCACTTGGCGCCGCGCCAGGCACAAAAATGGCCATATGGCTGGAGACTGGTCCCACACCCAACAGCCAGCAGGGAAAACTATGCCTTGTTCTAAAGCTCTTTGGGAACCGCTTGCGTAGCCCCACAGACCTGGGGGCTGCAGGCTTTCCTGGCGCCTTCAGCCTCAAAACCACCCTTTCCCACTTGGCACCACGCCAGGCACAAAAATGGCCATATGTCTGGAGATTGGTCCCACGCCCAAAGAGCCAGCAGGGAAAACAATGCCTTGTTCTAAAGCTCTTTGGGAACCACTTGCGTAGCCCCACAGACCTGGGGGCTGCAGGCTTTCCTGCTGCCTTCAGCCTCAAAACCACCCTTTCCCACTTGGCGGCGCGCCAGGCACAAAAATGGCCATATGTCTAGAGATGGGTCCCAAGCCCAAAGAGCCAGCAGGGAAAACTATGCCTTGTTCTAAAGCTCTGTGGGAACCGCTGCGTAGCCCCACACACCTGGGGGCTGCAGTCTTTCCTGCTGCCTTCAGCCTCAAAACCACCCTTTCCCACTTGGCGCCGCGACAGGCACAAAAATGGCCATATGGCTGGAGACTGGTCCCACACCCAAAGAGCCAGCAGGGAAAACTATGCCTTGTTCTAAAGCTCTTTGGGAACCGCTTGCGTAGCCCCACACACCTGGGGGCCGCAGGCCTTCCTGCTGCCTTCAGCCTCAAAACCACCCTTTCCCACTTGGCACAGAGCCAGGCACAAAAGTGGCCATATGTCTGGAGACTGGTCCCACACCCAACAGCCAGCAGGGAAAACTATGCCTTGTTCTAAAGCTCTTTGGGAACCGCTTGCGTAGACCCACACACCATGGGGGGTGCTCTGTCTGGAGACTGGTCCCACGCCCAAAGACCCAGCAGGGAAAACTATCCCTTGTTCTAAAGCTCTTTGGGAACCGCTTGCGTAGCCCCACACCTGCGGGCTGCAGGCTTTCCTGCTGCCTTCAGCCTCAAAACCACCCTTTCCCACTTGGCGCCGCGACAGGCACAAAAATGGCCATATGGCTGGAGACTGGTCCCACACCCAAAGAGCCAGCAGGGAAAACTATGCCTTGTTCTAAAGCTCTTTGGGAACCGCTTGCGTAGCCCCACACACCTGGGGGCCGCAGGCCTTCCTGCTGCCTTCAGCCTCAAAACCACCCTTTCCCACTTGGCACAGAGCCAGGCACAAAAGTGGCCATATGTCTGGAGACTGGTCCCACACCCAACAGCCAGCAGGGAAAACTATGCCTTGTTCTAAAGCTCTTTGGGAACCGCTTGCGTAGACCCACACACCATGGGGGGTGCTCTGTCTGGAGACTGGTCCCACGCCCAAAGACCCAGCAGGGAAAACTATCCCTTGTTCTAAAGCTCTTTGGGAACCGCTTGCGTAGCCCCACACCTGCGGGCTGCAGGCTTTCCTGCTGCCTTCAGCCTCAAAACCACCCTTTCCAACTTGGCGCCGCGCCAGGCACAAAAATGGCCATATGTCTGGAGACTGGTCCCACGCCCAAAGAGCCAGCAGGGAAAACTATGCCTTGTTCTAAAGCTCTGTGGGAACCGCTTGCGTAGCCCCACACACCTGGGGGCTGCAGGCTTTCCTGCTGCCTTCAGCCTCAAAACCACCCTTTCCCACTTGGCGCCAAGGCAGGCAAAAAAATGGCCACATGGATGGAGACTGGTCCCACGCCCAAAGAGCCAGCAGGGAAAACTATGCCTTGTTCTAAAGCTCTTTGGGAACCGCTGCGTAGCCCCACACACCTGGGGGCTGCAGGCTTTCCTGCTGCCTTCAGCCTCAAAACCACCCTTTCCCACTTGGCGCCACGCCAGGCACAAAAATGGCCATATGGCTGGAGACTGGTCCCACACCCAACAGCCAGCAGGGAAAACTATGCCTTGTTCTAAAGCTCTTTGGGAACCGCTTGCGTAGCCCCACAGACCTGGGGGCTGCAGGCTTTCCTGCTGCCTTCAGCCTCAAAACCACCCTTTCCCACTTGGCGCCAAGCCAGGCAAAAAAATGGCCACATGGATGGAGACTGGTCCCACGCCCAAAGAGCCAGCAGGGAAAACTATGCCTTGTTCTAAAGCTCTTTGGGAACCGCTGCGTAGCCCCACACATCTGGGGGCTGCAGGCTTTCCTCCTGCCTTCAGCCTCAAAACCACCCTTTCCCACTTGGCGCCACGCCAGGCACAAAAATGGCCATATGGCTGGAGACTGGTCCCACACCCAACAGCCAGCAGGGAAAACTATGCCTTGTTCTAAAGCTCTTTGGGAACCGCTTGCGTAGCCCCACACACCTGGGGGCTGCAGGCTTTCCTGCTGCCTTCAGCCTCAAAACCACCCTTTCCCACTTGGCGCCGCGCCAGGCACAAAAATGACCATATGTCTAGAGATGGGTCCCACGCCCAGAGAGCCAGCAGGGAAAACTATGCCTTGTTCTAAAGCTCTTTGGGAACCGCTTGCGTAGCCCCACACACCACGGGGGCTGCTCTGTCTGGAGACTGGTCCCACGTCAAAGAGCCAGCAGGGAAAACTATGCCTTGTTCTAAAGCTCTTTGGGAACTGCTTGCGTCGCCCCACAGACCTGGGGGCTGCAGGCTTTCCTGCTGCCTTCAGCCTCAAAACCACCGTTTCCAACTTGGCGCCGCGCCAGGCACAAAAATGGCAATATGGCTGGAGATTGGTCCCACGCCCAAAGAGCCAGGAGGGAAAACTATGCCTTGTTCCAAAGCTCTTTGGGAACCGCTTGCGTAGCCCCACACACCTGGGGGCTGCAGGCTTTCCTGCTGCCTTCAGCCTCAAAACCACCCTTTCCCACTTGGTGCTGCGCCAGGCCCAAAAATGGCCATATGTCTGGAGACTGGTCCCATGCCCAAAGAGCCAGCAGGGAAAACTATGCCTTCTTCTAAAGCACTTTGGGAACCGCTTGCGTAGCCCCACACACCTGGGGGCTGCAGGCTTTCCTGCTGCCTTCAGCCTCAAAACCACCCTTTCGCACTTGGCGCCGCGCCAGGCACAAAAATGGCCATATGTCTGGAGATTGGTACCACGCCCAAAGAGCCAGCAGGGAAAACTATGCCTTGTTCTAAAGCTCTTTGGGAAGTGCTTGCGTAGCCCCACACACCTGCGGGCTGCAGGCTTTCCTGCTGCCTTCAGCCTCAAAACCACCCTTTCCCACTTGACGCCGCGCCAGGCACAAAAATGGCCATATGTCTGGAGACTGGTCCCACGCCCAAAGAGCCAGCAGGGAAAACTCTGCCTTGTTCTAAAGCTCTTTGGGAACCGCTTGCGTAGCCCCACACACCACGGGGGCTGCTCTGTCTGGAGACTGGTCCCACGCCCAAAGACCCAGCAGGGAATACTATGCCTTGTTCTAAAGCTCTTTGGGAACCGCTTGCGTAGCCCCACACACCTGGGGGCTGCAGGCTTTCCTGCTGCCTTCAGCCTCAAAACCACACTTTCCCACTTGGCGCCACGCCAGGCACAAAAATGGCCATATGTCTGGAGATTGGTCCCACGCCCAAAGAGCCAGCAGGGAAAACTCTGCCTTGTTCTAAAGCTCTTTGGGAACCGCTTGCGTAGCCCCACACACCACGGGGGCTGCTCTGTCTGGAGACTGGTCCCACGCCAAAGAGCCAGCAGGGAAAACTATGCCTTGTTCTAAAGCTCTTTGGGAACCGCTTGCGTAGCCCCACACACCTTGGGGCTGCAGGCTTTCCTGCTGCCTTCAGCCTCAAAA
The DNA here is from genome assembly GCF_964199755.1 of Larus michahellis. Classification (NCBI taxonomy): domain Eukaryota; kingdom Metazoa; phylum Chordata; class Aves; order Charadriiformes; family Laridae; genus Larus; species Larus michahellis. The sequence continues at coordinate 367,671 of NC_133906.1, read as the reverse complement.
CCACCCTTTCCCACTTGGCACCACGCCAGGCACAAAAATGGCCATATGTCTGGAGATTGGTCCCACGCCCAAAGAGCCAGCAGGGAAAACTATGCCTTGTTCTAAAGCTCTTTGGGAACGGCTTGCGTAGCCCAACACACCTGGGGGCCGCAGGCCTTCCTGCTGCCTTCAGCCTCAAAACCACCCTTTCCCACTTGGCGTGGAGCCAGCCTCCAAAATCTACATATGTCTGGAGACTGGTCCCACACCCAAAAGGCAGCAGGGAAAACTATGCCTTGTTCTAAAGCTCTTTGGGAACCGCTTGCGTAGCCCCAGAGACCTGGGGTCCGCATGCTTTCCTGCTGCCTTCAGCCTCAACACCACCCTTTCCCACTTGGCGCCGCGCCAGGCGCAAAAATGGCCATATGTCTAGAGATGGGTCCCATGCCCAAAGAGCCAGCAGGGAAAACTATGCCTCGTCCTAAAGCTCTTTGGGAACCGCTTGCGTAGCCCCACACACCTGGGGGCTGCAGGCCTTCCTGCTGCCTTCAGCCTCAAAACCACCCTTTACCACTTGGCACCACGCCAGGCACAAAAATGGCCATATGTCTGGAGACTGGACCCACGCCCAAAGAGTCAGCAGGGAAAACTATGCCTTGTTCTAAAGCTCTTTGGGAACCGCTTGCGTAGCCCCACACACCTGGGGGCTGCAGGCTTTCCTGCTGCCTTCAGCCTCAAAACCACCCTTTCCCACTTGGTGCTGCGCCAGGCCCAAAAATGGCCATATGGCTGGAGACTGGTCCCATGCCCAAAGAGCCAGCAGGGAAAACTATGCCTTGTTCTAAAGCTCTTTGGGAACCGCTTGCGTAGCCCCACTCACCACGGGGGCTGCTCTGTCTGGAGACTGGTCCCACGCCAAAGAGCCAGCAGGGAAAACTATGCCTTGTTCTAAAGCTCTTTGGGAACCGCTTGCGTAGCCCCACACACCTGGGGGCTGCAGGCTTTCCTGCTGCCTTCAGCCTCAAAACCACCCTTTCCCACTTGGCCCCGCGCCAGGCACAAAAATGGCAATACGGCTGGAGATTGGTCCAACACCCAAAGAGCCAGCAGGGAAAACTATGCCTTGTTCTAAAGCTCTTTGGGAACCGCTTGCGTAGCCCCACACACCTGGGGGCTGCAGGCTTTCCTGGCGCCTTCAGCCTCAAAACCACCCTTTCCCACTTGGCACCACGCCAGGCACAAAAATGGCCATATGTCTGGAGATTGGTCCGACGCCCAAAGAGCCAGCAGGGAAAACTATGCCTTGTTCAAAAGCTCTTTGGGAACCGCTTGCGTAGCCCCACACACCTGGGGGCCGCAGGCCTTCCTGCTGCCTTCAGCCTCAAAACCACCCTTTCCCACTTGGCGTGGAGCCAGCCTCCAAAATCTACATATGTCTGGAGATTGGTCCCACACCCAAAAGGCAGCAGGGAAAACTATGCCTTGTTCTAAAGCTCTTTGGGAACCGCTTGCGTAGCCCCACAGACCTGGGGGCTGCAGGCTTTCCTGCTGCCTTCAGCCTCAAAACCACCCTTTCCCACTTGGTACCGCGCCACGCACAAAAATGGCCATATGTCTGGAGACTGGTCCCACGCCCAAAGAGCCAGCAGGGAAAACTCTGCCTTGTTCTAAAGCTCTTTGGGAACCGCTTGCGTAGCCCCACACACCACGGGGGCTGCTCTGTCTGGAGACTGGTCCCACGCTCAAAGAGCCAGCAGGGAAAACTATGCCTTGTTCTAAAGCTCTTTGGGAACCGCTTGCGTAGCCCCACACACCTTGGGGCTGTAGGCTTTCCTGCTGCCTTCAGCCTCAAAACCACCCTTTCCCACTTGGCGCCGCGCAAGACAAAAAAATGGCCATATTTCTTGAGATTGGTCCCAGGAAAAAAAGAGCCAGCACGGAAAACTATGCCTTGTTCTAAAGCTCTTTGGGAACCGCTTGCGTAGCCCCACACACCTGGGGGCTGCAGGCTTTCCTGCTGCCTTCAGCCTCAAAACCACACTTTCCCACTTGGCGCCACGTCAGGCACAAAAATGGCCATATGTCTGGAGATTGGTCCCACGCCCAAAGAGCCAGCAGGGAAAACTATGCCTTGTTCTAAAGCTCTTAGGGAACCGCTTGCGTAGCCCCACACACCTGGGGGCTGCAGGCTTTCCTGCTGCCTTCAGCCTTAAAATCGCCCTGTACCACTTGGCGTCGCGCCAGGCAAAAAATGGTCATATGTCTGGAGACTGGTCCCACGCCCAAAGAGCCAGCAGGGAAAACTATGCCTTGTTCTAAAGCTCTTTGGGAACCGCTTGCGTAGCCCCACACACCTGGGGGCTGCAGGCTTTCCTGCTGCCTTCAGCCTCAAAACAACCCTTTCCCTCTTCATGCCGCGTCAGGCACAAAAATGGCCATATGTCTGGTGATTGGTCCCATGCCCAAAGAGCCAGCAGGGAAAACTATGCCTTGTTCTAAAGCTCTTTGGGAACCGCTTGCGTAGCCCCACAGAGCTGCGGGCTGCAGGCTTTCCTGCTGCCTTCAGCCTCAAAACCACCCTTTCCCACTTGGCGCCACGCCAGGCACAAAAATGGCCATATGTCTGGAGATTGGTCCCACGCCCAAAGAGCCAGCAGGGAAAACTATGCCTTGTTCTAAAGCTCTTTGGGAACCGCTTGCGTAGCCCCAGAGACCTGGGGGCTGCAGGCTTTCCTGCTGCCTTCAGCCTCAAAACCACCCTTTCCCACTTGGCCCCGCGCCAGGCACAAAAATGGCAATATGGCTGGAGATTGGTCCAACACACAAAGAGCCAGCAGGGAAAACTATGCCTTGTTCTAAAGCTCTTTGGGAACCGCTTGCGTAGCCCCACACACCTGGGGGCTGCAGGCTTTCCTGGCGCCTTCAGCCTCAAAACCACCCTTTCCCACTTGGCACCACGCCAGGCACAAAAATGGCCATATGTCTGGAGATTGGTCCGACGCCCAAAGAGCCAGCAGGGAAAACTATGCCTTGTTCAAAAGCTCTTTGGGAACCGCTTGCGTAGCCCCACACACCTGGGGGCCGCAGGCCTTCCTGCTGCCTTCAGCCTCAAAACCACCCTTTCCCACTTGGCGTGGAGCCAGCCTCCAAAATCTACATATGTCTGGAGATTGGTCCCACACCCAAAAGGCAGCAGGGAAAACTATGCCTTGTTCTAAAGCTCTTTGGGAACCGCTTGCGTAGCCCCACAGACCTGGGGGCTGCAGGCTTTCCTGCTGCCTTCAGCCTCAAAACCACCCTTTCCCACTTGGTACCGCGCCACGCACAAAAATGGCCATATGTCTGGAGACTGGTCCCACGCCCAAAGAGCCAGCAGGGAAAACTCTGCCTTGTTCTAAAGCTCTTTGGGAACCGCTTGCGTAGCCCCACACACCACGGGGGCTGCTCTGTCTGGAGACTGGTCCCACGCCCAAAGAGCCAGCAGGGAAAACTATGCCTTGTTCTAAAGCTCTTTGGGAACCGCTTGCGTAGCCCCACACACCTGGGGGCTGTAGGCTTTCCTGCTGCCTTCAGCCTCAAAACCACCCTTTCCCACTTGGCGCCGCGCAAGACAAAAAAATGGCCATATGTCTTGAGATTGGTCCCAGGAAAAAAAGACCCAGCAGTGAAAACTATGCCTTGTTCTAAAGCTCTTTGGGAACCGCTTGCGTAGCCCCACACACCTGGGGGCTGCAGGCTTTCCTGCTGCCTTCAGCCTCAAAACCACACTTTCCCACTTGGCGCCGCGTCAGGCACAAAAATGGCCATATGTCTGGAGATTGGTCCCACGCCCAAAGAGCCAGCAGGGAAAACTATGCCTTGTTCTAAAGCTCTTTGGGAACGGCTTGCGTAGCCCCACACACCTGGGGGCTGCAGGCTTTCCTGCTGCCTTCAGCCTTAAAATCGCCCTGTACCACTTGGCGTCGCGCCAGGCAAAAAATGGTCATATGTCTGGAGACTGGTCCCACGCCCAAAGAGCCAGCAGGGAAAACTATGCCTTGTTCTAAAGCTCTTTGGGAACCGCTTGCGTAGCCCCACACACCTGGGGGCTGCAGGCTTTCCTGCTGCCTTCAGCCTCAAAACAACCCTTTCCCTCTTCATGCCGCGTCAGGCACAAAAATGGCCATATGTCTGGTGATTGGTCCCATGCCCAAAGAGCCAGCAGGGAAAACTATGCCTTGTTCTAAAGCTCTTTGGGAACCGCTTGCGTAGCCCCACAGAGCTGCGGGCTGCAGGCTTTCCTGCTGCCTTCAGCCTCAAAACCACCCTTTCCCACTTGGCGCCACGCCAGGCACAAAAATGGCCATATGTCTGGAGATTGGTCCCACGCCCAAAGAGCCAGCAGGGAAAACTATGCCTTGTTCTAAAGCTCTTTGGGAACCACTTGCGTAGCCCCACACACCTGGGGGCTGCAGGCTTTCCTGCTGCCTTCAGCCTCAAAACCACCCTGTCCCACTTGGCGTCGCTCCAGGCACAAAAATGGCCATATGTCTGGAGACTGGTCCCACGCCCAAAGAGCCAGCAGGGAAAACTATGCCTTGTTCTAAAGCTCTTTGGGAACCGCTTGCGTAGCCCCACACACCTGGGGTCTGCAGGCTTTCCCGCTACTTTCAGCCTCAAAACCACCCTTTCCCACTTGGCACAGCGCCAGGCAGAAAAATGGCCATATGTCTGGAGATTGGTCCCACGCCCAAAGAGCCAGCAGGGAAAATTCTACCTTGTTCTAAAGCTCTTTGGGAACCGCTTGCGTAGCCCCACACACCTGGGGGCTGCAGGCTTTCCTGCTGCCTTCAGCCTCAAAACCACCCTTTCCCACTTGGCGCCGCGCCAGGCACAAAAATGGCCATATGTCTGGAGATTGGTCCCACGCCCAAAGAGCCAGCAGGGAAAACTATGCCTTGTTCTAAAGCTCTTTGGGAACCGCTTGCGTAGCCCCACACACCTGGGGGCTGCAGGCTTTCCTGCTGCCTTCATCCTCAAAACCACCCTTTCCCACTTGGCGCAGCACAAGGCACAAAAATGGCCATATGTCTGGAGACTGGTCCCACGCCCAAAGAGCCAGCAGGGAAAACTATGCCTTGTTCTAAAGCTCTTTGGGAACCGCTTGCGTAGCCCCACACACCTGGGGGCTGCAGGCTTTCCTGCTGCCTTCAGCCTCAAAACCACCCTTTCCCACTTGGCGCCGCGCAAGACAAAAAAATGGCCATATGTCTTGAGATTGGTCCCAGGAAAAAAAGACCCAGCAGTGAAAACTATGCCTTGTTCTAAAGCTCTTTGGGAACCGCTTGCGTAGCCCCACACACCTGGGGGCTGCAGGCTTTCCTGCTGCCTTCAGCCTCAAAACCACACTTTCCCACTTGGCGCCGCGTCAGGCACAAAAATGGCCATATGTCTGGAGATTGGTCCCACGCCCAAAGAGCCAGCAGGGAAAACTATGCCTTGTTCTAAAGCTCTTTGGGAACCGCTTGCGTAGCCCCACACACCTGGGGGCTGCAGGCTTTCCTGCTGCCTTCAGCCTTAAAATCGCCCTGTACCACTTGGCGTCGCGCCAGGCAAAAAATGGTCATATGTCTGGAGACTGGTCCCACGCCCAAAGAGCCAGCAGGGAAAACTATGCCTTGTTCTAAAGCTCTTTGGGAACCGCTTGCGTAGCCCCACACACCTGGGGGCTGCAGGCTTTCCTGCTGCCTTCAGCCTCAAAACAACCCTTTCCCTCTTCATGCCGCGTCAGGCACAAAAATGGCCATATGTCTGGTGATTGGTCCCATGCCCAAAGAGCCAGCAGGGAAAACTATGCCTTGTTCTAAAGCTCTTTGGGAACCGCTTGCGTAGCCCCACAGAGCTGCGGGCTGCAGGCTTTCCTGCTGCCTTCAGCCTCAAAACCACCCTTTCCCACTTGGCGCCACGCCAGGCACAAAAATGGCCATATGTCTGGAGATTGGTCCCACGCCCAAAGAGCCAGCAGGGAAAACTATGCCTTGTTCTAAAGCTCTTTGGGAACCACTTGCGTAGCCCCACACACCTGGGGGCTGCAGGCTTTCCTGCTGCCTTCAGCCTCAAAACCACCCTGTCCCACTTGGCGTCGCTCCAGGCACAAAAATGGCCATATGTCTGGAGACTGGTCCCACGCCCAAAGAGCCAGCAGGGAAAACTATGCCTTGTTCTAAAGCTCTTTGGGAACCGCTTGCGTAGCCCCACACATCTGGGGTCTGCAGGCTTTCCCGCTACTTTCAGCCTCAAAACCACCCTTTCCCACTTGGCACAGCGCCAGGCAGAAAAATGGCCATATGTCTGGAGATTGGTCCCACGCCCAAAGAGCCAGCAGGGAAAATTCTACCTTGTTCTAAAGCTCTTTGGGAACCGCTTGCGTAGCCCCACACACCTGGGGGCTGCAGGCTTTCCTGCTGCCTTCAGCCTCAAAACCACCCTTTCCCACTTGGCGCCGCGCCAGGCACAAAAATGGCCATATGTCTGGAGATTGGTCCCACGCCCAAAGAGCCAGCAGGGAAAACTATGCCTTGTTCTAAAGCTCTTTGGGAACCGCTTGCGTAGCCCCACACACCTGGGGGCTGCAGGCTTTCCTGCTGCCTTCATCCTCAAAACCACCCTTTCCCACTTGGCGCAGCACAAGGCACAAAAATGGCCATATGTCTGGAGACTGGTCCCACGCCCAAAGAGCCAGCAGGGAAAACTATGCCTTGTTCTAAAGCTCTTTGGGAACCGCTTGCGTAGCCCCACACACCTTGGGGCTGTAGGCTTTCCTGCTGCCTTCAGCCTCAAAACCACCCTTTCCCACTTGGCGCCGCGCAAGACAAAAAAATGGCCATATTTCTTGAGATTGGTCCCAGGAAAAAAAGAGCCAGCACGGAAAACTATGCCTTGTTCTAAAGCTCTTTGGGAACCGCTTGCGTAGCCCCACACACCTGGGGGCTGCAGGCTTTCCTGCTGCCTTCAGCCTCAAAACCACACTTTCCCACTTGGCGCCACGTCAGGCACAAAAATGGCCATATGTCTGGAGATTGGTCCCACGCCCAAAGAGCCAGCAGGGAAAACTATGCCTTGTTCTAAAGCTCTTAGGGAACCGCTTGCGTAGCCCCACACACCTGGGGGCTGCAGGCTTTCCTGCTGCCTTCAGCCTTAAAATCGCCCTGTACCACTTGGCGTCGCGCCAGGCAAAAAATGGTCATATGTCTGGAGACTGGTCCAATGCCCAAAGAGCCAGCAGGGAAAACTATGCCTTGTTCTAAAGCTCTTTGGGAACCGCTTGCGTAGCCCCACACACCTGGGGGCTGCAGGCTTTCCTGCTGCCTTCAGCCTCAAAACAACCCTTTCCCTCTTCATGCCGCGTCAGGCACAAAAATCGCCATATGTCTGGTGATTGGTCCCATGCCCAAAGAGCCAGCAGGGAAAACTATGCCTTGTTCTAAAGCTCTTTGGGAACCGCTTGCGTAGCCCCACAGAGCTGCGGGCTGCAGGCTTTCCTGCTGCCTTCAGCCTCAAAACCACCCTTTCCCACTTGGCGCCACGCCAGGCACAAAAATGGCCATATGTCTGGAGATTGGTCCCACGCCCAAAGAGCCAGCAGGGAAAACTATGCCTTGTTCTAAAGCTCTTTGGGAACCGCTTGCGTAGCCCCAGAGACCTGGGGGCTGCAGGCTTTCCTGCTGCCTTCAGCCTCAAAACCACCCTTTCCCACTTGGCCCCGCGCCAGGCACAAAAATGGCAATATGGCTGGAGATTGGTCCAACACACAAAGAGCCAGCAGGGAAAACTATGCCTTGTTCTAAAGCTCTTTGGGAACCGCTTGCGTAGCCCCACACACCTGGGGGCTGCAGGCTTTCCTGGCGCCTTCAGCCTCAAAACCACCCTTTCCCACTTGGCACCACGCCAGGCACAAAAATGGCCATATGTCTGGAGATTGGTCCGACGCCCAAAGAGCCAGCAGGGAAAACTATGCCTTGTTCAAAAGCTCTTTGGGAACCGCTTGCGTAGCCCCACACACCTGGGGGCCGCAGGCCTTCCTGCTGCCTTCAGCCTCAAAACCACCCTTTCCCACTTGGCGTGGAGCCAGCCTCCAAAATCTACATATGTCTGGAGATTGGTCCCACACCCAAAAGGCAGCAGGGAAAACTATGCCTTGTTCTAAAGCTCTTTGGGAACCGCTTGCGTAGCCCCACAGACCTGGGGGCTGCAGGCTTTCCTGCTGCCTTCAGCCTCAAAACCACCCTTTCCCACTTGGTACCGCGCCACGCACAAAAATGGCCATATGTCTGGAGACTGGTCCCACGCCCAAAGAGCCAGCAGGGAAAACTCTGCCTTGTTCTAAAGCTCTTTGGGAACCGCTTGCGTAGCCCCACACACCACGGGGGCTGCTCTGTCTGGAGACTGGTCCCACGCCCAAAGAGCCAGCAGGGAAAACTATGCCTTGTTCTAAAGCTCTTTGGGAACCGCTTGCGTAGCCCCACACACCTGGGGGCTGTAGGCTTTCCTGCTGCCTTCAGCCTCAAAACCACCCTTTCCCACTTGGCGCCGCGCAAGACAAAAAAATGGCCATATGTCTTGAGATTGGTCCCAGGAAAAAAAGACCCAGCAGTGAAAACTATGCCTTGTTCTAAAGCTCTTTGGGAACCGCTTGCGTAGCCCCACACACCTGGGGGCTGCAGGCTTTCCTGCTGCCTTCAGCCTCAAAACCACACTTTCCCACTTGGCGCCGCGTCAGGCACAAAAATGGCCATATGTCTGGAGATTGGTCCCACGCCCAAAGAGCCAGCAGGGAAAACTATGCCTTGTTCTAAAGCTCTTTGGGAACGGCTTGCGTAGCCCCACACACCTGGGGGCTGCAGGCTTTCCTGCTGCCTTCAGCCTTAAAATCGCCCTGTACCACTTGGCGTCGCGCCAGGCAAAAAATGGTCATATGTCTGGAGACTGGTCCCACGCCCAAAGAGCCAGCAGGGAAAACTATGCCTTGTTCTAAAGCTCTTTGGGAACCGCTTGCGTAGCCCCACACACCTGGGGGCTGCAGGCTTTCCTGCTGCCTTCAGCCTCAAAACAACCCTTTCCCTCTTCATGCCGCGTCAGGCACAAAAATGGCCATATGTCTGGTGATTGGTCCCATGCCCAAAGAGCCAGCAGGGAAAACTATGCCTTGTTCTAAAGCTCTTTGGGAACCGCTTGCGTAGCCCCACAGAGCTGCGGGCTGCAGGCTTTCCTGCTGCCTTCAGCCTCAAAACCACCCTTTCCCACTTGGCGCCACGCCAGGCACAAAAATGGCCATATGTCTGGAGATTGGTCCCACGCCCAAAGAGCCAGCAGGGAAAACTATGCCTTGTTCTAAAGCTCTTTGGGAACCACTTGCGTAGCCCCACACACCTGGGGGCTGCAGGCTTTCCTGCTGCCTTCAGCCTCAAAACCACCCTGTCCCACTTGGCGTCGCTCCAGGCACAAAAATGGCCATATGTCTGGAGACTGGTCCCACGCCCAAAGAGCCAGCAGGGAAAACTATGCCTTGTTCTAAAGCTCTTTGGGAACCGCTTGCGTAGCCCCACACACCTGGGGTCTGCAGGCTTTCCCGCTACTTTCAGCCTCAAAACCACCCTTTCCCACTTGGCACAGCGCCAGGCAGAAAAATGGCCATATGTCTGGAGATTGGTCCCACGCCCAAAGAGCCAGCAGGGAAAATTCTACCTTGTTCTAAAGCTCTTTGGGAACCGCTTGCGTAGCCCCACACACCTGGGGGCTGCAGGCTTTCCTGCTGCCTTCAGCCTCAAAACCACCCTTTCCCACTTGGCGCCGCGCCAGGCACAAAAATGGCCATATGTCTGGAGATTGGTCCCACGCCCAAAGAGCCAGCAGGGAAAACTATGCCTTGTTCTAAAGCTCTTTGGGAACCGCTTGCGTAGCCCCACACACCTGGGGGCTGCAGGCTTTCCTGCTGCCTTCATCCTCAAAACCACCCTTTCCCACTTGGCGCAGCACAAGGCACAAAAATGGCCATATGTCTGGAGACTGGTCCCACGCCCAAAGAGCCAGCAGGGAAAACTATGCCTTGTTCTAAAGCTCTTTGGGAACCGCTTGCGTAGCCCCACACACCTGGGGGCTGCAGGCTTTCCTGCTGCCTTCAGCCTCAAAACCACCCTTTCCCACTTGGCGCCGCGCAAGACAAAAAAATGGCCATATGTCTTGAGATTGGTCCCAGGAAAAAAAGACCCAGCAGTGAAAACTATGCCTTGTTCTAAAGCTCTTTGGGAACCGCTTGCGTAGCCCCACACACCTGGGGGCTGCAGGCTTTCCTGCTGCCTTCAGCCTCAAAACCACACTTTCCCACTTGGCGCCGCGTCAGGCACAAAAATGGCCATATGTCTGGAGATTGGTCCCACGCCCAAAGAGCCAGCAGGGAAAACTATGCCTTGTTCTAAAGCTCTTTGGGAACCGCTTGCGTAGCCCCACACACCTGGGGGCTGCAGGCTTTCCTGCTGCCTTCAGCCTTAAAATCGCCCTGTACCACTTGGCGTCGCGCCAGGCAAAAAATGGTCATATGTCTGGAGACTGGTCCCACGCCCAAAGAGCCAGCAGGGAAAACTATGCCTTGTTCTAAAGCTCTTTGGGAACCGCTTGCGTAGCCCCACACACCTGGGGGCTGCAGGCTTTCCTGCTGCCTTCAGCCTCAAAACAACCCTTTCCCTCTTCATGCCGCGTCAGGCACAAAAATGGCCATATGTCTGGTGATTGGTCCCATGCCCAAAGAGCCAGCAGGGAAAACTATGCCTTGTTCTAAAGCTCTTTGGGAACCGCTTGCGTAGCCCCACAGAGCTGCGGGCTGCAGGCTTTCCTGCTGCCTTCAGCCTCAAAACCACCCTTTCCCACTTGGCGCCACGCCAGGCACAAAAATGGCCATATGTCTGGAGATTGGTCCCACGCCCAAAGAGCCAGCAGGGAAAACTATGCCTTGTTCTAAAGCTCTTTGGGAACCGCTTGCGTAGCCCCACACACCTGGGGGCTGCAGGCTTTCCTGCTGCCTTCATCCTCAAAACCACCCTTTCCCACTTGGCGCAGCACAAGGCACAAAAATGGCCATATGTCTGGAGACTGGTCCCACGCCCAAAGAGCCAGCAGGGAAAACTATGCCTTGTTCTAAAGCTCTTTGGGAACCGCTTGCGTAGCCCCACACACCTGGGGGCTGCAGGCTTTCCTGCTGCCTTCAGCCTCAAAACCACCCTTTCCCACTTGGCGCCGCGCCAGGCACAGAAATTGCCATATGTCTAGAGATTGGTCCCACGCCCAAAGAGCCAGCAGGGAAAACCATGCTTGTTTTAAAGCTCTTTGGGAACCGCTTGCGTAGCCCGAAACACCTTGGGGCTGCAGGCTTTCCTGCTGCCTTCAGCCTCAAAACCACCCTTTCCCACTTGGCACCGCGCCAGGCCCAAAAATGGCCATATGTCTGGAGATTGGTCCCACGCCCAAAGAGCCAGCAGGGAAAACTATGCTTGTTTTAAAGCTCTTTGGGAAACGCTTGCGTAGCCCCACACACCTTGGGGCTGCAGGCTTTCCTGCTGCCTTCAGCCTCAAAACCACCCTTTCCCACTTGGCACCGCGCCAGGCACAAAAATGGCCATATGTCTGGAGACTGGTCCCAGGCCCAAAGAGCCAGCAGGGAAAACTATGCCTTGTTCTAAAGCTCTTTGGGAACCACTTGCGTAGCCCCACACACCTGGGGGCTGCAGGATTTCCCGCTGCCTTCAGCCTCAAAACCACCCTATCCCACTTGGCGTCGGTCCAGGCACAAAAATGGCCATAAGTCTGGAGACTGGTACCACGCCCAAAGAGCCAGCAGGGAAAACTATGCTTTGTTCTAAAGCTCTTTGGGAACCGCTTGCGTAGCCCCACAGACCTGGGGGCTGCAGGCTTTCCTGCTGCCTTCAGCCTCAAAACCACCCAATTCCTCTTGGCGCCGCGCCACGCACAAAAATGGCCATATGTCTGGAGATTGGTCCCACGCCCAAAGAGCCAGCAGGGAAAACTATGCCTTGTTCTAAAGCTCTTTGGGAACGGCTTGCGTAGCCCCACACACCTGCGGGCTGCAGGGTTTCCTGCTGCCTTCAGCCTCAAAACCACCCTTTCCCACTTGGCACAGCGCCAGGCACAGAAATTGCCATATGTCTAGAGATTGGTCCCACGCCCAAAGAGCCAGCAGGGAAAACTATGCCTTGTTTTAAAGCTCTTTGGGAACCGCTTGCGTAGCCCGAAACACCTTGGGGCTGCAGGCTTTCCTGCTGCCTTCAGCCTCAAAACCACCCTTTCCCACTTGGCGCAGCACAAGGCACAAAAATGGCCATATGTCTGGAGACTGGTCCCACGCCCAAAGAGCCAGCAGGGAAAACTATGCCTTGCTGTAAAACTCTTTGGGAACCGCTTGCGTAGCCCCACACACCTGGGGGCTGCAGGCTTTCCTGCTGCCTTCAGCCTCAAAACCACCCTTTCCCACTTGGTGCTGCGCCAGGCCCAAAAATGGCCATATGTCTGGAGACTGGTCCCATGCCCAAAGAGCCAGCAGGGAAAACTATGCCTTCTTCTAAAGCACTTTGGGAACCGCTTGCGTAGCCCCACACACCTGGGGGCTGCAGGCTTTCCTGCTGCCTTCAGCCTCAAAACCACCCTTTCCCACTTGGCGCCGCGCCAGGCACAAAAATGGCCATATGTCTGGAGATTGGTCCCACGCCCAAAGAGCCAGCAGGGAAAACTATGCCTTGTTCTAAAGCTCTTTGGGAAGTGCTTGCGTAGCCCCACACACCTGCGGGCTGCAGGCTTTCCTGCTGCCTTCAGCCTCAAAACCACCCTTTCCCACTTGACGCCGCGCCAGGCAGAAAAATGGCCATATGTCTGGAGACTGGTCCCACGCCCAAAGAGCCAGCAGGGAAAACTCTGCCTTGTTCTAAAGCTCTTTGGGAACCGCTTGCGTAGCCCCACAAACCACGGGGGCTGCTCTGTCTGGAGACTGGTCCCACGCCCAAAGACCCAGCAGGGAAAACTATGCCTTGTTCTAAAGCTCTTTGGGAACCGCTTGCGTAGCCCCACAGAGCTGCGGGCTGCAGGCTTTCCTGCTGCCTTCAGCCTCAAAACCACCCTTTCCCACTTGGCGCCACGCCAGGCACAAAAATGGCCATATGTCTGGAGATTGGTCCCACGCCCAAAGAGCCAGCAGGGAAAACTCTGCCTTGTTCTAAAGCTCTTTGGGAACCGCTTGCGTAGCCCCACACACCTTGGGGCCGCAGGCCTTCCTGCTGCCTTCAGCCTCAAAACCACCCTTTTTTCACTTGGCGTGGAGCCAGCCTCCAAAATCTACATATGTCTGGAGACTGGTCCCACACCCAAAAGGCAGCAGGGAAAACTATGCCTTGTTCTAAAGCTCTTTGGGAACCGCTTGCGTAGCCCCACAGACCTGGGGGCTGCAGGCTTTCCTGCTGCCTTCAGCCTCAAAACCACCCTTTCCGACTTGGCGCCGCGCCAGGCACAAAAATGGCCATAAGTCTGGAGACTGGTCCCACGCCCAAAGAGCCAGCAGGGAAAACTCTGCCTTGTTCTAAAGCTCTTTGGGAACCGCTTGCGTAGCCCCACACACCTGGGGTCCGCAGGCTTTCCTGCTGCCTTCAGCCTCAAAACCACCCTTTCCCACTTGGCGCCGTGCCAGGCACAAAAATGGCCATATGTCTGGAGACTGGTCCCACGCCCAAAGAGCCAGCAGGGAAAACTATGCCTTGTTCTAAAGCTCTTTGGGAACCGCTTGCGTAGCCCCACACACCTGGGGGCTGCAGGCTTTCCTGCTGCCTTCAGGCTCAAAACCACCCTTTCCCACTTGGCGCTGCGCCAGGCACAAAAATGGCCATATGTCTGGAGATTGGTCCCACGCCCAAAGAGCCAGGAGGGAAAACTATGGCTTCTTCTAAAACTCTTTGGCAACCACTGCGTAGCCCCACACACCCCGGGGCTGCAGGCTTTCCTGCTGCCTTCAGCCTCAAAACCACACTTTCTGACTTGGCGCCGCGCCAGGCGCAAAAATGGCCATATGTCTAGAGATGGGTCCCATGCCCAAAGAGCCAGCAGGGAAAACTATGCCTCGTCCTAAAGCTCTTTGGGAACCGCTTGCGAAGCCCCACACACCTGGGGGCTGCAGGCCTTCCTGCTGCCTTCAGCCTCAAAACCACCCTTTCCCACTTGGCACCGCGCCAGGCACAAAAATGGCCATATGTCTGGAGATTGGTCCCACGCCCAAAGAGTCAGCAGGGAAAACTATGCCTTGTTCTAAAGCTCTTTGGGAACCGCTTGCGTAGCCCCACACACCTGGGGGCTGCAGGCTTTCCTGCTGCCTTCAGCCTCAAAACCACCCTTTCCCACTTGGTGCTGCGCCAGGCCCAAAAATGGCCATATGGCTGGAGACTGGTCCCATGCCCAAAGAGCCAGCAGGGAAAACTATGCCTTGTTCTAAAGCTCTTTGGGAACCGCTTGCGTAGCCCCACACACCTGCGGGCTGCAGGCATTCCTGCTGCCTTCAGCCTCAAAACCACCCTTTCCGACTAGGTGCTGCGCCAGGCCCAAAAATGGCCATATGTCTGGAGACTGGTCCCACACCCAAAGAGCCAGCAGGGAAAACTATGCCTTGTTCTAAAACTCTTTGGGAACCGCTTGCGTAGCCCCACAGACCTGGGGGCTGCAGGCTTTCCTGCTGCCTTCAGCCTCAACACCACCCTTTCCCACTTGGCGCCGCGCCAGGCAAAAGAATGGCCATATGTCTGGAGATTGGTGCCACGCCCAAAGAGCCAGCAGGGAAAACTATGCCTTGTTCTAAAGCTCTTTGGGAACCGCTTGCGTAGCCCCAGAGACCTGGGGGCTGCAGGCTTTCCTGCTGCCTTCAGCCTCAAAACCACCCTTTCCCACTTGGCCCCGCGCCAGGCACAAAAATGGCAATATGGCTGGAGATTGGTCCAACACCCAAAGAGCCAGCAGGGAAAACTATGCCTTGTTCTAAAGCTCTTTGGGAACCGCTTGCGTAGCCCCACACACCTGGGGGCTGCAGGCTTTCCTGGCGCCTTCAGCCTCAAAACCACCCTTTCCCACTTGGCACCACGCCAGGCACAAAAATGGCCATATGTCTGGAGATTGGTCCGACGCCCAAAGAGCCAGCAGGGAAAACTATGCCTTGTTCAAAAGCTCTTTGGGAACCGCTTGCGTAGCCCCACACACCTGGGGGCCGCAGGCCTTCCTGCTGCCTTCAGCCTCAAAACCACCCTTTCCCACTTGGCGTGGAGCCAGCCTCCAAAATCTACATATGTCTGGAGATTGGTCCCACACCCAAAAGGCAGCAGGGAAAACTATGCCTTGTTCTAAAGCTCTTTGGGAACCGCTTGCGTAGCCCCACAGACCTGGGGGCTGCAGGCTTTCCTGCTGCCTTCAGCCTCAAAACCACCCTTTCCCACTTGGTACCGCGCCACGCACAAAAATGGCCATATGTCTGGAGACTGGTCCCACGCCCAAAGAGCCAGCAGGGAAAACTCTGCCTTGTTCTAAAGCTCTTTGGGAACCGCTTGCGTAGCCCCACACACCACGGGGGCTGCTCTGTCTGGAGACTGGTCCCACGCCCAAAGAGCCAGCAGGGAAAACTATGCCTTGTTCTAAAGCTCTTTGGGAACCGCTTGCGTAGCCCCACACACCTTGGGGCTGTAGGCTTTCCTGCTGCCTTCAGCCTCAAAACCACCCTTTCCCACTTGGCGTCGCGCAAGACAAAAAAATGGCCATATGTCTTGAGATTGGTCCCAGGAAAAAAAGAGCCAGCACGGAAAACTATGCCTTGTTCTAAAGCTCTTTGGGAACCGCTTGCGTAGCCCCACACACCTGGGGGCTGCAGGCTTTCCTGCTGCCTTCAGCCTCAAAACCACACTTTCCCACTTGGCGCCGCGTCAGGCACAAAAATGGCCATATGTCTGGTGATTGGTCCAATGCCCAAAGAGCCAGCAGGGAAAACTATGCCTTCTTCTAAAGCTCTTTGGGAACCGCTTGCGTAGCCCCACACACCTGGGGGCCGCAGGCCTTCCTGCTGCCTTCAGCCTCAAAACCACCCTTTCCCACTTGGCGTGGAGCCAGCCTCCAAAATCTACATATGTCTGGAGATTGGTCCCACACCCAAAAGGCAGCAGGGAAAACTATGCCTTGTTCTAAAGCTCTTTGGGAACCGCTTGCGTAGCCCCACAGACCTGGGGGCTGCAGGCTTTCCTGCTGCCTTCAGCCTCAAAACCACCCTTTCCCACTTGGTACCGCGCCACGCACAAAAATGGCCATATGTCTGGAGACTGGTCCCACGCCCAAAGAGCCAGCAGGGAAAACTCTGCCTTGTTCTAAAGCTCTTTGGGAACCGCTTGCGTAGCCCCACACACCACGGGGGCTGCTCTGTCTGGAGACTGGTCCCACGCCCAAAGAGCCAGCAGGGAAAACTATGCCTTGTTCTAAAGCTCTTTGGGAACCGCTTGCGTAGCCCCACACACCTTGGGGCTGTAGGCTTTCCTGCTGCCTTCAGCCTCAAAACCACCCTTTCCCACTTGGCGTCGCGCAAGACAAAAAAATGGCCATATGTCTTGAGATTGGTCCCAGGAAAAAAAGAGCCAGCACGGAAAACTATGCCTTGTTCTAAAGCTCTTTGGGAACCGCTTGCGTAGCCCCACACACCTGGGGGCTGCAGGCTTTCCTGCTGCCTTCAGCCTCAAAACCACACTTTCCCACTTGGCGCCGCGTCAGGCACAAAAATGGCCATATGTCTGGTGATTGGTCCAATGCCCAAAGAGCCAGCAGGGAAAACTATGCCTTCTTCTAAAGCTCTTTGGGAACCGCTTGCGTAGCCCCACACACCTGGGGGCTGCAGGCTTTCCTGCTGCCTTCAGCCTTAAAATCGCCCTGTACCACTTGGCGTCGCGCCAGGCAAAAAATGGTCATATGTCTGGAGACTGGTCCCACGCCCAAAGAGCCAGCAGGGAAAACTATGCCTTGTTCTAAAGCTCTTTGGGAACCGCTTGCGTAGCCCCACACACCTGGGGGCTGCAGGCTTTCCTGCTGCCTTCAGCCTCAAAACAACCCTTTCCCTCTTCATGCCGCGTCAGGCACAAAAATGGCCATATGTCTGGTGATTGGTCCCATGCCCAAAGAGCCAGCAGGGAAAACTATGCCTTGTTCTAAAGCTCTTTGGCAACCGCTTGCGTAGCCCCACAGAGCTGCGGGCTGCAGGCTTTCCTGCTGCCTTCAGCCTCAAAACCACCCTTTCCCACTTGGCGCCACGCCAGGCACAAAAATGGCCATATGTCTGGAGATTGGTCCCACGCCCAAAGAGCCAGCAGGGAAAACTATGCCTTGTTCTAAAGCTCTTTGGGAACCACTTGCGTAGCCCCACACACCTGGGGGCTGCAGGCTTTCCTGCTGCCTTCAGCCTCAAAACCACCCTGTCCCACTTGGCGTCGCTCCAGGCACAAAAATGGCCATATGTCTGGAGACTGGTCCCACGCCCAAAGAGCCAGCAGGGAAAACTATGCCTTGTTCTAAAGCTCTTTGGGAACCGCTTGCGTAGCCCCACACACCTGGGGTCTGCAGGCTTTCCCGCTACTTTCAGCCTCAAAACCACCCTTTCCCACTTGGCACAGCGCCAGGCACAAAAATGGCCATATGTCTGGAGATTGGTCCCACGCCCAAAGAGCCAGCAGGGAAAATTCTACCTTGTTCTAAAGCTCTTTGGGAACCGCTTGCGTAGCCCCACACACCTGGGGGCTGCAGGCTTTCCTGCTGCCTTCAGCCTCAAAACCACCATTTCCCACTTGGCGCCGCGCCAGGCACAAAAATGGCCATATGTCTGGAGATTGGTCCCACGCCCAAAGAGCCAGCAGGGAAAACTATGCCTTGTTCTAAAGCTCTTTGGGAACCGCTTGCGTAGCCCCACACACCTGGGGGCTGCAGGCTTTCCTGCTGCCTTCATCCTCAAAACCACCCTTTCCCACTTGGCGCAGCACAAGGCACAAAAATGGCCATATGTCTGGAGACTGGTCCCACGCCCAAAGAGCCAGCAGGGAAAACTATGCCTTGTTCTAAAGCTCTTTGGGAACCGCTTGCGTAGCCCCACACACCTGGGGGCTGCAGGCTTTCCTGCTGCCTTCAGCCTCAAAACCACCCTTTCCCACTTGGCGCCGCGCCAGGCACAGAAATTGCCATATGTCTAGAGATTGGTCCCACGCCCAAAGAGCCAGCAGGGAAAACCATGCTTGTTTTAAAGCTCTTTGGGAACCGCTTGCGTAGCCCGAAACACCTTGGGGCTGCAGGCTTTCCTGCTGCCTTCAGCCTCAAAACCACCCTTTCCCACTTGGCACCGCGCCAGGCCCAAAAATGGCCATATGTCTGGAGATTGGTCCCACGCCCAAAGAGCCAGCAGGGAAAACTATGCTTGTTTTAAAGCTCTTTGGGAACCGCTTGCGTAGCCCCACACACCTGGGGGCTGCAGGCTTTCCTGCTGCCTTCAGCCTCAAAACCACCCTATCTTACTTGGCGTCGCTCCAGGCACAAAAATGGCCATAAGTCTGGAGACTGGTACCACGCCCAAAGAGCCAGCAGGGAAAACTATGCTTTGTTCTAAAGCTCTTTGGGAACCGCTTGCGTAGCCCCACAGACCTGGGGGCTGCAGGCTTTCCTGCTGCCTTCAGCCTCAAAACCACCCTTTCCCACTTGGCGCAGCATAAGGCACAAAAATGGCCATATGTCTGGAGATTGGTCCCACGGCCAAAGAGCCAGCAGGGAAAACTATGCCTTGTACTAAAGCTCTTTGGGAACCGCTTGCGTAGCCCCACACACCTGGGGGCTGCAGGCTTTCCTGATGCCTTCAGCCTCAACACCACCCTTTCCACTTGGCGCCGCGCCAGGCACAGAAATGGCCATATGTCTGGAGACTGGTCCCACGCCCAAAGAGCCAGCAGGGAAAACTATGCCTTGTTCTAAAGCTCTTTGGGAACCGCTTGCGTAGCCCCACACACCTGGGGGCTGCAGGCTTTCCTACTGCCTTCAGCCTCAACAACACCCTTTCCCACTTGGTGCCGCGCCAGGCACAAAAATGGCCATATGTCTGGAGATTGCTCCCACGCCCAAAGAGCCAGCAGGGAAAACTATGCCTTGTTCTAAAGCTCTCTGGGAACTACTTGCGTAGCCCCACTCACCTGGGGGCTGCAGGGTTTCCCGCTGCCTTCAGCCTCAAAACCACCCTATCCCACTTGGCGCCGCGCCAGGCACAAAAATGGCCATATGTCTGGAGACTGGTCCCACGCCCAAAGAGCCAGCAGGGAAAACTATGCCTTGTTCTAAAGCTCTTTGGGAACCGCTTGCGTAGCCCCACACACCTGGGGGCTGCAGGCTTTCCTGCTGCCTTCAGCCTCAAAACAACCCTTTCCCTCTTCGTGCCGCACCAGGCACAAAAATGGCCATATGTCTGGTGATGGGTCCCACGCCCAAAGAGCCAGTAGGGAAAACTATGCCTTGTTCTAAAGCTCTTTGGGAACGGCTTGCGTAGCCCCACACACCTGGGGGCTGCAGGCTTTCCTGCTGCCTTCAGCCTCAAAACCACCCTTTCCCACTTGGCGCCGCGCCAGGCACAAAAATGGCCATATGTCTGGAGATTGGTCCCATGCCCAAAGACCCAGCAGGGAAAACTATGCCTTGTTCTAAAGCTCTTTGGGAACCGCTTGCGTAGCCCCACACACCTGGGGGCTGCAGGCTTTCCTGCTGCCTTCAGCCTCAAAACCACCCTTTCCCACTTGGCGCAGCACAAGGCACATAAATGGCCATATGTCTGGAGACTGGTCCCACGCCCAAAGAGCCAGCAGGGAAAACTATGCCTTGTTCTAAAGCTCTTTGGCAACCGCTTGCGTAGCCCCACAGACCTGGGGGCTGCAGGCTTTCCTGCTGCCTTCAGCCTCAAAACCACCCTTTCCCACTTGGCACAGCGCCAGGCACAGAAATTGCCATATGTCTAGAGATTGGTCCCACGCCCAAAGAGCCAGCAGGGAAAACTATGCCTTGTTTTAAAGCTCTTTGGGAACCGCTTGCGTAGCCCGAAACACCTTGGGGCTGCAGGCTTTCCTGCTGCCTTCAGCCTCAAAACCACCCTTTCCCACTTGACGTCGCTCCAGGCACAAAAATGGCCATATGTCTGGAGATTGGTCCCACGCCCAAAGAGCCAGCAGGGAAAACTATGCTTGTTTTAAAGCTCTTTGGGAAACGCTTGCGTAGCCCCACACACCTGGGGGCTGCAGGCTTTCCTGCTGCCTTCAGCCTCAAAACCACCCTTTCCCACTTGGCGCCGCGCCACGCACAAAAATGGCCATATGTCTGGTGATTGGTCCCACGCCCAAAGAGCCAGCAGGGAAAACTATGCTTTGTTCTAAAGCTCTTTGGGAACGGCTTGCGTAGCCCCACACACCTGGGGGCTGCAGGCTTTCCTGGCGCCTTCAGCCTCAAAACCACCGAATTCCTCTTGGTACCGTGCCAGGCAAAAAAATGTCCATATGTCTGGACATTGGTCCCATGCCCAAAGAGCCAGCAGGGAAAACTATGCCTTGTCCTAAAGCTCTTTGGGAACCGCTTGCGTAGCCCCACACACCTGGGGGCTGCAGGCTTTACTGCTGCCTTCAGCCTCAAAACCACCCTTTCCCACTTGGCGCCGCGCCACGCACCAAAATGGCCATATGGCTGGAGATTGGTCCCACGCCCAAAGAGCCAGCATGGAAAACTATGCCTTGTTTTAAAGCTCTTTGGGAACCGCTTGCGTAGCCCCACACACCTGGGGGCTGCAGGCTTTCCTGCTGCCTTCAGCCTTAAAACCACCCTTTCCCTCTTCGTGCCGCGCCAGGCACAAAAATGGCCATATGTCTGGTGATGGGTCCCACGCCCAAAGAGCCAGCAGGGAAAACTATGCCTTGTTCTAAAGCTCTTTGGCAACCGCTTGCG
The DNA here is from genome assembly GCF_964199755.1 of Larus michahellis. NCBI lineage: Eukaryota > Metazoa > Chordata > Aves > Charadriiformes > Laridae > Larus > Larus michahellis. Next base: position 346,641 of record NC_133906.1, on the reverse strand, counting down.
TAGCCCCACACACCTGGGGGCTGCAGGCTTTCCTGCTGCCTTCAGCCTCAAAACCACCCTTTCCCACTTGGCGCCGCGCCAGGCACAAAAATGGCCATATGTCTGGAGATTGGTCCCATGCCCAAAGACCCAGCAGTGAAAACTATGCCTTGTTCTAAAGCTCTTTGGGAACCGCTTGCGTAGCCCCACACACCTGGGGGCTGCAGGCTTTCCTGCTGCCTTCAACCTCAAAACCACCCTTTCCCACTTGACGCCAAGCCAGGCACAAAAATGGCCATATGTCTGGTGATGGGTCCCACGCCCAAAGATCCAGCAGCAAAAACTATGCCTTGTTCTAAAGCTCTTTGGGAACCGCTTGCGTAGCCCCACACACCTGGGGGCTGCAGGCTTTCCTGCTGCCTTCAGCCTCAAAACCACCCTTTCCCACTTGGCGCAGCACAAGGCACAAAAAAGGCCATATGTCTGGAGACTGGTCCCACGCCCAAAGAGCCAGCAGGGAAAACTATGCCTTGTTCTAAAGCTCTTTGGGAACCGCTTGCGTAGCCCCACACACCTGGGGGCTGCAGGCTTTCCTGCTGCCTTCAGCCTCAAAACAACCCTTTCCCTCTTCGTGCCGCGCCAGGCACAAAAATGGCCATATGTCTGGTGATGGGTCCCACGCCCAAAGAGCCAGCAGGGAAAACTATGCCTTGTTCTAAAGCTCTTTGGGAACGGCTTGCGTAGCCCCACACACCTGGGGGCTGCAGGCTTTCCTGCTGCCTTCAGCCTCAAAACCACCCTTTCCCACTTGGCGCCGCGCCAGGCACAAAAATGGATATATGTCTAGAGATTGGTCCCATGCCCAAAGACCCAGCAGGGAAAACTATGCCTTGTTCTAAAGCTCTTTGGGAACCGCTTGCGTAGCCCCACACACCTGGGGGCTGCAGGCTTTCCTGCTGCCTTCAGCCTCAAAACCACCCTTTCCCACTTGGCGCAGCACAAGGCACATAAATGGCCATATGTCTGGAGACTGGTCCCACACCCAAAGAGCCAGCAGGGAAAACTATGCCTTGTTCTAAAGCTCTTTGGGAACCGCTTGCATAGTCCCACACACCTGGGGGCTGCAGGCTTTCCTGCTGCCTTCAGCCTCAAAACCACCCTTTCCCACTTGGCGCAGCACAAGGCACAAAAAAGGCCATATGTCTGGAGACTGGTCCCACGCCCAAAGAGCCAGCAGGGAAAACTATGCCTTCTTCTAAAGCTCTTTGGGAACCGCTTGCGTAGCCCCACACACCTGGGGGCTGCAGGCTTTCCTGCTGCCTTCAGCCTTAAAATCGCCCTGTACAACTTGGCGTCGCGCCAGGCAAAAAATGGTCATATGTCTGGAGACTGGTCCCACGCCCAAAGAGCCAGCAGGGAAAACTATGCCTTGTTCTAAAGCTCTTTGGGAACCGCTTGCGTAGCCCCACAGACCTGGGGGCTGCAGGCTTTCCTGCTGCCTTCAACCTCAAAACCACCCTTTCCCACTTGACGCCAAGCCAGGCACAAAAATGGCCATATGTCTGGTGATGGGTCCCACGCCCAAAGATCCAGCAGCGAAAACTATGCCTTGTTCTAAAGCTCTTTGGCAACCGCTTGCATAGCCCCACAGACCTGGGGGCTGCAGGCTTTCCTGCTGCCTTCAGCCTTAAAATCACCCTTTCCCACTTGGCGTCGCGCCAGGCAAAAAATGGTCATATGTCTGGAGACTGGTCCCACGCCCAAAGAGCCAGCAGGGAAAACTATGCCTTGTTCTAAAGCTCTTTGGGAACGGCTTGCGTAGCCCCACACACCTGGGGGCTGCAGGCTTTCCTGGCGCCTTCAGCCTCAAAACCACCGAATTCCTCTTGGTACCGTGCCAGGCAAAAAAATGTCCATATGTCTGGACATTGGTCCCATGCCCAAAGAGCCAGCAGGGAAAACTATGCCTTGTCCTAAAGCTCTTTGGGAACCGCTTGCGTAGCCCCACACACCTGGGGGCTGCAGGCTTTACTGCTGCCTTCAGCCTCAAAACCACCCTTTCCCACTTGGCGCCGCGCCACGCACCAAAATGGCCATATGGCTGGAGATTGGTCCCACGCCCAAAGAGCCAGCATGGAAAACTATGCCTTGTTTTAAAGCTCTTTGGGAACCGCTTGCGTAGCCCCACACACCTGGGGGCTGCAGGCTTTCCTGCTGCCTTCAGCCTTAAAACCACCCTTTCCCTCTTCGTGCCGCGCCAGGCACAAAAATGGCCATATGTCTGGTGATGGGTCCCACGCCCAAAGAGCCAGCAGGGAAAACTATGCCTTGTTCTAAAGCTCTTTGGCAACCGCTTGCATAGCCCCACACACCTGGGGGCTGCAGGCTTTCCTGCTGCCTTCAGCCTCAAAACCACCCTTTCCCACTTGGCGCAGCACAAGGCACAAAAATGGCCATATGTCTGGAGACTGGTCCCACGCCCAAAGAGCCAGCAGGGAAAACTATGCCTTCTTCTAAAGCTCTTTGGGAACCGCTTGCGTAGCCCCACACACCTGGGGGCTGCAGGCTTTCCTGCTGCCTTCAGCCTTAAAATCGCCCTGTACAACTTGGCGTCGCGCCAGGCAAAAAATGGTCATATGTTTGGAGAGTGGTCCCACGCCCAAAGAGCCAGCAGGGAAAACTATGCCTTGTTCTAAAGCTCTTTGGGAACCGCTTGCGTAGCCCCACAGACCTGGGGGCTGCAGGCTTTCCTGCTGCCTTCAGCCTCAAAACCACCCTTTCCCACTTGATGCCAAGCCAGGCACAAAAATGGCCATATGTCTGGTGATGGGTCCCACGCCCAAAGATCCAGCAGCGAAAACTATGCCTTGTTCTAAAGCTCTTTGGGAACCGCTTGCATAGCCCCACAGACCTGGGGGCTGCAGGCTTTCCTGCTGCCTTCAGCCTTAAAATCACCCTTTCCCACTTGGCGTCGCGCCAGGCAAAAAATGGTCATATGTCTGGAGACTGGTCCCACGCCCAAAGAGCCAGCAGGGAAAACTATGCCTTGTTCTAAAGCTCTTTGGGAACCGCTTGCGTAGCCCCACACACCTGGGGGCTGCAGGCTTTCCTGCTGCCTTCAGCCTCAAAACAACCGTTTCCCTCTTCGTGCCGCGCCAGGCACAAAAATGGCCATATGTCTGGTGATGGGTCCCACGCCCAAAGAGCCAGCAGGGAAAACTATGCCTTGTTCTAAAGCTCTTTGGGAACGGCTTGCGTAGCCCCACACACCTGGGGGCTGCAGGCTTTCCTGCTGCCTTCAGCCTCAAAACCACCCTTTCCCACTTGGCGCCGCGCCAGGCACAAAAATGGCCATATGTCTGGAGATTGGTCCCATGCCCAAAGACCCAGCAGGGAAAACTATGCCTTGTTCTAAAGCTCTTTGGGAACCGCTTGCGTAGCCCCACACACCTGGGGGCTGCAGGCTTTCCTGCTGCCTTCAGCCTCAAAACCACCCTTTCCCACTTGGCGCAGCACAAGGCACATAAATGGCCATATGTCTGGAGACTGGTCCCACGCCCAAAGAGCCAGCAGGGAAAACTATGCCTTGTTCTAAAGCTCTTTGGCAACCGCTTGCGTAGCCCCACAGACCTGGGGGCTGCAGGCTTTCCTGCTGCCTTCAGCCTCAAAACCACCCTTTCCCACTTGGCACAGCGCCAGGCACAGAAATTGCCATATGTCTAGAGATTGGTCCCACGCCCAAAGAGCCAGCAGGGAAAACTATGCCTTGTTCTAAAGCTCTTTGGGAACCGCTTGCATAGTCCCACACACCTGGGGGCTGCAGGCTTTCCTGCTGCCTTCAGCCTCAAAACCACCCTTTCCCACTTGGCGCAGCACAAGGCACAAAAAAGGCCATATGTCTGGAGACTGGTCCCACGCCCAAAGAGCCAGCAGGGAAAACTATGCCTTCTTCTAAAGCTCTTTGGGAACCGCTTGCGTAGCCCCACACACCTGGGGGCTGCAGGCTTTCCTGCTGCCTTCAGCCTTAAAATCGCCCTGTACAACTTGGCGTCGCGCCAGACAAAAAACGGTCATATGTCTGGAGACTGGTCCCACGCCCAAAGAGCCAGCAGGGAAAACTATGCCTTGTTCTAAAGCTCTTTGGGAACCGCTTGCGTAGCCCCACAGACCTGGGGGCTGCAGGCTTTCCTGCTGCCTTCAACCTCAAAACCACCCTTTCCCACTTGACGCCAAGCCAGGCACAAAAATGGCCATATGTCTGGAGACTGGTCCCACGCCCAAAGATCCAGCAGCGAAAACTATGCCTTGTTCTAAAGCTCTTTGGCAACCGCTTGCATAGCCCCACAGACCTGGGGGCTGCAGGCTTTCCTGCTGCCTTCAGCCTCAAAACCACCCTTTCCCACTTGACGTCGCTCCAGGCACAAAAATGGACATATGTCTGGAGATTGGTCCCACGCCCACAGAGCCAGCAGGGAAAACTATGCTTGTTTTAAAGCTCTTTGGGAAACGCTTGCGTAGCCCCACACACCTGGGGGCTGCAGGCTTTCCTGCTGCCTTCAGCCTTAAAATCACCCTTTCCCACTTGGCGTCGCGCCAGGCAAAAAATGGTCATATGTCTGGAGACTGGTCCCACGCCCAAAGAGCCAGCAGGGAAAACTATGCCTTGTTCTAAAGCTCTTTGGGAACGGCTTGCGTAGCCCCACACACCTGGGGGCTGCAGGCTTTCCTGGCGCCTTCAGCCTCAAAACCACCGAATTCCTCTTGGTACCGTGCCAGGCAAAAAAATGTCCATATGTCTGGACATTGGTCCCATGCCCAAAGAGCCAGCAGGGAAAACTATGCCTTGTCCTAAAGCTCTTTGGGAACCGCTTGCGTAGCCCCACACACCTGGGGGCTGCAGGCTTTACTGCTGCCTTCAGCCTCAAAACCACCCTTTCCCACTTGGCGCCGCGCCACGCACCAAAATGGCCATATGGCTGGAGATTGGTCCCACGCCCAAAGAGCCAGCATGGAAAACTATGCCTTGTTTTAAAGCTCTTTGGGAACCGCTTGCGTAGCCCCACACACCTGGGGGCTGCAGGCTTTCCTGCTGCCTTCAGCCTTAAAACCACCCTTTCCCTCTTCGTGCCGCGCCAGGCACAAAAATGGCCATATGTCTGGTGATGGGTCCCACGCCCAAAGAGCCAGCAGGGAAAACTATGCCTTGTTCTAAAGCTCTTTGGCAACCGCTTGCGTAGCCCCACACACCTGGGGGCTGCAGGCTTTCCTGCTGCCTTCAGCCTCAAAACCACCCTTTCCCACTTGGCGCCGCGCCACGCACAAAAATGGCCATATGTCTGGAGATTGGTCCCATGCCCAAAGACCCAGCAGTGAAAACTATGCCTTGTTCTAAAGCTCTTTGGGAACCGCTTGCGTAGCCCCACACACCTGGGGGCTGCAGGCTTTCCTGCTGCCTTCAACCTCAAAACCACCCTTTCCCACTTGACGCCAAGCCAGGCACAAAAATGGCCATATGTCTGGTGATGGGTCCCACGCCCAAAGATCCAGCAGCAAAAACTATGCCTTGTTCTAAAGCTCTTTGGGAACCGCTTGCATAGCCCCACACACCTGGGGGCTGCAGGCTTTCCTGCTGCCTTCAGCCTCAAAACCACCCTTTCCCACTTGGCGCAGCACAAGGCACAAAAATGGCCATATGTCTGGAGACTGGTCCCACGCCCAAAGAGCCAGCAGGGAAAACTATGCCTTCTTCTAAAGCTCTTTGGGAACCGCTTGCGTAGCCCCACACACCTGGGGGCTGCAGGCTTTCCTGCTGCCTTCAGCCTTAAAATCGCCCTGTACAACTTGGCGTCGCGCCAGGCAAAAAATGGTCATATGTTTGGAGAGTGGTCCCACGCCCAAAGAGCCAGCAGGGAAAACTATGCCTTGTTCTAAAGCTCTTTGGGAACCGCTTGCGTAGCCCCACAGACCTGGGGGCTGCAGGCTTTCCTGCTGCCTTCAGCCTCAAAACCACCCTTTCCCACTTGATGCCAAGCCAGGCACAAAAATGGCCATATGTCTGGTGATGGGTCCCACGCCCAAAGATCCAGCAGCGAAAACTATGCCTTGTTCTAAAGCTCTTTGGGAACCGCTTGCATAGCCCCACAGACCTGGGGGCTGCAGGCTTTCCTGCTGCCTTCAGCCTTAAAATCACCCTTTCCCACTTGGCGTCGCGCCAGGCAAAAAATGGTCATATGTCTGGAGACTGGTCCCACGCCCAAAGAGCCAGCAGGGAAAACTATGCCTTGTTCTAAAGCTCTTTGGGAACCGCTTGCGTAGCCCCACACACCTGGGGGCTGCAGGCTTTCCTGCTGCCTTCAGCCTCAAAACAACCCTTTCCCTCTTCGTGCCGCGCCAGGCACAAAAATGGCCATATGTCTGGTGATGGGTCCCACGCCCAAAGAGCCAGCAGGGAAAACTATGCCTTGTTCTAAAGCTCTTTGGGAACGGCTTGCGTAGCCCCACACACCTGGGGGCTGCAGGCTTTCCTGCTGCCTTCAGCCTCAAAACCACCCTTTCCCACTTGGCGCCGCGCCAGGCACAAAAATGGCCATATGTCTGGAGATTGGTCCCATGCCCAAAGACCCAGCAGGGAAAACTATGCCTTGTTCTAAAGCTCTTTGGGAACCGCTTGCGTAGCCCCACACACCTGGGGGCTGCAGGCTTTCCTGCTGCCTTCAGCCTCAAAACCACCCTTTCCCACTTGGCGCAGCACAAGGCACATAAATGGCCATATGTCTGGAGACTGGTCCCACGCCCAAAGAGCCAGCAGGGAAAACTATGCCTTGTTCTAAAGCTCTTTGGCAACCGCTTGCGTAGCCCCACAGACCTGGGGGCTGCAGGCTTTCCTGCTGCCTTCAGCCTCAAAACCACCCTTTCCCACTTGGCACAGCGCCAGGCACAGAAATTGCCATATGTCTAGAGATTGGTCCCACGCCCAAAGAGCCAGCAGGGAAAACTATGCCTTGTTCTAAAGCTCTTTGGGAACCGCTTGCATAGTCCCACACACCTGGGGGCTGCAGGCTTTCCTGCTGCCTTCAGCCTCAAAACCACCCTTTCCCACTTGGCGCAGCACAAGGCACAAAAAAGGCCATATGTCTGGAGACTGGTCCCACGCCCAAAGAGCCAGCAGGGAAAACTATGCCTTCTTCTAAAGCTCTTTGGGAACCGCTTGCGTAGCCCCACACACCTGGGGGCTGCAGGCTTTCCTGCTGCCTTCAGCCTTAAAATCGCCCTGTACAACTTGGCGTCGCGCCAGGCAAAAAACGGTCATATGTCTGGAGACTGGTCCCACGCCCAAAGAGCCAGCAGGGAAAACTATGCCTTGTTCTAAAGCTCTTTGGGAACCGCTTGCGTAGCCCCACAGACCTGGGGGCTGCAGGCTTTCCTGCTGCCTTCAACCTCAAAACCACCCTTTCCCACTTGACGCCAAGCCAGGCACAAAAATGGCCATATGTCTGGTGATGGGTCCCACGCCCAAAGATCCAGCAGCGAAAACTATGCCTTGTTCTAAAGCTCTTTGGCAACCGCTTGCATAGCCCCACAGACCTGGGGGCTGCAGGCTTTCCTGCTGCCTTCAGCCTCAAAACCACCCTTTCCCACTTGACGTCGCTCCAGGCACAAAAATGGACATATGTCTGGAGATTGGTCCCACGCCCACAGAGCCAGCAGGGAAAACTATGCTTGTTTTAAAGCTCTTTGGGAAACGCTTGCGTAGCCCCACACACCTGGGGGCTGCAGGCTTTCCTGCTGCCTTCAGCCTCAAAACCACCCTTTCCCACTTAGCGCCGCGCCAGGCACAAAAATGGCCATATGTCTGGAGATTGGTCCCACGCCCAAAGAGCCAGCAGGGAAAACTATGCTTTGTTCTAAAGCTCTTTGGGAACGGCTTGCGTAGCCCCACACACCTGGGGGCTGCAGGCTTTCCTGGCGCCTTCAGCCTCAAAACCACCGAATTCCTCTTGGTACCGTGCCAGGCAAAAAAATGTCCATATGTCTGGACATTGGTCCCATGCCCAAAGAGCCAGCAGGGAAAACTATGCCTTGTTCTAAAGCTCTTTGGGAACCGCTTGCGTAGCCCCACACACCTGGGGGCTGCAGGCTTTACTGCTGCCTTCAGCCTCAAAACCACCCTTTCCCACTTGGCGCCGCGCCACGCACCAAAAAGGCCATATGTCTGGAGATTGGTCCCACGCCCAAAGAGCCAGCATGGAAAACTATGCCTTGTTTTAAAGCTCTTTGGGAACCGCTTGCGTAGCCCCACACACCTGGGGGCTGCAGGCTTTCCTGCTGCCTTCAGCCTTAAAACCACCCTTTCCCTCTTCGTGCCGCGCCAGGCACAAAAATGGCCATATGTCTGGTGATGGGTCCCACGCCCAAAGAGCCAGCAGGGAAAACTATGCCTTGTTCTAAAGCTCTTTGGCAACCGCTTGCGTAGCCCCACACAGCTGGGGGCTGCAGGCTTTCCTGCTGCCTTCAGCCTCAAAACCACCCTTTCCCACTTGGCGCCGCGCCAGGCACAAAAATGGCCATATGTCTGGAGATTGGTCCCATGCCCAAAGACCCAGCAGTGAAAACTATGCCTTGTTCTAAAGCTCTTTGGGAACCGCTTGCGTAGCCCCACACACCTGGGGGCTGCAGGCTTTCCTGCTGCCTTCAACCTCAAAACCACCCTTTCCCACTTGACGCCAAGCCAGGCACAAAAATGGCCATATGTCTGGTGATGGGTCCCACGCCCAAAGATCCAGCAGCGAAAACTATGCCTTGTTCTAAAGCTCTTTGGGAACCGCTTGCATAGCCCCACACACCTGGGGGCTGCAGGCTTTCCTGCTGCCTTCAGCCTCAAAACCACCCTTTCCCACTTGGCGCAGCACAAGGCACAAAAATGGCCATATGTCTGGTGATGGGTCCCACGCCCAAAGATCCAGCAGCAAAAACTATGCCTTCTTCTAAAGCTCTTTGGGAACCGCTTGCGTAGCCCCACACACCTGGGGGCTGCAGGCTTTCCTGCTGCCTTCAGCCTTAAAATCGCCCTGTACAAGTTGGCGTCGCGCCAGGCAAAAAATGGTCATATGTCTGGAGACTGGTCCCACGCCCAAAGAGCCAGCAGGGAAAACTATGCCTTGTTCTAAAGCTCTTTGGGAACCGCTTGCGTAGCCCCACACACCTGGGGGCTGCAGGCTTTCCTGCTGCCTTCAGCCTCAAAACCACCCTTTCCCTCTTCGTGCCGCGCCAGGCACAAAAATGGCCATATGTCTGGTGATGGGTCCCACGCCCAAAGAGCCAGCAGGGAAAACTATGCCTTGTTCTAAAGCTCTTTGGCAACCGCTTGCGTAGCCCGAAGCACCTTGGGGCTGCAGGCTTTCCTGCTGCCTTCAGCCTCAAAACCACCCTTTCCCACTTGGCGCCGCGCAAGGCACAAAAATGGCCATATGTCTGGAGACTGGTCCCATGCCCAAAGAGCCAGCAGGGAAAATTATGCCTTGCTGTAAAACTCTTTGGGAACCGCTTGCGTAGCCCCACACACCTGGGGGCTGCAGGCTTTTCTGCTGCCTTCAGCCTCAAAACCACCCTTTCCCACTTGGCGCAGCACAAGGCACAAAAATGGCCATATGTCTGGTGATGGGTCCCACGCCCAAAGATCCAGCAGCGAAAACTATGCCTTGTTCTAAAGCTCTTTGGGAACCGCTTGCATAGCCCCACAGACCTGGGGGCTGCAGGCTTTCCTGCTGCCTTCAGCCTTAAAATCACCCTTTCCCACTTGGCGTCGCGCCAGGCAAAAAATGGTCATATGTCTGGAGACTGGTCCCACGCCCAAAGAGCCAGCAGGGAAAACTATGCCTTGTTCTAAAGCTCTTTGGGAACCGCTTGCGTAGCCCCACACACCTGGGGGCTGCAGGCTTTCCTGCTGCCTTCAGCCTCAAAACAACCCTTTCCCTCTTCGTGCCGCGCCAGGCACAAAAATGGCCATATGTCTGGTGATGGGTCCCACGCCCAAAGAGCCAGCAGGGAAAACTATGCCTTGTTCTAAAGCTCTTTGGGAACGGCTTGCGTAGCCCCACACACCTGGGGGCTGCAGGCTTTCCTGCTGCCTTCAGCCTCAAAACCACCCTTTCCCACTTGGCGCCGCGCCAGGCACAAAAATGGCCATATGTCTGGAGATTGGTCCCATGCCCAAAGACCCAGCAGGGAAAACTATGCCTTGTTCTAAAGCTCTTTGGGAACCGCTTGCGTAGCCCCACACACCTGGGGGCTGCAGGCTTTCCTGCTGCCTTCAGCCTCAAAACCACCCTTTCCCACTTGGCGCAGCACAAGGCACATAAATGGCCATATGTCTGGAGACTGGTCCCACGCCCAAAGAGCCAGCAGGGAAAACTATGCCTTGTTCTAAAGCTCTTTGGCAACCGCTTGCGTAGCCCCACAGACCTGGGGGCTGCAGGCTTTCCTGCTGCCTTCAGCCTCAAAACCACCCTTTCCCACTTGGCACAGCGCCAGGCACAGAAATGGCCATATGTCTAGAGATTGGTCCCACGCCCAAAGAGCCAGCAGGGAAAACTATGCCTTGTTCTAAAACTCTTTGGGAACCGCTTGCATAGTCCCACACACCTGGGGGCTGCAGGCTTTCCTGCTGCCTTCAGCCTCAAAACCACCCTTTCCCACTTGGCGCAGCACAAGGCACAAAAAAGGCCATATGTCTGGAGACTGGTCCCACGCCCAAAGAGCCAGCAGGGAAAACTATGCCTTCTTCTAAAGCTCTTTGGGAACCGCTTGCGTAGCCCCACACACCTGGGGGCTGCAGGCTTTCCTGCTGCCTTCAGCCTTAAAATCGCCCTGTACAACTTGGCGTCGCGCCAGGCAAAAAACGGTCATATGTCTGGAGACTGGTCCCACGCCCAAAGAGCCAGCAGGGAAAACTATGCCTTGTTCTAAAGCTCTTTGGGAACCGCTTGCGTAGCCCCACAGACCTGGGGGCTGCAGGCTTTCCTGCTGCCTTCAACCTCAAAACCACCCTTTCCCACTTGACGCCAAGCCAGGCACAAAAATGGCCATATGTCTGGTGATGGGTCCCACGCCCAAAGATCCAGCAGCGAAAACTATGCCTTGTTCTAAAGCTCTTTGGCAACCGCTTGCATAGCCCCACAGACCTGGGGGCTGCAGGCTTTCCTGCTGCCTTCAGCCTCAAAACCACCCTTTCCCACTTGACGTCGCTCCAGGCACAAAAATGGACATATGTCTGGAGATTGGTCCCACGCCCACAGAGCCAGCAGGGAAAACTATGCTTGTTTTAAAGCTCTTTGGGAAACGCTTGCGTAGCCCCACACACCTGGGGGCTGCAGGCTTTCCTGCTGCCTTCAGCCTCAAAACCACCCTTTCCCACTTAGCGCCGCGCCAGGCACAAAAATGGCCATATGTCTGGAGATTGGTCCCACGCCCAAAGAGCCAGCAGGGAAAACTATGCTTTGTTCTAAAGCTCTTTGGGAACGGCTTGCGTAGCCCCACACACCTGGGGGCTGCAGGCTTTCCTGGCGCCTTCAGCCTCAAAACCACCGAATTCCTCTTGGTACCGTGCCAGGCAAAAAAATGTCCATATGTCTGGACATTGGTCCCATGCCCAAAGAGCCAGCAGGGAAAACTATGCCTTGTTCTAAAGCTCTTTGGGAACCGCTTGCGTAGCCCCACACACCTGGGGGCTGCAGGCTTTACTGCTGCCTTCAGCCTCAAAACCACCCTTTCCCACTTGGCGCCGCGCCACGCACCAAAAAGGCCATATGGCTGGAGATTGGTCCCACGCCCAAAGAGCCAGCATGGAAAACTATGCCTTGTTTTAAAGCTCTTTGGGAACCGCTTGCGTAGCCCCACACACCTGGGGGCTGCAGGCTTTCCTGCTGCCTTCAGCCTTAAAACCACCCTTTCCCTCTTCGTGCCGCGCCAGGCACAAAAATGGCCATATGTCTGGTGATGGGTCCCACGCCCAAAGAGCCAGCAGGGAAAACTATGCCTTGTTCTAAAGCTCTTTGGCAACCGCTTGCGTAGCCCCACACAGCTGGGGGCTGCTGGCTTTCCTGCTGCCTTCAGCCTCAAAACCACCCTTTCCCACTTGGCGCCGCGCCAGGCACAAAAATGGCCATATGTCTGGAGATTGGTCCCATGCCCAAAGACCCAGCAGTGAAAACTATGCCTTGTTCTAAAGCTCTTTGGGAACCGCTTGCGTAGCCCCACACACCTGGGGGCTGCAGGCTTTCCTGCTGCCTTCAACCTCAAAACCACCCTTTCCCACTTGACGCCAAGCCAGGCACAAAAATGGCCATATGTCTGGTGATGGGTCCCACGCCCAAAGATCCAGCAGCGAAAACTATGCCTTGTTCTAAAGCTCTTTGGGAACCGCTTGCATAGCCCCACACACCTGGGGGCTGCAGGCTTTCCTGCTGCCTTCAGCCTCAAAACCACCCTTTCCCACTTGGCGCAGCACAAGGCACAAAAAAGGCCATATGTCTGGAGACTGGTCCCACGCCCAAAGAGCCAGCAGGGAAAACTATGCCTTCTTCTAAAGCTCTTTGGGAACCGCTTGCGTAGCCCCACACACCTGGGGGCTGCAGGCTTTCCTGCTGCCTTCAGCCTTAAAATCGCCCTGTACAAGTTGGCGTCGCGCCAGGCAAAAAATGGTCATATGTCTGGAGACTGGTCCCACGCCCAAAGAGCCAGCAGGGAAAACTATGCCTTGTTCTAAAGCTCTTTGGGAACCGCTTGCGTAGCCCCACACACCTGGGGGCTGCAGGCTTTCCTGCTGCCTTCAGCCTCAAAACCACCCTTTCCCTCTTCGTGCCGCGCCAGGCACAAAAATGGCCATATGTCTGGTGATGGGTCCCACGCCCAAAGAGCCAGCAGGGAAAACTATGCCTTGTTCTAAAGCTCTTTGGCAACCGCTTGCGTAGCCCGAAGCACCTTGGGGCTGCAGGCTTTCCTGCTGCCTTCAGCCTCAAAACCACCCTTTCCCACTTGGCGCCGCGCAAGGCACAAAAATGGCCATATGTCTGGAGACTGGTCCCATGCCCAAAGAGCCAGCAGGGAAAATTATGCCTTGCTGTAAAACTCTTTGGGAACCGCTTGCGTAGCCCCACACACCTGGGGGCTGCAGGCTTTTCTGCTGCCTTCAGCCTCAAAACCACCCTTTCCCACTTGGCGCAGCACAAGGCACAAAAATGGCCATATGTCTGGAGATGGGTCCGACGCCCAAAGAGCCAGCAGGGAAAACTATGCTTGTTTTAAAGCTCTTTGGGAAACGCTTGCGTAGCCCCACACACCTGGGGGCTGCAGGCTTTCCTGCTGCCTTCAGCCTCAAAACCACCCTTTCCCACTTGGCGCAGCACAAGGCCCAAAAATGGCCATATGTCTGGAGACTGGTCCCACGCCCAAAGAGCCAGCAGGGAAAACTATGCCTTGTTCTAAAGCTCTTTGGGAACCGCTTGCGTAGCCCCACACACCTGGGGGCTGCAGGCTTTCCTGCTGCCTTCAGCCTCAAAACAACCCATTCCCTCTTCGTGCCGCTCCAGGCACAAAAATGGCCATAAGTCTGGTGATGGGTCCCACGCCCAAAGAGCCAGCAGGGAAAACTATGCCTTGTTCTAAACCTCTTTGGCAAACGCTTGCGTAGCCCCACACACCTGGGGGCTGCAGGCTTTCCTGCTGCCTTCAGCCTCAAAACCACCCTTTCCCACTTGGCACCGCGCCAGGCACAAAAATGGCCATATGTCTGGAGACTGGTCCCACGCCCAAAGAGACAGCAGGGAAAATTATGCCTTGTTCTAAAGCTCTTTGGGAACCGCTTGCGTAGCCCCACACACCTGGGGGCTGCAGGCTTTCCTGCTGCCTTCAGCCTCAAAACCACCCTTTCCCACTTGGCGCAGCGCCAGGCACAAAAATGGCCAGATGGCTGTAGATTGGTCCCACGCCCAAAGAGCCAGCAGGGAAAACTATGCTTTGTTCTAAACCTCTTTGGGAACCGCTTGCGTAGCCCCACACACCTGGGGGCTGCAGGCTTTCCTGCTGCCTTCAGCCTCAAAACCACCCTTCCCCACTTGGCGCAGCACAAGGCACAAAAATGGCCATATGTCTGGAGATTGGTCCCACGCCCAAAGAGCCAGCAGGGAAAACTATGCCTTGTTCTAAAGCTCTTTGGGAACCGCTTGCGTAGCCCCACACACCTGGGGGCTGCAGGCTTTCCTGCTGCCTTCAGCCTCAAAACCACCCTTTCCCACTTGGCGCAGCACAAGGCACAAAAATGGCCATATGTCTGGAGACTGGTCCCACGCCCAAAGAGCCAGCAGGGAAAACTATGCCTTGCTGTAAAACTCTTTGGCAACCGCTTGCGTAGCCCCACACAGCTGGGGGCTGCAGGCTTTCCTGCTGCCTTCAGCCTAAAAACCACCCTTTCCCACTTGGCGCAGCGCCAGGCACAGAAATTGCCATATGTCTAGAGATTGGTCCCACGCCCAAAGAGCCAGCAGGGAAAACTATGCTTGTTTTAAAGCTCTTTGGCAACCGCTTGCGTAGCCCGAAGCACCTTGGGGCTGCAGGCTTTCCTGCTGCCTTCAGCCTGAAAACCACCCTTTCCCACTTGGCGCCGCGCCAGGCCCAAAAATGGCCATATGTCTGGAGATTGGTCCCACGCCCAAAGAGCCAGCAGGGAAAACTATGCTTGTTTTAAAGCTCTTTGGGAAACGCTTGCGTAGCCCCACACACCTTGGGGCTGCAGGTTTTCCTGCTGCCTTCATCCTCAAAACCACCCTTTCCCACTTGGCGCCGCGCCAGGCACAAAAATGGCCATATGGCTGGAGATTGGTCCCACGCCCAAAGAGCCAGCAGGGAAAACTATGCCTTGTTCTAAAGCTCTTTGGGAACTGCTTGCGTAGCCCCACACACCTGGGGGCTGCAGGCTTTCCTGCTGCCTTCAGCCTCAAAACCACCCTTTCCCTCTTCGTGCCGCGCCAGGCACAAAAATGGCCATATGTCTGGTGATGGGTCCCACGCCCAAAGAGCCAGCAGGGAAAACTATGCCTTGTTCTAAAGCTCTTTGGGAACCGCTTGCGTAGCCCCACACACCTGGGGGCTGCAGGCTTTCCTGCTGCCTTCAGCCTCAAAACCACCCTTTCCCACTTGGCGCAGCACAAGGCACAAAAATGGCCATATGTCTGGAGACTGGTCCCACGCCCAAAGAGCCAGCAGGGAAAACTATGCCTTGCTGTAAAGCTCTTTGGGAACCGCTTGCGTAGCCCCACACACCTGGGGGCTGCAGGCTTTCCTGCTGCCTTCAGCCTCAAAACCACCCTTTCCCACTTGGCGCAGCGCCAGGCACAGAAATTGTCATATGTCTGGAGATTGGTCCCACGCCCAAAGAGCCAGCAGGGAAAACTATGCTTGTTTTAAAGCTCTTTGGGAACCGCTTGCGTAGCCCCACACAAATGGGGGCTGCAGGCTTTCCTGCTGCCTTCAGCCTCAAAAGCACCCTTTCCCACTTGACGTCGCTCCAGGCACAAAAATGGCCATATGTCTGGAGATTGGTCCCACGCCCAAAGAGCCATCAGGGAAAACTATGCTTGTTTTAAAGCTCTTTGGGAAACGCTTGCGTAGCCCCACACACTTTGGGGCTGCAGGCTTTCCTGCTGCCTTCAGCTTCAAAACCACCCTTTCCCACTTAGCGCCGCGCCAGGCACAAAAATGGCCATATGTCTGGAGATTGGTCCCACGCCCAAAGAGCCAGCAGGGAAAACTATGCTTTGTTCTAAAGCTCTTTGGGAACGGCTTGCGTAGCCCCACACACCTGGGGGCTGCAGGCTTTCCTGGCGCCTTCAGCCTCAAAACCACCCAATTCCTCTTGGTACCGTGCCAGGCAAAAAAATGTCCATATGTCTGGAGATTGGTCCCATGCCCAAAGAGCCAGCAGGGAAAACTATGCCTTGTCCTAAAGCTCTTTGGGAACCGCTTGCGTAGCCCCACACACCTGGGGGCTGCAGGCTTTACTGCTGCCTTCAGCCTCAAAACCACCCTTTCCCACTTGGCGCAGCGCCACGCACCAAAATGGCCATATGGCTGGAGATTGGTCCCACGCCCAAAGAGCCAGCATGGAAAACTATGCCTTGTTTTAAAGCTCTTTGGGAACCGCTTGCGTAGCCCCACACACCTGGGGGCTGCAGGCTTTCCTGCTGCCTTCAGCCTCAAAACCACCCTTTCCCACTTGGCGCCGCGCCAGGCACAAAAATGGCCATATGTCTGGAGATTGGTCCCATGCCCAAAGACCCAGCAGTGAAAACTATGCCTTGTTCTAAAGCTCTTTGGGAACCGCTTGCGTAGCCCCACACACCTGGGGGCTGCAGGCTTTCCTGCTGCCTTCAACCTCAAAACCACCCTTTCCCACTTGACGCCAAGCCAGGCACAAAAATGGCCATATGTCTGGAGACTGGTCCCACGCCCAAAGATCCAGCAGCGAAAACTATGCCTTGTTCTAAAGCTCTTTGGGAACCGCTTGCGTAGCCCCACACACCTGGGGGCTGCAGGCTTTCCTGCTGCCTTCAGCCTCAAAACCACCCTTTCCCACTTGGCGCAGCACAAGGCACTAAAAAGGCCATATGTCTGGAGACTGGTCCCACGCCCAAAGAGCCAGCAGGGAAAACTATGCCTTCTTCTAAAGCTCTTTGGGAACCGCTTGCGTAGCCCCACACACCTGGGGGCTGCAGGCTTTCCTGCTGCCTTCAGCCTTAAAATCGCCCTGTAGAACTTGGCGTCGCGCCAGGCAAAAAATGGTCATATGTCTGGAGACTGGTCCCACGCCCAAAGAGCCAGCAGGGAAAACTATGCCTTGTTCTAAAGCTCTTTGGGAACCGCTTGCGTAGCCCCACACACCTGGGGGCTGCAGGCTTTCCTGCTGCCTTCAGCCTCAAAACAACCCTTTCCCTCTTCGTGCCGCGCCAGGCACAAAAATGGCCATATGTCTGGTGATGGGTCCCACGCCCAAAGAGCCAGCAGGGAAAACTATGTCTTCTTCTAAAGCTCTTTGGGAACCGCTTGCGTAGCCCCACACACCTGGGGGCTGCAGGCTTTCCTGCTGCCTTCAGCCTCAAAACCACCCTTTCCCACTTGGCGCCACGCCAGGCACAAAAATGGCCATATGTCTGGAGATTGGTCCCACGCCCAAAGAGCCAGCAGGGAAAACTATGCTTGTTTTAAAGCTCTTTGGGAAACGCTTGCGTAGCCCCACACAAATGGGGGCTGCAGGCTTTCCTGCTGCCTTCAGCCTCAAAACCACCCTTTCCCACTTGGCGCAGCACAAGGCACAAAAATGGCCATATGTCGGGAGACTGGTCCCACGCCCAAAGAGCCAGCAGGGAAAACTATGCCTTGTTCTAAAGCTCTTTGGGAACCGCTTGCGTAGCCCGAAGCACCTTGGGGCTGCAGGCTTTCCTGCTGCCTTCAGCCTCAAAACAACCCTTTCCCTCCTCGTGCCGCGCCAGGCACAAAAATGGCCATAAGTCTGGTGATGGGACCCACGCCCAAAGAGCCAGCAGGGAAAACTATGCCTTGTTCTAAACCTCTTTGGCAACCGCTTGCGTAGCCCCACACACCTGGGGGCTGCAGGCTTTCCTGCTGCCTTCAGCCTCAAAACCACCCTTTCCCACTTGGCGCCGCGCCAGGCACAAAAATGGCCAGATGGCTGTAGATTGGTCCCACGCCCAAAGAGCCAGCAGGGAAAACTATGCTTTGTTCTAAACCTCTTTGGGAACCGCTTGCGTAGCCCCACAGACCTGGGGGCTGCAGGCTTTCCTGCTGCCTTCAGCCTCAAAACCACCCTTTCCCACTTGGCGCAGCACAAGGCACAAAAATGGCCATATGTCTGGAGACTGGTCCCAAGCCCAAAGAGCCAGCAGGGAAAATTATGCCTTGCTGTAAAACTCTTTGGGAACCGCTTGCGTAGCCCCACACACCTGGGGGCTGCAGGCTTTCCTGCTGCCTTCAGCCTCAAAACCACCCTTTCCCACTTGGCGCCGCGCCAGGCCCAAAAATGGCCATATGTCTGGAGATTGGTCCCACGCCCAAAGAGCCAGCAGGGAAAATTATGCTTGTTTTAAAGCTCTTTGGGAACCGCTTGCGTAGCCCCACACACCTGGGGGCTGCAGGCTTTCCTGCTGCCTTCAGCCTCAAAACCACCCTTTCCCACTTGGCGCAGCACAAGGCCCAAAAATGGCCATATGTCTGGAGACTGGTCCCACGCCCAAAGAGCCAGCAGGGAAAACTATGCCTTGTTCTAAAGCTCTTTGGGAACCGCTTGCGTAGCCCCACACACCTGGGGGCTGCAGGCTTTCCTGCTGCCTTCAGCCTCAAAACAACCCATTCCCTCTTCGTGCCGCTCCAGGCACAAAAATGGCCATAAGTCTGGTGATGGGTCCCACGCCCAAAGAGCCAGCAGGGAAAACTATGCCTTGTTCTAAACCTCTTTGGCAAACGCTTGCGTAGCCCCACACACCTGGGGGCTGCAGGCTTTCCTGCTGCCTTCAGCCTCAAAACCACCCTTTCCCACTTGGCACCGCGCCAGGCACAAAAATGGCCATATGTCTGGAGACTGGTCCCACGCCCAAAGAGACAGCAGGGAAAATTATGCCTTGTTCTAAAGCTCTTTGGGAACCGCTTGCGTAGCCCCACACACCTGGGGGCTGCAGGCTTTCCTGCTGCCTTCAGCCTCAAAACCACCCTTTCCCACTTGGCGCAGCGCCAGGCACAAAAATGGCCAGATGGCTGTAGATTGGTCCCACGCCCAAAGAGCCAGCAGGGAAAACTATGCTTTGTTCTAAACCTCTTTGGGAACCGCTTGCGTAGCCCCACACACCTGGGGGCTGCAGGCTTTCCTGCTGCCTTCAGCCTCAAAACCACCCTTCCCCACTTGGCGCAGCACAAGGCACAAAAATGGCCATATGTCTGGAGATTGGTCCCACGCCCAAAGAGCCAGCAGGGAAAACTATGCCTTGTTCTAAAGCTCTTTGGGAACCGCTTGCGTAGCCCCACACACCTGGGGGCTGCAGGCTTTCCTGCTGCCTTCAGCCTCAAAACCACCCTTTCCCACTTGGCGCAGCACAAGGCACAAAAATGGCCATATGTCTGGAGACTGGTCCCACGCCCAAAGAGCCAGCAGGGAAAACTATGCCTTGCTGTAAAACTCTTTGGCAACCGCTTGCGTAGCCCCACACAGCTGGGGGCTGCAGGCTTTCCTGCTGCCTTCAGCCTAAAAACCACCCTTTCCCACTTGGCGCAGCGCCAGGCACAGAAATTGCCATATGTCTAGAGATTGGTCCCACGCCCAAAGAGCCAGCAGGGAAAACTATGCTTGTTTTAAAGCTCTTTGGGAACCGCTTGCGTAGCCCGAAGCACCTTGGGGCTGCAGGCTTTCCTGCTGCCTTCAGCCTGAAAACCACCCTTTCCCACTTGGCGCCGCGCCAGGCCCAAAAATGGCCATATGTCTGGAGATTGGTCCCACGCCCAAAGAGCCAGCAGGGAAAACTATGCTTGTTTTAAAGCTCTTTGGGAAACGCTTGCGTAGCCCCACACACCTTGGGGCTGCAGGTTTTCCTGCTGCCTTCATCCTCAAAACCACCCTTTCCCACTTGGCGCCGCGCCAGGCACAAAAATGGCCATATGGCTGGAGATTGGTCCCACGCCCAAAGAGCCAGCAGGGAAAACTATGCCTTGTTCTAAAGCTCTTTGGGAACTGCTTGCGTAGCCCCACACACCTGGGGGCTGCAGGCTTTCCTGCTGCCTTCAGCCTCAAAACCACCCTTTCCCTCTTCGTGCCGCGCCAGGCACAAAAATGGCCATATGTCTGGTGATGGGTCCCACGCCCAAAGAGCCAGCAGGGAAAACTATGCCTTGTTCTAAAGCTCTTTGGGAACCGCTTGCGTAGCCCCACACACCTGGGGGCTGCAGGCTTTCCTGCTGCCTTCAGCCTCAAAACCACCCTTTCCCACTTGGCGCAGCACAAGGCACAAAAATGGCCATATGTCTGGAGACTGGTCCCACGCCCAAAGAGCCAGCAGGGAAAACTATGCCTTGCTGTAAAGCTCTTTGGGAACCGCTTGCGTAGCCCCACACACCTGGGGGCTGCAGGCTTTCCTGCTGCCTTCAGCCTCAAAACCACCCTTTCCCACTTGGCGCAGCGCCAGGCACAGAAATTGTCATATGTCTGGAGATTGGTCCCACGCCCAAAGAGCCAGCAGGGAAAACTATGCTTGTTTTAAAGCTCTTTGGGAACCGCTTGCGTAGCCCCACACAAATGGGGGCTGCAGGCTTTCCTGCTGCCTTCAGCCTCAAAAGCACCCTTTCCCACTTGACGTCGCTCCAGGCACAAAAATGGCCATATGTCTGGAGATTGGTCCCACGCCCAAAGAGCCAGCAGGGAAAACTATGCTTGTTTTAAAGCTCTTTGGGAAACGCTTGCGTAGCCCCACACACTTTGGGGCTGCAGGCTTTCCTGCTGCCTTCAGCTTCAAAACCACCCTTTCCCACTTAGCGCCGCGCCAGGCACAAAAATGGCCATATGTCTGGAGATTGGTCCCACGCCCAAAGAGCCAGCAGGGAAAACTATGCTTTGTTCTAAAGCTCTTTGGGAACGGCTTGCGTAGCCCCACACACCTGGGGGCTGCAGGCTTTCCTGGCGCCTTCAGCCTCAAAACCACCCAATTCCTCTTGGTACCGTGCCAGGCAAAAAAATGTCCATATGTCTGGAGATTGGTCCCATGCCCAAAGAGCCAGCAGGGAAAACTATGCCTTGTCCTAAAGCTCTTTGGGAACCGCTTGCGTAGCCCCACACACCTGGGGGCTGCAGGCTTTACTGCTGCCTTCAGCCTCAAAACCACCCTTTCCCACTTGGCGCAGCGCCACGCACCAAAATGGCCATATGGCTGGAGATTGGTCCCACGCCCAAAGAGCCAGCATGGAAAACTATGCCTTGTTTTAAAGCTCTTTGGGAACCGCTTGCGTAGCCCCACACAGCTGGGGGCTGCAGGCTTTCCTGCTGCCTTCAGCCTCAAAACCACCCTTTCCCACTTGGCGCCGCGCCAGGCACAAAAATGGCCATATGTCTGGAGATTGGTCCCATGCCCAAAGACCCAGCAGTGAAAACTATGCCTTGTTCTAAAGCTCTTTGGGAACCGCTTGCGTAGCCCCACACACCTGGGGGCTGCAGGCTTTCCTGCTGCCTTCAACCTCAAAACCACCCTTTCCCACTTGACGCCAAGCCAGGCACAAAAATGGCCATATGTCTGGTGATGGGTCCCACGCCCAAAGATCCAGCAGCGAAAACTATGCCTTGTTCTAAAGCTCTTTGGGAACCGCTTGCGTAGCCCCACACACCTGGGGGCTGCAGGCTTTCCTGCTGCCTTCAGCCTCAAAACCACCCTTTCCCACTTGGCGCAGCACAAGGCACTAAAAAGGCCATATGTCTGGAGACTGGTCCCACGCCCAAAGAGCCAGCAGGGAAAACTATGCCTTCTTCTAAAGCTCTTTGGGAACCGCTTGCGTAGCCCCACACACCTGGGGGCTGCAGGCTTTCCTGCTGCCTTCAGCCTTAAAATCGCCCTGTAGAACTTGGCGTCGCGCCAGGCAAAAAATGGTCATATGTCTGGAGACTGGTCCCACGCCCAAAGAGCCAGCAGGGAAAACTATGCCTTGTTCTAAAGCTCTTTGGGAACCGCTTGCGTAGCCCCACACACCTGGGGGCTGCAGGCTTTCCTGCTGCCTTCAGCCTCAAAACAACCCTTTCCCTCTTCGTGCCGCGCCAGGCACAAAAATGGCCATATGTCTGGTGATGGGTCCCACGCCCAAAGAGCCAGCAGGGAAAACTATGTCTTCTTCTAAAGCTCTTTGGGAACCGCTTGCGTAGCCCCACACACCTGGGGGCTGCAGGCTTTCCTGCTGCCTTCAGCCTCAAAACCACCCTTTCCCACTTGGCGCCACGCCAGGCACAAAAATGGCCATATGTCTGGAGATTGGTCCCACGCCCAAAGAGCCAGCAGGGAAAACTATGCTTGTTTTAAAGCTCTTTGGGAAACGCTTGCGTAGCCCCACACAAATGGGGGCTGCAGGCTTTCCTGCTGCCTTCAGCCTCAAAACCACCCTTTCCCACTTGGCGCAGCACAAGGCACAAAAATGGCCATATGTCGGGAGACTGGTCCCACGCCCAAAGAGCCAGCAGGGAAAACTATGCCTTGTTCTAAAGCTCTTTGGGAACCGCTTGCGTAGCCCGAAGCACCTTGGGGCTGCAGGCTTTCCTGCTGCCTTCAGCCTCAAAACAACCCTTTCCCTCCTCGTGCCGCGCCAGGCACAAAAATGGCCATAAGTCTGGTGATGGGACCCACGCCCAAAGAGCCAGCAGGGAAAACTATGCCTTGTTCTAAACCTCTTTGGCAACCGCTTGCGTAGCCCCACACACCTGGGGGCTGCAGGCTTTCCTGCTGCCTTCAGCCTCAAAACCACCCTTTCCCACTTGGCGCCGCGCCAGGCACAAAAATGGCCAGATGGCTGTAGATTGGTCCCACGCCCAAAGAGCCAGCAGGGAAAACTATGCTTTGTTCTAAACCTCTTTGGGAACCGCTTGCGTAGCCCCACAGACCTGGGGGCTGCAGGCTTTCCTGCTGCCTTCAGCCTCAAAACCACCCTTTCCCACTTGGCGCAGCACAAGGCACAAAAATGGCCATATGTCTGGAGACTGGTCCCAAGCCCAAAGAGCCAGCAGGGAAAATTATGCCTTGCTGTAAAACTCTTTGGGAACCGCTTGCGTAGCCCCACACACCTGGGGGCTGCAGGCTTTCCTGCTGCCTTCAGCCTCAAAACCACCCTTTCCCACTTGGCGCCGCGCCAGGCCCAAAAATGGCCATATGTCTGGAGATTGGTCCCACGCCCAAAGAGCCAGCAGGGAAAATTATGCTTGTTTTAAAGCTCTTTGGGAACCGCTTGCGTAGCCCCACACACCTGGGGGCTGCAGGCTTTCCTGCTGCCTTCAGCCTCAAAACCACCCTTTCCCACTTGGCGCAGCACAAGGCACAAAAATGGCCATATGTCTGGAGACTGGTCCCACGCCCAAAGAGCCAGCAGGGAAAACTATGCCTTGTTCTAAAGCTCTTTGGGAACCGCTTGCGTAGCCCCACACACCTGGGGGCTGCAGGCTTTCCTGCTGCCTTCAGCCTCAAAACAACCCTTTCCCTCTTCGTGCCGCGCCAAGCACAAAAATGGCCATAAGTCTGGTGATGGGTCCCACGCCCAAAGAGCCAGCAGGGAAAACTATGCCTTGTTCTAAACCTCTTTGGGAACCGCTTGCGTAGCCCCACAGACCTGGGGGCTGCAGGCTTTCCTGCTGCCTTCAGCCTCAAAACCACCCTTTCCCACTTGGCGCCGCGCCAGGCACAAAAATGGCCATATGTCTGGAGACTGGTCCCACGCCCAAAGAGACAGCAGTGAAAATTCTGCCTTGTTCTAAAGCTCTTTGGGAACCGCTTGCGTAGCCCCACACACCTGGGGGCTGCAGGCTTTCCTGCTGCCTTCAGCCTCAAAACCACCCTTTCCCACTTGGCGCAGCGCCAGGCACAAAAATGGCCAGATGGCTGTAGATTGGTCCCACGCCCAAAGAGCCAGCAGGGAAAACTATGCTTTGTTCTAAACCTCTTT
Source organism: Larus michahellis (assembly GCF_964199755.1). Taxonomy (NCBI): domain Eukaryota; kingdom Metazoa; phylum Chordata; class Aves; order Charadriiformes; family Laridae; genus Larus; species Larus michahellis. The sequence goes on along the minus strand of NC_133906.1, from coordinate 322,926 downwards.
GGGAACCGCTTGCGTAGCCCCACACACCTGGGGGCTGCAGGCTTTCCTGCTGCCTTCAGCCTCAAAACCACCCTTTCCCACGTGGCGCCGCGCAAGGCACAAAAATGGCCATATGTCTGGAGACTGGTCCCACGCCCAAAGAGCCAGCAGGGAAAACTATGCCTTGCTGTAAAACTCTTTGGCAACCGCTTGCGTAGCCCCACACAGCTGGGGGCTGCAGGCTTTCCTGCTGCCTTCAGCCTCAAAACCACCCTTTCCCACTTGGCGCAGCGCCAGGCACAGAAATTGCCATATGTCTAGAGATTGGTCCCACGCCCAAAGAGCCAGCAGGGAAAACTATGCTTGTTTTAAAGCTCTTTGGGAACCGCTTGCGTAGCCCGAAGCACCTTGGGGCTGCAGGCTTTCCTGCTGCCTTCAGCCTCAAAACCACCCTTTCCCACTTGGCGCCGCGCCAGGCCCAAAAATGGCCATATGTCTGGAGATTGGTCCCACGCCCAAAGAGCCAGCAGGGAAAACTATGCTTGTTTTAAAGCTCTTTGGGAAACGCTTGCGTAGCCCCACACACCTTGGGGCTGCAGGTTTTCCTGCTGCCTTCATCCTCAAAACCACCCTTTCCCACTTGGCGCCGCGCCAGGCACAAAAATGGCCATATGGCTGGAGATTGGTCCCACGCCCAAACAGCCAGAAGGGAAAACTATGCTTTGTTGTAAAGCTCTTTGGGAACCGCTTGCGTAGCCCCACACACCTGGGGGCTGCAGGCTTTCCTGCTGCCTTCAGCCTCAAAACCACCCTTTCCCACTTGGCGCAGCGGCAGGCACAAAAATGGCCATATGTCTGGAGACTGGTCCCACGCCCAAAGAGCCAGCAGGGAAAACTATGCCTTGTTCTAAAGCTCTTTGGGAACTGCTTGCGTAGCCCCACACACCTGGGGGCTGCAGGCTTTCCTGCTGCCTTCAGCCTCAAAACCACCCTTTCCCTCTTCGTGCCGCGCCAGGCACAAAAATGGCCATATGTCTGGTGATGGGTCCCACGCCCAAAGAGCCAGCAGGGAAAACTATGCCTTGTTCTAAAGCTCTTTGGGAACGGCTTGCGTAGCCCCACACACCTGGGGGCTGCAGGCTTTCCTGGCGCCTTCAGCCTCAAAACCACCCAATTCCTCTTGGTACCGTGCCAGGCAAAAAAATGTCCATATGTCTGGAGATTGGTCCCACGCCCAAAGAGCCAGCAGGGAAAACTATGCCTTGTCCTAAAGCTCTTTGGGAACCGCTTGCGTAGCCCCACACACCTGGGGGCTGCAGGCTTTACTGCTGCCTTCAGCCTCAAAACCACCCTTTCCCACTTGGCGCAGCGCCACGCACCAAAATGGCCATATGGCTGGAGATTGGTCCCACGCCCAAAGAGCCAGCATGGAAAACTATGCCTTGTTTTAAAGCTCTTTGGGAACCGCTTGCGTAGCCCCACACAGCTGGGGGCTGCAGGCTTTCCTGCTGCCTTCAGCCTCAAAACCACCCTTTCCCACTTGGCGCCGCGCCAGGCACAAAAATGGCCATATGTCTGGAGATTGGTCCCATGCCCAAAGACCCAGCAGTGAAAACTATGCCTTGTTCTAAAGCTCTTTGGGAACCGCTTGCGTAGCCCCACACACCTGGGGGCTGCAGGCTTTCCTGCTGCCTTCAACCTCAAAACCACCCTTTCCCACTTGACGCCAAGCCAGGCACAAAAATGGCCATATGTCTGGTGATGGGTCCCACGCCCAAAGATCCAGCAGCGAAAACTATGCCTTGTTCTAAAGCTCTTTGGGAACCGCTTGCGTAGCCCCACACACCTGGGGGCTGCAGGCTTTCCTGCTGCCTTCAGCCTCAAAACCACCCTTTCCCACTTGGCGCAGCACAAGGCACTAAAAAGGCCATATGTCTGGAGACTGGTCCCACGCCCAAAGAGCCAGCAGGGAAAACTATGCCTTCTTCTAAAGCTCTTTGGGAACCGCTTGCGTAGCCCCACACACCTGGGGGCTGCAGGCTTTCCTGCTGCCTTCAGCCTTAAAATCGCCCTGTAGAACTTGGCGTCGCGCCAGGCAAAAAATGGTCATATGTCTGGAGACTGGTCCCACGCCCAAAGAGCCAGCAGGGAAAACTATGCCTTGTTCTAAAGCTCTTTGGGAACCGCTTGCGTAGCCCCACACACCTGGGGGCTGCAGGCTTTCCTGCTGCCTTCAGCCTCAAAACAACCCTTTCCCTCTTCGTGCCGCGCCAGGCACAAAAATGGCCATATGTCTGGTGATGGGTCCCACGCCCAAAGAGCCAGCAGGGAAAACTATGTCTTCTTCTAAAGCTCTTTGGGAACCGCTTGCGTAGCCCCACACACCTGGGGGCTGCAGGCTTTCCTGCTGCCTTCAGCCTCAAAACCACCCTTTCCCACTTGGCGCCACGCCAGGCACAAAAATGGCCATATGTCTGGAGATTGGTCCCACGCCCAAAGAGCCAGCAGGGAAAACTATGCTTGTTTTAAAGCTCTTTGGGAAACGCTTGCGTAGCCCCACACAAATGGGGGCTGCAGGCTTTCCTGCTGCCTTCAGCCTCAAAACCACCCTTTCCCACTTGGCGCAGCACAAGGCACAAAAATGGCCATATGTCGGGAGACTGGTCCCACGCCCAAAGAGCCAGCAGGGAAAACTATGCCTTGTTCTAAAGCTCTTTGGGAACCGCTTGCGTAGCCCGAAGCACCTTGGGGCAGCAGGCTTTCCTGCTGCCTTCAGCCTCAAAACAACCCTTTCCCTCCTCGTGCCGCGCCAGGCACAAAAATGGCCATAAGTCTGGTGATGGGACCCACGCCCAAAGAGCCAGCAGGGAAAACTATGCCTTGTTCTAAACCTCTTTGGCAACCGCTTGCGTAGCCCCACACACCTGGGGGCTGCAGGCTTTCCTGCTGCCTTCAGCCTCAAAACCACCCTTTCCCACTTGGCGCCGCGCCAGGCACAAAAATGGCCAGATGGCTGTAGATTGGTCCCACGCCCAAAGAGCCAGCAGGGAAAACTATGCTTTGTTCTAAACCTCTTTGGGAACCGCTTGCGTAGCCCCACAGACCTGGGGGCTGCAGGCTTTCCTGCTGCCTTCAGCCTCAAAACCACCCTTTCCCACTTGGCGCAGCACAAGGCACAAAAATGGCCATATGTCTGGAGACTGGTCCCAAGCCCAAAGAGCCAGCAGGGAAAATTATGCCTTGCTGTAAAACTCTTTGGGAACCGCTTGCGTAGCCCCACACACCTGGGGGCTGCAGGCTTTCCTGCTGCCTTCAGCCTCAAAACCACCCTTTCCCACTTGGCGCCGCGCCAGGCCCAAAAATGGCCATATGTCTGGAGATTGGTCCCACGCCCAAAGAGCCAGCAGGGAAAATTATGCTTGTTTTAAAGCTCTTTGGGAACCGCTTGCGTAGCCCCACACACCTGGGGGCTGCAGGCTTTCCTGCTGCCTTCAGCCTCAAAACCACCCTTTCCCACTTGGCGCAGCACAAGGCACAAAAATGGCCATATGTCTGGAGACTGGTCCCACGCCCAAAGAGCCAGCAGGGAAAACTATGCCTTGTTCTAAAGCTCTTTGGGAACCGCTTGCGTAGCCCCACACACCTGGGGGCTGCAGGCTTTCCTGCTGCCTTCAGCCTCAAAACAACCCTTTCCCTCTTCGTGCCGCGCCAAGCACAAAAATGGCCATAAGTCTGGTGATGGGTCCCACGCCCAAAGAGCCAGCAGGGAAAACTATGCCTTGTTCTAAACCTCTTTGGGAACCGCTTGCGTAGCCCCACAGACCTGGGGGCTGCAGGCTTTCCTGCTGCCTTCAGCCTCAAAACCACCCTTTCCCACTTGGCGCCGCGCCAGGCACAAAAATGGCCATATGTCTGGAGACTGGTCCCACGCCCAAAGAGACAGCAGTGAAAATTCTGCCTTGTTCTAAAGCTCTTTGGGAACCGCTTGCGTAGCCCCACACACCTGGGGGCTGCAGGCTTTCCTGCTGCCTTCAGCCTCAAAACCACCCTTTCCCACTTGGCGCAGCGCCAGGCACAAAAATGGCCAGATGGCTGTAGATTGGTCCCACGCCCAAAGAGCCAGCAGGGAAAACTATGCTTTGTTCTAAACCTCTTTGGGAACCGCTTGCGTAGCCCCACACACCTGGGGGCTGCAGGCTTTCCTGCTGCCTTCAGCCTCAAAACCACCCTTTCCCACGTGGCGCCGCGCAAGGCACAAAAATGGCCATATGTCTGGAGACTGGTCCCACGCCCAAAGAGCCAGCAGGGAAAACTATGCCTTGCTGTAAAACTCTTTGGCAACCGCTTGCGTAGCCCCACACAGCTGGGGGCTGCAGGCTTTCCTGCTGCCTTCAGCCTCAAAACCACCCTTTCCCACTTGGCGCAGCGCCAGGCACAGAAATTGCCATATGTCTAGAGATTGGTCCCACGCCCAAAGAGCCAGCAGGGAAAACTATGCTTGTTTTAAAGCTCTTTGGGAACCGCTTGCGTAGCCCGAAGCACCTTGGGGCTGCAGGCTTTCCTGCTGCCTTCAGCCTCAAAACCACCCTTTCCCACTTGGCGCCGCGCCAGGCCCAAAAATGGCCATATGTCTGGAGATTGGTCCCACGCCCAAAGAGCCAGCAGGGAAAACTATGCTTGTTTTAAAGCTCTTTGGGAAACGCTTGCGTAGCCCCACACACCTTGGGGCTGCAGGTTTTCCTGCTGCCTTCATCCTCAAAACCACCCTTTCCCACTTGGCGCCGCGCCAGGCACAAAAATGGCCATATGGCTGGAGATTGGTCCCACGCCCAAACAGCCAGAAGGGAAAACTATGCTTTGTTGTAAAGCTCTTTGGGAACCGCTTGCGTAGCCCCACACACCTGGGGGCTGCAGGCTTTCCTGCTGCCTTCAGCCTCAAAACCACCCTTTCCCACTTGGCGCAGCGGCAGGCACAAAAATGGCCATATGTCTGGAGACTGGTCCCACGCCCAAAGAGCCAGCAGGGAAAACTATGCCTTGTTCTAAAGCTCTTTGGGAACTGCTTGCGTAGCCCCACACACCTGGGGGCTGCAGGCTTTCCTGCTGCCTTCAGCCTCAAAACCACCCTTTCCCTCTTCGTGCCGCGCCAGGCACAAAAATGGCCATATGTCTGGTGATGGGTCCCACGCCCAAAGAGCCAGCAGGGAAAACTATGCCTTGTTCTAAAGCTCTTTGGGAACCGCTTGCGTAGCCCCACACACCTGGGGGCTGCAGGCTTTCCTGCTGCCTTCAGCCTCAAAACCACCCTTTCCCACTTGGCGCAGCACAAGGCACAAAAATGGCCATATGTCTGGAGACTGGTCCCACGCCCAAAGAGCCAGCAGGGAAAACTATGCCTTGTTTTAAAGCTCTTTGGGAACCGCTTGCGTAGCCCCACACACCTGGGGGCTGCAGGCTTTCCTGCTGCCTTCAGCCTCAAAACCACCCTTTCCCACTTGGCGCCACGCCAGGCCCAAAAATGGCCATATGTCTGGAGATTGGTCCCACGCCCAAAGAGCCAGCAGGGAAAACTATGCCTTGTTCTAAAGCTCTTTGGGAACCGCTTGCGTAGCCCCACACACCTGGGGGCTGCACGCTTTCCTGCTGCCTTCAGCCTCAAAACCACCCTTTCCCACTTGGCGCAGCGCCAAGCACAAAAATGGCCATATGTCTGGAGATTGGTCCCACGCCCAAAGAGCCAGCAGGGAAAACTATGCCTTGTTCTAAAGCTCTTTGGGAACCGCTTGCGTAGCCCCACACACCTGGGGGCTGCAGGCTTTCCTGCTGCCTTCAGCCTTAAAATCGCCCTGTACCACTTGGCGTCGCGCCAGGCAAAAAATGGTCATATGTCTGGAGACTGGTCCCACGCCCAAAGAGCCAGCAGGGAAAACTATGCCTTGTTCTAAAGCTCTTTGGGAACGGCTTGCGTAGCCCCACAAACCTGGGGGCTGCAGGCTTTCCTGCTGCCTTCAGCCTCAAAACCACCCTTTCCCACTTGGCGCCGCGCCACGCACAAAAATGGCCATATGTCTGGAGACTGGTCCCACGCCCAAAGAGCCAGCAGGGAAAACTATGCCTTGTTGTAAAACTCTTTGGGAACCGCTTGCGTAGCCCCACACACCTGGGGGCTGCAGGCTTTCCTGCTGCCTTCAGCCTCAAAACCACCCTTTCCCACTTGGCACAGCGCCAGGCACAGAAATGGCCATATGTCTGTAGATTGGTCCCACGCCCAAAGAGCCAGGAGGGAAAACTATGCCTTGTTCTAAAGCTCTTTGGCAACCGCTTGCGTAGCCCCACACACCTGGGGGCTGCAGGCTTTCCTGCTGCCTTCAGCCTCAAAACCACCCTTTCCCACTTGGTGCTGCGCCACGCACAAAAATGGCCATATGTCTGGAGACTGGTCCCACGCCCAAAGAGCCAGCAGGGAAAACTATGCCTTGTTCTAAAGCTCTTTGGGAACCGCTTGCGTAGCCCCACACACCTGGGGGCTGCAGGCTTTCCTGCTACCTTCAGCCTCAAAACAACCCTTTCCCTCTTCGTGCCGCGCCAGGCACAAAAATGGCCATATATCTGGTGATGGGTCCCACGCCCAAAGAGCCATCAGGGAAAATTATGCCTTGCTGTAAAACTCTTTGGGAACCGCTTGCGTAGCCCCACACACCTGGGGGCTGCAGGCTTTCCTGCTGCCTTCAGCCTCAAAACCACCCTTTCCCACTTGGCTCCGCGCCAGGCACAAAAATGGCCATATGTCTGGAGACTGGTCCCACGCCCAAAGAGCCAGCAGGGAAAACTATGCCTTGTTCTAAAGCTCTTTGGGAACTGCTTGCGTAGCCCCACACACCTGGGGGCTGCAGGCTTTCCTGCTGCCTTCAGCCTCAAAACCACCCTTTCCCTCTTCGTGCCGCGCCAGGCACAAAAATGGCCATATGTCTGGTGATGGGTCCCACGCCCAAAGAGCCAGCAGGGAAAACTATGCCTTGTTCTAAAGCTCTTTGGGAACCGCTTGCGTAGCCCCACACACCTGGGGGCTGCAGGCTTTCCTGCTGCCTTCAGCCTCAAAACCACCCTTTCCCACTTGGCGCAGCACAAGGCACAAAAATGGCCATATATCTGGAGACTGGTCCCACGCCCAAAGAGCCAGCAGGGAAAACTATGCCTTGCTGTAAAACTCTTTGGCAACCGCTTGCGTAGCCCCACACACCTGGGGGCTGCAGGCTTTCCTGCTGCCTTCAGCCTCAAAAACACCCTTTCCCACTTGGCGCCGCGCCAGGCACAGAAATTGTCATATGTCTGGAGATTGGTCCCACGCCCAAAGACCCAGCAGGGAAAACCATGCTTGTTTTAAAGCTCTTTGGGAACCGCTTGCGTAGCCCCACAGACCTGGGGGCTGCAGGCTTTCCTGCTGCCTTCAGCCTCAAAACCACCCTTTCCCACTTGGCGCCGCGCCAGGCCCAAAAATGGCCATATGTCTGGAGACTGGTCCCACGCCCAAAGAGCCAGCAGGGAAAACTATGCCTTGTTCTAAAGCTCTTTGGGAACCGCTTGCGTAGCCCCACAGACCTGGGGGCTGCAGGCTTTCCTGCTGCCTTCAGCCTTAAAATCGCCCTGTACCACTTGGCGTCGCGCCAGGCAAAAAATGGTCATATGTCTGGAGACTGGTCCCACGCCCAAAGAGCCAGCAGGGAAAACTATGCCTTGTTCTAAAGCTCTTTGGGAACGGCTTGCGTAGCCCCACAAACCTGGGGGCTGCAGGCTTTCCTGCTGCCTTCAGCCTCAAAACCACCCTTTCCCACTTGGCGCCGCGCCACGCACAAAAATGGCCATATGTCTGGAGACTGGTCCCACGCCCAAAGAGCCAGCAGGGAAAACTATGCCTTGTTCTAAAGCTCTTTGGGAACCGCTTGCGTAGCCCCACACACCTGGGGGCTGCAGGCTTTCCTGCTGCCTTCAGCCTCAAAACCACCCTTTCCCACTTGGCACAGCGCCAGGCACAGAAATGGCCATATGTCTGTAGATTGGTCCCACGCCCAAAGAGCCAGGAGGGAAAACTATGCCTTGTTCTAAAGCTCTTTGGCAACCGCTTGCGTAGCCCCACACACCTGGGGGCTGCAGGCTTTCCTGCTGCCTTCAGCCTCAAAACCACCCTTTCCCACTTGGTGCTGCGCCACGCACAAAAATGGCCATATGTCTGGAGACTGGTCCCACGCCCAAAGAGCCAGCAGGGAAAACTATGCCTTGTTCTAAAGCTCTTTGGGAACCGCTTGCGTAGCCCCACACACCTGGGGGCTGCAGGCTTTCCTGCTACCTTCAGCCTCAAAACAACCCTTTCCCTCTTCGTGCCGCGCCAGGCACAAAAATGGCCATATATCTGGTGATGGGTCCCACGCCCAAAGAGCCATCAGGGAAAATTATGCCTTGCTGTAAAACTCTTTGGGAACCGCTTGCGTAGCCCCACACACCTGGGGGCTGCAGGCTTTCCTGCTGCCTTCAGCCTCAAAACCACCCTTTCCCACTTGGCGCAGCGCCAGGCACAAAAATGGCCATATGTCTGGAGACTGGTCCCACGCCCAAAGAGCCAGCAGGGAAAACTATGCCTTGTTCTAAAGCTCTTTGGGAACTGCTTGCGTAGCCCCACACACCTGGGGGCTGCAGGCTTTCCTGCTGCCTTCAGCCTCAACGCCACCCTTTCCCACTTGGTGCTGCGCCAGGCACAAAAATGGCCATATGTCTGGAGACTGGTCCCACGCCCAAAGAGCCAGCAGGGAAAACTATGCCTTGTTCTAAAGCTCTTTGGGAACCGCTTGCGTAGCCCGAAACACCTGGGGGCTGCAGGCTTTCCTGCTGCCTTCAGCCTCAAAACCACCCTTTCCCACTTGGCACAGCGCCAGGCACAGAAATGGCCATATGTCTGTAGATTGGTCCCACGCCCAAAGAGCCAGGAGGGAAAACTATGCCTTGTTCTAAAGCTCTTTGGGAACCGCTTGCGTAGCCCCACACACCTGGGGGCTGCAGGCTTTCCTGCTGCCTTCAGCCTCAAAACCACCCTTTCCCACTTGGTGCTGCGCCACGCACAAAAATGGCCATATGTCTGGAGACTGGTCCCACGCCCAAAGAGCCAGCAGGGAAAACTATGCCTTGTTCTAAAGCTCTTTGGGAACCGCTTGCGTAGCCCCACACACCTGGGGGCTGCAGGCTTTCCTGCTACCTTCAGCCTCAAAACAACCCTTTCCCTCTTCGTGCCGCGCCAGGCACAAAAATGGCCATATATCTGGTGATGGGTCCCACGCCCAAAGAGCCATCAGGGAAAATTATGCCTTGCTGTAAAACTCTTTGGGAACCGCTTGCGTAGCCCCACACACCTGGGGGCTGCAGGCTTTCCTGCTGCCTTCAGCCTCAAAACCACCCTTTCCCACTTGGCGCAGCGCCAGGCACAAAAATGGCCATATGTCTGGAGACTGGTCCCACGCCCAAAGAGCCAGCAGGGAAAACTATGCCTTGTTCTAAAGCTCTTTGGGAACTGCTTGCGTAGCCCCACACACCTGGGGGCTGCAGGCTTTCCTGCTGCCTTCAGCCTCAACACCACCCTTTCCCACTTGGTGCTGCGCCAGGCACAAAAATGGCCATATGTCTGGAGACTGGTCCCATGCCCAAAGAGCCAGCAGGGAAAACTATGCCTTGTTCTAAAGCTCTTTGGGAACCGCTTGCGTAGCCCGAAACACCTGGGGGCTGCAGGCTTTCCTGCTGCCTTCAGCCTCAAAACCACCCTTTCCCACTTGGCGCAGCACAAGGCACAAAAATGGCCATATGTCTGGAGACTGGTCCCACGCCGAAAGAGCCAGCAGGGAAAACTATGCCTTGCTGTAAAACTCTTTGGGAACCGCTTGCGTAGCCCCACACACCTGGGGGCTGCAGGCTTTCCTGCTGCCTTCAGCCTCAAAACCACCCTTTCCCACTTGGCGCCGCGCCAGGCACAGAAATTGTCATATGTCTGGAGATTGGTCCCACGCCCAAAGAGCCAGCAGGGAAAACTATGCTTGTTTTAAAGCTCTTTGGGAACCGCTTGCGTAGCCCGAAACACCTGGGGGCTGCAGGCTTTCCTGCTGCCTTCAGCCTCAAAACCACCCTTTCCCACTTGGCGCCGCGCCAGGCCCAAAAATGGCCATATGTCTGGAGACTGGTCCCACGCCCAAAGAGCCAGCAGGGAAAACTATGCCTTGTTCTAAAGCTCTTTGGGAACCGCTTGCGCAGCCCCACACACCTGGGGGCTGCAGGCTTTCCTGCTGCCTTCAGACTCAAAACCACCCTTTCCCACTTGGCGCAGCGCCAGGCACAAAAATGGCCATATGTCTGGAGACTGGTCCCACGCCCAAAGAGTCAGCAGGGAAAACTATGCCTTGTTGTAAAACTCTTTGGGAACCGCTTGCGTAGCCCCACACACCTGGGGGCTGCAGGCTTTCCTGCTGCCTTCAGCCTCAAAACCACCCTTTCCCACTTGGCGCCGCGCCAGGCACAGAAATGGCCATATGTCTAGAGATTGGTCCCACGCCCAAAGAGCCAGCAGGGAAAACTATGCTTGTTTTAAAGCTCTTTGGGAACCGCTTGCGTAGCCCCACACACCTGGGGGCTGCAGGCTTTCCTGCTGCCTTCAGCCTCAAAACCACCCTTTCCCACTTGGCGCCACGCCAGGCCCAAAAATGGCCATATGTCTGGAGATTGGTCCCACGCCCAAAGAGCCAGCAGGGAAAACTATGCTTGTTTTAAAGCTCTTTGGGAACCGCTTGCGTAGCCCCACACACCTGGGGGCTGCAGGCTTTCCTGCTGCCTTCAGCCTCAAAACCACCCTTTCCCACTTGGCGCAGCGCCAAGCACAAAAATGGCCATATGTCTGGAGATAGGTCCCACGCCCAAAGAGCCAGCAGGGAAAACTATGCCTTGTTCTAAAGCTCTTTGGGAACCGCTTGCGTAGCCCCACAGACCTGGGGGCTGCAGGCTTTCCTGCTGCCTTCAGCCTTAAAATCGCCCTGTACCACTTGGCGTCGCGCCAGGCAAAAAATGGTCATATGTCTGGAGACTGGTCCCACGCCCAAAGAGCCAGCAGGGAAAACTATGCCTTGTTCTAAAGCTCTTTGGGAACGGCTTGCGTAGCCCCACAAACCTGGGGGCTGCAGGCTTTCCTGCTGCCTTCAGCCTCAAAACCACCCAATTCCTCTTGGTACCGCGCCAGGCAAAAAAATGTCCATATGTCTGGACATTGGTCCCACGCCCAAAGAGCCAGCAGGGAAAACTATGCCTTGTTCTAAAGCTCTTTGGGAACTGCTTGCGTAGCCCCACACACCTGGGGGCTGCAGGCTTTCCTGCTGCCTTCAGCCTCAAAACCACCCTTTCCCTCTTCGTGCCGCGCCAGGCACAAAAATGGCCATATGTCTGGTGATGGGTCCCACGCCCAAAGAGCCAGCAGGGAAAACTATGCCTTGTTCTAAAGCTCTTTGGGAACCGCTTGCGTAGCCCCACACACCTGGGGGCTGCAGGCTTTCCTGCTGCCTTCAGCCTCAAAACCACCCTTTCCCACTTGGCGCAGCGCCAGGCACAAAAATGGCCATATGTCTGGAGACTGGTCCCACGCCCAAAGAGCCAGCAGGGAAAACTGTGCCTTGTTCTAAACCTCTTTGGGAACTGCTTGCGTAGCCCCACACACCTGGGGGCTGCAGGCTTTCCTGCTGCCTTCAGCCTCAAAACCACCCAATTCCTCTTGGTACCGCGCCAGGCAAAAAAATGTCCATATGTCTGGACATTGGTCCCACGCCCAAAGAGCCAGCAGGGAAAACTATGCCTTGTTCTAAAGCTCTTTGGGAACCGCTTGCGTAGCCCCACACACCTGGGGGCTGCAGGCTTTCCTGCTGCCTTCAGCCTCAAAACCACCCTTTCCCACTTGGCGTAGCGCCAGGCACAAAAATGGCCATATGTCTGGAGACTGGTCCCACGCCCAAAGAGCCAGCAGGGAAAACTGTGCCTTGTTCTAAAGCTCTTTGGGAACCGCTTGCGTAGCCCCACACACCTGGGGGCTGCAGGCTTTCCTGCTGCCTTCAGCCTCAAAACCACCCTTTCCCACTTGGCACCACGCCAGCCACAGAAATTGCCATATGTCTGGAGATTGGTCCCACGCCCAAAGAGCCAGCAGGGAAAACTATGCCTTGTTCTAAAGCTCTTTGGGAACCGCTTGCGTAGCCCCACACACCTGGGGGCTGCAGGCTTTCCTGCTGCCTTCAGCCTTAAAATCGCCCTGTACCACTTGGCGTCGCGCCAGGCAAAAAATGGTCATATGTCTGGAGACTGGTCCCACGCCCAAAGAGCCAGCAGGGAAAACTATGCCTTGTTCTAAAGCTCTTTGGGAACGGCTTGTGTAGCCCCACACACCTGGGGGCTGCAGGCTTTCCTGCTGCCTTCAGCCTCAAAACCACCCTTTCCCTCTTCGTGCCGCGCCAGGCACAAAAATGGCCATATGTATGGTGATTGGTCCCACGCCCAAAGAGCCAGCAGGGAAAACTATGCCTTGTTCTAAAGCTCTTTGGCAACCGCTTGCGTAGCCCCACACACCTGGGGGCTGCAGGCTTTCCTGCTGCCTTCAGCCTCAAAAGCACCCTTTCCCACTTGGCGCCGCGCCAGGCACATAAATGGCCATATGTCTGGAGATTGGTCCCATGCCCAAAGACCCAGCAGTGAAAACTATGCCTTGTTCTAAAGCTCTTTGGGAACCGCTTGCGTAGCCCCACACACCTGGGGGCTGCAGGCTTTCCTGCTGCCTTCAGCCTCAAAACCACCCTTTCCCACTTGGCGCAGCACCAGGCACAGAAATGGCCATATGTCTGGTGATGGGTCCCACGCCCAAAGAGCCAGCAGGGAAAACTATGCCTTGTTCTAAAGCTCTTTGGGAACCGCTTGCGTAGCCCCACACACCTGGGGGCTGCAGGCTTTCCTGCTGCCTTCAGCCTCAAAACCACCCTTTCCCACTTGGCGCAGCACAAGGCACAAAAATGGCCATATGTCTGGAGACTGGTCCCACGCCCAAAGAGCCAGCAGGGAAAACTATGCCTTGTTCTAAAGCTCTTTGGGAACCGCTTGCGTAGCCCCACACACCTGGGGGCTGCAGGCTTTCCTGCTGCCTTCAGCCTCAAAACCACCCTTTCCCACTTGGCACAGCGCCAGGCACAGAAATTGCCATATGTCTAGAGATTGGTCCCACGCCCAAAGAGCCAGCAGGGAAAACCATGCTTGTTTTAAAGCTCTTTGGGAACCGCTTGCGTAGCCCGAAGCACCTTGGGGCTGCAGGCTTTCCTGCTGCCTTCAGCCTCAAAACCACCCTTTCCCACTTGGCGCCGCGCCAGGCCCAAAAATGGCCATATGTCTGGAGATTGGTCCCACGCCCAAAGAGCCAGCAGGGAAAACTATGCTTGTTTTAAAGCTCTTTGGGAAACGCTTGCGTAGCCCCACACACCTGGGGGCTGCAGGCTTTACTGCTGCCTTCAGCCTCAAAACCACACTTTCCCACTTGGCGCCGCGCCAGGCACAAAAATGGCCATATGTCTGGAGATTGGTCCCACGCCCAAAGAGCCAGCAGGGAAAACTATGCCTTGTTCTAAAGCTGTTTGGGAACCGCTTGCATAGCCCCACACACCTGGGGGCTGCAGGCTTTCCTGCTGCCTTCAGCCTCAAAACCACCCTTTCCCACTTGGCGCAGCACAAGGCACAAAAAAGGCCATATGTCTGGAGACTGGTCCCACGCCCAAAGAGCCAGCAGGGAAAACTATGCCTTGTTCTAAAGCTCTTTGGCAACCGCTTTCATAGCCCCACACACCTGGGGGCTGCAGGCTTTCCTGCTGCCTTCAGCCTCAACACCACCCTTTCCCACTTGGCACCGCGCCAGGCACAAAAATGGCCATATATCTGGACATTGCTCCCACGCCCAAAGAGCCAGCAGGGAAAACTATGCCTTGTTCTAAAGGTCATTGGGAACCACTTGCGTAGCCCCACACACCTGGGGGCTGCAGGATTTCCCGCTGCCTTCAGCCTCAAAACCACCCTATCCCCCTTGGCGTCGCTCCAGGCACAAAAATGGCCATATGTCTGGAGACTGGTACCACGCCCAAAGAGCCAGCAGGGAAAACTATGCTTTGTTCTAAAGCTCTTTGGGAACCGCTTGCGTAGCCCCACAGACCTGGGGGCTGCAGGCTTTCCTGCTGCCTTCAGCCTCAAAACCACCCAATTCCTCTTGGCGCCGCGCCACGCACAAAAATGGCCATATGTCTGGAGATTGGTCCCACGCCCAAAGAGCCAGCAGGGAAAACTATGCCTTGTTCTAAAGCTCTTTGGGAACCGCTTGCGTTGCGCCACAGACCTGCGGGCTGCAGGGTTTCCTGCTGCCTTCAGCCTCAAAACCACCCTTTCCCACTTGGCGCAGCACAAGGCACAAAAATGGCCATATGTCTGGAGATTGGTCCCACGCCCAAAGAGCCAGCAGGGAAAACTATGCCTTGTACTAAAGCTCTTTGGGAACCGCTTGCGTAGCCCCACACACCTGGGGGCTGCAGGCTTTCCTGCTGCCTTCAGCCTCAACACCACCCTTTCCACTTGGCGCCGCGCCAGGCACAGAAATGGCCATATGTCTGGAGACTGGTCCCACGCCCAAAGAGCCAGCAGGGAAAACTATGCCTTGTTCTAAAGCTCTTTGGGAACCGCTTGCGTAGCCCCACACACCTGGGGGCTGCAGGCTTTCCTGCTGCCTTCAGCCTCAACACCACCCTTTCCCACTTGGTGCCGCGCCAGGCACAAAAATGGCCATATGTCTGGAGATTGCTCCCACGCCCAAAGAGCCAGCAGGGAAAACTATGCCTTGTTCTAAAGCTCTCTGGGAACCACTTGCGTAGCCCCACACACCTGGGGGCTGCAGGATTTCCCGCTGTCTTCAGCCTCAAAACCACCCTTTCCCACTTGGCGCCGCGCCAGGCACAAAAATGGCCATATGTCTGGAGACTGGTCCCACGCCCAAAGAGCCAGCAGGGAAAACTATGCCTTGTTCTAAAGCTCTTTGGGAACCGCTTGCGTAGCCCCACACACCTGGGGGCTGCAGGCTTTCCCGCTACTTTCAGCCTCAAAACCACCCTTTCCCACTTGGCGCCGTGCCAGGCACAAAAATGGCCATATGTCTGGAGATTGGTCCCACGCCCAAAGAGCCAGCAGGGAAAATTCTGCCTTGTTCTAAAGCTCTTTGGGAACCGCTTGCGTAGCCCCTCACACCTGGGGGCTGCAGGCTTTCCTGCTGCCTTCAGCCTCAAAACCACCCTTTCCCACTTGGCGCCGCGCCACGCACAAAAATGGCCATATGTCTGGAGATTGGTCCCACGCCCAAAGAGCCAGCAGGGAAAACTATGCCTTGTTCTAAAGCTCTTTGGGAACCGCTTGCGTAGCCCCACACACCTGGGGGCTGCAGGCTTCCCTGCTGCCTTCAGCCTTAAAATCACCCTTTCCCACTTGGCGTCGCGCCAGGCAAAAAATGGCCATATGTCTGGAGACTGGTCCCACGCCCAAAGAGCCAGCAGCGAAAACTATGCCTTGTTCTAAAGCTCTTTGGGAACCGCTTGCGTAGCCCCACACACCTGGGGGCTGCAGGCTTTCCTGCTGCCTTCAGCCTCAAAACAACCCTTTCCCTCTTCGTGCCGCGCCAGGCACAAAAATGGCCATATGTCTGGTGATGGGTCCCACGCCCAAAGAGCCAGCAGGGAAAACTATGCCTTGTTCTAAAGCTCTTTGGGAACCGCTTGCGTAGCCCCACACACCTGGGGGCTGCAGGCTTTCCTGCTGCCTTCAGCCTCAAAACCACCCTTTCCCACTTGGCGCCGCGCCAGGCTCAAAAATGGCCATATATCTGGAGGTTGGTCCCATGCCCAAAGAGCCAGCAGGGAAAACTATGCCTTGTTCTAAAGCTCTTTGGGAACCGCTTGCGTAGCCCCACACACCTGGGGGCTGCAGGCTTTCCTGCTGCCTTCAGCCTCAAAACCACCCTTTCCCACTTGGCGCAGCACAAGGCACATAAATGGCCATATGTCTGGAGACTGGTCCCACGCCCAAAGAGCCAGCAGGGAAAACTATGCCTTGTTCTAAAGCTCTTTGGCAACCGCTTGCGTAGCCCCACAGACCTGGGGGCTGCAGGCTTTCCTGCTGCCTTCAGCCTCAAAACCACCCTTTCCCACTTGACGTCGCTCCAGGCACAAAAATGGCCATATGTCTGGAGATTGGTCCCACGCCCAAAGAGCCAGCAGGGAAAACTATGCTTGTTTTAAAGCTCTTTGGGAAACCCTTGCGTAGCCCCACACACTTTGGGGCTGCAGGCTTTCCTGCTGCCTTCAGCCTCAAAACCACCCTTTCCCACTTAGCGCCGCGCCACGCACAAAAATGGCCATATGTCAGGAGATTGGTCCCACGCCCAAAGAGCCAGCAGGGAAAACTATGCTTTGTTCTAAAGCTCTTTGGGAACGGCTTGCGTAGCCCCAGAGACCTGGGGGCTGCAGGCTTTCCAGGCGCCTTCAAACTCAAAACCACCCTTTCCCACTTGACGCCAAGCCAGGCACAAAAATGGCCATATGTCTGGTGATGGGTCCCACGCCCAAAGATCCAGCAGCGAAAACTATGCCTTGTTCTAAAGCTCTTTGGCAACCGCTTGCATAGCCCCACACACCTGGGGGCTGCAGGCTTTCCTGCTGCCTTCAGCCTCAAAACCACCCTTTCCCACTTGGCGCCGCGCCAGGCACAAAAATGGCCATATGTCTGGAGATTGGTCCCACGCCCAAAGAGCCAGCAGGGAAAACTATGCCTTGTTCTAAAGCTCTTTGGGAACCGCTTGCGTAGCCCCACACACCTGGGGGCTGCAGGCTTTCCTGCTGCCTTCAGCCTCAAAACCACCCAATTCCTCTTGGCGCCGCGCCTGGCACAAAAATGGCCATATGGCTGGAGACTGGTCCCACGCCCAAAGAGCCAGCAGGGAAAACTATGCCTTGTTCTAAAGCTCTTTGGGAACCGCTTGCGTAGCCCCACACACCTGGGGGCTGCAGGCTTTCCTGCTGCCTTCAGCCTTAAAATCGCCCTGTACCACTTGGCGTCGCGCCAGGCAAAAAATTGTCATATGTCTGGAGACTGGTCCCACGCCCAAAGAGCCAGCAGGGAAAACTATGCCTTGTTCTAAAGCTCTTTGGGAACCGCTTGCGTAGCCCCACACACCTGGGGGCTGCAGGCTTTCCTGCTGCCTTCAGCCTCAACACCACCCTTTCCCACATGGTGCTGCGCCAGGCACAAAAATGGCCATATGTCTGGTGATGGGTCCCACGCCCAAAGAGCCAGCAGGGAAAACTATGCCTTGTTCTAAAGCTCTTTGGGAACCGCTTGCGTAGCCCCACACACCTGGGGGCTGCAGGCTTTCCTGCTGCCTTCAGCCTCAACACCACCCTTTCCCACTTGGCGCCGCGCCACGCACAAAAATGGCCATATGTCTGGAGACTGGTCCCACGCCCAAAGAGCCAGCAGGGAAAACTATGCCTTGTTCTAAAGCTCTTTGGGAACCGCTTGCGTAGCCCCACACACCTGGGTGCTGCAGGCTTTCCTGCTGCCTTCAGCCTCAAAACCACCCTTTCCCACTTGGCACCACGCCAGGCACAGAAATGGCCATATGTCTAGAGATTGGTCCCACGCCCAAAGAGCCAGCAGGGAAAACTATGCTTGTTTTAAAGCTCTTTGGGAACCGCTTGCGTAGCCCGAAACACCTTGGGGCTGCAGGCTTTCCTGCTGCCTTCAGCCTCAAAACCACCCTTTCCCACTTGGTGCCGCGTCAGGCCCAAAAATGGCCATATGTCTGGAGATTGGTCCCACGCCCAAAGAGCCAGCAGGGAAAACTATGCCTTGTTGTAAAACTCTTTGGGAACCGCTTGCGTAGCCCCACACACCTGGGGGCTGCAGGCTTTCCTGCTGCCTTCAGCCTCAACACCACCCTTTCCCACTTGGTGCTGCGCCACGCACAAAAATGGCCATATGTCTGGAGACTGGTCCCACGCCCAAAGAGCCAGCAGGGAAAAATATGCCTTGTTCTAAAGCTCTTTGGGAACCGCTTGCGTAGCCCCACACACCTGGGGGCTGCAGGCTTTCCTGCTGCCTTCAGCCTCAACACCATCCTTTCCCACTTGGTGCTGCGCCAGGCACAAAAATGGCCATATGTCTGGAGACTGGTCCCACGCCCAAAGAGTCAGCAGGGAAAACTATGCCTTGTTCTAAAGCTCTTTGGGAACTGCTTGCGTAGCCCCACAGACCTGGGGGCTGCAGGCTTTCCTGCTGCCTTCAGCCTCAACACCACCCTTTCCCACTTGGCGCCAAGCCAGGCACAAAAATGGCCATATGTCTGGAGACTGGTCCCACGCCCAAAGAGCCAGCAGGGAAAACTATGCCTTGTTCTAAAGCTCTTTGGGAACCGCTTGAGTAGACCCACAGACCTGGGGGCTGCAGGCTTTCCTGCTGCCTTCAGCCTCAAAACCACCCAATTCCTCTTGGCGCCGCGCCTGGCACAAAAATGGCCATATGTCTGGAGACTGGTCCCATGCCCAAAGAGCCAGCAGGGAAAACTATGCTTGTTTTAAAGCTCTTTGGGAACCGCTTGCGTAGCCCGAAACGCCTTGGGGCTGCAGGCTTTCCTGCTGCCTTCAGCCTCAAAACCACCCTTTCCCACTTGGTGCCGCGTCAGGCCCAAAAATGGCCATATGTCTGGAGATTGGTCCCACGCCCAAAGAGCCAGCAGGGAAAACTATGCCTTGTTGTAAAACTCTTTGGGAACCGCTTGCGTAGCCCCACACACCTGGGGGCTGCAGGCTTTCCTGCTGCCTTCAGCCTCAACACCACCCTTTCCCACTTGGTGCTGCGCCAGGCACAAAAATGGCCATATGTCTGGAGACTGGTCCCACGCCCAAAGAGCCAGGAGGGAAAAATATGCCTTGTTCTAAAGCTCTTTGGGAACCGCTTGCGTAGCCCCACACACCTGGGGGCTGCAGGCTTTCCTGCTGCCTTCAGCCTCAAAACCACCCTTTCCCACTTGGCGCCGCGCCAGGCACAAAAATGGCCATATGTCTGGAGACTGGTCCCACGCCCAAAGAGCCAGCAGGGAAAACTATGCCTTGTTCTAAAGCTCTTTGGGAACTGCTTGCGTAGCCCGAAACACCTTGGGGCTGCAGGCTTTCCTGCTGCCTTCAGCCTCAAAACCACCCTTTCCCACTTGGCGCCGCGCCAGGACCAAAAATGGCCATATGTCTGGAGATTGGTCCCACGCCCAAAGAGCCAGCAGGGAAAACTATGCTTGTTTTAAAGCTCTTTGGGAACCGCTTGCGTAGCCCCACACACCTGGGGGCTGCAGGCTTTCCTGCTGCCTTCAGCCTCAAAACCACCCTTTCCCACTTGGCGCAGCGCCAGGCACAAAAATGGCCATATGTCTGGAGATTGGTCCCACGCCCAAAGAGCCAGCAGGGAAAACTATGCCTTGTTGTAAAGCTCTTTGGGAACCGCTTGCGTAGCCCCACACACCTTGGGGCTGCAGGCTTTCCTGCTGCCTTCAGCCTCAAAACCACCCTTTCCCACTTGGCACAGCGCCAGGCACAGAAATGGCCATATGTCTAGAGATTGGTCCCACGCCCAAAGAGCCAGCAGGGAAAACTATGCTTGTTTTAAAGCTCTTTGGGAAACGCTTGCGTAGCCCCACACACCTGGGGGCTGCAGGCTTTCCTGCTGCCTTCAGCCTCAAAACCACCCTTTCCCACTTGGCGCCGCGCCAGGCCCAAAAATGGCCATATGTCTGGAGATTGGTCCCACGCCCAAAGAGCCAGCAGGGAAAACTATGCCTTGTTCTAAAGCTCTTTGGGAACCGCTTGCGTAGCCCCACACACCTGGGGGCTGCAGGCTTTCCTGCTGCCTTCAGCCTCAAAACCACCCTTTCCCACTTGGCGCAGCGCCAGGCACAAAAATGGCCATATGTCTGGAGACTGGTCCCACGCCCAAAGAGCCAGCAGGGAAAACTATGCCTTGTTGTAAAACTCTTTGGGAACCGCTTGCGTAGCCCCACACACCTGGGGGCTGCAGGCTTTCCTGCTGCCTTCAGCCTCAAAACCACCCTTTCCCACTTGGCGCCGCGCCAGGCACAGAAATGGCCATATGTCTAGAGATTGGTCCCACGCCCAAAGAGCCAGCAGGGAAAACTATGCTTGTTTTAAAGCTCTTTGGGAACTGCTTGCGTAGCCCGAAACACCTTGGGGCTGCAGGCTTTCCTGCTGCCTTCAGCCTCAAAACCACCCTTTCCCACTTGGCGCCGCGCCAGGCCCAAAAATGGCCATATGTCTGGAGATTGGTCCCACGCCCAAAGAGCCAGCAGGGAAAACTATGCTTGTTTTAAAGCTCTTTGGGAACCGCTTGCGTAGCCCCACACACCTGGGGGCTGCAGGCTTTCCTGCTGCCTTCAGCCTCAAAACCACCCTTTCCCACTTGGCGCAGCGCCAGGCACAAAAATGGCCATATGTCTGGAGATTGGTCCCACGCCCAAAGAGCCAGCAGGGAAAACTATGCCTTGTTCTAAAGCTCTTTGGGAACCGCTTGCGTAGCCCCACACACCTGGGGGCTGCAGGCTTTCCTGCTGCCTTCAGCCTCAAAACCACCCAATTCCTCTTGGTACCGCGCCAGGCAAAAAAATGTCCATATGTCTGGTGATGGGTCCCACGCCCAAAGAGCCAGCAGGGAAAACTATTCCTTGTTCTAAAGCTCTTTGGGAACCGCTTGCGTAGCCCCACACACCTGGGGGCTGCAGGCTTTCCTGCTGCCTTCAGCCTCAAAACCACCCTTTCCCACTTGGCGCCGCGCCACGCAAAAAAATGGCCATATATCTGGAGACTGGTCCCACGCCCAAAGAGCCAGCAGGGAAAACTATGCCTTGTTGTAAAGCTCTTTGGGAACCGCTTGCGTAGCCCCACACACCTTGGGGCTGCAGGCTTTCCTGCTGCCTTCAGCCTCAAAACCACCCTTTCCCACTTGGCACAGCGCCAGGCACAGAAATGGCCATATGTCTAGAGATTGGTCCCACGCCCAAAGAGCCAGCAGGGAAAACTATGCTTGTTTTAAAGCTCTTTGGGAACCGCTTGCGTAGCCCCACACACCTGGGGGCTGCAGGCTTTCCTGCTGCCTTCAGCCTCAAAACCACCCTTTCCCACTTGGCGCCGCGCCAGGCCCAAAAATGGCCATATGTCTGGAGATTGGTCCCACGCCCAAAGAGCCAGCAGGGAAAACTATGCCTTGTTCTAAAGCTCTTTGGGAACCGCTTGCGTAGCCCCACACACCTGGGGGCTGCAGGCTTTCCTGCTGCCTTCAGCCTCAAAACCACCCTTTCACACTTGGCGCCAAGCCAGGCACAAAAATGGCCATATGTCTGGAGACTGGTCCCACGCCCAAAGAGCCAGCAGGGAAAACTATGCCTTGTTCTAAAGCTCTTTGGGAACCGCTTGCGTAGCCCCACACACCTGGGGGCTGCAGGCTTTCCTGCTGCCTTCAGCCTCAAAACCACCCTTTCCCACTTGGTGCTGCGCCAGGCACAAAAATGGCCATATGTCTGGAGACTGGTCCCACGCCCAAAGAGCCAGCAGGGAAAACTATGCCTTGTTCTAAAGCTCTTTGGGAACCGCTTGCGTAGCCCCACACACCTGGGGGCTGCAGGCTTTCCTGGCGCCTTCAGCCTCAACACCACCCTTTCCCACTTGGTGCTGCGCCAGGCACAAAAATGGCCATATGTCTGGAGACTGGTCCCACGCCCAAAGAGCCAGCAGGGAAAACTATGCCTTGTTCTAAAGCTCTTTGGGAACCGCTTGCGTAGCCCCACAGACCTGGGGGCTGCAGGCTTTCCTGCTGCCTTCAGCCTCAACACCACCCTTTCCCACTTGGTGCTGCGCCACGCACAAAAATGGCCATATGTCTGGAGACTGGTCCCACGCCCAAAGAGCCAGCAGGGAAAACTATGCCTTGTTCTAAAGCTCTGTGGGAACCGCTTGCGTAGCCCCACACACCTGGGGGCTGCAGGCTTTCCTGCTGCCTTCAGCCTCAAAACCACCCTTTCCCACTTGGCGCCGCGCCAGGCCCAAAAATGGCCATATGTCTGGAGATTGGTCCCACGCCCAAAGAGCCAGCAGGGAAAACTATGCTTGTTTTAAAGCTCTTTGGGAACCGCTTGCGTAGCCCCACACACCTGGGGGCTGCAGGCTTTCCTGCTGCCTTCAGCCTCAAAACCACCCTTTCCCACTTGGCGCAGCGCCAGGCACAAAAATGGCCATATGTCTGGAGATTGGTCCCACGCCCAAAGAGCCAGCAGGGAAAACTATGCCTTGTTCTAAAGCTCTTTGGGAACCGCTTGCGTAGCCCCACACACCTGGGGGCTGCAGGCTTTCCTGCTGCCTTCAGCCTCAAAACCACCCAATTCCTCTTGGTACCGCGCCAGGCAAAAAAATGTCCATATGTCTGGTGATGGGTCCCACGCCCAAAGAGCCAGCAGGGAAAACTATTCCTTGTTCTAAAGCTCTTTGGGAACCGCTTGCGTAGCCCCACACACCTGGGGGCTGCAGGCTTTCCTGCTGCCTTCAGCCTCAAAACCACCCTTTCCCACTTGGCGCCGCGCCACGCAAAAAAATGGCCATATATCTGGAGACTGGTCCCACGCCCAAAGAGCCAGCAGGGAAAACTATGCCTTGTTGTAAAGCTCTTTGGGAACCGCTTGCGTAGCCCCACACACCTTGGGGCTGCAGGCTTTCCTGCTGCCTTCAGCCTCAAAACCACCCTTTCCCACTTGGCACAGCGCCAGGCACAGAAATGGCCATATGTCTAGAGATTGGTCCCACGCCCAAAGAGCCAGCAGGGAAAACTATGCTTGTTTTAAAGCTCTTTGGGAACCGCTTGCGTAGCCCCACAGACCTGGGGGCTGCAGGCTTTCCTGCTGCCTTCAGCCTCAAAACCACCCTTTCCCACTTGGCGCCGCGCCAGGCCCAAAAATGGCCATATGTCTGGAGATAGGTCCCACGCCCAAAGAGCCAGCAGGGAAAACTATGCCTTGTTCTAAAGCTCTTTGGGAACCGCTTGCGTAGCCCCACACACCTGGGGGCTGCAGGCTTTCCTGCTGCCTTCAGCCTCAAAACCACCCTTTCCCACTTGGCGCAGCGCCAGGCACAAAAATGGCCATATGTCTGGAGACTGGTCCCACGCCCAAAGAGCCAGCAGGGAAAACTATGCCTTGTTCTAAAGCTCTTTGGGAACCGCTTGCGTAGCCCCACACACCTGGGGGCTGCAGGCTTTCCTGCTGCCTTCAGCCTCAAAACCACCCTTTCCCACTTGGTGCTGCGCCAGGCCCAAAAATGGCCATATGTCTGGAGACTGGTCCCACGCCCAAAGAGCCAGCAGGGAAAACTATGCCTTGTTCTAAAGCTCTTTGGGAACCGCTTGCGTAGCCCCACACACCTGGGGGCTGCAGGCTTTCCTGGCGCCTTCAGCCTCAACACCACCCTTTCCCACTTGGTGCTGCGCCAGGCACAAAAATGGCCATATGTCTGGAGACTGGTCCCACGCCCAAAGAGCCAGCAGGGAAAACTATGCCTTGTTCTAAAGCTCTTTGGGAACCGCTTGCGTAGCCCCACACACCTGGGGGCTGCAGGCTTTCCTGCTGCCTTCAGCCTCAACACCACCCTTTCCCACTTGGTGCTGCGCCACGCACAAAAATGGCCATATGTCTGGAGACTGGTCCCACGCCCAAAGAGCCAGCAGGGAAAACTATGCCTTGTTCTAAAGCTCTTTGGGAATCGCTTGCGTAGCCCCACACACCTGGGGGCTGCAGGCTTTCCTGCTGCCTTCAGCCTCAAAATCACCCTTTCCCACTTGGCGCAACGCCAGGCACAGAAATGGCCATATGTCTGGTGATTGGTCCCACGCCCAAAGATCCAGTAGCGAAAACTATGCCTTGTTCTAAAGCTCTTTGGGAACCGCTTGCGTAGCCCCACACACCTGGGGGCTGCAGGCTTTCCTGCTGCCTTCAGCCTCAAAACCACCCTTTCCCACTTGGCGCCGCGCCAGGCACAAAAATGGCCATATGTCTGGAGACTGGTCCCACGCCCAAAGAGCCAGCAGGGAAAACTATGCCTTGTTGTAAAACTCTTTGGGAACCGCTTGCGTAGCCCCACAGACCTGGGGGCTGCAGGCTTTCCTGCTGCCTTCAGCCTCAAAACCACCCTTTCCCACTTGGTGCTGCGCCAGGCACAAAAATGGCCATATGTCTGGAGACTGGTCCCACGCCCAAAGAGCCAGCAGGGAAAACTATGCCTTGTTCTAAAGCTCTTTGGGAACCGCTTGCGTAGCCCCACACACCTGGGGGCTGCAGGCTTTCCTGGCGCCTTCAGCCTCAACACCACCCTTTCCCACTTGGTGCTGCGCCAGGCACAAAAATGGCCATATGTCTGGAGACTGGTCCCACGCCCAAAGAGCCAGCAGGGAAAACTATGCCTTGTTCTAAAGCTCTTTGGGAACCGCTTGCGTAGCCCCACACACCTGGGGGCTGCAGGCTTTCCTGCTGCCTTCAGCCTCAACACCACCCTTTCCCACTTGGTGCTGCGCCACGCACAAAAATGGCCATATGTCTGGAGACTGGTCCCACGCCCAAAGAGCCAGCAGGGAAAACTATGCCTTGTTCTAAAGCTCTGTGGGAACCGCTTGCGTAGCCCCACACACCTGGGGGCTGCAGGCTTTCCTGCTGCCTTCAGCCTCAAAACCACCCTTTCCCACTTGGCGCCGCGCCAGGCCCAAAAATGGCCATATGTCTGGAGATTGGTCCCACGCCCAAAGAGCCAGCAGGGAAAACTATGCTTGTTCTAAAGCTCTTTGGGAACCGCTTGCGTAGCCCCACACACCTGGGGGCTGCAGGCTTTCCTGCTGCCTTCAGCCTCAAAACCACCCAATTCCTCTTGGTACCGCGCCAGGCACAAAAATGGCCATATGTCTGGTGATGGGTCCCACGCCCAAAGAGCCAGCAGGGAAAACTATTCCTTGTTCTAAAGCTCTTTGGGAACCGCTTGCGTAGCCCCACACACCTGGGGGCTGCAGGCTTTCCTGCTGCCTTCAGCCTCAAAACCACCCTTTCCCACTTGGCGCCGCGCCACGCAAAAAAATGGCCATATATCTGGAGACTGGTCCCACGCCCAAAGAGCCAGCAGGGAAAACTATGCCTTGTTGTAAAGCTCTTTGGGAACCGCTTGCGTAGCCCCACACACCTGGGGGCTGCAGGCTTTCCTGCTGCCTTCAGCCTCAAAACCACCCTTTCCCACTTGGCACAGCGCCAGGCACAGAAATGGCCATATGTCTAGAGATTGGTCCCACGCCCAAAGAGCCAGCAGGGAAAACTATGCTTGTTTTAAAGCTCTTTGGGAACCGCTTGCGTAGCCCCACACACCTGGGGGCTGCAGGCTTTCCTGCTGCCTTCAGCCTCAAAACCACCCTTTCCCACTTGGCGCCGCGCCAGGCCCAAAAATGGCCATATGTCTGGAGATTGGTCCCACGCCCAAAGAGCCAGCAGGGAAAACTATGCCTTGTTCTAAAGCTCTTTGGGAACCGCTTGCGTAGCCCCACACACCTGGGGGCTGCAGGCTTTCCTGCTGCCTTCAGCCTCAAAACCACCCTTTCCCACTTGGCGCAGCGCCAGGCACAAAAATGGCCATATGTCTGGAGACTGGTCCCACGCCCAAAGAGCCAGCAGGGAAAACTATGCCTTGTTCTAAAGCTCTTTGGGAACCGCTTGCGTAGCCCCACACACCTGGGGGCTGCAGGCTTTCCTGCTGCCTTCAGCCTCAAAACCACCCTTTCCCACTTGGTGCTGCGCCAGGCACAAAAATGGCCATATGTCTGGAGACTGGTCCCACGCCCAAAGAGCCAGCAGGGAAAACTATGCCTTGTTCTAAAGCTCTTTGGGAACCGCTTGCGTAGCCCCACACACCTGGGGGCTGCAGGCTTTCCTGGCGCCTTCAGCCTCAACACCACCCTTTCCCACTTGGTGCTGCGCCAGGCACAAAAATGGCCATATGTCTGGAGACTGGTCCCACGCCCAAAGAGCCAGCAGGGAAAACTATGCCTTGTTCTAAAGCTCTTTGGGAACCGCTTGCGTAGCCCCACACACCTGGGGGCTGCAGGCTTTCCTGCTGCCTTCAGCCTCAACACCACCCTTTCCCACTTGGTGCTGCGCCACGCACAAAAATGGCCATATGTCTGGAGACTGGTCCCACGCCCAAAGAGCCAGCAGGGAAAACTATGCCTTGTTCTAAAGCTCTTTGGGAATCGCTTGCGTAGCCCCACACACCTGGGGGCTGCAGGCTTTCCTGCTGCCTTCAGCCTCAAAATCACCCTTTCCCACTTGGCGCCACGCCAGGCACAGAAATGGCCATATGTCTGGTGATTGGTCCCACGCCCAAAGATCCAGTAGCGAAAACTATGCCTTGTTCTAAAGCTCTTTGGGAACCGCTTGCGTAGCCCCACACACCTGGGGGCTGCATGCTTTCCTGCTGCCTTCAGCCTCAAAACCACCCTTTCCCACTTGGCGCCGCGCCAGGCACAAAAATGGCCATATGTCTGGAGACTGGTCCCACGCCCAAAGAGCCAGCAGGGAAAACTATGCCTTGTTGTAAAACTCTTTGGGAACCGCTTGCGTAGCCCCACAGACCTGGGGGCTGCAGGCTTTCCTGCTGCCTTCAGCCTCAACACCACCCTTTCCCACTTGGCGCCGCGCCAGGCACAGAAATGGCCATATGTCTAGAGATTGGTCCCACGCCCAAAGAGCCAGCAGGGAAAACTATGCCTTGTTCTAAAGCTCTTTGGGAACTGCTTGCGTAGCCCGAAACACCTGGGGGCTGCAGGCTTTCCTGCTGCCTTCAGCCTCAAAACCACCCTTTCCCACTTGGCGCCGCGCCAGGCCCAAAAATGGCCATATGTCTGGAGATTGGTCCCACGCCCAAAGAGCCAGCAGGGAAAACTATGCTTGTTTTAAAGCTCTTTGGGAACCGCTTGCGTAGCCCCACACACCTGGGGGCTGCAGGCTTTCCTGCTGCCTTCAGCCTCAAAACCACCCTTTCCCACTTGGCGCAGCGCCAGGCACAAAAATGGCCATATGTCTGGAGATTGGTCCCACGCCCAAAGAGCCAGCAGGGAAAACTATGCCTTCTTCTAAAGCTCTTTGGGAACCGCTTGCGTAGCCCCACACACCTGGGGGCTGCAGGCTTTCCTGCTGCCTTCAGCCTCAAAACCACCCTTTCCCACTTGGCGCAGCGCCAGGCACAAAAATGGCCATATGTCTGGAGACTGGTCCCACGCCCAAAGAGCCAGCAGGGAAAACTATGCCTTGTTCTAAAGCTCTTTGGGAACCGCTTGCGTAGCCCCACACACCTGGGGGCTGCAGGCTTTCCTGCTGCCTTCAGCCTCAAAACCACCCTTTCCCACTTGGTGCTGCGCCAGGCCCAAAAATGGCCATATGTCTGGAGACTGGTCCCACGCCCAAAGAGCCAGCAGGGAAAACTATGCCTTGTTCTAAAGCTCTTTGGGAACCGCTTGCGTAGCCCCACACACCTGGGGGCTGCAGGCTTTCCTGGCGCCTTCAGCCTCAACACCACCCTTTCCCACTTGGTGCTGCGCCAGGCACAAAAATGGCCATATGTCTGGAGACTGGTCCCACGCCCAAAGAGCCAGCAGGGAAAACTATGCCTTGTTCTAAAGCTCTTTGGGAACCGCTTGCGTAGCCCCACACACCTGGGGGCTGCAGGCTTTCCTGCTGCCTTCAGCCTCAACACCACCCTTTCCCACTTGGTGCTGCGCCAGGCACAAAAATGGCCATATGTCTGGAGACTGGTCCCACGCCCAAAGAGCCAGCAGGGAAAACTATGCCTTGTTCTAAAGCTCTGTGGGAACCGCTTGCGTAGCCCCACACACCTGGGGGCTGCAGGCTTTCCTGCTGCCTTCAGCCTCAACACCACCCTTTCCCACTTGGTGCTGCGCCACGCACAAAAATGGCCATATGTCTGGAGACTGGTCCCACGCCCAAAGAGCCAGCAGGGAAAACTATGCCTTGTTCTAAAGCTCTGTGGGAACCGCTTGCGTAGCCCCACACACCTGGGGGCTGCAGGCTTTCCTGCTGCCTTCAGCCTCAAAACCACCCTTTCCCACTTGGCGCCGCGCCAGGCCCAAAAATGGCCATATGTCTGGAGATTGGTCCCACGCCCAAAGAGCCAGCAGGGAAAACTATGCCTTCTTCTAAAGCTCTTTGGGAACCGCTTGCGTAGCCCGAAACACCTGGGGGCTGCAGGCTTTCCTGCTGCCTTCAGCCTCAAAACCACCCTTTCCCACTTGGCGCCGCGCCAGGCCCAAAAATGGCCATATGTCTGGAGATTGGTCCCATGCCCAAAGAGCCAGCAGGGAAAACTATGCCTTGTTCTAAAGCTCTGTGGGAACCGCTTGCGTAGCCCCACACACCTGGGGGCTGCAGGCTTTCCTGCTGCCTTCAGCCTCAAAACCACCCTTTCCCACTTGGCACCGCCCCAGGCACAGAAATGGCAATATGTCTGGAGATTGGTCCCACGCCCAAAGAGCCAGCAGCGAAAAATATGCCTTGTTCTAAAGCTCTTTGGGAACCGCTTGCGTAGCCCCACACACCTGGGGGCTGCAGGCTTTCCTGCTGCCTTCAGCCTCAAAACCACCCTTTCCCACTTGGCGCAGCACAAGGCACAAAAATGGCCATATGGCTGGAGACTGGTCCCACGCCCAAAGAGCCAGCAGGGAAAACTATGCCTTGTTCTAAAGCTCTTTGGGAACCGCTTGCGTAGCCCCACACACCTGGGTGCTGCAGGCTTTCCTGCTGCCTTCAGCCTCAAAACCACCCTTTCCCACTTGGCACAGCGCCAGGCACAGAAATGGCCATATGTCTAGAGATTGGTCCCACGCCCAAAGAGCCAGCAGGGAAAACTATGCTTGTTTTAAAGCTCTTTGGGAACCGCTTGCGTAGCCCGAAACACCTTGGGGCTGCAGGCTTTCCTGCTGCCTTCAGCCTCAAAACCACCCTTTCCCACTTGGCGCCGCGCCAGGCCCAAAAATGGCCATATGTCTGGAGATTGGTCCCACGCCCAAAGAGCCAGCAGGGAAAACTATGCCTTGTTCTAAAGCTCTTTGGGAACCGCTTGCGTAGCCCCACACACCTGGGGGCTGCAGGCTTTCCTGCTGCCTTCAGCCTCAAAACCACCCTTTCCCACTTGGCGCCGCGCCACGCACAAAAATGGCCATATATCTGGAGACTGGTCCCACGCCCAAAGAGCCAGCAGGGAAAAATATGCCTTGTT
The DNA here is from genome assembly GCF_964199755.1 of Larus michahellis. Classification (NCBI taxonomy): domain Eukaryota; kingdom Metazoa; phylum Chordata; class Aves; order Charadriiformes; family Laridae; genus Larus; species Larus michahellis. The sequence continues at coordinate 293,452 of NC_133906.1, read as the reverse complement.
GTAAAACTCTTTGGGAACCGCTTGCGTAGCCCCACACACCTTGGGGCTGCAGGCTTTCCTGCTGCCTTCAGCCTCAAAACCACCCTTTTCCACTTGGCACCACGCCAGGCACAAAAATGGCCATATGTCTAGAGATTGGTCCCACGCCCAAAGAGCCAGCAGGGAAAACTATGCTTGTTTTAAAGCTCTTTGGCAACCGCTTGCGTAGCCCCACACACCTGGGGGCTGCAGGCTTTCCTGCTGCCTTCAGCCTCAACACCACCCTTTCCCACTTGGCACCGCCCCAGGCACAGAAATGGCAATATGTCTGGAGATTGGTCCCACGCCCAAAGAGCCAGCAGCGAAAAATATGCCTTGTTCTAAAGCTCTTTGGGAACCGCTTGCGTAGCCCCACACACCTGGGGGCTGCAGGCTTTCCTGCTGCCTTCAGCCTCAAAACCACCCTTTCCCACTTGGCGCAGCACAAGGCACAAAAATGGCCATATGGCTGGAGACTGGTCCCACGCCCAAAGAGCCAGCAGGGAAAACTATGCCTTGTTCTAAAGCTCTTTGGGAACCGCTTGCGTAGCCCCACACACCTGGGTGCTGCAGGCTTTCCTGCTGCCTTCAGCCTCAAAACCACCCTTTCCCACTTGGCACAGCGCCAGGCACAGAAATGGCCATATGTCTAGAGATTGGTCCCACGCCCAAAGAGCCAGCAGGGAAAACTATGCTTGTTTTAAAGCTCTTTGGGAACCGCTTGCGTAGCCCGAAACACCTTGGGGCTGCAGGCTTTCCTGCTGCCTTCAGCCTCAAAACCACCCTTTCCCACTTGGCGCCGCGCCAGGCCCAAAAATGGCCATATGTCTGGAGATTGGTCCCACGCCCAAAGAGCCAGCAGGGAAAACTATGCCTTGTTCTAAAGCTCTTTGGGAACCGCTTGCGTAGCCCCACACACCTGGGGGCTGCAGGCTTTCCTGCTGCCTTCAGCCTCAAAACCACCCTTTCCCACTTGGCGCCGCGCCACGCACAAAAATGGCCATATATCTGGAGACTGGTCCCACGCCCAAAGAGCCAGCAGGGAAAAATATGCCTTGTTGTAAAACTCTTTGGGAACCGCTTGCGTAGCCCCACACACCTTGGGGCTGCAGGCTTTCCTGCTGCCTTCAGCCTCAAAACCACCCTTTTCCACTTGGCACCACGCCAGGCACAAAAATGGCCATATGTCTAGAGATTGGTCCCACGCCCAAAGAGCCAGCAGGGAAAACTATGCTTGTTTTAAAGCTCTTTGGCAACCGCTTGCGTAGCCCCACACACCTGGGGGCTGCAGGCTTTCCTGCTGCCTTCAGCCTCAACACCACCCTTTCCCACTTTGTGCTGCGCCAGGCACAAAAATGGCCATATGTCTGGAGACTGGTCCCACGCCCAAAGAGCCAGCAGGGAAAACTATGCCTTGTTCTAAAGCTCTTTGGGAACCGCTTGCGTAGCCCCACACACCTGGGGGCTGCAGGCTTTCCTGCTGCCTTCAGCCTCAAAACCACCCTTTCCCACTTGGTGCTGCGCCAGGCACAAAAATGGCCATATGTCTGGAGACTGGTCCCACGCCCAAAGAGCCAGCAGGGAAAACTATGCCTTGTTCTAAAGCTCTTTGGGAACTGCTTGCGTAGCCCCACAGAGCTGCGGGCTGCAGGCTTTCCTGCTGCCTTCAGCCTCAAAACCACCCTTTCCCACTTGGCGCCGCGCCAGGCCCAAAAATGGACATATGTCTGGAGATTGGTCCCACGCCCAAAGAGTCAGCAGGGAAAACTATGCCTTGTTCTAAAGCTCTTTGGGAACCGCTTGCGTAGCCCCACACACCTGGGGGCTGCAGGCTTTCCTGCTGCCTTCAGCCTCAAAACCACCCTTTCCCACTTGGCGCCGCGCCAGGCACAAAAATGGCCATATGTCTGGAGGCTGGTCCCACGCCCAAAGAGCCAGCAGGGAAAACTATGCCTTGTTGTAAAACTCTTTGGGAACCGCTTGCGTAGCCCCACACACCTGGGGGCTGCAGGCTTTCCTGCTGCCTTCAGCCTCAAAACCACCCTTTCCCACTTGGCGCAGCGCCAGGCACAAAAATGGCCATATGTCTGGAGATTGGTCCCACGCCCAAAGAGCCAGCAGGGAAAACTATGCCTTGTTCTAAAGCTCTTTGGGAACCGCTTGCGTAGCCCCACACACCTGGGGGCTGCAGGCTTTCCTGCTGCCTTCAGCCTCAAAACCACCCAATTCCTCTTGGTACCGCGCCAGGCAAAAAAATGTCCATATGTCTGGTGATGGGTCCCACGCCCAAAGAGCCAGCAGGGAAAACTATTCCTTGTTCTAAAGCTCTTTGGGAACCGCTTGCTTAGCCCCACACACCTGGGGGCTGCAGGCTTTCCTGCTGCCTTCAGCCTCAAAACCACCCTTTCCCACTTGGCGCCGCGCCACGCACAAAAATGGCCATATGTCTGGAGACTGGTCCCACGCCCAAAGAGCCAGCAGGGAAAAATATGCCTTGTTGTAAAGCTCTTTGGGAACCGCTTGCGTAGCCCCACACACCTTGGGGCTGCAGGCTTTCCTGCTGCCTTCAGCCTCAAAACCACCCTTTCCCACTTGGCACAGCGCCAGGCACAGAAATGGCCATATGTCTAGAGATTGGTCCCACGCCCAAAGAGCCAGCAGGGAAAACTATGCTTGTTTTAAAGCTCTTTGGCAACCGCTTGCGTAGCCCCACACACCTGGGGGCTGCAGGCTTTCCTGCTGCCTTCAGCCTCAACACCACCCTTTCCCACTTTGTGCTGCGCCAGGCACAAAAATGGCCATATGTCTGGAGACTGGTCCCACGCCCAAAGAGCCAGCAGGGAAAACTATGCCTTGTTCTAAAGCTCTTTGGGAACCGCTTGCGTAGCCCCACACACCTGGGGGCTGCAGGCTTTCCTGCTGCCTTCAGCCTCAACACCACCCTTTCCCACTTGGTGCTGCGCCAGGCACAAAAATGGCCATATGTCTGGAGACTGGTCCCACGCCCAAAGAGCCAGCAGGGAAAACTATGCCTTGTTCTAAAGCTCTTTGGGAACTGCTTGCGTAGCCCCACAGAGCTGCGGGCTGCAGGCTTTCCTGCTGCCTTCAGCCTCAAAACCACCCTTTCCCACTTGGCGCCGCGCCAGGCCCAAAAATGGCCATATGTCTGGAGATTGGTCCCACGCCCAAAGAGCCAGCAGGGAAAACTATGCCTTGTTCTAAAGCTCTTTGGGAACCGCTTGCGTAGCCCCACACACCTGGGGGCTGCAGGCTTTCCTGCTGCCTTCAGCCTCAACACCACCCTTTCCCACTTGGCGCCGCGCCAGGCACAAAAATGGCCATATGTCTGGAGGCTGGTCCCACGCCCAAAGAGCCAGCAGGGAAAACTATGCCTTGTTGTAAAGCTCTTTGGGAACCGCTTGCGTAGCCCCACACACCTGGGGGCTGCAGGCTTTCCTGCTGCCTTCAGCCTCAAAAGCAACCTTTCCCACTTGGCGCAGCGCCAGGCACAAAAATGGCCATATGTCTGGAGATTGGTCCCACGCCCAAAGAGCCAGCAGGGAAAACTATGCCTTGTTCTAAAGCTCTTTGGGAACCGCTTGCGTAGCCCCACACACCTGGGGGCTGCAGGCTTTCCTGGCGCCTTCAGCCTCAACACCACCCTTTCCCACTTGGTGCTGCGCCAGGCACAAAAATGGCCATATGTCTGGAGACTGGTCCCACGCCCAAAGAGCCAGCAGGGAAAACTATGCCTTGTTCTAAAGCTCTTTGGGAACCGCTTGCGTAGCCCCACACACCTGGGGGCTGCAGGCTTTCCTGCTGCCTTCAGCCTCAACACCACCCTTTCCCACTTGGTGCTGCGCCACGCACAAAAATGGCCATATGTCTGGAGACTGGTCCCACGCCCAAAGAGCCAGCAGGGAAAACTATGCCTTGTTCTAAAGCTCTTTGGGAACCGCTTGCGTAGCCCCACACACCTGGGGGCTGCAGGCTTTCCTGCTGCCTTCAGCCTCAAAATCACCCTTTCCCACTTGGCGCAACGCCAGGCACAGAAATGGCCATATGTCTGGTGATTGGTCCCACGCCCAAAGATCCAGTAGCGAAAACTATGCCTTGTTCTAAAGCTCTTTGGGAACCGCTTGCGTAGCCCCACACACCTGGGGGCTGCAGGCTTTCCTGCTGCCTTCAGCCTCAAAACCACCCTTTCCCACTTGGCGCCGCGCCAGGCACAAAAATGGCCATATGTCTGGAGACTGGTCCCACGCCCAAAGAGCCAGCAGGGAAAACTATGCCTTGTTGTAAAACTCTTTGGGAACCGCTTGCGTAGCCCCACACACCTGGGGGCTGCAGGCTTTCCTGCTGCCTTCAGCCTCAAAACCACCCTTTCCCACTTGGCGCCGCGCCAGGCACAGAAATGGCCATATGTCTAGAGATTGGTCCCACGCCCAAAGAGCCAGCAGGGAAAACTATGCCTTGTTCTAAAGCTCTTTGGGAACTGCTTGCGTAGCCCGAAACACCTGGGGGCTGCAGGCTTTCCTGCTGCCTTCAGCCTCAAAACCACCCTTTCCCACTTGGCGCCGCGCCAGGCCCAAAAATGGCCATATGTCTGGAGATTGGTCCCACGCCCAAAGAGCCAGCAGGGAAAACTATGCTTGTTTTAAAGCTCTTTGGGAACCGCTTGCGTAGCCCCACACACCTGGGGGCTGCAGGCTTTCCTGCTGCCTTCAGCCTCAAAACCACCCTTTCCCACTTGGCGCAGCGCCAGGCACAAAAATGGCCATATGTCTGGAGATTGGTCCCACGCCCAAAGAGCCAGCAGGGAAAACTATGCCTTCTTCTAAAGCTCTTTGGGAACCGCTTGCGTAGCCCCACACACCTGGGGGCTGCAGGCTTTCCTGCTGCCTTCAGCCTCAAAAGCACCCAATTCCTCTTGGCGCCGTGCCAGGCACAAAAATGGCCATATGTCTGGAGATTGGTCCCATGCCCAAAGACCCAGCAGTGAAAACTATGCCTTGTTCTAAAGCTCTGTGGGAACCGCTTGCGTAGCCCCACACACCTGGGGGCTGCAGGCTTTCCTGCTGCCTTCAGCCTCAAAACCACCGTTTCCCACTTGGCACCGCCCCAGGCACAGAAATGGCAATATGTCTGGAGATTGGTCCCACGCCCAAAGAGCCAGCAGCGAAAAATATGCCTTGTTCTAAAGCTCTTTGGGAACCGCTTGCGTAGCCCCACACACCTGGGGGCTGCAGGCTTTCCTGCTGCCTTCAGCCTCAAAACCACCCTTTCCCACTTGGCGCAGCACAAGGCACAAAAATGGCCATATGGCTGGAGACTGGTCCCACGCCCAAAGAGCCAGCAGGGAAAACTATGCCTTGTTCTAAAGCTCTTTGGGAACCGCTTGCGTAGCCCCACACACCTGGGTGCTGCAGGCTTTCCTGCTGCCTTCAGCCTCAAAAACACCCTTTCCCACTTGGCACAGCGCCAGGCACAGAAATGGCCATATGTCTAGAGATTGGTCCCACGCCCAAAGAGCCAGCAGGGAAAACTATGCTTGTTTTAAAGCTCTTTGGGAACCGCTTGCGTAGCCCGAAACACCTTGGGGCTGCAGGCTTTCCTGCTGCCTTCAGCCTCAAAACCACCCTTTCCCACTTGGCGCCGCGCCAGGCCCAAAAATGGCCATATGTCTGGAGATTGGTCCCACGCCCAAAGAGCCAGCAGGGAAAACTATGCCTTGTTCTAAAGCTCTTTGGGAACCGCTTGCGTAGCCCCACACACCTGGGGGCTGCAGGCTTTCCTGCTGCCTTCAGCCTCAACACCACCCTTTCCCACTTGGTGCTGCGCCAGGCACAAAAATGGCCATATGTCTGGAGGCTGGTCCCACGCCCAAAGAGCCAGCAGGGAAAACTATGCCTTGTTGTAAAACTCTTTGGGAACCGCTTGCGTAGCCCCACACACCTGGGGGCTGCAGGCTTTCCTGCTGCCTTCAGCCTCAAAACCACCCTTTCCCACTTGGCGCAGCGCCAGGCACAAAAATGGCCATATGTCTGGAGACTGGTCCCACGCCCAAAGAGCCAGCAGGGAAAACTATGCCTTGTTCTAAAGCTCTTTGGGAACCGCTTGCGTAGCCCCACACACCTGGGGGCTGCAGGCTTTCCTGCTGCCTTCAGCCTCAAAACCACCCAATTCCTCTTGGTACCGCGCCAGGCAAAAAAATGTCCATATGTCTGGTGATGGGTCCCACGCCCAAAGAGCCAGCAGGGAAAACTATTCCTTGTTCTAAAGCTCTTTGGGAACCGCTTGCTTAGCCCCACACACCTGGGGGCTGCAGGCTTTCCTGCTGCCTTCAGCCTCAAAACCACCCTTTCCCACTTGGCACAGCGCCAGGCACAGAAATGGCCATATGTCTAGAGATTGGTCCCACGCCCAAAGAGCCAGCAGGGAAAACTATGCTTGTTTTAAAGCTCTTTGGCAACCGCTTGCGTAGCCCCACACACCTGGGGGCTGCAGGCTTTCCTGCTGCCTTCAGCCTCAACACCACCCTTTCCCACTTTGTGCTGCGCCAGGCACAAAAATGGCCATATGTCTGGAGACTGGTCCCACGCCCAAAGAGCCAGCAGGGAAAACTATGCCTTGTTCTAAAGCTCTTTGGGAACCGCTTGCGTAGCCCCACAGAGCTGTGGGCTGCAGGCTTTCCTGCTGCCTTCAGCCTCAAAACCACCCTTTCCCACTTGGTGCTGCGCCAGGCACAAAAATGGCCATATGTCTGGAGACTGGTCCCACGCCCAAAGAGCCAGCAGGGAAAACTATGCCTTGTTGTAAAGCTCTTTGGGAACCGCTTGCGTAGCCCCACACACCTGGGGGCTGCAGGCTTTCCTGCTGCCTTCAGCCTCAAAAGCAACCTTTCCCACTTGGCGCAGCGCCAGGCACAAAAATGGCCATATGTCTGGAGATTGGTCCCACGCCCAAAGAGCCAGCAGGGAAAACTATGCCTTGTTCTAAAGCTCTTTGGGAACCGCTTGCGTAGCCCCACACACCTGGGGGCTGCAGGCTTTCCTGGCGCCTTCAGCCTCAACACCACCCTTTCCCACTTGGTGCTGCGCCAGGCACAAAAATGGCCATATGTCTGGAGACTGGTCCCACGCCCAAAGAGCCAGCAGGGAAAACTATGCCTTGTTCTAAAGCTCTTTGGGAACCGCTTGCGTAGCCCCACACACCTGGGGGCTGCAGGCTTTCCTGCTGCCTTCAGCCTCAACACCACCCTTTCCCACTTGGTGCTGCGCCACGCACAAAAATGGCCATATGTCTGGAGACTGGTCCCACGCCCAAAGAGCCAGCAGGGAAAACTATGCCTTGTTGTAAAGCTCTTTGGGAACCGCTTGCGTAGCCCCACACACCTGGGGGCTGCAGGCTTTCCTGCTGCCTTCAGCCTCAAAAGCAACCTTTCCCACTTGGCGCAGCGCCAGGCACAAAAATGGCCATATGTCTGGAGATTGGTCCCACGCCCAAAGAGCCAGCAGGGAAAACTATGCCTTGTTCTAAAGCTCTTTGGGAACCGCTTGCGTAGCCCCACACACCTGGGGGCTGCAGGCTTTCCTGGCGCCTTCAGCCTCAACACCACCCTTTCCCACTTGGTGCTGCGCCAGGCACAAAAATGGCCATATGTCTGGAGACTGGTCCCACGCCCAAAGAGCCAGCAGGGAAAACTATGCCTTGTTCTAAAGCTCTTTGGGAACCGCTTGCGTAGCCCCACACACCTGGGGGCTGCAGGCTTTCCTGCTGCCTTCAGCCTCAACACCACCCTTTCCCACTTGGTGCTGCGCCACGCACAAAAATGGCCATATGTCTGGAGACTGGTCCCACGCCCAAAGAGCCAGCAGGGAAAACTATGCCTTGTTCTAAAGCTCTTTGGGAACCGCTTGCGTAGCCCCACACACCTGGGGGCTGCAGGCTTTCCTGCTGCCTTCAGCCTCAAAATCACCCTTTCCCACTTGGCGCAACGCCAGGCACAGAAATGGCCATATGTCTGGTGATTGGTCCCACGCCCAAAGATCCAGTAGCGAAAACTATGCCTTGTTCTAAAGCTCTTTGGGAACCGCTTGCGTAGCCCCACACACCTGGGGGCTGCAGGCTTTCCTGCTGCCTTCAGCCTCAAAACCACCCTTTCCCACTTGGCGCCGCGCCAGGCACAAAAATGGCCATATGTCTGGAGACTGGTCCCACGCCCAAAGAGCCAGCAGGGAAAACTATGCCTTGTTGTAAAACTCTTTGGGAACCGCTTGCGTAGCCCCACACACCTGGGGGCTGCAGGCTTTCCTGCTGCCTTCAGCCTCAAAACCACCCTTTCCCACTTGGCGCCGCGCCAGGCACAGAAATGGCCATATGTCTAGAGATTGGTCCCACGCCCAAAGAGCCAGCAGGGAAAACTATGCCTTGTTCTAAAGCTCTTTGGGAACTGCTTGCGTAGCCCGAAACACCTGGGGGCTGCAGGCTTTCCTGCTGCCTTCAGCCTCAAAACCACCCTTTCCCACTTGGCGCCGCGCCAGGCCCAAAAATGGCCATATGTCTGGAGATTGGTCCCACGCCCAAAGAGCCAGCAGGGAAAACTATGCTTGTTTTAAAGCTCTTTGGGAACCGCTTGCGTAGCCCCACACACCTGGGGGCTGCAGGCTTTCCTGCTGCCTTCAGCCTCAAAACCACCCTTTCCCACTTGGCGCAGCGCCAGGCACAAAAATGGCCATATGTCTGGAGATTGGTCCCACGCCCAAAGAGCCAGCAGGGAAAACTATGCCTTCTTCTAAAGCTCTTTGGGAACCGCTTGCGTAGCCCCACACACCTGGGGGCTGCAGGCTTTCCTGCTGCCTTCAGCCTCAAAAGCACCCAATTCCTCTTGGCGCCGTGCCAGGCACAAAAATGGCCATATGTCTGGAGATTGGTCCCATGCCCAAAGACCCAGCAGTGAAAACTATGCCTTGTTCTAAAGCTCTGTGGGAACCGCTTGCGTAGCCCCACACACCTGGGGGCTGCAGGCTTTCCTGCTGCCTTCAGCCTCAAAACCACCGTTTCCCACTTGGCACCGCCCCAGGCACAGAAATGGCAATATGTCTGGAGATTGGTCCCACGCCCAAAGAGCCAGCAGCGAAAAATATGCCTTGTTCTAAAGCTCTTTGGGAACCGCTTGCGTAGCCCCACACACCTGGGGGCTGCAGGCTTTCCTGCTGCCTTCAGCCTCAAAACCACCCTTTCCCACTTGGCGCAGCACAAGGCACAAAAATGGCCATATGTCTGGAGACTGGTCCCACGCCCAAAGAGCCAGCAGGGAAAACTATGCCTTGTTCTAAAGCTCTTTGGGAACCGCTTGCGTAGCCCCACACACCTGGGTGCTGCAGGCTTTCCTGCTGCCTTCAGCCTCAAAAACACCCTTTCCCACTTGGCACAGCGCCAGGCACAGAAATGGCCATATGTCTAGAGATTGGTCCCACGCCCAAAGAGCCAGCAGGGAAAACTATGCTTGTTTTAAAGCTCTTTGGGAACCGCTTGCGTAGCCCGAAACACCTTGGGGCTGCAGGCTTTCCTGCTGCCTTCAGCCTCAAAACCACCCTTTCCCACTTGGCGCCGCGCCAGGCCCAAAAATGGCCATATGTCTGGAGATTGGTCCCACGCCCAAAGAGCCAGCAGGGAAAACTATGCCTTGTTCTAAAGCTCTTTGGGAACCGCTTGCGTAGCCCCACACACCTGGGGGCTGCAGGCTTTCCTGGCGCCTTCAGCCTCAACACCACCCTTTCCCACTTGGTGCTGCGCCAGGCACAAAAATGGCCATATGTCTGGAGACTGGTCCCACGCCCAAAGAGCCAGCAGGGAAAACTATGCCTTGTTCTAAAGCTCTTTGGGAACCGCTTGCGTAGCCCCACACACCTGGGGGCTGCAGGCTTTCCTGCTGCCTTCAGCCTCAACACCACCCTTTCCCACTTGGTGCTGCGCCACGCACAAAAATGGCCATATGTCTGGAGACTGGTCCCACGCCCAAAGAGCCAGCAGGGAAAACTATGCCTTGTTCTAAAGCTCTTTGGGAACCGCTTGCGTAGCCCCACACACCTGGGGGCTGCAGGCTTTCCTGCTGCCTTCAGCCTCAAAATCACCCTTTCCCACTTGGCGCAACGCCAGGCACAGAAATGGCCATATGTCTGGTGATTGGTCCCACGCCCAAAGATCCAGTAGCGAAAACTATGCCTTGTTCTAAAGCTCTTTGGGAACCGCTTGCGTAGCCCCACACACCTGGGGGCTGCAGGCTTTCCTGCTGCCTTCAGCCTCAAAACCACCCTTTCCCACTTGGCGCCGCGCCAGGCACAAAAATGGCCATATGTCTGGAGACTGGTCCCACGCCCAAAGAGCCAGCAGGGAAAACTATGCCTTGTTGTAAAACTCTTTGGGAACCGCTTGCGTAGCCCCACACACCTGGGGGCTGCAGGCTTTCCTGCTGCCTTCAGCCTCAAAACCACCCTTTCCCACTTGGCGCCGCGCCAGGCACAGAAATGGCCATATGTCTAGAGATTGGTCCCACGCCCAAAGAGCCAGCAGGGAAAACTATGCCTTGTTCTAAAGCTCTTTGGGAACTGCTTGCGTAGCCCGAAACACCTGGGGGCTGCAGGCTTTCCTGCTGCCTTCAGCCTCAAAACCACCCTTTCCCACTTGGCGCCGCGCCAGGCCCAAAAATGGCCATATGTCTGGAGATTGGTCCCACGCCCAAAGAGCCAGCAGGGAAAACTATGCTTGTTTTAAAGCTCTTTGGGAACCGCTTGCGTAGCCCCACACACCTGGGGGCTGCAGGCTTTCCTGCTGCCTTCAGCCTCAAAACCACCCTTTCCCACTTGGCGCAGCGCCAGGCACAAAAATGGCCATATGTCTGGAGATTGGTCCCACGCCCAAAGAGCCAGCAGGGAAAACTATGCCTTCTTCTAAAGCTCTTTGGGAACCGCTTGCGTAGCCCCACACACCTGGGGGCTGCAGGCTTTCCTGCTGCCTTCAGCCTCAAAAGCACCCAATTCCTCTTGGCGCCGTGCCAGGCACAAAAATGGCCATATGTCTGGAGATTGGTCCCATGCCCAAAGACCCAGCAGTGAAAACTATGCCTTGTTCTAAAGCTCTGTGGGAACCGCTTGCGTAGCCCCACACACCTGGGGGCTGCAGGCTTTCCTGCTGCCTTCAGCCTCAAAACCACCGTTTCCCACTTGGCACCGCCCCAGGCACAGAAATGGCAATATGTCTGGAGATTGGTCCCACGCCCAAAGAGCCAGCAGCGAAAAATATGCCTTGTTCTAAAGCTCTTTGGGAACCGCTTGCGTAGCCCCACACACCTGGGGGCTGCAGGCTTTCCTGCTGCCTTCAGCCTCAAAACCACCCTTTCCCACTTGGCGCAGCACAAGGCACAAAAATGGCCATATGTCTGGAGACTGGTCCCACGCCCAAAGAGCCAGCAGGGAAAACTATGCCTTGTTCTAAAGCTCTTTGGGAACCGCTTGCGTAGCCCCACACACCTGGGTGCTGCAGGCTTTCCTGCTGCCTTCAGCCTCAAAAACACCCTTTCCCACTTGGCACAGCGCCAGGCACAGAAATGGCCATATGTCTAGAGATTGGTCCCACGCCCAAAGAGCCAGCAGGGAAAACTATGCTTGTTTTAAAGCTCTTTGGGAACCGCTTGCGTAGCCCGAAACACCTTGGGGCTGCAGGCTTTCCTGCTGCCTTCAGCCTCAAAACCACCCTTTCCCACTTGGCGCCGCGCCAGGCCCAAAAATGGCCATATGTCTGGAGATTGGTCCCACGCCCAAAGAGCCAGCAGGGAAAACTATGCCTTGTTCTAAAGCTCTTTGGGAACCGCTTGCGTAGCCCCACACACCTGGGGGCTGCAGGCTTTCCTGCTGCCTTCAGCCTCAAAACCACCCTTTCCCACTTGGCACAGCGCCAGGCACAGAAATGGCCATATGTCTAGAGATTGGTCCCACGCCCAAAGAGCCAGCAGGGAAAACTATGCTTGTTTTAAAGCTCTTTGGCAACCGCTTGCGTAGCCCCACACACCTGGGGGCTGCAGGCTTTCCTGCTGCCTTCAGCCTCAACACCACCCTTTCCCACTTTGTGCTGCGCCAGGCACAAAAATGGCCATATGTCTGGAGACTGGTCCCACGCCCAAAGAGCCAGCAGGGAAAACTATGCCTTGTTCTAAAGCTCTTTGGGAACCGCTTGCGTAGCCCCACAGAGCTGTGGGCTGCAGGCTTTCCTGCTGCCTTCAGCCTCAAAACCACCCTTTCCCACTTGGTGCTGCGCCAGGCACAAAAATGGCCATATGTCTGGAGACTGGTCCCACGCCCAAAGAGCCAGCAGGGAAAACTATGCCTTGTTCTAAAGCTCTTTGGGAACCGCTTGCGTAGCCCCACACACCTGGGGGCTGCAGGCTTTCCTGCTGCCTTCAGCCTCAACACCACCCTTTCCCACTTGGTGCTGCGCCAGGCACAAAAATGGCCATATGTCTGGAGACTGGTCCCACGCCCAAAGAGCCAGCAGGGAAAACTATGCCTTGTTCTAAAGCTCTTTGGGAACTGCTTGCGTAGCCCCACAGAGCTGCGGGCTGCAGGCTTTCCTGCTGCCTTCAGCCTCAAAACCACCCTTTCCCACTTGGCGCCGCGCCAGGCCCAAAAATGGCCATATGTCTGGAGATTGGTCCCACGCCCAAAGAGCCAGCAGGGAAAACTATGCCTTGTTCTAAAGCTCTTTGGGAACCGCTTGCGTAGCCCCACACACCTGGGGGCTGCAGGCTTTCCTGCTGCCTTCAGCCTCAACACCACCCTTTCCCACTTGGCGCCGCGCCAGGCACAAAAATGGCCATATGTCTGGAGGCTGGTCCCACGCCCAAAGAGCCAGCAGGGAAAACTATGCCTTGTTGTAAAACTCTTTGGGAACCGCTTGCGTAGCCCCACACACCTGGGGGCTGCAGGCTTTCCTGCTGCCTTCAGCCTCAAAACCACCCTTTCCCACTTGGCGCAGCGCCAGGCACAAAAATGGCCATATGTCTGGAGATTGGTCCCACGCCCAAAGAGCCAGCAGGGAAAACTATGCCTTGTTCTAAAGCTCTTTGGGAACCGCTTGCGTAGCCCCACACACCTGGGGGCTGCAGGCTTTCCTGCTGCCTTCAGCCTCAAAACCACCCAATTCCTCTTGGTACCGCGCCAGGGAAAAAAATGTCCATATGTCTGGTGATGGGTCCCACGCCCAAAGAGCCAGCAGGGAAAACTATTCCTTGTTCTAAAGCTCTTTGGGAACCGCTTGCTTAGCCCCACACACCTGGGGGCTGCAGGCTTTCCTGCTGCCTTCAGCCTCAAAACCACCCTTTCACACTTGGCGCCGCGCCACGCACAAAAATGGCCATATATCTGGAGACTGGTCCCACGCCCAAAGAGCCAGCAGGGAAAAATATGCCTTGTTGTAAAACTCTTTGGGAACCGCTTGCGTAGCCCCACACACCTTGGGGCTGCAGGCTTTCCTGCTGCCTTCAGCCTCAAAACCACCCTTTTCCACTTGGCACAGCGCCAGGCACAGAAATGGCCATATGTCTAGAGATTGGTCCCACGCCCAAAGAGCCAGCAGGGAAAACTATGCTTGTTTTAAAGCTCTTTGGCAACCGCTTGCGTAGCCCCACACACCTGGGGGCTGCAGGCTTTCCTGCTGCCTTCAGCCTCAACACCACCCTTTCCCACTTTGTGCTGCGCCAGGCACAAAAATGGCCATATGTCTGGAGACTGGTCCCACGCCCAAAGAGCCAGCAGGGAAAACTATGCCTTGTTCTAAAGCTCTTTGGGAACCGCTTGCGTAGCCCCACACACCTGGGGGCTGCAGGCTTTCCTGCTGCCTTCAGCCTCAAAACCACCCTTTCCCACTTGGTGCTGCGCCAGGCACAAAAATGGCCATATGTCTGGAGACTGGTCCCACGCCCAAAGAGCCAGCAGGGAAAACTATGCCTTGTTCTAAAGCTCTTTGGGAACCGCTTGCGTAGCCCCACACACCTGGGGGCTGCAGGCTTTCCTGCTGCCTTCAGCCTCAACACCACCCTTTCCCACTTGGTGCTGCGCCAGGCACAAAAATGGCCATATGTCTGGAGACTGGTCCCACGCCCAAAGAGCCAGCAGGGAAAACTATGCCTTGTTCTAAAGCTCTTTGGGAACTGCTTGCGTAGCCCCACAGAGCTGCGGGCTGCAGGCTTTCCTGCTGCCTTCAGCCTCAAAACCACCCTTTCCCACTTGGCGCCGCGCCAGGCCCAAAAATGGCCATATGTCTGGAGATTGGTCCCACGCCCAAAGAGCCAGCAGGGAAAACTATGCCTTGTTCTAAAGCTCTTTGGGAACCGCTTGCGTAGCCCCACACACCTGGGGGCTGCAGGCTTTCCTGCTGCCTTCAGCCTCAACACCACCCTTTCCCACTTGGCGCCGCGCCAGGCACAAAAATGGCCATATGTCTGGAGGCTGGTCCCACGCCCAAAGAGCCAGCAGGGAAAACTATGCCTTGTTGTAAAACTCTTTGGGAACCGCTTGCGTAGCCCCACACACCTGGGGGCTGCAGGCTTTCCTGCTGCCTTCAGCCTCAAAACCAACCTTTCCCACTTGGCGCAGCGCCAGGCACAAAAATGGCCATATGTCTGGAGATTGGTCCCACGCCCAAAGAGCCAGCAGGGAAAACTATGCCTTGTTCTAAAGCTCTTTGGGAACCGCTTGCGTAGCCCCACACACCCGGGGGCTGCAGGCTTTCCTGCTGCCTTCAGCCTCAAAACCACCCAATTCCTCTTGGTACCGCGCCAGGCAAAAAAATGGCCATATGTCTGGTGATGGGTCCCACGCCCAAAGAGCCAGCAGGGAAAACTATGTCTTGTTCTAAAGCTCTTTGGGAACCGCTTGCGTAGCCCCACACACCTGGGGGCTGCAGGCTTTCCTGCTGCCTTCAGCCTCAAAACCACCCTTTCCCACTTGGCGCAGCGCCAGGCACAAAAATGGCCATATATCTGGAGACTGGTCCCACGCCCAAAGAGCCAGCAGGGAAAACTATGCCTTGTTCTAAAGCTCTTTGGGAACCGCTTGCGTAGCCCCACACACCTTGGGGCTGCAGGCTTTCCTGCTGCCTTCAGCCTCAAAACCACCCTTTCCCACTTGGCACAGCGCCAGGCACAGAAATGGCCATATGTCTAGAGATTGGTCCCACGCCCAAAGAGCCAGCAGGGAAAACTATGCTTGTTTTAAAGCTCTTTGGGAACCGCTTGCGTAGCCCCACACACCTGGGGGCTGCAGGCTTTCCTGCTGCCTTCAGCCTCAAAACCACCCTTTCCCACTTGGCGTGGCGCCAGGCCCAAAAATGGCCATATGTCTGGAGATTGGTCCCACGCCCAAAGAGCCAGCAGGGAAAACTATGCCTTGTTCTAAAGCTCTTTGGGAACCGCTTGCGTAGCCCCACACACCTGGGGGCTGCAGGCTTTCCTGCTGCCTTCAGCCTCAACACCACCCTTTCCCACTTGGTGCTGCGCCAGGCACAAAAATGGCCATATGTCTGGAGACTGGTCCCACGCCCAAAGAGCCAGCAGGGAAAACTATGCCTTGTTCTAAAGCTCTTTGGGAACCGCTTGCGTAGCCCCACACACCTGGGGGCTGCAGGCTTTCCTGCTGCCTTCAGCCTCAAAACCACCCTTTCCCACTTGGTGCTGCGCCAGGCACAAAAATGGCCATATGTCTGGAGACTGGTCCCACGCCCAAAGAGCCAGCAGGGAAAACTATGCCTTGTTCTAAAGCTCTTTGGGAACCGCTTGCGTAGCCCCACACACCTGGGGGCTGCAGGCTTTCCTGCTGCCTTCAGCCTCAACACCACCCTTTCCCACTTGGTGCTGCGCCAGGCACAAAAATGGCCATATGTCTGGAGACTGGTCCCACGCCCAAAGAGCCAGCAGGGAAAACTATGCCTTGTTCTAAAGCTCTTTGGGAACCGCTTGCGTAGCCCCACACACCTGGGGGCTGCAGGCTTTCCTGCTGCCTTCAGCCTCAACACCACCCTTTCCCACTTGGTGCTGCGCCACGCACAAAAATGGCCATATGTCTGGAGACTGGTCCCACGCCCAAAGAGCCAGCAGGGAAAACTATGCCTTGTTCTAAAGCTCTTTGGGAACTGCTTGCGTAGCCCCACACACCTGGGGGCTGCAGGCTTTCCTGCTGCCTTCAGCCTCAAAATCACCCTTTCCCACTTGGCGCAACGCCAGGCACAGAAATGGCCATATGTCTGGTGATTGGTCCCACGCCCAAAGATCCAGTAGCGAAAACTATGCCTTGTTCTAAAGCTCTTTGGGAACCGCTTGCGTAGCCCCACACACCTGGGGGCTGCAGGCTTTCCTGCTGCCTTCAGCCTCAAAACCACCCTTTCCCACTTGGCGCCGCGCCAGGCACAAAAATGGCCATATGTCTGGAGATTGGTCCCACGCCCAAAGAGCCAGCAGGGAAAACTATGCCTTGTTGTAAAACTCTTTGGGAACCGCTTGCGTAGCCCCACAGACCTGTGGGCTGCAGGCTTTCCTGCTGCCTTCAGCCTCAAAACCACCCTTTCCCACTTGGCGCCGCGCCAGGCACAGAAATGGCCATATGTCTAGAGATTGGTCCCACGCCCAAAGAGCCAGCAGGGAAAACTATGCCCTGTTCTAAAGCTCTTTGGGAACTGCTTGCGTAGCCCGAAACACCTGGGGACTGCAGGCTTTTCTGCTGCCTTCAGCCTCAAAACCACCCTTTCCCACTTGGCGCCGCGCCAGGCCCAAAAATGGCCATATGTCTGGAGATTGGTCCCACGCCCAAAGAGCCAGCAGGGAAAACTATGCTTGTTTTAAAGCTCTTTGGGAACCGCTTGCGTAGCCCCACACACCTGGGGGCTGCAGGCTTTCCTGCTGCCTTCAGCCTCAAAACCACCCTTTCCCACTTGGCGCAGCGCCAGGCACAAAAATGGCCATATGTCTGGAGATTGGTCCCACGCCCAAAGAGCCAGCAGGGAAAACTATGCCTTCTTCTAAAGCTCTTTGGGAACCGCTTGCGTAGCCCCACACACCTGGGGGCTGCAGGCTTTCCTGCTGCCTTCAGCCTCAAAACCACCCAATTCCTCTTGGCGCCGTGCCAGGCACAAAAATGGCCATATGTCTGGATATTGGTCCCATGCCCAAAGACCCAGCAGTGAAAACTATGCCTTGTTCTAAAGCTCTGTGGGAACCGCTTGCGTAGCCCCACACACCTGGGGGCTGCAGGCTTTCCTGCTGCCTTCAGCCTCAAAACCACCGTTTCCCACTTGGCACCGCCCCAGGCACAGAAATGGCAATATGTCTGGAGATTGGTCCCACGCCCAAAGAGCCAGCAGCGAAAAATATGCCTTGTTCTAAAGCTCTTTGGGAACCGCTTGCGTAGCCCCACACACCTGGGGGCTGCAGGCTTTCCTGCTGCCTTCAGCCTCAAAACCACCCTTTCCCACTTGGCGCAGCACAAGGCACAAAAATGGCCATATGGCTGGAGACTGGTCCCACGCCCAAAGAGCCAGCAGGGAAAACTATGCCTTGTTCTAAAGCTCTTTGGGAACCGCTTGCGTAGCCCCACACACCTGGGGGCTGCAGGCTTTCCTGCTGCCTTCAGCCTCAAAACCACCCTTTCCCACTTGGCACAGCGCCAGGCACAGAAATGGCCATATGTCTAGAGATTGGTCCCACGCCCAAAGAGCCAGCAGGGAAAACTATGCTTGTTTTAAAGCTCTTTGGGAACCGCTTGCGTAGCCCCACACACCTGGGGGCTGCAGGCTTTCCTGCTGCCTTCAGCCTCAAAACCACCCTTTCCCACTTGGCGCCGCGCCAGGCCCAAAAATGGCTATATGTCTGGAGATTGGTCCCACGCCCAAAGAGCCAGCAGGGAAAACTATGCCTTGTTCTAAAGCTCTTTGGGAACCGCTTGCGTAGCCCCACACACCTGGGGGCTGCAGGCTTTCCTGCTGCCTTCAGCCTCAACGCCACCCTTTCCCACTTGGCGCCGCGCCAGGCACAAAAATGGCCATATGTCTGGAGGCTGGTCCCACGCCCAAAGAGCCAGCAGGGAAAACTATGCCTTGTTCTAAAGCTCTTTGGGAACCGCTTGCGTAGCCCCACAGACCTGGGGGCTGCAGGCTTTCCTGCTGCCTTCAGCCTCAAAACCACCCAATTCCTCTTGGTACCGCGCCAGGCAAAAAAATGTCCATATGTCTGGTGATGGGTCCCACGCCCAAAGAGCCAGCAGGGAAAACTATTCCTTGTTCTAAAGCTCTTTGGGAACCGCTTGCTTAGCCCCACACACCTGGGGGCTGCAGGCTTTCCTGCTGCCTTCAGCCTCAAAACCACCCTTTCCCACTTGGCGCCGCGCCACGCACAAAAATGGCCATATATCTGGAGACTGGTCCCACGCCCAAAGAGCCAGCAGGGAAAAATATGCCTTGTTGTAAAACTCTTTGGGAACCGCTTGCGTAGCCCCACACACCTTGGGGCTGCAGGCTTTCCTGCTGCCTTCAGCCTCAAAACCACCCTTTCCCACTTGGCACAGCGCCAGGCACAGAAATGGCCATATGTCTAGAGATTGGTCCCACGCCCAAAGAGCCAGCAGGGAAAACTATGCTTGTTTTAAAGCTCTTTGGCAACCGCTTGCGTAGCCCCACACACCTGGGGGCTGCAGGCTTTCCTGCTGCCTTCAGCCTCAACACCACCCTTTCCCACTTTGTGCTGCGACAGGCACAAAAATGGCCATATGTCTGGAGACTGGTCCCACGCCCAAAGAGCCAGCAGGGAAAACTATGCCTTGTTCTAAAGCTCTTTGGGAACCGCTTGCGTAGCCCCACACACCTGGGGGCTGCAGGCTTTCCTGCTGCCTTCAGCCTCAAAACCACCCTTTCCCACTTGGTGCTGCGCCAGGCACAAAAATGGCCATATGTCTGGAGACTGGTCCCACGCCCAAAGAGCCAGCAGGGAAAACTATGCCTTGTTCTAAAGCTCTTTGGGAACCGCTTGCGTAGCCCCACACACCTGGGGGCTGCAGGCTTTCCTGCTGCCTTCAGCCTCAACACCACCCTTTCCCACTTGGTGCTGCGCCAGGCACAAAAATGGCCATATGTCTGGAGACTGGTCCCACGCCCAAAGAGCCAGCAGGGAAAACTATGCCTTGTTCTAAAGCTCTTTGGGAACTGCTTGCGTAGCCCCACAGAGCTGCGGGCTGCAGGCTTTCCTGCTGCCTTCAGCCTCAAAACCACCCTTTCCCACTTGGCGCCGCGCCAGGCACAAAAATGGCCATATGTCTGGAGATTGGTCCCACGCCCAAAGAGCCAGCAGGGAAAACTATGCCTTGTTCTAAAGCTCTTTGGGAACCGCTTGCGTAGCCCCACACACCTGGGGGCTGCAGGCTTTCCTGCTGCCTTCAGCCTCAACACCACCCTTTCCCACTTGGCGCCGCGCCAGGCACAAAAATGGCCATATGTCTGGAGGCTGGTCCCACGCCCAAAGAGCCAGCAGGGAAAACTATGCCTTGTTGTAAAACTCTTTGGGAACCGCTTGCGTAGCCCCACACACCTGGGGGCTGCAGGCTTTCCTGCTGCCTTCAGCCTCAAAACCACCCTTTCCCACTTGGCGCAGCGCCAGGCACAAAAATGGCCATATGTCTGGAGATTGGTCCCACGCCCAAAGAGCCAGCAGGGAAAACTATGCCTTGTTCTAAAGCTCTTTGGGAACCGCTTGCGTAGCCCCACACACCTGGGGGCTGCAGGCTTTCCTGCTGCCTTCAGCCTCAAAACCACCCAATTCCTCTTGGTACCGCGCCAGGCAAAAAAATGTCCATATGTCTGGTGATGGGTCCCACGCCCAAAGAGCCAGCAGGGAAAACTATTCCTTGTTCTAAAGCTCTTTGGGAACCGCTTGCTTAGCCCCACACACCTGGGGGCTGCAGGCTTTCCTGCTGCCTTCAGCCTCAAAACCACCCTTTCCCACTTGGCGCCGCGCCACGCACAAAAATGGCCATATATCTGGAGACTGGTCCCACGCCCAAAGAGCCAGCAGGGAAAAATATGCCTTGTTGTAAAACTCTTTGGGAACCGCTTGCGTAGCCCCACACACCTTGGGGCTGCAGGCTTTCCTGCTGCCTTCAGCCTCAAAACCACCCTTTCCCACTTGGCACAGCGCCAGGCGCAGAAATGGCCATATGTCTAGAGATTGGTCCCACGCCCAAAGAGCCAGCAGGGAAAACTATGCTTGTTTTAAAGCTCTTTGGGAACCGCTTGCGTAGCCCCACACACCTGGGGGCTGCAGGCTTTCCTGCTGCCTTCAGCCTCAAAACCACCCTTTCCCACTTGGCGCCGCGCCAGGCCCAAAAATGGCCATATGTCTGGAGATTGGTCCCACGCCCAAACAGCCAGCAGGGAAAACTATGCCTTGTTCTAAAGCTCTTTGGGAACCGCTTGCGTAGCCCCACACACCTGGGGGCTGCAGGCTTTCCTGCTGCCTTCAGCCTCAACACCACCCTTTCCCACTTGGTGCTGCGCCAGGCACAAAAATGGCCATATGTCTGGAGACTGGTCCCACGCCCAAAGAGCCAGCAGGGAAAACTATGCCTTGTTCTAAAGCTCTTTGGGAACCGCTTGCGTAGCCCCACACACCTGGGGGCTGCAGGCTTTCCTGCTGCCTTCAGCCTCAAAACCACCCTTTCCCACTTGGTGCTGCGCCAGGCACAAAAATGGCCATATGTCTGGAGACTGGTCCCACGCCCAAAGAGCCAGCAGGGAAAACTATGCCTTGTTCTAAAGCTCTTTGGGAACCGCTTGCGTAGCCCCACACACCTGGGGGCTGCAGGCTTTCCTGCTGCCTTCAGCCTCAACACCACCCTTTCCCACTTGGTGCTGCGCCAGGCACAAAAATGGCCATATGTCTGGAGACTGGTCCCACGCCCAAAGAGCCAGCAGGGAAAACTATGCCTTGTTGTAAAACTCTTTGGGAACCGCTTGCGTAGCCCCACAGACCTGGGGGCTGCAGGCTTTCCTGCTGCCTTCAGCCTCAAAACCACCCTTTCCCACTTGGCGCCGCGCCAGGCACAGAAATGGCCATATGTCTAGAGATTGGTCCCACGCCCAAAGAGCCAGCAGGGAAAACTATGCCTTGTTCTAAAGCTCTTTGGGAACTGCTTGCGTAGCCCCACACACCTGGGGACTGCAGGCTTTTCTGCTGCCTTCAGCCTCAAAACCACCCTTCCCCACTTGGCGCCGCGCCAGGCCCAAAAATGGCCATATGTCTGGAGATTGGTCCCACGCCCAAAGAGCCAGCAGGGAAAACTATGCCTTGTTCTAAAGCTCTTTGGGAACGGCTTGCGTAGCCCCACACACCTGGGGGCTGCAGGCTTTCCTGCTGCCTTCAGCCTCAAAACCACCCAATTCCTCTTGGCGCCGTGCCAGGCACAAAAATGGCCATATGTCTGGAGATTGGTCCCATGCCCAAAGACCCAGCAGTGAAAACTATGCCTTGTTATAAAGCTCTGTGGGAACCGCTTGCGTAGCCCCACACACCTGGGGGCTGCAGGCTTTCCTGCTGCTTTCAGCCTCAAAACCACCGTTTCCCACTTGGCACCGCCCCAGGCACAGAAATGGCAATATGTCTGGAGATTGGTCCCACGCCCAAAGAGCCAGCAGGGAAAACTATGCCTTGTTCTAAAGCTCTTTGGGAACCGCTTGCGTAGCCCCACACACCTGGGGGCTGCAGGCTTTCCTGCTGCCTTCAGCCTCAAAACCACCCTTTCCCACTTGGCACAGCACAAGGCACAAAAATGGCCATATGGCTGGAGACTGGTCCCACGCCCAAAGAGCCAGCAGGGAAAACTATGCCTTGTTCTAAAGCTCTTTGGGAACCGCTTGCGTAGCCCCACACACCTGGGGGCTGCAGGCTTTCCTGCTGCCTTCAGCCTCAACACCACCCTTTCCCACTTGGTGCTGCGCCAGGCACAAAAATGGCCATATGTCTGGAGACTGGTCCCACGCCCAAAGAGCCAGCAGGGAAAACTATGCCTTGTTCTAAAGCTCTTTGGGAACCGCTTGCGTAGCCCCACACACCTGGGGGCTGCAGGCTTTCCTGCTGCCTTCAGCCTCAACACCACCCTTTCCCACTTGGCACAGCGCCAGGCACAAAAATGGCCATATGTCTGGAGGCTGGTCCCACGCCCAAAGAGCCAGCAGGGAAAACTATGCCTTGTTCTAAAGCTCTTTGGGAACCGCTTGCGTAGCCCCACACACCTGGGGGCTGCAGGCTTTCCTGCTGCCTTCAGCCTCAACACCACCCTTTCCCACTTGGTGCTGCGCCAGGCACAAAAATGGCCATATGTCTGGAGACTGGTCCCACGCCCAAAGAGCCAGCAGGGAAAACTATGCCTTGTTCTAAAGCTCTTTGGGAACTGCTTGCGTAGCCCCACACACCTGGGGGCTGCAGGCTTTCCTGCTGCCTTCAGCCTCAACACCACCCTTTCCCACTTGGTGCTGCGCCAGGCACAAAAATGGCCATATGTCTGGAGACTGGTCCCACGCCCAAAGAGCCAGCAGGGAAAACTATGCCTTGTTCTAAAGCTCCTTGGGAAACGCTTGCGTAGCCCCACACACCTGGGGGCTGCAGGCTTTCCTGCTGCGTTCAGCCTTAAAATCGCCCTGTACCACTTGGCGTCGCGCCAGGCACAAAAATGGCCATATGTCTGGTGATGGGTCCCACGCCCAAAGAGCCAGCAGGGAAAACTATGCCTTGTTCTAAAGCTCTTTGGGAACCGCTTGCGTAGCCCCACACACCTGGGGGCTGCAGGCTTTCCTGCTGCCTTCAGCCTCAACACCACCCTTTCCCACTTGGTGCTGCGCCAGCCACAAAAATGGCCATATGTCTGGAGATTGGTCCCACGCCCAAAGAGCCAGCAGGGAAAACTATGCCTTGTTCTAAAGCTCTTTGGGAACCGCTTGCGTAGCCCCACACACCTGGGGGCTGCAGGCTTTCCTGCTGCCTTCAGCCTCAAAACCACCCTTTCCCACTTGGCGCCAAGCCAGGCACAAAAATGGCCATATGTCTGGTGATGGGTCCCACGCCCAAAGAGCCAGCAGGGAAAACTATGCCTTGTTCTAAAGCTCTTTGGGAACCGCTTGCGTAGCCCCACACACCTGGGGGCTGCAGGCTTTCCTGCTGCCTTCAGCCTCAAAACCACCCTTTCCCACTTGGCGCCGCTCCAGGCCCAAAAATGGCCATATGTCTGGAGATTGGTCCCACGCCCAAAGAGCCAGCAGGGAAAACTATGCTTGTTTTAAAGCTCTTTGGGAACCGCTTGCGTAGCCCCACACACCTGGGGGCTGCAGGCTTTCCTGCTGCCTTCAGCGTCAAAACCACCCAATTCCACTTGGTACCGCGCCAGGCAAAAAAATGGCCATATGTCTGGACATTGGTCCCACGCCCAAAGAGCCAGCAGGGAAAACTATGCCTTGTTCTAAAGCTCTTTGGGAACCGCTTGCGTAGCCCCACACACCTGGGGGCTGCAGGCTTTCCTGCTGCCTTCAGCCTCAAAACCACCCTTTCCCACTTGGTGCTGCGCCAGCCGCAAAAATGGCCATATGTCTGGAGATTGGTCCCACGCCCAAAGAGCCAGCAGGGAAAACTATGCCTTGTTCTAAAGCTCTTTGGGAACCGCTTGCGTAGCCCCACACACCTGGGGGCTGCAGGCTTTCCTGCTGCCTTCAGCCTCAACACCACCCTTTCCCACTTGGTGCTGCGCCAGGCACAAAAATGGCCATATGTCTGGAGACTGGTCCCACGCCCAAAGAGCCAGCAGGGAAAACTATGTCTTGTTCTAAAGCTCTTTGGGAACCGCTTGCGTAGCCCCACACACCTGGGGGCTGCAGGCTTTCCTGCTGCCTTCAGCCTCAAAACAACCCTTTCCCTCTTCGTGCCGCGCCAGGCACAAAAATGGCCATATGTCTGGTGATGGGTCCCACGCCCAAAGAGCCAGCAGGGAAAACTATGCCTTGTTCTAAAGCTCTTTGGGAACCGCTTGCGTAGCCCCACACACCTGGGGGCTGCAGGCTTTCCTGCTGCCTTCAGCCTCAAAATCACCCTTTCCCACTTGGCGCCGCGCCAGGCACAAAAATGGCCATATGTCTGGAGATTGGTCCCACGCCCAAAGAGCCAGCAGGGAAAACTCTGCCTTGTTCTAAAGCTCTTTGGGAACCGCTTGCGTAGCCCCACACACCTGGGGGCTGCAGGCTTTCCTGCTGCCTTCAGCCTCAAAACCACCCAATTCCTCTTGGTACCGCGCCAGGCAAAAAAATGTCCATATGTCTGGACATTGGTCCCACGCCCAAAGAGCCAGCAGGGAAAACTATGCCTTGTTCGAAAGCTCTTTGGGAACCGCTTGCGTAGCCCCACACACCTGGGGGCTGCAGGCTTTCCTGCTGCCTTCAGCCTCAACACCACCCTTTCCCACTTGGTGCTGCGCCAGGCACAAAAATGGCCATATGTCTGGAGACTGGTCCCACGCCCAAAGAGCCAGCAGGGAAAACTATGCCTTGTTCTAAAGCTCTTTGGGAACCGCTTGCGTAGCCCCACACACCTGGGGGCTGCAGGCTTTCCTGCTGCCTTCAGCCTCAACACCACCCTTTCCCACTTGGTGCTGCGCCAGGCACAAAAATGGCCATATGTCTGGAGACTGGTCCCACGCCCAAAGAGCCAGCAGGGAAAACTATGCCTTGTTCTAAAGCTCTTTGGGAACCGCTTGCGTAGCCCCACACACCTGGGGGCTGCAGGATTTCCTGCTGCCTTCAGCCTCAACACCACCCTTTCCCACTTGGTGCTGCGCCAGGCACAAAAATGGCCATATGTCTGGAGACTGGTCCCACGCCCAAAGAGCCAGCAGGGAAAACTATGCCTTGTTCTAAAGCTCTTTGGGAACCGCTTGCGTAGCCCCACACACCTGGGGGCTGCAGGCTTTCCTGCTGCCTTCAGCCTCAAAATCACCCTTTCCCACTTGGCGCAACGCCAGGCACAGAAATGGCCATATGTCTGGTGATTGGTCCTACGCCCAAAGATCCAGTAGCGAAAACTATGCCTTGTTCTAAAGCTCTTTGGGAACCGCTTGCGTAGCCCCACACACCTGGGGGCTGCAGGCTTTCCTGCTGCCTTCAGCCTCAAAACCACCCTTTCCCACTTGGCGCCGCGCCAGGCACAAAAATGGCCATATGTCTGGAGATTGGTCCCATGCCCAAAGAGCCAGCAGGGAAAACTATGCCTTGTTGTAAAACTCTTTGGGAACCGCTTGCGTAGCCCCACAGACCTGGGGGCTGCAGGCTTTCCTGCTGCCTTCAGCCTCAAAACCACCCTTTCCCACTTGGCGCCGCGCCAGGCACAGAAATGGCCATATGTCTAGAGATTGGTCCCACGCCCAAAGAGCCAGCAGGGAAAACTATGCCTTGTTCTAAAGCTCTTTGGGAACTGCTTGCGTAGCCCCACACACCTGGGGACTGCAGGCTTTTCTGCTGCCTTCAGCCTCAAAACCACCCTTCCCCACTTGGCGCCGCGCCAGGCCCAAAAATGGCCATATGTCTGGAGATTGGTCCCACGCCCAAAGAGCCAGCAGGGAAAACTATGCCTTGTTCTAAAGCTCTTTGGGAACGGCTTGCGTAGCCCCACACACCTGGGGGCTGCAGGCTTTCCTGCTGCCTTCAGCCTCAAAACCACCCAATTCCTCTTGGCGCCGTGCCAGGCACAAAAATGGCCATATGTCTGGAGATTGGTCCCATGCCCAAAGACCCAGCAGTGAAAACTATGCCTTGTTATAAAGCTCTGTGGGAACCGCTTGCGTAGCCCCACACACCTGGGGGCTGCAGGCTTTCCTGCTGCTTTCAGCCTCAAAACCACCGTTTCCCACTTGGCACCGCCCCAGGCACAGAAATGGCAATATGTCTGGAGATTGGTCCCACGCCCAAAGAGCCAGCAGGGAAAACTATGCCTTGTTCTAAAGCTCTTTGGGAACCGCTTGCGTAGCCCCACACACCTGGGGGCTGCAGGCTTTCCTGCTGCCTTCAGCCTCAAAACCACCCTTTCCCACTTGGCACAGCACAAGGCACAAAAATGGCCATATGGCTGGAGACTGGTCCCACGCCCAAAGAGCCAGCAGGGAAAACTATGCCTTGTTCTAAAGCTCTTTGGGAACCGCTTGCGTAGCCCCACACACCTGGGGGCTGCAGGCTTTCCTGCTGCCTTCAGCCTCAACACCACCCTTTCCCACTTGGTGCTGCGCCAGGCACAAAAATGGCCATATGTCTGGAGACTGGTCCCACGCCCAAAGAGCCAGCAGGGAAAACTATGCCTTCTTCTAAAGCTCTTTGGGAACCGCTTGCGTAGCCCCACACACCTGGGGGCTGCAGGCTTTCCTGCTGCCTTCAGCCTCAACACCACCCTTTCCCACTTGGCACAGCGCCAGGCACAAAAATGGCCATATGTCTGGAGGCTGGTCCCACGCCCAAAGAGCCAGCAGGGAAAACTATGCCTTGTTCTAAAGCTCTTTGGGAACCGCTTGCGTAGCCCCACACACCTGGGGGCTGCAGGCTTTCCTGCTGCCTTCAGCCTCAACACCACCCTTTCCCACTTGGTGCTGCGCCAGGCACAAAAATGGCCATATGTCTGGAGACTGGTCCCACGCCCAAAGAGCCAGCAGGGAAAACTATGCCTTGTTCTAAAGCTCTTTGGGAACTGCTTGCGTAGCCCCACACACCTGGGGGCTGCAGGCTTTCCTGCTGCCTTCAGCCTCAACACCACCCTTTCCCACTTGGTGCTGCGCCAGGCACAAAAATGGCCATATGTCTGGAGACTGGTCCCACGCCCAAAGAGCCAGCAGGGAAAACTATGCCTTGTTCTAAAGCTCCTTGGGAAACGCTTGCGTAGCCCCACACACCTGGGGGCTGCAGGCTTTCCTGCTGCGTTCAGCCTTAAAATCGCCCTGTACCACTTGGCGTCGCGCCAGGCACAAAAATGGCCATATGTCTGGTGATGGGTCCCACGCCCAAAGAGCCAGCAGGGAAAACTATGCCTTGTTCTAAAGCTCTTTGGGAACCGCTTGCGTAGCCCCACACACCTGGGGGCTGCAGGCTTTCCTGCTGCCTTCAGCCTCAAAACCACCCTTTCCCACTTGGTGCTGCGCCAGCCACAAAAATGGCCATATGTCTGGAGATTGGTCCCACGCCCAAAGAGCCAGCAGGGAAAACTATGCCTTGTTCTAAAGCTCTTTGGGAACCGCTTGCGTAGCCCCACACACCTGGGGGCTGCAGGCTTTCCTGCTGCCTTCAGCCTCAAAACCACCCTTTCCCACTTGGCGCCAAGCCAGGCACAAAAATGGCCATATGTCTGGTGATGGGTCCCACGCCCAAAGAGCCAGCAGGGAAAACTATGCCTTGTTCTAAAGCTCTTTGGGAACCGCTTGCGTAGCCCCACACACCTGGGGGCTGCAGGCTTTCCTGCTGCCTTCAGCCTCAAAACCACCCTTTCCCACTTGGCGCCGCTCCAGGCCCAAAAATGGCCATATGTCTGGAGATTGGTCCCACGCCCAAAGAGCCAGCAGGGAAAACTATGCTTGTTTTAAAGCTCTTTGGGAACCGCTTGCGTAGCCCCACACACCTGGGGGCTGCAGGCTTTCCTGCTGCCTTCAGCGTCAAAACCACCCAATTCCACTTGGTACCGCGCCAGGCAAAAAAATGGCCATATGTCTGGACATTGGTCCCACGCCCAAAGAGCCAGCAGGGAAAACTATGCCTTGTTCTAAAGCTCTTTGGGAACCGCTTGCGTAGCCCCACACACCTGGGGGCTGCAGGCTTTCCTGCTGCCTTCAGCCTCAAAACCACCCTTTCCCACTTGGTGCTGCGCCAGCCGCAAAAATGGCCATATGTCTGGAGATTGGTCCCACGCCCAAAGAGCCAGCAGGGAAAACTATGCCTTGTTCTAAAGCTCTTTGGGAACCGCTTGCGTAGCCCCACACACCTGGGGGCTGCAGGCTTTCCTGCTGCCTTCAGCCTCAACACCACCCTTTCCCACTTGGTGCTGCGCCAGGCACAAAAATGGCCATATGTCTGGAGACTGGTCCCACGCCCAAAGAGCCAGCAGGGAAAACTATGTCTTGTTCTAAAGCTCTTTGGGAACCGCTTGCGTAGCCCCACACACCTGGGGGCTGCAGGCTTTCCTGCTGCCTTCAGCCTCAAAACAACCCTTTCCCTCTTCGTGCCGCGCCAGGCACAAAAATGGCCATATGTCTGGTGATGGGTCCCACGCCCAAAGAGCCAGCAGGGAAAACTATGCCTTGTTCTAAAGCTCTTTGGGAACCGCTTGCGTAGCCCCACACACCTGGGGGCTGCAGGCTTTCCTGCTGCCTTCAGCCTCAAAATCACCCTTTCCCACTTGGCGCCGCGCCAGGCACAAAAATGGCCATATGTCTGGAGATTGGTCCCACGCCCAAAGAGCCAGCAGGGAAAACTCTGCCTTGTTCTAAAGCTCTTTGGGAACCGCTTGCGTAGCCCCACACACCTGGGGGCTGCAGGCTTTCCTGCTGCCTTCAGCCTCAAAACCACCCAATTCCTCTTGGTACCGCGCCAGGCAAAAAAATGTCCATATGTCTGGACATTGGTCCCACGCCCAAAGAGCCAGCAGGGAAAACTATGCCTTGTTCGAAAGCTCTTTGGGAACCGCTTGCGTAGCCCCACACACCTGGGGGCTGCAGGCTTTCCTGCTGCCTTCAGCCTCAACACCACCCTTTCCCACTTGGTGCTGCGCCAGGCACAAAAATGGCCATATGTCTGGAGACTGGTCCCACGCCCAAAGAGCCAGCAGGGAAAACTATGCCTTGTTCTAAAGCTCTTTGGGAACCGCTTGCGTAGCCCCACACACCTGGGGGCTGCAGGCTTTCCTGCTGCCTTCAGCCTTAAAATCGCCCTGTACCACTTGGCGTCGCGCCAGGCAAAAAATGGTCATATGTCTGGAGACTGGTCCCACGCCCAAAGAGCCAGCAGGGAAAACTATGCCTTGTTCTAAAGCTCTTTGGGAACCGCTTGCATAGCCCCACACACCTGGGGGCTGCAGGCTTTCCTGCTGCCTTCAGCCTCAAAACCACCCTTTCCCACTTGGCGCCGCGCCAGGCACAAAAATGGCCATATGTCTGGTGATGGGTCCCACGCCCAAAGAGCCAGCAGGGAAAACTATGCCTTGTTCTAAAGCTCTTTGGGAACCGCTTGCGTAGCCCCACACACCTGGGGGCTGCAGGCTTTCCTGCTGCCTTCAGCCTCAAAACCACCCTTTCGCACTTGGCGCTGCGCCAGGCCCAAAAATGGCCATATGTCTGGAGATTGGTCCCACGCCCAAAGAGCCAGCAGGGAAAACTATGTCTTCTTCTAAAGCTCTTTGGGAACCGCTTGCGTAGCCCCACACACCTGGGGGCTGCAGGCTTTCCTGCTGCCTTCAGCCTCAACACCACCCTTTCCCACTTGGTGCTGCGCCAGGCACAAAAATGGCCATATGTCTGGAGACTGGTCCCATGCCCAAAGAGCCAGCAGGGAAAACTATGCCTTGTTCTAAAGCTCTTTGGGAACCGCTTGCGTAGCCCCACAGACCTGGGGGCTGCAGGATTTCCTGGCGCCTTCAGCCTCAACACCACCCTTTCCCACTTGGTGCTGCGCCAGGCACAAAAATGGCCATATGTCTGGACATTGGTCCCACGCCCAAAGAGCCAGCAGGGAAAACTATGCCTTGTTCGAAAGCTCTTTGGGAACCGCTTGCGTAGCCCCACACACCTGGGGGCTGCAGGCTTTCCTGCTGCCTTCAGCCTCAAAACCACCCTTTCGCACTTGGCGCTGCGCCAGGCCCAAAAATGGCCATATGTCTGGAGATTGGTCCCACGCCCAAAGAGCCAGCAGGGAAAACTATGTCTTCTTCTAAAGCTCTTTGGGAACCGCTTGCGTAGCCCCACACACCTGGGGGCTGCAGGCTTTCCTGCTGCCTTCAGCCTCAACACCACCCTTTCCCACTTGGTGCTGCGCCAGGCACAAAAATGGCCATATGTCTGGAGACTGGTCCCACGCCCAAAGAGCCAGCAGGGAAAACTATGCCTTGTTCTAAAGCTCCTTGGGAAACGCTTGCGTAGCCCCACACACCTGGGGGCTGCAGGCTTTCCTGCTGCGTTCAGCCTTAAAATCGCCCTGTACCACTTGGCGTCGCGCCAGGCACAAAAATGGCCATATGTCTGGTGATGGGTCCCACGCCCAAAGAGCCAGCAGGGAAAACTATGCCTTGTTCTAAAGCTCTTTGGGAACCGCTTGCGTAGCCCCACACACCTGGGGGCTGCAGGCTTTCCTGCTGCCTTCAGCCTCAAAACCACCCTTTCCCACTTGGTGCTGCGCCAGCCACAAAAATGGCCATATGTCTGGAGATTGGTCCCACGCCCAAAGAGCCAGCAGGGAAAACTATGCCTTGTTCTAAAGCTCTTTGGGAACCGCTTGCGTAGCCCCACACACCTGGGGGCTGCAGGCTTTCCTGCTGCCTTCAGCCTCAAAACCACCCTTTCCCACTTGGCGCCAAGCCAGGCACAAAAATGGCCATATGTCTGGTGATGGGTCCCACGCCCAAAGAGCCAGCAGGGAAAACTATGCCTTGTTCTAAAGCTCTTTGGGAACCGCTTGCGTAGCCCCACACACCTGGGGGCTGCAGGCTTTCCTGCTGCCTTCAGCCTCAAAACCACCCTTTCCCACTTGGCGCCGCTCCAGGCCCAAAAATGGCCATATGTCTGGAGATTGGTCCCACGCCCAAAGAGCCAGCAGGGAAAACTATGCTTGTTTTAAAGCTCTTTGGGAACCGCTTGCGTAGCCCCACACACCTGGGGGCTGCAGGCTTTCCTGCTGCCTTCAGCGTCAAAACCACCCAATTCCACTTGGTACCGCGCCAGGCAAAAAAATGGCCATATGTCTGGACATTGGTCCCACGCCCAAAGAGCCAGCAGGGAAAACTATGCCTTGTTCTAAAGCTCTTTGGGAACCGCTTGCGTAGCCCCACACACCTGGGGGCTGCAGGCTTTCCTGCTGCCTTCAGCCTCAAAACCACCCTTTCCCACTTGGTGCTGCGCCAGCCGCAAAAATGGCCATATGTCTGGAGATTGGTCCCACGCCCAAAGAGCCAGCAGGGAAAACTATGCCTTGTTCTAAAGCTCTTTGGGAACCGCTTGCGTAGCCCCACACACCTGGGGGCTGCAGGCTTTCCTGCTGCCTTCAGCCTCAACACCACCCTTTCCCACTTGGTGCTGCGCCAGGCACAAAAATGGCCATATGTCTGGAGACTGGTCCCACGCCCAAAGAGCCAGCAGGGAAAACTATGTCTTGTTCTAAAGCTCTTTGGGAACCGCTTGCGTAGCCCCACACACCTGGGGGCTGCAGGCTTTCCTGCTGCCTTCAGCCTCAAAACAACCCTTTCCCTCTTCGTGCCGCGCCAGGCACAAAAATGGCCATATGTCTGGTGATGGGTCCCACGCCCAAAGAGCCAGCAGGGAAAACTATGCCTTGTTCTAAAGCTCTTTGGGAACCGCTTGCGTAGCCCCACACACCTGGGGGCTGCAGGCTTTCCTGCTGCCTTCAGCCTCAAAATCACCCTTTCCCACTTGGCGCCGCGCCAGGCACAAAAATGGCCATATGTCTGGAGATTGGTCCCACGCCCAAAGAGCCAGCAGGGAAAACTCTGCCTTGTTCTAAAGCTCTTTGGGAACCGCTTGCGTAGCCCCACACACCTGGGGGCTGCAGGCTTTCCTGCTGCCTTCAGCCTCAAAACCACCCAATTCCTCTTGGTACCGCGCCAGGCAAAAAAATGTCCATATGTCTGGACATTGGTCCCACGCCCAAAGAGCCAGCAGGGAAAACTATGCCTTGTTCGAAAGCTCTTTGGGAACCGCTTGCGTAGCCCCACACACCTGGGGGCTGCAGGCTTTCCTGCTGCCTTCAGCCTCAACACCACCCTTTCCCACTTGGTGCTGCGCCAGGCACAAAAATGGCCATATGTCTGGAGACTGGTCCCACGCCCAAAGAGCCAGCAGGGAAAACTATGCCTTGTTCTAAAGCTCTTTGGGAACCGCTTGCGTAGCCCCACACACCTGGGGGCTGCAGGCTTTCCTGCTGCCTTCAGCCTTAAAATCGCCCTGTACCACTTGGCGTCGCGCCAGGCAAAAAATGGTCATATGTCTGGAGACTGGTCCCACGCCCAAAGAGCCAGCAGGGAAAACTATGCCTTGTTCTAAAGCTCTTTGGGAACCGCTTGCATAGCCCCACACACCTGGGGGCTGCAGGCTTTCCTGCTGCCTTCAGCCTCAAAACCACCCTTTCCCACTTGGCGCCGCGCCAGGCACAAAAATGGCCATATGTCTGGTGATGGGTCCCACGCCCAAAGAGCCAGCAGGGAAAACTATGCCTTGTTCTAAAGCTCTTTGGGAACCGCTTGCGTAGCCCCACACACCTGGGGGCTGCAGGCTTTCCTGCTGCCTTCAGCCTCAAAACCACCCTTTCGCACTTGGCGCTGCGCCAGGCCCAAAAATGGCCATATGTCTGGAGATTGGTCCCACGCCCAAAGAGCCAGCAGGGAAAACTATGTCTTCTTCTAAAGCTCTTTGGGAACCGCTTGCGTAGCCCCACACACCTGGGGGCTGCAGGCTTTCCTGCTGCCTTCAGCCTCAACACCACCCTTTCCCACTTGGTGCTGCGCCAGGCACAAAAATGGCCATATGTCTGGAGACTGGTCCCATGCCCAAAGAGCCAGCAGGGAAAACTATGCCTTGTTCTAAAGCTCTTTGGGAACCGCTTGCGTAGCCCCACAGACCTGGGGGCTGCAGGATTTCCTGGCGCCTTCAGCCTCAACACCACCCTTTCCCACTTGGTGCTGCGCCAGGCACAAAAATGGCCATATGTCTGGACATTGGTCCCACGCCCAAAGAGCCAGCAGGGAAAACTATGCCTTGTTCGAAAGCTCTTTGGGAACCGCTTGCGTAGCCCCACACACCTGGGGGCTGCAGGCTTTCCTGCTGCCTTCAGCCTCAACACCACCCTTTCCCACTTGGTGCTGCGCCAGGCACAAAAATGGCCATATGTCTGGAGATTGGTCCCATGCCCAAAGAGCCAGCAGGGAAAACTATGCCTTGTTCTAAAGCTCTTTGGGAACCGCTTGCGTAGCCCCACACACCTGGGGGCTGCAGGCTTTCCTGCTGCCTTCAGCCTCAAAACCACCCTTTCCCACTTGGCGCAGCGCCAGGCACAAAAATGGCCATATGTCTGGAGATTGGTCCCATGCCCAAAGACCCAGCAGTGGAAACTATGCCTTGTTCTAAAGCTCTTTGGCAACCGCTTTCGTAGCCCCACACAACTGGGGGCTGCAGGCTTTCCTGCTGCCTTCAGCCTCAAAATCACCCTTTCCCACTTGGCGCAACGCCAGGCACAGAAATGGCCATATGTCTGGTGATGGGTCCCACGCCCAAAGATCCAGCAGCGAAAACTATGCCTTGTTCTAAAGCTCTTTGGGAACCGCTTGCGTAGCCCCACACACCTGGGGGCTGCAGGCTTTCCTGCTGCCTTCAGCCTCAACACCACCCTTTCCCACTTGGCGCCGCGCCACGCACAAAAATGGCCATATGTCTGGAGACTGGTCCCACGCCCAAAGAGCCAGCAGGGAAAACTATGCCTTGTTGTAAAACTCTTTGGGAACCGCTTGCGTAGCCCCACACACCTTGGGGCTGCAGGCTTTCCTGCTGCCTTCAGCCTCAACACCACCCTTTCCCACTTGGTGCTGCTCCAGGCACAAAAATGGCCATATGTCTAGAGATTGGTCCCACGCCCAAAGAGCCAGCAGGGAAAACTATGCCTTGTTCTAAAGCTCTTTGGGAACCGCTTGCGTAGCCCCACACACCTGGGGGCTGCAGGCTTTCCTGCTGCCTTCAGCCTCAAAACAACCCTTTCCCTCTTCGTGCCGCGCCACGCACAAAAATGGCCATATGTCTGGAGATTGGTCCCACGCCCAAAGAGCCAGCAGGGAAAACTATGCCTTGTTCTAAAGCTCTTTGGGAACCGCTTGCGTAGCCCCACACACCTGGGGGCTGCAGGCTTTCCTGCTGCCTTCAGCCTCAACACCACCCTTTCCCACTTGGTGCTGCGCCAGGCACAAAAATGGCCATATGTCTGGAGACTGGTCCCACGCCCAAAGAGCCAGCAGGGAAAACTATGCCTTGTTCTAAAGCTCTTTGGGAACCGCTTGCGTAGCCCCACACACCTGGGGGCTGCAGGCTTTCCTGCTGCCTTCAGCCTTAAAATCGCCCTGTACCACTTGGCGTCGCGCCAGGCAAAAAATGGTCATATGTCTGGAGACTGGTCCCACGCCCAAAGAGCCAGCAGGGAAAACTATGCCTTGTTCTAAAGCTCTTTGGGAACCGCTTGCATAGCCCCACACACCTAGGGGCTGCAGGCTTTCCTGCTGCCTTCAGCCTCAAAACCACCCTTTCCCACTTGGCGCCGCGCCAGGCACAAAAATGGCCATATGTCTGGTGATGGGTCCCACGCCCAAAGAGCCAGCAGGGAAAACTATGCCTTGTTCTAAAGCTCTTTGGGAACCGCTTGCGTAGCCCCACACACCTGGGGGCTGCAGGCTTTCCTGCTGCCTTCAGCCTCAAAACCACCCTTTCGCACTTGGCGCTGCGCCAGGCCCAAAAATGGCCATATGTCTGGAGATTGGTCCCACGCCCAAAGAGCCAGCAGGGAAAACTATGTCTTCTTCTAAAGCTCTTTGGGAACCGCTTGCGTAGCCCCACACACCTGGGGGCTGCAGGCTTTCCTGCTGCCTTCAGCCTCAACACCACCCTTTCCCACTTGGTGCTGCGCCAGGCACAAAAATGGCCATATGTCTGGAGACTGGTCCCATGCCCAAAGAGCCAGCAGGGAAAACTATGCCTTGTTCTAAAGCTCTTTGGGAACCGCTTGCGTAGCCCCACACACCTGGGGGCTGCAGGCTTTCCTGCTGCCTTCAGCCTCAAAACCACCCTTTCCCACTTGGCGCAGCGCCAGGCACAAAAATGGCCATATGTCTGGAGATTGGTCCCATGCCCAAAGACCCAGCAGTGGAAACTATGCCTTGTTCTAAAGCTCTTTGGCAACCGCTTTCGTAGCCCCACACAACTGGGGGCTGCAGGCTTTCCTGCTGCCTTCAGCCTCAAAATCACCCTTTCCCACTTGGCGCAACGCCAGGCACAGAAATGGCCATATGTCTGGTGATGGGTCCCACGCCCAAAGATCCAGCAGCGAAAACTATGCCTTGTTCTAAAGCTCTTTGGGAACCGCTTGCGTAGCCCCACACACCTGGGGGCTGCAGGCTTTCCTGCTGCCTTCAGCCTCAACACCACCCTTTCCCACTTGGCGCCGCGCCACGCACAAAAATGGCCATATGTCTGGAGACTGGTCCCACGCCCAAAGAGCCAGCAGGGAAAACTATGCCTTGTTGTAAAACTCTTTGGGAACCGCTTGCGTAGCCCCACACACCTTGGGGCTGCAGGCTTTCCTGCTGCCTTCAGCCTCAACACCACCCTTTCCCACTTGGTGCTGCTCCAGGCACAAAAATGGCCATATGTCTAGAGATTGGTCCCACGCCCAAAGAGCCAGCAGGGAAAACTATGCCTTGTTCTAAAGCTCTTTGGGAACCGCTTGCGTAGCCCCACACACCTGGGGGCTGCAGGCTTTCCTGCTGCCTTCAGCCTCAAAACAACCCTTTCCCTCTTCGTGCCGCGCCACGCACAAAAATGGCCATATGTCTGGAGATTGGTCCCACGCCCAAAGAGCCAGCAGGGAAAACTATGCCTTGTTCTAAAGCTCTTTGGGAACCGCTTGCGTAGCCCCACACACCTGGGGGCTGCAGGCTTTCCTGCTGCCTTCAGCCTCAACACCACCCTTTCCCACTTGGTGCTGCGCCAGGCACAAAAATGGCCATATGTCTGGAGACTGGTCCCACGCCCAAAGAGCCAGCAGGGAAAACTATGTCTTGTTCTAAAGCTCTTTGGCAACCGCTTGCGTAGCCCCACACAGCTGGGGGCTGCAGGCCTTCCCGCTGCTTTCAGCCTCAAAACCACCCTTTCCCACTTGGCGCCGCGCCAGGCACAAAAATGGCCATATGTCTGGTGATGGGTCCCACGCCCAAAGAGCCAGCAGGGAAAACTCTGCCTTGTTCTAAAGCTCTTTGGGAACCGCTTGCGTAGCCCCACACACCTGGGGGCTGCAGGCTTTCCTGCTGCCTTCAGCCTCAAAACCACCCAATTCCTCTTGGTACCGCGCCAGGCAAAAAAATCTCCATATGTCTGGACATTGGTCCCACGCCCAAAGATCCAGCAGCGAAAACTATGCCTTGTTCTAAAGCTCTTTGGGAACCGCTTGCGTAGCCCCACAGACCTGGGGGCTGCAGGCTTTCCTGCTGCCTTCAGCCTCAAAACCACCCAATTCCTCTTGGTACCGCGCCAGGCAAAAAAATGTCCATATGTCTGGACATTGGTCCCACGCCCAAAGAGCCAGCAGGGAAAACTATGCCTTGTTCTAAAGCTCTTTGGGAACCGCTTGCGTAGCCCCACACACCTGGGGGCTGCAGGCTTTCCTGCTGCCTTCAGCCTCAACACCACCCTTTCCCACTTGGTGCTGCGCCAGGCACAAAAATGGCCATATGTCTGGAGACTGGTCCCACGCCCAAAGAGCCAGCAGGGAAAACTATGCCTTGTTCTAAAGCTCTTTGGGAACCGCTTGCGTAGCCCCACACACCTGGGGGCTGCAGGCTTTCCTGCTGCCTTCAGCCTTAAAATCGCCCTGTACCACTTGGCGTCGCGCCAGGCAAAAAATGGTCATATGTCTGGAGACTGGTCCCACGCCCAAAGAGCCAGCAGGGAAAACTATGCCTTGTTCTAAAGCTCTTTGGGAACCGCTTGCATAGCCCCACACACCTGGGGGCTGCAGGCTTTCCTGCTGCCTTCAGCCTCAAAACCACCCTTTCCCACTTGGCGCCGCGCCACGCACAAAAATGGCCATATGTCTGGTGATGGGTCCCACGCCCAAAGAGCCAGCAGGGAAAACTATGCCTTGTTCTAAAGCTCTTTGGGAACCGCTTGCGTAGCCCCACACACCTGGGGGCTGCAGGCTTTCCTGCTGCCTTCAGCCTCAAAACCACCCTTTCGCACTTGGCGCTGCGCCAGGCCCAAAAATGGCCATATGTCTGGAGATTGGTCCCACGCCCAAAGAGCCAGCAGGGAAAACTATGTCTTCTTCTAAAGCTCTTTGGGAACCGCTTGCGTAGCCCCACACACCTGGGGGCTGCAGGCTTTCCTGCTGCCTTCAGCCTCAACACCACCCTTTCCCACTTGGTGCTGCGCCAGGCACAAAAATGTCCATATGTCTGGAGACTGGTCCCATGCCCAAAGAGCCAGCAGGGAAAACTATGCCTTGTTCTAAAGCTCTTTGGGAACCGCTTGCGTAGCCCCACACACCTGGGGGCTGCAGGATTTCCTGGCGCCTTCAGCCTCAACACCACCCTTTCCCACTTGGTGCTGCGCCAGGCACAAAAATGGCCATATGTCTGGAGACTGGTCCCACGCCCAAAGAGCCAGGAGGGAAAACTATGCCTTGTTCTAAAGCTCTTTGGGAACCGCTTGCGTAGCCCCACACACCTGGGGGCTGCAGGCTTTCCTGCTGCCTTCAGCCTCAACACCACCCTTTCCCACTTGGTGCTGCGCCAGGCACAAAAATGGCCATATGTCTGGAGATTGGTCCCACGCCCAAAGAGCCAGCAGGGAAAACTATGCCTTGTTCTAAAGCTCTTTGGGAACCGCTTGCGTAGCCCCACAGACCTGGGGGCTGCAGGCTTTCCTGCTGCCTTCAGCCTCAAAACCACCCTTTCCCACTTGGCGCCGCGCCAGGCACAAAAATGGCCATATGTCTGGAGATTGGTCCCATGCCCAAAGACCCAGCAGTGGAAACTATGCCTTGTTCTAAAGCTCTTTGGCAACCGCTTTCGTAGCCCCACACAACTGGGGGCTGCAGGCTTTCCTGCTGCCTTCAGCCTCAAAATCACCCTTTCCCACTTGGCGCAACGCCAGGCACAGAAATGGCCATATGTCTGGTGATGGGTCCCACGCCCAAAGATCCAGCAGCGAAAACTATGCCTTGTTCTAAAGCTCTTTGGGAACCGCTTGCGTAGCCCCACACACCTGGGGGCTGCAGGCTTTCCTGCTGCCTTCAGCCTCAACACCACCCTTTCCCACTTGGCGCCGCGCCACGCACAAAAATGGCCATATGTCTGGAGACTGGTCCCACGCCCAAAGAGCCAGCAGGGAAAACTATGCCTTGTTGTAAAACTCTTTGGGAACCGCTTGCGTAGCCCCACACACCTTGGGGCTGCAGGCTTTCCTGCTGCCTTCAGCCTCAACACCACCCTTTCCCACTTGGTGCTGCTCCAGGCACAAAAATGGCCATATGTCTAGAGATTGGTCCCACGCCCAAAGAGCCAGCAGGGAAAACTATGCCTTGTTCTAAAGCTCTTTGGGAACCGCTTGCGTAGCCCCACACACCTGGGGGCTGCAGGCTTTCCTGCTGCCTTCAGCCTCAAAACAACCCTTTCCCTCTTCGTGCCGCGCCACGCACAAAAATGGCCATATGTCTGGAGATTGGTCCCACGCCCAAATAGCCAGCAGGGAAAACTATGCCTTGTTCTAAAGCTCTTTGGGAACCGCTTGCGTAGCCCCACACACCTGGGGGCTGCAGGCTTTCCTGCTGCCTTCAGCCTCAACACCACCCTTTCCCACTTGGTGCTGCGCCAGGCACAAAAATGGCAATATGTCTGGAGACTGGTCCCACGCCCAAAGAGCCAGCAGGGAAAACTATGTCTTGTTCTAAAGCTCTTTGGCAACCGCTTGCGTAGCCCCACACAGCTGGGGGCTGCAGGCCTTCCCGCTGCTTTCAGCCTCAAAACCACCCTTTCCCACTTGGCGCCGCGCCAGGCACAAAAATGGCCATATGTCTGGTGATGGGTCCCACGCCCAAAGAGCCAGCAGGGAAAACTCTGCCTTGTTCTAAAGCTCTTTGGGAACCGCTTGCGTAGCCCCACACACCTGGGGGCTGCAGGCTTTCCTGCTGCCTTCAGCCTCAAAACCACCCAATTCCTCTTGGTACCGCGCCAGGCAAAAAAATCTCCATATGTCTGGACATTGGTCCCACGCCCAAAGATCCAGCAGCGAAAACTATGCCTTGTTCTAAAGCTCTTTGGGAACCGCTTGCGTAGCCCCACACACCTGGGGGCTGCAGGCTTTCCTGCTGCCTTCAGCCTCAACACCACCCTTTCCCACTTGGCGCCGCGCCACGCACAAAAATGGCCATATGTCTGGAGACTGGTCCCACGCCCAAAGAGCCAGCAGGGAAAACTATGCCTTGTTGTAAAACTCTTTGGGAACCGCTTGCGTAGCCCCACACACCTGGGGGCTGCAGGCTTTCCTGCTGCCTTCAGCCTCAAAACCACCCTTTCCCACTTGGCGCCGCGCCACGCACAAAAATGGCCATATGTCTGGAGACTGGTCCCACGCCCAAAGAGCCAGCAGGGAAAACTATGCCTTGTTGTAAAACTCTTTGGGAACCGCTTGCGTAGCCCCACACACCTTGGGGCTGCAGGCTTTCCTGCTGCCTTCAGCCTCAACAACACCCTTTCCCACTTGGTGCTGCGCCAGCCACAAAAATGGCCATATGTCTAGAGATTGGTCCTACGCCCAAAGAGCCAGCAGGGAAAACTATGCCTTGTTCTAAAGCTCTTTGGGAACCGCTTGCGTAGCCCCACACACCTTGGGGCTGCAGGCTTTCCTGCTGCCTTCAGCCTCAAAACAACCCTTTCCCTCTTCGTGCCGCGCCACGCACAAAAATGGCCATATGTCTGGAGATTGGTCCCACGCCCAAAGAGCCAGCAGGGAAAACTATGCCTTGTTCTAAAGCTCTTTGGGAACCGCTTTCGTAGCCCCACACACCTGGGGGCTGCAGGCTTTCCTGCTGCCTTCAGCCTCAACATCACCCTTTCCCACTTGGTGCCGCGCCACGCACAAAAATGGCCATATGTCTGGAGATTGGTCCCATGCCCAAAGACCCAGCAGTGGAAACTATGCCTTGTTCTAAAGCTCTTTGGCAACCGCTTTCGTAGCCCCACACAACTGGGGGCTGCAGGCTTTCCTGCTGCCTTCAGCCTCAAAATCACCCTTTCCCACTTGGCGCAACGCCAGGCACAGAAATGGCCATATGTCTGGTGATGGGTCCCACGCCCAAAGATCCAGCAGCGAAAACTATGCCTTGTTCTAAAGCTCTTTGGGAACCGCTTGCGTAGCCCCACACACCTGGGGGCTGCAGGCTTTCCTGCTGCCTTCAGCCTCAACACCACCCTTTCCCACTTGGCGCCGCGCCACGCACAAAAATGGCCATATGTCTGGAGACTGGTCCCACGCCCAAAGAGCCAGCAGGGAAAACTATGCCTTGTTG
The DNA here is from genome assembly GCF_964199755.1 of Larus michahellis. Classification (NCBI taxonomy): domain Eukaryota; kingdom Metazoa; phylum Chordata; class Aves; order Charadriiformes; family Laridae; genus Larus; species Larus michahellis. The sequence continues at coordinate 252,796 of NC_133906.1, read as the reverse complement.
TAAAACTCTTTGGGAACCGCTTGCGTAGCCCCACACACCTTGGGGCTGCAGGCTTTCCTGCTGCCTTCAGCCTCAACACCACCCTTTCCCACTTGGTGCTGCTCCAGGCACAAAAATGGCCATATGTCTGGAGATTGGTCCCACGCCCAAAGAGCCAGCAGGGAAAACTATGCCTTGTTCTAAAGCTCTTTGGGAACCGCTTGCGTAGCCCCACACACCTGGGGGCTGCAGGCTTTCCTGCTGCCTTCAGCCTCAAAACAACCCTTTCCCTCTTCGTGCCGCGCCACGCACAAAAATGGCCATATGTCTGGAGATTGGTCCCACGCCCAAATAGCCAGCAGGGAAAACTATGCCTTGTTCTAAAGCTCTTTGGGAACCGCTTGCGTAGCCCCACACACCTGGGGGCTGCAGGCTTTCCTGCTGCCTTCAGCCTCAACACCACCCTTTCCCACTTGGTGCTGCGCCAGGCACAAAAATGGCAATATGTCTGGAGACTGGTCCCACGCCCAAAGAGCCAGCAGGGAAAACTATGTCTTGTTCTAAAGCTCTTTGGCAACCGCTTGCGTAGCCCCACACAGCTGGGGGCTGCAGGCCTTCCCGCTGCTTTCAGCCTCAAAACCACCCTTTCCCACTTGGCGCCGCGCCAGGCACAAAAATGGCCATATGTCTGGTGATGGGTCCCACGCCCAAAGAGCCAGCAGGGAAAACTCTGCCTTGTTCTAAAGCTCTTTGGGAACCGCTTGCGTAGCCCCACACACCTGGGGGCTGCAGGCTTTCCTGCTGCCTTCAGCCTCAAAACCACCCAATTCCTCTTGGTACCGCGCCAGGCAAAAAAATCTCCATATGTCTGGACATTGGTCCCACGCCCAAAGAGCCAGCAGAGAAAACTATGCCTTGTTGTAAAACTCTTTGGGAACCGCTTGCGTAGCCCCACAGACCTGGGGGCTGCAGGCTTTCCTGCTGCCTTCAGCCTCAAAACCACCCTTTCCCACTTGGCGCCGCGCCAGGCACAAAAATGGCCATATGTCTAGAGACTGGTCCCACGCCCAAAGAGCCAGCAGGGAAAACTATGCTTGTTTTAAAGCTCTTTGGGTACCGCTTGCGTAGCCCGAAACACCTTGGGACTGCAGGCTTTCCTGCTGCCTTCAGCCTGAAAACCACCCTTTCCCACTTGGCACAGCGCCAGGCCCAAAAATGGCCATATGTCTGGAGATTGGTCCCACGCCCAAAGAGCCAGCAGGGAAAACTATGCTTGTTTTAAAGCTCTTTGGGAACCGCTTGCGTAGCCCCACACACCTTGGGGCTGCAGGCTTTCCTGCTGCCTTCAGCCTCAAAACCACCCTTTCCCACTTGGTGCTGCGCCAGGCACAAAAATGGCCATATGTCTGGAGATTGGTCCCACGCCCAAAGAGCCAGCAGGGAAAACTATGCCTTGTTCTAAAGCTCTTTGGGAACCGCTTGCGTAGCCCCACACACCTGGGGGCTGCAGGCTTTCCTGCTGCCTTCAGCCTCAACACCACCCTTTCCCACTTGGTGATGCGCCAGGCCCAAAAATGGCCATATGTCTGGAGACTGGTCCCACGCCCAAAGAGCCAGCAGGGAAAACTATGTCTTGTTCTAAAGCTCTTTGGGAACCGCTTGCGTAGCCCCACACACCTGGGGGCTGCAGGCCTTCCCGCTGCTTTCAGCCTCAAAACCACCCTTTCCCACTTGGCACCACGCCAGGCACAAAAATGGCCATATGTCTGGTGATGGGTCCCACGCCCAAAGATCCAGCAGCGAAAACTATGCCTTGTTCTAAAGCTCTTTGGCAACCGCTTGCGTAGCCCCACACACCTGGGGGCTGCAGGCTTTCCTGCTGCCTTCAGCCTCAAAATCACCCTTTCCCACTTGGCGCCGCGCCACGCACAAAAATGGCCATATGTCTGGAGATTGGTCCCACGCCCAAAGAGCCAGCAGGGAAAACTATGCCTTGTTCTAAAGCTCTTTGGGAACCGCTTGCGTAGCCCCACACACCTGGGGGCTGCAGGCTTTCCTGCTGCCTTCAGCCTCAAAACCACCCAATTCCTCTTGGTACCGCGCCAGGCAAAAAAATCTCCATATGTCTGGAGATTGGTCCCACGCCCAAAGAGCCAGCAGGGAAAACTCTGCCTTGTTCTAAAGCTCTTTGGGAACCGCTTGCGTAGCCCCACACACCTGGGGGCTGCAGGCTTTCCTGCTGCCTTCAGCCTTAAAATCGCCCTGTACCACTTGGCGTCGCGCCAGGCAAAAAATGGTCATATGTCTGGAGACTGGTCCCACGCCCAAAGAGCCAGCAGGGAAAACTATGCCTTGTTCTAAAGCTCTTTGGGAACCGCTTGCGTAGCCCCACACACCTGGGGGCTGCAGGCTTTCCTGCTGCCTTCAGCCTCAAAACCACCCTTTCCCACTTGGCGCCAAGCCAGGCACAAAAATGGCCATATGTCTGGTGATGGGTCCCACGCCCAAAGAGCCAGCAGGGAAAACTATGCCTTGTTCTAAAGCTCTTTGGCAACCGCTTGCGTAGCCCCACACACCTGGGGGCTGCAGGCTTTCCTGCTGCCTTCAGCCTCAAAACCACCCTTTCCCACTTGGCGCCGCGCCACGCACAAAAATGGCCATATGTCTGGAGACTGGTCCCACGCCCAAAGAGCCAGCAGGGAAAACTATGCCTTCTTCTAAAGCTCTTTGGGAACCGCTTGCGTAGCCCCACACACCTGGGGGCTGCAGGCTTTCCTGCTGCCTTCAGCCTCAAAACCACCCTTTCCCACTTGGCGCCAAGCCAGGCACAAAAATGGCCATATGTCTGGTGATGGGTCCCACGCCCAAAGAGCCAGCAGGGAAAACTATGCCTTGTTCTAAAGCTCTTTGGGAACCGCTTGCGTAGCCCCACACACCTGGGGGCTGCAGGCTTTCCTGCTGCCTTCAGCCTCAAAACCACCCTTTCCCACTTGGCGCCGCGCCACGCACAAAAATGGCCATATGTCTGGAGATTGGTCCCACGCCCAAAGAGCCAGCAGGGAAAACTATGCCTTGTTCTAAAGCTCTTTGGGAACCGCTTGCGTAGCCCCACACACCTGGGGGCTGCAGGCTTTCCTGCTGCCTTCAGCCTCAACACCACCCTTTCCCACTTGGTGCTGCGCCAGGCACAAAAATGGCCATATGTCTGGAGACTGGTCCCACGCCCAAAGAGCCAGCAGGGAAAACTATGCCTTGTTCTAAAGCTCTTTGGGAACCGCTTGCGTAGCCCCACACACCTGGGGGCTGCAGGATTTCCTGCTGCCTTCAGCCTCAAAACCACCCTTTCCCACTTGGTGCTGCGCCAGGCACAAAAATGGCCATATGTCTAGAGACTGGTCCCACGCCCAAAGAGCCAGCAGGGAAAACTATGCCTTGTTCTAAAGCTCTTTGGGAACCGCTTTCGTAGCCCCACACACCTGGGGGCTGCAGGCTTTCCTGCTACCTTCAGCCTCAACACCACCCTTTCCCACTTGGTGCCGCGCCACGCACAAAAATGGCCATATGTCTGGAGATTGGTCCCATGCCCAAAGACCGAGCAGTGGAAACTATGCCTTGTTCTAAAGCTCTTTGGGAACCGCTTGCGTAGCCCCACAGACCTGGGGGCTGCAGGCTTTCCTGCTGCCTTCAGCCTCAAAACCACCCTTTCCCACTTGGCGCAACGCCAGGCACAGAAATGGCCATATGTCTGGTGATGGGTCCCACGCCCAAAGATCCAGCAGGGAAAACTATGCCTTGTTGTAAAACTCTTTGGGAACCGCTTGCGTAGCCCCACACACCTGGGGGCTGCAGGCTTTCCTGCTGCCTTCAGCCTCAAAACCACCCTTTCCCACTTGGCGCCGCGCCACGCACAAAAATGGCCATATGTCTGGAGACTGGTCCCACGCCCAAAGAGCCAGCAGGGAAAACTATGCCTTGTTGTAAAACTCTTTGGGAACCGCTTGCGTAGCCCCACAGACCTGGGGGCTGCAGGCTTTCCTGCTGCCTTCAGCCTCAAAACCACCCTTTCCCACTTGGCGCCGCGCCAGGCACAAAAATGGCCATATGTCTAGAGATTGGTCCCACGCCCAAAGAGCCAGCAGGGAAAACTATGCTTGTTTTAAAGCTCTTTGGGTACCGCTTGCGTAGCCCGAAACACCTTGGGACTGCAGGCTTTCCTGCTGCCTTCAGCCTGAAAACCACCCTTTCCCACTTGGCACAGCGCCAGGCCCAAAAATGGCCATATGTCTGGAGATTGGTCCCACGCCCAAAGAGCCAGCAGGGAAAACTATGCCTTGTTCTAAAGCTCTTTGGGAACCGCTTGCGTAGCCCCACACACCTTGGGGCTGCAGGCTTTCCTGCTGCCTTCAGCCTCAAAACCACCCTTTCCCACTTGGCGCCGCGCCACGCACAAAAATGGCCATATGTCTGGAGATTGGTCCCACGCCCAAAGAGCCAGCAGGGAAAACTATGCCTTGTTCTAAAGCTCTTTGGGAACCGCTTGCGTAGCCCCACACACCTGGGGGCTGCAGGCTTTCCTGCTGCCTTCAGCCTCAACACCACCCTTTCCCACTTGGTGATGCGCCAGGCACAAAAATGGCCATATATCTGGAGACTGGTCCCACGCCCAAAGAGCCAGCAGGGAAAACTATGTCTTGTTCTAAAGCTCTTTGGAAACCGCTTGCGTAGCCCCACACACCTGGGGGCTGCAGGCCTTCCCGCTGCTTTCAGCCTCAAAACCACCCTTTCCCACTTGGCACCACGCCAGGCACAAAAATGGCCATATGTCTGGTGATGGGTCCCACGCCCAAAGATCCAGCAGCGAAAACTATGCCTTGTTCTAAAGCTCTTTGGCAACCGCTTGCGTAGCCCCACACACCTGGGGGCTGCAGGCTTTCCTGCTGCCTTCAGCCTCAAAATCACCCTTTCCCACTTGGCGCCGCGCCACGCACAAAAATGGCCATATGTCTGGAGATTGGTCCCACGCCCAAAGAGCCAGCAGGGAAAACTATGCCTTGTTCTAAAGCTCTTTGGGAACCGCTTGCGTAGCCCCACACACCTGGGGGCTGCAGGCTTTCCTGCTGCCTTCAGCCTCAAAACCACCCAATTCCTCTTGGTACCGCGCCAGGCAAAAAAATCTCCATATGTCTGGAGATTGGTCCCACGCCCAAAGAGCCAGCAGGGAAAACTCTGCCTTGTTCTAAAGCTCTTTGGGAACCGCTTGCGTAGCCCCACACACCTGGGGGCTGCAGGCTTTCCTGCTGCCTTCAGCCTTAAAATCGCCCTGTACCACTTGGCGTCGCGCCAGGCAAAAAATGGTCATATGTCTGGAGACTGGTCCCACGCCCAAAGAGCCAGCAGGGAAAACTATGCCTTGTTCTAAAGCTCTTTGGCAACCGCTTGCGTAGCCCCACACACCTGGGGGCTGCAGGCTTTCCTGCTGCCTTCAGCCTCAAAACCACCCTTTCCCACTTGGCGCCAAGCCAGGCACAAAAATGGCCATATGTCTGGTGATGGGTCCCACGCCCAAAGAGCCAGCAGGGAAAACTATGCCTTGTTCTAAAGCTCTTTGGCAACCGCTTGCGTAGCCCCACACACCTGGGGGCTGCAGGCTTTCCTGCTGCCTTCAGCCTCAAAACCACCCTTTCCCACTTGGCGCCGCGCCACGCACAAAAATGGCCATATGTCTGGAGACTGGTCCCACGCCCAAAGAGCCAGCAGGGAAAACTATGCCTTCTTCTAAAGCTCTTTGGGAACCGCTTGCGTAGCCCCACACACCTGGGGGCTGCAGGCTTTCCTGCTGCCTTCAGCCTCAAAACGACCCTTTCCCACTTGGCGCCAAGCCAGGCACAAAAATGGCCATATGTCTGGTGATGGGTCCCACGCCCAAAGAGCCAGCAGGGAAAACTATGCCTTGTTCTAAAGCTCTTTGGGAACCGCTTGCGTAGCCCCACACACCTGGGGGCTGCAGGCTTTCCTGCTGCCTTCAGCCTCAAAACCACCCTTTCCCACTTGGCGCCGCGCCACGCACAAAAATGGCCATATGTCTGGAGATTGGTCCCACGCCCAAAGAGCCAGCAGGGAAAACTATGCCTTGTTCTAAAGCTCTTTGGGAACCGCTTGCGTAGCCCCACACACCTGGGGGCTGCAGGCTTTCCTGCTGCCTTCAGCCTCAACACCACCCTTTCCCACTTGGTGCTGCGCCAGGCACAAAAATGGCCATATGTCTGGAGACTGGTCCCACGCCCAAAGAGCCAGCAGGGAAAACTATGCCTTGTTCTAAAGCTCTTTGGGAACCGCTTGCGTAGCCCCACACACCTGGGGGCTGCAGGATTTCCTGCTGCCTTCAGCCTCAACACCACCCTTTCCCACTTGGTGCTGCGCCAGGCACAAAAATGGCCATATGTCTAGAGACTGGTCCCACGCCCAAAGAGCCAGCAGGGAAAACTATGCCTTGTTCTAAAGCTCTTTGGGAACCGCTTGCGTAGCCCCACACACCTGGGGGCTGCAGGCTTTCCTGCTGCCTTCAGCCTCAAAACAACCCTTTCCCTCTTCGTGCCGCGCCAGGCACAAAAATGGCCATATGTCTGGTGATGGGTCCCACGCCCAAAGTGCCAGCAGGGAAAACTATGCCTTGTTCTAAAGCTCTTTGGCAACCGCTTGCGTAGCCCCACACACCTGGGGGCTGCAGGCTTTCCTGCTGCCTTCAGCCTCAAAACCACCCTTTCCCACTTGGCGCCGCGCCAGGCACAAAAATGGCCATATGTCTGGAGATTGGTGCCATGCCCAAAGACCCAGCAGTGGAAACTATGCCTTGTTCTAAAGCTCTTTGGGAACCGCTTGCGTAGCCCCACACACCTGGGGGCTGCAGGCTTTCCTGCTGCCTTCAGCCTCAAAATCACCCTTTCCCACTTGGCGCAACGCCAGGCACAGAAATGGCCATATGTCTGGTGATGGGTCCCATGCCCAAAGATCCAGCAGCGAAAATTATGCCTTGTTCTAAAGCTCTTTGGCAACCGCTTGCGTAGCCCCACACACCTGGGGGCTGCAGGCTTTCCTGCTGCCTTCAGCCTCAACACCACCCTTTCCCACTTGGCGCCGCGCCACGCACAAAAATGGCCATATGTCTGGAGACTGGTCCCACGCCCAAAGAGCCAGCAGGGAAAACTATGCCTTGTTGTAAAACTCTTTGGGAACCGCTTGCGTAGCCCCACACACCTGGGGGCTGCAGGCTTTCCTGCTGCCTTCAGCCTCAAAACCACCCTTTCCCACTTGGCGCCGCGCCAGGCACAGAAATGGCCATATGTCTAGAGATTGGTCCCACGCCCAAAGAGCCAGCAGGGAAAACTATGCCTTCTTCTAAAGCTCTTTGGGAACCGCTTGCGTAGCCCCACACACCTGGGGGCTGCAGGCTTTCCTGCTGCCTTCAGCCTCAAAACCACCCTTTCCCACTTGGTGCTGCGCCAGGCACAAAAATGGCCATATGTCTGGAGATTGGTCCCACGCCCAAAGAGCCAGCAGGGAAAACTATGCCTTGTTCTAAAGCTCTTTGGGAACCGCTTGCGTAGCCCCACACACCTGGGGGCTGCAGGCTTTCCTGCTGCCTTCAGCCTCAACACCACCCTTTCCCACTTGGTGCTGCGCCAGGCACAAAAATGGCCATATGTCTGGAGACTGGTCCCACGCCCAAAGAGCCAGCAGGGAAAACTATGTCTTGTTCTAAAGCTCTTTGGGAACCGCTTGCGTAGCCCCACACAGCTGGGGGCTGCAGGCCTTCCCGCTGCTTTCAGCCTCAAAACCACCCTTTCCCACTTGGCGCCGCGCCAGGCACAAAAATGGCCATATGTCTGGTGATGGGTCCCACGCCCAAAGAGCCAGCAGGGAAAACTATGCCTTGTTCTAAAGCTCTTTGGGAACCGCTTGCGTAGCCCCACAGACCTGGGGGCTGCAGGCTTTCCTGCTGCCTTCAGCCTCAAAACCACCCTTTCCCACTTGGCGCCAAGCCAGGCACAAAAATGGCCATATGTCTGGTGATGGGTCCCACGCCCAAAGAGCCAGCAGGGAAAACTATGCTTGTTTTAAAGCTCTTTGGGTACCGCTTGCGTAGCCCGAAACACCTTGGGACTGCAGGCTTTCCTGCTGCCTTCAGCCTCAAAACCACCCTTTCCCACTTGGCACAGCGCCAGGCCCAAAAATGGCCATATGTCTGGAGATTGGTCCCACGCCCAAAGAGCCAGCAGGGAAAACTATGCCTTGTTCTAAAGCTCTTTGGGAACCGCTTGCGTAGCCCCACACACCTTGGGGCTGCAGGCTTTCCTGCTGCCTTCAGCCTCAAAACCACCCTTTCCCACTTGGTGCTGCGCCAGGCACAAAAATGGCCATATGTCTGGAGATTGGTCCCACGCCCAAAGAGCCAGCAGGGAAAACTATGCCTTGTTCTAAAGCTCTTTGGGAACCGCTTGCGTAGCCCCACACACCTGGGGGCTGCAGGCTTTCCTGCTGCCTTCAGCCTCAACACCACCCTTTCCCACTTGGTGATGCGCCAGGCACAAAAATGGCCATATGTCTGGAGACTGGTCCCACGCCCAAAGAGCCAGCAGGGAAAACTATGTCTTGTTCTAAAGCTCTTTGGGAACCGCTTGCGTAGCCCCACACACCTGGGGGCTGCAGGCCTTCCCGCTGCTTTCAGCCTCAAAACCACCCTTTCCCACTTGGCACCACGCCAGGCACAAAAATGGCCATATGTCTGGTGATGGGTCCCACGCCCAAAGATCCAGCAGCGAAAACTATGCCTTGTTCTAAAGCTCTTTGGCAACCGCTTGCGTAGCCCCACACACCTGGGGGCTGCAGGCTTTCCTGCTGCCTTCAGCCTCAAAATCACCCTTTCCCACTTGGCGCCGCGCCACGCACAAAAATGGCCATATGTCTGGAGATTGGTCCCACGCCCAAAGAGCCAGCAGGGAAAACTATGCCTTGTTCTAAAGCTCTTTGGGAACCGCTTGCGTAGCCCCACACACCTGGGGGCTGCAGGCTTTCCTGCTGCCTTCAGCCTCAAAACCACCCAATTCCTCTTGGTACCGCGCCAGGCAAAAAAATCTCCATATGTCTGGAGATTGGTCCCACGCCCAAAGAGCCAGCAGGGAAAACTATGCCTTGTTCTAAAGCTCTTTGGGAACCGCTTGCGTAGCCCCACACACCTGGGGGCTGCAGGCTTTCCTGCTGCCTTCAGCCTTAAAATCGCCCTGTACCACTTGGCGTCGCGCCAGGCAAAAAATGGTCATATGTCTGGAGACTGGTCCCACGCCCAAAGAGCCAGCAGGGAAAACTATGCCTTGTTCTAAAGCTCTTTGGGAACCGCTTGCGTAGCCCCACAGACCTGGGGGCTGCAGGCTTTCCTGCTGCCTTCAGCCTCAAAACCACCCTTTCCCACTTGGCGCCAAGCCAGGCACAAAAATGGCCATATGTCTGGTGATGGGTCCCACGCCCAAAGAGCCAGCAGGGAAAACTATGCCTTGTTCTAAAGCTCTTTGGCAACCGCTTGCGTAGCCCCACACACCTGGGGGCTGCAGGCTTTCCTGCTGCCTTCAGCCTCAAAACAACCCTTTCCCACTTGGCGCCGCGCCACGCACAAAAATGGCCATATGTCTGGAGACTGGTCCCACGCCCAAAGAGCCAGCAGGGAAAACTATGCCTTCTTCTAAAGCTCTTTGGGAACCGCTTGCGTAGCCCCACACACCTGGGGGCTGCAGGCTTTCCTGCTGCCTTCAGCCTCAAAACCACCCTTTCCCACTTGGCGCCAAGCCAGGCACAAAAATGGCCATATGTCTGGTGATGGGTCCCACGCCCAAAGAGCCAGCAGGGAAAACTATGCCTTGTTCTAAAGCTCTTTGGGAACCGCTTGCGTAGCCCCACACACCTGGGGGCTGCAGGCTTTCCTGCTGCCTTCAGCCTCAAAACCACCCTTTCCCACTTGGCGCCGCGCCACGCACAAAAATGGCCATATGTCTGGAGATTGGTCCCAGGCCCAAAGAGCCAGCAGGGAAAACTATGCCTTGTTCTAAAGCTCTTTGGGAACCGCTTGCGTAGCCCCACACACCTGGGGGCTGCAGGCTTTCCTGCTGCCTTCAGCCTCAACACCACCCTTTCCCACTTGGTGCTGCGCCAGGCACAAAAATGGCCATATGTCTGGAGACTGGTCCCACGCCCAAAGAGCCAGCAGGGAAAACTATGCCTTGTTCTAAAGCTCTTTGGGAACCGCTTGCGTAGCCCCACACACCTGGGGGCTGCAGGATTTCCTGCTGCCTTCAGCCTCAACACCACCCTTTCCCACTTGGTGCTGCGCCAGGCACAAAAATGGCCATATGTCTGGAGACTGGTCCCACGCCCAAAGAGCCAGCAGGGAAAACTATGCCTTGTTCTAAAGCTCTTTGGGAACCGCTTGCGTAGCCCCACACACCTGGGGGCTGCAGGATTTCCTGCTGCCTTCAGCCTCAACACCACCCTTTCCCACTTGGTGCTGCGCCAGGCACAAAAATGGCCATATGTCTAGAGACTGGTCCCACGCCCAAAGAGCCAGCAGGGAAAACTATGCCTTGTTCTAAAGCTCTTTGGGAACCGCTTGCGTAGCCCCACACACCTGGGGGCTGCAGGCTTTCCTGCTGCCTTCAGCCTCAAAACAACCCTTTCCCTCTTCGTGCCGCACCAGGCACAAAAATGGCCATATGTCTGGTGATGGGTCCCACGCCCAAAGTGCCAGCAGGGAAAACTATGCCTTGTTCTAAAGCTCTTTGGCAACCGCTTGCGTAGCCCCACACACCTGGGGGCTGCAGGCTTTCCTGCTGCCTTCAGCCTCAAAACCACCCTTTCCCACTTGGCGCCGCGCCAGGCACAAAAATGGCCATATGTCTGGAGATTGGTGCCATGCCCAAAGACCCAGCAGTGGAAACTATGCCTTGTTCTAAAGCTCTTTGGGAACCGCTTGCGTAGCCCCACACACCTGGGGGCTGCAGGCTTTCCTGCTGCCTTCAGCCTCAAAATCACCCTTTCCCACTTGGCGCAACGCCAGGCACAGAAATGGCCATATGTCTGGTGATGGGTCCCATGCCCAAAGATCCAGCAGCGAAAATTATGCCTTGTTCTAAAGCTCTTTGGGAACCGCTTGCGTAGCCCCACACACCTGGGGGCTGCAGGCTTTCCTGCTGCCTTCAGCCTCAACACCACCCTTTCCCACTTGGCGCCGCGCCACGCACAAAAATGGCCATATGTCTGGAGACTGGTCCCACGCCCAAAGAGCCAGCAGGGAAAACTATGCCTTGTTGTAAAACTCTTTGGGAACCGCTTGCGTAGCCCCACACACCTGGGGGCTGCAGGCTTTCCTGCTGCCTTCAGCCTCAAAACCACCCTTTCCCACTTGGCGCCGCGCCAGGCACAGAAATGGCCATATGTCTAGAGATTGGTCCCACGCCCAAAGAGCCAGCAGGGAAAACTATGCCTTCTTCTAAAGCTCTTTGGGAACCGCTTGCGTAGCCCCACACACCTTGGGGCTGCAGGCTTTCCTGCTGCCTTCAGCCTCAAAACCACCCTTTCCCACTTGGTGCTGCGCCAGGCACAAAAATGGCCATATGTCTGGAGATTGGTCCCACGCCCAAAGAGCCAGCAGGGAAAACTATGCCTTGTTCTAAAGCTCTTTGGGAACCGCTTGCGTAGCCCCACACACCTGGGGGCTGCAGGCTTTCCTGCTGCCTTCAGCCTCAACACCACCCTTTCCCACTTGGTGCTGCGCCAGGCACAAAAATGGCCATATGTCTGGAGACTGGTCCCACGCCCAAAGAGCCAGCAGGGAAAACTATGTCTTGTTCTAAAGCTCTTTGGGAACCGCTTGCGTAGCCCCACACAGCTGGGGGCTGCAGGCCTTCCCGCTGCTTTCAGCCTCAAAACCACCCTTTCCCACTTGGCGCCGCGCCAGGCACAAAAATGGCCATATGTCTGGTGATGGGTCCCACGCCCAAAGAGCCAGCAGGGAAAACTATGCCTTGTTCTAAAGCTCTTTGGGAACCGCTTGCGTAGCCCCACACACCTGGGGGCTGCAGGCTTTCCTGCTGCCTTCAGCCTCAAAACCACCCTTTCCCACTTGGCGCCAAGCCAGGCACAAAAATGGCCATATGTCTGGTGATGGGTCCCACGCCCAAAGAGCCAGCAGGGAAAACTATGCCTTGTTCTAAAGCTCTTTGGCAACCGCTTGCGTAGCCCCACACACCTGGGGGCTGCAGGCTTTCCTGCTGCCTTCAGCCTCAAAACCACCCTTTCCCACTTGGCGCCGCGCCACGCACAAAAATGGCCATATGTCTGGAGATTGGTCCCACGCGCAAAGAGCCAGCAGGGAAAACTATGCCTTGTTCTAAAGCTCTTTGGGAACCGCTTGCGTAGCCCCACACACCTGGGGGCTGCAGGCTTTCCTGCTGCCTTCAGCCTCAACACCACCCTTTCCCACTTGGTGCTGCGCCAGGCACAAAAATGGCCATATGTCTGGAGACTGGTCCCACGCCCAAAGAGCCAGCAGGGAAAACTATGCCTTGTTCTAAAGCTCTTTGGGAACCGCTTGCGTAGCCCCACAGACCTGGGGGCTGCAGGCTTTCCTGCTGCCTTCAGCCTCAAAACCACCCTTTCCCACTTGGCGCCAAGCCAGGCACAAAAATGGCCATATGTCTGGTGATGGGTCCCACGCCCAAAGAGCCAGCAGGGAAAACTATGCCTTCTTCTAAAGCTCTTTGGGAACCGCTTGCGTAGCCCCACACACCTGGGGGCCGCAGGCTTTCCTGCTGCCTTCAGCCTCAACACCACCCTTTCCCACTTGGTGCCGCGCCAGGCACAAAAATGGCCATATGTCTGGAGACTGGTCCCACGCCCAAAGAGCCAGCAGGGAAAACTATGCCTTGTTCTAAAGCTCTTTGGGAACCGCTTGCGTAGCCCCACACACCTTGGGGCTGCAGGCTTTCCTGCTGCCTTCAGCCTCAAAACCACCCTTTCCCACTTGGCGCCGCGCCACGCACAAAAATGGCCATATGTCTGGAGACTGGTCCCACGCCCAAAGAGCCAGCAGGGAAAACTATGCCTTGTTGTAAAACTCTTTGGGAACCGCTTGCGTAGCCCCACACACCTGGGGGCTGCAGGCTTTCCTGCTGCCTTCAGCCTCAAAACCACCCTTTCCCACTTGGCGCCGCGCCAGGCACAGAAATGGCCATATGTCTAGAGATTGGTCCCACGCCCAAGAGCCAGCAGGGAAAACTATGCTTGTTTTAAAGCTCTTTGGGAACAGCTTGCGTAGCCCCACACACCTGGGGGCTGCAGGCTTTCCTGCTGCCTTCAGCCTCAAAACAACCCTTTCCAACTTGGCGCCGCTCCAGGCCCAAAAATGGCCATATGTCTGGAGACTGGTCCCACGCCCAAAGAGCCAGCAGGGAAAACTATGCCTTGTTCTAAAGCTCTTTGGGAACCGCTTGCGTAGCCCCACACACCTTGGGGCTGCAGGCTTTCCTGGTGCCTTCAGCCTCAACACCACCCTTTCCCACTTGGTGCTGCGCCAGGCACAAAAATGGCCATATGTCTGGACATTGGTCCCACGCCCAAAGAGCCAGCAGGGAAAACTATGCCTTGTTCTAAAGCTCTTTGGGAACCGCTTGCGTAGCCCCACACACCTGGGGGCTGCAGGCTTTCCTGCTGCCTTCAGCCTCAAAACAACCCTTTCCCTCTTCGTGCCGCGCCAGGCACAAAAATGGCCATATGTCTGGTGATGGGTCCCACGCCCAAAGAGCCAGCAGGGAAAACTATGCCTTGTTCTAAAGCTCTTTGGCAACCGCTTGCGTAGCCCCACACACCTGGGGGCTGCAGGCTTTCCTGCTGCCTTCAGCCTCAAAACCACCCTTTCCCACTTCGCGCCGCGCCAGGCACAAAAATGGCCATATGTCTGGAGATTGGTCCCATGCCCAAAGACCCAGCAGTGGAAACTATGCCTTGTTCTAAAGCTCTTTGGGAACCGCTTGCGTAGCCCCACACACCTGGGGGCTGCAGGCTTTCCTGCTGCCTTCAGCCTCAAAACCACCCTTTCCCACTTGGCGCAACGCCAGGCACAGAAATGGCCATATGTCTGGTGATGGGTCCCACGCCCAAAGATCCAGCAGCGAAAACTATGCCTTGTTCTAAAGCTCTTTGGGAACCGCTTGCGTAGCCCCACACACCTGGGGGCTGCAGGCTTTCCTGCTGCCTTCAGCCTCAACACCACCCTTTCCCACTTGGCGCCGCGCCACGCACAAAAATGGCCATATGTCTGGAGACTGGTCCCACGCCCAAAGAGCCAGCAGGGAAAACTATGCCTTGTTGTAAAACTCTTTGGGAACCGCTTGCGTAGCCCCACACACCTGGGGGCTGCAGGCTTTCCTGCTGCCTTCAGCCTCAAAACCACCCTTTCCCACTTGGCGCCGCGCCACGCACAAAAATGGCCATATGTCTGGAGACTGGTCCCACGCCCAAACAGCCAGCAGGGAAAACTATGCCTTGTTGTAAAACTCTTTGGGAACCGCTTGCGTAGCCCCACACACCTGGGGGCTGCAGGCTTTCCTGCTGCCTTCAGCCTCAAAACCACCCTTTCCCACTTGGCGCCGCGCCAGGCACAGAAATGGCCATATGTCTGGAGACTGGTCCCATGCCCAAAGAGCCAGCAGGGAAAACTATGCCTTCTTCTAAAGCTCTTTGGGAACCGGTTGCGTAGCCCCACACACCTGGGGGCTGCAGGCTTTCCTGCTGCCTTCAGCCTCAAAACCACCCTTTCCCACTTGGTGCTGCGCCAGGCACAAAAATGGCCATATGTCTGGAGACTGGTCCGACGCCCAAAGATCCAGCAGGGAAAACTATGCCTTGTTCTAAAGCTCTTTGGGAACCGCTTGCGTAGCCCCACACACCTGGGGGCTGCAGGCTTTCCTGCTGCCTTCAGCCTCAAAACCACCCTTTCCCACTTGGCGCCGCGCCACGCACAAAAATGGCCATATGTCTGGAGACTGGTCCCACGCCCAAAGAGCCAGCAGGGAAAACTATGCCTTGTTGTAAAACTCTTTGGGAACCGCTTGCGTAGCCCCACACACCTGGGGGCTGCAGGCTTTCCTGCTGCCTTCAGCCTCAAAACCACCCTTTCCCACTTGGCGCCGCGCCACGCACAAAAATGGCCATATGTCTGGAGACTGGTCCCACGCCCAAAGAGCCAGCAGGGAAAACTATGCCTTGTTGTAAAACTCTTTGGGAACCGCTTGCGTAGCCCCACACACCTGGGGGCTGCAGGCTTTCCTGCTGCCTTCAGCCTCAA
The DNA here is from genome assembly GCF_964199755.1 of Larus michahellis. NCBI lineage: Eukaryota > Metazoa > Chordata > Aves > Charadriiformes > Laridae > Larus > Larus michahellis. Next base: position 237,429 of record NC_133906.1, on the reverse strand, counting down.
AACCACCCTTTCCCACTTGGCGCCGCGCCAGGCACAGAAATGGCCATATGTCTAGAGATTGGTCCCACGCCCAAAGAGCCAGCAGGGAAAACTATGCTTGTTTTAAAGCTCTTTGGGAACCGCTTGCGTAGCCCCACACACCTGGGGGCTGCAGGCTTTCCTGCTGCCTTCAGCCTCAAAACCACCCTTTCCCACTTGGCGCCACGCCAGGCACAAAAATGGCCATATCTGGAGATTGGTCCCACGCCCAAAGAGCCAGCAGGGAAAACTATGCCTTGTTCTAAAGCTCTTTGGGAACCGCTTGTGTAGCCCCACACACCTGGGGGCTGCAGGCTTTCCTGCTGCCTTCAGCATCAAAACCACCCAGTTACTCTTGGTACTGCGCCAGGCAAAAAAATGTCCATATGTCTGGACATTGGTCCCACGCCCAAAGAGCCAGCAGGGAAAACTATGCCTTGTTCTAAAGCTCTTTGGGAACCGCTTGCGTAGCCCCACACACCTGGGAGCTGCAGGCTTTCCTGCTGCCTTCAGCCTCAAAACCACCCTTTCCCACTTGGCGCAGCACAAGGCACAGAAATTGCCATATGTCTAGATATTGGTCCCACGCCCAAAGAGCCAGCAGGGAAAACTATGCTTGTTTTAAAGCTCTTTGGGTACCGCTTGCGTAGCCCGAAACACCTTGGGACTGCAGGCTTTCCTGCTGCCTTCAGCCTGAAAACCACCCTTTCCCACTTGGCGCCGCGCCAGGCACAAAAATGGCTATATGTCTGGAGATTGGTCCCATGCCCAAAGACCCAGCAGTGGAAACTATGCCTTGTTCTAAAGCTCTTTGGGAACCGCTTGCGTAGCCCCACACACCTGGGGGCTGCAGGCTTTCCTGCTGCCTTCAGCCTCAAAACCACCTTTTCCCACTTGGCGCAGCACAAGGCACAAAAATGGCCATATGTCTGGAGACTGGTCCCACGCCCAAAGAGCCAGCAGGGAAAACTATGCCTTGTTCTAAAACTCTTTGGGAACCGCTTGCGTAGCCCCACACACCTGGGGGCTGCAGGCTTTCCTGCTGCCTTCAGCCTCAAAACCACCCTTTCCCACTTGGCGCCGCGCCACGCACAAAAATGGCCATATGTCTGGAGACTGGTCCCACGCCCAAAGAGCCAGCAGGTACAACTATGCCTTGTTGTAAAACTCTTTGGGAACCGCTTGCGTAGCCCCACACACCTGGGGGCTGCAGGCTTTCCTGCTGCCTTCAGCCTCAAAACCACCCTTTCCCACTTGGCGCCGCGCCAGGCACAGAAATGTCCATATGTCTAGAGATTGGTCCCACGCCCAAAGAGCCAGCAGGGAAAACTATGCTTGTTTTAAAGCTCTTTGGGAACCGCTTGCGTAGCCCGAAACACCTTGGGGCTGCAGGCTTTCCTGCTGCCTTCAGCCTCAAAACCACCCTTTCCCACTTGGCACAGCGCCAGGCACAAAAATGGCCATATGTCTGGAGATTGGTCCCACGCCCAAAGAGCCAGCAGGGAAAACTATGCCTTGTTCTAAAGCTCTTTGGGAACCGCTTGCGTAGCCCCACACACCTGGGGGCTGCAGGCTTTCCTGCTGCCTTCAGCCTCAAAACCACCCAATTACTCTTGGTACTGCGCCAGGCAAAAAAATGTCCATATGTCTGGACATTGGTCCCACGCCCAAAGAGCCAGCAGGGAAAACTATGCCTTGTTCTAAAGCTCTTTGGGAACCGCTTGCGTAGCCCCACACACCTGGGGGCTGCAGGCTTTCCTGCTGCCTTCAGCCTCAAAACCACCCTTTCCCACTTGGCGCAGCACAAGGCACAGAAATTGCCATATGTCTAGAGACTGGTCCCACGCCCAAAGACCCAGCAGGGAAAACTATGCTTGTTTTAAAGCTCTTTGGGTACCGCTTGCGTAGCCCCACACACCTGGGGGCTGCAGGCTTTCCTGCTGCCTTCAGCCTCAAAACCACCCTTTCCCACTTGGCGACGTGCCAGGCACAAAAATGGCCATATGTCTGGAGATTGGTCCCATGCCCAAAGACCCAGCAGTGGAAACTATGCCCTGTTCTAAAGCTCTTTGGGAACCGCTTGCGTAGCCCCACACACCTGGGGGCTGCAGACTTTCCTGCTGCCTTCAGCCTCAAAACCACCTTTTCCCACTTGGCGCAGCACAAGGCATAAAAATGGCCATATGTCTGGAGACTGGTCCCACGCCCAAAGAGCCAGCAGGGAAAACTATGCCTTGTTGTAAAACTCTGTGGGAACCGCTTGCGTAGCCCCACAGACCTGCGGGCTGCAGGCTTTCCTGCTGCCTTCAGCCTCAAAACCACCCTTTCCCACTTGGCGCCGCGCCAGGCACAGAAATGGCCATATGTCTAGAGATTGGTCCCACGCCCAAAGAGCCAGCAGGGAAAACTATGCTTGTTTTAAAGCTCTTTGGGAACCGCTTGCGTAGCCCCACACACCTTGGGGCTGCAGGCTTTCCTGCTGCCTTCAGCCTCAAAACCACCCTTTCCCACTTGGCACAGCGCCAGGCACAAAAATGGCCATATGTCTGGAGACTGGTCCCACGCCCAAAGAGCCAGCAGGGAAAACTATGCCTTGTTCTAAAGCTCTTTGGGAACCGCTTGCGTAGCCCCACACACCTTGGGGCTGCAGGCTTTCCTGGCGCCTTCAGCCTCAACACCACCCTTTCCCACTTGGTGCTGCGCCAGGCACAAAAATGGCCATATGTCTGGAGACTGGTCCCACGCCCAAACAGCCAGCAGGGAAAACTATGCCTTGTTGTAAAACTCTTTGGGAACCGCTTGCGTAGCCCCACACACCTGGGGGCTGCAGGCTTTCCTGCTGCCTTCAGCCTCAAAACCACCCTTTCCCACTTGGCGCCGCGCCAGGCACAGAAATGGCCATATGTCTAGAGATTGGTCCCATGCCCAAAGAGCCAGCAGGGAAAACTATGCCTTGTTCTAAAGCTCTTTGGGAACCGCTTGCGTAGCCCCACACACCTGGGGGCTGCAGGCTTTCCTGCTGCCTTCAGCCTCAAAACAACCCTTTCCCTCTTCGTGCCGCGCCAGGCACAAAAATGGCCATATGTCTGGTGATGGGTCCCACGCCCAAATAGCCAGCAGGGAAAACTATGCCTTGTTCTAAAGCTCTTTGGCCACCGCTTGCGTAGCCCCACACACCTGGGGGCTGCAGGCTTTCCTGCTGCCTTCATCCTCAAAAACCACCCTTTCCCACTTGGCGCCGCGCCAGGCACAAAAATGGCCATATGTCTGGAGATTGGTCCCATGCGCAAAGACCCAGCAGTGGAAACTATGCCTTGTTCTAAAGCTCTTTGGGAACCGCTTGCGTAGCCCCACACACCTGGGGGCTGCAGGCTTTCCTGCTGCCTTCAGCCTCAAAACCACCCTTTCCCTCTTGGCGCCGCGCCAGGCACAAAAATGGCCATATGTCTGGAGATTGGTCCCTGCCCAAAGACCCAGCAGTGGAAACTATGCCTTGTTCTAAAGCTCTTTGGGAACCGCTTGCGTAGCCCCACACACCTGGGGGCTGCAGGCTTTCCTGCTGCCTTCAGCCTCAAAATCACCCTTTCCCACTTGGCGCAACGCCAGGCACAGAAATGGCCATATGTCTGGTGATGGGTCCCACGCCCAAAGATCCAGCAGCGAAAACTATGCCTTGTTCTAAAGCTCTTTGGGAACCGCTTGCGTAGCCCCACACACCTGGGGGCTGCAGGCTTTCCTGCTGCCTTCATCCTCAACACCACCCTTTCCCACTTGGCGCCGCGCCACGCACAAAAATGGCCATATGTCTGGAGACTGGTCCCACGCCCAAAGAGCCAGCAGGGAAAACTATGCCTTGTTGTAAAACTCTTTGGGAACCGCTTGCGTAGCCCCACACACCTGGGGGCTGCAGGCTTTCCTGCTGCCTTCAGCCTCAAAACCACCCTTTCCCACTTGGCGTCGCGCCAGGCACAGAAATGGCCATATGTCTAGAGATTGGTCCCACGCCCAAAGAGCCAGCAGGGAAAACTATGCTTGTTTTAAAGCTCTTTGGGAACCGCTTGCGTAGCCCCACACACCTGGGGGCTGCAGGCTTTCCTGCTGCCTTCAGCCTCAAAACCACCCTTTCCAACTTGGCGCCGCGCCACGCACAAAAATGGCCATATGTCTGGAGACTTGTCCCACGCCAAAAGAGCCAGAAGGGAAAACTATGCCTTGTTCTAAAGCTCTTTGGGAACCGCTTGCGTAGCCCCACAGACCTTGGGGCTGCAGGCTTTCCTGGCGCCTTCAGCCTCAACACCACCCTTTCCCACTTGGTGCTGCGCCAGGCACAAAAATGGCCATATGTCTGGAGACTGGTCCCACGCCCAAAGAGCCAGCAGGGAAAACTATGCCTTGTTCTAAAGCTCTTTGGGAACCGCTTGCGTAGACCCACACACCTGGGGGCTGCAGGCTTTCCTGCTGCCTTCAGCCTCAAAACCACCCTTTCCCACTTGGCGCAGCGCCAGGCACAAAAATGGCCATATGTCTGGAGACTAGTCCCATGCCCAAACAGCCAGCAGGGAAAACTATGCCTTGTTCTAAAGCTCTTTGGGAACCGCTTGCGTAGCCCCACACACCTGGGGGCTGCAGGCTTTCCTGCTGCCTTCAGCCTCAAAACCACCCTTTCCCACTTGGCGCCGCGCCAGGCACAAAAATGGCCATATGTCTGGAGATTGGTCCCATGCCCAAAGACCCAGCAGTGGAAACTATGCCTTGTTCTAAAGCTCTTTGGGAACCGCTTGCGTAGCCCCACACACCTGGGGGCTGCAGGCTTTCCTGCTGCCTTCAGCCTCAAAACCACCCTTTCCCACTTGGCGCCGCGCCACGCACAAAAATGGCCATATGTCTGGAGACTGGTCCCACGCCCAAACAGCCAGCAGGGAAAACTATGCCTTGTTGTAAAACTCTTTGGGAACCGCTTGCGTAGCCCCACACACCTGGGGGCTGCAGGCTTTCCTGCTGCCTTCAGCCTCAAAACCACCCTTTCCCACTTGGCGCCGCGCCAGGCACAGAAATGGCCATATGTCTAGAGATTGGTCCCACGCCCAAAGAGCCAGCAGGGAAAACTATGCTTGTTTTAAAGCTCTTTGGGAACCGCTTGCGTAGCCCCACACACCTGGGGGCTGCAGGCTTTCCTGCTGCCTTCAGCCTCAAAACCACCCTTTCCAACTTGGCGCCGCTCCAGGCCCAAATATGGCCATATGTCTGGAGACTGGTCCCACGCCCAAAGAGCCAGCAGGGAAAACTATGCCTTGTTCTAAAGCTCTTTGGCAACCGCTTGCGTAGCCCCACACACCTTGGGGCTGCAGGCTTTCCTGGCGCCTTCAGCCTCAACACCACCCTTTCCCACTTGGTGCTGCGCCAGGCACAAAAATGGCCATATGTCTGGAGACTGCTCCGACGCCCAAAGAGCCAGCAGGGAAAACTATGCCTTGTTCTAAAGCTCTTTGGGAACCGCTTGCGTAGCCCCACACACCTGGGGGCTGCAGGCTTTCCTGCTGCCTTCAGCCTCAAAACAACCCTTTCCCTCTTCGTGCCGCGCCAGGCACAAAAATGGCCATATGTCTGGTGATGGGTCCCACGCCCAAAGAGCCAGCAGGGAAAACTATGCCTTGTTCTAAAGCTCTTTGGCAACCGCTTGCGTAGCCCCACACACCTGGGGGCTGCAGGCTTTCCTGCTGCCTTCAGCCTCAACACCACCCTTTCCCACTTGGCGCCGCGCCAGGCACAAAAATGGCCATATGTCTGGAGATTGGTCCCATGCCCAAAGACCCAGCAGTGGAAACTATACCTTGTTCTAAAGCTCTTTGGGAACCGCTTGCGTAGCCCCACACACCTGGGGGCTGCAGGCTTTCCTGCTGCCTTCAGCCTCAAAATCACCCTTTCCCACTTGGCGCAACGCCAGGCACAGAAATGGGCATATGTCTGGTGATGGGTCCCACGCCCAAAGATCCAGCAGCGAAAACTATTCCTTGTTCTAAAGCTCTTTGGGAACCGCTTGCGTAGCCCCACACACCTGGGGGCTGCAGGCTTTCCTGCTGCCTTCAGCCTCAAAACCACCCTTTCCCACGTGGCGCCGCGCCACGCACAAAAATGGCCATATGTCTGGAGACTGGTCCCACGCCCAAAGAGCCAGCAGGGAAAACTATGCCTTGTTGTAAAACTCTTTGGGAACCGCTTGCGTAGCCCCACACACGTGGGGGCTGCAGGCTTTCCTGCTGCCTTCAGCCTCAAAACCACGCTTTCCCACTTGGCGCCGCGCCACGCACAAAAATGGCCATATGTCTGGAGACTGGTCCCACGCCCAAACAGCCAGCAGGGAAAACTATGCCTTGTTGTAAAACTCTTTGGGAACCGCTTGAGTAGCCCCACACACCTGGGGGCTGCAGGCTTTCCTGCTGCCTTCAGCCTCAAAACCACCCTTTCCCACTTGGCGCAGCGCCAGGCACAGAAATGGCCATATGTCTAGAGATTGGTCCCACGCCCAAAGAGCCAGCAGGGAAAACTATGATTGTTTTAAAGCTCTTTGGGAACCGCTTGCGTAGCCCCACACACCTTGGGGCTGCAGGCTTTCCTGCTGCCTTCAGCCTCAACACCACCCTTTCCCACTTGGTGCTGCGCCAGGCACAAAAATGGCCATATGTCTGGAGACTGGTCCCACGCCCAAATAGCCAGCAGGGAAAACTATGCCTTGTTCTAAAGCTCTTTGGCAACCGCTTGCGTAGCCCCACACACCTGGGGGCTGCAGGCTTTCCTGCTGCCTTCATCCTCAAAAACCACCCTTTCCCACTTGGCGCCGCGCCAGGCACAAAAATGGCCATATGTCTGGAGATTGGTCCCATGCCCAAAGACCCAGCAGTGGAAACTATGCCTTGTTCTAAAGCTCTTTGGGAACCGCTTGCGTAGCCCCACACACCTGGGGGCTGCAGGCTTTCCTGCTGCCTTCAGCCTCAAAACCACCCTTTCCCACTTGGCACAGCGCCAGGCCCAAAAATGGCCATATGTCTGGAGACTGGTCCCACGCCCAAACAGCCAGCAGGGAAAACTATGCCTTGTTGTAAAACTCTTTGGGAACCGCTTGAGTAGCCCCACACACCTGGGGGCTGCAGGCTTTCCTGCTGCCTTCAGCCTCAAAACCACCCTTTCCCACTTGGCGCCGCGCCAGGCACAAAAATGGCCATATGTCTAGAGATTGGTCCCACGCCCAAAGAGCCAGCAGGGAAAACTATGCCTTGTTCTAAAGCTCTTTGGGAACCGCTTGCGTAGCCCCACACACCTGGGGGCTGCAGGCTTTCCTGCTGCCTTCAGCCTCAAAACAACCCTTTCCCTCTTCGTGCCGCGCCAGGCACCAAAATGGCCATATGTCTGTCGATGGGTCCCACGCCCAAATAGCCAGCAGGGAAAACTATGCCTTGTTCTAAAGCTCTTTGGCAACCGCTTGCGTAGCCCCACACACCTGGGGGCTGCAGGCTTTCCTGCTGCCTTCATCCTCAAAAACCACCCTTTCCCACTTGGCGCCGCGCCAGGCACAAAAATGGCCATATGTCTGGAGATTGGTCCCATGCCCAAAGACCCAGCAGTGGAAACTATGCCTTGTTCTAAAGCTCTTTGGGAACCGCTTGCGTAGCCCCACACACCTTGGGGCTGCAGGCTTTCCTGCTGCCTTCAGCCTCAAAATCACCCTTTCCCACTTGGCGCAACGCCAGGCACAGAAATGGCCATATGTCTGGTGATGGGTCCCACGCCCAAAGATCCAGCAGGGAAAACTATGCCTTGTTCTAAAGCTCTTTGGGAACCGCTTGCGTAGCCCCACACACCTTGGGGCTGCAGGCTTTCCTGCTGCCTTCAGCCTCAAAACCACCCTTTCCACTTGGCACCGCTCCAGGCCCAAAAATGGCCATATGTCTGGAGACTGGTCCCACGCCCAAAGAGCCAGCAGGGAAAACTATGCCTTGTTCTAAAGCTCTTTGGGAACTGCTTGCGTAGCCCCACAGACCTGGGGGCTGCAGGCTTTCCTGGCGCCTTCAGCCTCAACACCACCCTTTCCCACTTGGTGCTGTGCCAGGCACAAAAATGGCCATATGTCTGGAGACTGGTCCCACGCCCAAAGAGCCAGCAGGGAAAACTATGCCTTGTTCTAAAGCTCTTTGGGAACCGCTTGCGTAGCCCCACACACCTGGGGGCTGCAGGCTTTCCTGCTGCCTTCAGCCTCAAAACAACCCTTTCCCTCTTCGTGCCGCGCCAGGCACAAAAATGGCCATATGTCTGGTGATGGGTCCCACGCCCAAAGAGCCAGCAGGGAAAACTATGCCTTGTTCTAAAGCTCTTTCGCAACCGCTTGCGTAGCCCCACACACCTGGGGGCTGCAGGCTTTCCTGCTGCCTTCATCCTCAAAACCACCCTTTCCCACTTGGCGCCGCGCCAGGCACAGAAATGGCCATATGTCTGGAGATTGGTCCCATGCCCAAAGACCCAGCAGTGGAAACTATGCCTTGTTCTAAAGCTCTTTGGGAACCGCTTGCGTAGCCCCACACACCTTGGGGCTGCAGGCTTTCCTGCTGCCTTCAGCCTCAAAACCACCCTTTCCAACTTGGTGCTGCGCCAGGCCCAAAAATGGCCATATGTCTGGAGATTGGTCCCACGCCCAAAGAGCCAGCAGGGAAAACTATGCCTTGTTCTAAAGCTCTTTGGCAACCGCTTGCGTAGCCCCACACACCTGGGGGCTGCAGGCTTTCCTGCTGCCTTCAGCCTCAAAACCACCCTTTCCCTCTTCGTGCCGCGCCAGGCACAAAAATGGCCATATGTCTGGTGATGGGTCCCAAGCCCAGAGAGCCAGCAGGGAAAACTATGCCTTGTTCTAAAGCTCTTTGGCAACCGCTTGCGTAGCCCCACACACCTGGGGGCTGCAGGCTTTCCTGCTGCCTTCAGCCTCAACACCACCCTTTCCCACTTGGCGCCGCGCCAGGCACAAAAATGGCCATATGTCTGGAGATTGGTCCCATGCCCAAAGACCCAGCAGTGGAAACTATACCTTGTTCTAAAGCTCTTTGGGAACCGCTTGCGTAGCCCCACACACCTGGGGGCTGCAGGCTTTCCTGCTGCCTTCAGCCTCAAAATCACCCTTTCCCACTTGGCGCAACGCCAGGCACAGAAATGGGCATATGTCTGGTGATGTGTCCCACGCCCAAAGATCCAGCAGCGAAAACTATTCCTTGTTCTAAAGCTCTTTGGGAACCGCTTGCGTAGCCCCACACACCTGGGGGCTGCAGGCTTTCCTGCTGCCTTCAGCCTCAAAACCACCCTTTCCCACGTGGCGCCGCGCCACGCACAAAAATGGCCATATGTCTGGAGACTGGTCCCACGCCCAAAGAGCCAGCAGGGAAAACTATGCCTTGTTGTAAAACTCTTTGGGAACCGCTTGCGTAGCCCCACACACCTGGGGGCTGCAGGCTTTCCTGCTGCCTTCAGCCTCAAAACCACGCTTTCCCACTTGGCGCCGCGCCAGGCCCAAAAATGGCCATATGTCTGGAGACTGGTCCCACGCCCAAACAGCCAGCAGGGAAAACTATGCCTTGTTGTAAAACTCTTTGGGAACCGCTTGAGTAGCCCCACACACCTGGGGGCTGCAGGCTTTCCTGCTGCCTTCAGCCTCAAAACCACCCTTTCCCACTTGGCGCAGCGCCAGGCACAGAAATGGTCATATGTCTAGAGATTGGTCCCACGCCCAAAGAGCCAGCAGGGAAAACTATGATTGTTTTAAAGCTCTTTGGGAACCGCTTGCGTAGCCCCACACACCTTGGGGCTGCAGGCTTTCCTGCTGCCTTCAGCCTCAACACCACCCTTTCCCACTTGGTGCTGCGCCAGGCACAAAAATGGCCATATGTCTGGAGACTGGTCCCACGCCCAAAGAGCCAGCAGGGAAAACTATGCCTTGTTCTAAAGCTCTTTGGCAACCGCTTGCGTAGCCCCACACACCTGGGGGCTGCAGGCTTTCCTGCTGCCTTCATCCTCAAAAACCACCCTTTCCCACTTGGCGCCGCGCCAGGCACAAAAATGGCCATATGTCTGGAGATTGGTCCCATGCCCAAAGACCCAGCAGTGGAAACTATGCCTTGTTCTAAAGCTCTTTGGGAACCGCTTGCGTAGCCCCACACACCTTGGGGCTGCAGGCTTTCCTGCTGCCTTCAGCCTCAAAACCACCCTTTCCAACTTGGTGCTGCGCCAGGCACAAAAATGGCCATATGTCTGGAGACTGGTCCCACGCCCAAAGAGCCAGCAGGGAAAACTATGCCTTGTTCTAAAGCTCTTTGGCAACCGCTTGCGTAGCCCCACACACCTGGGGGCTGCAGGCTTTCCTGCTGCCTTCAGCCTCAAAACCACCCTTTCCCTCTTCGTGCCGCGCCAGGCACAAAAATGGCCATATGTCTGGTGATGGGTCCCAAGCCCAGAGAGCCAGCAGGGAAAACTATGCCTTGTTCTAAAGCTCTTTGGCAACCGCTTGCGTAGCCCCACACACCTGGGGGCTGCAGGCTTTCCTGCTGCCTTCAGCCTCAACACCACCCTTTCCCACTTGGCGCCGCGCCAGGCACAAAAATGGCCATATGTCTGGAGATTGGTCCCATGCCCAAAGACCCAGCAGTGGAAACTATACCTTGTTCTAAAGCTCTTTGGGAACCGCTTGCGTAGCCCCACACACCTGGGGGCTGCAGGCTTTCCTGCTGCCTTCAGCCTCAAAATCACCCTTTCCCACTTGGCGCAACGCCAGGCACAGAAATGGGCATATGTCTGGTGATGTGTCCCACGCCCAAAGATCCAGCAGCGAAAACTATTCCTTGTTCTAAAGCTCTTTGGGAACCGCTTGCGTAGCCCCACACACCTGGGGGCTGCAGGCTTTCCTGCTGCCTTCAGCCTCAAAACCACCCTTTCCCACGTGGCGCCGCGCCACGCACAAAAATGGCCATATGTCTGGAGACTGGTCCCACGCCCAAAGAGCCAGCAGGGAAAACTATGCCTTGTTGTAAAACTCTTTGGGAACCGCTTGCGTAGCCCCACACACCTGGGGGCTGCAGGCTTTCCTGCTGCCTTCAGCCTCAAAACCACGCTTTCCCACTTGGCGCCGCGCCAAGCACAAAAATGGCCATATGTCTGGAGACTGGTCCCACGCCCAAACAGCCAGCAGGGAAAACTATGCCTTGTTGTAAAACTCTTTGGGAACCGCTTGAGTAGCCCCACACACCTGGGGGCTGCAGGCTTTCCTGCTGCCTTCAGCCTCAAAACCACCCTTTCCCACTTGGCGCAGCGCCAGGCACAGAAATGGTCATATGTCTAGAGATTGGTCCCACGCCCAAAGAGCCAGCAGGGAAAACTATGATTGTTTTAAAGCTCTTTGGGAACCGCTTGCGTAGCCCCACACACCTGGGGGCTGCAGGCTTTCCTGCTGCCTTCAGCCTCAAAACCACCCTTTCCCACTTGGCGCCGCGCCACGCACAAAAATGGCCATATGTCTGGAGACTGGTCCCACGCCCAAACAGCCAGCAGGGAAAACTATGCCTTGTTGTAAAACTCTTTGGGAACCGCTTGAGTAGCCCCACACACCTGGGGGCTGCAGGCTTTCCTGCTGCCTTCAGCCTCAAAACCACCCTTTCCCACTTGGCGCCGCGCCAGGCACAAAAATGGCCATATGTCTAGAGATTGGTCCCACGCCCAAAGAGCCAGCAGGGAAAACTATGCCTTGTTCTAAAGCTCTTTGGGAACCGCTTGCGTAGCCCCACACACCTGGGGGCTGCAGGCTTTCCTGCTGCCTTCAGCCTCAAAACAACCCTTTCCCTCTTCGTGCCGCGCCAGGCACCAAAATGGCCATATGTCTGTCGATGGGTCCCACGCCCAAATAGCCAGCAGGGAAAACTATGCCTTGTTCTAAAGCTCTTTGGCAACCGCTTGCGTAGCCCCACACACCTGGGGGCTGCAGGCTTTCCTGCTGCCTTCATCCTCAAAAACCACCCTTTCCCACTTGGCGCCGCGCCAGGCACAAAAATGGCCATATGTCTGGAGATTGGTCCCATGCCCAAAGACCCAGCAGTGGAAACTATGCCTTGTTCTAAAGCTCTTTGGGAACCGCTTGCGTAGCCCCACACACCTGGGGGCTGCAGGCTTTCCTGCTGCCTTCAGCCTCAAAATCACCCTTTCCCACTTGGCGCAACGCCAGGCACAGAAATGGCCATATGTCTGGTGATGGGTCCCAAGCCCAAAGATCCAGCAGGGAAAACTATGCCTTGTTCTAAAGCTCTTTGGGAACCGCTTGCGTAGCCCCACACACCTTGGGGCTGCAGGCTTTCCTGCTGCCTTCAGCCTCAAAACCACCCTTTCCCACTTGGCGCCGCGCCACGCACAAAAATGGCCAAATGTCTGGAGACTGGTCCCACGCCCAAAGAGCCAGCAGGGAAAACTATGCCTTGTTGTAAAACTCTTTGGGAACCGCTTGCGTAGCCCCACACACCTGGGGGCTGCAGGCTTTCCTGCTGCCTTCAGCCTCAAAACCACCCTTTCCCACTTGGCACCGCTCCAGGCCCAAAAATGGCCATATGTCTGGAGACTGGTCCCACGCCCAAAGAGCCAGCAGGGAAAACTATGCCTTGTTCTAAAGCTCTTTGGGAACCGCTTGCGTAGCCCCACACACCTGGGGGCTGCAGGCTTTCCTGGCGCCTTCAGCCTCAACACCACCCTTTCCCACTTGGTGCTGTGCCAGGCACAAAAATGGCCATATGTCTGGAGACTGGTCCCACGCCCAAAGAGCCAGCAGGGAAAACTATGCCTTGTTCTAAAGCTCTTTGGGAACCGCTTGCGTAGCCCCACACACCTGGGGGCTGCAGGCTTTCCTGCTGCCTTCAGCCTCAAAACAACCCTTTCCCTCTTCGTGCCGCGCCAGGCACAAAAATGGCCATATGTCTGGTGATGGGTCCCACGCCCAAAGAGCCAGCAGGGAAAACTATGCCTTGTTCTAAAGCTCTTTCGCAACCGCTTGCGTAGCCCCACACACCTGGGGGCTGCAGGCTTTCCTGCTGCCTTCATCCTCAAAACCACCCTTTCCCACTTGGCGCCGCGCCAGGCACAGAAATGGCCATATGTCTGGAGATTGGTCCCATGCCCAAAGACCCAGCAGTGGAAACTATGCCTTGTTCTAAAGCTCTTTGGGAACCGCTTGCGTAGCCCCACACACCTTGGGGCTGCAGGCTTTCCTGCTGCCTTCAGCCTCAAAACCACCCTTTCCAACTTGGTGCTGCGCCAGGCCCAAAAATGGCCATATGTCTGGAGACTGGTCCCACGCCCAAAGAGCCAGCAGGGAAAACTATGCCTTGTTCTAAAGCTCTTTGGGAACCGCTTGCGTAGCCCCACACACCTGGGGGCTGCAGGCTTTCCTGCTGCCTTCAGCCTCAAAACCACCCTTTCCCTCTTCGTGCCGCGCCAGGCACAAAAATGGCCATATGTCTGGTGATGGGTCCCAAGCCCAGAGAGCCAGCAGGGAAAACTATGCCTTCTTCTAAAGCTCTTTGGCAACCGCTTGCGTAGCCCCACACACCTGGGGGCTGCAGGCTTTCCTGCTGCCTTCAGCCTCAAAACCACCCTTTCCCACTTGGCGCCGCGCCAGGCACAGAAATGGCCATATGTCTAGAGATTGGTCCCACGCCCAAAGAGTCAGCAGGGAAAACTATGCTTGTTTTAAAGCTCTTTGGGAACCGCTTGCGTAGCCCCACACACCTTGGGGCTGCAGGCTTTCCTGCTGCCTTCAGCCTCAACACCACCCTTTCCCACTTGGTGCTGCGCCAGGCACAAAAATGGCCATATGTCTGGAGACTGGTCCCACGCCCAAAGATCCAGCAGGGAAAACTATGCCTTGTTCTAAAGCTCTTTGGGAACCGCTTGCGTAGCCCCACACACCTGGGGGCTGCAGGCTTTCCTGCTGCCTTCAGCCTCAAAACAACCCTTTCCCTCTTCGTGCCGCGCCAGGCACAAAAATGGCCATATGTCTGGTGATGGGTCCCACACCCAAAGAGCCAGCAGGGAAAACTATGCCTTGTTCTAAAGCTCTTTGGCAACCGCTTGCGTAGCCCCACACACCTGGGGGCTGCAGGCTTTCCTGCTGCCTTCAGCCTCAAAACCACCCTTTCCCACTTGGCGCCGCGCCAGGCACAAAAATGGCCATATGTCTGGAGATTGGTCCCATGCCCAAAGACCCAGCAGTGGAAACTATGCCTTGTTCTAAAGCTCTTTGGGAACTGCTTGCGTAGCCCCACACACCTGGGGGCTGCAGGCTTTCCTGCTGCCTTCAGCCTCAAAACCACCCTTTCCCACTTGGCGCAACGCCAGGCACAGAAATGGCCATATGTCTGGTGATGGGTCCCACGCCCAAAGATCCAGCAGCGAAAACTATGCCTTGTTCTAAAGCTCTTTGGGAACCGCTTGCGTAGCCCCACACACCTTGGGGCTGCAGGCTTTCCTGCTGCCTTCAGCCTCAAAACAACCCTTTCCCACTTGGCGCCGCGCCACGCACAAAAATGGCCATATGTCTGGAGACTGGTCCCACGCCCAAAGACCCAGCAGGGAAAACTATGCCTTGTTGTAAAACTCTTTGGGAACCGCTTGCGTAGCCCCACACACCTGGGGGCTGCAGGCTTTCCTGCTGCCTTCAGCCTCAAAACCACCCTTTCCCACTTGGCGCCGCGCCAGGCACAGAAATGGCCATATGTCTAGAGATTGGTCCCACGCCCAAAGACCCAGCAGGGAAAACTATGCCTTGTTCTAAAGCTCTTTGGGAACCGCTTGCGTAGCCCCACACACCTGGGGGCTGCAGGCTTTCCTGGCGCCTTCAGCCTCAACAGCACCCTTTCCCACTTGGTGCTGCGCCAGGCACAAAAATGGCCATATGTCTGGAGACTGGTCCAACGCCCAAAGAGCCAGCAGGGAAAACTATGCCTTGTTCTAAAGCTCTTTGGGAACCGCTTGAGTAGCCCCACACACCTGGGGGCTGCAGGCTTTCCTGCTGCCTTCAGCCTCAAAACAACCCTTTCCCTCTTCGTGCTGCGCCAGGCACAAAAATGGCCATATGTCTGGTGATGGGTCCCACGCCCAAAGAGCCAGCAGGGAAAACTATGCCTTGTTCTAAAGCTCCTTGGCAACCGCTTGCGTAGCCCCACACACCTGGGGGCTGCAGGCTTTCCTGCTGCCTTCAGCCTCAAAACCACCCTTTCCCACTTGGCGCCGCGCCAGGCACAAAAATGGCCATATGTCTGGAGATTGGTCCCATGCCCAAAGACCCAGAAGTGGAAACTATGCCTTGTTCTAAAGCTCTTTGGGAACCGCTTGCGTAGCCCCACACACCTGGGGGCTGCAGGCTTTCCTGCTGCCTACAGCCTCAAAATCACCCTTTCCCACTTGGCGCAACGCCAGGCACAGAAATGGCCATATGTCTGGTGATGGGTCCCACGCCGAAAGATCCAGCAGCGAAAATTATGCCTTGTTCTAAAGCTCTTTGGGAACCGCTTGCGTAGCCCCACAGACCTGGGGGCTGCAGGCTTTCCTGCTGCCTTCAGCCTCAAAACCACCCTTTCCCACTTGGCGCCGCGCCACGCACAAAAATGGCCATATGTCTGGAGACTGGTCCCACGCCCAAAGAGCCAGCAGGGAAAACTATGCCTTGTTCTAAAGCTATTTGGGAACCGCTTGCGTAGCCCCACACACCTGGGGGCTGCAGGCTTTCCTGCTGCCTTCAGCCTCAAAACCACCCTTTCCCACTTGGCGCCGCGCCAGGCACAAAAATGGCCATATGTCTGGAGACTGGTCCCACGCCCAAACAGCCAGCAGGGAAAACTATGCCTTGTTCTAAAGCTCTTTGGGAACCGCTTGCGTAGCCCCACACACCTGGGGGCTGCAGGCTTTCCTGCTGCCTTCAGCCTCAAAACCACCATTTCCCACTTGGCGCCGCGCCACGCACAAAAATGGCCATATGTCTGGAGACTGGTCCCACGCCCAAAGAGCCAGCAGGGAAAACTATGCCTTGTTGTAAAACTCTTTGGGAACCGCTTGCGTAGCCCCACACACCTGGGGGCTGCAGGCTTTCCTGCTGCCTTCAGCCTCAAAACCACCATTTCCCACTTGGCGCCGCGCCTGGCACAGAAATGGCCATATGTCTAGAGATTGGTCCCACGCCCAAAGAGCCAGCAGGGAAAACTATGCTTGTTTTAAAGCTCTTTGGGAACCGCTTGCGTAGCCCCACACACCTGGGGGCTGCAGGCTTTCCTGCTGCCTTCAGCCTCAAAACCACCCTTTCCCACTTGGCGCCGCTCCAGGCCCAAAAATGGCCATATGTCTGGAGATTGGTCCCACGCCCCAAAGAGCCAGCAGGGAAAACTATGCCTTGTTCTAAAGCTCTTTGGGAACCGCTTGCGTAGCCCCACACACCTGGGGGCTGCAGGCTTTCCTGCTGCCTTCAGCGTCAAAACCACCCAATTCCTCTAGGTACTGCGCCAGGCAAAAAAATGTCCATATGTCTGGACATTGGTCCCACGCCCAAAGAGCCAGCAGGGAAAACTATGCCTTGTTCTAAAGCTCTTTGGGAACCGCTTGCGTAGCCCCACACACCTGGGGGCTGCAGGCTTTCCTGCTGCCTTCAGCCTCAAAACCACCCTTTCCCACTTGGTGCTGCGCCAGGCACAAAAATGGCCATATGTCTGGAGACTGGTCCCACGCCCAAAGAGCCAGCAGGGAAAACTATGCCTTGTTCTAAAGCTCTTTGGGAACCGCTTGCGTAGCCCCACACACCTGGGGGCTGCAGGCTTTCCTGCTGCCTTCAGCCTCAACACCACCCTTTCCCACTTGGCGCAGCACAAGGCACAGAAATTGCCATATGTCTAGAGATTGGTCCCACGCCCAAAGAGCCAGCAGGGAAAACTATGCTTGTTTTAAAGCTCTTTGGGTACCGCTTGCGTAGCCCGAAACACCTTGGGACTGCAGGCTTTCCTGCTGCCTTCAGCCTGAAAACCACCCTTTCTCACTTGGCACAGCGCCAGGCCCAAAAATGGCCATATATCTGGAGATTGGTCCCACGCCCAAAGAGCCAGCAGGGAAAACTATGCTTGTTTTAAAGCTCTTTGGGAAACTCTTGCGTAGCCCCACACACCTTGGGGCTGCAGGCTTTCCTGCTGCCTTCAGCCTCAAAACCACCCTTTCCCACTTGGCACAGCGCCACGCACAAAAATGGCCATATGTCTGGAGATTGGTCCCATGCCCAAAGACCCAGCAGTGGAAAATGTGCCTTGTTCTAAAGCTCTTTGGGAACCGCTTGCGTAGCCCCACACACCTGGGGGCTGCAGGCTTTCCTGCTGCCTTCAGCCTCAAAACCACCCTTTCCCACTTGGCGCAGCACAAGGCATAAAAATGGCCATATGTCTGGAGACTGGTCCCACGCCCAAAGAGCCAGCAGGGAAAACTATGCCTTGTTGTAAAACTCTTTGGGAACCGCTTGCGTAGCCCCACACACCTGGGGGCTGCAGGCTTTCCTGCTGCCTTCAGCCTCAAAACCACCCTTTCCCACTTGGCACAGCGCCAGGCACAGAAATGGCCATATGTCTTGAGATTGGTCCCACGCCCAAAGAGCCAGCAGGGAAAACTATGCTTGTTTTAAAGCTCTTTGGGAACCGCTTGCGTAGCCCCACACACCTGGGGGCTGCAGGCTTTCCTGCTGCCTTCAGCCTCAAAACCACCCTTTCCCACTTGGCGCCGCGCCAGGCCCAAAAATGGCCATATGTCTGGAGATGGGTCCCACGCCCAAAGAGCCAGCAGGGAAAACTATGCTTGTTTTAAAGCTCTTTGGGAAACGCTTGCGTAGCCCCACACACCTGGGGGCTGCAGGCTTTCCTGCCGCCTTCAGCCTCAAAACCACCCTTTCCCACCTGGTGCTGCGCCAGGCCCAAAAATGTCCATATGTCTGGAGGCTGGTCCCACGCCCAAAGAGCCAGCAGGGAAAACTATGCCTTGTTCTAAAGCTCTTTGGGAACCGCTTGCGTAGCCCCACACACCTGGGGGCTGCAGGCCTTCCTGCTGCCTTCAGCCTCAAAACCACCCTTTCCCACTTGGCGCCGCTCCAGGCACAAAAATTACCATATGTCTGGAGATTGGTCCCATGCCCAAAGACCCAGCAGTGGAAAATATGCCTTGTTCTAAAGCTCTTTGGGAACCGCTTGCGTAGCCCCACACACCTGGGGGCTGCAGGCTTTCCTGCTGCCTTCAGCCTCAAAACCACCCTTTCCCACTTGGCGCAGCAGAAGGCATAAAAATGGCCATATGTCTGGAGACTGGTCCCACGCCCAAAGAGCCAGCAGGGAAAACTATGTCTTCTTCTAAAGCTCTTTGGGAACCGCTTGCGTAGCCCCACACACCTGGGGGCTGCAGGCTTTCCTGCTGCCTTCAGCCTCAAAACCACCCTTTCCCACTTGGCACAGCGCCAGGCACAGAAATGGCCATATGTCTTGAGATTGGTCCCACGCCCAAAGAGCCAGCAGGGAAAACTATGCTTGTTTTAAAGCTCTTTGGGAAACGCTTGCGTAGCCCCACACACCTGGGGGCTGCAGGCTTTCCTGCTGCCTTCAGCCTCAAAACCACCCTTTCCCACTTGGCGCCGCGCCAGGCCCAAAAATGGCCATATGTCTGGAGATGGGTCCGACGCCCAAAGAGCCAGCAGGGAAAACTATGCTTGTTTTAAAGCTCTTTGGCAACCGCTTGCGTAGCCCCACACACCTGGGGGCTGCAGGCATTCCTGCTGCCTTCAGCCTCAAAACCACCCTTTCCCACTTGGCGCCGCGCCAGGCACAAAAATGGCCATATGGCTGCAGATTGGTCCCACGCCCAAAGAGCCATCAGGGAAAACTATGCTTTGTTCTAAAGCTCTTTGGGAACCGCTTGCGTAGCCCCACACACCTGGGGGCTGCAGGCTTTCCTGCTGCCTTCAGCCTCAAAACCACCCTTTCCCACTTGGCGCCGCGCCAGGCACAGAAATGGCCATATGTCTGGAGATTGGTCCCACGCCCAAGAGCCAGCAGGGAAAACTATGTCTTGTTTTAAAGCTCTTTGGGTACCGCTTGCGTACCCCGAAACACCTTGGGACTGCAGGCTTTCCTTCTGCCTTCAGCCTCAAAACCACCCTTTCCCACTTGGCACAGCGCCAGGCACAAAAATGGCCATATGTCTGGAGACTGGTCCCACGCCCAAGAGCCAGCAGGGAAAACTCTGCCTTGTTCTAAAGCTCTTTGGGAACCGCTTGCGTAGCCCCACACACCTGGGGGCTGCAGGCTTTCCTGCTGCCTTCAGCCTCAAAACCACCCTTTCCCACTTGGTACCGCGCCAGGCACAAAAATGGCCATATGTCTGGAGACTGGTCCCACGCCCAAAGACCCAGCAGGGAAAACTATGCCTTCTTCTAAAGCTCTTTGGGAACCGCTTGCGTAGCCCCACAGACCTGGGGGCTGCACGCTTTCCTGCTGCCTTCAGCCTCAAATTCGCCCTGTACCACTTGGACTCGCGCCAGGCACAAAAATCGCCATATGTCTGGAGACTGGTCCCACGCCCAAAGAGCCAGCAGGGAAAACTATGCCTTCTTCTAAAGCTCTTTGGGAACGGCTTGCGTAGCCCCAAACACCTGGGGGCTGCAGGCTTTCCTGCTGCTTTAAGCCTCAAAACCACCCATTCCATCTTGGTGCCGCGCCAGGCAATAAAATGGCCATATGGCTGGTGATGGGTCCCACGCCCAAAGAGCCAGCAGGGAAAACTATGTCTTCTTCTAAAGCTCTTTGGGAACCGCTTGCGTAGCCCCACAGACCTGGGGGCTGCAGGCTTTCCTGCTGCCTTCAGCCTCAAAACCACCCTTTCCCACTTGGCGCCGCGCCAGGCACAAAAATGGCCATATGTCTGTAGATTCGTCCCATGCCCAAAGACGCAGCAGTGGAAACTATGCCTTGTTCTAAAGCTCTTTGGGAACCGCTTGCGTAGCCCCACACACCTGGGGGCTGCAGGCTTTCCTGCTGCCTTCAGCCTCAAAACCACCTTTTCCCACTTGGCGCAGCACAAGGCATAAAAATGGCCATATGTCTGGAGACTGGTCCCACGCCCAAAGAGCCAGCAGGGAAAACTATGTCTTCTTCTAAAGCTCTTTGGGAACCGCTTGCGTAGCCCCACACACCTGGGGGCTGCAGGCTTTCCTGCTGCCTTCAGCCTCAAAACCACCCTTTCCCACTTGGCACAGCGCCAGGCACAGAAATGGCCATATGTCTTGAGATTGGTCCCACGCCCAAAGAGCCAGCAGGGAAAACTATGCTTGTTTTAAAGCTATTTGGGAACCGCTTGCGTAGCCCCACACACCTGGGGGCTGCAGGCTTTCCTGCTGCCTTCAGCCTCAAAACCACCCTTTCCCACTTGGCGCCGCGCCAGGCCCAAAAATGGCCATATGTCTGGAGATGGGTCCGACGCCCAAAGAGCCAGCAGGGAAAACTATGCTTGTTTTAAAGCTCTTTGGCAACCGCTTGCGTAGCCCCACACACCTGGGGGCTGCAGGCTTTCCTGCTGCCTTCAGCCTCAAAACCACCCTTTCCCACTTGGCGCCACGCCAGGCACAAAAATGGCCATATGGCTGCAGATTGGTCCCACGCCCAAAGAGCCATCAGGGAAAACTATGCTTTGTTCTAAAGCTCTTTGGGAACCGCTTGCGTAGCCCCACACACCTGGGGGCTGCAGGCTTTCCTGGCGCCTTCAGCCTCAAAACCACCCTTTCCCACTTGGCGCAGCACAAGGCATAAAAATGGCCATATGTCTGGAGATTGGTCCCACGCCCAAAGAGCCAGCAGGGAAAACTATGCTTGTTTTAAAGCTCTTTGGGTACCGCTTGCGTAGCCCGAAACACCTTGGGACTGCAGGCTTTCCTGCTGCCTTCAGCCTCAAAACCACCCTTTCCCACTTGGCACAGCGCTAGGCACAAAAATGGTCATATGTCTGGAGATTGGTCCCACGCTCAAGAGCCAGCAGGGAAAACTATGCTTGTTCTAAAGCTCTTTGGGAACCGATTGCGTAGCCCCACACACCTGGGGGCTGCAGGCTTTCCCGCTGCCTTCAGCCTCAAAACCACCCTTTCCCACTTGGCGCCGCGCCAGGCACAAAAATGTCCATATGTCTGGAGATTGGTCCCATGCCCAAAGAGCCAGCAGTGGAAACTATGCCTTCTTCTAAAGCTCTTTGGGAACCGCTTGCGTAGCCCCACAGACCTGGGGGCTGCAGGCTTTCCTGCTGCCTTCAGCCTCAAAAGCACCCAATTCCTCTTGGTACCGCGCCAGGCAAAAAAATGTCCATATGTCTGGACATTGGTCCCACGCCCAAAGAGCCAGCAGGGAAAACTATGCCTTCTTCTAAAGCTCTTTGGGAACCGCTTGCGTAGCCCCACACACCTGGGGCCTGCAGGCTTTCCTGCTGCCTTCAGCCTCAAAACCACCCTTTCCCACTTGGCGCCGCTCCAGGCACAAAAATTACCATATGTCTGGAGACTGGTCCCATGCCCAAGGAGCCAGCAGGGAAAACTATGCCTTGTTTTAAAGCTCTTTGGGAACCGCTTGCGTAGCCCCACAGACCTGGGGGCTGCACGCTTTCCTGCTGCCTTCAGCCTCAAATTCGCCCTGTACCACTTGCACTCGCGCCAGGCACAAAAATCGCCATATGTCTGGAGACTGGTCCCACGCCCAAAGAGCCAGCAGGGAAAACTATACCTTCTTCTAAAGCTCTTTGGGAACCGCTTGCGTAGCCCCAAACACCTGGGGGCTGCAGGCTTTCCTGCTGCTTTAAGCCTCAAAACCACCCTTTCCCTCTTGGTGCCGCGCCAGGCAATAAAATGGCCATATGGCTGGTGATGGGTCCCACGCCCAAAGAGCCAGCAGGGAAAACTATGTCTTCTTCTAAAGCTCTTTGGGAACCGCTTGCGTAGCCCCACACACCTGGGGGCTGCAGGCTTTCCTGCTGCCTTCAGCCTCAAAACCACCCTTTCCCACTTGGCGCAGCGCCAAGCACAAAAATGGCCATATGTCTGGAGATTCGTCCCATGCCCAAAGACGCAGCAGTGGAAACTATGCCTTGTTCTAAAGCTCTTTGGGAACCGCTTGCGTAGCCCCACACACCTGGGGGCTGCAGGCTTTCCTGCTGCCTTCAGCCTCAAATCCACCTTTTCCCACTTGGCGCAGCACAAGGCCCAAAAATGGCCATATGTCTGGAGACTGGTCCCACGCCCAAAGAGCCAGCAGGGAAAACTATGCCTTGTTCTAAAACTCTTTGGGAACCGCTTGCGTAGCCCCACACACCTGGGGGCTGCAGGCTTTCCTGCTGCCTTCAGCCTCAAAACCACCCTTTCCCACTTGGCACAGCGCCAGGCACAGAAATGGCCATATGTCTGGAGATTGGTCCCACGCCCAAAGAGCCAGCAGGGAAAACTATGTCTTGTTCTAATGCTCTTTGGGAACCGCTTGCGTAGCCCCACACACCTGGGGGCTGCAGGCTTTCCTGCTGCCTTCAGCCTCAAAACCACCCTTTCCCACTTGGCGCCGCGCCAGGCACAAAAATGACCATATGTCTGGAGATGGGTCCGACGCCCAAAGAGCCAGCAGGGAAAACTATGCTTGTTGTAAAGCTCTTTGGGAAACGCTTGCGTAGCCCCACACACCTGGGGGCTGCAGGCTTTCCTGCTGCCTTCAGCCTCAAAACCACCCAATTCCTCTTGGTACCGCGCCAGGGAAAAAAATGTCCATATGTCTAAACATTGGTCCCACGCCCAAAGAGCCAGCAGGGAAAACTATGCCTTGTTCTAAAGCTCTTTGGGAACCGCTTGCGTAGCCCCACACACCTGGGGGCTGCAGGCTTTCCTGCTGCCTTCAGCCTCAAAACCACCCTTTCCCACTTGGTGCCGCGCTACGCAAAAAAATGGCAATATGGCTGGAGACTGGTCCCACGCCCAAAGAGCCAGCAGGGAAAACTATGTCTTCTTCTAAAGCTCTTTGGGAACCGCTTGCTTAGCCCCACACACCTGGGGTCTGCAGGCCTTCCCACTGCTTTCAGCCTCAAAACCACCCTTTCCCACTTGGCGCCGCGCCAGGCACAAAAATGGCCATATGTCTGGTGATGGGTCCCACGCCCAAAGATCCAGCAGCGAAAACTATATCTTGTTCTAAAGCTCTTTGGGAACCGCTTGCGTAGCCCCACACACCTGGGGGCTGCAGGCTTTCCTGCTGCCTTCAGCCTCAAAACCACCCTTTCCCACTTGGCGCAGCACAAGGCACAGAAATTGCCATATGTCTAGAGATTGGTCCCACGCCCAAAGAGCCAGCAGGGAAAACTATGCTTGTTTTAAAGCTCTTTAGGTACCGCTTGCGTAGCCCGAAACACCTTGGGACTGCAGGCTTTCCTGCTGCCTTCAGCCTGAAAACCACCCTTTCACACTTGGCACAGCGCCAGGCACAAAAATGGCCATATGTCTGGAGATTGGTCCCACGCCCAAAGATCCAGCAGGGAAAACTATGCTTGTTTTAAAGCTCTTTGGGAACCGCTTGCGTAGCCCCACACACCTTGGGGCTGCAGGCTTTCCTGCTGCCTTCAGCCTCAAAACCACCCTTTCCCACTTGGCGCCGCGCCAGGCACAAAAATGGCCATATGTCTGGAGATTGGTCCCACGCCCAAAGAGCCAGCAGGGAAAACTATGCTTTGTTCTAAAGCTCTTTGGCAACCGCTTGCGTAGCCCCACAGACCTGGGGGCTGCAGGCTTTCCTGCTGCCTTCAGCCTCAAAACCACCCAATTCCTCTTGGTACCGCGCCAGGCAAAAAAATGTCCATATGTCTGAACATTGGTCCCACGCCCAAAGAGCCCGCAGGGAAAACTATGCCTTGTTCTAAAGCTCTTTGGGAACCGCTTGCGTAGCCCCACACACCTGGGGGCTGCAGGCCTTCCTGCTGCCTTCAGCCTCAAAACCACCCTTTCCCACTTGGCGCCGCTCCAGGCACAAAAATTACCATATGTCTGGAGATTGGTCCCATGCCCAAGGAGCCAGCAGGGAAAACTATGCCTTGTTTTAAAGCTCTTTGGGAACCGCTTGCGTAGCCCCACACACCTGGGGGCTGCACGCTTTCCTTCTGCCTTCAGCCTCAAAATCGCCCTGTACCACTTGGCGTCGCGCCAGGCACAAAAATCGCCATATGTCTGGAGACTGGTCCCACGCCCAAAGAGCCAGCAGGGAAAACTATGCCTTCTTCTAAAGCTCTTTGGGAACGGCTTGCGTAGCCCCACACACCTGGGGGCTGCAGGCTTTCCTGCTGCTTTAAGCCTCAAAACCACCGTTTCCCTCTTGGTGCCGCGCCAGGCAATAAAATGGCCATATGGCTGGTGATGGGTCCCACGCCCAAAGAGCCAGCAGGGAAAACTATGTCTTCTTCTAAAGCTCTTTGGGAACCGCTTGCGTAGCCCCACAGACCTGGGGGCTGCAGGCTTTCCTGCTGCCTTCAGCCTCAAAACCACCCTTTCCCACTTGGCGCCGCGCCACGCACAAAAATGGCCATATGTCTGGAGATTGGTCCCATGCCCATAGACCCAGCAGTGGAAACTATGCCTTGTTCTAAAGCTCTTTGGGAACCGCTTGCGTAGCCCCACACACCTGGGGGCTGCAGGCTTTCCTGCTGCCTTCAGCCTCAAAACCACCCTTTCCCACTTTGCGCAGCACAAGGCATAAAAATGGCCATATGTCTGGAGACTGGTCCCACGCCCAAAGAGCCAGCAGGGAAAACTATGCCTTGTTCTAAAACTCTTTGGGAACCGCTTGCGTAGCCCCACACACCTGGGGGCTGCAGGCTTTCCTGCTGCCTTCAGCCTCAAAACCACCCTTTCCCACTTGGCACAGCGCCAGGCACAGAAATGGCCATATGTCTTGAGATTGGTCCCACGCCCAATGTGCCAGCAGGGAAAACTATGCTTGTTTTAAAGCTCTTTGGGAAACGCTTGCGTAGCCCCACACACCTGGGGGCTGCAGGCTTTCCTGCTGCCTTCAGCCTCAAAACCACCCTTTCCCACTTGGCGCCGCGCCAGGCACAAAAATGGCCATATGTCTGGAGATGGGTCCGACGCCCAAAGAGCCAGCAGGGAAAACTATGCTTGTTCTAAAGCTCTTTGGCAACCGCTTGCGTAGCCCCACACACCTGGGGGCTGCAGGCTTTCCTGCTGCCTTCAGCCTCAAAACCACCCTTTCCCACTTGGCGCCGCGCCAGGCACAAAAATGGCCATATGGCTGGAGATTGGTCCCACGCCCAAAGAGCCAGCAGGTAAAACTATGCCTTGTTCTAAAGCTCTTTGGGAACCGCTTGCGTAGCCCCACACACCTGGGGGCTGCAGGCTTTCCTGCTGCCTTCAGCCTCAAAACCACCCAATTCCTCTTGGTACCGCGCCAGGCAAAAAAATGTCCATATGTCTGGACATTGGTCCAACGCCCAAAGAGCCAGCAGGGAAAACTATGCCTTGTTCTAAAGCTCTTTGGGAACTGCTTGCGTAGCCCCACAGACCTGGGGGCTGCAGGCTTTCCTGCTGCCTTCAGCCTCAACACCACCCTTTCCCACCTGGTGCTGCGCCAGGCCCAAAAATGTCCATATGTCTGGAGGCTGGTCCCACGCCCAAAGAGCCATCAGGGAAAACTATGCCTTGTTCTAAAGCTCTTTGGGAACCGCTTGCGTAGCCCCACACACCTGGGGGCTGCAGGCTTTCCTGCTGCCTTCAGCCTCAAAACCACCCTTTCCCACTTGGCGCCGCGCCAGGCACAAAAATGGCCATATGTCTGGAGATGGGTCCGACGCCCAAAGAGCCAGCAGGGAAAACTATGCTTGTTCTAAAGCTCTTTGGGAACCGCTTGCGTAGCCCCACACACCTGGGGGCTGCAGGCTTTCCTGCTGCCTTCAGCCTCAAAACCACCCTTTCCCACTTGGCGCCGCGCCAGGCACAAAAATGGCCATATGGCTGGAGATTGGTCCCACGCCCAAAGAGCCAGCAGGTAAAACTATGCCTTGTTCTAAAGCTCTTTGGGAACCGCTTGCGTAGCCCCACACACCTGGGGGCTGCAGGCTTTCCTGCTGCCTTCAGCCTCAAAACCACCCAATTCCTCTTGGTACCGCGCCAGGCAAAAAAATGTCCATATGTCTGGACATTGGTCCAACGCCCAAAGAGCCAGCAGGGAAAACTATGCCTTGTTCTAAAGCTCTTTGGGAACTGCTTGCGTAGCCCCACACACCTGGGGGCTGCAGGCTTTCCTGCTGCCTTCAGCCTCAACACCACCCTTTCCCACCTGGTGCTGCGCCAGGCCCAAAAATGTCCATATGTCTGGAGGCTGGTCCCACGCCCAAAGAGCCAGCAGGGAAAACTATGCCTTGTTCTAAAGCTCTTTGGGAACCGCTTGCGTAGCCCCACACACCTGGGGGCTGCAGGCCTTCCTGCTGCCTTCAGCCTCAAAACAACCCTTTCCCACTTGGCACAGCGCCAGGCACAGAAATTACCATATGTCTGGAGATTGGTCCCATGCCCAAGGAGCCAGCAGGGAAAACTATGCCTTCTTCTAAAGCTCTTTGGGAACCGTTTGCATAGCCCCACACACCTGGGGGCTGCACGCTTTCCTGCTGCCTTCAGCCTCAAAATCGCCCTGTACCACTTGGCGTCGCGCCAGGCACGAAAATTGCCATATGTCTGGAGACTGGTCCCACGCCCAAAGAGCCAGCAGTGAAAACTATGCCTTCTTCTAAAGCTCTTTGGGAACGGCTTGCGTAGCCCCACACACCTGGGGGCTGCAGGCTTTCCTGCTGCTTTAAGCCTCAAAACCACCCTTTCCCTCTTGGTGCCGCGCCAGGCAATAAAATGGCCATATGGCTGGTGATGGGTCCCACGCCCAAAGAGCCAGCAGGGAAAACTATGCTTGTTTTAAAGCTCTTTGGGAACCGCTTGCGTAGCCCCACACACCTGGGGGCTGCAGGCTTTCCTGCTGCCTTCAGCCTCAAAACCACCTTTTCCCACTTGGCGCAGCACAAGGCATAAAAATGGCCATATGTCTGGAGACTGGTCCCACGCCCAAAGAGCCAGCAGGGAAAACTATGCCTTGTTCTAAAACTCTTTGGGAACCGCTTGCGTAGCCCCACACACCTGGGGGCTGCAGGCTTTCCTGCTGCCTTCAGCCTCAAAACCACCCTTTCCCACTTGGCACAGCGCCAGGCACAGAAATGGCCATATGTCTGGAGACTGGTCTCACGCCCAAAGAGCCAGCAGGGAAAACTATGCTTGTTTTAAAGCTCTTTGGGAACCGCTTGCGTAGCCCCACACACCTGGGGGCTGCAGGCTTTCCCGCTGCCTTCAGCCTCAAAACCACCCTTTCCCACTTGGCGCCGCGCCAGGCACAAAAATGGCCATATGTCTAGAGACTGGTCCCACACCCAAAGAGCCAGCAGGGAAAACTATGCCTTCTTCTAAAGCTCTTTGGGAACCGCTTGCGTAGCCCCACAGACCTGGGGGCTGCAGGATTTCCTGCTGCCTTCAGCCTCAACACAACCCTTTCCCACTTGGCGCCAAGCCATGCACAAGAATGGCCATATGTCTGGTGATGGGTCCCACGCCCAAAGATCCAGCAGCGAAAACTATGTCTTGTTCTAAAGCTCTTTGGGAACCGCTTGCGTAGCCCCACACACCTGGGGGCTGCAGGCTTTCCTGCTGCCTTCAGCCTCAAAACCACCCTTTCCCACTTGGCGCCGCGCCAGGCACAAAAATGGCCATATGTCTGGAGATTGGTCCCACGCCCAAAGAGCCAGCAGGGAAAACTATACTTTGTTCTAAAGCTCTTTGGGAACCGCTTGCGTAGCCCCACACACCTGGGGGCTGCAGGATTTCCCGCTGCCTTCAGCCTCAAAACCACCCTTTCCCACTTGGCGCCGCGCCAGGCACAAAAATGGCCATATGTCTAGAGACTGGTCCCACGCCCAAAGAGCCAGCAGGTAAAACTATGCTTTGTTCTAAAGCTCTTTGGGAACCGCTTGCGTAGCCCCACACACCTGGGGGCTGCAGGCTTTCCCGCTGCCTTCAGCCTCAAAACCACCCTTTCCCACTTGGCGCCGCGCCAGGCACAAAAATGGCCATATGTCTAGAGACTGGTCCCACGCCCAAAGAGCCAGCAGGGAAAACTATGCCTTGTTCTAAAGCTCTTTGGGAACCGCTTGCGTAGCCCCACACACCTGGGGGCTGCAGGCTTTCCTGCTGCTTTAAGCCTCAAAACCACCCTTTACCTCTTGGTGCCGCGCCAGGCAATAAAATGGCCATATGGCTGGTGATGGGTCCCACGCCCAAAGAGCCAGCAGGGAAAACTATGTCTTCTTCTAAAGCTCTTTGGCAACCGCTTGCGTAGCCCCACACACCTGGGGGCTGCAGGCTTTCCTGCTGCCTTCAGCCTCAACACCACCCTTTCCCACTTGGCGCCGCGCCAGGCACAAAAATGGCCATATGTCTGGAGATTCGTCCCATGCCCAAAGACCCAGCAGTGGAAACTATGCCTTGTTCTAAAGCTCTTTGGGAACCGCTTGCGTAGCCCCACACACCTGGGGGCTGCAGGCTTTCCCGCTGCCTTCAGCCTCAAAACCACCCTTTCCCACTTGGCGCAGCACAAGGCATAAAAATGGCCATATGTCTGGAGACTGGTCCCACGCCCAAAGAGCCAGCAGGGAAAACTATGCCTTGTTCTAAAACTCTTTGGGAACCGCTTGCGTAGCCCCACACACCTGGGGGCTGCAGGCTTTCCTGCTGCCTTCAGCCTCAAAACCACCCTTTCCCACTTGGCGCCGCGCCAGGCACAGAAATGGCCATATGTCTGGAGATTGGTCCCACGCCCAAAGACCCAGCAGGGAAAACTATGCTTGTTTTAAAGCTCTTTGGGAACCGCTTGCGTAGCCCCACACACCTGGGGGCTGCAGGCTTTCCCGCTGCCTTCAGCCTCAAAACCACCCTTTCCCACTTGGCGCCGCGCCAGGCACAAAAATGGCCATATGTCTAGAGACTGGTCCCACGCCCAAAGAGCCAGCAGGGAAAACTATGCCTTGTTCTAAAGCTCTTTGGGAACCGCTTGCGTAGCCCCACACACCTGGGGGCTGCAGGATTTCCTGCTGCCTTCAGCCTCAACACAACCCTTTCCCACTTGGCACCAAGCCATGCACAAAAATGGCCATATGTCTGGTGATGGGTCCCAAGCCCAAAGATCCAGCAGGGAAAACTATGCCTTGTTCTAAAGCTCTTTGGCAACCGCTTGCGTAGCCCCACACACCTGGGGGCTGCAGGCTTTCCTGCTGCCTTCAGCCTCAAAACCACCCTTTCCCACTTGGCGCAGCGCCAGGCACAAAAATGGCCATATGTCTGGAGATTGGTCCCACGCCCAAAGAGCCAGCAGGGAAAACTATGCTTGTTTTAAAGCTCTTTGGGAACCGCTTGCGTAGCCCCACACACCTGGGGGCTGCAGGCTTTCCTGCTGCCTTCAGCCTCAAAACCACCCTTTCCCACTTGGCGCCGCGCCAGGCACAAAAATGGCCATGTGTCTGGAGATTGGTCCCACGCCCAAAGAGCCAGCAGGGAAAACTATGCTTGTTTTAAAGCTCTTTGGGAAACGCTTGCGTAGCCCCACACACCTGGGGGCTGCAGGCTTTCCTGCTGCCTTCAGCCTCAAAACCACCCTTTCCCACTTGGCGCAGCGCCAGGCACAAAAATGGCCATATGTCTGGAGATTGGTCCCACGCACAAAGAGCCAGCAGGGAAAACTATGCTTTGTTCTAAAGCTCTTTGGCAACCGCTTGCGTAGCCCCACACACCTGGGGGCTGCAGGCTTTCCCGCTGCCTTCAGCCTCAAAACCACCCTTTCCCACTTGGCGCCGCGCCAGGCACAAAAATGGCCATATGTCTAGAGACTGGTCCCACGCCCAAAGAGCCAGCAGGGAAAACTATGCCTTGTTCTAAAGCTCTTTGGGAACCGCTTGCGTAGCCCCACACACCTGGGGGCTGCAGGATTTCCTGCTGCCTTCAGCCTCAAAATCACCCTTTCCCACCTGGTGCTGCGCCAGGCCCAAAAATGTCCATATGTCTGGAGGCTGGTCCCACGCCCAAAGAGCCAGCAGGGAAAACTATGCCTTGTTCTAAAGCTCTTTGGGAACCACTTGCGTAGCCCCACACACCTGGGGGCTGCAAGCTTTCCTGCTGCCTTCAGCCTCAAAACAACCCTTTCCCTCTTCGTGCCGCGCTAGGCAGAAAAATGGCCATATGTCTGGTGATGGGTCCCACGCCCAAAGATCCAGCAGCGAAAACTATGTCTTGTTCTAAAGCTCTTTGGGAACCGCTTGCGTAGCCCCACACACCTGGGGCCTGCAGGCTTTCCTGCTGTCTTCAGCCTCAAAACCACCCTTTCCCACTTGGCGCAGCGCCACGCACAAAAATGGCCATATGTCTGGAGATGGGTCCCACGCCCAAAGAGCCAGCAGGGAAAGCTATGCCTTGCTGTAAAACTCTTTGGGAACCGCTTGCGTAGCCCCACAGAGCTGGGGGCTGCAGGCTTTCCTGCTGCCTTCAGCCTCAAAACCACCCTTTCCCACTTGGCGCCGCGCCAGGCACAAAAATGGCCATGTGTCTGGAGATTGGTCCCACGCCCAAAGAGCCAGCAGGGAAAACTATGCTTGTTTTAAAGCTCTTTGGGAACCGCTTGCGTAGCCCCACACACCTGGGGGCTGCAGGCTTTCCTGCTGCCTTCAGCCTCAAAACCACCCTGTCCCACTTGGCGCCGCGCCAGGCACAAAAATGGCCATATGTCTGGAGATTAGTCCCACGCACAAAGAGCCAGCAGCGAAAACTATGCTTTGTTCTAAAGCTCTTTGGGAACCGCTTGCGTAGCCCCACACACCTGGGGGCTGCAGGCTTTCCTGCTGCCTTCAGCCTCAACACCACCCTTTCCCACCTGGTGCTGCGCCAGGCCCAAAAATGTCCATATGTCTGGAGGCT
The DNA here is from genome assembly GCF_964199755.1 of Larus michahellis. Taxonomy (NCBI): domain Eukaryota; kingdom Metazoa; phylum Chordata; class Aves; order Charadriiformes; family Laridae; genus Larus; species Larus michahellis. Next base: position 206,264 of record NC_133906.1, on the reverse strand, counting down.
GGTCCCACGCCCAAAGAGCCAGCAGGGAAAACTATGCCTTGTTCTAAAGCTCTTTGGGAACCACTTGCGTAGCCCCACACACCTGGGGGCTGCAGGCTTTCCTGCTGCCTTCAGCCTCAAAACAACCCTTTCCCTCTTCGTGCCGCGCCAGGCACAAAAATGGCCATATGTCTGGAGATGGGTCCCACGCCCAAAGAGCCAGCAGGGAAAACTATGCCTTGTTGTAAAGGTCTTTGGGAACCGCTTGCGTAGCCCCACACACCTGGGGGCTGCAGGCTTTCCTGCTGCCTTCAGCCTCAAAACCACCCTTTCCCACTTGGCGCCAAGCCAGGCACAAAAATGGCCATATGTCTGGTGATGGGTCCCACGCCCAAAGAGCCAGCAGCGAAAACTATGTCTTGTTCTAAAGCTCTTTGGGAACCGCTTGCGTAGCCCCACACACCTGGGGGCTGCAGGCTTTCCTGCTGCCTTCAGCCTCAAAACCACCCTTTGCCACTTGGCGCAGCGCCAGGCACAAAAATGGCCATATGTCTGGAGATGGGTCCCACGCCCAAAGAGCCAGCAGGGAAAACTATGCCTTGTTCTAAAACTCTTTGGGAACCGCTTGCGTAGCCCCACAGAGCTGCGGGCTGCAGGCTTTCCTGCTGCCTTCAGCCTCAAAACCACCCTTTCCCACTTCGCACAGCGCCAGGCACAGAAATTACCATATGTCTAGAGATTGGTCCCACGCCCAAAGAGCCAGCAGGGAAAACTATGCTTGTTTTAAAGCTCTTTGGGAACCGCTTGCGTAGCCCCACACACCTGGGGGCTGCAGGCTTTCCTGCTGGCTTCAGCCTCAAAACCACCCTTTCCCACTTGGCGCCACGCCAGGCACAAAAATGGCCATGTGTCTGGAGATTGGTCCCACGCCCAAAGAGCCAGCAGGGAAAACTATGCTTGTTTTAAAGCTCTTTAGGAAACGCTTGCGTAGCCCCACACACCTGGGGGCTGCAGGCTTTCCTGCTGCCTTCAGCCTCAAAACCACCCTTTCCCACTTGGCGCCAAGCCAGGCACAAAAATGGCCATATGTCTGGTGATGGGTCCCACGCCCAAAGAGCCAGCAGCGAAAACTATTCCTTGTTCTAAAGCTCTTTGGGAACCGCTTGCGTAGCCCCACACACCTGGGGGCTGCAGGCTTTCCTGCTGCCTTCAGCCTCAAAACCACCCTTTGCCACTTGGCGCAGCGCCAGGCACAAAAATGGCCATATGTCTGGAGATGGGTCCCACGCCCAAAGAGCCAGCAGGGAAAACTATGCCTTGTTCTAAAACTCTTTGGGAACCGCTTGCGTAGCCCCACAGAGCTGCGGGCTGCAGGCTTTCCTGCTGCCTTCAGCCTCAAAACCACCCTTTCCCACTTGGCACAGCGCCAGGCACAGAAATTACCATATGTCTAGAGATTGGTCCCACGCCCAAAGAGCCAGCATGGAAAACTATGCTTGTTTTAAAGCTCTTTGGGAACCGCTTGCGTAGCCCCACACACCTGGGGGCTGCAGGCTTTCCTGCTGGCTTCAGCCTCAAAACCACCCTTTCCCACTTGGCGCCACGCCAGGCACAAAAATGGCCATGTGTCTGGAGATTGGTCCCACGCCCAAAGAGCCAGCAGGGAAAACTATGCTTGTTTTAAAGCTCTTTAGGAAACGCTTGCGTAGCCCCACACACCTGGGGGCTGCAGGCTTTCCTGCTGCCTTCAGCCTCAAAACCACCCTGTCCCACTTGGCGCCGCGCCAGGCACAAAAATGGCCATATGTCTGTGGATTGGTCCCATGCCCAAAGAGCCAGCAGGGAAAACTATGCCTTGTTCTAAAGCTCTTTGGGAACCGCTTGCGTAGCCCCACACACCTGGGGGCTGCAGGCTTTCCTGCTGCCTTCAGCCTCAAAACCACCCAATTCCTCTTGGTACCGCGCCAGGCAAAAAAATGGCCATATGTCTGGACATTGGTCCCACGCCCAAAGAGCCAGCAGGGAAAACTATGCCTTGTTCTAAAGCTCTTTGGGAACCGCTTGCGTAGCCCCACACACCTGGGGGCTGCAGGCTTTCCTGCTGCCTTCAGCCTCAAAACCACCCTTTCCCACTTGGCGCCGCGCCAGGCACATAAATGGCCATATGTCTGGAGACGGGTCCCACGCCCAAAGAGCCATCAGGGAAAACTATGCCTTCTTTTAAAGCTCTTTGGGAACCGCTTGCGTAGCCCCACACACCTGGGCGCTGCAGGCTTTCCTGCTGCCTTCAGCCTCAAAACCACCCTTTCCCTCTTGGTGCCGCGCCAGGCACAAAAATGGCCATATGTCTGGTGATGGGTCCCAAGCCCAAAGAGCCAGCAGGGAAAACTCTGCCTTGTTCTAAAGCTCTTTGGGAACCGCTTGCGTAGCCCCACACACCTGGGGGCTGCAGGCTTTCCTGCTGCCTTCAGCCTCAAAACCACCCTTTCTTACTTGGCACAGCGCCAGCCAAAAAAATGGCCATATGTGTGGAGACTGGTCCCATGCCCAAAGACCCAGCTGGGAAAACTATGCCTTGTTCTAAAGCTCTTTGGGAACCGCTTGCGTAGCCCCACACACCTGGAGGCTGCAGGCTTTCCTGCTGCCTTCAGCCTCAACACCACCCTTTCCCAGTTGGCACCACGCCAGACACAAAAATGGCAATATGTCTGGTGATGGGTCCCACGCCCAAAGAGCCAGCAGGGAAAACTATGCCTTGTTCTAAAGCTCTTTGGGAACCGCTTGCGTAGCCCCACACACCTGGGGGCTGCAGGCTTTCCTGCTGCCTTCAGCCTCAAAACCACCCTTTCCCACTTGGCGCCAAGCCAGGCACAAAAATGGCCATATGTCTGGTGATGGGTCCCACGCCCAAAGATTCAGCAGCGAAAACTATGTCTTGTTCTAAAGCTCTTTGGGAACCGCTTGCGTAGCCCCACACACCTGGGGGCTGCAGGCTTTCCTGCTGCCTTCAGCCTCAAAACCACCCTTTCCCACTTGGCGCAGCGCCAGGCACAAAAATGGCCATATGTCTGGAGATCGGTCCCACGCCCAAAGAGCCAGCAGGGAAAACTATGCCTTGTTCTAAAACTCTTTGGGAACCGCTTGCGTAGCCCCATAGTTCTGCGGGCTGCAGGCTTTCCTGCTGCCTTCAGCCTCAAAACCACCCTTTCCCTCTTGGCACAGCGCCAGGCACAGAAATTACCATATGTCTAGAGATTGGTCCCACGCCCAAAGAGCCAGCAGGGAAAACTATGCTTGTTTTAAAGCTCTTTGGGAACCGCTTGCGTAGCCCCACACACCTGGGGGCTGCAGGCTTTCCTGCTGCCTTCAGCCTCAAAACCACCCTTTCCCACTTGGCGCCGCGCCAGGCACAAAAATGGCCATGTGTCTGGAGATTGGTCCCACGCCCAAAGAGCCAGCAGGGAAAACTATGCTTGTTTTAAAGCTCTTTAGGAAACGCTTGCGTAGCCCCACACACCTGGGGGCTGCAGGCTTTCCTGCTGCCTTCAGCCTCAAAACCACCCTGTCCCACTTGGCACCGCGCCAGGCACAAAAATGGCCATATGTCTGGAGATGGGTCCCACGCCCAAAGAGCCAGCAGGGAAAACTATGCCTTTTTTTAAATCTCTTTGGGAACCGCTTGCGTAGCCCCACACACCTGGGGGCTGCAGGCTTTCCTGCTGCCTTCAGCCTCAAAACCACCCTTTCTTACTTGGCACAGCGGCAGCCAAAAAAATGGCCATATGTGTGGAGACTGGTCCCATGCCCAAAGAGCCAGCAGGGAAAACTATGCCTTGTTCTAAAGCTCTTTGGGAACCGCTTGCGTAGCCCCACACACCTGGAGGCTGCAGGCTTTCCTGCTGCCTTCAGCCTCAACACCACCCTTTCCCACTTGGCACCACGCCAGACAGAAAAATGGCCATATGTCTGGAGATGGGTCCCACGCCCAAAGAGCCAGCAGGGAAAACTATGCCTTGTTCTAAAGCTCTTTGGCAAACGCTTGCGTAGCCCCACACACCTGGGGGCTGCAGGCTTTCCTGCTGCCTTCAGCCTCAAAACCACCCTTTCCCACTTGGCGCCAAGCCAGGCACAAAAATGGCCATATGGCTGGTGATGGGTCCCACGCCCAAAGAGCCAGCAGCGAAAACTATGCCTTCTTCTAAAGCTCTTTGGGAACCGCTTGCGTAGCCCAACAGACCTGCGGGCTGAAGGCATTCCTGCTGCCTTCAGCCTCAAAAGCACCCTTTTCCACTTGGCACCACGCCAGGCACAAAAATGGCCATATGTCTGGAGATTGGTCCCACGCCCAAAGAGCCAGCAGGGAAAACTATGCCTTGTTCTAAAGCTCTTTGGGAACGGCTTGCGTAGCCCCACACACCTGGGGGCTGCAGGCTTTCCTGCTGCCTTCAGCCTCAACACCACCCTTTCCCACTTGGCACCACGCCAGGCACAAAAATGGCCATATGTCTGGAGGTTGGTCCCACGCCCAAAGAGCCAGCAGGGAAAACAATGCCTTCTTCTAAAGCTCTTTGGGAACGGCTTGCGTAGCCCCACAGACCTGGGGGCTGCAGGCTTTCCTGCTGCCTTCAGCCTCAAAAACACCCAATTCCTCTTGGTACCGCGCCAGGCACAAAAATGGCCATATGTCTGTAGATTGGTCCCACGCCCAAAGAGCCAGCAGGGAAAACTATGCCTTGTTCTAAAGCTCTTTGGGAACCGCTTGCGTAGCCCCACACACCTGGGGGCTTCAGGCGCTCCTGCTGCCTTCAGCCTCAAAACCACCCTTTCCCACTTGGCGCCGCGCCAGGCACATAAATGGCCATATGTCTGGAGATGGGTCCCACGCCCAAAGAGCCATCAGGGAAAACTATGCCTTGTTTTAAAGCTCTTTGGGAACCGCTTTCGTAGCCCCACACACCTGGGGGCTGCAGGCTTTCCTGCTGCCTTCAGCCTCAAAACCACCCTTTCTTACTTGGCACAGCGCCAGCCAAAAAAATGGCCATATGTGTGGAGACTGGTCCCATGCCCAAAGAGCCAGCAGGGAAAACTATGCCTTGTTCTAAAGCTCTTTGGGAACCGCTTGCGTAGCCCCACACACCTGGAGGCTGCAGGCTTTCCTGCTGCCTTCAGCCTCAACACCACCCTTTCCCACTTGGCACCACGCCAGACACAAAAATGGCAATATGTCTGGTGATGGGTCCCACGCCCAAAGAGCCAGCAGTGAAAACTATGCCTTGTTCTAAAGCTCTTTGGGAACCGCTTGCGTAGCCCCACACACCTGGGGGCTGCAGGCTTTCCTGCTGCCTTCAGCCTCAAAACCACCCTTTCCCACTTGGCGCCAAGCCAGGCACAAAAATGGCCATATGTCTGGTGATGGGTCCCACGCCCAAAGAGCCAGCAGCGAAAACTATGCCTTGTTCTAAAGCTCTTTGGGAACGGCTTGCGTAGCCCCACAGACCTGGGGGCTGCAGGCTTTCCTGCTGCCTTCAGCCTCAAAACCACCCTTTCCCACTTGGCGCCGCGGCAGGCACAAAAATGGCCATATGTCTGGAGATTGGTCCCACGCCCAAAGAGCCAGCAGGGAAAACTATGCCTTGTTCTAAAGCTCTTTGTGAACGGCTTGCGTAGCCCCACAGACCTGGGGGCTGCAGACTTTCCTGCTGCCTTCAGCCTCAAAACCACCCTTTCCCACTTGGCGCAGTGCCAGGCACAAAAATGGCCATATGTCTGGAGATTGGTCCCATGCCCAAAGACCCAGCAGGGAATACTACGCCTTGTTCTAAAGCTCTTTGGGAACCGCTTGCGTGGCCCCACAGACCTGGGGGCTGCAGGCTTTCCTGCTGCCTTCAGCCTCAAAACCACCCTTTCCCACTTGGCACAGCGCCAGGCACAAAAATGGCCATATGTCTGGACACTGGTCCCATGCCGATAGACCCAGCAGGGAAAACTATGCCTTGTTCTAAAGCTCTTTGGGAACGGATTGCGTAGCCCCACACACCTGGGGGCTGCAGGCTTTCCTGCTGCCTTCAGCCTCAAAACCACCCTTTCCCACTTGGCGCCGCGCCAGGCACAAAAATGGCTATATGTCTGGAGATGGGTCCCACGCCCAAAGAGCCAGCAGGGAAAACTATGCCTTGTTGTAAAACTCTTTGGGAACCGCCTGCGTAGCCCCACACACCTGGGGGCTGCAGGCGTTACTGCTGCCTTCAGCCTCAAAACCACCCTTTCCCACTTGGCACAGCGCCAGGCACAGAAATTGCCATATGTCTGGAGATTGGTCCCACGCCCAAAAAGCCAGCAGGGAAAACTATGCTTGTTTTAAAGCTCTTTGGGATCCGCTTGCGTAGACCCACAGACCTGGGGGGTGCAGGCATTCCTGCTGCCTTCAGCCTCAAAACCACCCTTTCCCACTTGGCGCCACACCAGGCACAAAAATGGCCATATGTCTGGAGACTGGTCCCATGCCCAAAGACCCAGCAGGTAAAACTATGCCTTGTTCTAAAGCTCTTTGGGAACCGCTTGCGTAGCCCCACACACCTGGGGGCTGCAGGCTTTCCTGCTGCCTTCAGCCTCAACACCACCCTTTCCCACTTGGCACCACGCCAGGCACAAAAATGGCCATATGTCTGGAGGTTGGTCCCACGCCCAAAGAGCCAGCAGGGAAAACTATGTCTTCTTCTAAAGCTCTTTGGGAACGGCTTGCGTAGCCCCACAGACCTGAGGGCTGCAGGCTTTCCTGCTGCCTTCAGCCTCAAAACCACCCTTTCCCACTTGGCACTACGCCAGGCACAAAAATGGCCATATTTCTGGAGATTGGTCCCATGCCCAAAGAGCCAGCAGGGAAAACTATGCCTTGTTCTAAAGCTCTTTGGGAACCTCTTGCGTAGCCCAACAGACCTGCGGGCTGCAGGCTTTCCTGCTGCCTTCAGCCTCAAAACCACCCTTTCCCACTTGGCACCACGCCAGGCACAAAAATGGCCATATTTCTGGAGATTGGTCCCATGCCCAAAGAGCCAGCAGGGAAAACTATGCCTTGTTCTAAAGCTCTTTGGGAACCTCTTGCGTAGCCCCACAGACCTGGGGGCTGCAGGCTTTCCTGCTGCCTTCAGCCTCAAAACCACCCTTTCCCACTTGGCACCACGCCAGGCACAAAAATGGCCATATGTCTGGAGATTGGTCCCACGCCCAAAGAGCCAGCAGGGAAAACTATGCCTTCTTCTAAAGCTCTTTGGGAACCGCTTGCGTAGCCCCACAGACCTGCGGGCTGTAGGCACTCCTGCTGCCTTCAGCCTCAAAACAACCCTTTCCCACTTGGCGCCGCGCCAGGCACAAAAATGGCCATATGTCTGGTGATGGGTCCCAAGCCCAAAGAGCCAGCAGGGAAAACTATGCCTTGTTCTAAAGCTCTTTGGGAACCGCTTGCGTAGCCCCACACACCTGGGGGCTGCAGGCTTTCCTGCTGCCTTCAGCCTCAAAACCACCCTTTCCCACTTGGCGCCGCGCCAGGCACAAAAATGGCCATATGTCTGGTGATGGGTCCCAAGCCCAAAGATCCAGCAGGGAAAACTATGCCTTGTTCTAAAGCTCTTTGGGAACCGCTTGCGTAGCCCCACACACCTGGGGGCTGCAGGCTTTCCTGCTGCCTTCAGCCTCAAAACCACCCTTTCCCACTTGGCGCCGCGCCAGGCACAAAAATGGCCATATGTCTGGAGACTGGTCCCATGCCCAAAGAGCCAGCAGGGAAAACTATGCCTTCTTCTAAAGCTCTTTGGGAACCGCTTGCGTAGCCCCACACACCTGGGCGCTGCAGGCTTTCCTGCTGCCTTCAGCCTCAAAACCACCCTTTCCCACTTGGCGCCAAGCCAGGCACAAAAATGGCCATATGTCTGGAGATTGGTCCCACGCCCAAAGAGCCAGCAGGGAAAACACTGCTTGTTTTAAAGCTCTTTGGGATCCGCTTGCGTAGACCCACAGACCTGGGGGGTGCAGGCATTCCTGCTGCCTTCAGCCTCAAAACCACCCTTTCCCACTTGGCACCACGCCAGGCACAAAAATGGCCATATGTCTGGAGACTGGTCCCATGCCCAAAGAGCCAGCAGGGAAAACTATGCCTTGTTCTAAAGCTCTTTGGGAACCGCTTGCGTAGCCCCACACACCTGGGGGCTGCAGGCTTTCCTGCTGCCTTCAGCCTCAACACCACCCTTTCCCACTTGGCACCACGCCAGGCACAAAAATGGCCATATGTCTGGAGATTGGTCCACGCCCAAAGAGTCAGCAGGGAAAACTATGCCTTGTTCTAAAGATCTTTGGGAACCTCTTGCGTAGGCCAACAGACCTGGGGGCTGCAGGCTTTCCTGCTGCCTTCAGCCTCAAAACCACCCTTTCCCACTTGGCGCCGCGCCAGGCACAAAAATGGCCATATGTCTGGAGACTGGTCCCATGCCCAAAGAGCCAGCAGGGAAAACTATGCCTTCTTCTAAAGCTCTTTGGGAACCGCTTGCGTAGCCCCACAGACCTGGGGGCTGCAGGCTTTCCTGCTGCCTTCAGCCTCAAAACCACCCTTTCCCACTTGGCACAGCGCCAGGCACAAAAATGGCCATATGTCTGGACACTGGTCCCATGCCGATAGACCCAGCAGGGAAAATTATGCCTTCTTCTAAAGCTCTTTGGGAACGGCTTGCGTAGCCCCACACACCTGGGGTCTGCAGGCTTTCCTGCTGCCTTCAGCCTCAAAACCACCCTTTCCCACTTGGCGCCGCGCCAGGCACAAAAATGGCTATATGTCTGGAGATGGGTCCCACGCCCAAAGAGCCAGCAGGGAAAACTATGCCTTGTTGTAAAACTCTTTGGGAACCGCCTGCGTAGCCCCACACACCTGGGGGCTGCAGGCGTTACTGCTGCCTTCAGCCTCAAAACCACCCTTTCCCACTTGGCACAGCGCCAGGCACAGAAATTGCCATATGTCTGGAGATTGGTCCCACGCCCAAAAAGCCAGCAGGGAAAACTATGCTTGTTTTAAAGCTCTTTGGGATCCGCTTGCGTAGAACCACAGACCTGGGGGGTGCAGGCATTCCTGCTGCCTTCAGCCTCAAAACCACCCTTTCCCACTTGGCACCACGCCAGGCACAAAAATGGCCATATGTCTGGAGACTGGTCCCATGCCCAAAGACCCAGCAGGTAAAACTATGCCTTGTTCTAAAGCTCTTTGGGAACCGCTTGCGTAGCCCCACACACCTGGGGGCTGCAGGCTTTCCTGCTGCCTTCAGCCTCAACACCACCCTTTCCCACTTGGCACCACGCCAGGCACAAAAATGGCCATATGTCTGGAGGTTGGTCCCACGCCCAAAGAGCCAGCAGGGAAAACTATGTCTTCTTCTAAAGCTCTTTGGGAACGGCTTGCGTAGCCCCACAGACCTGAGGGCTGCAGGCTTTCCTGCTGCCTTCAGCCTCAAAACCACCCAATTCCTCTTGGTACCGCGCCAGGCAAAAAAATGGCCATATGTCTGGACATTGGTCCCACGCCCAAAGAGCCAGCAGGGAAAACTATGCCTTGTTCTAAAGCTCTTTGGGAACCGCTTGCGTAGCCCCACAGACCTGGGGGCTTCAGGCGCTCCTGCTGCCTTCAGCCTCAAAACCACCCTTTCCCACTTGGCACAGCGCCAGGCACAAAAATGGCCATATGTCTGGAGATGGGTCCCACGCCCAAAGAGCCATCAGGGAAAACTATGCCTTGTTCTAAAGCTCTTTGGGAACCGCTTGCGTAGCCCCACACACCTGGGGGCTGCAGGCTTTCCTGCTGCCTTCAGCCTCAAAACCACCCTTTCCCACTTGGCGCCGCGCCAGGCACAAAAATGGCCATATGGCTGGTGATGGGTCCCACGCCCAAAGAGCCAGCAGCGAAAACTATGCCTTGTTCTAAAGCTCTTTGGGAACCGCTTGCGTAGCCCAACAGACCTGCGGGCTGAAGGCATTCCTGCTGCCTTCAGCCTCAAAATCACCCTTTTCCACTTGGCACCACGCCAAGCACAAAAATGGCCATATGTCTGGAGATTGGTCCCATGCCCAAAGACCCAGCAGGGAATACTACACCTTGTTCTAAAGGTCTTTGGGAACCGCTTGCGTGGCCCCACAGACCTGGGGGCTGCAGGCTTTCCTGCTGCCTTCAGCCTCAAAACCACCCTTTCCCACTTGGCACAGCGCCAGGCACAAAAATGGCCATATGTCTGGACACTGGTCCCATGCCGATAGACCCAGCAGGGAAAACTATGCCTTGTTCTAAAGCTCTTTGGGAACGGCTTGCGTAGCCCCACACACCTGGGGGCTGCAGGCTTTCCTGCTGCCTTCAGCCTCAAAACCACCCTTTCCCACTTGGCGCCGCGCCAGGCACAAAAATGGCTATATGTCTGGAGATGGGTCCCACGCCCAAAGAGCCAGCAGGGAAAACTATGCCTTGTTGTAAAACTCTTTGGGAACCGCCTGCGTAGCCCCACACACCTGGGGGCTGCAGGCGTTACTGCTGCCTTCAGCCTCAAAACCACCCTTTCCCACTTGGCACAGCGCCAGGCACAGAAATTGCCATATGTCTGGAGATTGGTCCCACGCCCAAAAAGCCAGCAGGGAAAACTATGCTTGTTTTAAAGCTCTTTGGGATCCGCTTGCGTAGACCCACAGACCTGGGGGGTGCAGGCATTCCTGCTGCCTTCAGCCTCAAAACCACCCTTTCCCACTTGGCGCCACACCAGGCACAAAAATGGCCATATGTCTGGAGACTGGTCCCATGCCCAAAGACCCAGCAGGGAAAACTATGCCTTGTTCTAAAGCTCTTTGGGAACCGCTTGCGTAGCCCCACACACCTGGGGGCTGCAGGCTTTCCTGCTGCCTTCAGCCTCAACACCACCCTTTCCCACTTGGCACCACGCCAGGCACAAAAATGGCCATATGTCTGGAGGTTGGTCCCACGCCCAAAGAGCCAGCAGGGAAAACTATGTCTTCTTCTAAAGCTCTTTGGGAACGGCTTGCGTAGCCCCACAGACCTGAGGGCTGCAGGCTTTCCTGCTGCCTTCAGCCTCAAAACCACCCTTTCCCACTTGGCGCCGCGCCAGGCACAAAAATGGCCATATGTCTGGAGACTGGTCCCACGCCCAAAGAGCCAGCAGGGAAAACTATGCCTTCTTCTAAAGCTCTTTGGGAACCGCTTGCGTAGCCCCACACACCTGGGGGCTGCAGGCTTTCCTGCTGCCTTCAGCCTCAAAACCACCCTTTCCCACTTGGCACCACGCCAGGCACAAAAATGGCCATATTTCTGGAGATTGGTCCCATGCCCAAAGAGCCAGCAGGGAAAACTATGCCTTGTTGTAAAGCTCTTTGGGAACCTCTTGCGTAGCCCAACAGACCTGCGGGCTGCAGGCTTTCCTGCTGCCTTCAGCCTCAAAACCACCCTTTCCCACTTGGCACCACGCCAGGCACAAAAATGGCCATATTTCTGGAGATTGGTCCCATGCCCAAAGAGCCAGCAGGGAAAACTATGCCTTGTTCTAAAGCTCTTTGGGAACCGCTTGCGTAGCCCCACACACCTGGGGGCTGCAGGCTTTCCTGCTGCCTTCAGCCTCAAAACCACCCTTTCCCACTTGGCACCACGGCAGGCACAAAAATGGCCATATGTCTGGAGATTGGTCCCACGCCGAAAGAGCCAGCAGGGAAAACTATGCCTTCTTCTAAAGCTCTTTGGGAACCGCTTGCGTAGCCCCACAGACCTGCGGGCTGTAGGCACTCCTGCTGCCTTCAGCCTCAAAACAACCCTTTCCCACTTGGCGCCGCGCCAGGCACAAAAATGGCCATATGTCTGGTGATGGGTCCCAAGCCCAAAGAGCCAGCAGGGAAAACTATGCCTTGTTCTAAAGCTCTTTGGGAACCGCTTGCGTAGCCCCACACACCTGGGGGCTGCAGGCTTTCCTGCTGCCTTCAGCCTCAAAACCACCCTTTCCCACTTGGCGCCGCGCCAGGCACAAAAATGGCCATATGTCTGGTGATGGGTCCCAAGCCCAAAGATCCAGCAGGGAAAACTATGCCTTGTTCTAAAGCTCTTTGGGAACCGCTTGCGTAGCCCCACACACCTGGGGGCTGCAGGCTTTCCTGCTGCCTTCAGCCTCAAAACCACCCTTTCCCACTTGGCGCCGCGCCAGGCACAAAAATGGCCATATGTCTGGAGACTGGTCCCATGCCCAAAGAGCCAGCAGGGAAAACTATGCCTTCTTCTAAAGCTCTTTGGGAACCGCTTGCGTAGCCCCACACACCTGGGCGCTGCAGGCTTTCCTGCTGCCTTCAGCCTCAAAACCACCCTTTCCCACTTGGCGCCAAGCCAGGCACAAAAATGGCCATATGTCTGGAGATTGGTCCCACGCCCAAAGAGCCAGCAGGGAAAACACTGCTTGTTTTAAAGCTCTTTGGGATCCGCTTGCGTAGACCCACAGACCTGGGGGGTGCAGGCATTCCTGCTGCCTTCAGCCTCAAAACCACCCTTTCCCACTTGGCACCACGCCAGGCACAAAAATGGCCATATGTCTGGAGACTGGTCCCATGCCCAAAGACCCAGCAGGGAAAACTATGCCTTGTTCTAAAGCTCTTTGGGAACCGCTTGCGTAGCCCCACACACCTGGGGGCTGCAGGCTTTCCTGCTGCCTTCAGCCTCAACACCACCCTTTCCCACTTGGCACCACGCCAGGCACAAAAATGGCCATATGTCTGGAGATTGGTCCACGCCCAAAGAGTCAGCAGGGAAAACTATGCCTTGTTCTAAAGATCTTTGGGAACCTCTTGCGTAGGCCAACAGACCTGGGGGCTGCAGGCATTCCTGCTGCCTTCAGCCTCAAAACCACCCTTTCCCACTTGGCGCCGCGCCAGGCACAAAAATGGCCATATGTCTGGAGACTGGTCCCATGCCCAAAGAGCCAGCAGGGAAAACTATGCCTTGTTCTAAAGCTCTTTGGGAACCGCTTGCGTAGCCCCACACACCTGGGGGCTGCAGGCTTTCCTGCTGCCTTCAGCCTCAAAACCACCCTTTCCCACTTGGCACAGCGCCAGGCACAAAAATGGCCATATGTCTGGACACTGGTCCCATGCCGATAGACCCAGCAGGGAAAATTATGCCTTCTTCTAAAGCTCTTTGGGAACGGCTTGCGTAGCCCCACACACCTGGGGGCTGCAGGCTTTCCTGCTGCCTTCAGCCTCAAAACCACCCTTTCCCACTTGGCACCACGCCAGGCACAAAAATGGCCATATGTCTGGAGATTGGTCCCACGCCGAAAGAGCCAGCAGGGAAAACTATGCCTTGTTCTAAAGCTCTTTGGCAACCGCTTGCGTAGCCCCACAGACCTGCGGGCTGTAGGCACTCCTGCTGCCTTCAGCCTCAAAACAACCCTTTCCCACTTGGCGCCGCGCCAGGCACAAAAATGGCCATATGTCTGGTGATGGGTCCCAAGCCCAAAGAGCCAGCAGGGAAAACTATGCCTTGTTCTAAAGCTCTTTGGGAACCGCTTGCGTAGCCCCACACACCTGGGGGCTGCAGGCTTTCCTGCTGCCTTCAGCCTCAAAACCACCCTTTCCCACTTGGCGCCGCGCCAGGCACAAAAATGGCCATATGTCTGGTGATGGGTCCCAAGCCCAAAGATCCAGCAGGGAAAACTATGCCTTCTTCTAAAGCTCTTTGGGAACCGCTTGCGTAGCCCCACACACCTGGGGGCTGCAGGCTTTCCTGCTGCCTTCAGCCTCAACACCACCCTTTCCCACTTGGCACCACGCCAGGCACAAAAATGGCCATATGTCTGGAGATTGGTCCACGCCCAAAGAGTCAGCAGGGAAAACTATGCCTTGTTCTAAAGATCTTTGGGAACCTCTTGCGTAGGCCAACAGACCTGGGGGCTGCAGGCATTCCTGCTGCCTTCAGCCTCAAAACCACCCTTTCCCACTTGGCGCCGCGCCAGGCACAAAAATGGCCATATGTCTGGAGACTGGTCCCATGCCCAAAGAGCCAGCAGGGAAAACTATGCCTTGTTCTAAAGCTCTTTGGGAACCGCTTGCGTAGCCCCACACACCTGGGGGCTGCAGGCTTTCCTGCTGCCTTCAGCCTCAAAACCACCCTTTCCCACTTGGCACAGCGCCAGGCACAAAAATGGCCATATGTCTGGACACTGGTCCCATGCCGATAGACCCAGCAGGGAAAATTATGCCTTGTTCTAAAGCTCTTTGGGAACGGCTTGCGTAGCCCCACACACCTGGGGGCTGCAGGCTTTCCTGCTGCCTTCAGCCTCAAAACCACCCTTTCCCACTTGGCACCACGCCAGGCACAAAAATGGCCATATGTCTGGAGATTGGTCCCACGCCGAAAGAGCCAGCAGGGAAAACTATGCCTTCTTCTAAAGCTCTTTGGGAACCGCTTGCGTAGCCCCACAGACCTGCGGGCTGTAGGCACTCCTGCTGCCTTCAGCCTCAAAACAACCCTTTCCCACTTGGCGCCGCGCCAGGCACAAAAATGGCCATATGTCTGGTGATGGGTCCCAAGCCCAAAGAGCCAGCAGGGAAAACTATGCCTTGTTCTAAAGCTCTTTGGGAACCGCTTGCGTAGCCCCACACACCTGGGGGCTGCAGGCTTTCCTGCTGCCTTCAGCCTCAAAACCACCCTTTCCCACTTGGCGCCGCGCCAGGCACAAAAATGGCCATATGTCTGGTGATGGGTCCCAAGCCCAAAGATCCAGCAGGGAAAACTATGCCTTCTTCTAAAGCTCTTTGGGAACCGCTTGCGTAGCCCCACACACCTGGGGGCTGCAGGCTTTCCTGCTGCCTTCAGCCTCAAAACCACCCTTTCCCACTTGGCGCCGCGCCAGGCACAAAAATGGCCATATGTCTGGAGACTGGTCCCATGCCCAAAGAGCCAGCAGGGAAAACTATGCCTTCTTCTAAAGCTCTTTGGGAACCGCTTGCGTAGCCCCACACACCTGGGCGCTGCAGGCTTTCCTGCTGCCTTCAGCCTCAAAACCACCCTTTCCCACTTGGCGCCAAGCCAGGCACAAAAATGGCCATATGTCTGGAGATTGGTCCCACGCCCAAAGAGCCAGCAGGGAAAACACTGCTTGTTTTAAAGCTCTTTGGGATCCGCTTGCGTAGACCCACAGACCTGGGGGGTGCAGGCATTCCTGCTGCCTTCAGCCTCAAAACCACCCTTTCCCACTTGGCACCACGCCAGGCACAAAAATGGCCATATGTCTGGAGACTGGTCCCATGCCCAAAGAGCCAGCAGGGAAAACTATGCCTTGTTCTAAAGCTCTTTGGGAACCGCTTGCGTAGCCCCACACACCTGGGGGCTGCAGGCTTTCCTGCTGCCTTCAGCCTCAACACCACCCTTTCCCACTTGGCACCACGCCAGGCACAAAAATGGCCATATGTCTGGAGATTGGTCCACGCCCAAAGAGTCAGCAGGGAAAACTATGCCTTGTTCTAAAGATCTTTGGGAACCTCTTGCGTAGGCCAACAGACCTGGGGGCTGCAGGCATTCCTGCTGCCTTCAGCCTCAAAACCACCCTTTCCCACTTGGCGCCGCGCCAGGCACAAAAATGGCCATATGTCTGGAGACTGGTCCCATGCCCAAAGAGCCAGCAGGGAAAACTATGCCTTGTTCTAAAGCTCTTTGGGAACCGCTTGCGTAGCCCCACACACCTGGGGGCTGCAGGCTTTCCTGCTGCCTTCAGCCTCAAAACCACCCTTTCCCACTTGGCACAGCGCCAGGCACAAAAATGGCCATATGTCTGGACACTGGTCCCATGCCGATAGACCCAGCAGGGAAAATTATGCCTTCTTCTAAAGCTCTTTGGGAACGGCTTGCGTAGCCCCACACACCTGGGGGCTGCAGGCTTTCCTGCTGCCTTCAGCCTCAAAACCACCCTTTCCCACTTGGCGCCGCGCCAGGCACAAAAATGGCTATATGTCTGGAGATGGGTCCCACGCCCAAAGAGCCAGCAGGGAAAACTATGCCTTGTTGTAAAACTCTTTGGGAACCGCCTGCGTAGCCCCACACACCTGGGGGCTGCAGGCGTTACTGCTGCCTTCAGCCTCAAAACCACACTTTCCCACTTGGCACAGCGCCAGGCACAGAAATTGCCATATGTCTGGAGATTGGTCCCACGCCCAAAAAGCCAGCAGGGAAAACTATGCTTGTTTTAAAGCTCTTTGGGATCCGCTTGCGTAGAACCACAGACCTGGGGGGTGCAGGCATTCCTGCTGCCTTCAGCCTCAAAACCACCCTTTCCCACTTGGCACCACGCCAGGCACAAAAATGGCCATATGTCTGGAGACTGGTCCCATGCCCAAAGACCCAGCAGGTAAAACTATGCCTTGTTCTAAAGCTCTTTGGGAACCGCTTGCGTAGCCCCACACACCTGGGGGCTGCAGGCTTTCCTGCTGCCTTCAGCCTCAACACCACCCTTTCCCACTTGGCACCACGCCAGGCACAAAAATGGCCATATGTCTGGAGGTTGGTCCCACGCCCAAAGAGCCAGCAGGGAAAACTATGTCTTCTTCTAAAGCTCTTTGGGAACGGCTTGCGTAGCCCCACAGACCTGAGGGCTGCAGGCTTTCCTGCTGCCTTCAGCCTCAAAACCACCCAATTCCTCTTGGTACCGCGCCAGGCAAAAAAATGGCCATATGTCTGGACATTGGTCCCACGCCCAAAGAGCCAGCAGGGAACACTATGCCTTGTTCTAAAGCTCTTTGGGAACCGCTTGCGTAGCCCCACACACCTGGGGGCTGCAGGCTTTCCTGCTGCCTTCAGCCTCAAAACCACCCTTTCCCACTTGGCACAGCGCCAGGCACAAAAATGGCCATATGTCTGGAGATGGGTCCCACGCCCAAAGAGCCATCAGGGAAAACTATGCCTTGTTCTAAAGCTCTTTGGGAACCGCTTGCGTAGCCCCACACACCTGGGGGCTGCAGGCTTTCCTGCTGCCTTCAGCCTCAAAACCACCCTTTCCCACTTGGCGCCGCACCAGGCACAAAAATGGCCATATGGCTGGTGATGGGTCCCACGCCCAAAGAGCCAGCAGCGAAAACTATGCCTTGTTCTAAAGCTCTTTGGGAACCGCTTGCGTAGCCCAACAGACCTGCGGGCTGAAGGCATTCCTGCTGCCTTCAGCCTCAAAATCACCCTTTTCCACTTGGCACCACGCCAAGCACAAAAATGGCCATATGTCTGGAGATTGGTCCCACGCCCAAAGAGCCAGCAGGGAAAACTATGCCTTGTTCTAAAGCTCTTTGGGAACGGCTTGCGTAGCCCCACACACCTGGGGGCTGCAGGCTTTCCTGCTGCCTTCAGCCTCAACACCACCCTTTCCCACTTGGCACCACGCCAGGCACAAAAATGGCCATATGTCTGGAGGTTGGTCCCACACCCAAAGAGCCAGCAGGGAAAACAATGCCTTCTTCTAAAGCTCTTTGGGAACGGCTTGCGTAGCCCCACAGACCTGAGGGCTGCAGGCTTTCCTGCTGCCTTCAGCCTCAAAAACACCCAATTCCTCTTGGTACCGCGCCAGGCACAAAAATGGCCATATGTCTGTAGATTGGTCCCACGCCCAAAGAGCCAGCAGGGAAAACTATGCCTTGTTCTAAAGCTCTTTGGGAACCGCTTGCGTAGCCCCACACACCTGGGGGCTTCAGGCGCTCCTGCTGCCTTCAGCCTCAAAACCACCCTTTCCCACTTGGCGCCGCGCCAGGCACATAAATGGCCATATGTTTGGAGATGGGTCCCACGCCCAAAGAGCCATCAGGGAAAACTATGCCTTGTTTTAAAGCTCTTTGGGAACCGCTTTCGTAGCCCCACACACCTGGGGGCTGCAGGCTTTCCTGCTGCCTTCAGCCTCAAAACCACCCTTTCTTACTTGGCACAGCGCCAGCCAAAAAAATGGCCATATGTGTGGAGACTGGTCCCATGCCCAAAGAGCCAGCAGGGAAAACTATGCCTTGTTCTAAACCTCTTTGGGAACCGCTTGCGTAGCCCCACACACCTGGAGGCTGCAGGCTTTCCTGCTGCCTTCAGCCTCAACACCACCCTTTCCCACTTGGCACCACGCCAGACACAAAAATGGCAATATGTCTGGTGATGGGTCCCACGCCCAAAGAGCCAGCAGGGAAAACTATGCCTTGTTCTAAAGCTCTTTGGGAACCGCTTGCGTAGCCCCACACACCTGGGGGCTGCAGGCTTTCCTGCTGCCTTCAGCCTCAAAACCACCCTTTCCCACTTGGCGCCAAGCCAGGCACAAAAATGGCCATATGTCTGGTGATGGGTCCCACGCCCAAAGAGCCAGCAGCGAAAACTATGCCTTGTTCTAAAGCTCTTTGGGAACGGCTTGCGTAGCCCCACAGACCTGGGGGTTGCAGGCTTTCCTGCTGCCTTCAGCCTCAAAACCACCCTTTCCCACTTGGCGCCGCGGCAGGCACAAAAATGGCCATATGTCTGGAGATTGGTCCCACGCCCAAAGAGCCAGCAGGGAAAACTATGCCTTGTTCTAAAGCTCTTTGTGAACGGCTTGCGTAGCCCCACAGACCTGGGGGCTGCAGACTTTCCTGCTGCCTTCAGCCTCAAAACCACCCTTTCCCACTTGGCGCAGTGCCAGGCACAAAAATGGCCATATGTCTGGAGATTGGTCCCATGCCCAAAGACCCAGCAGGGAATACTACGCCTTGTTCTAAAGGTCTTTGGGAACCGCTTGCGTGGCCCCACAGACCTGGGGGCTGCAGGCTTTCCTGCTGCCTTCAGCCTCAAAACCACCCTTTCCCACTTGGCACAGCGCCAGGCACAAAAATGGCCATATGTCTGGACACTGGTCCCATGCCGATAGACCCAGCAGGGAAAACTATGCCTTGTTCTAAAGCTCTTTGGGAACGGCTTGCGTAGCCCCACACACCTGGGGGCTGCAGGCTTTCCTGCTGCCTTCAGCCTCAAAACCACCCTTTCCCACTTGGCGCCGCGCCAGGCACAAAAATGGCTATATGTCTGGAGATGGGTCCCACGCCCAAAGAGCCAGCAGGGAAAACTATGCCTTGTTGTAAAACTCTTTGGGAACCGCCTGCGTAGCCCCACACACCTGGGGGCTGCAGGCGTTACTGCTGCCTTCAGCCTCAAAACCACCCTTTCCCACTTGGCACAGCGCCAGGCACAGAAATTGCCATATGTCTGGAGATTGGTCCCACGCCCAAAAAGCCAGCAGGGAAAACTATGCTTGTTTTAAAGCTCTTTGGGATCCGCTTGCGTAGACCCACAGACCTGGGGGGTGCAGGCATTCCTGCTGCCTTCAGCCTCAAAACCACCCTTTCCCACTTGGCGCCACACCAGGCACAAAAATGGCCATATGTCTGGAGACTGGTCCCATGCCCAAAGACCCAGCAGGTAAAACTATGCCTTGTTCTAAAGCTCTTTGGGAACCGCTTGCGTAGCCCCACACACCTGGGGGCTGCAGGCTTTCCTGCTGCCTTCAGCCTCAACACCACCCTTTCCCACTTGGCACCACGCCAGGCTCAAAAATGGCCATATGTCTGGAGGTTGGTCCCACGCCCAAAGAGCCAGCAGGGAAAACTATGTCTTCTTCTAAAGCTCTTTGGGAACGGCTTGCGTAGCCCCACAGACCTGAGGGCTGCAGGCTTTCCTGCTGCCTTCAGCCTCAAAACCACCCTTTCCCACTTGGCGCCGCGCCAGGCACAAAAATGGCCATATGTCTGGAGACTGGTCCCACGCCCAAAGAGCCAGCAGGGAAAACTATGCCTTCTTCTAAAGCTCTTTGGGAACCGCTTGCGTAGCCCCACACACCTGGGGGCTGCAGGCTTTCCTGCTGCCTTCAGCCTCAAAACCACCCTTTCCCACTTGGCACCACGCCAGGCACAAAAATGGCCATATTTCTGGAGATTGGTCCCACGCCCAAAGAGCCAGCAGGGAAAACTATGCCTTGTTCTAAAGCTCTTTGGGAACCTCTTGCGTAGCCCAACAGACCTGCGGGCTGCAGGCTTTCCTGCTGCCTTCAGCCTCAAAACCACCCTTTCCCACTTGGCACCACGCCAGGCACAAAAATGGCCATATGTCTGGAGATTGGTCCCACGCCGAAAGAGCCAGCAGGGAAAACTATGCCTTCTTCTAAAGCTCTTTGGGAACCGCTTGCGTAGCCCCACAGACCTGCGGGCTGTAGGCACTCCTGCTGCCTTCAGCCTCAAAACAACCCTTTCCAACTTGGCGCCGCGCCAGGCACAAAAATGGCCATATGTCTGGTGATGGGTCCCAAGCCCAAAGAGCCAGCAGGGAAAACTATGCCTTGTTCTAAAGCTCTTTGGGAACCGCTTGCGTAGCCCCACACACCTGGGGGCTGCAGGCTTTCCTGCTGCCTTCAGCCTCAAAACCACCCTTTCCCACTTGGCGCCGCGCCAGGCACAAAAATGGCCATATGTCTGGTGATGGGTCCCAAGCCCAAAGATCCAGCAGGGAAAACTATGCCTTGTTCTAAAGCTCTTTGGGAACCGCTTGCGTAGCCCCACACACTTGGGGGCTGCAGGCTTTCCTGCTGCCTTCAGCCTCAAAACCACCCTTTCCCACTTGGCACAGCGCCAGGCACAAAAATGGCCATATGTCTGGAGACTGGTCCCATGCCCAAAGAGCCAGCAGGGAAAACTATGCCTTCTTCTAAAGCTCTTTGGGAACCGCTTGCGTAGCCCCACACACCTGGGGGCTGCAGGCTTTCCTGCTGCCTTCAGCCTCAAAACCACCCTTTCCCACTTGGCGCCAAGCCAGGCACAAAAATGGCCATATGTCTGGAGATTGGTCCCACGCCCAAAGAGCCAGCAGGGAAAACTATGCTTGTTTTAAAGCTCTTTGGGATCCGCTTGCGTAGACCCACAGACCTGGGGGGTGCAGGCATTCCTGCTGCCTTCAGCCTCAAAACCACCCTTTCCCACTTGGCACCACGCCGGGCACAAAAATGGCCATATGTCTGGAGACTGGTCCCATGCCCAAAGACCCAGCAGGGAAAACTATGCCTTGTTCTAAAGCTCTTTGGGAACCGCTTGCGTAGCCCCACACACCTGGGGGCTGCAGGCTTTCCTGCTGCCTTCAGCCTCAACACCACCCTTTCCCACTTGGCACCACGCCAGGCACAAAAATGGCCATATGTCTGGAGATTGGTCCACGCCCAAAGAGTCAGCAGGGAAAACTATGCCTTGTTCTAAAGATCTTTGGGAACCTCTTGCGTAGGCCAACAGACCTGGGGGCTGCAGGCATTCCTGCTGCCTTCAGCCTCAAAACCACCCTTTCCCACTTGGCACAGCGCCAGGCACAAAAATGGCCATATGTCTGGAGACTGGTCCCATGCCCAAAGAGCCAGCAGGGAAAACTATGCCTTGTTCTAAAGCTCTTTGGGAACCGCTTGCGTAGCCCCACAGACCTGGGGGCTGCAGGCTTTCCTGCTGCCTTCAGCCTCAAAACCACCCTTTCCCACTTGGCGCCACGCCACGCACAAAAATGGCCATATGTCTGGAGATTGGTCCCAAGCCCAAAGAGCCAGCAGGGAAAACAATGCCTTCTTCTAAAGCTCTTTGGGAACGGCTTGCGTAGCCCCACACACCTGGGGGCTGCAGGCTTTCCTGCTGCCTTCAGCCTCAACACCACCCTTTCCCACTTGGCACCACGCCAGGCACAAAAATGGCCATATGTCTGGAGGTTGGTCCCACGCCCAAAGAGCCAGCAGGGAAAACAATGCCTTCTTCTAAAGCTCTTTGGGAACGGCTTGCGTAGCCCCACAGACCTGAGGGCTGCAGGCTTTCCTGCTGCCTTCAGCCTCAAAACCACCCTTTCCCACTTGGCACAGCGCCACGCACAAAAATGGCCATATGTCTGGAGACTGGTCCCACGCCCAAAGAGCCAGCAGGGAAAACTATGCCTTCTTCTAAAGCTCTTTGGGAACCGCTTGCGTAGCCCCACACACCTGGGCGCTGCAGGCTTTCCTGCTGCCTTCAGCCTCAAAACCACCCTTTCCCACTTGGCACCACGCCAGGCACAAAAATGGCCATATTTCTGGAGATTGGTCCCATGCCCAAAGAGCCAGCAGGGAAAACTATGCCTTGTTCTAAAGCTCTTTGGGAACCGCTTGCGTAGCCCAACAGACCTGCGGGCTGCAGGCTTTCCTGCTGCCTTCAGCCTCAAAACCACCCTTTCCCACTTGGCACCACGCCAGGCACAAAAATGGCCATATGTCTGGAGATTGGTCCCACGCCCAAAGAGCCAGCAGGGAAAACTATGCCTTGTTCTAAAGCTCTTTGGGAACCGCTTGCGTAGCCCCACAGACCTGCGGGCTGTAGGCACTCCTGCTGCCTTCAGCCTCAAAACAACCCTTTCCCACTTGGCGCCGCGCCAGGCACAAAAATGGCCATATGTCTGGAGATGGGTCCCAAGCCCAAAGAGCCAGCAGGGAAAACTATGCCTTCTTCTAAAGCTCTTTGGGAACCGCTTGCGTAGCCCCACACACCTGGGGGCTGCAGGCTTTCCTGCTGCCTTCAGCCTCAACACCACCCTTTCCCACTTGGCGCCGCGCCAGGCACAAAAATGGCCATATGTCTAGAGATTGGTCCCACGCCCAAAGAGCCAGCAGGGAAAACTATGCCTTGTTCTAAAGCTCTTTGGCAACCGCTTGAGTAGCCCCACACACCTGGGGGCTGCAGGCTTTCCTGCTGCCTTCAGCCTCAAAACCACCCTTTCCCACTTGGCGCCGCGCCAGGCACAAAAATGGCCATATGTCTGGTGATGGGTCCCAAGCCCAAAGAGCCAGCAGGGAAAACTATGCCTTGTTCTAAAGCTCTTTGGGAACCGCTTGCGTAGCCCCACACACCTGGGGGCTGCAGGCTTTCCTGCTGCCTTCAGCCTCAAAACCACCCTTTCCCACTTGGCACAGCGCCAGGCACAAAAATGGCCATATGTCTGGAGACTGGTCCCATGCCCAAAGAGCCAGCAGGGAAAACTATGCCTTCTTCTAAAGCTCTTTGGGAACCGCTTGCGTAGCCCCACACACCTGGGGGCTGCAGGCTTTCCTGCTGCCTTCAGCCTCAAAACCACCCTTTCCCACTTGGCGCCAAGCCAGGCACAAAAATGGCCATATGTCTGGAGAATGGTCCCACACCCAAAGAGCCAGCAGGGAAAACTATGCTTGTTTTAAAGCTCTTTGGGATCCGCTTGCGTAGACCCACAGACCTGGGGGTTGCAGGCATTCCTGCTGCCTTCAGCCTCAAAACCACCCTTTCCCACTTGGCACCACGCCAGGCACAAAAATGGCCATATGTCTGGAGACTGGTCCCATGCCCAAAGACCCAGCAGGGAAAATTATGCCTTGTTCTAAAGCTCTTTGGGAACCGCTTGCGTAGCCCCACACACCTGGGGGCTGCAGGCTTTCCTGCTGCCTTCAGCCTCAACACCACCCTTTCCCACTTGGCACCACGCCAGGCACAATAATGGCCATATGTCTGGAGATTGGTCCCACGCCCAAAGAGTCAGCAGGGAAAACTATGCCTTGTTCTAAAGATCTTTGGGAACCTCTTGCGTAGGCCAACAGACCTGCAGGCTGCAGGCATTCCTGCTGCCTTCAGCCTCAAAACCACCCTTTCCCACTTGGCGCCGCGCCAGGCACAAAAATGGCCATATGTCTGGTGATGGGTCCCAAGCCCAAAGAGCCAGCAGGGAAAACTATGCCTTGTTCTAAAGCTCTTTGGGAACCGCTTGCGTAGCCCCACACACCTGGGGGCTGCAGGCTTTCCTGCTGCCTTCAGCCTCATAACCACCCTTTCCCACTTGGCACCACGCCAGGCACAAAAATGGCCATATGTCTGGAGATTGGTCCCACGCCCAAAGAGCCAGCAGGGAAAACTATGTCTTCTTCTAAAGCTCTTTGGGAACGGCTTGCGTAGCCCCACAGCCCTGAGGGCTGCAGGCTTTCCTGCTGCCTTCAGCCTCAAAACCACCCTTTCCCACTTGGCGCCACGCCAGGCACAAAAATGGCCATATGTCTGGAGATTGGTCCCACGCCCAAAGAGCCAGCAGGGAAAAGTATGCCTTGTTCTAAAGCTCTTTGGCAACCGCTTGAGTAGCCCCACAGACCTGCGGGCTGCAGGCTTTCCTGCTGCCTTCAGCCTCAAAACCACCCTTTCCCACTTGGCACAGCGCCAGGCACAAAAATGGCCATATGTCTGGAGACTGGTCCCATGCCCAAAGAGCCAGCAGGGAAAACTATGCCTTGTTCTAAAGCTCTTTGGGAACCGCTTGCGTAGCCCCACACACCTGGGGGCTGCAGGCTTTCCTGCTGCCTTCAGCCTCAAAACCACCCTTTCCCACTTGGCGCCACGCCACGCACAAAAATGGCCATATGTCTGGAGATTGGTCCCAAGCCCAAAGAGCCAGCAGGGAAAACAATGCCTTCTTCTAAAGCTCTTTGGGAACCGCTTGCGTAGCCCCACACACCTGGGGGCTGCAGGCTTTCCTGCTGCCTTCAGCCTCAAAACCACCCTTTCCCTCTTGGCGCCGCGCCAGGCACAAAAATGGCCATATGTCTGGAGATGGGTCCCAAGCCCAAAGAGCCAGCAGGGAAAACTATGCCTTGTTCTAAAGCTCTTTGGCAACCGCTTGCGTAGCCCCACACACCTGGGGGCTGCAGGCTTTCCTGCTGCCTTCAGCCTCAAAACCACCCTTTCCCACTTGGCGCAGCACCTGGCACAAAAATGGCCATATGTCTGGAGATGGGTCCCACGCCCAAAGAGCCAGCAGGGAAAATTATGCCTTCTTCTAAAGCTCTTTGGGAACCGCTTGTGTAGCCCCACACACCTGGGCGCTGCAGGCTTTCCTGCTGCCTTCAGCCTCAAAACCACCCTTTCCCACTTGGCACAGCGCCAGGCACAAAAATGGCCATATGTCTGGAGACTGGTCCCATGCCAAAAGAGCCAGCAGGGAAAACTATGCCTTCTTCTAAAGCTCTTTGGGAACCGCTTGCGTAGCCCCACAGACCTCGGGGCTGCAGGCATTCCTGCTGCCTTCAGCCTCAAAACCACCCTTTCCCACTTGGCACCACGCCAGGCACAAAAATGGCCATATGCCTGGAGACTGGTCCCATGCCCAAAGAGCCAGCAGGGAAAACTATGCCTTGTTCTAAAGCTCTTTGGGAACCGCTTGCGTAGCCCCACACACCTGGGGGCTGCAGGCTTTCCTGCTGCCTTCAGCCTCAAAA
Organism: Larus michahellis; assembly: GCF_964199755.1. Taxonomy (NCBI): domain Eukaryota; kingdom Metazoa; phylum Chordata; class Aves; order Charadriiformes; family Laridae; genus Larus; species Larus michahellis. Next base: position 180,963 of record NC_133906.1, on the reverse strand, counting down.
CCACCCTTTCCCACTTGGCACCACGCCAGGCACAAAAATGGCCATATGTCTGGTGATGGGTCCCAAGCCCAAAGAGCCAGCAGGGAAAAAAATGCCTTCTTCTAAAGCTCTTTGGGAACCGCTTGCGTAGCCCCACACACCTGGGGGCTGCAGGCTTTCCTGCTGCCTTCAGCCTCAAAACCACCCTTTCCCACTTGGCGCCGCGCCAGGCACAAAAATGGCCATATGTCTGGAGATGGGTCTCACGCCCAAAGAGCCAGCAGGGAAAACTATGCCTTCTTGTAAAGCTATTTGGGAACCGCTTGCGTAGCCCCACACACCTGGGGGCTGCAGGCTTTCCTGCTGCCTTCAGCCTCAAAACCACCCTTTCCCACTTGGCACAGCGCCAGGCACAAAAATGGCCATATGTCTGGAGACTGGTCCCATGCCCAAAGAGCCAGGAGGGAAAACTATGCCTTCTTCTAAAGCTCTTTGGGAACCGATTGAGTAGACCCACACACCTGGGGGCTGCAGGCTTTCCTGCTGCCTTCAGCCTCAAATCCACCCTTTCCCACTTGGCGACGCGCCAGGCACAAAAATGGCCATATGTCTGGTGATGGGTCCCAAGCCCAAAGAGCCAGCAGGGAAAACTATGCCTTGTTCTAAAGCTCTTTGGGAACCGCTTGCGTAGCCCCACACACCTGGGGGCTGCAGGCTTTCCTGCTGCCTTCAGCCTCAAAACCACCCTTTCCCACTTGGCGCCGCGCCAGGCACAAAAATGGCCATATCTCTGGTGATGGGTCCCAAGCCCAAAGAGCCAGCAGGGAAAACTATGCCTTGTTCTAAAGCTCTTTGGGAACCGCTTGCGTAGCCCCACACACCTGGGGGCTGCAGGCTTTCCTGCTGCCTTCAGCCTCAAAACCACCCTTTCCCACTTGGCGCAGCACCAGGCACAAAAATGGCCATATGTCTGGAGATGGGTCTCACGCCCAAAGAGCCATCAGGGAAAACTATGCCTTCTTCTAAAGCTCTTTGGGAACCGCTTGCGTAGCCCCACACACCTGGGGGCTGCAGGCTTTCCTGCTGCCTTCAGCCTCAAAACCACCCTTTCCCACTTGGCACAGCGCCAGGCACAAAAATGGCCATATGTCTGGAGACTGGTCCCATGCCCAAAGAGCCAGCAGGGAAAACTATGCCTTCTTCTAAAGCTCTTTGGGAACCGATTGAGTAGACCCACACACCTGGGGGCTGCAGGCTTTCCTGCTGCCTTCAGCCTCAAATCCACCCTTTCCCACTTGGCGACGCGCCAGGCACAAAAATGGCCATATGTCTGGTGATGGGTCCCAAGCCCAAAGAGCCAGCAGGGAAAACTATGCCTTGTTCTAAAGCTCTTTGGGAACCGCTTGCGTAGCCCCACACACCTGGGGGCTGCAGGCTTTCCTGCTGCCTTCAGCCTCAAAACCACCCTTTCCCACTTGGCGCAGCACCAGGCACAAAAATGGCCATATGTCTGGAGATGGGTCCCACGCCCAAAGAGCCATCAGGAAAAATTATGCCTTCTTCTAAAGCTATTTGGGAACCGCTTGCGTAGCCCCACAGACCTGGGGGCTGCAGGCTTTCCTGCTGCCTTCAGCCTCAAAACCACCCTTTCCCACTTGGCACAGCGCCAGGCACAAAAATGGCCTTATGTCTGGAGATTGGTCCCACGCCCAAAGAGCCAGCAGGGAAAACTATGCCTTGTTCTAAAGCTCTTTGGGAACCGCTTGCGTAGCCCCACACACCTGGGGGCTGCAGGCTTTCCTGCTGCCTTCAGCCTCAAAACCACCCTTTCCCACTTGGCACCACGCCACGCGCAAAAATGGCCATATGTCTGGAGATTGGTCCCAAGCCCAAAGAGCCAGCAGGGAAAACAATGCCTTCTTCTAAAGCTCTTTGGGAACCGCTTGCGTAGCCCCACACACCTGGGGGCTGCAGGCTTTCCTGCTGCCTTCAGCCTCAAAACCACCCTTTCCCACTTGGCGCCGCGCCAGGCACAAAAATGGCCATATGTCTGGAGATGGGTCCCACGCCCAAAGAGCCATCACGGAAAATTATGCCTTCTTCTAAAGCTATTTGGGAACCGCTTGCGTAGCCCCACAGACCTGGGGGCTGCAGGCTTTCCTGCTGCCTTCAGCCTCAACACCACCCTTTCCCACTTGGCGCCGCGCCAGGCACAAAAATGGCCATATGTCTGGTGATGGGTCCCAAGCCCAAAGAGCCAGCAGGGAAAACTATGCCTTGTTCTAAAGCTCTTTGGGAACCGCTTGCCTAGCCCCACACACCTGGGGGCTGCAGGCTTTCCTGCTGCCTTCAGCCTCAAAACCACCCTTTCCCACTTGGCGCAGCACCAGGCACAAAAATGGCCATATGTCTGGAGATGGGTCTCACGCCCAAAGAGCCATCAGGGAAAATTATGCCTTGTTCTAAAGCTATTTGGGAACCGCTTGCGTAGCCCCACAGACCTCGGGGCTGCAGGCTTTCCTGCTGCCTTCAGCCTCAAAACCACCCTTTCCCACTTGGCACAGCGCCAGGCACAAAAATGGCCATATGTCTGGAGACTGGTCCCATGCCCAAAGAGCCAGCAGGGAAAACTATGCCTTCTTCTAAAGCTCTTTGGGAACCGCTTGAGTAGACCCACACACCTGGGGGCTGCAGGCTTTCCTGCTGCCTTCAGCCTCAAAACCACCCTTTCCCACTTGGCGCCGCGCCAGGCCCAAAAATGGCCATATGTCTGGAGATGGGTCCCAAGCCCAAAGAGCCAGCAGGGAAAACTATGCCTTCTTCTAAAGCTCTTTGGGAACCGCTTGCGTAGCCCCACACACCTGGGGGCTGCAGGCTTTCCTGCTGCCTTCAGCCTCAAAACCACCCTTTCCCACTTGGCGCAGCACCAGGCACAAAAATGGCCATATGTCTGGAGATGGGTCCCACGCCCAAAGAGCCATCAGGGAAAATTATGCCTTCTTCTAAAGCTATTTGGGAACCGCTTGCGTAGCCCCACACACCTGGGGGCTGCAGGCTTTCCTGCTGCCTTCAGCCTCAAAACCACCCTTTCCCACTTGGCACAGCGCCAGGCACAAAAATGGCCATATGTCTGGAGACTGGTCCCATGCCCAAAGAGCCAGCAGGGAAAACTATGCCTTGTTCTAAAGCTCTTTGGGAACCGCTTGAGTAGACCCACACACCTGGGGGCTGCAGGCTTTCCTGCTGCCTTCAGCCTCAAAACCACCCTTTCCCACTTGGCGCCGCGCCAGGCCCAAAAATGGCCATATGTCTGGTGATGGGTCCCAAGCCCAAAGAGCCAGCAGGGAAAACTATGCCTTGTTCTAAAGCTCTTTGGGAACCGCTTGCGTAGCCCCACACACCTGGGGGCTGCAGGCTTTCCTGCTGCCTTCAGCCTCAAAACCACCCTTTCCCACTTGGCGCAGCACCAGGCACAAAAATGGCCATATGTCTGGAGATGGGTCCCACGCCCAAAGAGCCATCACGGAAAATTATGCCTTCTTCTAAAGCTCTTTGGGAACCGCTTGCGTAGCCCCACACACCTGGGGGCTGCAGGCTTTCCTGCTGCCTTCAGCCTCAAAACCACCCTTTCCCACTTGGCACAGCGCCAGGCACAAAAATGGCCATATGTCTGGAGACTGGTCCCATGCCCAAAGAGCCAGCAGGGAAAACTATGCCTTCTTCTAAAGCTCTTTGGGAACCGCTTGCGTAGCCCCACAGACCTCGGGGCTGCAGGCTTTCCTGCTGCCTTCAGCCTCAAAACCACCCTTTCCCACTTGGCACCACGCCAGGCAAAAAAATGGCCATATGCCTGGAGATGGGTCCCACGCCCAAAGAGCCATCAGAGAAAACTATGCCTTGTTCTAAAGCTCTTTGGGAACTGCTTGCGTGGCCCCACACACCTGGGGGCTGCAGGCTTTCCTGCTGCCTTCAGCCTCAACACCACCCTTTCCCACTTGGCACAGCGCCAGGCACAAAAATGGCCATTTGTCTTGTGATGGGTCCCAAGCCCAAAGAGCCAGCAGGGAAAACTATGCCTTGTTCTAAAGCTCTTTGGGAACCGCTTGCGTAGCCCCACACACCTGGGGGCTGCAGGCTTTCCTGCTGCCTTCAGCCTCAAAACCACCCTTTCCCACTTGGCGCAGCGCCAGGCACAAAAATGGCCATATGTCTGGAGATTGGTCCCACGCCCAAAGAGCCAGCAGGGAAAACTATGCCTTGTTCTAAAGCTCTTTGGCAACCGCTTGCGTAGCCCCACACACCTGGGGGCTGCAGGCTTTCCTGCTGCCTTCAGCCTCAAAACCACCCTTTCCCACTTGGCGCAGCACCAGGCACAAAAATGGCCATATGTCTGGAGATGGGTCCCACGCCCAAAGAGCCAGCAGGGAAAACTATGCCTTCTTCTAAAGCTATTTGGGAACCGCTTGCGTAGCCCCACAGACCTGGGGGCTGCAGGCTTTCCTGCTGCCTTCAGCCTCAAAACCACCCTTTCCCACTTGGCACAGCGCCAGGCACAAAAATGGCCATATGTCTGGAGACTGGTCCCATGCCCAAAGAGCCAGCAGGGAAAACTATGCCTTCTTCTAAAGCTCTTTGGGAACCGCTTGCGTAGCCCCACAGACCTCGGGGCTGCAGGCATTCCTGCTGCCTTCAGCCTCAAAACCACCCTTTCCCACTTGGCACCACGCCAGGCACAAAAATGGCCATTTGTCTGGTGATGGGTCCCAAGCCCAAAGAGCCAGCAGGGAAAACTATGCCTTGTTCTAAAGCTCTTTGGGAACCGCTTGCGTAGCCCCACACACCTGGGGGCTGCAGGCTTTCCTGCTGCCTTCAGCCTCAAAACCACCCTTTCCCACTTGGCACAGCGCCAGGCACAAAAATGGCCATATGTCTGGAGACTGGTCCCATGCCCAAAGAGCCAGCAGGGAAAACTATGCCTTCTTCTAAAGCTCTTTGGGAACCGCTTGCGTAGCCCCACAGACCTGGGGGCTGCAGGCATTCCTGCTGCCTTCAGCCTCAAAACCACCCTTTCCCACTTGGCACCACGCCAGGCACAAAAATGGCCATATGTCTGGAGATGGGTCCCACGCCCAAAGAGCCATCAGAGAAAACTATGCCTTGTTCTAAAGCTCTTTGGGAACCGCTTGCGTGGCCCCACACACCTGGGGGCTGCAGGCTTTCCTGCTGCCTTCAGCCTCAACACCACCCTTTCCCACTTGGCACCACGCCACGCGCAAAAATGGCCATTTGTCTGGTGATGGGTCCCAAGCCCAAAGAGCCAGCAGGGAAAACTATGCCTTGTTCTAAAGCTCTTTGGGAACCGCTTGCGTAGCCCCACACACCTGGGGGCTGCAGGCTTTCCTGCTGCCTTCAGCCTCAAAACCACCCTTTCCCACTTGGCGCAGCGCCAGGCACAAAAATGGCCATATGTCTGGAGATTGGTCCCATGCCCAAAGAGCCAGCAGGGAAAACTATGCCTTGTTCTAAAGCTCTTTGGCAACCGCTTGAGTAGCCCCACAGACCTGCGGGCTGCAGGCTTTCCTGCTGCCTTCAGCCTCAAAATCACCCTTTCCCACTTGGCGCCGCGCCAGGCACAAAAATGGCCATATGTCTGGAGACTGGTCCCATGCCCAAAGACCCAGCAGGGAAAACTATGCCTTGTTCTAAAGCTCTTTGGGAACCGCTTGCGTAGCCCCACACACCTGGGGGCTGCAGGCTTTCCTGCTGCCTTCAGCCTCAAAACCACCCTTTCCCACTTGGCACCACGCCAGGCACAAAAATGGCCATATGTCTGGAGATTGGTCCCAAGCCCAAAGAGCCAGCAGGGAAAACAATGCCTTCTTCTAAAGCTCTTTGGGAACCGCTTGCGTAGCCCCACACACCTGGGGGCTGCAGGCTTTCCTGCTGCCTTCAGCCTCAAAACCACCCTTTCCCACTTGGCGCAGCACCAGGCACAAAAATGGCCATATGTCTGGAGATGGGTCCCACGCCCAAAGAGCCATCAGGGAAAATTATGCCTTCTTCTAAAGCTCTTTGGGAACCGCTTGCGTAGCCCCACAGACCTGGGGGCTGCAGGCTTTCCTGCTGCCTTCAGCCTCAAAACCACCCTTTCCCACTTGGCACCACGCCAGGCACAAAAATGGCCATATGTCTGGAGATTGGTCCCAAGCCCAAAGAGCCAGCAGGGAAAACAATGCCTTCTTCTAAAGCTCTTTGGGAACCGCTTGCGTAGCCCCACACACCTGGGGGCTGCAGGCTTTCCTGCTGCCTTCAGCCTCAAAACCACCCTTTCCCACTTGGCGCCGCGCCAGGCACAAAAATGGCCATATGTCTGGTGATGGGTCCCAAGCCCAAAGAGCCAGCAGGGAAAACTATGCCTTGTTCTAAAGCTCTTTGGGAACCGCTTGCATAGCCCCACACACCTGGGGGCTGCAGGCTTTCCTGCTGCCTTCAGCCTCAAAACCACCCTTTCCCACTTGGCGCAGCACCAGGCACAAAAATGGCCATATGTCTGGAGATGGGTCCCACGCCCAAAGAGCCATCAGGGAAAATTATGCCTTCTTCTAAAGCTATTTGGGAACCGCTTGCGTAGCCCCACAGACCTGGGGGCTGCAGGCTTTCCTGCTGCCTTCAGCCTCAAAACCACCCTTTCCCACTTGGCACCACGCCAGGCACAAAAATGGCCATATGGCTGGAGATGGGTCCCACGCCCAAAGAGCCATCAGAGAAAACTATGCCTTGTTCTAAAGCTCTTTGGGAACCGCTTGCGTGGCCCCACACACCTGGGGGCTGCAGGCTTTCCTGCTGCCTTCAGCCTCAAAACCACCCTTTCCCACTTGGCACCACGCCACGCACAAAAATGGCCATATGTCTGGAGATTGGTCCCAAGCCCAAAGAGCCAGCAGGGAAAACAATGCCTTTTCTAAAGCTCTTTGGGAACCGCTTGCGTAGCCCCACACACCTGGGGGCTGCAGGCTTTCCTGCTGCCTTCAGCCTCAAAACCACCCTTTCCCACTTGGCGCCGCGCCAGGCACAAAAATGGCCATATGTCTGGAGACTGGTCCCATGCCCAAAGAGCCAGCAGGGAAAAATATGCCTTCTTCTAAAGCTCTTCGGGAACCGCTTGCGTGGCCCCACACACCTGGGGGCTGCAGGCTTTCCTGCTGCCTTCAGCCTCAAAACCACCCTTTCCCACTTGGCACAGCGCCAGGCACAAAAATGGCCATTTGTCTGGTGATGGGTCCCAAGCCCAAAGAGCCAGCAGGGAAAACTATGCCTTGTTCTAAAGCTCTTTGGGAACCGCTTGCGTAGCCCCACACACCTGGGGGCTGCAGGCTTTCCTGCTGCCTTCAGCCTCAAAACCACCCTTTCCCACTTGGCGCAGCGCCAGGCACAAAAATGGCCATATGTCTGGAGATTGGTCCCACGCCCAAAGAGCCAGCAGGGAAAACTATGCCTTGTTCTAAAGCTCTTTGGCAACCGCTTGCGTAGCCCCACAGACCTGCGGGCTGCAGGCTTTCCTGCTGCCTTCAGCCTCAAAATCACCCTTTCCCACTTGGCGCCGCGCCAGGCACAAAAATGGCCATATGTCTGGAGACTGGTCCCATGCCCAAACAGCCAGCAGGGAAAACTATGCCTTGTTCTAAAGCTCTTTGGGAACCGCTTGCGTAGCCCCACACACCTGGGGGCTGCAGGCTTTCCTGCTGCCTTCAGCCTCAAAACCACCCTTTCCCACTTGGCACCACGCCAGGCACAAAAATGGCCATATGTCTGGAGATGGGTCCCAAGCCCAAAGAGCCAGCAGGGAAAACTATGCCTTCTTCTAAAGCTCTTTGGGAACCGCTTGCGTAGCCCCACACACCTGGGCGCTGCAGGCTTTCCTGCTGCCTTCAGCCTCAAAACCACCCTTTCCCACTTGGTGCCGCGCCAGGCACAAAAATGGCCATATGTCTGGTGATGGGTCCCAAGCCCAAAGAGCCAGCAGGGAAAACTATGCCTTGTTCTAAAGCTCTTTGGGAACCGCTTGCGTAGCCCCACACACCTGGGGGCTGCAGGCTTTCCTGCTGCCTTCAGCCTCAAAACCACCCTTTCCCACTTGGCACAGCGCCAGGCACAAAAATGGCCATATGTCTGGAGATTGGTCCCAAGCCCAAAGAGCCAGCAGGGAAAACAATGCCTTCTTCTAAAGCTCTTTGGGAACCGCTTGCGTAGCCCCACACACCTGGGGGCTGCAGGCTTTCCTGCTGCCTTCAGCCTCAAAACCACCCTTTCCCACTTGGCGCCGCGCCAGGCACAAAAATGGCCATATGTCTGGTGATGGGTCCCAAGCCCAAAGAGCCAGCAGGGAAAACTATGCCTTCTTCTAAAGCTCTTTGGGAACCGCTTGCGTAGCCCCACACACCTGGGGGCTGCAGGCTTTCCTGCTGCCTTCAGCCTCAAAACCACCCTTTCCCACTTGGCGCCGCGCCAGGCACAAAAATGGCCATATGTCTGGAGATGGGTCCCACGCCCAAAGAGCCATCAGGGAAAACTATGCCTTCTTCTAAAGCTATTTGGGAACCGCTTGCGTAGCCCCACAGACCTGGGGGCTGCAGGCTTTCCTGCTGCCTTCAGCCTCAAAACCACCCTTTCCCACTTGGCGCCGCGCCAGGCACAAAAATGGCCATATGTCTGGAGATGGGTCTCACGCCCAAAGAGCCATCAGGGAAAACTATGCCTTCTTCTAAAGCTATTTGGGAACCGCTTGCGTAGCCCCACACACCTGGGGGCTGCAGGCTTTCCTGCTGCCTTCAGCCTCAAAACCACCCTTTCCCACTTGGCATAGCGCCAGGCACAAAAACGGCCATATGTCTGGAGACTGGTACCATGCCCAAAGAGCCAGCAGGGAAAACTATGCCTTCTTCTAAAGCTCTTTGGGAACCGCTTGCGTAGACCCACACACCTGGGGGCTGCAGGCTTTCCTGCTGCCTTCAGCCTCAAATCCACCCTTTCCCACTTGGCGCCGCGCCAGGCCCAAAAATGGCCATATGTCTGGTGATGGGTCCCAAGCCCAAAGAGCCAGCAGGGAAAACTATGCCTTCTTCTAAAGCTCTTTGGGAACCGCTTGCGTAGCCCCACACACCTGGGGGCTGCAGGCTTTCCTGCTGCCTTCAGCCTCAAAACCACCCTTTCCCACTTGGCGCAGCACCAGGCACAAAAATGGCCATATGTCTGGAGATGGGTCCCACGCCCAAAGAGCCATCAGGGAAAATTATGCCTTCTTCTAAAGCTCTTTGGGAACCGCTTGCGTAGCCCCACACACCTGGGGGCTGCAGGCTTTCCTGCTGCCTTCAGCCTCAAAACCACCCTTTCCCACTTGGCACAGCGCCAGGCACAAAAATGGCCATATGTCTGGAGACTGGTCCCATGCCCAAAGAGCCAGCAGGGAAAACTATGCCTTCTTCTAAAGCTCTTTGGCAACCGCTTGCGTAGCCCCATAGACCTGGGGGCTGCAGGCATTCCTGCTGCCTTCAGCCTCAAAACCACCCTTTCCCACTTGGCACCACGCCAGGCACAAAAATGGCCATATGCCTGGAGATGGGTCCCACGCCCAAAGAGCCATCAGAGAAAACTATGCCTTGTTCTAAAGCTCTTTGGCAACCGCTTGAGTAGCCCCACAGACCTGCGGGCTGCAGGCTTTCCTGCTGCCTTCAGCCTCAAAACCACCCTTTCCCACTTGGCGCCGCGCCAGGCACAAAAATGGCCATTTGTCTGGTGATGGGTCCCAAGCCCAAAGAGCCAGCAGGGAAAAATATGCCTTGTTCTAAAGCTCTTTGGGAACCGCTTGCGTAGCCCCACACACCTGGGGGCTGCAGGCTTTCCTGCTGCCTTCAGCCTCAAAACCACCCTTTCCCACTTGGCGCAGCGCCAGGCACAAAAATGGCCATATGTCTGGAGATTGGTCCCACGCCCAAAGAGCCAGCAGGGAAAACTATGCCTTGTTCTAAAGCTCTTTGGCAACCGCTTGAGTAGCCCCACAGACCTGCGGGCTGCAGGCTTTCCTGCTGCCTTCAGCCTCAAAATCACCCTTTCCCACTTGGCGCCGCGCCAGGCACAAAAATGGCCATATGTCTGGAGACTGGTCCCATGCCCAAAGAGCCAGCAGGGAAAACTATGCCTTGTTCTAAAGCTCTTTGGGAACCGCTTGCGTAGCCCCACACACCTGGGGGCTGCAGGCTTTCCTGCTGCCTTCAGCCTCAAAATCACCCTTCCCCACTTGGCACCACGCCACGCACAAAAATGGCCATATGTCTGGAGATTGGTCCCAAGCCCAAACAGCCAGCAGGGAAAACAATGCCTTCTTCTAAAGCTCTTTGGGAACCGCTTGCGTAGCCCCACACACCTGGGGGCTGCAGGCTTTCCTGCTGCCTTCAGCCTCAAAACCACCCTTTCCCACTTGGCGCCGCGCCAGGCACAAAAATGGCCATATGTCTGGAGATGGGTCCCACGGCCAAAGAGCCATCAGGGAAAATTATGCCTTCTTCTAAAGCTATTTGGGAACCGCTTGCGTAGCCCCACAGACCTGGGGGCTGCAGGCTTTCCTGCTGCCTTCAGCCTCAAAACCACCCTTTCCCACTTGGCGCAGTGCCAGGCACAAAAATGGCCATATGTCTGGAGACTGGTCCCATGCCCAAAGAGCCAGCAGGGAAAACTATGCCTTCTTCGAAAGCTCTTTGGGAACCGCTTGCGTAGCCCCACACACCTGGGGGCTGCAGGCTTTCCTGCTGCCTTCAGCCTCAAAACCACCCTTTCCCACTTGGCGCAGCACCAGGCACAAAAATGGCCATATGTCTGGAGATGGGTCCCATGCCCAAGGAGCCATCAGGGAAAATTATGCCTTTTTCTAAAGCTATTTGGGAACCGCTTGCGTAGCCCCACAGACCTGGGGGCTGCAGGCTTTCCTGCTGCCTTCAGCCTCAAAACCACCCTTTCCCACTTGGCACAGCGCCAGGCACAAAAATGGCCATATGTCTGGAGACTGGTCCCATGCCCAAAGAGCCAGCAGGGAAAACTATGCCTTGTTCTAAAGCTCTTTGGGAACCGCTTGCGTAGCCCCACACACCTGGGCGCTGCAGGCTTTCCTGCTGCCTTCAGCCTCAAAACCACCCTTTCCCACTTGGCGCCGCGCCAGGCACAAAAATGGCCATATGTCTGGAGATTGGTCCCACGCCCAAAGAGCCAGCAGGGAAAACTATGCTTGTTTTAAAGCTCTTTGGGATCCGCTTGCGTAGACCCACAGACCTGGGGGGTGCAGGCATTCCTGCTGCCTTCAGCCTCAAAACCACCCTTTCCCACTTGGCACCACGCCAGGCACAAAAATGGCCATATGTCTGGAGACTGGTCCCATGCCCAAAGACCCAGCAGGGAAAACTATGCCTTGTTCTAAAGCTCTTTGGGAACCGCTTGCGTAGCCCCACACACCTGGGGGCTGCAGGCTTTCCTGCTGCCTTCAGCCTCAACACCACCCTTTCCCACTTGGCACCACGCCAGGCACAAAAATGGCCATATGTCTGGAGATTGGTCCCACGCCCAAAGAGGCAGCAGGGAAAACTATGCCTTGTTCTAAAGATCTTTGGGAACCTCTTGCGTAGCCCAACAGACCTGCGGGCTGCAGGCATTCCTGCTGCCTTCAGCCTCAAAACCACCCTTTCCCACTTGGCACCACGCCAGGCACAAAAATGGCCATATGTCTGGAGACTGGTCCCATGCCCAAAGACCCAGCAGGGAAAACTATGCCTTGTTCTAAAGCTCTTTGGGAACCGCTTGCGTAGCCCCACACACCTGGGGGCTGCAGGCTTTCCTGCTGCCTTCAGCCTCAAAACCACCCTTTCCCACTTGGCGCAGCGCCAGGCACAAAAATGGCCATATGTCTGGAGATTGGTCCCAAGCCCAAAGAGCCAGCAGGGAAAACAATGCCTTCTTCTAAAGCTCTTTGGGAACCGCTTGCGTAGCCCCACACACCTGGGCGCTGCAGGCTTTCCTGCTGCCTTCAGCCTCAAAACCACCCTTTCCCACTTGGCGCCGCGCCAGGCACAAAAATGGCCATATGTCTGGTGATGGGTCCCAAGCCCAAAGAGCCAGCAGGGAAAACTATGCCTTGTTCTAAAGCTCTTTGGGAACCCCTTGAGTAGCCCCACACACCTGGGGGCTGCAGGCTTTCCTGCTGCCTTCAGCCTCAAAACCACCCTTTCCCACTTGGCGCAGCACCAGGCACAAAAATGGCCATATGTCTGGAGATGGGTCCCACGGCCAAAGAGCCATCAGGGAAAATTATGCCTTCTTCTAAAGCTATTTGGGAACCGCTTGCGTAGCCCCACAGACCTGGGGGCTGCAGGCTTTCCTGCTGCCTTCAGCCTCAAAACCACCCTTTCCCACTTGGCACAGCGCCAGGCACAAAAATGGCCATATGTCTGGAGACTGGTCCCATGCCCAAACAGCCAGCAGGGAAAACTATGCCTTCTTCTAAAGCTCTTTGGGAACCGCTTGCGTAGCCCCACACACCTGGGGGCTGCAGGCTTTCCTGCTGCCTTCAGCCTCAAAACAACCCTTTCCCACTTGGCGCCGCGCCAGGCACAAAAATGGCCATATGTCTGGAGATTGGTCCCACGCCCAAAGAGCCAGCAGGGAAAACTATGCCTTCTTCTAAAGCTCTTTGGGAACCGCTTGCGTAGCCCCACACACCTGGGGGCTGCAGGCTTTCCTGCTGCCTTCAGCCTCAAAACCACCCCTTCCCACTTGGCGCAGCACCAGGCACAAAAATGGCCATATGTCTGGAGATGGGTCCCACGCCCAAAGAGCCATCAGGGAAAATTATGCCTTCTTCTAAAGCTATTTGGGAACCGCTTGCGTAGCCCCACACACCTGGGGGCTGCAGGCTTTCCTGCTGCCTTCAGCCTCAAAACCACCCTTTCCCACTTGGCACAGCGCCAGGCACAAAAATGGCCATATGTCTGGAGACTGGTCCCACGCCCAAAGAGCCAGCAGGGAAAACTATGCCTTCTTCTAAAGCTCTTTGGGAACCGTTTGCGTAGCACCACACACCTGGGGGCTGCAGGCTTTCCTGCTGCCTTCAGCCTCAAAACAACCCTTTCCCACTTGGCGCCGCGCCAGGCACAAAAATGGCCATATGTCTGGAGATTGGTCTCACGCCCAAAGAGCCAGCAGGGAAAACTATGCCTTCTTCTAAAGCTCTTTGGGAACCGCTTGCGTAGCCCCACACACCTGGGGGCTGCAGGCTTTCCTGCTGCCTTCAGCCTCAAAACCACCCTTTCCCACTTAGCGCCGCGCCAGGCACAAAAGTGGCCATATGTCTGGAGATTGGTCCCACGCCCAAAGAGCCAGCAGGGAAAACTATGCCTTCTTCTAAAGCTCTTTGGCAACCGCTTGCGTAGCCCCACACAGCTGGGGGCTGCAGGCTTTCCTGCTGCCTTCAGCCTCAAAACCACCCTTTCCCACTTGGCGCCGCGCCAGGCACAAAAGTGGCCATATGTCGGGAGATTGGTCCCACGCCCAAAGAGCCAGCAGGGAAAACTATGCCTTCTTCTAAAGCTCTTTGGCAACCGCTTGCGTAGTGCCACAGACCTGGGGGCTGCAGGCTTTCCTGCTGCCTTCAGCCTCAAAACCACCCTTTCCCACTTGGCGCCGCGCCAGGCACAAAAATGGCCATATGTCTGGAGATTGGTCCCACGCCCAAAGAGCCAGCAGGGAAAACAATGCCTTCTTCTAAAGCTCTTTGGGAACCGCTTGCGTAGCCCCACACACCTGGGGGCTGCAGGCTTTCCTGCTGCCTTCAGCCTCAAAACCACCCTTTCCCACTTGGCGCCGCGCCAGGCACAAAAATGGCCATATGTCTGGTGATGGGTCCCAAGCCCAAAGAGCCAGCAGGGAAAACTAGGCCTTGTTCTAAAGCTCTTTGGGAACCACTTGCGTAGCCCCACACACCTGGGGGCTGCAGGCTTTCCTGCTGCCTTCAGCCTCAAAACCACCCTTTCCCACTTGGCGCAGCACCAGGCACAAAAATGGCCATATGTCTGGAGATGGGTCCCACGCCCAAAGAGCCATCAGGGAAAATTATGCCTTCTTCTAAAGCTATTTGGGAACCGCTTGCGTAGCCCCACAGACCTGGGGGCTGCAGGCTTTCCTGCTGCCTTCAGCCTCAAAACCACCCTTTCCCACTTGGCACAGCGCCAGGCACAAAAATGGCCATATGTCTGGAGATTGGTCCCACGCCCAAAGAGCCAGCAGGGAAAACTATGCCTTCTTCTAAAGCTCTTTGGGAACCGCTTGCGTAGCCCCACACACCTGGGCGCTGCAGGCTTTCCTGCTGCCTTCAGCCTCAAAACCACCCTTTCCCACTTGGCGCCGCGCCAGGCACATAAATGGCCATATGTCTGGAGATTGGTCCCACGCACAAAGAGCCAGCAGGGAAAACTATGCCTTGTTCTAAAGCTCTTTGGGAACCCCTTGAGTAGCCCCACACACCTGGGGGCTGCAGGCTTTCCTGCTGCCTTCAGCCTCAAAACCACCCTTTCCCACTTGGCGCAGCACCAGGCACAAAAATGGCCATATGTCTGGAGATGGGTCCCACGGCCAAAGAGCCATCAGGGAAAATTATGCCTTCTTCTAAAGCTATTTGGGAACCGCTTGCGTAGCCCCACAGACCTGGGGGCTGCAGGCTTTCCTGCTGCCTTCAGCCTCAAAACCACCCTTTCCCACTTGGCACAGCGCCAGGCACAAAAATGGCCATATGTCTGGAGACTGGTCCCATGCCCAAACAGCCAGCAGGGAAAACTATGCCTTCTTCTAAAGCTCTTTGGGAACCGCTTGCGTAGCCCCACACACCTGGGGGCTGCAGGCTTTCCTGCTGCCTTCAGCCTCAAAACAACCCTTTCCCACTTGGCGCCGCGCCAGGCACAAAAATGGCCATATGTCTGGAGATTGGTCCCACGCCCAAAGAGCCAGCAGGGAAAACTATGCCTTCTTCTAAAGCTCTTTGGGAACCGCTTGCGTAGCCCCACACACCTGGGGGCTGCAGGCTTTCCTGCTGCCTTCAGCCTCAAAACCACCCCTTCCCACTTGGCGCAGCACCAGGCACAAAAATGGCCATATGTCTGGAGATGGGTCCCACGCCCAAAGAGCCATCAGGGAAAATTATGCCTTCTTCTAAAGCTATTTGGGAACCGCTTGCGTAGCCCCACACACCTGGGGGCTGCAGGCTTTCCTGCTGCCTTCAGCCTCAAAACCACCCTTTCCCACTTGGCACAGCGCCAGGCACAAAAATGGCCATATGTCTGGAGACTGGTCCCACGCCCAAAGAGCCAGCAGGGAAAACTATGCCTTCTTCTAAAGCTCTTTGGGAACCGTTTGCGTAGCACCACACACCTGGGGGCTGCAGGCTTTCCTGCTGCCTTCAGCCTCAAAACAACCCTTTCCCACTTGGCGCCGCGCCAGGCACAAAAATGGCCATATGTCTGGAGATTGGTCTCACGCCCAAAGAGCCAGCAGGGAAAACTATGCCTTCTTCTAAAGCTCTTTGGGAACCGCTTGCGTAGCCCCACACACCTGGGGGCTGCAGGCTTTCCTGCTGCCTTCAGCCTCAAAACCACCCTTTCCCACTTAGCGCCGCGCCAGGCACAAAAGTGGCCATATGTCTGGAGATTGGTCCCACGCCCAAAGAGCCAGCAGGGAAAACTATGCCTTCTTCTAAAGCTCTTTGGCAACCGCTTGCGTAGCCCCACACAGCTGGGGGCTGCAGGCTTTCCTGCTGCCTTCAGCCTCAAAACCACCCTTTCCCACTTGGCGCCGCGCCAGGCACAAAAGTGGCCATATGTCGGGAGATTGGTCCCACGCCCAAAGAGCCAGCAGGGAAAACTATGCCTTCTTCTAAAGCTCTTTGGCAACCGCTTGCGTAGTGCCACAGACCTGGGGGCTGCAGGCTTTCCTGCTGCCTTCAGCCTCAAAACCACCCTTTCCCACTTGGCGCCGCGCCAGGCACAAAAATGGCCATATGTCTGGAGATTGGTCCCACGCCCAAAGAGCCAGCAGGGAAAACAATGCCTTCTTCTAAAGCTCTTTGGGAACCGCTTGCGTAGCCCCACACACCTGGGGGCTGCAGGCTTTCCTGCTGCCTTCAGCCTCAAAACCACCCTTTCCCACTTGGCGCCGCGCCAGGCACAAAAATGGCCATATGTCTGGTGATGGGTCCCAAGCCCAAAGAGCCAGCAGGGAAAACTAGGCCTTGTTCTAAAGCTCTTTGGGAACCACTTGCGTAGCCCCACACACCTGGGGGCTGCAGGCTTTCCTGCTGCCTTCAGCCTCAAAACCACCCTTTCCCACTTGGCGCAGCACCAGGCACAAAAATGGCCATATGTCTGGAGATGGGTCCCACGCCCAAAGAGCCATCAGGGAAAATTATGCCTTCTTCTAAAGCTATTTGGGAACCGCTTGCGTAGCCCCACAGACCTGGGGGCTGCAGGCTTTCCTGCTGCCTTCAGCCTCAAAACCACCCTTTCCCACTTGGCACAGCGCCAGGCACAAAAATGGCCATATGTCTGGAGATTGGTCCCACGCCCAAAGAGCCAGCAGGGAAAACTATGCCTTCTTCTAAAGCTCTTTGGGAACCGCTTGCGTAGCCCCACACACCTGGGCGCTGCAGGCTTTCCTGCTGCCTTCAGCCTCAAAACCACCCTTTCCCACTTGGCGCCGCGCCAGGCACATAAATGGCCATATGTCTGGAGATTGGTCCCACGCACAAAGAGCCAGCAGGGAAAACTATGCCTTCTTCTAAAGCTCTTTGGGAAACGCTTGCGTAGCCCGTCAGACCTCGGGGCTGCAGGCATTCCTGCTGCCTTCAGCCTCAAAACCACCCTTTCCCACTTGGCACCACGCCAGGCACAAAAATGGCCATATGTCTGGAGATTGGTCCCACGCCCAAAGAGCCAGCAGGGAAAACTATGCCTTGTTCTAAAGCTCTTTGGGAACCGCTTGCGTAGCCCCACAGACCTGCGGGCTGCAGGCTTTCCTGCTGCCTTCAGCCTCAAAACCACCCTTTCCCACTTGGCACCACGCCAGGCACAAAAATGGCCATATGTCTGGAGATTGGTCCCACGCCCAAAGAGCCAGCAGGGAAAACTATGCCTTCTTCTAAAGCTCTTTGGGAACGGCTTGCGTAGCCCCACAGACCTGAGGGCTGCAGGCTTTCCTGCTGCCTTCAGCCTCAAAACCACCCTTTCCCACTTGGCGCCACGCCAGGCACAAAAATGGCCGTATGTCTGGAGATTGGTCCCACGACCAAAGAGCCAGCAGGGAAAAGTATGCCTTGTTCTAAAGCTCTTTGGCAACCGCTTGAGTAGCCCCACAGACCTGCGGGCTGCAGGCTTTCCTGCTGCCTTCAGCCTCAAAATCACCCTTTCCCACTTGGCACCACGCCAGGCACAAAAATGGCCATATGTCTGTAGACTGGTCCCATGCCCAAAGACCCAGCAGGGAAAACTATGCCTTGTTCTAAAGCTCTTTGGGAACCGCTTGCGTAGCCCCACACACCTGGGGGCTGCAGGCTTTCCTGCTGCCTTCAGCCTCAAAACCACCCTTTCCCACTTGGCGCAGCGCCAGGCACAAAAATGGCCATATGTCTGGAGATTGGTCCCAAGCCCAAAGAGCCAGCAGGGAAAACAATGCCTTCTTCTAAAGCTCTTTGGGAACCGCTTGCGTAGCCCCACACACCTGGGCGCTGCAGGCTTTCCTGCTGCCTTCAGCCTCAAAACCACCCTTTCCCACTTGGCGCCGCGCCAGGCACAAAAATGGCCATATGTCTGGTGATGGGTCCCAAGCCCAAAGAGCCAGCAGGGAAAACTATGCCTTGTTCTAAAGCTCTTTGGGAACCCCTTGAGTAGCCCCACACACCTGGGGGCTGCAGGCTTTCCTGCTGCCTTCAGCCTCAAAACCACCCTTTCCCACTTGGCGCAGCACCAGGCACAAAAATGGCCATATGTCTGGAGATGGGTCCCACGCCCAAAGAGCCATCAGGGAAAATTATGCCTTCTTCTAAAGCTATTTGGGAACCGCTTGCGTAGCCCCACAGACCTGGGGGCTGCAGGCTTTCCTGCTGCCTTCAGCCTCAAAACCACCCTTTCCCACTTGGCGCCGCGCCAGGCACAAAAATGGCCATATGTCTGGTGATGGGTCCCACGCCCAAAGAGCCAGCAGGGAAAACTATGCCTTCTTCTAAAGCTCTTTGGGAACCGCTTGCGTAGCCCCACACACCTGGGCGCTGCAGGCTTTCCTGCTGCCTTCAGCCTCAAAACCACCCTTTCCCACTTGGCGCCGCGCCAGGCACATAAATGGCCATATGTCTGGAGATTGGTCCCACGCACAAAGAGCCAGCAGGGAAAACTATGCCTTCTTCTAAAGCTCTTTGGGAACCGCTTGCGTAGCCCCTCAGACCTCGGGGCTGCAGGCATTCCTGCTGCCTTCAGCCTCAAAACCACCCTTTCCCACTTGGCACCACGCCAGGCACAAAAATGGCCATATGTCTGGAGATTGGTCCCACGCCCAAAGAGCCAGCAGGGAAAACTATGCCTTGTTCTAAAGCTCTTTGGGAACCGCTTGCGTAGCCCCACAGACCTGCGGGCTGCAGGCTTTCCTGCTGCCTTCAGCCTCAAAACCACCCTTTCCCACTTGGCACCACGCCAGGCACAAAAATGGCCATATGTCTGGAGATTGGTCCCACGCCCAAAGAGCCAGCAGGGAAAACTATGCCTTCTTCTAAAGCTCTTTGGCAACCTCTTGCGTAGCCCCACAGACCTGGGGGCTGCAGGCTTTCCTGCTGCCTTCAGCCTCAAAACAACCCTTTCCCACTTGGCGCCGCGCCAGGCACAAAAATGGCCATATGTCTGGAGATTGGTCCCACGCCCAAAGAGCCAGCAGGGAAAACTATGCCTTCTTCTAAAGCTCTTTGGGAACCGCTTGCGTAGCCCCACACACCTGGGGGCTGCAGGCTTTCCTGCTGCCTTCAGCCTCAAAACCACCCTTTCCCACTTAGCGCCGCGCCAGGCACAAAAGTGGCCATATGTCTGGAGATTGGTCCCACGCCCAAAGAGCCAGCAGGGAAAACTATGCCTTCTTCTAAAGCTCTTTGGGAACGGCTTGCGTAGCCCCACACACCTGGGCGCTGCAGGCTTTCCTGCTGCCTTCAGCCTCAAAACCACCCTTTCCCACTTGGCGCCGCGCCAGGCACAAAAATGGCCATATGTCTGGTGATGGGTCCCAAGCCCAAAGAGCCAGCAGGGAAAACTATGCCTTCTTCTAAAGCTCTTTGGGAACCGCTTGCGTAGCCCCTCAGACCTCGGGGCTGCAGGCATTCCTGCTGCCTTCAGCCTCAAAACCACCCTTTCCCACTTGGCACCACGCCAGGCACAAAAATGGCCATATGTCTGGAGATGGGTCCCACGCCCAAAGAGCCAGCAGGGAAAATTATGCCTTCTTCTAAAGCTATTTGGGAACCGCTTGCGTAGCCCCACACACCTGGGGGCTGCAGGCTTTCCTGCTGCCTTCAGCCTCAAAACCACCCTTTCCCACTTGGCACAGCGCCAGGCACAAAAATGGCCATATGTCTGGAGACTGGTCCCACGCCCAAAGAGCCAGCAGGGAAAACTATGCCTTCTTCTAAAGCTCTTTGGGAACCGCTTGCGTAGCCCCACACACCTGGGGGCTGCAGGCTTTCCTGCTGCCTTCAGCCTCAAAACAACCCTTTCCCACTTGGCGCCGCGCCAGGCACAAAAATGGCCATATGTCTGGAGATTGGTCTCACGCCCAAAGAGCCAGCAGGGAAAACTATGCCTTCTTCTAAAGCTCTTTGGGAACCGCTTGCGTAGCCCCACACACCTGGGCGCTGCAGGCTTTCCTGCTGCCTTCAGCCTCAAAACCACCCTTTCCCACTTAGCGCCGCGCCAGGCACAAAAGTGGCCATATGTCTGGAGATTGGTCCCACGCCCAAAGAGCCAGCAGGGAAAACTATGCCTTCTTCTAAAGCTCTTTGGCAACCGCTTGCGTAGCGCCACAGACCTGGGGGCTGCAGGCTTTCCTGCTGCCTTCAGCCTCAAAACCACCCTTTCCCACTTGGCGCCGCGCCAGGCACAAAAGTGGCCATATGTCGGGAGATTGGTCCCACGCCCAAAGAGCCAGCAGGGAAAACTATGCCTTCTTCTAAAGCTCTTTGGCAACCGCTTGCGTAGCGCCACAGACCTGGGGGCTGCAGGCTTTCCTGCTGCCTTCAGCCTCAAAACCACCCTTTCCCACTTGGCGCCGCGCCAGGCACAAAAGTGGCCATATGTCTGGAGATTGGTCCCACGCCCAAAGAGCCAGCAGGGAAAACTATGCCTTCTTCTAAAGCTCTTTGGCAACCGCTTGCGTAGCGCCACAGACCTGCGGGCTGCAGGCTTTCCTGCTGCCTTCAGCCTCAAAATCACCCTTTCCCACTTGGCGCCGCGCCAGGCACAAAAATGGCCATATGTCTGGAGACTGGTCCCATGCCCAAAGACCCAGCAGGGAAAAATATGCCTTGTTCTAAAGCTCTTTGGCAACCGCTTGCGTAGCCCCACACACCTGGGGGCTGCAGGCTTTCCTGCTGCCTTCAGCCTCAAAACCACCCTTTCCCACTTGGCGCCGCGCCAGGCACAAAAATGGCCATATGTCTGGAGATTGGTCCCACGCCCAAAGAGCCAGCAGGGAAAACAATGCCTTCTTCTAAAGCTCTTTGGGAACCGCTTGCGTAGCCCCACACACCTGGGGGCTGCAGGCTTTCCTGCTGCCTTCAGCCTCAAAACCACCCTTTCCCACTTGGCGCCGCGCCAGGCACAAAAATGGCCATATGTCTGGTGATGGGTCCCAAGCCCAAAGAGCCAGCAGGGAAAACTATGCCTTGTTCTAAAGCTCTTTGGGAACCACTTGCGTAGCCCCACACACCTGGGGGCTGCAGGCTTTCCTGCTGCCTTCAGCCTCAAAACCACCCTTTCCCACTTGGCGCAGCACCAGGCACAAAAATGGCCATATGTCTGGAGATGGGTCCCACGCCCAAAGAGCCATCAGGGAAAATTATGCCTTCTTCTAAAGCTATTTGGGAACCGCTTGCGTAGCCCCACAGACCTGGGGGCTGCAGGCTTTCCTGCTGCCTTCAGCCTCAAAACCACCCTTTCCCACTTGGCACCACGCCAGGCACAAAAATGGCCATATGTCTGGAGATTGGTCCCACGCCCAAAGAGCCAGCAGGGAAAACTATGCCTTGTTCTAAAGCTCTTTGGGAACCGCTTGCGTAGCCCCACAGACCTGGGGGCTGCAGGCTTTCCTGCTGCCTTCAGCCTCAAAACCACCCTTTCCCACTTGGCGCCGCGCCAGGCACAAAAGTGGCCATATGTCTGGAGATTGGTCCCACGCCCAAAGAGCCAGCAGGGAAAACTATGCCTTGTTCTAAAGCTCTTTTGCAACCGCTTGCGTAGCGCCACAGACCTGGGGGCTGCAGGCTTTCCTGCTGCCTTCAGCCTCAAAACCACCCTTTCCCACTTGGCGCCGCGCCAGGCACAAAAATGGCCATATGTCTGGAGACTGGTCCCATGCCCAAACAGCCAGCAGGGAAAACTATGCCTTGTTCTAAAGCTCTTTGGCAACCGCTTGCGTAGCCCCACACACCTGGGGGCTGCAGGCTTTCCTGCTGCCTTCAGCCTCAAAACCACCCTTTCCCACTTGGCGCCGCGCCAGGCACAAAAATGGCCATATGTCTGGAGACTGGTCCCATGCCCAAAGAGCCAGCAGGGAAAATTATGCCTTGTTCTAAAGCTCTTTGGCAACCGCTTGCGTAGCCCCACAGACCTGGGGGCTGCAGGCTTTCCTGCTGCCTTCAGCCTCAAAACCACCCTTTCCCACTTGGCACCACGCCAGGCACAGAAATTGCCATATGTCTGGAGATTGGTCCCACGCCCAAACAGCCAGCAGGGAAAACTATGCCTTGTTCTAAAGCTCTTTGGGAACCGCTTGCGTAGCCCCACACACCTGGGGGCTGCAGGCTTTCCTGCTGCCTTCAGCCTCAAAACCACCCTTTCCCACTTGGCACCACGCCAGGCACAAAAATGGCCATATGTCTGGAGATTGGTCCCACGCCCAAAGAGCCAGCAGGAAAACTATGCCTTGTTCTAAAGCTCTTTGGGAACCGCTTGCGTAGCCCCACACACCTGGGGGCTGCAGGCTTTCCTGCTGCCTTCAGCCTCAAAACCACCCTTTCCCACTTGGCACAGCGCCAGGCACAAAAATGGCCATATGTCTGGAGATTGGTCCCACGCCCAAAGAGCCAGCAGGGAAAACTATGCCTTGTTCTAAAGCTCTTTGGCAACCGCTTGCGTAGCGCCACAGACCTGCGGGCTGCAGGCTTTCCTGCTGCCTTCAGCCTCAAAATCACCCTTTCCCACTTGGCGCCGCGCCAGGCACAAAAATGGCCATATGTCTGGAGACTGGTCCCATGCCCAAAGAGCCATCAGGGAAAACTATGCCTTGTTCTAAAGCTCTTTGGGAACCGCTTGCGTAGCCCCACAGACCTGGGGGCTGCAGGCTTTCCTGCTGCCTTCAGCCTCAAAACCACCCTTTCCCACTTGGCGCAGCGCCAGGCACAAAAATGGCCATATGTCTGGAGACTGGTCCCATGCCCAAAGAGCCATCAGGGAAAACTATGCCTTGTTCTAAAGCTCTTTGGGAACCGCTTGCGTAGCCCCACACACCTGGGGGCTGCAGGCTTTCCTGCTGCCTTCAGCCTCAAAACCACCCTTTCCCACTTGGCGCAGCACCAGGCACGAAAATGGCCATATGTCTGGAGACTGGTCCCATGCCCAAAGAGCCAGCAGGGAAAACTATGCCTTCTTCTAAAGCTCTTTGGGAACCGCTTGCGTAGCCCCACACACCTGGGCGCTGCAGGCTTTCCTGCTGCCTTCAGCCTCAAAACCACCCTTTCCCACTTGGCGCCGCGCCAGGCACAAAAATGGCCATATGTCTGGAGATTGGTCCCACGCCCAAAGAGCCAGCAGGGAAAACTATGCTTGTTTTAAAGCTCTTTGGGATCCGCTTGCGTAGACCCACAGACCTGGGGGCTGCAGGCATTCCTGCTGCCTTCAGCCTCAAAACCACCCTTTCCCACTTGGCGCCGCGCCAGGCACAAAAGTGGCCATATGTCTGGAGATTGGTCCCACGCCCAAAGAGCCAGCAGGGAAAACTATGCCTTCTTCTAAAGCTCTTTGGCAACCGCTTGCGTAGCGCCACAGACCTGCGGGCTGCAGGCTTTCCTGCTGCCTTCAGCCTCAAAACCACCCTTTCCCACTTGGCACAGCGCCAGGCACAAAAATGGCCATATGTCTGGAGACTGGTCCCATGCCCAAAGAGCCATCAGGGAAAACTATGCCTTGTTCTAAAGCTCTTTGGGAACCGCTTGCGTAGCCCCACACACCTGGGGGCTGCAGGCTTTCCTGCTGCCTTCAGCCTCAAAACCACCCTTTCCCACTTGGCGCAGCACCAGGCACGAAAATGGCCATATGTCTGGAGACTGGTCCCATGCCCAAAGAGCCATCAGGGAAAACTATGCCTTCTTCTAAAGCTCTTTGGGAACCGCTTGCGTAGCCCCACACACCTGGGCGCTGCAGGCTTTCCTGCTGCCTTCAGCCTCAAAACCACCCTTTCCCACTTGGCGCCGCGCCAGGCACAAAAATGGCCATATGACTGGAGATTGGTCCCACGCCCAAAGAGCCAGCAGGGAAAACTATGCTTGTTTTAAAGCTCTTTGGGATCCGCTTGCGTAGACCCACAGACCTGGGGGCTGCAGGCTTTCCTGCTGCCTTCAGCCTCAAAACCACCCTTTCCCACTTGGCACCACGCCAGGCACAAAAATGGCCATATGTCTGGAGATTGGTCCCACGCCCAAAGAGCCAGCAGGGAAAACTGTGCCTTCTTCTAAAGCTCTTTGGCAACCGCTTGCGTAGCGCCACAGACCTGGGGGCTGCAGGCTTTCCTGCTGCCTTCAGCCTCAAAACCACCCTTTCCCACTTGGCGCCGCGCCAGGCACAAAAGTGGCCATATGTCTGGAGATTGGTCCCACGCCCAAAGAGCCAGCAGGGAAAACTATGCCTTCTTCTAAAGCTCTTTGGCAACCGCTTGCGTAGCGCCACAGACCTGGGGGCTGCAGGCTTTCCTGCTGCCTTCAGCCTCAAAACCACCCTTTCCCACTTGGCGCCGCGCCAGGCACAAAAGTGGCCATATGTCTGGAGATTGGTCCCACGCCCAAAGAGCCAGCAGGGAAAACTATGCCTTATTCTAAAGCTCTTTGGCAACCGCTTGCGTAGCGCCACAGACCTGCGGGCTGCAGGCTTTCCTGCTGCCTTCAGCCTCAAAATCACCCTTTCCCACTTGGCGCCGCGCCAGGCACAAAAATGGCCATATGTCTGGTGATGGGTCCCAAGCCCAAAGAGCCAGCAGGGAAAATTATGCCTTGTTCTAAAGCTCTTTGGGAACCACTTGCGTAGCCCCACACACCTGGGGGCTGCAGGCTTTCCTGCTGCCTTCAGCCTCAAAACCACCCTTTCCCACTTGGCGCAGCACCAGGCACAAAAATGGCCATATGTCTGGAGACTGGTCCCATGCCCAAAGAGCCAGCAGGGAAAACTATGCCTTCTTCTAAAGCTCTTTGGGAACCGCTTGCGTAGCCCCACACACCTGGGCGCTGCAGGCTTTCCTGCTGCCTTCAGCCTCAAAACAACCCTTTCCCACTTGGCGCCGTGCCAGGCACAAAAATGGCCATATGTCTGGAGATTGGTCCCACACACAAAGAGCCAGCAGGGAAAACTATGCCTTCTTCTAAAGCTCTTTGGGAACCGCTTGCGTAGCCCCTCAGACCTCGGGGCTGCAGGCATTCCTGCTGCCTTCAGCCTCAAAACCACCCTTTCCCACTTGGCACCACGCCAGGCACAAAAATGGCC
Source organism: Larus michahellis (assembly GCF_964199755.1). Classification (NCBI taxonomy): domain Eukaryota; kingdom Metazoa; phylum Chordata; class Aves; order Charadriiformes; family Laridae; genus Larus; species Larus michahellis. The sequence continues at coordinate 155,905 of NC_133906.1, read as the reverse complement.
ATATGTCTGGAGATTGGTCCCACGCCCAAAGAGCCAGCAGGGAAAACTATGCCTTGTTCTAAAGCTCTTTGGGAACCGCTTGCGTAGCCCCACAGACCTGGGGGCTGCAGGCTTTCCTGCTGCCTTCAGCCTCAAAACCACCCTTTCCCACTTGGCACCACGCCAGGCACAAAATTGGCCATATGTCTGGAGATTGGTCCCACGCCCAAAGAGCCAGCAGGGAAAACTATGCCTTCTTCTAAAGCTCTTTGGCAACCGCTTGCGTAGCGCCACAGACCTGCGGGCTGCAGGCTTTCCTGCTGCCTTCAGCCTCAAAATCACCCTTTCCCACTTGGCGCCGCGCCAGGCACAAAAATGGCCATATGTCTGGAGACTGGTCCCATGCCCAAAGAGCCAGCAGGGAAAACTATGCCTTGTTCTAAAGCTCTTTGGGAACCGCTTGCGTAGCCCCACAGACCTGGGGGCTGCAGGCTTTCCTGCTGCCTTCAGCCTCAAAACCACCCTTTCCCACTTGGCGCAGCGCCAGGCACAAAAATGGCCATATGTCTGGAGATGGGTCCCACGCCCAAAGAGCCATCAGGGAAAACTATGCCTTGTTCTAAAGCTCTTTGGGAACCGCTTGCGTAGCCCCACAGACCTGCGGGCTGCAGGCTTTCCTGCTGCCTTCAGCCTCAAAACCACCCTTTCCCACTTGGCACAGCGCCAGGCACAAAAATGGCCATATGTCTGGAGACTGGTCCCATGCCCAAAGAGCCATCAGGGAAAACTATGCCTTGTTCTAAAGCTCTTTGGGAACCGCTTGCGTAGCCCCACACACCTGGGGGCTGCAGGCTTTCCTGCTGCCTTCAGCCTCAAAACCACCCTTTCCCACTTGGCGCAGCACCAGGCACGAAAATGGCCATATGTCTGGAGACTGGTCCCATGCCCAAAGAGCCAGCAGGGAAAACTATGCCTTCTTCTAAAGCTCTTTGGGAACCGCTTGCGTAGCCCCACACACCTGGGCGCTGCAGGCTTTCCTGCTGCCTTCAGCCTCAAAACCACCCTTTCCCACTTGGCGCCGCGCCAGGCACAAAAATGGCCATATGTCTGGAGATTGGTCCCACGCCCAAAGAGCCAGCAGGGAAAACTATGCTTGTTTTAAAGCTCTTTGGGATCCGCTTGCGTAGACCCACAGACCTGGGGGCTGCAGGCATTCCTGCTGCCTTCAGCCTCAAAACCACCCTTTCCCACTTGGCACCACGCCAGGCACAAAAATGGCCATATATCTGGAGATTGGTCCCACGCCCAAAGAGCCAGCAGGGAAAACTATGCCTTCTTCTAAAGCTCTTTGGCAACCGCTTGCGTAGCGCCACAGACCTGGGGGCTGCAGGCTTTCCTGCTGCCTTCAGCCTCAAAACCACCCTTTCCCACTTGGCGCCGCGCCAGGCACAAAAGTGGCCATATGTCTGGAGATTGGTCCCACGCCCAAAGAGCCAGCAGGGAAAACTATGCCTTCTTCTAAAGCTCTTTGGCAACCGCTTGCGTAGCGCCACAGACCTGGGGGCTGCAGGCTTTCCTGCTGCCTTCAGCCTCAAAACCACCCTTTCCCACTTGGCGCCGCGCCAGGCACAAAAGTGGCCATATGTCTGGAGATTGGTCCCACGCCCAAAGAGCCAGCAGGGAAAACTATGCCTTGTTCTAAAGCTCTTTGGGAACCGCTTGCGTAGCGCCACACACCTGGGGGCTGCAGGCTTTCCTGCTGCCTTCAGCCTCAAAACCACCCTTTCCCACTTGGCACAGCGCCAGGCACAAAAATGGCCATATGTCTGGAGACTGGTCCCATGCCCAAAGAGCCATCAGGGAAAACTATGCCTTGTTCTAAAGCTCTTTGGGAACCGCTTGCGTAGCCCCACACACCTGGGGGCTGCAGGCTTTCCTGCTGCCTTCAGCCTCAACACCACCCTTTCCCACTTGGCGCAGCACCAGGCACGAAAATGGCCATATGTCTGGAGACTGGTCCCATGCCCAAAGAGCCAGCAGGGAAAACTATGCCTTCTTCTAAAGCTCTTTGGGAACCGCTTGCGTAGCCCCACACACCTGGGCGCTGCAGGCTTTCCTGCTGCCTTCAGCCTCAAAACCACCCTTTCCCACTTGGCGCCGCGCCAGGCACAAAAATGGCCATATGACTGGAGATTGGTCCCACGCCCAAAGAGCCAGCAGGGAAAACTATGCTTGTTTTAAAGCTCTTTGGGATCCGCTTGCGTAGACCCACAGACCTGGGGGCTGCAGGCATTCCTGCTGCCTTCAGCCTCAAAACCACCCTTTCCCACTTGGCGCCGCGCCAGGCACAAAAGTGGCCATATGTCTGGAGATTGGTCCCACGCCCAAAGAGCCAGCAGGGAAAACTATGCCTTCTTCTAAAGCTCTTTGGCAACCGCTTGTTTAGCGCCACAGACCTGCGGGCTGCAGGCTTTCCTGCTGCCTTCAGCCTCAAAATCACCCTTTCCCACTTGGCGCCGCGCCAGGCACAAAAATGGCCATATGTCTGGTGATGGGTCCCAAGCCCAAAGAGCCAGCAGGGAAAATTATGCCTTGTTCTAAAGCTCTTTGGGAACCACTTGCGTAGCCCCACACACCTGGGGGCTGCAGGCTTTCCTGCTGCCTTCAGCCTCAAAACCACCCTTTCCCACTTGGCGCAGCACCAGGCACAAAAATGGCCATATGTCTGGAGACTGGTCCCATGCCCAAAGAGCCAGCAGGGAAAACTATGCCTTCTTCTAAAGCTCTTTGGGAACCGCTTGCGTAGCCCCACACACCTGGGCGCTGCAGGCTTTCCTGCTGCCTTCAGCCTCAAAACAACCCTTTCCCACTTGGCGCCGTGCCAGGCACAAAAATGGCCATATGTCTGGAGATTGGTCCCACGCCCAAAGAGCCAGCAGGGAAAACTATGCCTTCTTCTAAAGCTCTTTGGGAACCGCTTGCGTAGCCCCTCAGACCTCGGGGCTGCAGGCATTCCTGCTGCCTTCAGCCTCAAAACCACCCTTTCCCACTTGGCACCACGCCAGGCACAAAAATGGCCATATGTCTGGAGATTGGTCCCACGCCCAAAGAGCCAGCAGGGAAAACTATGCCTTGTTCTAAAGCTCTTTGGGAACCGCTTGCGTAGCCCCACACACCTGGGGGCTGCATGCTTTCCTGCTGCCTTCAGCCTCAAAACCACCCTTTCCCACTTGGCACCACGCCAGGCACAAAATTGGCCATATGTCTGGAGATTGGTCCCACGCCCAAAGAGCCAGCAGGGAAAACTATGCCTTCTTCTAAAGCTATTTGGGAACCGCTTGCGTAGCCCCACAGACCTGGGGGCTGCAGGCTTTCCTGCTGCCTTCAGCCTCAAAACCACCCTTTCCCACTTGGCGCCGCGCCACGCACAAAAGTGGCCATATGTCTGGAGATTGGTCCCACGCCCAAAGAGCCAGCAGGGAAAACTATGCCTTGTTCTAAAGCTCTTTTGCAACCGCTTGCGTAGCGCCACAGACCTGCGGGCTGCAGGCTTTCCTGCTGCCTTCAGCCTCAAAACCACCCTTTCCCACTTGGCGCCGCGCCAGGCACAAAAATGGCCATATGTCTGGAGACTGGTCCCATGCCCAAACAGCCAGCAGGGAAAACTATGCCTTGTTCTAAAGTTCTTTGGGAACCGATTGCATGGCCCCACAGACCTGGGGGCTGCAGGCTTTCCTGCTGCCTTCAGCCTTAAAACCACCCTTTCCCACTTGGCGCAGCGCCAGGCACAAAAATGGCCATATGTCTGGAGATGGGTCCCACGCCCAAAGAGCCAGCAGGGAAAACTATGCCTTCTTCTAAAGCTCTTTGGGAACCGCTTGCGTAGCCCCACACACCTGGGGGCTGCAGGCTTTCCTGCTGCCTTCAGCCTCAAAACCACCCTTTCCCACTTGGCACAGCGCCAGGCACAAAAATGGCCATATGTCTGGAGACTGGTCCCATGCCCAAAGAGCCAGCAGGGAAAATTATGCCTTGTTCTAAAGCTCTTTGGCAACCGCTTGCGTAGCCCCACACACCTGGGGGCTGCAGGCTTTCCTGCTGCCTTCAGCCTCAAAACCACCCTTTCCCACTTGGCACCACGCCAGGCACAGAAATTGCCATATGTCTGGAGATTGGTCCCACGCCCAAACAGCCAGCAGGGAAAACTATGCCTTCTTCTAAAGCTCTTTGGGAACCGCTTGCGTAGCCCCACACACCTGGGGGCTGCAGGCTTTCCTGCTGCCTTCAGCCTCAAAACAACCCTTTCCCACTTGGCGCAGCGCCAGGCACAAAAATGGCCATATGTCTGGAGATTGGTCCCACGCCCAAAGAGCCAGCAGGGAAAACTATGCCTTCTTCTAAAGCTCTTTGGGAACCGCTTGCGTAGCCCCACACACCTGGGGGCTGCAGGCTTTCCTGCTGCCTTCAGCCTCAAAACCACCCTTTCCCACTTAGCGCCGCGCCAGGCACAAAAGTGGCCATATGTCTGGAGATTGGTCCCACGCCCAAACAGCCAGCAGGGAAAACTATGCCTTCTTCTAAAGCTCTTTGGGAACCGCTTGCGTAGACCCACACACCTGGGCGCTGCAGGCTTTCCTGCTGCCTTCAGCCTCAAAACCACCCTTTCCCAATTGGCACCGCGCCAGGCGCAAAAATGGCCATATGTCTGGTGATGGGTCCCAAGCCCAAAGAGCCAGCAGGGAAAACTATGCCTTCTTCTAAAGCTCTTTGGGAACCCATTGAGTAGCCCCACACACCTGGGGGCTGCAGGCTTTCCTGCTGCCTTCAGCCTCAAAACCACCCTTTCCCACTTGGCGCAGCACCAGGCACAAAAATGGCCATATGTCTGGAGATGGGTCCCACGCCCAAAGAGCCATCAGGGAAAATTATGCCTTCTTCTAAAGCTATTTGGGAACCGCTTGCGTAGCCCCACACACCTGGGGGCTGCAGGCTTTCCTGCTGCCTTCAGCCTCAAAACCACCCTTTCCCACTTGGCACAGCGCCAGGCACAAAAATGGCCATATGTCTGGAGACTGGTCCCATGCCCAAACAGCCAGCAGGGAAAACTATGCCTTCTTCTAAAGCTCTTTGGGAACCGCTTGCGTAGCCCCACACACCTGGGGGCTGCAGGCTTTCCTGCTGCCTTCAGCCTCAAAACAACCCTTTCCCACTTGGCGCCGCGCCAGGCACAAAAATGGCCATATGTCTGGAGATTGGTCTCACGCCCAAAGAGCCATCAGGGAAAACTATGCCTTCTTCTAAAGCTCTTTGGGAACCGCTTGCGTAGCCCCACACACCTGGGGGCTGCAGGCTTTCCTGCTGCCTTCAGCCTCAAAACCACCCTTTCCCACTTGGCACCACGCCAGGCACAAAAATGGCCATATGTCTGGAGATTGGTCCCACGCCCAAAGAGCCAGCAGGGAAAACTATGCCTTCTTCTAAAGCTCTTTGGGAACCGCTTGCGTAGCCCCTCAGACCTCGGGGCTGCAGGCATTCCTGCTGCCTTCAGCCTCAAAACCACCCTTTCCCACTTGGCACCACGCCAGGCACAAAAATGGCCATATGTCTGGAGATTGGTCCCACGCCCAAAGAGCCAGCAGGGAAAACTATGCCTTGTTCTAAAGCTCTTTGGGAACCGCTTGCGTAGCCCCACAGACCTGGGGGCTGCAGGCTTTCCTGCTGCCTTCAGCCTCAAAACCACCCTTTCCCACTTGGCACCACGCCAGGCACAAAAATGGCCATATGTCTGGAGATTGGTCCCACGCCCAAAGAGCCAGCAGGGAAAACTATGCCTTCTTCTAAAGCTCTTTGGGAACCGCTTGCGTAGCCCCACACACCTGGGGGCTGCAGGCTTTCCTGCTGCCTTCAGCCTCAAAACCACCCTTTCCCACTTGGCACAGCGCCAGGCACAAAAATGGCCATATGTCTGGAGACTGGTCCCATGCCCAAAGAGCCAGCAGGGAAAACTATGCCTTGTTCTAAAGCTCTTTGGGAACCGCTTGCGTAGCCCCACAGACCTGGGGGCTGCAGGCTTTCCTGCTGCCTTCAGCCTCAAAACCACCCTTTCCCACTTGGCACCACGCCAGGCACAAAAATGGCCATATGTCTGGAGATTGGTCCCACGCCCAAAGAGCCAGCAGGGAAAACTATGCCTTCTTCTAAAGCTCTTTGGGAACCGCTTGCGTAGCCCCACAGACCTGGGGGCTGCAGGCTTTCCTGCTGCCTTCAGCCTCAAAACCACCCTTTCCCACTTGGCGCCGCGCCAGGCACAAAAGTGGCCATATGTCTGGAGATTGGTCCCACGCCCAAAGAGCCAGCAGGGAAAACTATGCCTTGTTCTAAAGCTCTTTTGCAACCGCTTGCGTAGCGCCACAGACCTGCGGGCTGCAGGCTTTCCTGCTGCCTTCAGCCTCAAAACCACCCTTTCCCACTTGGCGCCGCGCCAGGCACAAAAATGGCCATATGTCTGGAGACTGGTCCCATGCCCAAACAGCCAGCAGGGAAAACTATGCCTTCTTCTAAAGCTCTTTGGGAACCGCTTGCGTAGCCCCACACACCTGGGCGCTGCAGGCTTTCCTGCTGCCTTCAGCCTCAAAACCACCCTTTCCCACTTGGCACAGCGCCAGGCACAAAAATGGCCATATGTCTGGAGACTGGTCCCATGCCCAAAGAGCCAGCAGGGAAAACTATGCCTTGTTCTAAAGCTCTTTGGCAACCGCTTGCGTAGCCCCACAGACCTGGGGGCTGCAGGCTTTCCTGCTGCCTTCAGCCTCAAAACCACCCTTTCCCACTTGGCACAGCGCCAGGCACAAAAATGGCCATATGTCTGGAGACTGGTCCCATGCCCAAACAGACAGCAGGGAAAACTATGCCTTGTTCTAAAGCTCTTTGGGAACCGCTTGCGTAGCCCCACACACCTGGGGGCTGCAGGCTTTCCTGCTGTCTTCAGCCTCAAAACCACCCTTTCCCACTTGGCGCAGCGCCAGGCACAAAAATGGCCAAATGTCTGGAGACTGGTCCCACGCCCAAAGAGCCAGCAGGGAAAACTATGCCTTGTTCTAAAGCTCTTTGGGAACCGCTTGCGTAGCCCCACACACCTGGGGGCTGCAGGCTTTCCTGCTGCCTTCAGCCTCAAAACCACCCTTTCCCACTTGGCACAGCGCCAGGCACAAAAATGGCCATATGTCTGGAGATTGGTCCCACGCCCAAAGAGCCAGCAGGGAAAACTATGCTTGTTTTAAAGCTCTTTGGGATCCGCTTGTGTAGACCCACAGACCTGGGGGCTGCAGGCATTCCTGCTGCCTTCAGCCTCAAAACCACCCTTTCCCACTTGGCACCACGCCAGGCACAAAAATGGCCATATGTCTGGAGACTGGTCCCATGCCCAAAGACCCAGCAGGGAAAACTATGCCTTGTTCTAAAGCTCTTTGGGAACCGCTTGCGTAGCCCCACACACCTGGGGGCTGCAGGCTTTCCTGCTGCCTTCAGCCTCAAAACCACCCTTTCCCACTTGGCGCCGCGCCAGGCACAAAAATGGCCATATGTCTGGAGATGGGTCCCACGCCCAAAGAGCCATCAGGGAAAACTATGCCTTGTTCTAAAGCTATTTGGGAACCGCTTGCGTAGCCCCACACACCTGGGGGCTGCAGGCTTTCCTGCTGCCTTCAGCCTCAAAACCACCCTTTCCCACTTGGCACAGCACCAGGCACAAAAATGGCCATATGTCTGGAGACTGGTCCCACGCCCAAAGAGCCAGCAGGGAAAACTATGCCTTGTTCTAAAGCTATTTGGCAACCGCTTGCGTAGCCCCACACACCTGGGGGCTGCAGGCTTTCCTGCTGCCTTCAGCCTCAAAACCACCCTTTCCCACTTGGCACAGCGCCAGGCACAAAAGTGGCCATATGTCTGGAGATTGGTCCCACGCCCAAAGAGCCAGCAGGGAAAACTATGCCTTGTTCTAAAGCTCTTTGGCAACCGCTTGCGTAGCGCCACAGACCTGCGGGCTGCAGGCTTTCCTGCTGCCTTCAGCCTCAAAATCACCCTTTCCCACTTGGCGCCGCGCCAGGCACAAAAATGGCCATATGTCTGGAGATTGGTCCCATGCCCAAACATCCAGCAGGGAAAACTATGCCTTGTTCTAAAGCTCTTTGGGAACCGCTTGCGTAGCCCCACACACCTGGGGGCTGCAGGCTTTCCTGCTGCCTTCAGCCTCAAAACCACCCTTTCCCACTTGGCGCAGCGCCAGGCACAAAAATGGCCATATGTCTGGAGATGGGTCCCACGCCCAAAGAGCCATCAGGGAAAACTATGCCTTGTTCTAAAGCTCTTTGGGAACCGCTTGCGTAGCCCCACACACCTGGGGGCTGCAGGCTTTCCTGCTGCCTTCAGCCTCAAAACCACCCTTTCCCACTTGGCACAGCGCCAGGCACAAAAATGGCCATATGTCTGGAGACTGGTCCCATGCCCAAAGAGCCATCAGGGAAAACTATGCCTTGTTCTAAAGCTCTTTGGGAACCGCTTGCGTAGCCCCACACACCTGGGGGCTGCAGGCTTTCCTGCTGCCTTCAGCCTCAAAACGACCCTTTCCCACTTGGCGCAGCACCAGGCACGAAAATGGCCATATGTCTGGAGACTGGTCCCATGCCCAAAGAGCCAGCAGGGAAAACTATGCCTTCTTCTAAAGCTCTTTGGGAACCGCTTGCGTAGCCCCACACACCTGGGCGCTGCAGGCTTTTCTGCTGCCTTCAGCCTCAAAACCACCCTTTCCCACTTGGCGCCGCGCCAGGCACAAAAATGGCCATATGTCTGGAGATTGGTCCCACGCCCAAAGAGCCAGCAGGGAAAACTATGCTTGTTTTAAAGCTCTTTGGGATCCGCTTGCGTAGACCCACAGACCTGGGGGCTGCAGGCATTCCTGCTGCCTTCAGCCTCAAAACCACCCTTTCCCACTTGGCACCACGCCAGGCACAAAAATGGCCATATGTCTGGAGATTGGTCCCACGCCCAAAGAGCCATCAGGGAAAACTATGCCTTCTTCTAAAGCTCTTTGGGAACCGCTTGCGTAGCCCCACACACCTGGGGGCTGCACGCTTTCCTGCTGCCTTCAGCCTCAAAACCACCCTTTCCCACTTGGCGCCGCGCCAGGCACAAAAGTGGCCATATGTCTGGAGATTGGTCCCACGCCCAAAGAGCCAGCAGGGAAAACTATGCCTTCTTCTAAAGCTCTTTGGCAACCGCTTGCGTAGCGCCACAGACCTGGGGGCTGCAGGCTTTCCTGCTGCCTTCAGCCTCAAAACCACCCTTTCCCACTTGGCGCCGCGCCAGGCACAAAAGTGGCCATATGTCTGGAGATTGGTCCCACGCCCAAAGAGCCAGCAGGGAAAACTATGCCTTCTTCTAAAGCTCTTTGGCAACCGCTTGCGTAGCCCCACAGACCTGGGGGCTGCAGGCTTTCCTGCTGCCTTCAGCCTCAAAACCACCCTTTCCCACTTGGCGCCGCGCCAGGCACAAAAGTGGCCATATGTCTGGAGATTGGTCCCACGCCCAAAGAGCCAGCAGGGAAAACTATGCCTTCTTCTAAAGCTCTTTGGCAACCGCTTGCGTAGCGCCACAGACCTGCGGGCTGCAGGCTTTCCTGCTGCCTTCAGCCTCAAAATCACCCTTTCCCACTTGGCGCCGCGCCAGGCAAAAAAATGGCCATAGGTCTGGTGATGGGTCCCACGCCCAAAGAGCCAGCAGGGAAAATTATGCCTTGTTCTAAAGCTCTTTGGGAACCACTTGCGTAGCCCCACACACCTGGGGGCTGCAGGCTTTCCTGCTGCATTCAGCCTCAAAACCACCCTTTCCCACTTGGCGCAGCACCAGGCACAAAAATGGCCATATGTCTGGAGACTGGTCCCACGCCCAAAGAGCCATCAGGGAAAATTATGCCTTCTTCTAAAGCTATTTGGGAACCGCTTGCGTAGCCCCACACACCTGGGGGCTGCAGGCTTTCCTGCTGCCTTCAGCCTCAAAACCACCCTTTCCCACTTGGCACAGCGCCAGGCACAAAAATGGCCATATGTCTGGAGACTGGTCCCATGCCCAAAGAGCCAGCAGGGAAAACTATGCCTTGTTCTAAAGCTCTTTGGGAACCGCTTGCGTAGCCCCACACACGTGGGGGCTGCAGGCTTTCCTGCTGCCTTCAGCCTCAAAACAACCCTTTCCCACTTGGCGCCGCGCCAGGCACAAAAATGGCCATATATCTGGAGATTGGTCCCACGCCCAAAGAGCCAGCAGGGAAAACTATGCCTTCTTCTAAAGCTCTTTGGGAACCGCTTGCGTAGCCCCACAGACCTGGGGGCTGCAGGCTTTCCTGCTGCCTTCAGCCTCAAAACCACCCTTTCCCACTTGGCGCCGCGCCAGGCACAAAAGTGGCCATATGTCTGGAGACTGGTCCCACGCCCAAAGAGCCAGCAGGGAAAACTATGCCTTGTTCTAAAGCTCTTTTGCAACCGCTTGCGTAGCCCCACACACCTGCGGGCTGCAGGCTTTCCTGCTGCCTTCAGCCTCAAAACCACCCTTTCCCACTTGGCGCCGCGCCAGGCACAAAAATGGCCATATGTCTGGAGATTGGTCCCATGCCCAAAGAGCCAGCAGGGAAAATTATGCCTTGTTCTAAAGCTCTTTGGCAACCGCTTGCGTAGCCCCACAGACCTGGGGGCTGCAGGCTTTCCTGCTGCCTTCAGCCTCAAAACCACCCTTTCCCACTTGGCACCACGCCAGGCACAGAAATTGCCATATGTCTGGAGATTGGTCCCACGCCCAAACAGCCAGCAGGGAAAACTATGCCTTCTTCTAAAGCTCTTTGGGAACCGCTTGCGTAGCCCCACACACCTGGGGGCTGCAGGCTTTCCTGCTGCCTTCAGCCTCAAAACCACCCTTTCCCACTTGGCACCACGCCAGGCACAAAAATGGCCATATGTCTGGAGATTGGTCCCACGCCCAAAGAGCCAGCAGGGAAAACTATGCCTTCTTCTAAAGCTCTTTGGGAACCGCTTGCGTAGCCCCACACACCTGGGGGCTGCAGGCTTTCCTGCTGCCTTCAGCCTCAAAACCACCCTTTCCCACTTGGCACAGCGCCAGGCACAAAAATGGCCATATGTCTGGAGATTGGTCCCACGCCCAAAGAGCCAGCAGGGAAAACTATGCCTTCTTCTAAAGCTCTTTGGGAACCGCTTGCGTAGCGCCACAGACCTGGGGGCTGCAGGCTTTCCTGCTGCCTTCAGCCTCAAAACCACCCTTTCCCACTTGGCACAGCGCCAGGCACAAAAATGGCCATATGTCTCTTGATGGGTCCCATGCCCAAAGAGCCAGCAGGGAAAACTATGCCTTGTTCTAAAGCTCTTTGGGAACCGCTTGCGTAGCCCCACACACCTGGGGGCTGCAGGCTTTCCTGCTGCCTTCAGCCTCAAAACAACCCTTTCCCACTTGGCGCCGCGCCAGGCACAAAAATGGCCATATGTCTGGAGATTGGTCCCACGCACAAAGAGCCAGCAGGGAAAACTATGCCTTCTTCTAAAGCTCTTTGGGAACCGCTTGCGTAGCCCCACAGACCTCGGGGCTGCAGGCATTCCTGCTGCCTTCAGCCTCAAAACCACCCTTTCCCACTTGGCACCACGCCAGGCACAAAAATGGCCATATGTCTGGAGATTGGTCCCACGCCCAAAGAGCCAGCAGGGAAAACTATGCCTTGTTCTAAAGCTCTTTGGGAACCGCTTGCGTAGCCCCACAGACCTGGGGGCTGCAGGCTTTCCTGCTGCCTTCAGCCTCAAAACCACCCTTTCCCACTTGGCACCACGCCAGGCACAAAAATGGCCATATGTCTGGAGATTGGTCCCACGCCCAAAGAGCCAGCAGGGAAAACTATGCCTTCTTCTAAAGCTCTTTGGGAACCGCTTGCGTAGCCCCACAGACCTGGGGGCTGCAGGCTTTCCTGCTGCCTTCAGCCTCAAAACCACCCTTTCCCACTTGGCGCCGCGCCAGGCACAAAAGTGGCCATATGTCTGGAGACTGGTCCCACGCCCAAAGAGCCAGCAGGGAAAACTATGCCTTGTTCTAAAGCTCTTTTGCAACCGCTTGCGTAGCGCCAGAGACCTGCGGGCTGCAGGCTTTCCTGCTGCCTTCAGCCTCAAAACCACCCTTTCCCACTTGGCGCCGCGCCAGGCACAAAAATGGCCATATGTCTGGAGACTGGTCCCATGCCCAAACAGCCAGCAGGGAAAACTATGCCTTGTTCTAAAGTTCTTTGGGAACCGATTGCATGGCCCCACAGACCTGGGGGCTGCAGGCTTTCCTGCTGCCTTCAGCCTTAAAACCACCCTTTCCCACTTGGCGCAGCGCCAGGCACAAAAATGGCCATATGTCTGGAGATGGGTCCCACGCCCAAAGAGCCAGCAGGGAAAACTATGCCTTGTTCTAAAGCTCTTTGGGAACCGCTTGCGTAGCCCCACACACCTGGGGGCTGCAGGCTTTCCTGCTGCCTTCAGCCTCAAAACCACCCTTTCCCACTTGGTGCTGCGCCAGGCACAAAAATGGCCATATGTCTGGAGACTGGTCCCATGCCCAAAGAGCCAGCAGGGAAAATTATGCCTTGTTCTAAAGCTCTTTGGCAACCGCTTGCGTAGCCCCACACACCTGGGGGCTGCACGCTTTCCTGCTGCCTTCAGCCTCAAAACCACCCTTTCCCACTTGGCACCACGCCAGGCACAGAAATTGCCATATGTCTGGACATTGGTCCCACGCCCAAACAGCCAGCAGGGAAAACTATGCCTTCTTCTAAAGCTCTTTGGGAACCGCTTGCGTAGCCCCACACACCTGGGGGCTGCAGGCTTTCCTGCTGCCTTCAGCCTCAAAACCACCCTTTCCCACTTCGCACAGCGCCAGGCACAAAAATGGCCATATGTCTGGAGATTGGTCCCACGCCCAAAGAGCCAGCAGGGAAAACTATGCCTTGTTCTAAAGCTCTTTGGCAACCGCTTGCGTAGCGCCACAGACCTGCGGGCTGCAGGCTTTCCTGCTGCCTTCAGCCTCAAAATCACCCTTTCCCACTTGGCGCCGCGCCAGGCACAAAAATGGCCATATGTCTGGAGACTGGTCCCATGCCCAAACAGCCAGCAGGGAAAACTATGCCTTGTTCTAAAGCTCTTTGGGAACCGCTTGCGTAGCCCCACACACCTGGGGGCTGCAGGCTTTCCTGCTGTCTTCAGCCTCAAAACCACCCTTTCCCACTTGGCGCCACGCCAGGCACAAAAATGGCCATATGTCTGGAGATTGGTCCCACGCCCAAACAGCCAGCAGGGAAAACTATGCCTTCTTCTAAAGCTCTTTGGGAACCGCTTGCGTAGCCCCACACACCTGGGGGCTGCAGGCTTTCCTGCTGCCTTCAGCCTCAAAACCACCCTTTCCCACTTGGCACAGCGCCAGGCACAAAAATGGCCATATGTCTGGAGATTGGTCCCACGCCCAAAGAGCCAGCAGGGAAAACTATGCCTTGTTCTAAAGCTCTTTGGCAACCGCTTGCGTAGCCCCACACACCTGGGGGCTGCAGGCTTTCCTGCTGCCTTCAGCCTCAAAACCACCCTTTCCCACTTGGCGCCGCGCCAGGCACAAAAATGGCCATATGTCTGGAGACTGGTCCCATGCCCAAAGAGCCAGCAGGGAAAACTATGCCTTGTTCTAAAGCTCTTTGGGAACCGCTTGCGTAGCCCCACACACGTGGGGGCTGCAGGCTTTCCTGCTGCCTTCAGCCTCAAAACAACCCTTTCCCACTTGGCGCCGCGCCAGGCACAAAAATGGCCATATGTCTGGAGATTGGTCCCACGCACAAAGAGCCAGCAGGGAAAACTATGCCTTCTTCTAAAGCTCTTTGGGAACCGCTTGCGTAGCCCCTCAGACCTCGGGGCTCTAGGCATTCCTGCTGCCTTCAGCCTCAAAACCACCCTTTCCCACTTGGCACCACGCCAGGCACAAAAATGGCCATATGTCTGGAGATTGGTCCCACGCCCAAAGAGCCAGCAGGGAAAACTATGCCTTGTTCTAAAGCTCTTTGGGAACCGCTTGCGTAGCCCCACACACCTGGGGGCTGCAGGCTTTCCTGCTGCCTTCAGCCTCAAAACCACCCTTTCCCACTTGGCACCACGCCAGGCACAAAAATGGCCATATGTCTGGAGATTGGTCCCACGCCCAAAGAGCCAGCAGGGAAAACTATGCCTTCTTCTAAAGCTCTTTGGGAACCGCTTGCGTAGCCCCACAGACCTGGGGGCTGCAGGCTTTCCTGCTGCCTTCAGCCTCAAAACCACCCTTTCCCACTTGGCGCCGCGCCAGGCACAAAAGTGGCCATATGTCTGGAGACTGGTCCTACGCCCAAAGAGCCAGCAGGGAAAACTATGCCTTGTTCTAAAGCTCTTTTGCAACCGCTTGCGTAGCGCCACAGACCTGCGGGCTGCAGGCTTTCCTGCTGCCTTCAGCCTCAAAACCACCCTTTCCCACTTGGCACAGCGCCAGGCACAAAAATGGCCATATGTCTGGAGACTGGTCCCATGCCCAAACAGCCAGCAGGGAAAACTATGCCTTGTTCTAAAGTTCTTTGGGAACCGATTGCATGGCCCCACACACCTGGGGGCTGCAGGCTTTCCTGCTGCCTTCAGCCTTAAAACCACCCTTTCCCACTTGGCGCAGCGCCAGGCACAAAAATGGCCATATGTCTGGAGATGGGTCCCACGCCCAAAGAGCCAGCAGGGAAAACTATGCCTTCTTCTAAAGCTATTTGGGAACCGCTTGCGTAGCCCCACACACCTGGGGGCTGCAGGCTTTCCTGCTGCCTTCAGCCTCAAAACCACCCTTTCCCACTTGGCACAGCGCCAGGCACAAAAATGGCCATATGTCTGGAGACTGGTCCCATGCCCAAAGAGCCAGCAGGGAAAATTATGCCTTGTTCTAAAGCTCTTTGGCAACCGCTTGCGTAGCCCCACACACCTGGGGGCTGCAGGCTTTCCTGCTGCCTTCAGCCTCAAAACCACCCTTTCCCACTTGGCACCACGCCAGGCACAGAAATTGCCATATGTCTGGAGATTGGTCCCACGCCCAAAGAGCCAGCAGGGAAAACTATGCCTTCTTCTAAAGCTCTTTGGGAACCGCTTGCGTAGCCCCACACACCTGGGGGCTGCAGGCTTTCCTGCTGCCTTCAGCCTCAAAATCACCCTTTCCCACTTGGCGCCGCGCCAGGCACAAAAATGGCCATATGTCTGGAGACTGGTCCCATGCCCAAACAGCCAGCAGGGAAAACTATGCCTTGTTCTAAAGCTCTTTGGGAACCGCTTGCGTAGCCCCACACACCTGGGGGCTGCAGGCTTTCCTGCTGTCTTCAGCCTCAAAACCACCCTTTCCCACTTGGCGCCACGCCAGGCACAGAAATTGCCATATGTCTGGAGATTGGTCCCACGCCCAAACAGCCAGCAGGGAAAACTATGCCTTCTTCTAAAGCTCTTTGGGAACCGCTTGCGTAGCCCCACACACCTGGGGGCTGCAGGCTTTCCTGCTGCCTTCAGCCTCAAAACCACCCTTTCCCACTTGGCACCACGCCAGGCACAAAAATGGCCATATGTCTGGAGATTGGTCCCACGCCCAAAGAGCCAGCAGGGAAAACTATGCCTTGTTCTAAAGCTCTTTGGGAACCGCTTGCGTAGCCCCACACACCTGGGGGCTGCAGGCTTTCCTGCTGCCTTCAGCCTCAAAACCACCCTTTCCCACTTGGCGCCGCGCCAGGCACAAAAATGGCCATATGTCTGGAGACTGGTCCCATGCCCAAAGAGCCAGCAGGGAAAACTATGCCTTGTTCTAAAGCTCTTTGGGAACCGCTTGCGTAGCCCCACACACCTGGGGGCTGCAGGCTTTCCTGCTGCCTTCAGCCTCAAAACAACCCTTTCCCACTTGGCGCCGCGCCAGGCACAAAAATGGCCATATGTCTGGAGATTGGTCCCATGCCCAAAGAGCCAGCAGGGAAAACTATGCCTTGTTCTAAAGCTCTTTGGGAACCGCTTGCGTAGCCCCTCAGACCTCGGGGCTCTAGGCATTCCTGCTGCCTTCAGCCTCAAAACCACCCTTTCCCACTTGGCACCACGCCAGGCACAAAAATGGCCATATGTCTGGAGATTGGTCCCACGCCCAAAGAGCCAGCAGGGAAAACTATGCCTTGTTCTAAAGCTCTTTGGGAACCGCTTGCGTAGCCCCACAGACCTGGGGGCTGCAGGCTTTCCTGCTGCCTTCAGCCTCAAAACCACCCTTTCCCACTTGGCACCACGCCAGGCACAAAAATGGCCATATGTCTGGAGATTGGTCCCACGCCCAAAGAGCCAGCAGGGAAAACTATGCCTTCTTCTAAAGCTCTTTGGGAACCGCTTGCGTAGCCCCACAGACCTGGGGGCTGCAGGCTTTCCTGCTGCCTTCAGCCTCAAAACCACCCTTTCCCACTTGGCGCCGCGCCAGGCACAAAAGTGGCCATATGTCTGGAGACTGGTCCCACGCCCAAAGAGCCAGCAGGGAAAACTATGCCTTGTTCTAAAGCTCTTTTGCAACCGCTTGCGTAGCGCCACAGACCTGCGGGCTGCAGGCTTTCCTGCTGCCTTCAGCCTCAAAACCACCCTTTCCCACTTGGCACAGCGCCAGGCACAAAAATGGCCATATGTCTGGAGACTGGTCCCATGCCCAAACAGCCAGCAGGGAAAACTATGCCTTGTTCTAAAGTTCTTTGGGAACCGATTGCATGGCCCCACAGACCTGGGGGCTGCAGGCTTTCCTGCTGCCTTCAGCCTTAAAACCACCCTTTCCCACTTGGCGCAGCGCCAGGCACAAAAATGGCCATATGTCTGGAGATGGGTCCCACGCCCAAAGAGCCAGCAGGGAAAACTATGCCTTCTTCTAAAGCTATTTGGGAACCGCTTGCGTAGCCCCACACACCTGGGGGCTGCAGGCTTTCCTGCTGCCTTCAGCCTCAAAACCACCCTTTCCCACTTGGCACAGCGCCAGGCACAAAAATGGCCATATGTCTGGAGACTGGTCCCATGCCCAAAGAGCCAGCAGGGAAAATTATGCCTTGTTCTAAAGCTCTTTGGCAACCGCTTGCGTAGCCCCACACACCTGGGGGCTGCAGGCTTTCCTGCTGCCTTCAGCCTCAAAACCACCCTTTCCCACTTGGCACCACGCCAGGCACAGAAATTGCCATATGTCTGGACATTGGTTCCACGCCCAAACAGCCAGCAGGGAAAACTATGCCTTCTTCTAAAGCTCTTTGGGAACCGCTTGCGTAGCCCCACACACCTGGGGGCTGCAGGCTTTCCTGCTGCCTTCAGCCTCAAAACCACCCTTTCCCACTTGGCACCACGCCAGGCACAAAAATGGCCATATGTCTGGAGATTGGTCCCACGCCCAAAGAGCCAGCAGGGAAAACTATGCCTTCTTCTAAAGCTCTTTGGGAACCGCTTGCGTAGCCCCACACACCTGGGGGCTGCAGGCTTTCCTGCTGCCTTCAGCCTCAAAACCACCCTTTCCCACTTGGCACAGCGCCAGGCACAAAAATGGCCATATGTCTGGAGATTGGTCCCACGCCCAAAGAGCCAGCAGGGAAAACTATGCCTTGTTCTAAAGCTCTTTGGCAACCGCTTGCGTAGCGCCACAGACCTGCGGGCTGCAGGCTTTCCTGCTGCCTTCAGCCTCAAAATCACCCTTTCCCACTTGGCGCCGCGCCAGGCACAAAAATGGCCATATGTCTGGAGACTGGTCCCATGCCCAAACAGCCAGCAGGGAAAACTATGCCTTGTTCTAAAGCTCTTTGGGAACCGCTTGCGTAGCCCCACACACCTGGGGGCTGCAGGCTTTCCTGCTGTCTTCAGCCTCAAAACCACCCTTTCCCACTTGGCGCCACGCCAGGCACAGAAATTGCCATATGTCTGGAGATTGGTCCCACGCCCAAACAGCCAGCAGGGAAAACTATGCCTTCTTCTAAAGCTCTTTGGGAACCGCTTGCGTAGCCCCACACACCTGGGGGCTGCAGGCTTTCCTGCTGCCTTCAGCCTCAAAACCACCCTTTCCCACTTGGCACCACGCCAGGCACAAAAATGGCCATATGTCTGGAGATTGGTCCCACGCCCAAAGAGCCAGCAGGGAAAACTATGCCTTGTTCTAAAGCTCTTTGGGAACCGCTTGCGTAGCCCCACACACCTGGGGGCTGCAGGCTTTCCTGCTGCCTTCAGCCTCAAAACCACCCTTTCCCACTTGGCACAGCGCCAGGCACAAAAATGGCCATATGTCTGGAGACTGGTCCCATGCCCAAAGAGCCAGCAGGGAAAACTATGCCTTGTCCTAAAGCTCTTTGGGAACCGCTTGCGTAGCCCCACACACCTGGGGGCTGCAGGCTTTCCTGCTGCCTTCAGCCTCCAAACCACCCTTTCCCACTTGGCACAGCGCCAGGCACAAAAATGGCCATATGTCTGGAGACTGGTCCCATGCCCAAAGAGCCAGCAGGGAAAACTATGCCTTGTTCTAAAGCTCTTTGGGAACCGCTTGCGTAGCCCCACACACGTGGGGGCTGCAGGCTTTCCTGCTGCCTTCAGCCTCAAAACAACCCTTTCCCACTTGGCGCCGCGCCAGGCACAAAAATGGCCATATGTCTGGAGATTGGTCCCACGCACAAAGAGCCAGCAGGGAAAACTATGCCTTCTTCTAAAGCTCTTTGGGAACCGCTTGCGTAGCCCCTCAGACCTCGGGGCTGCAGGCATTCCTGCTGCCTTCAGCCTCAAAACCACCCTTTCCCACTTGGCACCACGCCAGGCACAAAAATGGCCATATGTCTGGAGATTGGTCCCACGCCCAAAGAGCCAGCAGGGAAAACTATGCCTTGTTCTAAAGCTCTTTGGGAACCGCTTGCGTAGCCCCACAGACCTGGGGGCTGCAGGCTTTCCTGCTGCCTTCAGCCTCAAAACCACCCTTTCCCACTTGGCACAGCGCCAGGCACAAAAATGGCCATATGTCTGGAGACTGGTCCCATGCCCAAAGAGCCAGCAGGGAAAATTATGCCTTGTTCTAAAGCTCTTTGGCAACCGCTTGCGTAGCCCCACAGACCTGGGGGCTGCAGGCTTTCCTGCTGCCTTCAGCCTCAAAACCACCCTTTCCCACTTGGCACCACGCCAGGCACAGAAATTGCCATATGTCTGGACATTGGTCCCACGCCCAAACAGCCAGCAGGGAAAACTATGCCTTCTTCTAAAGCTCTTTGGGAACCGCTTGCGTAGCCCCACACACCTGGGGGCTGCAGGCTTTCCTGCTGCCTTCAGCCTCAAAACCACCCTTTCCCACTTGGCGCCGCGCCAGGCACAAAAATGGCCATATGTCTGGAGATTGGTTCCACGCCCAAAGAGCCATCAGGGAAAACTATGCCTTGTTCTAAAGCTCTTTGGGAACCGCTTGCGTAGCCCCACACACCTGGGGGCTGCAGGCTTTCCTGCTGCCTTCAGCCTCAAAACCACCCTTTCCCACTTGGCACAGCGCCAGGCACAAAAATGGCCATATGTCTGGAGACTGGTCCCATGCCCAAAGAGCCAGCAGGGAAAACTATGCCTTGTTCTAAAGCTCTTTGGCAACCGCTTGCGTAGCCCCACAGACCTGGGGCCTGCAGGCTTTCCTGCTGCCTTCAGCCTCAAAATCACCCTTTCCCACTTGGTGCTGCGCCAGGCATAAAAATGGCCATATGTCTGGAGACTGGTCCCATGCCCAAACAGCCAGCAGGGAAAACTATGCCTTCTTCTAAAGCTCTTTGGGAACCGCTTGCGTAGCCCCACACACCTGGGGGCTGCAGGCTTTCCTGCTGCCTTCAGCCTCAAAACCACCCTTTCCCACTTGGCACCACGCCAGGCACAAAAATGGCCATATGTCTGGAGATTGGTCCCACGCCCAAAGAGTCAGCAGGGAAAACTATGTCTTGTTCTAAAGATCTTTGGGAACCGCTTGCGTAGCCCAACAGACCTGCGGGCTGCAGGCACTCCTGCTGCCTTCAGCCTCAAAACCACCCTTTCCCACTTGGCGCTGCGCCAGGCACAAAAATGGCCATATGTCTGGTGATGGGTCCCAAGCCCAAAGAGCCAGCAGGGAAAACTATGCCTTGTTCTAAAGCTCTTTGGGAACCGCTTGCGTAGCCCCACACACCTGGGGGCTGCAGGCTTTCCTGCTGCCTTCAGCCTCAAAACCACCCTTTCCCACTTGGCACCACGCCAGGCACAAAAATGGCCATATGTCTGGAGATTGGTCCCACGCCCAAAGAGCCAGCAGGGAAAACTATGCCTTGTTCTAAAGCTCTTTGGGAACCGCTTGCGTAGCCCCACACACCTGGGGGCTGCAGGCTTTCCTGCTGCCTTCAGCCTCAAAACAACCCTTTCCCACTTGGCGCCACGCCAGGCACAAAAATGGCCATATGTCTGGAGATTGGTCCCACGACCAAAGAGCCAGCAGGGAAAAGTATGCCTTGTTCTAAAGCTCTTTGGCAACCGCTTGAGTAGCCCCACAGACCTGGGGGCTGCAGGCTTTCCTGCTGCCTTCAGCCTCAAAATCACCCTTTCCCACTTGGCGCCGCGCCAGGCACAAAAATGGCCATATGTCTGGAGATTGGTCCCATGCCCAAAGAGCCAGCAGGGAAAACTATGCCTTGTTCTAAAGCTCTTTGGGAACCGCTTGCGTAGCCCCACACACCTGGGGGCTGCAGGCTTTCCTGCTGCCTTCAGCCTCAAAACCACCCTTTCCCACTTGGCACAGCGCCAGGCACAAAAATGGCCATATGTCTGGAGATTGGTCCCAAGCCCAAAGAGCCAGCAGGGAAAACAATGCCTTGTTCTAAAGCTCTTTGGCAACCGCTTGCGTAGCCCCACACACCTGGGGGCTGCAGGCTTTCCTGCTGCCTTCAGCCTCAAAACCACCCTTTCCCACTTGGCGCCGCGCCAGGCACAAAAATGGCCATATGTCTGGTGATGGGTCCCAAGCCCAAAGAGCCAGCAGGGAAAACTATGCCTTGTTCTAAAGCTCTTTGGGAACCGCTTGCGTAGCCCCACACACCTGGGGGCTGCAGGCTTTCCTGCTGCCTTCAGCCTCAAAACCACCCTTTCCCACTTGGCGCAGCACCAGGCACAAAAATGGCCATATGTCTGGAGACTGGTCCCATGCCCAAAGAGCCAGCAGGGAAAACTATGCCTTCTTCTAAAGCTCTTTGGGAACGGCTTGCGTAGCCCCACACACCTGGGGGCTGCACGCTTTCCTGCTGCCTTCAGCCTCAAAACCACCCTTTCCCACTTGGCGCAGCGCCAGGCACAAAAATGGCCATATGTCTGGAGATTGGTCCCACACCCAAAGAGCCAGCAGGGAAAACTATGCCTTCTTCTAAAGCTCTTTGGGAACCGCTTGCGTAGCCCCACACACCTGGGGGCTGCAGGCTTTCCTGCTGCCTTCAGCCTCAAAACCACCCTTTCCCACTTGGCGTCGCGCCAGGCACAAAAATGGCCATATGTCTGGTGATGGGTCCCAAGCCCAAAGAGCCAGCAGGGAAAACTATGCCTTGTTCTAAAGCTCTTTGGGAACCGCTTGCGTAGCCCCACACACCTGGGGGCTGCAGGCTTTCCTGCTGCCTTCAGCCTCAAAACCACCCTTTCCCACTTGGCGCAGCACCAGGCACAAAAATGGCCATATGTCTGGAGACTGGTCCCATGCCCAAAGAGCCAGCAGGGAAAACTATGCCTTGTTCTAAAGCTCTTTGGGAACCGCTTGCGTAGCCCCACACACCTGGGCGCTGCAGGCTTTCCTGCTGCCTTCAGCCTCAAAACCACCCTTTCCCACTTGGCGCCGCGCCAGGCACAAAAATGGGCATATGTCTGGAGATTGGTCCCATGCCCAAACAGCCAGCAGGGAAAACTATGCTTGTTTTAAAGCTCTTTGGGATCCGCTTGCGTAGACCCACAGACCTGGGGGGTGCAGGCATTCCTGCTGCCTTCAGCCTCAAAACCACCCTTTCCCACTTGGCACCACGCCAGGCACAAAAATGGCCATATGTCTGGAGACTGGTCCCATGCCCAAAGACCCAGCAGGGAAAACTATGCCTTGTTCCAAAGCTCTTTGGGAACCGCTTGCGTAGCCCCACACACCTGGGGGCTGCAGGCTTTCCTGCTGCCTTCAGCCTCAACACCACCCTTTCCCACTTGGCACCACGCCAGGCACAAAAATGGCCATATGTCTGGAGATTGGTCCCACGCCCAAAGAGTCAGCAGGGAAAATTATGCCTTGTTCTAAATATCTTTGGGAACCTCTTGCGTAGCCCAACAGACCTGCGGGCTGCAGGCATTCCTGCTGCCTTCAGCCTCAAAACCACCCTTTCCCACTTGGCGCCGCGCCAGGCACAAAAATGGCCATATGTCTGGTGATGGGTCCCAAGCCCAAAGAGCCAGCAGGGAAAACTATGCCTTGTTCTAAAGCTCTTTGGCAACCGCTTGCGTAGCCCCACACACCTGGAGGCTGCAGGCTTTCCTGCTGCCTTCAGCCTCAAAACAACCCTTTCCCACTTGGCACCACGCCAGGCACAAAAATGGCCATATGTCTGGAGATTGGTCCCACGACCAAAGAGCCAGCAGGGAAAAGTATGCCTTGTTCTAAAGCTCTTTGGCAACCGCTTGAGTAGCCCCACAGACCTGCGGGCTGCAGGCTTTCCTGCTGCCTTCAGCCTCAAAATCACCCTTTCCCACTTGGCGCCGCGCCAGGCACAAAAATGGCCATATGTCTGGAGACTGGTCCCATGCCCAAAGACCCAGCAGGGAAAACTATGCCTTGTTCTAAAGCTCTTTGGGAACCGCTTGCGTAGCCCCACACACCTGGGGGCTGCAGGCTTTCCTGCTGCCTTCAGCCTCAAAACCACCCTTTCCCACTTGGCGCAGCGCCAGGCACAAAAATGGCCATATGTCTGGAGATTGGTCCCAAGCCCAAAGAGCCAGCAGGGAAAACAATGCCTTGTTCTAAAGCTCTTTGGCAACCGCTTGCGTAGCCCCACACACCTGGGGGCTGCAGGCTTTCCTGCTGCCTTCAGCCTCAAAACCACCCTTTCCCACTTGGCGCCGCGCCAGGCACAAAAATGGCCATATGTCTGGTGATGGGTCAAAAGCCCAAAGAGCCAGCAGGGAAAACTATGCCTTGTTCTAAAGCTCTTTGGGAACCGCTTGCGTAGCCCCACACACCTGGGGGCTGCAGGCTTTCCTGCTGCCTTCAGCCTCAAAACCACCCTTTCCCACTTGGCGCAGCACCAGGCACAAAAATGGCCATATGTCTGGAGATGGGTCCCACGCCCAAAGAGCCATCAGGGAAAACAATGCCTTCTTCTAAAGCTATTTGGGAACCGCTTGCGTAGCCCCACAGACCTGGGG
Organism: Larus michahellis; assembly: GCF_964199755.1. Lineage (NCBI taxonomy): Eukaryota > Metazoa > Chordata > Aves > Charadriiformes > Laridae > Larus > Larus michahellis. The sequence continues at coordinate 132,407 of NC_133906.1, read as the reverse complement.
GCTGCAGGCTTTCCTGCTGCCTTCAGCCTCAAAACCACCCTTTCCCACTTGGCACAGCGCCAGGCACAAAAATGGCCATATGTCTGGAGATTGGTCCCATGCCCAAACAGCCAGCAGGGAAAACTATGCCTTGTTCTAAAGCTCTTTGGGAACCGCTTGCGTAGCCCCACACACCTGGGCGCTGCAGGCTTTCCTGCTGCCTTCAGCCTCAAAACAACCCTTTCCCACTTGGCGCCGCGCCAGGCACAAAAATGGCCATATGTCTGGAGATTGGTCCCACGCCCAAAGAGCCAGCAGGGAAAACTATGCCTTCTTCTAAAGCTCTTTGGGAACCGCTTGCGTAGCCCCACAGACCTCGGGGCTGCAGGCATTCCTGCTGCCTTCAGCCTCAAAACCACCCTTTCCCACTTGGCACAGCGCCAGGCACAAAAATGGCCATATGTCTGGAGATTGGTCCCACGCCCAAAGAGCCAGCAGGGAAAACTATGCCTTGTTCTAAAGCTCTTTGGGAACCGCTTGCGTAGCCCCACACACCTGGGGGCTGCAGGCTTTCCTGCTGCCTTCAGCCTCAAAACCACCCTTTCCCACTTGGCACCACGCCAGGCACAAAAATGGCCATATGTCTGGAGATTGGTCCCACGCCCAAAGAGCCAGCAGGGAAAACTATGCCTTGTTCTAAAGCTCTTTGGGAACCGCTTGCGTAGCCCCACAGACCTGGGGGCTGCAGGCTTTCCTGCTGCCTTCAGCCTCAAAACCACCCTTTCCCACTTGGCACAGCGCCACGCACAAAAATGGCCATATGTCTGGAGATGGGTCCCAAGCCCAAAGACCCAGCAGGGAAAACTATGCCTTGTTCTAAAGCTCTTTGGGAACCGCTTGCGTAGCCCCACACACCTGGGGGCTGCAGGCTTTCCTGCTGCCTTCAGCCTCAAAACAACCCTTTCCCACTTGGCACCACGCCAGGCACAAAAATGGCCATATGTCTGGAGATTGGTCCCACGCCCAAAGAGCCAGCAGGGAAAACTATGTCTTCTTCTAAAGCTCTTTGGCAACCGCTTGCGTAGCCCCACACACCTGGGCGCTGCAGGCTTTCCTGCTGCCTTCAGCCTCAAAACAACCCTTTCCCACTTGGCGCCGCGCCAGGCACAAAAATGGCCACATGTCTGGAGATTGGTCCCACGCCCAAAGAGCCAGCAGGGAAAACTATGCCTTCTTCTAAAGCTCTTTGGGAACCGCTTGTGTAGCCCCACAGACCACGGGGCTGCAGGCATTCCTGCTGCCTTCAGCCTCAAAACCACCCTTTCCCACTTGGCACCACGCCAGGCACAAAAATGGCCATATGTCTGGAGATTGGTCCCACGCCCAAAGAGCCAGCAGGGAAAACTATGCCTTCTTCTAAAGCTCTTTGGGAACCGCTTGCGTAGCCCCACACACCTGGGGGCTGCAGGCTTTCCTGCTGCCTTCAGCCTCAAAACCACCCTTTCCCACTTGGCGCAGCGCCAGGCACAAAAATGGCCATATGTCTGGAGATGGGTCCCACGCCCAAAGAGCCATCAGGGAAAACTATGCCTTGTTCTAAAGCTCTTTGGGAACCGCTTGCGTAGCCCCACACACCTGGGGGCTGCAGGCTTTCCTGCTGCCTTCAGCCTCAAAACCACCCTTTCCCACTTGGCACAGCGCCAGGCACAAAAATGGCCATATGTCTGGAGACTGGTCCCATGCCCAAAGAGCCAGCAGGGAAAATTATGCCTTGTTCTAAAGCTCTTTGGCAACCGCTTGCGTAGCCCCACAGACCTGGGGGCTGCAGGCTTTCCTGCTGCCTTCAGCCTCAAAAACACCCTTTCCCACTTGGCGCCAAGCCAGGCACAAAAATGGCCATATGTCTGGTGATGGGTCCCAAGCCCAAAGACCCAGCAGGGAAAACTATGCCTTGTTCTAAAGCTCTTTGGGAACCGCTTGCGTAGCCCCACACACCTGGGGGCTGCAGGCTTTCCTGCTGCCTTCAGCCTCAAAACAACCCTTTCCCACTTGGCACCACGCCAGGCACAAAAATGGCCATATGTCTGGAGATTGGTCCCACGCCCAAAGAGCCAGCAGGGAAAAGTATGCCTTGTTCTAAAGCTCTTTATCAACCGCTTGAGTAGCCCCACAGACCTGCGGGCTGCAGGCTTTCCTGCTGCCTTCAGCCTCAAAATCACCCTTTCCCACTTGGCACAGCGCCAGGCACAAAAATGGCCATATGTCTGGAGACTGGTCCCATGCCCAAACAGCCAGCAGGGAAAACTATGCCTTGTTCTAAAGCTCTTTGGGAACCGCTTGCGTAGCCCCACACACCTGGGGGCTGCAGGCTTTCCTGCTGCCTTCAGCCTCAAAACCACCCTTTCCCACTTGGCGCAGCGCCAGGCACAAAAATGGCCATATGTCTGGAGATTGGTCCCAAGCCCAAAGAGCCAGCAGGGAAAACAATGCCTTGTTCTAAAGCTCTTTGGGAACCGCTTGCGTAGCCCCACACACCTGGGGGCTGCAGGCTTTCCTGCTGCCTTCAGCCTCAACACCACCCTTTCCCACTTGGCGCCGCGCCAGGCACAAAAATTACCATATGTCTGGTGATGGGTCCCAAGCCCAAAGAGCCAGCAGGGAAAACTATGCCTTGTTCTAAAGCTCTTTGGGAACCGCTTGCGTAGCCCCACACACCTGGGGGCTGCAGGCTTTCCTGCTGCCTTCAGCCTCAAAACCACCCTTTCCCACTTGGCACCACGCCAGGCACAAAAATGGCCATATGTCTGGAGATGGGTCCCACGCCCAAAGAGCCAGCAGGGAAAAGTATGCCTTGTTCTAAAGCTCTTTGGCAACCGCTTGAGTAGCCCGACAGACCTGCGGGCTGCAGGCTTTCCTGCTGCCTTGAGCCTCAAAATCACCCTTTCCCACTTGGCGCCGCGCCAGGCACAAAAATGGCCATATGTCTGGAGACTGGTCCCATGCCCAAAGACCCAGCAGGGAAAACTATGCCTTGTTCTAAAGCTCTTTGGGAACCGCTTGCGTAGCCCCACACACCTGGGGGCTGCAGGCTTTCCTGCTGCCTTCAGCCTCAAAACCACCCTTTCCCACTTGGCACCACGCCAGGCAAAGAAATTGCCATATGTCTGGAGATTGGTCCCACGCCCAAAGAGCCAGCAGGGAAAACTATGCCTTCTTCTAAAGCTCTTTGGGAACCGCTTGCGTAGCCCCACACACCTGGGGGCTGCAGGCTTTCCTGCTGCCTTCAGCCTCAAAACCACCCTTTCCCACTTGGCACCACGCCAGGCACAAAAATGGCCATATGTCTGGAGATTGGTCCCACGCCCAAAGAGCCAGCAGGGAAAACTATGCCTTCTTCTAAAGCTCTTTGGGAACCGCTTGCGTAGCCCCACACACCTGGGGGCTGCAGGCTTTCCTGCTGCCTTCAGCCTCAAAACCACCCTTTCCCACTTGGCACAGCGCCAGGCACAAAAATGGCCATATGTCTGGAGACTGGTCCCATGCCCAAACAGACAGCAGGGAAAACTATGCCTTGTTCTAAAGCTCTTTGGGAACCGCTTGCGTAGCCCCACACACCTGGGGGCTGCAGGCTTTCCTGCTGTCTTCAGCCTCAAAACCACCCTTTCCCACTTGGCGCAGCGCCAGGCACAAAAATGGCCAAATGTCTGGAGACTGGTCCCACGCCCAAAGAGCCAGCAGGGAAAACTATGCCTTGTTCTAAAGCTCTTTGGGAACCGCTTGCGTAGCCCCACACACCTGGGGGCTGCAGGCTTTCCTGCTGCCTTCAGCCTCAAAACCACCCTTTCCCACTTGGCACAGCGCCAGGCACAAAAATGGCCATATGTCTGGAGATTGGTCCCACGCCCAAAGAGCCAGCAGGGAAAACTATGCTTGTTTTAAAGCTCTTTGGGATCCGCTTGTGTAGACCCACAGACCTGGGGGCTGCAGGCATTCCTGCTGCCTTCAGCCTCAAAACCACCCTTTCCCACTTGGCACCACGCCAGGCACAAAAATGGCCATATGTCTGGAGACTGGTCCCATGCCCAAAGACCCAGCAGGGAAAACTATGCCTTGTTCTAAAGCTCTTTGGGAACCGCTTGCGTAGCCCCACACACCTGGGGGCTGCAGGCTTTCCTGCTGCCTTCAGCCTCAAAACCACCCTTTCCCACTTGGCGCCGCGCCAGGCACAAAAATGGCCATATGTCTGGAGATGGGTCCCACGCCCAAAGAGCCATCAGGGAAAACTATGCCTTGTTCTAAAGCTATTTGGGAACCGCTTGCGTAGCCCCACACACCTGGGGGCTGCAGGCTTTCCTGCTGCCTTCAGCCTCAAAACCACCCTTTCCCACTTGGCACAGCACCAGGCACAAAAATGGCCATATGTCTGGAGACTGGTCCCATGCCCAAAGAGCCAGCAGAGATAATTATGCCTTGTTCTAAAGCTCTTTGGCAACCGCTTGCGTAGCCCCACAGACCTGGGGGCTGCAGGCTTTCCTGCTGCCTTCAGCCTCAAAACCACCCTTTCCCACTTGGCGCCACGCCAGGCACAGAAATTGCCATATGTCTGGAGATTGCTCCCACGCCCAAACAGCCAGCAGGGAAAACTATGCCTTCTTCTAAAGCTCTTTGGGAACCGCTTGCGTAGCCCCACACACCTGGGGGCTGCAGGCTTTCCTGCTGCCTTCAGCCTCAAAACCACCCTTTCCCACTTGGCGCAGCGCCAGGCACAAAAATGGCCATATGTCTGGAGACGGGTCCCACGCCCAAAGAGCCATCAGGGAAAACTATGCCTTGTTCTAAAGCTCTTTGGGAACCGCTTGCGTAACCCCACACACCTGGGGGCTGCAGGCTTTCCTGCTGCCTTCAGCCTCAAAACCACCCTTTCCCACTTGGCACAGCGCCAGGCACAAAAATGGCCATATGTCTGGAGACTGGTCCCATGCCCAAAGAGCCATCAGGGAAAACTATGCCTTGTTCTAAAGCTCTTTGGGAACCGCTTGCGTAGCCCCACACACCTGGGGGCTGCAGGCTTTCCTGCTGCCTTCAGCCTCAAAACCACCCTTTCCCACTTGGCGCAGCACCAGGCACGAAAATGGCCATATGTCTGGAGACTGGTCCCATGCCCAAAGAGCCAGCAGGGAAAACTATGCCTTCTTCTAAAGCTCTTTGGGAACCGCTTGCGTAGCCCCACACACCTGGGGGCTGCAGGCTTTCCTGCTGCCTTCAGCCTCAAAACCACCCTTTCCCACTTGGCGCCGCGCCAGGCACAAAAATGGCCATATGTCTGGAGATTGGTCCCACGCCCAAAGAGCCAGCAGGGAAAACTATGCTTGTTTTAAAGCTCTTTGGGATCCGCTTGCGTAGACCCACAGACCTGGGGGCTGCAGGCATTCCTGCTGCCTTCAGCCTCAAAACCACCCTTTCCCACTTGGCACCACGCCAGGCACAAAAATGGCCATATGTCTGGAGATTGGTCCCACGCCCAAAGAGCCATCAGGGAAAACTATGCCTTCTTCTAAAGCTCTTTGGGAACCGCTTGCGTAGCCCCACACACCTGGGGGCTGCAGGCTTTCCTGCTGCCTTCAGCCTCAAAACCACCCTTTCCCACTTGGCGCCGCGCCAGGCACAAAAGTGGCCATATGTCTGGAGATTGGTCCCACGCCCAAAGAGCCAGCAGGGAAAACTATGCCTTCTTCTAAAGCTCTTTGGCAACCGCTTGCGTAGCGCCACAGACCTGGGGGCTGCAGGCTTTCCTGCTGCCTTCAGCCTCAAAACCACCCTTTCCCACTTGGCGCCGCGCCAGGCACAAAAGTGGCCATATGTCTGGAGATTGGTCCCACGCCCAAAGAGCCAGCAGGGAAAACTATGCCTTCTTCTAAAGCTCTTTGGCAACCGCTTGCGTAGCCCCACAGACCTGGGGCTGCAGGCTTTCCTGCTGCCTTCAGCCTCAAAACCACCCTTTCCCACTTGGCGCCGCTCCAGGCACAAAAGTGGCCATATGTCTGGAGATTGGTCCCACGCCCAAAGAGCCAGCAGGGAAAACTATGCCTTCTTCTAAAGCTCTTTGGGAACCGCTTGCGTAGCCCCACACACCTGGGGGCTGCAGGCTTTCCTGCTGCCTTCAGCCTCAAAATCACCCTTTCCCACTTGGCGCCGCGCCAGGCACAAAAATGGCCATAGGTCTGGTGATGGGTCCCACGCCCAAAGAGCCAGCAGGGAAAATTATGCCTTGTTCTAAAGCTCTTTGGGAACCACTTGCGTAGCCCCACACACCTGGGGGCTGCAGGCTTTCCTGCTGCATTCAGCCTCAAAACCACCCTTTCCCACTTGGCGCAGCACCAGGCACAAAAATGGCCATATGTCTGGAGACTGGTCCCACGCCCAAAGAGCCATCAGGGAAAATTATGCCTTCTTCTAAAGCTATTTGGGAACCGCTTGCGTAGCCCCACAGACCTGGGGGCTGCAGGCTTTCCTGCTGCCTTCAGCCTCAAAACCACCCTTTCCCACTTGGCACAGCGCCAGGCACAAAAATGGCCATATGTCTGGAGACTGGTCCCATGCCCAAAGAGCCAGCAGGGAAAACTATGCCTTGTTCTAAAGCTCTTTGGCAACCGCTTGCGTAGCCCCACACACGTGGGGGCTGCAGGCTTTCCTGCTGCCTTCAGCCTCAAAACAACCCTTTCCCACTTGGCGCCGCGCCAGGCACAAAAGTGGCCATATGTCTGGAGATTGGTCCCACGCACAAAGAGCCAGCAGGGAAAACTATGCCTTCTTCTAAAGCTCTTTGGGAACCGCTTGCGTAGCCCCTCAGACCTCGGGGCTGCAGGCATTCCTGCTGCCTTCAGCCTCAAAACCACCCTTTCCCACTTGGCACCGCGCCAGGCACAAAAATGGCCATATGTCTGGAGATTGGTCCCACGCCCAAAGAGCCAGCAGGGAAAACTATGCCTTGTTCTAAAGCTCTTTGGGAACCGCTTGCGTAGCCCCACACACCTGGGGGCTGCAGGCTTTCCTGCTGCCTTCAGCCTCAAAACCACCCTTTCCCACTTGGCGCCGCGCCAGGCACAAAAGTGGCCATATGTCTGGAGACTGGTCCCACGCCCAAAGAGCCAGCAGGGAAAACTATGCCTTGTTCTAAAGCTCTTTTGCAACCGCTTGCGTAGGGCCACAGACCTGCGGGCTGCAGGCTTTCCTGCTGCCTTCAGCCTCAAAACCACCCTTTCCCACTTGGCGCCGCGCCAGGCACAAAAATGGCCATATGTCTGGAGACTGGTCCCATGCCCAAACAGCCAGCAGGGAAAACTATGCCTTGTTCTAAAGTTCTTTGGGAACCGATTGCATGGCCCCACAGACCTGGGGGCTGCAGGCTTTCCTGCTGCCTTCAGCCTTAAAACCACCCTTTCCCACTTGGCGCAGCGCCAGGCACAAAAATGGCCATATGTCTGGAGATGGGTCCCACGCCCAAAGACCCAGCAGGGAAAACTATGCCTTGTTCTAAAGCTCTTTGGGAACCGCTTGCATAGCCCCACACACCTGGGGGCTGCAGGCTTTCCTGCTGCCTTCAGCCTCAAAACCACCCTTTCCCACTTGGCACAGCGCCAGGCACAAAAATGGCCATATGTCTGGAGACTGGTCCCATGCCCAAAGAGCCAGCAGGGAAAATTATGCCTTGTTCTAAAGCTCTTTGGCAACCGCTTGCGTAGCCCCACAGACCTGGGGGCTGCAGGCTTTCCTGCTGCCTTCAGCCTCAAAACCACCCTTTCCCACTTGGCGCCACGCCAGGCACAGAAATTGCCATATGTCTGGAGATTGGTCCCACGCCCAAACAGCCAGCAGGGAAAACTATGCCTTCTTCTAAAGCTCTTTGGGAACCGCTTGCGTAGCCCCACACACCTGGGGGCTGCAGGCTTTCCTGCTGCCTTCAGCCTCAAAACCACCCTTTCCCACTTGGCACCACGCCAGGCACAAAAATGGCCATATGTCTGGAGATTGGTCCCACGCCCAAAGAGCCAGCAGGGAAAACTATGCCTTGTTCTAAAGCTCTTTGGCAACCGCTTGCGTAGCCCCACACACCTGGGGGCTGCAGGCTTTCCTGCTGCCTTCAGCCTCAAAACCACCCTTTCCCACTTGGCACAGCGCCAGGCACAAAAATGGCCATATGTCTGGAGATTGGTCCCACGCCCAAAGAGCCAGCAGGGAAAACTATGCCTTGTTCTAAAGCTCTTTGGCAACCGCTTGCGTAGCCCCACACACCTGGGGGCTGCAGGCTTTCCTGCTGCCTTCAGCCTCAAAATCACCCTTTCCCACTTGGCGCCGCGCCAGGCACAAAAATGGCCATATGTCTGGAGACTGGTCCCATGCCCAAACATCCAGCAGGGAAAACTATGCCTTGTTCTAAAGCTCTTTGGGAACCGCTTGCGTAGCCCCACACACCTGGGGGCTGCAGGCTTTCCTGCTGCCTTCAGCCTCAAAACCACCCTTTCCCACTTGGCGCAGCGCCAGGCACAAAAATGGCCATATGTCTGGAGATGGGTCCCACGCCCAAAGAGCCATCAGGGAAAACTATGCCTTGTTCTAAAGCTCTTTGGGAACCGCTTGCGTAGCCCCACACACCTGGGGGCTGCAGGCTTTCCTGCTGCCTTCAGCCTCAAAACCACCCTTTCCCACTTGGCACAGCGCCAGGCACAAAAATGGCCATATGTCTGGAGACTGGTCCCATGCCCAAAGAGCCATCAGGGAAAACTATGCCTTGTTCTAAAGCTCTTTGGGAACCGCTTGCGTAGCCCCACACACCTGGGGGCTGCAGGCTTTCCTGCTGCCTTCAGCCTCAAAACCACCCTTTCCCACTTAGCGCCGCGCCAGGCACAAAAGTGGCCATATGTCTGGAGATTGGTCCCACGCCCAAAGAGCCAGCAGGGAAAACTATGCCTTCTTCTAAAGCTCTTTGGCAACCGCTTGCGTAGCCCCACACACCTGGGGGCTGCAGGCTTTCCTGCTGCCTTCAGCCTCAAAACCACCCTTTCCCACTTGGCGCCGCGCCAGGCACAAAAGTGGCCATATGTCTGGAGATTGGTCCCACGCCCAAAGAGCCAGCAGGGAAAACTATGCCTTCTTCTAAAGCTCTTTGGCAACCGCTTGCGTAGCGCCACAGACCTGGGGGCTGCAGGCTTTCCTGCTGCCTTCAGCCTCAAAACCACCCTTTCCCACTTGGCGCCGCGCCAGGCACAAAAGTGGCCATATGTCTGGAGATTGGTCCCACGCCCAAAGAGCCAGCAGGGAAAACTATGCCTTCTTCTAAAGCTCTTTGGCAACCGCTTGCGTAGCGCCACAGACCTGCGGGCTGCAGGCTTTCCTGCTGCCTTCAGCCTCAAAATCACCCTTTCCCACTTGGCGCCGCGCCAGGCACAAAAATGGCCATATGTCTGGAGATTGGTCCCACGCACAAAGAGCCAGCAGGGAAAACTATGCCTTCTTCTAAAGCTCTTTGGGAACCGCTTGCGTAGCCCCTCAGACCTCGGGGCTGCAGGCATTCCTGCTGCCTTCAGCCTCAAAACCACCCTTTCCCACTTGGCACCACGCCAGGCACAAAAATGGCCATATGTCTGGAGATTGGTCCCACGCCCAAAGAGCCAGCAGGGAAAACTATGCCTTGTTCTAAAGCTCTTTGGGAACCGCTTGCGTAGCCCCACAGACCTGGGGGCTGCAGGCTTTCCTGCTGCCTTCAGCCTCAAAACCACCCTTTCCCACTTGGCACCACGCCAGGCACAAAAATGGCCATATGTCTGGAGATTGGTCCCACGCCCAAAGAGCCAGCAGGGAAAACTATGCCTTCTTCTAAAGCTCTTTGGGAACCGCTTGCGTAGCCCCACACACCTGGGGGCTGCAGGCTTTCCTGCTGCCTTCAGCCTCAAAACCACCCTTTCCCACTTGGCGCCGCGCCAGGCACAAAAGTGGCCATATGTCTGGAGACTGGTCCCACGCCCAAAGAGCCAGCAGGGAAAACTATGCCTTGTTCTAAAGCTCTTTTGCAACCGCTTGCGTAGCCCCACACACCTGCGGGCTGCAGGCTTTCCTGCTGCCTTCAGCCTCAAAACCACCCTTTCCCACTTGGCGCCGCGCCAGGCACAAAAATGGCCATATGTCTGGAGACTGGTCCCATGCCCAAACAGCCAGCAGGGAAAACTATGCCTTGTTCTAAAGTTCTTTGGGAACCGATTGCATGGCCCCACAGACCTGGGGGCTGCAGGCTTTCCTGCAGCCTTCAGCCTCAAAACCACCCTTTCCCACTTGGCACCACGCCAGGCACAGAAATTGCCATATGTCTGGAGATTGGTCCCACGCCCAAACAGCCAGCAGGGAAAACTATGCCTTCTTCTAAAGCTCTTTGGGAACCGCTTGCGTAGCCCCACACACCTGGGGGCTGCAGGCTTTCCTGCTGCCTTCAGCCTCAAAACCACCCTTTCCCACTTGGCACCACGCCAGGCACAAAAATGGCCATATGTCTGGAGATTGGTCCCACGCCCAAAGAGCCAGCAGGGAAAACTATGCCTTCTTCTAAAGCTCTTTGGGAACCGCTTGCGTAGCCCCACACACCTGGGGGCTGCAGGCTTTCCTGCTGCCTTCAGCCTCAAAACCACCCTTTCCCACTTGGCACAGCGCCAGGCACAAAAATGGCCATATGTCTGGAGATTGGTCCCACGCCCAAAGAGCCAGCAGGGAAAACTATGCCTTGTTCTAAAGCTCTTTGGCAACCGCTTGCGTAGCGCCACAGACCTGGGGGCTGCAGGCTTTCCTGCTGCCTTCAGCCTCAAAACCACCCTTTCCCACTTGGCACAGCGCCAGGCACAAAAATGGCCATATGTCTGGAGACTGGTCCCATGCCCAAAGAGCCAGCAGGGAAAACTATGCCTTGTTCTAAAGCTCTTTGGGAACCGCTTGCGTAGCCCCACACACGTGGGGGCTGCAGGCTTTCCTGCTGCCTTCAGCCTCAAAACAACCCTTTCCCACTTGGCGCCGCGCCAGGCACAAAAATGGCCATATGTCTGGAGATTGGTCCCACGCACAAAGAGCCAGCAGGGAAAACTATGCCTTCTTCTAAAGCTCTTTGGGAACCGCTTGCGTAGCCCAACAGACCTCGGGGCTGCAGGCATTCCTGCTGCCTTCAGCCTCAAAACCACCCTTTCCCACTTGGCACCACGCCAGGCACAAAAATGGCCATATGTCTGGAGATTGGTCCCACGCCCAAAGAGCCAGCAGGGAAAACTATGCCTTCTTCTAAAGCTCTTTGGGAACCGCTTGCGTAGCCCCACACACCTGGGGGCTGCAGGCTTTCCTGCTGCCTTCAGCCTCAAAACCACCCTTTCCCACTTGGCACCACGCCAGGCACAAAAATGGCCATATGTCTGGAGATTGGTCCCACGCCCAAAGAGCCAGCAGGGAAAACTATGCCTTCTTCTAAAGCTCTTTGGGAACCGCTTGCGTAGCCCCACAGACCTGGGGGCTGCAGGCTTTCCTGCTGCCTTCAGCCTCAAAACCACCCTTTCCCACTTGGCGCCGCGCCAGGCACAAAAGTGGCCATATGTCTGGAGACTGGTCCCACGCCCAAAGAGCCAGCAGGGAAAACTATGCCTTGTTCTAAAGCTCTTTTGCAACCGCTTGCGTAGCGCCAGAGACCTGCGGGCTGCAGGCTTTCCTGCTGCCTTCAGCCTCAAAACCACCCTTTCCCACTTGGCGCCGCGCCAGGCACAAAAATGGCCATATGTCTGGAGACTGGTCCCATGCCCAAACAGCCAGCAGGGAAAACTATGCCTTGTTCTAAAGTTCTTTGGGAACCGATTGCATGGCCCCACAGACCTGGGGGCTGCAGGCTTTCCTGCTGCCTTCAGCCTTAAAACCACCCTTTCCCACTTGGCGCAGCGCCAGGCACAAAAATGGCCATATGTCTGGAGATGGGTCCCACGCCCAAAGAGCCAGCAGGGAAAACTATGCCTTGTTCTAAAGCTCTTTGGGAACCGCTTGCGTAGCCCCACACACCTGGGGGCTGCAGGCTTTCCTGCTGCCTTCAGCCTCAAAACCACCCTTTCCCACTTGGTGCTGCGCCAGGCACAAAAATGGCCATATGTCTGGAGACTGGTCCCATGCCCAAAGAGCCAGCAGGGAAAATTATGCCTTGTTCTAAAGCTCTTTGGCAACCGCTTGCGTAGCCCCACACACCTGGGGGCTGCAGGCTTTCCTGCTGCCTTCAGCCTCAAAACCACCCTTTCCCACTTGGCACCACGCCAGGCACAAAAATGGCCATATGTCTGGAGACTGGTCCCATGCCCAAAGAGCCAGCAGGGAAAACTATGCCTTGTTCTAAAGCTCTTTGGGAACCGCTTGCGTAGCCCCACACACGTGGGGGCTGCAGGCTTTCCTGCTGCCTTCAGCCTCAAAACAACCCTTTCCCACTTGGCGCCGCACCAGGCACAAAAATGGCCATATGTCTGGAGATTGGTCCCACGCACAAAGAGCCAGCAGGGAAAACTATGCCTTCTTCTAAAGCTCTTTGGGAACCGCTTGCGTAGCCCCTCAGACCTCGGGGCTCTAGGCATTCCTGCTGCCTTCAGCCTCAAAACCACCCTTTCCCACTTGGCACCACGCCAGGCACAAAAATGGCCATATGTCTGGAGATTGGTCCCACGCCCAAAGAGCCAGCAGGGAAAACTATGCCTTGTTCTAAAGCTCTTTGGGAACCGCTTGCGTAGCCCCACAGACCTGGGGGCTGCAGGCTTTCCTGCTGCCTTCAGCCTCAAAACCACCCTTTCCCACTTGGCACCACGCCAGGCACAAAAATGGCCATATGTCTGGAGATTGGTCCCACGCCCAAAGAGCCAGCAGGGAAAACTATGCCTTCTTCTAAAGCTCTTTGGGAACCGCTTGCGTAGCCCCACAGACCTGGGGGCTGCAGGCTTTCCTGCTGCCTTCAGCCTCAAAACCACCCTTTCCCACTTGGCACAGCGCCAGGCACAAAAATGGCCATATGTCTGGAGACTGGTCCCATGCCCAAACAGCCAGCAGGGAAAACTATGCCTTGTTCTAAAGTTCTTTGGGAACCGATTGCATGGCCCCACAGACCTGGGGGCTGCAGGCTTTCCTGCTGCCTTCAGCCTTAAAACCACCCTTTCCCACTTGGCGCAGCGCCAGGCACAAAAATGGCCATATGTCTGGAGATGGGTCCCACGCCCAAAGAGCCAGCAGGGAAAACTATGCCTTCTTCTAAAGCTCTTTGGGAACCGCTTGCGTAGCCCCACACACCTGGGGGCTGCAGGCTTTCCTGCTGCCTTCAGCCTCAAAACCACCCTTTCCCACTTGGCACAGCGCCAGGCACAAAAATGGCCATATGTCTGGAGACTGGTCCCATGCCCAAAGAGCCAGCAGGGAAAATTATGCCTTGTTCTAAAGCTCTTTGGCAACCGCTTGCGTAGCCCCACAGACCTGGGGGCTGCAGGCTTTCCTGCTGCCTTCAGCCTCAAAACCACCCTTTCCCACTTGGCACCACGCCAGGCACAGAAATTGCCATATGTCTGGACATTGGTCCCACGCCCAAACAGCCAGCAGGGAAAACTATGCCTTCTTCTAAAGCTCTTTGGGAACCGCTTGCGTAGCCCCACACACCTGGGGGCTGCAGGCTTTCCTGCTGCCTTCAGCCTCAAAACCACCCTTTCCCACTTGGCACCACGCCAGGCACAAAAATGGCCATATGTCTGGAGATTGGTCCCACGCCCAAAGAGCCAGCAGGGAAAACTATGCCTTCTTCTAAAGCTCTTTGGGAACCGCTTGCGTAGCCCCACACACCTGGGGGCTGCAGGCTTTCCTGCTGCCTTCAGCCTCAAAACCACCCTTTCCCACTTGGCACAGCGCCAGGCACAAAAATGGCCATATGTCTGGAGATTGGTCCCACGCCCAAAGAGCCAGCAGGGAAAACTATGCCTTGTTCTAAAGCTCTTTGGGAACCGCTTGCGTAGCGCCACAGACCTGCGGGCTGCAGGCTTTCCTGCTGCCTTCAGCCTCAAAATCACCCTTTCCCACTTGGCGCCGCGCCAGGCACAAAAATGGCCATATGTCTGGAGACTGGTCCCATGCCCAAACAGCCAGCAGGGAAAACTATGCCTTGTTCTAAAGCTCTTTGGGAACCGCTTGCGTAGCCCCACACACCTGGGGGCTGCAGGCTTTCCTGCTGTCTTCAGCCTCAAAACCACCCTTTCCCACTTGGCGCCACGCCAGGCACAGAAATTGCCATATGTCTGGAGATTGGTCCCACGCCCAAACAGCCAGCAGGGAAAACTATGCCTTCTTCTAAAGCTCTTTGGGAACCGCTTGCGTAGCCCCACACACCTGGGGGCTGCAGGCTTTCCTGCTGCCTTCAGCCTCAAAACCACCCTTTCCCACTTGGCACCACGCCAGGCACAAAAATGGCCATATGTCTGGAGATTGGTCCCACGCCCAAAGAGCCAGCAGGGAAAACTATGCCTTGTTCTAAAGCTCTTTGGGAACCGCTTGCGTAGCCCCACACACCTGGGGGCTGCAGGCTTTCCTGCTGCCTTCAGCCTCAAAACCACCCTTTCCCACTTGGCACCACGCCAGGCACAAAAATGGCCATATGTCTGGAGACTGGTCCCATGGCCAAAGAGCCAGCAGGGAAAACTATGCCTTGTCCTAAAGCTCTTTGGGAACCGCTTGCGTAGCCCCACACACCTGGGGGCTGCAGGCTTTCCTGCTCCCTTCAGCCTCAAAACCACCCTTTCCCACTTGGCACAGCGCCAGGCACAAAAATGGCCATATGTCTGGAGACTGGTCCCATGCCCAAAGAGCCAGCAGGGAAAACTATGCCTTGTTCTAAAGCTCTTTGGGAACCGCTTGCGTAGCCCCACACACGTGGGGGCTGCAGGCTTTCCTGCTGCCTTCAGCCTCAAAACAACCCTTTCCCACTTGGCGCCGCGCCAGGCACAAAAATGGCCATATGTCTGGAGATTGGTCCCACGCACAAAGAGCCAGCAGGGAAAACTATGCCTTGTTCTAAAGCTCTTTGGGAACCGCTTGCGTAGCCCCACACACCTGGGGGCTGCAGGCTTTCCTGCTGTCTTCAGCCTCAAAACCACCCTTTCCCACTTGGCGCCACGCCAGGCACAGAAATTGCCATATGTCTGGAGATTGGTCCCACGCCCAAACAGCCAGCAGGGAAAACTATGCCTTCTTCTAAAGCTCTTTGGGAACCGCTTGCGTAGCCCCACACACCTGGGGGCTGCAGGCTTTCCTGCTGTCTTCAGCCTCAAAACCACCCTTTCCCACTTGGCGCCACGCCAGGCACAGAAATTGCCATATGTCTGGAGATTGGTCCCACGCCCAAACAGCCAGCAGGGAAAACTATGCCTTCTTCTAAAGCTCTTTGGGAACCGCTTGCGTAGCCCCACACACCTGGGGGCTGCAGGCTTTCCTGCTGCCTTCAGCCTCAAAACCACCCTTTCCCACTTGGCACCACGCCAGGCACAAAAATGGCCATATGTCTGGAGACTGGTCCCATGCCCAAAGAGCCAGCAGGGAAAACTATGCCTTGTCCTAAAGCTCTTTGGGAACCGCTTGCGTAGCCCCACACACCTGGGGGCTGCAGGCTTTCCTGCTGCCTTCAGCCTCCAAACCACCCTTTCCCACTTGGCACAGCGCCAGGCACAAAAATGGCCATATGTCTGGAGACTGGTCCCATGCCCAAAGAGCCAGCAGGGAAAACTATGCCTTGTTCTAAAGCTCTTTGGGAACCGCTTGCGTAGCCCCACACACGTGGGGGCTGCAGGCTTTCCTGCTGCCTTCAGCCTCAAAACAACCCTTTCCCACTTGGCGCCGCGCCAGGCACAAAAATGGCCATATGTCTGGAGATTGGTCCCACGCACAAAGAGCCAGCAGGGAAAACTATGCCTTCTTCTAAAGCTCTTTGGGAACCGCTTGCGTAGCCCCTCAGACCTCGGGGCTGCAGGCATTCCTGCTGCCTTCAGCCTCAAAACCACCCTTTCCCACTTGGCACCACGCCAGGCACAAAAATGGCCATATGTCTGGAGATTGGTCCCACGCCCAAAGAGCCAGCAGGGAAAACTATGCCTTCTTCTAAAGCTCTTTGGGAACCGCTTGCGTAGCCCCACACACCTGGGGGCTGCAGGCTTTCCTGCTGCCTTCAGCCTCAAAACCACCCTTTCCCACTTGGCACAGCGCCAGGCACAAAAATGGCCATATGTCTGGAGATTGGTCCCACGCCCAAAGAGCCAGCAGGGAAAACTATGCCTTGTTCTAAAGCTCTTTGGCAACCGCTTGCGTAGCGCCACAGACCTGCGGGCTGCAGGCTTTCCTGCTGCCTTCAGCCTCAAAATCACCCTTTCCCACTTGGCGCCGCGCCAGGCACAAAAATGGCCATATGTCTGGAGACTGGTCCCATGCCCAAACAGCCAGCAGGGAAAACTATGCCTTGTTCTAAAGCTCTTTGGGAACCGCTTGCGTAGCCCCACACACCTTGGGGCTGCAGGCTTTCCTGCTGTCTTCAGCCTCAAAACCACCCTTTCCCACTTGGCGCCACGCCAGGCACAGAAATTGCCATATGTCTGGAGATTGGTCCCACGCCCAAACAGCCAGCAGGGAAAACTATGCCTTCTTCTAAAGCTCTTTGGGAACCGCTTGCGTAGCCCCACACACCTGGGGGCTGCAGGCTTTCCTGCTGCCTTCAGCCTCAAAACCACCCTTTCCCACTTGGCACCACGCCAGGCACAAAAATGGCCATATGTCTGGAGATTGGTCCCACGCCCAAAGAGCCAGCAGGGAAAACTATGCCTTGTTCTAAAGCTCTTTGGCAACCGCTTGCGTAGCCCCACACACCTGGGGGCTGCAGGCTTTCCTGCTGCCTTCAGCCTCAAAACCACCCTTTCCCACTTGGCACCACGCCAGGCACAAAAATGGCCATATGTCTGGAGATTGGTCCCACGCCCAAAGAGCCAGCAGGGAAAACTATGCCTTGTTCTAAAGCTCTTTGGCAACTGCTTGCGTAGCGCCACAGACATGCGGGCTGCAGGCTTTCCTGCTGCCTTCAGCCTCAAAATCACCCTTTCCCACTTGGCGCCGCGCCAGGCACAAAAATGGCCATATGTCTGGAGACTGGTCCCATGCCCAAACATCCAGCAGGGAAAACTATGCCTTGTTCTAAAGCTCTTTGGGAAACGCTTGCGTAGCCCCACACACCTGGGGGCTGCAGGCTTTCCTGCTGCCTTCAGCCTCAAAACCACCCTTTCCCACTTGGCGCAGCGCCAGGCACAAAAATGGCCATATGTCTGGAGATGGGTCCCACGCCCAAAGAGCCATCAGGGAAAACTATGCCTTGTTCTAAAGCTCTTTGGGAACCGCTTGCGTAGCCCCACACACCTGGGGGCTGCAGGCTTTCCTGCTGCCTTCAGCCTCAAAACCACCCTTTCCCACTTGGCGCCGCGCCAGGCACAAAAATGGCCATATGTCTGGAGATTGGTCCCACGCCCAAAGAGCCAGCAGGGAAAACTATGCTTGTTTTAAAGCTCTTTGGGATCCGCTTGCGTAGACCCACAGACCTGGGGGCTGCAGGCATTCCTGCTGCCTTCAGCCTCAAAACCACCCTTTCCCACTTGGCACCACGCCAGGCACAAAAATGGCCATATGTCTGGAGACTGGTCCCATGCTCAAAGACCCAGCAGGGAAAACTATGCCTTCTTCTAAAGCTCTTTGGGAACCGCTTGCGTAGCCCCACACACCTGGGGGCTGCAGGCTTTCCTGCTGCCTTCAGCCTCAACACCACCCTTTCCCACTTGGCACCACGCCAGGCACAAAAATGGCCATATGTCTGGAGATTGGTCCCACGCCCAAAGAGCCAGCAGGGAAAACTATGCCTTGTTCTAAAGCTCTTTGGGAACCTCTTGCGTAGCCCAACAGACCTGGGGGCTGCAGGCATTCCTGCTGCCTTCAGCCTCAAAACCACCCTTTCCCACTTGGCGCCGCGCCAGGCACAAAAATGGCCATATGTCTGGAGATTGGTCCCACGCCCAAAGAGCCATCAGGGAAAACTATGCCTTGTTCTAAAGCTCTTTGGGAACCGCTTGCGTAGCCCCACACACCTGGGGGCTGCAGGCTTTCCTGCTGCCTTCAGCCTCAAAACCACCCTTTCCCACTTGGCGCAGCGCCAGGCACAAAAATGGCCATATGTCTGGAGATGGGTCCCACGCCCAAAGAGCCATCAGGGAAAACTATGCCTTGTTCTAAAGCTCTTTGGGAACCGCTTGCGTAGCCCCACACACCTGGGGGCTGCAGGCTTTCCTGCTGCCTTCAGCCTCAAAACCACCCTTTCCCACTTGGCGCCGCGCCAGGCACAAAAATGGCCATATGTCTGGAGATTGGTCCCACGCCCAAAGAGCCAGCAGGGAAAATTATGCTTGTTTTAAAGCTCTTTGGGATCCGCTTGCGTAGCCCAACAGACCTGCGGGCTGCAGGCATTCCTGCTGCCTTCAGCCTCAAAACCACCCTTTCCCACTTGGCACCACGCCAGGCACAAAAATGGCCATATGTCTGGAGACTGGTCCCATGCTCAAAGACCCAGCAGGGAAAACTATGCCTTGTTCTAAAGCTCTTTGGGAACCGCTTGCGTAGCCCCACACACCTGGGGGCTGCAGGCTTTCCTGCTGCCTTCAGCCTCAACACCACCCTTTCCCACTTGGCACCACGCCAGGCACAATAATGGCCATATGTCTGGAGATGGGTCCCACGCCCAAAGAGCCAGCAGGGAAAACTATGCCTTGTTCTAAAGCTCTTTGGGAACCTCTTGCGTAGCCCAACAGACCTGGGGGCTGCAGGCATTCCTGCTGCCTTCAGCCTCAAAACCACCCTTTCCCACTTGGCGCCGCGCCAGGCACAAAAATGGCCATATGGCTGGAGATTGGTCCCACGCCCAAAGAGCCATCAGGGAAAACTATGCCTTGTTCTAAAGCTCTTTGGGAACCGCTTGCGTAGCCCCACACACCTGGGGGCTGCAGGCTTTCCTGCTGCCTTCAGCCTCAAAACCACCCTTTCCCACTTGGCACAGCGCCAGGCACAAAAATGGCCATATGTCTGGAGACTGGTCCCATGCCCAAAGAGCCAGCAGGGAAAACTATGCCTTGTTCTAAAGCTCTTTGGCAACCGCTTGCGTAGCCCCACAGACCTGGGGCCTGCAGGCTTTCCTGCTGCCTTCAGCCTCAAAATCACCCTTTCCCACTTGGTGCTGCGCCAGGCATAAAAATGGCCATATGTCTGGAGACTGGTCCCATGCCCAAACAGCCAGCAGGGAAAACTATGCCTTCTTCTAAAGCTCTTTGGGAACCGCTTGCGTAGCCCCACACACCTGGGGGCTGCAGGCTTTCCTGCTGCCTTCAGGCTCAACACCACCCTTTCCCACTTGGCACCACGCCAGGCACAAAAATGGCCATATGTCTGGAGATTGGTCCCACGCCCAAAGAGTCAGCAGGGAAAACTATGTCTTGTTCTAAAGATCTTTGGGAACCGCTTGCGTAGCCCAACAGACCTGCGGGCTGCAGGCATTCCTGCTGCCTTCAGCCTCAAAACCACCCTTTCCCACTTGGCGCTGCGCCAGGCACAAAAATGGCCATATGTCTGGTGATGGGTCCCAAGCCCAAAGAGCCAGCAGGGAAAACTATGCCTTGTTCTAAAGCTCTTTGGGAACCGCTTGCGTAGCCCCACACACCTGGGGGCTGCAGGCTTTCCTGCTGCCTTCAGCCTCAAAACAACCCTTTCCCACTTGGCACCACGCCAGGCACAAAAATGGCCATATGTCTGGAGATTGGTCCCACGCCCAAAGAGCCAGCAGGGAAAACTATGCCTTGTTCTAAAGCTCTTTGGGAACCGCTTGCGTAGCCCCACACACCTGGGGGCTGCAGGCTTTCCTGCTGCCTTCAGCCTCAAAACAACCCTTTCCCACTTGGCGCCACGCCAGGCACAAAAATGGCCATATGTCTGGAGATTGGTCCCACGACCAAAGAGCCAGCAGGGAAAAGTATGCCTTGTTCTAAAGCTCTTTGGCAACCGCTTGAGTAGCCCCACAGACCTGGGGGCTGCAGGCTTTCCTGCTGCCTTCAGCCTCAAAATCACCCTTTCCCACTTGGCGCCGCGACAGGCACAAAAATGGCCATATGTCTGGAGATTGGTCCCATGCCCAAAGACCCAGCAGGGAAAACTATGCCTTGTTCTAAAGCTCTTTGGGAACCGCTTGCGTAGCCCCACACACCTGGGGGCTGCAGGCTTTCCTGCTGCCTTCAGCCTCAAAACCACCCTTTCCCACTTGGCACAGCGCCAGGCACAAAAATGGCCATATGTCTGGAGATTGGTCCCAAGCCCAAAGAGCCAGCAGGGAAAACAATGCCTTGTTCTAAAGCTCTTTGGCAACCGCTTGCGTAGCCCCACACACCTGGGGGCTGCAGGCTTTCCTGCTGCCTTCAGCCTCAAAACCACCCTTTCCCACTTGGCGCCGCGCCAGGCACAAAAATGGCCATATGTCTGGAGATTGGTCCCACGCCCAAAGAGCCAGCAGGGAAAACTATGCCTTGTTCTAAAGCTCTTTGGCAACCGCTTGCGTAGCCCCACACACCTGGGGGCTGCAGGCTTTCCTGCTGCCTTCAGCCTCAAAACCACCCTTTCCCACTTGGCACCACGCCAGGCACAAAAATGGCCATATGTCTGGAGATTGGTCCCACGCCCAAAGAGCCAGCAGGGAAAACTATGCCTTGTTCTAAAGCTCTTTGGCAACTGCTTGCGTAGCGCCACAGACATGCGGGCTGCAGGCTTTCCTGCTGCCTTCAGCCTCAAAATCACCCTTTCCCACTTGGCGCCGCGCCAGGCACAAAAATGGCCATATGTCTGGAGACTGGTCCCATGCCCAAACATCCAGCAGGGAAAACTATGCCTTGTTCTAAAGCTCTTTGGGAAACGCTTGCGTAGCCCCACACACCTGGGGGCTGCAGGCTTTCCTGCTGCCTTCAGCCTCAAAACCACCCTTTCCCACTTGGCGCAGCGCCAGGCACAAAAATGGCCATATGTCTGGAGATGGGTCCCACGCCCAAAGAGCCATCAGGGAAAACTATGCCTTGTTCTAAAGCTCTTTGGGAACCGCTTGCGTAGCCCCACACACCTGGGGGCTGCAGGCTTTCCTGCTGCCTTCAGCCTCAAAACCACCCTTTCCCACTTGGCGCCGCGCCAGGCACAAAAATGGCCATATGTCTGGAGATTGGTCCCACGCCCAAAGAGCCAGCAGGGAAAACTATGCTTGTTTTAAAGCTCTTTGGGATCCGCTTGCGTAGACCCACAGACCTGGGGGCTGCAGGCATTCCTGCTGCCTTCAGCCTCAAAACCACCCTTTCCCACTTGGCACCACGCCAGGCACAAAAATGGCCATATGTCTGGAGACTGGTCCCATGCTCAAAGACCCAGCAGGGAAAACTATGCCTTCTTCTAAAGCTCTTTGGGAACCGCTTGCGTAGCCCCACACACCTGGGGGCTGCAGGCTTTCCTGCTGCCTTCAGCCTCAACACCACCCTTTCCCACTTGGCACCACGCCAGGCACAAAAATGGCCATATGTCTGGAGATTGGTCCCACGCCCAAAGAGCCAGCAGGGAAAACTATGCCTTGTTCTAAAGCTCTTTGGGAACCTCTTGCGTAGCCCAACAGACCTGGGGGCTGCAGGCATTCCTGCTGCCTTCAGCCTCAAAACCACCCTTTCCCACTTGGCGCCGCGCCAGGCACAAAAATGGCCATATGTCTGGAGATTGGTCCCACGCCCAAAGAGCCATCAGGGAAAACTATGCCTTGTTCTAAAGCTCTTTGGGAACCGCTTGCGTAGCCCCACACACCTGGGGGCTGCAGGCTTTCCTGCTGCCTTCAGCCTCAAAACCACCCTTTCCCACTTGGCGCAGCGCCAGGCACAAAAATGGCCATATGTCTGGAGATGGGTCCCACGCCCAAAGAGCCATCAGGGAAAACTATGCCTTGTTCTAAAGCTCTTTGGGAACCGCTTGCGTAGCCCCACACACCTGGGGGCTGCAGGCTTTCCTGCTGCCTTCAGCCTCAAAACCACCCTTTCCCACTTGGCGCCGCGCCAGGCACAAAAATGGCCATATGTCTGGAGATTCGTCCCACGCCCAAAGAGCCAGCAGGGAAAATTATGCTTGTTTTAAAGCTCTTTGGGATCCGCTTGCGTAGCCCCACAGACCTGGGGGCTGCAGGCATTCCTGCTGCCTTCAGCCTCAAAACCACCCTTTCCCACTTGGCACCACGCCAGGCACAAAAATGGCCATATGTCTGGAGACTGGTCCCATGCTCAAAGACCCAGCAGGGAAAACTATGCCTTGTTCTAAAGCTCTTTGGGAACCGCTTGCGTAGCCCCACACACCTGGGGGCTGCAGGCTTTCCTGCTGCCTTCAGCCTCAACACCACCCTTTCCCACTTGGCACCACGCCAGGCACAATAATGGCCATATGTCTGGAGATTGGTCCCACGCCCAAAGAGCCAGCAGGGAAAACTATGCCTTGTTCTAAAGCTCTTTGGGAACCTCTTGCGTAGCCCAACAGACCTGGGGGCTGCAGGCATTCCTGCTGCCTTCAGCCTCAAAACCACCCTTTCCCACTTGGCGCCGCGCCAGGCACAAAAATGGCCATATGGCTGGAGATTGGTCCCACGCCCAAAGAGCCATCAGGGAAAACTATGCCTTGTTCTAAAGCTCTTTGGGAACCGCTTGCGTAGCCCCACACACCTGGGGGCTGCAGGCTTTCCTGCTGCCTTCAGCCTCAAAACCACCCTTTCCCACTTGGCACAGCGCCAGGCACAAAAATGGCCATATGTCTGGAGACTGGTCCCATGCCCAAAGAGCCAGCAGGGAAAACTATGCCTTGTTCTAAAGCTCTTTGGCAACCGCTTGCGTAGCCCCACAGACCTGGGGCCTGCAGGCTTTCCTGCTGCCTTCAGCCTCAAAATCACCCTTTCCCACTTGGTGCTGCGCCAGGCATAAAAATGGCCATATGTCTGGAGACTGGTCCCATGCCCAAACAGCCAGCAGGGAAAACTATGCCTTCTTCTAAAGCTCTTTGGGAACCGCTTGCGTAGCCCCACACACCTGGGGGCTGCAGGCTTTCCTGCTGCCTTCAGGCTCAACACCACCCTTTCCCACTTGGCACCACGCCAGGCACAAAAATGGCCATATGTCTGGAGATTGGTCCCACGCCCAAAGAGTCAGCAGGGAAAACTATGTCTTGTTCTAAAGATCTTTGGGAACCGCTTGCGTAGCCCAACAGACCTGCGGGCTGCAGGCATTCCTGCTGCCTTCAGCCTCAAAACCACCCTTTCCCACTTGGCGCTGCGCCAGGCACAAAAATGGCCATATGTCTGGTGATGGGTCCCAAGCCCAAAGAGCCAGCAGGGAAAACTATGCCTTGTTCTAAAGCTCTTTGGGAACCGCTTGCGTAGCCCCACACACCTGGGGGCTGCAGGCTTTCCTGCTGCCTTCAGCCTCAAAACAACCCTTTCCCACTTGGCACCACGCCAGGCACAAAAATGGCCATATGTCTGGAGATTGGTCCCACGCCCAAACAGCCAGCAGGGAAAACTATGCCTTGTTCTAAAGCTCTTTGGGAACCGCTTGCGTAGCCCCACACACCTGGGGGCTGCAGGCTTTCCTGCTGCCTTCAGCCTCAAAACAACCCTTTCCCACTTGGCGCCACGCCAGGCACAAAAATGGCCATATGTCTGGAGATTGGTCCCAAGCCCAAAGAGCCAGCAGGGAAAACAATGCCTTGTTCTAAAGCTCTTTGGCAACCGCTTGCGTAGCCCCACACACCTGGGGGCTGCAGGCTTTCCTGCTGCCTTCAGCCTCAAAACCACCCTTTCCCACTTGGCGCCGCGCCAGGCACAAAAATGGCCATATGTCTGGTGATGGGTCCCAAGCCCAAAGAGCCAGCAGGGAAAACTATGCCTTGTTCTAAAGCTCTTTGGGAACCGCTTGCGTAGCCCCACACACCTGGGGGCTGCAGGCTTTCCTGCTGCCTTCAGCCTCAAAACCACCCTTTCCCACTTGGCGCAGCACCAGGCACAAAAATGGCCATATGTCTGGAGACTGGTCCCATGCCCAAAGAGCCAGCAGGGAAAACTATGCCTTCTTCTAAAGCTCTTTGGGAACCGCTTGCGTAGCCCCACACACCTGGGGGCTGCACGCTTTCCTGCTGCCTTCAGCCTCAAAACCACCCTTTCCCACTTGGCGCAGCGCCAGGCACAAAAATGGCCATATGTCTGGAGATTGGTCCCACACCCAAAGAGCCAGCAGGGAAAACTATGCCTTGTTCTAAAGCTCTTTGGGAACCGCTTGCGTAGCCCCACACACCTGGGGGCTGCAGGCTTTCCTGCTGCCTTCAGCCTCAAAACCACCCTTTCCCACTTGGCGTCGCGCCAGGCACAAAAATGGCCATATGTCTGGTGATGGGTCCCAAGCCCAAAGAGCCAGCAGGGAAAACTATGCCTTGTTCTAAAGCTCTTTGGGAACCGCTTGCGTAGCCCCACACACCTGGGGGCTGCAGGCTTTCCTGCTGCCTTCAGCCTCAAAACCACCCTTTCCCACTTGGCGCAGCACCAGGCACAAAAATGGCCATATGTCTGGAGACTGGTCCCATGCCCAAAGAGCCAGCAGGGAAAACTATGCCTTGTTCTAAAGCTCTTTGGGAACCGCTTGCGTAGCCCCACACACCTGGGGGCTGCAGGCTTTCCTGCTGCCTTCAGCCTCAAAACCACCCTTTCCCACTTGGCGCCGCGCCAGGCACAAAAATGGGCATATGTCTGGAGATTGGTCCCACGCCCAAACAGCCAGCAGGGAAAACTATGCTTGTTTTAAAGCTCTTTGGGATCCGCTTGCGTAGACCCACAGACCTGGGGGGTGCAGGCATTCCTGCTGCCTTCAGCCTCAAAACCACCCTTTCCCACTTGGCACCACGCCAGGCACAAAAATGGCCATATGTCTGGAGACTGGTCCCATGCCCAAAGAGCCAGCAGGGAAAACTATGCCTTCTTCTAAAGCTCTTTGGGAACCGCTTGCGTAGCCCCACACACCTGGGGGCTGCAGGCTTTCCTGCTGCCTTCAGCCTCAACACCACCCTTTCCCACTTGGCACCACGCCAGGCACAATAATGGCCATATGTCTGGAGATTGGTCCCACGCCCAAAGAGCCAGCAGGGAAAACTATGCCTTGTTCTAAAGCTCTTTGGGAACCTCTTGCGTAGCCCAACAGACCTGGGGGCTGCAGGCATTCCTGCTGCCTTCAGCCTCAAAACCACCCTTTCCCACTTGGCGCCGCGCCAGGCACAAAAATGGCCATATGTCTGGAGATTGGTCCCACGCCCAAAGAGCCATCAGGGAAAACTATGCCTTGTTCTAAAGCTCTTTGGGAACCGCTTGCGTAGCCCCACACACCTGGGGGCTGCAGGCTTTCCTGCTGCCTTCAGCCTCAAAACCACCCTTTCCCACTTGGCACAGCGCCACGCACAAAAATGGCCATATGTCTGGAGACTGGTCCCATGCCCAAAGAGCCAGCAGGGAAAACTATGCCTTGTTCTAAAGCTCTTTGGCAACCGCTTGCGTAGCCCCACAGACCTGGGGCCTGCAGGCTTTCCTGCTGCCTTCAGCCTCAAAATCACCCTTTCCCACTTGGTGCTGCGCCAGGCATAAAAATGGCCATATGTCTGGAGACTGGTCCCATGCCCAAACAGCCAGCAGGGAAAACTATGCCTTCTTCTAAAGCTCTTTGGGAACCGCTTGCGTAGCCCCACACACCTGGGGGCTGCAGGCTTTCCTGCTGCCTTCAGGCTCAACACCACCCTTTCCCACTTGGCACCACGCCAGGCACAAAAATGGCCATATGTCTGGAGATTGGTCCCACGCCCAAAGAGTCAGCAGGGAAAACTATGTCTTGTTCTAAAGATCTTTGGGAACCGCTTGCGTAGCCCAACAGACCTGCGGGCTGCAGGCATTCCTGCTGCCTTCAGCCTCAAAACCACCCTTTCCCACTTGGCGCTGCGCCAGGCACAAAAATGGCCATATGTCTGGTGATGGGTCCCAAGCCCAAAGAGCCAGCAGGGAAAACTATGCCTTGTTCTAAAGCTCTTTGGGAACCGCTTGCGTAGCCCCACACACCTGGGGGCTGCAGGCTTTCCTGCTGCCTTCAGCCTCAAAACAACCCTTTCCCACTTGGCACCACGCCAGGCACAAAAATGGCCATATGTCTGGAGATTGGTCCCACGCCCAAAGAGCCAGCAGGGAAAACTATGCCTTGTTCTAAAGCTCTTTGGGAACCGCTTGCGTAGCCCCACACACCTGGGGGCTGCAGGCTTTCCTGCTGCCTTCAGCCTCAAAACAACCCTTTCCCACTTGGCGCCACGCCAGGCACAAAAATGGCCATATGTCTGGAGATTGGTCCCACGACCAAAGAGCCAGCAGGGAAAAGTATGCCTTGTTCTAAAGCTCTTTGGCAACCGCTTGAGTAGCCCCACAGACCTGGGGGCTGCAGGCTTTCCTGCTGCCTTCAGCCTCAAAATCACCCTTTCCCACTTGGCGCCGCGCCAGGCACAAAAATGGCCATATGTCTGGAGATTGGTCCCATGCCCAAAGAGCCAGCAGGGAAAACTATGCCTTCTTCTAAAGCTCTTTGGGAACCGCTTGCGTAGCCCCACACACCTGGGGGCTGCAGGCTTTCCTGCTGCCTTCAGCCTCAAAACCACCCTTTCCCACTTGGAACAGCGCCAGGCACAAAAATGGCCATATGTCTGGAGATTGGTCCCAAGCCCAAAGAGCCAGCAGGGAAAACAATGCCTTCTTCTAAAGCTCTTTGGGAACCGCTTGCGTAGCCCCACACACCTGGGGGCTGCAGGCTTTCCTGCTGCCTTCAGCCTCAAAACCACCCTTTCCCACTTGGCGCCGCGCCAGGCACAAAAATGGCCATATGTCTGGTGATGGGTCCCAAGCCCAAAGAGCCAGCAGGGAAAACTATGCCTTGTTCTAAAGCTCTTTGGGAACCGCTTGCGTAGCCCCACACACCTGGGGGCTGCAGGCTTTCCTGCTGCCTTCAGCCTCAAAACCACCCTTTCCCACTTGGCGCAGCACCAGGCACAAAAATGGCCATATGTCTGGAGACTGGTCCCATGCCCAAAGAGCCAGCAGGGAAAACTATGCCTTCTTCTAAAGCTCTTTGGGAACCGCTTGCGTAGCCCCACACACCTGGGGGCTGCACGCTTTCCTGCTGCCTTCAGCCTCAAAACCACCCTTTCCCACTTGGCGCAGCGCCAGGCACAAAAATGGCCATATGTCTGGAGATTGGTCCCACACCCAAAGAGCCAGCAGGGAAAACTATGCCTTGTTCTAAAGCTCTTTGGGAACCGCTTGCGTAGCCCCACACACCTGGGGGCTGCAGGCTTTCCTGCTGCCTTCAGCCTCAAAACCACCCTTTCCCACTTGGCGTCGCGCCAGGCACAAAAATGGCCATATGTCTGGTGATGGGTCCCAAGCCCAAAGAGCCAGCAGGGAAAACTATGCCTTGTTCTAAAGCTCTTTGGGAACCGCTTGCGTAGCCCCACACACCTGGGGGCTGCAGGCTTTCCTGCTGCCTTCAGCCTCAAAACCACCCTTTCCCACTTGGCGCAGCACCAGGCACAAAAATGGCCATATGTCTGGAGACTGGTCCCATGCCCAAAGAGCCAGCAGGGAAAACTATGCCTTGTTCTAAAGCTCTTTGGGAACCGCTTGCGTAGCCCCACACACCTGGGCGCTGCAGGCTTTCCTGCTGCCTTCAGCCTCAAAACCACCCTTTCCCACTTGGCGCCGCGCCAGGCACAAAAATGGGCATATGTCTGGAGATTGGTCCCACGCCCAAACAGCCAGCAGGGAAAACTATGCTTGTTTTAAAGCTCTTTGGGATCCGCTTGCGTAGACCCACAGACCTGGGGGGTGCAGGCATTCCTGCTGCCTTCAGCCTCAAAACCACCCTTTCCCACTTGGCACCACGCCAGGCACAAAAATGGCCATATGTCTGGAGACTGGTCCCATGCCCAAAGAGCCAGCAGGGAAAACTATGCCTTCTTCTAAAGCTCTTTGGGAACCGCTTGCGTAGCCCCACACACCTGGGGGCTGCAGGCTTTCCTGCTGCCTTCAGCCTCAACACCACCCTTTCCCACTTGGCACCACGCCAGGCACAAAAATGGCCATATGTCTGGAGATTGGTCCCACGCCCAAAGAGTCAGCAGGGAAAATTATGCCTTGTTCTAAATATCTTTGGGAACCTCTTGCGTAGCCCAACAGACCTGCGGGCTGCAGGCATTCCTGCTGCCTTCAGCCTCAAAACCACCCTTTCCCACTTGGCGCCGCGCCAGGCACAAAAATGGCCATATGTCTGGTGATGGGTCCCAAGCCCAAAGAGCCAGCAGGGAAAACTATGCCTTGTTCTAAAGCTCTTTGGCAACCGCTTGCGTAGCCCCACACACCTGGGGGCTGCAGGCTTTCCTGCTGCCTTCAGCCTCAAAACAACCCTTTCCCACTTGGCACCACGCCAGGCACAAAAATGGCCATATGTCTGGAGATTGGTCCCACGACCAAAGAGCCAGCAGGGAAAAGTATGCCTTGTTCTAAAGCTCTTTGGCAACCGCTTGAGTAGCCCCACAGACCTGGGGGGTGCAGGCATTCCTGCTGCCTTCAGCCTCAAAACCACCCTTTCCCACTTGGCGCCGCGCCAGGCACAAAAATGGCCATATGTCTGGAGACTGGTCCCATGCCCAAAGACCCAGCAGGGAAAACTATGCCTTGTTCTAAAGCTCTTTGGGAACCGCTTGCGTAGCCCCACACACCTGGGGGCTGCAGGCTTTCCTGCTGCCTTCAGCCTCAAAACCACCCTTTCCCACTTGGCGCAGCGCCAGGCACAAAAATGGCCATATGTCTGGAGATTGGTCCCAAGCCCAAAGAGCCAGCAGGGAAAACAATGCCTTGTTCTAAAGCTCTTTGGCAACCGCTTGCGTAGCCCCACACACCTGGGGGCTGCAGGCTTTCCTGCTGCCTTCAGCCTCAAAACCACCCTTTCCCACTTGGCGCCGCGCCAGGCACAAAAATGGCCATATGTCTGGTGATGGGTCAAAAGCCCAAAGAGCCAGCAGGGAAAACTATGCCTTGTTCTAAAGCTCTTTGGGAACCGCTTGCGTAGCCCCACACACCTGGGGGCTGCAGGCTTTCCTGCTGCCTTCAGCCTCAAAACCACCCTTTCCCACTTGGCGCCGCGCCAGGCACAAAAATGGCCATATGTCTGGAGACTGGTCCCATGCCCAAAGAGCCAGCAGGGAAAACTATGCCTTCTTCTAAAGCTCTTTGGGAACCGCTTGCGTAGCCCCACACACCTGGGGGCTGCACGCTTTCCTGCTGCCTTCAGCCTCAAAACCACCCTTTCCCACTTGGCGCAGCGCCAGGCACAAAAATGGCCATATGTCTGGAGATTGGTCCCACACCCAAAGAGCCAGCAGGGAAAACTATGCCTTGTTCTAAAGCTCTTTGGGAACCGCTTGCGTAGCCCCACACACCTGGGGGCTGCAGGCTTTCCTGCTGCCTTCAGCCTCAAAACCACCCTTTCCCACTTGGCGTCGCGCCAGGCACAAAAATGGCCATATGTCTGGTGATGGGTCCCAAGCCCAAAGAGCCAGCAGGGAAAACTATGCCTTGTTCTAAAGCTCTTTGGGAACCGCTTGCGTAGCCCCACACACCTGGGGGCTGCAGGCTTTCCTGCTGCCTTCAGCCTCAAAACCACCCTTTCCCACTTGGCGCAGCACCAGGCACAAAAATGGCCATATGTCTGGAGACTGGTCCCATGCCCAAAGAGCCAGCAGGGAAAACTATGCCTTGTTCTAAAGCTCTTTGGGAACCGCTTGCGTAGCCCCACACACCTGGGGGCTGCACGCTTTCCTGCTGCCTTCAGCCTCAAAACCACCCTTTCCCACTTGGCGCCGCGCCAGGCACAAAAATGGGCATATGTCTGGAGATTGGTCCCACGCCCAAACAGCCAGCAGGGAAAACTATGCTTGTTTTAAAGCTCTTTGGGATCCGCTTGCGTAGACCCACAGACCTGGGGGGTGCAGGCATTCCTGCTGCCTTCAGCCTCAAAACCACCCTTTCCCACTTGGCACCACGCCAGGCACAAAAATGGCCATATGTCTGGAGACTGGTCCCATGCCCAAAGACCCAGCAGGGAAAACTATGCCTTCTTCTAAAGCTCTTTGGGAACCGCTTGCGTAGCCCCACACACCTGGGGGCTGCAGGCTTTCCTGCTGCCTTCAGCCTCAACACCACCCTTTCCCACTTGGCACCACGCCAGGCACAAAAATGGCCATATGTCTGGAGATTGGTCCCACGCCCAAAGAGTCAGCAGGGAAAATTATGCCTTGTTCTAAATATCTTTGGGAACCTCTTGCGTAGCCCAACAGACCTGCGGGCTGCAGGCATTCCTGCTGCCTTCAGCCTCAAAACCACCCTTTCCCACTTGGCGCCGCGCCAGGCACAAAAATGGCCATATGTCTGGTGATGGGTCCCAAGCCCAAAGAGCCAGCAGGGAAAACTATGCCTTGTTCTAAAGCTCTTTGGCAACCGCTTGCGTAGCCCCACACACCTGGGGGCTGCAGGCTTTCCTGCTGCCTTCAGCCTCAAAACAACCCTTTCCCACTTGGCACCACGCCAGGCACAAAAATGGCCATATGTCTGGAGATTGGTCCCACGACCAAAGAGCCAGCAGGGAAAAGTATGCCTTGTTCTAAAGCTCTTTGGCAACCGCTTGAGTAGCCCCACAGACCTGGGGGGTGCAGGCATTCCTGCTGCCTTCAGCCTCAAAACCACCCTTTCCCACTTGGCGCCGCGCCAGGCACAAAAATGGCCATATGTCTGGAGACTGGTCCCATGCCCAAAGACCCAGCAGGGAAAACTATGCCTTGTTCTAAAGCTCTTTGGGAACCGCTTGCGTAGCCCCACACACCTGGGGGCTGCAGGCTTTCCTGCTGCCTTCAGCCTCAAAACCACCCTTTCCCACTTGGCGCAGCGCCAGGCACAAAAATGGCCATATGTCTGGAGATTGGTCCCAAGCCCAAAGAGCCAGCAGGGAAAACAATGCCTTGTTCTAAAGCTCTTTGGCAACCGCTTGCGTAGCCCCACACACCTGGGGGCTGCAGGCTTTCCTGCTGCCTTCAGCCTCAAAACCACCCTTTCCCACTTGGCGCCGCGCCAGGCACAAAAATGGCCATATGTCTGGTGATGGGTCAAAAGCCCAAAGAGCCAGCAGGGAAAACTATGCCTTGTTCTAAAGCTCTTTGGGAACCGCTTGCGTAGCCCCACACACCTGGGGGCTGCAGGCTTTCCTGCTGCCTTCAGCCTCAAAACCACCCTTTCCCACTTGGCGCCGCGCCAGGCACAAAAATGGCCATATGTCTGGAGACTGGTCCCATGCCCAAAGAGCCAGCAGGGAAAACTATGCCTTCTTCTAAAGCTCTTTGGGAACCGCTTGCGTAGCCCCACACACCTGGGGGCTGCACGCTTTCCTGCTGCCTTCAGCCTCAAAACCACCCTTTCCCACTTGGCGCAGCGCCAGGCACAAAAATGGCCATATGTCTGGAGATTGGTCCCACACCCAAAGAGCCAGCAGGGAAAACTATGCCTTGTTCTAAAGCTCTTTGGGAACCGCTTGCGTAGCCCCACACACCTGGGGGCTGCAGGCTTTCCTGCTGCCTTCAGCCTCAAAACCACCCTTTCCCACTTGGCGTCGCGCCAGGCACAAAAATGGCCATATGTCTGGTGATGGGTCCCAAGCCCAAAGAGCCAGCAGGGAAAACTATGCCTTGTTCTAAAGCTCTTTGGGAACCGCTTGCGTAGCCCCACACACCTGGGGGCTGCAGGCTTTCCTGCTGCCTTCAGCCTCAAAACCACCCTTTCCCACTTGGCGCAGCACCAGGCACAAAAATGGCCATATGTCTGGAGACTGGTCCCATGCCCAAAGAGCCAGCAGGGAAAACTATGCCTTGTTCTAAAGCTCTTTGGGAACCGCTTGCGTAGCCCCACACACCTGGGGGCTGCACGCTTTCCTGCTGCCTTCAGCCTCAAAACCACCCTTTCCCACTTGGCGCCGCGCCAGGCACAAAAATGGGCATATGTCTGGAGATTGGTCCCACGCCCAAACAGCCAGCAGGGAAAACTATGCTTGTTTTAAAGCTCTTTGGGATCCGCTTGCGTAGACCCACAGACCTGGGGGGTGCAGGCATTCCTGCTGCCTTCAGCCTCAAAACCACCCTTTCCCACTTGGCACCACGCCAGGCACAAAAATGGCCATATGTCTGGAGACTGGTCCCATGCCCAAAGACCCAGCAGGGAAAACTATGCCTTGTTCTAAAGCTCTTTGGGAACCGCTTGCGTAGCCCCACACACCTGGGGGCTGCAGGCTTTCCTGCTGCCTTCAGCCTCAACACCACCCTTTCCCACTTGGCACCACGCCAGGCACAAAAATGGCCATATGTCTGGAGATTGGTCCCACGCCCAAAGAGTCAGCAGGGAAAATTATGCCTTGTTCTAAATATCTTTGGGAACCTCTTGCGTAGCCCAACAGACCTGCGGGCTGCAGGCATTCCTGCTGCCTTCAGCCTCAAAACCACCCTTTCCCACTTGGCGCCGCGCCAGGCACAAAAATGGCCATATGTCTGGAGATGGGTCCGACGCCCAAAGAGCCAGCAGGGAAAACTATGCCTTGTTCTAAAGCTCTTTGGCAACCGCTTGCGTAGCCCCACACACCTGGGGGCTGCAGGCTTTCCTGCTGCCTTCAGCCTCAAAACAACCCTTTCCCACTTGGCACCACGCCAGGCACAAAAATGGCCATATGTCTGGAGATTGGTCCCAAGCCCAAAGAGCCAGCAGGGAAAACAATGCCTTGTTCTAAAGCTCTTTGGCAACCGCTTGCGTAGCCCCACACACCTGGGGGCTGCAGGCTTTCCTGCTGCCTTCAGCCTCAAAACCACCCTTTCCCACTTGGCGCCGCGCCAGGCACAAAAATGGCCATATGTCTGGTGATGGGTCAAAAGCCCAAAGAGCCAGCAGGGAAAACTATGCCTTGTTCTAAAGCTCTTTGGGAACCGCTTGCGTAGCCCCACACACCTGGGGGCTGCAGGCTTTCCTGCTGCCTTCAGCCTCAAAACCACCCTTTCCCACTTGGCGCCGCGCCAGGCACAAAAATGGCCATATGTCTGGAGACTGGTCCCATGCCCAAAGAGCCAGCAGGGAAAACTATGCCTTCTTCTAAAGCTCTTTGGGAACCGCTTGCGTAGCCCCACACACCTGGGGGCTGCACGCTTTCCTGCTGCCTTCAGCCTCAAAACCACCCTTTCCCACTTGGCGCAGCGCCAGGCACAAAAATGGCCATATGTCTGGAGATTGGTCCCACACCCAAAGAGCCAGCAGGGAAAACTATGCCTTGTTCTAAAGCTCTTTGGGAACCGCTTGCGTAGCCCCACACACCTGGGGGCTGCAGGCTTTCCTGCTGCCTTCAGCCTCAAAACCACCCTTTCCCACTTGGCGTCGCGCCAGGCACAAAAATGGCCATATGTCTGGTGATGGGTCCCAAGCCCAAAGAGCCAGCAGGGAAAACTATGCCTTGTTCTAAAGCTCTTTGGGAACCGCTTGCGTAGCCCCACACACCTGGGGGCTGCAGGCTTTCCTGCTGCCTTCAGCCTCAAAACCACCCTTTCCCACTTGGCGCAGCACCAGGCACAAAAATGGCCATATGTATGGAGACTGGTCCCATGCCCAAAGAGCCAGCAGGGAAAACTATGCCTTGTTCTAAAGCTCTTTGGGAACCGCTTGCGTAGCCCCACACACCTGGGGGCTGCACGCTTTCCTGCTGCCTTCAGCCTCAAAACCACCCTTTCCCACTTGGCGCCGCGCCAGGCACAAAAATGGGCATATGTCTGGAGATTGGTCCCACGCCCAAACAGCCAGCAGGGAAAACTATGCTTGTTTTAAAGCTCTTTGGGATCCGCTTGCGTAGACCCACAGACCTGGGGGGTGCAGGCATTCCTGCTGCCTTCAGCCTCAAAACCACCCTTTCCCACTTGGCACCACGCCAGGCACAAAAATGGCCATATGTCTGGAGACTGGTCCCATGCCCAAAGACCCAGCAGGGAAAACTATGCCTTGTTCTAAAGCTCTTTGGGAACCGCTTGCGTAGCCCCACACACCTGGGGGCTGCAGGCTTTCCTGCTGCCTTCAGCCTCAACACCACCCTTTCCCACTTGGCACCACGCCAGGCACAAAAATGGCCATATGTCTGGAGATTGGTCCCACGCCCAAAGAGTCAGCAGGGAAAATTATGCCTTGTTCTAAATATCTTTGGGAACCTCTTGCGTAGCCCAACAGACCTGCGGGCTGCAGGCATTCCTGCTGCCTTCAGCCTCAAAACCACCCTTTCCCACTTGGCGCCGCGCCAGGCACAAAAATGGCCATATGTCTGGAGATGGGTCCGACGCCCAAAGAGCCAGCAGGGAAAACTATGCCTTGTTCTAAAGCTCTTTGGCAACCGCTTGCGTAGCCCCACACACCTGGGGGCTGCAGGCTTTCCTGCTGCCTTCAGCCTCAAAACAACCCTTTCCCACTTGGCACCACGCCAGGCACAAAAATGGCCATATGTCTGGAGATTGGTCCCACGCCCAAAGAGCCAGCAGGGAAAAGTATGCCTTGTTCTAAAGCTCTTTGGCAACCGCTTGAGTAGCCCCACAGACCTGCGGGCTGCAGGCTTTCCTGCTGCCTTCAGCCTCAAAATCACCCTTTCCCACTTGGCGCCGCGCCAGGCACAAAAATGGCCATATGTCTGGAGACTGGTCCCATGCCCAAAGACCCAGCAGGGAAAACTATGCCTTGTTCTAAAGCTCTTTGGGAACCGCTTGCGTAGCCCCACACACCTGGGGGCTGCAGGCTTTCCTGCTCCCTTCAGCCTCAAAACCACCCTTTCCCACTTGGCGCAGCGCCAGGCACAAAAATGGCCATATGTCTGGAGATTGGTCCCAAGCCCAAAGAGCCAGCAGGGAAAACAATGCCTTGTTCTAAAGCTCTTTGGCAACCGCTTGCGTAGCCCCACACACCTGGGGGCTGCAGGCTTTCCTGCTGCCTTCAGCCTCAAAACCACCCTTTCCCACTTGGCGCCGCGCCAGGCACAAAAATGGCCATATGTCTGGTGATGGGTCAAAAGCCCAAAGAGCCAGCAGGGAAAACTATGCCTTGTTCTAAAGCCCTTTGGGAACCGCTTGCGTAGCCCCACACACCTGGGGGCTGCAGGCTTTCCTGCTGCCTTCAGCCTCAAAACCACCCTTTCCCACTTGGCGCAGCACCAGGCACAAAAATGGCCATATGTCTGGAGATGGGTCCCACGCCCAAAGAGCCATCAGGGAAAACAATGCCTTCTTCTAAAGCTATTTGGGAACCGCTTGCGTAGCCCCACAGACCTGGGGGCTGCAGGCTTTCCTGCTGCCTTCAGCCTCAAAACCACCCTTTCCCACTTGGCACAGCGCCAGGCACAAAAATGGCCATATGTCTGGAGATTGGTCCCATGCCCAAAGAGCCAGCAGGGAAAACTATGCCTTCTTCTAAAGCTCTTTGGGAACCGCTTGCGTAGCCCCACACACCTGGGGGCTGCAGGCTTTCCTGCTGCCTTCAGCCTCAAAACAACCCTTTCCCACTTGGCGCCGCGCCAGGCACAAAAATGGCCATATGTCTGGAGATTGGTCCCACGCCCAAAGAGCCAGCAGGGAAAACTATGCCTTCTTCTAAAGCTCTTTGGGAACCGCTTGCGTAGCCCCACAGACCTCGGGGCTGCAGGCTTTCCTGCTGCCTTCAGCCTCAAAACCACCCTTTCCCACTTGGCACAGCGCCAGGCACAAAAATGGCCATATGTCTGGAGATTGGTCCCACGCCCAAAGAGCCAGCAGGGAAAACTATGCCTTGTTCTAAAGCTCTTTGGGAACCGCTTGCGTAGCCCCACACACCTGGGGGCTGCAGGCTTTCCTGCTGCCTTCAGCCTCAAAACCACCCTTTCCCACTTGGCACCACGCCAGGCACAAAAATGGCCATATGTCTGGAGATTGGTCCCACGCCCAAAGAGCCAGCAGGGAAAACTATGCCTTGTTCTAAAGCTCTTTGGGAACCGCTTGCGTAGCCCCACAGACCTGGGGGCTGCAGGCTTTCCTGCTGCCTTCAGCCTCAAAACCACCCTTTCCCACTTGGCACAGCGCCACGCACAAAAATGGCCATATGTCTGGAGATGGGTCCCACGCCCAAAGAGCCATCAGGGAAAACTATGCCTTGTTCTAAAGCTCTTTGGGAACGGCTTGCGTAGCCCCACACACCTGGGGGCTGCAGGCTTTCCTGCTGCCTTCAGCCTCAAAACCACCCTTTCCCACTTGGCACAGCGCCAGGCACAAAAATGGCCATATGTCTGGAGACTGGTCCCATGCCCAAAGAGCCAGCAGGGAAAATTATGCCTTGTTCTAAAGCTCTTTGGCAACCGCTTGCGTAGCCCCACACACCTGGGGGCTGCAGGCTTTCCTGCTGCCTTCAGCCTCAAAAACACCCTTTCCCACTTGGCGCCACGCCAGGCACAAAAATGGCCATATGTCTGGAGATTGGTCCCAAGCCCAAAGACCCAGCAGGGAAAACTATGCCTTGTTCTAAAGCTCTTTGGGAACCGCTTGCGTAGCCCCACACACCTGGGGGCTGCAGGCTTTCCTGCTGCCTTCAGCCTCAAAACAACCCTTTCCCACTTGGCACCACGCCAGGCACAAAAATGGCCATATGTCTGGAGATTGGTCCCACGCCCAAAGAGCCAGCAGGGAAAACTATGTCTTCTTCTAAAGCTCTTTGGCAACCGCTTGCGTAGCCCCACACACCTGGGCGCTGCAGGCTTTCCTGCTGCCTTCAGCCTCAAAACAACCCTTTCCCACTTGGCGCCGCGCCAGGCACAAAAATGGCCACATGTCTGGAGATTGGTCCCACGCCCAAAGAGCCAGCAGGGAAAACTATGCCTTCTTCTAAAGCTCTTTGGGAACCGCTTGTGTAGCCCCACAGACCACGGGGCTGCAGGCATTCCTGCTGCCTTCAGCCTCAAAACCACCCTTTCCCACTTGGCACCACGCCAGGCACAAAAATGGCCATATGTCTGGAGATTGGTCCCACGCCCAAAGAGCCAGCAGGGAAAACTATGCCTTCTTCTAAAGCTCTTTGGCAACCGCTTGCGTAGCCCCACACACCTGGGGGCTGCAGGCTTTCCTGCTGCCTTCAGCCTCAAAACCACCCTTTCCCACTTGGCGCAGCGCCAGGCACAAAAATGGCCATATGTCTGGAGATGGGTCCCACGCCCAAAGAGCCATCAGGGAAAACTATGCCTTGTTCTAAAGCTCTTTGGGAACCGCTTGCGTAGCCCCACACACCTGGGGGCTGCAGGCTTTCCTGCTGCCTTCAGCCTCAAAACCACCCTTTCCCACTTGGCACAGCGCCAGGCACAAAAATGGCCATATGTCTGGAGACTGGTCCCATGCCCAAAGAGCCAGCAGGGAAAATTATGCCTTGTTCTAAAGCTCTTTGGCAACCGCTTGCGTAGCCCCACACACCTGGGCGCTGCAGGCTTTCCTGCTGCCTTCAGCCTCAAAAACACCCTTTCCCACTTGGCGCCAAGCCAGGCACAAAAATGGCCATATGTCTGGTGATGGGTCCCAAGCCCAAAGACCCAGCAGGGAAAACTATGCCTTGTTCTAAAGCTCTTTGGGAAACGCTTGCGTAGCCCCACACACCTGGGGGCTGCAGGCTTTCCTGCTGCCTTCAGCCTCAAAACAACCCTTTCCCACTTGGCACCACGCCAGGCACAAAAATGGCCATATGTCTGGAGATTGGTCCCACGCCCAAAGAGCCAGCAGGGAAAAGTATGCCTTGTTCTAAAGCTCTTTGTCAACAGCTTGAGTAGCCCCACAGACCTGCGGGCTGCAGGCTTTCCTGCTGCCTTCAGCCTCAAAATCACCCTTTCCCACTTGGCACAGCGCCAGGCACAAAAATGGCCATATGTCTGGAGACTGGTCCCATGCCCAAACAGCCAGCAGGGAAAACTATGCCTTGTTCTAAAGCTCTTTGGGAACCGCTTGCGTAGCCCCACACACCTGGGGGCTGCAGGCTTTCCTGCTGCCTTCAGCCTCAAAACCACCCTTTCCCACTTGGCGCAGCGCCAGGCACAAAAATGGCCATATGTCTGGAGATTGGTCCCAAGCCCAAAGAGCCAGCAGGGAAAACAATGCCTTGTTCTAAAGCTCTTTGGGAACCGCTTGCGTAGCCCCACACACCTGGGGGCTGCAGGCTTTCCTGCTGCCTTCAGCCTCAACACCACCCTTTCCCACTTGGCGCCGCGCCAGGCACAAAAATTACCATATGTCTGGTGATGGGTCCCAAGCCCAAAGAGCCAGCAGGGAAAACTATGCCTTGTTCTAAAGCTCTTTGGGAACCGCTTGCGTAGCCCCACACACCTGGGGGCTGCAGGCTTTCCTGCTGCCTTCAGCCTCAAAACCACCCTTTCCCACTTGGCGCAGCACCAGGCACAAAAATGGCCATATGTCTGGAGATGGGTCCCACGCCCAAAGAGCCAGCAGGGAAAACTATGCCTTCTTCTAAAGCTCTTTGGCAACCGCTTGCGTAGCCCCACACACCTGGGGGCTGCAGGCTTTCCTGCTGCCTTCAGCCTCAAAACCACCCTTTCCCACTTGGCGCAGCGCCAGGCACAAAAATGGCCATATGTCTGGAGATGGGTCCCACGCCCAAAGAGCCATCAGGGAAAACTATGCCTTGTTCTAAAGCTCTTTGGGAACCGCTTGCGTAGCCCCACACACCTGGGGGCTGCAGGCTTTCCTGCTGCCTTCAGCCTCAAAACCACCCTTTCCCACTTGGCACAGCGCCAGGCACAAAAATGGCCATATGTCTGGAGACTGGTCCCATGCCCAAAGAGCCAGCAGGGAAAATTATGCCTTGTTCTAAAGCTCTTTGGCAACCGCTTGCGTAGCCCCACAGACCTGGGGGCTGCAGGCTTTCCTGCTGCCTTCAGCCTCAAAAACACCCTTTCCCACTTGGCGCCAAGCCAGGCACAAAAATGGCCATATGTCTGGTGATGGGTCCCAAGCCCAAAGACCCAGCAGGGAAAACTATGCCTTGTTCTAAAGCTCTTTGGGAACCGCTTGCGTAGCCCCACACACCTGGGGGCTGCAGGCTTTCCTGCTGCCTTCAGCCTCAAAACAACCCTTTCCCACTTGGCACCACGCCAGGCACAAAAATGGCCATATGTCTGGAGATTGGTCCCACGCCCAAAGAGCCAGCAGGGAAAAGTATGCCTTGTTCTAAAGCTCTTTGTCAACCGCTTGAGTAGCCCCACAGACCTGCGGGCTGCAGGCTTTCCTGCTGCCTTCAGCCTCAAAATCACCCTTTCCCACTTGGCACCACGCCAGGCACAAAAATGGCCATATGTCTGGAGATTGGTCCCACGCCCAAAGAGCCAGCAGGGAAAACTATGCCTTCTTCTAAAGCTCTTTGGGAACCGCTTGCGTAGCCCCACACACCTTGGGGCTGCAGGCTTTCCTGCTGCCTTCAGCCTCAAAACCACCCTTTCCCACTTGGCACCACGCCAGGCACAAAAATGGCCATATGTCTGGAGATTGGTCCCACGCCCAACGAGCCAGGAGGGAAAACTATGCCTTGTTCTAAAGCTCTTTGGGAACCGCTTGCGTAGCCCCACACACCTGGGGGCTGCAGGCTTTCCTGCTGCCTTCAGCCTCAAAACCACCCTTTCCCACTTGGCACAGCGCCACGCACAAAAATGGCCATATGTCTGGAGACTGGTCCCATGCCCAAAGAGCCAGCAGGGAAAACTATGCCTTGTTCTAAAGCTCTTTGGGAACTGCTTGCGTAGCCCCACACACCTGGGGGCTGCAGGCTTTCCTGCTGCCTTCAGCCTCAAAACCACCCTTTCCCACTTGGCGCCACGCCAGGCACAAAAATGGCCATATGTCTGGTGATGGGTCCCAAGCCCAAAGAGCCAGCAGGGAAAACTATGCCTTGTTCTAAAGCTCTTTGGGAACCGCTTGCGTAGTCCCACACACCTGGGGGCTGCAGGCTTTCCTGCTGCCTTCAGCCTCAAAACCACCCTTTCCCACTTGGCGCAGCGCCAGGCACAAAAATGGCCATATGTCTGGAGATGGGTCCCACGCCCAAAGAGCCATCAGGGAAAATTATGCCTTCTTCTAAAGCTATTTGGGAACCGCTTGCGTAGCCCCACAGACCTGGGGGCTGCACGCTTTCCTGCTGCCTTCAGCCTCAAAACCACCCTTTCCCACTTGGCACAGCGCCAGGCACAAAAATGGCCATATGTCTGGAGATTGGTCCCACGACCAAAGAGCCAGCAGGGAAAACTATGCCTTCTTCTAAAGCTCTTTGGCAACCGCTTGAGTAGCCCCACACACCTGGGCGCTGCAGGCTTTCCTGCTGCCTTCAGCCTCAAAACCACCCTTTCCCACTTGGCGCCGCGCCAGGCACAAAAATGGCCATATGTCTGCAGATTGGTCCCACGCCCAAAGAGCCAGCAGGGAAAACTATGCCTTCTTCTAAAGCTCTTTGGCAACCGCTTGCGTAGCCCCACAGACCTCGGGGCTGCAGGCATTCCTGCTGCCTTCAGCCTCAAAACCACCCTTTCCCACTTGGCACCACGCCAGGCACAAAAATGGCCATATGTCTGGAGATTGGTCCCACGCCCAAAGAGCCAGCAGGGAAAAATATGCCTTCTTCTAAAGCTCTTTGGGAACCGCTTGCGTAGCCCCACACACCTGGGGGCTGCAGGCTTTCCTGCTGCCTTCAGCCTCAAAACCACCCTTTCCCACTTGGCACCACGCCAGGCACAAAAATGGCCATATGTCTGGAGATTGGTCCCACGCCCAAAGAGCCAGCAGGGAAAACTATGCCTTCTTCTAAAGCTCTTTGGCAACCGCTTGCGTAGCCCCACACACCTGGGGGCTGCAGGCTTTCCTGCTGCCTTCAGCCTCAAAATCACCCTTTCCCACTTGGCACAGCGCCAGGCACAAAAATGGCCATATGTCTGGAGACTGGTCCCATGCCCAAAGAGCCAGCAGGGAAAATTATGCCTTCTTCTAAAGATATTTGGGAACCGCTTGCGTAGCCCCACACACCTGGGGGCTGCAGGCTTTCCTGCTGCCTTCAGCCTCAAAACCACCCTTTCCCACTTGGCACCACGCCAGGCACAAAAATGGCCATATGTCTGGAGATTGGTCCCACGCCCAAAGAGCCAGCAGGGAAAACTATGCCTTCTTCTAAAGCTCTTTGGGAACCGCTTGCGTAGCCCCACACACCTTGGGGCTGCAGGCTTTCCTGCTGCCTTCAGCCTCAAAACCACCCTTTCCCACTTGGCACCACGCCAGGCACAAAAATGGCCATATGTCTGGAGATTGGTCCCACGCCCAACGAGCCAGGAGGGAAAACTATGCCTTGTTCTAAAGCTCTTTGGGAACCGCTTGCGTAGCCCCACACACCTGGGGGCTGCAGGCTTTCCTGCTGCCTTCAGCCTCAAAACCACCCTTTCCCACTTGGCACAGCGCCACGCACAAAAATGGCCATATGTCTGGAGACTGGTCCCATGCCCAAAGAGCCAGCAGGGAAAACTATGCCTTGTTCTAAAGCTCTTTGGGAACTGCTTGCGTAGCCCCACACACCTGGGGGCTGCAGGCTTTCCTGCTGCCTTCAGCCTCAAAACCACCCTTTCCCACTTGGCACCACGCCAGGCACAAAAATGGCCATATGTCTGGAGATTGGTCCCACGCCCAAAGAGCCAGCAGGGAA
Organism: Larus michahellis; assembly: GCF_964199755.1. NCBI lineage: Eukaryota > Metazoa > Chordata > Aves > Charadriiformes > Laridae > Larus > Larus michahellis. The sequence goes on along the minus strand of NC_133906.1, from coordinate 90,358 downwards.
AACTATGCCTTGTTCTAAAGCTCTTTGGGAACCGATTGCATGGCCCCACAGACCTGGGGGCTGCAGGCTTTCCTGCTGCCTTCAGCCTTAAAACCACCCTTTCCCACTTGGCGCCGCACCAGGCACAAAAATGGCCATATGTCTGGTGATGGGTCCCAAGCCCAAAGAGCCAGCAGGGAAAACTATGCCTTGTTCTAAAGCTCTTTGGGAACCGCTTGCGTAGCCCCACACACCTGGGGGCTGCAGGCTTTCCTGCTGCCTTCAGCCTCAAAACCACCCTTTCCCACTTGGCGCAGCGCCAGGCACAAAAATGGCCATATGTCTGGAGATGGGTCCCACGCCCAAAGAGCCATCAGGGAAAACTATGCCTTGTTCTAAAGCTCTTTGGGAACCGCTTGCGTAGCCCCACACACCTGGGGGCTGCAGGCTTTCCTGCTGCCTTCAGCCTCAAAACCACCCTTTCCCACTTGGCACAGCGCCAGGCACAAAAATGGCCATATGTCTGGAGACTGGTCCCATGCCCAAAGAGCCAGCAGGGAAAATTATGCCTTGTTCTAAAGCTCTTTGGCAACCGCTTGCGTAGCCCCACACACCTGGGGGCTGCAGGCTTTCCTGCTGCCTTCAGCCTCAAAACCACCCTTTCCCACTTGGCACCACGCCAGGCACAAAAATGGCCATATGTCTGGAGATTGGTCCCACGCCCAAAGAGCCAGCAGGGAAAACTATGCCTTGTTGTAAAGCTCTTTGGGAACCGCTTACGTAGCCCCACAGACCTCGGGGCTGCAGGCATTCCTGCTGCCTTCAGCCTCAAAACCACCCTTTCCCACTTGGCACCACGCCAGGCACAAAAATGGCCATATGTCTGGAGATTGGTCCCACGCCCAAAGAGCCAGCAGGGAAAACTATGCCTTGTTCTAAAGCTCTTTGGGAACCGATTGCATGGCCCCACAGACCTGGGGGCTGCAGGCTTTCCTGCTGCCTTCAGCCTTAAAACCACCCTTTCCCACTTGGCGCCGCACCAGGCACAAAAATGGCCATATGTCTGGTGATGGGTCCCAAGCCCAAAGAGCCAGCAGGGAAAACTATGCCTTGTTCTAAAGCTCTTTGGGAACCGCTTGCGTAGCCCCACACACCTGGGGGCTGCAGGCTTTCCTGCTGCCTTCAGCCTCAAAACCACCCTTTCCCACTTGGCGCAGCGCCAGGCACAAAAATGGCCATATGTCTGGAGATGGGTCCCACGCCCAAAGAGCCAGCAGGGAAAACTATGCCTTGTTCTAAAGCTCTTTGGGAACCGCTTGCGTAGCCCCACACACCTGGGGGCTGCAGGCTTTCCTGCTGCCTTCAGCCTCAAAACCACCCTTTCCCACTTGGCACAGCGCCAGGCACAAAAATGGCCATATGTCTGGAGACTGGTCCCATGCCCAAAGAGCCAGCAGGGAAAATTATGCCTTGTTCTAAAGCTCTTTGGCAACCGCTTGCGTAGCCCCACAGACCTGGGGGCTGCAGGCTTTCCTGCTGCCTTCAGCCTCAAAACCACCCTTTCCCACTTGGCACCACGCCAGGCACAAAAATGGCCATATGTCTGGAGATTGGTCCCACGCCCAAAGAGCCAGCAGGGAAAACTATGCCTTGTTGTAAAGCTCTTTGGGAACCGCTTACGTAGCCCCACAGACCTCGGGGCTGCAGGCATTCCTGCTGCCTTCAGCCTCAAAACCACCCTTTCCCACTTGGCACCACGCCAGGCACAAAAATGGCCATATGTCTGGAGATTGGTCCCACGCCCAACGAGCCAGCAGGGAAAACTATGCCTTGTTCTAAAGCTCTTTGGGAACCGCTTGCGTAGCCCCACACACCTGGGGGCTGCAGGCTTTCCTGCTGCCTTCAGCCTCAAAACCACCCTTTCCCACTTGGCACAGCGCCAGGCACAAAAATTGGCCATATGTCTGGAGATTGGTCCCACGCCGAAAGAGCCAGCAGGGAAAACTATGCCTTGTTCTAAAGCTCTTTGGGAACTGCTTGCGTAGCCCCACACACCTGGGGGCTGCAGGCTTTCCTGCTGCCTTCAGCCTCAAAACCACCCTTTCCCACTTGGCACCACGCCAGGTACAAAAATGGCCATATGTCTGGAGATTGGTCCCACGCCCAAAGAGCCAGCAGGGAAAACTATGCCTTGTTCTAAAGCTCTTTGGGAACCGCTTGCGTAGCCCCACAGACCTGCGGGCTGCAGGCTTTCCTGCTGCCTTCAGCCTCAAAACCACCCTTTCCCACTTGGCGCCGCGCCAGGCACAAAAATGGCCATATGTCTGCAGATTGGTCCCACGCCCAAAGAGCCAGCAGGGAAAACTATGCCTTCTTCTAAAGCTCTTTGGGAACCGCTTGCGTAGCCCCACACACCTGGGGGCTGCAGGCTTTCCTGCTGCCTTCAGCCTCAAAACCACCCTTTCCCACTTGGCGCCGCGCCAGGCACAAAAATGGCCATATGTCTGGAGATTGGTCCCACGCCCAAACAGCCAGCAGGGAAAACTATGCCTTCTTCTAAAGCTCTTTGGGAACCGCTTGCGTAGCCCCACACACCTGGGGGCTGCAGGCTTTCCTGCTGCCTTCAGCCTCAAAACCACCCTTTCCCACTTGGCACAGCGCCAGGCACAAAAATGGCCATATGTCTGGAGATTGGTCCCACGCCCAAACAGCCAGCAGGGAAAACTATGCCTTCTTCTTCTAAATCTCTTTGGGAACTGCTTGCGTAGCCCCACACACCTGGGGACTGCAGGCTTTCCTGCTGCCTTCAGCCTCAAAACCACCCTTTCCCACTTGGCACCACGCCAGGCACAAAAATGGCCATATGTCTGGAGATTGGTCCCACGCCCAAAGAGCCAGCAGGGAAAACTATGCCTTCTTCTAAAGCTCTTTGGGAACCGCTTGCGTAGCCCCACACACCTGGGGGCTGCAGGCTTTCCTGCTGCCTTCAGCCTCAAAACCACCCTTTCCCACTTGGCGCCGCACCAGGCACAAAAATGGCCATATGTCTGGAGATTGGTCCCACGCCCAAACAGCCAGCAGGGAAAACTATGCCTTCTTCTAAAGCTCTTTGGGAACCGCTTGCGTAGCCCCACACACCTGGGGGCTGCAGGCTTTCCTGCTGCCTTCAGCCTCAAAATCACCCTTTCCCACTTGGCGCCGCGCCAGGCACAAAAATGGCCATATGTCTGGAGACTGGTCCCATGCCCAAAGACCCAGCAGGGAAAACTATGCCTTGTTCTAAAGCTCTTTGGGAACCGCTTGCGTAGCCCCACACACCTGGGGGCTGCAGGCTTTCCTGCTGCCTTCAGCCTCAAAACCACCCTTTCCCACTTGGCGCAGCGCCAGGCACAAAAATGGCCATATGTCTGGAGATTGGTCCCAAGCCCAAAGAGCCAGCAGGGAAAACAATGCCTTGTTCTAAAGCTCTTTGGCAACCGCTTGCGTAGCCCCACACACCTGGGGGCTGCAGGCTTTCCTGCTGCCTTCAGCCTCAAAACAACCCTTTCCCACTTGGCGCCGCGCCAGGCACAAAAATGGCCATATGTCTGGAGATTGGTCCCACGCCCAAAGAGCCAGCAGGGAAAACTATGCCTTCTTCTAAAGCTCTTTGGGAACCGCTTGCGTAGCCCCACACACCTGGGGGCTGCAGGCTTTCCTGCTGCCTTCAGCCTCAAAACCACCCTTTCCCACTTGGCACCACGCCAGGCACAAAAATGGCCATATGTCTGGAGATGGGTCCCACGCCCAAAGAGCCAGCAGGGAAAACTATGCCTTGTTCTAAAGCTCTTTGGCAACCGCTTGCGTAGCCCCACACACCTGGGGGCTGCAGGCTTTCCTGCTGCCTTCAGCCTCAAAACCACCCTTTCCCACTTGGCACAGCGCCACGCACAAAAATGGCCATATGTCTGGAGACTGGTCCCATGCCCAAAGAGCCAGCAGGGAAAACTATGCCTTGTTCTAAAGCTCTTTGGCAACCGCTTGCGTAGCGCCACAGACCTGGGGGCTGCAGGCTTTCCTGCTGCCTTCAGCCTCATAATCACCCTTTCCCACTTGGCGCCGCGCCAGGCACAAAAATGGCCATATGTCTGGAGACTGGTCCCATGCCCAAAGACCCAGCAGGGAAAACTATGCCTTGTTCTAAAGCTCTTTGGGAACCGATTGCATGGCCCCACAGACCTGGGGGCTGCAGGCTTTCCTGCTGCCTTCAGCCTTAAAACCACCCTTTCCCACTTGGCGCCGCGCCAGGCACAAAAATGGCCATATGTCTGGTGATGGGTCCCAAGCCCAAAGAGCCAGCAGGGAAAACTATGCCTTGTTCTAAAGCTCTTTGGGAACCGCTTGCGTAGCCCCACACACCTGGGGGCTGCAGGCTTTCCTGCTGCCTTCAGCCTCAAAACCACCCTTTCCCACTTGGCGCAACGCCAGGCACAGAAATGGCCATATGTCTGGAGATTGGTCCCACGCCCAAAGAGCCAGCAGGGAAAACTATGCCTTGTTCTAAAGCTCTTTGGCAACCGCTTGCGTAGCCCCACAGACCTGGGGGCTGCAGGCTTTCCTGCTGCCTTCAGCCTCAAAATCACCCTTTCCCACTTAGCGCAGCGCCAGGCACAAAAATGGCCATATGTCTGGAGATTGGTCCCATGCCCAAAGAGCCATCAGGGAAAACTATGCCTTGTTCTAAAGCTCTTTGGGAACCGATAGCGTGGCCCCACAGACCTGGGGGCTGCAGGGTTTCCTGCTGCCTTCAGCCTCAAAACCACCCTGTCCCACTTGGCGCCACGCCAGGCACAAAAATGGCAATATGTCTGGAGATTGGTCCCACGCCCAAAGAGCCAGCAGGGAAAATTATGCCTTGTTCTAAAGCTCTTTGGCAACCGCTTGCGTAGCCCCACAGACCTGGGGGCTGCAGGCTTTCCGGCTGCCTTCAGCCTCAAAACCACCGTTTCCCACTTGGCGCAACCCCGGGCACAGAAATTGCCATATGTCTGGAGATTGGTCCCACGCCCAAAGAGCCAGCAGGGAAAAATATGCCTTCTTCTAAAGCTCTTTGGGAACCGCTTGCGTAGCCCCACACACCTGGGGGCTGCAGGCTTTCCTGCTGCCTTCAGCCTCAAAACCACCCTTTCCCACTTGGCACCACGCCAGGCACAAAAATGGCCATATGTCTGGAGATTGGTCCCACGCCCAAAGAGCCAGCAGGGAAAACTATGCCTTCTTCTAAAGCTCTTTGGCAACCGCTTGCGTAGCCCCACACACCTGGGGGCTGCAGGCTTTCCTGCTGCCTTCAGCCTCAAAATCACCCTTTCCCACTTGGCACAGCGCCAGGCACAAAAATGGCCATATGTCTGGAGACTGGTCCCATGCCCAAAGAGCCAGCAGGGAAAATTATGCCTTCTTCTAAAGATATTTGGGAACCGCTTGCGTAGCCCCACACACCTGGGGGCTGCAGGCTTTCCTGCTGCCTTCAGCCTCAAAACCACCCTTTCCCACTTGGCACCACGCCAGGCACAAAAATGGCCATATGTCTGGAGATTGGTCCCACGCCCAAAGAGCCAGCAGGGAAAACTATGCCTTCTTCTAAAGCTCTTTGGGAACCGCTTGCGTAGCCCCACACACCTTGGGGCTGCAGGCTTTCCTGCTGCCTTCAGCCTCAAAACCACCCTTTCCCACTTGGCACCACGCCAGGCACAAAAATGGCCATATGTCTGGAGATTGGTCCCACGCCCAACGAGCCAGGAGGGAAAACTATGCCTTGTTCTAAAGCTCTTTGGGAACCGCTTGCGTAGCCCCACACACCTGGGGGCTGCAGGCTTTCCTGCTGCCTTCAGCCTCAAAACCACCCTTTCCCACTTGGCACAGCGCCACGCACAAAAATGGCCATATGTCTGGAGACTGGTCCCATGCCCAAAGAGCCAGCAGGGAAAACTATGCCTTGTTCTAAAGCTCTTTGGGAACTGCTTGCGTAGCCCCACACACCTGGGGGCTGCAGGCTTTCCTGCTGCCTTCAGCCTCAAAACCACCCTTTCCCACTTGGCACCACGCCAGGCACAAAAATGGCCATATGTCTGGAGATTGGTCCCACGCCCAAAGAGCCAGCAGGGAAAACTATGCCTTGTTCTAAAGCTCTTTGGGAACCGATTGCATGGCCCCACAGACCTGGGGGCTGCAGGCTTTCCTGCTGCCTTCAGCCTTAAAACCACCCTTTCCCACTTGGCGCCGCACCAGGCACAAAAATGGCCATATGTCTGGTGATGGGTCCCAAGCCCAAAGAGCCAGCAGGGAAAACTATGCCTTGTTCTAAAGCTCTTTGGGAACCGCTTGCGTAGCCCCACACACCTGGGGGCTGCAGGCTTTCCTGCTGCCTTCAGCCTCAAAACCACCCTTTCCCACTTGGCGCAGCGCCAGGCACAAAAATGGCCATATGTCTGGAGATGGGTCCCGCGCCCAAAGAGCCATCAGGGAAAACTATGCCTTGTTCTAAAGCTCTTTGGGAACCGCTTGCGTAGCCCCACAGACCTGCGGGCTGCAGGCTTTCCTGCTGCCTTCAGCCTCAAAACCACCCTTTCCCACTTGGCGCCGCGCCAGGCACAAAAATGGCCATATGTCTGCAGATTGGTCCCACGCCCAAAGAGCCAGCAGGGAAAACTATGCCTTCTTCTAAAGCTCTTTGGGAACCGCTTGCGTAGCCCCACACACCTGGGGGCTGCAGGCTTTCCTGCTGCCTTCAGCCTCAAAACCACCCTTTCCCACTTGGCGCCGCGCCAGGCACAAAAATGGCCATATGTCTGGAGATTGGTCCCACGCCCAAACAGCCAGCAGGGAAAACTATGCCTTCTTCTAAAGCTCTTTGGGAACCGCTTGCGTAGCCCCACACACCTGGGGGCTGCAGGCTTTCCTGCTGCCTTCAGCCTCAAAACCACCCTTTCCCACTTGGCACAGCGCCAGGCACAAAAATGGCCATATGTCTGGAGATTGGTCCCACGCCCAAACAGCCAGCAGGGAAAACTATGCCTTCTTCTTCTAAATCTCTTTGGGAACTGCTTGCGTAGCCCCACACACCTGGGGACTGCAGGCTTTCCTGCTGCCTTCAGCCTCAAAACCACCCTTTCCCACTTGGCACCACGCCAGGCACAAAAATGGCCATATGTCTGGAGATTGGTCCCACGCCCAAAGAGCCAGCAGGGAAAACTATGCCTTCTTCTAAAGCTCTTTGGGAACCGCTTGCGTAGCCCCACACACCTGGGGGCTGCAGGCTTTCCTGCTGCCTTCAGCCTCAAAACCACCCTTTCCCACTTGGCGCCGCACCAGGCACAAAAATGGCCATATGTCTGGAGATTGGTCCCACGCCCAAACAGCCAGCAGGGAAAACTATGCCTTCTTCTAAAGCTCTTTGGGAACCGCTTGCGTAGCCCCACACACCTGGGGGCTGCAGGCTTTCCTGCTGCCTTCAGCCTCAAAATCACCCTTTCCCACTTGGCGCCGCGCCAGGCACAAAAATGGCCATATGTCTGGAGACTGGTCCCATGCCCAAAGACCCAGCAGGGAAAACTATGCCTTGTTCTAAAGCTCTTTGGGAACCGCTTGCGTAGCCCCACACACCTGGGGGCTGCAGGCTTTCCTGCTGCCTTCAGCCTCAAAACCACCCTTTCCCACTTGGCGCAGCGCCAGGCACAAAAATGGCCATATGTCTGGAGATTGGTCCCAAGCCCAAAGAGCCAGCAGGGAAAACAATGCCTTGTTCTAAAGCTCTTTGGCAACCGCTTGCGTAGCCCCACACACCTGGGGGCTGCAGGCTTTCCTGCTGCCTTCAGCCTCAAAACAACCCTTTCCCACTTGGCGCCGCGCCAGGCACAAAAATGGCCATATGTCTGGAGATTGGTCCCACGCCCAAAGAGCCAGCAGGGAAAACTATGCCTTCTTCTAAAGCTCTTTGGGAACCGCTTGCGTAGCCCCACACACCTGGGGGCTGCAGGCTTTCCTGCTGCCTTCAGCCTCAAAACCACCCTTTCCCACTTGGCACCACGCCAGGCACAAAAATGGCCATATGTCTGGAGATGGGTCCCACGCCCAAAGAGCCAGCAGGGAAAACTATGCCTTGTTCTAAAGCTCTTTGGCAACCGCTTGCGTAGCCCCACACACCTGGGGGCTGCAGGCTTTCCTGCTGCCTTCAGCCTCAAAACCACCCTTTCCCACTTGGCACAGCGCCACGCACAAAAATGGCCATATGTCTGGAGACTGGTCCCATGCCCAAAGAGCCAGCAGGGAAAACTATGCCTTGTTCTAAAGCTCTTTGGCAACCGCTTGCGTAGCGCCACAGACCTGCGGGCTGCAGGCTTTCCTGCTGCCTTCAGCCTCATAATCACCCTTTCCCACTTGGCGCCGCGCCAGGCACAAAAATGGCCATATGTCTGGAGACTGGTCCCATGCCCAAAGACCCAGCAGGGAAAACTATGCCTTGTTCTAAAGCTCTTTGGGAACCGATTGCATGGCCCCACAGACCTGGGGGCTGCAGGCTTTCCTGCTGCCTTCAGCCTTAAAACCACCCTTTCCCACTTGGCGCCGCGCCAGGCACAAAAATGGCCATATGTCTGGTGATGGGTCCCAAGCCCAAAGAGCCAGCAGGGAAAACTATGCCTTGTTCTAAAGCTCTTTGGGAACCGCTTGCGTAGCCCCACACACCTGGGGGCTGCAGGCTTTCCTGCTGCCTTCAGCCTCAAAACCACCCTTTCCCACTTGGCGCAACGCCAGGCACAGAAATGGCCATATGTCTGGAGATTGGTCCCACGCCCAAAGAGCCAGCAGGGAAAACTATGCCTTGTTCTAAAGCTCTTTGGCAACCGCTTGCGTAGCCCCACAGACCTGGGGGCTGCAGGCTTTCCTGCTGCCTTCAGCCTCAAAATCACCCTTTCCCACTTAGCGCAGCGCCAGGCACAAAAATGGCCATATGTCTGGAGATTGGTCCCATGCCCAAAGAGCCATCAGGGAAAACTATGCCTTGTTCTAAAGCTCTTTGGGAACCGATAGCGTGGCCCCACAGACCTGGGGGCTGCAGGGTTTCCTGCTGCCTTCAGCCTCAAAACCACCCTGTCCCACTTGGCGCCACGCCAGGCACAAAAATGGCAATATGTCTGGAGATTGGTCCCACGCCCAAAGAGCCAGCAGGGAAAATTATGCCTTGTTCTAAAGCTCTTTGGCAACCGCTTGCGTAGCCCCACAGACCTGGGGGCTGCAGGCTTTCCGGCTGCCTTCAGCCTCAAAACCACCGTTTCCCACTTGGCGCAACCCCGGGCACAGAAATTGCCATATGTCTGGAGATTGGTCCCACGCCCAAAGAGCCAGCAGGGAAAAATATGCCTTCTTCTAAAGCTCTTTGGGAACCGCTTGCGTAGCCCCACACACCTGGGGGCTGCAGGCTTTCCTGCTGCCTTCAGCCTCAAAACCACCCTTTCCCACTTGGCACCACGCCAGGCACAAAAATGGCCATATGTCTGGAGATTGGTCCCACGCCCAAAGAGCCAGCAGGGAAAACTATGCCTTCTTCTAAAGCTCTTTGGCAACCGCTTGCGTAGCCCCACACACCTGGGGGCTGCAGGCTTTCCTGCTGCCTTCAGCCTCAAAATCACCCTTTCCCACTTGGCACAGCGCCAGGCACAAAAATGGCCATATGTCTGGAGACTGGTCCCATGCCCAAAGAGCCAGCAGGGAAAATTATGCCTTCTTCTAAAGATATTTGGGAACCGCTTGCGTAGCCCCACACACCTGGGGGCTGCAGGCTTTCCTGCTGCCTTCAGCCTCAAAACCACCCTTTCCCACTTGGCACCACGCCAGGCACAAAAATGGCCATATGTCTGGAGATTGGTCCCACGCCCAAAGAGCCAGCAGGGAAAACTATGCCTTCTTCTAAAGCTCTTTGGGAACCGCTTGCGTAGCCCCACACACCTTGGGGCTGCAGGCTTTCCTGCTGCCTTCAGCCTCAAAACCACCCTTTCCCACTTGGCACCACGCCAGGCACAAAAATGGCCATATGTCTGGAGATTGGTCCCACGCCCAACGAGCCAGGAGGGAAAACTATGCCTTGTTCTAAAGCTCTTTGGGAACCGCTTGCGTAGCCCCACACACCTGGGGGCTGCAGGCTTTCCTGCTGCCTTCAGCCTCAAAACCACCCTTTCCCACTTGGCACAGCGCCACGCACAAAAATGGCCATATGTCTGGAGACTGGTCCCATGCCCAAAGAGCCAGCAGGGAAAACTATGCCTTGTTCTAAAGCTCTTTGGGAACTGCTTGCGTAGCCCCACACACCTGGGGGCTGCAGGCTTTCCTGCTGCCTTCAGCCTCAAAACCACCCTTTCCCACTTGGCGCCGCACCAGGCACAAAAATGGCCATATGTCTGGTGATGGGTCCCAAGCCCAAAGAGCCAGCAGGGAAAACTATGCCTTGTTCTAAAGCTCTTTGGGAACCGCTTGCGTAGCCCCACACACCTGGGGGCTGCAGGCTTTCCTGCTGCCTTCAGCCTCAAAACCACCCTTTCCCACTTGGCGCAGCGCCAGGCACAAAAATGGCCATATGTCTGGAGATGGGTCCCGCGCCCAAAGAGCCATCAGGGAAAACTATGCCTTGTTCTAAAGCTCTTTGGGAACCGCTTGCGTAGCCCCACACACCTGGGGGCTGCAGGCTTTCCTGCTGCCTTCAGCCTCAAAACCACCCTTTCCCACTTGGCACAGCGCCAGGCACAAAAATGGCCATATGTCTGGAGACTGGTCCCATGCCCAAAGAGCCAGCAGGGAAAATTATGCCTTGTTCTAAAGCTCTTTGGCAACCGCTTGCGTAGCCCCACACACCTGGGGGCTGCAGGCTTTCCTGCTGCCTTCAGCCTCAAAACCACCCTTTCCCACTTGGCACCACGCCAGGCACAAAAATGGCCATATGTCTGGAGATTGGTCCCACGCCCAAAGAGCCAGCAGGGAAAACTATGCCTTGTTGTAAAGCTCTTTGGGAACCGCTTACGTAGCCCCACAGACCTCGGGGCTGCAGGCATTCCTGCTGCCTTCAGCCTCAAAACCACCCTTTCCCACTTGGCACCACGCCAGGCACAAAAATGGCCATATGTCTGGAGATTGGTCCCACGCCCAAAGAGCCAGCAGGGAAAACTATGCCTTGTTCTAAAGCTCTTTGGGAACCGATTGCATGGCCCCACAGACCTGGGGGCTGCAGGCTTTCCTGCTGCCTTCAGCCTTAAAACCACCGTTTCCCACTTGGCGCCGCACCAGGCACAAAAATGGCCATATGTCTGGTGATGGGTCCCAAGCCCAAAGAGCCAGCAGGGAAAACTATGCCTTGTTCTAAAGCTCTTTGGGAACCGCTTGCGTAGCCCCACACACCTGGGGGCTGCAGGCTTTCCTGCTGCCTTCAGCCTCAAAACCACCCTTTCCCACTTGGCACCACGCCAGGCACAAAAATGGCCATATGTCTGGAGATGGGTCCCACGCCCAAAGAGCCATCAGGGAAAACTATGCCTTGTTCTAAAGCTCTTTGGGAACCGCTTGCGTAGCCCCACACACCTGGGGGCTGCAGGCTTTCCTGCTGCCTTCAGCCTCAAAACCACCCTTTCCCACTTGGCACAGCGCCAGGCACAAAAATGGCCATATGTCTGGAGACTGGTCCCATGCCCAAAGAGCCAGCAGGGAAAATTATGCCTTGTTCTAAAGCTCTTTGGCAACCGCTTGCGTAGCCCCACAGACCTGGGGGCTGCAGGCTTTCCTGCTGCCTTCAGCCTCAAAACCACCCTTTCCCACTTGGCACCACGCCAGGCACAAAAATGGCCATATGTCTGGAGATTGGTCCCACGCCCAAAGAGCCAGCAGGGAAAACTATGCCTTGTTGTAAAGCTCTTTGGGAACCGCTTACGTAGCCCCACAGACCTCGGGGCTGCAGGCATTCCTGCTGCCTTCAGCCTCAAAACCACCCTTTCCCACTTGGCACCACGCCAGGCACAAAAATGGCCATATGTCTGGAGATTGGTCCCACGCCCAACGAGCCAGCAGGGAAAACTATGCCTTGTTCTAAAGCTCTTTGGGAACCGCTTGCGTAGCCCCACACACCTGGGGGCTGCAGGCTTTCCTGCTGCCTTCAGCCTCAAAACCACCCTTTCCCACTTGGCACAGTGCCAGGCACAAAAATTGGCCATATGTCTGGAGATTGGTCCCACGCCCAAAGAGCCAGCAGGGAAAACTATGCCTTGTTCTAAAGCTCTTTGGGAACTGCTTGCGTAGCCCCACACACCTGGGGGCTGCAGGCTTTCCTGCTGCCTTCAGCCTCAAAACCACCCTTTCCCACTTGGCACCACGCCAGGCACAAAAATGGCCATATGTCTGGAGATTGGTCCCACGCCCAAAGAGCCAGCAGGGAAAACTATGCCTTGTTCTAAAGCTCTTTGGGAACCGCTTGCGTAGCCCCACAGACCTGCGGGCTGCAGGCTTTCCTGCTGCCTTCAGCCTCAAAACCACCCTTTCCCACTTGGCGCCGCGCCAGGCACAAAAATGGCCATATGTCTGGAGATTGGTCCCACGCCCAAAGAGCCAGCAGGGAAAACTATGCCTTCTTCTAAAGCTCTTTGGGAACCGCTTGCGTAGCCCCACACACCTGGGGGCTGCAGGCTTTCCTGCTGCCTTCAGCCTCAAAACCACCCTTTCCCACTTGGCGCCGCGCCAGGCACAAAAATGGCCATATGTCTGGAGATGGGTCCCACGCCCAAAGAGCCATCAGGGAAAACTATGCCTTGTTCTAAAGCTCTTTGGGAACCGCTTGCGTAGCCCCACACACCTGGGGGCTGCAGGCTTTCCTGCTGCCTTCAGCCTCAAAACCACCCTTTCCCACTTGGCACAGCGCCAGGCACAAAAATGGCCATATGTCTGGAGACTGGTCCCATGCCCAAAGAGCCAGCAGGGAAAATTATGCCTTGTTCTAAAGCTCTTTGGCAACCGCTTGCGTAGCCCCACAGACCTGGGGGCTGCAGGCTTTCCTGCTGCCTTCAGCCTCAAAACCACCCTTTCCCACTTGGCACCACGCCAGGCACAAAAATGGCCATATGTCTGGAGATTGGTCCCACGCCCAAAGAGCCAGCAGGGAAAACTATGCCTTGTTGTAAAGCTCTTTGGGAACCGCTTACGTAGCCCCACAGACCTCGGGGCTGCAGGCATTCCTGCTGCCTTCAGCCTCAAAACCACCCTTTCCCACTTGGCACCACGCCAGGCACAAAAATGGCCATATGTCTGGAGATTGGTCCCACGCCCAAAGAGCCAGCAGGGAAAACTATGCCTTGTTCTAAAGCTCTTTGGGAACCGATTGCATGGCCCCACAGACCTGGGGGCTGCAGGCTTTCCTGCTGCCTTCAGCCTTAAAACCACCCTTTCCCACTTGGCGCCGCACCAGGCACAAAAATGGCCATATGTCTGGTGATGGGTCCCAAGCCCAAAGAGCCAGCAGGGAAAACTATGCCTTGTTCTAAAGCTCTTTGGGAACCGCTTGCGTAGCCCCACACACCTGGGGGCTGCAGGCTTTCCTGCTGCCTTCAGCCTCAAAACCACCCTTTCCCACTTGGCACCACGCCAGGCACAAAAATGGCCATATGTCTGGAGATGGGTCCCACGCCCAAAGAGCCATCAGGGAAAACTATGCCTTGTTCTAAAGCTCTTTGGGAACCGCTTGCGTAGCCCCACACACCTGGGGGCTGCAGGCTTTCCTGCTGCCTTCAGCCTCAAAACCACCCTTTCCCACTTGGCACAGCGCCAGGCACAAAAATGGCCATATGTCTGGAGACTGGTCCCATGCCCAAAGAGCCAGCAGGGAAAATTATGCCTTGTTCTAAAGCTCTTTGGCAACCGCTTGCGTAGCCCCACACACCTGGGGGCTGCAGGCTTTCCTGCTGCCTTCAGCCTCAAAACCACCCTTTCCCACTTGGCACCACGCCAGGCACAAAAATGGCCATATGTCTGGAGATTGGTCCCACGCCCAAAGAGCCAGCAGGGAAAACTATGCCTTGTTGTAAAGCTCTTTGGGAACCGCTTACGTAGCCCCACAGACCTCGGGGCTGCAGGCATTCCTGCTGCCTTCAGCCTCAAAACCACCCTTTCCCACTTGGCACCACGCCAGGCACAAAAATGGCCATATGTCTGGAGATTGGTCCCACGCCCAACGAGCCAGCAGGGAAAACTATGCCTTGTTCTAAAGCTCTTTGGGAACCGCTTGCGTAGCCCCACACACCTGGGGGCTGCAGGCTTTCCTGCTGCCTTCAGCCTCAAAACCACCCTTTCCCACTTGGCACAGCGCCAGGCACAAAAATTGGCCATATGTCTGGAGATTGGTCCCACGCCCAAAGAGCCAGCAGGGAAAACTATGCCTTGTTCTAAACCTCTTTGGGAACTGCTTGCGTAGCCCCACACACCTGGGGGCTGCAGGCTTTCCTGCTGCCTTCAGCCTCAAAACCACCCTTTCCCACTTGGCACCACGCCAGGCACAAAAATGGCCATATGTCTGGAGATTGGTCCCACGCCCAAAGAGCCAGCAGGGAAAACTATGCCTTGTTCTAAAGCTCTTTGGGAACCGCTTGCGTAGCCCCACAGACCTGCGGGCTGCAGGCTTTCCTGCTGCCTTCAGCCTCAAAACCACCCTTTCCCACTTGGCGCCGCGCCAGGCACAAAAATGGCCATATGTCTGGAGATTGGTCCCACGCCCAAAGAGCCAGCAGGGAAAACTATGCCTTCTTCTAAAGCTCTTTGGGAACCGCTTGCGTAGCCCCACACACCTGGGGGCTGCAGGCTTTCCTGCTGCCTTCAGCCTCAAAACCACCCTTTCCCACTAGGCGCCGCGCCAGGCACAAAAATGGCCATATGTCTGGAGATTGGTCCCACGCCCAAAGAGCCAGCAGGGAAAACTATGCCTTGTTCTAAAGCTCTTTGGCAACCGCTTGCGTAGCCCCACACACCTGGGGGCTGCAGGCTTTCCTGCTGCCTTCAGCCTCAAAACCACCCTTTCCCACTTGGCACAGCGCCACGCACAAAAATGGCCATATGTCTGGAGACTGGTCCCATGCCCAAAGAGCCAGCAGGGAAAACTATGCCTTGTTCTAAAGCTCTTTGGCAACCGCTTGCGTAGCGCCACAGACCTGCGGGCTGCAGGCTTTCCTGCTGCCTTCAGCCTCAAAATCACCCTTTCCCACTTGGCGCCGCGACAGGCACAAAAATGGCCATATGTCTGGAGACTGGTCCCATGCCCAAAGACCCAGCAGGGAAAACTATGCCTTGTTCTAAAGCTCTTTGGGAACCGATTGCATGGCCCCACAGACCTGGGGGCTGCAGGCTTTCCTGCTGCCTTCAGCCTTAAAACCACCCTTTCCCACTTGGCGCCGCGCCAGGCACAAAAATGGCCATATGTCTGGTGATGGGTCCCACGCCCAAAGAGCCAGCAGGGAAAACTATGCCTTGTTCTAAAGCTCTTTGGGAACCGCTTGCGTAGCCCCACACACCTGGGGGCTGCAGGCTTTCCTGCTGCCTTCAGCCTCAAAACCACCCTTTCCCACTTGGCGCAACGCCAGGCACAGAAATGGCCATATGTCTGGAGATTGGTCCCACGCCCAAAGAGCCAGCAGGGAAAACTATGCCTTGTTCTAAAGCTCTTTGGCAACCGCTTGCGTAGCCCCACAGACCTGGGGGCTGCAGGCTTTCCTGCTGCCTTCAGCCTCAAAATCACCCTTTCCCACTTGGCGCAGCGCCAGGCACAGAAATGGCCATATGTCTGGAGATTGGTCCCATGCCCAAAGAGCCATCAGGGAAAACTATGCCTTGTTCTAAAGCTCTTTGGGAACCGATAGCGTGGCCCCACAGACCTGGGGGCTGCAGGGTTTCCTGCTGCCTTCAGCCTCAAAACCACCCTGTCCCACTTGGCGCCACGCCAGGCACAAAAATGGTAGTATGTCTGGAGATTGGTCCCACGCCCAAAGAGCCAGCAGGGAAAATTATGCCTTGTTCTAAAGCTCTTTGGCAACCGCTTGCGTAGCCCCACAGACCTGGGGGCTGCAGGCTTTCCGGCTGCCTTCAGCCTCAAAACCACCGTTTCCCACTTGGCACCAGGCCAGGCACAAAAATGGCCATATGTCTGGAGATTGGTCCCATGCCCTAACAGCCAGCAGGGAAAACTATGCCTTCTTCTAAAGCTCTTTGGGAACCGCTTGCGTAGCCCCACACACCTGGGGGCTGCAGGCTTTCCTGCTGCCTTCAGCCTCAAAACCACCCTTTCCCACTTGGCGCCCCGCCAGGCACAAAAATGGCCATATGTCTGGAGATTGGTCCCACGCCCCAAAGAGCCAGCAGGGAAAACTATGCCTTCTTCTAAAGCTCTTTGGCAACCGCTTGAGTAGCCCCACAGACCTCGGGGCTGCAGGCACTCCTGCTGCCTTCAGCCTCAAAACCACCCTTTCCCACTTGGCACCAGGCCAGGCACAAAAATGGCCATATGTCTGGAGATTGGTCCCACGCCCAAAGAGCCAGCAGGGAAAACTATGCCTTGTTGTAAAGCTCTTTGGGAACCGCTTGCGAAGCCCCACACACCTGGGGGCTGCAGGCTTTCCTGCTGCCTTCAGCCTCAAAACCACCCTTTCCCACTTGGTGCCGCGCCAGGCACAAAAATGGCCATATGTCTGGAGATTGGTCCCACGCCCAAAGAGCCAGCAGGGAAAACTATGCCTTCTTCTAAAGCTCTTTGGGAACCGCTTACGTAGCCCCACAGACCTCGGGGCTGCAGGCATTCCTGCTGCCTTCAGCCTCAAAACCACCCTTTCCCACTTGGCACCACGCCAGGCACAAAAATGGCCATATGTCTGGAGATTGGTCCCACGCTCAACGAGCCAGCAGGGAAAACTATGCCTTCTTCTAAAGCTCTTTGGGAACCGCTTGCGTAGCCCCACACACCTGGGGGCTGCAGGCTTTCCTGCTGCCTTCAGCCTCAAAACCACCCTTTCCCACTTGGCACCACGCCAGGCACAAAAATGGCCATATGTCTGGAGATTGGTCCCACGCCCAAAGAGCCAGCAGGGAAAACTATGCCTTCTTCTAAAGCTCTTTGGGAACCGCTTGCGTAGCCCCACAGACCTGCGGGCTGCATGCTTTCCTGCTGCCTTCAGCCTCAAAATCACCCTTTCCCACTTGGCGCCGCGCCAGGCACAAAAATGGCCATATGTCTGGAGACTGGTCCCATGCCCAAAGACCCAGCAGGGAAAACTATGCCTTGTTCTAAAGCTCTTTGGGAACCGATAGCGTGGCCCCACAGACCTGGGGGCTGCAGGGTTTCCTGCTGCCTTCAGCCTCAAAACCACCCTTTCCCACTTGGCGCCGCGCCAGGCACAAAAATGGCCATATGTCTGGTGATGGGTCCCACGCCCAAAGAGCCAGCAGGGAAAACTATGCCTTCTTCTAAGGCTCTTTGGGAACCGCGTGTGTAGCCCCACACACCTGGGGGCTGCAGGCTTTCCTGCTGCCTTCAGCCTTAAAACCACCCTTTCCCTCTTGGTGCCGCGCCAGGCACAAAAATGGTCATATGTCTGGAGACTGGTCCCAGGCCCAAGGAGCCATCAGGGAAAACTATGCCTTGTTCTAAAGCTCTTTCGGAACCGCTTGCGTAGCCCCACACACCTGCGGGCTGCAGGCTTTCCTGCTGCCTTCAGCGTCAAAACCACCCTTTCCCACTTGGCACCACGCCAGGCACAAAAATGGCCATATGTCTGGAGACTGGTCCCATGCCCAAAGAGCCAGCAGGGAAAACTATGCCTTGTTCTAAAGCTCTTTGGGAACCGCTTGCGTAGCCCCACACACCTGGGGGCTGCAGGCTTTCCTGCTGCCTTCAGCCTCAAAACCACCCTTTCCCACTTGGCACCACGCCAGGCACAGAAATGGCCATATGTCTGGAGATTGGTCCCACGCCCAAAGAGCCAGCAGGGAAAACTATGCCTTCTTCTAAAGCTCTTTGGGAACCGCTTGCGTAGCCCCACACACCTGGGGGCTGCAGGCTTTCCTGCTGCCTTCAGCCTCAAAATCACCCTTTCCCACTTGGCGCAGCGCCAGGCACAAAAATGGCCATATGTCTGGAGTTTGGTCCCATGCCCAAAGAGCCAGCAGGGAAAACTATGCCTTGTTCTAAAGCTCTTTGGGAACCGATAGCGTGGCCCCACAGACCTGGGGGCTGTAGGGTTTCCTGCTGCCTTCAGCCTCAAAACCACCCTTTCCCACTTGGCGCCGCGCCAGGCACAAAAATGGCCATATGTCTGGTGATGGGTCCCAAGCCCAAAGAGCCAGCAGGGAAAATTATGCCTTCTTCTAAAGCTCTTTGGGAACCGCTTGCGTAGCCCCACACACCTGGGGGCTGCAGGCTTTCCTGCTGCCTTCAGCCTCAAAACCACCCTTTCCCACTTGGCGCCGCGCCAGGCACAAAAATGGCCATATGTCTGGAGATTGGTCCCACGCCCAAAGAGCCAGCAGGGAAAACTATGCCTTGTTCTAAAGCTCTGTGGGAACCGCTTGCGTAGCCCCACAGACCTGGGGGCTGCAGGCTTTCCTGCTGCCTTCAGCCTCAAAACCACCCTTTCCCTCTTGGTGCCGCGCCAGGCACAAAAATGGCCATATGTCTGGAGACTGGTCCAATGCCCAAGGAGCCATCAGGGAAAACTATGCCTTGTTCTAAAGCTCTTTGGCAACCGCTTGCGTAGCCCCACACACCTGGGGGCTGCAGGCTTTCCTGCTGCCTTCAGCCTCAAAACCACCCTTTCCCACTTGGCACAGCGCCAGGCACAAAAATGGCCATATGTCTGGAGACTGGTCCCATGCCCAAAGAGCCAGCAGGGAAAACTATGCCTTGTTCTAAAGCTCTTTGGCAACCGCTTGCGTAGCCCCACACACCTGGGGGCTGCAGGCTTTCCTGCTGCCTTCAGCCTCAAAACCACCCTTTCCCACTTGGCGCCCCGCCAGGCACAGAAATTGCCATATGTCTGGAGATTGGTCCCACGCCCAAAGACCCAGCAGGGAAAACTCTGCCTTGTTCTAAAGCTCTTTGGGAACCGCTTGCGTAGCCCCACAGACCTGGGGGCTGCAAGCTTTCCTGCTGCCTTCAGCCTCAAAATCACCCTTTCCCACTTGGCGCAGCGCCAGGCACAAAAATGGCCATATATCTGGAGATTGGTCCCATGCCCAAAGACCCAGCAGGGAAAACTATGCCTTCTTCTAAAGCTCTTTGGGAACCGATTGCGTGGCCCCACAGACCTGGGGGCTGCAGGGTTTCCTGCTGCCTTCAGCCTCAAAACCACCCTTTCCCACTTGGCGCCGCGCCAGGCACAAAAATGGCCATATGTCTGGTGATTGGTCCCACGCCCAAAGAGCCAGCAGGGAAAACTATGCCTTCTTCTAAAGCTATTTGGGAACCGCTTGCGTAGCCCCACACACCTGGGGACTGCAGGCGTTACTGCTGCCTTCAGCCTCAAAACCACCCTTTCCCAATTGGCGCCGCGCCAGGCACAAAAATGGCCATATTTCTGGAGATTGGTCCCATGCCCAAAGACCCAGCAGGGAAAATTATGCCTTGTTCTAAAGGTCATTGGGAAACGCTTGCGTAGCCCCACAGACCTGCGGGCTGCAGGCTTTCCTGCTGCCTTCAGCCTCAAAACCACCCTTTCCCACTTGGCGCCACGCCAGGCACAAAAATGGCCATATGTCTGGAGACTGGTCCCATGCCCAAAGACCCAGCAGGGAAAACTATGCCTTGTTCTAAAGCTCTTTGGGAACCGCTTGCATAGCCCCACACACTTGGCGGTTGCAGGCTTTCCTGCTGCCTTCAGCCTCAAACCCACCTTTTCCCACTTGGCGTGGCGCCAGCCTCCAAAATCTACATATGTCTGGAGACTGGTCCCATACCCAAAGACCCAGCAGGGAAAACTATGCCTTCTTCTAAAGCTCTTTGGGAACCGCTTGCGTAGCCCCACACACCTGGGGGCTGCAGGCTTTCCTGCTGCCTTCAGCCTCAAAACCACCCTTTCCCACTTGGCGCCGCGCCAGGCACAAAAATGGCCATATGTCTGGAGATTGGTCCCACGCCCAAAGAGCCAGCAGGGAAAACTATGCCTTCTTCTAAAGCTCTTTGGGAACTGCTTGCGTAGCCCCACACACCTGGGGGCTGCAGGCTTTCCTGCTGCCTTCAGCCTCAAAACCACCCTTTCCCACTTGGCACAGCGCCAGGCACAAAAATGGCCATATGTCTGAAGATTGGTCCCACGCCCAAAGAGCCAGCAGGGAAAACTATGCCTTGTTCTAAAGCTCTTTGGGAACCGCTTGCATAGCCCCACACACTTGGCGGTTGCAGGCATTCCTGCTGCCTTCAGCCTCAAAACCACCCTTTCCCACTTGGCACCACGCCAGGCACAAAAATGGCCATATGTCTGGTGATTGGTCCCATGCCCAAAGACCCAGCAGGGAAAACTATGCCTTGTTCTAAAGCTCTTTGGGAACCGATAGCGTGGCCCCACAGACCTGGGGGCTGCAGGGTTTCCTGCTGCCTTCAGCCTCAAAACCACCCTTTCCCACTTGGCGCCGCGCCAGGCACAAAAATGGCCATATGTCTGGTGATGGGTCCCACGCCCAAAGAGCCAGCAGGGAAAACTATGCCTTCTTCTAAGGCTCTTTGGGAACCGCGTGTGTAGCCCCACACACCTGGGGGCTGCAGGCTTTCCTGCTGCCTTCAGCCTTAAAACCACCCTTTCCCTCTTGGTGCCGCGCCAGGCACAAAAATGGTCATATGTCTGGAGACTGGTCCCAGGCCCAAGGAGCCATCAGGGAAAACTATGCCTTGTTCTAAAGCTCTTTGGGAACCGCTTGCGTAGCCCCACACACCTGCGGGCTGCAGGCTTTCCTGCTGCCTTCAGCGTCAAAACCACCCTTTCCCACTTGGCACCACGCCAGGCACAAAAATGGCCATATGTCTGGAGACTGGTCCCATGCCCAAAGAGCCAGCAGGGAAAACTATGCCTTGTTCTAAAGCTCTTTGGGAACCGCTTGCGTAGCCCCACACACCTGGGGGCTGCAGGCTTTCCTGCTGCCTTCAGCCTCAAAACCACCCTTTCCCACTTGGCACCACGCCAGGCACAGAAATGGCCATATGTCTGGAGATTGGTCCCACGCCCAAAGAGCCAGCAGGGAAAACTATGCCTTCTTCTAAAGCTCTTTGGGAACCGCTTGCGTAGCCCCACACACCTGGGGGCTGCAGGCTTTCCTGCTGCCTTCAGCCTCAAAATCACCCTTTCCCACTTGGCGCAGCGCCAGGCACAAAAATGGCCATATGTCTGGAGTTTGGTCCCATGCCCAAAGAGCCAGCAGGGAAAACTATGCCTTGTTCTAAAGCTCTTTGGGAACCGATAGCGTGGCCCCACAGACCTGGGGGCTGTAGGGTTTCCTGCTGCCTTCAGCCTCAAAACCACCCTTTCCCACTTGGCGCCGCGCCAGGCACAAAAATGGCCATATGTCTGGTGATGGGTCCCAAGCCCAAAGAGCCAGCAGGGAAAATTATGCCTTCTTCTAAAGCTCTTTGGGAACCGCTTGCGTAGCCCCACACACCTGGGGGCTGCAGGCTTTCCTGCTGCCTTCAGCCTCAAAACCACCCTTTCCCACTTGGCGCCGCGCCAGGCACAAAAATGGCCATATGTCTGGAGATTGGTCCCACGCCCAAAGAGCCAGCAGGGAAAACTATGCCTTGTTCTAAAGCTCTGTGGGAACCGCTTGCGTAGCCCCACAGACCTGGGGGCTGCAGGCTTTCCTGCTGCCTTCAGCCTCAAAACCACCCTTTCCCTCTTGGTGCCGCGCCAGGCACAAAAATGGCCATATGTCTGGAGACTGGTCCAATGCCCAAGGAGCCATCAGGGAAAACTATGCCTTGTTCTAAAGCTCTTTGGCAACCGCTTGCGTAGCCCCACAGACCTGGGGGCTGCAGGCTTTCCTGCTGCCTTCAGCCTCAAAACCACCCTTTCCCACTTGGCACAGCGCCAGGCACAAAAATGGCCATATGTCTGGAGACTGGTCCCATGCCCAAAGAGCCAGCAGGGAAAACTATGCCTTGTTCTAAAGCTCTTTGGCAACCGCTTGCGTAGCCCCACACACCTGGGGGCTGCAGGCTTTCCTGCTGCCTTCAGCCTCAAAACCACCCTTTCCCACTTGGCGCCCCGCCAGGCACAGAAATTGCCATATGTCTGGAGATTGGTCCCACGCCCAAAGACCCAGCAGGGAAAACTCTGCCTTGTTCTAAAGCTCTTTGGGAACCGCTTGCGTAGCCCCACAGACCTGGGGGCTGCAAGCTTTCCTGCTGCCTTCAGCCTCAAAATCACCCTTTCCCACTTGGCGCAGCGCCAGGCACAAAAATGGCCATATATCTGGAGATTGGTCCCATGCCCAAAGACCCAGCAGGGAAAACTATGCCTTCTTCTAAAGCTCTTTGGGAACCGATTGCGTGGCCCCACAGACCTGGGGGCTGCAGGGTTTCCTGCTGCCTTCAGCCTCAAAACCACCCTTTCCCACTTGGCGCCGCGCCAGGCACAAAAATGGCCATATGTCTGGTGATTGGTCCCACGCCCAAAGAGCCAGCAGGGAAAACTATGCCTTCTTCTAAAGCTATTTGGGAACCGCTTGCGTAGCCCCACACACCTGGGGACTGCAGGCGTTACTGCTGCCTTCAGCCTCAAAACCACCCTTTCCCAATTGGCGCCGCGCCAGGCACAAAAATGGCCATATTTCTGGAGATTGGTCCCATGCCCAAAGACCCAGCAGGGAAAATTATGCCTTGTTCTAAAGGTCATTGGGAAACGCTTGCGTAGCCCCACAGACCTGCGGGCTGCAGGCTTTCCTGCTGCCTTCAGCCTCAAAACCACCCTTTCCCACTTGGCGCCACGCCAGGCACAAAAATGGCCATATGTCTGGAGACTGGTCCCATGCCCAAAGACCCAGCAGGGAAAACTATGCCTTGTTCTAAAGCTCTTTGGGAACCGCTTGCATAGCCCCACACACTTGGCGGTTGCAGGCTTTCCTGCTGCCTTCAGCCTCAAACCCACCTTTTCCCACTTGGCGTGGCGCCAGCCTCCAAAATCTACATATGTCTGGAGACTGGTCCCATACCCAAAGACCCAGCAGGGAAAACTATGCCTTCTTCTAAAGCTCTTTGGGAACCGCTTGCGTAGCCCCACACACCTGGGGGCTGCAGGCTTTCCTGCTGCCTTCAGCCTCAAAACCACCCTTTCCCACTTGGCGCCGCGCCAGGCACAAAAATGGCCATATGTCTGGAGATTGGTCCCACGCCCAAACATCCAGCAGGGAAAACTATGCCTTCTTCTAAAGCTCTTTGGGAACTGCTTGCGTAGCCCCACACACCTGGGGGCTGCAGGCTTTCCTGCTGCCTTCAGCCTCAAAACCACCCTTTCCCACTTGGCACAGCGCCAGGCACAAAAATGGCCATATGTCTGAAGATTGGTCCCACGCCCAAAGAGCCAGCAGGGAAAACTATGCCTTCTTCTAAAGCTCTTTGGGAACCGCTTGCGTAGCCCCACACACCTGGGGGCTGCAGGCTTTCCTGCTGCCTTCAGCCTCAAAACCACCCTTTCCCACTTGGCGCCGCGCCAGGCACAAAAATGGCCATATGTCTGGAGATTGGTCCCACGCCCAAACAGCCAGCAGGGAAAACTATGCCTTCTTCTAAAGCTCTTTGGGAACCGCTTGCGTAGCCCCACACACCTGGGGGCTGCAGGCTTTCCTGCTGCCTTCAGCCTCAAAACCACCCTTTCCCACTTGGCGCCGCGCCAGGCACAAAAATGGCCATATGTCTGGAGATTGGTCCCACGCCCAAAGAGCCAGCAGGGAAAACTATGCCTTGTTCTAAAGCTCTTTGGGAACTGCTTGCGTAGCCCCACACACCTGGGGGCTGCAGGCTTTCCTGCTGCCTTCAGCCTCAAAACCACCCTTTCCCACTTGGCACCACGCCAGGCACAAAAATGGCCATATGTCTGGAGATTGGTCCCACGACCAAAGAGCCAGCAGGGAAAACTATGCCTTCTTCTAAAGCTCTTTGGCAACCGCTTGAGTAGCCCCACAGACCTGCGGGCTGCAGGCTTTCCTGCTGCCTTCAGCCTCAAAATCACCCTTTCCCACTTGGCGCCGCGCCAGGCACAAAAATGGCCATATGTCTGGAGACTGGTCCCATGCCCAAAGACCCAGCAGGGAAAACTATGCCTTGTTCTAAAGATCTTTGGGAACCGCTTGCGTAGCCCCACACACCTGGGGGCTGCAGGCTTTCCTGCTGCCTTCAGCCTCAAAACCACCCTTTCCCACTTGGCGCAGCGCCAGGCACAAAAATGGCCATATGTCTGGAGATTGGTCCCAAGCCCAAAGAGCCAGCAGGGAAAAGAATGCCTTGTTCTAAAGCTCTTTGGCAACCGCTTGCGTAGCCCCACACACCTGGGGGCTGCAGGCTTTCCTGCTGCCTTCAGCCTCAAAACCACCCTTTCCCACTTGGCGCCGCGCCAGGCACAAAAATGGCCATATGTCTGGTGATGGGTCCCAAGCCCAAAGAGCCAGCAGGGAAAACTATGCCTTGTTCTAAAGCTCTTTGGCAACCGCTTGCGTAGCCCCACACACCTGGGGGCTGCAGGCTTTCCTGCTGCCTTCAGCCTCAAAACCACCCTTTCCCACTTGGCGCCGCGCCAGGCACAAAAATGGCCATATGTCTGGAGATGGGTCCCACGCCCAAAGAGCCAGCAGGGAAAACTATGCCTTGTTCTAAAGCTCTTTGGCAACCGCTTGCGTAGCCCCACACACCTGGGGGCTGCAGGCTTTCCTGCTGCCTTCAGCCTCAAAACCACCCTTTCCCACTTGGCACAGCGCCAGGCACAAAAATGGCCATATGTCTGGAGACTGGTCCCATGCCCAAAGAGCCAGCAGGGAAAACTATGCCTTGTTCTAAAGCTCTTTGGCAACCGCTTGAGTAGCGCCACAGACCTGCGGGCTGCAGGCTTTCCTGCTGCCTTCAGCCTCAAAATCACCCTTTCCCACTTGGCGCCGCGACAGGCACAAAAATGGCCATATGTCTGGAGACTGGTCCCATGCCCAAAGAGCCAGCAGGGAAAACTATGCCTTGTTCTAAAGCTCTTTGGGAACCGATTGCATGGCCCCACAGACCTGGGGGCTGCAGGCTTTCCTGCTGCCTTCAGCCTCAAAACCACCCTTTCCCACTTGGCGCCGCGCCAGGCACAAAAATGGCCATATGTCTGGTGATGGGTCCCAAGCCCAAAGAGCCAGCAGGGAAAACTATGCCTTGTTCTAAAGCTCTTTGGGAACCGCTTGCGTAGCCCCACACACCTGGGGGCTGCAGGCTTTCCTGCTGCCTTCAGCCTCAAAACCACCCTTTCCCACTTGGCGCAACGCCAGGCACAGAAATGGCCTTATGTCTGGAGATTGGTCCCACGCCCAAAGAGCCAGCAGGGAAAACTATGCCTTGTTCTAAAGCTCTTTGGCAACCGCTTGCGTAGCCCCACAGACCTGGGGGCTGCAGGCTTTCCTGCTGCCTTCAGCCTCAAAATCACCCTTTCCCACTTGGCGCAGCGCCAGGCACAAAAATGGCCATATGTCTGGAGATTGGTCCCATGCCCAAAGACCCAGCAGGGAAAACTATGCCTTGTTCTAAAGCTCTTTGGGAACCGATAGCGTGGCCCCACAGACCTGGGGGCTGCAGGGTTTCCTGCTGCCTTCAGCCTCAAATCCACCCTGTCCCACTTGGCGCCACGCCAGGCACAAAAATGGCAATATGTCTGGAGACTGGTCCCACGCCCAAAGAGCCAGCAGGGAAAATTATGCCTTGTTCTAAAGCTCTTTGGGAACCGCTTGCGTAGCCCCACACACCTGGGGGCTGCAGGCTTTCCTGCTGCCTTCAGCCTCAAAACCACCCTTTCCCACTTGGCGCCGCGCCAGGCACAAAAATGGCCATATGTCTGGAGATTGGTCCCACGCCCAAACAGCCAGCAGGGAAAACTATGCCTTCTTCTAAAGCTCTTTGGGAACTGCTTGCGTAGCCCCACACACCTGGGGGCTGCAGGCTTTCCTGCTGCCTTCAGCCTCAAAACCACCCTTTCCCACTTGGCACCACGCCAGGCACAAAAATGGCCATATGTCTGGAGATTGGTCCCACGACCAAAGAGCCAGCAGGGAAAAGTATGCCTTGTTCTAAAGCTCTTTGGCAACCGCTTGAGTAGCCCCACACACCTGTGGGCTGCAGGCTTTCCTGCTGCCTTCAGCCTCAAAATCACCCTTTCCCACTTGGCGCCGCGCCAGGCACAAAAATGGCCATATGTCTGGAGACTGGTCCCATGCCCAAAGAGCCAGCAGGGAAAACTATGCCTTGTTCTAAAGCTCTTTGGGAACCGCTTGCGTAGCCCCACACACCTGGGGGCTGCAGGCTTTCCTGCTGCCTTCAGCCTCAAAACCACCCTTTCCCAATTGGCGCAGCGCCAGGCACAAAAATGGCCATATGTCTGGAGATTGGTCCCAAGCCCAAAGAGCCAGCAGGGAAAACAATGCTTGTTTTAAAGCTCTTTGGCAACCGCTTGCGTAGCCCCACACACCTGGGGGCTGCAGGCTTTCCTGCTGCCTTCAGCCTCAAAACCACCCTTTCCCACTTGGCGCAGCGCCAGGCACAAAAATGGCCATATGTCTGGAGACTGGTCCCAAGCCCAAAGAGCCAGCAGGGAAAACTATGCCTTGTTCTAAAGCTCTTTGGCAACCGCTTGCGTAGCCCCACACACCTGGGGGCTGCAGGCTTTCCTGCTGCCTTCAGCCTCAAAACCACCCTTTCCCACTTGGCGCAGCGCCAGGCACAAAAATGGCCATATGTCTGGAGATGGGTCCCACGCCCAAAGAGCCAGCAGGGAAAACTATGCCTTGTTCTAAAGCTCTTTGGCAACCGCTTGCGTAGCCCCACAGACCTGGGGGCTGCAGGCTTTCCTGCTGCCTTCAGCCTCAAAATCACCCTTTCCCACTTGGCGCAGCGCCAGGCACAAAAATGGCCATATGGCTGGAGATTGGTCCCATGCCCAAAGACCCAGCAGGGAAAACTATGCCTTGTTCTAAAGCTCTTTGGGAACCGATAGCGTGGCCCCACAGACCTGGGGGCTGCAGGCTTTCCTGCTGCCTTCAGCCTCAAAACCACCCTGTCCCACTTGGCGCCACGCCAGGCACAAAAATGGCAATATGTCTGGTGATGGGTCCCACGCCCAAAGAGCCAGCAGGGAAAATTATGCCTTGTTCTAAAGCTCTTTGGGAACCGCTTGCGTAGCCCCACACACCTGGGGGCTGCAGGCTTTCCTGCTGCCTTCAGCCTCAAAACCACCCTTTCCCACTTGGCGCCGCGCCAGGCACAAAAATGGCCATATGTCTGGAGATTGGTCCCACGCCCAAAGAGCCAGCAGGGAAAACTATGCCTTCTTCTAAAGCTCTTTGGGAACCGCTTGCGTAGCCCCACACACCTGGGGGCTGCAGGCTTTCCTGCTGCCTTCAGCCTCAAAACCACCCTTTCCCTCTTGGTGCCGCGCCAGGCACAAAAATGGTCATATGTCTGGAGACTGGTCCCATGCCCAAGGAGCCATCAGGGAAAACTATGCCTTGTTCTAAAGCTCTTTGGGAACCGCTTGCGTAGCCTCACACACCTGGGGGCTGCAGGCTTTCCTGCTGCCTTCAGCCTCAAAACCACCCTTTCCCACTTGGCACAGCGCCAGGCACAAAAATGGCCATATGTCTGGAGATTGGTCCCATGCCCTAACAGCCAGCAGGGAAAACTATGCCTTCTTCTAAAGCTCTTTGGGAACCGCTTGCGTAGCCCCACACACCTGGGGGCTGCAGGCTTTCCTGCTGCCTTCAGCCTCAAAACCACCCTTTCCCACTTGGCGCCCCGCCAGGCACAAAAATGGCCATATGTCTGGAGATTGGTCCCACGCCCCAAAGAGCCAGCAGGGAAAACTATGCCTTCTTCTAAAGCTCTTTGGCAACCGCTTGAGTAGCCCCACAGACCTCGGGGCTGCAGGCATTCCTGCTGCCTTCAGCCTCAAAACCACCCTTTCCCACTTGGCACCACGCCAGGCACAAAAATGGCCATATGTCTGGAGATTGGTCCCACGCCCAAAGAGCCATCAGGGAAAACTATGCCTTGTTGTAAAGCTCTTTGGGAACCGCTTGCGAAGCCCCACACACCTGGGGGCTGCAGGCTTTCCTGCTGCCTTCAGCCTCAAAACCACCCTTTCCCACTTGGTGCCGCGCCAGGCACAAAAATGGCCATATGTCTGGAGATTGGTCCCACGCCCAAAGAGACAGCAGGGAAAACTATGCCTTCTTCTAAAGCTCTTTGGGAACCGATTTCATGGCCCCACAGACCTGGGGGCTGCAGGCTTTCCTGCTGCCTTCAGCCTTAAAACCACCCTTTCCCACTTGGCGCCGCGCCAGGCACAAAAATGGCCATATGTCTGGTGATGGGTCCCAAGCCCAAAGAGCCAGCAGGGAAAACTATGCCTTGTTCTAAAGCTCTTTGGCAACCGCTTGCGTAGCCCCACACACCTGGGGGCTGCAGGCTTTCCTGCTGCCTTCAGCCTCAAAACCACCCTTTCCCACTTGGCACCACGCCAGGCACAGAAATGGCCATATGTCTGGAGATTGGTCCCACGCCCAAAGAGCCAGCAGGGAAAACTATGCCTTGTTCTAAAGCTCTTTGGGAACCGCTTGCGTAGCCCCACACACCTGGGGGCTGCAGGCTTTCCTGCTGCCTTCAGCCTCAAAATCACCCTTTCCCACTTGGCGCCGCGCCAGGCACAAAAATGGCCATATGTCTGGTGATTGGTCCCATGCCCAAAGACCCAGCAGGGAAAACTATGCCTTGTTCTAAAGCTCTTTGGGAACCGATAGCGTGGCCCCACAGACCTGGGGGCTGCAGGCTTTCCTGCTGCCTTCAGCCTCAAAACCACCCTTTCCCACTTGGCGCCGCGCCAGACACAAAAATGGCCATATGTCTGGTGATGGGTCCCAAGCCCAAAGAGCCAGCAGGGAAAATTATGCCTTGTTCTAAAGCTCTTTGGGAACCGCTTGCGTAGCCCCACACACCTGGGGGCTGCAGGCTTTCCTGCTGCCTTCAGCCTCAAAACCACCCTTTCCCACTTGGCGCCGCACCAGGCACAAAAATGGCCATATGTCTGGAGATTGGTCCCACGCCCAAAGAGCCAGCAGGGAAAACTATGCCTTCTTCTAAGGCTCTTTGGGAACCGCGTGTGTAGCCCCACACACCTGGGGGCTGCAGGCTTTCCTGCTGCCTTCAGCCTCAAAACAACCCTTTCCCTCTTGGTGCCGCGCCAGGCACAAAAATGGTCATATGTCTGGAGACTGGTCCCATGCCCAAGGAGCCATCAGGGAAAACTATGCCTTGTTCTAAAGCTCTTTGGCAACCGCTTGCGTAGCCCCACACACCTGCGGGCTGCAGGCTTTCCTGCTGCCTTCAGCCTCAAAACCACCCTTTCCCACTTGGCACCACGCCAGGCACAAAAATGGCCATATGTCTGGAGACTGGTCCCATGCCCAAAGAGCCAGCAGGGAAAACTATGCCTTGTTCTAAAGCTCTTTGGCAACCGCTTGCGTAGCCCCACACACCTGGGGGCTGCAGGCTTTCCTGCTGCCTTCAGCCTCAAAACCACCCTTTCCCACTTGGCACCACGCCAGGCACAGAAATGGCCATATGTCTGGAGATTGGTCCCACGCCCAAAGAGCCAGCAGGGAAAACTATGCCTTGTTCTAAAGCTCTTTGGGAACCGCTTGCGTAGCCCCACACACCTGGGGGCTGCAGGCTTTCCTGCTGCCTTCAGCCTCAAAATCACCCTTTCCCACTTGGCGCAGCGCCAGGCACAAAAATGGCCATATGTCTGGAGATTGGTCCCATGCCCAAAGACCCAGCAGGGAAAACTACGCCTTGTTCTAAAGCTCTTTGGGAACCGATAGCGTGGCCCAACAGACCTGGGCGCTGCAGGGTTTCCTGCTGCCTTCAGCCTCAAAACCACCCTTTCCCACTTGGCGCCACGCCAGGCACAAAAATGGCCATATGTCTGGTGATTGGTCCCACGCCCAAAGAGCCAGCAGGGAAAACTATGCCTTGTTCTAAAGCTCTTTGGGAACCGCTTGCGTAGCCCCACACACTTGGCGGTTGCAGGCTTTCCTGCTGCCTTCAGCCTCAAACCCACCTTTTCCCACTTGGCATGGCGCCAGCCTCCAAAATCTACATATGTCTGGAGACTGGTCCCATGCCAAAGACCCAGCAGGGAAAACTATGCCTTGTTCTAAAGCTCTTTGGGAACCGATTGCATGGCCCCACAGACCTGGGGGCTGCAGGGTTTCCTGCTGCCTTCAGCCTCAAAATCACCCTTTCCCACTTGGCGCAACGCCAGGCACAGAAATGGCCATATGTCTGGAGATTGGTCCCACGCCCAAAGAGCCAGCAGGGAAAACTATGCCTTGTTCTAAAGCTCTTTGGCAACCGCTTGCGTAGCCCCACAGACCTGGGGGCTGCAGGCTTTCCTGCTGCCTTCAGCCTCAAAATCACCCTTTCCCACTTGGCGCAGCGCCAGGCACAAAAATGGCCATATGTCTGGAGATTGGTCCCATGCCCAAAGACCCAGCAGGGAAAACTATGCCTTGTTCTAAAGCTCTTTGGGAACCGATAGCGTGGCCCCACAGACCTGGGGGCTGCAGGGTTTCCTGCTGCCTTCAGCCTCAAATCCACCCTGTCCCACTTGGCACCACGCCAGGCACAAAAATGGCAATATGTCTGGTGATGGGTCCCACGCCCAAAGAGCCATCAGGGAAAATTATGCCTTGTTCTAAAGCTCTTTGGGAACCGCTTGCGTAGCCCCACACACCTGGGGGCTGCAGGCTTTCCTGCTGCCTTCAGCCTCAAAACCACCCTTTCCCACTTGGCGCCGCGCCAGGCACAAAAATGGCCATATGTCTGGAGATTGGTCCCACGCCCAAACAGCCAGCAGGGAAAACTATGCCTTGTTCTAAAGCTCTTTGGGAACTGCTTGCGTAGCCCCACACACCTGGGGGCTGCAGGCTTTCCTGCTGCCTTCAGCCTCAAAACCACCCTTTCCCACTTGGCACCACGCCAGGCACAAAAATGGCCATATGTCTGGAGATTGGTCCCACGACCAAAGAGCCAGCAGGGAAAAGTATGCCTTGTTCTAAAGCTCTTTGGCAACCGCTTGAGTAGCCCCACAGACCTGTGGGCTGCAGGCTTTCCTGCTGCCTTCAGCCTCAAAATCACCCTTTCCCACTTGGCGCCGCGCCAGGCACAAAAATGGCCATATGTCTGGAGACTGGTCCCATGCCCAAAGAGCCAGCAGGGAAAACTATGCCTTGTTCTAAAGCTCTTTGGGAACCGCTTGCGTAGCCCCACACACCTGGGGGCTGCAGGCTTTCCTGCTGCCTTCAGCCTCAAAACCACCCTTTCCCACTTGGCGCAGCGCCAGGCACAAAAATGGCCATATGTCTGGAGATTGGTCCCAAGCCCAAAGAGCCAGCAGGGAAAACAATGCCTTGTTCTAAAGCTCTTTGGGAACCGCTTGCGTAGCCCCACACACCTGGGGGCTGCAGGCTTTCCTGCTGCCTTCAGCCTCAAAACCACCCTTTCCCACTTGGCGCCGCGCCAGGCACAAAAATGGCCATATGTCTGGAGACTGGTCCCAAGCCCAAAGAGCCAGCAGGGAAAACTATGCCTTGTTCTAAAGCTCTTTGGCAACCGCTTGCGTAGCCCCACACACCTGGGGGCTGCAGGCTTTCCTGCTGCCTTCAGCCTCAAAACCACCCTTTCCCACTTGGCGCAGCGCCAGGCACAAAAATGGCCATATGTCTGGAGATGGGTCCCACGCCCAAAGAGCCAGCAGGGAAAACTATGCCTTGTTCTAAAGCTCTTTGGCAACCGCTTGCGTAGCCCCACACACCTGGGGGCTGCAGGCTTTCCTGCTGCCTTCAGCCTCAAAACCACCCTTTCCCACTTGGCACAGCGCCAGGCACAAAAATGGCCATATGTCTGGAGACTGGTCCCATGCCCAAAGAGCCAGCAGGGAAAACTATGCCTTGTTCTAAAGCTCTTTGGCAACCGCTTGCGTAGCGCCACAGACCTGCGGGCTGCAGGCTTTCCTGCTGCCTTCAGCCTCAAAATCACCCTTTCCCACTTGGCGCCGCGACAGGCACAAAAATGGCCATATGTCTGGAGACTGGTCCCATGCCCAAAGAGCCAGCAGGGAAAACTATGCCTTGTTCTAAAGCTCTTTGGGAACCGATTGCATGGCCCCACACACCTGGGGGCTGGAGGCTTTCCTGCTGCCTTCAGCCTTAAAACCACCCTTTTCCACTTGGCGCCGTGCCAGGCACAAAAATGGCCATATGTCTGGTGATGGGTCCCAAGCCCAAAGAGCCAGCAGGGAAAACTATGCCTTGTTCTAAAGCTCTTTGGGAACCGCTTGCGTAGCCCCACACACCTGGGGGCTGCAGGCTTTCCTGCTGCCTTCAGCCTCAAAACCACCCTTTCCCACTTGGCGCAACGCCAGGCACAGAAATGGCCATATGTCTGGAGATTGGTCCCACGCCCAAAGAGCCAGCAGGGAAAACTATGCCTTGTTCTAAAGCTCTTTGGCAACCGCTTGCGTAGCCCCACAGACCTGGGGGCTGCAGGCTTTCCTGCTGCCTTCAGCCTCAAAATCACCCTTTCCCACTTGGCGCAGCGCCAGGCACAAAAATGGCCATATGTCTGGAGATTGGTCCCATGCCCAAAGACCCAGCAGGGAAAACTATGCCTTGTTCTAAAGCTCTTTGGGAACCGATAGCGTGGCCCCACAGACCTGGGGGCTGCAGGCTTTCCTGCTGCCTTCAGCCTCAAAACCACCCTGTCCCACTTGGCGCCACGCCAGGCACAAAAATGGCAATATGTCTGGTGATGGGTCCCACGCCCAAAGAGCCAGCAGGGAAAATTATGCCTTGTTCTAAAGCTCTTTGGGAACCGCTTGCGTAGCCCCACACACCTGGGGGCTGCAGGCTTTCCTGCTGCCTTCAGCCTCAAAACCACCCTTTCCCACTTGGCGCCGCGCCAGGCACAAAAATGGCCATATGTCTGGAGATTGGTCCCACGCCCAAAGAGCCAGCAGGGAAAACTATGCCTTCTTCTAAGGCTCTTTGGGAACCGCGTGTGTAGCCCCACAGACCTGCGGGCTGCAGGCTTTCCTGCTGCCTTCAGCCTCAAAACCACCCTTTCCCACTTGGCGCCGCGCCAGGCACAAAAATGGCCATATGTCTAGAGATTGGTCCCACGCCCAAAGAGCCAGCAGGGAAAACTATGCCTTCTTCTAAAGCTCTTTGGGAACCGCTTGCGTAGCCCCACACACCTGGGGGCTGCAGGCTTTCCTGCTGCCTTCAGCCTCAAAACCACCCTTTCCCTCTTGGTGCCGCGCCAGGCACAAAAATGGTCATATGTCTGGAGACTGGTCCCATGCCCAAGGAGCCATCAGGGAAAACTATGCCTTGTTCTAAAGCTCTTTGGGAACCGCTTGCGTAGCCTCACACACCTGCGGGCTGCAGGCTTTCCTGCTGCCTTCAGCCTCAAAACCACCCTTTCCCACTTGGCACAGCGCCAGGCACAAAAATGGCCATATGTCTGGAGATTGGTCCCATGCCCTAACAGCCAGCAGGGAAAACTATGCCTTCTTCTAAAGCTCTTTGGGAACCGCTTGCGTAGCCCCACACACCTGGGGGCTGCAGGCTTTCCTGCTGCCTTCAGCCTCAAAACCACCCTTTCCCACTTGGCGCCCCGCCAGGCACAAAAATGGCCATATGTCTGGAGATTGGTCCCACGCCCCAAAGAGCCAGCAGGGAAAACTATGCCTTCTTCTAAAGCTCTTTGGAAACCGCTTGAGTAGCCCCACAGACCTCGGGGCTGCAGGCATTCCTGCTGCCTTCAGCCTCAAAACCACCCTTTCCCACTTGGCACCACGCCAGGCACAAAAATGGCCATATGTCTGGAGATTGGTCCCACGCCCAAAGAGCCATCAGGGAAAACTATGCCTTGTTGTAAAGCTCTTTGGGAACCGCTTGCGAAGCCCCACACACCTGGGGGCTGCAGGCTTTCCTGCTGCCTTCAGCCTCAAAACCACCCTTTCCCACTTGGTGCCGCGCCAGGCACAAAATTGGCCATATGTCTGGAGATTGGTCCCACGCCCAAAGAGACAGCAGGGAAAACTATGCCTTCTTCTAAAGCTCTTTGGGAACCGATTTCATGGCCCCACAGACCTGGGGGCTGCAGGCTTTCCTGCTGCCTTCAGCCTTAAAACCACCCTTTCCCACTTGGCGCCGCGCCAGGCACAAAAATGGCCATATGTCTGGTGATGGGTCCCAAGCCCAAAGAGCCAGCAGGGAAAACTATGCCTTGTTCTAAAGCTCTTTGGCAACCGCTTGCGTAGCCCCACACACCTGGGGGCTGCAGGCTTTCCTGCTGCCTTCAGCCTCAAAACCACCCTTTCCCACTTGGCACCACGCCAGGCACAGAAATGGCCATATGTCTGGAGATTGGTCCCACGCCCAAAGAGCCAGCAGGGAAAACTATGCCTTGTTCTAAAGCTCTTTGGGAACCGCTTGCGTAGCCCCACACACCTGGGGGCTGCAGGCTTTCCTGCTGCCTTCAGCCTCAAAATCACCCTTTCCCACTTGGCGCCGCGCCAGGCACAAAAATGGCCATATGTCTGGTGATTGGTCCCATGCCCAAAGACCCAGCAGGGAAAACTATGCCTTGTTCTAAAGCTCTTTGGGAACCGATAGCGTGGCCCCACAGACCTGGGGGCTGCAGGCTTTCCTGCTGCCTTCAGCCTCAAAACCACCCTTTCCCACTTGGCGCCGCGCCAGGCACAAAAATGGCCATATGTCTGGTGATGGGTCCCAAGCCCAAAGAGCCAGCAGGGAAAATTATGCCTTGTTCTAAAGCTCTTTGGGAACCGCTTGCGTAGCCCCACACACCTGGGGGCTGCAGGCTTTCCTGCTGCCTTCAGCCTCAAAACCACCCTTTCCCACTTGGCGCCGCACCAGGCACAAAAATGGCCATATGTCTGGAGATTGGTCCCACGCCCAAAGAGCCAGCAGGGAAAACTATGCCTTCTTCTAAGGCTCTTTGGGAACCACGAGTGTAGCCCCACACACCTGGGGGCTGCAGGCTTTCCTGCTGCCTTCAGCCTCAAAACAACCCTTTCCCTCTTGGTGCCGCGCCAGGCACAAAAATGGTCATATGTCTGGAGACTGGTCCCATGCCCAAGGAGCCATCAGGGAAAACTATGCCTTGTTCTAAAGCTCTTTGGCAACCGCTTGCGTAGCCCCACACACCTGCGGGCTGCAGGCTTTCCTGCTGCCTTCAGCGTCAAAACCACCCTTTCCCACTTGGCACCACGCCAGGCACAAAAATGGCCATATGTCTGGAGACTGGTCCCATGCCCAAAGAGCCAGCAGGGAAAACTATGCCTTGTTCTAAAGCTCTTTGGCAACCGCTTGCGTAGCCCCACACACCTGGGGGCTGCAGGCTTTCCTGCTGCCTTCAGCCTCAAAACCACCCTTTCCCACTTGGCACCACGCCAGGCACAGAAATGGCCATATGTCTGGAGATTGGTCCCACGCCCAAAGAGCCAGCAGGGAAAACTATGCCTTGTTCTAAAGCTCTTTGGGAACCGCTTGCGTAGCCCCACACACCTGGGGGCTGCAGGCTTTCCTGCTGCCTTCAGCCTCAAAATCACCCTTTCCCACTTGGCGCAGCGCCAGGCACAAAAATGGCCATATGTCTGGAGACTGGTCCCATGCCCAAAGACCCAGCAGGGAAAACTATGCCTTGTTCTAAAGCTCTTTGGGAACCGATAGCGTGGCCCAACACACCTGGGGGCTGTAGGGTTTCCTGCTGCCTTCAGCCTCAAAACCACCCTTTCCCACTTGGCGCCGCGCCAGGCACAAAAATGGCCATATGTCTGGTGATGGGTCCCAAGCCCAAAGAGCCAGCAGGGAAAATTATGCCTTGTTCTAAAGCTCTTTGGGAACCGCTTGCGTAGCCCCACACACCTGGGGGCTGCAGGCTTTCCTGCTGCCTTCAGCCTCAAAACCACCCTTTCCCACTTGGCGCCGCGCCAGGCACAAAAATGGCCATATGTCTGGAGATTGGTCCCACGACCAAAGAGCCAGCAGGGAAAACTATGCCTTCTTCTAAAGCTCTGTGGGAACCGCTTGCGTAGCCCCACACACCTGGGGGCTGCAGGCTTTCCTGCTGCCTTCAGCCTCAAAACCACCCTTTCCCTCTTGGTGCCGCGCCAGGCCCAAAAATGGTCATATGTCTGGAGACTGGTCCCATGCCCAAGGAGCCATCAGGGAAAACTATGCCTTGTTCTAAAGCTCTTTGGCAACCGCTTGCGTAGCCCCACACACCTGGGGGCTGCATGCTTTCCTGCTGCCTTCAGCCTCAAAACCACCCTTTCCCACTTGGCGCAGCGCCAGGCACAAAAATGGCCATATGTCTGGAGATTGGTCCCATGCCCAAAGACCCAGCAGGGAAAACTATGCCTTGTTCTAAAGCTCTTTGGGAACGGCTTGCGTAGCCCCACACACCTGGGGGCTGCAGGCTTTCCTGCTGCCTTCAGCCTCAAACCCACCTTTTCCCCCTTGGCATGGCGCCAGCCTCCAAAATCTACATATGTCTGGAGACTGGTCCCATGCCCAAAGACCCAGCAGGGAAAACTATGCCTTGTTCTAAAGCTCTTTGGGAACGGCTTGCGTAGCCCCACACACCTGGGGGCTGCAGGCTTTCCTGCTGCCTTCAGCCTCAAAACCACCCTTTCCCCCTTGGCGCCACGCCATGCACAAAAATGGCCATATGTCTGGAGATTGGTCCCATGCCCAAAGAGCCATCAGGGAAAACTATGCCTTGTTCTAAAGCTCTTTGGGAACCGCTTGCGTAGCCCCACACACCTGGGGGCTGCAAGCTTTCCTGCTGCCTTCAGCCTCAAAACCACCCTTTCCCACTTGGCGCCGCGCCAGGCACAAAAATGGCCATATGTCTGGAGATGGGTCCCACGCCCAAAGAGCCAGCAGGGAAAACTATGCCTTGTTCTAAAGCTCTTTGGGAACCGCTTGCGACATACAACGAGACATTTGCTGCTTTTACATTTGGCTGTTGGGAGATTTACAGCACAAAGATATCTAGTTGATTTGAAGCAGTTCCGAGAAAGTCTAAGCATAATCCTTACTTCTCCCTCCTGGCACTTTCCATGTGGGAGATATAGCAGGATGTATATTGGTTTTGAGGACAACTCAATGGACAGTGTAGGGAGAAAAGTTCCTGGCTCATTGAATGCCGTTCCTGGAGACACTGCGATCAATGTGGGAGATATGTCAAGATGTGTGTTGGTTTTCAGGACGGCTCTCTGGAGAGTCTTAGCAAAGAGGTCACAGGGATAATCAGAGCAATTCTCAGAGACACTGAGACCAAGCTCGACAGTTCCTCCTGGCACTTTCCCTGTAGGAGATACCGCAAGACGTTTCTGTATATTGGGCACTGCGCTCTGCAGGGTGTTAGCAGAGACTTTCCCGGGACATTGAAACCCTATGTCAGAGAAACTGAGAAGAAGCCCCAATGTTCCTTCCAGGCACTTTCAGTGTGGGTGCCTTCTCCACGTGGTTCCTGGTTTCACTGCAGCTCTGAAGAGAATGTTAGCAAAGAGGTAACCGGGACACTGAAAACTGTACTCAAAGACGGGGAGAGCAAGGTCTCTCTTGGCACTTTGGATGTGGGACATACAGCGAGATGTTTGCTGCTTTTATATTTGGCTGTTGGGAGATTTACAGCACAAAGATATCTAGTTGATTTGAAGCAGTTCTGAGAATATCTAAACATAATCCCCACTTTCCCCTCGTGGCATTTTCCATGTGGGAGATATAGCAGGATGTATATTGGTTTTAAGGAACTGTCCCCGGACAGTGTGGGCAGAAAAGGTCCTGGCTCCTTGAATGCCGTTCCTGGAGACACTGCGATCAATGAGGGAGATATGTCAAGATGTGTGTTGGTTTTGAGGATGTCTCTCTGGAGAGTCTTAGCAAAGAGGTGACACGGATAATCAGAGGAATTCTCAGAGACACTGAGACCAAGCTCGACAGTTCCTCCTGGCACTTTCCCTGTAGGAGATACAGCAAGACGTTTCTGTATAATGGGCACAGCGCTCTGCAGGGTGTTAGCAGAGACTTTCCCGGGACAGTGAAACCCTACGTCAGAGACACTGCGAAGAAGCCCCAACGTTCCTTCCCTGGAGATTGGTCCCACGCCCAAAGAGCCAGCAGGGAAAACTATGCCTTGTTCAAAGCACTGAGAAGAAGCCCCAATGTTCCTTCCAGTCATTTTCAGTGTGGGTGCCTTCTCCACGTGGTTCCTGGTTTCACTGCAGCTCTGAAGAGAATGTTAGCAAAGAGGTCATCGGGACAGTGAAAACAGTACTCAAAGACAGGGAG
The DNA here is from genome assembly GCF_964199755.1 of Larus michahellis. NCBI lineage: Eukaryota > Metazoa > Chordata > Aves > Charadriiformes > Laridae > Larus > Larus michahellis. The sequence goes on along the minus strand of NC_133906.1, from coordinate 51,682 downwards.
AGCAAGGTCTACATTACTCTCTTGGCACTTTCGATGTGGGACATACAGCGAGATGTTTGCTGCTTTACATTTGGCTGTTGGGAGATTTACAGCACAAAGATATCTAGTTGATTTGAAGCAGTTCCGAGAAAGTCTAAGCATAATCCTTACTTTCCCCTCCTGGCACTTTCCATGTGGGAGATATAGCAGGATGTATATCGGTTTTGAGGACAACTCAATGGACAGTGTAGGGAGAAAAGTTCCTGGCTCATTGAATGCCGTTCCTGGAGACACTGCGATCAATGTGGGAGATATTTCAAGATGTGTGTTGGTGTTGAGGACGGCTCTCTGGAGAGTCTTAGCAAAGAGGTCACACGGATAATTAGAGCAATTCTCAGAGAAACTGAGAACAAGATCGACAATTCCCTCCTGGCACTTTCCCTGTAGGAGATACCGCAAGACGTTTCTGTATATTGGTGTCGTGGTTTAGCCTCAGATGGCAACAAAGAACCACGTGCCACTCGCACGTGCCTTCCTAATACAGGAAGGATCGTAAGAAAAGGCAAGACTCTTGGGTTGGGACAAAGGCAGTTTAACAGAACAGCAAAGGGAACAGGCAAACAACAACAACAACACGGATAGGGGAATATACAAACAAGACTCTTGGGTTGGGACAAAGGCAGTTTAACAGAACAGCAAAGGGAACAGGCAAACAACAACAACACGGATAGGGGAATATACAAACGCGATTACGGAACCGCCGCTCCCCGCCGCCCGCCGACCGGCCGGACCCGGGACGCCCCAGCCCGCTTTTAAGCAGCAACTTCCTGCCCCCTCCCCCGGCAGCTCAGGGTGGGCGTGGCTCACATGGCATGGAATACCAGGAAAAGTTAACCCTATCCCCACCGGAACCAGGACATTATCCACCCCTTATTCCATACCATCTATGCCATGCCCAGCAGGTTCCAATGAATTGCCACCACTTTCCCCTGTTATATATATATATATACACACATATAATGCCCTTAGTTTATGGGTCATCCCTCCAAAGTGTCCGTTGAGTTCTTTTAATCCACGGCTTTGGGCTCCATTTGTTAGAACAGTCTCTCAGGGCAGGTGAGATGCTGGGTGGTGCTGGTCTGTTGCATGCTGTATTTTTCGGAGCTTGTGACTGGTGCACCTGGTGTGGCTCATGCACGCAGTCCGTGGGCTGAAGATGTAGATCTTGAGGAAACTGCTGGGCGCCAGCTGCTGAGATCAGTTCTTATCCCATCATCCCTGTGCCTTACTTGTAGTACAACTGATATCAATTATAGCAATGAGGACATACGGTGACAGTGTTACTTATCAATTAACAGCACACAATCTGATTCATTGGCTATTCTCGCCCAAAATCAGATCCCCATGAGGTACACATCGGACTTCCCCATCCTGCCGCATCACCCACCAAGTGCACCCAGGTCCTTGGGCAAAAGCAATCCCACGGATGGGTTTGCCTTTGCCTGAGGCAGGACTAACCCAGACTGTCTTCCCTAGCATATTCTTCATATGCACTACGGGGACTTTATCCCCTTCTACAGTACGTGGAAGTTTTGATTGGGCAGGGCCACTGCATGGACTATTTCCTGTTTGATTTGTTCAAAAGCTTGTCGTTGCTCAGGACCCCATTTAAAATCATTCTTCTTCCGGGTTACTTGATACAGAGGGCTTACAATTTGACTGTAATCTGGGATACGCATTCTCCAAAAACCCACAATACCTAAGAAAGCCTGTGTTTCCTTTTTACTAGTTGGTGGAGACATAGCTGCTATTTTGTTGATCACATCCATTGGAATCTGACGGCGTCCATCTTGCCATTTTATTCCTAAAAACTGGATCTCCTGCGCAGGTCCCTTGACCTTACTTCGCTTTATAGCAAAACCAGCGTTCAGAAGGATTTGGACTATTTTACTCCCTTTCTCAAAAACTTCTTCTGCTGTGTTTCCCCATACAATGATGTCATCAATGTACTGCAGATGTTCTGGAGCTTCACCCTGTTCCAGTGCAGTCTGGATCAGTCCATGGCAAATGGTGGGGCTGTGTTTCCACCCCTGGGGCAGTCGATTCCAGGTGTATTGGACGCCCCTCCAAGTGAAAGCAAACTGTGGCCTGCACTCTGCTGCCAAAGGGATTGAGAAGAATGCATTCGCTACATCAATCGTGGCATACCACTTGGCTGCCTTGGACTCCAGTTCGTACTGGAGTTCTAGCATGTCCGGCACGGCAGCACTCAGCGGTGGCGTGACTTCATTCAGACCACGATAGTCTACAGTTAGCCTCCACTCTCCATTAGATTTTCGCACCGGCCATATGGGACTGTTAAAGGGTGAGCGAGTCTTGCTGATCACTCCTTGAACCTCTAGTTGACGAATCAGCTCATGGATGGGAATCAGAGAGTCTCGGTTAGTGCGATACTGCCGCCGATGCACCGTTGTGGTAGCAATCGGCACCTGTTGTTCTTTGACCCTCAACAACCCCACAACAGAAGAATCCTCCGAGAGACCAGGCAAGGCAGACAACTGTTTAACTTCCTCTGTCTCCAAAGCAGCTATGCCAAAGGCCCAGCGGTACCCTTTTGGGTCCTTAAAATACCCTCTCCTGAGGTAATCTATACCAAGGATGCATGGAGCCTCTGGGCCAGTCACAATGGGATGCTTTTGCCACTCATTCCCAGTTAGGCTCACTTCTGCCTCCAGTACAGTCAACTCTTGGGATCCCCCTGTCACCCCAGAAATACAAATGGGTTCTGCCCCTCTATAGCTTGATGGTATTAAAGTACACTGCGCACCCGTGTCCACTAGAGCCTTATACTCCTGTGGGTCTGATGTGCCAGGCCATCGAATCCACACCGTCCAATAAACCCGGTTGTCCCTTTCCTCCACCTGGCCGGAGGCAGGGCCCCCCTAATACTCGTCATAGTATCCATTACTCACTTCTTGCATAAATGACTTGGAAGTTCCTTCAAGAGGATCAGAAGCAAGATCAGGCCTTCTGCTTTGTCTGGGGAACGGCCCACTGGAAACTGGGGCGGCACTTTTCCTGGAGGGATCCCCTTTTGTGGTTGTCCTTCCTTGCAACTCCTGTACCCGTGTCCACAGGATCGAAGTAGGTCGTCCATCCCACTTCCTCATGTCCTCTCCGTGGTCCCGCAGGTAGAACCACAGGGTGCCTCGTGGTGTGTACCCTCTGTACTCTCTCTCTTGAGTGGGGAAATGCCTGCTTCTAATAGCTGAGATGCTGGCCCGTGCAGGTGGGGAGTAGAACATATTCTCTTCAAGTTGCTGGACCTTCCACGACAGTTTCTCCACAGCTGAGACAAGGGGGGAAGAGAGACTTTCTTCATATCGCCGGAGCCGGCCAGCTACCTCATCCACCGTTGGTCCCTCTTCACCTTTCCATTCCATTACTGCCAGGGAGTTGGCATATGACGATGGTGCGCTCCGTACAAACTTCCGCCACATGGGCCTTGTGCATCGCACCTCATCAGGGTCTGTGGGTAAGTCGGCATTGTCCAAGTCATAATAAATCATCTCCCGCACGGCTAATTCTCTCAGGTACTGGATACCTCTTTCCATGGTAGTCCACTTGCTTGGCTGACATACAACATCCTCACTGAAGGGGTACCTCTCCCTCACGCCTAACAGGAGTCGTTTCCAGAGGCTGAGGGCTTGGGTCTTTTTCCCAATCGCCTTGTCAATGCCGCCTTCCCTAGACAGGGATCCCAGCTGCCTGGCCTCCCTACCCTCTAATTCCAGGCTACTGGCCCCATTATCCCAGCACCGGAGCAGCCAGGTGACAATGTGCTCGCCTGAAAGTCGGCTGAAATCTTTTCGCATATCCCGCAGCTCACTCAAGGATAGGGATCGAGTAATTATCTCTGGTTCTGCCTCTTCCTCCTGCTCTCGTGATGGCCCTGGTTCATCATCATCTCTTACTAAGCGAACTGATTTCTTTGTGTACTTCTTCTTCTGTATGGGGGCAACTGATACCGGCACGGGTTGGTTCTCTGGTTCAGTGGCAGTGGCTACCACGGGGGTTGCAGTAGCCGCAGTGTCTGCCGCAGGGGTTGCAGTAGCCGCAGTGTCTGCCGCAGGGGCCGCAGTGTCTGCTGCAGGGGCTGCCGCAGCCGCAGGGGCCGCCACAGCCGCAGGGGCTGCCGCAGGGGCTGCAGCAGCCGCAGGGGCCGCCGCAGCCGCAGGGGCCGCCGCAGGGGCTGCAGCAGCCGCAGGGGCCGCCGGTCTGGTTTCCATCTCTTCCCCTTGAGGGTGCTGCATAATTCTGAGCAGTGCCTGGTAGATACTGGCCAGGGCCCAGCACAGCGCGGTGAGTTGTGCCTCTCTAGAATAGCCACAACATTTTCCCTTCAAATATTCTACCACTTTATCAGGGTCCTGTAATTGTTCAGGGGTGAAGTCCCAGACCATTGGAGGCGAGTAGTTCTCTAGGTACCTGCCCATGCTCTCCCACATGCCATGCCACCCCTGACTATCCAGCCTCGGAGCAGATCTCCGGGTGGTAGTCTTAAATAGTCGCTTAACCCTAAACAAGACCTGGAACGTATTCAGGAGACATAGCACTAGGAACACACTAGTTTGAGTATCCCAAGGATATTCAAGATTCTCAAAAGCTGTCATACCTGACCCGAAGGAGAAAAGGGAGGCAAAAGGGCTGGGGAAACTATTAACAAATTCTGAGAGACTGTGTCCAATGTACGGACAGGACAACAAAACCACATAAACACCCCAAAATAAACGTCTGAACAGTGATGTTATCATATCATAAACAGATATCGCACAGGACAGCAGAATGATAATCCTCATCCCTCTTCCAGACATGGTAAACAGCATCGCAGGGAGTACATAAGCCATATAGGAATTTATGTAACACAGCCATGAGAACAAACCAAGCAACATGATGACCAGTGACTACTTACCTAATAAAATAAATGCATACAAGAAAAAAAAAAAAACCAAAACCGTTTTTTCCACATTCTAGTTGGATTCTGTCGTTATGTCAACCCTTCGAGCCCCACGTTGGGTGCCAAAAAGGACTGTCGTGGTTTAGCCTCAGATGGCAACAAAGAACCACGTGCCGCTCGCATGTGCCTTCCTAATACAGGAAGGATCGTAAGAAAAGGCAAGACTCTTGGGTTGGGACAAAGGCAGTTTAACAGAACAGCAAAGGGAACAGGCAAACAACAACAACAACACGGATAGGGGAATATACAAACAAGACTCTTGGGTTGGGACAAAGGCAGTTTAACAGAACAGCAAAGGGAACAGGCAAACAACAACAACACGGATAGGGGAATATACAAACGTGATTACGGAACCGCCGCTCCCCGCCGCCCGCCAACCGGCCGGACCCGGGACGCCCCAGCCCGCTTTTAAGCAGCAACTTCCTGCCCCCTCCCCCGGCAGCTCAGGATGGGCGTGGCTCACATGGCATGGAATACCAGGAAAAGTTAACCCTATCCCCACCGGAACCAGGACAATTGGGCACTGCGCTCTGCAGGGTGTTAGCAGAGACTTTCCCGGGACAGTGAAACCCTATGTCAGAGACACTGAGAAGAAGCCCCAATGTTCCTTCCAGTCATTTTCAGTGTGGGTGCCGCCTCCACGTGGTTCCTGGTTTCACTGCAGCTCTGAAGAGAATGTTAGCAAAGAGGTAACCGGGACACTGAAAACTGTACTCAAAGACGGGGAGAGCAAGCTCTCTCTTGGCACTTTGGATGTGGGACATACAGCGAGATGTTTGCTGCTTTTGCGTTTGGCTGTTGGGAGATTTACAGCACAAAGATATCTAGTTGCTTTGAAGCAGTTCTGAGAATATCTAAACATAATCCCCACTTCTCCCTCCTGGCATTTTCCATGTGGGAGATATAGCAGGATGTATATTGGTTTTAAGGACCTGTCCCCGGACAGTGTGGGCAAAAAAGTTCCTGGCTCCTTGAATGCCGTTCCTGGAGACACTGCGATCAATGTGGGAGATATGTCAAGATGTGTGTTGGTTTTGAGGACGTCTCTCTGGAGAGTCTTAGCAAAGAGGTCACACGGATAATCAGAGCAATTCTCAGAGACACTGAGACCAAGATCGACAATTCCCTCCTGGCACTTTCCCTGTAGGAGATACCGCAAGACGTTTCTGTATATTGGGCACAGCGCTCTGCAGGGTGTTAGCAGAGACTTTCCCGGGACAGTGAAACCCTATGTCAGAGACACTGCGAAGAAGCCCCAACGTTCCTTCCCTGGAGATTGGTCCCACGCCAAAAGAGCCAGCAGGAAAAACTATGCCTTGTTCTAAAGCACTGAGAAGAAGCCCCAGTGTTCCTTCCAGTCATTTTCAGTGTGGGTGCCTTCTCCACGTGGTTCCTGGTTTCACTGCAGCTCTGAAGAGAATGTTAGCAAAGAGCTAACCGGGACACTGAAAACAGTACTCAAAGACAGGGAGAACAAGCTCTCTCTTGGCACTTTGGATGTGGGACATACAGCGAGATGTTTGCTGCTTTTGCGTTTGGCTGTTGGGAGATTTACAGCACAAAGATATCTAGTTGATTTGAAGCAGTTCCGAGAAAGTCTAAGCATAATCCCCACTTCTCCCTCCTGGCACTTTCCATGTGGGAGATATAGCAGGATGTATATCGGTTTTGAGGACAACTCAATGGACAGTGTAGGGAGAAAAGTTCCTGGCTCCTTGAATGCCGTTCCTGGAGACACTGCGATCAATGTGGGAGATATGTCAAGATGTGTGTTGGTTTTGAGGACGTCTCTCTGGAGAGTCTTAGCAAAGAGGTGACACGGATAATCAGAGCAATTCTCAGAGACACTGAGAACAAGCTCCACAATTCCCTCCTGGCACTTTCCCTGTAGGAGATACCGCAAGACGTTTCTGTATATTGGGCACAGCGCTCTGCAGGGTGTTAGCAGAGACTTTCCCGGGACAGTGAAACCCTATGTCAGAGCCACTGAGAAGAAGCCCCAATGTTCCCTCCAGGCACTTTCAGTGTGGGTGCCTTCTCCACGTGGTTCCTGGTTTCACTGCAGCTCTGAAGAGAATGTTAGCAAAGAGGTAACCGGGACACTGAAAACAGTACTCAAAGACAGGGAGAGCAAGCTCTACATTACCCTCTTGGCACTTTAGATGTGGGATATACAGCGAGATGTTTGCTGCTTTTGCGTTTGGCTGTTGGGAGATTTACAGCACAAAGATATCTAGTTGATTTGAAGCAGTTCCGAGAAAGTCTAAACATAATCCCCACTTTTCCCTCCTGGCATTTTCCATGTGGGAGATATAGCAGGATGTATATTGGTTTTAAGGAACTGTCCCCGGACAGTGTGGGCAGAAAAATTCCTGGCTCCTTGAATGCCGTTTCTGGAGACACTGCGATCAATGTGGGAGATATGTCAAGATGTGTGTTGGTTTTGAGGACGTCTCTCTGGAGAGTCTTAGCAAAGAGGTGACACGGATAATCAGAGCAATTCTCAGAGACACTGAGACCAAGCTCGAAAATTCCTCCTGGCACTTTCCCTGTAGGAGATACCGCAAGACGTTTCTGTATATTGGGCACAGCGCTCTTCAGGGTGTTAGCAGAGACTTTCCCGGGACAGTGAAACCCTATGTCAGAGCCACTGAGAAGAAGCCCCAATGTTCCCTCCAGGCACTTTCAGTGTGGGTGCCTTCTCCACGTGGTTCCTGGTTTCACTGCAGCTCTGAAGAGAATGTTAGCAAAGAGGTAACCGGGACACTGAAAACAGTACTCAAAGACAGGGAGAGCAAGCTCTCTCTTGGCACTTTGGATGTGGGACATACAGCGAGATGTTTGCTGCTTTTGCGTTTGGCTGTTGGGAGATTTACAGCACAAAGATATCTAGTTGATTTGAAGCAGTTCTGAGAAAGTCTAAGCATAATCCCCACTTTCCCCTCCTGGCACTTTCCATGTGGGAGATATAGCAGGATGTATATCGGTTTTGAGGACAACTCAGTGGACAGTGTAGGGAGAAAAGTTCCTGGCTCCTTGAATGCCGTTCCTGGAGACACTGCGATCAATGTGGGAGATATGTCAAGATGTGTGTTGGTTTTGAGGACGTCTCTCTGGAGAGTCTTAGCAAAGAGGTCACACGGATAATCAGAGCAATTCTCAGAGACACTGAGACCAAGCTCGAAAATTCCTCCTGGCACTTTCCCTGTAGGAGATACCGCAAGACGTTTCTGTATATTGGGCACAGCGCTCTGCAGGGTGTTAGCAGAGACTTTCCCGGGACAGTGAAACCCTATGTCAGAGCCACTGAGAAGAAGCCCCAATGTTCCCTCCAGGCACTTTCAGTGTGGGTGCCTTCTCCACGTGGTTCCTGGTTTCACTGCAGCTCTGAAGAGAATGTTAGCAAAGAGGTAACCGGGACACTGAAAACAGTACTCAAAGACAGGGAGAGCAAGCTCTACATTACCCTCTTGGCACTTTCGATGTGGGATATACAGCGAGATGTTTGCTGCTTTTGCGTTTGGCTGTTGGGAGATTTACAGCACAAAGATATCTAGTTGATTTGAAGCAGTTCCGAGAAAGTCTAAACATAATCCCCACTTTTCCCTCCTGGCATTTTCCATGTGGGAGAAATAGCAGGATGTATATTGGTTTTAAGGACCTGTCCCCGGACAGTGTGGGCAGAAAAATTCCTGGCTCCTTGAATGCCGTTCCTGGAGACACTGCGATCAATGAGGGAGATATGTCAAGATGTGTGTTGGTTTTGAGGACGTCTCTCTGGAGAGTCTTAGCAAAGAGGTGACACGGATAATCAGAGCAATTCTCAGAGACACTGAGACCAAGCTCGAAAATTCCTCCTGGCACTTTCCCTGTACGAGATACCGCAAGACGTTTCTGTATATTGGGCACAGCGCTCTGCAGGGTGTTAGCAGAGACTTTCGCGGGACAGTGAAACCCTATGTCAGAGCCACTGAGAAGAAGCCCCAATGTTCCCTCCAGGCACTTTCAGTGTGGGTGCCTTCTCCACGTGGTTCCTGGTTTCACTGCAGCTCTGAAGAGAATGTTAGCAAAGAGGTAACCGGGACACTGAAAACAGTACTCAAAGACAGGGAGAGCAAGGTCTCTCTTGGCACTTTGGATGTGGGACATACAGCGAGATGTTTGCTGCTTTTGTGTTTGGCTGTTGGGAGATTTACAGCACAAAGATATCTAGTTGATTTGAAGCAGTTCCGAGAAAGTCTAAGCATAATCCCCACTTTCCCCTCCTGGCACTTTCCATGTGGGAGATATAGCAGGATGTATATCGGTTTTGAGGACAACTCAGTGGACAGTGTAGGGAGAAAAGGTCCTGGCTCATTGAATGCCGTTCCTGGAGACCCTGCGATCAATGTGGGAGATATGTCAAGATGTGTGTTGGTTTTGAGGACGTCTCTCTGGAGAGTCTTAGCAAAGAGGTGACACGGAGAATCAGAGCAATTCTCAGAGACACTGAGACCAAGCTCCACAATTCCTCCTGGCACTTTCCCTGTAGGAGATACCGCAAGACGTTTCTGTATATTGGGCACAGCGCTCTTCAGGGTGTTAGCAGAGACTTTCCCGGGACAGTGAAACCCTATGTCAGAGCCACTGAGAAGAAGCCCCAATGTTCCCTTCAGGCACTTTCAGTGTGGGTGCCTTCTCCACGTGGTTCCTGGTTTCACTGCAGCTCTGAAGAGAATGTTAGCAAAGAGGTAACCGGGACACTGAAAACAGTACTCAAAGACAGGGAGAGCAAGCTCTCTCTTGGCACTTTCGATGTGGGATATACAGCGAGATGTTTGCTGCTTTTGCGTTTGGCTGTTGGGAGATTTACAGCACAAAGATATCTAGTTGATTTGAAGCAGTTCCGAGAAAGTCTAAGCATAATCCCCACTTTCCCCTCCTGGCACTTTCCATGTGGGAGATATAGCAGGATGTATATCAGTTTTGAGGACAACTCAATGGACAGTGTAGGGAGAAAAGGTCCTGGCTCATTGAATGCCGTTCCTGGAGACACTGCGATCAATGTGGGAGATATGTCAAGATGTGTGTTGGTTTTGAGGACGTCTCTCTGGAGAGTCTTAGCAAAGAGGTGACACGGATAATCAGAGCAATTCTCAGAGACACTGAGACCAAGCTCCACAATTCTCTCCTGGCACTTTCCCTGTAGGAGATACCGCAAGACGTTTCTGTATATTGGGCACAGCACTCTGCAGGGTGTTAGCAGAGACTTTCCCGGGAGAGTGAAACCCTATGTCAGAGCCACTGAGAAGAAGCCCCAATGTTCCCTCCAGGCACTTTCAGTGTGGGTGCCTTCTCCACATGGTTCCTGGTTTCACTGCAGCTCTGAAGAGAATGTTAGCAAAGAGGTAACCGGGACACTGAAAACAGTACTCAAAGACAGGGAGAGCAAGCTCTACATTACCCTCTTGGCACTTTGGATGTGGGACATACAGCGAGATGTTTGCTGCTTTTGCGTTTGGCTGTTGGGAGATTTACAGCACAAAGATATCTAGTTAATTTGAAGCAGTTCCGAGAAAGTCTAAACATAATCCCCACTTCTCCCTCCTGGCATTTTCCATGTGGGAGATATAGCAGGATGTATATTGGTTTTAAGGACCTGTCCCCGGACAGTGTGGGCAGAAAAATTCCTGGCTCCTTGAATGCCGTTCCTGGAGACACTGCGATCAATGAGGGAGATATATCAAGATGTGTGTTGGTTTTGAGGACGTCTCTCTGGAGAGTCTTAGCAAAGAGGTGACACGGATAATCAGAGCAATTCTCAGAGACACTGAGACCAAGCTCGAAAATTCCTCCTGGCACTTTCCCTGTAGGAGATACCGCAAGACGTTTCTGTATATTGGGCACAGCGCTCTGCAGGGTGTTAGCAGAGACTTTCGCGGGACAGTGAAACCCTATGTCAGAGCCACTGAGAAGAAGCCCCAATGTTCCCTCCAGGCACTTTCAGTGTGGGTGCCTTCTCCACGTGGTTCCTGGTTTCACTGCAGCTCTGAAGAGAATGTTAGCAAAGAGGTAACCGGGACACTGAAAACAGTACTCAAAGACAGGGAGAGCAAGCTCTCTCTTGGCACTTTGGATGTGGGACATACAGCGAGATGTTTGCTGCTTTTGTGTTTGGCTGTTGGGAGATTTACAGCACAAAGATATCTAGTTGATTTGAAGCAGTTCCGAGAAAGTCTAAGCATAATCCCCACTTTCCCCTCCTGGCACTTTCCATGTGGGAGATATAGCAGGATGTATATCGGTTTTGAGGACAACTCAGTGGACAGTGTAGGGAGAAAAGGTCCTGGCTCATTGAATGCCGTTCCTGGAGACACTGCGATCAATGTGGGAGATATGTCAAGATGTGTGTTGGTTTTGAGGACGTCTCTCTGGAGAGTCTTAGCAAAGAGGTGACACGGAGAATCAGAGCAATTCTCAGAGACACTGAGACCAAGCTCCACAATTCCTCCTGGCACTTTCCCTGTAGGAGATACCGCAAGACGTTTCTGTATATTGGGCACAGCGCTCTTCAGGGTGTTAGCAGAGACTTTCCCGGGACAGTGAAACCCTATGTCAGAGCCACTGAGAAGAAGCCCCAATGTTCCCTCCAGGCACTTTCAGTGTGGGTGCCTTCTCCACGTGGTTCCTGGTTTCACTGCAGCTCTGAAGAGAATGTTAGCAAAGAGGTAACCGGGACACTGAAAACAGTACTCAAAGACAGGGAGAGCAAGCTCTACATTACCCTCTTGGCACTTTCGATGTGGGATATACAGCGAGATGTTTGCTGCTTTTGCGTTTGGCTGTTGGGAGATTTACAGCACAAAGATATCTAGTTGATTTGACGCAGTTCCGAGAAAGTCTAAGCATAATCCCCACTTTTCCCTCCTGGCACTTTCCATGTGGGAGATATAGCAGGATGTATATTGGTTTTAAGGAACTGTCCCCGGACAGTGTGGGCAGAAAAATTCCTGGCTCCTTGAATGCCGTTCCTGGAGACACTGCGATCAATGAGGGAGATATGTCAAGATGTGTGTTGGTTTTGAGGACGTCTCTCTGGAGAGTCTTAGCAAAGAGGTCACACGGATAATCAGAGCAATTCTCAGAGACACTGAGACCAAGCTCGAAAATTCCTCCTGGCACTTTCCCTGTAGGAGGTACCGCAAGACGTTTCTGTATATTGGGCACAGCGCTCTGCAGGGTGTTAGCAGAGACTTTCGCGGGACAGTGAAACCCTATGTCAGAGACACTGAGAAGAAGCCCCAATGTTCCCTCCAGGCACTTTCAGTGCGGATGCCTTCTCCACGTGGTTCCTGGTTTCACTGCAGCTCTGAAGAGAATGTTAGCAAAGAGGTAACCGGGACACTGAAAACAGTACTCAAAGACAGGGAGAGCAAGCTCTACATTACCCTCTTGGCACTTTCGATGTGGGATATACAGCGAGATGTTTGCTGCTTTTGCGTTTGGCTGTTGGGAGATTTACAGCACAAAGATATCTAGTTGATTTGAAGCAGTTCCGAGAAAGTCTAAACATAATCCCCACTTTTCCCTCCTGGCATTTTCCGTGTGGGAGATAAAGCAGGATGTATATTGGTTTTAAGGAACTGTCCCCGGACAGTGTGGGCAGAAAAATTCCTGGCTCCTTGAATGCCGTTCCTGGAGACACTGTGATCAATGAGGGAGATATGTCAAGATGTGTGTTGGTTTTGAGGACGTCTCTCTGGAGAGTCTTAGCAAAGAGGTGACACGGATAATCAGAGTAATTCTCAGAGACACTGAGACCAAGCTCCACAATTCCTCCTGGCACTTTCCCTGTAGGAGATACCGCAAGACGTTTCTGTATATTGGGCATAGCGCTCTGCATGGTGTTAGCAGAGACTTTCCCGGGACAGTGAAACCCTATGTCAGAGCCACTGAGAAGAAGCCCCAATGTTCCCTCCAGGCACTTTCAGTGTGGGTGCCTTCTCCACGTGGTTCCTGGTTTCACTGCAGCTCTGAAGAGAATGTTAGCAAAGAGGTAACCGGGACAGTGAAAACAGTACTCAAAGACAGGGAGAGCAAGCTCTCTCTTGGCACTTTGGATGTGGGACATACAGCGAGATGTTTGCTGCTTTTGCGTTTGGCTGTTGGGAGATTTACAGCACAAAGATATCTAGTTGATTTGAAGCAGTTCTGAGAAAGTCTAAGCATAATCCCCACTTTCCCCTCCTGGCACTTTCCATGTGGGAGATATAGCAGGATGTATATCGGTTTTGAGGACAACTCAGTGGACAGTGTAGGGAGAAAAGTTCCTGGCTCCTTGAATGCCGTTCCTGGAGACACTGCGATCAATGTGGGAGATATGTCAAGATGTGTGTTGGTTTTGAGGACGTCTCTCTGGAGAGTCTTAGCAAAGAGGTGACACGGATAATCAGAGCAATTCTCAGAGACACTGAGACCAAGCTCGACAATTCCTCCTGGCACTTTCCCTGTAGGAGATACCGCAAGACGTTTCTGTATATTGGGCACAGCGCTCTGCAGGGTGTTAGCAGAGACTTTCGCGGGACAGTGAAACCCTATGTCAGAGCCACTGAGAAGAAGCCCCAATGTTCCCTCCAGGCACTTTCAGTGTGGGTGCCTTCTCCACGTGGTTCCTGGTTTCACTGCAGCTCTGAAGAGAATGTTAGCAAAGAGGTAACCGGGACACTGAAAACAGTACTCAAAGACAGGGAGAGCAAGCTCTACATTACCCTCTTGGCACTTTCGATGTGGGACATACAGCGAGATGTTTGCTGCTTTTGCGTTTGGCTGTTGGGAGATTTACAGCACAAAGATATCTAGTTGATTTGAAGCAGTTCCGAGAAAGTCTAAACATAATCCCCACTTTTCCCTCCTGGCATTTTCCATGTGGGAGATATAGCAGGATGTATATTGGTTTTAAGGAACTGTCCCCGGACAGTGTGGGCAGAAAAGTTCCTGGCTCCTTGAATGCCGTTCCTGGAGACACTGTGATCAATGAGGGAGATATGTCAAGATGTGTGTTGGTTTTGAGGACGTCTCTCTGGAGAGTCTTAGCAAAGAGGTCACACGGATAATCACAGCAATTCTCAGAGACACTGAGAACTAGCTTCACAATTCCTCCTGGCACTTTCCCTGTAGGAGATACCGCAAGACGTTTCTGTATATTGGGCACAGCGCCCTGCAGGGTGTTAGCAGAGACTTTCGCGGGACAGTGAAACCCTATGTCAGAGCCACTGAGAAGAAGCCCCAACGTTCCTTCCAGTCATTTTCAGTGTGGGTGCCTTCTCCACATGGTTCCTGGTTTCACTGCAGCTCTGAAGAGAATGTTAGCAAAGAGGTAACCGGGACAGTGAAAACAGTACTCAAAGACAGGGAGATCAAGCTCTACATTACTCTCTTGGCAATTTTGATGCGGGACATACAGCGAGATGTTTGCTGCTTTTACATTTGGCTGTTGGGAGATTTACAGCACAAAGATATCTAGTTGATTTGAAGCAGTTCCGAGAAAGTCTAAACATAATCCCCACTTTTCCCTCCTGGCATTTTCCATGTGGGAGATATAGCAGGATGTATATTGGTTTTGATGACAACTCAATGGACAGTGTGGGCAGAAAAGTTCCTGGCTCCTTGAATGCCGTTTCTGGAGACACTGCGATCAATGAGGGAGATATGTCAAGATGTGTGTTGGTTTTGAGGACGTCTCTCTGGAGAGTCTTAGCAAAGAGGTGACACGGATAATCAGAGCAATTCTCAGAGACACTGAGACCAAGCTCCACAATTCTCTCCTGGCACTTTCCCTGTAGGAGATACCGCAAGACGTTTCTGTATATTTGGCACAGCACTCTGCAGGGTGTTAGCAGAGACTTTCCCGGGAGAGTGAAACCCTATGTCAGAGCCACTGAGAAGAAGCCCCAATGTTCCCTCCAGGCACTTTCAGTGTGGGTGCCTTCTCCACGTGGTTCCTGGTTTCACTGCAGCTCTGAAGAGAATGTTAGCAAAGAGGTAACCGGGACACTGAAAACAGTACTCAAAGACAGGGAGAGCAAGCTCTACATTACCCTCTTGGCACTTTGGATGTGGGACATACAGCGAGATGTTTGCTGCTTTTGCGTTTGGCTGTTGGGAGATTTACAGCACAAAGATATCTAGTTAATTTGAAGCAGTTCCGAGAAAGTCTAAACATAATCCCCACTTCTCCCTCCTGGCATTTTCCATGTGGGAGATATAGCAGGATGTATATTGGTTTTAAGGACCTGTCCCCGGACAGTGTGGGCAGAAAAATTCCTGGCTCCTTGAATGCCGTTCCTGGAGACACTGCGATCAATGAGGGAGATATGTCAAGATGTGTGTTGGTTTTGAGGACGTCTCTCTGGAGAGTCTTAGCAAAGAGGTGACACGGATAATCAGAGCAATTCTCAGAGACACTGAGACCAAGCTCCACAATTCTCTCCTGGCACTTTCCCTGTAGGAGATACCGCAAGACGTTTCTGTATATTGGGCACAGCACTCTGCAGGGTGTTAGCAGAGACTTTCCCGGGAGAGTGAAACCCTATGTCAGAGCCACTGAGAAGAAGCCCCAATGTTCCCTCCAGGCACTTTCAGTGTGGGTGCCTTCTCCACATGGTTCCTGGTTTCACTGCAGCTCTGAAGAGAATGTTAGCAAAGAGGTAACCGGGACACTGAAAACAGTACTCAAAGACAGGGAGAGCAAGCTCTACATTACCCTCTTGGCACTTTGGATGTGGGACATACAGCGAGATGTTTGCTGCTTTTGCGTTTGGCTGTTGGGAGATTTACAGCACAAAGATATCTAGTTAATTTGAAGCAGTTCCGAGAAAGTCTAAACATAATCCCCACTTCTCCCTCCTGGCATTTTCCATGTGGGAGATATAGCAGGATGTATATTGGTTTTAAGGACCTGTCCCCGGACAGTGTGGGCAGAAAAATTCCTGGCTCCTTGAATGCCGTTCCTGGAGACACTGCGATCAATGAGGGAGATATATCAAGATGTGTGTTGGTTTTGAGGACGTCTCTCTGGAGAGTCTTAGCAAAGAGGTGACACGGATAATCAGAGCAATTCTCAGAGACACTGAGACCAAGCTCGAAAATTCCTCCTGGCACTTTCCCTGTAGGAGATACCGCAAGACGTTTCTGTATATTGGGCACAGCGCTCTGCAGGGTGTTAGCAGAGACTTTCGCGGGACAGTGAAACCCTATGTCAGAGCCACTGAGAAGAAGCCCCAATGTTCCCTCCAGGCACTTTCAGTGTGGGTGCCTTCTCCACGTGGTTCCTGGTTTCACTGCAGCTCTGAAGAGAATGTTAGCAAAGAGGTAACCGGGACACTGAAAACAGTACTCAAAGACAGGGAGAGCAAGCTCTCTCTTGGCACTTTGGATGTGGGACATACAGCGAGATGTTTGCTGCTTTTGTGTTTGGCTGTTGGGAGATTTACAGCACAAAGATATCTAGTTGATTTGAAGCAGTTCCGAGAAAGTCTAAGCATAATCCCCACTTTCCCCTCCTGGCACTTTCCATGTGGGAGATATAGCAGGATGTATATCGGTTTTGAGGACAACTCAGTGGACAGTGTAGGGAGAAAAGGTCCTGGCTCATTGAATGCCGTTCCTGGAGACACTGCGATCAATGTGGGAGATATGTCAAGATGTGTGTTGGTTTTGAGGACGTCTCTCTGGAGAGTCTTAGCAAAGAGGTGACACGGAGAATCAGAGCAATTCTCAGAGACACTGAGACCAAGCTCCACAATTCCTCCTGGCACTTTCCCTGTAGGAGATACCGCAAGACGTTTCTGTATATTGGGCACAGCGCTCTTCAGGGTGTTAGCAGAGACTTTCCCGGGACAGTGAAACCCTATGTCAGAGCCACTGAGAAGAAGCCCCAATGTTCCCTCCAGGCACTTTCAGTGTGGGTGCCTTCTCCACGTGGTTCCTGGTTTCACTGCAGCTCTGAAGAGAATGTTAGCAAAGAGGTAACCGGGACACTGAAAACAGTACTCAAAGACAGGGAGAGCAAGCTCTACATTACCCTCTTGGCACTTTCGATGTGGGATATACAGCGAGATGTTTGCTGCTTTTGCGTTTGGCTGTTGGGAGATTTACAGCACAAAGATATCTAGTTGATTTGACGCAGTTCCGAGAAAGTCTAAGCATAATCCCCACTTTTCCCTCCTGGCACTTTCCATGTGGGAGATATAGCAGGATGTATATTGGTTTTAAGGAACTGTCCCCGGACAGTGTGGGCAGAAAAATTCCTGGCTCCTTGAATGCCGTTCCTGGAGACACTGCGATCAATGAGGGAGATATGTCAAGATGTGTGTTGGTTTTGAGGACGTCTCTCTGGAGAGTCTTAGCAAAGAGGTCACACGGATAATCAGAGCAATTCTCAGAGACACTGAGACCAAGCTCGAAAATTCCTCCTGGCACTTTCCCTGTAGGAGGTACCGCAAGACGTTTCTGTATATTGGGCACAGCGCTCTGCAGGGTGTTAGCAGAGACTTTCGCGGGACAGTGAAACCCTATGTCAGAGACACTGAGAAGAAGCCCCAATGTTCCCTCCAGGCACTTTCAGTGCGGATGCCTTCTCCACGTGGTTCCTGGTTTCACTGCAGCTCTGAAGAGAATGTTAGCAAAGAGGTAACCGGGACACTGAAAACAGTACTCAAAGACAGGGAGAGCAAGCTCTACATTACCCTCTTGGCACTTTCGATGTGGGATATACAGCGAGATGTTTGCTGCTTTTGCGTTTGGCTGTTGGGAGATTTACAGCACAAAGATATCTAGTTGATTTGAAGCAGTTCCGAGAAAGTCTAAACATAATCCCCACTTTTCCCTCCTGGCATTTTCCGTGTGGGAGATAAAGCAGGATGTATATTGGTTTTAAGGAACTGTCCCCGGACAGTGTGGGCAGAAAAATTCCTGGCTCCTTGAATGCCGTTCCTGGAGACACTGTGATCAATGAGGGAGATATGTCAAGATGTGTGTTGGTTTTGAGGACGTCTCTCTGGAGAGTCTTAGCAAAGAGGTGACACGGATAATCAGAGTAATTCTCAGAGACACTGAGACCAAGCTCCACAATTCCTCCTGGCACTTTCCCTGTAGGAGATACCGCAAGACGTTTCTGTATATTGGGCATAGCGCTCTGCATGGTGTTAGCAGAGACTTTCCCGGGACAGTGAAACCCTATGTCAGAGCCACTGAGAAGAAGCCCCAATGTTCCCTCCAGGCACTTTCAGTGTGGGTGCCTTCTCCACGTGGTTCCTGGTTTCACTGCAGCTCTGAAGAGAATGTTAGCAAAGAGGTAACCGGGACAGTGAAAACAGTACTCAAAGACAGGGAGAGCAAGCTCTCTCTTGGCACTTTGGATGTGGGACATACAGCGAGATGTTTGCTGCTTTTGCGTTTGGCTGTTGGGAGATTTACAGCACAAAGATATCTAGTTGATTTGAAGCAGTTCTGAGAAAGTCTAAGCATAATCCCCACTTTCCCCTCCTGGCACTTTCCATGTGGGAGATATAGCAGGATGTATATCGGTTTTGAGGACAACTCAGTGGACAGTGTAGGGAGAAAAGTTCCTGGCTCCTTGAATGCCGTTCCTGGAGACACTGCGATCAATGTGGGAGATATGTCAAGATGTGTGTTGGTTTTGAGGACGTCTCTCTGGAGAGTCTTAGCAAAGAGGTGACACGGATAATCAGAGCAATTCTCAGAGACACTGAGACCAAGCTCGACAATTCCTCCTGGCACTTTCCCTGTAGGAGATACCGCAAGACGTTTCTGTATATTGGGCACAGCGCTCTGCAGGGTGTTAGCAGAGACTTTCGCGGGACAGTGAAACCCTATGTCAGAGCCACTGAGAAGAAGCCCCAATGTTCCCTCCAGGCACTTTCAGTGTGGGTGCCTTCTCCACGTGGTTCCTGGTTTCACTGCAGCTCTGAAGAGAATGTTAGCAAAGAGGTAACCGGGACACTGAAAACAGTACTCAAAGACAGGGAGAGCAAGCTCTACATTACCCTCTTGGCACTTTCGATGTGGGACATACAGCGAGATGTTTGCTGCTTTTGCGTTTGGCTGTTGGGAGATTTACAGCACAAAGATATCTAGTTGATTTGAAGCAGTTCCGAGAAAGTCTAAACATAATCCCCACTTTTCCCTCCTGGCATTTTCCATGTGGGAGATATAGCAGGATGTATATTGGTTTTAAGGAACTGTCCCCGGACAGTGTGGGCAGAAAAGTTCCTGGCTCCTTGAATGCCGTTCCTGGAGACACTGTGATCAATGAGGGAGATATGTCAAGATGTGTGTTGGTTTTGAGGACGTCTCTCTGGAGAGTCTTAGCAAAGAGGTCACACGGATAATCACAGCAATTCTCAGAGACACTGAGAACTAGCTTCACAATTCCTCCTGGCACTTTCCCTGTAGGAGATACCGCAAGACGTTTCTGTATATTGGGCACAGCGCCCTGCAGGGTGTTAGCAGAGACTTTCGCGGGACAGTGAAACCCTATGTCAGAGCCACTGAGAAGAAGCCCCAACGTTCCTTCCAGTCATTTTCAGTGTGGGTGCCTTCTCCACATGGTTCCTGGTTTCACTGCAGCTCTGAAGAGAATGTTAGCAAAGAGGTAACCGGGACAGTGAAAACAGTACTCAAAGACAGGGAGATCAAGCTCTACATTACTCTCTTGGCAATTTTGATGCGGGACATACAGCGAGATGTTTGCTGCTTTTACATTTGGCTGTTGGGAGATTTACAGCACAAAGATATCTAGTTGATTTGAAGCAGTTCCGAGAAAGTCTAAACATAATCCCCACTTTTCCCTCCTGGCATTTTCCATGTGGGAGATATAGCAGGATGTATATTGGTTTTGATGACAACTCAATGGACAGTGTGGGCAGAAAAGTTCCTGGCTCCTTGAATGCCGTTTCTGGAGACACTGCGATCAATGAGGGAGATATGTCAAGATGTGTGTTGGTTTTGAGGACGTCTCTCTGGAGAGTCTTAGCAAAGAGGTGACACGGATAATCAGAGCAATTCTCAGAGACACTGAGACCAAGCTCCACAATTCTCTCCTGGCACTTTCCCTGTAGGAGATACCGCAAGACGTTTCTGTATATTTGGCACAGCACTCTGCAGGGTGTTAGCAGAGACTTTCCCGGGAGAGTGAAACCCTATGTCAGAGCCACTGAGAAGAAGCCCCAATGTTCCCTCCAGGCACTTTCAGTGTGGGTGCCTTCTCCACGTGGTTCCTGGTTTCACTGCAGCTCTGAAGAGAATGTTAGCAAAGAGGTAACCGGGACACTGAAAACAGTACTCAAAGACAGGGAGAGCAAGCTCTACATTACCCTCTTGGCACTTTGGATGTGGGACATACAGCGAGATGTTTGCTGCTTTTGCGTTTGGCTGTTGGGAGATTTACAGCACAAAGATATCTAGTTAATTTGAAGCAGTTCCGAGAAAGTCTAAACATAATCCCCACTTCTCCCTCCTGGCATTTTCCATGTGGGAGATATAGCAGGATGTATATTGGTTTTAAGGACCTGTCCCCGGACAGTGTGGGCAGAAAAATTCCTGGCTCCTTGAATGCCGTTCCTGGAGACACTGCGATCAATGAGGGAGATATGTCAAGATGTGTGTTGGTTTTGAGGACGTCTCTCTGGAGAGTCTTAGCAAAGAGGTGACACGGATAATCAGAGCAATTCTCAGAGACACTGAGACCAAGCTCGAAAATTCCTCCTGGCACTTTCCCTGTAGGAGGTACCGCAAGACGTTTCTGTATATTGGGCACAGCGCTCTGCAGGGTGTTAGCAGAGACTTTCGCGGGACAGTGAAACCCTATGTCAGAGCCACTGAGAAGAAGCCCCAATGTTCCCTCCAGGCACTTTCAGTGTGGGTGCCTTCTCCACGTGGTTCCTGGTTTCACTGCAGCTCTGAAGAGAATGTTAGCAAAGAGGTAACCGGGACACTGAAAACAGTACTCAAAGACAGGGAGAGCAAGTTCTCTCTTGGCACTTTGGATGTGGGACATACAGCGAGATGTTTGCTGCTTTTGCGTTTGGCTGTTGGGAGATTTACAGCACAAAGATATCTAGTTGATTTGAAGCAGTTCCGAGAAAGTCTAAGCATAATCCCCACTTTCCCCTCCTGGCACTTTCCATGTGGGAGATATAGCAGGATGTATATCGGTTTTGAGGACAACTCAGTGGACAGTGTAGGGAGAAAAGGTCCTGGCTCATTGAATGCCGTTCCTGGAGACACTGCGATCAATGTGGGAGATATGTCAAGATGTGTGTTGGTTTTGAGGACGTCTCTCTGGAGAGTCTTAGCAAAGAGGTGACACGGAGAATCAGAGCAATTCTCAGAGACACTGAGACCAAGCTCCACAATTCCTCCTGGCACTTTCCCTGTAGGAGATACCGCAAGACGTTTCTGTATATTGGGCACAGCGCTCTTCAGGGTGTTAGCAGAGACTTTCCCGGGACAGTGAAACCCTATGTCAGAGCCACTGAGAAGAAGCCCCAATGTTCCCTCCAGGCACTTTCAGTGTGGGTGCCTTCTCCACGTGGTTCCTGGTTTCACTGCAGCTCTGAAGAGAATGTTAGCAAAGAGGTAACCGGGACACTGAAAACAGTACTCAAAGACAGGGAGAGCAAGCTCTACATTACCCTCTTGGCACTTTGGATGTGGGATATACAGCGAGATGTTTGCTGCTTTTGCGTTTGGCTGTTGGGAGATTTACAGCACAAAGATATCTAGTTGATTTGACGCAGTTCCGAGAAAGTCTAAGCATAATCCCCACTTTCCCCTCCTGGCACTTTCCATGTGGGAGATATAGCAGGATGTATATTGGTTTTGAGGACAACTCAGTGGACAGTGTAGGGAGAAAAGTTCCTGGCTCCTTGAATGCCGTTCCTGGAGACACTGCGATCAATGTGGGAGATATGTCAAGATGTGTGTTGGTTTTGAGGACGTCTCTCTGGAGAGTCTTAGCAAAGAGGTCACACGGATAATCAGAGCAATTCTCAGAGACACTGAGACCAAGCTCCACAATTCTCTCCTGGCACTTTCCCTGTAGGAGATACCGCAAGACGTTTCTGTATATTGGGCACAGCGCTCTGCAGGGTGTTAGCAGAGACTTTCCCGGGACAGTGAAACCCTATGTCAGAGACACTGAGAAGAAGCCCCAATGTTCCCTCCAGGCACTTTCAGTGTGGGTGCCTTCTCCACGTGGTTCCTGGTTTCACTGCAGCTCTGAAGAGAATGTTAGCAAAGACGTAACCGGGACACTGAAAACAGTACTCAAAGACAGGGAGAGCAAGCTCTACATTACACTCTTGGCACTTTGGATGTGGGACATACAGGGAGATGTTTGCTGCTTTTGCGTTTGGCTGTTGGGAGATTTACAGCACAAAGATATCTAGTTGATTTGAAGCAGTTCTGAGAAAGTCTAAGCATAATCCCCACTTTCCCCTCCTGGCACTTTCCATGTGGGAGATATAGCAGGATGTATATCGGTTTTGAGGACAACTCAGTGGACAGTGTAGGGAGAAAAGTTCCTGGCTCATTGAATGCCGTTTCTGGAGACACTGCGATCAATGTGGGAGATATGTCAAGATGTGTGTTGGTTTTGAGGACGTCTCTGTGGAGAGTCTTAGCAAAGAGGTGACACGGATAATCAGAGCAATTCTCAGAGACACTGAGACCAAGCTCCACAATTCCTCCTGGCACTTTCCCTGTAGGAGATACCGCAAGACGTTTCTGTATATTGGGCACAGCGCTCTGCAGGGTGTTAGCAGAGACTTTCCCGGGACAGTGAAACCCTATGTCAGAGCCACTGAGAAGAAGCCCCAATGTTCCCTCCAGGCACTTTCAGTGTGGGTGCCTTCTCCACGTGGTTCCTGGTTTCACTGCAGCTCTGAAGAGAATGTTAGCAAAGAGGTAACCGGGACACTGAAAACAGTACTCAAAGACAGGGAGAGCAAGCTCTCTCTTGGCACTTTGGATGTGGGACATACAGCGAGATGTTTGCTGCTTTTGCGTTTGGCTGTTGGGAGATTTACAGCACAAAGATATCTAGTTGATTTGAAGCAGTTCCGAGAAAGTCTAAACATAATCCCCACTTTTCCCTCCTGGCATTTTCCATGTGGGAGATATAGCAGGATGTATATTGGTTTTAAGGACCTGTCCCCGGACAGTGTGGGCAGAAAAATTCCTGGCTCCTTGAATGCCGTTCCTGGAGACACTGCGATCAATGAGGGAGATATGTCAAGATGTGTGTTGGTTTTGAGGACGTCTCTCTGGAGAGTCTTAGCAAAGAGGTGACACGGATAATCAGAGCAATTCTCAGAGACACTGAGACCAAGCTCCACAATTCTCTCCTGGCACTTTCCCTGTAGGAGATACCGCAAGACGTTTCTGTATATTGGGCACAGCGCTCTGCAGGGTGTTAGCAGAGACTTTCGCGGGACAGTGAAACCCTATGTCAGAGCCACTGAGAAGAAGCCCCAATGTTCCCTCCAGGCACTTTCAGTGTGGGTGCCTTCTCCACGTGGTTCCTGGTTTCACTGCAGCTCTGAAGAGAATGTTAGCAAAGAGGTAACCGGGACACTGAAAACAGTACTCAAAGACAGGGAGAGCAAGCTCTCTCTTGGCACTTTGGATGTGGGACATACAGCGAGATGTTTGCTGCTTTTGTGTTTGGCTGTTGGGAGATTTACAGCACAAAGATATCTAGTTGATTTGAAGCAGTTCCGAGAAAGTCTAAGCATAATCCCCACTTCTCCCTCCTGGCACTTTCCATGTGGGAGATATAGCAGGATGTATATCGGTTTTGAGGACAACTCAGTGGACAGTGTAGGGAGAAAAGGTCCTGGCTCATTGAATGCCGTTCCTGGAGACACTGCGATCAATGTGGGAGATATGTCAAGATGTGTGTTGGTTTTGAGGACGTCTCTCTGGAGAGTCTTAGCAAAGAGGTGACACGGAGAATCAGAGCAATTCTCAGAGACACTGAGACCAAGCTCCACAATTCCTCCTGGCACTTTCCGTGTAGGAGATACCGCAAGACGTTTCTGTATATTGGGCACAGCGCTCTTCAGGGTGTTAGCAGAGACTTTCCCGGGACAGTGAAACCCTATGTCAGAGCCACTGAGAAGAAGCCCCAATGTTCCCTCCAGGCACTTTCAGTGTGGGTGCCTTCTCCACGTGGTTCCTGGTTTCACTGCAGCTCTGAAGAGAATGTTAGCAAAGAGGTAACCGGGACACTGAAAACAGTACTCAAAGACAGGGAGAGCAAGCTCTACATTACCCTCTTGGCACTTTCGATGTGGGATATACAGCGAGATGTTTGCTGCTTTTACGTTTGGCTGTTGGGAGATTTACAGCACAAAGATATCTAGTTGATTTGAAGCAGTTCCGAGAAAGTCTAAGCATAATCCCCACTTTCCCCTCCTGGCACTTTCCATGTGGGAGATATAGCAGGATGTATATTGGTTTTGAGGACAACTCAGTGGACAGTGTAGGGAGAAAAGTTCCTGGCTCCTTGAATGCCGTTCCTGGAGACACTGCGATCAATGTGGGAGATATGTCAAGATGTGTGTTGGTTTTGAGGACGTCTCTCTGGAGAGTCTTAGCAAAGACGTCACACGGATAATCAGAGCAATTCTCAGAGACACTGAGACCAAGCTCGAAAATTCCTCCTGGCACTTTCCCTGTAGGAGGTACCGCAAGACGTTTCTGTATATTGGGCACAGCGCTCTGCAGGGTGTTAGCAGAGACTTTCGCGGGACAGTGAAACCCTATGTCAGAGACACTGAGAAGAAGCCCCAATGTTCCCTCCAGGCACTTTCAGTGCGGATGCCTTCTCCACGTGGTTCCTGGTTTCACTGCAGCTCTGAAGAGAATGTTAGCAAAGAGGTAACCGGGACACTGAAAACAGTACTCAAAGACAGGGAGAGCAAGCTCTACATTACCCTCTTGGCACTTTCGATGTGGGATATACAGCGAGATGTTTGCTGCTTTTGCGTTTGGCTGTTGGGAGATTTACAGCACAAAGATATCTAGTTGATTTGAAGCAGTTCCGAGAAAGTCTAAACATAATCCCCACTTTTCCCTCCTGGCATTTTCCGTGTGGGAGATAAAGCAGGATGTATATTGGTTTTAAGGAACTGTCCCCGGACAGTGTGGGCAGAAAAATTCCTGGCTCCTTGAATGCCGTTCCTGGAGACACTGTGATCAATGAGGGAGATATGTCAAGATGTGTGTTGGTTTTGAGGACGTCTCTCTGGAGAGTCTTAGCAAAGAGGTGACACGGATAATCAGAGTAATTCTCAGAGACACTGAGACCAAGCTCCACAATTCCTCCTGGCACTTTCCCTGTAGGAGATACCGCAAGACGTTTCTGTATATTGGGCATAGCGCTCTGCATGGTGTTAGCAGAGACTTTCCCGGGACAGTGAAACCCTATGTCAGAGCCACTGAGAAGAAGCCCCAATGTTCCCTCCAGGCACTTTCAGTGTGGGTGCCTTCTCCACGTGGTTCCTGGTTTCACTGCAGCTCTGAAGAGAATGTTAGCAAAGAGGTAACCGGGACAGTGAAAACAGTACTCAAAGACAGGGAGAGCAAGCTCTCTCTTGGCACTTTGGATGTGGGACATACAGCGAGATGTTTGCTGCTTTTGCGTTTGGCTGTTGGGAGATTTACAGCACAAAGATATCTAGTTGATTTGAAGCAGTTCTGAGAAAGTCTAAGCATAATCCCCACTTTCCCCTCCTGGCACTTTCCATGTGGGAGATATAGCAGGATGTATATCGGTTTTGAGGACAACTCAGTGGACAGTGTAGGGAGAAAAGTTCCTGGCTCCTTGAATGCCGTTCCTGGAGACACTGCGATCAATGTGGGAGATATGTCAAGATGTGTGTTGGTTTTGAGGACGTCTCTCTGGAGAGTCTTAGCAAAGAGGTGACACGGATAATCAGAGCAATTCTCAGAGACACTGAGACCAAGCTCGACAATTCCTCCTGGCACTTTCCCTGTAGGAGATACCGCAAGACGTTTCTGTATATTGGGCACAGCGCTCTGCAGGGTGTTAGCAGAGACTTTCGCGGGACAGTGAAACCCTATGTCAGAGCCACTGAGAAGAAGCCCCAATGTTCCCTCCAGGCACTTTCAGTGTGGGTGCCTTC
Organism: Larus michahellis; assembly: GCF_964199755.1. Lineage (NCBI taxonomy): Eukaryota > Metazoa > Chordata > Aves > Charadriiformes > Laridae > Larus > Larus michahellis. The sequence continues at coordinate 25,474 of NC_133906.1, read as the reverse complement.
TCCACGTGGTTCCTGGTTTCACTGCAGCTCTGAAGAGAATGTTAGCAAAGAGGTAACCGGGACACTGAAAACAGTACTCAAAGACAGGGAGAGCAAGCTCTACATTACCCTCTTGGCACTTTCGATGTGGGACATACAGCGAGATGTTTGCTGCTTTTGCGTTTGGCTGTTGGGAGATTTACAGCACAAAGATATCTAGTTGATTTGAAGCAGTTCCGAGAAAGTCTAAACATAATCCCCACTTTTCCCTCCTGGCATTTTCCATGTGGGAGATATAGCAGGATGTATATTGGTTTTAAGGAACTGTCCCCGGACAGTGTGGGCTGAAAAGTTCCTGGCTCCTTGAATGCCGTTCCTGGAGACACTGTGATCAATGAGGGAGATATGTCAAGATGTGTGTTGGTTTTGAGGACGTCTCTCTGGAGAGTCTTAGCAAAGAGGTCACACGGATAATCACAGCAATTCTCAGAGACACTGAGAACTAGCTTCACAATTCCTCCTGGCACTTTCCCTGTAGGAGATACCGCAAGACGTTTCTGTATATTGGGCACAGCGCCCTGCAGGGTGTTAGCAGAGACTTTCGCGGGACAGTGAAACCCTATGTCAGAGCCACTGAGAAGAAGCCCCAACGTTCCTTCCAGTCATTTTCAGTGTGGGTGCCTTCTCCACATGGTTCCTGGTTTCACTGCAGCTCTGAAGAGAATGTTAGCAAAGAGGTAACCGGGACAGTGAAAACAGTACTCAAAGACAGGGAGATCAAGCTCTACATTACTCTCTTGGCAATTTTGATGCGGGACATACAGCGAGATGTTTGCTGCTTTTACATTTGGCTGTTGGGAGATTTACAGCACAAAGATATCTAGTTGATTTGAAGCAGTTCCGAGAAAGTCTAAACATAATCCCCACTTTTCCCTCCTGGCATTTTCCATGTGGGAGATATAGCAGGATGTATATTGGTTTTGATGACAACTCAATGGACAGTGTGGGCAGAAAAGTTCCTGGCTCCTTGAATGCCGTTTCTGGAGACACTGCGATCAATGAGGGAGATATGTCAAGATGTGTGTTGGTTTTGAGGACGTCTCTCTGGAGAGTCTTAGCAAAGAGGTGACACGGATAATCAGAGCAATTCTCAGAGACACTGAGACCAAGCTCCACAATTCTCTCCTGGCACTTTCCCTGTAGGAGATACCGCAAGACGTTTCTGTATATTTGGCACAGCACTCTGCAGGGTGTTAGCAGAGACTTTCCCGGGAGAGTGAAACCCTATGTCAGAGCCACTGAGAAGAAGCCCCAATGTTCCCTCCAGGCACTTTCAGTGTGGGTGCCTTCTCCACGTGGTTCCTGGTTTCACTGCAGCTCTGAAGAGAATGTTAGCAAAGAGGTAACCGGGACACTGAAAACAGTACTCAAAGACAGGGAGAGCAAGTTCTACATTACCCTCTTGGCACTTTGGATGTGGGACATACAGCGAGATGTTTGCTGCTTTTGCGTTTGGCTGTTGGGAGATTTACAGCACAAAGATATCTAGTTAATTTGAAGCAGTTCCGAGAAAGTCTAAACATAATCCCCACTTCTCCCTCCTGGCATTTTCCATGTGGGAGATATAGCAGGATGTATATTGGTTTTAAGGACCTGTCCCCGGACAGTGTGGGCAGAAAAATTCCTGGCTCCTTGAATGCCGTTCCTGGAGACACTGCGATCAATGAGGGAGATATGTCAAGATGTGTGTTGGTTTTGAGGACGTCTCTCTGGAGAGTCTTAGCAAAGAGGTGACACGGATAATCAGAGCAATTCTCAGAGACACTGAGACCAAGCTCGAAAATTCCTCCTGGCACTTTCCCTGTAGGAGATACCGCAAGACGTTTCTGTATATTGGGCACAGCGCTCTGCAGGGTGTTAGCAGAGACTTTCGCGGGACAGTGAAACCCTATGTCAGAGACACTGAGAAGAAGCCCCAATGTTCCCTCCAGGCACTTTCAGTGTGGGTGCCTTCTCCACGTGGTTCCTGGTTTCACTGCAGCTCTGAAGAGAATGTTAGCAAAGAGGTAACCGGGACACTGAAAACAGTACTCAAAGACAGGGAGAGCAAGTTCTCTCTTGGCACTTTGGATGTGGGACATACAGCGAGATGTTTGCTGCTTTTGCGTTTGGCTGTTGGGAGATTTACAGCACAAAGATATCTAGTTGATTTGAAGCAGTTCCGAGAAAGTCTAAGCATAATCCCCACTTTCCCCTCCTGGCACTTTCCATGTGGGAGATATAGCAGGATGTATATCGGTTTTGAGGACAACTCAGTGGACAGTGTAGGGAGAAAAGGTCCTGGCTCATTGAATGCCGTTCCTGGAGACACTGCGATCAATGTGGGAGATATGTCAAGATGTGTGTTGGTTTTGAGGACGTCTCTCTGGAGAGTCTTAGCAAAGAGGTGACACGGAGAATCAGAGCAATTCTCAGAGACACTGAGACCAAGCTCCACAATTCCTCCTGGCACTTTCCCTGTAGGAGATACCGCAAGACGTTTCTGTATATTGGGCACAGCGCTCTTCAGGGTGTTAGCAGAGACTTTCCCGGGACAGTGAAACCCTATGTCAGAGCCACTGAGAAGAAGCCCCAATGTTCCCTCCAGGCACTTTCAGTGTGGGTGCCTTCTCCACGTGGTTCCTGGTTTCACTGCAGCTCTGAAGAGAATGTTAGCAAAGAGGTAACCGGGACACTGAAAACAGTACTCAAAGACAGGGAGAGCAAGCTCTACATTACCCTCTTGGCACTTTGGATGTGGGATATACAGCGAGATGTTTGCTGCTTTTGCGTTTGGCTGTTGGGAGATTTACAGCACAAAGATATCTAGTTGATTTGACGCAGTTCCGAGAAAGTCTAAGCATAATCCCCACTTTCCCCTCCTGGCACTTTCCATGTGGGAGATATAGCAGGATGTATATTGGTTTTGAGGACAACTCAGTGGACAGTGTAGGGAGAAAAGTTCCTGGCTCCTTGAATGCCGTTCCTGGAGACACTGCGATCAATGTGGGAGATATGTCAAGATGTGTGTTGGTTTTGAGGACGTCTCTCTGGAGAGTCTTAGCAAAGAGGTCACACGGATAATCAGAGCAATTCTCAGAGACACTGAGACCAAGCTCCACAATTCTCTCCTGGCACTTTCCCTGTAGGAGATACCGCAAGACGTTTCTGTATATTGGGCACAGCGCTCTGCAGGGTGTTAGCAGAGACTTTCCCGGGACAGTGAAACCCTATGTCAGAGACACTGAGAAGAAGCCCCAATGTTCCCTCCAGGCACTTTCAGTGTGGGTGCCTTCTCCACGTGGTTCCTGGTTTCACTGCAGCTCTGAAGAGAATGTTAGCAAAGACGTAACCGGGACACTGAAAACAGTACTCAAAGACAGGGAGAGCAAGCTCTACATTACACTCTTGGCACTTTGGATGTGGGACATACAGGGAGATGTTTGCTGCTTTTGCGTTTGGCTGTTGGGAGATTTACAGCACAAAGATATCTAGTTGATTTGAAGCAGTTCTGAGAAAGTCTAAGCATAATCCCCACTTTCCCCTCCTGGCACTTTCCATGTGGGAGATATAGCAGGATGTATATCGGTTTTGAGGACAACTCAGTGGACAGTGTAGGGAGAAAAGTTCCTGGCTCATTGAATGCCGTTTCTGGAGACACTGCGATCAATGTGGGAGATATGTCAAGATGTGTGTTGGTTTTGAGGACGTCTCTGTGGAGAGTCTTAGCAAAGAGGTGACACGGATAATCAGAGCAATTCTCAGAGACACTGAGACCAAGCTCCACAATTCCTCCTGGCACTTTCCCTGTAGGAGATACCGCAAGACGTTTCTGTATATTGGGCACAGCGCTCTGCAGGGTGTTAGCAGAGACTTTCCCGGGACAGTGAAACCCTATGTCAGAGCCACTGAGAAGAAGCCCCAATGTTCCCTCCAGGCACTTTCAGTGTGGGTGCCTTCTCCACGTGGTTCCTGGTTTCACTGCAGCTCTGAAGAGAATGTTAGCAAAGAGGTAACCGGGACACTGAAAACAGTACTCAAAGACAGGGAGAGCAAGCTCTCTCTTGGCACTTTGGATGTGGGACATACAGCGAGATGTTTGCTGCTTTTGCGTTTGGCTGTTGGGAGATTTACAGCACAAAGATATCTAGTTGATTTGAAGCAGTTCCGAGAAAGTCTAAACATAATCCCCACTTTTCCCTCCTGGCATTTTCCATGTGGGAGATATAGCAGGATGTATATTGGTTTTAAGGACCTGTCCCCGGACAGTGTGGGCAGAAAAATTCCTGGCTCCTTGAATGCCGTTCCTGGAGACACTGCGATCAATGAGGGAGATATGTCAAGATGTGTGTTGGTTTTGAGGACGTCTCTCTGGAGAGTCTTAGCAAAGAGGTGACACGGATAATCAGAGCAATTCTCAGAGACACTGAGACCAAGCTCCACAATTCTCTCCTGGCACTTTCCCTGTAGGAGATACCGCAAGACGTTTCTGTATATTGGGCACAGCGCTCTGCAGGGTGTTAGCAGAGACTTTCGCGGGACAGTGAAACCCTATGTCAGAGCCACTGAGAAGAAGCCCCAATGTTCCCTCCAGGCACTTTCAGTGTGGGTGCCTTCTCCACGTGGTTCCTGGTTTCACTGCAGCTCTGAAGAGAATGTTAGCAAAGAGGTAACCGGGACACTGAAAACAGTACTCAAAGACAGGGAGAGCAAGCTCTCTCTTGGCACTTTGGATGTGGGACATACAGCGAGATGTTTGCTGCTTTTGTGTTTGGCTGTTGGGAGATTTACAGCACAAAGATATCTAGTTGATTTGAAGCAGTTCCGAGAAAGTCTAAGCATAATCCCCACTTCTCCCTCCTGGCACTTTCCATGTGGGAGATATAGCAGGATGTATATCGGTTTTGAGGACAACTCAGTGGACAGTGTAGGGAGAAAAGGTCCTGGCTCATTGAATGCCGTTCCTGGAGACACTGCGATCAATGTGGGAGATATGTCAAGATGTGTGTTGGTTTTGAGGACGTCTCTCTGGAGAGTCTTAGCAAAGAGGTGACACGGAGAATCAGAGCAATTCTCAGAGACACTGAGACCAAGCTCCACAATTCCTCCTGGCACTTTCCGTGTAGGAGATACCGCAAGACGTTTCTGTATATTGGGCACAGCGCTCTTCAGGGTGTTAGCAGAGACTTTCCCGGGACAGTGAAACCCTATGTCAGAGCCACTGAGAAGAAGCCCCAATGTTCCCTCCAGGCACTTTCAGTGTGGGTGCCTTCTCCACGTGGTTCCTGGTTTCACTGCAGCTCTGAAGAGAATGTTAGCAAAGAGGTAACCGGGACACTGAAAACAGTACTCAAAGACAGGGAGAGCAAGCTCTACATTACCCTCTTGGCACTTTCGATGTGGGATATACAGCGAGATGTTTGCTGCTTTTACGTTTGGCTGTTGGGAGATTTACAGCACAAAGATATCTAGTTGATTTGAAGCAGTTCCGAGAAAGTCTAAGCATAATCCCCACTTTCCCCTCCTGGCACTTTCCATGTGGGAGATATAGCAGGATGTATATTGGTTTTGAGGACAACTCAGTGGACAGTGTAGGGAGAAAAGTTCCTGGCTCCTTGAATGCCGTTCCTGGAGACACTGCGATCAATGTGGGAGATATGTCAAGATGTGTGTTGGTTTTGAGGAAGGCTCTCTGGAGTGTCTTAGCAAAGAGGTCACACGGATAATCAGAGCAATTCTCAGAGACACTGAGACCAAGCTCCACAATTCCTCCTGGCACTTTCCCTGTAGGAGATACCGCAAGACGTTTCTGTATATTGGGCACAGCGCTCTGCAGGGTGTTAGCAGAGACTTTCGCGGGACAGTGAAACCCTATGTCAGAGCCACTGAGAAGAAGCCCCAATGTTCCCTCCAGGCACTTTCAGTGTGGGTGCCTTCTCCACGTGGTTCCTGGTTTCACTGCAGCTCTGAAGAGAATGTTAGCAAAGACGTAACCGGGACACTGAAAACAGTACTCAAAGACAGGGAGAGCAAGCTCTCTCTTGGCACTTTGGATGTGGGACATACAGGGAGATGTTTGCTGCTTTTGCGTTTGGCTGTTGGGAGATTTACAGCACAAAGATATCTAGTTGATTTGAAGCAGTTCTGAGAAAGTCTAAGCATAATCCCCACTTTCCCCTCCTGGCACTTTCCATGTGGGAGATATAGCAGGATGTATATCGGTTTTGAGGACAACTCAGTGGACAGTGTAGGGAGAAAAGGTCCTGGCTCATTGAATGCCGTTCCTGGAGACACTGCGATCAATGTGGGAGATATGTCAAGATGTGTGTTGGTTTTGAGGACGTCTCTCTGGAGAGTCTTAGCAAAGAGGTGACACGGATAATCAGAGCAATTCTCAGAGACACTGAGACCAAGCTCGAAAATTCCTCCTGGCACTTTCCCTGTAGGAGATACCGCAAGACGTTTCTGTATATTGGGCACAGCGCTCTGCAGGGTGTTAGCAGAGACTTTCCCGGGACAGTGAAACCCTATGTCAGAGCCACTGAGAAGAAGCCCCAATGTTCCCTCCAGGCACTTTCAGTGTGGGTGCCTTCTCCACGTGGTTCCTGGTTTCACTGCAGCTCTGAAGAGAATGTTAGCAAAGACGTAACCGGGACACTGAAAACAGTACTCAAAGACAGGGAGAGCAAGCTCTACATTACCCTCTTGGCACTTTCGATGTGGGATATACAGCGAGATGTTTGCTGCTTTTGTGTTTGGCTGTTGGGAGATTTACAGCACAAAGATATCTAGTAGATTTGAAGCAGTTCCGAGAAAGTCTAAACATAATCCCCACGTTTCCCTCCTGGCATTTTCCATGTGGGAGATATAGCAGGATGTATATTGGTTTTAAGGAACTGTCCCCGGACAGTGTGGGCAGAAAAATTCCTGGCTCCTTGAATGCCGTTCCTGGAGACCCTGCGATCAATGAGGGAGATATGTCAAGATGTGTGTTGGTTTTGAGGACGTCTCTCTGGAGAGTCTTAGCAAAGAGGTGACACGGATAATCAGAGCAATTCTCAGAGACACTGAGACCAAGCTCCACAATTCCTCCTGGCACTTTCCCTGTAGGAGATACCGCAAGACGTTTCTGTATATTGGGCACAGCGCTCTGCAGGGTGTTAGCAGAGACTTTCGCGGGACAGTGAAACCCTATGTCAGAGACACTGAGAAGAAGCCCCAATGTTCCCTCCAGGCACTTTCAGTGCGGATGCCTTCTCCACGTGGTTCCTGGTTTCACTGCAGCTCTGAAGAGAATGTTAGCAAAGAGGTAACCGGGACACTGAAAACAGTACTCAAAGACAGGGAGAGCAAGCTCTACATTACCCTCTTGGCACTTTCGATGTGGGATATACAGCGAGATGTTTGCTGCTTTTGCGTTTGGCTGTTGGGAGATTTACAGCACAAAGATATCTAGTTGATTTGAAGCAGTTCCGAGAAAGTCTAAACATAATCCCCACTTTTCCCTCCTGGCATTTTCCGTGTGGGAGATAAAGCAGGATGTATATTGGTTTTAAGGAACTGTCCCCGGACAGTGTGGGCAGAAAAATTCCTGGCTCCTTGAATGCCGTTCCTGGAGACACTGTGATCAATGAGGGAGATATGTCAAGATGTGTGTTGGTTTTGAGGACGTCTCTCTGGAGAGTCTTAGCAAAGAGGTGACACGGATAATCAGAGTAATTCTCAGAGACACTGAGACCAAGCTCCACAATTCCTCCTGGCACTTTCCCTGTAGGAGATACCGCAAGACGTTTCTGTATATTGGGCATAGCGCTCTGCATGGTGTTAGCAGAGACTTTCCCGGGACAGTGAAACCCTATGTCAGAGCCACTGAGAAGAAGCCCCAATGTTCCCTCCAGGCACTTTCAGTGTGGGTGCCTTCTCCACGTGGTTCCTGGTTTCACTGCAGCTCTGAAGAGAATGTTAGCAAAGAGGTAACCGGGACACTGAAAACAGTACTCAAAGACAGGGAGAGCAAGCTCTCTCTTGGCACTTTGGATGTGGGACATACAGCGAGATGTTTGCTGCTTTTGCGTTTGGCTGTTGGGAGATTTACAGCACAAAGATATCTAGTTGATTTGAAGCAGTTCTGAGAAAGTCTAAGCATAATCCCCACTTTCCCCTCCTGGCACTTTCCATGTGGGAGATATAGCAGGATGTATATCGGTTTTGAGGACAACTCAGTGGACAGTGTAGGGAGAAAAGTTCCTGGCTCCTTGAATGCCGTTCCTGGAGACACTGCGATCAATGTGGGAGATATGTCAAGATGTGTGTTGGTTTTGAGGACGTCTCTCTGGAGAGTCTTAGCAAAGAGGTGACACGGATAATCAGAGCAATTCTCAGAGACACTGAGACCAAGCTCGACAATTCCTCCTGGCACTTTCCCTGTAGGAGATACCGCAAGACGTTTCTGTATATTGGGCACAGCGCTCTGCAGGGTGTTAGCAGAGACTTTCGCGGGACAGTGAAACCCTATGTCAGAGCCACTGAGAAGAAGCCCCAATGTTCCCTCCAGGCACTTTCAGTGTGGGTGCCTTCTCCACGTGGTTCCTGGTTTCACTGCAGCTCTGAAGAGAATGTTAGCAAAGAGGTAACCGGGACACTGAAAACAGTACTCAAAGACAGGGAGAGCAAGCTCTACATTACCCTCTTGGCACTTTCGATGTGGGACATACAGCGAGATGTTTGCTGCTTTTGCGTTTGGCTGTTGGGAGATTTACAGCACAAAGATATCTAGTTGATTTGAAGCAGTTCCGAGAAAGTCTAAACATAATCCCCACTTTTCCCTCCTGGCATTTTCCATGTGGGAGATATAGCAGGATGTATATTGGTTTTAAGGAACTGTCCCCGGACAGTGTGGGCAGAAAAGTTCCTGGCTCCTTGAATGCCGTTCCTGGAGACACTGTGATCAATGAGGGAGATATGTCAAGATGTGTGTTGGTTTTGAGGACGTCTCTCTGGAGAGTCTTAGCAAAGAGGTCACAGGGATAATCACAGCAATTCTCAGAGACACTGAGAACTAGCTTCACAATTCCTCCTGGCACTTTCCCTGTAGGAGATACCGCAAGACGTTTCTGTATATTGGGCACAGCGACCTGCAGGGTGTTAGCAGAGACTTTCGCGGGACAGTGAAACCCTATGTCAGAGCCACTGAGAAGAAGCCCCAACGTTCCTTCCAGTCATTTTCAGTGTGGGTGCCTTCTCCACATGGTTCCTGGTTTCACTGCAGCTCTGAAGAGAATGTTAGCAAAGAGGTAACCGGGACAGTGAAAACAGTACTCAAAGACAGGGAGAGCAAGCTCTACATTACTCTCTTGGCAATTTTGATGTGGGACATACAGCGAGATGTTTGCTGCTTTTACATTTGGCTGTTGGGAGATTTACAGCACAAAGATATCTAGTTGATTTGAAGCAGTTCCGAGAAAGTCTAAACATAATCCCCACTTTTCCCTCCTGGCATTTTCCATGTGGGAGATATAGCAGGATGTATATTGGTTTTGATGACAACTCAATGGACAGTGTGGGCAGAAAAGTTCCTGGCTCCTTGAATGCCGTTTCTGGAGACACTGCGATCAATGAGGGAGATATGTCAAGATGTGTGTTGGTTTTGAGGACGTCTCTCTGGAGAGTCTTAGCAAAGAGGTGACACGGATAATCAGAGCAATTCTCAGAGACACTGAGACCAAGATGGACAATTCCCTCCTGGCACTTTCCCTGTAGGAGATACCGCAAGACGTTTCTGTATATTGGGCACAGCGCTCTGCAGGGTGTTAGCAGAGACTTTCCCGGGACAGTGAAACCCGACATCAGAGACACTGAGAAGAAGCCGCAACGTTCCTTCCAGGCATTTTCAGTGTGGGTGCCTTCTCCACATGGTTCCTGGTTTCACTGCAGCTCTGAAGAGAATGTTAGCAAAGAGGTAACCGGGACAGTGAAAACAGTACTCAAAGACAGGGAGAGCAAGATCTCTCTTGGCACTTTGGATGTGGGACATACAGCGAGATGTTTGCTGCTTTTGCGTTTGGCTGTTGGGAGATTTACAGCACAAAGATATCTAGTTGCTTTGAAGCAGTTCTGAGAAAGTCTAAGCCTAATCCCCACTTTTCCCTCCTGGCACTTTCCATGTGGGAGATATAGCAGGATGTATATTGGTTTTAAGGAACTGTCCCCGGAGAGTGTGGGCAGAAAAGTTCCTCACTCCTTGAATGCCGTTTCTGGAGACACTGCGATCAATGTGGGAGATATGTCAAGATGTGTGTTGGTTTTGAGGACGTCTCTGTGGAGAGTCTTAGCAAAGAGGTCACACGGATAATCAGAGCAATTCTCAGAGACACTGAGAACAAGCTCCACAATTCCTCCTGCCACTTTCCCTGTAGGAGATACCGCAAGACGTTTCTGTATATTGGGCACAGCGCTCTGCAGGGTGTTAGCAGAGACTTTCCCGGGACAGTGAAACCCTATGTCAGAGACACTGAGAAGAAGCCCCAATGTTCCTTCCAGGCATTTTCAGTGTGGGTGCCTTCTCCACGTGGTTCCTGGTTTCACTGCAGCTCTGAAGAGAATGTTAGCAAAGAGGTAACCGGGACACTGAAAACAGTACTCAAAGACAGGGAGAGCAAGCTCTCTCTTGGCACTTTGGATGTGGGACATACAGCGAGATGTTTGCTGCTTTTACATTTGGCTGTTGGGAGATTTACAGCACAAAGATATCTTGTTCATTTGAAGCAGTTCCGAGAAAGTCTAAACATAATCCCCACTTTTCCCTCCTGGCACTTTCCATGTGGGAGATATAGCAGGATGTATATTGGTTTTGAGAACAACTTAATGGACAATGTAGGGAGAAAAGGTCCTGGCTCCTTGAATGCCGTTTCTGGAGACACTGCGATCAATGTGGGAGATATGTCAAGATGTGTGTTGGTTTTGAGGACGTCTCTCTGCAGAGTCTTAGCAAAGAGGTCACACGGATAATCAGAGCAATTCTCAGAGACACTGAGAACTAGCTCCACAATTCCTCCTGTCACTTTCCCTGTAGGAGATACCGCAAGATGTTTCTGTATATTGGGCACAGCGCTCTGCAGTGTGTTAGCAGAGACTTTCCTGGGACAGTGAAACCCGACATCAGAGACACTGAGAAGAAGCCGCAACGTTCCTTCCAGGCATTTTCAGTGTGGGTGCCTTCTCCACATGGTTCCTGGTTTCACTGCAGCTCTGAAGAGAATGTTAGCAAAGAGGTAACCGGGACACTGAAAACAGTACTCAAAGACAGGGAGAGCAAGCTCTACATTACTCTCTTGGCACTTTGGATGTGGGACATACAGCGAGATGTTTGCTGCTTTTACATTTGGCTATTGGGAGATTTACAGCACAAAGATATCTAGTTGATTTGAAGCAGTTCCGAGAAAGTCTAAACATAATCCCCACTTTTCCCTCCTGGCACTTTCCATGTGGGAGATATAGCAGGATATATATTGGTTTTAAGGAACTGTCCCCGGAGAGTGTGGGCAGAAAAGTTCCTGGCTCCTTGAATGCCGTTTCTGGAGACACTGCGATCAATGTGGGAGATATGTCAAGATGTGTGTTGGTTTTGAGGAAGGCTCTCTGGAGTGTCTTAGCAAAGAGGTCACACGGATAATCAGAGCAATTCTCAGAGACACTGAGAACTAGCTCCACAATTCCTCCTGGCACTTTCCCTGTAGGAGATACCGCAAGATGTTTCTGTATATTGGGCACAGCGCTCTGCAGTGTGTTATCAGAGACTTTCCCGGGACAGTGAAACCCTATGTCAGAGACACTGAGAAGAAGCCCCAATGTTCCTTCCAGTCATTTTCAGTGTGGGTGCCTTCTCCACGTGGTTCCTGGTTTCACTGCAGCTCTGAAGAGAATGTTAGCAAAGAGGTAACCGGGACAGTGAAAACAGTACTCAAAGACAGGGAGAGCAAGGTCTCTCTTGGCACTTTGGATGTGGGACATACAGCGAGATGTTTGCTGCTTTTACATTTGGCTATTGGGAGATTTACAGCACAAAGATATCTAGTTGATTTGAAGCAGTTCCGAGAAAGTCTAAACATAATCCCCACTTTTCCCTCCTGGCACTTTCCATGTGGGAGATATAGCAGGATGTATATTGGTTTTGAGAACAACTTAATGGACAATGTAGGCAGAAAAGGTCCTGGCTCCTTGAATGCCGTTTCTGGAGACACTGCGATCAATGTGGGAGATATGTCAAGATGTGTGTTTGTTTTGAGGACGTCTCTCTGGAGAGTCTTAGCAAAGAGGAGACACGGATAATCAGAGCAATTCTCAGAGACACTGAGAACTAGCTCCACAATTCCTCCTGGCACTTTCCCTGTAGGAGATACCGCAAGATGTTTCTGTATATTGGGCACAGCGCTCTGCAGGGTGTTAGCAGAGACTTTCCCGGGACAGTGAAACCCGACATCAGAGATACTGAGAAGAAGCCCCAACGTTCCTTCCAGGCATTTTCAGTGTGGGTGCCTTCTCCACATGGTTCCTGGTTTCACTGCAGCTCTGAAGAGAATCTTAGCAAAGAGGTAACCGGGACAGTGAAAACAGTACTCAAAGACAGGGAGAGCAAGATCTACATTACTCTCTTGGCACTTTGGATGTGGGACATACAGCGAGATGTTTGCTGCTTTTACATTTGGCTGTTGGGAGATTTACAGCACAAAGATATCTAGTTGCTTTGAAGCAGTTCCGAGAAAGTCTAAACATAATCCCCACTTCTCCCTCCTGGCACTTTCCATGTGGGAGATATAGCAGGATGTATATTGGTTTTGAGGACAACTTAATGGACAATGTAGGCAGAAAAGTTCCTGGCTCCTTGAATGCCGTTTCTGGAGACACTGCGATCAATGTGGGAGATATGTCAAGATGTGTGTTGGTTTTGAGGACGGCTCTCTGGAGAGTCTTAGCAAAGAGGTCACACGGATAATCAGAGCAATTCTCAGAGACACTGAGAACTAGCTCCACAATTCCTCCTGGCACTTTCCCTGTAGGAGATACCGCAAGACGTTTCTGTATATTGGGCACAGCGCTCTGCAGGGTGTTAGCAGAGACTTTCCCGGGACAGTGAAACCCGACATCAGAGACACTGAGAAGAAGCCGCAACGTTCCTTCCAGGCATTTTCAGTGTGGGTGCCTTCTCCACATGGTTCCTGGTTTCACTGAAGCTCTGAAGAGAATGTTAGCAAAGAGGTAACCGGGACAGTGAAAACAGTACTCAAAGACAGGGAGAGCAAGCTCTACATTACTCTCTTGGCACTTTGGATGTGGGACATACAGCGAGATGTTTGCTGCTTTTACATTTGGCTGTTGGGAGATTTACAGCACAAAGATATCTAGTTGATTTGAAGCAGTTCCGAGAAAGTCTAAACATAATCCCCACTTCTCCCTCCTGGCACTTTCCATGTGGGAGATATAGCAGGATGTATATTGGTTTTGAGAACAACTTAATGGACAATGTAGGCAGAAAAGTTCCTGGCTCCTTGAATGCCGTTTCTGGAGACACTGCGATCAATGTGGGAGGTATGTCAAGATGTGTGTTGGTTTTGAGGACGTCTCTCTGGAGAGTCTTAGCAAAGAGGTCACACGGATAATCAGAGCAATTCTCAGAGACACTGAGACCAAGCTCCACAATTCCTCCTGCCACTTTCCCTGTAGGAGATACCGCAAGATGTTTCTGTATATTGGGCACAGCGCTCTGCAGTGTGTTATCAGAGACTTTCCTGGGACAGTGAAACCCGACATCAGAGACACTGAGAAGAAGCCGCAACGTTCCTTCCAGGCATTTTCAGTGTGGGTGCATTCTCCACGTGGTTCCTGGTTTCACTGCAGCTCTGAAGAGAATGTTAGCAAAGAGGTAACCGGGACACTGAAAACAGTACTCAAAGACAGGGAGAGCAAGCTCTCTCTTGGCACTTTGGATGTGGGACATACAGCGAGATGTTTGCTGCTTTTACATTTGGCTGTTGGGAGATTTACAGCACAAAGATATCTAGTTAATTTGAAGCAGTTCCGAGAAAGTCTAAACATAATCCCCACTTCTCCCTCCTGGCACTTTCCATGTGGGAGATATAGCAGGATGTATATTGGTTTTGAGAACAACTTAATGGACAATGTAGGGAGAAAAGGTCCTGGCTCCTTGAATGCCATTTCTGGAGACACTGCGATCAAAGTGGGAGGTATGTCAAGATGTGTGTTGGTTTTGAGAACGTCTCTCTGGAGAGTCTTAGCAAAGAGGTCACACGGATAATCAGAGCAATTCTCAGAGACACTGAGAACTAGCTCCACAATTCCTCCTGGCACTTTCCCTGTAGGAGATACCGCAAGACGTTTCTGTATATTGGGCACAGCGCTCTGCAGTGTGTTAGCAGAGACTTTCCCGGGACAGTGAAACCGTATGTCAGAGACACTGAGAAGAAGCCCCAATGTTCCCTCCAGGCACTTTCAGTGTGGGTGCCTTCTCCACGTGGTTCCTGGTTTCACTGCAGCTCTGAAGAGAATGTTAGCAAAGAGGTAACCGGGACAGTGAAAACAGTACTCAAAGACAGGGAGAGCAAGCTCTCTCTTGGCACTTTGGATGTGGGACATACAGCGAGATGTTTGCTGCTTTTACATTTGGCTGTTGGGAGATTTACAGCACAAAGATATCTAGTTGCTTTGAAGCAGTTCCGAGAAAGTCTAAACATAATCCCCACTTTTCCCTCCTGGCACTTTCCATGTGGGAGATATAGCAGGATGTATATTGGTTTTGAGAACAACTTAATGGACAATGTAGGCAGAAAAGTTCCTGGCTCCTTGAATGCCGTTTCTGGAGACACTGCGATCAATGTGGGAGATATGTCAAGATGTGTGTTGGTTTTGAGGAAGGCTCTCTGGAGAGTCTTAGCAAAGAGGTCACATGGATAATCAGAGCAATTCTCAGAGACACTGAGACCAAGCTCCACAATTCCTCCTGGCACTTTCCCTGTAGGAGATACCGCAAGACGTTTCTGTATATTGGGCACAGCGCTCTGCAGGGTGTTAGCAGAGACTTTCCCGGGACAGTGAAACCCTATGTCAGAGACACTGAGAAGAAGCCCCAATGTTCCCTCCAGGCACTTTCAGTGTGGGTGCCTTCTCCACATGGTTCCTGGTTTCACTGCAGCTCTGAAGAGAATGTTAGCAAAGAGGTAACCGGGACACTGAAAACAGTACTCAAAGACAGGGAGAGCAAGATCTCTCTTGGGACTTTGGATGTGGGACATACAGCGAGATGTTTGCTGCTTTTACATTTGGCTGTTAGGAGATTTACAGCACAAAGATATCTTGTTCATTTGAAGCAGTTCCGAGAAAGTCTAAACATAATCCCCACTTTTCCCTCCTGGCACTTTCCATGTGGGAGATATAGCAGGATGTATATTGGTTTTAAGGAACTGTCCCCGGAGAGTGTGGGCAGAAAAGTTCCTGGCTCCTTGAATGCCGTTTCTGGAGACACTGCGATCAATGTGGGAGATATGTCAAGATGTGTGTTGGTTTTGAGGACGTCTCTCTGGAGAGTCTTAGCAAAGAGGTCACACGGATAATCAGAGCAATTCTCAGAGACACTGAGAACTAGCTCCACAATTCCTCCTGGCACTTTCCCTGTAGGAGATACCGCAAGATGTTTCTGTATATTGGGCACAGCGCTCTGCAGTGTGTTAGCAGAGACTTTCCTGGGACAGTGAAACCCGACATCAGAGACACTGAGAAGAAGCCGCAACGTTCCTTCCAGGCATTTTCAGTGTGGGTGCCTTCTCCACGTGGTTCCTGGTTTCACTGCAGCTCTGAAGAGAATGTTAGCAAAGAGGTAACCGGGACACTGAAAACAGTACTCAAAGACAGGGAGAGCAAGGTCTCTCTTGGCACTTTGGATGTGGGACATACAGCGAGATGTTTGCTGCTTTTACATTTGGCTGTTGGGAGATTTACAGCACAAAGATATCTAGTTGCTTTGAAGCAGTTCCGAGAAAGTCTAAACATAATCCCCACTTTTCCCTCCTGGCACTTTCCATGTGGGAGATATAGCAGGATGTATATTGGTTTTGAGAACAACTTAATGGACAATGTAGGGAGAAAAGGTCCTGGCTCCTTGAATGCCGTTTCTGGAGACACTGCGATCAATGTGGGAGATATGTCAAGATGTGTGTTGGTTTTGAGGAAGGCTCTCTGGAGTGTCTTAGCAAAGAGGTCACACGGATAATCAGAGCAATTCTCAGAGACACTGAGAACTAGCTCCACAATTCCTCCTGGCACTTTCCCTGTAGGAGATACCGCAAGATGTTTCTGTATATTGGGCACAGCGCTCTGCAGGGTGTTAGCAGAGACTTTCCCGGGACAGTGAAACCCTATGTCAGAGACACTGAGAAGAAGCCCCAATGTTCCTTCCAGTCATTTTCAGTGTGGGTGCCTTCTCCACGTGGTTCCTGGTTTCACTGCAGCTCTGAAGAGAATGTTAGCAAAGAGGTAACCGGGACAGTGAAAACAGTACTCAAAGACAGGGAGAGCAAGGTCTCTCTTGGCACTTTGGATGTGGGACATACAGCGAGATGTTTGCTGCTTTTACATTTGGCTATTGGGAGATTTACAGCACAAAGATATCTAGTTGATTTGAAGCAGTTCCGAGAAAGTCTAAACATAATCCCCACTTTTCCCTCCTGGCACTTTCCATGTGGGAGATATAGCAGGATGTATATTGGTTTTGAGAACAACTTAATGGACAATGTAGGCAGAAAAGGTCCTGGCTCCTTTAATGCCGTTTCTGGAGACACTGCGATCAATGTGGGAGATATGTCAAGATGTGTGTTGGTTTTGAGGACGTCTCTCTGGAGAGTCTTAGCAAAGAGGTGACACGGATAATCAGAGCAATTCTCAGAGACACTGAGAACTAGCTCCACAATTCCTCCTGGCACTTTCCCTGTAGGAGATACCGCAAGATGTTTCTGTATATTGGGCACAGCGCTCTGCAGGGTGTTAGCAGAGACTTTCCCGGGACAGTGAAACCCGACATCAGAGATACTGAGAAGAAGCCGCAACGTTCCTTCCAGGCATTTTCAGTGTGGGTGCCTTCTCCACGTGGTTCCTGGTTTCACTGCAGCTCTGAAGAGAACGTTAGCAAAGAGGTAACCGGGACAGTGAAAACAGTACTCAAAGACAGGGAGAGCAAGATCTACATTACTCTCTTGGCACTTTGGATGTGGGACATACAGCGAGATGTTTGCTGCTTTTACATTTGGCTGTTGGGAGATTTACAGCACAAAGATATCTAGTTGCTTTGAAGCAGTTCCGAGAAAGTCTAAACATAATCCCCACTTCTCCCTCCTGGCACTTTCCATGTGGGAGATATAGCAGGATGTATATTGGTTTTGAGAACAACTTAATGGACAATGTAGGCAGAAAAGTTCCTGGCTCCTTGAATGCCGTTTCTGGAGACACTGCGATCAATGTGGGAGATATGTCAAGATGTGTGTTGGTTTTGAGGACGGCTCTCTGGAGAGTCTTAGCAAAGAGGTCACACGGATAATCAGAGCAAATCTCAGAGACACTGAGACCAAGCTCCACAATTCCTCCTGGCACTTTCCCTGTAGGAGATACCGCAAGATGTTTCTGTATATTGGGCACAGCGCTCTGCAGTGTGTTAGCAGAGACTTTCCCGGGACAGTGAAACCCGACATCAGAGACACTGAGAAGAAGCCGCAACGTTCCTTCCAGGCATTTTCAGTGTGGGTGCCTTCTCCACATGGTTCCTGGTTTCACTGCAGCTCTGAAGAGAATGTTAGCAAAGAGGTAACCGGGACAGTGAAAACAGTACTCAAAGACAGGGAGAGCAAGATCTACATTACTCTCTTGGCACTTTGGATGTGGGACATACAGCGAGATGTTTGCTGCTTTTACATTTGGCTATTCGGAGATTTACAGCACAAAGATATCTAGTTGATTTGAAGCAGTTCCGAGAAAGTCTAAACATAATCCCCACTTCTCCCTCCTGGCACTTTCCATGTGGGAGATATAGCAGGATGTATATTGGTTTTAAGGAACTGTCCCCGGAGAGTGTGGGCAGAAAAGGTCCTGGCTCCTTGAATGCCGTTTCTGGAGACACTGCGATCAATGTGGGAGATATGTCAAGATGTGTGTTGGTTTTGAGGACGTCTCTCTGGAGAGTCTTAGCAAAGAGGTCACACGGATAATCAGAGCAATTCTCAGAGACACTGAGAACTAGCTCCACAATTCCTCCTGGCACTTTCCCTGTAGGAGATACCGCAAGACGTTTCTGTATATTGGGCACAGCGCTCTGCAGGGTGTTAGCAGAGACTTTCCCGGGACAGTGAAACCCGACATCAGAGACACTGAGAAGAAGCCGCAACGTTCCTTCCAGGCATTTTCAGTGTGGGTGCCTTCTCCACATGGTTCCTGGTTTCACTGAAGCTCTGAAGAGAATGTTAGCAAAGAGGTAACCGGGACAGTGAAAACAGTACTCAAAGACAGGGAGAGCAAGATCTACATTACTCTCTTGGCACTTTGGATGTGGGACATACAGCGAGATGTTTGCTGCTTTTACATTTGGCTGTTGGGAGATTTACAGCACAAAGATATCTAGTTGATTTGAAGCAGTTCCGAGAAAGTCTAAACATAATCCCCACTTCTCCCTCCTGGCACTTTCCATGTGGGAGATATAGCAGGATGTATATTGGTTTTGAGAACAACTTAATGGACAATGTAGGCAGAAAAGTTCCTGGCTCCTTGAATGCCGTTTCTGGAGACACTGCGATCAATGTGGGAGGTATGTCAAGATGTGTGTTGGTTTTGAGGACGTCTCTCTGGAGAGTCTTAGCAAAGAGGTCACACGGATAATCAGAGCAATTCTCAGAGACACTGAGACCAAGCTCCACAATTTCTCCTGGCACTTTCCCTGTAGGAGATACCGCAAGATGTTTCTGTATATTGGGCACAGCGCTCTGTAGTGTGTTAGCAGAGACTTTCCTGGGACAGTGAAACCCGACATCAGAGACACTGAGAAGAAGCCGCAACGTTCCTTCCAGGCATTTTCAGTGTGGGTGCCTTCTCCACATGGTTCCTGGTTTCACTGCAGCTCTGAAGAGAATGTTAGCAAAGAGGTAACCGGGACACTGAAAACAGTACTCAAAGACAGGGAGAGCAAGCTCTACATTACTCTCTTGGCACTTTGGATGTGGGACATACAGCGAGATGTTTGCTGCTTTTACATTTGGCTGTTGGGAGATTTACAGCACAAAGATATCTAGTTGATTTGAAGCAGTTCCGAGAAAGTCTAAACATAATCCCCACTTCTCCCTCCTGGCACTTTCCATGTGGGAGATATAGCAGGATGTATATTGGTTTTGAGAACAACTTAATGGACAATGTAGGCAGAAAAGTTCCTGGCTCCTTGAATGCCGTTTCTGGAGACACTGCGATCAATGTGGGAGGTATGTCAAGATGTGTGTTGGTTTTGAGGACGTCTCTCTGGAGAGTCTTAGCAAAGAGGTCACACGGATAATCAGAGCAATTCTCAGAGACACTGAGACCAAGCTCCACAATTCCTCCTGCCACTTTCCCTGTAGGAGATACCGCAAGATGTTTCTGTATATTGGGCACAGCGCTCTGCAGTGTGTTATCAGAGACTTTCCTGGGACAGTGAAACCCGACATCAGAGACACTGAGAAGAAGCCGCAACGTTCCTTCCAGGCATTTTCAGTGTGGGTGCATTCTCCACGTGGTTCCTGGTTTCACTGCAGCTCTGAAGAGAATGTTAGCAAAGAGGTAACCGGGACACTGAAAACAGTACTCAAAGACAGGGAGAGCAAGCTCTCTCTTGGCACTTTGGATGTGGGACATACAGCGAGATGTTTGCTGCTTTTACATTTGGCTGTTGGGAGATTTACAGCACAAAGATATCTAGTTGATTTGAAGCAGTTCCGAGAAAGTCTAAACATAATCCCCACTTTTCCCTCCTGGCACTTTCCATGTGGGAGATATAGCAGGATGTATATTGGTTTTAAGGAACTGTCCCCGGAGAGTGTGGGCAGAAAAGTTCCTGGCTCCTTGAATGCCGTTTCTGGAGACACTGCGATCAATGTGGGAGATATGTCAAGATGTGTGTTGGTTTTGAGGACGGCTCTCTGGAGAGTCTTAGCAAAGAGGTCACACGGATAATCAGAGCAATTCTCAGAGACACTGAGAACTAGCTCCACAATTCCTCCTGGCACTTTCCCTGTAGGAGATACCGCAAGATGTTTCTGTATATTGGGCACAGCGCTCTGCAGTGTGTTAGCAGAGACTTTCCTGGGACAGTGAAACCTGACATCAGAGACAGGGAGAAGAAGCCGCAACGTTCCTTCCAGGCATTTTCAGTGTGGGTGCCTTCTCCACATGGTTCCTGGTTTCACTGAAGCTCTGAAGACAATGTTAGCAAAGAGGTAACCGGGACACTGAAAACAGTACTCAAAGACAGGGAGAGCAAGCTCTACATTACTCTCTTTGCACTTTGGATGTGGGACATACAGCGAGATGTTTGCTGCTTTTACATTTGGCTGTTGGGAGATTTACAGCACAAAGATATCTAGTTGATTTGAAGCAGTTCCGAGAAAGTCTAAACATAATCCCCACTTTTCCCTCCTGGCACTTTCCATGTGGGAGATATAGCAGGATGTATATTGGTTTTGAGAACAACTTAATGGACAATGTAGGGAGAAAAGTTCCTGGCTCCTTGAATGCCATTTCTGGAGACACTGCGATCAATGTGGGAGGTATGTCAAGATGTGTGTTGGTTTTGAGGAAGGCTCTCTGGAGAGTCTTAGCAAAGAGGTCACACGGATAATCAGAGCAATTCTCAGAGACACTGAGAACTAGCTCCACAGTTCCTCCTGGCACTTTCCCTGTAGGAGATACCGCAAGACGTTTCTGTATATTGGGCACAGCGCTCTGCAGGGTGTTAGCAGAGACTTTCCCGGGACAGTGAAACCCTATGTCAGAGACACTGAGAAGAAGCCCCAATATTCCTTCCAGTCATTTTCAGTGTGGGTGCCTTCTCCACGTGGTTCCTGGTTTCACTGCAGCTCTGAAGAGAATGTTAGCAAAGAGGTAACCGGGACACTGAAAACAGTACTCAAAGACAGGGAGAGCAAGCTCTCTCTTGGCACTTTGGATGTGGGACATACAGCGAGATGTTTGCTGCTTTTACATTTGGCTGTTGGGAGATTTACAGCACAAAGATATCTAGTTGCTTTGAAGCAGTTCCGAGAAAGTCTAAACATAATCCCCACTTTTCCCTCCTGGCACTTTCCATGTGGGAGATATAGCAGGATGTATATTGGTTTTGAGGACAACTTAATGGACAATGTAGGGAGAAAAGTTCCTGGCTCCTTGAATGCCGTTTCTGGAGACACTGCGATCAATGTGGGAGATATGTCAAGATGTGTGTTGGTTTTGAGGACGTCTCTCTGGAGAGTCTTAGCAAAGAGGTCACACGGATAATCAGAGCCATTCTCAGAGACACTGAGAACTAGCTCCACAATTCCTCCTGGCACTTTCCCTGTAGGAGATACTGCAAGATGTTTCTGTATATTGGGCACAGCGCTCTGCAGTGTGTTAGCAGAGACTTTCCCGGGACAGTGAAACCCGACATCAGAGACACTGAGAAGAAGCCGCAACGTTCCTTCCAGGCATTTTCAGTGTGGGTGCCTTCTCCACATGGTTCCTGGTTTCACTGCAGCTCTGAAGAGAATGTTAGCAAAGAGGTAACCGGGACAGTGAAAACAGTACTCAAAGACAGGGAGAGCAAGATCTACATTACTCTCTTGGCACTTTGGATGTGGGACATACAGCGAGATGTTTGCTGCTTTTACATTTGGGTATTGGGAGATTTACAGCACAAAGATATCTAGTTGATTTGAAGCAGTTCCGAGAAAGTCTAAACATAATCCCCACTTTTCCCTCCTGGCACTTTCCATGTGGGAGATATAGCAGGATGTATATTGGTTTTAAGGAACTGTCCCCGGAGAGTGTGGGCAGAAAAGTTCCTGGCTCCTTGAATGCCGTTTCTGGAGACACTGCGATCAATGTGGGAGATATGTCAAGATGTGTGTTGGTTTAGAGGAAGGCTCTCTGGAGAGTCTTAGCAAAGAGATCACATGGATAATCAGAGCAATTCTCAGAGACACTGAGACCAAGCTCCACAATTCCTCCTGGCACTTTCCCTGTAGGAGATACCGCAAGACGTTTCTGTATATTGGGCACAGCGCTCTGCAGGGTGTTAGCAGAGACTTTCCCGGGACAGTGAAACCCTATGTCAGAGACACTGAGAAGAAGCCCCAATGTTCCCTCCAGGCACTTTCAGTGTGGGTGCCTTCTCCACATGGTTCCTGGTTTCACTGCAGCTCTGAAGAGAATGTTAGCAAAGAGGTAACCGGGACAGTGAAAACAGTACTCAAAGACAGGGAGAGCAAGCTCTCTCTTGGCACTTTGGATGTGGGACATACAGCGAGATGTTTGCTGCTTTTACATTTGGCTGTTAGGAGATTTACAGCACAAAGATATCTTGTTCATTTGAAGCAGTTCCGAGAAAGTCTAAACATAATCCCCACTTTTCCCTCCTGGCACTTTCCATGTGGGAGATATAGCAGGATGTATATTGGTTTTAAGGAACTGTCCCCGGAGAGTGTGGGCAGAAAAGTTCCTGGCTCCTTGAATGCCGTTTCTGGAGACACTGCGATCAATGTGGGAGATATGTCAAGATGTGTGTTTGTTTTGAGGACGTCTCTCTGGAGAGTCTTAGCAAAGAGGTCACACGGATAATCAGAGCAATTCTCAGAGACACTGAGAACTAGCTCCACAATTCCTCCTGGCACTTTCCCTGTAGGAGATACCGCAAGATGTTTCTGTATATTGGGCACAGCGCTCTGCAGTGTGTTAGCAGAGACTTTCCTGGGACAGTGAAACCCGACATCAGAGACACTGAGAAGAAGCCGCAACGTTCCTTCCAGTCATTTTCAGTGTGGGTGCCTTCTCCACGTGGTTCCTGGTTTCACTGCAGCTCTGAAGAGAATGTTAGCAAAGAGGTAACCGGGACACTGAAAACAGTACTCAAAGACAGGGAGAGCAAGCTCTCTCTTGGCACTTTGGATGTGGGACATACAGCGAGATGTTTGCTGCTTTTACATTTGGCTATTGGGAGATTTACAGCACAAAGATATCTAGTTGATTTGAAGCAGTTCCGAGAAAGTCTAAACATAATCCCCACTTTTCCCTCCTGGCACTTTCCATGTGGGAGATATAGCAGGATGTATATTGGTTTTGAGAACAACTTAATGGACAATGTAGGCAGAAAAGGTCCTGGCTCCTTGAATGCCGTTTCTGGAGACACTGCGATCAATGTGGGAGATATGTCAAGATGTGTGTTGGTTTTGAGGACGGCTCTCTGGAGAGTCTTAGCAAAGAGGTCACATGGATAATCAGAGCAATTCTCAGAGACACTGAGAACTAGCTCCACAATTCCTCCTGGCACTTTCCCTGTAGGAGATACCGCAAGACGTTTCTGTATATTGGGCACAGCGCTCTGCAGGGTGTTAGCAGAGACTTTCCTGGGACAGTGAAACCCGACATCAGAGACACTGAGAAGAAGCCGCAACGTTCCTTCCAGGCATTTTCAGTGTGGGTGCCTTCTCCACATGGTTCCTGGTTTCACTGCAGCTCTGAAGAGAATGTTAGCAAAGAGGTAACCGGGACACTGAAAACAGTACTCAAAGACAGGGAGAGCAAGATCTACATTACTCTCTTGGCACTTTGGATGTGGGACATACAGCGAGATGTTTGCTGCTTTTACATTTGGCTGTTGGGAGATTTACAGCACAAAGATATCTAGTTGATTTGAAGCAGTTCCGAGAAAGTCTAAACATAATCCCCACTTCTCCCTCCTGGCGCTTTCCATGTGGGAGATATAGCAGGATGTATATTGGTTTTGAGAACAACTTAATGGACAATGTAGGGAGAAAAGTTCCCGGCTCCTTGAATGCCGTTTCTGGAGACACTGCGATCAATGTGGGAGATATGTCAAGATGTGTGTTGGTTTTGAGGACGTCTCTCTGGAGAGTCTTAGCAAAGAGGTCACACGGATAATCAGAGCAATTCTCAGAGACACTGAGACCAAGCTCCACAATTCCTCCTGGCACTTTCCCTGTAGGAGATACCGCAAGACGTTTCTGTATATTGGGCACAGCGCTCTGCACGGTGTTAGCAGAGACTTTCCCGGGACAGTGAAACCGTATGTCAGAGACACTGAGAAGAAGCCCCAATGTTCCCTCCAGGCACTTTCAGTGTGGGTGCCTTCTCCACATGGTTCCTGGTTTCACTGCAGCTCTGAAGAGAATGTTAGCAAAGAGGTAACCGGGACACTGAAAACAGTACTCAAAGACAGGGAGAGCAAGATCTCTCTTGGCACTTTGGATGTGGGACATACAGCGAGATGTTTGCTGCTTTTACATTTGGCTGTTAGGAGATTTACAGCACAAAGATATCTAGTTGCTTTGAAGCAGTTCCGAGAAAGTCTAAACATAATCCCCACTTTTCCCTCCTGGCAGTTTCCATGTGGGAGATATAGCAGGATGTATATTGGTTTTGAGAACAACTCAATGGACAGTGTAGGCAGAAAAGGTCCTGGCTCCTTGAATGCCGTTCCTGGAGACACTGCGATCAATGTGGGAGATATGTCAAGATGTGTGTTTGTTTTGAGGACGTCTCTCTGGAGAGTCTTAGCAAAGAGGTCACAGGGATAATCAGAGCCATTCTCAGAGACACTGAGAACTAGCTCCACAATTCCTCCTGGCACTTTCCCTGTAGGAGATACCGCAAGACGTTTCTGTATATTGGGCACAGCGCTCTGCAGGGTGTTAGCAGAGACTTTCCCGGGACACTGAAACCGTATGTCAGAGACACTGAGAAGAAGCCCCAATGTTCCCTCCAGGCACTTTCAGTGTGGGTGCCTTCTCCACATGGTTCCTGGTTTCACTGCAGCTCTGAAGAGAATGTTAGCAAAGAGGTAACCGGGACAGTGAAAACAGTACTCAAAGACAGGGAGAGCAAGATCTCTCTTGGCACTTTGGATGTGGGACATACAGCGAGATGTTTGCTGCTTTTATATTTGGCTGTTGGGAGATTTACAGCACAAAGATATCTTGTTCATTTGAAGCAGTTCCGAGAAAGTCTAAACATAATCCCCACTTTTCCCTCCTGGCACTTTCCATGTGGGAGATATAGCAGGATGTATATTGGTTTTAAGGAACTGTCCCCGGAGAGTGTGGGCAGAAAAGTTCCTGGCTCCTTGAATGTCGTTTCTGGAGACACTGCGATCAATGTGGGAGATATGTCA